>NC_142503.1:86877500-91677500 GCF_057876585.1 Rhinolophus sinicus
GGTGACCCTCTGCCTTCTTGTTTCAGTTCTCATATTGTAAACAGTCTTCTTTCTGCCGTCTATTTAGTGCCACATTTTCTCATTTTAGTGCATTTTTGCTGGTGAGTCCACTCATTAAAATGACTCACAAATACAGTGCCGCGGCGCTGTCTAGTGTTCCTACCGTGTTTCCCCGAAAATAAGACCAGGTCTTATATTAATTTTTGTTCCAAAAGACACATTAGGGCTAACGTTCAGTGGATGTCCTCCTGAAAAAATCGTGGTAGGGCTTATTTTCTAGTTAGGTCTTATTTTCAGGGAAACACGGTAGGCATACGAGGTGGTGATGTGCCTCACGGAGAAAAATACATGTGCTAGATAAGCTTTGTTCAGGCACGACTTAGAGTGCTGTTGGCCATAAGTTCAAAGTTAATAAATCAAAAATGTATGTTAAGTACATATAAAATAATTTGCATAAACATAAAATGAGGTTTTGCATTGACCAACTGGTAAAAATGTTGTGACCAAAGGCTTGCAGGAACCTAACCCCATATTTCCACTAGAAGCAACAATTCAGTATTTGCTAGCTCAGTTTTCACGGTCACTATATAGAACATCACAGCAAATAACAAGAATACACTGTATTTCATAAAATCTGCAGCACACAAGAGTCTTGTGAGAGGAACTTTATACATCTGTGAATGGAGGCAGGAGTATAAATTAGGAAAAGAGATGAAGTTGTATGTCTAAATTATGCTGGAGCAGCCAGGGATTGCACTCTTTGGCGGTGGTGTAATGTTTGAATGCCATCAGTTCTGTAGGAACAGGAAATCAACCAGGCCAGAACTTGATCCTGACAAGCAGTTAAAACATGGTTTTGTGTGCTCAAATAACCTCTTTAGTACGATAACATCTTTATCTGGAAGATAAACGGTGCGCCATCTATCAATCTTCAGGTAGTGTTGTCAGCATAAAAGTGACAATATCTAGAAAGTGTTCAGAACATTTTTAAAAGAATTGTATTATGATGGACATGTTAATTGTTGCCAAAAAGAATATAATAAAATAATGTTCAATTAAAATTAGTATATAACATGTTATATAATAATTCCGTCTTTGAAATCAGTTAGGTGATTTAAGTCCCTACGAGGAATATCTAATTAAGAAAATAAGCTTATCTTTTTTACTTTTAAAATACATAAAACTAGAATATACAAGTAACCAAGCACACAAGAGGAGAATTATTTATATCAAGTTCTGCAGAAGCAAAGAATCCAGGGTTTATGCCAGTAGTTTTACTGTCTCATCAAATGTAAAATGAAGGTCAAAAATGAAATGAAAAGAATATAATGTATAAATGAAACTTCAGCATATAGCCAGTTCTGCCTCTGAAGAGCTCATTATACTAGTATGTTCTGATTTTTTTTGCTTATTTTTGCGTTAAAATCAGACTCTAAAAGAAACCAACAAACAGTATGCTATGGTACTATTAAACAAATGGCATTGCCCATTGAATACCATTTAGCTTGAATCAGTGGTAGTACTATTAATTTCTCCCTTTTTAATGTACACTTTAGCTAGCACATGACCCATACCACGAACATCAGTTACACCCCAGGGACCAGACATTAACAGCATGGGCTACGAGTGGTTTATTTTACAATTGCTGTGAAATAAAAGCTGAAGGAAATGAGCCACTGGTGAATTACTTGCGAGCAAAAACAACAATATTTGTATCACTACTGAAAAACTCCCTTCCAAAAGGTGGGGGGGGCAGGGGGAGGTTCAGGCAGAGGTTTTCTTATATTGGTCACACAGAAACATAGAGATAGAGGAGATTGGGGAAGTAAACAGTTAAGAGTCTGAAGTTCTTTATTTGCAGTTAAACAGAATATAGTTGAGTAGCTGAGATCCTATACCATTGCTAATTAAAGCACAATTTGGACACATATACACACATACATGCACCACAAATAAAATAATAAAATAAAAATTACTTCCAAATAAACTACAGTCCATCGGATCTTTCTTCTCATAAAAGAAACATGAATATGACTTCAATCTTTTGATGTAGGTGATCTTTACAGAGCTATATGAAGGAAGAAAATTAAAATCTCACAGCAGGTTCTTCACAGAACCAATTTATCCCTGTTTTTGTTCTTTTTTGTTTTCTTTTTTTAATTTAAGAATATTGCTTCTTGCATATCGCTTTTCTATTAAACTCGGTCAATATCAGAAATATTTATGTTCTCATACAAGATATGCCAATAGACTCAGATACTTTACTACACTTATAAAATATATAATTCTAACTCAATGTACTCCGTACATAAGGACATTGCCTGCACTAAAAAGATGCCCTTGATTTATTTAAATACAATGCTCAAATATAATATCAATTACTCCCAGCTTCTTGTTCTAAACTGGATTTAATCTGTTAACCTCTCACCTTCCTTTAAAGAGAGTCGGAATGAGTGATAGACATGAAAGAAAATGGGGTTTGCAAGAATAATACGGCACAACAGTATACACTAAAAGCAAGTAGACCCGTTAATTATCCTGCTTACAGGTTTACACACACACACTTTAGTCTGATTAACTGGATTGCACGGCTGTTGTTCCTTTTGCTGAAAGCTTTGACCTTTTACTTAAGTCCAATTTAACACAAGGAAATCATTATTCATTTCTCTCCCACTCAAAGTCTAGATGCAGATTTGAAAATGTTATTTATTGTCTGGCTGTTAGTCTTTAACGTGCAGCAGTTATTACTAAAATAGACAGCTGGCTGCATCGACCTATCCTTTACTGCCCCCAAGGCCACGCATACCTAATTCAAGGATATCAGATAATGGTATGTGGCATGATTTACATGTAGAGAATTCAGAATTCATTGTAAGCCTATTTATAACTACAGCACCTTCGATAGAGAAGATGATTTAATAGAGGTTGTAAGGGTTTTCTGACAAGAGACATTAATATTAGAACCTTTTTCCAAGTGCTGCAAACAGTGGTGCAGAGATGTAGCTCTCCTGAGTTATTTTTCATTGGCGACCCTTTTTCTGCTCATTAGCACTTACATTCCTGGGGTTGGGAAGCCACTGTTTTAACTCTAATTTGTATGTAATGAGCATATTAAATGCAAGGAGACTCTCCTTCATTAACAAAGCTGAAAAAAGGCTGGTAACTGATGAAAAAGGACATCTAGTCTCATAGAAATTTAGCAAGTCCAGTTTTTGCAGACAGTATTTGGAAAACCAAGGGTCCGCTCTCCAGAGATGGTCATGGTGGATGATAACGGTTCTGTAATGTCTTTTCAAAAGAGTTAGAAACAGGCTCTTAGCCAATACATCTCCCTCTGATAAAACTAACTCTAATGGAAGAGGTTGCCTCTGGATATTACTAAGAACATACAGGCTATTTGTTTACACCAACACTGCACTGCCAATTACTTCAGAAGACATTTTGGGATAGTTCAAGTATTAAAACAAAACAAAAAACACGTAATGCCATTTATGTAACAGTCATGAGAATTAACTACACATTTGAAAATGCAGTTTAATGAAGCATGTTACCAAAGACATCTTCTTTATTACTAAGACCTGGTTTACAATAGATTAAACAAATCAGCACCTTTGGTGGTGCATTATATTTTTAATTTAAAATGTAAAATCAGTGTTCTATTTCAAACAGCAATTTTCACATGAAATGCATCTCTAACGACTAGAATTGGTTGGTATTTATTTTGAAAAGCATGTATATTATAGCTTTACGGTGCAAGTTTCATTTGGGGATGAAATATCTCTTCTAGATTACTATCAATTCAAATTCAAGCTTTAGAAACCCTTAGATGGCATAATGAATGGCTTATACCTATGTACCAGGTTGGATTTTGATGTTTATTACATTTAACAAAAAGATCCTGAAGTCTGAATTTGAATCAACACCTTATTTTTATTTGGTTTCTCAGATTAATCAGTCTAACATAAATAAAATTGTTTTTTTAATTCATTCATCATGTATAATAAAAATAACATCTTCCAAGAAGTCCTCTAATAAAAATAAAAGTAGTCAGTGGAAAATAATGTCCCTTCTACACCCATTATCTTAAATCCAACAACATCTAGCACTATTTCTATTCACTGTGCTATTTCTTGTTTTTACTACATGTATATATACCTAAAGGTCTTTATTTGGTTGCCTGGAATTAAGGCAGTGCAAATAAAGCACACAACTCAGACTACGGAGGCCCTATTTTGTTTGAACCAAAGGGAAATAAGACACTCCCATTTCATTTTGGCTCATAACAATTGGTGACAATATGCTTTCCTGAAAAATCATGGTTGGATCTATTTCATATTGTGTATAAACTTTCATTTCAGTTGTATTTTTTTTTAAAGAGGCTAAAAGGCAAACACAACAAAGACTATCAAAACTAAGGCAGATGGTATGATCCTGTATTCTTGGACTTATATCAAACCCAATGAAATTAGAATTAAGTTATTTTGAAGAATACAAATCCTATGGTGTAGATGAGTGAATGGTTTCCTGTTTCCTCTTACTAACTTGCCATTAACCAATTTAAACTCAGTATGTAGAACAGTGTCTTCTCTCTTCGGGTTTTTTTTTTTTGGTGGGGAGGGGAGGTTGACAGTTGACCATCAGTGTTTTCTATGAAATTAAGAGAGAATAGTCCAAATGTGGGCTAAAATTTGTGATGAACATGTCATGAATTGAACATAACAACTAGTGGCAGAAATGTAAAGATACATAAGACTATAATTGAGATTTATTTTCATTAGAGAGGAGAAATTTATAGTGTTTTCCTTGATTATTTAAATAAAGTTGCATTGGTAATTAATACTTACTGAGCAGCTCCCATGTTCCACGTACTTCCTAAAATAATCTCAAATGATACATATGAAATAATTTAGAAAATCCCATATTCATATTGCTTTAGAAATATAAGATATTCTTACACTATATCCTTTTTCCAGGTGTATAACAATAAACCATAAACAAGAAAGTAATGATTACATTTTTTCCAAATTTAACAAAGAAATACACCCTTCCAAATTAAAAACTAAACTTGGGGTTCTGAAATACTTACATTCTAAAACTTAATTTAGGGTCCAAGGAACCACCTTATCAGAGTCTTGTAAGGTATATGTTTCCAAAGGAAAAGAAGAATGCATATACTATACTTGGATTAGGATGTGAAAATAAATTATATTCAAGATATTTAGAGAAATGTTTTACACTTCACATTACAAGAGTCATATTTTCAATTCTCCAAAGAGATGACAACTAGGTTTATTCTTCTCAAAGCTTGGCACTCTAGTGTGATATATATTGTCAAGGAAGTAAGTATTTTCAACAATATGGTGGCAAATTTTTCCTTAGTAACTCTTATTATTTTGCATTTTAAAGGCCAAATAGTTATTTATTGGACAACCAAATATCCAGGAGAGTGGCTATTTATGTCAAAGTATAAAAATTCACTCAAAGAGAAGCTATCTTACATTGTTTCTTCTGGCATTAAAAACTGTACTCTGTACAGAAAACAGAAAACAAACAGGAAAAGCAAGACTTCACATATACTAGCTCAGAGGGACTTGATAAATGCTTGACTCTCTAATCGAGTAATTCTCAAATTCAGAAAGAAAGATGCACGGCAGTAATTTTGCCCCTCAGGGACATTGGCTAACCAGTGGACACACTTTTGGTTGTCACAACTTGAGGACAGGAGTTTTATTGTTTTTCACAATTGGGGGTGATATGTTCCTACTACCATCTATGGATTTGCGTCTTGGAATTTTGCTAAACATCCTACAATCCGAGGACAGCCTCAACAATGAAGAACTTTTTAACCCAAATTGTCAATAGTGTTAAGGTTAAGACACCCACTTTTAATTGCATGTAATACTATATATTGGGAAAATTGAGTGATGTGTATATACAGCCTGTTTATTTTTTCAACTTCTTGTGAGTCTATAATTATTTCAAAATGAAAGCATTTGTTTGTTTGTTTGTTTGTTTGTTTTTTAATGTGTTAGTTGGATAGAAGTGGGAGCTCTAAGAGTGAATGAATCTGCCCCAGTAGAGTGGCATTTATAAGGAAAAGAGTTCTGGGAATAAACTCCCAGGTAGCAAATACACAGAGCCAGCAAAAATGTCCACAGGAAGATTGTGAGAGACAGCATGAAAGTCAAAGGAAATAGAGTTTCACAGATACAAAAAATACCAATCAACAGCATCAACTGCTGATGAGGGAGGTACAGTAGCCTGGTGTTGAAAATGAACACTGAACTAGGAGTAGAGGAACAACAGGAAACAGAAGCAGCAAGTGAACTTTCCCAAGAAATTTAACAAACAGAAGAAAGAAAAAGCCACACTGACAGATAAAGTGGAGATGAAGGAAAGAGATTAAACTTATTTTAGGATAGAGAAATAGTAAATACTTAAAAATGAGGAGTCCTGTAGGGAGGGAGAGAATTTGCATATTCAAGAAATGGAGAAACATGAGAGTAGATGCCAAAAGGGGCAAAGGAGATAAATAGGATTAAGTGTTCAGATAGCAAGTTCAGTCACCTAGAAACAAAGTCTATTTCTAGTTCACATGAATGTATGACTAAATTTGACCAAATCAAAAACACAAATATTTGAATTTTGAAAAGCATCATAGCATTAATGGTTACTATTGGGCTTTATGATTAATAATTTATTTTACAGAACCACATAAGCCTAGATTTAATGAATCAAAACTGAAACTGACCATTATAATTATGTTTTACCTGAAAGCATATAATTCTTATTGAAAAGTCTGGTGAAGGTAATTGCCTGCAGGCCATAACGACAAAGCTTGTTGAACATGCGTTGACTTATAACCCTAAAGTTAAATAATGTATGAATAATTTTGCTTTCCTCTACATGCTCCATTAGTCTGAAATTTTTAAATACTTAAGAACTTTACAGTAAAACTCATTTTATGTTCAAACATAAATAGGTTAGAAAGCTAGGAATCGCTCTTTTATAAAGGAGATATTTAACACTAAGACTTGCTCAGTAATTAAGTAATGATAAATTGCACTTATGTGTAAAGCCAAGCTTGTTGACATTAACCTTATTTGAAATACATTGGTCACCTACATTTCTGATATGCATTATAGACCAATGACTGGTGATGAAACAAAACAGCCTCTAGAGAATGAAAGCTGTGTCTTTACTTGAAGCATTTGAAAGTCATCAAAATACCAGAATATACCTAAAAATATTTTACTGACGAGAGGAAAGACAAAACCTTGAATAATTAAGGGAAAGAGGTTTTCTTATTTTCATTTGTTAGGGCCATAGCTTTGAACAACATTTTCTGCATGAGTTCAATACTATCTAGTATCAAACATATCTGGGTCAAGTATGATATGGTAGCAAATATAGAGGCATGAAAATTCATATAAAAGTTCTAGAATAATGCATGCTAAACCATTAACCATAGTTATCTCAGAAAAGAGAGAAATTGAGGGAGGAATCTCAGAGGAAATTTCACTTTTACTCCATATATTGCTGTATCATTTCAGCTTTTTCTCTAATAAACATGGGTTCATGTTTATTTGTATAATCAAATAAATAAATGTATAAAATTCTAAGACAAAAAAAATATTCAGCCAAATATCAGACCCACAAAATTGTAGGTAAATCTAAAATGGTTTTTAAGCCTAAGGAGATTTGAGTAGTTTGTTACACAGATATAGATAGCTAAGACAGTATGTTTAAAGGGTCTTCACTTTTCTTCTTTTCCTTGAATTTTTCTAATTTTTCTACATTAATCATGTGATTCTTTGACACACAAATAAATTATAAACTGGATAAATTATTTTTGTCAAACTGAAAAACCTGAGAGAAGACGGAGCGGTTTCCAGCAGAAAAACACTCCACAAAAACAACTAATAAAGTTGGATATATCTATTTATAGTTAGACAGATGGTAGTTAGATAGATGATGGATAGGTGATAGATAGATTGATCCATGTATCTGTTGAATGACCCCTCAGATAGCTACAGAAGCAATGAAAATTAGGGGGCTAAAACTTTGTGCTACTTTGAGCTAATTGATTTGCAAGTATCCATTTCCTGAGGAATTTGTTAACATTCAGCATATGCTTGTGGCTGAAAATCTGGGCTTGACCCAGGTGGAAGGTGTCTGCTTGGGGACAAAAAAGCAGTAGAGCTTTTTGTGGTACTATGGGAATGGAGTGATAAAACTGAGACTTTGAAGAACCTCAACACACAGCTAGTTTTCCCCTCAAGCTATTTGCCAAATGTTGAAGTACAGTACCATCGGATGCCTTATGGTGATACTGAAAATTTCTGAAAAACAGAGGAGAATTTTATGCAATCTCTTGGTGTGCAGATGGGAAAAGGTGATAATGCTATGTACATGCCAGTTGAAAACCCTATGGGGAACAGGGAACAGATTGTCTATACCTGCATTTTCCTTGGAGGGCTTTACCAATTTTGAGCACAGGACAGAATCTGAGTATCAAAAACAGAGGAACATTGGTGGGTCAATAGAGCTAAAGAAAAAAACCCGAAGACTAGATAGTTCAAGTAAAGGCTAAGTTTATCAGAGTGGATAAAAGTTAAAAACAAACTATATACTGCTTATAAGAAATATGCCTTAAATATGAAAACAACCTAAAAGTGGTAAACCTAAAATGGAAAAATATACTATTTATATGCTAAGCAAAAGAAAGCTGGATCACCATACTAATATCAGATAGGATAGACTGAGGCAAAAATATGTATATAGGTAGAGAAACAGAAATGTTTCATAATAATAAAGTGGCCAACACAACAGTAAGACACAACAATTCTAAAGTTGTATGTTCCTAATAAAACATCTTCAAAATATATAAAGGAGACATCTGACAGAACATTAAAAGGAAAAATAGACACATTCACACTTGAATGAAGACCGTAACCACACTTCTTATTAATAGCTGATAGAACAGGCAAATAAAACCAATTCACAAGATACATGAATTAACACCAACCACAATTAACAATACAGACCTATTCAATACATATATAGAACAGAACCTAACAATGACAGAATGCACAACATTTTCAGAATTACTCTCATGTGAATTTTCCTTTCAGTGCTTAAGCTTACTTGATAAGACACTACACAAAAGAGGATATTGCAATGGCTAGTCAACGCAAAAAAAAAGGTTCAACTCATTAGTCTTTTGGTAAACATGAATTAAAACTTCAATGCAGTATCTCTATATACATACCAGGAGGATTAAAATGGAAAAGATAGCCAATGTCAAGTGTTGACATGGAAGAATATGGAGCAAATGGAGCTCTCATATAATTTGGAAAACTGTTTGGCAGTATCTATAAAGTGGAACATATGAATACAGTATTAATCAACAATTCTGTCCTTTGGTTTACATGCCTCATCTCAACCCCCAACATTCAGTTACCAAAAGAAATGCATGCAAATATTCACCACCAAAGACATGTATAACAATCATAAAAGCACCATTTGTAATAGACACAAACTGGGGAAATAGCCTGGTATCCATCAACAATATAAAGGATATATAATTGGTAGTATATTCACACAATGGAATATTATACAACAATAAAAATGAATGAACCGCAGCTACACACAACATGTATAAATCTCACAAACATAATGCTGATCAAAAGAGATCAAACAACTAAGAGTAAATACTGTAGAGTTTCACTTTTATAATACAATAGACACAGAAATGCACCACACAGATACCCTTGATGGAGGACATGCTGCCCCACCCTGAGAATGTAGTGAGCAGACCGCCTTCAACTGCCAAACGCTTCAGGAAGCACCTCAGCTACAGAGAACTGCCTCACCTACATCCAATGACTGATGGAGGCAAGGATACAAAGGCCTGGCAATTTGGACCCAAAGTAGGATAATTCTGATCAGCCATGTTATTTTCAGAGTTCACTGGGGGATGGGCTGAGGCTGGCCAAGTCCACCTTGCAGCTCTACTTCTCCCTCTGCAGCACATGGTGTCAAAATAGGAAAAACTTGTCTATGATATTAGGAATCAGGATAATACTTATACTTGGGTTAGGGGGTGAGGGGATTATGCCTGGATGGAGGCAGGAGGGGAGGCTTCTGTGGTGCTGGTGATATGTTTCTGAGATCTGTTTCACTTTCAAATTTTACCAAGCTGTATAATTTTCCATATGTATGTTATATGTTGATAAAATGTATAAATACTTATTATAATACACTTTATAACATATGTTATACTTTGGTAAAATATATAAACATATGTATAAATGATAAAATGTATAAGTATATGAAAAGTATAAGTGTTTTTTATATGTGTTACATTTGATAAAATGTTCACCAAAACATAAATATTATATCATGTCAAAATTAATTAATTAATTGATTAAAAATACTGGATTAGAGATTTTTTAAAAATATAGGGAGAGTCATTCACTGACTACTCTGTGACTTTGGGTAAGTCTCAAATTCCCTAAGCTCACAATTCCTCAACTATAAGATTTTGAAAACACAACCGATTGTTTGGTGTTGTTGTTTTTTTAATTAAATTTATCGGGGTGACGATAAGTAAAATTACATGGGTTTCAAGTGTACAATTCTGTAATACATCATCTATATGTTGTGTGTTCACCACCCAGAGTCAGTTCTCCTTCCATCACCATATATTTGACCCCCTTTACTCTCTTCTACCATCCCCCCACCCCCTACCCTCAAGTAACCACTAAATTATTGTCTCTGTCCATGAGTTTTTGTTTCTTTATTTGTTTGTCTTTTTCCTTTGTTGTTTTCAGTTTTATATACCACATATCAGTGAAATCATATGGTTCTCGACTTTTTCTGTCTGACTTATTTCGCTCAGTATAATAATCTCAAGACCCATCCACGTTGCTGAAAATGGGACTATTTCATCTTTCCTTACGGCAGAGCAGTATTCCATTGTGTATATACACCACATCTTCTTTAGCCAATCATCTATTGAAAGGCACTGGTTGTCTCCATGTCTTGGCTACAGTAAATTATGATGCAATTAACAGCTTTACGGGTAAATGTTTTCATATTTTTTGGGTAGATACCCAGGAGAGGGACTGCTAATTCTATTCTTAATTTTTTTAGGAACCTCCGTACTGTTTTCCACAGTGGCTGTACCAATTTACATTCCCACCAACAGTGTCTGAGGGTTCTTTTTTCTCCACAGCCTCTCCAATACTTATTATTTGTCTTGTAGATGCCATTCTAACAGGTGTGAGGTGATATCTCATTGTGGTTTGATTTACATTTCCCTTATAGCTAGTGAAATTGAGCATTTTTTCATATATCTGCTGGCCATCTGTGTTTTCTTGGGAGAAGTGTCTGTTCATGTCCTCTGCCCATTTTTTAATTGGATTGTTTTTTGTTGTTGTTGTTGAGTTGTATGAGTTCTTTATATATTTTGGATATTAGTCCCTTATCAGAGGCATTGTTTGCAAATACCTTCTCCCATTTGGTTGGTTGTCTCTTGCTGTGCAGAAGCTTTTTAGTTTGATATAGTCTCATTGATTTATTTTAGCTTTTACTTCCCTTTCCTTTGAGGTTAAATTCATAAAATCCTCTTTGAACCCAAGATCTAGAAGTTTATATGCTTGCTTCTATGCAGTTTATTGTTTTAGGTCTTATGTTTAGGTCTTTGGTCCATTTTGAGTTAATTTTATAACTGAATCTTATCTATGTCATTTTTACATATATTTGCTCGTTTTCCAATTTCATCACTGCTCTGAGTAATGGATAATTGAGTTTTTTATCCCCATTTTTCTGATGGTGAAACCATCTCTGTAAAGACTTGGCAATTTCCTGGAAGTTACAAAGTCAGTAAGTTGCAGACACAGCTCTAAAACCCAAGTTTTCTAGAGCTGATCTAGCAATTTGCTGGTAGTTTTCTAGAACTGGTGCCTTCAACATCAAAGCCAGACAAGGTGTTCCAGAGAAGTATGCGATTAAATATGCTAATGGCAGTAACCACCTGGGATGATAAAACAGAGAAAAGTGAGAAAATGTTTAGAACATAAGGGAATGGCTGATTCTCAATGATAGTTAAAAGAGAATTCAGACTTAGTGGTGAAAAGAAAAATTAAAATTACTCAAAATAAATAGCCTAGTGGAATAAAACAAAAGCCAATAATTAAGAGCGCCAGAGGTAAAGAATGTCCACTCAATGTCCGCAATACCTATAATACCAATCTTACAATTGTCTTTTCATTGTAATTATAAGATATGATCCTTTCAGCCAGATAGAAGTGTTTCTTAGTAAATTAATGTCATTTATTCGTGTGAAAACTCAATGCTTTCTCCAAAGATATAACTCTTATACTCCATTCTTCTGGATAAAAACCATTCAATTCTTTTCAAATTCTCCCATTAGAACCATACAAACTCAAAAACAACAACAAACAACTAAAAAACAGAACAAAAAAACATGTCTTCCCATTTTTTCAAACAAAGGCTCAATATAAATTTAAGAAAGTATAAATTACACACCAACTTCCATCCAGCCTTCATCCTTGCAGTAAGCCCTGACTTCCTAACTTTGATTTATGGGCACATTTGTTTCTCTCAGGAATCTTTAAGGGACAGTTAGTTGGCCCAAATTCAACACAGTCATACTGCTTGCCAAGTAAGAACAGTCTCCAGTGTGTCTTTTCATGTTTTGATGCATATCTTCTTTTGAATACTTTATAAAGGTTATGACTCCTTGAGTCATGGAAAAATGCCCACCTCTTGCTTGCACTGTCCAGTTATCTTTCACTCCTAAAAGATCCCTGCTTTGTCAATTAAATCAGTTAATTTGCAGGCCAATTAAATTAGATCAATCTGTCAGTTTTCTTAAATTAATTAAATTAGTTGTTTGGGATCATATTGTACCAATACCAGAACAGAATAAATCCAAAATCTTATGCCTAGAAGTAGGAAGTAGCTAAAGAAATGAATCATTAGAATGTATCATCTCACAAAACAATAAGATGCTATAAAGAAAGACAAAATCACAGGCAACTGATGCTTTTTACTCAATTTGGTACCTCTCACTACCCTAAGTACTTGGATTATATGAAATACTTATGAATAAACAATAATTCCTCAAGAAACTTTTCAATCATAGTTACATATTCCCTTTTGTATGTTCTCAACATAAAAATATTGAACAATTAAACTTCCTGTAAAGTGAACTGGGAAACTTATCAATCAAAAGCCACAATCATTCATCAATATTTTTTAAGGATTTATAGAAGCAGGTAGTTCTCAGATTTAAAAGACCCTAATGTTTATGTAAAAACTTCAGAATTCTCTTTGCATTAGATTTTAATGATACGGCCCCCAAAACTTTAGAGGTTAGTTGAAGTATCTGAAACTAAATTAAAGATTAAATGTTTTCTTTCATTTAAAATGTGTTTCATTCCAAATAATTAGTCCATTTGTACAAAAAAAAGAGAGAAAGTAAAAAATAATAGGAAGTCTTTTTGAACAAGATCCATATTACTACTTCAACCATAACATCATTTTAAGTCTGACACTTTTCTTTCCATTTGTTACGTCATTATCAAATCAAATAACCATAAGAGTTTTATTTACCCATTACTGCACAATGCCACTAATTATGAAACTAGAGAATAAAAAGGAACACACTTTTTACCATCAAAACAGTGTCATTATACTGAGGCACTGTTTAATCAAATTCTTGACAGAATCCTTCTCTTCCCTTCACCTCCCTGCCCCATCCGAACCTTTCTACATATTCTGCTGGCTCAAGAAAACAAGTGGATAGAAAAGCCTTTTCTGTCAGGATGTCAGATAACTTACGACTCACAGTGACTAGTGATACTATGTCGCCATGAATGTTAAGGCAGGCACATGACAGAGATGAAGCAAACAATGTATTTCATAAAACCACAAAGGTGTAAATTTAGACTTCAAATTATAGGGACAATAAAACGTCATCATGCAGGTCTGAAACGTAAGTGTTATTGTGCTTATAAAATGTGCCATAATATTCAGAAGAGTGACAGATGATGCAAAGCACAGACCTACCATGTTTCCCCGAAAATAAGACCTAACCGGAAAATAAGCCCTAGCATGATTTTTCAGGAGGACATCCCCTGAACATAAGCCCTAATGTGCCTTTTGGAGCAAAACTTAATATCAGACTTGGTCTTATTTTTGGGGAAACACGGTAGCATGGTACCAACAGGATACCTAGCACAACACACTCCTCCCTCCGTGTGGATAAAAGGCACGTTCCTAACACATCCATTAATGTATTTTATTATGGTCTACAACCTCCTTGCTGGAGCTGTCTAAAAGCATGGTGTAGTGCTTCTCACAGGTTTGCTGAACTGTTATTGATCTCGGGTAAATGTTTACTCATTCATGTGTGAAGTTCAAACCTTTGTTCAAGTCTGGGCATATTTCTGTCAGCTATTTCATTACTCCAAACTTCCCCAGCTGTAGAAGGCAGGAGCGGCTGCATTTTGGCTATTCCAGTATAATGCCAGGGTTTGCAGGATTCTCTTCCCATGCTGCTGAAAAGAGAGATGTGGATTGCTCACTTCTGACAGATCTAGTGTTTGTGCAGTGTCATTCTCATAGAGAGTTACAGAAAATGACAACTCGGAAGATAAGCTTCTCTGTTATAACCACTTGCTGCTTATGGTACCGGCAAGTACCCAGACATCATACATGCTCTTTAGAGATGCTTTTCAGAGAAAACAAAACAAAAAAGACACACTCACACAGACTGATAAAATTCTATCCTTGAGAAAAGATGAAAGGAGGGCATAGAAAGGCTATATGTAACACTGTGTGGAAGAATACTAGCTTTGGGGAGCAGGGGAAACACCCAAGTAGAGAGTGTCCTCATGTAAGTGGAAGAGGTACAGGTAAAGGAATGTGCATCCCATGGAGTCTAAACACAATTCCGTTACGATTCCAAACTCCCTTTTGCAGACCCAGTAGTTTGTTCTCTGGTTGGAATGAGCATCTCTGACGATACTGGCAGGCTTCACAAGGGGTTAAAAGCACTGACTTCAGGAGTGGGTTGGCTGGGTTCCCTCCTCTGTCAGTGAGACCAAACTCAAATCTACAGCTCAAGGGGGTGGGGTGGGGGAGACTAATAGATAGGTAGATGATAGATAGACAGATAGATAGACAGACAGACAGACAGACAGACAGATATGATAGATAGATAGATGATAGATAGATAGATAGATAGATAGATAGATAGATAGATAGATAGATAGATAGATGATAGATAGATAGATAGATAGATAGATAGATAGATAGATAGATAGATAGATAGATCAATTGGCCTTTCCAAAATAACAGATCACATGTCTATTGCCACCCAATAACAATAAGGAATTGTGG
Organism: Rhinolophus sinicus; assembly: GCF_057876585.1. Classification (NCBI taxonomy): domain Eukaryota; kingdom Metazoa; phylum Chordata; class Mammalia; order Chiroptera; family Rhinolophidae; genus Rhinolophus; species Rhinolophus sinicus. The sequence goes on from NC_142503.1 coordinate 86,892,936, forward strand.
TGATGCAGCTGAAAGCTATAAAGTACAAGTCCACAATTTCTCCTCCAAAATCCTCAGAGACAGAAGTATTTCAGCGTTTTGAAAACATAACATGGTACTGATATAGTTATGTGTACCACCACCAGAGGGGGTAAGGGTGGCCCTTGATTAACAACTAGTATAATTTCTACCATGAAACGTGTAAATGTTCACACAATTTTGGTTTTCAAATGAAAAAAAAGATTATAAATAGCCTCACAAGAATTCAGGTCAGATTTTACCACCAAATAAGTTTGCCACATTTCTAGGAAAACAGAAAAACAGTTTGTTTTTTAGGTCCATTTTGGTTTAAGAACCAAGGATAAGTGATTTAAGATTTTACCACAATTGTTCCTCTCATCACTTTTGGACCGAGATGATCAAGAATTGCGTCTACAGCATGTTTCTGTAGTACAGGCAGTCCCTAGTTTATAACATATGTGTCAAAAGTATCCATCAGGGGAGGTGCAAGAGGTTCCAGTAACTAGTGTAAATAAGCCTCAGACAAAGTCTGTCAGCCAAGCACTCACCAAAGTCAGAGTGAATGAGGCTGGGAAGACGGCTTTTCTTCTACTGCTCTTCTCCACCCAGTATCCCAGACAGAGCAGCCCCTAAGTTAAAATGATGATCATTCAAGTGCTGAGTGGGGTGCTTGGAAAGGACCGATGGTCAGCCCCGACTTGCCACCTTTTGTCTCCACGCTCATTGCATTCAGGATCCTGCCTCTCTCAGGTCTAGATGTAACTTCCTTCTTCCCTGTTGTGTACAGACATCATCTTTCACCTTCCTTTCCCTATGCCCAGGAGCATATAAAGAGAGTTAGAGAGCTGCCCACACTCCTTCTAGCCCAGCTTTTTGGTCAGAATAACTCTTCCAATTCATCTAATGAGACTTATTGTTTTCACACAACCTACACATCTCTAGCCTTCCATCCTTAGTTTCCTTCTTGATGTTTCTCCTTGGATAATGCTCCCTCACTTCAAACTGAAGCTGAGTTCATAATGTTCTTCTTAAAACTGGCTGCCCTCCAGTCTTCTCTCTCCCACAGCCCATTAGGCTCAATACCTTAGAGGCATTGATGACTTCAATCCCTACTTTGCCCTCCAAATAGAGGGCAGTGAGTAAGGCCTGTTTTTCATTTGGGATACATCTCTCTTCTTTTCCAGCCGATTTCTGAAACCCAGACCATTTTCCATCCATACCTAATCTACTGTGGCCCTCTCATACAAGAGAGTACTCCATTCTACCTTCACCAGGCGAAACAACACACCTGAGTCAAATGAATTTTACTAAAGTACCTTTTCTATTTTATCCTTGATCTATTTAGAAAAGTAGTGTTGCAAAAAAATTTTTTAATTGTTTTATATATATATAAAGTACAGCCCATTAAGAATTTAATAAATACAGTCATACTTTGTTTATCCAATATCATTGCAGAATGAACTTTTTCATGTAAGCACATTTACAAATAAAAGAAAAATATATCTTAAACTTCAAAAATATTTAAAAGAACTTCTCTTGAACAAAACACGTGAAAATCTACTTTACCCTTTATTGACACATTACCCAGAATATGATAAATGAAATTCAATTGGTGCTTTATATTTCAAGATCATAATTATCAATGTTCTTTTTGTATTATTCTCTGTATTTCCCAATAACAACTAAAGGATAAGTTCCTAAATTTGAAGTACCTGGGAAGCCTTTTTGGGAAGCCTTCTCTAATACTTTTCTTATGTATATCCATAACAGCAATAACTAATCACTGCAGAGCATTTAGAACACACGGAAAATCTATGTAAAACATTTTTAATTCTTACGTTGTATCCGTAATATTTTTCTTGTCTGCTGTTAGATTACCGATTTTCTTCCGTTTCTTCATGTCATTAGTGTGTTGCTTCCAGCATCCCTTCCCTTCTTTTGACTTGCTGCTTTTAATATTCTTCTGTGAACTAAAATATCCAGCATTCCATCTTCCTAGAATTATGTAAAGATGCAGAAGCAAGTAGATCTATGGGAGAACTAAAATGCTCTGCTATCAGCAAAAAGACAGTTCTTCAGGTATAAACCCATTACTTCTCCCCTGACTTTGGGGTAGCAGATATTAAGCCAGTCTTAGAATATTTACTTCCTGAAGAGGAGGCTGTAGGGTACAAGAGTTGTGGATCTTGAGATTGGTCCCCAACTGGGTTCCTTCATACCCTTTAGGTACTATATCAGCAAAGCCAAGGGTTATAGAGACAAAAGCAAAATGTTTGTGACTCACTAAATGTAACAGTGAGATGTGCCACTTATATTCACCCCACTTGAGTCATGTGCCTGTGTACTCCAGAATAGGGAGACATAGAACATAAATTGGTCATTGGTGCGATGCAGTTGACTGGCCACCGTGGTCACCTGCCTGCTAGCCTCCTGAGTGTCAGGGTTAGCCTCCCTTTCTGGCATAGGGGTGCATTTGAGGGAAAAGCCTATGTATGGGCCCTGTGAAACAAAATTTATACAATGGATTATTGTAAAAAATTTATCTGTTGTGAAGAAAGATGAGGCCACTACAGGAAGAAATGCACACAGGCCCTGGAACATGGTACATAGCTATTGACCAGAGGGGGAAAATATTAAAGGGACAACAGCACATAATTATGGTTTGGATTATCAACATTGATCAGTTCTCTGGCTATATGTCACAATTCAGTTTGTAAAAACCTCAATGATCTCATTTCTCATACAATATTATATTGTTCTACCATACTGATGGCATCACATAGATAGGATTTGGAGAGCAGGAAGCAGCAGGTACTGCAGATACCTTGGATTGACACATATGTTCTAGAATTGAGGAGAGATAATTTTAAAGAAAAGTCAAGGCCTGACATCATATTGAAGTTCGTATGTATCCAGAAGTGACACGTTTTACCGTCTACTTCTAAGTGTCACAGAAATGTAAGGGCCTCTTTGAGTTTTAGAAACAATAAATGCCAGATTCAGGGATGACGCTTGATACTATTTTCTGAATAACCCAAAGGAGCATATCCTAGAGCAAGAGAAAGCTATCTAGTGCAAATAGCTTTGCTAGTTTTTCCTGATGACCGTGAAGCCCCGATTCTGCTTAGAGTCTCGGAGGCAGATTGAAATGCTGTATGGAGGCTGTTGCAAAACTGGATAAAGGAATCAGAGCAGTGACACCTGGGTTTTGAAACAGTTATGCTCTTTTCTTTTTTTTAAAGATGTCTGGCTGCCAACGGTCCTACTAGAAATTGAACACATGCCCACAGGGCAGGAGTAAATGGTACTTATGTGCTGTATACTCATCTGAACTTGGTGTTATCTGATGCATCAACCCAGAAAATTCTGAATGCCCAACAGTTTCTCATTACCAAGTATAAGTAATATATGCAAGATGAGGCTTGCGGAGGTCAGGAAGGCGTAAATATTTTGCATGAGCAGATGGATCCATTTCCCATTGTGCCTGCCTCACAGTTGTCTTTCCCTAAATCCACACATAGGGCCTTGGGGAAAAATCTCTAGGACTAGGAAGAAAATCACTCAAGCCTTGTTTGCAGATGGTACTTTATTAAATGTTGGCATCAACTGGAAATATACGATTGTAGTAATTATAGCCCCACTCATGGGTAGCCTTGAATGATAGGAAAAAGGGAGAAATCCCAGTGTGCAGAATTTATTTTTAAATCAACTTTATTAAAGTATAATTTAGGTGTAATAAATTCCTCAGCTTTTAGTGTACAGGTTGATGAGTTTTGACAAATACATATGTCATTGTAACCAACATCCCAATCAAGATACATAATTGTCTAACGCCCAAAAAAGTTATTTGTACTTGTTTGCCGTCCATCTCCCCACAGCCATCACAGACAACCACTAATGTGATTTCTATTACTTTAGATTAGTTTTGCCTGTTTCGGTACCTCATATAAATGAAATCACACAATATATACTCCTTTCTGTATGATTTATTTTGCTCAACGTAATGTCTGTACAATTCATCCACGTTGTTGCATGACTCAGCAGTCCATTCATTTATATGTTATTCAGTAGTATTTCATGGTATGTATATATCATGATTTATTTATCTATTCACCTAATATAGGTCATTGAGTTGTTTTCAGTTTTTTACTTTTATGGATAAAGCTACTCAGAATACTCACATACAAAGCATTTTATCCACTTGTGCTTCCATAAGTCTTGGGTAAACACGTAGACTAATGCAATGACTCAAATGATTGAGTCACCTATCTCTATAGCATTTAATGACTCACGAAAAAATTGCTTCTGTTTCCATGACATTTGGCTTTGCTGGTTTATGAGCCTTAGTATGCTATGGAACCAGGGGCTCGGCAATCTCAGGCTCCAGTCCTTCCATAACATGGCATAAAGTCTCCCTCCCACATGGAGTCATCTCGTAGAAGAGTTGGGGAGGATAGAGAGAAATCTGAAACACTGAGCATTTGTTAAAGAGACTGAAACTACCAAAGAGATTGGTCAAATTATTAGATGCACGGTTTAGAACAAATTCAACATGAAGTTTTTTTATTTTCTCCCATTTATTTTATTTATTTTTTTATTTTCTCCCATTTCTCCCATTTATTTTCCTGCTCATCAGGTGGAGGCTGGTGAGGAAGGTTGATCATCAATACATAAAACGGAAATGTATGTATATTATCTCTGAATATATAACTTGTAGTCTGAGTCCACCTTTTGACTTTCACTGTAATAGTGTTCATAGGAGCACATGTAGGAGATGCTTACGTCTGTTTGACTGAAGAAAGACTGTTATTTACAGTGAAGGTGGGGGACCTTGTGTAAAGATACACAGATTTTTAACCTCCAAATTATTTTTAATCATGATAAAATACAAAACACATTGTCTGTCCAATGACCATTTATCCACTTAAAAACCAACCAGAGCACTAGAAAAATTAGAAAGTAAGCAAAAATGTTCATCCTTTTATCTACTACACCATATTATTCCATATATAATGTTATTTGATTTTATGGATGTTTTATAAATTACTTGATCTATTCTCTATTATTCAATCTTGAGATCATTTCCAATTTTTAAAAAAATTATAACTAATATTACCTTTTTTCCAATGCATTATTATTTTTTCAAATTTCTGGTTGTTTCCTTAGGCTAAATTCGAGAAGTGGGATTTCTGGGGTAAAGGATATGAGTAAGCTTAAGGCTTTGGTATTTATGGCCCATCTTCGAAAATATTGCACTAATATATACTTCTACTTCGAATATATAATAATGTCCATTTATTTAAACCCTATAAAAATGTTGGATTTTATATTTTTCATTTTTATAATCTGACAGAAGAAAAGCTATATTGTCATTTCAATTTGTATTATTTTGTTATTACATAGGTTAAATATTTTGCATGTGTATGTTGACAATTGTTATCCCTTTGGTGACCCAAGTCTGCTTTCAATGACAAAGTCACCATAGAAATGCATAATAATGATGAATATCATCCCTTTTAAATAATTGAGCACATAATATAGGTAAAATTTGCCACATAATTAGTGTACTAAAATGTGTGGACTCAGGTTATCTCTGCATGATGACCAAAAAGCAAACAAATAACACTGAAGTGTCAGCCTGACACTTGAAGATAATTAAACTGTTTTTTTTGTTGTTGTTGTTGTTTGTTTGTTTTAACAGCTAAGCCTGACATCCTTTTTAAAGTGGAAAATCAATTGTGGTATTTGAGATATTTTTAATATTGATTAAACCTAATATTCAAAACAATACCCTTTTTTCATATGAAAAGCAAAACTTTCTTTGACAATAAAGTTACAGTTTAATTTTTCAGGAAAAAAGTCAAAAAAATTCTGTTTTTCTAAGGCTTTCTTGAAATCCTCGATGGTTAAGAACTGAGATACAGGTAGAATTTGTGTCCCATGTCAAAAACAATTAAAATAGGAGACAAATATCTCTTTCATTTTTGTCTATAATATGGGCCATCATTTCAATAGTTTACTTCAAGTCTGATCCAGCCTTTGGTCACACCATTCAAGCCCAAAGAACCTTTAGTTACCTTGAATTGTCTTTGGATATCACAGAGCTGGTTGACAAGCTCTTTATTCTAAAGTAGAAACACTCATATATTCACAGTCTTTCACTTTGCTGTTTTTGTTTTGCAAACCCCAGTTTTTGTTTTAACCAAATAAGGTGTGATTTGGGCGGAGGAGGCTCTGAACTACTAAAGTAACATGTATATAAACGCAAATATGCATTCAAATTCCACAGCCAAACTCCTCATACTGTAACTCTATAAGCATTCACAAACATCCATCACAATTAGAAACTCTTTTTTATTGATAGAGGATCCATAAGAATATTGCTGGGTTTAACTACACAAACAATTACTGTGTTTCCCTGAAAATAAGACCTAGCTGGACAATCAGCTCTCATGCGTCTTTTGGAGCAAAAATTAACATAAGACCGGCCTTATTTTACTATGAGACCCGGTCTAATAAATATAATATAAATATATTATAAATATAAGACCGGGTCTTATATTAATTTTTGCTCCAAAAGAGGCATTAGAGCTGATTGTCCAGCTAGGTCTTATTTTCAGGGAAACAGGTATTCGACTTAGCTGTACAACAAACATCTATCAATTTGATATGTAGACAGGATAGAGTTTAGAGACCAACTTTAGTATTACAAATCCCAGTAAACTCTCACAGAGAAACAGAATGTAAATAATACAAATAACAATACTAGGTTCCTAAATAATTGAATCCTGTGAATTCTTCTGCAGAAGAAAAAAAGGTCAATGTGTTTAACCTGAGAAACATAATCAACAGTAAGGCTTAGAGCCCTTGAATGTTTTTATTGAAACAAGAAGTTAGAATGAAAAAGTGTAGGGTTTAGGGTGAGGCAATGATTGGTTGAGGCTAATCAGAATATATTCCTGAGTCACAGAAAGGTGAAGTGGACACCTGAAACAGGGAACAAGGTAGGTAGTGTTAGTAAGTATAAAAGAAGTAAATTAATTTGACCTTTGATCAATTGCTGAGTCAAAGATTAAGAACTGTCTGGTTTTTGTCTTGGATGGTTATTTGTTGATTTGTCACTTGACAACAGCAACAAAAAGGTACTGTTTTCATGAAATGGGTGAGTAGAAATAGAGCTGAGAAATAAGAACATGTTGTTTGAATTTACCAATGAAATAGCTATGTTGTGAAGGCCAGCCATCAGGGAGATACAGGGATTTTGATTCTAATGTTAATCTCTGGTTAACATTAGGTTTTGGGTGCTGTTAGAAATCACGTAGCTGCTGAAACTGTTGGAACAGGTGAGATCATTCAGGATCAGTTTAAAAAACAAGAACAGGTGAGGGTTAGAAAAGGACCTTGGCAAATAACAGTATTAAAGAGATGGGCCAAGAAAGAATTATCTATAGAAGGAGATTAAAATACAGTCACGAGAGGGCAGGAAATAAAGCAGAAATAAGAGTTGTTATGGAAGCCTAGAGAACAGAAAGTGTCAAGAAGATAAGGGTAATCAAAAGAGTCAAATGCCCTTAAGAGGTAAGGAAGATAAGCACTAAACACGTCCATAAGTTTTAGTAATAGGAAGCCATTAAATGTACTTGGCCAAGGGAGAGTTTTAGGGAATGGTAGAGGCGGAAGCCACAGTAGCACACTGAGTTGATCAGTAGACAGGAAAGGAGAAATGAAACAGATCTGCATGCTCTTTCATTTCTCTCACCCCCTCAAAAAGTCCTGTTTTCATAAGTTATAGCAATGAGAAAAGTCACCTATATTTCTCAGGGACACATGAAGAAGTGCAAATGAAATATCTAGTCCCACCCATTTGCCTCAAACAACCCTTTTAAGGTATATTTAGAGTGGAATAAGATTTGGGAATAAGAACAGTTTTTAAACATTTCCAGTGTGTTGGGCACTTCTCTCAATTCTTTAGATAAATCATCTTATATTAGCCCGACAATGGCACTTCTAAAGTGGATAATTATACCTGATTATGGGGTTTAAGATTTAGGCTCATTAAGTTCCTGAAGTACAAAAGGAAGCAAAATGGAAGCATGAGGAGGCCAACCCCCAGCTTTCTGGACCCAAAACCAATCTGTTTTCTACCAGAATTTGTTTCTTACTTCCGAGTGTGTCCTTCTGATATGGCCCAAGGCAGGGACAAATTCACAGACTGTCCCTGGGCTAAGGCTATGTTGTCATATTTCCTTAAGGCCATCATCCTAAAGCTGTCTTCGGGGCAGAACTCAACATCCCCTCCTTGACAATCTGCCAACATTCTTCTTTATGTGTCTCCCTTTCCCAAAATTCAGAGGAAAAATATCTGAAGGAACTCTGTAAATTTTGAAACTGTGAGATTGCTGCATGTTCCTAGAACTCATTTGACATAATCATTTTTAAATGATTTTACTTGTATTATTAACTTTCTTATGGCTAATTGTATCAACTTTAAATCATGTAAATGCTTGCTTTTTCTGATTAGAAAATGATATGATGAATGTGAGAAATTGGAAAAGTTTAGTAGAAGTTCTCTTAACTGATATCCACTTAACAGACTTCCTAGATTAATTAACACTCTCCATGTTCTCTGTAAAACATACTGACTAACGCCCAGGGATACAAAGTTTGCTTGTGGCTGGCAAGTCTATGTCTGGCATATTTGCAATGTCTCCTCTCACGGGTTGATTTGTATGCTTACCAAAATAAGGTTATTTATTCACAAACTCGATTATGCCAGCTGTACCTATTAATGTGTTTATGAAGTGTAATTAAATGTCACATAAACCAAGAAAATATGAGCATGAAAATAAAGAGCTATTGTGTCTATAAAAATAATTTGAGTTCTTTGGAAACACTGGCTAAAGATAAGTAATTAAAAACTGCTATTGAATTAAGTGTGGGTATAATAATTTTCTTAATCATAATCTACACTCAGATGGGTGTCAAACCTCTTTAAATCCTTACTAAAGAAGTCAAAGTGAGTGTGGTTTTTATAAGAAAAATATGGAGCTCCAGTTTCCAGTTAGCAGAACTTTACTAAAAGAAGAAAGAAAAAAAAAAGCCTGTATTTAGGAAATAAATGAACATTTGTTGGTTGAAAGTTTAAATAAAATATTTAGATATTTAGGGTATGTATGTGTTTTTCTTTTGATCGTCTAACTTTAACAGAGTTTAAATTAACTAACCAACTACCCATCATCATCATGGTTAATAAGAATCATCCATAATCTTACCAGCAGTAATGTTAATCATGATTATTAACATTGTAGCATATCTCCTCTAGTCCTTTTCCTTCTATCCATTTTACATGGACTAGGATTAGATCATACTGTACATACAAATTTGTAGCTCTCTTACGTATTGACAAGCATTTATAGCAAGCATTTCCCCCATATAAATCATTTTTTTCTTTTCCAAACCTACTTCACTTTATAGTATTGTATTGTTATAATAGACTGTTTCATATACAATAAAAATGCACAGCTCAATTACTTTTGCCATTTTTATATACCTATATACCAAAAGCTTAAATCAAAATATAAAACATAACCATTGTCACTCCCAGAAAGTTCCTCATTCCTTTTTCCAGTCAATTACCACCAAGACCACCACCACCTCAGAAGTATCAACTTTCTGATTTTTATTACCATAAAATAGTTTTTCCTGGTCTTGGATTTCATATAAATGGAATCAGACATCATACATTCTCTTGTGTTTGGCTTCTTTAGTTCAACCTAATGTGTGTAAGATTTATTCATGTTGTTGACCATCAGTAGTTTGTCCCTTTTTATTAATCAGTAATATTCCACTGCATAAGTATGTTACAGTGAATTTATACTTTCGCCTATTGATGGACATGGGGTTCTTTCCAGTTTTTAAGGATGCTATGAGCATTCTTGTACAAGTCATTTTGTGAACATATGTTTTCATTTCTGGGTCACTGAGTAGATGTATATATTTACCTTTACAAGAATCCACTAGTTTTTTCAGAGTGGTTATATCGTTTTACATCCCCCACCAACAAAATGTGAGCGTTCCAGTTGTATCAGGTCCTCACCAACATTGGGTAGTCTCCATATATTTTCTTTAAAACTGTATCCATTCTTTTGGATGTGAAATGGTATCTTATAGTTTTGATTTCATTTCACTGATGAATAATGACGTTGAGCCTCTTTTGACGTTCTGCAAACATTTTTTCAGCAGCTGAGTTTATATTCTATGTTGTGGATATACTGTATTCACCTTCTCAGCTAGGTCTTTCCTGCCCACCCTACTTAACTCTCCCCTAATATCTTGCTCCAGAACAGCAATTCTGTGTTATCTTAAATTATCTCCTATCTATCTACTTACTTACACGTTTTTATGTTTCTCTCTGCTTATGTATGCATTAGTACAGAAATGCCATGAAATTAGGAATTCAACCTATCTTATTTACCACGACATCCCCGATGCGAAGATCAGTACTTGACACACAGGATTAGCACAATATTTGTTGAATGAATTCTCTAACCAATAAAACGTTATCTGATATTTCCCATGGCATTTCCCAGTGCCTCTTTACATACGTATTCCCATTCTGAATCTTCCTTCCCACACCGATATAGGAAAATAAACACGCTGTATTTAGTTCCTCAGAGGTGAAAGATACAGCAGAAATGCAGATGAGAGTCTTTCTGGTTTTCAGGTTTCAAGGTAGATTCTTTTTAACTCTTGGTAGAGAAAATAGGTTTGACAGTTTGTCTCTCTGTAGTGCTTTCTTATTGGTATTTTCCAGGCCACTTTAAAACACAGGCTTATATTATTATTGGTTCCACAGAAGAAGGGCTAGTGGGCATATTTCTCTGCTGAAATACTAAAGTAAGACCCCTTCCATGGAAAGCTCCAGATTTGGAAAAAAAAGCTGACTGGACCTGGAAATCAGAAGTTCCTAAAATTCCGCTCACGTGTTGATACAGAATTATTTCAGATGCCACATGATTCGTGAATGCTAGCTCCTCTGTACTTTCTAATAATTAGCTTGGATAGATAACTCTTGAACATAGCTACACCTGCAGAGAGGTGATTCATCACATTGCTTACCTTCTATGCCTAGAAGCAGATGATTTTCCTCAAACATATATATTTCATATCCATCCAATTTTCTTTATTTCTACTGCTGCCATCAGTCTTCACCCATCCTCTCTTACCCAAGCCACAACCATACCCCCCCAATGGGTCTCTCCATTTCTTCTCTTGCCCCAATACAATCTTCTCTGAACATACCTGCACAAATGATCTTAAGAGGTCATTCACATTATGTCACTCCCCTGTTTAAAGTCCTTCCAGGGATGTCCATTGCACTTAGAAAAAACTTCAAACTCCTCACTGTTACCTCTAAAATGTGGAAAAATACAAAAACCAACCAAATGAGAAAAATATGGCTATTTATTCTGAGTTTGGTATAGCATGGGAGTCAGCCAGCATCACTTGCATTTTGGCAGAGACTCAAACAGGCAGAGGAGTGGGAAAGTTTAATGGAAAAAGGGAAGGCTTCTAGGCCTCATTGAAGGCTGTGGGCATGGGGACACTATAGGCAGTCTAACTGAAGTGGGGCATCCAATGCCATTGGTTAGGGTGCATATTTGGCTTCCTCTGGTTGGTCCTAAGTTGGAAGCAGGGACACAAACTAGGGAAGCTGTCTGTTATTAATCAAGTCCCAGCCATTTGGGATTGTTACAGAAGTTATCGTTTAGCTTCTTGGATTGTCACTAAAGATAGCAATTTGGCTTCCTGCAAGTCTGATTTATAGCAGACTGGCTTCCTGGGTGTTTATTATATATAAGGGGTTGGTATCCTGGACAGATTGCTACAAGTTGTGGGGTCAAAGCTCTATTTTTATATACGATGTCAGACAATTAAGTTCACGAACTCATCCTAGAAAAAGTGCTACATACCTCACTGCTGAATATCACTACGGTCACCTTCAAAGTACTCCCCTTGAGAAGCAATGCACCGATCCCAGCACCTAGTCCACCCTTCAAAGCAATTTTGGAACTCATTTTCTGGAATGGCCCTCAGAACTGTTGTTGTATTACCCTTGATGTCCTGAATGTCATCAAAATATCTTCCTTTCAATATCTCCTTTATCTTCAGGTAAAGAAAGAAATCATTGGGCACCAGATCAGGTGAGTAGGGAGGGTGTTCCAATAGTTATTTGTTTACTGGCTCAAAACTCCCTCACAGACAGTGCCCTGTGAGCTGGTGCATTGTCGTGATACAAGAGCCATGAATTGTTGGCAAAAAGTTCAGGTGGTCTAACTTTTTCAAGCAGCCTTTTCAGCACTTCCAAATAGTAAACTCGGTTAACTGTCCAGTTGGTACAAATTCATAATGAATAATCCCTCTGATATTAAAAAAGGTTAGCAACATCGTTGCAACAAGTTCTCGAACTTAATTGTCAAACCTCGTATGATCTGGCCACTGTCCATTTGTATATTCAACCTGTCAAAATCCCGTCTCATGAGTTCCCTGCTCTCTGCTATGGTTTTATCCTCTTCTTCTCTCCCCCATTACTCATTGGTACTAACCAAACAGCTTCTGCTAAGTGCACTAAAATTTCAAACTCAGCCCTGCCTCCCAGCCTTTTCATGTGCCTCTGACACGGACAACTCCTTCTCCATCTTCATATCTCTGCTGAAATCTAACTTCTTCAGACAGCCTTTCCCAGATCACTCTATTTAAAATCAATTTGCACCCTGGCTACGTTAGTAAATATTAACTATTGTTTTCTTCACTTCATTTTCAATTTTGTGATTATTCTTATTGTCCTACTTTTATTTCATCTCTCTGCTCCATTGGACTATAAATTTTGGAAGCAAGATACAGTACTTGCCGCTATATTTCCAGTACCTAACAGACTGCCTAGAATACAGTAGGCCTTCGACAGAAATTTACTGGATGAATATTTAGTCTGCCATTCCACTCTTCTCATCTTGCTTTTAAAACCACTAAATTGGAAAGCTTTACATATACTGTGGACTTCTGCAAGAATTCAAAATATAATAATGAATATAATTATTGAACATTATTATACCAACAAGGCTAATATATTTTAAATTGCAGATATTCTCATCCTTATGCAATGGCTAGATCATTAGAATTTTTAAATTCTATTCTTCAAGTACTGTGCCTCTAACAGAATTATAGTTCATATCTATGGTACATGCTGAAAATATTCTCTATGATTTATGCTACTCAATAAACTAACCCAAGATTTCTAATGGAACATTAACAATGAAAACGCTGTAAAGAAGATCCCTTCCCTAAACTGTACTTTCACATCAAACTCACTCTAAGAAAGGATGAGAAAACATGAGATTTTCACCTTGTGTACAAATATCAATTAGGATGCTGTCATTTCTTAAATCCAAAAATCAGAACACAGATTGATGGACAAGAAACTGAGGCATTGAAAATTAGAATATTGTAGAAATGTGTGTAGCCATCACATTTCTACAGTGTGTTTCTTTTTCCTTCCAGGACCAACGGTGGACACACAGTGGGGGGAGAGGGGCATATTATCCTTGCCATTATCCAATTGACCCAAGTGACAAGAAATTAAAATGTCTTTTGTAGTCTTTCAAGGGGATGGGGATTAGAGATGGGAGGGGTGAAAGCTGCTGCCTTTATCTTGACACCTTTGAAAACTAGGGAATCTATTTAATGTTGTGCGCATTATTCCAAAATGGTAATTACCCTGAAAATATATGATAAACACATGCTAATGAGATAAGCCAATAAGGGCAAAAAAATCCACTTTAATAATGCAATCATAAGAGAAAGAGTTTTAAGTAGATATGGGGAAATTATCATAAATGTCAAGGCTCACAAAATATAATAAAAAAGATTGATGTGTTTTATACATGCTAAATCACTGATGGGGATTTACTATCTACACAAGACTCCCAGCTGACAGAAAAACAGGCTCACCACATAACAATAACTTCTGTAAAACATTACTGTTTAATTTTACATTTTCTCTCCTTTTACACTGAGCTCAAACATCAAAAATATTCCCAGGCACTAAAAGAATATCAACTCTTTTGAAGGAGGTGTGGAAGTATTTTGTTACTATTTTACGAAAAAAAAACAATTAGAAAAGGTATCGGTTATTTTCATAGGCATCACATCTATTTCTCTCTCAGGAGTGAATACCCATATTTCTATTATCAAGACCATAGTGAAAACTCATATTAACTCAGTGTTTTCCAAGATAAAACCAAGTACAGGGAAGAAAGGGTTAAGCTTTGTATTAAGAAATTTAAACAAAAATAAAAATAGACACTCCTTAAGCTTCCTCAGGAGATGCCATTAAAATAACCTCAAAGGAATATAAGAGGGAACTCAACCAAGCAAGTGAGAGGATTAGAATGGGAGGAGACCATAGCACTCTAGAGAGTTCAACAAATTTCTGGAAGGCAGAAATTGGGGGAAAGTATGCTTATTAAAAGAGAGTGAAAGAACTTAGGGATAAGCTTAGGTTGAGGCTGTAATAGGAGTAGGATTCGGTCTTCCTGCTTCTTTCTAGAGACCCCAAGCTCAGAAGGAGTGAGAGGCAGGAATTAAAACGGGGAAGCTAAAGAAGTAAAACTAACATCATTTTCCTTCCCTCCCCATATGCAGAGCAACAGCAACCCATGGTGGTAATTTGTAGTCCAAGCAAATAATAAGAGAAATCATCTCTAAACAGGTTGAATAAACCGACTGGAGAAAATTAAGTCTACTGGTATGAGTGTTGACTCTGCATCACATTTTTAAGAAGAAAAAAAAAAAAATGTAAGAAAATGTCCCAGAGCCATGGAAAGTCATAAATCTTCACACGAGGGGGTCTTCTGAGTGCCAAGTAAATTCATTGAAGACAGACTTACAGCTTTTGTTTTTCTCATTAAAAACTAAAATTTATTTCAGGTTTGAGAAGAATAAATAAATTATGATACATTTGAGACTTGGTTATAGACATAAAAATGGATCTCAGGCTGGTTCTGGATCTTGCCACTGGGTTAAGTTGGAGGTTCATTCTGCAGGTTAACACCTTAATGCTTACGGTCTTTAACATAATATTCATACATTGAGTAAAAGTATCCCTAAAAGAACTAATCCAAGGATAAAAGTTATCCAGTCTTCAACTGACAAAGCCATTCTAACAGTAAGCATCAAATATCCTGATATAAAGACTACGGTGACTGACTCTGGGTGATGAACACACAATGGGATTTATAGATGATGTAATACAGAATTGTACACCTGAAATCTATGTAATTTTACTAACAATTGTCACCCCAATAAATTTAATAAAATTAAATTTTTTAAAAAATAAATAAAATAAATATAAAAATAAAATCAGATTACAGAGAAAGCCAAAAAAAAAGAAAAAAGACTACGGTGCATTCACAGCACCAAGTCCAGAAATTTCCTCAGCGCTGCATCATTTGCTAAGATAGTATGTAAATGAGGGGCACAGAAGATTCAGGCTGTGGTGGATTCTGGCTGGTATAAAAAAAAATTCTCGAGCAAAGATCAAAAAATAGATTCATGAACAAGAATCCTGTTATAAAAAGCTGCTATTAGGCAATTAATTAGAAGATGTTTTGTTTTAAATGTCAGAAATTCAAGGGTAAAGAAATAGAAGATACTAAAAGTTTCCAGAGCAGAGTTTTGGGAAAGAGAGTACATGCAAAAAACAACAACAAAGAAAGAACAAGAATAAGAATTAGGGTGGAATTAGATTTCTCATTTAGAAAGCTTTATACAAGAAGACAATGGGGCAGTATTTTCAAAGAACTGAGGAAACGTTGTTGTGAACTAGACTCCCAGACCAGCTGTACTATCAATCAAACATGAGTGCTAATACAAGGCATTTTCAAACATATTAAGAGATATAAGACTTCTTGCCAAGGCTGTTTCTGAGTTACTTGAGAACATATTGAAATACACAAACTCAGTCAAAATCAAAAAAAGGAAAATGTAAGAGCCAAGAAATGCTACACAGAGTACACTAAATATAACCTCACGCCCTTTAAAATAGAATAAGTACAAAACACAATTGGTCAAAATTATATCAAGAAAACAGCACCAAAAAGGTCTTAAAAAAAAAAAAATGTATGGGATAAATGCCATTCCATAGATAGAATGATTAAGAAACTGGAAGTGATATGGTGACTAAGGTTTATTTTTCTTTCAACAAGAAGAAATGAAAGGCAATTAGAAACTCCAGGGAAATACACATGCCTACATGCACACATGCATACACACACACACACACACACACACACACACACACACACACACTGAAGTCTATATGGCATGATTTTCAGATTCTGATGGCATGTAAGAAAGAGAACTCATTTGGACCTTAATGCTAGAAATAGTCTTTTTCAAGTTGTACAAGGGTCATGATATTGGATTAGTTGAGAAAAATATAATTCTAGCATATCTTTCAGCTTTCAATAAAATAATATTTATATAGGCAAAATAGTTTAATTCAATTTATTATCAACTCTTAGAATCTAACTATAGAGGAAGCACATATAACTTAATTAAGCACACAAAACAGAATGTATAGGCTATCATCCTTGATACTCAAAAAAATAAAAGGTAGAGCTGTCAACTGCTGGAGGCAAACATGGAGTGATCTAGATGAAGGCAAAAATAAAAAAATATATCAACTTACCTATTAAGAAGTCAAAATTAACTGTTGACTAATAAAAGAAGAAATCATGCTTTTGAGTATATTATTTAAAACTACAACAATACCAGTAAAATAACTGAAAATAATAACAATGCAGAGGAAGAAGTAGTGGTGCATAAATTTGATAAATTGAGAAATAGTGAAATATTTATATTATTAAGACTTACATGATGTACCACCCACCATAAAACTAAAGACCAGAACAGCCAAATGGGGCACTGCTATTCTTGTTTTCAAGCCGCTGCATCAGACACCATGTGTGCACAGGCTAATAGATGCTTGGCCTCACCTTTGTCTCCAGCTGTGCCCTGCTGATCAGGCTTCAACTCATTTCACACTGGTGGCTCCTCACCTGCAGTGCACGCCACCTGCATGGCTTTTCCTTGATCCTCCAGGGCTGGTGTGATGCCGCTGCAGAGCAGCATGCCAGGGGGAGGCCATCCCATGCATCGATGTGCAAACTGTGGAGTGTGGACGTCATGGTCAGTGCTTCTCCAGGCAATCGCCGGACATGTCATTCTGAGAGGCGTTCTGTACACTCCTCATAAGATCTTTGTGTGGTCCAGCTGCAGCTGCCCGCAGTAGGGACCAATTCACTAACACCTTTATAATAACTTTTCTTCTTTCCTTTTTAAACCTTCCCACTCTCTCCCTTCTCTGCATGATTACCTCCCAAATAACCCACCTTCCCAGAGGCCCTTATCAGAATCAACTGACAACGGGAATCCAAGCTAAGACATCTCTTGTGCATCCCTTGATTTTGTTTGTTTGTTTTCGCCATATGTATGCATTAATTTTACTTTAAAATTCTTCTGAATATGCACATTATTTGCTTTAGGTCATGCATTCCTCTCATAATTGTCACATGCAAGGACAAGTCTTAATTTCCCTTCTCTGGAATTCATGGACTTGTCCCTATATGCTTAAAGTGAGTTCTCCTATCAAAGAAGATGCTACATTTAGAATCACAGCAGAGAATAACAATGAACATATAAAATTCTAGTTGGTGCAGTATCAAACTTGGAAATATAAAGGCAAGAAACACAATTTGGAACTGACAACAGTCCCAGGATGACTGAGCCGGAATCTTTTTCTTCTTTCTATAAAATAGCACAATAATGTTTACTTCTCAGGAAACTGAAATGAGTTTTTAATGATTTTCAAGTACTTCTTGAGGGCTTGAGTGCTGAGCTTTCACAATATATTATATATTTAAACTAGTCACAGTTCTCAAAAGGCTAGTGACTAGGAAGTGCCCTGAGCAAAGTGTGAGAAGATATGAATCCTTGATTCACTTCCACCTCATTTTTGTTATAATATTTAGGCAAGGAATTTAAACTTTCTGAGCCTCAGTTACTTCATCTTTAAAACAAAGATAATGTTAGCTCTGCCAAATTTCAGGACTTAAATATAAGAAAAAGTTAACTTACGAGTAAGAATCCAAACTTTCAGCTCCCCTGTAAAAGCTAGGAGATATGGCCACCTGCACTGTAATCTAGAATGGCACCATTTCCAGAGTTGAGTAAACTATTTTCGTCTTAGACGGGGCACGCACCCTCTAATCTATCACTATGTCCACTACTCCCTCCTGCCTCATACCTGGTCCACTTCACTTATTTAGATTATCAGTTTGATCTTTGTAACAGTTGTCTTTGAAGCCATTATTCCAGCATCAGGCAAAGGGACAGATAAATGCTCTCTCAATTAAAAAAAAGGAAAAATTTGCAGGTTGGAAAATAAAGATATAGAGCCAAAGAGAAGACAAAAAGGGAATGTTAGAGGTTCCTGAAACACGGTTGAATGGTACTGGAATAGAAGACCAGAGAAAATTCCCTGCTGGATGGAATACTGTAAGGAATTTCAAGATCAGGCATTACTAATGTAATTTTCACATTTTTCTGCTGTGCTGTGCTATGCTATGATGTGATATAACCCTGTGCCAAATATGGCCCCTGTGGAGAATACTGCTAACTGTTCCCCATATCATTTCTTCCTCCAACATTAAAAATAACTTTTAGCGTGTTTGGGTTTGTGTTTGTTTGTTTTTTGTTGTTTTTTTTTTTTCCTTTTTTCCTTTCCAGCTTTACTGAGCTAAAATTGACACATACCATTGTATAAGTTTAATGTGTACGATGGGATAATTTCATACACATAAATGTTGTGAAATGTTTACCACAAAAACACTAGTCAACTCATCCTTCACCTCCCTCACAGAATTATACTGTTATTGTTGTTATGATAAGAACATTTAAGACCTACTTTCTTAGCAAGTATACAACACAACATTTTTAACAATAGTCACCAGGCTGTACACAGTATCTCAGAATTTATTTCTCTTATAACTGGAAGTTTGTATCTTTTTGTCCAATGTCTCCCCTTTTCCACACACCCTTCCCCCAGTCTCTGGCAACCACCATTTATTTGACTCTCTGCTTCTATGACTTCGGATTTTTTAGATTCCACATATAAGAAAGATTATACCGTATTTGTCTTGTCCTGTCTGACTCATTTCACTCACTGCCCTCAAGCGTCATCCATGTTGTCACAAATAACAGGATTTCCTTCTTTTTATGGCTGAAAATATTCCTTTCTGTGTGTGTGTGTGTGTGTGTGTGTGTGTGTGTGTGTGTGTGTCACATCTTCTTTATCCATTCATCTCTCATATCTTGGCTATTGTGACTAATGCTACAATAAACATGGGAGTGCAGATATCTCTGAAAGATCCTGATTTCATGTCCTTTGGATGTACACCCAGAAGTGGGATTACTTCATGTCATATGGTAGTTCTAATTTTTAATTTTTGAGGACTCTCCATACTGTTTTCCATAGTGGCTGTACCAATTTACATTCCCACCAACAGCATTCAAGGATTCCTTTTTCTACATATCTTCACCAACTCTTGTTATCTCTCGTCTTCCTAACACAGCTAGTCTAACAGTTGTGAGGTGATATCTCATTGTAGTCTTGATTTACATTTACTTGATGATTAGTGATGGTAAACACCTTTTGGCCATGTACCTGTTGGCCACCGGTATGTCTTCTTTTGGAAAAATGTCTGCTCATTTTGTAATCATATTTTTTTCCTGTTGAGTTGCATGAGTTCTCTCTTTACTTTAGATATTAACCCCTGCAAATATTTTCTCCCATTCCACAGGTTGCCTTTTCATTTTGTTGATTGTTTCTTTCTCTGTGCAGAAGATTTTTGTTAGAGGTGGTCCAACATTGATTTTTGCATTTCTTTTTTATGCTTTTAGTATCATATCCAAACAATCATTGCCAAGACCAATGTCCAGGAGCTTTTTTCCCTATGTTTTCATTTAAGAGTTTTAAGACTTCAGGGCTTATGTTTAAGCCTTTAGTTCATCTCTAGTTAATTTCTGTCAGTGGTGGGTTTAACTTCATTCTTTGGCATGTGAATATCCAGTCTTCACAACACCATCTATCGAAAAGACTATTCTTTCCCCATTGAGTAGTCTTCTTTTTCAAGTTCCTTGAGTTGTGAAGTTAGGTTGTATATTTGAGATCTTTGTGGGGGATTTTTAATGTAGGAAATTATTGCTATAAACTTCACTCTCTTAACTGCTTTTGCTGCAGCCTGTAAGTTTTGGTATGGTATGTTTCCATTTTCATTTATTTCAAGATATCTTTTCTTTCCCTTTTAATTTCTTCTTTGACCCCTCGGTTATTCAGGAGTGTGTTGTTTAATTTCCACATATTTGTGAATTTTCCAGTTTTCCTCCTGTTATTGATTTCTAGTTCCATATCATCATGATCAGAAAACACAATTGCTATGATTTCAGCTTTTTTAAGCTTGCTAAGATATGTTTTGTGACCTAACCTATGATCTATCCTGGAGAATGTTCTGTGTGCGCTTAAGAAGAGTGTGTGTCCTGCTACTGCTGGATGGAATAGAGCACTTAGGTTTTTACTTAGTACATGGCCACCCAGAAGAACTATTTCCCAGTTTTACTTACAGCTATGCATGGCCATGGGCTTAAGTTCTAGTCAATAGAATTTGAGGGGAAGTAATATGTGTAATTCTGGGGATATACCTTTAAAGGGAAGGAGGGTATCTCATCCCCCAACTCTCCCAATATCCTGATGCCCAGGATGTGGACAAAATAGCAAGTTAACCTGGACCACAACAACAAGGCTAACACATCATGGATGGTGGCGTCGGAAGATAGCAGAAAGCTGTGTCCCTGAACGACCTTTTGAAAAGGTGCCAACATGCTAAGACTCAGGCCATTGGCCTCCAGGTTTTTACAAACCCAGAGAAGTAAACTTTTATAATATTTAGGACATTGTTAATGTGGGTCTCTTATACACATCTAAGCTTATACCCTAACTGATAGGTCCTGAAATTCTTCAGTAAAGTCTTGATCACATAATATGAAGGGAAAAGAAGTTCACTATATGATTAATTTGTTTTGCAAGGAAAATAAAATCTGCTGCGGTAAATTATTTATTACATATATCTTCCTTTACTCTCTTTGCTTCATATCTATAGTACTTCTTAGGACGTTATCACTTTAATAATTAAAATACCCCTTGTGAGGTCGACAGTAATTATTATCAACCTGGCATCATTATATAGAATGAAAATAAAAATACAAGTAAATAGCAGATGATAATCTTTCCTGTTGTAACATCAAGACCACAGCAGCCACATGACAGTAATTAGTCAATACATATTTTCAGTCCATGCCTCACATTCACATTGTGTTGGGGCATTCCACTAAAGAACTGAACAGTTTTTCAGACCATGAAAAATTGCATGATGAAGCACAATGGAACTATGGCTTAGCACATTCCAGTTAGACTTTGGACTCTGATAACCACCATTTCTTGTTTTAGATTCTCTTATTGGCACTCTTACTGTCTCCTCACTGGCATACCATCCACGCTCTCCCCAACACTATTATTTCACCACACACCACACACACACACACACATGCACACACACACACACACACACACAAGTGGTACTTTTGACAGTGGAGACTTAGAGGGATCCGTCTAGAAGAGCAAAAGTAGAGAACTGGCTGCCTAGAACGTCTCTAAGTTTGAGATTCCCATTAGGTACAGGCAAAGGTAACCTAAGATTTCATTGCAATTGTCCTACCAAGGGCATAAATGAGACAAATTCCTGGAAGTCAGTCTATCCAAAATCAGAGAAGAGTTCATCTGACAAGAACATCTCTTTGTTAACCCTTGTATACTGTTGGTGTGAATATAAACAGGTATAGCCACTATGAAAAATAGTATAAAGTTTCCTCAAAAAAAAAATTAAATAAAAAGAGAGAATTACAATATGATCCAGTAATCCTACTCCTGGTATATAGCCAAAGGAAATGAAATCAGTACTCAAAGAGATATCTGTACTCCCATACTTGTTGTAGAATTATTCACAATAGTCAAGATATGGAAACAATCTAAGTGTCCATTGATGGACAAGTGGATAAAAATGTGTTTTTTACACACACACACACACACACACACACACACTCACACACACACACACGAAATATTATTCAGCCATGAAAAAGAAGGAAATCCTGCCATTTGAGACAACATAAACAGACCTTGGGGCAATATGCTAAGTGAAATAAGTTAGACAGAGAAAGACAAATACTATGTGAGATCACTTATATGTGAAATCTAAAAAAGCCAAACTCATAGAAACAGTAGAATGGAGGTTTCCATGGGCTGAGGGTTGGGGAAATTCGTAGATGTTGGTCAAAGGGTACAAACTTGCAGTTAGAAGATGAATAAGTTTTGGGGATCTATAAACAGTATTGTGATTATAGTTAATAGTACTTATACACTTGAAAATTGCTAAGAGAGTACATCTTAAACATTCTCACTACATAAAAGAAATGATATGTGATATGATTAAAGTGTTAGCTAATGCTACAATGGTAATCATATTGCAATATATGTGTATGTATACCTTAAACTTATACAATGTTACATGCCAATTATATCTCATTAAAGCTGGGGGAAAAGAATATCCCTGTATCATTTATTTTCTAGAAATCAATGTTGAGTAAAGGGTAAAAGAACAATAAATCCTAGCATTCAATGATTCTAAGATTTCCAAAACATTGCCTCTTTATACCAATCCAGCCTTAAATATGTTAATTTTTATGTCAATGTTACAGAGATCTTAGATAAAACATGAAATGATACACATTGGGGAAAAAAGAATTTAAAGGATCTCATTTATATTTACATCAATAACAAAATATAGTCACATAGAAAAAGGGAGATTCTAAAATACTTCCCAAGGAGTTATACAAAGGTAAGGAGTTAGAGAATGGTGGTTGCAAGAGAAAAACAGTATTTCCAATTTTCCACTCTTTTCTTCCATTATGTCAATTTTTTAACTTCTAAATATGCTTTCAAAACTCTTACTTTTATCCAGCTAATTCAGTTTTTCAAAATTAATTCATGTATCAAATAATATGAGAAAAAGATTAACATGACAAATTCTATTTCACTCCTCAGCTATTTGTTGCAATTTTAGTTTCCATATGAAACAGCAATATCTAGACAGTCTTACTCATAAACACGCATAAAATTTATTAGCTCTTAAATATTTACAGTTGGCCCTCCCTGAAAGGAGCTAATGAGCAATTAAAGAATATCCATGGAGATGGAGGAAATGGTCACTTTGGGAGGAATACTGATGATACTAGGTAATCAAGACTCAATCCCGGGGTGAGAATAATATTTGTGACTCAGGGAAACTGGGCATATGGACTTGACATTGAAATAAATGTTAACTCTCTATGAGTCATGTAGTGAACTTGCTCTCCAGAATGTTTTCAGTAACCTGCTCTTTCCCCATTGCCAGCGGTTATAGTCAGATAATATAAAGGCTATAGGAAAATGCAGTGATAGTCACATCTTTTCTTAATTTCCCTTTAGGTCATAAATTTCTGAAGAACAGAAACAATGTCATTTCCATTTATGTAAAATCCCTTCAGTCATAGCACAATGTCTTCCTCTCAACGGATATATTTCTTTCGGTGTATGAATTTTCTCAGATTCTTAAAAACATTTTCTCTTACTGCACTGTAATCATTCCTTCTCTTTAATGTTAAGAAACAAATATAATTTTAAAGCTTCTTTTATATGGATTTTTAGGGAAAAGTATACAATAACAAATGCAGAAACAATAGGTATGATACTGTGTAGAATAATCCTATTGCTTTTCTTTGTTATTCTCAGTAGAATCCTAGACTTTTTATCCCCTTCCCCCCCCCCAAAAAAAGAAAGAGAAAACGCTTGTTTCAAATTATGTGTTTTGTGTTTGTCTGATAAATACAAGGAGCATGTCTTGTAATTACTAACATAACTCTTTCATGGATCTGAAATTTGAATTGACTGCGCTAGATTCAGAGTCTGTTCCTGAGAGTCTGTATATATTTGTAAGAGATTAAAACACCTTCAGATAGAACAAGTTGAATAAACATTCTGACTTTAAGAAAATGAACACGTCAAAAGCTATATTAAAATGTTTGATTTATAAATTCAGCACTGTGATTTTTTTGAAATCATTAGCAGAATATACTACATTATCTTGTCAATAATATTACTAATGTATTTTGTAACCAAGATCTAGAATTTTAAGTAAGGGGAAAAAAAGCAATATCTCCTCCTTTTTTTATATTCATTTGTTATCTTTGAAAATACCAATTGAAAAGAGCTTTATTGATACAAACCCTAAAATAATTATTTATCTTGAATTTCTTGTTTTTATTTAATGAAATGAGCAGGGTATGATCATCTCAACACTAAAATTTCATTTCCAAATTATTTGACGTTATCACATAGCAGACTTAAGAATGTCAAATGGAAAAAAAAAAAAGCAATATACAAGAAAGATTTCATATCAGAAAAAGTATACTGAATGCAAATGAGGCATAGAAGGACATCTGGCTCAGGAGACAGTGATAAAGAACTTGGAAACACACAGGTATTTTATAATTAAGTACAGACAACACAGCTCCCAGTATGACACTCATATCGCTTTTAGCATCACTCTCCAAGCTAAAAAGTAGTTCTTTCTGGTCATAAAAGCCTTGAGAGCAGGAACAATATTTTTTCCACATCATGTAAAATCCGTTGAGTAATAACATCAACTGATAATACTACTGTTTTTGTGAAGAACTTAACATTATACAAATTATTTCATTCAATTTTCACAATAACTCTATAAGGTATTACTTAACCCACTTAATAGATGAATACAGTACAAATGGTTAAAAAATTTTCTGCAAGATAATAGGGGGTCAGTAAGTGTCACGGCTGGGATTCAAATTCAAACATTCTGAGTCCCAGAATGTTTAAAATAAGTATATTTTGCTCATCATACACCACAGCCCTCTTCCTGCTTTTTAAACCATTTGCCACCTTTTGCTGTGTCCTCACATGGCAGGAGAAGAGGATGGGGAGAATGAGGGGGGGAGAGTGGAGGCGGAGAGACAGAGAGAGAGAAAGAAAGAGAGCGATCATATGTCCCTTATGTCCCTTCCTCTGTATAAGGGCATTATATCCATCATGAGGGCCCCACATCATGATGCAGTCAAACCCTGATCACCTCCCAAAAGCCTCACCTCCAAATGCCATCACACTGGGGATTCGGGCTTCAACATATGAATTTTGGGAGGACACAAACATTCAGTCTGTAATACTCTCCTGGTCCCTTCCAAACACCCAAAAGGGAATCCACACAGAAAAGGAGGAAAAGGAGAGTAAATGAAATAAAAGCCACTGATAATTGAATACCTAGATAGTCTTCGAAGCACTTTACATTCATTATCCTTAATCCTCATACCAGCTCTGAAAGATAAGATTTCTATGTCTACTTTAAGGGAGAAGAAACAGTATCAAGCAGATTAATCCTTGTGTGAAGGTCACTCACCTAGTAAGCAATGGAGTTAGTATTCAAATACAAATATGACTTTAAATACTGGGTTTTCTGGTGGAGTTGACTATGAGGTAGGTGAGCCTTCCTCAAACTTCTCAAATCCCCCTTCTCCATTCCCACCCCCCACATCGAACCTAGATTTAATGAACACTCTCAAGATTATAAAAAGTCCTGGACTGTAGCAAGTGGGGGGTCTAGAACCTCATCGTGAGTGTCCTGAAACTGCATAAAGCGCTGGCAGACACAGAAAGCTCCCTATTGGCACATCTCCTGGGTCCAGAGAACAGTCATTCCGTTTCCCTGTAGCACAGCAATGAGGTAGCTGGACCTCAAATGTAACTGTTTGTAGGAAGTTACACTGGGTGGCCAAGCCCTATCCTCACCAAATATTCCCAGGGTCAAGACCAGCACAGTAGCAGCAGAGCCTCAAGGGCTTGAATACTGTTCCCTGGTGACAGTGTGGGTTAAAGGTCAAAGGGCACTCCCAGTAGAATGTACACCGGTCATTCCCTAGTTGTAAATATACACCTTGTAGTTCCATCTAAGGTCTAGATTTGTATTTAGGTGCAATTTTGTTTAAAAAAAAAGAAAAGCAAAAAAAAGGGAAAAGAACTTAAACATAGTCCATTTATCAGATTCTCTTACGCAGGCTGTAGCAGTCAGCTAACCTGAGGCAAAAGTGGTAGGTCTACAACACAGAGGGGTAACAATGCTTGTTTAAGATTTCTCCAACTTTCCATGTATTGCTATGTATTACAGCTTCCATATGTCACTTTGTAGATTTACATGATCTCAAATAGAGAATCTTGCAGAATAGTGGAATGACAAGGGGTGTGACCATTTTTATATAATGTTATCTAATGGCAAAGTATTAAAAAGCAATGCCAAATTTAAAGTTTTATATATACAGAGGGTGCCAAGATAATGTATACACATTTTAAGAAAGGAAAACTGTATTAAAATTGTAATACTCAATATATACCGATAACAAAAGATGAATACAAGTCACGTTTGACTTCTGCCATTACAAAAGGTGCTTAAAGTGGCTACCCTCAGCGTCCAGACACTTCTGATTACAGCGAACTACTGCTTGAGTAACATTGACCGAAGTGCTCACTTGTGTACATTTTTTTGGCACCTCCAGTATATTTTCTACAAAAAAACATGTATTTCAAATTTGTTTACTTTCCCTGTGATAACAAGGGAATATCAGTACTAAGCCACCTAGAAGATATTTTCAAACAACTAAACACCCTTATTTGCTCCCTCAAGGTAAATGTGAAATTTTTAAGAGTGGAAAAAATGATTATATTGTTAAAGAATTTTGAGCTATGGATAGAACATTTTGAAAACAGATGTTTGGAAATGGAAACATGTGAATTTGCTGCCAAAATTAAATAAGCATATTATCTTTAAAAAAAAAAAAAAAAGAGAGAAGCTTCACATCTTATACTTTAAAAACTTAGAAACACAATTTTCTAGATTGTTTTTAAATGGCCTACACAAAGAGTTTCATTGGATTTGAACCCTTAGTAAAAATGTAACAAAGGAACATCTGGGTGCAAATGTGTAAGAACCACAGACTCACTGACACCATAGAACATGGAAATGTACCAGATGAATTTCAACAAAACCTTTCTCTTATTGGATATGAAATTAAGGTTATAATTTCACAAATGGAATCAAGTTTGCACTTCATCTGTCCGAATCTACTTATCTCTAGTAGGTATCTTTTCAGGTTTGTTTTCATTAAAATCAAGCATGAAAATAAACTGGACTTATGAGTTAACGTTTGAATCACTGACACAAGCAAGATTTTTAAAACTATAAAGCATACTCAATCACGTTTTGTTCACTGATAATTATAATTCATGCTAATGACAAAGGTTTAGTCCACTAGTATTAATATTAAAATACTTTTAAAATATGGGTTCATTATATGTGTCTCTTTGTATTTCTATTTTTGTACGTTTTATAATAAATATATTAATAGAACACTACATGCACAAATTTTTTTTTTAGAGATTACTTTTCTAAACTGTGTAAAACCATTGAGACACAAGCCCACTTTTGGAAGGATGGATAATAATTGAATGAGTTTAGATTTCTTGTTACCCTGATGTGTAGGGGCTCTGAGTCAGATTTAATCGATGTCTAGAAAAAAAGACGTAAACTGTGTTTCTTCCACCAAATGCTATGGAGGAAATTTACATAATTTTAATCTGTTACCTCTGCTCTAAATAATTTCCCTTTAACTATTTGGCCAGATATTCACAAATAGAATCCATTCACATTTGTACGATAACAAAAACTCCTGTCTTCCATAAATCAGATTAAACCCAGAAACATGTTAATCCTATTCTTCCCAACTCCTCATTCAATATATCCCAAACCAGCCATCTTGACAAACATAAGGAAGAAGGACTCTCAAAACTGGTAGGACCCATGTACATTGGGACAAATATAATCTCCATCATAAACAGCTGTTTTCATTTAAAATAAACTTATGGAAAAAAAATACAGCTCAACAGTTTGAGGACTGGACTCCTCAAAGAGTCGGGCAAACATCTTTAGATCAGCCTTCCCTTTCCCTCCTTTGCAGTATCTCCAAGTGACCCTTTTTCTCTGAGTAAAAAGTTTCAGATTACTCAGTGACTTGCCTAGTTCATTGCCTACAGCAACCAAAAGGTGATCTTTCAAAGAGACTCACACCTCTAGCACAGAAAGGTAGCCAAAAGCTCCAGGCAGTTATTCACCCACAATGCAGTCAGCAGAGAGGGTTGGCAAAAAAGGAATTTCCTCCCTCTCATCTGCAGGATAGTCTTCTTCCATCCTAAAGCATAAATTTTGATTACCCAGATTATTTTAGCTTTCAGAGCCACAAGCGCTATCAGTGGTAATAAAATCATTCAGCCTTATACAAATGTTTTAAAAGATTCCAAACAACCACAATATTTAAGAATCGGACCTCGTGGCACATTATCCACCCACTACGTAAAGTAATTCTCTCTTTACTGTAAATGGGATCCTTTTTTCATTTCTTTAGCTCCAATTCAACAATAAAATGGGGTGATATGACTGACCTCATCAGGGCAAAATCGTTTGCAGCCAAATACTGTGTTTCCCCGAAAATAAATATTTTCAGGGAAACATGATGATGAGGTATTTATTTATTTATTTATAGAGCTAGCTGGCCTACCTGGATTCCAAAATCAAGAGTTTACCCTTATTCACACTGTACTTAAACCCGACTGAGAGAACCAACTAAAGCTGTGGTTCCTAACTAAGCATGATTACCTGGTAAAGTACCAATTCTATTCTTTATACAGAAGAGAAGTGACATCCTCCCAACCCAGCTAACTGTCCTCCTCACTACCTTCATGACCATGGCTTTGAGCCATCTCTGGGGGACTGTCCTCACTAACAAACCTTCTAAAACTTTCCTTCCCTCAATTATCCCTCCTAAAATATGTATTGACACAGAGGGTGCCAAAAAAAAAAGTATACACATTTTAAGAAAGGAAAAAACTATTAAGATTGTAATACCATGAATGACACTAGGATTCATTTGATTAACACCATCTTTTGAGTGAACGTCACACTACACGTTGCTACCGTATTTCAATTCAACTTCAAAAAGTAACATAGATAACATCTCCCAAAATGTGTACATTTATTTGGCACCCCTGGTATTTATGCTTATGTTTAATAGTTGTTCATTCCTAGTATCTTAACCTCCACAAATCAGTAGGCAAGCGTTACTATTTTCAAGAAGCACCTCTCATTTCTAAGCAAGTACATGTTGGCATATCCATGACACAGCGGCCTTCTTTGTGGATCCATGTCCATTTCTGGAACAAGGACTCAGGTTCCAAAGGAGCTCCGTGAGGAATGCAGATATCCAAGCAGGCACTTGGAAAAGAACTGGTCTCAAAGAAGCTACAAAAGTGTGTATATAATATCATTCCACAGGTTTTGTTTTTGTTTTTTTTTTAATTCCTGTTTTGTTTCTTGGCAGCAAATTATGCTCAGAGACTGAGTTTGTCTTTGCCAGCAATTTATTTAAGACAGGTTCACCGCAGGAATTTCACAAGCCAATAGCATAAAGAACGAGTCTCTTAATAAGACAATGAAGACATAACGTACTCTAAAGAAATGATAGATTAATTACACTATTGTTCCAGGAGAGGGGAGATGAAAAGAATAAAGTCAAAATGTAGATAAAGTGTACCTTTTTACACAAGTCAGCGCGCAGAAGAGATGGTTTAACCAACCACAAGCTGACTTTCAGTTGCCAGCACAAAAAAGAAAACAAAAACAAAAAGCATGAAAGTTCCTTGTTGCTAGGAGAGTGTTGCTAAGGAACCACGGAGCCAGTGTTGGCACGAAAGCTTTTCTGCATGGGGCCACTTCTCAGTTTTCCCACCACCTGTAAAAGAGTAGCCTTTACCACAGCAGCAGCTAACGCCCCAAGGTCTTCAGAGAGTTATTAAGGCCAGCAAAGGGTCACCTTACCCAGACCGAAAAGTCTCAAATTCGCCTCATAAACTTATAAGGATTTAGAACTAAATGTCTCCTGACATAGCTGCTTCCCCATTGGTTTTTATTAACAGGCCCTCAGTAGTGTATCATCAACTGGCCCAGTGTTTATCAATCAATAATAGATGTGGGATGATGATACCCTGACACAACTTGCTTCATTCTTATATCAAAACAACTTTTTTTCTCTCTTTGTCATAAACAAATGGATAAAACAACTTCACTTGAGACACAAACAAGTATATTTGAAATCATATGAAACCAATATATAATTCCACATTTAGACATTGGAAAACATTTGGGAGACAAAATACTTCTAAACATTATGAAGAGTGAAAATACTTTTTTTTCTTTTTTCTTACATGCTTCTACATTTCCCAAAATATTGACCACAAACCTGCGATTTTTATGATCATATTTTTTGAAAACGTATGAAATAGGGGGGAATAATGTTCTTCCCATTACTGCTGGTTTAAATTATATATTTTCTAAATTTCAGATGACTTGGTTTTCAGAATGATTCCCCCAAATAAATTTGTGGTGTACCTAAGAGATAGATTATGTCTGCTTTATATAAGGATTTCTTTTAATTAACCATCTTGCAAATTGCTTGCAGTTAGAGTCACTAAATCACCACTCTGCTTGAATTTCTCTTTTCTTGGTCAGACCTACTCAAGTATGTAACAAAACAAGAAGGCGTAGCAAAGAATTACCATACATCAATTGCTTTGAACATCTTGTTCAATAGAGTCTTTTGAGAATGTGACTTTATTTTTCATAATTAAATAACTCTCTAGTTACTATACACTTTTACCAAATAATATTCACATCCTTCGGTTGCTGAGAACAAGAGGATTATGCTAATATGTTTTCTTCAAATAAATATGTTGGAAATTTTGCAGGGAGGGGTAGAGTGGGAACAGAAAGAAGTTGAAGAGAGCTAATCATTGGTTATAAATAGCACATATATAAAGGATGAAGGTGTAAAAATGTTGATTATGATAAGAAAAAGAGGAAAATAAATTTTCAGAGCTGTTTTGTTAAAAATAAAAAGACTATTCAACAGCTGAATTTGAAAAGCAGTTTACCCGTTGTTATAGTAAATATATTCAAAGTGAATCATATAACCACTAATTAGGTTTGAATCACTCAAGTGTACATTTGCTGTGACAACAGTTTTCCCTTTACAGATCATCCCTCTATTTATAAAAGAGCTGAAAATTAACATTTCCTGCTTTTGTCAAACTGAAGCATCTTTCAATAGTTCTCAGCAAACATCTGAAGGATTCTTACATCCTAAGATCATCTGGCCATTATGTTTTCAAGTGTTGTCTCTCTTCAAGAACTCAGTGAGACACACAGAATAAATGATTGCAGATTCTTTGCAAAATAGCAACAAGAACACAACAAAAATACCAAATGGAGAAGAGACCATGGGTTACCATTCATGGCAGATGGGAATCAACATAAATTGACAGTGGAGGTTTTCATTCTGTTTGCACATGACTAACCACAAGTAAAGCCTGAGCCCCCAAGAAATAAAAGGCAAGGTTGGATAACTGTGTTTTTAATATAGTGATTCTTAGTAGATCCAGATTCAAACAGACTTTTTTTTCCCTCCCAGTTGAAACAGTGTCTTGAAAAACATAGTTTTAAGAACATGTGCTGTTCAGAAACCAAACAGATCTTAATGCCCACTCGTTTTCACAAGTATCAGTCTAAAAGGGGACAGTTTTCTGAGTTAATTTTAATTCATCATTCCCTAATCAATGTCAACCATACTGTGACACACTGCTGTCAGAAAGGAAACTTTTTTCTCTGTGAATCTCATGTTGAAAATACTAAAGAGGGGAAGAATGAAGAATGATCTCATTCTACTATGGAACTGATGTTCTCCACTCTGAAAAATGAAAGTGCTGTTCAGACCCTGAAATTCACTGCCTATTAAGGAACATCTTAAGATCTGCATCATAGTCTTGGTTCTTGAAAGAGCGGGTAAAGTAATGCTTTGTCATAGGATTTTCCCAATTCCCCTACTGTCAGACATACAGGCAACTGTGTAAACGTCAGCTATATAGAGCTGTTTCCTGTTTATTTTTCTGAGCACATTCTTGTCTTCAACATCTTTCTCATCTCTTATTCTTCCAAGTTCTTTCTTTTTTTTCTTTTTTTCTTTTTTAATTTCCACCTTTCCTCATGCTCCCCACAAGCTCTCTGTGACTAACTGATTTCCTCAAGTAGAATTGTTGGCACGACGTTACTCTGAAATTGATTCAAAATTGACACATTCTGAGTTCACTTTTTAAGGAAAGGATGATCCTACTCTTTTGAATCTCGTTGCCACAATCATCTCTTGTCATTCCCTAATAATTTCATCTTCTGCAGCTCCCTTTGTATCTTATCTTCAAGTCCCTGCTATTCCTTGTCCGTGGAACATCTTTCTTGCACGTACTTTCATCATTCACTGTCAAAATAGTATCATCCTGCAAGGACTTGTTCAAATAACACCTCCTCTCTGTGGCTTTCGCCCATAATAGTATTTATAATTATATTATATTTTGGCTACTAAACTGTCCTTTCTCACCAGGAAGGTTTGTCCTCTGTGATAAGATTCTAAAGATACATGGACAGAGAGGTGAAGCGAAAAAGAGTTACATACCTAATTAACCAAGTCAACTAAACCAACCTTCCTAATCAATAAGGTTGTCAATGTCAGAGCTAAAGCACCTTCACAATCCATACCTCTCCCAGGGCTTATTTATATTTGTAACTTAGCATCTGCTCAATATCTACTGCTTATTCAGTGCTTAACAAATGTATGCTGAAATTGACTGAATTTTTGGACTCTACATATTGGACATAAAAGAACACTCTATGTCCCAAGACATATACAATAGAAGGAATTCAAAGAGGTTAACGAAAACAACACTCAGGTAGAAGACAGCAGACTTCAGTTCTAGTTTGAATTCCACCACCTGTGGCACTTTGAGGATGAGGACTTCATTTCCATGCACATAAACCAGAGAATTAAAGATTTTCATTGACTTCCAAGTCTTCTAATAAGATGAAAGACAGTATAATATATCAAAGCATTTAGAAAATTCAGACTCAATGTGAAGTAACATTATCAACACAGATAAGAAAACCATGCCACTCTGTATATCAATTAGGTTACACTTATTCTTGTAAAGGTAGAATTATCTTATTTATCTTCTAACCTTAAAAGAGAGGAACGAACATGAAACATAACGATCTATAATTATGGAAGGTTGGAAAGTCCAATTACGAGTAAGTCAATGGCCAGCTGTTCCTCATCTTCATAGGAAAAAAGATGATAGGAAACATATTATTTAAGGAAAGAGAGGTGATTTTGTTTTTGTTTGTTTGGGTTTTTTGTTTTTGTTTGTTTGGGGTTTTTTGTTTGTTTTTTGCTTTTGTTTTGTTTTGTTTTGTTTTGTTGGTTTTGGTTGACATAAGAGCATTTCACTGCAAGAATGATTCCAAACAGTAGAACAGACTTTCAAGAGGGCAGACAAACCTCCTCAATGGAAATTACTTTAAATGACATTGACCATCAATCATTATTACAAAATGTAAGTAACAGCATTGCTAATAAAGGAACTCAATGCTAGAATATTTCTTTTTTGATGCCCAGAGCCATAGAAGAGTAAGAATGTAGTTTTAAGATGCTGTAGAGACAAACAATGATTTACAAAGGAAAAAGCAATTTGCTCTAAGAATTAAGCACCAAGCGCTCATCGATGCTGTGAATCTAGGTCCCCCAAGACCTTACATTTTATTGAGGAGATGAGCTGCCACACTATTCAGCTTTCCCAGACTGAGGTTCAGAGTTGTGTTTGTTACTTAAAAAACAGTCTGTTTATAAAACAGTCTTCGTTTTGATGATGCATTTTGAATGGCCAGTTTGAGCTACTATTTCATATAATAGCAACACTAACACAACAAGTATTCGAGTGTTTTCATCACTCAAATTTCAGAATTTCAGAAAAGAATCTTTTCAAATGATAGCTCTTTAATCAAGCAATGAACAGATAACCTAAGAAAATGTAGTTTCATATAATAAAGCCTGCCCTCCAGCATTTTTTAATCAAAGCAACTTCAGCACATGGGAAGAAAAAGGGATTGTTTTTCTATAGAAACTATGCATATAATTTTCCTATTCAACTATTCATCTTCCCAAGTAAGTTTATATAAAGAGTGCCATTCATTCATTTGAAAATTAGTTATTGCACTTACAGCCACTGTGACTCGGTAAAACTCAAGCCAGCCAACCACACAAAATAGTGAAGTTATGCTCTGGCCTCATCTAAAGAGCTTACCATGTTATATTGTCATATGAAGAGAAAAAGGAGACAAAGGAGTATGAGAGAAAGAAGAGGAAGAGTAAAAATAGGAGAAGGGAAAGAAGTGAAGAAGGAGAAGGAAGAAGAGAAGAAGAAATAATAATATCCCCAAAAAAGTTATCTATCTTGCTGGTGAGCATCAAAGATAATTTGTCTTAGAATTGGTTTAAGTAAAACATATATAAATATTTTCCTACAACTTTGTAAAAAATTATGCAAAACTACAAAACAAAAAACAACAAAAAAAAACAAACCCAAGATAAAAAATCCTGATAGAAGCCAGAGGGGAAAAAAAAAACACCTTACGTATAGAGGAACAAAAAGAGTTACATCTGACCTCTCCTCAGAAATCATGCAAGGAAAAGAGTGTAATGAAATATTTAAAATATTGATAGGAAAAAATATCAACCTAAAATTCTGTCCCTTGCAAATTATCCTTCAAAATGAAGGAGAAATGAAGACTTTCTTAGACAAACAAAAATTGAGGGAACTTGCTACCAATAGATTTGTCTTGCATGGCATTTTAAAAGAAGTTCTTTAGAGAAGGGAAATAATATATATGAGAACTCATATCTAAATAAAGTAAGAAAAAGCATCAACGAAAGAATAAGCAAAGGTAAAATGAAACTTATGTGATATGTTGTTTTGTGCCAGTATTGACTGTCTTAGTTAATACTCTTCTAGGCCTACAGCCTAAAGTGTAAATGAAAATAAAATATATGAGTATAGAGAAATAATTCTGTAGAATTACAGAGGATTTTTATCTGCCTTTTTTTTTTTTTTTTTTATAGGGCATTGGCCAATGGCTTTCCATTAGACTGAATATAAAGATGGAAAGAGATTACAAATGTTTTTCAAGGGTTAAATTTCTATCACAAATTATCAAAAAGTATTACGATTACTTGAGGCAGCTAGAACGAGACATCAGGGACCTTCTTCCCTATCTTGGATTTTTTACTTTTTGTTGATTATAGTTACACTCTGTGCTGTGCTGGTTAAAATTGTAAATCAGCATGAGCCTGCTCCAGCACACGTAATTTCCTCCCTCGAAGGCAAAGGTGTGCGGCTTTTATTGCTATAATTTTGCCTATTTGTATTTTCAACAATGCATTTATGAAAAAAGCCAAAATTTTTTCAATAGTGTATTTACCAAGAAAGTTTCTGGGTTTGATACAGCACCTAATTAACTGTAGTTTAATTAGAAATCAGAAATAAAGGCAGTGATGTGTCTCTACTGAAACGGTGTTTAAGTTCATGGGATTTCAGACACTCAGATTTAAATCCTGTTATCAACTCTTAGAAGACATGGATTTGTCACTTAATCTCTCTAAACCTTTTTCCACATCTCTAAATTAAACATGATAACAGGTCTATCTTGCTGCTGCATAAAAATTAAATTAAATAATCTATGTAAAGTGCATCCAATAGTCACTATATGCACATGTCACACAAAAGAACACTCTAACTCTATCAGTTACTATATTTTTATTCTTTGAGAAGAGCAAGAGTATTTAAAGTTACAAACATCCAAAGTAATAGTTGCTCTCATGGAAAAATGAATTCACCTTCTGAGTTATTTGTAGTGGCACTTTAAATTTATTTTCAAAAGTGAACAAGTACATTTAATTTAAAATTAATAAGACCATTACTGTGTATTCATTAAAATTTCATGTGATTATTGGAAACATTTACAAGGTATTCAATGGACTCATATTATATAGAGGGGACAATAATTAAGCCTTAATAACTGGAATTTTAAATAATCACTTATAAAATATGTTATTAAATTTGAAACCTCTTATTTCAAAATCTATAATTTCTATTTACTAGAGATAGAGTGAGAAATTATATATTTTGCGAACATTTAAACAAATAGAATTAAATTAGAAATGGATGACAAAGACTACGTCTTCTAGTTGGAGGAAGCCTCCTGCCTGCTAGAAAACCATAATGTAATCAGTAGATTCTGCTGACATTCTTCTGTGTCTTCTCCTTCTTCAGTAATCAAGGTCATTATTTAATGATGTCAACAGAGACACCCCCTTCCTCCCTGCAAATGCTGATGATAAATGGCAGGTTTGTTCGTGTGTTGTCACAAAGGTCAGTGTGGAATTGGCATCACTAATAATACCTGTGTGATTTAATTTGATCTGCAGATAATTTGCCTCGTTTTCTTTTTTCCCCTTACTTGTGATTTTGCCAAGGAAATGGCAATGTTTCATTTTGTTTCTTCAAAACATTTGGTCACTCAAATAACGAAATCATAAATTCCATGAAGACACCATGAGTATATTGTTTACAATGTTTCCCTGGACTGCTAGCACAGCGCCTAGAATATAACTAGGGTAAAGTTAATAAAGGTTTCTCAACTACATGAAAAAGCATGGATGAATGAATGAAAGAATGAATGAGTAAACAAATAAGGGAAATAGTAGAAAATTATCTTTATTTCTTGTGAGCTCTTTGCATTTTCCTTCATAGTAGTTCTTATAGTTTTAAACTACAAGTTTAGATGGATATTTGATGAATGCTTGCCTCCTCTACTAGACTATTTTTGCTTGTAATGATACTCCCAACTTCCAACACAGGACCTGGCACACAGTAGGCTCTCAGCAAACATTCATCAAGGAATGAATGCCTCCTGCTTGGGTAGCTCAGTTAACTATAATAGTAGACATCAAAGCTCTACTTTAAGACTCTACACCCCATTTCATAAGGTAAGGAAACCCTGCAATAAAAATCTCCTTGATAATATTTATTGAATGTCAATTACAATGATGGCATGATCCCCAAGATTTTCAGTTGTCCTTTATACTGGGAAGTCTTTAGAGATAGAGTTTTGTCTCACTTTCTCTGAATAAGCACAATATGCAGAGCACCATTTGTATCCCCAATCAGATGCTTTTATAATACATAACATAATATATAATCTACTCTGAAGTATATAATATATTATAAAATGTATAATTTAAAATGTATTTCTCACCAGAGAAATGGGCTCCAGTGGTTGGCTCAACTGTTCTAACTTTTGGAGGCAGAACTGGCAATATTAGAAATCAAAACAGCTCTCATTGTATACCACAAAGTTGCCTGTGATTTGTGATTAAACCAAAATAGATTCAATATGTAGCCTTACACATTGTCAGTGTAACCTTTGGGTCTCTTTTTTATGCCCTAAGGGAAAACGCTGTGGCAAACTCCCCCCACACAAGTTAGTAGCTTTTTCACATATTTTTCTCTCCTCTCTCAAAAGTGTGATAATTTCAAACTGAAAATTAAGGTATCTCTTATATAAGTGTAAAATTAATATACTATAAAACAACAGTAGCTACCAATTATTAAAATAATAGTAGCTACCAATTATTAAAGGTCTATCATGTTCCTAGCATTGTGCTAACTTCTATTCCTTATAGCTATTCTTCATGATAACACTAAAAGTAAACATAAGTCTCATTTGAATAATTTTCTCAAGATCATATGGGTAACAAGAGGGCACAGCTGGTATTCGAACCTAAGTCCATAAGAATAAAACACGGCTTGTGGGCAGACTGTCCTGTGCTTCTATCAACTAAATGCCAGTAGAAACTCCTTCCCAGTTGTGACAACCAAAAATGCCTACAGACATTGTTAAATGTACTGTGGGTAGGGGGGCAAAATCTCTCCTATTCCCCACTCTCTAGCATCGCCCCCCAGCTATCTTAAGCCACAATCTCCCCACCCCTACCTCAACCCCAGTGAGAACCATTGGAGCACAATGCCTAAAATCTTTATTCTCTACCATTCCCTTCCTTAACAAAAGGAGAATCATGAGTCAAGCATTCCAATGTAACCAATTTCAGTATTTACTAAAATTGTAGAAAACAGTTACATATTCATATGGCAATTTAACCAAGCAGACCTCTACCTTAACAAGATATCATAGATTTAAACCAAACTTCACAAGGAAAGGTACTAAAATTTTTGTGAAACTTATTTTTTCAGAAATTGTTTGGAAATGCTTCCATTTTAGAAAACTACAGAGACATCATCAAAATGGCGGCATGAGGTGAGCCTCTGTAAAGCTCCCCTGGAATTTACAATGAATCGAACAACAATAACTCCACAAAGGACTCCCTGCACAGCAGACAGGCAAGACGAAGAGGCCCACTACTGAATTCACCCAAAGGTGGGCGAATCACGCGAGCAGGGGAGGAGGGAAGGGAGAAGTGCGCGGAGACGGAGCTGCGCGGGCGCAGGACGCAGACCTAGCTCAGTGCGCCGAGCTCGCTGCTTCCCGGAACTACCGCAGCTGCAAGTGAGGGAAGAACTCAGACTGCTAGGGCTCCGCTTATGGCCCACAGGGCTGAGGGGGCAGCATATAACTCAGCTGAACCCAACGCTCACGGCAGAGACCTCGGAGAGAGGACTGAGGGAAGAAGGCTGAAAACGGTGGTTTAAGCGCTCACTGCTGAGCAGAGAATGGAGCCTTAGGCACTGAGACTATCCGCCCCCTCCCGACCCTCCCAGAGCTCGCCCCGCCCCCACCTGCCTGGTGCTAGAAACAGAAGAGTAGCAATGTCAGATCAAAAGAAGAGCATATTTGCTGTTCTGAGAACTGTGGATCACAGACACAGATTCACAGCCCAACTAGTTCCAGCAAAGGGGAGGGAGCTGTGAAAGCAGGACCGGCTATGGTGGTGGTCGCCGCCATTGCTCTGGGCCACCTCTCACAACTCACCCCGCCCCTGTCCCCACCTATCTGGGTGGATCCCTGCAGGAGTAAACAGAACTGCTCAAACATACAGGCTCTGAATCTGGTGCAGGAAGAGCTTGGGAACTTCAAAAGCTCTCCGCCTACCCACACGACACTGCACCCTGTGACCCAAGCAAACTATTAACAAAGGAGAAGTCCGTCTCCCAGGGAATCCCCCCATTGTGTGAGAAACTGGAATAGTGCAGAGAAAACATAGCGCTACCGTGTGAGAGAGAGAAAAAAAGGCTGCAGTCAGAGAGAAAATAAAACATTCTACCAACAAGTACTGGAAAACAAAAGAAAGACCTCTTCCTGTCCACCTGTTGCAGAAGCCACTCCTGTAGATGTCTAGGAAGAGAAATAATAAATCAGTAATTGCAATGAATAACCAAAGCAACAAGACAGCTCAGAAAGAAAGTGAAAAGTCTCCAGAAAAGGAACTTAAAGATAGGAAATATGTGACTTAAATGACAGAGAATTCAAGATTGCAGTTCTGAAAAAACTCAACGAGATGCAAGAAAACACAGAAAGGCAGTTTAATGAACTCAGAAACACAATCAAAGAACAACATGAGCATTTTACGAAAGATTGAAATTTTAAAAAGGAACCAAATAGAATTTCTGGAGATTAAGAACTTAATAGAAGAAATTAAGAATGAAATAACCAGCTTAGGTAGTAGAGTTGACCAGATGGAGGAAAGAATCAGTGACATCGAAGATAGAAACCTGGAAATGACACAGATGGAAGAAGAAAGAGACTTGAGACTTAAAGAAGTTGTGGTATATATACACAATGGAATACTATTCGGCAGTAAGAAAAGATGATATAGGAACATTTGTGACAACATGGATGGATCTTGAGAGTGTAATGCTGAGCGAAATAAGTCAGACAGAAAAAGCAGAGAACCATGTGATTTCACTGATATGTGGCATATAAACCAAAAAGAACAAGACAAACAAATGAGAAACAAAAACTCATACACACAGACAATAGTTTAGTGGTTACCAGAGGGTAAGGGGGGGGTGGGGGGTGGGAGATGAGGGTAACGGGGATCAAATATATGGTGATGGAAGGAGAACTGACTCTGGGTAGTGAACACACAATGGGATTTATAGATGATGTAATACAGAATTGTACACCTGAAATCTATGTAATTTTCCTAACAAATGTCACCGTAATAAATTTAAAAAAAAAAAAAAAGAAAGAAAAAGAAAACTACAAGGAAAAAAATGGAGGAAAGTCAAAATATGTCAAAGTTTTAATTTGCAAGCTGTGTATGTTCAAGGAATCCAAGTAGTTTACCAGAGTGAAAGCTATGAGTTAAAAATGAGAAACAAGATTTCATTTATTGTTTACTTCCCAGTGATTTTTTTTGAAATGAGATTTAGCCCTCAAATAAGTCAGGAGGTTGCTTCTTCAGGTCACATGTCTTCTATTGCTTTCATCGTAAATCAGAACATCAAAATTCCAAATGATTTTTCTAAATTGGGAATCAATTAAAATGCTTTTTGCAAATGATTGCTTTTGCTTTTGCTTTTGGCACTGTTGATTTCCAGTTTCAGTTTAGCTGTAAAGATGGACAACACCACATAATCATTTACTTTAAACTACAACTCTACCGCTCAGTAGCAGAGATAAAGTAAATTTACCTGCTAACAGTAGTCACCAGCTTTTTTTGTTCCTAACTAAAAGTCTCCTTTTTATTTATTCTCCTGCTCAGCAAAAGAAGTTGTATGTAAATACCTTATAGCTCCACAACACTAAGACTGATGGAACATTTCTTTAGAGGACATGAACTTTAGAAATTGAGTTTCAATGACAGTAAGGCTTGTGCTTCTAACAATAATGAAGTAACTGGTATTAATTTATCCATCTGAGAAAATTAGTCTAAAACTAGGCAAAATATCTGAGGTGGCTGTTTCAGGAATTGGACAACAGGCAGCCAGCTAAGAGAAGGGGAAACACACAAAACTGGCTCCAGGTTTGTCTAGTGTTCAACCTAGGAGAACTTTCAGGACAGTGCACAGAAAGGTAGAACCCAAGCACAGAGCTGAGGAGAAAAGATTGGAGTTTGTGTCTGCAGAAATAGCTGACTTTACAGGACAGGGTAGTGAAAAGGAAAGAGAAGCACACATCCAAGGTCCCAGAATTCGGTGTGAGACTTCATCTCAAGTCCTTGGCTGACAACTGGGCTGTGTGCATGTAAAGAATGAGAAGCCACAATGCTGAAAAGAGAACCGCAGCTGGGGAGCAAAGAGTAGAAGGAGGACCAGGGGTTGGGCAACGCACAGCGGGGTTGGCGTCCCACCCCAGCCAGCGGGAAGTAATATCATGGTGTATATTTGCTTTTCAGTTGAGATCTGAAAAGGCCACACCTTATACCTCGGGACCATGCCCTAGATTGAAGGCCATGACCGAGGACTAAGGACAAAACTGAAATAAGCCTAAAAGCAAGCACAACAGGTAAAAGAGGATTCACTAACTGCCTGCCAAAAGAAGAAAAAGAAAGAAAGAAAAAAAACCAGGAAGACAACATAATCTGGTGGGAGGAAGGTGGAGAAATTTTTATTAATCTTTTTTAAACTTTTGATTTTGTTAGAAAATTAAGAGTAAATTAAACTTAAAATAAGTAGAAGGAAGTAGATAACAAAGAAACAAATGGAAATCAATGACACAGAAAAGACAATATAAAAAAATTCAATAAAGCCAAATATTTGGTCCTTTGAAAATTTTTTTTAAAAAATCACAAAATACCTAGCAAGACAAATCAAGAAAAAAAGGGCAAAAATTCAAATTAGCAACATCAGAAACAAAAGAGGGACATCAGTACATATTCTAAAAGTATTTAAAAGTACCTTTATATCAATAAAATTGATAACTAAGATAAAATGAACAAATCCTCAAAATAACAAGTTACCAAACTGACACAAACAGAAAGAGAAATTTTAAATAGCCATATATCTGTTAAAAATTGAGTTTTAACTTAAAACCTTCCCAGGTCCAGAAAGCTTCACTTGTGAATTCTGTCAAATTTTGAGGGAAAACAAAATGCATTCCTATACATACTTTAAAAAAATATAGGAGGATATAACACTTCCTAACATTTTTGTGAGGCTCTTGTAACCCTGACACCAAACCTGACAAAGACATTGCAAGTAAAAGAACTACAGACCATTATCTCTCATGAACATAGATGCAAAAATCCTCAACGATATATTAGCAAATCATATCTGCAAATATATAAAATTAATAATATAATATGGCCAAGTGGGAGTTATCCCAGAGATGCAAAATTCATTTACCATTTGTAAAAATCAATGTCATTTGTCACCTTAACTGAATGAAAGGGAAATCACATGAGCACCTCAATATATGCAGAAAAGATTTTGGCAAAATTCAACATCCTTCATAATAAAACAAAAACCTTTTATCAAACTAGTAAGAGCAGGGAACTGCCATAATCTGACAAAGAACACCTATTTCTTAAAAACATTTCCAGTTACTTAACATATTTTTAATAAATGGAATAATACTTAATTGTGAGATAGTGACTTCTTTCCCCCTTAATATTGTGGATATGGCCAGAATATTGACTTTTAACAAGTCTATGCAGCATTGTACTGGAGGTCCTAGCCAACAATTAAAGCAAGAAACTTAAGTGAAAGTTATAAAGATTGAAACAGAAGAAGTAAAACTACACCTATTCACATGCAACATTACTAAGGATACAGAAAATCCTATGGAACCTATGAAAATCTAGTAGCATCATATATTGTATATATATCAAGGTCATGGGACTTACGGTCAAAGTATATTGTATATACCTTGTGTATCCTTTGTGTATTATAGATATTATATATCTATATACTGGCAACAAACAAATTGAAATTCCTTTTTTTTTTTTTTTAAAGATTTTATTGGGGAAGGGGAACAGGACTTTATTGGGGAACAGTGTGCACTTCCAGGACTTTTCTCCAAGTCAAGTTGTTGTCCTTTCAATCTTAGTTGTGGAGGGTTCTGTTCAGCTTCAAGTTGTTGTTCTTTCAGTCTTAGTTGTGGAGGGCACAATGCAGCTCCAGGTCCAGTTGCCATTGCTAGTTGCAGGGGGCATAGCCCACCATCCCTTGCGGGAGTCAAACCGGCAACCTTGTGGTTGAGAGGACGCGCTCCAACCAACTGAGCCATCCGGAAGTTCAGCGGCAGCTCAGCTCAAGGTGCCGTGTTCAATCTTAGTTGCAGGGGACAGAGCCCACCATCCCTTGCGGGACTCGAGGAATTGAACTGGCAACCTTGTGGTTGAGAGCCCACTGGCCCATGGTGGGAATCAAATCAGCAGCCTTCGGAGTTAGGAGCATGGAGCTCTAACCTCCTGAGCCACTGGGCCGGCCCCTTGAAACTTTTTTAAAAATTAATTATTCTATTACTTGCCACAGCCTCAAAAAACATTACTTAGGACTAAATTTAACAAAAGATGTACAAGACCTCTACCTTGCAAACTACAAAATATTGCCGAGAGTTATTCAAAAATGGCTATATTAATGTCTAAAGATATATCACGTTCATGCAATTAAAGATTTAATGTTGTTAACTTGTTCATTCTCTCCAATGCAATCTCAACAGACTTTTTGTAAGATTTGATAGGCTGATTCTAAAATACACGTTGAAATGAAAAAGATCTAGAATAGCCAAAACGATCTTCCCAAAGAATGAAATTTGGACAACTTATTCCTTCTAGTTTCAAGATTTATGATAAACTACAGAATCAAGAAATAGTGGTATTAAC
Organism: Rhinolophus sinicus; assembly: GCF_057876585.1. Lineage (NCBI taxonomy): Eukaryota > Metazoa > Chordata > Mammalia > Chiroptera > Rhinolophidae > Rhinolophus > Rhinolophus sinicus. The sequence continues at coordinate 86,937,057 of NC_142503.1, forward strand.
TTAACATGGACAAATAGATCAATAGATGAGAAGAGAGTCTTTTCAACATATAGAGTTGGAACAACTGGAGATTTTTATTACCCCCCCCTTAAATCATACACAAAAATTAATGCAATAGAAATTAAAGGTTTAATTATAAAAGCCAAAGCTATAAATGTTCTTTAAAAATAAGAGAATATCTTTATGACGCTAGGATAGGCAAAGATTTCTTAGACAGGACACAGAAAGCGCTAACCTTAACAGAAAATATTGATAAATTGTAGTTCATTAACAATGAGAAATCGTTAGAAAATTACAAATCAAAACCACAATGAGATAGCACAACACACCGACAGGAATGGCAAACTTTTAAAAGACTGAAAACTTTTACACATTGCCAGTGAGAATGTAAAATGACGCATCACTTTGGGAAATGGTTTGGAAATTTCTTATACAGTTAAACATATACCTACCTATCTGTGACTCAGAAATTCCATCCAAGAGAAATAAAAACCTATTTCTATAAAAAAGACTTGTCCAAGAATGTTTCTAGAAGCATATTCACTACAGGCAAAATCTGGAAACTACTCCAATGGCCCACAACAAAAGATTGAATAAACAAATTGTAGTATATTTATATTATATTCTACTCATCATAGAAAAACGAAATTAATTACACAACGTAGATAAATCTCAAAAGCTTTATGACAAACAAAGAGAAGCCAGATATGAGTGTATACTATATGATTCAATTTATGTGAATTTAAAGAACAAGCAAAACTAATCTACAGCAAAAGATATCAGAAAAGTGGTACTTCCAGGAGAAGGGGAATTGGCTAGAGGAGGGCACAAGAAAATTTGGAGTGATGGGAATTTTCTATATTTTGATAGAGTGAGTGACATTGTGTGTACATTTCTCAAAACTCTTTAAACTGTACCATTTAAGATTTATTTCACAAAATGTATATAACAAATTTAAATTGAATATACAGGAGATTAGTAAACCAGGGAAAACAAGTTTGTAGTGGTTACCCAAGGTACGGAATTGTGACTTGACAGAGATAGGTATGAGGTGGCTTCTGCATCATCAATAATGGTCTGTGTCTTGATCTGGTCTGGTTGTGCTGGTTGGTATGTTTACTTTGTGAAATTCAAGGACATTAATGATATGGATATTTTTTAATATGTTGCATTTGAATATAATTAGCATTTAAAACTTTTGATGCCAGTTGTCACAAAAGGCATACATCAGTTCCTAAGTAGAAATGCATATACTGTTGCACTGATACAATGGGATATAAGGAGGTTGCTAGATGCACCACCCTATCGTACATAATAACCTCCTACTGGAAAAGCTTTCACCTGTTACCATGACAGTGTGCTTTGACTGTGGTGTTCACAGAGAATAAATCATTTCAATTTAATCTGTCCAGTTGCTTTGTTATTAAAGATGACAAAGAAGCAACAGCGAGATCACTAGAGAAATCACAGCAATATACATCTGTCACATTGTAATACGGTGAGATCGGAGATCATTCAGGAGTGTCATATTGTAATTTCAGGAAACCAAATACTATTTATGTGATAACAGCCACCTGTATTTCTTTAACTTGTATTTTCAATTTGCGGCCTGTTTACCTCCATTCAAAACTGAAATGTAGCATGCCATTAAATACTACGTAAATACGTTAGGCCTAGCTGTGAAGAACCAGGAGCTACCCGGGAAACGTCAGCATCTGGGGCCAGAAGGTGCTATTGTAACAACACCCATAGGGTCCTTGAAGCACTGGGTAGGCATTTTGATAGACATGCCAAGATTCAACTAAAGAGATAAGACTTTTACCGCAGATGAAACTATCTCCCAGTGAAAGAGAACAGATTAATGGAAGTGTCAGTTAGGGTTCTTTGGATGCAACCTACAGAAATTTATTCTGGCTAACATACGCAAAAAAGAGAGAGGGAATTTATTATAAATCGATTTGGGAATTGCTCACTGGATTAAGGTGAAGGAGGACACCAAGGCAACTGTGGGGCTTTGAAAAGGGCAATTGATGGAAGTGTGTATCAGAGATCGTTCGGCCCCACATCATACTCTCTTGGGCCAATTTTTTATTGCAGCCATTACTACGGAAAGCAACTGCACCGATATTATGTGACAGCCTTTTGTTTTTTCGGGTTTTTTTAACTTTTATTACATTTATTGAGGTGACATTAGTTAGTAAAGTTATATAGGTTTCAAGTGTACAATTCTATAACACATCATCTATACATTGCGTGACAGCCCTTTCTTTACAGGATGCTTATGGAAGCCCACTCAGCCATTCTGGCACATGCACAAAAATATGGAGACGTGAAGGAGGTAGCAACTCATGTGGCAACCAATGGGACACGAGCTGCTGGAAGAAGATTACTCTCTGCCATTCCCCCCGCGGGTTAATTTTGAGCTGCTTTGTACATGGTTCTGCATGTGGTCCCGGCAGGATTACATCGCTGCCTGGAGCAGTGCGCAACTTGATGATTCAGCTCTGACTGGGTTATCCCTCCTTCTCTGTTTCACCCTCCCCACCTGCCAAAACTGTGGCTGGAACTCACTTCCCAAAAGACATTTCCTGCACATAAACCCTTATGCTAGGCGTTACACTTTGGGGGAACTCTAAGCTAAAACAAAAGTTATCTACAGGGGACTGTGTGTGGCTGCCAGAACGGATGAATTCAAATCCACTTAATCGTTTTTGCTCCTCTGCTCATGATTTGAATCCTGGGAGAGAGCATGCAACTGGCCAAGCTTGGGTCCTACCCACCCCTTGTACAGAAAGGATAAGGCGACAGATAGTCTCTCAGAAGAGGAAGAGGTAATTCCTTAAAATAAAAATGTTACTCTTTGTATATTATTTCTATGTCTCATATGACATTAAAAACCTGAGAAACAAACTCAGTAGAGTGAGATTATTTAAATTTTATCTCTAAATTAACAGCACCTATGACATCATCTTTACAATGAATTTATTGTTCTAGGTGTTTGAGATTATAGGTCACTTCCACTTCTGGTGATTAATTAAAAATTCATCAAGAATCTAAAATGCTTAGGTTAGAGTCTCACATCATACTCACTCTTTTTTAAAATGTGATACACATTGCCGCCAGAAAGGAACCCAGGCCTTTAGACAAAGTGGGGTAATCACATTCCACAGTACTCATCTCACTAATTCCAAATAAACACCCTCAACAAAATATATAGAGCAACTATCAAAAGATTATGAAAGGTAGAATAAAAAGGCAAACTGGCTAAGAAACTGCAGATTCAAGGGAAAATGTGGTAGTGAGTTCGCTGGTTTGGTTTGGTTTGGTTGGTCTCCTATATAGCTTGGCCTTGACACTAGAGCAGCCTGAAACACAAAGAGATAAAGAGATTTTTTAACAGACTGCTCTTGCTAGCCAAAGCACAGGGAGAAGGCAGCTCTCTGGACAGAACCCTTTTGACTATGTCTCCCCTACTCCAGGCAAACAACACACACACACACACACACACACACACACACACACACACACACACACCCCTGTGCCTCTCCCCCTTCTCACCCGGCACTGCAGCAACTGCGGAACAGAGCTAAGTCCAACATCCCCACATGGCACTGACCCAGCAGAGGCTGCAGTTCCTCCCCCTCCTTCTCCTTCTGGGTGCTGTGGATATTTTGGGGTGGAATCCTATCAACCAGCCGCTCTCTGCAACAGCTGCAGAAGAGGCCGAGCCCACCCCCACCCCATCCCATAGCCCCTCTGGCTCTCCATGAATATAAACAGAGGCAGCATCCCTCCTCCTTCCCCATGTGAAGACTGTGGAAGGAGCAAGCCCTGCCCACAATCCTTGCCCTGCACTAAGGAAACATCTCCCAACTAGACTGGGGAGATTAGGAGATTAGATTAAGGTGAGTGGGGAGCTGGGAAAAGGAATTCTTTATACCTGAGCATATAATCACAAGCACACCCCCAAGCAACCCCTGTGTAAAACGGACTAGAATCAATACAATAAAAGCTTTGAAAACTGAACTGTGGTGTAGAATATCTCTCAGGTTTCAAACCGGCCCAGTCGCACCCAGGCAGTGTAGATCACAATAACGCATCAAAAGCTTGACAAGTAATTTGACATTGGAACTAAAGCCTACAGAAGGGGACTAAGTTATGCTTTCTGAACCTAAACAGGTCTATTGAATAGTAAAACAGAAGATTTAAATAGCAACCAGAGTCTCATAATATAATACTTAAGTAGTCTAGAATGCAATCCAAAATTATATGTCATACCAAGAAGCAATAAACTCTCAATTCAAATGAGAAAAGATAATCAACAGATGCCAACATTGAGATGATCCAAATGTTAGAATTATCCGACAAGAATTTTAAAGCGGTTATCATAAGAAATTACGAACACTCTTCAAACACATGGAAAAATAGAAAGTCCCAGCAAAGAAACAAAAGATATAAAAAAGAATAAAAAAATTTTAGAATTGAAAATACAGTAACTGAAATTGACAAATTCTCTGGATGAGCTTAGTAGCAGACTGGAGATAACAGAAGAGGGAAAACATAAAGATAGAACAATAGAAATTATCCAATTTGAAGAGAAAATAGATTAAAAATGTAACGTACAGACACTTAGGATTATGTAAGACAATAACAAAAAAAAATCTATCACTTGTGCCACTGAAGTTCCAGAAGGAAACAAGGTTGGGGCTGAAAAAATATTTGAAGAAATAATGGCTGAAATATTCCCAAATTTGACAAAAGACATAAATCTACAGAAAAATGGAACAAATACAAACAGGATAAACTCAGAGAAATACATGTCTTCACATGTAATCAAAGATCTAAAGGCTAAAAAAAATAGAAAAATATCTTAGAAGGAGCCAAAGAGAAACAATGCATTACTTATAAGGAAGCAACAATTCAAATTCCAAAGTATTTCTAACCAGAAACAATGGAGTCCAGAAAGAAGTGGCCCAACATTTTTCAAGTGCTGAAATAAAAGAACTATCAACCCAGAATCCTATATCCAGTGAAAATATACAAGGAATTTCACACACACACACACACACATACACACACACACACACACACACATACACACACACACACACACATATCATATATTTGGCTTCGCTTGAAAAATCAGAATACTTGGCCATGAGGCCTGAATTCTTACTGAGCAGCAAAGTTCTTGAGTCTTGCTCCCTTTGTATGAGGCACATGCTCTCTATTCACCAGAACCTCTATCTGTAGCCTCTTACCCTAAGTACTATTTCAAACATTTATTCTACTTGCCTGGGTATAGTAAGCATTAGATTTATGCAGCCAAACTACTGGTTATAAAGTTTACCAGAGCCTCTAATAAAAACCATAAATTCCCCAAAAGATACCTATGCAAACGAATTTGCATTTAGTTTCAAATTTCATAGACCCATGTGTCCCTAAGATACTGTAGACTCCCACTTTAAGAACTCCTGATTTATACCACTAGTGTACTATTCTAATCCCACACACATTGAGACACTGATTACTCATCCTTTTACTATGTTAACATTAATGCCTCTTGCCTTTTTATGTTAGAAATGCCTCTTGTCATATGTTCGCTGTATTGTTTAAGAATATTCAATTCTGCTATGGGGAATAAGACAAATAAGGAACATAAATGAATCTAAATGTAGAAGCGAGTACCTTGTGAAACATATTAGGCATAAAGTAGGTAGCGTCTATATACGAAGAAGTAGAAGGCCCAAGTGACCACCAAATATTCATGAGATGCCCAACAGTTTCTGGCATATAATTTATACAATGAATGAATGAGTGAGTGAATGAATGAATGAATTAATTAATTAATTACTGCAAGGCTCTGCTTCTCCATTACATTATACCTCTCCTCCTACCTCTAACAGATTACTATTTTTTTCCTATTCATTATTGTGTCTCTACTAGATCATAAATTTCCTGAGGATAAGAGCCATAAATTATATTGTGCACATGACAGGAATTAATAAATATCAGAAAGCAGCGTCACACATACAGCAGTGATTGTCAGCCTCAAGGGTACAGCATAATCACCTTGGAAGCTTGTTTAAAATGCAGATATCTAGGGGCCACCGCAGGAGTTTTGATTCAGTAATTTAGAGATGTGATATAATGCTTTTCTACCGAAACTCCCAGTACTTTTGATGTAGGGACTCCATCAACAACTCAGCGAAAACCATTGAACTAGGGGGTATAGAAATTCTAGGGCAAATAGTAACCACTACTTCCTCTCTTATTATGATCAACATTATCAAATAGGTTAAAATGAACTTCATAGCAGCCTGGAAGATACTGGGGGAAAGGTGGACCTAGCTCCTTCACTTTAGAGGGTATGATTTGGGGTGGGGGAAGGTAAGGAATACGTATTGCTATATGTATACGGGGGGGATCATAGATAAAGAGTGAGAGTGTATTTTTCTCCTTTTCCTTATTTTTCTAACAGCTGGCAGAGCTACTGCCTTCTACCCAATAAGCTGCCTTTTGTTATCATTGCCCACAGCCAGAAGATAGGGGAGAAGCAAGAAACACAGCTTAGCTCCTGAGGCACCTGCCCCATTTTGTCACCCCGAGGGTTCAGTGATTCTGCTTCTTCTTTGATTGATTTCATAATACTCATTCTTTCAAGTATTTATTGCATACCTGGAGTTGAAATTAATATCCAATGTAAAAATTTAAATTAATATCTAGATGTTTTAAAAAATAGTTTAAAAATAGCAATTTTTAGACAATTTCAGGTTGAAGAAGCACCTGAAGATCATTGGGGATTTTTAAGTTGCAGATTTGAAAATGCAGAAAGGCTTTGCAAGTTGAGCAATGACTTTATGTGTGGGAGCATAGTAGTTGAAATAAGTAGCCTGTTGGACCTTCTTGACTTCTGTTTTACTTTATGAAAATTTCACAGAGTGCTTTCCAACCCTGCTACCACGTAACAATGTATTTAAATTCACTTACGTATTCCAGACCCCAACTTTCACATAAAGTTGTCAATCCAAACACACACTTTAATTTCTGGATCATGTAATAATCAACTTGGAATTCTGGATAATATCTGTAACAATGAAATGTATTAATTAATTAGGAAGGATTCTTTTCCATATCTCTAAATTGTTTATTTACTGTTCCATTGAACCTGCAAGCAATTGCATTAGAATTCCAAGCTTTTTCAAGTCATTGAAATTCAAAGAAATCCATAACTAATCCAAAGTATCATAAATATTTGTATGCTAAGTAAAGGCAATTGTCTTCTTGCACAGCTCTTATTTTCCCTAATTCAAAACAGCAGTTCACAAAGAAACAAACAACTAACCCTAATGATGAAACAGATGGAACATTTACTGCCTCCTTACCTTATATAATACACCAAGGAAATGATAGATGAGTTCAGTACTAAAGGGACATTAAAATATCAATAAAAATATACAATAGGTATAATTCTCTGTTTACTGATCTGGACCTTTCCTACTTGAAGAACATAGGTGATGCCTCCAACATTTTGATTTTCCATCCAATAAGAGAGCATACAAAAAGAAAAAGAGGAAAAAGTTATAATATTATTCCATGCTGTACTGAGCCAGACCCAGGCAGCTGTACAAAAAAATAAACAAACAAACAAACAACTGACCTACACAATAAATCAATTTAGAGCTATGTTGGATACTGCAAAGGAAACAAGCCCCTATCAGGAAGTATTAACCTCCTACTTCATGGGAATCAATCAAAGACAATTACACACAAACTAACATAATTGCCTCTAAGGATTACTCAACATTTTTACCTTGGTTTCATACTACTTTTCTTCTCTTATATTTAGATAAAAACTAGGAAAAATAGTAAGATTCTTTCAAGTTTGCTATTAATATATGACATGAGAAGCATTTTTCTGTGATTTCACTAGAGCTTAGTTGATGCAATTATTATTATCCTCATTGTGTGAGAGTTTTACCATATCAGAAGTGGTATTGGTCTTTTCAAATCTCTAAAGGCTCTAATTCAGAATCTTTATTAACGGACCTTTTAAAGACATATTCAAAAATAATATATATATATATATATATATATATATATATATATATATATATATCGAAATATACCATACACACACACACACACACACACACACACACACACATGCCCTTCAGTCACTTCAGGCCTCTCTAACTCTGAGATAATGTGTAATACCTGACCAAAAATTTAATATCTATTTTTCTAATATTGTTCAACAGAAGAAAATAAAGACCCTAATGAGAAGATTGGATATTGAAGGATTCTTATCTGGAAATAAAATCTATTGGAGAAAAGATCTGCAGAAAAATACATTTCAGTGTCCTCAACAAAAATAGCTGGCCAACCCATCACCCTACAGCGAAGCACACCCAACCATACCCATGGGACTTTTTATCTCTCAAGATTAAGAATTCACGAAAACAAGAGATTACTACACACATAAAGGAACCTCTTTCATGAAAGTAAGTAAAACAACAAATAAAAACAACTAAGGAAAACAGACAAAGTAGGGAATGAGGCAATTGGATTAAATAACTATAAATGTCCCTTTCATCTCTAAAATTATTTAATTAGCTGAGTTTGAGTGACTTCTCATAGTCCAATTATAAAAATCAACCCAGAAGCCTAAACTGTTGAATTGGACAGACACTCCAGTTCAAATAAGCTTAAGAAGGAAGAAAAAAAAAAAGAAAATTATTGATTCACTTAGTTGAGAAGGCCAGAAATAATGCTGGCTCCACACATGATTGGATTTAGAGGACCAATGATGTCATCAGAACTTGGTTTCTCTCCAGCTCTTTGGCTGTGTCTTCTACTGAGTTGGCTTCTTTCTCTGGCTTTCACATAATGGCCCCTGACAGTTCCAGGATTATAATCTCCCAGGATTATCTCCAACTGGACTATTTTGGCTGCCACATATGACCCTGAATCACTGCAGCCTGAGGCTCATACTCAGTCCTGATTGAACTGTGGCTTAGACCCCACTGCAAAATTTCTGTTATTTCCAACTGAGCGCATTTTAACTAATACAGATTTTGATACCAGGAAATGAGGCACTACAGAAAGCATACTGGTTTAACAGAAGATGAAGCATATAAAACAGAGAAGACTCTACTATTTCCTCTATTTCTCGCTGGCAGTTTTATGCCATATTGAAGACATCAGTTAAAGTATGGCCTCTTTTATGCTGAAACTCAGTCAATGTGCCTATGAAGGCTATACCAATTAGGGACTTGGTAAGAAACGTGTTTAGAGTGTTTTTAACACTTCTTGAGGCCATCAATTAAGTCTTACAAGAAAGAGACAAACAGGCTGAATGTAGCCCAGAGGGAAGAAAAAAATATTTTCGTTGAGAAAGCCCCTTTCTATAATCCAGAATGATGGATTGTTAATAGGTTAGAAAATTTGAATTATCTACACTAACCAATATTAATGTTGGTACAGATTGGGAGGTAGATGATTTGGAAGTAGATAAGGTTAAGGCACAAAAAAAACACTTGAAACTCAGGCAACTCCTGTTAAGTATTCTCTGCCTGAAAAAAATACAACGTATCAATATCAACTAACTCAAGGCTATCACTTAAAATCTTTTCATTGGACAGGCCAAATGTAAACAGAGGTCATTAAACTAAGATTCTAGGAAACAGAGACTTGTTGCTAGGAGACCAAAGTCCCAAAATCAAAAACCATGACCCCACTAAATTCTCCTGCTATGATATTATACAGCTCTATGACTCAACTCTTAAATCCCTGGGACACCCACTACTAAAGTTGTGTAGCCCCAGAAAAGGCATCATACCCAATGTCTATCTCATATGAAAGACAATGGACAAGAATGATCTTCCATCAGATGAGAGGTGGTGTCAACATAAGAAATGTCCAAATCTGTAGAGAATTTTTATAAGAGTTTATTTGAGCCAAACCAATGACATATGCCAGGTAACAAGATCTCAAATGCTCCAGAGAATACTAACAGTTTGCAGTTTCTTTTATGCATTGGAGATTAAGGAGGGAAACTGAAGGTGGGAGAAAACAAGGTGGGGATCAGATTACAGGATAGTTTAGATTATGTGCTCTCTTGAGGATGGTCACACTTTGGAAGGAAGAGTCTTAAAGGGTGGTCACATACTAGAAGGAGGGGCTTGAAAGGGGGCATTTCAAAGGTGTGTTAACCTAGATGCACAGAAACAATGGACAGGGCTTGCTTACAGCAAAGACAAGACTTTTACTAAAGAAGTTATAGGCCTGGGGCGTGATTACCCACCATGACCTGCCCAGTGAGGAATTTATGATCAGATCACCCTGTGAGGTTACTTTCCATAGAACCCCTTTTTCATCCACAATGGGGCATCAGTGGAAGACTGTCAAGTGGGTTTATTCCAGAGAGCAGAATTAGATGCTGCTATGTGTAACACAAGTAGTCACTACACTACCAGGTCAGAAAGCTCTATTTCCAGCCAGCAGGCTGTGGTTTGTAGTGAATCATGAATGCTACTGCCCTTTTCCAAATAGAACTTTCATTGTGCTTATTCAGTTCTTTTCCACTACTTTGTACTAAATATGTTGAAGGTAGATAATAAAAGTATTTTAGCCTAAATACAACGAGAAGCCACATCTAGATGTGATGGGAGGGAAAGCAATTCAACCACAGACCTGGAATCAAAACAATGGAGACTTTGAGCTGTCCCATTTTGGGGAAAAGTGAATGTATTTCACGCTGGTGAGAACATTTTAAGGGCGTGTATTTATTTAAGAAGGAGATAATTTGGATGTTGAGCAGTTAAAGAGGAAGACTACATTTACCATTGGTTAAATCCTAAACATTCATCCCAAGCTTTCCCCATTATACAATAGCAATAGAGTTTGAATATTGACCCCTGTCTCAGGAATAGTTCCTGGATTGACCAAGCCAATGGGGATAATCTCTTGTCCCTTGCAGTAATTAGTTCAAACCCCAGGGTCAAGCCAATTAGCAAATTCCTCTTAAGTCAATGATTCATTCAGGATGAGGGTGTGACTTAAATTGCTCCCATCAGAGTGAAAATAAGAATTTATGTTGAATTTTTCATGGCAAGTTGTTTTCTCTCCCACTGGACATCAATCGGAAGTCAATAGGATGAAGCCAAAACAGATGACGGAGTAGAAATAGGAAAAGTCCATCAGTCCCTGAGATCCTTGCTGAGCCCTAGGACAATTAATCCTGGAATCGGTGCTTCCTCTGGACTTCCAGTTATACAAGATTAAAAACATTATTGTTTAAGTCAGATTTGCTCTTACTTGCAGCCAAAAATACCATGGCTAATATGCTATCTCTATGCTAATAACACCCTGTATCCGTTAGGAATTGCAGTCAGCTGCAAAGAACAGAAACCTCAATAACAGTGGCTTAAACACATTAGAGGTTTGGCTCTTCCCAGGAAATATAACATCTGGAGATGGATAGTCCCTGGTTGATACTACAACTATATTCTAGGCATCTATCATTTTTTTCAGTCCTTTTAAACATGTACTTGTCACGCTGTTATCAGAAGTTGGCCGCGTCAGTAATTTCAATTGGGAAGCAAAGGAAAAGGCAAGTAACAAAAGGACAATGAGTCTGTTACTCGTCAATAGTTTTCTCCTAAGTACTTCATAACAATTACTACAAACATTTGATTGGCCATAACTGTGTCATAGGACCCATCCTATGTGCAAGGGAAGCTGGCAAATAGAGTTTTAATAGCTGGACCTATCTCCACTACCAAAACAAATAAGAATCATATTTGTAAAATGGAAGACAAGATTGGCATTAGGTAGGGAAACTAGCAATCTCCTCCACGCTCCCAAATTTATGTCTCCAGTTCAGACCTCCCTTCTGATCTCTTGACTTACATATAAAACATGTTATTTAAACTCTCCACACTTGTAGGTTTCACACACCTCAACTGAATATATACAAGGTATGATCAATAAATACGGTGAATGTTTAAATTTAAAACATTATTACAGTATAAGAAACATTGCCATTAATCCTCCTCAAAATACTCCCCCTCACTTTGAACACATTTATCCCATTGTTCTTGCCACTTTCTGAAGCAGTTCTGGAAGTTCTCTTTCGCGGTGCCTTTAGTTGTGCTGCTGTGGCTGCCTTGATGTCCTGAATCATTTTGACTTTGGGGAAGAGCCAAAAGTTGCACGGTGCCAGATCTGGTGAATAAGGTGGATGAGGACACACTGTAATGTTTTTATGTGACAGAAATTGACATACCAGAAGGGACGTGTGGCACAGAGCCTTTCTGTTGTGATCCAAAAATACAGTGAATGCTGCCGCTGAGTGCCATCCAACAGAAAGGCAGGGATCTTCAATAGGAGAAGAGGTGCGTTGAACCTTAGTAACAGTGTGTGACAAGTTTCAATTTGTTCGGTGCAGTCAGTGGGGTGTAAGCTACAGTTGAGAGAAGGTGTGTTTCAAAGTGTGCCATAAATCATCCTCCATTATGGCAGTGCTCAGTGTCACACGTTTCTGGTATGGCAATTTCTGTCAAAAATATTACCGTGTGTCCTCATCCACCTTATTCACTAGATCTGGCACCGTGAGACTTCTGGCTCTTCCCCAAAGTCAAAATGATTCAGGACATTGAGGCAGCCACAATAGCACAACTAAAGACACTCAAAAAAGAGGACTTCCACAACTGTTTCCGAAAGTGGCAAGAACGATGGGATAAGTATGTGCAAAACGAGGGAGAGTATTTTGAGGGGGATTAACAGCAATGTGTCTTTTACTGTTACAATTTTTTTATTTAAACATTTACTGTATTGTTTGATCACACCTCATATAAAACAAAGCTAGTGATCTCCACAGGCTATCTGTCCATCTATGATGGTTAATTTTATGTGTCAACTTGACTGGGCCACAGGGTGCCCACACATTTGGTCAAACATTATTCTGAATGTCTGTGAAGTTATTTTTGGATGAGATGAACATTTGAATCGGTAGACTGACTAAAGCAGATTGCCCTCCCTAATGTGGGCCTCATCCAATCAATTGAAGACCTAATAGAACCAAAGGCTGAATAAGAAAGAACTCCTCCTGCTGGATGCTTGAGCTGGCACATCAGTCTTCTCCTGCTCTCATATTGGAATTTACACCATCAGCTTTCCTGGTCCTCAGGCCTTCAGACTTAAATGGAATTTACACCATTGGTGGCACTCCTGGGTTTCCAGCTTGCTGACTGCAGAACTTAGCACTTGTCAGCCTCCATAGATAAATGAGCCAATTCCATACAATAAATATCTGTCTATATAGATATATGAGCAGATATAGATATAGATACGAGGCCTGACAATTAAGTTTGCGAACTTGTTGCAATGATGTTGCTAATCTTTTTTTGATATCAGAGGGATTATTCATTATGAATTTGTACCAATTGGACAAATAGTTAACCAATTTACTATTTCAAAGTGCTGAAAAGGCTACATGAAAAAGTTAGACGACCTGAACTTTTCACCAACAATTCATGGCTCTTGCATCATGACAATGCACCAGCTCACACGGCACTGTCTGTGAGGGAGTTTTTAGCCAGTAAACAAATCACTATATTGGAACATCCTCCCTACTCACCTGATCTGGCCTGCAATGACTTCTTTCTTTACCCAAAGATAAAGGAAACATGTCACTTTGATGACATTCAGGACATCAAAGGTAATATGATGACAGCTCTGATGGAGATTCCAGAAAAAGAATTCCAAAATTGCTTTGAAGGGTGGACTGGGTGCTGACATCAGTGCATAGCTTCCCAAGGGGAGTACTTCAAAGGTGACTGTAGTGATTTCAGCAATGAGGTATGTAGCACTTTTTCTAGAATGAGTTTGTAAGCTTAGTTGTCTGACCTCATCTTGTCTGTTTCTCTAGAGAACAGTCTCAAGTCATCCCCATCTCAGTGAATGGTGCAAACACTTAGCCACTGAATAGCCCTACCATTTACCAAAGTGTACCTGCAGATTCTCTAGTAGAATCATTTTTCATTCTACTTTTATTCACCCTCTACCATGCACTGAATTCATCACCACCCTGAGTCAGCACTTCCTTCCAGTGTATTTCAAATCCATCCATCTCTGATGCCACCACTTTAGTCAAGTCCTGGACTGCTGAAAGCTCTAACAGGTTCCCCTGCTTCCACTCCGTCCTTTCCAATACAGTTTGGATGTAGCTTTTAGAGTAATTTCTTGACACCATAAATCAGATGTCTCTCTCCTGCTCTAAACCCCTCCAGTGGCTTACCATTACACTTTAACTCACCACGGTCTACAGGGTCTCATACGGTGGTTCATCTGTACCTTTCCAACTTAATCGCATTCCCTCCTTGCTCACTTTCAACCACAATAGCTTGCTCTCTGTTCTTCAGGTATACCAATCCCTATTCCACTCGGTAATTCTGTACTATCTGGAATGATCTACCTCCACCTTTTCATGTGGCTAGTTGATTCTCATCATTCAGATCTCCTCAGATTGGCTTTGCCCATTCCGTCCAGTCAATCTTTCATCATGTAGTCATATAGCCCTCCAGAACAGTTAACCATAATCCATAATATCAGAGTACAATTCTTTTTCATTTACTGTGTCACACTCTCCAAATATAATATATGCTCCATCAGGACAAGGAACTAGTCTTTAGAGTTTGTCAATATTTCTAGGTCTAAGCACAATGCTATTTCTTAATCAATGCTCAAAAAATTTACTGAGTGATTGGAGTCATCCATTCAACAAATATTTACTGAAATCTTAGAAGGAAGTGTTCCCAGCAGTGGGGATTCAGCAGTAAATGAAAGGGCCAGAGTCACTGCCTTCATGGAGTTTACCCTCTGGGGGAAAGGCAGGGACAAACAAATAGTACGTCATAAAGAGAATATTTTTGTGAAAACAGCCCACTGAACATGTGTTCAGAATACTTTCTCTTTCTCAGGGCTTAAACAAGGACTAGATGCCAAGAAAACACTAGAAAGTTTGGCATATACCATCCCTTCCAAATAAGCACTTAGAACTTAAGAATGTTCTCATATATACAGGGAAACCAAATGACGTGTCAGTTACCCTGCCATATATATATATACACACACAAGAGTCTACTATCACCTATGGACCACCGGAGCGGGGGGGTTGTTAAATGCTTGTTCACTGAGATAATAATCAGATAGGCAAATATACAATAGTCAAACTCACTGTGAAGATCCACAATCTTAGTTATTCCAAGGCCAAAAAAGTGAGCAAGATGGAATGTTATGCACTGATTACAAATGCCAAAATGCTGAACCAAAAGGAAGCTGGAGTTGCATTGAGAAGAGAAACACAGAATCAATAGAACACCAGATTAGATTACTGTGGATGAGCAAAGCTTATGATAGGACTGGCTGCCAGCTGTGGAAGCACAGTTAACGGATGGCATGCCATCCCAAACCATCACGCTCGCTCCTCGCCAAGGCTCCCATCAATGCACAGTTGGGCCTCTCTTGGCAAACCTCTCTTGGTTGATGCGCTGTCTCTCAATTCATTAACAATTGCCTCACTTTTGTTGATACCAACGACCAACTAATTCAAATTGCTGAATTCAGACTTTAGGGATTATTTTCCCAGTAAGTTCGTGCCCAGATTTATGATCCTATCCATTTTCAATGTGCCTGTTCACAAGCTCTAATGACGACTATGAGTCACACATTTCAGTCCCACTGACTGGCGTGAGGTAAGAGGTTCTACTTGGCACAGAGTGAGTCGAAGCCAAATGCAAATAGAGGAAAATCTAAGCAAATGTTCCAAGTAAACAACAATAACGATAATAATGTTTTAAGAGCTAACAATTAGTAAGCCAGGCACTTTACTCAATTATGCATTATCCCACTCAGTCCTCACAGAATTCTTATGAAATTAGGTACAATTATTTCCCCTATTTTACAAAAACAGGAAACAGGCAAGGAGAAGTCACAGATGTCTGAACTGTATAAGTATTGTTGTTTTGTAGGAGGCAGGAAAGCAAAGTGGGAGGAACAAAAGGGAAAGCAGCAGAGTAGCACATAGTGGATTGACCAGCTCTGGTTTTACTAAATATGCTTTACCAGTATAGCATGCAAATTGATTGCAAAGGAAAAAAGCAGTCACTTTCTTTAAGAAATCATGGATGTGGCTTGCTGTGCTTAGTAACCAGCACTCCTTGTTTCTCCATGTCAACATTTATAAGAGTAGAATATTTCATCATCACTGCAATGCTTATCTTAACCTACTATGAATACATGGACAAGTCAATCCCCGCAGAAATTGTGCATACACCCCTGAGACCAATGGGACTCTTGGAGGCAGAGAGTGCATCCTATCCATTCTCCTATCCCCCGTAGTTTACATGAGCCTGAAACATAGGAAGCAACTACTAAATGGCTGTTGAGCAAACAAGTCCACAATTCTATTAGTTCCTGCAAATAAATGAGGTGTATACTTAATACGACTATACACCCTACAACTAGGGCAGAGTGGCAAATGGATTTCATCTCAGAATCCAACGTCAAGAGAAAGGTGGTAGCGGCCTATTCTGTTGTGTAGAGTAGGATTCTGACACTGTATAAGGCCTTAGTGTAAAAAAGATCCTTTGACAAGTTCTTTTTATCTTGTTCATAATTTTTTTTCAGTTTTATTGAGGTATAACTGACAAAATTTTAAGGTATTTAAAGCGTACAATGTGATGATTTCATATACATTGTGAAAGGTTCCCCAGTCACGTCAATTAACACATATTTACATTTTTTTGTTGTTTGTTTTTGTTTTTGGGTTTTTGGTTTTTGTTTGTTGTTTATTTGGTGAGAACATTTAAGTGCTACTCTCTTAACAAATTTCCATTATACCATTAGGTGTCATCAACAATACCATGTTATGCATTAGACCTTCAGACTTGATTCGTCTTATAACTAAAAGTTTATACCCTTCTACCAACCTCTCCCAACTTCCCTCACCCACCAGCCTCTAGCCCTTGGCAAATACTTTTCTACTCTGTTTCTGTGAGTTTGATTTTTTTTTAGATCCCACATAAGTGATATCATGAAATATTTTTCTTCCTGTCTTATTTCACTTAGCATAATGCCCTCCAGATTCATCCATGTGTCACAAATGTTAGGATTACCTTCTTTTTAAAGGCTAAATTTTCTTTATCCATTTTCATTATCCATTCATCCTTCAACAGATACTTAGTTTGTTTCCATACCTTGGCTATTGTGAAAAATGCTGCAATGAACAAGGGAATACTGATATGTCTTCAAGTTAATGATTTCATTTCCTTTGGATATATACCCAGAAGTGAAATTTCTGCAACTCCATTTTTCATTTCTTGAAGAACATCCATACTGTTTTTCATAGTAGCTGTACCAGTGTACATTCCCAGTGGAAAATAGTTTCCGTTTCTCTACATCACCAGCACTTGTTACCGCTTGTCTTTTTGATAATAGCCATCCTAACAGGTGCAAGGTGATATCTCATTGTGGGTTTGATTTGCATTTCCCTGATAATTAGTGATGTTGAGCACATTTTCAAGTACCTGTTGGCCATTTACATGTCTTCTTTGGAAAAATGACTATTCAGACCCTTTGCCCAATTTTTAATTGGGTTTTTGTTGTTGTTGTTATTTTTGGTTTGATTTGTTTTGGTTTTTTGCTATTGAATTATCTGAGTTCTTTACACATTTTGGATATTAATCCTTTATCAGATATGCGGTTTGCAAATATTTTCTCCCATTCTGTAAGTTGCCTTTCCATTTTGTTGATGGTTTCCTTTGCTGTGCAAGAGCCTTTTAGTTTGATGTAGTCCTACTTGTTTACTTTTGCTTTTGTTGCTTTTGCTTTTGGTTAAATCTGAAAAAAATCATTGCCAAGACCAACGTTAAAAAAGTTACCTGTTATGTTCTCTTCTAGGAGTTTTACAGTTTCCAGTCTTATGTTCAAGTATTTAATCCATTTTAAGTTGATGTTTGTGTATGGTGTAAGATAGAGGTCCAGTTTCATTCTTTTGTAGGTGAATATCTAGTTTTCCCAGCATCACTTATTAAAAAGACTATTCTTTCCTCAATATATATTCCTGGATTCTTTGTCATAAAATAATTGACCATAAACTCATGGTTTTATTCCTGGACTCTGTATTGTGTTCAGTTGATCCATGCATATTTTTTATGCTAATGCCATACTGTTTTAATTACAATGGCTTTGTAATACACTTTGAAATCAGAAAGTGTGGTACTTCCAGCTTTGTTCTTCTTTCTCAAGATTACTTTGGTTATTCAGGGTCTTTTGTGGTTCATAGTAATTTTAGAATACTTTTTCTATTTTTAGGAAAAATGCCATTGGAATTTTTTTAGGGATTGCACTGAACCTGTAGATTGTTTTGGACAGTATAGACATTTTAACAATATTGATTTTTCCAATCTATGAGCATGGAATATCATTCCATTTATTTGTGTCTTTTTCAGTTTCATTCATTAATGTCACAGTTTTCAGTGTATAGATCTTTTATTCCCTTGCTTAAATTTATTCCTAAATATTTTACTGTTTTTGATGCTATTGTGAATGACATTGCTTTCTTAATTCCTCTTTCTGATACTTCACTGTTAATGTATAGAAACACAGCTGATTGTTGCATATTGATTTTGTATCCTGAAACTCTACTAAATTTATTTATTGGTTCCAAAACTTTTTGGTAAAGTCTTTTGGGTTTTCTATATATAAAATCATGTCATCTGCAAATAGAGACAATTTTACTTCTCCTTTCTGGTTTGGAAGGCTGTTTTTTTCTTGCCTGATTACTCTATCTACAACTTTCAATATTATGTTAAAAGTAAGTGATGAGAGTGGGCATTGTTGTCTCATTACTGATCTTAGAGAAATAGCTTTCACCATTCAGCATTATGTTAACTGTGGGCTTCTCATACATGGCTTTTATTATGTTGAGGTAGGTTCCCTCAATAGCCAGTTTCTTGAGAGTTTTTATCATGAAAGATAGTTGCTGAATTTGGTCAAATGCTTTTTCTGCATCTATTGAGATGATCATATGACTTTTATTCTTTATTTTGTTAATGTGGTGTGTCACATTTGTTGATTCGCAGATGTTGAACTATTCTTGCATCCCAGACATAAATCCCATTTGATCATAGTGTATAAACCTTTTAATGTGCTGTTGAATTTAGTTTGCTAATATTTTTTTGAGAATTTTTGCATTTATATTCATTAGGGACATTGGCCTGTAATTTTCTTTTCTTATAGTCCTTATCTGGCTTTGGTATCAGGCTTTGTAAAATGAGTTTGATAATGTTTCTTTCTCTTCAATTTTTTGGAAGGACTAGTATTAATTCTTCTTTAAATGTTTGGTAGAATTCACCAGTGAAGCCATTTTATCCTGGTCTTTTCTTTGTTGAGAGGTTTTTGATTACTGATTCAATCACCTTACTAGTAATTGATCTGTTCCAATTTTCTGTTTCTTCCTTGTTCAGTCTTGGCAGGATGTATGTTTCTAGGAATGTATCCATTTCTCCTAGGTCATCCAATTTGTTGGCATATAATTGTTCATAGAAGTTTCTTATAATCCTTTGTATTTCTGTGGTATCAATCGTAATGTCTTCTCTTTCATTCTGTTTGTATTTATTTTGAGTTTTCACTTTTTTTCTTAGTCTAGCTAAAGTTTTGTGAATTTTGTTTACTTTTGAATAACCCAGTGCTCAGGTTTATTGATCTTTTTCATTGTCTTTCTTGTCTTCATTTCATTTACTTCTGCTCTGACCTTTGTTATTTTCCTCCCTTTACTAACTTTAGGCTTAGTTTGTTCTTCTTTTCTTTTTCCTTGAAGTACAAAGTTAGGCTGTATCTGAGATCTTTCTTTTTTCTTAATGTAAGCGTTTATTGCTATAATATTTCCTCTTAGAACTGCTTTTACTGCATCCCATCATTTTTTAATGGGCAAAATATTTCAACAGACATTTCTCTAAAGATAACAGTCAAAAAAAAAATACCTGGAAAGATACTCAACATCATTAATAACCAGAAAAAAAGCAAATAAAAAGCAAAATGAAATACTAGTATACACCTATTATAATGTCAAAGATTAAAAAATAACCATACTACGTGTTGGTTAGAATGTGGAGAAACTGAAACCATCAAATGCTGATGGTAGGGATGTAAAATGTTGCAATCCCTTTAGAAAACTGTTTGGCAATTTCTTAAAAAGTTACACATTAGATATGATACCTAAAGCACAACCAGCCAAAGAATAAAATAGATAAACTGGACTATTTCAAAATGAGAAACTTCTGTGCTTCAAAGAACACTATCAAGAAAATGAAAAGACAACCCAATTTAAAAATGGGCAATGAATTTGAATACATATTTCTCTAAAGAAAATATACAAATGGACAATAAACACACGAAAAACTGTTCAATATTTCAACTCATTAGGGAAATGCAAATCAAAACCACAATCACATATCATTTCACACCCACTAGAAAATCAAGGAAATAGGTAATAACAGGTCTGATAAGGATGTAGAGAAATTGGAACCCTCACATTGGTCAGGATGTAAAATAGTGGAGCCACTTTAGAAAACAGTTTGGCAAAAGGTTAAACATAGAGCTACCATATGACTCAGCAATTCCACTCCTGGTTGTATACCCCTGACAACTGGAAATATATAGTCACACATATACACACAAACACACGCAAGAAAACTTGTATAAGAATGTTCATAGCTGCATTATTCACAATAGCTAAGAAGTAGAAACAACGGCAATGTCCATGAACCGATGAATGGATAAACAAAATATGGTATGTCTTTACAATGGAATATAATTCAGCCATAAAAGGAATGAGATACATGCTACAGTGTGGATGAAAATTTTTTAAATTATGCTAAGTGAAAGATACCGATACAAAAGGGCACATAGTAAATGGATCTTTTTATATAAACTGTGCAGAATAGACAAAGCCATTGAGACAGAAAGATTAGTGGCTGCCAGAGGCTGGAGTGAGGGGAAAATGGGGAGTAACCATTAATGGGTTTTTTCATGGGGTGATAAAAATGTTCTGGAATTAGATAACAGTGATGCCTATACAACCACATACTAAAAACAATTGAATTATACTATTTCTGAGGATGAATTTTACGGTATATGAATCACATCTCAATAAAAAAATTAATTATATACCTTCTCATATGGTCTAGCATTCCACTCCTAAGTATTTACCCAAGAGAAATGAAAGCATATGTCCACACAAAAGCATACACACAAATGTTCATAGCAGCTTTCTTTGCAATTGGGGGAAAAAATCCAAACATCCATCAGCAGAACACTTACCGCACTGTGATATATATATATATACATACAATGGAAAACTACTTAGCAATAAAAAGTTATGAATGACTGAGGTTATGAACAATATGGATGAATCTCAAAATAGATATGCTGCATGAAAGAAGCCAAACAAATAAAAAAGAGCACACACTGCAGCATGATTCCATTTATATAATTTTTTAAGAAATTATGTATACTGACAAAAAAGTAGATTAGCTGCTGCCTGTGAATGAAAGAGGCAGCACCTGATCAAAGGAAATGTTGAAAGTGAGGAGTGTGTTCATTATCTTGACTCTAGTGGTGGTTTCACAGGTATATTCATATACCAAAACATAAGAGTTGTTGATTGTATGTCTATTAAACCTCAATAAAGCTATTTCTTAAAAATTAAGCAAAAACTGCCATAAACTGTTTCCTGTGCTGTGTTATTTCCATTTCTGTTTGGCTTTGGAGGACTCAAGATAAAGACATGACCTGGTTCTAACGTGGCCAGCACCTGGTGAGAGTCTCCAAGAGATAGTGGCAGCAACACAAAAGGCATGGTACCTCGGTATCAAACTTCACCCAGCAGAGCTGTAGAAGAGACTAATGGCATAGAGCAATAGCACTGATGCTAAATCGAATTGTTTCAAGAGATACTTTGCTGGGATTATCTGGGTAATATTCTTTGACCTCTGCTTCCTTTGGACTAGAGAAGTGTGGATTCATTGATTCTCATCATCTTCTCTGTTCCCTGTTCATCCCAAGCCCAGAATCTCAAATAAGTGCAAGTTCCTTCAATGAGATACGTGGAAAGTCAAAATTTGATAGTCATAAAATCATCATCCGCGAACATTATCACACTATATCGCTCCCTTGATTGCCACTGAATGTGTAGAAAGAAAATCAGATCTACATCTCGTACCAATTTGCAGTGTGTTCCCAAAATGGCATGTGCTGTGTCACTCTGACACTGAAGAGACAGAGCGGGAGGAATGAGCCATGGAGAGGGGGGTGCAACAGCATTCAGTTTGCTGAGTCAGGGGTTGTTAAACAGCAAGTGTTCTGGGCCCTGTCTGCACACACTACCGGGGCTTGGAGTGGGGTGAGCTTGGAGGCATTTTACAGCCACCAAGTGCCTGCTTGTTTAAGCCCTGTTCGTTATGACCTTGCTTCTTTCCTATGCAAGACAGAATAATGAGCCTGAAAATCAATGCTTAGAGCCTGGAGGAGCACCGGAGTTGCACAGATATGTTGAAATAAGAGAGGATTCTTCCAAAGATGCAGAAAAAGGATGGTAGCCCTCCCCCATTCCCCTGCACTACGGAAAGCAAAGGTTACTTTCCTTGTGATTAAGAGCCTACACAATTAAAAATTTTAAGTGGCTGATTGAAGGATAATGTAGCAGGTTTTATTCAGCCTAGGATACCTCAGGGGAAATTCAGCTTTCCTTTATTACTTTTACTGCACGCACGCATTTTCCCTTAGAAATAAAAATGAAACCTTTGTACAACTGCTTCCAAATGCATTTTCTCTTTACTCTAATAATGGTTTTCATGACACATCTGTAGCCAATTATACTGTTCCTTTTTTAAAATGCATAGGGCCATCAAGACACTGATATGAATATATATAAGGTATGTATATATGCTTATAGGTAAGGTACACATTTTTTACTAAGCATCCACCTTGTAAGTACCAAGAACTGCTTACCTATCATCGCTATTTGTTTTCCTTTCAGGTGATTACCATTATCAAAAACATTCAAGAATATAGAGAGATGGGAGTATGACAATTTCAAAAAGACATTTATTCTTTCTCTTTTTCACACTCTTCCAGTTCCTGACAGTGATATGGATAATTGGAAATTAAGATTATTTGCTAAAATCCTTAACTTCCTGTGTTTCAATGAGCTTACTTATTTTTGTAGACTTTGAAATGTCAAATAAGTAGAAATGAGAGAAGGACGGAGAGACTATTGGGAAGGTGTGGTCAGATCTGCAATAACAATGTTAAAATTTGTTGAATAAGCATCAATCCCTTTTAATACTGCCCTCCTCCAGGCAGTTGGCATTTCTGTTCTCATTGAACAGATACCAAAATTGGATTTCAGCAAGGTCAAACTACTTGCCCACTGCCCTACTATTAGTGAGTGACAGAGTTATGAACCAAAGCCAGGTCTTCCTGGAAGAAGCACATGTCATTTTATAAGTGAGAAAAAAAATAAATTACAGGATACTGAGTTGAAGCATTCTAACACATTGTCAATTTTTATATAGAAGAATAAGCTTGATTTATTTCAGTGAGGCCAACTTTTAAAAGCCATACCTCTGTGAGGAATATTTTTATGCCCCCAATGCATTTAAATTCTACCAATCTATTTAGGGACAGATTGTCTTTTTCTACATTGTTAAACTGTTGATGGGGAGACTACTTGTTACTTTCCTCACCATTCTGTCCCTAGAAATTAAATTGGAGAAATTGATTTTATTCTTTTATTCTGTCCAGTGTTCTACTGCGGCTCTGAAAACAACATTTGAAATACTCAGGTTTTGAACAGGAGTACATGTAGATAAAGAAGATCTCAGCATGCAAAATGGTACCACACAGTCTTTAATAACATACAGACCCTATTCTATAATGTTCTAGAGCACTTAAGCTGATTATCCTTTTGGATGAACTTTTTTATCCACTTACACACATTTCATTTGCTATCCTCCTTCCACAAGATGTTCATTTATTACACATGCCCACTGTACATTTTCCCATTCAATGAAAAATATGGTTCTTTATTGTTTGGCTCTTCTTCAAATTGGATTACTGAAGGATGTTTCAAAGTTGACTTTAACTTTCTAAAACAAAACCTGCTCATTCACCTAAAAAGAAAAAAAATCGTACATGCATGCACATGCACATACACTCATAACGTCCCCAATGTTTGGACCCATCTCCTGATATTATTCTGAAGAAAAAAGTTACAAGACTAGAAATTGAAAAGCCAAACCCACCACCAGCATACAGGAATAATACAACTAATATTACGTCAACTATTGTCCGGACACTCTTCCAAGTGCTTTACATATATTAATTTATTTCATCGCCATAGCTTCTATTATTTTCCTTATTTAATTGATAAGGAAACGGAAGTGAAGTAATTCGCACAAGACCATATGGAGTCAATACAGAGAGCAGATCCAAATTTAAGGGATCTAGCTCCAGGGTACTAGCTTTTGTTGTCATTGTTTCTATAATTTTCTTACCCACTCATACAAATAAAATCTAGAACTAACAATGGCAGCCAATTTTAAGAATAACTAACAGTTTTGATGAAATGGTCCCTGGCATTCCAAACAATCCACCTCTACGTAGCTTGGCTTTCGATTATCAGTAGTACCCCCACCCCCCCACACACCACCCCCGATGAAACAGGGAATTAAGACCTCCCCAAAGCGTAAAAAGTACGAAAGACAAAAAGAAACAAAAAAAAATCTGTCTCCTTTACCTCTCCCTTCACTCGGCAGATTTCACTTTATTCTTTGGAAAATGTACATGCCTACTGAACCCAGATATAAAAGGTGATCATAGAAAAACTCTGCTGTGAATTATTTGGAAACATTATTTCTAAAAATGTGTAACTTTAGGGAGGAAAAAAAAGATCTCGCTCATTTCAGTCCATCTGTTTCGGTCCACCTTAGAAAGGCAATGCACAAGCTGGGCATTTACTTGCTCTGGATAAGTTGAATTCTCTCAGAGTAAGTATTGCCCTTAGATTCTCACTGAAATCTTGATGTTGTCAGCAAAATCCAAATTGATCCTTTGTGCTCCAGAAAAGAAACTTATCAGACTTAAGAACACACCTGGCAATGCTGCCTTTAGCTGTATTTCCTGGATCGATTTGTTCCCCTGAGAAAACCATGGTTTCGAAATGTTCCATTCATAAAGTTTTTCTTGCCTACACTAGTTTGCTTCATTGAAAGTTTTCCAGTCTTTCCAGTTAGGTTGTTTGTGTCTTGGTATTCCCAACATTAAATCAATTAAAAATCTGAGCACTCACTATGTGCAAGGTATTACATTACACACTACAAATAATGAATAACAAGGACATAGCAATACATCAAACACAACTTCTGTTGACAAACTCCAAAACTAGATAATTCAGAATAAGGGAAAATTTTATGTTAAATATTCCACCTGAAAGAAATTTTTAAATTTGAATGATCATAGATACAAAAATTACTTTAACTAGAGAGGGAGAAAAAGAAACTTGACATGATAGTGGGCTGTCTGCCTGACGGGATGAGCCCCAGAACTGGGGTTATTTCATTTGTTCCTAAAAACAAACCTATGAACTACATCTTGTTATTTTCATCTCACAGGTAGAAAGTTACATGAGTTGCCCCTAGCTGATGGCTGATCACAATATTAAAGTAGGAGGTTGGTGTCCCGGCACCTAGGCCATGAGACTTTTAACATGCCACTACATTTTGAAGAAATCTTTGGAACTGGTAAATGGATCATATATACCAATGCTTTAGCATGATACCTGGCAAGATTAAATACTCCACAAATGAAGAGCTGGTTGTAGTGGCAGCAGACGCACAAACAGATCGAGCCAGCATCTGAACCCCCCATCGCACAGAAAGCCACCCCTGCTCCATGCCACACTTCTACTTTCTTTTCCACACAAACGCTAACGGTCAGAACTTCCCGTGTTTGTCGTACATGAGATGGCTTGTGACATTGTACCTGAACCTTCAGTGACTCCACTTAGCCACAGCCACTTGCCTTTTCTTCATTCGTTCCTTTCTTCATTATCATGCAATTTGCATAAAACAATTCTCATTCCTTCCTTCTTTCCGAAGCTTCATCTCCTCCCAATCCCACCTGATAACCTTTGTCAGTAGCAACCGCAATATTCTTCCAGAGTTTCTACGATGACAAATTGAGAGTTTCACAAGTATCTGGTTCAACAAAGATGGGGGTATTCTGGGACTTGTCTCCATCTAAATTATTTTAAAATTCAGCCCCTGAACACAGCTGGGTGGCTATCGGCAATCTGAATTTATTTTAACAACACTGGGTCCATCTCAAGGTTATTCCTTCAGTATCATACAGAAATCACTGTAAATGAAGGAAATATGATACAAAAAAGTAAAATAATTTAGCTTATTTTTATGATGTTTCCCTGATATCTTGGTTGATGGAGAATGAAAACAATTTTCATAACAGACTTTCGTCTGTTGTCCATATAAAATATTCCCTACAAAATAATCCCTCGTCCCCAGGATGCTAAAACACAGGACCTTACCTGAATAATAACTACTGATTTAAAGGAAGGAATTCTTTCCTGCTTTAGTCTCCCTATTCTCTCAAGGTCTGTAATCCAACCAGACATTACTATCTATTCAAAATGTAATCTAGACTTCTGATGACCGCCAACTTTCACGGCCTTGTACAGGCAGCGGATTTAGATCTATGAAGTCAATATATAAAGCAGTGTTCATACCATAGCAGTCCCTTGTAATCATTCAATTCATTGAATGAAGCAATTTGTATCAGATTCATATGGCTTAGATTTATTTACACAGATTGAACCACTGAGTGTCATTTGATGTTCAAGCCTTGTTCTGAGGATGGCACATAATTCAGGAATGCTGAATCAGAGAAGCCATCCCAAGGGACTAATTCTCAAGGACCAGGATAACGTATATCTACTTTGTCGATTTCCATTTAAGTAGAATTAGAGGTTACCTTACCAGATGCTCTAAGCACTAGTAATGAACATGCATTTCCCCCTCTGAGTATTATAATAAATTCCGAAAAGGTCCAGTTCTGACATCCAAAGGGCAGTCACATTACATCACTGACAATAATACTATTAGCAGTCATTTTCACTTATTACTGTCCTTCAGGCTTATAGTGGGGCAGCTTATGTTTTGTTTTATTGCATCTTCAGAGTATTTTCCAATTTGAGCTAGAGAGTTGCATTTTTGTGTAAGCACTGTAATTTTTCACACAATGTATAACAATAGCTTCTCATGGATTCCATGCATTAAAGGACTCGACATCACATTGGAGTTTTGTCTTCCCAACCCATTACTGGACAATACAAAAATATTCTCAGTCTTACAGAACAGAATTAAATCTTTATCCTCTTTCAAATAGCTTCCCCTCAAGAAGCTACTCAAATATGCTTTCTGATCCCTATATCAATGACACATGCCAACCCCACCCAATGTATATCCAGGCAATTTTTTTTCAATATTCCCTTGTCTGAACATTTTATTTCCACCTCCAAATCTTACCCAAGTTGTCCTTGTAATAAAAAAAATAAAATTTTCCTGAATCATTACAGATGCCTGAGTACACTGTAAGGCAAATAATGTATAAAGAAAAATTTTTTTAATCCAGGCTTAAATGTTACAAGTCAATTGATAGGTAGCCAAAGAGCAATAATTTTCTGACTTGTTTATTCCAAAGAATTATGAAGAAGAGAGGAGAAGGAAGGGAGGGGCGGAGGGAGAGACGGAAAAGAGAGAGAGAAAAGGTTGTTTTGGTAGAAACTAAAGGTGAGCAAAGGAAAATGGCTTTAATCATCTGGGAATGGGAAGGTGACAGTAACAAGGAAGAGGCACACAGACCTCAGCGAGAACTTGAACCTGTGGTGGGCTGAGTTCAAGCACTTCAACAGAGAAATTCTCCATCACAAAATGGAGTATTTACTCAACTGAGTACAGATGCTACAGCACACACTTGTCATTTTTCAGAAGACTTGTATACATTTGGGAAATTCTCCACATCATTAAGTCTTGGTGGAAGACAGGACTACATTCCAGACAGATACCCCAGCCTTTAAATCGAAGACAGTGGGCAAAGATGCAGGAACTGGGGGAAGATACCACTGATGGAGGGTTTGAGGGAATAAGACCAGCTCCTCAGGCAAGAGTGGCAGTGGGACCAACTGCAGGTCTAACTCAGAGGTGGCAGCATCCATTTTTTTCCAGCAATTTCCTTACCAGGCCTGTTATATGACACTTTGGGCATTTTTTTCCTAGCTACATGTCCCCAAACTGGTTTTTAAGCCCTCCTATTGATTCTATGACCTACCCAATATTCTTTTATTCAATCCTTTGTCTGCCTAAATCAGCCAGACTGGTGGAGTATATTATTTCATATGAATGGGTTATCCAAACTGTAAATAACCTAAAAATGTTGCATCCTTGGTTTTATAATGCATTACCTTAGAGAAGCCAAATTATAGTATACGACGTAGATGAAATTATATATGAAACATATATACCCATGAAATTCTCTACTCTAGTGTAACAGATTGCTGTCAAATTCCTACAATCTTACAACTAGATAGAAAGGAGCAGTAATCTTGTTCAACCCTGTTATTTACAGGTGAGGAAACCAATACCCAGAAGGATTAAGGAGATCACCGGGGTCAACCATCTTATAGAGCAGAGTGAAGACTAGAATGATTTCCAGTTCGATGCCCTTTTCACCACACCGCACTGATAGCACCTAGATTGTTCGCAGTGTTATTTATGCTACAGATTGCTTTTGTTTGTGTCTTGTCTCATTTTAAGAAAGATCATTCTGGGATTGCATTTGTTCGAGTCATCTGTATTTGGTTACCTGATAATTTTTTTAGTATTGAGATCGACCACAATACGGAATGTAGGAACAGTGGAGTTAAGTTCTCCACTCATTAAGAGAATGAGTCCAAAAGCCTAGCGAGTAAGGATATGGCGAGTGAGCTTATGCTGTAACACTCCCTGGGAAAAAACATTCTTATTAAAGCTATACCCTTTTGAGTGGTGCTGCTTAGCTAGTTTTGCAGCTCTGGACCCCAGAATTTTAATGGATTTCAGGTTGCAGAGAGAAATCTGTAAGAGGTAGGATACTTCTTCAACCCAGAACTATGTGAAGAAAACAAAAGGATTTGTTGAGAAGAACTGAACTCAACAGTGGAGAATAAGAACCATCTACATATACAATTAACTTAAACACAACGATACACAGCAAACGAAGTTTTTCTCATCATGTTCAAGTGTCAACATCTGGTTCCTTAGTGCTCTGCAACAGCATATAATTTAGCCTCTATTTTTGGGTCAGTTTGAAGTCCTTTACTTCTTGAATTGTCCCAGTGCTGCTAATGTTCATCTATATGTAAATGCATGTTTTGTCCCATGCTACCTTGGCTTCATGTTACCCTCACACATCACAGCCACAGTTTTTTGTAAAATAAAGGGTCCCTCTCTAAAACCAGTAAGTGCTGAAGTTCTTTGTAAGATGTTGGTATTCCAACAGGATTCCTCGGGAGATTTGCTTCTCTCCAACACACTCTGCAAAATGTCTGGCACGAGTATACAACCTACCTTCTCTGGAATGGCTTCACTAACCTGAGCATTTTGTGCTCTAACTAATCTATACCTTAAATTTTTTATTTTTCATTTTCTGGCAGGATATTAAAATGCAATGTCTTTCATATGCATCATTCTTTGACAAGTAGCCTACCTTTCTGGTTAGGTGCCAAGTTGAAATGAAATTCACCACTGGACAAAACAGGGGACTTCATGACAGGGCTCCCCACCCCCACCGTAGTGTGCACAGCTGAGCACATGCCCACACACACACACACACACACACACACACACACACTGATACACATACACACACATCCCAGTTCACATCCAATACCAAGTGGCTTACAAAGCCAAACCACGGAGCCTACTGGATTGCCACATATTTTATTCCCAGACTCTCTTGAAATTCTATCTTTTCCCTAAGGAGAACGTATTTAGTCATATCTTCTTTAAAAATCTAATGGTAATGACTTACCTTTCTCTCCCAAAATGAAAGTGAACTGACAATTCATTTCTAACACACTTTAAAATTATTCCAAATTATCTACACCATGGAGGACCCATTGCATGTTATCAAAACTTCAAATAATCTAAAGATGGTACATCCTTGGTTTTATAATGCATTACCTTTCTGAAACCAAAATTATAGCATTAATTACATTTGGCTTCAGCAAATATTATTATTTCTTTACATGCCCTCAGCCCAAACCCAAAATGACAAGACTTGAGTATAAGTGAGAATCACGTTGCACGCAGAGGGCCAACCTGAAAGTTGAAACCACTAAGAATAACCTTCAGAGCAGCTCCTCCCCACAGGGGAGGTCAACTGTAAACCGGCATGTGCTCCAGCCTGTAGATGGTCTGATGGGTCTGTCCCTTCCACCTCCACTTAGATGCTCTCAGCTGTCCTTGTTGGTGGCAGCATCCTTGATACATAGAGACACACAAACTGCTCTTAATGATATATTTGGGGCTCTCAAAGTAGATAATCAAGATCTGGAAATGCTATTATTTTAACAGTTGGAATACTAACCCTCTGTGAGTAGTTCACTTTCTGTCTGCTTTTGACTGAAATCTAAGGGTCCAAATGTTTAAAGTCTGGAAGGCAGGAGTGGGGGCGGGGAGGCAAAATCATGTGCACAGTACGATCCCTGAAAACATCAAAACATTGCCTGTTCTTGCCTTTTGTGAAGTCGGCCCTTCAGCTATTTGTTCAGGTTTCCCTACCAACTTCATGATGAATGAGGTTTTCCAAGGGCTTTTACACACAGCACTGTTATTTCACTGGGGCTCGGTGAGTACTTTAAACAGATGAAGACAAAGAAAGCCAGCCATATAATTCAGTGTCTGATTGCTTTTCCACATGTCAGTGGTGAAAAGCACAGCTCTGCCTTGAGCAGCTCTGAGTGGCTGACTGATTGAATCCAGTAAAGGCTGATAAATTTTTGGAATGCTCTTTCAACCCAAGAAAAATAGCATCTCGATGGAATACTGTACTACAGCACTTTGCACCTTACAAGAGAACCCTAGAAATCGGTGCTTTTCACCATTTGACATGAAGAGGGAGAAGCTAAACGGCATTTCCCAGACTCTCCCAGTAATCACCCACAGCTGGAGGATGAGAGCTGACCCATATATTTTGTAACTTCAAATGACTTTTTGAAGTGTTAACTACAATTATGGTTTGCAAGCAATAGGTTATGAATTTAGAAACAAATTAATTTTAGTGGTGTACATTCCCGGTAACAAAATTTTAAAAGATGTGGGAAGAAAAGAACAGATGGAGTTTACTCTTTCTTTCTATCATAGTTTCTACTCCTGGGGAAAGAAAAGTTCCACTAGCTTTACTCCAACAACTTTCCCAGGATAGCTTGAGAATGAAGCGGTAATACGGAGACCCACACGGGCTCTTCTTTTGGAGCCCTGGTAACCACTCGGCCTCTACAAACAAGAAAATCCAGTCATATTAGAGGGACTTGACAAAAGAAAGGGATAAAGAACAGCGTCAAACTTTGGGATACAATTTAGTGAAAAGAGGAGGAGGGACGCACTGGTCTACTTAGTTGCAGACACATCGCTTCTTGGTGCTTCAAAAACTTCCCTTGAGGGTAATTTTTGCTTATATATTGCTTTGAAAGAGTAGGTGTAAGAGGCAAGTAACACGTCCATCAGTGAACGCTTTCCCTTGGACTCCAGGCGCAATCTATTCCATACAGCTAAATAACAACAGTTCACAGTAAAATTACACACAATCAATAGCCTGTCCGCTGATCCAAATACCCCAGAGGCTCATTTCTGAAGATTTTGTTGTACATATATTTCAGGCGTGAGTATGGTGGGGCCTATCGATACATGCACAGCTGTTTTTCTCCTGTTACTGCATGATTATTTTCAAGTGTTTTACTAGAACAGATGTTTTAAGAGCATGCTGAGTACACATCTTTCCTCAGTGGACACTTTTTTAATTTACATAAACAGCAGATTGCTATGCTGCTGCCCTTTTGATACTGTGGGGGTAGGGGTAGGATTGCCAAACAATGTGAGTTTTCTTCACCATGCTTAAGCTCAGGTGCTTCTGTCTAGTTCCCTCCCTACAAGTACTGCTACTACGGCGCAGAGGTCCTCTCGGTCTTGTCACTTGTTCTTTCTCTAATCCTTTCTCCCATAAGACTGTTTGAACTTGGTTTTTCCACACATAGACTTTTTAAGCTGGGGCAAACTGAATATACCAATGTCCTCTATAGAATGCAATTTTCTCTGTTGGGTTTGTACCTGCTCCAAATAGGTGAATTTAGATAACAACTTATTTTCTGAGAGTCAACATGTATTTCTGCTTGAACCTACTACTGCAAAGTCAATCCCATATTGGTGTTACAAAAATCTGCTACCATGGAAAATAATATTCTGCCACACATTCATCAAAAGAGGCTGCCAACCTTGTCGTTTGTGCATCAGCAGAATGCACATAGCCCTAAACAAAAAAGTTTTCCCACCTAAAGAACATGATTTCAGGTCTTTTAAGCATGGAATACAGATGGATTTATGCCTTTAGTAGGATGTCAAGTGATTCTCTAAAGTATCTTGCAGATAAGTAAAGGTATTTTTCTGACTCTCAGTCTTTGCCAGTTTATAAACTGCTTCTTCCAGGACTAGCACAATCATTCAAGTGACTTTAGAATGATTCCAAATTTAGAATACATGGGGAAGCTAACTGTAGGCACCAAGAGACTGATTATCCTTTTCAATTCCTCTTTGCTCATGTAGACGTGACTTTCCTCTTCACAGTACGTAGTATTTGAATTCAATACAGCGTTGTTCTTTCCACAACTTCAATTCAGACCTTTAGGAATTGTGATTCAAATGGCCATTTCATACCTATCTCCCAATTACAATGAACCAATCAGCTCACAGTCAATCATTTGGTCAACATCTAGAGCGTTCCAGTTATAATTTATGTACTCTGCTATGACCTGAGGACACTGGTGTGAGTAAAACATGGCCACTTTCTGGGAGGGAAGAAACATATATAAACAGTTTGTTCAACAAAAAGTGCCTTGTTCAGAGGAGAGCACCAAGGACACTAGAGAAATGTTCATTTTCTCTCCACACAAATGAATTAAGTTACTTTGAGAAAGTTACTTTGAGTAAGAATTTCTATAGAAGGGAAGCTCTCTTTTCCCCTTCCATTCAATTCAATACTTCTGTCTCACTGGGAAAGAAGGACTAGTATGGGTGAAAACAAATGTTAAGTACCAAAGCAGTGTAGCAAGATGTTAAATGGGACTTTTCCTGCAATTTGTGGCATTTCAGCTCCAGCATCAAAACTGAGGACAATAGATGATGAGAAACTCCTCTTTCTAAGGAGAAATGTTATTCTCATAAGACCTATTAGAGGTGACTATGTCCCATTTCCAGTACATATCAAAGAAAACTAGAGATTCATTACGGAGTTTATTTAAAGGGGATTTATAGAAGTATAAGTAGTGCTTCCAAGTGTTCCACCTCCAAGCCAAGTAAGAAGGCTCTCAAGAGAATCAATCTGAGGTACTAGAGTTGCCACAGGAAGGGAAATGGCTTCTCACTGGCAGATGGTTCCTTGCTGAGCACATCAGAAGCAACTATTGAAGTGGAGTGCAAAAAAACTAACACAAATCCCTAGATTTGGGTGGAATTCAGGAAGCAAAGACTAGTGGCAGCCTCCTGCCTATAAAAGCGCAAAAATAGGAGGCCATCTGAGGCGAATGACAATGACAGAAACAATAATTACAGGGCAAGAAGGGAGCATAGCAGTTGCTCAAACTTCAGTGGAGATGTGTTTGAAGTTTCTGTGACCAAGGAATACCTTGGAGTAGAAAGGTATGAAATGCCTGAAACAGCCTCACCTGAGACAGGTAACTGTAGGAAAGTGCTCCCCAGCAGGAAGAATCGATGGGTACATTTTTGGGGTCAGGGATATATGAGGAAGGGTCACAATGTACATTAACTCATAGGAGGGAAGAGTAAAGAGTGGAAGAGGGGAGAGGGCGCCACTTGTCATAACGGTGGGCATCAATAGCCAGATTACAGCAGCGTGAGTCACATCAGTCTTTGTCCTTTTTTCTCTACATCCACCCTCCTTACATCACTGACCCTGGGAGAGCCAGAAGCAAAGCAAATAGGGGAGGGTTGGAGAGAAATAAATACAAAGAAAGAGACCAAATCCCCTTTCCCCTCTGGGTCCTACAGGAGAGGTAGTCAGAATCTCTTAACTGGATGAAAATTTAAGATTTGAGATTGAACTAGGCTGGCGTGTAATGACCACTTTAAATTTAGACTATTTTATAGCTGAAAAAAACCAGACAGTTAGAGACCTTTCCAAGATAGAGTCCAGAAAGAGAGATCCAAAGAAACTTGCTCCAAAACAGTGCGATAAGAGAAAAAAATAAAAAATAAAAATGCCATTCTTGATTGAACCAGTTCAGCCCATTCAATAAACCAATTATACTAGTTAAGTTAGCATCTATGCAATAGAAGGGCATGGAGGAAAAATGGAAAACAATTAAAAACCTGTGTAGGTATCTATACTGTTCAGTTTGGGCTGCCATAACAAGATACCATAGACTGATGGTTTAAGCAATAGAAATTTATTTCATATTTCTGGAAGCTGGGAAGTCCAAGATCAAGGTGCCAGCCAGTTTGGGGTCTGATGAAGTCTGTCTTCTTGGCTTGCATTTGGCCACCTACTCACTGTGTCCTCACATGATGGATAGAGAGAGCAAGCCCTCTGGTGTCTCTTCTTATAAGTGTACTAATCCTAACATAGCAGGGCCCCACCCTTATGACCTCATGTAATCTTAATTCAGGCACATTGAAGGTTAGGGGCTTCGACATATGAATTTTAGGAGGTCACAATTCGGCCCATAACAGTTTCATTTTTTAAATAAAATTAATTTGGGAAGGCATCTAATGAAAAAAAATAGTAAATAATCTACCCCCACACAATAAAATGTCTTAAAGATAAGAAGTGGGGACAAAAAATGGTTTTGTGCATAAAGTTCTCTGAGGGAAAGAACTGCTAAGTTAGTTGTAAGTACGAAAACATGCCAAAAGGAAAATTCATTAGAAAAGAAAATCACAATGAAGAAAAGAAGAAAAAAGAAAGTGAACTTGAGCCTATTGTGTTTATAAGAAATTATGTAATTAACTGAACGCATGTGGAGTCTACGGTTGATTTATGATGGGAAATGAATTTAAATATAAATGCCATGTTAAAATTAATGTAGGATTTTAAACTTTAAAACTCTGAGTTCAAAGAATATGTAAGCATGTAAAGTTTAAAATAAAACTGAATTGAAGAAAGAGAAATTAAAGAAAGTGAAAATAAAAATGTACATTTCTTGCATTTCTAAGAACCTGAATTATAACCAAATATTGGAGGAAAATGTGTTTGGTTGCTTATAAAAACTGAAGAAAATTTAAATATACTAGATAAGTGTGTTGGTTATGTATTATAAACTGAAGTAGTCTGGGCTTCTTAAAGAAAGAAAAATCAGTGAAATATGAATTTAAAGTAATAAAGTTCAAGATGGTAGACTCTTCATATGCCTTTTCCTCTTCTCCTTTGAAACTCATTAAAATGGCCGTTAAAAAAGACACAAGGAAGTAAACGCATAAAAGCACTGAGAACATATGGGACACCAATGGACCAGATATTTTTGCATATTTCTGGATGACAGAGTAGGGAATAGGATGGTACTATGTATACACAAAAGCAGAGGGAGCCATCACTCAAATCATGATCAGAAGAAGGGAGGTCTGACGTGGGAAATTAATCATGAAATTCTCCAGAAAGAGCTAGTAAAAAGAACAGGAGGACCAATTGCCAAAATTTTTTAATGTAATAAGATGGATAGAAAATAAAGTTGAGATGTCTTTCAGAATATAGAGCAGAAAGGACAAAGACATTGAAAATATGAGTAAAAAGATAAGAGACATATAAAATCAATACAAGATGGCCAGTATCTGATTAACAGAAATCTTATAAAAGGGAAACAGAGATACAAAAGAAAGGATTCCATTTTATCCTGATGAGTAGCCTGAAGGAACGTAATAGAATACAGAAGAAAAGAAATGAAATCATAGCCCACTACACGTCTTGGCAGTGAAAAATAATTACGCACTTACAGTAATATAAAGATTGATTATTTTTAGCCTCAAAGGCAACAAACCTAGGCAGAAAGCACAGAAAGTATGGTTGTAATTGCAAAACAGAATGTGACTGTTATCAACCTTGACAATAGAAAACCGAAGATTGAATTGAAGGAAGGTGGGAAGAGAAAAACATAAAGAAGAGATAGAGGAAAAGGTAGAGTCACTAATGTTTTTATCTTGAAGCAAAATCAAGTCAATCAACTGAAGTTAATGAAACAAGACTGAGAATTATTGATATGTTTTCCAATGTTATGAAGAAAACTAATAATAAAACTGACAATAAAGATGTAACTATCAAGTTTAGGAAAAGCAAATGAGTATGGAGGGTGAGTGAGCCAAATTCTCATCTTTCACCGTAGGAATTGTCCAAGGTCATTAAATCAAATGGTTGATGAATTTTACTCAGATAAAATACCAGAATTTTTTTCTTTTCTTTTTTTTTCTTTTTTTTTCTGTGTGTGTGTGTGTGTGTGTGTGTGTGTGTGTGTGTGTGTGTGTAAAGAGATGTTAGTGAAAATGAGCCTGGGTGTGTGAGAGATAGGTCATGAGAGTTTCACTTCTCAGCATAAGCTCATCTGTATTCCTGATTTCTTACCATGGGCATGTATTACTTGGACAAAACAAATAAGAACGAACTCACCAAAACTTAAGTATTAAGCAAATGCCAACTGTCTCCATTTTCCAAATGCTGTCTAAAGTCAAATATACAGCCAGTTGACGAAAGCAGAATTTAATCTAGCAAGAAATTGACTGAAGAGTAAAACAGCTAATGTAAATAATTCAATAGAAATGTATAGGAACTCAAACAAAAGAAACCTTGTATCCTCTCCTTTTCTTTCTCTCTCTTCTCTCAACACACAGCCCACAGAATTTGCACATGTGATGGTCCCTCTGCAGTCTGTTGAGGACAAATATACTGACACACAACACAAAGTAATAATGGCTACTTCCTCACAGATGCAAATACTGTGATACATCCTTGGATGAAAATTAATTCATTCTAGAAAAACATTGTGTGTTCAAAGACACAAATGTGCAACAAACGGTAAACATCTTTTTATCATCAATTATCTTTCCCAAACATAATTATCAAAATAGGCATATAACCCAAAAAGTCTACATCACCAAGATGCTTGACAAACCATGGGTTGGCAAACCTTTTCTGTAAAGAGCCAGGTAGCAAATATTTTAACTCTGCATATTATATTCAACTCTTCAATAGTAGCATGAAAGCTACCCATAGACAATACACGAATGACTGGGTGTGGCTGTCTTCCAATATAACTTATTTACAAACAGGCTGTGGGTCGTATTTGGTCAATGGGCTTTAGTTTGCGCACCCCTGAGCTAAAGGATTAAGGAGAGTAAAGCATTTTCTAATTACTAAAAAGATAGCACATATTACATACCTTAAATCACTTGTACTAATATTATAAGATCAAATAATATCCTATCCATTATTGCTCTATGCAATTCTTAATATTCAAATGCCTTTCAAATAAGATCTGGTCAAATGAGAGCTAAAGCATACCCTTTCCATTCCTCTTTCCTTCCTATCATACAGATAACAATAAAATAAAAATAATGATAAAGACAGGCCCTTTTAGGTAGCTAACTACTTGATCTCCTATTTCTCCATCAAAATGAAGTCCCCAATAGGTTCAACTACATATTGTTTTGTTACATTTTTAAAATAATGTCAAGGGATGGACTTGTGGCACTCTTTCAACAGCAGTTGACACTGACACTTAGGAGATGGCTCATAAAGGATGTTTAATGCTTCAAATAAGCAACGTTGTATAAACATAAAGATGAGCATTTGGCAAGGACATTGATGGCTTGATGAAAAATGTCACCTTAGTAATTATCAAATCATATTTATTTAGCAACTTGGAGCTTCTGAGGCCTAACTGAACACTCTACTAAGACTTTTTTTTTTATGAGTTGGTAATGTAGATAAAAAGCAAGATTCAAAAATCAAATCAGCTTCCATATCAAAATGCTAATTATATTTGTGACAGCAGTAAGCAAAATATGGTCCTAAATAAAATTTTACAGAGCATTGATAATATGACACAAAAGGATGAAAATCCACCAGTGACAAGGAAAAGCATTTGATACATGACCAAAAGAAGAATCATAAAGGATATCTCCCAGCCACATGAAGAAATCCTTAGGACTGACCTGGGCAATTCACATCAGATACTATATGATTATAAGTCTAGTGCCCAAGTGCAAAGGGGAAAAAAAATCCAAACCTTACAAATTCCAAGATCGAAGGATAGTGACAATAATTAACACCCGGCACATGTATAAAGGATTTAATTCCAACAAAAATGAATGATGTGCCACATTAAAAGACAGGTGTGGGGAAAATGTTTGCTTTGTTTTGTTTTGCTTTCGCAGCCTTATAGAGAAAAACAAGTTCAAGCACCTACCCACTTAATACACACTTGGGTACACACTAGCATGCACAGAAACACAGTAGGATGCTATTTGAAATTCACTACAGAAAGCTTTATAGATGATCAATTCTCCCTCTAGCCACTTCAAGCCCTTCCTAGGCAAAGAATATTTCTCAACTCCAACCAGAAAAAAATATATATGATCCATACACAAAGCTTGTTTATTCAACTCCTGCCCCAATCTTCACAGATACTTTTTAAAATCAATATGCAAACGAGGCATGCTTCCCTGCGAAATTATTTAATTTTAGCATTAAAACCATCATGGGCACCTAAAGAGTATTTCTTATCCCCTAAAGTAACCAACATTTAAAAACTGTATATAGCACTATTTAGCTGAATATAAACATTCATTACAAAAAAATAAATAAATAAACACCAATGACAAGAACTAGGAAAGACCATCATTATAAATGAAGTCCTCTTTTCCTAGGAAAAAAAAACACAAAGTTGAGGTATGTCTACAGGATCATCCAGTCTCTTCTCCTGTCAGTCCTGCCGTTGCCTTGTTTGTCCAGATACTCACGCTACTAGACTGTCCTATAATCTGATCCATATTCCTGATATTTTTTCTCCCCCATTTGTGCTCAGAACAGCACATTATCTAAATCCTAATTAGGTGACTGGTTAAAAAGCTGAGAAACTATTTCAACCAAAGTTATCAGTGACTTTTAAAGGAAAGTGAGTTAGCCCTGCCCAAATAACAAATGCATTTCATCAGGAACCTTCAATGGTGTGAGCTGGTGGGAATTCTGGGTTCTAGGACCCAGCAGATGAGACAATTAGTTCAGGGCAAAACGGCTTTAAGCATCTATGCAGTCATATTATCTAGTCACCTTTCTATTTTACCTACGCATAGGCCAGCAATGTCCATCTGAATGGGTTTATCAGAAAATGTCAGCTTTGTTTAGCAACTTAAAAGTTGACGATTAAGGGGCCTGAAGAAGAGATTTCTCCGGGACAAAAAAAATCTGAAGCTGATAAACTTAATCTGCGGACATGGTGGTTGAGATCAGCGGTTAACTGGCATCTTTAAGTAAGCCTTCTCTTATAAAGTGTTAGCTTAAAGTTCATTTAAATCTCCACCAGTTTGTATGTTCTTGCTTTCTAAAACATAGTACCTAATGGGTGGAAGTTAATATGTTTGAGACATGAGTAAAACAATAGATTGGTGATGGATAGATACATTGTATTCCCTTACATAGTTATCATATTATGTTATAGAGAAGAGAACAAAACCAGTATTTCTCAAAATGTGATCCAAGAACCACCTGCATTTGAATCACTGGCTAAACCTTTGAAAACTTATATTCCTGATAGAATTTCTGATTCCGCATCTCTGCACAGAGCAAAGAATTGGCACATCTAGCAGATTCACAAAATGATTTTAATGATGGTATTTCCACAGAATCCCATGTTATATTGTTTACAGGCCATATTTTCTTTATTGATGTCAAACATCACAGCAGCAAACAAAATATCTTCAGAAGTAAGGTCAAAATTTCATGAGCAACAATCTGAAAAGAGAGTCATCTCCTAAGCACGACAGGACGCCTCTCTTAGTGACAGTGACAGACAGCACAAGAAAGCAAATGACAACATTAATGCCTCTGGAGGCCGACACTCAAATCTGGTATATTGTTACCTCTTCCTATTGGTTCGAACAGTCACATGACCAAACCCAAAGTCACACAAAATGACATTATGTATTTTATAAGGATACAGCATATCTGAAGATATGTCTCAAACACATTCAAATAAGTTTTGACACGGTAGGCGGGAATGGGGGTGGGGTTCTGAGATGAAGAATAATTAAATGAATAATTAAAACAAGAGAAGAGCTTTGC
Source organism: Rhinolophus sinicus (assembly GCF_057876585.1). Classification (NCBI taxonomy): domain Eukaryota; kingdom Metazoa; phylum Chordata; class Mammalia; order Chiroptera; family Rhinolophidae; genus Rhinolophus; species Rhinolophus sinicus. Next base: position 86,977,794 of record NC_142503.1, read on the forward strand.
ACAGCCCAATGAAAATAATGTTCTATAACTTGAGTAGTATGAGTAACTCAGTATTATGCAATGAATTCTGCACCCACTCCCCAAAGAATGGGAAAAATACAGCTTCAGACTGTTAAAGCCACTTACCCAGTTTCCTAACTTTTCTCAGTTAAGTTACTTATTTGCTAATTATGGCTGAGCTTGGACTAGAAAGCATTCCTCTAACAGCTGCACCATAGAGATTCTCATCTCTAAAATAATACCCATCAGTCCTGCAACTAACACTAAAATTCTTAGTCTATTTTTAAACCAAGTTAATTTTTATTGAATTAGATATTAGTTGAGTGGTTGAAATATTTCCAGTCTTTGAGTCTGATTTGATGTGACTTCATGAAGCTTATGACGGGAACTTAGATGGGAAAGATAAGACTTAAATACATAAGATGGATAAAGAACACATATTTATATTGAGTTTAATTCAACAATGAATTCTTTTCATTGCAGCTTACGCGCCAGGATCTGCAAAGGATATAATTAAGGGGTAGGGATCACATGGTAAGGACCAGAATATAGACAAGAAGAGTAAACGATTTTTAAAAAGGAAAGATCACATTGAGGAAATTAAGAAAGCTTTTGTAGAGGAAGTGGCACAAATCAGCCTTTAAAGACAGGTAAAACTTTGATGGGCTCAGATCTAGAAAAAGAAAAAGAACAGGGAAATTCCATGTGGTCAGAACAACATGAATAAAGATACAAGTAGAGATTGGAAGTGTAAGTCTTGAGTATCACAACATAGAGGGTCAAACAAGCAACATACCAAATGTCTCACATGAGTTAGCTACTGTCAGGTGCTGAAAATACAAAATATTATGCAGCATGAGTCCCTTCCTTGAAGAGCTCCCAGTCTGGATATGTGTACTGAGTTCTTGACATGGATGAGCTCACAAGGAACAGGATGGAAAGAACAATCGTAAGCGGCGTAACGGCAGAACCACAGAGCAGCGCTACAAATCGAGAAGAAGAAAAAAGACAGATGAAAACTTCAAAATGGAAGGACCTGTGAAAAAAGATATTTGCGATTCATACTTATATCACACTCAACGTTCTAATAATCCTTATACACTACAAAGAACTTGTAAAGATTGAGAATAAAAGGATCAACAATCCAATAGCAAATGGACAAAAAATATGGACGGTTTATAGAAGAGGAAATGAAAACAGCCCTTAAACATATGACAAGATGCTTAACCTGGCTCTTGATAAAAGAAGTCTAAGTGAAACCTACACTGAGACAGATACTATTTCTCACATACCAGACTGACAAAAAACCATTTTGCTTGACAGGTCGGAGTGCTGTTTTCAAGACTCTGAGTATGAGTGCTCTCATACATTGCTGGAGGGAATGCAAAAGAGTACAATCCTACGGAGGGGAATTTAGCAACACCTACAATGCTTTAAATTGCATCTGTGGCTTGCACTGCATTCCTATTGGACAGCGCTGCTCTAGATCTAATTAGTTTACAAAATAATTGGAGGACAGAAAGACATCCTGAAGTCACACAAGGATTCAATCAGCCAGATTCAGTATGAGGAAAATTGTAACAGACAACTGATTCATGTTCCAAAATAGATGGCATGAACAGGAGAATTAAACTCAGACTAACTCCTGAATGATTCTACAGAATTATCATGAATGCTTGGGTGTGCTAATGCCATTGAAGTTATTTTATGTGTTAGAGATACATACTGAGTTATTTATAGTTCAAATGATATGCAGTCTGAGATTTGCTTTAATTCCCTGAGAAATAAAGTATGGGGGAAATAGATAAAATCAGAATACAACAGATTGACCGTTATTGAAACTGGGTGATTCACTGTATTATTTTTTCTACTTCTGTATATGTTTGAAATTTTTCATAATCAAAAAGGTTTTAAAAAAGAAATTAACTAAGATACAACAGTAGCATCTGGAGAGTGCCATGTCTTTAATGCTAAGAGAAGGGAAAACTGAGCGTCAGCCTCCAGTATTACAGAAAGATCCAGAAAGAGAGCACTCAGTAAAACCAGTAGACTCATCAATTTCTAGGACAATTACAGTGTGAGTTAAGGTGGTAGATATAAGAGCCAGACTGCAAAAGTCTGGAAGAAGTGGTCAAGGATGAAATGGCAAAATATATAGAGAGACAATTCTTACAAGGTTTTTATAGTGTCGAGGAAAAAGAGAGAAATTTGATTTAGAATATAATTAAGTGTCACAATGATTAATAATTAAGTACCATTGTAAGTATCACTAAGTCAATCACATATTTCCAAAAGTCACTAAATCTTCCAAAGTAGTATAGCATGAAAATGGCACTAGTTTAGGAATCAGAAGATCTAATTTCTAATTCCAAACGTTAACTGTGAGAGTATATTCATGAGTTATTAATAAAAAAAATAGTTTTGAAAATGTAAAACTATAGGAATGTGATGTTGGATCATCCTTCCCCTAGTGTACTTAAAAAAGAGAGAGAGAGATATCTAGGCGAGAAAGAAGAGCTAGAAGAGTGAAAGGCAATGTCTTATACGACCGATAGGCTCAGGAGAAAGCAAAGTCTTTGCTTTGTAAATGAGCCGAGAATTGAAGGGATCCTTCAAACCAGAAACAGAGATATCCAAGCACAGACTGTAGCATGAGTCTGCCTCTGGTTACAGCAAGGAAGTAATTTATTACAGTCAGTCTCCAGGAAGAGTTGACGTTGACTTGGTCCACATGTCCTCTACCGTGAACTATCTCCAGATGTTAGCTAGGGCTGCTGAGCATCATCAAAAAATTAAACAAGTCTGAAACATCTCGTGAATAAGCTTGAGGCAAGTTTAAGGGAAAAGGTCAAGTGTGAGGACAGGAATTCCAGGGGCCCAGAGCTTTAAACTGTAAGCTCTCCCATCTGACTCCAAATACCTTCAAAACAGAAAGTGGATCTTCAATTCATTTATTCCACAAATATTTATTGGGACCCAATATGTGTTAGAATCCATGCTAAGTGTTAGAGATGGAAGAGTGAATGCTGTTCACCAAAACAGCACTAAGACTCAGAACAGAATAAATACAGTTTTGAATGCAAGAGGGCTTTATTTACAGGTAAAGAGGCCCACCAGGGTTTTAGGAGAAGAATCTTTACGAGCCAACATGAAAATGTCTTTCTGACCCAGAAGCAGCTGATCTATTTACCTACTGCTTGGGAGCAAAGCAGGAAGCAGTTTCTGGTAGAAAGCAATTATAAACAAAGCAACTGCAACTTGTAAAGTAATACAGAGACAATAATAATTTAATATAAAACTGAGAGAGTGGCGGGCACAGAGAAATACAAAGGAAAACAACCACACAAAGAAAATTTGCTTTATTGAAACTTCACATTATAGGTAGAAAACAACTTCCACTGGTCCTGGCAAGACCCTGAACAGGATTTAGAATGTAGAAGCAGTTAAAACACAGATCTACTTCAGGCTAGAAGTTAAACTGCCAAACCTCATCTGCAAGTAGACGAAGTTGTATCAGAAAATCACAAATGGACTCTTCTGTGCTCTTGCACATGGTAGTGTACTTACTCCTGGCTTTACGGGAAATGGCGGGGGCAGGGGGTGGGGCCGTTGACAACTATTTATTTTGGTTGAACTAGGCAGGTATAAATTGCACTCACCTTGGTCAAAACGGCAAAAGGAACATGGAATGAGGGTCCCTACCTCTTCTCAAAAGTAAGGTCCTAACTGGACTAGCTCAGAATGTGGCAAGAGTGACAGAGCTTAGGAAGACATTTAAATCAAAGAGGGATAAAGTAAGACTCTGCTTTCAAAGTATATGATTTCCTTCCAAATCACTCTATGATTATCTTGAGCAAGAAACTCTTTGCTCTACTGCTCCTTGATCTCCTTATCCATTGCACAGAGTAACTCCATCACACAGGTACATAACTTTTGCATACTTCACAAGTATGTACTCCTACAGGTTTCACCTTATTTTACGTCATTTGTTGGACAGGCAATACCCCTACTTAACAGAAGAGGGCAGTGTAGAGCTTTTGGCTTGCACAAGTCCAGCCCGTTATGCTCAGTGTAACAATTCTGAATATTAACATACAAATGTGTGTTCTCTCATCAAAAAGTACAATGTCAGAAAGAAGTTTGGCATTTAAAGAAGAGAAATAGGGGAAGCATCCATGTGAAAAAGAAATAAAAAAGAAAAAAAAAAAAAAAACATTTGAAAGGATTATACATGTGAGGGTGGTAAATGAATGACCAGACCCACACAGATGGTATTCTGTCTCAATTAACCACAAGCTCATGTGCATCTTTCCTGAACTTGCTATGATAATGTCATTCGTCCATCTTTTGTTTATTTCACTTCATGAGCTCCTTGTCATTTAATTAATGCTTTGAAATAAAACATGAAATTTCCTTATCTTCATTCTGAAAATATATTCTGACTTGTTAATCTCTCCCTTCTTTAACCAGAAGATTTCTATAGCTTATATTACAAGAAATGACAAGAGCAATTATCATTAAAAACTGAGCAGAACAAAGCTATGGTAATGAGGAGTGCTACAATTCATTCACCAAGACACTAGGTGATAAAAGGATAAAATGAACCTACCTCTCTCCTTCTGATAACAAAGCAATTACAACTTGTAAAGTAATACAGAGAAAATAATAATTTAATAGAAAACTGAGAGAATGGTAGGCACAGGGAAATACAAAGGAAAACAACTCTGCACAAAAGATAATTCACTTTATCAAAACTTCCCATTATGAGTAGAAAACGACTTGCCAAAAATGTCAGGATGCACGGCAATATTTTTCCCCAGAAAAATAATTTTCTCTTATTAGTATTCAGAAAGTTGCTAGTAGAATGATACAATACAAAAAGTTCAGTCTATCTTTGAAAGTAGTAAGAAATGAAACACAAGTAGAGATAAAGCAAGGCTAACAAGTTAATACACACACACATATACACAGACAGACACAGATATACACTCATCCACAAACATGCATACACACATACACATTCACAGACAAACATACAGCCACAAACATATACACATACACACATATATGTATGCGTACATCCACACATACATACACAGAGACATACACACACACATAACACGCAGATATACATACATATACACATACAGATACACACATAGACATACATACACACATACTCACATGCAGACATACTACATAAACATACACCCACAAACTCAGGCATAGACTAGACTTCTAAGAAAAAGAATCATGTACCAGAGATCACAGAATTCACATTCCACATGAGCAACTGACATTTGGACAAAGCGAGAGATGGCAGCCCTGGTCACCTTCACTGATATCTGGGAGTGCTCCAGCTGCCAAGACAATATCAGCAGTTCCAGTGCAATGCCAGACACTCCCAGGCTGGCAGAAAGCACATCTGTGGACCAGTGCCAGTTCAAGAATTGCTGGTTGAAAAGTGTTAATCAAGGAACTTAAGCATAAAACTGACAGCCAAGGCATTTAAGCTTCTGTTTGTAGCCCTGAAATTCACTCCAAGGATCTTAAATCACTTCCATTGTTTCATCTTTAAATTGGGAACGGCACTGCTTACCTGTCAGGGATGCCGTGAAGATCAGGTAATGATTATAAAGTGCTCTGGAGCTAAGTATTAAGCATTACAAGATACAACACAAGCTGGAATCTGGCCTACACAGCTGACACGGGCTCCATACCGCTCGTGTCACAAATCATGTCACTCTCCCAGATGTTATTGATTGCAAAAGAAAAAAGCCTGGAAATCAGGCTTTACTTCCCATATTTAGGGAAAATTGTATCTTCCCACAATAGCTGTGATAATGGTGCCAAAGCAGATACAAAGAGTGTATATCCTTTATGAATAAGTAACAAAAGCTGAATGCGGAAGTGAGTGTTCTGTTTCTTACATGCAGACTGCCTCTCTCTCTCTCTCTCTCTCTCTCTCTCTCTCTCTCTCTCTCTCTCTCTCTCCACACCCCTTCCTATGCTCCCTTTCTCATTCTTCCTTTTTTATGGTTTCTCATGCACACACTTATTCTTAACCATACTTCTCCATTTTAATAATAAATAAAATGAAAGTCACATTTATGCACAGTAAAACACATTTCAGCCATTTCCAAGTATCCATACTCCAGGAATGGCGTACGGTGAGAGTGAGAAACTGGAAGCCTACAAATTATGAATATGTGATAAATTAGTTCAACCCCTCATCAGAAGCTTGGATCCCCTCAGTAACATGCTCTACTGCCTCCAGTGCTGATAAACTCACCCTACTCCCAGCCCATTCTAGTTGCGAAGTTCTAATTATTTAAAACTTGTTTTGTATATTGCTTTAAAAATCTGCTTCCCAATTGTTTTCCTCCCTTTTTCAGTTCTGCACTTTGGAGTTTCACAAATATCTAATCCTTTGCCTTCATTTCAGTTCTTTAAATAAATATCTGATAGCAATTATCTGTCCCACCAAAACTCTACACAGACTGTCTGGAAATGCTTCAGACTTTTGCTATTACTCGCACAGAGAAAGTTTATTTGAGCTGGCCCAGCTTTAATAGCCTCAGGGATTTTTTTTTTTTTTTAAAGGAATCAGGATCTAATTTCAATATGAATGGATTTATCAATGTGGGCTTCTTTATTGGGGCACAGTCAGATAGTTGAGGATATGAGAGGTGGGCAGAAGTTTCTGGGTGAGTCCTGGGCCCACAGAGACACGGGTGTGCACGTCAGATAGCAGCTGGCTTGGCTGGAGCAGAGAGCCTGTGCTGCCAAGGGAGAAATGCAGGTTGGTGGGTAGAGGCGGGATAGATAGGAGAATGTAAAGCTCAAGAATGGTTTGAAACTGGGAACATGAGCAATGAAAGTTATAAATAATCTAATACATTTGTTTTTCACACATTTCCTGAGAGGATTTGGGGCACCATAAAAGTCATTTTGCCAAGTACTTAAGGAGTATTTATTAAACACATACTATTTTGCAGACACTTTTCTGGGTACTGAGAACTCAGCGGTGAAGAAGGTAGCCAAGGCCTTGCCCTCATGGAACTTACATCCCAGTGAAGGGCACAGACAGCACACAAGGAAATAAATACAGATTAGTAAATAGTGCAGTCTAGAAAAATAAAGCCATTTCCCAGCTGTGTTATCTTAGGCCTTTTTAGCCTTTTTGTCTTCAGTTTTCTTCTCTCTAAAATGAGTATTATAATAGCCCCTAAAACATAATGCTATTTGAAGAATTAAATTAGATGATATAAAATGCTAGTATCATTCCTGGCACAAAGTAGCTGCACAACTAATAACTAAGGTGATTCTGTAACCTTTGCCGTCCACTTTTGTCCTGCCCCACAGGGTTTGTCCCCAGCAATCTGTGTGTGGGGGTGGAGAATTTGGAAGTTAGACATTCCTGACTCTCCAGTTCTGTCCATTCTGCAGCTTGATGAGTCTTGTGCCAGGAAATCCACATGCAGGGCAAGACTGCTGTCCATCCACGTCTCTTTAGAAAGGAGTACGGTGGGTATTGATATTTCTCCCTGGCCTGTATCCACTCTTCATTCTTCAACTGACTTTCCCTTGGGAAACCACCCTTCCCCAGACTCAGCCCATTTGTTACCAGTGAAGCAAGTCCAATCCGAGAGTCAGCTCCCTCTACCTCTGTGATTATGTGGGGGTTAGCACAGTGACCAGGCATGGGCCCACAGACAGAACCCCAGAAGCTACTGTGCAGCTATCCGGAAGTGAAACATGTTTCTCCCCCCACACACACTGGACTTGAAATAGGGCTGATGTGAACTTGAACCTCTGAGGGGCCCCTTATCAGAAAACACAGAGAGAAGAAGAGCCAAAAGACGGCAGGGGACTCGGTCCTGGTGAGCGATTTGGGGCCCCTAAAGTCACACCTAAAGCCAATGAATATTTTTATTATATACATCAATACATTCCCTTTTTATTTAAGCCAGTTTGAACTGGAGCTTCTGGTAGTTGGGGCTGAAAAAGTTCTTCTACCTGTTTAGTAACAGTCTGTGGGGGCAGAGCCCCAGAAAGAAGTTTCCAGGCTCTCGGCCTCACATAGAAAGGTGTTGGCTCAGGTAGTAAATGGCCAACTGTGATTGCATGGCCATCAGCTGTGGCTAGTTGGCCGTCAGCTGTAACCAGTGAGCCATTGGCCACTAATATAACTGCTGTGGCTATGCTAGGAGAGAGAGAGGGAGGAAGAATGGGGGCTAGCAAGAAGATGGCGGCTGGGCTGGCAAGCGTGGATGGCGGTTTGCGGACAGTGTGGATCCAGCCTCCAGTGAGAGTATAGTGCCGCCAGAGAGAATATAGTGGTATGACTCCCCTACCTATGGCTCCGTGGGTGTTCCTTTTTGGCCTCACCATATCCTGCGTTCTTGTATGGGGAGCGGGAGCAGAGACCCCACAGGCCGCCCCGCAGGGTCTCCCGCACGACACAGTCTTATCAAATTTTTCTACAGCAAGTATGGCCTGAACTTGGAGGAAAGCTTAAATGGCTCTTAAAGGAAAGACTTTCAGCGATTGTTCCAAAGCCATACAGAGGTTGGAGGTTGGGGAGGGTGGGTGGCTACAGCAGAGGTAGAAGGAAATCTGGCATTTGCCTCTGGGCTGCTACTACCACCGAGGGCAGACCTCCAGGGCTGGGCTTTGCCATCCAACTCAGAGGCTCTCCAAATCACTCAATGGCGTTCCATGAGCACCACCCTCATTCTCTCTGTCTCCTCTTCTTTGCTTCCCAGGACCTTTCACCCACTCACCTCCCAGTGCTATTTCCAGGAGTATCCGCCCCACTCCTCCTTCTCCCAGAACCTGCCACTCCTCTCTGTGTCATTGTCCTTCTCTCCCTTCTTCCACCTTGCAATTCTCCCACTTCAGGCTTTCAATGTCAGTGGCTTTTGTTGTGTTAGTGAAACTCTACTGAAAGTAAGAATTACCTAGCTCCATATCCCCTGAGGGGAGAAGCTACAGCTACTTCTCCCAGAGGATCTAAAAACACCACACCCAAAAATAAAATCTTAAAAACAGAAGCCCACCTGTTGTCCCTAGAAGTTCCTATTACTCCTATTAACATAAATTATCCTGCATAATTTTCAAAGTAATACTTACTGGCCTTACTATGTGTTCCCCGTGACCCCTTCCCTAAACTTCATCATTAAGCATTCTATAAGCCACATTGCTCTTCTCTGGTTCTTACGCGGCACATGTTTCAGTTCATCTCTTCACATTAACATTACTGATATCTCTTTTGTGGGATAGGGATAGTCCACGAGGCTTTTCTCTGGGCTGAGGGAAGTACTCCTCAAACAGCCAACTGCCCTGTGTTCTGACACCATGCTCATCAGGCCACCCCTAGTACATTCTTCAGATTTCCTCATATCTGGGTACCCAGAAATGGATATATTCGTGGTCCCTGGAAAGGATTATCCAGCATGGTCAATTAGTAAGCCGACATCCTGATTCACACACTTGCCTGTCATGAGTTTGGATAATGTGAGTTGGCATCTGGAAAACAATCAGCTTCCAGATATCTTGTTGGATGAAGTTTCTGGATCAACAAAGCTGGAATCAAAGCTAAGATGTAATAACCCACCAACATACCATTTTCCTCTACTTCCCCTGTTATATAATCCAGCCAGCAGCTCTCTCTCTAGAGAGAGAGAGAGAGAGAGAGAGAGAGAGAGAGAGAGAGAGATATCTGTATATTCCGGCTCTCTCTAAATGCAAGTCATAGTATTGGGGCTGTGATATTAGGAGACAAAGGGAAGAATCATGGGAAGGTGAATGACTAAAGACCAATATAAATATTCAGAGATGTCTTATACCTGTCTGTTGTGATGCTCAGGTGAGTGTCCCCTGGGAATCCTTTGCCACAAGGAACCATAAACCTTGATCAGCCCTGATGTTACACAAGAGGATATACCTGGCTTCCATCTCCTTTTTCCCTGAGGAACCATTTTCCAAAAACTTACATACATTTGTCCTTTTTCAGTTTTATTTAAGCTCCTACCTTTGGTTTCCCTTTCATTCATTTTCTACTTGGATTTAAGGATAATGCTCTGGTTCATAAGATAGAAATATACTCTGATACAATCCAAGAGCTATTTAATATCAGATAGCTAAGAAACCAACACCTTGACCTTATCATGAGAAAAGTCATTCATGCACACACAGGGAGAGGTGTGTGTTCACAGGTGAAAAGTTGAATGGCAAAAGGAGCCACTCAGTATTGTGGGAAAAGTAACAGGACAGAATGAGCAAAGATAAGAATGCATGTAAGGTATACGGGCAAAGGGGAACCAGTGTACTATTAAGACCTCCCAATTGGTCAAGAGGGTTCATTTTTAATAAGTGGAGACTGCACTGAATTACCAAGACAAAATGAGCTCACAAAAGCTCTGAAAGTCAGTTTGAAATGTATATTACACTGTCATAGGCAATGGAAAGCAGTTGTGAACTTTTGAGAAAATAAATCAGTAAACTGCTATTTAGAAACAGAAATCTGGCAACAATAAACAGGAAAGGTTGGAAAGGAATGGGCCTAAATTAGAAAGCAATCTCAGAGAGTTATTGCAGTAATCCAAATCCTAGGTGGTGGAATAAATGGTGTGATTTTTTTTTTAATATTAAAAATAAACAACTACACAATGTTCAACTATCTATAAGGGAAAAATCAAAGCTTACTCTCATGACTTAAACCTTAAACACTGGATGAATGACCAGTACCACACATCTTGCCCACAGCACTGTTGAACATCACAAAGCAGAGGCTCACACCAGTTTGCCAGCGTGCTAAACTCAAATATAAATGCAACTTCTCAATTTAAATCTTTGTAGCATTCACGCCCAGGTCAACAATCAATTAAGATATCCCAGAATCTCTGAACTACTGTTTCAACTATGTTGTGCCCAAGAAGAATGTACTCTCAGATAGATACAAATAGTGAGGAAATTAAGGGGATTCTTTTTTCCATACTTGTGTGGAGCATTTCATTTGTTGCTTTCAAATGCAAAACCTGCTTACAGAATGTGAAATAATGTACAGCATAAATAAAGTCTAAATGTTCTCTTATTGTCAAATGGTGGGGGGCAGGGTGATTTCAGAGCATATATACGATTTAGACATTTTCCCTGTGTCCTCTCTGTAGTTATTATTTAGATTAATCTAAAAAAATAAAAAAATAAAAAAAACCTGCATGAAAAGTAGCATTTCACTAAAAGGTACTTTTTTCTTCTTGTTGTCAAGAGTGCTAAGATAAACACTACACTTTTATCAGATATATAATCATTCCAAGAGACAGAAAATACTCTTGACATTCTTACAATTACAGGTTATTAATATAATTCATTGTGGCTGAAAGCATGTAGAATACATTTATAACTCAGGCTGAATAAAGGTTAAGTGTATTTTGTGTTTTATTCTGCATCAAACATAAACATCTGTCATACCAAACCATAGAGGAGACATAAGAACTCTCTCAGAAATCTGTGATTCTCAGAGGAAGATGAGCAATTGGAAAAAGCTCCTCTCCTCTAGATAAATTCCATATCAATAGACCTACAAGTCAACACTGAAAGAAGAAAAAAACATCACAATCAATCTCCAGGGTAACATCTGCAAAGTGTCACCCTGGAAGCCCCAACAACACAATCCCACCACGTCAGATCACACTGTGGCCACGCGATTGCATCAATTCCCTGAGAACAAATAATAAAAAAGATCAGTGCTGGCTATTTCCACAAAGACACCATTTATTTTCTGAGCAGCAACTCAAGAAGAACATGAAGAAAGAAAACTGCGTTATCTTGAAAAGTGCAGACACCTGCGCCTTTCTTCTGAAAGTATCTCCTTAAAATTCTTAAGAAGTTGTGATCTCCAATTAAAATAAAACCAGAGATTGTTTATATCAATGAGCTTTCTAAAAACAAAAAAGATGATGGAGAGATTAGGCAGTCCTGCTAAAATACTTACAGGCCAAAGAATTGGAAGGGAAGCTGCTCTTGTTTTTCAAAAAACCTTATTCCCTTATTGTAGAATCCTAAGTAAATATGAATATACATGTTTCTCAACATAGTTGTGCCCTCATTCCATTCACTAAAGGAGAGATTTACAAAACATACCTGTTTTCCCAAAAGAGTCTCTAGTTTAAAAAAGGATGCACCACAGGTTTCTTTTAAAAAGCATACTCCCTGCTGTGTCTAAAATTAGTCAGTTTACAAAAATGTGAATTAGCCACAATTCTCCAGAAATACATTTGCTGCCTAAAACAAGGCATACCTACTGAAAACTGCAGGTTTGCATATTAGTCCCCAGGAAACATATATTTCAGTAAAATAAAACAGACTTCAGAGTTAATCATCACTGGCTTGTACTATTGACGTGGCATAAAGCAAGACAACTGAAATCTGCAATTTTCCTTCCGCAGACACTGACTGTTCCCCGTGATTCACACTCATAATCTTCCTTTTTAGTCTACCCTAGAATACAAAAAAAGGCAGACCTCCCCTTTTCTAGACTTTTTTTGGCTCCCTCAATAGGCCATGCATGTTCAGCCACACCCCCATCTACTGCCAGCCCCCAATCCCCATTCAGGGCTTTTCACATTGTCGTACCATCCCCTCTAACCCTCTCTCTGCAGCCCCCATTCCTTTCTTGCAGCTCTCAGCTCCTTTCTTCACTGATGCAGCTGACACCACCCCAAGGCAAAGTCAGTTCTCTCTCATACTCTCTCATGGGCACCTGTACTTTTCCTACATAGCAGTTGTCCAGAGTTTGTATTTAAATAACTGGGATCATTTGATAAGTATCCATCTTCCTTAGGCAGAGACTATGTCTGATTATTTTATCCCCTTGCCTGGTGCCAAGCATAGCACATAGTGGGCTAAAAACTGATTTACTGAATGAGTAAGTTAGCCCTGCTTGCTCCTCAATATTCTTCACTATTTTTATTCTTTACTTTATCAGTAAAACTTAATTCACACACACACACACACACACACACACACACACACACAAAAACACACATTATCAAACACACTTCTCCAAAGCGCTGTACCCTATGGTGTACACCCATTCCTTTCTGAACTCTTTTTAATCTCCTTCTACACCTACAGTTCTACTAAAACCCATCTCCCACAGTCTGCCAATAAACCTCCTAATGGGCGAATTCACTGGCCGCCCCAAGCTTCATCCCCTTTCACTTCCCTTCAATGAATGTTGATGACATGGCCACCTTCCCTTGTTTTCTCCAACTTCTCTCTCTGCCTCTCCCGTCCATCTCCATTTTTGGGCATTCCCTCAAAATAATCACCTTCCTTCCCATTCCAGCTCCTTCTTTCTGACCACTCCATCCCTGTTAATGATGCTATCAAAACTTGGAGAAGTTTTAAAACTGTCCCTGTCAGATATTCGTTTAATCAGTTCCATATGTTCCCTCCAGAGAAGATTCCTACTGCCAAAGTTTCAGTTCAGGTTCTCCTTAAGACTTACTCCCGGACCATTTCAACTTGCCTCCTCACTCTAGTTGATTCTGTGCACCACTACCTTTTTCAAACATGCCCCAACCACATCATCCTTCCTTCCCATTGCCTCAAAAACCAAATACAAAAGCCTCATTTTCACTCTCAAGGACATAATGACACAGACCCCTGGAAAGATGAATGATTCCTAAACACATCTGGCAGTTCTCTTACTTCTGTGCCTCTGGTCACAAACCATTTGGAAACATCAATCGATTTAAAATGAATAATCTTATAAAAGTGGTAGAAGTTTATGAAGGATTCAAAAACTGAGATTGGTTATGACGAAATTCAGCTATAGGGCTGTTTTAGCATTGTTTAAAACAAAAACTGAAAATAATAAAGACTGAACAAACTTGATATCTGAGATTGATGGAGAAAACGAGTCTATCCATACAATGAAATGGCTTCAGGCACAAGATATTGGAGGTATATTTCATAACATAAAAACTTGTATAAAAACACAAGCAAAAGAGTTCAGTTCACTTTGTATTTTTTGTATGGTACATATACATATTTATTGATATTCTGTAAGATAATACACCAAAAATGTAATAGTGTTCACTAGGTGGTATAAATTATACATATTATCCTCCTTCATCTAGCTTATATAAATTTTCTACATATTTAATTTTCTACAGTGAACATGTATTTTGTTAATGTCTATATTACAAAGAAAGAATAAGATCGGTACTGTTTAAATGAAGATTGGATGTGAGGAAAGGAAAATAGATATATGTAAAATAAAGACTAATTAACATTATAGCTAGAAGACATCCTGCAGGGTATAAAAGCAAATCATATTTCAAAGGAAAGCTTAGCCTTATCATTATGTAAATATATATATTTTTTAATTCCCACACATCAGAAATTTTAGTAAGACATTTCAACTAGAATGCAAAGTGCAAAGAGTCATAGTGATGAAAACATAAAGGAGGAAAATATTGTGGGCTTCAAGGGTGAGGAGGAGTTACCTCTAGAAAAGACAACAAAGAGCAATTCACAATTAATAAATTAGTACAGTTCCCAACTAAGCACTTTCCCCAAAAAAACACTCTTTATTTGACCTCTGTGAAGTCTTCACTTTTTTAAAAATTATTTTTTTAATTAAAGTTTATTGGGTGACAATGATTAGTAAAGTTACATAGGTTTCAGGTGTACAATTCTGTAATACATCATCTATAAGTCACATTGTGTGTTCATAACCCAGAGTCAGTTCTCCTTCCATCACCATATATAGGGGGTGGTAGATGAGGGTAAAAGGGAAGTCTTCACTTTAATCTCACATATTCCATTTTACCAATAAGGACACTGAGACTCAGATAAATCAGGTAACTTGTTTGGTGATGAGAACTTGTAAAAGGCCAACTTGAATATGAATATGAATATGAACACAAGTTCCTCTGATACCACAATGCCATTCATATGTAGTTTTTGCAATAAATTAATGCAATATACACGAATAAATCTCAGAGGAAAATAGACTCTCTGGGCAAGTAAAATTGTAATGCATGTTGGAATGCATTTTAAAAGTTGATAGAATAATATAGTGACATCAATAAATTAAATTAAAAATTAAAATTTTATCATCTGGGTGGGAGATAATCACTAGTACAGAAACACTAAAAGCTTACCTTTGAACTTGACCTTAAAATATATTTAAGTATATTTAAATTCTCTCAAAATATATTTAAAGTAAAATTTTAAGGTCCTACAACTAGTATCTTTATAGTTTATTTAGAATCTATGAGGTAGCATTTTTTTCAAGTTCTGCATTCTGTTTTTTGGTTATTATGGTGATTTGCATACAAAAAAATTATTAAAATAAATAAATAAATAAACATATGAGGTGACGCTACACCATGCGATTTTCCCTGAAAGAGAAAATAATGAACATAAAAATGAAAAGTGTTGGATGAAGACTTTTATATGAAATTGATATTAGTAGTTTATGACATGACAGATTAAATGTTAAATAGTTAAGCTTTTTAACAACTCCATAAGCATTAGAAAATTCTTACACTACTACTCTTGAAAAAAGCCATTGGATTTTGTTAACTACAAGAAAGCTTCTGAATGTGTTAATTATCCTGATTTTGGTAATCATTCCACAAGGTTTATGTATACCAAATCATCACATTGTATACTTTAAATATGTACAATTATATTTGTCAATTATTCCTCAATAAACTTGGGGGGACAAAGAGCATCTCAACATACTGGAAGTCACAATGACCTGAGCTTCCCATTTTCCAGACAAGGACAGTAGAATTGAAATCACCAAGAGGGTCTATAAAAATGCTAAAATTGACAGATTTTAATAACATATAACTTTATTACATTTTATGCATAATGTTATCTTAGTTCAAAATTTATACAGGCCAATCCTTTATAATTAATTTTAGAAAAAGCTATGGGGAACAATAGAAAGGACATTAATCTGAGTGGGGAATACAGGTGGGCAGTGGAGCTTGAACAAGGAAGTGGAATAGAGCAAAGAAAAAGAGAAACCACAGCACAGATCAGGAGCCTGCAGGTGCCCTCAAAACCAAAATTTTCTGTCAAACCTTCGAATATTCAGATTCTACCCTGGGTAAACCAGGAAGGAAACAGTGAGCGCATCAGGATGCTCAATTGCAATGAAAATAAAGTGCTAGTTCAAGTCTATTAGTCCCCTTAAGAGATAGAACCCACTCAAATTATTATTCTTAATTTGTATAAAAAGATAAAGAAAACTATTTTGAATTACTGGTGATTGTAGAAAACATGTTCACTTCAAACCAAACTAAAAGAACAATATGTTTTATCTGCAATAGGCGTAAAAAATTTTTCTGACTATATTTCTACCTTATAGGACATTTGTAGAAGAAACTATGAGACACCAAGGAAAAGGCATAAACTGGGGCATGACCAGCCATAGCATTCAAGGAAAGATCTACCACTGACCAGACACATGAACCTGAACAGTCATTTAGCCCTCTGAGGTTATCTTTCCAATGTGTATTTTTCTTCTAATCCTTATCACCATTTTATAATACCATCTTATAATATCACCATTTTAAAATAACTATTTAAAAAAATTAGTGGTATCTTTATTTTTTTTTTAATCTGTGGTGTGGGAGGGTATGGTCAAATATTATATATCTAAAAGAGCAGTCACCCTAAAGAATATAAAGAGGCTTCCAGCAGAGACGGCAAAGTAGGTAAACTATGTGCTAGCCTCCTCTCAAGACCACATCAAAATTATAACTAAACTACAGAATGACTATCACTGACAATTGCCTGAGGTCTAGCTGAACAGAAGTCCTATGATGAAGGGTATATAGAAGAAGCCACATGGAGACTGGTAGAGGGGCAGAGACACAGACTTAACTGGTCCCACACCCACATGTGGTGGTTAAAAATCGGGAGGGGTATCTCTGCTGCAGAGGTACCCCCTGCGGTGTGAGGGGTCCCAGCTTCACACCAGGCTCCCCAGTCCAAGGTTCCAGTGCCAGGAAGAGAAGTCCCCATCATTTCTGGCTGTGAAAAGCAGTGGAGATTGTAGCTAACTGAGAGAGAGAGAGCTGCCGGAGTTCCAGGCATTTCTCTTTGACCTGCATACAGAATTACTCCCTGATGGACTCACATGCTCTGAGCTCCAGAGCTGAGGTATGGTAGTACCTCAAAGGCACCAGGGATACAAGAAGAAAGTGAATTGTCTAGCTTTAGGGCAAGGGTAGGAAGGGCAGCTTTATCCCAGACAGAAGTGCTGGCAGAAGTTAATGTTCCTTTGTTGAGCCCTCCCCAACCAAGCATGTATGCACAGGTGAGCACCATATCTGAGTCTCCATCAACCTGGCTAAAAGGGTTTGCCCCACCGTGGTGATTCCCTGAGACCCCAGCCTCCCCCAATTTGTATGCCCACCCAAGCTGCTTCCAGTGGCTTTTCCATAAAACAACTTGTCTTGGCTTGTGCTGAGGACTTTCCTAAAATCTCTCAAAGTTTCACAAATCCCAAACAATCAGAACCTGGCCTCGGCATCCTTCATACCTCTTTCTAGTGGCAGCCAGCCTCAGTTCGCAGCTAAGCCTCTCCCAGCACAAGTAGAACTCTAAGCCCAGCACAAGTGGAAATCATCTTCATATCACTTTGTAGCTAATACCAAGTAGCCCCAGGTGGGGCACAGGCAGCGGCTGACCTTGGCCTGCACCAGAGGACATCCCAACAAGCCCCAGAACCAACACACGTGGTGCCCAGCTTCATAACATACCAGAACACCACACAACCACCTCCACAAATGAAACACCCAAAGGGCAGACTTAGTAGGCACCAGAGCCCCATTAAAGTGAATCCTTCTCTGTAGGGTCAGCCCCTGCACAGGAGCTCCTCCACTGCAGTCATGGCCAATCTTCACAACTAATCAAACTGAGGGTCAATCCTTCCTACTGATGTGCAAAAGGTCATCACAGTTCAACTACAACCGAAGGGCACACAGAACCCACACAAGAGACACACCTGAAGTGCCCACCTCAGGTGACCAGGGAGACTGCACCACTGGTCTCCACAAGACACTTGCTACATAAGACCCTCTACGAAGACCAGGAGACATAGCAGTTTTACTTAATACATAGAAATAAACACAGAGAGGCAGCCAAAATGGGGAGACAAAGAAACATGTCCCAAATGAAAGAACAGAACAAAGCTGAAAACAGACAAACAAACAAACAAAAAACCTAAGCAAAATGAAGCAAGCAATCTACCAGATACAGAGTTCCAAACACTGGTTATAAAGATGCTCAGTGATCTCAAGGAGAACATCAACGAAGAGAGAGAAAACATAAAAATAGAGATAGAAAACATAAAAAAGATCCAGTCAGAAATAAAGCATACAAAAACTGAAATGAAGAATATATTGGAAGGAATCAACAATAGATTAGATGAAGCAGAGGATAAAATTAGTAATTTAGAAAATAAGGTAGCACAAAACACCCAATCAGAACAGCAAAAAGGAAACAAAGAATCCAAAAAAATGAGGATAGTTTAAGGGGTCTCTGAGACAATGTCAAGCAAACCAACAGTCACATAACAGAGGTACGAGAAGGAGAAGGGAGAGCGCAAGGAATTGAAAACCTATTTGAAGAAATAATCACAGAAAACGTTCCTAACCTGGTGAAGGAAATAGACAAACCCAAGAAGCACAGCAAGTTCCACACAAGATAAACCCAAAAAGACCTACACCAAGACACATCATAATTAAAATGCCAAAGGTTAAAGACAAAGAGGGAATCTTAAAACCAACAAGAGAAGTTAGTTACATACAAGGAAGCTCCCATAAGATTGTCAGCTGATTTCTCAAAAGAAAGTCCACAGTCCAGAAAGGATTGATAGGAAATATTCAAAATGATGAAAAGCAAGGACCTACAACAAAGATTAGTCTACCCAGCAAAGCTATCATTTAGAATCGAAAGACAGATAAAGAGCTTCCCAGACAAGGAAAAATTAAAGGAATTCATCACCACCAAATTAGTATTACTAGAAATGATAAAGAGACTTATTGAACAACAAGAAAAAAAGATCCAAATGTGAATAATAAAATGGCAATAACTACATATCTATCAACAACTACTTTAAATACAAATGGATTAAATCCTTCAATCAAAAGACATAGGGTAGCTGAATGGATAAGAAAACAAGATCCTTACATATGTTGCCTGTAAGAGACTCTCTTCAGATCAAAAGACACATAGAAACCAAAAGTAAAGTGATGGAAAAAGATATTTCATGAAAATGAAAGTTTTTTAAAAAGCTGGAGTAGCAATATCTATACCAGATAAAATAGACTTTAAAACAAAGGCTATAACAAGAGACAAAGAAGGACCCAGTAATTCCATTTCTGGGTATTTATCCAAAGAAACCCAAAACACTAATTCAAAAAGACATATGCATCCATATGTTCACTGAAGCATTATTTACAGTAGCCAAGATATGGAAGCAACCTAAGGGTCCATTAATAAATGATTGGATAAAGAAGAAATGGTACATACATACAATAGAATATTATTCAGGCATAAAAAAGAATGAAATCTTGACATCTGCAACAACATGGATGGATTCAGAGGGTATTAATCTGAGTGAAATAAGACAGAGAAATACAAACACCATATGAATTCACTAATATGTGGAATCTAAAAAACAAAATAGAAGAACAAACAAAACAGAAACAAACCCATAGACACAGAGAACATTTTGATGGTTGTCAAATAGGAGAGGTTTTGGGGGTAAAAAAAAAAAGAGAAGGGATTAAGAAGTAAAAATTGGTAGTTACAAAATAGTCACGGGGATATAAATTATAACACAGAGAATATAGTCAGTAATGTTGTAACAACTATGTATGGTGTTAGAAGGGTACTAGGTTTATCAGGGTGATCACTTCCTAGGTTATATAAATGTCTAATCACTATGTTGTTAACCTGAAACTAATGTAATACAGTATATCAATTGCAATTGAAAAATAAAAAAGTATTTTTTAAAAAAGAATATATAAAGAAGAGCAGTTGCCTATCTTTAATCAAAACATGGTGAGTTGGCAGATTCAATTAAAACAGAAAATAAAATTCCCTGTGCTTTAACACAAAATTCCAATATTCAAATCACTGTAAGCTTATCATAAATGTACACCTAAAGAGAAAACAAAATATTAATCTAAAATAATGTTTATTTTTAAAGGGTTAATAAGTCATTCTGGCATCTTAAACAAAGACCTGGCCTGGTTTTATGACCAAAACTTAATCAAATGCCAGAAATGTGCTACCTGCCTTGTTTGAATGTCTCCTTGCTATTGAAATAGAGAAATGGCATGAGATTTAGAATCAATTGTATGACCAGTGTGTAATAAATATTGCTTTGAATTAGATGTGATTTAATTTGCCATGACTGTTGCATCTCCAGAAACCCAGTAGGAGTGTAGCTGTTAAGATGAACTCAAGCATAGAGTTCTTTTGTTAATCATTAATGGCCCCATTCCACCAAAATTAAATTTCCACAGCTGCCAACAACAAAAGTTCAGTTTTATCTTGAATGCTGGAGTTAGAATCTGATCCAATAATGAACACTGTAGCTCACTTTCAGCTATAAACAATCACTCACAGAGTATAACCCTTAACCCTGCACATAAATGGATCAGAACCCACTAACTGAGGATAAAGGCATCAAGAAAACTACCCACATTTTTTTTGTTATAACATCAGATTATCAAACACATTGATTATCTCTAAAAGCAATGAAAGAAAAATAAAAAAGTTTTCCCCTGGCGCCATTACCTCAATCCCAATTCACTTTTTTAATTCAACCTGTAAATACCTCAAAATACAGTCATATTTGATGACAGGGAAATTATAAGTTAACATTTACGTATTGCATTTATGTGTTGGATACTTTACATGTACTATTTTATTTAATCTTCACAACATATCTATAAAGTACGTAGTTAATATTAAACCCATCAAGTAGATGAAATAACTGAGGCTTAGTAAGGTTAAGTAATTTCCAAAATTTACACAGATAATTTTTCCTTGTCTGGGATTTGAACCAGTTTGACTCCAGAGCTCATGGATAAGAGTATATGCTCTAGAACATGTATTATGAACACAGAAGGATTTCATTTAATGCCTTTTAGTGAAAAAAAAATATGTAAACAACAAGATCATGTATTTTTAAATACGTATATCTGCATAAAATATACCCACATTTATCCACAGAAAAAGGTTTGAAATGACATATCAGAGGCATTAACAGTCCTTATTTCTGAGAAATGGAATTATGAGGAAGAATTAATTATGTTTTATCTATATTTTCTACTTTTTCTACAATGATCTGTATTGTTTTAGTATATTATTTTTATAGTAAAACAAAGTTAATTTTGGTTATAAAAACAAGCCAGAGTTTACATTGTCAGAGATGGAAATCATAAAATAGACATATTTTAATGATGAATATAATTTTTAAAAATAAAGAAAAACTGAAGGCCTCAATGAAAATTAAAAGGCTGTTAAATAGGTATGGATTAATAAAGGGCATACTGGCAAAGTCTGTAATTATATTTGAAATAGTTAAACATACCTATTGGGGAATCCGTATTTTCTGAGGGGCATTTTATGAATCAATTTCTTTACAATTCACAAATGAAAGACAAGAAGTATTATTATGCTAGCCATGCTCAGACAAGAGTCCATTCATCTTAACAAAAAATTAACATTCCTGAGCAAGATCGATCATAGGGTCTGACCTCTCACCTCCCTCTGGAAGGAAATTACACGTTCCAAATTCCTCCTGTCTCTGGATAACGTAACATTATATCAAAGAGTTGGAAGCAGGGAAAAACTTAGTATCTCTGATAGGAAACTGTGAGTCCAAGAGTAAATCTCCACAGTTTCACAAACCTGTCAATTTCATGCTATCTTCCTGAAACCTCTCTTGTTTTAACTGCTTTATTTTATTACTGATTGAAATTTATATCAGTTATGATCATAATAGCTGTTGTATAGTATAATTCACTTATGATGTTAATAATTCAGCCTATACCATTACCCACATGCAATAACTTCCTAAAATAGAGTAAAGGAATAGAAATCATTTTTGTGCTTAGCCCCAGAGTTGGTTGCACTAATCATTTCTTTTCTGAGCATGCCACCTCTCACAGTGGGACTTTGAGTGGCTAATCCTTATTCCTTTGGACTTTTTGCCTGAGAGAGTGAGGATATAGTCCGTGAGCACTAATTCATGTGAGGGTTAGAGGTAGAAATCATTCCATGTCTCCCACAGGGCAGAGGAGCGTGGTACTAAAGAAGGGATCAGGAACCTCGCCATTTAAAGGATCGTTGTGATCTCATCAGCACTGTGGAAAACTGTTAAAGGGTAGTTTTTTTAAAGGTAAGCTTATGAATCTCAAACAAATACAAAATGAATACATGTCAAGATTTTATTTAACTCATTAATGAGGGAATCAGTAAGTTGTCAAAAACAATTCAAATGAGTATTGGAAGGACTCATATATGGGCAATGCTGAAATGAATTTGCTAATAGATGCAAAAATGCTCAATCTCCAAGAGCAATAAAATATATTATTTGGAATCATCTTGGGGAGAAGCAACATAAATTACAAGCCACCCACCTGACAAAATGTATTTGCATCTCCCTGAACAGGGACCGTCTGCTTCACTATGAACGTTAAACCTCTACATCGCCTAATAATCTTTGTCCCCAGTCCTCAGCTTTTCACACATTTCCCCTAACACTAGTATAATCTGTTCCCTAGTTCCCTCTTCTGGATTTCCTTTTTTCTGTACTATCTGATTTAATATCCAAGCCCTGTCCCCTAAACCATAGGAAATCCTGCACCTTTCCAGATGCAATTAACAATTCCCTTTTCCTCACTCTCTAAAGCACCACTAACAGAAGGTTGTAGGATTTAAGATTCCTCCCAAGGGTCTGGATATAACAGACAGGAAATTATAACACAGCACAAAGCAACATCTTAACATAAAGTTTACTTGTCTATCTATATTCATGGGAATTTTGCCCTGGCTGCATTTGTCTGTAGATCTTATCCAATTGTCACGTTCCTGGCCCTCCTTGACCTTCATAGATGGACTTTTTCGCATCTCTCTTCCCTGAGTTCCAGGAACCCCATCCATATACCCTAGTTCCAGGGATACAATGGGTGTTGGGCACACATATCTCACCAGAAGAACACTAAAATTTGACAGAGCATTTTAGCTCTTTTCTATCAAGTCTTTTCTTCCAACAGGACTCAGAGTGGTGGTGGTCAGAGACTTGAGTTTTATAACCTAAAAAAGCCACTGTCGTGTTTTTCTAAATAATTCAGCTACCTACTCTGGATTCCCATGTTTAG
This sequence comes from Rhinolophus sinicus, assembly GCF_057876585.1. Lineage (NCBI taxonomy): Eukaryota > Metazoa > Chordata > Mammalia > Chiroptera > Rhinolophidae > Rhinolophus > Rhinolophus sinicus. Next base: position 87,001,232 of record NC_142503.1, read on the forward strand.
CCAGAGTTTGGAAATTATAATTTTCCTTAACATTTTCCAGGTCAAATTCTTTGTGTTCCATTCATCACAAAAGATAAAAAAAAAAAAAGGAGGCAATAATAAAATGTATGTGTCCCCTATGCCTCAGCAAACCACATGAGTAACGGCACTTTTTTTCTTTTTCCCGTAATAGCATATATAGTATACATAAATTAGACTCTAAATACTTCCAGGGCAAAATATAAGCTACTAACATGTGAATCAAATTTAACAATGTTATTAAATCACCAATTAGAGAAACATTTTGTTCTGAACATTTGTAGAAACTAAAATTATAGACTTTAGAACTTCTCGCTCATAGATAATAAAAACAGTTGCTCACTTGAAAATGTATTATGTATACTTCTAAAAAGGGAATTAAGATAACTTAGATCAATGAGACATCTTCATCAAATGATACCCGTCATGAAAATCCTTAAAACAAGATAGTAAAGGAAAATGGGAGGAGGGAAATCTCCCTTTTGTTTATTATTGTTATTACAGAACTCTCTCAAGTACAGCAAGTCTTTTGATGATCACAACCTCCCCTGGAGAAGGTAGCAGCCCTGGCAATATTGCCATTTACAGACAAAGGCACTAAGGCATGAAGAGGTGAGAAGTTTTGCCCCAGTCCAGAGAGTTTGAAGTGGCAGGTCCAGATCTGGAAATTACTTCATCTGACTCCAAGCCCAAAGCTCATTCCTTTCCACCATGCCACCTCGAGATTACAAAAAATAATTTTAACCTGCAATATAGGTTTGTCTACTAAATACAATACCTTTAATACTAAGACCCTACATATCAAGTTGATTAGAAATTCATAATAAAACTTCAGCACCCCAGAGAAATCCCTAGAACTACAAGACCTGAGACTGACAGAAACAAATGTTCCCATAATGCCTATCTTTCCTTCATGTATGGTCCCTGACTCCTCAAAGTTCTCACCACCTCACTGCACGTCTCCCCTAAACACTTGGTCTTGAGTTGCCTTACTATGGAGTTCTGGAAGTCCAACCTACCTTAATTGAGGGGCTATGATTGTTACATCATCCCACCCATTTAATTCACTACCACAAAATAAATGTTGAGGCCAAAGATTAAGCTCTCCAGAACCTTGATAATCTGACTGTTAAATCCTTTTAATTGCAGGGCTCTTCAACAAAAAACAAAAAACAAACAAACAAACAAAAAATCTTTACTTTCAGCTGAGCTATCATCCCAGGCCATTTCCTTTTCTAAATTGTGGCTACATTTTCCCCACATGCCTGCCTATCCAGGATCAGCTCATAGTAAATCTACCTGCAATAAACCCACAGGTAATAAAGGAATTGTAGTGATATCACACAATAACTGTCAATCATAGCAGCTCCATTATCCTCACGTGGGCAACATAAAATAAATTAACACTTTTACTAGTGTTCTTCTCATTTGTGTTCTTTGGGTACTTTGTGTTATTTTTATCGTGGTTATGCTTGTGATATACTGCATATGCTGAGAGAAAGAGAGCACACACTTTCTCAATTTCTCTCCTGATGAGAATTACCTACAATTACATTATTGAAAAAATAATTTTTGCTGAATCATTTGGAGCTTGATTTGGAAAAGGACTCATTCTAAAAGAAGCTAGCCTTCAATGCTTTGGAAAGAAATTGATTGCTTAGCATTACAAAGAAAATTATTCTTTTCTAATGTCCACCACTCAAAAAATTAAAATAGAAAAGTAAATACAATTTTCACTTAAACTCAACATGAAAAAACTAGCTATACATTTTTCCAACTTCTTTTACATCTTTCAAAGTTATTGAATTCCATCCTCTCAATAAGAGCGGCTTTTATTGTCTTGCCATAGTTCTTCAAACATTCAAGTCTCACGGATTTGAGACTAAGTTTAGACATACTAATAGTGAATAATTTTACATTAACATGAAGCATCTTTCTGTGTTAACATATGGAAGCAAGAATAATTTATTTCATGAAATCAAGTATCTTTAAAAGTTATTATATTTAGATATTAGCATATCTGAACTATGAAACACAAAGGCCCTCATCTGGTGTGCCCCAGATTTTTCCATGCGATGATTTCCACAGTGAGAAAATATTGAATTAAATCAGTACCTAAGAGAGAGAGTATTATGTATGTCAATTCACCAAAAATATAATTTTTACATGAGATAAATATTTTGGGTTCTTTCCTTTGATAAACAAGAATGTGGTTCACTCTTTAAAATGTATCAGGGGTAGTGTGTGTGTGTGTGTGTGTGTGTGTGTGTGTGTGTGTGAGTGTGTGTGAAGGGAAAAATAAGCAAAGGTAGAAGAAACAGGGAGGAAGAAACAATTCTGCCAGAAAAGATAGCCCCTGGTGCTGGGTAAAATTCACCCAGAACAAAAGACAAAAAGACATTGTAGGAATAGGTCCAGAGTGGTGAAGTCCCTCATTTTTATGTTTATGCCATATACAACAGTGGTATCTGCTCCTACAGACATGGACTAAGATAATCCGCCCTCTAACTAATGGGCACTGAAGCCCCTTTCCACCCCTGTACAAGGGATCCAGGGCTCACCTGGGGTCCAACAGTTATTCCCAGGACATTACTGGGAAGCAACTTTATTGGGCATCCAAAGAATATGGGAGCTCAATTTAGAAGTCCCCGTCAGGCCCCTAAAAATTACTTCTGGGCAGGCTGCAAATCCAATGACCTGAAGCAAGCAGAGCCAAGTTTCCACTCACATGAAGACTGACCCCCAACCAAAACTGCTCTTCAACTCTGGCTCAGCTCCTGGGCACTCAACCAAGCCCATCCCTGAGCGGTCTCTGCCTCAGCCCTCTCAGGGTTCCATGTTGTGTTCCCAGCTCTGGGCCCCAGGCATTCAACTCCCTTCTCTCCTCTTTTCCCACATCACCAGCTTCTCCTCTGCACTGTCTTTATCCAGTTACACCAAAAGTCTTCATCATTTCCTTTCATGATTGCTTGAATGACTATTCAGGAAGAGCTTCAAATATCCGTAAAATAAGATTGCAATCATAAGCAACAAAACAGTGGTAGAGAGGGTAAGAGGAGATTGGCGTGGCTCTGTCATCAGAAAACACAATTGCATGATTCTTTTCCCCTATTGCCATCAAACTATATCCAACACTCTCACATTCAGCTATAGAAACCAAGGTTTCCCAAACATGGGCCAAACTCGTGTGCAAGAGAGTTGAATTTTCATTTTGTGTACACAATTTCAACATTTTTGTTCTTTCTTACAGCAATACAAGGACAGAAATTAGTGAGGTGGCAGAAAAATACTAAATAAAAAGGCGTAAGGGGGTAGAGAGAGAAGGAGGGAGGGAGGGAGGGAGGGAGAGAGAGAGAGAGAGAGAGAGAGAGACAAAAGTTACCAGTCTATTGAACTACAGATGGTGGGTCCACACCACAAGACTCCAAAGATTAAAAAAAAAATCTACTGTTAAGTGGGAAAGCAGTGAAAGAGGAGAAAGACAGGAAGCTGAGAGAGCTTTCTGTGTGAATAGAAGGAAGCAGCTTCTCTCTTTGAAAAGCAGATGAAGGTTAAGCCCTTGGGGAACTCTGACTGATGATTCTCTTTCATGAACCAGCACATCTTAAACACATTTCCCTTGAGAAGTGGCATCACTATTTCATTTCATGTTCAAGGTCACTAAAATGCTCCAAAAATAAGTCTGAATCAGAAGCAAAAGGAAGGGGGGGAAAGCAGCAGCTTGACAACAAAATGATTATGTGAACAGGTACATTGTGCAGTGGCTCTGGGCTCTTATCCTGACAGGTTGTTTAGCCCCTGTGGATGTGCCCTTTTGTGTCTCTCTTCCCCTAATGACTCAGCCTATTTTCAATGGCTGCGCACTCATAGGAAGAAAGATGACAGAGGACATGCACAGTAACCAGAGCAATTAGTTTTGAAAGATCGCATAATACTGATCCTAATACAAAGGGACATATTTCAAAGATAAACTGAAAGTCTGCTGTTTCTTCAGGGTCATTGTCAGAGGTCCTGGACAGAGGTGTTGTAATGAGCCGGGGCTATGTTAGGGAGTGCGGCAGAAATGGCCCCCGTGTGGTAAATGCGCCAGATCACCCAAGCCAAACTTGGGGACTTCTTGGATCTTTTTACTTCTCAGTCTTTAATCCATTACCAAGTCCTGTTCTTTCTTTTCCTGAAGCCTTATTGATAACTATCTTCACTCCTTTATTGGATTTCGGTCCGGGATGCAGTTCTCTAACATCTCCCATGCTGCCTGCAACAACTGTCCAGATAGTCTCCTGGCGTCTGGTCACTTCCAAACTTCAGCCTAGTCTGCATTCCACTGCCAGGTCCATCTTCCTAAACCATCATGTATAAAATAACGTGTTCCATTGATTATTTTTCTGGCTGTTTAATTAAACTGTCCCTCTCCTCTAGTTCCTGCCCACTAATGTAAAACATACTTTGATTTCCCATTATTTTAATAAAAACAACAATAGTCTATCCTCTTAAGCATATTTGCCTCTCTAGTTACCCCTGTACTGACCTCTATTCCTTCCCCGTCATGTACTTGAAGAACGTGGTCTTCACTCAGTGTGTCACGTCCTTGACTCCCTCCCTTCTACTCTTCCAGCCATGGCGTACTGGCTTCGATTGCATCGACCCTGCTCGACTGAGGCTCTGCCTACCAAACTCATCCACATCCTTCTACTTGTCAAAACCAATCACAGAAACCCCTCTAGGATCTGAGTGTGACTTTTAGCACTGATAACCAAGATCTCCTGAAAATGCCCCCCTGTTAGCTTTTGAAATCACACTCTTGACTCATCCTCCCCTTGGATCATTTTCTGCCTTCTTTTCTAGCTTCTCTCCTCTATCCCTCAAACTTTAGTGTGCATGTTCCATCCGGGGTGATATTTTCACCTATCAACTCCCAGGACCCAACTCAATACCAGCCCTCACAGTTAGGGGCCCCCTAATACGTGCACTTTATTGATTTATAGATTTTTCCATTCAGTTGTGCCATTTATCTGTCCCAAAGCTCCCCACCACTTGCAGGATAAAGTTCAACTTCCTCAGCCTAGAATTAAAAGGTTCCTACCATCTGGTCCTCCGTTTCTGTTATACCTCCTCATTTCTCTTCTTCAACACAAACCTTTCCCCGGGAATGCCACCATACTCTAACTGTCCCCATTCTGGACTCTGAGATTTTGCTCAAGTAGCTTCCTGTTCTGACCCTTATCCTTACCCTTATCCCCCACCCCTTGATGCCTGCACAGCTCACACCCATCCTCTATGATCTGGCTCAAATTCTATCTATTCTCGAAGGCGTGCCTGGCCACTCAAAAGAACAGCCATTCTTCCCTCCTCATACTTTCTATCAGCATCTTCTCTATAATTCATTTGGATGCATACTTCCATGGTTACTGAACTGTTTGCAGAGCGACCTGGGAGGGGCAGAAGAGCATATGTTTATATAATAGGGATATGGTTTTGGGGAGTATAAAGGAGTAAAGTGTGAGCATGCACGTGGGCCTGTGGTGAGATTCTCCAGAAGTAGACATGTACTCATTAATTGCCTATGGACATCCCCTATTGTCAAATATAGCAACAGATAGCTACTTGGGGCTCAATAAATGCGTGGTACAAACTCATTTTAAACTGCCAATCTTTATGTGCTCCATCCTGAAGGTATCAGAACTCTCATTATTATATCCTGAATGTTTGTGTCCCCGCAAAATCCGTATGTTGAAATCCTAACCCCCAATGATATGCTGGTAGGAGATGGGCCTTTGGGACATAATTAGGTCATGAATGTGGAGCCCTCGTGAGTAGGATTAATGAGTAGGATACAATGAGAAGTGAAGTCGGCAGTCTGCAACCGAAAAGAGGGCCTTTGCCAGAACCAGACTTCCAACCTTGACCTCAGACTTCCAACCTCCAGAACTGCGAGAAATCAATTTCTGTTGTTTATCAACAACCCAGTCTCTGGTATTTTGCTGTAACAGCCCACTGACTAAGACACTGTGAGCCACTTTATACTCTGCAAAACAAAACCCTGGGTATGCTATATGTGGCATGAGGTTCCCTGAGGAACTGGCAAAATAAATCATCCAATGACACCTGCCCTTCCAAAATATAACCCAGGGTCCATCAACGGATGAATGGATAATCAAAACATTATATATATATATATATATATATATATATATATATATATATATATATATATATATACACACACACACACACACACACACACAATGGAATATTCAGCCATACAAAGGAAAGAAATTTTGATATATGCTAGAATATAGATGGACCTTGAAGACACTATGCTTAGTGAAATAAGCCAGATACAAAAGGATGGCTATTGTATGATCCCACTTATATGAGATTCCTAGCATAAATAGGAAAATTCACAGGGTCAGAAATTAAAATCGAGGTTACCAAGGGCTGGAGGGAAGGGAAAGAAGGAGTCATTATTTAATGGGTAAAGCTGACGAAAATGTTTAGGGTATAGAATGGTTACACTATATTCTGCAAGTATTTAATGCTACAGAATTGTACACTAATGAATAGTTAAAAACGATAGCTATTATGTTATGTATATTTTACAAGTTTAAAAAAGGGTAAGCCAGGCCCTCTGATAAGCAGACTGTGGGGAGGCAAGAAGCCCCATGGGCCTTGCCTGGCAAACCCCTCACGTCCTCCCCCTGGACTGCATACTCACAGATGACCCAAGCCAGCTAAGAGGCAGAAAGTCTCACACTATCTAGCACTTCCTTTAACATCTCCATCAGTAGGCAATGTCTCCCGAAAACAATACGTCCTAGACATTCAAAATGCACTGGAGCATCTCAGCAGCTAAGCTTCTCTGCAGGGGGAAAAGAGGAGTTAGTGAGTTCTAGGAGATTTGACCTCTGTCTTTAGTAGTATGCCATGTGAGCAAGACTGTTCCACCCTCTGGACTTCAGCCGACCTATGGTAAAGTGGGAGCAATAACACCTACCTTGCAGGGCTGTTGTGTAGCTCAAAAGATGTACGATACACCTGCAGTGGTGTCTGGCACAAAGCAGCCCCTCAACAATATTAGCTGTTGCTGTTGTTGTTGTTGTTGGTGGTGGTGGTGGTAGTGGTAGTAGTAGTATGATTATTAGTTTAATCTTACCTTTATTCTAACAGCATTACACCTTCCAGGAATGGTGTTCAGAGAGTTATCCTTTCAAACATCATCAGGAAAATTGATCTTTGTTCTTATTGCTTAATCCCCAAGAATAAGTAGTTGTAAATTTATTAGAGATTTGACAGTAGAGTGTCAAAAAGAACATGCTGCAAACTAGTGACTGGTTTTGGCAGTTACAGTCAGTGTGACAAGGCAGGGACCTCGAGAGAAAAGGTTCAAGACTACTGAGCCTGGAGACTCCTTGAGTAATGAACCTTCCTAGCCGCTCAGGCTGTGCCTATCTCAGCATTTCTGAAGAGCAGAACAGCTGAGCTATTGGAATGTGTGATACCACAACCAAATCTAAAATAGCATACCTGACAAATGCCTCTGAACATGAGGAAGTAACACTCACAGTGCACTTGACACTCAGCTCTCAGATAACATGAGCCTTTCCTGTGAGAGGAGACTGCGTCTGTCCTTCACAGACATTCTCTGGCTGGGGTGTGTGTGTGTGTGGTAACTTCAAGCAGAGATAATGACGGAGATGAAAGATGAGAGAAGTATTAGGTCAGCCGGCCCACGGCATATTCAAGAAAAGGTAACTGCGTTTTGAAAGTGAGAAATGTAAAACAGGAGAAGTCGATGCTGCCCTGTGATGAGCACTCACAAAGCAGAGGGAAACACACCGCGGCAAACAAGAAGAGTCAGCCTTCAGGTTTTAGGGGACACCGTCCAGGGCATTTCTCAACTTGGTGAGGAAAGTGCTCCTGGACTTTCCTGCGCTGCTCGTCTTGTGGCCCTTCACCCGTGCCATGCTTGTAACCATGCTCCAAGACAAGTGCAGACAAACAGAAAGCCAAGAACCGGAGAGTGGTGGTAAGCCACTCAGCATGGGGAGGAATGGAGAAAAAGCATCATTTATTAAAGTCTCCAAAGAACACTGAACAGGCGGAAGTTACCAGGTAGAAACAAATGAAAAATAAATAATAAAAACACCTTCTCCACCAGGACAAAGAAAAAAGAAGTTGTGTTCATCCTTTGTTTTGTTGTCTGCCCACCCTGATGTCCATATGAAATTGCCACATGGAAATGCCCACACACCATCGATGACATAAACACATCTGGAAGATTCTGAATGGAACATTCCAGCAACTTAAATACTCTCTACACTTAGACAATATTTGAGGATAAAATGAAATGAAAAGAGGTAATCAAAAATTTTAAAGCATTCGGCTACATATGTTTTCTTTAATAAAGACTCTAGTCTAAGATTTTTTGAGATATGCAACACACATTATACAGCAACTTTCATATAACCAATGTTGGGAACAGGGATAAGATATAGGAAGGAACACTGAATATATTTTAGGCTTATCAATGTCTATTTCTACTACATATTGTTTACAAACAGATGCATACACATACACTTATATGTATACATATGCTCAAACATATATCATATATATATATATATATATATATATATATATATATATATATATGTACACATACATATAATAGAAGTTAATATTTATCACAGATCCCCTACAGGCCAGGATTTTCTAAATTCTTTAAATGTATTAACTCATTTAATCCTTAGAATGCCCCATGAAGTAGGTACTATTAGCATCTATATTTATACAGACAAGGAAACTGAAACAAAAGAAGTTTGGTAACCTGTGCAACATTCCCTGCAGAACCCATGTGGAAAACAAGCAGTTAGACTCCAGAATCCATGTTCTTAACCAACAGGAAAAAGATACATACGAATGCACATTTATCCACAGATACAGCACTTCTACGTGGGCATATTCATGTCTAAATTAAGCACCTAGTGGGTCTTTTATTATTCACTGGAAACATATTGAAGCATTTGCAATAATTGGTTAAGCAATTGAAAAAAATAGTTCCACACTGAAACTAGTTTTGAAAATCTGCAGCAAGATAATCCACTGAGATTTGAACATATTGTGTTAAAGATTTTTTTTTTCCTCTTGTCTTTAATGCTGTTTGGAGTTTTCATGAGCTGTGAAGACTCAAGGGAACAAGTCAAAGTATCCTTGTAGAAATTCTGAATACCACTAAAACTAACTGTCAACCATAAATCAGTATCTAGCTATTTTCCAACCTATTTATAAAAGTGTAGCTGTGAAATACATCTGAAATACAAATCTGAGTACATGTATCTGAAAATGGTACTTTTAGCAATAACCTTTTCAAACAAACAAACAAATGCTGTCCGCTAAAAGCAGAATAATTGCATTGTGTCAAAATGCTGGAAGGTGAAGTAGTTAAATTACCCACATAGCTTGTATGACAAATAGTGGAATTTCACCTGATGTCCATTTCATTCTAGCTACCCAGAGCTGAATGCCAGCACCAGCCCAGATCTGGTTTTTATTGAAAGAAGAAGAAATGTATCAGAACCAGACAGTGTTTCTGGATTTCCAGTGAATACTCTCAGAGGTTCTAACATTTTATACTCAAGATGAATTCAGTCCCTGAGATTTACCCTAGCATATGTTCCATATCATATTCTGAATCAATTTTCTTTTCAGAGGTATTAGCCTATTGTCGTGGAAATTAGACAAATGCCACATGTTTCCAAGACCCCTCCTAAAGTTCATTCTCAACAACTGCCCATTAGTTTTATTCAACAAAATCAACCAGGAAAAATCAATACAAAAAGAATTTTCAGCCTCTTTGAAGCTCAAGATTTATAGAAAAGTAGATACATGCCAGAACCATATGAGGCTCTGAGCAAATGCAGATGTCACTTACTGGTATTGTTTCATTTGACAACAATTTTTGGATCACTGATCCATTTACATATATGTTCAACTGGAAAATTTGTGGCATTTTGTTTAATGATAGCCAACAATCTGATGCATATAGAAAAGTCTGATCTCTGTTACAATTCATACTTTTTAAGTAGAAATTTGGGATAATCTAAAATAGAGATAGATTTCTGAACAGCTTTTAGCAAAAAAAAAAAAAAGAAAGAAAGAAAAAGCCACATTGTGTTCTACTTCTACATACGGAGAAATTTTCTGAATTCTCTACCAAAAAGAAAGCATAGCATTTGAGAACAGCAGTGTTGCAAGTTCTGCTCAATAGTTTGAGCTAAACAAAGTCTTATTTTCAAGTAATAAAACATGACCTCATTTTACATATATATAACATAAGAAACCTGCGTGGACAATAGCCTTCTTTTAAAAAAAGGCAATTCAATATCCACATTGATTGCTAAACATAACTACTAATATTAGCATCACGTGATATGCCAAAGCTGAAAAAAAAATCCACTATTTTCTGTTATAAACAAAACTAAAGAACTACTGTTGAACACAACTTTATTCTGTGAGTTGTGGATTTCTATTCCCGTAGATTTCCAAATCCACGTCATAGAAAGGAGTTCAAGTGCAATCCATAAGCTCTTGTGTACTCTGGCTTGATGCAAATTGTGTGCAGAAGTCTAGACAGGTCAGCACAAACCTACTGTAATTAGTATTGCCACCTACTGCTTATTGGGTCATACCATCTAGTATACTCGGTGCTTCGTATGTTGCCTCTAATCTTACTAACAACCTGTTCAGATTAAGAATCTAAAGCCAAGAATTTTATATCTTGCCCCAGTGCCACATGATGCTAACGAATGTTGGCTGGCCCCAAACTCAGATCTTTCTGACTGGAAAGCTGACCTCTTTCTTCTAAATCGTGTTCCTCCCAAATGTTCAACAACAATGGCCATTCTAAGGCAAATATTCAATATAGCTGAAGTCTTTATTTTTCAAAGCCACAAAAAGGTGCAATGAGGACATTAACTAGACTTACTGTGGTGATCATTTTGCAATATGTACAAATATCAAATCATTATGGTGTACACCTGAAACTAATATAATGTTATATGTCAATTATATCTCAATTTCTAAAGATCCAATAAAATTATATTACAGCTAACTAAAATTCCTGGCAAAAATAACAAAGTCAGAAAAAAAAAAAAAACTTCAAAGAACTATGGAACAGAAAGCAAAGTGTTATCCTAATCGCTCCCCCCACCACTACAACTGACTACCATCTTAAAGTTAGAACTATTCTAGTAAAAATTTCATTTGTTTTGAATTCCTTTCTCTTAGTTTAACTTGGAATTTCCAGGAAGAGAAATGTATGAAGAGAGGTGACATTTTTTCTAAAAGTGATAGAAGTTCCCCTGTGTTAATACTCAGCATACCAGTCACTTGATTCATGTAAATGATTTACTCATTTAAAAAATGCATATACTTTCCAAGGCAGAAAAATACATTTAGTAGATATATGCAGCAATGTAAAACGTGTATAAAATTAAAGAGGTGGGGATATATATATATATATAACATATATTATATACATACAATATAATATATATATGTATAATATATATACTCCCAGTATATATATGTGTGTGTGTGTATATATATGATATATAAATATATATTATGTATATACACATATGTATATGTATAAACAGTGATGCCAAAAAATTGTGTACAAGTGGACATTTTGGTCAACATTGCTCAAGCAGTAGTTTGCCATAATCAAAAGTGTCTGGATGCTGATGGTAACCACTCTAAGCACCTCTTGTAATTGCAGAAGTCAAACGTGATTGGTATTCATCTTTTGTTATTGGTATATATTATTACAATTTTAATACAGTTTTCCTTTCTTAAAATGTGTATACTTTTTTTGGCACCCTCTGTGTATATACATATATTTATATATAGCATATAGATTTTATAAAGTATACGATTTGAAATTTTAATAATGGAACATTTTTAATAGTAATGTTCACTTTATTCAATATGTGCTCTCAGGAAAGTATGATTGATTAATACTTTTGTGTAAAATATATACATGGTTTATATCATGTTATTTTGAGATGTTATGAAAATTTCCCCTAAATTATGATAATTTCATTATTTTTCATTGTACTTTCTTCCTGCACGATTTAAAGCAAATGGTTAAAAAAAAATGTATGCCTTTTTCAGAAAATGTATGTTTTTTAAAAACGAAAAAAATGTATCAGCAAAACTGGATGAATTACCTGGCTACCTTCTATCACACCTGGTCCTTTCAAACCATTTTTTTACAGAACCCATCTAAACCTGCCTCCTCATCAAAACCACACACTTTGAATAAATTTAGGATTGTGCTCATAGAAGCAGTTCATGAAATCACTCAGCACCAAATGGAGAATGTTTTCAATGGCTTGGAAAATCAAAAGGAACAATGCATCACTAAGGATGGTGGTTGTGCTGAAGTCTACATATTTGAATCAGATAGTGTTAAAAACTCCTCAAAATAGGTTTTCATGAGATGTGTACAGTTTGCTTCTATGGTGTACAAGTTATCAAACTTTAAAACTGCATAAGGAATTTATAAACACCCTGCATTTGTAAAACCCTACCAAACATCCCAGAAAATCACACTCAGAGGATGAAACCCTGAGGTTTCAATTTCACCGCTGTGATGTTAACCGTGAAGCAGGGTTCCCTCCAAGGGACACACGTGGCAGTAGAGTTATAACTGATCAGTTTACTATTAATATTTACGAGTGAACAAAATACTCAATAAATGGGAACTATTTTTACATTACTATGTTATCATGGGTTTTAGATTAGCTTGAGCCCTTTCTTGTTACTTTCCAAAATGATAACATAGTATTGTAATTTGGGCTAGGAGTTGATACTCTCTACACGGACATTTGAGAGAATGTATCATATCGAGGGAAACATTCAGACTCAGAGCCAGAAAAATTTAGATCTATACCCTCTACAGATCTTACTCTTAGCCTATTGGAAGTCATACACTTCATATAGGAAAGTTAAAAATATTTGATAAAGAAATATCCTTGATAATTAAGCAAAATTGGTTTAGCTTTCCTGGTTGCTTTCTTTTCTTTCCTAAATGCATTTAGGACATCTAATTTGAACATGGGCTTTGAATATTGAGTTTAGTCCATTAAAAAGGGTTAAGATTAGAAAGAAAGAATAACAGCCAGTTACCAATATACCAATAACTATATATATAAACGCATATATAAAGAGAGAGAAAGATAGCTATAGATATAGATATAGGTATAGATATATACCGTATGTCATGAACTGTTCTAATGACGTTACATTTATTATTTTATTAAATACTGACACAATCCTTAGCTTATCCCTATTTTACTGTTAAGGAAACTGAGTCTTAATGTGATGAAATGATTTCTCTAAAAGCGTGCTGTTCTTAAGTGGCAGTGTAAGAATTCAGACCCAGTTCCCTCACCCCCCCCCCCACCTCTCTCTCTGCAAAGCCTTTGCTCTATGTTCTATGGTTTCCAAAATATATCGAAAGGTATATCTCATCAAGTCCCTGCTCACTTTTTCATCTATATGATATGTTTAAATTGGAGGAATTCAGTAGAATTTTACCAAGCCTCCAAGTTTAGCCAGCTAGGGCCTAGAATTTCACCACACGCTATAAGGAAAAACTATGATTTAACTTTAAACCATAAATGCCATACAGAAAGAAAAATCTGTTTGTAGCCTAAAGTGAAATCCAGACTTGCTTTCTAGAAAAAGAAAAAAAAAATTTTCCACATGTTAGCCATGAGTCAACAAACTACATCTCATTTTGAAGTCACTCAGGTAATATTACCATCAGAAACAGCATAGGTTTTGACTCTAAGACTGTGTCATGCTGAGGCCAGCTATGTGAAGAGACACATACCTAACGCCCCTGAAGCAAGCTACCCTTCACTGGAGCCATCTCCAAAGAGGACCATTCACTGAGCCTGCCCTCCAGGGGCGGTTCACTCCACTGGTCATACCTGGAAAGCTGTACCCTAGTGTTGTGTCTGGAAAATTCTGACAGCCAGCAGGCAGCCAGAGCATCCCTCTAGAAACACCTCTCCATCCTCCATCTGCCATAATAAAGTCTTTCTCCTCCTTAGGACCAGCTTTAAAATATGGAGGACCTGGTGCAAAGTGAAAACACAGGGCTTCTTGTTCAAAAATGACTGAGAATTTCAAGAGAGCAACAGCAGAGCGTTAAGCCAGGGGTGGAGCTTTCTAAACATGGGGCCCTGAGTGACTGCCCAGGCCACTTTCCCATGAAACCAGCCAGCTCTGCTTCTCCCTAACACATTCCTACAAACATATATGATGTCTGCTGGGTGACTTTCACTCTCTTCTATAGTACCTTTGACCTATCTTTTGTGTTTTGTAACTGGGTCATACTGTTGGAAGGATGGACCTCCTAAGAGCAGGTTTGGTCCTCACTCAGCCATAGACCACTTGGGTCAGTAGGCGCCCCTTCAACTGACAAGGCCAAGAGCTTATTTTGACATCGCAAGCAACACAGTATTCAGAAGCTGATGCTCCAATGTCACTCTCTAAACTAAAAATCCTAAATTTAGCCCTTGAATCTAACATGGTATTTCTTAAGGCCCAATCTAACTTAAACCATAGCTGATTCACAAGTATGCCTTTTGTCTGCTAGCTTCTTCAAAAATGAACATATTTATAACAGAAGGAATCACTGCAACGTGTCCATTAATTCTCCTTTCATAAGTTCAAAAAAATGCCCAGTACATACTATGTAGCCCTCTTTTTTTGTGTTTAAAAGCCTCCCCACCAGGAGAATCACATGGCTGTTTATTCCATCTGTGCATGGGAGAGAAATGCATTAGTATCCAAGCTAATGCTAAGGGGATTCTATCAAGAAAGGAAGCAATTCGTCAGAAAAAGGTTCTGCAGAAAAGCTCCTGCCAGAAAATGTTGTTTCCTTCTCTCTCTCTCTCTCTCTCTCTCTCTCTCTCTCTCTCTCTCTCTCTCTCTCTCTCTCTCTCTCTCTCTCTCTCTCTCTTGAAATTCATGAAGATGAAGTGCAGCTTTTGTTTCCCATCAGTGAGATGAGGCTTAATACACTCTTGCCAAAAGCAAGCTAACACAGAGTAATTGTTTTTCATCTAAATTGCATGTCCAACCTGCTTAGCCTTCAAAGAACATAGATGCTCCGGCTTTGATACCCAACTGCAGAATGACAAAGGAGAGGGCACAAGGCACATGGGCCTGATGAGAATATTTAATAACCACCTCTCTATCAGCAAACCCTGGAACTCTGGGGCAGTAGGAAAGGAGAAAAGAGAGATTATTCATAAGGCAGATAAGGTTCCATATTTCATTGGAGACCAACTCTCTCTCTTTCTCTCTCTCTCTCTTTTTTTTTTAAGGGGGAAAAAGTGATTTAGAGGGAATTAAGATTCCCCAAGGTGTTTTTAATCTCTTTTCACTCCAGGGCCAGGTGCCTCATGTAGCACTTAAAAGGGTTTCGAAAATGAAAGTAAATGCCTAGAACACAGAAAAGAGATATCCATCTACACAAAGCATCTGCCTTTGTTTAAGAAAAAAGTAGTTTCAGCTTTAGAAACTTCATATCCAGACATTTTATAATTTTGATGCTTTAATTCCTATAGACTTTTGGTCTGTGTACACTATAGCCAATATAAAAAGAGGTAAAAATCATGAATAACTTTTTTTTATAGATCAAACCTCCTTCGTGTCAATGAGTGAGTTCATTTAATTGCATGTAACAGCAGAGTGTTTGAAGGAGGTCTATGTGATGTGAATAAAAACCACCCAAAGAAATGGAATGCTCAAATTCGCTGCTACCAATATTACCTTTCGCAGGCAGAGATGCCACCAAAGAGGCTGTGTGATTTTTGTCATTGATCCGTGTGCTTCATTGTGTAAACAGGTGCTGAGACAAAAGATCTGATTCTGTTTATTGTGTTTGTTCTGGTTAATTTAATTCTTCTTGCCTGGTTTAAACTTCTATTTTGTAATTACATTCCTAAATTCTACCGAGACTGGAGTGCTTGCACTTAAGAGAATGTGAGCATAAACTAAATTACTTCTGTGGTTGTCTATAAATAGTGCTACTGTCATCTAAACATAAGGAGTTTCTGACCCCAGACAGCCCAGGAATGGAAAGTATCTCTCAGCATGCTCCCCAAATAAGAGAAGGAAGACCAGCAACTCCATCGGACTGAGAAAGTCAGAGCAGGGGAAAACGCACTTGGGGATGTGGGTATTAGTGTCAGCTCCACAGCTAAACAAGCTGGACAGCTAAGTCCCTGTCACCTAAATCCTCTGAGTCCTGGGGATTCCTGCAAATTGCGAGTCTTAGATCCATCTCTCAGGTTACTCTTTCAGTACTAGAAGTCTATAATTTCAATCGCTGTGCTTTCTTTTCTTTTCTTTCTTTTTTTTTTTTTGACACTTTTCCTTGCTTTAATATTTTTGTCATGTTTTCCTTTCTTAATGCAGAATCAATTTCAGTTTGGGTATAGAATAGCTTTTCGTAAAATTTTGGTTAAAAAAAAATCTACTTGGTTAAGTATGGCTTTTACATGAAGGAAATACCCTACAATCATTAAGATGTTCTTAAACACTAGAAAGCATTGACATTATGTATGGGTTTTGAAAATCAAATGCCAATTTACAATGCTTATATTGCAGATCTATGTTTGTTCCGATACTAACTGGAGAGAGAGAGAGAGAGAGAGAGAGAGAGAGAGAGAGAGAGAGAGAGAGAGAGAGAGATCATAGATAGAGATGTTTACTGAAGACCAAACATCTGGCCTTTTACCTTTTATAGCACAGATAGAAATGCAGGAAATTTCTGTGAAACTATCTTTTGACTTAGTAGCTTGACACTACAATCATCACGGTCCAGCTATTTCTCAAAAGACACAACTCAGCTTATGTATTAACCAGGAAGTTGAGATTCTTGGTTGTGGTTTTCAGAAAAAAAAAAAAATTAAGCAAATAAGGAAATTTCTTGATTTATGTAACCTGAATTTTCAGGGGTATCACTAGCTTCAGGCATGGCTGGTTCCAGACACTTCATGTCACCAGGACTTGGTCTTTCTCTTTCTACCTCCTGCCTCTGTTTCCTTGAATGTTTGCTGCATGCTTAGACAGGCTTTTTTATATAGTGGCAAACATAGCCCCTGGCATCACTAGGTTTAAATGGAGGCTTAAATGGAGGCTAGATTATGATCTCAATATCATAGTTTTTCTTCTATCTTTATGTTGCTGGGGAGAAAACTTTTTCCTCTACCCTTCTAGGTTCTTCTGCCTGCTCTAAGAATTACATTGATGTGAGACAGGTTAACAAAAGAAAAACAAATTTAGTTTCATACATATGGAGCCCCAAAGGTATGGGACCTAAGAAGTGACCAAGGCAGTCTATTTATACACCTTTTTAGACAAAGAAACATTTATTTGTGAAAATTTGACAAAAAGGCATTTGGGCCTAGAGCAACAAATTAAAGAAGAAGTAACAAAGTTTAGTTATATGGCTTCTTCAGCCTTGAATTCCCTATCTCTGGTGATAAGAATGTCTTCTATCTTCCTGATACAGGGAGGACACCCTCCCATGGAGATTATTTCTTGCTTTCAGGGGAATGAAGGCGAGTCAGAGTGTTTTTCTAGTACCGGCTGTTTCTCAAATAACTTTAATTCAAAATAATCACTATGCCAAAGTGGCACATTTTGGAGTGGCTTGCCCTGAACCTCATCAGTATGAAATTAGAATAAGTGACGCCAGTTGGTACTACCATGTTTCCCCAAAAATAAGACCAGAGCTTATATTAATTTTTGCTCTAAAAGATGCATTAGGACATATTTTTAGGGGATGTCTTATTTTTTTCATGCACAACAATCTACATTTATTCAAATACAGTCATGTCATCTTCTTCTGGAACATCATCATAACATACTGAATGCATCCATCTGGCTGACGATATTAACTGGGGTTTATTTTCAAGGTAGGTCTTATTTTTGGGGAAACACAGTTCCTAGTGATTAGAAAGCCACACTGAAAATTTCTGAAGAATGCAGTATCAACCTGTGTGGTAACTCTTTAGAGGTAGTGTCTCCATTTGGTCTCTGCCAAAATAAATCACTTCATTTTAATGCCAAGCTCTCTTTGTCCTGATGCAATGATATATTTTTTTTTAATTTATTGGGATGACAATGGTTAGTGAAATTACATAGATTTCAGGTGTACAATTCTGTATTACATCATCTATAAATCCCATTGTGTGTTCACCACCTAGAGTCAGTTCTCCTTCCATCACCATATATTTGATCCCCCCTTACCCTCATCTCCCACCCCCTACCCCCCTTACCCTCTGGTAACCACTAAACTATTGTCTGTGTCTATGAGTTTTTGTCTCTCATTTGTTTGTCTTGATCTTTTGCTGTTTGGGGGTTTTTTTAATGAATATGGTCACAAAATTCCTTTCCTTTGCCTCAGTGTGCTGAAAGACAAATGATATGTACCAGCAGTCAATAAATAGAATGAAAAGAGAATATTTGGAAATCCAGGATTCTAGTTCAAATCCCAGCAGTTTGAAAAATCATTTAAACTTTCCATTACATCATCAATAAAATGAGAGTGCTGAGTGAAGTAATTTTAAGGCTTGTTTCAGGTTCTGAAATGTTATGAATCCATATAGTGCTGACCTTGCTGTTATAATGTTGCAGTTTTGTTTTTTGCTTTCTTGATACTGTTTTTTCCTCAACAAGGGAAACCTATCATTTAGAACCTTGAGAAACACTGAACACTAAGTAGGTCAGAAACATTCTACAAGAGATAAAAGCACTCAGAAGTTTTGCAGGAAGGTGGTAGATAAGCCAATGGACCACGATCCTGAATACTTTGTCTTCCAGAGGAAAACAAGCAAGCACAGAAAGCAGTCAACCCAGCTTCAGCAGAAGCTGAGTGCCCACATATTGATCTTCTGTCAGACTGGGTCATGGGGGTGCTGGTGTACATTAAGTAGGGAAAGAAGTGAAAATTACATTAATTCAAATGGCTAAATCAATATGTAACAATGCAGTTAGTGGTAGTTGACCTTAAGTGCACTTTTAATAAAACAAAGGTAATTCAGGCCAGCCTCCAGCATATGCCATTCAGAAATATGAATTAATGCAGAACAGATATGATAAAAAAAAAAAAAAAACCCTTCTAATGCAGACACCTTTGCAGATTGGGCTGACGGCAAAAAGGTCGAAGCTGCTCTTAACAAAGGCAACTCAAATTTTATTCATGTGATGCTGTCTTCATTTATCACCTCTCTCCCCGTCTCAAGAATTGGACAGCCTTGATCTCGGCATATTTAAAAGTAGGAAAAAGATTTCTACAACTATTTCCCCAGCAAATCATAAATCTTTAGCAATAGCTTTGTAACCTTGAGCACTTCCTTCGTGAACAAACATAAATGTTACCAGTTGTTACTCTAGGAACCCTGTTTTACTGTAACATGATTTGCATACATTTGCATATAAACATATAAACATTGCACTCTACTTGCATTAAGGATTACTGAAGTAAGTCTGCTTAAACTAAAGAGGATGCAAAAAGAAAAATAAATAGTGAATAAAGAGAGGCAATCTCTTCAAGATATCAGAGAACCACCTCAGATGTTATTAGCTATCGAGCTCACAGATGTGATACTTTTAAATTGCCTTGCTACCTATAAAATACCTTAAACTATGGAGCATTACAGTCACCATACTAAGGACTTGGTGATAACTCTAAGGAAAAGGTCAATCTAAGAATCATTTCAATACACATAAGGCAGCAGGCGGCTTTAGGGAATTCCCAAAGGAGCACAGGCAAGTTTCCATGATTTTGTGACCTACAGATGCCAGTACATACGGTGCAATTTCCCTTGCACTCTGGTTTGGCTGCAAGAACAAATGTGTGATAATTTGAAATCTGTCCTGAGACACTTTCCTTTGATTTGCTGTTTGGTGATGGCTCCAGTTGCTCTGCAGCCTTGCCTTTCTCAGGTTTGTCTGCTGGTTACCATGGCAATGTGGCTCAGTGCATCCTTTGAGCTAAACCAGCATTCTGTCTCATGCAAGCAAGCTACTGGCAGCAGAACTTCACTGAGAACTGGGCAGCAAGTTTTGAGGTTGAATGTAAAACCAATTGCTCAACAATATAAACGCACACCTGAAAGGGGAAAGTGACATGCCACAGAACAAGTCACAGTTTCTTTGTCATCAAGGACATGGAACAAATATCTGACCTCCCATAGGACCAGCCATGAGCCCACCGAGCAGGGGTGTGCTGGCAATAAACGTTAAGTTCACCAGCTAACGCTGAGACATGAGCAGAGTTGCTTATGACCTCAAGAGAGCCAAGCAACAGTTCAGCAAGTAGGAATTCCGTCTACCCAGGGCATCCCACATCAAACCACTAGGCACACCCACCTTTCCACACAGCCTCTATGTCCAAATAGTCACTGAATTGAAAAATAATTATAGAAAGTTCATAATGATAAATGCTTACATCAAGAAACAAGAAAAGGAACTTCCGGAAAAATGGCGGAGTGAGGTGAGCCTCTGTAAAGCTCCCCTGGAATTTACAAAGAATCGAACAACAAAAACTCCACAAAGGACTCCCTGCACAGCAGACAGGCAACACGAAGAGGCCCACTACCGACTGAAATCACCTACAGGTGGGAGATTCGCGCGAGTGGAGGGAGGAGGAAAGGGAGAAGTGCGCGGAGACAGAACCGCACGCAGACCTAGCTCAGTGCGCCGAGCTCGCTGCTTCCCGGAACTACCGCAGCTGCGGGAGAGGGAAGAACTCGGACTGCTAGGGCTCCGCTTGTGGCCCACAGGGCTGAGGGGACAGCATATACCACGGCTGAACCCAACGCTCACGGCAGAGACCTCGGAGAAAGGACTGAGGGAAGAAGGCTGAAAACGGTGGCTTAAGCCCGCACTGCCGAGCAGAGAACGGAGCCTTAGGCACTGAGACTAGCCGCCCCCTCCCTCCCCTCCCAAAGCTCGCCCCACCCCCACCTGCCCGGTGCTAGAAGCGAAACAGTAGCAGTGTCAGATCAAAACAACAGAAAATTTGCTGTTTTGAGATCTGTGGACCGCAAACACAAATTCACAGCCCAACTAGTTCCAGCAAAGGGGAGAGAGCTGTGGAAGCAGGACCGGCTGTGGTGGTGGTCGCAGCCATTGCTCTGGGCCACCTCTCACAACTCACCCCGCCCCTGTCCCCACCTATCTGGGTGGATCCCTGCAGGAGTAAACAGAACTGCTGAAATATACGGGCTCTGAATCAGCAGCTGGAAGAGCTTTCGAACATCAAAAGCTCTCCACATACCCACTGGGACACTGCACCCTGTGACCTAGACGAACTATTAACAGAGGAGAAGCCCGTCTCCCAGGGAATCCCCCCATTGTGTGAGAAGTTGGAATAGTGCAGAGAAAACATAGCACTACTGTGTGGGAGAAGAAAAATAAGCTGCAGTTGGAGGAAAAAAATAAAACATTCTACCAACAAGTACTGGCAAACAAAAGAAAGACCGCTTTCTATCAACCTGTTGCAGAAGTCACTCCTGTAGATGTCTAGGAAGAGAAATAGTAAACCAGTAATCGCCATGAATAACCAAGGCAACAAGATAGCTCAGAAAGAAAGTGAAAAATCTCCAGAGAAGGCACTTAAAGATACAGAAATATGTGACTTAAATGACAGAGAATTCAAGATTGCAGTTCTGAAAAAACTCAACGAGATACAAGAAAACACAGATAGGCAGTTAAAGGAAATCAGAAACTCAATCAAAGAACAGCATGAGCATTTTACGAAAGAGATTGAAATCTTAAAAAAGAACCAAAGAGAATTTCTGGAGATTAAGAACTCAATAGAAGAAATTAAGAATGAAATAACCAGCTTAGGTAGTAGAGTTGACCAGATGGAGCAAAGAATCAGTGACATCGAAGATAGAAACCTGGAAATGACACAAATTGAAGAAGAAAGAGACTTGAGACTTAAAAGAAATGAAAGAACTCTACAAGAACTTTCTGACTCCATCAGAAAGAGCAATATAAGAATAATGGGCATACCAGAAGGAGAAGAAAGAGAGAAGGGAACAGAGAATATATTCAAACAAATTGTCGATGAGAACTTCCCAAATTTGTGGACAGAACTGGACCCTCAAATCCAAGAAGCAAATAGAACACCTAGTTACCTCAATCCCAACAGACCTTCTCCAAGGCACATTGTATTGAAGCTGTCTAAAATCAACGACAAAGAAAGAATCCTCAAGGCAGCCAGGGAAAAGAAGACGGTAACTTACAAAGGAAAGCCCATTAGATTATCATCAGATTTTTCAGCAGAAACTCTACAAGCCAGGAGGGAGTGGAACCAAATATTCAAACTATTGAAAGAGAGAAACCATGAGCCAAGAATAATATATCCAGCAAAGATATCCTTTAGATATGAAGGAGGAATAAAGACCTTTCCAGACATACAGAAGCTGAGGGAATTTTCTAATACACGACCTGCACTACAAGAAATACTAAAGGAGGCTATTCGACCACCATCAACAGGGACAATTTGTGGCAACCACAACTCAAAAAGGGGGAGAGTAAAGGCCTGAACCGGAATATGGGAATGGAGAAAGTAAGCGTGCTGAAGAAAATGGAATACTCTAAATATCAAACTTTCTTTTACATAATCTTAAGGGTAACCACTCAAAATAAATCCAGAACTGAAATATATACTGAAATAAAAGAAGAAACAGAGGGAAACATCATAGAATACCACCACACAGAAATAATAGACAACAACAAAAAGGCAAAGAAACAATGGAGACACAACCTTATCAGAAAACTAAGGATAGAATGACAGGAAATCCTCACATATCAATAATCACCCTAAATGTAAATGGACTGAACTCACCAATAAAAAGGCACAGAGTAGCAGATTGGATCAAAAAACTAAACCCAACCATATGCTGTCTCCAAGAGACACATCTCAGCTACAAGGACAAGCATAGACTCAAAGTGAAAGGGTGGAAATTGACACTCCAAGCAAATGGTACCCAGAGAAAATCAGGTGTAGCCATAATGATATCAGATGAAACAGACTTCAAGGTGAAAAAGACAACAAGAGACAAAGATGGACATTTCATAATGGTGAAGGGGACTGTACAACAAGAAGACATAACAGTCATCAATATTTATGCCCCCAATCAGGGAGCACCGAAATACACCAAGCAACTACTAACAGAACTAAAGGGAGAAATCGACCAAAACACAATTATACTAGGGGACTTAAATACATCATTGACAGCTATGGATAGATCATCCAAACAGAAAATAAATAACGAAATAGTAGCCCTAAATGACACATTAGATGAAATGGACATAATTGACATTTATAGAGCACTTCATCCTAAAACATCAGACTATACATTCTTTTCTAGTGTACATGGAACATTCTCAAGGACAGACCATATATTGGGACATAAAATCAGTCTCAACAAATTTAAGAAGATTGAAATCATACCATGCATATTCTCTGATCACAAGGCTTTGAAATTGGATATCAACTGTAAAAAGAAAGCGGGGGAAAAACACAAATGCATGGAGACTAAACAACATACTTTTAAAGAAGGACTGGGTCAAAGAAGAAATTAGAGGAGAGATCAAAAGATACATAGAAACAAATGACAATGAAAATACATCCTACCAAAATTTTTGGGATGCAGCGAAAGCAGTTTTAAGAGGGAAATTTATCTCATTACAGGCCTATCTCAAGAAACAAGAAAACTCCCAAATAAATAACCTCATGTTACACCTTAAAGAACTAGAAAAAGAAGAACAAGTAAAACCCAAGGTCAGCAGAAGAAAGGAAATAACAAAAATTAGAGCAGAACTAATTGAAATAGAGAACAAAAAGACAATAGAAAAAATTAATATGACAAAGAGCTGGTTCTTTGAAAAGATTAACAAAATTGACAAACCCTTGGCTAGACTTACTAAGATAAAAAGAGAGAAGACACTGATTAACAAAATCAGAAACGTAAAAGGGGAAGTTATCACGGACACCACAGAAATACAAAGGATCATCCAAGAACACTATGAAGGACTATATGCCACCAAATTCAACAACCTAGAAGAAATGGACAAGTTCTTAGAAACATATAGCCTTCCAAGGCTGAACCATGAAGAACTGGAAAATCTAAACAGACCGATCACCAGTAACGAAATTGAATCAGTCATCCAAAACCTTCCCAAAAGCAAAAGTCCGGGACCAGATGGCTTCACTAGTGAATTCTACCAAACCTTCAAAGAGGATCTAATACCAATTCTGCACAAACTCTTCCAAAAAATTGAAGAAGAGACAGTACTCCCTAACTCATTTTATGAGGCCAACATTACCCTGATACCAAAACCTGGTAAGGACAGCACAAAAAAAGAAAACTACAGACCAATATCTCTGATGAATACCGATGCAAAAATCCTAAATAAAATTCTAGCAAATTGAATACAACAATGCATTAAAAAGATTATTCATCACGACCAAGTGGGGTTCATCCCCGGGGCACAAGGATGGTTCAACATATGCAAATCCATCAATGTGATACATCACATAAACAAAATAAAGGACAAAAATCATATGATTATATCAATTGATGCAGAAAAAGCATTTGACAAGATACAACATCCATTTATGATTAAAACACTTAATAAAATGGGTATAGAAGGAAAATACCTTAACATAATAAAGGCCATATATGACAAACCCTCTGCTAATCTCATAATTAATGGAGAAAAACTGAAGCCCTTTGCTCTACGTTCAGGAACATGACAGGGATGTCCCCTATCACCTCTGCTTTTCAACATAGTGTTGGAAGTCCTTGCCAGAGCAATCAGGCAAGAGAAAGAAATAAAAGGCATCCAAATTGGGAATGAAGAAGTTAAATTATCACTCTTTGCAGATGATATGATGCTATATATAGAAAACCCTAAAGACTCCACCAAAAAGCTATTAGAAACAATCAACGAATACAGTAAAGTTGCCAGCTACAAAATCAACGCACAAAAGTCCATTGCCTTCCTATATACTAACAATGAAATCTCAGAAAAAGAAATATAAAAAACAATTCCTTTTGCAATTGCAGCAAAAAGAATAAAATACCTAGGAATAAACTTAACCAAGGATGTGAAAGACCTATATGCTGAAAACTATAAGATATTTTTGAAAGAAATTGAAGAAGACACAAAGAAATGGAAAGACATTCCGTGCTCATGGATTGGAAGAATCAACATAGTTAAAATGGCCATATTACCCAAAGCAATATACAGATTCAATGCAATCCCCATCAAAATCCCAATGGCATATTTTAAAGAAATAGAACAAAAAATCATCAGATTTGTTTGGAACCACAAAAGACCACGAATAGCCAAAGCAATCTTAAGGAAAAAGAACAATAATGGAGGTATCACACTTCCTGACTTTGGCTTGTACTACAGGGCTACAATAATCAAAACAGCATGGTATTGGCAGAAAAACAGACACATAGACCAATGGAATAGAATTGAGAACTCAGAAATAAAACCACATAAATATGGACAGATAATTTTTGACAAAGAAGCTAAAAACATACAATGGAGCAAAGACAGCCTCTTCAATAAATGGTGCTGGGAGAATTGGATAGCCACGTGCAAAAGAATGAAACTGGACTGCTATTTGTCACGATGTACCAAAGTTAATTCAAAATGGATCAAAGACTTAAGCATAAGACCTGACACAATAAACTGCATAGAAGAAAACATAGGTACTAAACTTATGGACCTTGGGTTCAAAGAGCATTTTATGAACTTGACTCCAAAGGCAATGGAAGTAAAAGCTAAAATAAACGAATGGGACTATATGAAACTTAAAAGCTTCTGCACAGCAAAAGAAATCATTGACAAAATAAAGAGGCCACCAACTGAATGGGAGAAGATTTTTGCAAACAGTGCCTCCAATAAGGGGCTAGTATCCAGAATATACAAGGAACTCATGCAACTCAACAACAAAAAAACAAACAACCCAATTGAAAAATGGGCAGAGGACTTGAAGAGACATTTCTCCAAAGAGGACATACAAATGGCAAATAGACATATGAAAAAATGCTCAACATCACTAATCATCAGAGAAATGCAAATCAAAACCACAATGAGATATCACCTCACCCCAGTCAGAATGGCTATCATCAACAAGACAAATAATAACAAATGTTGGAGAGGCTGTGGAGAAAAAGGAACCCTCATACACTGTTGGTGGGAATGCAGACTGGTACAGCCGTTATGGAAGGCAGTGTGGAGGTTCCTCAAAGAGTTACGAATAGAATTGCCATATGACCCAGCAATCCCTCTCCTGGGTATCTACCCAAAAAATCTGAAAACATTTAGAGATAAAGACACGTGTGCTCCAATGTTCATTGCCGCTTTGTTTACGGTGGCCAAGACATGGAAACAACCAAAATGTCCTTCGATAGATGAATGGATAAAGAAGTTGTGGTATATATACACAATGGAATACTATTCGGCAGTAAGAAAAGATGATATAGGAACATTTGTGACAACATGGATGGATCTTGAGAGAGTAATGCTGAGCAAAACAAGTCAGACAGAAAAAGCAGAGAACCATGTGATTTCACTGATATGTGGTATATAAACCCAAAACAACAAAAGAACAAGACAAACAAATGAGAAACAGAAACTCATAGACACAGACAATAGTTTAGTGGTTGCCAAAGGGTAACGGGGGCGGAGGATGGGGGGGTGGGAGATGAGGGTAAGGGGGATCGAATATATGGTGATGGAAGGAGAACTGACTCTGGGTGATGAACACACAATGGGATATATAGATGATGTAATACAGAATTGTACACCTGAAATCTATGTAATTTTACTAACAATTGTCACCCCAATAAATTTAATGGAAAAAAAAAAAAAGAAAGAAAGAAACAAGAAAAGATCTCAAATAAATAACCTAACTTTTACCTTCAGGAACTAGAAAAAGAACAAATGAAGCCCAAATTAGTAGAACAAAGGAAATAAAAATCAGAGCAGAAATAAATGAAATTGAAATTAAAAAGACAATAGAAAAGATCAGTGAAACCAAAAGCTGGTGTTTTGAAAACATGAACAAAATTGACAAATCTTTAGCTAGATTCATCAAGATAAAGAGACAAGATGCAAATAAAATCAGAAATAAAAGGGTAGACATTACAATTGATACCACAGAAATACAAAGGATCTTTAGAGACTAATATGCACAATTATATGCCTCCAAATTGGACAACCTAGAAGAAACTGATAAATTCTTAGAAACCTACAAACCACCAAGATTCAATCACAAAGAAATAACATCTGAATAGACCACCACTTGCTAATAAGGAGAGTGAATCAGTAATCAACGCCTCCCAACAAACAAGTTCAGAGTCCAATGGCTTCACTGGTTAATCTAACCAAACATTTAAAGAATACGAACCCTCAAACTCTTCCAAAAACAAAACAAAACAAAACAAACAAACAGAAAAAAAACAGAAGAGGAGGGAACACTTCCAAACTCAATCGACAAGGCCAACATTACCCTGATACCAAAATCAGACAAGAATGCCGCAAGAAAAGAAAATTATAGGCCAATATCCTGATAAACATAGGTGCAAAAATCCTCAAAAAAATATTAGCAAACAAAATTCAGCAATACATTAAAAGGATCATACTCCATGGTCACGTGGGGTTTATTTCAGGGATGCAGGGATGATTCAGCATCTGCAAATCAAAGTGATACACCACATTAACAAAATGAGGAATAAATAGCACATGAACAACTCAATAGCTACAGAAAAAGCATTTGACAAAACTCAATGAATTACATTTTTTTTAAAAGGGTGAGATGAAAATTAAACTGTATGTTAAAACACAGTCAAGATAACTTACTTTTGTACTTTTCCTATAGATTTATTTCCAAATGTACTTACAGTTAGAAAAACTAAACTTTAAGAAAATATTACTATATTTCTTATCGCCCTAACAATGATGCCTAAAACAGTTAAAAATTCACCTTTATTGATAGAACTGGCTAATACAATCAATTAAAGACGTCACAGAGATAACATGGTCATGTAAATTAGGCATGTAAATTATGAACTGCAGGTAAAGTATATTTATTTTTCCCTTATCAAACCTATGCCGATAACCCAATAACCTCTACCAGAGGCCTTAGAGGAAGGCCTTAGTCTCTCAGAAGATAAGGAGAAATGGATTACTGCAAACCAAACAATATCATTAGAAAAATAATTCAAGATGACGTCATAAAAATGGCGGCGTGAGGTGAGCCTCTTGAAATCTCCCCTGAAATTTACAACAAATTGAACAACTATAACTCCACAGGACTCCCTGAGCAGCAGACAGGCAAGAGGTGCACTACTGAAATCATTTAAAGGTGGGCAAATTGCAAGAGAAAAACAACTCAAAGCTCAGTCCACAGTATCATTTTCATAAGCAAACACACCATTTTTTAAAACAAGTCCTAACATTTGCCAAACGAATATCCAGATCTCAGATTCTGGTTAATCAAACACAAAACATGTGTGCTGGTGGGAAAAAAAAAAAAGTGGAATACATAAACTAGTCATTCTCACTTCTAAGAGATACAGTAAGTCTTATTCAAAAGTATGGAATTTCATTCCAGGATACAACAAAATTTTAATAATATCAAGGCGACTTCTGCTTCTGTTTAAGATGTGGAACAAGGATTGGCCAACGTTTTCTGTAAAAGACAAGATAATAAACAGTTTTTGCTTTACAGGCCATATGGTCTTTGTCACAACTGCTCAATTTGTAACCACAGAAAATACATAAATAAAACAGGCATGGCTGTATTCCAATAAAACTGAACAATGGTCCGCCTTTATCTAAGGGGGATACATTCCAAGATCCTGAAACCGCAGATAGTACTGAACCCCATATATACTAAGTTTTTTCTGATACATACAAGGTTGGACAATTAGGTTTGTAAATTTGTTGCAATGATGCTGCTAACCTTTTTTGATATCAGAAGGATTATTCATTATAAATTTGTTCCAACTGGATACAGTTAACCAAGTTTACTATTTGGAAGTGCTGAAAAGGCTGTGTGAAAAAGTTAGACAACCTGAACTTTTTGTCAACAATTCATGGCTCTTGCATCACAACAATGCACCAGCTTACCCGGCACTGTCTGTGAGGGAGTTTTTAGCCAGTAAACAAATCACTGTATTGGAACACCCTCCCTACTCACCTGTCTGGCCCCCAAGGACTTCTTTCTTTACCCAAAGATAAAGGAGATATTGAAAGGAAGACATTTTGATAACATTCAGGACATCAAGGGTAATACAACGACAGCTTTGACGGCCATTCCAGAAAAAAAGTTCCAGAATTGCTTTGAAGGGTGGACTAGGCACTGGCTTTGGTGCATAGCTTCCCAAGGGGAGTCCTTCAAAGGTGACCATAGTGATATTCAGCAATGAGGTATGTAGCACTTTTTGTAGGATGAATTTGCAAACTTAATTATCAGAACTCCTATATATCTATGGCAAAGTTTAATTTATAAATTAGGCACAGTAAGAGATTAACAACAATAATTAATTATAAAATAGAACAATTATAACAATATACTGTAGTAAAAGTTATGTGAACAACTTCTCTCTCTCAAAATACTTATTAGACTGTACTCATCCTTCTTCTTCTTATAATGATGTGAGGTAATAAGATGTCCATGTGATGAGATGAAGTTAGGTGAATGACGTAGGCATTGTGATGTACTGCTAGGCTACTATGAAGGAGGATATTCTGCCTGGATCATTAAGCCATGACAATGTCAATGGCTGGATGTCAGGAACAGACGATGTCAATGGTTGGGGAAATTTAATATTTTCAGACCACGGCTGACCACAGCTAACTGAAACTGCCAAAGGTGCAACTGAGGATAAGGGGCAACTCCTGTATTTACAGAAACAGGTGATGGGCGAGATTTGACCCA
This sequence comes from Rhinolophus sinicus, assembly GCF_057876585.1. Lineage (NCBI taxonomy): Eukaryota > Metazoa > Chordata > Mammalia > Chiroptera > Rhinolophidae > Rhinolophus > Rhinolophus sinicus. Next base: position 87,031,323 of record NC_142503.1, read on the forward strand.
CAGATCAAAGTTTTCCAACACCTAATGTAGAAAGTCAAAACTGAATGTTACTTTCACCCCAACAATGAGAACAAGATGACTACCGTGTTTCCCCCAAAATAAGACCTAGCCAGACAATCAGCTCTAATGCGTCTTTTGGAGCAAAAATTAATATAAGACCCAGTATTACATTATATTATATTATATTATATTATATTATATTATATTATATTATATTATATTATATTATATTATAAAGACCCAGTCTTATACAATATTATGTTATATAAGACCTGGTCTTATAATAAAATAAGATTGGAATTAAAGCAGAAGAATAAAGAGAGATCTCCTCAGTGGCATAGACATATAGGACTTGCCTAAGTCTGAAGGTGAAACAGGTGAACAAGGGAAACCTTCTGGAATGTGAGATCCTACATAAGTACAAGACAGCCCAGTCTACCACTGAGGGAGACGCAGAAATGCTAAGAGAGACTCAGCACTGAGTCACAGGCACACTTTGTCCTGTTGAAGACTGAGGGCAGGAAAACTGAAAGAAATCCTCTGGAACGCCAGGCCTCACACTGAGTAGGAAGCAGCAATATTCAACCATTGAGGGACTTTGAAGCCTATAGTGCACTGGTTCATAACTAAAGCAACAGCAAAGCACAAACCCCACTTACTAGGGACCAGATTGGCCCAACGCACCATATTAATGGCCTAATAGAAGGTGTGCTCTTTCCAAAATATAAAGATTATTTACCCTAGTTTCTCAGTGTCAGTGTTTTTATACACTCAAAGAAAAAGAAAAAAAGAAAGGAAAATATGACCCATCATCAAGAGATAAAATAAACAATAAAACCAGATGCAGAGATGGCATGGATGTTTGAATTATGAGTCAGGGACTTTAACACAATTTTCAACATACTAGAAATTCTCATTTCTGCCTTATCTGAAAAACAATTCAGTCTTATTTAAAGAAGCTATAATATAATGGAATAATATATGATATTAACATATTATCCATAATCACTACTAACAATAGATAAGCTCCTACTAGATGAGAAAGTCATGTCCCTACTAGAGGTAGATAAGATACTGCTAGATGAGAAAATCATATCACGAACACTAAGCATTTCAGGGAAAAGCTCAATTAGGTTGACAATGTAATACTCATACAGTCAAGACTAGGACACTGTTGTTAGTAAAAAAATGTGCTAAAAATAATTATACAATTTTTGGAATAGCTATTGGCCAAAACATTGGCTTTATAATGTTAATGATCCTATAAACCATTGCTATCAAAAATTATTTAGAAAAAAACTTAACATTACATATACATATGTATATTAAAGCACTTACTACATATTAACTTTGTCCAATTTCTTGGCCATATCTGTTTATAATACCATGCTACTCTTTTTCTAAAGAATGTATTTTTTAAAGTGAGCTTGTTTTTAATTTTTCATAAAATTACCTGCAAATCTTTGTTAAATTTGCATTTATGGCTAATAAATTTAAACTTGTTGACACCTTCAAATAACTCTTCTATATAGACCATAGTGTTTTTTAATTGAGACTATAGTCTCTCTAAAGAAGCTGAGGTACCTGGTAAACTCAGAGCAAAATCTGCTAAATGAAAGATAGCCTAACGCTATTTCTCTCTTATCAAAATGCATTGCAGAAATATTTTGGCCCAAATTTTTTCACAGTACTTTCTTTTTACCTCCATACAGAGTACAAATTCTTTCTTTTTCTTTTTCTGACTCTTTTAAGTGAAGCAAAACCTTAGACCTTCTCAATTTCATTCCAGTCTAGTGTGTAAACATAACCTATTGAAAATGGAGCTCCATCAAAAAATTATTTCAAGAAATTGAGACATTGCCAATTGATATTACAAAATTTCAAAATTAAAATTTCAAACCACTAGCTTTGATTAAGTTGTTTAGTTACTCTCTTGCTTTTTAGGGATAATTTTCAATGTCTTCCTGTTCGTATATCTTGTTTTCAGTTATTGGAATTTGATTTAAAAGCTGAAGTTTTGGTGTTAATTGCGTTGATTTTTTTTTTCGCTTAAAGATTTTTAACTGATTTTGAACAATAGGCAACAACATATCGAGTACTTCTTTATAAAATATGCTTAATGTCATTGTGAGACCCTAGAACATTAAAAGCAAATGTTCAAATACTCAAACATTTCCACAGTCTGACTGATGATGGGCAACAAAAAGAGAAAGAGCTTATTGACAGTCTGGCATTTTATTTTGTTTTGTTTTATGTACATAGGCTTTGTTACAAAAATTTTGTTATTTCCTTATTCTATCTTTGTGTGATGACTACAACTCTTTCAAGTTCGTTATTTTATTCAGGAAATTATTCAGGAAATTCAAAATTGGTTTTCCCTGAAATTTAAAGAATAATACAATTGCCAAACAATTTAAAGGATGCTGCTCCATCAGAAGCCTTGCTTTAATCTTCATGAGGCTAAATATTTAAAACTGGAGGTTGATCATACACCTGCTAGTTAAGATCTTTTCCTTCATGATATTTGTTTGTAGACTTCGTTTTGTGATCACTATTGTTTTTAAAGTAAACTTTTGTTGTAATATAGTATACATGCATAAAAGTACACATATCATAAATATACAGCATGATGAAGTTTCAAAAACTAAACACACTTATAACCAGTACCTAGATCTAGAAATATAACAGTACCAGCTACTTCATCCACTTTCCAGTAATTACATTCCTTCCTTCCCCACCACCACCACCCTGTGACCGGGGAACCACGATCCTAACCTAACATCTGAGACTACCTTTACCTGATTTTGAACTTTCTATAAGTGGAATCAAACCATGTGTACTCTTGAGTGTCAGCATTATGCTTGTGAGACTCCTTAGATTGTTGCATGTAGTTGTCTTTTGTTCATTCTCACTGCTGTATAGAATTGCATTGAGTGAATATACTGAAACTTATTTATCCATTCTACCACTGATGGGCACTTGGGTAGTTTCTGGTCTTTGGCTATTACAAATAGTGCTGCTGTGACAAGAATGCACATGCCTGGGGGCCAGCCCGGTGGCTCAGGTGGTTAGAGCTCCGTGCTCCTAACTCCGAAGGCTGCCGGTTCGATTCCCACATGGGCCAGTGGGCTCTCAACCACAAGGTTGCCAGTTCAATCCCTCGAGTCCCGCAAGGGATGGTGGGCTCTGCCCCCTGCAACTAAGATTGAACACGGCACATTGAGCTGAGCTGCCTCCCGGATGGCTCAGTTGTTGGTTGGAGCACGGGCTCTCAACCACAAGGTTGCCAGTTCAATTCCTTGACTCCCGCAGGGATGGTGGGCTGTGCCCCCTTCAACTAGCAACGGCACCTGGCCCTGGAGCTGAGCTGCGCCCTCCACAACTAAGACTGAAAGAACAACAACTTGAAGCTGAACAGAACCCTCCACAACTAAGATTGAAAGGACAACAACTTGACTTGGAGAAAAGTCCTGAAAGTGCACACTGTTCCCCAATAAAGTCCTGTTCCACCCCCCCCCAAAAAAAAAAAAAAGAATGCACATGCCTATCAGTGCACATCATTACACATCCCTGTTGTGTAAACACATGGACATGGACATCTTCTTTGGATACCATTATGAATTATTTGTGTAGCACAACCAATTCCAAGTACATTGAGGCAATTCCTGCCTCATAAATTACTTTGGTAAGAATATTTTACTTTAACTCTGTGCACCACTAACATTTACATTCAGATTATCGACACAAAAACAATTTTTTTCTCTTTAATGTTGAACTTTGTGACTGAATCGTACAGTATTTTTCCCGACAAGGTCACTTGTTTCACTTTCAACAAAATGAAGTCTAAGTAACTTCACTTTAATTCCATAGACTGAAAAAAAAAATTTTTTTGATGTACTATTGGAATTACTGATTTCCATGTGCAGCATCTGATGACACCAAATATTGGCATAAAATAACGGTTTGCAAAGTTCTTCGGCTAATGAAGCCAACACCGTCATGGCTATGTGCACAAGAAAACTTGGAATTGAAACGAGCAACATTAATTTAAAAGAAGACTCATTTGCTCTACAGAAAAGTCATACTTCACAGAGTAAATGTGCTTTCTGTAGCTGCACGTGCTAAATTGCTGCCTTTGGGCACAGCCTTCAAAACGAGTAACTTTTGAAATACTTGCTGATGCTCCTTCAACAGATCATTGTCTTCTGGTTTTCTTTCTCCCTTTAATAGACTTTAATTTTTAGAACAGTTTTAGATTCACAGCAAAACCGAACAGAAGGAACAGAGACGGTGCCTGTATTCCCGGTCCCCACATGCACAGCCGCCTCCATTATCAGCATCCCTGACCAGAGCGGTGCCTTTATTAAAACTGATGAACCCACATGGCCACATCATTATCATTCAAAGCCCATAGTTTATATTAAGGTTCACTCTTGGTGTTGTACATTCTATGGGTTAGGAAAATGTATAATGACATATATCCACTATTATAGTACCATGAAGAGTAGTTTCACAGCCTGAAAAATCCTCGGTGCTCCTTCTATTCATCACCCCCTCCACCTAACCCCTGGCAAGCTCTCACGTTTTTACTGTCTTCATAGTTCAAGCTCTTCAAGCTCTTTTACTGTCTTCATAGTTTTGCCTGTTCCATAATGTCAGATGGTTGGAATCATGCAGTATGAAGCCTTTTCAGATTGGCTTCTTTTATTGAGTACTATGCACTTAAATTTCCTTCTTTTCATGGTTCTTTTTAGTGCTGAATAATATTCCCACTGTCTGGATGTGCCACAGTTTATCCATTCACCTACTGAAGAATAACTTGCATTCCAAGTTTGGGCAATTATGAATAAAGCTGCTAAAAACATCTATGAGCAGGTATTTCTGTGGACATAAGTTTTCAACACCTTTGGGTAAACACCAAGGAGCATGATTGCTGGATCATGTAGTAAGGGTATGTTTAGTTTTATAAGAAACTGCTCAACTGCCTTCCTAAGTGGCTGTACCATTTTGCATTCCCACCAGCAATGAATGGGAGTTCCTGTTGTTCTACATCCACTCCAGCATTTGGTGTTAGTGTTCTGAATTTTGGCCATTCTAATGGGTAGGGGTATCACATTGTTGTTTAAATTTGCATTTCCCTGTCTTCTGGTTTTCATGTGGTCAGTGGTTCCATTATGATGCCCATGGTGGATGAGAATAAATATTACCCATTCATTATCAAATTTCTTAAGAATATTTTTAGTATTTAATTTTTATTATGCATGTGCTTCCATTCCATTGGGGTCATTGCTGACTAAAAGGTTTGCTGCAAATTTTCTTAAAGCATTATTAAATTAATAAAATAAACAGTTATTGTAACAGACATTATCCATGCCCCACAAATATCCCGCACACCTGTCAGTGTCCTCTAGCCAACTTCTTGCCAAGGAACAACTCCTTCCCCCTACCTCACACTCAGAACTGGGGACAACTATGCTGCCTATTTGTGAAGAAAACTAGAAGTGCTGAGCAATTAATACCTCCCCTCTGCCAGGGGTAACCCGCAACTAACAACTCTCCAGAGTAGGTGTAGAAATACCGTCAACATTGTGCCATTTCAATGGAATAATTCTGAAATGTGTGTTTTGTACCATTTCCCAGAGTTTCTCCACAGAATTAAGCTCTGGTCATGTGCTGTGGTAAATGACTTAATTATTCACCCTTTACTACCCCCCTTCCCTTCCCTGATTCCCTCCCTCACTACCCTACTGATATTCCCTACACTCTATAAATAAGGTATTTTCACTCTAATCCTTGTCTCAGGTCTGTCTGCAAGAGAACCCAAACTAAGACGTTTATAGATTGATACCATTAAATGAATGATAAAATCCCTATGCAAAAACATTCAGGTTATTCTCTCTGTGCACTTCCTCTATTTCCAGCACCCATTGTATGAACACCTAATCCATAATTTCCCACTGATCCTACCGAACAACAGATTAGCAGCTGCATGTGTGTTTCAGGATGAAGCACTGGCCACTGCACAAGTGGCTAGTATAATAAGTGACCTGAAGGGACAACAGCACCAACATTTCTCCTGCCATTACTCAAAACTGGACGGAGTTAGCTGTCCCTAGTCACCAGTGACCAAGGACACTTCATTTCTATCATTAAGCACCCTGTCTGCTGGTCTCAAAAGGGAAATATTGGTCAAATTGCCCACTCACTGCTCATAGGTCTCACACAATTCCAGACAAGACCATGGAAGAACATGGAAACACAAAATGGAGGTCTACTTAACATTTCCCAGCTTATTTTAAGGTGCCTAAAATAATAATATTTAATTTTTAAAGAAAAACAGTATAATCAACTAAATTTGATGGGATACCAGGATATTAGGAATAAACTAGGTCTGTCTCAGGCAAGTAACTATATGTTCTCCCCAACTTAATGAGATTGGAAGGTCACTAGGGCACATATTTAGTGCTGACTACACAAAAGCCATCCATACTCTTTTCTGCCTTTACAGTTGGAAAGTTATAACACCTCCCATGCTTCCTGCACCTATAGGTGGCCTCTTGACCCAGTTCCATCCAGTGAGCTATAAGCAGATGCTACTCAACGGGACTTTGGAAAAAGCTTTTTAAGAGGCAGACTGACATGCCCCTTCAGCTCATGGCCTTCGGTCTTCCCCTTTCTACTTTCTTATATTCAAAAATAATGGCTGGAGGTGCAGTAGCCATCTTCCAACTCGGAAGAATGAGGAAACATAGTAATAAAGATGCCTCAGTACTTAACATTGTTGATGTCACAGAGCAGCTGCACCAGCCTTGGCCTGCCTCTCTCTGGATCTCTGATTGTGTACAAAACATACACACACTCATCATCATCATAATAATAATAATAATAATAATAATGATAAAATCATTCTCTGTTCATGTGGCTGTAGTATGGTTTACTTATGTTTGCAGTGAAACACTTTCCAAATCTAAATGCATCCAAGTTCTTTCAATAAAAATACCCAACATTCATTATACCTATAGAAAGACTTCCCTCTCTACTAGTCTTTGTTAAGTTAGCTCTACCTAAAATGAAACTTTGATGACTTGTGACTGGTATATGTTAGATCTAAACTGTCATTTGAATTCAATAATTAAAAAACACACTAACAAGCATTCCTAATATGCTTACTTTCTTTTCCAATTGTTGAGCACTTTCTAGAGGCTGCCTGATATTTAATTTTTATGCATATAATTCATCACAACTTTATTGAAAACTCCTCAAGGGCAGAAACAGGATAATATAGTTTGACTGACCTTATGAAATTTATCAATAATATTTTGATTACTTTGCACATGCTTTTAATTTCCTAATATCAGAAACTATTAGATGTTTCTTAAAGCTTTATGTTTTAAATGTTTTAAATAGCTCTAAAAACTTTCTCTAATTCCAAGTTATTCCAAAAACTACGTTGAAAAGTAGATTTCCCTCCTTTCTTAGATCAATTTTAAGTAAACTAAATTTCATATTCTGGTTTAAAATTTTTTTAAGTTGATTGACAAGAAGCCAGTTCAAAATTGTACAAATTAACCACCTGAGTTAGTTATAAAAAAAATAAATAACTCGTTACAACCCTCCTCCAAATAAAGCTATTTTTTACTTCCCTTAGAGTAGATCTGCTTAAAATAAGATGATTGTAAATCACTCGAAATTATTCATAGACTGTTATATTGTTCCCCAAGATGAACTTTAAGAGGCACCTTGTGATTTATGCATTTGTGATCAAAATAAAGACAGCCTGATACATTTACTGTGGGAGCAATTTGCGTGTCAATTCACGGGCTTAGTCAAATGCTAGGTATACAACTGAGGTAGAGAAATGAAGAAAACAGAATATAGTAGTCCCTCTTTATACACGGGGGATACTTTCCAAGACCCCCAGTGGATGCCTGAAACCACGGATAGTAATGAACCCTTTCTTTATACACTATGTTTTTTCCTACAAGTATACATACATACCTATGATAACGTTTAATTTATAAATTAGGCACAGCAAGAGATTAACAACAATAACTAATAATAAAATAGAATAATTATAACAATATACTATACTAAAAGCTATGTAAATGTAGTCTCTCTCCCTCTCTCTGTAAACATCTTATTGGACTATCTGTACAGTGTAGATATGCTGCCAGTTAAATGCAAATAGAAAACATTTACTAAGTAGTAAGCGTGCCAGGAACTGTTAGCTCTCTTCACGTTGTCATTTAATCATCACAGCAACCCATATTACTATCCTAATTCTATAGGTGAAGAACTGCTAAGCACAGGCTGGGGACTCAGATTTAGGCTGACATACGGGACTACCAACAGTCCTGATTTGCCTGGGATGAGAATTCAGATCCGAAGATGCAGGACTTTCAGGTTTAAAACTGGGACCGTCCTAAGTACATTGGGATGGTTGGTCATTCTACTTACAGATTCTGTGCTCTCTCGTGACCATCTTCAGTCCATTCCTCACACCCAAAAGCCAGGGAGCACCATCCCCCTATGCTTTTAAGTTGGCTTCATGGAAGCCAAATTTAGCTTCCCACCTTTACCTGGAAAGTTGCTTCTTATAGCGGTATACTGCTTCAACACTCTTCTTAGACGTTTTTAATCTCACAATCTAAAAAGTGCTAGTTTTTTGTAGTTATATCAAAGTCTAACCACTATGCTGTATACCTGAAACTAAAATAATATTCATCACTTTTAATTGAAAATAAATAAATAAATAAATAAATAATTTCTAAAAAAGAAGTGATAGTTTGCAGACCTTACTTATCTGCTATTCATACCAGAATCATTGAGTTTTCAGTTAAGTATCAGCCTCCTGCTTACATTTGCTAATTTGGACCCAGAAAGTTGGTATAAGGATATTGCTTTGTTAATTCCAAACAATGTATAGAAAAAAATTTTATTGGAATGATAATCTGAAAATGTTGTAGTCTGAATTTTCTAACATTTACTCTTTTTTAATTATCTTAATCACAGTCATTATTTTTTTAATGTTACATTAAAAGTGGCAGTTTAAAATGTTGAACAGGAAGAAGATGTAATTTAATGAAGGGCATCTTTCTCCACATTGACATGAATGTTAAATCTTTTTTTAAGATTCTAATGTGGTCTAATTACTTTAATTTAAAATTCTGGGTATGCATGTTTTATTCATGACTTTCTAGATGATTGGGAAAGTTTCTGCAGCTTCTTTGAAGCTCTAACTTTGGAAATATAACAAATAATGAAGCCATCATATTTTCAAAATGCTCAGATAGAGGAGACTTTTGAAAGACAGTGTAATTGTGAATCAAAGCTTAATCAGCTACTGTGAAATGAGTTTTTAATTATTACATTGCCCCTGGTATGCTGGAGTTCACCAAGGTTAAGAGAATGACCTCACACACATTTCCTCTGAAAGGGTAGATTCTTTTTTTTTGCCTTTGCAGCATATCACCTTGAATATTCAGAAACTAAGTTATTCTGCTTTCCATGAAAATACTCCTCAGAAACAATTTTTCACACTAATCCTTGGCTAATCTCACACAAGAAATGGAAAGTGTCACTCATTTTTCTCTTATTAAATGCATTATTTCTGCAGTGGGCATAATGGCTTCTGAATTAAAATATTCATTTACTCCCACTGAAAAAGTCACATTTTCCAAAGTAATTTGTAAGTTTATTAAAGTGGATGTCACAAAGGACGCTAAAGCATAAATCTTTAAATTTCAGAATCCTGGATCAAAATAACTGGTTTTATTTCAAGTGGCCAAAAATAAAGCAGATTTTCCAAACTGGAGAAGAGTGTGTTTATACAAGGAGGCTCTGGGAAGATCAGTACCTGACATCTCTCATTGTAAATTTCAAGTCAAATTTCCATTTTTAGCAAATGGGGAACAGATATCGTGTGAATAACTTCCTAAACTTCCTGCCTCAAATGTAGACATTTACATCTATGTTTCATTTTCTGGCCACTAAATAAAACTAAGAGATCAGAACTTAAATGTCTTAAAGTTCCTTAAGAGTCATTAAAAAAAAATACTACATCAATCAATGCCCAAAGCAAAACCAAAAGACGTTTGATTTCAACTCCATTGCCATATTTTTCCTTTAGATTATAAAAACAAAAAAAATTGCCAAATGAAATTCTAAGTTCTGCATAGATATCAGATCTAATATCTTGACCTTTTCTAAAGCTCTCTCTACAAATGAATTTACACTGCAATTCTAAAGCAATTTTTAAGGAAAGGCATTTAATTCATGTATTTGAAACTTGAAATATCTCTAGTTCCTTAAATATATACGTATTTAGTCAAATCAAAGAAACAGATGTAGATGTTGTATGAAGTATGACTCAGATTCCTATTGAGAGTTTCCATTTTTGAGGAATGCAAACAACCTTGGGCTCACTAAATGAGAATAAGTAGGATCCTGAAATAAGTGTTGCTGGTAGGAGAGTTGTCATTAAAATGCTGCACCAGAGGTTTGATTTGCATAAGATCTGATTACATTTAGTAGCTGCTCACGTATCTGTGCTGAATCAATGTCACTTCATCAAGACACAGGTTATCTTTTCTGCTCACTTTAGAATGGTCTCAACTTCTAATTGAGAAATACAGCATTGCACATCCCATGTGTCCCTCTGTCAAATGTTTTGTTTGTGCTAGTTTGTGGCTGAAAAGGGAGATCTGTCAAGTCTTACATTGCATTTCTAAGGTTGAGCAAGCCCTATGTAATTTATCTCTTGAAAATGCTATCTATGAAAGTGTCTGACATCTCTGCCATTGGAGATAAGTGATATAGAGCTAGTAGACTAACTAGAAATAATAATAATAATAATAATAATAATAATAATAATAATAATAATGGCAGCTAGCCTTTACTGAGCAATTATTAACTACCAGATCCTAAGCTAAGTGCTGCTAAAGCATTTAATCTATCATTTAACCTTCTAGCAGCTAATATTATTAACCCCATGTTTTCAGGTAAGGAAACCAAAGCTTAAAGAGGTTATTTCCCTTGCTCAGTATCACAGCTCCTCATTGGTAGAGTCAAGAATTAAACTTGAAAGTCCATGCTCTTTGACCTACATTTCCCAGGAGCAGAATAACCAATGCTCTAAACTTGTGCAAACCCAAAAGTTAAATCTCAGCTCTGCTCTTAGTAGCACTGTTGAAAATTGAAACTCCAGAAGCAAGTCTACCTTGTTAGGACAAAATTCATTCAGAGATGTCATCAAAGTGCATTGTCATCTCAATGACACTAATCTCAGAATACAACTTCAGTCCCCACCCCACCTTTGCCCCCCACCATTGCATCCTGGTTGCTCACATCCCAGACACTTACCCATTACACTGTTTCACTCTAATCAAAGGAAGGAAAATTGACAGAAAGCCTTAGTGATGCTTTTTGTAATACACCAAAACTCAGTTTGTGTTAAGCATTTCTATTGTGGACACTGAAAACATAGTTAGAAAATGGTAATAATATTGTAAGCTAGTAACCATAATAGAACTAAAGAATTCGCAAAATCAGGGCTGCAGGAGTAATTGGAGTTCCTCTTAAAAGGTCCATGCATGAACTTACTTGCCAACGGACTCACTTGCTCTGAGCTCCAGAGCTGGGACACCAGCTTGAAAGGTACCAGGGACATATGGAGAAGAACTGAATTGTCCAGTTTCAGGGAAAGGGCTGGAGGGGTAGCTTTCTCCCACACAGAAGTGCTGGCAGAAGTCATTGTTTCTTTGTTGAGCCCTCCCCCACTGAGCGTGCACATGCAGGTATACACCAAATCTGAGTCACCATCAACCCGGCCAAGACTTTTCACCCCACCCTAGTGATTCCCTGAAAACCAACACCACCCAAGCTGCTTCCAGTGGTTTTTCCATACAAATGGCAAGTCTTTGCTCAGGCTACAGACTTCCTAAAGTCTCTCAATGATTCACAAACCCAAAACAAGCAGCATCTGACCTCAGTATGCTTCATATCTCTTGTTAAGCAACCCCAAGCCAGTGGCAGCAGGCCTCATTTCACAGCTTAGCCTCTCCCAGGCACCTCGAAGCCCAGCACAAGTGGAAACTATCTTCAGATCACTTTGTAGCTAATAACCAAGTGGCTCCAAGAAGGACAGAGGCAGTGGCTGACATTGGCCTGCAACAGAGCCCCTCCCAAGAGGCCCCAGAACAAATACACCCAGTGGTCAGTTTCAGGCCACACCAGAACACCATCCAACCACCACCAGAAATGACACACCCAAGGGCAGACTCAGCAGGCACCAGAGCCCTGCTGAAGCAATTCCTGTTCTGTAGGGTCAGCCACTGCACCACAGCTCCTCCATTGTAGTCATGGCCAGTCCTCACAGCCAACTGGCCTGCGGGTCAATTTCTCCCACTAACATGAAAACAGCAACCAAGGCTTGACTACAATAGAAGCGCACACACAACCCATACAAGGGACATTCCTGAAGCACCCAACCCAAGTGAGACTGCACCACTAGGCCACAGGACACCTATAACACTACATAGGCCACTCTACCAAGACCAGGCGACATAGCAGCTCTACCTAATAGAAACAAACACAGGGTGGCAGCCAAAATGAGGAGACAAAGAAACAGGTCCCAACTGAAGGAACAGAAAAAAGCTCCAGAAAAAGAACTAAACAAAATGGAGCTAAGCAACCTGCCAGAGGCAGAGTTCCAAACACTGGTTATAAGCATGCTCAATGATCTCAGAGAGAACTTCAACAAAAAAATAGGAAACATTAAAACAGAGCTAGAAAACATAAAACATAAATGAAGAATACAATAACAGAAATGAGAAGTACACTAAGGGAATCAACAGTAAATTAGAGGGGGCAGAGGATCGAATGAGCAATTTGGAAGACAAGATAAAAGAAAACACCCAATCAGAATGGAAAAAAAAAAAATCCAAAAAAAAAATGAGGATTGTTTAGGGGGCCTCTGAGATCATGTCAAGCACACCAACATTTGCAGCATTGGGGTGCCAGAAGGAAAAGACAGAGAGCAAGGAATTGAAAACCTATTTGAAGAAATAATGACAGAAATCGTCCCTAAACTGGCGAAGGAAATAGACAGACCAAGCCAGGGAAGTGCAGAGAGTCCCAAACAAAATGAACCCAAACAGGCCCATACCCAGACACACCATGATTGAAATGCCAAAGGTTAAAGACAAAAAGGGAATCTTAAAACCAGCAAGAGAAAAGCAATTTTTTAGTTTCCTATAAAGGAGCTCTCATAAGACTGTCAGCTGATTTCTCAACAGAAACTTTGCAGACCAGAGGGATTGGCACAAAATATTTAAAGTGATAAAAAACAAGGAACTACCATCAAGATTACTCTACCCAACAAAGCTATCATTTAGAGTTGAAGGACATATAAAGAGCTTCCCAGACAAGAGAAAGCTAAAGGAGTTCATCATCACCAAATCAGTATTACTAGAAATGTAAAAGGGACTTCTTTAAGAAGAAAAAAAGACCAAATATATGAATAATAAAATGGCAATAACTACATATCTATCAACAATTACTTTACATGTAAATAGATTAAAAGCTCCAATTAAAAGATATAGGGTGGGCCTGAGGCAGCTTAGCAAAAGGTCCCACTAGGCCTATTTGTCTATTAGTGCAGGAAAACAGTATGGAGATTCCTCAAAAAATTAAAAATTGAACTACCTTATGACCCAGCAATTCCACTCTGGGTATTTATCCAAAGAAATCCAAAACACTAATCTGAAAAAATACTCGTATATGCACCCCCATGTTTATTGCAGTGTTATTCACAATAGCCAAGATATAGACACAACCAAAATGCCTATTAATAGACCATTAGATAAAGAAACAGTGGTATATTTATACAATGAAGTATTACTCTGCTATAAAAAAGAATGAAATCTTACCATTTGTAACAACATGGATGGACCTAGAGGATATTATGCTAAGTGAAATAAGTCTAACTGAGAAAGACAAATACCACATAATCTCACTTATATGTGGAATCTAAAGAACAGAATAAATGAGCAAACAAAACAGAAATAGACTCAGAGATACAGAAAAAAACTGAAGGTTGCTAGATGGGAGAAGGGGTTAGGAGACAGAGGAGAAGGTGAAGGGATTAAAAAGTACAAATTGGTAGTCACAAAATAGTCATGGGATGTGAAATACAGTATGGGGAATATAATCAATAATATTGTAAAAATCATGTAGGGTACTAGATGGGCACTGGACTTATGGGGGGATCACTTCATAGACTGTGTAGATGCCTGACCACTGCAACGTACACCTGAAGCTGAAGTAAATAATTTTGAAGTTCAACTATAGTTATATATATATATATATATATATATATATATATATATATATATATAGTATAATATATTGTATAAATGTACCACTGTTTCTTTATCTAATTGTCTATTAATGGACATTTTGGTCGTGTCTATATCTTGGCTATTGTGAATAACACTGCAATAAACATGGGGGTATATATATATATATATATATATATATATATATATATAGTCACAGGATATAAAGTACAGCATAGGGAATATAGTCAATGGTATTATTGTAACAGCTATATATGATGTCAGAGGGGTAGTAGACTGCGGGGCAGTGTTTATCACTTTGTGGGGGTGTAAATGTCTAATCATTGTGTTGTCTTATATACCTGAAACTAATATAAATAATAACAACAATAATAATAAAAAGACATCGGGTGACTGAATGGATAAGAAAACAAAACCCTTACAAATGCTGCCTACAAGAGATTACAACGCTAAATGAAATAAGGCAGACAGAAAAAGTAGAGAAGCATATGATTTTACTGATATGTGGTATATAAAGCTAAAAACAACAAAAGAACAAGACAAACAAATGAAGGAACAAAAACTCATAGACATAGACAATAGTTTAGGGGTTACCAGAGGGTAAGGGGAGAGGGAACTCTAGAAGAGGGTAAATGGTGTCTAACATATGGTGAAGGAAAGAGAACTGAAAATGAGTGATGAACACACAATGTGAGCTATAGATGATGTATTACAGAATTGTACACCTGAAATCTATGTAACTTTACTAACAATTGTCACCCCAATAAACTTTAATTAAAAAAGAAAAGAAAAAGAGACTCACTTCAGATTGAGAGACACACACAGACTAAAAGTAAAGGGACAGAAAAAGATATTTCATGAAAATGGAACCAAACAAAAAAAGAACCGGGGGTAGCCAATACTTATACCAGACAAAATAGACTTTAAAATAAAGACTATAACAAGAGCCAAAGAAAGACCCAGTAATTCCACTTCTGGGTATTTTCTGAAGAAACCCAAAACACTAATTTGAAAAGACATATGCATCCATATTTTCACTGCAGCATTATTTACACTAGCCAAGATATGGAAGCAACTGGCGTGTTCATCAGCAGATGAATGGATAAAGAAGTAGCAGTACATATATACAATGGAGCATTATTCGGCCATAAAATGAAAGTAATGAAATCTTGCCATCTGCAGCAACATCGATGGATTTAGAGGGTATTATGTTGAGTGAAATAAGTCAAAGACAAATACCATATGATTTCACTAATATGTAGAATTTGAAAAACAAAATAGATGAACTAACAAAATAGAAACAAACACATAGATATAGGGAACATTTTGATGGTTGCCAGATGGGAGGGACGTTTAGGGATGGGTGAAAGAGGTGAAGGGATTAAAAAGTACAAATTGGTAGTTACAAAATAGTCATGAGGATGCAAATTATAGCATAGGGAATATAGTCAGTAATATTGTAATAACTGTGCATGGTATCATATGGGTACTAGATTTATCAGGTGATCACTTTGTAAGTTATATAAATGTCTAATCACTATGTTGTACACCTGAAACTAACATGATATTGTATGTCAACTCTAATTGAAAAATAAACGATTATTTAAGAAACAGAATTCCCAAAATTATTATTAAGCTATGTATGGATAGTGCTAAATACAAACATGTCTTACCATATACACAGACACACGTAAGTACATTAACACTAAGCTAAGGAAGATATTCACAACGAGAAATCAACCAACATGCAAATGGAGGGCTTCTGCTGTACGTGGCTACAGTCCCAGTTCCACCCACACTCTGTTGGAAGCAAGACATTTGTGTATATTATACATCTCTAAGAAAGACTTTTAAACTCAAATGCTGTGAGCCCTAACCTTGGTCAGAATGTTGAGACTCCTCTTCTGAAGGAAATTACTATCTAGAGGACAGTCTATCTAGAAAATATTATTCACTAATCTATCTAAATTCCTGAGAGAAGAAATAAGGTCTCCAAATTATCCCATCTTACTGAATTGCTAGAATTCACACAGAAGCCATGTGTGTAACAAAAAAAGTGTTTTGATATTTCAACCTAAAATGTCTGAACTCCAAATCAGTTCAGAAGACGTTTTGAATCACCCCTTTATCTTCTCTGAGTAGCTCTGTTACAGTTCTGCAGTACAGAGAGTCACTTATTCGTTTCACTCTTTCATTAAGCACTAATATTTCATTTACTTTGGCCTGGGGAAGGGAGACATTTGAATAATATTTGGATCCATTCAAAGCACTGATTAAAAAAAAGAACAGAATGTTTCAGTGAACAGTCAAAACAAGAGCCTAATGAGCATTGGACTGACGAGGTGGGGGTGGAGTGAAGGCCCCTTCCCTCTGCGCTGTCCCTTCTGGTAGCTAAGTTTCTCCTCTCTCTTTCAGTGCCTCACTCCTCCCTTCTTGCATGCCCCCACCCGCCCCAAATATGGAACCCATCCTTTTTTTTCCCCTTCACAAATGCTGTGAGATGGATTTGAAGATGTAACCAACCCTCCCTCTCCACTTCCATATTCTAATACTACTCTGGGCTTCTGCTTGTGTCAGTTATTGTAAACACCTTTCACCTGGCGCCTGGCCTCCAGCCTCTACCTCTAAAAGTCACCTTAATTGCCACCTGATTAATCCTCTCCCAATAATAATTTCAGCCTCGGGCCGGCCCGGTGGCTCAGGCTGTTAGAGCTCCATGTTCCTAACTCCGAAGGCTGCTGGTTCGATTCCCACATGGACCAGTGGGCTCTCAACCACAAGGTTGCCAGTTCAATTCCTCGAGTCCCGAAAGGGATGGTGGGCAGCGCCCCCTGCAACTAAGATTGAACATGGCACCTTGAGCTGAGCTGCCGCTGAGCTCCCAGATGGCTCAGTTGTTCAGAGCGTGGGCTCTCAACCACAAGGTTACCGGTTTGACTCCCGCAAGGGATGGTGGGCTGCGCCCCCTGCAACTAGCAATGGTAACTGGATCTGGAGCTGAGCTGCGCCCTCCACAACTAAGATTGAAAGGACAACAATTTGACTTGGAAAAAAGTCCTGGAAGTACACACTGTTCCCCAATAAAATCCTGTTAAAAAAAATAATAATAATAATAATAATAATTTCAGCCTCCAATGACTCGGCCTTACTGAAATACAAAACTCTTCACCACAGCATTTCAGTCCTACTTCAAGTTCCCTGGGGAACTAAATGACCCCTACCCAGGTTATTGTGACAAGGAAAGCAAGCTTCCAAACACACCCAGGGAGACAGCTTCTCCCCAGAGAGACAGATAAGCCGCGAGCCACTCTGCAGATGCACGTGAGCAAGTCCGTTGTGCTCAAAGTCTTGATCTGTTTCTAACCTTGTCTATGTGTACTTTTCTGGGATGCATATCACCTAATGAAAGCAGTTAGACTCTCATTCTCAGTTACATACAATTTTTTCCCAACGCACATAAATTAACAGGAAAAGACAGAGAAGCATTAAAAAATTTGAAAACTATAAAGATGATATAGGTTTCCCTGAATTGCTAAGAGTTGTACAGAAGAGGGTTCTCATGTGAAATGTACATTACTAGTCCTATTTTCCCTGAAGCCAAACTAGAAATCATTATTCTCTAAACAAGTAAGTAGAGCAAATCCTGGCTCTGCCTTCCCCAAACTTCCCAAATTTGATTAATAGTCTTTTCCAGTCTACTCATATCTTTATTTTCCAGATTCTGCTAAAGCTTGAGGATATTTCAGCTTTGGTATTTCTGAAACATAACAACGCTACTTCCAGGAAAGTAATGCAGTTCAAGGTCCTGAACTTGGAACTCCTCGAGAGGAAACACTGTTTTAATTACATTTGTAGTTTTGTTTTATAGCCAATTTCCTGGTCATTATTAGGGTGGGAACAGGACGGGGAAAGCATGAGAACAGGATGGGGAAAGCTGGGATTTTAGCCTTCAATCTTTTACCTACTGACAATATTATTTGGAGAAAAGGCCTTAACCTACCTGAGTCTGAGTTTGCTCAACAGTTAAAGAGAAGTACTAATACCACCTACTTCACAGGATATTGTTGTGAGGACCAAATGAGATCATGTATTACAATGTGGTTTGTAAATGATAAGCACTGCCTAATAGTAGTTATTATTACTCCCAAATTATCACTCCCAAATATGGGCTTAAAACCATAGCGTAGGAAATAAGAAGAAAAGGCTGAACAATTGCGTAACAAATATCTCAATCATGAATGACAATGCCAAACCTGAAAAACATCTTACCCATCTGAAAACCTTCCTGTAGTATCTCTCTACAACAGAAGGGGAAAAAAGAAAACAAGATGTTTAAAATCTGGTATTTTGTATTTGGATTATATTCCACCGATTGTATTTGCCAAATCCAATAACAAATTGAATAAAAAACTTTTGTTTTAAAACCATGTGGTGCATATGTCAAAGTAATTTGCATCATTCTAACCTTCCAACTGAAAATAACTATACAAAACAGATAAAATACATAAAACAGAGTCCATAGAGATCAAATAAATTAGCCAGAACTTGAAGGACCAAATCCCAAAGAGAAAACAAAAAGTGTACGTGCATTGTGATAATCTTGACAATTGGCCTCCACATTTTTCCCTCATACCATTTCTTGATTCTCTGCACAAGAATAGAGCCAAACTGAAAGCAGTGACCTGGAACATGCAGCAGTCTCACTGAATATGTTGATTGATTGATTGATTGATTGATTGGATTGATTGATTGCTGAATTTAAGAATTCCATAGATGAATTTAATAGCAGATTAAAGAGAGAAAATTTAATAGCAGACAAAAGAGAGAAAAACAGCAGATTTAAAAAAATTTAATAGAAGATTAATGATCATCGATAAACTTGAAGATAGGTCCTTAGAAATGTCCAGATTGAATCATGAACAGAAAAATGGAAGGAAAATACAGAAAAGTATATAAGAGACTGAGTGACACATGATTAAATGTTCTAACACACATGTAATTGGAATCCCAGAAGGAGAGGGGAAAGAATGGAACACAAGCAATATTTGAAGGCACACATTACCAATATGAGAAATGAAATGGGAGATATTTCTACAGATATTACAGATACTTAAAAAGATAAGAGAATATTATGAAAAGCATAATGTTCATGGATTAGCGTCTCAATGTTGTAAAGATGTCACTTGTCACCAAATTAATCTAAAGATTCAATGCAATCATAATCAAATATCCAGAAAGACATTTTGTGGGAATTTAATAAAGCATCTTAAAATGTATATGGAAAAACATGAAGGGCCAAGAGTAGCAAAGACAATTTTAGAGAAGAACAATGTTGGAGGACTTATATTGGGAGATATAAAGACTAACGTAAAATTGTAATAATTAAAATAGCGCCTTATTGGCACAAAGAGACATACCGGATCAATAGAATTGAGTCCAGAAACTAATGCACACATATTGGTCACAAAAGTGCCATGGCATTGCAATGAATGCAGCTTGAATGAATAATCATTTGAATACATGATGTTGGATCATTGGATATCATAAGAAAAAAAGTTACTGTTGACTCCCTACTTTATACCATATGCAAAATAAATAACTCATTCAATACACATAGATTTGAATATGAAAGGTAAATAATAAAACTTCTAGAAGTTAACACAGAAAAATATATTAGTGGTCTTAATATTATGACATATTTCTTATATAGGACACAGAAAAAGCTAACCATAAAGAAAAACATTGATAAATTGAACTTTACTACAGTTAAGAAAGTCTATAAATCAAAAGATACCATTATCTTTTGTGAAGAGGGTAAGGGGGGGAGGTGAGGATAAGGGGGATCAAATATATGGTGATGGAAGGAGAACTGACTCTGGGTGGTGAACACATGATGGGATTTATAGATGATGTAATACAGAATTGTACACCTGAAATCTCTGTAATTTCAGTAACAATTGTCACCCCAATAAATTTAAACAAAAAAAGTGAAAAACATAAGCAACTGAGTGAGAAAAGATTTTTGCAATATTTTTCCAACAAAGAACTCAGAATATACAAAGAAATGTTACAATTGAATCAGAAAAGTATAGACCATCCAAATATACAAAGAAATATTACAACTCAATAAGAAAAGCACAGACCACCTAATTTTCAAAAATCAGACCGAAAAATCATGAACAGGTATTTTGGGGAAAAAAAAAAAAAAAAAAGTCTAATAAGGATATGAAAAGATGTTCAGCATTATTCATAAGGAAAATGAGATACCACTAAATAATCTCTAGAATAGCCAAAGTTTGTTTTTTTAAATGATAATACCATGTATTAGTAAAAATTTAAATCATCTGGAGGAGTAGGAGTATAAGCTAGTACAACCACTTCAGAAAACATTTTGTTGTTATCTGCCAAAGTTAAACATATGCATCCCTATAATCCAACAATTCTACAACATTAAAAGCATTAAATATGCACAAAAAACACATATAAGAATGTTCACAGCAGCCTTATACATAATTTCCCCAAACCAAAAATAACCATAACATCCACTGGATAAACATGTGTGGTACAGTCTTTCAATAGAATACTATACAGCAAAAGTCAGAAAACTACAGCCTGTGGGTCAGATCCTGCTATGCCCACTTACAGTATTATCTATGGCTGCATTTGCACAGCAATGGCAGAGTTCAGTAGTTGAAACATAGACCATATGGTCTACAAAGCTGAAAATATTTACAATCTGGACCTTTACAGAAAAAAAGTTTGCCAACCTCTGCCATAAAATGAAAACGAATGAGCTACAACTACTACTGTTACTATTTACAACAAAATGAACCCCAGAAACATAATACTGGTGGGAAAAAGCCAGACATAAAAGAATGCAGGGAGTTTATATAAAGTTCAAACACAGGCAAAATTAATAGAAGTTAGATAGAAGAGGTGGTAGAAGTCAGAATGGTGGTTACATTTAGGGGAAAATAATAACTTGAAAGAGCAATGGAGCAACTGATCACTCTCTCTAAACTTGACTGTCATTTAAAAGTAAGGATGAAACAAGCGAAACAAGCAAAAAGGGAGAGAACTATCCACATTTGACTCCACCCTCCCCACCATACCACAGAGACCACTGGCAAATCTTTCAGAGCATCAGATCACACTATAGCCTCCCCAGTTGAGAAGACAAAAGGAGGAAAAATCAATCGTTCAATAGCTGCTGGGCAAGTTAGATAAAAACCTGTCACAAATCTCCTCTGATCCCTGTAGGTTTTAACATCTTTGTATTTGAACAGAAGGGGGGAAAAAAAGAACTACAACAATCTAAACTAAATAGAGTGTTTTAATGTCAACTAAAAGATTATGTCCACCCCCAAATCCACCTCTTTATTCAGAGGAGTGAATGGAATTGCCTGAAGCAATTGATTTTTGAACAATAATTAAAATCTAATGGAGTTAATCAGTTTCACATAGAACTATAAATTTCATCCAAAGACATGATAAATTGCTGAATAAGAATATCTGACCACTCATCAACTCAATTTTTAAAAATACAGATTTCATTTTCTGACAATGTTATTCATTTTCACTGAGAGAAATATTCATACCATGTGAAGGGCTGGATATTTTATTCTAAAAAGGGGAGGGAAAAGAGAATCATTTGGTTCTTTATGGGGGTCAAATTATACATCAAATAAAGTATGAAGTTCCTTCGCCAGATACATTTCATAAAGTTAAATGAATCTTTCAAGATTATGCTGACAATAGAGTCTTCAGTCTTTGTTATAACATAGACTACGACCTCTCTAATAAGGATAATAATGTATCATCAAAAAATGCTGCTAATTGAAAACTGTAAGTCTAATTAACCAAGGATGTGACCATGCATAACATATTATTAATAAAATAAAAAGATTGCATTACACCAACTGCTACCCAGAAGAAAAAAAAAAAAAACTACAAGGACAGTCCAGCAGTTCAAAGACTCTTCACATCCATTTTGGCAAAAGTTACTGATGATATTTTCCTTTCATTAAACTGTAGGCTTCATAGCAAAATGACTTAAAACCAGAAGAAGAAAGTAGAGCCAGATTTAAAAGATGGGTCACAGGGCAGCTACTGGGGATCCAATCTATAAAGGGCCCTTAAACACGGCTGGAAGACATCTGAAATGTGGTGCCAATTAACTCATTCATGTTTCCACTTCAAACTCTTTGCATAATGGGTAAAATGTAAATTGGTACCACTCCCAATGAATTAGTTCCCTCTAATGAAAAATATAAATACTTTGTCCTAGTACTCATCTCTTTCCATTGAGTATTTTGTGATGTACACATGCACATCCAGAAAGCTTGACGGCCACTACAATTACTCTAACCAAACTGAAAAACACAGCCTGCTGACAGTTACTGGATGTCAGCAGTCATGGCTAAGTAAAATTTCAACACTAAAAGAACACGTGGTACTGAACTATCTCTAGAGAAAAATGGATCTATTTTATTATCTAAATTCTGTGCCTCCTAAGAAGTTCTACATTAAAAAAAAAAAAAAAAAAAAAAAAAAAGCCTTTTTAAAAACCTAATGAGTGGAGTTCTGGTCAAGATGGCAGAGTAGGAAAATGCTGTGCTTACCTCCTCGCACAACCACATCAAAATTACAATTAAACTACAGAAAAACCATCATTGAGAATCACTTGAAGTCTAGCTGAATAGAAGACCTATAACTAAGGACATACTCAAGAAGACATACCGAGACTGGAAGGAGGGATGGAGACACAGAGCAGGCTGGTCCCACACCTGCATGCGGTGGTTAAAAATCGGGAGGGATATCTCAGCTGTGGAGGTCATGCCTGAAGAGTGAAGGGCCCCAGCCCCACACCAGGCTCCCTAGCCCAGGGTTCCAGAGCTGGGGAGAGAAATTCCCATAACTTCTGGCTGTGAAAACCAGAGGAGATTATGGCTGAGGGAGAAAGAGAGTTGCTGGAATCCCAGGTGTTCTTCTTAAAGGGCTCCACACATAAACTTACTTCCTGATGGACTCACCTCTCTATGCTCCAGCTCTGAGGCAGCAGCTTGAAAAGTGCCAGGGACATATGGAGAACTGAATTGTCTGACCTCAGGGCAAGGGCAGGAGGGGGAAGCTTTCTCCCAGACAGAAGTACTGGCAGAAGCCATTGTTCCTTTGTTGAGCCCTTCCCCCCTCCTAGCATGCAGATGCAGGCCACAGCTGAGTCTCCATCAGTTTGGCTAACACCCTTAGTTCAACCCACCTTGGTGATTTCCTGAGACCTTGCCCCACCCAATGTGCGGGCCCACCAAGGCCCTTCCAGTGGCTTTTCCATACAAACAGCCTATCTTGGCTCATGCTGCAGACTTTCCTAAAATCTCTCAAAGGTTCACAAACCCCAAACAAGCAGAATCTGACCTCAGTGTGCCCCATACCTCTTCCAGCAGCCCCAAACCAAGCACTAGTGGCAGTCAGCCTCTTTTAGCAGTTAGCCTCTTCCAGGCACCTCAAAGCCCAACACAAGTGGAAACGATCTGCAGATCACTTTGTAGCTAATACTAAGTGGCCCCAGGCAGGGTACAGGCAGTGACTGACACAGCCCTTACAACACAGCCCTCTCAAGAAGCCCCAGAACTAACATACCTGGTGCCCAGCTTCAGACCACACTAGAACACCATCCAACCACTTCCACAAATGACACACCCAAAGGGCATATTGGGCAGGCACCAGAGCCCTGCTAAAGCAAATCCTGCAGCATAGGGTCAGCCCTTACACAACAGCTCTTCCACTATAGTCATAGTCAGTCCTCACAACCGATCAACCTGAGGATCAATCCCTCCCATTGCTATGCAAACAGAACCAAGGCTGAACTACAACAGAAGGGCACACACAAGGGACACACATGCAGCACCAATCTCAGGAGACCAGGGAGACTACACAACCAGGCCCCATCAAACACTACTACATAAGGCTACTCTACCAAGACTGGAAGACATACCGTGTTTCCCTGAAAATAAGACCTAACCGGACTATCAGCTCTAATGCATCTTTTGGAGCAAAAATTAATATAAGACCTGGTCTTATTTTACTATAAGACTGGGTATAATATATAATATAATATAATATAATATAATATAATATAATATAATATAATATAATATAATATAATATAATATAATACAATACAATATCAGGTCTTATATTAATTTTTGCTCCAAAAGCCGCATTAGAGCTGATGGTCTAGCTAGGTCTTATTTGTGGGGAAACACGGTAGCAGAAATAGTTAATACATAGAAACAAATACAAGGAAGCAGCCAAAATGGGGACACAAAAGAAAAACATGTCCCAAATAAAAGAACAGAACAAAACTCCAGAAAAAGAATTAAAGAAAATGGAGACAATCTACCAGAGGCAGATTTCCAAACATTGGTTATAAGGATACTCAATGATCTCAGTGAGAATTTCAACAAAGAGATAGGAAACAGAAAAATGGTGATAGAAAACATTTTTTTAAAAAAGTCAGAAATGAAGAATATATTAGAGGGAATCAACAGTAGATTAGATGAAGCAGAGGATCACATCAGCAGTTTGGAAGACAAGATAAAAGACAACACCCAATCAGAACAAAAAGAAAAAGAATCCAAAAAAATGAGGATAGTTTAAGAGGACTCTGGGACAACGTCAAGCATACCAACGTTTACATCATAGAGGTACCAGAAGGAGAAGAGAGACAGCAAGGAATTGAAAACCTATTTGAAGAAATAATGACAGAAAATTTCCCTAACCTGGTGAAGGAAATAGACATACAAGCCCAGGAAGCACAGAGTCCCAAACAAGAGGAACCCAAAGAGGTCCACACCAAGACACATCATAATTAAAATGCCAAAGGTTAAAGACAAAGACAGACTCTTAAAACAAGCAAGAAAAAAGTAGTTAGTTACCTACAAGGGAGATGTCAGCTGATTTCTCAACAGAAACTTTGCAGACCAGAAGGGATTGGCATGGAATATTCCAAGTGATGAAAAGCAAGGACCTACAACCAAGATTACTCTACCCAGCAAAACTGTCATTTAGAATTGAAGGACAGATAAAGAGCTTTTCAGACAAGTAAAAGCTAAAGGAATTCATCACCACCAAACCAGTATTACAAGAAATTACAAGAGACTTTAAGAAAAGAAGGAAAAAAAAGATTTAAAAATATGAATAATAAAATGGCAATAACTACATATCTATCAACAATTACTTTAAATGTAAATGAATTAAATGCTCCAATCAAAAGATAAGGTGGCTGAATGGATAAGAAAACGAGACCCTTACATATGCTGCCTAGAAGAGACTCACTTCAGATCAGAAGACATACACAGACTGAATGTAAAGGGATAGAAAAAAATATTTCATGAAAATGGAAACAAACAAAAAGCTACAGCAGCAATACTTATACCAGACAAAATAGACTTTAAAACAAAGACTATAACAAGAGACAAAGAGGGACCCAGTAATTCCACTTCCAGGTATTTAGCCAAAGAAACCCAAAACACTACTTCAAAGGGATATGTGCATCCATATGTTCATTGCAGCATTGTTTACAATGGCCAAGATGTGGAGGCAGCCTGGATATCCGTCTATGGATGAATGGATAAAGAGGAAGTAGTACATACATAAAAGGTGTGATCAGAATGTACATACGAGGTGTGATACAGTGACTGTTTAAATTTTTTTTAATTATTATAGTAAAAAACACATTGCCATTAATCCCCCTCAAAATACTCCCCCCTAGCTTCGAACACACTTATTTCATCATTCTTGCCATTTTCTGAAGCAGTTCTGGAAGTCCTCGCGTGAGTGTCTTTAGTTGCATTGGTGTGGCTGCCTCAATGTCCTGAATCAATTCAAAATGTTTTCCTTTCATGGTCAGTTTGACTTTGGGGAAGAGCCAGAAGTCTCACAGTGCCAGATCTGGTGAATACGGTGGACCAGAACACACTGTAATGTTTTTAATTGACAGAAATTGCCATACCAGAAGTGATGTGTGACACGGAGCATTGTCATGATGGATGATGAAATTGTTTGCCCATTTTATGTTAATGCATTGTTTGTGATTTATGATTTATAGTACACTTTAAAACACACC
This sequence comes from Rhinolophus sinicus, assembly GCF_057876585.1. Lineage (NCBI taxonomy): Eukaryota > Metazoa > Chordata > Mammalia > Chiroptera > Rhinolophidae > Rhinolophus > Rhinolophus sinicus. The sequence continues at coordinate 87,057,807 of NC_142503.1, forward strand.
TTCTCTCAACCATAGCTCACACCTGACTGACTGGACTGAACAAGTTGAAACTTGTCACACACTGTTACTAAGGTTCAACGCACCACTTCCCATATTGAAGATCCCTGCCTTTCTATTGCATGGCACTCACATTCACTGTATTTGTTGATCACAATGGAAAGGCTCCATGTCACACATCACTTCTGGTAGGGCAACTTCTATCAAATAAAAACGTTACAGTGTGTCCTAATCCACCTTATTCACTGGATCTGGTATCGTGCGACTTCTGGCTCTTAACCAAAGTCAAAATGACTATGAAAGGAAAACACTTTTAATCAATTCAGGACATCGAGGCAACCACAACAATGCAACTAAAGATACTCAGTGGAAGAGAACTTCCAGAACTGCTTCAGAAAGTGGCAAGAACGATGGGATAAGTGTGTTCAAAGTGAGGGGGAGTTTTTTGAGGGGGATTAATGGCAATGTCTTTTACTATAATAAATTTTTTTAGTTAAACATTCACCATATTTTTTATCACACCTTGTACAATGAAATATTACTCAGCCATAAAAAAAGAATGAAATCTTGCCTCTTGCAACAACTTGCATGGGACTAGAGGGTATTGTGCAGATTGGAGTAAGTCAGACAGAGAAAGACAAATGTCATATGATTTCACTTGTATGTGGAATCTAGAGAACAGGATAAACTAACAACAGAAACAAGCTCATAGATACAGAGAGCATTTTAGTGGTTGCCAGATTGGGAGTAGGCATTTGGGGAGACGGGTAAGCGGGGAGGAGATTAAGAGGTACAAATTGATAGTTACAAAACAGTCATGGGGATGTAGAGTATAGCATTAAGCATATAGTCAGTATTGTAATAACTATGTATAGTGTCAGATGGGTACTGGATTTATCAGGGTGATCACTTGATATATTTAGAGAGAGAGAGAGAGAGAGAGAGAGAGAGAGAGAGAGAGAATCACTGTTGTACACCTGAAACTAATGTAATATTGAAAGTCAACTGTAATTAAAAAATTGTTTTTAATTAAAAAGAAACCGGGAAAATAAAATAAGAAGGTCCAAACATACATACATACATACATACATACATACATACATACATACCAATAAGTAAACTGCACTACAGGAAAATGAAACTCATTTTGACAAAACTAAAAGAGCATCCTGACCAAGGTGGCTTATTGTGAGCATGTTAAAATCTCCTCCTCTCAACAGCTAAGGACTTGTAGATTAAATATAATGGGTATAGACATAGCTAAGTAAACATTATTTTGTTGAAGGCAAGAAAATAAACTCTCCACGAGTTAGAAATAAAGAGGGACTCAGTAATAAATAGATATTTGAGCCTCATGGTTCAAAGGAATTTGGGTCTGGGTTTGGGATATTGAGCCTAGGGCCTCAATGATCTCATGGGACTGCTATCAAATGTACCCCATATAGGACACGTGGCTCAAATCAGGGGCTGAATAACCACCTCTGCCCACCTCTGCACTGTTGTGGCTGGGAAGAAGCACAGTCTCCTACAGATCACAGAACCCTGGCCTATCCTGTGTAGAGTACAAAGTCCATCTTCACTTCAGAAGCACAAAGCAAGATCCCACACTGAACAACCAATGGAAAAACCATTCCATAGGGGCTGAGATGGAGGAGGTTTCGTGAACTGACTGAAATCCAAGGTGGCTTTGTCACTGAGCTAGAGCTAATTTTGATTCTTTTAAAATAAACAATAAATAATAAAATTAAAATAAATATTTAGAAAATGAAGCAGAAGTTTCAGAATATGAGGAAACCAAAAGACTAATCCAAAAGTACTTCAGTCACCCTTTATTCTCAATCATCATGCAATATGTAAGCAAAAAATCAGATATACCCACAAGCTTAGCCCTCTGTTTGTGAAATGTGTGTTGCTTCAGATGAAAAAGTTGACATGGACCCCCGTCCCCACCATATATTTAGAGAATGAACAAGAAAAGTTTTGCCCACAACCAAGAGATAACTTCAGATTGGAGTAGTGTTCTAACTCATTTTGTAATCCTTCCCATGTCCTCATGTGAAGCATGTTAGGTGAGGATGGCTCTCTCTGCCCTGTTGTATCAAACTTAAATAGCAAGTTGGAATCATTTCTGGAGAGCGATATTTCTTAACGGAAATTCTGAATTCATTACATGTTTCCTTTGTTGGAATAAATATTTTACAGTTTTATTTCTGGTAAAGGTGTATATAAGCCTTCGTGTGATTTGCACTAGCAAAAGAAACAACTGCAACAAATTGTTACATCTATTTGATTCCCACAAGGAAAACATATGGGAAAGGTTAGAAGGCTTCAATCCTTGAAACAAAAATTTGAACAAAGATCTTCTGAAGCAATCCACTTTTTGATGTGTTATTTTGATAAGGCTTTTTTCTATTGTGTTCAGCAAATGGACAAGATTTGTTTGAGGGAAAATTATATAGCTTATTTATTGCAGTAAAATAAAGATAATAGTTCATGATGTGCTACGAAAAACTTTTAAAGTAAGTGTTTAAGATCCTTAGAGATATAAAAGTGGGATTAGGGTTCATAAAATAAAAGCAAGTCATGAAGCAAAAAACCTAGAAATGAACATCGTAAAAACTGAAATTTAAACATTCAATAAACTATATAATGCATTGGGCACAGCCAAAAAGAAAATTGCTAAATTGGAAGATGGAATTGAGGAAATCTCTCGAAGTATAACATAAGGAGATAACTGCAGAGAATTATAAAAGCTAAAGAAAGACATGAAACCTCAGGTTGAAAAGCCCACTGAGTCCCAAGCAGGATAAACTTATTTTAAAAATCTGTGCCTAGGCATACTGTCAGTAAAACAAACAAACAAAATATCAAAAATAAAGTGAAATTCCTAAAAGCTTCCAAAGAATTACAATAGGATTGACATCCTATAATTGCAACATCAGGGAAAAAAATTCAGCTACAAAAGTCAGTGGAATAAAATTTTCCAAGCTGTACAAGAAAATAACTATGAACAAACTGGCATTTTAAAGTGAGGGGAAAAAAATAACACTTCAGATTCAGAAGCGCTGAAAAACTTTACTAGCTGCAGACCTTCATTGGAAAGTGCTACTATCAGCAAGAGGAAGAAACTTAGAATCAGAAATAAGAAGTCACTAAAGTGAGACAGGAAATGGATAAAATACACTGGCAAATTTAAATAAGTGTTGACTTTAACAATAACAGCAACAATATGTAATTTTTTAAATGTTAGAATTTAAATTTTATACAACAATCATACAGCATTGCCATCCAGTAACCGGCGGTGGGCAGCTAAATCTTTTCATTTTGTTCAGCCGGGGCTGGAGCTATCTATTTAGAGGTTATTAAGAAAAAAATATTAATATTAACTAATTTGAATTTAAAATAAAAATAATTTAAAAAGAGGGAAACTTTATACTAAAAAAAAGGAATACTCCCACATATAATCCAGAGAAAAAGAACTTTCAAACATTTGGAGGGATAATCCATGTGAGCGGATCCTACATAAACTGGTAATACTTTCCAGTTACTAGTAATTTCACTGTCATAATTGAAAGCCAGTTTTGAACAAAGTGAAATATTGTTTAGTCCACATACCAAATCTCTGATTTTTAATACATGGAAATATTTATACAATTTTTAAGTGAAATATAGTTTTTCAATATTCATATTAAAGAATATTGAGGCGCCCTAAGCACCAAGTGTATCTCTGCCATCAGCACGTTCCTCTTAATTTCTTTTGATTGCTTTGATCCACTTAAATATCTCTGCTAAGATGCATGAAAAACACAGTTCTCTTTCAATTGTCAATGGAAATGGTTTTCTTATTAATATCATGAGTAAAGGCTGATTTTGGTAAAGCCCCTTTTGAAAAATATGTAATGAGTTTCCTTTTAGAAAATATGTATAATGAATTTGTATATTAGATTACAGCCAAGGAAAAGAAAAAAAAAAATCTTACCTGAAAACAGTGCAAATTTTCTCAATAAGCACTACCACTCAAGGCTCAATCAGCATTCTTGTCCTACTACTTAAAATGTAAAATCACTGTTTAATCTACCTTCACCACTGTCCTCACATCCTAGCCTTCTTACTAAATTTGCTAATTAAACTTATTAAGCTTGTCAAAGTTCTTATTTTCAAGGCCAGAGTGCCTGATGATGAATTGCAGAAAATTATAATTACTATTCCCACATAGGCACCATCATACATAAGAAGAATTCAAAGGTCCTTCAAGCCATGAATATCACCATTCTTTGCGAAGAATTCTTCCCTGGGATGAATTTTCCCACTTGATAAAACAGAGATTTGAATGTAGGAGCAAAAAAGTGAATTTCCATCTCCTACATAACACAGTGAAGTAGCAAATAAGACAAATACCAAAAAAAAAAAAGCTCAAGGCTTTTGTACATTAAGTGCCTTGATAAGTGGACACTCTAACAGTACACAGAGAATTGAATGCCCTATAGGATATATAGGACATATTTTAATTAAAACTAAACTTAAAAAAAAAAAAAAACACAGAAAAATGAGGAGCATTTCCAACTTCCTGTGTAAAGCAATTGCTAATAGAAAAGCTCAGCAAAGACAGTTTTTCACCTTGAAGAGAAAGCTTGTAGTTATATTTTTTATTTTTGAATAAGCTCTTTCACCTGTATTGTATCTGTGCTTCAGTCTAATTGAAAGTGAAAAATCTCCAAGTTGGAGTAACACAGTGACATCCAGAGCCTAAGGCTTGACTCACAAAGTAATTCTACCAGTAATATTTTTATGGTTGCAGAAAGAAGAAACACACAGACATTTTGGTTTGTAGTATCAAATTTAATTCATAGCTTAGTAGCAATACTTCTGAGGACAGAGAAAAGTCAGATTTCAATATAACTAGCCCAGAAAAAAAAAATGCTATTGCAAAAATTGCCTACTCAAAATTACAAAGTATTAGGCTTTCAAGTTCTGAAATAGGGGAAGATATAAATGATGTATCATATATCACAGATTGCAAAAGTATCAAAAAGATTCCCTAAGGTTAATATAGCTACCTAAAAACAAAAACAAAATAACAGAACAAAAAACAAAAGGTACTTTTCTATTTTTATTAGTTCTCTTGTCATTCCTAATAAATTAATAGGATTCTGGTTTTTCTAGTTTCCTGAATAGATATTATGAGATCCATAAAAACAGTTTAGAAACTAGCCTATCTTCCAAATAAATGTGTTTTTAAGAAAGTAAAGGGAAGGGAAAGTCTTGGTGTGTGAGTATATGCCCATGTATATCATCTGAGGGTGTCCAAGTATAGTAGAAACCAGTTACAAAGATCAAACCACATTCTTTCATTGTTAGGATACTCACCCTGTGTTAGGGTACTGACACATTTGAAACTTTCATGCTCATTGAATGAGTATAAAAATGAAGAAAACAGTAAATGCACCATCTTGTTCATTTTAGCATTTTATCTATAGTAGGGAAAAATATTAGAAGCAACTTTAAATGTTCAAGTAAGGACTTCAAAGAGGGTTTGCATTGTGCATTACAAAGTATAACACCTGTAATAAGATAACAATATATTTTTAAATGCATTAAATGAGGAAAATAATTACATTTATAATGTAAATGAAATTCTGCAAATTTTTATTGAGATATAATTGACATATAACTGCCATTCTTCATTTTTAAGGTAGTATAATTTTTCCATGATCTATCTGATTCCATATCCTGTTTCAACTTAGAAATAAATACCCTTTTCCTTTTATTTAGCTCCAATATTGTTCTACATTTTCAGAAGCCAAGCAAATATTTGACCTTGTTAATCAGTCTCTAGTTTTCAGTCACAGAAACAGCACCTGCCAGAAATCTTTTTCTCACTGCCACCATCCTCAAATTCCTCATTTTGTCTGTTGTTCTCAATGAAACAATTATTACTAGCATTTCAGTTCTATTAGATAATGAATATTAAAAATATGATGTGGCTTCATCATATAAGATTGCAAAGCCATAAATCTTATTAAAGCACATTTTCTACACAAATAAAAACAAATGCAAACACTGAAAAAAATCACTAAAGGGATATTCAAAAACAGTTGGTTTCATGGTTTCAACCTTTAATAAATGGATATTTTGATCCTATTTATACTTTTCTAAGACATAAAGAAAAATTTATGGTGCCATCCTAAGAATGATATTAAACTTAATAAGTATAGCATAAAAGTAAACTTCCAACAAATCTTTTTATGATTACATATGTACAGGCACTAAGTTAAGTATTAGCATACAGACTCAAGAAGTTTTAACAGAATATTATGCCATGACCAAATAAGATTCTTATTAGGAATAAAATGCTAGTTTAATATTAGAAAACTGTTAGAGGCAATATCTAATTAAATGCAAAACATATGATTGTATATATGAAAACCCAAAAATATTTTATTGAAAAAGCTATTAAAATGTGAAAATATAGAGAAGGCATGTACCTCAACATAAGAAAGGCCATAGATGATAAGCCCACAGCTAACATCATACTCAATGGTGAAAAGATGAAAGCCTTCCCTCTAAGATCAGGAACAAGACAAGGGTGACCACTCTCGTCACTTCTATTGAACATAGTACTGGAAGTCCTAGCCACAAGCAAGAAAAAGAAATAAAAATCATTCAAATCAGAAAGGAAGCAGTAAAACTGTCTCTACTTGCAGATGACATTAAATATAGAAAACGCTAAAGACACCACCAAAAGCTGTTAGAATAAACATTCAATAAAGTTGCAAGATTCAATACACAAAAATCAGTTGTGTTTCTACACTACTAACAAACTATCAGAAAGAGAAATTAAGAAAATAAGATAATCCCATCGACAATTGCAGAAAAAAAAAGAAAAAAAACAATCCTACAGCAGTTCTTCCCCTACTTAAAAGGTTTCAGATCAACAGTTACTCTGGGGAGAGTCTTCTACCCACAGCACGAAGAAAATGAGCATAGCCTTTAGATTGGTTACCACCTATCCCAAAGATGTTAGATATTAAATGAAAATGGATGTAAATAAATTCTACTATCTCATTTTAAAAAACAAGAAAAGGATAAAATACCTAGGAATAAATTAAACCAAGGAGGTGAAAAATCTGTACACTGAAAACTGTAAGACATTGATGAAAGAAATGGAAGAAGACTCAAATAAAGCGAAAGTTATTCCATACTCATGAGTTGGAAGAATCAAATGTTAGTATGTCCATACTACCCAAAGGAATCAACAAATTCAATGCAATACCTACAAAAATGTCAAGGTCATTTTTCACAGAAATAGAAAAAACAATCCTAAAATTTGTATAGAATCACAAAAGACCCTGAATAGCCAAAGCAATCTTGAGAAAGAAGAACAAAGCTGGAGGCATCACACGTCCTGCTTTCAAACTATATTACAAAGCTATAGTAATCAAAACAGTATGGTACTGGCATAAAAGCAGACCTATAGATCAATGGAACAGAATAAAGAGCCTAGAAAAAAACCCATGCATATATGGTCAATTAATTTATGACAAAGGAGCCAAGAATATACAATGGGAATGGACAATTTCTTCAATAAATGGTGTTGGAAAAACTGAATAATCACATTCAAAAGAATAAAATTGGATCACTATCTTACATCATACTCAAAAATCATAACAAAATTCCTGAAAATTTAGCTGCTTGAGACCACAGTGAACTCTTATTATCTCTCATGGTTTCCATGAGTCAGGAATTTAGGGAAACTAACAGGATGGTTCAGCTCAAATTCCTCTATGAGACCACAGTCAACATTTGTGGGGCTGCAGTCACCTGAAATCTTCACTGGAGGTGAAGGATCCATATCCAAGATGACTCCCTCACATGGTAGGCACATTGGTTCTGGCTTTTGGTGAGAGGATTACCTCCCGAGGGCTTACTGAGTGACCTTGCAACATGGCAGCTGGCATCCTTCATAGAAAGTGATCCAAAAGATCAAGAGCCAAGTCCCAGTGTCTTGTATTACTTAGTCTCAGAAGTCACACACTGCCAGTCGGCCCCAGGTATATCAATATTCCTGAAGTGCTCCCAGGTACATACAGAGTTATGAGCCAAAATTAACCATTTTTTACATAAAATGGTTACAAGTATTATTGATCTTCCTGTCTAAATGGCTCTGAAACCATGACATCTAGAACCTAATACAACGCTCTGGACAAAAAGGACACATAAAGATTCCTCATTCAAGATATTTCTCTTTCTACGTATGTGACAGACGGTTACTAGACTCACTGTGGTAATCACTTTGTAAGGTATATAAATGTTCACTCACTATGATGTACACCTGAAACTAACACAATATTGTATGTCAGCTATCATTAAAAACAAATTTTTTTTTTTAAAAAAAGTAAAAAACTACCATTTCCACTGCATTCTATTCTTTAGAAGTGAGTCAATAAGTCTGGCCCACACTCAAGGGGACAGAAATTTGCCTCCACCTTTTGAAAATGAACGTCAAAGAATTTGTGAACAAATTTTAAAATCACTACAGGAAAAAACTTAAGTATAGATTAATGAAAGCCTGGTTAAATGACAATGGCCACTATCTCCAAACATTTTTAAAGCACACCCCTTCAGTAAAAAAAGAAAAAAGAAAGTTAAACACACATTCCTAATATGAAAATATGAATTATATTTCTTTCCCAAGTATATACACATATACTTGACTAAGATAGTGTGTATGTTACAAAGTATACATAATTTTTTTTTTTTAAATGAGATAAAAATAAACATAAGTAGAAGAGCTACACCCCACACCCCAATGAATCTTGAGACCTCTTTAGGTGAATGTATTTATTTAAAAGACCACTGAAACATGTGCAGTCATTAAAAACAATGAAGCGGTCCTATGAGCACAAACTAGAAAACATGTCCAAATAAAAAAAGAAAATGCTAAATAGTATGTACAAGTTGATCCTATCTTTGTAAAGAACACACACATATATGCTTGCACACAGATAAAATTTATGTAAGACTATAAAAGAAACCCTTAGGAATAGTTATCTCTGTGAAGGAGGATTAGGCCAGTGATGAGAAAAACAGTTTTATTTATCTTTTTATTCCCTTCTACAACTTTTGAATTTCATATGTACATGTTTTCATTTTTATAATTACATATTTTAAATGTTTAAAGAAAGTAAATGCAAATTAATATGACATAAAAACACCGCCAGTGGGGCCCAGGTAATTAAAAAATTAGCAAAGGATATGGAAAAAAGTTATCAGCAAAAAACTGATTAAAATGTTTCTCAAACATTTTTTTAAATGTTTAACTTCACTTATTAATAAGAGAAATATAAGTCAAAACTACATAGGGATACTTCTTGTAACTTACAAGAGTAGCAAATACCCTAAAGTTTGATAACAAATGTTTTGGCAGGAGGAAAAGTCACTTTCATTCGTTGCTATTAAGATTGTAAATGGAAGGGAAAAAAAAGATTGTAAATGGATATAACCCTTTGAGGGCCATTTGGCAATATCTACTAAAATTTAAAATGCACATACCTTTCAGCCCAGCAATTCCACTTCTAGAAATTTATCCTACAGGAGTACGCAAATAGCATTCACCTAAGGTTATTTGTTGCAGTATAGTTAATGATAGCAAAAAATCTGTATTAACTTAAATGTCCATTTACAGGTATCAGGTAAAATACATTGTGGTGAATCCATTCTATGTGGTATCAAAGTGAATAAGAATCTCTTTACATATATATATAGTCTCAAAGACATATTATTAAGTAAAAGAAGAAGAAAGGGCATTTCACTATGTACAGTATGCTACTATTTGGATAAAAAGGGGGTGATGATATATAGGCACCTTTACATGTGTGTGTGTGTGTGTGTGTGTGTGTGTGTGTGTGTGTGTGTGTAAAGTTACTGGAAGGAGATAGAAAAAAATAATTGCCAGTGAGGAGCAAAACTGGATGGCTGGCACACAGAAGGGGGAGACAGACTTTTCACTCTCTATACTTCTACACCTTTTGATCTTTGCCTCATGTCAATGTATTATGATGCATTAAAATAAAGAGGGTAGAGAATAACGATACTGCCTAACACTTCATCGTCCCTTGCCCTGTGCTAGACACTCTACTGTTTTACATACTATGTTCTTTTATTCACGCGTTTTACAGATGAGGACACAGAGGCCTAGGAACACTAAGCAGGAGCCACAGACCTCTCAGTAGTCAGGACATCTGGGCCAGAGGCTACACTACCTGTCACAACCGAAAGGTAATAATAGGAACATTTTGCTGGAAGACATATTGTGAGTCCTCACCCTTCCTGACAGTCAATAATTATCTATACAGAAGTGATTATTTTTTTTCAGTGATACTATCTTAAGAGACTTTACAAATGCTATTCAAAGGGAGTCACCAGAAATGCACTAGAACAGCAATCAGGAGACATAGCATCTAACCTGACTTTTCTATCATTTTAATTTCTCTGGGCCTTCATGTCTCCATATGGAAGATAGACCAAGGAAATATCTACATTTCCTTTCAAAATCCAAACCCATTATGGGCCCCAAGTCACCTGGATGATCACAAGTCCTCCAGTATGGGGGGCTCATCCTTTTCTGTAACACCACGTCAAATGGTTTCTGTGTCTACTCCAAGTCCGAACAGGCTCTAGCCTCCCGACCTCAGCCCCACTTCCACAGGTTGGATTTCTTATGTGTTTAAGTCAACAGAAGTTGTCTCCCACCCACCCCAAGGACAGGCCACCAGGAAGCCCATCTTCCTGCTGTCACCATACAGCTAGCGTGCTGTGGTCAGCTTCCATGCCTTACTGCGTCCATGCTCACTGCCAAGAGCCCGGGAACTGACACCTCTCTTCCTTTATCACCACAGCACCACTAACACAATAACAAAAATTTTCAGGCATTACTGAAAGAATATAAAACAAGACAGAAACAGCTACAAATCAATAATGAGGCAGTGCCCTACTGTCTGTAAGGTGTTGAAATCACTTTGCTGCATACAGGGCTGGGGCAATGCCTCTTTCTAGTAAGGAAACAGGAGAAACTCTACTTGTCCCTTTCCCAAGGCCACCACTAACAATAAAATTCCCTTTATAAAAGGTACAGTAATTTTTAGTTATAAATTATTATACAATAACTTTTAGTTATAAGATAATTTTAAGCCAGAGAAGTTTGGTTGGAGTCTGAGAGGAGGTTTCTCTACAGGCTCCAAATAGTAGAAAGTCCAAGGAGGTGACTACCTGGGAGGGTTCATGAGCTTTCTTGTATTTAATCGCCCATCCTCTGAAGGTCATAAACTCAATAAAGAAGCAGAAAACGACTCCCCTGTTTGCCTTAATTTAAACATCATCACTGTATTAGGTGAAAGCCAAGCCGTTATGTTTCCATGTGATTTAAAATCCTTCCTATCAACAGTGTGACAGAGAACAAGAAAATTTACAATGAAAATATATTACTGTTCTGTGCAGGTAGATGCAGGTGACTACCGTGATTTTTTAAATGTCTAAATGTATAAATAAATGCACATATGTCATTAAATATTACAGGACACATTGGACATCTTTCCCAGAACTGAATGGGGAAATTCAACCATTCCTCTCTTTGCTCCCATTGTCCAGATCAGCGCTTTGGGTGGATGACATAGCTCATGATGCAAATGATGCCCACAGATTCCCTCCTCCAGTGAGCTCTGATCTTCACTTCCAGATCCTGGCTGGGCAGCAGTCAAAGCCCCTTCATAATAAGTACTGAAAGGGCTGCAGGTCCGGCCGTTCCCTGTCACTCTCCATGGAACATGGGGCTACTCAATGCCAACTGCCCTCAGCCTTGGGCTTTTAGACCAAAATTAAGAGACAACAGGAAATACACTTTTTGACCTCCTGTGACATTTACACCCGTTTTGCCCTGTGACTTTCTTACCTTTCAATGCATTTGGAAATTCCAGGTCATCTGTAAAATGTCAGTGAAGCTATACACAATGAAAGAAAGAACCCTGAAGAGTCCCTTTTGGGGTTAGCCATCAGGGGAAATAGCATGGCACGGAGCATTAAGAATGACCACTAGTTAAATTTAACCAAAGGCAAGGTGTCTTGATTCAGAACTTCTCACAAAGAGTAAATAAGAAATAAAATTGACTCGATTCATTTTGGCAGCCAACAGATCTATTTCGGTTTATTCGCCTTCTGTCCTAAAGAATAATGTTTTTCTTTTTTAAGCAAAGAGAAAAAAAAAAAAAAAAGATGAAAGGAACAGGGCAAATCCCAAGCCAATTTTTTTTATTAAATTTATTGAGGTGACATTGGTTAATAAAATTATATAGGTTTCAAGGGTACCATTCTATAATATATAATACATATTGGATTGTGTGTTCACCACCCAAAGTCAAATTTCCTTCTATCATCATATATTTGACCCCTTTTAGCTTTTTCTACAACCCCTGCCTCCTTTCCCTCTAGTAACCACCATATTATTGTCTGTGTCTATGAATTTTTGTTTTTTTGTTTCTCTTGTTCATTTGTTGCTTTCAGTTTTATATCGCACATGAGTGAAATTGTATGGTTCTCGATTTTTTTCCAACTTATTTTGTCTAGCATGATATTCTCAAGATCCATTCATGTTGTCACAAATGGCAATATTTCATCCTTTTTCAGGGCTGAGTAATATTCCATTGCATACATGTACCACATCTTCTTCATCCAATCATCCATCAAAGGCACTACATTTGTTTCCGTGTCTTGGCCACTGTGAATAATGCTGCAAGGAACATAGGGGTACATATATCTTTACAAATAAATGTTTTCAATTTTGGGGGGTAGATACCCAGAAGAAGGACTGCTGTGTCCTCATACTTAATTTTCTTAGGAACCCCCATATTGCTTTCCATAGTGGCTGTACCAATTTACATTCCCACCAGCAATGTATGAGGGTTGCTTTTTCTCACAGCCTCTCCAACACTTGTTATTATTCGTCTTGTTGATAATATCCATTCTAACAGGTGTGAGGTGGTATCTCACTGTGGTATTGATTTGCATTTCCCTAATAGCTAGTGAAGTTGAGCATTTTTTCATATATCTGTTGGCCGTTTGTATGTCTTCTTGAGAGAAGAGTCTATTCAGGTCTTCTGTCCATTTTTCAATTGGATTGTTTTTTCATTGTTGAGTTGTATCAGTTCTTTATATATTTTGGATATTAGCCCCTTATTAGAGGTATTGTTTGCAAATATCTCCTTCCATTAGGTTGGTTGCCTTTTTATTTTGTTGATGGCTTCTTTTGCTTTGCAGGAGCTTTTTAGTTTGATATAGTCTCATTCATGTATTTTTGCTTTTACTTCCCTTGCCTTTGAGGTCAAATTCATAAAATCTTCTCTAAGACCAAGGTCCCTAAGTTTAATACCTATTTTTTTCTTCTATGCATTTTATTGTTTCAGGTCTTATGTTTAGGTCTTCGATCCACTTTGAGTTAATTTTGGTACACAGTGACAGATAACAGTCTAGTTTCATTTCTTTGCACGTGGCTTTCCAATTTTCCCAGCACCATTTATTGAAGAGGCTTTCTTATCTCCATTGTATGTTTTTGGCTCTTTTGTCGAAAACTATTTGCCCATGTATATGTGGGTTTATTTCTGGGTTCTCAAGTCTGTTCCATTGGTCTGTGTCCAAGCCAATTTTTAAATAATGTCTCTGCTTTGTCCAAAAGCAGTGCTAAGTTCACACCAGGCAAAAGAACTAGAATAAACACTACATAATTGAAATTTTAATCAATTGGCAATGACCTTAAAGGGCCACAGGGTACTGAGTAAGAGCTAGAAGGACTTTGTGGAAAGCAAGTCCAGTCAGAATGCAAATATCCCCTCATCCAACAGAGATAGACCAAGGAGAGATGACAGATTTGCTCTTGACTTGTGACAGTTCTTTTTTATTCTGTCACACACAAGGTAATAAGGTAGTGATCAAGCCTGCCTCCAGTCTTAGGGTTTAAAAAATACCCGAGCTCACACAATACAATGAGTTGATTACCAACCATTATTTTAGAAAATACAATGTCTTATGTCTTGGATGTGGGATTTACACATTTATCATTTCCTACACCAGATATACTGACAACTCTCACTTCTACTGATAATGAAAAGAAATTATAAATGTCTTATATGTATAGCATCAGTATCGCATTTACCTTCCAAAACACAATTTGCCGCCTACACATTACCATTTTATCTGGCCATTTAACTCCAGATAATGATCCTTTATGAATCAAGCCCATAACCTGGAGACTTTCTATCTCATGTTCCTTTGGACCCTTGCAAAAACAATATAGAATGCCTGCATTGTAAAATTGGGCCTAAACTTAATTATCTTGCAGCCTGTTTCCTGAGTTTAATTAACTTTTCTGAGTGGTTTCTACTGCAATGAGGACTAGGCCCATTTTGTATTATTTAGTGTCATAATTTCTCTTCTCTCTCAGTTCCAAGGACACCAGAAGCTCCCTCCAGTCCTAATTGCCGTGGCAAATGCAGAGATATGAGGATGGAAAAACAGCTATAACCAAAATTAAGAATGTGTTGCTGTGCATACTAATATAGGGACGGAAACCTATGAGTGTACTATCTGTAATCCCTTCTAGCCTCTAAACAAACTGATTTTAAATATTTAATTATCCTGTTAAGTAAATTCAGATTATGGATTAAAATCTTTGTCATTACAGATCTTCAGGCTGCTTCAGAAGAAAAATAAATTAAGGCCAGTCCAACAGCCTTTTATAAACTAGAACATAACACACAGTTTACAGTTTAAGCTGCCTTCCTTCTCCATGCTCATGTACACTACTTCTCTGGACTCTGAGAAGACTGGGTGGTGGCAAAATATTCTACCTCTAGGACGCGTCAGACTCCTCCGCCCATGAGTAATGGAGGGAATGAGGCCTTTGAAGCCCCATAGATTGAAATCAATCCAGACTGTTCCATTATTAGCTCTGTAACCACTGGCAAGTTTCTAAGTCTCTCCTAGCCTCAACTGTCCTGCTGTTGAATGCAGGTAAAGGTAAATGTCCCATTGCGGGGTTTTGATTATTAAATGAGTTAACCAGTGAGCTCCCTTGCCGTCCCTTTCCCCTACACATAAGGGAAGAAAAACATTCTCATCCACGGTAATTTGTCGGTTGATTTTAACATGCCAATATGTGAATGGCTGAGAGAAGATATGAATGGGAAAAAAGACTGAAGGAGGATGGGGCTTCTTGTGAGACAGGTAAGAATACAGAACTAGAGAAAAGCTTGTAAAGACCTAAACGTTGTTTGTAACAATAAATAAACAAACAAACAGAAAAGGCAATAGAGGGAGAAAGGAAGAACAAGAGAACATAAAACATCTACGATATTCTGATGTAAAGTGCAAGAAAGAGAGCTGCAACTTCTTTTTTTTTTTTTAATTTATTGGGGTGACAATTGTTAGTAAAATTACATAGATTTCAGGTGTACAATTCTGTATTACATCATCTATAAATCCCATTGTGTGTTCATCACCCAGAGTCAGTTCTCCTTCCATCACCATATATTTGATCCCCCTTACCCTCATCTCCCACCCCCCACCCCCCTTACCCTCTGGTAACCACTAACTATTGTCCGTGTCTATGAGTTTCTGTTTCTCATTTGTTTGTCTTGTTCTTTTGTTGTTTTTGGTTTATATACCACATATCAGTGAAATCACATGGTTCTCTGCTTTTTCTGTCTGACTTATTTCGCTCAGCATTACACTCTCAAGATCTATCCATGTTGTCACAAATGTTCCTATATCATCTTTTCTTACTGCCGAATAGTATTCCATTGTGTATGTATACCACAACTTCTTTATCCATTCATCTATCGAAGGACATTTTGGTTGTTTCCTTGTCTTGGCCACCGTAAACAAAGCTGCAATGAACATTGGAGCACACGTGTCTTTATCTCTAAATGTTTTCAGATTTTTGGGGTAGATACCCAGGAGAGGGATTGCTGGGTCATATGGCAATTCTATTCGTAATTTTTTGAGGAACCTCCACACTGCCTTCCATAACGGCTGCACCAATCTGCATTCCCACCAACAGTGTCTGAGGGTTTCTTTTTCTCCACAGCCTCTCCAACACTTGTTACTATTTGTCTTGTTGATGATAGCCATTCTGACTGGGGTAAGGTAATATCTCATGGTGGTTTTTATTTGCACTTCTCTGATGATTAGTGATGTTGAGCATTTTTTCATATGTCTATTTGCCATTTGTATGTCCTCTTTGGAGAAATGTGTCTTCAGGGCCTCTGCCCATTTTTCAATTGGGTTGTTTGTTTTTTCATTGTTGAGTTGCATGAGTTCCTTGTATATTTTGGATATTAGCCCCTTATCAGAGGCACTGTTTGCAAAAATCTTCTCCCATTCAGTTGGTTGCCTCTTTATTTTGTCGATGGTTTCTTTTGCTGTGCAGAAGCTTTTAAGTTTCATTTAGTCCCATTCGTTTATTTTAGCTTTTACTTCCATTGCCTTTGGAGTCAAATTCATAAAATGCTCTTTGAAGAGGGCCGCAACTTCTAGCAGAGTCTATGACTAAGGAAAACCCAGAAAGAAAGCAGGAGCGCTCCTAAGTTACTTTCTAGCCTCCAAGTCACACCTCTGTATTTATCCATGATTTGGGTGCGGCTCTGTCCAGAGCCTGTCTTCATACCCCAGGGCTATGAAGCCATTGAAGGGACATTCTATAAACTTTTCTGATGCCACCAGGTACTTTGCGCCTACTCACCTCTCCACTCATTCCTACAGCTGGTCCAGCCGCATAGCCAAGACTTTCCTTGTTTTCAACACATTTTACATCCTTAGTTCTGTGATGGGGAAGAGTATCACACCACTGTCCTGGGTCAGAAGGACACCTTGACCTGGCTCCATGCAGTCACTCTTTGGTCCCTCCTTGGCGATGACAAATGTCCCTTCTACACCAATATCCATTTTTCACTCCTGCTCTGGGCATAAGAGGAGGTAAAATGAAGCATGCTTAATATGATCCCGAGCCATGGAAAGGGACATCTCCTTTCAAAGATGGGAGACAGATTGATGTCAATAGTGACGGGCAGGCCCTGGCCACGTGAGAGCAAAGAAAAGGACGATCACTGTAGATTTTAGGCTCAAGTGACTTGCAATGCCACAGTCTGGGCTGACACCAACGATAATGCCTGATCCTTGCGATGCTCTTCCCTAAGCTTTCAAGGGTTATTGCTCAAACTCTAAAACAGTAAGTGTCTGTGGAAACAGTCTGTTCCTGTGGTAAACATCCCATACCTGAGGATGTCGGGGTTGAAATAGACAATGACGTGGCAATAACTAGGGCAATGACGCGTCCTGAGGTCCTAGAGTTTCAGTCATTGCTGTTGTCACTGTTCCCATATCATCTCATAGACCAGGAAGAATCCCCTTCCACACATTCATCTTCTTGCTGTTTTCACTCAGAATTTTCAAATCTACATCAACCAGGAAACTAATCCTCAAGATTTAGTCGAATATCTCATTCCATTCTTCAAAAACAGAAAAGACTCCTGGATAAGAGAGGGCCTATATTTTTCTCACATTTAGTCCATAACCTTGGCCATCACAGGCCCTCACAATCCATAGACCAGTCCTCATTTTACATTAAAATAAAAACACTTTGCCTTGAGATTATACTGAGCCACAGAGGACTTTGTACCTGCAGTCTTCCTGCCTGCGTCTCTTTCCCCAGCCTCCCACACACTCCACCGCACAGGCCTTAAATCATCCTGCACACCCGGTTCTTGTACCTGCCAACATCATCCACTGTCTAAATGCAGCTAGCAGCTGTTTATTTACAATTAGATCTGCCAGCTGGAAAGCAAACATTCTACGCTACCGAATCAATCAATGTTACAGGGAGAGAAAAAAATCAGGTACAGCATGAAATGGAGGACAGGAACATTACATTATATTGCAGCTGTCCTTGTCCAATGCCATTAGATGTTCTCAGCACCAGGAATTAATATAACTACAGTCTATGATCAGCTGTCTGCTAGTCGCAGATTTGACCTCTAAGGAATACAGCCCACTAGAGGTAAAGATTTGGGCCTCGGAAACCCATCGTCTTCATCTAATGATAGAAACAACCTGACGGGGTGGTTCTCTATAACAGAATCAGGGCTTCTGCCCCACACTCTGTTTACCAATTTTATTTCCTCTCTTATTCAAGTAGCGATTAGAGCTGAATCACCCATATTGACATTGGGCTCTCAAAATGATATCATATTACTATGCAGATTATTTGTGGGGTACCCTCTCATTTTGGAAATCTCAGATAATGATGAGTAACTATCCTCATCATCAAGTGACCCCGCACAAGTAATCCTCCCATTTTTATTGATTTATATATTTACCGATGTTCATGACCTTGATTTGAGTTTGGCTGCTAATTCATAAAGCATAAGTTAAAATACATTTGCCTGGCTTAGTCCTCAAAATTAATAAAGCAAAAGAGAGTCACAATTTAGTAGGAATACAGCAAAAAAAGCATAACGGGATGGCTTGAGCTTAAAAATGAAGGCTCAAATTGGTGAGGCTCTTACTTTACCTGCAGGATTTTGGCTTAGTTTTTATTATTCCAACTCTTTTTTTTTTTTGTAATGATTAATAACACTTGTAATGAGAAAAGGAGGGCTACTATTAATAATTATAAAATTGGAAGGTCACTAAACATGAGATTCTACCATACAACCCAATATTTTTAACCCACAGAAATTCCTTATGGAATGCACTCATACTTGTCAAAGCTCCCTAAAACTCATTGTAATTTGAGCAGCATTTCAAGTAAACTGTCAATGTCCTTCTCTGGCCCTGGTGTGCTATGAATTAGAAGGTTTCCCCTGTCTATGAATTGGCTCCCAATGGGAAACTCTACTGCACTGGGTGTAACTGTGGACACTTCGGCTGCAGCCGCTGAAAAGCTTACTGGAAACATGCAGCAAAGGCTGCTGCAGACCCCCTCTACCCTCATTAGAAAATATGCTGGCAGTCAACAAAAATATAAGAAAACTTGGAGAGCTTAACGAATCAGTAAAAGACCATGAAGACCTTCGGGAGAATAAACAAAACACTCTCAGCCAAGTAGTAGGATTGACCATTAGTGAATCCAGAGTCTTCCTTAAGAGCTTCCCATTTTCTATCTGTACCCAATTTGGGTTTAAACGTGCAGGCCCATACTCCACTTTTTTCCTCTATCTACCCTAATCCCAAGGGTAGTACTGTACATTTCTCCTACCTGATTCACTTAATGCTCCAAAGCAGCCTTATAAATACAGAGCTTCCCAGAGAGCATGGGAGAGGACGTGGTTTAAAATTCAAACACTGGGAGATAAGTTGGCAATGTGTCCAGGAAAACTTACAGAAGGGTCACAGTGAAGGGAAGACAATCAGACCATTGCAGGACCCCTCTGGGTATGAGAGGACAAGGCCCAGCACTGAAATGGGATCAATAAAAATGGAAAGAATGGTCCCACTGGTAGGGAGGCTATATTGGCCACCAAGTGCAAAGCGTGTGGCAGTCATTTGCCTCCCTATTCATGGGACCGAACATGAATACCAAGTATAAATTTTGCACAACCTAATCAAAAGCACTGTGTTATTATGGTTTCCTTCAGCCTCTTTTTCTTTTGTTTTCCTCCTGGAAATCCCCTCCTTTCTCTCCTACCTTATATACTCACCTCCATCCCTCAGGACGTCCAAGTAACATCATACAAGTATTGGTTTGGATTATTTGGTTAAATGCAACAAAAATAGGTTCTGGCTAACTTCAGCAAAACATTAACTTGCTGGGAGGAAATGGGGTAGTACATTAAATAGATGGACAAGATGAGTAACCAGATCTCAGGAAGGATGAAAACTAGGATAAGGCTGGAAAAAATAAAGGCTGGTCTCCTCAGAATCACCAAAAGGATGAGTCAAAACCAACTATTTTCCATCTGATGTCATTCTTCTTAGAATGCAATTTCCTAGGTTGAGATTCCCATGGAGACTATGTGGAGTGGGCAAAGGGAAAGTTCCCCAGTGCTGGTACCAAAGGAAGGGAGACTGGATGCTGGCCAGGCACTGCCACTGGCCGTCCACCACAGCTATACAAGAATGTCCTTGTATGTGCAGCAACGGAATAAAGTGCAGAGAAACGACATATCAGACTCAGCTCCTAAAAGCACAGGTCCATCCAATTGTTCATTTCACAGATAAACACAACCTGCTCCACTATCTGCATTTGGTGCATTTTATTCCTTCTTTTAACACAGACATTTCTTATTTCGGTGTCTAACTTTTACATTGAACATTCACCTGGCTTTAATTCCCCACTCCTGCCCATTTTTATTTCTGTTTATCATAAAGAAAAACCAAGATAAGGCCACAGGAAAGATCTCAGGGGGAAAAAAAAGGCATTTTTTAACCACATCAATGCTGCCCAATAGCACTTTTTACAATTACAGAAATGTTCTATATTTGGGGTGTCCAATATCATAGCTGCTGACCACATGTGGCCACTGAGCACTTGAAATGTGACTAGTGACACTGAGAAACAGAATTGTATTTAATTTCATTGAATTTAAATATAAATCTAAATATACAAGTGTGAGTAGTAGATACCATATTGGACAGTATAGAATAGATACATAATCTCCAAGAAATTCCTTGTTCTATTTATTTGAAATCTGTATTGTTTTTATGTCCTACAGCACTCATAGGCTCCATAAATGTGGATGTTAAAAGCTAAATTAAATATGTTTACTGAGAAAGTTTAAAGCAACTCTGTGCCCATTGTATAAATATGGCAAATAAGGCACTTTGTGACTAAATAACTTGCATCACGTCACCCAAAATCCAACCTAATCCCAGGGAAATGCACAAAGCTCCGGGAAGTCCTGAGCTGTAGCTCTGGTTCTCCCTAGGAGTGTGACTTTGGCAAGCCCAGCTTTCTCTTTCATTTCTTGAAAATGAAGGGGCTAGACTAGATGCCTCTAGGTCCCTCTTCCAATTGTAAAAGACTTACTTTGTCTTTTTCTTTACTAAACTCTAGAAGCTGTAGGAGAGGGATTACAAACATATACACAGGGACCTGGAGCAAATCGGACAATGAACATCCCAGCTAATCACATAACTGGGAATATTAGCCCATCATCTGGAGATTCTGAGTTTCAAAGAGACTTCAGAAATCATTTTTATTGTTGGAGTCTACAGCAAATTTTAAGAAAATCTCTCTGAGCTCAGCAAAATTTATCTTTGCAGGGTATGACACAGATTGCTTCAAATAGATTAGAGCTGAAAACGGGAGCACTGGTACTCTGTCCCTTTAAGTGACACGACCATCACCACCACCACCACCACCACCACCACCACCACCCCCACCCCAGAATTTTCCGGCTTCATCCATACTCCCATGTTGTTCTCAGTCTAAATTTATATTTCCAAATTCCCCTTCTGGGATCCAAACATGGTTTACATTAAAATGCTGATAGCTAGATCAAGCCAGGATTGTGAAGGTGGCTTTGTTTCTAATAACTGGAACAGAGAGGAAAGTTATCATAATGTGCCAATGATCACTGACAGATGCCCCCTCGCTCATGTATCATTTGTGACACTATGAAAAGAATCCAACTACAAAGGGAATTCAAGGCTTCTGTAATTCATTAAAATTTGTGTTTTACGGAAAATACATTCAATTTATCCTCAGATAAAATTGCAAATAATTACTGCCTAGGAAATGCTAATCTGTCACTGAAGCAGTGCTTGTCAACTCCATAGATCGTACTGCAGTAAAAGAGCATAAACACCAGGTGGCAGCATTATATCATTAAAGATGATCAAAATTTGAACTTGAGGTAAGTGTACAAAAATTGTCTGGACATAATGTCAAATCAACCTACGTTCTTTCTAAACTTCTTAGCTGATTGATGTCTTTAGAATTTATTTTTAATCTATTATTATTATTATAAATCTATAATTTTTGTGGCTTAAGCCATTCAACCTGAAATAGGACTTATATTTTTGGAATGTTCAGAGTTACCAATACCTTTGGGGTTAAATGGTGTAAAATTGCATAAGGGGAATTTTTTTAACGACATTTTTAAAAAGTAGTGTCCTTGCTTATTATTAACCTATTTGTGTTACAGGCTCCTGGGAGTGATGAATGCTGCACTTTGTAAGAGAAATCCCAGAT
This sequence comes from Rhinolophus sinicus, assembly GCF_057876585.1. Taxonomy (NCBI): domain Eukaryota; kingdom Metazoa; phylum Chordata; class Mammalia; order Chiroptera; family Rhinolophidae; genus Rhinolophus; species Rhinolophus sinicus. The sequence goes on from NC_142503.1 coordinate 87,080,041, forward strand.
GGTTAAAATTCATATTCTGGACTACCAGAAGTACTCGACAGTAGCTCAGGAGACAACCTAGACAGTAAGCAAAGAATCTCTTTAAAAATCCAGGAATTGCACCTCTATATACTCTGGAAGTAAAACTCAAATTTGTATCTCAACTGTAGTGCTTAAAAAAACCGATCCCCAGCCAACCTGGAATCAGAGTCTCTTCTCCCAACCCTTGCTTTCACCCACTCTTCCTCAGCTTTGTTTTCAGTCTGCCACGGGAAACTGCCATCTCCTCACAATCCAAAACAAAATGTATATTTTACCACACTAACAAAATTATGTGTGTGTGTATATGTGTATTTGTGGAAAATGTGTTTATGTGTGTATATATATATATATGTGTATATATCTATATATATATATATAGATATATATATATATATATAATATATATAATACCATTCTCAACCTAAAAAGTAACAATAATTCATTAATATTATCAAATATCCAGAAAAGGTTCTAATTTTCAACTGTGTCACAAATGTCCTCAGTTCTTTGAAAAACATAACAATTTTGCACACCTTTCACTCCCCCACCCCTTGCATAATTACATCAGCCTGAAGTCCTCCCATTTGGACTTGGGAATCTATTGTTGGAAGGAGCAGTGCCAAGGCCAAAGAGCAGGTTTTAACATTAGCTGTTTGACCCTGAGGGCTCCCTTTCAAAACAGAAAACAAACCCACCCCACCTCCATTCTTTGAAGAGGCGCAGAAGCAAATAACTAGAGATTTTAGAAAAGCTATTTTTATCCCTGATTCCAGCAATCATGAGTTCAAAAATAATAATGTCAATGCTCAGAGCACCCTGATACAAGCTTAGCAATATTTTAAATGTAAAGAAGAAACATAATCTCTCTTTCCTTCTTTTACTCACTTTCCATTTAATGAGACAGAAGCTAGTATTATATTGAATCATTCAGCTCCTTAGGGACACCTACCAGCACTATATGACCCTTAGAAAACCCGAAGGCAGTTATGGCCCCTCTCTCCAAACAACAATAACAAAAAAGCTCCCATACACATTTTCAGAGGACTTGGGGATCAGAGAGCCATGTTTGGCCCCACGGTGAAGAACCTTTGGCGCTTTTGGCCTTTGCTGCCTGTGAGAGCTCTGCCAGCATACAGGTCAGTACAAGCACACATTAAGCCAAGCACAATGTAACCGACAACCTCTCTCCTCAATTTCATCTTCATTCCCTAGCAGGTTTGTTTGTTGCCTTATTTTATATTCCCTCGTGTTTTCTCCACACGAGGCCTGTAGGGAATCCAGTGTGTCTGAGAGGGTTCTAGGTACTTTGGTTGTAGCATCCTTGCCACAAACATTTTCGCCGCCTAACTATTGACCGTAAGTCAATTTTGCTGTAAAAAAGATAAAATCGTGAAAAATAAAAGAGAGATATTAAAAAGGACATAACAAAAAATTTTTTAACTTTATTGCAAAACACAAAATATCTGAATACATTTAAAATGTGTGTGGATTCATGACAATACTGTGCAAATAACTGATGTTATTTTGCGGATTGTTCCTCAGCCCTTGTCTTGGTTCTATGGGAAATGCAGGTTCAACTCTGCACCCTCCCAGAGGGCCCTGGGACTCTCTTTCTTGACCCAATGTAGTGTGTTTCAAGATAAGAAACCAACTCTTGGGGCAAATCATCATCACTGGAAGAAATGCTAACTATTTTAAGACCACCACCATCACATCTACTCATCACTGCATAGACCCTTACGAGGGCTAAGATTTATATACAATATAGAAATTCCCATTTTTATAATGCGAGAACTTCATTAATGGAAAAATGAAACCAAAATGACAACTAGCTTAAATACATTAAGTCTGCTGAAGGTGGTTGATGCACCAATGGAGAAATGAAACAAAACAACAGCAACAACAACAACAACAAAACCCTGTCAAGAGTTATTTCATCTTTTTTTACAGGAAAATTGTCTTACCGCCAATTAGTTATGCAATGAAAATGCTCACTGCAGAGACATTACAGTGAACATACCAGACACGGTCTGAAAGCCATAGCAGAAAATCACGTTTAGGAAACTAAGAAAGCCAAGGCAGGGTGCCAGGCTCCCAGATTTTGCTGGCAGGTGAGAAACTAGCGGCACACATTCTGCTGCATAATTTGGCAATCTAGCAAGGGACTTCAAATTCTGCAATGCCTTGACCTGGCAACCCAACTTCTGGAAATTTATCCTAAGGAAATAATTGGGACTGTGCAGATAATGTAGCCAAAAGGATAGTCATTAGACATTAGAAATAAACTGTCTGACAATGCAGAAAATATTAAATCCACTGTGGTCTATCCATAAAACAAAGTGATATTCATTCAGCCTTTTATGTTGGTTTGATAAAGGTAAGTGATAAATTGAAATATGTTTCATGTATTACATGGAAAAGCAGGTTCTAAAATAATCTATGCTATATGATTCTGTTTTGATAATTTCTATTTTGATAACATTTCCTAGAATAATACACACAAAATGGCCAATAGTGATGCTTCTAGCTTATAGAATTATGCTTGGTTTTATATTTTGTCCCTTTTTCCTTTGATTCTTATTTTTTCCCTCATCTGTATTTTTCTACAATAAAAATATATTGCTTGTGCTAATAAAAATTAATAAGTAGGTTCCAAACATGAGTACAATCTGAAGATCCTCACTCATTAAAGTCAATGACCAAAAGAGAAAAAAAAGTTTTAAAGCCAGAGATGGTAGGCACCTGTCAAGCACAAGCATCAACAAGGGGAAGGAAACCAAAGCAAGATCTCACCCAGCATAGCAAGATTTCAAAGTAGGAGAAATCCCATGAGCTACAGGTCACGTCAGGGACCAGAGATGCTGCAGGTAAATACTTGTAGGTGCGGTGACATTGACACCCACCAAATCCCCTCATTCTCTCATTCTACTAAAGTGATTCTTGATACATAAGCTCTCTTTATAAAAAGCTGATAATGAAATAAATCCAAGTTTCTATAGATTTATAAAAAGTAACTCCCCAAATCCTAAAGCCTGGAGAAAAGAACATTTCATTTTCTCATGCACATCCCCGCCCTAGTCCAAAGAAAACTACCACATGTGTGGAGGAGAAAACTCGGCCCTCTCCTAGATAAACAAGATTAATATTACGCTGCAGCTTTCAGTCAATGGTGCTTTTATAACAGGGACTTTGTTTCATGTAAGAACATCTGAACTTGTTCCTTCATAAGTTTGAGCGCTTTTAACTCAGACACCTACTAATAGAATAAGTTCCTTATATTAGTGGGCCTCAAGTGATTTCTCTCCTATATAAGCTATGTTTCTAAGTCTTGTCTGTCTTTCCACAATGGGCTAAAGTGCTCTAACTCCATCTGCAAAGCACAAATCTCTGCAGAGAATCCGCAAACCTACCAATGACATTCTCTTTAAAGAAAAAAAAAAAAAATCAAGAATTCCTCATTTGTATGACTTAAAGCTGTACGTTATGACAATATTATCTGAGACCAATAACTCAGTGTCAAAGTTACGGGTGCAGTAATCTGACTTACACTCTGAGTTCCCATTTTGCTAGGATGGTATAAACTCAATTTTCATTCATTTGGATTGTCTTCCTTTTCATTGTTTGTATCTAAGTTGTGGGGAGTTTACTTAAAGCCAACACCTTGAGAGATGTACTCCATGTTTTGTTTTGTTTTTTGTTGTCATCCATGAAGGTAGCCCTGAGGCCTCACCCAGCTGCTCCAAGGGCTGAGAGGATCCACACCTCTATGGGTTGAACACACCACCTGGAAACCCTAACAAAGTAAGTCAAAGTTGATGGAAGTGTCATCCCCCTTGTGACAATGGCAGCAGTAGGGCATGCGCTCTTGATTCTCCGTGCTGGACCTGAATACCAGCTCTCCCACTTACTAACAGGGTAATCGTGAGCAAATTACTTGTATTATTCATGCCTTAGTTTCCTCTTTTGTAGAATGGGGTAATAATAGTTCCTGTCACAGAGAGCTGTTTAACGGATTAAGTGACATAATGTGAAGCACACAGAAAAGTATGTGGCACATATATAGGCCATTTTTAAAATTTCCATTAAATCAGGTCATAAAGCAGACCATTCTAAAGTGAATCATGTTTTCTCACACTACTCTATGAGAGCACTACACACTTACATAGTTATTTGGATTGGGGGGGATTTTTTGTGTTTGTTTGTACAGGGACTAGCATGCTATGAATAGTTGCTAGACCAGCAAAATTCTACAGAAACAAAAATGAGGCAAATGTAAATCTTTGCAGTTAATCAAAATAGTAATGAGTCAAATTCCATATTCGTACACCACCCAAACCTCTATTTCTTAAAGCTTCATCTTACGACATCTTACCCGAATACCCACTCTCACTACCTGGCAATGCCCATATATTCAAGAGGTCTAAATATTAAAAGACCCACATAAAGGAAAAGTCAAATAATGGTGCAGGCACTCATTTAATTGTACACTTCTGGAGGGCAATCTTCACATATTTTCTATAGAGTTTACTGGCACTGGAGGAGGGCTTACTCTTTTGATAAAGACCCTAAGGAATTACAATTTGCAAGACATAGTCCTTTGATACTCTGTTTACTGACTCAGGTTTGCAAGCTATAATGCTGGGATTTTTCTTCTGAAACCTATGAAAAAGTCACCAATCAGAGACAAGCAAATGCTCCCCAGCCAGGTAACTATGTGTGTGTTGATTTAAAATCCTCCCAAAGATAACCATCTCTGCTATGAAGATGCCTTCTTAGCCCAAGGCATTTCATTCATCATCCTTATTTTGGCTGAAAAAAGTTAGCTGTTCACCTCTCTCTAAAGATCAAATCCACTGTGTTCAAGACAAATTGCTTCCTTCTTCGAGCGTTAAAAAAATATATTTACCTCTAAGTCCTAATGAAGATATATTACTTCAAAGGCCACAAAATAAAGGTCCCAGATACAGCTTTTGAGTGAATCCCAAGAAAGGTCAGTTAGGTTGTAGGCATAAGAGGTTTCTGCCGCCTTGAATCAATCCCTTAAAGTGTTCCTCCAAGCTCTCTGCAGTCGGTGCTAACCAGCAGACTTGGGGAGGTCAAGGAAGGGCCATCCAATGGAAATGGCTTGCGTCTCTGATACAGCAAGAGAACAATGAAGATTTTGTTTTCCTGAAAGGAGAATAATTCTGCATACCTTTCATACACTATGCTCAGAGGGGAAGAACAAAATGGCAACAGAACATGCCTTTCACAAAAAAATGTAATAATAATTCTCTTTACTCGAGCCCTGACAAGGCAAGTGGCTAAGGGTATTGTACCAGACAAGAAGATACTCAGAGAGACATCAAGGTCCAAGAGAGCTCAAACCTCTACTCAATGAAGTACAAAGATCCAGCTCCTTCTGCTCTCTCAGAATCTCACAGTAGTGTACACCCCAGCCAGAGGTCTTCACAGCTTCTTTATAGAAAAGTGAGGATGAAATGAGGTATGGAGATTGCTGAGTGATTTTCAAAAGACCACTCCTCAAGACAGTGGCAGATAAAGAAAACAGTTTTCCTGATTTTGATAGCTACATTTCACTTATTATAAATAAGCAAAAACATTATTTATTTGAAAAAAATCATCCTGTGGTGTCTGTTAAGATAGCTGCATTTCGTTTTATCCAACACAAGACCTGACATTGGGCACCCAAATACTAGATGACCAAGTAGCACAAATTTTTCTTAAAAAAAAAATAAAAAAAAATCAGCTGAAAATATAATGTGGAAAAGAAAACTATCATCTTAACAAGGGTCTTTATTGTCCTCCTCAAGATGCCCCCGGCCACAATAACCTCTCCAGGCTCTAGGAAGCACAGATTCAGGTCCAGTGGTTTCCATACCTGGCTCCGTGGAGCCCCTTTAGAGAGCACTGAAAGACTAAGAAGAGCCAGATAGGACTTTTCCATCCAACTTCAACCGGAAAAAGCTCTAAGCTTATCTGCTTAACGGGGTCCATAAGTTTTAAATATATTTTTATATTTTTAAAAAATATATTTCCTTTAAAAGTGAAGAAACAGAACCACAGAGAAGTTAAATAACCAGAGAGAAGTACTGGAGAAAGAATGAGTGGTGGAAATCAATATGTAAAGCAAGCAGCCAACACCTGGGGTTTAAAGAAGAAAAGCAGGTGAACTTGGAGTATCCCAGGACCCAAGGCAATGAGCACTTTCAAGAGGTGATGCCTCATAAGCGCATAATACAAACCCAAGATGGACTTTGTTGATTGACTTAATATTGGTCCTTCTTCCTTTGTACATCACTTTGTTTTGTGATGGTGAAATAACAAGTGGTAACATGATTATTGATCTCTTTCATCATAAATATATTTATCCTCCTATAAATTAATCTTACTGATGCTTTTCCTTTTCTTCTCTTCTAATTCTAAACTCCTCCTCCTTGCCATGACTACCTCTTCAAACCCCAACCCTCCCATAAGGTTTTATTCTGAATTAGCAAAATCACTTTGGTACCACACAAATGCTTATAAATTGTATTATCCAAAAGCATCAATTCAATCTTGCATCTGTGGCCAACTTTGTTTGGTGAAAAACTCAGAAAAGGATACTTAAAGTAATACAAGAGATAATATAAGACTGTTAGTTCCCTTTATATATTTGAACAGTGGAATTAGATGAACCAAGGAATCAAAAGCTGGAAGGGTTCTTAAGAGGCCATTCAAATCACCACCACCTTCATAAAGTGACATCCTTAGAGTCTGACAATACGAAGCAATTTGAAAAGCATCCAGAAATAAATTTTAATAAAATTTATTAAATAAAATCACTTTAAATAAAATGATTCCCCTGCCTTCTCTTTTCAGTTCAACCATCACATTTCTACATTCTGTTCTCATATTTTTATTTTCTATTTCTGTTTATCTTTTGACCTTTCTCTGTACTCATCTTGGTCTGCATATCCCCCTCTCATCTTGATACACCAGACTATCCAGCCAGGCTGTTCATTAGATGTCAATACGGTCTGAATATGAAAAAGAACATTTTTCTAAACTCCCACATACTATATTCTTAACTGGGAATCTGAGTTGCTTTTTCCCAAATCACCCAAAAGCTTACTAGCAAGTAAATATTATTGTTAACATTTTAGTATATTGTATATTCTCTCAGTGTGTTTTTTCTATGTAGACGTATAGATAAAGAGATGGTAGGTAGGTAGATAGATAGATAGATAGATAGATAGATAGATAGATAGATAGATAGATAGATAGATAGATAGATAATAGATATAGATAGATAGACTCAGAACCTTATTGCTCATGTTTGTGTAAACTTTTTAATCAACATCTTTTGGACATCCTTCTATATCATTAAAATAGATCCATGTCACTGTTTTCATGCTCTTATAGCATTCCATCATTAGCATGCAATAACTTACCTAAATCCAGGATGAATTCTGCCTTCCGAGAAGTTGCTTCCTTAGTTCAGAGTGTTGATTACTCCAAGAATTCTTTTTTGTTTTGTTTTTTTAAAAAAGTCTTAATTATTTATTTATTTTTATTTTTTTATTACTTTCAGGTATACAAAACAAAGTAATAGTTAGACTTTTACACCCCTCACAAAGTGATATGCCCCCTCCCCCAATCTACTACCCCTCTGACATCATATATAGCTGTTACAATTCCATTGACTCTATTCCCTATGCTGTACTCCACATCCTGTGACTATATATCTACAGAGGGTGCCAAAAAAAAGTGTATACACATCTTAAGAAAGGAAAAAAATTGTATTAAAATTATGCTGATGGTAACTACTTTGAGCACCTCTTGTAATTGCAGGAGTCAAACATGACTTGTATTCATCTTTTGTTATTGGTGTATATTGAGTATCACAATTTTAATACAGTTTTTTCCTTTCTTAAAATGTGTATACATTTTTTTGGCACTCTCTCTATATATTTAATTATAGTTGACATTCAGTATTATTCAGCTTCAGCTTCAAGTGTACAGCGCAGTGGTCAGGCATCTACACAGTCCATGAAGTGGTCTCAGTCTCAGTCTAGGGAGACCAACAATTCTTAACTGGCCTCCTACTCCGCTTTCCCCTGTACAGCCTACTATCCGTCATGGCTGACTTTACCTTCCGAAAACACAGGAATGATACTGCTATTCCCCTTTTAGTTCTTCTACTGCTCTTTGAATAAAATCCAAACTCCTTCTCAAAACCTGGCTCTATCCTAGGAGTCCTACTCCATTCCCAGCCCTGCCATTTCCCCCAGCCCATAACGTAACAGACTTCGCACCATTTCCTGCTCACTCTGTAGGAAATGAGGCCTCTGTCCCTACTACTTGTAATGCCCTTCCCTACCTTGTGTTCCTGGCAAATTCCCCTCTTCCTTTAAGATCCTTCCACACCACCAGGAGAGTTAGTTGCTTTCTTTGCTCTGTGTGTGAAGCCATTTCTATATTTCTATAAATGGCGCTTATCATATTATAATTTTTTATGCTCATGTTTACCTCTCCCACAATTCTAGCATTATCCCTAATGTTTTGTACAGTAATAGCCACTCAATAAATGTTTGTTGAGGTGAATTCAATCCTTTAATCTGTGGACCAGGCTACAACGAGATGGGATAAGGCATTCAGTTCAGCTTAAATTCTGGGTCCCAAGAATGAATTAATTATACTTACACCCATAACAGTTGTATCCCTGATTCATCAGCAGCAAATGAAATTGCTAACTTATTTTTCCCTCTCTAACTTCTAGCTTCAAACTGACAACCCAGATATGCAGGGGATAGAGTCTTAAAAATAGTATCATTGATATTATTTCAACTCTTTCTACTGGTAGGAGGGAACAATAATTCAGGCATGATGTACACCATTCTATTACAGTCTACAAACCTCCTGGAAGAGCCACCAACTGTGAGAGCAGTCAGTACTTTTACAGAAAATAATAAACGTCTGCCAACAACATATAGCTAACATTTAAATGTGAATTTCAACAAATGTAAAACATTTCATTAATTTAACCAGCCTACTTCATTTTTCCTTCCTCTTCCAAGAGAGAACACAAAACTTCTGCTGAACAGAATCAACCCAGAAATATCAAATGACATAGTCTTAGGTGTTTGCAGGAAACGAGAGAGAGAGAGAGAGAGAGAGAGAGAGAGAGAGAGAGAGAGAGAGAGAGAGAGAAGTTGTCCAGATAACATTGGCTTCAGTAATATCAATGTGGATTTTTCTGTTTCCTCTTAGGGTTTCTTGGCTTAGTGGGGCATGATGATTCTTTTTTCAATAAAATACAGTCCTCCAGCACTGCAATACTAATCGTGCTGTGTTTTGCTTTGCTCTGTATTGTTTTCATTCTGTTTCTGATTGTCACTGATTTATTGGATGTTTGACCTCCTAAGTGTGGTTTATATGGAGACTGAAACCCAATAAAATCAAAATCAACACTGCAATGAAATCTGAAAAAATAAATAAATGTTGCCAAGTTAACGATTCTTTCCGTAACAAACCACTAGAGATACCCAATCTCAGATTTCCCTTGAGAGTCAGAGAACCATTTTTCTTTTATTTTCCCACATTTTAAAGAACTGTAACAAAGAAATATAAAAGTGCACAAATCATAAGTGCACAGCTCAATAAATTTTCACAGAGCAAGCACACCAATGCCACCAGAAACTAGATCATAAGCAGCAGCCCCAAAGCCCCATTTGTGTCTACTCTCCAGCCTACTCCCCTAAGTGACCCCTGTCCTGGTCGAACTATAGATTAACTTTATCTGTTTTCGAACTTTCTGTAAGGGACTCATGCAGTGTGTACACTTTTGTGGTGGGCTTCTTTTGCCCCAAATTATGTTGGTGAGATTCATCTTTGTTTTCGCATGTGGCAATAGTTCTTTGTCACTGCTGTATAAAATTGACTTTTTTTTTTTTTTGGTTTCTGGAGCATCTAGACAAACAAGTATTCTGAGAAAAGCACTCTGAGACACATGGATCCCAGTGTTAGAATATAAAAGCTTTAGTCAAAAGAGAGAACAGTGAATAAGATGACCTTTTGAAATAGCCTGAAGTCAATTGTTAAGAAGCAGCTGTTTGAGGAAAGAAATGGAATAGTAAAAAGAGTTCTGTGAGATAAGCCAGAAAAACAGCTTTGGAAAGAAATGCCCAGAACTGAATCAGAGATCTTGGTTGAAAAGAAAAGTTGGCCTTCTGCAAACGTTTTGATTTAGGCTGTCTGCTCTGGTTAGTAGACTCTCTCTTTTCTGCCTATGCAATTCTGCCTTCAGGGCGCAGCTGTTCTGAAGGCAGCACCCCTGTTAGGAATTGGGCTTTGCCACCCCTTTCGGCACAATTTATGAGACAAACCATTTCCCACATAAAAGCAAACCATTTCCCACATAAAAATGCATTTGCATTCTCTTTCTGCCTTTTTAAACACAGGTTATCAAAAGCTCTCTTTGCAAGTTTTTGATATTTCCATTACAGTGAACTAACACTTTATGAAAGTTTATAAGTTATGAAACTATTGTTACCAGCTAATTCTGATATTTAAGATACTGAAATTTTCACTAGTGCTTCAGAAAACTACCTGCATTTAAAACATAAATTACTTTTATTCTGTTCAGATTCTGATTAAAGCAATTATAAAAATGACCCCATAAATATTGATGTCATATCCTGAAAACAAAACTATACTTCCCCCCCCTTAGAAAATCCCCAAATTCACAAAAAAATCTTCCACTAGCTTAAAGAAAAACCTCACTGGAAGTACGTTTACTATAGCTTTTTAAAAAAAATTAATTGATTGCTTCCAGTGAATTTGGGAAATATTTATTCTGAGAATCTAAGCTTTCCCCTACATCTTTCTATCTATAGAAGTTTCACTAAACCTATCACAGCTTTCAGGGTCCTGGCTTAACATACTTATCAGAAACAAGAATAGGGGAGTTGGAATATTTCCCAGGGTATTAGGAAGAGGGTTGGAGTGATCTGTCAGCACATGAGAAGTGTGGATTCTAGTTTTAAAACCAAATCCAGATACAAGAGGGCACCCAAAGTTCATTTCACTAAAATATACTACTGTACATTAAAAGTGGCCATAAATTATTTTATCTTCTTCTATCAAGAGACTGAGTCTATTTCCCTACTATGTGAGTTACCTAGTGAATGCTCTGACCAATAGAACAAGGTGTAAGTGTTGTGTGACTGAGCCCAGGCTTCCTGAGTCTTGCAACTTTGCTGTCACCCTCCTGGACCTGCTGCGTCCATGGGCAAAAGCGTGAGCTGGGTTTCTGGAGGAGGACATCATGTGGAACAAAGACAAGCTGTATCTGCTGAAGTCCCTGACTAGGGGTTCATTTTCTGTGTCATCCTGACTGGCCTAAGAGACACCCAGATAGGTGACACAACACTATTTCTGGGTGTGTCAGTGAGGATGTTTCTGAAAGAGATTAGCATTTGTTTCAGTAGACTGAGTGAAGAGATCTGAGCTCACCAATGTGGGTGGGTGTCATCCAATCAGCTGTAACAAAAAGGCAAAAGAAGGGCACATTTTCTCTCTCTTTTTGAGCTGGAAGGTCCATCTTCTGCCCTCAAACCTCAAAGCTCCTGGTTCTCAGCCTTCCTACTCAACCTGAAATCTACTACAGTTTTTCTGGTCCTCCAACTTATGAGATCTGACAGTTAAGTTCGCGAACTCATGCTAGAAAAAGTGCTACATACCTCACTGCTGAATATCACTACGGTCACCTTCGAAGTACTCCCCTTGGGAAGCTATGCATCAATGCCAGCGCTCAGTCTACCCCTCAAAGCAATTTTCGAACTCTTTTTGTGGAATGGCCATCAGAACTGTCATCGTATTACCCTTGATGTCCTGAACGTCATCAAAAGGTCTTCCTTTCACTATTTCCTTTATCTTCAGTAAAGAAAGAAGTCATTGGGGGCCAGATCAGGTGATGGGGAGGGTGTTCCAATACAGTTATTTGTTTACTGGCTGAAAACTCCCTCTCAGACAGCACTGTGTGAGCTGGTGCATTGTCGTGATGCAAGAGCCATGAATTGTTGGGAGAAAACTTTGTCATCTAACTTTTTCATGCAGCCTTTTCAGCACTTCCAAATAGCAAATTTGGTTAACTATTTGTCCAGTTGATACAAATTCATAATGAGTAATACCTCTGATATCAAAAAAGGTTAGCAACATCCTTTTGACTCTTGATTTGGACTGACAGAGCTTTTTTGGTCATAGAGAATTGGCTGACTTCCATTGTGCACTTTGACGCTTTGTTTCAGGGTCGTGTTGGTACACCCATGTTTCATCACCAGTGATAACACAGCCCAAAACATCAACTTGCCTCTCCAAAAGGTCTTGGCAAACTTTGATTCTCCTTTGTTTTGGTTCATTGGTGAGCTCCTTCAGGACCATTTTTGCGCACACCTTTCTCATGCCAAGATTTTCAGTTAATTTTCCTAACTGTTTCTCTATCAATGTTTACTTGGGCTGCTACGCTTCTCACAGTCAGCTGACGATTTTGACACACAATTCAATGAACTTTTCCAATGTTTTCGTCAGTTCTGCTTGTTACTGGCTGCCCTGACCTCTCTTCATCAGTGATGCATTTTCTCCCCTCAGGAAAACGTTTGATCCATTTGTACACTGCCGTTTTCTTCATGGCATTATCCCCATAAACTTGGACTAACACATCCCTGATTTCACTTCCACTCTTGCCAAGTTTAACAGAGTTTTAATGTTTGTTCATTGCTCTAATTCAAGCTCAGACATTCTTGCGACAGCACATAAAAACACACAACAACATAATGAACGCCACCCAGCAAGACACCACTGCACATCGACACAAACACAGCTGTGAGACACTGATATACAAGGTTATGAAACCTTACTGAGCTGTTTGTACAGGGCTGCCAATGTAAGTGCATGGTGGCAAGTTCGCAAACTTAATTGGCAGACCTTGTACAGATGGTAAATTGTAGAACATCTTGGCCTCCATAACTGTGTGACCCAATTCCTATGATAAATATGTATATAAATGTATATGTGTATGTATGTATACATCTGCTATTAGCTCTGTTTCTCTGGAGAACTCTAATACTCTGACCAACAAACCCCCAGAAGACAATAACTACTTGAATATAGCCCAGATGTGAGCAGTAAGAAAACTGCTTAGCTGAACCCAGCGCAACTTTATGAACAAATAAACTACTGACTTACGCCATGAAATCTGAGGGAGGTTTGTTACACAGCAAGATATAACTGAGACAGGCACCCAGAGCCCATTTCATTACTTGACATACCAATTCAGTAAGGAAAAATGGGCTAGTATAGTTAGGATTTTACTATCAAGTCCCCTTGAACTTTAAATTTCCACAGCACATTTCTGCCTAGTTTAGACCCACTTTATTTCTAATCAGGACAACTATAATTCATAACCTTTCATAATGAGGTTCTTCCTGAAGCAAGAGAGACAGGCGTATTTACCCATGGGTCCCCATCCGGCAGAGGTGTTAACCTCCCCCTGTGCTTCCAAGCTGGGCATAGGCCATGACCTAGAAAGTTCCTTACAGCATCTGTAGCATCAAAGGAGCATCAGGTGAAGCACCTGAAGGGAGACAATGTCAACTTAAAATGAATGCAAGCCTGCACAGCTTCCGGTACAGCTGCAGCTGAAATCAGAAGGCAGCCAAGCACATGGGAATCAATGAGCCAGCAGTACTTGCCGTTCTGTGTCTGAGGTCATAGCTGAAGATCCATTTCCCTGGGAAGCCTCAGAAAGTCTAATATAAAAGGTCTCCTGGGAAATGCCAAGCACCTCTGAGGTGATTATGCAAACCCTGGATCTCCATGAAATACTAGCCATTCTCCTTTCAGACTATGTTATCTCTAGTAGACTTATCTGTGGCCAGACTGTTCTTTGTAGGAAAAACTTACTTCACAATAACCAGAAATATCTCCTTTAGAGCCACCTGATATATGATTATATTTTAAAAGAACAACCAAAGGAGCTTCCATAACCCCCAGTGATCAAAAGTAATGTCATCAGTAGTGGGACAAATTGACATGTGTTTCTTTTTTTCCCCCAAAATGTAATCAATATAACAATACTTAATGAGGTCTTTCTTTTTCAGTTAAACATTTATCATTTATACCCCTCACAAAGTGATAACTCCCCTCCCCCAATCTACTACCCCTCTGACATCGCATACAGCCGTTACATTTTCATGGTCTCTATTCCTTATGCCATATTCCACTTCTTGTGACTGTGTATAAATACATTAAGGTATAGTTGACATTCATTATTGTTCAGCTTCAGCTTCAGGTGTACAGAGCAGTGATCAGGCATCTACAGCACCCCTGAGGTGGTCTCCCTAGACATGTGTCTCTTGATCTGATCTACTTCTCGCAAAAACATCACTTCTTGCTAAAAATATCTAACCTGAATTTAATCAAGAGGAAACATCAGAAAACCCAAACTAAAGGACATCTTAAAAATAACTGTTCAATACTTTGCAAAAGAGTCAAATCGAGATGATTGAAAAATTAAAAAAGACTAAGAGATGTCACAGATTGGAGATTAAGAAGACATGCTAATTAAATACAATATGAAATTCTCGATTGTATTGCAGACCAGGAAAAGAACATTAGTAGAACAACTGGAAAAGTCAAATAAAGTCTATGCATCAGGTAATAGTATTGTATCAACGTTAGTTTTCTGATTTTGATCATTGCATTATTATACTGTGGTTATATAAGGTATTATCACTTGGGGAAACTGGATGAAAGATATGTGAAAACTCTTGGTATGTTTGCAACTACTTTGCAAATCTGAAATGACTTTCAGAAGTCTTCAAAATGAAAAGTTTAAATTATTAAAGTCAATAGAAGATGATGGACAACTGAAGAAGACCCTTGAAATTAGACAGATTACAAATGACATCTGTCATATTTAGTCAGATATAGCAATGATTTGCAACACTGGTTTGGGGTCCCCTTACCCTACCCTTCACCCCCCTACACACACACACACACACACACACACACACACACACATACACACACACACACACCTTCTTGTCTCTGTTTTGATTTGAATGTCATGAAATACTCAGAAAATTTCAAAGTAGTATTGGTCACAATTGACTCTGATTTTACAGCATAAAATATCCTGTTCAAATACTTTTTACAAAGGAGAAAGGAAAGGGGAAAGGAAATCATACAAACAAGAAGAGGCAGTTCTGAGTTTTAAAACCATCAGCTAAATCAGAATCACTTGGGAAACTTGTCTTTAAAAATTCTGATGCCCACGCTCCACATCAAACCTACAGAATCAGAATCTATAAGAGTAGAGTTTTTATACAAGGTCACTGAGTGATTCTGAGACATACCAGAAAAGTCTGAGTACCACCCTTAAAAATGACTGGTCTCTAAAACAAGACTCATTAACCACTAGGTGGTGCCAGAATATCAAAGATGGACATTTCTGGTACAGTATGCATTTTTCTTTCAGTATACAGTATACTAATTTCCTTTTTTTTTCTCTCCTCCATATCTACCCAAACTTTCAGAAAAGGATTACATCACACCAAAATAAATATTTCACTCAATATCAGTCTGGCAGTTTCTCCTTGAACTTATTTTGGTTATAACAGACAGCCTTGTTCTGAGGAACTCTTAGGCAAGAGTTTCCGCACTCCTCTATCCGGTAGAATCTTCCTTTCTAAGTACTAATGTTTGGAAGAAGGAAACCCTGAGGGCTAATGCCCTCATTAGCAATGAGCAATTGGATAAGAAATAATGACGTGACAAGTTTCTGGGATGCCGTCTTTAACCATTTGTAGTTTTGATCTCTGCCCTTTCCCCAAAACCATGACTTCAGAAATACACCAGAATCAGATTATGCTTTCCTAATTACCATTGCTTCAGTGCAAAAGTATTTGACAGCTTCTTTAATAGTTTTATCTTTTCTTCTTTCTTAGATTTTTTTTTTGCACCTTAAAAAGTCCTGTGTGGATGATATCATTTCAAATTTTTTTCTGAAGAGTGAATTTGTTTGAAATCCGCTTGAGGATATTGCATGTAGCCTTACATGTGTTTACTTATTTTTAAATGTACATGGAACAGAAATGGCTAGAAAGCTGAGCAAGATAAATAATGTATTTATTTTATTAATTCTACAAATACCTATTGAGCAACTAACATACTCGTATAGCAGGTAGAGTGATACATACTAGCATAGAGATACAGAAAAAACACATGAGGAGAAAAAAGAAAAATAAATTAACAAAATAATGACAGAGTGATAATTCTTTTAAAAAAATAAAGCAGAATGGTGTGATCATTTCTACATAAGGTGGAATGGTTTTTGACAGGTGCTCAGGGAAGGTATTCCTGAGGAGGTGGCATTTGAGCTGAGAGTGAATGATGAAGAAAAGCTGGAGGTCCAGTTATCTAGGCAGAGGGTAGAGCAAGTGCGACGATCTAGGGGTAGGAACAAGTTGGGTATGTTGTATATCAGGAAGAAAGTCAACGTAGGGAAGCATTAGCCAAACAAGGTTGGCAACATGAGCAAAACCTTGGTCACGGCCATAGATTGCAATTGAGGTTTTATTTTTAGGGAAATGGGGAATCATCAGAACGTTTTCAGGATGAAAGCAATGTGGTCTAATTTTTTTTTTTTTTTTTAAGATCACCTTGGCTTTTGATTGTAGGCGGAACACAAGCTGAATTTACAAAGTGTCCATAGTAAGCTTTCAGGTTGATGAGATGCCTATAGAAGGTATCGAGTTCCTTCATTTGTCTGAAGTGCTTATGAGGCGTACAAGGAGTTGCCTAACTAAGGACTGTGTTAAGTATCCATAGTATGGAGTGAAAAGCAGGTTTTAAAAAATTAAGCACAAATTAGATAATTACACTGTTATTGTATTTATGACTTCATCTCCAATCATATGTGTGACTTTGGATCTGTCCACATCATGCAAAATCTATGAACTTTCATATCTCTGGCTGTTAATAATAAGGGCTGTAAAATGAGGGTTAATATTTACTAAAGCTTTGACCCATAACTCAGAGCTTCTAAATCAGCAGAAAATATCTTTACCTGTGAACACAAGAACCTCAGGGTAACTTTCTCAAAAGCGATAGCTTCTGTTTTTTTCCTACTTTCTTTCTTCAACTGTTAAGTTAAACAGTGAAGAGAAACAACAGAGCTTTGCTGAGGGCCTTTTCCCATCACCATTTTGCAGAGAAAAAACGCGAGTACACGGACGCTAAACCCGTAACATGTCCGAGGACGCCTAACACATTAGGCCTGAGGCAGGATCAGAAGCCAGCTTTGTCTTAGACTGAAGATGTGCTCCCCTACCTCTTCACTGCAAAAACCTGGAGTGCAGTTGATAGAGGAGTGAGAAGAAGAAGGACTTCCATAACACACCTGAGAAGCGTGAATGGTGGGTACTGCCGTCAGCTTTGTGTGGGGAGGCTCTAAGGGGAATGGGAGGAATAAAGGGGAGGCTGGAAAAGAGGGGATGTGGGGATGTGGGGATTTGGTGGCAACATGTTTTTAGGTCTACCAAATACAATTTTGAGAGGTTTAATAAATGTCACTTACCCTACCCTATAGCTACTTTTCCTTATTTCTGATGAGAACAGGTCTCTGAAGCATATTAGGCTATTCTCCCAGAAAAATTCCACTGTACTCCCTAAATCCCCCCATTCACTTACTAAAATTGAAGACACTCTCAAAGTTCCTTTCGTTTAGCTCAAGCAGTTGACAACAGTTCAAGTGTAATTGCTCCCGGGAGGAGCTAGTATCATCTTACCCTAGTAATACGAATATAGGATCTGAAGCAGTTAGTTATTGCTGCATAACAAACAATCTTGAAACATGAGTTTAAAACAATTGTTTATTACTTCTCAGAAATGTATAGGTTGGTAGTTCTACTGATCTAATTGGATTTTGGCTGGACTCAGTCATGTGTCTGTGGTCAGGTAGCAGGTCAGCTGGGAGCTGAGTGATCTGTGATCGAGGGAATGACTCAGCTTTGCTCCATGTGGTCCCTACCTCTAATTCAGGTGTGTTGTTATGGTGACCACAGAGAAGCCAGAAGGGAAGCAGAAACGTGCAAGTCTTCTTGAGGATTAGACTCAGAACTGGCACATCATTTCTGCCACATTTTATAGACCAAAGTCACAAGGCCAGTCCAAGTCAGAGTGGACAGGAGCTACAAAGTTATTGGATAAAAGATACATAGAGGCCATTAATTTAGTTGAGAGCATCAATGACTTCAATCTAACACAAGATGGAAAAGCAAATCGTGATTAAGAGTAGGAAACAGAAACTAGAGAATAAAAGTTATTTGCATTTCTAATAATCTCATGCATGGAAATTTCTTGTTCTATTATCTAGTCTTGAACTCAAGCAAATTGTACTCTTCCTTCTCATTTGTAAATCTTCATCTTAGTATTTCCTATGCAAGTAAATTATCTCTTCACATATAGTTTGTTTTGCAATGGTCTTGGATTAAAATTAATTAAATACTTTAAAATATTTAATCATTTGCATTCAGCCAATTAGATTTTGGTTTGATACAGAGTTAAAAAAAGACTTTAATGCCATTTTATTAACCTTCTAATTAATGAGCAACTTTAGTGTTTGCATTAATAACATGGTGGAACCGCTAAAAAGAAGGAAGAATTGAAAAAAGGAGATCAATTCACCTTCTAGCATGACAGGTTTACCATTAGTAAACATTTATTGAGCCCCCACAGTGAGGAAAGAACCATGATGAATACAGTATAAAACATGTTTGAAAAAAAAAAAAAAGAAGCCTACTCTGATTATAGAAAGCACAGATGAGACATGGGTGATAAAATATTGATAATATGATTTCACAATGAATATCAAAGTTGCGTTGGCTATGTTTAATTTAAACAATGCATAGTCATGAACTTATAGGAGTAAAACTGAAGACCATTTAAGAAGAATTAGGGTGGAACCTTTGAGGTGGCAATATGCTCACTGTCTTCTAAAGTGAGGAGAGACATCAGGATTGGACTGAGAAATAGGTCATCATGCGTAAGGGGTATGAGCTCACACAGGGACAAGATAAGACAAAGCTCTTGAGGCAAGAAGGTAATATTGTCTTAGGAGTCACACAGAATGTTTCCATGGCCATTTGCTGACCCACACATGTGGGTTTCAGGTGTGGTTGATCCAGTCCCTCTGAGCAGACTCTGAAAGAGAAACCTTCAGAAGATCAGGCCATTTGGCTGAAAGGGCTGTCATTGGCCAGATCAGGAGTCAACTCAAAGTTCCTTCCTGGTACTCCCCAGAGTTTCTGGAAGATCAGCTGCCCTTCTAGATGTGGAGGAAACAGAAGCCGATGCCAGCAATGAGGAACATC
Organism: Rhinolophus sinicus; assembly: GCF_057876585.1. Classification (NCBI taxonomy): domain Eukaryota; kingdom Metazoa; phylum Chordata; class Mammalia; order Chiroptera; family Rhinolophidae; genus Rhinolophus; species Rhinolophus sinicus. Next base: position 87,099,477 of record NC_142503.1, read on the forward strand.
CAGCAGACATTCCAAGCACAGTTTATGCCATGGAAGAGTGTGCTCCAGCAGAAAGAAGTAAAAATGGATCCAGAACTGAAATCGTAAGTGACAGGTCTCAGACCTGGAAAGAACAGTTGAGAGTAGAGTGCTGCGTCTTTGCTATTTAAAAGATCTTTTTGGTATGTCAAGGATAAAAAGTCTCTACACGGAAGAGGTCTTTGGTTGCCTATTGGGGGCATTTTCTTTGTTTATCATCAAGGGCTAGAGCAAAAAAGAGTGATCCCACATGCTTAAATGTACTCTGGAACCTGACACAAGTGCATTTTGCTTATAGATTTATTGCACAAAAGAACTGGCAGAGTTTGAGGTTTTTCATGTTATCTAAGCTGAAGAAAGAGAATTCAAACAGAGGGAGACAGTGAGCAATGCTAGCAAAGGCTTGAAAAGCATGGTGGTAATCTAAGACTTAATTTGTTCAGAACTCAGTATTTCCCAGGTAAGGGAAAATGGGATTATAACACACCTGCACTGTCACACTTGCCGTGTCAATTCTGTAAGTTTGTGGGTTTAAGTTCCTTTTAATCTAGAAAGATAGGTTTGGATTTAGGTTAAATTTCTTTGACTTCCTTGTAAACAGACACTATGGGTTAGGCTTTGGTTTTTAGCTTGTGCTTTGTTTTCCAGTTTACATTCTGTAAAACTATTCACAGAGTACTAAGGATATGTAGAGGTATTTAATTTTTTTTTTTAAATCCTCTAGAATTCCAACTATAATTACTTAAATATCTTTCAAAGGATTCTATGTTCAAAGGAAAGAGAATTTTATGGGATCATTATTAGACTCAGCCCAGACCTGGAGCAATAAAGAAAAGGACTCCAGAAAGACATTTGAAGACATCACCATGGATACACACGAACCCTGTGAAGGCAAACACTGCATGAGGCGTGATGGGAACAGAAAACATAATATAAAATGTAAATGGGCTGAGGAGATTAGCAACCATGTGCTTTGTTTTCCTTTCGGGGAGCCTGTGTGTAATAAGCAGAAAGACACAGAGGTTTGGATTCTACAGACGTGCCTTTGAATGCCAGCTTTACTGCTGTTTAACTGAATGTGTGGACTAGGAAAAGAGACAATTTCCTTTGACTTCAGTTATCTTATCTCCAAAATGGTGAGAAATATACCTATTTTCCTAGCGTTATTAGGAGAACTAAATAAGTTTCTACATGCAAAGTGCCAGGCATATAGAAAGTACACACACACACAAAAAAAATCAGTTCCCTTCCACTCTTTGTCTTCCTCCTTGAAAACCTAACAAGAAACACTGGAATGCAGTTTCTCAGAGAAACAGCCTATATCTCCAAAGCCCCCATGATGGCCCAGCCCAATCACCAAATCCCACCCTATTCTATATAGAGTTTTCACAAGTGCATAGGGCACAGGGAGAATTCAAACCCTGGTTTTCCAGAAAGCTCAAAATAACATCTGACCTGTGTGGGCTAACGGTGGCTCACTGTGGCTACAGAGGCATTGGTGAGCATCTTCACCTATGGTTCCATCTCAGCTTTGTCACTCGTAAGCTGTAGGACATGAGATGAATTCATTAAACTCTCTGAGCCTCAGCCATCTTTGGGGCAACAACGAAGAGGGTAAGTCCCTTATGGAATCATTTCCAGCCTTGCACACAAGCACGTTAAGGAGCCTACCACCAGCACCATAACTGTAGTGACGTTTAAAAAACTCTGCCAAATTGTTACCCAATTGGGTCATCGTCTGCATTTTTTGATAACTAGTAGAGAATATTTTTCATTTGTTTATAAGCCATGTGCATTTTTTCTTCCATAAATGTCATGTTTATGACCTAACTCACATCTTACAGGATCCTGTGACCTAAATTCTCAAGACTAAATTATCACAGACAGCACCATCTCAGCCATCTGTTCTGAATTCGGCCCAGCCTCACTGATCTTCACTGTTTTAAAAAAACTGTAGGATGAACTTTAAATTGAAGAGGTATAATCAACAGTAACATAGAAACATATTCGTGTATGAATCTCTTTTCTCTTTGACTGTCTTTAAGAGATGATAGTTGGTGCTCTTCTGAATGCCTGAAGATTTTGTACAGAATCATCATTATTGTCTTCTTTGTTATTAAAATTGTTACAAACAGGTGAAATAAACAACCACTTAAAAAATGTGATTTCAGGGTTATCAAGAAAAATAAAGAGAAAATACCAAAATCCTGATCCTGGATTTATGTAGACATATGTTAAAAAGAGAAAAACACAGATCTTCAAAAGAAACAGTGAGATCAAATTCACCAATTGTGAATAAGTTTCCAATAATATTGTTTAAAAAAGTTAGCCAGGGGCAGCTGAGTGGCTCAGGTGGTTGGAGCACAGTGCTCATAACACCAAGGTCACCGGTTGGATTCCCACATGGACCAGAGAGCTGCACCCTCCACAATTAGACTGAAAAACAACGACTTGACTGGAGGTAATGGGTCCTGGAAAAACACATTGTTCCCCAATATTCCCCAGAATTGAAAAAAAAAAGCCAGAAATAAACCCTAACATATATGGTCAGTGCATTTTCAACAAAGGGGACAAGATAATTCAATGGAAAAAGAAAAGTCTTTTCAACCATAGTGCCAGGAAAACTTGCAGTAGAGTGAAATGCCAAGACAACATGCAAAAGAAAGAAGTTGGACCCCCAACTCAAACACACACAAGAATTAACTCAAAGTGGATAAAAGACCTTAAACTTACATAAATGCTAAAACTATAAAACTCTTGAAAACATAGGAGTAAATATTCATGACCTTGGGATATGCAGTTATTTCTTGTGTACAAGTTACAACACAACAAGCACATGTAATAAAAGAGAAGGTTGATAAATTGGACATTATCAAAATTAAAAACTTTCATGATTCAAAGGACACCATCAAAAAAGTGAAGCACCAACCTACAGAATGGAAAAAAATATTTGGAAATCATATATCTGATAAGGGACTTATATCTAAAATATATAAAGTATACAACTCAATAATAGAAAGGCAAATAACCCAATTTGAAAATGGGCAAAGGATTTGAATAGATTTTTCCCCAAAAGGTATATTAATGATCAATAAGCACAGAAAAGATGATCAACATCATTAGTATTGAGAAAACGCAATTCAAAAACATCATGAGATACCATTCCACATCCACTAAAATGGCTATAATCAAGAAAAAAATAAAATAATAAGTGTTGGTAAGCATATGAAGAACCTGGAACTCTCATCCATTGCTGTTTGGAATGTAAAATGTTGCAGTAACTTTGGAAAACACTTTGGAAGCTCCTCAAAAAGTTAAACATAGCAATGTCATTTCTAGGTATATAACCAAGATAAGTGAAAATATATGTCCACACAAAACTTGGACACAAATTTCCATAGCAGCATTATTCATAATATCCATACACACACAAAAAAGAGGAAATAATCCATATAGCCATCAAATGAAGAACAGATAAATAAAATGTGGCAAACCCACACACTGGAATATTATTTTATCATAAAATGGAATAAAGTACCAACACCTGCTACAATATGATGAAACCTGAAGATATTATACTAAGTAAAAAATACCAGTCACAAAAGATCACATATAGTATAATTCCATTTACATGAAATGTCCAGAACAGGTACTTTCTCTCTCTGTAGATAAGATAGGAAAGGTCTCATCTATACAGACAAAAAGCACATTAGTAGATTAGTGGTTGACTGGGGCAGAAAAGTGCGGAGGTCGGGGGGATGAAGAGTAACTTCGAATGGGTGTACAGGTTTCTTTTTGGAACTCGGAAAATGTTTTAAAATTAGATGATGGTGGTGGTTGCATAACTGTAAATATACTAAAAACCACTAAATTATAAACTTTAAACAGGTGGATTTTATGTTATGTAAATCCTTAAGCTGTTTTTAAAACTTTTAAACAGTTACTTTAAATAAGGCCCTTTGATTTTATTATAAATGTTGGTAATAATAATTGTAACAACTTACTGAGTTGTTATTGCCAGGCAATATTCAAAGTCTTTACAAGTATTAACTAATTTGCTTTCCCAACAAATATACTAGGTAAATACTATTATTTTTCCCATTTTACAAATTAGAAAACTAAAGTTATTAAATGGCATTGTAAGAATTCAAGCACAGAGTCTGTGTTTTCAAATAAAATATGTACTGGCCCTGGAATCCAATAGCAAACTATGGGGAGGAAATCCCTGAAATTCAGAGAATTGGGGAAATTTTAACATATTATCATTAATGACAGAGCCTAAGAAAGTTAATGCCTAAGAGCAAAAAAATATATTTTATTGTTTTGTTACTTCACACAATACCAGTGGAAAATGAAAGGTTGTAAAACACGATTGCATCCCTCTCTTGTCCTATATAGAGACAATAAAATAGTAGACCCCGGTGGCCTGCTGGGAGTCCCTGGTATATTTTCATTCTCCCATGAGTTACAGGGGGAGGAATTCCGTAGAGCAGCACGGTGTGAAGAGGAGCCGGATGACCAGGCAGGCCAGGGGTGCAGAACGAGGCAGGAGGGCAGCCCCAGCTCTGCCACTTACTATTCATGTGAGCTTGGGCAGGTCATCTAACCCTTCCGGATGTAAATAACACATCCAACGCATGAAGTGTCTTTATCAGGCACTTCATAGGGTCCCTATTGATTTTAAAATTTCATCATCTACCATCTAGTTTTAGACTAATCTCAAAACTACCTTGGCCAGTTATGTTTGCCCCCAAGCAAATCTTCCTCAAACCTGTTTCGTGGAATTCTCCAAACATGTTTTTTCCAGTTCTATGTCCACTGCTAAGGCCCTTGGAGCTCCAGCTTGGGGGGAGGGGTGGGGGAGAGAACAGAAAAGATATGTCTGTTTGTTCCTTACTTTGAATGGTAAGGCCCCTTGAAAATAATAAAAATCCGTTTAGTAAATGCAAGCTATATTTCCAGGAGTACTGAACTATTTTGACAGTCCTTAAGAGTAAAACGCAATTTTGATAATGCTAAAATGTGCATTGTGATTTTCTCTGGGGGCTGAGAATTATAGATGATGTTGTAATTTTCTTCTTTGTATTTTGTTTTACAACCAAAAAAGTATATTTTAAAAACCTTAAGGCACAATATGAGGAATGGAGTTAATGCCACTGCACTGTGCCTTTAAAACAATTAAGATGGTAAATTTTGTTATGTATATTTTACCACAATTTTAAAAAAAAATCCCTATGGATACATTAAAATCATATGGTATTCATATGATTACCAATTTGCATAAAATCAAACAAAGGCAGATGATACAATAACTACTATGCAATTTGTCAGATTATAATGCTATTTAAATTAAAGAACACAGTTATTTAAATCTGGTAACTCTGGGGCCAAATTCATGTTTTACCAAACACTGAAGTTGGGTGTTTAAATGTACAGGTCGTAGGTCATACTGGCTCAAAAGAGCTAATTACTAGCATCTCTTCCCAAAGCTATGTTCAGTGGCGTCACATTGGTAGCTGAAAATCAGCCATGGTGGGAATATCTACACTCTGGAAATTGGCAAATGTTACAAATCAGAACTCCCCCGCTGCCCCCAGAAAACCAGTTTAAGAGCACACCACTGTTTAAATAATACATATATCTATCAATGGACAGAAATTTACAGTAACAGAATGTTTAAAATCAACTCCCTCAACTCATTTTATAAATTGAAGCAAATGTCATTGAGAACAGTGAAAAGTGAATAGCAGGACTAGAATAAGAACTTCAAATTTCTTTCCATTATATCACAAAGAAAGATTGCCTTAAGTCTGATATTGCCTTGTTCACTGAAACTGCAAGATCAACTTCCGAATCTTTCCAGAGGCAGGACTCCCTCTCAAGTCACCAGCTGCTCCAATTAGTAATAGTTTTCTGTCAAGGACAACACAGTGGTCTCTGTGTCCTGCCAGAGAAAGACTCACAACTTTAGGGGAGGAATTCACCTCCTCTCTAATGTTTGTCATAGAAATCACAGAATTAAAGGAGCTTGAGGCAAGAGGAAAGGACTTTAGATATGATCTAGTCCATTAGTTAGACTGGAATATTCCAGACTGCTTGGCGGGGCCATTAACACCAATGTCAACATTCCATCGACCCAGATTGTTACACTTGGGTCCTCTTCAGATTAGGTCTCCCACAAGCCACATGCAAATGGCACATTCAGAAAGGAAACTATCTTTCAATTATAAGATTCCATTCCACGTTAGTGAAAATATACCCAACTCAAATCATAAGTTTCTTCCTCATCATCAATGGTATTTTCTGAAGCTTAACATGTTCAGGCTTTATGATTGAACTTTACATTATCATCAAGTCCTCACAATGGCCTTTTGAGGTAGATACTATTAGCATTACCATTTTTTCAGAGGCTTGGAAAGGTTAGGTCCCTTTCCAATGTAACACAAGCAAGGAAATAAGGAAACCACCCTCCAATTCCAGGCAGCCTGACCCCACGCCCACATTCTACACCACGACACCACACAGCCCCCTCCAAGAATGTAGATACATTCACATTACACCCAGACCCTGGTTTTCCACATATGGCTCTCCTATGATGAGGTCTGAATCTCCAGGTAACTTCAGAAGACTGCATGCTTCTTTGCCTAAATGGCAGGTAGTATGCATTTAGAATATACAAGCTAATTTTAGTAATACTAGCCTGAACACAGCAGAATCTAGCAGATAAATCTTAAAGCATAAATATTTATAATGTTACCTAATTGTAGAGGAAATCTAATCTATTTATAAATGGAAATTTATATTCTATGCCTTGGAAAAGCTTGGTTTTGAAGCGCTGTTTATGTGGTGTTTTCAGTTTCATTTCGTGTCTCAACGTCAAATCCCCACACTTCCAGGAAAAGGAGGAGAATGTACCAGCATGAATTCTCCACCTCCTATCGAAGCTAGCTAGCATCAGTAGGCATATTAGTTCCTTATTTGTGGACTTCAGAATGATTAGATATAATAACCAAAGATTATCATCATTGCACATGTCTTGCAACTATCTGTGGACCTTGTTTCACTGAAGAAGAAAAAATCATACAGTAAAACTTCAATGAGCGGTCTTTAAGGAAAGAAAATTAAAGCTTGAGAAAACTGTCAACATCACCTAGGTGTCAGGGGTTTGAAAGTCAAATGCAGGTAATGAGAACAAGCGAAACAAAGGAGGCAGACTGAGGCAAATGCCAGAGTTCAGCCATGTCCCATGGAGACATTACTCAGTACCAGCGAACTATTGCCATGCTCTTGCCAGATCTGATTTCTAGACAAGGTCAGATGATCATGTTTTACATAAAATGTATAAAAAATTTCTACTTATAAAATATGGTAAAGGCCAAACAAGACATGTCAGCAGGCCAAATCTAGCCTCGTATCTCTTCATTTGGTAGAAGAGGAAAAATGTCTAGAGGTGTTAACTGAGGGAACCCAAACTTGTTATTCTTTTCTCTATGTCAGACTCTACAATCGCTGTTTGTAAAGATATAATATTGTGACTTATTGGAGAGCATTTGAAAAATGAGATATTTCCATCATGGGTGGTCTTACTTAAAATTGCCTGCTAGTTGTCAGTTTTTGTCTTGTTTGGTTTTGTCTTTTCGTCTCTGTTCCTGTGGAAGGATATAAAAGGTCTCTGCTACCTTTAGTTTAGTTGTATTTTAGTTGTCATCATAGAGTATTCATTTTTTTGACAGTGGGTATGCTCCTCTTATATTTACATAAACATATGTCCGACTCCAGTTGTTCACCTTTGACCGCCTGGTCTTTGTTTCCATTTTTACCCATGAAAATGAAAGTTGTGGCAAAGGCCAGAAATGCCTTGAGCAGAGGCCATGTCTGAACAGTGGAGGGGGTCAAACAGTGGCAGCTCTGCGCTTGCCAATGTAGACTGCTGCACAACAGTCAAAGGCCATTCATCTTAAAAATAAAGTAGATAAAATTCACATTTGCTTTCAGTGGTCATGTGCCATCAGAACCTTATTCCTCTTTGAACATAAAGTCCAAACATAACTACTAGCATATCTTGAAAGATTTAGCATAGGCAGATCCTATCAAGAAGTGAAATTCAGGTGGCCAGCCAAAGCTGAATCTAGTGCTCAGACAGCTTGAGGTTGTGCCTCCCACCGGCCTCTGTAGTTTAAAACTTGAATACCCCTAGGGAGGGCATGAGCACTGCACTTTTCTACCACTCTCCGCTGCTTTCTCTCCCCATCTTGTGGTTTTATTTATCTTTCTAGCTCCTGAAGGCATTTGTGTTTATGACCTCTGCTCTAGATTTTCAGCAATCTCATCTTTAACATAATTTTTTATGATAGGAACTAACTCAACATCTTACATAAGAGTTGAGTCAATACTCTTTCAACTATTTCTGAGCTGCTTCCCATAGATGGTAGTTGCTGCCTAAATGAAATAACCATATCACCAGATGACTGCCGTAATGAGCCAACTCACCTCCTTCTGCTTCCAAAGTATCGTCCGCATGGCCATCAAACTAATCTTTCATCATTTTATTCCCATTACCTACAAGGTAAAGCTTGAACTTCCCATGGCATTCAGGGTGCTTCATAACTCAGCCTCCATCTAAATGATCAAAGCTCTTCCCCGACCTCCCAACACAAGCTCTCCACTCAATGCACACACCTGACCCATGCCTATTTATTTGCTCCTGAGCCCCACTCCCTTCCCTTTCTGCCTTCCCAGAGCTCCACTCAAACTCCACCTTTTCCATTAGACTTTTCTAAATCAACCCAGTCTCAAATAATCTTGCCTCCTTTTAAATGTAAATGTTCAATAAACATTTGCTGAATAAATGAATGAATGAATGATGAATTCTAGCATGACCACATTCTTATGACCACTTAATTATGCACAACTTGCTTAATCTTTTTAGACAGAGCTTCATCATCTATAAAAATGTGGTTTTGACAAGAACTAAATGAGATGTTATTATGAAATTATCTCGCAGAGATACTACATACACTCAAAAGACATCAGTTATACAGAGACTCAAGAAATACTGCATTTCTCCCTCTTTTGTGGTCAGTTAACTTTCCAATTATGCATACTGTCTCTTCCTAACTGCAGTATTGGACGAACAACCCATTTCTTAAATTTTTTTTTGCATCACTCACCATAGCTAGCATGGAACCTTGCTAACGAAATATTGTTGACTGAATACTAAGAAAGCTTCTCTATTGAAGAATGTGTCTGGCAACTGGCTGCTGACACTGGAATTTCCTCCTTAACAGACATTTGGTTCTAAGTTAAGCATTGCCCCCAGTTAAAATCCAAACCTTCCTGTGAGATAGTAACATATTATGTTTCATTAATTAGGAATAACTGTACTGATTAGACATTTTTGTTTACAAGGAGCAGGAACTGCCTTGCAAGTTGTTGCATTTATATGAGGTACAGTGATGAGTTTGTTTAATCCAACACTTTATTATAACTTATTTAATGTCATTCCAACATAACTGCAACATAGAAATTAGGGGGAGAAGAGAAATACAGATATTGCACTATCAAGGAAGGAGAAGGAAGGAAGCGAGGAGAGGTGCACCATCGGAATTGTAGCAAGAGAGCACTGGAAACCAGGGTGACCACCTGTCACGGTTTGCCCAGCACTGAGGGGTTCCTAGGCTGCAGAGCATTCAGTGCTAAAACCAGGAAAATCCCGGACAAACTGGGGAAAGTTGGTCACCCTGTCAGGCACCAGTAAAATCCTACCAAAAGACATACTTTGTCTAATTTCAAAAGGGTGCTTGGAGTACACTGCACAGCAGAGCAGCACAAACCTGTCTCGAGCTGGTTATCAGCTGACTAGAGCAAAGGGCTAAACAGGCCAAGGCTAAAGGTTTGATTTCCTAGGAAACTTTGCTCTCTTCCACAATCAGAATCTGTGTACTTCACTTAAGCCAGCCATTCTCCAATGTCACTGACTAATCAAAAGGGGAACAAGGAGAGAGAGAGCACAGCTCCTGTGGGCCAAATGTTTCACTGCTGCAAGTAACATTAGAGGGACCCTGTTTTCCTTGCGCATGAAAATGAAGCAGTCAAAGAACAACACATACAGAAATTCCCTTTCTGAACTTCCTGCTGACATGGGTTCTAAATAATAACAATAATGTATAGCATATTTGCAAATTTCCACAGCATAGTCTGCTATATGATTTCATCCTAATTCTTTTTTTTTAATTTATTGGGGTGACAATTGTTAGTAAAATTACATAGTTTTCAGGTGTACAATTCTGTATTACATCATCTATAAATCCCATTGTGTGTTCACCACCCAGAGTCAGTTCTCCTTCCATCACCATATATTTGACCCCCCTTACCCTCATCTCCCACCCCCCACCCCCCTTACCCATCCTAATTCGAAGCCTGTAGGAAGGCAGATACCAAACTCAGCAGGGTTGGGATCACCCATGGTTACCCAACCAGCAAGCAACAGGGCTGGAGCCCTCGCCTCCTGGTGTCTTTCATTTGTTTGCCTTAGTTGTGGTTGTTGTTTTGACACAGGTCACAGCCTCCTGTAATGCGGCAAAATACACAACATTCAGGTTCCCTTGACTGTGTACAGATTACTTCCATAAGAACCCCAAAAGTCTTGGTCCCAAGGACTAACCATCACAGCCTTAAAGCTCCTCTGCGTCTTGCCAAACGTGACATACAGGTGGGCTGGTTATTTCCTGTATATACAAAGGCATAAAGCACATGCACAGTTTTCACCCTGGTGGTCAGGTCCAGGGGATTAGAAAACGTATCTGTGCTTTTAATATTTAGGGACTACCAGACTCTGCACCTCATTGTTTTAAGTCTTTACTTTTTCATAGACTTTTCTGCCCAAATCCACAGGGTTGTATTAGTAAACTGAAAGCTGAGTTTCCCTAACACATTTATTTTTCTTTTAGAGTAAATGTGGGAAGTATGAAAACTGCCCTGTGTCATACTTACATGTTACTCATTAACTAACTGCAAAAAAAAAAAAAAATAGCCTCAGCTACTTTAGGAGTCATGTGAAGAAAGAGCTAGAGCTTCCTGCAATGCGAGAACTGAGCAAAGCCAAAACGCAGATTTTCACGTTGGGGAAATTCAGAAATGAGCCTTTGAGCTTAGTTCTTGAGTTGGCGATCGCCAAGTGCACAATGGTGAAGAAAAGGCTGGCTTCCAGTGACACAGTGTTCCAGTTTGAGACTCCAGGCAGCCCCCGGAAGGCCCACACGGAGGCCCAGCACAGCTCCACCGACAGCCCCGGCTCAGTCTTTCTCAGGTGGGTACACCCCGTCTGTCTCCCTGATGGCTTCTGCTGCCTGACAGGTAGCCCTGAAAGAGCTCCTTCCTCACGCCCTGAGGTAGCAATGTGCCAAGGGGAAAGAGAAGGTACAGCCTAGGCATCCGGGCCAGTGGTTTTGAAGACAGTACATTGCAAGGGATGTGATCTGCTGAGCAAACAGAACTTTAACACCATTAAGGGAAAATAATTGTTAGTGCTTTCTTTAGGGTTTTTCAGTACTGAGTAAGTGGCCAGCCATACAGTTGCTCAATTCCTAACTCACTCTCAGGTGGATAGGAAGTGAAGCCGTAACTGAACCAAAAGCACTCCTTCGGCATCAACATTACCTGTATTATGATTAAAGTAGCAATTATTAAAATATATGAAATAATAGCACTCTTTTTGGCTTTCTAAATTAAGTAAATAATCCTAGTTCAATGATTTACTGTACAGTGATTTACGGCAGCACTGCCCAAATTGAGAACGTATCCTTTTTAGCTGTAAATATTCCTATCTACATCAATACTGCTCAGATAAGTACATATTTTAATGAAAATTCATTTACCAACTCTTTTGATTTTGTCTCATAATAATTATCTAGCAACTTACAAAAGGTAGAAACAAAGTGCAAGTGGAAATCAATTACAAGAAAAAGTTTCTCATCGACTTTGATGTGAACTGTAATGTACGTTTCATGGAAACGTCTCAAGGGAAGATAGAGGAATGGCCTCTACACCTGAAGTTTACTTTTATAGCACCATCGCCAGGAAGTTAATCATTTGTTTCACTTTTTAATTATTTTAAATCCTTTACACAAAAAAGAGTGCTCAAAATTAGAGCTTTTACAAATTAAATAGAAAGCAAAGAAATCCCATTTCATGTCATAGCAGGCACACAACAGAATGTCAGGTTATGAGTATAAATTAAATAATTTTTTAATGTTTTAGAGACCAAGAGTCTGAATTTATGCAAAATGTTGCTTAATACATTGAAAGTTAGCTTTGGTTTTTCCATCCTTCATTAAAATGAATTTCCCTAACTTGCACTATGACTGTTTGAGCAAGAACACAATTTCTGTGATCGAAAAATGTAACACTCTTGCATTTCCATAATTCGCTGAACTTTGAGTATTTCTTGAATTGCTTTGTCTGCATCAAACATCTCTTTTGTAGACTATAATGTAAACTTCTCTTGGAATTCAAGCTCTAATAAGAAAAAATTAAATTAAATTAAAATGCATTAATTAATTATTTGCTCAAAGTACAATTTAAATAACATAATACATATTATTTAAGCAAGTATAAATAAACAGAATAAAAATAAAATAAAAACCTGAATCAACCTAAATTCAAGCCTCTTTCAAAAAGATTCCAGGCCTATTTCATCAGCATATTTAGATATTCAACATCAAATCTCTATATTAATATCTATGTTTCTTTTTTTAAAATTTGTATTACAACCAACCTAAAAACACTTCATATCACCAAACGGTTTGGGCATTGGAGGACTTTTAGTCTAGTTGAAAGATCAGTTTAATCTATTGCACATAAAATCATTGAAAATAGTTTGTAGAAGCATTTAGGTATGTGTTCGTTAATTATTTGAGGTCAAAAATAAGACCAGGTAAACACTTCCCTTTACCTTCCAAATAAATATTAAGAATTATGTGGCTGTTGTGGTACCCCATTATCCTTACCATGAACTCTAGCTAATAAAATGTACTCTCAGATCAACAAACTACTTCAAGTAGGCACAGATACAATTTATGCAGTGCTTTTATTCAATTATTCAATTCAACAAAGATTTATTGACGAACTATTCATGCCAGGCTATGTGGAGGCACAGGGGATCCAGTCATGAACAAGTTAGACCTAGTCCCTGCCCACATGAAGGTTATCAGTTTAATGTCAAAGACAGGCAAAAGGAATTATGAATCCATGCATTCATGCATAATTCAGATATTAATGTATGTTATTATAGGAAATAGGGCTGAGAAGGAGAAGGAGATGGGGGAACTAATTTAGATGGGGTGGCAAATAAAAGACTCTCTAAGGAAGTGATATTTAGGCCAATTTAGAGGATGAAAAAAGAGCCACCCATGGAATGATCAGAAGGAGCATGCTGCCCTAAGATGGGGAAGATCCTGTGTCTTCAGAAACTTGGGGAGAACGGCACCCAATGAAATCGGAAAGATAAGCCAAGGTTGAAGGCGTTTAGAATTCTATTCTAATTGCAATGTGAAGCCACTGGAGGATTTAAAATAAGGGAATATCATGATATGATGTTCATTTTAGAAGGGTATTCTGGCTGCCCTCTGGGTTATTTCTAGTTTTTATTTATTCGAGCAATGCTATGTCTTGCCCATGTCTCTAAGGTATGTACCTAGGAGAGGAATTGCTAGGTCATAGATTATGGACATGACGTACTTTACTATGTAAAATTATGTTCCAAAGTTCTGTGCCATTTATGCTACTAACTGCAGTTGTCCCACTGCCTCAACAACAATGGCTTTCTCTAACTTTTTAACTTTTCTAGTCTGGAAGGTGTGAAAGGGCATCTCGATGTGGTTTCAATGTGCATTTCCCTTATTAATACAGGAAGAGCATCTTTTCAACATGTTTATTGGTCAGTTTCATTTCCTCTTCTGTAAAATGCTTGCTGATGGATTTATGACCTTTTGGGACTGGAGAGGGGGGACAGGGATTACTATCTTTTCCTTATTTTTAGGTAGTTTTAAAAATACTCCAGATACTGATCTTTTTCCAGTTATATGTGCTGCAAATATTTATCCCAGCATATGACTGTTCACATTCTCTCTCATGTCCAAGTTCTTATTTTTAATTTGTCAATGTATTAATTATTTTATTAATGACTTGTATTTTCTGTGACTTGTTTAAGAAATCCTTTCCTACTCTGAGGTCATAAGAATGTACTTGCGTATTTTTTCTAACAGTATGTTTTGCATTCAAACTAGGATCCTATAAAGGATTTGGAATTTATTTTTGTTTCTGGTGTGAAATAGAGCATCATTTTAATTTTTATATGGATAATAAATTGTCTCACATTATTTATTGAATAGTCTTCCCTTTCCCCATTAATCTGCAATGCTAGCTCTGTCATATATCGCTATCTTCATGACTACTGCTTCATAATAAAAATTTTGTTATCAGATATGACAAGACTCCTTACCTAGTTCAGAAATGATTGGCTACTCTTGCCCCTTTGCTCTTCCATTTAAATTTTAGAATCAGCTGATGGAATAAAGATTTTTTTATAACTGAAACTGCACTGAATCTATGGCTCAATTTGAGGAAATTTGACATTTTATGGTGTTAAACATACCTATTCATGCACACGGCATGAGTTTTTTTTTAGGTCTTCTTTAATATGACTTTGATAAAGTTTTAGAATATTCTACAGAAATCGTTTATTAGATTTATTCGTAGGTACTTCACACTTTTGTTGCTATTAGAAATATATTTTTCATTGCATTTTCTTTTATTGATGTTATACAGAAATGTAATTAAAATTCTAAATTTACCTTACATTCAAAATTCTTGCTAAATCTTATAAATTTTAATAATCAATCTGTAGACGCTACAAGGTTTTCTTTGCAGGCAATAATATTATTTGAAATAATAAAAATTTTGTTTACTTTTCTGATCTTTACTCCTTTTAAATCTTTTTATTTCATTACACAAGCAAGGAACTCCATTATAGTGCTGTGTATAAGTAGTAATTTCAGGCACTCTTGTTTTGTTCCTGTTTTTTAAGGAAATCCTTTTAACATTTCAGATTTTATCAGTCTTTCTCAGGTTAAAAGAGTTCCCTTCTCACTGAGGATTTATAAGAGATTGTTGGAACTAGTGAGTGCTTTTCTAGTCTCCTCTGAGATGATCCAAATTTGAAAATCTCTGATATTCATAATGAGCACAGTACTTCAACATTCAAAATTCACAAGAAATCATCATTTCCCAAAAAATACAGAAACACATTGGGTAGTCTTGAAAAACATGAATTTCTGTAAGCTTTATATGTAGACTGGAAAATGCTATGGTGACTTAATAGTTCCATAAATTAGTCATTCAGCAAACAAAAATCAGGAATTTCTATTGAATTACCTAATTAGCTTTGGGAGAATTATTACGCAAATTAGCCATTAGATCTATTGTTTTTAATAAATTTGTTTTCCCAAAATATTTCTTTCTTAGAGTAGAAGTCTATTTCAATTTTAGGCAAAGGGGAAAGTTGCACAATGACGCTAATGTAACGAATGGAGAGCTATGGGCTTTGGGGGCACATAGAAGATCCAGGATAGCGACCAAAGAAGTCAAAGATAAAGCAGCCCTAAGCTAGAATGTGGGGCCAGGGTGGGACCAGCCCAGACCTGCTCAGACTCCTGTGCTGTGATTTGGGAGCCACTCCAGGCTGTAGTCGACAATGACCTTGCAGCCTGCAGTCACACTTATGTCCCCACTTAGTGGCTCCAATGACCACTTCTACTCCTCTACTCTCCCACTTGCCACCAGTGAGTGAAAGAGGAAATGTTTGCTCTTTTTCCCTTCGGCTCTCCAAACCCATTTCTCCTACTATCAAGGAAAGGACAGGAGCGTTATTTGGTACCTGAAGACCAACACCACAGTAGTTGTCGTATCATGACCCATTTCAAAAGTAAGCCCATGGCCTCAGCTTCTGTTCCTGGGAGTTGTACAAATAATATTTAGAAGCTGGAGGGAGGCTGAATTCTGGGATATGGGTTTCCTTCTCCAGGAGCAGAAATGAAAAGGTTGCAACCAAAGAAAGCAGGACTGCCTTAAGGGATATGTGATTGTATTAGTGTCCTGAGTGTGCAGTGAGGATTTCAGTGAATGGAGTAAATCTATTCTTAGTGGGTAAGGCCGGGTGGCAGGACCTGTGAACTCTGCAGAGCCTTGGAAAGGAGAGTGAGAGGTGGCTGTCAGGAGATAGACAGAATGATGTGAACCAGGATGTAGTGAAATGGGGCTGCAGATGTTAAAATAAGGAGGTAACATGCAGAGGAGCAGGCCTCTTTGATGCGAGAGTTAGAATTTTCCCAGCAGAAGATGATTGCCAAGAGAGAAGAGACCTACAGTCTCTTTCCCCAACTTCACCAGACGCTTCCCCACAAAGCATTCAACATCTTCTCAATATATATGCTCTATCCTGTCACCAGGCTTTTGAACATACTATAAGTTCCCACTGACTGCCTGAAAAATTCCTTTTCATCTTTTAAGATGTATCTCCTGAAAGGACTGGGTAACACCTGGGAGGTTTCCCTGTGGCTTCCTATTGCCACCCCTCAGAACAAGTAGCCTTTTCTTATATGTAGGTACCATATCCCACCTGAACCACTGATATCAGAATGTACTGGTGTCAGGGGTATATTTATTATAAAGCCAATGAAGTTTAAACTTCCAACTTCACTTATCAGGCCCCTTCCAAGGCCCTGGAAGAATCGCTGACAAGTTATTCACATAGTAATACCTTTTCATAAACATTTCAGACAATATTTTAACTGCAAATATGATTGCTGTCTTTCTCCTCTCCAGTTTTCCCTCTCACACTTTTCCTCTAGTCCAACAGCCAAGGGCATTTTTGACATTCTGAGCTAAAGGGGAGTTGGTTGGCCATACACTGAGTTGGGGATTAGTGGAAGATATTCATGTGATTTACCATCATTTCTATGTGCACGTGAGTTATTGCTACTCATGCTGGCTCCCAGGAATATTCCTAGCACCCACTAAGCCAATTCACCCTACTTGGTGACACAGCAGTTCAGGGCGAGCGATGGCATCATGGTATGAAAGTGACCTATAGGTGCCATGCTTCAGAAGTATGTGAGTAATGAAAGAGAAACAAGATTGGAAATGCATGGAGCCAAAAGCCAGTCTCTGGCACACTCCTCTAATTATCAGATATGTACGCACACTCCTCTAATTATCAGATGCGTACATTATAAGTGGTGAACTCATTAATGCCAACTCAGAGCAGAAGTGCTCTTCTGTGAGGACTATAGACTCGATAATGCGGCTGATGTAATTAGAAGTACATCAACATTTTTATGTTAATTGCACAATTCATCAGAATTCCTGTATTTATGGGGCACAAACCTAAGGTAATAGTGAAAACAGCCATTGCCTCTGTGTGTGTCACATAGTAAATCACATCTTAGCACGACATTATCAAGAATGGGTTTCAATCTAAAAGAAATTGTCCATCTTAACAATACAAAAGCGAGCTTTTTTCTAGACAAAAAACTCAATTATCTTCTGTTCTCTTTGTTGACAATATTAAAAAATCGTTGCCATATAAAGAGATCGATGAGTATCAGCTAAAAATTGTAAAGAAAATGTCATAGAGTGCATCAGGCAGTTAATTCATAAGAGTGTTCCATTACTTTTCCAGATTTGAAGATGCGTATGGAATTTGTCAGCTTTTTCAAATTAATAATTTCATTTCTTTCCTCATTCTAAATAAATATCACTTTCATACCTAATTTTTTATTCATAATTTTACTTAAAGAAGGTATAAGCTTCTAACTGCTCGTGTGTCTGTGTTCTCCAACAGATCTGCGCTTTCTGGATCTGTAGAACTTGACACAGGCTGTGTGCTTTGTAGCGCTGATAAAGGAACGGATGTGATTCTAGGGGAATGAACGCCCGAGTAGAATGCACGTTGGCTTGTAAGCTGCCTGTCATAAGTCCCTCGTTGGGGGCAATTGTGAATATATTTATAGGAAAACTAATTTTTTTAAAAATGCTTTTGATCACTGTTCACGTCATTAAATTTTTCAGAACACCTACAATTGTTCTTTAAAAACACGTTTTAATAACCTATGCTTTAATCTTTGACTCACTTTTTAAATGAAGTTTTAAAACCTCATGGAAATCTATTTTGGATGAGTTCAAAAGCCATTTTGAAGGAAACACATAAAAAAATCGGTAACGCTCATTTATATGCCTTCATACCTCTCTCTCTCAAAAAAGAACAACAAAAAAAAAACAAACAGGCAAGTGTAATTGAACTGGAAGTTCTAGAAGCTTCATGTGTAACTATGCAGACTTACATGAGGGCAAATTGGGAAGCCCCTGCCAAGAAGTACACGAGTGATGAGTGAGAGTTTCTATATTACCCAGCAATAATAATAATAATAATAATCTCTTCTATTTGCACACTGACTTACTCATGGGAACTTTTTATCCATGAGTAAGCCATGACCTTAGAAACCTTCGGTGGCTTTTCACTATGGTAGATAGATTACGGTAGTTATTCTCTACACTGCTTGGATGATGAAAGCCAGTAACAGAAAAGGAAAAAAGGTTCCTGCTGCTGTTGGCAAAATTAAGCCAACAAAATTAGTTCAAGTAGTGAGTGCATAGCCAGAAATATGACCAAAAGAGCATTGTCCAACTTCATTGACCAATTGATTCACCTGGCTTGGCTTCAAATTATTTGGGCTATTTCCAAAAATCAAATCCATTCAAGGGTCATTTAATTCAGTTTCTTCATCTCACCCAGGGTGATTTTTACAACCCCAGAGGGGATGCTGGTTTCAGAAGTAGGTATGCTACTCTGTTTGAAAGAGCAAGGTTAAGGAGACTTACCTGGGACTCCCCATTCTATACTGACTCATTATGTGATTCTGTGGGTTTCATTTAAATTTATCTGTAAAAAGGCAAGGGTATCTGCCCTATGTACTTTTGAGAAATGGTAAAATAACAAATAGGATGGGTAATTGCCTTTAACAAACAGTTATGGAATGCTTTCTGGAATCTCTGTACAAGGATGCTCTTTACAGGGAGGACGGCCTGGTGCACATCAGGTTTCATCACTTATTGGCTATACAATCTCTCTGCGCCTCACTTTCCTCATCTGTACAATGGGTACAATCATTGAATTGTGGAGATACTAAACAAGATAACATATAAAGAGCTTGGCACACAGCAAATGTTCTAATGCTTGCTGTGGCTATTATGGCGGTGGGGGAGATTCACAGAGGAATAATGGTGTATTCTCTTATCATCCAGAGCTCTTAGAGACCAGGCATACATCCTTTCCTTTCTATCCCCTGCAGCTGGCACGCAGAAGAAACTCTATGATATGAAGGACTCTTGTAGAGTAAATAAAAGTCTGGAGACCCAGCTCCTGCTTTCAGGGGCTCCAATCTCTGTTGGTGACAGACACACATTCAGGCTACTATACAAGGCAGGCAATGTGTATGCACTTTAAAGATTAAATTATTAGTGTAACTTTCCAAAGTATAATTTCCCACAGCATGTTTCCTGTTAAGCCCCATGTTGCAATACTTAGATCTAGAAATAAACTGCACATTTCAAATGTTTAGTGGAACAAAATAAACTTTGCCTTATGTGAAAAACTAACAGCTGCCAGGATGATACTGGAGAAAAAGAAACCTTTGATTTTATCCCTTCCAATAAACCCACAGGGTAGAACAAGGTGCCACAAAAAAAGCCTTATTCCAAACGTGCTCCTGCCAAAGGGGAAAGAAACCCCGGAGCAGGAAATGTGAAGTCATCCACAGGTGTTCATTTATCTCACAGAGTTGTCCTTTGGACTGCTTGTGACCTGGCTGGCTTTCTTGGTCCTATTTCTTGCCCTCATCGTGCCCCAAGAAGACCGCACTCCAGCCATGCACGCTAGCTCTAGCCTTTGTACCTTCTCTGCCTGCAGCACTCTGGCAGATAAATTCTGAGCTGTCCTTCAAAACAGGACCAGGTATCACTGCCTGTAGAAAGCCTACCTTGACAGAGATCTCCTTTTCTCCGTGCTCACGTTATACTTTCTACTTCCATTATAGCATTTATCACACACTAAATTACACATTGTACTATTTGTCTTCCTTCTTCCCTCTGCTGCTTTTTGTTTCTAAGCCACCACTTGGCACAGTTCCTGGCACAAAGTATACAACGAGAAATGTATTGGCAAGTGCAATCAAAGTATACAACGAGATAGGTGAATAAAATGGTGGTGGGTGATAGATAAATAAAGAGCTTGCCTGAGTGGACGAGCAAGGCTGCCCCGTGCTGGAGTGACGCTGACCTCCCACCAGGAAGGCAGAAGTTCAACAGAATAGTCAGGGATCATAAGTCAGGAATCTGCTCACTCCGGGGAGAACCGCTAGTGGCAAACTCAAATGACAGATCAGACCTACTAACTCAGTCAAGGACCTTTTCTCTGTTCCACAGTGATTTATTATGAGATCTGAACTGATATTTGCCTCACTGTGGTCCCATATGTCTTATCCTTGCAATTGGGAAAAAAGGGGGGAAAATCATACAACTAAAAGGCTATAAGGACCAAGATAGGCTGAAATTTCTGTTTCCATAAATATAAGTGTAAACTTAATTTTAACTTAATTTCACATTGAATTAAGTGTAAAAATAAAATGAATTACTGTACAATTGAATTAAACTAGATATGAAATAAACAAGAATTTAATTTAATAAAACATCAATTTTTAATTTAATAAATAATCCCTCACACATGCCAAACACTTTCATATCTTCATGCCTTTACGCTTGTTTTCTCTCTGCCTGGAATAATATTTCCCTCCAACAATACTTCATTAACAGTATTTTGCATTTTTGCAACATCCTGTTGGTTACGCAGGGCAGCCCTGTGTTTTTAGTGTGGAAGGGGACAACACAAGGGTGAGAATACCAGGAGTGGGCAATTATATGGGGCTGTCTTGGCCACCACCATAGCTGTGCGTGACACCAAAACGACCACATATTTCTAATCTGAACGAGGGTAGGTATGTGGTGAAAGGCAGTAAGTAGCCTTGGAGTTACTCAGACCCGTATTGGAATCACAACTCCAGCACGTACTGTTCACCTTCATCCCGTTATCTAATCTTTCTAAGCCTCAGTTTTATCATTTGTAAGATGGGGTAAACAACACCGACCTTTTAGGACTGCTTTGAAGATTAAGTATGGACAATACATGGTAGCTGACAAATAGGAGCCCTCAAGAATTGCTGTTATTATTATAGTTCTAAGGTAGGTGAAGTGTGACTATAGAAACAACATTGTAAGTCATAGCCATACAACCCTGTGTCAAACTCGAAGGTTGTTTTTTTTTCTACTTGTTTTATTACACCCATACATTTTTTTATAACACAAACAACTTAGAGCTAAACACAGGGGGGGAAAGTATATAAAGCTAAAAAATATTTCCTTTTATATATTTGAACATGCATAGAGACATTAGGACTTTAAGACCCAAAACTGAAGAGCCAAACAGTTGTCAAGCTACTTGGTCTCCCCCATATGGCTGAAGTCCTTATTATGATGGTCTTAAAGAAATATGAAAATAAGGTAGGGAAAAAAACCACCAGTCCTGACCTAAATAGTTTTCTCAAAATTACAGCTCTGCTGGAAAAAAAAAAAAAAAAAAGTGATTATCTCCAGAAAATACAAGTTCAAATGGCCAAGTTCTGTCTCACATCAAAATGAAACATTTTTCCAACAATGCTACTGGTTTACCAGGTTAAACAAGGTTCTCTACTCAGGAATTTGAGACTTTGTACTGTATTGTAAATTTCTCCAACCCTAGTTTCTTCTCTAGTGAAATAAAAATAAAGACACTGAGAGAAGAGGCTTCTTCGTATCTGACTCAAAATATTATTTCTCCAAATTCACATACTGAAAGTATAGTGGAAAAAGCCCAGGCCTGGCCCCGACAGGCTTCTGTGACCTGAAGGAAATCAATGACCCTTGCTTTTCCTGATCTCACAAAATAGAGAGCTCTATTGTGACCAGGGTTTTTCCGGACAGTGCAGAAATTAAAAGGAGAAAATAATCAAACAAGGGGATATACATAAAGTTTAAAATTACAAGCTCCCACTGGGGGAAAAAGTGAAGAATTTTTTCAGGTATTATTTTATTCCTATGGTATTTTTTTTTTAACTTTTTCAGTAACAGTTGACATTCAATATTGTATTAGTTTCAGGTTTACAGAGTAGTGGTTAGCTATTTATATAACTTACAAAGTGATCCCCCGATAAGTCTAGTAGCCACCTGGCATGATACATACGTATTACAATATTATTGACTATATTCCCTTATGCTGTACTTTATATCCCTGTAATTGCCAATTGTGCTTCTTACTCCCTTCACCTTTTTCACTCTGCCCCCCAAGCCCCTCCCATCTGGCAACCATCAGATTGTTCTCTGTATCTATGAGTTTGTTTCTGTTTTGTTTGTTCATTTATTTTGGTTTTTGGATTCCACGTGTAAGTAGAATCCTATGGTATTTGTTTTTCTCTGTCTGACTTGTTTCACTTAGCATAATACCTTCTAGGTCCATCTCTGTTGTTGCAAATAGTACTGTTTCATTCTTTTTTATTGCCAAGTAATATTTCACTGTATATTTGTATTACATTTTCTTCACCTAATCATCTATCAATGGACACTTAGGTTACTTCCATATCTTGGCTATTGTATATAAAATATCCTTCTTTGTCTCTTGTTATAGCCTTTGTTTTAAAGTCTATTTTGTCTGATATAACTATGGCTATCCCAGCTTTTTTGTTTCCATTTTCATGAAATATCTTTTTCGATCCCTTTATTTTCTGCCTGTGTGTGTCTTTCAATCTGAAGTGAATCTCTTGTAGGCAGCATATGTAAGGGTCTTGTTTTCTTCTCCGTTCATCCATCCTATGTCTTTTGATTGGAGCATTTAATGTATTTAAAGTAATTTTAATAGATATGTAGTTATTGCCATTTTATTATTGATATTTTTCACCCTTTTCTTCTTCTTCTTCTTCTTCAAGAAGCTCCTTTTACATTTTTTCATAATACTAGCTTAGTGGCAATGAGCTCCTTTAGCTTTTTCTTGTCTGGGATTATAGTATTTTTTTAAATTTTATTTTAGTTGCTAAGTGAAGTGGTAGATTTACCATGAAGCTAATGAACCTGAAACTTCAGGGCCTATCACTTGAATGAACCTCTTCTAATTCAATATTCACTTTTTGCACTTAATTTTATGTTGTTTTTCCTAAAGAAGTCCTCCATATTGTATAAGCTTCAGGCCATACAACATTGAATCTGCCCCAGTTCCTGCTGTTAACTTAAAGATGCATTTTTTAGACAAGGCCAACCAATTTTCTAAATATTATCATCACTGTTCCATACCCAGAAATGTGATGTTATTTACTAACAGTTAACAAATCTACACAAGAAACTGTTATTATGGTATGAAAGGGTATTTCCAAAATGATTGATTCCTGGAAAATATGGAAATAAAATGTATCCCCTGCAAAGACAAATTTTTTTGGAACATCCATATTGTCCTTATACAAAATGACCATGTTATATAAACCCTATATACTATATAGTAGTATATAAACATATAATTAACATATAATTGAATATTAGAGTAAAACATAAAGGTGGTAGCATCTTTATTCTCTTTCTTAAAAGAGAGAAAAAAAATTAGTAAATCTTTTATTTATCTACATTATTATATCCCACATTTTAGAGGTTTTGAAGAAGTAGAGATTCCAGAAATCCAAAACCTACTCTATAATAGCAATTCCTAGTTGAGCTGAGAAGTGGCACAGAAGAGTAGTAAAGGACACCAACTCATCAGCCAGATTGTCTGGGTTCCCACCTCATTTAAGTGGCTTGGCCTGTCTGTACCTCAGTTTCCTCTACTGTTAAAGGGTTAGTGACAGCTCCTACCTCAAAGGGTTATTGTAAGGATGGAATGAGTTACCATACTTTTGAAGTGCTTAGAAAATTATCTAGCATATATAAATACTACATAAGTGTTAATTAAATCACCTTTGGCTCATTTCTAACTTGGGCTGCCATCTCACAGATTGCTTTATCAACCTGGAAAATGATTGAAATTTTTTCATTTTATCCCACCGTCATTCTCCCATTAGTGACAACACGTTTCTAGATTACCTACTGAATTGCCACATTTTTAGTGGAAAAAAGACTATTTATTCATTTTGTATCCCCCTAAGGTTTTGTTTAGTCTTCTGTCCCTAATAAGGACAGGAGTGAAGGATAGAAGTAATCCCTAAGTGTTTTTTCTTACTACAAATTAAGATAGGAATAACTGAAATAGAAAACCGTGTAGCTTAACTTAAAATGTTTCACAGCATAGTATTATTGTTATTTTTCAAAAGGGTTTTTAATATTTGCTAAATTGTCCACATTAGGAAATACAATTATGCCAATTACTGACCAAAAGTTTAACTTTTGATGATGAATAAAGGCAAAATTTTAGGCTGAGTTGTTTAAACAAAATTTTTTAAAGAAAGAAAACACTTCTTTCTATTAAGTATTAATAAGCATGTCTCTATTGGAAGGTGCCTCGTTTATCAGTCTACCTGCCATGCAGAAGCAGCCTGAGAAGATAATTTCACTTTGAAGTTTCTCCAATATCTAGGTTTATAACAATAAAACAGAGTGTGTTTTGTTGTTGCCCTCATCCACTCTGTACCTATGAACACCAAATGAATGAGTCATTTATATGGAAGTTCTGAGGTAATGCTATAAAGCATGGTAAATATTTAACGGAAAGACCTTTCTTTTCTTTTTAATTTTATTGGGGAATGTTGGGGAACAGTGTGTTTCTCCAGGAACCATCAGCTTCAATCTAGTTGTGGAAGGCGCAGCTCAGCTCCAAGTCCAGTTGCCATTTTCAATCTTTAGTTGCAGGGGGCGCAGCCCACCATCCCATGTGGGAAGTGAACTGGCAACCTTGTTGTTGAGAGCTCGAACTCTAATGAACTGAGCCATCCAGACACCCCTCTGGAAGCTCAGCGGCAGCTCATTGTCTTCAATCTAGTTGTGGAAGGCGCAGCTCACTGGCCCTTGTGGGAATCGAACTGGCAGCCCAGTTGTTCAGAGCTCGCATGCCAACTAATTGAGCCATCTGGACATCCTCCAAGTGACCTTTCTTAAAGTCTTATATCTAAGTGTCAGGGAAGGAGTTTTGTTTGTTAACTTTCATGTAGTTATATAAATGCCCCCTAATCAATGATAAATAATAAACACATATGGTGATGAAACATTTAATTATGCTCACACCACAGTTTCTATGTCTATGACTCATTTTTGGATCCCAAAGAGCAACAACATTGTTTATTCCTGAATTAAAAGAAATAAATTTCTTCTACTGTGAGCCTATCAGGTTTTTCCATGGTACCTGAAGGCTATATAACCATAAGCAAAGCTATAGTTTTCTATAATTTGAGCAGCCTTTCAGAAATGCACAGTTAGGAGCAGAGTAATTAGTTCTGTTAGGTAATTCTTGATTAAGTCCAGCTGTGGCTCTACAATCTATCGATAAAAATGACAACTTAACATTTATTAGATGTCTACTGTGTGCAGGTGCGATGCTAAGCCCTGTTCAGAAATTAGGTAACTCAAACTCCACAATAATGTAAGGCATAGGAACAATTATTACCCCATTTTTCAGATAGAAAACTGAGACTTGGAAAGATTAAATACTTAATTCCCACGATAGAAGGGATAGACTCAATCTTAAAACGCTAAAACCCATGTTCTTTCTACCTTGCTATACTCCAACTCCTCTCATCCTTATCTTCCTTCAATCATGGAGTAATGAATTGGGCTAGTAGATGTAGACCTCCTAAAGTAAGCCAGATGACTAAAATCTGACATGAGAATAGGATATGTTACGAAAAGCATAAACTACAAAAGAAAAAAAAATGAATAAATTCAACCTCATCAAATTTAAATACAAAAGACACCATCAAGAAAGTGAAAGATAATCCACAGAATGCAAGAAAATAGTTGCAAATCATATATCTGATAAAGATCTGGTGTCCAGAATATATAAATAATTCTTACAACTCAATAACAAAAAAGCAACACATTTAAAAATGGGCAACGGATTTGATAAGCTTTTTTGTCAAAGAAGATATACTATACAAGTAAATGGCCAATAAGATGCAATACAGTGTTCAACATCATTAGTCATTAGGATAATGCAAATTAAAACCACAGTGAGATATCACTGCATACCTACTAGAATGACTGTAGTCATAAATATAGAAAACAACAAGAGTTGGTGAGCATGTAGAGGAACTGGAACCCTCATACATTTTTGGTGGTAATGTAAAATGGTGTAACCACTTTAGAAAACAGTTTGATGGTTCCTCAAAAAGTTAAACATAGATTTACTATATGACCCAGCAATTCCACTCCTAAGTATATGAATGTATGTGTGTGTGTGTATATATATATATATATATATATATATATATATATATATATATATTTGAAAACACATGTCCATGCAAAAACCTTTACATGGATATTCATACTAGCATTATTCATAATAGCTAAAAGATGGAAACAACCCAAATAACCTTCTACTAATGAATAAAATGTAGTATATCCATAGAATGGAATATTATTTGGCCATAAAAAGAAATGAAGTACTGTTATATGCTACAACATGGATAAAAGAACTTAGTCACATCCCAGACAAGAAAAAGCTAAAGGAGTTCATCACCACCAAACCAGTATTATAAGATGTGTTAAAGGGACTTCTTTAAGGAGAAAAAGGGCCAAAAATATGAATAATAAAATGGCAATAACTACATACCTATCTGAATTACTTTAAATGTAAATGTATTAAGTGATCCAATCAAAAGACATAGGGTGCCAAATGGATAAGAAAACAAGACCATTGCATACTCGTATGCTGCCTACAAGAGACTCACTTCACATCAGAAGTCACACAGATTGAAAGTAAAAAGATGGAAAAAGATACTTAATGAAAATGGAAACAAAAAAAAAGAAAATCTGGAGTAGCAATACTTATACCACACAAACTAGACTTTAAAACAAAGGCTGTGACAACAGGCAAAGAAGGACCCCACTTATGGGTAATAAGTAATCCCATTTATAGGTATTTAGCCAAAGAAACTAAAAACACTACTTCAAAGGGACATGTGCATCTATATGTTCATTGCAGCATTTTTCACAATAGCCAAGATATAGAAGCAACCTAAGTGTCCATCAGTAGATAAGTGGATAAAGAAGAGGTGGTAAATATATACAATGGAATATTAGCCATAAAAGAGAATGAAATCTTGCCATTTGTGACAACATGAATGGACCTAGAGGATATTATGCTAAGTGAAATAAGTCAGACAGACTTATGATGATTTCACTTATATGTGGAATCTGAAAACCAAAATAAATGAGCAAACAAAGCAGAAACAAACTCAGAGATACAGAGAACATTTTGATGGTTGCCAGATTGGAGGGGGGTTTGGGGTGATGGCTGAAAAAAGGTGAAGGGATTAAGAAGTACAAATTTGTTGTCACAAAACAGTCATGAGGATATATAGTATAGCATAGGGAATATAGTCAATAATATTGTAATAACTATGTACGGTGTTAAATGGGTACTAGATTTATCAGGTGATCACTTCGTAACTTATATAAATGTCTAACCACTATGTAGTACACTGAAAACTAATATAATACTGTATGTCAACTGTAATTGAAAAATAAAAAATTATTGATTTTTTTAAAAAAGAAAGAATCTAGTCACAAAAGGGTACATGATTCCATTTACATAAAATGTCCAGAATACGCAAATCTATAGAGATGGAAAGTAGATTACCGATTCCCAAGGGCTATGGGGAAGGGACAATGGGGATTGACTATTAATGGTTATGGGGTTTCTTTTCCTGGTGATGAAAATGTTCCAGGATTAGTGATGTTGGTTTAACAACTCTGTTTAGTGGTGCTAAAACCACTGAATTGTAGACTTTAAAAGTGAATTTCATGTTACATTACTTTTTTCTCAATACAGCTGTTATTTTTAAAAAGCTAATGAAAGAGCCCAAGAAAGCATTCCTTTTTTGGAAAGTTCATATTCTATACGTACAAAGCATATCAATAATTTTTCAATGACCGATAAATTGGCTTCCTGATTTTTCAAAAGGATTAACACATTTTTATTAAACTAGAACTTTCAGATCAATATTTTCTTTATTTGCCACTCCATTTTTCAAAAACACTTCCCATTTATCCTTTCACTGAAATTGTACAGGGTTAAAATAGGGATGTAAGCGGGTGAGTTCTTTAAGAAAGGGAGTTGTTGTGTCAGGGGTCCCTGAGAGCGCCTCATACTCAGAGCGTCACTAAAAGGAATCAGGGAACTCAGCCTACACGTGGCTAAAACTGATTACAATTAGCTGGGTGCCAGGGGAAAAGATGCAGGCAGTCTGAAGGAATCCTTACAGTCATTTGCTGCTTAACAATGGGGATACGTTCTGAGAACAGCATTGCTAGGCAATTTCACTGTGTGACCATCATAGAGTGCACTTACACAAACCTAGATAATATAGCCCACTACACACTTACACTATATGGCGTATGTAGCCTAGTGTTCCTACAAGCCTGTACAGCATGTTACTCTACAAGACAATATGAGCTTAACGCAAACACAAGAGAAAATGATGCAATCAAGAGATGCGGTAAATACGAGATGTGTGAAGCTGCTACTGGCCTATCACAGCATACTGTTTTACAGCAAACTTTTTGTTGTAAAGTACACTCTAAATTAACCGTAAAAAGTATAGTGTGGTAAATATATAAACAAGGAACATAGTCGTTAATTATCATTATCAAGTATTATGTTCTATATGTACATATGAGGTCTGACAATTAAGTTTCGAACTTGTTGCCAATGATGTTGTTAACCTTTTTTGATATCAGAGGGATTATTCATTATGAATTCGTAACAACTGAACAGTTAACCAAGTGCTGAAAAGGTTGCATGAAAAAGTTAGATGACCCGAACTTTTCGCCAACAATTCATGGCTCTTGCATCACGACAATGCACCAGCTCACACAGCACTGTCTGTGAGGGAGTTTTTAGCCAGTAAACAAATAACTGTATTGGAACACCCTCCCTACTCACCTGATCTGCTCCCCAATGACTTCTTTCTTTACCTGAAGATACAGGAAATATTGAAAAGAACACATTTTTATGACATTCAGGACATCGAGGGTATTATGATGACAGCTCAGATGGCCATTCCAGGAAGAGTTCCAAAATTGCTTTGAAGGGTGGACTAGGCACTGGCATTGGTGCATAGCTTCCCAAGGGGAGTATGTCGAAGGTGACCATAGCGATATTCAGCAACGAGGTGTGTAGCACTTTTTTAGGGTGAGTTCGCGAACTTAATTGTCAGACCTCATAATTGTATATGCTAGCCTTTCACACAAACCGCAGCGCAGTAGGTTTGTTTACACCAGCAGCACCACAGACACATGAGCAATGTGCTACTTGGTTTATGATGGTTACAATGTCACCAGGAAACAGGAAGTTTTCAGCTCCATTATAATCTTATGGGGACACCATAGTATACACAGCCCATTGTTGACTGAAACATTATGTGGAGCATGACTGTACAGGCTTCTTTATGCTCCCTGCCTCCCAGAAGGGTCACAGAGAGTACACTCTTCCCCCACAATGAAAATGTAGCAACATATGTACCATGATTCTGGCCAGGCAGCTCAGTAGAGACTATGAACCCAAGGTTATAATTGGAAGCTGGTCACATGGGCATCCCAAATTTAAACTCCCAGAAAGAAAGGTGCTCAGCATAAGCCACATTGTTTGCATTGTCTAGGCCCAATGAGACACTATACCAGTAAGGGAATAGTGGGAACATTCCCAAAATCCAAGTTCCCAAATACCAGGTAGGGTCAACCTTGCAAACAAGACTTTCTAAGAATAGTAGTGTCAGTCCTATTAGGAGTATGTTAACTCTTTTCTGCACAGAGGTGAAAAATACAGATCTCAAAATCACCATCTGATGAAAACAGATCCTTGAGGGAAAGAGGAAGAAATTAAAGAGACTCTGGAGTATGCTCAGCAGGGTTTCAGGGCCAAGGGGACACCTTTTAATTTAAGATTTGGTTCCCAAATCAGAAGTCTCCTGATATCCAGGACACTGGCAAGTTGGACTGGTTCAACGAATAACCTTAGAGCCAGGTAGGCCTGACTACTTTGAAGTGGTCCTGGGAGTTTCTAACTTAAGGCATATCTCCTGCCACCGTCATGGCCTTCAACCCCAGTCTTCCCACTGAAAGCAAACCCTTGGACCTTCCTTGGAATCGCTGTGTCTCTTAGAGGAGAGGTAAAAGGAAGGATGGATGAAGTACAAAGGTTCTTTGACTTTTACCTTTTGCCCCCTGGCATTCAAGAAAAAATCCTCATAGATATACAGATGCTGAAATGGTTATCACCAAGAACAGAGTTCATGACACACCCCTAAACAACATTTACTAGCCCAGCGGTCCTTATTAGTACATATGTGATGGTCAAAGAACTAACCTTGAGAAATAAATCCTAAGCAGGAGGACCCTAATTTAGTCCTTTTCTCGACTGCAAATGCTTAGTAAAAATTACCCTCCGTCTCATAGAAGGGTAGAAGGATCCACTTGCTGTCTCAGCTTTTTTTGGGAATGAGTAACCACCACAGATCAACTGAAATATTACGGGTGGGACAATTAAGTTCGCAAACTTTCCACTGTGCGTTTACACACAAAAAGTAAAGCAGAAGGGTCATCTTTTTTTCCCAGAACAATACATTTCTGTTACTGTTACATAAAAACTGTTTTACTTTGACCAATGAGTTACACAATATATCATTCCAGTGCAGGATGCAAAGTGCATGGAAGGAAACAGTTAAGACCCTATGGCTACTTGGAATTCCTGAGATTTTCTACCTTCTTGGCCCCTCCCTCTTTTTATTCCCCACTTCCTCCTTTTAGCTTCCCTATTTTCACCCATCAGCTTCCTTCTCTTCCTTTCCCCTCTCCAATCCCCCATTAGAAACTGACTGTAATTTCAAAGGATTCAAATAACTGAAAAATTGTTTTCTAACGGTATTTCTCTAATTACCCAAATTTAAGATATTATCTCACTAAAAGATTATTTCTAATAAAGATTCCTACATGTTTGCATATACATGTACCTCCGTCTTCCATATTAACAGTTTGATTTTTAAATTATTATCTTCAGTAAATTTTAAAGTTCATGAAAATCAAATTCTTTTTGCTAAATTGTATCTTTAGACTTATGAGAAAATACAGAGGGTATCAAAAACAACGTATACACATTTTAAGAAAGGAAAAAAACTATTAAAATTGTAATACTCAATATATACCAATAACAAAGGTGAATACAAGTCATGTTTGACTTCTGCCATTACAAGAGGTGCTCAAAGTGGTTACCATCAGCATCCAGACACTTCTGATTACGACGAACTACTGGCTTGAGCAACGTTGACCAAAGTGTCCATTTGTATACATTTTTTTTGGCATCCCCGGTATATAGTAAATGCTTACTTACATGCAGCCTTACAAAACCTTCACATTTCTGCCTTAACTATCAGGTAGCCATATGGAGAATACTTAGTTCCCAGAATCAGACTTGGTAGTCCCAATGATTGGCTTTGCCATGAAGGAAACATTCCAGGCAGAGATTATCCAGGGAGGGACCCTCCATCTAACTCTCCAGGTTTAATATTCACAAAGAGTCAAGTAATCTTAATAATTTACTTATCCAAATAAGTCAACTTGGGGAAAAAAAACACAATAGATGAATCATTGGCAGGCTAAACCTACCTCCTAGATAATAATTATCTCCCTTTTAATTTGTCTTCCATTAAAGCAGGGTTTTGTTAAAACTAAAATATTAGTTCTCTCTGAAAAGCTGAAAAAAATGATTCATGCAAAAAATTTAAAACTGAGTGTACTAACAACTAGCATAAGTAGATTCTAGAATGCGTAAGTTAACAATTCCGTGTGAGTCAGGCCTTCCCGGAATCATCCTGGGTATTAGTATTAGGCAAAGGTGATCGTCTGGAGCATGCTCAGAAGTGAGCAGGTGTGAACATGTGTGAACACTGAGATCTATGTCCACTGTGGAAGAACTAGGGACATTAGTCCACAGAAGCAACACGTAGAGGCCAAGTGGAGAGATCAGGGCATGAGGGTCAACTCCAATATTTAAAGGTTTGTCATGTGATACACCAACTCTATACAGCTTGAAGGGCTAAAAGGGAACCAATGAGAGGGAAGAGAAGACAGACAGTCCAATCATTATAAAAGAAAACTCTGAACCACCAGAATTGCCCAAAGATGAATGGGGCCTTTTGAATGGTAATGAGCTCCCCGTAGCCAGAGCTGTTCAAGTCTTTGATAGAGTCATTCAACATTCTTCATTCCTTTATTGAATATTCACTCTGGAAGCTTAACATTGGCTACACACAGGTGAATGAAATAGGCATGGTTCTGGCTGTCACCCAATTTAGAATCTGGTGACATGATTTGGTCAGATGTCTAAAGGGGACTCAAACACACATCCAGATAGGACCTGTGAAGTTTTTCCTAATTGCAAGATATCAACTCTATGAAATAAAAGCCAGGGATTCTCTACATTGGTAAGCCCCAAATATGTGGATTCGTTTTTCCTTCACTAAGAATGAGCCAGCCAAATTAGTAACACTTTGCTATGAAGTAACTTAAGGCTAGCTAAAGAATATTTGGGATACTACTGGAATTGAGGCACTAAAATTGTAACTGTAGGTCTGCAAAGTACATTAATGAAGAAGCCTCAAGCCCATTTTCCTAGAATGAGCTATTTACAATCACCCATTTGCTTTTGGTTGCAGCTCTTATAACTGAAAGAGTTTTATATGTTTTATGGTTAGAAGATGCTTTTCCTTTGGAAAAACAGAAATAACGGTGTTTTGTAATTAGGAAAGAAACACAAGGTTAGTATATATTTAAGAAAGATATTAAAAAGGTTTTTCTAAGTAGTTAACATTTAGTCTCATAATTATTAAATTCCTTAATGCACAAAGCTTATGATTAAGTACGATCTATCTTGCTTATTAATTATAATTAGAGAAGTTCATTTTCTAATCACTTTCCTAATCAGCATATTTCAAGATATGACCCCTTTACCTTAATCTGAATTTAACAGCAAAGACCTTAGTCTTGGATCACGTGATGGTTTGGAAGAACGACCTGTTGTAGCTAAAAGTCCCCTTAGCGTTTGACTAGCTTGACAGGACCGAGCTCTGGGGAAATTCCAGGAAGTTAGCCTCCTGACCTCCCAGCATGGCTCCAGGCGGCACAGAACTCACAAACATCCCTTCTTGGAAAATAAATTAGCATTAACAAAAGCTCATTTCACTTTTTTAAGCTGTTTTGAATTACCAAGACTAACCCCCCCCCCCACAAACTCCCCCCAAAAAATCTATTAGCAAACTATACATCCATCAATGCTGAGGAAAAAAAGAACAATACCAGGGACTAAAAAGTCAAAAGCAGCAAGAGAGACTGTGAAGAAGAGGGAATGCTTTAGGGAAACGTCTGGATACAGATCTGTTTTTACCTAAAACAGGAAAGTTCACTATCAAATTACTATCACATTATCATACAGTTTCCTAACCCTGTGTCTTACGTAGACCACATGTCTGCTGCTGGGTGGTTTGGACAATTAAACACTGAGGTAACCCTCTGACCCTAGGTCATACACCAGGGTCAGACACTGCAATCCCAGCAGGATCACAAGTGTGGAAATCACAGAAATGACATAATAAGGTCCATGGGACCAACAATAAATTGGAATGGTCCCGGTTCATTGTCAGACTTTCAATTTCTAACAAAATACACTGGTCATATTTAGTGTGTTTGGTCATATTTAGCCAAGTGTCACTTTTTGTGACTGCTGAACCAGCTCTAGGGAAAAATCAAAAGCCGGTGGGGAAGGGGTCCCTGAATCAGGTTTCAGGCCCTATCCTGTTCCAGCACCAGCCTTCCCCTCCAGCACCTTCAATAGCATCCAGCCTTTTCATGTCTCTGTGGGGCTGCTGCCAACATCCCTGCTGGAGCTCCCGGCCCTCCCTATGCCTTCCTGTCACCTCACTCCAAGTGGAAAGAGGTTTCCTCTCCAAGTGTAGCAGTTCTTTCAGCCAACTCAGAAAGCCTGGCCTCCTAAGCAATAGCCCCACTAAACACAAACGTGGAGCTCATGAACCCAAGGTTTGGCTGAGCAAGGAGGCGTTGGTATAATACCACCTGGAAACCTATTCTCAGCCTTCTCCTCAAAAGATGTGAGGCTCCTCTGTCTCCACGTAGGGTCCCCGTTGCTCGAGAACCCAGTCCAGGGCTGTGGGATCAAGAGAACCTTCTTCCTTTTCTTTCCTGAGACATAATCTCTCTGGTATTACAGATCCACAATCTCCTGCCAGCAGCTCTGAGATAGGAAGGTCCCTGAAAACCCAACAACTCTTACAGCTTTGCTAGCAGAACCTGAACTGAAGAGATGTGAGGCTCCAAGCAGTATCTATCTCACTTAGTGGGAATATTTACATATAAGAAGTATCTATCTCAGTGGGAATATTTATATATTTAACTGAAGAGATGTTACTGTGTTGAATTTCAAGGTTGAATTACAAGGACAGTCTGCAACATGAAGCATATGTGACATATTACCTTTGTAAAATCCAAAAATGTCTCTGAATTCTCTGAATTCTGAAAGACATCTGGCCCCATAGATTTCAGATAAAGGCTTATGGATCTGTGGTAGCTTCAAAACTACTTCCAGAGTTTTCCTTCATTATTTGCCTCAGGGGACTGAGGTAATGATACAGGATGTGTGGCCAGAAGGACAAAGTCACATATAAACGTTAGAAGTCCTCATAATTTAGCAGGGAGTTTGATGGGAGGAAAGTACTTTTACAGAGACAGGAGTCAGTGAGGGTAGAGTCTCCCCGAAGCCCTGAGGAGACAATATTTACCCCTTAGAGGCCAGTTCCTCATTTCCCTCCGTACCTTAGACTAATAGTCACCCAGGAAGGAGACGACATAGAGGGAAACCCACCTTTAAATTCAGTGGGGAGTTCACTGTACGGTAAGAAGTGCCTTCACTATATAAACAAGTTTTAAAATGATGATTTGATTCCCAAGTTAACCCAGAAAAGTTTGCTTCTGGAATAGCAAAAACAAGAGAATTTACAATATGGGATAAAGTCACTTTTATGGGCAAATCTAGAGATTTAAGTTCTTTTCACATTATGCTTTATATGAGAAAATGTATTCTATATCCCAAATAATGAAATACAAAATGCCATTGAGAATACAATGCATTTCTAAGTTGGATGTTGCCTTTAATATGTCATGTTTTTCTGATTGTCATCTTTTATTGTTCAAGAACTAGTTATTGAGCACTTACAATAGATACCAGGAATAGAAGCTTAACAAGAGACAATGAACCCACCCTCACACAGTCTAGACACTAGGGGGAGAGATAACAGAAAAAAAAAATGTAATACGGGTTAAAGTAAACTCATCTTAATGTAAAATATTCAATAAAGTTTCATTTTTGTTGTTGTAATTTTATACATCAAAACTTTCCTATAATGAGTTTCATCTTATTTTAAAGCAGCTTTATATTTCCTGACATAGAGTTGGACACACTAAAAGATTCACCTCGAGTAATATTAACGTCTCCAAACCTTCGCAAAGGTCAGAGACTGTCTAAATATATGTTTACCCCCCAAGTTCTGCTAATAAAGAAGAGACTAGAACAATTTCCAAAGTTCACAGTGGAATAACAGCATCATTTTCCCCAAAAGTACACATTCAATAGTTTTATATTCGAATTTTCAAACAATAGACCTGAAATTTGTCCTTTAAAAAAAAAAAATCCCAGCACTTTGCCAAAAGAGGATGGAATGCTAATGTCTGATAGCTGTAGTCCACATTTTTAGAAAGCTTGTCACAACATTCTACATACCATACTTTTGAAAACAATAGTCTGGTGCTATTGAAATGCCGAGGTTAAATTTTCTGAGTGGAAGTCAAAACACAATAACTACCTTCCCTGAAACCAGGAAATCTCAGGATTCCAGTCTCAATACAACCTTAGGAAATGAAGTCTTTCATTAGTCCTTTTTGTCACAACAACAATTTGATAGAGAAAGGAATGTAAGGGGAAGCAAAATGAGGTGAAGGCCTTACTTTTCCTCCTGAACGTGTGGAGAGGCAGTTGAAGGTACCAGGGCCAGTGGAGATGGGAAGCTGTGGGTAGAAAGTATGTATCAGAATTACTTACTTGTTACATTAGACCAGTTTGTATGAACCACATAAGCGCCAGGATAGAAAGTCAGTCCACACTCGATGTTAATCCCTTAAAGGAACAACAAAGAAATAATTCCTGAACTGAATCATAGGCAGGTGCAGCTACCCCAGTGCTTTTAGATTCCTAAAAGCAATCAGAAGTCCAAGGGGGCAATGCTGGCCCGGAAATCAATAATCAAGATCCTCAAGAGTAGCAGAAATAGAACTGGGAGGCTTGGATTCTGTATGTGATGGAGTCGTTAACTGGGGAAAGTTGGAAAATTGTGAAGTCATTAACTAGGAAAATGAAATCAATCCCACAGGCCTCTGTTCAGTGTCTAGAATTATTAAGCACTGATGTTGGCACTGAGGGGAGAATTACAAAGATGTGTAAGACACCATCTCCATCTCACTGGGGAAATAAACCTGTACACATGTACTCGTAACCGTAAACCAAGATAGAAATACAATGCAGCATAATAACAAAAACTAACTGCTAATTGTCATGAGACATTTATTGCATGCCACCCCCTATTCTCAAGGGCTTTCCACATTTTAATTCATTTAATTATCTATGAGATACGAGTAGGTACTATTACTCTCTCCGTTTTTTCACAGTGAAGAAACTGAAACTCAGAGAGGTTGAACTTACCCAAGGTCACACAGCTCATAAGTGGTAGATCAGGGATTTAAACCCAGTCTCCAAATTCTTCTCACCCTTGCCCACCACACAATATCGCATGAAAGCATTGTAATTCTAACTATGGTAGGTTGGGGGGATGGGTAGGATGAAGTGGGGAGATGGGGGTAGGATGAAGTGGGGAGATGGGGAGAGGACAAAAGGCAAACTTCTAAGAAACTCAATGTACTGAGATGTACATTGCCCAGATGGAATCAATATAACCTCCCAGAACCCAGCTTCTTTACCTCCAAACAAGTGGGATTGACGAAATTATCTCTAAAATCCCTTTAAATCTTTAATCACTTAGGAATTCACCTCTTGTGTCATCACCAAAGATTGCACAAAAAAGAGCAAGCTTAGGAAAACAATGCAACAGAATTATTACCTGTGTGATCTTAGGAGAGTAGTTTACCTTTTCTGAACCTTAGTTTCTTGATTGATGCAATGAGACGATTCTCACAGGGTTGTTGTAAGCAGTAAATAATCTATGCGAGGCACAGCGCCTGGCATCTGGGAGACACTCAGTTAATTTAAGTCTCTCCCTCTCTTTTCCTTTTTCTTTATTTGTATATAAACTCAGTTCTTGAACTCACCTAAATCTTAGATCATTGGGTGGCTGCCTACATATTAGTAGAGTACCTTTTGGAGGTAGATTGAAAAATAAAAGATAGGATATTTGAGAGTATTCAATATTTTCTGAAGTATCTGGAAGGTTCTAATTTGCAATATACCAATTTTATATTAAAATACTGTTTGTTTCTCTTGGTGTTTTTATTGAGAGTATTAAATAGTCACATGATAAACTGGCAAGCAAGAGGTGAAGATACATACTATTTATAAGCCATGACTGATGTGGCTTCGGAAGCTTCTGATAGATATTTCATAGATTATGCAAAAAGTGCATAGTTAAGAGTTAAAAACTTTGTAATGTTACACATTGAAACAAATATACGAACAGAAGTGGGCAGAATAAGTCCTATCCAAAAACTCTTTTGTCAAAATTTTAAATCTTACTGTCAAAGATTAAGACCGCAATAACAAGACATATATCCATAGAAAAGAATAAAGAGATAAAGGTCATATGAATATCCAGGAGATAAAACCCTTATGTAAGTAGGTGATTTGTTTCTTCTTTCTGTTACTTTATTAACTCAGAGTACATTTTTATTTTTTTTACCAGCTTTGGCTAAAGAGATTTGAGACTTTTCTTTTCTCTTTACTTTTTTAAATGGAGGTTTAATTTAAATATATTAAAATGCACAAATCTTAATTGTATCTCAATGAATTTGCGCATATGCATATGCATACGAGTGTATAGCCACGTACCCACCACCCAGACCCATATAGAGAACATTTCCAGCATCCTTGGCGGCCCTCTACCCCCTTGCCAATCGACCCACAAGGTTACCACTACCCACATCCACACTTTTAAATAGAGCAGGTAATAAAAATAGAAATAAGTGAAAACAATAGAGGAATCCTTAACTTAATTTACTTGTGGTAGGTGCTAGAGTTTTTCATTACAAAGCTTACTCACTGGCAGTGTAGTTAACCATTAGGTACCCAAGGCTCTAAGTAAGAAATTAGCTCACTGATGATAAACTGAAAACCAGAGCCTGTGGCTTATGAGAAGCAGCCTTCAGGTTCTTACTGTAGAAAAGTCAGATGACCCATGAAAGAAAGCATCTGGAGAATTAAACCAGATTGTTTACAACTTCAGTGTAAACATCAGTGTGACTCAATGAGGGCCAAATAAGAATTCTGGCTTGCGGTTGGCAGTGCCGTAATCAGTAATACCAAGGGGACAGTTAGACTCGAACTCCTCACTGGATCATAAAGGTAGCAACTGTACATGAGATGCTTCTGATCTGATGTTAACGGTACATGAACTTTGAGTTGTTTTTCAAGTAATTGTCATCATTTGACTTTCTTGCATGCATTTGGTTTTACCTCACCATTCTGATAACTTTCAGGTCATTTAACACAAGTTGGGAGTAAATGAGTGACCGAACGTAGCCTACTAGGCAGCAAGGCAATTAGATCCAAGAGTTTGGTTCATTAGATACCTAACCTAAACAATTGAGCTAATAGGATATTTTGATTTGTTCAATACTATAGAATGACTATTAGTAAATTTTCCAAATAGGGACATCTTTTGAGAATGAAAGGGGACTCTATTATAATTATGCCAGAACCCAGGACTAAATCAGGAGTGTCCCATGCAAACCAGAAATACAGTCACCCTAGCTATCATAAGCCTCCACTCCATAAGAGTTCATATTGATTAACCCTTAATTCAATGACTCCTTTCCTAGTTAAGCTATAGCTTAGCTTTTACAGTGGCAAAGACATCTGAGGGGAAAAAAAACCCAAGGACATGTGCAAGATTATAGCTGAGATCTAGCAAATTAAATTATTACATTATAGCTGAGATCTAGCAACAGTACCAATGCTACTGTTCTGAGGATGCAGACTTAGCTTCTGACATAAGGAAATCAACCTGAAGAGGGCTAAGGACTCAGAGGGGAACAGCTGTTACATCTCCTATAGCTTTAGAAACTCCTTTGATAGTGTGACACATAATACTCTGCACAACGCATGCTGTCTTTAAATAATGAGGGCTGATGAACTACGGGAGGGCAAGACCCTCAATTTGTTAAAATATTCTGGTCAACAATAATGTGACGAAGATGATAGTCAATAGTTTCTATGAATTGAGTGCTTATTACGGACCTGGCATACTGTACTCTTTCCTTTATAGACATGAGCTCTTTAAATTCCCCCAATGACTCTATAAAATAGATACTATTGCTATTCCCATTTTTTTCTTTTTGACATATGAGCAAATTGAGGCTTAGAGGAAGTAATAAGATGCATATTAGGCGTCTCAAATCAGCCTGACTCTTAACCATTCCCTTATACCATTCTTCACCTTCCCACCCCTCCCAGGTCAGGGCTTTTTTATTGCCAGGACAACTTAATCAACAAGCTCAGACAAGCATTATTTACTGAAAGGATATCACAGGAAATGCCTTGAAGAAGAGCAAAAAACAAATATTGTTGAATCACAGAGTAGGGGTTGGGGGTACAACTGAAAAGCTAGGAACCAAGACCATTCTCACCAGCTCTTATCTCCTATTCCTTTGTACAGTCTACTTCAAATTCATACAATATTGTCTCAAAATCTGAAGTCTTGGGATTCTATAGGACCAAGAATTTCTCATATCTGAATCTCCCTCTAATATGTGTTTTATTAAAAGAGCTTATTATATATTTTTTGATATGGAGGAAAGATGGAGTTTTAATTTCATTTCTTTGATTGACTACTACTAAACATAAAAATTAAATTCTGATTTTAATTAGTTGGTGATCTTAACACACAGGGAAACGTTCTGTTTCCGTCCGGTTTAGTTTTAAAAGTAAAAAATAATGCAAAGAAACACAAAGCCATTTAGCTTCCCCAAGTGAATCAATTTCAATAGTTATGCTCTCCAAATGAAATGTATTTAAAATCGCCATTTTGCATTTTGCTACGTGAAACATTTCTGTGCAAAAAGATTGGTTTGGTTTGGTTTGTTTTTTTCTTTATTCTTATAGTTAGTCTGTGTAAGGCAGAAAGTGATACTGCTCTAACCATGAGCTCTAGGTTCCTAGCTTTGAGGCCAGCATTCTGTTACTTAAACGCTGTATTCCATTAATAGATTCACATTCCAGCATAAAGCACAGTGCCTGGACTACAGCCCAGTTCTCCTGACTTCCAGACTAGGGCCTTTTCAGCAAGTTGCATGAATTGGTGGGCGGGGAGTTGGCTTGTGTGTGATCCAAAACAGAAGAACACGAAACATCATATGGCCATCTCCTACCCCTTCCCATCTTTTGACATTTTGATGTTGCTTGATCCAAGTATCTGGTTGTGATATATGAATGTGGTTGTTTTTGATTAAAGTTTTGTGTATGAATGTTTTATAAATATCTGCTTATTGGACTCTTTCCCACTGGACTGAAAACTCACTTATAGCAAGAAAGTGCTTATTTATTTGTATAGCTCCATCACCCAGAACATAGCCTGGCATACAAAAGGCATCAAAAAACAAACAAAAACATTAATTGGAAGGAAGAAAAGAAAGAAGGAAGCATGGACAGGCTGCTCAATTTGACCCAAATGAAGAGTCTATTTATGATGCAACCAAAAGATTCTGGAGCTACTTGAGAGAAATAGAAAAACTATTTGCCTGAGGTGTTTTCTGCACTCTCTTCTCCCGTGCGCCTTCTCTGCCAACTTATTTGTTGGATAATTTAAAAAAAAAAAGAATAGTGCTACATAGAGAACCGATTGGAAGACAAGATAACAAAATGCAAATAGGAATTGTCAAGAAGGAACCAATAAATGAAAGTATGTAAAAAAGAATGGAAAATAAGAAAAAGCAATAAAAAGGATGCAAGAGGTGGTATAAAGTAAAAATGTAACATGAAGAAAGGACTTTCACAATAATTAAATACAAACTGCTTCACAGTAATGTGCTGATGGCACTGCATGGATGGTACCGGCCAACTATCTCACGGGGAGGAAAACAGAACACCCACACCAGGCAGGGTGTGAGGAAAGAGGAAAGCCGGTCCTCCTAGTGATGGTGTGTTCATTAGTTCCCAAAACAAGGAAAGGAAGGAGCTCTATGGCTGTTTCTCTACAAAAGCACGAGAGATTCCACAACTCTAAATTGTGGCCTGAGGATGATAAACTGTGAGTTTGGACTTGCTCCGGAGCTAGACCATCTGGGAGTCATGGGACCTCTCTGACCTTTTTGAAGCACTTGCAGTCAACTAGCAGACAAGTGATAAGCAGCAACAGCCAAAGATTTTCTTTTCTAGTGGGGGTTGGTTAAGTCATATTTCTTTTTCACTCAGTCTTCCCACACACACACACACCCCTGCGAATTGCAAAAAAAGACCAATACTATTCAACATTAGAACATATCAGGTCAACTAGAGTTCCAAGGGAATATGGTTGAGTAATGCTGGTTGGAAACAACCACCCAACGAGTCATCCATCCATCCATCCATCCATCCATCCATCCATCCGTCCATCCATCCATTCAACAAATATTTACTGAGCATCTAACATGCACCAGGCATTCTGGATACAGTGGTGAACATTACAGACACATCCCTTGTTTTTGAGAAGATTCAATTCTTGTGGGAGAGGACAGATGAGAAACAAATGGACAGAGAAGATATCTCTCCGAGACCTCTCCCACCAACCTTCCCTTCCTTCCTGATACTGCAGGTGTAGTGGAGAACATGGCTTTCTTACTGTCCTAGAGCATGCCAGGCTCCGTCCTGCCTCAAGGTCTTTATCCACGTTCTTTCCTCTGGCTGGCAAGCTTTGCACCCAGACTTCACACGGCTTCTTCCTTCACCTTCTGCAAATCTCAGCTGAGATGTCACTTCCCAGAGAGGCTTTCCTCATCTTCCCATGTAAAATAGACCTCCCTCACTCCACATGGCTTCCTGTTTTATTTTCTTTATATCTCTTACCTGTGGAAACTACGTTATTTATGTGCTTCCCTTATTTTTTTTTCCAGTCTCTCCCACTAGAATGTAAGTACCATGTCTGTTTTGTTCACCTCTATTCTCATGCATTTAGAACAATGCTGAGAAATGTCCATTTACTCACATGGCCAATGACGAAGTATCTATAGTCAGAGGGACTGATTATCTGCACTGTGGAAGCTGGTCTCCAAAGATGGTCTCCAGTGAACTACACTTCTGTATTCACATCCTGTGTAGTTCTCTTGCCTTGAACCTGAGCTGGCCCTGTGGCTCACCTTTGACCAATAGCAGAGGTGAAGGTGCCTGATGTCTATGTCTATCTCATAGGAAGCCTTGCAGATGCTACCTTGGTATCATGGAACACAGGCTCTGAAGGAAGCCAGCCACCAAGTAAAAAGTCCAACTCTCCTGAGACGGCTATGCTATAAGGAAGCCCAAGCTAGCCGCGTGGAGAAACTGAAACGCACGGCTGGTCCCCAGCTCTTCTAGCCATCTCAGCTGAAGTACCTGACATGGGAGTGTACGTCCAGCTCAGCTGAGTCTTCAAATGACTCTAACCTTGGGTGCCATTTGACTGCAACTGCATGGAGACCCCAAATGAGAACCATCCAGCTGAACCTCAATAGATAATGCAGCCACCAAAGATAGCTCTAGATTCAAACATTTCTTTTCCCACAAATATTATATACAAGTGTATCTGAAGGTCTTTGGCCTTCCCCCTCCCCGCCACACACACTCCTATAAGGCACGTGTGTCTGCCATTAACAAGCCTTGTTTTGTTCTGTTCACTCTCCTATACCCCTACAAGCACCCCACTGGAAGTCAGGAAAGCTGGGTCTTCATCCTCATGGGTCCACTGTAATTTTAGCCATGTCACTAAATTCTCTGAAGCTCAGGTTCTTCTCTGAAAAATGATGGTGAGAATTTGATTTCTAAATTTTGTTTAGTGTGTGGTAGGCAACCCTTCCCCGACCCTTAAAGAGAAATTAATATGGACCAGAAATATATGAAAGAGATACAAGTGGAAGAGTTCTAACTGAAGTGGGAGAGGCTGTATATTGGAGTAGTAGTAAAAGATAGGCAGTAGAGTCAGAAGAACAAGTTCAAACGCCAGCTCCCCCCCACACACACACACACACTGGTTCAAAGAGCCCAGAACTCCCCCAGAATCTGGTATGAAAACCATTCTA
This sequence comes from Rhinolophus sinicus, assembly GCF_057876585.1. Taxonomy (NCBI): domain Eukaryota; kingdom Metazoa; phylum Chordata; class Mammalia; order Chiroptera; family Rhinolophidae; genus Rhinolophus; species Rhinolophus sinicus. Next base: position 87,143,418 of record NC_142503.1, read on the forward strand.
CTGGATGGTCTCAGAGACCTCCCTCCCCCTTTACATGTTATGATCTGTAACATTTACCATACATAAAATAGACATCTATTTTTAAACTTTGGGGTAGATTTTAATTTATTGTATTGAACTGGAAGAGTTTTTACTGCTTCTGCTTTGTCACAGAACCAGATATGTACTGTTTCCCAATTACCATCCGCCCTTACCCACTAAGCCCTTACCGTTTTGGCTATCCTCTCAACAGAAGTGCTAAGCTTAGTTCTCACCCCATCCCTAGAGAGATAAATAGAGTACATATTTCAGATTTCCCCATCTGCAGTATAACTTGGCTTGGGAAATAATGGTGTAGAATCATTGTATTTGATTTTTTTTAAATACTACTTTCAAAGGCCTGTATAGAAGGAGATTCCATAGCCTACTATAGAATCTCATCCCAATGTTTCACGGCTGTATTCATCAGGAAACTTTCCTTCATATTTGACAGACATCATTCAATACAGGTCCCTTTGACATAATGCTTGTCAACTTTCATTCTTACAATTTTTTTGAAAGTCTTATAATGAATTTCTTCAGTGTCGTCATATGGCTGTCTTCTGAATGCTCTCATTTCCCCCCTCTATATTCTCCTTTGGATATTGACCTTAAATTGGAAAAGGAATGGTCTGATGAGTGTTCCTAGAATTCTCTGACTTATGACATTGACATAGTAAATACTATGCATAGTTAAACTATTACTGAGCTTCCAGGTTACATCTTGATAAGAGCATCAACATCTAAAACACGTCATCAGACAATATGCATAAAATTACAAGCATGTGATGACACTTTACTTGTACGTATATTGTAAATTAGGTAACTACTTGACCATACATTACAACCTTATTTCCATTCAAACTCATGTTTGAACTCTGCCCCTGAAGCTGTGGACTGATGCACGGTTTTTCTGATCAATATTTTAAAAAGACCAACAATGATCAATATTGTAAGCTGTTAAAGAGAAGCCCCTACCTCCTGAAAGGTGATAGGTTAGGCATTTTCTACTTAACTTACTTCAATAATTGGAAAAAGTATTGGGTAGAACTACTCTTTGATTTTAGAAACAAGAAAAGTATGTTCGCAGAGGCTTGGAGAAAGAAAACAAAGGGTTTGGGAGCAAACTCAAAGAGCCCCCTAAAATGCACTTTAGATGTAAACTTATGTCTCTATTTTGTCACATTACAATGAAATTTCCTCTATCGTTTGGCTGCTGTTACCTTCTAAATACTGCTTTCCATTTATTATTGTAGAAAAGCCCCAATAATAAACAAGTTAGGAAGCTGTTTAGCAATGTCTTTTAAACTTAGGCAAATGTGACTAGGTAAAATAATGTAGTGTACTTACTCCTTTCTAAATCTCCCCACTCTAAGAAAGGACTAGCTGCTATTTCTCCACCCACCCCTACCCACCTATGTCCTCCCCTCCTTTCTTACTGAAGACCACACTCCTGGAAGTCCTCATTCCATACACTAAAGAACAAGTTTCAGGGCAACGGAGTGTTCATTAGTTGAGCTGCAAGCCCATGCCAGCGAACACCTGCCTTTACTCATGTATCAAAAGAGGCCTGACCATGGTTTCCCAAAGGTTAAACACAGAATTACCATAGGACCAGCTATTCCGTTCCTAGGTATATACCCAAAAGAATTGAAAGCGGGACACCAACAGATATTTGTACATCAATGTTCACAGCAGCATTGTTCACAATAGCCAAAAGGTAGAAACAACCCAAATATTCATCAAAAGATGAATGGATGGATAAACCAATATACATACAGGGAATATTACTCTGCCATAAAAAAAAAGAATGAAGTACTGACATACGCTACAACTTGGATGGACCTGAAAAACATTATGCTTAGTGAAATAAGCCAGAAACAGAAGCAAAAATATTATATAATTCCACTTATATTAAGTACCCAGAACAGATAATTCATAAGGACAAAAAGTAGACTAGAGGTTACCCAGGGCTGGAAGAAGAAGGAAGAAAGACATTGTGGTATGGATAGAGTTTATGTTGGGGATGATTTAAACAAAGTTTTGGGTATAGATAATCGTGATGGTTACACACATTGTGAATGTACTTTATGTCACTGAATTACGTATACTTCCCAATAGTTAAAATGATGAGCGTTATGTATATTTTACTGTAATAAAAGAAGTTACTTAGGGGCAAAAAAAAAAGAAAAAAAGAAAAAAAAGTCAGTTCTGGTCTGAGTTCTGTAGCCAGGACAGCTTGGAGGGCACCTGAGATTTAAGGAGAGAATCACTGCCTAGAGTTTGGGAGGATGGCAAACCTCATCTAGAATCCAAACCAACCCCCATCCTGAGTAGGGGGTGGAGCTAGAGAAGGGACCAGGAGGCTGAAATCGTAATGTCCCCGGGAAGAGCCAGCTATGGACACAGAAAACAATCATTTCAAGCCTCCAGGTCACCCAGAGCCCTCCCCACCTCAGGCAGCTGGGCTCTCCCACATAAACTTTTTTCTTTTACTTATTTTTCAAGTATTAGGAGACTCAATTTTGGAGGAGCAAGTGGGCTACGAAAAGATGCTTTTGTTCTCTCAGCCTGATGACATAAGCTAGTTAATGGAGAAGGAATAAGAAAACTTTGGAAAGGATGTGCATCTCCAAAATGTTTGAAGTTTTTTAGAAGGGTAGGTGCATGCATACATACATATATATAAACACGACGGTTGCATGGCCTTTGTCATTATTAAATCTAAAATTAATTTTAAAAGAAAAATCAAGGACTTGCAGCCCCAGAATTAATAATAGTTCCCATCCGTGTCACTCTCTACTATTGTTACTTGTAATTGTTTTAAAGTAAAGTTAGGCTTCCAACCACAAGGTTGTATGTTCTGGATTGCTCTGTGGCAAATCAGAAAACCCTCAACACATAACTTATTTGCTATAATAAGCATGTTTGGAATAATACCTGGAACATTGTGCCTTAAAAAATTTGTCAAATGGATGCTTCAAATGCAAGACTTCACACAGAACCAGCAAGTCAAAACCTCACCAGGAGGCGTTCATTTTATTGGTTGGGTGCATAGTAAATAAGTTGCTAGGAGGTTCCGATGACTGTTTCTCCCCCTACAGAACTAGGAAGGGTTAACCAGACACCCACTAAAAGCAACCACCTCTTATTCTGTTACTGAACTAACCTATTGTTTAAGGCCCCTCGAAGCAGTCCTCAACGAGGCAATATCCTGTTTGCATAATTGAGATTGGGGCATAGGCCAGCCCACACCGTGCATCTGTGTCAGGCAGCTCCTCACTCAGTCGAATCCGTTTCCTGTATCTACAGCCGGCTGGTCATTTTTAAAGCCCCTGATTACAGTCCGGGAAGAAAAACACACCCCTCTTACCAGGAAGCTAAATACAGTCTATGATGCCTTCTTAGGCAAATGTTTCACCTGCTTGGCCAATTAGCTTCCTCTCCCAGAAAGACTAGCTCAACAGGTTTCCTTTTTCTCTTCCTCCGCCTCCTGGGTTGGGGAAAGAGGCTGTCACTTCGCTTCGACCCTCCCTTCCCCTCCCCTCCCTCGCGGGTTCTTCCACGCTCTCTCGGACCAATCGCGGTCGCTCGAACGTGTCCAGGTTGGCGGCCCGCGGCCCTGGCCTGGCCTGGATGCGCCGCGGGGCTCGCTGGGCCTGCGCCCGGGACGGTGGCATCCGCTGGGAGGAGGACGAGCAGGGGCAGACGGCAGGCGCGCGGAGGTCTGAAGGTGCCCTGCGGCCGCGGCCCCGATGACTGAACTACAGCAAGATGTGGAAGACACAAAGCCTGCCAAAGTGCTCGGGAAGAGAGAGAGCAAAGTTGGCTCAGCCCAGTAAGTATTCTCAGCCAGGACCCGTCCGCCGCGTAGAAAGCGCGCAGCCCGAACTTCCCTGCCAGGGACCAGTTTGGAGTGGAAACAGTTTTCTGCAACTTTTACGCGGACAGCCTTGGGGCTTGAACGCTTTCTGTGGCACCCGGCCTTTTTCTGTTTTTTGTTGTTGTTTTTTTCCGTTTTTTTTGTTTTTTTTTTTTTTCGTTTTTTTCTTTTTCTCAGATTCTGTAGTAGAGAAAAGGCACAGCAGCATTTCAAGAAGGTACTATGGTTGGCAGCCCTGTGGGGATGTGATGTATTGGAGCCGTAAGCACGATTGGTGTTTTGCAATTAGGGCTGGGGCACCCATTCAGGTCTCAGCCTGTCAAGAAACAGAGTGCTAACATTTATTTCAGTTGTCCTACTTCTTAATGACGTGCGGGGAGATGCAGTTGTCTGGTAGATGTCATCTGTTCATTAGTTTCACAATGATGTGTATTCGTCAGTTGATTTGGACCTTCAGAGTGTCTTTCCTCCATCCCCTTAACTGTTTCCCCCCAAGGAAGTGGAAAAGTAGTGGAAAACATGGCATATGCTTTATTTTTTTCCCCCTCAAAGACTGCCTGCCTTTAGTTGGGGTACTTACATATATTTGTTATACACTTTTTTGGAGAGAGGGTGTAGCAGTCGGGTCGAGGAGCACAATGAATATATAATAAAACTCTTTAAATATCGGGTTATGACTATCCTCTTAAAAGATTCAAGTCCATCATAGGATTTGCACATTGTTTGACCTATACCCTCTTCTGGTTTAAGAAACTGAAAACTCAAATATTTTGGTCACAGGGATTAGCTTTCTGTAATGAAACTTATTTCTCTTTCCCTGTTCTACTTTGTTTTTTTGTTTTTTTTTGTTTTTATAATCCAGAAGCATGTTTATTTACATGATTGTTATTCCCAAACATTCTTTTAAAAAGGAAAAGAATCTTTCAGCATTTGCTTATTTGCAATCACTATATTAAGTGATATTAAAATAAATATCTGAATAAGATTGATATTAAGATAAGTATCTGAATAAGCCCAATTTTATTTTTTATGGTACCAAGCTGTCGTGGGGTTACCTAACATGCTTTATTGATACTAATATAAAAATATGGTGTATTATCTTAATCAGTCTCCATCATTCATTATTTCAGCATTTAGCAATTTTTAAACTCACGGCCTGATTCCACATAAAAATTTGTTTTTATAAAAGCATATTTCATCTGTGTATCTATTAGTGTTCAGGCTTCAGTTTTGGAAGAGGAATAGCTTTATTAGCTGCTTTGATTTACTATTTCAAAGGCTTCGGTCACCTTCCCATCCAGTGTCTGCTTTCCTTGGCTATTCCTTTGCCCACCCAGCACTGTCAACTTAAGCTGATGTTCTTTACTCTTTATGTGTAAAATGATGATTAAGAAAGAATTGCTATCGGTTTCACCTTCACAAAATGTTTTCTCACCCCCAAATGAAAACCTAACTATGCTACTAATTCAAGTTCAAGAAAAAGGTGAACTCTCAACTATCTATTTCTTTTGCACTTAATCATTCTCTTATACATGTGACTTCTCTGAAGAAGAGGTATTGTGCATAGTCGTATCACCATTTCAGAGATGCTGGATGGAGGTGACAGGAGTGTTAAGTGGTACAAGCAAGACTGGAACCCAGGACTTTAAATCTGTAGCCCAGAACTCACCCACAGGTGATATTTAGTTCTAGATACACAAAGCAGAATGATTCAAGTCTACCCAGCAGCCACTGCATTTTGGAATTTTCACATTCCTAGTCATCTAGATATTCAGTTAAGGAGATGTATTGAAGGATTGGAAAATTCTATGGCATTTAGACTAATTCTTTTGAAATGCTTTAGATGTTGCAAAAATAGTTTTGTAGACGATAAGCATTGAAGCTGAAGGCCTCAACATAGCCCTTTATTTGGAACAGCCAGTTTCACAGATTCATTTCAGTTCAACAAATAATGGAATACCTACTATTTGTTCAATAATGGTGAGGAATACAATAATATATATGATATTTTAAGGGGGGGTTAAGCGGAGGCACATATGTATATTCTGTACTTCTAGGGACATTGGTGGCCATTGTCACATAAAACAAACAAGATGCTACGAAAAGTTTGGTCCATAACAGTCTCTTCCACAGTTAGGATGTTTATCTATTTGGCAGTCTTTGTTAAATTTCTCTTGATTTCTTGGGTTTTTGTTTGTTTCCCCTACAAAGCGGTAATTTCCAGGCCTACACCTCTGATTCGGTCTAAACTTTTAGACACTCCCTTCCTTTGAGCTCTTAAACTCTTTTTTTTTTTTTTTTTTTTTTTAAGATTTTATTGGGGAAGGAGAATAGGACTTTATTGGGGAAGAGTGTGTACTTCCAGAACTTTTTTTTTCCCAAGTCAAGTTGTTGTCCTTTCAATCTTAGTTGTGGAGAGTGCCATTCAGCTTCAAGTTGTTGTCCTTTCAGTCTTAGTTGTGGAGGGCGCAGCTCAGCTCCAGGTTCAATTGCCATTGCTAGTTGCAGGGGGCGCTGCCGACGATCCCTTGCAGGACTCGAGGAACTGAACCAGCCACCTTGTGGTTGAGAGCCCACTGGCTCATGTGGGAATCGAACCAGCAGCCTTCGGAGTTAGAAGCACGGAGCTCCAACCGCCTGAGCCACCGGGCCGGCCCCGAGCTCTTAAACTCTTGCTTTGCTAATAAGAAGAGCAAGTTGAAGAGGGAGGTACATTATCTACAACATGGATGGACCTAGAGGGCATTGTGCTGAGAGAAGTAAGTCAGGCAGAGAAAGACAGATGCCATATGACTTCAGTTATATGTGAAATCTAGAGAACAGGATAATCGAACAAACAAAACAAATAAGCTCCTAGACACCGAGAGCATTTAATGGTTGCTGGATTGGGGTAGGAGGGTTGAAGAGATGGGTGAGGAGGGGAGGGAGTTAAGAGATACAAATTGGTAGTTACCACGTAGTCATGGGGATGTAGAGTATAGCGTGGGGAATATAGTCAGTAGTATTGTGATAACTATGTATGGTGTTGGATGGGTACTGGATCTATCCAGGTGATCACTTTTAAAGCATATAAAAGTCTAATCACGGTGCTGTACACCTGAAACTAATATAATATTGTACGCCAACTGTAATTGAAAAAAAATATTTTTAAAAATATACAACAAAAGAGGGAGGTAGATACATTATCACAGTGATATATTGGTGGGATAATTCCATATTTGAAATAATTTTGAGTAGCCAAATTTTTATACATAGAAATCCAGCTAATTTCTCTGCTTTGAATTTCATAACTTAGATTGTCACTAAACTCAAAGTTGTTGAAGTCCAGGTGTCGCAATGGACATTTCTTCCAAGACTGTTAGGATGGCTTCCTTCTCCCCGTTTCCCTGCATCTGGAACTACACCCACACAGGCTTCATCACCTTGAACCTAGCCTCCCAGGTAGTAACAGCTGGCATTTATTGAGAATGCTTGCTATGTAATGGGCAGTGTGCTCAACACTTTACATTCATTTGCACACAGAAGGTAGACACTATTATATCCATTTTACAAACACAGATATGGAAGCTCTGAGAAGTTAAGCAACTAGGCAGAGACACAGTTAAGAAGAGAACAGCTCAAATTCAAGTCCAGGCCTCCTAACTCTAGAGCCTGAACTTAAATAGTTTATTTGTACTCCTCTACTCGGTGATGGCCCTCCATGGCCTACTCTAAAAAAAACAGGCTCCCCTACCAAGAACTTAAGACCCTTAATGATCTGGACACACATAAACCACTTCAACCTAATACTAGCCAGCATGTACCTCTTTTATAGCCAAACAGTTATACTAGCAGCCCTATGCTTAAGAGGTGATAACACAGAAGAATAAGAAACAAATGTGCTAAATGTAATACTGAATAAAATTCTCTTCATCTCTTCACCTCTCTTCCTTCGCTCAAACAGTTCCCTCGCTCCTTTCACTTAATATACTGCTATAAATCAACTCCAGTTTTCCCTCATTTAAAACCTTCCCTTATCACTGGCCATATTCATCTCTGACTGTGAGTGATTACCTTGTATGTATGTGGTCAGCCCCATAAAATGTAGTTGCTGTTATTATTACTATTAACTAACAGTTAATATCTATTGAATGTTCAGTATGTACCATTGCTAGCGTATATTAACTCGCATATATTAGTTAACTTTCCCCTAAATAGATTACCAACTCTAATCATATTTTTTCTTGTTGAATTTCTCAGAGGGCCCAACAAAAAATTACTTTCAATAACTATCTGTTGGTGAGTTGGGGAGGCTGAGACCCCATTCCCCCTACTTGAGGCATATAATATGCTTATAGCTGACATTCAGCTTGACTATCTCAGGGAAATTCCACTCTTTTAAATTTTCTTATCAAATTTCCTATCAGTAACAGAATTCTTAGGTATGTTTACATACCTGAGAGTTGTGGCTTACTTATTTATCTTTGTGTTAGAAGTTAGGCTGCAGATTTACTCATCATCAAAGTGCATATTTGACTTAAAAATACAATGTACTCCTTCTCTTGCCAAGAATTGATAATTTAGCTCCATATTTCCTTTTGAGATCCTAGTTTTTCCCCATTTTTAATACCTTTTTCATTGTGAATTTTATGTTCCCAATATATAGTTCTAATGTAGCCCAGCTTTTTTAACACACATTTTATGAGATACACTTTTACTTCTTCAAGTCTCTTGTGGATCTGATTTAATAATGGCAAGGTTACTTTTAATGAATTTCAAAAAGTATCTAAAACTAATGCTGATATATTTCTGGGCAAAAGTTCTCTTGATTCATTATGGCAAATAATGTATGTTTCAAATGTTACAAATACCTGCAACATTTGTAATGTAATTTGAATTTTTAACATTTAAACTTTAACAGTTTGGGGTATAAGAATTCTAGAAATTTGTTCAACTCCATACATATGAAGAAAAAGGGTGGATGTGGGCAACATAAACATTTACCTTGAAAGGAAGTTCTCTGGTATTATCAAGAAGTGATAATGATTTTTAGGGGCATACTGTGATGTTAAAATGTAAATTCAAGTTTAAATAAATTACCTGCAGTGAAAGTATTTATCATCCAAATATCTTGTCTTTCTGCACGGCATATTGGGGGTGCTTGACTTGCAGAATAAGTGTTGAAGTTGGGAATGGATCTTGAACTGGAAGCAAGAAGAGCAAAGACAAATAATTTTTTTAAAAATAATTATTGAGTATAACTCAATTTCTTAGTGCTTGCTTAACTCTGAACTTTGAAAGTACCCATTTAGCAAGAGAATCTCTATAAAATATTATGTATGTGCGATTTGTCTTTCCGTGTGTGTATGTAACATGTTTTGTTTTAATTTTAATTTCCAGGTTACTAAATGTTACATATTACCCAGTGCACTTTTTAATATAAACTTTGAGGAAGAGGGAGAAAAAAATATAATATTTTAGAAAATACTAAAATTATATTAAAATAAAACAATCAATGGAGGAGTTTGAAACAATGAAGAGAAATAAACAGTGTGTTCTGGTTTAAATGTTTTGAAAAGAAATGCAATGAACCAAATCAGCTCTATGGCTGGAGATTGATATCATAGGAAATTTCTGATTTATCAAGGCAGTACATAAAGTTTTAAGAATCCAGGCTCTAGGAAAGTAGGATTTGAAATCCGGCTTTCCTAGAAGCATGGGCCTGGCAAGCTGCTTAGCCCCTGATTCTCAGGTGCATCTTCTGTAAAGGCTTCAGTCAGCTGCTTCACATAAGGCTTGCTTTAGAGTTTAAACAGTTGATGTCAGAAATGCACTTTGCCTGGTGTCTGATATTTTCAACTCTCCATAAACCGTAGCTGTGTTAGTCCTCACTGTTGAAGGTCTGGGACATGCTGTGGGGTGGAGGTGGAAGGCTGACATACAATGTAATTAAACTAAATAGTCAAAATTCAAAAGGCCTAAACTCTGACAGTAGTATGCACCAGTGTTCTGTTCAGTGAGGCTTTGTTCCATTATTTCAGCCTGAGGACACTTGTGACAGCACCTGAACGTTTCCATGAATCTAACATGGCATCTTGGTTTTTCTTTCTGCTAAAAGGGTCTCGTGCCACAACTATTTAGTAACCTACAAGCTGATCTATATATCACTTACTGATTTGGTATTATTACATCTGCTGTCCAGTATTTTTACCATTGATTTCCACAGCCTGCTTCCCGGCACTGAGCTTTTCTCTCATGGCTCCTCATCTTTAAGCAGCTGAGTTTTTTCCATTTGCTAAACTCCAGTAGCACTCGCCTTCAACATCTAATTCGTTAAAGCTCAGCTTTAGGCACTAAACACCTTTTCAGATGGCCTAAAACAAAGGTCCTGGAGAGAGACGGAGCCATTCTCAAATTATTGATTCGTCTTATCTTCTCTGTTCCCCTCTTCTAACCAGATGATCCTAGACAAGCCCTTAATTAGATGAGGCAGGAATATCTGGGCCACCTATGAACAACTAGATCAAGGTCACAATAGTAATGCGACCTGTTTAAAAAGAGAAGAGACTGAAGTAGAGAAATGGAAATGTGAAGTTCAAGACAATGAGTAAGGAGATAGGGAGAGAAAAGAAGTGAGTTGGAAAAAGAGAGGGGGACATATTGAGTAATATTGAAAAGAGAAAGAAAAAAGGCTAATTTACCTGTACGATCTGCTTCTATCTTGGCAGATGTTCCTCCACTTCTCTCCCTGTGCCATTCTGTGTCCTAGCAATGAAATCTCAGGCACTGAGATGGGTGGCTGACGCCCTCTCCTCTAATGGAGATAATGATCTGTGTCCAAATGTTGGTGTTTTCTTAAAGTCCGTATATATCAGGTGTGTGGGGACAGAGTCCCAGAGAGCAGTTACCAGGCCCTTCCTCTGTTCCATACTGGAACTTCAAACACAGATAAGGCATACCGTTTGCCATCAAGAGACGCTCATAGCTGTCATGCAGGGTCTCCCGCACAAGAATGCAGGACATGGTGAGGCCAAAAAGGATCACCCATGGAGCCACAGATAGGGGAGTCATACCACTATATTCTCGCTGGCGGCTGGGTTGGAGACACAGGAAGCAGGAGCCACACGATCCGCAATCTGCCGTCCACTTCTCTGCCAACCAACTAACTAACCCCCTAGCTAGCCACAGCAGTTATATTAGTGGCTAATGGCTAACCAGTAACAGCTGATGGTCACCCAGCCACAGTGGATGGCCATCTGATTACAGCTGATGGCCATCTAATAACCAAGCCAGCACCTTTCCATGTGAGGCCAAGAGCCTGGAAACTGCTCTCTGGGGCTCTGTCCCCACAAGGTGTATGATGATACCCATATGTGTTACCTTTGAGATTTTACAAATTATGTATTCCCTGTGCAGTGAGTTAAAAACTGAAAAGAACCTCAGAAATAGGCTAATTTTTGTGTCTTTTACTATTAAGAATTATTTTCTGAAAACAGTTACCTTGCGATCCTACAAATTATTTTGAAACCCCTAGTGCTGTAAAAAAGTGTATCGTGAATTGAGTGAAAAATTAATTCATCATGACAACTTTTATTATCACTGTATTTTTTATGTGATTCATTGGAAAACAGCTCCGCATTTGATTCTAACAACTTAAATATTGCGCTAGATGCTTTATATATTAATAATATAATGTGGGGCTTTGAGAACCTATATGAAAAGTTAAGAAACAATTTCTTTCCCTCCCTCTCTCCCCTCTTAATAATAAAGTTCTGTAGTATATAAAGTTGGACAAGTTTTGACATGACGTTGGTAGATCTCTCATGCTTTGTCTTCATTTGATCAGAATATTTACTGGAAATTTTTCAAAAAAAATCATATTTTTTTTGAACTCAGATTCTAAAATCACAAAATATCAGACCTTCATCAGAACGCATGAAAGGAGAGGATGGTAAATGGCCTGTGAGCCAGGAAAAAGGCAATATTTAACAACTGATAATGACCAGAGAGATTTGCCCATGTTCCCAACCTTTACTACGTGGTTCTCTGTTGGATACATGCTGAGTGCCATGGAAATCACCAAGATTAAAAAGATAAGGGCTTTATCCATAGGAAAACAGAGGAGAGGAAAGGAACATTTTGAGATTTTATCTTCTTTCAAAGAAGAGAGTACTAGAAAATATATCGAAGTTTTGATGAGATGAGGTAATACTGCTATGTGCTAGATACTGTTCAGAGTGCTTTTACATACATACATGTAATGAGGTAGGTACTGTTATCATTACATTTTATGTATACCAGAGACACAGTGACTGTGCCTGGTAAAGTACCTGCCCAAGGTCGTAACAGCTGTTGAAGTGTTGGAGACAAAATTCAAGTGCAGGCAGTCTAATCTGAATCAGCCTCCTAAAATTCAGCCTCCCTAGATTTAAGAAGATCAAAGATGCAGAAAGTAAAGTGACTCCCATTAAGTGTCCCTGCATCCTCGAGTAGATCTAACTTGTATAGGTCTGTTTTCTTCATTATAAAACTAAGACTCATTCCCATTCTACGATTCTACCACCGGAAGTATGTCTAATGTTCTGTAGAGGACAGGGCAGAGAGAGCACCTTTAGCGCCCTGGGCACTGGTACTTTCTCTGTGTATCATCAGACACAGGTGCCTCTCCAGATGCTTCTGTATCATCCGTGCTCAAACCTGATGGCAGGGAACGTCATTGTTTCAAGTGCAGCTTTACACCGATTTGCACAGCAATCATGCATAGATTCCAGTTTAGAAACCATAGCTGGGTTTTTTTAATCTTCTTTGCACAAGTACAGAGTGTTTCAATAAAGGGACTGATTTGTTTCAAAAACATGTGACTGTTGTCTCTTAAATAGTCACTGAAGGAACCCAAGAACCTTCCCAAAAATGCTGCAGTTGCACAAAATCTTTTTGAAATTCTTCTTGCAGAGTTACTTTCAAAGCCTGGAGCCCATTCTTTGAATAGTCACAAGGTTGGCAAATCCTCTTCCTTTGAGAATAAATTCAATTTTGGAAACAGCCTGCAGCCAAATTTGGTGAGTAAGGTAGATGAGAATAATTTAAATAGCTTTAAACCACTCTATGAGTAGGATCATTTTTTTTATCAAAAACAAGATGTGACCATAAAATAATAAAGACAGAGTTTCTTGCAATACTTACAAACCAATTTCTGTACTTTCATATTTGTAACTTCATTATGAAAACAGTGAAATGTTAGTTGTTACTCTGTCCTAAAATAATTTTTCAGTGTTTATAAAATACCCAGCTGAACATTGTGTGTTCACCCACCCCCCTGAGTCAGTTCTCTTTCCATCACGATATATTGGATCCCCTTTACCCTCATCTACCACCCCGCTCCCCACTTACCCTCTGGTAACCACTAAACTATTGTCTGTGTCTGTGAGTTTTTGTTTCTTTGTTTGTCTTGTTCCTTTGTTACTTTCAGTTTTATATCCCACATATGAGTGAAGTCATATGGTTCTCGACTTTCTGTCTGACTTATTTCACTTAGCATGACAATCTCAAGATCCTTCCTTGTTGTCACACATAAAGTCACCATGAGTTTAGACAGTGAAGTAAGTGAAGTTTCAGCTATCACAATGTTCTTGCACTATCTTCTAATTTATTACACAATGTGGGGATGGGTATACAAATTACATTTTTCAGATTCCCTCCCCACATCACCAAGTGGACTTTTTTCACCGTATGCACAGCACTGCTCCTGACATTCCCACGTGGTAGCTGTCAATTATCATCATGAAGCTTTCCATTATGGGCTAAGTTGTCACCTGCTAGTTAATGCGGGTGAGCTGATTGGTCTACTACCTGCTAAGTCCCTGAGCGTAGTAAGGACAAGCATATTTTCCTGTTCCCTGTTCTTGACTTTTGGTCGGAGTGGATTATTAGCATAGCACTTTTACCTGAGACCTGATTTTAATACTGTATCATTCCATAAATTGTATGTGATATGTCTCCACTCTTCTCTAACCCAGTGTAATGCAACGAGCATTTCCCTACCACTTACTCTACACCGGGAAGACAAGCAGATGTGTGCAATTCCCTGTAGGAACTCCCAGTCTGGGGAGAGGAGAGCAGGGGACACACACACAACTAATACCATGTGATAAGAATTTCACAGTAGTTATCATCTGCTAATGGGAACAGAGATGTTAGGCAATTTCTTTTTCTCTTGAGGTGAGCTGAGATGTCGGTGATGTTTGAAGTGACGTTGATGTGGTGAGAAAGAATTTGGCCTCAGCTGGATGGAAAAAATTATTCCAAGCGAGGGAAGAAAAAGGATAGGATACTTGAAAGTTAAAATTCGTGTTTTTGATGAATACCTGGGGGCATCCTGTGGCTGGACTGGTTGGGGTGGGAGGACGAGCAGAAAGAGTGGAATGGGAAAGGAGCTAGAGCCCCCATTTTGAATTCTCCTTGCTTTGTGCTCTTTGCCTCACTTCCTGCTTTGGCTCTACTACTGACCCTTCAGGGAAATCATTCTTTCTGGTCTTCAGTTTCCTCCCCTGTAAAGAGAGAGGGCTGAATGACCTGATTTGTTAAATCTCTTCCAACCTGAAGAGTATGAGTCTTTGAAGAAACTGCCCTACTTCTCTGTGCTCCTCTGTAGCCTTTGTGTAAAGAATTCTATCAGACTGAACAAACTGAGGAAAGCTTTTTGAATATGAATAGAATCCTTGCTTTCTTACTCAGTTTGTCCTCTTTTATTTATTTTTTTTCTTGTATTTCTTTCCCTAAGTAAACCTGTACCTGATTAAGGCAGGACTGCCGCTGGAACATACCTAAACTATCCTCTTACGCATTTATAGATATATATCAGCATTCACGTTACATTCAGACAACCTGCTCTGCCATTTGGCGGCAGGTGACAGGGCCACAGTGCCTTCTGGGCCAGTCATAGTAGAAATGTCTAATCAGGAAACTTAATGTAAAACCTAGAACACAAAGGGGAACCAAACTCATTAACAGTAGAATTGCAAATTTCTCTGGTATAGTTCAGGTCTGAAAATAATCATATATTGCACTTGAATACAGAATACAATTTAAGGTTAACAAGCCGTTTTCCTCAGCAATGCAGTCAGGGATACTAGCTTGACACTTCAATTTAATAATTATTATAGCATTTTTAAAGCACTTTATATTATCTAAAGTACTTTTATTTACATCAGTAGTTGAATTTAACACACATTTTTGGATGACCTACTCTGGTTCAGCATTGTACTGTTATAAGGACATTAGGATGTATTAGACATGGACGCTGCTCTCAAGAACATTAGAGCAGATTTCACTGTAATTTGAGCAATATCTTAATATGGCGTTAAATATGAATTTCAGTCTATTGTGATAAATAAGAATATGTGCAGGCAGTTTTAAGAGAATAGTGGAGACGAACTAGCCCAGTGGGGGGATTGAGTAAAGGCTTCTATCAAAAAATGATAATACCTAAGTCTTGAAAGAGGTTGAAAGAGGAATAGAAGTTAGCCCCCCACCCCCACCCTGAGTGAGAGAGAGAGAGACTATTCTACCCAGAAAGGATAGCCTAAACGAAGGCACAGTGATGTGAAAGAGCCTGGTGAATTAATGTTACTAGAACGTAGAATGTATTATACTGAATGGCAGTACATAATGCAGGAGCAGTAGGTTGGAGGAAGGTCACAGAGGATGACCTTTTATGCCATGAGAAGGAGCTTAGACTTACCTATAAGATAGGGAGCCACTGAAGGGTTTACCCAGGGATGTGATACAGGTTAGAGTTTTTTAGCAATGACTCCAGTAGCAAGGTTTAAGATTGATTTGATGGAGAACAAAACAGGAAGCAGGGATTGGCTGGCCGTGAAACAATGCAGGTGGAATTATTTTAGTAGGAAAAAGGGCAGGGAGAATAGGTTTGAGAAATGTCAAGGGAATAACATTGGAGGACGAGGTGATGGATTGGATTTATAGAGGGAGGAAGCTAGACTGACTCTTAGTTTGTCGCTCCAGGAAGGCTATGTAGATTGTGATGCCATTAATTAAGCAACGGAACATAGGAGGAAAAAGAGTTCCCTTTTATAAAAGTTGAGATTGGTGTGGAAGTTTGTGCTATAATAAGAAACATATTTGGTCTTTGTCCCCAATTCCTGGCAGGGAGCTCCTAAAATTGGAGTTTCCTGAGTGATAGGATTATCTTTTGTTTTTCATAAATAGCCTCTTTTGATCATACCTGAGTGTATGCTAATGAGATGATTTAGGGTTCGATAAGCTCAGGATGGATCTGGTCACCAGAAAGTCCAAATGGTTTTTTTTTGTTTGGTTGGTTTGGTTTGGTTTGGTTTTTTGTTTGTTTGTTTTTTTAAGATGTAATTGGCTCTATTGAATGAGTCATGAATCATGGCAGCATCCCATCAGTAAATAGAAAGACTCTCCCAGAAAGGCCAAGTGTTGAGAGATTGGGAGCTTTCAGCCCCACCCGCCTCTTCCCGGGAAGGGAGGGGGCCTGGAGATTAAGCACTATAAAAATTCTTGAACAAAGATTTGATGAGCTTCTAGACTGGTGGACACAATAAAATGCTGGGAGGATAATGCACCCAGAGAAGGCCTGAAAGCTCCAAAAACCTCCATCCCTTGCCCTACGCATGTCTTCCACCTGGCTGTTCTTGAGTTGTATTCTTTACCATAAACTGGTAAATGTAAGTTAAGCATTTCCCTGAAATCTGTGAGCCATTCTAGCAAATTATCGAACTGGATGAGGGGGTCCTGGGAACCCCTGATTTATAGTCATTTGGCCTGGGACTTGCAGCTGGGATCTGAAGTGGGGGTTGGGGGGGGCAGTCTTGTGGGACTGAGCCCAGAACCTATGGGGTTTGTTCTAACTCCAGGTAGTTTGTGTCAGAATTGAATTGAATTTGAGTGAATGTTAGAATTCAATTGAATTGTTGGATATCCAGTTGGGGTCTGGAGAATTAGAGAATTGGTTGTTGGTGCTTGAAAACACCCGAGAAAGTCAGAGCTTCGGGAGATGGATTTGGGAATTGTCAGCCTATAGGCTAATCATACAGTTAAAAGCATGAGAGTGAATGGAATTTTCCAATGGAGAGAAGAGTAGGGGACCACAGAGAGAACCTAGGAATGATCCTATATTGGGATAAAGGACAAAAGAAGAGGCCACAGAGGTGGAAAATAACACAGCAGAAAACAAAACAAATAAACAAAAGCAAACAAAATGAAATAGAAACATGAAAAAACAAACAAGGGGAGGAGAATCTCAAGAGATAGTCAACAGTGGCAGGTTCTACCAGTAGCAGCATTAGGAGAAGCCCTGAAATGCCCTAGGCATTTAGCAAGATAGAGATCACAGGTGAATTTTGTCAGAGAAATTTTAGTGGAGCAATGGAATAGAGGCCAGACACTACTGAACTAGGTTAATGGGAAATAAGGACACAGACACAGCATGGGTAGACTATGGCTTCAAGAGACTTGGCTGAGAAATGAAGGAAAGAAAGGAAAGGAAAGGAACTAGAGGAAGTGCAGTCCAAGGAAGGTTTTGGTTTTCAGATGAGAGAACCGTGTGAGCCTGTACCTAAACTAGGAGAAAGAGCCAGATAAGAGGGGAAAGATGAAAATGTAGCACAAAAATAGAGTAACTGAACAAGCCCAGAGGCATCAGAAAATAGGCTTGAACATCAAAAGGAGAGAGACCTTGTCTTCTGAAACTAAAGGAATGGACAGATGCAATTATTGGTAATTATAGGTCAGGGGAAGACATGTGGCTATACTCGTGTGAATACTTCAACTTTCAATTCTCTTAGCGAAGTCATGATATGTCCCCTTTCATCCTGAGGGATGAGTTGTGTTTGGTTAGGAGCTTGAGGAATGTTGGGGAGGAAGAAGGTTTCCTCTACCCTCCTAAGCTCTTCTGACTGTTCTTCAGAATTAAATTGGCATGAGACAGATTAACAGGAGAAAATCAGGGAAACGAAGGAGGTTCAGCGTGTTCTTCTTGCACTGGCTGTTTCTCAGGTAACTTTATTTCAAAATAACCAACATGCCACCGTGGCATATTTTGGGGCAGTCTGCCCCAATTCCCATCAGGAGCATGGAGAGTGTTTGGAATACAAGTTGAGGGACTAGGAGAGGAAGATGTCCAAGGAATGCTGAAGGCCCACCTGACAGCAAAGGTACCCATCCACAATAAGGGCTAATTTTTCCTGCAACAGTATTCAGAATCCAGGGGTTAGAAGTTAAAAAGGCTAATTTTGAACTGACCTTAGGATGTTCATGCTGAGTGGAGGACAGCCAGAATTGAAAACCAAAGGTGATCAATCACATATATGGTCTGAGCTGCTTCAGGAAACAAGTCTAGAAGGGACTGATAAACTAGGAGAACCTGAAAGTATCAAAGACTGTTGTCTGTCTCTGAGACTGAAAACACATGTGGTGGGAGTGGTGAGGGGTGGGAATTGGAAGGATAGGTAAGAGGCCGACAGTGGAAGATTAGATGGAGGATTTCTGTATGGAGCAATCTTATCAGTGATGAAAACCAGGCACTGACTGTGACTTATGTGAAGTAAAATAAAGGTCACTGGAGTTAATGCCAAGTTGTTGGATGCCATCCACATGAACATTGAAGGATCCAGGTATGAAAGTTCTCAAGTCTTTGATAAGTTGACTGATTCTCAGAAATAAATTTTATTTTTATGTTTTAATTAGTTTCAGGTGTACAAAACAATGTACTAGTTAAACATTTCACCCCTCACAAAGTGATAACCCCCCCCATCTATTGTCCCTCTGACATTGCATATATCTATTATAGTTCCAATGACTCTATTCCCTATGCTGTACTCCATATCCCATGACTATATATATATATATATATATATATATATATATATATATATATATATGTATATATATATATATATTAAATTATAGTTGACATACAATATTATTCAGCTCCAGAAATAAATTTTAAATCAGTTACCTTTCTTACCAACAATAACAAATTTTAAAAAATAAATTGGAGGAGAAGGTACAGACAAGCAACAAAAAATATAACATACCCAGAAACAAATATGATAGGAATTGAAGTAAAACAATATCCCTACTAAAGGAGAAAACCTAAATGGAGAGGTTTACCTTCTTTAAAAGGAAAACTTAATATTATAAAGATAGCTGTGTTGCCAAGTTCTTAAGTTCAGTGCAACCAAAGAAATCTCAATTACTCTAAGAAAAGAAGATTACAGGATGATTCTAAAATTCTCCTGAAAGAATAAGCATGTAAGAATATCCAGGCTAAATCTAAATGATAGAAGATAGACTCATGATGTATTTCAAACTATAGGATTTAAATTTACCGCATTAACCCCTAATCTCATCTTCAACCACCTTCTTTACCTGAGTATTTACATCAGCCATAATTATGAAACAAACTCATTCAAAACTCTATTTAAAATGCATTTTCCAAGGTGTATGCAAATGTATGCATTACAAAACTTCTAGATTTTCCTGTGAGCCTCGTGCTTAAAACCCCTCCCTAAACGTTTACTTGAAATCTGCTCTAGTTTAAGATATTGTGCATAACTGGTGTCTCAAAATCCAACGGCATGCCTTTTCCCTCTTCTCTTTTTCAAAGAACTTTTAAACAAATTAACATCCATGATTATAGGAAGCCCACTGTAGTCACCTTGACAAACACAGATCGTTGCAAAAAATAAAACAAAAATCACCAGTAATTGTACCTCCCAAAGAAAATTCAAACATGGTTTGTGTTTTGATTTGTGATAGGGCATTTAATTAACATAGAAACTTCATTCCTGAAGGTAGCATTACTTATTCATCATTATGGGGGATTATTTTTCCAGAAGTACTGATTTGTGCTGATAAATTTACCACTCTCTCCATTACAAAATTGCTGGGTGAAAGAAACGAAAGTAATTGATTGGCTTCCCACTTGGCCCAATAATCTTGGCTTGGTTGACCCTTAGCTCAGCAGTTCCAAGGTGTCAGTGGGTATAAGGCTTAAGTCTTAAAAGGGTCTGAAGTAGGGCTAAGAATGTGCGTTTTTTTGTAAGCCTCCTTTCCCCAACCCCCATGGAAGGTCTGTAGGCCCCACTTTGAGAACCACTAATTTATGGAGTTCAAAGACTGATCTTACCAGATGGCATATGGCTCAAACACACCTTAAATGACCCATCCTGGAGGAGAGAAAAGGTTTTCAAGCCTTATGTGTATTCTCAGTCCTGGTTTTGGTAAGTGTTATTTTCAGTCTGTGTGTTTGTGACCAAGCCAGGGTCCCAGTCATTAGTTAAAACAGGGCCCCTCCAGGCAAAACCTTGAGGATGTAGGGCCCTCCCCGCCCTCCTCTTTCACTTCTGTCTTCCCCTCTGTCTCCAGAGACACCTTTTACCTAGACACCAATGCTGGCACAGTGGAGACGTTGACATAGCTGATGACTTTCCTGCACACTACCTTTGCTGACCTCTAAAAAACTGGCTTTCACTCAGCTGTCATGGAAAGATGTCACCACTGACGTCATGCATTTGTGTTATCACGTTCAGATCAGTAAAAGATAAAGACGCCTTCCAACACCCCCATTCCCCAATCCTGGCTTACCTTTTTTAAAAACTATTGCAAAGAAATATAGATGGGACATACTGGGGTGGGGGCTGTGGGGCAGGGAAGGGTGGTGATCAGGGAATTCAGGTAGACTACAAAAAAGGGGCTCTCATTATCTCTCATTATTGAACAATCCATACTATGCCGGGAGCTGCCTTAAAAATAAGCGGGCCTTCAACTTGAGAAAAGACCTTTCCTCAGTGGCTCTTCTAAGGTAACCTGCCTCTTTGGTATCTGAAGCCATTCAAGGACAGAGTAGGAATTATTGTTGCATAAGAGCTGTTTTTTTATGAACAGAATTCTATAGATTTTTGTTCTAAGAATTGGCAAGAACCTCTTGCAAAGATTAAGGGAGCAGGTACCATTTGTGGCATATATTTATGATTGACAAATTCTGAGAATCTAATCTTTTGAGAGAACTGATCTTTGCACCTAGAACTCATTTTTTGTCAAACCCACATACTGCTTCCTTTTTACATAGGTGCACAGTTTTCCCTTTTCTTGCTCAGGAGCTCTGACCTAACCCTGCGAATACTCAAAGACAAATGAGCATGTCTGTGGGAAAGCCCAGACAATCTCGAGTGCCAGCACAGCCTGGGACTTCAATGACACATCGTATTGATGGGCCAGAGGAAGTGGTTCGGCTGAGCTATCACATCACCACCTGTGTCTGCTGCTCAGGTTTCTGTCAAGACTGTCCCTTGGGTGTGAGCCAGGGAGATTGGAGAGGAGCAGGTGCAGCGGGAGGCACAGGCAGGATGCAGGTGTGGCTCCATCATCCCACCTCGAGCTGTCGTAGCTCACCCAGTTGGATGTACTCTGCTCACAATTACAACCAGCTTCATGTTGACCCATGTAGTTGCAAATCTCTTTTCCGTCATCCCCAAGAAAACCTAATCTGGCCCAGGTATTGAAATCAGAGAACGTCATGTCTGTTTCTCCCTCTGCTCAGATTCACCAGAGCCACTAGGCCCCCAAATAAAAAGGGCCCCTAGGAAGTGGAGATATCTAGGTGGGTACCTCCTGTTGCCAGGCTAGTGACAGCCATGTGAACTAATGCAGTGACCGTAACCTGTCCCAAATCCCATTCAGGATACTCAAATATACCAGCAGTGCGCCTAGAGATGATTTACTTAGTCCACTCTAACCCTAAATACTGGAGGGGAAGAAAATAATTTTCCCTCTACTCTTCTGAGTTCTGAGTTGAGACGCCTATAATAAAAGACAGATGAGGAAGAGAAAAACAAACAAGTTTATTAATGTGCATACATTATGGATACATGGGAGAAACCCAGGGTAAAATGAATAACTCCCCAGGTGGCTTTAGCATTAAATACCATCTTAATAGGGAAAAGGGAAGGAAAATGTAGGCCTCTCAGGGGAGAGTAAATGATTTTTAGGAAAGATGAAGGGCTTTTTAAGACAGATGGGGAGTACGATAGTTTGTGATGAAATTTGTCTGGGTGTGGTGTCAACTTTTACTCTCTTCTCTTGTGATGAGTCAATCCTCACTGGTTGATGAAACTCTTGGGGAGGGGACTTAATGACATTTATGTGCCTTTGGGATTTTCTGTCTTTAAGCAGATAGGGAAAATTCAGAGAAGCCTCTCCCCGAATTTGTTCTTCTTCAAGTGCCTCAAAATTATCAATGTACCGAAGTGGCATCTTTGGGGGTAGCATTTCCTGCTACGCTTCAACAATAATACATAATGCTAATACCTTCCCTGAAGAACAGCTAGACTTCACTTATTTTCTAGATCAGTTACAATTGTTAATCCTTCTTCAGTTTGATACTGATAATATCTTTATGGGTTTTTTTTCTAAAAAGGGGGGAAAAGAATCCTTATCTTCTAGAGCTACATACTGTAATAGTTACAGATGTGAAGATAATGTGGGGATTTGCTTCAGAACAAACAGGTGGTGGGAGGAGTGGGCAGAGAGATAAATGAAACAAGATTGGCCACAAGTACGTAATAATCCGTCTACTTTGCATATGTCATAACATTTTCATAGTAAGTGGTTGGGAATTTTTCTAACCATTTATGAAAATAAGTGGGTACCTTTAATTACTGAACAAGCTATGATGTAAGTTAAGTATTATTCCCAACGTGTAGACCAATCTGAGTTTTGCTGATGAAATCTATGACTGATCTTCAAACACTACCACTAGTCCTCTGTCAGTGACACCGAGCTTTCTTGGTCAAATAGAAAAGGCATACACTCCCCTGAGCTGCTTCACCCAAAATTTTTTAAATGAAAAAAACACACACAAAAAAAACATGTTTTGTAAATTCAAGTTTGATGTGTGACAGAGAGCAGCTCTATCCATTGCAGCGCTGTAACACATGACACGTGCTGTGGGAGGGCCTGGAGTGGAGGCGAGAAAGCCGGGCTCTTATTAAGACACTGAAATAAGGTAAACATCCCCTGTGAAGATGCCACTCCCAGAAACCATGCATTGGACTCCTCTTACTAAGACAGATCATGGAATAGATTCTACCTGAGCTTTACCTGTGTCATCTCAGAGTTGTACAATGAAGAAAAGCCATCCTGTGTTCTTCCAGTTTCTTAGAGTCTACAATAGTTCAGCATTGCCCTTTCAAAGCTGGCTAAGGCATGCTGGCCCCTCCCAACACTCACATTTGGCCTTACTAAGACAGACTCCACTACCTTTCATGCAGTTTCTGGGAAGACATAGTAAAGCTTCCTCAATGGAAATGTTTCTTTACCCACAGCCTTTTACAGGATGGATTTGTCAGGTCTTTTCTGGAAGATTTGGAAGGGCAGGCCACAGCCTCGGAAAAACTGCCCATGACTAATTTAGTCTGAGTTGGCCAGAAGGCAATCCAACCCCCACCAGAAAACTTCTCTGGCCTTTCCCATGCCAGTCTTCCCAAGTCCAGGAATTCCAAGTGAAATACATCCCTTCCTGTTGCTATTTATACTGTCTGGTATAGCCAAAAAGGGCTCTGAGCTGGAAATCAGAATGCCTGGCCTCTAGTGCTGGTTTAAGGAACATGAGGTACTTAACAGAAATGAGGGGATCGCCATACCCCTTAGGGATA
This sequence comes from Rhinolophus sinicus, assembly GCF_057876585.1. Taxonomy (NCBI): domain Eukaryota; kingdom Metazoa; phylum Chordata; class Mammalia; order Chiroptera; family Rhinolophidae; genus Rhinolophus; species Rhinolophus sinicus. The sequence goes on from NC_142503.1 coordinate 87,166,998, forward strand.
CAGAGATGTGATAAGACCAAACCCTGCCCTCCAGGGGCTTGTGGTCTAAAGAGGGGAAAGGCAAGTAAACAGGAGCCCATTCATAATTTTAAAGCAAACCCCCTATTAAAGCACACCGTTGCCATAGCAGTCGTACCTCCTAGGGTACCGAGGAGGAGCACTGAAAATAAAGACAGTCCTCAGGCACCAAAGGGGTTGGGGAAGGCTTCCTGTAGGAGGAGGCCTCAGCCAGAGCTGTCTTAGAAGATGAGCAGTGCTTTCCAGGGCCGGGAAGGAGGTCGTGCGCAGCCCAAGCACAGGGATGGGAAAGCATAGCAGGAGGTTAAAAAACCACTGAAGGAGGTTCCAGATTGCAGAGGTCCCCCTGCAGCCACCTTCAGCTTTATCGTATAGGCAGTGGAGAACCAAAGGGGTGGAGTTGGGGAGATGATGTGAATATCCTATCATATTTGGGCTTTTCAAAGATCACAGGGCAAAGTGATTTTCCCTATAGAGGGAAGGAGGGGTGAGATAATGGAAGGAGGAGGTGTCACTTATAACTCAAACGAGGTAAGCTAGGGAGGTGTAGTGGTCCAGGCAGAAGACCCTGAGGACCCTAGCTAAGCCAAGAGAAGTGGGGAAGAACAGGAGGGGGCATAACTGGAAAATATTAAGGAGGTCAAATCCACAGGTCTTGGTGTCAGGATTTGGTGGGAGACAGACAGTCTGAGAGGAATGGAGTTTCCAGCCAGTCACTCAGCTTGCCCTGTGGTCCCTCAATGCTCTCTTAGTTCCCTCATTTGTGATAGATGGAAAACCCCCAGCTTACCTACTGGCCTCAGAAAGTCAGCAGGAAGGCGGTGGTATCTCGCTGTGGGTGTGAAAGCTCTTTGAAAACAGCAATGCAAAGGCCAAGTCGTCTGGAAAACCCAGTAGGAAGGACAACAAAGAGGGAAGAGGCAGGTGTTTGCCAAAGCATTGTCTTTCCAGCACAGGTAGAGAAAATGCGTGTTTGAGAGAAATGAAGGACAGAAAGTTAGGATGTCAGATGTGAGATTTATTAAAATCTACTTAGACCTACTGCTTGTCTCCTTGAGAGAGGTACTAATTGTCATATATAAATTACATGAATTCTAATTCTTCTGTCCTGTGCCAGTTAGTTGTCTTTAAAATGCTAGGATAAACTTTTCAACAGCAGTGAGTTCTTAATTCTACAATTATTCCATATTTTGATGCCTATAACAATTATATAATATATTCATATATATTGTGATATAAATATTGACTAATATTGTTGGCGATAATGTACAAAACACAGGGACAGATACCAGTGAAAAACAAATAAAGAGTCAGTTTACTTTCATAAGTAGGTTACAGCCACACTTTTCAGCCTTACAACTTGAAGTAACTAAAAATGTACTCTTTTTTTCTTTTTTTTTGCCATAGGATAACATGAACTATTCTTAAGTAAGTATGTCTAGTTTGGAAGTGTTTGGGTTAAACCAAAACCTTTTACAGACACCTGTTTTCTCTAACATATAGGTATCCTATTTTTAAAAAGTGGCAGTACCTTTCTTCTCTAGAGGTTGAGTCCCATTAATTTTTCATTACAAAAGAATCTGAATTTTCATAATACATACATAGCATGTAAGCAAAGACAATTTCCACGTGTGCTAAGGACACCCATAGTGTCCCGTGCCCATTGGATCACTGTGGGTGACGTGGCAGGCGGTCAGAAGCTGACTTCTGGCAAATTCCTACGTGACACAAGCCAGTGCAGATCCTGAGCTGTCCGCATGCACGTGCAATTCTGAACCATGAGATCAGAACACAGGAGACTGAGGAAGTAGTCCTGCCAAGTCTGAGTGGGGGGAACAAAGGAGAGGCAGGCTTCTGGAGCCCAGAGGTGCTATTTTGGGCTTTTGGGGCAACTTTTAACTCAGCTGTGATGCCCACATACCTCAGTCTTTTAGCTGTCTGGTTTTTGATCTTTTATTTTTTTCCTTCCCTACATGGAACGGAAAGACAGAGTTCCAGAAAGTGGAGGGTACCAGGGGAAAGAAAGCACTTGAGTCATCTTAGATGACAGCCAGGGTGGTGGGAGGCAGCTCATACCACCTACGCTTGACGTCCAAATGCCGCCTCCAACAGCTGAGGGCCAGAGCAGCACAGCTCATATCTCTCTTCTCAAGTCCGCTTCTAATGGCCCTGGGTTTTTTGGGTTTTTTTAAGCCTTAAATGTTACTGTGCTATTAATAGGTAAACTATTCCCACGTATTCTGGCGTGGTACATCCCCCCTCTCTTTCCAAATAAAAGTTATTATCACAGGTATGCTAACAAGAGAAAGGAAATTTAATTCGGGAGGAATTTGTATTAACATAAAGGAATGTTCTGCCCATGAAGTTTACTAGTGATGTCTCGCCCTGGGGTATCTCTATCTCCTCCCTTTTTTTCTCCTCCTTTTTTTCACTTACCACCTGGTCTTCATTCCTTCCTGTTCCTGGAAGAGTATCTCAAAAAGGGGTCTCTCTGACATTACTCTCTTCCAGTACCCATCTATCAGAAGACATACAATAATTTTCTCACGAGTGTCATTTTCATAAAGCTGTGCCTCATCCCAGGAAACCATGACAGGGCTTTTTTTCTCTCATAAACTCAGAACCCTTGCTCAGCTGTTCCCTCATCCTTCCTTACTTATGATTCTGCTCAGCTGTCAGGTTCTTACACTGCACACACCTTTTCTCTTGGCCTTCCTGATAATACAAGTTACTTGTTCTTTCCTTTCTCCTTCTTCGCACACTGCAATTTTTTATGACTTTTGCCTAAAGTCCACATCCTCCCAATTTCGTATGATCCTTGGTCCTTTTATTCTCTGTGATGGACCCCCATTTAATTCAGAAAAATCCAAATAGAGGCATTAACATTTTTTATTCTCGGTTTCAATGGGGTTGGTATAACAGTGGGTTTTCTTTTTTCTGAGTGCTTCATCTCGTCATTTTAACTGTAAATCTACTGAGAACAGGGATACTCCTTAGATGTTTGTTCTCCCCTTCTTCCTTACCATGTTCAGGAGGTGGCAGGTTCAAAACTTCTATGTATGGCTCTTTATCATGGATGTAGGATCTCTTTGTTATAGGGGTGCTTAAAAATAGAACAGATTCCCATTTGAAATTTTCAGTTGTGGCCCTTCCCAAAGCGAGGTGAAAGAACTTAATTCTTCTTAAACTCCAAGGTTCCTGCTCTGAGCAGTAGGTACAGTTGTGAATGTGACCAGTTGCAAGTCTGGTTGATGTAAACAGCTTTGCTTCATTTTATCATTCAGAATTGTCTTTAATTCCAAATGGCTATTTTGATTTATCACATTGCATATATTCTTTTTCTGTATTACCTCCCAAAAAAAACATTCCCAGTGATCCAATTGCCCTCCATAGTTATTTCCAAAGTGCCTGAGGTACTTTTCAATCTTATTTGATACTTAACAATATTTTGAATACATGCCATGATAGCTGAAGATTTGTTAATATTATACTTTATCTACATACTATTTTTCTCCCCTGGATTGCATGCCCTATTCTTTTGCATTCCTATCTTTCTGTTGTGGTAAGTTTCATTCTACTTTTAAAATGTGGTTCTTCCCCAAACACATCCTTCAGGCCAAAAGCCTTGAGGAAATAGATGTCCTCTCATTTATCTTAGATATATGAAAAGCAGCTTATGCTGACATTCAGCAATTGCTGGTTGAAGAGCAACTTCATAAAAGGGGTGGAGATAGAAATACAAAAAATATCGTTAAAGTCCCTGCCCCCGAGAAGATGATATTCTGGTTTGAAGGAGATATATTACATACATATTCTGAGTAATTTTGTTAGCGCTGAACAAGACAACGTACCGAATACTGTGTGCATGCTGGGCTGTAAATAACAAACAGGACCTCATATGAGCATCATGCATCTACCTTTCCTGGAAACTGGAAAAGTCCATTACTGCCTCCTCGATGCATTTTCTTGTCTTTCTCTTTTGTTGTTTTCTAATGGTGCTTGGCCTCAAAATAGCACTGCTGAGAAGTCATGTAGTTTATGATTTTGCTCACAGCTGTTGTTTCTTCCAACAATGAAGGCAGTGTGATCAAGTTTCTGTATGGTTTCAAATTATTGCTTACATCACTAATGATCAGTTTGAAAAATAAGTTTGCACACAATGGTGATTCAGTGAAAGGCACAGTGAAAAGATGGCCTTTTTCTCCCCTCTTCCACCTTCAGCAGGGCCCTCTTCCAAAAGAACTTGTAAATCACGCTTGTGGAGGAAGGAGTTCACTACATGGGTTTTGAGACAAAAATGTAAGTCCAAGCCCTTTTTAAAATGCTGACGGTTGTCTTGTGCTTTCAATATATTCAGAGTTGTCTGGTTAACAAGTGTTAATTGCACAATTTTTTATGTCCAGACATTGGAAGTAAAAAGATGGGGGCCAATATCAAAAGAGTATATAATTGTACATGTGCTGGCATGGAACATGGAGGTTGTAGGTAGTTAGGAAGCAGCAGAGAGGATGTTCCAGGCTACGAGAACCAAGAGGGAGACTGGGACATGATGTAAGTGAGGCTGTGTGGAGAAGACCTGCAAAGCTGAGTGCAGCTTATTTTGCAAAGTCGAGGGACACTGCGAAGTTCTGGAGGGTCTCGGCTCATCTCCAGATGCCTTACTGTGATGCTCAGTAGAAAGCCATTGTTGGTTCTGGAGCTGTGGCGTGACATAATGGAAGCAGTCTCAGGAGGATGAATCGGGCATTGATGCGCCTGCAGACTTGGACAGGGAGACCCTGGACATGACTGCTGTGTGTGTTCCAGAGGTTGAAGGGAAAGGTCTGCAGCTGCTCTGTACTGTTGACTTCACCTCAAAGCAGTGACAAAAGCCATTGTGGGCTGTGTTTTTAAAAGCATAAGCTAGTTTGAGTTGGGTTCCTCAGTATCCTGACATTTAAACACTGGGTGGGGGTGTGGTATGTGAGTTGCCTTAGGCTTTGAAAGAAAAGCAGTGATTTAGGAAAACAGAACTGGGAGTAGATATAAAGGTGGGAATGAATCATATGATTGTTCACGAGACAATGACTTGTCCATCCATTTTCATGACACAGATGGGAGCTCCGTGAGACCAGGTTGAAGAGATGTGTTGGGGCCAGTTGGTGGCCTATGCTAAGCCATTCCTCCAGCCCTGGTATTGCAGCTGAGTTTTAGTTATTACTCTTTGCTATGGCAACATACTTGGGTCTCAACAGAAATAGTATCCAACTAGAAGAACCCTTCCTCTGCAAAGTCACGCATTCTTTTTGTGGTTCTTTTGGTTTTTGAGATAACAGTTTACCACCTGCTAACAATGTATCTCTAATATATCTAAAACTAGATTCACAAAATCCCTCCCACCAAACTGCATTTCCTCTTGTGTTCCCTATAACTGTTGGTGGCCAGGCTATCATCTCCGTCCCCTAACCTTGGGGTTATCTTGGATATTCCTGTCCATGGCTTGCTTTCTGCACGCCTTCTGGTACCGTGTTTCCTCAAAAATAAGACCTAGCCAGACCATCAGCTCCAATGTATCTTTTGGAGCAAAAATTAACATAAGACCCGATATTATATTATGTTACATTATATTATAAGACCCGGTCTTATATTTATAGTAAAATAAGACCAGGTCTTATATTAATTTTTGCTCCAAAAGACGCATTAGAGCTGATAGTCCAGCTAGGTCTTATTTTCAGGGAAACAGGGTATTATCCCTGTATTATCTCTCCAATGCAGCTTCTTGTTTCCTACTCATCCCCCTATCTGATCCAGCCTACACACACCCCTCCCCCACCATTTTTGTGCACCAATTCAAGTATAATCCTCCAAAAGCACATATCGCATCAGGCTCCTCATGATATATGCACATGAAAAGGTGGGCACTTAATATCCCATTGTTTCATTACTTTTGTTTAAAAATCTTCAGTTATTCCCTACGCCAACCAAATGAAGTCTAAAAGCAGCCCTCTCTCTTTAGGAATCAAACTTCACAACAACCTAATTTCTGCCTTTGTCTACTCTCGGTACTCCAGAGCAAACCAAAGTGCTAGATTTCCTTGCACACGTATGACTCTTGTCTGCATGTTTTCACTTCTGCCTTTTCTTGTATTTCTCACCCTCTCTTAATCTCACCACCAGTCCAAACTATATGTACCCAGCTCAAATGTCACTGCTTCCACAATAAACTTTGCACAAATACAATGCTTCTTTGGGTAGAGAGGTGGCACAGAGGACTGCAATGTGAAAATGAAAAGTTTTGATTTTTTTCCCATCCAAAAGCATTGTTTTATTTTTACTGTTTTATAGAACAAATAGAAATATAATTTACACTTCTGGTTTCTTGTACTCAGATGTATTTCTGACATAGCATTTGTCTGCTCCCTACACAATGTCGCTTATTCCCTTCACAAAACTTCCCTGATCCTGCTTTTTACAATTAGAAGAGATTTCTGAATTCCCAAGAACTATCTTTATGGCAGATATTCCTTACAACCTGTATTATGCTTTATTTATGTGACAAACTAAACTTAACATTGATAATGAACCCAATTCCACCTCTCCCATTGTCCATCTACCCCCCAGTAGTTTCTTTTAACTGTACCTGATTTTAGTTGTAGTGGTTACTTCATTATTTATAAAAAATGTGTGCATCCTGCTCTGTCCTACTAACTTTAAACTTTCTCTCTCAACTTCCTGCTTTGATGGAATATAAAAGTCAACTCACTCACACAAACTCCCTGCTTCCCTCTCCCAATATTAAAGCCACTCCCAATATTAAACAGGCATATCACTCTCTCTAGTTCCTATGTTCATACATTTATCTCTATGAATAAGACATCAACCTAAATCTCTTTTTAAATCAATTTGATTCCTCACTTTCTAGGATAAGAAATTAGTAATCTCTGCCATTCTTTCACCCTTTCATGGATCATATTTTTTCTTTAATAATACTTTTTCTTTCCTGTTTAGAAGTCCTATTCATTTGATATAGAAGTGCCTAGCTTAAACATGTCTTATTTTCCCCCTCACTTTTTCTCTTCCTGAATGTCTGTATCTTGTTGCTAGCTTCCAACCCTTTGGTTAAGTACATAGGACTCATTGAGAAGGTAACATTTGAGTAAAAAAGGAGAAGAGGGAGAGAGCCACGTGGCTGTATGGGGTACAGAGCATTCCAGGCAAAGGGAACAGCCAGTGCACAGGTTTTCTTGTGGGAGCGTGGAGAGAAGGGGATCAGAGAAATCAGGAGGGGTGAACGGGGCACGTCACAAAGTGCCTCGTAGGCTCGTAAGGATTTGGACTCTGAGAGTAGAGGAATCGAGGAAGGTTTCCTTTTCTCTAATATTGTGATCTGTTTTATGGGTCCTATCTTCTCTCTCTGGAGACATCAATTAGAAGCTTTTGGGTTTCTCTGTTCCTTGTTTGTGTCTTTTGAGTTTTCTTCTGTTCTCTGAAGTCAGTGTCCTGAGAATGTTACTTTCCTTTTGGTTGCTTTTTCCTTGCTCTTCTCTTTAAGACTTCAGATTTTCTTCAGCGGTCTAGTAATCCTTTGTTGTCATTTAAGGATGAGGGATGGCGGGGGAGACATGAATGAGGGACTAGAGTTGCCTTGGAAGAACATGGCTAAGGAGTTGGCACTTAGCCTGGGCACTCACTACCTTATTCCAAATGGAAGGCTGAGAAGGGATTTATTCCAGGGCTCCTCCATCCTGCATATGAGGTACCCTGGTTTTCTGTACCTAAGCTGTTCGGTAGTTAATTGCCAACACTTCTGATATTTTCCCCACATGAGCTAAGTACCAGACCGCCTGCCATTTAGGTCTGAGGATAGCGGTTGGGGGCAGAGTGGGTGAGGGAGTCAAAGGTTTCTCACCCGCACACCTTTAAGCTGATGTTCTTGTCAACTTCTAACATCCTCCCCCTACAGCACCTCACTGTCCTCTGACAATCTGATCACTATTCCCTCATGTTCCAGTCAGGGCTGTGTTCTCAACTACAGCTTATCTGCTTTGCTACATAAGTTAACATTGTACTTTGTTTTACTTTCCATTTTCCAGAAAGTTTGGGGAGTCACTCGTCTGTGGATGGTTTCCTTCATTACTGTAGCAGAATTATTGCTTATTTTATAAACAGTCATTTTAACAGGCCTCAGGAAGGAGAGGCAAACACTTGTGCTCCTGAGCTCTGTCTTGAACTAAAATAGAAACTGTCATGTTTCATTCTAGGTTTTGCTGAAACCAAAGAATACTGTGTTTTTGGCATTCCTTTTTTTTTTTCTGTCTGCCTGTAAGCCTACCAAGGAAAAAAAATTGATATGTCATTAATATTTTATGTTAACATTATGCTAACCCCTAATATCCACTTACCTTTTCTAAATATTTTAGATTATTTATTTAAAAAGTCAATTGTAGAATATTGCCAAGAATCAGTGATGTAGTTATTATGATAAGAACTGTTTTTCCTAAATGTATCAATCAACAGCTCACTAGAAACACTGGCAAAATGGACATACAAATAGCTAATTCACAAAAGAGGAAATTAAAAAATTTCTTAAATGTATGAAAATACACAACCTTCTTCATAAGAAGAAAAATATAAATATCAAAACTATAATGAGACTTTTTTTTTTTTTTACCTCTCACATTTGCAAAGATCAAAACGTTTAACACTAGTCATTAAAATTGTTATTCTGTGTGCTGGGTACTCTGCTAGGCACTTTGAATTTTTTTTTTAAGTTTAATACCTTAGTAGTGACACCCTGCTTTATATTTTGGGCGTCAGTCATAAACACTGCTGAGGGCAATTTAGCAATAACTATAACATTTAAAATTATGTACATTTTGACACAGCAGTTGCAGTCCCAGGAAATTATCCTATGGCTATATTTACACACATAATAAATAAATAAGGACATTTGTTGCAGTGTTGTTGTATATGTAATGAGACTGAAACCCATGTAAATGCCCATCAATAAGGAACTGGTTAAATTATAATTCACCCATTACAGTGAAACTCTATACAGTCATTAAAAAGAATGAGGAAACTGCATGTACTGGAAGGGAAAGAGCCCCACAATATAACAAGTTTAAAAGGAAAAAAAAAAAAACCCAAGGTATAGAATAGCATGCTATCATTTGTGCTTTAAAAATACACATACTCATATGTACAGATTTTTCCTAGAAGGATACACAGGAGCTGGGAACAACAGGTGGTACCTCTGGAGAGAAACGGGGACCCCCCATGAAACAGGGATAGAAAGGAGATTGGTTTTGCCATTTGTAACTTTTGAATTGTGTATTTGTGCTTCTAGTACCTATTCAGACATGTATGTGCAGACAGATAAAGAAACAAAATTTAAAGTTTCTAGACATAAATATACTATATCAGAATTATAAAGAACTGCTCTCCCTGACTTAAAATCTAGTTTGGGAGATTCTGCAATTGGAGAAGCTACCATGTTTCCCCGAAAATAAGACCTAGCCAATCAGCTCTAATGTGTCTTCTGGAGCAAAAATTAATATAAGACCTGGTCTTATATTACAAAAGACCCAGTCTTATAATAAGACCGGGTATTATATTATATTATATTATATTATATTATATTATATTATATTATATTACATTATATTATAAAGACTGGGTCTTATATTATAGTAAAATAAGACCAGGTCTTAAATTAATTTTTGCTCCAAAAGACGCATTAGAGCTGATGGTCCGGCTGGGTCTTATTTTCAAGGAAACACAGTAAGAGGGCTTGGGGAGATCCTGGTCTCCATCAACAACTCCTATACCTTCCGCGCCCCATTCTGCTTCCTTTTCTTGGTGACTGTGATGTCCATTTGTACCGTGGCTGCTGACCAGCAGTCCCCAGAACCCTCCACTGTCCCTGTAGCCCATCTCTTTGTTTCCCAAGCAGTGCCGCCCGTGCCTGCCAGCCATGGAGCCACAAAGCAGACAGCACACCAAACACAAGGGTCCGTGCGTCCCCAGGTCAGCGAGTTCACGTGCAGCCCAGTTTTCAGTACAGGGTTTCGGCAACGCTCTACTTTCACAGACCTGTCCTAAATCACGACAGTCCCGTTTCCCAGATTCTGTCCTATGGAGAGCCTCTGGTGACACATACCCTATCTTCAAGTCACTTTTAAACGACTACTGGTCAAGACTGTGGTTTTAGGAAATGGTGATCAGGGATTTTCTTTTTTTAATTGTAATGAATATAAACCTACCTTCCCCCATACTACCCGAAGGGAGTTTGGTGACATTTTTTTATGTCTTACCTCAAACTAATTTAGCTTGAAAGCAGACTCAAACACAGGGTCTTGTCACTGCAATTAGAAAGGAACACAGCTTCCTGGACTGAACCTCAGTGAGGCATTTGTGTTCATTTACCTGAGCTGCAACTTAGTCATAATTCTGCCCAGTAGCTTCTTACCTGGACTTGTATGTGACGATGCCTGAATAGGACACTTTCTCAGCAGGAGAGACAGGGGTCTGGGACACTGAGTGACAGGAGAATTGAGTGCCGAGTTGCCCTTAAACTCACAGAGACTATCTCTGGGAGGAATACTTGACCCTGTATAAGAATTCTAATTCTGAATGCATCGGAAATCCCAATCAAGTTACCCAACTACTGAGGTCTGGGAATTGATAAATATTGGACTGTTGATAGGGATTGTCCAACCTGTTTTTTATTTGTAGGTTGTGTAACAGTGTGTGGCAGTGTCTTACTGAAACTAGCACGGCATAGCCGGTAATAAAAATGCTCTCTCCTAGTAGGTGAAGTCAGGCTTGGTTGGTCTGAGTGTGGCATGTATCTCACTGCTCTGAGATTCCTACTAAAAAGCTTTCAGGGCCCATAACTGCTGCTTAAATTGGGCTGCAGATGGGCGAAGAGGCAGGTTATTACCTGCCATGGCCAAGTAAAAGTTGTCCTCAGCGTCTTCTGCTGCTTCTATGGATGCTTTCAATTGTCCCTCACCTACCTCTCTCTCTTGCCCAGCTCTGAGCATCCTGCCCTGTCAGCTGGGATTCTTCCCATAAACATTGATTGAAAGAGGAAGATTACTTTTTTTTAGAGGGGGGGTATTTAATTGGTTTTTATTGTTGTTGTTGACTCTTTTAGTTAATGTCCCTGAAGGGGCCTTGTCTTCTTTAAAAAATAAAAATAAAAAAAGTTTCCCTTTTATTCATGATTTAAATGAGACCTGTTATTTCATCTCCCTTGTGTGCTTCACCGTCAGGAACTGTCCAGTTCCTGAGAGGTCTTGAGGAAGCATTCCATTTCCCCTCCTACACTCTGCTCACTCAAAGATAGGCGATCTCTGCTGTTTGGAGTCTACAGTTTCAATGGCTGCTGACAAAACCTCTGGTAAGGGACGCTTGTGGAAGAATCTCTCCTGTGGTAGGAATTAATGGGCTTGAGTTTCCGTAGCATCTTTAAGTAAACAAAAACCTAAACTTGAATTGGCCGGTGAATTTCACTTTCTCTTTGAGACACTGCAGAATTAATCCCACATCAGTCGACACATATAAATGATTTCTGTGAGCAAAATGCTGCTGAGCTAGAGCAGTGGGAAAAAACCCGAAGTTCCCCGCTTTTAAGGAGTTTAGTGTTAGTAGTTGGATGAATAAGCCATTTGGGAGAAAAGGTTAACAGCACAAGGCATTAATCGATGAGGGGCCTAGTGCATTACAAAGCCAGCAGTGGAGGAGCTGAGACTCCTGCTCTGGGGAGCACGTGCCCCTACCCTGCCCCCCGCCGGAGGCCCTTCAAGGAGAGAACCAATGCAGGAGACCAAGTGCAAGGTTAGGAAAAGTGGGGTGGAGACCATCTAGAAAGAAGCCTGTTTAACTTGAGCAGACCTACGTATGTGTTCTGTCATTAAGAGACATTGCTTGGGTGGCTTGATACAGAGGTGTGCACTGTATCTTTTTAGTGCTAAGGGGGGGCCCTGAATCAGGACCACCATGCATGGTGGGTGGGTGAAGGCACTTAGCACCCTGCACTGCACAAAAGCGCCTGACTGGCAAGGGGCAGAAGGCAAGAAGGGGCTGAAATGCTGTCGAGCTTTGCTTCCTTGCACCTTGGTGCTGGGCTGTTTCTGCCCAAAACAGGGGGCACCTTATCTCTGCCAGGCCATGTATCAGTGGGGTTACATCCACACTGGGGGCACCTCTGTCTGAGTGCTTCCTAGCAGGAGTGGCTCTTTCTAAGCACATGAGGGTGCTTACAGGACAGCCCGGGCTCTCAGACCCTGCCTAAAATGCAGTAAATATTTGAATGAATGCTGAGATGGATTACTGAAGTTCCACACACACTTCATCTCCCTACTTCAAGAGGGACTCTCAGTGGTTTTCTGCCTGATGCTTTTGAAGAACAGGAGTTCTGTGTGTGTCTTGTGGAGTAGACAGACAAGGTAGATATGCTGAAGGCCCCTTAACAGTTCTAAAATTCTTTGAGTCCATAAATTAAACTTGATGCTCAATTTAAATAAAATCCTCTCTTTGAAACCCAAGTGGCGCCTTCCTACTGCTATTTCAAGGCTTTTTGTGTATCTTTTGTCACATAATGCCATTTGGTTACAGTCTGAACACTTTTGTGGTACATAAGTTCTCCGAGGACTCTGAGGAGATCTGAAGAAGGTAGAGGGTCAGGCCTTGGTCTTCAGAGTTTTACCTACTTAGGAAACGAGAAATGCTCACTACAGAATGAGAGCCTTGTCAGAGAGACTTAGTGTTGATCTGAACACCACGATCGGACTCCTCATGTGGGCTGGAATTTTCATGTGCTGTGCTGTGAAAAGTGGTACGTCCGCAACCAAGACGCTTATACTAACCAGTAACATCTCCTGCCAGTGCTGTTAATTTGCAGGGAAAGATATTAAAGGGGTGGTAAATTGGGACTAAAATTAGCTAAACTGTCATAGCAATGCTCTGTTAATATGTCTTCCTCTATGCTCAGCCACCATGCAGTTCTCACATTCTCAGAAGTCTGTTTTGTGGCTTTGCTGTGCAGGCTGACTGAGGAGGGCCTGAGCCATGTATAACACCTGTACTCTCCCTTACCTCCTTCCCACATTGGAAATGGTTTCTTCTGTGCCCGAGGCTGAGGCAACTCACTGCTGTGCCCGTCACACTGGTCAACCTCCATGCATAGTGGTTCAGTGTGAGACCCTCTGGACTTACTTTCCCCTCTCTTTCCTCTTTACCAAGGTCAGACCCAGTTTTCCAAAAGCCTTCTGATCATGATTGTACACCAGCACTATCCTAGAGGCTGTGGTCCATACAAAAAGGAATAAGATTCCTACCCCCCCATGCCAAGTAGTAGCACTGAAGAGCTAATAAGGGGACTAAATGGATAGATAGGTGTTTGGGGGTGGGGTGGATGGATGCAAGGGGATGGGAGGGGAGGGAGGGGGAGGGGGAGAGAGAGAGAGAGAGAGAGAGAGAGAGGGAAAAAAAACACGTGTACACAAAGGCCTCATAGAAGACAGACCTGAGTTTGAATCCCAACTCGGACAGATGCTAATTCTGCAAATTTGGGCAAGGTACTTAGTACCGAGAGCCTCAGATTCCGCGTCTGTAAACTGGGAGTAATAATTCCTACCTCGCCTGGGTGGTTGTACAGACAGACAATAACTTGCATAGAGAGGTGCTTGGTTAAAATAACAGCAACCCAAAGTGGGACCCAGGTAACTACAACAAAAGGTGATAAGTGACATAAGAGAAGTGCAAACAAAGGCTGGGGGGGGGGGGTGTTCCCAGCAGGAAGGCTCACACCTGGCTGGAAGCATGCAAGTGAGTGTGCGCAGGGGCCCTCCCAGCCTCCAGGTGATCTGCCACTCCACTGCCTGGGCAGGGCAGAGCAGAGCCCACGGGGCGCAGACCTGGGAGCAGCAAGTCCCCACAAAGTCGGAAGTGTACCTGCTGAAGCCAGCCGAGGGGGGTTAGAATGGAGATTCGGGAAGGGCACAGCTGTCCAAGTTGACCTCAGCCTGTTGGTGGGGACTGAAGATCATTCCACTCTCCAGAAAGAGAGGTGACTTCATTGTTTTTCTGTCCACCCACCTCTGGATGGCTAAGGTGAAGCGTTTTTCTCTTTTCTCCAGCTCAGAGGCTGAGAATGGTGTGGAGGAGAAGAAGAAGGTCTGCAAGTCGCCAACTGCCCAGTCCCCGACCCTGTCCAGCGAGGCTGAGTCTCCAGACCCGAAGAAACTCATCTGCCTACGGTCAGTCCTCACGTAGCCTCTCTCTGTTCTTTTTGCCTTTTGGGGGAGGAGGGGTTCCTGGGAGGAGCTGTCGTTTCTAGTTTTATGATGGTTAAAAGAATGAGGCTCTACTGTAGGCAAATGACACCCCTGAGAAAGAAGTGGGGTGTTTTTCCTTGAAATCCAGGCACTGACACTTGCCTTCCTCACTCATCTCTTCCTAATAGCATCTTTTTCTCTTTCCTGCCCCAGCCTTATGCAAAATGTCTGTCCCTCTCATAAAGCACTGATTTTGCTAACTGATGGAGCCAGGTGTCCTCTCTCCAGCTTAGATGTATAAAGCACCTGGAAAGGCTGGCCAGGTTCCTTCCTCACAAGGCCCGCCCAGGTTGGAATGTCTGCTCTGCCTCTGGGTGTGCACACCTGCTGTCTCTTTCCTGGCTGCCACAAAAAAGAGCGGAGGGGAACCCCGTCTGGGCTCCCCGGCAGGGTGTGCACGTCTGGGGAAGGCCACCCATTTCCTGGGGCTGGTGTTGTGACCATGGTTTGGTTGTGGGGCTGTGAGGAGACAGGCAGTTTTGAGATATTGATCTGTGGTCCCCATCACTCTTAGAGGCACCAATTATGTGCTTTCTTCCACACGGAAGGAAGAAGTAGGAGCTTCAGAGTGGCTTTTTAGTCCTTGAAAGAGAGTGTCTAACCCAGTGGTCAAGTACGGGTCATATGGGCATCGGTCTGTAGGAGTGGAGAAATGATTGCTCTCCTCCCTGTTGTGAGAACTGTCAGAACTGCTACCTTCTGCATCTTCTGGCGGCTGCTAAAGGGTGATCCAGTAACTCCTGCTTTCCCTTCCCTCCTGGCTATCCAGTCCACACCTTCTCTCCAAATCTATACTTCATGCAGGATCAAGCGTAAGTCTTCACTCTTCCCCCAGGTTTTTCTTGCTCCCAGTTCTCTCTTCACCTTTTCTGCATGCCTGTTTTGACATCTCACTTTTAACCTTGTTTTCGCTGGCTGTTTCCTGTCACAGCATCCTGTGTCATTCACCAGATGAGTCCCTCTGTAAAGGCACAAAGCATGTTGTTTCTTGTATCTTTCACCACTGCTGAGTGGCTACAGCAGGCACTTTTAAAATGCTGTTGGTTCTACTCCAACTTCCCCACTCATCATCAGGGCCTGCTCGTTAAACTTTATAGGGCGTATGACCCATGTAGTTTCAAAGAGCCCAGCACTTAGTTTAATGTTCCTCTGTCGCTGTCTGGAAATTCTTAATTTTTGAAGAAGGGGCCCCATATTTTCATTTCGCACTGGGCTTCTGGTCTTGCTCATAGTCACTCGTGGGAAGTGAGGACATGGTTGAGAAGACCCAAAGAAATCAATACTATGAAAATATGCACCCCTCCCCGCCAACCACCATGGCCAGTGCTGTGCAGATGATTCCCTTCTGCTTGTGCCTTTGAAGTTATCAAGGGTACAGATGCCCTACTTGTCACATTTGCTTCCAGACTGTAGTTCTTCAAAGGTCTGATCATTGCCTTGACAATTCCATTAACATTTATTTATTTGAATCAGTAGAGTTGATAAATTCAAATTATTGGATAGTATAAATAATGGGTGATTTGTCATTTAAAAAAATTCTTTTACTTTCAAGTAGAGTACAAATGTTTACTAATAATTTAAACCAAAAAAATCCGTGGAATTCTAAAGAAATTTATATCTGTGAATAGGTTCAGTGGCCGGTACCTGAATGCAAATCAATGTACCTTGAAATTCGGAGACATATTTTACCAGTGGTTTGAGCATCACAGACTCGAACTGTTGGGGCTGGAAGGGACCTAGGACATCACACAGTCCATCTTTTCACAGCTGAGAAAAGCGCCTAATGTCTCTTTAACTTCAGTCATTCCTGTCCCTCAGTCACACCCATATACCACCCTAATTGCTTAAGATTCTTCTTAAATCAGCTTTGGATCACATTTTTTTAACTGAGCCTCCTTCTAAGGAATCATATTGTGAAATCATGGATTTCATGTGCCATTTTCCAATAAAGAACAAAAAATTCTACATAGTCGTATCATAAAACTTGTTCGTACATACACTTCTAAACATCATACATGCATTCCACTTTGAAATGATTGTGTCGAGCTGTAGGGTTGAAGATACTATCGTATGTGCAAATTCACAAGTCTACTAAAATGGAGAGCCAGTACTAGAATCACCTTAGAAAGGAATCCTGGGGTCCTGACCTCTGCCCTTGAGAGAACAAAGGAAGACTGACAGGTCCTCTTTGAGCCTGATTTCACTTCTGCTGTTTTCCCACTCGGGGAGGTTTTGTCTCATTTCTCCTCGTACGCAATTCCTGCTCGTCCTGTCAGGCACATTATTCTATTGGTCTCCTCTCTCCTCCTGTTAGACGTACTGTCTCCGTACCTCCTCCTAACGCCTGTGATATGTATTGCTTTGGTGCTAAATCATGTACTGCCTTTCTAAGAAATTTTGTTTTGTTTTTATTTTCACTTTTTTATTGAGGTACAATTGATATAGATATAACATTATATTACTTTCAGGTGTACCACTGAATGATTCAATACGTGTCTACATTGAGAAATACCACAATAAGTCTAGTTAACGTCCATCCCCATACGTAGCTACAAATTTTTTTTTTTCTTGTGATAAGACTCAGATGTTTTATGTGCACAGGCTCCTTAAGGATAAAGACTGTCTTGTGTGCCCCAAGGCATGTAACACAATGCCCCACTCAGTTAACACTAGCTAAATAGTAATAGAATTCTGAAATAAACATATTCTTTGATTGAACAATAGCTGCAATTTTGTTTAATAATTTGCCTGCTGTCCTCCTTATACTGATTAAAATACTTTTGAAGTGATGTAACTATTTTCACAACTAGATTGTTATTTCTGCCTTCTGTAAGTCACCATTTCTGTAGTTTGCGATGACAGCCTGCCGACGTCATCCTAGCCTCCCACAGCATGTGCTATGTAAATGCCCTTAGAGGATTATGAGTGATGATTGACGTCTGGAAGAGCAAAACGAATGCCAGATTTCCTTGTGAGATGGTATAATACTCAAGATTTATTATCATTAAAATGAACGAGTAGCATGAAAAATTCATTCTGTTAGACTCCCCAGATTTTCTTTCCTCAGGTCAAAATCCAGTTTTGATGGTGTCTCTTTAGCAAGTGACAAGAACGAATGTAAAACAGAAAGCAAAAATGACTCTAAGACTGAAAGGAAAAAGTCTTCGTCTTCCAGCCAGGTAATTTGGGAATGAGATGTGTATTGTCTCAGAGGGTGACAGGAGCGTTAAAGCCAATGGGAAGGAAGGAGCCAAGGAGGCAGCTTCCTGCTGTCACGACTAACATAGGCAGAGAGCGTAGACAATCTAGGAAAAGGACAGGCTGCAGTTCCTTCAGTCAATTGTTCATCAATATTATATTTGACAACTGACCTTTTCAACACATAGTGAGGGGTAGTGAGTTCCACGCGCTGTGACCGCTAACTCTGACAAGTGCCCGGAGGCAGCCCCAGTAGTGATGAGCACGAAGTCATGTGATTGTCTACTAATTAGCCAAGCCCAGGAGAGCTGTGACATCCTTGCATTAAAATGAGAGTCCAGTAAGGCACCTGAGTGAAGAGAAGGCCACCCAAATGTACACAGGAGGTAAACCTGGGAACAGGGTCACGATTCTTCAGAAAGTATTTTGCTTCTGCTCTAAGATATACCCAGATCGGTAACAAAGCCCAGTTCTGCGTCTTAGAGTGGGACGTACTGACTTGGGGGTTTTTTGACACTTCTTCTCTAAATACTTGAATATGTGTCTCTTAAGAGCTATTACAAAACACTGTTGGCACACCCAAGAAATTTAAGTAAATGTAAAAATAGATTATTAATATAAAATCCATTTTCAGATTTCCACCTTTATCCCAGTACAGTAGTGAATGTCCTTTACAAAGGTTATTTGTTTCCCCCAACATCCAGTCTAAATGCCTCATAGGTGTTGCATTTATTTGCCATATTGCTTTTAATTTCAATCAGTCCCACTACCTTTTTTTTTTTTTACCTTATTACCTTGACATTTTTGAGGAGACGGTGGCCCAGGATATTTTTAAGTCAATTGTGCAACCAATGCTCACAGTACCCACTGACAACAAAATCTCAGCAAAGCCCTCATAGAACACCTAGCTTTAATCCAGGTAACTTTCTGGATGCAAATGTACTCCTGGGAAGCAGCGTGAGGTAACCAACTTTATATATTTATCTGTAAAATCGCCGACTGCGAGGGACCATCTATCATCTGTCTGAAGCTCTTTACAGCAATATTAGGGCCATTTTCACCACTGAGACCACGCCTAGTTTGGATAATCAAGGTCCTACTTGTGGTATCTCTCATTCTGCTCTTGAGACTTTTTCACCAAAAGCATCCTATCAGGCAGAGTGGGATAAGAAGGACCTCGCTCTACCTATTACTAGCAGCTTTGTGGTGCCAGTTAAGCCACTCAGGATCCCTGAGGCTCAGTGTCCTGAGCTGTGGACGTCAGTTCCTAGGTTATCGTGGAGGTGGTGTGTGTGAGAGCATTTTACAAACTGTAAAGTACAGTCTGTACATTGTTGTCACACGAAGAAACAGATGCCTTGCAAATGAAGTGACTGCCGCATTTCAGACTCTTGGATGTCCTGCCACCCTGGAGAGAAATCCTGCTTGTCTTGACAGACGTCTGCCCCTGACATTGGCTAAGGAACTGCCTTCGCAACAGTAGTGTTAGTACCGATACCAGGTAGCATGTCCTTTAGCTGTATGTCCCAAGGAAGCCTGACGGTGTGCCACTCAAGCAGGTGCTGTTTTTGCGCTCCGGCACGGGAGAGGAAACATGCCCAGAGAGGTTAAGCGACTAGGCCACAATCACATACCAAGGAAGAGGGATAGCCGTGACTTAAACGCAGGTTTACCTGATTATAAAGGTCATAACCACTGTCCTGAGAGTCCTCACTTGTATCTCTAGTGCCCTGGCATGAATACCTGCCCTGGTTAGACTCCTTAGCATGTCATCTCATTTCTTATCGGGACACCCTGGTCTCGCCACCTCAGCAGAAGGCTGAACATCATATGGATCGTGACTACAGATATACATCCAACCAGGTCACTAATCTTATTGGGAAATGAAACCTTTGTGCCCTGCCATCCCCCGTGGGAGACTGTAAGAACAGACAGAGGGAATTCCTGAAGATACTATATTAAGTGAGGGAAAATGTGGCATGTAATTTAAATTGAAGTTAAAATTTGTGATGCTTCACACAAACAAACTGAGAGCGGTGACATCTCTGTTTTGTTCTCACTGCAGTTCAAGGCAAATAGGCAGTTTCACAAGCTGTTTCTTGATGTACCAACTGAGGAACCCCTGAGGGAAAGTAAGTTCTCACCTATTTGACTTTTTAAGCTACATATTTGAAAAGGTGCTCGTTGGTTTGGGGGGAGGAAGAAGGCAGGTCCAGGGACTAAATCACCAAGTGGGATAGGTTTCTGAAAGTCATGACATAACAATAATGCCAGCTTCAATCAGCTCTCACCAAATACCATGTAAGATAACAGAGTAGAATGGGAAACTGACTCTCTCTATATGATATGGACTCGATCCAAGATGATTCTAGAATGATAGCCTCACTTACCATATTCACTGCTAAGGTGCATTGTTTGGACGGTCCTGAGAGTTAGGACCAGAAGCCTGAAGCAAGAGACGCCACGAAAAGAAGTCCAACAGGAAACACAGATATAGGTGGACAGACCTGTGTTCATAGCTGCACAAGGCAGGGTGAGATGCTCACACGTAAACAGGTTGCCAGCACGCCAGTTAAGCACCTGCTCTGCTCCACTGTGGCTCATTAGGGGCCCAGGGTTCCATTCTAGCGTCTCTCAATAAACACTGTTACGGCAGGATGCTGGATTCCAGCCGTAACCTCCAATCAGGAAGGTGTGGGTCACATGCTCTTCCCCCAGTCAGGCCATCTATTTCCAAAGGAGTTATTAGTGACCATCCTAGGGAAGGAAACCCAGGGAGGAGTGCAAACATTAGCACGAGGGTGACACACCCTCCTATAATAAATAGACTTTTGAAACACCATTCTTGAACTCTCAGTTGCAATGTTAGACTTGCCTTTCCATTTTGATTTTTATACTAAAGTCTGTTAAGACTATAAATGAAAAAAACAAACTCCTGTCTCCATACTTTTATTCCACTAAAAATGACAGAAAAAGAGGTGATGGGTCTTTTGAGTATGTGAGTGTATTATCTCTGCCAATGTCTGAGTCACCAACATACATATATACAGAATTTTCATTTTAAATGTAAATTCTGAATGATGTTATATATTTTCCCAGGTTTTACCTGCGCTCTACAAAAAGAGATATTATACCAGGGGAAGCTGTTTGTATCAGAAAACTGGATTTGTTTTTATTCCAAAGTCTTTGGAAAAGACACTAAGGTTGGTATAATTTTTTAAAAAGCACTTTATTATATATTGTGAATATTGTTTTAAATGTAGCAATATTTATAAATATTTGTATCATTATTATACCCTTATAACAAATTGCCTTTATGGTAGTTCTAAATATTCAGGTTCTAAATGCCTGTAGATGACACTAACTTCCCTTTTTCCCTAAATACCATCTCAATCATTTCTGTATCTCTCTCCTACAACCCTGCCCTAAATCCTTTTTACCCAGATGTCACCGGACAACTCTTGAGTTATTCATATGAAAATAGTTAGTACAATAATTAGTTTCAAAGATGTACATTAAACCTACAACAATTTTTTAAAGAAATATTAGTTTTTGTACTGTGTTCAAACCAGTCACCATCAGAAACATCTAGAAAAACAGGCCTATAAATAAATTACTTATTAGAGCTCACTTTATATCATCCCCAACACAAATGAGCAGGAATTGGAGCATTTAAAGCCCAGTCTGGGAGAGTCATATACCCACAATCCCCAGTGGACATTGGCTGACATCTTTTCATTCTCATTAAATACAGACGTGGGGGAGCAGAGACCCATGACACCCTGAGCCAATAAGGAGAATAGCCTGAAGGAATTGGCAATTTTCCCAAGGTATACCGCCTTCTGAAACAAGGACCTTGGGACTATGGCATAGAAGGGAAAGATAATTCCATCCCACTGACATTCTTTTCCCTTGAGTTGTGCTGTCACATCACAGTTCAGTCAGGCCACCAGCGTAAGGAGTCAGAGAAACACCTTCTTAGGTTTGCGTGACCTCAGTTGAGTTTTCAAGCATTCTGACTCATGATTATGAGTAAGCAGCTTTTATATTCATGAAGTAGCTGATTAAAAATTCTTTTTGTTTTCAGTGGTGGGTATGTTTTATTTAAATATTCTCCCTTAAGCCACTGGCAATCGTCTAAAGACCATTTAACAAATAAAATGGAAATTCTTTATTTTGTTGGTATTGAGTCAGCAGCCTAGTATACTATTTTTAGGTCAAGCATATTATTTTTATATTGTTCCTTTATTATATAGTTAGGTATGGAAACAGATTTTGAGTCACAGTATTGTCTGTAAAATGCAAAGCAACGTTAAGCAGTATTCCACCATATTTCTAGATTTCTGGATTATAAGAATTTGTTCATGGAGTGGGAAAGGGGATTGGAAAGCACTGAGCTCCAGTTCAATGTGATAAAGATAATTCTCAGGAATTCAGAGAGAACCAGCACCCCTGACAGAAGCAGCAGGGTTTGAAGACATTAGTAAACAAAGAATTGTTCTTTGTTAAGGCATGGGGGGATTCACAAAGCCAAAAGGTACAGTTTCAAGCTAATAAGATTCTAGCAATGGTTTCAGAATCCCACTTCTACCTGAGAGAGAGCTGACCAAAACAAGGTAAAAGGAAATGACCCTGATTTTTTAAAGACATAACATAACACACTGGGGTTGCTTTTGCTATATTTAACCTAAGAGGCAACAGATTGAAAATTAGCAGCAGTGGACAATTAAGAACCGCGGTAGTGGCTTGTACATTTCTTCCCCTCTAAGGATGGTTTCAAGGGGACTGAGGCTTCATCTCTGTGGCAGAATTTCCTCATTGCCAGCAGCCTTTGGCCCAACATGATCCAATAGGAACTAAAGGCAACCAAACAAATTTTCTCTAGAATGGGGAATTTCTAAGCACCCTACCCTGGAAAAATATTAATAAAGTTAGCCTTAATTTAATCAGTACCTTTTGGTGACCCCACTGGTACTTTCAGATGCTAGTAAAATTAAATGCATGTATCATTTTCCATTTGGGCTCAAACTGAAAGGTGACTTCTGCTTTATTTCTCAAAGTTATCTAGTTGTCATTTTATACTCATAAAGCAATTGATTGAAAACTCTTTCTTAAAAATGTTCCATGCCTTAGATTATGAAAAAGATCCCAAATTTATAGCCCCTTTTCACTGTGTATATGTGTTGCTGCTCAGAAACAAAATTACACTCATTTTTATATTATCTACCTTGGTAGATCTTAAATTCTTTTTTTTCCAAAGCTATCCCAATTTTTAACTTCTGAATCATCTCCCACACTTCAGAATTGTGTGGGTAGCTCTCATTCTTTCATAGTCTTCCTTTCTGGAACTTTGAGGGGCAGTAGCATAATTCCATCACATAAACCTTAATAGGAATGCAAATATTCAAAATTAAAAGCTCATTTTTCTTCCTTCAAGCTAGCAGTACTAACATAAGGCTACTCCACTGGCCATACTCTTTCCAAATATATGCTGTATTTTTACAAAATATGTTCTCAAGTGAGTGAACCTATGGAGGGATTCAGGTCATTTTATTTTTTACCATGGCTGTGTGTGGCCCTGTTTTCAGAGCTCAAAGTGATGTGATCCATTGTTCTTTAAGACCAAACCTGGTTGAATGGGTTCTAAAAGTATCAGGGACATGTGCTATTCTTTGTGCATCTAATATATGCCCATAGCACATTGTATGAAAAAGAAACCCCATTTTAGATCAGATTGGTACAAATTCCACCTTTGTAACTTATTATATTTATGACCTTAAGCATATAATGCTCTAAACAAGTGTCCTTATCTCTTCCTCTGCTTTATAGAATTGTCATAATTAAATGACATTCTCATCTGGTATATACGTAGATAATAATAGTTGTTCTTCTTTCTTGTTTGAACCAGTAAAGAACTTAAGAGTTCTTTTATTTCACCTATCCTCTTCATATGAGACAAATGAGGAAATGAATAACACTGTTATTGAGTGCTAGGCGTTTTCCATATATTATCTCATTAAAACACAGAAAACCCTGGGAATTAGGAAAGATTGTCTCCACTTTACAAATCAGGAAACTGAGGCCTAGAAAGGCTAGCTGATATGGTTGAGTAGGTCATATAGAAATAGAACTGAGCTGAGAATTCATGTCCCAGACTTTCTGTGCAATGATGGTTCTACGATATCAGTGCTTTTCAGCATTTTTCCACCCATATGTGCCGAACAGAGGAGAGTCGGGTACCTGGAGATTAGCCCAAAGTGGATGACTACAAGCATGTAACTTCTGTAGAGCCTTGGGTATATCTTCAACATGAATGTAAAGTTTGCATTCTGTTCCCACCAAGCTCTTCAGTAGAATTGATGATCCCGATTTATCCTCTGGTTTTGTAAACACCAGCGTAAGGAGCTCAGTGACACACCACTGCTGCTCTTTAAGATTCTACTGTTCTTCATGGGTCCCGGAGAGCCTGCTGCTGAGTTTGATTTCTTTATTATTGATGCATATTTTTCCTTTAACATGATGATTTGCAGTGCTGTTTTGTGAAGCCCTAACCAGTGTGTTAACGCAGTGATTCTGTTTCAGATCTCCATTCCAGCTTTCTCAGTAACCCTAATAAAGAAAACCAAAACTGCCCTTCTGGTGCCAAATGCCCTGATTATAGCCACAGTCACAGACAGGGTGAGTACCCAGCAGAGAAAAGGTACCTGTTTTGCCCTGCTCTCGCTTAGGGGGCCTCTTGCCAAGGACCAAGACCCTGAACCACAAATATCATCTCCGACGGGGAATCGGGAAATAGGCTGTAAGGCTAATGTAAACAATCCTAACTTTTTTAGACATTCGTGTAGTGTTTCCCCTCACAAGATGATTTATTCCAATATAATTGTTGCCAATTTTGAATTTCCTGCTGACTTAATTATACTTGCTTGACCAAGGTCAAATATATAAAATTCTCTCCCAACTTCCCTTTCCCTCACGTCTGTTAGGTCAGGCTAAACTGGTATGTTCAGTTTCTTTAATAATAATATTTAAAACAACAACCATCACCACCTTGTTGACAGGGTGAGGCGAAGTGATATTAAGGAGTCCCTGGGGTTGGGGTGGTTACTCTCCCCATCACCTCAGTTGGTACCTCTCCAAAACCATCTCAGATACATAAAAGTTGTGCTTGCTGTGCAAGTGCAGCTTCGGAACCAGTTCCTAGCTGCTCTTTGCTTCCAGGTTGCCTTAACTATCCCTCATACCGTGTTTCCCCCCCTCTGAAAATAAAACTGGGTCTTGTATTAATTTTTGCTCCAAGAGACGCATTAGGGCTGATGTTCAGGGGATGTCATCCTGAAAAATCATGCTAGGCCTTATTTTCCAGTTAGGTCTTATTTTCGGGGAAACACAGTAGTTGTATACAGAAATTTTTAAGCTGTTGTTGACTATTAGGCTATCTCAGACATGCAACCAGAAATATTTGCACTGAGAGTGGTGTTTATTTCAGTTTGGGAAGAGAGAGGGAGAATATTTTGGTTACTCATTTTACTTGAACTTATCTTTTAATATTTTACCTCCTACTTCTATGAAAGCATGAAAGCCACATTCCATTTCTAACCATACTGGATACCTTGAAGAGAGAAAGAGGGAGATGGAAAGATAAAAGAAGCTATATACGAGGTGTGATCAAACAATACAGTGAATGATTAAATAAAAAGAATTATTACAGTAAAAGACACACTGCCATTAATCTCCCTCAAAATACTCCCCCTCACTTTGAACACATTTATCCCATCGTTCTTGCCACTCTCTGAAGCAGTTCTGGAGGTCCTCTTTCGTGTCTTTAGTTGCAATGTCCTGGCTGCCTTGATGTCCTGAATCATTTTGACTTTGGGGAAGAACCAGAAGTCACATGGTGCCAGGCCCAGGTCTGGTGAATAAGGCAGATGAAGACACACCATAATGTTATTTGACAGAAATTGTCATATACCACAGCAATGTGTGACACAGAGCATTGTCATGATGTAGGATGATTTAAAACACATCTTCTCTCAACCGTAGCTCACACCCAAGTGATTACACCAAACAAGTTGAAACGTACCACACACTCTTACTAAGGTTTGATGTGCCGCTTCCCATATTGAAGATCCTTGCCTTTCTGTTAGATGGCACTTGGCAGCAGCATTCACCATATTTTGTGATCACAACGAAAGGCTTCGTGTCACACATCGCTTCTGGTTCAGAAATTTCTGTCAAATAAAAACATTGCGGTGTGTCCTCATCCACCTTATTTCACCAGATCTGGCATCGTGCAACTTCTGGCTCTTCCCCAAAGTCAAAATGACCATGAATGGTGAACGTTTTGAATCGATTCAGGACATCGAGACAACCACAACAGCGCAACTAAAGACACTCAACGGAAGAGGACTTCCAGAACTGCTTCAGAAAGTGGCAAGAACAATGGGATAAGTGTGTTCGAAGCTGGGGGTGGGGGGTGGGGGAGAGAATATTTTGAGGGGGATTAATACAGTGTGTCTTTTATTGTAATAATTTTTTTATTTAAACATTCACCATATTTCATATGTTAATATCTATTTTTGAAAAACTAGTGGCTAATAAGCATCAAGTATGTCTCGCCAGGCATATGCTAAATACTTTCATGATGTTTTCACATTATTCCATATTACCACCGTATAAGAGGTAGTAGATACTGTTAAGAAAACTGAAGGTGTAAGAGATTATTAAGTAAGCAATTTGCCCAGTGTCACCTGCTTAGTAAATGTCAGAACAAAAATTTGCAACTGGGTCTAATGCCAGAACCCATAATATTAACTACTTAAGAATACAATGCTTGCTTGAAAATTACATCAAATTCTCTCATGGGCAATAGGGGTAATCACAGACTTTGGAAAGAGAGTTTGAAAAGATTCTTTGGTTCAAATAGATGGAGAAAGAGTGAGTTGTTATATTTTCGCAACATACTGTTTATAGTAAAATCATTTTTCCTTATGTCACTTGTCTAGCTCTGATTTAATTCTTTCCCATAACTTACTTATAACCATCCACTACAAAAATCTCCATATTTGTCCAAGGAAGTATCTGGAAGTGGCTTGAAAAAGAGTGAGCCTATTAGAGCCACTGGGAAATTTTCAATAGAAATCTAGGTCAGAGCAGAGAAAGCAGACCCTCAAGAATCGTTAAATACCTTTAAAAAGGGGACAGTGACTTTAAAGAAGACCTAGCAAATATCACTACCTTTTTCTAATGTCCAGGCCTTTCCCTGCCTGTGCTTATTTGGGGCACTATTTTCAGAGTATGGAAACCTTCATTTTGCTCTACATTTATTTATTACTTAAATTGGGTTTGGGGGGTTTGTTGCTGTTGTGGGGAATATATTTGCTTTATTCCAGGAATGGAATAAAAACTGAATGCGTGGATGAGCAGAATGAGAATACAGACCAGACAACGGTCGACATCATTTAAAAGAAATATATTCAAATAAATTTTAGAACTCTAAATTCTCCCTTCTCATCAGGCAGTATCTGTTATTAATTACTCTGTTTTCTTTTTTCAGTACATATTTGTGTCCTTACTCTCCAGAGATTCAACTTACAAACTCCTAAAATCTGTGTGTGGGCACTTAGATGTGAGTACAACATCGCTGAGCCTCCGCTGCTGTCTCTCTTCTGTGTTTCTTACAGTTTCATAGTTAATCCGGTGTTTCATTTTGTTTCCATATTTTCAGAATACAAGTGTTGGTAACAGTCCCAACCCGTCTTCTCTTGAAAACAGTCTTCGGGCAGACCGCCCTTCATCTCTCCCTCTGGTGAGTTGCCCACGTCACTGTGTAAACAGAAAAGAAAGGGAATATGTCCCACAGGTACACTTCCCCTTACACCGTGACCAGCGTGCAAGAGGAACTTGGGACCATAATATCTGAGGCAGAGTCAAAGAAACAGGGCATTTCTGTTCTGAAGAAAAGGAGAACCACAGGAGGTCATAAACTTGTTTCCAGCGATTGAAGGGTTGTCCTGCAAAGGAAAAGAAACATGATAGTGGGCTGTCTTGGCGAGTTACTGGTCACGGAAGGTATTCCTAAAGTCTTGCTGCGTTTGCTTGTCAGTTTGTCTTAGGGGGATTCACCACTCTCTCTGGGGTAGGGCACAATTCATCCCAAAGATCCATGAATGTCTTCTATGTTCAAGGCACCAGGCTAGAGTACACTGTAAGGACACCAGGAAAAATCAAAACCAGTTCTTGTCTTCAACGGCTTGACAGCTTAGTGGAGAAGATGTGGAATACCTAGAAATAACTGTAAAAAAGGAAAGCTATAGTGCCCTCATGAAAGGTAGAGATTCTTTGATTCCTTTAGACTTTGTTGACTGTAGAAGAAAATCTCCAGTGGAAAGTAGCTCCCCCACCCCTCCCATTTGTACAAGAGTTGTACTCTGAAGTACAAGTTGGCCTGGGAGAGTCCTAGCCATATGATTCAAATGATTATGCCCAACTTGAATATTGTTAAATGTTAAAATACCATTGGTGAAGTGGTATGAGCCCATGGTTTCAACATCTACAAGTCTTTTTCTTGTTAAAAAAGTAGTGGGATTAGAAACCTAGTCACACAAAAACTTGGACAAGAATGTTCATAGCTGCATTATTTATTAACAGCCAAAAAGTAGAAATCACCCTAATGTCCATCAGCTGATGAATGGATAAATTAAACATAATCTAGCCACACAGTGGAATATTATTTGCATAAAAAGGAATGAAGAATTACTGTCATACACTACAACATGGACGAACCTTGAAAACATTATGCTCAGTGAAAGAAGACAGAACACAAAAGCCACAATATTATATGATTCCATTTATACAAAATATCCCAATAGGCAAATCCATAGGGCCAGAAAGTAAATTAGTGGCTGCCAAGGGATGTGGGGGAGGGAGAAATTGGGAGTGACTGCTAGTGGGTAAAAGGTTCCTTTTTGGGGGGTGATGGAAATGGTCCAAAATAAGATAGTGGTGATGGTAGCACAACATTGGGAATATTCTAAAAATAACTGAATTATCCATTTAATGGTGAATTTTGTGTTATGTGAATTATATCTACCTTTAAAAAAAAATCTTTATAAAAGCCTTTTAAAAAACCTTTTTTAAATAGTGGGAAGCAGTGCAAAATAGAATTAAACACATATGATTTGGAATCCACCAATCCTGGTTTCAAATCTGGGTTCCACCCAGCTGAGCTATGCCATCAGACAAGCTCTTGAACTGCTCTGACTCAGTTTCTTCATCTATTAAAATGCCAACCTCTCCACGTGGCTGTGAAGGTTACGGGCAGTCGTGTTAGTGTAAGGAGCTTTGCATCCTGCTTGATACATGATAGTCATTCAATAGATAATTAGTAAATGGAAAAGACTTGAATTTGTTCCATTTTCCTTCCCCTGTAAATTCTTCCATGAAATTGAAATGATTATGGAAATGACCAAAAGACAGCTAGATTGAGGTGAAAGGTTGGTAATTTGCTCATGAGTCTCTTCTTCATTTGACAGCTAACTAAATTGTGACAAGCTCAGCCTACTTGTACCTTGCCAGGACATTTTAATGACACCTCTTGTCTCTTTAGTTCTTAAGCACTTTGAGGGAATGAGTGGGGTACAAAGTAAAACATCCCTGCTTTTTTTTCCTTGCTCCTCACTCCTCTGTCATCCTTCTGTAATTTAAATGTAACATCACTGACCCTGTTTTGATGTAGTAGAGGGAAGAAAACAAGCTAAAACCTTCAGGATCTCATTTGTTAAAGTCCTTTTTCCTTTTGTGTTTCCAATACCTTTTTTAAAACGATCATCAGAGAATACCTTTCTCTGTGTCCCTATTTACAAACATGCATCTAGAACTCTCTACTTTTTTCTCTTATACATGTCTATTTCAGTCACTTTTTCTCATTTTACAACATGCTAATTGAGACTTCCGCAGCTTTACCCTGGGAGCTTTTCAATCATCAGCCTTCCTGTTGTTTTTTTCTAGACTTTTGTTGTTTCCAACAAGTTGGCCACTCTTTGTTGATAGAATTCTAACTGCCCAGAAAAATCTCAGTTTCAGTAACCAGATACTCAGTGATTTGTTGGGAAAATCCCAGTAGTGTGGAGTAATCTTTCCTTCTTTTCCGTATTTTAAAGGTCAGGCCTAAGTGAAGGCCTGCCTATTTAATAAAGGGAAATTGGCCTCTCTTCATTTCATTATTTCCCTTCAGGATTTCAACGATGAATTCTCAGATCTGGATGGAGTGGTTCAGCAAAGAAGGCAAGAGATGGAAGGATACAGCAGTTCTGGTTCTCAGACTCCCGAATCCGAGAACTCCAGAGGTCTGGGAAATTTTTTTGTCTTGACAAAAATTTAATTTTCCATAAAACATCTTTATCCCACCCCTTAAAAACAAACAAAACAAAACAAAACTCCAAAAACACTTGTCATCCTAATTAACAATTGGAAAGGGAATATGTGGAAAGGGTAGCTTGAAAGTTCCAGAAAATGGAATCACCTATGTGGTAAAAATCCATTTCCATTTATACACATTTAATAAATGTCTCTTAAATCGACATAATATTGGGTTGGTTGAAAGAGAGAAACATGTTTTCTTACCTCTTCTCTTAATAATATTATTAATTGTTATAGCTGAATCATCCCCATGAGTAAGTAGAAGGACAGACTGTCTTTATATCATTTTAGTACTTATTTGCTTGATCATTGGATTTCAATCCCCAACCACTCAACCAACTCATGAGAAGATCCATTTATGTTTTTGGTCGTTATGCATGTTATGAGATTGATTTGCTTTTGTGGTTGATCATACGTTTTTAAATGTTATGAGGAGAAAATTTACCCAGCCTCCTTTTGGCTTGATAGATTTCCATGTGACGGAATCCCAGACAGTTCTGAATGTCTCCAGGGGAGAAGCAAAACCAACTAGGGCAGATGCCCATGTGAACAGAGTGCCTGAAGGAAAAGCCAAGAGTCTCCCTACACATGGTAATGAAGGGATTATTGGAGGGGGCGGCACCGGCTTGTAACTTTTAAAGGGCCCTCATGTTTCATTTTATGACTGCTTTGCATATTCCCTCCCCACCCTTCCTGTTGTAGGTCGTTGCATAATAATTCATTTATACATTCAATAAACATTACCCACTCCTCTTTTTTACATATGGGTGATACAAAGGTGAACAGCCTTCATGGAGGTCCCTTCATTATTCTGAATACTTCGAGATTGTGATTCAAAAATTGCTGTTAAAACTAAAATTATTGTACTATTTCTTATTTACTAAGTAGTCTAATAACCAGTTACCAGTTGTATTAGTACGGGAACAAGGATGGTATCTCCTTGTATCTCACCATTCACTCCAACACAGTGCTTGACACAGAGAAGGCTCCCAATAAATGTATTAAATGAACTGTGTTTGAAGGAATTGTAACTACTGGTTAAAATGACACCCGGAAGGCTTCAGTTAGTATTTTCTTTGATTTCTGCGAATAATTATCTCTTTCCAGTACCTCTTCCCCAATAGGGATATTGCTGGGTGAAGGTGGTGTGTTGGTATTTTAAAACTGTCACTTTTTGTTTTCCATCCAACAGGTCAGTCAGAAACCGTTGGAATCTTACACAAAGTAAAGTCTCAGAAATGTCCAACTCTCCACCAAATTCTTATATTCTATGCAATTATGTAAGTAAATGAATTTACTCTCAGTGACTTAAAGTGATTCAGTTCTCCAAAGGAATAATCTCTTCACGTTGCCATGCACCATCATTAATCTCAGTTGTCGCTAATGTGACCCAAATCTTTTCTTCGACAATTTTTGTCTCCTATCTACTTCACCCCCTTTTTTTCCTTTAGGCTTAGGTCCCATTTTCACATTCTTCCCCCTTCTCATTTAAATAGTGAGAAGGGAGGAAGGAAAAGCAAAATGACTGTGCCAACTCCAGCAGAGGAGTAAGTTCTCAGTGGATGCTATTAGTTGAGAAATTGTTCTGTGAGTTAGGAAGCATCCGTGTTGTTGATTTTTCCATCCATCCCATGTTCTCTGGGCAGAGGCCAAAACAACTTTCAAATGTCGTCCC
Source organism: Rhinolophus sinicus (assembly GCF_057876585.1). NCBI lineage: Eukaryota > Metazoa > Chordata > Mammalia > Chiroptera > Rhinolophidae > Rhinolophus > Rhinolophus sinicus. Next base: position 87,198,627 of record NC_142503.1, read on the forward strand.
CTTCATTGAAAACTTAGGCATTGACTTTTTTAACATCCCCCTCAGCTTCCAGTCTGTAACCAGTTGTTCTTCTGAAAATAGCCTGACCCAGTTCTAGGCTGTTCCTCACAACCACGGAGGATGTGCCCGGTTTGGTTTCCAGTGAAAGCAGGGAATTTGTGAGTCACCAGAGAACCAGCCTGGGCACCCACTGGCTGGGCCTCTCTGGTGTGGAAAGAAGAGCACTGGGTTGTTAATCCTCTCTGGTCATGGCCTGAGAAATGCCATTAGAACTCAGTGGAAATTGAGGCACTTGGGCTAAAGGATTTTAAGTCCCCTTCCAGTTTTGTGACAAGCATCAGCCTATTGAAAAAAAGGTCTTTTTAAAGTCTCTTTGGCCAAGTTATTGTGGAAAATCCCTTGCCTTGTACGTACGTTGGCTCGGAGTTTATTTAATGCACATCAGGTCCTGGTCATTAACCACTGAGCTTTCTCTTTAATCTCTTTCCAGTGTCTGTGTACTAATCATCTCGACCTTCTACATGAGATACAGAATTAATACTCTGGAGGAGCAGCTGGGGTCACTAACTTCCATTGTGGACACCCATCGTACTGAGTAAGATATCTCGCTCCATCTGCTTGCTATCCAGATTAGTATAATGTTCAACCTGAGCTTAGCAAATATTGAGGATACATTCTGTATGAGGTATTTTGTTAAGTGTATACAGAGCGTGCCAAAAAAACATGTATACACATTTTAAGAAAGGAAAAAACTGTATTAAAATTGTAATACTCAACATAGACCAATAACAAAAGATGAATACAAGTCACGTTTGACTTCTGTAATTACAAGCGATGCTCGAAGTGGTCACCATCAGCGTCCAGACACTTCTGATTATGGCCCACTACTGCTTGAGCAACATTGACCAAAGTGTCCACTTGTATACATTTTTTTGGCACCTGGGTATATGGGAAGTAAAAAGGTGGGAGGGTCCTAGAAATGAAAGACCTAACTGTGCACTTCTTGAGTTGCTATATTGTTGCCAGTGAGGAGGCAAGAAACATACCTACTTTTACATTATCTTTATCTTGATCTATTAGCCTAAACTCAGTTGGGATCTTGGCCCATTTATTGAAATATAAAAGTTTATCTTAGTAACATGGCAGTGATTCAAGACATTCATAGGAAAGAAGCAATGCAAGTAACTCAGCACATTTCATCATCCATAACTCTTTACATTAGCTCATTTATTTACAAAACTCTTGACCACTATAAAAATCCATCTGACTAGTAATTAGTTGAATGTGGCTGTGAAGATTTTCCATCACACTAATTTTTGCATACCTGACCTAATTAAACCTATTCAGACATAAGCTCTTTCCTTTAAACCATTTCCATGAGGATTTTGACACACTACCTAGTAAAATAAATTATCCCATGTTAGCAAGCATACTTTTAGCCCAACTTTTGAAAGCAGAGATTCCTTTACAGAGCATATGTACCATGTGCTAGACAATCTATTAGAATGGATACATACATGCACAAATAGAGTTTTCTCTCACTCTGTCTTTACCATAACCTTATAGCTCTTATTCCCATTTTACAGATGAGGTAACTGAGACTCACAGACGTAATTAGCTCAATGTCTTAGTGGCTGTAATAGAATCAGGATTCAAACGCAGGTATATATGACTACAAAGACCATAGGCTTCCCAGGCTGCTTGGCTGTGAGAAACAGCCTAGAACTAGATCGCACTGTTTTTCAGCGAGTTTCAGAATCGTCTGGAGGGCTTGTTAAAACAGGTTACAGGGCCCATCCCTAGTGTTTCTGATGCAGTAGATCCCAGGTTGGGCCTGAGAATCTGCATTTCTCTCAAGTTCCCAGGTGATGTTGATGATGCCAGCCTGGGGTCTACACTTCGAGAACTGTTATGCTGTATCATTCTGGGGCCTTCCTTTATGCTCTAACAATTACCTAAAAGTCTTATTTAGTGGCTTACAAGTATGCTGGCTTACAGGTTATTTTTGAACCATACATATCCTGGGGGTGCCAAAAAAATGTATGAACATGACTTGTATTCATTTTTTGTTATCAGTATATATTGAGTATTACAATTTCAGTACAGTGTTTTCCTTTCTTAAAACGTGTATACATTTTTTTAGCACCCTTTGTATATGTGAACCAGCAATACAGAAGCCTAAAGAATGGTCTGGAATAGATTCATACCCTGCCCTTACTCTCTCCCATCTTGTGCAAAATGTTAATACACTCAGAGCTAGGAGGTGACTCTAGATTATTGCAGACTATTCTGTTTACTATCGTATAAAGGTTGATTCTTTTAGGAAAATGTACCTCATGTCCTGTTATTTAATTAACTGGGTCATGATGAGAGGGAAATTCCACTAACAAAGGCAAATGAAATACTTATTCTATTATTTGAGTAATCATCTCAGGAAGAGGTTCCATCTGTAAAATACCACTTAAAGGAGAAATCACAAAGACCACAGATGACATGAGGTCAGGCAATAAAATGCTTTTACAGGACCTGAGCTTCCCCAATCTCTTACTTCATCCAAAGTAATCCAGCCACACTGCCCAGATCGCTAAATCCACACTCATACTCTGATTGTTCAGTTGCTACAGAGCCATCCTTCTGAGTCCATACTTTGTACTGCCTTTGTTAGTACATTACCAGCCTGTAGCTCATCGGAATTTCATGGTGACAAATCAGTATTCTGGGTCTCAGATCCTTCATCTAGAAACTGAAAGATTTACATTCAGTTTCCTTTTTGGGATCTAAGATTTTCATAGTATGGATCAATGACAAAGAAAAAAACTGTTTCAATACTAGTAGATGAAAAACATCTCACTGCTTTCTTAATACTTGGATAATCATTAATAATTTGCCAAGTGCCTATATCTCTAAAATGGATTATGTGTAAAATAAGTTAGACCAGTCATTGCCATCTAAAAACTTAACAGCCACAAAGAAATTACAACCAAGAAATGTGGAGAAGACACAGGCCATGGTTCTTAACCTTAAGATGAAAATCTGATAAACAGCTTTAGACCATCTCTCCAGGAAAATGTACATACATCTCTAAATTTCCTACAGTTTAGCTAGTATAGGACCCCCAGTGGATCCCAGAGTAAGAGCCTATGCCATAAATAGTTTAATGTAAATAATGAATGCACCTATTAGATTACAAGGCAATGGCAAATTGCATTTCTATGGCAAGTCTCAAAGAAGAACTACAAAAGTCTCACACTTCAACAGAAATTCAATTAAAGACATTCCTAAACATTCTGAAAGTTCTAGGGTAAATGGTTCCTGTTCCTATAAAAAATAAGTATATGAGAAGAGCAATAATTCTTGTAGTAGGAGTAGAGAGGCTATTAAGGTTTAATAAAAAGGGTCTAAGAAGCCAAGTGCTTGAGAGTAATTGTCTGATTTTTGTCTGGAAGCTGAGCGCAACATAGCCCCTTAAACAATAATAGCTTAAGAGATTTCCAGCTGAGCTATTAAGAACTAGTCCTCAGGGGCGGCCAGATGGCTCAGTTGGTTAGAGCACGAGCTCTGAACAACAGGATTGCCAGTTCGATTCCCCCATGGGCCAGTGAGCTGCGCCCTCCACAACTAGATTGAAGACAACGAGCCGCCGCTGAGCTTCCAGAGGGGCGGCCGGATGGCTCAGTTGGTTAGAGCGCGAGCTCTCAGAAACAAGGTTGCCGGTTCAATTCCTGCATGGGATGGTGGGCTGCGCCCCCTGCTACTAAAGATTGAAAACGGCAACTGGACTTGGAGCTGAGCTGCGCCCTCCACAACTAGATTGAAGGACAAGACTTGGAGCTGATGGGCCCTGGAGAAACACACTGTTACCCAATATTCCCCAATAAAAAAATTAAAAAAAGAATTAGTCCCCAAACATCTAGTCTGGGGTTGTGGATTACTGCAGGGCCTTTCTGAGGTTAAGTTAAATGCTCACTCTCTTCTATTATAACCTAGTTTTCTGTTCAAATAAATTTCAATTGTGTGTATTCCACTTCGTTCTTTGCCATTCTTGCCCACAATAATTTTTCTCTTTGTTCTTACAGAGAGACAGCACCATCCGGCCTGGGGTCACAAGTACAATTAAATATGGAGGTCCTCTCCCGAGAGCTTACAACAAACATAATGAAATTAGAAAAGGTGACTGATTTCTTTCCTGTGTTGGGAGCAGTCGTAGTAGTGTCTGTCGATTGTCATAGATCAGGGGCTGTACATTAAAACACCTTCGCAGTGCAACAGGCAGTGTAATTGACCAAACCCAGCCAGGGGGCTGCATAGTAAATGTGAAAGACTATTTTATATTTCCACAAAGAAATAGGTTTCGATCTCATTTTCCTTGTTGGTCTATATTCTGGTTTTCCTTCTCGGTTAGAAATGTTTCTCTGTACCATAGGGCCCAGGGGCAAGTGACTCTGACACAGGGCTCAGGGACGGGACACAGCAGGGAGTGTCCCAATCAGAGAGTGCAGCCCCACCTCCACCCAGGCTGATTGCTACCACACATAAAATTTTGTGTTCATTTCCTACTGTAACCCTGGGAGATGAATGTCATTGTTCCTATCTGACAGAGGAAGAATCCAAGTTTCTATTAACTTGCTCAAGGAGACACATTTAGAAAGTTGGCCGACCTGGAGTGTGAACCAGGTCTCTCTGACCCCAAAGTTGTGCTCAGAAGCCCTCTACCCTTCAGAATCCATCCCTAGGCCTTGCTGATAAGGCCACTGATGGACCTTTACCTCCAAAAGTATCTTCCTATAGGGCAACTTCAGGGCAAACCTGTCTTACGCTTGTGGCATTCTTAGAACTCAGCAGGAGAGTAAACAAGAACAAAAAGGTCAGCATGTCAGAAATACTGCCAAGTTAAACCTAATGAACATTCTTTACTACTTTCAACATGTCTATCCCTTCCATCTAATCTACTGTTTTTACCATAATCCTTAAGGAAAGGTTTAGAGTTAAGTGTTCAATTCCAACCTACAAAATGCCCAGTAGCTTTCCGTAACAGTGCAGTTATGCTTACTTGGGAAGAAACATGAAATACAAATGAGTCAAACTTTGTTTGTTTTGCTATACTAAATGTTATCTAGCATTTAACCACGGAAGTATTGAGAGCAAAGGTGTTTCAAACTTCTGTTCTAATCCAAGGCATGCCAGATAATTCCTATTGAATCACTGTATCTATGGGTAAATTTGGCAACTTTTTCTCTTTTAAATCCAAAATCAACCAAAGAAGGTATGGGGTAGCAACTGAATTGTTTTCCTTTCTAAAATTTGGCTGCTGAGAATTGAAGATAGTTGGGTTTGGGGTTTATTTTCGGTTGTTGTTTTTGTTTTTGTAATGAAATGTTTACAAATGTTTGGCTTCCGTGCTGACCAAGCGAATGGGGTGGTTTTAACTTTCTATTTTGCTCACTCCGTCATACAGTGGTATTGAGACCTGAAGCACACAGAATCCTGCTGTCCTCTTTTGCATTTCTTCCCACTTTCCTGCCAGGCCTGGCTAGGACACCACATTCTATAACGAGGGACAGAAAGACAGGAGCATTTGTCCACATAAGGCAGAAAGCTGGCCACGTCTTGTGCAGGGATTCACACAGAGCCCAGCTACTCAGCTAGGAGGCCTGTAAAACCAATAGAAACCTTTGTCCCGAAGCAGAAGCAGTCAAAAGTGGATTTAGGGTCAAACTGCATTATGTTGAAGTCCTGAAAAGTTAAAAATTTCACACATTGCTCAAAGGAATCGAAGCATAAGAAGTGAGCAGGCCACACACATGTTCATTTTGATTGGTCCACGCCCCTCCTCAGAGGCAGTCTGCCAATAGTGTAGCACAGCCTGGGGGTGAACTTGCAACTAAATGCTGTGGGAACATTGCAGCCAAGTCTCAGCTCTTTTTACTCAATACCAGCAATTTCCTTCTACTCTCCTCCAGGGATTGCTTGCTCATGTCTAAGCCTCCTGATCTGCCATTAGCGTCGTCCCAATTTCTGTTCATGGCATCACAGCCTTTTCAGTCATCCTTGTTGGAAATCTAAGAATAATTTTTAACTCCCTCCTCTTTGGCATTTGCCACTGATTGACTAATTAGTTGAAAAGTGCTATGCAATCTATCTTCAAATGTCTCCGCAAATTCTCTTTCCGTTGGCTCCATCTTAATCCCTTCTGGCCCCCTACTGCCCATCTAACAGTGTGAACTCAGATCTCACTCTGGTTTTTATTTGCACTTTCCTGATTATTACTGCAGTTGAATGTCGTTTCATATATTTATTGGCCATTTGGATTTTGTTCATTTTGCCCATTTATCACCTTTATTTTATTGTGGGGTGTTGTGTCTTTGTAGGTATGTTTTATATATTTTGGATATCAGTCCTTGGTTTCATTACTTTTTCTGCCTTCCTACTCCTGAGTTTATCTTTGGTCCTGTGGGATAGGTAAGGAAGACATGAAGTAGGAATGTCAGGGATGAAGGCAATGCCTTTCATGGGTAAAAAAGTAAAACTTATTTTCTTAGAACTGGATATGGCATTCAGGGTGGGACAGTGTAGAAGAAAGAACATAAGTTTTGGAGTCAGACCTCTGCTACTTAGTGTCTAACGGTCTTGTCCCACAGCCTCTCTGGCCTGCAGTTTCATATGTAAAACCCACGTGTGTGTGTAGTGGTGTACGGGTAAGGTGAGCACCCATGGAGTTCCTGGCACGGACATATTAGCTCCCTTCCTCTTCACTTGCCTGTGTGTGCCTGTAGGACATCACTGACTCTTCTTCCAAGAGAAGACTATGTTTTTCTATTGTGCCACGGGGTTGCCTGCTCCCATCGCAGTACTGGTTGTGGAGAATTCCTTGCTCTGAATTCTTTAAGGTTCATGTCCTCAACAAACATTTACTGAGCCCATTTTTAATGTCCAACACTGTATGGTAGTCTTGAGATCCAAAGGTATGGCATGGTTCTTGTCCCTGTGAAGTTCACAGTCTCCTGGGAAATACTGTTCGATACCGAATAGTAGTGTTAAACATTATTACATGGTGTTTGTCTGATTGAAACCATCACATGGGCTCTGTAAAGCCAGTTTCCCATTGTCTCTGAGTGCACTCAGAACCCGCCCTGCATCACCAGTGCTTTCGTTCTTTTTCTTCCCTCTGATTTCTCTCAGTCTCTACTGACATTTTCATCTTTGTGCCACTCTTTCTTGTTCGGCCCTATCTTTTTTCATCTTTAAAGTGGACTGTCAAACAGAGTTCTGGTCCATTCAAAAGCATTTGTTTGCCTGATCTAAATTTAACCGATGTGTAGCTTTTTATTCAAGGGAGAATAGATTAATTTGAAGCATGAAGAGGCCAGAGCAACTATACCCTTAATATACTCCATTCTATTTAATAACAGGAGCTTCTCTCTTATTATTTCAAGATACAAAACAACTTACAGAAGCTGCTTGAGAATGGTGACTGACTGACCAGACTGCGCGGGCCAACGTAGTACCTCGCGCTTCCCTTTGAAGAAGGTGCTCCCAGAGGCGTCCTGGCGGAGCGCTCCCTGCTGGCCGGGGGAGCGAGCAGACGGCGTCCCCAGCCACGTTTGCACTTGGAGCCCTCCAGCTCAGGAAAGGGGGGAGAGGGAATAATTTTGGTTCCTGTGCAATAAACGTTGATCTTGACTCTCTGAGGAAGTTTTCAGTGCTGCTGCCTGAAGAAAACAGACCCATCCCGGGAGGTCTCAGGAAGGAACTGGTGGATGGATCTTCTAGTACATGATTGTGTTTCAGTGGTTATCGTGACTGTGTCAGCAAACACACTCCACCCCCTGCCTTTGCCGTCCTGCCCACCCGCCTTTCTCTCTCCTTTACACCCCAGCCTTCAGAGTAAGGGATGTATCACGTGCCAACAAACCTGATATGGTCCTTTAAAGAATTAGCCATGAGTCTCCAAAAGGCAATAAATAGCTCTAATGAACACATGTGCTTCAAAGAAATAACACCAGCATTTCGTCTTTTTTTTTTTTTCCTTCTGCTGTTATGGTCTAGTTTAAATCATCTGTGTATCTTAACTTCTCAATTGAGTTATTGGAAAGAATATCAGGCAAAGTAGATTAAACTACCCGTTTATGGTTTGTTTTGTCCCTCTACTACTTCACTGGACTGATTCTCACCCACCCCAGGTCAACAATCTGTGAGACATGGGACTGAAGTACTAAATAAACTTACTTTGAAAACAAAACTAATCTTTAAACCAAAAAGTATAATCGTGATTTGATACAGGACGAAAAACACTGAATTTTTAAGATGATAGGTAGACTACATTAGTTTTGAAACAGGATGTCTGTATTGAATGCTGAAAGCTCTTTCAGCATGACGATAGCATGCTTTTTTCTTTTGCTAACTGAAATAAATAACTGGTGGTTTGCTAACTTCTATTCACCATATGGGTTACCTGGTTTTTATTAATAATTATTTAGGTACCAGAAGATCTGTAATATAAAAGATATTCTGTTTCTATCTGCAATGCATTTTATAATCATTTCTATGAAATGTATTTTGTTTAATCATATAAGCTAATAAGTGAATTGGTTACATCCTTTGTATTTGTTAGCCTACTGGACAAGAATTGTGCCTGGTGCACCCCTGGCTTTTAATAAATACTCATTGGTTAAAATGCCCTGTTAACACTGTGTTTTGTCAATTTGTGAATTATTTTAGCTAAGTCAATATGCTTTTTAACTGCTTCTCACTTCCTCTCTACTACTGCCAACTCACCCATACTTCTTTTTTTCTGAATATTCATTTCAAAACTCAAAAGTGATTTGAATTCTTGGGTTTTAATGACATAAGGGAAAGAAAATGAACTTTGAAATCAGAAATCCAATGCTTGATTTGGGGTTCACATTTTATGAGTTATGTGACCGTAAGCAAGATATTTGGCCATTTATCCCCATTTTATTGATGAGGCTGAAAGGACCAACAAAAGTGTCATTGTGAGGATTAAATGTGATAATGTCTCTAAAGTATTTCACCATGTCAGGCAAGTAGTAAACTCTCATAACAGGTATCATATTCATTATTTTTAAAAAATGTTTTCATATCTGACATTTCAGTTTTATAAAAGTTCTATGTCAATGCTTTATACTCAACCCATTAGAGATTCATAAGTGGGTCAGCCACCTCTGGAGAGAAATTTTACAGCTGTATGAAGAGCTTTTAAGAGGTTCAAATTTCACTGATTTTGTAATCTCATATCTAGGAATTTATCCTAAAGCAGTAAGCAGATACCTAGTCAAAGATTTATGTGCAAGAATATTCTCTGAAGCTTTAAAACAGCAAAATACTAGCGACTCTAAATATTCAATAGTATAGCATTTAAATGATGTAATTATTTGGAAAAATGTTGTCAAAGAATGGCATAGAAAACAGTATTAAAAGGGTATGTACAAAACTACATGGTTTGATCCCAATTTTATAAAGAAACTCCTGCGTGTGTGTTTGTGCATGTGTGTGTGTGTATACACATTACATATATATGAAAGCACATACACACGTTGACCTTTTCTATATTCTCCACATTTTGCATAATGAAAAGTTACTATCTTTTTTTAATCAGATAAGTTCATTAAAAATATTAAGTGGCTCTCCAGGAATCAGATCTTACAACTATACACACATCCCTCCCCCAACACTTGCTAGTTCTGTACCAGGAGCCACTTTTTCAGTGTTTTTTCCAACAACCACTATAGTTGACTCTTCCAAAGAGGGACAGCACTTCATCATTTCTAGATTTAGGGTTTTTTGTTTATTTTTGGGGGTTTTAGTTTTTTGCTTTGGGGATGTTGCTGCTGCTTATTTTTTATAACTCACTCCTAAGTCAAAAGCTACTGCAAGTGGATCTAAATGGTGATGTCGTTAATATGTCTGCATATTAACTACAAATCAGCATAGGAAAGCAAGCATCAGGGATTTTCAGCCTCTACCACCTTGATACAAAAGTAGGGAATTCTAACATATGAAGGGGTTTCAGATGCTCAGTGGGCAAAATAATAGCAGATGCTCACCATATATAATTTGCCATTTAAAACTTGAGTATTACATTTCTAGAATCGAAAGAAAAAAACTTTAAAAAGAGATTGATTGTAATGCTATTTCTATACATTCTGATGTTTTAATCTATGATTAAATATATACTATTTTGGTGAATAGAAATTACCAATCTCACATAAATAGGAAATGTCATTACTATTGACCTCCCAAGCTTTGTGAATATTTAAGATACCTTCCTATATATACTCCACAACACTCCAAGACATTTCCCTGGTATTCATTTATGCAATTCTTTGAAACCATCCCAGACACTTTTTTAGGATGGCTTTTCCTTGCCTTGCCCAACTCATCTTAATTCATAAATTCATGGCGTCAGACCGAAAATTTTCCAACTTAACAATGAATTGTCTCATATGCTGTTCTGATTTATGTATCCTAATAGTGAAATTCAGCTGACGCTTTCCTTCTTTACCTGTTTTGTTTCCGGTGATCTAAAGGTCATGGACACTAACATGTTATAGATAGCTCAGGTGATTTTGCTTTCAAGCATTTTTTTTAAGTGAAAATTTTGTAAGAGTGCCTCAGTAATAGTTATCATTTTGGATCCATAACCTGATCTTATAAAGGAACCTGGTGACATAACATTCTTTTCATGTGCTTCTTTTAGCCTATCCCTGCTAATAATGATGATATTGCCAGTTCTTGACAAAAAAAAAAAAAAAATCAGAGGCATTAAATGAAGCAGCTTTGATCATTGAATTTCCAGCACTTCTGTATTTTTCCAAATCTGAAGCCTTACCCAAAGCAATCTACAGATTCAATGCAACCACAATCAAAATTCCAATGCCATTTTTCACAGAAATATAACAAACAATTCTAAAATTTGTATGGAAGCACAAAAGACCCCAAAAGCCAAATAAAGCAATCTTGAGAGAAAAAAACAAAGATGCAGGTACCATGCTCCCTGATTTCAAACTTAATTATAAAGCTATAGTAATCAAAACAGTATGGTATTGGCATAAAAACAAACATATAGATCAATGGGAATAGAAAGCCAAGACATAGACTCATGCGTACACGGTAAATTAATTTACAACAAAGGAGACAAGAATATACAATAGAGAAAGGACAGTTTCTTCAATAAATGGTGTTGGGAAAATTGGACAGCAACATGCAAAAGAATGAAACTGGACCACTTTCTTACACCATACACAAAAATCAACTCAAAATGGATTAAAGACCTGAATATAAGACCTGAAACCATAAAACTCCTAAAAGAAAACATAAATGATAACATCCTTGACATCAGTCTTGCAATGACTTTTTAGGATCTCATACCAAAAGTCAAGGCAATCAAGTACACAAGTGGGACTACATCAAACTAAAAAGCTTCTACGATGCAAAGGAAATTATCATCAAAATGAAAAGACAACCTACTGAATGGAAGAAAATATTTGCAAATCATATATTAATATCTCATAAGGGATTAATATGCAAAGTATATAAAGAACCCATACAACTCAATAGCAAAAAAAAAAAAAAAAAAACGCAATTAAGAAATGGGCAGATCTGAGTAGTCATTTTTCCAAAAAAGATATACAAACGGCCAACAGGTACATGAAAAAATGCACATCACCACTAATAACCAGGGAAATGCAAATCAAAACCACAGTGAGGTATCACCTCACACCTGTTATAATGGCTATTATCAAAAAGAAATAACTATTGGTGAGGATGTGGAGAAAAGGGAGCCCTTGTGCACTATTGGTGGGAAAATAAATTGGTGCAGTCACTATGAAAACAGTATGGAGGTTCCAAAATTTTAAAATAGAACAGCCATATATTCTATCAATTCCACTTCAGGGTAGTTACCTGAAGAAAACGAAAACATTAACTCAAAAAGATATATGCACCCCCATGTTAATGGGGCATTACTGCATTATTTACAACAGCCAAGATATGGAAACAACCTAAGTATCTACTAATGGATGACTGGATTTAAAATTTTTGATACACATATACATACACACACACACACACACACACACACACACAGAGGAATATTATTCAGCCATAAAAAGGAATGATATCTTGCCATTTGCAACAACACGGATGGACCTTGAGGGCATTATGCTAAATGAAATAAGTCAGAGAAAGGCAAATACTGTATGATATCATTTATATGTAGAATCTTAATAAAAAAATACACGCTCATAGAATACACAGAACAGTAGTTGCAGAGGCAGGGGATGGGGGAGTGGGCAAAATGGATTAAGAGTGTCAAAAGGTATAAACTTCCAGTTATAAGTCATGGGGATGTAATGCACAGGGTGATGACTATAGTTAATAATGCTGTATTGCATGTTTCAAAGTTGCTGAGAGTAGATCTTTAAAGTTATCATCACAAGAAAAAAAGAATCTGTAACTGCATATGATGACCAATGTTAACTAAACTTAGTGTGGTGATCATTTTGCAACTTTTACAAATATAGAATCATTATGTTGTACCCCTGAAACTACGAGGTATGATCATATGATACGGTGAATGTTTAAATTCTTTAAAAAAATTAGTTTGCCATTAATCCCCCTCAAAATATTTCCGCTAGCTTTGAACACACTTACCCCATCGTTCTTGCCACTTTCTGAAGCAGTTCTGGAAGTCCTCTTCCATTGAGTGTCTTTAGTTGCGCTGTCGTGGCTGCCTCGATGTCCTGAATTGATTCAAAACATTTATCTTTCATGGTCATTTTGACTTTGGAGAAGAACCAGAAGTCACACAGTGCCACATCTGGTGAATAAGGTGGATGAGGACACACCATAATGGGTTTCTTTGACAGATATTGCCATACCAGAAGCAACGTGTGACACGGAGCATTGTCATGATGAAGGATAAAATAAAGACACTCACAAAAGAGGACTTCCAGAACTGCTTCAGAAAGTGGCAAGAACAATGGGATAAGTGTGTTTGAAGCTAGGGGGTGTATTTCAAGGGGGATTAATGGCAGTGCGTATTTAACTATAATAAATTTTTTTAAATTTAAACATTCACCGTACTGTTTGGTCACAGCTCATATTTATTTCATTCCCCCCTCCACATATGAGAATAGGGTGACAGAATAGCCAGTCATCTCTTGACCCAAGCAGTGTAGGCTCTTGTCCTCCCTCATTCATAGGCCCTGGGCAGGCAGTGATCCCGTTACCCCTTTACCCGTTACCCCATTTAATGACTGTGACTGTGAACTCTATTCCTTCTTAGACCACAATAGGAAGTAACAAAAATCTTCCCCAGGACCCAGCTAGGCATTCCTTGCCCTTGGGTGAAAGTGACTCTGTTGAGAGGCAGTCCAAAGCAGTAGGAAATGCTCTGCTAGCTACCAAAAGGAATGTCTGTGTTTTTGTCTAACCAGCATCATCTTAAGAGTAATCTGATTTTTTTTTAAGAGCCATGCAGTTAAGCAGGACTGCATTAAACATTTTATTATTTTTTCATTTAGTTTTTATCAGTTTCAGGTGTACAAAACAATAATGTGTCTTATTTCTAACTTTTTAACACTCTTACTGATGTATAATTTATTTATAATAAATTACACATGTTTAAAGTGTACCACCTAAATTGGACATAGGAATATACTTGTGAAACCATCACCACAATCAAGATAATAAGCATAGGGGCCGGCCCGGTGGCTCAGGCGGTTAGAGCTCCATGCTCCTAACTCCGAAGGCTGCGGGTTTGATTCCCACATGGGCCAGTGGGCTCTCAACCACAAGGTTGCCAGTTCAACTCCTCGAGTCCCGCAAGGGATGGTGGGCATCACCCCCTGCAACTAAGATTGAACATGGCACCTTGAAGTGAGCTGCCACTGAGCTCCCGGATGGCTCAGTTGGTTGGAGCACGTCCTCTCAACCACAAGGTTGCCGGTTCAACTCCCGCAAGGGATGGTAGGCTGTGCCCCCTGCAACTAGCAATGGCACCTGGAGCTGAGCTGCGCCCTCCACAACTAAGACTAAAAGGACAACTACTTGAAGTTGAACGGCACCCTCCACAGCTAAGATTGAAAGGACAACAACTTGACTGGAAAAAAGTCCTGGAAGTACACACTGTTCCCCAATAAAGTCCTGTTCCCCTTCCCTAACAATAAAAAAAAAAAGAGAGAGAGAGAGAGAGAGAGAGAATAAGCATATTAAGGTAATAAGGATTACTCCCAAGAGTAATCCCTTGGCAACCCCTCTCTTCTGCCCCACCCCACCCCCACTATACCCTGCATCCCCAAGCAACCATAGATTTGCCTTCTGTCTCTATATATTAGTGTTTATTTTCCAGACTTTTATGTAAATGGAACCATACAGTATGTATACTTTCTTGTCTGGATTCTTTCACCCAGAATAATTATTTTGAGATTTATCTACTTTTGCATGTTTCAGTAATCCATTCTTTTTATTGCTGAGTAGTAGTCCATTGTATATATGCACCACAAATTGCTTATTCATCAGCCTGTGGATGGAAATTTGGGTTGTTCCTAGTTTTTATTTATTACAGGTAAAGCTGCTTTGAACATTCCTGGGCAAGTTTCTGTACAAACATATGCTTTCATTTCTCTTGGGTGAACACTAGGAATGGAATGTCTGGGTCATATGACAGGTATGTATGTTTAACTTGCTAAGAAACTGACAAATTGTTTTTCCAAAGTGTACTATTTAATATTCTCACCAACAGTGTATGAGAATGACAGTTCCTGTACATCGTCACCAACACCTGATATGATCAGTCTTTTAAATTTTCACAGGAGTTTCTAATACACAATGTGTAATCTCATTGTAGTTCTAATTTGCATTTCCCTAATGACTATTGATATTGAGCATCTTTTCACGTGCCATCTGACATCTATTTATCTTCTTTGGTGAAGGGTCTGTCCAAATCTTTCGCCCATTTTTATTGGTCTGTTTTCTTATTATTGAGTTTTGTGGGTTCATTCTATATTCTAGATAAAAGTCCTTTATCAGCTTTGCAAATATTTGCAAATATTTTCCTCACACCATGGCTTGTCTTTTCATTCATTTTATGTCTTTCAGAGAGAGGCTCTCTCCTCTCCAGTACTCTATTCTGCAAACTCTAGCCACCCGGGCTTGCCCTGGCTCCATTTCTGCTGCTCATTTCTGCTGGGGTTCTCCTCCCTTCGCCACAGCATAAAAGCTTTCTGCAAGCAGTCAGCCAGGGGCTCACCTCCACTGTTTGACCTCCACTGTTTTCCTTCTCTCAGGTGTAACCATTTTTCATTACCTGATTTCCAGTGTCTTGAAAACCATTGTTCATATATTTTGTCTGGCTTTTTTGGTTGTTTCAGGTGTTAAAATAAAAAACAAATGGAGACCAGCCTTGAAAATTCCCTGAGCAGACAAAACTACTTTAGTCATACAATACAAGCGAAGTTTAATTTAGCTTGTTTTGCAAGACTAACTTGACCTGGGTAATTTCTTGTTTATGCCTCTGGAAATATAAGCAAAACCTAAACTGTTTCCCAAAATTGATACAAGGTAACCACTGACCAATTCCGTATCATTTTTTAAAATTCTAAAAGTACAGCCAAACACTGTGAAGAGAAAACAATCACTGCCTTCTCACTATATAAGCTGCTTTATAACAATAAACCTCTGAGGTTCATTCCATGTTTAGTTTGAGTGCCCCCGGTTCAGGAACTGTCTTTTCTGGGTGTGCACAATAAATGTACTAATTACTACTTCTGTGATTCACTGGATTTTCTTCAGCTATTTATGAACTTTTGATCCAAGTGAGAAACCAATTCTAGTCCCTGTTACTCCATCTTGAATGAGAATGGAAGTCCCACAGCAGAGAAAATTTGACAGCAAGGGCTGTGAACCAGGTAGAAAGAGCTGTTAACTCCATGACAGAAAAGGGAAACACAACACGAAGACAGCATGGAGAGAGCAAAAGGAGGTTTAGGGAACAAGAGAGAAGCAGTTGAAAGTACTAAAGCTTAGAGCTCATGGGGGGGTCTCCATAAAGCTGAAACACAGAGCTATGAGGAAGGGACACACCAGGTGGGGCCAATGTCCCAGAGGCAGCGTAATGAGGCTGGTTCTGCAAATGCTGGGAAAACTGCAAACTGAATTCAGCTGCTGCTAAATGAATAAACTGCCATTGCCAGGGTGAAGTGAGAACAAGGTGACACTCACTGGACCAGGAACAGGAGGTTCTCAGGGAGCCAAGAGGAAGGTGCAATCCCCTATCCCATTCCAGCTTCACGGGCTCTTACTAATGCCCACTATTAGCAGAATTTAACACGGAGAGGCTGGCAAAACAGAAATATGGTTTGATGAACCCCAACATCAGCATCACACAGTGGAGTTTAGAAGGGAGGCCTTCGAACTAAGAGATAATAGCTTAATAACTGTCTACTATCCACTCCACTGGCTACTCAGCTGCCGTCTGTACATACTTGAACTCTCACACAAGAAACACAACTCCGCTCCTAACAAGACGCAACTATACTTCATACAAATGAAGATATTCTCGCCCTTACCTGAAAATGATGCGAGGCAAAGTCCCAATGTTCACTGTATCCCTCTCTGCGGACCGCGACCTCAGCGCGCTGCGTGGAGATGGGGCCGGCGCCGCCGCAACCTCTTCCGCCTCCTCCAGGAGTCCCCAGCCTTCCCTGCGCCCAGGTGCGTGGCAGGTGTTTGGCTTCAGTGATCAAGGAGCTGCAAAAGGGGGCCGAGGACTTGCTTTGCTTCACTGTGAACATCCCCGCGCTCAACAGTAGCCCCCACCTCAAGGAGCTTTTCCAGGGGTGGGGAGGTGACACAGCCTTCCAGGGTGTCCAGGGACTGGCACATCCTGCCACCCCCTCTGATCCCCACACCGCCCCCTGAGGAGCCTTGAGGAGCTGGAGGTGCCACCGACCCTGCCATCCAGCCCTGCAAGGCGGCCCTGGATCTCTCGTGGGAGCACCAGGAGGCATCCTGTTCCCCTGGCCCAGGCCTCGCACCGAAGCTGAGCTTGTCCTCTTTCACCCCTTCTCCAAGGAGGAAGAGGCAGGCCCCAGTCCTGCGCCCTGGGTGAGCTCCAGCGTTGCAGGCAGAGTCGGAAAGGCTGGACCAGGAACCTTGGGAGCCAGGAAGCAGGAGGAGGAAGAAGAGGAGGAACAGGGAAAGGAACAGGAAGGAGGGCTGCCCCTGTCTCTCGGAGCCAAGCCACAGCTCTTATCACCCAGGCCAGCGCGGGGAGAGGGTTGGGGGTGTCGCACATCCTGCCCCAGTGACCCACCTCCTGCCCCCAGGGAGGCTGTGAACAAGAAGGCAGCCGAGTACCTGAAGTGGGCAGACAAACTCCTGCCCCTGCACTTGTCCCAACTCCTAACCTGAGAGGGAGGGGACCCTTCCCCAGGACTCTAGCTGCAGTACTGTGGCCTCCCCCTTCTCCCATCCCTGGTGTCTTACCTCCTGTAAGTAACTGTACCAAGAATGGGGAACATAATAAATTCAAAGCTCCCTTTAAATAATTAAAATAAATTAATAATTTAAATTAATAAGACGAATTATTTTTAATTAATTATTCCTCAAATTTGGTCACAGTGCCATCTGAATATTCTGTTCCCTAATGACTAAATTGTAAAGTTAGCCTCCTACAAAACTTGTATAAAATATTAAAGGGAAGGAAGAAGTAAATTGTTACTACAGAGGGTGCCAAAGAAATGTATAGACATTTTAAGAAAGGAAAAAGCTGTATTAAAATTGTAATACTCAATATATACCGATAACGAAAGATCAATACAAGTCATGGTTATACATTTTTTTGGAACCCCCGGTATATACATTTATAATATACGTGTTGTGGTAAAAGCATGCCCACATGTGCACACAGACTCGTACTTGTACACACACAAAGCAAGGAAGAAATATGCGTAGCTGCTATAGTCTGCGTTTCTGTAACTAATCACAAAGATATATTTATTATCTTCTTCCCTACCCGTTTCCTTTTCTTTGCCCTCAGAAAAAAAGTGAGCTGGTCATCATTCTTTACCTGATGAGGTGACCCAAATCTCTATTCCTGGAGGGTCTGAATTCTCAGAGCCTCTTTTTTCCTTCCTTCCTTCCTTCCTTCCTTCCTTCCTTCCTTCCTTCCTTCCTTCCTTTTTTTTCCTCTCTCTCTCTCTCTCTCTCTCTCTCTCTCTCTCTCTCTCATTGTTGTTACTGCTGCTGCTATAGCTTTTGGTTGCCGGTTGGTTCGATGACAATAGTTGACCAAAATGAATATTTGGCACCTTAGCTCCCACGTCAATGGGAACATTAGGAACCAAAACCTCCAAACTAGCAGAGCTCAAAACTGCAGGGATGGGAAGCAAGACTTCTGCAAGTGGATTATTAGTTTTAATAGTGAAAGGAGCCACTCCTACTTCCTGTGTTAACTCTTGGACCCATGGCTGTAGGAGAGGTACACGTATATGTATTGGTTTCTGCTTCATAGCACCTGCTGTATCCTATAAGATAGAACCCCATGCTTTCAGGTGTCTCTCCTAACAGGGTCTTCAATAAGCCATGCCACTATTCTATTAAGCCAGCAGCTTCTGAGTGACGGAGTAAATGGTCAAAACCAGTGGATTCCGCAAGCCCTCTGTTAAAATTCTTTTGCTGTGAGATTAGCTTCTTAGTCAGAAGCAATATGGTGTGGAGTGTTGTCACCGTGTTGGTGAATAAGGCAGAAACATTATGGGCAAAGAAGGCAGATCAATATCGAGAACACACATCTCTTCCAAAGAAAAAAAATCTCTTTCCGTCCAAGCTGGAAAAGGTCCAATGTAATGAATCTTGCCACCAAGTGGCTGGCTGGTCCGCAGGGGAATGATGCTCCATCAAAGTCTCAGTGACTATCTTTGCTGTTGCCAGGTTAGGCATTCCACCCTGTTGGCCCCAGTGAGGGCAAGTCTGTGTGGTTGAACCCAGAACAAAACATCACGATAGTCAACGTTTAGTCTCTATTTAAAGATTAAAATTCCAGTGGGTTATGCTAGATCGAATGCAGAGCAAAGACTCTAGCCCTTACAGCTGCACTTCCAAACTTCCACCAAAAAAGAAAAAAGAGAGATATTCACAGCTTCCAGTCTGCATCCCCATCAGCAATGGACTTGTTAAAATCCTATTTATTTAGTGAAAGCTCCCTGAGGAAGTCAGTCAGAGCCAGTCAGCTGGGGGAGGTGGAGAGGGGGGTGGAAAACATTTTCTAGATTGCTTGGCATTAAATTGTTCTGACTATTTCAGGAGGGAACGGTGGGGAATGAGCGATCTGCATTTCCTCCACTGCACTTTCCCTCATTTTTTTAAGGCCTCATTTTTTAAGGCAAATTTCCATTCAAAGATAAAGTCACCTATGGGAAACGAAGCCATTTCTTGCTACGGAAAAAGAACAACAGTCACGTGATAACGCTGGGGGCTGCTACGGTTGATCTGTGGAACATTACATGGAGGATGTGTTGTGCCGTCAGCTTTACGGACAAGCATATTGTGACCCAATTTGTTTGCCAGGCAGTTGTTCCAGAAAGGTAGTTTACTGACAGAAGAAAATTGAAGGCAGAGTACTGTTTGCACAGTCAAAGCTGAGTGGCCGCTGAACTGAATAAAATGCTGTGTAAATTCTGAAGTCACCTGGAGTAAAGGAAATTAAATAACAAAATGAAAGAGGGATTAACTTGCAATAAAACACAAGGTGATTTCTACCTGCGTCTCCCTGCTCCACTGTCACCTAGTGGGCTAAAGCCCAGCAAATTAGTCTCCATCCAGGCTCAAATGCCTCTCCCTGAGCAGAATCCTACTGGCAATCTTGGTAAAAGAAGTGAATAAGCTTTGGGTCAGTGTACACATCCTTTTGCTGTCATTGGTTTTGAACCCCTGGGAACCTTAAGAGAGATTTTCAATTGTATTTTACATCCTTCTGTATGATCAGTGAGTAGTGTATGATATTGATGCTTTCCTCCAACACTATTTTCTCTAATGCTGCAACACGAAATTCACTTCAAGGCAGGTCCATCTTGCAGGCTAGTGATGGTATTGATCCGACTGCCCAGATGGATTTGTGAATGAAGTTTTATAAGAAAATAACACTATATATGGACTCTTTGAAAGCCCACTCAAGGCTCCTGATCTTTTTTCTTATACTTTCAATGTCAGAAGTAATGATTAATTTCAAAGACAAATGATACAAAAACAGGCCTCCAAACGTGAGAGGAATTGGGTGATCATTTGGAGTAATGGTAAACCTTCCTGAGCAATACATTCATTTCTCCTTTTTTTTTTCAAATTTGACCTCCAGCTCTTTATTTTTTATTTTCTTGTTTTTGTTTTTCCCCCCTTCCTTTGCCTCCCCCCGACCCCCCAGTTCAAGCCATTTTTTTCTCAGTCTAGTTGTGTAGGACACAGCTCCCTGGCCCTTGCTGGTGTTATGAGCCTTGCGCTCCCCCCTGGCTGAGGCGGTCGGTGGCCAGTCGCCAGTCATCAGTCCACAGCTCACAGCAGCTCTCGGCAGCTCTCACTGGCTGCCAGCTGCTTACGCTGACCTCTGGCTGCGCCTGGCAGCACACGGTAGCCCATGGCAGCACACAGCAGCCCATAGCAGCACAGCAGCCCACGCCCACTCATGCTGGCTGCCAGCCACTCACGCTGTCTGCCGGCCACT
Source organism: Rhinolophus sinicus (assembly GCF_057876585.1). Lineage (NCBI taxonomy): Eukaryota > Metazoa > Chordata > Mammalia > Chiroptera > Rhinolophidae > Rhinolophus > Rhinolophus sinicus. Next base: position 87,219,364 of record NC_142503.1, read on the forward strand.
CACACTGGCCACAGGCCAATCCTGGTAGCCCACAGCAGCCCACAGCAGCACACAGCAGCTCACGCTGACCTCGGGCCACTCATAGCAGCCCTGCTCCAGGGAGAACCGTTGTTCACAATCTTAGCTGTAGAGGGTGCAGCTCACTAGCCCATGTGGGAATTGAACCAGCGACCTCGGTGTTAGGAGCACATGCTCCAACCACCTGAGCCACCGGGCCGGCCGTCATTTTGCCTTTTGAGGGTCAGAGTATTAAATTGGGTGGGAATCCACACTTTACATCAAGTTATAGTCTCCAGTAGAAGGATCTTGGAAATACACCCTCCCCTGATTTAGCCAGGGAAGAAAAAGAATATGACTGGGTCCAATAAGAACTACATTCTTCTGTTTTTACATGAAGGCTAACTGAAGGTTAAAGATTTGCTAAATGTTGTCTTGGGAAGTGGTAATGAATTTGAAATAAGGACACCGGTAAAGCCCTTAAAGCTATAAAATGGCATAAAACTACAAACTGAAAATGGCAGGAAGAGAGCTGCTTTTTCTCTGTGGTGAATAATCATAATAGCTTGAATAGATGTGTGTGAAAGGCCACCAGCTCTCTATTTGGTTCTGCTTCAAGTAAATAGTCCCACCTGACCACACCTGCTACTGAGGTAAATGCATAGAACCAGGCGCATGATCTTCCTGGAAAAATAGGAGGTGTGTGTATTTCTAAATCAATATTTTTATAATCTTTTGTTCGGGTTCCATCAGGCTTTGTACATATGAAGACTTCCCAACATTTGGGTAAATATTAATAAATCAACCTATGACGTTTATTAAAGACAAAATAAGTCACTGCCATCCCCTTCTTCCAACTTTACAAACAGTCCCCAAGACAGCGAGGTTACATCATTTTCTGAAGGCCGAGCAGCCAGGACTGACCAAAGGGGATTTGCTTCACCTGGTTCTGCTTCCTTTCCCACCTGGGAGCTCATCATGTGGGAGTTTATTTATGCACACCTGTGCTACCCAGACCCTGGTGTGAGGACATGAACAGGCATGGAACTTTGTTGTTCCACCCATGAATTTCGTTTTCATTAAGTATTTAGGATCCCATAAACACTGTCTTGTTTCATGTTTCATAATATTATTTCTTTACTTTTTGGTACTTGATACCAATAATGAATGCAGCACCCAACGATGCAGCTAGACCTTGTGATTCCCTGATGAGACCCTAAATTAATCAGCCGGGGCACAGACACCACTCAAGGTGGAAACACTTGAAGCTTTAGCTGCTTATTTTCCCAGGTGTTCAAGTTTCACCTACCTTGCAAGCTGTTACAAGCACACTGCTCTCCTAGTTACTCTGGCGCTGGAGAGAATACAGGCCTGCGGCAACAAAACTGCTATCATCTGCCCCTCTTGCTGAATCTGATGGTTCTGTGGCCACGGGCCCTGTCTGAGGAGGAATTCCCTGAGTGAGCCCTTCCAGTCAGCAACTCTGTGCATCCCCAAGGATTAACTCCCAATGGATTAAAGGCGTTAGCCCTCCCACCAAATCAGCGTGGCCCATGGAATGCCTTCCACAGAATCCTACAGAGGTGGACGTTTATTGAAACAGATCCTGAGATCGCCCATCAGAGCTCCTGAATTAAAATCTCTGGTAGTGGGTTTGGGAAACTAGTGCCACTCACAGCAGAGTAAAATGGTTAAATCCAAATTGACCCTGGGTGTAAACCCCGAGGTCCTTTAGGAATGTAAAGGAATATTCACTGCAAGCAAAATCCAAGTCCATGTGCTGGAAGGAACAAGAGGAAACAGCCAGCGTTGCCGTCAGCTCAAATCAGGCCCTGAATCCTTTGGGCCATCCCAGATTTCTTTTTAGCCCTGAGGACGTGACCTAGGACTGGTTTTCATGGTTACACAATGCACTGGTTATGCCTATTTCAGATTTACTAACAGCAGGGGTAGGTCCAAACCATTATCAACACAGAGCATGAATTAAAATGTTCACTGACGAATGCCAGAGCACATTTCAAACCAGAAATTTCCATTGATGTAAACTCAGTAGTGCATGTCTAAAGCAGCTCATGCACTGAGAGCATCTCCGGAGATAAGGAAATGTTTGTGTTCCTAAACCAGAGACAGAGGTCCTTGAAACCACCACATGACTGGCTCCTAGAACACGGAGGCTCTCATACTCCAGATGATAAATCAGTTCAATTTGTTCTACTTTGTATTCCTCGCTGTTCATCAGCACCTATGGTGAAATTTAAATAGACTGCAAACGCATCAAAAAAATAAATAAATTTCTTAGCAAAACTTAAAAGAATCCTAAGATGTGTTCTCTTCTGGTTTCAGAATGCAGTGAAACAGGAAGTGAACCTCACAATGGGGAGGGGACCTCAGGGAAATATGACTCAAGCTTTTTTGAACATACTCCATTTGGGGGAACAAAGTCCACAGTTTGCCCACCCTTCCAACTTTCCCACTGGGTAATAAAAAACATGGTAACAAAGAAATAAAGGAGAGGAACAAATCAGTCAAAATGGCAATAATGGAGCAATTACACAAGAACAATTAACAAAGGAAAATCGTAATAATTTTACAAATACATTATTTAATACAAAAGTATCACCACCTCCAGATCAGGACCAGCTTAAGTGATGACTAACCATTAGGGTAATAGTATTATTTACATCCACATCATGACACTTCTGAGAGTAACAAGTGGTGCTATTAATACCTTCACTGAGACAGCAAGCATACGAGTAAACTGGAATTGTCCCAGGAGACCCAGCGTTATGGCCACCGAAGTGACAATGCACAAACAGCATGTCCTTCAAGAAAAGTGTAGGTATTCCAAGCATCTGTGCACTTGCCCATTAAAGACTTTGCAACGTTATTGGTGGTCAAACACTGAAAGCAAGGCCTCACAATTCTCTATCAAGACGTTGATTCTAGTGTCCAAACATTCATGACAGACTTGGCCTTCTTGTACCTCAGAGATTTAGATCAACCTGACGTCAGTCCATGAGGAGCTAAATCTGCAACTGCCCCACCTCTCCTCCAAACACTTCTCCCACCTCATTCAGCTCCAAACACTTCTTAATTTGGGCTTCTTTTAAATTTACAAGTTCTTTTTACATCTAAGATTTCTTTCTTCTATTTGGTTTCCAACAAATGAGCTGTTTAAGCTATTCTTCTATTACTGACTTCTAATATTATAGACAATTATGATCAAATAACATAATCTGGATGCTATTGTTCCTTTTGGAATTCATTAATGCATTCTACATGATCTAGTGCTTGTATTAAAGTTTTCCAGAGAAATAGAACCCATAGGATACATACCGTGTTTCCCCGAAAATAAGACCTAGCTGGACCATCAGCTCTAATGCGTCCTTTGGAGTAAAAATTAATATAAGACCCAGTCTAATATAATATAATATAACATAATACCAGGTATAATATAATATAATATAATATAATATAATATAATATAATACCGGGTCTTATATTAATTTTTGCTCCAAAAGACGCATTAGAGCTGACGGTCCAGCTAGGTCTTATTTTCAGGGTAATACGGTAGCTATGTATAAGAGATTTATTATGGGAATTGACTAACATGATTATAAAGGTTGAGAAGAGCCACAGTCTGCCATCTACAAGCTGGAGAACCAGAAAAGCCAGTGGTATAACTCAAGTCTGAGTCCCAAGGCCTGAGAACCAGGAGCTCCAATGTCCAAGGCAGGAAAAGATGGATGTCACAGCTCAGAGAGAGCAAATTTGTCCTTCCTCCGCCTTTCTGTTCTGTTTGCACCAGTGGATTGGATGCCCATCCATATCAGTGAGGGGGATCTTCTTTACTCAGTCCGCTGATTCAAATGCTAGTCTCATTCCAAAACACCCTCACAGACACACCAGATATCTGGGCATCCCTTAGCCCAGTCAAGTTGACACAAAATGAACCATCACATGCATGGCTTTTTTAATATTTAGTTTTGCTCAAAAAGAATGCATTTTTCTGTTTGAGAGGTCCACTGCCCCCATTTTGTACTTGCTCATGGTGCCTGTGTTACCATTTCTGTGTCTGTGGGCACTGGTGACACGGATACCACTATCTTCATCAGTTACCTTAAAAGATCCAGTATAAGTTCCTGAACGTATAAATTTACTGCAATTTGAAGTGTCCCATTCGCCAGGCACTGTCCAGCCTTGTGCTATCATACTGCTCATCCTCCTCCCAGCCCCTATCTCTGAGTCGGCCCTTTGCCAAGGTCCGAGCTCACACCATGTGACCCTCCCTGAGTTTGCACCACAGGCAGCAGCCTGGAGGCCTACCTTCTGCCCCCGAGGGAGCTCCTCCAAGAAACCCTCCCTACAAGGGATTTGCTCACCAGGCTTCAAAGGGAATAAGATTGTCTTCATAGATTGCACCGGGTAATGGTAACTCTAAATAGCACATTTATTAGGTATCTTGAGAATTTAGTACTTAGTCAAACATACGAAAAGGATCACAATATGCCATTCCCAAATATGCCATTTTGGCGTAAAAATTCTTTTGAGCTGAAGGCATTTGAGTCCCTGAAAGCCCTTATCTACCTAAAAGTAGAGCCTTCCCCAAAACTCAATTATCATAAATCTCCTTGAGAAGAACTCTAACAGACATTGTCATAAAGACTAGCAAATCTCCACACTCCTAGGCTAGGAGCAGCCCTGGGGCCTGGCCGCCGTGTACCTTGTGACCGATGTCAGAACATAGTCAGAGCTGGAGCCCCTGGTCGGTTACACTCCCTGCAGTTGGAGGTTTGCAAAGCACATCCTACTGGCCACACAACCTCCACCCCATTTTGTAGGGAGTGAAACTGAGTCACAGAGAAGTGAAGTAACTTATCCAAAGTCAGGGCTAGTTAGTAGAGAAGCCAGGCCTTGAGGCTTCCAGAAGCCTGCTGGTGGCCACTGTGCTAGCCTGTCTCCTTAGCCCACACTTGCTGCACCTTCATAAACTGTCTGAAACTCACAACAGCGTCTTTAACACATGTGCTTCATTTGGTATACAGCGTTCAAAAAAACGGAAGTCTATAATAGCTTAAGCAGATGTCCACCAAAGCAGACTTAACATCTTTACAAACCACCCAAATTAGATCAATTCCCGAGCCTAGGTAACTACAGAACTATCTGGAAATATTACATATCCAGAATGGCTCTTGAGCCCATGATGTGAGATAATTGAGATTATTACTATTTCTTTTTAATAACACAACAACATCAGTAAACTCTACTATTTCATTGAGGTCCCTCAAATCTTAGAATAGCCGAAACATGGTTCCATTATCTAGGACCAGGTGAGGACAAACTCTGGATGAGTAACCAGGTAAATAATCCTGGATCACTGCATGAGGCTTTTCTTAACAGGCTTGCAAACATATCTCAACGATATAAGTTTATTTGCAAAAATAAACATTTCCGGGAAAAGTTTCCTTTTCAGCAGAGGGACTAGAGAGTTGAAAGCCCCGTGAACAAACGCTGCACACAGCGCTGCCCAGGGCCCTCCCACAGGGCTCAGAGGCGGCGCATCAATCGCGGCTTTCCCGCCCTGGCTCCTGAGGTCTGTGCGTGTGGGCGCTCTTAGGCCCTGCAGCACAGTGACGCTCGTCTAATTCTCTACGAGGCCAGGACGTGTGCAGACAACACCCACTGCCCCGAAACCAAAGACATAAGGGACCAAAGTCACTCATCTCCACCTTACACACACAAGAGTTTCAGGGGCCCCAACTTCCCATTTCCTAAGAATCTCCGGGAGGAAATACATTCAATTGTTTAAGATTCCAAAAGCCAGTGAAATTCCCTGGATTTTTCTCATGATCACCTGAGTGGTACTAGGCATTGCTTCTAAGTTATTCCAACCAAATAGAGTCTCCTGCGCCTTTGGAAACCGTTCAGTGGAGATAACCGCACACTGACTTCCACCATCCATTCAAACACGGCCCCCCAGGTCATACATGTTGGAATCACAGCTTTCCTAGGTCCTGAATCACAGACGGCAGTTTTCTTGTCCTCTTTCTGGGCCTCAGACTTGTTTAATAAAACACAGTTCACGTGTCTTCCTCCCTCCACGTGTGACAGACGACCAGGATACTTGGGTTTTATTTGAAGAAAATCCATAAAAAGCAATAACCAAATAGTATTAATTTGATTCTTTTTTCCATATAATTCAGGACACCAACGGCCAAGTATAATGGCCCCAAATCTTCCAAATCTCAGACTGGTCTGAATTTGTAGTGTATGTGGCCACCCTCACCCAACGACACACACTAATCATGGAATGTTCTGGACTCATGGGACTACGGGTGGAGCCAGCTGTTACATCTCAGATCGTAGGTTTTACCAAAAAGCAGATTAAGCGGGGAGTTCCAGTTGGGTGGGGACTAAGTGCTTTTTTCCCTCAGATTGGGTGTGTCAGAATGAGGAAGTGTCTTTTCTCACTGTCCACCAAGCAGAGCTTTCCAGCACACAAGCCTGAAAAGAATTTCTCTTCTCTAAGACCTATGAAAACACTGGGAAATTACCCACAATGTATAAAATGGTCCTGGCTTGTTTTGTTTGCTTGCTTTGTCTTGGATAAATCTCTCCGGGTACCACCCAAAACATGCCAAATCATTTTTGCTGTACTTATCTCTTAAAACATTGTCTTTTTCACTTAGGCTATGAAGTCTGACTTGTCAGGACTGCATATTATGATTCTAAACGTTGAAACTCTAAAAGCAACTCATGCCCCAGGACTGGCATGTGGCCATTCAGTGATTATCAACTGAGAATAGTGACAGTGACCAAAAAGCACAGTGATGCAAAGCAAACAGTCTCCCCAAATGTCCCCCTGATATACCAGCAGGAGGGCAAAAGGGCATATTAATTTCTTAGCGAAATCAGAGTATCATTCTGGCTAAATACTGAATTATGTTAAGTAAGATTCTGAAGAAAGTAAGAGTAGATAGATAACAGGGTGTTACAATTTAATTAATATATTAAAATTGTACAGATTTCATTTTATCCTCTGTCTGGGCTTCAGAGAGGGCAAGAGACAGGACAGTAACAAAAAAGAATCTTTTCTGTTCGGAAAATACTGATGGATTTTTTTAAGAAAATACCTAATGCGTTTTTACTCAGTATTAAGAAAACTACTTTCATAGATGGATATACAGGGAAGTGGCAGTTGTTTTTGTTTTTTTTACCTAACTTATATCAATAGAAATACTAGTTCTGTCTCTTACAAAGGCAGTGACAGAGCGAGAAACAGGCAGGATTACCTGGGTGAGTAAGGACTCTCATGTATCAAAAAGACTGTGAACCCAAACTATATGCCTTGATAATTAAGAACAACAAGTTACAATCACATACACAGAATTATCCTTTTTTTTTTTTTTTAACTATGTATGTAATTAATATCCCCATGGGATAGAATTCCAGCTCTTCCAAGTCCTCTGTAAGCAAGTGTCCTGGCCCAATCCCCTGCCTCATTCCAGGCAGGCACACTGGCCTCCCCTTCCTCCTCCTGTAAAGTCTCTGTGCTAACCTCCTTCTTGCTGGAAGGGAGGACAGACCTCACCTCTACCCACTCAGGCTCTGGGGCTGGGGCCTGTGAATTGAACTGACAAAAGATTAATGGGAGAAAAAGCATACAAATTTCATTTGGTGTTAATTTTTTCCCGTGGCCTGGGGGGCTTCCTTGAAGGAAGTGGAAACCAAAGAAGCAGTAAGACCTGAGGGCTATGTACCACTTTTAACAAATAGTGATAAATTATACAGATATGATAAGACAAAGGGAAAACAGGCTTGGGCTAAGGGCAGTCAATTATGGAAAAGTGACTAGGAAGTACATTTGGAAACCTGATGGAAAAAAAGATAATTTCTCAAGAGTTTGTTTGTACAGACTCATCTTGCATCCACTGCCGGTCTCTGATGATAAGAATGTTCTCCCTTCCTGGTCAGGGAGTGCACCTTCCTCACAGGGATATTTTATGCCCTACTTTTAAGTACAAAGGGAGAGGTCAGACAACCTTCCTGCATCTGCTGTTTCTCAAGTGCCTTCAGCTCAAAATAATCAGCATGCCAAAGCAGCATTCACAGGTCCCAGCCTAAAGAACCTAAAAAGGCAGAGGAAATTTGTTTTTCCTCCCCTCCACATACCAACAGAGGCCACCCCCCCACCCCACCCACAAAGCATCCATTTAATGGATTAATCAACACACACCTGTTGATTCCATACTAGTGCCAGGCATCCCCCCCAGATGAGGGAGAGACAGAGAACTTGAATAATCTAGAGAAGGTCCTGACCTCATAGAGCTTTCATTTAGTGTGAGAAATAGACATTAAAAAATAAGGATGCATCATGACTGTCAGGCAAAAAGGGGGAGAGGTCAATTTGACTTTGTGATGAGGATGGTCATAAAAAGCTCTCTGCAACTTTCCTTCTTGTTGTTAAGATGAAAAAGAAAGAACAAACTAGAAGCCGACTTGGAAGTCTAATTATAGCCCTGAAGCTCATTTCCTGTAGTGGTTATTTGACTAAGAGCCACAGTGGGGGGTGTGGGGGGGTACACTGTGCTGCTTAATGGTAAACAAAAGTCAGCCAAGGGGACTTCGCTGAAGGGAATCGTTTGTCCAGTTAAAAAGCTCCTTTTGTTTCCAAAAGCTACTCAAAATTCAAGCCCTGCAAGTCGTTTAGGTAACTCTGAGGGAACAAGTAGGCTTTCACCTACTTTGGGGAAAGCATTTTACAGAGAAGCATCCTGTTGGGGGAGAGAGCAGGTGGCACACTGACTAGGTTGTTTATAAAGACAGACTGGGTGGATGGAAGGGCTCCAGTCTTTTAGCCTGAGAGGCACATAGGCTGTGAAATCTCAACAGTGGAATGCGCTCCCTCTGTGATGTGAGCTGGGGAGAGGTTCCCAGGAAGGGTAAACCCAGGAACGGTAAACCAGCCTCAGCCAACATGGTTCTGTGCTTTCTGTAAGCAAGGACAAAATGATATCCCTCCAGGAGGAAAGGACACAGTGTGATCATGAGAGTCATCGCTCAATGTGTGGTGGTCAAAAATACAAATGGGGAATGAGGCCAGGAGGCCCTCAGCTTACCTCTGTTCACAGGAAATACTAGAATGATTTGCCGTTCACTTGGCGGCTGAGACAAAAGGCAGAGGTGAGAAAACATATTTGTCTATGAGAATAAAAATTCATTGAGTCATTGCTGCAGGGACTATAGTTCAGAAGCTGTAGAAAAATTCTTGGCACTTTTTCTTTAGAAGTTCCCCTCCCCCCCATTTCAAGAGGTTAAAAATCATTTGATCACTCTGCTTTCAGTATCTGGAGTCTGGATTTAAAACACCAGAAAAACACTGCAACGAATATGCCTAATTTTTAAAGTCGGAACAGATCATTTCCTCAAAGCAAGAAAGAAAAATCTTGATTCAATGAATCGTCTTGACTATTCTTTAACAATTTGTTATATTTTAAAAATGAAAGCTGTTAATCCTGAAGGCTATCAAATGAAACTAACATCTTATTCTCCCAATTGCAGTGCAAAATAGAGCGAGATGCCTTCCTGAGACACTGTCCCCTCATACTACCAGGTTTCCCCGAAAATAAGACCTAGCTGGATCATTAGCTCTAATGCATCTCTTGGAGCAAAAATTAATATAAGACCCGGTCTTATTTTACTATAAGACCAGGTAATATAATATAATATAATATAATATAATATAATATAATATAATATAATATAATATAATACAGTAGTACCTCAGTTTTCGAACATCTCAGTTGACGAACATTTTGGTTTATGAATGCCGTAAACCGGAAGTAAATGCTTCGGTTTTTGAACACGACTCAGAAGTCAAATATGTCACACAGCTTCCCCTGAGTGCAAGATCCTGAGGCCTAGCTGTCGGCTGTTTTCTAATGTTTCAGAGCTCATGGATTATGTTCGAAAACCGAGATACCACTGTATAATATATTATATTATGTTATAAGACTGGGCCTTATATTAATTTTTGCTCCAGAAGACAAAATTTGCTCCATTAGAGCTGATGGTCCGGCTAGGTCTTATTTTTGGGGAAACATGGTATCCCCAAAAAGATAAGGCAACGTATCATCTAGACCCCCAAAAAAGGACACAGGCCAAGCGTCTTTCACAGACACTGCTTCAGATCATGAGCAAAGCTTTTCAGCTCACAGCCAAAAGTCCTCTTGTTGGTAGCACACTCAAATGACACACTCCACAGGAGGAAATGTCTCTTCATTCCACTCAGGGGGTTTTCACAGCTGAAAGCCAAGCGATTTGAATATGAGTTCACCAGCTCAAACCCGGTCAAAAGCAGAGAAAGAGAGTCAGTTGTACAGCTATTTGGCTCACTGCAACCCAACACAAAACTGGTTCTAGCCAAGGTTCTTGGGTCCCAGTCAAAAGCCCCGGGCTAGGACTGCCTGAGCTCCTTCCTACACACCTCCAGTGGCCCAGCCCATGGCGTTTCTGATTACATACCTGACACATGTCCATCTCCTCCTTCTCCACTTCTTCAGACAGGTGTCTCCTCTGAAAGCCCAGGTCCTGGACCTGCCAGATGCTTAGTCTTTCTAGTCTCTGTTTGAGCAGCTAAAATAAATATCCTCACTCACACCAGGGCCCCAACTGGAAGTCTGTGAACGATTCCACTCACTCTTCCTGATAGAAACACTGTCCTGAGCCTACAAAGGGTGATTTGAGGCAAGTCTAATTCATCAGAGCCTAAAGAAGAAAGTTGTAGAATCAATCCTTGGGCTGGAAGGGAATGTGTGAAGGAAATGTCATCATCTGAGCTGTGGCTAATTGGCGTGCAGAGCCTTCACCTAAATAAATTTACATTTGATTTTTTTGAAAGTTAACGTTCAAAACTAAAACAAGCACTTAGGCTAATTTTGGCCCATGGGGCATCAGTGTTTGACTTCACATTTGGTCCAGCCCATTCATTTTACACGAGACAGCTAGGGCACAGAGAAGTATGATTACGTCTCCAAGAGCCTTGAGCCCACTAGAAACAGAGCTGTGCCCAGGACACAGGTGTCCGCCCTGTAGCTTCATCTGTAAGCCTGGGCATCCCTGCTCCCTGACAGGCCGGCAGGCAGGGTAGAGTGCAATCAAGTATCATTTGGACTCAAAATTCTGCATTTAAGGAAAGGTCAGTTCCTCTTTCTCTGCCTCTTCTCTTCCTAAACAGTTCAGTCCAAAGCCCTTGGATGAGTGAGAAGGTGTCCCCACATAGTGGCAGTTGTGCAGAGGTGTCAGAGCCTGACATGGTGAGCAAGACATCCATGTAGGGTGAGACCAGCACCCTCAGAACCAGAGGAGGTGAGAAAGGTGTCCTTAGGAGGATGGGAGATTGCTTATGCCAATGAGAAAATGCATCAAGGGTAATGGGAGGCAGGCTTCTTACTATCAGAGACAAGAGTTGCAAATACTGAAACGGAAACACTAAAATGAACGTTGACATTGAACATGGAAGTTTTGATGTGAACTCATGGCTGTCAATATAAGCAGATAGATTTAGAAGTACATGTAGATGGATTATACTTGTGTGTACATGTATTTTCCAGCTCCGTTCACTGCAAGGACCTGGGAGCAGTGACATCCTTATGCAGACTGGGCTTCTAAATAGGATTCTTGACTAAAAGGAATCAGGGTTCCTTGGAGAAATGGCTGCTTCCAGGACTGGGGCAGGGAAAGTACAGGAAGAACCTAGGATATCCTGTCCCCAAAAGTAAGAAAGTGCTCAAATGTGGACACATCAAAAGAACACAGAAGACTTGAAAGGACTCCTCCTGCTTGCCAAATCAGAGACATCAAAATCTGAGCATCACAATAAGTAATTTAATAAATAAATTACACCTCACTGGATAAAACAGGAAAATATAACAACACACAAATGGGTGAATAAATGGAAAGTACGTGGAGTACAGGACATATATGTAGTTTCAAAGTACCTCCCCAAAAGACAATTAATTTACAAAGAGGAAAAGAAATATTTTGCAATGGAGAACGCTGGCAAACACCACCCTAATCGGGAGATCAATGTTAATATCGTCAGTAATGGGCAAATTGCAATCATGCATCACCTGGGAGGATGCCATGAGGGGACCACAGCATCACTTCTGGCATTGTACTGCTCAAGATGCACAACCTCAATCTAATCAGGAGGAAACACCAAGCAGAAGGACAGTCAACCAAATAAGAGACCGGTAATTTCAAGTTCAAGGTCAGAAAAATTAAGACTAAAAGAGACTGAAGAGAGGAGACAACATGGTTCCTTTTGCTATAAAGAACATAACTGGGACAAGTGGGCAAAGTTGAATAGGATCTGAAAATTAGATGTCAGTAACAGCCATAATTTCCTGATTTTGATGGCTGTGTTGTGGTTTTGTAGGAAAAGATCCTTGTTTATGGGAAATATACACTCAAGTATTTGGGTTGATGGGGCATCAGGTCAACAATGTAGTCTCAACTAGTTAAGAGGAAAAATTATTTGTACTGTACTTCCAGTTTTTCTTTCAAGTTGTGATTATGTCAAAATAAAAAATAAAGAGTATTACAAGAGAAAAAATATAAAGCATCAGCAATTAAGAGAGGCAAGCAGGGAAAGAGGACATTGTAAGAACTCCACAATTAGAGCACTAACTGGAGCCAAACTGCTTGAGTTCACATTTCAGCCCATTGTTTATCAGCTGTGTGACTTGGGAAAAGTTACTTACCCTCTCTGTGCCTAAATTTCCTCATTCATAAAATGAGGACCATAATAGTATCTACCTCAGAGAGTTGTTATGGGAATTAAATGGGCTTATATTTAAGTGCTTTAAAAAGTACCTGGAACATAGTATCATATACCTAAGTGCAAGTAAAATAATATGTCCCCTGGTTGGAACCCACATATGCTCACTGAGGGAAAGAGGGAGTGGATGGAAAATAAAACTTAATTATGTTTCTTAATTTAAGAGAGAAGACATTACTCTGCAATTATAGCCAAATACAGTTTCTTCTTTGATATTTTGGGGCTTACGTTTTAACCAAGAGTAATCAACTGAAGCTCAGGGGATCTGTGTAGTTAGTTGTCACACAGGATATAGAGAAGGTGGAATACCAATGGTGCTGGAATGTAAAGCAGCTCGTAAAAGTGGTGCGTAGAGTTTAGCACATCTGTCTGTTGAATAGAAAAGCCTTTTCCATGGTGACCTCCTGGATACCAGCGTCAACACATCCCACTTCCCTCCAGAGGTGTTTGCTCTGACCAACAGTGCCACCAACAGGTCAACACCGTAAAGACAATTTGATAATACCAGAATCCTGGCCAGATTTCTAGAACTCAAGAATTGCCAGGCTGAAAAGACCTGCAACCAGCAAATAGCAGGCGCTGAGTAATTAGTTGCAGGATCCACGTTTCTATTGTCTAGCCTAATCTACCTTGGAAAATAAATGGTTTCTGCAGTAACTTACACATAAAGAAAGGGAAATCCTATTTACAATTACTAAAATCATAATAAAGGAATAAACTTGAAAGTTAAGAAACTGTATGAAATACCGAATTTCGCGAGGAATTATAAATATGAACAAATCAACATACATACCATACAACTAAATTTTAAAAATCTGAGTATTATACTTTGTTCCTAATTTATTTATAAATTTAATGTGATTCCAATAAAAAATCCCAAAGAACTTTCCTTTCCAAAAACCTGCAAAATGCTTCTAAATTTCATTTAGGAAAATATGAAAAACATACTAATATCAACAACCAACATTTACTGAGCCAAGCACTGTTACTTTTATAAGTTTTCTCTATAATCTTTACAATTGTGTGGGACAAATACTATCATCCATAGTGGAAATGCATTGTTTTAGCTGACCAGCATCCATATTTCTTTCCTGTGACAATATTACTCTGATTTCCCAATTAATGCAATTCTCTTCTCTTGGTTTTAGCATTAGAACTATTAATCCATGTCCTGTTTGCCTCAAGCCAAGGAACAGGTACATTACGATACAGATAAATGACCCAGATAAATGACCCGTGCTAGGTCAACTGCCTATTGTTTCAAATTATGAGTAAAGAAACAAAAACCCTAACAATGGTTGAAGTTCACTCATTCTAGCAGTGGTGTCCTGACAAGGTAGTTAATTATTGCCTCCCATCTAGCTAGAGCCCTAGAGGTAAGGAAGCAAGGAGGGAAGGCACGAACCCAGGAAGTATCAACAGAAGGCCATTTGCACTTGCTAACTGAAGGACAAGAAAAGGGAATGGTGTTGGCAGAATCCTGTGTAGCCATAGCAGAGGGGACATCTGACAAAGTCTGTGCTCATACAAAAAGGAATAAAACCATTAACTATAACTACCCAGGGCTGGCAGGGAGTGGGGAAATGAATACCCTGACCTGTCTGCCATGATTTTTTACCAGTGGCCAATCAAAAGCCAGAACACAAAGAAAACCCAGGTGAAGAATTCCATAGAAGTCAGCCCCAAATGACACATGGCAGGAGAGAGAATGCTGGGGAATAGATCTGGAAGAGAAAAATTAGTTTGACCAGCACGCTTTCCAATTTTTGCTAAAGGCAGAATTGCTTTTGGCAGCTTACAGCAAATCAGCCAAACTGATATACCCTCACATTACAGATTTAAAAAAAATGAATTTCAAAGAGGTTAGGTTACTTTCCGAAGGTCACATAGGTGTAGGATTCTAAAACAACTTAAATTTACTAAAGGAAATTTAAAAGGCTGTAAGAATTAAATTAGTCCAATATGTGTCTGCATGTATACACATGCACACACACCAACCGTTGAATCAGAATACACAACCTAGGAACAATCCTGGTATCCATAAGAATGCAGTGTGTTATGAGGCATCAGTGGGGAAAGGAAAACTCATTTGTCAAATTTGGAATGGGGGGAATTGTTAAATATATGAAGGGGAAATCAATTTAGATCAAATCATAACATATACCCAAATGGATTAAAGACCAAAATGTCACTACCACAAAACATTGTGAACAAAACAGTGTATTTTAAATCCAGAACCCTCTATCCAATCTTCCATTCAATGTAGGGGTAAAGACCTTTCCTTTAGAAGACTTTTCAAAAATTACCTCCAAATCTACCATTCTCAGGAAGCTTCTGCAGGATATGCTCCAGCAAAAGAAGAGTGTAATGCAATAAAGCAGAAAACATACAATACAGGAAACAAGAGACTCTAATATAGAAGAGCAGCAGAGAAGTCCATGGATGACACTTGTGCAATAGTCCTTGAGAGCAGCCAGTCTCATCCAAGCAATAAAACAAAGGGCACTTGAAGAGTTGATTCCAGCAAAAATGAAATAAAAACCGAAACTCATACAAGTATTAGGTTGGTGCAAAAGTAATTGCGGTTTTGCAATTATTAACCTTTCAAACCACAATTACTTTTGCACCAACCTAATAATTGGAAAATATTAATAGGCATGTTACGGAGATAATTCAGGCATTTGGAAATAATTAGCAAGACTCAATTTATATGAAATATCCAGGATAAAGAAATCCATAGACATGGAAAGCAGACTGGTGGTTGCCAGAGCCTGGGGCGGGACAAAGGAGAATGGAAATGACTGCTTAATGGGTATGAGGTTTCCTTTTGAGGTGCTGAAAATGTTCGTGAGTGTAGTGTTACTAAATGGCATACTTTAAAATGGTGAATCTTATGTTGTATTTTACCACAACGAAAACACAAAGATATAGAGCAAATTAAACAATAAGGGCAATTACTAAATATACCAGGAAAAATAAAAGATCAGACAAGACAGTAGACGTGATTTTAAAGCATGGTTAGGTTTCGGTGTCTTTGCATATTCATAACTAAATGATGACTACAGATTTAACCAAAAGCTGTGATATTAACAGATTAGAGGAATGGAGGTAAGAGGTTTATGTTTGGGGGAGTGGTAATAAAAAAGT
The DNA here is from genome assembly GCF_057876585.1 of Rhinolophus sinicus. Classification (NCBI taxonomy): domain Eukaryota; kingdom Metazoa; phylum Chordata; class Mammalia; order Chiroptera; family Rhinolophidae; genus Rhinolophus; species Rhinolophus sinicus. The sequence continues at coordinate 87,235,349 of NC_142503.1, forward strand.
TAATCCTCACCTACCACATCAAATCAACAGGTGATATCTAAACAGACCAACTGAAAAATAGCAGGATAATTTAGAAATATGGAGGTCAGTAAGAGAACTGTAGAAAACATGGATGGTTGCTCTGGTAAGTGGGAACCAGCGGGGGGATGGGGGGGAGAGCAGGAGGTAACAGGGGCTGCTGTTTATTATAAACATTCCAGCCCCATTGGAATTTTTAACTGTATACATACAAGTATTACTTCTTTAAAAAACACACTTAAAAGCAGAGAAAAATATTGTAACCTAACTTTTTAACTTAAATTGGAAAAACTATGGAAGATCCACAGATTTCATTATATGAAAAGTCCAAAACTTGGGTACATCAAAAAGAATCAAGCTTCTGGGACTGAAAAATAATGGCCTGTCACCTAATCTCTTCACACATCCTCTTAACCGACAAACAGCACGAATAAAAACAAACATGAGTGGTTATGTGCAATGGGTCGTAAGTATGGAGAAGGTAAAAATTGCTGAAACAATTACCATTGCAAATGTCTATAGCAATCAGGCAGATTAAAATAAATCAGGGAAACAGGATAAACAAGTGACCAAGCCAGATGTAAGACAATGGGGTGTTGGGGACCACAGAAAAGGTACATGTCCGTCTGGAAACATTGCAATTGAAAAGATTTTAAAACATTCCAAACCAGCTTCCCTGTCAGCTAAAGGCAACAGGAGAAAGGTTTGCAAGTGCTAGGGAAGAGCAGAGAGCAAGGACAGACCGCTCTCGGTCCCTTCAGCATTCCCAGGGACAGAGGAGGCCACTAAGAGCAAGGGAGAGAGGAGGCTTAAGAGATGAGAAAGGAGTGGAAGATGGGACATCTCCATTTCCTTTGAGAAAACCGACTCGTCTCCATTTCGTGAGGTTTCCATCAGGAGTGCCTGCCTCCCAAAATGGAAGCTAAAAGGACCAAGTCTCCCACCCCTTCTAGGATCAGCTGATTGCTCTCTCCAGGGACTGGAGATGTACAGAAAGCTCGTAAGCAGCTTAGGGTTCCCTGCAGTGGCAGAGGTCAGCATGCTAACCACAAGGCCTGCACGACCACATCGTGGGCTGGGAACTGGCAGTATGACCACACTACCGTGTTTCCCTGAAAATCACACCCAGCCGGACCATCAGCTCTAAGGCGTCTTTTGGAGCAAAAATTAATATAAGACCCGGTATTATATATTAGACCTGGTTTTATATTAATATTTGCTCCAAAAGGCACATTAGGGCTTATTTTATATCACGAGCATCCTGAAAAATCATGCTAGTGCTTATTTTCTGGTTAGGTCTTATTTTTGGGGACACACGGTAACTAGTCATCAGCAGCACAGGACTCCCAGTACCTGAAAATACATGGTCGGTAGTAACACATGCAAATATACATTTTAACTTTTGTGATTAAAAATACTAATAAGCAACTATTAGGTCATAATAAAAAACAAACAGGGCCAGTTTAAAGGCAAAATTTTTTAATAAACATTATGACCAAAAAGTGTCCTTTTGCTGCTAGAAATACATAGAAAAATTATGAGTTAGTTTCAAAAAGTTTTCAGAATCAGTTTAACCCGACTTCTTTACCTAAAATTAGAGCTCCAGTCACCCCTTCTAGCCAGTATACTGGCCACAACATCAAGACTTTAACAGATACATCGAAGGATGGAGAGCCTCCTTAAATACCTAATTGTAAAGAAATCATAAATGTAAAGAAGTTTTAATTAAACACTGATACAGCTTGTATTCTGGAGCACCTGATTAAAAATAATATGCTGGGGGTTAAAACAGGATATAAAAATATTTCGATCAAAAATAATCCACACAATTTCACAAAACAAAAAAGGCCTGTTATTATATGGTTCCTACAAATGTTTTAAACAATGCGTTACTTTCTTCAGACAATGACTAAATATTATAGTCACTGAATAAGACAAGGCTAGAATACTTAACACTGACCCAAAAAGAAAACCACAGTAAGATTTTTAAAGAAAATGCCCAAATTGCATGATTTTCTTAAACCATTTATATTAAAAAGTATGTATATTTTTCTTTCCATAAAAATGATATTGAACTGTAGTTTTGTATCTTGTATTCCATATAGAAATATATTCATTTTCACGTCAATAAATATTATTCTATGGATTAAAAAGTGTCTCTGTATCAATACAGAATAGTCTTTTGAACTTTTAAAAATGGAACAAAATTTAGGTTTCAGTAGGATCATTTTATGAGATACTTAACAAGAGTCCCTAATTCAGTAACGGGGAGCAGAAAGTGTGCATGTATGTGTGCAGGGAGCAGGGTGGAGGAAAGGGAGTCTGCAAATGCAGGATTCCAAGTACCTCATTCTCTGACATCATTTTTTTTTGTTGTTGGTTTTAATTTTTAATCAGTTATACATTCTCTTAAGAGTCAAACAGCTCTACGAGACTGTTGTGAAAATTAGCAATCTGTCTTGTCTCTGTGCCCAACCCATCTGCCCTCCCCCAATGATCGAGAATTTACCTCCCCATCTTTACAAGCCCGTGTTGCTATTTTTTTCCCTTTTGTAATTTAAGGTATTATGGATTTTCCATCACAGGACACAGAACTATCTGCCTTTCTAACCAGTCCTCACCCCTGACTTCTTCCTGCCAACATGCTCTCCAAGGTGGATCATTGGCATTTGGCTTGACAGTCAAGGTTGACAACAGCGTGCCTCTGCAAACACAAGTCACAGCCAGGCCACCAGATACTCGAATACCTTTCCTTCCCTGGTTCAGTGTATAAGTTAAGTGTATAATTGCTTGGTTTTTTTGTTTGCTTGCTTCTCTGTCATAACTTAACCCCAAACTCTGCCAGTTGTCCAAATCTCTCCAAACAGCTGATGCACTGGGTCATCTACAAATGTCATCTTCAAAGGCTTCTGCCCCAGTCCAATCTGGCAGAAGAGGGGGTGATGGCTGCTACCCATGGGGGGGGACCGTACACTGCCAGAATGGCAGGATTTGGAGGAGCCAGCATGAGCACCACAGGCTCCGGGGCATCTTCTCAGAGAAGGAAGCAGACTCTGGGCAAAGAGAAAAGTGAACATTGTCCAGGTCAGGGCGATGCCTGCTGTGGTTTTAAACAGACACACTGTCGCTGTTTCCCAAGAACAAACTGAAAGGCAACCGCAGAAGCCTGACAGCTAAAGAATATGGCCTAAGGCTGCATGAAAAACCCAGATCCGCCACCTACAGGATTCTGCACAGGCGCAGTCCTCCGCACGTACAGGTTCTCGGGCACGAGTGATATTTACGTCCTCCCCACAAATTTCTTCTGTGGCGACACAAGCCATTATGAGCAAGAGAAGTCGTAATGCTGATGGCTATCCTAGGTCATTCTAAACAGAGTTAGTCATTTCACGGGGATATTGTGCTATGGTGCCCTGTATATGAGAGATACACGCCCTTTCAACCACACACTTGCCAACACAGGCTGGAGAGCAGCAATGTGAAGCTAGACAATTCCTTACTTGCTCAGATGTTCCTGCATTTACTGGGAAGATTTCTATTTTCTTCTCAATTATGTTTTTCCAGATTCCTACCATGGTGTGTACTCTCTTTTCTGAATTCTAAAATAATCATAAACTTTAAAAAGTGACATAAAAATCCATCTATTCTACCTTTTCCTAAATATGGCTATGTTGTGATAATTTTATTTATATTTTTTTAAAAATGAGTCTCTTGATTTAGTCAAGACCTCAGGGGCATAAGGGATTAACTACTGTCATTTTCAAAATGATGCATTTATTCAGGGAAAATCTTAATTTTCTTTGTCTTCTTCAGAAGAAAGAGCTGCAAGAATGCCTACAAGGCTTGAAACAATGTCAACTTAAAGCATTTTCACTGAAACTTGATTCCTTGGGCCAGAGGAAGGTCTTTACTGTAGTTGATGGTACTATGGAGGAAAAAAATGAACAAAATTAAATGAAGGATAATATATAAATAATACAGAATACTTTCATGCCATTAAAAAATGTAGCAGATCGGTATATATATTAACAAGGTAAAATGTGCAAGTTACAAGTTGGTGAAGAAACAAAGTTAGGATACAAAACAATGTTAGCATGGATTCAGTTTTATAAAACAGGGAAAAAAAGGAGAGAGGTGTGAACACACAACATACATACTATTCATAGTTTTCAAGGCATAAGGATATGGGGACTGCAACAATCTTCTTCATATCTCTCAATAACTTGTATTGAAATAGCATGAAAAACACAGCTGTGCCCATTTTGATAAAAATAAGAACCATAATAACGTAGAAAATAAAAGCTTCCCTATTAGTCAGTTATCTAGTAGTTATCTCATTTTTCTCCTAAGAAGTGTCCCATTTAATGGGTTCCCAAAAGGCCATATAGCTAATTGTTTTCCACTTTAGTTCCCAAGTGCACAAGAAAAGTAAAAGGAATGTAACTGACTTCAGAGAATGGGAATCAGGCAAAGAGTGTGCATGTGTTCGAAACTTAATAAGCCATAGCCAACAGCACCTCAGAAATTCCTGACAGATAGAAAGTCACTAAGGAGCCAGGGTTGAGAAACCCACCCAAGGTGACAGAGCTATTGAGAAGCAATACGAGTAAGTGGGGCTAGGACGGGTGTCCTTGGTTCCTTATCCTGTGCTCTTTCTATATAATAACACCACATGGGCCTGACCCCACATACCCTGTTTTATTGCACTTGAGTAAAACTCTTTCTACCCAAGGGGAGGAAAAACAGAATACAAGTAAGTGAACAACTAGTCATTTATGTCCCAGAAGCTGCTCCCTCACCAGCTACCCATATGCTGGGTGAATGAGCTAATCCAGCCTTCAAAGGTCACACTCACATTCTGAGAGCTGGTATCCCCCAGCTTGCAAGCCAGGCCCCCAGACTCCCCGCCCATCTACATCTCCTCCTGCTTCTACCGTCTGCAAGGGTGGTAACTGCACTCAAGGAGAAAACTGAAAAGACAGCTTCTTCTACTTTCTCCTGCTGTTGACACTCCCTCACCCCGTTCCCAGAGTCCTGTTTCTATGCTATCTCTAGATAGAAACCACCACCGAGATGGTTTCATGGTCAGGCACTGGGCATTAGCTGAAGCTGGACAAGAAGGGTAGGAAAGTAATAGTACAAAATGGATACCCTGGGAGGCGAGAGCTTGGAACATTAGAAAATAAAATTAAGTGAAACTGAATGAAGACAGCAGAAAGGAGAAGCGTGTAAAAGCATGTCGCCACGGCTTAAGCCCAAGCCCGTCTTCCCAAAGTATTTTCTTACCAAGTAGATCTTCTCATGTACTGTTTCCAGGCATCACTACCAGACTCCCTGCCACCACCGGTGTGCTTTTCTCCTCCTAGAGAAATACAAAAGCAGCTCACATCTCATTTCTTGGCCACTTTCTTTCTCTGTGGGTTCCTACTCGGTATCATTGAAACGGAGCTACCACAAGGAGATACCTGACCAGTTCCTTTACATTTAGCCCAGAGTATCTTCTCTGAAAACAAATAAATAAAAGACAGAGATCAAAATAAACACAAGAAAGGAACTACTGGGGAAATAAAATAAAAGGAATTAAGAGGAAACAGAAATGTATCAGGAAGCAGAAGAAAACCTTAAAAACAAAACCCAAAAAACCTTACCATTTGACCAAGGTGTTAAGAATGGAAACCTCTGGACAGTGGAAATACAATTTTATTTTCTTATTTATGCTTATCTATATGTAATTTTCTACCATACACATAAACTGCTTTTATAATAAAATATTTTAAATGTTACATTAATATCCTTAGAGAGGTTATAGGAAGATAATGATTCCACAGAACAAGAAAAGTATGCTATTTAAAAGTGTGCCATCAAAGCAAAAGAAATAAATAATAAGAGTAGAGGAGAAGAAAACTTAATAGAAGGATTAGAACAAAAATTAAGGAAATCTCCCATACAAAAAAAAAACACTAAAGAGATGGAAATAGGAGGGAAAAGATAACAAAATTAGACAAATGATTTTTCAAGAGATAACATTCATAGAATAGCAGTTCTAGAAATTAAAATAGAGAAAATCAAAGGGAAAATATTATCAAAGAAACACTACCAAAATAAAAGTAACAAAAACTTTCCAGGACTGAAACTATGAGTCCCAATATTGTAAGGTCAACCACTGGCCCACTGGTAATCCAACAAAAATTATAACAAACATCTCTATTTAAACATATTACTGTGAAATTTCAGAACATCAGACTTAAGTAGTAGACCCAAAATTTCTTGAAACATGGAAAAAAAAAAAAGATCAGAAATCGAAGTGGACTGGGCTCTTCAACCACAATACTGGAAACCAGATGACAAATGAATAGTAGCTTCAGAAGTCTAAGGAAAAATTATTACAAATTGTGCAGAAAAGACACAGCAGCTCTGCTTTTGATGTTGTTAGCCTCTTAACTCAGCTGCTAAACAGTTCCCCACACTGATACAACACATTCCCTAAATGATCAAGGTGTCTACTGGACCTAAACTGTTTTTGTACAAACATGTGGTTTATGATACACCTGCTTTCCTTCTGGGAGCCTGGAATTTTGGTATGCGCTAGGCAGAGGGTGCCTGAGTGACCAGCCCCCAATAAAAGCCTTGTATACTGAGTCTCTGAAGAGCTTTCCTTGTTGACTATGTTTCTCATATGTTGTCACAATCCGTTCCGAGAAGAACTGAGCATATCTTGTGTGACTCCACCGAGAGAAGACTCTTAGAAACTTCTATCTGGTTTCCTCTGGACCTCACCCAGGCGGTAAAGTCATATCATATACAGGGAAGAGACCGAGGGTTTAAGAAGGTTAATCTAGCAAAACAGAGGATCAATAATACATAATGCCCAAAGTTGTGAAAATGAAAGCAGTTAAAGCACACTTTTTAGAAAAATTGAAGTAAACTCAAAGGTAAATTTACATTTTTCCTTTAGTAAGAATCAAAAAGTAGCTGCCTCTGGGAAAGAAGGAGGAAGCAGAAAGTGTGGGCAGAACTGCTTTTTCCATTATAAGGATTTTTTAAAGCTTTAAAAATTAACTGCAGGGCTGAAATAGAGAAGAGCCCATTGGAGAGAAAGGCATGGGCCAGACACAGGAAGACAGGCCTACAGAAGGAGTGGAGAGATGCCACTACATAGCGGAGGGCAGGGGAAGGGCTGAACTGAGTGTATGAACCTTTTACCAAAGTCTGCACGCCAAATAGTAATGACAGTGCCCGTAAAATATATAAAAGATTGCCTCTAATGATTTAAACTTTTACAGGTATTAATGCCTGCTTGCTTTGCTTCTATATGTATTTTTAAAAACCCAAGGCAGTCTGTTTGTACTGTACTTCGGATCACTTTTAGTAAGTAAAACAATATGATTGTTGGGAAGGGATTTGAAAAAATTATTACTAAATTTAAGCTTACTAAGTAAAATTATTACTAAGAGCTCAAGGCGTATAAAAAGAAAAAAGAAACAGGGCTCAGTGAAAAAACAACAACTTAGTATTTTATCTAAGATAAAAGATAACGTTCAACATTGATTATGCCCACTTAGCAAATAAAAAACAGAAGTTTTCATATGAAATGTTCTGGCTTTAAAGCAGGGGTTCTTCAATATTTTTTGGCTCTTGGACCTTCTCCCCAGAAAACAGGTGTCACCATTTCAGGGGGTCACACATCTCGGGTTAAGGGCTGTGCGCTAATGTGATGCTACGTCTGAGAATGAAATGGAGGACCTTGGACAGTAACTCTGACTATGGAGCATAAGCTTTCTCAAGCATGTTAGATGAGATAAGACTATTACTTCAGTTTCCTGGTCAAACTTTTCTAAAAGCTACTACTGCTTTTCCCTTGCTGCCTGTTATGGACTGAACTGTGCACTAGTCCCTCCCCCTCCCCATTGATACGTTGAAGCCCTAACTTCTAATACCTCAGAACATAACTGTATTTGGAGATTGGGTCTTTAAGTAGGTAAGTAAGAGTAAATGAGGTCACAAAGGTGGGGCCCTAAGCCGATAGGACTGGTGTCCTTATAAGAATAGGAAGAGACACCAGGGATACGCATACAGAAAAAAGGCCACAGGAGGACACAGGAGGAAGGCAACCATCTGCAAGCCAGGAAGAGAGGCCATGGGAGAAACCACACCTGCCAACACCTTGACCTTGGACTTTCCAGCTTCCAGAACAGTGAGAAAATAAATGTATGCTGTTTAAGCCACCAAGTCTATGGTATTTTGTTATGGCGGCCCGAGCAGACTAATACCCTGCCCGACATGGAAAAGGCAAAATGATTCTCTACCTACCAAAGGCACCTCCAATCTCAGCCCCACTCGTTGGAATATTGACATTTACGATTCCACAGTCTGATCCTTTCGGTCTGTGTTTAAAAATGAGAGGCATGGTGAGAACAATGTATAGGAAAGTAAAAAACAAAACAAAAATAAATAAAAAATCCAAACAAAACCTCTAAGACTCTCAATGCCAAGAAATGCATTTTCAACTATGATGGTTTCATATTCTTTTTTTTAAAGTTAATCACCGCACACATCAGACTTACATAAGTTTTCAAAAATAAACAATGTTATACCCAAGCCAACGGAAGATTCTGCCCAAATCCTTGGTAAAGACGCTACTTGAAAGTCCCTGTTTTACTTCATTATTCCATGCAAAGACGTCTTCTTCATTCTATAAGGACAGACATTGGAAGCTGTTAGATGATACAGCATTCAGGTCAACGTTTGCCGATGTTAAACTCATTTCATGAGATGAGCCAATATCACTTCAGTGCAAAAAAGGAAACTTAGAGTTAACATCGGACTAATTCTGTTTCTCTTATACAGTGCTTTGTGGGACTTTCTCCCTAATTGTACTTTGAGAAACAAAGATCAGTACATTCTTCCATTCAAGCTACTACACATATTAGCTAATATTTGTTGAGCTCTTATTATGTGCCGCAGTGACCTACGCACTTCGCATGCATTTAGTTATTTAATCTCCCCCGTGACACAGGTTTCCTATTATCCCCAATTTACAGATTAGGCACTGGAGGCCCAGAAGCTAAATGATTTGTTCAAGACTTCATAGTCACACACATACTACAAAACATGAAATTATGCCCTCTAGTCACCATGTGAAACAATACATGACGTAAAGCAAGATTTTCAAAATGCAATCATGTAATTGCAACAAGGTGCTATTCTCATTACTCTTCAACTATTAATCATGGCATATTCAAACCTTGATTCAATCTCTAAATATTTCCTGGCAAGGCTAGGACCTGTCTCATGCTGGGGAAGGCGATCTTCTACTGATCTTCATTTGTTAAAACCTCTACGGCCTATCATCCTCTGATGCAGATCTTCAGCTTGCTCTGTGTCTTCTCATTTTGTCTGATACTCCGCTCTCCAACTAACAAACTATCTCGTCCTGTGCAGAAGCCAAATTTCTGGCCCACACAGCTCAGAATCAGGTGACTGAGTAGATGAGGGCCACATTTTCCATAAATCCCAACACTGGTTCTGTGCTCATCTTGGTTTCCCTGGCAGTTAGCTTGACATGCTCTATAGTTTAAAGTCATATTTTATCCGAACCTTCAAATTTTTACTAACCAGAGTGACTTTCTTAACCTTCCCCCGCAAAGTGAAACAAGTGAAATTTAATACCCCTTCCTTTTCTCCCAGTCTTCTCATCTGTTTCAACATTAGCCTAGCGAAAAGAGAGACAGAACCCATTTTTACCTTGAATTTAAAGACATAAAGAATTGGAGCAAAAGTCTCTGTATGTGCAATGGATGCGTTGTGGGGAAGACCCGTCACAATTGTCGGTTCCACATAGTTTCCAGGGCGATCCATAACCTTCAGTAGAGAAATGAAATAAAAAGAATGAAAGCATTTTGTTTTCTAGCACTTGGGGTCAGAGGACACACTCCTATACTTATGTAAAAAAGCAAACACCATTTATAGGTGAATTATTTCTCCAAACTAATATCCCATCGTGAATAAAATTTTCTCTGCCTCCTATTGGCTCTACCTTGGTTAAAGAAAAATAGGGAAAAAAGGAGTCAAGAATGGAGAGCTGTGCCATGTGTCACAACCAAGTTATGCTGAGAAAACCCTGGTTCAAGTAATTATTTTAAAATTCATATAACTTTAAAATAGATCCTTGATACCCATTGTGGTATAGGCTGCATTGTGTCCCCCACCCAAATTCATATGTTGAAGCCTTAACCCTCCAGGATGACAGAATTTGAAAGTGGGACCTTTGAAAAGATAGTTAAAGTTAAATAAGGTCACAAGGGTGGGGCCCTAATCCGATAGAACTGACATCCTTATAAGCAGAGGAAGAGACACTGGAGACCGCCTTCTCTCCATGCTTGGAGGAAAGGCCACGTAAGGACTAGCGGCCTCACCAGAAACCAACCTGGCCAGCACCTTGATTTTCAACTTCCAGTCCCATGAACTGTGAGAAAAATAACTTTCTGTTGTTCCAGCCCCCTGGTCTGTGATCTTTTATTATGGCAGCCCTAGCAAACTAAAGCACCTTGTACAAAAATCAAAAGCTCCAAAAGGCTCTACTGTAGACACTCTCCTAACCAACCTCCACGTAAGCAAATTACTAGTTCATGTCTACTTATTAACACTCGCTTTTCCTTCCGTAAAATATTCTGCCCACAGCAGGCTGCTGTGGCTGGTGGCTGACCCTCTGCAGTGCCTGAGTGACTAAATCTGCTCTCACCCTCTGCGCTCTGTGTTTATCAAGAGTCCACTGTACTTACTCTCAATCCTGAGCGCGACAGCTGTATTTATTATAGGAATGCCATGCTGCGTTACGTAAATAAATATTACACAAAGGAAAAACAGAGTTAGTTCTATAAAGATTAAGTTGAATGGTTTAGGGGAAAAAAATTCAAAATAAGTAAAAAGAAAACACAAATATCCATATACATGTCTGTCGAATGAGATGTGGGTGTGTCGATGGTAAGACATCTATGGAGCAGTCTTCTCTCAGATAGCTTTGCAAGAGACTCAGTTCTCAGTGAATTTTAAACAAAGTAAAACTATATTGTAGTTAATAAATTATTGGTATAGCTTATGCAAAGATGGAGACAAACTCCTACCATACATGAAGAAAATGCTTTGACTCTTTAAAGAATCAAACAAATGTAGTTAATCTGTGTTAAATTAAAATGTTTTTGGTGCGTTTTTTTTTTTTATTCTGTCTTAACTGTCCTTTTAAAACAACCATTAAATACAAATTCTAATTACTCTGAATACACAATCTTCTACTGTATCATGAAAAGGAGGGCTCCTTTCCATAGAAATTCCTACACTCAATTCAAAGGCAACCATGGCTCTGAGATGCTTGTGTGCCCTTCCAGAAATTTGCCATGCAACTTATGTTGTCATTCTTTAAAACATGTATTTCCCCCCCTTTACAAAAGGGAGGAAAGAAGAAAGATCGCAGTTGGGGACCCTTCACCAATTTGCCCAGAGTCCTGCTTGTACCTAAGGGAAAGGAAGTCAAAAGCCTGAGCTCCTGAGCTCAGAGTTTTCATTACCTTGCCACCATAGACCACTGTGCCACCTTCTTTCTTGGCGGCCTCCACTGCTCCACGAAACATGCTCACTGCCTGTTTGGTGTGCAGTGGCCCGTAGAGAACATTAGCTGGAGAGAAAAAGGAATGTTCTTCATTTCACCCTAAATGGCATCATTTTATTGTTATAACCGCTTTCCCAATGAACCATCCCACCCCTTCATATAGCCTCTCAGTTTAGAGCAGGATTCTGCAACCTTTTTCTGTAAAGGGCTAGACAGCTGTAAGTACCTTATGGTTTGTGTGACATATGTGGTCTCTGCCACAACTACTCAACTTGACCCCTGTAGTGTGAAAGCAGCCACAGGAGATATGTAAACCAGTGTGTGGGGCTGTGTCCTGACAAACTTGCTTTCCAGAAATGGCTGGTGGGCCAAATCTTTTGTCATTCCCTGGTTCAGAGGAATGGCTATCAATTCATCAGAGTGCTGCATTAAAAATACAGGACCTATTTATCCATGTATTGATTCTCTAAGAACGTCACAGACCCAGCAATTCCCAGGGGAGAGACTGATGCTGCCCTGTGGATGGCTGCTGGAAAGCAGAGCCAAGGTGACCCCAGGGACAGAGGAAGAAGATTTAGAGAGGCCTCAGTGAGGAGTGGCACTGTAGCAGGAAGCCAGTCATGGGAAGAGCTAGGTGAAGGGCATTTGCAGCAGACAGCAGCAGGGCGGAGCCTGGAACCCATGGAGCACTGAAAGAAGGTTGGAGAAGCTGAAGCTCAGGCAATACGGGGCAAAGGGTACACACGAGTCAGAAGGTGGGCTGGGGAGGCGGCAGAGGTCAGATCAGGAAAGACTGTGAGCCTGCTAAAGTGGGATTCCAAAGGAATCAAGGTTTTAGTCAAAGAGCAATGAGAAGTCACGGGAGGGTGTTAAGTAGGAAAGTGAATTATCTCATCTAACTACATTTTTCAAAGATCACTTTGGTTACTGGGGAAAGCAGAAGTGGAAACAGGAAAGTCAGTTTGGTGATTCTTGCAGCCTTCCATGGGACAGGATGGTGGTGGCTTAAATGAGGGTACTAGTAGTGAAGAGAAAAGCTTGTCAAACTCATCCCATCTGAACACATTCTCCCAGGCTCACTCCCCAGCCCACCATCAAGCACTCAGGATCCTAACATAGGAGCAGACACGTCACCCTAAATGCCCTATAACCTGCTTCATATTCCCTCAGTCCTCTCAGGAAAGGCAATGGGGCGTGGGGGGAGAATCAGAAACATGTAACACCAGCTGTCAAGAAGGAACACCTTTGGGGGTGGACAGGTGGCTCAGTTGGTTAGAGTGCGAGCTCTGGACAACAGGGCTGCTGGTTCGATTCCCACATGGGCCAGCGAGCTGTGCCCCCCACAACTAGAATGAAGACAATGAGCTGCAGCTGAGCTGTCACTGAGCTCCCGGCGGCCGGATGGCTCAGTTGGTTGGAGCGCTTGCTCTCAGCCACAAGGCTGCCAGTTCAACTCCACAGGGGATGGTGGGCTGCACCCCCGGCAACTAAGATTGAACAATGGCAACTGGACTTGGAGCTGAGCTGCACCCTCTACAACTAAGATTGAAAGGACATCAACTTGACTTGGAGCTGATGGGTCCTGGGAAAAACACACTGTTCCCCTATAAAGTCCTGGAAATACACACTGTTCCCCAATAAAGCCCTGTTAAAAAAAAAAAAAAAATTTTAAAAAAAGGTACACCTTTGAAATCAATGAGATACTCACGGTCCCATGGGTCCCCAACCCGGATCTGTGCATAGGCCTTCTGAAGTTTATTTACAACTTCATCATGGATGCTTTCATGTAAAAACTACACAAAAAAAGTAACAGGCAAGGGAATAGTCAAATAAATGTACAATTTGTTAACATTGTAATATTTTTCTTAATAGTACTGATTTACAGTTAATTTTTGAAGTATTGTGATCTCTGAAAACATATGCAAATAGAAGTATATGTTTATTTTTGTAATTATATAATTTCTAGTTTTAATATTAACTACATGAAGATAACCATTTCCTCTAGATGTTAGAATAAAAATCATAAGCCATGTCTTGATAAAGTCTCTAAGGACCTATTTAGCCCAGCTTCACAAATCAATTATTCCTGTTTCTGTTCTAGAGGGTTCAGTATCTTAAGTAGTAGTAACCCTCAAGTATAACTATCCCAAGCTATAACTGTATGAATCATGGTGAACACATACAAGAATGTGCTCAGCCTGCCTCTACTGTGTAACCACGGGCTCTTAGCCTCAGGCTGGGCAGATCTCCAGAGTGAGGCCTCAATCAAGTGAGGACATGCCTTGGACTCACTCTAGGTGGGATGTGAGCTCCATGCTGTGTTCCCAGTTGTGGCAGTGACTTGTCTAGCCATCCATTCTGAGTTGGTCTCCATGTGGCAAATGCATTAACGTATGAGAACTCGGCATGGAGAGGTCCGTAGTACTGCTATGGATTTTTCTACATATCACTTAACTGTCCCTATGGAAATTGATTTGGGCAATGACCAATGATACCCTCTAATTTTCAACACTAAATAGAAAGAATAGCTATGTATATTTGCTCTAAGACACAAAGGAAAAACAAAAGTTGGCTGAATAGAGAAATGCTTCTTTTATGTCATTTCATATTTTACCATATAATTAAGATTATAATCTTTTGAAGTATCCATTTTCTTAGCATTAATGTAATAAGTTTTTAAGGTGGTGAACAAATCGAATAGATTATAAATACTTTATGAATCTTGTATCTTAGATTTTTTTGAGAACTCGAGCTGAATAATGTAAACACAAAGGAAAGATATTCATTTGCAGTAAAATACAGGAAAAATGAATATGAACTGTTATGAAAAAATATTTAATTTCCATATATCTTTTATCTTATTCTAATTAATTTAGATTATGTCAACCTTACAAAGAATTTGTTCATACTCATTGTGGGTGAGATTAAAAATCCAAAGCCAATTTCTCTGTAAATCAATTGTAAACTGTTGGATTTTTTAATTATAGGAGGAAAACTCAACATTAATGATTTAAAAATGGCAAATGTAGCCAAATTTTATATCTAACCAAAACTCGGCTAGCTGTAGCACAGTTTTTCAGTATCATGAGAATCATGAAAATCAAGGATATAGCAGACACAAAACTGAAATCCAGCTCAAATCTAAGTGTGGCAAATAAACATCCCAAACCCCACACACTAAAGCTATAAACAACATCTCCTTATATGCATTTATTATTAATGTGTCTCATTCATTCATTCATTCATTCATTCATTCATTCATTCATTCATTCATTCATTCATTCAAAGAGAGAACACACAGGGTCATTTTAAACCATACCACATCAAGTCCAATCTGAGACTTGACTGATAGGCCCCAAATTAAAATCTTTAAAATGTTTTTATAAAAAGGCCAAGGCTGCCTATCTTTTAGCTAATAGTTTTAGAATATTTCAAAGTTTTAGCTTGTTCTATTCTCTAAGCGGCATTGGACTTTGTCCATGTTGTTTTAGGTGTGGGATTGAAAATAGCCCCTCCTTCCTGTCCAAATCCAATCAGTGTGAGAGCACCTGTAGCTTGAGATGGAGGGGAAGGCGGAGTCTGGGGCTGACTGGCAACACCTGCCATGTTTCTAGCAGTACTTCATGACACCTCCCTAGCAGGAGGAGTTTGTTAGACGGTACTGTGTGAAGAGGACAACCCCATGTGGCTGTAGAGACACACTTACCAGGCGCCTCGCAGTGGTACACCTCTGGCCAGTCGTCCCGATAGCCGCAAACAGAGCTGATGGAATGACTAAATTGAGGTCCGCATCCTCAAAAACTTAGAGAAGCACAAACACACACCCATCAGTGTCACAAAGTAGGCAGACAAGGTACTTACTAACCGGTATAAAATGATGCCTTTATTACATGCAGTAGGAGAACATCGGCACTATCCCTGTAAAATAAGCACGTTCACATCGCAGAGGCTACTTCTCTTTTGGAGATTCTATGAGAATAGAGCAATGGGCTTTGCGGTCTTTACCCGAGTATAGATGGACACTGAGGCTCTCTGTCCTCTGACCACTTCCGAGTCTCTCTAGCAGGCTGTCTTTCCAGCTCTGACCTCTGCTGCCTCCCCTGCCCACCTTCCCCCACCCTGTACCTCCACCCTCTTGATCTCTTCCTCTCTGCTTTTGTCTGCTCCTTCCTCATCTTCTGCCCTCAGCAGAAAAAACGAGCATCGTCTTTACAAGGTTAACCCTCCCGTTTATATTATTTGTACTTCCTTCGTCCATATCCCTTCCAGAAGCTTACAGACACAATTCCCTCTTACAGCTTCAATTTTCCTGTCCAATCTAACAGCATTCTCAGACTGGCATGATGGTTTAAAACGCTGGTTTGTGCAACCAAACAGACCAGGGTTCTTGTCCATTTCCACCACTTTTTAATTGTGGTTTTCCTTGTTAAGCCTGTTTCCTCTTCCACCTGGGATACTAATGGGTAATAGTAAGGAATTAAGGAAAGAGCAGTACTCTGGGGTCTGATCGCCAGGATACAAATGCTGGTTCTGTCACTTGTTGGCATATAATCACTTTAAGCTTCAGACTGTAACCTTCCAATGAGATTAATAATGGTATCTGCCTCATGGGATTCAAGGAAACAATGCATAGGAACGGCTGAGCACAGGACCTGGCAAACACCCAGCACGAAGCGCTAACTATATTTTTAAATGAACTCTCTCTTTCACTAGATTAGAAGTTCATCGAGAACTTCTAATATACTTTTTAAACTTTGTCACTTTTTAAACTTCTGGTGTACACTACAAATATATAGGCAGCTAAATGTGATGATGGTAGCAATATACAAATCAGCAAGTTTCGCTTTGTATCACAAAATCCATGCTTTTATTAAGTCTCAACCTATTGATGTTCATTTTATTATCCAGTTACTCCGGTAGACCATTTCCTTTTGTGACAAATAACTGAAAAAAAGAATTAAGGAATCTCCAAGCCTATAGGTAAGTGATTAAAATGCCTCAGGGAAGCATCCCTTCTCAGTATAAAAGCACTCCATGTTCGACTCAAGACAAACTGAAGTTTTTGAAATCTAATGCAATCAGCAGGTCACATAGAGTTACTTATTCTAGAGGCACACATGGCCAGTTTTCAGAAAATAGGAGAAGGAAAAACAAGAACAATGCCACATTGGGTAGTCTCAGACACAGGTTCTAAGCCCAGGTTACGTTTTCCAAATATGAACACTTTTCTTTCCTGGTTATCTCTGCCTCAGACCACTGTGTCCTGTCTCATTAGAAAAACTCCTAAAATGCAAATTAGGACTTAGACATATATAATATAGGACAGAAGAGTCCCTAAACAAATTCTATACATTCAAGACAGCTAGTGAAGATATTCTGAACAGAAAACAAAAGGCAGTCTTACCAATAATGGCATTGTTTCCTCCAAGTTCTAATAAGCTTCTCCCTTTAAAAACATATAAACACAATTTAATGCCTATTTTAGTATTTAATGCACACTGCTAGATAGCTTCAAATCACAGCCTATCCCAATTATGTTTTAATTTATTTACTGATTTAAAACATAACATGAGCATTGCAATGTCAAATTTCCTGACTTTAATTATTCTGTGGTTATATGACAGAATGTACCTGTTCTTAGGAAATACACTGAAATATTTAGTGATAAAGGAACACAACGTCTTCAACTTTCTCCAAATGGTCCAAAAATAATATGCAACCACAATGTGTGTGTGTGTGTGTGTGTGTATTGCTGGAAAGACAGAAAATGATCAAGTCAATAGGGCAAAATGTAAGCAATTGGTAAATCTAGTTAAAGGGTATATAGGAATTACTTGTGTCTTGTAACTTTTCTGTAACTTTGAAATTCTGTCCAAAAAAACCCGTTAGTATAAAATGGTACAGCCACTACAGAAAACTGGCCATTTCCAAAGAAACTAAACACAGAATTACCATGTGATCGACCTAGCAATTCCACTCTTGGTACATAACCAAAAGAAGTAAAATCAAGGACTCAAAACAGATATTTGTACACCCATGTTCATGGAAGCATTATTCACAATAGCTAAATGGTGGAAGCAACCCAAGTGTCCATTGAGGGATGAATGGATAAATAAAATGTGGCACACACATAAAATGAAACATTAGTCAGCCTTTAAAAGGATGGAAATTCTGACACAGGCTACAATATGAATGAACCTTGAAGATATTATGTTGAGAGAAATAAGCCAGTCACAAAAGCACAAATATTGTGTGATTCTGGTTACATGAGGTTCCTACAATAGTCAAATCCATAGAGACAGAAAGTAGAATTGATTGCCAAGGTTTGGGGGAAGGCAGAAATGGAGGGAATTAGTTTTTAATGGGTACAGAGTTTCAATTGGGAAGACAGAAAAAAGTTCTGGAGATGGATATTGATGATGGTTGCACAACAATGTAAAGACACTTAATGACATAAAACTGCACACTTAAAAATGGTTAAAATGGTAAATTTTGTTATATTTTACCACAATAAAAAACACTTAAAGAATATGGGCTCATTGTAGAAACTTATTTTTTTTTAAAAGCAAAAACTATCGAATAGGAAGAAAGCTATGGCCCATAGTTCACCATGAAATCTCTCCTTATAATTTGATACAGTGCTTTCCGGTTTTTTTCCTGTGTATTTATATTTAGTTGAGATCATCCTATCTAATTAATTTTGCTTAATTTTCTGATTAGTATCCTATAGTTTTTCCCTAAGTTATTAGAAGCTATTAAAAAAAGAAATCAATGCAGGCCAGCCCGGTGGCTCAGGTGGTTGGAGCGCCTTACTCCTAACGCCGAGATCGCCAGTTCAATTCCCACATGAGACGGTGAGCTGTGCCCTCTACAGCTAAGATTGTGAACAATGGCTCTCCCTGAAGCTGGGCTGCCGTGAGCAGCTGGAGGTTGGCGTGAGCTGCCGTGGGCTGCTAAGTGTTGCCGCAGGCTACCATGCCGCCATGAGCGGCCGGCAGCCAGCATGAGTGGCCAACTGACAACCGGCGACCGACTGCCTCAGCCAGCTGGAGGGAGCGCAAGGCTCATAATACCATAGGCCAGGGAGCTGTGTCCTACACAACCAGACTGAGAAACAACGACTTGAACCAGAGTGGGGATGGGGGAGGCAGAAGAAGGGGGGGGCGGAAATCACTGCATAGTATCCATGATGATGATGTACCAAATTTTATTTAGCGCCTTCTCTAGTGTTGAATATATTGATGAATATCTCCCTCTTACCTACTTAGGTAATGGCCAAAGGGCACAAATATTAGGACTACTATATGCACTGCCAGTTTACATGCCAGGCAAGTTACACAGCAGGCTATGAATGCCATTCTGACCTTATACGCCCCAGCATAAAGATTTCAAATTTGTTTGCCTCAATTTTAGAGCTATGTTTACTGTATCTTTTGAACATAAATTTATTTTTCCTTAAATGCACTCTAAAACCAGCTTCTATGTAAATAACTTAATTTGTGATATCAGGAACATATATGACAGCAAGAGAGTGTGTTCTCATTTCCACTGTTCTGAAAGTTAAGCATCAAGTGGATATTAATTATAAGGGGTGGGGTTGCTATGACCAAAAGTCACTGACTGCTGTATCAGCTCATCTCTGCTGCAACAGTTGATTTAGTGACAGCTTGCTGGCTACGGCAGAACACTATCCTTGGTGGGGGGAAAAAGAAGGAAGGAAACAGAAGAATCTACACCTAACAGCTCCTCCTGTCTGGCTTCAAGTGCTCTATGGCAGAGAGAGGGGATCTATACCTCCTACTCCCTCCAATTCTCTATCTGCTCCCCACCCACACTCTTACAGCCAGTTCACTCCAAGAAAAGCAGCTGTAACTTAAGACAGGCATACACATTTTATTACAATTATAATCCTATTAATACTACTACTTAAGAGAGAACTACTCCTTTGAAGAAGAAGTGAAAAGGAATGAAAGTCGGAGGAGAAAAATTAATGATCTTAAGCACCCTGGATGTACTTACTCGTCAGTTGTAATCTTCTGTGAAGAAGTATCTATTCAAACCCTATGCCCATTTTTAATTTGGTTATTTGCCTTTTATATTGTTGAATTGTAAGAGTTATTTATATATTCTAGATATAAATCCCTTATAAGATTTACAAATATTTTCTCATTCTATAAATTATTCAGTTTTTTTTTATTGTTCATTGTTTTGATGGTATCCTTTGAAACAAAAGTTTTTAATTTTGATGAAGTCTAATTTATCTTTTTTTCTTCTGTTGCTTATGCTTTAGGTATCATATCTAAGAAACCACTGCCAAATCTAAGACACAAAAATGTATATTTTCTTCTAAGAGTTTTATAGTTCTATCTCTTGTACTTAGGTCTTTGAAACATTCTGAGTAGCTTTTGTATACCGAGTAAGGTAGGACTCCAACTTCACACATATGTGGTATGTATGTGAGTGTCTAGCTGTTCCAACACCCTTTATTGAAAGACTATTCTTTCCCCATTGAAATGTCTCGACACCCTTGTCAACATCAGTTGACCATAACTGTAAGGGTTTATTTCTGAACTCTCAATTCTATCGCATTGATCTTTATGTCTACCCTTATGCCAATACCACAGTCTTGATTATTGTAGTTTTGTAGTAAGTTTTGAAATCAGGAGGTTGAGTCCTCCAACTTTGTTCTTCTTTTCCAAGATTGTTTTGGGTATTCAGAGTTCTTTGCATTTCCATATGAAGTTTAGGATCAGCTTGTCAATTGCTACAAAGAAGCCAGCTGACATTTTGAAAGGGATTGCACTGAATCTATAGGTCACTTGGGCAGTAACACCATTAAGTTTAGCAAAAAGTGAAAATGGGATGTCTTTACATTTATTTAGATCTTTGATTTCTTCCAATGATGCTCTGTAGCACTCTGTGTGAAAGACTTACACTTCTTTTGTTGAATTTACTCCTAAGTAGTTTATTCTTTTTGATGCTATGCTATTGTAAATATAATTTATAATGTTTTCTGAATTTCACTTTCAGATTGCCCGTTGTTAATGTATAGAAATATAACTGATTTTTGTTTATTGATCTTGAATCCGGCCACCTTGCTGACCTTGTTTATAAGCTCTAGTAGTTTTTTTGTAAGCTTGCTTTTTAAAAACAATGTCTAGCAAACAAAAAGCCTGGTAGATTAACTAGTCAAGTGTCATCTGATGCTGGGATTAGACTCTAAATTCACCATAATAGCCAAAAACTGACAGTCAATATTATCCTTAAAAACCTCTGTAATCAGTCATAAAGTACAGCATACAAAGCCATGTCTATATAGCCCTTTTTGGTCATATATACATGAAATACAAATGAGAACAGATTTACACCTTCCATTCCATTTACTGTAGGTCCTATACTCAGTGGTCCTCCTTAAATTGTTCTGTTTTTTAATGTGCCACTTAAGTGTGACAGAATTTGATAAATATATCTGATATGATTCTAATATAGTCATTTAGAGGGGAAAATGACATCCTTTTCCAAATTATGCTATTTAAATCTGCGATCTCCCTAATATTAACCCACTAATATAACTGTACCCTTTTCTTATACTTGGACATTCACATAAGCATGGCTGGTGTCTCCATGGAAAGGGTCAAGGAAAAAAAACCAACGTTTAGATTTCACATCCATGCCTGTGAGGGAATTAAAGTCTTCATTAGAAAGCCAACACTTACCAAACCTCTCCTGCACCATAAGGGCCACCTGCTTCCCCACCTGAGTGCTCCCGGTGAAGGACAGCAGGTCCACCTGCTCATCTTTGGCCATTGCTGTGCTGCAGGGAAACAGACACTGTCACTCAAGCAGAGAAACCCAGCAATGGTGACACCTATCGGTACCAGCCAGAAAACCCTGACATAGGCCCTTGGAAAGGCAGTCAGACAAAGATATAAGAAAGTCTATCCCAAGGGGGCAAGGGAAGGTCTTCATGAAAATGAACTCGGTTTTCACAAGTAGAACCACATAGCAGAACAGGCTAACATGTTCTGTGAGCTCTCCATCAACAGAAATCACCTCAGGGACATCATTAGTTCAGGAAGAAAGACCTACCTGTACTGAGTGGGAGACAGGACAATACGACCTTACCATTTCCTTGATGAGCATCCCAGCTATTTTGCAGACCCTTAAACTACTAATTCCTTTAAGAAGGAAAACTCTAAAGACTGGAGGGAAACATCCTAAGTATCCCTCATGGAAGCTGACTTTAAAGACTGTGGTAGGATTTCCAGTTGCTTCTAAGGAATGTAGACCAGACACTATTGATTGGAATCCCTTTGTTCATAGTTTGGTGCTTCAAAGGGTTAAGTGGGGGCCACGCAGGGCAGCCACAGCGTCAGTCTAACGTAGGAATAGCTTGCTGAGGTGACCCAGGTAGGCCTCCCAGGTTCGACCCACGAACACGAGCACTGATACCCGAGGCAGCTCTTGCTTAATGCACACCTAGACACTACTGCCACTACCTGAGCTATTCGAAGGCCAGCACCAAGGACTGGATGCCCAGAGTGCAAGAACAATTGATCAGAGGACAGAATACTCATGTTTTAAACGACATTTAGATAACACTTCATTATGCACACTGTATGTGGGAGACTAACGTTTTAACCACACCAGTATCAGTTAGAAGACTTGACCCCTATGACACCTCACCTAATCAATGGCTAAGGCAGTGATAACACCCTCTTTTGTCATGGTTCAGAGCAATTATAAAGTCATTTCCAGCTTCAAAAGAGGCTGTGACATTATGATCCGTGAAAGAAGCCAGACACAAAAGGCGACATGTTGTACAATTCTATTTATAGGAAATGTCCCAAACAGGCAAATCCACAGAGACAGAAAGTAGATTAGTAGTTGCTAGGGGAAGGGGAGAGTGGGAAGTGACTCCCACCCTGAAAATGTTCTGGAATAATTGTGGAGGTTGTACCACATTGTGAGTATTCTAAAAACCAATGAATTATACATTTTTAAAGAGAGAATGTTACGGTATGTGAATTATATGATGGTTTTTAAAAAAACAATAAATTTAAATAAAGAGGCTGTATTCCCAGGGTTCTTTTTTGGTTTTTTTGGTCAGCCGAAGAACCCAGACCATAGCCTAGGTTGTCGGGGGCAGGGCGGGGGTGAGACACCCGATTACAATTGCACAGCTTTGCTTTGTAAGTAAGCACCTTTACAAATCACGTGTCAGGAAGCCACGGACTGCCCACCATTACAGCAGTTTGTTATTTTAGGATATAAACACCTTATAAAAACAGCTCTGGGAAATTAAAAAGACAATTCTTACGCATCCTCCAACAGAGGCTATACATTGATAAAGGCAGAGCCCAATGGGGTCCATAATAATAATAATTCCAAAACACCATTCTCACTTCCACCGTACTGGGTTTAGTTATTCTAGTAAAGACGATTCTAGTTAATCAACACGGGATCCTTCCACAAAAAGATATTCTCCACCAACTGACCTACCCAATATCTGCTCCACCACATGTCAAGGAGCAAATGGCACCAGGCAGCTTGTTGTCCTCCAGAACCTTGGCTATTATCCTAGAAAGGAAAAAGCAATGACTTCTAAGTAAGGGAGCAATTTAATTTCTTAGGATTTTTTTAAAAACTAGGAATTAATTCTAACCACCTGACTTTCCTTTTCAACTCTCTCTCCCACCCCTCAAACATCCAGGCCTGGATTTCTTCTCATATAATACAGATGAGGCTTCCAAACACTTAAAAGTAATCTTTTTTTCCTTCCCCTGAAAGAATCTTAAAAAGAAATAGGCAAAAATAAAAAACAAAACATGCAAAATAAATAAAAGACATAAAGCATTGGTTACGTACTCCAAGTGATCATTGTTTTCAAGTATTTTCTGTCAAACTATGAAGATACCTGATGTCAAGATGGTAGACTGATCACAGGGCACTTTCTTTTTTTGGTCTCTCACTACAAACCCACTAAAATGATGGTAAAGAAATAAAAAAGGAAACAATACAGAATAAAACCTAGAAAGATGAAGAAATGAAAGGGTATCCCCATCAGCAAATGAGAGGTTTCAATACATCTCTGCAAAGCCGAGTCAGGCAGAGAAGTGATACAGGATGAAAAGGGAAAGAGGTCCCCAAAACCTACAGTAGGTGTTGAGGATACAGCAGAGGGAGCTGGACCCACGTGCAGAATGCTCAGGAAGTTCAGGACTGTCCGCTAGCTCCATACCAAAATTTTTAGTCAGGAAATATAAGCGCCCTCCAGGCTAAAGCACTGTGAACAAGCACAGTTTTTGCTTAATTAGTTGTAACTTATGCTGCTAGAGTTAAAATGATAAATACAGTTTAATGTTATTTAAATCGGATTTTGAATTCTAAAAAATGGCTCCTGGGGTGGTCGGTTGGCTCAGCTGGTTAGAGCACAGTGCTGGTAGCACCAAGGTTGCCGGTTCGATCCCCACATGGGCCACTGTGAGCTGCGCCCTCCTTAAAAGAAAAATAAAAAAAAAAAGAAAAAAAAGGCTCCAATGATTCTGGTTTCTCTGAAAGACTTCTTTTATTCATTTTGAGCTTCCTGAGGACCATGGGCCTCAATAGAGCAGAAGTTCTTTTCATCCATCTTCCCAACTTGCTGGGTACTTTCTAATTTGTTTAAAGACATGAATGAACCTAGAGAACATTATGCTAAGTGCAATAAGTCAGAGAAAGACAAATACCATATGATATCACTTATATGTGAAATCTAACAGAACAGAATTAATGAGCAAACTAAATAGAAATAGACTCAGAGATATAGAGAAAAAAGTGATGGTTGCTAGATGGGAGAGGGGTGGGGATGGCGGAGAAAGTGAAGGGATTAGAAAGCACAAATTGATATTCACAATATTGTTCTGGGGATATGGAAGACAGTTGGGGGAATATAATCAATAATGTTGCAAAGATTTTGTAAGGTGTCAGATGGGCACTTGTCTTATTAGAGAAACCACTTCATGGATGGTGTAGAGGCTTGACCACTGCGCTGTATACCTGAAACTGAGGCTGAATAATATCGTATGTCAACAATAATTTTATATACATATAAAAATATTATAGTCACGGGATATGGAGTACAGCATAGGGAACAGAGTCAATGGAACTGTAACAGCTATATACGATGTCAGAGGGGTAGTAGATTGGGGGAGGGGGGTTATCACTTTGTGAGGGGTATAAATATCTATTACATTGTTTTGTAAACCTGAAACTAATAAAAAAAAGAATTTTTAAATAAGTTTCTTTTAAATAAAAAAATTTTTGTTAAATAATGTTCGAAAAGATCCAAATCGTATATATACTTCCTTAAAAAAAAAAAAGCATTGCCATATGTAAGTAAATACTGTAATTGTCCCCCAAAATGTCCTTGATAGCAGTTTCTTTTTTTCCATCCAACCTAGCATCACTGCAGCTGTCATGTGTGAGACCAGGTGTCAGATTGAGCAATTCTTTCCATGGACTTAGGGTGTACATTCCAGCGCACAAGTAGATTGACTGTCCTTAAAGGCTAGGGGTTTTGCTTTGTGCCCGTGGGTAAAGGTTAACAAAATCCTTTCCCTCTAACACATGAGAATCTGACTTTGGATTAACTCTCTAGGTTTGTTGCCCAGGTTACCTGATAAATGTCAGTGTCAACAACGTTACACAGACAACATGGATTATGGTAAAAATGACCCCTGACTGGTCACCTGTGTCTGGACTGGGATAACTACCAGAGAACTATAAATAGGAATCTCATGCTTTGGGGCCTTCCCTGAGTACAGTGACTCATGTCCCTTGTGGGCAGCTGAAAGCTCTGCCCTATAGAATTGTGACAAGACCTTCTGGCTCCTGTGGGCACTAGGCTTTTAAGCCAGGCCAGCCCCCACACCTGTGCATTGTATATCTCATGTCTTCACCCCTGCATAAACTGCTACAAACACCGGCTGAAGAGGGATGGATACCTGATACCATCCTCCTCGCAAACTACATTCCTGTACTATATCCTTCCGAATAGACAGAGGTATGATATGCGGCCTATGGTCGTCTTACGTTTAGTTGAACACTGAATTTAAGAACTCCTGGTGGATATGGCAGCACCCTTGTTTAATTCTGGCAAAATTTAGCATCATTTTACTAATTGTCTTCCATTACAACATCTGACAATATTCTCAATTACCTAAAATATCAGCCATGTCCTATATGAACACTTCAAATCCTTCAAACTGTTTAAAGCAAAAAATATAAAAAACTCAAAGCAACAATAACAGAACATGTGAAACTAATATAAAAATTAACAGTATTTTAAACCAGTTGCTTAATAACAACTGGCAAGCCAGTTCAGTATGACCACATTAACTGTTCTAAGTTTTTTAATTTAAAAAATGTAGTCTGGGGAATCTCATCGTTTTTTATGTTTTGCATATCACAGCTCTATGTAATATTTAATTTGAACACACCTGCCTTGAAGGATATATTTTACTCAATATCACATATTCCTTTCAAGTCAATACTAACACATATTACTCTCTCTTTTTCAACCCACTTTTCCATTCCTAAGCCAGTGTGCCTAAAGGATTATCTAACATTAAGGACCTTCTGACATACGGCCTCTGCCACAAGCTCTCTACCAACAACTCTTAATTCAGAGAATGCCGACCATGCAACCAATAGAGCATGCAGGATGCATCGTCACCCTACATGGGAACACACTCTCTTGCATAACGGTCTCTAAATTCTCAAATGATAAATTAGTAACACTGACTTTACAACCTAATCAGTTGTCAAGTTTTCAAATGAGTAAATAAAACAATTTTTTAAATCAAAAGATAAAATACATTTTAAATAGTGCGAGAAGAATCCATGGAACAGTACAGTAACCATTTCTCTCTGTTTTGCTAACGGTCTGTTAAACAAAAGCAGTAAAAGTATTAACTGGGTAGAAATCAAAACCATTAACATGTTGAACAGTTATTAGCCCCTAAATTGCAGGAAAATTTCCTCTCCACTGGATTTGTTTTTATTTTGCAGTAACAAAAACGTATATGAGCTCAATTTCAACATCTAACATCAATATCTGGCATGTTTCCAAACAGTTAAATAATATGGCTCTAAAAGAGCTATGTAAACTACAAAACAATATAAAAAATGTTATTACAACCAAGGGAGAAAGAGGTTATCCAAATCTCATATTTAAATAAATATAGCACTTTTACAATGGATTAAAAATTCAGTGCCTATCAATCACCCTTCAGAGATCATTCCATACCCAGGAAAAAGAAAGTCACACATACTCACTTTGTGACAGCAACACTAATAAGGGAAGTTGATGGAGCTCCTTTCCTTGAGAGGGTTAAAAAAAAAAGGCAACTTAATTTGGTGGATATCATAAATACCTTTTATTATCAAGCAGAAGCAAACGTCTTTGTGAGAAAAACTTCTCTCTAATTAGACAACTGATCCTAGTAACTGAAATAGGAATCTATCCTTCAGCTTGGTGTCTCTGGGTCCTAACAGTCTACAAAACTTTCATAAATTTAAAAATGGCAAAAAGCAATTTTGAACCTGCTTGTTACACTGATCACAGGAACTGTTACATTTCACCTCTGTCAATTATGGGGGCTGAGTGAAATGAAAATCAACCTGAATTTTCGCTGGAAGGCTCAGAGAGCTGAGGAAAACTATACAAGTAGCCTTTCTGGATCAGGATGCGGAAAGCATGGGTCCCTTTGGCTACATGCTGCCGAATCATTAACCCTCCCAAGTATGCCTTGCTTTTGCAGACAGTCTGAGTACATTCAGATAAAGACAACATTAAGATTATATGTAATGAGTGGGACAGATGCACAACGGGCAAAGACTGCTCTTCTGGTTTTCCCAACTTCTTCTACTGAACACGAAAGCTAAAGACAAGCAAGTGTTTTGTCTTCTATAAGATACTGACACTTTCCCAGCTAACTTCTACTATCAAATATTTATAAAGATGCAAAATTTAATGCATCAATGGGAACACTTGCCAAGCAACTCAGAATCACTTGGGAATTTGCTATCAAATTTTTATTAAAGAAAGAGTGGAACTTTAAAAAAGGAGGTTGTGACTTATCACAAGTTCTTTTTTTCCTCCTGCTTGTTTACTTAGTTTTCTGTTTGGAAAGTACAATACCATACAGAATACCTCTGATCTTTGTCACCAGTTTCTGGCACAGAGCTTCAAAACCCCCTGGAATTTCCTGAGGAACAGAAGTGTCTATACTATGTAATAAAGTGACTTTTGGATGCGTCTAGATAGCGTCAGGATGGGAGGTGGTCGCTAGACACCAGGAAGGCCACCAGACACCAGGAAGGCCACCAGACACCAGGAAGGCCACCAGACACCAGGAAGGCCACCGGGAGAGGGGAGAAGGGGTGGAGATTGAGTTCACTCCCATGTCTGATGATGTAATCAATTATGCCTATGTAATAAATCCCCAATAAAAACTCTGGACCCCAAGGCTCTGGCCTCCTGGTTGGGAGGGTGACGCCCCCAACTTCACCAGAAAAGGGCCTGGAAGCTGTGCATCTGGGGCCCTTCTAGACCTTGCCGTACTGTATAACCTTCATAACAAAACTGTAATCATTAAGTAGTGTGCTTTCTTGAGTTCTATGGGTCATTCTAAAGAGTTATAGAAACTGAGGGTTTATGGGAACCTCCAAATTTATAGGCAGCTGGTCAGAAGTGCAGGTGTCCTGGGGACCTGGGGACACTTGTGGCTGGCATTTAAAGTGGGGGCAGTCTCGTGGAGGACTGAGCCCTTACACATGAGGAGCCTGACACTAAGTCCAAGAAGTTAGTGTCAGAATGTACTGACAGTACACCCACTCGGGGTGGAAACAACGGGAAGGACAAGGCCGTGCAAGAATAAAAACTAAGCTTAAAAACAACAACAATGTTTACCAATGGTGAAATATGTCATAATAAAAGTCAGCATTTCACAACGGGCAGGTGTGATTGAATATGTGACTAGAAAGAGTAGAGCAGTAGAAAACATTCCAATACATTTAACATACTTTTAATAGTACCTGAAAATGTACTTTATCATCTTCCTACGGGATGAGAAAGTGAGCAGGCCTTACCAAAGGCAGACATCCCCACAGATCATTGCGATGGCGCTGTTCCAGCCGTACACGGCCACAGGGAAGTTGAACGCAGTGATGACTCCAACCAGGCCTACAGGATTCCACTGTTCAATGAGCACATGGCCAGGTCCTGGGGGTGGGGGAGGGCGAGGAACGTGCTTAAAGCATGTTCACTGAACACACGTCAAGTTAACAAGAACAAAGTCTGCAATCTTTCATTTTCAGAACAAAGGTGCACAGGGCCAAGCGGGGATTCTAGATGCCTTGTAGTGGATGACTCTCCATCGCCACAGGGTATTGGTCCATTTATTAATGAGCAGACAACAAAAGCTGTTATAACTACACCTCCTCATAAACCACAAATGACTCTGATCCGCATAGGAACTCGGATTATTTCAATCAAAGGCATCCAGGGTAGAGAACAACAAAACCAAGGAGTGCTGGTTCACAAATGCTAGTGAAAACCACAGACCAACTGGAAAGGCGCTGCTCCCAGCCATCATCCTTCTGGCCAGGCTCACACTGCCAGCTAGGAACAGGGAAACCACTCAGGTGCTGTCCCCACGGCCAGACTCTCCTGTAGTCTAGGCATCTTCATCTCCCTTGAGAGGATGCGCTGGCACAGCCTCTCCCTGGCAGGGCCTGCCTCTGCCCGACCCTCTTTCTTCTCCCAGGGGAGGCAGTGCAGCTGTGATAACGTCACTCCCTTGCTTAAAACCCTTGGGTGTCTGGATCCCTACTGGAGTTGCCCTCTGGTAAAGTCCAAACTCCTAACATGAAAAGTCCCTTCCTGCTTCCTCTCACTCCATCTCTCCCCTCAAGTGCCCCCCCATCTGTGCTAAAGCAAAACAGTTCCCCAGATAAGCCACCTTCTCCCATCTTAAGCTTTCACTTTTTTTCCTTCTGTATTTACAACAATCCCTGCACCTGCCCGAGCTCTCCACCCCTCTCTTCCTTGAGGCTTCAGCTTGGATTACTTTCTCTGGGATGGCTTGCCTGACTGCCCCAAGGCTAGTTTAGGGGCTCACTAGCCTATCCTTCACCCCATCATACTACTTACCAGGTTCTAGTATAATTATCCTTTTACTTATCGCCCACTTGCCTCCCACACTTAAATGGAAGGAATCTAGAAGCTTACAAATTCTGGAAGACAAGTATTATGCCTTACTGATCAAGCAGCACCTATCAAATCACCTGGTACCTGGTAGATACTCAGTAAGCATTCATTGCATTAATGGGGTCAGTTAGCCTAAAGCCTCTGTAGAGATGAACAATTTTCTTTCCTCATCATAAATGTAACATAATTCCCATCATGGAAATTTTGAAAAATACCAAAAAATGGAAAGAAGACAATAAAAACCATCAGTAATTCTGCCACCCTGGGATAACTGCTACCCTGTACTACTTTGGCACACTTCCACTCCTTGTATTTTCAATGCAGCCACACACAGTCACCTGTTTTGTTCTATTAAAACTGCAAACATTACAAATCGCATGAGCTCTTGTCCTCATCATTGAAACCTCCTCAGAGGACAGGTTGGTTCTTGCAGCGTAGAGTAATAGCAGAAGACCGAAATCGCCCTAAATATCCATCATTTGGGAACTGGTTAAATAAATTATATACAGTATCTTTACAGCAAATAGACAGTCATTAAAAAAGATGAAGGAAACACCTGAATGTAATAATATGAAAGGAATTCCAAGACCCATTAAGTAGGAAAAAGAATAGAACACAATATATAGTTTGCTAATGTTTGTCCTCAAAATGACATATATTTTCCTGTCAGTGAATAAAAACTCTAAAAAGATATACAAGAAACCAGAAACACTGGCTGCTTCCATAGGGATACTATCCAGGGGTGGTTGAAGGGAAACTTTTCATCCTTTACCCTTTTATTTTTAATTCTGTGATATGGATAGACCACCTCTTATAAAAATAAGATTAAAATCATTTTAAAATAATATAACCACCCCATGAAAGTATGAGGTTGGGATTAGACAATGTTCATAAACAGGATTTTTATTACCACAGACTGCCAAAATTAGCTCACCGTCTGTCTATGATGTGACATTTAGGCCATTTTTAACATTTCCTATTGATACTACAATGAATATCTCCATACACAAACCTTTGCCACATTTCAGATTATTTACTTAAATTAGATTCTTGAAACTGGTATTAAATGCAAGACTCATTGGATTATTTCCAAATTGCTTTCTAGATGGTTTGGCAATTCACGTTGCTGCAAGTCCCCATAAAAAAATGTCTCCCTCACCCATGGACTTGCCAACACTGAGTTTTACCTTTAAAAATAAAAAAGGTTAAAAGTGTCTTGATCTGATGTCTTCACTTGCTTCAATTTGCATTTTTGAGTAGAAAGATTAAAGACATTTTCATACATTTCTATGCCATCTGCAAACCCTCCTTTGTGAACTGTTCACAAACCAGGGCATTTTTTGGAGCTGTCTGTGTCAGACTCTAAAAGTCTTAGCTTAATCGATCTCACTGCTTACTTTCAGAGGGCAGGATGGGTCCCCCGATCATCCGTGACAAGCCAACAGCATAATCACAAACATCCACGTACTCTTGAACTTCTCCCACTCCTTCCACGAAGATTTTCCCCATCTCTAAAGACACCTAAAAATACAAAAAAGACAAGCAGTACTTTTTTCCAACAGAATTCATGTTTTAAACATTAAATTAACAGAGGGGAAAAAATGCAAAACCACATGTTGTGTCTGTTTTGTTAAGGTAATAAACTTCAGAAAGTCTGTTTATTATTCTGAAGAATTTTAAAACCCAAGAATAGTCTTCACTTTTTCTTGCCAATCTTGTTCATCTGTTCTCTAAAAAAAACACAAAACTTTTTAAGATAAGTATAAACTGCTTATCTTAAAAATCACAATCTTCTATACAGAAATGCGTGATGGCCTTATTCCCCTTCAAGGGATTGTATTTTTACTACAGAAATACTTTACCAAGTTTCCCAGTACTTGGATCTTGTCCCGCAAGGCATCACCAATCTGTCTCACTATTTCTCCTCGCTTTGGAGCAGGAATCTAAGAAAAGAATGGAATTTTAGTGTCTGATTCAAAGTACAAACTTGTGTCTAGAACACAGTATTGGATAAATATGCAATGAAAAAGCTAAGTACAGGCACATCAAAGATGGCTTTTTTGATCTCATCAAGACTGTGATATGGCACGCCCTAAAAACAATGCCAGAGACCTAGAAAACATCAGATGATAGGTTCATGGCGAGCAAGGGACCATGCCAAGTACAGAGAAAAATTCAGAGATTGAGCACAACCTTTTGGGATGACTCCAGAAAGCTTAATATACCTTAAATACCTATAGGCTTTTATGATTCCCAGGGATGTTTTTTAATGGGTCAAACTGGCTGCATGCCCAAACGCTTAATTGAGCCTTCCCTCCTCCTTCCCTCACAGAGAGGGCCATCACAGCACTGCTCATGCTCCCAGAACTTTTGACTGTGAGCTCAGGCCTCTCCTTTGCTCTGTCCTCCCCAAATGTATCACCATGTCTCAGTACAGCTTTCCTGGAGGGTACCATTTAAAACGGTCCTACCCTTTGACTGGGCAATTCCACTTCTGAAAATTGAGCATATGCATAAGTGTGCAAAAGCCTAGGTACGACAAATTTACTGCAGTGCTGTTTCTAGGAGAGAGAAATAGAGACTATTGAAATGTCCACTGGCACATGACTGGTTCATTATGGAATAACCATAAAACGGGATACTTCACACTCTAAAAAATGAGGTAGATCTATAAGGCAAATGTTTAAGAGCTATACCAGGATAATAGAAAATGGCAAATAATGCGTACAATAAGCAAACTTTTGCTTAAATTTGAAGGAATACAAATTGAAATGTTAATAGTGATAATTTCTGGGAAATGGAATCATAACAGATTTTCACTCCCCATATTTTGTATGCCAGGAACATTTGCATTTTTATGACACATCACTCTTCTGGAAACGGGAACCAAAACTGTAATGTTAAATGAATCAGTGCAGAGTTTATACATTTCCCAACACAGAGAGCAGGTTTAATCATGTTTCAACTGAATTTAGCCCACACATTTATAAGTTTAGCAAACTGGCTAATTTCAACTCAAGAGTGGTCAATACACATGGCCTTTACCCTCCCGTTCCGTGTATATTTTATTCAATCAGCCTTTCAACCAATAATTATTGCATGATCTCTATGTGCCAGATATTGTGCTAATCCCCGGGGATCCTGGGGAAACAAGACAGCTACAATTCATGCGCAAAGTCCAGTGGCGGTGGCAGAGGTAAGAAACAGGCAATTACAATCTTTATGATGGAGCAGCTGGACTATACAATTGAAAACCTAGGAGTGTTAATTTAACATTACTTGGGGTTAAGGGAGTGCGGAGGAAGGGGGCTTTTTAAAGAAGTTGAGAGCTTTACTTGAAGAGATGATGTAGCCACGCAATAGCTTAACCTTTTGTTTCCTTCTGCCTGCCCCCATAGAAAGGAGAGTCTCTAAGACAGATCCTTTCAGGGACTTTGCGAAACCTTTGTGTTTGCACCCTATGCCTCCCTGTTTGGTCCCAGAAAGATGACTGGACAGTCAATGAGGAGTAAGATTCTTCACGGAAGGAACAACTCAAGCCAGATGCAGTCGTGGGGACCAACAGGAGAACCCACGGGGTTCACAGAGGTGGGCACAACCCCCACCTTCCCCAGGCTAAGGAAAGCCTCTGCCTTGGTGGCTGCATTCCTTCCCAAAACCTGCAAGGGAAGTGATTCAATGAGGTGCTCTCCATCTATTCATATGCATACAGGTTTTGTCCCTTGAAGAAGTTGAGACTTAAGGTCCAGCTGCCTGCAGGCAAGGGTGACTGATTCGAATCGGTTTTCTATTAAGATGCATGAGATTCACAGACCTTGGAATAAATAATGCTAATGCCTTATGTCAATATCAGTAAAAGCCACCAGTTGGCTGATTCGACGCTTGTCTTCCATGACTGCGAGGCCCCCTGGCCTTCTGAGATTTAACTGCATCAAGTCTCTGCTTCTTTCTTTTTTAAAAAAACTTAACCTAAAGCTGCCCCTTTTCGTTCGCTCACTGCCCGTGTTGCACTGGACGCAACAAGTTGAGACCTAAGACCTAAAGCATGATTGGTGTTTGCTAGATGAAGAGCTAAAGTGGGAAAATTATGGGGAACATGGAGCACAGCATATGCAAAGGCCAAAGGGCAAGAAAGAATATGGTGGTTTGGGAAAACTGCAAGGCGTTCAAAGTAGCAGGAGAGGAATGTAGGCGTCACATGCAAAGGTGTAAAGAATCCAAAAAACAGTGGGGAAATTACTAGAGGGAAGAATCACAGTGCGCTTTAAACTAGCCCTCTAGTTGTGGTATAGAAAATGGATCTCGGAAATAAGACTCGGGCGGGGAAACCATTAGGCCAGACTAGAGAAGGGGGCTATCTGGACTACAAAAATGGCAATAAACAGAAATGTAATTTAAGATGTTGAAGACTTATCATTGAAAATCAGTAATTGATTAATTCTCAACCCTGGCCAAACATTAGAATCACCACCCAAGGAACTTTGAGACTACATTCCACCCCAGATCATGCAAATCTGAGTGAGGACTAGGAAACAAGGAAGACCGCCACAGCTTCCACGCGACCGTGATCAATCTAGCATGACAGGGTGTCAATAACCTCAGACCACTTTGAGGTGGGCAGCAAGAGTCCTCGTCCCTACACACTTGTCCCTACACACTTTCCCCGTGAAGTCACCGTCAGAACGAGCATCAAAGACAGCCACGTGGAGGAAACCAGGAGCACGAGGGGGGAGTACGAGCTAAGCCTTTGAGGAAATGCAGTGACGCCCATGAAGAGTTACCAGGTATCAGGTATTCCTTTGTGCAGTCAGAGATGGCCCATTGACAGGTCACTGAGCTCAAGAGAGAGGAGAGACTCTGGCGATCCCTCACCACACATGGGGAAGAAAAATGAAGATGCAGGTGACGCAGAGGGGCAGAAACAGGGGGCCTTCTGCGCTGAAACCGCTTTGCGAAAAACAAGCAGCAGACTCGGTATTCCTGACTAGGGTTTCTGTGGTTAGTTTTAGTTAAGAGAAAGAGATAGGTTTTTATGAACTAGCTTTCCATATTTTTATACTTTGTTCCTTTACCCTTAGAGGAAAATGTTCCCATTGAAAAATTCCAGGCTTAATATAAATCAACTAAGTGAAACAGCGGTTTGTCCTCACACAGGCAAAGCCTGTCAGAAAAATCATGGCCAACGAGGGGCTCCACACGAGTGAGGGCCCAAGAGGGAAAGTGCCTAGACCGGGACGGGACCAAGCTCTGGTCTGGTTTTATTTGAGGCACCAGCAGCCTCTAGCTCACTGCCCCCATTGGCAGTTAGGAAAGGCTCTGCCTTTTCCCTAAACTTTGAACTCAGTTGCTTAACTCAAATTCTAACAAGTGGGATCCCCAACTGACTCTACTGTCACGCAAGAAAGCAACCTATTAGCAGCCCCCACTCTCTTGGGAGGTCTGAGAAGAATGAGAAAGGATGGACGGTGCAGAGTCTGACATTGTTGAGAAAGAGTGGACGCCGAATGAGATCCTGAGTGCAAAAAGAGCAACAACAACGACAAAGTGCATACAGCACAATATTTAGGAAAGCCACCCGATGTCAGCTGCCACCCCTAGGCCAAAGCAAACACAGTAAAAGCCAGTCCAGGGAAAGAAAAAGACCTTGAATTCACACTCTTTTCTCAAACGTAGTGATTGTTATCTACCCCAGGTGAATGCATACATAGATGTTTCTAGTCAAATGTTCCACTGGCATTCAAAGCAGTGTACGCAAAGAGTGAATCCTCATACAAATGAACTTTATATATTTAATAATATATCAATACTGGCTCACCAATTGTAACAAATGTACCACACTACTACAACATGTTAATAAACAGGGGAAACTTGCTAAACGTGATGGGGGGACTCTGTGAGGGGGGACTCTCTGATTTTTATGTTGAGGGGGCTCAGAACATGTCACCCCAGAATGTGCCACTTTGACATATGGATTACTTTTTGCTGAAGACATTCAAGACCTAGAAACTCAGGAAAAGCTTTTACCTCCCCCTTAATTCCTAGACTTTAGAAGGGGGCCTGTGTCAGGAAGAGGGCTATTATCAGAGATAACTTTTTATATCTCAGAGACAAATCTGTGGCAGGGCAAACACTTGCTTATTTACTAAACATGTGCTCTTCTCACCTTCCTGTGAATGGCATTCCTCTCCTTTAAAATCCCAGACCCTTATGCATTCCCATCACTCAGGATGCTATACAAGCATCAGTTGCCTAGCTGCTTTTGGGTCTTATGGGGCCCCATTATGTACAAAATTAAAATGTTTTTCTGTTAATCTGTCTTATGTCAATTTAATTATTAGACCAACCACAGAACCTAGAATGGAATGATGGAAATTTTTTCCTCTCCTACACTGTAAACATAAAACTGCTCTAAAAAATAAATCTATTAATTAAAAAAAAGAAACACAGTATATGTACAGGAAAACAATGATTTTAAAAAACTATGCTGTAACTTTAAGCTGGTATACAATGCAATCAATCACGGGTCACAAAATTTTACACATACCATGTGTATGTGCATGTATGTATAATAATCACAACTACGAAATAAAGCCATGAAAGATGAAAGAAATGCACCAAAACCTAACTCTAATAACCATTCCATATTGAAGAGAAAGTAAGGGGACTAAATTTGATTACCTTATTTACTGTATCATCCAATTTTTTTAAGCAGGGAATATGTATTACTTTTATGATCAGGAAAAAATGATGTTATTTTTAAAACATTAAAATAAATGACAGTGCTTTGGATAGATACCATTCTCTACCCAGATAGGGTGAACTTCACTTAGCACACTGTTAACTTTTGGAAGTGGTATTTTCCTGCTCAAGGATATTTTTACTTGTGTATAACAGAACCCTGAGCCTAACTCACAGCCAGAATTAGAGGAAAGATGTTCCTTTTGCTTTGCAGAGGTGGGCTCTGCAAACAACACAGCTGCATCCAACCCAGGACTCTCCCAGAGAGTCTGCCCCTCCCCAAGACCCCCTAGCAATCACTGATTCTGAGAAAACCCATGGCTCAGCAGTCCCAAACCCAAAGGCCAGCGGTTTTATCACTGGCAGGTACCAAGGTCTGCCACGTGCTGAGCTCTCCGGTAAGCAGGTTACATGATTAACTCATTTGACCCTCTAGAAAACCCAGGAGTCTCCCATTTTTACAAGACAAAGCACACTGAGGTGAAGTAATTTACCCAAGGATAGAGCGGTGTTCACCGTTCAGAATAGTCCTACAGCCTCAGGCCTAGAATTTTTGGTGGCCAAAATTCAAGACCGAAAGGGATATTCTGCATGGGGTGAGGGGAGGGAGGATTGGGAAATCCAGACTAACCCTGTTCTTTACTTTCCCCTCCTCCAGAGCCTGGCCCTAATCTAGCGACAGTTCAGCAGAGCCAACCCCAATTACAGTCCCTATGTACCTGCTCGTATAACCCCTAGTGGAGACAGAGCTGGAAACAGAATCGGCCTCCAAGCCTGATCAGACAGTTGAGGAGCTCAGGCTGCTACCCTTTGAAAGAGCTGCTGCTGATCTTTGAACCAGGAATGTCCACCTGTTGCTGAGATACTCCCTGGCAGACGGAAGGAGGAAAAGGAGCAAATAGGTACTTAGCATAGATATTCCAGTAACTTCAGTTGGAGAATAAAGAGTGGTCATAGCTCAAATGTATGCTTAAAACTTGCATCAGTAGGTTTTAATCCATTGAAAATTACCCATTTACTGAAGGCCAAATATGGAAAAGGCACTATCCTAGGAGAAGAGCAGAGGAGATTATCACAACCCCCGAGGAACTCCTGTTTCACCAAGGGGGCATTGACCTGACCATATGTTTTTTCATCTCGTTGCAATTACAATAGGTAATGGTGCTGTGGTCTCCATACTTACGTCTGCCCAGATTCTCCATGCTTCTCTCGCTTTCTTTACAGTTTCCTCATAGTCAGCTACACTGGCCTAAATTAAGAATTCGGGGGAGACAAAGGGAAAAGGAAAAGGAAGTGACGATCTCTTTCTAAGAACCCACAGATTTTTGGAAAAGAATTGGAAAATCTCTGGGTGACCCTAAAATCTTTGTGGTTTAGAATGATTTTCACAGCCTATGCTTCCAAAAACTTGCTAGAACCCCATAAGACAAGTTAGAATCTAGCTGTACTTTTTAAAAACTTGCTTCTCAAAGCAAGGCCCACTAGCCTCATCTGGGAACAACACCTGAGGTGTACAGTGGTACCTCGGTTTTCGAACATCTCCGTTGACGAACATTTCGGTTTACAAACGCCGTAAATTTTATGGATCTATGGTATCACTAGACAGTAAAATTCATGCTAAATTGCTGTTTGAGGGGTTGATTTTAAAGGTCTGAAATGGATTAATCCATTTTGCATTACTTTCTATGGGGAAACCGCGCCTTGGTTTTTGAACATTTCAGAGGTTGAATGGTCTTCCGGAACAGATTAAGTCTGAAAACTGAGGTACCACTGTATTAGAATTTCAGAACCTCAGGCTCCAACTGCGATTTAAGAGGTCAGAACTTTCATTATAAATACCAGACCCCCCCCCCCCAGTCCTCTCTATGGTTCACCCTTCTAGGCAGCCCCTCACCTACCCATCCAAAGAGTGGATAGTCTCTCTCCCAGATGTTCTTAAATGTCAATTAAAAAAGAAACACATTCTTCTTTAACTTTGTATTGCTCTGGTCATTCCCACAAACTACCTGTGGGCAGTTTGCATTAAAAACAACAACAGCAACAAAAAACACTTACCTGTCTGACTCTTGCTATTGGCTCATTGTTAGCAGGACAATAGGTAGTGATAACCTTGAAACAAAAAGAAGATGAAGATGACCACCACATGTAATCCCTTCCAAACAGGGGGAGCAGACCAAGTGAGGGAAGAAAAAAGGCAGGAAGGAAAAAAATAAAAGACAAAGACACAGTATCCAAACTTGGAACCTTTACCTTAACTTCTGTTACAAATAAGCCACTCTACAGAGCTTTCATTTTTGACCTAAACATCCAGAACGGCCTTTCTGTAGAACCCACCCTTGCCACCTAAGTATTAGGTACTAAACAAAAGCCTAAATGTAACCCATTATTTTGCCTCTTTTTCAATTAACAATACACCAAACTCGAATTTTACTTATTTCTTCTCTCCCTTACTCTGCCCACCTCTGGGTCAGAAGGTGAAGTGGCCAAGGCCAGACACCTATGAAACAGTCCTGTGTTCACAAAAACTGAAGAGGTCAACTAGAAAGAAAAAATCAAGGCGTAGCTTTAAAAAAAAAAGAAGAAGAAAAAAAAAAAAAAAGCTTTCAGGAGAGGGTATTTTACGCACAATCCAAATGATTAGAGATTCCATATATGAAAAACAGGAAACTAAAAATGGGGGACACTGGGGGGAGAGGGGATTGAGGGAATAATTAACACCACCCGCATCTCCTACAATCACAGATAACCAAAAGGAACGTTTCCACCAACAAAACAGATTCATTATACATCATGCAACAAAAGGCATGGTGTTAGGCTCTGGAAACAGAGAAATGCATAAAATCCGGTCCTCAACAAAGCTCAGTGCAGCGGAATTTTCACATGGCTCACCACGTCTGCAGGATACTGGGAGGCAATCCTTTCCCCACCTCCCCAGTAAATACGTTTTAGTAACGAAAAAGAAAAAAAAGAAAGAAAGCTCAGCCCATCCAAAACAGGATTTCAGGAAGTCCGAACTTGCAAATTCCAAAGGGTTTCAGAAAAGACGACAACATAAAACTATACTGGGGAACATTACCTGCGGCGCATGTCACATCTGAGGAGCCACAGTCAAGCACAAAATTAAGCTAATTTCCACTGTTAAGCGTGTGGCTTTTCTCACTATAGATCACAGAACTCTGCCCTAAGATTTTAACTACGCGTGAGAAGTTTAACCCCAACCAATTCCAAAATGACATCGACCCTCCATAGCACACAAGGCCCTAAAAATCTAAGAGTATTTTTAAGGCACCCTACATTAGAAAATTTTACTGTGGATTTTCCAAACTTCCCATCCAGTACAACCGCCTACAGCGGCAGCAGGGAGTCGGGTGGGGCAGAGCCCGCCCGGCCTTCCGGAGCGCAGAGGCTGCAGAGATTTCCCGGGACACCCGCATACCTCTCCCCGGCCGCCCCAGCTGCCGTTATACACGCCCGGGTTTTCCTCGCCGAGGCCCAGCTCCTTCAGCCACGCATACTGGGGCTGATTGATAAGCAGAGTGGACATGAAGGCTGCAGGTTTGTTCCAAAGTCCTGAGAGCTTGCTCCCCCTTGCAACCTGCACACACAGCTGGCGGGGTACGCGCCACATACTGAGCCCGGGATGTGCAACGCGCCTGCGGCCCGAGGAGCCGCAGAAATAGAGCCCCGCCCCCCGCCCGCGAGAGCCCATTGGGCAGACCCGGCCCCGCCCCCGGGACTCGCCTCCGCAGCCGGCGCAGGACCAGCCTCAGTCTCGGAGAAGAGGCCAGAGCTTTACCTCTGCCTGGAACAGTGGGGCTGCCGCAGGAAGCCAGCGAGAGGGCTACTGCCATCTGGTGAAAGACGCCGGAACCGCGGCACCAGCTAGAAATCCTTTCAGCAAAATACTGGCTCTAAAGTACAGTAGGTTAGAGCAGGACTTCTCAGACTGTAATGTGGATGTCATCACCTGGCCATCATTTCAATGCACATTCTGATTCGGTGGGTCTGGGGTCGGGGTCCGAGAGTGGTCATTTCTAACCAGCTCACAAAGCACGGTGACGCTGCTGTTCCGTGGAATAACCAACCAAAGGAGGAGGTGTATTTATTTATTTATTTTTGGTGGAGGGAGGGAAAGGGTTGTTTGTTTTCACTGCTTTGTTAAGATTACAAATTAGAGTTTTCTAATTAATGAAAAATGTTAAAATTTGGCAATTCCTTCTAAATACCCTGCCTGGGTATATTATTGCTTTTGAAGAACAAAGGCGGTTTGATCAATTTCCTTCATTCTCAATTTCTTCTATCTTCCTGCAATCCCCTCCCCCCACCATCCCCTTTCCCATGTAACTCCATAATAACTGGGAAATACTGACATCTCAGTCAGCATGATTTGGACATGAGTTAATATATACACTCTCAAATCAATTGAATTAGTAGGTGTTTCAGTGATTCCCAACCTATTTTTCCAAATATTGCTTCTCACTACTTGCCTTGTGGCCTTCGCACTGCAGCCAAAGTCACTTTATGTTTCTAAATAAAGCCAGTGTATCCCTCCCACTATGTCTTTGCCCCTGCTGTTCTCTCCACTTGTAAAACCCTTCCTTCCATCTCTACATTCAAACTTGAGCTTTATCTGTCCCACCCTTATAGCATGAATGATTTCAGCAAATACTGGGCATGTATCAAGCACCTACCAGAAACTGTAGTAAGTGGTAGAGATATATGAATGATGCTTCCCTTTGTAATTGTTACATTTTTCCTTGTTAAGGCAAGGACTATCTCTGACTCATCCTTACATGGCTCTACAATTCCCAGCATTGTACCAGGATCATGTTCACCTATATGAAATGAACAAATGAACCTAGGAACACACCTCAGGAGTAATAAGCATGGAACCCTGTCCAGCATTGAAACCGGAGGCCAACCGAGTCCGGGGCTCATGCTGCCTGTGTTGCTCAGCCAATAGACCAACACAGGAGTTAGGCTATAGAATTAAGTGTTTATTGATGAGACAAGTAAAGAGTAAACAGGACTGGGCTTGTGAGCTGGCAGGATGGGACAGGCAAAGAGTTAACAGGAGCAAACTTGTAAGCTGGCAGGAACAAGCTTAAACATTAACTGCTTGGCTCTGAATCCCCTGGCTAGCACTGTACCTGCAGACTGACAAGCACCTTATATACAGCATAAGTGGGAACAGAACTGTCCCCAATCGCAACAACCCCCTGCAAACTGACACCTATCATAGATGGGAACAGGACAGTTCCCAGGAGAAGACAATTGTAATGGCAGCCCCCCTGCAAGCTGACAAGCACCCTATCTCCTGCACGGAAAAATAAAAAACCCCAGCACTCCTCATCAGCGCAGCTGTATCTGTCGGGCTCTGCCCTGGCACAGCTCCGTTGGCCAGTATCTCTCTTACCCCTCTGTCTCAGCAGCTCTTTCTCTCAGACTGCCCTTGCAAAACTTCTTCTGCCAGTTCCAAGCAGAACTCTCTCTCTCTTTCTTGACTTTCAATAAATCTTTCCTTACTCTTGTAGAGTTGCATACATTCTTTTACATTGTGTGAATGACTAGGGATTAATTGTAGACCAAGACATGTATTATCAGAGCACCAGTGGTCTGAGAAGAAAGCCAGTTAACAGCTCCAAAATCTGCCTTGACATTCTCAGATTGGCTTGGGGTATTTAAAGGAAAATCTGGGTGTTCCTCCAGAGGCTACATGATGGTTCTGTGGGTCTGCATGAAGTGTTCCCTCTGGCCAAGTGATTCCTTGGTGGAGTCATCAACCCAGGAACAATGATGGGAGTAGCCTGGAAAAGAATGCTGCACCATAGAGATTGTGATCAATAAGCATAAGGGTATTAATCATAACTGTCGGGGTAATTTTCTAAAACAGGGAACTGGGTGGAACTGGGGACATTTTGAGCTCAAGCCACAGGGAGATGACC
Organism: Rhinolophus sinicus; assembly: GCF_057876585.1. NCBI lineage: Eukaryota > Metazoa > Chordata > Mammalia > Chiroptera > Rhinolophidae > Rhinolophus > Rhinolophus sinicus. The sequence goes on from NC_142503.1 coordinate 87,277,908, forward strand.
TATACTTAAGCTATGTGTCAAGGAAAGATGAGGCTGGGGACATTACAAGGCCTCTATTACTGGGGTCCCAATCAGGCCCTGCTTCAGCATCAGTAATCTCTATCAACAACCTGGCTACTGTCTTCCGTCTACCCCTACGACTGAGGCATTTTATTTCACAGACATTTTAACTGAGAATTTAATTAATTCTTCTCAATTTCTTGCTGCCAGCAAGATTCTTTGTACATGTATCCCACACCACATCCTTCCTGCTCTTCTCCATTTGATTCAAAAAATGAAAAGACCTTTACAGATGCATAAATTTTAGGAGCAAAAAATATGTAATGCCCTCGGGAAATGTTAGCTTTGTTCTCTTCACTAAATCAAGGAGAGAGGTTCATGGCTGTCAACTGGTTCTGGGAAGATAGATACCAGCAACTGCCAACATTGAAAATAGGGATTGCATATCTCCTCTACCTTCTTTTTCCAAAACTCACTTATTCTGCCCAACAGCATGTCAGGAAAAAATGAATTTTGATGGGGCAGAGCAGGAAGAGATAAAATTAAATGAATCATATAAAAGTACATTTCATGTGTGAAAGAGAATTAAATGAATCATATATGAAAGCATGTATAAAAACTGCAAAGCCCTATAGAAATTTAAATGTACTGACTGATCTCAGAACACCTTGAACCAAATTCGTATTTAAAGCGGCAGAGTTTGCAAATGGCCAATTCTGCTTTTCAAATGACTTATCAAAGGCATCAAAGGGTGGTGATTAAAGCAAGGACCCTGGAATCACAGCGTAGGTACAAATGACCTGTGCTTCGGATGTCCTCAACGAATGCTAGCTGTCTTCATTCTTCGAAGTCAGCTGGCCAGGAGGCAGAGGGATATGACTTGTAAACGTATGCTTGCCTGAAGGCAGCAGCAAATTAGAGAAATCACCACTGAAGCAGGATAGATAGTCTAGGGTATCGACCGCCCTCCAGGATACCAAAGGAGGCACCTCCCTTCAAGGAAGTAAAACAAGGAACTGCATCTGACATCTAAGGCTAAGATAAATAAGAACTAGTTTCATCTAGTATTCATGGCAGGGCCAGTAGCCGTGACCCCGGCCTGACCTTTAGCTCATTTTAATGTCATTATAATCTTATTTACACTGAGATTATAAGCTCATTTATACTGAGGGTACTGCGATTCCCACCATACACCTGATGCCATGACAGTTCTGGAGGAACCAAATAAGGACAAAAAGGAGGGAAATGGAGATCCCATCCCTAGAGAAGACAGGGTGATGTCCTCAAATTCCTGCCCATAAGAGAGATAAAAATCTTAATCAAGACCTTCTAGGGGTGACTTGATCTACTCCACACTTCCTTCTCAACTGTGTATGAGCTCTGACAATTAAGTTTGCAAACTTGCAATCGTGCGCTTACATTGGCCATACAAACAGCTCAGTAAGGTTTTGTAACTTTGGTATCTCAGTGTCTCATAGCTGTGTTCGTATTGACCTGTGGTGGTGTCTTGCTGGGTGGCGTTCATTATTGTTGTTGTGTGTTTTTGTGTGCTGTCATGAGAATGTATGGGCTTGAACTAGAGCAATGAACAAACATTAAATTTCTTGTTAAACTTGGCAAGAGTGGAAGTGAAATCAGGGACATGTTAGTCCAAGTTTATGGGGCTAATGCCATGAAGAAAATGGCAGTGTACAAATGGATTAAACTTTTTTTCTGAGGGGAGAGAACATGTCACTGATGCAGAGAGGTCAGGGTGGCCAGTAACAAGCAGAACTGACAAAAACATTGCAAAAATTTGAAGCAAAATAATTGACTGACTGACAAAATAATTGACTGACTCTGAGAAGCATAGCAGACCAAGTAAACATCAATAGAGAAACAGTTAGGAAAATCTTAACTGAAAATCTTGGCATGAGAAAGGTGTGTGCGAAAATGGTCCTGAAGGAGCTCACTAGTGAACAAAAGTAAAGGAGAGTCGAAGTTTGCCAAGACCTTGTGGAGAGGCAAGATGATGTTTTGGACCATGTTATCACTGGTGATGAAACAACACGACCCTGAAGCAAAGCGTCAAGTGCACAATGGAAGTCAGCCAATTCTCCATGAACAAAAAAGTTCTGTTAGTCCAAATCAAGAGTCAAAATGATGTTGCTAACCTTTTTTGATATCAGAGGGTTTATTAATTATGAATTTGTACCAACTGGACAAACAGTTAACCAAGTTTACTGTTTAGAAGTGCTGAAAAGGTTGTGTGAAAAAGTTAGACGAAAACGACCTGAACTTTTCGCCAATTCATGGCTGTTGCATCACGACAATGCACCAGCTCACACGGTACTGTATATGAGGGAGATTTTAGCCAGAAAACAAACATCTGTATTGGAACACCCTCCCCACTCGCCTTATCTGTCCCCCGATGACTTCTTTCTTTACCCGAAGATAAAGGAAATAGTGAAAGGAAGACATTTTGATGACATTCATGACATCAAGGTTAATACGACTACAGCTCTGATGGCCATTCCAGAAAAAGAGTTCCAAAATTGCTTTGAAGAGTGGACTAGGCGCTGGCATCAGTGCATAGCTTCCCAAGGGGAGTACTTCAAAGGTGACAATAGTGTTATTCAGAAATGAGGTATGTAGCACTTTTTCTAGGATGAGTTAGCAAACTTAATTGTCATACCTCATACTTTAGCTTTAATAAACTTCCTGCGTTTTCCTACATTTGTCTCACTCTTGAATTCTTTCTCACAAGACAAGAATCTGGTTTCTGCTCCAATTGAGTCCATTCCCGGACACCCCTGAGAGCCTTGGGTGTCACCACTACTCAGGATACAATTTCATTATTGCAAACTCAGAATCTTATTTAGCAGAGCATGGGTATTCCTCTAGGCAGATTGATATTGAGTTCGCAAAAAAATTATGCTACAATTAGAATGCTGGCTTATTATTTTATAGGAAAATTTATCTTCAGAAAGGACCAACCATTCATATTCTCTCATCACTGCATTCTCTTTCAGGATACAAACTGTCTATCTGGTTGTTTAATGAGCCCAGAATCCTAAGAAGAGTTGTTGGTTAACAATAAATGATCCAAGCATGTAATGGCATCAAGCTAAGATAGTCTCCCCAATGTCCAAATCAATCTACAGTTTCAGTGCAATCCCAATCAAAATACCAGAATTGGCAAGCAGATTCTAAAGTTTAAATGGAAATGCAAAGGCTCTAGAACAGCCGAAACAATTTTAAAGTGAAAAAAGAACAAATTTACATTACCTAATTTTAACTGTTTTACAATTATTATAAAGCCACAGTAATCAAGGAAGTGTCACATTGGTGTAAAGATAGACATAAAGATAAATGGACCAGAATAGAGAACCCAGCAATAGACTCTTGTATGTACTGTAGTCAATTTTCAATGAAGGTGTCAAGGAAATCAATGGGGAAAGGATAGTCTTTTCAACAAATGGTGCTATATTAATTGCATACTCACATGCAAAAAAAAAAAAAGTGAACTGTGACTTTTACTTCACACTATATACAATAATTAACTCAAAATGGGCTATAGACCTGAGGTAAATCTAAAACTTCTAGAGGAAAACATTGCAGTAGTCTTTTCATTTGGAGGGCTGGTCTATGCATTATTTGATATTAAGTGCCTCCCATACCACATAGTAAAATGTTACTTATTGCATGAAATTTGACTCCTACCTCACACCATACAAATTAATTTCAGGGGGAATTGTACTTCTATATAGGAAAGGTAAAACAATAAAGTTGTTTAAGAGTTAGGAGACCTGGAGTCAAGACTCAGTTTCTTCAGTAGTTTAGCTGTGTAATCTCTGTTTATTTCTCAAAATAAGGAATTGGACCAGGTGATTTTTCAATTCCTTTATAGGTCTTAAATTCACATTTCAAAAATCTATATTCATTCTTTTCCCTACAGGCTAGAAACATATCCTAAGGAAATAGTAAAACAAGTTTGCAAAAATACATGTTCACTGCAAAATTGGCTACCCTAAATGTACACCATCAGAGACTAAATATCTGATGTTACCTGCATGCAATGGAATACTAGGGAGTTATTAAAAAGAAGGAATTAGATCTTTATATTTTTATATAGAAAGATGTCCAGGATAAATTGCTATATTGTTTCTTTTTTTAAAGCAGCTTACAGAATAGTAAAAGGTACAAATAATAAGATCCCCTTTATGTGAAAAAAAGATTCAATAAATATATCTTGATCACCTACCATATACAAGAAGTCACTGGGCTGAACACTTGGGGAAACAACACTGAATAAAAGATATTTTCGTGGGCAACTCCGACAAAAAAATAAAACAAATATATAATACATATGAGTATTGAGGCCACGAAGAAAAAAAAGAGTTGGAGAGTGACAGTAGACGCTCCTGTGTTAGTTAGGGTGGTTGAAGAAAGCCTCTCTGAGACGATAGCCTTTGATCAGAAACCTGAATCATGTGAAAGAACAACCTGTGCAAAGAATAGGGTGTCTAGGATGTTGGAGAGGTCGTCCAGGCAGAGGGAATAGGAACCGCACAGGCCTTGAGCCAGGAAAGAACGAAGGGTGCCTGAGAAACAACGAGTGAGCAGGGCCACCGCGGCTGGACAGGGGCACAGACGTGGGCCCGGGGCCGTGTGCCATGCCGAGGGAAGCCCCTGGAAGGTCTGAGAAGGGCAGTGAACTCAGGTACTGGCTTCTCGGGAAGCTACAGGTAGGGTGCATTGCGGAGAAGCAAGAATGGAAGCCGGACGTTGGGCAGGGGCATCCAAGTGTGGGGGTGAGGCCAAGGGAGGCACCCCCGATGGCCGCTGTCCGTGCACAAATGTATGTTTGCTGGAAAACCAAGTTTGGAAGAAAACGCGCCAAAGTAGGGAGGAAGCGGCGGATTCGTCTTTTCGGAATAATTCAAGTGAGTAGTTTGCAGTGATACACGCGGGTCAGCCCAGCCCAGGCGTCCCAGCGAGACCGCGCAGGATGCCGGCGCCGGAGCGGCTCCCGCGCGGGGGCGCCAGACACGCTGCGGGCACCGACCTTCCCGCCGCCCCGCCGGAAGTGCTCTTCTGACCCGCCGCGCCGCGCGGCGCCGCGGGAAGATGGCGCAGGAGGCCGGGGATATGGAAGATGGGCAGCTCTCCGATTCGGATTCCGACATGACGGTCACGCCTTGCGACACTCCGCTGCAGGTGCTGGTGAGCGTGAAGGGCGAGCGGGTGATTCTGAGCCCCGCGCGTGGAGCCGGGGCCGCAGGGGGCGGCTCTGGCGAGGGCGGCAGCCGCGGGCTGTGCATCTCCCTGCGAGGAGGGACCCCGGAGGCTTGCGGCCTCTTGGAGGCTGGGGTGAGGCGGTCTTTTCTCCGCCTTCCGTGCGCCACTCTGCCCACTCCCGCGCCGCTGGGTTGTCCCGCAGGGCAGATTTCGCCGAACATGTACTAGTACCTGGGGCATCGGCCCGAAACAGCCGATGGAGCTCATTTTCGCCCTGAGCAGATAGACTGAGAACCGGGAATGAAGTTCATCATTTGCTCAGGGGCCTGCTCTAACGTATGCCCATCGGACCTAGCTTTGTCATGCGGTAATGCGGCACAAGGTTTTGTATCGGAGTCCCAGGTTTCTAAATGGGAGTTTGTCTTGACCCCCGGTACTGAGTAGCAAGCTCTTTGAGAGGGTTTTGGTGCCAGGCTGCCCGCTTCGAATCCTGGCGCCGCCACTGTGACCTGTGTCAGGCTATTTAGCCTAGTGCCCTATCTGTAGACTAAGAATGATAATAGTACGCCACTGGTAGGGTGGTTGTAAGGATTCAGTGGAGCATGCAGCCTGAGAAATGGTAGCTGCCATTACCATTCGAAAATACAAAGACCATCTTATTGACTGAAATCACCCCCACCCTCCATTTCTAGCTCAGCACATACTTGGCTTTAGTGTTTAGTACAAAAAGCAAAGGTGATTCTTTTGCATGTAAATGTCTTAGGAAATTGATGTCAAGGTATTTTGATTTTTAGTCTCTTTCAGGTTGTTTTACATACATTGACACATGACTTGGTAAACTTGGTGTAATGGACTCTGCAGTTTTAAAAGTCATAGTATGTCGGGGTGGTGTGTTAGCTCAGTTGGTTAGAGCGTGGGCCTAATAACACCAAGGTTGCCTATTAGATCCCCGCATGGGCCACTGTGAACTGCACCCTCCTTAAAAAACAAAACAAAACTTTAAAAGTAGTAGTGTGTCAGGGATTCCTACCCGTAGTTTACTATCTAATCTCAAGAGTTTAGTCATAAAACGGTGCAAAGGAAGTTGATGTGTCCAAATGCATGAAAGGCATCTTTGGAAAAAAAGAAAGCAAATTCTGTTTTAACTGTTAGTAACAATTATTGTATATTGTCATTTTCAAACATTCTGACAATAACTGAAAAGTCTGAAAATCTTCTAAAAGTGAGAATTAAGAGCTTTGGTAATTTTTTAGATGGAGGTCTTAGAACTAAGTCCAGTGTTAGCATCGAAATAAGTTTGTGCCTTTAAAATTGTAAATTCCATGTGGACCTTTAGAAAAGTAGGGACTGGACTGGTTTCAGAGATGTCTTTAAAGATCAGTTCTGCCTCAAAATGATCCAGCTGAATCCCTAAATATATATATATTTTTTAAATAGCACATGGTGGGTGGAGTTAATGTATTTTGTGGAATTGATTTATTCCTTTCGCTTGCAGAAAGCACTAGGTGGGGACAGTGCAGCGAGGTCCTTCCAGGGTACTACAGCAGCATGTGCACCGGTGTCACATTATCGGGCTGTTAAAGGTGTGGATTCAAGTGAAGAGAGTTTTTCTGATTCAGATGATGACAGCTCTCTTTGGAAACGCAAGCGGCAAAAATGTTTTAACCCCCCTCCCAAATCAGAGCCTTTTCAGTTTGGCCAGAGCAGCCAGAAATTGCCTCTTGCTGGAGGGAAGAAGGTTAACAATATATGGGGTGCCGTGCTGCAGGAGCAGAATCAAGATGCTGTGGCCTCTGAACTTGGTATCTTGGAAATGGAAGGCACTATTGACAAAAGCAGACAATCTGAGACCTACAATTATTTGCTTGCTAAGAAACTTAAGAGAGAATCTGAAGAACATACGAAAGAATTAGACAAAGAGCTCGATGAATATATGCATGGTGGCAAGAAAACCTGCCCAAAGGAAGATGAAAATGGGCAAGGTCATCTCAAACGGAAACGACCTGTCAAAGACAGACTAGGGGACAGACTAGAAATGAACTATAAAGGCCGGTATGAGATCACAGAGGATGATTCTCAGGAGAAAGTGGCTGATGAAATTTCTTTCAGGTAAGCATTTAAGTTTTTCCTACAAATGAGCCCTTGACCGACTATCTTCCATATATAGGAAATAAAATAGATTACAAATACTGAATGATGATGTTCCTTTTTAAGATTTTTTAAAATTTGTGGAATGAGCTTTTGCAGACTTTTATGAACTTTTAACAACTCTGTTTAGTGCTATAGAGCGCTTTAGATAAAAACTTACCTTTTAAGTCGTGGGTTTTTTTGTTTGTTTGTTTGTTTTTTGGTGTTTTCAAGCATTCATGGCTTTTTTGTTAACTTTATTGAGGCATACTGTACATGTGATAAAATTCACCCATTTCAAGTGTTGATTTTTTGGTAAATTTGTCAGCTCTACAACCATCACCATAAACCACTTTTGAGACGTTTCCATCACCCCATAATATCCATCATATGCCCATTTAAAATTAACCCCGAGGCTGCAGCGAGGAGAGCCTTGGGTCAGGCGGCCAAGGGTTTACAGCTCTTTAGAACAACACGTTTTTAAAAATGATGCCAGAGCATTAAAAGCAGCCAGAATAAAGATAAATGGAGAATTCAAAAGTAATAAAAGTGGAGCTTCTCCTAAGAAAATAGAAAAGCTAATAAAAATAGGTTCTGATGTTGAATTGTTACTCAGAACATCTGTCATACAAGGTTTTCACACAAGCCACAATACACTGAAATTGGTCTCTAGGAAAGACCTTGTAGAAAATGTGCCATATTGTGATGCACCAAATCAGAAGCAATGCATTTTCTAGGATAATACCAAGTCTTTGTTATTTTATTATTGTTTTTATTTATTTTTATTTTTTGTATGTATGGAGTCCAAAATATTTAATCACATAAATCACAGAAAATATAAGGTGGTGGTAGTGTTGCAAAATAACAAAAAACACCATTTGTCAGCCAGTCTATAATGTCCCATAAGGCACAAAAGTAAAGATAACAGGACTTTATCGTATCTGACCAAACCAACCGTGGTCTGTGAGTTTTGAATGATTATCATAAGGCAGTTCTTTCTCGGCCGCCCCCACAAGAAAAGAATGCCCTTTTAGGGTCCTCCTGCCAGCTGAGAACGGGGGCTGGCCAGGGAATGGAAGCCAGTCTTTGTTATTTTTAATTTTAAAATATATTAACTCTGGCAGAAGTCCTGTAAGTGTAGATATTTTTCTCAGAATAGGCAAAAATAAATGAATAAAGTTAACCACTGTTCCCATCCCCATGTAACTGCTAATCTACTTTCTGTAGGCATAAACTTGCATTTTCTGGTTTGTATTAATGGAATTATTCAAAGTGTGCCTGGCTTCTTTTACTTAGTATAATGTTTTTTAGGTTCATACATGTTGTAGCAGGAATCAACTATGTATTATACACACACATATACACGTATCCATACTGAATGGCTATTTCACCCTTTAGCTGTTCTGAATAATGCTGTTGCGAACTTTAACATGCAGATGTTTGGACATGTATTTTCATTTCTCGGGTAAATACCTAGGAGTAGAATTGCTTGATACACATACAGTACATTTACATTTTATGTGTTTTTAACAAGTTCAGATTTTGTTTAACTTGTCATTAGCTCTAAATCAGTAATGAACAGTGTCACAAATTTGAAAACAAGTATGGTAATATAGCTGGTAGTTAAACTAGTATTCACTTGCAGGCAAGCCTGTCAGCACTAGTACTAGATTTTTAAAATACTGAGGAAGTTTGGAATCTGAATGCTGGAAAGGAACTCACAGATTTTGTAAGCCCAAGTCTCACTTTACTGATATGGAAACTGAGGCCTAATAGTTGTGTGGCTTGTCCAAGGTCACAAATTTAATAAGTGTCAGACCTGGAACTAAACTCGGGTCCCTTTGTTCGTAGTCAGGTGCTCTTTGCACTGCCTCCTGTTGAGAAGCCGATCTGGTTAGGGAACTGGTAAGATTTCTGTGATACGAGTCCTCTGTCATCTTCTGTGGAGTATGGGCTCTGACGTTACAAGTGTTACTTAGGCTCCCTGTGTGTTTACCTCTCAGTGGTAAAATGAAAATAATAATACTTCATAAGGATGTTAAGAGAATTAACTGAGGTAATGCATATAAAGTTCTTAGGATTGTGCTTATCCGATAATAAGCCATCAGTACATGTTAGCTATATCCTTTATTCTGAAATAGGGAGCCTGTGAGGGGAAAATCCTATCCATTTTAAAGCTCCCAGTCATCTCGGGAGTTAGGAGAGTTAACTTTTAGGAATAATAATTAAAAATATAGTATATGTTTGTTACTTATTTTGACAGGAGTGGACTGATTTTATCTCTTCCTTTTAAGCTTGCATTCATTCCCCTTGGTAAATGTGCACATTTGTTTTGAAATCCTCCATAATCCAATAAAGCATGTGGAAAGGCCAGTTATGAGACTTGAGATGGAACCTTGAGGTTACTACTGTCTCGTTGGGTGACTCAAGATAGGAATGTTTCCATGTCACTGATTTCAAGGTTAAATATTGACGATTTCGAAAAGCACATGTTACTAAAATAGGATTTTAATTCTAGTTGAGGACTAAGCTGGAGACTAAGGTAAGTTTCTTCTACTTTATACAACAAATAAAAAGGTTAACAAATTACTTTATTTGTTCTTTATCAGGTTGCAGGAACCAAAGAAAGATCTGATAGCCCGAGTAGTCAGTATAATTGGGAACAAAAAGGCAATTGAACTTCTGATGGAAACTGCTGAAGTTGAACAAAATGGTGGCCTGTTTATAATGGTAAGACTGATAGCTTCATTGTTTCCATTTTGAATTATTTCATGTGATTTTTTTAAAAAGTCAACTTCTCTGATTGTTGGATCATAAATTTATCATAAATTATTGCAGGGTTTCAGATTTTAAAAAACTTCATTAACTGTGAAGACTAAGTAAAAAAATTAAGTATATCATGAGTTTTACGAAAACAAGCATAAATTGTAGCCTGTTGGTGTGTACTCAATAACACATCTCTTATAGGATTCATTAAGGGTAGGGGCTGAAATTTTAAGAAAAAAGTTTTGGGGGGCCCTGGAAGCTCAGATTTTGAGAATATGGGTTTTGGAGTTTGGGGTGCCTTGTTTTGAGTTCTGGGTGTACAACTTATTAGGTGTGAGACTTGGCTTCTCGGAGCCACAGTCTTCTTAGCTGTATAATGGGGATTAATTCTATGTTGTAAGGATTAGATGAGATGACGCACATAAAATGCTTATCATAGTGCCCAGTACTTAGCACTGATGAACAGATGTGTTACATTGAATTCATACATTCTTAAAAATTGGTTCTTGGGGACAAAAACCCACCTTGTTATGTAAAAAGCATAACAGATATGTAGTATACCCATAAGTATTAAAATGTCATGGGTGGTGGGGTGAATAGGGAAACAAATGTCTAAAAGGTTGCTGGGGTGGGTGAAGCAATAATGGAAAAAAAGGTTGCAGAACACTTTAGTATTTCAGAATGGCAGAAAGAGCACACCTCTGGGGGGCCAAATTACAGGCTGGGCAGTTTATCCCATAGACTGGTTTTGCAAATCACATTTACTTCAGCTTTCACCACAGGGTGAGGATGAAATTTGAAATGGTTTCCTTACTTGCTCCTCAGCAATCTGAATAGTCACATCACTAGAGAGTAAATATTATGCTGTGGAAATCAATTAGAATTGATAGCACTGGCTGAGGAAACAGCCTGTGAACATAGATTACAGAAGTCAAAACCAAAACAAATTTTTACAATCATAAATGTACTGGCACCCCTGTTTGTGTCTTCGTTCAGGTACTTTGATTTTCATTATCATTTGAACACAAAGTTATAGGCTCATTAATATTTTAATACTGTAGTATCATAATAAAATTATATTCCAGTGAGCTCATGCAAATCTACTGAATGTTGGTTAGATACAAGTCCAAATTCACTTTCTTTTAATGCATTCTTTCCTTGTATAAGTATTTTTTGCTGTGTGCCAGACACTGTTTTAGACACAAGAAGCTTATGTTGTAGTGGAGGTGGGAGGGAGACAGTCTATCAAGGGTAAATATAATATCTTCAAGTATATTAGAAAGTGATAAATGCTATGGGAACAGAAATATACTAAATATAGGTGTAGAGAGGCGAGAAGGACAGTGCAGTTAAGCTAGAATGGTCAGGATAGACCTTATTGTTGCCTTAGGCACGCCTGTTTACAAGATGCTTTGGCTCATTCATGGCTAGAGTCTACGTAGTATATTTTTTCTTTCTTTTGTAGAATGGTAGTCGAAGAAGAACACCAGGTGGAGTTTTCCTGAATCTCCTGAAAAACACTCCTAGTATCAGTGAGGAACAAATTAAGGTAAAAATAATAACATTCTTGACTTTGAAGATCTATAATAATTTGACTTCCACTCAGCTTCTAGCTTTATTTCTACTAATCTCCATCACCTGCTCTGCCTTAAATTGACCAGTTTTGTCATTGTCTCGTTTGAAGTAAAACTTGGGCCTTTTGTAAAGCTCTGCCTCCTCCTCTTCTTCCCTTTCAGAGCCAAGATCAAGATTTCTTTTATGGCAACTTTTCCTGGTTTCTTTGCACGTAATTATTTTTTCTACCCTCCTACAACTTTTTATTCATGAAAAATTTCAACAAGGTAGAATAGATGAAGGAATACCCATATATCCTCCAGCTAGATTCAGGGGTTGTTGATAGTTTGGCATTCTTATTTTACCTATACAATTTTTTTTTGGTACCATTTGGAAATAAATAACATCATGGCACACAGCTCTAATTATTTCAACAAGCATCTCAATAATCAGGATAGTATCCGATATAGCCACACCTAAAAGAAATAAAAACAATTTCATAATATCATCCAATTTCTAGATCTTATTCCAATTTCCTTAAGAATGTATTTTCTACCTTTTCTTCCCCCAAACCAGGCTCCTGTCTAGATTTGTACGTCCATTTGTTATATCTTTTTTGATCTTTTTAATCCCACATTTTCCTCCATACATCTGCTCAATGTTATTTCTTTTTCCTTAAGTTTTCTGTCTGTTCACTTCCAGTTACTTTTTAAAAATCTATTACTAGAATTCCTACAGGAAATGTTACTGTTGCACATTTGAAATCTCTAGTCAGTAACTGCTTTTTTTCCTCATTGGAACAATTATTTTGATGACATAAATTTTCCTTAGGAACACAACTATTGAGTGGTAGAACAGAATGTATACCTTAATGTTCTCCCACCTCTCCCAGAATAATCCCTGACAAAAAGTACTTACTTAGAAGGAACATTCTTCTTGGATTTTGTTTGATTGCATAATATTACTCTTTTCAGAGAAATAGCATGATGTAATGAAAATTTTCTAAGATTCAAAATCTGGGTTTTAACCTTAAATTTGCCATTTAGCGGCTATATGAGCAGATCACTTCTCCCTCGGCCTCAATTTTCTCATCTATAAAATAGGGACTTTAATATGTATCCTGCCTATTTGATAGTGTTATAAAAGGATTGAATAAAATATCTACAAAAGCTCTTTGTAAGTAAACCCTGGATGAACAATTTTCAGAAGCAAGAGAGAAGAAAACATTTACCATGAGCCTCGCACTGGGTCAGATGTTTATATGACTTAAAATCTTCACCACAGTCTATCAGAGTGGGTTTTACTCTGCTGTACAAATGAAGAGTAATGAAAGTGATACGCCTGGGATCACATAGAACACTGACTTCAAACCCAGGTTGTTTTCACTGAATCACATGTCTCTGAAACTCAGTTCTTCTAACTCATTGTGGAGAAGGGGATTTTAATGTTAGGTTTTTATGTTAAATTACCAGAAACATTGCATTATAATAACAAACAATAGAGGGGCCAGCCCAGTGGCTCAGGTGGTTGGAGTGCTTTGCTCCTAACACTGAGGTTGCTGGTTCGACTCTCACATGGGCCAGTGAGCTGCGCCCTCTACAGCTAAGATTGTGAACAATGGCTCTGCCTGGAGCTGGGCTGCCGTGAGCAGCCGGAGGTTGGCGTGGGCTGCCGCAGGCTGCTGTGTCGGTCAGCAGCCAGTGTGAGTGGCCATGGGCTACCATGAGCAGCCAGCGGCCAGCTTGAATGACCAGCAGCTATGGTGAGTGGCCAGTGAGAGCTGCCATGAAATGCTGTGAGCGGTCTACTGACGACCGGTGACCGACTGCCTCAGCTGGGGCGGGGAGAGCACAAGGCTCGTAATACCAGCATGGGCCAGGGAGCTGTGTCCTACACAACTAGACTGAGAAACAATGGCTTGAACCAGAGTGGGGGGGGGGGGGGCAGAAGAAGGGGGAAAAATAAATAAACAATAGAAACATTTGGAAAATCTAATAACAGGAAGGTGATATATAGGGACAGTCTTAATAGCACTATCCTGTAGCTTGTATTTTTGTGAGGCAGTTTTAAGGTAATGAGAAAATGTAATAATACTGAATTTTTTCAAAAGGCAAAATACAAATTTATAAAGAAAAAGAGGCATGGGACAATATATTGAAATGTAAAACACCAAAATGTTACTAATGATTTAGTCTGTTGTGAGGGATTATAAATGTTTTGGCTTTCAGGGTTTTCTGTGTTTTGCCAAATTTTCTATATATGTATGGATTGAGTACCTGTTATTAAAGGAAAAACAACTGAATGCAAATAGAATTTTATTGTAAATAATTTCATATGCCATCCAATAATGAAGTTATAATTATTCTTTGATCGCTCTATTGCAAACCATCACAGTGTACAGAACTTGGAAGCCAGAACTAAACTGAGGGGCTTGTTTTCCTTTTTTTCATTTGATTTTGTTTTGTTATGACTTTGTACTATTAATTTTTGTTTTAGAAAACACAAAGTTTGTGAAGAAAAACAGTAAGAATTATTCAAAACAGTAAGAATTGTTCAATATAGCAAATTGTTAAAAAATTTGCTATATATTTTTAAAAAGCTCAGCTATAATGGTCTCCCTCTGCCCTTGTTATATTGTTCAGGTTCTTAACTCAGAGTTATTTATTTATAGATATGGATGGGAGGAAAAAAATTGATCTCAGATTATCTCTTGTCTGGATTTGCTGTAACAACTTTAACAACATCTTACATTTCGTTAGGTCATCCCCCAATTTGTTCTATTTAAATTCATAACCCATGGGAATGACTTTCTTTTTACCATGTTTTCCTGAAAATAAGACCTAGCTGGACAATCAGCTCTAATGCGTCTTTTGGAGCAAAAATTAATATAAGATCCGGTCTTATTTTACTATAAGACCGGGTATGATACGATATGATTTGATATGATATGATACATGATTGATATGATATGATACAAGACCGGGTATGATATAACTTAATATAATGTAATGTAATATAATTAATATAATACGGGTCTTATATTAATTTTTGCTCCAAAAGATTCATTAGAGCTGATTGTCCAGCTAGGTCTTATTTTCAGGGAAACATGGTAATAAGGCTTGCCGTATTTGGAGGGATGTGCTTCCACATAAAATGAAAATACTTCTACTGTAGCTTCTTTCTATCTGTCCACTGGAAGGTTAGTAGACACTTGAAAAAACTGAATTATCACACTTGTGAAGGTAACATGATATGGTTTAAGAATAGGGAGTTGGAGAAATCACATGAGTTTACGTTTTACACCTTGACCTGTTAGCTCTGTAATCATGTGCCTTACTTTCCTCATCTGAAAAGGATAACACCCACCTAGTAAGGTTCGTGTAAGAACGAGAAGGGTTAACATGTGTAAAGTTCTTAGCATAATGCTTGGCTCATAAAAGTGCTCATTCAGTAAATGGTAGCTAGCCTCATTTTCCTCTGAATTCACCTGTTTTTGTCCTTCCAGAACTTTTCGTCACATATGTATCCACCTTCACCCCCAGTCCCTCCGCATTTCTTTAGCAAATACTTTTATTGCTCCTTTTCATCAGAGCACTCATATTCTGAAGCTTTCCCTTATCCCCTTAATTTCAGGGTTCCTTACTCCTTCATCTGCTAATTCTGTGTGCTGCTTATAACTATTTGGCATAAATTTTAGAAGGAGAGGGCCCCCTTTATGTCACCATCCTCCACAGTGCTTTTTATAAACAAGGGGTTTGCACTTTGCACCCTATGAAAATATAATAGGGACTGACTGGCTTGGCTACAGCATTTTTTTTTGGCTGCAACTTTTAAGAGTGCCTTCCTAGAAGATAATAGGATGTCAGTGTGTCTTGCCTATACTAGCTTCTGTTTTAAATCTTTGAACTTTCTCTGTCTTAGTGTAGTCATTTTGGCCTTCTCTTTAGATGCCTGACCTACTTTTTTTTTGTACCCTCTGAAACAACACTAATCTATCTGTATCAAGGTTCCCAGATGTTATGTTTTCCATTTTCATGGGAATGTATTTTCTGCTTGAACCATTCTCACCTACTGGAAATTTGGCCTCTCAGAGGACATTTGGCAACGTATGGAAATATTTCTGGCTATCATAATTTGGGGGTGGGGTGGGTATGTGCTAGTGGGTAGAGGTCAGGTATGCTGCTAAACATCCTACAATACACACAGCAGACTGCCACAACAAAGATTATCCAGTGCAAATTTCAGTAGTGCCAAGGTTGAGAAACACTATACTAAAAGAACCTTATATTTTCATGCTAGAGAATCCTTTTTCTGACATTCTGGAATGCATTCTGGTGCTGACTGTACAATTTTTATGCCTTATGATTAAAGTTTTTGATAGATTTACACTGTCATGTGAATTACAGTAATATATTTTAGGGGCCGGAATTTTTCTTGCATTGTGTAGGTTACATGATCGAACGGAGTCACACAATTCAGGCATGGCTCATTCATTGTCTTAGTGTGTGCAGTCACATATGGTTATGATGGCATTTCAAAGTACATCTTTATTCCAAAGAATTCTGTTTTGTTGTGATAAATTATATTTCACTTAAATCCTAAACAACATGATTTTCCTACTGTATCTTTCTATTTAGAAAACCTTTAACTCAGGGGTGTCCAAACTTTTTTCAACGTTTTTCACCAAGGGCCATATGCGGTAAAATACACAAACAGCCAGGCCTCTCACTCGAGGTGAAGTACGTATTGCCTCACCTGGTTTATTTAAGTAAACTAAATATATTTTTGGAATTTGCTGCGGGCCAATTAACAATGGATTGCAGGCCGCAGTTGGTCCGTGGGCCGCAGTTTGGACACCCCTGCTTTAACTATAGAGATGATGTGTGATGGTAGAAAACCCATGAGCCCTGCACCTAACACCAGGTGGAGTTTGAGTCATAGCTTCATAGTGTCCTTGCAGTGGGGACTTATTTAATGTCTTGGACTCTGTGTCTAATTCTGAGTCTAATCATATTTGCTTTTTTTGTGTGGAAAATGGAGATAATGATTAATATAAAGGGTCTGCCTTACAACAAACTTTTAAAAAATGGTAGTTCTTATTTACTAAAGTTGTTCCTTTATTATAGGACATTTTCTACATTGAAAATCAAAAGGAATATGAAAATAAAAAAGCTGCTAGGAAGAGGAGAACACAAGTGTTGGGAAAAAAGATGAAACAAGCTATTAAAAGTCTAAATTTTCAAGAAGATGATGATACATCACGAGAAACTTTTGCAAGTGACACAAATGAGGCCCTGGCCTCTCTTGATGAATCACAGGAAGGACATGGAGAGACAAAGCTTGATGCAGATGAAGCCATTGAGGTTGATCATTCTCATGATTTGGACATTTTTTAGTACATTTTGAGGAATAAGCCTTTCTAAAATAACATTGTAATAAACCATTTCTACTGAGATTACTTCGTTTTACTTTGCACTGATAAACATGGAAATTTGGAAAGAACTTGTTTTCAATAAAACTGAGTATGTAGGGAGATGAATGTGATTGATATAAACATTTAAAAATTTCTCATGTCTGACAAAATACTTAAAAGTATATAACAGAAGATTTAATTTCTCAGTCTGTTGCATGTGCTAATTATTACTAATTGATAATCAGTTTTGTCCAGATCAGTTGATAACCATTATAGCATGCCATTCAAGTTTGTTTCCTTTTTCTGATTTATCTTTGCAGTGAATTATGACTGGTTTCAAAACATTCCATTAAAAGATCCTAATAAGACACATAAACTGTTAAGCTATTATAAAATACATTCAAATTTAGTTTGTGTTCTAAGAACTCTTAGGCTATTTTAAGGATAGCTATTAAAATTCGAATAGGTTTATACTGATGTATCTTCCTACTTATTTGCTTGTCTAGAAGTAAATAACAGAAGCGTTTCAAAGAGGTATTGATTCGTAACACTATGTTTTTGACCTCTTACTAACTCAGTCATACACTAAATCCTTACCTCTGTAATTACCATGGACATTTAAAATTTTTCAATGGTGGCCTGCCTAAGACTCTTACCTTACGTTAAGGAAGTTAGGTATTAATAATGTCATATCTGGGTGGCCTGGTGGCTCAGGCGGTTGGAGCGCCATGTTCCTAATGCCGAAGGCCACTGGTTCGATTCCCACATGGGCCAGTGAGCTGCATCCTCTACAGCTAAGCCTGTGAACAACGGCTCTGGAGCTGGGCCGCTGTGAACAGCTGGAGCTCGGTGTGAGCTGCTGTGGGCTGCCGTGGGCTGCCGTGTGCCATCGTGAGCGGCTGGCAGCCAATGACAGCTACTGTGAGCAGCCGCCCGACAAGTGGAACGCAAGGCTCATGATACCAGCATGGGCCAGGGAGCTGAGCCCTACAATTAGAAACAATGGCTTAAAAACCGGGGTGTGGCAGTGGGTGGGAAGGGGGGCAGGGGCAAAAACAAATGTCCTATCTGCATGAATTTTCAAATTACTCATTTTTATTAAAAGAAGCCTTTCTAAAGGTAGGTCACTTGAGATGTTCCAAGAGTTGACTATAGTTTACAAAATAGATTAAGCAAAAATGTGTAGGAAGCAATTACAAGCTATTTACAGACAATGTACTTGAACTGTTTCAGTAGTTCCTGAAATGCATGGTCATTGAAGTTGGATTTAAGGATCTAAGTGAGAAAAGGAAAATAGTTACTGGTTGTTTTTTATGAAAGAATGCAAAAATAAAATTAGAGATTTGGCAGTCCTTAATGAGTTCCGAGTGAATTTATTTTTTAATCTCAAATATTTTAAGATTACTGTAACCAGGAAAAGAAAACTAAATAGGTAACTGGATGATGTCCCTGAGATTATTTATGAGGTGATTTTAAGGATATAGTATGTGAGGAAAGGTAATCGTGCAGAAATCTGAATGTTACATATTCATGTAAATAATGTTAATTTTTCTAGTGAAAGGTAAGGGTTTTCAGGGCATTAATGCCTGAGGCTACTTCATCCAATTAAATGGATTGTTCCCCGCCCCCCAAGTTCGTTTTCATCAGTAGTTTCTTTAACATTTGGAAACCACAGATTTCTGGCTTGTGTCGCATCCTAATGTTACATATGGAAACCAACACATATTTTTAAGGTTCTTACAAGTTTTGTCTATTAAAATTACTCTCTCTAAACTTCTCTGAGTATCCAAATCTAGGCATTCGTATCCAAACTTGCCAGGAATGTATTCAGTTAATACTCTAAACAAAGCAGTGTATTTTGCAGTAATTCTGCTCAGCCTAGCATTTTTCTTAGCCTAGCCTGTTTTCTGTTTGCTGGCTAGTAGGTTTGACAATAACCATCCACCTCTCTGTCCTAATAATTTAGGTGCTTACACTTGTCACCTTTCTTAAAATGTTTTTATAATATAAAAAACTGCAATATTCAAATATTAGAGCGTAAAACGGGTTGAATTTGGGTTTAAGCAAATTTGATTTACACTAATGGTGAAACAAATGGGACACATCAATGATGTGCAGTACATGAAGGAGAAAATCAGCTAAGGAAATAAATATTTACTATGAAGTGATTATTTGCGAATAATTGTTTAGTTCAATGTATTTTCTAGTATGTTTGTCAAATGTGTGGTATATCTGCAAGTATGCTCATTTTAAAATTATTCATGATAAGAAATGATGGTTTACTCAAGACGAGGTATAAAAGGCCACCGCTGCCCGGCTTCACTCCTGCGCCCTATTTGGTCTTTGAAGGGCAGGCGGCAGGAGAGAACCTGGAGCAAGCTTCGTGCAAATCAGGCCTGCACTCGCTAGCGCCACCACCACCTCGGGGTGTTGGGACTCCTGAGGTCGCCACGTCCTGCCCTCAGAACAAGGGGGCTAGTGCGCAAGGTGGCAGGTCATGTTCATTGTGCTAGCGCTGCTGAAGGCCGCGGTAGACAGCGGTGGGATTTTCAAGCAGAGACTTCCACGCTTCCAGAAAACCCCACCACTAAACAATAATACCCCACATGTGCCTTTCAGCTGTACAAGTGAATCTTCCAACAGCACTGAAACCATCTATAACTCATTTCCTCAATGAGTCACCACCGGGAAACCCACAGCAAAACCATCAACGACTCCAGTTTCCCCAGTCTTAAAAAATGTGACCATCACCACCTTGAAACCCATAGCAACATCTAAACACCATGGGTCTCAACAAACATGACTTCTACCACTTTAAAGTCGACACCCAAAGTAAGTGTTTCACAAAACACATGCCAGGTGTCGACATCCACGATGACTACAACCCACAACAGTTCGGTGATGTCGGTTTTTTCATCAGTAACAATCACAGCAACTATAAATTCTAAAGAAAATAAGGTATCAAAGTTTGATATTGGCAGCTTTGATGGTGGTATTGCATTACTGGAAATTTCATCTATTCTTTACATTAGCTGCAAAATGTATTATTCAAAAAGGCATTTGGTTCAGAACCACTGATGAACATGGTGCCATCTTTGAAGGAAATGGAAAGCAGAAAGGCTGATGCAACCCTATCAAATAGTTTTAAGACAATGTTCTCTTGTTGAAAACAGTATAAACAGGCCATGTAACGTACAATATATATAAATATAAGGATTTCTCATGATTACTGAAGGTAAAAAAGGTTTGGTTTGGATTTTTAAAGAACATTTGGAGCGTATACTTAATGCAATGGTTATACTCACTTTTAGAAAATAATATGGTAATACCAACAAGTCCTGTCCTGTTTTCTTGTGGCATCAGTCACATAGGGCCAGTAATTGCTTTTCTCTCCTTTTTTGGGGGTGGGGGGGCCATTTTGTTTCTAACCCAAGTACTAACCTTTAAAACATATAAAATATTGATGCTTTCCAAAGAGACACTTAAACGAAAATTATGCTTAAGACCTGGTTTACTCATAAAATTCCTGCTGTGTGGCATCAGTAATTAGGATGCATCCATCTCTAAATAGCACAGAAGTTCTTTGTGTGAGCAACAAAGACTATTACACATCTTGAATGCTGTGACAAGCTGCTTTGTATGCCCAGATGGCATTGTGCCCTTCCTTCAGTAATGATGTCTTCCAGATGTATGTCTAAATATTAGGCAGAATCCAATCAATGATTTTAAAATTTCCTTGGATGATCCATTAAATAAATCAAAAACAGATAAATGCAAGTTGGCAGTATATTATAGAAATAGTTTTCTATTTTTCAGAAAAATAATTTTAATTCCTCTTTTTTTGCCTCTTTATTATAATGACCAGCTTTTGATATTTCATTGTTTCTGAGCTCTACTTTTAGAATAAAATTATGTTCTCCAAGAAAAAAAAAAAAAGGAGTTTAAACAGACATTGAAAATAGCTCTAACAACCAAGATAATGCAGTAGGTAAAACTGTGTTTACCTTCTCTCACAACCACATCAAAATTACAACTAATCTACAAAACAACCATTATTGAGAATTGCCTAAAATCAAGCTGAACTGAAGCCTTTCAACTAAGGACGTGCAGAAGAAGCTACCTCCAGACTGATAGGAAGGGCAGAGACATGGCATCGGCTGGTCCCACACCTGTGAGTGACCATTAAAGATCATGAGGGCTATTTCAGTTGTGAAGGTCCCCCATCCCCTAAAGGAGCGAGAGATCCCAGCCCCACCCCAGCCCAGGGTTCCAGTGCTAGGGAGAGAAGTCCACATCATTTTTGGTTGTGAAAACCAGCAAAGATTGTGACTGAGACTGAGGGAGTCTGCACTTTCAGGTGCTCCTCTTAGAGGGACTGTGCATGGACTTACCGCCAACAGACTCACTTACTCTGAGCTCCAGTGCTGGGGCAGCGCCTGGAGAGGCGGCAGGGACATATGGGGAGGAACTGAGTTGTCTGGCTTCTGACAGGGGCTGGAGCTTTCTCCTGAACAGGGGAGCTGGTGGAAGCCATTGTTTCTTTGTTGAGCCCTCCCCCTTCCTCGCCTGCGAACACAGGTGGCTGCCATTTCTGAGTCTCCACCATTAGTTTGCCATGCCCTGGTGGTTTGAGACCCCACCCCACCAAACTTTTGGGTACACGCAGGCTGCTTCCAGGGGCTTTTTCGTGGAGACCACCTGCCTTGGCTCAAGACGCAGACTTTCCTAGGGTCTCTCAAAGGTTCACGGAACCCAGACAAGCAGCATCTGGCTTGAGGGTGTCCTGTACCTCTGGCTGAGCAGCCCTAAGCCGGCACTAGCGACAGCCGGCATGGGTTTTCAGCTTGGCTTCTCATGGGACTTCCAAGCACAGCATGTGCAGCAGCTATCTGTGGATTTCTTTCTGGCTCCTGCTGGGGGCCCCGGGTGGGGCATGGGCTGTGGCTGAGGTAGACCTACAGCAAATCCCCTCCAAGGTGGTCCTGGGGCTGGCGCCCCCAGTGACCAGATTCAAAAGGAGCTGGAGCATCACCCAGCCGCCTCCAAGTATGACACACCAAGGGGCACATTGGGCAGGCACCAGAGTCCTGCTGAGGCAGATGCTACTCTGTAAGATAAGCCCCTGCACAACAACTCTTCCACTGTAGTCAAGGCCAGTCCTCACAACCAGTGAGCCCAAGGGTCAGTCCCTCACATTGATGTGCAGTTATCAACCAGGGCTCAACTACAAGAGGAGGCCACACACAACCCACACAGGGGACGCACCTGGAACGCATGGCTCAGGTGACCGGAAAGACTGTGCCACTGAACCCCACAGCACACCTACTACATAAGGCCATTTTACTAAGACCAGAAGACATAGCAGCCCTACCTAATACATAGAAACAAGCACAGGGAGGCAGCCAAAAGGGAGACAAAGAACATATCCCAAATAAAAGAACAGAACAAAGCTCCAGAAAAAGAACTAAGCAAAATGGAGATAAGCAATCTACTAGACGCAGAGTTCCAAACACTGGTTATAAGAATACTCAGTGCTCTCAGGGAGAACTTCAACAGAGAGATAGGAAGCATAAAAATGAAGATGGAAACCATAAAAAAGAACCAGTCAGAAATAAAGGATGCAATAATGGAAACAAAGAATATATTACAGGGAATCAACAGTAGATTAGATGAAGCAGAGGATCCAACCAGTGATGTAGAAGGTAAAGTAGCAGAAAACACCCAACCAAAAAGCAAAAAGAAAAAAGAATAAAAAAATTGAGATGAGTTTTATGGGCCTCCGGGACAACATCAAGCGTACCAACATTCACATCATAGGGGTACCAGAAGGAGAAGAGAGAGACAGCAAGGAATTGAAAACCTACTTGAAGAAATAATGACAGAAAACTTCCCTAACCTGGTGAAGGAAATGGACATACAAGCCCGGGAAACACAGAGAGTCCCAAACAAGATAAACCCAAAGAGGCCAACACCAAGACACATCATAATTAAAATTCCGAAAGTTAAATACAAAGAGAGAATCTTTTTTAAAAAAAAATTTATTGGGGAATATTGGGGCACAGTATGTTTCTCCAGGGCCCATCAGTTCCAAGTTGTTGTCCTTCAATCTACTTGTGGAGGGCACAGCTCAGCTCCAAGTCCCATTGCCGTTTTCAATCCTTAGTTGCAGGGGGTGCAGCCCACCATCCCATGTGAGAATTGAACCGGCAACCTTGTTGAGATATCACGCTCTAACCAATGAGCCATCTGGCCACCCCCAAAGAGAGAATCTTAAAAGCAGCAAGAGAAAAGCTGTTAGTTACCTACAAGGGAGCCCCCATAAGACTGTCAGCTGATTTCTCAACAGAAACTTTGCAGGCAAGAAGGGAGTGGCAGGAAACATTCCAAGTGATGAAAAACAACACACAACCAAGGTTGCTCTACCCAGCAAGATTATCATTTAGAATTGAAGGACAGATAAGGAGCTTCCCAGACAAGAAAAATCTTAAGGAGTTCATCACTACCAAACCAGAAGTCCCCCTTAGAGGGACTTCTTTAAGATGGGAGGGGGGTTAAGGATGGGTGAAATGGAAAGGGATTAAGAAGAACAGATTGGTTGTTATACAGTAATCACGGGGATGTAGGGTATAGCATCAGGATTATAGTCAACAATATTGTAATAACTAGGTATGGTGCCAGATGGGTACTAGATCTATTGGGGTGATAGATGGGAATGGGGTTGGGGGCAGGGTGAAAAGGTGAAGGCATTAAGAAATACAAATTGGTAGTTAATACAGTATGAGGAATATAATCAACAATGTTGTAAAGATCATGTAAGGTACCCGATGGGCAGTGGACTTATCAGGGGAATCACTTCATAGACTGTGTAGATGCCTGACCACTGTGCTATACACCTGAAGCTGAAGTAGAATAATATCGAATGTCAACTGTAACTAAATATATAGGCATATGTAGTCACGGGATGTGGAGTACAACATAGGGAAGACAGTCGGTGGTATTGCAACAGCTATATAAGATGTCAGAGAGATAGTAGCTTGGGGGGTGGGTTACCACTTTATGAGGGGTTTAAATGTCTAATTATTACATTGCTTTGTACACTTGAAACTAATAAAAAGTAAATTAAATTAAAACGGAAAAAATAGCTCTAACAGTTGCATTTTTAATCAACTGCTAATTGGTTGCTATGAAGTTAGCAAAACATTGTTACATCTGAGGCAGAAATGTCATCATAATTAGAGTAGTGGGTTAGTCAAGTTCTAGATGAGAATCACTGTCACTCCTGGCAACGATGGCTTCAGGAAAAGACACTTGTCCTATCTTACCTAAACTGGCCGACAACTGTCCTGATGAGAATTCATATAAGCCTGCTAATAAGTGAGGACTTACAGGTTTTGGGGTTTTGTTTTTGTTTTTGCAACCTGGGACCTACACAGATGAGAACGATAATTTTGTACTTCCTTTTTGGCATCCATATAGAAAGCTTTATGTTCCAGTGGGAAATAATGTGTATACAGGCAAAGCAAGTCTGACCTGCGTGTAGAACATGTACTAAATTCAGAAGCTAAATTAATTACTGTTATTTTGTGACTGGCCAGAGATTCCTTTAGGCCTGAGTCAAAACATGGTGCTCTGTCTTCTCCCTTAAAATGAGGTGAAAATGAACATGGTGAGCAAATTGTAAAGGACAGGCAGCAGTTGGAGGTACAGATACCCAGTCTTGACTCTTGATCTTGGTGATACTTAGGGAAATCCTAAGTGGGTCCATTATCTCTTAGGTGAGCCTCACACAGTGGCTCAGCTCTCTGTCCTGCAGCTGTGGGGTCCAAACATCACGGACAGGACACAAGTGCCTCCGTGCCCTAGAGTGATGCTAAAATGATTGTATTTAACTCACAAGATATCCTCTTTTCTTGATTTCCTAATCTTTAGGTGTAATGAGGTTCATTTGCCACGGTTTTCATTAAAGCAAGGGATGCTCCCAAGACGTTATGTTATGCCTTGGAAAGAAAGCATGATATTCAGGAATGTAAATCTGAAGGTATTTTACTATAAATGTTCATAATAAAAACCCTGTGCTATTTAATATATCTATGCATAGACATACATAACTATGCAAAAGCTATTTTTAAATTTATTTGTTCCAGCTTTATTGAGGAATAATGGACAAACATAACTGTATATATTTGAAGTGTACAATATAAGGATTTGATATACATTGTGGAATGACTACAAAGATTATGATAATTAACACATCCAACCCCTCACAGAGTTAACTTTCTTTTCTTTTGGTGAGAACGCTTAAGATCTATTCTCAGCAGCTTTCAAGTGAACAGTGCCGTATTATTAACTGTAGTCACCATACTGAACAGACCCTCAGAACTTACTCCTTTTAGCTGAAAGTTTGTACCCTTTTACCTATATGTCCTCATTTCTCCCTCCTCTCAGGCCCTGGCAAATACCTGACAAAAACTGTTTGATGCATTTTCACATAAACTTGTAAACAAAAGTTAAATAGCAACATCTAGTCAAATAACCCAATTACAAACTTAAAAGTTGATACATTGAAAGATTTCAGAATTCTGTCTCCCTTTTTCTTCACATACTGCCACTTACAGTTAAGAAGCCCATCAGAAATAGAGACCATTAATATTAAAGCTACAGTACAGAGCATGTATTTTTAAAGTCGTACTGCATATTCAGGGTTGAGAGCTATGGGGACAGTTTGGCTAGATTTACAGATAAGACTCGTTGCCCATTCAATACTCCTGTTCAGTCAGTAGTTTCAAAACATTTTCCAAATTCAGATTGGCAATTCACCTGTGAAAAGGTAAGTTTTTTCTTTAAAGGAGAATATACTGTAGTCATCAGACTACAAGAGGAGATTTTAAGTTAGGATTTCTACAAAGAAATGTGTATAACTAATTTGCAACTTTCTAATAGATAAGCAATTAATGTTGAATGAGAATGTACTTAGCCAAGGCAGAGATGACTTTACAAAATACGAGCATTATATGATATAAAAATATATCATGAAAATGTGGCTCAATTATTCTTATAAAATGCACACATACAATGTAATAAATGAAGCCGCCATTTGCCCTGAGATGATTATTTTATATGTATTTTTATGTAATATTTTGATAAGAAAGATAAAACAGGAAATCAAAACTCAAATAACAGACTTAAACATCAAATTTATATGGTTATTAAGACTTTCTACAATCATAATATAGGGCTGTATTTTGTGTAATTTAGTGGCTTATGAAATAATTTGCAATGTCCTGAGTAGCTTTAGCATGGTAACAATATTAGTACTGATTTTATCTTCTTCATGTATTAGAACTACATGATGTAGACTTTGAGTTGCAGTCAATAATTAAAAACTATTTCCAATACATCAAAACATTCTTTATTCTTGAACTCACTCTTTAGAACTATAATTCAGCATAATGTTACATAGCTATTTCACTTTTACAATTTAGATGACAATGTTCCTAATAATTTTTTAAATGTAATTCATGACTGGTGTATAGAACATTCTACCTTACAGAGTAAAAATGAAAATTAAATGAGAATTAAATGAAGTGAAGTTACAGAGTAAATGCTAGCTATGCTTTCCTTCCTTCTACTTACTTTCACCCTTTTCCCCATAGGAAATGATATAACTGTTTAACAACATAAAAATGAGAAGATGGGGCTGCCTCCCAAGACCAGACCAGAATGCTATTCAGTAGCATCGGAGAATCAGAAATAGATGTATACTTAAGACAATAACTTCAAGTAGCTGTTATTAATCCAGCCATAGTTGCAATAGCGGCAGCATACTTTATATCTATTTAATACTCAGTGGTGGCAAAATATTTTTTCATATATAATATTTTATTAAAAACTCAAAGAATCCTTTAATAATTTCTATTTTATATTTGAGAAAACTGACTCTCCTAGGGGTAAATGACTTGTACAAGGTCACATAAGTAGTGAAATTCAAGTTCAACAACCTGACTCCAAGTTTATCTTTATCGTCTGTAGTGCACACCACTCTTCCTGGTGGTCGGAAGACACCAGCTAGAGAGCGTTGCTTTTTAAAAAGGATGTTGCTCTGTTCGCTAGAACTTACTTCTTGATAGGGACAGTTAGCAAAACTACTGGACAACTTTCATCTTAATCTAATAAAGTGATATTTGGGGTCATATACAGCACATTTTTCTTTTCTCTCTTAGCATGCAGAAGCATGTGGAATCTATGCTGGCCCTTTAGAAGACTCTCTGTTTTTGAATCACAGTGAAAGACTTTGCCATGGGGAAGATCGTCAAGTAGTAGCAAAGAAAGGCCCACCAGAAATAAAAATTGCAGATATACCTTTGCATTCACCTCTCTCCAGATACCAGAGCACGGTGATTTCCCATGGCTGCAGGAGGCGACAGGTTTGATGAAAGAAGAATAAAGTGATAAAACGTTTTAATCTCTTCTGTCTCTCTCTTCCCCACCCCATAAATGTTTAAGTTCATTGTGCATTTATAATTCACCTACAAGTTCAATTGAAAGGCTATAAGTCAATCGCATACTTTATACGTTATAAAAGCTTTAGAAAGCAAATAGGCTCAGAACAGCTGCAACGAAGTGGGGGAGCAAGGAAAACTGTCTCACTGAGATTTATTTCACACCAAAAGTTAGGAAATAGCAGACTGATCCAGTCCTACCACCAAACCCCACCACACTTCTCTACCTTTCTCTCCTCCTCACTCCATCTTTATTATTCATCCCCTCCAAAACTCTGTGTCAGATGAGCCAAACTGAAACAGAGTTGCAGGATGTGGAATTATTTTTGCTACTTTTCTGACTGCCCCAACCTACCAGGTTGTCCACCCTACCAACACATACACACACACACAGACACACAGACACACAGACACACACACACACACGCACACTCCCCTAAGGCTCTGGACACTGGTAGCTAAACAAAATGGTAATTAGAAGCGTTTGGCAGACAACCCTATGATACATCATACAATTTTAGCAGAGATGTACTTTCTGTGTGGTTCAGTGTATCCAAGTATCAATTTCTTATAGCAAAGAATTTATTCATATAATTTAAAAACATTAAATTGATCATATGCAAAATGGCGCACTGCTGTGGAAGACAGTATAGAAGTTCCTCAACCATTAAACAGAGAATCACCTTATAATCCAGCAATTCCACTTCTTGGTATGTGCCCCAAAGAAATGAAAGCAGAGACTCTAACAGATATTCGTACAGCAGTGTTCATACCAGCATATTCACAAATAGCCAAAAGGTGAAAACAATTCAAATGTCCATCAACAAATGAACGGATAAACAATGTGGTATATTCATGCAATGAAATAGCCATTAAATGGAATGAAGTTCTGACATATTCTACAACATGGAAGAACCTTGAAAACATATACTAAGTGAATAAGCCATACACAAAATGACAAATATGGTATGATTCCATTTATGTGAGATCCTTGAATAGTCAAATTCCTAGAGAAAGAAAGTAGAATAGTAGCTGCATAGTAGGGAAAAAAGGGAAGTTATGTTTTAATGGGTAAAGAGTTTCAGTTTGACATGATGAAAATGTTCTGGAGGTGGATGGTTGAACAAGGTGAATGTACTTACTGCCACTTAATTGTATACTCGAAAAAGGTTAAGATGGTAAATTTCATGTTATATACATTTTACCACAATTAAAAGGCTATAATATAAGTCAATCGCATAAGTCAGGCTATAAGTCAATTGCATACTTTATATGTTATAAAAGCTTTAGAAAGGAAATACGCTCAGAACAGGTGCGATGAAGTGGGGGAGCAAGGAAAACTGCATAGAGGGTCAAAGCTATGCTTCATCTAGCCAAGTGTTCATATCTGATAATAGCACTAAGGAAACTATTATAAAAAATGATACAGATGTCCATCTAACATCAACTTAAAGATCAGTAAATAAAGTGTAAATAGTAAAAACTGTATATATAGGATGTGAAAAATGATTAAAGAAGACTAGGTGATACCAAAAAAACTTCATTAAGTCGACAGTCTCCATTCGGAGAACTATAAAATGGAGTGGAAGGCAAGAAGCTTTTATAGGATAAAGAATAAGAAACAAGAAAGTATGTATTGAGCCCAGAGTTGGTGTGGTGTTTGGGGATTAACTGGATATACTGCATTTCTGGTTAAGCAAAGCATTTACAGGGGGATGAAAGTTATCTAAGTTTTGGTGTGCTGATGTGGCACCCCGGGCAGGAGTGTCTCCATCTGAGCCTAGAGATTTATTTCACTAGTGTTCTATTATTGAAAGTGTGGACGAAAAAAGGAACACATACTAAACCTGACAAGCTCAGGAAAGGCCCACATGGCACACCCTCCAAACTCAGAGACCGAAAGTAACCACGTATGATGGTCTGAACATAAAAACTCCTAACCAAAAGCAGATCATGACAGGTAGTCACATCCTAGCCTGTAGCTTCCTTGACAAAGGTGAGTCTTTACCTTAAGTGAGCCTATCTATTGTCTTTGTGCCTCTAAGATAACATACCTTTGAAATATTGAAATAATCTTTTCCAGATCCCTCAAGGCACAATCACAGAACCTCTCATTGTTATCACGTTGCCTGCATACCACCTCTATATACAGTAAATGTTAACTATCCTGTGCCCACCAATGTAAAAAAGGTATTTCTCTCAATTTTGCTTCAATCCAATCCCAGAGATTTCTCACTTTGCATTCTCCCACCCCCTTAATTAACCACCAATGAATTTCATGTAACCCTACTTATGCCTCCTCCTTTGATTCTAATGTACGTATAAAATAAGCTGCAAAACTGTCATTCTCTGGAGCACTTTTTCAACCTGTTGAGATTTTTGCTTCCTGGCAATTGTCAGTTTGGTTCAAATAAACTCATAAAAATTCTTTACAGGCTTGTATGTTCCTTATGTCAACAAAAGTAAGGTATTGAAGTCACTATTATTGTTGAATTGTCTTTCTCCCTTCATTTCTGTTAGTTTTTGTTTCATGTATTTCGGTGTTCTGGTATTAGGTGCATATACTGGGGGTGCCAAAAATATGTATACAAGTAGACACTTTGGTCAACGTTGCTCAGGCAGTAGTTCACCATAATCAGAAGTGTCTGGACGCTAAGGGTAACCACTTTGAGAACCTCTTGTAATTGCAGAAGTCAAATGTGACTTGTATTCATCTTTTGTTATCGGTATATATTGAGTATTACAATTTTAATACAGTTTTTTTCCTTTCTTAAAATGTGTATACACTTTTTGGCACCCTCTGTATATAATTGTTATATATTCCTGATGGACTAACCCTTTTATCATTTTTAAATGTCTCCCTTTAACTTTAGTAACTGTTTTTGTTTTAAAGTGTATTTTGCCTGATATTAGTATAGCCACTCTACCTTTCTTGTGGTTATCACTTGCACGATATATGTTCTTCAACTTTTTCACTTTCAATCTATTTGAATCTTTTTAATCTAAAATATGTCTCTTGTAGAGAGCATATCACTGGAACTTGTTTTTCATCCAGTCTGATAGTCTCTGCCTTTTGATTGGATTGTTTAATCCATTTATGTGTAATGTTAATGTTGACATAATTGGATTTATGAGGTGTGATCAAACAATACAGTGAATGTTTAAATAAAAAAATTATTACAGTAAAAGATACATTGCATTAATCCCTCAAAATACTACCCCTCGCTTCGAACACACTTATCCCATCATTCTTGCCACTTTCTGAAGCAGCTCTGAAAGTCCTCTTTTGTGAATGTCTTTAGTTGCTCTGTTGTTGCTGCCTCAATGTTCTGAATCAGTTCAAAACGTTTACCTTTCATGGTCATTTTGACTTTGGGGAAGAGCCAGAAGTCACATGGTGCCAGGTCTGGTGAATAAGATAGATGAGGACACACCACCTTATTTTGTAATGTTTTCATTTAACAGAAATTGCAGTACCAGAAGCGATGTGTGCCACAGAGTCTTTCCGTTGTGATCTCAAAATATGGTGAATACTGCTGCCGAGTGCCATCCAAGGGAAAGGCAGGGAACTTCAATATGGGAAGTGGCACGGTGAACCTTAGTAACAATGTGTAACAAGTTTCAACAGGGTGTGAGCTACGGTTGAGAGAAGGTGTGTTTTAAAGTGTGCCGTAAATCATCCTCCATCATGACAACGCTCCATGTCACACATCACTTCTGGTATGGCAATTTCTGTCAAATAAAAACATTACAGTGTGTCCTCATCCACCATATTCACCAGATCTGGCACCATGCGACTTCTGGCTCTTCCCCAAAGTCAAAATGACCATGAAAGGTAAATGCTTTGAATCGATTCAGGACATTGAGGCAGCCACGATAGTGCAACTAAAGACACACAAAAGAGGGCTTCCAGAACTGCTTCAAAAAGTGGCAAGAATGATGGGGTAATTGTGTTTGAAGTGAGAGTGAGTATTGTGAGGGGGATTAATGGCAATGTGTCTTTTACTGTAATATATTTTTTTTAATTTAAACACCTTGTATAATTATCACTAATTTTTCTGGGGAGCGAGTCTGCAGAGGTCCTCACATTGACATGCTGGAAATGGAACTCTAGCCTTAGGCTTTTACAAATAGTTCTAAGAAATCCTGTGGTCTTTTTGATCCAAGTTCTCTAGAAAACATAAGGTCCAATCAGAAGATTTTAGAAGAGATAATAGAATAATTCTGTCTCCTCATTAGACAAGTATTGGAACTGCATTAAAAAGCATGTGAGGAAGAAAAACAGGAGAATATAAGTTATATAATTATGTCATTCTGCCCCTTAATTCAGTCCAGGCTTGAGAAATAGAGTTCTTTTATACATCTAATTTAAGAAATAAAAAGCAAGTATTTCTGAATTTCTAAAAGCTATTTAGGATAATTCGAAGATTTTTACTTCCAGAGGGTTAATATACTTATTACAGTGATCACACCGTAAGGAATATAAATATCAACTCTCTATGTTGTATACCTGAAACTATATATAATATAATATTGTATGTCAACTATAATTTTATAAAAGGTCTTTATTTCCTATAATCCCCTGATACTACCTTACCTCTAAAACAGATTTGAGACAATCAACCCACTTGTCCTCAAGAGTAAGCATTGACAGGACTCTATTATTGTTAAGTATGTGTCCGTTATTTTTCTCTTCCGGTGAAAACAAAGGCAAATTTGGCTGGTAATGGGATAATTTTCAGCAAAGTCTTCAAGTTATAATTTAAGATACTTCTTTGGGTTTATACTACTCAACTAGAATTTAAAATCCCAGGTGACACTTGAAGCCCAACTTCACAGAAAAGAGGAATGGGAATAATGCAGGGCATCAAAAAGAGGTTAAACTCTTTATGAAGAGGTGCCTTGAACTCCAGAAGTTCATGTGAGTAGGGTCTTTAAACATCTCTAGGAATAAATTGAAAAAAATCTTGAACAGAAGAATTGAACAAAGCAATGTACAGTGCTTGGTTCTTCCAATTGTGTTCACCATTCTGTGAGGTCCGACTCAATGACAGCATTATCCCTCTATCATATCAATTATTCTATCCTTCTATTTAATTTTCCCTAAGTTTCTGTGACCGCCCCCCCCAAGTTACTTCCCAGTAAGTAATCCTCTTTCAGATTGTTCGTCATCTAATTGCACTCTCCTAAATGTAAATTCTAATTAATGTGTAGCTTTGGCCTCCTCTTCTGAAAGCTTAACTCTTCCACCCACCGTGGGTTACTTCAAGACTATAAATTTCCTTGCAAGAGAGCAGAATATTGTGCTGCATCTTAATCTAGGTGTGTTAGTCCCAGTGATTGTGAAATCTCTAGGATTTCCAAGGTCAAAAATGCCAATGGATATATTTTTTTATATGGAGAACACTGATGTTCATATTTGACCATTGCTAATTCACTCCTTGGCAAGCAGAGGGGCCAGCGAGAGCAGATGCATAGGTGTACCCCACACAGGGCAGTGCTGTAGAGGTGAGCAGTGGCTGGAATGCAGCCAGCACTCCATCACCAAGCCGGGTGCATCTCGGTGCATTAACTGGGGCCCTGGCGATATGGGGACCAGTATAAAGGTATTCACCGAAATTTCTCTGGCTTTTAAATGATTTACCTTTAGAAGCCTGGCTATCGGGCTTCTTTTT
Organism: Rhinolophus sinicus; assembly: GCF_057876585.1. Lineage (NCBI taxonomy): Eukaryota > Metazoa > Chordata > Mammalia > Chiroptera > Rhinolophidae > Rhinolophus > Rhinolophus sinicus. The sequence continues at coordinate 87,311,162 of NC_142503.1, forward strand.
CTTCCTTTAAGAATGTGAGAAAATATGTGTGATAGTACACATTGAAAAAGTCAGGATTTACCCAGTCTTACAGATAAGAAGAATGTATATGACCAGAAAACAATGATGGAAGACATTGCATCAAAATGCTTACAATATTATTTCTGGATGGTGGTGTTGTGAATGAGTCCTATTTACACCCTGTACCTTTATAAATTATCTATAGCAAATACATATGTTATCATCAGGAAAGAAGAAACACTTATGCTTTTGTACATGTTGCTTCCATGTGTGGAATGAACTCCCCTCTCTGTTCTGCTTGTCAGTTTCAAATCCAATGCAAATCAGTTTCAACTCTTCGGTGAAACCTATTTTGTATTCTATTTTCTCCATCCTAACTTTTTCCAAGTTGGTTCTCTGCCTAAAACTTCAGCCTCTTGACCAGAAGAGGTCTCTGTTGTATCGCCCAAGAAAAACAAATAAACAAAAACACTTTTTAAAAAACGTTTTGTTTGCTCTTTTTTAATAAAGGGTAACTTTGTCTTTACCTGTTAGAAATATTGTGATAGTACAGAAGCAAGAGGTTACAAATTCTTCAATGCCTGTGTAACTAACAAATTTTCAAATAGAGCATTTTGCCAACAAAGGGGAGCTTAAATCCTTTGGACTATCCTCATTAGTTCCTAGCCCCAGACGGATTTTATCTGATATGTAAAAATTTGAAAATGAAAAAGAGGAAACAAGGGAGAACACATTTAGGGACAAATTAAAAACCACCAATAAAGTGCTTCAGGGAGCATGGACTTGAGAGTTAGGCTGACCTGGTTTCAAACACTGATGCCACTATTTACTGTGGCTTCAAGCAAGCTCATATACCATATACCTCTCCCTCAGTTTCTCACCTGGAAAACAGAGCTACTGATAGCTAGTTCATAGAGTTGTTGTAAATATTCTATTAAATAAGATACAAAGGGCTCAGCATGACACTAAATACAATGTACATATTATTATTATTAGGCCTGTGGATAGGCATATATGGATTGGGTTGCCAGTTAAATTTTAGCCGTACCATGGCTTAGTTGCAACGTAGCTTTTTCCAAGCGGAAGAATGCAGGAATTCAGTGAATGCGGGAAATAGTAAGTTCCCCCAAAACAGGAAGAGGAACCTTTCTCATCCACCATGTTGGCTTCAAATATCACCACTAAGAGAAAACCAAAAATTCACATCTCTAATCTCTTTTCCAGACTAGGCTAGAATTTGTACTCTAAGCTACATTGTTTCAAATAATTATCTCACCAAGAATCTCATATTCCTCAGATGAGCTCCTCATCTTCCCCACTCTTTTCTTCTGTTCAGACTGGGTCTTTTCTCCTGACTACCTTTCCTCAAAGTTATCCAATATTGATAAATACTGTCAACTAATAATGTCCCCCTGTTCTCAGTTCTCTGGGTCTCAGAAATCACTTTAGACTCCTTATGCTGCCCCTTATCACCCAAAGCCATTCAATCACCTTGTAGGTAGATGATGGTACCTTCAATAGCTATCTCTTTTCATTCTCTGTGAGGAGCTACTCCACCTGAACCCAAGTTTCTTACAATAGCCTCTTAATTTGTTCCCTGCCCCCTCTCACCTTTCTGGTAAATACGTAGGGACAGCTCAGTCAACCCTGCATACTGATACTAATCTGGCTAAATCCCCTGTGATCCCCTCATCCTCCTGCTCAAAAATCATTCATGAAAAATTCTAGAGATGGATGGCAGTGATGGCTGCACAATAACGTGAATGTACTTAATGCCACTGATCTATACACTTAAAAAGGGTTAAAATGGTTAAGTTTTATATTACATATATTTTAACACACACACAAAACCCATTAATGAAGCAAATACCCAGAACATAATGTTATATAGTGGTACCTCGGTTTTTGAATGTAATTCGCTCTGGAAGACCGTTCAAGTTCTGAAACGTTCGAAAACAACCAACAGCTAGGCCTCAGGATCTTGCACTCAGCGGAAGCCACATGACATGTCTGACTTCCAAGGCGTGTTCAAAAACAAGCATTTACTTCCAGGTTTACTGCGTTCGTAAACCGAAATGTTCATCAACCGAGACATTCGAAACCCGGGGTACTGCTGTATAAAGATTATTGCCACCTAAGCTCAGTCAATCTTCATCAGTACAGTGTCTGGCATTCTGGAGAGTGAAAGTACGGACAAATGGTTGTCTTACTGTCCATGACACAAGGCCCACCATCGCACACACTTGCACTCACACTTTCGCTGAGGCTGTTTTCCTCCGAAGTTGCTGGACATAGCCATTCTTTGTCCCGGACTTAGCCTTCCTTTCCCCTCCAACCAATTTAATATAACCATATACTGACATATCCTTTCAAAGCCCTGCTCAACTGTATTTTGTCTGTGAGGACTTCACTCTGATATCTCCCATGTTGGACGTAATCCCCCTTTCCGTGGGCTTCAATGGCACTCGATATCGCTATTCTGCCTGTAGAAATCTGAAGGACTGAGACTATTCCTTAATCCTCCTGGTAGTTCCCCTCGTTTTTGCACGGAGCCAACCTGCAAGGAACGTTTACTGAATGACTGCAGTGAAAGACAGGAAGAGGAGCTGGAAAGCATATCTGGGACCACTGCAGAGCTCTGCGCCACACCTGACTCTAAAACTCAACCCCCCCCCCCACCTGACTACACAAGTATTCAAAGGGTTTTGTGTGCTTTGGTGTAACACATTTTATGTTGCTGAGTTTGGGAAATACTCTTTTTCTTGTTTTCTTCATTTTATTAACCAACAAATTTCAAATTATGGAATTTTGTGTTGATTGTGGGATCCAAATGTAACAGGTTCACAATCAATCTCCTTTAGATTCCCATAACAACCTGCAGGAGAGGAACAGTCCGTATCTTTAATTCCACTTGTTTATTCCAGCTTTTTTATGTCCCAAGTTATGTTGGGACATAATTTGAAAAATAATGAATTAATCTTGATAAAATTGTACATGTTTATGCACCATTATCTTCTGAATGAACTATTGCTCAGCAATATCTTACCTTCCAGGAAAGTAACCTTAGAAGAATGCGGAGTTGCCCATGATATAACTTTGCCTCTAGCATTGTCAGAAGTTAATATTATTTCCATTATAAAGATGTAACTTCATTGTAAATGATTTGTCTGGATTAACAGTGGACTCTGGACTTAGCCAGAAGGGAAAAGAAGGCCATTTTTTTACATTGGAAAAAAATTTAACTCTTAAACAAGAAAACAAACACACACACACACACACACACAAAGAGCTTTGTCTGCATCTGAAGACAGGGCCCCTCGTCTAATATAAATGTAAATTCTTTATTTTAGGAAATAGCATTCTTCTCCACAAAGATCTTAAAATATTCCAGTCAATTATCACACTTGCAGTCTGTGGGTCATTAAAAATATGGATCGATTACAAGTGAAGTGGACTTGCTTTAAGCTTTAATGACTGGAGAATATGGGACACGTTGGTCACTGAATATATATGAATAGCAGTGAGACTACGTGCGGTTGGTGTCTTTTATTCATGCTCTCACATTCATGCATACACTCCTGTTCTTGTTCATCAAACATTTATTGAGCATATATTAGGTGCCAGATGCTTAATTTGGGGGGAGGGCTAATGTTTACAGTTTATTTCTATTAGAAATTTTGGTCTGTAGTGGTTCTCAAAATTTAGTGTACATCAGAATCACCTAGAAATTTTATTAAAATAGACTTACAGGCCCCACTTCCAGAGATTCTGATTCAGTAGGTCTGGGATAAGGCCAAAGTATTTACACTTTTAACAAGCTTCCAGGTGAGGCTTATGTGTGGCCCACACTCTACGTAGCACTGCATAAACTATGTAGGAAGTGCTGCTATGCAAGAACCCCACTCTATACAGCACTTCCTTAAACACAATAGTTTGTCCAAAGGTAATCCAAGCCACAGACCACATAGCTGATACAGATTGAACCTGATCACAGGTGAATGGTTTTCACTCCCTGTATGTAGCGTTGATACTACTGCTCTTTCACTAGTTCAGGCAGTTTATCAGTGTCCGTTCTGACTGATGGGTGTTAGTGCTATAAAATATGTTAGTCACTGTGATTACCAACCCTTCCTAAAAGCATTCAGATCTATCTTTTGAAAACAGAATGAGCTAGAAATTGAGAAAAGGACCATTCTCCATCAACAAATACAGAGTGCATATTCTTCAGAGTTGGATCGAAGTCTAGTCACGGAGAGTATGTTCTGGGGCAAAACCGACTCCTCTGATATAAAGAACTTGAAATCAGCAAAAATGGCTTAAGCTGGATGCAAAAGCACTAACCAAGATTGAAATGTTGGATTTCATCATAATTAAAAACTTGTTTTCATCGTAAGAGTCCATCAAGAGAGCAGACAAGAAGAGAGCCACAGATTGACAGAAGACACGTAAATCTAAAGACTTCCATTCAGAATATACAAAGAACCCCTTCAAATCGATGAGGAAAAGACGAGTGTAGGGGAGGAAAGTTTTAACTTTTTTATCTGCCCTTCTAGGTTCTTCTGGGGCTGTGTATATTTGACAAAAGACAGATGAACAAGAGAAAACAAAGAAGTTTATTAATACGTGCATCATGAATACAAATGGGAGTATCCAGTGATGAGTAACTCAAAAGGGTGGTGAGAACTTGGGCTAACATAGCATCTTAACAAAAGAACAATAATTCTGTAGAGAATTGACAAGACGAAAAGGACTTTGACCTTCTAGAGGTTGCAAATTGGAAGCTTCTAGACAAAGGCAAACATATGGAGAAAATAATGGTAGATAAGGGTTAGTTTAAGCAAAGTTTGTTATGTAGATTCCTTTGGGCTGGCTGATAAAGGTCTAGTGTTGTTTCTGGTGATTAATTTCTGTCCTTCGTAGTAGAGAGGGAAGATGGAGATAACTTTACAAATTTATATCCTGCTTGTAGGTAAGTTGTGGGAAGGCAGAGAGGTTTTCTCTACCTGCTGCTTCTCAATTGCCTTTAGCTCAAAATAATCTATATGCCAAAGTGGCATTTTCGGGGAGCATATTTTGCTACCCTTCATCAGCAATCCATTTAAAAAACTGGACAAAAGACAAATGGTATTAAACAAAAGAGAGTCCTCTCTGCTATCTGGTAGTGTGAGGAGAAAGTGTGCCTGTTTATTCTCTCTATAGTCAGGGGTGTGGTCCATCTTGGGCAAATCTCTCTCTCTCTCTCTCTCTCTCTCTCTCTCTCTGTCTCTCTCTGTCTCTCTCTGTCTCTCTCTCTCTCTCTCTCTCACACACACACACACACACACACACACACACACACACACCTCAAGGACAGATGAGTGATAATTCTCAGAGATGAAGTTTAAATAAAAATTAAGGAAGATAAACATTTTTCTAAAGACAAAAATAAGAGTCATAGATGACTCTTGCCCACAATAAAGAAAGTAATTTAGGCTCTCTAAACCTTTGCACCACCAAGAAGATTCTTTGAGATGATTTTCTCAACAAAATAATGCCCGAAAACCTAGCTTCTCCTGTCAGCAGCACGAAGAATTGGCAAAGGCTTTGAAATCACAGGGTTTTTTTCCCCCTAAAGATCACCAGAAAGAAAAACGTATTGTCCTCTGTCTATTATAACTCTATGAGGAGTAATTGGGATGTTTTATTCTCTCTCTCATGCAGGCATGTGCACGTGCACACACACACATTTTCTTTTCTTTTAATGTCTTTATATTTTGACATAATTTAAGACTCACAAGAAATTGTAAAATAGTACAGAGTTCCCATGTACTCTTACCCAGCTTTCCCAATGATAATATCTTATGTAACCATAGTAAATTGTCAAAACTAGGAAACTGATTTTGGCAAAACACTGTTAATTCAGATACACAGGTGAAGAATTTATTTGGATTTCCCTAGTGTTTACATTTTATTTATTTATTTATTTAGTTATTTATTTATATACTTCTACAAAATTTTATCATAAGCTGATTTAACTAACCACCACCATCATCAGCATGCAGAATATTCCATTACCACAAAGAAACTCTCTTGCATTACCACTTCGTAGTCACACCTTTCCCCTGGATCTACTAGTGACCTGTTTCCCACCACTATAATTTTGTCACTTCATAAATGTCATGTAAATAGAATCATACAGCATGCAACCCTGTGAGATTGGCTTTTCTCACGAAGTGCAATGCCTTTGTGATCCATCTGATACATTGCTTGTATTAGTAGTTCATTCCTTTTCATGGCTGAATAGTAGTATCCCATGGTATGGATGTACCACAATTTATTTATCCATTCACCCATTGCAGGTCATTTGGCTTGTATGTTGAAGGGTCCTCGAAGCCAACTCCAGGTTCAATAATTCACTAGGAGGACTCACAAGACAGCACATCGTCACACTCATGGCTATGACTGATTACAACAAAAGCTACAGAGCAAAACCAGTAAAGGGAAAAGACACATGGGTGAAGCCCAGGGCACAGGGGACACAAGTTCCCAAGAGTCCTCTCCCAGGGGAGTCACATAGGACATGCTGAATTTCCCCAGCAATGAGTCGCGACAACTCCATTCTTTCTTTGGTCAAGATAACGAACTTGTTCATCCTTTGGTCTTTCTGGAGACTTAAAAGAATCCTTAGCAAGTACAGCAAGGTTCATCGTCATCCTTTCATTGGAAGATCATGGCTGCATTACAGTTTCTCAAGCAACTGCACATGCATATTATCCTAAGTGACTACTACCTGACCAGCCCTTGACTGGTGCTACCTTTCAGAAGATGGATAAGCCTGAGAGAGTCACAGGAGCCGGGGTGGATTCCAGGAGGATGCAGGACTTGGACGATGGGTAAGATGTGAGCAGGTGAGACCAGGAGAGGACTTCCTACATGTGGGGAAAGCATACATAGAGGCAATCAGGAAGGAAAAAGCTGCTGGGTTTACAGGATGATGGATGAGAACATCCTCGGGAGGACAGAAGTTTTCTGTTGGGGAATAAAAGAAGGTGATCTTTCCTAAGGAAAGTCCAGTTGATAAAGGACTTTAAATCCCTAAACAAGTAATTGAAATAGATTGCTATGGAGAGTTAAGCTAATGATCAGCACAGGGTTTGGGAAACACTGATCTGGCAATGGTTCAAAGGGTAGATTGGAAATGAAGAGACAGGCATGCTTGTTTGGAAATAAATCCGGACGAGAAGCCCCAGAATAGGATCGAAGCTATGTGAATGGGGACCAGGGGGCTCCCTCAAGACAGTTTCGGTTGGTACGAACGAAGCACACAAAAGAGGCCTGAGCAGCAGGAGACAGGCCGACCTGTACCAGGAAAGAGTCCAGCTGCACTTGGTAGTTACCTTCATAAAGGAGGTCAGTAAGGCACCATGAGAGAAAGCCATTTCCACCGCCAAGAAAAGTTATCAAACTCTTTCTACTAGAAAAACAGATGACAATACAAAGGGGGAAAATCAGCGTGTAGTGTAGGAAGTTGCAAGAGGGGCAGTGGTTTTTTTAATTTTTTATGGTGAAGTATTTTAAGGAAGTCATTTAGTGTGACTAACCTTTTTCCCTTTCAAAGATCGTTCAGTTAAGTGTAGTCTAATTAGGAAAGCATAGATGAGGCACCCATGGGCAAGACTGGACATGCTTTGTTACCTTATAAAAATTCATGAAAGCGGTAATATCTAAGATCTGACATATTCATATCTAAGATCTGATACATTCAGAATGAGCCATGAGCTGACGTGTGGGTGTACATTTTAATGAAAGCAGGAGTAGCATTTGTAATCATGTCACTAACTCAAGATTTTCTCAGCGCAAATCAAATGAACACCATAGCTTTCATTTCTCCAGTTATTGAAAGGAAGTAATTCCCAGAGTGAATTATTTGTTTATTTAGACAACAAACAACTTTATCAACATGCTCTGAAGATAGAAAAGTGCCAGAGTACAAGCCCACTGTTGGCTCTGCCAAGCTGCTTGGTCACCAGCAGTCTCTCCCTCCCCGGCTTCCTCCACTACCTTCCACTCACATTGGCCTTCTTTTCATACGTCAAACGTGCTTAGTCCCCATCTCAGAACCACCTGAATGTTCTTCCCAAGAGTTTCACATGCTGCTTCCTTCTTGTGGAAAAAAAGGGGTTCTATGGAAAGTGACCTCACAGGGGGATCTGATCATAAATTCCTCACTGAGCAGGTCATGGTGGGTCCTTACGCCCCAGGCCTGTAACTTCTTTAGTAAAAGGCTTATCTTTGCCTTAAGCAAGCCCTGTCCATTGTTTCTGTGCGTCAAGGTTAACTTGCCTTTGAAATGTCCCCTTTCAGACTGCTCCTTCTAATACCACTCTCAAGAGAGCACTAATAATCTGATTCCTTCCAGAGTTTAACTATCCCATAATCCAATCCCCCACTGTTTTCTCATCCCTTCATGTAATCGTCCCTCCTTAATCTCAAATGCATAAAAGAAACTACAAACTGTTATTCTTGGAAGCACTTATCCCAGTCTGTTGAGATCTTGCTTCTGGGTATATCCTCTCTTTGGCTCAAATAAATTTTTATAAAACTCCTTATGTCAACAGTGTCATCATTCAGTTTTTAAATTGTATATCATCTCCTCAGGGAGGTACAGCGAATGCTGTTGGGCGCCCTGACCATATCCTCCTTAACAGGCTGTGTGTTCATCCCCCAGATGCTGTGGGTGTTGGCTGGCCTGGCTCAGGCCTGTGTTCTTTATGGGGGACTGTCCTTGGCTGATAAGCGTCTCCTCACCTGGCTGAAAAGGGTCTCCTCTCCTGGCTGACAAGGGTCTCTTCACCTGGCTGACAAGGGTCTCCTCTCCTGGCTGACAAGGGTCTCCTCACCTGGCAGTGGTCCTGGAGATAATGGCCGGAAGTTATGTCCTCCACCAAGAGAAGGGAGTCATATCTCTGCCAAACTTCATCCCTGCTGTCACCCACTTTTTTCACTCCCTAAAGGGTTTCTTCTTAATATCACTTAAGCAGGACTTCTCACCTCAGGCTCCACTCACAGGAAACATAATCTAAGAGAGTCGACAACAGAAATGTTCCTGGGAAGCCAGCTCAATCTAAATTCTGGCATTGGATAACTCATCCACTAGATGGCAATGAGAACCCTGTCATTGGTGGTGGGTAACTATTAGTCCCTGCCTTCTCTGGAGGTGCCTTTGCTAAGATTCCCACCTGTAGTGAACTGGGACACAATATAGGCAGACGAGGCTACAGTAAATGCGATGGCTCTGGCATTTAACATGAATGGGGAAAACAGACGGAAGCTTGGTACTCAGTACTATATGGTCTATTTTTGCAACTTCTTATGAGTCTACAGTTATTTCAAAACAAAAAGTTAAAAATGAAAACAAACGAACAGCAATAATGTGGCAGCAATATTATATCCTACGTAGAAAGGCAGACATTAGTACTATCCTCAAGGCTAAGGGATGCAGAGACAGGGGTTCCCAAATATCCCCATTCAATTCAATAGCTCGACCTCTGCAAAAATGAAACGAATTGTGGCAGATGACATGGACTACCAGCAACTCAACCCAAGAGTAGCCCCAGTCGAAGTTGCTTGACTGGATGTGGTATCTTTACCAGAACAGATGAACAAAACCTTTGTTATGCGATGTGCAGCCATCACCGGCAAGTACATTGTTTCCTATACCCATCAGAGAGGTGAACCAGAAGCGGTGTGTATTCACAAGACATGGATGACAGTATACATTCGTGACTTTGCTCCAGGGTCTACCTTAACTCTCCTACTCTCTGTCATAATGTTGCTCTTCCAAAGGGACGTGGATCAGGTGGACATTCCACAGAATTTCACACGGGTCAACTATACTGATATCAGCATTGTAAGTAAATCTGATAAGAAGGAAATGGCAAGTGCTCTGGGCTGCTGGTAAGAAAAGAGCACTTCAGAAGACAGGAAATAAAACCTAAAATGATGAAAGAGCCTACCACATTGGCGAAGTTTTTAGGGGCACAGTGTTCTGGAGCATATCAGGACATGTTGTCTTGGTGAGGGACAAATTATTGCGCCTTGTGCCTCCTACCCTAAGAAAAAAGCACAGAGAATGGTAGGCATTTTGGAGGCAGTATTGATCCCATTTGGGGAACTGCTCTGACCTATTTATTAGGTGGTGAGGAAGGTTACCAGTTTAAGTGGGAGGCAGAGCAGAAAGGGGCTCAGTAGTGGATCAGGTTACAGTGTAAGAAACACTGCCACTTGGGCCGTCTGACCCCAAAAGTTCTAGGGTCCTAGATGTGATGTATCTGTAGATAAAGATGCCGTGTGAAACACTTGGGTGGCCCAAATATGAAAACTGCAGGGCAAACTCCTACAGTTCTGGCACAACCATGTCACCACATTAAAGAATTATATACCATTCAAAAAACAGCTTCTGACACACGACTGTGAGCTGGAAGAGACTATCTGATTATGAGACATCAAGTAATTATAAAACTGGAGCTGCCCACCATGAGCAGGGTTTGGTCAGACCTACTAAGCCATAAGATTGGGTAAACCAGCAGCATTGCATCCTAAGATGGAAAAAATACACATCTACACCTAAAACTGGGCTCAAGCAGGTCCCCAAAGCATAAGTAAGCTGTACAAACAAGTACTTCGGGATGACATAGCTCTCATTCCTCTTACATAGACACTTTTCCTTCAACTCATATCTATAGTTTCTTGAAGTTTCCCTACCCTGTTTTCCCCGAAAATAAGACCTAATTGGACAATCAGCTCTAATGCTTCTTTTGGAGCAAAAATTAATATAAGACCTGGTATTATATTATATTATACCTGGTTTTTATAATATAATGTAATACAATATAATACAATACTCCATCTTATAGTAAAATAAGAGGGGGTCTTATATTAATTTTTGCTCCAAAAGACGCGTTAGAGCTGATTGTCCACTAGGTCTTATTTTCGGGGAAACACGGCAGGACCAGTTGATAGAGGAGGCATGCTAATATGGGTTGAAAACAGACCACTATTGCACTCCAGCCCACTTGGGCTGAAAGACGGTGGTGGAAGAAAATTCTCCCTGTGAGTAGAACTTCAGATGATGCTCCTGGTTATCTACTTTATGCGGAGAGAAACTGCCCCCCCAAAAGGTTAGACACAAGTTCAAGAGCAGTGGCACATGGCCTGGCTGGTCAGTCAGTGTCCTAGAAGGAGCAAGATCAGAAAATCATGAAGAGGTCAGTCTGGGGAAGAAGCATGTGAGGAGTGGATCAATGGGAGTGGATAAGAAGTGCTGCTTAGTGTCCACCAGAGAACATCTACGGTTGATGAGGCAGTAACCAACCAAGGGACAGGCAGAGTCTCCCAGCACGTGCCAGCCAGCTTCTCCCCCCTTGCACAGATGGCTTATGAACAGAGTAGCCATGGTGGCAGCCACGGGGGTTATGCATGAGTTCAACAGCACAGCTTCCTTCTCCTCAAAGCTGATCAAGCTATCGCTCCTGCTGCATATGCAGCCACCGCTAACAAAGAGAAATGCCAAGTCCTCCTGCAGTACAACCGCCTGAGAGAACCAACCAGCTACTTGGTAGCAAAATCATTAACAGACGCCATCCAAGCTGGAAAGAGCAACAATTCCTCATGAGCATCATTGTACTTATCATAATCTCAGGACCACCTGCAATAGTCAGGGTTGTTGTTTGTTTCAGGAACCCTCCTCTATACTAGGACCCAGAAATTGCACCAGCCAGAATCCTGGAGGACCTGCGACCAGATAGTGACATTAACGTGAGAAGCAATTGGCTCTTGGTGGAACAAAGGGTAGACTGTACCAGATGCTGTGGGTGCCTTTCTAAATCCCCTTCACAGGCTGGTGTGCCAGTATTGGCTGCCAATGCCTAGCACCTGTGCTCTTCCCCAGAGGCTGGCATTTGGCTGGAGGGAGCTGCCTACGTCAGAGAGGACTGGGAGGCTACGGCACTTCCCACACCACGAATAGCCTGACTGATGCAGGAGTACAGGCCCAGCCCTTTGCTTCTGGAAATGTTCACTGAAAGTTTGTACTCTGCCTTCCACAGTGTACAGAGGCAGCTATTCAGTCACAACATTTCCCAGCCTTTTTGCAACTAGACGGGACTAAGTGATTAGTTCTCACCAGTGGAATGGGAGAGGAGGTGAGGTACATACTCTCAAGACTGAGGTTACGAAGCCGTTATCTGTTCTTTCACTATCCTCCTGCATGTAGAGGACATCGAAACCCTGGGAGGGGGAGGTCACCAGATAAAAGGAACCTGAGAAATAAACTATAATTGTCTTTAGTCACTAAAGTTTGCAGGTTGTTTTATTACAGCAGCTGCCATTACTCTAATATACTCTCTACCTGTGAATGCTAATGGGGTTCCTGACATACTAGGAAATTGAATTAAATGCTTTGGAAGGTCCCTTCTGATACAGATTCTCTAGTACATTTGCTCTGAAAAGGTCTGAATTGTTCATGAGATATTGTACTAAAGGTTATATTGCTAAACTGTATCACCTAATTATCCTATAGTAAATATAGCAGAGTTTAAAACCACTGGACCAGGAGAACTGGATTCCAGTTCTGCTCCTCTACCAGCCTGTTACAGAGTCTGGTAAAATATAACTTTAACTCTCAGCCTGTTTCACCAACTAAAAAATGCAAATAAAATGCAACGTGAGAGAGGACAACATGATCCTTTTTAGCTCTTGTATTTAGTAGTTTTCTGCATTGTGTTAAAATCAAATCTCTTCAAGAAATGTACAACAACAGCTTTTTATAGGCTGGGAGGAGTGAAAGCACTGAACTTTAGTGCATTAAATAGCGCACTAAACTTAACCTATAATAAACCCTTTAATCATAGAGTATCTTTTATTATTGGACTTCAAAATTTGGAGATGAGTCAAAGACACTAGGTTCTTTGCTTTTGGCTCTAAATACAGTCAAGTTGTGTCAAACAGCTCAAATACTACATTCAGTTAAAGCAGTAAGTGGCAATTTGTTTCAGAGGAGTGGGAAACGGGGCCAAGCATGTCCAGTGGGAAATGGCTGCTTGGCAATGCCAAGAAACACTCGAGGGCACTGGCCCTGGCCATGTCAGTGACACACAGCCCACACCGAGAATGAATCCAATATTAAGCTACAGGATGACTGAAGTTTAGTTTCTTTTATAAACTAATAGGCATGGCTATGTTCCAATCAAACTTTGTTTACTGGTTTCAGTAATCTTTTTTTTTTTAAATTAACAAACCTAAAGAAAGTCATTTAGAAGGTACAACATTATTAAAGAAAATTTTCCACAAGCTACTACAGATAAATCTGTCTGCCTGATAAAGTCTTCTGACATTCTGTGTCTCTGAATCACAGATTTTCATCCCTTTTCTTTCTTTCTTTCTTTCTTTCTTTCTTTCTTTCTTTCTTTCTTTCTTTCTTTCTTTCTTTCTTTCTTTCTTTCTTTCTTTCTTTCCTTCTTTCCTTGTTCTCTCTCTCTCTCTCTCTCTCTCTCTCTCTCTCTCTCTCTCTCTCTCTCTCTCTCACACACACACACACACAGAGCAGGGCATTTAACTCTTGACGTTTGTGTAAGAAACCTAGGTCAAGTATAGATAAGAAAGGTATTGCAAAGTACCTGGGACTTTCTCTGACCTTTTTCAGGGCTGCCTTTGTCCTACTCCACTCATTGTACAGCATGCATATTTTCACTGGGCTGATTCTCCCACAGGTGAAGACAAACAGTCCTCACAGGTTGGAGGAGCTGCTGGATTCAGTTGAGGCTGTTGGATTACGCCTTCCTAAAAAGCCAATTTTAGTCAAATTCTAAGAGTGAGCTGCAGCTCGAGCAATGACATCCCAGTAAAGCATTTCAAAGGACAAAGAAGGCAGATGATCTCTTCAGCCTCTTTACCAAGCATTTGGCTGCCTTCAATTCCCCACAAACCTGGCTCCCTGGTGTGGGGCTGTTTAAACCTTGTGTTCCTATTACTATATTAATAATATATACATTCCTATTACTAGTGTGTGTGTGTATATATATGTCCATATACATATACATACATATGTATATATATACATATACATACATATGTATATATATATACATACACACTAGTAATAGGAATATATATATTATTAAATATATTATATATATATTAAAGCATAGTCGGCATAACAACATTATAATTGCTGGCTTTCTCTGCGGAGGATCTGTGGGATAAGCTCAAGTCTCCTTACGTACCAATGCATCAAACCACTAGAGGACGTGCTGAAGGACCCAAGACCTGGTTCCGTAAACCGCCTGGGATATACTTTAAGGACCACCTGACCTGAGAATCTCAGCGCTGTCTGCCCCTCCCCCTTTACCTTCTCTATCCAATCATTTGCCAATTTATATTTATTCATCATACACAGGCATTTTCATATCATTCCCTTCTAGGATACAAGCACTTCCTTCAGGCCCTCTCACTGATAAGGTAGCTTTAGACTCTAAACTGCCTTTCCAGCCTTAATGCACCTTGGACATGCTAGTAAACATTTAATACCCATTTCCCATCATATTAATTTCTCCTCAATTCTTCTCCTTGGTGTTTGGTTGCATATGTAATTAAGTATAAGCTAACCCTGGCATCTCTTAAAACTAAGCTCAAATCTGCATTTTCTTTTTTTTTTTTAATTGAAGTTTATTGGGGTGACACTTGTTAGTCAAGTTACATAGATTTCAGGTGTACAATTCTGTAATATATCATCTATGTATCACATTATGTGTTCACCACCCAGAGTCAGTTCTCTTTCCATCACCATATATGTACCTTTTTTCATACTATGCCCAATTCTCTTTTGAAACTTTTCCCATACGAATAGGGTCTGGTTTTGTTTTGTTTCACAACCTCCACTGCTCCAAGTGCAAAGCCATTCACATAGCTAGTTTTCAGCACACTTTTGTGGAACTGATTAGAAAATGAAGTTCCTCTAGTACAATTCAAGATCCATTCTATCATAATTATGTGACAGGTACTGGTCTAGGGTTATAGACACAAAAGTGGACACAACAAGAATAAATTCCTGCCCTCATGGAGCTTAAATAGGGGGAGGCGTAGGGGACGAAGACATTAAACAAATAAATAAGCAACATACTTAGAGTGTTATATGAGATGTGAGTTATAGAGAAAAGTAGAATGGGAAGGGGGTTAGGGAGTAACAGAAGTAGTTGGGATGGGGGTGAAATTTTAAATGTGGTGATTATAGAGGGTCCTATTGAGAAAGTGACATTTGAGCAAAATACTTAAAGGGGTGAGAGAATGAGCTTGTGGCTACTGAGGAAGGGGACTATAGACCTTATCTAAAAAATATTCTAATTGAATTTTAAAAGGTTTTTAAACAGAGACTTAAAGTACTCTCATGACACAAAGTCTTTTGAAAGAAAAGGAAATTAGCTTTAAAGTTAATTTTCTTCTTTCTTTCTTTATTTATTTATTTTTATTTTTTTTCTTCTTTTTTTTAATTGTTGGACACGTGGAACACATTTTATATGATTGTTTCTTATTTTTAACAATTAATTTTGAAATAGTCTTGGACTTTAAAAAAAGGTGCCAAAGTAAATTACAGTGACGCCATATGCCTTCTTTAATGTTCACATCTTATGGAAACATTATATAGTAATATAGGACTGACCCTTAAATCAGATAGATGTGAGGAAATCTACAACCATCATCTAAGGAGACAGTCTTTCCACATTTAGTACTGCAATGGATAAAAACATTTTTTTTTAAACATCCTTTGTTTAAAAAATGTGAGAAAAAAGAAAAAAAGTCTTCTGTTTACTTTGGAACACTTAAATGTAACCTGATAGGCAGATAAATAGATAGGCGGATACATACATATAAAAAAATGTATTGAGTGACATCAGGATTCACTAAAACTTTGTATTAATGTTTTCTTTTTTACTTTCAGTCATGCTATGCTGCCTTCCTTCCTTCATTACTGCCAGTTGTTAGGGGCCTAGCAAAGCCACTATGCAGAGGAGCCTGATCTGATCATCTGGAATCTTAAAAAAGCAGAGAGCAGGGGAGCACATTTGAATGGTGGTAAGAAAGTGTTTATGTCTCTGATATGAGAACTCTGACGTAATAGGCATGCAGAATGTTTGTTGCATAGAAATCCCAAGGGTTGCCAACACTTGGCAATATATTACTTGGTGAGAAATGATTGAAGTTGTCCATGTTAGTTGGGGCTGCTCAGTACATGACATTAGAAAAACTCCAAATACATATTATTGCAATACTAATTATGATAATAGTAACAAGATCAATGTTGTTAGACCACTGATGAGTATGATAGGTAAATATCAGTGGAGTCTTATTTTTTAACCCAAACAGGAATCAAAAAGATGGTGCTTGGTTATGCCTTTCAAATTTTTAAAAAAATTTTTTCCTTACTATTTATTTAAAATAAACAAAAAACTTAAGGTACGCAAAATGAATACACACCTGAAAGTATTTTCTGAGGGAACTATTCCTCTAAGCTACGGTATTAATAAGCACAAGGTGGTTTTAAGGAACAATTGCTGGAGATACCTTTTAAATGAACATTTTACATAAAAAATTACTATATTATACACCCAAGTAGTGCTTCTCAAAGGGCAGCACCATTTGTTGGCTGAGGGAGTGGAAACATATCATATCTTAGGGGCTTTTCAAAATGCAACACTATCCACCCCTGGAAAAACATTCTAATATATGTCTTTTTTTTTTTTTGAAGCATCCTACAGACTTTAAATTCTAATAAAGTAAGTATCAGTCTTTAATATCCCACATAAACTGAAAGCTCTTTGGGGTCACCCCTTTTTTTCAGAGTATAGGGGTCTTGAAACCAAAAACTGAGAAAACCATTGCAGTTTTTCCTTAGCTATATTTGGTCAGTTTCTGGTTCTGAGCTCATAAAGCACCAGTGTGATAGAATTACCTGCTATATAAGGCCCTGGCTGGGCTCAGCTTTTTGTCCGTTATAGCCCAGGAAGCTGATTTGCGGTGACCTGTTGGACTTGGACGCTTTAGCTTGTTTTCTCCTCCTCTTCCCACCCCTGTTTTATTTTTTCTTTTCACTCTTGTTTTCTTTGTCTCATTTTGTTCTTTTTTTTATTATTTTCCTTTTTCTTATTTTTCTTTGCTCTTTTCCCATTTTTCTTTTGTTTTTCCTCATTCTTTTAATTTTCTCAATTTTTTGTTTTCTCATTTTTCTCTTTTTTATTATTTTCCTTTTTCTTATTTTTCTTTGCTCTTTTCCCATTTTTCTTTTGTTCTTTTTTCATTCTTTTATTTTAATTTTTTGTTTTCTCATTTTTTTCATCATTTTTTCTGATTTTTTAAACTTTTTAGTATTTTTAGTTAGTATTGTTAGTAGTTAGTGTATTTAGTCATTGTAGTTAGCATAGTCATTGTTTATTCTTTTATTATTTATTCCTTTATTTTAATTGTCTCAATTTTTTTCTCTCATTTTTTTCTTTAAATTTTTTAGTTAGTATTTTCAGTTAGTATTGCTAGTACAGTTAGTATATTTAGTCAGCGTAATTAACATAGTTACTGTTTGTTAGCAGAGTAATATTGTTGATAGAGTTATTAATAGTATGTTTAGTCAGCGTAGTTAGCATACTTATTATTTGTTAGCACAGTTGGTGAGCATAGTTTGCATCGTCAGTGAGCGTAGTTAGCGGGTCATCACGTGCCATGACTTTTCAGACATCCCTGTTGACCAGGAGCCCTACAGTGGCCATTACGAGCTCCTGCAAACCATTGGCAAGGACACCTTTTCCAAGGTGGTGTTGGGCCGGCACATATTAACAGGGACACAGGTGGCTGTTAAAATCATAGATCAACTGGTCACCTTCACAGTTCAAAGATCTCTCCTGTGAGAAGTCCATTGCCTGGCAGACTTGCACCCCCCTAAGATCGTCCAGCTATTCAGTATGATCAGCACTACGGAATCACTCTTCCTAGTCATGGAACTCGTGCCTGGAGGGGACTTGACGGACTACCTTTGTGTCTGTCTGCATGCCAGAGGACAAGGCCTGCGGCATCTTCCGGCAGCTGGTGTCAGCAGTGCACTACTGCCACGAGAAGGGCACTGCTCACAGGGACCTGAAGCCACACAGCGTGGTGTTGGACACTCAGATGACCGCTAAACTGAAAGACTTTGGGCTTGGCACGTCCTCCAATGGCCTTCAATTGAGCACGTTTTGCAGGAGCCCCATGTATGCACCCCTGGAACTCTTCCTGGGCCAAAAATATGATGGCCCTGCCGCGGACACATGGAGCTTGGGAGTGCTGCTGTACAGGATGCTCACGAACACCGTCCCTTTCAAGGGAATGAACTGGGGAGACCTGCAGAAGGTACTCAGCGGGGAGGACGTGGTGCCATCCTATTTATCTTTGGAAGTGGAAAACTTTCTTTAAAAACTGCTCACCCTCAACCCCTAGTAGAGAATATCTGAAAGACATCATGCCGGATCCTTGGCTAAACATGGGCCAGGAGGAAGAACTAAAGCCTCACATTGAGCCACCCAGTGATGTCATAGACTCCTGGGTAACAAAAGAGATACTGAATCTGGGCTTTCATTGGGGAGACATCAAGGATACATTGTCAAAGAAAACACAATAATGTCATGGCCACGTACCATATCTTAAAGGCAAAAAATCCAAAAGTCCAGCGTCACACCATCAAGGTAAAGCCCTTCCATGCTCCTGAGCTCCAGAGCCGTAGTCCCTCCCCAGCCTAGGAGGTTCAGCCAGAGTGCTCCGGTTTCCAGCAGACAGAGCAGCCGCCTGTGGACCATGAGTAAGGGCAGAAGGCCCAAGACTCTGCCAGGCCTTCAGCCATCCCTGCGTCCAGCACCACCACTTTGAAGTCAACCGCTGAGTCCAGGACCACCACCCAGCCTGGGCTCCAGGACCGCTACTCCTGAGCTCAGCCCGGGTTCCAGCACCATCATCCTTAACCCAGCGCCCCCGGCTCCCCAGAATGTTGCCCTGGAGACTCTCCCTCCAGCCACAGCACCACCAGGAGCAGTAATAACCCATAGAAAATCAACCAGGGCAGGCACGGGTGGCTAGGAGGTGCTTGAACTTTTTAAGAAAGCTCTGCTGTCTGCCGCCCAAGAAGGGGCTCTGCAAATACAATAAGGTAAAGCTCCTTTAGATTTTGGATGCCAAGGCAACCAGACTCCAGGGGTGATCAAACCGAGCTCTCTGCATTTTAAATGCTGAACTGGACGAAGCTGAGGTCCAGGGAGCCCGACTACGTGGTGGGGGTGATCCATCCAGAGGCTGTACGCAAACTGCAGGTGGCAGCAGTGCAAGAAGTAGACACTCGGTACGCAAGGAGCCCTGGGGCGAGAGGACTTGGTCCAGCGGACAATGTTGGTGTGCAAAGTGCCCTGGCGTTCTCTGCATGGGATTCACATCCAGGGTATCTGGCATCGCGGTGGCCCTCAGAAGCATCGTACCCAAAATCCCTGGTGAGCTTGAAGGACGGCCTGGAGCCCCCTCTGCATGTTGTGCCCTCTTGATCTTCTCTGTTCCCTTGGCTTTGAACCTCAGCTCCCTTGTCCATTTCTCCTTTATGGCAGATGGTGTTTCTTGTTCACATAGCACACATGCTGCCTCTACCTGTGGATGAGTTTTGTAGTTTAAGACCTTTCTGAGTCTGGCTGAGCGCTCTCCTCTGTAGCAAAATGCCACGCACTCTGCGGAACCTCTGCCCGCCCGGGAAACTAACAGGCGGTGCGTGAGTCCAGACCCCAGAGCACAGAGCAGTGGCCATGGGGCCCACGAGCCTGGGCCGGGCCAGGAAAGTTAATTTTTAACAGTAAAGTTTTTGTTTCTAGACTCCATTATGCCTTTCACTGCCAAATATTTTATTTTCCCAACATCTGAAACTTTTATTTTCCCAGGTAATGTTTGTGGTTTTAATCTTTCCAAAGAATTTTCTCCATACTTTTTGTTATGGGGTGGTATTTATCTCTATTCAGTAAGACATGTTTAAACAACAAGCTTTGATTAACATTCTATTAATACATTATATTTTTTAAAAATATATTTATTCCTGATTATAAAAGTAAAACATACTAATTGAAAAAAATTTAGAAAACAAACCAGAAAAATATAAAGAACAAAATAAAGATTACATATAATCTTAGCTTCCAGAAACAACCACTGCCATATTTTGTGGCCTAGTACTCCACATTTTATTCTACATATTACAGGGCACATTTACATATCTTAAATCAGATGTATCAAACAATTAAAATGTGACCCATTTGCTCTAACGTTTGGAGTAAATTGAAGCATGATGGAGACAGTGCAAAACTACATGGCTTTCATTTATTTTAAAAGAGCATCTTGTGAATCTATGTATTTACTGTCAGAATTATTTTTTTCATGATTTACTAAGGCTATGAAGAGTTAATGTGTTAATGCTAGTAATCCATCTAGATTTTGATCTCTAGGTCAAATTCACCATCAGGGACAAATCAGCCAGAGTTTACCAATTAGTTGGCAAGACTGTAGCTTTGCAAATTACAGGGCCTGATACCCACATCACATAATTTTATACAGATGCTGTGGTAAAAGACATGACTGATGATACCGTCCAAATTAACCAAATATATTCTTGTGTGTCTCATTGCTTAGCTCACCACATTAATTACCCTTTTCATATATTTCTCTGAAGTGTTCATCCAGTTAGTCTCTGAACAGATGGTTCCCTGAAGTTACCTCATTCAGAATAATTAAACATGAAAATTATGACACGAAATGTGGTCCTGTCTGCCACAGGAAGTGCTACAAAACCCTCTAGATGGGGTGGATATAAACAAAGTGTCTTCAGGTATATTGTGTTTACAAAACAGAATGAAAGAGGCCCACACTGGAGTAAAAGAGGTTACAAGCAGAATAGAAGCTGTTGTTCCTGTATTTCCAGTTAGTAAGAGAAGAACTTGCAGAGCTCACTTGGCTATCCAACTACCTGAGGGTTTTTTGTGATAAATTCCAAGTGAAAATGTCAGATTTTTCTAGGGCCTGATCTTGCTGCACGAACCTTTCGGATTATAAGACCGTTGTGAAGCACTTACTGCTCAGGTATACTAAATGCCTGGTTTTAATTCAAACATTTGGAAGTGCACTAAATCTTAAAGAAGGGAAATTTAGTCTAATCTGGTTGATATATACAGTGATGGTGGACAGAGGGAAAGCCCCATCCTAAAGTGTGTTTGGGAAATTTGTAGGGATCGTTGTAGCCCTCACAATGATTGGAGGGGAGGATGCAACACTAGCGTTTAATAAGTGGGGACCAGGAATGCCGCAGCCCACAATGCTTCACAGTGTGTGGAAATGTCTCACACAACAAATCATTATCCTTGGTGTGCAAAGCTTCCCAGTGCTCCACCAGTGTAAACCAACTACAAGTGTAAGTCAGTGGTAATTTGGTAGGTTTTAATAATGAAGAATTTGTTGTTGCTGTTTTTATAAGAAGTTACACAGTTACACACACACACACACACACACACACACCAGCCCTGTAATTTAGGAGAAGGTGATACGGAGAGTAGGAAACACAAATGGATTAAAGACATGGTCTTTGAATAATTTATTAACTCTGAGATTCTTTGCTATGTGATGTATGATTATAGTTCTAAAAATAATTGGTAATAAATAAATGAAAAGGGAGCTATTAGTACTGATTGAATAATTTCTCTTTTAAAAAACATTATATTTGTTATCACTGATGACGCATGGCAGGCATCTCATTATGTCACTTGTAGTAGTAGTGTTGAAACTGTAATGGCATGAACAAGTGTTTTGAAAATCTGCAGTTTTGTAAATCTGCCAGGCTTGGAGGGGTATATTAACACTATTCACTTATTCGTTTGTAGGAATAGCATACCTCCTCATTTTCTCCAGTAGGACAGTATGCTGTCTTGGCACACTGTCCTTACCTCACTGAAACTTCCTTCTCTTGCCATCTACAAATATGAATCACATTTGTTCCCCCTGCTGTTTCACTTTTCTGTTTTTCTTGTAGGGAATATCTTCTGATCCTCTTACTTTCTTAAATCCAATCCTACCGATTCCAAGTAGTTGCAAGGGTCTGACCACTTAACATCTTTCAGTGGTCCAAGGACCAGTAGCATCAGCTCCACCTGGCAGCTCGCTGGAATGGCAGAATCGGCGCTTCCTCCACAAGGTCCCCAGGGCATTTTTGGACAAGGTCCCCAGGGCATTTGTATGCCCAACAAAGGCTTGAGAAGCACTGTGATAATGTAGCCATGTCCTATGGTTCACATATTGAGATATTGAAAAAGTACATAATATTTTATTATAAATTGTGTTATAGGCTGAACTATGTCTCCTCAAAATGTGTATATTGAAGCCCGTACCCCCAGTACCTCATAATGTGACTGTATTTGGAGACAGGACCTTTGCAAATGTGATTAAGTTAGAACGAGGCACTTAAAGTAGGATTTAATTCAGTCCAACTGGGATCAACAGTGTGGAACAGCACAGAAAGCCCAGAAATAAAGCTTTGGATATGTGGTTAACTAATTTATGACAAAGGATCAAGAATATAGAATAGGAAAAGGATGATCTCTTCAATAAATGGTGTTGGAAAAACTGGACAACCACACACAGGCAAAGAAGAAAACTGGACCCCTATCTTACACCACATATAAGAATAAACTCAAAATGGATTAGAGACTTAAATGTAAGACCTGAAACCATAAAACTGCTGGAGGAAAACATAGGGGGAAAGCTCCTTGACATTGGTCCTTACTGCTCCTTTCCCTTCTACTAGTTTAGAAAGTATGCGTGCACTTTATTTTTCTCACTGATAATCCCTAAAATTTAAATATTCATATTATTATTTGACAAAGTCAAAAAATGGTGATTTTGTTCTCCTCCTGAACAAGTAGGGAACTTCAGTGTATTTTAACTTTGAGTGCACTGCTCTCATCTTTACATGTTGTGGTTGCCTAGTATTTTAGTACAGCCCTCTTGATCCGAGAGTTATGTAAGAGAATTTGTTTTCTTTACATATTTGGGTTAGAAGGGCTTTTATTTTGTGCTAATGTTAGTAAGCCTAGTTTTGTTGTGATTAGAAAATGTGGCCTATGTTATTTCTATTTTATGAAATTTGTTCACGTTTTTTGATGTGGACCAACATATGGCCAGTTTTTGATGGGCACTATGGTTTCTTTTTAAGGGAACACAATATACCCTATTTCATTGCATCTAAGTCACAGTTTGTTTCTTTTACATTTTAAAATCCCTAGTTGAGATTCATTTTTCATTTGGACATCTTATAATTACTTTTGGCCCAACGTCAATTATAATATAGCTGTTATTGCTGGCACATGCACAGTCATGGTCACGGGCACTTCAACACAGCTATGTTTACACTGCTGGCTTTATACATATTGGGTTGAATTTCCATTTTAAATTTGGTTGAAAAGATTACAGTGCGTTTTGGCATTGAAACTAAAAGTTACTGGATACACGGAAAGGCTTGGAAACAAAGCAGACAGGTGTAAATTTGATATTAGTAAAGCAAATATTATTGATGGAATAATCATTATAATTCCATATTTTTCTTGCAAAAAACAACCAGATTGTACAGAACCTTACAACAATAAAGGACAAATAACTATGAATAGATGAATCTGTGTGACATTTTGTTCCTGAGATAAATGCAAGAGGACACCTACTGTACACCAAACGAAGTAACTGAATATAGGAGAAATAAACAAATCCCTCAAAATGAAATAAATTTCACAGCAAGCACAGAATAAATAGTGAGATTTCTTCATTCATTTTGCAGAGCTATAATTAAGGCATTGTGTTGTAGTTTAATTGACAGCATTAGTTTTCTCAATATTGCATAAAAATGTTTTATAATTGAAGGCATCTCACATTCAATGAAATGCAATATATTGACCAGCTCGACCTTTTTATGTTATTGATATGTTTATAGCCTCACATCCTTCTTAAAGAATGATTTGATCTGCCTTGGACCCAGAGATACAAATTAAAATTTTCTAATGTAATTGTATCTACTTCCCCTTGGATCTCCTGTAATTCCTGCACTTTGAATATTGCTATCATGTTTTAAGTGCATATATATTAATTAATATATCCATAACTTATATCATTATTGTAAATTGTATCATTTAATATTATAAGTAGCCCTTTGTGATCTCATTTCGTGGTTTGTTTGTTTTTGGTACAAATTCCTATTGGCTGATACTAAGATTGCAACTCTTGCTTCTCTTTTATTAGCATTTATCTAGTTTACTTTTGCCTATCCTTTTATTTTCAACCTTTGTATATCACTTTGGTGTGTTTCTTTTACATACTACAAAGTTTGGGTTTTTGCTTTGTGATCTAAACTGAAAATCTGTTTATTTCTAAAAGGTAAATAAGCACAGTTTCGTGTATTTTTGTGACAGACATATTTAAACTATTTTCTGTCATTTTATTTTATATTTTTCTGCTTTTATAATTTTAAAATTCTTTCATGATATAATTTGTTTTCTTTGCTTTTTATGATCATTCTAATACTTGGAGAAGTTTGTGTTTTTTGTAACCATTACAATTTAAAATGGTTACTTTAGAAAATGTATGTTTTTGCAAATCATGTATCTGATAAAGGAATTGTATCCAGAATTGATAAAAGGCTTTTACCATTAAATAATAAAAAGGGATAAAAACCCAATTTAAAAATGGACAAAGGATTTAAATAGATGCTTTCCTAAGAAGATACATGAATGACTAATAAATGCAGGAAAAGATGCTCAACATCATTAGTATTAGGGAAATACAAATCAAATCCACCAGGAGATACTGTTTTATATTCCCTATGTTACGGACTGAGTGTTTGTGTCCTCCCCAAATTCATATTTTGAAGCCTTATGTGACTATATTTAAAAAAAAAAAAAGCCCTTATGGAAGTAATTGAGATTAAATGAGGTCATAAGGGCAGGGCCCTAACTCACTAGGATTAGAATTTCTAAAATGAGGAAGAGGGACCAGAGCTTTCTTTCTTCACACATACAAAGCAGAGGTCATGTGAGCATACAGAGAGATGGTGCCCACCTACAAGCCAGGAATAGAGTCTCACCAGGAACCAAATCTTGGTTCTGGCACCTTGATCTTGGACCTCTCAGTCTCTAGAACTATGAGAAATCTTTCTGTTATTTAAGCCACTCAGTCTATGGTATTTTGTTATGGCAGCGAGAATTAATACACACTTGAATAGCTATAATAAAAAAAGACAGATCATAAAAGGTGTTGTTGAAGATGTGGAGACATTAAAACCCTCATACATTGCTGGTGAGAGCGTAAAATGATGCAAACTATTTGGAAAACAGTTTGTCAATTCCACAAAATGTTAAACATTGACTTCCTGTAGGACCCAGCAATTCCACTCCTAGGTGTCTACCCAAAAGAAAGTGGAAAGCCTATGTACACACAAAACTTGTACATGAATGTTCCCAGCAACATCATTCATAACAGCCAAAAAGTGGAAATAACCCAAATGCCCATCAGCTGATGAATGGGTTAACAAGTGGTGTATCCATACAATAAAATACCATTCGTCAATGAACAAGACGGAAGTACTGGCTATGCCACAACAGGGAGGAACCTTGAGGGCACTGTGCCAAGTGCAGTAAGCCGGACACAAAAGGACAAATCCTGTATGATTCCAGTCATGTGAGGTACCTAGAGCAGTTAAATTCATATAGAGAGAAAGTAGAATAGAGGTCACCAGGGGCTGCGGGTGAGGGAGGAATGAGGAGTGACTGCTAATGGATAATGGTCCTTTTGGAGTGACAAAAATGTCCCAAATTACTTTGTGGTGATGATGGCATAACTCTGTGAAAACCATTTAATTGTATACTTTAAGTGGATGACCTTTATGGTATGTAAATTATATTTTAGCAAAACTGTAAAAAACAACAAAAAGTTGTTTTTCTAATAAAAAAAACATGATTTAAAGTTCCATCCATTTCAAATATACAAAAATATACACAAATAACATGAAGCTGAAGGGGCTGTAATAATATCAGATACAATAGACTATAAAGAAAAGAGCACTACTAGAGTTAAAAAGAATCACTACATATTAATAAAGGGCTCAATTCAGGTAGAAGATATATAAGTTCTAAGCTTTTATGCATTTATTAACATTGCACCAAATATAAAAGCAAAATTTATTAGAACTATAAGGGGAAATGGGATAATCCACCATCCAAGGAGATTTTAATGTATCTCTCTCAGTAAATGATCCTTCAAGCAGGAAAATCAGCAGGGGTATAAAAGAGTTAAACAACACAATTAATAAACCCAATGTAATGGGCATGCAGTAAGACACATTCTTCTCACGCACGTATGGAATATTTTCAAGATTTATATATATGCTAGGCTGCAAAATAAAACACAAAACAGTTTAAAAAAGAGAGAGAGAGACTACAATCTCTGTCTATAACACATATAAATTATACCTCCATATTTTAAAAAAATAATAAATCCCAAAGATGATTATTTGAAAAGAGCAAAAACTGATCCTCTGTAAGCTAGATCAAGAAAGAAGACACAATATTATGAATGAAAAAGGATACATCATATAGATGCAGGAGAGATTAATACGAAAGGAAAAATTAGGAACAATGTTAGTCTAATGAATTTGAAAACTTTCACAAAATAGATAAATTTATATAAAATATGACTTAATAAAACAAATCAAGGCAAAATACAAAAAACAAATAGTTTTATAACTATTAAAGAAATTGAGTCAGTGGTTTAAAATCTTACCCTGCTAAAAACCCAATCAACTTGCTCCAAATGATTTTACAAGCAAGTTTTACTGAAAATTCAGGTGCCAGGTAAATGCAGTCTTATTTCAGAACATAGAAAAAGAATAAACCCTTCTTAAATCGTGTAAATAGGCAGTATAACCTTGATACCAAAAGGAAGTATTAGAATACGAAAATAGAATTTAACCTCACCCATTAATATAAAAATAAAAATCCCCTCCAAATATAATATTTACAAACTGAATTCAGCAATATATGTATAATAAAGATAATATATCACAATCAGTTTGAGTTTACTCCATCAATATAACGTTGAGCCAACACGAAACAATGTATAGGATTACTTCACCATATTGAAACATTTCAACATATGCAGAAAAATTTTCCCAGATGCAGTTCCAGATGAAAGGTAAAACAATAAAGCTTTTAGAAAAAAAATAAGAGAATATCCTTTTGATATTGGAAGAGGGAAAGATTTCTTAAACAGGACATAAAATGCACTAACATTAAAAGGAAAAAATTATAAAGTGGACTATATTAATATTGAGTATCTTCTATTCATCAAAAGATGCCATTAAGAGATAATGAAAGCAATTCACAGAATAAAAGATGTTCATTGCACATCCATCTGATAAAGGACTTGTATCTAGAACATATAATAACTCCTACAAATCAATAAGAAAAGGACAGACAATCCTAACAGAAAAAATAGGAACATGATTTAAACAGCTCCACAAAAGAGGATACCTGAGTAGCCAATAAGCATATGAAAAGGTGCTTTATTAGTAGACAGAGAGAGACAGGCAGACAGAGAGAACTCATGTTAATTCCTCATCTCCCATAGTGTGAAATCAATACATAATGCCTAAAATTGGAAATTCAAAAAGTGATATTATAAGTACAAGCATATTACTTACAGACATGGAGGTAAGTATCAAAAGAATGAGCAAAAATAGTTAAAAGCATTGCTGTGAGAAACAGAAGTGCTGTGAGAAACATTGCTGTGAGCAACAGGTTGGGAGGTAGGGAATAGCTGGGATTTTAAAAAAATAATAATAATAAATCTTATAGAATTACTTGACTCTTTACACTGTGTGCACATAATTTTTGGTAAAAATAAAATAAGAATGCATGGTCAGTGTGTTGAATGCCAGCTAGAGAAACAGATCAGAAGTGATTACTACATTTGGCAACATTGGCCCATTGACGACTCTTGAAAAGAACAATTTCATTTCACTAACAGGAATTAAAATTAGCTAGTGGTAAGCATCCACAACACTTAGCCAACATTAATTTTCCCTAGAGTTGTACATATTTTAAATATCTTCATTTTTATGTTTCCTCTCATGTTTCTTATGTATAGAACCTAGATGAAATGCCCATGAAAATATTTTTAGTTTGTTATGAATTACATGTTAACCATTGCCATTCCCTCTAAAGTCATTTGGGTGTAGAAAACTTTGAAGGCTAAATGTCTTATCTGCACCCATCCCACGCACCCTGCACGCATTGAAATCCTTCACTTGTACCTTGAGGGCCTCTTCCAGTGAGCTAGATATGAGCCATTCTCTGCTTTAGGGGATGATGAAATTGTACGAGGAAAGCCACTGGTCTAGGTGAAGACTGAAAAATTCAGATACACATTTTCTATTCCTTGCCTCCCTTTTGCCACCCATCCCTTCTGACCAAATTAAGACTCCACTGGAGGAAAGGGGAGAAAGAGGGAAGAGACCACCTAGGAAGAACTGGGTGGAGAAAGGCATCAGTATTCAACCTGAACAAGGAGGCCCAGTGTCAATGGCAGGCCAGCTCCCAGAGGCTGTCTAGTCTGTAGGCCAGTGAGGAGGGTTCACTGCTGGGCTGTGTTACTATGGGAGTTATCCCGTCTGGTCACTCTCCTTTCCCTCTCTGACACCCCGAGCAGTCAGCATACCACACACTGCTTGTCTGTCAGAAATGACAAGCTCCATTCCCAACAGGCTTTGCCACCTCCCAACCGCCCCCCCTCCCTGCCTCCGTCCATGTGCTCAGCTGGCCTTTCTATGGCTTGATAGCCCTCACCTGAGCAAGGCTGGACCAGACAGAAGCGGGGAGCCATCTCCCACTGAGTGGGGTGGCAGGGAAACACAGCTTCCCTTGCATTCACAGGTGGGGCTGGGCCATCAGAAGGAAGCAGGACTTAAGGACAGAGAAGAATGCAGGGGGTCTGCATTCACTTCTCGGCTCACGTTTCCAAGACCACCACCCAACGGCTAACTGCAATCTCCACCCCTAGAAATTCCCCCCAGAATGCTGGCCCCTAGGATTTTCACTGCTATAGAGGCATGGCCAGTCCTGGCTGCCCTGTGTCCAGCTGCATGCCAGTGAGTCAAACAGTCGGCTTTCTGCAGGGTGACTACATTACTATCAATAGTTTGGGTCTATTATTTAGTATTTTTGCAGTGAGTTTTCAAATGAAACCCGTTTTCTTTCTTTACTTTTAGAGAAATGAAATATTTCAAATATATAAACACCAAAGAAGGCCCAAAATATTCTGTACTCTTCCCTTCATAGCATTACATGTTGGATAAGGTTCCTATCAGCTTGAGGCCAAAGGTGATTTAAAATACATACAATTCCAAAGAATGATGAAGTATGAAGTAATTTGTTTTGAACTAATAAACTAGTTTCAGCTGAATTATTTGTAAGACTTTTAAATGACCTAAATATGCTTTTAAAAACCTAGAAACTCACACACTTGTAAGAACTTGACAAATTCCACTTCCTTCCCTAACAGATACGTGAGCACCGGCAGCTCAAAGCACCGACACTTCACTTGTGTAACACTGATTTCTGAGGTTTTAAATACTTTTGTAAGCTAAACTTAGACAAAACGGCAACAATTTAGTGCTCTGAAAATCCTATAAGGTTTCCCAAACATTGTTAACACTTCAATTTTAATCTTTTTTCAAACCCTTAAAGACTAAAAAGTGAGTTATGATCATTCTTTTATGAAAAGATACAATTATAACTGAAAACATGAGATTGTCTTGAATCTGGAGACACTGATTTAACAATTTTGGATGGACTAGTCCTTCTGTTGCTAGAACTCACCCCTAAGTGCATTTGAGCCTCACAAGAGCACAGCCCTGCCTTGAGCAAAGCAGAAGCAGGGTTTAGCAATAGCTCATGTGAAAATGCTTTAGGGAATATAGCCAGCAGTCTTATTAATATACACCCATTTTGAGGTTTCCACCAAAAAAAAAAAAAAAGAAGGACCACTATGTACTTGGGCTGCATTAACAGAAAAGCATAGATGACCACTGCTCTCTCTCTCTCTACTCCACAAGCATGACATTCAGTTCTGGGTGTCATGGTTTATAAAGAAGAGCCAACTGCAAAGTACTCATGGAGAGAAATCAGGAACTCGAAGGGTTGACACATGTCACACAAAGAGCAGTTGAACAAGCCAACCTGAGGGTGTTTCACTTTGAAAAGAGAAGTCTCAGTTAGGCTGCCTGCCTTTACATTTTTGAAGGGTATTTTTGTAGCAGATGGATTAGACTTAGCCCACATTGCTTCACGACCAGAAAACTCAGATCAGGGTTTAAGCTCAATTTTCAAAATACATTTTATTAATGTTTCCAGATACAGAATGAGGTGCTTCAGAAAAAAGTGAATCCGTCTCAAGATCTGTGGAAATAGGCTGGACAACTCTTGGCAAAGAGATTTAAATATTGGGTGTGTTGTTAATGAGGCAATCTTTAAATCATGTCCAATGTCCAAAGTGAAAATTCCAGGACTTCAGGGCAACAGTATAAATGTTCAGTTGTCTTCAAAATGTACCTGAGGTATCCCATGATAGCTTGCGGTGGCTGCAAGCAGTGTGTCGTCCCACTTGCATATATCCTCAGCTTGTCAGCAAGTTCAGTTTCTATGCCCTGCCCACCCTGAGTGTTTTCCCCCATATTTTCTCTTGATTCTTAGTTTAAGGGCTTCCACCACTTGGTGCTTCAAAGTCAAACTTAAAAATTCCCGTTTTATATTCAGAAGCACTTACTTTACTTTTTTTCAACCTATTTCATTCAGACTAGCCCATAACCTTGTCTCTTGTCTCTTATGACTAAAAGGCATAGTAAGGTACGGTAAAATGAGAGAGGAGAGAGAGGAGAGAGAGAGAGAGAGAGAGAGAGAGAGAGAGAGAGAGAGAGAGAGAGAGAGAGGAGGTAGAAGGAAGGTGGTGGGGTAGGGGGGAAGGAGGAGAAGAAAAAGAAAAACGGTATTTTATATAAAAGAGAGACTGTTTGTTGTCTATTATGACCAGGTACAAATTTTCTCCTTTACACACAAGTCTTTGTTCTCAGCCCTGATTGTTTTCTTAGGCCAAAGCTCCAGAAGTAAACTGCTGAGACAAGACTTGTTAAACTTTTTAAGATATGTTAGGACATATTATCAAGTTCCCTGTTGCAGCTCCTTTGTCCCTTTGCCGTGGGTTGTGGTGATCTTTCCTTAACTTCATGCGGGCATTCAACTGGCCACTCAGCTTACCGTGCCCACACTTGTGTTCATAAGGGTTTGGTGAAATGAACGTTGTTCCCTGCCATCCTTAAGAAAGCTACAGACCTGTATGGTAGGTGATCATAGACAGCACCCTGTCTTATTGCTGGCATTAATAGGACTGTTTCTGGTGTTTTACTATTAGATATAATGTTGGTTTTTGGTTTGAGATCTATACTTTTAATATCAGGTCAAGAAGGTGTTCATCTTGCGTTAGTCAAAATTCTTGGTTTCAAACATCCCAAACATAATTGGGTAACTTAAGGGAAGAAAATTTTGGAAGGGTATTTGATGGCTCATGGAATCTCTGGGAAGGCTGAAGATCCAAACTTAGCTGATAAGATCAAGGAAGACTGGGAATCATGAAATTGGGCGTCCCCTTGAAGTTTGAGGTTTTGCTTGTTCCTTGACTGAGAAGCATCCGATAATAAATCTCGGGTTTACAAATAAGAATTCAACTGCTCCAAGTACCCATTTGATATCTAAGTCTTCCCTGCAACAGTCCTCCAAGTGGTGGTGATCCATCAGTCTCTGTCTAAATGCCAGTCATCTCTCACCCTCTCTTGCCAATTTTCTTTGACTTTCTATATTATTTACTCATTGTTACTAGTTTTATCCCTTGGGTCATCAGAACAAACTTGACACATTCTGTTTCTTCTGCCTAGAATGCTTTCCCCCCACCTTTATAAGACACAATAATACTGATCTTTAAAAAATAAGATCAAATTTTACCTCTTCTAAAAGGAAAACAAAAGGTCTAGGAAGTCAGACTGCAGCCAAAATTATGCCGCAAGAGGAGTCAGGCGGAGATGCTCCTGCAGATCCTGACATTGCCCTCACTGCTGCCATTCTCCCTGCTCCTTCGTATTCCCCACGCCTGACCCAGCGTCCCAGGCAAGAGTCTCTGGTCCACCGGGTTTGCGCTGGTG
This sequence comes from Rhinolophus sinicus, assembly GCF_057876585.1. Classification (NCBI taxonomy): domain Eukaryota; kingdom Metazoa; phylum Chordata; class Mammalia; order Chiroptera; family Rhinolophidae; genus Rhinolophus; species Rhinolophus sinicus. The sequence continues at coordinate 87,343,512 of NC_142503.1, forward strand.
CTCACACTGCGGCTCCCAGTAAGTGCCTCGCTTTTCTGGTGGGACCCCATGTCCCACCAACATTTACACAAACTCGGGCCTCCTGGTGGCTCAGGTGGTTGGAGCACTGTGCTCCTAACGCCGGTTCAGTTCCCACATGGGCCTTGAGCTGCGCCCTCTACAGCTAAGTTTGTGAAAAACAGCTCTCCCTGGAGCTGGGCTGCCATGAGCAGCCAGAGGTTGCCATGGGCTGCTGTGAGCTGGTGACCAACTGCCCAGTTGGGGGGGGGGGGGGGGGGAGGATGGACGAGGTGGGGTGGGAGAGTGGACGGGGTGGGGGTGGTGGGAGTGCAAGGCTCATAATACCAGCATGAGCCAGGGAGCTGAGAAACAACAGCTTGAACTGGAGCAGGAGGAGGCGGCGAAAGAAAGGGGGAAAAAAAGTTTCACACAAATTCCATACCCCAGAATAGGATACTGATGTCGGACAGCCAAAAATATGAAATGACAAATGTCTCTTACCTACCTATTCTCATTTTACTAAAAGATTTCCACCAGGAGTCAATATTGACTGCTTTTCCAGCATTTGAAATGACCGTGTGATTTTTGGTTTCACCTATTACTACAATAACTATATTTGTAGATTTAGTTTGACCATCTTCCCATTTTGGGAATAAAAGCCACTGGGTTGTGATATTGTATTCTTTTAACATAGAGCTGGATTCTATTTGCTTATATTTTATTTGTGACTTTCATGGTTAACTTGTAGGTGATATTGTGGCGTGTAATCCTCTTCAAAATGCTTTGATGTTTTGATTCCATTATAAAATAAATTCTTTGGATGATTTCCCTTCATCCTCTGGAACAGTTTAAACATTTGCATACATATGTATATTACATACCATGTACTTCTAAGTATGTTACTATTAGTTCAATCATTTCTTTTCTGCAACAAACATATGAAGTAAGAGCCATTACATCCATTTTACACAAGAAAAAATTGGCAGAGTGGTTAAGTAATTGGCCCACGGCCACAAGGTTAATTGGCGTCGGCATAATGTCTTCCTGGAAGATCAGAAAGATTTCACCTGTGAAATATACCCAGGAATGGTATTTATTTGGATAAGAAGCTCTTCAATAATTTAAAAAATAAAATCCTAGAACAGTGGTTCTCAAAGTGTGTTCCTCAGACCACCAGCTTCGTCATCACTTGGAAGGAGACCTACTGAATCCAGAAAGTTGGGGTGTGCTTCCCAGCGGTCTGTGTTTTAACAAGTCCTCCAAATGTTTCCCATGCCTGTGAAAGTTTAAGAACCAATGAGCCAGAAATATAACCATATTCATCAAACATTCAGTGGAGTGCAGCTGCACGAAGAGGTTAGAGCAGATTTCAAGCTTAGGGGTGACATCTTCAGGAATGTCTGTTGGCTTTGTTTGCATGGCTCTCCTTTCTTCAGGGAATTAGTTCTTTCCCATAGTGATGCACTCCTGTGATTTTGGTGAGCTGCTAAACCAGGACTCTGTTCTGTAGTGGGCACAGCACATTCCAGACAGTCCTCGTATCCCATTTACTTGGCTGTAGTAGGCAAGGGTATACAACCCACATTCACCCCCAAGCTGTTTCATTTAGCGTTGGAGGAGAAAGTGCTTTGCTTTTTGCATTATGGAGGTGTGGGCAGTTGTTAGCTAGGGGATATTGTCTGACAATTTCCCTGCCATGTATCAAAGCCCACTGGCATAGAAGAGAACACTTCCAGAACAGTGAAAACACAAACATTCAGAGAGGCCTGACAAGCTCATCTGAGACCCTGGATCTGTCGTCCTGAAACCAGCCGTGCCCCGAATTTACCAGTTACACAAGCCAATACATTCTCTTATGCTGCGACTATTTTGAGTTGGGTTTCTGTCGCTTATAACAGAAAGCATGTTGGCTGCTACACGAGAGGGAGTATACAGAGGGTTTTAAACTATTTCATAATCACAACATTTTAATTTTGTAATCTAGTATTTTGGCAACACCAAGGGCTTATCTAAATTACACATTTATACTGCTTCATACCTTAAACATTGTGTAACTAGTTAGTTATTTGGCTTTTTTATGTTGTTGGTTCATAAACTAGGTTTTTGTGTGTTTTTTTTTTAAAAACCCAAGCCATTACTTCCATCTGTCACCAGTAAGCTATGACACTTTTGTTTCCCTGCAGCTGGCAGCTGCCACAGAAAACATCAATTCTACACTGCTGACTCCTTCGGGAGTTTGTTCATTTGGAAAGAAAATGAACAGGGCAAACCCTGGCGCTCTTTCTCTGTTTGGCTTAACCATAAGAAAATCCCTAACACATAGGAAGCACTCAATAAATATTTATTAAATAAATGAAATAAAACCCAGGAGAAACTGGAAATTACAATTAAAACAAAACAAAACAAAACAAAACAAAACAAAACAAAACAAAACACCACTGAGGGTTTTATTTCAGCAGCTAAATTCAGCAACCATGTACGAATTGAGGAAATTTATTCACTTTCGCAAATATGAAGTATCGGGTGAGTGCAGTTACAGTAACAGAGGCTGGATCATGGAGTCTTTAAGCCTCAGGCAGGCACGACCAGAACACCTGTGCTGTTCCGCCCTGTGCCTGGGCTTGTCAGGTGGCAGGTGAGCTATGAAGAGTCAGCGGGTGCTACTTATCTCTGACCCAACTTCACCCTCTCAGCTGTCCAAGTGGATTACTGTGTTGTCTTGGCTCCTGGCCAGGGCTGGCTTGGATGTGTATTTCTGAAATGTTTATGGCCGGTGAGATTCCAGCCTGAATGGTGCTGAGCACATTACTCTGCTGAGATTTCATCCCTAATGCAACAGAAATTCCAGTGAAAAGTCAGCTCAGGGAGACAGACCTATTCATTTCGGCTGGCGTACCGTACTGGAAAAACTCTCTTCACAGGTTGTTGTGGTTTTCTCTGTGTTTCTGGCATTTGTGAAAATTGGCCTTGTTAAGAACAAAACAATGAAGTCTTCTGGCAGATTCATCTTTTTTTTGTTCTAAAAGCAAATTCATTTAACCTTCAACTATAAGTATCCTTTGGTGACTTGAGTCTAAAAGTACATAGTACTGCTAAGGAATGAATCCTTTGAAAAAGTCCATAAAATTGCAACTTTTGTGTATTCCAGTTGTTGCTTGCTCATTCTTTCTGGGCATTTTGGACATTCATGGAACATAAAAAGAGTTTGTCTCTGATGTTTTGAATCAATAAGCTATTTTTGAAGAATTTCAATGAATTGATAACGCTACTAAGTTAACACGTTAGTCTGCTTTTGATGTTCTGTTTCCTTTAGGCAATTCCATTAAATATTCCAAGGTTTTGATGCTAAGTGGATTTGATAAAGTAACTAGACGGACTCTAAATGCTTAGAAGTGTGAAACCAATCCAGAATTCTTCAAAAGTTTTCATTGAATATCATAACTGTTATGGTCCATATAGTGGACTCTCAGTATTTTCAGAGATGGTTCTATTTCTTGACTCAAGCAGATTATACAAGTGGCTACATTGGAGGGATTTTCTGTAAGTGCCACACCAAAACATCCAAATTCATATAGCTTTCTGATGACATCCACCTTTTGTTTAGAACAAAAGGTAATCCTGGAGATCTGTTTCTGCAGATTGGATTTTTGTTTGAGTTTTTGGGAGGAGACAATTGCACCTCCCTTTAAGTGATTGAGAAATAAATAGGATCGCATTGTTTTTTATGGAAATACATACAAGTTCCAATTTGCCAAAATAAGGTGTCTGACACATAACGACCTGGGAGGTTTCAGCATGCCCTAACGGTGCTGTTCGCCTTCTCCAATTATGCATTTACCAAATGAACGTGGGTGCCTTGTGAATAATGTAGCAGGCACTCCCATTTGGGCATGAAAAGGTCTATTAGGAATGTAAACTAAGAAAACAAACACCTCTTACAGAGTATTTACATAGATATGTACTATTACAAAACAGAAGTCAGTTCCTTTCTAGAAGCCTTAAGAAAGTCATATAGTGCCAAGGATGATGGCAAAGAAAAGTTAAAAGATTTTTAAGGAAAAAAAATTTATGCTTTCAATATAAATATCCAATATCCTCACTCTTTGATCCTGTACACCAGCTGTCAAGAGTTAAGCGTTTTAAACCTACATAAAATCTGTTTATAGTAAAAAAAAAAAAAAAAAAAAAATTATTAGAAGCTACTGACTCAATCAGCTCTCCCAAATAATCAAATCTTACTTGTTTTTTGGTTTCTCAGAGACACCTGCCTCTCTTCAATTCTGTCCACTTTGTGACATCAACCTCAATCCTCTTTTAAACTTTCTTATTCCTCCTGTGTGCTCCGTTTTGAAACATTCCAAAGCCTCCAGCCTGGCCAAGCAACATTCTATTCGTAGAAGGTAAAGCTCAGCTTTAGGCAGTTACTAAAGACTCTGAAATTGCTCCAGAAGCCTCCAGTTGCCCTGCTCTACGGGATGTTCCTTATTCTTATCTTCCCTGGCTTCTGACTCCCTTGGCTCTGCAGTGTCTTAACATCTGCCTCGGGCCACTTGCTCCAGCTGACAATTCATTTTAAACACACCTCCCAGGATGGTGCTCTCTAGATGGATTGGATCCCTCCACTGTAGCTGGGGGATGAAAAATGCTCCAGTCATCAACCTTTCTGAGAGGGCCCACAGGACCAGAAGACCAGCCACCAGTGGTCAGCAGGCCAGCCCCGCCCAGCTCCTCTGGAGTTCCACCTCTCCTTTGAGCTGTTTCTAATTAACCCTTTCAGGCTCTCTGTGAGACCTTACCTTTTAAAAAGTAAGCCCTTCCCTCTCCCCCTTCACACTATTTAACACAAAAATATCATATTAAATATCATTTCTTTAAAATATATTGTATTGTGTCAAAGACTTAAAAGCTATTCCAAAAGGCATTTAATATATGTAGATGAACCTACCTTAAAATTCTTTCAACCTCTGAATTTCTTTCATTTCTTTTTTATTCACCAGGCTCTTACAAAGCACCAATGGCATAAAGATGCTGAAGTTTTCAAGTGTTAGTCAAATGTGGAAGATAGGGATTTTCTGTTTCATACGTACACCCCGTTTTTTCCTCTCCCCCAATTTTTTTTTAACATGATAAGTTCCTAGAAGTTATATCATCAAAAGCAAACAATTTTAGCAAGAAAAAGTTAGTTTTCTGATTGTGGATGCATTTGCAAGCCAAGGAGAGAGCCCTCAGAAGAAAGCAAACCTGGTGACACCTTGATTTTGGACTTCCAGCTTCCAGTACTGTGAGAAAATTAACTTCTGTTGTTTAAGCCACCCAGTCTGTGGTATTTTGTTATGGCAGCTCTAGCAAACCAACTAATATACTCTCTGTCCCATCAATTTCACTCCTAGGTATGTAGCCAAGAGGACTGAAAACATGTGACCATACAAAAATGTATGCATGTATGTTCATAGCAGCATTATTCATAATAGCCCAAACCCCAAATGTCCATCAACCGATGAACAAATAAAATGTGACATATCCATACAGTAGTTAAAAGGAATGGAGTACTGCATTACAACATGGAATATTACAACATGGATGAATCTTGAAAACATTACACTAATTGAAAGAAGCCAGATATGAAAGGCTACATATTACATGATTCCATTTAAATGAAATGTCCACAATAGGCACATATTCAGAAATAAAGTGGTTGCCTGGGTTGGGATAAGAGGTAATGGGGGGAGCGACTGTGTAGATTTCTTTTGGGGGTAATGAAAATGTTCTGAAATTAGATAGTGGTGATGGTAAAAACCACTGAATCGTACATTTAAAAAAGAATTTTACAGTATGCAAGTTATGTCTCAATTAAAAAATCCAATATGTCACATATTATTGATCTAGATTAGAGAGGCAGTAAATAGCCAATGGTCAAAAACATGGCCAGACAAATCTGGGTTTGTATTCTAGCATCAAGAGGCTCAACTTCTTGAATTCTTTTTTTTAACCTTTTTGTTTTGGTATAAAGTCAGAATTACAATTAAGTTGAAGCAGTAGTACACAGGATCCCCAAATATCTTTCACCCACATCTCACAAATGTTAACATTTTATCTTATTTGTTTTATCCTTTTTCTCTCCATTGACTCATATACACATACACACATTTTTTCTGTAACTGTTTAAGTTGCAGACACATGCCCCTTTACTCTTAAATACTTTAGTATGTAGTTCCTAAAAATAAGAGCATTCTTTTACAGAAACACAAAATCAGGAAATTATCATTAATACAATATTATCTAATCTATAGATCTTATTCAGCTTTTCCCAATTGTCTGAATAATGTCCTTTACAGGAAGAGAAAATCCAAGATCATGTCTTTTATTCAGTTGTTAGGTCTCTAGTCTCTTTTAATCAGGAAGAGATTATTATTATCATCATCATCGTTCTTTTGTTTTTCATGACAGCACTTTTGAAGAGTCCTAGTCATTTATTTTATAAAGTGTCCTTCAGTTTGGATTTGCCTGGTGTTTCCTTGTGATTAAAATTAGCTTATGCACTTCTGGCAGAAATTCCACAGAATTCCAAATATCAGGAAGCACGTGATGTCAATTTGTTCCCGATCTGGCGATTTTAACTTTGATCCCTGGGTAAGAAAATGTCAGCCAGTTTTCTCTCACAAGGTAACTATGTTTCTTTTTGCGATTAAGAAGCACCTTGTGGGAACTTCCGTGCCCTGGTTTCTCACCTGCCAGGTGGGAAAAAGAGGGGTGCAAAGAGGCAGGGGACGCGGACTCCGCTCGCGGCGTCACCTGCCCCGCCCCAGCCTTTGCCCCGCCTTCCCCCGGCTCCCGACTCAGGGTCACCTCCTTTCCGGGCAACGCGGGCTCTGCTCTGATCGCGACTCCGACACTTCCTGGGCTGTGCTGTGATTTGTCCAGTTGCAAATGGTTACTTAATGATTAGTAAGCCGCACACTTCTTGGGGGCAGGATGGGGTTTTATTCATTTTTGTGTCTCGGAATGTGTTGCATTGTTGCTTTTTTCCAATGAACGAGTACGAGTGCCTAGCTAAGGAGCGACCCAGAGAAAGGGATTTGCTTGCGTTTCCGTGCTTTTGTCACATCACTGGGCCTCTAGACCTACTGAGTAATAAAATGGAAAAGAAGCTCTTTTGAAATGTAACAAGAAGGTTGTAAATGCCTGTTGATTTTAAATCGATTTACTTCTGGAAGAGACCTAGGTGACCAGATATTCCAACTCTGGTATTTTATAAAAAGAAATGGAGGTGTAGAGGTTAAAAGATTCCCCAGATGAAGCAGGGCTGGGACTGAAACTCAGATTGCAAGTCCAGGGCTTCCTCACGGTGCTAACTTCCTTTTGGTCTGGCCTACCCTTCACAAAGACAAAGCAGGAGGGACAAATTTCATGACCTTGGAAAGAGTCTTAACAGCAAATTAAAATTCCTCCACTCATTTAAAAAAAATGAAGTAAAATTCATGTAACATAAACTTAACTAGTAACACCATCGTAAAGTTGCATTTGTTTAAATTCAGTGGCATTTGCTGTACTAGGTTTTTGTTTCTTGTTTTCTTCTTAAAAAAATTAAAATTTCACATGTGAGATTCCATTATACCTGGTCCCACTTAAACTCCAGATAAAGAATTATTCTGAGGCAGGATGAGTGAAAGCTTGGGAAGGAATGAAATCAGTCCTCCTTCCATCCCCCTCTTCCCACACAAACTCCAGGGAGGCAGTGATGCTGAGTTAAACTCTCTGATGGACCCTTGCCAAAGACAATAAATGTCACTCCTTCAAGTGCACTATTTTATTGCAAAGGTTTTTGTTGTCTTCATTTTCCCTGTTATGCCTCAGGTGCAGAAAGAAGAGGGGAAAGAAGCCTCGCAGCTTTGATGGGAGTTTTGGTTTGACTCATCATCCAACTGAAAAGAGTGAGGATGGTGACTATTTAGGAACCCCTGTGGGTGAGTGGGTGTGGTTGGTTTCTTCCTGTCTTTGCAGTTTCAGTGGGTTCCACCTCTTGAACTTGAGGACTTCCCCAAATCCCTAGCCCACCATGGTTCCCCCTTCTGGGGCTTGCTTTGGGGGCTACTCATCTGGTTCCAAGAGCAAAGCCCTGAGTTTTTTGAACAGTCTTTTTATATACCTTGTTCAGGCTTTACAATTTTTTTTTTTTAAAGATTTTATTGGGGAAGGGGAACAGTGTGTATTTCCAGGACTTTATTGGGGGAACAGTGTGTTTCTCCCAGGACCCATCAGTTCCAAGTCAAGTTGTTGTCCTTCAGTCTTAGTTGTGGAGGACACAGCTCATCTCCAAGTCCAGTCTCAGTTTTCAATCTACTTGCGGGGGGCGCAGCCCACCATCCCATGCGGGAGTCCAACCAGCAACCTTGTTGTTAAGAGCGCATGCTCTAACCAACTGAGCCATCCGGCTGCCTTTCTGGCAGTTCAGCTCAAGTTGTTGTCTTCAATCTAGTTGCTGAGGGCACAGGTCACTGGCCCATGTGGTAATCGAACCGGCAACCCTGTTGCTCAGAGCTCGCGCTCTAACCAACTGAGCCATCCAGCTGCCCCAGGCTCTACAATTTGATTGAAGTCTCTTTATATTTGAAATCTCTTTGTATTTGCCGAACTTGCTATTTTTAAATTCAATGTATTAAAATATGACGTGTGATCAAAATATAAAAAATTATCACAGTAGAAGACACATTGCCATTAATCCCCCTCAAAATACTTCCGCTCACTTCAAAGACACTTATCCCATCGTTCTTGCCACTTTCTGAAGCAGTTCTGGAAGTCCTCTTTCGTGAGTGTCTTTAGTTGTGCTGTCATGGCTGCCTTGATGTCCTGAATTGATTCAAAACGTTTACTTTTCATGGTCATTTTGACTTTGGAGAAGAGCCAGAAGTCACATGGTGCCAGATCCGGTGAATAAGGTGGATGAGGATGCACCGTAATGTTTTCATTTGATAGAAATTGCCATATACCAGAAGCGATGTGTGACAGGGAGTATTGTCATGATGAAGGATGATTTACGGCACACTTTAAAACACACCTTCTCTCAACCGTAACTCACATTCAACTGACTGCACCGAACAAGTTGAAATTTGTCACACACTGTTACTAAGGTTCAATGCACCAACTCCTATATTGAAAATTCCTGCCTTTCTGTTGGATGGCACTCAGCAGCAGCATTCATCGTATTTTGTGATCATACCTTGTATGTCTAAGTTCTTTCCCTGTGCATGAAATCTGTCCAACCTGTGTGGAATCTAAAGTTTAAATCCACATGGTTCTTACTCCGAGAACTAAATTCTAGTAGGACAGAGAGAAATAAGTTACGCTTATTTGACAAATATTTATTGAGCTTCCTAATAGCAGGTATGATGGTAGGCGTTAGGGATGCATAGATGAATTGGACAAGTTTCTGGCACTCAAGGACTCAAGTGTGGTGAGCATTGTCAGTTTGGACTGACAATAAGACTCAGTCTCTGAACTTAACCAGGAGACCCCTACGAGATGTCTGCAATTCTCATTTAGATCAGGGAAGGTGTGGTCTTCTAAGACATCTTCACAAAAAGGTATGCCTAAGAATTCTCTTAATATCTTCTGTTATAAACAATTACTTGATTAATTGGTGGGAAGGGGTAGGAGTCAATGAAAGGATATTCTAGTTAGTGAGAGATTAAAACTCTTATCCAAGTCACCACATCTAATCTTACCCAACACTGCCCCCAGTTTTAGGCACAACGATGATCCGACCAATTCTCTGATGTTAACCTGTGCCCTGGATGGAGATTTTCAAGTGGAGCAAGATGCTGCTGCTTCCAGAAGAAAGGGGTGTGGGGTGGGTGAGAGAGGCAGAACCATACAATTAGTTTTCATGATAGAGATCCTGAACAAGAAGCCAGAGGTGCTTACTATAATTTTAGTTTAACTGGAAACACACCCTGCATGTTACACAGAACTGAAATTGTTGCTTTCATCTGAACTCGAGGAGAATTAGAGAGTACGACGGGTTTAATTATACTGCCCGCCCCCACACTAAACAATATGCACCTATTAAGTTCTTCCAGCGTTAACTGGGCTTATGAGACAATATAATGCAGCCCAATGAATGTGGCAGAACAGGCCACTACACATTTTGTGTCTGCTACTGTAGTCTGAACGTGTTGGTAGGAGTTCTGCTCTATTTCCTGCTGTTCAAATTTTTTTGAAACCTCACTGTCTTAAAATGACTAGGACTTTTATATCCTGAGTAGGTCAGTCAGAACACTCAGATGTGGAGCTTAACACAAAAAGAAGACTCTCATTGGGTTATAAGGAATTGATGGCTCCTAGTGGCAGTTCACAAATAGTCTCCTGTGATTCTGAAAGGAAACCTAATAGATATTTTTTTATTAAAAAAAAAAAAAGTTGGTGTTTAATTTAACAAGCCCCACATTTTCCCACACATTCCTTAAATAATCTTCTAACATACTGCTTTAACGTAACCCTCAAATAATTCTAAACACATCAGCTGTGGCTGCTTGGAGTTCTGCAGAATGGACAGTGTTGGGGAGAAAAGACCATAGGATCTTCATTTTACCATAAACCAGAAATTCCATGTTAGCACTGAAATAATATCATATTAAACGCGTGTGTTGTGTTATGTTGAGTTTTCTCTGGTTACAAGTGACCAAAAACAAAGGGAGCTTCAGTAAAAAACCATGGGGTGGGGCCCCTGGGGGAGCATACTGGAGCAGCTCCTGGAAAGCAGGGGAAAGTGGGCACCAGTCAGCAGAGGGCAGGACCAGAGCATCTCCTTGGACCTCAGTGAGCACAAACACATTCCGAGATTTTCTCCTTGGAGTGCTTGCTACCTCCCACTCTTCAAGGTCAAAATGGCCACTTCCCGGGAGAGAGATGATGAGTGTCTCCTCTTTGCGGGGGGGTTCAGCTCTGCAGCAGCCAGCCATGATGAAAGGGCAGAACCACACCACGAAAATAAGACCTTGAAGAATGCACTCATCTGGGAGAGTGGGGAGTTCTTAGAGGGAAGGGGTGTGGTCCATTGCCTACCACACACTGATGTGAATACGACAGCCACATGTGACAATTAAAGGTAAGCTTTGTTTATTTTCCATAGTAGGGTGATGAACAGATTAAATTATGTGTTCTTCCCTAATATTCTATTTTCAAGACTTTTTAAAAAACTAATTAAGGCCTAGTGCTGTGATATGAGTTAGAGGTGTGACCAATGAAAAATATAGGATGAGTCTGGCATCTTGATATGTAATGGGACATAGGTGAGAGGCAAACAACTTGCAATTCCTATGAACAGACTGTCTCTTACTTAATCAGTTTTTAAAATAGAATTAAAATTTTTATTAAAAGTTCCAAAAATGTATCATTATTGCTGTGCCATAGATAGTAATTGGCTTCTAGTCTTGAATGTGTTTATGTGTGTATGTATATAGACACATCACATATATTTATATATTTCAATATCAGTCTTTCATCACATCCAAAAAGTATGCTATCAGCAGTCTTTCTAAATACATAGATGGAAAACCATAATTAACAATGCTTACATTACATACCCGTAAATATAGCTGTCGGAGTCACTATTTTGGTACCGTCCTTGTGTGAAGTCCCACTTCCTTGTCTCACAAACATCCTAAGTCTATTATTGCCCATGGCTATACGATATATTGGACATTATACACCTAACACAAGTCCTGGGGTGGGAAAACTGTGGAAATGCTTGCCTAGAAATTCAGAGAACAACCCAGCTTGTCTTCCGTGGTGACCCCAGATGCAAACACTTCATTACTAGGACAGGGATTATGTCAGCCCTCTCCAGCCTCAGTGTCTGCGGCTGTCAGAGACAAAGGGATGCAGGCCAAGCATGCACAGATTAGCTTCCTGCCTGCTTAGTAAATTAGCTTCATTTCTGGGGAAGCATATAAGTAAGTGCTTCTCGCTCTTCCAGAACTCGGTATGTGTATGGGAAGACTGGAAATTCTCACTCCAGACTGCAACCAACACTTGCATTTCATATGAATAAATGAACACCATCATCTCTTGATTATTTATGACCTTATCATCCCATCAGCTGGGCTTTTTTTTTTTAATAGTTGTTTTAAAAATAAACTCTTGGGGGATATTTTCCTTCTTCCCATTATTTAGGAATAGATAAGGTGCCCATTTTACTCCCTCTGTCAACTTCAGCCCACAGACTGTGAAAACACATTAGTCACTCAATTTATACCTCTGAAGGAAAACACCAAATAGAAAAAAAAAAAAAAAAAAAAATCTAACAAAGCAAACTCCACGGTTCTTAGATCATCAGATTTTTCCAAATAAAGTTTATGAGTTTGCATGTCAACTGCCAGACTGAAATCCCATAAAATAATTATACTTTTTACAGTAACACAGAAAATAACATACATTAAACAGCCAAAATGGTTGCCTATGGCAGTTAGAGATAGTATTGGGGAATGAAGATAAAAAGGGAATGGATAAAGCCATCAACAAAACGAAAAGGCAACCTACTGAAAGGGAGAAGATATTTGCAAATCATACATACAATATGGGATTAGTATCCAAAATATATAAAGAATTCATGCAATTCAACAACATAAAAACAAACAACCCAATTAAAAAATGGGCAGAGGATCTGAATAGATATTTCTCCAAAGAAGACATACAGATGGCCAATAGACATATGAAAAGATGTTCAGCATCACTAATCTTCAGGGAAATGCAACTCAAAACCAAAATGAGATCTCACCTCACAGCTGTTAGAATGGCTATTATCAAAAAGACAAGAAATAAGTGTTGGTGAGGATGTGGAGAAAAGGGAATCCTTAAATGTTGTCAGTGGAAATATAAACTGGTTAAGCCACTATGGAAAACAATATATTCCTCAAAAAATTAACAGAACTATCATATGACCCAGCAATTCCTCTTGTTGGTATTTATCCAAAAAATACCAAAACACTAACCCAGATATATGCGCCCCTATGTTAATTGCAGCATTATTTACAATAACCAAGCTATGGAAATAACCTAACTGCTCATCAATGGATAAATGGACACACACACACACACACACACACACACGCATACACACACACAAAATGGAATACTATTCAGCCATAACAAGAAGGAAACCTTGCCATTTGCAACAACATGGATGGACCTTGAGGGTATTATGCTAAGGGAAATAAGTCAGATGGAGAAAGACAAATACTGTATGATATCACTTATACGTGGAATCTAAAAAACAAAACAAACTCACAGACCCTGGCAGTTACCAGAGGGGAGGAGGATTGGGGAGAGGACTAAATGGGTAAAGGGGATCAATAGTATGGTGATTGATGGTAACTAGACTTATAGTGGGGATCGATCACCGTATCGGGTACACAAACATGAATTTTAATACTGCACACCTGAAAAATATACAACATTTTATACCAGTTTTGCCACAATAATAAAAAAAAAGGAATGGATGGATGGATGAATGAATGAATAAATATGTTGGGGCCCTGTGCAGAGGAATTGGGGATATGATTGACTCAGCCCTTTTCTTCTGTATTCCTAAATAAAAAAATATAATTTTCCATGTGTGTGACTTTTAAAAGATTGAGAACCAACTATTCTAGGCAATGTAAATATTTCCTTGGAAGCCACCAAAAGTACCAATTGATAGCTATTCAACAAAAATTAAATGTCAAACTGGGAGAGAAAAAAAATGTGTATTCAAGATGTTTTTCCCACAATAATTATAGAAGAATGATTTGTAAAGAGAAGCCATTACTTTGAATTAAGATATTAAACTCACTAGGTACTTTACATGAATAATGATAAAGAAATGCCTTCTCTGATGAAGAAAGATGATCATTAGGTGATCTAGAAAGTCTAAACTTGCAGGACTCACACCATATGAGAATGGTAGGGAGTAGTGGGGAGGGTTCTTTCCCCTTAATCAATAACAGTAGTTTGCTGATCTTAGCCTGCCAGCAGTGAGAGTCATGTTAGATAGACACTTCTGATCTCCATCCCTCTACCCTCGCCTGGTCAGAAATATCTGAGAACTGTGCCTGCAATCATCATTTCAAAATCAATTTGATTTTATTTGAAGGTGATTCTTCAGCTGGGCACTAGGAAAGGGAGAGAATGTTATTTTGGCCGAACCTTGAGCGATTGGTAGGATTTGGACATATGCTGATAAGTGGATAGGACATTCCAGGTGTAGGGAACAGCATGATTAATAAATAGCATGGAGACAGGAATGTACAGGGCAAACACAGGAAGATGTCTAGAGATGAAGACACTGTACTCTATGCAGCTGTGATGTCTGGCAGGCTGGGCTCCGACCCTCCCAGCTGCAGTTGATTCAGTGCTGGGAGATTTCAAGAGCTTTCTTACACCCAGTGGGCCTGGAGCCAGCAGCTTCTCATTTAAATCTTACAGATTAAACAATATATAGCCAATTACAGCCAAGTGCGGTTTTCATTTTCGCTTGATAATTCCTAACTTCCCTTTGGCAGTGCTGCCGATTTCTAGGTGAGGGTGTCCATCTCTGCTAGATTCTTGTTCGTTCCTTTCTATTTCTTTTCAATGACAGACGTCTGATGTATTCCAAAGCTTGAGATGTTTATGTTTCTCTTGTCCCTGATATATGCGTCTAATGTGCTGTGAAGGGACGTGATTAGTTACCCATTAGACAGGAGAAACAGGCTGCAATGTTTAGCACCAAGTGTCAACTGTTTAAATTTGAAGATCCTAAGTGCCTAGAACAATTTTTAACAGCTTTGTTGAGATATCATTCACATACCATACAAATTCACATGTTCAAAATGTACAATTCAATCATTTTTGGTATATTGCATTATTCATATTTTTCAATCGTGGTAAAATATATATAACAAAATCTGCCATCTTCACCATTTTAAGTGTACAATTCAGTGCCGTTCATTACATTCATGATGTTGTGCAACCATCACTATGATCTGTTTCCAAACTTTTTCATCACCTCAATGCTTAGAATATTGCTATGCTATGATCAGACTTACACCAAAAGAATTTTGTTTGTAAAAGCGGGGTTTAATGTCATCGTCTTCTGCCCACGGTTTCCATCCCCGGTGTTCTTACAATTCCTTGCTGCCTATTTGCCCACGAGCTGGGAGCAACAGCCTCGTCACGGTATATCTCATCATTACGTTCCAGCTCCGTTCTACTCTGTTCCTCTGCAGGCCCAAGGGATGGGCAGCTGGAGTCTCTTTCTCTTCTGAAGATCTCAGAGGCAGAGGAAATGACACAAGGCATGTGGGCCAGAGGCCCTCAGATACAAGCCCTGAATTCTGTACAGTAGAGTATTCAACTATTCCCTTTTATCTCCATTCCCCAGTCCTGTTTCCACCTCCCATAGGCAATCACTGTCATGTGTTTGATGTACATTATTTTGTTTTATGATATTGTAAATGTAGACAGTTATTTTGTCCTCCTACATTTTTAAGTTGTGTTAAGTTATCTAGGCCTGGACCTAGATAAAGGGGTAAGGTTTCTCTTCACTGTTTCTAGACTATCACTGCAACTGGCCTTTCCTTGCATGTCCTCTTGGACACACCTCCCTGACTTACATTAAGGAAAAACACACACATATCTTTTCACTAATGATCTTACCTTTCAATACATGTATTTTTGAGCAGTATATAGCTAATAAGAGAAATTATTCTTCATTCTTTGGTTCCTCTTTTTTTAATTCCAAGTCATTATTCCAGAGATGGTGTGTCCCTTAGGGTTCTTGGCTGCAAGCCGCAGATGCTGACTGGACTTACGTGGAAAAGGAAAGTACTGAACACGTCAGCTAGTGCACAGAACTGTGGGAAGGCTGGAGGTCCTAGGAGAAAGCAGGCTACATACCGGGGGTCCCACAACTTGTCTGGGAAGGTCATTGTTGCTGCCAAGGAAGAGCAGACTGTAGCTGCCAGCCCACCAACACTGCATGTTAAGATGGTGCCCTGTCCCCATGACCTTTGGAAATTGGATGTGGCACCAGAATGGATTTGCCACTCTTCCATTGCTTTGGGTCAAATTCTGGGGCTGGTATATCTGATTGGCCAAACCTAGGCCTGCAAAAGAAATGGCTGGATAGCTTTTGTTGGCATCTAGAGTGGGAGACAGACCCTGTCTCTCGCTAAGACTCAAATGGTGAGGAATTCTGCAAACATAGGAAGATAGTTCAGAGGGTGAACAGCCAAAAACTTTACAGATGTCTCCTACAGGTAGGAGGCATCTGGTGTTCTGTACAGATTTGAGTCACAGCTTAATTTTATCCAACTTAGAAAAGTATTCTAAACTGCTTTGTTTGCCTCCCTTTCCTTCTGTTATTAAAAGAAAAAGATACACTTGGACAATTTCTTTTAGTAAGTTCTTTTAGTGAGGAAAAATTCTGATATCAAAACCTCACAGTATTATTTTTTTCTTTTTCCAGTTTGCATTGTTGTATTTGAAATACGACTACTGCAAGGAGCAAGTTTTTTCATAGTAAACTTAACTACAGCTTATCTCGGCGATTCTAATCAGAATCTTATTCTGAGCCTATTTACAGTTTTGTAATTTTCAAAGTTTATTTTCTATTGCCTTTCTTCTTTTAAACTGGCAATATTAGGTTGTCTTTTAAAAAGTATATAGCTTGTATATATATATACAAGGTGGAAAAAGAGAAACAAGAAGTTAGTAGAAGAATGAAGTGCAGGGGAAACAACACTTACTTTTGTAACCAAATCCAAGGTTAAGCAGGATTTTTGTTAGTGAAACGTCAGTTTATCCAGACTGCACTATTTCTCAGGTAAATAGGAGAATCATATTTCTTGTATGTTAATAGCTAGTCTGTATTTGTTTACTAGTTAGAAGGTTCACTCTGTTCATTCTGTGACGTCTCAAAGTGTTAGTCTGCCTCACTGATGTCCTATTTATCTCACATCTTTTTCATGAGTAATGGCATTTGAGCTGTCATTGATGTTTCACATTAAATGTACCCTCTCACCATTTCCTGTGGCTTTATGGTGAAATATACAAGTACTATATTAACTTAATGATTCTGTACCCCATTTCTGCCCCGCCAAACCCTACTGAACTAGATGAGAGAGGTTCAGTGTAGGACTTAGGTACTTGTCAATCATTAGAGAACTGTCAATTACACAATAGATTGGATTCTACACCTACCAATGTTCATGGACAGGGAAAAAAGATGTTTTGAGTAAGACACCAGGCATCAGTGAAAGAGAACATCATTGGTGGGAGAGGGGGAGGTAATCTGTGTAATTTCCTTTCAAATTTTAGAAGCCATGGCCCAGGGTGCTGCTGAAGCCTGTTCTTGTTTCCTCCTAGGATAGGCAAACAACTTGGACCTCCCAAAGCTAGAGGAAACAGACAGAGGCTGGGGTGCAAAACGAGGGGAGGCCAGCCAGATGGTGGAGGCAGGGAGAGCAGGGTGGGGATGAAGGGGAGGGTGGGGTGCTAATTAGCTTTTCTTGCTTCACCAAGGGCCAGTGGCAAGCAGATGGCTGCACCCTTAATAACCCAGTTTCTGTCCAGCAGGCAGCAGCAGTTGATCTTGTGGTCATGCAGTGCAGAAAGCATGTACTTTTTTTCTTTTATTCAAAATGTGGAAGTGGTGGAGGAATATACAAAGGGAAAATCTAGATTTAAATATTACATGTATCTAAGAAAAATGGATCTTATCTTCTTCCATCTTTTGCAATAACTGGATGCCCATTCATGTTTTTGACAACACCAACTGAAAAAGATTTGTTATTTCTATTACAAAAATCAAGTCATACTAATCAAACTGCTCCCGGATAGCTTAAAAATAATCGATAAAATGATAAAACTGGCTCTGAAATCCAAACACGACAGCGATGGCATCTTGTGTTTGGAGAGAGGCTGGCTTACAGGTAATTATAAAAAAATTCAGCAGAACACATGCCAGAGGTACTCACAGTGGCCTTTCCTCGCATACTGTCAGTTTCTGTGGGTTGGGGACTGTGTCTTGATCACTTGGTAATTTCTCTTGAGCTGGTCATAATGGTATGCACTGCAAGTCTGTTCAAAGCAATCAAATTGTAGTAAGTCAATCACGACAGGCACTACTCAAAGCATAATTGTTGACTGTGTGCCAAGGTAAACATCAGTGAGGATGACAAAGCAGTTTATGTTTGGAAAATGCAGTATTCCATCAGGCACTGGTTTTCTCAGTACTGCTCTAATGCTTTATATGCTAATTTAAATAGCAGCTTTCAAAATCGTGAAGAATCGAATCTCTTTTTGTAGAAGGGAAAGTAATAAATATTTACTGAGCACTGACTACGTAGAGATACACTTTACATACATGAACATATTTAATCCTTTCAAAATCCCTGCTAGTTCCTGCTCTGCCTTTTGAGGAAATGAATGTTCACAGATATTAAGTACCGTATTTTGCAGTGTATAATGCACACTTTTTTGCCCAAATTTATGAGGGAAAAACAAGGATGCACATTATTCATGGGTAATACTAATTCCATATTTATATAGATGCTTTTAATTCTTTTATTTATGCTTATGAGTTAAAAGTTTAACTCTAGAAATCAATAACGATATCCATGTGCAAAATAATACGGTGGAATACAATAATCGATTTTGTTGAACTTACAATGAATGTGCAATGAGGAAGACTTCTTGGCCTTCTATGATGTGTAAATATTGTAAATTTGTTACTGGCAGATAAAATTTCTTGTACCTTGTATCTGTTCTTGTGTTTTGTAACGATTTGTTACATAAAATTTTTTGTACCATATTAAAAAATAAATGCTCAAATTCCTTTATAATACAAAAACAAGTACCTAAATGTAAATAAATAAAAATTTGAATTAAAAAATTAAAATGAAATATTTTTTCCCTGAAAGTTTGGGCCAAAAACATGGGTACACATTATACAGGGCAAATTATACACGATAAGTTGCTGGAGGTCACGTAGTGAGTGACTGAGCAGGATCAACACTTGGATATGCCAGATTCTAAAACCTGCAATGCCCTGCCTTTATTTTGCCTGAACCCCATCAGTCTCTGAAGTATTCTGTTTTATTTGTCCAGTGATTGATCAAATCAACCTACTCTACCTCTCTAAAGAATTCTCCACATTCTTTCTTGTCCCAGCTCCAATGGCAGAAAGAGATCTGGCACCCAGGTCTTCAACTGCTTCAATCTCCTATGTTCAAACCATTTTTGGAGCTTTAAAAGGCAAGAGGAAGTAAATAGTGTCTAGTTTGTGATCCAGAAAGAACATTAATTCTGATCCTAATGTGCAATTCTGTAATTCCCATCTACCAAATTTCTAACCTTCACATTCACCTTGAGCTTGCTAATATGTGATGCATGTATCTGATATGTATCTCATATTTCTTGTATTTCTTGTATTTGATATGTATCCCATTAGCTGAACATCTTTTAGACCTAGCAATGTGTCCAATGTAACATTCCATTTGGGGTTGGTGAAACAATCGTTCTCCTTCTCTTTGCTTAGCATGCCACACTCAATTCTCTAAATGTGCAATCTTAATCAAATGAATGATTTTCTCCAATTTCTTCATCAACAATCATGACCAAGTTTGCTAGAAGCATTTGAGACGACATTGTAAAACTGAAGATGAAATAGGCTATTGGTTTTAAGGAGAAAAAATTTTACATTATATGTTGCTATTTTACTATACTTGGTACTATTTTATCAGTAATAGTTGCTAAAATAAACATTACAGATCAGACTCATTTTCAGATAAGATTAATAGAAAATAAGTTTTCCCAATGGAATTCTTACAAAGTTTTAAAAATAATTGTTTTGAGAAGCTTTAAGAGTATCTTGATTCATGCCTAGTAGAGTTCTTTGCTCAAAGGAAGTATACAGAAGTATCTATTAGATAAAGCAGATTCATGAGAATTGAGAGACTGGTGAAAGGCCAGGGTACTTAGATCATCCATTGTCATACTATATTGCTCTACTCCCATATGGGTGCCATTGACAGAAAGTGACAGGATTTCATCATCTGCAGTGTCCCCCAGGGAAATTCTGCTGTCTTCAAGAGTCTTAAGATTTGGATACAATGACAGATCACAAAGCAATATGCTTGGTTTCAAATGACTGCTATAGATGATAATGCTATGGGGGTTCATAGGAGGAATGGCATCTTAATTATTGTGGGGTGAAAGACATTTTGGGATTCACTTTACTTTTAAAAATAAAAATGCTGGACTTACCCCTGTGACTTCCTTTTTCCCTATGACAACTGAGAACTTGTTTCTCCACCCCTCACTTTAAGATTAACTCAAGTCCCTTAAAGGAAGTATATAGTAAATGAAATGAGAAGTTAAGATTAGAGAAATGAAACCAATTTCTTTTAAATGACAACGGGTTTTGAAAACCTCATGAAGACGTTGATTCAAGTTACCACAGGGTGATTTTTCCAAATGCCACAGTGAGTGATAGAATTTTTTTGCAGTCATGGTTGTCATGATTGTCTGACCTCGTTACTTCTGGTATGTGATAGAATATAGGCTTGTATGGTTCTGGATGTAACTCAAGAGCTCCGGCGAGACTAAGGGCAGGAGCTTTGTGCTGTACTTCCTGTATGTTCTTCACAGCAGTGCCTCGTAACTTTAGCATCCCATGATCTCTTTGGATAAACATAAAAATTCTCATCTGCCCCCCAAATCTGAGAAAGTCCCCGAGGAACAGAGAGCTGTCTCCCAACCTGCCCCCCCCCCCCTCGAACCCACACACACACACAGTTGAGAATCACAGCTTTTACATAACCTGTCTGGCCAAGAAGATTTAGTCAATCTTTTTATATTAGCAAAACAATAGGTAAACTTTTTTGCTACCCCAGATTCTGATAATTCCCTTTTTCCTCATCCCCACCCTCCCTCGAAAATTACTTCTCTGCCCTTACTGAATTCAACTAGTGGTGTGCATTCAGTGTCTTAGAAAGTTGTTATATTATTAGAAGAATTTAGGTCTCTGGATTACTGGAGATCAGTATTTGAATATGATCAGTAGAACAGATCGTGCTCAAATATGTGATCAAATAAAATGTACTCTTTCTATCGTTCAACATAATGTTCATGAGAGTCATCCATATTGCAGCATGTATTTTTGGCTCCTTCTTTTTAATTGTAGAATAGTACTTATACCATGATTGATTTGTCTATTCTCCTGTTGACGGGCATTTGGGTTCATTCCAGTTTGGGTTGGGTTACTATGAATAAAACTACTATAAACTTCTCATACAAGTCTTTTAGTAGACATGAGCTTTCACTGGTCTTGGGAGTAGAATTGCTGGATTACAGGGTAGGTGTACTTTTAACTTTATAGGGAACTGTCACACTATTTTCTGAAGTGGTTGTATTATTTTACACTCCTATCAGCAGCAGTATATGAAAGTTTCAGTTGCTCCTGTGCGCTCGTGCTCTCTCTCTCTCTCTCTCTCTCTCTCTCTCTATATATATATATATATATATATATATATATATATATATATACATACATATATATGTGTATATATATATATATATATATAGCAAATCAGAGAGGTTTCCACTTACTTTTCAGTGTCATCTTTTTACTTTAACAGAATGTTTTGGGTAGCCTTAAATCCCAGATATGTAGGTGTCCAAATTCTTGCCCAGTTTCTAATATTCATATTCAATGTACACAAATACAAATATTGCATACAAAATACAGTCATCTTATTTTATGGAATAGTTCTATTCCTGAAAAGCTTGTGTGTAAATTTTTTTTGTAATCCAAATCACTTAGTGAAATAAATCTTCCCCTACTTCGATGTCCAGTTCAAATCCTCTTTTTCCATGATATCCTCTTATACTGTTCTGGCCTGAAGGGATTTCTTCATTCTCTAAATTTTTAGCTGTCCCAGTGATTTGACACTTGCCATCAATGTCTCTCCTTTGGACCTTTGTCATTCATAGCTTGATCGCTTGCTTAACCTGTTTATTCCTTTGCACACATTTCATTTCCACACATAATACCTTTACTCTTTTTTTTTTTTTTTTTTTTTTTTTAAGATTTTATTGGGGAAGGGGAACAGGACTTTATTGGGGAACAGTGTGTATTTCCAGGACTTTTTTCCAACTCAAGTTGTTGTCCTTTCAATCTTAATTGTGGAGGGTGCTGTTCAGCTTCAAGTTGTCCTTTCAGTCTTAGTTGTGGAGGGCGCAGCTCAGCTCCAGGTCCAGTTGCCGTTTCTAGTTGCAGGGGGCGCTGCCCACCATCCCTTGTGGGAGTCGAACCGGCAACCTTGTGGTTGAGAGGATGCGCTCCAACCAACTGAGCCATTCAGGAGCTCAGAGGCAGCTCAGCTCAAGGTGCTGTGTTCAATCTTAGTTGCAGGGGGCGGAGCCCACCATCCCTCTCCGAACTCGTTAACTGGCAACCTTGTGGTTGAGCCCACTGGCCCATGTGGGAATCAAACCGGCAGCCTTCGGAATTAGGAGCATGGAGCTCTAACCACCTGAGCCACCGTGCCGGCCCCATAATACCTTTATTGAGGGAACGAATCACATTTCATAGTTTAAAAAAATTTCTTTCATAGCAAGTAGTGCAGTGCCTTGCACACAGGAGTTTCTCAATAAAATTTCCTATTTAATTAGTTTTCTATTTCTGTTTTGCTTTAGGCAAGGCATAACTGTTATTTTATGACTCAGTTTAAGTAAATTACTTGTTTTAATTATAATTTCCTCAATTTTCCATTTTTTCTTGACTGACGTAAGCCAGGCCTAAAGTTGAGATTGGCTTCCTTTATCATCTTACTAATTCCTGGTTTAAAGCATCCCCTATGCAGTGTGGTTTGAAATAAAAAGCACACCATGAGATTAGGGATTTCATCTGGGGTTTCCCTTAATTCTCCCTAGGGGGTGTGGGTTGCCACTTACAGGTCTCCTTAAAGTACCAGATCCATTTGCCAATCCCCGGAGGCTGACATTCTTTGAAGCGCAGCTCAGAGATCATCTGTCTGCCAGTGGTTTCCTCATCCCTGACGCAGAGGCCTCTCTGCAACTTGGTGCATCTATATTACTTTGTTCACGCCTCCTTTTTAGTACCTGGCACTTTGAGGCATCCTTTATTTCTGCGTATGGTAGCCTGTCCACAACTGGACTGCTGAGCAACTCAAAGCAGGGAGTGTGTACCTCAGCTACCCTTGCTCTGTATTCAGTAAGTCCCCCACAAATGTTTGATGAATTAGTGCATGGATTAATAAGCAAATGACTAGGACTTTTTAGGTATCCTAAGCCTTTAAGAGTTTCTATTCTAACATTTAAAAAAATATGCAGATCTCTGGAGAATTTTTAGGCCAGGAAAGGACTACTTAGGTTAATTCTCTTACTCTCCTTTCATGAGGTAGATATATGGATATATGTTGTTCTTGTTTGCCCAGCATCCCTTTATCCCTTCTGGGATGTACTCCTCATTCTTGATGGAATCCCATCCCATGTGGTTTGGTGAAGGCAGCCTTAACTCCTGCCACCCCCTTGCCCCCCAAAGAGTGGATTTTGGCCTAGATCTGGGCAATCAGAGTACATCCTAGCCCTGGACATAGTAATTGGTTCAGGGTTGGGCACGTGACCCAAACAGGCAAGTCAGTTTTCCTGAGATTTCTTGTATTGTGAGCAAATAGAAGAACTTAGGCTTGGGGTGCCCAGATGCCAGCTTTTCCACCTTGTGGAGAAAGCCTATGTTGGAATAAAACCGACTGGTGGAGAAAAGCAGCATGAAGAGATGTAGAACATTTTGGTGATGGGGTTGCAATCTCCCTGTGGCATGGATCAGTTTAAGTTTCTATTTCAATCACATTAAGTTTAATACCCCTCAGATTCATCTTTCCTGTCCTCCCTGAGGTTGATTCTAAGTCCAAGGAGGTTCTTAACGACTGTAGGGAGAGCCATCTGCTTCTTGGTTTTGCTCTGTCTGCCTTCTGTGCTAGCCTTCTTTAGATAGGACGTCTTGTGGTTCCCGAGTATGTTGGCCTCTGTCACATCTGTCCTCAGCGCTTTTGCTGAGTGTCTACAGTTCCATCATGCCTCAAGTGGTCAGTTCACCCAGGTCAGTCTGCAGCTTCTCTGGCCCTTTCACTTACTTGAACCTGCTGGCCTTCCTTAGCCCCTCCACTACTTATGGGCATTGGGAAGGTATATTAGGGTTCTCCAGAGAAACAGATCCAATAGGATGTGTACACAGAGAGCGCGCGAGGGAAAGAGATTTATTTTAAGACATTGGCTCATGTGATTATGGAGGCTGGTAAATCCAAAACCTGTGGGGTAGGCTGGCAGGCTGGAGACCCAGGAGAAGTCAATGTTGCAGTTCAAATCTGAAGGTTGTCTGCTGTTAGAATTTCATCTTGCTCGAGGGAAGCCAGTCTTTTTTCTATTCAAGCCTTCGACTGGTTGGATGAGGCCCACCTACATTATGGAGTGCACATGCTTTATTCAAAGTTCACATAGTTAAATGTTAGTCTTATCTAAAACACTCTCACAGAAATATCCAGATAATGTTTGATCACATATCTGGGCACCATGGCCCAGCTAAATGGCACATAAAATGAACCATCACAGAAGCTTAGGCTGTTGTGTACTCGGCCCCTCACATGCCTTGCCAGTTTTTGAAGGCTGCTGACTACCATGGTCTGGAGAAGGCTGCTTTTGGATTCTGCTCTGCTGCATCAAGGTGGGAGAAAACAGGGGACTTCGCTGTGGGCACAAACCTTCTCTACTCTTGGATCCTCAATCTGTACCCTCAGCTCAGCCCAGGGGTGGACAAAGTAGTGTGGCTCCCACAATGCATCTGGGGCTGGGGTGGAAGGAATGGGAAGATGGAAGGCAGGGCACTGGTTCAGCCAGATTGCCTTTCTTTTTTTTTAAGCATATCCGCTATGCAAATATTGTATTTTCCTTTTTCCTCTGCTTTCTTGAACTCAGCTGTGGGGCTGGAAACAGTGACCTTACTTTCCTACTCTGACCCAAAAGATTAAGTCTCATGGAGAAATTCAGGCAAAACAAGAGGGGAAGGCTAGGGGGGAAGATATTTTAGTGAGAGAAGTCTCACATCTATAGTCTAAGAATTAAATGAATAAAGTAAAGTGTTATTGGGTAGGGATAAACCACAAATCAGGATAAATAAAGTGGCTGACTAAAGACATCATAAAAAAGGAAAGCTCTTAACTCTTTGAGCTGAGTCCGTTCCAATCAGAGAAGAAACAGCTGAATTATGTGTAAACCTTACACTTTGGCACCAGTTTTCATTGTTATTTTTACCATGTCAAAGGCCAAGATACAGAATATACGGTGAAGGGGCATAACTTTGTAAGATTTAAAAAAAAAACCTTAAAAATCATATGCATAAATACTAGTTTAAGAATAAAGATTTTTAAAGAAAATTTTTGTATTATGACCATATTTTGGCATAACAAAACTAAAATGCAAGAGTGCAAATTGAACCACTGAGTTAAAATAACTCCACCAATCCTACTATTGCGAAATATCCAGATCTTAACAGGCAATGTAGAAAAATTTGAGCAGTATATAAACTTCACGGGGCTGTGCTAAGAGAACAATCCTATTGAAGATGATAAACGATCAAAATTCTTAGGCTCTTTTTAAAATACAAAACTCAAAATCAGAGTTGGAAGGGATTCTGGATAGCCATGCAAACTTCTGAAACATGATTTATTCTTACTCTTTTATGACAACTAGAAAAGTATTAATTTTGCAGAGTGTATTAAACAGAATTATGGCCTAGTAGACCACATATTATTTCTTCATTCATTTATTCAGCAAACATACATTGAAGAGATACCACTTAGTAATATTTTTCTACATTTTCTGCTGCAGCCCTACCTATCCCATTTGTATGTATTGTAAACTCAGCTATCTACCAGTTGTCATTCCCATCTCCTGGGACAAAAGTGGATTTCTGCTAACTTTCAGTTGTTCCCTCCCCTGCCTCTGCTTCCCCATGCCCATCCTAGTCTGGGCCCTTTCTGCCCAGATCTGACAAGTACCTGCATTTTTCTGTACCAGATGCAAATGACATGCAGAAAATAGGGCAAATGTCAAATAAGTTCTTTCTATGCAGTGAGGTAGCTGTGTGTTATGGGAGGAGTACTGAAGAGGGAAATGATCACAAGGCAAGCTGAGGCTCGGTGGGGATGTATATGGCCTAACCAATAATCAGAACATGTGCCCTGACAAGAAAGTGAAGGTTTATAGGAAAAAAAACAAGGCAGAATATTTGAAATCACAATTGTCCTTGTAAATACAGAAGCATTGTCACTGAACTTATATTTGTTATTTTTCTTCTAATTCACTGAGGAATACATTGATTGGTAATGGGATTTCAGGAATTATTTAAATGAAGAGGGCTGGACATCGTCATACTTGAAAGAGCAGGGACAAAAGAGCCCTTATTCCAGGTACAGTTAAGCATGGAAAAAGCCAAGAGAGGGGCAGCCGGATGGCTCAGTTGGTTCGAGTGCGAGCTCTCAACAACAAGGTTGCTGTTCCCCAATATTCCCCAATAAAATTTATGAAAAAAACAAAAACAAAACCAAAAAACCGAGAGACATGTACATTTTGTAAGGTATCTGACCAAATGTTTGCACAATTGTCTAATTCTAAGAGATTTTCCATTTTTTCATTGCTTTTGTTTGAAGACACAGGATTACTATTGGTAAGAATTACTATTTAGTTATCACATATTATACGTCTAACAGATTACATATATATTTTATGTTTAAAAACTCCTGCAAGGTAGGAATCACTCCTCATTTACCTACCAGAAAACCAAAGTGTGGGGACAGAGCCAGGAGAGCCGTTCCCGGGCTCTCCGCCACACGTGGAAAGGTGCTGACTCAGTTATTAGATGGCCATCAGCTGTAACCGGTTAGCCATTAGCCACTAATATAACTGCCGTGGCTACACTGGGGGGGTTAGTTGGTTGGCAGAGAAGCAGACGGCGGACTGCTGATCATGTGGCTCCTGCTTCTTGTGTCTCCAACCCAGCTGTCAGAGAGAATATAGTGGTATGAACCCCCTATCCATGGCTCCATGGGTGTCCTTTTTGGCCTCACCATATCCTGTGTTCTTGTGCATGGAGCCGGACCAGAGACCCCCGCATTACACAAGGAATAACTTTCATAAAGTTACACAGCTGTCAATAACAAATCTTTAATTGTCTGACTTTATTTGTTGTTTCAGATAATAGGATATAATGAGTCTCCTAAAAGAATCTGAGATTGAGGGAGTCCATCAAGAGAAGCTTCACGGGTTTGAGAGCAGTAAACATCATGCCTGAAATCGCTTCACATACAGTCTTAAAACGTCAAAAATGGACAAAATAATTTTAAAAGAAAATTTTCAAATATTTTCTTAAAGTCTGACATAAAGGGGAGTATGGAGAGAAAAAACAAACCATCACTATAGTGGACAGGGCCTCAACCAGAGTGAATTTATGTTCCAATCCTGATTCTACCACCTTGGACCAAGCATTCAGCTTATTTAGGCCTCATTTCTTCTTCAGTAATTTGGATTTTCCAGACCCTTTTAAGTTATTAAAATTATCTGAATACTTAACAAACTCCTAACACCAACTTCAAAATAGAAGCTTTTCAACTCTTAACTCTCAAGGGGGTTAAGGAAGGAGGTACAGTTGACCCAAGAACACCACCAGATTAGGTGCGGCCACCCTGCCCAGTTGAAAATGAAAATCGGGGTATTCTTTAAGTCGACCTTCTGCATTTGCCAATTCTAAAATGTCGATTCCTACCTCAGAATGAAAATACTGTTTTCCATCAGTGAAGCCCCGAATGCAAATCCCAAGGAGGGCTGACTGTACATTGACTGAAAAAAACAAAAACCCATGTAAGTGGACCTGGGCAGTTCAAACTCCTGTTGTTCAAGAGTCTACTAGTTTTGAGATAACAGGGCAGGAAATAGAACCATTAATAAGGAGAGCACTCATTACTCATACAGTGCTCAGAAATTCAGAGGATGATATACAGGCCGGTGCCCTTCACTAATTCTTATGTCTGGGACGTGATTAATATTTAAAATCCTGGTATTCATTTCTGCCATTATTAAAGTAACTAACCTGTAATTACTCTACAGATGCGTTCCTAATAGGCTGTGAAGTGACCTTCTAGGTTGTAGTTAAGGGCGAGGCTCTGGAGTCAATTGAAAGCATCTGGGTTCAAATGCAGTCCTGTCTGTGGGGCAGCCTTAAGGAAATTCATTTATAAAATGAATTTTCAAGTGGAAATAATCCAGTCCCCACACCCCAGAGCGGCTGCGTGGACGGATAACCTATGAAAAGCACATAATACATCCAAATAAATATTAGTCAAAAAGTTAACTTGTCAAAGGGTTGAGTGGATGTCATGCAGGGACTCAGCTCCGGGTCCCCACACAAGAATGCAGGATATGGTGAGGCCAAAAAGGAACATCAATGGAGCCATAGATAGGGGAGTCATACCACTATATTCTTGATGGCGGCGGTTCAAGACACAAAAGCAAAAATCTGCCAGTACCCCAACGAGGGGTCTTCCTGCACCCCAGTCTTGCTGGCAGCCGGGCGAGACACAGGCAGTAGGATCAACATGATCTGCAATGTAATCCACTTGCTAACCGCACTTGCCAGCGGCAATTTGCCACCCGCTTCTCTGCCCACCAACCAACCTCCAAAGGTAGCCTCAGCAGGTATATTAGTGGCTAATCACTAACC
Source organism: Rhinolophus sinicus (assembly GCF_057876585.1). Lineage (NCBI taxonomy): Eukaryota > Metazoa > Chordata > Mammalia > Chiroptera > Rhinolophidae > Rhinolophus > Rhinolophus sinicus. The sequence goes on from NC_142503.1 coordinate 87,372,325, forward strand.
GGTAACAGCTGATGGCCATCCAAGCACAGTTGATGGCCATCTACTGCCCAAGCCAGCACCTTTCCACATGAGGCCGAGAGCTGGAAACTGCTCTCTGGGACTCTGTCCCCACACTGGACATTCTATTAGAACCAGTTGTCAGTTATATTTTAGGGGAGTCCCTTTCTACAGCACTCATTTCCACTTGAATTTTCAATAGTTTAGAATTTGATATATTGGATTTTAGTGAAGCATGGCAATTAATAGCTCACTCACATGTTAATCTTATCACATGTGAGGTGCTTTTGATTTTATAAACCCCTAAATTGTTAAGAAATAAACGAATCAGGGACCGCCCATCAGTACTGGTAGCAAATGATTTAAAGTAAGGGCTTCTGGTTTTTCTGCGGTCTTTATCTGTAAGCTTCAAGACATACCTACATCAATTTGACGAGGAGGCGGTGTTTTGATACACCGTTTAAATCTGAGGGGAAAATAAAGGCTTGCATTGGAACCAGCACGCAGTGGGTTTTGCAGCTCCGACACCGGCGCCCATTACGTAACCCACAGCACCCGGCCTCCGAGCCGCTTTCCGAGCCCTCTCGCGGGGCGGGGATAAGGTTACAACGCCCGCGGCTGCCCTGGCCTCTCCGAGTTCGGCGTGTGGCTGTTGAGGACGTTTAGATTTGAATTTCCCTGAACTGCCGAGTGTGGGCGGCGGCGCTGACCCGCCCCGGAAACCTCCAGGCTCCCGGCTTCTTCCCGCCACCCGCCGGCCCGGCCCCTCCAGGGGTCCCCGCAGGATGGTGGGAGGGTACGGCCGGCGCTGGGCCCAACGCAGCCGGCGAGCAGTCCCAGGCGCCCCGCCCCGTCGCCCTCAGTCCTACCTCCGGCACACCCAGCCCCGCGCGCCGCGCGGACGGTTGCCCAGGGGCTCGATTTTGAATTTACAGGCCCGGCCCCCGAGCCGCAGATGCGCCCGGCCGGCTCCCCATTGGCTGGCGGCGGTCACGTGGAGGCCCCCGCCATGTTGGGTAGTGCAACGCTCGGCCTCGCGCCACCTCCGCCCCGAGCGGCTCGCCCACAGCCCGCCCCTCTGCCCCGCCAGAAAGGAAACAAAGTGCTGCAGGCGGGATAATCGGCGGCGGCGCGGACTCTGCTCGGCTCTCCCGGTCACCCACGCCCCATATCTTCCCTAGTGTGTGAGTGTGTGTGTGCGTGCGTTTTCTTACGAAGGGCCTTTTACGATTGATTCCTAGTCTTACCCCTTTTGCCCTTTGTGTTGTAACCCCTCTCCCGCCATCCCAGGTGCTTCTCCCCACGCCGGCCTCTACGCGATCGCAGATCGCAGGCTTGTGCCTTCGCTCCCTTCAGCCTGCTCCGTGTCCCTGTGCTGCCCGCAGCCTCCTTGCTCTGCTCTCTTCGCCGATCGCCCCGCCGCCCGCCATGGCGACAGCGACCCCTCTGCCGCCGCGGACCGGCAGCCGCGCCGGCGGCCCCTCCACGCCGCTGAGCCCCACGCGGCTGTCGCGGCTGCAGGAGAAGGAGGAGCTGCGCGAGCTCAACGATCGGCTGGCGGTGTACATCGACAAGGTGCGCAGCCTGGAGACGGAGAACAGCGCGCTGCAGCTGCAGGTGACCGAGCGTGAGGAGGTGCGTGGCCGGGAACTCACCGGCCTCAAGGCGCTCTACGAGACCGAGCTGGCAGACGCGCGCCGCGCGCTAGACGATACGGCCCGCGAGCGCGCCAAGCTGCAGATAGAGCTGGGCAAGTTCAAGGCCGAGCACGACCAGCTGCTCCTCAAGTGAGTACTCGCTTGGCCATCGCGTTAGCGCGCTGGAGGGGCTGGGGGCGAAGCCCGCGGCGGCCTGGAGAACCCCGAGACCGAGAGCGAGGGCCAGCGTGTTCACGCCCTTCGGAAGGGGCAGGGTCTTGGTCTCAGGAAAGGATAAAGAATCTAGTGTTTCTTAGTGGGCGCAGGGGTTATGGAGGCGGCTTGAGTTGTACCCAAGGTGGGTTTGGGATGCGCATTTCCTACTCCTGGATACCCGGCAGGACCGGGCGATGTGCGCGCGCGTAGGGCTGCAGAAGCGCCCTGCTTCGGGCATCGGACCCGGGGATACAGAAGGGTTATCCGGCGCTGAGGCCCCGCGGCCCCAGGTGCGGGGAGGTGGCGCCCGGGCGCGCGCTGGAATGCGCGCCCCGGTTTCCGGCCGGGCTCGAGACAAAGCGTCTGGTGGGTTTGCGGTGCGGGGATGGCGGACCAAGCAGGACTTGCCTCAAGAATGAATGAGCTCTGCGCGGGGCGGAGAGAGGAAGGGGAGGGACCTGCCTTAAGCATCCTGATCTCCCGAGGGGTGGATCTCGCTTTGGCGCGCTTAGTTTTGCCCCTGTGACATTTTGTGATTGTTCTGCGCCAGCCTAGGGAGAAGAGGGTGGGGCGGGATCTGAACTGCGCGCCACTGCCGGCCCTGGGCAAGTTGGGTTACCCTGGGGGAAGGTGTCGTTCTGCGGAGACAGGCGGGGGCCCTTGGGTGCATCTTTGCACGGGACTCGCAAGCCGGTTTTTGCATGTCATGGCCACCGGGTCTCCGATCTGTGAACCGCCTACTCCCGCTGCAGCAGTCTCTCCCCCAGCTTTTGAACCCCCGTAATAATGGTCTTTCGGGTAGTGGAAAGACCATGTCGCTGCTTCTGTCATTGTGCTGACAGGCCAGGGCAGGTGAAAGGGTGTAGTGTAAATGTTGAGTGTTGTGGCAAGGGGATAACTTGTAATTATTCCTCCTAAGGGGCTCTGGTTTTCAATCCATTGCACTCAAGGGTAAACTTGCAAACCTTTGCTGATCCTATCTTAAATTTCTGATGAGCAGAATGGCATAATTGTCATCATTAGGCAACTTAATGTTGATGTCACACTTTAGAGATTTGCTAAATTTGAGTCCAGAATTCACGGTCTCCATCCCCATTGCCAATTGAAATTTGCCAGATGAAAATCGATTTTGACTTTAACTCTGTTTGGCCCTGGATGCCTTTATATCTGTGTGAATGTCCATCTCAATCTCTGGTTTTGTATGTGTGAATTTATACTCCCCCCCTTATTGAATACTTGTAAAATGGCTCATAAAAACGTATGTGTACTTGGTAAAAATATAATATATAAAAAATATAGACTGGTTTATAGTGGAACACTAAAAGTCTCTAAGTATTTAGTTCCATAACTCAAAAATAACAAGCTTATATTTCTGTTTCTTGAAGTCATGTTTGAAATAGGTCTATTCACTCACTACTGTCTTCATCTTCAAATTTTTTGTTATTAAATTTCGTTGAATTTTAGATGCCGGTTGTTTGTATGACTTAACCATTGTTATGTGTACGTACCACTAAAAAGAAATAAAAAATCAGGGCCCATTATGTAGGTCTCATCTTGTTGGACCCATCCAAATTTCAGAGATGTTAAAATGTGACACTGATTAAGTAACTGTTATGTGCCAGTCACTGTTCTGTGTAAGGAGGATACAGAGATTAAAAAAGAAAATATGTTACTGCCCTTGTGTTTCTCAGAGTGCAGTAGGGAAAATACCCAGCAAGCAAATAAATATTGCATTTCATTTAATCTGAGGCATGTTGATGCTGGTGCTTCTATAATTTTTCCAGAAGGTATCCATTGAAGATTTTTCACCCAGTAACAAGACTGCTGCATGGCTGACTGTAGTTGTAATATGCTGTGTATGGATTGTAAAATACATGCTGGTTTAAATAGGATTAAAGTGTGAAGAATGTGTGTATTAGAATCAATGAAATAATGAAATAATGTATGTGATTTAATGTTGGGTAATAACATGCTAGGGGAATAAAAATAAAGCAGGTGAAGGGATAGAGTGGTTAAGGAGGGCCTGTCAGAGGGGTTGACAGTTGAAAATAATCTCTGAGATGTCAAGTAGTGTTCTGGGAATATATTTTTTCTTAAGTCTAGCTGCATATTCCTATTATCAGGATTAGGTGTACAGTAGTGCCCCCCCCCCCCCCCATCCAAGGGGGATATGTTCCAAGACCCCTCAGTGGATGCCAGAAACTGTGGATAGTGCCAAACCGTATATACTGTGCTTTTTCCTGTATATACATATCTATGATAAAGTTTAATTTATAAATTAGGCACCAGTAAGAGATTACCAACAACAGCTAATAATAAAATAGAACAGTTCTGATAATATACTGTAATGAAAGTTATGTTTTGAATGTCAACTGTAGTTAAATACATGTATATAGTCACGGGATGTAAAGTACAGCATAGGAAGTATAGTCAGTGGTATTTTAATAGCTGTGTACAGAGTCAGATGGGTGATAGACTTGTTGGGGTTGTCACTTTGTGAGAGCTGTAAATGTCTAATCATTATGCTGTTTTGTATACCCGAAAATAATAACAAAAAAGTTATGTGAATGTGGTCATTCCTTTCAAGGTATCCCTTGCTGAGGTCTTTAAATAGTCTCAGTGCATTCTGGTGCAACATGTTGTCATTCATTAATCAGAATGGTTTCTATCCTCCACACACAAATTTAATAGCTTTTCCATCTTAGCTTGTTATGCACTGTGGCTGTAACTTTTGCAGTTTGAGGTTCAGCATCAAAACTAACACAAATTTCTTTTTCCTTTACAATTTCACAGAAGAGTCATTCTTACTCGAAGATCTTAACAACCTCAAAATAAGATTTTTTTTTCTTACTAAGTCGAGAACCTTCACCTTTTCAATTAATGGGAAGTACTTTATGGCTTCTCTTTTGTATATCTGAATTGCCAGCATCACTATTGTTGCATTTATGAGCCATTATTAAGTATATAAGGGTTACATGAACAGATGCACTGTAATACTTTGACAGTCAATCTGATAACCGAGAGGGCTGTGAAATGACTAACAGGTGGACAGTGAATACAGCGTGGATACCCTGGACAAGGGGATGATTTACATCCCATGTGAAATAGAGTGGGACAGCGTGAGTTCATCATATTTACTCAGAATAGCTTGCAATTTAAAACAGTGTTTACTTCTGGAATTTTCCACATAATATATTTTTTGGACCATGGTTGACTGCGGGTAACTGAAACCTGTATATGTTTTTTCTAACATGCTATCAGTTGCTCAAAACATACCCCATTTTACTTTGTTTCATATTTCAACTCTTGATTTTCTTTATACAATTTTGTCCCTAAATAGCCTTTAATTTTTTATTGTTGATTAAAGAAACATTTACCTTCAGCATATCTTTTAAACCCTTTAACGATATATAATCACATCTATTACATAAGTCTACTTTCTTCCCTGAAACTTTCTGCACTTTTAAGACATGCAGCTGACATCCTAGGACTTTACTCCTAGGAATTTACTCCTGGGTCACATATTTTCCTCTCCTTGGTTTCTTACCTCATTTGTTGGAGAACATCCTTAAGTAATTTATTCAGAAAAGCTGGCAAGAGGTAAACTTTCTGACTCCTGTGTGTTTGCAAATAACTGTGTCATGCTTGATTGATAGTTGGGCTAGGTATAGAATACTGGTTTAACATTTTCCCTCAGAATTTGGAAATTATATTGTTCCATTGTCTTTTAGCATCTAGTATTGTTAATGTCTGTCTTATGCCAGTCACAGTTATTTTGTTTTGGTAATTGCTTTTGTTTTACCTCTCTGGAAGCTTCTGAAATTATTTTTTATCCTGGTTTTATGAAATTGCATGGTGATAGACTTAGGTATGGATATTCTGTCATGCATCCTACGTAGCTATTATATGTGGATCCTTTCTGTTTAAATGCTTTCTGTCTTTATTTAGCTCTGGAAAATTTACTTTATTCCACACTTTATTTCTGTTCCATTTTCTTTGTTCTCTCTAGTTGGAATGTCGAGCCCTTTGGTCTCTTGTTTTCTCTTGTAATTTTTTTTATTTTTCATGTATTGTTGGCCATCTTGTTGGGGAGCCTGCAGTTAAGCTAAGGGGTGCTGAGGAGGGCCACATGCAAAGCTCTTCCATGAGTTAATCCTATTTTAAATCCGCCTTACTGTCTGTCCTCTGTAGCCCCTGTGTGCATGTTCTGTGACATGTATTTTTATCTACATTTCTTCCAGAAATTTGTTGAAATGTCTGCTAATGATCCCTTTTCCTGTTCACTTTGGTGCTATGAATTCATTTTACATTGTATACTGCCATTTTATTAGGGTCTAGTTGGGAGGCTAATGCCTGTGTTAAGCTATCACCTACGAAATAAGTTAATTTTTAGCAATACTTGAAGTAATTTATAAGATGAAAAGAAAATGTCTTACTGTCTGTTTGGGTCCATTTAGGTCTTTTTTTTTTTTCTTAAAAATAATCTTCCGTATTTAACTTGCTAGGAGCTATTTAGGTGGATTTAGATTAAGGAAACAGTCTTGAAAGAATCATAGATTCCAAAACCACTTAGTCCCTTTTTGGTTCCCCAGTACACAACATGCCTCAAACAGAAGAATTCATGGAGACACTTGGTCCTATTGGAGAGAATTTGGCAACAACTTCCATGAAAGTAGTCTCTGGATCCACAAGAAAACAACAGATCTCAGATCTAAGATACAGCTACTCCAATTCAGTCCAAGTCTAATTATACTTCATTGGAAGTTTTTTTGGGGAACAATTTCCTAAAAGAATAATGATGAATGCCATCAGTCAACTCTTTAAACAAAAAGTAAGAAAGATTGACTTATTTCTGAATTTCAGTATTAAAAATAGGCAGGAAAACGATATAAGAGAAAATTAAGTGTGTTGATCAATCTTTCAGTAACTTATTTTGTAGATGCATACATTTCTTTTTCCTTCAGTGATACAGGTCCATAATCTTTCATGTAAAACGCTTATAGCCAGATGTGTTTTGGAAGTAAAAATAATTCCAGTTTTAAGAAGGTAATATGTGCACATACTGTATGCAACACCCCTGTGGGGTCTGGGATAGCACTTCATTGAGAAACAGATATTTCTGCAGGGAAATAATAGTCATAGGAAGGGTAGAAAGATAAATAAAAATGGAACATCCATTTAGGTGGTTTTGTCACCAAATGAATTAATGAAAATTTTAAGTTTTAGAACTCTGAAGGTGCATATAAGAGATTGTGGATTTGTGTTTTAAATTTACTGCTCATTAGGTTAACTTGACTAATCAGATTCTAGAAGTTGTCTTTTATTCCTCTCTTGGTTTATTATAAACATTAAAGCTTGAAAAGCTGCAAAATTAACTTTTTATTGAGAATCATCTCTTTTTTGAGAATTATGAATGAATTAGGAAAATGGTGATGGGACTCACTGGTACGTAATATAATGGCTGTTGTAGGACTGGTTGAGATGCTGAGCAAGCCGATTTACTGTCCCTTCACTTAAGAAACATTTTTTATAAAGGATATCCCAATAAACAGTTTGTCTTACTAGATGTCAGTTCTTAAAGCCATATTTGAGATATTGTACAAAAATCTTGTTATTTAAAGCAGAATATAACCTTTTAAAGACAATGGTGCTTCTTTTTAAAATAAATTTTATGAAAATAAAAGTTTTCTTTTTTTCCCTTCCAAACAGAATAAAGTATAATGTTGATTGTGTTTTTTCATGGTATATATGGGCCTGAAAATACTTCCTACCTCCATCCACAAGCATCGTTGCTTTGAGGAGGATGCGTTTGAGGTTGAGGGATCAAGCCTACATACTGTACTCCTTTGGGGAAACCAGCATTCCTTTGATTTTTGGTTTGTCAATACATTAGTAAGTAAACTTCTAATGGGAAATTTGGATTTGTGTGTTTTCATTTTCAAAAAAATGCATACAGATGCTAATGTGCTACTAGCAGGTATAATTGGGACAATATCACAACAGCCTGAGATAGGGTAGTATCAAGCTAAAGCACTATCTGAAGTTGCAACTTCCTACTTTTGGTGACTTGGGACAGTCTCTTCTCTGAACCTTCATTTCCTCATCTGTATAATTGGGATAAGGAATAAGCATTAGTTTTATGAACCTCAGGAGGAATGGAAAAACTTAGACCTTTTTCTAGCCTGTCAATTATTTGTCTTATAATAGTGGGTGAATTTTATCTAAATGAGTCATTTAAAGAGATTAGAAAGCATACAGAGATGTAATTATGATAAGCTCTTTTTTTTCTATTTCTTAGTGAAGAAGCGGGTAGGGATTTACTATACATTTGGACCTAGTGTATATTTACTCTGTTGGCTTTCTACATATTTTGGTCATAGAATGAAATTAGGAAATACACATAGGCTTAACATCTGCATGGTTTTTTTTTGTTGTTTTTTTTTTAAAGATTTTATTGGGAAGGGGAACAGGACTTTATTGGGGAACAGTGTGTACTTTTTTTTCCAAGTCAAGTTGTTGTCCTTTCAATCTTAGTTATGGAGGGCGCAGCTCAGCTCCAGGTCCAGTTGCCGTTTTCTAGTTGCAGGGGGCACAGCCCACCATCCCTTGCGGGAGTCAAACCGGCAACCTTGTGGTTGAGAGGACGCGGGCCAACCAACAGCCATCCGGGAGGCAGCTCAGCTCAAAGTGCTGTGTTCAATCTTAGTTGTAGGGGGCACAGCCCACCATCCCTTGCAGGACTCGAGGAATTGAACTGGCAACCTTGTGGTTGAGAGCCCACTGGCCCATGTGGGAATCGAACCGGCAGCCTTCGGAGTTAGGAGCATGGAGCTCTAACTGCTTGAGCCACCGGCCCGGCCCCTGCATGGTTGTTTTAACATTCATATTTTTCAGTTTTCAAACAAGATAATAAATGCTAATCTGCTTTAGGGAGTTTTTGTATGTAAGATGCTTAATTGATAAACAAAAACCTTTATACCCTGTATTACTTCGTCTTTCATTTTTTAGTGTCTTGATTTTGCTCTGGTAGGAGCAAGTTGACAGTAATACTCTTGCTTTAATATAAGAGCTATGGAACTTCATATTAAATATACTTTAATCTTCAAGGAACAAACTGGGAGGATGAAACCCCTAGAATTGGTGTTAGAGTCTAGGAAGCAGGTCTTAAGTAATTAAACTGTTGTGACACTTCCTTCCCATGCTTTCAAAGGATGTTTGGTAGAGCAAGATATCTTTTGGAGTTGTTTATTTAACTAAGGGGATTAGACTAGGTAATCTTTTGGTATACCCAGATTCAAGGAAGTAAAAGTACAAAGTGAAACGATAAAGCACTATAAAAATATGCTGCTGAGTCTTTTTTCTCCACACAGTCTGTATGTTTGTTCTTTCATTTGTCCAGATGACCACATCTTGGGTACCTCTGCGTTAGAGATCTTCAGACTTTGATATCATTGGTGTAGGTCTATTTCCCGCACAAATAGTGAGAAATGCGTCTTAAGGTGTCAGTTGAGTGATGAACCCCAATATAACTGAAGTTCCCAAATTGGGTATTCAAGGACGTTTCCTCATCAGAGATTTTACTCCTTTTTCTTCAGGGAACTTCTGTGATAAGGGGATTGGGTTTTGGCTGTTACGTTTGGGGAATTTTTGAAAATTAACTTTTTAGTTGCACAAAACTTGTATGTTCGTTATGGAACACTGTAAGACATAAAAACCAAGCAGAAAATAAAAATTGCTCTTAGTTCCATCTCCCAGAAATATGAATTCTGAAGTTTTTCTTTTCATATCCATATTAACAAAAAGTGGGTTCACGATAAGCATTGATATGTAACCTTTTGTATGCAACACTGTTTTGTGAACATCTTTACACGTCAGTAAATGTGCTATACCGTCATTTAATGTTTTGAAGATGCATTGATAACCTTTACTGAGCACTGAGTTTGCTGTGACCTACGAGTGTATGTACGTACCCAATTTCTCAGGCCGTAGAGGGCCACGATTATCCTCTTCTCTCCCACTGACAATATCAGGTTTTTTTCCCTCTGGTACCTTAGTGGTCAAATGTTAACTATTAATAATTTGCTGGTTAAATATTAACCACTGGATAAAGTAATTACAATTTTGCCAATGTTTTATGCCACCAGCAGCAGATAAGTGTCTGTTTCTTATATGGAGGAATTTAATTTTAATTTCTGAAGATTGTTTTGGCTTCTTGATCATTGTTATTGTTCTCATATTGCTAGCATTAAGGAGTAAAAAGATCGAAATTCAGGTCATAATCTTAGGTTTCTGCTGATATTTTTATTGTCGGCCTATATAAGTGAGGTTTTCCTTAGCTGATCTATTTACTTGGGCTTCTGCATTTGGATTTATTGATCATAGAATTATAGCATTTTTACTACTAGGAGTCTTAGTTAGATCACCTGACCTAACCAACTCGTTTTATAGATACAGAAACTGAGACCTAGAGAGATTAAAATACTTGTGCAAGATACCAGACAAAAAGAGCCAACATTTATTTCGTTCTTATTCTGCTTACCAGACACAATGCTAGATGCTTTGTAGACACTGTCTTTTAAACCTTACCATAACCCGGTTCATGAGTGAGGAAATTTGAGGCTCAGAGTAGTGAAGTATTTTGCGTAGGATTACATAACATACGGGTAAATGGTAGAGCTAGAATAGATCCTAGCTCTGTCTTCTCTAATAGCTTCTCGTAGGGTTTTTACATGTGTTGCCGTATTCAGTCCTTACATGAGGGCTGTTTTGTTTGCCTGATTCCGGTTTACCAGCCTGAAGCAGGCACATGGTATTGTCACCTGTTCTTGGGACTTGAAGTCTCAGATAGGACAGTTAATTTTCAGGTCCATTTGGGTGTACTTTTGGACATGGTATTAGATGTGTCTTTTTCACATTGATAATTCATAGCCCCAAGGGTGGTAATTTTGAATTTGTCAGGAGAGTGTAGTAATTGAAGCCACTCTTTGAAATACTGAGGACTTCAGTTGCTAATTAGGAAAGGGTGAAGATGAATTACAGAGATACCTCTTTTTTCTTCTTAAAAAGCTGCTTTCCTACTTTATTCCATGCTTTAATAACTTTAAAAGAGATTAAAATCTAAATCTTTTAACAGTCATGACAGAAGTGTTCTTTTCATTTCTTTTAAGCGCACATTTGTGGAACCGGTACTGTATGCCAGCCAGGGACCAGGTGCTGGGAATAGAGATGGGACGCTCAGTCCCTGTTATCAAGTTGCTTAAGTCTAGTGTGGAAGACAGAAAACAAACACTACAGTCTTGTGATACTATAAATGCGACACACTGATACAATGTAATAAGTTCTGTGATAGCGGGATCCACATAGCACTATGGAGAGACAAACTACCACCAAAGGCAGCTCAGGAGCTTGCGAAGTTTTGAAAGACATCCCAGGGGCTTGAGGAGGCAGTGAGAGCTGAGCTGAGTGTTGGGAGGTAAGTAGGAGTTGTCGTCTAAAGGACATTGTTACGAGAGGGTGTTGTCCTGCATGGCAAATAGGTCCTTGAACTTGAGTCATATCACGTCAGTATAAATACAGAAATATATATATAGTGGGGGGAAGCTTTTAGGTAATGAGGAGCCTTAAGAATTTTAGGCAGAAGAGTGACATGATCAGTCTGGCTATTTTGGGGAGGGACAAAAGAGTAGAGGTAAAAACACTAGTAAGGACACTTGGGTAACAATGAGGCGACTCCTGAACTGAGGAGGACGCAGTGGGAGACAACAGAAGGTAGATTTAAGAGATACGAGCATGGGGGGTTAGGGAGACTAGTCTAGGGTGACTGCTTCTGTGCATGGGTGGCTGGGGAGATGGTGTTGCTTTGAACAGAGATCGATCCATAAGGAAGGAACAGGTCGGGAGAACCCTACTCAGGATTAGGGGCGTTTGTTGGACTTCCAGGTAGAGATGTCATGCATTACACTTTAGTTTAGATCAGTTTTTGGTATTTAAAGTATTAATTCAATGCATTCTGCAAATGCTTCTGTAACACCAGTTAGCTCCTATGTGACTGGTAACCAGAGAAATGATACTATAATGAAGGTTGTATTGATATATATATGAAAAGTAAAGCGGAGCCAGAATAGCAAGAGGGAGTTCAGAGGGAAAGAAAGCCTTCAGCTTCACTTTTAAACTGTTAAGAAAATAAAGAGGGCACACGCACTCAGGGTTTCCTCCCTCAGAAAGGTGCACTTCCGCCTTTGTTCTTGTAGCTGAGCTCCACTTTTATCTCTGTTGTCTCAACTCCTGCAACCCAGAGTGTCCACTCCGTGGTTTCTGTTCTGTTCAGCATCTGCTGAGGCAGCTCTGTCCACACTAACCCAACTGCCTGGGTCGTCCAAGTCATCTCCTGAGCTGCTGATTATTACTTATGTTGTTGCTGCTGCTCTGGTTCCAAAACTGCACAGGTTTTGGGTGGTTTGTTCCAACCATTGCTTTCCTGTTTGCTCTGTTACTTTTAATATGTGCAGAATTCAGGTGTTTTCAGGAACACATACATTGTGTTGTAGCAGAATTGCTTATACTGTGTGAACATAAATCCCCAGCAGAACTCAACACAGTTTGAGTTAGTTTTTCTTCACCACACCACCTTTTGATTGCCTATGAAAATAGTATTTTTCCCCACTTAGTTTTGTATAATTATATAGACTTGATGGCAGATGTTAAAACATCAGTCATTTAGAATCGTGAGGTTTTCTATTAGTTTTATCTTATTAAAGAAATGTCTTTTGGAGGCTTGTGTTTTCTAGTCTAGTTGTATTGCATGAACACTGATAGTTTGAGCGTAGAGTTCTAAGTTGTCAATATTCATGATATTGAAGGCGTGTTCTGCAATTTTCTAGCTTTTAATTTGTGCTAAGAAGTACTGATGAGTGAAAAATTAAAAAGCTTGTAGGTCCTTTTTGGTCCAGTTCTGAAATTTCACAAGGCTGTTCCTTGGTGTGGATCTCTTTTCATTCATTGTGCTAGTCATTGGGGAATTTTTTTCAGTCTGGAAATTCATGCCTTTCAGTTCTTGGAGACTTTCTTAAATTATTTTATTGACATTTCCTCTTTTATTACATTCTGACTCCTGTTATTTAAATGTTGGACCTCTCAAATCAATCCTCTAGTTTTCTTAAGAATTTTCTTCTCTACTGTATGTTCTCAATTTTACCTCCCAGTTTTGCTATCTTATTTTAAACTTCTAATAGCTTCTTTTTAGTCTCTTGCTGTTTCTTGATAGAGTCCTGATCTTGTTTAAATTTCATGGATGCAGTAGTTTCTCTTATTTTTTAGAAGTCTTCGTTTTCTTTCCTAGTCCGTTGGTTCCAAGTTTATTTCTTATTCTATTTGTTTAGGTTTTTGTATCAGTCAGTGCAGGCAATGGAAAACACTAGATATTCTAAGGAGAAAGTAAAACAATATGGGATATAGTTACTTAGGAAAAATTATTAGAGCTGGGAGAGCAGGAACAATTCTTAGAGCGCTGTAGAATTTGCCTTCTTTGGGAACTTTTATGTCTGGGGCCACTGCTGGAACTTAAAATAGTGTGTAGCTATAGTTCAGGACCAGGAAGTTGTTACTGCTACTGTATGAATGGCCCTATGACACCCAGCAAACTGGAGAATGGACTTTGGAACACTGTTGCAGAAAAACTTCACAGACCAATATCCCTTATGAATAGTGGCACCAAAATTCCCAACAAAATGTTTGCACACCAAACCCACCAATGTGTAAAAGAATTGTATATCACCAAGCGGAATTTGTCCTGGGAGCGCAAGATTGTTTCAGTCTACCCAAGTCAGCAGTGCAATACACCGTATTAGTAGAATGAAGTACCAAAACCCTATGATCATCTCAATAGATACAGAAAAAGCATTTGACAAAGTACACCACTCTTTCCTAATAAAATTATTCAAATGAGGCATAATAGGGGAACCTTTTTATGTGATAAAGGGCATCTATGAAAAGCCTATAGCTAACATCATACATAATGGTGAAGACTGCCTGCTTTCTCCCTAAGGTCGTGAATAAGACAAGGGTGTCCACATTCACTTTCATTCAACCTTGTATGGGAGGTTCTAGCCAGGGCAATTAGGCAAGAAAAAGAAATAAAAGACATTTGGATTGAAAAAGAAGGAAAACTATCTCTATGCAGATGACATAATCTCGTAAATAAAAAATCATGAACTAAATAAAATCTGGAGAGCTAATAAACAAGTTCAGCAAGGTTACAGGATACAAGAGCAATACACAAACTCAGTTGTATTTCTATACACGAGCAATGAACAATCCAAAAATGAAATAAGAAAACTTCATTTTTAATAGCATCAAAGAGTGAAATGCTTAGAAATAAACTGAACAGAGGAAGTGCAAGACTTATGTACTGGAAAAACTACACAACATTGTTGCAAGAAATTGAATATCTAAATAAGTGGAAAGATTTCATGTTTGTGAATTTGAAAGACCTAATATTAAGATATTTCTCCCCCAATTGACTTACAGACTCAGTGCAATCTCTATCAATATCAGGGCTACCGTCCTTGCAGAAATGGACAAGCTAACTCTAAAATGCATATGGAAATGCGTGATGCCCAGAATAGCCAAAACAATCTTGACAAAGAACTAACAGAAAGACAGAAAAACTTCAGGTTTTAAGGGCCTTACCGGTTAGCAGAAAAGTTTCCCAAGGGTAAAGAAGGTGGCCCCGTGACACTTTTGTCTTTCATATCACTTATGGATGCATTCGTTAGGACCTAATTTACATCCATATATGTTAGGGTTTATTTCTGTTTGGCTCAGTTCTGTTTAATTGGTCTGTGTCTGTTTTTTCCCCCAATCCCATACTGTTTTGATTACTATAGCTTTGTAGCATAGTTTGAAATCAGGGCGCATGATACCACCAGCTTTGTTTTTTCTCAAGAGTGCTTTGGCTATTTGGGATCTTTTGTGGTTCCATACAAATTTTAGAATTATTTCCTCTAGTTTTGTGAAATATGTTATTGGAATATTGATAAGGGTTGTACTGAATCTGTAATATGGACACTTTAATAAAATTCTTCTAATCCATGAACATGGAATATCTTTCCATTTATTTAGATCTTCAATTTTATCAGTGTGTTATAGTTTCAGTGCACAGGTCTTTCACATCCTTGGTTAGATTTATTCAAAGGTATTTTATTTTTGATGTAATTGTTAAATGGGATTGTCTTAATTTCTCTTTCTGATAGTTTATTAGTGTATAGAAATGCCACAGATTTTTATTTATTGACTTTGTGTCCTGTGACTTTACTGAATTCATTCATTCTAATAGTTTTTTGTGAAGAATAAGTCATTTTTTATTACGACTTTAGCTGTAAGTGTCCATTCCCCATTCATGTACCTATTTAGGTAAATGAATTTTTTTTGTCAAAGAAATGGTTCTGTGGTCCAGCTTCAGTTTTATTTTGTATATTTCTTAATTTTAATCTGATTTCAATTACGGTTTGCCTGTTTCTGATTGGGTTGTTGCTCACTTGTTGACGGCTCAGTTTATTAAGTGTGTCGCCACCAGAAGTTATGCGTGGCAGCTCTGAGTTTGCAAAAGCATGATAGTCCTTTTACTTATGCCAGAGGAGACCCTTCTAAACAAGAATTATGGTTGTGTGACTTTCTGGAGATGTTTGTATATTAAATTACATTTACCTTAATTGCAGAGAAGTTCATTTTCCTCAGAAATATTGTGGATCACATTCCTTCTCCCTTTGGAAGGGAAACTAATTTGAGGACAGCGTTGAAGCTGATGAATGAATGTTAGAGGGAACATGTTTAATGTGCAGTTAGAGTCCTTATGAAACACGTAGATTATTGTAGGACAGAAGGTTTTTGTTTGGACATATTAAGAACCTTTAATAAAGTTTCAAAAATAAAGTTTATTTTTTCCTCTAAAAGTCTGGACTGTGGCTAGATAATAAAGGGCATGTTGATTCTGAACTCTGGGTCTGAGCACAGCTTCAGAAGCTGGATTATCCGAGAGTCACTTGAATAACTGCACTAGTGTTGAGTGGTGCTCAGCTGCCACCAGACAGCTGTTCAGAAGAACTTTAAGGTAAATCAAAACACAGCTCAAACAGCTGGGCCTAATTGGCCTGGCTTTCCATGTAGAGTGGGTCTGTTCTGAGGGATTTAAAAATCCTTGTTTTGTGGATATGATTCCAAATAACAGTTTTACACAGAATGGTTTCTGTTATGTTATCTGATTTTTTTGGGATCTAATTTATTTATTTCAACTGTGTATCTTTTAAAAGTCTATATTACGTCTATCAATATTATACCTTGGGTGGATTTTCCCATAAGAACACATGTCCAACAGATTTTATTCATTTAGCAGCACTTATTGAACACAAATTCTTGTCGTTGTCCACTCTTATATATGTGGTATAATAATCTGGTAAATTCCACGGAAATGACATTTAATATCTAGAAACTATGTGCCGTTTTCTAGGTATGTAATTCTACCAACTATAGACCATCTATAATTTAGCTCTTATTTTGAATTACTTAATGTAACTCTTTGTGCCTACATTTCTGTTTATAAAAATCAAAGATCAAGGACAGAAGTACTTGAGAAAATAGTGAAAATTATGGCACATAAAAGAAGGAAACCAAACTCAAGCATGTATATAGATCCTCTCCTGAAAATGAAGACAGATTCTTTGTTCACAGGTACATTCTGGGTGTTTTAGAAAGGCTGAACTCGGGGATTTCTTTTGTGGTTGTGCTGCTGGCCAAACTAGACATTTCATTCAGCTGAGCGTTTGTGATATAAACTGACCTGTGTGATATAAGCTGATGGTGGAAATGTTAATACTAGGGCGATAATTTGCCAAAGCCTAACTATTCTGTAATGAGTTTTACATTATGTTGTAAGTATTTATCTAAGTTTATTTCTTGATTTGTTTTACACAGAAAGGTCTTGAGGGATTTTCTGTGTTATATATGTGGTATGATTTTATTTAAAAATAAGGATCTACAGTTAATAACCTAGTAATGATGCATTTCCCCCAGGAGTTCCATTGAGCACTCATTTTCCAGCAATTCTGTGATTGGGTGCATTTTCTAATCTCCACATCCTTACTGGTGGGACTAGTCTGAACTGAGTACACCTAGACAAATGAAGGATACTCAGGGCGTGGGAGTCTTGAGTTATCCAAAAAGGAAGGGTAGTGTGTAGACCAAGCAAAGTTCCAGCAGACGCTGATTTCAATGCCAAGTAGTTCAGTGCAGAAGTTAGGGTTGAGGTGATGATCCTGAAACAAGTCAAGGCCAAAGAGCTGGTAGGTTGAAAAAACCAAGGTGATTAGAGCAGTGAAGTACCATGGTATTGCTTGCTGGTGGTGGGAGGTGGTCGGGTCCGGAGGAATTAAGAAAGTGGCATTTAGGTGAGTCCTTCAGGCCTCAGGAGAGGGTAGGGATGGGTCCCTGCTGGCTAATGGTACTAGATTCTGTTGGGAAAGTACATCCATACTGTTACTGAATTGTATGTTACTCTTGAGTCACTCTGTAGAATGTTAACAGGAATCTAAATGTATCCTTTCCAGCTGATCATTATTTTTAATGGCTACATGTTTGATACGGTCTGGTTGTTTGTTATGACTGGTGAAATACAAAGTTACTTGAAATGAAAGCTAATTTTGTTTAAGGGAGGACATTCTTAATTAGGATAGAGTATCAACTACATTTGATAAAACTTTTTTCCTGGCTGCTGTTGGAGTTTTGGTTCTTCTCTAAACACCTGTGGTAGGTAAAGGGTACGTTTTTTGACTTACATTCAGCAGTGTGCATATTTCTAGTGTTAGATTCACATCTAATACTAGCAATTAATGAATTTAAATGAAAACACAGGAAGCTCTCCTTATCTTGAGGTAGGAATAGCTTAGGCAGGCAGATCGATATCACTGAACACAACCAGTTAGGAAATATAGTCAAAGAAAACTGCCTGCCAACCCTGTAAGTGACAGCTTCTGGTAACTTTGGATTCTTGTCCAAGTTGTTCTTTGTTCCGGGGCGTTGTCGTATGTCACTGTTGAAGTGAGAGCTGTAGCTAATTCATGTGTGTATGTTTTAGGATGTCAGTTCTGCAGCTTTCTGTACTTTGACTTCCCGCATCATATCTAGTGAATGAAAAATAATACAGTTAGAAAACTATGGCAAGATTATGTTTAAGATGTTAACCTGCTGCACGGCCTTAGGATTGGCAGCTCATGGCATAGAACCCACTGATTCATGGTTTATAAACAGATGGAGGGAGACATGGGTATAATCCTAAGAACTTTTTCATGATCCATTCAGCCTAGGAAATTGGCAGGCAATAGGGAGGACATCTGAGAACACAACTTTTAGAGATTATAAAAGTGTCACAGTTATTTTTTTCCCTAGAAAAAGACATGATGTTTTACGTAGCATAAAAAAAGCAGAACGGGTTATTAAAAAAGCAGAAGTTTTTTTTTTTTAAATTACCAAAACGGTTTTTATCTATAGGTTGTCTGTGTAGAAGATAAAGAAATAATACATCATGGCCCTCGCCCTCAAAGAGTTCTCAGTCTCTTGAGGTAGCTGAGTACATGCACAAGTAGGGTTTTGTATGATAGTATAACTTAAGTATGTGCAAGATACAGCCCGAGTATTCAGCTCTCGTCCTTTTCCCTCTTCAGGCAAGGCATGTAAGTTTAGCTTTTATTTGCAATTTTAAGCACATTTCCAACTTCTGGCTTGTATCTGCCTAATTTGTTCAGTAATGTGAAAGTTACAGCTTTTAGAATGAATTTATAATGAAAAATGTCTATTTTTACAGAATAACAGTGGGATAAGTGACTAAAACTTGATATCCAATTTCAGTTGGTACCATTGGATGGCTGAAGGTACCACAAATAAATACCATAAATACTCATCCCCTTTGGTCCATTACTCCTTGTCTTACTGGGTCTTGATTTTTTGTTGAGGAAATCACCATGTTCTAGTCATTTAGGTGCACTGTCTGAATTTTTGGCTTCTCATATTTCCTATATTCCACAGATGTTACCGAGTATCTTTCACTTGTGTTTTAACATTCTGAATCTGGAACCAGATACAAGTATTACTATCCATTAAATCAGTGAAATCAAACACACAGAACATGCAGTACAGCTTGTGAAGTTGGTGTGACTTTTTTTGTTTTAAATTCAGTGCCCTTGGTGAGCCATTTTGGTTTCTGGGAGGCACAGGTTCACTCTTCTGCCATGGACACTACATTATGAGCGGACCGAATATTAGACTTACACGTTAAACGTGGTACAGTAGAAGTTTTTGTAATTATTAAGTAATTTTGAGTCAGCTTTTATAAATACTGTGTAATGCTCTAAATTGTTTTTAAAAATTATGTATTATATGATATGTATCCCTGCCCGGCTCTGGTCACTTACATAGTGGGACAAAATAATAGCTCCTCCACAAACACTGGTTCTGTCCTATGGAGTTACCAGCCTTAGGACCCAGCACTTGTTGGAATGAGGCATTTTTGTTAGAAATTAATGACTGTGGGTTTGGTGTTTTTTTTTAACAATTTACCCCCTCCTAAACAAGTCTTCAGTGAAAGGCTGCCATCTTGTGGTTTTTAAAAATACAGGATTTAAGAAAATTATTTTGAATGACTGCTGAGATTGTATGTATGTAGTTTTATGGTACCAAAATGAGTAAGGAATGAATACTATTAAATCTTCTCTTTGAATTATATTTGTTTATCCTTTGGACAGATTTTTCTTCATTTTATTTTAACATTACAGATTTTTAAAATTTCTGTTAATTAAAAATTCCCCTTTTAGCTTACTCTCAAACATTAGTAGTAGAAATACTCTTCTGCAATTGCAGTTTTAATTCAGAACAGGCATTGGAAATTTTGATATTATTAAGGCTTTTCTGGTGTCACTAATTAATAATAATAGAATGATTTGGATTAAAAGTACTGTTCTTTAAAATGGATTAGGTTGGTGCAAAAGTAATTGCGGTTTTTGCAATTGTTTTTAACCTTTTAAATCGCAATCACTTTTGCATTAACCTAATAATTATTTGAAAAAATATTATATCCAAAGGAACCTTAATTTTATAATATAGAACTCCATTTAATAAAAAGTAATATTTAGAAGAAAAAGAAACCTCAACTGGGACCTCAGTTTTGGATAGTTAATAATATAAACTGAAATAATTAATTTTTCTCAAATATTAGGGAGGCCCTTATTTATAACTAGGGAAATCTTTAAATCACCTCTTACATAAGGAATGGAAAGTACTTACAAGTTCTTATATAATATCAAGGGAGTTTTCTGTATGATACATCATCAAGTTATAAAATTGCTTTTTAAAATAACTTGATTTCATTTATTTAATCTCATATCTTGATTTATATCTCCTGTCCATCTTGGTTTGTAGTATTCATTGTACTTAAAAATAATATTCATTTCTCCAAAAATGTCTTCTTACTGAAGCATGTAGTGCCTCTTCATAGAACAAGGAGGACATGTATTCTCTCTCAGAGACAACCAGGATTCTGGTACATTGGTCCTATGTGTTTCTGTAACGTGGAGTCATTAGTAATCATGAGAGGGAAATCATTGAAAGAGAAAGTTGTTATCCACCAAAAACTCTAGACGTAATACTCCTGAATTGCTCCTCTAATTTTAAGCAGGTTATGGCAGCCTTTGTTTAAACTGCTTGTTTCCCCCTTAAGCAGGGAGGGAGAAGTTTTCAAGTCAGGGTATCATTTGATGTCTTGGCGCTTTTTCAAATGTCTTACAGTTACGCGAAAAAAGAGTCCGATCTCAGCGGAGCCCAGATGAAACTTCGAGAATATGAAGCAGCACTGAACTCTAAAGATGCAGCTCTGGCTACTGCACTTGGTGACAAAAAAAGTTTAGAGGGAGAATTGGAGGACCTGAAGGATCAGATTGCCCAGGTAAGGTAAACTCTGCTCTTGAGACATATTTGGCAGGTTAATTGCCTCATCTGCTTTAATTGGTTGATTGATTTTTAAATTTATTTTCTATTTTAGAAAGTATTCATTTGATTTTTTTATGGCTTATCTGAAAGGTAGTCTTGGGGTAGCAAAGCACCATCGCTCGTAAGTCGTATCCTGAACATACTGGCCTTGTTGCTGCTCTTCTTCCTGTCTCTTGTGTTTATGCTCTTTCTGTTTTTTGCTCTCAAAGCCTGTTTCATTATTGTGCCAAATGTGAGGCGGGAAAAGAGAAGGTGTCATCATGGTGCTGGGCGCACAGGAAAAAATGACAACGGTAGCTAAAATCGTTGGTTTGAGTTTTGAAATGTAATCCAGAGGTCTCTGTTCATTCCCTGTTGCCAGTTACCAAATTTGAGAAGTGTTTTGGTGTGGCTGCCTGTGGTGTGGCCAGCAATTGAACACCCAGTTTATGATAAAGGTTATAATGAGGGACTCTCATACATGGGTACATACACAGAAGTTGTAATACTTGATTTGATTCAATCCATAATTATCAATTAAAATTGTTACTAAATGACTGCTATATGATTTTCATCCTTTTTTCCCCCCTTATGTTAGTTGGAAGCCTCCTTAACTGCTGCCAAAAAACAGCTAGCAGATGAAACTTTACTTAAAGTGGATTTGGAGAATCGCTGCCAGAGCCTGACTGAGGACTTAGAGTTTCGTAAAAGCATGTATGAGGAGGTAACTATATGTAATTTTACTTTTTTGAGGAATGGAGGGATCCTAGAAGGCTTTGTTATAACTGTATATGTAAACAAAACAAAAATGGGAGAAATTTTGGAGGTAAATTATTCAAGGTATTGCTCTAAAAGGCTGCATATAGGAGTTCAAGCTGTTATGGTAAACATATGATTTCACTCCATCTCATTTGTATAGGCTTGGTCACAGCGGTTAATTACTGTCAACCTGTTTAAGCATTTGTATTAGTTACCTATTGGTGGCTAACAAATTACTCCAAAATTGAGCAACTTAAAACCACATACCTTTAATTGTCTCACAGTTTCGGATGGTCAGGAATCTGAGAGCTGCTGAACTAGATGGTTATGTTTCAGGGTCTCTCATGAAGTTACAGTCAGGCTTTCAACTTGGGCTAGAGGAGCTGCTCCGACCTCATTCACAGGCTGTTGGCAGGAGGTGTTATTTCAGCAGGGGCTTCTCCATCGGGCTGCTACAATATGGCTTCTCCCAAGAGTGAATGATGAGAGAGCGAGAGCTGGACGGAAGCCTCATTATCTTCTGTAACCTAATCCCAGAAGTGATACACCATCACTCTCCATCACACATATCAACCATGACACAGTGTGCAAGAGGATTATGTAAGGGTGTGAATTCAGAAGGCAGCAACCATTAGGGGCCTGCAGGCTGGCTATCACAGCTTTTATAGTTATGTGTGTATACTTAAAATCGGTTACAAGCCTTTAACATCTGTGGTCGAGCCTTGGGAGTTGAAGGCATGCAGAAATCGTTGCCAAAAAAGTAAATAAATAAAATTGAAGGGGAAATGTATATTTCCTCAAAATTGAAGAGGATTGGAATTAACCCAAAGTGGAGAACGTGCAGTTAATGTTTTTGGAAGTAATATAATTTTGAAAACAGTGACTAACAGTGATTTAAAAATAAAAATTTATTGTATGAGTTAAAAATTTTTTTAATTGGAGAAAAAAATAATAGAAATCTGCCCATTTTTATAACAATAAATATCAAAACAAAAAGAGGTATTGTTGGGGTGAAGTGCACTCACTGGACAAGCAGACTTTGGATAACTCTCGAGTCGGTTTCTTGTTTGAAAATGAATCACCAATACCTACCATTTTTTTTCTTCAAGAAGTGGTTTGAGAATCAAAGTGGAATGTTGTGTGTGAAAGCTCCTTGTAAACTATAGTGAATGCTGTCATATAATTGTTAACTACAGTTTTGCTTTATAAATGGAGATTTTTTTATATTAAGTCGACTTAACATTTTTGTTTTGTTTTGTTAAAATTGTCCATGATCCAGAACTACTTACTTAGTTTTTTGTGTTTTTTTAATTTTTTAAATTACAGCTGACATTCAATATTATATTAGTTTCAGGTGTACAGCATAGTGTAGTAGTTAGATATTTATATAATTTACAAAGTGATCACCCCGTTAAGTCTAGTACCCACCTGACACTATACATAGTTATTACAATATTATTGACTATATTCTCCATGCTATACTTTACATCCCCCTGACTATTTTGTAACTACCAATTTGTACTTCTTAATTCCTTTATCTTTTTTACTCCCCTCCCATCTGGCCACCATCAAAATGTTCTCTGCATCTATGAGTTTGTTTCTGTTTAGTTTGTTTGTTTATTTTGTTCTTTAAATTCCACATGTAAATATCACTACTTAGTTTTGGCGCTGTGTGTGGACTCCTGCATCTTTATATCAGGAATACGGTATTATTTTCTTTACAAGTCACTGATTCTAAATAAAGTAAAAAGTGAAAAAAGTTGTCAGTAAAAAGTAATTTAATGTTTTTAGAATGTTTGGCTAGCATCTTTCAATGTTTGGTTTTTGCCTTTTTCAGAATGAATTTTAAATATTCCTTTCTTTTTAAACATGGAAGATACAATTTATTTTTTTTGGAAAATATAATTCTGTTCAATAAATGTACCTAAGTTTCTTATTACGAACAGTTAAAGAGGAAGGGAGCTAGACAAGAGCAAAATTATTAGTAGGTGCCCAAGATTTATTGACCTAAGCCTTTAATTTGCATGTTTTTCATTTCATTAAATAGATGTGAACCCTGGGAGGTTCATAGCAGAACTGGAATTTGAACCTGGTTTTCTGATTCTGTCAAGTATATTTTCCTCTGCTAAGAACTGTTAAAAGAAAGATGAGGAAAGGCATAGGAAAACCCATGTTGTAAGATGATCCAGAAACAAGAACTTCAGTGGGTCATATCGCCCTCCTGTGGCCTCTGTAATCATTGCCATTAAAGACAAATCTGTATTTCCCCAGCTGGAGGCTGGAATGGAAATTATGTTCTGAATTTGTGTTCCTAGTCATTCTAGTTTGGAATAGTTCTTTAAAATATAAAGTGACGGATTATGCTTACATTTCTATTCTTTAATAGTGAATTGCCATATGTATTTAAGATAGTAAAGTGATATTGTTAATAAGATTCTGTATCAACTGATATTATACGTTAGCACCAGCTCTTAAAATAAGTCTTAGCTTGCTATACCTGCTATTGCATCTTAGTATGTCTAAGAAGATAGTTTCATTATGCATAAGTCTGTTAGTTGAAGTTGTCCTGACAAGTTTAACTTTTCATGTGGATTTTTTTCAGAGGTATCCTTAGGATCATCAAAACAACAATTTAGGAAAACAGTTGCTATTCAGTGTACATAGTTATCCACGATTACATGGTACTTCAGTAAGTCTTCCAGGCCCTTCCTTGCCTTCAGAGAAATAAATAGCTATGCCATTTTCTGAAAAGAAACAAAATTTCCAGGGCTTGAGATGCTACTATTTCTGTCATTAGTTCCATGTCAGAAATCTCATTTGGAAATGAAGGCTAAAAAGTGTATTCACGTGCCTGTCCTAGGACAGATACAAGGAAGTTGGTGTGTGAAGCTGCAGATGGCTCTGACGTCACCCAGACTTGTACCAATGCAGCCATGTTAAGTAACTTGGTTTTATGTCATTCCCCCCGCCCCCCCAGGAGATCAATGAGACCAGAAGGAAGCATGAAACTCGCTTGGTAGAGGTGGATTCTGGGCGTCAGATTGAGTATGAGTACAAGCTGGCTCAGGCCCTTCATGAGATGCGAGAGCAACACGACGCCCAGGTCAAGCTGTACAAGGAGGAGATGGAGCAGACTTACCACGCCAAAGTGAGCAGCCCCTCTGCGACTCGCTTAAACTCTTCCCGTTATGTCACAGTCACCCTGAGGAACATGACTTGATGTGTGCTTTGTTCTGGTTTTCTTAAAAGGCGTTCCCCTAGTCTCCATGAATATAGAAAATGGATTTTTGTAAAGCAGTTATTTACAAAGTAAAAGTTACTAGAGATTGTTCAAAGCAAGTAGGGTTATTCTAATTGTATCTGAGGTAAGGGTTTATCTTTGTATCCCATTGATCATTCATGTCGTGTCATCGCAGTTAAACCCAAGCCATCCGAAAATACTTTTCTTTCGATAATAGGCACTAATCGCGTCACACATCCATTCGATGGTGAGCGAATGCCAGGCTGTACTGAGCCCATGTCATAGTTGTCCATTGGTTGTGACCACACTTCAGGCTTTTTTGAACAAAGGCCAAATGGAAAGTCTCATATTTCTTCTTCTGCCACTATTAATCATTTAAAAAATATTACAGAAACTTCTTACTTGTATTAGCAGACCATGCAAAAATCCATAAAATAACCAACGAGTACAGGCTTTCTTAGTAAATGATTTTATGCCAATGTGTTAAATATTACATGATTTGATTAAAAAGAATTATTAGTGGAAGACTTAGGAAATTAGAGTCATAGAGGTGTTGAAAAATATTTCCATTGCATGGCCTCAAACTATTCATGTTGCTTTTAATCCATTTTATGAAGTGGTAATTGGCTGCTGAAAGGGAGAGATCTTTTAAACTCCACATCCAGTTGTCTGACATGTATTCACGTTAGGCCTTGTACAGGGCTGGGAAGGAGCGAAAGTAAGGATCGGTCAGTCCCATGGACTGGCCTCCGAGGGAGCCAGGGAAGAAAGACACGACATGCACAAGTGTGTCCGAGAGGCATGCAAAGCCGCCTGTTACGGGCATTTGGAGAATCAGGATACTGTTTCCACCCGAGGAGCTGTTTTTCACTTCTGAAATGAAGTGTTTCCATCTGGTTTGAAATAATCTATAAGCTATTGCTTTCTGCTTAGTGCTTTAAATTCTATGTTAGATTTGGTGGGTTAGGGACATGTGATGTTAACATCACCATGGTTAAATTGCTACTGCAATTTATTATCAATATTATCTGTGACATTAGAGATATAGTGGATGAAATGTTGAAGTAGTAAACTCTGGGTGAAGACCTGGGTCTGTTAGCATCGTTAAAGCTCATACATTGAAAGACTTAAGGTCATTCATCCCACGTTAGCCAACTTCATGATGCTTTTCCTGTTTCATAAACCAGTTACCAGCAGGGCTTAGGTTTGAAATGAAATACTTTGAGATGAATCATGCTTCCTCATTTGTTTGTTCTAATTCACTAGATAAGACTGACTATGGTTTGTTTCTTCTTTTAGCTGGAGAATGCCAGGCTCTCGTCGGAGATGAATACTTCTACTGTCAACAGTGCCAGGGAAGAACTGATGGAAAGTCGTATGAGAATTGAGAGCCTTTCATCTCAGCTTTCTAATCTGCAGAAAGAGGTGAGTAAGTGTCTTCCCTAAGTATTGAAGTTGAACTTGAAAGCCACCTCCAACATGGTAGTCAACCTGCTTTGCTCTGCTTGATGCCACTTGTCAGGGCAGTGGTTTTCTACACTCCGGTTTCATCGCACTCCCCAGATTTTTTCATCGTGTATTGTATAAACACCCTCCATGCAAAAGACTGTTATTCCTAAATTAGTAGATTACCCAGAGCTAAGAGAGCTGCCCCTAAAGCTGTCGGTTTATTCCCTGGCCTTATCCCAGGATCCAGGGTTTTGACCCTTCCAGCAGCGTCAGCTCCACACTGTGCTCTTCCCAACATACTCCTTTTGCATCAGTTTGGAAACCATAATGAAGAAAACATGCAGAAATTCTTTGTGGGTAGTAAATGCTTTGCGTTGCTAGACAAATGCATGAACTGCTGAATAATTAGAATCTTGGGATTTAGCATTAACTTTTGCATTAGTTAAGAATTTAGTGACTAATTCATTCATTGGTAACTGATGTGACACGACTGCGTTGCTGGTGTGTGGCCCGGAGCCCATCTGTACGTGAGGTGCCTGTAGGTGCAGCCTAATGGCAGGCACGGCACTGCTTGCGATCTCTTCCAGCCTGCGGTAGATGTGTGGACACAAAGTACATACACAGCCACAGGCGTGTTCAGAATGCTTTAATAACCTACTGCTTACCTACATTTTTATTGGTTTAAATTTTCCACGGGAATGAACTTCATCTTATTCTTGATTAAGCTTCTCTTTTTTATTTTATTTTTAGTAAAATCTTTTTCTGATTATCAAACGGAAGACATTTATTGCAGGAATTTAGAAAACGAAGCAGACAATGAGTTACATAACAGGATGATGTAAAAAAAATCAGTTAAAATTGAAGCTTGTACATTGCCTATTACATGTACTTTATTACTCGAAACATAAATTTAAAAATTATTTTAGACTTGTTTTGTCCTCATAGTAGTATTTTGAAGTTTTCATGTAACACTAAAGCTGGAAGGACTTTTGAGTTCACTCAGCTGACCGCAGACCTAGCTGTGTTTAACCACTTGCTCAGAGGCTACACACTGATAAAGGGGTTTCTCTCATAGTTCCCAGTTTTCACTTTACACTTCATTTCTCTTCAAAGATTTTCATTTGGGAATTTAACAGGTAATCTTTTTTCCATTACAGCATTGTAACAGGCACCTTTCTGAAAATAGGCCTCTTTCTTACTATGACTTGACGTTTACTTCTCTCCATTTAATAAATTATATTCTAGCTATTCTCCTCTTTTTCTGTTGTATGCTTTCCCTCCCTTTTATTTTAAAATTGTTGTTTGGCTACTGCTTAATCCACTTGAGTCTGTTAGGTTTAAGGTGTTTTACAGGTGAGGAGACCAGGCTGTGGACTTGGGAGCCCTGTCTTCAGACTCAGCTTTAGGGCTGCTTCCCTGTTTGCCAGTTAGGTGTGTTTCCATCCTTGCAAGATTTTTTGTTAACTTCAGTTTAGTAGATTTGAATGATGTTAGGCAGAGCCTGGAGGTTTCCAGGAGCTGACTCCTTAGGAACTAGGAAAGAAGCACCAACTTCAACCAGAAGAGTTTTAGAAATTTCTCTGTCTAGGGGTTGGGAGGAGGGGAGAAGTAGGGATCCTTTCCTCTATTCATTACTATCAGGTTTTATGATAAATAATATATCTTGAGGAATATCTTTATTCATTGGTAAATTTTAGCCTTAGAAATATCATCAAAAAGAAAGATATCTCTTAATATTTTCTTATTGTATATCATAATAATATTTGTTGAGTCATGTCAGTTTCATCATGCCGCCTGTTAGGCCATAGAATTTCCTTTTGGTTGTGTGACTCATATTAGTGAAGTACTTCTTAAATTTTATTTAAAATTGACATAGCCTTTAAAATGTGACTTTAGAAAATATTTTTAAATAATACAAGGTGGCATTATTATGTTTTGGAATTAGGAATTTCATATATCGCTAACAGCATTTCTGTCATTTCTATCTAGAATTTTTACTTGGGCCAAATTAACTGGGTGGTCAGAGTCTGCTTGGCTTGCAGGAGTCTTCAGTGGCACTTGGAAAGCACCTCTAATTTTTGTTTTCCTAACACCCAGACTCTGCAAACTTCTGTTGCAGCTAGAACATAATAAACTAGTACAATAAACTGTTACATACTGTAAAATAAAGTAGACCAAGACCATTAAAAGTCAGTCGTAAAATTTTAGAGTTAGAGGCGGGATCTTACAGATAATCTAGTTAGACCTCTTCATTTTCCAATTGTAGATACTGGTTTAGTGAGTGCCAAAGAGATGTGTATGTAGTTAATGGCAGAATTGGAAAGAATCTAGGTCTGTATCTCATGTTGCATGCTATCTGCATGCAACATGTTATCTCATGAGATAACATGAGATAACAGATGTAGTGAAGCTGTCAAATACAATTTAAATATTTCTATTTAAAATACAAAGTGATTCAGAATAACTTTAAAACTTTTTTATACCTAATTTTTAATTTTTCCCTCTTAAAGAACTTCGTAGCATTAGAGGCAGACTAACAAGGACATCTTGGGGTGTACAAGCTAGGCTCAGAGGGTATCTCTGATTCCTGGGTAGTTTATGTCACTCATCAACTCTTAGATTCTACCTTGTTGCCCATTCTGTTTACCCCCCACATGGGAAATAAAGTGAAGAGATTGATTAAAGACATTTTGAACTTAAGTATGTTTTCTTTTAGAGAAAGAAAGATGGATTTCTCAGTTTATAGCATGTTTTTTTGCAAATGCAGTTAAATTCAAGTTCTCCGAGGCAGGGATTATGTTTAGCATCACTCTTAAGATGAATGTCTGCTTCTGATGTAGAATGTCAGATGCTACTCTGAATTGTAATTCATTGATTGATTATTTTTTAAACAGCCTTCTTATTTTGGCATAATTCTCCATTTACCAAAAAGTTGGGAAGCTTGTAGAGACAGTTCCCCCGTCTCCCTCACCGTTTCCCTCCATCGTTAGCATCTTATATCACATGGTATATTTGTTGAAACTAAGACACTGACAGACACTGACACTGGTGTATTACTAACTAGACTCGAGATTATTTGGATTTTTTTTTTTTAATTGGGGAATGTTGGAGAACACTGTGTTTTTCCAGGGCCCATCAGCTCCAAGTAGTTGTCCTTCAGTCTAGTTGTGGAAGGTGCAGCTCACTGGCCCATGTGGGAATCGAACCGGCAACCCTGATAAGAGCTCTCATTCTAACCAACTGAGCCACTCGGCCATCCCTAGACTATTTGGATTTTACCACATTTTCTATTATTGTCATTTTTCTATTCCGGGGTACCACATGTGTCCCTAGTCTCCTGGTCTGTGACCTCAGGCTTTCTTTGTTTTTCATGACCTTGACAATTTTGAGGAGAACTGGCCAGGTGTCCTGCAGACTGTCCCCCAATCTGGGTTTGTCTGGTGCTTTTCTTAGGATCAGGCAGAGGTTATGGGTTTTAAGTGTCCTTCTTGACACATCCTATCAGGTATTAATGACATGCATGTTATATCACTGGTGATGTTTCACTTTCCACATTCTGTTCTTGAGAAGCAGTCACTAAGTCCAGCCCGCTCTCTGAGAGTGAAGGACAGGAACTCAGCTCCATCCTGTAGTGGTAGTATCTACTTTTATTAAGTGGAATTCTTAGGTGAAGTTTTATTTCTTCTCCCCCTGTTTATTTGTAAATTCATTCATTTATTTATATCAACATGGACTCATGGATCTTTATTTTATATTTTGGATTATAGTCCGGTACTACGTTATTTATCGGCTCAGTTTGTTCCAGCTTTGGACATGAGGAGTTCAGATTGGCTACCATGTCGCCCTATTTTGGAGCACTTGTTTATGTTGTTCTACTCTAAGATGCTCCAGGCTCATCTTGTATTTTTCCTGCTTCAGCCCTAGAATTGGCGATTTCTCCAGGGAGCCCTGGTTATTTTTACCGGGAAATGGTGTATAGAAATTGAGATCTGGGCTCTGAGTGTGCCCATCGGTACTGGGCTGTCATTGTTTCTAGGTAATACACGTATGTGAACCCATGTTTACACACTTGTCTGTCTACTGGTATTTATATTAAGTTAAACACGAGTTCATACTGTGTCTCTTCCTCTAACCCCATACCCCAGGGTTCATTGTAAGCTTCATTTCTGGCTTATCTGTAACTTCCCTGTCTGAGAGCAAGAAACCTGATTTGGGCCATATTGTTTACTTATTTGTTCAGTCCCAGTATACATGTGAAGCAGTTTCAAAGTTTTTAACCCGGACCCCTGTGAGAAATAAATTTACTGATGAGAATGTAGTGTTTTTGTACAGTAGGTGCCTTTTACAGACCACGTTATGTTGTACAGTCTTTGCATGCTGAGCGTGAGAGAGTGCAGCAGTGCTAAAGGAACACGGTTCTTAAAGGGATAACCAGAATCCCGTTTCTTCGGTTTCTGAATAGTCCCAGCAATTCTCCAAAACATACCCACACTTTATTGTTTGTCAGTGAGTTTCTTTTGTCAATGAGTTTCCTGTCTTTTTAGTTCCTTCCTTTTGTTAACTTAAACTTCTGAGTTAAAAGGCTTATAGGGGAGCCAGACTTGACTTGTATTGAAACCACAGTTTAAAATTTTGTTTTATTTGGCCAAATACAGAAAAAGTATATGTATATTTATGACACTTCCATTTGGTGACTCTTTTTTTTAGTCTTTTGTAAGCCAAACCATTCCTCTGGGCTGTATTTTAATTTGGAGGAATTTTGGTATTTATTAAAAACAAAATCTCTTGACTGCTAATGTTAGACATTATTTAGGGTTCTATTTGCTTTCCAGTCCAGGAAGTGGTTTATGGTTTAAAATAGCTGCCTTGTGCTAATGTTGGAATGTTCCTAGAAAGTAAATGTGTTCCCTTGAATCTGAAGTCTAGAGCATGTTTGGAGAGGATTCAAGAGTTGGAGGACTTGCTTGCTAAAGAGAGAGACAACTCTCGGCGCATGCTGTCTGACAAAGAGAGAGAGATGGCGGAAATAAGGGATCAGATGCAGCAACAGCTGAACGATTATGAACAACTTCTTGATGTAAAGCTAGCCCTGGACATGGAAATCAGTGCTTACAGGAAGCTCTTAGAAGGAGAAGAGGAGAGGTAAGTAACTTAGCGGTCACTCTACCTCCTAGTCTAGTTTTTGCCCCCACCCTTTGTATTTAAAAGTAAATAGGATTAGGTTTAATTGTAAAACAAGGCAACTTTAAATATTTTCTCTGTTACTACTTTTAAAACTGAGGTCATAGAAGTAGGTAGTAATAAATCATTTCTACCTCAGCATCAGAAATTATTGCTCAAGCAGTCTTTTATTATTATTATTATTATTATAATAAATGCTGGGCTGTGTCAGGATGGAGTCTTTCCTTTGAGATTTTTAAATGTTTTGATAATTTAATATGTTGTAAAATATCAGATTTGCTGAAAGAGACTTTATACTTATTTTTCAAATGTGGTTAGTGTATAAATCCTTTTCACACCTATTCTCAGAAAAGCGTTCCAAAGGAAGAGCATCTGATTTAGGATAAAAAGCCATTCCATTTCAGTATTATGTACATTAGAATTGTAATTTTGTAAAAATTACAGGCATGAGAAAATATAGGCATGAGATTAAGAAAAGTGTACTAAATATAACAATGGTTGTGGTAGGGTGATGGTAGATGGGATGACTTCCTCCTGTTCCCTAAACCTTCTGCATTATGGTTATATTCTATTCCTAGGAAAAACATTCCAGTTATTAGTATTATTTTTAAGAAAAATGATGGTAGCCATCCTAGCACACAGAAGTTCATGGTAGTTAAGATGTGTATCGCCTTTGTCTAACTGATTGTCAGTCATGTGTCGCTTTAGAAATGCATGTGCAGGGTAGTAATATCCATTTTTGTAAGGTGGGAAGGGCATATGTGTTTCATACACAGAACGTTTTGTTTTTCCCGTGTAGATTGAAGCTCTCTCCAAGCCCTTCCTCCCGTGTGACAGTGTCACGAGCCTCCTCCAGTCGCAGCGTGCGCACAACCAGAGGAAAGCGGAAGAGAGTTGATGTGGAAGAATCCGAGGCGAGCAGTAGCGTCAGCATCGCGCATTCTGCTTCGGCCACTGGGAACGTCTGCATTGAGGAGATCGACGTGGACGGGAAATTCATCCGCGTGAGGAACACTTCCGAACAGGTAACAAAAACAGCTCCAATTTTTTTTTTTTTTTTTTTTTTTGCTAGCCAGGCTTTGCTGATTGGTGGCCTGTCTTGCAGTTGTCATAATTCCTCAGCCTTTATTGGGATTTAGTAGTCTTCGCAGAATAAGAGTTTCCCGCCTCCTGTTTACAAAAATTCATAGAAAGTATTAAACACAAATAAGAGGAGTTGGTGCTCATAGTGTGTGAAGATTTTCTTTATTAGACCTTCTTTATAGAACCAGTGCTTTTTTTCACTCCTGGTTATTTTGTCACAGTGGACTTGCTAAGGATGAATTATTGTTACTCCCCGCCCTAGCCAGATTTGTGAATAAAGTTGGAATTTAGGTGGAAAGGGTGGATATTCTTTCACAGCCGTTAACTTAGTGAAAGGAAGGAAATATGACCCAGATTCAGATATATGCAGGGGGCCATTTTCTCTGTAAATGAATAAACAAATACTAATGATTTAATTTGTATCAAGGATAGTATGAAACCCTGTCTTGAAGTTATTTGTTTAGAAGTAAACATAAACATAGGGAATTCTGCATTTTTGAGTTGGGGCTTTTGAGAGCTCCGTGGTGAAGGTACTCCCTGACTAGGAATCGTGCAGCTGGGGGCACGCCCCCCATCCCTCCCGGGGTGTGAGATGATGATGCTAGAGGAAGGCAGGTCTGGGGACGCAGGGGGCTGCGGTAGGGTGGATGTCACTTCCTGAAGGATACCTTCGTGATTTGTCCAACCTCATTTGTGAAAATTACTCCTTTTCTCAACAGAGCTATTAGAACTATTTTTCATGTGGATGAAGAAATAATTTCGATGGGCAGTGGAGTACCAGCAGTTCTGATACTAAAGAGAATAGGCTCTAAGATGCAGAAAGAAAAGGACATATTTTCTTCTGTTTCTAAGCTTATGTGCCTGTATTTTATAAGTAATCAAGTATTAGGTGTTTCTAATTATGATTATGACAGCTAGATTGTTATGAATGTAAAAGACATACCTGATCTATTATAGCAGTGAATATGACCATTTAATTTGGTTCGCATCCCTTTTCTTCCAGTTTTGTCCTCTTTAAAATTAAGTATCTTAATAACTAAAGTTGCAGCATTGTTGAAATACCGTTTTGCTGAATGACAGAGAAGCCATGTTTTCTTTTAATAATGGGAAAACGTGAATCATGAGAAAACAGCCATGAAGCTAGTTTAACTGCCGGTATAGATTCATTTATCTGATTATTCTATAGCTTTCTGTATATTTGAAGTGACCTTGTTCTATTTTGTTCTTTGATTAGGATCAACCAATGGGAGGCTGGGAAATGATCAGAAAAATTGGAGACACATCAGTCACTTATAAATATACCTCAAGATATGTGCTGAAGGCAGGCCAGACTGTTACAGTAAGTGAATGCAGTCATCATTTAACTCCATTGTCTTAACTAACAGTTCACGTAATTCAAGAAAAATTTTGGCTTTAAGACAGCATTTTAAAAATGGGCATTAAAAGGTCTTGGACATTACTAGGGTATTAGGGAATCACACGTGCGGTTAAAGATTGTAAAAGTTCTACCTTATTGAGAGCAGTAATTGACTATTAAAAGTGAAAGAATTGACCTATATGAATTCTTTTTATTTTGTCTACTCTAGTAGATGTAAAACAGCTGTCCCTTGTAGCACAGTATAATTCTGGAGCTCCTGCTTGGCACAACGAACAGTTAGGGAGATAATCTCTTAATGCGAGGGTCTGCCTCAAGGTGACAGTCCTCAGCCTTGGTGGGCCTCAGGACCTCTGCGAAGTGTTTTGGTGTCCGGGCCACACCTCACGCTTAGTCACTCACCATCTCTGCTGTCGGGGCAGGGACCTGTGTTTTCAACAGAAGTCATGTGATCCATAGCCACTATTGTAAAGAGCCGCTCCTTTAAACACAGCATTTTAGCAAGAGTAACTTGTGGTTCTTACATAGTATCTAAGGTTCTGGATTTAGAGAGATGGGCTAGGAGCCATTCTGACTATTTTGAGTTCTAAATGGTTTACTGTTGCTATGTTCTAAATACCACTTCTTTAATAGTTATTAAATATCATTTACTCACTTTTTAGAGATGTATGCTTCATTGAGCAAACACAAAGATCCTTTGCTTTTACTTAGTAAGTGATTTAGCATACAGTAAAATCTGTTAGCTGTGATACAGATTTTTTTCCCAAAGTTACTTCGTTTAACGAAAGAAAGAATTGGTAGAGTCCAAATTATTGATTTATAATGCATATGGAATTAGTATAAACAGTAGTAGAATATTAACATATTATAAGGATACATTTCCTGAGATCTTGTGGTAATTTATAAACATTAAATATAATAATGCAAAAGTACAATTCAGGGTCAAAGTTTTCATGGTGACTGTGGAACTGAAGATACTTTATCACCTGCATTGGAATTTAAGTTTAAGCAACAGCATACATTTCTGGACTTATCCTGATTTAAGATAATGCAATAATCCAGTGTCATATAACAAAGTTCAAATTTGGTCCCCTTACAAAAGAATTCTCATCAAAGTCGCTTTAATCCCAGAGGCCTGCTCTTCCCACACAACAGAGAAAGAAAAGCAAGCATTGGTTTTGCTTAGATGACCACCGATATACCAAGAAGTCTCCAACTTTCTCAATCCCATGGCCTTCCCTCAGGCCCTCTCCTGGCAGCCCCAGGGCTCCCCATCCGACCCCCAGCTGCAGAGGCCCGGATTGACCTGATACAGATTTTAAAGAAGTCACTATTTTCACCCCTAAAGTATGTAGAGATGACTGTCTCTTTATCAACTCTTTAAAAAAAAAATATTAAACACATGTTTTAAATTTTGATTGATACAAACTTTACTTAGTGTTTAAGATCAAAGGCTCAACAGCTTAGAATTTCTCTTTTAAAAAGTGTATTTTTAGAGCTTGCTACCACATTGTGAAAATCAAATGCTAATTTTATAATGGCTAAAAATGGGAAAAAATATCCTAACTACTATCTTTTCTTCTTAGTAATTACTCTAGTGAGAGAAAATTGCTCGGTCTTATTATGTGTCTTATGGAGCTGCATAATGTAGTGGAAAGTATCTGATATTTTAATTCAGAAGATTCAGATTTGAGTGTGCTCTCTTTCTCTAATGTGAAAACATTATGCTCATCATCTGCGTTTTCCCCTAGATGTAGTTCCTTAGGGACTAAACAGATATATGTTCTATAGGTCTAATGGAGATCTCAATTATCATATAAAATAACCTAATGCATTTTTTCCTTTAGTAGCTAACATTAAATGTGATAAGAAGCTCTTTGGAACCTGGTAGTATTAAGTGATCTGTAAAATTGTGCAACGCAATGGCAAAGATGAGTTTAAAACTCTAGAACAAAAATAAAAGAACTATATAGGTAATTTTAAATTTTCTTATAGCTGCATTTAACAAAAGTACAGATGTGAAATTAATTTTAGTACTACATTTTATTTAATCCAATATATCCAAAGTATTATCATTTCAGCATGTGCTCAATATCAAAAATTATGTCAGATATTTTACCTTTTATTCCAGCTGAGTCTTCAAATTTACAGATAATCCTTACAGCATCTCAATTTAGACTAGTCACTTTTCAAGGGCTCACAAGCCACACATGGTTCCCATA
Organism: Rhinolophus sinicus; assembly: GCF_057876585.1. Classification (NCBI taxonomy): domain Eukaryota; kingdom Metazoa; phylum Chordata; class Mammalia; order Chiroptera; family Rhinolophidae; genus Rhinolophus; species Rhinolophus sinicus. The sequence goes on from NC_142503.1 coordinate 87,408,493, forward strand.
TTGAATAACACAGCTTCAGGACATGTTCATTTTAGGTTAAACTACCCGGTAAGATTACTGACTTTATATGGTTATTACTAACACTAAACCAATTGTGTGATTCCGTATGGACTAGTGAAAAGAATTGCATGAAATTAAGAGGACACTAACATTCCACGTAATCTGAAAGTCTATCCAGATCTGGTTCCATTTTTCATTTTTGTCCCGGTAAGTGTTCTGTATGTAGCTCTTTCCATCTCTAATGTTGAGGGGAGATCTGGAAGCTCTAAAGTGAGCATCTAAAGGGGAAGGACTCTCTTAATCAGTAATTCATAGAGTTTTCTTCCCGTTTAAAACTATACCTGCTGTACCATCTCTAGTCTTCCTTTTGCCATCATATAGTCCTTTATATTGTAAAACAGTTTATGGGGTAGAAAACTTTTCTGTCTATTTTTCTATGACCTTTTAAAAGGATCAGGATTGGTGGTAATATCTCTAGAGATGAGGACATTGAGTGTAGTGACTGGTCCAGGATTCAAACCTACGTTTTTTGACTAAAGTTTTCTCCACTTTATCCATACTTTTCTGCCAATAAATACATACAAAATATGGCAGAATTTCCCTGCTTATGAGAATTACTGCCTTTCAGTAGCAGTCAGATTATCCATTGAACGATGGGTGATTTGTTTGTTTCCTGTGTTTTTTTTTTGGAGTTCAACCTCAGCTACTCCGGGGTATTGTGACACTGGTCCCTGGTTGGAGACATACCAATTTCTGTAAGAGGATTCTAGGCAGGCTGTCTGCTGTGAGAGTTTTGTGAGCTGTTAGTCATCTCCACAGTTGATGCTGTAGGTAGCTGCAGAATATGCTGGGGGGGTTGGGGGGGGTCAGAAAGCTCCCTTAACATGGAAGGATGGCCCATAAAAGCCACAGAAGAAGAATGCTAACAGTGAGAGCTGATACTCATTGAGAAAGCCCACCACTCTGTGGGTAATCTCATGGATTATAGGTGCTATTTCTGTCCATTTTATGGATGACAAAAGTAAGTAACATTCTCAAGGTCAGTTGACATGTAGAGGAGCCAGGATGTGCGTATAGGTAGTTTGACTTCAGAGACCTGTGTGTCATCATTTTCATTTATCAGATGGGGAAGCTGAGGCCTAGATAAGCTCTGTGGGTTCTCCTTGACAGAGCGGGTTACTATATAGCAAGTCTGAAACTAGGGCACAAGCCTGAGACTTCTAGAATCGGTCCTACAAGGTGTTCAGCTCCCATGATAACATTGTCATCGGCATGTGGGATGGCCAGGTTTTCAGTAGACTGATGCCCTTTCTTTTTTCCAGATTTGGGCTGCAAATGCTGGTGTCACAGCCAGTCCTCCCACGGACCTCATCTGGAAGAATCAGAACTCCTGGGGCACTGGGGAAGATGTGAAGGTCATATTGAAAAATTCTCAGGGAGAGGTATGCCCATTTTGTTAGTACCACTACGATGTCCGTTTGCCTGAAAGTCCATCATGCAAGTGTGGTTTCTTTGCAGAAATCAAATTGAAATGTAAAGTAATTGATTGCTTACATCAGATCAAGGCTGCTGAGTAATTCAAGGTGAAGCTGACTACAGATTTTAGGAATGAAGTAGGAGAATATCACAGAGGACTGATGATTAGCACAGGTTTGAGTCAGTCTGTGTTCAGTATCTGTCTTGTGACTTTGGGCAAGTTCCTTCACCTTTCTTATTTTCTTAGAAGAAACATAAGTTTTCTTTTTATTTTACAATGGAAATGATAAAACAGTGTAAGTGAGATAATATAATGAGAATATAAATGACAGTCCTTGGGAAATGCTTGGATCAGTATCTGGCCTCTAGTAAATGGTTATGTTATCAGCCTTGTTACTAGCTCTGACTGTGAAACTGATTGAAGATCTGCTTGGGGTGTGTGTTTTCCACATGGCAGGCCTAGAATTCTTATCAAAGAACCTTACCTACCCACACTGGCACACCCGCCCCCCGCCCCCACACCCCCCGAGAGATGAGAGTGTCTGCAGAGGAAGGAGTGGCCACAGGTCAGATCACAGTGTTCCCCTGGGCTTCCTTCTGCTCCCCCATGGTGCCCGGTGAACCTCTCCCTGCGCCGTGCTTGCCTGGCTGTCCTCTCACCAGAGCAGGGAGTACAATGAGGGCAAGGGCCTAATCAGATTTTTTCCTGGCAATGTGCCTGGCGCATAATAGGCATTCAGTAAGAATTTACTGGATAATTTTTTAAAAAATCAAACGTGGACCTTCACTTAAGTTCAGAGAAATCAAGTGATTAACAGTACTCCGTTGGGGTCTGCGGTGTTTGCATAGGAAGGCCTGTGCCTGGCCACCTGCCATCCTTCCCCCACTGTGGACATCTGCTTAGACTGCTCTTCAGAAGGAATCTGCTGCCTGCTGAGTGAAGAGGCTCCTCATCTCAGACTGAGGCTGAAAATGAAACGGCATCTGCTTTTTCTCTGTGGACCTCAGTATAGTTGTGTGAGGTTTGGGGGTGCCTCTGGGAATTCCCCGCCCAGCACCCGCCAGGTTCTCAGGGTCGGAGGTGTTCCCAGATACCTCAGGAGTTCACAGACATCAAGGTGGACATCTGCCTCCTGTTGCGTGCGGGGGCTTTGCTGGCTTCCTGCCCTCAGCACACTGCGGTCCTTTCCGGCCGTCGCTGGTGCTGCCACCCAAGAGCTGGGATTGCTGCAGCCGCTATGCTGCTGTCCCCCGACGCCTGAAACCGGCAGAGGACATGTCTCTTTCAGAACATTGTTACAAGTGGTGGTTAGCTCAGATTGAAAAGCACTGTTATAAGGCAAAAGAGCGCGGAAATAGGCTTTTGTGAGCCATGGAATCGAGTCGCTGTCCATAGTGTTTTTCTGAGTGAAAACATTCCAAGTTCAAAACCCTCTCGACAGGAGGATATCTGGAATGCAGCAGGTTTAAAGGCTCACACGGTAGGCACAGTGACGTGAACAAAGTGAACACCACGACATGGCAGTGTTACCCATGACATTCCGTAAAGCCACCTGAAGCTCAGTTTCCCTCATCATTCAAACCACCGACTGTCAGATGAGTTCTTCAGCTTATCTGTTCTTTTAATACACTGCTACTTCCCGCTTGCTAGGCTCAATTAAGTGACTTCTGTCAGAAGTGACGGAAGTATCAGGAATGTAGTTCTCCTTTATTCCCATGGTTGTCAGACAAGAACTTTTGGTATTTACTTGTTTAATTCTGTAAGAGCGTGTTTATTAGTAGGTCCCAGACCATATTTGCAACAATCTGTAATTACCACCATAAAGACCACTTTTCTGTCACATTGAAGGTAATTGGCACAAGTCAGTTTAATTTTTTATGTTTATTTTCTTGCTGTGTCATTGAAAATGTCAGGAAACCCAATTAAACTGGCTTTAAAATAATTGGACTATCTGATTTCACAGAACCGAAAATCCAGAGATTGTAGTCTTGATCCATTGGTTCACCCAGTGTCCCCAAGGATCTCTCTATTGTCTCTCTCTGCCTCTCGAGTTGTCTCCCACGTGGATTGAGGACAGCTGCTGGTTGCTCCTGGGCTGCTGCTCCTGGAGGGGCATCGTTCCAGGCTTCTTGTGGGAAAGAGCAGCTCCCCCCGCGAGGCCCCCATCCTGGGCTTCACACTCATGTACCAGCTCGGGTCACATGCTCGCCTCTAACCCAGTTCCTGGAGTCAGGAAGATAGCTAGGCTTGAGACTTCTTCCCCACTCCATAGCTGGGTCCACTTGGCTCCTGTGACACGTGTCACCTCTCCATGGGAGAGATGGGCACCCACATGAAACTGGTGGCTCTTACTGAGAAATGAGGGAGGGGGTGCTGGATGATTAAAAACAGCAAATGTTGCCATGGTAAATAAAATACTTTTGTATGAGGGAAGTAAAAAATAAAGCAGTCTCTTTGTACCTTCCAGAATATAGGCATAACTGAAACTTTTGTAGATGCAAATGATTCCTTGTGTTATACAGAGATACCAGTTTAACATTCGGCTCCTCCATTAGCAGAACCTCCCTGAGGTGTAGCATTTGCTGATTCCTAGGGTGTAACTCGTCCTCCTGTAGTGATTTCAGGCTTCCAACAGGCCATTCTGAGCAGAGTTGTGAAGAGACGAGCACAGTGGTGCTAGCTGGCGTCGGTGCACAACTGAATACTGTTAGATGGGCATGCCTTTCTGTGCCCAAGGCCCTATGGGGCAGACACTACATTTTATCTAGAGACCATGGATGTGTGCCTTGCAGGACACTTGATAAGGTGGGGTATCTTGCTGAGAGGAGTTTTTTTGGTAAAGACACTTGCCCGTTATCACCTTGACTAATAACAATTTCTTGGGCCTGAACCTCCTAACAACTTTTAGTTCTAAATTTGTTCTATTATTTTTCTGTCTTAAGTTTTTAGATATTATTTAGCTCACTCATTTTACACAGGCTTTCTGCGTTAGAGTAATTGGTTTTTAAATGCTGTCAAATGAAAAGTGCTTAACTGCAGGCTTATATTAAAAGTAGTTATATTGAAGTAATTCAAAATAAACGAAGTTGGGCAAGTTGCTGTTTTCTAAGCTTCTCATTCGAGTTTAATAGTCTCAGGTTCCATCAAGAGCTTTAAGAGCCAATGCTTCCATGTGGCATGTGTACACTGGCACCAGCTGCTAGAAGCTAGAATGTGAGAATTCTGTAACAGATTTTTCCCCCCTTCTTTTAAGATGAGTTGAGGAAATCTGGGTACTTTGAAACCTCTTTGAAAATCTTTTCTGCTTTGTATGCCACCATCTCCCAATCGTATCTTAGTTCGAAGAATTGTAATTGATCTAAAGATTCGCATGCTTTTTTATTAGTGTAAATTTGGTTATAACAGGGTGATGATATTTGTGAGATGGCTATTTGTGTGTATACATAGACTGATCTCACAGAACGGAGGTTTCTGGCTGAGAGACTCAGAATGGTCCGTCTTCCCTGGCCCTGCAACAATTACCAAAATTCCCCACAAAACACTACTACCTTACTTTACTCACAGAATATATTCTTGGACATATTTAAAATTGAGGTCTCATTTGTGTGACACTTTTGGTTTTCTTCCCCTGCCATTTTAAACCAGCTGGTCTGTGTTAAGTTTCAGATAAGCTTTGACTGACGTCAGCGTCTTCCTCTTCCTCCAAAGAACGAGTTATCTTTCTTGAGTGACCTTAGGACATGGTACAGAGTGAAACTGGACGCTCTGCTGCACTCTCGAGGACACTCACTCATAAACGGGTGCCAGACCATCAGGGTAGCCTGCTTTTCAACAGAAACACTTGCTGCGTTTGTGCGAGTCAGCATTCTCTACAGGAAAGTCAGCTGTACGTAGCCTTTCAGTAGAAAATGCAAATGGTTCCTTTCTGTCCTCCCGCCAGTGAATGCCAGGAGATCTTTTTATGTGAGGGATACACGGGAACTTCACTAGTATGTTAGTAAATAGGGCTGATTTGTTTTGATTCTGTTTCATTCCAGAGGAACCAGCTATTGAAGGAATGAAAGGAGCTTTTTCTTTTCATCTCATTCATCAGGTGGCCCTGTTGCCACCATGGTCCCTGAGATCACAGCCATTGGCCTTCAACTTCATTTTATTCAGCATTTATTGAGCACCTTCTCTTTGCTAGGAACCTGAGAGCTTAACTCTGAATTCATGTTGAGTGTTACAAGAATTTGGTGTCCCAAATGATTTGCAGACTTCTCAGTAACAGAATTGGATAAAAAGCAGTGGGAACTTCTCAGCAGGTATTTCAAATGGATACCAATAGCTCCCCTGCAGGGAATATTGAAGATGTAAGAACTACTACTAATTACGCAAAAATTCCTGTTCAGTAGCTAAAGCTGCTGCTGAACCACTTAAAAAAAAAAAAATCCCTGATATAGGAATGCTTTTTCTTAAACTTAAGCAAAGAAAAATTCCCCTCCACCGAAACCATGTGATTAAGTGTGGTTTTAACTTCAAATCAAACTACTCTTGTTTCTAGGAGGTTGCTCAGAGAAGTACAGTCTTCAAAACCACCATACCTGAGGAGGAAGAGGAGGAGGAGGCAGCTGAAGTGGCTGTTGAAGAAGAACTTTTCCACCAGCAGGTGTTACTTCAGTATATTTGTTTTAAATTTTATTAACAGAATTACATGAAAACCAAGACCAGTAGTGGAGTTTGGTTTTTTCCCCCTATGGATGAGTCAGATCAGTGATCTACGAGTGGGGTTTGTTTTTCCTGAGGGCGTATTCCAGAGAGCACATCAGGGTCCTGGAAGAGAACGGGAACACTCCTTTTTAAAACTTTTCTCTCATCCAATTTCAGTTTTGTCTTTTGTTTTATAATGTCCATAATATGTTGTGATAGGACATGTATATCACTTACAAAAATATATACAGATTGGAATGCTCAACATTATTTACTTCAGGGTTCTGTGATGGAGAAGTTTAGGAGAGCAAACTTCTGCATATAAACTTTAAAAAATAACAAAGCAACATTCAACTTTGGTATGAAACACAATTGTTGCTATATTAAGTTCCTAACCATCTAATTGCAAGACAGATTTTAGCTGATGCTTGGGCTTTTGAGAGCCCTTGAAATAAAGAAACTCCAAATTTGATTTCAGTTAATTAAGTTGGAATTATTAATAACTAATGAGCCTTCAGTTTATATTCTCAAGCTGTTTGAGTCTGATCATTAATCAAAGCTCCTATCCTTATCCTTGAAAGACTCCGTCTCCAGATTTATAAAGCTGTTCGTTTTGCTTCATTAGCCCCAGTCCTACTCTAGATAAACATTATCTTACGTGTTCAGCCCCTTGGTTGAGAACCACGTGAGGTAGGTTCTATGAGGTAGAATGAATCTTTGGCTTGGACACTTCCTCATACATTTTGGAGGAATAGTTAAGAACAGATGTTTTAGGCTTGGTTTTAATAAGAAACAAGCACAGAATCCATTTCATGCCCTTAATAGAAGCATTATAATGATTGGAAGTAGAATAACAATGTAAGATGCCTCAAGGTGCCAGACAAGTGGCTCAGATCAGGAGTTCTAGAAGGGCTGACGCCGGAGACGGCTCTGGGCCCCCAGAGTAGCTGAGAAGATGTCTGGGAAACGTGCTTGTCCGGTATTTTGAAGGATGGGTAATTACTTGGGTATGAGAAAGCAGATGACAGTGTTCTGAGGGGGTTCGAATGATCTGTTGTTATATTAACAGATCACCCCAAAACTTAGTTGCTTAAAACTGTTTCTTTTTTTCCATGATTCTGTGGTTTGACTGGGCTCAGCAGGCAATGTTTTTTGCTCCACCTGATGGAGACTGAAGTCAGTCATGCAGTTGAATTCAGCTGAAAGCCTGTCTGGGGCTGGGATGTTCTCCACGTCTCTCTCCATGTGGCTTATCATTTGGTGATTTAGCCCAAGCTTTACAACATGGCACCTGGCTGCCAAGAAGGTGGAAACACACAGCATTAGGTCTCTGAAAGCCTGGGCCCAGAACGGACACGGCGGCCCTCTTCACCTTATTCTTTTAGTCAAAGGAAGGTGTAAGGCCAGCTCCAATTCCAGGTGAGGGTAAACAGTCTCCTCTACTGATGGGAGGAGCGGCAAAGAATTTGTGGTGATGTTTTTAATTCTTTATAGGGCAAATGTCAAGACTGAAGCACCAAGTGTATCTGCCCATCCAGCTGTATTGTAGCGTGTTTGAGAGACGCAGTTGGAAGGTGTTAAATTGACATAGTCTGGGATGCAGGTAGCTGCCACACACTTTGGTGCAGAGGAGAAACTGAGACCCTAGAAGGGAGATAGCAGACACTGAGGGACGATACAGATGGAGGTTCCTTAAGGCGTGGTGGCTGAATGTGGATGAGACAAGTAAAAAAAGGTAAAGATGTGTGAGGTTTTTAGCTTTTGTGATCAGAGGAAATAATGATGTCAGCGTTTAAAAGAGGGAAGATGGAAGGGCAGATCAGCCAATTTGACTTCACACTAGGAAGGAATCCAGTGGTCTTTGGAGCTGATGAGTTTTTGTGGTGACCACATGTGAGGATGAACCCAGTGCAGGTGCTTTGGGATGTGAAAGCTGAGGGTCCGGCCAGTGTGTTCTCTGCTCTGGTTGTTCAGAGGGAGTCCATGGTCTCCTGTTTCCTGAGCTATAGAAGGTTAGTGAACAGTGGTTTCCAACTTCAGGTGACTATTTAGGGAGCTTTAAAATTTTATAAAAATAGATACTTTTACCAGTTAAATGAGAAAGTCTCATTTAATTGATTTAAGGACCCAGATCAGAATTCTTTTTTTTTTTTTTCCTGAAAAACTCAGGATCTGAGTGTACAGCTGGAGTTGAATTACTGCTCTGGAATTTGTTGGAGTTTTTTGGGGAAGAAATCCCTAAGAGACAGTTAAAAAGGTTAAGTGAGAAATGATGAGGGTCCATTTGAAGATAGGTAACAGGGATTTGTAGTATCTCTTGTCTTACTTTCAAATACTGTGATCCATTTTCTCAGCACTAATTTTTCTTTCTGTTTTCCTCATCAGGGAGTCCCGAGAACGTCCAATAGAAGCTGTGCAATTATGTAAACTTCTCAAGTCAACGGTCTTCCTCAAAATAAAGAAGTATGGTAATCCTTACATACAGTGCAGAGCCTTCTCAGAAGCACAGAATATTTTTATATTTCCTTTATGTGAATTTTTAAGCTGCGAATCTGATGGCCTTAATTTCGTTTTTTGACACTGAAAGTTTTGTAAAAGAAACCATATCCATATACTGTGTTGCAAGATGTGAATTATTGACAATGTGTACTGTTTGGAAAGGGTCTCTCAAATTTTTTGACATTTTTTTTTTTTTGTATGTGTGTTTTTTTGTTTTTTGGGGCTTTTTTTTTTTTTTAAGTTCTTATGAGAAGGGGAGGGTTGGATCAATAAACCACTGTGTGTTTGGGCATAATTTGAAGATTGCTCCATCTAGATTAGCAATCTGCTCTTGATCATTCTCTGCTATATATAACGGTGCTGTGAGGGAGGGGGAAAGCATTTTTCAATATATCGAAATTTTGTACTGAATTGTGTGTTTTTTTTTGTAATAAACAATCAAGGCTACAAATTTTTTTAAAAAAATAGAAAAGAAATTTTGTAAGATGGCAATATTAACCTAATCATGTAAGCACTCTGGATGAAGGATTCCACAAAACTTTGTTTTATGGTTACTTCTTTTAGATTCTCAATTCCTAAGGGGAATGGGGGGAGGGAAGGGGAGGGAAGGGTTTCAGTTAAAATGAGTTAGTTGTGTTTTTTTTAAGATAGTGTAACTTGCTTAAATTTCTTATGTGACTATTAACAAATAAAAAGCTGTTTTAATATTAATCTACTGTCTTTTTAAACTTGCGCTCAGTGCTTTCCATTTTTAGCTTATTAACAATCAGACATTTCAAAATGGGAACATGGAGACAGTGGGAGAAGACACTGGGGAAGGTATTTCTTTTAAAGGAAAATGAAGATTATATTTCTAGAACCTAGTTTTATTGTCTTTTAAAATAAGGAAAAGATTGATTGAAAGCCACCTTTTAGAGCAGTAAGGTATGAATAATATGAAATAGGCCAGCATGTGCTATGTGGGGTAGCTGTGTTAGGTATGGCGGTAATTAGGCTGTCATTTGTTAAGCGTTTCGGGAATTTTTGTCTTGTGATTGCTTTAGCTAAGTGAATTCATCTTGTAGAAAGTGGAATATCTGAACCATACCCAACAGATGATAACATTTCAGAAGCTAACCCACAGTCAGTGTTTGCTTTTCTCTTAAAATATTCCTGCAGTAAGCTGTGCAAAGACTACCAGCTTTCACTGGAAAATAACTCACAAAGTCCCAGAACTACTGTGCTCTGCAGATTTACTGCATTCTCTGGTGCCGTTGCAGACACAAGATAAATGCTCAGTTGGAAATTTTGTCTGGTGAAGCAGATAAAGTGATAACTTCTCAGCGCAGATTTATCTTCAGAATGGGAATGGCAAAGCTGCATGTCCAGACCTGACTGCAGAACTTTGCCACAAGATGGGGTTCTTGTCATCAGAAAGCGCTCCAAGTACTTGGTTGCTGGCTAAATTAGGTTATAGAAATCAGCACTTTAATCAGTTAGAAATTAAGAAAAATTGGCAGTTGTAATGCAGAAGAGTAGTATACACTCTAGTGAAATTTAGAGTAAAAATCCAGGACTCAGGTTTGTGCCTCTGGCTGTGTGGGCGGTAAATTAAGTCTATTCAGACTGACAAACTTTAGACGAAATTGAGGTTTCTGGAAGTGAGCTGCACCTACGGCTCTTCCACAGACCATTTGAGAGGTAGAGGGTCAGAGCACAGGCTGCCTCTGTGTATTAATGTGTCTACTTATCAGTGGAGGTTGGAGATATAACATACAAAAAGGCATTCCTGCCTTATTGAACTATTTTATAACAAGCATGAGTTCAATCTCCCCCCCCCATTATATCTTTGATTATTATATTTTCACCACTATTTTTATTCAGATTTATTTTTATTCCTCTTGTTCAGCTCTCATCTCAGTTTTCTTCACTAAGGAAATTCTGGATGCATTTCTTATTTTGTTGAATATTACCTCCCTTTGCTGTTCTGCCCTTGTGGAATTTCTTTTAGACTACTACCAAATCTATCCTCTTTCATTTTTTAGATTTTTCTGTGCTGTATTCTCAGTAACTGCTTTGTATTTATCTCACTGATTCTGTTCTGAGCCCTGTGTAAGCTGTTTGTCCCACCCATTGAGTTTCTGATTTCATTGATGACTATACTTTCTAATTTCTGAAGTTGCCGTTGATTTTTTTTTAAACTCGGCCTTTCTTTTTTCAACTTAATTTTCTCATTATAGTTTCTATTCTTTTAAAAACCATTATAATCATTTATTTTACAGTTTCTAATTAGTTCTTTTTTTGTTACATTCTTAGGGATGCTAATTTTTCTGTTAGCAGCTTCTGCTGATTCTGCAATGGTACGTTTGCTTCATCATGGGGTTTTTAGGATTTGAACTCGTCTTCAGCAAGAGTTGTTAATTTTGTGAGAGGTCCTTGTCCCAGAGTTTTGATGGTGTTTCTATGGAGTAATTTGGAGGTTTCCTGTGCCAGCTCCCCAGTGATTGTACTGGTTCAGACCTTTTTTATTGTCTTCTCACGTGGCAGTGAAAATTCACTACGATACTATACCTGGTTGCGCTCTGTTTTTCACAGGTAATGCCCCTAAGCCCCTAAAACTGAAGTTTGCCGTTGCTCTGGGCTGGCCGGCAGCACTGGGTTCTGTGCTTTATGCAGCAGCCCCTGAGCTAGGTCTGCTCCTTTGGGGACTCAGAGCCAGGTTTCCTATCCCCACTCCCAGCGCCCGAGCCTTATATTTCAGACTTCGAGTTTAGTTCTTTGTTCCTTTGTGGCACTTGGACATTTCTTGTTCTTTTAAGCTTGGCTCTATAGTACAACAAAAATGTAGTTACATTTTATCAGTTTTGTACTGGAAGGAGGGAAGGTTGTCCTCGTCAGTTTAGACTGCCATCATACATAGATACATTGATTTGCATGTGTGTGTATTTGTGAGATGCTTATCCTAAGTCATGTTTCTCTTGGTTTCAATCTCTTACCCACCATCCCTTTCATCAAATCTTAAATTTACAAAGAAATTTATTTGAATACCCCTTCTCTTTCTGGCCAAAACACAGGTGAAAAACAAAATGAGAAATTGAAAAGACTCTTTAAATAATCCATGCCTCTGGATTATTGATTTCTAAACAAAATGCAGATCTTTTTAGTTCTATTGCATGAAGTAGCAACATGGATATGAATTTTAGGAGGAACCACCAAAGGAGAATAGGTTAGGGTTCAAACTTTTGAGCCCTGAAGTAAGGTTCTGGTATTCCCACGATACGTGGCAAAACCCAGAATTCTGAAATTGGGACTGGCTCTTCTTTCCTCTCCTACCAAAAAAAAAAAAGAAAAAAAAGAAAAAGGCACCAAAGGAGACAGTGAATTCTGTTTCTGTTTCTGCCATTTGCCGGCCTTGCTAGAGGGATGTTCGGAGCCAAACTGAGGGGAATGAGGAAACCATTTAGGCAAAATATGTGTGAAACTCAAAAGGTATTTCAGGTTGTTGGAGAGTTTCACATTAAGTGTTGAACAGGAAGAATAGCTAATTAAGAGAACAATCCTGGGAGTGGATGCTCCTTTGCTCTTTTGGAGGGTCAGAGTGAGGGCAGAGAATATTCCGGAGGTAGAAGGTAGTCCCTTGGCCCTGGAGACCTGCACCAGACCCAGGGTGTGAGATCGCTTCACTTCCTCCTACCTCTCACTCCCACACTCGTGTTTCCCCTCACTTTTACCAGCACAGTAAATCCTGTCTTGTGCTGACATTTCTCCAGAGACAAAGTGCACGTCTCAGTTTAGGGAGACAGCCTGCTCAGTATCTTAATTACTTTATAACAATAAAACACGCACTAGCCTAGATTTATTATGTCAGTGCTCCCTCCACCGATCTGAATCAGAATTCTCACTTTAAGTGCCAGCCACGTTTGTGCTTAGAGAAATGCAGCTCTTGTTCCATTTCAGTGGTTTTTATACTTCTTTGGCTGTGTGTTACTTCACATGGGTGGGCCCCAGTCTGTGGATCCAAAAGATTTCTCTGCATTTTGTATGCCATTTTCTTCAATATTGGTGTTGATTTCTTTGATGTAAAATAAGAAAACCCTCACTTGCCCCTTAAGCCTTCTTTCATGACCCACATGGCCCACAGCTGTGTACCCTAGCCCTCTGCCACCAGCATCTGCCAGCATTCTGTGTTTGTGGATCCAGCTTTGGGTGCAGGCAGACCTCCCCATATAATTGTGCATGTACCTTCATGAGTAGTTAGTTTTCCTCAGAGTTTTGTGACTCAATCTGGATAATTCTTTTCAAACTATCTGGTTTGGTCTGTTGAACACACTTGGGTATTTCCACAACCCCCTTCCATGTAATCCTGTGTCCCGTGACTTAAGTTTAGCTAAAGTGGCTGCTATGTGACCACACCAGAGGGACACAGATGTCTCACTGTGTGAATAGGTCTCAGCTCTGGCAGAACCTGGCTTTCTAGCTTCCTGGCAGAGGGATCTTCAGAGGACTTGTTTATTATCTAGTTTCCCAAACTGTGAGTCCCCAGTCACTTGTTCCGTTTTTTTCTTTCTCTTTCTCCCTCTGTTCTTTACATCTGAGCCAGGGAGCCTCCCAGCTCACCCCACCTTTGAGCAGTACTCCTTTTTGACTGAGCGCCTGTCAGCTGGTGTGTTCCCTTCCAGCCTGGGATCGTGACCCAGCCTTCCCCTTAGCTGCCAGCTGCCCACTCCTTTGTTACGCTGTCTTCCACCGGGTGTCAACAAGGGACTGAACCCAAGCTCCTCCCGGCGCCAAATTTTCCTATGGACCATTTTCCCAGCTGCCTGATTAGATCATTTCTCAAGGTTTTGTTCTGCTAAGAGAAAAATTGTTAGGAAATTTGAACCTTGGCAAAAACAAGAGCTGAAAACTCACTGAGTTCCTGTTGCATAGTTCTCACCATTCGGTGTCATAGATAGAGGGTCTGGACTGAACTCTGAGAGGTGCAGCCATGGAGTCACCAGGGAAAGTGGAGCATCTGTTCACAAAGCTGGGAAGGGTCCTTTTGTGGAGAAGGAAGGGTTAGGACACCAGAGTGGGGTGTTTTGGGTGACTCAGGGTGACCTCATGCCATAAATTCCGATAAGAGCCTGAAGTTGTGCCATGTACTTGGGGGAAGTTTTGGGGACCCAACTAAGAAACTGGTGGTGGCAGGGTTCCGGAAATGCAGGCTGCTCTGAGACTGTGTAGAGAGCACAAAATACCACTTTACGCATGGAGTAGTTTTATTCTCATGGAGGAGGAGAGAAAAGCAACGGTAAGATCCAAAAAGAGGGGTGAGGGAGAAAGGGAAAGGATCAATTGAATGTTTACAAAGCCAGGTGTCAGGTTCCCTTAAAGCTTTCAGCACCGCGCTGGGTGAGTGGTGGTGTCCTTGTTTTGCTGACGGGGTGCCAGTGTGCAGAGGTTGTCATTTATTCACTCAGTCATTCCTTCAGCCATTCATGGGGGGGTGGGGTGGATTTGGTTTGCCAGGCACTGTGCAGCCAAGCAGCAGGAAGCTCAAGGTCGGGGACCCAGTTGTTTTCTTGAGAACTCGGTCTGATCACACAGGTCTGTATCTTTGACAGCTATGCCTATTCCGCTATCCTGGGTAGCTGTCTGAAAATCACTTACAAATGAAATGGTCCTGCTATTCATTGTCCAAATGAATGGGAACAATTTCAACTGTCAGATAATCCCCAAATCCCTATTTTAAATCTTTGTTGTTTCAAATGTTCTTCAAATTAACGGCAAATGTAATAAATACGATTTGCACGGTGCGGTTTAGAAAAGGATTTCATGTAGATGAGGCGATTTGTGCCTCTCAGCCCCTAGAGACGTGACTGAGTCCAGAGTGGGCAAGGCCTTGCGCCTCCACAGCCGAGCTCCCACTGCATTTCTGACAGAGCCGCCTGCACACTGCCCTTTCCCGAGCGGGCTGTTTCTGGACGCACTTCGCCTGACATCAGGGAGGTAATGAAGCATTCTGATTTAAGTCTCCTGTGGGGGGTAGTCAGTGTTAGATAAGCTAAATGGGGGTGGAGGACCAGACAAGCCGTCGAAAGCAGGTTGGGCTTCAGTGAAGCAACATGTATCTGGGAATTGTTAAAAATGACCCAAGCACACACACCCAGTTATCCTAGTGGGCAGTGCAGGAAGACTATGAATAACAGGAATTATTGGAACTGGTGATTCAGCTCTGATTAATTACAAAGGACGTTAAAAAATTTTTTTTTTTAATGATAATTAACCCTTCCTTAAAAAACATGCCAAGTAGCCATGGGTTATGTCCCAAACTTGTACTTTCCCACGCAGATGGGCCTTCTCCGTAGACAGGCTGCAGATAGACTGAAGAGCAGCCCTGCTTTTGCCTTTGAACTAGCTCTGTGAATGGGAAGCCGCTGATAAGAGCAGCAGCTAGGACACTAAGTTGCCGTCACTTAGTGGTGTGAGCCTGAAAAGGCTAACATTCCTGCTTCTCGGTTTGCTTATCTGTACATTGAGACTAAAAGTCCTGTTACTGAGAATTGATGGGAGAATTAGATTAGATCATGTGGAAAGATTATGCCAATATATAATCGTAGGTTTAAATAAGTGAATAGGAATTTTAAACTAATGATTACTTCAAATTTTTTGATTAGGGGAACTGGGAAGGAAGGCGAGACTGATGAAATGACAGGGTTGTTCGCTGCTGTTAGTACTATATGTAAGGAAGTCTACAAGTGAAAACGGTCAGAGTTAACATTTCTCCTGGTCAATTGAATGGTTAAACAAGGAAGGCTATTGAGACGACTGGAAGCATCGCATTTTACTCATGTCATGAATAAATATGAATTCAACAAATATTTATCAAGCACTTAACTAAATGCCATGCTGTGTACCAGGCATTGGCAAAATGTTGAGTAAAAGGAAATCTCATCCTGACCACGATGGAGCTTACAGCTCAGTGCGGGCATCAATCAAATAGCCACACAAATCCGGAAACCTACAGCCGTGCTAAGTGCGTTTCTAAAAGGAAGGCACCACACCGAGCAGGCTTCAGGGGCAACCGGTCTTTTATGGGAAATGGCCGTTAGGAAGGATTTGTCTAGTTGGAGGCAGAGTTTCCAAGATGACAGCCTTGGAAGAGCTCAGCTGCAGAAACCCCCACAAGTCGTGACAAGTGTGATTACACTTTGTTCAAATTCTTTGACTTCCTATTAGGATTATTTGAGTTTATTGAAAACTGATCACCACCTCGAGTAGTATTAGCTAAGGGATACAGCAGGTGGTCCTAAGGGCCATTCTGTGCTGGCCCTGGATCAATCTGTCCAAACCCCAGCCAGGGAGGGTGCACTTGTGCAGGTGGAGGACGGGCCGGAGTGATCAGATTCCTGGGGGAATCCATGTGGGCAACAGCAGGCACCACAGGCCTGCATGCAGCCCAGCCTGTTTCCCTGGTGTCCTCACTGGTCCTGGACTCGACATTCACAGGCACTCCATTCAAGGGTCCAGGTTGGATGGAGTGTGTCAGTGGAAGGGAGCTTGCCGAGGTCTATCGTGTTCTTCACCCAGCCAAGCTGGGTGGAATTCAGGGTCCTGAGGTTCTCAGAGATGTGCCCGTGTCTGCTGTCACTGATGGGACTTGGGCTGGAACCTGGAAGCACCTGGAAATTCTGAGTCTGGGTCTAAAGCTGCCCAAAGATGGACTCAGCGTGCGTGTTACCTGCAAAGAGAAACCCATACCTGAGAGGGGCTCATAATGCACCCCCACTCCCACCCTGCACTCGGCTGGAGACTTGTAAAGCAACGCTCAGTGTGATGAAGAGCAAGTTCTGCTTTTTTCCCTTTGAAAATCGAATATTCTATTGAGGGAAGACGACTGGTTTCCAGTTAGATGCTCTGGAACGAGCACTTGGATTTCTCCGTTTTAGACCAATGCCAGCTCTCCCCTGGCGTGGTCTCCACCGTAGGATGTGTTCCACATCATTCAAACATTTCAGTCACGGGGTTTGTGCCCACCCTGTGGACGTGCCTAGCCCCTGTTGGATCTCTTTTTCTGACAGAAGGGAGGCATTTGGGAACTCTGTCAGTACTTGTGACAGGTTGGCCACACTGCTGCTTTTGCCCCTGTTGTTTCAAACCAAAGATGACAGTGACTGTTGAGGTGCTCGGTGTGCTCAGCGCTCCAACGGGAAATAAGAGGATTTCTGGAACACGTTTGGCAATCACTTCCGAGTTTTCCACTGGGACCCAAACACTGAGAACATCTGGCTTGTGCCGGTCGGCCATCCTCCTTGGTGCTCTCATCGTGCTCGGGGCCTGCATGCCACCGAATCGGAGCTGTCCTCCCGTGGTGCTCGGCACAAATGCTGAACATGGACGCTGTGCTTGATCCTGGAACTGAGATGACAGGATCGCGCTGTCCTTGATAACGGCGATAGGTGGATTTCAGGTTTTTATTTATAGATTAATTCAAGCCTTCAGCTGGGGAAGGAGCTTGAAGGGTCTGTCACCAGCCAAAGCCTCTGGCACCAGCCAGGGTGGATGCCCTTCTCCCCACCCAGGTTGCTAGAAATCACTATGCATCTTTGGCAGCTCTTTCTCAAAGTGAATGATGGAAGGTTGGCAAACACTGAATTATGAAATAAAGGAAAGCCGTAGGGTGCTTTTGTCATCCTTGGTTGTGAATCCTAAGTAACGAGAGCAGATCTGTAATGGGGTACCACAGGGTGCCTTGCTATTAAGCAATTTGTTTTTCAGTGTGTTCTCTTCAACAGACTGGTAGGCAATGGCTGACCGGACATGACTGACTGGATGGTTATAATTGGGAAACAAGTTAATGCCACTGACACTGGCTCTGGGGGAAACAAGGATACTGACAGGTTTCCAGAGGCTGTTGTGTGAAGGGGCTCATTCAGTTCCAAGAAGATGGGAGGAGCAGGAGAGTGACCATATGTGCTACCCGTTAATTAATTTGTATCATATGGCAAATTGTCCCCATCTGGGGCTGGTGACCTCTGTTAAGTTCAGAAGAGCGACCAGGAAGTTCTGGAGACAGATGTGTCCTCTGCTCGTCTCCAATCCCCTGGCGCCAGCAGGGCACTCAGCACTTCTTCCCCGAGGCCTCCCTGTTGCTTCCCACACTGGCTGTCTCATTCTTTCTCCACAAGCAACCCTGCTCCCAGATGTTTCTTTCTTGAGTGGTACTGAACTTAATTCGGGGCATGGGAGGGGGAAGAGAGGCGACAAAGGGGTTTCGGAGGACTTCACCTTGAGGTCTGCTGATATTTACGATAAAGAGTTGGCCTGTCAAAGAGTTTTTATAAGGGTGTGTGTGTGTGTGTGTGTCAGGAGTTCTTTAATGTGCACGCACGCACGTGTGTGTGTGTGTATGTGGGGTGTATTTTCAGATTCAGAATAACTTCTTAAATTGGTAAGTTTTCCTCAAGGAGAAGAACCATCCCATTTTTGGTCCTCTGTCTAGATATTTTTAATTCATTTTGGATCACAGAGGGGTTTAACTCACAAAGCTTTCTCTTTTCATCCTTTGGGTAGCACATCTCTGTTAGGCCCTGGGGCCCACTCTCCTTGTCCCGTGTTGGGATGGATCACAGAGGATGTGCCCTTGAAGTGGCCCCTCTGCCTGCCTGCCAAGGGCACTGGACCAGTACTGAACAGTCGGGACGACTTATGATCTAGGGCTGGGGAGTCCTGTCAGGCAGACCTCCCTGCCCCTGGGCAGCTATGCTGGCAAGCTGAGCACCTACTGGATTTCCCGGATTCACCTCATGACATGCAGAGAGAACACAGAGCATGCTGAACCCCTGTCACTGCTGTACCCCACCCCACCGCCTCCCAAACCACAGCTAGGCGTGTGTCAGTGCACCCACACGCATTCTCGAAGTAGAGAGTTGGGGGCTTCAGGGCAGTTTGTGGCCATTCCTCCTTGGTGTTCCCAGAGGGTGGTGGGAAGCCTCATCTCAGCAGTACGACTGTGACCGGGGACAGCCTCACCGGCACCTTCCAGTCTTATCAGGTCATAGGGTTTTTTTCTTCTCTGCTAGTGTCATGATTTCCTTTTTTTTTTTTTTTTTTTTTACATTTTGTTTTCCTCAATCAGAATCCAAACAAGGTCCACATGTTACATTTGTTCCTATGTTTATAAGTTTTCCAAATGAATTATCCAGCCCTAAATGGTGATAGGGCTGCTGTTGAGAAGCCCTGCTGGTGGCGTCATTTAACAATTTCTTTGTCCCACTCGTGCCTACAAATGACAGCAGTGCTTGGTCAGACTCAGGTTCAGTTTCTCAGCAAGAATAGCTCCTGGGTGTCTCTGTGTACTTCCTATTGTATCACATCAAGAGGGACATAATGTCAGCTTTTCTCATTTTTGTCAAGATTGATCTGTAGGTATAGGTGGTGAGGGTCTATTCTTCCATTATAAAGTTCCCCATCAGCTAATGGTGTTAGCGTCTGTTAATGACCATTAGGCAGATGGATTATTTCATTTAGATCCACATTATTTCTACATGTGTAAGTCTTCCCTGAAGAACGTTCTTTCATAAATTATACCCCAAGGTACAGTGCACCACCAGATAGGTTTTTGAAGCAGGTATCAGAATAATGATTTGGTTCTTTAGCATGTCCAAAGGTGACTGACTGGTGAGGTTTTGGTTTTTTAGAAGATTTTTATTAAAAACCTAGCTAACGTACAATATAATATTAGTTTCAGGGGTACACCATAGTTATTCAACATTTATTTACCTAAAGTGATCACCATGATAAGTCCCGCAACCATCTGACACCATACTATGCTATCACAGTATTATTGATTATTACACCCCCATAACTTAATTGTTTCATACCTGGAAATTTGGACCTCTTATTCCTCTTCACCTTTGCTCCCCTTTTTAAAATTTTCAATTACAATTGACATTAAATATTATTTTATATTAATTTCAGGTGTACAGCATAGTGGTTAGATATTTTTATAATTTAAGAAGTGATCCCCCTGAGTAGTACCCACCTGGGACCATACATAGTTATTACCGTATCATTGACCATATTCATATGCTATGCCCTGTATCCCCATGAATACTTTGAAACAACCAATCTGTACGTCTTAATACCTTCCGCTTTTTCACCCACACCCCCAACCCTCCTCCCATCTGGCAACCATTAAAATGTTTTCTGTAGCTATGAGTCTCTGTTTTGTTTGTTAATTTTGTTCTTAGACTCCCCATATAAGCAAGATCACATTGCATCTGTCTTTCTCTGTCTGACACTCCACTCAGCACAACACCCTCCAGGTCCACCTATGCTGCCACAGATGGCAAGAACCCATTGCCTTCCATGGCCGAGCAATATTCCATTGTATTTATGTACCACGTCCTCTCTATCCATTGATGGACACACACACTGCCTCTATATCTTGGCCATGGTAAACAATGCTGCAATGAACATAATGGATGCACACATCCCCTCGATGTAGCATTTTGAATATCTTCAGCTAAATACCCTAAAGTGGGATTACTGGATCCTTCTTTCTCTCTTTTTATAGTCTTTGTTTTAAAGTCTGCTTTGTCTGGTATAAGTATTGTTACCCCAGCATTTTTGGTTTTTTTAAATTTCCAGTTTCATGAAATATTGTTTTCCATCCCTTTACTTTCTGTGTGTGTGTGTGTCTTTCTATCTGAAATGAGTCTTGTAGGCAGCAGATGTAAAGGTTTCTTTTGTTAACCATTCATCCCTCCTATGTCTTTTGATTGGAGCATTTAATCCATTTGCATTAAAAGTAATTGTTGATAGATATGTAGCTATTGCCATTTCATTCGTAATTTTTATTTTATTTTTCCATCTTAAAGAAGTCCCTCTAAGATTCCTTGTAATACTGGTTTGTTGGTAAACTCCTTTAGTTTTTTCTTGTCTGGGAAGCTCTTTATCTGTCCTTCGATTTTAAATGATACCCTTGAATAGTCTTGATTGTAGGTCCTTTCCATCACAATGAATATTTTGTGTCAATCCCTTCTGGCCTACAAAGTTTCTGTTGAGAAATCAGCTGACAGCCTTATGGGAGCTCCCTTATATGGGAGTTGCTTTTCTCTTGCTGCTTTTAGGATTCTCTTTGTCTTTAACCTTTGCTATTTTAATTATGATGTGCCTTGGTGTGGGCCTATTTGGGTTCATCTTGTTTGGGACTCTGCACTTTCTGGGCTTGTATGTCCATTTCCTTCACCAGGTTAGGAAAGTTTTCAGTCATTATTTCTTCAACTAGGTTCTCAGTCCCTTGCTTTCTCTCTTCTCTTTCTGGTAACCCCTATGATGCGAATGTTGTTACGCTTGGTGTTGTCCCAGAAGTCTCTTAAACTATCCTCTTTTTTTTTTCCCATTCTTTTTTCTTTTTGCTGTTCTGATTGGGTGTTTTCTGCTACCTTATCTTCCAAATCACTGATTTGATCTTCCACTTCCTGTAGTTTGCTGGTGATTCCTTCTAGTGTCTTCATTTCAGTTATCGTATTCTTCATTTCTGACTGGTTCTTTTTTATGGTTTCTGTGTCCTTTTTTATGTTTACTATCTCTTTGTTGAAGTTCTCACTGAGTTCATCTATTTTCCTTAAGTTCATTGAGCATCCTTATAACCATTGTTTTGAATTCCTTCTCTGGTAGGTTGCTTGCCTCCATTTCATTTAGTTCTTTTCCTGGAGTTTTCTCTTGTTCTTTCACTTGAGACATATTTCTTTGTTTCCTCATTTTGGCTGCCTCTCTGTGTTTGTTTCTATGTATTAGTTAGATCTGCTCTGTCTCCCAGGCTTAGATGGATGGCCTTTTGTAGTAGGTGTCCTATGGTGCCCAGTGGCAGAGTCTCCCTGGTCACCTGAGCTGGATGCTCCAGGAGTGTCCCTTGTGCAGGTTCTGTGCCCTCCTGTTATAATTGAGCCTTGATTGCTATTGGCACATCAGTGGGTGGGATTGACCTTAGGCTGACTGGCTGTGGGGTTTGGCCACATCCACACCTTATGTGCTGCTGTGCGAGAGGCTTATTCCACTGAGTGCGATTTGTCCCAGTGGGATCTGGTACCTATTGAGACCACCCTTTGTGTGTGCCACTTGTGGGGGTAATTGGGCAGTGCTCTGCCGTGGTCTGAAGCCAACCTCCAAGTATGTTGTTTCTGGGGCCCCTTGGGAAGGGCTCCAGTACAGGCCCAGGTTATATCCTTAGTTATAACACTTCTGTTCAGCCAGGCTTCAGATAGCACTCCAGGCTGATTGTTCTATAATTTAGTTGTAATTTTAATGTGTTCCTGGAAGGAAGCAGGCCCAGTGTTTATCTACTCCACCATCTAAGGTGTTTTTTGTGTTTTTTTTTAAGTATCATTATAAACTCATGAATTTTAACACAGATGATGCATAACAATTCAGTGTAGTCGTTATTCTTTTTGACACTCGGATAGTTTCATCTTAGTCTAGTGGGAGCCTATTTAAGTTGTATCCTGGGTGCGTGTTTGAAAGTCTGTTAGTCTTTGTAGACCTTGCCTGAGTCTGATTCCCAGCCCTTCTCATCTGGGTTGAAGCAGGTTTATTACCGAATGTTAGATTCTTTCTTCTCACCTTACCAGCCAGCACAGGCTTCTGAGGCAGGAGGTCCAGGCCCAGGACTTGCAAGGATGCTGCAGGGCTCCAGCCAGAGCTGTCCCACGCATTGTCGTGTGAGCCCAGAGGGGCTGCGCCACTGCTTCCAGGATGGTGTGTGCCTTTGGGAGTTTCTCCTCACGCACACACCTCCTATCCTAGGATTGCTAATTTTGCTTAAGATATTGCCCACAACGACCGAGCTCAGTGCTGTCACAGAGGCCACAGAATAGATCTACACGAGAGTCTTAGCTCGCTTGCTATACACACCCCTTAATCTGTCTCCGGGGTCTGGGGTCAGGTTTGCATGTAACCCCGAGGTGCTGAGAGGCCCTACAGAGGGTAAGCTCTGAGTGGTGTCCTGTGCTGCCTGGCACCGACAGCTGCTGCATCAGAGGCATCAAATATGGTTGGCCCTGCATGTACTAGGCAGGGACAGTGAAAAGGAAGGTAAATGAAGGAGAAAAGCCAGTGACATTTTTGAGCTCTGTAGGAGTACATATGTATGTTAGCAAATTTATTTGCAAATTACCCAAAAGCAAGTTTGAGCTTCCTGTTTAAAGTGCAGGAAAACATAATTCTAATTGTTATACTGTAAAATAATGCCACTTGCCCATCACTGGGGGTGTCCTCATTGCAGGCCTCTCTGCCGCCTCCCTGGCCTCGAGGGGCCTCAGTGGCACTGGCTAGTCTGTGATGGGTGTTCTGCAGAGTTGCCCTCACAGCAGCTCTCAGATGTTTTCTCTCTCAAATCTCAAGATTGACTTAATAAAAATCCTAATGTCAGCAGCCTGTAAGCCCTTTCTGAGAATAAAATGCAGTTCATATGTCTACTAGGTGTTACTTATTTGCAGCTGGGTTGAAAGTCACAGATGCCTCCTTTCTGGGAACTGGGAGGTGAGGGACAGTGCCAGGAGAGTGTGTGGTTAGTCATTTTTATACAGGACAGACCCACACAGCACAAATCCTTTCCTGCCAAGCACTTCATTGTCCTTTGCAAACACAGGGTCCCTAAGAGCCAGAGGGCCAGATGAGGTTAGCAAGATTTTTAGAATAAGAAAGGACCCGACAGACTTCAACCAGATCCCCACTCCATAAAGAGAGGTAAAGTGGCTGAATGGAGTTGGGGCACCAGGTACAAGGATGTGGGTTTCCTTCTAGGCTCTGTCCCCCACAGCAATGCCAGGGCTCCGAGAAGGACTTTTTGAGATGGCAGATAGGGTGGCAAAATTACCCTGACTCTTGACTCCCCTGCCCCTCCCCCGTCATCCCTGGAAGTGCAAAAGAAGTGAGAGAATGGGTGGAGGATCTGAGAAAAGAATATAAGAAACACACAGGCTACCAAAGGTGTGGGTGGAGGTCTGCATGCCACACCGTGGGGACAAGTATTGGGGGGGGGGGGGTGTCGTGTCCTTTTCTCTCTCCTATATAGTACTTTTGGATGGATCATTGCCTGCTTCATCACATCCGAAAAAACAGAGAGGAGCAGTGCCAGCCCAGTGCCACCAGGTCAGTGGGGTAACATTAGGGCTGCATTCCATCTACAAGAGGGTAGGTGCCTAGAATATGTGTGCAGGCAGATCTGTCAGCCATGCAGTTTCCCCCTCCCCAGCCCTCTGTGCTTCAAAGGCAAGCTGGTGACAATCCATGCAGACAGGACTTAAAAAATAGTATCAAGATAGAGCTATGGGGATGTACCCAAGGGGTGGGTCACTTGCTTAAGTGGAGAGTGGCTAAGTCTAAATGGCAGCACCAGAGACTCTCCCTCCCCAGGTGTGTGGCCCACCCTCTCCGCTAGTTCGCCCCCATGGTGTGTACACAACACTAGCCAAGGTAGTCAAGATTCCCAGGAGAATATGAGATCACAAGGGAAAAAAATGAGACATGAAATAAGATGTAGAATTAAGACCCAACATAATAATAAAATAAATATGAATGGCTTAAACTCACCAATCCGAAGATAGAGATTTTCAGGTTAAATTTTAAAAAGAATATTTAGCAGTATGCTGTCTACAGGAGACATAAAAGGATGCAGAAATGTTTATTAATAATTCAGACAAAAGAGAATATTAAAACATCAAAATGGACAAGCAGAATATTATTTGTTAAGAGGAACAATATATCCAGAACATATAATGATAAAGATAAATTTATAAATATTGCCTCACACAAAGCAGCTACCAATAGTACTAAAAGGAGAAATGAATAAATCAACAACTGTAGTCAGAAATTTTATATGCCCCTCTCAGAAACTGACAGATCAAGCATGAAAAAAAGCAAAGATAAGAAATTATGAACTTCAAAATTAATATATGGCAGTTTATTTTTATATACACACAGGTACATATGTTTGCAAAAATTAACCATGTATTAAGCCACAAAAAATGCCATAATTTCAAAGACTCAATATCATCAAGACTATAGTTGTTTGTTTTTTTTACCATAATGTAATAATAAATAATTGAAGTACAAAACAAAAGAATAACACTCCCCACCCCATGCTCATTAGCTGAAAGCTAAAAAACTCACTGCAAATGACTCCTGGGTTAAAGAAAGAAACGTAAGAGAAATTTAAAAATACTAAGAACAAAATTTGAACACTGAAAATTTTCAAAAATTGTGGAAGATAAAGTAGTACTTAGAGGGAATTTATAGTTCTAAACCACTTATCCAAAAAACAAAAAAAAGAGACTGAAACAAGAATGAATTGAAAAAAAAAGGAAGAAGGAAAGCAATAATACAGATAAGGCTGTCAAATCTATGGTGATGGAAGGAGCCCTGACTCTGGGTGGTTAATGCACAATGTGAGATATAGATGATGTATTATAGAATTGTACTCTTGAAACCTATGTAATTTTACTAATCAATGTCACCCCCAATAAATTTAATAAATTTAAAAAGATAAGGCTAAAAATCAATGAAATAGAGGACAAAAGAGGATGAGAGAAAGAGATTAAGAAAGTTCTAACCTTATTCTTTAAAAAGATTAATGAGATATACCATTAATTCAGACTGTCTAGACAAACGAATAGAAGAAGAGGATGTTAATAAAACACCATGAAGAAGGAAATAAGTGCAGACTGAATGAAGGTGAGAAACACCCACTGGCTGTACCAGGATCTGGCTGGGATGAGGTGGGCGTCCCCACAGAGGGGTGGCCTGGCATGGGTATCAGTGCCAGAAAATGGTGAGGGGGACAGCTACACAGGAGGGGATGGCTGTGGGGACAAGAGATGGGTTACGTGCAGAGAGATTGATGAAATAGGTAAATAAATTAAGGACAAGGAAAGCCAGGTTTCTCATGGTAGGAAAGAGAGCTATAACAAAATGAAAATGAAAAAAAGAACTTGGAACTCTGTGGCATTGAATTGCAATTGGTATATGTGTGAACTCTTCATTTTCATTATAAATACAGAGAGGATACAGAAAAACCTTAAGATTTATAACCAGGAATAAGAGAATGGTTCGACAGTAGTGCGTCTTACTACATGGATTAAAGTAGAAAGTCATGCAAAGCTCTTATTATTATTGCTAATTATATTTAATTGTTATTACTAATTAAGTATGTTATTTTAAAAAATGTAAAAACTCACAGAGTGCTAGAAATAGAAGAGAAACAGATAACTCAATGAAATTATATATTAAAAAATGTATGGTAAATATCAATGGTGGAGAAACCCGTGTTAAGATTGTGAAACCAGCCGATAAGCCTGCTGTGTAGCATGGCGACAGTTGGCGAGTCCTGGAGCACTGGCCACTGCACTGAGACAGGAAAGAACAGGCTTAGAAGGGGATCAACAAACTCCAAGAACTAATCCAGAGTTCAGCAAAGGTGCTAGGACAGGATAGCAAGGGTTCCTCTATGCCAGCACTAACCAACTAGAAAGTAGACAATAATTGAAAATGTCATGTACAATAGCAACACAACTATAAACTATTTAAAAATGTAATGAAGGATGCATAAGAATTTTATTGACAATGATTAAAACTCTATTTTAGGACACAAAGAACCCCTGAATAAATGGTGTTATTCTGATCATCATATGGGATTGCTAAACATTGTAAAACTGTCAGATTTCATGAAATTAATGTATGCAGTCACTAGAATTCCAATCAATATTCCATAAAGACCTTTCAAATGACTTAATAAAACGATTCTACAATTCATAGACAAGGATATGAATTTGTGGTCAATAGCTTGACCACAAATAACTAAGCCAATTTTGAACAAAAGCAGAGTGAAGTTGGCAGGGGGTTGGGGAGGAGTTGTTCGTTCCACTAGCTATTGAAACACACTATGAAGCCATAATAAGAAAAACAGTGAGGTAGTGCAGAAATGGACAAATAGACCAACTCCATGGGCTGACTACGCAAAAACAGACCCATGTTTATATGGAAGTGGATAGTGATACAGGTGACACCAAAAATGAATGAAGAAAGGGGAGATCGTTTAGTACATGGTGATGGAAAACTGCCTCCCTTGTGGAGATAAAGCTGGATTCCTATCTTATATCATATACAGAGGTGAACTCTGGATAGATTAAAGGGCTAAGGGTGACACATAAAACCATAAAGCTAAAGGAAGAAAATATGGGAGACTATCTTTGTGATGTTAGGATGAGAAAATACTTCTAAAATTTAAATAAGACTGCCCATAGTACATGAAAAAAAACAAAACAGATTTGACTATGTCACGATGAAGGATTTCTGTTTAACAAAGTATACCATAGACAAAATTGAGAGAGTTGAACAAATGGGGGACTTTGCAACACAACCAATCGACTAGGGAGACTAGTCAACCCAATAGGAAAAATAGAGAAGTGTGAATTTGAACAGATATAAACAATAAGACATAGGTTTATGCTGTCAGATTGTCTAAAAATGAACAAATAAGTAATAGCTAGTATAGGAAAGGATGTGGAGAAACTGGACTACTCAGCCACCACTAGGGGTGGGGGATGTAATTACATATGCCAACATGCTATAGCCCAGCATTGCCCCTGATGGATACTGGTCCAGACGAACTCTCCAGCAGGACTATAAGGAGAGAGTGTGACGATGTCCACAGCACTGTATCAGGGAGTTGGAGGTAACATTAAGAAAGTGGAAAAGTGAAATGGAAGCAGCCATTAGAAGCAGTGAACACATGCAGGAACATAGATCTTAAAAACAGTGTTAATTGGGGTAGGGGGGAAGAATGAGATTTACAGCATAATCACTTTCGTGCAAATTAAGGCATACACTCAGAACGATGCAAAGATATATACATATTCTGTTTATATATCAAACATATTAGAGTGGGTGCCTCATGAAGAAGGGAAATAAGAGTGGAGATTAGGTATGAAGGGGAAAACAAAACTAGAAGTTGAGAGGCACCGTAGCATATAACCACAGTTAAGAGCAGGAACTCCAGAGCCTGGGTCTGAATCCTGGCTCTGCCCCTTACGATAATAGCTGCAACCTTGAGCAAGTAACTTAACCTCTCTTTTCAAGCTTCCCCATCCATAAAAAGGGTCTGGCAGCTAATCTCCAAAGATGTCCCCAAACAATTCTGCCTCTCCCTCTTATTGGCAAGCGGCTCCTCCCATCAAGAGGCGGGGCCTCTGACTAAGTCGACCAATCGAATTTGAGGAAGTCACTCTGGGCCTTCCAAGCCCAGGCTTTAAGCACCACAGAAGCTTCTTCCCCTCTTGGAACCCTGAGCCATCATGGAAAGAGAGGGGCCCTTGAAGCTGAGATGCCTTTGGAGAGAGAGGGCATAGGAAGCGCGCCTGAGCCATCGGACTGTTTGGGACACCCAGATGCTACCAGAAGAGGACCGCTCATGGACTGTGCAGCTGAGCCCTTGCCAACCCATAGAATAGTGAGATGCAAGAAAATGGATGTTGTAGACACTAAACTTTGGGGTGGTTTGTTAGGCGGCAATAGATGGAGTCGTTGTTGAGGATTAAAGGAGGTAGTTTTCAAAGTGCTGACTAGTGCATGGCTCATGGGAAGTGTCTGGCACTATGTACATACTTGTGGAATAAAGAAGAACAGGGCCTATATAGTCTGATGGTGATAGTAATTGTGTCATGGACTAAAATGTGTGATTAACCCAATTCTTTGCATCTGGTATCCACAAATAAGATAAAAATAAAACCTCTAATAGAGTCTATATATTCGTTTCCTTGACAGAGTAACTAAGACCCAATAGATGAAAAGTGTGTTCAAAAAGGAGAGTTTCTCAAAATGAAGCAGGCCAACCCGAGCCAATCTTTTTCTGTTGTTTTTGTGCCCAGTATTCAGGAAGGCACTGGAAGTGTGAGCTCCGTGACTCATGAGTCCCTCATTTTGGGGAGCACAGACAATGGATGGGCTATATTTGTTTTCCTCTGTAGCTCTAGATCCATATCTAGCAAATTTTAAAAATCTGTGATGACTTCTCAATTAGCCATAAGCTCCAGTATCAGGAAATGCAAGGATAATTGAAATCTACACATAATTCAAAGATCTCAATCCCTCTGTCATGTCAACCCCCAGAAGGGTCTCTTACGGTTCTTTTTACTCTCAAGCACAGTGTACTCAATAAATGTCAGTTGATTGTTTAAAACGAATCCCTTTTCTTTTTGAAAAGGATTTAAAACTATTTGGTTATGGTCTTTCACGTCATTTATCAAAGCTGTTTGTCAAAACCCAAACTAAGGCAAAATAACCCAGACATTAGCAACAGTGAGTGGAAGGAAGGGGCACCATTCATTCATTCATGAACTACTGGGAGCTAAGCCTTACAAACCTTGCAGGAACTGTCTGAGGTAGGTTATCCTATTTTACAGAGGCAAAGACTGAGGCTTAGATGTGTGTGTGTGTGTGTGTGGGGGGTCACTTGTGTGCAATCAGCAGCTGAGACATGGCAGAGCCAGGTTCAAACCCAGGTCGTCTGTCATGGCTGGTTCTCTCCTGCTCTGTCGCACTGGGAGGCAGAGCCACAATCACCCCAGAAGAAGTAAACAAGGGAAAGGCAGTATGTCCCAAAGCTAACTCCTAGACACAGAGACTTTTGTAAAGCCAAAAGGGGTGGATTGGAGAACGTACTAGCCCACGCATTTCTGCAGAAGCCACCCATTTTGGAGAGGGTCTGCAGTTGACGAGGCATCGCCTGGGACTGCTGACTTCTCAGAGTCCAAGCTCCACAGCACCTGCCCCACGCTGCTGGCAGCCTGCTTAGATCCTGTGTGCTTTGGTGGGAGGGATGGCCTCCAGCCAGGTCCATCCTGGTTTCAACCTGTCAGCCGAAAATGATCCTGAACCCCGTCCCACTTGCTGGCCCACCTCCCAATCCCACGTAAGGCTTCAGAGTCACAACCTGCGTTTTTCATCCAGCACTAAGGCTATAAGCTGTGTGGCTCATCTTCAGGTAAGTTCTGGGAGCATCCGGTAAAAATAGAAAAGAAGCTTGCGCCCATTTCCCTTCCCAGGTATCTTTCCTCCTCGGTTTCTTTCGGCCGTGGGACACTCCATGGTAAGGGCAGGCTGAAGAGAAAGTTTTTGTGGGTGCCATGGTGCTCCATAGGCTGTGTGCAGTTGGGAAAGGCCCAGCAGACCCGGGTCAGACGGAGGCTGGTGCCAAGAGCGGAAGGCCTGGCGATGGCATGCACCCTTCCGCTGGCCCCGGGCTGAAGCGCAGGCAGCCAGGCTGCTTTTCCCTTCCATTTCCTCCTTTGGTTCCTCCATGCCCCCAGATGAGTTACTTTCACCGAAAATGAAATGACTGTGACTGTAGCCCAGCTGCAAGTGACAATCCAGGGCTCTCAGGGCACGGGGAAGGGAGACCAGGACATGAAAGACAAATACAAGTAACTTTTGAGTCATGCCATTTATTTTTCCTTAATTGGGTTTTACAGCTCATCTGAGCTTCTGCTCGGTTCTCTGAGGAGCTGTAGAGTTAGTGTGAACGCTCATGTTTTCTGTCCCCCAGACAAGAACACGCAGGAACACACACGCGCACACACGCAGGCAGGCAAGAGCACGCTGGACTTGTTTCAGTTCTTCGTTCCCCCCTCACGCTTCACCGTGACACACATTTGTTTCCACCTAATAGTCTCAAGAAAAATGTTTAGTTAGGACGGGAAATGGCAAGGAGCACGGATGACAGGACTGTGTAAGAAGCTGGCGGGAGGGAAGCAGTGAACCACCAAGACCTTTTACCTGCCCCTTGTCGTTCCTTTCCCTGCTTCATTTTCGATCTTTCAAGAAGAAAGATAGCACAAGGCTAGCAGGACTGCTGCTGCCCCATGCAGCCCCTCTGTGCCAGTTAGCAAAGGGCACCCCTTCTTCCAGGTAGATGTAGCCTGGTGTGGTGACAGAGGCAGAGCCTGGACCATTGCCTGCACCTGTCCCCTGCCCTCCGGCTGGTGCCTTGTGCATATGCTGTAGTTCCCTGGACTCTCTCACCTTGAACCACCTCAGGTTGAAGGGCCAAGAGGGGATGAAACGTCCTCCAAACCCCAGACGGGCCCTGGTGCTGATGGAGCTCAGTCTCTCACAAGGAGCTCCGAGCTGGTGGCCTGGGAAGGGAGGCACTGATGCTACTCTTGGCTACCAGGCATGTCCTGCCCACCACCCCACATGCCACGCGCTCCTCACATCTGGACTCTGTTTTATTTCCCAGGGTGGGGATGCGAATGTGGGGGAAAGAGGTGTGGCACGGGCATAGCACTAACGTGCCAACCTTCCCAGTGCAGAAGCCTAGCACTTCCGGAAACTGGCCTGTTTTTGATATTTTGCATCATTATGTCTCATCCTTTGAAACGAGACAGCAGGAATTCTCTGCAGTCCAACCAACCGCAACAGGAAATGATGCCTGAATCTGTTGCTTCCTTAATTCATGGAAGCAGGGAGGAGAAAGGGTATGGTCCTCTGATGAGGGTTTGTGCCATTCAGTTGAGAGGTGTCACTGGTTAACCTAGCACAGGGACCGAGGCTGGGTGGACCTCATTTATCAACTATATTACAGGGCTGCAATTCACCAGCTACCAAGTTGGACTCTTGGCTCTGGAAATTTAATGTGTGACAGCTGCGTGCAGCCAGTGGCGTCCAGCAATTTAAAAAGGTCAATTAAGAAACGGTTGATAGTGGTGCAGCTAATGACAGCCCAGAGGGGTGAGCAGGGCTGAGTAAACAGAAGGACTGAGACGTATATTACTGGAATTGAAGTGTCGAAGGGAAGCGTGTGAGGAGGAAATCTATTGTCACAAGCCATAAAGCACCTCTGAGTGTTGCAGCGGAGAGCAGTGCAGCTGTTTCCCTCCCCAGGCGGCGCAGGGCGCAGTCTGTGAGGGGCGGGCTCTGGAGACAAAGGCCACACCTGCATCAGCTTGAACAATCTGCAGACAAAAATCGCTACCCTCCTCACTGCCTGTTCCTTTTGCACTTGCTGCTCTCCCACTTGGGGAGCATAAGGCAGATGCTGGAGGAATAGTCAGAATGTGGGTCATGTTCCAGATATCCATATTGTAAGCATTTCCCAAAGCTGCGCTCCGCCTTCTCCTGCTGGCCATGGGTGGGTGGGCGGGCGCCTGAGCCCCGACCCCAGCGAGTGCTTTCTTCAGACGACACATCTGCTCCCGGGCTTCAATGGACACACAGATGCAGGATGCAGTTTATATCCTTTACGCTGCGATAGATGAAAGAGGGGCAGGGAGCCCTTAGAAAAAGTCTGTGTCAGCCTGCGACAGAACTGGCTCATGGTGGGAGGAAGACACTGTGTGCGGCGCCGTGTTTTGAAACTCAGACAAAGGGGTCCTAGAGCGCTAGGACAGGCTTGTTGGCCACATCTACCTGCCAAGCTGGAAATCCAATAGGGCGATGGGAATGCTAATTGATATGCAAAACAGGTCCAGGGTTCCTAGAAACGTCTAACGATCTTCCAAGTCACTGCGAATGCACGATGAAGACAAGCTCCAAATGAGATGGGAGAAAGGACCCCAACCTTTTTCCTCTTTTTCTGTTTAAAATCTACTTTGGGAAACTTCATAGGTTTTAGGATTTAAAAAAAGAGTATCGCAATCAGTGGGGTTTGTCTTTCACACACTGGATGTTTATTATTAGAAAATAGCTTCTATCAGCTGTCAGTACCAAACAAGTTGAAAGGAGCGTGCGTCTCACCATAATTTTTTTTTTTCCTCCTTAATGAAATTTAAATAAACAGCGCACTATGGGGAGAGCTGCCATACCTTTTTTCCCCCTTTAAAATCTGAATAATTAAATGACGTTTAGTACAAAACACCCTTCAAATATGACTTGTTCTGCAGCTGTTATGCTGTCCCGTTGAGTAAGGGACATGAAAGAGATGAAAAAGACCACTCAAGCTATCAAATGACCCCAAAGAATCTACAGTAGAAACCAGAAACAAATAAAGGAACCCAAACAAAATCCATCCAAACCAAGAAACCAGTTTTAACATTGGCTTTTCAATTTTGATTATCATCTAGGTTTAATATATATATGTATATATATGTATATATTTGAAATAGTAATAAAAAAGGAAGAATTGAATTGCATCCTTGGCAGGACAACCTTCCTCATATGTTAAAGAGGTGTTAAGAAAATTCCATACAGTATCTGCTAAATGAACATGTTTGGCAGCTTAGCAAATATCATATGATTGCAGCATCCATGATTTGAAGTTCAACAGCATTTTCTTTCTTCTGGCAGAGTTGGTTGCTGAGGGTGGTGAGCTAACACGGCTCTGAATGTTCTCAGACCCACGGGCTTAAGGAAAGGTTTGGGGGTGGCTCAGTGCATGGCCCCAGTGCAGAAACTTCCAAACCCAAACAACGAATCAACCAACCAACCACACAGATGTCAAACAATGGTCTCCTTTGAGTTCCTCTTGACAGAATGGAGGCCCAGCAAGGACTGCTGGTTAGAAGGTATGTTGACAGACTTTGGAATGAGGAGAATCACCCTTTGATTGGTCCGACGCCATTCGTTGTACAATCGACAGTGGTACCTAAATGACACCTGGGGTTAGGAGAGGAAAAATAAGGGAAGGTTTCAGGTAAGCAGAAGCCGATAATCAATCCAAAAAACAAACATGTCATTTCAAACAGCGCCAAACAGCTGGCAGCAGTAGCACGGGGCTGGGGCCCTGGGTAAGACTGCTCCTGCAAGCAGCTGAGTGCTGGCAGACCGGGCATCAAGCAAAGAACACCCGTGTGTGGACACACAGGCAGGGCTCCTGGAGAGGCTTCTTCATTCCTCCTCATCATGGATAAAGTCTGGATATCAATAGGAAAGGAGAATCCTTCTGAGTTTGGGTTTATTTTGGGGGTAGTGGTGTTTAGGCCTCAAATCCTCATTGATGAAGATGGTTGGCTGGAAGCAGTGGGCGGAGTGGGTACAGCACCAGCCCTGGCCCAACTGTGGGACCAGGCAATGTGCCTTTCTGGTCCTCAGGTTTCTCTCTGTTCAATGAGAGGGATGCTAGGGCTTCCTATACCCTTGTGCAAGTTGCATATTGCACAAATCAAAGGACTTCATTCACACTATGTAGGAAGGGACCCTTCATACTGTGCAGTGGACAACCTTCACAACTGTACTGGGTGTCCCTGGTGAGTGATCCCCAACTGCCTCTGGCTCCAGCATTCTAGGGCTCCTGGGGGGAAGCTTTGGCTTGGGCACCAACTCCCCTGCCCAGTCCTCCCTGAGCCACAGTGCCTTGTGCCCATGTCAGCATGGCATCAATTGCCGTGTCAGTGTACTTGTTTCTCTGTCTCCTGGCACTGAAGCATCCTGAGAGCAGGGCTTGTAGTCACCTTTGCATGCCCTGCACCTGTCACAGGGTCTGGACCTGGGAAGTTGCTCAGTGGAGTTTGTGGAGTGAATGGATGAGTGAAGAAATAGACTATGCTTTCTAATTGTAACACTGCTTCGGACTTAAGCCTCTCTTATATGATACATGGCAGTGCGAGTGGCAAACTCATGGTTAATTGTGACACAACTGTGCCCCCAAAGTGCTTGCTTCTCAGGTAAATACGCTGGAGTGAGAGGATAACATGTGTGGTTCGTTTTGGAGAAGGCTGGCGTAAAGCATTGAAGGACCGCTCAGGAAATTCAGAGTTTCATCTGTACTTCTGAAGATGTACAAACTGCCTTGAAAAATGGGGGTGGGATCCAATTTGAGTGCATGCAGATGACCAGATAAGTGCTGGGAAGGAAGGTGCCAAATTATCCATGGACTTAGGTTGACAAATTATCCAAGTATGGGCTGTTCAGCCACCTGGGGTGGGGGCATTGTGGTGACCCTGGTACAGGTCCATGGTGGTCAGAGAGTGGGCTGACCCGATGGTTTGAGCTCAGCGTTTCTACAAGTAGGGGAGAGTGCAGGCCCTTGATCAGAAAGAGCTTCTTAGTCTCTATGGCAGGATCATGAAATTCAAGGCCGCTCGCTCAAATTTCTGAAGCTAGAAAGCAAATGCCAGGCTGAGTGCCAGAGAGATTTGGGTATGAAAATATAAGCTTTCAAACTCACACAGATGTGCTTTTCTCCAAAGGGCCCTGAACATGCCAAAGCAAATCATGGTCTTTCCTTCCTTCCTTCCTTCCTTCCTTCCTTCCTTCCTTCCTTCCTTCCTTCCTTCCTTCCTTCCTTCCTTCTTTCAAGCTTGATTCTCTTCTGTCTATTCTGTCTTGCTGCTGCTTGGTGCTACTCATGAAAGTGAGAGGGGCAGGTTGGAAGGCTTGCTGTTCAGGGCCAAGGGCAGGGAAGAGGCGGAACACAGAGAAGTACTAATGAAGAGCTTTGGCAGTGAGAAGCCTGGAAACTGGAAACAGCACAGGAGAGCTGGATTTCAAAGCACGAGTCCCGTCATCCACGCTGTTAACAAGCCGCTCTGCTCGGCACTGGTAAGCAGACAGGTTGGCTGTGGGTGCTGGCGGGCGGCCCCTCACAGGGTAGGGAGCGGGCCTCGGGCTCTGGGCCAGACACACGGCGCCTGACTCCCCACTCTCCACAGGGGGCCCTGTAACTTTCGGAGGGTTGTTTGCGGCCTCCAAGTTTCAGTTCCCTAGTTTGTAACATGTGAATAATGATACCTGAGATAATGCACTTAGTACAGTGCCTCACGTAGGCGTTTGTGTTCTTGGCCCGTGTTAAATATGGGAAAGAAAAGGATAATTTTGTGATATTCCTTCTTCAATACAAGAAACTGGGGGTGGGGTGGGGGGAGAGGTTTGACTATTTTCTTTAGAGCCTTGCTTGGAATTCTGGGCTCAGCCCAGACCTCAGGAATCAGAGTGTGCGTTTTAACAAGATCCCCAGGTGGTGGCCCCGTACATTCCAGCCTGAGAAGCACCGAGGGAGTCAGTGACTTAGTAGGTCTCCGGGTTCCTTGGCAGGAAAAACAAAAATCAGCCCATTTGTTCAGACAAACAAATGAGATCTTATTATGCATTAATCTACCTTAATTGCTGTTAACGACCACAGTCCGCAGGCAAATCCAATCAATACGAAAAAAGCATCATATGAAGAGGACTCTGTATCAGGGAAAACAAAGGAAGTTGGGCCTGGGGCAGAAGGGACCACTGTGGATTAACGCCGGCTCCCGTCTCTAGGAGCTCCAAGACACCCCCTCCCCGCAATGGAATAAAAGAGGGAAAAAAGGAGGTTTGATGTAGAGGAATGAAGCAGTGAGGGAAAACTAAGCATAAACCAAAAAGAAGCCACAGCGTAGTAACGTTGGGGATTTTGTTGAGGTATGACTGAAATTCCCAAAGTTTTAAGGAGAAAGGAGGAAGAAAAGAGCGCGGGGCCACTATTGAAATGAAACGACCCCTCATGGGATGGGTTTCTTGAAGTGCATTCATTTCTTCACCCAGAGGCTATTCTCTTCCTACGGTGTGGAAGCCAAGGCGTGTACAAAGCGTTGTGGTCACAAGCAGGGAACAGGAGAGGCAGGGACGTGATCCACTTGGCCCAAGATTTGGTGTAAAGTCGCCGCAGGCTTTGGGGAATCTTCTCATTACATATTTGTATTCTGCCATTTCTCCCGGGAGGTTATGGTGTGACTGGGTGAAACACACGGATGGATCCAGGGCCTTGTCAGTTCCCTTCCCAGTAACGGGCCCAGCTCTCTGACCTCCGGTTGCCCGTGCAAGAGAAGAGGGCAGTGAAAGGAGGACATCAGCCGCGGGCGGAGAAATGCCCAGCGGGGATCACAGCGGACAGCCTCAGGCTGCCCTGGGCGCTTCCACAGTGAACCTCGTGGGGACAGTATTCTAGGGGAGGTTTTCCCCCTTTGTAACGAGAATATACACCATTATTAACCCTCAGGGCGGAGAGTCAGCCAGAGGCTGTGGATGGCTCGTTCATGTCATTCTGTGCTTGAACTGAAGTTTCTGTGCTGGGCACGGGTTGCCCCAGGGACCAACTGCACGGACGGGCTTCTGTGGTCACTGCACTGCGGAGCCTCCATTCTTGCACCTCTAACCTGGGGCTCATGTGAACTCCACTGGGACAATTTCTTATCACTTCATGTGGCCTCAGTTCTCATTTTTCTCTCTCGGTGTCTGTCCATGGACTTCAGATGGTCTGTGACAGAAACAGTGACGTTCCCGGGCACCCTTCTCTTGAGCTCTCGGAGTGGAGATGGCTGAGGCCTGAGCCTCCTGGGTTGCAGACAGCTTGTGTTTCCACACAGCAGGTTCCTCGCGCAGAACTCCCTGATGTATCAAGACCGGGGCCCTCCTGGCCGAGGAAGCGGGAGGCGTGCACCCCGCGAGGCCCTTGCAGGAAGCCCCTCGGAGGAGCGGGGCGGGGCCAGGACTGACACCACCGTTTGTTTATCTAAGACATTTTCACAGCATATTCTCCTTAAGCTTGACAGCTTGTTTACAGTGGGTTTCTGCTGGAGGGCAGTTTCCAAGTGCTGTCAGCTTCTGAATTACGGCTCTTGCCAGGGCAGCTCCGTACAGCATTTATCTGGGAAAGAGTTAGTCTAGATGCAGTGACCTATTGCTGAGCTGATGGCCACAGCATGTTTTTCATACCAGTCAAAGGGCAGAAATGCCTTTCTTTCCCTCTAGATGCTTTGCATTTTATAGAGGGCTGGGGGGCTGCAGTAGTTGGGGTGCAGGGAAGCCACAGGAAGAAAATCAATGTGCCTACGGCTAGGTGCTCTCATGATATATGTTCCCGTGTTATCCCACCTAATCCTCATAATAGCCCATTGACCCATGGGCCAGCAATCATGTCCTCCAGTTTTTGACGAAGGGGAAGGATGATCAGAGAGGTTAAGTACCCTGATGAAAGCTACACAGCTATTAGGATGCTAAATCTTGGGTTTAAACACAGAGCCTGTGATTCTAAATGCATGCACTTTTTACTATGCAGTTCTGCCGCTTGGAAACATTTCTAAAATGAAGTATATTATCACTCTCCTGAAAGAGCTGATTCCAGGAACCTTTCCCACCCAAACCTTCCTTTCACTTAGAATGGGAGATAGAGGAGGGTCACATCATTTTTCTCTAGGTAATTCTTTTCTTTCTTTTCTTCCTTTCTTCCGTCTGCCCCGCCCCTTCCCTTCTTTCTTTCTTGTTAGGTAATTGCATGCTTTATAAAGCAGGTTTTCAAAAAGACCTTCAGTTGGTTTGAAAGCCCAGCATTCACGTCTATACTTTCACCTCAGGAACTCTTCTAAGAAAAACCAGACGAACAAACCTCTATACATGGTAAAAAATCATTTTCCAGAGTAATTTCCCCTGTACTCTTTCATTTCAATCTGATAACACCAGGAGAACTAGCAGGATGGGTATTACGACCATTCCCACTTTATAGATGGTGACACTGAGGCTCAAGGCGGTGAAATGACGTTAGACGGTGCTCGCTAGACTGTTTAACTTCTTTCGAACTCTCTTCTCATCACAATGACCTTGTGACTTCTGAGTCAGATTCATTGCTTGATTCGTAATGAATCAGGATACATTTTGGAAGCAAAGACTTTTAAAAGAGGCAATAATAGTTTTGCTTTGGGGCTTTATCAGGCTGGGAACAGACTGCTTAAATTAACCAGCAGACTCAGAAAAAGTCAGAAGCACCAGAACACTCCCTGTTCACCGAGGCTCCCGTCGGGCCCCTCTTGTTGGGGCTGAAATGTGTCCCTCACTGACTGAGCACTCTCACCTGGGGGTGGGGGGTGGTACAAGAGGGAAATGAGCAGGGGGTGGAGGTCAGCGTGGTAGGCATGGCTGCTGGTGGGACGGGGCTTGGGAAGAACCGTGAGCAATGGAAGCTTCCACTGTGCTATGGGATATGGGAACGGCACATTTTAGACAGGAAGTACATATTGAATACAATGGAATGTGCTCAGATTAGAAACAAGCAGGCACAGAAGAGTAATGCCAGGAAGCAGGGGCCCAATTTCTGAAAATATTCTAGATAGTGATGTCCTTCCCTGCAGGTCCCAGAGGGAAGCATAGAGTTCAAATGCTGCACTTTGTAGGTGCTGCCAATGGGTGCCCGAGCAATCAACTTACTTTGTGAGTTAAAAATATGAAAATACAGAGATGTTTAAAAATTCTTTCTCGTATACAGTAGGAACACTTATTGGGAAATGGTTTTTCTTTGGTGGTGGCTTCTCGGCCGGATAAATTAGTGTTTTTATGGGCAGCAGAGTCAATATCCTAAAGCACAGAATAATCACCAGGCAAAGGGCAGCTCCACGCCCAACAAAGACTTTGGGCTGTGTCAGGACGTGAGAAGGAAACCACCAGCAGGAGGGGTCGTGGTCTGTGCAGGCAGTGACAGCAGCAGCAGCCAGGTGCACCGTTCATAACACACCACAATCCCAGCAGAAGTGAGAAGCACATACGACAGGAGGAAAACGCCCTGCCTCCTAACAGATGGAGACTAGTCTACCAGAGGACAGAGATGTCTAGGGCGGTGTCTTTGACTGATGGGCTCTCAGAAGCAGGGGCTTTTTCTTTATTTGATCTGCGATTCACTCACACACACACACACACACACACACACTCACTCTCGTAAGAGATCTAGCCGGACAAACCAATCACACACTCTAGCCAGCATTTGAAGGTCTGTCTTCTACTGGGCAGGTGAGATGTGCTACAGACAAGAAGAAAGGCTGTGCCGACCATGGGGCGGCCGGCTCCAGCTGGCCTGACCCCTGGGCCGCGGGCCATACTTACTAGTGTCCAAAAGAGGTAAATAGTGAAGAGTGCGACAGTGAGTGCAATGAGCCCGACGGCCTCGAGCCGGCTACTAAAGTGCAGGTGGTCCACGGCGCCCCGCAGGCAGAGCCAGCCTGAGATGGTGGCCAGTGGGGTTATGAACAAGAAGCACACCATGTCTCCGAACAGAGTCCGCTTCTCGTGCTGAGGGCCTGGGTTTCGGAGCCACTGCCGGGGAGAGGGAGAGAGAGAAAGATAAGCACAGGGTTAAATGCCCGTGTGCACTGGAGACACACTGCTTTGAAATGGTCTTTGTCTCCAGAATCTGGAACAAGGCACTTCTGACCTGCTCTGAGATCACACGGACGCATGAAGGACTCATGCCCAAGGCCCCGCCCCTGCGTTAGAGTGACTTCTGATGACAGCGATTATGATGGTGATGATGATGATGGTAACGTGTCCTGGCTGTAGATGGCCTGCTGTTTTGAAAATAGTTCAATGGTTATTATGAATCAGAATGGCTGTGTGGAAGGTAGAGAGGACTTTTGAAAGATAACAGGTGAGGTGTAACAAGTGCTGTCACGTGGTCACAGCCTTCCAGTGTCTTGACCCTGGGAATGTGTGCAGGGGAGCTCACCTCAGCAGGCCTGGGGTGCTCAAGGCCTGCAGTCCCAAGAAAGAACTGTTTTCAAGACTGGCTCCTAAGAGATGAGCTCTGAGTCATCGTAATATTCTGGGTGGTAAGCGTGTTGTGTATGTCCGAGGCATTGGGCCACAGGGCACAGTGGCATCACACAGTTTATGCCAACAATGAAATTGATGCAAAACACCTATGTTTGCCTTGGGGGCTGCAGTCTGAGCAGCGGAAGTTAGTCATACAGCCACGACTGACTCCAATAAACACCACCGACACCAAGGCCCAGGTGAGCCTCCCTGGTTGATTACACATTGTATGCGTTGTCACCATTTGTTGCTGGAAAAATTAAGCACACCTGTGTGACACTGCTGGGTGGGGACACCTGGGAGCTTGTGCCTGGTTTCTCCTAGACTAGGTCCCATGTACCTCTTCCCTCTGCTGCTTTTAACTGGTATCCTCTTGCTGTAATAAACCGTAAGCACGAGTATAGTACCCTGTTTCCCCGAAAATAAGACCTAGCCGGACAATCAGCTCTAATGCATCTTTTGGAGCAAAAATTAATATAAGACCTGGTATTATATTATTATATTATATTATACCTGGTCTTATATTATAGTAAAGTAAGACTGGGTCTTATATTAATTTTTGTTCCAAAAGATGCATTAGAGCTGATTGTCCGGCTAGGTCTTATTTTCAGGGAAACACGGTAAGAACTTTTCTGAGTCCTGTGAGTCCTTCTAGTGAATCACTGACCCTGAGTGTGGTTTGGGGACCCCCACCCCCACAGAATGAGGCTCACCTGACTCCATGAACTCAGTAATGCCCCCTCCCTCACATTTTAGGGCCCTGAACTTAGGCCTGTCCCTGACATCTTAACTCTACTACCATCTTGACTGACCCAACCCCCCAAAGGAAGGGAAAACTCGTGCTTGTTTAAAGACTGGAGCTGAGGAGTCTACAGGACAGGGTTGTTCTCTTCTCACTCGGGGAACTGCTGAATGCCTGCTGAAATGTCTTCCATAATCCATTCTAGGAAAAAATCATGCTTCCACATCGGTGTCAGTGGGTACTGGTAATGAGGCCTGGTGGCTTCAGATTAGTATTGAAACATGTCTCCAAATCATCTGACATTCCCATCTCACTATCCCATGTAGTGATGACAGTGGCCATGGAGTGCAGAGACTGGAGTGGGGTCGAACACAGATGATGGGGTGGGGGTGGGGAGAGACACTGGCTGACTGTCTTCCGTCTCATCCTACCAGCAAATAAGGAGAACTAGCAGTGCTGTGGACTGACCCCCAAATGGGAGTGCCATGGGCTGCTGAGCAGACATCCCAGAGGTCAGGGCAGCAATTCCCACAAAACCACTGGTGGGAGGGAAAGAACCATGACAGGGGAGACAAGAGTGCGTTGGGTGGGGCTGACTGGAGAGAGAGGAATGTCATGCTCAAGGGTGAAAGGGAGACAGAAGAGTTGCAAAGACGGCACTCAAGTTAAAGAAAGAGTAGTGTAAGGGCCAGCTGAAGACTCAAGGAGTGAGCAGAAGGGAAGGAAGGTAAAGGCACAGATGAAAACTTTCTGGGAAGTGCCCTTCCTCGAATGTTTGCCTGAGGCAAATATTAAATGACCGGGAATGCCGAACATAGCACTTTCCAGTGACAACCCGCCCTAAAAATCGGCTGAGATGCTGAAAGAATTCAGCCTCAGTTCAAAAATGGACATGAATAAATATTTAAAAATAGATAATGGGGAATTGACTTGTCTATGAATATAAATACAGCTTTATAAAAATTTAATGTAAATACCAAAATGATCAAGTGCAAACGACATTAACCCTGCCATGTGTTGTCATGCTACTTCAGATGTCCCAGCAGTTTCAAATTCAAAGAACTCTCATTAATTAACATCTTTTTGCTTAAATACTAGGAATATCACTATGAAGTGGAGACTAGAAATCGGGCTTTATTATCCCAATTTTACAGAGGCTCAGCCAGGTTACCAGTTTCCTCCAGATGATTCAGAGGTTGAACTGAGAGGAAGAGCAGGACCACTCTCATCAGTAAAAGATTTGAAAATTTAAAATTGTAATGCATTCAGAAATCTAGACGCTTAAAAATGGTGCTCAAATTGCAGCAACCTGACTCCTGGGCAGTTTAGATTTTCCCTAGAAGCAGATGTGGAAGCCTGGACTACTTTTCCTGTTGAAACATAGTATGTTCTCAATAAATAGGTGACAGATGTTCACAGCCCAGCTGACCTCACTGGCTAAGACTTCCTCCAATTTCTTTGGCTTGGGAATTCTGAATACATTTTATTAAAACTAATTTAGTACTTTACTTATCTATGTGGTTCTTGACAGTACCCAGTGAAATAACTCAGGTATGGAAGGAGGTAATTATGAATCACTACTTATCTCTGTGTGATGTAGAAGAAATTGGAAAGGCAAACCAGAAATTACTATTGCTTGTGCCCAGTTTCCTGTTTTCTAATTATTTTTTGATCTTTTATATTCTTGAGAAGTTTCCAGGCCATTTTATATGTCCATGATCACCCAATACCAAGGTTCCATACCTCATTAACTCTATGCATATATTTTGGCTTAGCTTACTCTTTTTGTTGTTTGCTGCTGGGTCATATTTAGGTATGAAGTTCTTTTTTTTCCTTATGACTAAACTCCCAGTTAATTTAAAAAATTTTTTCAATTATAGTTGACATTCAATATTATTTTATATTAATTTCAGGTGTACAACATAGTGGTTAGACATTTTATATAATTTAAGAAGTGATCCCCCTGACTAGTCTAGTATTCAGCTGGCACTATACATAGTTATTACCATTTTATTAATTATATTCCCCATGCTTTACTTTACATCCCCATGACTATTTTATAACTACCAATTTGTACTTCTTTATCCCTTCACCTTTTTCACCCTGCCCCCTGACCCCCTCCCAACTGTCACCCCAACAAATCTAGTACCCATCTGACACCACCATACATAGTTATTACAATATTATTGACTATATTCCTTATGCTATGCCCTACATCCCCATAACTAGTTTGAAGCAACCAATTTGTACTTCTTAATCCCTTTCCCTTTTCCACCCCCACCTGGCAACCCCCTCCCATCTGGCAACCATCACAATGTTTTCTGTATCTATGAGTTTGTTTCTATTTTCTTTATTTATTTTGTTATTTAGATTCCACATATAAGCAAAATCACATTGCATCTGTCCTTCTCTGTCTGATACAACACACAGCACAGATCCATACTCTCCAGGTCC
This sequence comes from Rhinolophus sinicus, assembly GCF_057876585.1. NCBI lineage: Eukaryota > Metazoa > Chordata > Mammalia > Chiroptera > Rhinolophidae > Rhinolophus > Rhinolophus sinicus. Next base: position 87,451,851 of record NC_142503.1, read on the forward strand.
ACCTATGCTGCCACAGATGGAAATAACCCATTCCCTTCCCTGGCAGAGCAATATTCCATTGTATATAAGTACTACCTCCTCTTTATCCATTCTTCCATTGACAGACACCCAGGCTGCCTCCACATCTTTGTCACTGTAAACAATGCTGCAATGAATATATGGATACACATGTCCCCTCGAAGTAGTGTTTTGGTTTTCTTCGAATAAATACCCAGAAGTGGGATTACTGGTCCTTCTTTGTCTCTTGTGCTAGCCTTTGTTTTAAAGTCTATTTAGTCTGGTATAAATCTTGCTACCCCAGATTTTCTTTTTTTTTTTTTAATTTCTATTTTTATTGAATACTTTTTTTTCCATCCCTTCCTTTCCGTCTGTGTGTGTCTTTCAATCTGAAGTTAGTCTCTTGTAGGCAGAGTATGTAAGAGTTTGTTTTCTTAAACTTTCAGCCCTCCTATGTCTTTTGATTTGAACATTTAATCCATTTACATTGAAATTAATTGTTTGATAGATATGTAGTTATTACCATTTTATTATTCATAATTTTTAATTTATATTTCCATCTTAAAGAAGTCCCTCTAAGATTCCTTGTAATACTAGTTTGATAGTGATGAACTCCTTTAGCTTTTTCTTGTCTGGGAAGCTCTTTATCTGTCCTTCAATTTTAAATGATAATCTTGCTCGGTAGAGGAATCTTGGTCGTAGGTCCTTGCTTTTTTATCACATTGAATATTTTGTGCCACTTCCTTCAGGCAAAGTTTCTGTTGAGAAATCAGGTAATGATCTTATGGGAGCTCCCTTATAAGTTACTAGTTGCCTTTTTCTTGGTGCTTTTAAGATTCTCTCTTCATTTTTAACCTTTGCCATTCTAATTATCATGTGTCTTGGTGTGGGCCTGTTTGGGTTCATCTTGTTTGGGACTCTCTGCACTTCCTGGACTTGTATGTCTATTTCCTTCACCAGGTTAGGAAAGTTTTCAGTCATTATTTCTTCAAATAGGTTTTCAATCCCTTGCTTTCTCTCTTCTTCTGGTATTGCTATGATACAAATGTTGTTATGCTTGACGTTGTCCCAGAAGTCTCTTAAACTATCCTCATTTTTTAAAATTCTTTTTTCTTTATGCTCTTCTGATTGGGTGTTTTCTGCTACCTTGTCTTCGCTGATTTCATCTAGTCTGCTGGTGATTCCTTCTAGTGCATTCTTCGTTTCAGTTATTATATTCTCCACTTCTGACTGGTTCTTTTTTTATGGTTTCTATGTCCTTTTTTTATGCTTGCTATAATCTCTTTGTTGAAGTTCTCACTAAGTTCCTTGAGCATCCTCATAACCATTATTTTGAACCCTGTATCTGGTAGGTTGCTTGCCTCCATTTCATTCAGTATTTTTCTTGGAGTTTTCTCTTGTTCTTTCATTTGGGATGCATTTCTTTGTTTCTTCATTTTGGCTTCCTCTCTGTGTTTGTTTCTATGTATTGAGTAGATCTGCTATGTCTCTCAGTCTTGGCCAGGTGGCCTTAGTAGGTGCCCTGGCACAGTCTCCCTGGTCACCTGCTCTGGGTGCCCCAGGAATGTCCCTTGTGTGTTCTCCTGTTATAGTTGAGCTTTGATAGCTATTGGCATGTCAGTAGGTCGGACTGACACTCAGGCTGACTGGCTGCGGGGTTTGGCCACGTCCACAACCACAGGCTGCTGTGCTCAGGGCTTACCCTATTGAGTGGGATTTACCCCAGTAGGCTCTGGTGCCTGTTGAGACTGCCTTTTGTGTGTGCCACTTGTGGGGCTAATTAACGGTGCTCTGCTGTGATCTGATGCCAACTTCCAAGTATGTTTGTTCTGGGGCCTCTTGGGAGGGGCTACAGTGCAAGCCCAGGTCACCCATTGGCTGTGACCAGTTGGGGACTACCTGGTAGGAGCTATAAAGTGTAACATGGTTGTTTGTTGCTTGTGTTAAACCTAGAGGTGTGTGGGAGAGGCCACGCTGCGAACCGAGGACATCTGCCACTAGTACTTGGCCTGGGGTAGCTCTGTAAAAAGCCAGGACACTCCGAGGTCTGTTGCCACCTGCCGGCTCCCTTAAGGTTCAGCCACTGATAAAGCCTTGTGTGGTACCCGTTGGGTGAGGCAGGGTCTCAGGGAGTCACTAGAGTGGGAAGAGTTGTGGTCACCAGGTTAATGTAAATTCTGGTTTGGTGCCAATGCTGAGCCTGGAGCTATTCAGCAAAAGTCTCAGAGCACACTGAGGTCAGTTGTAGTCTGCCTGGTGGCCGTGAACTCTGACAGTTTCCCAAGAAAGAGTGCAATGCAGGTGGGGCTGGCTGCTCAAGGAGAAAGTGCAGGTGAGGGAGTTGGGTGGGGTGGGGTCCAAGCTGAGCCCACCAGACCAGTTCAGATTCAGATTTGGCCCTGTGGGGGGAGGGCTCATTCCAACCACTAACTTGTTCTTGAACCATGAGATCGATCTACTCTTGGAAATTGGTACAAAAACCAACCAACCAACCAACTAAACAAAACAGAAACCCCAAGATCTGAGACAGCAGAGGGAATTAAAGCAGCATTCTACTACCAGTGACACAGCATAATTTACTGGCTGTGAATGTACATCCAAGGTGAGCTAGGCACTAGGGGTTACTTTCAAAGTGGGTTGACTGTGGGTTTGGATCTAATTTAGTGTCAGTTTGTTAAATCCCTTCCTCGTGGGTAGGGGTGAAAGAGGTGTGCTGCTCCAGGACATTAGATTCTGCCTCCCAGGCTCTGAATTAATCGACTTAAATCCTCAAGGTAGACAGGACATCGAACAGGTCAGTTTATACTAGAACCAGATTATACTCTGGTGGCTAATAGCTCTGATCCATTACAACCTTCTGCATGACTCTCCTTAATGAGAAACCATCATGAGAATGAAAGAAACTGATAGAAGCGATAAGAACTGACAGAACCATAATAAATTTATGGAGCAGAAAAAAAAAAGGCACGGTTTCACAGTGTTTACTCACTTGGGTTTATCTGCCTGAGTATCTCCTGGTAATCTGACACTTGGCAGAGTTATTATTAACCAAGCGATTGCCTATCTTGGGATGGGTTTTATTTTCAAAGCCCAACACAACCAAAACTAAACTGTCTTGCTTGCTTGGGGAGCTGCAGTGTGAAAGGGTGGGTCCTTTGCATGATTTAAAACTGAAGATGAAACCTGAAAACCATGCATTTCAGTTAACTTGAAACACAGCAGAGAACAAAAACAAACACCTACTGGTGTTTAAATCCCTGAACTTCACATACTACCAATGAATTTCCAGGACAGCTGAAGCCACACAGAAGGAAATTCTGACTCCAGGGAAGCCACGGAGATTGATGCTCCAGGTAGCCATCAAACCAGGCTTGAAGCAAGTGAAAGTGAAGCACCATGTGCAAGTGAAAACTTTACAGAGGGTTTGCCTGTGACTCTAAAATGCCAGTCTCCAGCTTTGATCTCTCTCCAAAGCCCCACGTGTGCATATTTATCAGCCCACTCTTCTCCCCGGAGATGACTAATAGAAAACTCAAACTTATTCTGTCCAAAACAGAACTCTTGATTTAGTACTTACCTCACAACCCTTCCCCCCACCACATCTTCTCCATATCTTTAAATCATCACCCACCCAGTCGCTCAGTCATCCTGTTTCCTTTCTATGTCTACCCCACACATGTGTGGGGTAGTGTCAGTAAGTCCTACTGACACTCCCTTCAACATACATCTGGAACCATGTGCTTCTCTCCATATCCACTGCCGCCATCCCTGGGCCACTCTCATCTACTGCTTGGGAGGCAATACTTCCCTGCTTCGACTCTGGCCAACTAATAGCCCAGTTGCAAAACAACAACAGTCAGGATGACGTGGTAAAAAGATACATCAGATCTTGTCAGTCCTTTGCTTAAAATTCTCCAATGGTTAGAATAAAGACTAGACTTTTTACCTGGGACTACAAGACCTGCCCTCATCCCTGCCTCCCTCTCTGACCACTTCTCTTACTATCTCTTTCCCCTCATTTCCAACCCTTACAAATGGCTGTTCCCATATGGAAATATATGGCTCCTTCTCATCATTTAGGTCTCAGCTCAAATGGTGTCTTTTCATTGAAAATACTCTTTGCACCTGCGAACATTACCCGGCTATATTTTCCACAGAATGTGTGACACTCTTTGAAATAATGCTATTTATTTATTTGCTTGTTTATTTATTTATTTTTTCCTTCCCACCTCAATGAGAGCTCCATGATGGCAGTTCATTCCTGTATACCTTGATGCAAGAACAGTGCTGGAATAGAGTTGCTGCTTAATGAAAATGAATGAATAAACATCTGAGGTGCTGGTAGCCCAAGTTCACTGCTTTTAGCCTTCTAGACTAGAGATAGCATTCCTTATGTACCTTTCTTTTGAGGCTTCCAAGAGAAATATTTACACGTTGTTTTGTTGCTATAAGGTGAAAAACCTGTAGTTTCTGTTCAAGCTTCCTTCCGCCCCCCCCCCCCACGATGTAAATAACTGTGGAATACCATCTATTTTTCCACACGTCATGAATTAGTATGAGAAATCCAATAAGTTATTTGAGGTCCTTTGTATTGTTTTAGTCACAATTACTATCTTTTTTTTTCCTAGGAGAAAACTACCTTGAAATATATGAGAAAAAGACAATACCAAATGTCCATTTAAAAATTATACAACTCTATTTCAACCAAAAATATGTACTGAGTGCCTATTATGTGTCAGACACTTTTACTGAATTTAAAAACACCAGGTGGTGTTATTATTGCCATTTTGAATTAGGATACTAAGCCTTAGGGAGGTTAAGATACTTTTTCAAGGTTAGGTGGTGGAGGAGCCAGTATTTGAAATCTCCAGCCTACTGTTGTTTCAACTCTTTCCTTCTGCTTGCTTTAGCACTACATAAAATCTTGCTCCCAATTTTTGTTCACTCCTACAGTGGATAAGTTTGGAGTAGGACCACTGTGCAGGGGATGAAACGTGGCCTTGGAAGCGGGGGGCAAAATACTGCTTTCAGTTGCCCCATGCTCTTGGTTCCCCCAAATGCTGTGTGACCTTTATCAAGTTCTTTCACCTCTCTGGAGGAGTGAAAAATGCAAGTCTCCCTCAAAGGAGTGGGGCAGGTTCAGCTTCAAGGGAAGTGGGGAAGGACCCTCTCTAGTTGTCCTAAGCTCCCACTTTTGTTCAAAACATCAGGTTCTATTGAAGAATGTATGGAGCATCCTTCAGCCCAACTCTCCTCTGAGCTCCATGGCTGTGTATCTCGCTGCTTACTAGATAGCTCTCCATTTGTGTAATAAACAAGGTCCATGATGGAAGACTGGATTCGTTTCTGCCACCCCAACTCTGCCACAGATCCATGTTTCTCCCAGGTTGTCTGTCCCACACTAGTACGTGACAGCACCCAAACCTTGTGGTTCTTGTAAACCTCAGTACCGTCCGTATTCTCCCTCCCGTCATTCCCCGGGCCTTATACACAGTCTATCGGTAGGTCCTGTCACTTCTTCCAGAATACGTCTTGGACACGTCCACATCTCTCTCTTTCTCTCTCTAGTGCCACTACTCTTCCTCATCTCTCACCTGAGCCTCTTTGCTCCTGTGTCCTCGTTACCCTAGAATCCAGTATTACTAAAGCAGCAAGATCACATCACTTCTCTTGCTTAAAATTCCCCAGAGGCTCTGCGTTGCACTTAGTCTACCTAGCCTTGCCATGGCCCACAAAGTCCTGCGTGATGTACTCCAGGTGTTTGTACCTGGGCTCCACAGACCCAACAGGGCCGAGGATAGAATTCAAGGGACTTGTGATATTTGGATGGGGGAAAAAATTGCATCTTTATTTTCACAACCTTTAATTGAAATTTTGCATTTCATTGAGTTATGCAGAAAATCTCCGTGAAGGGCACAAAGTCAGCACCTATGATTTTGTCACCAATAGAAATCACAAATATTTCCTATCACATTATAATTGTTGCAGTTATCTTGACATATCACTACTTCATAGTTATCAGATCTGTCAAAAAATGTTAAAGAAGCACTTACATTTTTATCGCAACTTTGTCTTTTCAATATTTTAAATGCTTAATTATAAGGTAATTGGTTTTCATTCCATTCCTATGTCTTTTGTTGTATGTAATTAAAAACATGATTCTGAAAAGGGATCTATAGGTTTCAACAGACTGTCAAGGGGCCCACGACAGAATAGTTTAAGCATCTGGGATCTAGCTCCTTTGATCTCTCAAATAATGCTCCTCAGCAGTGTTTTAGCCTGTTTCAGAAAGACTGAACTGCCTGCCTCAGAGCCTTTGCAGTGGCTGTTCCTTCTGTCTGGAACTCTTCTTCCCGTGGCTGGGACATTCTCAGGGGCTGGGTTCTGTCTCTGCTCAAATGTCATCTCTTCAGAGAGGCCTTCGCAAACCACCATGCATTTTCTTACCCCAGTCATTTTTTACCACAACTTGTTTCTTCCTTTATCACTATTGTCACGATCAAAAATCATCTTTTTACTTATTTACTGGTTCTTGTTTATGCCATGTCTTTCTCCCTAGCAGGTAAGCTCTATTAGTACACAACATTCTTCTGGCCTCTTCACAGTTATATCCCCATTTCCTAAAATATTTAATTTGTGCTTCATAAGTATTAGCTGAAGCAATATATAAAGACTTCCAAACCAGAGGATCGCTTTGGGTAGAAATCAGATGAGTTTAACTAAAATACAGACATATAATGGGGATGCCAAAAAAAATGTATACAAGTGGACACTTTGGTCAACGTTACTCAAGAAGTATTTTGCCGTAATCAGAAGTGTCTGGACGCTGATGGTAACCACTTTGAGCACCTCTTGTAATTGCAGAAGTCAAACGTGACTCGTATTCATCTTTTGTTATTGGTATATGTTGATTATTACAATTTTAATACAGTTTTCTTTTCTTAAAACTTCTACATTTTTTTTTTTGTCACCCTCTGTATAGATAGGACCACTCACCCTAACTCTTCTGATCAGATACAGCAAAGGAATTTTTGCTGCAGACACATGCTTAGCAGTTGTTCTGGTATTCACAGCTGTGAGTTGGCTGAAGCATGAGTCACATTCAAGGACACCCTGGAGATTTGTGACACTCCCTGAAGGACTGAGGCCAATAAGTCAATTAATGGGCTATAACGCTCCATAAATACTATATTTGTTTCTAGGACATTATAATTTGGCTCAGGCATTATTTAAACAAATACTACTCATACCCACACTAATGGTTTGAAATTTTCCAAAGATAATATTAGCAGCACAGCACGATTAGATGGCAAAATAATTTGATATATTCATTTGCAACTTCAGATATAAGCAAAATGGGAATCATTTCTCTTTAACTATTTTAGACATCTCTGTGTAGAAGTGATCACAGCCAAATGCAGATTGCTTATCTGAAATATGAGACGATGTTGCAGAATTACGTGGCATATGTGCTCAACGTAAAGCCAGAAACCTAAGACGAGGAGATAAATAACCAAAAGAGGATGGAGAGCAAGAAAACAGAAATTTCCAGAAGAAATTGATAAATAAGATGCACAGTGCCAGAAATAGAAATGATTTACTCTGGGAGACAATGGATACGCGCTGTGTTGTCATTTATAAACAGGACACAAAGAACAGCTCCCTGTCCCCTGGGCCCTGCTTCATTTTGACTCTTACAGGGTCCCTGGCCCTCCAGCCAGTAAAGTTGCTGGTGTCTGACACCCTGTCTGCTGGCCTGCTGCTGGAGTCCGGGTTTCAGATGCTTTGAATAATTACTTTCTGCAGAAGGACGGGATCACAGAGTACAAGGTGCCAGGACAGCGTACCAAGGAAAGCCCCAACTGGAATACCAGATGAAATACAAGAATATGATGAATAGCACGAATATGGATAATAAATCCTTATTTTGATCATTGGGGATGTTGAAAGGAAATAGGGAGAAATCAAATTCAAAACCAGGTCCTCAGAATGGGACCACATTTAAAAATCTGTATTCCTCAGATGTGGTGAGAATGTGAGGATGAAAACTATCCAAGCAGAGCGTGGTGGAGGGATTTTAATGAAATCCCACACACTGTGAAACCGAGGATGGAAGAGACAGTCTCACCACGACCACATACTCCCAAAGCAAGCGAGAATGGGAGCGCTGTGAGAAAGAGAAGAATTTCTGCTAGGTGGAAGTACTGTGAGAAGAGAGGGAATGTTAGATTCACAGTCCCTACAGCCCAATGTTTCGCTGCCAAAAAGGACCCCAAATATTTAGGAGAGCCTGCTGACCTTGCTGACACTACACATGTCCTAGCAATGAAAGGATCTGGACTCTCTCAAGACTCCCCTTGAGGCAATGGCTTAAGTCCATGAGCCGTAGTATTTGGTGGCATCTCTTTCTTTTTGTTCAAAATGCCCCGTCCTCAAATTTCAAAGGGAGCTCACCAGCATTCAAGTAATTTGGATCATTCCACACAGTCCCTGCTTACATTGTCTAAGCAGCTCATGATTTTTCAAGATTTCAAACACATGCTTCCTTAGCCTCCTCACATCTAAAGAGTCTTCCTCTTTCTATCCAGGTCAACCCAGCCGTCTGTGTATATAGCGCTCGCCTGGACTTTTTGGGTGTCCTTCATTAAGTATGGGGCCCAGAATATCAGAATACCAGATAAAAATATACCAGGTGTTATACGAGGGGAGGCAACGTTTTCCATTTTGCCAGGATTACTTCTCTTGGTTCTGTTCCACGTTTGTAGACCATTTTGCTGCAAATCGCACAGAGCTGTCTTCAGGGAAGACCTTCTTAAGGGGTAGTGGCACTAGCTCAGACAACATGGGCCATAACATCAAGGACTGGCATTTATAGAAGGGCAAGTAGGACAACAGCTCTATGAACACAGTTCCCACCTGTGGGAAAGCTCTGCTCCAACAGGAGACACACATACATTTTTAGCTTGAATGATCCTGAGACATGTGCCCTCTATGTGTCCCCAAGGCAGAACCAAGCCAACCATGGAAGAAACCAAGTTAATAACTAGCCCAGTCCTGCACATATACAAACGAAATCACTAGCTGTGCCTTCAAGACTAGCAAATCATGTCCACTGTTGTGGCACCCACACAATTATAACATGGTCTCCTCTCAGAGGAGGGAATTTGCAGTGAAGTGTTGAAAAGCCTCCCTTACCTTTCATGCTTGCAACATTTGAAGGATGCAGGAGACATTTTTGGAAAATCTATGTGCTCCCTTAAAATTTACATAACCATTTTCCTAGACCAGGGGTCTCTGACTTAGGGTGTAGGGCTTCAGACAACCTGTGGCCCCTTTGAAAATGTATTTGAACACTGGATGTCTATGTATTTCAGGGGAGAGAGTATAAGCTTCTTTTTTTCCCTTCAATAATATGTTTTAAAAAATTGGATATATTTGACATACAGCATTTTATACATTTAAGGTGTACAATATATTAATTTGATACATTTAATATTGCAGTATGATTGCCATTGTAGTGATATTTAGCACCTCTATCACATTACATAATTATGCGTTCTTTCAGTGATTGGAATAATTAAGCTCTAGTCTCTCAGAAGGTTTGAAAATAATTATAGTACAATATAGTGGTCTCTATTCATCATAAGAGTTCAAGCTTTTGTCAGATTCTCAAGTATATCTCATGGGAAGAAGCACAGTTCTAGAGCATTTCTCCAAATTGTCTTAAAAACTCCTTGGTCCAGTCCAGCTTTCTGAGGTTTGATGAATTTAAGAATATGGGTAGTAGGATTTGATTGCCTTCTGAGAATTCATCATTTCTCTGTAGACACTGGTCAAAAAAAAATTAACCCAGGTCACAAAATGTATTATTAAAAAGTAATTGTGGGGGCCGGCCCGGTGGCTCAGGCGGTTAGAGCTCCATGCTCCTAACTCCGAAGGCTGCCGGTTCGATTCCCACGTAGGCCAGTGGGCTCTCAACCACAAGGTTGCCAGTTCAACTCCTCGAGTCCCGCAAGGGATGGTGGGCTCTGCTCCCTGCAACTAAGATTGAACACGGCACCTTGAGCTGAGCTGCCGCTGGGCTCCTGGATGGATCAGTTGGTTGGAGCGCGTCCTCTCAACCACAAGGTTGCCAGTTCGATTCCTCGACTCCCACAAGGGATGGTAGACTGCGCCCCCTGCAACTAGCAAGGGCAACTGGACCTGGAGCTGAGCTGCGCCCTCCACAACTAAGACTGAAAGGACAACAACTTGACTTGGAAAAAAGTCCTAGAAGTACACACTGTTCCCCAATAAAGTCCTGTTCCCCTTCCCCAATAAAATCTAAAAAAAAAAAAAAAAAAAAAAGTAATTGTGTAGTTGTGGGGCAGCAGAATCAAGGAAGCAACCAAAAAGGAAGAAAAGGACTCTCATTGAGCAAAAATGATAAAAATTCAGACAAAAAAAATCAATGTACAAATTATTACCATACAATAAAAAAGTGGGGGCCGGACTGGTGGCTCAGGCAGTTGGAGCTCCGTGCTCCTAACTCTGAGGGTTGCCAGTTCAATCCCCACATGGGCCAGTGGGCTCTCAACCACAAAGTTGCCAGTTCGACTTCTCAACTCCCTCAAGGGATGATGGGCTCCGCCCCCTGCAACTAAGATTGAACACGGCACCTTGAGCTGAGCTGCCTCCCGGATGGCTCAGTTGGTTGGAGCGCATCCTCTCAACCACAAGGTTGCTGGTTCGACTCCTGCAAGGGATGGTGGGCTGTGCCCCCTGCAACTAACAACGGCAACTGGACCTGGAGCTGAACTGCCCCTTCCACAACAACGATTGAAAGGACAACAACTTGACCTGGAAGTACACGCTGTGCCCCAATAAAGTCTTGTTCCCCTTCCCCAATAAAATCTTAAAAAAAAGTGAAAAATGAACAGGATTTCATCCCACAAACTGATAAGGAAAAGGGGGAAAGAAACCACGGACATCTCTGTGCCAGTTTTCTACTTCTAAAGTGGAAATGTTATACCTAACAAATGGCAGAATGGTAAAGTGCTTGGAACAGTGGCAGAGGTTGAGGACTCAGTAAATGGTAACTAGTAGTAGCAGTACATTAAGGTAAATAGGATACGAAGAAGGAATCAAAACTAACAAAATTACAGTAAAAAAGGTTAAGATACATTTTTCTATAAAATATGAGACTAGACCTTGCAAACTTTATGGTAAGTGAAGGAAGCCAGTCACACAGGACCACATACTTACTGTAGAGTTCCAGTTATAGGAAATGTGCAGAATAGACAAATCCATATAGATATAGAATAGATCAGTGGTTGCCTAGGGCTGGGGCAAGGGGCAGGGTGGGGGTGGGAAGACTGGAGAATGAAGGCTGAAGTGTGTGAGTGTGGGCATAGAGCCAGGAGTGCAGTTTCCAGGCTCTCGGCCTCACGTGGAAAGGTGCTGGCTCAGGTAGTAAATGGCCATCAACTGTGTTTGGATGGCCATCAGCTGTGGCTAGTAGGCCGTCAGCTGTAACCAGTGAACTATTGGCCACTAATATAACTGCTGTGGCTACGCTAGTAGAAAAATGGGGGCTAGCAAGAGGATGGTGGCTGAGCTAGCAAGTGGCGGAGTGAGGGTTGTGGATCGTGTGGCTCCTGTTTCCTGTTTCTCCAACCCAGCCGCCAGCGAGACTATAGTGGTATAACTCACCTAGCTATGGCTCTGTGGGTGTTCCTTTTTGGTCTCACCATGTCCTGCGTTCTTATGTGGGGAGCGGGACCAGAGACCCTGCATGACACCCTGCGTGACAGTGAGGTTTCATTTTAGGGTGATGAGAATGTTCTAAAATTGACCTCTGGTGGTGGTCACACTATACTGTGAATATACTAAGTGTCACTGAACTGTACCCCTCAACTGGGTGAACTGTATGGTACATAAATTATATCTCAATAAAGCTGTTTCAAAAATCTGAGACTGGAAAACCCCCTTGGTCAAAAATAATTGAAGTGTCCTGTAGATTTCCCTAAAAAGAAATCCCTCCATCCTGCATGGATTCTGGTTTGTAGATATTTCCTTTTGCCTTGCCACATCTTCATCTAATAGGGTTATTTTTCAGATATTTATCTGTCAGGTACGTCTTGTCAACAGCTGAAAACATGTATAATTTGATGAATGAATGACTTCTGGGCTTCGACATTAAATGCACAGAGTTTAAGCAGATGAGCCAGTGTTTAGAAAAATACTGGAGCCATTTTATTGCTTCCATCTCTCAAGCCTTTTCTCCCATCATCTACCAGCTTAACGCAAAGAACAAGTCTTTGGAAGCAGAGGGGCTGCATTATTTTCTAGGATGGTGGTTACGTTCCCTTCATCTCCCAGTTTTTGCTTTTAGTGATTCTTCCCAGATATAAGTCCTTAAATGCCTGTAGATTTTATTCTAACTTCCCACTGCTCCTACTTGCCGGCATTTCATATGTGCTCTATTAGCCATTTCCCTCAGAGCCTCAATAGATTTTGAACCTCACAATTTATTCCAACTTTCTGTTTCTAATAGCATCACTGGAGGTGAAGCAGTGATAAAATAACGTGTAGAAAATTCTTCATTTTCTTCTTTTAATCTGACTTCAATCTTTACAAACAAATCTTTACACATCTTCCTGAGTGGCACAACTAAGAATTAAACCTGGTTTTCTGTATTCTAAACTAAGAGCTTCAAAGCCTTTTTTCCTCTTTCATGTTATACAAGCACAAACATAATTTTCCTCTCACATATCCATCACAGTGTAAGCGCCTCTAACTCGGTAATGATGGATTGAGAAGAAACGGTTTCATCCCAGACCATTTCACAGGGTCCCTACCTCTTCAAGAATGAAGGCAGGCAGTGATGAGGCATGGCAGAGAAACACAGTCAGTGAAAAATGAAGGAGGAGAGGAAAGCCACAAGACCCGACAGGAGTCTTTCTTATCTTTCCCCAAATCTGCTGCACCTGTCACAAAAGTGAGCACAGCATTGAGGCAATTATACAAATAATTCAAGAGAAAAACCAGTGTTTTCTTTCATGAGTTGTAAAACCAGTTTTACCAATCTGAATTACCTAGATGACAGTTTTGAAAGATTTTTACCTCACAAGTGTGGATAACCATGTCATGAGGGATTAACCTTCATAACCATTCATGAAAGGTGGGGAAGGGCTCTTAACAATATTGGGCTTACCAGGCTTTCTAATAACATCTCCCTTAGGGAAATCTCAGAAGAAATTGGTGACATAATGACTCGGTCAAATGAAGACTCAAAGGCAGAGAAATAGTAACTGGATGAGAAGAAAAAGAAAGTCCCTTGGAAACAGAATAACTTTTCTGGTTTCTAACAGGGTGGTGTACCTGAGAGCTTCGTTTCTCAGCTAGATTAGAGTATAAAGAGGCACAGAGAAGAAATGCCATTCTGCTATTCCAACACTCAGTCTGGCACAGCTTGGGGTGTTGCTGTTAGTAGAATTAAATTTTTGAACAGTTTTAGGTTCATAGCAAACTTGAGTGGAAAATACAGAGTTCCCATATCTCCCCTGCCCCCACATGCACGGCCCCCCCATTACCAACATCCGCCCTGCCCTTCAACAGTGGTACATTTGTTACAACTGATGAACCTACCTCGACATATCAATTATCACCCAAAGTCCATACTTTACATTAGGGTTCACTCTTGGCGTACTTTCTATGGGTTTGGACAAATGTATAATGACACATATCCAACATTACAGTATTGTACAGAATAGGTTCTCGGCCCTAAATATTCTCTGTGCTCTGCCTCTTCATCCCTCCCTCCCTAGTAACAGCTCTGGATTTAATAAAGGAATTCAACATCAAGAGGAAATCAGGGCTTTCATTAACATTTATTTTTTTATTCTCCCCTTTCTGAAGTAGATCTAGTCCTTTAGAAAGGATGGGTGTTGGTGAAAAAGCCCTCAATTTTGTGTGTACTTGAACTTGTTTGCATCAATGAGCAAGTGAAAGAAAGTACTTTTGAGCCAGGAAGAAAGAAGCCAAGTGTGATGGAAAGAGCACAGACTATGGAGCCAGAGGGAGCAGGATTCTTCAGCTTTCTCCACTTACTAGCCCTGTGGCTGTAAGTATTGAAGATCTCTGAAGAGTGACTTAACATCTCAGCTTCCTTATTTACAAAATGGGATGATATCCGTTATTGGGATACCCAAGACATTAAAATAAGATGGTTATATAAAGTGTATATAGCATGTAATATTTTCCTTTTGCCAGGAAAATGGGTAAATAATTTAAGAAGGAAAAACTTTGGGGTGTGAACATCTTAAGGATAAAAATAGATGGAACGAATGCCATTGGATTGGAGTGTCATGTCCAGATCTGTGCCTTTTCTAGAAAATGAAGTTCTGAGCACAGAACAGGCACAGCAGGGTGTTATTTGGTGAATAAATGGCCACCGATCTTCCACTGCCTAACTGAAGCTCCTTCTTCACTTTACTTATTTGCATATAGTTGTCCATTAGGCAGCATTTAACCATAATCATGTAGCGCTCACAATATTTCACACCGTTAATGTGTTTAAAAACGGGTATTCTTTCTTTGGAGTTAAAAGTGTCAGTCGTTGACACTTAAAACTGGAGATGCTGGAGAGTGCTGGCAGAAGCCCTCAGCGGGGAGTTTTATGCGTGTTCTCTAACTCTGCATCTGAACCCTGCATGAGGGCTTCCCTAGTTTAGATCTCCCTTCTGTTCAACACGGTGCCTGGTACCCACACAGGGCAGTTCCTGGGAGCTACCGTGTTTCCCCGAAAATAAGACCTAGCGGGACAATCAGCTCTAATGCATCTTTTGGAGCAAAAATTGATGTAAGATCCAGTATTATATTATTATATTATATTATATTATATTATATTATATTATATTATATTATATTATATTATATTATATTATATTATATTATATTATATTATATTATATTATACCTGGTCTTATAGTAAAATAAGACCGGGTCTTATATGAATTTTTGCTCCAAAAGACACATTAGAGCTGACTGTCTGGCTAGGTCTTATTTTCAGGGAAACACGGTAATAGTACCTTGTTATTTCAGCAGGATTTAGGAGAAAGATGATTAGCAGCTGTCCTCAGTCATTCAGTGACATTTCACGGCTCCTCTATCAGACTCCCCCTTAGAAAGATTTCCCCCCAGCTGCCCAGGGACACCCTCACCTCCTCCACCATCACCCCAAACTCCCATATGATAACTTGTAATTGTCTGCCTTGCAAAGTTCAAACCAGTGGACCCCTTGGTGGTCAACACTGGCTGCACTATTTGTTCTCACTTTTGGAATCAGCTCAAAGGGTCTGGAATCTTTCATATTATGTGTCTCTTTTTGTTTGTCTCTTCTTATTCTTGGCACAGATTGCCTATGGAAAACCTGGCTGAATTTTCTCCCGTGTTTGAGACCACCTGAAGATGAATTAGCAAAGACCGTAGCCATTTTCTCTCTGCCCCCGCCCCAAGAGACTTGTTCCTTTGAAAGATTATGTAGCTAACAAAATGCTAACATTTGTTAATTCCAGGTGGTGGATACATATCTGTTTGCTATATGACTCTTTGTCCTCCCTTGTATTAAAAAACAACAACAAAAACACACACAATAATTAAAATAAGAAAGTTCTGTGGAACAATTCTTGGTATTATACATCTGGATAGGGGCAGCTACTAGGACCAAAAAAGGTCCTCTTGAGAACATGGATTCTAACTTGCATTTCAACTCAAGTTCATTGCAAGTATCCATACAATTTAAAATAACAGAATCTGGTCATGTAGTTGCTTTTATGCATGGAACTGGATTTCCCCTCCAAATTAATCCTTTACTAGCTGTGGACGGGCTAAAAACACAGGCACCAAGCAGTTAGCTCCCTTCCATCTGGCATGGCCATGTGAATACTTCGGTTGGCTTCCTTTTTTAATGAAGCAATTTTTAATGAAGCAAGCTGTGAATTGAATAGATACCTTAAAACAGTTGCTCTGTAACTAAGCTTTAAGTAAAGAAGTAACTGCCAAATTAGCCACCAAACCCAAGAGAAAAATTCAAGGCTGAACAACTACAGGACCAAGGATTGCTGGACTTTGGTCATCAGGCATGTCATCTCAATCACTGGCACAAAGGATGGTGACCCAAGTCCACTTGGAGGCTGGTGGCCTACTCAGCGACCTTACCAGAGGTCAAGGAAGTGTTTGGCCAATGCTAAGGCATTCTGCGAGTGCAAGATATTTGAACCGCTGTTGTTCTTTCACTGTCTCTTAGTGGTTTCTTTACCTTGTGATAGCAAACCAGCCATTTCAGCTCACTTAAATCATTAGGTTCAGTTTATATTAGCCTGAAAGAAAGATGTACTGCATGTAGGATTAGGGAACTCTTAAAGGTGGGAGAGGTCACCTGATTCTGGAACCTCAACTGTAAATAGTAAGCAGGAAATGCAAGAGGGTGAAGAGGGCCGGGTGCGTGAAAGCAAAAGGGGGACCTGGAGTGTGCATGTGCCACCTAGAGGCATTCAAATTATTTTTAAGTGTTAATTCAATAAAGTACACCTGTGTGTCCGAATGAGGTAATCAGTTAGTGAGTTCTGCTTGATTTTACAGGTGAGGAAGCTGATGCATAAAGAGGAGAAATGACTTGTTCAAGTCTTAGTGCAGGTCGTAGGAGGGCCAGGACAGGAATCCAAGGCTCCCTGCTGTCAGCCTAGTGCTGGGAGTACTAGTTACAGACCAGCAGCCACAGTCGTGATGTTGAGCCTACTTGGAAAAGTTGCTGGCAGAGATTTCACTCAGGAGAGGGCCTCTGTTCTGTTAGCCATGAAACAGACACAAAGTCCCTTGCATTCTCCCCTTCTGGTACTTGACATTTCCTTTGTCCTTCGTGCTACAGCTCCTTACTCTTCTTTGTGGGGCCTTAGCCTCACTGGATCTGATGGGAAAGTTGCCTCCGCGAGAGGGAGCTGGAAAGGAGGGGCCTGAGAAGCCCTGGGGGGCAGAGCAGGGAGAACCTGTGTCCACCACCCTTGAGCTCTGGTGGCGACAGTCTGTGGTGGACATGAGAGTGGGACGTGGGAACTCCTAATGGACTCAACCGAATCCCCTCCACATTCCATTTCACAGATGCTGGAGTGTGGCCTTCTCTTGTCTCTCCAGAACATAGCATGGAGTAGGAGACAGAGGGCTGAATGCAAGGACAGGAGACCTTCTTATTTTTTCTTGCTGAGGGATGTTGACCTCACGTCACCACCAGAAACTTGTTTCTTCATCTAACAAATAAGGTAATATGATCTTCACCCCCGCTTCCCCCTGCCTCCAAGGCTGTGGGGAAGTGTTTGCTTGCATAGTGCTTGGATTTCTGAAAGCTTGACGAATGCTAGCTGGGCCTGAATCTTTCTGATTTGGCCTGGTCCTCCCCACCCTCAACCGCACTTCTCTAACTCAGGCCAGCTTTCCCTGCCAAGCCCTGTGGTGGACATTTCCTCTTCACCAGTTACAATGCCTGCAGGGCTTCTACCACCCGCCATTCCTTAAAACCTGATTGAGGACTGATGACAGGGTGGGAGAAAGGATTTGTCAGAATCACTGCATTTGCAGGTTGCTCAAACCAGTGGTGCTAGTTTGTGTTATATAAACTCTTGTGCCACCGAGTCTGTCTTAAACTGGAAGGGCAAGGGGTCAGTTTCTTTGATTTACAACCACAGGCCAAAACTACGATATATGGCTTGCAGTTGGGGGAGGGGAGGTTCTCCATTCATCCATTTATTTAATGAACAGATGCTTCTTGATTGCCTGTCACATGCTGTGATTATGGTCTGCACACCTTACTCTCACGAGCTGGAATGAAGAGGGGAGCTCGTCCGTTTTCCTTCGAGGAATGGGATAGGAGGTCCTCACGCCTGGGCAGCTCCTCGAGACAGTTTATATCCTCTACAGTATCATTTTCTAATTACCCCAAGGGTACAAGGGTTTGCTGATGAAAATGAATACTCTGGAGCCAAGAGCTCACGTTTTTACTTAGATGAATATATCAAGTCAAAACAAAACCCACTACAATGCGAGTCGAGCAATGTCCCCAGCTAAGTCTGATATGTACATATTAGGAGGGTTCAAGCAAAGTCTTAAATCTATTAAATAGCAAGTGCCAAGGCACAAAGTGGTTTCTCCACAGCAGTTCAGCTCTGCTCCCTGTTGTGGAGCTGGAGATTTACACTGAATCCAGGGCATACTTTAAGGCCATTTCCCCCCAGTGACTTATAAAAATAATCATAAATAAAAAGCTTGAAAAAAATCCCTAATTCTCATCTCCTAGCTTTACATCCCATTACTCTGAGCAACTGATATGTGTGAAAACACGCTCAGTTTCAATTTAGCTAAATCCCTGCCTCACAGGGAACAACTTTTAAATTGTTCATACAATTCTTATCAGTCAGCTGGGTTTGTGCAAAGGAAATAGGAATACAGAAACCTAATCACTCCCTCTGTGAAAAATCACCATGTCTCCCTGATTGGAGGAAGATCAGATCCTGGTCAGCCTTTCCTCCAGATTTCCACCATTTCCTGGCTGTTTCATTTTAATCATGACATTGCTGAGCTGATCTATTACTGCATGAGTTTCCCAGGCAAGGCTGCGTGTTACTGATACATGTTGTAGGAAAGCCAGTGGCAAAAAACTCCCCTCCCCAGGAACTGCTGACGCAAGTGCACTATTTGCACATAGTAAGGTGGACTTCTTGGCAAACTGCTCTGTCAGATGTGTAATCACAGCAATAGACTGGAGTCGAGGTGCACAATTTTTGGAGAACACGTCATGGTATTTTTATTGGTTTGCTGTATTTTACCCTTATAAAAAAATAGTATCAGAGTTCAACTCAGAGAGAAATGAGGAAAAGTGAAAACGAGCAGGAAGGAGACCATAAAACCACCCAAGCTGGTCATTCAGGGAATCCTGTTATGGTTAGTGGATGTCTGTTTACTGCATCCTACCAGGTCATTATTCTTGGGGATAATTCATCTCATAAATTGCTACTCGGTACATTTTCCATCATCAACAAAAAATATGTACTCTTCATGAGAGAAGTGCTAGCTGTGTAGGTATAAAACGTGTGTGTGTTATATCTGTTCTTCCTTCTGGCTATGTACAGTCGGAATGTTTTCCTTTTGAGCTTTACTTGATTGGACACAGACCTTATGAGATTTCTATTACCTGGACGATTGAGGAAATTCACCCAGATCTGAATAAACTACATGGTCCGGGTGTAGCTCTTGGGTTGAAACTAGCTTTTGTTTGGCTTACCTAGCAAAAAGAAAATATTTGGGGTATAACACTGGCAATGAAGTTACCAAAAGAGACTAAAGGATGTAGTCTGGTCATGTAGGTAGACAGGTAAGTAGGTAGGTAAGTAGACACACACACACACACACACACACACACACACACTCAATCAACTTATTGAAGTATAAATTACATACCATAAAATGGATCATTTTAAGTGTAGAATGCAATTTTTACACAAGAACTTTAGTCTTGGGCCTTTAGGCTTATAGAGCCTTATAGAGACTGAAGATATCAGGGAGAGCTCCTAGCTCACCTTCCGCTATCTATACTGCTGCTCAGAGAAACTGAGCCACTCCACTCAGCTGGTCAGTGGTAAAGTGGGACGGTGACATTCAGTTTATAGGTGCTAATAAAACCCAGCCCACTGATTTGGTCATTATGAGCAGAAATGTACCTTTTGTAGGGGATGGAGGGAAGACTATGTAGCAGCCCATGTAGAGCCACCAACCCTGGGTTGAACATCTAACTGCTGGCTGCAGAGAATGCAGGAAAGGAAGTGAAGGGGAAGGGGAGTGTCTTCAGAAGGAAGGGCAGGGTTAAGGAGGATGGAGGGCTATGCTGAGTGAAGGGCTGAGACAGTTTACTGAAGGGGGGAGTCTGAGGCGTTAAAGTAATTCCGACCAATGGAAACGTCGGGATGCCAACAAATACAATTTATAAATGTTTTTCTCAACCACTTCCTCTAGCAACAGGAGCTGTTATTACCACATCGATTTTGAAATTAAATGTTATGGAATTTTCTTGCTTTAATGAGATGGCAGATCCAACTGGTAAATAAAGTAATGATTAAAGCAATTAAAAAGAGTGAAAATGAGAAATAAAGTAACAGTACGCCTAATGCTTAACCCAAATTTGCAGGGTTTGCTGATTGACTAAAAAGATTCATATTTTTCTGGAGGTAAACGTATTGAGAAGCAGTACTCGCTGTGAATAAACCGTCCCTTTGATAAGAGGGGAAAAGTCAATTAGTAATGTCATCTGTTTAAAAAGCTCCCTGCACCTGGTTCTCATTTGTCCTCCAGCTGAGAAACCAAAGACAGCTTCTTTCTTATTGCTTGTGGTCAAATAGCAAGTTCATTTCGCCATGGGAAGATCAAACGGCCAGCCTCCCCTGGCTTGAGAAGGTTTGCCTTTCACTTTCAACTTGTTCAATCATCATTAACTCTGAAAAATGTCACATTCCATTTGTGCAACGAAAATTTCACCACCGGCAACCATTTGGGTTAAGTTTTTGTAGGTGAAGTCCTAAATCTTGCAGAGCACCTCACACATTCTCAAGGTCATTTGCCTTGTTTCCTCATTTAATGACAGTAACCTAAGATCCTGGAGTCTGTCTGCGGCCCAACACAGGAAACTCAGAAGAAATGCCTGTGTGGGGGTACATGTTTCCATCTCTGAGAGTCAAAGGGTTCACCGGGTGATACAACACATGGGTGTAAGCTGAGAAAAACTAAGGTATGTGCACACATCCTCCTTTGTCATATATTATGCACATATACACTGGAATTTTAATAAGCAAAGCAAAAGTCTCCTTTACTAGGTAGATACTAGGAAAGAAGACCACTCGATGCAGCCCATTTAAAGCAGGGTTTTCCTACTCTGGGAGGTCAGCTTCCCCGGGGGAACTGCCATATCAACTCAGGGAAGTTCCAAAAAGTTTCTAAACAGGAGAAATAGGATTCTTTTCCATTTTTGCCATTGGACTCGAGAACTCTTCATCTCCTTTGTTTATTATTTAATTACATTTCCCCCTTTGCAGAGTCGTTCTGGCATGTAAGACCCAGTGAATGTGGCACAGGCCCAGATCTCTGGGGGACACTCTATACACACGAATTTCTGAAAGTGGTTGTCAAGCAGCAAGATGGCTAAATGAAGAGGTCACTGGACCCAGAGTCTTTAAAAAAGCATAGAGTTTATCAGGGCAAGTCAAATAAAGGTTGCGCCATTGGGCAAGCAAGTCATAGCTAAAATAGGCCCCAGTAAGAGGGCCTGATTAAATTGTCAAGGTCAAACCCGAGAGAATATACAGAGGGTGCCAAAAATATGTATACATATTTTAAGAAAGGGAAAAACTATTAAAATTGTAATACACAACATATACCGATAACAGAAGATGAATACAAGTCATGTGTATACATTTTTTGGCACCCCCGGTACATACAGAGCTCTCCAGAGCCTTAAGTGCCAAGCTGCTAACACCCTGTTTGAAGGAGTCTCCAAGAAGGGCTTCTTGATTTCTAGCTTCAGTTTTAATGCCAAAGTTTCACTGGGTCAGCTAATGAAACAAGGAGGAGGTTCCCAGCAGCTCTGTAGGCACAACGTCTTGGGTCTCTTTCAATGAGTTCTGGCTCATAATGTATTAGAATATTTACTATTGCCAATATCCAATTCTTAACTGACTGGTAGAAATTGAGGGTTAGGAGAGAGGGCAAAATGGTCTAATGATATTTTCCAACTCCCCTAGCTAATACAAGACCAGACCCTCCCTCTAAAAAAAAAAATCACGTGGCTCCTAGAACATAAAAGAGAACGTCCTGCCATTTTACTGGCTGCGTTGACATCACCACCTTTTCAGAAAAGAGATTCTAATACTAGATTATTAGCAGAAAAAAACTTGTGTATAATTTCCTAGGAGAGATTTTTTTAAAAATTCAAACACTTGCATAGATACCCAGTATTCTTCTAAGTGCTTTATAAATATGAATTTACTTAATCCTCATAGTAATTCCAAGAGGTGAAGTAACTTACACAAGGTCACGGAACGATTCAGACCACGACACAGCTCTATTTTGACATAAAGACCACTCAGAATATGCAACTCAAACACCCATTTATCTGTTGTATCAAGGTGGACAGACGATGTGCAAAGAGAAAAGTAATCTCTTTGCTCCACCACACAGGGATAGAAAAATGGAGATCAAGTCTCAAAACGTCCCCTTTCTCCTTACACTGATTTCTTCTACTCTCTTGTGGAAGGTGAGGTCACCTTTCTACTGTTGGCTCCTGAGTGAGCCAGTGAGCTCTCTCTGTCTGTGTCACGCACGCACATGCACATGTAGGTGGGCACACACACACACACACTCTCACACCCACATTCTCACACAGCTATTCCTGCGCTTTAGTGAAGCTGCCAGGGTTTGTGATCTGGGCATACAAGCAGACATCATTTGCTCATTAGAGCTAAGTTTTTCAGGATGCGCCCCAATTACTGACCTCCACTAACGGCCTGGGTTTGCGCTCGACTGCAAACCTGAAGTGGCAGAGTTCACAGTAGCTGGTGTTTGAGGAGGACAGCCAGTGCTCCAGGCAGCTCCGATGAATTGTCCCCAAGGTCCCCGTACATTCACATGGAGAGAGCAAGTCCTCTTGGCTGCTGCCCTCATGGCAGATCCTGCACATCGGCCGGTCATTGAAGGGGCTGCAAGAGAAGGAGGGGCACCTGCTTGTCACTGGGCTAGAAACCGCTGCCATGTGGACCGTCCTCTGGCTCTGTGTCCTTCGGACCCTTCCTGGTGCAGCAGCTCAGAATAGACACCTGCTGTGAAACCCTAGAGCTATACTTGCACTTGGCAGTGAGGGCCACTGCCGGGGTCTGTGGGCATCTACTACTAACAATATAAAGAAATAGGGGGTGGCCCAGGGCCAAAAGTGAGGAAAACGAGCAACATGTTACTTTCCCCTTGGATATAGATGCAGTGCGGCAAACCACCAGTCAAAAAATAAAAATCATCCCTCCTCATTAAGAAAAGAAATTGTTTTAAAATTGTTTGGACACCAATTGTCATTTCTTGACAAACTGTGTCTTTTGAACCCGGCCAGGACACTTTGGAATACCCCGAGGTTCCTTTCGTTTCACCTTTCAGTAGGGCAGGAGAATGTGAAGTTAGCTGGCAGCCAGCCCTGAAGCTGCCACACAGAAGTGCAGTCTGAGCTGTAGTACAAAGCTGAGTGACGGGTTTGTCCTTTGAACTTTCTTAGGAGGCTCCCTGGGACGCTAAGGACACTAAAATGCAAGGAGTAGTGCATCTGTCCTACTGAGGTGGCCTCTGCCTAGAGCTCAGGCCTTAATTTGGAAAAACCAGCCCTGCACATTTTGTGAAGGCACCAAATGGAGTGGTTCACGAGGCAGGCTCTGGAGTCCAGCTGCCTGGGCTCGAACGCCAGCTCTGCTGCTTACCAGCTGGCTAATTCGGGCAAGTGACGTCACCTCCCTGTACTTTAGTTTCCTCTTCCCCAAAATGGGTGCAAACAATGGTGCCTTCCTCATATGGTGACTGTGAGGATGAGAAAAGATAGCTCAGATTAGAAGCTTAGAATAAGGACCAGTATGTAGTAAATGCCTAGATAATGCTATTTTCACTCATAAAAAAGTTCAGGTCAGGGAAAATCAAATAACATGGCCCTCATCACTTAAGTCAGTGGCCAAAGGAAGGGTCAGACTAGGGTGACCTTACTTCTCAATGGGTCCTGTGTCCTGTGAGAGGACTACCCCTTTCTGATTGACGTGTTCTTACATTGCTTAAGCTTTCCTTTATTGGGCATTCGATTTTAAAATACATCATCACTATATATGCCAACCTGAGAACCAACCTCTACCCACCCTCCCCTGCCTCTTCCTGTCCTCCAAAGATGGCAGTGACCCGGCTCATGCCCGCCACTCTCTCTGACATCATTTTGGTCCAAATGGAAACACTGCTGTTTCCCACAGGCTTTTCTGGGGACAATGCTGGGAATGAATGAAGGCTACAAGGGGATTAAAAGAGGAAAGGATCGCCTCCTCATTTGTTCCAAAGACCTACTCAGGCTCAGGTCAGGAAAAGAAAGTTTAGAGTTGACTTTTTTCTCTCATTATTCCTTGCCTCCTTCATTCACATTGAGCCATATGCATGTAAAATTCTAAAACCTTCTAGTTCACCTTACTACGTGGTAGGAGAACATGTAACAATTCCTGACACACACACACACGCACACGTTGGCTCACAAGTCTGAGTCATTTTAGCTCTGCAGCTTGTTCTTCCTGATCAGATGAGGTGTTTGATGGCTGCAAGGGTGACAGGTGCACATCAGTTATCTGTCTCAGTTCACAGATGAGCAACGATGCTCACTGCCTCATTGCATTCTGAGTCCTAACCAACTGTTAGAAGCTCTTCTAGAGGTGGGAAAATACATATTGATTTTCCCCCCCATTTGCAATAGCAGCACTGATTGAAAATACACGGACAATGTTTACTCGTACAACACGCACGGGTGTGTGAGCCCTTGTCTGGTGGCCACCATGTCCAGGCGAGGGGCAACAGCAAGTGTTGTGGTACCACCAGGCACCCTGCTGCAGGTGCATGCTCAGATTGTGGACCTTTATTTGCACCGGAGTGGTTGGCTGAATTGCTCAGACCAAGGTAAGCAGTCTAGGTGTGAGTGACTGACCCAAATTTCAGGGTCAGAAGTGTCAGCACTGATATCAGGAGGCAAACCCAGTGCTGATATAGATGTAACATTCATAGGTCAAAGACCCACTTACCTATTTTGAAAGAAAGCTGGAGAAGCCAAGCAGTACCTATTGTCTAGGCAGCCTGTAGCTATCCACCTGCCACTGGGCAGCGACAGCACAGGGGAGACCTCCAAGGACAAAGTGTTGGCCTGCAGAAGCCATATCCAGACTGTTGAAAGCCTTTAGCTTTGCTTTGGTTCATCACTCAAGGGAGACAAGCTGTGAGGGTTTTAACAATAGTATGCTTCATAGGGCAGGGTGTGTGTGTGTGAAGGAACACGGGTGGGGGCCTATGAGGAGCAAAAGAGAGAGCAATAGAAGAGGCCCCCCAAGTGGGGATGTACCAGAGAAGAGATGTGCCCAGGAAGTGGCCCTGCTCAGTGCCGCCATCAGGCAGTGCTGATGGGCTCACACACCAGGAATGTCACTGCAAAAGTTTTGCCCACGGATCCAATCACTTTGGCTCTGTCACCAGAAATCAGGTGCCTCCTTTGTTCTACTCTAAAGAGCGGTTACCTTTGTTAGTGCCTGGAGACAAGAAGTGTAATTACCGTAGCCATGTCAAAATAACAATTGTAAAGCAAGTGACCCTGTGTCTTGCGGGATCCCTCCCTGCCTGACTTTCTGCAAGTGTGACTTCAAGTGGAAAGCCAGACAACATGAAGTTTAGCTTTATATCCTATTGGAATAGAAACAGCAATGACAGAACTTGTGTAGCCTTCACCCCCCCCCCCCAGCACCTCCTCTCACCTGACACAAAGACCTGAGCGCTAATTACATTCCCTTAAGCATTTTCCATCAGACAGAGTCCTTCCGATCAATTACACATTCATTAGTTTTCATTTTAATTGTGGTACTACCTCTGGGTGGCAAGAGTCCGCACTACTGTTGACAGCAGCTGCCCGTCCTTGGCCGAAACTTGCATGACATACTGTGGCTGCCCATTCACTAGGCTGCCACAGTCCTCCACGGTCTTCACCACCGGCGCAGCTGAGCTGGTGCAGTCTGGCAGCACTTCGGGCAGGTGACTGCAGCGGCTGGTTGTCATGGTAACAGACAGCAATTACTCTGCTAATGGCTTCCACATTCATACAGGATTTCCATCTAAGAGAGATCAGAAAACAGTTTACTTGGGCAGAGTAGTTAATAGGAAATGTAGACTTACAGGCCACCGACATCATCATGTCATTATTTAATATAAATAACTGGGGTAGCCTAGATGTGGCCTATTATCTTGTTACTATTTAATATGCACGCGCGCGCGCATGCGTACACACACAGAGCCCTCAAGAAACGGCCGCGGTGGTTATGAACCAGACAGCGAGCGTGTCAGTGTACATTTAGGATCCCTGCTCTCGGAGGAGGGACGGAATGATGGCTCTGAAGCCAGATCCGAAGAGAAGATCAGCAATTCTCCCGCTCTGCACCAGACGAGCAAATACGTCTCTGTTGACACTCTCTAAAACTTACTAGAATCATTATTATTACCGTTATTTTTCCTTGTAAACAATTTATTCTCCATGCAACTTCATTCTGAGATACTAAGACGAAAAAAGAAAGAAAAAGAAAGAAAGAAAGAAAGAAAGAAAGAAAGAAAGAAAGAAAGAAAGAAAGAAAGAAAGAAAGAGAAAGAAAGAAAAGACAAACCTGGCCAAATAGCACCTTGTAGGACAATATTTGCCAAACATGAATCATTCAATTAATGTACAACCTTTCTGACTTTTGCCATATCTGTGTTCCATAATACAATTATTTACTTAATGTCTTGAAAATTAACTTCCTTTAAAAACTTAACCTATTTTAGCCTTGTCTTACATAAAGTTATTCATGAAATGACGAGTTTCATGAGCTTGTTATGTTTTTTCCTAATGGACATTACAATAAATACATTAGTAATGAGTTTTGTCTCTTATGTACTACCTAAAATGCAGGGACACTGCATCATTATAAGAGAACACGTCTGAGACTAGAAGGAACTGATAAATGAGATCTCTACCGCCAATTAAAAATAATCCATTCTTAGTAACAGCTTTACCTCCCTGACACACAGTCTGTCATATAGATTGCTAGGAATTCGGTTTCTGATCTGTGTGGTGTGGGATCGAACTTGACCTCAAATTCAAAGCTGTCAGGCCCACTGGAGGAGGAACCCCACTGCATTCAATACAGGAAGAATTATTTATGTGTAAATGTGAGATGACATAGTTTCACTGTCCCTACAGACCATTTCTGCCCAGTCTGTTTGCCTCAAACTCCTGAGTCCGACACGGCTTGGCCTCAGTAGACAGTAGCAATATTGCTTGAAAGACTGAGTTCACATCAATAACCAGGCTGGATGGTCAAGGTCCCAAATCTCAATAAATCCACCCCACAACCCTAAGAGCATTTTTGGAATTTCTCAAAGAGTTTTCTTCTCCCAGATATATTTGTCTCTATTTATTATACTTTTTTCTTTTTAAA
Organism: Rhinolophus sinicus; assembly: GCF_057876585.1. Lineage (NCBI taxonomy): Eukaryota > Metazoa > Chordata > Mammalia > Chiroptera > Rhinolophidae > Rhinolophus > Rhinolophus sinicus. Next base: position 87,479,150 of record NC_142503.1, read on the forward strand.
ATTAGTTTCAGGTGTACAAAACAAGATAATTAGACATTTTTATCCCTCACAAAGTGATAATCCCAACAAGTCTACTACCCACCGTACACAGCTATTACAATATAATTGATGACACTCCCTATGCTGTACTTTACATCGTGTGTGTGTGTGTGTGTGTGTGTGTGTGTGTGTGTACATACCGTGTTTCCCTGAACATAAGACCCTGCCAGACAATCAGCTCTAATTCGTGTTTTGGAGCAAAAATTAATATAAGACCCGGTCTTATTTTACTATAATATAAGATCTGGTCTTATATAATACAATCCCAGGTCTTATATTAATTTTTGCTCCAAAAGATGCATTAGAACTGATTGTCTGACTAGGTCTTATTTTTGGGGAAACAGGGTATATATATATATATACACACATATATACACATATATTATATATGAAAATAGTTATATATATATATATATATATATATATATATATATATATATATATATATAATATATATATATATATAATATTGAATGCCAAATATATATATTTGGCATTCAATATTATTTTATATTAGTTTCAGGTGTACACTGCAGTGGTTAGGCATTTATATGATTTATGAAGTGATCCCCCCCGATAAGTCTAGTGCCCATCTGACACCATATAGTTTTTACAACATTATTGACTATATTCCCCATACTGTATTTTACATCCCTGTGACTATATTGTGACTACAAATTTGTACTTCCTAATCCCTTCACCACACTCGAATCCCCCTCCCACCTAGCAACCATCAGTTTGTTCTTTACTTATTATACTTTACTCGACTCCTACAGGTCTGGAAAACAGGATCTTCCCAATTTCCAGAAAAAGTGCATCAACTGGTTGTTTTTAGGATGGATACGCAGTTTCCAGATGAACTTGAAAGGACACTGTCCCTCCCAACAAGCACATGTCAAGCAGGCCTGACCATAGGAGACAAACGAATGGGAATGGAATCCCCTGCTTGTTCCTGAGGCATCTGGCTGGCCTCACTCCAGCAGGCTCCCTTTCCCGTCTCCTTGGCTGCCATGAGTCCTCTCAGGGTCTGTGGTCTGGCCTCTCCCAGGAGCCCTTTGGAACCTCGCAGTGGGGAGAGGGCTGCAGACACCTGTCCTGTTCGAGGCCTGACGTGGGGGCAGAGGCAGGGATGACTCTTCCATGCCTTTGTCAGGACTCTGGTGGGCTTCTCAACCACCAGGTACTGAGCATTCAAGGAACACGGTCAGATAACTAGCTAGTATAGTTTTACTTTTTAAATAGGATTTGTTGCTTTTTATTTTTTTACACTGCAAAAGCGAGAAGTATATGTTATGGAAAGTACAGAAAAGCACAAAGAAAACAAAACTCACGCATAATCCCACCATAGAGACAACCAAAGTAAGTTTCTGGGTGAATGTCTTTTTAATTTTTGGCAGGATTGGCAGGGTGGAGTTGATTTGTAGCTGGGGCCAGACGGCTTCTTCTTCTTTTTTTTTTTTAACTGAATTACAGTAGCTCTCAGGTCACAGAACAGAAGGATGTTCAAAGACCATCTTCTCAAACTGTCTCATCCCCCTCCCCTGGCCTGCCCTTATAAAACCCCACTGACATGATTTTTAAATTCTCACAACGCCTCCCAGTCACAACGTGTAACTTCCTGGCACAGTTCTCTTGCTTCACAAGGCAGCCATAGATTAAGAGCCAGGGGTGTGTTGGCAGGAAAAGCAGACACAGTGACCTTCTTACAGCATGGAATCATTATGTCTGGGTGCACTTGGAGAGTCTATTTTCGGGTTTTGCATAATTCCAACTCAGAGGGCCAAATGCTCCCTCCCTACACTTGATGCAACTGGAAGGAAGCAGAGAAGGAATTCATAGAGTGAGAAAATGAGACCAGGGCTGTCAGTAGTTAGGCAACCCTGATGAGTGAAGGGACCGTCACTCAGGCACATCATGTCCCCAGGTTCATTCACTTGTAACCTGGACTAAGTCCTCATCAAAGGAAGTCGTTCTAAACGTCTGACCTAAATCTGCAATAAAATGCCCTTAAAACAATTCTAAAAGGAGAGTTTCCTTTAATCTTACTTATATCTGTGAATTCGCTTCTGGATGATATACTTCATCTCGTCATCTCACTTCTCTTCTCGGAGGCAAAGAGATATTACCAGCCATCTGGTCAGTTTATTCCACTCACAGTGGGTGCTGGGGCATAAAGCAACCCAAGGCTCCTCTATTTTCTTTCTCCTGCAGGCCAGCCCTGGCTCTCTCCCTTGTGCTGTCTCTGTAGAACCCTGAACCCAATGTAGGACCTGACTGAAATGAGACGCCAGTCCAGCACTCACTGCAGAACACACCAGAATAACCTTGAGATACTAAAGACTGGCATTCCAGTGATGAATCCCCACACTCCTAAAATAATGTCTTGATTGAAAATGGGGTGGGGGGGAGGGATCACCCCCGAGCAAGGGCACCTTTGATCATGGTGGGAAGGGCTGAGTTGGTTCCAACCCCAGAAGAGTGGATAACGTGGAGGAGGAAAGGGAGCACATTCTCCCCAATCTCAGTCAGAGGCCTGGATCCAGGCACGGGCAGGAGTGGGCCTTGCAGGCTGCATGTACCACTTGGCATGCATATTGCACCATGGGCAGTGACAAATGGCCCAGTGCATTTCCCTGTCTCATTCAGAGCCACCTGGGAAAACAGCAAGCTGTTGCTGTGGATGCTGAGAAAGAGCTGAGCTGTGGGTTTGTAGCCTAACACTGATCTTTCTGCCAAATTTCAAGCACCATTTGACCACTTTCTTATCAATACCTCTGCGGTTGTGGGAAAATTGCTTCCTAGTCCACCCAAGAATTCCGCTTTCTGGGATTTCTCAGGACTAAAACACAAGGCTGGGAGGGAGTGGTGTCTGTATAAACTTGAAACCTCAAATGGCACTGGTGGGATGGGTCTTTTGTGGGCCAGGCTTGACACCTTGTATAATTTCTTCCTCAGACTGAGAATAAAACACAATTTGGTACTGGCCAAATTCAGCCGCACACAGTGGGAACAGGTAGATGAGAGGGAGACAATAAAACAGGAGGGAGTGGCTAATAAATGAAAGGCTGATTAGACAATTGTTAAGATAAAAAGGGATGTCCGTTAAACTATGACCACTTTAAAAGACAGATGAGGGTTTCACAAGAGTGAGGACTCAACCAGGCTGCAGACAATCATTGCTGCACTTCCGAACAGACTGCCATTGATAAGTGATCTCCATGGGAACGTGCCTGGCACCGTGAGGACGTGTCCAGAGGACGCAGGGAGGCAGGGAAGGGAGCTCTGCTTCCTCAGCAGCCCCTGGGACTTCCCTAAGGATCATGGAGTTATGAGTAGAAGCTCAGTACTTAAAGGCAGGTCACCCCAGCCTGCACCCTGGCTTACCTTTTGCCAAGGTAAGTCACTCAGACTCTCAGACATGGCTGAGGTTTCTAGCATATTTGAAATTAGGGAACTAATACTTCCTGAGTCACCTCACCTGGTGGTTTGTGAAGCCTAAAATAATACACATGAATGTGCTTTGTAAATTGGAATGAGCCATGCACAGAAAAGGGTTCATTTTATTATTAATTCCTACTCCTTTTCTGGCCTGGGCTGCATCTCGTCTCTGTCTTCTGAAACCATCTTCCCCCCGCTGGTCGACTTGTACCAAGCTGCACCTTCTGGATCCTACTTGAGCCCTGACCATGGACCACTCCCCGCTCTCAGCGGGAAGCACAAGGAGAGGCGCCCCCACTTCTCCTCATTCTCTTTAGCCCCATCTTCACATCCCTGAACACAGGTTTCATTCTTTGGCGAAAATGTTTAGTAAAGAGATCCGATGAAGAACTGCTATTATGTTTGAGACACTTGGGTACATTTCTTGCAGCAGCTACCATCATATAAGCTAATCCAGCATGTGATAAACACGCCAGAAAATAAAACACAAGCCACTCCCAAGTGCCTTTTCAGGGCTGCTTCTATCAGAACTGTACTTTTTAGCGTCAAGTCCACTTTAATCTCTTAGATATAGAATGAGAGGGCGATTTGGGGGAGGAGTCTGTTATGGTGGCAGCTCTGTTTGGGTATAAAAACTACCCAAATTTAAAGGTGAAAGCAAGAGCATAACGGTGTGTGTGCTGGCTGACACTAACCTGGTCATAGGGGCTACGTGGGCCGGGGCCCGAGATCGGAGGGGCGGTCTGGAGTAAGGTGGAACTTCCAACTTCCTAACGCCAGTTCCAGAGGTTATAAGAAGTGGACTCCGCAGGTCTCAATATGTCCTGCAAGTGTTCTGTGTTTCCTCCATGACAAGAATTAGTAAACAAAACAAGTCAAAGGAGCAAATTGATTTACTCATTCCTTCATCCATTCAAAAAAATAGTTTTTGAGAACTTACTAGATTTTCCTAGGCAGTTTCTCGTGGTATAGAGTCCAGCCATTTCAAGTCCTGCTTTACACTTCCAAGGAAAAGTACAGGCCACCAAACAGTCTGGAGTGTTCTTCAGACTCTTTCTAAGGCTGCAGTTATGAGGACATGGCACCTTTCCACTCGCAATCATATCCTTGCTAATTCAGGGGAAACCGCCTGATGTCCTAAATGTGGAATTTGGCAGAATGAAACTGACGAATATGGAAGAGCTAGATGTCCTTCTGCCCCCTCAAAGTTGTCCATTATTAACACTGGTCCAGGATTCAGAAGCCTGACCTTAGTTTTACATGAGCAACTCTGCTTCAAAGGGTCCTCCAACAAAGATCCCCTCACCTAGGCTGCCTTCTGTGCCCCTCCTCACTACCCTCCCATCTTCCAGGCAAACATCTCTTGGGGGCAGAACTGCTGATAAAAATGTCCCTTAGCTTTCTTCAAGTAGCTGCATACTTAGGCAGCAAGGCTCCTCTAATGAGACCAAGGAATGGGCGATACAAGTTGGTTGGTGATTGAAATGGGAAAAAATAACAATAATGGCTTGTCCAGGAGCTTTCCCCTCTGAGTTAGAGTTTTTAGACTTTGAATTCTAAGAACAGTCTCTGAGAATAGGAAGGCTCTTTGAGAGAACATTTCCCTGACTTTTCAAGCATGTTATAACCAGACAGTACACTGCATGGCTGATGAACTGACTTAGAGTATCCTGAATGTTCGGAGAAAATGAAGGCAGGCAGGAAATCACACACTGACCTTGCTTTGCAATGAAGATGGAGCAAATGACTAATTTCAAAACCATTAACATGTAAAAGCAGCATATTTCTTCTGAGAACAGGGCACAAAGGCTCTCCAAGGAGATTGCGGTGACATGATTACCAGAAACATTTAAGTTTTCAAAAACACACCAAGGAGGCTATTCACTAAGAATGTGTAGCGGCAAAGTAGCTGCTTCATTAAACTTAAATAGCTGAGGCAGGGCTGTACTTACAGACCCACGCTGCCAAATTACACATTTCTTTTCTGGATGCTTCACTGACCTCATTATGTGGAGCAGGGAGTTTGTCATTCCAAATAAAGTGACCATCCAAGTCTTTATAAACATGTCCATCAGGCGCTTGATGAGTCCGCAGAGTGAAACACTGGCTGTCCCAATGAATTTTTTAAAAAAGACTTCTCTTTTTATTGTCTCGTTTGTCTGTGCTATGTGCTCATTGTCACACTTACAGAGTAGAATAAGCAGGTGAAATGCCCATTTCCGAGCCTGAAGGAGGTTTTGATTTGGGGTAATGGCATTTTCTTGAGGAACGTGTAAACACCAACGATAAAACGTGAGGAGAAAAACAACTGACCAGCATAAGGCAAGTTGGATCTGGAGAGAGGTATCGTGTGAAACATAACCCAGAGTTATTCATCATTTCCCATCCGTGTTATTGATTCTGATTCTTGGCCAGAAGTATCACACTAATTATTTTTTTCATTTAAAATTACTGTATTTTCTTTATCCTCTAGTTCTGCTGAAGGCAAATCAAGTAACAATTATCGTATTTATACATATTTTGCCCCCTCAAGCAGTACTCATGAAATTAATTCAGATTTTGGAGGCTATCCATTTTTTTTATTTAATTTTAATTACATAGATGAAAATGGCAATTAAAAATCTGACAACAACCCTGTGTGTTCAAAGACACAGCGACAGCGGAATTACATTTGTAAATAACAACTGGCTCCCGCACACGGGGCCCTGCTGAGCCGGAGAGCCGGCGGCGGAGCAGAGCTGTGTGGACGAGTTCTGGGAGTCCGGGAACAATTAGGGCACGCCAGAAAAATGTAAACGTCAAGTTTAAAAAAAATAGAGGGGAGCGGGCAAAGTAGAATGAAACGTTCACGGGACATTAGTTGGAGATGAGAAATAAAAGCATATTCTTCAAATGATATTCAGTGTGTCCAGTGCCAAACAGCTACCTGTCCAGCATAAGGAAAGGGATGGAGGGAGGGGACAGCGTGCTGACCAGGGTATCTGATAATACAGGAGAAAAAACATTTCGGCTACAAATGAGAGCTGAACATGCGCTAAGAACTGGAAGTTCCCAATTTGTCACTGGGTTCATACACATTTTCTACTAGCACCTAAGTTAATGTCCCCATTAGGAAGTTGACTGGGGTTCAGTCGAAGTTATATCTCACCCTCCTATCCACAAACAGCCCGGTACCAGCAATACAGATGTGCTAATTCTTTTTGTAAATATCTGTTTCTTTCATTATTAGTCTCAGGTGTACAAAACAACATAATGATTAGACATTTACACACCTTATAAAGTGATAACCCAACACGTCTACTACCCATCTGACACTGTACATAGCTATGATAATACCATTAAATATATTCCCTATGCTGTACTTTACATCCCGTGACTATATGTATATATATTTAATTATAGTTAACAGAATGTGCTAATTCTTAACCCCAGCCTCCCGCTGCACCCTGGAATAGTCAACTCTGGCTTAGCTTAAAGCAGGGTTCCTTGGGGCTTTCCCCATCTGCATTTCACCAAGACCGTGGGGAGACTGCAGTCTTGCCTCTCACAAGGCAGTGTCCAAGCTCTCTCTGCCTTCCATGACGCTGGGGGTGGGCAGGTAGCACAGTGCTTTCAGGCCTATGAGGGCTCAAGAGACGTTTGGCTGCATTACCCTCCACCTACTTGCAAGGGTAACCGAAGTTACTCGGCATGCTGCGGAATGTAAAGGCAATGCAGAGCAAAGACTGAAACTCTTTGGCTTTTCCTTTTCAGCCTTGTCGTTGCCATTATAGATGGGCTCCCTATTATATGCTTCATATTACTGAAATCCCAAATGCATGTTCTTTCACACGTGGTCTAGAGACTTGTTAGAGTGTCTGGGTGCTTCTACCTTGCCTTTGTATATATTTGGCTTTGGATTCAGGGGCCCTCTGGGAGCCTTTGGGGGAGAGGGGACACAGCCCTGGTTTTGGATCAGGGAGTCCTGGCTTTGAACTGCCACTTGGAGCTTATCAATGGAAGACAGTTACTTGTCACTTAGCCAGGGTTTCCTCCTGACACTGAGGTAGGTATGTACCTGGCATATGGAGGGCACTTGGTAACGGGCAGTGCTTAATACTGCAGTGCACCAGGTCATCTCACAGCAGTGGGGACCACAGTGAGGAGCCCCACACATGGAGGCCCCACACACGGGAGCCCCACACACAGGGAGCCTCACACATGGGATAAGGCTCCAGTTCCCACCTCTGGGTCCCCTCACCTAGCCCACCTCTCTGAGTCCTCCTCACTAACCTCCCATCTTCCAGGCAAACCTCTCGTGGGGGCAGAACTGCTGACCTCTCTTTTGACAGTCTTGTATAAACTGTCAAAAGCACAGACACACCCCAGGAATTACTCTTCTCAGTCCTTAGACACTGTTCCCCTACCTACACACACACACACACACACACACACACACACACACACACACACACACACTAGGTTCTTTTTTGGTGGTTCCCTAATATGGAGCTGATGTTTTAAATCATCAAGATACAAACAATTACAAGAGAAAAGTAACCCTTAGCCAAGGACCGAGTTACCTGAGATCACTTTATCACCAATCTCTTTACACTTGTATGATACACCATGAAATTGGTGGGGAAAGAAGCCTCTTTCTTATTTACTGCCTACTTACCTCAATGCAAAGCACCTATTCGATGGAAAGTACCTACTCACTCCTTCGAAGTTACCCCTGAGGTGTTATTTTTTCTAATCAGAGCCCACATCCCTCCTGCCAGAGCCCCTCTGGCTGGCTGCCTATCCCAGCTCACCGTGCATTTTGACTTTGGTGGTGGCTTCAGTCCCTGCATCTTACACAGCCCCCACCTGTCAGAGCGGCAGCTTTACTTGGGCCTTTTCAGTGGGAGGACCAGCCTGCTCTCTCCCCAAGCCACCAGGGGAGCTCTGTCGTTCAAGCCTGTTAGAAATGCCCCAGTGCATCCACCAGCTCCCATGGAGGGCTGCCTTCCCACCAGAACGTCCCCACATAAGCTCCTCAGCCAGGATTCAGGAGGAGGGTCCTGAATCAAATACCTGGTCTTTTCATTTTTTGGTACATCCAGCCCTGCCAAAAATAATGAGTGAGGTTCCTTCACCTGATCCAGACTGTCTGATAGAAACAAAAACAACTTCATATTGACACTGAATTATATTATCCAACACAAAACAACGAAGTATATACAGAAGTCTACCTTTACTTTTCATTTTGCATCTGATGGTAGTTTTCCTTCAAAACAGACCTCCCCAAAATTACACTATTAATAGCAATAGTGTGTGTTTTTTAATTTTCATAGCACTATTCATTTTCTATTCTTTAAGTGCTTAATAAATACAGTGGGTTTTCACTGCCTTCCAGGGTGGAAATAACAGTTATGCCTCCATAGAGCTCATTCATTTGCGTTATGGGCTAAAAAAATCTCCAGCATGTCACAAATAAACACAATGTTCCTGAGGACTGTGTTTTATTCTTGAATCTCCAATTTCACTAATAAATGTGAAAAGTACATGTAGCCAGATAAGTCCCTGGAGACCGGCCACTGCAGATGCTGAAGAAAGCAAGTTACTTCAGCTAAGATCAGCGTTCACTTTCACACCAGAGACTATTGGTTTCCCAGATTCTCCTCCAATCGTTTGATGTAAGTCAGTGAAATTGGTTTCTATTGACTACTCAACAAATCTAACAAAACCGTTTTTTTTTTTTTACATAAAAAAGATATCATAGAAAAAAAAATCGTAAAAATTTTAATGATCAGATAATGACCTTTTTCTAGTCACAGCTCCAATGGATCTCCACTACTCTCTCTGAGAGAGCTGTTATTCTTTTCCTTGATATGTTTATCATGAAAGCTTTCAAGCAAACAGAGTACTACAGTAAACCCACATATACTCCATCACTTCCATCTAATAATCAAAATTTTGCGACACTTGTTTCACTTTCCCTTCCTTCCATCTTATTAATATTTTTAAAGCTAGTCCCAGAAATTAGTTCATTTTACTCCTACATACTTCTGTATGAATTTGTACAAACATGGACATTCCTTATCTAATCACAAAGCCAATGTCATACCTAACAAATTGACTTAATAATTCCTTGGTATCATTTAATACCCAAACTGTATTCAAATTTCTCCAACTGTCTTGAAAAATCTTTCATGGTAGGTTTGTTTAAATGATCCAAACAAAGTGTAACATTTGGAGGCTCTGTCTCTGAAAACACCTCTCTTTCTTCCCCATGCCATTGTCTTGTGGAAGAAACTTGTACAGAGCTCCTCTTGAGCCCTGTCTCAATAGTCACATTCTTCATTTGTTTCTTGTGGTATCATTTAACTTGTTCTTCTATCCCTTGTATGTTCTGGAAACTTATTGATTGGCTTGATTAAGTTCAAGTTCAACTCTTAGGCTACAATAGCTCCTAGGTGGCACTTCTCATTGCATCACATCAGGAAGCACCTAACACATGGCCATCCTACTTTTAGTGGGTTTAGGTGACAGCAGCCTGATTTCTCCACTGTGAAGTTCCCCATCAACATTTCTAATGATCTAATGATTGCATCCATTGATGACAGTTGTTTGAATCAGTTATTTCATGTAGTGATACAAAATTATGCTTTTCCAATTCTAACTTCCCTTCCACATTTATTGAAATTCACATTTGAAGAAGAACTTTTCTTCATCAACCAGTGCAATCTTATTATCCTGAAATACAATTTTCAAAGATAGGTATGACCTCTGCTTAATTCGTTCCTTTGCCAATTTTCAGATAAGGGATTGCTGCCTTAGTTACATCCTACAGTAACTAATTTGTTTTTGTTATTTACATTATTTGTAAAGGTCCACCTGTCTTTACTGAAATAAAAAAAATCAAACCATCACCCCGTAACTAATCCTTCTTCTTGAGTATAGAGAACTGGATCTGTGATTTAAAGAGGCACAAAGAAGCCGGGACGTGGTCCTGGCCATCTGCAGCATCTCAGTAGGAAAGCTGGGCGCTGTTTCCCTCACCTGCTTTGGTATCTGACTCTTGTCTTTACGGTTGATGTCATCTTTCCTCATCCTTCTGCATGTACTGATCCCTTAGGGAAATGAGAATAATTCTAAAATATCCTCTCTTTTGCTTATTGTGGCACAGATCATTTGGTGTCACTTGCCCCTGTAAACATCCACTCTCATATAATGTATTCAGTACACCTGAAGGCGCCTCAAGCAGGTCGGCAGAACTACATCTCTTCAGAACAGCTAGCTGAGGTTATCTCAGCCAGTATCAGCTTGGGCTTTGTCTGTGACCCATCAGGAAGCCATTGCCATCCAGTGCAGCCTGCTGGTGCCATCTGGCATGGCTACACCCTGCTCTAGGGCTGCAATGGTGACACGTTAACACGCTGGGCAAACTTCTACATGGGGAAGAAGCTATACTGTGGGTAAAATCTGCACATGTATGAGAAACAGCTTCCATTTCTTCTTCTCACTAACAAGGGTGAAAACATGTAGGCCGTTCACAGGTATCCCCCACAGAGGCATTTATAAGACTTCTTGAACAATGGCTGGCAAGTGTCTCTAAGGCTGATAGGAATCCAGGGTCTAAGAGCAGACATTTTCTGCCCGTTATTGCCTTGTTTTACTGACAGGCACCTGTCAGTTAGACATTAAAACTGAGTGATAATGGGAAGATAATATGCTGGCTCTGTCCACACACTTCAAGAGGGAAGCATTCATGAAAAATGTGTATTTTGGGAAACCTAGATGCTTATGTGCCCTTCTGCATTTCTGTTTACTTTGAAACTCGGTGTAGAATCACTAAGCAGTGAGAAGAATACAGAGGGATAGAATTAGAGGAGATTCCTAAATGGCCCTGTAGACACCAGTGTGGGGGATCGCTGCTATAAGCAGGAGGGTCATGGGTGAGGAAATGCATGCAAAAGTAGGGACAGGATGGAAGCTTTTTTTTTTCTTTCTGGCTTCACTGGAACTCACTGAGAGCTGCTGAACCAAGAAACTTGCAGAAAACATCTTCCATGACTTTGTAAATGGAGGACTTTCACATACTCTGAAAGAGTGCAAATTCTCTTGAAACAGAGGTGAAAAGGGAAGCGTACACTTAAAAAAACGAATAAAAGCAATTTAATTCCTATTGAGACTCTTTCTAGTAAATAGTTCTCTTTCAGAAAGTAATACTGTTACTCATATATCTGGATCTCCAGTTATATTTTTGGATCCTCACTTCTTGACTAATGCAAATAAAAGCGTATCTTCCAATACACACACACACACACACACACACACACACACACACACACACATACACACACACACGCCCCATATAATGCCACCTTTTATTTTCAATCCAATAAAACTTCAATTTATTCAATAAATAATTGTAATATAATGCCATCTTTATGCTAACAATTCACCATAAAATCCTACCGTCCTGGACTTAGCCATAGAGCTTATGGACTACTGAAGTATGATCTGACCTGCAAAATCACAACAGGAAAGAAAATAGGTGCCATCATATACAGTGACGATAGTCATTTGGTCAGGATAGAAGTCAGAAATCACTAGCCTCACCAGTAAAAGGTGTTACAATTTTCTTTTTAAAAACAAAGTGAGCGAAGGCTATTTGTTTCAGTGATTCAGCATGTGAGCCGAGGAACTGGACACCTTTGATTTGAATGCCAGCTTTTCCGTCAATCAGTTATGTCTCCTCAAGCTGGGGATGAAATGGTGCCCATCTCACATTTGAGGGTTAAGTGAAATAATGATATTAAAGCACCTCACATGGACCTTGGCACACAGGGAACACTGCCAGTTGCAATTATTGTGTGAGGGCCACAGCAACTTCAAATGTCACCAGGGTACCCTATTGCTTTCGATATTTCTGCTCTAGCCAAAAGACATTTGTCACAATACTGACACTAATACAGGAGAAAATGCAATACTTTGAGAAGCAGAGAGGAGGAGCAGAACAAATCAGGAGCTTAGGAACCAGGCACATGGTTTAAATACTGGCTTTGCCACCAGTTACTAGGATTCAATCTGGGATAAGTTACTTCACTTCTCTGCATGTCAATTTGCCCATCTGTGAAAAAAAGAGAAAGCGACCTCCTTATAGACTCATTGTGCAATTGGACCACAGGGTAGTAAACTATCTTGCCTAGGGGGCACCCTCTCGGAGGTAGCTCTCATTACTAGTAGAATAGTATATTCGTCCCCAGAGAAGGACAGGCCTGATGTATCCTGCCACTAGATGGTATGATCCTGGACTGTGGCGGGTAGGTCAGAACTTACTGGGGGAAACACTGTGACTAAACACACATACCCAAGCAGACCGGAAGTCTAAAGAAATTAAGTGTTATTGGAAGGTGAAGCATGCAGAGAATATTATCTTAAAACACAGCATCAATACAATTCAAAATACAATTTTGCCTCCCGTCGTTTTTGCTGGAGGGCAAATAGCTCTTGGAACTTCCCCTTTATCCTGCCTGGGATTGCCAAGGGCTGGGTGCCATTTTGGCCCCAGAATGAGGTAGTGGCGCTGAAGCATTTAGTATGGATACAGATGAATGAACGATGGTGTTCTTTCTGGGGAGGACGTGTCGCTGCACTTTCCTAACCATAAAGAGGAAAACCAAACTGAGTTTGTAATTCCACTTCCATCTGTTGAAGCCACCTTCCCAGAACCGGCACTCTCTTTATCTTGTTTACACAGTGCTCAACAGGGGCTGCTTAGATGTTTACATCAGGGAGAAATGCATGTTCTTTTACCACAACAGGGATTTGCATAAAGGGAATCACAACTTTTTGGATATCTGGGTCATAAGGATCTGAGCACGTGAAAGAAGCCAGAACACACTGCATCATGATTTTTATTAAGTTCTGCTTTCAGGGTGACATAAAATATGTGTCCTGTCTGCTAGGGGTGAAAATGCAGCCAAAGCTCATCCATGACAGGGTGTACGCACGCAAACGAGGCGTGCTGATTGCTCTAGCTTGGTCTGTTCATAAATTAGACTCATTTCTTCGCTTTACAAATGATGATCACTACAGTAAATTCAGTAACAGAATTTTCTGCTCTAAACATGGCATTCTGGTTTTTTTAGAGCCCTTAAGTGGTTCTGAAGTACATGAAACTGAAAGCGGCGGGTGGGGAGGGGAGGGAGATTAAAAGTTACACAAGTAATGAAGATGAATTCCAAGGCAAATTACCCATTACTATGGAGGGTTTTGGATATTTTCATTAAAAAGAGTAAAAAGACCATCTAAAGATACTTGTGTATCTACAGATGATTGTAAAGTCATTCTCTTTATTTCCTTCCAACTCCCATAAGCCTCTTTTATTAGTTTTAAGAAATAAAGCTCCAATCTGCTTTAGTAAACGGCATTATTTTTAAACTACAAAAGCATACAGAGTTTCTTTACAAGAGCAGTGTTTTTTAATGGCAATGCAGTCATTGGGAAGACTGCATTAAAAGGTATACTTTATAAACCTTCCTTCCACCTTCTAGCCCCTCTCTACTTTAAAAAAAACAAAACAATATTAAGACGATTGCTTTTCCACAAGTGCCTGGCATATAATGAGCACTTAAAAATATCTGCTGACTCATTGAATGAATAAATGAATTCACCATTTGATATCAAATTCTGGATCCAGGTCTAAAGTCACACAATCATAGGGCTGACACACATCTCCCACTTAGAAACACAATATCCTCTACCTGACTTAAGTTCTAAGCAGTCTAGTGTCCCCTCTGCTATTTGATGGTTGTCTATATATATTTTTTTCCCCTTGGGTCTGAATAATCCTTATGTTCATTATCAAACTTTAAATCAGGTGCTCTTATCTACACATCATTTAGGAAAATTAACAAGCAGACCACAAATTTGAACTCTTAACCTAGAAATGGCTTGTAACTATCTCTAAAACAAAGAATTTCTAATTCCCTTCTCTACTCACCCATCATTTGCACATACTATCCTTAAACTGATATATATATATATGTATGTATGTATATATATATATATATATATATATATTTATATAAGTATATAAATATATATAAAATACTTATATTTTTTTACTTTATGGATTTTAAAGCTCTCTTTATATATGAGAGAGAGAGCGAGAGAGAGAGAGAGAGAGAGCGCTTTAAAATCCAAAGTAAAATTTAAGCGAATTCCCAGTTCCCTTCTTGGTGATGCCTGGGCTATGTAAAGTCATCCATGATCCCTGATCACAGATGAAGAGCTTGACTGGATGTTCTGGGTAGAGGTGACATAGGCTCTTGACAGCACGGGTGATGAGCCCTCACACACACTGGAAAGCAATTTGGTGGTAGCCTTAAAATGGTTGTGCCTTTCCTTTTAGGAACCTATTTTTGGGATACAATGTTTGAGCCTTTTCTTAAGGAATATATTTTAGGGACATAATCAGAAATACAAACAGGGACTTATGCATAATTGGCAGTGCTCTTTTATACTCTGCAGTGTTCCTTTCTAGTAGCACAAGACAACTTTCCAATAGTTGGGGAAAGGTTAAATAGAGTATATCCATATAATGGATTATTAGTGGGGCCATTAACTTTTATAATAAATGTTTAATGGCACTGGAAAATACAATGTAAGGCTATGTGAAAAAAAGTAGGATGTACAAATATTTGTATCTATAATTTCAACTACCAAAGAGAGAAAGATGAAATAGCAATGTGTGAGCAGTGGTTCTCTCTAGGTAGTAAGCAATTCTTATTTTACTTTTATTGTTTATGTGTTTTGTATTTTCTAAAATAAATTTTTATTATATCTGGAAAAAAATGAACAAATAACCTTGTATAACCCTCAGGAGGGGAAGAATATTAAACTACCTCCTGAGAAAACAAACAGTAAACACAAAACCAAAGCAGAGCAAGCCAACCAAAATTCAAAAAAGTACATGGCATCTGTATTCCATAGGTGCAGACATGACATTACAGATATCCAGGGAAGGAAACCAACAAACCCCCTCCAAGGCAGCCTGCTCCAGAAATAGCTGGTTTAGTGGGAAGACACCAGGTTCATGAATGAATTCTCCAGTAACCCCTCCATCCCCCTCCCCCCCATTGGTGGCAGCCACAGATGTCAACAGTGGAGAGACAGAAGAACCCAGACAGGACGGTCTCTCTCTTTTCCCCCCATATAAATACAATGTGCTTAAATTAACATTTGGTTGGCTTTTTTTCTTTTTAACCAGAAACATGCCAATTTACTTTGAAAATCCCTATACTTAATGTGAGTCATTGCTAGAGAAGACAAATCTGTAAAAAGGACTGCAATAATCAGCCAAGCTTTCTCAGACATCTTTTATCATTTCTGTTTGGAATTTACATATCTAAACTTCCTGGCCATCAAGTGTATATTTTAAACCACGTGGCCTTACGAGAATTGGTAAATACTTCACTTCTGTGTCATAAATGAGGCAGTCAAAACAAAGGGACGTCATGATTTTCTCAGCACCTTCAGGTTAGTGGAAGACCCTGATAACTGCATGTCTGACCCCAATCTCTGTGCCTTGCTACCACTACTGTGATTTAATACTGATTCAGTGAATATATGACGCAAGGTGCCATGAGTCATTCCGGTTGGGGTGAGCGTGGGGTGAGAAGGAAGAGTAGGGCAAGGGGAATAAAAACAGTGAAAAACCTCCCCCCCCCAAAGTGAGAGTTAACAAAGTAGGTGATTTCTCCAGTTATGGAAAGTATATTCCCCAAACTGCCCAGGTTTCCTAATAACACTGAGTGGGATTGAATGCTTAAAGGAAAAGTACATGTTCTTTTGAAAGTACAAAGACTCAAATTTTGAAACAGGAAGAATTCTTGGTATTTAATGATTTGGCAAGGTGGTGTGTAATGCCTGCAAGATTTCATGACTAAATTTCACAATATTTCAGTCTCAGGGGTGATCACTGGCATCAGTGAGTACCCCAGGTTTTTTCAATCCACATAGAGAGTAGAGTGTCGACTGGCAAAAATAACTCCAGATAAATCCACAAGAAAAAACGGTTTATTCGGGGAAAAAGGAAAAAGAAACGAAAACCACCACGGCAGCGCAAGAATGCACACCTCCAAACCGGGGCTCGAACCCGCTCCCTCGTGAAGAAGGAAAATAAAGGGCCGGATCCAAGATGGCTATTCTATTTATTAGCATCCCTCCCCCGGAAGTTACCACAAAGTTCCAGGTAAATACCAGGAAGTCAGGGCTAGAGAGTCAACAAGGGGGCCCAGCTCCACCCTAGTCCTCCCAGCTCTATGGTTAAGCATCCCAAGATGTTGGTTCACTTTTATCAAGAGCATGATTCTCAGCTCTGTTGATCTGATTCTATAGAACTTAATCACTTTCCTTAGTATTCCCAAAGTCTCCTGCCGTGGATGAAACTTCTCTTGGTATCTGTGAGTCATCGCACATTCTTCTAGCCATCACAACTCATCCACTTCCAATCTTGTGCAATGATTTAATTTTCCCCACAGCACTTTACAACTGCAGGGAAGAAAGTTCTGTGAGCTGTCCTATTGAATTACAGAAAATTAGAATCTGGTTTGAGGAAAATAACTTCACATGTGCATTACAATGAAGAAAATGCAATATCTCCTCAGTTTTGCAGAGGCTGAAATAAATAATTTTCCTTATTTCTTACACACAACAAGAAAAAGCACACAGTGATCTCCTTTGCTATTGAAATAAGGCGTCCTGGGAGTCGGGGAGGAAGTCTAAGATTGTGCTCTCACTGAATGAAAGTGAATTCTGTGGACATATTAGTCACTAAAGTTGCAAATGGCTCTTTTTTTATTTTATTTAGAAAACCTTATAAAGATTTTCCCCGTTTTGGATACTGTGTAATAACAACACATGTACAAATCTCTGTTAGCATGCAATTCTACAAGAAACATAACCTTATGCTAGGGTTGACTATAGCAGGTGACCCTCAACTTAAACATTATTATTTATTCACTGACAACTCCATCCCCTTCCGTATGCCTTCCCTACAGGAAAAGGTTAGGATCACTCTCTCACCCATATAATCTGCCCCTTCAGGCCCTTTCCTCCTTATTTGAAAGGAAGGCTTCCCTAAGTGGTGAATACTGTTCGGCCAGGGTGGATGGAAGGTCTCAGAAGTGGTTGGGGTGGGAGAATACTTATTAACAATCCCCTGGCTACTGCCCATTCTTCATTTCCTACCCCTTCCTGTATCATCTGCTGGGTGATCAACCTTCAGTATGATTCCTTTTGGAACATGGTACATTATTAATAAATAAAGTAGAGAATTGTAATTATATTGGAAGACCTGGAAGAAATTCCTGTTAGCACTTTGAAAATAATTGTTGTAATTATGAAAAATAGTTTTAATTTTAATAGCCAGATATTCTGCTGGACTAGATGCATTTAAGCCCCAAATCTAAGATTTGGCTAAAAAGGAAATCCAAATACAGCTGCTTCTTGTTACCTGGTCTATAAATTGCCGTGAACCCTGCATTAGTGAATACTGAACTGTGCTCCTCAGGGAAATAACAGGTTCCTGCAAGCTCTGGTCACATTTTCGTCAATGGATCAACATATAACCTTATTTTATGGGTGTTTCTGTTTAAACATATCTTATTTAATGTATAGTTGATTCATTAACAGTGAATTCAGGGCCAACAATACTATAAGTCATGCCTGAATGAAACTTGGCTAACATGTTTTCTTATATAAGATAGATAAGGGAACTTATCTAACACACATCTTCTCCATAAGCCCTTCTTGTTCTTAGGAATACTACATAGCACTTCAGCACTATGCTTAGAGCCATTTTAAAGAGCAAAGTTACCAACAAAAACCACAAAAGTAGGTGGTGAGACACTTGTTTACATTATCAAAGCTAAAATCAGAAGGCAGCACCCGAACTGCAATCACTTAGTAAGGAATAAAGCAGGAATCTCAGGACATTAAAAAAAAAAAAAAAGAAAGAAAAAAGAAAATAAGACAGAAAACATAAATAAAGAAGGCAGAGCACTGCCTATTGACCTTGGCTGGAAATGTGTGTGTTGGGTACCTCAAATTTTTCACCACTCTCTGCATGTCTGCAAATTAACATAAAGCACTACAAGTATTGATTTTGGGGTTACAAATAAGTTTTAGCAAGTAGGTGAATTCTCAAATGTGGAATCCAGTAGTAGTAAGTATCAAGTGTAAACATTCTACCTCTTATCCTACAGCAGATCATGCTTTGTTTATCTCCTTTTCTCCCAAAGACGGATACAGCCTCAGTTAAAGTAATCTTTCACGCTAAACAGTGAGAAATATTTTTTATGCTAGATGGCCATTATAGTGGTAGTGCGACTGTGTATTATTTATTTGCTTGTTTGTTTTGTTTTCTTTATAAGTAAATGGATGTTAGCAACTTTGATTTTAAAAAACAAATGAAGTTGTTACTGTGAGTGGTGAAAAATATAAAACTACAAGTTCACAAAATCTCCTCCAATTTCTTGTTTTAGAAAGAGACTAGAGACAGTGTTATCTGAATTATCATTTGAGCAATACAGAAGTTAATTTTTATAATTTAGGTAAAACTTCCATTAATAACTCACTCTGTAGTAACTCACTCTATTGTAACTCTCTATTGTATTGAGCTCAAGCAAGGTTATGTTCAGAATTTGGTAGAAGAATGACGAACAGTTACTAAATACTCTGGAAAGGGAGAGATGCTGAGCTAAACATATAAAAAAATGAGGCCTCTGTCCTCTTGAGCCCATTTGTGCTGAGCTGCATTTCAGGAGCTTTCTAACCCTGCAGGTAAGATTATAAGTTCAAACTTATTTATAAAATGTTGTTGTTGTCTCTACAATGTGGAGAAAAATCTTGACACCATCTACCTAACAAGGAGGTGTAATAAGTAGGAAAGAAAAACAGGTGGGAAAATTCACATTTATTACAAACAGTTTTCAGAATTGTGCTTAGGTTTTCAAAACTTAAGCCAAAGCATGCGTTATCATACATGATAACACTGTCCCCATGGAGTAGAATCTGAATATGGCAGGACTGAGTTGCATCTAGGTCTAGGACAACATAAAAGTAAGATTCCGGCAGACTCACTGTTTCATGTTTGGGCTTTGATCTCAGGAAAGCACATTCATTTGTTCATTAGTTGGTTCATTGGTGAAAGGCCATGGAACCTGACCATGGAACCTGCCTGGGGCCCTGCTGCTGGTGGAGCTGCTGGAAATTACCCTGACCCCAAGGCCACCATTGTTTCCATCCAAGATAGACTACCAGGCATTCAGCCTGTGGAAGAGGTTTGGGAAGGAAATGAGAGTTAGGTCATGGAAGGTGGAAGCATCCAGTGAAGGTACCATAATATTAAAGAACAGATCTCAGTTAATTTTCTAAACAGCCCTGTGCAGCATCAGTTATTATTGTGGGTTTATAGAACCATGGTGCTGTCTGACACTCAAGGTTGCAGTCTTCCTGCCTCATGCTTCTTGCTTAACCTGCATAACCCTGGCACAGCTATCTAAGAGACTGAAAGGAAGCCTTCTTGAGCATTTTGAGCTATTTAATCACATTGTAACTTTTAAAAAAATGCATCACATCATGTTTCCACCATTCCCAATGTGGTTTAAGAAGGAAACAAAATTTTCAAAGCTTCAGTATAGCCATTGTAGTATTTACTGATGAAACCTTAACATTTTAGGGATCTACTAGTTATTCTAGGCCAGGAGTCAGGAAAGTTTTTCTGTATAGGGACAGATAACAAATATTTTAGGGTTTGCAGGTCATCTGAGCTCTGTCACAACGACTCAAGTCTGCCATCGTGGCATGTAAAAAGTTATAGACACTATTAAGCAAATGACAATTAAAAGAACTTTAAATAAAACTTTATTTAGACACTGATATTTGAATTTCATATAATTTTCACGTCACGAAATAATAGTCTCTTTTTCAGTTTTGTAAAAACATTTAAAAATATAAAAAACATCCTCTTGGTTTGAAGAAGCAAGCGCTATTCTTCCCCTAAAGGAGTTTACCACTTTAAATGGTGACTGTTGATACAGATTTACAAATAAAACAGAGGAATGACTATACAGCAGACATGGTAAATGGTAGATGGTAAGTCATTTACATTAGAGGGAGTTTAATGTCTCTGTATATTTTACTCATGATTGTACTTTGCAAAGTATGTCATAAGGCATGGAAAACACTGGTGAATTTATATGCAGAAGGGAAATCATCAGAGCTTTCTCTAAGAAAAGCCCAGGTGGTCATTGGCTTTCATTCTAACTCTGTGACTATCTCAGGACAGGTTTTTGACATGTTTTGAAACTTCCTCATAAACACTTATGAAAACATTCCTGACCTCAAATGCTGGGTGGCAGTGTATCCAGACACCTACAAATAGCACCACACTTTTGGCAAGGTTTGCTTTTACTATGATTTATATCAATAAAGGAGGTTAGATTACTTCAATGTCTTATAGAAACCACTGGGGGAAAAAAGGAGGAGGCAATAAAAGATATAAAAATAATAATGAGTATTCACTATATGACAAGCACTGCTCTAAGCAATTAGCATGTATTATCTCATTTAATCCTTATAACAACCTTTTGAGGTAGAAACTATTTTTTTAAAAATTATTAATAGCAGGAAATGATGGCACAAAAAGGCTACACGGTCAAGGTCACACAGCAAAGTGGTGGGACAGCATTTGAACCCAGGTATCAGATTCTTGACCTCCTGCTATTCCCCACTCACAATCCTACCTCCCAGGACAGTTGGCCCTCCATATTTGCAGGTTCTGCATCTGTGGATTCAGCCAACCACAGATTGGAAATATTTGAAAAAATATTACAGTGTTGCTGACAATTACTATGTAGTTAGGCCTATAATAGTTTCATCCGTCCTGAACATGTATAGACTTTTTCTTCTTTTCATTGTTCCCTAAACAATATAGTATAATAACTATTTACATAGCATTTACATGGTATTGGGTATTATAAGTAATGATTTATTATTACTTATTTATTATTATTATAAGATGATTTAAAGTATACGGGAGGACATGCGTAGGTTATATGCAAATACTAAGCCATTTTTTTCATTCGCTAAGTTTTTTATTCTTTTTTAAAGATTTTTTATTAAAAATATAGCTAACATACAATATTATATTAGTTTTAGGGGCACACCATAGTTATTCAACATTTATATCCCGAAAGAAGAGATCACTGTGATAAGTCCAGCAACTATCTGACACCGTACCACGCTATCACAATATTATTGACTATGTTACCTATGCTGTACATTACATATCAGGTGTACAGCATATGGTTAGACATTTATATAATTTAAGAAGTGATCTCCCTGACTAGTCTAGTACCCACCTGGCACTATACATAGTTATTACCATATCATTGACTGCATTCCCTATGCTGTACCCTACATCCCCATGACTACTGTGTAACAACCAATTTGTACTTAATCTCTTCCCCTTCTTAATCCACACCCCAGACCCCCTGCCATCTGGCAATCATCAAAATGTTCTCAAGAGACCTTCGTTCTAGCTCAGATATGAACTCTGTGACCTGTATAGATCACTTCACCTTGGGGAGACACAGTTTATTCATCTACTAAATAACACTTATCCTTATAACATTTTTGCAAAATGATCAAATGACATAATGTATGTAGAAATATTTTATAATCTAAAACGTTATTATTTTTATTACACACTGTCTTTATCCTTTTCTCTCCCATTCCTTCCTTACTCACTGTGAAGAAGCATTATAGTTGACAATTTTAGTATTTCTCAGAATATCAGCCCCTTTTCTTGCCTGTCCCTTTCTCCCTTCTTTGCATTCACAGAGGCGATATATGTACAATAGTTAGCAAGACAAAGAGGATCCTTCCCCTTCCCCAGGTCAGAGAAGACAAAACAGACATCCACTGGCAGGTTAGAGTCAGCTTGTAGTGTCTCAACCAATGTCTTTCCAAGTCCGTGTTTACTGAAGCCCTGCTGATGGGTTGGGATTGGCAACAGTTGGAAGTATTTACACTGTGGAGATCAGCAAATGCTACAAAGTCACTCCTTCCCACCTCGCCTTTCCCCCCAGAGAACTGTTTGTTGAACATTTACCAGCACACCATTGGATATACAAGCAAAATAATAAAATGGCACAGGTGCTAGGATGGAGATAGAAAAGACTGGTCTGGGAGCACATTGGGAGGTCTTTATCATGGTTGTAGGGAGTGGGCAGAGGCATTCAGAGGTGTCCTGGAGAAATGAGGTTTAAGCTGAGACCTAATTAATGAGAGGAGCTAGCCAGGCGAAGGGGAGAGAGAAGAGAGTTCCCAGGAGAAGTAAGAACATGTGCAAAGACCCAGGGTGTTCGAGCAGCTGAAGGAAGTTCAGACTGTAGTGCAAAGTGCAGGAGCAGGGGAGAAAAATGAAGGTGGAGAAGTAAGAGGTTTAACTTGACCCTGAGAGCAATGGGTGGCTACCAGTGGGCTTTGAGCAGGCAAGGTCAGGGGTTTAGAGTCAGCGAAGTGGCATTTGAATTCTAGCTCTGCCAACTGGGGACCTCCGACAAGCTTCTCACCTCAGCTGAGTCTTATCTGAAGTAAGAGGGTAATTAGAGTACTCAGACCTCCTGGGGTGGTTGTGAAGCTGCAGTAATGTGCTCAGCACACCATGCTTGAGTCTCCTCAGAGTTGCTGGGTAAACATCCAAGCACTGGTCAACTAACCACAGAGCAGATGCACACATCCTACAGGAGAGGAGCTGCTCTGCAGCCCCTTCCCACCTTCAAACACTGCTGCTGTGGGGACAGAGCCCCAGAAAGTAGTTTACAGGCTCTCGGCCTCACGTGGAAAGGTGCTGGCTTGGGTAGTGGATAGCCGTCAGCTGTGGCTGATTGGCCGTAGGCTGTGGCCGGTTAACTGATTGGCCGCTGGTATAACTGCTGCGGCTACAGAGGAGAGCCGAGGACTGCCAAGGATTGCCAAGGAGCCGAGGAGAGCAGAAGAGAGTAGAGGAACAGAGTCGAGGAGGGTAGAGGAGAGTCGTTGGTCGTTTGGCGGAAAGGCGGACGGCAGGTCACGCGTCCGGTGGGCCCAGCCTCCAGTGAGACCATAGTGGTATGACTCCCCTACCTATGGCTCCGTGGGTGTTCCTTTTTGGCCTCACCATATCCTGCGTTCTTGTGTGGGGAGCGGGAGCAGAGACCCCGCAGGCCACCCCGCCTGAAAAATGGCGCAGCGAGCAGGGTCTCCCGCACGACAGCTGCCCTGCTAGTCGAGGACAGGGTGGGGACTCATCAGTGGGCTGTGAAATCAGGTTAGTGAGTCTTGAGCAGTCTTGAGGGAGAGAGAGAGAGAGAGAGAGGTAAAAAGATACAGAATTAAAGGGAACTGGATAAAAAACCAGCTCTGGAGTCCAGCGTATGTTGCGAGGTAAGTTTTGCTTTGTGTTTGTGCAAACTGGGTTGCCATGTAAAATTTATTCCTGAGGATGACAGTTAAAAACTGTGAAAGCCACTGCTTCAACAGGAAACTTCCTGTGAGCTTTGGGGGCCCGGAGAGGGAGGATGAGACAAGCCGGGCAAGCGACGTGTTCTCCTACTTCAGGAGCTGGAAATGTCTCAGCTCCTTGGGGATTTATTCCCCTGGGTTTTCAAGGCTTTTTAGCTTCCAGTAAAAACTCATGCTCCTTGGGCCAGCTAGGACCCTAGGCTTTATTTGTCATCTAGCAGAAGGGTAATTAACAGTCCACAAAAGTGACTGAAAGCCAAAGGCCAGTGTGGGGACAGAGCCAGGAGTGGTTTCCAGGCTCTCGGCCTCATGTGGAAAGGTGCTGGCTCAGGTAGTAAATGGCCATCAACTGTAATTGGATGGCCATCAGCTGTGGCTAGTTGGCTGTCAGCTGTAACCAGTGAGCCATTGGCCACTAATATAACTGCCGTGGCTACGCTAGCAGAAGATGGGGGCCTAGCAAGAAAATGGTGTCTGAGCTAGTGGACTGCAGTTAGCAAGTGAGGTTGGATGGCAGAGAGAAGTGGACGGCAGGTTGCAGATAGTGTGGCTCCTGCTTCCTGTGTCTCCAACCCAGCCGCCAGCGAGACTATAGTGGTCTGACTCCCCTATCTATGGCTCCGTGGGTGTTCCTTTTTGGCCTCATCATGTCCTGCGTTCTCGTGCGGGGTGTCATGCGGGGTCTCTGGTCCCACTCCCCACATAAGAGCGCAGGAGATGATGAGGCCAAAAAGGAACACCCAGGCTTTCTCAGAGCACTGCTTCTCTCTCTGGGCCTCTCAGGATACCCTGCTGGATCAACAGCAGCTCACAGTCAAGGTGCTTACATATTCTTGATGGCGGCCGGTCAAGACACAAAAGCAAACATCCACCGCACTACATGGTGGTATGTTCCCAAACAGTCAAGCGGTCCGTTAAATTAGGGATAGAAGGCAATTCCCCATAGTCCACAGTCATTTGCCAGGGCTGTCCTGGGGGTGAGGGATGACCTTGACCTCACCCTCAGCTCCCATGGAGGACTCAGCAAACATTTCCTCCTGGGACAAGTCCCATATCCGGGCTGCCTCAGCAAGAACTTCCCAACCCACAGGGCCGCAACAACTTTCTCTTTCTCCGGCCTATGCTGCTTGGGGAACCGTCCATGTCTTTCCACCTCTCCATAGGGGTCCAGCTCTCCGGCAGCTGCTCCTCCTGGTCTTCCTGAGACTGAGTGTCCATACGCACAAACTGCTCCACCACCCTTCGGAGAGCTTTGGCCGGCACCGTACCCTGCTCGCTGCACCATTTGTCATGCAGGGTGTCATGCAGGGTTTTTAGTCCCACTCCCTACATAAGAATGCAGGACATGGTGAGGCCAAAAAGGAACACACATGGAGCCATCGATAGGGGAGTTATACCACTATAGTCTCTCTAGCGGCTGGGTTGGAGACACAGGAAGCAGGAGCCACACTATCCGCAATCCGCCATCCACTTGTCTCTGCCAACCAACCTCACTTGCTAGCTGCTATCCACCCTGCTAACCGCAATCCGCGCTTGCTAGCTCAGCCACCATCCTCTTGCTAGCCCCCATTTGCTGCTAGCACAGCCACGGCAGTTATATTAGTGGCCAATGGCTCACTGGTTACAGCTGACGGCCAACTAGCCACAGCTGATGGCCATCCAATTACAGTTGATGGCCATTTACTACCTGAGCCAGCACCTTTCCATGTGAGGCCGAAAGCCCGGAAACTGCACTCCTGGCTCTGTCCCCACAGCCAGGGAGGGGGAGTGTCTCTTCTAAGAAAGGGTGGGTGTGTGAGGGGGGGGAGTGGTACTAAGGACCTCCAACTGCCCTGTTGTTACTAAGCTCATTCTTGAGTGCGAGTCAAATTCGAGTCAAATTCAGTAACTAAAACCATCGCAGCCCAATTGCTGCCCAGTGGCTTGGTGCACGCTGGAACTGAGTAGTGAAACTGACATTTAGTTTGGTGTGTCCCAGAAAGATAATTGCATATGTGAATAAATTTTTCAATAATTTATTTTCAACATATGTCAAAACATATCCAATTTGCCCTTTGGAATTGCAAAAACTGTGTGGCATTTATTTTCTCTTTGCAATTTAAAAAATGGATCATAATGGCCGATGCCTGGTCCGTTTGGGGGAAAACACAAGCACCACAGGATGATCTAGTTTCCTTGAGGTTCCACAGGCTCATTCCCTGGGCTGATGAAATTGGCACTAGGTTAGCGGCCGACACGTATTGACAAAGAAATTAATCTTCCCCAATGATGTTTTTTAAAGCCCATTCTTTATAGGAAGTTGCAGCAGAACATCAGGGCTCATTCACTTTCCCCTTCCTGCTTTCCCTCCTGACAAAAGTGGCTAAAAATAACCTCTCAGATCCTTGATTCCACGGAGAAAGGTGAGGGATCAAAAGAGTAAAAGAACATCTTTTCCCTGGTGCAGGTCACTGAATCACAGCCACTAGGAGACCACCTCTCCAGGGGGTTTAGGTGGGTACGTGCGCGTGTGTGTATGGGGCTGGTGGAGCAGCCAGAGTGAGACTAGATACTCTAAACATGACAACTGTGTAATTTGGTAGAAAAGACATCGCTGTCAAAAATTGGCAGGTACTGGCTTCTTGGCTTAACTGCATTTTCCTGCCATGCTTCTCACTCATCAAAATAATTTTTAGTGGAAGGAGAAAGCAAATACTCTTCCTACATACATCAATAAAACGGTGCGAGCCAGGAACTGCTCACTTCCATGACCCAAAGCCAACTGAGAGCCCCTCTCACCCTAACGCTGGGTGGGCCGCTGCCAGGCTCTGTCAGCTGTCTTCAGTGGGACTGCACAGTTTCTCACTTAATCTGTAAATAACTGAGCATCCACTGTGTGCACCAGACTAGTGCTTGTGCAGAAACACACACAGGAACAGAGAAAATTGTGCCCTTCATAACCTCCATGCCCCTTGGGGAAACGATTCATTGAAAAGAAAGCATGAGAGAATGAAGAGTTGAAAGCAGCCTAAAGTTGTGGCACCGGAGTTTCTCTGTTACATGGAGTTCTGCCTAATGACTTTTTGGGCTACGTTCACTGGGGGTTATTTCTTAGGAGCCCATGGATTTTATCATGTCTGTGTCACCTGTGACACAGGCCAGGAACATGGAACTTGGTGACAGTTATTGAAAGATTCTAGTGTACAAAAAGGATATAAAGACCACAGGGAACTAAGAGACGCTTATGGATTCCCTGTATGTGGGTACTGATGTGATGTGAAATATCTGTGCGTGGAAGGAACAGGCTGAGCAAGGTGTCACGATGAGGGCAGGCTTCTTGGATAGGCAGCATCTGTGGGTGTGTGCCTTTGTTGGTTGGCAGCCATGGAGATGGGGAGGTGAACAAGGGGGGCACATAGGGAGGACGGAGGATTTTTGCCACTACTAAGGAAAATCTTCCTTGGTCATCAACAAAGCTTATAATACCAGCATCGAAAAGTTCTTTCTTTTGAATAAAATTTTAGCTTTATTAAAAGGAAATCCTGGTGGAGGAAACACCTTAAAGGACAATGTTTAGGAGGCAAACAGTTATAAATGCATTCAAATCCACATGCCGACTCTTTCATATACATATGTTAAAGAAAACAAGGCACCAGCCAGCTAAATAATGACATGAAATCTCAAATTAATCCTCTCCAAAGGATTTAACTATCCTGTTCAACTGATTTTCCATTAAAGATCAGATCATAACACACTGATCATTTAAACCAAGAAAAATATGGGGACACTACAATGGTTGGTATACCTCCAAGTAACATTTCTAGTGGTTCCGATGGAACAGGAAATAGAGAATGCCTCCTAAGACAAAGTGGCAGGTCACATTCCATTCAGGGAGAGACTATAAAGGCCAAGCTACACCCTGAAAAACCTCCACCCTTTTATTTTTTGCATTCTGAACCAGGGAGCTGGAACCACAGCTGTAAAAGGAAAACACCACACCTCTCTCCATTCTAATAACCTTTCATCAAAGACAATCCTTGACAAGGTGGACTGCCCCCCAAGGAGACCCTGGAGGGACAGACACGTGGTAAGGGGACTGGTTTCCCCTCACTTCTTTTCTGGTTCTCAAACGAATCACAGAATTCTCAGCATAATTCAAGGGCAGATGTTATACAAGGTGGGATTGGAGGGGCAAAGGGACTTACAGGGAATAGTTAGGTTGGGGTTAAATGATCTGAGAAGGAACGTACTGAACCTTGCAGAAATCCCTGGGATCTCAGAGCAGCAGACCAAGATACAAGAGGTGGCAGAAATAAAAGAGATTGCTTCCACGATCTTATCGGCTCATCTTACAAAGGGACACCAACTGGTTCAAGAAATTCTGTACATCCATCTAGTGAAATACTGTGTCATGTATCCATTCTGACCACCTCACTTCCTCGAGTACCCCAACTCCAACAATCATCTGATTACCTCAGGACCTCCAATCCATTGATTTTACCACCTTTTCCCTCTCTTGCACCCCCTTGATATTCCTTCTTCCCTGTGGACCCAGTTTAAACAAATAGGTCATCATTATAATCAATCTCTTGCATATATCCACAGCTCTTTTACCTCTCTCTTGTCTAGTGCGTTGGTGAAACCACAATCCAATTCTTTGCCAACTCTGTGCCTGTACCCTTGCTGCTGATAATGGCGGGAGAAAAACGCACAACTGCGCTGAAGGGAGATTCATGACCACAAGATTCAGTGAGACTTGAGTGCTGCCCACCAAACATTCCTCTCTCCACGCCTTCACACTTCCTCACTTTCCTTGACAATGATCTCACAATGACCTTTCTCCCCCCGAGCCTCCAACACCTTCTCCCCTATCCTCATTCTCAGGTGATGACTTGGCTTCTCACTTCATGGAAAAAAGTGAGGCAATCCAGAGAGAACTTCCACAGACTCCTACACCCATCTCCTGCCCTACTGGTGTCTGGACACGCAGACTCTGCCTCCCCACCTGTTACCATCAGTGAACCACCTGTGCTCGTCCTTCTCCCTGTGTGCACTAGACCCCACCCTACGGCCTATCTCCTCTGCAGGATCCACTCGGGCAAATTTCTCCTCTTTAACGTCAACAATTTCTCTCCTTTACTAGACCATTTCCAGCAGCATACACATATTCTCCCACCTCAAAAAAAAAAAAAAAAAAAAAAAAATCCCTCTGTTGCCCCATTTCTTCTATAGCTATCCCCTCATTCTTCTGATCCCCTGGCAGCAAATTTCCTCAAAACAGAAAGCGTCTTTATTTCTTTCCTTCCATTATCTCCCTTTTTCCGCTTCATCAAGTTACACTTAAGCACCCGAGTGCACAAACGGAATGTGCACAAGTTGATCAGTTTTGACATATGTATACACCACGAGACTATTACCACAATCGACATAACGAACCTATCCATCACCTTCAACAGTTTCCTTCGCTTTTACACCCATTCCCATCAGGCTTTTGCCATCACTACGCCAAAGAAACTGCTCAAGCTCGGCAGTTATCTCCAGATTGCTCAATCCTCAGTTCTCATCGTATCTGACCTCTCTGCAGCATTTAACTAACTGTTTTCTTCTTCCATCTTGATGCACTTTCTTCATGTGGCTTCCAAGACTTAACACTGGGTTGGTTTTTCTCCTACCTCATGAATACCCTTTATTAGTTCTCCTCCTTCTCACTACTGAGTTTCCCCGAAAATAAGACTGGGTCTTATATTAAGGTTTGCTCCAAGAGATGCATTAAGGCTTATATTCAGGGGCTGTCCTCCTGAAAAATCATGCTAGGGCTCATTTTCCGGTTAGGTCTTATTTTCGGGAAACAGTGTCATCTTAGGCTAGAGAATCCTGGGTCAGTCCATGGTCCTCTTTTTCTCTCTGTCTACACTCGGTTCCTTCTAAGTCCTCAACACTGTTAACTCCCAGTTTATATCTCCCTCCCAGACCTCTCTCCTCTATCCCATGCTTGTATGTGTAATTGCTTATTTAACATCTCCATGTGGCTGAGTAGAGTCTTCTCAAACCTAACGTGTCAAAGCTGAACTGAATCCACCCCCCCCCCCCAACAAAAACAGTTCCACCTGCAGTCATTTTCATTTCAGTCAATGGCATCTTCATCCTTCCAGACGCCCAGGCTGCCAAAAGACGTGTAGTTATTCTTGATTCTTTTCTTTCTCTTACCACTACCACCAAATCCACCAGGAAATCTAGTTGGCTCTACTTTCAAAACATATCCAGAATCTAACCACTTTCCCGGCCTCCACTGCTTCCACCCCGGTCTGTGTCCCTGTTATTTCTTGCTTTAATCACTACAATGATCTCCTAATCATCTTTCCTTGACAGTCTATTCTCCACATGGCAGCCACATTGATTCTCTTAAAAACAAAGACAGGTCACGTCATCCCTCTGCTCAAAACACTCCACTGGCTCCCCATGTCTCTCACAATAAAATGGCCAAAAGAATCCCACACATTCTAGCCCTGCCGCCATCCTCTCTCTGACCCCATCTGAGGTTCACTTGTTCCAGTCCAGTCACAGTGGCTTCCCTGCTGTGCTGTAGACATGCCTTTCCACTGGCTATTCCTTGGGTTTTAAATGCTTTCTCCACAGCCACGTTGGAAAACAGTCTGGCAGTTCCTCAACAAGTTAAATACAGTTACCATACGACCCAGCAATTCTCCTCCTAGTACATACCCAGTAGAACTGATAATTTTGTTCCCACCAAAACGTATACATGATTGTCCAAAGTAGCATTGTTCATAATAGCCAAAAAGTGGAAATTACCCAAATGCCCACCAATGGATGAATGGATACACAAAATTTGGTATATAGCTGCACAATGGAAGACCATTCAGCCGTAAAAGAAATAAAGTACTGATATATGCTATGACCTGGATGAACTTTGTAGACATTAAGTGAAAGAAGCCAACACAAGAGGCCACATATCATATGATTCCACTTACATAAAATGTCCAGAACAGAGACAGAAAGTTGATTAGTGGTTTCCAATGGCTGTGGTTGGGGGCAATGGTGAGTGACAGCGAATGGATACCGGGTTTTTTTTAGAGAGTGATGATAATGTTATGGAATTAGATAGTAGTGAGAGTTGCACAACTTTGTGAATATACTAAAGTCACTGAACTGTACACTTTAATAAGACACTGAATTGTATGGTATGTGAATTAGGTATCAGTTTTATAAGAGCTTCCCCCCCAGTTACCTGCCAGGATTACTCCTTTACCTCCATCAAGGCTTTGCTCAAACGTCATTTTCTCAGTAAAAACTTCAATCACCCCACCACCCCACCTAGCTCTTTGGTCCCTCCTATCCTGTGCACCTTTTAATCCATGTGGTACGTGTCAGCTTACAACGTAACATATACTTCACTTTCTATATTTATTGTTATTTCCCCCACTGAAATGTAAGCTCCATGAATTCAGGGATTTTTGTCTGCTTGTTCGCTTATGTAGTAGAAGAGTCTAGAATAGTGCCTTGTACATCAATAACTAATGATTGAATAAATAAATTCATACCAAGCAGATCTTAAAATTGATATTGTCGATATTGAATCATATGGAATATTCATTTATTCTTAAATGAAAAAGTAGATTACCAAACAATATATAGCATATACCGGGGGTGCCAAAAAAATGTATACACATGACTTGTATTCATCTTTTGTTACCGGTATATATTGAGTATTAGTTTTAATACAATTTTTTCCGTTCTTAAAATGTGTATACATTTTTTTTGGCACCCTCTGTATGTGTGATCCCCAAATTGGTAAGAAATTTGAAAAAATGTATCACACTTAGAAAGTACATTGGAGGAATGACATACATTAAAATATATCAAAAATCTCTGGGTGTTGAGATTATAGTTTGTTATAATTTTTTTTCTTAAAAAATGTGCTCATATTTTCTAAACTCACAGATTTTGGAATCCGGTTGATTTGGGATCTAATCTATGCTCCATTTTTTACTGGCTATGTAATTCTGAGCACGTTATTCAGCCCTCAGTGACTCAGTGTCCTCATCTATAAATGGAGAAAACAATGGTATTGATCTCACTGGAGTCTCTTGAAGATTAAATGAAAGAATACACGTAAACCACTCAGTACAGGGCTTCTCTTGTAATAATCATTCAGTAAAATGTTAGTTATTATTATTTATCTCTTTAAATACTGTACTTCTCTCTTGTCTTTGTTCTCTTTCTGAAGTTCTCATTAATCAGATGTTGGACTTCTAGGATTGGGTGTCTGTGCTTTATTACATGTTCTCTTGTATGTTCTGTTTTCTTCTCTTTTTGTTCTATGGTCTGTGAGATTGACTTTAAAACCCAGTAAATGAATTTTAAAAATTTCATCCACCATATTTTTAATTTCCACCATTTCTCCTTACTTTATAGGTATCTATTAATAATATACAGTATTGTTTTATGTATATTAAATTTGTACCATAAGATACATATTCCAAGATCATTTTGTTCACCCAACACTGTGTCTGAAATCTATCCATGTTCCTACATATAGATCTAGTTTATTACATTTTAACTCCTGTGAGTGTTCTCCCACATTCATTCATTCAACAAATATTTATATGCACCAACCATGTTCCTAGGATTGTACTGGCTGGGAACACAGTGATAAAGGAAACAAAATATGAACATAGTGTAATTTATTTTATCTTTCCTCCATTAACAGATATTAGGTTTTGCCATGACAAAGAATGCTTCAGTGAATGTCCTTGTACAGGGCTTCTGTTGCACATGCTTCTCTAGGGCATATTTCTAGGGGTAAACTGTTTCTTCCTAGATTGCATTTTCAACTTTACCAGGTATCGCTAGCTTGCTTTCCAAAGTGATGTACCAGACTGCACGCCCAGAGAGCTGAGAAAGTTCCACATTCCATTCATCCTGCCCAACATTTGGACAGTCATACTTTATTTTTGCTGTTCAGATGGTACCTCTGTTTTAGTAAGTGTTTCTCCTAATTGTTAGTAAGGCTCAGCATCTCGTCTTACATTTATTGGTCTTTTAAATCTCCTCCTTTGTCTATTGCCTGAAGGTACCGTTTCATATTCATTTTTGTTGAATAGTCAGTTATCTTTTTTATACTGATTTGTAAGGATTTTCCATCTGTATAGAGTGGAAATCAACATATTTGCTGTTTTATATGTTGAAAACATATTTTTCTAGTCCACAGTTTGTGTCTTAACTTTATATATAGTGACTTTTGCATAAAAGAGTTTTACTTCTGTAGGAATCTTTCTCTTTATGAACTGTCTTTTTTGTGTACTGACTGAGAAATAATCTCTCCCCTGCAGGCATAAGAATATTCTTCTGTATTCCCTTCTAATAATTTTAAAGGTTTATTTTACACATTCAGGCCCTTAATCCATCTAAAATTATCTATCTATATGAGGTGAGGCATTAACCTATTTTTCTTTTTTTCATAATGAAAGCTAAATCACTTATTAAATAAAGCTTCATCTTTCCACTTATTTTTAAATGCCTGTCTACCCTCTGCCAAGTTCCCACATATATTCTGGAGATTGTTTCTGGGGTTTCTATGCTGTTACAATGAGTAGATCTGAGATTTTCGTCAGATTCTTTTTTAAAGCAATTCTCTTCTGATCCCTATTTCTCATCTTTCTCCCAATCTCACGACTTCTCTTGTGTTCACTTACATTGATCATATTTTTAAACCTGACCCTCTGTTTACAGATGAAGAAACAAAGATGCAGAGATCTTATATTTCCTGTTCAGGTTCATACAACAAGAGAGTTAGCAATCTAGGGTCTTAGCTGGCATTCCTATCCTCTTTCCATTAATGCTCCCGCACCTAAAAGTTTCTATTTTGGTCAAATTTTTACTTCCACTAGTAGTGAATAAGACTGCCTATTTCAATGAATGTTTGCCAAGACTGGGTTTTATCATTTTAAAATATCTTTCAAATCGGCAGGTTAAAGATGATTTTTCATTATTAGCATTTCTTGACATAAATATTTAAATAAATAAACATTAAATAAATAAATATTCCTTTAAAACTTTGCATCTCTGGGCCATAGAATTTTGTCTTTTTGATTTATTTATTCATGTCTTTCCCCCCGTTTTCCCTTTTTTGCCTTTTTATTAGTATATTTAGAATTTAGAAATTTGGTGTCTATGTTAAAGATATTAACTCTTCGTCATATATGTTTAACTTAAAAAAATCCCATCATTTGATTTCTAATTTGTTTATAGTTTGTCTGACACAGAGGTTTTGGAAGTTAAACCTATCAATCACTTTCTCAATGGTCTCTTCTATTACTCCTCTACTTAGAAGGGTCTTTCCATTCCAAGTACAGATAAATAGTCATCCCAGATTTCCCATGACTTTTGTTAATATTTCATAAACTCTTCTATCCATTTATAATGTATGTTGGTTTATGGTGTGATGTCAAAAGCTAACTTTCTTTTTCTCCAAATGGTATGTCGATTGGTTCAATCCTATTTGTTAATGACTTCTTCATTTATATGTCACCTTATCTATGGTAGATTCTTAACCATACTAGAATTTCTTCCTGGGTTCTGCTTCATTAATCTATCTATTCTTATAAAACATCATATTTTAAAGGTATTAAAGCTTTTAAATTCATTTTAATGACTGGTAGAAGATCTTCAACGTTGCTGTCCACCAGATTTTACTGATCATTTCTACTTATTCTTCTCAATTTTTTTTCGAGTTGCTATTTTAAAGCTGAGATTTATTCTTCCCATCCAGGAACATAGTATTTATTCAAGTTACCTTTTATTTCCCTCAGTGAAGTATTTTAGTTTTCCAAATATAGATTTATTACTGAATATTTTATACTCCAGTAAATGGGATCTTTCCCATTATGTTTTGTAACTACTTATTGCTCATATATAGAAAAGCTATTAGTTTTGGTTTATTTTATATATGGATTTTAATTTTTATCAAATTTTTATTTATTATGTTACTTTCTATCGATTCTGTTAGGTTTCTAGGTAAATAGAAATATGCAAATATTATCTTTTTCCTCCTTTCTTCTGATTTATACTTCTTGGAGGGGTTGTAGCTTCCAAAAGAATATTGAATGATCATACTGAAAAGTGAGTGCTGCTCCTGATTTTAACGAGGTGTTTCCAGCTTACCATTCAGTATGCTCTAAGTTATTTCTCTCGCCCAGACACTCTTGATTATATTAAGATGTATGTTAGTTTAATAAATGGTCTAGTGTATTTACTTATCTTGAATTTTAAGCCCACTGCTTTTGTATTCTGTTTTTCATTATCTAATTCTTCATATTCCATTCTATGTCCCTATTTACTTCTCATCCAATCTGTTTATCACTGCTTTTTAAAATAATTAATCTTTGAATCCAAAGAGGACTTCATAACTGTGTAGTGTATACATGGAGAAGAAAGATCAAGGGTACTGAATAATTTCTTGGTTAATAATCAAATGTAACTCATTTTTTAAAAACGCCACTTGCTCACTTGAATAGAAAATGATTGATTACTGTCATACAGAGAAAAAAAGTTGATAACTACCAATGTGGCTGATTTTATGTACAAGATACAATTAACTTAAAAACAAATAATCACTTAAAAAATGCACTAAATACAAACACCCACAATGATAGGGTTATTTCAAAGAGATATGGGATCCAAGTGTAAGAACTCCAATGGCTAATGTGGAACAATCTGAGCAACAATATAAATGAAGTAGTATCGCATTATAACCCAAAATACAAGATCTATGAATCCATAATGATACAAATAAATGATTGGATAAATCAACATGGGGGAGGGGAGAAGAAGTCTCCTGTGCAGAAGAAATCCAAATAATTTATGTAGATCCTCAAGGAGGGGGAGCATAATCCCCCATTCCTTAAATGTGGGCTATGCATAGCGACTTCTTTCCAAAGAGTACAGCATGGAAAGAGTTACAACAGAGAAACCTGACAAACACTACCTCTGACAGGTGATCAAGGTCGACGTCAACAATGTGATAAGTCATGGTGATAGTATGTACCTTTTATATGTGATGACACTGGCACTTCTCGGGTCTTTCTCTCCAAAACTCATGACCCCAGTCTTTATATGAGAAAAACGTCAGACAAATCCCAACTGAGTGACATTCTACAAAATACCTGACTGGTGTTCTTTAAAACTGTCAAGGTTGTAAAAAACAAGGAAAAGTATGAGAAACTGTCACAAAAGGAGACATGACAATTAAATGTAATATGGAATCCTAGAAGGGATCTTGGAATAAAAAGGTAATCAGGTAAAAACTAAGGAATCTGAATAAAGTATGGACTTTAGTTAATAATAATGTATCAATATTGGTTCATTAGTTATAACAAATACACTAATGCAAGATATTTTTTACTCTCTTAGCAATTTTCAAATACACAATACAGTATTATTAACTATCATTATGCTGTACATTACATCCTCATGACTTATTTCATAACTGGAAGTTTGTATACTTTTTGACCCCCTTCACCCATTGCACCCACATCCTATCCCCTCTCCCCTCTGGCAACCACCAATCTGTTCTCTGTATCTATGGCCTTGGTTTTGTTAGTTTGTTTTGTTTTTTAGATTCCACAAATAAGTGAGATCATATGGTATTGATCTTTCCCTGTCTGACTTCACTTAGCATAATGTCCTCAAGGTCCATCTATGTTACCACAAGTGGCAAGATTCCATTATTTTAATGGGTGAATAGTATTCCAGTGTGTGTGTGTGTGTGTGTGTGTGTGTGTGTGTGTGTGTGTGTGTGTTTGACATCTTCTTTATCCATTCATTTATATATGAACACTTAGATTGTTTCCATATCTTGGTTATTGTAAATAATGCAATCAACATGGGAATACAGATATGTATTTCTGAGTTAGCATTTTAATTTTCTTTGGATAAATACCCAGAAGTAGAATTGCTGGATCATCTGATAGTTCTATTTTTAATTTTTTGAGAAACCTCCATACTGTTTTCCATAGTGGCTGCACTAGTTTACATCCACACTAACAGTGCACAAGGTTTCCCTTTTCTCCATGTCCTCACTAACACTTATTTCTTGTCTTTTTGATTATAGCCATTCTAACAGGTGTGAGGTGGTATCTCACTGTCGTTTTGATTTGTATTGCCCTGATAATTAGGGATGCTGAGCATCTTTTCATGTACCTGTTGACTATCTCTATGTCCTCTTTGGAAAAATGTTTACTCAGATTCTCTGCCCATTTTTTCAATTGAATTGTTTTTTGCTGTTGGGTTGTATGAGTTCTTTATATATTTTGCATATTAATCTCTTATCAGATATATGATCTGCCAATGTTTTCTTCCATTCAGTAGGTTGTCTTTTCATTTTGTTGATGATTTCCCTTTGCTTCAGAGAAGCTTTTTAGTTTGATGTAGTCCCACTTGTTTATTTTTGCTGTGTTGTCTTTGCTTTTGGAATCAGATCCAAAAAATCATCACCAAAACAGATGTCAAGGAGCTTACTGCCTATGTTTTCTTCTAGGAGTTTTATGGTTTCAGATCTTACATTCAGTCTTCAATTCATTTTGAGTTAATTTTTGTGTATGGTATAAGATGTCTAGTTTCATTCTTCTGCATGTAGCTGTCTAGTTTTCCCAGCACCATTTATTGAAGAGGCTGTCCTTATCCTATCACAATTTCTTGCCTCTTTTGTCATAAATGAATTGACTGTATATGGGTGGGTTTAGTTCTGGGCTTTTATATTCCGTTCCATTGACCTATGTGTCTGTTTTTATGCCAGTACCATACTGTTTTGATTACTATAGCTTTATAATGTAGTTGGAAATCAGGGCATGTGGTGCTTCCAGCTTTGTTGTTTTTGAAGACTGCTTTGGCTCTTCGGGGTTTTTTGTGGTTCTATACAAGTATTAGGACCATTTGTTCTATTTCTGTGAAAAATAGCATTGGAATTTTGATAGGGATTTCACTGAGTCTGTAGATTGCTTTGAGTAGTATGGGCATTTTAACAATAATAATTTTTCCAATCCATGAGCACAGCATAGCTTTCCGTTTATTTGTGCTTTCTTTCATCAGTGTCTTATAGTTTTCAGTATATAAATCTTTTACCACGTTGGTTAAATTTATTCCTCAGTATTTTATTCTTTTTGATGTAATTGTAAATGACATTGTTTTCTTAATTTCTCTTTCTGATTGTTTTATGTATATATCAGATTTTTGTATATTGAATTGTATCCTATAACTTTACTGAGTTTGTTTTAGTTCTAACAGTTTTTCTGGTAGAGTTTTATATACATATAAAACCATGTCATCAGCAAATAATGACAGTTTTACCTCTTCCTTTCCAATTTGAATGCCTTTTATTTCTTTTTCTTGCCTAGTTGCTCTGGCTAGGTAGGATGCCCAGTATTATGTTGAATAAAAGTGGCAAGAGAGGGCCTCTGTGTCTTGTTCTTGATCTTAGAAGGAAAAGCTTTCAGCTTTTCACTTTTGAATATGATGAAAAAGCTTTCAGCTTTATACTGTTGAGTAAATTGTGGGCTTGTCATATGTGGCCTTTATTATGTTGAGGTATGATCCCTCTATGACCACTTTGTTAGGAGTTTTTATTGTAAATGGATGTTGATGTCAGATGCTTTTTCTGCATCTATAGAGATGACCATATAACTTTTTTTTTGATCATGATTTTTATCCTTCATTTTGTTACTGTGGTGTGTCACTTTGAGTAATTTGTAGATATTGAACAATCCTTGCATCCCTGGAATAAGTCCCAGTGATCAGGGTGTGTGGTTCTTTTAATGTATTGTTGAATTTGTGTTGCTAATATTTTGTTGAAGATTTTTGCATGTATGTTCATTAGAGATATTGACCTGTCTGGTTTTGGTATCAGGGTAATGCTGACCTTGTAAAATGAGTTTGGAAGCATTCTCTCCTCTTCAATTTTTGGAAAGAGTTTGACAAGGATTGGTAGGAATTCTTCTTTGAATGTTCAGCAGAATTCAGCAGTGAAGCCATCTGGTCCTGGACTGCTGTTTGTTGGGAGGTTTTTGATTATTGGTTCAATTTCCTTACTATCAATCAGTCTACTGAGATTTTCTGTTTCTTCATGATTCAGTCTTAGGAGGTTTTATTCTTCTAGGAATTTATTCATTTTTTCTAGGTTGTCCAGTTTGGTAAGATGTTAATAACAGGGGAAACTAGGTGGGAGGGAAATACATGGGAACTTTCTGTACTATCTTTGCAATTTTTCTGTAATTATAAAACTGTCCTAAAATAGTTTACTTAAAAAATAATCACACCTTAAGTAATTATAGCTAATAATTCCTGGGTGTTCTTAAAGCTGTGGTTGCTATACCTACATGGAAAACAACTCAGTATCTAACAGACAGCTAGCCCTTCTTGGTATTCCAAACAGCATCACTTCCTGGACTAATTACCAGTACATCTTTGTCTCCTAGGTTATTGCTTAGTTATAGTTCCACAGAGGGTACTCAGTTTTACTCCGAAGCTCCTCTGAGAAAATAGCAAGAACAACTTGACATAAATTGCAGCAGGAAGGTCTTGAGTTAGAGTTTTGGTGTGCTGTGAAGTCAAGATATGCAATATCCCTTGCTAGTTATATTTTAAAGGATGAGTTGACCATACATCAGTTTGGTCCAGCCAGGATTCAGCCCATCTTGGAGAAAATCAGGAAAGAAAGGTCCTAAGAGTTTTTATATCTTCAGTAGAAAATTTCCATAAACTGAAAGTAGGAATAAGTGGCACCAATCACAAAGAATTTACTCATCAAATTGTCTATAGTCTCTACCATTCTCTCTATCAACACATGATTTATTAAGTCTATTCCAAAGATTTGAGTTTGGGCAAGAAAAATAATGAATAAAGATTAGTTTAACCATCGCAATGCCCCATGGGACAATGTTTCAAGTGAAGAAAACTCAAAATTGTCACGATGTGAAAACAATATGACAGTTGCATCAATATTTGAAAATTGATATGATATTCAATACCCTTACAGAGGCAGAGTATAAATCTTATTTCTTCCTATTTCATGCACACTCTAAAACTTTTCTTTTTCATTTTTTATTAATATTTTCCCTTGTGGAAAGCAAATCTAAGATGATCCTGATCTGCCTCCAGCTATTAAGCAACACACGGCACTGACCTCCTGTTACTGCTTTGATGCCTTAAACACTTTAGAAAAACAACATATTACCCGGCCCCCAAGCCATTTACAGCAATGATATTTTGCCATTTGGGGGGCATTAAAAAAAAGAGAGAACTATCTGTCAGTGTGGCAAATACCATAGTTTTAATATTCAAAATTATATCACCTTGTTTCCACTGGCTTATTCCACTGACTCCTTAATCTTTATGAAACTCTAATTGTTCACATACACAAATACGTAATTGTGATTTAGAAAAATGACCAGATAATAAATACTCTGCTTAGAAGTTAAGTGCTCACCAGAATGAATTAAAAGTGGTTGGGACTAAGAAAATATGGCTCATTATTCAGGTAACTCAATTTTCTTTTATTTATATTAGTCTCATGTAGCTGATGGTGTGGTTAGTACAGAGAATAAGATGGTGTGTCAGAGGCAATTCCAGCTATGACTTCATAATTATATGACCTCTCTTGTTATAAACATTTATTATTCCAAATGTCTGAATTCCAGGTCTGAAAAGGGAGAAATACAGCAATACAGCAGGTAGAACAGAGCAAACCCAAGTCCTTCACATTAAATTCCCTCTCCACGTCACTAATAATATTTTGTTGGAAAGGTTTCAACACATTCTCTTTGTCAGAAACTGCGAACATTGATCTACATGCAGGGTTTGCATAGAGGTTATCAAAATAAAATTTTAGAGAATCATAAAAGAGCAGAATTATGTTCACTCCCTAACCAGAGATGCCAAAATCCAGATCTGTCTTTCATAAGTGACCACCAGAAGGCTGATGAAAAAGGGTTCATGGAAAGGTCAGAAAAAATCATGCCAAAGGTTATGTTTACTATTATAAAAAATATTTTTGGTAAGCAATGTAAGTTGTTCCTTTTTTGTCCTATGTTGTTCCCTATTCATTTGTATAACTACGGTATTGAATTGACTTCTTTTGCTAGTATTGGGGAGTGAACAAAACTTAATTAAAATGCAAATTATAATTCCATCATGATGTATTCTATCCTGGTATTCTCTAGATCTAATAAGAAATTATGCCTCATCAAACATATATAATTTAGCTTGAAGTGGTAATAATAGGAAGCCAAATTTATAGTTATAATAAAGTTGTCTACGCTGGATATTCAATCAGAGTGCAATATGCATTGGGTAACCTAAGTCCCCAGGCAATCATGTAGTCATTCGAGCTCACTCTGGGTGGGGCTTGTTTACATCCTATAATCACACCCTTAACAGTCATTGCTAAATATAAACATAAGGACAGGTATTAATGATTATTTCACAACGTCAGTGTTACCACTATACAATTATATTGACAGGCTCGATACTGACATTGAAACTACCATGGTTACTCTTTCACAATGTAAACAAACAGGCATCTGCAAAACTGAACAGCAATAAACAGTATATTTCTTTGCTACAGAGCTAGGACGGCAGCGTCATATGAATAAACAAGGATGTGTCTAAGCTATTAATATGGTAGTTTTGCAATATGATAACCCAGGGAGAGAAGTTGTGGATAAATTGCCAACGTTTGAGGAACCTGTGTTCACAGGAGGCACAGAATGTACATTTGCTGATTGATTCTGAAAATCAATTAACTGGCTGTGTTCCTGTGGGCTAGTCATTTCACCTTCATGGACCTTAACTTCTTCATTTGGAAAATGAGGGTATTAGATGTTTCATGATAATTCCCTTCCTGTCTAAGGTTGTGTAACAATAATCATTTATGTGTATGTGTTTATGCATATATCTAACTACGTGTTTTCAATAATAGCAACAATAATACAACAATATGAACTCGTGATTCTGTTACTTGTTACTTAGTTCTGAATCTATTTTTAAATAAAATATTTTCTTTCTATACATGTGATGGCAGGCATTTATGCTAAGCTTTAGTTTCCTTACACATAAATTAAGATAATAATGGCACATATCATTGTTTACACCACATTGGAAGCAGTACCTAGATAATGTATGTGATGTTTAGCCCAGTGTGGGGCACATTTTTGGTACTTGATACATTATTTCTATTGTTTTCTAACCCTCTTTATTTCATTTATGAAACAAATAAGCAAAGAATGAATAGTCTTATGATTGTCCACTTGGGAGGGAAACTTTTAATGAAGAGTTACAAAATATTTTTTATGAATTGCAGTTATCTAGAAAAGAACTGGATTTGTAAATATATTTTTCAACAGGAAGAAGGGAACCTAAAATAATGCAATTCTCCTTTGAAACATAAACTAGAGTAATTTATACTAAATTTGCTATTTTGTAGGACAAACCTGGACAGTGTTTAATTGTAATACCCATGTAAGCCAAAATAGAAGATTTGACCAATCTTAGGTAACTTGTCAAAGTTATTAAGGAAAAAAATTCCTTGGAATGGTATTGTTAACTATTGGGGGTGGGGATAGGAAATGCTACATATAAAAAAAAATTAAAAAACAAGCCAAGTACCTACATTTTCTGCTTGAGTAAATGGCAAAAAAGATGTTTGCTACAGATATATTCTAACTAGTTTGAACTAACACAAGAAAAATTCGATCTAAGACACTACATATTTTTAGAAGCAGAAGCTGACAAAAATTTAAATT
This sequence comes from Rhinolophus sinicus, assembly GCF_057876585.1. NCBI lineage: Eukaryota > Metazoa > Chordata > Mammalia > Chiroptera > Rhinolophidae > Rhinolophus > Rhinolophus sinicus. The sequence continues at coordinate 87,521,962 of NC_142503.1, forward strand.
TAGTTCTTAAATTGGTAAATATTTCAAGAAAAAAATCTGGTGAATTTTTGAGAAGCTGAAGAAGAGCACCACAAATACTGATTCTTCCTCAATTAGTGTATACCCTTCTGTTAGGAAAACCAAAGAAAAATAGACTAGGATGTCAAAATGTCAAAACTCTTGAAGCTCATCAAAATAATTCACCAAAATTTTCTATCAGTTTTTTCTTCTCCATGTAATAGAACTGACCTAAGGGGTAGAACATAGAGGCCCAAAGAACCTTCCTAAAAAGCACTCCTACTTTGGGTCCTATTTTCAATATTTCATATAAAACTTGACTTGCACACCTTCACCAATTCTGGCTAAGGAGACTGAGTGAGATAGCTGCTTGCTTGGGCCAAGTGGTCGGAGATGATAGCCTATCCTTTAGTTGATAACCTTGTAGGACATTTGACAGAAAGATCTTGAACTAAGGGTTAGCATGACTTCATCCCAATCCTGCCAGATCATAACGTCTGTCTTCCTTCCCTCTTCCTCTCTGCTATGCCTCATCCATCCTTGGCGTGAAGTTGGAACTAACACCCTAGGGCGAAGGGCACAACACACAAGGGTAACAAGAATTGCCTCTGTGGTATTCAAATAAGTAGTTGTTTGTTGTCATAAAGCTAGTTCAACCTGAGTTTCCCGGGTTGCTCTATTTACTAGATGTACATAAACACATTACATTTCTTAATTAACTTATTTATTGGTATGATTCATTCACCTCCTGGCAGACTTCAGTTTCTTCAGATTCAGGAGCTGGGGAAGATGGAAATACTGGCTACTCCCCAAAGGTCATAAGTGTAGGTGCAAAGAGGAACATTCACCAAATGGTCTTTAAATTGAAAGTCTGAGACAGGATAGTTTTCCTCTCTTATGGTCCGTGTCTTTGGAAAACTAAACTTAAAAAATGATTTTCTGGAACTTTAATATGTGAGTTTTTTCCTACTGTCCTATTATGGTGCTTTGAGGCTGGGGTCCACATAGCGAGTGCAGCTCAATCCCTCAGCCCAAGGATTGTAAGGCTCTTAGCACGTGGGAAGTTAAGGCTGAGTTCTGGAAGGAGGAAGGATGTTTCAGCATGAGGTTCGTTGAAACAGCTGAGGCAGAGGGCATGATGGTGAGCCAGCTTTTGAGTCCAGGCCTTCTGAGCAGGTGAGCTTAGCCTGGAACCTGGTGAGAGAAGGGTCCTGCGCCCCTCATACTAGCCAGCCGCAGCAGCAGGGAAGGGTGGGAGGGAACGACCTTGAGGAGGATGGGGCTTATGGGAAGCGAATGGAATGGGAGTCTCCCTGACTTCCAAGTGGAGAGAGGGAACATGCTCCTGGTCAAAGAGAGGAGGAGAGGGAATTTGCATTCTGGAACACGCCCCTATGTTTCCAACGATGGCTGCTCTGTTCAATTACATTGGAACACACCTTTTTTAAAGCTGCCACTTATGAAGCAATAAATATGGACCAGGAACAGTGCCCAAAACTTTACATACATGAAATTATTGTCCTCAGAGCAATCATATGAGACATGTATAATTATGACCCTTACCTCCCAAGATTATATATGAGGAAACCAAGGCTCTGTATACTAAAGAATGGGCCCATGGAAAGAAGCCAAGATTCTCAGACTGGTCTGACTACCTTTGTAAGCTAGAGCTCTTTATCACCAAATTATACTGCTCCTCTTTCAAGAACAGAGGCACTGGCTTCTACACACTCTACTTTCGAAAGGGTAAACAACAAAAATTCCTAAGATGTTGAATGGTCAAGAATTCAATAATAGTCATTGTCTACTTATGAGAAAGGAACAGAAATAAATGCTGTTTTAGAAACAGTTTTTAGCTCTCAGTGTAGGGGAAAATATTTTGTGCTTAAAATTTTAGTTTTAATAACAGTATACTAATTATATACGCTGATAGTTATATATAGTTAATGAATAGTATTAATAATATATTAATATTAATGTTGGTTGAAACCTCAAATGGTATGACACTGTATTGGAAAAGGTTTACATAAATACAAGGTGAAGCTCCTAAAGCAGAAGACAAAATAATGAGCCAATGGGTGATGAAACCATTCGGTGAGAGAGAATTTCCTCTCTACTAATTTGTAAGTTGAGGTTTGGGCTTTAACTGGCACTCTCATGCATTGCTAGTGGGAGTATTAAATGGTGAATCTACTTGGGAAGAGTCTGGCAGTTTCTTATAAAGTTAAGCATGTATTTAACATATGGCTCAGCACTGGGTAGTCACCTAAGAGAAATGAAAACATATGTCCATAAAAAGACTTGTGCGTTTTTATTCATTATAGCTCCAAACAGAAAACAACAGGTGAATAAATAATTTTTGGTATATTTATATAATGAATACTAATCATCAATAAAAGGGAATGAACTACCAACAACATAACGTGGATTTACTGCATAGTTACTGTGCTGAGAGAAAGAAACTGGACACAAGAAAACACACACAATTAGTCCACTTATATGTAATTCTAGAGGCAAAACGAATCAATATTGACAGGAACCACATCAGTGGTTTCCTGCGGCAAGGTAGGTGTTGGGGTTGGGGAACTGACTGCAAAGGGGTACAGAGTTCTGGGGAGATGGAAACGTCCTATATATTGATTGGGATGGTTGTTACACAGGTGTGTGCATACAGTTGTCAAAGCATTCAACTCAAATGCTTAAAATAGTATATGTAAATTATATCTCAATAAAGTTGATTAAAAAAAAAAAAGACAACTGGCTTAGAAGAGAGTATGCCCTAAAAACCAAAAATTCCTCCATCTCAGTTTTCCTGTCCCCCAAAATTCTCTTGTTTCAGGAAGTTTACATCCTGTTATTTTTCCTTCGTTCCAAAGTAGATTTTTGTTTATAAAACCCAAGTGGAAAAAATGAGAAGAATGTAAAATAAAGCTATTAAAGATTTTAAAACTCTCTTCCCTGGATAATCAGATTTCCTCGATTTCTGAGGTTTTACCACTTAAGAGCATTCTTAAAATGCTGTTTTCTAAAATGAGTATTTACCTGCATGTGCCTGAAGTAACATTTATTGGACACAGTTTAATCATCTCTGAATGCCTCCAGGTCATTATTATTAATATCAAAAGTTGTACTATTCTGTAACACAACGATGGTTTCAGTTTGTTACAGCACATAGAACTGTTTGCTTCTATGCTAAGTCGCCTTAGAATCCTGAGCTTTTTAAGTGTTCCTATTTGTCTCTTATTCTTTTCTGTCTTGGGCTATAAAGTAACATTCCCCCCCCCCCGCCCCCATTCTCTAATCTTCTAAGATAGTCCAACTAACAGGACTCTATATAGAGCGTAGTCCCCAATATGGATTTCAAACCAGCAATTGACTGGTTCCAAAAGAACCTGGACACCTGGACCCTTGTCAAAACTACAGATGCTTCGGCTCCATCAGTGCTGATTCTCACATCTAATTCAATATGCATCATGGATGACTTTTTATTATGGAAATATGTGTATGTTTGAACATACACAAAAGTAGTAAAACCGATGTAATGAACTGCCACATACCATCATCCATTTCGACAATGATCATCATTTTGTCATTCTTTATCATGTATCTGCCCCACCCCCTTTTTTACACTAGAACTGGGGTTGGACGACTCTGGCCCTGCAGGCCAAATCCAACTTGCTGCCTGTTTTTTTTTTTTTTTTCAAATTTAGGTAGAATTCACATACCATAAAATACCCTCTTAAGTATACGGTTCAGTGGTTTTTGTATTTCACAAAGTTGTGCAACAATCACAACCCCATAACTATCAGCTGTCACTCATTTCCCACATCCCCCGACCCCCTGCAGCCACTAATTTACTTTCTATCTCTATGGCTTTGCCTATTCTGGACTTTCTATAAATGGAATGTTACACTACGTGTTTTTTTTGTGTGTTTGGCTTCTTTCACTTGGCTTAATGTTTTCGAAGTTTATCCGCGTTGTAGCAGGTATCAATACTTCACCAGTCCTCTCTGTGAGTGAATAAGATCCCATTGGATAAATACACCACAGTTTGTTTATCCATTTATCAGTTGATGGACATTTGGATTTCTGCTTTTTGTCTATTGTGAACGGGCTGCTATGAACATTCATGTACAAGTTTTTATGTCTTTAAATCTATTGGGTATATACCTAGGAGTAGAATTGCTGGGTCATAAATTATATGTTTAATTTTTTTGAGGAATTGTAAGACTGTTTTCCAGAATGGCTGCAGCATTTTACATTCCCACAAGCAGCGTATGCGGGTTCCAATTTCTCCAAATCCTTGACAAGTCATTGTCCATATTTTTGATTCTAGCTATCCTCGTGTAAAGTGGTACCTCATTGTGGTTTTGATTTGTATTTCGATAATGATGAATGATGTTGAGTATCCTTTTTTGTGTGATTATCAGCCCTATCTACTTCGAAAAAATATCTATTCAAATCTTTTGTCCATTTTTAATTTGCATTATTTATTTTTTACTGTTGAGTTGTAAGATATATATTCTGGATACTAAACTTTTCAGATATACGATTGCAAATATTTTCTGCTATTCTATAGGCTGTCTTTTTACTCTCTATTTTGAAGCACAAAAGTTTAAAATTTTAATTATCTGTTTTTTTCTTTGGTTGCCTGTGCTTTAGGTGCCATATCTAAGAAACCACTGCGTACTCCAAGATCATGAATATTTACTTCTAAGAGTTTTATAGTTTCAGCTCTTATGCTTCGGGCTTGCACATCTGAATTTTTAAAAAGCTTCTCGTGTGATTCTGGGGCACAACTAGTTTTGGAAAGAAAAACAGTAGATTTTGGCAACATCTAAAAACTTTTTTAAAAAGTAAAAGCGCTTTGGTGCAGTTTTAATAATATATATGTTGAAGGATGACAGGTCTTTTTTTTTGGTCTACTGTCTGGTTTTTCACTGTATTGCAGATGGCTGAGATATCAAACAGCTGATTCAGGAACAGTGTGTATTACTGTTTAGGGGTGTGGTCAGCTTTTAGTGTCAACAAACCAAATCAGTCCAATCATGTTTAGGAGGAGTTCCTTATGGTAAGTTCCAAGTTTAAAAAAATAATTGTCATCTTAAGTCAATTTCAATGTATGGTGCCCCATAGTTCTGACCCAGATATTGGGAAATGTTGTGGAGAAAAGGAAGCAAAAATCAGCAGCTGGGACCTGGCTTCCAACCAAAAGAGGACAGCACGATGGCCACACTTCTTTCATTTGCAGAAAAGAAGCCATCCAGGCACAACCACAAGCCATCAATTGCTAGTTGACAGTTTGTTCCAGAGACTGAGGCCAGTGGTTCTCAAACTTGAGTGAACATCAGCTCCCCAGGAGAGCTTGTAAAAACCCAGATTCTTTGGCCCCATCCCCAGAAATGCTGCTACAGTAGGCAGCATTGGGCGGTCAGCTTGCCTTTTTCACATGCCACCAGATTATGCTGACATGCTGACCCTAAGACCACTGTGAGGATAAATGGGCTGCTCAACCTGCCCTGGTCCTCACCGAACATGGCTCACGTGAGCACGAAGCTGGAGACTCATCTGGTCCTCCTCCTCTGTCAGGAACGTGCTAACTGTATGCTAAGGAACTCACCAGGCCATAAGTCTAGTTTTCAAATTGGGCTCAAATTCTTAGTCACTGACAGTCTCAAATCAAGTTCCAGGAGTATGGTCATTTTTTCAAATGCCATTTGGTTAGTTGGGAAAGTACCTTGATTTTAATAAAATTAGCAGAAGTTATCTAAATTCCTTCATTTTTCTGATATTTTTTGGTATTTGATCTTGCGTGATACATGTGGACATCAGCGGTGGTGAGCCATTCTATTCAGGAACATCCACTGTGTTTGTGATCGTGAATTTGACCTGTGGCCAAATAGTACTCTTGAGAGATGTGGTTGTGACTTTGACAGATTGAGCCAAACTTAAATTCTGATGAACTGCAAAGGAATTTTATCAGTCCCAGGATGTTTACTAGCTGAGTTGGGCAAAAGAGTGACTTTCCAAAACGTCCTGAGCAATCCACATTTATCCTGTCACCGCTACTTCCAATTTTCTCAAAGGTCAGCTAAAAACGTCATGTTCCCACTTTCTCCCATTTCCAGGACCACAAGCTTCAACCTGAGAACCAAATATTAAGCTGTGTTCCTGCCTCGTACAAATCAGCAAGAACAGAGCTCAGCAAGCAGACGGGAGTTTACAGTTTTGCTGATGGCACAGAGACAGAATGAGACCTCAGCTTGTTTGGCTACTCAGTAGAGAGGGTAAGTAGAAAACGTGTCTGTTGGTAAAGCGAGGAGATTTAGGAACAGAGAGAAATCTGACAGGCTGGCCACAAGAAGTCATTTTGTATTTTGGTACTTACAGGAATACCTGAAGTCAGCTAATTAGTTTTTGAGAGAACTGGAACATTTGCTTTGAGAAGAAGAAACAAAAGTTGTATGCCAGCCGAGCCTACGACACCCCTGCAGCAGGCCCAGCTCTGCTTATCTTCACTGCACTTGCAGGCTCTCCAGCCCTCTATCGCCTCAACCACCCACAGTCCCCCATCCCTCGGCAGCTCTTATTATGCACCAAGGAGGAAAGAACCATTTCTTTCAAGTAGACTGCAATCCAACCCAAAGGAAAGTCAGTTATCTTAGTATCCCTATGTCCACAAGAGGAAAAGTTGTGTGTGTATGGCATTTTAATCCCCGGGAACAATTAGTAACTAGGCTTCGAAGAAGTTTGATTGTTACTCTTCTCACACTTTTCTAAATTACAATGGTAATAACTGCATTTGCACAGAAATCACTCTAGCTGGCTAGCTACTTCATTAAATTATCACATGGTTCCTATTTTATGGGTTTGATCTCAGTGAACTAACAACTTAGAAACTTAGGAGGCAAATTAGAGCAATTACTAATAAATTATACATGTGGTAACTAATGATTTGTCTATCACCTAGAAATATGAGGAAAAACACCAGCCTCCCCGGCCCTGCAATTCTGAACAGGTCTTTTCATTTTCCCTTTTCCAAGACCAAAGGCTTTCATTATCCTCACCCGTTCCACCATTACTGTGGCTGCTTTCGCAAAGTCCGGCATTAATAATACAAAGTCAGGAATACAACGGGAGGGATTTGCACTCCATGTGGAACAGAGGGTGTGACAGCTTAAACTTAAAGGACCAACAGAACCCCCTCTCCCACAAAAAACAAAACAAACCCCCAAACAAACCAAGAAGTGAGTTTCATGCCAGTTTTCCCTAAATAGGTTCATAGAGGAAATAATGGCAAGAGATCTGGACAAAGTGTGTCCTCATTCATAATTACTACTGTGCATCATTTCTGGGAGAGGCGGTTTGATGAAATTAATGGAAGTTCAGTGTTAGAAATCATCAGTAGGTCTGGAGGAGGAGGTGAGATTAGGTCAATTAACAAGATATGATCTTTCCCTTCTTTTCTGCTTGTCTCACCCAGCCCAGCCATTCAATATGAAAGGTGTTGGTGTCATTCATTAATTGAGGGCCAGATTCCTCCATCAGTGTACCAGCTCACCACCAGCCACTCACATACCCAGCAGGTTTCATCTTCTGAGGCTGCTGTCAAAATGCAAGTGAGGGAGAGTGCTGCTGTCACAACTGCATGCTCGAATTTATTCTCACTGGCCTCTTGTTTAAATGAGAAAGAAAAAGTATCCAGATCTTGGGGAAAGGATATAGAAACAACACTGAAAAAAACAAAAACAAAAACCCTGCAAATTCAAGAGGATTTACATACCAATTCCAAACACCTTCCGGCAATGGAGAAAATGTGTTTTCTGCATAATTTATATACTGCATTTCCCCTCATACCCAGCAAAAATTATACACTTATTTGTTTACATCACATGATACCATGTCAGTTTTAAAATATTTTCTCTTTTTACATTGAATCAAATGATACCTGTGTTTATAATCTCATATTTGAATAAATTACTTTTGCTTAAATTTCAGTATTTTTCCCCAGGCCCTTTATTTAGTTATTTTTGCCATATGCCTGGTTCCATGTCACCATGTCTCCATGGAGAATCACACGGCAAATACCTCTCTTGAGAAGTACAGATGTTAGAATAAAGAGCAATCACACTCATTGTTTTCTACTAGTACAAGGAGTGGAGTTTGAAACAAAACCAACCTCCCTGTGAATTCCAAATGTCCTTTTAAATAATCATGGGTGCTCTTTCACAGCTTGACCTGCATAGTTCCTTTGGGCTGCTGTGGGAGTTGTGAGTCCTCTGTGTCCACATCTTGTGTGCTAGGTCACACTAACCTGGTAAACACATTCTGCAGCAGCCTGTCATTTGTAGAGACCTGAGTGAGTGCAAGCCAGTGGAATTCCACCTCTCTGGGGCTCCTGCCAGGTGGAGCGAACCAGAGGCAGTAAGGCTTCCACCTGCAGGGGATGCACCTGCAATGAGGCAGCCTGAGAACACAGCTCCTGATTCCTGATGTATCTGAACACACAATCCCAGGAGTGCGGAAGGTGGCAGAGAGAGTTTCCGGGTACAATCCGCAATTCTTACGTTCTCTTTGCCTAAAATGCATGGTACTGACTCCACCAAGTTTAGCAGCAGTTTGAATGTAGATTATTGCTTCTGTTGTAATTATAAAGTAAGTTATCTCTATTAGTCAGAACCTATTTTAAGGTGGGGGCCCAGAATGCAGGAAAGGTGGCTGGGGAACCCTCCTTCTCCCAAGAGGGTCTGATTACTGGGGATCATGGTCCAGAACCCTAGCTCCCACATTCCTTACTAAGGGCTATCCCCAACCGGGGAGGAATAAATCCCGGAGACCATCACCCTACGAGGGAGAAGCCTTACCAATATGTCTACTTCAGAATTCTGTTCTTTTGATCAGAAGAGCCCCTGCTTTCCTTCATATTTTAGCATTGTTGTTCTTGGATAATCAGAAGTGGAGCGAAAAATAAGAAACCTTTCTGTAATATGCTTGCCCTTGCATTTTGTTCAAAACTCTGTTACTAAGGAAATCATTAAGAACCTTAACTGGGGGTTTTCAAATCAAAACCATTACATGGATCAAAGGTGGCACTTTACTAGCAGTCTTCATTTGATGAACTCATTTTAAAATAGATTTCAGGGAGTCCTGACCAAGATTTTAGATTACCACATTAAATTTATAGAAACTGTGGCTATTGAGAAAATAAGAAAATGGGTCTCTTTTTCTAACCTATGCTCCATTTATTAGCTTTTTACATAAACAATCACATTCTGAGCATTACTTTATTCTAATGAATTAATTTTTGTCTATGACTTAAAAGACTTAATGAAAAGCTGTTTGAAGTTACACATGACAGCTGAAGTCATCTGGCTAACATTCATTCTTAAATCTATTTTAAAGTAGAAAAATGGTATTCCAACACTGAAACTTTACTGTTGCATTTTCATGTTTTCCCATATAGAAGTTCAAATTATGTTTCCACTTGTATAATATTCTGGTAAAATTATACCAGAATTATACCAGAACCTAAGCTAGGGTTCTATTTCCTCATCAGCCACAGTCACCAAAGCAATAAGCCAGACACCCCAGGGAACTCTCACCGCCAGCCTGGAGGGATGCAGAACGTGGGGATGAGGAAGTGGTTCCCCCAGGTCGAGCAAAAGCAGAGTCTGTTAGCAGACTGATGTGAAGGGCGGTAAGCTTTTAAATAGTGGATCAGGGTCTAAGTGGGTGAAGTTAAAACCCAGAATACCTATACTGGCTAAAACTCATGATGATTCAAAACTCAAACTTTCACATGGATGCACCAAAGGAATCAAGGGAATTTAAAAGCCCCTCAAATAGATCAAACTTCTCTAACTGGAAAAGATACCTCCTTTTCTCCCCGTGCCATTCTGTATCCCCAAAAGGCCTGTCCAGGTGCCTTTTTTGGTTTCTTTCACTCTTTGGAACTCCCTGCTGTTCTTCCATCCCTCTCTCTCTTTTGCGGCTCCCCAGGCTGAGCCTCAGAAAAAGCTCCTTCAATCAGGTTTCCTGTCTTTTTTTCCTCTTCTCCTTGGATAACTTTCTCCGACTGTTTTCTACTTTGTCATCCAGGGAATGATAAAGGAAGATATTTCCTCTTCTATATTCATGCGGGTGAGCCACGTGTTCTTAACTTTTTTTTTCCTGCTCATGATATATTCCCAATATGTCCTCTACAGGACATGTCTGGATGGCCATACCACAGTGTGGGGAGACCTTGTGTGTAAAATTATCCACAGCTCAAGTGCGACTTGGGGACAAAAATCTTATGGGACTAAACTCCATTTTGTTTTGTATTTTGCCAGCTCTAAGCCTTGGAGTCCCTCTCCTTTCTTGCTGGTTTGCCCTGCTGTCAAATGCAGGGCCAACTCCAGCTCTCTCTGACCTCCTCCACTGCTTGGTGTCCATTTCTCTTCCCTCTGCTTTGAGTCAGAGCTTACTTGCCGAGTCATCTGACCCTCTGCTGAGGGACTCAGGTCCTTGGTGATTTCTGCAAAGCTGTCTCCTTTCTCTCTGTGTAGACTTCCTCACATCTCCCACCTGCTCTCTGCCATCTCGTGGGGTGGCTGGCTGATTAGCCCAGTCTCTCCACCCAGCTCAACTTACTCGGCTCCCTTCTGTCTCCTCTCTCCAAGGTCCAGAGCTGCAATGCCCCAGGCCCCTTAAGGAGCCCATTCTTTGGTATCTGCAGTTTGCACAGGTGGCCCTGGGCCCCTCACTCCCTTCAGGGATCCTGTCCCCAGCCCTGGGCAGCCTTGCAATGCACATCTATCTGGCCCTCTGCCCACTCACCTAGCAGGCGGCCCACACGTCCTACCTGGGAATGGCCCTTCATTCAGGATTGTTCTCCTGACCTGGCTTACACATACTGGCCTGGATTTGCTTCTACTCTCATGCTCCAAGGTAACTCTCAGAAGCTTTGACAAGAAAGGAAGGTCTGTGTGTTCAAGTGATAATGCCCACTCTGAATGCCCTGCCAGCTGTCCACAGAGACAGGGAGTTTTGGCTTATCAGTCTTGCCAGGCTGCTCCCCACCCAATGTAATCAGCAGGGGTGTACCTGAAGACAGGGCTCTGCTCTTGGGCAATGTTTTTGGGTCCAAGAAAAATGGACAGATACAGGGGTGCTATGGGTTCACATGAGGTGGCACTGCTGAGGACACCATCTCACTGCACAATGTCCTGTACGGGAGTCCACCAAGCCATGACTTTGTTTTTTGTCGTGGATCCTGTAATTGGTCAGTTTCCCACCTTTGCATTGGCTGTTGGAAAGCTTAGTGCCAAACCTGCGTGTTGCCTGGGGCACAGAATGAATTGAATGGATTTTTACAGTAATAGCCTTACTCACCAGTCCATTTTATGCCTTTATCTCTGATTTCCACTTTCCCTTCCTATTTACCTCCAATGTATATTTCCCTGTCAAGTCACCTTAAACCCTTCCCGAATCAGGGTGGGACACAAATAAACAAGCATAGAAAATGAGGTAATTTTATGGAAAACTGAAACAGTCTCTTTTACGTAGTTGGTTGGAAGATAAATTTCTGGATAGCAATATCTACTAAATGGTCACATCTTCATGATACAGAAATCAGTTCCAGGAATTTATCCTACAGACACATTCACACAAATGTGCAATATTTGTTTGATTGTAGCATTGTTTGTAATAGAAAAAAGAAAAGAAAGAAAATGTGCAGGGATAGCTACATACATTATGTTGCATGTATACAATGGTACACTACGCAGCTGTTCAAAATGAGAGATCAGTTTACAGGATCTAATATCAAGAATGCCTTCTATGTATTAAGTGAAGAAGAGAGAAATTTGTGGTTGGTGCGGGGGAGGAGAGGAGGATGTATTTCTTATTTCAACTTCCAACCCCGCTACAAATAACAGGAATACTACGGAGGGCTTGTTGCTCGTTGGATGGTATAAACAAAATCGTCACCTTCAGCACAGATGCTTTCTCATAATTCAAGGCAGTATTAAATAACAGGAATGAGGAAGCAAAATTGCAGAAGCTTAGGGAACTACATTCTCTGAATTGGCACAAGCTACACAGTGACAAAGGGTGGGGGGAGTAAAGTAGAGGAAAGATGAGGAGGCTGGCCTTTGAAAGAGAAAAGCTTCGGCAGGTGAGGGCTGTCTAATGGGAATTTTGATGTGAAATGTGATGGCTTTTCTTTTTCACTCTGTCTCCCAAACCCTCAGCAAAACCTATCTGTTTCCCAATAGTTTTGCAGTTGGATTTGTTTTGGTAGGAACGTGATAAAGTGTTGCATCCAACCTAAAGGTCAGAGAGGGTCAAGGGCAGAGGCGGCCCAGAGTGACAGCCCCCTCTGAGTCACCAACAGATAATCAGGTCCCATGTGCAATCAGTTCTGTGTATATTCGGAACTACAGGTTGAAGAGACTAGGAAAAGACTGGAATACGGGGGGGGGGGGGGGGGGGAGCGCAATAAGTCAAAACAATCCTGTACAAAAGCAATAGGCTGGCTTTAATAAATACTGAGATTAATTTCCATACCCAGATAACAAGTGGCAATTTAGGGGTGGGGGGGAAGGTGAAAGGGTCACAAGAGAGAAGACAATTCCAGAACTTAACATGCGTCAGAGGAGCCACTATTATATACATTACAGATACATAAAATGCTAGCTCTGATTACATTAGTTGTTATAGGAATACCTTATTTACCTGGAAAAAAAAAATAGAGAGAGCTGTCTTCATTAAAAGTTCCCCTCATTGCCCTTCCCCGCTGGGCGCCTCAGCCCCTTGCCCTCACAAGGCTGCCCTGTCTGACTCTTCCTATGTGCAGTACTCGCTTCCGGAACCACCTCTTCTAGAACCTCAGCATCCACATCCTGTGTGACCAACCCAGAGAGGCCCTAGTGGAGCAGACCCCATGGGTGGGCATTAGGGGTTCCCCAATTCCTGGAATGTTGGAAAACTATTGTGTGTGTACATTGTTCTGGTTCAAATATCAATGCAATGGTCCCCTAAATGTCAGGACCCCTGATTTAGAAACCTGATAAGAAACTCCTCTAAAAAAAATCTCACATTTCTAAGGCCTAGCACAAAGCGTGGCAAACAGTTGGTTCTTAAAAAAAAAAAGCTCATAGTGATTGAGTATACAGAGTACAGAAGACACTGCAATGTTTATTATTTGGATCCGTATTTTACAGTGGAGGAAAATGACGTCCTAAATGCAGATCCATGTTTGTGCTACTCTAAACCCTGGATGTTAACGACTTTATAAATGATGTCAAATGAGGGAATGCTGGATGAGATGACAGGTGGCGTTACTAACACTTCCACTGTGCAGGTAAGGAGACTGCGGTGTCAGCTTGGGGGAAGGAGAGTTGCATCAAAAACCCAGGTTACCTGTCTTCCAGTTAAGTGTGCTTTTCCTTATATGTCTCCCATTTTGTTTGTAATAGTCTTCATTCCTCATTCGTCATGGAAGTGAAATCCAGGATCCTAAATTGAACTCATGTCACCTGTTTGTGCACTCGGGACTCTGGCCCATAGGGACTAATAGGCAATGGAAGTGACACAAGTGGGGCAGCCAGGAAGTGAGTCACATCCAGTCTGAGGGCAGAGCTGCCCCTTGGCCTCACCACATCATTATCGCTTGAGACTGTGGGCCCAGGATGACTAGATCATCAGAATTTTAAGAGAAACCAGAAACGTAGATTTTATGTGCAATTTCCTGACAAAACATTCAAATATTTTTTTAAAACACAGTTCAGGCCAAATAAAACACATCGTCTATGGCAGGTGGGCCCGTGGGCTACAGGTTACAAACTCAGTTTTCGTTTGGGGAACATCCAGACTCATCGTCTGGCCCCGTCAGGCCGATGAAGCATGTGGAGCACAGGTGAACTTCACATTTTCAGTTTTGCTGCTTGTTAGCACCTTTACTGAAAGGTTTGGTGAGGGAAGCGATTGATAGAGGCTAATACTGCTTTTAGACTATCAGTGGTTTGGAAATAAGCTATCCATGGCCTGAAACTGAAAATCAAGAGCGGGTGGTAACAGTTCTGTGTCACCTTCTCCCTTAAGCTACCAGTCGAGCTGTGTGTGGCACAAAGAATTGTTCTTGTGTGCACTGACACATGACTTCAGCATTCTTCAGGCTGGTGGTTAGCACGCAGGCTCTGCTGAATCAGCACAAAATCCACACCCTGCCGCATGTCTTCTTGCAATGCATGTGCGTCTACAGGGCAGCAAATCAGCCCCAGCAGTGAATGAAAACCTGCTTGCTTCCAGGACAGTTGTCCAGTGAGGAAGGAAAGCTTCTCCGAGGAATGGAACCTCTCCTAATAAGGGGACCCTATTTTGCCTTTTACTCTGTCAAGCAAGGCTATGCAAAACACCGAATAAATCTAGATCCATTTGGGGATCAACTACTCAAGCAAATGGGCCCTCAGTCTGCTTCCTGGACAGCACAGCCTCTGAGGCTTTATGGAAGAAGCCATGCAATAGCAGAGCTTAGAAGTCGAGACTCAGATCTTTAAGAATTAGTTCCCGCTCCAGATCTGAGCACGGCATTTGGAGAAAACTTCCTTGAGCCTTCATTTCTTTAAACACATTAGTGAATTGCATGCAAAATATTAATGTTCTTTGCAAGGCTTTGGGAAATAATGCTAAACACTGTGCTCTCTTCAGACTGAAGGTGTTGTATCACGAATGATTGGAGAGATATATGTGTGTGCCTGCACAGAATTTTTCTCCCACCACACTAGCAAATTGAGAATTTTCCAACCTTTTTCTTTCAACAACAACAAAAGAAAATGTCACATCAGATATCGAACCCCACAGTAACATAGTACTAAAGTGTGGACAATAGCAACTATTATGTTTGGAGCGACGCTGAGCTCTTCATAAGCTACAAAGCATATTCATTTTAATTTTATAAGGAGAACACATTCCTGGACTACTATAATATTTGGAGTCCATATACTGAAGTATTCCCAAGGTTTTTCATGAAATATTTAAGTCTGTCTCCAAATAGCACTTTCTACTTTTGTTAACCCTTTCCTTTCCTGTCAACTTGATAGGCTGAGCCGTTCTAAAGTTCAGGTTACCTCAGATTTTTCAATACCCAGTTCCAACATGTTATAAGAACAACCCAATGATCACTGTCCAAACATTTGTGCTTTTCAGGTATAAAAAATGTGGACGAAGATCAAATTCATATTTTATTGCAAATCCCAATGAAAGAAACTGTGTTCCATATTTTCTTCTCTATCATACTTTTTAAATTCCTAAATATAAAAAAACTTATATGTTAAATAAAGGCCAAGAATGGTTCTCACAGGAAACAAATGAGGCAGCAAAGGATCAAGGGCTTTTTCCCTCCTGCAAACAAATGTGGCTCTTTAAATTGAGAATCTAATTATCCTTAAATTGCTCTTCCATCTCCTAATTCGCAGGTGTTTGTTTCTTGCATGGACAGTTAAGGTAAACTGTGAAGAGGAGCTGAATGCCTGACACTGCACTGCACACCTGGAGCTGAAGCCGAACAATAATGAATGTCAACTACAATTTTATATATATATAGTTACAAGAAGCGGAGTACAGCATTAGGAACAGAGACAGTGGAAATGTAATGGCTGTGTGCGATGTCAGAGGAGGGGGGTTGTCACTGTGTGAGGGATATAAATGATAAATGTCTAACTATTACATTGTTTGGTGCACTTGAAACGAATAAAATTTTTTTTAAATAAATAAATAAATAAAGAAAAGAAAAGAAAAAAAAAAAAAGAGGCGCTGAATGAAGAGGAGGTGTGCTTTCTCTACCTAAGGAGCCAAAGTGCCCACATATACTCGAGTTAAAGGTTGGACATAATTTGGAATTCATTTTTGGTTGGGATTTCATTTTCAGTCAAGTAAATCATGACAATTTGAGCAGGATATATGTATATATCCTTATTTTTTATTGAGATGTGATTCACGTGTCATACAATTCACCCATTTAAAGTGGGCTATAATATATTCATAGAGTTGTGTAGGGATCAGTATAATAATTTTAGAACATTTCATCATTCCCCAAAGAAATTCCACACCCATCAGTAGTCACCCCCATGGCTTTCTCCCCCCAGCCCCTGGAAACCACTAATCTACTTTCTGTCTCCATGCATTCGCCTATGGTGGACATTGCATATAAATAGTATCACATAATATGTGGACTTTCTTTTTTCTTATATGTGGACTTTCGTATCTGATTTTTTCACTTAGCATAATATTTTCGAGCTATATATGTACTATGTATATAATGTGTGTATATACACACATATATGTGTATATGTACACACACGTATTATCTGAATGCTCCAAAAAGACCCGGGCAGCACTCTTCTTGCTATTAACTTCCTCATGTTCTTCAGAAAGTTTGCCTCACATCTTGATGCGTTTGGGGAAAGACAAAGCACGTCCTTTGTCGCTCATCACAAATTCTCACTTGCCAGTAGCACTCTCCGCGTCCACCTTCAGCTCAGCGTGCACAGCACAACCTTAGCACTCTCCCTCTCCGGCACGATATTCCTGTTCATTTACTCCTTTTTGTTAATGATAATGATAAGACCTCTGCCCACACGAACATTAAAACCTAATCATCTTGCCTCCTTCAGGTCTAATTCATGCATCACTGCGCAGGACACCGCTTCCCGGAGGCAGCCCCACAGCTTCTCCTGCCTGCCCGCCGCTGTGCGCTCGGTGACACTGCGCGGCCCAGCCCCGCAGCCGCATCGCATGCAGCCTGCCTGCTCGGCTCTCTGCTCCGGTCCTTCCTGAACCGTGGCTGATCCTAAGCTAAATGAACTGTAGTGAACAACTCTGTCTTCAGGGTAGAGACAGGGAAGCAAGAGCAGGGGAGCAGGTGGTTTTGCTCGGCCCCAGGCTGGGTGGGCCCCGGGATGACAGCCACGCAGGCCATCCTCTCAGTATTGCAGAGGAAACCGAGTGCTTGTCAGCTGTTCCCTAGGTGCCCTGCGCCCCACCTGCAGACGTTCTGACTTGCTCCTTTTCCAAGTCCCTGGATGACTATTGGCAGGTTCCATCTAACAGACTGCCACAGGAGCCTGGTGTTGGTAGGACAGGCAAGGGCTCGCATGTCAGAAGACCTGGGTGCCGACCAGGTCTTCTGTGACATGGGGCATGTTAACTGTCAGCCCTCAGTTTCATCATCTATGACATGGGCTAAATACACCTTCCTCATGGAAATGCTCCGAGTACTAATTAAATCAGACGTGAAGCACAAAGGAGAATGCCCGGCATGTAGAAGGCCCTGGGAAAGTGGGAGATGTGATGGGATACATATGCCTTGATCTGACTTGTCTCTGTCACACTGTTAATATGACTGGGTGACAACCAAAGCCCCACATTAGAGTGACTCCTTGATGAAAGGCAAAATGACTCAGCTGGGTGAGGGTACTGTGGACCTTACAACTGACTAGTCCCCACACAGGCGCACAGCCGGGTCCCCACATTTTGTGCTGTTTTCGTTTCTTAAGACACGGGAAGGGGCAGAGGTGCGTGAAGGCAGTGTGGTGTGCGGAGGGACGCTGGGTTATAGGTCAGGAGAACTCGGTGGGGTGCGTCACGGGAGGAAACTTCACTGTACACACACGGGTTGGGGGCGTCCTTGACACCCTGTTCACACAGCCAGCGAAGCACTAATCATATTTTTTCTCCTCCCGCAGGCCCTTTGGATCGATTAAAGAGAGATACCTTGTAGCAGTGGGCTCTAAAATACTTTGCACAGTCTCGCTGATGATTCTTAACTGTGCAAAAAGCTCCTTGTGGAGTCAGCCGGGCACACCTTCATTATCTTCCCTCTGCAGCAGGAGCGCTGGATTCAGAAACGCGGAGCAATTGCGTAGCTGGCTGGCGCCCATGACGCCCAGCAGCCCCCACAGGCCCCAGAAGGGAGTTGGCTTTGGCTTCTCAAGAGAGCTGCTTATTTTTCGGTAATGGAGGGACAGATGATCCCTTCTGGCCTGGGGACAGAAGGGAAGGGGTGGGCAAGCAATTTGGCAGGACCGTGGTGCCTCCGTCCCTCTCTGAAGACAGGAATTAGCCCTCTGCCCGTGACCGGGCTTTCCTGTGAGTCTGTGAGGCCACACACAGCCTGGTCACTTCCTCCGCTCAGGATTGTGTATCAGAAAGAGTAGTGAAGCAGCTCAGAACTGACTTAAGGCAGGGATCTAAATATGGCAGGGCTCGAATTCTCTCCTTTGGATATCAGCCAAGGCTATCGGAAGTGTCAGCAGGCCCAGAATGCAGACCTCGTGGCGAGCTAACTTTGGCCTGGAGCAGCACTTTACTGGGGCCTCAAATCCGCCCTGGCTGCCAGCCTGATTTACGACGCCGATGCCGGGGTCAGTCCACTGAGCCTCCCAGGACCCAGCAGCCGGATCCCTCGGCTTACTTTCCAGCTGGGCGCCTCCTCTCAGACACCTAAGGGGCGGCACATCAGAAGGAGCGCGGGATGCAAGTTCTCTTAGAAAAGGTTTCAATCAAAGCAGAAACCAAAAGCAAAAGAAAGCCTTGGACGTCTGGGTTCCTTTACTTTGTTCTTATCTCTTATCTATGCCCAGCCCCCTTTATGTTTTTCATATTTAATAAAGGTTGGCTATTTTTTTCCAATTCTAACATTGAAAAATTAACCAGAAACTGTAGAAACTGCTATCATAAGATTAAGAGACGTCATAAAAGTGAGGACGAAACATGCCAAAACCTACCTGCTTGTGACCTGCAGCTGATAGGACTAGAGTGG
Source organism: Rhinolophus sinicus (assembly GCF_057876585.1). Classification (NCBI taxonomy): domain Eukaryota; kingdom Metazoa; phylum Chordata; class Mammalia; order Chiroptera; family Rhinolophidae; genus Rhinolophus; species Rhinolophus sinicus. Next base: position 87,540,761 of record NC_142503.1, read on the forward strand.
GGGGATATGATAAAATGGTAGTGTGGGCTCTTGCAGTTTTAGGGAGTTGGGAGGGAAGACAATGCCAGGGCTCCCCAGGGCACAGGCTCCTTGGAGTGATGTGATTCCCTGAGAAGGGGCTGTGTCACCCCTTACGGAAGGCAGTGGCTCTGGGATGGGCCAGGTGCACTCATGAGGGGCACGGGGTTAAGGAAAACTTCTGGTGATTCTCTATATTCAGAAAGAAACTCTCAGATAAACCAAACTCTAGGATAAACCAAAAGTGCTCGGGAAATAAGTAAGACAGCAGCGCTTTCCATGCCAGGGCAACGGGATGTGGAAAGGAGTCAGGAAAGCCAAGCAGAGGTTAGGTCCAGCCAAGGGGCAGTACACTGGAGGGAGCCTGCAGGAGGCAGAGCCCAGCAGATCGGGGAAGGGCGACAGGGGAACCAGACGGGAAACGGGCTGCTGTGCCAGCACCTGCCTATCAGCCAGAGCCCAGAACCCAAGTCACAACAGGAGCTGGTGGAAGTGAAGGGCCTCTGAGAACCAGCCATGCTTACTAAACATTCTTGGGTCCTAAGTCTCTTTAAGGACCTGAGGAAAACTATAGAGCCACTCCTCAAGAAATGCATTTATGTCCACATTATTCCACCTTCCCCTTCTGGGGATTCACAGGTTCCCACAAGCCAAGTTGGAGGACCGAGGTTATGAACCCCAGACCCAAAGGATGCTCTGTGCTCTGACAGAAGAGTGATACCAGGAAACATGTACTTGAAGGACTTGTTTAATCCTTTAAACCTTTGGCAACCTAAGTGGAATAATATGAGCCCTGGCCTGAACCTGGCAGAATAATACATAATTTGCAGCAAAGATTAGTCAGGCACTTAAGCTGACAGTGTGTGCGTGACTCCAGTGTGTGCGTGAGTCCACTGGGCGGTCAGGAGAGAGATCTCAGAGGCAGCCCTAAGAAAAAAGGAGGAATAAAGAAAAAGTGGGAAACCAAAGTTTTGGGAGTGTTTGACCAGGAAACTGTCCCCCTATTCGCCTGCAGGTGGTGGCAAGAGAAAGTTAATTCACGGCAATGATGGGGCCTTGTGTTGGGGGACTATTCTTGGGTTTTTGTCACATATGTTTCATATTAAATGCAGACACATGGCATTTCTTAAAACAAAAAAGAAAATACGTATTTGTGAAGTAAGCCTGTACTCATACTGAAATGATACCTTTTTTTAAAAAAAAAAAACAACAAGATATTTTTTCATCTAGTCATTTAATTAAACCACAACTTGAGTTTTGACAAGATATGTCTTGGGAGGTATGGGAGGGAAAGGGTTGCAGTTCTGCTTGCTATGAGTAAATTATGTGGTAGATTTAATTTGTGTTTTTGTATGGATGAATTTTCGATGGTGGTAAGGAGGCCCTGCTTTTGAAAATACACAGTGGTTTCTGATTAGTAAACACTTTTGCTGGGAGAGAGCCTGACACTGGGAGCATTTTTCATGCATGACTCTATCTGGTCCATGGGTACAGAACAAGCAAGGGCACAGTGGGTTGGAATGACTGTCCAAGGAAACGTACCTTCTTATGAAAGAGACAGTTCAGATCATTAGCAGAACATGCCCTGAGTGTGAGTCTATCGCAAGCATATCCAACTGTACTAGGATTTATAGAAATATGTTCATTGTCTAATGTCCCTCAAGGATATGTACAGCATACTATAACATATGCAAAATAAAGAGCACAGAATTAGGAGTCAGAAGAACTGGAATCAAGCAGATTCAAAAGCTGTAAGGTACATGACCTTGGCAAACTACCATTTAGACACAGCCCAAGTATGCTACTTGTAAAATGCGACTAAAAATGCCTGCTACCTCCCTGCCCCACAAGTAGCATCAAATTAGAGGAGTGAATGAAATATGAGAAATTAAAGCATTTGAAATCTCTAACGTGCCCTATTAAATATGCGATTATATTACACAAAGCTAAAGAATTTTTGGAAAATTTAAACATATTTAAACAAATTTTTGAGTGCCTTCTTTGGACAAAGCACTGTTCTAGGTATTGTGAATTATAGAGGTGAATAAGCCCTTGAAAAAGCTTGGTTTATGATTTTAAAAATTAAAATAAGAAAGTAAAGGGTCAGATTACAAAATTGCGAATTCATATTCTGAAGATTTTTCAAATATTTCAAAGTTGAGTGGACTTACATCCAACCAAATAGGAAAATAATTTCATTTAGATAGGTCACATTAAACAAAATAAATATTTGAAAAATTCTAAATAAGTACAGTGCAACAGCTGCCTAAGCATCAACATTGGTAAATCTGTCTAGAGTAATACGTAATGTAAATAAATTTGAGCTGAATCATGTGATGCTTTTTTAAAAAAATCTCAACAGGACCGCTGACGTCTGCTGACATGCCCGTGTTTAGGAGAGGCACTTGCATGAGCAGTCAGGTTCTTTTTAACAAATAAATCTTGGTTTCTACTAGTAGAAGATGGTGGAATGAGTATAAGCATTTGTCTCCCTAGAATCTAATGAAATGATACTAAGAGGGGGAGGGACACAGCAGTGAGGCAACATGATGGGAAAGGAACATCAGCAGAAGAAAGATTTCAACTAGTTTCTGGAGGTCAAGGACAGGGTGGCAAAGAGAACAGAGTGGATGATGGTTAATTTTATGTGACAACTTGGGTAGGCTATGGTGCCCAATTGTTTGGGCAAACACTAGTTTGGATGTTGCTGTGAAGGTATTTTGTAGATGTGATTAACATTTATGATCATTTGACTTTAAGTAAAGGGGACTACCCTCCATAATTAGGGTGGGGGTATGGTGAGTCATCTAATCAGTTGAAGGCTTTAAGAGCAAAAACTGAGGTGTCCCAGCGAAGAAGACATAGGAGAAAACTTCAGGAAAGGGGGAGGGTGGAGAATGAGTCGCCTGGCAAGGTACCATTAAGATCCAGGCTAAACAAGAAAAGGGAAAAAAAGAGAAAAAATAAACAAAAAGAAAAAAACAAAATGATCCAGGCACACTGAGCAGCTGCAACAGAGACTGGGATTTCAAAGGCAGGTGAAAAAGAGAAAGGTTCAGTGAAGTCTGCCTAAGGTGGGCCTGCGGGCGCCCGCATTCGCTTCCCCATCCCCTGCCTGCCTTCTGTCCATGCGCTCTGTCGAAAGTTTACTTGTGGGCAAACTATTGAGGATTCTTTATCTATAAAGACATTTTAAAACTGCCTGGAAATTGTACTATATGTAAGACATTAATATTTGGGGAAGCTGGGTAATGGATATACAGAAACTCTATTATTTTTGTAACTTTTCCCTAAGTCTAAAATTAACTCAAAATGAAAGGTTAAAAAAACAAAAACCAACAACTGCCTGGAAAGAACCAGGAGGGCTAGAGTACTGTCAGCACCCTGGTGTAAAGCCCTGCCCTCTGGCATTTGGGGGCATTTGGGGGCCCCCACAACCACAGAAACTCCTAGCCCCTTCTCAGTGTTGATCCTCACGTGAAACTACCGGGAGACAAGCTCCCCACAGCATCAATGGCTCACAAAGCCTTTCAATTCCGGGGCAGCCTCGAACAGGAAATCAGACCTACACACATAACAGCAGAGAAAACCCACATCAAGTAGTAAGAACAATCAACTCAGCTCTTTGTTCTTAAATGTGGGTGGATAACCAAAGTCCACCACTCATATTTAGAAACATATCAGAAGCCCCAAGGAGAAAAGGCCAGTAATTTCAACATGACACCTGACTCCTGAAGAAACAGTTCAGGAAATTTTAAAGAGGACTCAAGCTGTGTTTCCACAGGGATTATTAATATTTTCAACTAACAGACTGGAGAGTCAAGATGTACTATATAAATAGATGGAACGAAAAATAAAAGTTTAAAACTATTATTTTAAGGTACAAGGGTTATCAATAGAACAATTAAAAGTAACCATCAATTTAGGGAGGGAGAAGGGTGATGGAAGTGAATGAACAGCAAAGAGTCAACAGTAGTTGACATGATGAATCCAAAAAACAGTGTAAAATTATTGTTAAACGTCAAGTGAGGAACACCTGAGCGTCCATTACCAAAGGGCAGCTTTGTCCTGGGCCTGGAAGGGAGGAGGGGAGCACGGCTTCTCAATATGAGCATTTGTGTGCTACTTTAGTTTTTAATTATACATGTATCATTTTCACAAAAACGTAAAAGGAGAAAAAGAAAAAAAAAATTCTAAAAATATTCTTTCATGGATGAAAGAGACTTTTTTAAAAATGTGGGTAACTCCCACTGACATCACCAACACACTTGGTTGAAGAGGAAAAACGCCTACAATAATAGGAATAAAGGGGAGCAACTTCAAATGCACACTTAGCGGCGCAAGCAGCAAGACAATGTGGAAATTCCTGGACTGTTCTTTGTCAGAAAGCAAAGAAAGTTTAAAAAACAAAACACGTTAAGAAGTCCTCCCCAGCCCAGACACTGCATGTTGTCAGTGTATGAGTGCCAGTCACTGTAGATCTAAGTATAAAAATGGACCAAATGTACAGATTCGTCTTGATGTCTTTTCTTGGCTGGGAAGTGCGATTTGTGGAGTGTTCAGTACTATTGTTATCTAGAAAACCATAAATTGTAACACACGTAGAGGAAAGGAATGTTTTACTGATAGCACCAGTGTGGATATATTAATTACAATACTTAAAGCACATCAATGATAATTATGAACAGCTTCCTATTATATTATGCTCTGATCCTTGGTGTCTTCTGCAACAATAGCAGATCGCCTTATTAAGAATGAAATTTAGCAGCATGACTACTTCGATTATTGCATTTTCTTCTGCCTACATCCATTATCACTGTATTCTTTTCCTTGGCAAATGTGTTCCTTGGCCGGGTAAAATGTCTAGCTTTGTGAACTCACCATATGCCTAGCAAGCAAGAATCCCCAAAGACATTTCCATGTGCTCACTGCCTCTAGGAATTGACATATAGGGTCTGCCAATGGGTCTTCTTCAGGCCACAGGAAATATAGGAAGCTGAACAATTCACTCAAGCTGCAAACGCAGGCAGCTTTGGGCAAACATTACCCGACGATAACAGGGGAAGCCGTCCTGTGGGTTTAGTTAACGCTGAGTGAACAGTCACAAAACTGCTGGGTGCCACAGGGTATAAGCTAAAATCAAAACCTGCGATTTTGGCCCCCCTCCCCAGCTTCTCTTCTGTGCTCACATTCTGACAGCTCAGTAAAAAGCACACCTGCAGTTGAATCTGTAGTCGGAAATAAAACGTACTTCTTTCTCTTGATACCACAGGTATCATATTTATTGGTCTTCACTACTGTGTCCAAACTTGCCTCCATAAGAAGAGTGTCAAATTGGCCCGAAACAAGACCGCCCTAATGACGCTGCCACGCCTTCCCTTGCACCTCCCAAGACACAAGCTCAGGGAAGGAAGGAGGGGAGCTTGTAGCCTGCGGCTGATAGGCAGGCAGTGAACAGACATTCCCCTGAAGCAAAATCATACAGAAAACAATCATTTTCCATTTGCTTTCCCATCTCCTTTCTATTTTGCTAAAGTGGAATTGTGAGTAAAATACAAAAACCCCACTGAGTTTAGTGTCCTTGGCTGAAAGTTGTACTTAGGATCATTCAGTTAATTCGTACTTAAACACTGTGAGGAACCAGTTCTTGGAGGTTGCTGGCCGAATTTCCAGGTCGAGGTGCTTGCTGATACAGTTACCATAGAACTCTGAAGGTTACAAAAGGGCATCAGAGGCTCACAGGTCACTGATCCTTTTTTCTTTCCTTCCTGTGTTTGGTACCAGCTGAATCTACAGCAGACCACCCTGCCCCACGACAGGCCACAGGAGGACCAGGCCTCCAACCCAAGCAGCCTCTGAACTCGTCTTCCATGGAGCACAAAGGTGCTGACTGCAGCGATAGTCAGAAGGCACAGACACATCTCTCCCGAAGGTTCCAAGGCCAGGTGTCGAGGCCAAGTCTATATTCCACTGTTTCAACCAGAGGGAATCTAGATGATAAGAAGCCTTACGAGCAAAGTATCGCCAATGGTCAGAATTTGAACGCATTTATGTGAGGAGCTAAAAGAAACCTGTTATTAGGCAATTGAGAACTTGAATAAAACTTGGAAATAGCACTCTTAAAAGATGTGTCATATTCAGGTTCCCAATATTCACCATTATCAGATGCCATCAACAGCACGACACTGGGAACTGCCTCAAGGGCCTGGGAAGTGACTTTGTGACCCAGCAGATTTTCTGAGCTTATCTGCAAAGCTGCTCTAAACTCAGGGCAGAGTCTCGCCAAGCAGCCAAACACTCGCTTTAATCATTTTCAGGCAGAAAAATAAATATTCTGTGTATAAACAAAGAGCATAACCCATCGAGACAGGGTGTGCGTCTCTATTCCATCCTCTCCCTTCCTCTCAATGCACCCACAGTCTATTGAAATTATCAAAAATGGTATAAATGGAAACTTAATCTTAGACCTTTTTTGAGTATTACAGGTATGCAAAATAGAATAGCCATTCTGGAAAATGACTCAGCAGTTTCTTATAAGAACTAAACATACACCTGTCATACAACCCAGCAATCCCATGCTTAAATATTTATGCAAGAAAAATACAAACATGTTCACACACAAAATGGTATGTGTATAAATGAATGTTTATGTGACTTTATTCATAATGACCCAAATGTGCTTCAACGGGTGAAGACACAAATTGTAGTACATCCATATAACAGAATACTACTCAGCAATAAAAAGGAACTAACAACTGATACACGCAACAACATAGACGGATTTTAAATGCATTATGCTATGTGAAAGAAACCAGATTCAAAAGAGGATGTTGCCTGTGATTCCATTTATATAATATTCTGTAAGGCAAAACTATAAAGTCAGAAAACAGGTGAGTAGTGGCCAGGGGCTGGGGGTGGAAGGAAGACTTGTGTTCAAAAGGGCATGAGAGAATTTTGGGCGTCATGGCACTGTGCTATATCTTAATTGTGGTGGTAGTTACAAAACTTTATGCATTTGTTAAAATATACAGTACTGTACAGTAAAAAAAGGTGAATTTTACTCTACGTAAGTTATACCTCAATAAACCCAACTTGAGAATAAAATCTCAGCATAAAATGTGCCATGATTAAAACAAGGCAGACTTCAAAACAGCTGGTTACTTCCCACCTACATCGGGACCTGGAGGCCTTGTCCCAAGCTGGGTCTGGTAGCACTCAGGAACCAGGCACTCAGTTGGTCTCAGACACACAGTTTAAATAAAGCACGAATACGCAAATAATAACGGACACGCCAGCCTGCTACGGCGTGGTGTCACTCATGTAGGATGTTTTCAAGCCTGTACTTCTGACAGTCTGACACTAAAGTGCTATTTATTTTGCAGGGTGCTGCACATGTTACTGCCCTGCTTTGGTGAAAGTTCCAACTGCCCATATGTCACTGTTTTCACAATTAGTGGAGTTAATAAATTATTTCAGACTGAGAATTCACGCCTGCCCTGTGTTTATGTTTTCTACAATGAAGCAAATTAATTTTTATTACTCCAACTGGACACAACACAGAGAAAAGGAATGTCCCTAATTCAGTGACATTTAATAGATTACTTTTACAGAATTATTCTTGGCAGAAAAATATTCACATCCTGGATATTCAAAGGTTGTTTAATTTTCCACTGGATGCCATGACTGTAATATACTGTCTCCATTTTGAATGGCTGTGATTTGACACGAGGGTCTATTTCCCACTATCCTTCTCCCAACAAAAACATTTACTGAGAATGCACTATATGGAAATAAATGCTAAGGGAAGACAGTATGAGAAACTCAAAAGGTCTAGCCTTTCGGCAGCCTTCTACTGTTACTCAAATACCTCCAAAGGAAAGCAGAGTTTGATGTGTGATAAATGAGGCATAAATGTAGTGCTAAGGCATCAAGGCGGAGGAGGGAATGGGGTGATCTGGGAAGGTGGAATTTAAGCTGGGCCCTTGAAAGATGAAGAAGATGTGGGACAGCAACCATTCCACGCTGAGGAGCTACTTGGCGTAAAGGGCCTTGCAAGCGCTCATTTGTTTGAATCAGTTATCAGCTGGTATCCTGGAGCTTGAAAACCATGGGTATTTACTTTCTTTTTTCTTTTGGAATTTCATTGTCTTCGGGCCTCAGGCCACTCCAATTCTGCAAGAGTCCCTAGTGCCCCCCATTCTCTCACACACCACGGCTTCACATATTTAACTGTCCTGCGGTGTCCGTAAAGGCATTGCAGTGGGGGCTCTGGTTTAAGCGGATTGCTTGTGGTCGGCAATCGGATTATGAAGAGCCAAGTTCAGAAAAAAACAACAGGAAAGGGAGAAGAGAGCGCACGGGTGGTAGGCTTTAAGGGTACTCTCCAGCGGGGTATGGATCCAGGATCTTTATTTAGTTCCCTTGGGAAATGGCATTAGCAAAAAACACTAAAAATGAATGCAGGAGAACCTTTATTGCAGCATTATCATTACTAATAAGAAAATGGAAATCATCTAAACACTCATCAACAAGTAACTGCTTAAATCAATAATTGATTATTTACATAATGGGATACTATAGAGCCAATAAGAAAAAAAAAATACAGTGTGAAGAAATAGAAAGATCTCTATGATAAACTACTTAAATTATTTTAAAATCATGCAGCAGAGTATATATAACAGGCTCCCATCTATGTTTACATATGGACACAAACTTCTAGAAGAATACGTAAAACTGATTAACACTGGTTACATCTGGGGAGTGAAAAATGAAGCGTAAGGGACTGATTTACTTTTCAATTTATACTGTTCTGTAACTGAGTTTATTTTTAACCTCTTGTGCCTGTGATGTCATCATCATCACATCAAGTATTAAAGAATACTCCTAATACTTCCCGGGGCTGACCTAAAATTTCCTGTGAGGACCAGTGGCTAAGGTTGAAAAGGGGACAGTAGGTACTGGAAGTTTAATTTAACAACTATTAAACAATTAAATTTAATAAGTGGTTACTGATATTTATTGTTGCAATCCTTGAAGAGCTACCAATAGAGTGCAGCGGCAAGTTAAGACAAAGAGAAAGACAATAGACACGATGGGAACGTGTGGGAAAGCCAGGCAGAGAAGACTCCCTGGCGGAGGTGAGGGTTAGGGCTGGGATGGGTGAAGCCAAAGCACAGAAAGGGCAACAGAATGAGAAAACCAGAAAACAATATGGTGAGTCCTTCACTTGACAAATAGACATTGGTCTTTTCTCAATTCTGTTTCAGAAACTATTAGTACTGGAAGCAAGGAGAATTCCCAAATCTGAAAATCCTAACCCCTCTCAGTCACAAAGGGGATACCATTCCGCCCAAGACGTTAAAGATGAAAGTGACGTAGACCAAGACAAATGAACTAGACTCAGTAATGAGAACACACCAAGGACCCCTCCACTCCCTGCCCCACGTGCATGCCTGAGTGTGTACACGTGCACTTTAAAACAAATTCCGGTCTCCTTTTCTTCGTCAGAGGTAGAAAGCTTTGCCACATAATGTTCAAAATATTATTTTAATAATATTTGATTAGAGCAGCCAGCCTCCCTTTTAAAGTGTTGGTCTTTATCAATGTATTTGCTCAGTGTTCTATCCTAACAATCTACTTGAGAAACACTGTCCTCTTTTTAGCAAGTGTGGGATGGGAGTCAGAGAAGATTCTCCTCCCTAACCAATTGGCTTGCTATCTCTCACCATAACTGGTACACATCGTGAAAAGGCCAGGGGCCTCAGGGCAGTCTTCTCTGTAGATTCAGATACTGTTTCTATAGCAGCAGTAGAATAAGCTATTGGTTTATTTTTCTAAATACCAGGTTTCCCAAGATGACTGGATACTTTATCTTTTTTTTGGTAAGATTATCCTTTTTTCCTCTCTCTTTCTCTCTCTCTCTCTCTCTCTCTCTCTCTCTCTCTCTCTCTCTCTCTCTCATATTAGATCAGCAATAATTGTCTGTGTCCATTTAGTATATCTGGTCAACCTAGGCTTGCCAGCCACCATTCTTGGGGAATTAACCATTTGTGTTATAGTATCAATATAACAAAAGGAACACAGCCAGTTATTTTAGAAAATGATCATAATCAATAATCTGCTGATTGTTTATTGCTAGGAAGAAATATTGAAACACTGTTATGACAGAAACCCATCAGAGGCTATTGGTAATCTAAGAACAGCTGAGGAAATCTTAAGAGAAAAAATATTACTCTGTTTCTCAAAACTCTCCTGGCTAGGATCATAACATAATCTCTTCAATGGCAGGAAATAATACATTGCATTACACGGGAAATCTTAGGTCTAGGTGGGTTTTTTTCCCTTTTGTTTTGTGTAAGTCACAAAGTAAATTAGGAAACTTCACGTGCAAGGGGGCAGGGGGTCGTGGAAGCGCAAAAGCAGCAGCTTCCACGTGGCCCATGTGGCAGCCAGGGAGCCAGGAGTCAACCAGGCCAGGCTGCTGATCACAGACAGAAAGTGCTGACAGACGGTGGACCAGAATTCTGCTCGTGTAGCTAAGAATAAAGCACAAAGTTCCTGCTCCTTTATCAAGCCACTCCGTGGCTTTGCTCAACTTGGAGAATGCGCTCCAGCTTTCGGGGTGAAACCGGAGCAGCTACACAGGATGGCACAGGGGCTCGCACCAACATGCCTGTTTCTTGACTTGGCTCTTAGCAAACCCTGTGCAAACACTCAGCATTCCACGGCTGAGGCCACACACGGAAGCCGTCAGGTGCAGATGGCCACAAACGTACTTTCTCACACGGGGGAGAACAGGTGGAGAGATGAGGTGGGGGGAAGGTTAAGAACAGGGTCGGGAAAAGGGAGCCTCATGAATGCTTTAAAATCCATGCCAGGAGGACAACTAACAGGTGGCTATCCACCTGAGAAAAGCCATCTTTTAAACAAAAGTCTCACTTGTTCCCCTGCATCACTCCCTCCTTGCCAATCCCCAAGCCAGGCCAAAACAAATTGAAAAGCTATAAAGATTTGTGGCTAAAAAAACAAGCTCTAAAATATTTGTGGATATTACTTATAGGGGCCCCAAAGTGATGGAATAATAAAAAAAACTAGGCACTAGAAGATATATTACCACACGCCACAAGGCACCAGGAAGAAAGTCTACATGGTGAAAACCAGAGAGAGAGACTCCCAGAAAGTTCCGTCTCAGTAACACTTCTCAAGGAGAACTAGCCTATTGAATTTTCCACATAATTGCTTTTCAGGTCTGTCTCCCAAATAATCCCTCAGTGAATATCTAAGTCAGCAAAACAACAGGAATTTTTATATTGATCCTATAATACTGGCAGGCCTGTGAGCTAGAGGTCTCAGTTGGGGCAAACACATAAAATACTGCCAATAAGGATAAGTTTTTATCTAATGGAGATGATGCAGAAAATGAGCCCATTTTCTTTCTTTTTCCAGATGGCAGACTTTTTTTTTCTTTATACAACGCCCATTTTTATGGCAATTATGTCCAGGCCAGTTTTCAATGAGCCCATTAGAGTCAGCTTCCTGGTCAGCCTGCACCTTGGGGACATGGAGTCCATTTTCAGGGCAAAGTCCTGGGTGACTTGACCTGCATCCTGAGCCTCCAAGCTCCAAGCTTCTTGAACAGGCCCCTTTCTCACTGACTTTCACATGTGACCTTCACTGTTCTATTCCTAGGCATAAATTTACCTCTCCGCCATTCGTTTCTGCCCACCCAGTCACCTTGCAGTAATGTCTCCAAGCTGATTCAGTCCCTGGTACCCTGGCACCTGGCCACGTCAGGAGGGAAGCACCCCCTCAAAGAGAGATGCATTCTCAAAACATGCTATTTGTATCTAGATGGTCAACTTCTCTGTAGGTCAAATATACGATCTAACTTATTTGTTCAACAAACATACCAAACACCTATTATTGTAAGGCTGTTGGTGTTGAAGGTACAGCAAATAAGGCACCGCCCTCGCCCTCCAAGAACTCACCCATTGCTAACGCACCATGTGTGGAGGCATCAGCACACTCCATGGAAGCATATGTATTAAGGAACCCACGCAAAATAACAATGCCTTAGTCATTCTAAACGTTATAGTTTTCAAAGGGCTATTGCATATCTTTTAATGGTAATGATCTTAAGTCAAATTCTCACTAGAAAACTGAAAGAGATCCTCAACATCATTTAGCCAACTTTATTTGTGCTATGTCTATTGCCTTCCCCTTGGGCATACCTCGCTCATTAAACTCCCTCTTCCCAAAACTTAGGAGGCATCATGCTTCCATTCCATTCCTTACCCCACATAGTCAATTCATTATCAAATCCTGTTTGTTCTGCCACTTAGAAACTATGCATTTCCTTCCCCACTGCTATCACCTTACCCAAGCCACCATCGTATTGCACCTGAATTACTGCAGTCACCTCCTAATTGGTTACCTTGCTTCCACTTTTGTCCACATACAATCTATTCTCCATGTAGCACCCAGTAATCAGGGTTCCCATTGCATGCAAGTCAGTCAAGGTAAATTAGGTCCCAGCCACTTCTATCAGGCCCAGAACACTGGGCAGTGACATAACATGAAGGAGGAGGAGGAATAACTTGGATTTGGCAGTGCCAGTGACCTCATAGCATCACTCCTCTTTAAAAGGGCCTGAATGAATTACTTTCTGTAAGGCTCAAGGAAGACAGCTGTAATCGTTTGGATGCATGCCACTTAGAGACACACTACAGAATGGACACTACACATAGTGACACATTCCAGACGGGATGGAATGAGAAACAGAGGAAGACCAAGGATGAATTGAGCAGACATAGTGAAGAATGACACGGCACAAAAGGATTTAAAGAATGAAGTAGGGAAACCAACGATACCCAGCCACCAGAAAGATGTTAACCCTATCACAAGTGATGAAACCAGTTAAGAATTCCAGCCGCACAGCAAGGCCTTGACAGGAAAAGATATCACATTATCTCAGCGCTGATACCATTTGTCTGGTGATTATCAGAAGACTGAGCAACAGAGATGCGGGTTACATTTAAAATATGTATTCGTTTTCAAGTTCCTTCCCCACCTCTTGTTTTAAGTCTGGTCTATATATAACCAGTGTAGTTTTGTGACTGTGAAAGATGTACTGCCTGTCCTTATTGTTGGTGTCTCTTTCACTGAAAATAAACTGGTGCTGTATTTCGACGGGCAGAGAAACTTACAAGCATAAAAGTTCTAAAGGGAAGGGATGGGCCCAGAGATGATAGAAAGCAATTTTACCAGCCCCAAACTGGAGTCAACTGTTACTATGCACAGTCAGGGTTGGTTAGTCTGTCTGCTTCTGTACTGATTTTAAAATGGTTAGTTAGTTTAGCCTTCCCGTGCTGCACTGGCACTAAGACCCGGATGCAAGAGTTGAAATGGTCAACGGCCATTTCCCAGAGCCTGGACCCCCGTGCCTCATCACTGCAGAGTGTTCAGGAGGTGGTTGGGCCCATTAGCATCTCTCTGGCATTTTTAACACAAACAGAATCCAACCCCTTCTCATACCACATTGCAGGATGAGAGAGCCCCTGCTATAAGCCCAGTTCCTTTCATAAGTCAGACATTACTGGGGCTTTAAGACAAAATTAATTTCTAATGAACCAATGCTTAGCTATCCCTACAATGGGGTATGCTGGCAGGAAACTCTGCCTGGGGGGAGTGGTCAATAAGAGAAGAGACAGGTCAATAAGCATAGAGAGAAGAGGGCAGAGTACAGGCTGCAAGTCCCATTGCACTGAGCAACTCGAGGATGGAGAGTCTGCCTTATTTCTCTTTAGCCCAAGAACCTCGCAGGTGCCCAGCACTCACTAAATGCCTGTTGAACTGAACCAACAGGTGTAAAAAACAGAAAAAAGAAAAAAAAGCCCAGGATGGAAGCTTGGTGAGTGGGATGGGGAGGAAACAAGAAAATAATAAGAGTCTGGGAGTATCAGAGGAGTGAAGAACTCTGGCAGGAAATGAGTGGAGAGAAAAGAACTACAAAGATTTACAAAAAAATGAGTGGAGAACCAAATGTTAAAAGAGGATCCCACAAAAACGTGCCATTCCTACGCAGGTGTGCACACACGCAGGGTCAGCACCAACGGGGAACCAGAACTCCAGAGGGTTATGGGAGGAGATGCCCTGCTGTTTCAGCCCCTGCTTCCAGGACAGGAGGGTGCTGAGGGCGGCTGGGGGCAGCTGGAGGGGAGACACGCAGGCTGGAAGCAAACCACGGGTAACGCAGCCACGGCACTTTCCTTTGTTCCACAGGAACATAATGGATGAGCCTTCTTCATTACTTCCGAAGGAGATCCCTTTTAGTCCTATCTCCTAATATAAACCAAAATTTACCTGACAATTCACCTTGTTTTTATCATCTATATAAAACAATGAATGAGCTGCACTCTATAAATAGGTTTGCAAAACTGGGCTGTGCCTTTTGTAAACATTAAAGTGGAAATGGCCCTGACAGAGATCAATAATGCTTGCCTATTTCCCTGTGCTGCTCTGTTTATTTTTAGCTCCGACACAGAGTCCAATATTTGTAATAAAAACTGTATCACCTTCAAGAATATTACCAACTAATGACCTAGGCAGAAAAAAAATTTACATTTACTTTATTCATATCAGTCCTTTATATATATATATATATATATATATATATATATATATATATATGAATAAATTCAGACTCGGCAGGAATTTGTTCTACTACCTCATTATATGGATTCAGGCCTTTGGGGAAGGAGATCATGAAACTTATAAAATTCCATACCTCCTTTATTACTCCCTGTTTTCTTCCATTTGCCAATTTATCTAAGAGTTCAGTTCTCTAGTCCACAGGCAAAGTGCATGTTGGTGCACACAAACCCAAAGGGAGAGCTCTGGGCTGCTTAGAAATATAGCTCCCCTGTCTTACCTCCCTTTACTTGTCCATAATCATTCAGTGCATGAAGGAAACAGAGCTGCGAAGCCCAGTGAGGAGCATCCCGAGGTGCAGCGTCATAAAAGGCCCATTAGAAAAGGCACTGGAAGGTGAGCAACTGGGACTTGATTCTCTACAAGGGTTGCCTTACCCACCTCTGCATTCCCAATGGAGTTCAGCGTAATGCCCTCACACAGTGTCATTCAATGCCAGTCAAATAAACATGTTTCTCTTACACATAAATTGTACTGTGATTGTGTGTCACACACTGGAGTCCCCAGTGAACTTGTGAACTCCTTGGGAGTCCAGATGGAGTTCCATCCTTATGTTTGTATCCTTGGCAACCAGACCAAAGCCTGGAACGGCGGATGTTCAGGAATTCCTGATGGAAAGATCAGATTGTGTCATCGTGTGACCCTGGGTTTGTCACATAACTCCTTAGGGCATTCGTGTCCTCTGCTGGGCAGGGTCATGGAGCCCACAACAACACCATCAGTGCACTTGTGATCGCGGGGAAATTCTGGGCAAAATTTTATTTGGTGGAATGTGTGCCTAATTTTTCTGAGAAGAGGGTACATATCTTCTTATATCAAAGAATCTGACTGTTTCCCACCCCCCAAAGTGTAAACACCTTTGGCAGTAGTCTCCAAGATTACTGGCTCATGAATCACAACACTAACAAGTTTTTGAAGATGCATGCCGTGCTCATGTCCCAGGCGTGTACACGTGTACCGTATCAGGTACACGATAAAACAAACATCAGACTCACAGAGCATAAGGTAAATACAAAATAAACAATGCTTCAAGTATTCATTTTCTTAAAATATATCTGAAAATACAAACCCCTTTCATCTTACTAAATAATCATTATTTTTATTAAGAGCAACGTGATTGAGTATGCTTCAGGTTTGAAAATCTAGATTTAATTATTTGTGATATGTTAATTTGAAGGTCTAGTTCTAAGTTCAATTTATTGTATATAGCTGGGTTTTAATGGCTGTCATTAAAATGACACCTTTATATCTTGAAAGGACAAATTAATTATGCTTCCTTTTTTTTAAAAAAAATGACCTCTAGGTAGCACACTACTGAAGTTGCTTTATCACAGAAATAGTTAACAAAATATAGAACCTTTTCCTTTTTATACAAAGAAAAATGCACATAACTTAGCTGTAAGATTTTCCCTTTTCAACTTAATAGAAAATATTGTATGGCTTCTACTATGCTGCACACTTGTATTAAAGGTCTGTTTTTATAAAATTAACTGCAAAGTAACCTCTTGCAGCACTTTGTGTACCTCTGGCTTCAACATCTGGGCTGCACCACCTTGTTTATGAATGATGATGCAGTGAAATGAATTTATCTCTTCTAATCTTACCCTAGAATCCTTCTCTAAGAAACAGCTGCTGCTTACTAGGAAAACACTACTTAGTTTTTTCCCTAAAACACTTTCATAAAGATTGTGAATGAATCACATTCACTAGTGGCTCACCAAAAAGAAGCACTCAGTGTATTTCATCCGGGAAACAGAAATGAACAAATACAATAGGTTAGAGCTAACAACTTCCAAATGTAACACAAGATTTTGCCCTCCATAAGTTGTTTTAATACAGTATTTGTTTCTTCAAGATTTCAGTGGGCGGACGGGTGGCTCAGGTGGTTGGAACGTGAGCTCTGGGCAACGGGGTTGCCAGTTCGATTCCCACATGGGCCAGGGAGCTGCTCCCTCCACAACTAGAATGAAGACAATGAGCTGCCAGCTGCCGCTGAGGTGCCACTGAGCTCCTGGGCTCCCCGGCGGCCCGATGGCTCAGGTGGTTGGATCACGTGCTCTCAACCACAAGGTTGCTGGTTCGACTCCTGCAAGGGATGGTGGGCTGCGCCCCCTGCAACTAAGATTGAAAGGACAACAACTTGACTTGGAGCAGCTCCAAGTCCTGGGAAAAACACACTGTTCCCCAATAAAGTCCTGTTCCCCTTCCCCAATAAAATATTAAAAAAAAAAAAAAAAAAAGGATTTCAGTAATATCTTCAATAATACTTTCAGCAGCATTTTCTGACAAAGAAACTCGTTTTAGACAGAAAGCTTTCAACATATTCTCTTATCTGGTCTTGTATTAAGTGAAAGAACAAGTATTTCCTAAAGATATGGTATGTAGCTTTCTAACTTTTGCATAAAAGCAAAACACTTCACAAGAGGTTTCAAAACACTATTTAGATTAGTGAAATTTTATAGATTAGTAGGTAAACTTAAACATTGGGTTTAAAAAATTCCAGAGGTTATTCACCATGTTTTTAATCATGGTACCTTCATTGTTGTCATTAGGAAATTTCTCAAGGCCAAGTATATACTTCCTTCCATTATGTCCATTCGTCATAACAGCACATGTAAATATTTATTTCAGTTAGTCGTCTTGATAGTTTTGAGATTCGGGGCTAACTTCTCATCAGAACTGATTGTACTGATATTGTTTTTAACTCATAAGTTGACTAACAAAGAGCTTGTCCTAGAATGAAGTGTCAGCTCCTCCATTTTCCACGTTCCCTTGTGCTTGCTTGCACATTAGTGATATCTTTAAGCCACATTTTGTTTTTGTTTCTGCAAGAATCTTTTTAAGCTACTTCTCGTGTTTTTTTTGTTTTTTGTTTTTTTGTTTTTTGGTTGAGAGCTAGTTTAACTGAAACTAATTAATATTCTGCAAATTCACTTAACTGGACACATACAAATACAATGCAAAATACTATAGACAAGTGAGGGGACCAGTGTCAACCCCGGCTTGTTGAGAGAAACTTACTTCTCCCTCAGAACACAGGGCCTTCTGACCTAACGAACAAGGGAGGGTACAAATGTCAATTCACATATAAAATTTAATTTTTCTTATTTCTGGGGTATTAAAAATGAATAGAAGTGCTAGTATTTTCTTCCCACACCCCAGTGGTTTACCTTGCAAACTGCACTTTGGAAACCCTGATCTGAATAATCTCGTTTCATTTCCAACTCAAAAATTGAAAATTAATAGATGTTCTACTAGAAGGGCACTGGCTCTCATTGTTTGACTGGCTCAAAGAACTCCTGGATGCTCCCTAAACTTCTGGATAGTCCCTAAACTTTCTGTATTTTGTAGCTCCAGAGTAACACTCCATCCAGAAGTGAGGAATGAAAGCAGATTACCTGAGTGAGTTTTCTGCTGTCACTTAGAAGAGAGTCTGGTTGACTCCATCCAGAACTGGGGCAGTCTCTGTCTCCATGTTAGCCTATATTCACATCACCCTCAAATGGAGTGGCAGTTTTCAGCCTCAGCAGACATTCAAGCATGTGATTGTGAGGTGTTGCACAATTATTCATCACGCACAAATTTCACTTGGAAGCCCTGACAGCTGCAAGTGGGAGGGTCATGTGTTTTCTTGTGGACAGCTCTATTCTGTGTGGGAAGAAGAAACAAATTGTATTCTCTTATGTGGAAGGGAAAAGTTTTCTAAATTTATTTAGAGTCTTTTATCACCTGGATTATTTCCTTTGAACATTTTCTACATTTGCCATGCTAAGGTGCCGACGCTCAGGAAATCCAGCGTGCTCAAATGCAGTCAGTGTAACAAAGTCATATGCCAGGCAGTGGGCCAGACGACCCAGTCCAGTGATCAAAGCCTATTTCAAGAGTCTGAAAGGACAGCCATAAACATCTAGGAGAAATTGTGTGCATAGCAGCAATTTCTGGTAACCCATAAGTCAATTCAGTTAAGGCACTAACTTACAACAACATAGGTCAATTTTAAAATAAAGACAGGACCAAAAGATGATCTCCAGAATTTGTCCAGTCCAATTTCCTCTATGAAAACTAGTTCCTCTCCTTTTTTTTTTTTTGGAAAACTCCTGAAAAGGAGATTCCAAAGCCTCCAATTCCATTCTGAGATCAACAACTCTCAAAACCAGAGAGCCCTTCATAAAAGCTAAGGATAACTCACCCTTGGGAATTTCACTGGATTGATTGTCTGTGTTTGAGGAAAGGGAAGTGTAGAGAATATAGATGCCATTCAGTATTTCTTTGGAAAAA
This sequence comes from Rhinolophus sinicus, assembly GCF_057876585.1. Taxonomy (NCBI): domain Eukaryota; kingdom Metazoa; phylum Chordata; class Mammalia; order Chiroptera; family Rhinolophidae; genus Rhinolophus; species Rhinolophus sinicus. Next base: position 87,559,766 of record NC_142503.1, read on the forward strand.
AGTTTTGTTAACAAGAAAAAGTATCCAATCTATGTGTTTTCTGTATTTTAGAGATTCCGCCAACATTATCTATCATCGGAGAGACTGAAGATAATACGGGGCCATTTGTATTTCAGTTAAAATTATAATACCCTTTTCATTAGGTTTTTTTAGAAAGTGACAAGATGGCCCTTATAAGCAAAATTTTTATTTGTGCTACTTCCTTGCACACAGGTTTACAAACACTGGTATTGTATTTCGTATATGAAGGGACAGAGGTTAACTGTGAATCTTGACTGGGTTCCAGTTACATGTTTGCATATTGCATTCCCTTTCTTTATTTTCCCATGAAACTAGACCCTCCATACATCCCCAAGCCCCACCTCCCCCACCCCCCAAAGTATTGCTTCTTCTTACATGAAACCTACTGGTTACTCTTGCTTGAAATTTGCGATCCGACAAATTGTATTTGAGCACTTCTATACAACACAGGTAAGAGAAACAGCCAAAATATCACCTTAAGCAGACAACTAGTAACCTCATGAGTATTGCCCTTACAATTAAAAGTTATCAACAAACTGGAAAATTTTACATCTTTTTCCCTACAAAAAGGAAAAATAAACAAATAGGCTTGAAAGATGAATAGAATCATATAGTATTAACACTGGAATAGTCCACAAACATGATCCGGTTTTCTGTTCCTTTCCCAGGAGAGGAACATAAGGCTTAGAAAGGAGCCTGGTGACTCACTCTACGTTCATCCACCTGGAGTCAGCAGAGCCAAGGCCAGGCTCAGGGTTCTGACTGGGGTCGAAGCAGAATGGGGAGCCTGACTGTCTGGTTATTTACTTTGACATCAGAGAGAAATCTCATAGCAGGAACTAAAATTAGATAACCAACTTCATAAGGTGGCATGGAGTTCCACAAAGCATAAAAAGTTTTAAGTATTTCTTAGTTATTTATATGTTTTTGAAACTAGAGAGGGGATCTTTCAAAGATTTTCAAAGCACAAATGTATTTCAGCTACTCCTAAATATTTTCCAGGACGTCCCACCAACCTGTGTCCACTGGCACTCTCACAGAGGCCTAGAAAATGAGCTAACTGTACCTCCCAACCAGCGTGCTTTATGATGGGCGAGAAGCAGGTACAATCATGGTGCAACAGGCCCAACTGCCGTATCACTTGTGTTTGTGTTTTCTCCAGTCAGAAGCCAATAGTCCTCTTACTGCCCATTCGAAACCACTCCCAGGATTTTCATTCCAGAGGGATGTCTGTGAGAGCTGTGCTTCCAACCCCTTTTCCAACACATTATCTCTGGATCAGGCATAAAATCTGGGCTTAGTGTCTAAGCTACAGAAGGAACAAAAACTAAAAGCACTGTCAAATTACCCTTTCCACTGAGCCTCTACACCACATCCCCTCTTGAAAGTTGTAACCTGCATGAAATAATCCTAGTTCAAAGTAGAGTGGCTTAATATGCATTAATGACCTTTGAAAACATGAGCCTACAAAGGTCTCCGAGGTTCAAGCAACGAAACTATCCACACAGAGTACACGGATTCTGTAAGCCAGGATACTTCTCTGAAGGACTCTGTGCTGGAGGTGAATGAACACTCGATGCTCTAGTGACAAATTCAAATTCAATCACCTCAGCATGCCTCCATCTACTTATCCAAATAACTGCTGGCTCTTTGGGCTTGTGTTCAACTGCTTTAAAAAGCATGAAGGGATGGCTTCTCTCAAGAATTTGAGGCTCCATCTTGGTCTGGTCTTCCCAAATAAGGTATTATCTCTCATTTGGGCAGATGCAGGAGAGCACCGCTTTTCCTAGCCTTTTATTTAAAAAATTATACATGCAAATGTCTGCAAAAATTAAGTACCTTCTGAGGTGAAAAGTCCCACCTATAAATAATAAATCTTGCTCATATTGCCTAAAAAAGAAAAGGAACAGGAAACTGGATTCCCTAAAAGTGAACTTTCTCCTCATATCCCTACACTATCTCACCTTCAAGTATGAATAGAAATGCGATTTTTAAGAGAATTCATTTTTAACTGGTTGTTTATTCCTTCTTAGTGATTTCAAACACCAGGTAAATCCATAGCCATAACTGTATATAGCTGATTACTGCTTCCCATTTATACTTATAGAATGTAAAGGCTGCCATTTTAATTGGTATTCAGAGGTCTGCTAATGTGCAAACCCAAGCAGTTCAATTATAATATTTTGGTCACTGGGAAAGTGAGTTATCTAAAAAACAAATGGGAATGGCATATTAAAAGGCCATCCTTGCTAATATTTTTGAATTGGGCTAAAGTTAGTTATATCCTGTTGAGTCCTTCTACTTCTCCAGACGAACAATGTAGCAAGCATGGCGAGACACAGTGCTTGGGCTCTAATCTTAACTGTAACATTTCCTGTCTCATGTTCTACCATCAATAGTGACCTACTTGCTATACCATGTGATTTTCCAACTGGGGCTTTTGATGATCACACATGGGAAACACAATTATTTTTATATTTAGCACAAACTGCAGCCATGAAATATTTCAAATGATTTCCAGTTCAAGATATCCACACCAATCTCACTTTGTGGTAATCTTTTTTTTTTTGCTTTATCATTTAGAAACATGATAATAGTTGTGGCCCATTAAAAAATAAAGCTTTCACCACCTTTTTTAAAAGCAACCTGTGAAAAATGTTACATTATGTCAGTGTCTAATAAGTTGAAAATGAACTGGCAAAAAAGTGGAATAACCACATCCTAGTTATTTATCTTGTTTGAAGAACTGGATACAAATGACTTGTTGAAAGTGATGGGAAACCAAACTGCTTGTATTACTGAAAACCTTAGAAAAGTGAAAATAACTTATTAATGACAATAAAAGAGTAGACAAAAATTGACACTCAGAAATAGAACAGACGTATACAAAAAGAGCCACAGGATTTGTTAGGTAACACAATGGGCAAAAGTAAAAATGCAACAAAAAACAATGCACAGTAAGATTCCAAATACCTAGCAAGAAAGTCTTACAATACAACAAAAAATCAGAGAGTAACTCAGGAAAGTTGATTTACTAGGCAAAGTTAGACTGTCATACATTGTTTTTGAAGTTAAGAAGAAAGCCATCATTGCAAATTTATGTATGTAACATACATAGCAAATGACTGTTCAAAATGCTAATTTTTTTCTTACTAGTTTTGATCCACAAACCCTAAAGAAATAAACAAAGGGTCCAACACTCTAATGAAGAATACTTGTCCCTCTGTCACTTGTAAATAAGCAAATTCCCAACATGCAACCAAATCTCCCAAACAGATGTCAGGAGCCTGCAATACACCTATTGAAAGTGAATTTCCAAAACTGTGGCTATACCAGCTCAAAAGCAGCCGCTTTTGTGAATCATAAAGGACCTTTCAAAGCACAGTGTTCACACATGGAAAAGCACATGTTCTACCTCGTCTCTGCCAAAGAAACCTCACTGCCACCCCCTACCCCCAAGTACTCGGGAAATATTCCAGCCATGTGTGTACCCATTATGGATTCTTTCTCATTGCTACTGCTTTTCTGTACGTTTTCTATAACCTCACGCTGTTTCCCACCCACACATCTTAAAAAGGAAAAAAGAAAAAAAGCCTTTTTGAGCCACAGAAGGGCCAATCTATATATGAAAACTACCTTGTCAAAAGCAGGGTCTCCAGAGCTTACACAGACCGTGAACCTGCCTAACTTAAATAATAATGATACCCTGACCCAGCCCTTTCATTACCAATCTCACTGTCACGTGGGCCCTGATGGGCTCTTACCCAGTTATACCCCCATATCTACCCAGGTTATACAGTGAGGAAGAAAGGGGTCCCCACCAGGATACACAGGAAGAAGGTACAACGAGAAGAGCATCAAAACACCCTCTTCCCTTTCTTCTCCCTTTGGTATTTTCTGACTTATCTCTGATGCAAAACATAAAAACAATCTGGAAGAACCAGATTAAAAATTATTCTTAAATATGGATGTATTCTACTCACCATAAAATTTAGATCTGCTTTTGGAAATCTGATACAGGGAGTTTAGCTGATAAGTATATTTAAGTGACTCTAACAGGTTTTTGTGATAATGGGAACCCCAGAAAGCACAAAGCAGTATCAAGTGGGTTTAGACTGATAATCTGTACAGAGAAAGCTGCCTTGGCTTGTGAGGTCCCCTAGGGAAAGGTCTGGGGCAGATTAGCAGGTAGGAGGGGAATGTGAAGTTCCTGTCAAAGTTGAAATGATGATTTATTTAGTTGAGGGGTACAGTCACACTGCAAGCCTCAGAAAATAATGGCTCACAACATATTTAGTAAATGACAGCAACCCTCAGAAAGATGGAAAGAAAGTACACAAAAGCACATACTTTTAGTGAAAAAGGTCTTGAGCTGAGTGCCAGAGAAAACAGACTTCAGAGGGCACTCTGCTTCACTTCTGTCAATCCCTTCCAAATTAATATCTGAGGTAAAGCTATTTTTCAATTTGCACCTTTCCAATTACCTCAGAATAATTAAGAACACAGTTCTAAGAGAAAATCATTTTAGTAGATACATGAGTTCAAATGAAAAATTATGTGTAAGAAAACAACTTAAAGTGAATTTGCCACTGCAAATTATGTTGCAGTTATAATTTCCCAATTTACAATTCATCCTTATATGTATACATTAAATTTCTTCTGTACCAAATATAGTATTTTTAAAGATTTTAATTAAAATATAGTTAACAAAAAATATTATATTAGTTTCGGGTGTACGAAACTAATTCAACATCCATATACCTAAAGAAGTGAACTCCATGGTAAGTCCAGCAACCATTTGACACCATACCATACTATCCCAATATTATATCACAATATTATTGACTATATTCCCCATGCTGTACATTATATCCCCATGACTTATTTGTTTTATACCTAGAGATTTAAACCTCTTATTTCCCTTCACCTTTTCCCCTCTTTTAAAATTTTCAATTACAGTTGTCATTCAATATTATTTTATATCAATTTCAGGTGTATAGCATAATGGTTAAACATTTACATAATTTAAGGAATGATCCCCCTGACTAGTCTATTACTCACCTGGTGCTATACATAGTTGTTACTATATTATTGACTATATTCCCTGTGCTTTACATCCCCCTGACTATTTTGTTACTACCAGTCTGTACTTCTTAATCCCTTCACCTTTTTCACCCTGCCCTCATCCCCCTCTCATTTTTCACCTCAACAAATCTAGTACCCATCTGACACCATACATAGTTATTACAGTATTACTGACTATATTCCTTACGCTATACCCTACATCCTCATGTGAATACTTTGTAACCACCAACTGGTACTTCTTAATCCCTTCCCCCTTTTACACTCACCCCAACCCCCCACCCATCTGGCAACTATCAAAATGTTCTCTGTATCTATGAGTTTATTTCTGTTTTACTTTGTTTTTAGATTCTACATATAAGCAAAATCACATTGTATCTGTCTTTCTCTGTCTGACACACTCCACTCAGCACCATGCCCTCCACGTCCATCCATGCCGCCACAGATGGCAAGAACCCATTCCCTTCCCTGGCCAAGCAATATTCCATTGTTTATATATGTACCACCTCCTCTTTATCCATTCTCCCATCAAACGACACCCAGGCTGCCTCCACATCTTGGCCATTGTAAACAATGTTGCAATGAACATATGGATGCACACATCCTCTCAAAGTAGTGTTCTGGGTTTCTTTGGATAAATATTCAAAGTGAATTACTGGGTCCTTCTTTGTCTCTTGTGATAGCCTTTGTTTTAAAGTCTATTTTGTCTGGTATAAGTATTGCTACCCTAGCTTTTTTTGTTGTTTCCATTTTCATGAAATATCTTTTTCCATCCCTTTACTTTCCACCTGTGTGTGTCTTTCAATCTGAAGTGAGACTCTTGTCGGCGGTGTATGTAAAGGTTTGTTTTCTTAACCATTCATCCCTCCTATGTCTTTTTATTGGAACATTTAATCCATTTACATCGAAAGTAATTGCTGATGCATATGTAGCTATTGCCATTTTATTATTCATAATTTTGATCTTCATTTTTTCTACCTTAAAGAAGTCCCTCTAACATTCCTTGTAATACTGATTTGGTGGTGATGAATTCCTTTAGCTTTTTCTTGTCTGGGAAGCTCTTTTTCTGTCCTTCAATTCTAAATGATAGCTCTGTTAGGTAGAGTTGTCTAGGTTGTAGGTTCTTGCTTTTTATTACTTTGAATATTTTGTGTCAATCCCTTCTGGCCTGCAAAGTTTCTGTTGAGAAATCAGCTGACAGTCTTATGGGAGCTCCCTTATAAGTTACTAGTTGCCTTTTTCTTGCTGCTTTTAGGATTCTCTTGTTGTCTTTAAAATTTGCCATTTAATTATAATGTGCCTTGGTGTGGGCCTGTTCAGGTTCATCTTGTTTGGGCCTGCTTGGGTTCATCTCTGCACTTCCTGGACTATTTCCTTCGCCAGGTTAGGAAATTTTTCAGTCATTATTTCTTCAAATAGGTTCTCAATCCCTAGCTTCCTCCCTTCTCCTTCTGGTACCCCTACGACATGAATGTTGTTATGCTTGATGTTGTCCCCGGAGGTTTCTTAAACTATCCTCATTTGTTTGGATTCTTTTTTTCTTTTTGCTGTTCTGATTGGGTGTTTTCTGTTACCTTGTCTTCCAAATCACTGATTTGATGCTCTGCTTCATCTAGTCTGCTGGTGATTCCTTCTAGTGCATTCTTCATTTCAGTTATTGTGTTCACTTCTGACTGGTTCTTTTTTATGGTTTCTGTGTCTTTTATTTTATGCTTGCTCTTTGTTGAAGTTCTCACTAAGTTTCTTGAGCATACTTATAAATACTGCTTTGAACTCTGTCTCTGGTAGGTTACTTGCCTTCATTTTGTTTAGTTCTGTTTCTGGAGTTTTCTCCTGTTCTTTCATTTGGGATGTATTTCTTTGTTTCCTCATTTTTGGCTGCCTCTCTGTTTCTATGTATTAGGTAGATCTGCTATGTCTCCGACTATTGGCTGTGTGGCCTTATGTAGTAGGAGTCTCCCTACTCACCTGGCATAGTCTTCCTAGTCACCTGCTCCAGGAGTGTCCCTTGTCTGGGTCATGTGTGTCTTCCAGTTATAGTTGACCCTTGATTGCTATTGGCATGTCAGTGGGTGCAACTGACCCTTAGGTGACTGGCTGTGGGGTTTGGCTACATCCATAGCTTACAAGCTGGTGTGCAGGGTGCTCACCCCACACAGTGGGATTTGACCCAGTGGGCTCTGGTGCCTTTTGAGACCACCCTTCGGGTGTGGTGCTAACTGGGTGGTGCTCTGCTGTGGTCTGAAGGTAACCTCCAACTATGTTGGTTCTGGGGCCTCTTGCGAGGGTTTCCAAGGCAGGCCCAGGTCACCCACTGCCTGTGACCAGCCAGGGACTACCTGGTAGGAGCTACAAAGTTATCCATGGTTTTTCACTGCCTGTGCTAACTGTGGAGGTGTGTGGGAGAGGCCACCTTGCAAACTGAGGATGATGGCCACCAGAACCAAGCCTGGGGTAACTCCACAAAAAGCCAGGACACCCTCGTGTCGTACATGAGTTGGGAGAGTCACAATCTCAGGGAGTCACTAGAGTGGGACAAATTGTGGTCAACAGGTTAATGTAGACTCTAGTTTGGTGCCAGTGCTGAACCTGGAGCGACTCAGCAAAGGTCTCAGAGCTGCTGCCTGCCTGGGTCCTGCAGACTCCAATAGTTTTTCAAGATAGAGTGCAATGTGGGAGCGGCTGGCTGATCTCAGAGAAAGTGTCTCTGGTGTCGAGCAGCAGAGCTCACCAGGCCAATCAGATTCAGATCTAATCTGTGGGGGAGGGCTCAACACAAGAAAGATGGTGCCCGCCTGCCAGCTGCATGGGAGTAAGACCCGAGATAGGGAAAATGGCAATATCCTTCCAGCCCTCACTCTGAAGCCACATTCCTCCATTGTCCCGCCATTATGCCTCTGATGCCCTCTAAGTTACTGTTCCTCTGCTGGAGCCCAAGATGAGTGCCTGTGAGTGAGTGAGTCTGTGCACAGGCCCTTTAAGAGGATGTCTGGGTTTCCTGCAGCCTTCTGTGCTACCCAGATGGTTGGAATCCTCACTGTTTTTCACAGCCAGACGTTATGGGGGCTCCTCTTCCTGGCACCAGTACTCTGGGCTGGAGAGCCTGGTATAGAGCTGGGGTCTCTCGCTCCTCAGTGGGAAACCTCCATGAACAAGATATCCCTCCTGATTCTCGACCACCACACAGAGTTTTGGGACCAGCCCATTTTGCCTCTCCACCCCTCCTACAAGTCTTGACATGGTTTCTTCTTTATATCCTTAGTTATAAAACTTCTGTTCAGCCAGACTTCAGATGGTTCTCCAGGTTGACTGCTCTATAATTTAGTTGTAGTTTTAATGTGTTCATGGAAGGAAGCTGGCACAGTGTTTACCTACTCCGCTATCTTGGATCTCTTTGTATACCTTTATTTTTAAGGTTTTATACCCAATTAAAAGAGCTCACATCATTAAAACTATAATAAGCATAAAAACTAAAGTTAAAAGTATTACTCAAATTTCTCTCTTGTACCAAGCTCTCATGAATTCTTATGTAATTCTACTATAGTATGTCTATCTTTTTTCTAAAAAACTCTGATATCTATATCTTATTTTACACTCAAAGAGAAAAGAAAAACAGGTTTTTGTTAGTTTTCAAATTTTATAGGAAAAAGAAAACTAAGGTACACGTATTCAACTTAAATGACAACCAGCATTCTACTTTATTCCTAGTGTAGGAGATAAAGGTTGACTATGATTTATTAGATGTCAAAACTTCTAAATGTTATTTCTTAATTAACTTATTCATTTGCTTGTTCATTCATTTCACAAATACAGCCAGGGTCTCTGCCCTTATGGCCCTTATATTTTAGTGGGGGAGATAGACAAAACCAAGTACACAAAATAAGATTGTGGCAAGTACCATAAAGGAAAAAAACTGGAGAAGGAACAGAGAATTGGGGGTGGGAGGGGTTCTCCTAAACAGATTAGATGGGATAGTCCTGAGAGGTGGCCTGTGAATATGAGCCCTGAATGGAAATGATGTAGCTGTACAAACCAAGAATGTGTGATCCAAGCAAAGGGAACAGCAGATGCAAAGGGTCAGAGATGGGAATGAACTGGCTTAGGAGACAAACAGCAAGGAAGCTACTGTGGTTGGATAACTGAGTGAGAACAAACGGGTAAGTAATGAGGTCACAGAGATGGGCAGGTAGTCTTGGGACTGTCTTCCAAGGCAAAGGGAAGCCATGGAGAGCAGAAAGGGGACATAAGTACATGAACCCGAGTCTAAATCCTAGCTTAACCAGTCAGTAGCTATGTGACCTAAGCACATTACTAGCTCTTCTTGGATGCTAAATTCCTAATTTATAAAAGGACACTCAATAAATAATGGCAAGTTACAATCATCAGTAATTATTGTTATTGATAATGTTATGATATGTAAATAAAGTTCACAAAGTTTTTTGACATTCAAATAGATTTATAGTACAAATTAACATATCAGAAATATAGAATTATTGGGAAATAGGCAAATTATTTTAATCTTTTATATTCAGTAAAGATTATGTACTTACTGAGTACAAATAGACCTACATTGGTATATTCAATCAAATTCATTAGGGTTTATTTTGGTTCTAACCAGAATAATTATTGATCTTGGCTCATTTCCCTGTCCTTAATTAGTCTACATTGTGGCTGTTTTAAATCCTGTCAGCCTAGCCTTATCATTTTGTGTCCAGAAATGTGTAGCTCATGTTGTTCATGGCACCTACCAACCATAGAGTAGTCAAAAGGGGAATTTCATAGTTACTTTCCAAGTCACAACGCATTAGTAGGCACTTACAATTGCCTGCCAACATCTATTGCCCTCTCTCTCTCACACACATACTTTTTTCTTATTAACAGAATCCTGATTTGGATCAAATCCACTTCCTTCCTCCCTCAGGTAATGAGGGTTGAGCCTCTTGCTAGTTACTGGTTTAGAGATGGACATGTGAATCTGTTCTGATCAATGAGAAGAGAAGAGAGGTCTTTTTGGATTCTTCTTCATAATGTTTTCATATTTTTCAAGAAGAGACCCTGGGAAGGGGGAAGGGGGATCCATTTCCTGTGCTCTAGATCTTGACATGCCTGCAAGTGACATCTGACCAACTGCAGCCATCTTGCAAACAAGAAAAATAACCAGTGTTCGAGTGAACCGGTCTCCGAGGACAACAGAGACAGAGAGATGAAAGGAACCTGTATCCTTGATGATTCATACCGTTGTGGCACTGAATCGACCAATCCTGTTACCTGCCCTACTTCTCACATGAGATAATACACTCCCTTATTGTTGAGGTCAATTTGAGTTGGGGTCTTTTGTGCATAAGGTCTCCAAGTAGGACATTTCCATTTGGCAATATCACTCATTTCTTTGTCTCTGGAATGGTCCAGCTTAGTGAACTCCAACAATCTTGGATATGGGATGATATAGTGTTTTAATTGACAACACTGGACTAGTCACCTGGAACAGCCTAAGAGGAAAACACCCTAGAAATCACAATGAGAAGATGGCACTTTGGCATGGGTAGCTGGTACCGGCTAGTCTCTTAAGCTGGTACCGGCTAGTCTCTGTCTCTGGTTTTCCCTATATGTTTAAAAACTTTGACTTTCACCTCCCACCTGCCTAGAACATCTGTTTTTCCCCCAAGACCTAAATTAAGTCTATCTTTCATAGGTCTTTTGTTCCGTAAGGCTATCAATTGTGAGCCCTTATCCAATTACAAGAATTTCAGTAGAGACCAGGTAGGAGGAGTGCCGAGCCCAGGCACAGGGCAGATGTTAAGGAAGCAGCAGCAGCTTCCCCCTCCTCTGGAACAAGAGGAGTAAGAGGCAGAGAACTCCTGAGAAGAGGTGCCATATTGTAACTTGTAGTCAGGAGGCAGACCTGCCTGAAGAGGAAGGAGGAAATATAGTCATCAAAGGACACTGGCTGTTTTGTTTTGCTTTTTTTCCAGCTATGCAGAATTATTTTAAAGTTGAAAATATTAGGGACAAGTAAAATAAAATATCCATCTTACAAAAAAAAACAAAACACCACAACCGGTGATAACTGACTGTGGAGGTTATTGCTTGGGGAACTGTTGGTGGGGGTTGGGAATGAAGTAAAGGAAAAGATCACATAAACGTGTAATGGTTCACAATAAGCAAAAAAACAGTATGGCTTGAAACCAAATGAACTATTCCAGTCTAATAAGCATTTTTCCTAAAGAAATTATAGAATTATAAATTTAGCACATAATGGAGGGCAGAAAATGTAATGCACACAGATTTCATAATTTTGTGCAGTATTTGAAAAACATTACTTAGAAAACGGGTGAACATTATTAACTGGAAAAAATTTGCTAAGAGACCATAATTAAAACAGAATATAAACGGTGCCTTAGCTCTTGAAAGGGTCACTATCAGGGTTCCACTTAATGTCTTCATTACTAATTTGCAGTGAAAATGGACATTCATTCAATGTGATGATGGTATGTAACTGTGAGATGTTGTCAGGGGCAGGAAAGTGGTAGGAAAATATCTGGAGAGGATGGAAACAGCCCAACTTAAGGAGGTAGGTCAAAAAAGCAACCTGAAACACCAGAAATAAAAATTCAGTAAAATAACTGAAGGAGAAAAAACTGAAATTTACTGGCAATAATTCTGAAGGGAAAGAAAAAAGTGACAACTGCTGACATTAGCTACAGGCAATAACCCAGCCTCAAAAGAGACATACCATAGGCCACGGTTAGTTAGAACAACAAAGTAAGAACTTAACAAGAAATGGTGCATCAGTCCACATGTCCTGTTTTTAAGGAAATCAGGGCAGTCCTGACCTTCTTTTCCCTATTCTGTGGGAACCTGTTTTGGTTTTTGTAGAAAGCTTCCTCTCCTTGGTTGTAATGAATGCGTCTTGTTAGTAGAGCCTGGTGATCGTTTCTTAACGATTAAAGAATACACAGGAGGTGGGAAGAGTGATTCGGCTAGTAAGGGGGTGTCACTGGCAAGCATGGGTAAGGTTGGTGAAAACTGAGGTTTTGTGAGGCTTTTGCACTGAGTAAGGCGGTCAGAGCACACAACATCCCAGACAGAAGAAGCTGTATGATTGTGACCTTTTTCTTAGCATGAGAAAAAACCCCTGGAATCTTCTGGGAAAAGTGCTTTGAAAACGTTGAAAAATGCACTTACTCCCACAGGGATAAAATTAATGGTAATACTGATTATAATAGAGCTTTTATAAAGTAGAGTTCTTACTTGAACTGAAAGAAAAGAGAAAGAAAGAAAGGCAACATTATTGGAGGGTGGGGTTAAATGAAGACGAGAAGTTGAAATTGGGGAAACTTAGAAGGTTAAGGGTGAGAATTTTCTGACCGTAAGAACCTCTGCTTGTGTAACACGTTCGCCAAGTGTAAGAGGAAGAAGCTTTGGTATTTGGGACACTGACAAGCAGACGTGAGGAAACGCCAAAGCAGGGCACCACAGGAGAACCTCCGCTGGTTGCAGGGAAGGGGTGAGGGATGTGTTCCACGGAGGTTTGCGTCCACCCTCACCTGAGTCCTCGAGTCCTCCCAGGCCCCAGCTCCTAGGTAAAAGCAGAAGCCCTGGGATGCTTCTGACTTACAAGATCCAAAAGGAATCAGTGTGTGAGGTCATGGCCTAATTAATGTAGGGTTGCTCATCTTCTCAATTGTCTTAAACATCTAAATAACTTTTAGATGCAACCACTCAATTTTCTAATGATTTTCTTGGTAGGTTTGGGAAGAATGCACCTATGTTAAGTGAATCTTAACCTCTTAGGTGAGACAAAAAATAGGGGCCCTTGATCTCCTGCAGTCATTTAAAAACTAACATTAAGAGGCTATCCTAACGGTGCTGACCTTGGGCAGTTAGGCTTAACTCAGCTGATCCATAAACTCCACTTGCAAACATGAGCTGTACACGATTTCGGTAACCCAGCCCTGAGGTTAGAACTGGTGCTTACGTAAGCCATCAGACTATGTCATAAAAATGACTATGTAGGGGATGCTTCCTGAACAAAAGGAGATTTATAAATGAAAAATATTATGAAAGCCAGTGTCTGAAATAAAAATTTGCTGGAATTATTTTAAAGAAACTTCTCGTAACAAATGTCAAGTTTCCCCATTATGTTGAGCTTTGGATATCAGCAGCTTCCAGGCCCGGCACCATGTTGTTCCCCCAAAGTCCCCAGACCTCCCATGGCCAAAGCGCTACCTAGTCATCTACACTGGGTAGTGAAAGGAACCAAGCCGTCTGGGACTTCAAAAGATATGAGAGTGAGAATGTCTCAAGTCTGCCTTTTCAAGATAACACAAGGGGCATGATAATAAAAAAGGAACCAGGGGAGATGGCCTAGGCTGGGGGGAGAATTGGAGATATTCTTGAAGAAGGTACAATAGGGAGGTGGTGAGAAAAGGAGACAAGGCAGGGATGAAGCAGAGGGACTTTGAAGATGGAGGGGACGGGAATGGATGATAGTTACATGAAGTGCTGAGACTAATGCTAACGTCCAAAGTCTGGCACTAAGAGTCAGTTACTGATTGCTAACATTAAAACTTTTGGTGAATATCTTTGTGCATATCCTGTGAAGGCCTTGCAAGTGTTCACTCGAAATTCTTTGTAGCCTCTAACGCAACTAGTAACTATTTCTTAAATACCTTTCCTTGAGAAGCGACAGGATGCAAGGTGTGGTTCCTGCCGTGAAGAAGTTCCCAGGCGGGAGGGGTTGATTACCAGAGGCAGGGGCTTTGCTGGCATGTGCAAGCTGGCCAAAGAGGGACATGGAAAAGCTTTCCCAGAGGTGCTAATACTTGAACTGCATTCTGACTTAGTTAAGCAGACAGGAGGTGCTACCCAGGATAGACAGTCTATTACTATTTGTTAATTCATTTCAGTTCATTTTGATTTGTAATGATTACCTGGGAGATCGTTCAAGGACTGGGAGCTAGTTCTTATCAACACTGTTTTTATTATTGTCAATTAAAAAGACAAATCTATCCATTTTAGTGTCTAGGGGTATAATCTGAAAAAATACTATACCTTACCTTTGGCTGAGGTGGGGAGCGCACTCACAATTTTTCTAATTACAAGGCATCTTCTTGTTCTACTAATTTCACAGCAAAAAGTTTTAAAAGCTTTTGAAAAGATCACATTTTGCTAACTGGAAATATGTGTGTATATTTTAGCATAAATATACGTGGCAGCTGCTAACATAATTGGATGGCTACGCCTTGCAAAAACTTGATTTCTTTTTAATCAAATTTTTAGAACCATACTGGGTTTCTTGCCAGTGCTGCAATAGTGAGCAATAAATACATCATTAGATCAATGATGGTCTGATGATGGATTACTCAAAGGATAGTTCCAGCCAAGAAGAATAAGCCCATAAGTCTCATTGTGCAAAGATTAATAAAATATTGTTTAAAACATAGATACTGAGTTACTATAACAGGGAAGAAAACACTGCAAAATAGAACAGAACAGCCCTGGGTTTGTAATGTAACAGAGTGATATTGATCACGGATTTTCCTACGCACACCAGAGCAGCCGCAATATTATATATGCTTCTGATTAGACCCAGAGATGAGGAAAAAAAAAGTTATAAAAAAAGAAACCAACCAAAGGAAGGCTTACTGCTATAATAAATTATTTAAAGCAAGCAGGGCAAGCGGGTTGTGAAGACAATATAAAACAGAATCAATGCCCCCAAGAAACCCCAAACCATCAGCACCTCTATAAATTTCTTACCACCCTGTCTGGCATTTTACTGGAGGTATTTCTTTCCCACCCCTCTCCCCATCCCAGCCCACCCCTGACCCTTCACTTTTTGCCAGTTCTTTCCTTAGAGCTTAACATTTGTTTTTCTTCTGTAACCCAGGATGCTGTCTTCAGTTATATTTCTCAGCTTATATCAGAAGAGTGTCTGTAAGGCCACAGATGAATGCATCTGTCACTTCATTCATCTGGATCTTAAATTGCCCACAGGAAGATAAGCTGGGAATATCTACCATGATACACTTATCAACATGACTTTAATATTATCCTTCTTTTTTATTTTTTCTTACTATTGTTATAGACAAGTCCACAAAGTTAAAGCTAGCGTAAAACTTCTTTAGCTCAATGACTGGTCTATATTAGAAGATGTTAGTGGACCCAAAAAACCAAAGTGAAGGTAGGAGTTTGAGGAGAATTGTGGAGGAGAAATAGTCAAATGGTTAAAATTTCAGTACTAGGAGCTGTTAAAGGGGCAGATTGACTTGAAAGTGAATTTTTTATAAGTAGATTTTTTTTTTTTTATAAGTAGATTTTGCCATGGGAATAAGGGTATGGAAAGAACGGTCGACACTTGAAAAGAATTTGTCAAATTTTTTTTGCCAAAAGTATGCCATGGCAAAAAAAAAACCAAAAAAATTGTTGCTTAGAAGCTTGTAATGATCTATGGCCCAGGTTCAAAAAAAGTAGCATTCTACTATAGTTTTTTTTTTAACTAGGTACAAATCAGTCCCACTGTATAATCAGGGGCTGTGATTACACCTTAGGCTTTAACAATTTTCTAGGTCCATCCAATCAATCAAACACAAACTGGGCAAATGTAATATAAGCAACTCTTATTTTCCCAGTGTAAAAACATTATTAGCAGCATGACTCAACCAGCAAATGGTACAGGTTTAAAACCTTAGTCCAAAAAATTCTACATATAGGCTTTACTGCCATCGTACTTGAGTGTGACTTTTAGGAAATGATTTGCCACTGTGGATCAAGGCTGGCTGGTTAAGGTCTGGGTCATTGAACCAAGTATCATAGATGGTGGTTAGCTTTATAAAGAAAACTGTTCCAAGGTCATGGTCAATATTAAAAAATTAAAAGAAAGGTTAAAAAAAAACCTGTAGATGGTATGAATGACTAAACATAACGTTATCATCTCACTGCGATGTTAAGTAATCACAATTCAAAACACAAGGCCAACTTCTCAGTTATTGGTGTCATCTTTGAATGTGAAAGACAAGATCTAAATATTATTATGTTTTTGTGGCTACAGTTTGCTCATCTGTAACAAAGTGGGTAAAAAAAAAAATCAGTAAAAAAAATCATCCTACTCAAAGGATTGTTAAGATAAGCAACCTATAAACATGCCTGCCTTTAACCTATTCACTGCATTAACTGATTTCAAGTTTGTTTTCCAAAATGTGTCAAAAATCCACAGAAAATAATTACAGTACTTATATATTTAAGTAAATATAGTTAAGGTGCTACATTTTATTAAAATAAATGATTAAAGTATAATAAAAATTGCCTATTGTTATTCATTCTTGAAAAACATAGAAATATAGAACAATGTACATCTGCTTTCCTAAACTTCCTTTCTGGAACAGTGAGCTCGTGGGGTAAAGTCAAACGCCACAGTCAGCAGCATGGAAATATCATTCGACTACAGACAAACGTTGCAGCGAAAATGTTAAAACAGAAATTGCTCCGTAAAAGTCCCCATAGTGATCCAGTGGCCTGGAACAATCCAAGTTCAGTGTCTCTGCCTATCCACGTCTTTTTGTCATCAGGGAAGTAAATATTCTGGGCACTGATAACCTCTGAGAAGTCATTTGGTGTTTTAGGTACTTGGATGGTAGAAAGAGGGAAGGGCAACAGCTTCTGCTAGGCCCTTTCTCTTTTAAACCTTACCTAGGTGTGTTAAATTGAGAATTATGTCAGTCTGAAATGGGAGAACAGAATCAAACTATACATCAGTGTCAAACTATAGTATCAAACTATACATAAAAAATGAATTAGCAATAATTAATAAATCAACATTCACACAGATTTAAAAGGACAGGTGGCAATCAATTCTCAACCCATCTCTCTGTGATGCTGAGAAAATCTGTGTATCCAATTAACTGGATAGCTCAAAATACTTCTAAGATGACTTTCTGAAAATAAGACTTCCCGGGCCTCTGGGTGCGTGACTTGGGACACTCCCCTGACCTAGAGGCAGACCAGCTACAGCTTTCCAAGAACGTCCTTAACCTTGGATAAGTCTGTACTAGCCCTGCTGAGATTCTAGCTCCCAAGCCTGGAACAGCTTTAAGGAGTCAAAGGTGGTTCCCAAGGAGAAATGCCCCACAATGTGAGTTAGGACTGGCAAAGTCACCCCAGAGCACGCCAGGGACCCATTGGACTTGGAGAAGAGAATGGAAGGAGTAAGACTGGGCCAGGGTCTTACATTACCTTGCTTCCCCAGACAGACTTCCTTAGATTGGGGCTAACTTGGAATAGGGATAGCTGAGGCCTCCAAAAACACTTCTGAACATAGGATAAAAGGTGCCATATTTGAGGACAGAGAGTTAAAGCATTAACTATAAATTTTACAAGGCCAGTAAGTGCCATCCAGAAATGTCAGAACAATTAGTTGTTAAATCAACTTACAGACTATAACTGTTCTTTTAAATGATGAGCACCATTCAAGTGTTTCTCAAAATATGGCATCAAAATCACTTGGAGGTGCTTGTTAAAAATGCAGATTCCTAAGCCCCACCCCAGACTCAAATCCCAGAGACTAGTGTTCCACCCATGAACTGAATTTCTAAGGAGAAACCCAGTTGACTCAGATGATCTCTATCAAGGCAGGAGAACTATGTCTATGTGGTCCATCAGAAATTTAAAGACACTCACTGATTAGGGATCTGCATATTTTCCCAAAATATTTAAATACCATAAAAATGAAAACAATATTTCTTGTGATGAGTTCTTAAGAACCATTACAGTTTATTCTGCCCACATATAATAAACACCATTATTAAATTATGAGCACAAAATTATTGGGAAAAATATCAACTATGCTTCACAAAAATATTGCCTTTATTTTGTCACCAAAAGTAATTATGCTATTAAAGAAATTTATAGTTTTTTTAAGTATCAGTCATTTGGCTGCAGGAACTTATTAAGCTGTTAAATTCCTCCCATACATTTTAGTCATCAGAATTTTTGTGATAAAGGTTTTATATTATTTTTTTAAACTATAAATTGTGAATCATTGCAACTAGTGATTAGGCTGAATGTGACTTTATTATATCCAAGTTATAAATTCCTAAAAACATGTTTCATTAGACTTACTAAGGCAGTTTTAACTCTTCACAAATTAAACAGCCTCTTCAATAAAGCTTGGTTTACTTCTATTAAGGATTTTTTTGTATGTGTGTGCAAAACAATTCAGTTGTAATGCATTTTCTTAAGAAGCACAAGCAAACAGTTTCTGAAATACATGCTACTGCAAAGCAGTAAACCAGTGTTGTGTGATGTGACAAGCATCACATCTCTTTTCTAGAGGGATTTTTTTTCTCCTGTAAACTCCCCCTTCCCAAACCGTGGCTGTAATTATTTTACAAAATGTAGTTGGCCATTTCTGAAGAGTCAAACACTCCTTTTCTCCCTCACCAAAATCACAAGTTCCGGCTGAATACTGAATGGAAATAGAACTTGAGAAGCAGGCTTTGTTTGTAGCATGTTGTTTCTGCTAAGGATTGCCCCCCACCCACGCTCCATGCTAGTGCTCCCACTGAAGTGTACATGTTATGTTTTAACAGATGGGCCGGCTGGCGGCTTCTGGGCTGTAAAACAGGAAAACGGAATCTGCACCGAGTGGTATTGAACTGAATGCTCATAAAGTTCATGGACATACACTGACCCAGACAGACCAGGCAGATCCAGACATGCTTACACACACTCATCATACACCCCACAGATCAAAGGGGGTCCATCTCTCCACCCAGGGGAAGTTCAAGGTTGTTTTCCCTTCCGTATAGTTCTACTTCATTCACCTATCAATTTTGTACAGAAGCACATATATGTACACACATATATACACGCACATCTACATATACATATATATGTATGGATAGCTACATAACTCAACGTTTTTATATATTTTCCAAGATCCCAATATTCCCAAATTCTGTACCAAGTCTCCATCTAGTACTCTCAATAAGCTCTCATTCACGTCCAATTAGAATTACAAAAAAATATATTGTATTCAATTCTATTTAGTCCACACATAATATGAAATACATGTATGTAACTGCCCTCAGAAAAACTAGCTGCTTTTACCCTTATCATTAAGATTAAAAAAAAAAAAAAATCTATCCCTGACTGAGTCACAAATGAAGTGTCAGGTTTAACCTTAAATCTTATTGTCAGTTCATGTCACAACTTCATCACTTAAATACACAGGTGCTCAAGCAAACCCTAACCCACCAGCCAGGGGGTCCATTTCACGGTCTGGTCTTGGATTCTCCGCCACTCTGTGCACTGGGACAGACAGTAGCTCCCCGCTAATGAAATCCTCCGGGCACACCTTGCTGGTGATGTGGATGGAGGTCCGAACACCTCACGAAGGATGCGAATTCAAGTGCTAATACAAAGTAATGACTTTCCAAAGTTTAATATCCGTGCTGTCAATCCCTTTCAATAATCGCAAAGCACTGAAACCCCTGCTACAGAACCTGGCTGTCACTTAAGTTCTCTGACCGTTGAGGACCCACCCGAACACGACGATCGCTGGCTTGGGCCACAGATCAGACACCGACGCCGGCTATGGTGCTGCACCGCGTCCAGCGCGGGTTAGTTTTTCAGGAGCCCGTCCCCAAGCCATCTAGGAACTGCGGTCCCCACACTACTGGGCACAGAGGCCGCCCCCAGCGCGCTTGTCGCCTCCGCAGAGAGCCAGGGGACGCGTCCCTGGGCCCCACCTAATGAAGGCAATTACAACACACCAAGTTCGTGTGAACGCAGAGCCGCGTCCCAGGCTGACTTGCCGTGCTCTGAAACAAGAAGTTCGGGACTAGGGATCCTGGCGAGGAACAAACCCCTCCCAGCCCTGACCTCCCCACAGCGGCCACTCTCGTACGGACTGACCGACGCGCACCAGGACGCTTCCAGTCCCTCGGCTCGTCAAACAGCGCCGAGAGGAGCCGCTCGCCCTCCTCGCCGCCACTCACCCTCCTCGCCGAGTCCCGATCGCAAACCGCTGTCTCTGCTGCGGGTCCTGAATCCCAAGTTGCCCCGAAACGGCGACCGCTCTTGCCCTAGCGAACCCGGGCACATTGGCTCAGGCAGGCACCTCAGAGGGAACACAAGCCGGACAGTCGCCCGGGCTCAGCAACCGCCCGGAGCGCTCTGACAATTCAAGGACCTGCTCAGCGAATGAGGCAGACCGCCCTGCGGAGGAGACCCGGCTCCAGAGGGAGGCGGGGCCGGGCTGCGGGCGGGGCGGGGCCGGCCTCGGGCCAGCCCCGTGGGGCGGGGCGCCCATATCCGTGACTGGCGGAGTCCGCAGCCAATCGCGGTGGCGCCAGGGCCAGGAGCGGCGGTGGGCGGTGCCGAGCGCCAGGCTCTGCCTCGCCACCGCGGCCCAATCGCCGCAGCGGAAGGTTGGGTGGGAGACGCGTTGGCTGCGGTCAAGTTGGCTGTGGTGAGGAGCTGGGTCTGCGAACCCGCGTGGTAGGGACGGCTGCTGCGGGACCCGGGCAGCACGCGAGGGAAGTGGCGGTCCCGGAAGGTCCCTGGCTGAGAGAGGCCCGGAGCCGCCGCGGATCTAGGCGCTGTGGAGCGAGAAGCCCAACCGCAGCGGGGGCCGAGACCGAGTAGACAACGCCCACACCTGGCGCCCGCAGGAGGCGCGGAACTTGGCTGTCTCGTTGGAGCCTCAGCAGTTGGGGGAAACCGACACCCAAAGACGGCGAGCCCCGGGCCGGATCACCCAGCCACCGGCGAAGACCTAGGCCCGGAAACTGGGAGCTCCGGGCTCCTGGTAAAGGTTTTCATTACGGCCTGGGGGTTATCCCCAAAACAAAACTCCGACTCCGCAAACCTCCGGGAAAGTTCATTACTCGTCCCCTCCTCGCCCCTGCCCTCCACACCACCGGCAGCGGGAACCTTACCAGGCGCCTAGGTTCCCTGCTCGACCCAAGGTGCCCCGGGCACTTTCGTCCCCAAGGCGAAAGTGAGCCTTGGGCACTCGACGGCACCGGAACCCGCGAGACCCTCCTTCCGGTCGGGGTGCCCTGCGGGGTGGCGTGTTCAGCGGTGGTTCCTGCTGCTGTCCCTTGGGTCGGTCAGAAGGGCAGAACCGTTCATCTTCGAAGGCAGGAAGGTCTCAGCGCTCCTCATCTGTCCCACTCTGCATGCTCTCGCCCCCTTCTCCTTCGATAGTCTCTGGACCCAGCTCAGAGACCTCCGTGGTGACGGGCATGGGGGGAGCCTGGACTCACTGAGCCAGTTGCGACTAAGTAGCCCCTGAAGAATGCTTTGTGGGCACTGCCCTTCAGGTTGGACTGCCGGTTTTTAAGCCTTTGTCTTGGCTGCAGCACACACACGGAGCTGTAGATTGGGGTGTTGCTTTCCAGGCTGAGGCCTAGAATGTTAGCAAGACCTGAACGGTAAGCTGTGGGTGCGTAGCAGCCTCTGTGCCTGGAATTGCACCTTCATAGGTAGGCACCCAACCCATGTTAGTAAAATGAAGGTATGCATGGCAGAGAAGGAGTCCAGCTTCCTGGTGCTCTGACACCTTCACCGCTGACCATGGCTCCTTAAGATCGCAGAAGTCTCAAAGGTTTTAGTGTCTCACTGTAGGTAACTATTCAGGATATCACGTGTAAGGGAGTATGCACCTTCACAGGTGTTATTTCAATGGCTGCCTGGCCCCCATAAAGACCTGCATCTTAGCTTACTTCTCGTGTGCAGGTTCTGATGAGGGTCATTGCTAAGATGGAAGGGGAAAGGTGTGTGACCCGAAAGGAGTGAATAGCCCCTCCATCAGGGAAGGCTGCACCTCAGGTGAGCTCTGACCTAGATTGAGTTTCAAATTGTGTCTCCTCAGCTCCCTGTCTCAATGGGAAAGGTCCATCACCATAAGTAAGGCAGGTTGTCAGAGGGCAAGAAAATCGAAGTTGGACAATTTTTGGTATACCCTGGAAAATTGATTGGGTATGCAGAAATTGCACAAATTTAAACCCTCCTCCAGTGAACCAAATGACTGGTACAGGTGAGGGAGATCATTCAGTTTCAGCAGTTGCTTAGCATACTGCTGAGTGGCCTGGGAGAATGGCCTTTAGCCACATGGAATTGGATGTAGACCACCTGAATAGAACATATACCAGGTCTTTCCTCAGTTCAGGATTTGGGGAAAAGGGGAAAAATATATTTTCTTCGATTTTTTTTCCCCCACTCCTGGATATAACTAGAGAAAAAGTTTGCCAACATTGTTGGTCATATTAACACCCTGTGAAGGTTTTTTTTGTTTGTTTGGTTTTTTTTTTTTTTTTTTTTTTTTTTTTTTTTTTTTTTACCTATGCCACTGATTATTTTAAAAATCACCTTGGTCATAGGAACCAAACACCAGCTGTTGACTGTACTTACTGTAGTACAGCATTTATGTCAGATGATGAAAAAAGGAAGTAGGAAACTTCATGAAATAAGTTAGAACTAAACAAATGCCTTCCGTGTCTTGATTTCCAAGGTTTTCTGTTTGTTTCATATAGATACAACTATCCATGGGCTGTTGGATAAGTAATTTCTCATTTTCCCTTATAGAATGGATGACATGAAAGAGAGCACATCTAGACTATGTTCATATTTCCACACCATCTTCTGTTGTAATTGGTATTTAAGAGTTTATCACTCAGATACAGACTTATTCCTTTGGTCACCAGTCGCCCTGATGATCTTCCTGTAGTCTACAGGGAAAATGAGGTCTGTTACTTATCTAAGAACACATTATAGTCCTATCTGGATGAAACAAAACCATGGAAATCTGGACGTGGAAGTCACCTACTTCACCAAAGGAAATTTCTCTGAAAGCGATGAGAAATGTTGTGGAATGGCTTGGGAATGAGAAGATTGAGGTGGGACCATGGAAGCAGGGCTGGTCCCTTTGTAAGTGAGCAAATTTGCCTTCAGGCCCTGTCACCCATCTCTGACACTGAAACAAAATTTTGAAACCTAAAGTTCAAGTGGGTGTGACTGAGAAGAACCCTGGGTTCTAATCTGAGCAGCTGCCACGGTGGTGCTCCTGGCAGTCACTTGACCGCTTTTTACCCTTACTTCCTTGGTCATAAAACCGTGGTGGCAGAATTGGTCCGCTGTGTTTATCTACTTAAGGGGAACACAATGACAGTAGTTACAAAACATGCATGGCATTTATAGCAGTACTGACCACTGAAAGGGAGAACAAAATGATGTTGAAATGGGAAAATTGTGTGGTCTGAACAGTTCCACTTTACTCTTGCAATTTCTATGTATTTGAATCTCATTGGGTTATTGTCCTTTCTATAAATGGAAATGAGAGAAAAGGGCCCTCACAATCCTTATCCTTTGATTCCCATATGTTTTGAAAGTTTAAGTGAATAGTATTTTCCCTCTTTCTCATTTTCGCCACCTCTCAACATATTCATTTTGAAAATTGTTCAGAATTTGAACAGTTTGAGCTAAAGAACTTAGCAAAGAACTGCAATCAGAAGTAGCAGATTCTAATACCAGCTATGCTCTGGGTTCATTCTAAGACCTTGGGCAAGCCATTAACCATCCCATACCTTAGTTTCCCACCTATGAAACTGCAGTGATACTTCGGATTAATTTCACAGAGATAGGAGAGATAACTGATGATAAGACACTTTGAAATACTGATTGCTGTATACACTACAAAATATCACATAGGTGTTTTGGCAAATTAAAGTATGGTGTTAGTCTATACACCACAACTAGGAGATATTTTTGTAACTGGCACAATTTCTGCAATCAGGGTGATACCACCCACAAAAAATTGATACCTCATTGCATTTGAATCACAGTTGCAACTGCCCCATATGAGAATGACAGTGCCATAGGTTCAACTAAGTAAAAATGTGATAACAGAAATGGGTGGGGAAGGAAAGCCTCTCTTCCACAAAACGTGGGATTTTCTCAGACATGCCCCCTCAAAAAACTATTGTACATTGAACTTCTTAAAAATGGGTGCCAGGGCCGGCCCGGTGGCTCAGGCAGTTAGGGCTCCATGCTCCTAACTCCAAAGGCTGCCAGTTCGATTCCCACATGGGCCAGTGGGCTCTCAACCACAAGGTTGCCAGTTCAATTCCTTGAATCCCACAAGGGATGGCGGCAGCGCCCCCTGCAACTAAGATTGAACACGAACACGGCACCTTGAGCTGAGCTGCCACTGAGCTCTGGAATGGCTCAGTTGGTTGGAGCGTGTTCTCCTAACCACCACAAGGTTGCCGATTCGTCTCCCGCAAGGTTGGTTGGGCTGTGCCCCCTGCAACTAGCAATGGCAACTGGACTTGGAGCTGAGCTGTGCCCTCCACAACTAAGATTGAAAGGACAACAATTTGACTTGGATGGAGCTGATGGATCCTGGGAAAAACACACTGTTCCCCAAAGAAAAGTCCTGGAAAATACACACTGTTCCCCAATAAAGTCCTGCTCCCCTTCCCCAATAAAATCTTTAAAAACAACAACAAAAAGACTACATAAAGTAACACTGAGGAATTAGCCATTTGGAAAAGGAGGGGCATGGGCTCAGGAAGGAAAAATGGACTCCCAACCTCAGTCATTCTAAGAAACAGGACAAAGAATATGGGCTCTGGAGACACTATAGACTGAGGGTTGAGTTTTCCCTCTACTGATTCCTAACTTTGAGAACTTGGACAAGTTGCTTAGCTTCTCTGAGCCAACAAAGGTGGGAAGTAGAGGGTGATCCGATTTTTCTCATTGGCTTGTTATGAATCTCAAGCGAGATATTCTGTGTAACTCCTAGCACAAAGCTGGGCTCATGGCCTTGTACTGAAAATAAAAGCCCTTAGTAGTTACTGAGCACCTACTATGCACTGTGCACAGTTCTAAGCCTTTTCATCTAATGACTCACTTGATCCTCACAACCGCCCTATGATACTGCTGCCATCTCTTCTTCCGCAGAGTTTCTATCCACGTGTAAAGACTGTTCTAGGAAAAATACTGCTGTGCACTAAAATCAAAAGCCTGTTTTCATAGGTACTTAAGATATTCCAAGAAAAGTTATTTTTCTATGGGAAACCTTTCTTGAACATATTAAGAAAGAAAATATCATTTTAAACTAGCACTGCCTTGCTTTCATGTGAGAAGGGCTAATCCAACCTTTGCTGATTCCTAGGAAATCAGGCTGCAATGAGCTCTTGGTAGTACATATATTACAATAAAGCGAATGACGGACTCAGAGTTGGGGACAAAAAGGGCCATAGAAAATAAATAGTACTTTAAGACCCTAAACCACTTTCCAGTTCTCAGATTATAAGCTAGAAGATTCGGGCTTCTAAACAGTGCTTGTCATCTAGATTTTGGGTTTAAAGGATGTTAGTTCCCTTGAGGCAGCAATATGGGAACAATAACTGTCCATCCAAAGAAGGAAAACAAATGGATTATCCCTTAGAAATGAATTATATCACTAGTTCTTATAAATAGCCCAAATTATAACAAATTCACATGTAAGTATGCCAGGGAAAAGTAGCCGTGAGCTATAATACACACAACCATTTATTACCCAAGAGAATTTAGGTGCTAAGGTGAATGGCATTGCATCTGTGAAATTCTGAAAGCCACAAAGGATTCCAAGATACAAAGCCAAATAAAACATAATACAGAGGGAAATGATTTTGATTATGTAACATTTATATATAGCATTTCATTTTACATTTTCAAATTGCTTTTTAGTCATTAGTTTATTCACAGCACACCTGGGGAGTACATCCATGCTGTTATCCTCTGTTCACAGCTGAGGTAACTGAGACTGAAAGAGGCAAAATGTTTTGTCCAAGATACAACAGGGGCAGGGGTAGAAATGGTGCGTTCATTCAATCACGGGTCTATTCAGCACCTACTCTTGGCAAGGCACCACGTTCTGTGGTGCGGGGGTGTGGGGGGTGCGGGGGATGGGGGGTGGGGGTGTGTGGGGGGCAGGGACTAGCTCCATGGCCTCTGCCTTGCCAGAGCTTGCTGTCTGTTGAGGCAGTGAGCAGTTTGTGGATTATATCTCCAGGAGTGCTCTAGACAGCAAGGACCAGGGTTCAGAGGAGGACAAGGTGAGTTCCCGAAGATTCCTAGAGACAGTGGGATTTGAGGCCCTTGAGAGAGGGGTAGCATTTTGGTAAATGGAAGCTGAGGGTGGTGGGAATGACACAGACATGAAGGTGGACAAATTCAAGACGTCCTGGGAAGTGTTTGACTACAGTGGGGCAGTTGTAGAAAAGGCTGGAGAGTGGGAAGAAGCCGATTTTCCAGGACACTGAATCCTCAGGTAAATATATAGATTTTAGTTCATCTTTGACTGAGTCAGAATTTGGACTCATTTCTGACTTCTCCCGTTCACTTGTTATTCTAACATGTACTGAGGGCTATGCTTCATCTCCAGGTGTTTTCCCACACACCCATTTTTCTAACTTTCACAGCACTCCAACAAGATACATATTATTATTCCTCCTTAAATGGATGAAAAACTAATGTAATTAGAGATTCAGACTTGTAGCTAATAACTGACAGATGTGGAATTTGAAAAGAGCACTCTTGACTTCCTCATGGATACTTAATAGGAGAAATGAGTGCAGGACAGTGTACTCAGAATGCCCGTGTAATAATATGCCCCTCACCCTTGCTCAATGTCTTTCCAGAAATAAAAAATAAATAGAAGAGAAATAAAATGATAATTTCTTAACATATAAGATATTTTTTATCTAAAGGTGTCAGCTCTAGGTCAAAAAGAAAGGCAAAGGGTGTTTTCCCCTGTTTCCTCTGCCCTGCAATTAAAAATAAATGTCTGCATTTTGATAACTAGTTTTGTGAGCATTTTTAAACATTATTTTTTAATTACCATTGCCATACAATATATTAATTTCAGGTGTACAACATAATGATTAGATATTTATATAACTTACAAAGTGATCATTCTGGTAAGTCTAGTTCTCACCTGGCACCATACATAGTTATTATAATATTATTGACTATGTTCTCTCTGCTGTACTTTATATCCCTGTGACTGTTTTTATAATTGACAATTTGTACATCTTAATCCTTTCCCCTCATCTGGCAATCATCAGTTTGTTCTCTGTATCTCTCAGTTTGTTTCTGTTCATTTGTTTTGTTTTTTAGATTCCACATATAAGTGAAATCATATGGTATTTATCTTTCTCTGTCTGACTTATTTCACTCAGTATAATACCCTTCTAGGTCCATCCATGTTGTCATAAATGGCAAGGTTTCATTCTTTTTTTATGGCAGAGTGATACTCCATTGTGTGTCTGTACCACCTTCTTTATCCAGTCATCTACCAATGGACACGTAGGTTGCTTCCGTATCTTGGCTATTGTAAATACTGCTGCAATGAACATAGGGGTGCATATGTCTTTTCAAATTAGTGTTTTGGATTTCTTCCCATAAATGCCCAACAGTGGGATTGCTGGGTCATATGGTAGTTCTATTTTAAAATTTTTCAGGAACCTCCATAATGTTTTCCATAAGTGGCTGCACCAATCTGCATCCCCACTAACAGTGCATGAGGGTTCCCTTTTCTCCACATCCTCGACAACATGTGTGTTGTTTTTTGATGATAGCTTTCTGGCTGGTTTCAGGTGATAGCTTCTTTTAATTTGCATTTCTTGATGATTAGTGATTTTGAGCATCTTTTCATATGTTTATTGGCCATTTGTCTGTCTTTGGAGAAATGTCTATTCAAGTCCTCCTCACTTCTTAAAAACAGATTGCTTGTGGGGTTTTTTTTTTTTTTTTTTTTGGTGTTAAATTGTATGAATTCCTTATGTATTTTGGAAATTAACCCTTTACCAGATGTATCATTGGCAAATATCTTCTCCCATTCAGTAGGTTGTCTTTGTTTTGTTGATGGTTTCCTTTGCTTTGCAAAAACTCTTTAGTTTGATGTAGTCCCATTTTTTAATTTTTTAATTTTTTTATTTCCCTTACCTGAGGAGACATATCCCCCCAAAAAAGTATTACTAAGAGCAATGTCAAAGAGTTTCCTACTTACGTTTTCTTCTAGGTGTTTTATGGTTTGAGGTGTTACATTTAAGTCTAATCCATTTTGAGTTTATTCTTGTATATGGTATAAGAAAGTGATTCAGTTTCATTCTTTTGCATGTGTCTGCCCAGTTTTCCCAACACCATTTATTGAAAAGACTATCTTTATCCCATTGTATATTCTTGCCTCCTTTGCATAGATCAATTGACCATATAGGCCTGGGTTTATTTCTGTGTTTTCTATTCTGTTCCTTTGATCTATGTTCCTTTGATCTATGTGTCTGTTTTTATGCCAGTACCATGCTGTTTTGATTACTACAGTCTTTTGCAGTATAGGTTAATATCAGGTAGCGTGGTACCTCCAAATTTACTCTCCCCCCCCCCTTTCTTCCACCTCACCCCACACCCCGCTCTGGTTCAAGCCATTGTTTCTCAGTCTACTTGTGTAGAACACAGCTCCCTGGCCTACGCTGGTATTACGAGTCTTGCGTGGCACCCCACCCTCCATCCCCCGCCCCGACCCCGGTGACCTCAGCATTAGGAGTATGGTGGCACTCCAACCACCTGAGCCACTGCCCCGGCCCATATTCTTCTTTCTCAAGATTTCTTTGTCTATTTGGGATCTCTTGTGGTTCCATATAAATTTTAGGATTACTTATTCTAGTTCTGTGAAAATGCCGTTGGTATTTTGATAGGGATTGCATTGAATTTGTAGATTGCTTTAGCTAATATGGACATTTTAACAATGTGAGCATTTTTAATACATTCTGATCTCAGATCTTTCCACTAATCCAGAATCTCTCTCTCTGGAGTTGGTCAATTCAGTCCCTAATCCCTTCCTCTTAGTATGAAATTTAACCTATTTTTCTAAGTGCCCTATGAGGTCTCCATCTCAGTTTGAATTTTGCCCATCAAGAAATAGCTTTTTCTCTCCAAATACAGGATACTAATTAGCATTTTTATTGTTTAATCATCAGGACTAAAATATAAGTGTTTTCTGGGATTATTGTTAATCCCAGAAAACATTTAGAAAGGAAACAATAGCTTTATTTAAATTTTCCTATAAAGAAATAAAGAGATGCTCTAAGGAGATAGATGGATACTTAGGTGACATAAAAGTTAAAATAGTGAAAATTTTAACATCTGTAAAATAGGGTGCTTCTCACTAATCTGGTCGTGTGTGTGTGTGTGTGTGTGTGTGTGTTTTGATGCCTATGCATCATCAGTCAGAGAAATCTTCCTCTAAAGCAAATATCTACCACAAATAACAGCCCAGTGTTGATCTTGTGCATGAAGACAAATGGTAAACTACCAAAGTGGGGCATTGCACAATCTTAAATCCAATACACAACATTCTCCTTGTCTCTCCACCCTCTAGTGCCTTGTTTGACTTTGCCAGGTTGTATTTTATGACCTAAGTCATAGAGATTTAAGAGTAAGTGGTTGAGTGTTTCTCCGTGTTTGTTTTTTTGGAGGGGGCAGGAATTTGAAAGTAAACATGTAAGAATGATTCAATTTCATCTAAGATCCTTAGATCCCTTGTGAAAGATATGTAAAACAAGCATTAGACCAGAAAATTGTACCTGGTGTCTCCTCTGTCTTAAAATGCCATCTGATTTCAAGGAGAGCAATGGTCTGGGACATGGTGGCCTGTGCTTCATTGAGGAAAGCAATGAAACTAATTTATGATATCTTGGCTTCTAGATCCATAGAGCAGAGTTGCTTACCTTGAGCTGTGGAAAAAACAGGATTTTGAAAGACTCAGAGGAAATCATACAACTTACAACAACCATCTGCATCTCTTTACAGAGGAAAAATCTGCAGTGCATACTTCTGGGGATTTTCCATATTGATGGAAGAAAGTGTTCGGGATACCTAAGTGAATCCCATTGAAGGCATGTATTAGCATTAATTTCTCCTAACTATTGAAATGAAGCCAATGTTGTTCTTTCTCCCCTTAGGATGTTCAGCAAAAATGCTGAGCCTCTCAAAGATTATTGAGTTAGAAACATGCTGGAATTAACCTTATTTTTATTCATTTTATTTTTTATTGGGGAATATTGAGGAAGAGTATGTTTTTCCAGGACCCATCAACTCCAAGTCAAGTCATTGTTTTTCACTCTAGTTGTGGAGGGCGCAGCTCAGTTCCAAGTCAAGTTGTTGTTTTCAAGTCATTGTTTTTCACTCTAGTTGTGGAGGAAGCAGCTCACTGGCCCAAGTGAGAATCGAACTTGCGACCTGGGTGTTAGCAGCACTACGCTCTAACCAATGGAGCCAACCGGCTGCCCCTGGAATTAACCTTATTTTAAAAACAATAACTATGCATAATAGATGATTTCCCCAACCAATGATGCTCCCTGCACTGAGGCTCTTTTCACAGGAGCCTCTGAATTTTGATTGAGGTCTAATGTGATATTGCAGATAGAAAAATGTGTGAGAATTTAAATCACATTTCAACTTGGTGTCTGCTGAAGGCCAATCTAGGAGTCCCCAGGGAACCTGCATGTCAGCTGACCAAGCCTTGGTAATCCCTGTGGGGAGGTTGTTGGTCTTGACCTGAGTTAAGGACCCAAGATCGTTGAGTGATAGCAGCCCTGTAAGCATCTCAATGAACTCTTGATAGCCTCCACAGTAAGCACTACAGTATTATCTACAGATATAGTACTCAGTAAGTATTTGTTTAATAGAATTTAATTGTTAGCAGATCCTGCATTTAACCAAAGCAGACAACTGCCCTTTGGAATACAACCCCAACTTTCAAGATCCCAAAGGGGAAAGAGCATGATCAAGGTCAACTGGCCCCAGAAAGATCATGCTTGCTTAGGATTCATGGCTGAAGTCCACCATGGTGGGCGTGAGGGCACTAATTCTCATTCAAAGTCACAAAAACCATTCAATTGTAAATGAACTGGAATATGTAATTGGACCTGGCCCTAGAAATTTTGTGGTCCTTTCAAAGCAAAATGGAAAAAAAGAAAAAAAGAAAAACCATGTTTGTTTTCTGACTCCCTTTTCCAAAAAGCTGAAAATATAATGCAAATGAGCCCTTACTTGTGGGTCATCATCTTTACGAGACCTTTCTCGGGTTCCAAGGTTGGAGTCTCTTCCTCTGCCTCCCCATTCTCATCCACCTCCGACTTGAAATAGGTCTCAAGGTCTCATTTTGACCATATATTCTATCAGCCACATTGGGATGATGAGAAGAAGTTAACATAGCCGTGTGAAAACCATCAGCAAACTGGAAAACAACTTCAGGCTTAACATCAGTATTAGCATCAGCTTAAAGACTTGTGTGAACATGCACAAATGTTCTATAAGAATATTTTTCAGCAGAGCGTATTTATAGATCTCATCTCTAATTGCATTATGAATGATAAATGAGAAGGTTAAACTGTATTTCAGGACTGTGTTATATATTTGTTTGCTGCTACCATTAGCTCTGTTTTCTTTGTGATGCAATTACGCCTGTTTATTAGTGTTGGTGCAAAGGAGCAATTGTACTTTAGGGCTGGGAAAGGGTCCTTCAGATGATGATGAAGGTTGTTGGAAGGCTTGTTTAAGAGTTTATTTTGGTATTTGTTTCATTTTAAAAGGCTATGACTAGGACTTCATACCTGTCTAATAAGCATGCATGTAACATTTTTGTTTGCTGAGTGCCTTACAGTCCTCCATTAGTCCCCACAATACTTTGAGGGTGGGTCAGAATTACCGCCTACAGTTTACATTTGAGGGAATTTAAGATATGAAGGGATTATGTGATTTGTACAAGGTCACCCAGCATGCAAGACTAGCTAATAAAAGATGACTACAAAGCTCTTTCCAAATAAAAAGTTCCTTATGAATATTAGGTAGCATTAATGGGCATGATCCCGGGATGAGTAAAACACTCTCCAGGAGTACAGTGCTCATACATGCTCTATGAGATTAATTCTTTCTAACCTCAGGGCAACTTCTAAAATGTGAATTATTCAACCTGGCGATGCATCAGAAGCATCTGTATAGCGTTTAGAACATGTGAGCACCAGGGCCTTCACCCACAACACATGATCATAATTTGGGAGGCGGGACTCAGATAATTGGTATCTTGAAAAAGCTCCATGGGGGGTTCTGATGGTTAGCTAAGCTTGAGAACCATCACTCTAGACTAGAAGAATAACATAAGTCAAGCCAAGAGCAACGACAAGACCCTGTGGAGTCCATCTAGGAGAAAAAGTCTGGCCTCTTCAAGGCTTCTGTGCACCCAATTCACAATTATTGTTAGCAAAGGAACTGCCTCCATCGCATAATCGACTGTAGTGTCCCTGTGTGGAATTCCAGGAAACAGTGTAGAGATTAAAGTCTATGTAAGAGACGCCAGTGTTTCAATGTTATCATTTACGGGATAAATTTACTGGGTCCACGCTAATGTTTTTATCTGAGTATTCATATGATGATATAATGAGAACCTATAATATCTGCCCATTCATCCATCTGTCAAACATATATCGAATACTTGTTATGTGGAGATTACAGAGTGAAAATGATGGTCTTTGTTCACAAGGAGTTTGTAATCAACTGACAAATCAAACACAGGCCAAACAAACAAACAAAAACCCTATAACACTAAGTGATACATATTAAATGATAATCGAAGTGTACACATGGCATTATTCATAACTGCTAAGAAGTTGAAACAACCCAAATGTCTATTGACTGATAAATGGATAAACAAAATGTGGATAACCATATAATGGACTATTATTATTCAACAATAAAATGGAATCAGGTACTGATACATGCTACATGGATGAACTTTGAGAAAATTATGCTAAGTGAAAGAAGCCGGTCACAGAGAACCACGTGTTACATGATTGCATTTATATGAAATATCCTGAATAGGGAAATCCATAGAGATAGAAAATAGATAAGTAGTTGCCTAGAGCTGTGGTGTGGAGAGGCACTGTTAATGGATACAGGGTTTCTTTTTGGGATGACTAAAATATTCTAAAATTGTGGTGATTCTAGAAAGAGTGCATAGAACTCTGTGACTATTCTTTTAAAAAACCATTAAATTGTATACTTTAAATGGGTAAATTGGGGGCTGGCCTGGTGGCTCAGGCGGTTAGAGCTCCATGCTCCTAACTCCAAAGGCTGCCGGTTCGATTCCCACATGGGCCAGTGGGCTCTTCAACCACAAGGTTGCCAGTTCAATTCCTCGAGTCCTGCAAGGGATGGTGGGCTGCACCCCCTGCAACTAGCAACGGCAACTGGACCTGGAGCTGAGCTGCGTCCTCCACAACTAAGACTGAAAGGACAACAACTTGAAGCTGAATGGCGCCCTCCACAACTAAGATTGAAAGGACAACTTGACTTGGAAAAAAAAAAAAAAAAAGTCCTGGAAGTACACACTGTTCCCTAATAAAAGTCCTGTTCCCCTTCCTCAATAAAATCTTTAAAAAAAAAGGGGGGTAAATTGTATGATCTGTGAATTATATCTCAACAAAGTATATATATGGTGCTAAATGAACTGGAGGAAAGAGTAATTAATTAATTTGGACTGGAAGAAAGTGGTGGGAAATTTCCTGAAGGAAATGGCATTTGAACTGAGTCAAAAAGGCTAATTTTTATAAAGAGGGTAGGCATGTTCAAAGATACAGTCAAAGTGATGGTGCTTTCACGCAAGGGCAAGTTATCTGGAATAGATGGAACTGAGGATCCACGAACGGTATAGTAGATGGGGGCTAGATGCAAGGCTTTTACTGCCATGCTAAGTTCTATTGTTTGGTTTTCATTTTTATAGGCAGTGGAGAGCCGTGATGGGTTTGTGAATGGTCTGATCAGGCCTGTGATTTGGAAGGATCATTGGAGGTGGTGACGAGGTAGATAGGAGATGTGGTAGGAGGACGGTGAGCAGGGGAGACCCTTTAGGAAGTGAGACTTTGCAGTGTGTAGGCAGGAAATGATGAAGTCCTCAAGAGTGACAACAGCAGTGAGCGCTGCAACAGTAGACACACTTGAGAAAACATTGGAAACAGCAGTGAGAAAGGTACAAAGGCATGAGCTGTGAACAGCACAGCATTTTAGAGCACAGAGGGGCTCGCGGTTTTTGTTGTTATTTAGACTCACAATGCAAAAAACAATTATTGAAATAACACCAACCAGCCAAACTGTAGCTATTTCACACTTTGTCAACAAGGGTTTGATTACAGACTCTTAACATTTAACAAAGGAATGGATATTGTGAATAAAGGGCAGATGGAAAAGAGAAATGCGAACTCACAATTTTGTGAGCCCTTTGGAATCAGACCTTCCCTTACTGGAGATGAAGCAGTCCTTTATGGCCTGTTGGAATGACTAAGTGTTTACCTCTTGCTCAGATAGCTTCCCTAGAAACACTTCCTTTGGTGTGAGCAACTTGGATTTACTGCCAGGGCAACACCTCCCATCCACACCCACACTGCCTCTTGGCTCTGTCCTCACCGGCAGGTGTTCATAAGCAGCATTTTGTTTTGCTCCTGATAAGAGCACGGTGTCCGAAAAGCACAGGATGAATGTTCCACACATGATAGCTTTCACTTACAAGTGTTCTCCTGGGGAAGGTCTGAAACCATGGAAGTCTTAGGGTCCGGAAGACCAAGACTGCCTTTTCTCTAAATCCTGCAAGACCACATCTACGTTTCCTGCAAGAAGGAAGGGCAGCCGATCCTGGCCCCGGTGAACATAGACCAGTTTCCCCGAGTTCATGGCAGTACACTTGCTGGGAATTTGTTACCCTCCCGTGTGGGCTTTCGAAGGTGCTGCAATGACACTGCCTCCTGCTAGCAGTTTGGGAAGAGTGTCCTTGACAAGCGCCTTCCAGGAGTTTAAGCAAGCAGGGAGCACCATTTAGAGCACCACTTGCTGAGATGTGGCTCTTATCTGTGCCTGTCAGTGAGCAATGACTACAACAAACCGTGCTCAATCACAGTTGTTAGCAGAGCTAATTACAGCAGTCGTGGGTGGGGCGAATCCCAGTGGATGCCTCTGAGGGATTTCCATCACAGGTTCAAACATTGGCTTTGCAGGTAAGCAGTGGAAACTGGCCCCTCGGGGAACCTTGTAACAACAGTTCTGCAACTCTGAGATGGATTTGTCTTCACTCCACAGTTGGTGAGGGATCGTGTTCAAAAGAGAACCGCTAAAGGGAGAAGGAAGGGATGCTTAAACCCAGTAGCGTACGTGTTTTGGATTAAACGTGACCGGAACTGGGTATTATTCCTTGCGCCGTTTTTGACTCACTGCTTGCCTTCATGGAGGCCATTTCCCCTTTCTGAGCCTCACTATTCTAGTCTCGAAAATAAGGATAATAATACTCGCCTTATTTATATCATGGGATAGCTGAAAGAATAAATTAAAAAATATGTATTGAAAAAATAAAAGTTGAAGGCGGGGGGAGTAGAAAATCCTATATAACTCTAGGTAGTTTGTTATTCTCCTTCTCTTGTTCTACATTTTACTTATAAATGATGAGAGGGAACAAGAAAAAAAAAATCCATGCTGCTGTAGAATCTCAAACTTCATCTCCTGATGCCTCTGAGTGATTCTTTGGTTTGCTCATCTTAAGTTTTGCCTTCCTCTCCCCAGAACACCAATTCTGCTGCGAACTCATCTCCCGGGTGCGGGGTTGGGAAGACCCCCCTAGGGATCTGACGAGGCCAAGCCCCTGCACCCATCTAGACTCGCATCTTCACATCACCTGTTGCAGCCCAGGTCCTGAAGGCCTCCTCTCTCCCCTCCCTGGGACACCCAGTTTGTAAGGCTGTCAGCCCTGAATGAGACTCACCGTCAAGCTGGGACTTCAGGGGACACCTCCAGGACAGAACTGGAAGAAATTTGTAACACGTGCTGCACATGTCTTAGTCTGGGGCTTTAACTACATTCTTGTTCTTGCTGAAAATCACGCACACTTCTAACCGAGCGAGGCACGTCTATGTATCTGATGGTGCTGTCAGTGATAGAAAAGGATCATGTTATGGATTTGGCAGGGAGGAAAAAGAAGATTTATTTCCAAGGGTTGAAGATTTATCTTTTCCAGATATTCAAAACCAATCATAGCATTAAAAAATACCAGTGAAAAGTGATCCTGTTTTTGTGAGCAGGACGAACGATTCTTGACTACAAAATAATAAGGAAGATTTATAAGGATCCCAAATCCATGGTTTAAAAAAAATGATTTGACAATAGGATGCCAGTGGGACTATCAAACTCTTAATTGCCCGCTATGGTGAGGCAACGTCTCCATTTAAATGAACGCCTTACATTGAATACTTAAATCTCTCCCTTTCTCTTTTCTCCTCCCCATCATTTAGATTTTTTTCAATGTTCAGCATAACTGAAACGTGTAAACAGGGAATTGCACATAATTGTAGGCTCTGCACCATTGGCAAAGTGATGCTTCTTCCTAAGCATTTGTAATCATCTGTTCCACTCTTTCTTCCTTTTGGAAAATTTACTCAGAATGAGAGCAGTGTCCTTTATTTCTCTTGAAGGCATCATTTGGCCCCACTTCCTGTAGATTATAAAACATCAAAAAATGCAATATTGTATTTTCCTTTTAGTCACACATATACAAATAGAAAATACCACTTTAAATAAATAGAGCAAAATGGAAATATTTAAATTGTTATCAAAGTTATTGGGTAAGGTAAAGACATTAAATTAAAAAAAAGCTTCTGTAACGCAAAGGCCATGATCGCCCTGAGTGTATTGGCTTGCACCTGCCAGCTAGGAGGTTGTTTGGTGCTGTTAGGTGAGAACTCAATGGCATCCTTTGCCCTGTCAATCTTTTCTTTATTACTGGCTTGGAGAAATGTGACATTGCTAAAAACTCTACTTGAAAGTGCTTCACAGAGCAGGATCCTTGCCAAATTCAGGAATCTTGCTAGTTTGCAAGACAAGAGCTGTCATGCAGACCCAAAGGCGGATACTAGAAGTCAGCAATCACAATGGGATTAAATCCCAGTCTGTGATTTCTGAATGTCTTAATCGTCTCCAACCTTAAAAGAGTGATGCTGGCCTTACTTTGAAGATAACTTTACAAAGAAAATGGAGGGACAAGTGGGGTTAAATCCTAAAACTTAGGTCCACTCGCAGTTCTTTCCCAACATCTAATGCCTGTTTATTACCTGAATTATGAATAGATGCCCATTTTCTCTTCGTAGCATTAAATAAGAAAGAACATCCAACAATGCCTTCCTTACCTGGTCAAGGAATACAGGGTTGGACAAGTAAGTTCGCGAACTCATCCTAGAAAAAGTGCTACATACTTCATTGCTGAATATCACTATGGTCACCTTTGAAGGATGCCCCCTTGGGGAGCTATGCACCGACATCCACCCTTCAAAGCAATTTTGGAACTCTTTTTCTGGAATGGCCATCAGAGCTGTCATTGTATTACCCTTGCTGTCCTGAATGTCATCAACATGTCTTCCTTTCAATAGTTCCTTTATCTTTGGATGAAGAAAGAAGTCACTGGGAGCCAGATCAGGTGAGTAGGGAGGCTGTTCCAATACAGTTATTTGTTTACCGGCTAAAAACTCCCTCACAGACAGTGCCGTGGGAGCTTGTGCATTGTCGTGATGCAAGAGCCATGAATTGTTGGCGAAAAGTTCAGGTCATCTAACTTTTTCACGCAGCCTTTCAGCACTTCCAATGAGTAAACTTGGTGAACTGCTTGTCCAGTTGGTACAAATTCATAATGAATAATCCCTCTGATATCAGAAAAGGTTAGCAACATCGCTGCAACAAGTTCACAAACTTAATAGTCAGACCCTGTAAGTTGTCCTGAATAAGGGAGTTTCCTAGCTGACAGTTAACCGAGTCCTCTGATGCAATTGTACATTATAACCCAGTTTTGAGGGAAGTATAATTTGTTTCCCTGTCTTCTGCCTTAGTGGCCAGGCATGGGTTGACCTTATTGGGAAGCCTCAGGATCACTGCTGGGAGCTTCTGTACAATGCAGAGATGCAGTAAGGCCGCCGGGGTTTCCCATGGGGGTCGGGTCACACTGGTGCAGTGTGAGTAGCATAATGAGCCCATAGGCTGAACTTGCCTTTAACTTCTATTGTCTGTACTTGGCGTTTCTGAATCATTAAGAAAAGTTCCAATTAACATTAGGGCTACCCTGTTTCTGAGGGTAGAGAGCTTTCCATCAGGCCCAGTTCCAATACGACGTTCTGGCATGACGAAGGGACACCTTTGGTGCTCAGTGTGGGTCTGTGGCTGGGTTTTTCTTATCGCACAGCCCCTATGAGCTAGTCTCCATCTTTTGTGTGATTTTAATATTTTCCCGCCTTTCCCAAAGCTTATGCCCTTCTAGGCTTTACAGTTCAGAAGTACTTTGGCTTTGGTAGTCATCCTTTTGAACCTGAGAGGGGAGGTAAAATGCAAAATATCAGTGCCTGAATTACAGACTGGCCAGATGAGGCCATTTTCTGTGGGCTCTGCCTCAATGGTCGGCCTGGATTTCTGTCAATGGGGAGATACAAGATCTGTGCCAGATGCAGGATTTTGGGTCACAGCATCAGTGGTGAGCAAGGGCTTTGGGTCTGGTGTTTGTGTGTGCAGACCAGGAGAGGCCAGCATGGTTTACTCTCCAGAGTGGCCCTGGCAGCCCCTGAATTCTCCTGCCCAGTCGCCTAGCTCTTCGAAGACAGGCTGAAGGTCATGGTACTTCCCCAACACGGCTTGCATTTTGGGAGTATTGAACTAATCCATTAATCAGGTCTTCAGATCTTTTTTCTGATGCTTTTTCTTAGAGGGTCAAGTAAGAGATGTTTGAAAACTCCCTGAAAGATAGATTCTCTGCTGTCTCATCTGAACCTCTCACTCATCATCTAAGTGCAATTTTCTTTTATTCTACGTCTTTCCCTCGCTCTCCCCACCAAACTGTTCTCCGTAAGGTCATGTTACCATTTGTATTAATTTCCTAGTGCTACTGTAACAAATTACCACAAACTGGGTGGCTTAAAAGAACATAAGTTTACTACTCTCTTAGAGGTCTGTAGGCCAGAAGTCTGAAATCAGTTTCACTGGGCTAAATTCAAGATACCAGCAGGGTTTGTTTCCCCTAATGGCTCTAGAGGAGAATCTCTAGATTCTTTGTCTTTTCTAGCTTCGGGAGGCCCCTGCATTTCTTGGCTCACGAGCCCTGTCATGTATCACTGCAACCTTTTGCCTCCGTCATCACATCTCCTGTTTTATTTTCTGCAGCCAAATCTCCCTCTTATAAGGACACTTGTGGTGACATTTAGGACCCACCTGGATAATCCACGACAATTGCCCCATTTCAAGATCCTTAACGGCATCTGCAAAGTTGCTTTTGTATATAAGGTAATGTTTACAGGTTCCAGGGATTAGGAACTGGGCATCTTTGGGGGCCCCTATTCACCCTACCACACCACTGATTTCCTAATTTTCAAGTCCAATGTCTCCCTTTCAGTCCTCATCCTAGCTCTCTTGACATTTGATACTGTCGGTTACTCTAGCAACAACCCCTCTTCTGACTTCACGATATGGGTTATTTTCCATTGTTGTGATATTTTATTGTCTGTCTGTCTGCCTCTAGAGTGCATGCCCCTGAGTCGGGACCTTGGTTACCTTGTTTGCTGCTTATCTCCAGTGCTTAGTGCCTGGTGCTATCAAACAAGGCAAGGCCTCCTACAGTACAAACTGGATGAGCCTTTCCCACTCCCAGTTCCATCCCTCTCATTCTTATTTCCTTCACTAGCCCTTCTCTACCCATACGGTCAAGATTGGTACTGCCCAAGGCTTACTTCTAGTCTGCTTTTCTCCTCATATGCCAGACGGCTGCAGGTCCAACCGTGTTCTGGGGGCTCTCAAATCTGCACCTGCAGTCCACACCTCGGAATGAATTTCCAACTTTAATCTTCACCTGGATGTCCCACATGTGTGGCAAATTCCCCGTGTCCCATCTTTCCCATCCACCAAACACAACCAAAAAATACTCCTGCGCCCCTTCCTCTCATATTCTGTCTCAGGGAAAATAGTAAGTACCAGGATTTACCGGAGGCACAGCAAGAAGACAGGTAGTCATCTCAGCCTCCGTGTTTTCTCTCTGCTCACGCTTCCCCCACGCCCTCCAGGCACTCGTGTTTGTCACCCTTACTCTCAAATATCTCCTGATAGTTCTTTCTAACTCCCATTCAAGTCCTCATTATCCCCAAACTGCTCCTTTTGAGTTTTGAACATGGTAGAATGACCTGCTCTTAAACTTTCTGGGTGTGTCCCAGAACTGCAGACCATTGCCAGCCACGCTTTCCGCCTCTGCTGAGTGGGCTGTGACTATGGTTTGCATACCACGTGGTCTTGTTCCCCACGGCTGACTGAGCCGGGGAGGGGCACCCGACCCAAAGGCAGCCCTTTCTATAGGCTCCATCAGCCCACAGATGACTTGGGGGGGCGGGTTGGAAAATACAAGCTGAGTAAAACTTGTCTTTTGGGATTTCAGAATAGAGAAGCTGAGAGACTCAGACCACTGTTTGCTGAACAGAAGGGTCAGTAGGCATGGCAAGCATGAGAAACTGTGGTTATAAGAAAGCAGATACTGTGAGTAAGCGGGAGCGCCGGTGAACCAGGAGACGGGAGGGAAAGGAGGACGCTGAGGCCTGTGGGTAGGGTGCTGCTTTAGTGTCTGTAGTTCCTCAGGAGTACTTCCTGAGGCTGGCCCTACTGTGTGATTCCTACTGTCAGATTCCACGCGTTGCTGCATTATTACAAACAAACAAACAAACAAACAAACAAACAAACCAACCCTCGACTGAGTGAAGCCCTGCTTCCAGCAATAAACTGGCCAAAGCGTTATTATGTGTTCCAGAAAGCCCTTATAGTGTTATGAGGAGACATCTGGAAGAAAGCAGCACTGTGAATAAAAATGGCAACATACAGCACCAAACTCAATGTTTATTTCACTTCTTTTTAAAGCATCAGCTTAGGGAAAAAAATGAAAGGTTATATCACTATTTCCTTGGCAGTGGGAGAATATTATGATGACCTTCTTGTGTCAAAAACCAGTCTTTATATAAAAACAAATTGATCTCTGCAAACATAATTTCAGAAAGAAGTACTTGCTGCCATGAATATCATGTGAAAATGAATATAACAGTGATAGAACATTGTCTGATGCTTATCAGCAGTGGGGTACTCCAACTGCCGTGCAGATGCGATGTTTCTAGAGGGCTGCCTTGCAGTTTGCCAACTCTTGGGACCAGAGGGAATGCTGAAGGTCTACAGGACTCTTAGTCACACGACCACATTACTCTCTCAAGTAAGAACAAGGAAATTATAGGTAAGAAACAACATTAGGCACGTGTAATTAAAACTCTGAATGTGGAATATAACCAGAAAGCATCTTTATGTATGTCTCCCACTATCCTTATAACATGTATTCAGTAGGGGAATTTCTTACTCTGTGTAGGACAAAATAAAACCAGGGAGTGTCAGGATTCTTTCGAGCATTCTCGAGCAACAGAAGGTCCCATGGTCACTTCAGATTGTGCTACTGAGTCTCTTCCTATGTCATAATGAAAACTTAGAACTTGGTTAAAAATTAAGTCTTACTTTTACCCCAGTGCGAAGCCTTGTGCAGATGGGAAGCTGTGGAAGTGGAAGGTCTTCCTCTCCTTGCTCCTGGCAGTTTCTGACCCTTCTAGGGTTGGGATGGGGGGAGGTAGAAGTGGGGAGGGGCCGATGTGTTGTCTGGTGAAGTTGTAAGTTGGCCTACAGCTTTCAGGGCCTGGTAAACATATAAAGCAGACCACATTGCACAGAGGCTTTTGCGGGTTCTTGGGAGACGGCACTCACCGCTGGTGATGTCTCACCTGCAGTTCCCTGGATTCAGGCAAGTGTGCTCTCCATCTGAGCGGCCCCTTACTTCCTCAGCCCCCAGGAACCTGGTGTTCTCCCTCTGCTTCCCCTCTTCTAACGTGGGCCTGCACCTGAGGCTCCCCCATCCAGCTCTCGCTCGTGATTGCCCCAGATCTGATCTATGAAGAAACACACACACGTTCTTCCCCTAAACAAACTCAGAGGAGCGGCAGCCCCCTTCACTCTGCACAAGTGGCTAGCTGGCTGTTCTCTTCCTACCCAGAGTCCCACTTATGTCCCTTCCTCTTGACATTGGTGACCCCAACCTTTTACTTCGGTGGGAAGTGAGAACACACCTTTCTTAAAATAAATAAATAAAATAAAATAAAATAAATAAAATAAAATAAAATAAAATAAAATAAATAAATAAATAAATAAACGAAAAATCATCCAAATGGCCTCCCTTCAACCTCCAACAATCCTTATGTGACCTAGTATTTCCTTTAGGATGTAGCACCTATTGTTTCTTGGTGCCTCAGCCAACACTTTAATTTTAACACCCTGTAAGTATAATGGGTTTTTGTTTACTTGTTTGAAATTCTAATGTCAGAAATTTGTTGTTCAGATGAAATTCCCCTTACTTCCTCTAGACTCATTATACTCAGGCAAGAAGTGCTCCAAAAGAACAGCCCTCCAAGCTCTCCGGCCAGCCCTGCTTTCTGAAGGGAACCAGTGGATTCGCTCCCTCTTAGCTCAGCAGACCCTGAAACTCTTGGAACTCTTCCACCTGGTGGCCCAGGAGAAGGGCCAACAACCCCAAGACATGGCCACACAGCCCTCACGCTGCCTGGAGCTGGGAGGAAGGAACACACATGCCCAGACACACATTTCATCTGTGGTCCCCTGTCCCCGGCTGGACTGAAGATGCCAACGTCCGGCTAGAGGGCTGCTGAGCTTAGCATGCTGGAGGACTGGAAGGATCGAGAAGGGCTGGAGTGGAGAGGCCCATACGCCTGAGGGATGAGGAGCCAGAAGGGCTGAGACCGGGTGAGGGCAGGAAGCAGGGAGAAAAATCACACATGACTCCAGGACCTTCACACTGTGGAC
Source organism: Rhinolophus sinicus (assembly GCF_057876585.1). Taxonomy (NCBI): domain Eukaryota; kingdom Metazoa; phylum Chordata; class Mammalia; order Chiroptera; family Rhinolophidae; genus Rhinolophus; species Rhinolophus sinicus. The sequence continues at coordinate 87,602,870 of NC_142503.1, forward strand.
CCCAATCCATCTCGTGGTCTCATCTCATTTACTCCCCTCCCTTCACTACAGCCACACAAACCACCTGCCATTTTCTAAATAGGCCATGCCCTTCCGCACTCTTTTTTCCCCACATTTTATTCCTTCAGGATGGGATACCCTCCTTGCTCTCAATCCCCCTTCCCACTGCTTCTATTCGGCCATCAAGACTGAGTTAAGTCTAATTTCCTGTAAACCTTTCCTGCCACTTTCCCCCTCTGGATGCTGTACCGCTTTTCACATGTCTCAGCCCCCGCTCTCAGTGCTTTATTACCTCGCCTCTCCCTGCTGCTCTCATTGAGTGCGTCTCAGATAAGGACTGGGCCTTATTCGTTTTTGTACCCCCGCCGCCTACGAATGTGCTTCAGTGCTGTAGGGACAAACTGCTGTGTAACAAATTACCACAAACGTAGCAGCTCGAAACACATTTATTATTTCACAGTCTAGGCACGGTGTGGCTGGATTCTCCGGTCAGAGTCTCACTGTGTTAGCCAGGGCTGTGGTTCTCACCTAGGACTTAGGAACCTCTTCTAGGCTCAACGATTATTGACAGAATCAACTTCCTTAAAGCTGTAGGACTGATGTGCTCATTTTCCTGATAGCTGGTGGCCAAGAACTTCTCTCAGCTCCCAGAGGCTACCCTTAGGTTCTTGCCAAGGTGCCCCCCGGGCAGTTCACAGCACCGACGTGGACCTGCTTCCAGGCTCGCTGGACACGTCTCTGATTGCCTCGTCTATCAGTAGCCACAGAGAACTCTCTGCCTTTAAGCGGCTCACCTGATTGGATCAGGCCCCACCAGGACAGTCTTCCTTTTGCCATACAATGTAACATAACCACAGCAGAGACATTTCATCATGTTCATGAGCTCTGCCCACACTCACAGAGGAGGGAATACGGGGCTCAATGCGTATTTATAAAATGAAAGAAGATGTCTTCTAGAAATTTGTGTTATAAACACTGCTGTGCAATTGTAAGATTTTATCCCTTGTTATCTTGGAAGGCTTTTAAAGTTGCTTCCTAATTTGTGTTCGATCCAGAACGGTTACATGATACCACTGCAGTGAGCCCAGGTAGGACTGGAAATTTGGGGTGGGTGGCAAGACCTGGTCGGACAGCCAACTGACTGTGATCTCAGGCTAAGTCCCTGAAACTCTGAAATGTCCGATTCCTCCTCATGTATAAAATGAGGAGGGTGGGACTAGACAATGTCTAAGGTTGGCCAGCTCTAATATTCTAGCATTTCTAAGACTAACACATACTGATTACATTTAAATCTAGCCAAGGGACTCATAATATCCAAATTCATTAAAATAGTTCACAAAAGAATTTCATTTTAGATAAAGTTGCAATGATGTGAGGGAAAGGCAATTTTGTTTTGAAATGAACCCCTTCCTATATTGGCCAAACTTGACTAAATATAAATAAGAATACACAACTACATTTTTAATACTTTATATAAAATGGTGAAGAATATTTTGTTTTTAGATGACATATCTGTCCAGTTATGGTCAGAAGTGATTTTCCCCAAGATATTAAAACCTGATAAAACCACTGTTTTATAATACGCTTAATTAACTCAATTGATGATAACTGAAAAACTATCAAAGGCAGTACTCAAATATTATGAGTCAATTCACTGACTACGTGCAAAGCATGTTGAGACTCATATAATTTTGGAGGTTTAAGTGTTTTTTTTCCCTCAAATGATGCCTCTTAAGCTACTAGGACAATTATTTTCTTCTACCCCCCTCCCCCCCAAATGAGCTCTAATTTTAAACAGGTATTATTAAATTCCACTGAAATAGGCTTCATGCAGATGTATTTGTAAAACATCCCTTTATTGACTCTGCACAGTTATTAACAACTCACATTGCACTTTATCTTTTGAGTGGAAGAGCATTTATTCTTTCATTAAAAAATGAAGCCCCTAGGGCAGCAGCGGGACTCAGCGCCTTCTTCCTATAAACAGCACTGGCCAATTAACGGGAGATGTTTCTATATCAATACAAAGAATAAAACTAAATAACATAATGGATTTCTCCTGCCCTCCATCACCCCCTCCCTGCCAATACATACACCCCTCTTATTTTATAAAATGCCAACAGGTAAACAGTTCCCACGCTGGTACTTCCATCAACCAGAAAGGGAATGTCAACATTTACTTGGCACCACTTAATTCAGAACATCATTAGGGCTGTGTGAAAGGGACAAAAGAAGCACGAGGCCATGGTCATTTCCTCAGGAAGACGCCTTTTGGACAACGAGGGCGGAAAATCACGGGGGGTGTTCATCAGCTTCCAGCACCTTGCTGCTCGAGTTTCTGGAGCTGTTTTTCAAGTTTTGAGATGTTTACTCGATGCATCATCAGAAACTGGCCATTCAAATGAAAGACGGGGATGTCAAATTTATACCTTTCGTACCAAACAGAGTTTTCTGGAAGTGTGATATCCACCTCCTGTAAAGTAAACTGAGACAGAGACTGACTAAAGCTCTGTATTTTAGAGAACATGGAACAATGAAATCAAACTGATCCCCACACTGATTCTAATGCTGAGAGGTTTCTGTTGCTGTTTGTCTGAGTGAGGTACAAAGTGATCTGATGTCCCCGATTTCCACAACTTGACTGATTTCATTATATTCCCTAACTCCCGATTTTGCTCCGTTTCTGTTATACCCGTTACATTCACCATCCAGGCACTACTCAGTTCCCAATGAAATAAAGTATGTCCCAACTGGGAACCTGCTTGAGAGTCAGGAAAGACATGTTTGGGTTTTAAAAATGGGAAAAGTGACATGGTTTGCTACAGGAGAACACTTCCATGGAAATGACAAAATAAGAGGAAAGGAATAGGGACAAAAGTTTAAAGAAAGCACAAATATTGAAACTGCTGGTTAACTTTGACTCATATTAACAGTCAGAGTAAGGAAACCAGTACTGCTCAGAGAAAAACACTTAGAGGTAATGAGTTTTATGGAAATCAGCACTAAAATCTCTCTCTGAAGAATAGAAAGAAAATTTAAATGAAAAATCATTTAATCTCTTTTCCTGAAGAAAGGAGCTGGGCAGATACCTTACATCACACACACTCTCTATTCCATGCACACAAAGCCACACTGTACCATGTTACCCTGTTCTTATACGGCTCCAGGACTTCCTTAGCTTCTTCACAAAGGGGACATGGATCCTGCAGGAAGAAAAAAGATAAAGCCATTAAACCCAAAGAATGGCGTGCGGCCTGACAGTAACCACAAGAAACAGATTATGCCTATTTTTGAGGACTGTTTTCTACCAGGTTAATTACAGTTTTATTTCCAAGCAAAACACTGCCACTGAACCTTATAAATAGCTAGTATTTCATGGTAAATGGGCTCTCAGCCCTTTTTAGTTGTTTTGTTTTGATTTTTCTCCATAAATAAATCTATATATCTAATAAATCCAGATGCTTACTTTTGTTATACATACATAGACACACACACATATACAGAGAGTACCAAAAAGATTGTATACACATTTTAAGAAAGGAAAACTGTATTAAAATTGTAATACTCAATATATACCGATAAGAAAAGATGAATACAAGTCACGCTTGGCCTCTGCAATTACAGGAAGTGCTCAAAGTGGTTACCATCAGTGCCCAGACACTTCTGATTATGGCGAACTACTGCTTGAGCAACGTTGACCAACGTGTCCGCTTGTATATATTTTTTGGGCACCCCCGGTATATATACACATGTATATATGTGCGTAACAAAGGTAAGCATCTAAAACTATTAGTATTGTAGACAGATATAGAGTACATATAAGTACATACACAATACACTTAGATGCTTACATTTCCGTTATTGGCTTCATCTAATTGATACTAGGGCTTGGTCCTCCCTAGGTCAGGAGCATCTTCCCGGCAGGGCTGACATCACCACAATGGCTTCCAGCTCGTTTTGAATGGGGGCTCTGAGCTTTGCCAACCTGTTTTTCCTAATTAATCCACAGAAATAAACCCACTGGAATGGAGTTAGATAGTGAGTGCCTCATGTTTAAACAGGGAAAAATCTCTATTTCGGATGATGATTATACCAACTCTTTAATGTTTAGTCTGTTTTCTCATTACAAGTGTCAGCAATAAGTTTCCCAGGTAATTCTCCACCTGAGGAGCACACAAGTTTTAGCGCCAATTATTGTTTGCATGCGAAGCACGTAGTGGAGAAGGGTGTCGAGCGTGCCCGGGGTCATTGACAGATTTTAAAGGCTTCTCAGCTCTTGACTGAGCTCAGGAATGAGCATAGGTTCTCTTTCATGAGCACAAGTTAGACTCAACATCATCAACGCTTAGGTAAAATCTGCTTGTTAACATCACAGGAAGAGGTGAGCTGTTATGTAAAACAAAGGCGCCCTTCCTCCAGCTTAACTCACAGCTTGTTTTGAAATAAGGACCCAGACCTTTGAAAGGCAGTTTTCCTCCCGAAGTGTCTTTCTGAATTAGCGTTACTATTAGCATTATCAATAAGTAGATTATGGATAGTCTGTGATGCTTTAAGGTAATCATGTTGACATTTTCTGAGAAAGTTTCAAAAAGTCAACAGAGGATCTTAAAAGCAAAACACGAGTAAGCTAAATTGCAGAAGTACCAAATGTACCAACATTTTGCTTTTATAATAAAAAATTTTAGTAGAGCTTAGATCAGGGTGTTTTTTTTCTTTTGATTTTGTTTTTAAAAGCTGGTGTTCCATTGAAGTCTGTGCAAATTATCGTGTGTGTGTGTGTTTCTATGGGGAAAGGTTCATGAAATTTTAAAGAGGTCTATGAACTGAAAAGGGAGAAGAGTGTCGAGTGCTTGGGGTCATTGGCAGATTTTAAAGGTCAAATGGTCTGGCCATTCAAACATCCTTGTCCAGAATTTTTCATGGCACCAACAGAACACTTATTTATCCTAGCTTCTGAATTGTAGTGAACATTTGCTGGGTTGACTGCCAACCACCCACTCCTGTTTCTTGTAGTGAGAACGCTGTGATTTTGCCTCACAGGAACTACTCTCAGCATGTTGCTGACTCCACCCTGTACAACAGGGTAGGACATCTGACTGAGACTGACGCAAAGGGCACACCCTATCCCTTTGGCTATGAATGGTTTGGGGATCAGCCAATCAGAGCCAGCAGATAACCATGAAGCCGGTGCTGAAGTTTCTGTAGATATCCAAGATGCGAGATCTGGGGCTTGGGATCGCTGCAGTCACCCGTGAGAAGAGTCCGAGTCAAGACAGATTTAACCTCTGGAGGATGCGGAGCTGAAGAGACTAGTCACATGCTTAGTTTCAGAATGAAGCTACTCCTGAAACCAGACCAACCCCTAAAAATCCATTTTTTGTTTAAGCCACTCTGGGAAATACTTTCCATTATTTATAATTGAAGGAGATCTGATACAATGCCTTTCCTTTCTCTGGATTGCGAATTCCTGAAGGTGAGAGTGATATCTTATTATATGCTAATGACAAAGATCAAGGGTTCAGTACAAATTTTAAGCTCAATGGAAGACTAGTGTGGGTTTTTTTTTTTTTTTTTTTCTTTTGCAAATGTTTTCAGCTAACTTGGCTGTTGCTCAAACTGAAAAATTGTTCAGGATAGTTAGTCTGAGTGAGCACCATCTGCCTTAAGGGATTATTTTATTTTTGTAGTTAATTCTCACATGCATTTCTCATTTGTAAAATAGTTGTGTTCCATAATTTCCAGCAGTGCAATATATACTTGTGGATATGTAGTTTAGATGAACTATTCTCTTGAAGAAATTAATTTTTAAAAACTTCTAAAGCTTTGTTATTAGATAACCATCAGATATTTTCAAATTGCTAAAATGCCTGACGTCTGAAAAATCTATGAACACAAGACCTTTTTCGTTTGAACTGCAGTATTACTCACTACAGTTAATGCTATTACCTTGCACTTTATTTCTATTTTGTTTATAAATCACACAAAGTAATGTTAACGAGCAAAAGGAAGTCAGTAATGCTTATATTATAAATTTCAGGGGGAAATGCTCTTAAAAAATTTAAACTAGCTTTCTGGCTTAAAATTAGTGTTAGGGTTAAGGAAACAAGTATAGCCAACCCTTGTCGTTTGTGGACTCTGTATCTACGAATTCACCTAGTCATTAAACCTTATTTGTAACTCCAAGATCAATACTTACAGAGTTTTGTAGCCATTCACAGGCATTCACACGTACTGAGCAGAGAAAATCAAGGGTCTCCCCAAATGCATGTTGCCAGCTGAAGTTCAGCAAGAACCTGCCTTCTTCATTCAGTCATAGTACAAACACGTCCTTTTCACAATCTATTGAGTGCCGTAGTTTTGGAATTTCTGTGCTTTTTGTTGTTCACTTGCTATTTAACATGGCCCCCAAGCACAGTGCTGAAGTGCTGTCTAGTGTTTCTATGCACAAGGAAGCTGTGATGAGCCTTATGGAGAAAATACTGTGTTAGGTAAGCCTTGTCCAGGCATGAAGGTAGAGTCCTGTTTGGCCATGAGTTCAATATTAACGAATCAACAATATGTACTAAGTAAGGTGTGTCAGTGGACACACACAGAAAGCAAGGTTATGTAACGACCAATTGACAAAAATGTTGTTACCAGAAGCTCATAGGAACCTAACCCTATATTTTCCCTAGGAGCAATGGTTCAGGATTTGTTAATTTTGTGTTTTTGGTGACTTTATAGAACGTCACCATCACAAATGAGAACTAAGTTTCTCAGTGATATGTTTGTAAACATCATATTGTAATCTGATAGTTCTTTCTTTCAATGGAGGCATCATAGGACGATCAAACATGTTCATGTCCCCTCTAAGTGTGAAACTATGAGGTATCTGGGTAGGAAACACTGTTGTTCCTGGAACTGAAACACTGAGGAGCAGGTCTGAAGAAAGTTTATTCCTTTGCTTCCTTTCAACATTTTTCTTCTTTGTTAAATGTACAACTTTCCTCACCCAACAATTTTAATACTTTATGTTTTTAAAGCAGTAATGTCACTTTCCCCCTCTGTACCTTTGTGAACAAGGTCAGCACAGGCAGAACAGTCTTGGAGGCAGAGAGATTTCTCAGGAAGAGTTGAAAGCAGTATTTGGCAAGTTGCATGCTATTTCCTTGAAACCAGAGCATCTTAATTCTGCCAAAAGAAAAATAGACAGTAAACTTATGTGCCCTAGACTTGCCTCTTTATAATATGAACAGTAAGCTGCAAGCCTGTGTTGGAATTTGAAGACTTCAGAATTGCTTCTTGGAGTCCATGCGTGTCAGAGAGGCCCAGATGTTTGGCAACTTGCCACGATGCCTCCACATTCACTGTATTCCACACAAAACTGAATTTAGAATGGGAAAACAAAATCCATATTTATGGATTAGCCGTGTGCTTAATCACTTGGATTCTGTAAGCAAACTGCATGGGTTTGTTAATTTGAACACAAAATTAAATTTCACCTGCAGATTTTGCCAGCATCCTGATGATCCCATAAAATGTGGAGGTTTCCTGAGATGGTTTTTATTCACAGAGATAGCTTATCTTATTAGCAAGCATGCAGCAACACCCATCTACTCTCAGGGTGAAGGAAACGATAAGTTGGCAGCACAAGTCCCCAGCGGAAGGTTAAGGCTAGCACCTCTGAGATCCACGGGCCTCGGCTGCAAGAGATGGGGAAACACAGAACTGCACTGAGAGGGACTATGGGGAGGATTAGGCAGACTTAACTTGTCAGAAACAAAAATCTCCTCAACTCCTTAAGAAGTATTTTTAAAGGAGATTGCCATCATTTTTGAAAGCATACACATATGTGCTAGTGTTTCTACTGGAGATACTCCAATAAGAACAGTTTGAAAATCACGCTATGTCCAACACTAGGCTTTGAGGCTCCCTCCTCCTGTACTTTATTCGACATAAAATACCTTACTTGTTCTAGTTATTCTCCTGAGCCTCCAGCTTTGTCCGTAAAACGACAAATAAGATCATTTCACTGTTAAAACATATGCACTGTTGCCTTTATCATTTACCAATATTCCCAAGATGAATTCATCTCTGGGTTTTTCATAACTTCGCTTTACTCTGTCTCTTCAACTTCGTCTATTACTTTCCCCTCCCTTAGCTTGAAAAGTTGTAGCCACACAGATTCTCTTCCTGTTCCTTGAATACCCAAAGATCATTTCTTCACCAGGATCTCTGCACTTGCTGTCCCTCTGCATGAAAAGCCCTTAAGTAGCTTCTCCTCATTTGGCCTGGACTCATGTCACCTCCTTAGAGATGCCTGCGTGACTTTGTTACCCATATCGGTTGGCCCACCACTCTTCTTCCCTATACCTTGCTAATAATTTGCTTTTATCCTTCACTACCCAAAATTATTTCTTTACCTATATGTCCCTTCTACTACAGTGTGAGTTCCGTAAGTGCAGAAACTTGTTCACCCTGGATCTCCGAGCATCTACAATTAACCTGGAACATAGGAGGTGTTCAGATATTTGAATGTTAAACATATTGAAGTGAGCCTTGCTCCCTCTCTTTAGTCTCACCTCTAACCCTGCTCAGGAACTCAGTGTGCACAGCCATCACTCCCTGGGCAGAGCCACATCTCCCTGGGCATTCATTGCTGCTCAAGGTATCCAGGAAATTGGGGCCAGGGTGCTGCATCTGGTCCCAGGCCCTGTACCACCACCTAGAATCTCCCCCTGCTCTGCTCCACAGCAGGACTGGATTAATTGCATGCTAATCCCTGCTGTAACCAGGCTTCTCAGTGTAAGATAAGCCTTAAACTCATTTCAGACAAAACGGTATGACTTGAGAGAAAAACACCAACCCATATCAAACTAGAATAAGGACGATAGGACAAAAAGATCAGATTCTAATCTATGAAAACAGCAATCTTTCCTTCACTCTTAAGCCCTTACTGGATCTCCCTGCTAACTGAATAATCCTGGGAAGGCATAAAAAAGGGATGTGATGAGAATTTTGCAAGGATCTGCTACCCAGCACTATTCCAAGGTGGAAAGTAGATCTAAACCATTTCACAATATACGGTGCTACTCTGAACTCAGTGTTAAGCCCTGGTATATGGATTTTCCAGAAATTCAACAGAATCAACAGCTCCTGTGCCAACAGTAGCACACCCTCTCATAGTATGGAGTTATAGAAGCTCTACTAGCTGGAGGAGAAAGAAAATTAAAAATTAGTTTTGTTAAAGTAAAGGCAGAAAGACAGCCCTTGGAAATGAGAAGGCTCAGGCCATCTATGGCAGTGACATAAGACTACAGACAGGGTAGTAAACTGCAGCTACATGCTTTCCATGGAGGGATTTAAGATTTATTGATGTCTGGCTGGCAAAGAAAAGAAAACTTATTTCTTTTACCTAGCTAGCTGAGTTGAGACTAAGGTGTTAAGGCTTTAAAAAAAAAAAAATCACATTCACAATGGAAATCTGCTCCAGTATTTCCAACATGACAAAACACAGCATGTGGTCTTCGTTGTACCCAAGACAAATAAAGCCTGCCATGGTAAACAGACTTTCTATTCATTCCAGATTTGCTGGATATTTGTTCAACCAACCCAGAGATCTAAGTGAAGTCTCCAGCGATGCTACAACCATTCTATTTAAAACTAATTCTCTTTTCCACTGTTAGTCTCCATTTCTACTTTTTTACATGTATTTAATCACTTAAACATTGCATACTTGCTTACTGAGAAATGCATAAGCAGTATGTAATTTTACTACCTGCATATTTTCCAAATACTGTAAGGCACATGCATTTTGCCACATTGTTAAAGTAACTTATTTCTTCGCATTGTAAAGTTATACTAGAGCCTGATGTAAAGAGAAAGCTCCATACACCTCTCCTAGGCAGAAATGAGACATTAAGGCTGAAATTCTGAACACTGGAGTCCACTTAATTCTAGAAATAAAACGTAAAATGAAAAACGATACAGTCTAATTCGAACTCTCCAATATTCTTCTTAGACTATTTTATTAACTCTGTAAACCCTAAAACCATTGCTGTCAATGTCACATGCACCGAATCGTGCCTTCTTGAAGTAAAATCTTAATACGGGCTACTCTGTCAATGTGACATTTTCATTAGTTCTATTATTTTTGAACAGTAGCTCAGCAGTATGAAAAATATCCTGTAAGGTGGTCTCTGCCTGTTAGCTCACGACTGTGAGAGGACAACAACCTTTTTGATTATGTCATTGAATTTAGTCATGAAATATATGTCCTTACTATACGCAGATACAATTTTATCCTTTGTATTTTGTCATATGCCTCTGTGATATGAACAAAAAGAGCTGTGTTCATAATATCAAAGAAGCACAATTGGGTCACCTTTGTCAGACAAAAAAAAAAAAAAAGCAAAAGGCAGAAGACTGGATTTAGAATGTGCCTAAAACAAATTCCACAGCACAGCTTAACAGTAAAGATGGGGACTCCTGCTGTTCCAAGTCCATGCTGCCAGAGGCACAGATCACCCTGAAAGATAATGGGAGTGCGGGCTTTTCAACAAAACTGAGGCTGACTTCAGTGGTGTGTATAGCAGAATCAAGTACAACGTGGGGGCAGGACTGATTGGCCCAATTCAGCACTCCTTGAAGGAAGAGAAGGAAGATAACTTTATAGCGTTTTCCCTATGAAGCACTGAAGGCATACCATTAAAGCAACTGATTAGAGGGTAGAAAGAAGCCAGGGTCATTGAAGCCTTTATTAAAGATTGTTCATTTCTTTCAGGAGGAGCTGCCTGGGCTATGGCTGCACGTCACTTATGTGGGGCTCTTGGATTCTTCCAACACTGTGTGTGTCTGATTAGAAGGGAAACGACATTGTTCTCACTTGAGTAGAGGAACTGACCTTCACTGACCAGAATTTTTATTCACACAGAGCATCGTTTGGCCACCAAATCTCCACCTCACGATTCCTCATCAGCGAGCTGCAGTGTTAGTTCCTGTGCAAAGTCAAAAAAGTCTATAGAAGTCCAGGCACCACCTTGGTTATTAACAGGTAATGTTGGAGCTTCTTCACAAGAGTTTAATGTAAATTTAACTCTGAGCTGACATTAACCCAACACTATTCTGTGAGCTCTCACTGAACCTGTGTTCCCTAAAGAGGGGCTTGGGCCTCCACTTAGTCATTTTTGCCATGTGAGAGACGGTAAGTGCTCCGTTTAACATTCATTACCGTCTAAGTGTAACATCCCCGTTTTTACCCAAATGACTAGAAACACACGTGCGTGCGCACACACCCTCTCTTGGTTATAAAACCTGTATTTTAGATTACTGACAGCTTATGTAATGAGGTGAGGTTGCTCTTAGGGACTCATCTGGGTCACTGGGCTCTACCTAATCCAGGTGAACAGGGACAAATGAATCCTTGCCAGTGCTCTTACGAGCTTTTTGGTCAGTCAACTGCATCCAAACACCCCTCTCTCCCAAATAAGTGGGAGCCTAGCCTGGGATTTTGGGTGCAAGTGTGGAGCCAAGAGTGATATATATAAGGGATGCAGCCAAAGCTGAAAATTGAGGTGTCAATTCCAAGGGGCTACGTGGGGCTAGAATGAGGCTATAGAACAGAAATGGGAAGTAGGGAGGAGAAAGCCCAACCTTCAGTGGGGCCTTGACTCACAGGCGTGAGGGGGATGGCAGGTACTTTTCCAGTACCTCAGCCCAGCAGTCCGGGTACCTGGCCAGGGGAACTGCCTAGGAGGTGGAGCCAACTCAGATGAGATGTTGCAACAAAGACCCCAACCTGACTAACTGTGACCCACCTGTGAGCCCATTTCTATGTGAACTTATGCTCAGCTTCATTCTTTTTCATTGAGGCATAATTGACATACAACATTAGTTTCAGTTGTACAACATAATGATTTGACATTTGTGTACACTGGAAAACAGTCACCACAGCTTCATTCTGACTGTGCAGTTGGGCTGCTCATTTGATTCCTCCTAAGTCACGGAGCTGTGAGTGGACCTATATCAAGCCCCAGCCCTGGGGAGCCAGAGGCAGCCTCATACCACGCATCTACCACACTCTCACAGCTTCCACTCCAGATTTCAGAGCCAACAGGTTCACGGCACAGTGAAGCCAGGAGAGAATCAGTCCCAGAAATGAGTGACTGGTCAGAGAAGTGCCTAGAGACAAAGCCCCCTTTTTCTTTCCCTTCAGATCATTACCATGACTGTGGTATTTCCAAGTATCTGGCTGTCTCTGTTCCTCTGTTGGATTCAATGGTTGCTATGTTAATTTACTTTCAACACACCACTCTGTGAAAAAGTTCTTTAACTGTTTGAAGTGTGGGCCTTGCCTATCCAGTAAGATTGCAGTTTCATTGAAGGTGTATTATAGCATTTACATGTCTACCAAAGTACATGCATTCTGCCCTCATATCCCGCCCCCTTCAAATCCTCAGTAAAATTAAGCCATTATTTTTTTCTTCCTCCTGCCTGGTAGTTAGCTCATTTCTTTCCCTCCAGATAAAATTCTCACATGGAGAAATCCACTCCGCAGGCTAGATACAAGCACAAGAATAGAAAGATGCACTTCACTGGATTCAGGAGAAGGGAGTTAAATTCTTAACTGAAACATACAAATACAGGGGAGATGACAACAGGGACAGCTAATGGACAACTTCAAATGTTATGAGAGAAAGGAAGAGAACTGTGGGCTGAGACTGGAGAAACGGATCCTACATCACAGAGGATTCTGGATATGTAGAAAAAAGAAGCATTCCAAAATTGGGTTAAACACAAAGTCACTTAGGTAGGAATGCCGTGGCCTATTTGACGGGAGACACGGGAGGGTTTTGAGTAAGACAGTGGTGTGATTAAAACAGTGTTTTGTATGATTCATCTGGCAGCAGCACGTAGGATAGACTGCAGAGGAAAGGAGAATGGAGGTGGAAAGAGGCAGGGGTCAATTATGACAATCTGGGCCAGCCCGGTGGCTCAGGTGGTTGGAGCTCTGTGTTCCTAACGCCGAGGTCAAGGGTTTGAGTCCCACATGGGCCAGTGAGCTGCACCCTCTACAGCTAAGATTGTGAACAAACAACGGCTTTCCCTGGAGCTGGGCTGACGTGAGCTGCCCAAGGTTGTCGGGAACTGCCATGTGCTGCCATGTGCTGCCATGTGCTGCCAGGTGCGGCCAGCAGCCATCATGAGCAGCCAGCAGCCGCCATGAGCTGCTGTGAGCGGCCAACTGATAACCGGCGACTGACTGCCTCAGCTGAGGGGAGCACAAAGCTCATAATACCAGCATGGGCCAGGGAGCTGTGTCCTACACAACTAGACTGAGAAACAACAGCTTGAACCGGAGTGTGGGGGGTGGAAGAAGGGGGAAAAGTTTATGACAATCTAGATGTGGGGTGAGAGCCATTCATTTATTCACTCAACAGTTATCTAATGTTTCCCATGTGTTCGATGCCATTATAGGTGCTGGGTGCAGTGGTGAGCAGGAAAGCAAGATACCTGCCCTCATGGGGTCCATATTCTAGCGACATGAAGGAGTCTGTTTAATGTCAGATAGTCACAAGTGGAGAGGAGGGAGGAAATAGGGTGATGTGATGGGGACTAGGGCAGGGCCTTTGAATAAGGTGGTAGTCTGAGCAGGTGTCGGTAGAGACTAAAGGATGAGGAGCAACTGAAGGGGGAGCATTTCGGGGAAAAGGAACAGTAAGGGCAAAGGCTCTAAGGCGAGGACAACCTTGACTTTCAGAAGAAACAGAAAGGACCCTGCGGCTGAATCACAGTGAACAAGCGAAAGAATGGCAGGAGACAGGGTTCAAAAATGGTCTGTGGGGGTTGGAGCCTCTAAGGCCTGTGGGCTCTGTTAAGGAATCGAGGTTTTATTAATAAGTACAGATAGATTTAGAGGAGGGAAGTGACGTGAGCTCATATACGTTTCTAAAAGGTCACTTTAGCTGCTGTGTGAAGAATGGGTTGTTGGGGGACAGAGTGGAAGCAGGGACCCGTTAGGGTGCTACTGCAGTCGTCTGGGTGGGAAAGGGGAGGACTAGGGCAGAAACAAGGCTAATAGGACTTGTCAATGAATTGGACATGAGGCATTCAAGATGATGGCAAGGACAATCCCAATTTGGGCTTTGAGCCTCTGGGGGGTAGCAGTGCCATTTACTGAAATGAGGAAAACTGAGGCAGGAAGAGCTTGAGGGACGTCTGGGACTGAGAGCTCAGTTAGGGACAAGTTGGACCTCAAGTAGAAAGTGGTACATACAGGTTTGGTAGTCAGGAGAGAAGCAAGCTTGAAGATAAAAATTTGAGACTCCATCAATTTAGGATTTATATTTACAGCTAAGGAACTACATGAGATTATCTAAATAATGTAGAAAAAGAAGAGGACCCAGGAGAGATCTTTGAAGTAATCTAACATTTCGAAGTTGGGTCAAGAGGAGTAAGAAAGGTTGATGAGGTCGGATGAACCAGAAAAGTGTCATCACAGAAGCCAAGGGGAGAAAGTGTTTCCGGAATGAAGGAGTGACCCATTGTGAAAAAGAGTGATGAGGGTTTGGACTAGGATAGCAGTAGTAAAAGAATCTACCACAAATCAGATATGTCTGATGTTGCTTCAAACGAATGAAATCTTCCAACCAACGCCTATGCATGTAATGAACGACCTTGTTTGGTTCTTGCCTAATTTAACACCTTAACTAAAAGTAGATATTTCTGGTGAGGATGGAGGCTGCGGGTTGGGGGAAAAGATTGAAGGCAAAAGTTGAGGGGGTGTCTTAAAAAGAGATAATAAACGTAAAAATCTCTATAAATTATAAAGCAGAATAGAGAAATAAGGCTTAACTGTGTATTACAAAATACTACTAAAAGGTATTGCCGTGTTTCCCCAAAAGTAAGGTCTAGCCAGCGAATCAGCTCAAATGCATCTTTTGGAGCAAAAATTAATATAAGACCCGGTATAATATAATCTAATACAATACAATATAATACTGGGTCTTATATTAATTTTTGCTCCAAAAGACACATTAGAGCTGATTGTCTGGCTAAGTCTTATTTTCGGGAAAACAGGGTATTATTAGTAATAATGATGATGATGATGATTGTATTGACTGGCCTCAAATGGAAAATTTCAATCTCTCGTATAGCAGTCTCAAAAATAGGGAATTGCAAAACTGAAAAATATTTCAAACAGAAGTAGTTGAAAATTTCAGATTGTGGATATTACTGAAACAGGAATTCCTAAGACATGATATCGCTGATTTAAAAAAACCAACTCTGGCACCAGGTATTGGACTGGCTGACTCAGGAGTCACAAAATTACAGAACAGGGCACTGAAATTTAGTTTTTGAGGAGTTGCCGTTCCCCTTGATTGGTTCTGAACAAAGGCCAGTTCCCTTCCAGTTGCTCCTTCCCAAATACTTGCCTTTATGTTTTCAAAAATGGAAAAATTCAGTACTGCTATCATTTTAACAGTCATGTCCTCAACCCACGTATATCAAACAGAAGCTTCCCAGGTAGAGTGGTGACGTTGGATTTCATTGATCATCTTTAAAGGGAAAACTTGTTCCAAAGTACTTTTGAATAAATTGTATAGCGGTCAAAGTAAATTTAAATGAACACAATTCCCACTAAATCATCAGCCAGAAGAACTATGCACAGATGGTATAATTCTTCATTTACAGTTTTAAGATCACTCTTCACATAGTTTCATTTGGAATTCAGCATGTTTGAAATTCTCTGGGTGCATTTTTTGGGTGAGGATTTCATAAGGATAAACCCCAAAGACAGGCAACTGCCACTAAGGAGTTTGGAGATGCTGGGCAATTCCTCATCTCTTTAAGTCTCAGTTTCATCAACTGTGAAATGGAAATGCTGCTCCTTGTCCTGTTCTCTCAGTTTAGAGATCTGGAGAAACTGTGCACGTAGGCTTTGGGTGTCCAATATCCTCCTGGTCAGAGAAGGGGAAATCGCATGCAGAAGAAACGCTGTGGCAATAGCCCATGACTTCATGAAGCCCCCCAAAAAGAAGCTGAAGTAGTTTTAAAATGCTAGACCTTTAAAGAGGACCAAAATTCATGCATAGATCCAGGCAGAGGTGTAAAGGCACTTGGCCATCACAAACTCACTTCTCTATCTCCTCCATCATAACAGGAAGCCTTGCATCACAAAGGACCCAGCAGGAAAATAAATGGAGGAGGTTACATTATAGAGTGGCCAGGCACTCCTCTCACAGTTTGAGTATCTGAGATGGAAAAGCACCTTTGAAAAGGAAGAATAATATATATTTCTTTATTACCATTAGACACATTTTAAGAATGATTTTTAATGGCAGACCCTCATCATTTTGGCATTGTCCTCCCCGTCCAGAAGCACCACTGTTCGCCTAGGCGTAGAGCAAGCCGACATACGGGAAGTGGAAAGGGGAGAGGAATCTTTAGTGTAAGCAAGGCTTTGTTTTAGAATCTTTGGATTGTAGTCACACTTTCCAGATCATTGCTTCAGAGGAGTCTACTCGGTAATGGGGTTGGTGTACAAGATGATGTCAGGGAAGGGTTTCCAGAAAAACATTCAGCTGAGAAAAATGAAATGAAGATGCTAATCCAGGACAGTAATGCACTGTTACCATACCTCCCTCTACCTCCCAGGGGTCTAAAGGAGATTGTGGACCAATTCCTGTCAACACACAGGGCTTGCACACACTGTACCCTTCCCCTCATCCTCAACCCCAAGGATGCTGACTCAGCATCTGGCCCAGAGCCAGAGAGGCGTATTCTGAATTCAGAGTGTGCCACAGTGTTCAGAACAATTACGACATAATGGCTGCAAAGCTGTTCCTGAAAGCCAAGAAAACCTGAGTAATGTGGTTGGGTTATATCATACATAAGGGCTTAATAGAGTTTAAAAACCAATTTGAAAATTCCTTCATTCCATAAAGATAGCATTAAGACGAGGGCAAAATCTTTCAAGTCAAGGGATGGGAACCAAGTACATAAAGAATTAGCAGACTCCTGTCCACATTATTCTTAACCAAAATGACCCACCCATTCCCTTTGAAGATATCTCTGATACTTAATACTGACCCAGAAAGAAGGCAGTTTCATTAAAACATCTCAGTCCTATTTGTACCCAGTTAGTTATGCCAGTTTCATTGCTATTTAAAAAGCACACAATCCCATTTTCAAAAACAACTGTTTGCAATTCAAAATCTGTCCATTCAGGCAACGTCTTCCATTCATCACTGACACTCCACCACTTCCATTTCATCTTGCCAAAGAGGAGACGTTATCCTCATGACCACATAAGACCCGAGAGATGTTTCATTCATTTTAGCCATTTTGTAGCAAAAGACTTTGGGACATTTGAATTACTAAATCTAGCATTTCCTTGGACTTGGGATATCAACAATACAGAGGCCTGTGAAGCACAGTGTTCAATCTGGATATTGGGAACCATCCACTCTTGAGGTCAGACCCGAGCATCCCTCAGTTACGTGAAATTCTATAATCCTCTGAATCCTAGTCTGTTATTTGACGCTTAACACCTATCACTGATAGAATACATTGGAACTGGGAAATGACTTTGGAGATCCTCTTGCTTTATGGATAAAGAAACTAATATTTAACCAAAGCTTTTCATACTGTATTTTTTTGGTCTATTTCTCTATGGCCTATTTATATACATAATGAAAACAACAGAGAATTTTCAGGATTAAAAGGGATCTCCAAGTTCAATCCCCCTTCTTTCAAAAAAAAAAAACAGCTCAAAAGCTTTATGCATGAATCCTCAGAGTATACCAAATAACAAATACCACATATTTAAGGCTTAATTTAAGGATGGATAAAATGAGGAAAAGTCTCATTTTCAGATGGCAGAATTCTTTTACTATAAGAATGAAGTTCTGATCTCTAAATGTAAAAAGATACAGATTAACTTCACTTTTGAACCTGGAGAAATGGAGCTGAATTTAGACCTTTTTTCTCAGTCTTATGTCCTAAGCTGCCCCAGCCTACTGACTTTCTACTAAATAACAGTATCCTTTCTCTTAGTTGATTGGAAGAACTAAGAAGTAAACTTTTAGGAAGAGTTACAAATCAAAATAATTCAATCTCATTGTCCTTCCTCCTGACAAAGCTAGAAGCCATTTTCCCATTGTTTCATGGTTAATATGAAAAGCACAGGAACAAAGAGAGGAAGTTCATTTATTTCCAGTAGTAACATTCTGGTTTCTGCTGCAATTCCATTGGCAACAGAAGGAAGCAGCATATACCATGACTGCCCCATTACAACACAAAAAGCTGTTGACTTTGAACTTCTCTGGAATGTTAGCAAAGTAAAGATGTTTGTGACTTTTCTTCAATATCATTTGGGCAACGTAACCTTAAAATAGTGACCATACATAGGCCTCTATCCTTAATGCAAAACCAAACCAAGATATGAGTGCCCCAGGTAAGCTAATAATTTGGTATATCTTCAAATGGATACTCTTCAAATATTTGCTCAATAGGTATTTGGGTGAGGAGTTGAGCATGGCAGGCCTGGAGAGAGTGTGACGACAGGGCTGGTGAAGCCTTTGAGCTTGCATGTTCCATTCAAACAACAAAGGCCCTGCAAGTGACCAGGCCAGATCTCCCTGGACGGCAGTTTGGTGACCACCTACGTATTCTCAAATATGCCCTTCCCTATTCCAGGCTGTTTATTAATAACTGCAGCACTTACAACTGCATCTAGTAACCCCTTGAAAGGGGTTATTGTTTTATATTCTTTTCTCTACCTTGTTGCATTCCCAATGATGTTTTCCTACTCCTTACAGGGACACTGTCTTTTTATTTCTATAACATGTACAGTGTCTGCAATGTACCAGGTACTAGACATACAAAAGCGATTAACATATTTTCCTTGCCTTTAAGGTACTCACATCTTGGGCAGGAGAAAGATTTACAAACAAATAATACAATACCACAGTGATGAAGCCTGTAGCGGTAAAATGGTTATTACCAGGTATTACTGGTGAAATGCTCCGAAATCCTTGGAGATGGGTACTTTCTTAAAATAGAAGGTATTTTGAGTTTGCCTTTATCTTTGGAAACCTTCGTTAGGGTAAGGACTGAAATAAAAAGAGAGTAATGTTTTTGTGCCTCTAGTACCCTGTGGCTGTAAGTGGCATGGGGAGTTAGAGATAGGGGATAATAC
Source organism: Rhinolophus sinicus (assembly GCF_057876585.1). NCBI lineage: Eukaryota > Metazoa > Chordata > Mammalia > Chiroptera > Rhinolophidae > Rhinolophus > Rhinolophus sinicus. The sequence goes on from NC_142503.1 coordinate 87,622,050, forward strand.
CTATGTGAAACTTAGCCAAAACCTTTCATTTTGCATGTTCTTCTTCAAATGATTTTGTCCCTCGAACTTGCTATATGATACTAGAGGAAGGATGAAGGAAACTCGCTTAGTCCCTGCTACCTGTGTAGCACGTCTCTGGATCCAGATGGTTTCTCCCTTTCAAAATAATTGCAAACAAGATTAAAACTGCATGAAGGAACTATTCCAGCTGGCTTTTGGCTTCCTCTGATGTACACTCCTTGAATAAAACAGTGGCAAAATTAGATTTAAAATAAGAAACATAAAAAATCTTACGAGTACCAGATCACCTCAAAGTCCTACTAATATGTGAAACCCTGAACCCTGGCATTTGAGTAACTGAATTCACCAGCTAGCTACAGTATGCACATGTTATGAAATACAAAAACTTTAAAAATGAAAAAATAACTGATTTTGAAGGCATAGCTCCACATTGCCTCTGGGTGCTTAAGAGTATGACAGAGCCAGGCATCTGGAATAAAACAGAAATACAGTCCAATAAATTCTCAAGCTGGAAAATCCTCATTTCTATTACCATACCTGCCCTCAATGCATCTAAATAAAATCACATCGCCACATTTTCCTCGGGTGAAGGAGACAAAAACAATATTGATCCTTCCTTGGCAGGTGGCTACTTCTGACCACGGCAAGCATGAAGAAAGAAAATCTGGGGAGTCTGCTTGTCTAAAGCACCAGCCCCACTAATCTTAATTTTCACAACAGGACATTTCTGGTTCCAGGCAATTCCCCAATAGAGCAGGACCCAGGTTATTAGGCTATGACATTTCACACAAAACCATGATTAATTCTGCCTTACTCCAATATTACTATAATCATTCAATATTTCGAGGGTATACCTTTTTTCCAAGTGTTTTAAATCTCAATGTATACAGCTCCAAATATGGGTAGAGAGTTTCGTATGTATTTTCATAAGCTATTGCTCAGATGATTACTAAATGAAAAGAATGTGGCCTCTAACAGCCACTTCAGCTTACACAGTGTCATGCACACTGAGACGTGTAGTTACAGGAGCTCTGCTTATGTTGGTAAATGTGCTAGAAATGGTTGGGGATGTGACAGATCCTAGACACCATTCCTGCCCTAGAGGAGTTGAGACTCTTGGGGTCAAACTGGGTTATACTGTGAATTTTTTTTCAAAAGTGCTCTAAAATATAAAGTACTACATAAAACACTTTCTGTTAAGAAGCAAGAATAAAGATCACCAGGCCCAAAACTCCTTGTGAAAGACAGCCTTAAAACTGGCACTTGCCTATTCATGTTAGTAATAATTTAGTAGGGACTTTGGTACTTCTAGCCTTACTAAAAATTTGTATGAGGTGATACTTGTCACGAGGAACTGACAAGGCTAAGTGTTTGTTGAGAACCGCACAGTCTCTGATTTATTGTCATTGTTCAGCACCCAGAGGAAGGCTTTGCCCGCTCAAGCAGAGAGGAGGTCCAGGGGGCCCTGGGCTCACGACGTTCCGTACTGCACCTGTCCCTCGTCTCACCCTCAATTAAAGGTCAACGCGGCTGCTCAAAAATATTTATTTAAAAAGGCAGTCATCTCAGCGGGCTGCCAATTGAGATTATATTGCCACTTCATAAAAGTTCATTAAACCGGGGACGGGGGTATCTGTGAATTACTACAAATAACACGAAGTTGAAATGCTTTCTGCTTTTTTTTTTTAAAGCTGCCTTTTCCTACCCATTATTTTGTTCATTTCCCATCGCGCGCGAAAATACACGTACAAACACACACACACACACACACACACACACACACACGAACTCACTCTCACTCTCTGCCTCCCCCCCATCCCTCCCCCCACCCCCGGGGTTCATGGATTTATGGCTCCCGGTTTAATTAAAGCTCCTCTAACGACAGTCGCAATCGGCTGCGTGCAGCACAGCCAGGGGCTCGCCTGCGCCCCTCTCCCGCCGCCTGCGGGCTCTGGGCAGGGGGGTCCGCGAGCGCCCACCTGCCGGCGCCGCGCCGCCGACACCCACCTGAGCCTCCCGCCGCCTAGGTCGTCGCTTCCGTCCTGCGCGCGGCACTTCCGCCTGAGCCGCCCGCGCGGGCTCCGCGCCCCGCACTTCCGCCCGGGATCTCGGATCAGATCAGATAGTCCCGCTGAAGGGTGGCGGGGCCTGGGCCGTTAGCGTGAAAAGAAAGACACAAAAACCAAGGCCGAAATGTAAAAAAAAAAAAAAAAAAAAAAAAGGGGGTGGGGGGGACGGTCACGGAAAAGTGACCCGGCGTATTTGGGGACCATTTAATAATGAGCGTCGGGTGTGGTAATCAACTTTTTGAGAACGTGCAGACCATTTCATTTTAATCCCTAGGGAGGCTCACTCATCCATTCATTTAATGTTTAATGTTTACCGTCTTCCTCTGGGTCCAGACTGAGCTAGATTATGAAGAACACAATTATGAACTAAACTGGCAGCTGTCCCCTCCCCAAACTTCAAGTTGTGTAGGCAAGTCAGACGTTAGGAAATGATCCTAATGTCACGTGTTCACTGAGCTTAGTGCTTTGAAAGGGAGGGAATAATGTGAAAAAAATATGAGTGTGATATAGTTAAAGAGGTAGCTTTGGGGCTGGGGTGAGTAGGGCCGGGCTGGGCAGGGACCGAGCTCTGCAGGACTAGGAAAGGCTGCGCCTGGAGGGATCCCAGCATGAGCAACGCACAGAAGACTGACTAGTGTGGCTGCAATGCAGAGGGAGTGGGGAGAGAAGTGGAAACAGCCTGAAGAGGGGAGGCAGGCGTCAGGCCATGCAGCGCCTTTCAGGTTTGCACAAAAGGTAGCTGGAGGAGTTTTTATCTTCCTTTGTTTTTGTATGTAGGAAGGAGGTTGAGTTGATCGCCTTTCCATTCTGAAGGGATCACTCATCTTTAGGAAGGAGATGAGTTGAGGTTGGGGTAGGTGAGCAGAGTACAAGCAGGGAAGGCAGGAGGCCACTAACTGGTCCAGGGGGTAGGTGTGTTGGCTTAAATGGTGGTGCCGTATATAGTGAGAAAATGATGGATAATAATAAGAGTAATACTCAAAGCTAACATTTATGATTGCTTGCCATCAGCTTTACACTCATTAACTTGGTTTTGATCCTGAGAACAATCCTGTTAAGTATACTTAGTACCGTTTTATAGTTAAAGTAATGGAAGCTTCATAACTGGTTCTCAGAGCTAGAAAATGGCAGAGCTGGGATTCCGTCTCATGCTGTCTGATGCCAGTATCCATGACTTTACCACATTACATACATTATGTTTTTTTGTGATTTTTTTAAAAAGACAGAAAACAAAGGTCAGGAATGCATCCCCTAAACAAACCACATTGATCCTCTGACATTGTTAGAGGACACATCTAGAAAGTAGTGTTTTCAAATTCTTACTTTATCACTTCAGTATTTGTTGATAGCAAAAGAGGGGATTTTGTGACTCTCAACAGACTACTTGTGATTATTTTTGAGTTGATACACACTGATAAGACCTAATCTTTCTGGGGGGAAAAAAGTCAGTCTACAAAGTGCACTCCACCTAACAGTTGCTGATATAATATCTTTAAAGAACTTATCTTGGGTCTATTTATAAACACCTTAGCGGAGCATGCATAACTCGCATTTTGTGGAGAGATAGAAAAGCTTCCTAGAAATGCAACTCCATATCAGTTTCCAAATCTCATTTCTTCTTGGAAAACAAAATAAATTGGATTTGTGAAACCTGATTTCATCTACTAAAGAAGAGTGACTTCTTTAGTGAAGTCACTCTTCTATAGTGAAGGCTTTCAGCATTGGTTACCAGTAAATTTCTCTAAGGAACCAAAAATTCACAAATTTATAGAATTTGAGTTTAATTCGTAAGAATTTCTTGGGTTGTTCAGATGATGGCACAAGACTTGGTACATCTGTTACAGGAGTCTCGATTCTTCTTGCCGACGTAATGAAGAATCAAAGGTCAGCAGCTGATTAATATGCAAGCAGGGTTTATTAATGATATGAACTCAGGGAAGAGAATGGGTCTAGCTGAGGAGGGAGAGAGAAGCATAGGCTCCCAGTAATAGTGATACACTCTTAGGGAAGAGAACAGGCCTAGCCAAGGTGAGGAAGAGGAGGGGGGGGGAAGAGAGAAAGATAGAGAGAGAGGAAGGGGGAGCTCGAGGGCCAGAGAGAGAGAGAGAGAGAGAGAGAGAGAGAGAGAGAGCCCTTGTCCTGAGGACATACAGTTTGCTCGGTGGGGTGAGGGAGTTTTATATTGATTTGGTGGGAAAAGTGGTGCATGCTCTTCCATGGGAGGGCGTGACCTCCTACGATGGGTGGAGGTCTGTTGACTCAGATCCTTATCTTGCTCCAGACCACCTCGCATCACCTGTTGTTGTAAAAACATATACTTGGCTGACTGGAGGCCCATTATTCAAAGCTGGTTACGAGCTTTTTCTGCAGACACTGTGGACCCCTCCCTCCCCCTCTCCTCCTACATTTTCTATCTTCTACCTAACATATCCATGTGATTGCTTTGGTTGAGGGTAGAAGTCCTGTGAAATGACTAGGAATCCCGGAGAAGTCACTGTAGTCAATGCCCAGTCAGTTTCACTCCCATCCCTGGCTTTGCTTGACTGAGTGTTAGGAGCCCAGACGACCAGTTTAACTTCTAGATACAGGACTCACAATGCTGAGCATATGAGCTTGCCTGGGAAATTGTCTAGAGCCTGACCGGGAAAAAAGCATTGTCTCCAAAAGAAAAAAAGAAAACTGCCAAAGCAAAATTAATAAACATTTGTTAAATGGTCAAAATTATAATACTGAGTCAGCTTCATTCATCGCTGGATATAGTGTTCATAGCAATTTCATTATATTTGAAAACAGTCTTTAGATGGGATGTTCTTACTGAGTAAGAGTTCCTAATATACATGATGAGTGTTGAGAAATCACAACATATTTTAAATTAGGTACTTTAGCCAAACAATTTCAAAAGCAAAATTATAAAATCCTTTCTAAGCAAAATTATTAAATGTGGGATGTGTACACATTTTAATATCTTTCAATTGATGTGAAAATAAGAGTAGAGAATATGAAGGTCTTAGTATAGTAATCAGTCTTGTACAATTTTGTTCACGCAGAACACGCTTGTCGTAGACACTTGACCTACACCTTATCCTCTAGGTCTGGACTCTAATCCCCAGCTATGCCCTGGGAATCTGGAAAGGACTGATGAAAGATCTCTGTGTTCTGGAATGTCAGTTTAGAACCTACCTGGGTTGAGTGCTCTGAGATCTCAAGGCCCTGCCAGCTCTATGGTTAGTTCTGAGACTAAAGCCTGTTCTAAAGAAAGCCTGCTGGTATATAGTCTGGTCTGCAACTCCTGAGATAACTCCAAGGATACTTTAGAGGACACTGCCTGTTCTTTCAGAGGTGGTCTGGAGCCAGGCTTTCCCCCAAGGCCTCCCAAGGGCTGGATATGTGATATGGCGGGAGGCAATTTCACTCCCATTCCTGGCTTTGCTTCTGGGAGAACAGGAGTAAAGAATACCTTAGAAAAAGAATATATGTCCTGACAGGTAGTGACTATCACTCCAGCTCGATTTCACAGTAACCTGGCTCCATGCTGCCACTTAAAAAACATGCAATCTGAACTTTGACTTGGAGAGACAGTCCCAATAACTGCCATAATTGGTTGATGTAATCATGATGATAGAAGTATTTAGAAACCTGGTAGGTTTTATTACCAGTCTTTTCTGGTCCTTATAGTGAGCTTATCTGTTTATCTAATGAGTGTCTCATCCCCAGTACTGAAAACTCTGCAGGAAATGATCTGTAAGGGCCAGATATTGTGTTATATTTAAGGTCATGGAGAAAAACAGTGGCAATCTCCCAAAGAAAAGACAGGCATCTGAGTCTGGATATGTTGGGTCACTAGGGTCACTGTTGACTCCCCAGGCCAACTGTTACAGGAAACAGAATTATAAGCCTGTCTAACCAGGAGAGAATGGACTTCAGAAACCTGATTTCTATATCCCCCTTGACATTTGAAAAACTCTGCTCTTGTGCCAGACGTTCAGAGGAGAGTGAAGAAATTTTTAAAAGAAGAAAAATGTTTGTTTGTTTTAAGGTTTGCTCAGTAATCCACTTATGCCATTTACATTATTTAAAGAAACCTTTCCCTGTAAACACCATTAATTATGTAGTATAAGAGCCAAATAAAAATGCTAGAAAAATAAAAGTAATTGTTGAATAAATTAGTATAGTTTGAGTGCACATATATTATACAGAGACTGTAGACTTTTACAATTTATTAAAGAGGTGGATTTGTGGTTTTCTATTGTTTGACCTGCTAGGATGGAAAAACAGAAATGACATTTTACAGATGGATGCCAAAGCCATTAAATTTGAACTCATACTGGCAATGAAATTATGATTTTCACAGGGGCCTTGACTCATGTCCCCTTTCTATATCTGTCTTAAAAAGACTACGGGGGGAGATGTGGGTTGAGTGTCCCGTGGATTTTCCCAGAAGGTTTGTGGGAGCCTACAGTCTATTCCAAAATCAGTAGCCTCCAACGTCTTCTCAAGTGCCATCACAGAAGTTTGCTTGCGTTTGTGCTAAAGGAAATGAATACATGCAGCCCTCCAGGCACAAAGTGGGGCAGGGTCTGAAGTTGTTGCGGAAATGTGGCATGGGACCTTGTACTAACAATGACAATATACGTTTGTATCACCTTTGTAATATATCAAGGACTTTCATGTATATTATATCATTTGATCCTTCACAATAATTCTGTAAGATCGGTATGACATGTACTTTTACCAAACCCATTTTACAGATAAAGAAACTGAACCTTAAGGAGATCACGATGAAGAAGGGATTGGAAAGCATTTCCTAACTCCTATCTATATTTTTTCCACTGCCATATATTTCTTTTTAAGTGTAAATGAATAGAAAGATGGTTTCGTTGATAGCAATATTTTGTGCTATGTGGACTCTTTTAAGAACATTTGAGTGCATTTACATCATTTCCTCAGGGAAAGTTTTGTTTTACTTAGAGAAGCAGGAAATGGAGTTGAAATGGGAAGTTTTTCATTTTTATGGATTAAAACCTTATGTTATGTTCAGTAAGCCTGGATCACAGAGGAGAATAGATTTTTCACAGCATAAAGAGGGGAGAGAAGAGCAAAAAGCACTTCCTTGGTTCCCCGCTTCAGATCGGCACCCATCTAGGGAGGCCTATTCAGACAAAACAGGGTGATTGGGTCATTAGTCAGCTAGAAGCCAACACCGTCCTCCAGCATCCCACAAAATACTGACTGCGTTGAAATTCACGCTTACTTCTCATAAGAATTCTGAAGGATAATTTTTTTCACTGCTTTGATCATCTTTCAGAAATATGCTGAAATATTTTGCTGTATTATCTACTATGTCAGCACAGCACAAAATAGAGGGAACTTGTCTTTCATTTGTTTATTCAGAATAATGCTCGCCAAGTATGTATTAATACTACTAGATCCTAGAACTCTGGGGTTGAACCAAATGGACATGCCTCTGGTTGTGATGGACTCCCAGTCAAGTGGGGGAGATGAATGTGAATCAAATGATCACATCAGTAAATACTATAGAAGCCTTCTTCCAAGGAGAGCAAGACTAGTAGCTGAGTAGGTAATTGAAAAATGCAGTTTAAATGGGAAATCGTTAAACTCTCTCTCTCTCTGTGTGTGTATAATTTTCTTTTTTACTTAAAACGCATAAATAAACATTTATTTGCCATATGTGATAGGGCCAAGTTGCTTTCTTTGAGGATCAGTCCAGTAACTGAAGTTTTATATCATTTTTTTTTGCATAAAAACTCAGTCAAAAGAGATATCATCTACAATTTCCAGTTTCAGACACTTTAACGTGGAGGGAGAACCTAAAGACACTTGTGAAGTCACTTGAATTCATTTAAATTTTTATGATTTTTCCCCTCAATCTTCTACACTTGTCCTGCCTAATTTAAGAGCAATTTCCCTGCAGCTTTTTCAAGTCTTTCTAAAGCATTTAACTTACTTTTCATGGAAATAAGAACTCTTTTTTTATGCTCATATTTAATTAGTTCATGTGATATTTAATTAAACTACATAATTATAGTAATCAAGTACAACTGCCATAAATAGGTTTGGGAACAAAAGCAATCCCCTCTTAGTAAGGACAGAGTTTAGTTGGTGGGGGTAGAAGTAATGAGGGTATATATTAGGTAGCAGAAACCACAAGTATTTATTATGTTCTGGCCAATAAGTCAATACGTTTTGCAGATGGATTTGCAAACAACAGTTAATTCCCCGAGGAGCTCAATTAAAAGTTGTTCTATTGTAATTAAAAACTAATAAACATTAATAAGGAAAAGCAGTGGATGCCATAAAGGCCTGTAATTGGAAGATGTGACTCAGCCTTAAGGTGTCAGGAAAGGTCTTTCAGAGGACTTGACAGCTGAGCTGAGATCAGAGGCTGGTTAGGCATTTGTTGACGGAGGGGTCTGGAGAAAAAGAGGTCCAGGCAGCAGGAGCAGCAGAGTCGAGGCTGTGAGGGCAGAGGGAATATGTGTTGAAAATGAGGAAGTGAAAGAAGCCAGTGTGGTCAGAGTCAAACGTGGATGTGGGAAGGCAGTCCAGGATGAGGCAGGGGAGAGGCCAGTTCTTGCCAACGTTATAGGCTCTGATAAGCATGAATGTCTTCATCCCTTTTGACAACAGGATGTGTCAGTGGTTAGAAGCAAGGGTCTGTTTATTTGATCAAGAGCAACAGCTAATTTGTTGAGAATTTTGACCCTCAAATCTAATTTGGGCACTCGGATTATTTGTTTTAAATACACTCTAGGTAGTGGAGAAAACAATCTTAATTTCTGCCAACCAGAATTTCTCTTAGGGAGGGAACTGTCCTTGACTAGGGGAATACATTCATTAGCCACATGTGGGTCAAAGTTCAGTTCTGATTGGTAGGTGTCAAGATAGTAAAAGAAATGCTAAATATCTCTGCTGAGAAATTAAGAGGGAGAGAGAAAGAAGGAAGGGGTTGTGTGTTTATTAGGTTCGTAGGGCCGCCAACAAAGTACCACCAACTGGAGGGTTAAAATAACAGACATTGATTCTCTCACAATTTTGGAGACTAGAAGTCTGAAACGAAGGTGTCAGCAGGGCCATGCTTCCTCTATGAGGCTCTGGGTAGTCTAATCTTGCTTCTTCCTAGTTTCTGGTGGTAGCTGGCAATTCTTGGTATTCTTTGGGGTACAGTTGCATCATTCCAATCTCTGCCCCTGTGGTCACATGGCTTTCTCCGTCTGTGCCTCTTCTCCTTTTATTATAAGGACACAGTCATATTGGATTAGAGCCCACCCTTGTGACTTCGTCTTAACTTGATTACACCTGCAAAGACTATTTCTATACAAGGTGTCGTGCAGGGAGTCCAGCGGGGTCTCTGCTCCCGCTCCCCACATAACGCAGGATATGGTGAGGCCAAAAAGGAACACACAAGGAGCCATAGGTAGGGGAGTCATACTAGTATATTCTCGCTGGCGGCACTATACTCTCACTGGAGGCTGGATCCACACTGTCCGCAAACCGCCATCCACGCTTGCCAGCCTAGCCGCCATCTTCTTGCTAGCCCCCATTCTTTCTCTCCTCTCTTCTCCTTCTAGCACAGCCACAGCAGTTATATTAGTGGTCAATGGCTCACTGGTTACAGCTGACGGCCAACTAGCCACAGCTGATGGCCATGCAATCACAGTTGGCCATTTACTACCTGAGCCAGCACCTATCTATGTGAGGCTGAGAGCCTGGAAACTACTTTCTGGGGCTCTGCCCCCACACAAGGCCATTCCACAGATGCTAGGGGTCAGGGTTTGAATATAGCTTTTGGGGGACATAATTTAACCCACAGCAGGTGTGAAGGGAGAGTGGTGAGAAGGATTAGCAAAATCTTAGGAGGTTAAATGGCTAGGGTGGTTATAACCAGTAAGAAATTGCTGGGGCAGGATGGCTGAAAGGACTGATAGGGTTTTCGAGTACTTTTCTTAGAGTGTAAGATGTGACAGCTTACATCACATCTTCATTATTGTACCCACGTGGTGGTTCCCACATTTCCAGTGAAAGTTTTGCTACATGTATTTACTGATACTTTGGTGGCGGAGGAGAAGGGGCAAGTGACAAATGGAGTCACCAAGAAGGATTTGGGTCCCGTGTTTGGGTGACTGACATAAAGGGTTTGATTGCAGAAAACCTCACAGAGAACAACTCAAAAGAGGCTGAAAAGCTGAAAAAAAAAAAGTAATTCTGTGACTATAAATCCTGCCTCCCCCCGAACCCAGATTAGAGATTATTGGATTTCCACAATCTCTAGCATTGGGGTTTGGGTCAACCATATTTCCATCTTGTTGAGCTAAGGTTTCAAACACATTGGTTAAAAATTTTTCCCTTCACTTTGTTCTATCGGCCTTTTTTTTTAGGGCACAGTGCATGATTTTAGCTAAATCAGAAGTGTTGTTTTTTAAAAAAATCCTGTATCCTAGATCTCTTGCCCTACCATTTCGAAATATAAAAATTTCAAATAGAATATCACTTTGATGGCAAGAGAATGTTCTCTGAAATTCAGTTTTCATTTCTTGTCAGTCTCCCTCATAATAGAAACCTTTTCATTTCACTTCCCCATCTGTGGCTGAGGAAGCTCTTCATGCCTTTCATTCAGGTTTGAACCCCAGCTCTGAAAATGAAGGACCTCACTTCCCAGAGTGAGTCCAGATGTTCATGTTCAGCGTTATTGCTACTAACCGTCAAGTCTGAGAGTTGTACAAAATTAAATCCGTCCTTGAGGCCTGCAAGGCAAGATGATCTTGATGATAGTTTAATGTCCTCAGAGTGAAATAGCTGAAATGGGAGAAGAACTACCATCTCCATGAACTACGATCCCGCACAACAGCCTTTCTGTTCATTTCTGTGCTTCATTTACGTTGATGTTGAACACAAATGTGGTTTTAAAACACCTAAAAGCCTCCTTAAAACCTAAGTGACTGACAAATGGTTAGAATAATTAATAAAGCAGGTTTTTCTTTTTTTCTGTAAACAGCTTGAAGAAAATGAGAAACTTTGCAGCTGGCAAAGGCATTATTTGTGGCAAACATCATGCCTCTGTGAAGGTTTCCCCCATATTGCAGGTGCTTTGTGAGCACTGAGGCTGCTCACACAAAATGAAGCAAAAAGCAGAGCAATTTTCCAGGGATGGTGTCACACAATATGAGGTTATACTTAGGTATTTAAACAAAAACTATCTAGGGTCTTCTTCCACTTTGTGAATCCTGCATGGGTTTTTGGTCGCAATAGCTAGGTAGCGCTTACCCCTGAAGTAGCTGACTAACCCATCCATTCCCCTGCATTATGCCCGGGGAATGGTGTTCTCTGGCTGCTGAGGGAAGATAGGCCCTCTTGGTGAACCCAATAGTCATCCTCTCTAGCCTTTGAGAACACAGCCCGTCTCCCCCTTGGACCAAGCCATGTCTGCATGACTCTCGTCTGCTGAAGGAAGGCGTCCTCCATAGAGAAGGCACGCATGTCAGGGCTAGCCGTTCCTAGATGGCCTAGAGAATGATGGAGGAACGGCCTCTGAGCGTTGACCCCAGGCCTCCACCACATGCCAGTTGCTCTAGTTCTCTACAACGTTCTTTCCCACAATTCCTGTGTGGCGTTCTACTTCCACAATTCTTGCTCTGCCCTTATTAGTCCTTACAACAGCCCTTTAAAGGCAGTTGCTCAACCATGTAAGAGACAGATACCAGTCTTCTAGGACACCCACATTTTGACCACACCCTAAGCTCAAGACCATATTCTCATAGCTCTATACAAACTCTCAATGGCTACCACACATTAGAAAAATAACACAGAGAAAAAAAATTTCAACTTGAACTAGCCTTATAACTGCCCATTAGTGCTTGTAGGCAGTGACAGCAAAAAAAGCATTCTTAAGTTTTAAACATTTTATTTTCTGTTTTTTGATTTTTTAATAACAGCAAGTGAAGTTGGCCAGGATTCAGAACAAATCTCTTGGAATGGTAATAAAAATAAAAAGATTCTTTATAAAATCAAGAGTGTTAGCTACTTTCTGGGAGAAAGCGGGAAGGCTAAAGGATAACAAAACTTTGGCAGATATGAATTTTAGAAAAAAAATGCGGCTCAGTTATTCTCATTAGTCAAAAACACAAGACAGGAATAATTGGCATAAGCGTGGTAGAATAAAAGACATCGAATATAAGAAAAAACTCATTTTAAGTTTAAGGAAACTTTGGCATTGCCCCCTTGTACTGCTGGTGACAATTCAATTATAGTATAGTCATATTTCTTATTTTGTATTGTTAATTGGTTAAGGCGTAGAGCATCTTTATGAAATTTTTCTCTCTTTGTGTGCGCACTTGTGTTCGTGCCTGTAAAAACGAAGAAACAGAAACACAGCAGAGACACATATTACTAGCTCCATTCGTCTGGGGAAAGTTCACAACTCAGAATTACTCTTTCATTCCACTATAGTGAGGTAGATGGTCACTTTGGAGACATCTACTCACAGCTTTTTGCCACCCCCTACTCCCCACCCACGGTCTCATACTGGGGTTAGTTGTGGCTTCTTGGTTTAGCACTGGTCTCCTTTCTGATCATCACTGACTCTCACATAGGTGTAGATGATGAGGCAGAAAATCCTACCATGTGGAATAGTCAGCTCATGTTTCACTATATTTTCTCTGCCCGTCACCTGTTTTAAAAGCTTATCTGATTGTATATTATCTGTCATAGCTTGCTCAGATTCCTCTTTCCTGTTGGTCTGGAGAGAGAGAGAGAGAGAGAGAGAGAGAGAGAGAGAGAGAGAGAGAGAGAGAGAGAGAGAGAGTTTAAAGTTCTTTACCACCTAATGTTGCCTATGCTCTTACAGGTGATTTACGCACCGCATGGCCTCTGCTCCCTGTGTGCTGTAACTCAGTAACTCAGGGGTAGCTTGACCTTCAGCAGCTGCTGAGCCTCTTCGTCTCTAAGCAGGGACAGAGGAGACCATTATAGCAAGGAAATCACACGTGGCTTTCCAAACCGCATGAAATACATCTATTGTGACTAGGTGAATTACATATTCATGAAAACTGCCAAACGGAAGACTACTCCGCTTGCCAAGCACTCACCTTGGCTGAGCACAAGGCCCAGCAAACAATGCAGAGCTCTGGCCCTCTTATTTATTTGCCTTGACAATCAACATGGGCGGCATGATTGCAGGTTTCTACAATGTGCCGTGAGAAGAAATCTGGGAAGAGTTTGCATTGCTAAGGAAAATTGTATTCCATGATGATTTCATTTTTATTTCATATCAACAAGTATTTATTGGGTGCCCATTGTTCTAACATTATCTTAACAAAATTGCATTACTGTATGATTAAGAAAGGAATTTATTGGTCACAAGGTGAGTTTCTGCAAATACTATGACGATTTTCCTTCTCCCGTTAGACAGAATACCCAACTAGTGCTTGTGAAACCACGCACACCAAGACGATGAGTTTTGACGTTTTGTTTCTTTTTAATTCCTGATTTGTTAGCAGAGAATCATGGAAACTCCATATTTTACAGATGGGAAAATGAAGCCAGCGATGCTAAGTAACTCCCCCATCACCCCAGGGGACACTGTTAGTGGCAGAGCCAGGATGAGCACTGCTGTCTCTTGACTCTGAGTTCATATTCCCTCCACCACAACACTGCACACGTGTGGATTTGACATCAGTGTTACAATGTCAGTAATGACAGTGACTAAAAAGACTGTGACATTTAAAATGCTGTCCTTCGTTCTGTTCATAGCACTTCAGGGGCACAGTTCCAACAGTGGTTAGGTTCATGCATGTGCTCATCCTTCTTCCATCAGTCCTTACCCTTCTTTGCCCTGAGATCTGTCCGTCTTTACATTCTCCGCTGGGCTGCTGAGAACTGAGTTAAATGGCAAGAGCAATGGTGGTCTGTCTCTGTCTGTCTATCTATCTATCTATCTATCTATCTATCTATCTATCTATCTATCTATCTTTTCTAGTGAGGATCTAGCAGGAACCAACAACTGTGGAAAGCTGCTAATGAGGTGAACTCCTTGAGACCACGTTGCATCGACAGCCTCTTGATTCCCAAGCTTCTTGAATGTGGCAGAGAAGGCAGCTCCCCTCGGGGGTGCAGAGCTGCAGGATTGTTCTAGGACTCTTTTCTCCAGGCTCCTCCTGACCTTTCAATGATTTTGTTAGCACCTAATTCCCTATATTAAATCTCTTTCTACTTAAACTAGCTAGAGTGGTTAATCTGATCTGTAACTGAGTCCTGACTCATCTGTTGCTCACAGATCACCTGTGAACCCACTGCACCCTGAGTCAGTCTGTTCTATCATATCATCATATTGCATTTAAGTCGTTCTGTCTCCTTGTTTCCTTCTCTCTCTCTCTCTCTCTCTCTCTCTCTCTCTCTCTCTCTCTCTCTCTCTCTCTCTCTCTCCTTCCCGCCACCCCCTAATTCACAGACTATAAGCTTATTCATCTTTTAGTCCTGTTCTAGGTCAGATCAAGCCTGGCACATAACATCCACTTAAGAGATGTTTGTTTGAATAAACGGATGGATGACTAAATGCAGAGGATCAAATAACCTGTGATGCTTAGTTCATGGGAGAATGAAAATCTTGTGGAAAATGCAATTTTATATCCTACATATGCCATTAGTGTATGTTATTTAATAAAACATAGAAAGGCACACACTTTTAGCTTGATATTAATCATTACCTTTTACTTAAACAGTCAAATGGGATCTGCTGCTCAGCAGTTAAATATTTTGCTGTCCCTGGAAGATGAGCGATGTGCATTGACGAATGCGAGCCTTGCCTCTTTGTGCCTGCCTCCTACCCATTACATTTTTTCCTGGGTAAATTCTGAACAGGTGCTACTAGATGCCTCATTAACTGCACGGAGCTATGGCAATCGTGGGTGAGACGATCCTCCCCAGAAACTAGGCCCTGCATTCTTTAAACACGGCTCTGGACTTAAAGCATTGTGATTCTTCCTGTGTTGCCATCAGTGACAGACACTGTCTTAAGACGCTAAGAGCTTGAATTGATGTTGTGTCTTATCTTCTCTCTGATCCTCCCTTCTTGTCATTATTCAGTCTGCGCTCTATCATTTATCTATCTGTTTCATTTCTCCATGAATATGTATTAAGTGCCTTCAGATTGTGTTATAATAATAATAACATAACTTTTTAAACCATTTTAAAAGGCTTTCACAATTTTTAACTCATTTAATTCTCGCTAAAATTTTCTAAAGTCAGGAGGTTAGGCGTTGATATTCTCATTTTACTGGTGAGCATAGGTGAGGAGATGTAGGAAGGGTAAGTGTCCTGCTAAAAGTTATACAGCAGAACTGGGCCTCGATGGCACCAGCTGGTCTGACTGTAGGTTCAGTGTTTGTCTCAGTCCCATACTTTTTATGATATGAAACAAGACCACAAAACACAAAATAGGCAATATCAGATCTTTCGGGCTTTGCACTGTGGACCAGCATATTACATACACAAAAACAGAGAATGTCTTGATGAGTTTGAAAATGCTTCATCTCGATTACAAAAGGTATTTCCGTTATCAGTGAATGTGTGTGTTGCGTCTACACAAAGCACCTAACTGGGGAGAACACACCAACCTTAGCTGGCGATGGTGACTCTCTTTGGCATTAATGTTGCCACTGCAGCAGCAATTGGAGGTCACACACAGCACCCTGAACCTCGTCTGATAACATAGAGGATATTGAGCAATATTTCCAAGTAGGGGAGCAGCCAGGGGAGGGGAATTAGGATGGAAAACATCCCAGAAGCCCAGTCAAACAGGGATTGCTTGAAAGGTATAGGGTGGAGAGGAGATGCTGTGAATCATTTTCTGTGTGATACCAGAGAGCAAAATACCAACACCAGTGAGTAAAATGACAGGAAGATACAAGAAAACATTTTCTGACAGTCACAGGACTCCAAAATGAGAGGGACTACACTGGAAGGTAATATGCCCTTTGTTATTGGAAATGTTCAAAAAGATGACCACCTGTCAAGACTATGACAAGGGAGCCTCCCTTGTGGGGAGGTTAAACAGTCATCTAATTGTCAGTCTAATGTCACCTGGGAGCTGATTGAAAAGCAGGCCTAACTTGAGAGTCTGATTCAGCAGTTCTGGGCACAATCCAGAGAATCTCTGTTGGGAAACCACTGGACTAAATCAGTGGACTCCACAGTGGAGGGCAGAAAAAGAAAGACACCTCCTTAATATTTACATATTATCTATAAGTATAAAAAGGAAGTAAGCTTACTAATACTTGGTGTCTAGTGAATCAGACAGTCTCCTATCACATGTGAGATGTGACATAGGATCCTGCTGGCTGCAACAGTGTTTTCATTTGTTTATCCAGATTAGCATGTTTCCACATATTGTATTTTATTGTGCCCTGTTAAAGAAATTTAATACCTTAAATAACAGAATTGCAAATAGTAGTATCTTTACAATATTTTGAATGAAATGGGGAATCATCAGGACAATCTTCTGTGACACTTAGTAGTTTGTGGATTATCTTGGGTCAAAATAATTAAAGCATAGTCAAACTTAAAATTGTGCATTTTTCTTTTACAAAAACACGTGTATCCAATTATGCTGACCTCCTGTTATGACAAGTAACTGTTCGTAGTATTATTCTTGGTGGAAATTTCTGAAAAAAAACACACACAAAAAAACACACAATTAAGATGTTCCGTTTACATAGGACTTGGTATGGGCCAAGCATTGTTTTATTTTCAAAGGGTTAAGATATTGACTCTTCATACCCTCTTAGAGGGTAGAGACTACTAAGTCCATTTAACAGATGAGGAAACCGAGGCACAGAAAGGTGAAGTGACTTCCCCAAGATCACTCAGTCAGTGCAAGAGTGGGGTTCAAATGAAGGCTTTTAATCAATCAACTAATTGACTCTATCTCTAAAATGAGAAATCAATTGCCGTTTGAAAGAAACTTGTGCTATGGAGCAAGCATGCTGAAAATGTTTCCATCATTAATGTCATTTTTGTGTGCCAACTTTAAAAACCATAACGTCTTAAACTTAGAAAATTTAGTAACAGAATTTAAAACTGATTTTAAAATGAAGAGTTTCAGTGTATTTTGAACTATTTATTAAATATATAAAAAAAAATACAGTAAGTTCCGATGTGTTGGGAAGAACAAATGATAGAGAAGGAAAAATAGAAATTTACTAGCAAATTCTACAAAAACCGTCATGTAATTGGAGGATGAGATTAAAAATAAGTTTCATGACTTGGTAAGCCCAGCCAACACGCATTCTGTACCCCTTTGGACGGATATGTTTTTGAAAAGTATCTTTCTCAGCAGTGCCGGTCATGGAAGCTGCACCAAACTTTCAAATCCCCGTATCACAAAAGATTATACTAAGATTTTAAAAAATAATAAATCATATTTCGTTGCATTATTCTCAGTAAAGAAATGTTATCAAGGGTGGCATCTTTTTAAAAGTGAGAACAAATACTCTTGGTTATTAAGAAAATACAATAAAACAAAAATTATTTGACAACATTTATCTTTAATTTTTTTTCTCATTTTGTGTATTTTATAATAATTATCATGTGGGTACCACAATGTGTGTACATAACGCATATAAAAATAACATGGTACGTGCTCAAATAGTTTACTAAGGTGGGTACACTAGGCCACTGGGTGTGATCTCCTTCAAAGTCCATTCCCTAGTTTGGAGTCTTTGATTCGCAGGTAAATGCTCTACTCTTATTTGGTGGGTAATAAAACCTAAGTGCCAGAAAGATACACAAGGCAGGCAGCTCCTCATTATCCAGTTCACTGCCCAAATCCCATCCCAAAAGAAAAAAAAAAGGCTAAATAAAGATGCACATTTCTGAGTGAATCAGCTTGATTTAAGACGTGGAGCTCTCTATGTTTTGTACAACATCTAATGCACCGCTGATGCTCAATAAATAACAAATCGTGATATTAATAATTAAGAATTGATGTCACTGCTCCTGTGAAATGATTTGCAGAAGAGTTGCTCCCCATTCACCCATAAAGAAAAATGAGAGGTAGAAACAGAGCAACAGCTTTTAAGGAAATTTAGTTCCAGCTACTTTGTGTGCATGTGGTTTCCTCCCACCCCTTTGGTAAATCTGATGAATAACTGAGCAAGACAGACCAACAGCCAACCTAAGCTGCTTTCCCCCATCCTTTTGTCTTCCTATCTTTAGGTGGGAATGCCTAGGATGTTGAATTGTACGATTTTAGAGTACTTGACAAACATTAATTAACTGGGGGTCGCTCTTTCTTTGAAAACAGTTATGTCTAATTGTTAACATGTCTCCAATTATCTGCTCCTCCTTTTCGACTGTATTATTATCTGAGATGTGCAGTCTCTGATTTGCTTGTACACTTACTTTAGCAGGCTTTTTGATAAAGGTGGCGACCATGAAAAAAGGGATATATAGTCACCTTAATGAGAAAAATCATACTTGTACAAGATTTAGGTTTATGCTCATTTGTGTGCATATTTACATGTACACACACACACACACACACACACACACACACATTCTTTCTTGTATTTGGAACCATCCTCTCTTTCAAGCTGTGGATTTTGACAATTGTGATGACCTCCACTGAACTGGACTCCATTCCTCTGAGCTAGGAGGATTGTTGAGCTTTGTTTTTCAAAAGCAAAAATCAGAAAAGCTCTCCAGAAAAGCGAATTAATCCTCCTGCAAAAGCGAGTGTAATTAATCACAAGAGAAAACTGGCCATGCATGTCAACAGAGTCCAGAGAACTGGCTGAGCGTTATTGATTCATTACCCTCCATGGAACCCTCCTCCCATCCCATGCAGGAAGACAGGTGACATGTGGACGACAGCCACACCTGACACTGGCAGCGTGGGCCTGGAGACCAGATGGATTACAAACTGTGAGAGATGCTGGGCTCGTGTTTTGGCATAAGCAATGCGCACTGTTAATTAGGAGCACAGCTTTGAACAATGTCTTAAATAATTAGCCAGGGCAGGTATGTGCCCGTGCAGGGGTGGATTATAGATTTTTCTGTTACTTAGAGAAATTTTCTGTAATAACAAAGGAACAAAATGTAAATTAATCCACAACTGCAGGATTTATACTTATTATGCACTTCTAAGCAGGCTGCTAAGTAAACCACCCACAAAAATCTTCTAGACATTAGTAGCCTATAAATAATGATTTTGATGTCACTCTTAGCCCCATCTCTGTACTGCTCACTAGCTTTTACAGGCAGTGTCATATGGCAGAGATAACAGACGTTCACGTCAAAACAGACCTAAGTTCAGATCCTGTCTTTACCATTTACTAGCTATGTTACACACAGACGACCTTAAAATCCTCATCACTAAGATATGAATCATCGTGTCTGTTATGGGCTGAGTTGTGTCCCCACAAAATTCATATGTTGATGTCCTAACAAATGTGAGTGTGTTTGGAGATAGGGCCTTAAAGAGGTGATTAAGTTAGAAGAAAGCTATTAGGGTAGGCCCTAATCAAATCTGACTGGTGTCCTTACAAGGACATTGGAGACACAAAAGCCACTCCGGGGATGCAAATGCACAGAGGGAAGACCATATGAAGAGGCAGCAAGAGGGTGGCCACCTGTAAGCCAAGGAGAGAAGGCTGGAACAGGTCCTTCCATTAGGACCCGAAAAGGAAACCAACCCTGCCAGCACCTTGATCTTGGACTTCCAGCCTGCAGACCTGTGAGAAAATATATTTCTGTTGTTGAAGCCACCCAGCCTATGATATTTTGTTATGACAGCCCTACAAACGAATACAGTACCTGTTATAGGGTTATTGTGCGGAGAAGTAATGTTTGTGTATAGCATAGCATATATTCTTCATCAGTGGCAGTTGTTATTGTCATGTAGACATTCAGTAAAAATTACCTCCCTTCTCTTCCTTCCTGAAGAGGTTATCATTTCCCAGGATTCCTTAGCCATACCTTTGTGATATCTGTTGGAAATTGGACTGGAGGCAGTGTGGTTCTTTCTCTTGTGTCCAAGAGGATGCTGCCAACACAAGCTCTTTATGGAGCAATAAGCCACCTCTGCCCAAGTGCTTCCCTTATTCCTGTTCTGGATTCTTCACTCTGGCTTCTTTCAGTCCTGGCTCAAGGAGACAATGCCTCAGCTGGGATCTGCTGCCTGAACAGGCAAATCCATCTGCTTCTGCCCCCTCAAAATCTACAAAGGAAGTGTTGTCTGCTATAGCTGTAAAGAGAGAGTGTGAATATCTCACATGATACTCATGGTGTCCTATATTTCTGCACTTTTTTCATTGACACGAAGAGGCGTTTTGATCCTATTATCTCCCTATGTTGTGAAAAGTCAAAGTGGATGTCGTCTCAGAAACACACACAAACATCTGTGATGTTTCCACTCTGACCTTTGGCTTTGTAACCAGATAAATTAGCACAACTCCATGGTCACAGCAGTTCCTGCTTCAGTTTTAGACAGAAACGGTTGGTGACTCATAGCCCTGCTGACGCTGGCGGCCTTACGTCTGGCCCCTCATCTGGGAAGGGTGTGTGTGCCACCGACCCCTCTCCTTTCGGGCTGATGAGGGAGGAACTGTCATGATGACAGCATGGCACATGAAACCTGGGCTGAGGGACAAGGGCTCTTTTTAAGATGGTTAGGAGGTAAGGGGATTTTCAGGCATGGAATTTAGAAGTGTTCTCTTTCCTCTATGGGTTAACAAGCTTGTTAGCTGTAACTGACCCACACTGGCTGCATGCTTACCAACTCCAAACCCTGAAATGCTCTCTGAGGAACAGAATCACAACAATAACAATAACACAAATGTTTTATTAGACCCTAGGCACTGGTCTAAGCCCTTTACATATTGTTAATTTTATGGATAATACTTGTAGAATGTCAGCTGTGTAGCAGGAACTGTGCTAAGCAATTTGCATGTACTATATTCTTTTAGTAACTTCATGAGAGAGGTAGTCTTATAATCCCATTCTACAGATGGAAAACTGAGTTTCAGATGACACTGAAGGTCACATAGCTGGTATATGCTGAAGTCAAGAGTAAAACTCAGGTTGTTCTGATCCCAAAGTCAATTCTTTATTCAATTGCCTAAAAGATAGTCGAGAAAGAAACATTCTATCATAATTGAGGTCCCTTCTGTCCTGCCCTTGGAAGTCACTCTTAAGAGAAACATTATTCTTATAAACAATGCTAGCTTTATTTCACCAAATCACATGTTGGGTGTGATTTTCAGACTATTGCCCTGGGTACTCAAATCTCCATCCCATACTCGACAACCAGTTGAGAGCCATTCTTCTGGGTTAAGGCTGTGCCTAGTGGGGGAATGTTTCTTCCATTGTGTCATTTGCACCTTCACATGAGTGTTAATCATGCCATATTCTCTTGGGGGTGACAGAGAGTTCAGTGCAGTTGATAGGGAGAAGCAGGACCACAGGATGTGTGAAGGTACGAGACGCAGAACCTTCCAGAGCAGAGTGGCTCTTCCAGAGCAGAGCAAGCCTTTGGAGGGCCTGCTGGTTTGTCATTGTGAGCCGGGATTTCCTAAAGCTCAAGCCTGCTCTCTTTCCAAATCCATGTAGTCTCTAACTGGATATAGCTTAAAGATGTTAGGGAGTAGGCAGGGTCAGGCTGCTTTATGAATTAAAAAAAAAAATCTCAGTTTTTGTGCAATTTACATCTAAACATGGTTATATCTACCTATATGCAGCCCATTTGAATGGAGATATGATTCTCTCTGTTAAATCCAACTACGATCTAATACTACTAATAACTAATATTTATATCATGCTGACCATTTATAAAGCACTTTACAAGCATCATTTCACTTGATTATTCCAGCGAATTCTGGGGAGGATAATTTTCTTCTTTTTCTTCAGGGAACTGAGGCTCACATAGTGAAATGATTTGCTCAGGGTCACAGAGATAGGCAGTGAGGCACGTGTGGGTTGGCACGTCTCGGCTTTGGGCACATCGAGCTGCCTCTTTCACTTCACTCTCATTTTCCTTATAAAAACCTAAACATAATTGGGCTTTCAAATCACAGGCCAGTTTCAATAAACAAAAAAGGCTGACTTAAGTCTTTCTGTTCTTCCCGGTTATACACAGTCCGTCCGCAGCCCAGTGGGTACGTGGGTAACATCGGAGCTCTGGCCAGATCCCTCAGATCCCTCTTTACTGTTGGTGTGCACCAGTGTGTTTGGTGTGATTTGCTTTCTGAGGCCAGACCTGCACCTGTTTTTGCCGGGGAAGACTCTGAGACAGCTGTGGGAGTGCCTCGGGTTGGACAACAGTAAGATATGGCTTACACCCTGGGTCTCCCCTGTGGGATCAGGTGAAGTCACTCTCTGGGGGTCTTTACCTGAGATCACACCTTTGCTTGACTTCCTGCCATTCCCAGCCCTACTTCCCTCACCTCCACTCAGTATCCTCCGCGAGGTCTTCCTCGCTGAGTCACTGCACATAAATCCTGACATAAGATAAAGGGTATCAGAAGTTGTTCCAGAATCTTTCAGTTGCCCTAGTTTAGTGTTTATTTTCATATCTTTGATTAAGCAGTTTCAATGTTTATTTATTGCTGACCTTAAATTATTTAAAATCTCTGAGCCTCTTTTTTGCATCTCTAATATGGGGATAGTAACACCTATCTTTTAAGGCCGTGATAGGGATTTAATGAGATAAGGTAGGTAAAACACTTAATGTACTATTTATAAGTGGTATTCAGCTATTACCAATTCTAGTATTTTGTGTGGAAATTTCTCCAGGAGCATTCTGAAACACATTGCTGGTAGAGTGGGTCAAAGTCACAGAATAAGTCTACAACAGTGCAGCCTGTATCTCTGTAAATTTCAGATACTTCGAGACAAAAGCCAATAATGGCATGTAATCCAAGAGTCTCAGGATTTAGCAACTGCTGCTTGCACATGCAGTCACATCTTATTAAACCCAAATGTCAAGAGCAGCCAGCTAACCCTCCTTTGACTGGCTTCTGGTTGACTCAAGGAAGCCCAGTCCTTTACAGAGCCCCACGGCGGGTGCTCACATATGTTCACAGTTATTCCTCACCACTGCTCGCTGAGCGCAGACTCTCAGCTTTCTGTCCCTTCATGTCCACAGAGTTGCTGATCCCAGCCTGCCACTCTGCTCTGATGGGCGCTGCTGCTGCTAGTGAGGAGGGAAGGGTCCCACGCCAGATGTCATTTTAAAAATGGAGCAAAACCTCTGCACCACAAGGCCTAAGATCCTCACTGTTGTTTTTGGGAAATGGGGAGAGCTTTCTTTTTAATTTGTTTTGCGCTGAGCTGGGGTAGGTATAGCAATTCTGTGGCTGCTGATAAGAGTTGCGTCCGTTGCGGTTGGTGGCACCAAGACTCCACAGCAGCCAGGCCCAATAATAGGCATAGGTGCTGAAAAAGCTGGAAAACCACCGCCTCCAGCAAGACGAATCAGAAATATGTCCCCTGAGCCTCAAGGTCAGGGAACCGGACGGCCATCACATCTGATGGCCACCAAATGAAGAGAATGCTTCTTTTCTTTATAGTGTGTATGTGGTGTGCGCGTAGGTGCATGCGTGTGTGTGTGTGTGTGTGTGTGTGTGTGTGTGTGTGTGTGTATGTGTGTAGGCAGGGGTGGAGGTGGATTTGGGTAGAGGGGTGGGGAACCAGGAAAAGTGAAAAGGACTCATAGTGAGTTTACCAGAGTCAAAAGAGTTCCAGAATTTTAACATATTTTCGGTTAACACAGAACACTTTGCTCTTTAGGACAAACGCACGCTGTCAGTCTCCTCCGGTGGCAGTGAGTTCTGGAACTCACTATAACCATAATCGTCCATCCCTTCAAATTCAAGCCCTGTTGCCTGGTTTTAGAGCAGTAAAACACTCATAAAGTAATTACTATTTAAAAGCACAAGTAACTACCACAACTTCAGCATCTAAGGAAGTAGCATAATTTCTCTCTGGAGCAAATAGCCTTTTATTTAGCAAAGATGAGGCCCCCAGGCATGGTTTGGAAGGAGGCATTGAAACAAAGAGATAACTAAGCCAATTGGCATAAAAAATAAGCAAGGATTTTCAGGGGAGAAGAGCAGAGAAAGGAGGAGAAGGGAGCAGGAGAAACAAGGGATTAAGCCACAGAGTGGAAGGCTGTCCGTCTCAGGGAGGGCCACACGTCAGACATCACCCATGGCTAGCGTGAGTTGTGTTCCCTTTTGACCGGGAAATCAAGGCAAAGAGCCTGTGTTCCAAATTTGAGTAACTACCGGTAGAATGCAGAGCGAATAGCGTAGCCCTAGGATGGACTAGGAGAGAGAGACTGAGACCTTTACTACAAAAAGGAGTAACCAGAGGGACAGCCTTTGGGGCTTCACAGAACTATTTATTTATGAGGAGTCTGGATTTCCATTCACCATGATATGGGGGCGTGTCAGCCAATTATATATAATTCTCAGAGAACAAAGTGACCCCAACTGATGTTTGGATAACAACTGGTATTTGCAAGTACCCCCCACCCCCCTGCAATCTGACTTTCACCCACCTTCAGCCCATCAGACACAGTTGTGTATTTCCAAATCCCACTACATTTCTAGGTTTTTGCCCCCTAAGGAGGCTCCTCAGATCCCAAATAAATCACTGGATGCAAATGGCTAAATGGGAGGAAAGGGTGTAATTGATACAGAGAACAAGCAAAACTCATGGGGTGTAATCATAAATCAAATTTATTTTGTCTCCCTCAAATGCATGATAAAAATTTTTAGGGTACCAAACACAATCTTTATTCAGAAAGACCAGCCCATAAAATGTCAACACTCTAAGCTTGATTTGATGTGAAATCTCCCTCCAGCAGTTAAGTCCCACTTGGGGAAGTGCTGGAGAACACAGATGTTGGGGGCTGGAGTCCTCTCATCCTCCTTCCTTGCTAGAATCTATTTCTGCCCTTCCTGGGTTGGAACAGAGTAGGGGAAGAAGGGGAGTTAAGGGGGAGCAGAAAAGTTCTCACATGACTGAAACTGTCTCATGCATTTATGGTCTGTGGTCCAGCTTTGGTTCAAGTTAAGCTTTGGTTCTTTGGAGAACCCCATTGCTGAGGACCTTTCATCTGAAGATCCGTTGACCTAGGCAAAGTTATCTCCATTATGGAGATTGCTTACTCCATCTGCAGCCCCCAGATATATGGCAATATCTGTAGCTTCTCTCTACCTGGGCCTGTTTGCCCCTCCAGGAAGTCTCACTGGACAGGGCCATAGCTGAACCCACATTCATTTTTAGTTATGCAACTCACTTCTGCCCCTGGGAAACACTCATCCATTTTTCCCCTTGACCAACTCTGAGAATGTAGACTGCCTCATGCAGCCACTTATTTTTTGACATATTCATTAGCTCATTAAGTTTTAAGTGAGAGTCAGACAACAGCCCATGTGTTCTCGGCAGTTCTGTTGAAATCCTGATCCCTAGGCTTGAGATGAATGGCAGATGCCCCCCACCCTTCCAGACTGGGAGAATGCAAAGGTTGCATAGCACAGCTCTCTTCAGGGAAAACTTCTTCCCCAAGTCCTCTGAGTCCAGGTGTTTTTATGCCTTCTATTTAAATGAAAAGTCTAAGAGATGTCTCACCAATTCTTGTTACCAACTCTGAAGTTTCTGCATGGAAATATAAAACCATTTGGATTGTAGCATGTTGACTTCATGCTCTAGCTAAGATGTTTGCTCAGAAGCCCTACTGCTCTATTTGTAATCTAACTTTCATTACCCACGCATCATGGTGGTTTATGTCTGAATTCCAACAATATGATGGTTCAAGTCTTTTTTTCCCTTAGGAAACTCTTCAACCCCAATGACAATAAGTGGGGAGAAATGGTTAAGGGGAGGAAGAATATTTTCTTGGTCCATATCCCAGAAGCATTTGAGGCTCAGTGCCTGCCTCACTAAGCCTCCCGGTTACGATTAAGAACTGTGTGATGGGTTCTCTTTTTTCATTTTTGGTGGAAGGACAGAACATACTGAAAATATATTAAGATTTTTTTTGTCCAGTTGATTTTTAAAATTTGTTCCTAAGTATGGTGTCATGAACCTTACATGTTAGGATCTAGCAGAGTTTGGACAAATATTGTAAATCTATGTAAGGTCAGAGCATACTTCCCGTCTTCTCATTGTCCTACCTGGAAAATATACCTTGATTCTCATTTGGATGGATCTTTTCTTATATTACATAGTGGACTTTATTCTGAAGTTTGGAATTCAATATGATGCTTGACATAGAACTTGTATTCTGAAAGATGTGTGAGTTACATCAAATTACAGGTTTATCTTGTGCAGTGTGATACATGGAGATATGATTGCTGGTTTTTGTTGCCTATAGTGAAGAACCATGAAAAGTACACTTAGAAATAGGGCCCGTGGTTTTGAGAATAAGTGTCATTGAGATGTAGCTATCCTTCTAAATTGGCCTATTAGGTTGAGATTAATGAGGAATGTGATGTGTGTGTGCACATACCATTCACTCACCTACTCACCCAATCATTTCTAGTGAGGTAACAGAGAGAAAACAAAAGAAGTGGCCATAAGGGAAAAGAAGTGGACATACGGTACAGAAAACCTTGTGCTCCATTCAGCTGTGCCAATTAGTAATGAGCATAATAGTCACGTAATATTTTTTTTAAAGGTCAGGCAGCACAGAGAAAACAAAAGAAGTGGCCCTAAGGGAAAAGAAGGGAACAACAGGCACAGATAACCTCCTGCTCCACTCCTCTGTGCTAATTAGTGATGAACATAATATTCTTCTTCTTCTCTTTTTAAAGGCCAGGCCGTACAGTTTAGTAAAACAAAACAAGATGCTAAACAGAAACTTCCCTGTCATTTACTTGGAGCCTGAAGCCTTGGTTAGTTTTACCTCCACTTATTAGCCATATGATCCTAGGTAACTTATAACTTCTTGGAACCTCATGTGTCTGCATCCATGAAATGGAGTCAAACCTATCTATTGTGTTGAACTCTCGTTTAAAGGATATACTATTCATGAAGTTCTCTGTAAACTGCACCGTGGGACCCTGGTGTGAGGTACCATGGCTAGGTGACATCAGAGACAACTGCAGATGTGGAGATATGACACTGGCATGTCAGGGTCTTGAATCAGGTTTTCAATTTCAATTTGAGTGTGTACCCACCGGCTGTATTGACACAGCACAAAGCCAAGGGCAGATTGGACAATGATTTGTTTAATTTGATTGATGTGGACTGCAAAATGGGCTGTTCAGTTTGCAAAGTGTCTGGGCTGTAATGATCTGATATTGGCTGTCTACATTCATCAAACTAAGTGGATAATTAGCAAAACACCATTTGACTTTGTGATGTATGGACGGTAACTATGGCTGTTTCTCAATTAAAAGTCTCATCCAAAGTTGACTTTGGTTGTCACGTCTGTGCAGACAACTTCCACATTTGTTTGTAGCTCCAGCTCTGAATGCTTTCGTAAAAGACTATTCTATTTTTCCAAAAGTCACCAGGCATCTTCTGCAGTCTCTCCCTGATGCAATTTTCCTCCCAAATCTCCCCTCCTTCTGTAATCCTCATTTCATCCAGTCTCAAACTCTCAGGGTTAACTCTGACTCCTCCCTCCCCCACACTTTTCACATTTCCTCAGACGCCAGATTCTATCAATTCTCTCTATGAAATATCTTGACCTCTTTCTCCTCCTCTGTAGTTCTCCAGCGCTGTTATCCTACGACTTCATCAAGGCCCAGCCTATGATTGTAGAAACCCTGTAATTGGCCTCCCCTTCTGAGTATGGCCTCACTCCAATCCATCCAGTACATTCATGCTCTCATCTTGCTTTTTCTCTGCTCCAAAATCCCCTGGGGGAGTCTCACTGCCTAAGGAATGGTGCCCGTATTCTCCCTGGCATTCTTAGCACAGCAAGGCCTGGCTCTCACCTGTCTTTCCAACTTTTATCTTTTGCCACTCCCCTCCATGCACAGTAATGAGCGATCGATGCCTCATTCCCTGCATAGACTCATGACCTCCCAGATGCTGTTTTATGCTCACACAGGTCTCTTCTCCAGAAGATTGAAATAGCACGTCCTCACTCCCTCCTGCAGACTCCTGTATGGAAAGACTCTTTCCCCAATCTGCACTCCACTGCATGTTAACAGGATTTGCCCTACTTTCTCCTCTCTAGACTATAGGTTCCTTCCAGGCAGGATTTGTGCCAGAATCATTTCTGTATTCAACAGGGTCCACCTAGCTTGCTCTAATAGCTGCTCCTTAAATAACTATTGAACAGGGGAATGTCTGTAAAGGGAGCAAGCTTTCCAATATATTTGTTTCTTACTTTCTTGTGTGGGAAGCAAATTCTTACTTGAATATTGTAAACTTAAGTGCTGGAATATTTTCCTTTGAGACTACACAACATGCTCCCATGGCTTTCTTCTTTCTGATAATGTGGGTCCTTTATCAGTGGCTTGTGACACTAATTATAGAGAAAAGGAAAGGAAATTCTAGAAAGTAGTTCATTGAAGAGAAAAATGAACACGAAAATTCTAACTATAAATGGAATAAACAAAACGTTTGCTGAGAAAGACATCGTGAAAAGCTGTGTTCCTCTAGGGCAATGCTGTTTTTAAGAGGAATAATAATAATTTAGAAAGGAACATCTTGGAATATTATAGGAGACACTGAACTTTTAAGAACTATAGAATAATCAAATCATTCAGAAATTGGGCCCAGATTTTTCCTAGAATTTTGTAGCACATTGGATTTGAATAGAGAGGTAAAAATGGCTGTTGGACTGGAGAAAAGGACTAATGGAGACAAATTACAGGAATGGTAATGGTTTCACCCTGAGGATAGATGGATGGTGTTTAAAAGACTGTCTTGTTATACAGATGGTGAACTACTGTTGTAACTCTCCATCACACTGGGGGAACACATTGAAAGAGAATATGGGCAAAACCAAGCAGTGCATTTTGATGCAAAGGATGAGGGGAAGGATGGAGTAAGACTCCAGGATGGAGGCAGGATTTCATTTGCACACATTTCATAAAATAACGTAAGGTAAACATTTAATGGTTTATTTTTAGGTTCATCAAAAGAACCGAAAGTCATTAAAATGTTCCCGCACCAGGAGAACTGAGTCAGAGCTTTCTGATGGTACAATGTGATCAGTGACTGAAAGAGATGCTGATGAAGATTGATGCTCATTATATTAGTTTACACAGTAGCTGTTAGGTTAAATGCTGTTGGGATGAAAACCAATATTAACTGTTAAATATTCATAAAAGTTCAGATGTAATTCTGCCTAAAGCCAAGAGGATGAGCGCTATGTAGAGCCATTATATGCCTCAAATTTTCCAGAATATCTATGAATTGAAGTAACTTTGCTATTTTGAATACATGCGTAAAGGTAAAACTAAAGTGTTGTGACTAAGGTCACAACTCAAAAAAAAAAATAAAAACAAACAAACAAAAAACAACTTTGTTGGACTTTTGGTGGAGAATTATCTGGAGATTATAATTATCTGGCCTATTGAGGTCCATTCTTTTTGGGGAATTGATTCTACTGTAACTGATTTTACTAACTTACAGAGATACTTTGTAAACTAAGAGTGGGTTTGTTAGCCTTAATAAGGCCAAATTTAATTTCAGGGTCTTCACTGTCTGTCTTATTAAATGCCTGGGCTCAAGTTAAAAAGAAAATCAAAAGACCCAGGGGAAGATAATATAAAGGTCAACATCTCCTTCCCATCCCCACTTTTAGTTGCTTTACCCAAGGTCACCATGACCTCCAGATTTAGATCCATTGGCCAATTTTCAATTATATCTTACTTGACTTCTTAGCAGTATATGACACATTTGACATTACCTCCTCCTTGACCTATTTTCCTCATTTGTCTTTCAAAATGCTTGTTTTCCTCCTACCTCGTTGGCTGATCTTCCCCAGTCTCCTTTGCTGGATCATCCTCTTCTCCACAGACTTGAAACATTAGTGGGTCCCACAGCTCAGGCCTTAGACCCCTTCTCTAGTTATACCCACTGCATTTCCATGACTCAAAATCTTCTGTTGGCTGATGGCTCTGAGATTTATCTAGCTCTAGCCCCATCCTCTTCCTGAACTCCCGACTAGTATAAGCAACTGACAACCCCACGTCACCACTTGGATCTGTTAAGAATAGACATACCAAATAATATGTCCCAAGCACAACTCCTAATCCTCCTTCCTAAACCTGTTTCTGCCACAGACATCTTCAGATCAGCAAATGGCAACTCTAATCTTCTAATTAGCTAGGCCAAAATCATGACTGTCATATTTGACTCCTTTTCCCCACCCCATTCCCATTCAGTCCCGCAGTAAACAAATGTCAGCGTCACCTTCAAAATATATGCAGAACTGTGCTTATCTCACTCCTCCTCCATCGTTACCCTGTGTCTGCTCTGGCTCCAGTACAGCCTTTCCTTACACAGCAGCTATAATTACCCTTTAAAAAGTAAATAAGATTATGTCACTGCTCAACTCAAAATCCTTCAATGGCCTCCATCTCACCCTGTGTAAAAGCCAACGTTCTTACTTACAAGGGCCTTCAGGACCCAACATAGCCTGGATCCCCATTACTCCTCTGGTTTCAACTCTCATTGTCCTTCTCTGTCACTCTGTGCCTCTTATACTCCAGGAATGCTCCTTTCTCAGAACCTTTTAATATGCTTTTTTTTCCTGCTTGGAACACTCTTGCCTGAGATATTTGTATACTTGTATCTCATTCCTTGATCAAGTCTTTGTCCCACCAACACCCTTTTCAGGGAGGCCTGCCATGACTAGCCTAATTAAAAGTCCAATCCTCCCTACCCCCAGCACTCACTGCCTCCTGTCTCTGCCTTATTTTTCTCTACAAGATTGATTGCTATGACACTGTATATATTTAACTTGTTTACTTGCATTGCCAATCTCCCTACCAGAATAGGCGCTCCATGGAATGTGGACTTCTGTATGTTTTGTTCACTCAATCTGGTGAACAGATTGAGTACCTAGCACAGTGCCTGGCATATATAGAGCACTCAATCAGTATTTATTTAAATGAGGAAATGAGTAAGTATTTGGAAGAAGATAGGGAGGGACCACTCTCCCTGAGGCATTTTGTTTTGACCTCTAGGGCACTTTGATCCAACCTTGCACAGATTTTAGTTATACTGAATGCTTTTTTGTCTCTTCTCCAAGAAATAAATACAACATCTTTTGTGTGTTTTTTTTAAATCTAGATCATTAGGTGTATTACTGACAGAGATGATTGGCAAATATTAAATCTGACAATATTGGCATGATTAATGAAGAGAAGTACATAATTATGCCTGCTATATATGTTCAACATGTGCCAGAAACTGTGTTTATCATGGGTGTTAGAAAAGAAGTGAGGATTTCTTTTCAAAGATCTGACAATATGCCATTCAATAGAAAGACCACGTAGAAAATATTCACTCATACGCCCATTGTGTAGCCCCAGAGAATATCCTCATATCTCTATAACAATGCTTAATTATGAGTTTGCACCTTTGTCTTCCCATTTAGACTGTGAGTTCCTCAAGTGTAGGATCCCTGTTAATTTCTGTTATACAAGTTATAACATAGTCTCTGGGACATATACCATGGTATATTATTGGAACTGATACAGTTTGCAATTGACGTACTCCCTGTATTGGGTCCTTGGCTGTGGAATAAGCACTTATCATGGCGGGGAAGGTTAAATGGAACCCTCTGAGACTCCCACCCCTCCATGGCCAAGAATGTAAATCAAAATTAATATCACATCTTGGGGCAAGAATGGGGATTAGTGCTATTATTAAAGACCTGCAAGGGTACTCTCCATCACATCTCCATGTAATTCCCCAGTCTGGGTGGATCCTAGAGAAAGGGAAACACAAATTGCTGCTGCTGTACTGGTCACATCTTCATGGCTGGAGGATATTACTTAAGCCTTAGGAACATGGTATGTGAGTATGACCATCGATTTGACAAAACAATTCTTTTTTATTTCAACCAGAAAAGAGGATTAGAAATAATTCATATTTATGTGGAATGAATAATAATATCTATTTAAAGTTTAGTCCCAGGGCTATGTTAGATCTCTTACTTTCTGTCATAATATAATCTGAAGACATCTGAATTACCTGGACATCCTACAGGTTATGACATTGATCTATCATATTAATGACTTTGTGTTGTTTTGGCAGGACAAGCAAGAGGTTGCTAGATGCTCTCCAGAGGTTGAGAAATAAACTCTATGAAGTTTCAGGGACCTACAGCTTTAGTAAAGTTTTTTAGAAGTCCAATGGTCAGAGGCATACCAGGATGTGCCCTCCAAAGTAAGAGACAAGTTACTGCAACTTGCATCCCCTACAACAAAGAAAGAAATATAGCAGCCAGTAGACTGTTTGGTTCTAGAGGAAGCACATTCCGTAGGAGTCCTGCTCTGGCCTATATACTGGGTGACAGAGGAGCTGCCAGCTTTGAGTGGGCCCTGGAGCAGGAAAGGGCTGTGTGATGCAAGCAGCATTACTATTTGGGTCATATGATTTAGCTACCAGAATTGGAGGTGTTAGTGGTGAGAAAAGATTCAGTGTGGAGTTTTTGGCAAGACCCAGAGGAAGAATCCCAATACAGGCCCCTAGCATTCCGGAGCAAAGTCATGCTACCCCAGCAGAGGACTACACAGCTGTTTGGGGGAACAGCTCCTGGCACATTATGGGGTCCTGGTAGAAACAGGTCTCTTAATTATATGATACCAAATGCATTATTAGGTCATAGGAGTCCAGCAGTGGTACATCTTAAGATGGAAAAAGTGCATCTAGGATTGAGCCCAAGCAGAACCAGAGGTATGAATAAGCTGCATGAGCAGGTGGCCCAGATCTACTGTCACCTGTCATGATTACACCAGCATCCCTCTCCCAGCTCACATTTATGGCCACATAGGGGAGGTCCCTTAGGACCATCTCAAAGAGGAGGCAAAAAACTGAACTTGATTTACAGAGGAGTCATCTCAGTATATCAGTGTAAACAAAGCACGGACAGTGGCTATATTACAGCTCTACTAAAGGTTGCTTTGCAAGACAACGATGGATGAAAATCTTCCTGATGAGCAAAGTCACAAGTGATGTACCCAGTCATCCACTATGTGGGGAAGGACAAGTGGCCAATGGTCTTGTCAGCTGCTCAGGGACCTGGAAGGCAAAGAACTGGAAGACTGGAGCCAAGGAGGCCCAGGGTAGAGGCATGTGGATGGACATATGGGAATAGGCCCCAAGTGTGAAGATTTTTATGTTACATATTCACACACACCAGAAAGCATCCACCAGGCCATCCAACAGGCCTCAATAACCAAATAGATACAATGACTCACTAGTTGATGTCATCATTGGCCACCAAAGAAACGGCTCAATGGGCATGAGTGGAATGACTATGGAGGCAGAGATGGAGGCTACTCATAGGCCCCTGAGCAGGGGCTCCCAGTTATCAAGTCCTATCTAGCTACTGTTTCTTCGATTGTCCAAGCTGCCAGGAACAGAGATCAACATTGAACACCTGATATGGCACTGCATTCCTCAAGGAGACCAGCCAGTTGGAGGCAAGTGTTCTACATTCGGCCCCTTCTGTGCTGGAGCTGTCAGTGGTTTGTCTTCTCAGAGACAGATACTTGTTTCGGGTATGGGTTTGCCTTTCCTTGCCTCCAGGCCTCACCCAGCACCACTCTTCAGGGGCTGCTGGAATGCTTGATCCATAGACATGGAATCCCACACAACATAGCCTCTGACCACGAAATACCTTCACAGTGAAGGAATTGCAGGTATGTGCTGTGGACCACTGGTCATGTCACATACTTCACCATTCAGAAGGCATTGGTCTCACAGAGCTTGAAAACTGAAGGCCCACCTGAAGTGCCAGCTTGGAGGAAATATTTTGCAAGGAAAAAAATGCCTCCATCCCATATGCATTATATGCAGCAAATCAGAGACCTTTGTATGGCACTATGTGCTTAATAGGAAGAGTAATGGATCCTGGGGCCAAGCAGTGGAAGCAGGAGTGACTCCACGAACCATCACACTCAGTGACTCGCCTGGGGAGTGTGGGCTTCATAGGGTTAGAGGTCCTACACCCCAAAAGGGGCACACTGTTGCTAAGGGACAAAGCAAGGATCCCACTGAGCCATGAGCTATGGTTGCTCTTGGGACTTTGAACTCCCCATGTTTCAAGACAAGGAGGTAAGGAAAAAGCTATGGACTTGGCAGGGCAGTTGCCCCTAACCAGCCGGTGGAAGTGACTGCTTTTGTAGAATGGAGGGAGGGAGGAATACACATGGAACTCAATTTCCTTTTGCACCTCTTGGCACTTCCTTGCCCCGTTATAACTGTAGATGGACACGTGCAGTGACGCGGCCTTGAAAGAGTATGATTACCAGCTGCTCAGATCCCTCAGGAACAAAGGTCTGGGTCACACCATCAGGTAAACCACCAAGATCTGTACACGTGACAGCTGAGGGTGTGGGGAAATTAGAATGAAGAGTGGTGGAGGGACACGGGAAGCACTTATGGTCGCCCCAAGTTCAAAGGCAGCAACAGCAGCTGTAATTTTTCCCATTAACCTCCTTCTCAGTTTCCTCTCAGGGAGAGAGGCCCATGAGCGCTGGAGGGGTTGCTCCAGTACAGAAAGTTGTTGCTGACTTTCATTTTTGCTTTCGTTGTTTTTTGCCAATGTCATTATTAGTTGTCACAGAGTTTTATTTCTATCTTATAGTTGATAACATTTTCCTACATTTTCTAACGTTTTTACATATACTTCAGTTAGTTTTACTTGCCTTAAAACTTTTAAGCTTCAAATTAAGCCTATAAGAAGTATGTATAATTGCCATAAATACTTTAATGTCGCTTATTAAATTCAAAAGAGGCAATTTGTCTAACCTCAGGCGTTGTAGAAATTGTAAGCCCAATTTTAAAATGATTAAGTAAATATCAGAAACTAATACCATTCTTAAAAACAGTTACTACTTGTCTTTCATTGCCAGTATCAACATTATAAACGGTAGCTGTGATTTTCAGGTGATTGCTGCAGGCTTTCTTATTCATCAGTTACAGGGATTATGTGAAACCCAAATTCAGCTGAAACATAATGGAGTTTGTATATGCAACTGACAATTTACGTTTGTGCAGTTTTTTACCAACTGTTTTTTTATAATATGCATATTATATATGTACATATAGTATAATATATCATTGGGGATGCACTGAAAATTGACTTAATTAAGGCAGGTATCATATTTTTCCTGTCAAAAATGGAAGCTCAGAGAGCTGTGGTGATTTATCTTACTCCCACAGTGTAAGTTGCCTTTTGAACCACCTGGTTCCAAATTCCATTCTCCCAATACTTGAAGTGACTTTCTCTTAAAGTAGCAGCCATGAAGTTTCCCAGGCAAAACACACAGTCAAGTCTTAATTCTTTCATTTATAATTTTCAGTGATTTTCCATACTGTTAAGAAAACTGTACCATGCCCTTGACATTTTTCCACGGTAAGCATTAGCTGTTCCTCCAGTGGCTGTACTCAACCCCTGTCCATCTTGATGTTTCCCACTTTTAAAAATTATTGTTAATTATCCAAAAGATAGATAAACTGGAGAAATAGGGAAAGAAGCAAATAACATTAACTTTCAAATCTATGCTCCGAAGGAAAAGAAATGGTTTCCCGCACATATCTGGGCTGTGTTCTGTGATAAGCAGCAGACCAGTGTTTAGCTTCATGTTGTTTTTCTGAAGCCCCTTTATTTATTTTTCATTAATCGGTCTCCCTTGTGTGCCTGGTGCTCAGTAATCTTCTCATCTCTAACATGATCTATACTATAATCCATTGCTTCTCCTTCCATGCATTTTAACGAAGCAATTTTTGCCTCCTTTACATAACTGCTGTCCCGGTTTTATGCTACAGGATCACTATTTATTGCCACATCATTGAAAGT
Source organism: Rhinolophus sinicus (assembly GCF_057876585.1). Lineage (NCBI taxonomy): Eukaryota > Metazoa > Chordata > Mammalia > Chiroptera > Rhinolophidae > Rhinolophus > Rhinolophus sinicus. The sequence continues at coordinate 87,658,158 of NC_142503.1, forward strand.
ACATCTTTAAAGGAATACCTCAAAATGGGATAGACACAGATTTTGATTATATTTTTATTTTTTTTAAAGAGGGCTTTGGGAATTCAGCAGCATTTTCATCATTTCGTTTTTGGTAGATACTCAGGATTGAAAATAGATATCCCCTGGACACCAATCCAAGTGGAAAAAACATTGGCAGTCAGAATCTGCCCACCACGGCCGCTGGCCCCCTCTGTTCCCTTCATGCCCCATCACTTGGCTGGGTGCTCTGAATTCCTGCCCCCTGCCCTGGGCTGCCCTCCTGGGAAGGCTTCTGTAGCTGCAGAGCCCTAGAAGAACCGTACAGGAAGTGTTTGCCTGTGGCTGTTGTTTGGGTTTTTTCTTCCTGCTAGCATGTCTCGCTCCTCTGTTTCCTGGCCACTGGCCTGCACTTGGACCTTCTGCTCTGCTCTGCCCACTGGTGTTTGACATTCCAGGCCTGTTTGTCTGCCTGGCGCCTGACCCTTGCTCTCTGTGTGAGGTCTGATTCACGGCCTGGCTCAGACTCTGGTGTCCTGGCTAATGTCCCTCTCCTGGCTGTTCTCAGGGAGCCAGGGTACTTCTCAGTCCGGACTTTTGCTGCCACATCTTGCCTTAGCCTGCACTTGTTGCTGGTCTCTTCCTCCCTTCCCCATCCTGCCTTTGATTTCTGGGTTACCAGAAATCAACAATCAGCGATTCAGTGCCTAGTGTGTGTTGCTGATACCGAGATAAACAAGACATAGACTCTGCCTACACCAACTAGAGGATTAATAGACCCCAAAATGGGCAGACCTAGATTTTGTGGGACCTGGAGCTTGTACAGCTTTGAGGGCCCTCATCAAGAAAAAGAATGCAAAATTCTGAATACAGATTTAGGAAAGGGCTTGGAAGGGGATTATGTGAGCAAGGGCCCTGAAGCTTCACGAACTCCACAGTAAATTCACGTCTGTGGAGACATAATTTTTGAAAGGGGTCAAATCCTCAGGTAGAAATATGCAAGGAATATTATGAGGGCCCCAAGGGTTGCTTCCTGGGACTGGGTACTATTTAACTAGGCGAAGGAGTGGGGGAGGAGAAAGAGATACACAGAGCATTCCAGGCAGAATGTCCAGCACAGAGGTGGAAATAACAACAGTGAGTCCTGGGCACTTCCAGCGAGTGGCTCTGTTTTGCTGGCATGTGAAGGATGTAACAGGTGGAATGAAACAGTGAGAATGGAGAAGGAAGTCAGAACTAAAGCCTTGTCTGCGCCACAACAAGAGCCTGGGATTTCATCCCATTGCTTAGATTCTCTTCTCAGACAAAGCACTCTGGCAGGAAAGTATGCAAGGATGGATATCCGCTAGGAGATGTGGCAGTTGTTCAGGCAGGAGGTGACAGTTATGAGCTAAAGTCATAACAGCGGGAACAGAAAGAAGAGATGGGTCAAAGCATATGTAGAGGATTAGATGTCAGGCTGATGAAGAGTAAGGAGGAACCCCTGGGCTCTCTAACTGGGGTGCGTGAGTGGATGATACGACTATCAGATGAAAAATGGAGCAGAGAAGAAAGATGGTTTAAAGGGAGACAAGATGTTTAGTTTTAGGGCAACTCAGTGGAGGCGTTCTTTGAGAAAAATGATCTCTGAGTCTGAGGCTGAGGAAGAAAAATGGGCGCTAGGTTCAGATTAAAGAAGCATCAGCGTATAGGTAGTAATTGAATTCAAAGGAATGAATGAGCTAACCCAGGGAGGTGTGGAGAGAAAGAAATGCAAGAAACAAGGATGGGAAGCTGGGAAGGGAGCTTGGAAAGGTGTTGGAACAAACCATTGGAAGTCCGGAGAGGCCAGTGTCACAGCAATCAAAAGGGTAAAAAATGTCAACATACAAATGCTAGAGTCTTGCAACAAAAAGACTGGAAAGGTGCATTGGGTGTGTTAATAGGAAGTAATTGGAGGTGAGGATAAGAGTAATGATGGGAATAAGCCAGATTTCAATAGGTTGAGGTTGAGGATTTCAATATATGTGTGTGTGTGTGTGTATATATATATATATATATATATATATATATATATATATATATAATATTTATAGATGAGAGATAGCTGAGTGTTTTTCTTTTTAAGATGGGAGATACTGGAGTGTTTACATAGCCAGAGAGGTTAAATATTCAAAAGATGGGATGGGATGTGGGGCGGAACAAGGTTATCTGTGACCCTGTTGGCCTGTTTTTCCCTAGGAATTCCTACTCCTCATCCTATTGCTCCATCTAGAAGATAAAATTGAAGGGTGAGTAGCATAGATCTAGCTGATTGGTCTTCACATCTTTTATGTTTTCTGTCAGCTTTGAGGTTCAGTGATTGATTTATCGATGGCCCAAAGAAATATACGTACATTTGTTGGCCTACAGTGGTCTTGAATCAGGTTACCATGGAATGAGACCAGGGGAAAGGATAAAATGAGGTGGAAAGGAATTATCCTTACCCTCCAACATCCCTCTCCTTTCTGTAATCTTCGTGCTCTCACTGACTTGCCTGGCACAGATCTGTTTGCTTAAAAGGAAATAGCATTCTTCTGGGGACTAAAAAGATCAGGGAATGGTTAGTTTGCTCTTGCTTCTGGAAACCTGTGATTTAGGCCATTACTAAAACTCCTAGTTCCCATCCTGGAGTCAAAGGAGATTGAAAGCTGAGTCCCAGACTCCACCTCAAAGCTGTGAAATAGATCCCGTTTGGAGCAGCTGAGAACAGAGAAAAGTTAGGCACTGACAATAACCTGACAAGGCTTTATAAACCAGAACATACCTTACAAATGCCAGTTATTACCATCCTTTCTCAAAGCTGTTTTGCAGAAATATTTGCCTGAAAACCCCATAGTACTCAAAATAAAGCAACAGTAATTCAGAGGCAATTGTATTCCTTTTAAAAACATATGTTTCATTGCAGTATAGGAAGCTAAACCTCATTTTCTGCTTAATGCCCACTTGACAGACTTGGTGGAATAAAATGTCTGCTTCCATCTTTCAGGTACTGTGGAAGTGGGTGCTGAAGCAGGACTGTTATGGAGTAACCACAGCACAGAATGAAAAACACTTTGCCGCATGCCGCCTCGACGGCTGTGCGAATGATAAACATCCAATAAACGCCACAGCACCAAAACCCAATTAATGTTAGTGTTAAAAAGATGTTCACCCATTTCAGGGAGAAAAAAAAACACTACATAGTTATAATCAGGGGAATGATGAGCTATGGGCAAATAAAAAAGAAAAAAACCATTAGGATTCATGGTGGGTAATACATTTACCATTAGTGCTCAGAGATGCACTGAAATTAAAACAGGAACACTAAAAAAAAGAGAAAGAAGGCAAACAGGAACATTGTCTTGTGTGATCCGACTTTCAGAGACAAGAGAATCCAAACCCCGTCATTCTTTCCCAGACCCCGTCATCCATATCTCACTTATTGATACCTGAATATATACTAAGATGACTTTATTTCTCCAACTTAAGGCTTTGCTCCTGGTTAAAATACAAATTCCTGGAAAAGGGAGCATTTAAAATTTCTCATCATTGTGCCCAAGAATGAATGAGTTTCTGTTTTATTCTGTGAAATGGGAGGATTTGGTTCCTAAGTAGGGGTGGGAAGGAGAGAGGAGAGGCAAGGGGCAGCCTTGATTCTCTTCACGGTTTGCTTAGGACCAGGGTAGCCTGAGGTATTACGGCACAGGTAGTGGCAATTTATCCAATGCCCATCCTTTTCTGTGGTATCAGAGTCTCAATTTTCACTTTGGGTAAGCATATATCCAGTGAAAGACTCTGTTTCTAAATTTCTTCCCATCGTACTCCTTGCAGCTGGGGGTGACTAATAAGATGGAAGCAATTGTTTAGCAGAACTTCCAAGAACACTCCTTAAAAAAGGGACAGGCCTCTGAGAAGCATGTATGTCGCCTTCCCACCTCCTTTATCCTTCTTTCTGCTAGGAATGCAGCTCTGATGCTTACAAAGGGCTGGTACTCCAGCAACAGTCTGGTAAGTATGAGAATTAGGGGACAGCACTGTCAGAATAGAGAGCTGAAAGGAACCTGGGTTCCCATACCAGCCGTGGACTGTTCACCTTTGGATTTCTTATTACATGAGGAAGAAATATATGTTAGTTAAACCACTCTTTTTTCAGGTGTCTGCTACTCACAGTCGAACTCAATTCCTAACTGATGCAGACGTAGATACATTTTGTAGTAAACACACACAGACACACACGCACACACAAAATAAAAAAAATTTAGAAACCCTGAGCACAGTTCTGGACCCCACAACCAAAGGTGGATATGAACAACTTGGTAAACTTTCAGAGGTGAACCCTGCCTCCACACACACACAAATGCTTTTTCTTATCCAAATACATTTATCAGGCATGTGATTACCTGTAGTATTCTACTGAGTTTCATGATAGAAATATTTCTTGTTTTCAAGTAGCTCACAATCTGTGATAGGCTACGCAGATGCAGTCATGGTGAAATATTTGAAAAACAGTAGCTGCAAAGACAAGTTAAAAAGACTAGACATATTTGGAGAGACTATAAAAAGTGATATAGAATGTCTATCCAAAAGGATTATTGCACAAAGGATTTTGACCTGGCAGTTCACATATCATGTGAGAATAAACAAAAGTACCGTAGAAATAGGAATGATACTGATACTGAAAGGATATTACTAAGCGAAATGGGAGTTTAGAGGTGAATTTACCAAAAAGCCAATGAAGCTTACCCTTCAGCGCCCTTCATTTGCATGGGCCCCTTCCAAGGTCTTAGGAGATATGCTAGACATATGCTCACATGTTTTGTTTTTCTGAATTTTGCAAAAGTAATACATTTCAACAATGACCAGTTCAGATCACTGTTTCTTTCCTGTTGGACTTTCCCTGTGTCACACTTCCTCTTGTGTTGGATGGTGGCAGAACAACTGAGGCACCTGTGGGATCCAAACAAAAGGAAGTTGAGCTAAGGATGCCCTCAGTTTTCATTTAGTGGAACATAGATACCTCATATAAGAGGAATCATACTCTTTGTATTCTTTTTGTGCCGTCTTATTTCACTTAGCGTGTCATCAGGGTTCATTCATGTTGTAGCATGTGTCCGACTCTCCTTCCTTTTTAATGCTGCATCATACTCTTCTGTATGGATATTCCACATCTTGCTCATCTATTCATTTTTTGATGGATTTAGGTTGCTTCTACCTTTTAGTTTTATGAACAATGCTGCTGCAAACATGGATTGCAAATATCTCTTAAAGACCCTGCGTTCAATTCTTTCGGCTATACTGATGTGTAAAATTTGAAGTGGAGGATTAGGGTCTCATTGACGCCTAGTTAAAATAGAAGTTCTGGCCTATAAGGAATTTAAAAAAATAGTGCATATATGCAATTATAAACACACCACACATATTGTCTTTTTCTTTTTTGATGGGAATTGCACAACATAGAATCTATCAGAATTTCTGTACTTGTAGATACAAACCGACAGCAGTACTACAAAACATTGATGATTTCTATGTGTGAAGAAGTCACATTTTATGCATCCCAGTTATCAAAAAAATATTTTTGATCAACCATGCTAGAGGACAGACTGATTTATCTTTCTATTTTCCCTATATGAAATGTTATAAAATCATTCCTATGAAGAGGTGATCAAATACTTTGCAACCAAAAGGTGTAGAAAACAAGTGTGAGAGAGGTGGGTCTGGCAATTAATGAATTAATTGTATTTTCCTGGATTTTGTGGTGTTCATGGTCTTGTCAGTTTTAAAAAGCCTTGTGATATGTTATAACTTTTTATCTCGCTCTAAATATATATTCACAGTCTTACCCAATTTTGTATGTGTAATGTGCTCATTTTCTTAAAGAGGACCCCTAAATTGTATATATTTTGGGTCCTACAAAACCTGGATCTGCCCCTGTGGGGCTGTCACAGACCTTCTCAGTGCCTTGGCTCAGGAGGTCTCAGCATCTTTACCTCCTTCCCTCTAGATATCCCAGCTTCTTGTGTCCTGGTGCCTTGCGTAGGAAATGTCCATACAGGGTATTCAGGCCCAGATTGAACAAAACCTATCGCATTGATGGGCACTCAGTCATGAGGTGGTAAGAGCTGACCAAGTGGACTCCTCTTGGGCCATCCACCAGAGTGATCAATGGGGGAGGGTTCTGGGCACAGGTTTGAGAGGTTCATGCCTAACTGAAGGTTGGGCAGTTGGTGGTAATGACGTGGCTCCCAGGAGCTTCTGTGAACTCATAGTTCCTTTCAATTTTTGGGCAACTTCCTCAGGATAGGTTCTCAGGCTCCTTCACTAACTCTCCCTCCACACCCGCTGCCCAACATACCTGATTTCTTTTTGGTCTGGAGAAAATCCTACCTCTTTCTCTGAGTTTTTATCAGAGGTACTCCTTCTCTTCTGAACATTTTATTTTTTTCTGTGGTTCTTTACACATAGATTTTAATGACCTCTCAAAAATAGACCCTGGGGTCCTTAGCAGCCAAAAATTGAATTCTCATTTCCAGGGGTGGCAGGAGGAGATGTTAATCTTCAAGTCCTCCCAGGGGAATAAGAGAAAACATTTATATTCTATCCCCTTAAAGCAGCAATGCAAGGGAAGACATACCGCACTTAAGTCGCCATATTAAAAGAGCCTCACTATTCACACCCTGGTACCTAAGTCATAAGGATTAACAGAACTTAGAGTTGTAAGTGAGCTTAATGATCCTCTCATCAACCCCTGTATTTTACAGATGAAGGGCGGAAAATGCCTAGAGGGTAAATGATGCCGCTAAGGTCACTGCCCTGGGAGCCACAGAGCCAGCCAGGCTCCACTCCAGGCCTTGTAGTCCCCAGTCCAGTGTGGTTTTTCTCTGTCACCTTCATGTTAGGTGTGGCAGAAAGGTTTAGATAGAGTTGTGGAATGCCATATTAATGCTATTTTGCAAAAATGGATTTAGACATTTCTGCTGGAGGTTTAAACAAATTGAGTAAGTTCTCATTCATTTGAGTTGGCTTGTGTCTGGCCTGCCTGGAGGCTTCCGAAAAGGCTAAATTGTCAAGATCCCTTTAGCCTTCGTAGTGTATAATTTTCATTCTGTGTCCCCTTAGCAAGAATGTCGTTGGGCGGCCAGTTGGCTCAATTGGTTAGAGTGCAGTGCTCATAACACCCAGGACGCTGGTTTGATTCCCACATGGGCCAGTGAGCTGCGCCCTCCACAACTAGATTGAAAACAATGACTTGACTTGGAGCTGACGGGTCCTGGAAAAACACACTGTTCCCCAATAAAAATAAAAAAAAAAAAGAATTTCCTGAGGCATCTTCTATAAACAGAGCATTATATCGTGTACACAGAATAACAGAATGGAAGACAAAGTGGAATGTAAAACACGGAGCTCTCTGATGCAGGCAGACCCCTGCCATTCAGGTGCCCAAACTAAAGCGCTGGCTCTCCAAGGTATAAACTGTCCATGGTCAGTATGTGGGGACAGAGACAGGAGTGCAGTTTCCAGGCTCTCGGCCTCACGTGGAAAGGTGCTGGCTTGGGTAGTAAATGGCCATCAACTGTGATTGGATGGCCATCAGCTGTGGCTAGTTGGCTGTCAGCTGTAACTAGTGAGCCATTGGCCACTAATATAACTGCTGTGGCTACACTAGCAGCGAATGGTAGCTGGCAAGGGCGGATTGCGGTTAGCATGGCAGATTGCAGTTGGCAAGTGAGGTTGGTTGCCAGAGAAGCTGACGGCAGGTTGCGGATCATGTGGCTCCCGCATCCTGTGTCTCCAACCTAGCCACTAGCGATAATATAGTGGTGTGACTCCCCTATCTATGGCTCCGTGGGTGTTCCTTTTTGGCCTCACCATATCCTGCATTCTTATGCAGGGAGCGGGAGCTGAGACCCCAAATGACACCCTGCATGACACAGTGACTGAGTAAAATCCTCATTGGCCAACGCCACTATGTTCTCTGCAGTGAAGGTGAGCTAAATACCAAGTACAGTGGGTTTGATTCAGCTGGAAATGAGGGTACGTGGTAGTTGTGAATTCTTGCTATTATTGTTTAAAACTCCTGCTGATGAGTGCAAGAGCTAATTGTTATTCCTGTTCCTGCTGTACTGGGAAGAGATGTTCAGTTTCCCTGGCCTGTTCATGAACAGTCATATATGTAAAACAAAAACAAACAAAACACACACATACACACACACACAAACACACGAGAGCCCTCTGGGAGCTTAATATCCAGTTCGGGAGCAAACACCCTCCCACTGCCCCACACAAAAATACAGACACATTTAACAATAGTACATGGCAGTTATCAAAATTATAATACAGAGAACTGAATGCCATAGTGTGGGGACACAGCCCCAGAGTACAGTTTCCAAGCTCTCGGCCTCACATGGGGGGATGCTGGCTGGGGTAGTAGATGGCCATCAGCTGTGACTAGTTGGCCATCGGCTGTTACAGGTTAGCCATTAGCCACTGATATAACTGCCGCGGCTAAGCTAACAAGGTGGTGGTGTAATGTGGTGGTGTAGTGGAGTGGTATGGTGGAGTGTGGATTACGGATTGCAGAGAGGCGGATTGCAGCTAGCAAGTGAGGATGGTTGGCAGAGACAAGTGGACTGCAGGTTGCAGATCGTGCAGCTCCTGCCTCCTGTGTCTCCAACCCAGCCGCCAGCGAAAATATAGTGGTCTGACTCCCCTATCTATGGCTCCGTGGGTGTTCCTTTTTGGCCTCACCATATCCTGCCTTCTTATGTGGGGAGCGGGACTAGAGACCCCACATGACACCCCGCATGACACATAGCATCTGTGTAGGCAAAAATGCTCAATGGACCAAATTTTTCTCCTTAAATTGAAATGTGTGTTAAGATTGTCTTATAGATTTTTAAGAGTCATACGCCATTATTTCAAGTGTTTTCCAAGTTAGGGTACTGTCATGCTGGGTCTTAGCTCCCGCTCCCCACACAAGAAAGCAGGTTATGGTGAGGCCTAAAAGGAACAACAATGGATATGGATAAGGGGTTCATACCACTACAGTCTCACTGGCGGCTCTTGGCCTCATGTGGAAAGGTGCTGGCTCGGATAGTAAATGGCTATTGACTGTGATTGGACGGCCATCAGCTGTGACGAGTTGGCCATCAGCTGTAGCCAGTGAGCCATGAGACACTAATATAACTGCCATGGCTGGGCTAGCAGGCGCAGATTGCAGCTGGCAAGAGAATTGGTTGGTTGACAGAGAAGCGGATGGCAGATTGCAGCTCCTGTTTTCTGTGTCTCCAACCCAGTCGCCAGCGAGAATGTAGTGGTATGAATCCCCTATCTATGACTCTGTGGGTGTTCCTTTTTGGCCTCACCATGTCCTGCATTCTTGTGTGGCGAGAGGGAGCTGAGACCCTGCATGACACTGATATCCCTCCACTCTCTTACTTTCCCTTGTCCCCATTTAAACTTCTGGGAGGTTCTGGACACCTTAGATTCTCATCAGATGGGGTTATGTGTGTGTGTCTGCTGTGGGGTAGGTGGGGAGGAGGGGTAGGTAGGAGGAAGCTGATGTGAGAAGAGATTTGGGTGAATTCCAGAGAGAGGGTCTATGCACCTTCTTCTGTACTAGAGTCCCAGGAAGGTGATAAAACCCTTGAAAGAAAAGAAACAATTTGAGACCAAAACGGCCCTGTAACTTTAAGACAGAGTCCTAAGGAAGCTGAAAGACCAGAGAGGGAATGTCTGCACAGTATCCAGGCCTGTAGGGTACGGACAGCTTTGTAGGTTCCTGTAGGTTTTCATGTCCGAATCAAGCAGAGAATCACAAAGTGGTTACAATGCCTACATGTGTGGCATGGAAATGAAAGATGGAGTCAGGTGGGGGATGTGTCATCCATCCTGCAAAGACTGCAACCAAGGCCCAGATACCTCCCTTCCTGAAACTTGTCATGACATTGACCTTTTGAAACTTAGATACAACCATAGGGCAAGGGGCAGAGTCTCCAACTGACAAAAGAACTTGCTGCTGTCTGGAGAGGATTAGGCCTTCTAAATAAGAATTAAATTTTACTACAGAAGCGTACAGTTTTCTTTCTGGCAGCCCTGAATTTATTCACCGAGATTCATAGCCATTATACAAGTTTATTTTTCTTCCTAAACTATGTCTTAAATAATTACTCTTGTTTTTGTTTGAACTGTTGAAGTTTCACAGGCAGGATTCAGATAAAATTTCACACAATATTCCTAAAACTGCTTGACTCTCTGTGGTTGACTCTCAACTAATTTTCTGGTAACTGTACAGAGTTTGGAAATGTCAGTCTAAAAATTTGACACAAGGCTTGGCAGAAATAAAGCCTTTAGCAAAACCCACTGGAGCTATTCTTCAAATGACTGGAGTCTCTGCTGGAAACATATCTGGGCAGCTTGTGGTGGGTCCTGGATATGTTGAGACTCTCCTGGAATTTACAAAATGTGAAACTGGAATTTCTCAATGCAGTGTTAGCTAAACCCTTGTGCACTGAAAGCAGAACCATCTCAGTAAAAGGCAAAAAATGAAGGAATAGAATATGTCCTCAGTCAAAGCTCCCCAGCTCCCTATTTGCTGGAGGCAAGGAAGGTGAAGGGAGAATGAGGGAGTGACAAGAGGCCAAGTGCTATAAAACCACCTAAAACTGTATGGCCAGGAAGCTTCTGGGTGGCTGGCGTTAGCTGAGAAGTGAGGATGGGAAGACCACTTCAAGAGTGCAGATTGAATGCTTTATAGGCAAAAAAGTAAAGAGGTCTGTGAACCTCCATTGGCACTTAGGCAGGTGATCAGAAAAGGAGACAGAAAGAAAGGAAACATCAGGGTTTCTACCCCATTTAAATCTTGCACAGTAACTAGAGTCTTCCCCCTTTCTAAAAGGTTGAAGTAAAATCCACATAAAATTAACCATTTTAAAGTGTACAATTCAGTAGCACGTGGTACATTCATGATGTACAATACAACCACTTCCTGTACCTTATTCCAAAGCATATTCATCCCCCCAAAAGATAACCCTGTGCCCAATAAGTGGTCAGTCCTCATTCCCCTCTCACCCTAATCCCCGACAACCACCAATCTGCTTTCTGTTCCTATGGATGTACATTTTTCTGGGTATTTCATATAAATGGAATCATGTAATAGGTAACCTTTTGCATCGGGCTTCTTCTATTTAGTATAATGTTTTTGAGGTTCATCCGCATTGTAGCATTAGACTAGTTGTCCTTTGATATACTACTTCTGATGGACCACAGGAAAAGTAAAATTTAATCATATGTGAATATCACAGCTTAGGGAAGAGGAGACTTAAGGTCCAATTTATTTCCCCAAGTACACGCCTTCCTCTGTTGAAGTCTTCATTCTCATCTGAAATGGGTGTGGATGGTTTTTGTCCATCCAGTCTCCGAGACCCTGGGAACAGCTCCTGATTTTGTGTAGGGAATGGTCTTTCCCCGACACAATCGTTGGAGCTCAGGTAATGCTGATCCAACCTCCTCTTTCTGGAGTGGGCGTGGCCTTAGGTTGTCCAATAAGGACTTTCAAGATGGACACATATTCCAGTTGCAGGAGTCCCTCTTGGAACCACAGAAATGTGTTTCTTTTCTCTTGGACGTGAAGCTGAAAGGTGCTAGGCTGCTAAGTGTCTCCATGTGGAGCCAAGCCAATATAAAAGGAAGCAGAGGGAAAAGAAGTTGTGAGAGCTGAATCCTGGGGACATTGTTGAGCCACTTTGTGCAGCCATGTTTAATTCGTTACAAGCCTTTTTTTTCCTTATGGCAGTTTGAATTGGATTTCTGTCACACGCTGTCCCTGCAAGGCGTGAACTGACCACACTCACCTAGGGCTGGGGCAATATGGTTGAGAGCATTCTATTCCAACACTCAGGAAAAACCTCAGTGATTTTTGAAGTCAGCACCTCCATATTCTGTGTCTTCTCAGCTCACCGGGGTAGTGCTTTACTCTGTCACAGAAGTCGTGGGAAAGTACAATACTATTGGAAGTTTTGATATTTACCAGCCTATGTATTTATATCTATATCTTCAATCTTAGGTATTTTTTAGTGTAAGTTTATATGAAAGAGAAAAAAATTCTAAACTTCTTTCTCTTTAGTTTCATGACATTAGCTCCTTGATAGAGATACTCTTTGGTTCAATAAATTGAAGGATAGAATTTCATTCAATAGCAAAGGAAAAAATGTGGGTCATTTTACCAATAAAAACCAGGAGGAATAACATTTTTTATCATCAAGGTCTTTCTGACACAAGTTGTCATAAATACTGCAGGTAGATAAAAATAGCCTTCAAAAATTAGAGTGGCTTTTTCCCTCAGTCTTTTTCGATTCTCACGTTTCACACTAATAGTTGGAAACTTTTCATATTCCTTAAAAATATTCTGCTTTCCAACATGACTCAAAGTTTTAAGATACACTATCAAGTCAAGTTTGGTAACAAATAAAAAGGAGATGTTTCCCTTCACTTTTCTCTTTTGCTTTAACTTAAAAATTATAGAGGAATAGTCCTAAGGGCATATTCTTTTAGTCAAGGATTTCTTTTTTTATTGCAGAGATTCACCTCATCTTTGGACCTCTTGTGTGAAGAGCACCAGAAATTGAAGGGCCTCATCAAATGGTATCTTGGCATGCAGAAGTTAATGAATCAATTTCTTTCAAAATTTAGATTTCATACATTTAAAAAACTCTAAATAATCTAGCTGTATATTTTTACAGGTTGAGTTGTGTCTCTCAAATATGTATGTTGAAATCCTAATTCCTACCACCTTAGAATGAGAACTTATTTGGAAATAGAGTCATTGCACGTATAATTAGTTAAGATGAAGTTGTATTGTGGTAGGATAGACCCCTCATCTAACATAACTGGTGTCCTTATAAGAAGACAGCCATGTGAAGACAGTGACACGTGGTGAGAATACCTTCTGACAATCAAGGCAGACAATGGAATTATGCAACTATAACCCAAGGAACACCAAAGATTGCTAGCAAACCAGCAGAAGCTATAGAGAGGTAAGCAAGGATTACCTTACAGGTTTCAGGGGGAGCATTCGCCCTGCTGACACCTTGATTTCAGACTTCTGGCTTCCAGAACTATGATGCAATGAATTGCTGTTGTTTAAGTCACCCAGTTTGCCCTGTTATGGCAGGGCTAGGAAACCAATACATAATTATATTTTTATATAATTATATTTTATATAATATTTTTTGAACAATGACAGAAAGGATACCATTAATAAGACCCCTATCTCCGTATCAAGAGGCCTCAAGCTCTTTGCCACTTCTACTGTGAGAATGAAAACCATCTTTAGCAATCAGACTGTTGATATTCCAGAAAATGTCGACATCACTGTGAAGAGACGCAGAATTATTGAGAAGGGTCCCAGAGGAACCCCATGGAGGGGCTTTAACCACATCAATATAGAACTCAGTCTCCTTAGAAAGAAAAACAAGAGGCTCTGGGTTGACAAATGGTGGATGTCTTAGTTTGGACTGCTCTAACAGAATACTATAGAGTGAGTGACTTATAAACAACAGAAATTTATTTCTCACAGTTCTGGAGGCTGGGAAGTCCAACATCAAGGTACTGGCAAATTCCGTGTCTGGTGAGGACCTGCTTCCTGGTTCATAAATGGCTGTCTTCCTGCTGTGTCCTCATATGGCAGAAAGGGTGAGGGAGCTCTCTGGGGCCTCTTTCATAAGGACACAAATCTTATGAGGACTCCACCCTCACGGCCTAATTACTTTCCAAAGGCCCCACCTTCAAATACCACCATATTGGGGATTAGGTTTCAACATATTGAGGGGGGAAACAAACATTCAGTCTATAGCAGTGGTGAAATAGAAAAGAACTGCACTGTCTAGAGTCATGCACAGAACACGATCAGGGGTGAGATGCTGGGCTTCTGCTACAAGGTGAGGTCTGTGTATTCTCACTTCTCCATCAACATCATTATTCAGTGGAATGGGTCTCTTGCTGAAATCTAGAACTTCTTGGGTAAAAAATACATTTGTAGGGTTTGAATGAGGCCAGGCATTGCTTCTTCAGTATTTCAAGCCCAGAAGATGAATTAAGTCTTGAAAGAAATAACATTAAATCTGTATCATATTTAGCTGCTTTAATTTAGCTGCTTTAATCCAGCCACAACAATTAAAAGCAAGGATATCAGAAACATTTTGGATGGCATATGTCCCTGAAATAGGAACAGTGTGGCAGGCTGTTGAATAAGATCTAAGAGTTTCCTGGTACAGTAACAACAAGATGCCGGATGATTCCTAAGACCGATTTGTGTTATTTTAAAGATAGACTAAAAAAAGATAAAATATTTTCTATTGATTTAGGACTTTATCTTAAAAGAGAGAGAAAAAGTGAGAGAGAGAGAGAGAGAGAGAGAGAGAGAGAGAGAGAGAGAGAGACCCAGATAGGTTATTAGGCAATATTATGACCCACGATCCTTAAAAAAAAAAATAGAAATCTGGCAATTCCATATTATAATGTAGAGAGTATAATTATGATAGAGCTCAAAATACCCTGAAAGCATGATGGGACGCAGGGGGTATCCTACATAACTGCTGTTTCTTTGCACCTGGTCCAGCTCCTTCTTAAAACCAGAGGTTCTCACACTCTTAAGTGAGAACCCTCTTGGTGGGATCTCTGCATTTCCTCTCTCCCTTCCCTTTTCCCCTACTTCCCTTTTTTCTATTAAATTTTTTTTAATTTTTATAAAACCACCCAACAGGTTTTATGAAAACACTGTGGCCCTTTAGATGGGACACCAAGGATAGAACCAATTTATTTTTAATGTGATTTTTCTACTATTTTTGCCAAACTATGAAATAATCCAAACACCAGAATCCGACTGCCAGCTCCTTTGGAGAATATCTACAACTTGTTGCCATTACTGGGCGGCGCCTTGAGAGTTGCCATGGTGATTACCTTGTGTAGTTGTTTTAAACCCTGGCTGCACATGAAGATAACCTAGGAAGATTTTAAAGGCTTCTCACTCCAGACCAATTAAATCAGACACTCTAGGGATAGGGCACCAACTCCAGGCACAAGCAATTTGTAAAAGATCCTCAGGTGAGTCTAACATGTGGCCAAGGTTGAGAATCAGTGGCTTAATGTCATGTTGTGTCATTGTTGGAGTCCAAACACTGTGATAACAAGAGGTAGAGGTGAGCACCCGTGTCTGTCTCTTACACCCTCTGCTTTTTGTTTTATTGGAGTTATATAAAGTCTAAGTGGAACTAAGACTAACCTTGGTAATTGTCATGGCAATGCCCTAGATTTTTCTATCAAATCCAATCTTATTTAGAAAGGGAGGTGCAGGAGTGACTCTAGGGAAGTTAACATATTTCTGACTCTGTTTAGAATACTCAGCATTAAATTCAACAGTTTTTTTCCCCCATAAAATTTTAAACACTAAAACTTTTAAAAACAGCAGATCTCACCTGAATTAAAAAAAGTCATTAATTATAAAATGTGCTTGATCACAGAGAATTATCTAAAAAATCAGCATCATGTACATCCTTTAACGCCTCCTGTCTACTGAATGTGAGTTCTGCATATTGATCAAAAAATCTGCAGATTTCTCTGCTTATGCCTCATCACTCCCTTCTTTGAATATGAAATAAGTGGGATTTGAAAATCATGGAGCTGGGAGGGACCTGTGGAAACCATTTTATCTAGTCCTCTGACTTTGTAGGTGGATGCCTAATCCACTAAGAGAGTCAGGCTACTGTGGTCATGTGTGAAACTCATGAACGCTCTAGACTAGCTAGTGTGGACTACTGCCACATCCTTCTAATTGTCCCTTTTATCTCAACATTGCTGTTAGAGCGATTGCTCAATTCCAATCAAGTCGCTCCCTTCCTTGCTTAACATTCTTCGAAGACTCTGTTTGCCTCAGGTCCAAATTCAAACTCCTTAGCCTCACCTACAATTGTCTGTAAACTGATTTGCCCATTCCCTCTGCAGATTCATCTCCTAGAGCTTGCATTTCTCACTTACCATTACCAGGATTCTAAGTAGTCTAAATGCATTTCTCCAAGTGTGTGCTATCTGCCACCATACATTTGCACATGCTATTCTTTTTTTTCCCCTCTTCCGCCTCCGCAGGCCTCACTCTGGGTTAAGCTGTTGTTTCTCAGTCTAGTTGTGTAGGACTCAGCTCCCTGGCCCATGCTGGTATTATGAGCCTTGCGCTCCCCCCGGCTGAGGCAGTCGGTCACCGGGTCGGCGATATGCCGCTCTCAGCAACTCACGACAGCTCTCACCAGCTGCCAGCCACTCACACTGGCCGCTGGTCACTCATGGCAGCACACAGCAGCCTGCGGCAGCCCATGATAGCTCACGCCGACCTTGGCTGCTCATGGCAGCCCAGCTCTAGGGAGAGCTGTTGTTCACAATCTTAGCTGTAGAAGGTGCAGCTCACTGGCCCATGTGGGAATTGAACCAGCAACCTCGGTGTTAGGAGCATGGCACTCCAACCACCTGAGCCACTGGGCCGGCCGTCACATGCTATTCTTACCTTCTGTGATGCTCTCTCCCCCTGTGTAAGGAGACCCTTTCTCTGGTTTCCCATTTGGATAGTTTCATAGCTGGTTGTAATGAGCAGGGAGACATCAGAGATTGCACCACAAGGTGTGAAAAGTGGGAGAGGACTTACTGAGATGAGGGTAAAAGGTTGGATGAATAGTATTTACATCCTGAAATAAAAGGCCTTCTTAATGGTTTTTGTATAAAGAACTTCAAAGTCACATATAAGACCAAGGTCAAATGTGTTGATAATGGAACTCTCTGGGGGTGGTGGTGGTAGTAGTGGTATTTCAGGGTCCATAGTGGGAGAGAGAATGGTTTTTTCATCTATCTATCTATCATCTATCTACCTATCTCTCTGTCTATCGATATCATCTGTTATCTATCTATCGTTAGTTGGATCTCAGGTGCAGAGGTTTAAATTAACCATATTCCTCACTTTGTGGCACATTATTACCATTGGTCTACACATAGATGTTATTCAATTTAGTTGTTTTTTTTTAGTTTATTAAAATTTGTACTTACGTCCTTACCTTTAATCCCTTCTTCCCATATAAGGTACTATTTCAATGTATTTAATGTGGATCCTTTTATTTGTATGTGTCCTTTGGGGGTACATATATTTTAAATGTACTTTTAGTGATACTGTGTTCTAGATCTCATTCTATCTTTTTATTCACTGGGATTTTAATATTATACATGTTGTACATCAGGTCTGTGGCCATTTAACTGCTTCAGCCACCATACTTTACCTACCCACCTTCCTTTCCCTGCCCCAGGTAATGAGCACCAAGGTAGCCTCCAATTCTGTCCCTACAAACAACATTGAAATGTCTATCTTCCTGTATGTCCCCTTACAGCTGTGTGCGAGACTATCTTTGCGATAGAGTCTCAGGAATGGGTTCTAGCTCTGTGCCCACTTAATCTGACCAAATGGCACTACAGATTTGCCAGAATGTGTACCAGTCTACATGCTCACCAGCAGAGCATGACATCTTTGCCCCTCCTCCAACACTTGGCATTACCCAGCTTTCCAGTATCTGCCCATATTATAGGAGCTAAGTGATGCCTTATTTTATTTTTCTTCTTTGAAATGGACTTTAGTTTTTAAAGCAGCTTTAGGTTCATGGCAGCATTGAAGGGAAAGTAAAAAGTTCCCATGTATACCCTGTCCCCTGCCAGCCTCCCCATTATCAACATCCCACACCAGTGAGACATATGTTATGACTGACTAATCTACATTGATGCATCCTGATCACCTAAAATCCAGATTTACATGAGGGTTCACTCTTGGTGTTACACATTCTATAGGTTTTGACAAATGACATGTGACATGTATGATAACATGTGTCCACCACTGCAGTATCATGCAAAGTAGTTTCACTTCCCTAAAGGTCCTCTGTATGCCACTGTTTCATCCCTCCCTCCTCTCTAACCTCTGGCACCCTGATCTCTAATAGCTTTGCCTTTTCTGGAATCATGTAGATGGAATCTAGAAACCAATCTAGAATGGTTTCTTTCACTTACCATGTAGTAATATGCATTTAAGATTCCTCCACACCATTTCTTGTTTGCTCACTTCTTTTTAGCACTGAGTAATATTTCATCGTATAGATGTACCACAGTATATCTTCCAAAGTGTCTGTACCATTTTGCATCCCACCAGCAATGAATGAGAGTTCCTGTTGCTCCACATCCTCACCAGCAGTTGGTGTTATCAGTGCTCTGGATTTTAGCCATTCTAATATGGTAGGTGTGTAGTGGTATCTCATTATTGTTTTAATTTGCATTTGCTTAATGACATATGAGGTGGAGCATCTTTTCATATGCTTTTTTGCCATCTGTATATCTGCTTTGGTGAGATTTCTGTTCAAGTCTTTTGTCCATTTTTTGACCTGGTTTTTAATTTTCTCATTTTGAGTTTTAAGAGTTCTTTGTATATTTTGAATAACAGTCCTTTATTAGATTTGCAAATGCTTTCTCTCAGTCTGTGGCTTGTCTTCTCATTCTTTTGACAGTGTCCTTTGCAAAGCAGAAGTTTTTAATTTTAATGAAGTTGTGCTTATCAGTTATTTCTTTCATGGATCATGCCCTTGGTGTTGTATCTAAAAAGTCATTGCCATACCCAAAGTCATTTTGATTTTCTCCTCTGTTATGTTCTAAGAGTTTTATAGCTTTGCATTTTACATTGAGGTCTATGATCCATTTTCAGTTAATTATTATGAAGTGTGTAAGGTCTGTGTCTAGATTCATGGTTTTCTATGTGAATATCTAGTTGTTCTAGTACCTTTTGTTGAAAAACTACCTTTTCTCCTTTGCCAAAGATCAGTGACCACATTTGTTTATGTCTATTTCTGGGCTCTCTAGTCCTCTTCATTAATTTATATGGGTATGTCTGTTCTTTCACCAATAGTGCATTGTCTTGATTACTGCAGATTTACAGTAAGACACTTTCAAATAATATCCTGACTTTGTTCTTCTCCTTCGATGTAGAGTTGCCTATTCTTGGTCTTTTGCCTCTTCATATAAATTTTGAGTTAGTTTGTTGATATCCACAAAATAACTTTCTGGGATTTTGATTGAGATTGCATTGAATCTGCAGATTAAGTTGTGAAGAACTGATCTCCTTTTGGTTTAATTTGCATTTCTCTGACTACTAATTAGTTAGAATACCTTTCCATATGTTTCGTAGCCTTTTGGTTTCCTTTCCTGTAAATTACTTGGTTATATACTTTGTCTATATCCTTCCGAAGTTTTTATCTTTTTGTAGTTGCTTTGCAAGATTTCTGTTTGTACTCTAGATATTGGTACCTTATTAGTTTTACATTTTGCAAATATCTTCTCCTGATCTTCTGTCTAACCATCATTTTGTTAATTGAATAGAGATTCTTAGTTTTGCTCTAATCAAATTCATATATTTTTCTCTTTATGTTTTATGTGTTTGGGGTTTTGTTTAAAAAGTTCTTTCTCACTTCTAGGTAACAGAGATATTCTCCTATATTTTCTCCTATTAACTTTATAGTTTTGTCTTTCACATTTAGATCTTTAAGATACTTGTGACTACTTTTTGTCTAAGAATTGCTTTATTTTTCTTCATGTAGTGAATCAGTTTTCCTAATTCTGACTCCAAATAATTAATTCTTTCCCCATTGATTTGTGGTGCCACAAACTGAAAATCAAGTCAGAGTCTGGATTTCACTCTGAGTAGGTTTTAGTCTATTTCTGAGCTTTCTGTCTTTCTGAGTTTTCTATCTTATTGCTTTTGTCTATTCTTTCAGTGTAAACCACACTTTTTAAATAATTGCTTCATTAAACACTTGATTGTCCGTTATGGCAAGTTTCCCACTTAGGTTTTCTTTTTTTTTTTCATTGCTTAGCTATTTATGAACATTAGTTTTATAAAATTTTTAGACTCAATTTATCAATTCTTCAAAAAATGCTACTGGTATTTTGATTGGTATTTTGAATTTGTAGATCAATTTGGGGATAATTATCATCTTTATAAATTGCCATCCCATTCAAGAATATGAATTATCACTCTATTTATTCAGGTCATCTTTACATCCTTCATTGAATTTCTATTTTTTAGCATAGTCTTGGCTAAATTAATTCCTAGATCCTTATAGTTTTGAACTATATATAAGTGGTGCTTTCTCTTTATATTTCCTCATATGCCTTTTATGATTTTGTAAGTTAAAAAATTTTAAGTTGATGCTGTATCTGGCAACTATGCTTAGCTAGTTGAGTAATTATGGTAATTATTTTAATTCTTGTGAATTTTTAAAAGTAGATGATTGCATGGTTTCCCCCATGTCATTTTATGCCTCTGAATTATCAAAAATTTGGTGGCTTAAGATAACAGATTCTTTCATTAGTTCTGGAGGCCAAAAGTCCAATATCAGTATCACTGAAGCAAATTGAGGTGTTGTTATGGTCACACCCTCTCTGGAGGCTATAGGGGAAAATGTGTTCCTTGCTTTTTCCATCTTCTGGTTGCTGCCAGCATTCCATGGCTTGTGGCCACATTACTCTAATCTCTGCCTCCATGGTTACATTGCTTTCTCTCCTGTGTGTATCAACTGTCCTTCTGCCTCCCTCTTATAAAGATACATGTGATTGCATTTAAGACCCATAAATATAATCCAGAATAATCGCTCCAACTCAAAATCCATAATTTAATTGTCTGCAAGTCTTTGCCCTATAAGGTCACATTTACAGGTTCTAGGGAATAGGACCTGGTATCTTTGGGGCCATTACTCAGCCTACTGTACTTTCTCAATATGATATTATATACATCATATATATATATATATACATCATATATGTATTTCAGCCCCCAATCTTGCATGTTACTTAATGAGGAGATCCTAAGATTTTCCTACTAAAGTCAGGTACTAAAGTCAGGTACTAGAGAGAAATCATATACTTTCTACTCCTATATAACATTATTTTGAAATTGTTATCCATTGTAATTAGATAAAACAATAGAAGGATATAATTGGAAATGAAGAATTAGAACTATGTTTTCAGATGACACAATTATACATCTGGAAAATCCAAAAGAATTAATTAAAACTTACCTCAAACAATAAAATAATTTAGTGATGTAGCAGCTTATAAAATTAACATTCAAAAATCAATAGCCTTTGATGGAAACAAAAATGAATTACAAAATATAATGGAGTAGAGGATCCCTCTCATGATCCCTTCTTAAAAAAAGAATCTAAGTGCCAAGGTAAAACTTGATTAGAAGTATCCCAAACCCATATGTGGAAAATACATCTGAAATTTACAAAAGTCGATTTCAACAAATGGAAAACTGTGACTTGTTCTTGGATAGAAAAACTCCACATCATTAAAACAAAAAATCTGTTTATTTTAATTTATAAATTTATGAAATGCCCAATAAGAATATTATCAGAGTTCACCCCTCCAGAGTTATACAAGTTGATTGTAAATTTATCTGAAAGAACAAACAAGCAAGAAGAGCTAAAACTCCCCAAAAGAAAGGGGCAAATGGATGAGAGAATGGGAGGGTTATAGTTAGTAAACATTACAACAAACCACAAACCCTTTATAATTAGGATAGTTTGGTATTGTCACATGAATAGACTGGCAGGCTAATGGGACAAAATTGCAGAATGAGAAGTAGACTAACTTGCATATAAAAATTTAGTATGCAAAAAAGACAGCATCTCAAATCAGAAGGGAAAAATAAATTTTTTAAATAAGTATTTTTAATAATAGAGGAAAGATTGTGGTTACTTACAAGAAAGATTAGCAACAATTAGGAAAATGTAGCATAATATTTGTCAATGGAACTCAGCTGACCAAATTATTAAAACATTGTTCCTTGCTGTATAGTTCTGGATGGGTGTCATAGATAATGGTTCCATTGTATACACTTTAAACTAGAGCTATACATTTTTAATAAGTGAAGTTGAGATGCTATGTAGCCAGTGTTGTGCTGGTAAATAAATATGTTTAACACATATACCTATACATATGTGTTTGGATATATGTACATGATATGTATATATGTATACTATAAATTTTACTGATACAGGATGTTTAGCAAGCAATTCACAAATAGTAATAAAATATACAATACTCTATTGCAAATGCCATATAATTAACTGATTCTCATAGAATACTTTCCTTGAATTGTGCCAAATTCTTATCCATAACCAAACTATGGTTGCACTTGATGAGTGTAATTTTCACATGAATGTAGGTATAATAGATATTTTCATTTACATGAATGAAAATGACAGAAGTGAAATGAGAAATACATAATATTGAATCTTGACTTATTTGTCAAGTATGTGAGCGACTTCTTTGCTGAACAGGATAATGGTTTTTAAATACTGGAAGATTATTCCTCAAATAAATACTGGAAAATTTATTCCATAAATGTTTTTGTGCTGTTCACAGTGTAACAGCTACAGACACAAAACACATTAAGATTAATCTACATTGCTAACATTGTCTCCTTCATTTTCCTAAGTCTAGACCAGGAGTTGGCAAACTTTCTGTAAGGGCCAGATAGAAAATATTTCAGCTTTTTGGGGGCCATGTAGTATGTGTTGCAACTATTCAGTGCTGCCATTAGAGCACAAAAGCAGCTGTAGGCAATATGTAAGTAAATGAGTGTGGCAGTGTTCCATTTAATTTTTATTTACAGAAACTGACTTGGCTTTGGCCTACTGGTTATAGTGAGTTCTGTTCACCACAGTCAACAAAACAATACATTAAGCTCTGGTTTCAGCATTGTTACCTTCTCTGGTGTGAATGCTTTCATCGTAGCCAATTCCACACTGTTACTGTAACGTCTAATACCAATTTGAGAAGAGATGTACAGCAGCATATCATTCTATAGTATTTCCACCGTATAGATGCTGTAGATATAACTAACCTCATGAGCCTTGATAATATTAAAATATGTTAAAATAATTAGGCAGTGATGAGTTTTGAATGTTATTAGGTTTGTTTTTAACATGATTTATTTCATTGTAAGTTTATGTAATCTATTTTATAATAATGGCTATGCTTAGCAATCAGCTCACAAAATTCTGAAAATTGAACAATCAACTCCCCTGAGCTGTCATGAGCCAGCTCTAGCACACCACTGTATGTAGCCATGTGGGAATAGAGAAAATTGGATCCACTATCTATAGTATATAGCACAATAAATTCCAAATGGATCAGAGGTGTAAATGTAAAAATAAAATGAAACTATACATGTACTAGGAAAGACATGGATGGATTCCTCTATAACCTGGGAGTGGGGAAAAGTTTCTAAACTATGGCTTAAAATCCAGAAGCATGAAGGAAAATGAGATTATATTACCTTCATAGAATGAACTGAGAGTTATTGTTTCTGTTTGCATTTTCTAGAATATCATATATAACAAAGGAATTGTGGTTTTGAAAATTTGATAGAGTCCATTTTGAGAACATCCAAGTCTAGAGATTTTGGGGATGGAGTTTTAGCCACCAGTTAAATTTCTTTAATCTTTGTGAATCTATTTTAAATTCCATTTTTCTTCTTGTACCAGTTTGGCATTTTATACGTTTTCCAGGAATTTGTCCCTTTTATCTATTTTTGTTTTTTAGATCTATAACTATTTGCTCATTTTTTATTCAGTTTTTTGATTCCCTATTTTATTTACATTTGTTGTCTCCTTTTTTTATCGGTCTTATCAGGTTTATCTTGGCAATTTTTATATAAACAGAGCTTTTAGCCTTATCACCCTCCTCTAAAAAATTATTTTGTTTATTTTTTTTATAATATCCTTTTCCTTTATTGGGTTTGCTTCAATGTTCTATTTTATAACTTCTTGAGTTGGATGCTGAGCATAGTTCTCTTCAACTTTTATTTTTTCCTGATAAACATATTTAAAGGTATAAATGCTCTTTTAAATACTACTTTAGTTATGTCTCTTACATTTTACCATGTTCATGTTACCATGTTCATTCAAAAATTTTATTTTGTGTTTTTTTTTTCACGTTCATTCAATTTTAGATATTTCTCATTTTAATTATAGTTTCATTTTAAAACTATGAGTTATTTAGTAACTCATAGTTTTAAAAATATGGGACATTAAAAATGTCGTGTTATTCCTTTCTAATATTATTTCACTGTGTTTGAAAAATATAATCTACAAAATATTGTTCCTGGAGAGTTTATTGAGACCTCCTGTAGGCCTAATATATTCATGTAAATATGTGTGTGCTTCTAAAATGTGTATTTGCTATTTGTTACATGAACTTTTATAGCATGTATTTCAAAAGATGACTATTATACTCAGCATGCCATTAGAACATGTCTATTAAAGACCCGAACAATATAATTAATAGTATAAGCCTATATTTATACTTTTTAGATAAAAATCTACTTAATTTTTGTTTGTGTAATTCATTTCTGATAATTGGGTGTTAAAAACTACAAGTATTTACATGTCTCTCTATTTACGCTGTCAGTTATTGTAACCAATTATTAAATGCATTCAAATATGTTTGTGATGATTATATCTTCTCACTCTATTGTTTTGATTACCTTTTGCCTTAAATTATTTTTTGTCAGCTATTATGATTGGTGTTCCAGATTTCTTTTTATTTATTTATTTAAATATTTTTGTTAAAATATAGCTAACATACAATATTATATTAGTTTCAGGTGTAAATCATACTTATTCAACAGTACCCATCTGGCAATATACAGAGTTATTACTGATTATATTCCTTATGTTAAAGAAGTGATCACTATGATAAGTCAAGCAACCATATGACACCATTGCTAACATGGTCTCCTTCATTTTCTGAAGTCTAGACCAGGAGTTGGCAAACTTTCTATAAAGGCCACATAGAAAACATTTTAGGTTTTTTGGGCCATGTAGTATGTATTGCAACTATTCAGCTCGGCCATTAGAGCACAAAAGCAGCCCTAGGTAATATGTAAATAAATGCGTGTGGCTTTAGTGTCCACTTATAAGTGAAATCATATGACATTTGTCTTTCACCGTCTGACTTACTATACTCAGCACAATACCCTCTAGGTTCATTCATGTTGTCGCAGATGATAAGATTTTATTCTTTCTACGGCTGAGTAATATTCCATTGTATATGCTATGTACCACCTCTTCTTTATCCATTCATCCATTCAGGCTGCCTTCATATCTTGGCCATTGTGAACAATGCTGCAATGAACATATGGATGCACATGTCCCCCTTGAAGTAGCATTTTGGGTTTCTTTGGATGAATACCCAGAAGTGGGATTACTAGATCCTTCTTTGTCTCTTGTTATAGTCTTTGTTTTAAAGTTTATTTTGTCTGGTATATGTATTGCTACCCCATCTTTTTGTTTGTTTTCATTTTCATGAAATATTTTTTTCCATCCCTTTACTTTCAGTCTGTATGTGTCTTTTGAGCTGACGTATGTCTCTTGTAGGCAGCATATGTAAGGGTCTTGTTTTCTTATCTATTTAGCCACCCTATCTTTTCATTAGAGCACTTAGTCCATTTATATTGAAAGTAATTGTTGATAGGCATGTAGTTATTGCCATTTTATTATTCATAATTTTATTTATTTATTTTTTTTGTCTTAAAAAAGTCCCTCTAAAATTCCTTGTAATACTGGTTTGGTGATGAACTCCTTTAGCTTTTTCTTGTCTGGGAAGCTCTTTATCTGTCCTTCGATTCTAAATGATAGCTTTGCTGGGTAAAGTAATCTTGATTGTAGGTCTTTGCTTTTCATCACTTTGAATATTTCTTGCCAATCCCTTCTAGCCTGCAAAGTTTCTTTTGAGAAATCAGCTGATAGTCTTATGGGAGATCCCTTGTAGGTAACCAATGGCTTTTCTCTTGCTGTTTTTAATATTCTTTCTTTATGTTTAACCTTTGGCACTTTAATTATGATGTGTCTTGGTGTGGGCCTGTTTGGGTTTATCTTGTTTGAGACTCTTTGCACTTCCTGGACTTGTATGTCTATTTCCTTTGCCAGATTAGGGAAGTTTTCCATCATTATTTCTTCAAATAGGTTTTCAATTCCTTGCTCTCTCTCTTCTCCTTCTGGTACCCCTATGATGTGAATGTTTGTATGATTGATGTTGTCCCAGAGGTCTTTTAAATTAATCTCAGTTTTTTATTCTTGTTTTCTTTTTGCTGTTCTGACTGGGTGTTTTCTGCTACCTTATCTTCTAAATTGCTGATTCAGTCCTCTGCTTCATCTAATCTATTGTTGATTCCCTGTAATGTATTCTTCATTTCTGTCATTGTATTCCTTATTTCTGACTGTGGTTTTTTTAAATGTTTTTTTCTCTCCATTTTTTTGTTTTGTTTCCGATCTCTTTGTTGAAGTTCTCCCTGAGATCATTGAGCATCCTTATAACCAGTGGTTGGAACTCTACGTCTAGTAGATTTCTTGTCTTCATTTTGTTTGGTTCTTTTTCTGGAGCTTTGTTTTGTTCTTTTATTTGGGACATGTTTCTTTGTCTCCACATTTTGGCTGCCTCCTTGTGTTTGTTTCTGTGTATAAGGTAGGGCTGCTGTATCTCCTGGTCTTAGTAGAGTGGCCTTATGTAGTAGGTGTACTGTGGGGCTCAGTGGCACAGTCTTCCTGGTTTCCTGAGCAGCACACTTCATGTGGGTCCCTTGTATGGATTGTGTGTGCCCTCCTTTTGTAGTTGAGCTTTGGTTGCTGTTTGCATGTTAATAGGAAGGACTGACCCTCGAACTCATTGGTTGTGAGGACTGGCCATGACTATAGTGGAGGAGCTGTGGTGCAGGGGCTGACCCTACAGAGCAGGATCTGCTTCCGGAGGGCTCCGGTGCCTGCCCAATCTGCCCCTTGGGTGTGTCATTCTTGGAGGCAGCTGGGTGATACTTCAGCTCATTTTCATGGTGGCCACTGGGTGAGCCCCAGAGCCACCTGGAAGGAGCCCCATTGCATGTCAAGTTCAGCTGTATCCCATACCCCAACTGGGACAACCTGGCAGGAGACTGCACTGTGCTTGGAAGTGTCTCAAGAGGCCAAGCCACGAACCAAGGCTGGCTGCCACTAGTGCCAGGCTTAAGGCTGCTCAGCCAGATGTATGGGACATGCTCAAGCCAGATTCTGCTTGTCTGAGTTCTGTGAACCTTTAAGGGATCTTAGGAAAGTCTGCAGCATGAGCCAAAGCAGGTGCTTTGTATGGAAAAACCACTGGAAGTGGCTAGGGTGTGCCTGAAAGTTGAGTGGGGTGGTGTCTCAGAATCACCAGGTGTGGTGAACAAATGGTGTCAGCCAGCTTGATGGAGAGAGACTCAGATCTGGTAGCCACCTGCATGCATCTGCATCCTGGGAAGGGGGTGGGCTCAATGAAGAAACAATGGCTTCTGCCAGCTCCTCCATTCGGGAGAAAGCTGCCCCTCTAGGCCTCGTCCTGAAGCCAGACAACTCAGTCCCTCACCACCCACCACACCACCCCATCCTGTGTGTCCCAGTCACCTCTCCAGCTGCTACCCCAATTCTAGAGCTCAGAGCAAGTGATTCTATTGGTGAGTAAGTCCATGCATGTTCCCTTTCAGAAGAGAGCCTGGGACTCCAGCTGCCCTCTGTCTCACTCAGCCACAATATCTATTGGTTTTCACAACCAGAAATTATGAGGACTTCTCTCCTTGGCACTGGAGTCCTGGTCTGGGGAGCCTGGTGTGGCACTGGGTCCCCTTACTTCTTCAGGGGGCACCTCTACAGCTAAGATTTCCCTTCCAATTTTTAATGGCACACACAGGTATGAGACCAGCTTGTTCCGTGTCTCTGCTCCTCCTACCAGTCTTGTGGTGGCTTCTTCTGTATGTCCTTAGTTGTAGGGCTTTGATTCAGCAAGATTTCAGGTGATTCTCAATGATGGTTGTTTTGTAGCTTAATGATTGTGAGAGAAGGTAAGCACAGCATTTACCTACTCTGCCATCTTTACTGGAACTCCCAGATTTCTTTTGTGGGTTTTTGTTTGTTTGTTTGTTTGTTTTCCTTTTGTTTTCAACCTTTTTGAGTCTTTTGGTTTAGAAGGTTTCTTAAAGACACCATACTTTTGGATTTTGTTTTTATTTTTTAATACTAACAGAGTGTTTTGTTTTTATTTGTGAGTTAATTTCATTTACATTTATTGTAATTGTTATCATGTTAGAAATTATTTCTCCTATTATATCTCATATTTTCAATTTACTACACTTTTTGTTTACTGTTGCCTCAAAAAATTATTATATTTTTGTTCAAATGTGGCTGCTCTTAAGACCCTTACTCATGTTTACTTATTCTTAATAAATTCTTAATCTTACCCATGTGTGTATATTCCTAACTAGACAAATAAATTAGTGAACTCGTGTGTGTGTACGTATAATTGCTATTGTACACACACACACACACACACACACACACACACATGCACACACACCCCTCAATGGTTTTGCTTCTCTGATTGAACTCTGACTATTACACCCAGATACAGAAAGTGGAAAAAAATTAAAAGGAGACAAGGAAAATTCCAAACCTAAAAACATGAGAATAAAATTTTAAAATATGAAAAACAAAGAATGACTTTTTAAAACTTCCAGAGATAATGAAGAGATCTTCAACTAAAGTAAGAATTGGATTAAACAAGGGACACAAGGTGACAAAGGGAAAAAATAATTTTTAAATATTAAAACAAAATGAATTTGAACCTAGAATTTTATACCCAGCCAAATTGTCTTCAAATGTGGTGGCTTAAATGTATGTGTGTGTGTGTGTGTGTGTGTGTGTGTGTGTGTGTGTGTGTGTGTAAAATTTCAGATAAGATTGAGAATAAAGTTATACTAAAAACTTGTGTTGGATGTAGTCTCAATATTCAAGAAATATGGTAAAGATGGTAAAATTCCTTGGTAAAGTTTGTATTTTTTATTAAGGACCAAAATGAGAAAAAGAACAAATTTACAAATGCATCTAAAACAACATAGAATTAAAATTTGAGATAATGTCAATATGATAGGAATGGGGAAAAGGAATATATATATTGCAGCAACTGACCTTATAAAACTATGAAAGCTAGTTAAGCAGTCTCTATAAGGCTATGGTCTTTATTTCCAATGTCAGAGCTTTAAAACTATAAAATAGACAGTTGGGGAGGGAAGATGGATGTACTGTGGGGGTGAGGAAGTCAAGCTGGCACCCACAAGCACAAGATGCAGCTTGTGAGGACAGACCAAAACTCACGTTAGTTCTTGTTGCCTCTAACCTTGACTGTATGTGTTTATTGCAGAAACCAGACCCTTTCATCACAATTGCCAAACACACACCTTGTCCAGCAGTTAGAGAAGTTTAGCAAGGATCTACGGAAGGTGGAGCAGTTGGAGGCTCCACTGCTACTTCACATCGATGAGATGAGCTAGGAGGTAAGTGACAAGACCCTTCATACCTTTCACAGAGATCTCACTGTGGCCCACCATAAATGAAAATATATAGGAAAAGGAATTTTGGGAAACATAGCTCAGTCTAGCCAAATTGACATAGCATAAAGTCACTATTCACAGGTGTCAGCACTTTTCCTTCCACCCTCCATAACTCCTAGGTTTCTTTTGTATTTTCTATCTCTTTACCCTTTCCTGCTGACTTCTAGGCAAGATTCTCATCTGATGTTTGAACTCACTGATTTATTCATCACCTTTATTCATCTTGCTATATATGTTCTCTATTGTTTTATTCATTTCAACTCTTATATATTTCAGACCTAATGCTCAATTGGGTCCTTTTTTATATTTTCTTGTTCTTGCTTCATATTGCTGATAACAGCTTTAACTTCTTAATAGATTCATCTTCATTATTTTAATTTCTTGCCCCTCTCATAATTCTAATTTAGATAGTTTATATTGTTGAGTTTGTGGTTTTCTTATATAGTAGTTGTTTTTGTTATATGAATTCTTGGTTATTTTGTCCCAAGAACTCCTCCTCCCCTTGGAGTATCTGTTACTACACATAGTCATGATTTGGGAAATGGTTACAGCTTAACCTCCAGTTGATGTACCCATAGGTGAGTTAAAGCCAGGAAAGAGAGCCTCAGAGGCCACAGAACTGATGATAATCACTTCAGTTTGTCCACCCTTGACAAATAACTTCTCTAGTGCGTATAGTCATGAGTGGCATGATGATGTTTTGGTCAATGATGAACCATATATAAAATGGTGGTCCCATGAGATTATATTGGAGCTGAAAAATTGCTATTACCTAGTGACATTGTAACTGTCATAAGGTCGTAGCACAATACATTACTCACATGTTTGTGGTGATGCTGATGTAAATGAACCACCCAAGCTGCCAGTCATATGAAAGTATAGCACATGCAATTATGTACAGTACGTAGTACTTGATAATGATGATAAAGGACTATGTTACGGGTTTATGTGTTCACTATACTATACTTTTTATTGTTAGAGTGTACTCTACCTACTTATAAAAAATGTTTGATGTAAATCAGTATGCTGTGTTACAGTGGCAGAAGCCTTATAAATCTCGTTTATTGCATCTCTTGACTGCATCATTTTCTCTTGTGCTTGATTTAATCTTGTGTTGTCTTGTACAATAACATGCTGTATAGACTTGTAGCCTAGGAGCAATAGGCTATATATATACCATATAGCCTAGGCATATGGTAGGCTATACAATCTAGGTTTGTTTAAGTGTGCTCTATTACGTTTGCCTAACAATGCATTTCTCAGAATGTATAAACACCTAACAATAAAATCACCTAACAATGCATTTCTCAGAATGTATCCTTGTTTTCTAAGTGGTGCATGACTGGATTTCCCAATTTAAAATATCCATAAGCAATCTCCATAGATTTGCTCCCCTGGCTTTGGGGGCTTGGAGTTTGGAGGGGTGATTAGACCGGGAATTGTAATGGTGGCACTAAATCTTCTATTTTGAGATTTGAATCTTTGGTATAATTCAATTTAACAGGTCTAATTTAGCTTGGACCAAAAAAAAAGGTTTTTAAAAATTTTTCTCTGCCTCTTTTCTGCCAAAACTTAATGACTGTTTACTATGCATTCACTATGCATATCAGTTTCAAAGGTTCTGTTTACTTCTGCCATGCTGGCCTTGTGACTTGGGAGAGGTTTTGCATCTGTATGAGATCCACTCCTGGCTCCAACTAAAACCTACATAACATATGCAAAGGTTGCTATAACCAGTTTAACTTGCACCTTCCCTTACCCCAATGGTTAAAGCTAAACTCAGTAGAAAATTACACTACAGGCCAAAGCAATTTACATCCTGGTTAGAAAATATAAAACTTCAGATGAAACAAAGACTTGACGCATTAATTTCCAGCAGATTCTGCCCAGCTCGCCCTTATCTTACTTTAATAAATATTCCTTCTGTAATTCTACCTGCCTCATGAATTCTTTCACAACCTGTGAACAAGTAGCCACAACAAGGGGTACAGTGGTGAATACCCAAAGGTAGCTAGCTGGTCAGTACACACTCAGCCTTTTCATTCCTCCTTTCTCCTCCAGGGCTTTTGCACTGGCATTGTTGTACTCTCCTGTCCCCTGCCCTCTCCTCTGTCCTTGCCAGTTTTTGCAGTGATTGGCAGGATGTGATTTTCCACATGGGGGAGAAGTGAGCGCAGGACAGAAAGTTGTTCTTTTACCTCTCTCTCACAGCCACTCTGGCTGTCTTCACCTCAGGCCGAAGCATTCTCTCCTTACCTCCCACTTCCTGCTCCCCTGACACCCCATACGAGTTTTCAGACTCCCCAAGACTTCTCATAATATTGTGTGTTTTTTTGTTTTTTTATTAATTCCTTAAACCCAAGTTTCCCTCTGGCTTCTATAGTTTCTCTAGGAGTGATTTTCAGGAAGAAGCCAGTGGCCAATGTAGGTTGTCATCCTGACAAGATGAGAGAATGGTTTACAGAATGAGCCATAGAAAGGGGAGAATTTGAGAGAAATGTATGAGTCTTAAGGAGAGAGAGGCTACAAATGTACACCAAGAGATGCTTTTTTTCTGCATCTGATTTTTTCATTGTGATTAATGTGTATATATGTACCAGGCTTATATGAAAACAGTAGTCTTAACCCCTTCCTACTTCAAAATTCTGTTCCCTCAAGGCAACAATTTCCAACATTTAAAAAAACTTTCTTCTGGTGTTTATCTCCACATTCTAAGTAATATTCTTGTATGACTATTTCTTGATTTTTTCAATGTTAGATATTATCTTTAGCTTCCTAAAGTAGAAGATGAGGACTTAGTGCTTGTACCTACTGTATTTTCCTTTGCAAAGTGTTCTCTTCCCCTTCTTAAACAGGCCTGCCAATACAGTTACATCACGGCTTCTGTTATCAATATTGAGTGTTTACACCATCAATATTGAGCTACTCACACCTCAGACATCTAGCTTGCTAAGATTACGTTTCCTTAGTTATACACCTTTTTATTTTCTTAGGGTTAGTACTTGCCTTCCCTCTCCCAATTGTTCAGTGCTCTATGTACCTATCATAATTCTCTGGATACTTTCAATAGAGTTGAAAGCGTCAGGTAATCTATCTGGTTCTCCCCACCCCCACTCCCGTCCCGTTGGTGCGAGCTC
This sequence comes from Rhinolophus sinicus, assembly GCF_057876585.1. Classification (NCBI taxonomy): domain Eukaryota; kingdom Metazoa; phylum Chordata; class Mammalia; order Chiroptera; family Rhinolophidae; genus Rhinolophus; species Rhinolophus sinicus. The sequence goes on from NC_142503.1 coordinate 87,690,816, forward strand.
TGTCTTCCTGTTACAGAATCCTGTTTAGACCTTCCCTTCACCATCGTCTTGGGAATTTCCTGTGCGTGCCTCCTTGTGTTAGATATCCTAGTATTATCTAATTTTGTATCTCCCTCTTTCTTGATTCGTTCCCTTGTTTGGTGGAGAAACTAGTATCTTTTGGTTGCTTCCAAAAGAAAGAATCCATAAGAGGTATAAGTTCAAGTCTGCATGTAATAGTCATATTTCATTCAGGCTTCCTCAGATTTGTGAACACCCCCTTCCCATCATTTGAACAATTTCCCACATTATCAATTCTACATTCTTTTAAAAAAATTTTATTGGGGAATATTGGGGAACAGTGTGTTTTTCCAGGACCCATCAGCTCCAAGACAAGTCGTTGTTTTCAATCTAGTTGTGGAGGGTACAGCTCACAGTGGCCCATGTGGGAATCGAACCAGCAACCCAGGTGTTATGAACACTGCGCCCTAACCAACTGAGCCAACCGGCCGCCATCTACATTCTTAACAAAGAACATTTTTCACATCTCTTTTTAGGTTGCTAGCCAGCAGACATGTGATTTTGATTCCACCAGTCAGCTGCACGTGTGCCAGAGTCAGAATCTGGATCCAGAATTACTTGGGAATGAGGCAGGGCCTGAGGCAGGGCCTTACCTTCTGTTTGGCAGGTAAGGCAGCACAGCAGGATTCTGGAGTCCAAAGTATGATTGCAGCCCCTGATTGAGCTGCCTCCTGACGATGGCAGAGGTACAGGTTATGTGACTCAGTTCCTTCTGTCGGAGGCAACAACTCCCTCGATGGGCAGCTCTGTGCTGTGGTGCTGGGGTGTCACTTCTGGAAGTACAGTCCATCTCCTCCCCCTCAGTCTGTAAGCTCGCTCTACCTCATGACTAGTCCTCTTGGCTGAAACTGGTGTCAGAGTCTATTTGGGCTACTATAACAGAATCCCACAGACTGGGTGGCTTCAAACCAACAGAAATTTATTTCTCACTGTTCTGGAGGCTGAAGTCCAAGATGAGGGTGCCAGCGTGCTCAGGTGCTGGGGAAGACCCTCTTCCAGACCGCAGACTGCGGACTTCTCACTGTGCCCTCACATGGTGCAAGGGACAAGGGAGATCCTTGGGTCTCTTTTATAAGGGCATTAATCTCATTCACCAGGCCTTCACCCTCATGACCTAAGCAACGAACCCACCCTCCTGCTCTGAATGCCATCATATGGGGCATTAGGATTTCAACATTTAATTTTTGCGGGGACACAAACATTCAGACCATAACAACTGGCTGGAATAACTTCTGTATTCAACTCACCTGGCCAATATGCCTTATATGCCTAAAGGTGTCTTGATTCTATTGTGAGACATAAGAATTTGATTAGAATAGAATTCTAATTTGGAAACCATTTCCCTCAAAAATTAGAAAGCGTTTCTCCATTGCCTTTGGCTCCTTGTGTTGGTGCTGAGAAGTCTGAAGCCATTCTTTTTCCTGAGTCTGTACGTGATTTATTTCCCTCCAAAGCTGCTTTTTTATTTCAATGTAGTATTTATCCTTAATTTTTTCGTTTTCATATTATCGAATCTACAAATGGTTATATATTAAAGAGCAAAAGAGTTCTATTTATTGTCATATGAAAATAACTGTTTTCTGACTTTGCCCTTCCCTCCCATTTCCTTAGCACTGGAAGCAAACACTTTTACAACTAGTACATGAATATATAATTAAATGCATGTTAGCATACATGAAATGGATCCCAAGGAGTCTTTAAAAATTCTCACATTTGGCTGTTATTGACCTTTTCAAGAAAGCATTATACATAAAAGTAGATGACTGCCTTGTACCTAAACAGACCTAAGAGTATAGGGGTTAGAGATTCTGTAATAGTACTAGTTGTTGATGAATCTTTCCTCCCCTTTTACTCATCTTGTGGTAGGATCTCAGCCTGGGCTGAGGTCTGAAAATAGAAAGGGCCTCTATTTCCAGGGGGTAACAAGTAAGAGATCAGGTGGTTTGGGGTCCATGATGTTCCTGGCACCAGCATCTGGGATGGGGCTCCTGACATGGGGAAAAGGCAGTGCAGTAAAATCGAAAGAACCTCAGTAGGAAGCCAAAGAGAGCTGGCGTGGAGCTTCTTGGCTGAGCCGAACACTAAGCGATTGGAATCCCCCCTCCGTGGAACCAGAAGAGCCACTGTAGCCCAGGCAGGGAGTGTCCTGGCAGAGGCCAGCCTCAGCTGATCACTTTGGGCTCTAGTTAAGCACCAGCAGAAGCAGCAGCATCAGGCAGAGGAAGCAACTCTAGGCTGTCCAGGTTTCAGCTGCCTTTGGTGTCCCTGTTTATGCTCAGCCAACCAGCTTCAGTAACTGCGGTTAATTTCTCCAGCTATAAGGGAATACCTTTGGCTCCAAACTAGCAAAACAGTGAGATGGAACAAGCAGAATTCCCTCCTGAGACTTTAGCATCCTGGAATTTCTACATGTATGGAAGAGGCAGGGGGATCCAAGAGATAAACTGATTTCCTGCTAATATGAACGTTGGGGGCTTGAGTGCAGCATCAGGGACCCTCTTGGGGCAAGACTGGCTTTTATTCAAGAAACAACCTGTGAAATAAGACATACCAGTAACACAAATGATATTTTGCTGATATTATCTCTCAACTTATCTTGACACTAGCATCTCTGGTCACCTGTTTTTATGGACTGAATGTTTGTGTCTCCCTCACCCAAATTCATATGTTGAAATCCTACTCCCCAGTGGAATGGCATTTAGGAGGCGGGGCCTTTGGGAGGTGATTAGGTCATGAGGTTAGAACCTTCATGAATGGGATTAGTGCCCTTAGAAAAGAGACCTAAGAGAGCTTTTGACCCTTTTGCCATGTGAGGACAGTGAAAAGACGGCCACCTACGAACCCAGCCCTCACCCAACACTGGATCTGCTAGCACCATGATCTTGGACTTCCCATCCTCCAGCACTGTGAGAAATAATGTTTGTTGTTTAACCCAGCCAGTGTAAGATTCTTGTGATTCCGTTTTTGTGTTTTTTTGAGTGCTTAAAGGTGAAAGGTTGGGGAGAGAAAGAAGTGCAAACTGGGAGGGACTGGACCTGACATGATTTTCTGTACCCAAAACTTCACTGCAAGTTGCCCCTTTCAAACCAAGGCAGTTTCTACAACTCACAAAGATAATTTTTTTATCCAATTTCCATATTTCTTTCATGCAGAATTGGACTGTTTATCAAAGGTAGAAAAGAAAAGCCTAACAGCTTAAAGCTGAACATGAGAAGCTCTGACCTTAGTTTCTCTGAACAATAGCCAAAAACAAAACATTACACACACACACACACACACACACACACACACACCAATAAAACCAAAACCCTGAACGAACAGAGACACATGGTACATCATTAGATTCATACATTAGGGGGAATAACAAACAGACTTTCGACAAATAATAATAAGTCTGATAGGAAATGTGGAGTATTATCGGCCACTAAAGCTTTTTTGGACGTGGAAAGAGGCAAATAGCCCAAACCAAGCCCCACATCGATGACTCTTGCTAAATTGCCTGTCTGCTCCATCACAGCTGTTTTCAAGGTCCTGGAAATCAGTTCCATGGCTTAAACCAAGGTGAACTGGACCCATGGAATCTTTCAGTCACACTTAATTCTGCCATCGTCATATTTGCACAAACGTTGTATCAGCGGTTCTGATTCCTTGGGTGATGTGGGGCTATGACTGTGACTAATGAAAGACACATTTGTCCTTTGTAATTAGAGAGAAAGGGCACTAGAGAACAGTTCCATATATTAAATGGAGGATGTAGGTTGGAAATGAACAAACAGATTCCAATAAGATAAGGGAGATTATTTAAATTTGATAGAAAGTGGTTATAACTTGAAGAAATTCAAATATGAGAGGTTGTAGTCAAGCATTTTTTTATTTTTTTTTTTTACTAGACAAAGCAAATCTCAGAAGTAAGCAAAAGTAATCAATGTATCAACTCAAAAGAGAACAAGATATAGCACTTGGAAAGGAAAGGTAATAATGGCAACAATAAAGTTCAGTCTGTGTTATTTTTTGAGACTGGTTCAATAAAATGTATGTAACATTAGCAATTTCTTGGAAAAAAACCAATCAACTGCTCTTCTCTTTTTATCTGTGGCTCTGTATTCCATATGAATTATTCACTATTGTGGTTAGTTCCTCGTAGCCAGCGCATCCCTGAAGAATTCTGGGATGTTAAGTAACAATGAAAGTAAATTTTGTAATATTTTATTTAAGGATAAAGTGTTAATTAAAGCTTTATTTATAAAAAATTCTATTTGTTTTTAACTTAAATCCTTCTTCAATTTGAGCTACTGATTTCACTCCTTTCAAATCTTGGATTCTTACTATGCGTGTTGTAGTCTGGTACATTATGCCATCTTTTTCAATTTGAAATACCCTATGCACAGAAAGAGTGATTTTTCCACATTGCTTGCTAACCTGTTATCTTTCCATAGCCTCTGAGGGAATGGCTCTGTGATGTGTTACACTGAGAGTGAAATCAAGCTTGAGGCAATGTTTTCAAGCGGTTTCTATTTACTCAAACTGGGTATCAGAACCCTAATGTAATATTCAGCATGGGTCTATTTTGTACAGGTACCTGTATGCCATAATTTTGAGGATCTTTTTAATGGAAAGCTTTATAAAGACAATAGAATAATCTTTTACGTTTTATTTTTTTTTATTAAATAAAGTTATACTTCTTACAGTAAAATTCATTCCATTATATGTATTTTTTTTTAATAAATTTTATTGGGGAATATTGGGGAACAGTGTGTTTCTCCAGGGCCCATAAACTCCAAGTCATTGTCCTTCAATCTAGTTGTGGAGGGTGCAGCTCAGCTCCAAGTCCAGTCGCCATTTTCAATCTTTAGTTGTAGGGGGCGCAGCCCACCATCCCATGCGGGAATTGAACTGGCAACCTTGTTGTTGAGAGCTCGCACTCTAATCAACTGATTCATCTGACCGCCCCTCTGGAAGCTAAGCGGCAGCTCATTGTCTTCAATCTAGTTGTGGAGGGTGTAGCTCACTGGCCCATGTGGGAATTGAACCTGCAACCCTGTTGTTCAGAGTTTGCGCTCTAACCAACTGAGCCATCCGGCTGCCCCACAGTCATTCCATTTTAAATGAAAAGTTTGTTTTCCTTAATTTATTATTATTTTTTAATTAAAGTTTATTGGGGTGACAATTGTTAGTAAAGTTACATAGATTTCAGGTATACAATTCTGTAATAAATCATCTATATCTCACATGATGTGTTCACCATCCAGAGTCAGTTCTCCTTCCATCACCACATATTTGACCCTGTTTACCCTCTTCTATCCCTCTGCTACCCCCTTACCCTCTGGTAACCACTAAACTATTATCTGTGTCTGTGAGTTTTTGTTTCTTCATTTGTTTGTCTTGTTCTTTTGTTGTTTTCAGTTTTATATCCCACATATCAGTGAAATCATATGGGTCTTGACTTTTTCTTTCTGACTTATTTCGCTTAGCATTATACTCTCAAGATCCATCCATGTTGTTGTGAATGGTACTATTTCATCTTTTCTTATTGCCAAATAGTATTCCATAGAATTATCTTTTGAGACTAGTGAAACCAAATCCTGAAATTAAAACTAATTATTAACATCAGTATTAATATAGACAACAAACTATAAGCTGTCATAAAATGGACTTTGATCTCATTTTCCAGTTCTTTGTCCTCTGTATGAGTGGCTCAGGGAACATTTTTTTGTTAGAATGTACATTCTTCTGGGTTCCCCTTTTACTCATTAACAGTCCATGCTCTTCAATGTCCCAGGCTCTCTGTTCTGGGATGGGCCCGTGTTGCTATTTTCAGACTGTTCTCAGCCTCTGTGTATGTCAGGGTTAAAGTCTAGGTTTTATCAATTGTTTCTGTAGACCTCCTTGAGTGTGGAATTCTCGAGAATATACTGGTGTCCTACTCTACTTATGTACCTGGGAGCAACTGTGGATTCTGCACCAGCCCCTCCATTCTCTCCTTCTCATCTGAGCATTGCCCTGCATCTACCCTCTCTCTTCCAGCTGTCATATAGTCCTCTCACTGCTGTCTTCGGTGCTGTGGAGGGTTCTATTCACCTTCTTTTGGCTGAAAGAGTATCTCCCTCATGGAAGTGAGGTGAAATAAAGTCCTCCATTGAGTGGTACCAAGATATTTCCTACTCAACGCCATTAACAAGTGGCATTCTTACGCAAGCAACAGTGGCTCTGGAGACGTATGCTTCCTGTCTACAACGCATGAAAGGATACCACAAGGGTGTGTGTTGCGGAAGTTAGGGAAAATTGCTTGTACCTTCATAACCAAACAATCAACCAACCTCTCTCCCTGTCTCTTTCAATCCCTTCTTTCCTTCTCTCCTTATTCCTCCCAATTACTTTGGAAAGAAGTTTGACTTACCACATACTGGACACTAAAGTGGTGGCTTCTTAGCCCATATTACCACACATTCTCAATCTTGATTCTGCATCAGATTCATCTCTAACAGCTTAAAAAACAACAACAAAAAACCTATAAGAAGCTTGAGCCCCACTTCTAAACTACTGAAACAGAATCTTTGGGGATGAGCCTTAAGAAGTCTGTATTTTTTAAAAATGTCCATTCTGGTATCTCAAAAATCTGAAAACAGAACTACCTTATGATCCAGCAATTCCACTCCTAGGTATCTATCTGGAGAAACCCAAAACTCTAATTCAAAAAACTTTATGCACTCCTATGTTTATTGCAGCACTATACACAATAGCCAAGACACGGAAACAACCGAAATGCCCATCGGTAGATGACTGGATTAAGAAACTGTGGTACATTTATACAATGGAGTATTACGCAGCCATAAAGAAGAAAGAAATTACTCAGCCATAAAGAACAACATGGATGGACTTAGAGAACATTATGTTAAGTGAAATAAGTCAGACTGAGAAAGACAAATACCATATGATCTCACTTATATGTGGAATCTAAAGAAAAGAATAAGTGAATGAACTAATCAGAAACTGTTTTGGAGACATAGAGGAAAAACAGGGTTGCTAGATGGGAGGGCGTGGGGATAAGGGGGAAGGTGAGGGGATTAGAAAACAGTCAGTAACCACAAGATGGCCATGGGGTTCTGAAAATTAATTTGGGGAATGTAATCAATAATGTTGTAAAGATTTTGTAAGGTATCTGATGGACACTTGTCTCATTAGGGAGACCACCTCAGGGATGATGTAGATGCCTGATCTCTGCACTGTACACCTGAAGCTGAAGCTGAACAATAATGAATGTCAACTACATGTTTGTATGTATATGTATGTGTATATATATATATATATATATATATATATATATATATTCATATATGTGTATATGCATGTAATTACAAGAAGCGGAGTACAGCATTAGGAATAGAGACAGTGGAAATGTAATGTCTCTGTGCGATGTCAGAGGGTTAGTGGATGGGGGGAGAGGGGTTCACACAATGTGAGGGATATAAAAGATAAACGTCGAAGTATTACTTTGTCTTGTGCACCTGAAACTAATAAAAAAAGAATCTCCATTTTTTAATAAATACTCTAATGTGAAGCCAGGCTTGAAAACAGCCTGAATGTTGCTTGCTGTAGCCATGATAAATCAAATGCTAAAACTGATCACACTGGTTGTGTCAGAATTAGTTTAGTTCCATTTAACTCTCTCTTTGATGGCCTGGCTAGAGGGACTTAATAGTGACAAGGTTAAGAGTATGAATTGTCACATCAGATGCTGAAGTTCAGCTCCTACCTCTGTCTGTTTTTATTGAGCAAGTTATTTAATCTCGCCATGTTTCAGTTTATTCACCTGTAAAACAGGCACCAAAAATAGTACCTGTCTCCTAGACTTGTAATTAAATAAGATGAAGCACCGAGAACAGCACCTGACACATGGTAAACGCTGGCGGAGTATTAGCCATTACCATTTCATGACCATGATCGAATCACAGAGGTCTCCTAGAGTTTGAAAGGACTTTAAAAGATGATGTGGTCCTCAGTCAGTTGGATATTATTATGATCCCCATTTTACTGATTAGAAAGCTCAGGTTCTTTAGTGATGCGCCTGCCCAAGATGATTCAGGATGAAAATAACAATTATAATAATAACAACAACAAGTACTATCTATTGTATGGTTATTACATGCCAAACACAGTAGTAAGTGTTTTATGTACATTCTATCATTAACCAGGTGCTTTTTAACCATTAACATGCATACAAAATCCCTTGGGGGGCCTGTGGACAGGTACATTCTGATTCCATAGTTCTGAGATGGGGCTCAAGAGCCTACATTTCTGACAAGCTTCTAGGTGGTGGTGCCACTGCTGCTCCAGGACTCCCACTTTGACTAACATGGGTTTAATCCAAACAGCAACCCTACCTGATGGGCATTATTTATTGTCCATACTTCACATCTAGTAAACTGAAGCTGTCAGGATAAATAACTTCCTCAAGGTCAAGGAACTCGAAGGAGGAGCCTGCAGCCTGGCTGACCGCCTCATGCCAGAGCCTGCCTCCTGAACCACCGCACTTGACTTCGTTTGTGTGCACGTAACACTGGTGTCTGTGCCATTTGGCTTCTCCTGCTAAGCAGCAGAGCATAGAGCAAACACCATATGCTTCGCAAAGTTCTCTAGTTAAAGCATGTCTCTAGTTAAAGCAGAAACACCTATGAAATGTTTTATGTATGTTTTATTGCACAGCCGACTCTTGGCCCTTTTAGCCAGAATGACCCATCCATGCCTGTGCTTTCTCTTGCCCATAGAGGAAAGTCTTACATTTCAGCGGGAGTTAAACCTAATGCTCAAGTCACCCCTGAGCTCTAACCCTCACTCCCACCCTTTTTAATTCTAACCTTCTTTGGTTTGAACCCATTTCACCAAGTTTAGAATTCTTGGCTAAACATACTGAATTTGTATCCTCAACAGTCCTGTGCTTTTTCTGTCTTGCCCTACATGGTTCCCTTGAAGAAGACACTTGTTGCTCAGGCTGGAGGAGTAGTTAGCTGACACTTCCAGCTGTTTACTCCTTCAAGTCTGCTTCAGCGTAGGACCCTGAGCCAAGCTCTTCTCTGGCCCCCAGGCCTGACCATTTCCACTAATGCCTTCTGTGGGCACTCTGTGCTCAGAGCTTCTTGTTGGGCTGTCAGAGACTTTTCAGCTCAGCATCATGGTTTGATGGCTCTCCATGCCCAATCCTACTTTCTCCTTTGCTTTTCACAAATGTTACTCCCCAGTACAGTAAACCTTTTATGTTCCTACTGCCATCTCACCATCTGTTCCCTATAGGCCTCAAACACTTCTCACGACTCAAGTGAGAGCTCCCACTCAACCTAATCCAAGTTACTGACCCCCAACTGGTCCCTGACTATGTCTGGCCTGGTACTCCCTAGATGTCTATGACCAGGCAGGTGTTTAATTATACATAATCACTCAATAAACAGGTGCATATTGAGTAACCATTGTGTACTCATATCTCCATAAGCATAATCACCTCTTCTAAATGTCTGAGATAAAGAATAAATGTGGCAAATTTATATACTATGCCTCTATTTAGCCTTTGGTCCTATGGTGAATTGTTTGTTAGTTTAAACTTTAGCAATTACACACCACATCATAGGATCATTGAATGCTGCCTACAAAATTATAGCATTGTAATGTAGTGAGGGAAAACAAATGTCACCAAAATAAGATAAGAAGTGACTATGTCTATGATGAAAAAAATACAGTGACCATGAGTCAGCAACATTAAACTAGAGTCCAAAAAGTAAATCACATATTGGACACAGAAAGATAAACACAGAATACTAGACTCGGAGGGTTGGTTTTCGTTTGTTTGTTTTTCTAGTTTATGAACACTGCACAGAATTCTGGGTCTTGGTTATATTATAATTTCAAGTAAGGTGACCGGCAGGTGTCAATATGATTTAATTTGATGGGCTCTCAGAATGTCCACTCTGCCCTTGGCCAAATCTATACATCCCTATATTGAGGGGTGTGGAGTTTTGAAGGGGCCGAGGGCGGGGGGCGCTAGCGAATGGTCATTTTTGAGTGTGGGCTATTCCGTAGAAGTGCAGGCCTGTGTCACTGCTGTTTAGGTATGTGTGGCTGTCAGTGGAGAGAAGACGAAAAGGAGGTCTGGGCGTCCAGGGGAGAGAATGAGCTCTTTCAGTCTCTGGAGAGGGAGAAATGACTGAAAGATGGAGGTAGTGTCAAGGAAGAAGTAAAAGACAAATGCAACTGTAATTTCAGCAGACTTTAGGTACCATGAGAAAGTCTTAGGAGACCTGCAGAGAGACTAAAAGTAAGTCATAAAGTGAAGAGCTGGGCAATAATATCTATGGGATGGGCAGGAAGTTTTGAAAAATGCATTATAAAAGGTCAACGAAAGGAAGTGAACTACTGAAGAAATCATGAGCTGTTCTCTGGAAAATGGGCTTTGCTTGCTGCAGAAAGGTTAATAGGTTCGAGCTAAAGTAGACTTTCTTGTCAACAAAAACTGGCATTATAAATTAACAAGGGAGGTTGTGAAATTCACATCCATTGAAGCTAGCTCCAGGATGGCCTGGCACGAAGTTGAGAAAACAAGAAATAACCAATTTTAAATCCCTTTTAGCCCCACAATTCTCTGATTTATGGGAAAAAATAACATCTTTACTTTTTCTACTTCACCTACAGTCTGATGTGCATGTAGCGAGGTCTGCGTGTGTCGTTTTCTGAATAACTAGCCTAGAAACCCACCAGAGCACACACACAGCGAGGTGACTCTGTCACCCATGGAGCAGCTAAAATGACATCAATAAATCATCAAATATGCCCAAGAGGGCATTATAAATCACTTAGAGTTGCTATTAATATTTTAGACATGTTCATTTTTAGCAGTGTGTTAAGTCTTAGTGTTTGCATCCCATTTTAATTCAGCACTTCATAACTGAAATATAAAGCTGTCAAAAGTGATTTTAGATTTTTGTTTGCTAACCATGTAAGGATTAAACAGAAGAAGGGACCTGATTGTTACTAGCTGCCTTTTCTCTAAAATGCCTGCCTGGCACTTTGGCGTGCGGTAGTGTGAGAACCGTTGCACTTCCTTGGTAAGGATGCAATGTGGGGATTTCCTTCCTGATAATTCCCCTTCTGGCTGTGGAGCTCTTACTTTTCAGGAATGTGGCAGTGTGGTGGCTGGTCGGTCAGGTGGCCAATTCATGCCAGGTTGTCCAGAACTTTCCTAGTTTTAGCATCCCAAATCTTCAGTTCCAGGAAACACATCAATCTAGGTCAAACTGGGTTGGTTGCTGACCCAGGCTGGTCCCACATTCAAAAGAATATTCTTTGGCAGTCCTGGCCCAGAAAAAATGGTGGTTTTCAACACAATTCATCTTTAGTGCCTTATTTTCTTTCTGTGACCTGCAGGCCCCCCACTGTTGACGTTGTTAGTGGCTTTATTCTTTCTCCAGTTGGTCAGAGCATCCTGCTAGACACCCCACTGAGGGTATCTACTTCCTTCATATTATTAAAAGCATCCCAACTTTTTTTTTAAAGAAAATTTATTAGGGTGACAATGGTCAACAAAACTACATAGGTTTCGTGTGTACGATTCTATAATACATCATCTATCTAGTGTGTGTTCACCACCCAGAGTCAGTTCTCCTTCCATCAGCATATATTTGATCCCCTTTACCCTCCTCCATCATCCCCACCCCCTTACCCTCTGGTAACCACTAAACTGTTGTCTGTGTCTATCAGTTTTTGTTTCTTTATTTGTTGGTCTTGCTCCTTTGATGCCTCCAGTTCTATATACCACATATGAGTGAAGTCATATGGTTCTCAACTTTTTCTGTCTGACTTATTTTACTTAGCATAATAACCTCAAGTTCCATCCGTGTTGTCACAAAAAAGCATCCCAACTTATTAATAAAAACTACCTTTTACTGAGAATCTATTTGTGCCCAGCAGTGTGCTAAGTATCTTTTATTACAATATCATATCATAGATCTTAACAAAAACCCTGTGAGGATGATATTATTACTCCTACTGCTTATAAGGAAACTTTGATTTAGAAGGTTAAGAAATTAGGCAAAGATCTCAGAACTGGTCGTTGGATGTTATCTTTATTCTAAATCCTATGGGTTTTTTCTAATCAGAACTTGATCCTTTTAGGAACTTGCCTGCTAAAACTCATGGCTTCAATGAGTGGACTCGGCTAATAGATGCTAACATGTTTGTGATAACTCATACTTCATGAATCATGACTTATTAGGCACCTCTTCTTAGAATTCTCTCTCTTTCTCTCTTTTAAGCACTAAGAGCCAATTCAGGTCGCTGCCTTCAGGGGACCAATGAATGGTGTCTCAGAATAGGGCTGCACAGACTAATAGCTCCCCTTTCCCCAGTGGTGGTGAGGAGTAGAGACTGGATCTACCAGGACTCTTGATTGTGAGTGACACAGACTTGACTCCAGCTGGACGAAGGAGAAGAGAGTACTTACTGATCCCATAACTGAAAGTTGTAAGAGCTGATTCTGGTACTAATCAGCTTCCTCAGGACATTGTGCTTCTCCATCTCGCAGTTCTGCTTCCCTTTGTGTCGACACCATTCCATGCAGCCTTGCCCACTACAGTGATTCCCAGGAGCTTTTGGCTTGAAATCTTTCGGCTTATCAACTTCAGGAGAATCCCAGAACTTAGCCTACGGGATTGATTTAAGTCATGTGTCTGTCTTTGAACCAATCACTGTGGCCAGGGAGGTAGACCACATGGCTAAACCCGAGTCACACATCCACACTTGGATTTGGGGATGGGATTAAGTCAGACTCCTCTGAATCACATGCCAGTGGGAGGGACACATCTCGTCAAAGGAAAATGAGGTTTATTACAGAAGAAGTGGGAGAAATGGGTTCTGAGCAAGGAAAATGAGAGAGGGAACTTGAAATGGTTATTTCAATTGAGTTGGTTTGAAGATGAAATAAGAAAATATAAAAGCACTTTATAAACTAAAAAGTACTGTGCAATTAAAAAAAAAGTTTGCCTTTTATTAATTGATGTACCACTCCACTCAGAGTTTAGAAATGAAAGGCTTTAAAAGCCTGCACTTTGATTTGATTAGTAGATCATTCAATATAAACCCGTACAAATGAAACCAGCACAGCCTTCCTGCGGAGTACAGCTGTGGCATGTTCTTTTTTTCCCTCAGTGATCTTCTGGAGGAGAGACTCATGGAGGGGCTGGGTCAGGAGCTGGAAGAGGAGCTGGAGAGGCTTGTCTATCAAGAAAGGTCTATGGTCGGGCGGCTGGTTAGCTCAGTTGGTTACAGCATTGTGCTAATATCAGCAAGGTTGCTGGTTCAATCCTTGCATGGGCCACTGTGAGCTGTGCCCTCCTTAAAAAGAAATAAAAAGAGGTCTATGATCAACTAGATGTCTTTTCCCCTCTTCACACCTCACACTTTATTTTAAAGATTACATATTGATTTTCTTAATACAAATGAAGTTTATATACAATTTGACATAGGTGCAATGTGGTAAGTTCATCACGTAGGCATCAACTTTAAACGATTGCTCCTTGATTGGATTTCCCCCCCTTTTGTTTTTTGGAGAGAACTTTTGTTTTTCCTTCAATATTTCTGCTGTATAGCCACTCCCATGGCTTGGGAAGTTTCTGCTCAGATGTCAAAGCCCAGGAAGGCAATTTCTATCCAAGTGTATTACCTTCGTGAAACTCCTCAGAAAAAAGGCAAGGTGTGCCCATGAACCCTAAGCCTTTCCAGGGCTTTTCCTGCTTGCTCCATCTGCCTTGAATCTCATCTGACTGCGAGAAAACAAAAATTCCCTTAGGCCACATGATTCAGTTATCAGGAGAGAAAGTATCTGTGCAATGCATCCTCTCCCTTTCAAATCCCATTTATTCGGTCTCCTTCACATTAAATGCTCATCTCCACGGAGAGTGTTCTTTAATTAAACCTAGAAACACTCAGAAAGGGGAAAACCTGACTCCCTAAAAGATAGAAAAGCACATGAATATATACATATAATCATAGCTTTTATGGATATTTTATTATAGAAATGTATGTTCTTAAAAATTAAATAAAAGAAGTAAACAGAAGATTAAAAAGTCTCCCATATTCCACTGCTCAGATATTAACACTGTGAACATTTTGGAACCTATGCTTTCAGTTTGGGGAGGAAGGAGGGCCTGATATTTGCATTTTTTTTTTTTCATTTATAAAAATAAGATCATGTTAAAACATTCACTTATAATCTGGCTTTTTTACATAAATGTATCTGATTAATATTCTTTTCTACAGCCTTCGTTTTCATAAAGGAGCTCTGTCTTATTTTTTTTTTCTACTTAAACATCTACTTTAACATATTCTTGAACAGAGTAGCAATCGCTACATACAAATGTATAGAGATTTTTCTCTTTGCATTAATAACTTACTGTCCCTGCCAAGAGAGATGTTTGTATTTTAATATTGCTCTTCTATAGACAGTGCCTTAGTGCGCGAAATAAATCTAACAATTGGGCCCATGAGAGACGTTTTAAAACAGAGTTCACTTACTATTTTCTTCATGGCACAGTCTGTCCATCCACTTGCCCATGAATTACCCTACTCTGAAGAGAAACACTTTCTTCCCTGATGAGTGTTTGTAGAGGGAAGGGAGGAATCGGACTCAATATTCATTTTGTCATTGATTAACGATCTCCCTGCTGATGCTTGGCACATTGTATCAGTGTCAACCATACCCTTGAACAGATGCATGCCTGGTATACCAGCTACCCACAGTCACATTTTAAAGGGTATGCTCCTCTATTCAATTGTCTGTGGCACACAATAATGTTGCCTTTTGGAAAAGGAACAAGGAAACATCCCACTATTTGGATATTTCTGTTACTTGTGTTCGTCAGAACATTCCTGGATGAGCAAATGTATTTTTTTGGTAGGGTGGAAAACGGCATTTCACTAACTAGACAGCACCATCCTACTTTAGAATTGGGAAATATGGTATTTAACTTGGGTAAAATAATGCCAGGAAGGGCATGTGGAGGAAGGAAAGTTGATTGGAAATGCCAGATGTTGTCAGTTTGAAAGTGGGCCAGAAGGCTAACTTCTAAGAACCAGGGAGTGAGCCTGGGTGTTTGATCAGAGCAGGGCAGTGCAGTAGGAACCAGCTTGCCCTTGGGAGTAAAACCTATCTCTGAATATTCTGTTACGTGCTAGGCATGTAATTTGCTTCTGGTGTCTCATGGGTTGCCGAGACCATAGCAAAGCAGGATCTGAGGTTCAGGAAAGGTGTCAGGAGGCAAATGTTAGCAACAAGTCAATTCCCACCTCATACAAAAAATTGTAGGTGTGCTAATTGCAAATATTTGGAATGAATCTCATCTGAGACTATGACAGCAAGCGGTTAAATATGGCTTCCCTGGAAGGGCCAAGCTCAGAATTAAAGGTCGATCCCAACGTTACCCCTGGCGCATCCAAAACGCCATAGAAGGAGTAAAGGTAAGTGATGCTAAGAGCATAAATGCCTGGGCAAGCCAGAAACAGTTTAAGAAATCTTATTTCAGCCTGAGTGTCACGTTTGGTGGGGAGCAGTCGGAGGTGAGACTGAAAAGGCAGACCGACCCTATGGAAGAGTTTAATGTGCTGAAAGATGTGTTCTGTGGGTGATGGGAAAACGGTTGAGTTGTTGAAGCAGAAATGTGGCAAAATCAGTCTTGCCATGGAGAAAGATTATTCAGGCAGGAATGTGGGGGATTAAAAACTAGAGAGGATGAATATGGAAGACCGACCCATGAGAAGTCTAGGGCAATACAGACAAAAAAGGTCAAAGATATTTGTTTGCAGTACTATTTACAGGGACAAAACGCTAGAGATGACCTAAATAGCAACCAATAGGAATGGAGTCATCCAATCATGAAAAAGAATAAAGCAGCCCTCTCGACATACTGATATGGAATATTCTCCAAGATATGTTAACTGAAAAGAGCCAGGTGCAGAATAGTATGTATACTATTCTAAATATTTGAATGACAATAAGGGAAAAATAAAAATAAATATATGTTTGCATATTATGCATAAAACCTTGTATCAGGGTTAGCTTTGGAAGGAACCCAGGAAGGGAAAGGGGTGTAGGATTTGTTGCACAGTCTTTTGAATTGTTTAAATATTTTCCCTGTGCCAGAATTACAATTTTTAAAAACTTATTTTAAAGTCATATGAAATAGCCTATAAGAGACAGGATAGGATTTAAAAAAACAAAACAAAACCCAAGTCTCTTCATTTCAGCGACTAGAGTTTCCCATTTAGTGTACAGCAACTTGAACCATTTTCTTAGTATCTCTGCTCTGTCCCCCATCTATTTTCTGGCTCAGATGGGAGATAGTTTGTGAGAATGGGAAATCAGAGTAGCAAATTGGGACGGAGGGCATTCTTGGAAATCTTCCCCCCCTTAACTGAAAATTCTCTGCCATCACATAGAATCCCACCCATCTTCTCTCTTCCTCAGCCGCGTAAGCCAGTTTTGTGGAGATAAGAATAGGTAATAATTTTTAGGTGGCACAGTATTTTGGATGCCAATATTTGATGAATAATACAAATTTTATTTAAAAATTGTTGTTATGACAACTTCAGTGAACACTACGGATTTCATGTTGTTATGAAAAAAGAGTGCCCTCCCTCCAAGCCCCAAGCTCACCCCTTCAAAACAAGGTTAGTTCTTTGGTGGTTTTTAAATTTTTAACTCTGGATATAATGTGTAAAGTAAAACCAAGCTGAGATCTCACTCCCTGTGGGTTATTCATGAGCTTCCCTTTTGTCCAAGAAACTTCAGTTTTCTCATGTTGTTTTCAGGCTTTGAAGAAAAAAAGAAAATCCTAAAACTCCGTGGTACAGATTTTTCAGCCTCCCTGAAGCACCCAGAATTGTCTTTTTCTCTCCCCTTTTGAATCCAGGGAAACAAGCCCTTTTTTTCTTAATATGGTTTTATTCACACATCATTAAGCTGATTTACCATATTACACATCACTGTGGGCTTAGCAATCATGGCTTTCTCTCATCCAGAGAATGAAACAATTATTCTGAGTCTACATAATAAAGGGATTTTGCCCAATTTTGAAAGTACACACCACTGGGGATTTTCCTAAAATCCCTGACTATTAAAGTTCACATGGTGGGGGTGGGGGAGTTATGGAGAGATAGAAAATAGGTAAATTATAAATGCAACAAATGACATGCTAAACTGTAAAGCAGGAATGTGCGGCCCATAGGCCTCCATTGGCTAACATAAAACATTTCTGAGGAATAGTTTTTACCTGGGTTCTCAACATTCCTTGTTTTCCTGTGGAAAGTGCATATTGTTGGATGGGTTTGCCCTGTGTTTTGGAATTCCCTGATTCCAAATTTGCTCTCTTAAAACACACGCACGATTTTTGTTTCCCTCAGTAAGTGCTAGAATTTTAAATATTCTATGGTTTTCTTTAACACAACAAAAAGAGAAGAATCAGAAGTGATTATCCACTAGTGTTTGGCACTCAGAGGCAGGACCATACACAGTAATGAGCCGAAACACATGGCACAGTTTGGAGATGAGTAAACAAGAGGTCATTATCGCCCGCGGTGAGCAACCCCGTGGAAGTTGAGACAGTGACACATCCTAATCAGAAAAATAAATGACCAGCTGCAAGGTTAAAAGCTCGTCATTCAAGGAGTGTCCTTCATATATTTTACAGCATCTGGAAAGTAACTGCATCAACATTAACTACAAACTCATTTGCAAGGCTTGGCAGCATCTCTCTACTTGACACCTCTCTAGTCACTCATCTTGTGGGTCTGAGCGTGTGGGCTATGCTCATAAAAAGACAAAGCCAGACGTGATAACCAGCAGGATTTTACTGAATGGATGCTTGCCAGTGGATGCAGAGATGCGCTGGGGGAACTAGAATATTCTGACAGTCTGTATGTGCCCTTCTCTCGCTTTTTTAGACCAATCTGTTTCCAGGGATCCTTTGGCTTTTTGTTTTTGTTTTAAAGACCATTTCTTTTAGAGCAGTTGAGGTTCACAGCAAAATTGAGAGGGAGGTTTCCCATCTACCCCCGCCCCCCTCCTCCACATGCACAGCCTCTCCCATTATCAACATCCCCCCATAGTGGTACTTTTGTTATGAACCTGCACTGACACATCATAATTACCCAAAGTCCATCGTTTACACTGGAGTTCACTCTTGGTGGTGTACAGTCTATGGATTTGGACAAATGTATAATGACATGTGTCCATTGTTATAGTATCACACAGAGACTTTTTACTGCCCTAAAAGTCCTCTCTGCTCTGCCTGTTATTCATCCGTCCCTACTCCCTAACCCTGGCAACAAGTGACCTTTTCCTGTCTTTACAGTTTGCCTTTTCCAGAATGTCATATAGTTGGCAGATCGGCTTCTTTTACTTAGTAGTATGAACTTAAGTTTTCTCCATATCTTTTCATGGTTTGATAGCTCATTTCTTTTTAGTGCTAAATCGTATTCCATTGCCTTGCTATACCACAGTATATTTATCCATTCACCTATTTATTTATCCAAGAAGGACGTCTTGATTGTTTCCAAGTTTTGGCAATTATGAATAAAGCTGCTATAAACATCCCTGTGCAGGTTTTTTGTGTGGATATCACTTTTCAGCTCCTTTGGGTAAATAATAAGGAGCATGATTGCTGGATTATAAGGCAAGGGCATATTTAGCTTTGTAAGAAATGACCAAACTGGCTTCCAAAGGGGCTGTGCCATTTTGCATTGTCACCAGCAATGAATGAGAGTTCCTTTTGCTTCACATCCTCACCAGCATTTGGTGTTGTCGTTGTTCTGGATTTTGGCCATTCTAATAGGTGTATAATGGTATCTCACTACTGTTTTAATTTGCATTTCCCTGATGACATATAATATAGAGCATCTTTTAATGTCCGTATTTGCCATTTGTATATCTTCTTTGATGAGGTATCTGTTAAGATCTTTGGCCCATGTTTTTTTATTTAGGTTATTCGGTTTTTTGTTTTTGTCTTTTATTGTTGAGGGTTTGTTTAAAAAAAATTTTTTTTTTTTAAAAAAGGAACCAAATAAGAGGACTTTTTAAATATTCAAAATGAAAATGAAAATGCAACATGGATACTTCTGTGAATTAACTACAATTTACTTGAAAAGACCTCATTAAAAATGGCTGTTCATAATATACCTGATATTCTCCAAATATGGTATAGAGTAAAAATTATAGGTTTACAGTGAAGTCAGATGTATACTTTCATAATATCCCTTGTAAGGAAGACCTACCCACAAACTGGCAATATATTGGAGAAGACCTTCACATACATTAGAGAAAAATGCCCTACTGAAAACTGCTGGGAACATCCTCAGAGGGCAGGATGCTAAGGAGCCCATATTATGTTCTATTGACTCTTTGAGCTCATCAAACAATTATATTAACAATGGGTCCTAAGCTATTCCCCTATGAAGGTTTTAATGTCCAAAGTAGAAGGCGGGACCCCCTTAGCATCTAGCACAGAACTTTCCACCAACTATTATTCAGCAATTCCAGAAGATAATCAGCTCTAATGGTCACCTGTGCTTCAAATTTATTCAAGACAGGTTGTGTATGTTCCCCAAAGTCAAGAATCCCTGTCGTATATATTTTACCAAATGACAAATGGAATTGTTAGATGACTTGGATGGCTTTGTATGTGAAAAGTACTGACAAAACTCACTAACTAGGAGAAACTAATCAATCAAAAGCCTCTGCAGCATAAGGCTTACAGCACATGGCAAGGACCCAATACTTGAAAGTAAGGGATAATACTCAATGATTGGTAATAGATTATTGCTTGTCAGACTGAATGAGTGGAATGTGTGGCCAAACCAGTACCTGCTTGATATTTTAGAAGCAGTTTTTCCAACTGAACAATGTAGACTCCTTCCAAAACAGTGACAGGAGTCCTAAGGCAGCCTGAGCTTTTGATCATAATGTGTACCAGACAAGAATTTGGAAGAGCTGAAGAAAAACCTATCTGCAGTTAGGTAAGACCTAGGGAGCCTGGGAAAAACATTTCAATTTACATATCTAAATTCCAAATACAGTGTTTCTTCCCTCGAATACACTTTTCATAATTTCCCAATTAAAATGTATAAAACAAAGAGATGAAGCTCAAATATGGAGAGTTGAGATACCGTTGGTATATAGAAACCCCTTAAAGGTACTTCTATTTAATCTTATACTACTCTTTCTTGTTGAATTCAGATATGTATCTGTTTGGGTTCAGACATCCCCTGGAGAAATGATAACATTGCTCAAGTTCATAGAAAAGCAATAGCCTGAGATGAGTCAGAAAAGACAAATGACGTTCACACCAGGGGAGATGTCAGTTCTACACCTGACAGTTGGGGCAGCTCAGATGTGGCCCATGAGCTCTGTATTTGAATAAAGAGAACTTGTTTCTTGGTTTGAAGAGGTAGAATTTTAACTTTTATGTGGAAACAGGACAGATGCCTAGGGGAGTGTTGGAATGACATTGATCTGGCTTTGTTGAAGTGGTACCAAATGATTTCCCAACAATTTCTTTAGAGATTGATCCCCAGCCTCATCTCCCAAGTGATGGTAACCAGGGGCCCAGACAATGGGTCTCTAGGGTTCTCGAAAAGGTAGTAAGGAATGAGTGCCATTCAGTCCCTAATGCCAGACTTGGCTTGTTTTGTGAGTGGTAGCTGGGCATTGACTCTAGTTCAAGTTCAGTAATAACCCTGGCACTGGTAGGTATGGTGGCCTGGTAGTTGACCTGAGTAAAAAAGTTGCATTATTAGGCTCGAACATGATGACTGAGATTAGAATAAAGTTTATTAGAAATCTGTAAATAATTCATAGTGACAGAGCTAAATGTATTAGTAAGTGGAACTAAGATTTTGTCATGGTTGTAGGGATATGCTGTTTGCTTCTCTAACATAGGGGAGGCCAATATTTTCTTTCCACAGGGTGTTCCTGGAAGTTGACAATCTTTTAGGTTATATCATTCCCCGAGCTGGAGGTAGGAATGGCCACTTGACCCGCTGGCTCTGACATCCGTCTGACAGTGATGCTGCCACAGAGTTATGAATTAGACAGACCTGGGGAACTGAAGAAGGGGCTCATCCCATGGTCCACAGTGATCCTATGGCATCTTTTCCTTAGAGATGATAGCAGAGCTCTAGTTTCTCTGGGGCCTCTTTGCACAGAGGAGATGCCCTATTGAGCACAGCACCTGAGCGTGATTGCTGCTTCCTATATCCCCAGAAGGCTGTGACTGCGGGGCTTGATAAGCAGAAGCATCTCAACAAGGTATGACAGAGTGGAGGGTCCTGGCTGAGGGCTGAGGCTGGGGGATTCCCTTCTCACATGGACTTTTCCCATTTACTTTAAACGTCACTGAGCCATGAGGCCCACCTCGTCTCCTGCCCTGTTCACATGTGTAGAACTGGGCCACAATACAACAGTTGTCTGCCCTCCCTCTCCTCAAACACAAGTGTTTAAATGATCACACTTTAATTTCCCTAGTAATACAGGTTTTATATCCCTCTGCTCGGGACCCTTTCTGGGGACTTTTGGGGAGAAGAGTGACTATAAAATCTCAGAACAGGCTCTAGCACCCCTGCTGGTAGGAGGCAGATGGCAGCAAGCAAAGTCACCCTTGGATTCTGAGTTGCTTCTCTTTATTTAAGGTTCTTGGGATATTAGAAAGTAAAAATTTGCCCAAACAGAGTTCCAAACATCGTGGCATACTTTGATTAAATCAGGCAAATCAATATTTCTAACATCAGAAACCCTACAAAGAATCTCTGTATATTCTCATTTGGAGAAAAGGTTAAAGTCTATATTACCCTTGTAAGAGTGAGACCTGAGCTAACTGGCTCGGATCCCCCCCCCCCCCCCCCCGGAGTGAGTCAGGGGAGCTAGATTGTGGGGGTGGGGCCAGGTAGTTTGTGAACACTTAGAAGAGGGAGCATTGATGATTTAGAGGTTTGGCTGCAAGTCACAATGTCCTGAAAAATAATATCTTAAACAAGACAATTTATATCTCTCTCACATAAAAGGAAACTGAAGATAAGATAATCCAGAGCTAGTGTCAGAACAACAGTGTCAGGAAACTGCAGTTGTTCTGCTTTGTTCTGTGTGAGGCTTCCATTCTCGAGCCACCTCACAGTCCAAGATAGCTGTTTGGGCCTAGACATTACATCCCTAGTCGAAGAAGCAGGATGGAGGAAGGAGAGAGAAAATACGTACCCCCTCCCTTACAAGATTTCCAGATCTTGGCACACAACACTCTTAGCTCATTGGCCAAAACTGGTTAAGTCCTATGCTGACTGAAAGGGAAGCTGAGGAATTATCTTTTAACAATGCATCCTGCTTAAAAGAAATACAGCGATCTTTTACAAGGGAGTAGTGGGGAGTAGATTTGGAGAGGCAACTCAGGGTGTCTGTGACAACTAGATAACCCTCATGTCCCCCTGTCTCATGAGCTTATGGATTAAAGTTTTCTTTAATTTTTTGTGTCTGAGTTTATTGGATCAAAAGGCCCCACAATTTCCAGGCATTGGCCCTTCTTCATTTCAGTTTCATGTTTACCTCCCCTTGCTGCCTGGTTATCTGGCATCCCTGTGCTTTGGCTGTTTTTCTCTGTGTTCATCTCAGCCATTGTTTACTGCTGATCTGCTTGGTAGGTAGAGCTAGAATCTCAGTTCATAAAACCTGGTGTATTAGTAATGGAATGTTACACTATCCCAACTCTATGTCGCCATTCTCTTAAGGAATTCAACTTCTGGTTTTCTTTGAGGACCTTGCCCCAGAGATCTTGCCTAGTTCTTGCAATTCAAGTGGGCTCCCTGTAGCAGGAAAAAAACACATGCTTTCTCTGCCTCACTTGCTTTGATGCGCCCTGCAACCAGGAGGCCGTGCTCTGGATGGCGTCTCTCTCACTGATCTCTGCTTCATTCACGGACAAAGTCCATGCTTGTGTTAATCCTAGGACTTCAGAGGCTGCCAACTAGGGCCATGGGATGATTCACCATTTCATAGGATAATTGTTTTGGTAGAATAGCTAGTCTTTCAGATAAAAGTTCCCTGTGCTTTTTACTCTCTGCTGATTTTAATAGACTTAGTTGAACCCCATGGATCTTTTCATCCCTGTGTGGTTGGAGACAAGCAGGGGCTTGGGCCAGGAAAAAATGAAGTGTTGCAGGAGAAGAGTGCAGAGTCAGGGCCAGAGGGAAGGGATCTGGAACGTTGCATTCTCTTTGGCGAAGAGGGCAAGACTTACTGCCCAAGCACACACTGCATAAATGCTGGTGAAGGTCTGAGTGACCAGTGCAGGGGCTGGCTTTCAGGGACAGGTTTCAGCCTCACTTGCAGAACAACCAGGACTCCTGCTAGATCTGTCATTACGTCTCAGTCACCCACTTACTCTCCAATGTGACTCCTTTAATGAGAGAGAAAAGAGGTGGAGTTTTAGCTGTGCTTCTGGGAATTTCACAAAAACCTAAGAATGTGTAGGGGATATTATCTGATATTATCTGATTAAGTGTGATAGGACAAACAAACTGACAATCATGTGATTAGAAAATTATAATAATTTTTATTTGGACTTCATCGAGGCTCGTGATCAGTTTATCCATGATATTCTTGAATTTGAGGGAAACGATGTAGTGTCTTTGAACCTGATTGAATTAGCATACCCAGTGGGTGCTAATTAATGGAGGTGAGTGTTTAATGGGTGTCACTAGGCTCTGTCCTTGCCTAATGAAAATATGGAAGGTATGCTAATCAAGTTTTTAAGTAACATTAAATTGGCAGTGATAGCTAATATACTAGATAGGTTAGAGAGAATCAGGATGCAAAAACATCTCAAAAATCTGAAATTGATGAAGTGAACTTAACAATATGAAGGTTAGTGAGGAATAAATGTGGTACTACTCTGGAGTCTAAACTACCAACCACACACATACACGTTGAAGGAGACACACTTAGGTTTACCATACTTGAGCAGGATTTTAACTGTCATTCATTATTTCATTCATTTACTCAACAAATATTTTTCAAGCTCCTTCTTTGCTCAGTGCTGGGGATTTGATGATGAACAAGGCAGACATAATTCCTTTCCTTATGGAAACAATCAAATAAGAAAAAAAAGGATGACACATGCAATGGTAGAATAAAAACAGTATCCTAGGAAATACACAGCTTTACCATTCAGGGAAGTTCACCTTGAGAAAGTGACTTTAAAACTAAAATCTGCAGGATGAGTGAGAGTTGGCTTACCAGGCAATGGGGAGAGAAAGAATGCTCCAGTAAGAGGGAACAGCATGTGTAATGGCCTGCAGGTAAAACGACATAAAACTTGAAGGAATGGGAGGAGGTTCATTAAGCATGTAACATAAAGGGTGGGGGAGTAATGAGAGATGAAATTGGAGAGGGAAGACTGGGGTAGGTCTGGAAGGGTTTTGCAAGTCACTTAAAGAGGTAGGTAGAATTTTTGTGGGACAGTAAACCATGAAATAGTCTTAAGCAAGGAAGTGACTTAGATTTTCATATTGGAAGGTCCCCACCAGCTTCAATATAGAGAAGGGAAGAGGAAGGAAAGAGCACAGCTAGGTACCTAGTGACCTGTTAGGAGTCCGTCGCAGTCACTGAGGTGGCCTCCACTAGTGACAGGGCAGATCGAAAGAAGTGGCAGAACTGAAAAATATACATAAGAGGAATCAAGGACTTGGTGATGGTTTGGATGTGGGGACAGGAGATTATTCAGGAGTGACTCTCAGGCGTCCGTATGGCTTGGGACAATGGGGTGGACAGTGAATCCATTTTCAGATTCGGGGAAACAGCTGGAGAGGAGCATATATGGGAAAAAGGTGATGTATTCAGTTTTGGACACGTTGAGTTTGAGGCATCAGGTGTTTAAGTGATGATGTCTGGAAAGCAGTTGGATAAATCTAGAACACCAGAGAGATTTGGGCTAGAGATACAGATTTGGGAGCAAACTCAATAAGCCAACAAGAGTAGTGAATTCAATCTTCGGCCATATTTACAAAATTAAAGAGTCTAGAATAAGGGAAGTGATTGATAGTTCTGGCTCTGGAGTACAAGGAGGCACAGGGCCTGAGAGCTCTGGCCCTGGTCAGTCCTGGCTGTGTGAGCCTGACGGTAGGGACTTATGCTTTAAAGTTGTAGCTTCTTCATTATATACTGGGGATTATAAAACCAGTTACTACATGGTATTTTTGTAAGAATCGAATAAGATGATGAATATAAAATGTGTAACAGTGCCCGGCATATGGTAAGTGTTCAAGAAATAATAAGTATTGTTGTCATGATTGTTGCTGTCATTGTGTTTTACTCACTGTTTGAGAGAACTTACTTTAAAAGGGACTGGAGACTGTGCCTTATTTAGATGAGACACTGACATACGAGGTCTGACAAGTTTGCGAACTTGTTGTAACGCTCTTGTTAAACTTAGTTTTGATATCAGAGGGATTACTCATTATGAATTTGTACCAACTGGACAAAAAATTCACCAAGTTTACTGTTTGGAAGTGCTGAAAAGGCTGCATGAAAAAGTTAGACGACCTGAACTTTTCGCCAACAATTCATGGCTCTTGCATCACGACAATGCACCAGCTCCCACGGCACCGTCTGTGAGGGAGTTTTTAGTGAGTAAACAAATAACTGTATTGGAACACCCTGTGTACTCACCTGATCTGGCCCCCAATGACTTCTTTCTTTACCTGAAGATAAAGGAAATGTTGAAAGGAAGACATTTGGGTGACATTTAAGACATCAAGTGTAATACGACGACAGCTTTGATGGCCATTCCAGAAAAAGAGTTCCAAAATTATTTTGAAGGATGGACTAGGCGCTGGCGTCGGTGCATAGCTTCCCAAGGGGAGTACTTCATGCAGCACTTTTTCTAGGGTGAGTTCGAGAACCTAATTGTCCGACCTCGACCTCGTATGAAGATTTGTCACATGAGGGATGGTTAAAGAGCCTGGGATAAGTCAGCGTGGTATATAGGAGGTTTAAGATAGTATTTTTCAAATACACAAAAGATTTCCAGAAGAGAGAGAAGATGGAATTCCCAGTGGTACCCCAGAGGATAGACGTGGGGTGCACTGACAGGAGTTTTAGGGAGGCTGACCTCTGAGCAATATAATGGGAATCTCCTAATAGCCAAAGTTCTCTAAAGATAGAATAGTGGTTGGGGGAAGGAGGGAGTTCCTTATCTCTGAATTAGGGATCCTATGATTGCAGTTGGAAGAGCCATACCTGTTACTGGAGGTGGGGTCAGACACCACTTTGTGAAATGTAGAGTGATTGCTTAGTTTGAATAGGGTTTTATTTAGGTCCTGGTGTCCTCAGCAAGTTCATTGCAATTTATTATAACATTCATTCCCACACTTGTTCTCTAATGATAAAAGAGATTGTTTTCCCTACTGAGTGGGGCAGCAGCTGAGATTTTTCACATAGAAACAAACACCTCCCTCCCGTAAGCCTACCTTCACATCCAAAATGCACACAGCACGGTGTCAGGGGTAGAGGGCACAGAACCACCTGGAGTGCTGCTGGAAGGTTTGGTTTTTATTTTCACTGCTCTCTCCTGCCCCCTGAATGCATCATTATCCTTTCCCTGCTGAGCAGTCTCCTCCCCTCCCCACCCTCCCTCCAGGGTACAGCTTCAGGGAGGCACAGTGATATGTAATAAGTAAGAGGAGGTCAAGACTTTAAATCTCACCATCCTGGGTTTATTTTCTGATAGTAAAATGGAAGGAAAATAGAGTGAAACCTCCATGATTTATGGGCTCCCTTCTGTTCGGAGGTTTTCCAGTTGCATCTCTGTGCTGTGCTTGACATTTATGATGTAAGGTATTAATATCTGGAAAGAAGAGCTACTGGTGCTAATTATTCAGACCTGCTCTGACAGTGAACTGGTGAGCAACACTCATATGTCAGGTCCCATCTATGCATTAAGTCTTTAACTCAAAATAGGTGGGAATTATGAGGCACTCGGAGCTTTCACTGTATAGATTTCACAGAAAGACTACAGGATATATTAGTAAATCAGCCATGATAGAGTTGCTGAAAAGTGAGCCAATAACTATCTGATATATGGCATCCTCAGGAAAATCTTTGACTTAAGAACTGTGCCAGAGACACTAAAATGATACCACAAGGGAGGGAAAATGGAAATGATGGGACTAACTTTTCTTAATTCAGAAAGGAAAATGTTTGCCTCCTCTTCTAATTCTTCAGGTTGTCAGATGTGCCTTGGTTCTAGTAGCTATTTGTAAAATTAATCTTTTTAACAGTATCAAACAGACTGGGTTTTTACACTTGATAAATTTTTGATGTTGGACCTTTGAAATATGCAGTGAGGTGATTTTTTTTCCCCTCTCAAGAGTTTCTCCTCAGAAGCCAATGTTAATTTGCAGATGCCAACACATGACTAATGGTTTTATCTAAAAAGATTAATACACATTAAATCAACACACGACTAAAGACTCATGACTGTATAGGCTTTTGGCATGAGAGAATCCAAGCTTTGTGATTCTGACAGAATGTTGGCAATCCTCTTCTCATGAGGGATGGTAGTTGGTCAGTTAGCCTTGTAGAACTTGTTATTGCCTAACCAACAGTCAATCCTATCTGTTAAACCGCAGTGTCAAAGAACACGGAGTTTGTTCAGGGAGCAATGTGCTCAGCTCCAGATGATGATATGGGATTGGCCTAAGGCAATGATGGTGAACTACACTTGTGCCAGCCAGGAGGTGTCCTAATTCTGGCCAATGAAATATAAGAGGTTGTAGCGGTTAAATGGGCTGCAGGGGGAAGAAATAGTGGTTTCTGGAAAAGAAATAAAAGGACATCATCATGTGGGAGTTAGTCCCTTGTCTTTCTGCCCATTTTCTTCCTGATTTTGGAGTGGTTGTGAGAAAACTGGTGCCTGGAGCTAAGCAGCCATGTTGGGCTCAAGAGTGGCGACTATAGCCATTGCTTTGGGCGGCAGAACAGAAAGATGGAAAGAACCTGAGTTCCTTCTGACATTACCAAACCACCAAACCACTCTGCCTACCTCTGGATCTCTTTTTAAACAAATAATAATTGTCATGATTTAAGCCGTTGTTAGTTAAGTTTTCTGTATATTGCTGTTAGGAGTATTCCTAACAATTACAGTCAGTTAAGTTTATAGGCCTGGGAATTGTTCTTGCTCTATTTGTTTAATTCACAAAGTCTGACTTGCACGTAATAAAACAAAATGTTGAACAATATATAAAGGCATTCAATAAAAAATGAACGTCTGTTATCCCAGCTCCCAGTACCCTCCCCAGAGGAGACCACTTTTAATTGCTTTTGTTTTTAGTCCACGATGGTTATGACTATAATTTAAAGTAATTTTCCCATTCTTCTATTCCAAACATACAATTTAGAGAGTATCTATTGCCTCTCCAATCTGAAGGATGAGAAATGTATCTTTAACTTCGATTTCCTCCCCATGTTTATTACTTTATCATTACATTTATACCTTTAAATCAATAAACATCATTTTTCATATTTTTACTACATAAATATTATTAAATGCAGAATCAAGTGAAGTGGTTTCATCCCTAGAAGAGGGAATGCAATCCTATATCACTGAGCTATTCAAGGGAGCATGTTGTAGGCATTGA
This sequence comes from Rhinolophus sinicus, assembly GCF_057876585.1. Classification (NCBI taxonomy): domain Eukaryota; kingdom Metazoa; phylum Chordata; class Mammalia; order Chiroptera; family Rhinolophidae; genus Rhinolophus; species Rhinolophus sinicus. The sequence continues at coordinate 87,719,586 of NC_142503.1, forward strand.
ATTCTCTTTCTTTACACTAACATTCTTCAAAAATCATGCCACACTTTAGTTGTTCATACTTGTACATCAGTTTCTTGAACAACTGGGATTTTTTTCCATCCGAAATTGCTAATTGCCTTACCTTTTTCTTGTGGAGAGTGAAAACACAAATGTTTTCATTATATCACTAAGATAACTTCTTATCATACTATTTGCTGAATGGAAAGTACTATTATTCTCTTAGATGTCTGACTTCCTATTTTAATTTGATCAATAACACATTGCTGCAGAACTATGAAAAGTTCATTGTCTTTAGTAGTATTGCAGATGAAAAGTTCGATGTGTACTTTATTTCAATTTTTCTGTAAATTAACTTTTTTTGATGCTTTTTTTAGACTCCCCTTTTGGCATTCAATGCTATAAGGATAGATTTAGGAATGAGCATCTATATGTTTGCTTAATACTCAATCTTAAATCTTATGATTTTTGTTTTCTTTTTTTTTTTTGAGTTCTGGGAATTTTTTTTCTATGTTTTTAAATTAACATCTAATTCACAAACCATAAAATCCACCCTTTTAAAGCACATGGTTAAAAATTTTTTTTTTTTTTTGTATATTCACAAAGTTGTGCAACCATAACCACTGTCTAGTTTCAGAACACTTACATCATCTTGAAAAGAAACCCCATAACCATAATTAGTCATTCCCCTTTCCTCTCTTCCCCCAGCCCCTGGCAACCACTAATCTAATTTCTGTGTCTATGGCTTTATCTATTCTGGGTATTTCATATAAGTGGAAACATCTAACATGTGGCCTTTTGTGTCTGGTTACTCTCGTTTAGCATAGTGTTTTCCAGATTCATCCACACTACAGTATAGCAGTACTTTGTCCATTTTTATGGCTGGATAATATTTCATTGTCTGTATAAACCACACTTTGTTTATCCATTCATCAACTGCTGTTTCTTTAATTATTTTTCCTGTGCATTTTTTCAGTTTTCTCCTTCAGGTAGTTTCGTTAGCTGGGTGTAGGACTTCTTATATGATCCTGTTTGATTTTAACTTTTCTTCATATCTTTGATTTCTTTCTTTTTTTGTTCAAAATTTTAGATTTCCTTGATTTTATTTTTCAGCCCTCCTATTACCTGTAAAAAAATTTTTAGTAACCATAGTTTTAATTTCCAGCAACCCTTTCTTGTTTTCTAGTTGTTCCTTTTTTATAAGAGGCCTCTTTTACATCTCCCTCGGTAGTCATATCCACTGTGCTGTGAATTAGATGAAATAAGGTCCCTGAGAATGTCTGGTACTTGGTGTGTACTTGGTTTACATAGAACTTTCTCTCCCTTCTACTTCTAAATTGATCAGGCTAGCTTAGTGCCTTTGCTAAGATGGAGCCAGCCTTTCCATTGGTCACCCCTCTGTGCTGTTAGACAAGTGGACAACTCTCCAGTTGCTGCAGGCCAGTCATATGTCACCAACTTTAGCCTTCTTTCCTTTCATGGTTTTTGCTTCCTTTTTGAGTTCCGGTTCATTGTGGCATAATTTATACACCGGGAAGTTCACCCTTTAAAGATGTTCAGTTTGATGAGTTTTCATTAAGTGTATACAGTTGTGTTCCTACCACCATAATAAAGATAGAGAATAGTTTCATAACTTAAAACGTTCCCTTGCGTCCTTTCTCAAATGTCTCTGCTGTGGATTTCTTTGAGGGTGAGTGATCAATCCTATAGATTCCTGTCATGGGTTTCCCCTGTGGCTGTGTGGGTCTTGTTTTCTCACAAGTGTCTCTCATTTTCTTACAAGTGTATCTCCTGACCATCAGAGCCCAGGGGTCTGACTGTGAACTTGGTGGGCATGACAGGCTAACAGGGAGGTTTTCCTTTAGGGCATGTGGGTGTGGAGTAGGGAGGCAGCACTTCTGCAGCTCAAATTCCAGAGTCTCTAATTGCTTTGATGCAATACAATAGGAATGGGGTATGAGGAGATACTTGGAACAGATATTTTATAAATAGTCCTTTATTTAATTTCACTAATGACTGCTTTGCATCCTATTTCTGCTCTTGTTTCTTGTCATCTACACATTTAGGGTCTCCTCGGCCTTTGCCATAAAGAATGGCTCCCACCTCTGCTATAGGCATCTTCCAAATGTGTTCTGGGTTTCACCTTTCTTCACTCTGGTTTATCCAGTAATAAGTCCCATCCTCTTTCTTGTTACCAAGAAATTTATCAAAATGTATTTCTCAGGGATACTCTTCTTGCTACTCAGAGGGGTCTCATGACTTCATTCATGCTGTATTTCTTTATGGTAAGCGCCATGTGATTTTTGCGAGAGAATGGAAATAAACATTCCATTTCTCCCGTGTGCTCAGTGTGTCATCTTGAAGTATAAGTATTCAAAGGACCAATTCATAAGAATCTATAGTAAATCTGAGAGGTCAGCAAGTAGTCGAATTAACTGGATATATGCTCAGATGAAACATTTCTTCAGGGAAAAGAACTGTGATCTCTGTCTGTGAACCAGCTTCACGACTCCCATTACCATTAGTATGTACTTTGGTTCTCTGCATTCAAGTTACTTATTTATTCTAGACAATAAACTTACAGACTCTCATAAGCAGTTTCAGGACGTATCCCAAAGACACAAATATTAACACCTTAGAGAAGTATAGGTTAGTTTTAGCCATATTGTGAATATGGCCTTAAAGTAAGTTATTTCATCAACACACATAGCATCTTTGTGATATAGATGGAAGTTACAATTTAATTCTTATTAATGTAGAAATTGAAACAGGGCTGTTTGATCCGGGTCATAGAGAAGTTCAAAGGGAGTCAAAACACTATTAAAATCTACTAGAGTGGATATAAAAACATAGAATATGCAATGCCTCAATTTCCCTCCCATTAACTTTTTTAAAGAAATGCTTTTAAAAAAAGGAGAATCAATTTAAACCCAAAATCAAAACACCTCTTTCTCATTCTAAACCAGGAGTGTCCAAACTGTGGCCCATGGGCCAACTGCGGCCCACAATCCATTTTTTATTGGCCCGCTGCAAATCCAAAAATATATTTAGTTTACTTAAATAAACCAGGTGAGACAATACGTACTTCACCTCGAGTGAGTGGCCCGGCTGTTTGTGTATTTTACCGCATATGGCCCTTGGTAAAAAACGTTGAAAAAAGTTTGGACACCCCTGTTCTAAACCATCATTACCGCTAAGATAGCTTTCATTTGGGTTTTTTTTTCCTTTCTCTTCCTTAAAATTGTATAGGGGAGGAGGAGAAGGCTACTAAATCATTCTCTGTTTGAGTTGCAAAGAAGGAGGCTTCCTGGAGGCAAAAATTCCTAGTGGATGGGCTATTGTCTCCTCACTGTGAGCTCTTGCAGTTATAATATTCTGGCAATAAGAACTCTCTATTCCATGAGGAGGGAGGGGAACAGAGTGAGGCCATCCCAGCTTTCAAAACTCTCTTCAGAGTTTAGTGCCCAGCAGATCTTGTAGTGGGGAAGGTGATGAAGCCCTCACATTTGATCACCTTTTCTTTCTTCTGGGACTTAGCTGTGATCTCTTTCCTTGCTCATCCCATGGAGCACCTGGACGTACAAAAGGACCATAGTAGGGATCTAATGATTTGAGATGGTGAGAAATCATCACCTTGCTAAGCCCTGTCAGTGATGCTGTCCTACATGATAAGTTTGCTCCCATTACATGATTTTATACAGATCAAAGATGTTTTGGGGTCAGCTCTCTCCCTAGCAGTGGAATCTAGCCTAACTCAGTCATGGATGTCAGTCTGATTGGAACAGGAGGCTTCACCTTCATATGGGCTCAGTTTTCTTGTCTGTAAAGAGGGGATCATAATACACACCCTCCTTACATGAGCTAACCCATATACCAGGGTCTTTGTACCTGAGTTTCGGAAAGCACAAAGCTCTCTGCAAATGTAAGATGATGTTACTACGGCTTTTCTTACCCCTGTTCTAGTTCCCTGCCTGGCCCTGCCCACAAAAACCAGCTGTTCCTGTTTCTTCTATGACCTGTGGAGGCACCATGGGCACTCATACATTCGATTCTGTCAGTTTATGTCAGTAGTCCAGGTCACTCAGCAGTTAGCTACGCCCTCCCTGCCTGTGGGGCTGGGCAGCCCTTCAGCAGCCACCCTCTCTGGAATTAGACTCTGCCCCAAGGTCTGCCTCACTGTGGCACCAAGACCTTGTAAGAGCACAGCCACCTCTCCTGGCAGGGTCATTAGAGCCTCAGGGACCAGCACTGCACTGGAGAGGAAGCAAGAGTGGGAGGTCAGTCAGTATATTCAGGGAGGGGCTGAGTGTGTTAGTGTGTGAGATACAAGGGTGAGGCCGAGATGAGCTCACATTTGAAAAATTTGAAGAATTGGGTGGGAGAGAATGTAGAACAGGCTGAGGAAAGGTGAAGCACACTTAAATGGGTGTGAAAGCAGCTAATGCTGTGTGAGCGAGGAGGAAGCAAGGAGTCCAGGATGTGCTGTCTGTGAACTTCATGTTGCTTGTTTATTTTCAAGTCACTTCCGCCTCTGCTCCTTTGGTATGTGTGCATATTTCCCTCCATTGTGTCCCTTCCCCTCTGCCCTTAGCTGGAAGGGGGATGGGAAGAAACGAGGCTACTGGAGGGTAGAGAGAGAATTGCACTGCCCTCTAGCTGCCGTAGCAGAAACTACAGCGCTAACCTGGGTTTCTGTCTAGACAGCAAGAAACCTTTAAAAAAACGTCTTTTTGCCTAACACTTGGGAATTTTTTCCCAAAAGGAAAAACGGGCGATAGAGGTAAATGAAAAAGACAGGCATAAATAAAACAAAGGGGATCATTTTTGTCGTGATTAAGGTTTCAGTGTTTGGTAACTGAAAAAGTACTGTGGGCAGTGGATAAGACGGTCACATTCCTTCCTGTAGTATGCCCCCCTTGTTCTCCAAGTATCAAGCAATATGGTGAGTAGCAGCAAAAAGGCGTATGGGGGGGGGGGGGTTTTCAGGGCATGAGATCCCTTTTACCAGCAGCCTGAATTATTCCATCACATTTTCTTCTCAGACTCAGTTCTTGAAGCCCCACTCATTGGGAAGAAGGTTGGAGCTAGAAGACAAGGAAAGATGAATAAGTCAAAGTTAAGCTTTAATATTGAAATCCTGGCGTTGATAACTTGGAGTCCACTGACTTGGAGCTGACCGCATTGCCATCCCCTTCAATGTTCAACTTCCAGAGGAGACAGCAGAGAGGTCCAGGGCTGAGTGACTATCATAGGGAGGGACTCAGGTGAAATTCTGCTCTGGGAATTCCTGATCTTGTACCTCATCCTCAGGAAAAAGAGGAATCACTGAGTCAAGAGATTTACAAAATGAAGTGAATATAAGAAGAGAAGGAACAAGTGTTGAGTCTGTCAGTAAAGGAGAAGGTGTGATTAACTGAGCATTATTACATTCCAGGTGTCTTACATGATTATATTACTTATACCTCCCAGCAGCCCAGTGGAACAAATCAGTTTTATGATCCCATTTTCCAGATGAGAAGCCTGAGGCACAGAGTCTATTTGCCAAAGTCACCTGGCTTTGGCTTTGTGGAGCTTTGTGGGAGCTTTATGGAGCTCCTAGCCTCTGTTGTTACAAAGCTTGTGTTATTCTCCTAATGGGAAGCAAGACATATATATATATATGTCATGTTAGCACGTCCTAATTACCCAACAGAACTACGGTGTTTTAGTCCTGAAGAAGTATCTGAGGCTGTCTGTTATATTATATGTCTTTGAATATCTTCATTTCAAAGGTGAAGAGACCAAATTGCCCAAGGCCAGGCAAGGCAGGCTTGGGATGCTGAGTTAAGGCAACCACGGCCAACTCAAGTTTTCTAGCCCATCCAGGCACCATCTTGGTGACTCTCCCTCATCTCACACATGAGGTCCGTCTTTAAGTTTTGCACAGTCCGACTCTGAAGTATTGAATCCTTTCTCTTCTCTCTCCTGAATTTATACAGTAGTCTCTTAATTAGTATTTCTAATTCCATTCTCTACCCATTAGCCATAGTGAGCTTTCAAAAATGGAGACTGTTGCTTCTCTGCTTAAAGCACATCAAATATTTCCCTTACTCTTAGATTAAAATCTAAACTCTTCACTGTGGCTATTAGGCCCTGCATGAGCTTCTACTGACCTCACACAGGGTCCTTCTCCATCCTGCTGGCTGTTTCTTGACAAATTGGCCTCCTTTCTGTGCCTTGGACACATTAAACTCTTTCTCATCTCAGGATGAGATGCCTGAAATGCTCTTCCTTGGAATCTGGTTAGCACCTTTTACATCTGTCAAGTCTCTGCGTAAATATGAGCAAAGCCGTCCCTGACCGCCTTACTCTAAGTACCCTCTATAGTTACTGTTTATCACATTACCCCATTTCTTTCTTTCATAGCATTTATCACTATCTGTAATCTTCTTGGTTGTCTGTGTACTTGTTTATCGTTTTCCTACATTAGAATGTTAAGTGTCTTGACAGCAGAGACTTTACTATCTTGTTCATCACTGTTTTCTAAGACTTAGACCAATGCCTGACACATAGAAAATGCTTAAAAATATTTGTTGAATGAATAAATGACAAATAAGTTCAGGCTTTTGACTCCAAGCCAATGTTCCTTCCTTTGCTGGGCTCACTAAGATACAAGATTTGTGACATACTTGGGAGATGGAAAGCAGCAAGTTTGCCCCCAGGGGGCAGTAAAATCAGGAGAATGGACAATGAGAAGAGAGCCTGGGCACAGGACGAGTGTGGGAAAGACGGCAGGGACGGAGCCTTGGCTGTGGCCTGTGCCAAGATCTTCAGTGACTATTTCCTGATTTATCCACAAACATTTGTGATGGAGTCTTATTACATGTAACAGCAAATTCCAAAGCAGCGGTGACAGCAGAAATGAATGAAGGGCTAAGGAAGCAAGCCCTGCGACGAGAAAGTAGCTTTTGGAGAGCAGTTCCTTCATCTCAGCCATTTTTCATGGCTTTCAAATAAGGGGTCAGATTTTTATTCGCACATTTACCTTGAAAATAAAAAGATGCTTATATGTTTTCAAAATGGAAATTGTTAAAGCACACTTTTAAGTATTTCTAGCTATTTTATAGTTTTAGCAAGTGCAATGTTGCCCCCCTCCAAGCCTAGGTGGGATATTCTGAAGTATCAGGAAGCTCACTGCCCAGCAAAATTATCCATTTTACTTAAATTTCCTATAAGTAGCTGAATGTGGCTTTAAAATGCTAAGAATTAATATCAACAAATACTCGTGGAACATTTATTATGTCCAAACCTGTGGGCTTTGACCGTAATTCACAGACTTCAAGGACCTCGAAGACAGGCCCCCAGTTTTGTTTGTTTTAGTATCCAGGGGCCAGGATGTGATGGGCCTTCACAAAATATTTGCTGAGAAATGAATGCATGTAGTACTATGCTAGGTACTTGGGAAAGAAACAGTCACTGTTCTCTGAGTTTGTAGTAAATGTTTAGTAAAATTTTTTGAAAGGTGTAGGCAGGGGGAGCAGACCGGAGGTTGTAGCACTCAGGGTAAACGTCCCAGGAGAAGTGCAAACCAGTAATTTAGTAAAGGAAGAAATTATGACCTATGATTTCAGGATCAGGGAGGCTTTTGTGAAGGGAAATGTGTTTGGAGATAGAGAAAAGAGGCACTCACTTATTGAACGAGTGAATGCATTTTGCCAAAGGGCAGAAAATGCCAAGATAGGCAGGAAAGCATAGTGAGTAGAGCATAGGATTCATGCAGCAGAAGAAAAGTCAGTGTCTGGAACACCAGGCTGACGAGACTGTGCTGTTGCAGCTCAGACTCCAGTAGAAAGAACTGGTATCGGCAGTGGGGATAACTCTTAAATCACAAACTGGAGTGTGCAAGATATTCCTCGGAGCCTTCATCCCACCTTGCTGAAAGTCAATTCAGGGGGTCACTTGGAGGCTCTCTCTATCTTCTCCTTCAGCATCTCAGAGACTTTTACGGTTCCTTAAAAAATAGAGGAACTTGCCCAGAATTTTCGGCTCGTCATGGTAGGCTTACTGTCAGAGCTGTCACAGACCCTTAAATGGTAGTGGCTCCGCTACTGTGCTGCAGGAATCTTCTTCACGTGGGAGCCCTAGTGCCCAGGGTATGGCCTCGTTAGGCTCAGCACACAGTCATGCCCCTGGGGGGCTCTGTTTCCCCCCCAGGTCCTGCCAGCTGCCAGTCCTTGCTGTGTGTGGAAACCACCAGGCAATCTCTGTTCTCTCCTTCACTGCATCAGCTTCTGCCACCCTCCTCCAGCACCATCTACTTCAGGAACTCAAGCTCTTAAAGACCAAATAGCAGGCAGGGATAGTAGGCAGTTTGTTTTCAAGCTTCTACCACCAAAATCCCTGAAATTAGGCAGCAATTAACCTGGCTGCTTGCTTGGAATAGGGGAGGAAAACACTTGCAATAAAAAGCATAGATTAATAGCTCAATAAATTATCCTACATACGCATATACTTGATTGAGTGGACAATGAGAAAGAATCCGCTGAAAGTTAGTAAATAATAGTATTCATATTTAGTGTTCACTTTTTTCTTCCATTAGGTTAAGGATGGAGGGGAAAATGCAAAGCAAAAACAAAAACATGGTGGAAAATACTAGAATTTGGAGATTTGGTGGACACGGACTTACAGGGAACCCATTTAATATGGCCAGCTAATCCCCTGGCTGCACACCTCTATTTTCCCCTCATTGTGTTTAATCAAGGGCGGAAGCAGGTGGTCCTATTCAGGGGGTTCAGAGGCTCCCTGTTGCATCTAGGTGGGAATCAACTCTTTATTTTTTTCCCAGACATTATATTACTTTTGAAGATTATCTAAGGGGAGATTTTACTTAGGACCATTTTCAAATAGGGCTTCTGGGTTGGTAGAAATTACACTAGGTCTCAAGTAATGGAAACCCAGAAAACAGTGACTTAAAAAATTAGAGACCTTATGATTGTCACTTACATTTGGAAGTAGGAAGTCTAGGGCTGGTTCTGGGGCTCTATGAAGCCCTCTTGTATTTCCACTCAGTAATCCTTACCATGTTCTTGGGGCCTCCTAGTCACAGCATGGTTGGTCCCCCCTAACATGTTTCCAGGCAGGAAAAGGGTTAGGACAAAGGATCCAGTTAACTGAGTCTATCCGTCTTTTTCAAGAGCCTTGCCAGAAGTCCTTTTGGCTTTCACGTATATTTTATCAGCTCAAACTGTGTCATGTGGCCATTACAGGTACAAAGGAGGCTGGGAAATTCAGTTTTCTGTGGGGCACATTGCCACCCTGAGAAAAATTAAGGTTTGTTAATGAAGAAGAAAGGGGGATGGATATCAAGCAGGCAAGTAGCTGTGACTGCCATATTTCATACATGTTGCCCTTTCATTCAAGTTAATATGCTTTCCGGGAGGGCAAACCAAGTTTTAGCAAACGTAAGTAAATCGTCTGCAAATTCTTCTCTCTTCTGTGCAAATAAGTGATTTTTGTATTGGTATTTCATATTATGCATATTACAATTTACCTCCATTAACATGGATTGTCCTGAATTGATTGTATTTGTGGATGCATATGTGTAGTTATTTATATAGCTGCCGCTAATGGCCAGTTCTTTATGAAGCATCTTTTAATTCTTTCCTCTTCTTTCACTTTCTACTTCCCTACATGCACCATCTCATCTATATAAATACTTCAACAACCACTTATTTCCAGCTCCCAAATCTTTATCTATGAGCCAGTTTTTACTCATGATTGTGCAGTCTGATATACTTAACTTCATTCAGGATAAAGACGTAGTCTCAAGGGTGCCTTCATTTCACATGCCCAAGGGAATTTATGGTCTTTTCCTCCCAAACTTTTACCTCTTCTGTGTTACTCACCTCAATGAGTGTACATGCTGATGCCAGAAACCTGGGAGTCATTCCTGAGTCCGCCCTCACATTCCCTCCTCCCCACAACCCAACCATTTGATGTATACTGAATATTGTCATATGTGTCCTCTTCTCTCTAATCCATTGCCACCTCTTGGGTTCACCTATTTTGGACCCGCTGCTTTCAGTTACCTTGTTGCCACAATAAATAGCTGTTAAATTTCTTCAGTAGCTTTGTGTGTAATCCAGGATACACAGCTCTTCGTGATATGTTTTTAAATCCTTGTGAATTTGTCCAGACCTTTTAAAAATATGAGCCACTGGATCACCTGAATGGCTGCCTTAGAACTGGGTGCTGACAATTGATTTCAGTGCCTACATGTGCATTTGTGTTTTTATTGTACCAGTGGGTGTTACTATAATTATCAATAGCCTACACAGAAAAGAAAACAGAGGAATTTGTACCCCAAAATGAGGCATTTGAGATGGGTAAAGTTCAATGAGTCACTCTTTAGTTATATTAATAAAGGTTTTATCCTCATCCAAATAAGTAAAACCATGACCCAAGAGACTGAATTCAAAAGAACATGTACTGGGTGGTCAGTCTCATGTTAAAAGTAGTTGTATGTTTCCATACAAATGACATCATCTGTCACATTGAATTAAGGCCATTAATGAGTGTTCTGATTTTGTTAGTTTAAATTTAATATGCAAGTTTTTATAGTTGCATGAGAGCTATAATCATAAACTGTTTGTACCTAGTTTTAGGTTTATACAAACCTAAATAGCAATGTATTAATATTAACAATATCCCTGGGGCACTCCAGGTCTACGAGAACCTTTTCTTTTAGAGAGGATACATTTATTATTTAAGGGAACTAGAGCAGGGTCAGCAAACATTTTATGTAAAGGGCTGGATAGGAAATATGTTAGGCTTTGGCAGCCATACAGTCTTTGTTGTAACTACTTGACTCTGATATGGTAGCTTGTAAGTAGCCATAGGTGATATGTAAACAAATGAGCATGGCTGTGTCTTATAAATCTTTATTTACAAAACCAGGCAGCAGACCCATCTGGACTTCAAGTACCGTTTGCAGACTCCTGGCCTAGAGAATACCATCCCAGTCCCATGGCTTGATATACAGTCTTTTCACCTGTCTAGACTCATCTCCCACCCATTCTTCTGAGCAATCCTGTGCTCTAGCTACACAGAGCTTCTTGCATTTCCCAAACAAGTCACATTCTCCCATGATTCCGTGCCTGAGACTTCCTTCTCCACCTTCTTAAATGGACTAGCTCCTACTCACCCTTGACAATAAAACATAAACATCTCTTCCTCTCAGAAGCTTTCTCTGGCCCATTGTGGCTGAGTGTATGCTTCTGTCTGCTCTCTCCATGCCTCTTTATATTCACTCTGTACTACCATAACCTTTTCAGGAAACTCACCTGTATTGTGATTGGCCATTACATGATTATTTCAGTATCTTCTTTTCTAGATCGAGCTCCCGTGTCTCTGCAGCATGAGCTACTCCACCATTATAATTATTACCTCCTACCCCCGAATTTAGAGGATTAATGGAATGAACAGGAGGAAATATAAAAAAGGGTGAGTTTTGTATGGACCTCGTATTTACCCAAAGAAACTGAGGGGGAAAATGAGGTCCTACATATGCCCAAGTTTTTCTTAAATTGTCAAAGTTAGGTATTTTTTTCATCTATGGGAATCGGGGCTTGGAAGCTAAATCAGTTTTGGGTAAATAAAGGAAGTTTTATGTTTGTACCTCTGGGTTTTGTGACTGTAAAATTTATGCCTGTGATAGAAGTTGTTTAACTTGACAAATGGAAGGAATCAGTTGAAAAATAACAGGCAAAGAAGAAGAAAAAGAAGAAAACATATTGTGTATGTTTGGGGTATGAGCAGGTAGACAGTTCAACATAATACTTGAAGTCTGGATTTGGGGCAAGAGAAAGCCCAGAGCAGGCTGTTTAGGGAAGCTGTTTCCACCACCTCAGAGTGGTGGAAAGGGTGGGGGTTGGGAAGTAACCCTGAGCTCTGGGCAGGGTGAGATTGGGGCACCCGAGGGCCAGCAATATTGGATATTGGATTTCTGTCCCCCTTTGTTCCTTTGCCCTCCTCCATCCACTTCTCCCTGCTCCCTTCCTCTAGTTCCGTTTTCTCTAGATGTTTCCACCCAGCCCTGTCTTCTCCTGAACTAGCTATAATATGGTACCAAAGTAAATATTTTATTATTTATTTAAATTTTCTTTTCTTTTCTCCATTCTAAAATTTTTATGTAGGTCCATTGATTCCTCTCTTCTTAGCCCAAATAATAACAATTCAAGTCACTTTTAACTTTTAGAAATTGAAATATTTTTCTGTATCACTTGTAGGAAAAAAGTGATTTTCACAATGGTTATGCATTTTAGGAAAAACTCACATCATAAAAATACAAAGTTAAGGATTACGCCTTTGTTCTATTTGATAATGTAATTATTTTACTTAAAGGAAAAAAGAGTATATTAAAAATTGGGTAATTGTATTAATCTACGAACAACTAACAGTGAAAATTCTATAGGGAAAGGCAAGTTCTTTTTCCACAAAAGAGTAGTGGGATAAAAGCAGGGAGAACTCCTAGGTCTGCCATTACCACCACCACCGCACCCATGATATACATATACAAGATGGTGGGTAACGGTACTGCAGCTGAGTTTCCTAATCAGAAAAATATCTTTGAAAATTTAAAACCCAGTTGCAATTGTAAGATTTAAGGACTGATCCTAAGACTAGACTAGATCCTTGACTAGATTTCTGAGCAGGCCTTTCTCTATTTGTGATTTAGATCTTTCTGTGCGAGTGTCAATATTATATATACACTTACACGCCAGACACAGGTCACATATTTATCACTAATGAACAGCAGGTAATAAAGTCCTCAGTGGGAAACGGCATTGGACACATTTCATCATTCAGATTACTGTTTATTATTTTGGAAATGTTAACATTTGTCATCTGATTGTTAAAATCAAACTCTTCTGCCCGAAGCAGTTCTCATTAGATAACGACATTAGTGATTTTATGCAAACACGTTGACATTTTACCATATTATATTTCGAACAGGGTCCAAATTCCAGACCCTATTTTTTATAGAGATTTAGGATCTTCCTTTAATTAGCACATGGAGCTTGGTGGTCCTTTACTAGAAATATCACCATCATTACACCACTGAGAGCTTGCTGTGTGCCTGACATTGCACGTGTAGCAACTCAGTGCTTACACCACCATGTAAGATGAGTTCTGTGATTCCACATGTGATAGGTGTGGAAGCAGATACTGAAAGGGTAACTTGTCCAAAGTCACACAGGTGGTGAGCAGTAGGGCCAGGATGCCATCCCGGCCAGTCTGGCCTTTGAAGCCTTGTACTTCACCTCCATGCTTTACTTCCTCTCAGAATTCTAATTCCCAAATGTGCCGATTTTCTCTAATCGCTTCAGTATATTCCTTTCCCGTCTGTGTCTATTTATGATTTATATCCACCGTTCGTGAATAAAACTGATAAAGCCTGTCTGTGTAAATGACCTGTGTTAATGTTTCTTGGCATTCAGATGGCTCATGGGGAAATAGAAATCATATTTGCAGCCTTTGTCTGGTTTCCTCAGTAATGGATTATGTCGACAGGATATGAATTCAACTGGTTGAAAAAGTGAAAGAATCATTATTAATAACGGTACAACTGACATCATATGGCTCTGGATGTGACACATTGAGAAGGACACAGCATCACCTATGTGATAGTACTGCCAAAATGTTTCATCTGAATCTAATCATGAGGAAGCAATCAGACATACACATTAAAGGATAGTCTGCAAAGTAGCTGTCCTGGACTCTTCCAAGGCATCAATGTCATAGGAGGTGACAAGGCCGAGGAGCTCTTTAAGGGTGATGGAGATGAAAGAGATGGGACAATGAAATGCAGTGCATGGTTCTTGTTTGGATTCTGGATCAGGGGGCGGGGGGTGGGGGGGAAAACCACTGTAGAGAACGTTGTTGGGACCAAGAGGGAATTTTGAATATGGACTGTATATCATATACTATTAAATTCCCTGAGTGTGAGCATTGTACAATGGTTGTAAAAGAGCAAAGGAGAATGCTTTTGCTCTTAGGAGATGGCACATACACACACACCATACATAGAGAGCAAGTGTCGATGTTAACAATTAGTGAATCTGGACAAGTGACAAATCGGTGAATATCGCACTAGTCTCACAACTTTTCTGAAGGTTTGACATGTGCATAATTTTTAAAAATATATATGGGAGTAGGGAAATGAATGGAGATATATATATATATTAAACAAGATTAGCCCAGATTTGGACGTGATTGAAGGTGGGCATCAAGCGTGCGGAGGTTTATTATATTATTCTGTGTACTTTTCCATATGTTTGAAATTTTCCCTAGTACAAAGTTTTAAGAAACAGAAAGATTCAGTCAAATTAAATGATGCTGTTTCTCAATAATCGAGAGAATAAACTGCCATGATGATTTCCTTTCTGTAGCTTGCCCTCACCCCTACTCCCACCCAGCCCCAGCTATCATTTTCCCTTGCCTGGATCTTGATTCCACCATTTTTATCCAGCCTGAAGCCAAAGTGATTTTTTTTTTAATGCAAAACTGACTTTACCAAGCCTCACTTGAAACCCTTCAAGTTCTGCCCATTGTTAAAAGGAAACTCACCACCCTGCAGAGCCCACCCTTCTGCACTCCCCAACCGCTTTGCCTTGGTTCAGCTCCCAGTAAGTGTTGGTCTCTCGTTCTTGTCCTATACTACTTAGTGCTTAATCAGTCTTCAAGTATCATTTCTGTGTGAAATCCTTTCCTGGTCTGTCTGCTTAAGGGAAAGCCCCCCAAAGTGAGTTTCTGTGGTAGTGGGCACATTGCTCAGGTAACATTTATCATCCCGACTGGAATTATAATTCTCTGTGATTAGAGTCATGCTTTCCTCTCTCACTAGCCTGCAAGCTCTCACTTTGTTTTGTTCACTATGCATCCATAATATGTGCTTGCTGTTGATACATATATTTTTAACACATATTTTTAAAAATATTTTTTCACTACACATGTTTAGAATCTTTGTCTTTATAGAGTACTTATCTTAATAAGGATAGATTGTCTCCTGAAGTTTAATTTCAGTTCTTTTGTTCTTATGTTTTTAACTGAGGCTAATTTCAATTATTAAGTTGATGTGATCCTTTCTGACAATATAGAAACACAATTGTCAAAATGCTCCTTGAAAAATTGGTGAAGTCACTTGGCTTCTGTTTCCTTCATTATGTGATATGACTTCATGCAAAACGATATAGCAGTTCACATCATTCTGTCAGTCCCCCATCAAGGAAATATTGTTTTCCAAAATTAAAATTATGAATCAGCTCACAAGAGGATGTCATCAAATAAACAAAGAATCATTGCTTATATTGCACTGCCAAGTTTTTGATAAGCTTAATTCCTCTAAATGCATTTAACTTTAATGAAGAGCAATACAATTTAATAACAACATAAAATGGAATCGTTTATCTTCCAAGTCCTAGACATTGGGCAGATGTCTTCTCCTTAATATATTGTTTCAAATGGAAAAGATTTTTCCTTTTCCCTTCTTTAGATTTGTCTGTCCTCATTGCTATATATATGATTTGGGGAGTGAGCTATAGGTACATGTTTATTAAATCACTCATCAGGCTGTAGTTTTCACAGTTGGAAATCTCTGAGATTTGTTGTTCCAAGTTCCCAAGGCAATGATATTTATATGACCCAATAAAATGTGGTAATTATTAGAATATTAGTCAAGGTTATTTCAGTTACAAGTGACATAAAACCAAACTTGAACTGACTTCATCAAAAAGGGGAAATTACTGGCAGACATAACTGGTAGATGTTAGTTTCAGGGGCTCAGATGAGTTGAATCGTCACCTCTCATCTCCTGGCTTGCTTTCTTCTGTGCCTGCTTCATTCTCAGGTAAGTATTCTCCTGAATGTTCATGAAAAAACTTAGTAGGTTATTCATTGATACAGGGTGACCTTTGGATATTTACAAATGGGGCAAGGGGCTCCAGCCGAACCCACACTGGGATTGGAGTCTGCTTGGGTGTCTGTGTGATCTGCACTTTTTTTTTTTGGTTTAAGGAGGGGTTTTGTTATAAGGCCCTGGGAGAGGGGCAAGATGAGAAGGCAGCATTTGGTGCCATATCTCCCACTTGACCCGAGGAGTAGTTTTTGATCCTCTGTGAAAAACAGAATTACAGTAGAAGGTGAAACCAGTGCAACACAGTCTTGGAGCATTAAGGGTGTGATAGCTTTGAAATGCTTCCAGGAGGCAACATCAGTGCAAGACAGAACAGCATCTCACAGAGAAGGAATGATAAACCCAAAGGCTATAGTTTCATTCCTGAACACCGTCTGCGGACTCCCAGAGCTCCTTGGGTTTCTGGGGCAGAGAAGCAGAGTAATGTGCATGGCAGTACCAATAGATTTAGCCCCTCATTTTGTGGAGGGAGTTTCTAATGTTTTATATGGATAGATTACATGACCCCTAAAGGTTTCTTACAGAGATGGAAACAATGCAGAAGACATTGTCAGAGCTAAATCAGAGTAAGTGAATGTGAAGATACAAAGAAATAGAATGTTGTGTGTTGATAAATATTTGAAGTTGATAACTCAGTAAAATATGCAACTTTATGTAGAAAGCCAGTGGCATTATCACAGGATGTTTTTCATTTATTGCCTATAAGGAAGTCATGTTATTGCTCTGTATGGGCTTTTAAAGATAGAAGCTGTGTTAGGAGAGCCATTTCAGACATGTTGCAAATAACTTAGCAACATTAAGATTCCTCACAAGGAGAACACTCTTCTTGTATAACCTCTTCTCTGGTTAAAAGCATTTAAAAATTTTAAGAAGCATGTATAATGGAACTGTAGGGATGTATACATTCAAATCAGTCATATGGTCTGCAAAAGTTAACTGTAAATTGTTATCTAGGTAAAAGCCTCTGTTACTTTTGTTTGCATAAGCTTAAATTGTAAACAAAAATGCTGCCAGCACAATGCTCATTAAAGTGGATTTAAGATTCCAAATGAAAAGTTCTTGATTTCAAAAAGGATAAATACCACGAAGCCTGTAGAATCATCTGAAATTATTAAATTACCAACTTAATTACTGTTATTATTTTTTTACGATCTTGGTTATTTATTTAGTAAACTGTAGAAGGTATGTTTGCAATGAAACTGAGACATATCAACCAATTATTTTCCACAGACATTTAGAAATTAATAACCTGCTGAAAAAATGGTGATGGGTTGTGGTCTCCCTTGCCCCAAATTCCTGGCCCTCGTAAAAAATATAGCCTACTTCATGGGAAGAAAGGATTAGGATGGGGGTCAGATGATAAATTTTTAGCCACCAGCATCTGGCCAAAAGTGCTTGATTTAGCACTATCACATTTCCAATGTATATTTATGTACTGTACCATTTGGGCATTATAATAAAAATTTTTATCTGTCCCTAGAGGCAAAATTGAGTTATATATTAAATGGCTATTTTCTTTGTTTTCTGCTTAGGTATGCATGTAATGTGGTAGCATAATATATATTCCACACTTGTTTCATTCCTGCAGAGAGATAATATTTTTTCAACTGACAGAGTAAAGACATCCTATGCTTCCAGAATAAGAGAGAACATATTGGCAGGATAAAATGCAGATGTTCCCAGTGTTTTTCTTGCCTTGTGGTTGTATTCAGTAGAGGTTAACTTTCATGGGTATATTTCTCTGTCCTTGTTTGGGCAGTTGGACACAGAAGTCCACAGTAAATTAAAAATTGTAAAAGGTGGTTTCAAGTAAAATATTTAAAAATATTTTTAGTGGTGGGAAAGCAACCAGAAATTCGTTTCCCCTTCCCCCTCACAAAAGGCTCTTTTCATAAGAATGTTGGAATCAAAATAACTTTCCCACTTTTCTATAAGGAGGGAACTTGATGTACATCAAATTTTCCTCTTAAAGAATTTTATTTTTCTCAAGTGAGAAATAAATATAAATTTGTCTAGTCTAGGAAAAACAAATGGAAACTTCTGTGGAAAAGGTGGTATCCTAACCACATGTCTGATCCCTTCCTCTTTCCCATTTCAAAAAGAAACAATTTAAGGAATGTAAAAGGAATATAAAAAGATCATTGCATATCATCACCAGAAATTTCTCACCCATATCTACGAAACTGAGGAGTTTTAGCTGGAAATGGTATAGGTGAGAGTGGATGAAGGGGAGACATTGATGAGCCACTACTCACATTTTGGCTTTTCATCCTGTAAAAACTAACTCTTCTTCTATAAGGATAAGGGAAAATTGCTGGATAAGTTAAGAAATTCAGTAGTTCAAGTGAGGGGGATCAAATATGAGCATTCAGATTAGATAATCTCTAGTAAAAGACATACTGTAGAATCAAAGGAAGAATTTGGGGGTGGGAGAGCTAATTTTCTTAGTCAGATTCAAAAGGGTTCTATATAAAATAAAATTTTTTGAAGTGCCAACTTTCTAGAAAATTTAAAAAATTGAGAAACAAAAGAAAGGTCTTAGAAAAAAAAAAAGAGAGAGAGAAACTACACGATATTTTACCAAAATGCAAAGCATAAACTCCAAGAGTTGGGAGTTCAAGAGAAAAATCAAGAGGAAGAAAATATTGAAGCAGGAGAGGCAGTATTATTATTACAGAAGCAAGGAAAATATTGTTATAGTAGAAGTAAAAACAGTATGCATGATGAAAAACAATAATCAAAGAAACAAAAGAAGACAACTTCTTCGAATTGAAAGATTCAGTCTTGACATGGAGAAGGCGCCAAAGACTGGGTAGGTGTAATGAAAAGAAATCATACTCAGGTGGTTTTTCATGTCCTGGATAAAGAACAAATGCTGGAAGCAGCCAACTAGGAAAAAAAAAAGTCACCATAGAATGAAAAATCTTGAATGGCATTAGACTTCTTATTTGCAACACTAATACTAGAAAACCTCAGAGAAAATGTATAAACTTCTGGAGAAAGAGCATTATGTTCCAAGAATTATATACCAAACCAACCTATTATCTAAATGCGAGGGCAAATGAAAGCCTGGTTGAGGTTTATAAGAATTCAGAAATTATATGACTCATGTATCCTTTTTGAAAAATATAACTTAAAGTAGACCTTCAAGCAAAAACTAATCAAAACAAAGAATTTAATAAAGATAAAGAAACATTTTGGAAAAAAGAGCAGTGAGCAATAAAAATTTAAGTATAAGTCTAAAGAATTGTTTGTAATGTGATTATGAAACTAAGTACAATTTGTAACAAAGGATTTTAAAAGAAAAATGTATATTTAAATAATGTTCCCTAAAGATGTGGGGTGAAGAGAGAGGTAGAGAAAGAAAAAGTAAAGTGTGATAAAATTTTTATGTCAAACAAGGAGGGTCCATATTTATAACTTCATTCTTGATATTGATAGAGAATAATTTAAAATATGTTTAAATTTTTTAAAATAAAACCAGTTTCAAATGAGACCATTAGAGAAGAAAGAAAAAAAAAACATGTAAAGTGTTATTCTAAAGGGGGGCAAAGTGTGTGTGTGTGTGTGTGTGTGAGAGAGAGAGAGAGAGAGAGAGAGAGAGAGAGAGAGAGAGAGGTGGAAGGAAGTGGGGAGAGACAGGAAAATATAATTAAAAGAATCTATGAAATAAGATGGGAAGAATACAATGAAAAATATCAATTAGTTTCCTCTATTAAATTCCAGGCCATGATGGAGTAACTGTTATTAAATTTACCTTTCCACAAAATAACAATTTTGTGTAACCTGAACAAAATACATGAGGTGACTATTTTTAAGCATTAGAAAATAGGCAGTGCAGGACTAGTGTCCTAGCAAAACAGGAAATATGTGAGGTGAGCACCACATTCAACTTGATTTTATGTTTGAGGGTACTTTCCTGAATGTGGCACAGAAAGATGGAGCCCATGTAAAGAATATCAGTCTTATTGAGCTGAGGAGACAGTTTGAAACAAAGGTGACAACAAGACAGCTGGAATTTGCAGGGCAGGATTCCAGAGAGAAATGAGAAATACAGAAGGGAACTTCCAGAAGTATGTGTGGAGATTCTTCTTAGCAATTTGGCTAAGAGCTGCTCTGGGTTTTGCATGTGCAGGTTAGGATTCTGTAAGATGTCAAGATTCTGAAAGACAGCAGCTACTATGGAGCTAAGAAATGAATGGAAATGCCAGAGATCATGCAGTGCTAAAATATGTTGGATTTTTGGTTCAACCATAGTGGAAAGACTTCATTGAGCACACCAGGCATTCAAGTGAAACTCCAGAAAGGCCACTCTTTAGAAACAAGGTGTAAGATTATATCCTAGGAGTAAGGTCAAAATCAATATAGACTTGCTCAAATAAAGCATAAAACAAAGCTGACGGATCAAGAAAATGAGTTGGTTATGTAGTTTCTGGCCAGAACCAAACACTACACCTTTAAAAGAGGGAGAACATAATACAGATGCTCTATAATATATCATTCATAACATACAGCATACAATTACAAAATTACTATATATGCAAAGAATCAGGAAAATATGATCCATAATCAAGATAAAAACACAGACAATAGAAATAGATCCTGATAATGACTCAGATTTTGGAGTTACAACACAGTTTTAAAAATGGTGATTATAAAGTGTTCAAGAATTTAAAGGAAAACATGCACATAATGCAAGAATAGATGGGAAATCTGAGAAGAAAAATACAAGCTATAAAGTGTCAATTAAAAATACTAGAAATGACAATTTCCATCAATGGCTTAAGAAGAGATTGGACACTGCAGAATAAAAAGAACAAGAACTTGAAAATAGATCAATAGACAATATCAAAACTGAAAATAGAGAGAAAATAGATTTCAAAAATTAGCAGAGACTCAGTATTTTGTGGAATTATATCAATTGTTCTGCATATAATTAAACTCTCAGAAAAAAAGGAAAAAGAGGATGAGTCAGAACTATTTGAAGAAATAATAACAAAAAGTACTCAAATTTTGGTAAAAAAATAACTGCACATCTAAGAAGCTCATAAAACCCAAAGCAGTATGTCTTTCAAAATATTATTCAAGAATGGAGGTTAATTTTTTTTAAGGTGACTGTAACCTGAAGGAATAGTAGTCATGGCACTGAAAGAAATGCTAAAGAAAGTTCACTGGGCTGAAGATAAAAAGTTAGAACTATAGAAAGGAATGAAGATCATTGGAAATGGTAAATACATGGGAAAATATAAAGGAATTTTATTTTCTTTAAAAGATAATTGACTGGTTCAAGCAAGCAAAAGTAATAACAATGTGTGGTGGCATATCTAACACATATAATGGTAAAATGACAATAAAAATTGGGTTGGATAACTGGAATTCTATTGTTGCAAGATTCCTATATTCTACATGAAATGTTATAATATTAATTAGAAGTAGGCTGATGAGTTAAAGATGTATACTGTAATCCCTGGAACAATCACTGAGAGAGAGCGAGGGGGAGAGAGAGAGAGAGAGAGAGAGAGAGAGAGAGAGAGAGAGAGAGAACCGAAGAGGCAATAAAATGGAGTACTGAAAACATTTCATTGGCCCCGAAGGCAGAAAAGAGCCAACAAAGAAACAAACATGAGATGGAACAAATAAAAAACAATTTGCAAGATGGTAGAATTAAACCCAACCATACTGATAATTATATTCAATATAAATGCACTAAATATTCAAATTAATAATAAGTTTCAAAATAAAAAAGGATCAGTTCATCAAGAGGATACAACAATCTTTAATGTGCATCATCTAATAACTATGTTTCACATAGCTTCTGGCACATGTAACTATTATTAATGCAAGGATGACTCAACACAAGGAAAGCCATTAATGCAATTCACTACATAAATAGATCAAAGGAAGAAAAACTCATGACATTTCAATATGGGCAAAAATGCATTTGCTAAAATTCAATAATCACTCTTGAATGAAAAATTAATAAACAATAAGTCTTGGCAAGTTAGCAATAGAAGGGAAGTTTTTCATAAAGTGTAGCATAAACCAAGAGCAAATATCATATTTGATGTAAAGCATTAGAAGCATTCCTACTAATGTTAGCGATAAGGCAAATTTACTCCCAGCATTGTTACTATTTGACCTTATAATGGACACTCTAATATAATAATACAAAAAAGAGTAACGTGATACATAAATATTTTTTAAAAAGACAGAAGTATAGTTCTTTTCAAAAAAATATTGTCTTGAAAATGCAAGAACAAATTATTAGAATCAATGAAGAATTCAGTATGACATTTGAAACAAAATTTGAATAGAAAAAATCAATGCTTTCCTATATATTATCAGCAATATATTAAGGACTGAAACAGAGTAAAGGGAACCTATTCTCAACAACAACAAAAACTATAAAATGACTAACAAGTATAAGATTCATATGTTAAAGTTTCAAAACTATAGAGAACAGATGAAAGAAGATCCATTAATGGCAGATACATAGCCCTTTCCTAAGTAGAAAATATTTTTGAGATATTAATCCTTCCCAAGTTAATATAGAAATATAATCATTATTTATGATGTTTACAAGCTGATTCTATAGGTCAAAGGATAAAGAAAATAACAAGTAATCACCTGGGAAGTTCTGAGAAGGAAAAAATGGGAGAAACTCCTCTTTCAGAAATTAAAACATATTTGAAAATATAATTGTAAAATATAGGGTTGGTGCAGGTATAGACAGAGTAATTGATTAATATGACTGAAATAGAATTTAGAAACAGGAGTATGTATACTGGGATTCAGTTAAAAGCATTGACTTTCAAGCCAGCCCAAATAATAGCTGTGCATTCTTGGGCAAATTACTTGAACTCTCTGTGCCTTAGTTTCCTTATGTGTAAAATCGGGACCATTATGCCACCTATATGTAACAGTTGTGAAGATGAAATAAATTACTATACATAAAGCACTTAAAAAATTAAGATCTGTTTCTACTACTCCAGTAGCAGTTTTCAATCAAATGATCAACTGAAGAGTACCTTTAGCGTAGTGGTGAAATATAAAGGTGAAATTATTTCCTGTGAGTCTGTGGGTTTAATTTTTTTAATAGTAGGATGATAACAGGAATGAGATAGAGAGCCATCAATCTGATAATTAACTTTACTTTTCCAATTGTGTTCAGTATTCTTGCTTTGCACAGTGAATTCTCTTTCCTCTGGAATGAAAATGGAAATTTTTTTCTTAATCTCAGCATAGAGAGCAAATAACATTTGTGTTAACATCAGTGGTCTCTCCTTGGGGAAAGACAACGTTGAGCAAATTGGATTGGTTTTAAGGGATTGGGACATAAATGAGGAAGAAGAAATTTAAGAAATAAGAAATCACAAAATGATAAAAGTTGTTTTCAAGCACGGTGCCATTTATAGTCTACAAAATTAATCAGAGAAAAAAGTTGTAAGTACTTTCATGTTCCAAGTTAGATGAACTTTGGGTTGCATATTATTCATCAGTAATTATTTAAATTTCATTCTTTGTTTCAGATTTGGAACAATATGACTTTAGAAGACACGTAAGGAAAAAGGTATAGGGCTGCAGGACAGAATTTATGAGCATTTACCTGAGTTTTTCTTACCTAATTACAGATCCTTTTTTTTTTTTTTTATTAAGAAGGCAATGGTGGTTAGAGTCAGTGGAGAGTGGCTGAAGGGTCACAGATGTATAGTAAGCCCGCTGATCAGGATTGCACTCAGGAGCCCATTGCTATGTAAATTCCATTTGTGAGATGATTTGAGTCTGAACTCTGAACAATTCCACATGAGAACAAGTAGCAGAAGTGGGTGATTGTGACCGTCCATGATGGCAAGACTGATAAACATGGGGTGGGGTTGAGAGTCAAGACAATCATGCCATCCTTGCCACCCACTGGCCAAAGCATGAGTCTGCATCATTGGGATATATACTTCTAGGGTTATGATTTTCTCAGTCCATAACTTGTTTCTTTTTTTCTATGATCCAACAATCTTTAAACCTTTATTTTGATCTTCCATTCTATTTGATGGTAGAAAATTTACCCAGTCAATTTTTCCTTCTCTTATGAGAGGTTTAAGGCATGAGGAGAGAGGCCTTAGTTGCACTGAAGTGTCAGGTGGGGAGGCTGTGGCCCCAGGTGATCATCTGTCCTATGTGGCATTTGCTGTCATGTAGGAGCTCATCTGTGTCCTGGTTGTCATTACCCTTCAGTTGTGGTGTCCTCATTCCTACATCATCTCTGGTTTTGTGTGGTTCTTGCTGCTGTGTCCCCTCATCATGGCTGCAAACCCCCTCCCCCGCTCAACCCTCCCTCCCAGGTCCACTGCCCACCTACACTGAGTTAAATTGTCCAGGGTTTAGAGGTAATTTTGGATGATATCTCATGGCACTCTGGGGATGTGGGAAACTGGGGAGTTATCTCAAGCCCTCTCTGCATAGATAGGCTGCCACTTCGAGGCTCAGGGCATAAATTAAGATGCTTCCAGCTGTAACAGGAAACTTATCTCCAACTGCCTCAAGGCAAATTATTAGCTCATATAACAAGGTGAAGTGAGCTTCAGGGTGTGTTGATCCAACAGTCTAAAAATGCAATTAAAGCTTCAGGTTCTCTCTGTCTCTTTGTCCTGCCTTCTGCCTGTCATCTTCATTCTAAAGCATGCTCCTATTTTGTTGTATGATAGCTGCCTGCAGGAATTAGGGCCTACTCTTTTATATCTAATTGGCTTTTCAGGCTTCTTCCTTAAGAACGAAGAAGAATTTCTCAGAAATCTCTGGCAAACCTTTCTTTATCTAGTTGGAATAACTGGGTCACGTGCCTATCTCTGAACCAAGTTTTAGCAGAGAAATGGGACTACCCTTACACCCCAATCAGGCTGAACCCTGAAGCTAAGGGTGAAATCACTGTCCCCTCAGGTGTTTGGCTGTGCAGAGGAGGGCTGAGTACCTGAACACAGTATGGGGTTTGTTAGGAAGAGAACAAGGAGGGTGGATGTTCTCTAGGCAACAATACCAGTCGGGATTTAATTAGGAAACACATCAGTCTAGGAATTTCAGGCAAAGTAAGATCTAACCCAGGGAATTAAGCTACAACATTGTTGCAAGGGATGAAAGAGAAAAAAGGAAGGGGAGTTGGGTAAGGTGGTGTGAGTCAAAGTTCAGGAGCTCCAGGAAACCGCTCCTGCCCCTGTAGACCACACCTAAGTCCCAGTTCCTCTGAGCCTATGCCCTGCTGGCCCTGTGGAGCCAGCCACAGGGGCACACGGCTGCCATGGCCACAGCCATAAGTAGTGGCTTGCTTTCCTTCTTCCCTTTAATCTTACACAACAACACCAACACAAAACCACCAGATTTACTGAGATATAATTTATACACCATGCAATTTAACCAGTTAAAATATATACTTCACTGGTTTTAATATA
This sequence comes from Rhinolophus sinicus, assembly GCF_057876585.1. Taxonomy (NCBI): domain Eukaryota; kingdom Metazoa; phylum Chordata; class Mammalia; order Chiroptera; family Rhinolophidae; genus Rhinolophus; species Rhinolophus sinicus. The sequence goes on from NC_142503.1 coordinate 87,744,972, forward strand.
CCGGGGGTGACAAAAAAATGCATACACATGACTTGTATTCATCTTTTGTTATTGGTGTATGTTGAGTATTACAATTTTAGTACAGTTTTTTCCTTTCTTAAAATGTGTATGTTTTTTTGGCACCCTCTGTATTCATAGTTGTATATCCATCACCACAATCAATTGTAGAACATTCTCCTTACCCCCAAAAGAAACTCTTTCCCTTTAGATATGCCCCCCACCCCTAATCCCTATCACCCTAACCAACTTCTCAGCCCTAGGAAAACACTAATCTACTTTTTGTCTCTATACATTTGCCTATTCTGGACATTCATATACATACAATCTTATAATACGTGGTACTTTGCGATTGGATTTTTTTCACTTAGCATAATACTTTCAAGGTTCATTCATGTTGTAACATGTGTCAGTACTTTGTACTGCTGAATAATATTCCATTGTATGAATATACCACATTTTATTTATCTAGTGATCAGTTAAAGGATATGTGGGTTGTATCTGTTTTTTGGTTGTTATTAATAAAGCTGCTATGGACATTCACATACAAGTTTTTGTGTGGATGTATACATGTTGGATATACATTTAGGAGTGGACTTGCTGGGTCATATGGTAACTCTAAATTTAACCTTTTGAAGAATTGCTAAACTGATTTCCAAAGCGGGTGTATCATTTTACATCCCCACCAGCAGTGTATGTGTATGCGAGTTCCAACTTCTCCACATCCTTACCAATGTTGATTATCTCTTTTTTATTATACCTTCCTAGTGGGTATGAAGTGGTATCCCATTGTGGCTCTGAATTGCATTCCCTCATGGCTAATTATGCTGAGTGTCTTTTGTTGTGCTTATTGGCTAATTCGTATATATTTTTTGGAGAAACATCTGTTCAGATCCTATGCCCATTTTTTTAATTGGATAACTTGTGTTTTTTATTATTATTCAGTTGTAATAGTTCTTAATATAGTCTAAATAAAAGTCCCTTATCAGAGATATGATTTGCAAATATTTTCTCCCATATTGTGGTGTGTCTTTTCACTTTTTGATAATGTCCTTTGGTGCATATAAGTTGTTTTGTTTTTCTTTTTCTTTTGCTGCCTGTGTTTTTGGTGTCATATCTTAAGAATCCATTGCAAAATCTGAGCTTATGAAGATTTACCTCTATGTATTCTAAAAATTTTATAGTTTTAGTTCAAAGATTTAGGTCCCAGATTCATTTTGAGTTAATATTTATATATGGTATGAGTTAGGGGTCCAACTTCATTCTTTTGCATGTGACAATCCAATTGTTCTAGCATTTCATTTTAATCTGTTCAAGTCCTTTCCACTGGCAGGTCCTCAACTGAAACCTGCCTGGCAAAGGAGATTGGGAAATGTAGTTTCCAGACTTCTGTCCTCTGTGATACAAGGGAGAGCTCAGAAGGATGGCAACCGGTCTTGTTTGTCAAACAACTAAAGTAAACATTATTCTTCTGTGGAGGTTTGCTGACTCTTTAGTGTCTAGACAGAAAGCAGGCCACAAGTCTCATTTTATTCAAAGACCCTAAACCTAGAATCATTTTATCACCCTCAAATCTTTAAAAGAATACAGGATATAGGGCCCCAACTCACCTTATTCTATTTCTCTCTTTCCTGTTCTTCCCTCTCTCAGTCTAGAGAATTTCAAAATCAAATCTAAGAAAAAGTCTGTCATATATCTTTCCAGATATGTCTGTTTTACATTACTTTTTTCTCTAGCTCTATCTTTTTCTTCTCCTAGGTTGGGTCCTCAAGCCAAACTGCCTGGACTAACAAGCAGGGCCTTGATAGAGACGGGGAAAATTTTGGATTAAAACTTTGAAGTTTTATCCTGCCACTTATGGTCATGCTGCTGATGGGGTGGAAATAGAGATGAGGTGGGTATGGGGTGGGGCAAATTCTTATAGTATTTGCTGACACTAACAAAAGCCATGCTAAGACAAAAGTAGAACAGTAAAAAATCCTACAACTTTAAGAAATACATGTGGTACTAGGTGTTGTCTACCTTTAAAAGATACAGCGTATTGCTTTTCTTAGTTTTGAAACAATTTGAAACATACTATGATAAGCTTTTTAAAAGAATGAAAGGAAATCTTAAAGGTATGAGGCATTATTTCAGATAGATTATTAGACAATAGAAAGTGGCATTTTGCCTGACAGGCTGGAAATATGGTTCCCTAATTGATGTAATACTTCAGACACTTTGGGGAAAGGAGAGAGATTCTTAAGGGGGAAATGAATAATTATAGATAAGGAGCTCAAATTAATAGGTAAGGAAGACATTGATGCCTTTGGTGCAGATTTCCAGTTATGACTATGCGGGTATTAGGGATAACTTGGCGATGATTTTACAACTGTATTTTATAATAAAACATATAGACTGAACCATTTAAATATCTTGGAGACTTTAATTTATTCAGTTTAAGAGCTTGGTCGAAGTGAAAAATAATAATGGAAAGAAAGCTGTAGGATTGCTTTTCCTGAATTCTAAATTGAGCTCAAACATTTTTCTAATCCTCTATGCCAGGGATATTTTCTTGAAAATGCATTTGAATTGTATAATCTGATCACATTTATTAATGCAGGGATTTGGATGGGCATAAACATGCTTGCCGTATTTTACTGTGTCAAATTTTAGCCTAGGTAATCCTGTAAATATTTAGCTAATTATATTCTGTCTGAATATCAAGCTACTTAATTTAAATCCAGTATGATCATAAAAGGCAGGTAAATGTTCAGTGCCAGCAGAGGAGATCACATTAACGAAGGCAAAAGAGACGGCACCCTGTGAACAGACCTGCACAAGATCAAATACCTGTTATATTCCCGATACAAACCCAAACAGAACAGACTGAAGAGCAACACAAATTCACAGCCATCATTTTTCCTCAGTATGCCCCAAAGACGAATATTGTTGCCCCTTTAACTGATTCTCTTATGAAACTAGATGGGGAACATTCCATTGCCAATTGTATGAAATGCCTCTCTCCGTTTTAAATTTAGGTCCAGATGACCTCACATTACATACAGTATAAATGGAGAAATTTTTAATGAGCAATAGAAAAGGAAAGCACTGCGCGCACACTCAAGGGTATGATAGCAGCACAGCTCCCAGGGGCAATTTAAAAAGGGAGCTGGCATATTCAGAGTGTCGCTTACATGCAGAGCATACTATCTCATCTAGTCCTCGCGGCAGGCCTAAAAGGAAGGCATCATTATCCCTAGATGTGCAAACTGGATCAGAGATATATTAGAATCTAGTTTGTCTGATTCCAAATTCTATGCTCTTTTGGTTGTTTCATTTTGACAGCACTCTTTCAGGTACAAAAGACAGAAGGAAACACAATTCAAATTAGCGTTTGGGAAAACAAGGAACTGGCTTGTAAAACTGAGAAATATAGAGCGGATCCTCCTCATTCAGCACTATCCAGTGTGGCTGGACTCAGGGGCCAAGTGGAACTCTTTGTCTGTATGTCTCAGTTCCACTTTTCTCTGTGTTGTACTCACTCTCAGGCAGGCACTCAGGAGCTCCAGCCTCAATCCAATGGCAAAAGAGGTCCTCTTTCTTAGTTGGATAAACAAGTCCCAGGATTGAATCTCATTGTCCTGGTTTGGTCTATGTAATCCTAACCACATACTATAAGCCATTTGAATGTAAAGTAAACGTGCAGGGCCAGCCAGTTCAGAAAATGTGAATTCTAACTCTTAAGCCTTATGTATAAATGTTAAAGATGCAGACACAGACAGCAGAATGACCGGACTATTTCTGAGATTTTTTTTTTCCATGTGGATCATGGGTATAAACAGATAACTATAATAATTGGTGCATCACACTATACGATCAAACATACATATTCATTTGAATCTATATGATAATGTATTGCATAACATGCTTTTAAAAAATATATTTGAAAGAGAGGAAGGCCAACATTTATCAATTACCTAGTACGTATATACAGGCAGAATGTAGGCACTTTATATCTACTTCCATGTTGCACAAATGATTCAGTAGGCCCTAGCCACACGTGGCTATTTAAACTTAAAACTTTAATAAAAATTAAATTAAATTCAGTTCCTCAGTGACATTAGTTATACTTTGAATGCTGAATAGCCATGCAACCAATGGCTACCATGAGGAATGGCATAGACATAGCACATTTCCATCATTGTGAAGTTCTACTGGACGGCTCTGAATGTCTGTCTCAATTCTTTCCTTTTTCTTCGGAATGGAATCTAGCAATGCTAAATCATGTTAAGTGATTCATGTTAAACCCCATGAAGAAATAGTCCAGAATATGGTATTTTCTATAAGAAAAATGATCTGAGCTCTTAGAAAAGTCATTATCATGGGAAAAAAAAAAAAGTGGTGGTAGAAGGTATTGTTCTAGATTTTAAAAGGCATAAGAGATGACAACCAAATATAATGTTTGATACTGGTATAAACAGAAACAGTTAAATTTGTGTGTGCGTTTCAATGAGGAAATTTGATAATGGACTAGAGAGTAGATAATATTGTGCAATTATTGTCAATTTTATTAGGTGTGATAAAGATAATGTGGTTTTGTAAGAGTACATTCCAACTTTTTGGAGATCTGTGCTGAAGCATTTAGAAGTGAAATATCTTGATATTTTCCATTTACTTTGGAATAATACAATAAAAAATAGAGAGAGGGATGAAGCAACTATGGCACAATGTAAATAATTGTTAACTCTAGGTGCTGGGTACTACTGTTTCTAATTTTGATGTATTTTAAAACTTCAAAAATGAAAATATATTTGAAAGACTTTTTTTCAATAGTTTTTTTCTTTTTTTACTTTGGTGTCACACTTAGAAAATGTTTTCTTACACACAAATTTTAAAAATAGTCACTGAGATTATTGTCTAGTATCTTCTGGATCATTTCTTTTCTAAATTTTTTTAAAAAAATTTCAATTACAGTTGACATTTAATATTATATTAGTTTCAGGTATACAGCTAGTGGTTAGACATTTATATGACTTATGAAGCGATTCCCCCAAAAAGTCTAGTACCCACCTTACACCATACATAGTTATCACAATATTATTGATTATATTCTTTATGCTGTATTTTACACCCCTGTTACTATTTTATAATTGTCAATTTGTACTTATTAATCCATTCACCTTTTTCACCCAGCCCCTCAATCCCTTTCCAATCTGTTAACCATCATTCTTTTGTATGGTCAAGTAATATTCCATTGTATATATTTACCACTTCTTTTTTATCTAGTCATCTGTTGATGGGCACTTAGGTTGCTTCCATATCTTGGCTATTGTAAGTAGTGCTGTAGTGAACATAGGGGTGCAGATATCTTTTTGAATTAGTGTTTTGGATTTCTTCGAATAAATAGCCAGAAGTGGGATTGCTGGGTCATATGATATTATATTTTTAACCTTTTGAGGGACCTCTGTACTGTTTTCCATAGGGGCTGCACCAATTTGCAATCCCACCAGCAGTACACGGGGGTTCCCTTTTCTCCACATCCTCGCCAACACTTGTAGTTTGTTGACTTATTGATGATAGCCATTCTGACAGGTATGAGGTGATATCTCATTGTGGTTTTAATTTACATTTCTCTGATGATTAGTGACATTGAGCATCTTTTAATGTGTCTATTGGCCATTTCTATGTCCTCTTTGGAGAAATGTCTGTTCAGGTCTTCTGCTCATTTTTTAATCAGGCTTTTTTTTTTTTTTTTTTTTTTTTGGTGTGTGTGTGTGTTAAGTTGTATCAGTTGTTTATATATTTTGGATATTAACCCCTCATCAGATACATCAACGGCAAATATCTTCTCAATGGGTCATTTCTTTTAACACTTAAATCTTTTATCTATTTGAAATTTGTTTTGGTGTAATGTGCAAAATAAAGATTACTTTTATTTTTAGGTAGTCAGATGCTAGTGAGGATTTGCTATTTGTTTCTCTAAATTCACTCACCATTTTTTTTCTAGAAAGAGCCCCTAATTTTCATTTAAGAATACACATTCCTTTAATTTTATGGTCATGTGTTTTGGGTAGTTCAGAAACAGAACATTATAAGCCCGATATTCTTTAATTTACTCTTGCCTAAAAAATAACTAGGACAGAAACCATTGTTTTTGTTAGTAGTTTGACAGGAAATTGCAAGACTGGTAGTCTGTTGAGATGTGACCAGGCAAGCCCTAAGCTAGCCATTAAATTCCTTTACACAGATAGGAAAGACATTCGGAGAGTATTAGCATATCTGTCACCATAAAATGAAAATTTAAGTTGTATGTTTGATATATGTCTTATATCAAAAGGTAGAGTTTCTATGTCTGCTTCCTAAGAAGAGTGTTAATTCACGGCACAGATAAGAACATAGAAGCACTATCAAGCAGAGGCTTTGCTACATGGACTCAGATACTTACAGAGCCATTACAGGGGCTGAAGGAAGCGAGGTAGGGAACCAACATTCACCTTGACAAGCATCACCCCAGAAAATTAGGGAGTCTCTGTTTGCCAGAGTCAGGAACGTGCAGGAAACTGCTGTTCATCTCCTGGTACTTTATAGCTCCATGGTGGGTGGAATGGCAGGGGCAACGGAAACCCCTCCCAAAGCTCACACTTGGGAGGCCTACGCTAATGCCTTCTACTGCTGCCAGAGAAAGAAGAAAAATGACTTCGGCTTTCCCTCTGCCTTTCAAGTAGCACATGAATTTACCTGTAAGATGGAGTCGAAAAATGCATCCAGAGCTCTGCTGGCCAGGGTGTCAAAGAAATATACTCCTCAGGCTTCCAATCTCTGCAATATAAGGAAGAGATAGAAGAATTTTTAAAGCTGGATGACAACAGACAAATCCAACAGAAAGGGTGAGGATCTTTCCTACAATATTCAAATGTTTATTTTAAAAATTCAAATCATTGTTAAGTTGAAATATTAAGAGGAGACTATGTAGGAATATTTGGTGAAGAAAGCAATTTGAAATTGCAAACCATGTTTGTCACAGAGGATTGGTTTCACCCTCCAATTGATAAGAATTAACTTCCTATGACATCATCTAATCTAGCAGAGCTTCTCAACTAGTGGGTCAACCTACCCTAGGGATGGCCAGGAGTGGCTGAGCTGGGCTGAGTAACCAGAGAAGCCTCGCCAAGGGCTCCTTGTCCCTTGTTTATCCCAGTATGTCATATAAACAGAACTATCCTCTTAATGTATTATGAAAAAGTCTTCATAGCACTGCATTTTAGTAAAACCATCTTTTGTTGTTTTCTCGTGGATTACATTCCTGAATGTGAAGGCTCCAAAATGAATTAATGTACAACAAGTGTAAGGAAAGACTCTTTTAGGACACTTGCTCTTCACTTGTGTGAATACATCATGGCCATATCAAGCTGAAAATCTCAGGGTATAATATTAATATTCCAGAGAGTAATGTTAGGTAAATGACAAAGAAGGCTGATAAAAATTCCCTGGGTTTTCAGAAAAGTCACAGTCTTGATTAATTAATTCTTTATCTGCATCTCTTCCTCCCTTTCTTTACTTTTATAGCATCAGTGAGACAATTATTCTAGTCTGAGAGATAAGAATGAATCTACTGAGAACCATATTTGTACAACTCGGTGGTTTGGGCAAATGTACTAAATGAATTAAGAAATTCATGTTCAGTAGCCTCTGCTCTTAACATAATTTTCTACTGAGAAAAGATAATTTCCAATTGGAAAATGAAAAGTCCTCAGCTGAATTATAAAAGTTTTACTTAAAATGTATTCACTATTTTTGAGAAATCACTGTATACAAGGATACCACTTGGTGCTTGAAATATATCAGTAAACAAAATAGGCAAAGATCCCTGACCTTGAGAAGCTTATATTCTAGCGGGAAGAAGACAGATATCAAACAGTACACATACAGAATAAGTAAATTATATAGGATATTAGAAGGTGAAAAGCAATGTAAAAAAAAAAAAAAAAGGAAAAGTAGAGCATTTGTAAGGGGATTAGGTTTCTGTGGGAGCAGGGATGAGTTACCATAGCTTATAGGAAGCCTCACTGAGAAGATATGGTTTGAGTCAGACGTGAAGGAGATAAGGGAGCAAAGCACACATTCCTGGCAGAGGGACTAACAAGGGCCCTTTGGGGGAAACATGTCTGGTGTTTCTGAGGAAAGGAAAGTGTATCAATGTGTCTGGAGTGAGTGACAAGAGGACAGCAGAATATATAAAGAACTCCTACGAACTGACTCTGGGTGGTGAACACATAATGCAATATACAGACGATGTATTATAGAATTTAACACTTGAAACCTATGTAGTTTTGACCATTGTCACCCCAATAAATTTTAATTTAAAAAAAGACCAAAAAAAAGGACACCTACAACTTAAAAATAAAAACAATCCACTTAAAAAATGGATAAGTGCTTGACATTCCTCCAAAGAAGATATACAACAAATGAGCAACAACTTATGAAAAAGTGCTCACCATCACTGATCATTAGGGAAATGCAAATTAAAACCACAATGAGACACCATCTCACACATATTTATATGGCCACTGTTTAAAAAAAAGGAAAATAACAAATGTCAGCAGGATGTGAAGAAATTGGAGCACTTGTGCACTGTTGGTTGCAATGTAAAGTGGTGCAGTTACGTGGAAAAAAGTATGATTGTTCTTAGAAAAATTAAAAATAAAATTTACCATTTTGGGGTATTTCCACTTTGGGGTATTTATCCCCAACAACTGGAATATCTCTAAAAGATATTTATATACCTATGTTCCTAGCAGCATTATTCACAAGACCCAAAAGGTGGAAGCAATCCAGTGCCTGTCTACAGATGAATGGTTAACAAAATATGGTGTATAGATACAATATAATATTACTCAGCCTTAAAAGAGGAAGGAAATCATGACACATTCTATAACATGAATGAATCTGGATGACATTATGCTAAGTGAAATAAGCCAGTCACCAAAACACAAATGCTGTATGATTCTGCTTACGTGAGGTACATGGAGTAGTCACATTCATAGTGAGAGAAATTAACGTGGTTGCCAAGGGCTAGAAGGGAGGGGAGAGTTAGTCTTTAATGGGGGTAGAATTTTAATTTTGCAAGATAGGGTTCTGGCTATGGATGGTGGCTAAAATATCCAGAAACTCTCAGAAATAGTGCTAGAAGTGACAGTGAGTCACTTTCCCACCCTACTGGTCTATTGGGTCATTCCCAAGAAGATGCAAAAACATAGTAATTCCGCTCACCCCAGAAAACTCTCTTTTGATCCTACATCTCTTAATAACTACTGCCTCATTTTTCTGTTATAGTTTAGAGTAAAATTTGAAATAGTAGTAAATAGTCTGTGTCAAATACCACTTTTCCATGCTCCTAGAGGGATGCTATATCAGGCACCTGCTCCTCTATGGAAATGTGAAGGACCAGAAAGTTCCTGTGGTCCCAGGACTGGCAAGAAGGAATACGAAGCCCAAGTTCAGCCAATGGATGCTCTCTCCTACAACTTTGATCTTGAGAGTGTGATGTAAGGACTAAGGAAAGAAGTGGTTCGAGTTCATTCATCTCAGTGAGGATAGTAGGACCAGGCTCTTTCTTCTCTGAATCCTCAGCTTTGATTCCTTCTTCCCAGTCCTCTAATGGAGTTCCTTATTTTCAACTTTGGTCCCATAGCTTCCCATCTCTTTTAGAGTACCTCAGTATCTTCCCCCAGTTTTATTTTTATGGTTAGTCAGTATTGACTTTTGTTACTTAAAAACAAGAAACTTGACTGGCACAGGTAAGCACTGGTATTGCAGACAAAAGGAGATCACAGCACAGGAACTGTCCTGTTTTTCCCTGATACTCATATCATTGCCACAGTCCCTTTTGGTCATCTTCTGTGATTTTCTTTTCACGCACAGTTCTGAGTATCCTCAATATACAGAATGCTTCGATTGATTTATGCCAAATTGGAATCAACATATTTCTTGCGTCAAATATTACATTTTAAAAGGCAATGTCAGGAAGTTATCGATTTCTTCACTTCTATCATGTTCTGGCCTTGGTGTAAGGAAGATGAGGCCTCTTTCCTATTGAAGCATGATCCCACCCCACAGGTAGTGTTTTACAGGAATATCCTACATAGACATGTTGTTGATTCAAGAGCTTCTCCAAGAATAGTTACACCAGGAAATATACCAGTAGTGCTTTTACAAACTGACAGTCCAAGTACATTTGAGAGTCATCAAATAAATTTAACACTTAAATAAAATCAAATAGAATAGAACTGAGCAACTCAAAGTGCAGCCCGAGAGACAGAAACATCCACTTAGGAGTTTTTTAAAATGTAGGCCTCGCCCCAGGTACTGAATCAGAGTCACATATTAACAAAATGTTAATTTTTAAAAAAAATATGCACATTGAAGCCTGAGAAGCACTAGACTAGAAAATATCAGAGGACATGACATCTCGGTGTGTTTCATGAAACTTGTTCCAATTATATACATATGAAGATATGAATTTGGTCATGATGAAAAATGTACTTCTTACTGTGGTAAATTTTTTTTACAGTAAAAAAATTTTGGAGTGAGTGACGTAAGCAGGATGGTCCAATAAGACATCCCTTATCATACGGCCCCTCTCTAACAACAACAATTTGGCATCAATCCATGGACAAAAGTGACTGTGGGAGCTGTGGGATCTGGCACAAGATGGCCAAAGGACCCAAGAGGACTCTTTTCCACCCACGCGTCAGGTAATAGGCAGACAGATCTCGGCCATGGCTTTGGACCCTAAAGTGGCCTGTGAAGCAATCTGGTCCCTCTCAGTGCGGTTCAAGAGCCCCTGGTGAGCACTGACTTGGACAATAACCCACAGATGAGAGAGCTTTTGGGAAGTCCAGGTGTCCAGCAGAGAAATTCTAGCACACTAACGGAGCAAAAACAAATCCAAGATTGTACACACTGGAGCAGGTAAGAGGAACAGTTTAACTTTATGTGTCACCCCTCCCTCAGGGTGGCACAGCTTAGTGCCAAGGGAGCCATTTTTCACCTGTGATTCCTCTTTGGGGAAAATAAGAGCATAGGAGTGAGCACCTGGCTTCCTCAGCTGTGCAGGATGCTATCAAGGAGATCCATTTCTCTTTGGCCTCGTCCAGAGTTCTGAATTGTGAGCTGCGTGACTGGGGGGCTGTGAGCAGATAGGAAATCAGCAGCCAGGGCCCAAAACATATCAGAGAGATGTGGAACCTACTAACCATGTCACAGACTCCATCGGGGGGGGCCTTACCATAAGCCTCTGGGAGTTGAATTACTATAACGAAGCAAGTTTTTAAATTATAGATTTAAAGACATGATTGAAAGTATTACAGAGAGGAAATCATGGGTATAAGAAGCCAATCTTGTTTGTTAAGAGATAGAACTGCTAGGCTGACTTGATTTTCTTTATCAGAAATATTACCAGACAGGTAAATTGAAAGAATGAGAGTACCTCTGGATTTACAAGGTAATTGAAAAGCAAACCCCACAAAATCCTTGTGCCTCAGATGAAGAAAGTGGGCTGGATATAATAGAGTTGTATTTTTTAAGTGGCTGAATGACCCTACTACGTAGGTGCGAATAAATATAAATGGAAAATAAAGTCTTTGTTTGAATATGCTTTTGACTTTTACCCACTTACACAAGTTTAATATGTATTTGTTCAAGAGCATTGCAGTTTGCTGATCAAATTTCCAATTTCTTGATTTTGAATTAACTAATACACTAGGACAAGAATGAACTCCACCAAGATCTCAGCAAATTCTAAAATGGACCATATACAAAAAAATGGAATTTCATTGAGCTAAATGAATAGTCCTGTAAAATTACTCTGAGAGTACCAACTAATTGCATAAATAGTATTTTAAAAGTCAAATTCAATCATGAATATGAAAAATAATTGGAGTTTTAGTAGACTATAAATTCTATGTTTACAGAATAGTAAAGCTACCAACAACAAAAAAGCCCATTTAATCTCATATTATGTGAATATTTCTTATAATATTCAGAATAAAGGCAGTAAAATTCTTGCTCTTACCCAGGTTGTTTAGGCTTTATCTGAAATGCTTTATCTGAAATGCTTCATTGGGGTACTTTATGTGTATCGTCCAGAGTTCTTTAGATGAAAACAACAAAAACCAAGTCTATCCAACTCAATCAAAATAAATAAAAACATACCAAAAAAAAAAAAAGTGAAGGAATTTGTTCAAAGGTAGCTCCTGAAAAAATCAGAGGCAAATAACTTCCTTTTCTGGCCATCAAGGCGTAACTAGACTGGACTTATACTCCTGCCCTGAACAACAGAAAAGTGGATAAAATATATGAAACTACTCCTTTCAAACACTGGGCAAGAGGATTGTGATCTCTGAGAAAAAGTAAACAAACAGGTGAACCCTGGAATCAATCACTCTGGCTTTCTGACTAGAGGTGCTCCTGGACCGTGGTGCAAGGAAGCACAGGTGAGACAGACATTGGAATTCAGGAAGGCTGGAATTTGGATGGCGGTATACCAAAGAGGAGAGAATTACACAAGGAAAGACCTCCAGGGATTTGCATAAGGTCCTTCTGTTGCTGAATTATCAGCCGTAATGAAAAGGGTAAAACTGTATAAGACTAGGCACACACCGATCTGAAAGATGTAAACTGAACAATCCAGAGTCTTTGCAGGACTGATAAACAGAGTGAAGAGTGAATAGTCTTCAGTGAACATTTGGGGGTATTCAATAGGGACCCCAGAAAGGTCATGTCTTATTATAAGTGTATTAGTCTGGGTCTGGTCGGGAAGTAGAAACTACACAGTGGGTTAAACGGGGTGGGGTTTCATGTAAAGAATAATTAACTCTGATAAAAAGTGACTATAAAGATATAATTCTATATAGTACTCTAGGGCTGAGAAATAGCTCAAGAAAAGACAAAATTGGAAGGGGCTCAGATCTCACTGCAGAAGGTATACTTTAGTACATTGGACAGCAAAGAAGTTTGCTGGTTTGCCCAGGCTGGAGTTCTGGTCTCTAAGCTGTCAGGAAACAACCCTCTGGAGTGTAGACAAACCATGATTGTGGGACTAAAGAAGGAATTGGAGTGCAGGTGTGGGCAGGAGGTTTTGGAGTGATGATGCAAGCAGAAGACCTCAGGGCACTTAGTTTCTTTGCAGAGAGGGCTGTAGGACATTTATTGCAATGCCAGAATAGGGCTGCAGGTCTTTTGAATAGTTAAAAAAAATTGATGACCCTCTTGACATAGAGTCACAAGAAAATAAAAATACAGACCATTATGCCTCCTAAGTATAGACACTCCTGAACAAAATTATAGCAAATCAAATCCAATAGAACATAAAATCTGTAATACACGCTGGCCAAGTAGATATTAATTTAGGAATGCAAGGCCATTTTAACATCAATTAAATCAATTAACAAAACAAAGGAGAGAAACCATACAATTCTTTCACTTAATGCAGAAAAACATTTGACAAAATTCAACAGTCATTTATGTATTTTTTTTTTTTTAAAGACTTTTAATGAAGGGACTTAGTCAACTAATGAAGGGTGTCTATGAAAAATCTACAGCTAACATCTTACTGGTAAAAAACTATTTTTGTTATAAGATGGGGAACAAGGCAAAGATATTAGCTTTTATTACTTTTATTCGACATTGTACTGGGCATCCTATCAAGAGTGAAAAGGCAAGAAAAAGAAATAAAAAAAGCAAAAGTGTATTTATTTGCATGTAGACCATCCTGAGAAATGAAAAAAAACAAACAAACCACTATTAGAACTAATAAGTAAATTTAGTCAGTTGTAAAATACGAAGCTACTGTATAAAATTCTGTTGTATTTCTCCATACTAGCAATGAGCAATAGGAAACTAAAATTCAAAAACATGTCTGTTTAAAATAGCATAAAAAATTTAAAAGTATATAGCGATAATTTTTTTAACATATGTGAAAATCTGGTATGCTGAAAATTATAAAATATTGCTGAGAGACATTAAAAAAGACCTAAATTAACAGAGAGATACAACATGTTTATAGATTAGAGGATTCAATACTATTAACATGTTGATTTCCTTGAAGTTATCTATATATTTAAAGCACTAAACCAAAATTTCAAAGTGAGTTTTTTAAATATTGACAAGCTAATTCTGAAATTCATATGGAATATGGAAAATTAAAAAACAAACAAAATGGAAAATTAAAAAACAAAACAAAACAATAACAACCCCTCCCCCCCCCCCCCCCAAATCTAAAAGAGCTAAATATGTTTTGGGGAAAAAAGGAGAAAAGTGGGAAAATTTATTATACCTAAGTTGAAGTCTACTACACAGCTACAGTAATCCAGACAGCGTGGTATTGGCCTAAGAATAGAAATATAGATCAAATGAAGATAGTGACTGCAGAAATAGACCCATTCTCACATGGCTAATTGATTTTCAGTAAAAGTGCCAAGGATTTTTCAATGGGAAAAAGATAATCTTATAAACAAATTATGCTGAAACAGCTGGTTATCTATATAAAAAATAATGAACGTCAGCTCTTACCCCATACCAGTCACAAAAAAAAAACTCCAAATGGATCACAGACCTAACCATAACAGCTAAAACTAAAATTCTGGAAGAAGCCATAGGAGAAAATCTTCATGTTCGTGGGAGAAACAAAGATTTCTTAGATAAAACATAAAAACCAGATTCATAAAAGAAAAAAATTGATAAATTAGACATCATAAAAAAAACACTTTGCTGTTTAAAAGACAACATTAAGAAATTGAAAGACAGACAGACTAGAGCGTATATTTGCTATACACATATCTGACAAACGTCTGATTTTCAAAATATATAAAGAGCTCCTACAAACCAATAACAAGAATACAAATGACCTAATTAAAAATTGGGCAAAAAAATTTGGACACTTCATCAAAGAACAAGTGGCATGCAAGTACATGAAAAGGTGGTAAATATCTTTGATGGTCACCATCGTTAATCATTAGGGTAATGCAAATTAAAACTATAATGAGATACCCAGTGGAATGGCAAAAATAAAAATGACAAATAGTATCAAGTTTTGCTGAAAGGATGGAGCAACTTTCACGTTGCTGCTGGGAATGTAAACTTACATTATTAACTTTAGAAAATAGTTAAGCAATCTCTATTATATAGTTAAATACACACTGTAGAAACCAGTAATTCCACTCCTATGAAATAAGAGAAATAACAATATACAAGGTCTGACAATTAAGTTCACGAATTTGTTTCAACGATATTGCTAACCTTTCTTGATAGCAGAGGGATTATTCATTTTGAATTTCTACCAACTGGACAAACAGTTAACAAAGCTTACTATTTGGACGTGCTGAAAAGGCTGCGTGAAAAAGTTAGACGACCTGAACTTTTCTTCAACAACTCATGGTTCTTGCATTACAACAATGCACCAGCTCACACGGCACTGTCTGTGAGGGAATTTTTAGCCAGTAAACAAATAACTGTATTGGAACACCCTCTCTACTCACCTGACCTGGCCCCCAATGACATCTTTCTTTACCTGAAGATAAAGGAAATATTGAAAGGAAGCATTTTGATGACATTCAGGACATCAAGGGTAATACAACGACAACTCTGATGGCCATTCCAGAAAAAGAGTTCCAAAATTGCTTTAAAGGGTAGACTAGGCACTGGTATCATCAGTGCATAGCTTCCCAAGGGGAGTACTTTGAAGGTAACCGTATTGATATTCAGCAATGAGGTACGTAGCACTTTTTGTAGGTTGAGTTGGTGAACTTAATTGTCTTACTGCGTATGCCCACAAAAGGACTTGTCCAAGAATGATCCTACATAGCAGCTTTATTTATAATGAACCTAAATTGGAAACAACACAACTGTCCATCAGCATTTGGTGACTGGGAAAACTGTGGTCTATCCATACAATGGAATAATACTCATCAATAAAAAGAAACAAATTGCTTATATAAACAACAACATCGATGAATCTCAAAAACATTATGTGGAGTGAAGGAAGCCAGAAACAAAGGAATACATACTATATGACTCCATTGTAGATACTCTAGAAAAGACACATCTAATCTATAGCTACAGAAAGCAGCTCAGTGGGCCAGGGATGGGGTGGGGTGGGGAACTGACTTCAGAGAGGTACAGGGGAACTGTCTGGGGTAATGGAATTGTTCATTATCTTGATTGTGGTAGTGGTTACAGGGGTGTATACATTGTTTAAAACTCATCACTGTATACTTAATATGAGTGCAATATGTTGAATGTAAATCATGTCTCAAAGTTGATTTAAAAATGAAAGGAAGTGGAACAAACAGGTTTCATAAAGCATAAAGCTTTGGGGACGGAGTGACATAACTAATGGCTAATCTCTAGAACACTGTTATATGGCTAAATCAGCTCTAGATTTATTTGTTCTTGTGCCGCTCTTATCAAAGTTTGGATTCCTGGCAGAGAACGTCTGATGGTACTGGTTTAGGTCCTGGACAGGGAAAAACTGGACCATTTTGATGGACATTCCCATGCAGTAAGCACTAAGTGTAGCAGGAGTGGTCTCCAAAGAAAAATACAGGTACTGTTATCCAGAAGAGGGGGCTATGATGCCTGGGAAACAAACAAACAAAAGCCAATGAACAATGAGAATTAAATGGTGAGGGACTTCATATATATATATATGTTCATTTGTTCCAGTCAAGCATAATTTTGAACATGGATTATTTGTCAGGGGCTGTTACTGACGGGCGGCACATGTGCACTTGAGGTCTCTCTAAAGAAAGGGAGTTCATGCTAATGTAAGGAAGAGAAACCTGGTAGGAGAGGATCATTTGGCAAGGATATAGAGGACAAGCTCCCCCCCCCCCCTTTTGGAAGTGGGGGAGGATAGAATTCAGCAAAACATAAGAAAGAACTTTCCAGCAATTAGAAGTTTTTATCTACTTGGGTCCTCCGGACGCGAAAAAAGTCTTTAGTAAGAGGAAGGTGGACAGAGAAGTAGGTTTCAGAATTCACGTCCTGCCCAATCCACAGATGGAGGACTTTTCATGGATTTAACTATCATTGGGTCTCCCGGGACCTCCTGGGCCAGTCGGCAGAGGGAGCCATTCCCCAAGAAATTTCCTCGCGAGGGCTCGCAGATATTTTCTTGCGGGTCCGGGGAGTTCTCCGCCAGGCCTGTGCAAAGCAGGCTCCATCACTCCTCCCCATCCCCCCAACTCCTCGCCCCACCTTCCCCACCACTTTGTTGCTGGTTCGCACACTCTGATATCGCTAGGTCACCCATCCCTGAGTCCCACATTTGCACTCCCTGGCAGTGCTGGGAACGTGCCGTCCACTCCAGCTGCTCATTCGGGTGCCATCCTCAGTTGCCCCAAATCCTCATCGAGGGTCTAGAGCACCTCCAGGGGTCTTTAACGCGGGGGTGCGCACTGAACGTTGGTCGGGACGCAGACGTGCTCTCTCTCTCTGCCATTCTGTGAGGTGACCCCAAGGTTTGACAATTTCGTGACCTGACTATTGGCGGGTTCACTCTCAGGCGGTGGAAGCCGCTCTGGGCAGAGGCGATCCGCGATCGGGGCGCAGGAGTCGGGCCGGGCGGATCCTGCCAGTTGCGCGGCGCCAAGCGACGCCCCCCTCCAGCGGTCACTGCCCGGGCCGCAGCAGCTGCAGCAGCGGCAACTGCTCGCATCCCGGCCCCGGCTCGGGTTACTCCTCTCCTCCTCCTCCAGCATCTCGAGCCAGACGGGGAAAACCTTATTCAAGTTTGCAGCGAGCACTTTTCCCCGTGCGCAAAACTGGGGGTCTGGAAACGCACTGAGACCGGCCTCCTTTCCCGCGTCTCCACCTCTGAACCTGAAGGGAGACTCGCAAGTGTCGTTCTCTTCTGGGAGGCTGCTTGGAGGTTAACTGCGCTGTTCGGGACAGATTTTGTTTCTCGGCTGGCGCTGGGTGAAAACCAGGGAAAGAGGGTTGCGTTACGAATCTCAGGATCACGGGACCTGGGTAAGAGTTGGGCAAACTCAGTTTTGGCGGCCGTTGGACCTTGGCTGGACGCTGGATAGTTTCTTATGGGCGGGGGAGGGGGGCACATTTTCCTTCGCCAGGATACCCTGGTGCGGAGTGAGGTGGGGTAAGATGAGCTCAGTATGGGTTGGTAAACAACACATAAAGTGTCTCAAGGGTTTATTGTTTGCATTTCGTCTTGTTACTTGGGGCTGTGTAGGAACTTCTTGGAGTATTTTTCATGGAGGCATCCCCATTACGCATTTTATTTTGCATAATTTCTGTCCTTATATTGCCTTTTCTGTTTGTTCTGTGTCGACGGGTGTCAAAGCTGGGAGAAGAGAGCTGTTTTAGGGGGAATCAGACTGAGAATGAAAAGCCTTTTCAGCAGGGCCCTCCCTTTGAGGTCAGCTTTACTTCTCCTGTGGAATCTTGTTTTCTAAACTTCTTTCTCCAGTACTCGATATTCAAATGGTGCGGATAGACTTTGGGATAGTACGTCTTCCAGCGTTCTCCGCTCACTTTAGTAGAGACAGGATCACAGGCTGGGTGACTTAGACCAGAGGGGTCTGGAATGCCTGGTCCTCAGCGAATGTTGAGAGGTGATTCTTCAAGCCATAGTCACCATAGAAAGATCTCTCTTGTGTTGGTCTTTTAAATTCTTTTGATCTAGGACTTTTACCCCTGGTTTAAGGAAATATTTTGTCCTTTTTTTTTTTCTTTCTGGAAATAAAAATGATGTCACTGAGTAAATGAAGTATGGTGATATATCTTTGATGCTTATTTAGAAAATATCCTTACACAAGGACCCAAACTCTTTAGGGGAATGTTCAAGCTTGAGATTTTATTAGTCCAAAAGTTCTTAGGCGGTGATATGTATGCTGTTCTAAGACAGAGGAGAATGACATTCTTTCTTGGTTCTCCTTTTCGGTCTCCTTTATATCCTGGGTCTCACTTTGTGTATGGTGGTCCCAACTAAAGACACTTCATTCCTTATGCATGCAAAGACTGGGACCAGATCATTTCCTCCAGAAATGCCCACTTCCTGATGTGACTGCTCCAAGAGTTCAGCTTGCACTGTGTATTCCACTCTGAGGTCAAAGAGTTCAGTAGGAGGTAAGCTCTGGGACCAGGCAACCTGGGGTCATCTCTGAACTCTGCCACTTTGCAGTTGTGTGATTGGGGCATTACTTCACCTCTCTATCTTCATCTATAAAATCAGAATGATAATAACAACGCTTTCACCAGAGGGTTGTTAAAAGGATTAAGTGAATTAGTGGGGGTGGTGTGTTAACAAGCTTGGCAGATAATAAGTACATAAATATTATTATTACTGTTACTATTATCATGCTAACATTAATAATTTTTGCTGTATCAGGATAATAATATAGGTTTCATTAGTTATCAGTAAGTTTTAACTATTATTCCTATTTGGATGGCCTTTGAAAGCTGCGCTCATGTGGGCTTTACTCCCACTTTGGACATGAGGTCTTGTCAAACTTAACTCAGACACGATCTTTGCATTGCTTTCTGCTGGGTACACTTCACAGGAAAGAAAGGTGCATGTGGCAAGCCTGGGATTTGCAGAGGAGGGGTCATGGTTGGGTACCAAGGGGTACTTGGGACAGACTAGCAGGTGGGAAATCTATACTTAGTTTACAATCTGTAAACTACACTGCCTTAATGTTATGTTAATATACCTCCTTGAACCTAATTTTTTAGAGATCAATCATTTATTCAGTACATATTTATTAAGCACTTATTACATTTCAAGCACTACTCTAGGTTCTATATTATTTAAGTTCGTTTGCTTCATTTAAAAAATGGCTGTGCGTGAGTATTTGCTTTAACCCCTCATTTTAAGCATTTTAGGGTTCCGTGTGATACCCTATAAATTAAATCCCAAATACTTTTTAGCTATAATGATTTCAGTACCTGTTAAATGAAAAGCACGTATCGTTGAGGAATTGAACATAAATTCCGTATAACCGCTAGCAGAGTACTTCTCTCCTCAGCTTCATCATATGTAAACTTGCGTGGGGAGGTGGGGAAAAAGCTGGATAATGTAGTGTTCCTTCTGGTTA
Organism: Rhinolophus sinicus; assembly: GCF_057876585.1. Taxonomy (NCBI): domain Eukaryota; kingdom Metazoa; phylum Chordata; class Mammalia; order Chiroptera; family Rhinolophidae; genus Rhinolophus; species Rhinolophus sinicus. Next base: position 87,765,065 of record NC_142503.1, read on the forward strand.
TACAATCTTTAAATTAGCAGCCTTCCTTCATTGGTGGTTGTTTTTAAACTTTTTTTTCTTTTAACATTTGTCACCTCCCTCATTGCATGTTAAAGTGAGTAATGACACTGATAATAAAACTGGAAAAGCATTTAGCTCTGCTTGTATTTCATCAGACTTTGATGTGCAGCAGAAGCCTGGAGAGGGGCTTGTTAAAAATATTAGATTCAAGTGAGAAGTTGCCAAAATTTGACGATTTTTGACCTACATAAAATGGCAATTTCATATCGTTCAACATAATATAAATCATAGCTCCCTCTGCTTTGATTCAGATACAGTGAATCTTGGGTGAAGTGTGAAAAGTCTGCAGTTTTACAAGTTCCCCAGATGATTCTAATACAACCCCAAGTCACATGCTCATTTAACAGCAGTGGATTTACCATCCTCATGATTGTCTCCTTGGTATAAAAGCATATTTCTAAAATACAAATCTGATATCGTCAGTCCTTTGTTTAAAAATCTGTGGCACCCCCGCCCCACCACCTCCTGATGGTGAACATCAGTGGCAGCAAGGTGCTTATTGAAAATGAAGATTTGAGGGCTGTACCCCTGATGCAAGGACCGAGAATCTGCCTTTAGGAGATCCCCTAGCCAATCTGGTGGAGATGACCTCAAATCATGATTGGAGAAACACTGGCTTGTAGCATGAAGCTTAACCTCTCTAACATAATAACACAAGACCAGGTTCGCATTGTCTTCTCTGCGTCCCTGTTCCCCAGGCCTCTAAGCCCCACTGATCTTGATCTTGTTACTGTTCTTGGAGAATATTTTGTCTGCTTTCACTCCTCCCTGACCTAATTGTGAGTGAACTCTGCTGGAAAACTCTTTGCTCCTCTTTTTAGTCTAATTAACTATTTACTACCCATTCATCCTTCAAAGTACAGTTCAAATAAGTCCACCCCTCTGGAACATTTCCTACGTCTCTCACATAAACGTAGTGATATCTCATATGATTCCTATTGTACTTTGCAGATAGCTTTAATAGCATCTATCATATTGAATCAACTGTGTTATCTGGATGTCTCTTCAACTGACTGGTGAGATTATTCTAAGATCATTCCTTATTCTAAGCTTTTATCCAAATGGCTGGCATGTAGTAGTTACATAATAAATGCCTAAAGAATGTAAAGAGTGAATGAATGAATGAATGAATGGTAGTTAACATTTTCTTAGCATACCAAGTGTTTGGGACAGTCACTATGTACGTCCTAAGGGATGTGGAGAAGCCAGTCAAGAATGTATAATTTGGCTAGATGTTACTCTACAAAGTGAGTAACCTAGAGTGGAAAAGGACAAGACAGAATATTCTAAGAAGACTTACAAAACACCAAATGCTACTGAATGCATGTGACGTGTTCAACATTATGGAAACACTATGATTCAAGAGCCGAGTTTCTCATACCTTTGGGATGGTTTTGGTTGTGACTGACTGGTAGGGCACTGAAATGGAAGTGTCAATGCCAATGAAAACAAACAAACAAACAGGCAAACACACTTTTGCCCTGTGCTTTCCAGTTTATGAATAACTTTTTCTTTTCATCTGAAACATAGTGACTCGTTCAGTACTGTTTTTGCTACTTTAGTACAGGACACATTCCTAAAAATAGGTCCAAAGATTGTGCAAAAGCCTACACATTACAAGGGATGCTGGCCCTATAGAGCCAATTATATTATAAAATTTCTAATTATATCTTGCCATTTAAACACAGCATTCAGTGTTTTTACTCCTTTCTTTAATTTTTCTTTCTTTAAACTTTCTACAATTTTGGTGATTTCCTTCTCATTTGAACAATCATTGACCTGTTCAAATTCAATTCATGAATGATTCTGATTAAAGATTTGCATTTTTGGCATGACTAATAGCTTCTCATTTATGTTAACTTTATGAGACAAAAACTTATACTTACTATTAGGTTTTAAATTTTTTTATTTCCCACTCATTTTTTTGTAATAATGGCATTTTGCAATAACATTTGAACAAATAAACCAACACATCACAGGGTAATGACAGATGTGGTGATATTGCAAAAACGGAGCTTTTAGCTGATGGGCATCTCCATGAAATAAACAACAACCAAAAAGTTCATTCATAGGCTGATGTGTGAGAGTTCCAGTGACATAGAGCAGGAAGGTAGTAGCATCAATGCATGAAGTACAAATGTCCAGATTGTTTAGACTTCAAACAAAGCAATATTAAGAACTGCCTGTTATTCTCAATTTCTCAAGGATGTGGATCCAGTATTTTGTTTTAAAAATTAGCTTATTTTAAGAATTAACTAAGATTCATTGGGTTCTGTTGATTTGTCTTCTTTTTCATTTCTGTTTCCAAATGAACTTTTTCTACCTTAATTTATGCTTGCATCTAGCTGTACTTTTGTAGACTCTTGCCTAGTCTTATAATGTGTTAATTCGTTCATTCATCCATTCATTCTCTCTATCTGAATTTCCCAAGATTTTGTGTTTATGTCTTGTCTCTCTTTTCTTTCCAATTTAATATTATTTTTTACTGGGTCATTCCAACTCTTTTTGAAAATAGTTATTGCAGAGGATTAACTTATAAAACAATAAAAGGATTTCTCATACTATGAGGAAAAAAGACAGAAATCAGTGTGGTTTTACTTTATACCACTTTATTTGTAAAATTTCAAGTGGTCATGTGGATGTTATTTGATAATGCATACTCTGTGCCATTATTAGCCCGTCTGGAAAGTGTGAATGTGATAGTATATCCTGTTATTATCGATGTTCATTTCTAGTGATTTCCTCTATTGTTTCATTTCCAATGATTTATACTCCTAGATAAAGAAACTATGTCAAGCATTTCAACCACCTCAATTTCCTACTCAGAGGGCAATAAATTGTACCCTTCCTCCTTTCTGAGACAAAGAAAACAGTATTTCAGTTTGGAAAGCCTCATCTTGATAGGTCCAAGTGCAGGATATTAGCATCTGTTAGAAACATCTTATCTTCAGGAGCAAAGAGGCCTCATACTGGAGAGTGACTAAGTGCCTTGTCTTCAACATCCTGGCTGACCTGGATTTGCTTGGTTCTAAAACCTCTCCACAGGTGCTCATTCCCATGATGGACCCTTTAAGTACCTTTACTTCTGGTAAAGAATCATGTTCGTCTTTTTTAAGAAATAATGCTTGATGGCAAATCGAAAATCAAAACGCACAAATTTAACTTGCTCCTCACAGAACAAAATAGAAGTATGAACTCTTTGTTTTGGGCCCAGGGGATTCTTTCTACAATCAAAAATGAAAAATTTTAAATATCTACCCTCATTTATATTCTCAGAAGGGTACTTGATTTATCTTTCTGGGAAAGGATTCGATGACAAGACGTGATGTCTCTGTTCTTTTAAAAAGTAACTGCTTGGAGTTTTATTTTTTGCTTCACCAGATATTTATTAGGTGTACAGGACATAGGGATAAATACTATGTGGAATTACCAAGATACTTACTTGCCTTAAACAAAAGATAAAAAAAATACCACTGACTGTGTAAGGCTGGGTAATAAGTGGGTGGTTCTGAGGGCTGCTCCGAGAGCTCCTGCTAGAGAGAGGATTCTGTGTGCTCGTGGAGGTTTCCTGGGTGTGGGGGGCTTTGAAGGAGAGAGGGCTTTGAGTGGATGGGGTATTTCAGACAGAGGAGTGAGCGCAGCAAACATGTAGCTACAGGAATTTGCAATACATTGTCAAGTTATACTGAGTAAACCATTCTCCAGGAGGGGTGAGTTCACATTTGAGAATCATTTTATGACAGCCACACACGGGGCCGTAGGACTAGACCTTGTTCCCACAGCACTGTGTGCATTACAGGAGCCCCTCATACTACACTGATATTATTTTATTATATAAACCAGATGTGTTTTGGGGCACCCTATGGAAGGAGAGTCGAGCAAAAATTGAGCCCCGTTCCATGAGAAGGTGTGAAATGAGAAAACTGTTATTTCTTTCAGCCACTATGGAGCTTCTAATGGGGGTGAGGGTGGAGACAAGGCTCGTGTTTCTTGTAGCATCATTTGGTTCTGAATTCATTTTCCCCTAAGAAGTATAATTTGAAGATGATCTTGCCACACTACTATACTGTCTCTTTTAGCATGAAGTGGTCCACGCAACCATGGATATCACTTCACGTCTCCTTCACTTCATGAAATATCACCAAACATGTGGCTCTGAGTGGCTGACTTTCAAGGCTTGGAGTGATGGAGGAAGTTCACATCTTAAAGCTAGATATTAGACATGCTTGCTTATTAAGAGCCATTTGTCCATTTCCACCACTGGAATTTCCCACTGTCCATCCTTTTCTGAAGGCCCCCTCCTCTCCGTGCCTCTCCCTTTATTTTGCTCATTGCTGACCTGACCCCCACATGCCTACTATCTTCTGAACAGCTCTTATTATTGTTTAATTTCCTGTCTCATTCCCCACATTCCTTAGCACCCTCATCTTTCTCACCTATCTTATTTCCCTGACACTAAGATTTGATTACTATGGTATAAAGTATTTGCCCTTTCAGAATCCCGCCCCCCATCTCCTGTACATCCTTTGAAGAGATAGTGTGCAATATCAGGCCATTAGTGAGGTGAGAAATGCTTGAGGCCTCTGTTTGGCCTGTGTTTTTAAACTTTAGGGCCCTGAGAATCACTGGCAGATACTGGCTCCCCTCTAAGGATTTGGTTTCAGTAGGGGTGCAGTGGGGCCCAGGGATGTGTATGTTTGACAAGGTATTCTGACATAGGTGTCCGTGGATGCACTATAACCCTTGTTAAGGAGCTATTCTGCTCCATTTAGAAGGCATGACTTTTCTTTTATAATATTTTAGTGATTTGGTCAGAGTGGGTCACAGAGAATAGCTGGTTTGTGAGAACCCATGCCTCTCCGTCTCTGCTTGGAGGGACAATGGCTGTAACACAACACTGTTCATGTGACAGCCGGAGAAAGGGGCCCATTGTTTGGGGGTTGGCTGATGCTCCATTCTGCTTCGGCCAGCCATCCAACTGAGCTTGGTAGCCCCAAGGAAACAGACACACTTGAATCAGAGAGACAAAGAAAGGAGGTCAAGGCCTTTCACAGTTAAACTACTTGCAGCAATGTGTCAAGAGGTAGAATTTGAGAAGGAAAAAAGTAATTCTGTGGAAGCATCATTAATTTGCTGGTTCAGGAGCATGAGACATGGTGTTAGTGGAACATGAGTCTATTAGAATTCCCAGTTGATCTTTGGCCAAGATAGAATTGTTTTCTGCTATGGCTGCTGACTTAATCTGATTGCAGAGTTTTATGATTGATTTTAAAAATTAAAAAAGATCTCCCTTTGTCCATGATGGCAAAGGCACATTTCTCATCCTCTTTGCCCCAGGTTCATCAAAGACAGGTATCTATTTGCTCTGAAAGCCCTCCTAAATCAAGGCCGTGACCTCAGACAATGATTCTTTGTTCCAGAGTATGGTAACCATGTACATGGTCTATTAATAATTTCCTTCAGAATCTAGATTCAGATATCAATTTGGAAGCTGAGAAATGTTTTGAGATTGAAATACAGTTAAATCCATTAGAAAGTTATTGATCTATCTGGATGGTTTGAGATCGGAGGACTCCCCAGATGTCGTTTAGATACCATTCCTCACCCCCAACTTCCAAACTGGAGGGAAAGGGTTGCAAACTTCCTGTAAAGAGCCAATCTAGAGCTCAACAATTAGCTACATTCTTTGTGTCAGAAGAAGATTCAAATGCAAGGTCATAGCTTCAGCAAAGGTCGCAGAATTTTCGTGCAGGATTGTTCTTTTAGCCTGATTACTTCCTTTATGAAAAAGTATGTCATTCATTCAGCCTTTGCCTCTGGGTTTCTTTCAAAGGGAAACTTAGTCCCTAGTTCCTGTGGACATTTATTTGTAGATGGCTTTTTTTTTCTTTTTTAAAGTTAGGCACAGAATGCAGACTTGAGTAACGCAGAATGGAGAAAGCCTTTTCTGAACGTAATGGGTCGTGGTGAGCCCATTTAGTGTTCAGGCAGCTGGCGCTCGTTGCCAAAGGAATCCTTTTGTCTGTGAGATAAGAGGTTTTCTAACTGGGAGTATTAGGCTTAACAAAGTTTGTACCCAGGAGATCAGCAACATATGATTTGCTTGAGGTCACTTAAAGTTTCGTGTAATTAAGTCTGTCATTGCACCTTGATTATAGACTATCATTGTAAATCCATTAAAGAAGGAGAAGCAAGTGGATTGCAGAGAGGCAAGTGGCCTTATTTTCTTCATTATGTTTCCACTTCTCCTTCCCCTTACATTTTGTTTATACTTCACTGAGGGCATATTTGGTTTTCACCAGTGATACAGATGCCTTTTAAGTGGACAAGGGGAAGAGGAGAGTGTTCTTTGCAGGTGGCAAAAGGATTGTGTGGACCGTGCTCCTGATTAGTTAATTAATTTTCAATTCATTGTCATTAGGCCTATTCATTTGGCTCCATTCCTGTGACTTAGAGAGTCTCTCTCCTCAGTGCTGTGAGGGATGAAAAAAATAGGGAAGTGATATGTTGTCTTTTATTGTCAAGTGGCACATTTAATACTAAATGTTCATATCACAAGTAGCACATTTAATACTCATGTTTTTTAGGCATAGGGTGCTTGCTGGGACTTAGTTTTATGTCAGAATGAAAGCCCTGCCCAAAGAGGGCTCTGAGATGCGAACACTGTTCTATTTAATCGGGGTGCTGGTTGTCTGGGTGTGTTAATTTTGTGAAAATGTATTGAGCTATTCAATTTTGATTCGTGTTCTTTTTTGGTAGGTATTTTGTACTTCAATAAAAAGTTCAAAAAAATTTTAAAGTATCATGTTTAATGTAGAATTAAAACTCTAGCAGTGGTGGAAAATGGTAAATTCTGGGAAACCCAACTGTCCCATAATTGGGGTCTTGGCAGGGCTGGGAGGGCCTGAAGCTTTAAATATCCATAAATTCGTCCTTACTTCCATAGTCGGAAGAGCTACATGTCAGAAAGCATGGACCAACACCATCATAGTTTATTGTTTTACTTTGCTAGACACAAAGTCCAGTGCCTAAGAGGTGAACAGAGTTAGCAGAGCCCACCCTTCAGAATCTAAAACAAAAACACTCCTTCAAGTGGGCCAACTAGCAAACCTTCCCATTTCCATGCACTGCCCTTCTCCTGTTCCTTGTGATCTGTCCAGAAAAATCAGAAAAAGATGCTATGGATCTGTGAATCATGGCTATTTTTCTGAACTTTTAGATGACATCTCTCCTGAAGTCTAACACTGGAATGCTTTTATTTTTTTCCCTCCCCATTTTTCTCACTGGAACAAAGTGATATGAGGTGTGGGGTCTTTGTCTCACCTCTCTCACTTATTTCAGCCATCACTTCCTGAGCTCACAACGAGCTCCAGGAGCTATCCCTGTGAAGGTGGAACAGCCCTATAAGCAAAACGATACTTCTGGCATGACAGCAGCTTGTGGTCTCTTTTCTATCTAGAGGACATCTGTCATCATCAGTGAGAATCACTGTACTTGTAGAATATCCTAGCTTTCTGGTACAGTATGGAGCTGGTAGAATCAAATGGAGAGAATGGGAACTTTTTGTTTTCTGAAGGAGAATTTGGAGTCCTTGGCTTTCGAGATGCTTATAGCACATCTGTGAGAGGTCTGAGTATCCATTCTATATACTTCCTTCCAGCATTGAACTTAAAGGTTAACTATTGATTTACATGAGCACATGTGATTAAAGTTGTGAGCTGAGACAAGATTTTGATGGTCTGAGTCTACTCCTGCCTGGCCTTGTCATTCACGTATGAAATGTAACTACCTGGGTTGGGAGCCCATCTCTGCCCTTAAAGCTTCCTGACTGTGGGCAGGCTACTTAACTCTAAGCCTCTTTTCATCACATCTGAAATGATAACAGTATATGTTTCAAAAAGTATTACATTTAACATAGTGGTAAGCACATAGTGAGTACTCAATAAATATTAGTTATCATTATAACACCAAATGTTAAAATAGGGAAGAATATTAATATATCTAGGAATGAGGCCTGCTTATGCTTTTTATGAAACAATCATCCTATAATTAAATGCAGAGATTAGAAAGTATAGTCTCTGATACAAGATATAAGCTATAAGGAATTTAAAATATAATACAAAAATAGTTCAATTTACTCACGGGCATGAGTGTTTTTTAATGAAGGTAGTATTGTATTTTAAAAAAAGTTATCCATCTCAACTGTAGAATAAAGATGAGGCTTCTAGTTAATGAATTTGTTCTTCCTTAGTAAGATGTCAGCAGAATTGAAAAGTGTTCAAACAAAAACAAGTGCACAAAGGTTCACAGCAATGATATTCAAAATAACCAAAAGATGAAAACAATCCAAATGTCCACCAGCTGACGGACTGGAGACACCAACAAAATGTCATGTAATCACACGATGGGATATTATTCATCCATAAAAAGAAATGAAGTATGATATGTATTGTGGCATGGGTGAACCTTGAAAACATAATGCTAAGAAAGAAGCCAGACATGAAAGGCCACATATTGTGTGATTCCAGTTATGGGAAATATCCACTAAGGCAAATCCATAGAGACAAAGAGTAGATTAGTGGTGGCAAGGGACCGAGGGGAGAGGGAAATGGGGAGTGATGTGTCATGGGTATGGGGTTTTCTTTGGGGTGATGAAAATGTGCTGGAACTAGGTAGTGGTGATGGTTGCACAATGTGTTTAAAATGATGAATTTTCAGGTATGTGAATTTTACGTCAAATTAAAAACTTTTTTTTACCTGTATTTAAAAACAGTCAGCAGACGTTTTGCATTTCCATGAAATGGATTTAGATGTTTTGCATTTATCTGCATCAGGCAGTTGATCAGTGCTCACGGTGTGTCTACGATGAGCCAAGCTTTTACGGCATGTTGGAGAGAATACCAGAAATGAGAAGGTGTGGCCTCTGCTCTCGGCACACTGCCAGTCTGTGCAGACAGGAAAGGATGAGGAAGCAGGTGACATATTTCAGGTGAATCCATCTTAATATCAGGATGAGATCACTGTAGTTTGGGTGACAAGTATTCTCAGAAGCGATGGGACTTTTAAAAGACAAGTGAGCTTCATGGAATCAGAGAAGAAAGAGAGAGTTCGTAGAAACGCACAAGGCTGGGGCTAAGGTGGGTGAGGGCAGGAGCAGGCAGAGATAGTCAGTGAATATTTGTATAATGAAATATCAAGAAACAAGGTTGGAAGTGTAGGTTGGAATGAAGTTGGAAAATTTTTGAAAGCTGCTGAAATTCTCCAGGCAGTGGGTAGCAAAGGATTATCATTAATGATAAGACTATAAAATGAAATAAAAATGGGGAAGAAAATATGGTGACAATTGCAGTAATTTCACTAAATCGAACACAATTTGTTATTCATTTATTTAGCAACTATTTATTGAGCACCGATTATGTTCCTTATGATTGTCTATGTTAGGGATAAGGCCATACCTAAGATAAACAAGGTCCCTGCCCTCTTGGAGTTACATTTCAAGCATATACATTTCAAGCACTGACTGCTTTATCCAGCGGACAAATGCAGTTTGAAAAGTTAAGGCACAAGTGTGCTACAGTGTAGGAATATGGAGCGTGGGTTCTACAGCCAGACTGCCTGGATTAGAACCCTGGTTTGGGCTGTTGTTTACTAGACATATGACTTTGAGCCAGTTATTCTAGACTTCAGTTTCTCTATAAGTTAAGTGGGGGATAATAATGACAGCTCTCTCATACAGTTGGTATGGGGGTTCATTGAGATAATAAATGAAGAGGACTTAGGACACTATCTGGCATGTGACAAATGCGCAGGAGGTTTTATTTGTTTCTATCTGATTGATTAATTTCTACTCAAGGATTGTCTAGGTCACTTCTGTTTTTAATTCAGTGCAGCTATTACAAAATCGTGGTGTGTTGCCTCTCAGGTCTATGCTCTCTTTAATATACCATACTATTTTAAACATTCAACTTGTTGAGTTGCATATACAGTCTGGCTTCATAATTCAGGAAAGCCGCCAAGTTCCTCTCTCTAACAAACTATAGTCCTGATCATGGCCGGGGCAAAAGCTCCCAGATAATGTTTCTTCTACATTCTGAATCAAGAAGTCTTTTTAAACATCTTGGCCTAAGAGATACTGCCTTTTTGTTATTAGGAGTTTGGTGATAAGGAGTTTGGTTGATATCCCAGAACTTAGCACATCCTATCTCCCCTTGGAGATACAGCCACAGTTTCAATTTAATTTCTTTGTGTTACTTTGTCACAAGTGCCACAGGCCACCTCAACTCTCTGTGCCTCTATGTCCCTCTCTGTGAATTAGGGTGAAATAGCCAACCACCTCATTGGTAGGTACATTCTTAGAGTGTATCTAGAAGGAATCCTTGGAGCTTGTAAGAAGAGACTGCATAAACTTTGAGGACCTTTCTACTTCAAGAATAAATTGATTCTGGAATGTAAGCTCCTTGAGGATGTAGAATCGATTTTATATACCTTTCTAACCCCAAATGGTCAAGCACAGTGCTATGGAATGAATTTTGTCCATCCCCTCTTCCCCAAATTCATAGGTGGAAACCCTACCCCACAGTGTAACTATATGTAGAGATGGAGGCTTGTGAGGAGGTGATGAAGGCCAATGAAGTCTTAAGGGTGGGGCTGTAACCCAATAGAGCCGATGCCCTTATAAGAAGAACATCAGCGGTCTCTCTTTCCATCACGAGAAGAAGGCCAGCTACAAGCCAGGAAGAGAGCCCTCACCAGAAACGGAATCATCGAGCACTGGGTTGTGGATTTCCCAGCCTCCAGAACTGTGAGAAATAAATTTCTGTTGTTTAAGTCACCTCGTCTATGGTATTTTGTTATAGCAGCCTGAGCAGACCAAGCCATGTAGGTTTTTCCTTTTTTCTTGCTTTTTTAAAAAAAACGTAGGATAGGAACTTAAATATTGATGGCCCTGACTAATTTTGAGATTATTCAGAATTACAAGGACGTAAGAATAACCTGAAAAAGCGAACCTGACGTACAATCTTAACCCTCGTTTAAATGGATAATCTTTGACCTTGCCTCCCATCGTACAGCAGGGAGGCCATAAGTAGCATCATTGCTTGATTAAAATGTCCCCAAGACCCTGTCTTTCCTCCAGTGGAGAGGCCAATGAGTGGTTCAGTAGTGAGTGAGAACCATTGTCTGGAGGTCATAAGGTAAAGGAAGAGCCTGGACAATTTATACTTTGGACTTGCAGGTTTTGAAAAACTGATCTGTAGGCTGCTGCAGAATTGGAGCGGGGAGTGTGCGTGGAGATGTAATGCAGGCCATGCCAGTGAGGAAGCACTTGACCTCGGCTAGGAGAGGAGAGGTATTTCCTCCCAATAAGCAGAGAGCCTCCTTCGAGAGGGGTGATGACTGTGCCTGAACCCAGCCAAGGAGTCAGGTACAGAGAGTTCCTCAGTAGAGCTAGTCAGATGGTCTACTTTTTGTGTTGGTGAAGACCAGACTGGAGCAAAGGCACTTATTTTCTGACATTCAAAAAAAAACACAGAAAAAGCTTGTGATGTGGAGCTCTGCCAAACGAGGGCTACAAAAGAAAATCCGGGCCTTTCTTTCAAGGCAGTGTGAAAATGATCCTTTATATTTTTGTTTGTGCAGCCTCTGGGGACCATTCAGAGGTCCTCCCCGCAGCCCATCACTGCTGTAGAGTTTAATTTTTATGATCGCATCTTATAAGCTAACCCGCTAGGTCCAGTTGTCACCTGGAAGCATAATTGTCTTTGGTTGAGGATGTGGTATTGTTATGAAATCCAAAGGTCTTCTGAAAGTGATCCCTTACGTTTGCTTTAGAAATTTGTGTCGTTCCGTGTAGCTCTCTCCCTAAACGACAAAAGTCGCGTCTTTCTGAATTTGTCTAGAGTTCAGGTGTAGCACACAGAGATTAACTCTTTCTATCAAAGAAGGATTTCTTAAAGCTAGACCTAAGGAACTCCTGTCTGGCAGGAGAATTTGGAAGAGTGTTTTTCATTTCTTGTCCAGGTTGTACTGTGTGTGACAACGAGGCCATGGAATTAGGGCGACAATGGCAGGTAGTTTCATTCACTGGCATATCAGGGAGACCAGTGTTTCCTGGGGTTAGTGGCTGATGTGTCCTCTGTATTTCCTTTGATGGTGACCATGTCAGGCTCCACTGATGAGAACATGGCAACCGAGGCCTGGCAAACAGATTTCCAGAACAAAGTGTCAATGAGTAGAGAAAGGGCCGTGCAAGCCAGGTGAGTTTTGTCCCTGAAGTCTAAGAACCAGTTCTTTAAAACAAGAGCAGCTTCCCAATCTCTGTGTAGGAGTTGAATCCATCACCAGTAAGACCCCAGGCAGAGCAGAAGCCCCCTTCCGTGCATGCTGGGAAGCACAGTGCTTCCATGGGGTTCTCCCTGAGACACGAGATGGTGACCGAGCCTCTGCCTGGCTCTGGCCATTGTGCCCACAAAGAAAAAGCTGTGTGCAGTGGTCCTTCCACACATTCTTTTGGGCCCTGCAGTTGTTGGCAGCTGTGCAGCTAGGGAGCATGAAGATGCTTGAGGGCAGTCAGTGTCAGGCCCAATAGGGAAACCATGGTCAGAGGAAAGAATTCCAGATGAAGAAAAATTACTTAAGGAAAGACTGACTTTTAGGGAGTTTCACTTCATTGACTCCTTATCTTTTAAAGTTTTACCTTAAATGTATTTTATGCTGAGTTGAGGGGAGTGGTGGAAGCACCCAAGTTTGAAATTCCAGCATTACTCATGAGTGTAGCTGCCCACTATTAGAATTGCATCAATTTTGTGGTTTCTAATCCTGGTGTGAATAAAAAGTATTAACAGTGATGCAGATCTCAAGGCCAGTGTCACCAATCCATTAATTTGGGGGGCGGGGGGCGGGGAGGCCAGGGCATGGCCTTGAGTGAAACAAATAAATCCTTCTAGAGTGAGGGAACATGCTTTTGTCCCCGGAGCTCTATTAGGAAGCCCAGAATGGTGGAAAGAGTATTGCATCTAAAGTCAAAAAGTCTTGTCTTGAGATCTACCTCTGCCATGGTTTGATCTTAGACACTTAAAAAAACTTCTTGTTTCTTTATAAGGTGAAGAAGGTATAAGGTCCTTTCCAACCCCACGAACTTGACTAGGAAGGCTCTGGGGCTGTGTCTGGAGTGTGGGGGTGCAGCTGAGTGAGCAGGTGAGAAAAGGGTAGGCGAGGGCTCACTGCACCTGGAGGGGAGTGCCTGCTTTGCCCGAGCCAGCCGTCTGGCATGGCCCTGGAGCTAGACACCAAATGGAAGAAGCACACCTGTGGTGACATAAACAGCTTGCTCTTTCTGCTGTCTTCTATGCCCCGGAGAAGCCGAGTGTGAGCTTGGGACAGCTGTTTTCCTGGAGGCTCCTCCTCTGTGTTGGCTCACGGTTAGGGCACAGCCTAGCACTGATGTGTGGAACTCTTTCCTCTTAAAGCATGACTTGAGCTAAGTCTCAACATTTAGGCAACTTCAGACCAAATCCAAACCTTTTTTTACCCAAGATGGATAGTTTCTTCCACTCCATGATGACAGATCTCTGAGAAAATACGTAAAAATTAATTGTTCTTTCTCTCTTTCTCTTTCTTAAACTTACACACAAATTCCAAAGAAAGAAAGAGAGAGAGAGCTGAGAGAGAGAGAGAGAGAGAGAGAGAGAGAGAGAGAGAGAGAGAGAGAGAGGAAGGAAGGAAGGAAGGAAGGAAGGAAGGAAGGAAGGAAGGAAGGAAGGAAGGAAAAAGAAAGAAAGAAAGAAAGAAAGAAAGAAAGAAAGAAAGAAAGAAAGAAAGGAAAGGAGAGAGAGAGAGAGAGAGAGAGAGAGAGAGAGAGAGAGAGAGAGAGAGAGAAAGAAAGAAAGAAAGAAAGAAAGGAAGAAAGAAAAATTTATTAGCTTTTGAAAATTTCTGTGAAGTTTGGTATCTCCGTCTATTCCTCAAGAGACCTTGAAAAGAGTGTCAGGGGATGGCTCAGAGCCTGAGTTCAGGAGTGTGGTGTGTAAGCCCCAGTCCTACTCCCCTGGTTGATAGAGAACCAGAACTCTCTAATCCATGCCACATGCGGTGACCTGAGCAGACCCTGCTGGACAACAGAAGTCTTGCTGTCTCCTCACAGAGCAGTTGCTCAGAAGCCATTGTACAGCTGTGCTGCTTTGTTGGGAAGTGCAGTGTGACTTGATCTTTTAATCTCTTTTCTCCCTATAGGTATTTAAATAACAACTGGTCTGTAGGAGTACCTGCCAGAAGGGATTGAGATCAGAATTCTATACTCAAAACAGCACTGTTTTGTGTAACCTTAATTCATTAGCAATTAGAGGGGTGGGGGGAGAATAAAATCCAAAAGCAGAAAATCCTAGTGGAGGAATTCGAAATTGAAATTGAGGAAGACAGTTCCTCTAAAACCTCAAATTCCTTAGAACTTCTCTGAGAAAGTAAGAAGCACACACAAGTCCAGATCCATAAGTCCGTCCGTTCCAAGTTAAACAACCTACTCACCGTTTTGAATTCGGGCAGACAGTAGTGGAGAGCTGGCATTCTGACATTGCACGTTGGCTGAAAAATGTTTGATGCCCTTTGGTTTCCGTTTGCTTAAAATTGAGAGACAGTTCAATTGGTCTATTTTGGTTTCTGTGTCTGGGTTCTGGAGAAATTGTCATCTGTTTTACATCTCTCTAGGAGGGTGGAGAGGTGACATTCTGGCTGACTACCCCGCAGAGGAAGCAGTGATGGGATGGGCCAACATGGGATCACACTGTAATTACATTTGCTGACATTTGCCTCTTTCCACCCTCAAGTTCTAGCAACTAGATCACAAGTCTGAGTGATCCATGGAAGAATGTGTGACTGTTTTAATCATGCACACAGGTAATAAAAAGCAAAATAGAAGTCCCTACCTCTTGGGCAGACATCTGTTACTTACTCCTTAGAACTTGGCTTACTTCTAGATATTTCTGTGTGTGTGTGTGTGTGTGTGTGTGTGTGTGTGTGTGTGTGTGTGTGATAAAATAGACATAACATAAAATTTCCCATGGTAACCATTTTTAAATGGACAGTTCTGTGGCATTAAGTACATTCACGTTGTTGTACAACCATCACCACTACCATCTATCTCCAGAACTTTTTCATCTCCCCAAACTGAAACTATCCCCATTAAACAGCAACTCCCCATTCCCCTTGACCCCAGCCCCTGACAAGAACCATTCTACTCTCTGACTATGAATTTCACTACTCTAGAAAGCTCACATAAGATGTATGTATTATATAATATCATACAATATTTGTCCTTTTGTGTCAGGCTTATTTCATTTGGCATAATGTCTTCACGGTTGTTCCATGTTGAATCCTGTGTCAGAATTTTCTTCTTTTTAAAGGCTGGATAATATTGCATAGTATGTATATACCACATTTTGTTTACTCATTTTATCCATTAATAGACATTTGTAGTGTTTCCATTTGGGGGTATTGTGAATAATGATGCTATGAGCATTGGTGAACAAATCTGTTCGTGTTACTGCTTTCAGTTCTTTTTGAGTATATACCCAGGGGTAGAATTGCTGCATTGTATGGTGATTCCATGTTTAATTTTATGAGTAACCACCATACTGTTTTCTATAGCAGCTGCCGCATTTTGCATTCCTACCAACAATGAACAAGGTTCTAATTTCTCTACATCCTCACCAACGCTTGTTATTTTCTGGTCTTTGTTTATTTTGTGTTTTGATAATAGCCATCCTAATGGGTGTGCAGGGGTATCTCTTTGTGGTTTTGATTTACATTTTCCTAGTTATTAGTGACGTTGAACATCTTTTCGTGTGTATATTGGCCATTAGTATCCCTTCTTTAAAGAAATGCCTATTCAAATTCTTTGCTCATTTTTTAATTACGTTGTTTGTTTTACTATTGTTGAATTGTAGTTTTTTGTTTGTTTGTTTTTTGTATTCTGGATTCTGATCCCTTATCAGATACATAATTTGCAAATATTTTCTCCAGTTATGTGGGTTGCTTTTCCACGCTGTTGATTGTGTCCTTTCACACACAAAAGTTTTTAATTTTTATGAAGTCCAGTGTATCTATTTTTTTTTTATGGCTTGTGCATTTGGTGTCATATCTAAGAAATTATTGCCGAATTGTTTTTTGATGTTTTAATGTATAGCTCATTTCTCTGTAACACCACAAAAACCATTACTTGTGGGTATTTATCTTTTGAAGGAATTTTGCTTTGAAATGGCTCTTTTTTACTTGTTTGGAAAATGGCCTTTATATAATTTCACTTTTTTTGGCCATGCTCTACTGTCTCTCTTCTCAAGGGATCACAAAGGCTCATTTGTGGATAAAGGAAAACGAGAGAGTGAGGGAAAGGCTTAGTTTGAAAAGGGCCTCAATCATTTATATTATAGGGGCTGAGGAGAGAAAGGACAGATTTAAGAAGTCTGGGGAATATGAGAGGGCCCTTTAGCAATTACAACGTGCTCGATGTGCAGGAAGTGTATCACGCCAAACTGGACTGTCATTTGTCTGAGAATGCTGCGATCTATTTCCTAAAGCTCCCCGCCCCCACCCTTTTTTCCCCTCAAGCTGTAAAGACTGTTGAAAAGTGGGTAGGCCCTAGGGGCAAACCTCTAGGGAACTGATGCTCTATCCTGAGAACAGAAAGTTGTTTCATATACACTTCTCCAAGTGTATAGACAGTGGCTTTTATAAATGTTCATTCCTTTTCAGAAAACACTAACTATTCTTTTTATTTTTATCATACGTTGGTAAGACTTTGCTAACAGCTTAGACAATCTTTTTCCTGCTTACCAATTTCTCACACTTTCCTCACTATTATTTCTGGATTGTATTCTGTGCACAAATCACCACTAAGAGTAGCCACACCTCAAAACCACCATGGACATTGCTTGGCATAAAAAAGCAACTGGGGAGTGCATCATAATTTATACAATCTCATTCTCAATGAGCAAATTAAACAGAGAGAGAGAATGCCTCAAGGACATTGTCCTTTGCACTTGTTTGTTCCAGAAGAATGTATTTACAAGGCATATATGTTTTTAGTCTTTTCTCCTTACTTACGTTACAAGCATATGTCACAACTTCTGTAGCATTGGGCTCTTGTTTACTTAAACAAACAGGATTAGGTGAGCATTGGTGTGTTTCCCTACCTGCTGTGTATTCAGATATGAGATTGTTTGCTGCTGTGTGTGTGTCTGGGCTGAAGAGTGGTTTTCTGTGCCAATAATTGTCCTTGTGCCATTTCCGGCATAGTAACTTGACTTAGGGATATGGAGAGCGGTAAGTGTCTGGATTTTTGCAGTTAAAAAAGGTTGAATGATGGCACACTTTATGAAGACAAACCTTTTCAAATGAACTGTGGTTTAATTAATAAATCCCCACTTGCCTACATACACATGCTTGAAGGAATCCATGACCTGGGGACAAGGAACGATGGCGATAAGTTTCTCTAACATGTATGTTACAGCATGAAACATTAATTCCTAAAATCCAATTTGGTGGTTGGTTCATAGGGCTCAGGACGTGCAAGGAACTAGGTCTCCTGAGAAACTGACTTCTTGGCGTTGCAGGTTAGCTGCACTTTTTAAAGTCATAAAGATCTCAGGAGCTAGAAAATGCTTTTCATCTGCAGCACCCCATCATAACTCCTAATTTTAATGTCTGCAAGGAGTTATCACAACAAAGCCACAGCTCAGCCCTCCTACTCTCACCTTGCTCCTTCCTCTCACCATGGTGCCTGTTTATCTTGGGCTTCAGGGAAGCCCGAAGGAGGGAGAGAAGCAGAAGTCAGAGCAAGTGGCCCAGGCCCTGCTCCCAGCTTAACTGGCACCAGGAAAAAGTGCCTTCAGCTGGCATGGGGGCTTGTGCATACCAAGCTTTACTTGTTTGCCATGGAAATCCTGGTTGTAACAGAGACCGATACCATTCAGGCAGTGAGCAGGAAGCTGCTTTTATGGGGAAGCTTTTTGGCACCGTGTCTGACATACACTCCAGTCAATCACGGTAAAGTGCCTAATAACAGATGTGGTAATTAAGCCTGAAGAACTCTGTCTCTATTTTTTCGTTTTCATTGCAGGGAATAACAAAGTGTTTCATTAAACCCCCAATCACGCTGATTTTTGAATTTGGCATACCGATGTCATCAAAAATGACATCTCTGCAAGGGCTTTCTTCCTAAGGCCTTGTTAGCCAAGAGAGCTGCCGGGGAAAGGTTGGATCAGTTTTGGGGAGGACGGTTCTGTTGTTTCTGGGCTATCACTTGCACTCTAGTACAAAGCATATGCAGACTCCTGGGGAACAATCAGTTTCCTGTAAGTACTTTGGATATAAATAAATAGTTTTAGCTTTTACATGCTTGTGAGAATATAAAATGCTCCCTGATTCTCTTAGGTTCAAATTATACTGCTTATAGCAAGAAATTAACTCCAGCTTTCAACCTTAGAAAGGTTTCAGATAACCTGAAACTATGTTACATTATCATATTTTAATAGGATAAATTATCTTGGAAAAAAATGTAATTACATCTGAAAAGGTCTGTCTTTGATTATGGCAGTTTCTAAGGCAAATGTCTTCATTAAGGTTGTTTTTCTTTTTCTTTCTTTTTTTTAATGATGAACGTGAGTCTGGCTCATCATTACAGAAAACGGATCTAAGAATTTAATGACATAGGACAGGTAGAAGTATATATTGTCAATAGTAAGAGAATGTGGCTCTAGACTTCCTTGGGGGCTCTTCCTGGATTGTTCAGAGCTGGTTCTCAGAACCATGTGCTCTTGGGAAAGATGGCCATGTGCTTTGCCCATTTCTGACACGTCTCTGCACGGTTACAGTCTTGGATAGTATAGATTTGGAAGCTGCATTTATATCGGTGGAGATGATTTTTTGTTTGTTTTTAATCCAGTATGGCCATAGGCACAGAAATTTGGGCAGACGTTTTGTTTTAAATATTTTGAAAAGGCCTTGAATCCCATTTTATAAAATTATTAACTCATGTCCTTGCCTCCTAATGCATAATTTTGAGTTTTTCAGGATATTTCCAAGAGAATATGTACTTCTTCAATTTAGGTGACTATATTTCAATTTAGCTCTCTTAATCTGACCTAATGAAGCAGATGATTCATAGAACATAATTAAGATTTAATTTAATTTCAATATCATTAATAAAGCATAACCTTGACCTGCTCATCTGATTAGCCCTGAACAAGTAATATGTGTGTGTTTGACATTTGTACACACATACATCTAAAGGCATACCAACCTTAATGGTGCACCGTATATATGTACTATCTGATACCTAATATGTATTTATAATTCACTTTTTACCACCTTCTATCCATTTAGACATTTTCCGCCATTGATGTCAACTATATTTCTTGTGAAAAATGAAAGTAGGCATGTGAAGACTTAGATTTTACCACATTAAAATGTGTTTTAAGAAACCATGTCTATATACACCTTGCATCAAAAAGTGAGACTTCTCACGTACAGTTGGAAAGACCTGTGGTTTAAGCAAAGACACTGTTGTGGGTATTCTTTAGTTGCTGGAAAAGCAAAGCTTCTCTTTAAATAAGACTCAGATTAGTTTTCTTATATTTTCTCTAAGAATAGTGAGATCTTCTGGGATGAAATAGCTCATGTTTTAGTTTCAATTACATTGTAGGGGGGATATTTCTATAAATTTACGGAGATGCCTTTTATTTATTTATTATTTTTTTAATTAAACATTGGTTAATAACATTATATAAGTTCCGGGTATGCAATTCTATCATACATTATCTGTATATTGTATTGTGTGCTCACCACCCAAAGTCTTGACTGCTTCCATCACCTTGTATTTGACCCCCTTCACCCTCTTCATTCTCCCCCCACCCTCCTTCCCCTTCACCCTTAACTACCAAAGTGTTGTCTGTGTCTATGAGTTTGTTTGTTTGTTCGTTCTGTTTGTTTATTTGTTGCTTTCTGTTTTATATCCCTCATATGAGTGAACTCATATGGAGATGCCTTCTAGAGGAAGTGGGAATTTGAACAACTAAGAGTGGCCCTGAGCTAAAGCGCCACCTCCTGGAGGAATAGATCACTTCAGGATCATTTCTCTAAATTACTCAGGCTTCCAGCTGAGGGCATAGGTTTTCCCCAAGTAGGGATCCCATTCTCAGTTATTAGTCTCTCACCTCCAGCCTCTGGACTCATGTCAACTGTCTGTGACCCACAGGATACGATCCCCTCACTGCCCTTCAACCTCACAGATAACTGCCCAATATGATATGCAATGTGAATGTTGAGCTCCCTGTAGCCCCAAGTTTTGATCTCACACAGCTAACCATTTATTGAGCATCTGTTATATTCTCACAGGGGGGAGAGATGTAGAAGTCAGGGAGGAATGGAGTGGAAGATAAAGACAAAGACATGGGAAATCCAAGTAGCCAGAATGGCTCAAGTGATATATAGAAGTGATAATATATATGTGAGAACTTACATGTCAGTTTGGACTTTATTGCAAAGGCAAGCTCTTGAAAGCTTTTTAAATACAGGAGTCTGATTTCAAGTAGCTTATAGTCTAGTTGAGGAGATGGGGTTGGTTGTGTCAAAAAATGACCAGCAGCTCAAGGTAACATACAGCTATCAGATGAAGGATGTAAAGAGTTGGTTCGATAAGAGATTTCTATGCAGTTATTAGTGAAAAGACTAAAGAATATTTTTACTTACGTCCTAAACACATCATTAACTAGATACGGAATAAGAGAATAAATTGTTGCAAAGAGAGAAATAAGTTGACAGGAAGCTTATGTAATGGTTTGAATTTCAAACAATTAGGGAGGTTTACGTGTTGACCCAAATTCATAGAAATGAATCATACATAGACCCTTTCAAATTAGCAGGGTAGAAAAAATATAATCCATGCAAAAAACTATTTCCGTCCTCCATAGAGTTTTCAATTGAGATAATCTTCATGTATAATTTAAATCCATTAGATTTTATTTTTCCTTCTTAAATTAAATGATTAGAAAGTTTATAACCTTGAACAAATGACAGTAATATAGTTTATAGGAAATGCTTCTTCAGAAAAAGGACATTAATGTATTCAGTCTGATGGGGTCCACTTAACCTTGAATGCTTTCTGCTGCCTGTCATTTCCAATATTTATGATAAAGTGAAGATACTACTGTTGCAGGTTTTGAAATTTAAGAAAAAGAGTCAAGGATGAGAATTTATAATAAAGGCAAAAGGGAAATGACATTTTAAAAGAACAAGAATGGAAGAAGGGAAGAGATTAAAGAAAATGTCATCAATTGCAAAGCCTGTGGCCCTGCAGAATTTAGAATTCATGGCTTTAGTGCAAATACCTTTAGCTTCTTTGGTTCAAATAGCTCTCATAGTGTTACCAGAATCCGTTTAAGAGTAAAGGTATTATCTACCACGAAACCTGTAATTATTTTGATATTAATGTTGTAGTTCACTTATTTATTTATTCTTAACATTATACTTGGTGTGCATTAGTACCCACCTGTGCTTCTCATTTCCTTGCCTCACTTGGGTAATGTACAAACACTTATGAACATTTGGGGTCCATGGCAATGCTCTTGTACTTGTAGTCACAATGTGATCTTCATCGGAGACCATCAAAGACCTTAGTTACTTCTCAAAATTAAGCTTAAATATATATGGATCCCTTTCTGTCTATATTGCAAGCATATATTTTAAATCACTTTATAATAAAATCTTTCCCTTTTCTAAACTGTGTTTATATTATGCTTCATGAACACGTTGGAGCAGGGCAGTCCTTCAGTTACTGTAGACTGTAAAACTCTGCTAATCATTGAGGGTTCATTGTGGGGTACCCCCAGACATTGTTTTTCTGGTGAAATTTGCTCAGATGGGCCTCTTTACCAGCCTGCACAGGCAGGCCCTAGGAATTGTGCTTTTCAGCCAGGGGGACTCTACTCTTCCAAAGAGTTCTTAGAAGCACAGCCATTGAGAATTTGGTTCCATTGCTCTTTTGGGCCTAACTCCTGTACCTTCCTTTGTTATTTCTCTTGCCTGGCTCCTGGCTCAGCCTGGACCCTCCCTTTGCTGTTCCCAAATGTATGCTCATGGTCATCTCACTTCGACCAGAGTTGGGATGAATATGAGGTCCACAAAAATCATGACCAAATGTACCTCTGTTTAAGCAGGGCTACTTACTGAGAATAAAAGAATGCCAAATGAAAAGAAAGCGGTAAGCTTTTAAATGAATTTACAGAATAACAGACTATTAATTAAGCCTTTGAAACGATCCATAGGTTCTCTTCAAAACAACATAAATTTTTTCTCTAATTAAAACAATATTTTTATAGCAAAGCTTTCATTGTTATATTTATAATCACTAGTATTGCAATCATTTTGTTGCAACTCCAGGATTTTTTTTTTGTGTGTGTGTAGTTCAGAAATTAAATGGTATAATCTTGACCTTCCATTTCTTTCCTTTTATATTGGAAAAAATTTTAAGCTGAGCTTTAAATTTTAATCAGAGGTTTATCTTTCCTATAGGTTACTCATTCAGTCAATCAGTCAGTAGTCAAGAACTTAAGTGCTCCATATGTGACAAGAACATGTAGAGAGGGCCGGACCGGTGGCTCAGGAGGCTGGAGAGCCATGCTCCTAATGCCGAGGTCACCAGTTTGATTCCCACATGGGCCAGTGAGCTGCACCCTCAACAGCTAAGATTGTGAACAACAGCTCTCCTTGGAGCTGGACTACTTGACCGGGCAGAGCTGCCGTGAGCTGCTGTGAGCGGCCGACTGACGACCGGCAACCGACTACCTCAGCTGGGGGAGCGCAAAGCTCATAATACCAGCATGGGCCAGGGAGCTGTGTCCTACACAACTAGACTGAGAAACAACAGCTTGAACCAGAGTCTGGGTGGAAGGTGGAGTGGGGAGGCGGAAAAAGGGGAAAAAAGAATTAAAAAGAAAAGTATGTAGAGAGATGAACAGTGTACTGTTTTGACATTAAGGAGTTTACTACTTAATGGAGAGATGTGTAAGAAAATGGTGAATAAAATAGTGTGTGTTACTACTCTGACAAAGTCCACATCATCTACTCCCAGGATGCCCCGGGGATTATGGGAGCAAAGAAGAAAGATGCTTAGATGGGCCTGGGAGCTCTTCTAAAAGAAAGTGACATTTAACTCTTGAAGAATGAATGAGAATTAAGTTGACAAGATAGTTAAGGGTATTTCAAGAAGAATGACCAGCATGGGGAAAGACATAGAGGAGTGAGAACATGTAATATTGTGTGAAATTCAAGCAGTCAGAATTGCTCAAGTGATGTGTAGAAGTGATATATACATGTGAGAACTTGCCGGGTGACAAGGCTGAACTCAGATCATCTTAAGTGAATGAATGACAGTTCGGACTTTATTGCAAAGGCAAGCACCTAAACACTTCTAAGTATGGGAGTGTGATGTTCTGATTTGTGTTTTGAAACAATTAGTGGCAGTATGGAGGACAAATTGGAAGTTGATTGGTAAAAAGGATAAACTGATCAAAGTGAAAAGCTCATCAAACGTTAGTGTTTCTAGGCCTTGGTTTTAAAACTTGCTATCAGTAAAACCTATCTATCTTTACAATAAGAAGTCGAACTAAAGGACTAATACTATTTAACTGCTTATTGCTGTATTTAGAATGTGGAATAAAACTAAATTAGTGATAAATGATAGAGACATACATTTCTCAACTCTTTATTTCATATTCCAATGTCAAAATAGAATTTAAAAACTTGATGACTCTTTTAGGAAAGCCAACCCAAAATTGGCCATTTCCTCATTCTTGATAAAAGTTTTTGCTAAAATACAAAAGTGATAAACAATTTAAAATGATGGAATCATAATAAGTAGGTACAATTGGCATCACAAGCTGAAATGAATTTAAAAATACTTTGGAAAGCAGATAAAATTGCCAAATGATATGTTTTTAAAAAGTTGTAAAATCATCCTAGAATATACAAAGCTTATAAATACATGAGGTAAGAGATGACAACTCTTGCAAGAATTTTGCCATTGTGAAATTAAGCCCCCCCAAAAAATGAAAAATAAATTAAGAAAAATATTTCCAATAAACAGATCAAGCATAATTTCTGAGAATGAGAAATAAAAAACTACAGTGCCCATAAAATTTGTAAAACTATGCCTTATTTCAAACTAACATATGAAAGTCACCCCCCAGAACTTAAAAAAAATAAGGTATCTTAAGGTACTTTAAGAAACATAAGGAATGCAGAACTACCTCATGGTACATGTTAATTCTTGAAAAACCCATGACTTGAAATATATATATTTTTAACCGATTTTTATTTGTCCAACTTACCAATTCCAAATCTTGCTGGAGAAGACTTACCAGACTTAAATCTTTTTCTTTTTGAAACAAGTTTTTTGTTTCTTAAATTCTTTGTTCAAGTTCACATCCTCTCTATACTTTTTATTCTCTAAATTCTTCCCTCCCTCCTCCCTTCCTCCCTCTTTCCCTCCCTTCTTTCCTTCGCCATCCTCTTTGCCAGGTGCTGTTCTAGGCACCAAGAATACCACAGAGAACTAAAAAGACGCTGTTGTACTGAAGAAATTGGGAGACGTCCGTTTATCTTTGATAGTCTTTTGTCACAGCCATTAACAAAACTTTTATGAAGTCTGTGTCTATTCTTCTCCTTCGATGTATACAGATCGAGTAGACATAACTCCACTGTGAGCCCCTCCTCCTTGGAATGAAAAGAAGTCACAACCTGCCTTATTAAAGTATTGATCATTTCATCAATATTTTAGTGTTGAGCTTTTATAAGAACCCTAGGGCCTATAATTTGTATATTTGCATTCTGTGCAAACTGGCATCAGCCACTGAAAACAAATGTACTTGTGTTTTATTATATTTGTGCACAGCAATTTATAATGTTGTGCAAGAGAAACTGACAAGCTCTTGAATTTTGGCCCAAAATTAGCCTAAAGAGGAGCTATTTGTGAAACAGCTTTGTGACCTTGAGCATGCACTTAATTTCTCTGGATCACAGTATCATCATCTGTAAAATTAAGAATATTGGCCCAGCTACCTGCTAATGGCTACGTTCACACAAAAGTCAACAGATTTTAGACATTCTAACAGTTTATAAAAAAAGCAAATGGAAAAGGACTCTTTTTAAAATAAGTTTGCTTGCTATTAAAGCTGCTTTTGGGGCTGATATCTCCTAAAGGGAAATAAAGCAAAGAGAAAATGAGTGACAAGTCAGTGATCCAAGTTTGATGCTGAGCGAGACTAGGATTTACCTCAGTCTCTATTCCTTCCTGTCCCCATGGCATCTAGGTCCTGGATTTCCCTAAAAATGGCAGAGAAGGACATGTAAGGAGCTGCAGGGAAAGAAGAAGGGAGAATTATGGGTCATATGAATGAAGGAAGTAGTATGGAGAATGGCTCTTAATTTTTCTATCAATATGAGATTGTTCTCAAAGCTGTTATTCCGGGTCAGACAGGGTCACTTCTTGAATAAAAGATCTGTCTAGATGCCACAGGAAGTGGTGTTGCTACTTCAGCATGTGGCACTTTATCTACAAAACAAAGCCCTATTTTAAGAGTCATAAAGTTGGGGTTTGGGTTTTGGCTTCTTATATTTGCATGTATATGTGACTGGTGAGGAAGCGGAGGTGGGAGGGAGGGCTGCCGAAGCATTTTCTCCTGAATGTTCTGGCCAAATGCAACTTTGAATAATTATGTTCTTCCTCCTACTTCTACTTCCTCAGCAGTTTCCTCACATTTTGCCTCAAATCTTCAAAGCTTTTGACCGTGTGGGCTTAAAACCATAAGAATGCAAGTGTTCAGACTCCTTTGTGGCAATGCCTGCTGCAAGACTTGTCTGTGGTCACTGCATCCTGGTCTGGATTAGTGGTTCAGAACCGAGTAACTCTGGGGTGACTGGCAGTTGAGACCTGATGTCACCGATGATTTAAAACATCTGCACAGTACAAATGTGGAAATACCTTATGTACTTTCTAAATCAGATTCTCAGTTTGACCAGGAAACAGCTTGGTGACTTGGAGAATCTCACTTTTAATGAATTTGCATTTCAAGAAGCATTTATTGCTTCAATACACAGATGGAATAATATTTTAGGAAGGCTTGACTTGGATTGCTCAGCTGTGTCCCACTAGTGAGTATCTCAGGAGTTGAGGGTTAGCATAATGACCCAGAGTTAGGAGAACAGGTGACATATAGATGCCCCTTGTCATGCCACTGGTGGGGGCAGAATGAGTACTCTCATTCTTCCTACTGTAGCAGCATGTGCCATTGAAAAGGACCTTCCCAAGAGAGAGACCATGCGAATACGTAGGCTTCCCATTGTTTCTATCCTCCTCCCAACCCCATGTGCAAGTAAAGACCTAAGATTCTAATGACAGAGAATTATACTTTTTCCTCTTTCCATTTATTACAATTTGACTTTTCCTTCCTACAGGTAATTGCCTTCTTTTGTCATTTACCTATTGCAATTGAATTTTTTCCCTCCTTACATTGTGTCAGGGGGTTGGTCAAAACTGAAATGTTCAGCTTCTTTAATCAGTATTGTTGATTGAAAGGGGGGAAAAAATCAATAAGTCTCCCTTTCCTCCTGGGCTGATCAAGTTCTATTTCCTGGTTCATTTTTCTTAAATCTGTTCACTCTTGAACTGCCTGAGGTCTCATAAAGTGCTTGGATATTTTACCTTGGGTAAATCTTAAACCATGATATTCAATACCATTCCTGATCTGGCTAAAAATTTCTCTTCCACTCGATTTTTCTAGTGGAAAATCTGTGTTTCTGTGTTTCAGACAATCTTGCCATTTGCCTTTCCCCCTGGGAAGTCGCTGTCTTCCCTTTGCGCTTACTACTTCTGGGTGCAACCTCCCCTGCTCCATCTACCCAGCAAAATCTTCAATAATGCTATTTCTTATGCCCACTCAATAGTTGGAAATACTTTCTGAACTGCCATACTTATTTTGTAAACTTCTTTTGACCCTAATGATACTTTATGTTGCCTTGTCATTACCACCCAGGTGGTACTCCTCTCACATTAGATTATAAACTCTTTGAGGGCAAAGATGGTCTTCACCAATGTTTGGTGACTGAAAGAACACGTTTGTTCTTTAGCAAAGGCTTGGAAAAAATTTTGTGAAAGATTGTTAACATAATTACTTTTTTAGGATAGTTGATGAAAATTGAATTAGGTCTGTAGATTAGATGGTAGTATTGCAAATTTCCTCATTTGGATAATTGTGTTATAATTATATAGGTGAATGCCCTTATTCTTAGGAAGTGTACATTGAAGTATTTAGAGACACAGGGGCATGGTATGTACACATTACTCTCAAATGGTTAAAAATATGCATATATATTTGATATATATGTGTACGAGTGTAGATAGAGTGTGATAAAGTAAATGTGGCAAAATGTTAGCAACTGGTGAGTCTGGGTGAAGGGAATTCTTTGTTCTATTTTTGTAACTCTCAAATTTGAAATTATTTCAAAATAAAAAGTTAAAAAATAAGATAATAGTTAAATTTTATATACCATCTAATCAGAAATAATCATAGAAAACTAGTTCAAATGCAGGAAAATAAAAGAAATAGCTATTTATAGGTGAAAGAGTAACCCAGAGAAGAATACAGGATGCATTCATTTAATGTTTTATACTTGACCTGCAGCACAGAGCACATGATGAACTCTCCAAATAATTGTGAGACAGCTCAATTCTTCTAGATAGTTAAAAGCTAACTGGTTAAGGATAAATAGCAGGAAAATCTGGGGCAGTGCTTTGTGTGGAAAAGCAGCAGATGCATCTCAAAACAGGCATTGTGAGGGTCATGCCTCTAGGAACAAAATAATTCAAACTGTAATTAGAAGATGATGGGCTCTTGCCAGGAGTTAGAATGTAGGGAAAAGATTTCAGAATCATTGCAGGTGTTTTCTTCTGTGCACTACTGTTACGGGAGATGCTAGAAAATAGTGGGCATTTTTGAGAGCTATTTTGGAAGTCAAACAAAATATTTTTGGTATGGACATATTGAAATACAGGCATATTTATTATCCATTGCTGTGTATAAATTACCTCAAAACTTAGTGGCTTAAAACAACAAACATTTATTATTGCATAGTTTTTGTGGGTCAGGAATTTGGAATAAGCTTAGCTGGTGGTTCTGGTTCAGGGTCTCGTGAGGTTGTAGTTAGTATGTCAGCAGGGTCTACAGTCACCTGAAGGCTTGACAGGGGCTGGAGGATCTACTCATACGGCTGTTGTTAGGAGGCTTCAGTTCCTCGCTGTTTTGATCTCTTCATAGGGCTGCTTGAGCGTCCTAATGACAAGGCAGCTGACTTCCTGGATAACGGTGATCCAAAAAGCAAAATGGGAAGTGGGATGCCTTTGATGGCCTAGGTTTAGAAGTATAACTCTGGCATTTTTGCCATATCCTATGGGTGACACAAGTCTACTATATTCCTTGTGAATGGGCTTACTCAAGGATGGGCTCACTGACGACTGTCCTGGAGGCTGGCTATAGCCATAGGGGATAAATAGGGCTGCCAAAGCTTAGTTGTTGAAAAAAAGGACGAAAGACTACATTTTATAAAGGGGATAAAAGAACTTTTTTTGGTGGACAGGCCAAAAGAAAAATTAGGACCCTTCAGGTTGAGAAGAATGAATGGATATGTTATTGAGGAATATTAAATATTGAGAAATTTAGGAAAACAAATGTTATTTTATTTACCAAATTCTGGAATGAGAAGTAGTGTTTGAAGTGTCTTTTTCTGTCAAAAAAGAGATACATTATTTTCCCAGTAGAAGCTCAATAGAATCAACTGAGAAAATATAACTGGGATTCAGAATGGTTTAAACCCAAAACAGTTGTCCCTAATATCAACCATATTTTCTATTATTTCTCCCAGTCCCGCCAATTCTTTCTTTCATTGGTTTCTCGTGTGCTTCCCATTCCTTAGGCTACCGCCCTGCGACAGGCAGTTCCACTCAACCCTGCATGCACTAACCTCCACCCACTTACTTTGCCTGGAGTCTCTTACTTTCCCTTGGGATTTTGCACATCTTCTCAGTGTCACTTTCCAAAAGACCTCTTTTGTCAAATAATGCACCCTGCTCAAAGACTTAAGTGTATTCCACAGCAGACAAGAAAAAATCGTCTGAACTCCTTAGCCTGGTGCTCAAGACCCTTCGTCACTGAGTCCACCTACCTTTCTAGCACTGCTTCTCAAGATTGCTTAAGAGCTCCTGCTCTCCATCCTCAAAGCCTGGCTCACACCTTTCTCTTTGCATCATGGCCCATGGTTTCCATTTACCTAAAGGCTTCCTGTTATCCAGATGTGATAATGAGGACAGGTCGCAGACATTGTAGTCATCAGCCAGACTTGCTCGAATCTCTGCTCTGTTTTAACTGTGTGATTTCAGGTGAAACATTTGATTTCAGCCAATGAGATTGCATATGTGAGGTGGGAGGCATGAGATAGGCCTTCAGTGATTTCTAGTTCTTTTTCTTTCACAAGCTTCGTTCAAGTTGGACCACTTTCATGAGCCTTCACTGCTCACATTGATTTTTCCCCCCTTCTCTTAAAATTCTACATCGACTCATTTGACAAATAATCATATCTTATGTATAATTTTTCTCCCAAGTAAATTTTGAACTACTGAGGGCAGTGACCATGCCTGATAAGTCACAATAGTCCCCACAGTTGCTTGCACTGTAGATTGGTAGTGAATATTGTTTGTGGATTTTTCCCCCTATATTTTGGTGATGGATTCACAGGCACATTGTAGAATACTTACCAATGTTGATGACAAGTGGGTGACCAGTGTCTCCCCCAAACTACCCCTTAATGCCACCTAGATAGGGAGTGTGTGGTTGGCTGGTTAAGTAGGTGAAGCTGCACCTCTGTGTTCCCACAGCAGTGTCTTCTGGGCTTAATTGTGGCTGCATCATACTTTACTGAAATGGTCCATTTGTGGTCATTGTCAGAATAGTCTGGTGAGCTCCCTCAGGGTGGGTACCTCAGTACCCACCTGGCATCCTCAGGGCTTTGCCCAGTTTGTGCTTGATGTGAAGTGCCCAGTGAATGCCACACAGCTACTGAACACTCACGTCATGCAATATTTACGGATTTGGGAGGTTGTTTATGAAATCATTATAAGTTTATAAAATAAGATTTGAGAATTTTTAAAAATTAATGTTAATAGCCATACCCATTTAACTTATATTCTTAGATGCTTCCAAGGAATGCTGTGTGACTGCTGTTACAACATGACTTAATTTGACTTAGAAGAATATCTTTGTTGTGGTAATTGATGTTGACAAAATGACATGAGGCCCCCTAGACAAAAAGTATATGTAATATCACTTGTACTGCTTCAAATGAATAGTTATACTTGGGAAAAGCAATATGCTATTAGAATAACTAGCTTGAGATGGTGAAAATAGAAATCATGACAGTGCCTCAAGGATTTATTTTTATCAGCAAAGTAGTATTTCCAGGGAAGTCCTCAAGTGAGGTGGTTCTCAGGGCAACCAGCAAGTGTTACTCTTTTGACCTCTTTAATACTCTATTAATACTGTTATTTGGGCCAGCCCGGTGGCTCAGGTGGTTGGAGTGCCGATCTCCTAAGTAATGCCCAAGTGGAGGGTTTGATTCCCACATGGGCCAGTGAGCTGCGCCCTCTACAGATAAGATTGTGAACAACAGCTCTCTCTGGAGCTGGGCTCCCTTGAGACCCCGGAGGTTGGTGTGTGCTTTGGTGGGCTACTGTGAGCCGCGACTGGCAACCGACTGCCTCAGCCGGGAGGCAGAAGAAAGGGGAGGAAATATTGTTATTATTTAATACTCTATTGATAGGCTCAAAGCTCCAGGAAGAACACAGCATACTATTTTCTGCCCCACGTGGGCAGCCTTTCTGAAGTAGTACAGGGAAAAGCTAGTTACATACTTCATAGATAACATGATAGAGTGATCAAGTGAAACAGGTAGCTGCTGGTATCCAGGGAGTGGGGGTGGGAAATTGTAGAAATGTGGCTATACTTCATCAAGAAATTAGTTTTCATTTAGAGAACTGGGAGAGGATTTTAGGGAAATGAACTTGAGAAAAAAACGGGGTGAGGGCACCCAAGTTGTTTCTATGTGCGCACTTCATGATTCTAGGAAGGAAATCGATTTTAGAACCAGAAAGAATCATCTGGAATCATTTATCCTTCTGTTGTTGCAAAAATAAATTAACAAGTCAACGCCCCGTTATTTATTTCTCTCTAACACCCTGGTAAAGCAACTACTCGCTGTCATCAGAACCCAGACTCATGCATTGTATTTTATTCAACCCGGTTATTTACAGAGGTTTTTGTGGTAGAAGCAGCAGAGCCTGTCTTCCTAGAAGTAGGTGGCAAGAGTTAAGTCTGCCTGCTGTGTTTCCTCTTTCTAAGAGGAGCATCTTAGCCATGCTAATCAGTTGTACTGATTTTCTGTTTTGATTTTTCCATAATAATTAACTGAATGATATGGAATGCAATCAAGTTTGGCACTAGGGGGTTCATGCAAATGACTGTGTTTTTTTTCACATTTTGAATTTATTTAAATGGAACCAGAAGGAAAGTTATTTGAAGACGAAGACCGAGTGGGTGGAGTAGCTTAACACCCAATTTGGAGTTTTGAATATTTTCAAAATGTCTGTTTTAATGAAGCAAATCACCACTGTGTTAGCTTTTTTTGTCAATTGAAAAATGGTGTTTTTGTTTTTAAAGATTGTATTTTGTTCTCATTTGCTCTCCAAGGGGAAGATTATAGTGTAAGACAAGATAACACAGCTTAAAAGAGAGAAAAGAGGAAGAAAAATGTATTGAACTTTCTTCCTTCAAGGATGACATAAAGGGAAAAAGGTACCCACATTTACTCATCAAAACCTATAGAAGAAAACAAATAAAATAGGGCAAGAGTATATGTAATGTCTTATCCACTTTTTATTTGGATAATTAAGCAAGATGGAACACAATGGAAGGTTTCATTCCTGTAGTTCTTTACAGTTCATCGGCATATTTGTGAATTATCTTCTCCATCTACCATATATATAACATTTGAATTATTTTCTTAACTGGTTTTTACCAGTTTATGTGAGTTTGCATGATCCCAGCATCTTGATCTAGCAATTGTCTTTCTTTGCTTTTGACATTTTATACTTTAATATAGATTATTCTAGAACTCAGTTAATTTTCTAATTTTAATTTGGAAAATGCTTTGGTAATAAGAAGCCAAGTGAAACATATATACTAGTACATTTTTTTAATGTACTGATATTTTCTCTTCATAAACACAGCCAGCAGCTTTGCAGTGCAGTTTGATTTTTCTGTATGCCGAATTTCAAAAGCAATGAGGTGGTGACCAAATTCTGCTCCTCCCCCCCCCTCCCCCCCATCCCCTTTGAAAAGTTAAAGCCTTCAGAGAGCAATGCATCAAGTGTGAAGCAAGAAGGGATACAAAAGATTAGTATGACAATTTTTATATTAAAAGAGAACACACAGACTCATCCTTTTAGTTGGCAATTTGATTCATTGCTTACAGCAATTTCTAACTTTACAGACTAAACATTTCTAATTGGGAAATGGGTGGTTTAAGTCTGAGGTGGTGACTCAGGATATAAACTTTTCAGTTTGGGGTAATTGTGAGTAGATGGCAGATTACTGCTGACCAGCCCTGTTTTGTCTTTGAGGAAAGAATGAAAGTGTTTCACACTTCATTGAAATGAAATACTTTCCTGATATAGATAAAGCAATGAGACAGAGAAATACTATTGACCATGCTTATTTGTTACAATCAAATATATTAAAGGTTCTCTTATTTTGATGGATGAGGAAAACACTAGCAGTGTTTTCAACTGTGAAATGAGGATAATAAAAATACCTACTTAGGTAAGTTAATGTGGGGATTAAATAGGTAAATCCCATGGAAGGTTCAGCACTGCGTCTGGCAACAGAAATCATTCAGGAAATGTCAGCTGTTAATTATCGTTACTTTTTAAGGCATTCCTGTTAAGTGGAATAGCTTCATTAGTTATATAATGTTAAGTTGCACATTTTACAACTTCATGAGGGTTAGCCTGTGAGAAACATCAATCATTTAAATTAACTTATAAGCCATATTTTGGTACCCATTTACGTTTTATGTGTTGGAATTATTTCATGACGATTGAAATGCCCTCTAAAAATTTCACAACTTCTTGTAAGTGGCTTACACCATCTTTGAATTATCCTACAAATGAACATGTTTTCTTTATTCCAAATCAAACATTTTCTTTGGTTTTAGATCCCGTGGCGTTAGACATGACTTCCCATAATATAGTAATATTTAAAGTACTTGTCCTTATAAACAATCTTGATTTTGAAGAATTTAGTACTTCTTCATTTGATCTATGAGTATTCTCTTGAATTTGAAGGGTAGACTATTTCCTAAGGTTGGGTTTTTGTTGGTATTGTTGTTTATGTGTCTGTTTTAAGATAAACTTATCTTTTTAAACCACAAGATTATTATTCAATCAAATTGGTTCCCAAACATGAAAAACTGGTAACCTCATGGTGTGGAAAGTTAGTATAACATCTCAAAATGCCACCCCTCACCCAGGAAATAAATGCTTTAGTCACATAATCTGGCCTGTTTTTGCAGGTTTCACTAGTTTACCAATAGGCAAGTCAATTTTAATCAATTATATGATTAATTTTAATTAGTTAATGCTCATTTTCTTTTTAATTAGTAAATGGATCAGCTATTTCTAATTCCATGTCCATTATTATAATGAGTATATAAGATCATTTTATATAGTGTGACAAACTTTTCCTTCTTATTAAGTGCTGAGTTCCTGGAGATGACGAGCCGGGTATGATTTCCAGATGCATGTCATTACAACTGTTACACACTTGAGCTGACCTCGCACATTGTAGGTGTTCAATAAATGCCCACAGAGGACTTCATCTGAATATCTCATAGGAGCCTCAGACTTGAAATACAAGCTGTGAATTAAAGCTTCATCCCCCCAGAGGAGGAGGGCTTCTGTGTTTCTCACTTCTTTGAGGGGCACACCGTCCATCCAAGGGTCTATACCAGAAGTCCCTCCTCTCACTTACTCCTATATTCAGTCACCAAGTGATGTTAACTCCTAAAAATGTCCCAGACTCAATTCCCTGCAACCCCAATGTTGCTTCCTTAGTTCACCCACAGTCCTGTCTCACCTGACCTCCCTTACCTGACCTCCCTCTTGCAATCTCCTCCTGCATGTCACTCTCCCCTGCATACAGACTGATCTTTCTGATGTCTCTCTACACCCTTTACTAGCCTCTCTTATCCTTGGATGAATTTCACATACTTTGCAGTGATTTTTGAAATCCCTTGTGATGTGCCCCCTGTCTCTTTCCGCAGCTGACTGAATTTGAGCTCCCTAAGTGTGCCTAACCCCCCGCCCCCTTACCTCCAGTTCCCTCTGCCTGGAAGTTCTCCCTCCTATCTCCTTTGCTGGCCTGTTTTGCAAACATGTTGCTGTTTGTTTTTCTATTATGGTCTCTCTTCCTCTCAGTAATACCGGGTCTCATTTGCTCTAATACTGACCTCCAAAGAGCTTTACACTTTTTTCTATGCACCTATGTAGAAACCTCTGTGCGATAGCTGGTTTTGTTTCTATTCAGCAGGTGGAGAAACTGAAGCACTGAATATAAGAAATGTATGTCATGATTATTAAATCATAAACACCTTCATGAGAGACAGGAACCATATCTGTACTTTATGTCCAGTGTCTGCCCCGTGCATTGGATAGAGTATGTATTCAGTACACATTGAATGAATTATTGAATAAATCTCAGTGTGAGCCTGAGGTGCCTCTCTCTTGGTCAATGGAGCTTCTGTTTCATCATTTATCCTCCAGGACAAATGAGGCCAAATTCCTCTGTGAGCGCTCTTCTTCCAGAAGGGAAATATGCCTGGTGAGAGAATCTGGAAGGCTGTGTTGCTCTGAGTTGTTTGGGTAGATTCCTTTAATGTTAGCTGGCATGAATGAGAAGCACTTTTGTTGCGGTGGCAATTAGTGATGATTTGCACATTTTAGTAATTTACAAAACGGTAGGCATCCTGCACTACATCAGAAGTACCTCTCTCTCCTGGACCGCGAAATCTGGTGACCCATCTATTTGAATACATGGCTTGTTATGCATGTTTCAGCCCTGGTGACAACTGGTACTGGATGCTTGCTGTACTGAAAGGAATTCTGTTTGGGCCATTTTAATGCATCTCTAATTTGGATTTTTTTTTTTTTTCTTGTAGGTTGTGTTTCAGACAAAATGGTTATTTCTTTGAACTCTTGCCTGGGCTTTATCTGTTTATTATTGTGCCACTGGATAAGGAGAGCATGTCCTCTGAATCTTGAAGACCCTAATGTCTGTAGCCACTGGGAAAGGTAATAGTTCTGAAAGTAATCTGAGAAATAATTTCTGATAAGTTCCTTTATATACTATCCTTATCAGTCTGATATATAAAATAGGATTTGAGAAGAGATCGTGAAATGACTTTTATGTAAAAATAATTAGTTATGACTAATAAATACTATCCTTATCAGTCTGATATATACAATTAGGATTTGAGAAGAGATCGTGAAATGACTTTTATGTAAATATCATTAGTTATGACTAATAAATTGGGTAGTATTAATCACCTTGGTCTTATAAAATACCTATTACATTAGAAAAAACTTGAAATATTGATTCTTGCACAGGTGTAATTGTACAATTCAGGGAAAACATTAATACCTCAATTAAAACGAGCTTCCTAAGGTCTTCTTGTCCCTGCTTAGAATCTATTTACAATAATTTGGGAAGTTAGACTTCTGCATGGGAACCAATGAGTGAGTACTGGAAGACAGTATGTAATAATGTACTTAAATGTTGAAATCTATGGCTTAAAATAATTGTGCTGAGGTGACCTGAAAAGGGAGACATGATTTTTAGAGGACCTGGCAAAGCTGCCTGGAGGTAGTGTCACCTGAGATGTTCTTAAAGAACTGAATAAGATGAGTGGTAGCAGGGACCAGGAGGGGTAGCTTGAAACCAGTGCCATGCGGACATCTAAAGGCCGTGCCCTCCAACACTAGAATCGGTACAGTATTGGAGGAGGGCAAGAGTGAATAGATTACATGAGAGCAGATGATGTAGTGTCCAGATCTGGGCAATTTGCAGTAGGAACCGTAGAGGAAGTACAAACAATAGGTCATTCTCAGGGATCCTGTAGTCCCTTTTGGAACACAAAAATAGCACAAACCATCTAGGGGCAGTGCAGTACAATTATATGCAGTCTCTAATATACTCTGCTCTAATGTGCTACTTGCATTGCTAAGAAAGTATCTTTATCCCAAAATAACATTGCAAATGCACATTTTTCAAACAAATAGAAGATGCCAAGTACTAGAGAGTAACATGTATTGTTAATAGCTGTAAGTGAAATGACATCAAACTTTTGGTCTTTTTCCTGTCACCTACAGCACCATGACTAATACCCCAGAGAGCACACATTCTAATCATTGTTGTCACCCACTGGTAAGATGCACAGAGCTCAGAGCCTATCAAGACAGCAGCTCATTCTAGGGGCACACTGGTTCCTTACTTATAATGGTATTTTTTGACAAGGGCTCGTTCCCATCTCCACTGGCAGTATTACAATCAGGGTAACAAAAATATATTTTCCTAATTGATCAATTGATTTGTATATCACTATGAAACTTTAAGCTGTGGAGGAAATATGTATATGTAATAAAGTTCTATATTTTTGTGGCATTAACTATATTATACAGAATTTAAGAGGACGGAATCGCCTGTTAATTATCTTTATAATCTTCATAGCACCTTTCGTAAAACATTTCACCAACAAAGTGCATAATATTTATTAAAGTAATAAAAAAGTAATCGATTAATACATGAATGGGTACATATCAAATTTAGGAAAGGGAGTGTCCACTGGTGGTTGAACTTCCTGGAGGATGATAGCTTAGGAATGGGAGGAAAAACCGATTTGTAAGATACCATGAAATGAACGTCAACAGATCTTGGTAAGACATTGACTATCGGATGTGAGGGAGGCAGGAAAGGCTGAGATTTAGAACCTGCTGGGTAATACAGTGGGGGGTGTCATTGTACATATGGAAAAATAAAAGGAAGAGAGTTGATTTGAGAGAGAAAAGATTAGTGAGGTTTACTCTGTTGTGTTCATAAGATCAGTTTGAAATATGGGCCTGGAAATGTTTGGGAATGTGGATTTGAGAGCATGATGAGATGTGAACAGGTGAACTGTCTGAGGGAAAGGCTATAAAGAGAAAAGAATCCAAGACTACAAGTAATCTAGCTCCCACTCAAACATACACATTTTTTCCTGATTCCTTGCTCAATATTTAACCAAACTTGCTGACACTTTACATTGGCTTGTTCACTCTTGATGAGGCCCTGTGTCTAAAACATTGCCTTGCATACGGCACATGCTCAGTAAATAATTGTTGAATGAATTTTCACTTTCTGATAGGAAATAAAGTTACTAATATGGACATCAGTTGGGGGAGTGGGAGAGAGGGAGAGACAGATAAAAGGCACATTCATTTTTAAACATAATATAATTCCACTGTTGCACAAGTAATTAGAGTAACCTCTAAAATACTCACTAATGGGGAGGGAAATTGGGCATGAAAAAAAACAGAGAAATGATGGAGATTTTTTCCTGACTATTTTTTCTATGAACTGCTAGAAAGAAGCATTGACTGCTACAATGTTCTTGTTGATAGATTTCCTGTTACAAGGCTAAATAATGAATCTTTGAAGAAAGGTGAAAGAAAGCAGAATTATTTTGACAAGAATGGAGAAAAGAGCATGAATTAAAATGATCAAGTAAAGGTGCAATGACAGGTTCTTCTGTATTTTCAAAAACTGAAATAGGCTTGAATGTGGAGAGGGTGATTCGCTTCAAGGACAAAATTCTTGTCAGTGGGGCTCAATAGGGCTCATTGTAGGCATTCCGTATCCTAAAACCCACCTGTACCCAATGGTTCCGAGCCATGGAACCACCTGAAGCCTTGCTTCTCAGAGTGTGGTCTGTGGAGCTGGGGTGTAAGCATCTCACGGGAGCTTGTTGGAAATGCAGAGTCTCAGGCCCTGCCCCAGCCCCACTGAATGATTTATTATCAAATAAAAGTATACCTCATTTTAATGCAGCAATTCTGATTCTCAGAAGTTGCCCCTAAAATGAAAGTAAGGAAAATTAAATCATTTAAGATACACAAGGTATGCTTGGTAGTAAATGAATTCTATACAGCATCCTTTTGGAAAATGAATAAATCCACAAATCATCTGTTCCTTCTCCCCACCCCCTTTCCATGTTCTGTAAATTTAAGTTCTTCCGATTATTGGGGTTTCTTCTAAAGAAGGCGCAAATAAAGAGAAGCCATTCTTCGCCCCACCAACCCTTGGGGGTGGACCACAGAACTGGTAGTCATTGAAGCAGCAGTTCTGAAGGGAGCAGAGATACAAAATCATGATTATTACCATAACTGATTAAAGTAACAAGATAATTTAAGCAGATAAAAATGTAATTAACCACTTTGGAACGTGTCCAAGTGATAATAGCTTTTTTTTCCCCCTTGTTCTTTGACCTTAAATTAAATCTTGCTGGGGTTCTTCCCCGGATAATACTTAATAAGTTAAAATCATGGTGATGATATGTTTTCAGGGTGTTTGAGAAGATTAAACAAACAAGCAGAAAGAGAAAGGGTTTTTGCCTCTCCATGCTTAAAATAGTGCAGAATTGAGATCAGATTCCTTTTATACCACAGTTTACCCCTCACTGCCTGCTTTAGAAGCGTCAGATCTTTTAGTGACATCTCAGAGGTGACAGACGGGCAGTATGGTGTTTGGGCTGTGACGTTAGTTCTGTCTCTAGACGGCCCACTAGCACTGGGGGCTCAGTGTTGCTCATTTGTGATGCAAACGGGAGTGGACTGGACAATCGAAAGATTCCTTCCCTTTAAGAGCAGCTGCTGATGAATGTGACGGTGTGGATGGTTTGCAGAGGTGCTATTTAAGTCCTAGTAACAGCAGCCCAGCCACTGTATGAGGAAGCAGTGATGAACACCAGAGCGGGAAGGCCCATTGTCGAGGACATTTCCCTCCGGGTGGAAGCACACAGCTTCCAGAAAGTGTTCCCTGGGAAAGTGACGACTTAATTGTCTAATAATAGATGGGTGTTGAGTAAATGAGATGTAGTCACTTACGGAGTATTTGGCGGTCAGAATTTGAAGGCTACTGACTAATATGGAAAAACGCTTATAATGCATTCATATGTCCTCTTAAGTTTAAAAAGCAGGTTTCAAAATCATATGCATGGTATGATTATAAGAATGTAAAAAGGAAAACTAAACTAAAACTATAAACCCCTAGAGACTCTAAAGAAGTACAGTAAAATGCTATTGATAGTAGTGTAAAAGTTATGGAATTCTCTCCATCTCTTTTTTAAAATTTATTTTTCAAGTTTTGTAGTGTGACTATACTACCATTAAAATTGAAAAAAACACCCCAATAAATTTAATAAAATAAAAAAAAATGAAAAAAAGAGAGAAAGATTGTATAGAAGAAAAAGAACATATATAAAAAGAACACAAGAAAAATAAATTTGGATTGAAAAGAATTTAAAACCCTTCTCCTGTAAACTTAAGTAGAAGCTTGTTTCTGGCCACTGTGAAAAGTAATTTATATTCAGTCAATTCTGAATGGAGTTTGAGCCTCTGAATAATTTTAAACTTTTATTTATTGTCAGTGTGTTTTTCTAGGATCCATCAGCTCCAAGTCAAGTAGTTGTTTCAATCTAGTTGTGGAGGGCGTAGTTCACAGTGGCCCAGGTGGGGATTGAACCAGCAACCTTGTTGTTAAGAGCACTGCGCTCTAACCAACTGAGCTAACCAGCTGTCCCCCTCTGAATAATTTTAATGCAAAGAGTCAAGATTGAAGAGAAATGCTCAAAACAGTGAACTTTATACCTTTGTATGTATTTACACACACACACACACACACACACACACACACACACACACAGAGTACCAAAAAAATGTATACACATTTTAAGAAAGGAAAAAAAAAAACTGTATTAGAATTGTAATACAATGAATGACACTAGCATTCATTTGATTAAAGCGATCTTTTGAGTGAACGTCATACTACACATTGCTACTATAATTCAACTTTAAAAAGTAATACATAGATAATATCTCTTAAAATATGTGCATTTTTTGGCACCCCCATATCTGTGAAAGCCATATCACATTATTTTCAGTATTTACATGCTGGCCTCTCTTGAGAGCTCTTTGAGAGCACAAATTGCATAGGAATTGTTCAATCAATGCTTGTCCAACTGGAATCCTAAATGGTTTGATTACTCTTTTATAGAGGAGACCTTTCTTTATATCTTAAAACCAGAGAAACAGTCTACAAATGTATACAGTTGGTGAGCAGCAAGTGGCAAGAGGAATTTCCTGGACTTGAACATTTCCTTTTATTTAAGCAATCTTCTAGACTGCTAGAAATTAGTGAAAACATTTTTCACATATGCTTGTGGAGTAACTTGCCCTCCCCACATCGAATGGGATGTGTTTGGCCGAGACCCAGTTGTTGATGATCATTTTTGCTCTAAGGCATTCAGACCTTAACAACATAACATGGCCTTTGGAATTTTATGGAATACTGCATCAGGTCTAGTTCCAACAAACTAATTCAGTTAAGCTAAATTTAGTACTGTAGAGCCTTGTAGAATGCATTTTTCCCCACACTCGCATTAATTTAGAGTGGCTTCTTTTTCATTCCTATAGCACATGTGGAAAGTTATTCTATTTTAGATGATTGGATAAAGAACATATATACATGTATACAATGGAATATTATTCAGCCATAAAAAAGAATGACATCTTAACCATTTGCAACAACATGGATAGACCTAAAGGATATTATGCTAATTGAAATAAGTCAGACAGAAAGACAAATACCTTATGACTTCACTTATATGTGGAATCTCAAAAACAAAATATATGAACAAACAAAACAGAAACAAACTCATAGATACAGAGAATATTTTGATGGTTGCCCCCTGAGAGGGGTGGTAAGAGGGCTGGGTGGAAAAGGTGAAGGTATTGAGAAGCACAAATTGGTAGTTACAAAATAGTCGTGGGGATGTAAAGTACAGAATAGGGAATATGGTCAATAATATTGTAATAACTATGTATGGTGCCAGGTGGATACTAAACTTATGGGGGGATCACTTCATAAATTATATAAATGTCTAATCACTATGTTGCACACCTGAAATTAACATAATATTGAAAATCAACTGTAACTGCAAAATAAAAATAAATTTTAAAAAGAGAAAGTTGCTCTATTTTGCTCACGGGTAATGTAGGACCGCACCTATATAGCAGTTCCATATACAGAGGACATTCATTCTCTTTGCTCTTCACTTGAAGTGGAATGGAGAAATAATTCTGCAGGCCTCAAAATTCAGTTATTTACAAGCACCGGGGTAGGAAGGGGGAAAAAAAGCTAGCAAGGAAGCCTTAGAATTTTCAAAAACCTGAACCTCAGGTTGTTGTTAGGTCTGAAGAAAATATTGATAGTTTAACGTGATATTTCATTCCAAAAACATTTATATTTTGATAGAGGCCGTCCAAAAGGAGTTACGTTACAAATGTAGGCAACTGCATACTCTGTGCTCATCTGAACCTGTTCTTGCGGGTGGCAGCAGGTGTCACCTATTGGAGTACAAGGAAATAGTCATCTAAAATGTATGTTAGAAATTCAGAATGTCAGGTGGGAATGGATCTTCAAGACCGTCTCTGACTCCCTGGTTTTAAGATGTAATAATCAAAACCCAGGGAAGTGAGGTTATTTGCTGAAGGTTACCCGGTCTCTCAGTGCCAGGTCAAGATTATAACCTTGACTTCTTCTAATCCAGCGATCTTTTCAATAGAGCCTATTTGCATCTGCCAAAGATTTGTGGAGGATCCTTGCATTTACCTAGAAATCAAG
This sequence comes from Rhinolophus sinicus, assembly GCF_057876585.1. Classification (NCBI taxonomy): domain Eukaryota; kingdom Metazoa; phylum Chordata; class Mammalia; order Chiroptera; family Rhinolophidae; genus Rhinolophus; species Rhinolophus sinicus. The sequence goes on from NC_142503.1 coordinate 87,807,268, forward strand.
TTGCCACGTCCCAGAGAATGAACACAGAAGTCCTATTGAAGCCAAAGTACATAATGACTAAGAGACGGATGGGGAAAGAAAGCCCACTGTTTGTGAGGCCAACACCACATAGCTTTTCACTTGAGAAGGTTCTGCCCTCTATCTAACCTGAATTCTTCATGCTGGAATTTCAACCTCATTTTTTCCCCTACCTTCTCTAGTTAGCTGATATTTCCTTTCAATAAACTTGGGCTATTGATTTGCAGCAAGTGAGTCTGTGATTGTAGCCCATTTTATTTGCTAGTGTGAATTAAAGATTTTAATGGAAATCTTTAAGAGTTTTAAAGAAAAGAAAACAAACTAGAAAAGAGAATTCTCCAGATTTTCCTGGAGGTAGGAACTCAGAGCTCTTGAGCAGGTCATAGACTGCTTTAACATGAAGAAGTGTGGAACTGAACATTGAATGTTCTTTATATTTCGTGGATGTTTTTCACCCACACTTTTAGGCCCATAGGAGGACATGCTTTTACTTTTATAAGAAGCTGTTAGTGAGAATGTACTGGGAAACAGGCTGCTCAAGTAGCAGCAGGTTTGATATGATTACTTCAGGCTAATTGTCTCAGCAATATGTTTAGAACTGGGCTTAAAGACTTTGTAGTTTTTATTTAGAAGTTGTATGTATTCCACTGCCTGAGTAGTAGAGTGGGCACACAAAAGCAAATTATTCCAAGTTTCAAGCCGAGAAATATGCTATTCCTGATCTTCCAGAATCAGTAGCAAAATGTACTCTGTTATGAATACTCAAATTGTCTCATTGCTGATTACCCTTATTATTTGCGTGCAGACTTAGATGGAAAACTTTTTTGCGAAACGTTTTGTTTATCCCTGGACCCCTGGGGCGAGAGGTTGGAGTTAAATACAGAAAAAATATATGGTGATATGTTTTAAAATTTCGGAATGACAGAGTATATGGTGGGTAGTAAAAAAGAATTTTTTTGAAGTTTATAGTGTGAACTCTTGTTTTTTAAAAAAATATATATTATTAATATTGGTCCCTTTGGGGTTCAAATAAAAATATGAAAACATGGAGATTCTCTGTTGAGTCAGTGTGTAGTCACAAATGGAGATAATTGAGCCTATGATTGTTTTTTTGTACACAGTATATCATTAATGTAAGAAAGAGAAATACTGATTCCTTGTCTTTCCTTTTCTTTTCAGCTACTCAGTAACTGTGCAAGAGTCATACCCACATCCCTTTGATCAAATTTACTACACTAGCTGTACTGACATTCTGAACTGGTTTAAATGTACACGACACAGGTAATGAAAGCTCAGCTATATTTATGAGTTTGGCTAACTGGAGAGGAGTTTGATAACAGATATTAAATACTTGAACAGGTGCTTCCATTCACCTAGTGAGTTGTTCCTGAGTGCTTGCTATTTTCCTAGCCTGATTCCAAGTCACAGGAGACACAGAAAAGCAAAAAGATTGTCCGTGCCCTTGAGGAGGTTATGGAGCAAATGACAACTGGTTACCATGCTTTGATTAGCACGAATTCATCCAGCTTTTAGGTTGTGCATAATAAGCAGATACACTCTTAAATACGGACATCACCGGGTAGCAAGAAACATATCTCAGCATATGTTTCTACTTGAACATCTGACTCAATGTAGGCTGACTTAAATTTGACCTCAACTTAAGTAATATATACCACATACTTTTTCTATAAGTGTGAAAACAGAAAACAAAATAAATTAAGTATTAATGTTAACATGAAAGAGAACCATGATACATTAATAAAATACTTGTAGTGATGTAAGTCATGGGTTTAGTGTGGCCCCTGCTGATTTATGTTGTACTAAGTGATGTTATTCTCAGTGTCATTTCCTCAGACAAGCTTTCTTTGACTATGCTATCTAAACTCGTATCCCTTCCTCTCATACTCTATTGCCTTAGTCGGGCTTTATTATTTTTTTCATACCATTTAATCATTACCAGTCATTATAAGATATATTTGTTTAATGAGTATCTTTACTTAAATTCTACGGGTCTGTCTTGCCCAGTAGAATGTAATTTCCTTGAGGGCAAGACTTTATATTCTTTTCCTGACTGTAAGCTATTTCTCCAGTGCATAGAACAGTGCCTGGAATATAATAAGTGCTCAATAAACACGTGTTATATTAGGTTAGTACAAAAGTAATGGTGGTTTTTGCAATTATTTTTAACCTTTTAAAATGCAATTACTTTTGCACTAACCTACTATAAACAAACTAATGAATCAATGACACTTTAGTTAAATGTAAGGTTCTTGTTTATCATCCTTTTTTATAGTGAGGTGAGATTGCATTGTCACAAACTTTTACAGGAATTCTCTGAATTCCTCCTTTAAAATATATGTAAGGGAATGATGATTAGATAAGTGTCATATCTGAAATTAATACTTTTCAAGATATCTCAAGATGAGGGAAATAAGGAAGTCATGAAACTTCCGATCCCTTGAAATAAAGTATAAGTTGGCTTAAATGGGCAATCTTAATATATTCTTAGCAAATTGGTAAGAGTTAGCATAATATTGGTCAAGACATATATTCTATGTTTTGTTTCTTCTTTATTATCTTGGAGTGCTTTGCTTTTCATACTTTTATTATATTTAATAGCTCCTTCATGTTATTGTAAATTCTTTATTTCTAATCAAATTGCAGGTCAAAAGAAGTAACAATGTGCTTTCCCCCTCTATATAGAGTCAGTTATCGGACAGCCTATCGACATGGGGAAAAAACTATGTATAGACGCAAATCCCAGTGTTGTCCTGGATTTTATGAAAGCAGGGAAATGTGTGTCCGTAAGTAAAACCTTCATCCCTTTAAGCTTCACATATTTTTCCCAGTGCTGGTTTACATCTATTAATGGCAGCCAAAATGGAGGCCTGGGGTGATGGGCACCTGGGAGATCACTCCCTTTCACGCTTGGCTGCTTTCTTGGTCTGGGTAAGGGGGAAGCATTAACTCTGTCCCTCTGTCCTATCAAAATTTTCCAAATGAATGTCACTTGCATAGAAAACAGGTGTTATAGGAAGATGATTCAAGGCCAGATGCAGCAATGTTAATTACGCTTCTTCAATAAATGTCTCTTTGGAAATTGGTCATTAGATTTTGGTTACAAGACAACAGAGATATAACTTTCTTGCAGCAGCTGACCAGAGTCCTGAGTCAACTTGGGAGAGACCAACATATTCTTTTCTGGTACATAGGATGAGGAGGATGATTAAAAGTAGAGGAGCTTTCACAATATGAAATGACTATAAGTCTGGGTCACAAAGTAGACCTTCTTTTTTCACGATCGTTTTCTCTCTCCCTTCCCCTCCCCATCTCACCAATTCATTGCAAGATGTCTGGAGAGAAATTTGATATTTTATGAAACACTTCAGAAAATCCTAGATTACCTTGTGGGGTGCAGTTTGCAATTGAGGTTTCTTACCATTGTATATAGGACATGTAGAAGACAGATCATTAAAAACAATTTTATTCAAATATTTTGGCTCAACCACAGCTAGAGGGGCACCTTTGCTTTCTGGGCTGAGACACTGGTGTTGAGATGCATAGAGAGAGACAGGTTCTGCTCTAATTTGAAGGCACTAGGAATGATTGGACACATCTGGGCTTAGGAATCTGCAGAACTGGATGATAGCACTGACTGTGCCCCCCCTCAGTTGGGTGACCTTGGATGTGCCATTAATATCTTTTTGAGGCTCCTTTGAAAGAGAAGGCAGCAGGAAAAGAGGAAAACCAAATACGAGATGGGTTGACTCCATAGAAGAGGCTAGAGGCATGAGTCTACAGAAGCTGAGCAGGGCTGTTGAGATGGATGTCACTCATTCATAGGGTCACCAAGAGTTGGATCCAAGTCAATGGAACATCTCTCTTACACACACACACACACAAACGGCTTGGACCAGTATATGTGTCCTCCTCCTTTCAACCCCTGGATTCTATTCTTTTTGTAGATGGTGACAAGTCTTCAACGTTAATTTAGAACTAGGACTCTATATGATAATTACTGTTTATTGAAAAAAAAATAGAAAGTGTAACTAAACAAAAAGAAGAAAATGAAAATGCATTGTGAATGTCTTTCCTGGTCAGTAAATGTACTTCTGTAACATATTGCAAATGTCAGCATTATTGCATTATAGATATTTATTTAACCAATTTCAACTATTGAATATTTATGTGATTTTCAAGTTTTACCTACTATGAACTGACTGCTCTAGAAGACATTACTGTGATTAAATCTTTGTGCATATCTTCGATTAATAGGTAAGGATAAATTCCTAGCAGTAATATTGCTGGGTCAGAGGTTTACACATATTTCTAAGATCTTTGGTGTGTTTCCAATTTATGACTCTCATCAGCAGTGTATGAGAATATTTGTTTGTTTATACCCTGTGCCAATTTTTTCTTTGCTAATTTTTTATTAATTTGCATATCTTTGATTCATAATGATGCTGAATAAGAAAAAATACATGTTTATAACCAAACATCTTAGAGAATAATCATGAACTGATATCTATGGCCCAGGACGATGGGGCATTTTCAGAGGAAAGCACCAAGTGCACACAGAGTGGAGAGTGGGGACCCGCCTGGCTGGCTGGTGTCCTTGCCAGTGTTCAAACTTGTAAGCACAATTGTCAGCATACTGGGAGAGCAGTTTTATTTTCCAGGATTCATTTCTATTAAACAAGGTCGTAGGAATTACATATAAAGCCAGGATGCTGATTCATCAAGTGACACAGAGCCTGAAGAGGTGCTTGGGCCATCTTCTGGCCGTTCCTTCTCTCCTTGAAGGCCTGGCACATGGAAAGCTAGATTTTACTGCCAAACTGGTGTGGGGAGCTAGGATCCAAGAAAGTTCAGTTAGAGTTTCAGTATTTCGTGGCCCCAGCCTTGCATAGCCCCCAAACTGTCTTTTTATTCAATAGTGCAGCCCATCTCAGAAAGCTGTCCAATTCTACTAGTACCATCATACCTGAAAATTATAATGGTGAAAATAACTTTTCCTTTATCGCACACTAGACAGGTTGCAAGGTGTCCTCCTTCTTGCTGAGATGGACACCTCTAGAATTTGCCTCTAAAATGCTCTCTTTTCTAAGACTTCTTGGCTGACCAACTGCCCCAGGAGACTGAAACATTTTTCCTTTAGATATGTTAATATATTTCATCAGCATACTGTCTAGTCTCAGAGGCCTGGGAGGTATTTGGTCTCTTTAAGGGTATTTTGCATCTCTTCATTCTGATGTCTTGATTTCGTAGCTTAACCCAGACGACAATCAAGCTTTCCTGATTTCCTTGTTCTTGGAATTGCCTCCAGTACGTCTGTACTCTCAACAGCAGGCACTGGTGAGGCACCCTTGTGGGTAGAGAAGGAAGACGAGAGAGCACAGGATTCCTGGTTCTGCTTTCATGATCTCTTTTTCGACTAGGTTTTGCTGCCAGGCACATACCACAGTCACCATTTTTAACTGTTTCCAGTCACCAAAAGGAATCGAAGCACAGGAATCAGTTATCATTTTAGTTTAATTTTTGGTAGTCAGTTTACCTAGAAGACAAGAAAGGATGGTTTCATGCAAATACCTGTATTTGAAAAAGTCTCTTTTAGGTAGCGGATTAGTTCTTTCTGGAGGGCAAGTCCCATCCTCTCATCTCTCCCCACCCCTGCTTCATCCTGCCCAAGATTATGCATTTCTGCTAAACTCTCAGGCTGTGCAAAAGCTGCTGGTCCACAGAGTACACTGTGAGTAACAAGCTCTGTATCCGGAAGACAGACGGATGTCATCAGGCAGGCAGAACCGAAAAGGAGAGTGTAGGGAATAGCATGGTTACAAGACTTTCCTAAGAATCTGGTTGGAAAAAAAAAAGTATTAGAAAAATTTCCATAAAGAAGATATTACTAGACATGAAGCGGTTTATGATTCCTTGATGAGGTTTTAATCTGATCATAAAATTAATTGAACTTTAAAGATTACTCATCCTTCAGGGTTGCTACTCTTTCCTAATTGATGTTTCATCACTTTTGATTTGGAGAAATAGAAATATTAATGAACAAATGCCCAGATTAATAAAATAGTTTTAATATGTGTGTGTACATTTATATGTATATATGGTATGTATGTAGTATGTGTGTATATGTATATGTGTATTTGTGTATGTTTTTTAAAATTGAGATATAATTAACATAACATTTTATTAGTTTCAGATGTAGAACATAATGATTTGATTTTTGTATATATTGTGAAATATACCACAATAAGTCTAGTTAACATCCATTGCCACACATAGTTACAAATTGTTTTTTCTTGTGATGAGAACTGTTAAGATTACTCCCTTAGCAACTTTCAAATATACAATACAGTATTTTTCACTATAGTCATGATATTGTATATTATATCCCCAGGACTTACTTATTTTATAACTGGAAGTTTGTACCTTTTGACTACCTTTATGCATTTCATCTACCCCCTGCCTCTGGCAACCTATAATCTGTTCCCTGTGACTATGAGTTTGTTTGTTTGTTTTTTTGTTTGTTTGTTTTCGATTCCACTTAAGTGAAGTCATATAATTTTTGTCTTTCTCTGATTTATTTTACTTAGCATAATGCCCTCAGGATCCATCCACGTTGTTACAAATGGCAAGATTTCATTCTTTTTTATGGCTACATAGAGAGCGAGCAGAGAGAGAGAGAGAGAGAGAGAGAGAGAGAGAGAGAGAGAGAGATAGAGAGAGAAAGAGAGAGAGAGAGAGAGAAATATGTCTTCTTTATCTGTTCTTCTATTGATGAACTCTAAAGTTGTTTCTATATCTTGGCTACTGTAAACACAGGGGGTGCAGATATCTTTTCAAATTAGTGTTTTTGTTTCCTTCAGATAAATATCCAGAAATGGAATTTCTGGATCATATGGTAGTTATGTTTTTAATTTTTTGAGGAAACTCCGTACTATTTTCCATAGTGGCTGCACCAATTTACATTCCCACCAACAGAGCACAAGAATTCTAATAGGTGTGAGGTGGTATCACCTTGTAGTTTTGATTTGCATTCCCTTGATTATTAGTGATGATGAGCACCTTTTTATGTCCTGTTGGCCATCTGTATGTCGTCTTTGGAAAAACAGCTATTCAGATCTTCTGCCCATTTTTAGATTGGATTGATTTTTTTTTGGTATTGAATTGTATGAGTTCTTTATATATTTATCAACCCTTTATTAGATATATGATTTGCAAATATTTTCTCTCGTTAGTAGGTTGCCTTTTCATTTTGTTGATGGTTTCCTTGCTATGCAGAGGAAGAGTTTTAGATTGGAGTACCACTTGTTTATTTTTGCTTTCATTGCCTTTGTTTTTTGTGTCAAATCCAAACAATTATTGCCAAGATTGATGTCAAGGAGCTTAACACCTATCTTTTCTTCCAGAAGTTTTATAGTTTCAGGTCTTACATTCAAACTGTTATCCACTGTGAGTTGATTTTTGTGTATGGTATAAGGTGGAGGTCCAATTTTATTCTTTTGCATGTTGCCGTCCAGTTTTCCCAACACTACTTATCGAAGAGACTATCTTATCCCCATTGTATATTCTTGTCTCCTTTGTTGTAGATTAATTGACCATACACGCATGAGTATACTTCTGGGCTCTTTATTCTGTTCCATTGATCTATGCATCTGTTTTTATGCTAAAGCATTCTGCTTTGATTGCTTTGGCTGCATAATATAGTTTGAAATCAGAAAGTATGCTGCCTCCATCTTTTTTCTTCTTTCTAAAGATCTCTTTGACTATTGGGGGTCTTTTGTGGTTCCAAATTTTAGTATTATTTGTTCTATTTCTGTGAAACATGATATTGTAATTTTAATAAGGATTGCATTGAATCTGCAGACAGCTTTGGGTAGTATGGACAGTTAAACAATATCAATTCTTCTAATTCATAGCATGGAATATTTTTCCATTTATTTGTGTCTTCTTCCATTTCTTTTGTCAATGTCTTATAGTTTTCAGTGCACACTTTTTTCACTACCTTGGTTCAATTTATTCTGAGACATTTTATTCTTTTTGAAGCAACTGTAAATGAATTTTTTCTTATTTTTTTCTCTGATTATTTCTTATTAGTGTTAATAGTAAATTTTTGATTTACCGAAGTTATAAATCCAAAAACTTCATTGTTTCTTAAGCTAAATTTAGCATACAGATGTTTCATCCATTAGTATCACAGACTTTAACAAATACATTAAAGGGCTTTGACAAATGTTTTACAAATATAAACACCATCAAGTTTTTAAAATGGAATCTGTATATTTGATAAATTCAATCTTCGTTTTAAGTAATCTAGCTGCCAGCCTGACAGACTGTCCTATGTGCTTAAATACTTTTTGTAAATCTAGTAAGTTCAACTTACAAATAAGGTGAAATCTTAAGTTCTCTTAAATGTTGTAATATTGTATTTGTAAAATTTCAACCTTAAAATAACATTTCTAATCAGTATTTAATAAATGAAATTCGAAGACTGACTTTTGATTCTAAAAAGCCACATTCTTTTAACTATTACAAATATCTTCTTAAATCTAAAATTATAAATATCATAGATTTTTATTCTTTCACACATTTCTATATTAAATTTAAAATATTTACAAGGCCAAAGATAGTTAACCTCTAAGGAAATAATTTTGTCATTTCAGGTTTTTTGGTTTACTTTTAAATAAAATTTTGTTGGTCTCTTTTCAATTTGCTGAAGTTATTTATTTATCTATTTATTTATTTTTAAATTACAGTAAAAAATACATAACATAAAATTTACCATCTTAATCATTTTTAAGTATGCAGTCCAGTGGTCTTAAATATATTCACATTGCTGTGCAACAGACCTCTAGACTTTACCTTTCAAAACTGAAACTCTATACCCATTAAATCTTAATTCTCCTTTTTTCCTTCCCCGAGTCCTTGGCAACCACCTTTTACTTCTACTTTCTGTTCCTAGAATTTTGACTACTTTAGATACTTCATATTTAATTTAGATTTTGACTACTTTAGGAATCATATGGTATTTGTCCTTTTAAGACAGACATTACACTTAGTATAACATCCTTAACCTCCTTCATGTTGTAGCCTGTGACAGGATTTCTTTTTCAGGGCTACATAATATTCCTTTGTATTGTTTTCTGAAGTTTTTTAGATACCAGAGTACATGGCCCTTGATGACTACCTTAATGGAACATACTGAGCCCATTGTCTGTTTTAGATGTTGTATCCTGTGTCACTTAGATTTAAGACATATTATTTCCTAGTGCCATTTGTGTTTTGCTTTCAATGATAGGAACAGGCTGGCGGATAAAGTGAGACTGATTGGTTTCTCAGAGGGCCAGAGAAATGCTGATTAGATACAACAGGTGGCAGAGGAGAGAGTACAGGCTGATTTCTGTGCTCGTAAAGGAGAGAGCGTTTGAGACTGAAACTTGAATAGCAAATGCCAGGGTCAAATCAGCAGAAGGCCCAGGCTGTTCGGGGTCCCTCCCCTTGCCCTCACCAACATCATGGGGATCCATTCTCTCTTCACCCCAAAGTTCCATTCCCCTCAAGACCTCAACTGTTTGCAGCTCCAGGGATGGTTTGGAGCCAGGGCAGCCTCCTGTCTTCTACCACGGCCCCCGCTCTGAGCACTGAGGCGAGAGGAGTCATTTCTGGTTCTCTGGCACTGAGGGAGCTCTAGGCAGCTCGAATTGAGACCCAGACGTGTGATCTCCACAGTTCTGCAGCTGTGGAGTAAATGAGCGTTTGAAGCTGCCCTAGGCACCGAACCATTAGTTACAACATCAGAACTCCAGGAAAATGTGTTTGCAGGTACACACAACTGATTTCCAAACACAACTTTGGAACCCAACCTATTAGCAAATGCAGATTGCCTATAGATTTGGTTTCATGGGACTAGGAAAAGCTCACAGGAAAAGCGGCAGCAAAGTGGGTCGCTGGCATCCCTCTGTCTGTGGGAAGGATTGGTTGAACAGGAGATAAGTCTGGCCATAAAGTCTCACTCTGATGTCCTTGGCTTCACCTTGGTTAATGGGAGAGAAAGTAGATAATTTTAATCAGGGCCGCTTGCAGCAGAATCGCAAATGGACCAAGAGCATGGCCAGAGGTCCCTTCTCCAGTCCAGCTTCTGTGCCTTTGCCCAGAGGCCCAGTCTTCTCCTGCTGGATACTACAGCAAAGGAAGGGAACATTCTGATGACTGTTTCATTCGTGGTAGACTTAACTGTCTTACCCCATGTTTGTTAGGTGGAGGAGTCAAATGCTAACTTCTAATTAAAACTGTAATGGGGGTATTGCAGGCAGTGTGTCTTACAAGGAAGATATAGGAGAGGTTTGAGACTGGGTCACCCACTCGATTGCCGTGTAGGCTAGTTCCGATGGTAGATCGGTTCCCATGGATGTGCCCTGCCTGTCTTTGGCACTCGTTAAGAGAACTTTGGAACAGTAAGTAAGAAGTCTTAACTCCCACACACTGAACTGTATATGATTTCCTGTTCGTAGCAAAGAGGAGTGTGACAATTGATTACCATAGCAGTGAATAAATATTCACAGCTGATTTTCAACTTGGCCAATTTTATGAAAACCTGAACTAGCTGTAGGCAAATAAGGGACAAGAACTGTGGTTGGTGTTTATATAAAAATAGTTCCTGCAAATAAACTTTATTCTTGTTTGAATGTCATGCTTCAGTGAGCAAGGCATGTTAAGCCCAGATTTGGGGTTAAGGGCTTCAAGACATATGCAGCTCACTTACCCAGGGATGTTTTCCTTCCAGGACACAGATGCACCATACAGGTAGCACTTTAGGGGGCCACATTAGACTGTTTGCCATATAACCCATACACTTACCCTATTTCTTCTTTTTGTTTTGGAATACTGTTGTGTTAGACTGGAATTAACCCAACGCTTCCCTTTTGGGAGAGAGGGTACCATCTCTTGGAAGCAACTACCTCAGACATTGTGTTTAGAAGGATTCTGAGGCCCTGTCTGTGCTGAGAGAGAGAACAGAGCGACCCATTAGTGAGTTCTGTCATGGTCTTTGGGTGGCCCGATTGCCCCACACTTCCCATCCCTGTATTAGAGTCTGTCTGACATCCTGTACGGAGCATTTGGAACCTCTTGAGTCATGGAGATATCAGCTGAGTTTCCTGAATCACGCACCTGGCCGTGGGCTCCTGTTTTACCCAGCTTCTCTGTTTCACTGGGAAGTACTAGTATGTACTTGGTTCTGCTGTTGTCCCCAGGAAAATGAGCTTCCTCTTTGTGAGCTGGAATATTTGCCAAGCTACCTTAGGATTATTTCGTCAGAAATCTCGTTTTGGAATGAAAAAAGATTTTCAATAGCCATATGTTGCCCCAGGGTCAGCGTGGGGGGTGGGAGTTGCTGGCTTGGGTACATTGGTTAAATGGGCAAGGCTTTTGGGAGGAGCTGCTACTTGTTTCTTCCACTTGGAGATGATGGAAACACACATTTAATTCTTTATTTTCATGTCATTTTGGTCTTTGGCTGCTGACAAGCCTGGGGCTCAGGTTTTCAGGATGCGAAGAGCTGGAGCCAGAGCCACGTTTGTGAATGTGAAGATTCAGCCTTTGGCAGACTGCGTGTACGGGCAAGCTGGGCTTCTGGGGGGAGATTTACAGGAATGCAGTGAGGTCTCAAGGAGGGGAGGATCATCTCTCTGAATCTGGGGGCAATCTGAGCTTTCTGCTCTAGATTTGTTTTACGCTCACAGGCTTGTTTCATAACAAAGTTGTGGTCTTGTTATATATTTTCAAACCACCTCAGGGTATAGACTCTTTTAAGCAGACCTTTTTGAATACAGATAAAACTAAGGTAATCGTGTTAGGCTAGCCAAAGAGACCCTGAACTGACAGCATTCAGATGGTATGTCCCTAAGTATACGTTCCCGTGATGCCCTTTCTGCCATTGGCAGTAGATTTTTTCATGTTTCCATAGGGACCCTGTATTCTGTTGCTATGGAGCCCGACTTGGTTCAGAGGAACCTACCAGTAAATACTGGGAAAGGCCCTTTGTCCACCTACTGCACCAGCAGAAATGCCAATTTTCCCACACATCTACTGGAACCTAAATGTCTGTTTTCCACTGCTAGTAGCGAAGATAGGACATCTGATAAACAATGCATGAAACCTGTGTTGCCTTACGGATTGCCAATGTGTGCTCACTAGTTAGGATTTTATAAACAGAAACCATGATTTTAGTAATAATTAAAAACACTATAAATTCAAGCTAGCCTTAGTCTAAACAGATGGAAATCACATCTGCTAACTATGTTTTTGCTTAAGAAAGCCTGACTTTAGAGTCCCATGAACACAGGGCAAAAGGGAACTAATGAAACATCCCTGCTTTATCTGTAAAAAATGAGTTCCTGTCATTGCAGTCTTCACGGGACAGGTAGAATTTTTACAGGCCTTATAATTTATGCAGCCTCCTTATAGGGATAGATAATAGCTGCTATAAAATCTCAGAACAGAGAAGCAATTTTTATTGCATAACAGTTCAAATCTTTTTAGAGCAAAGTAATTTAAAATTAATGGAAAAAAACACATTTTAATCTAAGTGACCTACCAGAAAACATTGACATGACCAGGTGGTGACAGAACTTGCATTTTTTAGTCCGGGATAGAGACTGTTCGCACTTTTATAGATAATCCCGTGGTAAACCTAGTACATCCCTCTGGGCCACACACAGAGATGCTGGAGGGAGACGGATGTGGGTACCAGTGAAGATGCACTGACACTAGTCTTTCCTTAAGCAGCAGAGATAGCCCAAGTTCTAGATGTGGTTTTTTTTTCCCTTGATGACTAATTCTTTAAAAAGATTTGAAAAAAATCAGCTAGAGCTCCAAGAGAACCACCGCACAGAAAAGCAGTCTTCTTAGGTAGGTCACAGAGGGCAGCACGATCTGAAGGTGGGCCTCCCTGGCCAGTGGGGCATGTTCGAGAGGCAAAGACTGTTATGGCAAGTCTAGAGATATGGCAGCCAAACTGATGTTTAAGCCTGTAAACAACTTAGTTAATTTATTGTACTTAGCATGTAATTGAAGGACAGAAAAGGAAGTGTGCCATCTCAAATGAAATCTATCCGGGGAGGAGAACAGTTTTCCAGAATCTTGGGCCCTGGCATTGTCTGGAGTTGCATTTCCCTACTGTGAGCTACTGAATGCGCGTACGGCAGAGTTCACTGTTGCATTATCCAATAAGACTGGGAAATGCTTAGTGCTGTATCCCCTTTCTCAAAGATTTACTTTAGTCTGTTAAAGGCTCTGGGAATGCTTGGAGTAAAGGTATGTCTCAAACTTCTTTGATCATCGAAATCCTTCCCCTTTCCCAATCCCCCCCTCCCCTTTTTTTCAAGAACCTGATGGAATAATTTTTAGAGTCTCCTTTGGAGACTATTACTTTAAGGAATTTAGTTTGCTTTTATATAACTTTAGACTGGTAATTGTAAATATTTCACTTTATCAGAGACTTTTGAATCTTTAATTTCTTGGGTTTTTTTTTTTTAATCAGTTTTATTGCGATATAATTGGCATTGAGCATTGTATAAGTTTAAGGTGTAAACTGTGATGATTTGATACACTTACCTATTGCAGAATGATTACCACAATTCATGTGACTTGCTTTATTGCGTGATATTTACTTTATTGGAGTAGTCTGGAACCGAAGCCGCAATCTCTCTGAGGCATGGCTGTATACCACATTTTCTGTATCCACTAATCAGCCAAAGGACATTTAGGTTGTTTCCATATCTTAGCCATTATGAACATTACTACAATGAACATTTGAGTGCAGCTATCTCTTTGAGATCTTGATTTTATTTCCTTTGGATATATACCCAGAAGTGGGTTAGCTGGATCATATGGTGGTTCTATTTTTAAACTTTTGAGACGTTGCCATACTGTTTTCCACAGTGGTTGTATGAACTTACATTCCTGCCAACAGTTCACAGAGGTTCCCTTTTCTCTACATCCTCGCCAACACTTATTTATTGTCTTTGGGATGACAGCCAATCTAACAGGTATGACGTGGTATCTCCTTGTGGGTTTGATTTGTGGTTCTCTGATTATCAGTGATGTTGAGCATCTTTTCATGTACCTGTTGGCCATCTGTATGTCTTCTTTGGAAAAATTTCCATTCAGATCCTCTGCCCATTTTTTAATTGCATTGTTTATTTATTTATTTTTTTGCCATTGAGTAAATATTTTCTCCCATTCAGTAGATTCACTTTTCATTTTATTGATTGCTTCTTTTGCTGTGAAGCTCTTTCGTTTGATATAGTCTGACTTTTTTTTTTCTTTTGTTGCTTGTGAGTTTGGTGCCATATAAAAAAAAATCACTGCCCAGATCAATGTCAAGGAACTTTTTCCCTATGATTTCTTCTTGGAGTTTTATGTTTTCAGGTTTTACGTTTGCATCTTTAACCCATTTTGAGTTAATTTTGCTGTATAGTGTTAAATAGGGGTTCAATATAAGTTTTCTGCATGGGATTATCCAGTTCTCCCAATACCATTTATTGAAGAGACTATCCTTTTTCCTTTGCATATTCTAGGCTGTCTCATCAAATGTTAGTTGACCACATATGTGAGAGTTTACTCATGGACTGTCAATCTGTTCCATTGGTCTATGTGTCTATTTTTATAAAATTGCCATACTGTTTTGATTCTGATAGTTATGTAATATAGTTTGAAATCAGGAAGTGTGATGTTTCCAGCTTTGCTCTTTTTTTCAAGATTGCTTTGGCTACTTGGGGTCTTTTGTGGTTTCATACAAATTTTAGGATTGTTTTTTCTATTTCTGTGAAAAAAGTCTTTGGAGTTTTGATTGGAGCACAGGATCTGCAGATGGCTTTGGGCAGTATGTACATTTTAACAATGTTAATATTTCTGATCTATGAACATAGGATATCTTTCCATTTATTTGTGTCTTCTTTAATTTATTTCGTCAAAGTCTTGTAGTTTTCAATGTACAGGTCTTTCACCTCCTTGGTTAAATTTATTCCTAAGTATTTTATTGTTTTTTAATCTATTGGGAATGGAACTATTTTCTTTAACAGATATTTTGTTCTTAATGTATAGAAATGCAACGGATTTCTATATATTGATTTTTGTATCCTATTACTTTGTTGAATTCCTTGATTAGTTCTAACAGTTTTTGGTGGAGTCTTTAGGATTTTCTATATGTAAGATCATATTATCTGTTAACAGAGACAATATTACATCTTCTTGTGTGATTTTGATGACTTTTGTTTCTTCTTCTTACCTGAGTTTGTTTGGTGACTTATGTACTTTATGTATTTAAATATCCAAATCTCCCCCAGATTTGGGACGTTATCCCCCATTATTTCTTTAAATAAGCTTTCTGCCAGCAACTCCCTCTCTTTTCTCTCAAGGATTCCAATAACTCACAGATTGCTTTTTTTGATGGTATCCCATAGATCATGTAGGATTACTTCCTAATTTTTCATTCTTATTTCTTTGTTCTTTACTAACTGGATAATATCAAAATATCTGTCTTCTACGTCATCAATTCTTTTTTGCTTGATCCATTCTTTTATTGATGTTTTCTATTCCATTTTTCATTTCATTCATTATATTCTTCAGATCCAGAATTTCTCTCTCTCTCTCTCTTTTGTGTGTGTGTGTGTGTGTGTGTGTGTGTGTGTGTGTGTTTCTATCTCTTTGTGAAACTTCTCTTTTTGTTCATGTATTGTTTTCCTGATCTTGTTGAATTGTCTTTCTGTGTTTTCTTATAGCTCATTGAGCTTTCTTAAAACAGCTATTTTGAATTCTTAATCAGGTAAATCATAGATCTCCAAGTCTTTGAGGTCGGTTACTGGAAGATTATTGTGTTTTGTCAGTGGCATAGTATTTCCTTGATATTTAATATTCCTTGAAGTCTTGTGCTACTGTCTTCACATTTGCAGCAGCAGTCATCTCCTTTAGTCTTTACTGGCATTGGGAGATAAATACCTTCTGTCAGCTATGCTGAGGATTCTGAGGCTTTCTCAAACCTCCTATTCATAAGCCTGCTCCACATATTTTGCTTCCTTTTGTGGCAGAATTCTTAAACTTGTATGCCTTCTCTGCATCCTGTAACACATCAGGTCAGGTATTTACAGCTTCTCTTTTGCTTTCCCAAGGGCAGAGCTAAAGCTCAAGTTTGTGGTCTCTCCCTGGCCCACAGATTGGAGCTGGCTTTCTTCATGTTCTCACTAGCCATCTGCCAAAGCTTGTTCTCACCATTGTTGGGAGCATGCACAGAGAGCTGGACACAGAGTGAAGGTGTATGTGGGTGAGGTGCATGGAGCATTAGGAGTGCCCATTAGCCAGTTGGGGGTTTATCCGCAGACTAGGAATCCCCAGTGGTTCATGAGTGGGGGAGCTTCTTGATGGGCTCTGCAACACAATAGGATCTCCTTTCCTTTAATGCCCTCTGAGATTCCTCTCTGCTGCTCTCCCAGCCTCTTCACTTTCCCCAGTCATGCAACTCACAACTCCATACTCTGGCTGTGGCGAGAGAGAAACGGGCCTCTTTGACAAAGTCCTACACAACTGGGGAAGTTGTGCTCTACTCACATGCTCTCACTTTTCCTTGCACAAGAAATCACAGGTCACGAAGGCACTGAGCTGTGCTGCCTTGGGCGATGTGGGTAAAATCTAAGTTTTCCTCTGACCCTCTTCAGTGTGTCCAAACTCGTTTTTTCTTTTTCTTTTTTGCTCTAATGATATGCTGGAGCTGGAGCTTCTCTGCTGGAATTCTGGACTCCCACAAAGGCTCTCTCATTCACAAGTGATTGTCTTAAGACAATGTTCTCCAGGGGCTCCTGGACCATGGCCAAAATGGACTGGAGACAGTTCACAGGCCACTGCAGGGTCCACAGCTAGGACCAAGATGCCTCTTACCTGATGCATGAGGGGGCAAGACTCCTTCCAGGTCCCTTGGTGTATGGTGCTGGATCCCACACCTGCCACAAAGGCATGTTTGTCTGTGGATGGATGCTGAATTGTTGTTGTTGAGGGGAATACCATGATGGATGTCTTTTTCATGCATGTTGTTAATGTCATTTCTCTTTAATTTCTTCTAAGGACAGTCATATGTCTGTTTTCACAACTCAAGAATCGGAAAGTTTTAGTTGGGTCATGACAGAATATACAAGTCACTTCTTTGCCCTCACCGTGGCATGGAAGATGTACCCATTTACTGGCTTCACCACTTAGGTTCACCAGTGGCTGGTCCTTTCCTCCAAGTTTTGAACTATTATTAACAGAGATATTTCATGACAAACAGTTGTTCACCAAAAGTAAAGTTGTCAATGAGTATTCATATGTTACAGATCTTGATATTCAAGTCAAAACAGCTGTACAAATAATAGATTTACAGTTGATACAAGGGAAAAAAATAAAATTGAGAAAAAAGAGCAGTTAAGTTTAAAATGCAATCTGTCAAAGATCTTAAAAGCTTTATTCTGAACAGTTTAGGGCCTTTACTGATGTTTTCGCAAAGCAGGTCAATGCTGTATGCCAGCGATGGCAGACTAACAAGCTGGATGATTTGATGTATAACCATATTTTGTTTGGTCTACATTGTGTTTTACATTTAAATAGTTTTTAACATGAAACTTAGGACTTTCATCTTCCATGGGAAAAATAGGTGATTGTTTAACACTGGCTTGGCTTTCTTATGTGGCAACAGAAAGGAGACAATAAAGGGAAGTTGCCTTTTTATTTATTTAGTTTTAATAGAAATAACATATTATATTAGTTTCAGTTGTACAACATAATGATTCAATATATGTAAAGTGAAATAATCACCACAATAAGTCTAGTTAGCATCTTTCACCACATATAGTTAAAACAATATTTTTTGTGTGATGAGGACTTTTAACGTTTACTCTCTTAGCAACTTTCAACTATGCAATATATTATTAACTACACTCCCATGTTGTACATCATATCCTCATGACTTATTTTATAACTGAAAGTTCGTACCTTTTGACCCCCTGGAGCTGTCCCTTTTAGTCATGAGCAAGTGCTCGCTGAGTTTTCCCAGGTCTTCCTGACCTGCGTATTCTTCTCATGGATCCCACCTGGCCCCTGGAGGCATTTGAGTTTGTGTTCCTCAATTTTTGGTGTTCTAGTAGCAAAGGACCTGCTGCCAGCTTTCTCTCAGACCCTTAATTTTCCCCTTTTTGAAGAAATTCTACCATTTAATTTATACATTTGACTTAAGCCTTCGATACTGAAATGCAAATGTCCCTGACAAGGGAAATAACCATAGCTTTATTATTAGTCATTAGCCCTTGAATATGAAAGTCCATTTGTTCTCAAGCTAGTGTAGATGGTGAAGGAGAGTACAAAGAACATAAGGGTACCAGAATCCAGGAGGAAATGTCCAGGGACCATCACAAAGGAGGGAGGAGGGGCAAGGACATTGAACGCGACAAGTGGTGAACTTGGTGTTTGCTGTTGCTCTCTTAACGTCCCCTAGGGCTGGCCTTTATTATTAACGTGTTATTAAGATATATTGGATAACCAGTAGCAAAGTATCTGAAACAAGTGTCAGCAGGATGAAGTGGGGCAGACTAGGGGAAATGCTATGCGGTGGAAAACATGCTGTGGGAGAGAATATTGGTGAAAGAATTCCATGGCTCTGCAGAAAGTTGTTGGACCAAGAGGAATGCCATTCTAAAAACAGAAGAGACTGATATGGAACTTCTGGTAGAATCACCGTGTTTTCCTCACAGACATAAACACAACAGAAGCACGAAGGAATTAATTTATCCCAAATGAAGGTATCTTCCTTCTGGTTCATTCTCTAATCTGTATGCTCATGATTTTGAAATCCTTCTCAAATTGAATCAGTTTGCAGTTGTATCAGACCAGTTATAGGCTGAGTTGTTAGGAATTTGTGCTTAGGAAAGTTAGTTTATTCCAATGCTTATTAACTTTTTTGAAACTATGGTCCATTAGGATCATATTACTTCCATTACTTAAATCTGATTTAACGTAAAGAGACACAATGTGAAGAGTCGTGGCCAAAATAGATAATGCCTGTATATGTGTGGAATTAAGCTAAAACCTTTTTCCACTTTCAAATAAATGAATAGGATTATGTGCCCCACAGATGGTATTTCAATCCCTTGTGTGGGATCCCTTACAATAGTCTATTTCAACATAAACTTTTTTTTCTGTATAAGTCATTCACTTTGTAGAGGAAAAGCGTAGTAGAACGTTGCATTGTGAGTTTTAGTATTAGTATTTCCTCAAATAACTTTCTTGGGAGGGTCTAAAGCCAACACCTTCATAAGTATTTGGAGAACCCATCTATCAATGACAACACTCTCTTACTGAAATTTCAAAATATTTTAGGGTTAGCTCAGATTTTTTTTTTTTTTTTAACTTTGCCCTCTTTTGTATATGAGAAATCTCTTTGCCCCTCCCTGGAAGTTCTCACACATAGTTGTTTGTTTGTTTGTTTGTTTGTTTGTTTGTTTGAATAGCTCTTCTGATGTAACATTGACATAAAATAACCATACAAATTTAAATGTACAATTTGATGGATATGGCGTATGTACAACCATGAAAGCATCACCTCAGTTATGATAGTGAACCTATTCATCACATACAAACTTCTTTTCACACTCCTGTGTAATTCCTCCCCTCCACTCCTACCTGCCCCCCTTTTTCCGCAGGTAACCACTGATTTGCTTTCTGTCACTCCAGATTAGTTGTATTTTCTAGAGCTTTATGTAAATAGAATCATACAGTATGTTCTCTTTTATGTCTGATCTCTTTCATTCAGAATAATCATTTTATGATTCATCCATTTTGTCTGGATCATTAGTTCATTCCTTTTTCATTGCTAAGTAGTATTCTATTGTATGAATATAGCACAATTTATTTATCCTTTTATGTGTTTATAGACATTTGGGTTTTTTCCAGTTTTTGGCAATTACAAATAAAGCTGCTTTAACAACTCCTGTACAAGTCTTTGTATGGACAAACGCTTTTATTTCTCTCATGTAATAACTAGGATTAGAATGACTAAATTATTTGGTACATGTACACAAGTGTTTAGAGATGCTTTTTTGTAATATCCAAACTGGAAACAATCCAAATATCCATGAATGTTTTTTGGAAACTGCCAAACATTTTCAAAGTAGTTGTCCATTTTAATTCTATGCACATATTTCAGATCATACACATGATACAGTCAGTCTTTTTAATTTCAGTCATTTGAATAGATATGTAGTATTATCTTATTATAGTTTTAGTTTGCACTCCTCTGGTGACTGATGTCATTGAACATCTTTTCATGAGCTTATTTGCCATTAGTACATCTTTTTCGGTGAAGTGTTCAAATTTTTTGCCCGTTTCTTTATTTGTAATTGAGCTTCTTCTTCTTCTACTTTTCAATTTAGTGTTCTTTACATATTTTGGATACGAGTTCTTGATCAGGTAATATTTTTTGAAAATATTTCTTCCATTCTGTTACTTATCTTTTCATTCTCTTAGTGTTTTTTGAAGAGCAGAAATTTTTAATTTTGATGGACAGATTTATTAATTTGTTCTTTCACAGACTATGTTTTTGGTGAGGATCTAAGAAATCTTTTCCAAATTCAAAGTCGAAAGGTTTTTCTCCTGTGTTTTCTTCTAGAGGCTTTATACTTTTTAGGTTTTACATTTAAGTCTATGATTCATTTTGAGTTAATTTTTTGTATATGGTATGAGATTATATATCTACATTTATTTACTGACATGTGGATATCCAATTCTTCACTGAATTGCCTTTGTGTCTCTGTCAAAAGATAATTGTCAATTTATTTATAGATTTATTTCTGGAAACTCTACTATGTTTCATTAACCTTTTTGTCTATATGTATGGCAATATCACACTTTCTTGATTACTATAGCTTTATTAGTCTTTAAACGAAGTGACATTGGTCCTCCAACTTTGTATTTCTTTTTCAAAGTTGTTTTGGCTATTGTATGTATTTTGCATTTATATATAAATTTTAAAATCAGCTTATCAATTTCTACCAAAAAAAGCTGCTGGGGTTTTGATTGGTATTGTATTGAATCCATAGATCTGTTGGGGGGGAAATTGATATCTTAACAATACGGAGTCATCTGATTCATTAGCAAAGTTTATCTCTCTAGAGAGAATATGTATATCCTCCTGTTGCTGGGTGGAGTATTCTATAAGTAGGTCAAATTGGTTGACAGTTTTATTCAGTTTTTTAATTTCTCTCAGCAATGTTCTTAGTTCTTAGTGTATACATCTTTCACCTTTTTGGTTAGATCTATCCCTTAGTATTTCATATTTTTGATGGCTTTAAATGGCTTTAAAGTGTTCAATTTCTGATTGTTCATTGCTAGTATATAGAACTATAATCAAAAATTTATATTGGTTTTTATAAAAAACTTTGTTAAACTCTCACTTTTTTTTTGTAGATCGCATCATACCATATACATGCATATATTTATACAATTTGTAAAGGCAGTTTTACTTCTTCATTCCCAATCTGGATGTTTTTTATTTCTTTTTTCTTGCCTTATTACTCTTGCTAGAACCTCCAGTACAATACTGGATAGAAATTATAGGAGTAGACATCCTTGTCTTGTTCCTAATCTTAGGGGGAAAGCATTCATTCTTTTATACTATTGGGTATAGTATTTGTAGTAGGTTTTTCATATTTGCCCTTCATCAGGGTAAGGAAGCTCCTTTTCAGTTCTAGGTTGTAGAGAATTTTTATCAGGAATGGATGTTGGATTTTGCCAAATGCTTTTTTGGCATTTTTTGAGATCACAATTTTCTGCTATTATGGATATATATATATATATATATTTATTTTTTATTTTTTTAATTTTTATTTTTTTATTTTTTTTAATTTAGGACCTGATGTCTTCCAAAGAGGAAGTGTGTTAGGAATCATGTTTAGCTGCAATAGATATCTGTAAAACATAAACATATACACACTTGGGGTTTATTATCTTTATGTAATGAGAAGTGGGTGGTATATGGCATTCATTAATCCATGCAAGGGATTCAGAGCAAAGTGTCCTATGATTCTCTGCGCCCTTCCCTCAGATCGCCTGATAGTATTTGCAGATTCAGTCATTTTGTCCACACACCAGGCATCAGGAAGGAGAAAGAGAAGAGAAATGTCACTTACCAATTAACTCTGTCCTCTTACACTGTTTTCCACGTGGACACTTCAATCCAGAAAGAGGGCTGGAAAATGTAATTTATTGCTGGTCACATTATTGTCCTTGGTGAAAGTTGGATTCTGTTAATAAGGGTGGAGGGAAGAATACACATTTTTTATACAATTAGTGATATTTGCCGAAGACACTGCTAGTAATTGCTCTTAGTACTTATCCTTAAGAGTCACGAAAGCCCTATGAAGAGTGGAGCGACAGGAACTTTAGATCTGGATTTTCTTTCTATTACATTTACTAAGTGTAAATTTGTAGGCTCCCAGTGTTCTTTCACCTTCTATGACTGATCAGCCATTTATGCAGGTGTCATATATGAACCACAGGTGGCTATGGGACAAGAGCTTCTGACCCCAAGCAGTGGGTTATGCAATTTTGGGGATGGGATGGACGGAGAATGGAGTATGAGGCAGCTGTTGTTGGCCACTCTTTCCTGCAACTTTATGACAAAGGTGTCCAGTTTTTCAGTTCAGAGCTTTTCTCTTTCATGAGACCCACCTTGATCTCACTCCAGTTGGAATTAATTGCTTTCTTTCAGCAACTTAAAAAAATCTACTATATATTTTTTAAGACAGCTTTATTGGGGTATAATACATATACCATACATTTCAACCATTTAAAGTGTACAATTCAGTGGTTGTTTATCTATTCACAGAGTTGTGCGAAGATCACACAATTTTAGAATATTCCATCACCTCAAAAAAAACCCTGTACCATTAGCCATCACCCCACATTTACCCCTAATCCCTTCCAGCCCTGGACAACCACTAATACCCTTTCTGTGTCTGTAGATTGGCCTTTATAGACATTTCATGTAAATGGAATCCTTAAACGTGCTCTCATAGTGTGTTGTTATTACCCTGTTATTACCTCTGTTATTACCCCTGCATTTTGCTCTGTGTTTATTGGGTTTGAGGGGCCCCTATGCTACTTCCTCTGTGGACTAAGAGTTCCCGATTTACCATCTTTGTATCACAGTAGTGCCTAGCAATGTGTCTGCTATTTCAGTGAATATTAAATTGAAGGAAAAGAGAATTCCCTTCCCTTTTATAAACAAACACAATAGGGTAGGCTGCAATGTAATGTTTGGCAACATGAAAACAAAATTATTCCTGTCCGTACTTGAACACTGTAGTAGCAATTAGATTTTGTAAAAGCTTTGCATATAATTGGCATCAAACAAAAGTATGGAGTGGATAAAGTTTATCTTGGAAGTCCACCCTTAGCGTTCTCTCTCTTCCTCATTTGAATCTTCTAACTTCTAACTCCTAACCATCTAGTACACCTGCCCTAGTTTCTGACCCAATACAACCTTTACCACCCTTTTTACCCTGCCCCCTCCCATTAAAACTCATCATAAGTTTTGTTCTACTGGGAGTCAGGCACCAGGGTTGAATCCTACTTTTGCCTCTGACACCAGCTATAAGTATTGGGAAAATCATTCCATTTTTCAAGTTTCAGTTTCCTTGTCTGAAAAATGTGGGGGTGATATTCAGTAGAGATACCTTTAACTCTAAAAATCTATGTTCCTTAATAGCAACTCAGAATAAATGAGCAAAAACAAGATTTGTGACTTATGCTCTTTATTTGTAAGAGCAGAACAAAAGGAAATTCTGAGGGAAGATGGATTAGTTGGAAGGTTTGTGTTTCTATTGAACAGTTATTTTCAGGAGATGCTTTACTCATAGAAACATTTTTTCAACTTAATTTAAATGAATTGATTATATTATATCCTTTAGGACAACAGTAGGTACTGTGTTTAGAGAGAGATAGAATTGATTTATAAAGGAATCTTTTGTCTGCTCACTCCTATTTTCACCTTTTTCCCATACTAGGTATAAGTCAGAAGGGAAATGTACGTGGCAGAAGAGAAAACTATTGAGTATAGTTAGTAGCTCTTAGTATTAAAGCCAAGTGTTTTCAAGTGAAAGGAATGAGGTCCATGGCACTGGTAATGGGATTTAAATGGATTTAGGAACTAAGGCTGACAGAGGAACATAATTAGAAAAGATTCCAGGGTCATCATGTCAGTCCTCACCTGTTCATTAGGCAGACAGGCTGTCCAGAGCTTTCACTTCAAAAAAAGGGAATACTCTTCTCATCAGTGTCTCTTGCTGTCTAGCTCTTGAGGGCAAAGATGCTTTGGCTGCTCCTTGGAACTTGATGTGTCTACAGCAGTGTACTTATTGTTTTGTATATTCAGCTTACATCTGGTCTCTAAAAGAGTCTACTGAAAACTTTTCTTAAAGAGAGATGTGAGAAATAAATCATAGTGGACATATCATCTTTGCTAGCTTTTCCTGGTTTAAACTGCCATTTTAAAAATAAGAAGAAAGGACATGAGCAGGAAATAAAATGACTGTTGTCATTGCTGTGAGAGCCACACTTATGAGGGGTCTTTTGCATCTGTCCTTGAAATCTAAGCTGTTAAACATTTGCTAAGGAGAAGCTCTGTTCCTTTTTTCTTTTCTAGTTCACTTTGGGATTTTCTGCAGGTCAAATTCATGTCTTTAGCCTTCCTGGGTTTCTCACGTAGAGTTTTAGTCATGGAAGCTCTACAGTAGGTGGCATCTGAAGCTTAAAGAGGAAAGACGGGGGCTGAGGTGGGGATCTAGCTCAGCTGATCCTAGACAGAGAGTTTATGTCATCAGCACGTATAAGGTCTGACAATTAAGTTTGCTAACTTGTAGCAATGATGTTGCTAACCTTTTTTGATATCAGAGGGATTATTCATTATGAATTTGTACCAACTGGACAAACAGTTAACCAAGGTTACTATTTGGAAGTGCTGAAAAGGCTGCATGAAAAAGATGAAAACGACCTGAACTTTTCACCAACAATTCATGGCTCTTGCATCACGACAATGCACCAGCTCACACGGCTCTGTCTGTGAGGGAGTTTTTAGCCAGTAAATAAATAACTATATTGGAACACCCTCCCTACTCACCTGCCCTGCCCCCCAATGACTGCTTTCTTTACCTGAAGATAAAGGAAATATTGAAAGGAAGCCATTTTGATGACATTCGGGACATCAAGGGTAATATGACGACAGCTCTGATGGCCATTCTAGAAAAAGTTTCAAAATTGCTTTGAAGGGTGGACTAGGTGCTGGCATCAGTGCATAGCTTCCCAGGGGGATTACTTTGATGGTGACCATAGTGATATTCAGCAATGAGGTGTGTGTAGAACTTTTTCTGAGTTCGTGAACTTGTCAGACCTCGTATGCCATAGTTTTCCTGCCACTTGGTGAGTTGAGACATCAGAGAACTAAGAGAATTTTACAGCTTATTCTGTTCTCTTCTCTTGGCTCCTTTTCTTTGCTCCTGGTCGTCTTACCGGTAATTGGTGAAGGCTATTGCTAAAGTGGAAAGTACAGAGCTGGTGGGATAAGGCCATGGAGCAGAGATGGCTGTTATATGACAGAGTCTAATGCTGTGTATAGATTCTGCACCATGGCAATAGAATTTAGTGTTCTTTCCTTTTAGAATCCATGCCAACAATATTTCCCATGATTTAGATCACTATTTCACTTTAGGCTTCAATACTCAGAGGTAATTCCATTGCCTTTAGCTTTAATTAAGAAAAAATCATTAGGAAAGCAGAATTCCCTCTTCTAATTCCTAATTAACTTATAGACAAATTTGTTTTCTGGTGTTTATTCACATTTTTCCTCCAACTTTGGCCAAATGTTAGTTAGTTCAAAATTTTCATAAAAATAACCTAGAGCTTAAAATTACCATCATAGGATTCTTTTTGAATCTATTATAATTGACTGAAGTTCTTGATGTTCATTTCATAAAACACAAAGTTTATAACATCAGGAATCAACCGTGAGAGAGAGAGCATCTGTATTGATTATTCAGCAATCTCAAAGCATTCTGAAGGATAGCTCCTCTAAATTTTACACTTAGAAATTTACTTAATATCTTTTTTTTTTGGAATTAACAAAACAAGAGCAACAAAAAAAACAATTGATTGGAACCCAAGAATATGCAATTCTGATTCTTAATCCTCTTGGATGCATGTTTAACATATGCATTTCTTTACCCATTTTGATATTGGAGGAAAGGTGCTAGGCTTGCCTGCTCCATCTTACCTTTCTTCCTAGTTGATTCAGGTGGGTACAGTGGAAATCATTTGGGGTCACTCCGGGGTTAAGAGCCAACACAACTACAGCTAAAGCCAAAGTTTAATATGCAGCCTCTATGGTAACTATGAATATTAAAGACATAGTTTTGGGGGAGAGAAAGATGAGTGGTAAAAGCATGTAAAAGGAACATAAGGAGTGAAAAAAATGAAAAGATACAGAAGAAAGGAGAGAAACAAATTGAGACCTACATATAGAACACCCCCAAAATCCTTTCATTGTCACCCACTCCCAGGTAGATATGAAACCCTAGGTGGCTCTGATCCAATCCAGTGTCCTGGGAACCCAGATATTTTCAAATTTTTAAATGGTAGAATTGATTCTTTTGTCAGAAGAAAACTTATATAATGCACGAGATATAAAAACAAAATAGTGGCATTTTATTCAATTTATTTAAACTAAAAATAAAATGTTTATACCCATATGTCCTATCCTTCTACCCCCACCTCTGGCAACCACAAATCTGTTCTCTGTATCGTGAACTTGGGTTTGCTCTTTTAAGAGTCTACATATAAGAGAAATCATATGATATTTGTCTTTTTCTGCCTGACTTATTTCACTTAGCATAATGTCCTTCAGACCTATATCTATCTTGTCACTAATGACATTTCATTCTTTTTTATGGCTGAATAATATTTCATTGTGTATATATATCACAATTTCTTTATTCAGTCATAGTCACCCATTGATGGACCCTTAGGTTATTTCCATATCTTGCCTGTTATAAATAATGCTACAGTGAACATAGGGGTGCATATATCTTTTCAAATTAGCGTTCTTGTTTTCTTCAGGTGAATACCTGAAGTGGAGTTGCTGGGTCATACAGTAGTTCTAGTTTTAATCTTTTGAGGAAACTCCAAACTGTTTTCCATAGTGACTGCACCAATGTACTTTCCCACCAGCAGTGCACAAGGGTTCCCTTTTCTCTACATCCTCACCAACAATTACTTCTTTTTGATGATAACCATTTGAACAGGTGCGAGGTGATATCTCATTGTGGCTTTGATTTGTGTTTCCCTCATGATTAATGATGTCAAGCATTTTTTTCTGTCAAGGCCATCTGTCTGTCTTCTAAAGCAGTGGTTTATTAATATAAAAGTACAAGTTAACATTTATAACATTTCCTTAGTATAAAATTGATTGGTGAGAATAAAACTCTTTTAAATAAACATAGAATTTGACATTCGAGGATATGGGTGACACTTTTTTTCATCAACCACCATATTCAATTTCTGTGTTTTCTTTTAAATACACAATATCAGAAAACTCTTGTTTCATATTTAACGCAAATAGTATCTGATTTTTAAAACTTCTGGAGACATACAAACCATATTTTAAATAGTTTTAGTATGTTGAAGGAGGAGAAATTGATAAATTGGGATCTGAAGACTGATTACTAACAATATGTTGTAAACAGAGATGTCATCAGTACATAAGACAATTGAGAAAAAGCACTTTCATTTTTACATATTTACAGTGGGCATCACCACTGTCTGTAAGGTGGGAGTGTCCTGTGTGCATATTCTACCATATAACATTGTGCGATACAGAACTGCACAACATTAGACCTGAGCCTTCTGTGTCATTTAATTTATCTTTGCATACTCCAGTTGTGGTAGTTTGCAGGCTTGTGTGCGCATATCTATATTTTAAAGGGTGAACAGTACAGAGCTATGAGCTTATAAATGAACGGCACATCTATAATATCAAACACTTGCACAGTCGTGGCAGGAGACACTGAACCCTGAGGTTGGTACGTACTGACTTAACCTGGCAGCATGTCAACATGTTGTAGGACTAGTGTGTTCATATGTTAGAGGCATATTTTGCTCTTAATTGCAATTAGATATGTAATAGTCTGAATCAAACAAGGTGTTCCTAACCATCTCCTTCAAACTGTGGTATCGAAATCTCTACTCTGGACCAATGTCCCAAGCTCATCTAGCCTGCACCCCTCACCAAAATGCCTGGGTGCTAAAGAATGATTCTGATGATGGAAATGAGATTGCATTTCCTGAAATTTATGGTCTATTTTGTTATGGTGTCCTCTACCTTTTGGTTTTTGTAATAAATTTGTATTTTTCATTAATGTATTCCCACCTAATTCTCAGAATAAAGTCCTGAAATCTTAGTTTGGTTTTCAAGGTCTCTGTCTCTCTCTCTCTCACTCTCCTCTGTCTCTCTCTCCCCAAAGCTATTACTCCAAACACTACACTCAAACAGGTCTCATTTCCGTTTGTTTTTCTTTCTGCCTTTTGCTTTTGCTTTCTCTTCCCTTTTCTCTTCATGTCTAATTTTTTTTGACAAAGAATTTAGAAGTGATTATCATTTTCGGTCCAGCAATAAATATAATGTATATACACACACCAATGTATAAATCACATAAAAATAGTTAATGACATGGAAAGATTTTCCTATTATTTTAAGTAGGAAGGCAAATTGAAAAATATTATGATTATGTTTTGTTTTGTTTTTTCCTTGAGGAGAAAAATATATAGGAAAAAAAATTCCTGATGGTTCTACATACACAAAAATGTTACTAGTCGGTAGAACTGGGGATGAGATTTATTTTGCTTACTGTTTTTTTATATTTGGACAATTGACCTGTTTTGCTTTTGTGATAAGACATGAATTAACAAAACTTAGCTCTGAAGCATAGTATATCTTAACCCATCTTTATATAAATTTTTGGACTACCTTAACCAAAACTCTTCCAAGTTGTTCTCACAACTACTCATATATCCAGGTATTTTTAAAAATGTTTAATTAATGTAAGTGGCACTAAGGTCAAAATTAATGCTCAGCACCGCATATTTTTGAGATCCCTTTCTTTCAGCCCACTGAAATTTGATTTAGAAATCAGCAGATTACCCAATCCAGTCATGTTGGCAAAGATACCCCTCACCTCTATGGGTTGGGTCACACCTAAGATATTTACTAATGAAAGAGGAATTGAGATTTACTCTTAGATGCCTGAGTAACATTTTGTATATATTCTCCTCAAATAGAAAAAGGGCATCTAATTCTGCCATGTCATAGTTGTGAATAACATGTGCACAAAGAAATTTGACTGTTGTTTCTAGTGAAGCTGTTATGTAAAGGGGATATACCTCTCAGTCTGCTCAGTCGGCCCTGACTTCTGATATTTTGCTTTGTGGTTTGTTTCTGCATTCACATCCGCACAGGCTTCTCCCGAAACAAAGAGGATATATTTGGTAGTCCCTGATAATTTTTTTAAAGTGGATTAGGCAATTTTCCTTGAAACTTCTTTCCTAATTCAGCATGAAGTCGAATTAAATAGTAGAAATGAAGGAATTTATTTGGAGATATCAAAATAAGAAGAGGAATTGTTTGGTTACACCACAGTCTGTAAGAGGGTCGAGGAATGGATTGAAGAAAATTATCAAGCATGCGTGTTGTTTTTAAGTGATACTTGAGACTGGGATGTGAAACAGCTGTGTTGTTGGGGTTTTTTTCTCGTGCCAACTCTCCTTATTTGATTGATTTTCTCCCTGACAGCCCACTGTGCTGACAAATGTGTCCATGGCCGCTGCATTGCTCCAAACACCTGTCAGTGTGAGCCTGGCTGGGGGGGGACCAACTGCTCGAGTGGTAAGTTTCCAGCTGCTGTTGTCTATCTGGGGATGTTTGTGCTGTATGGGCCTCCTTGTCTGCAGACTACCGTGAGCCATGGGTTTCCCTTTTCATCCCTATGCTGTGGATTCCAGACCCATATCCTTAACAGTTTCTTTTAAATCTGTGAATGTATCATATACAGAACTGCTTTTCTACCTGAGTATAAAGAAATATACTTGGAAAGGAGATTCCAGTAATCTGATGCTGATACTTCTGTAAATACAAATGCATTTTCCAGAGTAGAGCAGTTGTGGTAACACCGCTATTGTATTCTAACTTGTGTTTTAACTTTTTGATTTGCCTATGATACTGTCTTGGTGATTAAAATTTACCACCTGTTGGTTTTAACTCAGAAGTAAAATTGATATTTTCAATGCTTAGCATAGTTATCTCTGCATTGTGAGATGCAAATAATGAATACTCACTGAGATAACTTTCAAGACAAACATTGGTAATAAATGAAAATTCATGAACAGTTTGGTATGAAATTAAACATAATATAGTATGTAATCTGTCTGTTATGTTAGAATTATAATTCTAAAATAATTATATTTTGGACTATAAGCAGGTTGCACTTAAAATCTCGTATTCTTTACTGTGAGTATTAAATGATGTAATGTAATGTAATAAATACAATTACTTTTCTAAATTTCACAGTTGAAACTTAAGTTTTCTGGCTCACTTGTAGCGAGTGTAATTGCGTATACTTTCTGTTCCCTTATACTTCTTTTTTTGCCTTGAGAAATGTGGGAGGGAATCAAAGTACAACTAAATTATAATGCATGAACCATTATGTTTAGAGAAAGGAAATAATAGTTTTAAAAATTAGCTGACTTTCAGGATAGCACAAATTTGTCCTCATCGCTGCAAAATAATATTCTGAAACTAGTCCAAAAGGACTTCAAGCCATTAGATAAGCTGGCTTTAAGAATTTTTACTTCCTTACTTTTGGAATCAGGAGATGACTCTTTATCTGGTTAGAACTACTTGTTTTAGAGTTGTGATCTCTTGACTGTCCCTAAAACAGCATCTCCAGGGGTAGTACTGCACTGTCTGCGTACAGAACATCCTGTGTGAAAGAGTCTTTTTATTGTATCTTAGAGAGAGAGAGAGAGAGAGAGAGAGAGAGAGTCTTTCTGCCTCTGAGAGGCTTCCAATTCCAATGGGTAAATGTCTTGCAGCGTTTTGTTTTGCTTCTGTTGGAGATTGAGAGGAGAGCGGTCATTTTGTTCACATGCTGTTGAGGCAAAAGATTTGGGATGTGGGATTTGGCTGCTGTCCATTTTTCTGGCCGACTGACCGCAAATGCGATGTGGCTTTCATTAACTTTTCCAGCTTAAAAATCAGTTGTGCCTACACATTTTGAGGGGGAAAAAAATACATTATTATATAAACTGGTGGGAAAGAGAAGAGTGGATGTAGTCGTCATTTGAAAAGTGAGATTTGTTACTATTTCCAAGGGCACGAAAGCTGTGGAGTAATTTCAGTTGTATTCATACTTTGTCTCAGAAGAACTGCAGCCTATCTTGAGCTAAGAGATCAGACACAAGAGTGTTTGGGTAAACAAAAGAACAGCCTACATGGGTTTCAGTCTCTCTAGAATTTATTTAGATCTTCTAGAAAATAAACTGTTGCTTTATTTTGAAGTTTAAGCCTTAGATCTAGAAAAATATAAGCTTCTTAGTTTTAGAGTTTGTGGAGTTTTGAATGAAGCCTCTAGAATCCTGAGAAAACATGTTCTTTCAACTCTAGAAGATGGTATTGAGGCAACTTCTAGTTTATTCTCTATAACTCATGTTTTGGCTTACTTATGATGAACAAAAGCATAAATAAATATGTTCAGATATCTGAAGTTTTCAAAGATGTTCTGAGAAAAACCTTTCTGACACTTTTTTGAAGCACATCAGAAAATGCTGTTTTGAGTTCCAGCACTGGGTCTCGTTACCTGGGTTTTGTCTGTGGTAGTTACTCCACTATCTCTCGTTAGGAGTTGTATAATTTAGTTACTATTGGCTAGATAATTCTTGAAATAAAATGCTTGCTCTAGAAATCTACTGAGTAGCCGAGTTAGAATGGCCTGATTTTCAAGGATTCAATTTCTATATCCCCTCTTTCCAGGTTAGTTTTATCCATATATTTGATGATATAAGTTAGATCCATAAAATTATTGCTTTGGTAATCAGACTAGTTCTTTGTATCAGGCAGGGTCCAATCAGGAGAAAGAAACCACAATAATTGTTTTTTCAAGGAAAAAAAGCTTTTATTCTGAAACAATTTTAGATTTATAGAAAAGTTGCAAAGATAGTAGAGCATTCCCATATACCCACATCCAGTTTTTCCCCTTGCTAACATCGTACCAGTAGTTTGCCATACTGAGAAATGGACATTAGTACATTGCTATGAAATAAACTCCAAACTTTAATTTGGATTTCATCAGCTTTTCTATTAATGTCTTCTTTCTGTTCCAGGATCCAATCCAGGGCACCACACTGCATTCCATTGTCATGTCTCCCCTGTCTTGTCTGGTCTGTGACAATTTTGCAGTCATTGTTTTTCATGACATTGACAGTCTCAAGGAGAACTGGCCAGGTGTCCTGTAGAATGTCCCCCAGTCTCTGTTTGGCTGGTGTTCTTCTCATGATGAGACTAGGGTTATGATTTTGAAAAGAATACCACAGAGTTGAAGTCCCCTTCTCATTACATCATATCAGGGGTATCATGACATTCATGTGATGTCATAATGATGTCCTCACTTGGTTAACCTTCATCACATGCTGATGTGTATGTAGTGTTTGCCAAGTTTCTCCACAAAAAGTTACTTTTTCCCTTTCCCTACTCTGTTCTTTGGAAAGCAAGTCACTAAGTCTAGCCTACCCCCAACCCAGTTTCTCCTTAAACATCAGGATCAATTATTCCAGCCAGAAGAGTAACTCCTTTTATTTATAATAAGAGCCTAAAATGACCAGATGGCAATAAATTGATAACTGTTGCACAGACTTCTCTCTCTGTAGCTTCTTTCCTTTGGAATATCCATGGGAGATTAAGGAATTAACAGAAACTTTCACATGTACAGGTTTACAAAGGCTTCCCTTGGAGATTTAATCTGTTTACCTTGTCAGTGGAAGGAAGGATTCCTATATGTGATATATAGTTAGTGTTCCTGGGTCTCAATATATTCTCTGTATAAAAAACCAGGGGTGTCAGAGAACTAACTGCACAAAGTTTGTTCCCCTGGAGTGAAATCATGGTTTATTTGACCAGACTCAGACATATTGCTTCTTTCTAAATTGAATTAATTTTTTTTAAAAACACACACATATTTTATTTTTATTGGCATCCTAATTTATACCCTACCCTATATGACATTAATCTAATTTACCTCCATCTCTCCTCCTTCCTCTCTCTCTCTCTCTCTCTCTCTCTCTCTCTCTCTCTCTCTCTCTCTCTCTGTTTTCCCCCTTCCACCCATCAAGTTCTCTGTCTGGTCATCAACTCTCTATTCCTCTTCCTCCCTCAATGGATGACAAACAACTCCGGGAGGGCAGGGGCTGTGTGTTGTTAATCTCTTTAGCCTCCATTGGGCCTGGCCTGTGGTTGAAGCACAGTAGATGTTTGTTTCATTTAATTAGATGGAATGTACTGTATGATTCTGAGAAGACCACTCAGGTGTTCATGATGCAAACTTTCACTGAGTAATTACTGTGTGCACAACATTGCGTTGGGTACTAGGGATGAGGAAGCACACGTAGGACAAAGCTCATCCTTTGAGAAAAGTAGACAGCAGTGTGACTGTCCTATCCTGGGAAAGAGAATAGCCCAATAGAAGAGGTGGATTGAGGAAGCTAAAAATGGAGGTTGGTGAAGTAGCGAGAGGTTTTCTGGGTGGACAAGAAGGGCCTAATGTGTTGCTATGGGGTGCGGCGTAATGAAAAGAAGATGATAAAATACAGACTATTCCAGAAACGTAGCTGAGAAGTCAACGAGAAGGAGCCAAGAGGGAGTTAGTAAAAGACAAATGTAGGTTTAAGAGAAAGTTTTGTGTTTATTTGCTTTTGCTTGTATTTTAAGGTGAAAAAAGACTTGGAGGCTGAAGGGTGGTGAAAGAAAAGAAGGAGAGGCTGGAGACTCAGTTGAGAGAGAGGATCATTTAACTGAGGGAACAAGGCTCCTGAGAAGATAGTTGGGGGGTGGCATGGATCCCCAGAACTGACGAGCAGGAAGAACTACTTTGCATTCCCAACAGAATGCAGAGGAAAGAGTGGCTGGCAAGGATGTCAGCAGGCTTCTGGAATCGGGGTGCTCGTGGGCCATGGGAAAGAGAATCCAAGGGAGTTCATGTTTGATGACCTTTCTTCTCTTGGCAAAGTGGGAGGAGAGATAACCAGCTGATACTAAGGGAAGTAGAAGCTGGGTCATGTTGATGATGATGACAGCAGTAGTTCTCCTTTAAAAGTGAGCACTTAGTATGTGCCAAGCATCATTGTAAGGGCTTTACGAGAATGACATTTAATGCTCACAACAGACAGTGAGATGGTTACAATTCTTCTTATCTTACAGATCAGGGAATGGCAACGCAGAAAAATTAAATGTCTTGCCTAAGTCTAGTAAATGGCGGAGACAGACTCTCACCTCATTCAGAGCCAGTAACTCAACCCCAAGGGTATGGTGCCTCCTGAAGTTGGAAAGGAGATTTAGCGAAAGCGACCAGGGACACTGAGGGCAGTGAGAGCAGGAAGCCGAAGGTGACGACAGCAGACAAATATTAAAATAAATTTCCTGGGAGATGTTGAGGGCACACTGACATTAGAGATGATGAATTTAAAATGACACCAATTTGGTTGGACTCATTTGTAATATTAAGAATGTTGGGCCAGATTGTATTTACAATCCCTTCCAAGCCTGTGATTCGATGAGTGCTTTACTCTAACAAACACATATATGCAATCCCTGAGACCTTTTTTTGTGTGGCAAACCCTTTAAACCTTTTGTAAGAGTAGCAAGAACACATCTGTTCTCTCAACCTATCTAATCCTAGTTATGATTTTCTAAACGTCTGTAGAGAAATTTATTTCTCCTCTGGCGATAGGGCATATCCAAAAACACATGGGGAAGCCCTAAATCAACCAGCAGCCCACAAATAATTTTCAAACGCCCGTTCCCGAGGCTTTTGACGTTAGGACGAGAGAGAGGCACCAGTGGAAATTAATTTTAGTTTAGAAAATCCAAACTGGGGTTTATTTAGTCACCAATAGCATTTCTTTCTAAACGTACTTGGAAGTAGTGAAAATATGCCTTGGAGGCAAGACTAGCTGAAACATTTTCAGAGACCACGTTAGGAGCACTGAAAACCTTTTATATTAAAGCTCACACGCTGTGTAGCACGGAGTAAGTAATAAGACTTTGCCTGTAGGATATTCGAGTCAGGGAATCCATTTGAAGGATAATACAAGCCAGAAATTGTAAGGCACAAAAAGCTGACTTATTCCCCAGAAAGGCTTGTTGTAAAGGTCTATTGACTGGACACAATAGTTGGATCGATGTTGTCTGGGGAGAGAAGTCACTCAGAGCCTTGTCCTCTGTGCAAGCCATTCACGTACCCATGGCTCTGTCAGAATTACTTTGGCAATCAGGTTGATGCAGCAGCAAGAATAAGCTGGGGTAGGTGGCTGGGGTTCCCTGGCAGGACACGGATGATGGGTGAGAAGGACTGAGCTCGGAATGGCTCATCACAACTGCCCAGAAGTAATTTCCCTGATGGACTTGCCCCAGTATTTTGATAGCGGTTACAAATAGAAACTGCTGGTTTTGCCTTTCTGAAGGAATCTCAAATCTGGGTCATTCCTGGTTACTCTCTGGAGGGGCAGAGAGCCTCCTCCACCTCCCACCCCAACCCCATGTTGGAGTAGAACCGCAGTAGTCCTCGTTGCTTTCCTTGCTGTGCTGTTTCGGAGTCCCACTTTCCTGATGCTTAAAATAAGGATAAGAGTATCTACTTCATGTGCTAGTGAGGATTAAATGACATAATACCTGTTTAGTGCTCAGCACTGTGCCTGGCAGCGTGATAATGCCGCAGTACTCACTTGCATATTCTTGCGTGACAAACTTGGCTTCCCCCAGACTTCGTATCACTCCAGTCTTTGAACTGGGCAATGGGTGGGGCGGCTGTCTGTGGACATCTCATTTCATCCTGCAGGCCAGCAGGAGCCTCTTTCTGTTCCCGGTCACTTGCCAGGAGACTCCCCACACAGCCCTGGTACAGTGTGTGTGTGTGTGTGTGTGTTACTCCCAACCTCTGAGCATGGATGTCTGTCCTTACCAGATGAATTTGTGTCTGGTTTATATTCCTTCTGGCGTACTGAGACATGACATTTGTGTTACTCATGCTAATGAAGTCACATGCTGTAGCTCTAAAGACAAGGCTGGGCTGTCATGTTATTTAACTCCATTCCACATCATTTACTGATTTTGTTGTTGTTATTGTTTTCGTAACCTTTTTTGTTTGCTTTGTGTAATATCCCTCCACATCCGTTTATCAGTTCATCTTGATTCAACCTCAACATATAACAAAAGTAACCTTTTCTCACTATCTCTACCGCTGCCACACAAATCCAAGCCACCATCCTCTTTTAATTGGTGATCACCATAGTCTCCTTGCTGGTGCATCTCCTCAGACCCCACTGAAATCAGTTCTCTCTAGTGTGACCAGAGCAACCTGTAAAAATGCATTTCAGAGCAAGCTGTCCCCCTCCTCAAAACTCCCCTGTATTTCCCTTTATAGTTAGAATAAACTCGAAAGCCCTGACCTTGAGCCACCAATCCCTGTTGGATGTGTCCCACCCTACCTCCCTGAACTCTGGTCATCCCACTGCTGCTCTGGGTATCTCACCGCTCAGCCTCTGCCTTCCTTTCTTGGAACCCAATAGTTTTCTTGCTGCCTTTGCATTTGATATTTCCTCTGCCTGGAAGACTCATCTCCCTGGATCTTTACATGATCTTTACATTGATCTTCTTTAGGTCAAGTTGGTTTCAGTCTAAGTGCTCCCAACATGAGAGGCTTTTCCTGCCCTCTATGTATAGTGTTCCCCCATTACTCTCTACCACATTTCCCTGTTAACTTTTTTATGGCACTATTTAAATTTATGTATGTATGTATGTATGTATGTATTTATTTATTTCTTCCCCTCCAGCGTGTAAGCCCCATGAAAACATGGATTTTTGTCTGTTTATTCACTGCTGTTTAGCTAATTTATTCACCTCATGTCCAACACAGTGCTGGGTACACACAAAGGTGCTCAGTAAATATTTGCGGAAGGCCGGAATGAAGGCATAAATGTTCCAGGAGCAGTCATGCATATAAAAAATGAGATACAAGAGATGAGTAAGACTCTGCCACTTCTTTCGAAGTCCTTTCAGTTTAATAGAAGAACTGGAAGCACATATAGAAATAGATAAGCAAACTATCAGGAGAAGTTAAGAGAAAGCGGTAAAAGGTCTCGTAGAGAAAGGACGTGGCCTAAAGTCTTTCCTTCAGTGGCGTTCAGGGGCTCAGGCTCCTGTGGCATCAGCATTCACCTTGTCTATGTGCCATGTAAGTTCATTCATCCTTGATAACTTAGCCGAAGATTCCTTGCCTGTAAACTGGCACCTGTAATGAAAGTGTAGAAGCCAGGCAAGAGGCACTGGATGAACTCAGGAAGATGTGGATGTGGGAGCTCCTCACCCTCAAAAGAGGAAAGGTTGTAGTATAAGCATCAAAACTATCATTCACATGGGGTTGTGACTTCTGAAATGGTGGCCCCAAGACTAAGAAAGGTTTTGAAAGTCAGCCTTCATTTGAGTGGAGAATGCTTAACCATCTGCCATCTAAACACTCACATTACTTCTCAAGGTGGAAATTTTGTATGACAATATAGAGCTTAGCTGTTAATTTGTACCAACATGGTGTGTGAACAGTAAGAAATTAAGCAAAGAAATTTAGGCCGCCAGTTATTTCAAATCACATAGCAACTATTTTCCGACAGCAATAATGTGCTCCCTGGCCGTTCTGCTTAGAGTGAAATAAAGATAGTGTATGTATCAGGTGGTCCTGTAGCCTCACTTGTTACCTTACCTGTAAAATGGGGTAGGCTAACGCCTGATTTTTGTAGAAATATGTACATCTCATCTTCTGGGGTTATGTTGTTATAATAATTGCCTGAAATTAAGTGCTTTGGTTTAGTTTATAGTCCGATTCATTTGAAATACTATGTTGGAAGAGAGCTTTATGGATACCGTGGAGTACCAGAAAGATTAATATGTGATTTTAGAGCAAACTAAGTCATAAATATCACTGGAGACAAAACTGAAGATATCCAACTTCGGGCACATCATGGGAAAGCAGGGTTCTTTGGAAAAGACAATAATGCTGTGAAAAATGGAAGGCAGCAGGAAAAGAGGAAGCCCAATACGCAGTGGATTAATAGAAGCCGTAGGCTGAGTCTACCGGAGCTGAACAGGGCTGTGAGGACAGGACATTTTGGGCATCCCTCATTCACAGGGTTATCAGGAGTCAGAGCCAACACAGCAGAACGTGACACACACACATCTTTCATGACTGTGTGTGGTTTCTTATTGTTTGTGGTTGTGTCAAAGAATTTTTTTAAATATTTGAAAATTTCCTCAGTGCAAAAAAAAAAAAAAAAAAAAAAAAATCACGGTTTTTCCTTCTTTGGTCCAAATATCTTTTAACTCATTAAAAACCTAGCTGACATTTTAAAGTTTGAACATTTGCATCTGTGTGCTGGAGCACATTAATCATGTTTGACATGTATTAAACTAATACAGGTTAAAAAGTAGTAACACTATGAAGACTATTCCAATAAATAGTAGAGATTATAAGACCCTCACTCTTAGACCATAAATGAATGGTATCATCTAAAAATTCTGTGAAAACCTAATGGTTTTACTACTCACTACTGTTCCACATGAGTAGTAGAAGTAACTTCCAAAGAAAGTTTAAATTTTAATGAAATTGATTTGAACTTGATATTAGTTATAAGTGCGAATTTTTGTTCATACATTAAAGAAAAGCAGCCACTAAAAAAAAGAACCTTGTGTTGTAAAATTAGTATTACATAAATCAGATTTACCCATGCTGTAAATTAGTTGTTTAGAATAATTAGACCTTATCATAGTTAAAAACTTACTTAAGACAGAAGATACCATAAGCAAAGTTAAAAGAGAAGCAAGAGACTGGGAAAAGATTTTTGCAATATATAAAACAAATGATTAGCATGTAGAATATATAAAGCATTCCCACAAATGAATAAGAGAAAAAAACTATCAATTTTACAATAGGTGAAGGATACAATAAAGTAATTCAGAGGCAAGAAAACCTCATTGGCTAATAAGCCTATCAGAATATGATTCTTTGCAAAAACCAGTGAAATGCATAACAAAGAAACAAAATGTCATTTTCACCCTCAGATTAGCAAAAGTTTAGAAGTCTGACAATATCAAGTGTTGACAAAGATGTGAAAGGAAGTTTCCATACACCTCTCTCATGAGAATAAATTGATAGAGTAACTTTAGAGAGAAATTTGGCTGTCTCTAGAGTAAAATTTTCATTTGTGAACACCATACAATCCAGTAATTTTATTTCTACTTTTTAACAATTTGTCTATATGCCTTAAAGAACCCCTTGCATACATGTACCATATATTCTTTGCATCTTTGTAATAGTGAAAATTTGGGAATAAAAACTAAAAATGGCCATGAATATGATAAAAGATAAATTTGGGGGAGGCTATTAACGCAGTAGAATGCTATACAGCCATTCATTTCTATAAATCCGTTATGTAGTATTATACTTTATTAGCAGATGTATCAATATTAGTAGGTCTCAATATCATAATATTGGGTGAAAAGGGCAAGTTACACACTGATACATACGTTTTACATAAAACAAATAATACAATATGTTTCTACACACAAACTAGAAGGATACACATTAAAATCATGATAGTGGTTATCTGTGGGGAAGGAGTAGGGAAAGAACTGAGAACCAGGCAGAAAAGAGACCAAGGGGACTTTATCTGTAATGTTTTATTTCTTGTGTTAAATAATGAAGCAAATGTGATGCAATGTTCATAACAGTAAATTCTAAGTGTGGACTCATGGACCTTTGCTGTAGTATTACTTGTAGTCTTCTGTAGTTAATTTTTTTCCCTCAAGAAAACGATAATACGTTTTTCAGACCATCCAGTTGGCATTGAGGGTTTGAGGAGCAGTTTTCTCATTGTGGGATTTTAAACAGATTATTTAAGACCTCAGCCCTTTGGCCTCTCACATCCAGAATGAAGATGCTAAGTACTTGCTCAGGGATGGTCCTTACTACTTATCCTTTAATGCTCACCTCAAGCCCCACCTCCTCTGGAAGACATCTATTATCCCTTTTCTCCTCGGCCCAAAGGTGCGGTACCCAAAGGTCCTGTGTATTCTTCAAGCATCCTGTACAGTGCAACACTGAGTACATTCTTTTGTGATAAATCTCACTGTGGGCCAGTCGCTTTCAATTTATAAGGCTATCTTAGCTATAGGCTATGTCTTAGGCAGGAGCAAGTAGTCAATGCTGTAACATACAGAACTTAGCCATAGAAGATGCTTAATGCACTTTTAATGAAGGAATAAATGAGCAAAAGAACAAAAATATGGCAAGACTTTATATAAAGCAAGACATCCCATTATGGCTCCTCAGTTTATTTTTCTTTTGACTTCGGCGAATAAATGTAATCCCCCTCAAATCCCTTACTTAGTCACAGCCTACAGTTTATATCCTTGAGGTTTTCCTGCACTGTGAGTAAGGTCATCAATACACTCTGATAGACAGACATCAACATTTATATTTGGACACATTAAAGAATAAACATTTCACGCCCTTTTTGCAGGTTCGTAATTTGATATAAGCATACACTGAAGTTATAAAATGACAATGTCGCTTTGAAAATTCACTTAGAGAACAGTTTTGACAGAACAATCAAGGTCCTCTCTCAGGCACGGAATAATATTAATATAAACAGCACTGGGGTGGCTGTCCACAGTGAGTTGGCACTCTGTCAGCTTTCCAGCAGGTTTTTTGACATGTGAAGGACGTGAGGTTTTAGTGCTTTCAGAGGACCTGGAAAATACATTTTTATTGTTCTTCTTCATGGATGGAGAAGCTTTACAAAGTTGTTTTCTTTCTAAAGCACTTGATATTTTGAATGAGGGTCTTTTCTTCTATGTTAACAAAGGGAATTATACACCATAGCCTTGTTAGTCTGAAGCATAGGCAACAAAATCACAGGGAGATAAAAGACCCCGAGGGAACCAAGGCTTAGGAAGAAAGGGTGTATGTTGCAGGAAGAACCATGTTTTTTTATCCTTTGAGGCAGCAGAAAATTATTTGGGTCTCTCCTAAAAGACACTCACTCTGTAAAGTTATTTGCTTGAAAGTGACTTATGTGTGCTTTGTCTATATATTAAAATATGAAGGGCTGAATTTTCTTCCCTATTAATTTCTCTCATAGACACAAACTTTCCTATGTCTAAAGTCACTGGAGAACATAACGGCAAGACTCCATGTAAAAATATACTTTCAAGTCAGTATAGCTGACTGATATATCTGAACAGACACTTGACATTTGTATGTCAAGGACACTTCCAGTCTTAGTTACTTCAAACAGCAACCCCGGTGAGGGTAGTTATGTATTATAAGCTGACATCACTTTCCCTATGAGAAACTTGACTTCCAAGGTTCAATACATTTTCCTGCTGTATGTGGTAGAGATGTATCCACAAAGTCCTTAAACCTTGTATAGTTCTACAGTTTGACTTCTTAGATCCCAGTGGTATTTAACCAAGACAAAATAAACCAACAAACAACAAGTGAAAACTGAACTGCTCAGTTCATCTAGGGTTTGTTTAGACCTAATACAAGAACACAGAATTGGGTACTTTTGTTGTTCTCCGTGATTCAGAACCAATTGCTTTAAAAAAGCATCTTATTCTTCAACATGTGTTTCAAGGCTGCTCTGTGGTCTTGTGGGCATAGATAACCTGAGGCAAAATTAAGTCATTGGGATTGGTGCCTACTAATATGGCCAGATTCTCCAGATTTTATTTATGCCCATCTTTTCTTTATTTCTTTTTTCTTTTTTTTTTTTTTTATGCTAAGGGAAGGATTACTAAGAAGTTCATGTATTTGTTTCCAAGTTTCTCCTTTTACATTTCTGGGCCCCATGTACCAGCCTATACCTCTAGACACAAGTGAGAAATTTCTAAATCCAGTTTTTAATTGGCAATTAAGAATAGAATGTAAGGTAACGCTAGGTTTCATTGAAGGCCTGAGCTTTTTCCAATTGGCTTTTATAAAAAGGGATGAAAGGGTGATCCCAGGGCTTGTTTTTGTTTCATGGAGTTACTGAGCAATTTGTTTTTCAAACTCGCATTGTGAGAAC
The DNA here is from genome assembly GCF_057876585.1 of Rhinolophus sinicus. Lineage (NCBI taxonomy): Eukaryota > Metazoa > Chordata > Mammalia > Chiroptera > Rhinolophidae > Rhinolophus > Rhinolophus sinicus. Next base: position 87,849,805 of record NC_142503.1, read on the forward strand.
CAAGTTGTCCTTTTTGGCATGAATGACTCATGTAAGACAAACAAATAATACAAACCAACAACAGGCCTGTTATTCCAGTGTCATATACAGTGGGAGGATGTTTTTCTAGAGTGTTCTTTTTCCTGGGTAGCTATTCCAATGTGCGTACCATGGAATAAAATTACTGCTGCGACTAGATCTGTGCTGTGTCACACATAACAACAAGTACTTTTTGTGTAATTAGTACGTTCCACCATCCCTGTTTTACAAAAAGAAAATTAAGTACAGCAAAGGTCGGGGACTTGCTCAAGGTTCCATGGCTATGCAGCAGTGGTGGCTCGGCTGGAGTCCAGGTCTGTCTAACGCTAAATCATTATACTCCCTCCTTGAACCAGATGGTGATTGATGAATTTCGTAACAAGGTGAACTTGATGGTAAACATTACTACATCACTCCTTTCTCAAAGGGAAAAATGATGTCATCCTTTCCCTTCCCCCTACTTTTTTTTTTTTAATGGAGTCATTTGAATGAAACTGTGTATTAACATGTCCTTGTTCTTTCCTCTGGAGCATCTCTGTTGGCATTTCTGTCTACGTCTGTGTTCCTTTTCTTACTCTTTATCTACGCAAAGACAAGAGACTTACTAAACTCTTCCATTTCTTCAAAGATGTTTCCTAATGCCTTATTTCTGTTAATACCATGTGTGGCTGCAGACATGTTGGGACATCCCTTATCAGAAACATTTTTCTGAACCTGCTACTAACACTTTGAAACCTGGGAACTGTCGTTTTAGGCAAACAAGTATTATTTCTCAAACATCTGTGAGATTTTGTCCTACAAGACCTAAAGGAACACTTTTTGGAAAGCAGGCAGAAGCAGTTAATGTGCACAGATATCAGTTTTGTAATTGATGAGCGTCACTCACTCAGGATGGTCTGTATGGTGAGGGGGAAGGTCACAGCTTTGGAGACCTTGGTAGGTTGGGGTTCAACCCTTGCTTTTGCCCCTTGAGCATTAAGTGACTTTGAACAAATTATCATCTGAGACCATTTGGCATGTGAAATTTGGAATAATTATACCTACCTCATTGGGTGTTGTTGTGAGGTTTAAATAAAATAGGTGCTGAAAGCTGACTCATGTTTGAAACTCATACTGTCTCAGAACCCCTTCTCTCTCTCCCCATCCTTTGCATGGAAAATTGGACTGAGGATTTGAAGTGGGTTAGGAGATGAGAATGTACCTAGAATTGTTATGATGGTTTTACATGTTTGTCTGCTTGTGAAAGTTAGTTATAGTGCCCTGAATTCACAGTCACTTTCATTCATTCCCCCAAATATATCTTGAGCGCCAACAATGTGCAGATAATATGTGGGCCTAGTTTTCAGGTCCATGTACTCTGAAAACTAATGACATCAATACTATTTTCACAGTGAGCTTTCTGGCTATTTGGTTTGTATAGAATCATTATCCACTTACAAAAGCTCTTCAGATCTGACCATCTCCTTAATTTATTTCCTTTTTAAGAAAGACCCTATGTTCTCACTACTGAGGTAATTTCCTATTTTCACTACCCCTAAATACTGAGTCATTGGCTGACCCCAAAAGCTTTCTCGTGAAAGGTCTGATCATTTACTGCTCTGTTTTAATAGATCATATTAGACAAAAAAGATAATTGTGGGATATTATGGTTAACCAAAATGTATAATTTCACTAGTTCAGGAGCAGAATGGTCTCCTGAAAAGTGCTTGGACTCTTGTGTGCAGAAAGTCTTGGATTTGAATACTGATGACACCCACCAATTACTAGTCATGTGTTCTACTTAAATGTTCCCATCCTAAATATCCTTTGGGTGTTAAATGTGATAATTACCGCCACCTTGTTGTAATTGCTGTGAGAACTGGAAAGAGGTACGTAAAGCACAGAGCACAGAACCTGGTCCAACATAAATGCTCAGCAGATCAAACCATTTAAAACACAGTTTTGTGCCTTTCTCTTAGTGACAAAAGAATACATGTTCATTGTATAATATTTAGAAAACGTAATTAATCCAAATGAATAAAAGAAAAATCACATATACTCTTAAGATCCAAAGGTACTCAATGGTACCATTTGACTGTAGAGCTTTTCAATATCTGTCTCTCTATCTCTTTCTTTCTCATTCTCTCTCTTTTCCCTCCTTCCCCAGATATTAGGTTCAACCATATATAATTGCTGGTATTTGGCCATTTTTGACCTTAATTAATGACAATTTTATCTGGCTCATTCAAATAGATTGCTAAAATTGGATCACATGGTACATATCGTTTTTTTAACCTATTTTTTACAATTATGATATTGCTAATATCTTTGAAGTTCATTAAATATTCTTCTATAATACTACTTTTAATCGATGCATAGTATTCCATTATGATTATACCAAAATTATTTCCATCAGTCCTCTATTACTAGAAAATTAGGTTTTCAATTTTTTTGTTATTATAAACAGTGCTGGGATAAACACCCTTATAGCTTTGCGGGGAGTAAAATGTAGTGGTTTAGAATGCAGACTCTGAAGACAAGAGGTCTTGTGCTTCACTGCTTACTATCTGAGTAACTTTAAGCATGTAACCTGGATCATGGTTTCTGCATCTGTAAAATAAAGATAGCAATACTTCAGAGGGCTACTGTGAGAGTTCATCTATTTTTAGTGCTTAGAACAGTGGCTATTGGCGTGCTCTAAGTATTATTAATTAGTTAACTATTATGAATTGTCATTGTCATTACACATACATTTATTTATTTTGGAAAAATTCCCAAAGAGGAATTTATGAATAAAGGGCTTTGGATACAGTTTTCCAGACTAATCTCTAAAATGGAGAGATTAGTGATAATCTGCTATCCCATAGTAATGCCTCAGAGTGTTGGTTTTCATGAAAAGGGAGAGCTTATCATCACTCTCATCACTATTATCTTACTTTGTGACTCATGAGGCACAGCTTTTCACAGTTTGATATCCCTGAAATCAGAATGCTTCTAACCATCATTGTCAACCAGGTGACTAGTTGTATGAAACCTTCTGTTGACCACTGCTAAGATCAAGAAAGGGTGTCAGTGAGTCTTAACACCTATGAAATTCAGTTTCATTCAAGAGATATGAGTGGGAGTCATGGAATATACCAAGGGTGCCAAAAAAATGTTCATGTTTTAAGAGATGTTATCTATGTATGACTTTTCAAAATTGAATTGAATTATGGTAGCAATGTGGAGTATGACATTCACTCAAAAGATGGCGTTAATCAAATGAATAGTAGCGTCATTCATTGTATTACAGTTTTAATACAGTTGTTTCCTTTCTGAAAATGTGTATACATTCTTTTGGCACCCTCTGTATGTAATGCCATTTTCAGAGACCATCTCAGATTGGGTCTGAGAAATGTATCTGAAGGACAGAGGTTTCTGGGCTGAGCTTAGAAGAATGGGGAGGACAGATGGAGGGAGAGGACATATCTAATATCTCTCTATCTCCCCTTATTTCTATATTTACTTCTTGTTGTGCATGTGGCTAAGGGGAATGATAATGGCCGTGATACAATAGGGTAGAAGCCCAATCAGGAATTCATGAACATTTGCTGTTTAAAATATTTTGGTGATTGCGTGTATCATTCTCTCTGAATGTAATACCTCCTACAACCTCCCTCCTCTTCCAGTCCCTCCTCTTTGTATGTATAAATCCTCTATCCTTTACGTAAATATGGCCTTTAAGTCTCAGCTTAGACGTCATTTTAGCTGGGAAACCTTTCCCGACTCACCAACAATGATTAAGTGTCATTTCTGCATTTTCCATCATACCTAGTCCATGTCCTCACCATACTGCTTATCAGAGGTGTTTTATTGCCTAGTCACTTGATGTCTCTGTCACTAAACTGTAAACTTCTAGAAGCATGAACTCTTTTGCTCTTCTTTGAATTCTAGGCCAGTATAGCAGGTAGGTAGGAGTTATCAATGGAGTGAATTTCAGTACTCAGCCCATGAATGTAAACTGTGGTTATCAGCATCATTGGAAGTTATAGCCATGAGAGCTCCATGGTGAATCCGTAATCTTGAGAGGATCCAGTGCTCTGCCAGTTGTCACTAACGGTTATAACATGGACTATGTACTTCTGATATTACTCAATAGTATAAGATTCCTTTTATTTCGAACTTACTGTGAGAGCTTAATAGAGCAATTGTCCGTGCTGCTTAAGACCCTCATTAAGCTGTCTCCTGACATATCTGCAGGGATCTGGGCACATTGCATCTGATAGCCTCTTTCTAGCTGTTAGCACAGTAAGAGCTGAAATCAGAAGCTGAAAATGAGTCATCACTGCCTTATTCGCATTTGGGTTTTTAACAGTTTAATCTGAAACAAAATTGTATTCATTTACCTTTTCCCATTAGGATATTCAAGCTATTTCCATGTTAACTACATTTTTTCTAACTGGTCAGTGGGAGTAACCAACCCAGCCATTTTTTCTTGAGGAGTGAAACACTTGCCCCTTGAGATTAGAGTAAGGTGTTAAATAAAAGAGATCGGATGATTTGAGTTCAGACTCTCTCCAAACTGTCTGTGCTAATACAGCACTTGAATTCAGGGTAATTGGTTAAGCTTGGCACTAAACATGAAAAACAAATTCTGTCTCTTGTTTAGACAGTCAACTTACCCTTGCATTTGTAGTAACCAGGGCAGAAATTTGGCTTTTATGCGATAAACTATGCAACTCACTAGGACACATTTAAAAATGGATGTGTTGAAGTAGTTAAATATGACAAAGGAAAACAGGGAAGGAAGTCACAGTGATGTCTAAATTCAAGCCAGGCTTCTGTGCCCAACTTATTCTACTTTCTTCCTATTTGTCTGTAAGTTTCTATATGTGGATTTTTCCCCCCCAGCATAGCCTGTGTTGGTACTCAGTGAATACTTGTGAGGCCCATGTACCAGTGGCCTTTTAGGGAAATACAGACCCAAGGGGACAAGCTGTCACTTCAAAGCATACCACAGTGCTTAGATATAGCCAGGAAATTAGCCATGTCGGCATGATAATATTTCTTTAAAAGCCTGAAACCCTTTCTTTGATGCTGATAGTTATCAATTTCTGCTGTAAACTTGCTTCTATCATGAGCTATATTAAGGGTTTTCATTTTGTTTTTTAATCGAATCCTAAGAAAATAGAAGTGGTTTCTGCCTGACTGTTCTGCTGGAAGAGAAGTTGTTGAATGGGATGTGGAAATGGGCCATGGAGAAGAGGAGAGACCAGTTCTGTCCCCTCATTACCTTTTCCTACCACTCTTCTGTGGTTGACAAACACATTCTGTAAAATGTATGTGTTCTAGCCCATTCGTATTACAGTGTCACCGTGGGGAAAGAAGAACTCATCATAATTTTTTAAAATCCTTTTGATATCCATGATCTTGATATCCTTATCAAGATAATCTTAATAGCTATAGTTGTTTTTTGTATCAATTAATTGTCCATTCTACGTAAGGAAAAACTGGATATTTAGTTTAATATCTAAGGCTCCTAGAAGTTAAGAGGGATAAGGAAACTTTGGAAAGAGTTTAGCAAAGAAATTGAATAACTTTTTAAAGGTGAGTAAAGGTACTGGGGCTGTAGTATTTAGTCTAGCAGAGAGCATGGTCAAGGATGCATTCACATTTCAGGAATAAGATCATTTATAATATATAGAACAGGGATGAACTGGGTCAACTATACAGTGAAGAGAACAGGAGAAAAAAGGAGCAAATTATAGGATAATGGATTTGACTTAGGTGGAATGAAGAGTTTTCCTTACTCTTAGGATTGATGAACCAAGTTACAATGGACTATGTAATTTATTTTGGTGGACCTTAAAAATTGAATAGATCTTTCTCTAGCTGGGATAGCTGAGAGGATGTAAAGGAACATACTAGGACAATTTTTCTTTTTTTAAAGAATACATCCTAGATTGAAAGAGTTGCAATTGAAAATTTTCTTTATCCATATCCACAGGCAATAAAGAAACAACTCATATGACTAACAATTAGGCCTAAATCTCATCTTGGATCTACCACCTAATCTTATTTTATAAAAGAAGATTCTGAGTTCTTAGTTAATTGCTTTCTTGATCTGCTTTAGGTTCAATAATTCTCTCATTGTTTTAATTGCGTAAAAGTGTGTTTATTAAAGTACTAATGAGACCAAAGCCATACTGATTAAAAACAGAATTATTCATTTAAACCTTGGATATTATGAAATGAAAGGTAGGTTCGCATATTGGAAGGTGAATCCTGCACGTGTAATGAGTTGCTTGCTGTGTGCCTAGTTTTTCTTTTTTTTTCAGTAATTTATTCCAGATCTATTGAAGTTACAACATTTTAAGGAAATGACACTTTTTTTTATCATAAAAGCAATTTATCCTTAGAACTCTAGGCAGGGTGCATTTTCCCTAGTGATTTGATAGCATCTAATTAATAAATAAATGCATGGCTGGCTAGGCAATGCATATTAAGAGTAGGTTTTGCTTATCATCACTCTGTACAATTTTTAGAACGTTCGAGATTGAGGGTGTTTTTCCTTCCCTGCTCTACTTTTCCTACTCATTGACTCGAATTGCAGCCACTCTTTCTTTTCTTCAGAATAGCACTTTTAAACCTATCTTTCAATTGCTGTTTCCTGCCTTTATCTTACCAGGTTTCATGGGCATATTATTTCATTATTTTCTGTCCATTTCTGGTTGCAGGTTTGTCTTATTTTAAAAATAAGTCAGTGAATTTAAACATTTTAATCATTTTTTTCCCTGCTTTTTCCGGTTATCTCCCAGTTACACATATTTTGATTGATACCTTGAAAGCAGATCTGCCGTTGCCTTTGAGAGAGCTCGGCCCAGACCTGTAGCAGGGTCAGTAGCGCTGCCTGTGGGTCCCATCTTGCTCCTCGTGATTACTGCCTGGGGTCAGGCTCCCTCACCGATCTCCTGATCTCCTGCCATTCTTCTTGCCCGGTGTTCCTGCCTCTCCTGGTCAGCTCCTTCTGTCCTTTCCTCACACCGTAGCCAGCTGACCTTACTAGGAGGCAAATCTGCATTGTTCCTCATTGCGTAAAATAGTTTCACTACCAATCCCTGATCCACAAGATGCAATCCAAACTCCTTAGTGTTCGTAAAAGCCCCTGCATGAGCTGGCCATTTCCATCTGCCTAGCCTGCCTCCCCTCCCCCCACAACCACGTATACTCTCCCCTAGCCATTACCCTAGCCACATCCAACGCAGCACTCCAGGAGCAGGGAACAGGCTGAGCAAAGGCACGGGGTTGGAGGATGTAGCTATGCTTACGCAGTGGCGTGATAGGACATGGCTCACTTAGTGTGTGAGCACCAGTGTGTGAAGCATGGCCCTGGGTTGGTGCTGGAGCCCTGATGCCCAGCTAACGAGTGGCGATGAAGGGGTCATCGGGCTCCTCCCCGAGAGAGAGGAAAGCTAGTTCTGAAGAGCTTGTCGTTACCCACACCCATACTCTGATGTCTTCCACTGTTTTCTTTCCCCAACCTCAGCCTGTGATGGGGATCACTGGGGACCTCACTGCAGCAGCCGGTGCCAGTGCAAAAACAGGGCCCTGTGCAACCCCATCACGGGGGCTTGCCACTGCGCTGCAGGCTTCCGGGGCTGGCGCTGCGAGGACCGCTGTGAGCAGGGCACCTACGGTAATGACTGCCACCAGAGATGCCAGTGCCAGAACGGTGCCACCTGCGATCACGTCACAGGGGAATGCCGCTGCCCACCGGGATACACTGGAGCCTTGTAAGTGACATCCTGCTAAGCAGCATGTTAGAGCTCACTCAACTGCTGTAGTCATGCTGCTGCCACCATCATACTCCTGTGCTTCCGTTTTTGTTGCTGCCTGGAGTTACTGAGAGGGCGGGAGTCCAGGCACAGATGCAGAGCTCAGCAGGGATCGCCACTGGGTGCTCCTGTGGTTGGACCCTTGAACATCTGAGTCCAGCCAGAGTCTAAGGGCCAGGTTCCATGCTTTGCTTCCAGCAGGGCAAAGATAGAGAGGACCAGGATGTTGTACTGACGGCAGTATTTTGGAGTTGTTGGGGCAGGTTTGAAGTTCTGCTTTGATTCTCCCACAATCGCATTCATTTTATTCTAGCTGGCAGTTAATGGTCCACGTTGTTTTGCTCTGTGTTGCAAATTAATTAGCTGGATACATCTGGGTGGCTTCAGTGCCTTATCAAAGAGGACAGGGGGACGATGTTGGAAATAGTCCATGATAAAAGGTTAACTGGGTTATTTAGTGTGTCAAAGCAACTACTTCACCTGCACTACTTTATTTTGTGGGAAGGGCGTTCTTCGGTTTGCTTGTACAGATGGTCCCCAGCTTACAATGGTTCAATTCACTAGTTTTCAATTTTACAAAGGTATTAAAATGATGCACATTCAGTAGACACTATACTTCAAATTTTTCAGTTTTAATCTTAGCTGGACTAGCGATATGTGGTATGGTACTCATGATTCTGGGCAGAGGCTGTAAGTCATATCTTCCAATAAGCCACGTGATCATGAGGGCAAATATCCGATACTCTACAGCGTATTCATTGTATTAGATGGTTGTTGCCCAACTGTAAGCTAATAGAAGTATTCTGAGCATGTTTAAAGTGGGCTAGGCTAAGCTATGATATTCGGTAGGTTAGGTATATTAAATGCATTTTGAACTTGTGATGTTTTCAATTTATGATGGGTTTATCAGGACATACCACCATGTTAAGTCAAGGAGCGTCTGAATTAGCAAGCAGAATGAGAGGAAGAATTTGCCAGAAAAGTAGGAGACAGAAAAATTTTAAGTCCTTACTGAGAAAATTACACTTGTAAATCACACAACTAAAACTTGGGGGGAAAAATCTGGCTGATTATGTAAATATTTCCTGCTGGCAGTGGTAGGCTATAAAGTAGAGCTAAAGAAAAAAAGATTGCATTAGCCTAGAAAGCCCTGATTTTCAAAAGAATGGATGATCATCTCAAGCTATTTAATTGTTAATATTATTTTTATCGGTTTTTATCAAGACCCCGATTGAATAGGGCTTTGGGAAACTTGGAGCGATTTCACAGTAGAGCAAAAAAATGACAATTAAAGGCTTAGAGAAGAAGATTTGTTCACACAATATGGGAAGGGCAGGGGGTTGAAAGAATGGAGACTGGTCAGTCTGAAGAAGAGAATGCTGAAAATTGATTATGAAAAATAAGGGGGGTGGGGGGTGGGAGATGAGGGTAAGGGGGATCAAATATATGGTGATGGAAGGAGAACTGACTCTGGGTGGTGAACACACAATGGTATTTATAGGTGATGTAATACAGAATTGTACACCTGAAATCTATGTAATTTCACTAATAATTGTCACCCCAATAAATTCAAAAAAGAAAAAAGAAAAAGAAAAATACATGCACAAAGCCAGTGGTGGTATGCAAGTATTTCAGTCTTCTTTGACTTTAGAACAAAGGCACAACTAACAGTAGACTTCAAGTGTAACACATGGGCTTTATAAAAGTTACATGGAAAGCTCCTGTCACCAAGGAGTGTTTGTCCAACCAGAGTCATCCTTGGTGCTCTTGGATAGGACGCACACTCCTCAAATTGAAATGGTTTCATTAGAAAATACCCCCAAACAAAGGGAAGAACTAGGTGACCCCTTCAAGACCCTTCCAGCCAATATGACTAATGCTCTTGATGTTAATGAAGTGAACACTACTGAACAGAGAAAACTTGTTTATTTTAGGGCCCTGGGTGCGGTTGTGTCTGTGAACCTAAGGGTTGTGTGGTTGGATAAATAATGGTGTCCTTTGTCACACGTTAATCCCTCAGCTGTGAGGATCTTTGTCCCCCTGGCAAGCACGGCCCGCAGTGTGAGCAGAGATGCCCCTGCCAAAATGGAGGAGTATGTCATCACGTCACTGGGGAATGCTCTTGCCCTCCTGGCTGGCTGGTAAGCTCCTCTCTTCCCTCTCAAAGTCACCTATTTCAGGGTAGCCAAGTGAAAATGCCTGTGGAGGACTTTAGCACAAAAGAAAGTTACACTGATGGTTAAAGTTTCCAAAGTTGGAAATAACCAACCATTTCCGAGATAGGATCCTTCAGGCCAGAGAAGATAGAAAGTGATTCAATCCTGAACTTGAAATTCACTAAGGGTCCTTATGGGAAAAGATAGTAGGCCATCTGTCCTGCATTTCCCCTCAGGATATAAAAGGGAAATACACACGTCTTACATGTAACAGCCAGAGCTGTTAAACATTGGATGTATTTAAATAATCATTTTCATAATTATGTTCTATGGATCACTATTGTTCTTTGAGAACATTGTTCTCAACAGAATCATTGTTATATGATTCTGTCAATTAAGTTATCAGGTTATACAAATCTGTAGACACTTTGAAGTAAACCACATTTCCCAAGTGTTACAGAACTTCTCAGAGCCTTAGTATGATAATCCAAGAGGACGCTATAACTCACCATACTTACCAAACTTTGACCACAATGCTCTTTCTTTATGTAGCATCACGTAGGCTTAGTGTTACATGGAATGTACAGTGTCAAAGCTGGCTTACTAACTAGATTTCTCGGAAACCAGGAAATAATATTGATCCTTTTTTCTCTGAGTTGATTTGTACATGTGCGCTAGAAGGCAGAAAATGAATGACCAATGTCTGTTTCCTTCATTAACAAACAAAAAATAAAAGACCAATTCACTTCATGATTACTTTCCATCTCCATGAGCTGTAGGGAAGCAGCTCTTGAAGGGTTACAGTGACTTCTTAACTGCCAAATCCATTCTCATTCCACTCTTCCATTCTCATGGGCTTCACTTCCCCGAAGCTTTGGACACTGTTGTTCATCCACCTCCCTTTCTGAAGCTTTCTCCACTTCTCTGATAACCCTCTCCCTTACCTCTCTTACTAAAGATCTCTTTTCCTAATCCTCCTTCTTCTACATACAGGCTTTCTACTCCTAGGACTTCTGTGTAGACACTTAATGTAGAGTCGCCTCATCTTGAGATTAAAGCTTTCTTCTTCTTGGTTGGGGTCACGATGTGAGACAGTCATACCCACAGGCTTGGACTGTGAGTACCAGTAGGTGGGCACATGCCCTGTCCACCAGCCTCTCATATACCCTATGCCCTCTACCTTGATAGATGCTCCTCACTAAATGGTTCAGGTTCTTTTTCTCCGTGTGTAGCTGAGCTTCCAACTTATACTTCTCTTTACAACATTGTATTCGTGCTATCATCTTAGGTACTTTTCAAAGATGAATGTGTCTTCCTATTACACATACACACACATATGTATTTCAACTAGTAGAAATAATGTCCTACTTAAAGCTGTTTGCTCACATGAATCATTCTTTTTCATAAACATTTCAACAGCATTTCGGAAGTTTACGTGGGACCATTACAAAATGTGAGTAGTCAGAGTAAGTCCCTGAGAGAGTAGAATTTTCACCAGGACCCCTGCTTACCACAGACTGACCCTTAGCACATTATTCCTTTAGTCATGTTAATATGTGGTGTTCCAATGGAGGGATTAGAGTTATTTTTACATCTGTCTCCCTCACCACATTGTCAGCTAATTAAGGGTTGTGACCTTATCTTTGATTCTCAGAGTTTAAGCATTATGCCTGGTGCATAAATGATTCAGTTAAGCATTGATTTGAGTCATCTCTGAAAGGCATTTTGGTTCCAAGAGTCTGTGGAAGAACTTTCCCTGTTTGTAGATAGATAGAAACCAACAGAGGAGACTTAATTAGCACACCAACTGCCTTTGTGTGTAGCCAGGAGTTAGAGGAAATTTATTTTCTTATGCTATCCAGAATAAACATTTACAAAACCATCTGGTGTCTGCTAGCCTCCAATTTCAGAGTGCCCACGTCTGCCTTTTTTCCGAGAGAAGGAGAACAAAGTGACAGTTTCCAACAATTTTTAAAATCCCTGTTATTTGGGATATGTTGTTTGCTTTGACAATAACACTAATAAATAGATGGTAAGCTACAAGCCCAGGTCATGTAGCCAAGTGAAGTAGAAAAAAATACTAGTGTATTTCCTAGATTTATTGGTACAGTATCTAATTCTTTTCCACATAGGATTGGAATAAATATGACAGTGCCTGACAAGATGGATACCCTCTAGGGTCAGGAGACATGTCCGAGTTACTCTCTTGATTTTTTCCTCCAGGAAATAAGCTTTCCTATTGATCTTGGCCCAGCAATGTTTGTTGAATGTGCTGAACATAAAAGCGTTTTTCTTCTGAAATAAAATGTCTAGGTTCATCCCATAGAAATATTTCCTAAGCAATGTTATTGTTCATTCAGGTACACAAAATTTCTATCTTACGTTATGCTACATTGTAAGAAATAAAGCCAATGATAATGTTTTCTCTAGAACATATGGTAAAGCATTTGGATAGTCCATGTGTACCAGATGTTGTCGTTTGTGTAATGGATGCTCAATAAGTATTGTTGACTTATACATGTAAGACCCTTAGGAGGATTTATAAATTCCTTAGGTTACCATAATACTCCCATGTAATTCTGTCTTCAGCTGTAGTTTTTTAATGTGAGTATTTCTATTTCTTAGGATGACTCTTCTGCCATTTTTTATTGTATCTTGAGATTTAGGCTTACTGAGTAAATGTCTATTTAAAATTTCTAACATTTTTAAGATGATGAACAGAGTTTCTGGGTTCTAAAATCCCCTTCATCTAATGTTCTTGCAGCTCTTTTTCCATACTCCTCCTTCCCTTTCTGTTTCTTCTCTTTTTCTCCCTCCTCCTTTGGCCTGTTCCTGGCTGGAGGCCCATCTAATTTTCCAAGTCTTTTTGAATGCAGGGCACAGTGTGTGGTCAGCCTTGCCCTGAGGGTCGCTTTGGAAAGAACTGTTCACAAGAATGTCAGTGCCATAATGGAGGGACGTGTGATGCCGCCACAGGCCAATGTCATTGCAGTCCAGGATACACAGGGGAACGGTAAGGGACAGTCTTGTATCTCTCTGTTTGTAATAGCATGAAAGGAAAGCTTAAAAGGTCAAGGGAACACCTCTGCTACAGTGTATCTGTTAACTATTCTATAATGTTCCAGAAGCATCTATAAGTTATCAATGTGTTTGACAGATACTTTCCCCAACTCAATGCTTACAAACTAAATCATAGACAGTAATGGTGAATTGAAGATACCCAGAAAGCATTAAAAAATATTAATAAAATGTTAACCATCTAGAACCCACAATGAATATGTGATTCTAAACAGCTGAGTGTTTAGGACAGCCTCAAGCACCAAACTTTTCACCCTGTACACACGTTTGGATAGATTTATTTTTAAATGGGATGTGTACTTAGGTATCTTTAAAACATATGTTGGGCATAATGTTACTTTTTTATGATTAGGTATTCTATTAAGAACATTAGTCATTTTATTGTGCTGTAGTGATAGAGTAAGATCCGATGGGACTTACAGGGATCTCTGGTTCCACATGATGTAAGAACAAATGATTGTGTTCCCGTGGTTCTTACATTCACTGTTGGTCATTTTTTGTGTTAGATGGTAAAGTGTTACCCTCAACGGCTTTGCTCACCCTAAGTCTTTTGATTTGCTCTTTTGTCTGTTATATCCTGATAGACTAGATAATGAAGCTCGTTGGATATGTGTGTAAAATTTGAGAAAAGAGACTTGAGAGGCAGAAGAGTATAATGGAACCTGTGTCCTTAGAAATAGATTTTGGAACCTATGTCCTTAGAAATAGCCTCATCTATAATGTTCAAATAATAATTATACTTTCCTCTAGGATTATTATAAGGATTAAATAAGTACATTGAAGCATTTAGAACAGTGCTGAAACTTATTAATATGAGCTATTATTATAATTGAGTGACTTCTATGAGCTATATAAATCCTAGCTGTTTAGGAACTGTGTAACTATTAGCTATCATTATTTTTTTGTGATATCTGTTAACTAAGAATTCCTTTAAACTTTTTTTCAATTTTTTTTTGTTTCTAACACTCTGGTCTAATATTACGACTTTTAATAAGATACTATAGGGTATTTTTCCCTCTTCCCTCCCGATTAGACTCTGCACTTTCTTTTTAAATTTATTTCTAAGCATTTTGTAATTTTTGAAAAATCCCATTTCAGTTTCTAGTTGGGTATTTCTGGATAAAGGAAAACTTGCTTTGAATATTTACTTTTTAATTTAGTCACTCTACCAAACTTTTTAGTTCATTCTAATGTTATTTTTAGTAAACGCTAAAATTAATTTATCATCTACAAATAAAGATAAGTTAGTTTCTTCTTTTCAATATGTATAGTGATTATTTTATTTTCTCGAATTATTGCATTAATTAAAACCTTTAAATCAATGTTGACAAAAAGAGATAAAAGTAGGAATTCATGTCTCGTTCCTAATTTTATTGGAAATGGCTTCTATATAGTTTCATGTTTGTTATTGTTTCTTAGTAGACTGTCTTTTCTATGCTCAAGCGTTTTTTGTTTTTTCTTTGAGCCCAACTTTTATTAGGAACTTTTGTTAGTAGTGTCTGTTTAATTTCATTAACATCTTTTATCATTTGTTAATATAATTATGTATTTTTCCTTTAATTTTTGATGTTATGAATTATTGACACCTTTAGTGCATGGTTTTCATAACATGTCATTAGGCTACTCAGAAGGTTTTCGTGACCTACATCCTGGTTTATGGTTGTATTTTGGGTAGATAAGGTTGTTAGATGAGTTCTGGATCCACGTGGCGTTACATCTTATTATAGAAAGATGAGTCAGGAAAGGAGAGGCACAGGACCAAGCAGAATCCTAAATAATAGTTTTGAGTAATATTTTAGGGCACTAAAAAGATTTAAATAGAATTGTTTTTTGCCCTCTAGAGATTTAAGACTCAAATTCAAGGGAACATAAAAACAACAAACATTTAAGGCAAGCTTATACTCATCTTATTTGGAATACAGGGAAAGGGAATAACAGCTCATTTTCAGGTGAATTTTAGATTTGTGGTAAGGAAGGCAAAGAGCCAGAGAAAGAAAAGCAAAATGAAGAAGGAACTTG
Source organism: Rhinolophus sinicus (assembly GCF_057876585.1). Lineage (NCBI taxonomy): Eukaryota > Metazoa > Chordata > Mammalia > Chiroptera > Rhinolophidae > Rhinolophus > Rhinolophus sinicus. The sequence goes on from NC_142503.1 coordinate 87,864,869, forward strand.
CTTCTTGAGTTGTTCTTGTAACTACTGTTTTCCCAATGAACTGATGGCATGTTCTCTGTTTCCAATTAGGATATGCCCATCTGGAGTCTCTCTCTCTTTCTCTCTCTCTCTCAGTGTCAACAAGCTCATTTATCACAATGAAAGGGGAAAAATGCACAGCTATGGGGCAATTTGGAGCAGGAGGTATGGGGAAGGGGCTTGGGGTCCCACCTTGCCGTTTCCCCTGTTTGGAGAAGTCAGCGTAACTTGATCACTGAGGTGAGTTAGGCCAGACGGCTGCTGTCTGGAGGAGCAGGTACCACCACAGGCCTTGTCAGCAGAGCATTCCCAGGATGTGGGAACTGCCATCCCAGACTGAGGGCAAACAGAAAAAACAGAACAGGCACCTTGTATACAGGCAAGGCAGCTCATGGGATATCCAAATAGTACGCTTTGGGGTTTATGGAAAGATTGTGATAAGGGAAGTGTAAAGTGGCACAGCCAAGCAAGAGTAAAGAGAAGAGGGTTTCCATATCCTCACAAAAATTCATCTGGAAAGGTTAAAAGTGATTTGCATGCTGATGGATTGTCATGGAATCACTCAGGCCTTTGCTGGGGTCCATGCCCATCCTTGGTGCTCTGTAAGTGTTAGCTGGATGGAGACATCTGTGGAGCAATTGTGGATTCTGTTAAGGTGAAGCCCAAGACTCTCCTGCCACACCTGTGTCCATTACTACCCACAAAAGAAGGATGTGGGTGAAAGTAGATAAAGTCATAAATAATAGACAGGAACTGGGGACATGGGGGTGGGGAGGAGATGCAGCACTGGTCTTCAGTGGAAGAACTCTTTCCTGTAACTAGGATGGTGGAAAAGTTGGCTCGTTCCCAGTGCTTTTTATATTTTCTCTAGAGCAGAGGTTCCAGATGTTTGAAAGGCAGGGTCTGATCCATCGATCCTAGCTTTAATGAGGAATGCGATTCTTTCAAACTAAATCATTGTTGGGCTCAATTATTCCAGTCACTCTAGGGAGGGACATGCTGAAAAGGACAAGGAAGGGAGAGAAAGCCTGTATATCCTAACTCATTTCTTTTTCCATAAGTTCACAATGAGATGCAATATAATAATCGAAATGATAGTAAAACATGCCTGTGACCCCCGTTGGTTTGGGAATTGGTGTCATGTTTTATTAGTTTATCTTCATTTAATGCTTATTCATTTTTCCCAATTCCAGGGCATTATTCAAAATCTAAAAAACAAATATATAGGAACTCCAAATTTCTATATTTCTACTGTGGCCAATATTTATTACTGTATCTTTATCTGCCTCTCTGCTGTCTCCTAAGAAAATGTATTTCCTCTTACTGATTCCTAACACAGCTTTTCTTTTTCCACTTGGGGCCACAAAAGCAACCTTAAGGGTATAAAATGTGCTGGGAAGTGATGCTTCTTTTCAATAAAGGGCCCAAAAGGGGAGATGAGATTGCTTGACAAAGACTTTTCATTCAGCCAATCACATAGGTGGAAGCTACTTCATGATTGCATTTATTTCAAGATGGAAAATGTCTACATCTAGAAAGATACCCCACCAGTTTAGCTTCGTAGATGGAAGGAGACACAACTATTATTAACAGGATTCTCTTACAAGCACAATACTGACAAAAAAGAAGAGGGAATATGAACCAAGCTTTCTGTCCTGGCTACTTTAGTAAGTCAAATTCAAAAATGGTTTTTCGCCATTTATAACACAAACTAGTAGTATATTTAATTATAGGTTAGAAAGATAAATATGGGTCAGGACCAGCTATTGTGAATCTTGTTTTCCCAGAGCAAAGGGAGTCTCTGCCAAGACATGGTAAAATATGCACACTGGTTCCCTGTCATTTGGTAGCTGACATTTTTCCAGGCTTCCCATCTTATACCCAGTTCACCCACTTTAAGAGCTGTGCTTTTTACTAAGTTTAAAATCATGCAGTCCAGTGCTTAGCATTTGGGTTTCTTTTCAAGTCCATGTAAGAGAGAGAAAGCTGTATTATTTTACCTTATCTTTTTCTTTTTGGTACTGACTTGCAAGAAAATTTGGACAGATTGCAGAGTTGTCAGCATTAGGCAGAGCTACGGTGAAGCCAAATTATTGTACCTCAGCATTTCTTTCTGTAAAGTTTACATCTTTAAGGAATAAACTAAGCTTATTATAGCTTCTTACAAGTTAAAAAAATAGAGTACCTTTTTAAAATAGTCTGGTCTAAAAATGGGTAGACTTGTGTAACACATATCTGATTTTATGCTAAATGTTATGCAGTTACTTCCGAACTTATCTAACAGCTTGTTGAACTGTTGATTTGAAGGCTTTGACTACTCACAAACATGCCTAAAGATGTCTAGAGTCTATGAAACCCAATTTGCAAGAGGCTCTTTTTCTTGTCTCTATCACATTAAATATACTATGCTAGAGCCAGAGTTAACCAGAAAAGAAAGTATCAAATGATCCTCAAGATTTAACCTCTACACTTACATATAATACTGTGGTTCCCCGAAAATAAGACCTAGCCGGACAAAATAAGACCTAGCTCTAATGCGTCTTTTGGAGCAAAAATTAATATAAGACCAGATATTATATTTATTATATTTATTATATTATATTATACCCGATCTTATATTACTATAAAATAAGACCAGGTATTATATTATATTATATTATATTATATTATATTATATTATATTATATTATGTAAGACCCGGTCTTATTTAATTTTTGCTCCAAAAGACGTATTAGAGCTGATCATCCGGCTAGGTCTTATTTTTGGGGAAACATGGTAGAATCCCTGCCCAACCGTGGTATTGTTAGCAATCACACCTTATCATTAAAAATATGCAAAGCCGTGTGGAAAACGTTGGCTTTTCAGACACTTTGCTGTAGCTTTTAAGCATGCTTGAATTTCTTTTGCACTTGCTGTGTTTGCTTTATATTGATCTGAAAAGTGCAATGTTGACCTACATTTTAGACTCTGGGTCTGGCATGACTTGTGATCCACACAGGAAGTGGTTGCTGAGACTCACAAAGTGTTACCCTGCTTGTGGTGAGTGCTCTGCTGGATGAGACCCCAGCTCCCTCTTCCTTGGCAGAAGGCGCTCCTTCTGCTGCAGAAAGTGCCATTGAGTCACCTTGCCTGGTCGGAAAGAAACTGGGCTGGCTGAGAACTAGTCCTGCTTTCCATGGAGAGATGATAATTTTCTCTTCTCTATCCTGTGTCTTCTAACAACTCAGCTTCCCACCTGATCTAACTTACCCCGAGCATGTCCTTCCTCTGGGATTGAGCTCTAATGTCATATTTAAAAAGACAATAGTGAATTTTTGAGGTCTGATATTTTTTCCTTGCCATTTGGCAACCCTTCTTCCCAACAGAGGACAATACCCCACTTAACAAAAATGTTGCGTTAGAGAACTCCAAGCCTTCTGCAACCTACCAGCTCCTGTTCTCCAGGTTGAAATCAAAGACACCTGATTTCAATAGCCCAGATTTTCCCTGATCTAAAGAGGATTTTGTTTATTAGTTGTATAACTTTCTAAATGAGGAACAGTGATTACCATTCAGCTCTGAAAAAAGCAGACACATGGCTGAGATTAAATGTCAACATGAAAGCCAACAGAATTCAAATTTAGTTTCAAATTTGCTGCAAAGTTTTCTCTTTGGAATGGGGAAAACACGTTTTTTAATTTCCTAGTTATGAGCCGGAGAGTAACATTTGGACAATTTCTTTTCTCCCTTTCCTGATTTCCCGGGGCGAAATGCCATATATACCTTTAGCAAGTGTAATAATGCAGGGTCTCAGCTCCCGCTCCCCGCACAAGAACGCAGGATATGGTGAGGCCAAACAGGAACAACAACAGAGCCATAGATAGGGGAGTCATACCACTATATTCTCCATGGCAGCTGATTGAGACACAAAAGCAAACATCCGCCAGTACCCCAACAGAGGATCTTCCTGCACCCCAGTCTTGCTGGCGGCTGGGCGAGACACAGGAAGTAGGATCCCCACAATCCGCAATCCACCATCCGTGCTTGCTAACCCCACTTGCTAGCCACAATCCGCCATCTGCTTCTCTGCCAGCCAGCCAACCAACCAACCAACCAACCAACCAACCAACCAACCAACCAACCAACCCCCCTAGTGTAGCCATGCCAGTTATATTAGTGGCTAATGGCTAACTGGTAACAGCTGATAGCCACCCAGCCACAGCAGATGACCATCTAATTACAGGCTGATGGCCATCTACTACCCGAGCCAGCACCTTTCCACATGAGGCCGAGAGCCTGGAAACTGCTCTCTGGGACTCTGTCCCCACAGCAAGCCACTGCATATAAAACATGCCTCATGTCCCAAATTCATAATTTGTTTTTATTTCTTTGAACGGGTCATATTGCTATCACTACCCTCTTTGGTCACAGTTAATTCATCTTCGTGCTTTTCATACCTGTATAGGGACAAACACAAAATAAATATCAAGTCCAAAAAGCAGTTTCAATTTCTACATAACAAAGCCATTTTGAATTGACTGATTGTTTTCACAGGGTCCTAACGAATGTAACTTCCGCTTCTGCCTTCTGTTTGCTAGGTGTCAGGATGAGTGTCCTGTCGGTACATATGGAGTGCGCTGTGCTGAGACCTGCCGGTGTGTCAATGGAGGGAAATGTTATCACGTGAGTGGCTCCTGCCTCTGTGAAACAGGATTTTCTGGTGAGCACTGTGAGGCACGCCTGTGCCCGGAAGGTCTCTACGGCATCAGATGTGACAAGCGGTGCCCCTGCCACCTGGACAACACTCATAGGTGAGGGTCAGTTGCCCCTGGAAGGAAGTGTCCACTATTTGGAAGGAGAGATTGGCAGAGAGATTCCCATGCCAAGACCTTTCCTGCTTCTGGGTCATCCTGGGCAGGAACCACTAAGTAAATGGAAGGCCTTTGTACTTAGGGGGCGGGGCGATGGTGCAAGTCAGAAGTGCTAAAATTGTTAGATGGTCATGGGTGGATGTTAAATTATATCTCTATTAATGGCTCCCAGCAAAAATTAAGCTTGCTTGTGTTATTAGAACATTTCCCTAAAAGGGATTCTGTGACATTCCTTTAGAAGCAAAGATGCAATGAGAGACATGGCTTTTTAGTATGTAAAAATATCACAAAATGATTCTCACGGCAACATCTTACTTGACGAAACATCTGTGTAGAGAGGAAGTGTACTGGTGGAAGTTTTGTGAAAGTGCTTCACATGTGGCTGTCACATGTGAAATATGTTTTCAGAATTGATTACACTGACATAGAACTCACAGGGGTCTTTTAGCTCAAAATATCTCTCAAAGAATGTACGAACAGGAAACCATGATCCCACCCACCCTACTGTACATTGTCTGTCCCTGAAAATATCTTTCCACCCCCTTACTTCCTCTCCCTCCCCTAAGGACCAGATACATATCACTTAGAATTCTGGGTCTCCGTTGCAGACTGCTGGGAAAGTTGAATTTGACAAAAATGTAGTGCATTATATAGCAGTTCAGACATTATGAGAGTTACTTCTATTTGCATTCAACACAGCTGTTACTTCATTCATGCTCCTAAAAGATAACTTGTGGACACATCAAATCTCAAATGCACAAAAGTTAAAAGTAAACAGAAGCCTGTGGTGGGTCTCTGCTTTAAACCATTGTTAGGAGCAAAAATATGGACTTTGCACTGAGCACGTGTGTGTGTGTGTGTTACACTTTAGTGGGACATATCAAAGAAGTACATTCTTAATGTATCTCAAGCAACTTTGTAAGCTACTTCAGTCAACTTTTGGTTTTCTTTATTGGAAAATACTGCCACTCTTTACATGTAAAGGTTAAACAACCATCTGGGCAGTAAAAATGAATAAGCTCTACAGGATTTTGTTGGTTTTAACCTCTCTAATGTTTAAGGAGCTGGCAGGATTAGGGACAAGTCATGAGTCTAGCTCCCTTCCTTGCAGTAAGCCTTGCCCCAGCAAAAGGTAAGCCTTGTGTAGTGGTAGCTAAGAACTTTTTAATACCACTGTGCTGTTTCATTGTATGTAGACACAGCCTGAAAACACATAGATTACAAAACTTACACAAAGGAGCTCTGCTACGAGAAGATTGGAGAAGCAGAGAAAATGTTGATTTTGTTGAAATTGGGTAGCATGTTAGTAGTGGCAGGTGCAAGTGGACAGTTACTTATCATCAATACCATGCTAATTTTAACATAGGTCCCATGTACCTAAGCATGTATGCTTTATCAAAGAAACACAGTCATCCCTCAGTATCTTTGGAACATTGGTTCCAGGATCCTCCATGGATACTAAATGCACAGATGCTGAAGTCTCTTATTTAAAGTAGCATATTATTCGCATATAACTTATATTTGCATATAGGCTACAGCAGGTATGTCTAGACATCACTTCATTTGCATAGATTCAACTTAGTGCTCAGCATCTAGCAAATTCAAGTTTTGCGTTTTGGAACTTCCTGGGATTTTCTTTTTCCGAATATTTTTTATTTGCATTTGATTTAATTCATGAATGTGAAACCCTGAAACCCATAGTTACGGAGAACTGACTGTACATGAAATTGTTTGACAATCACGTAGGTCAAAAGACCACTAAGATTCTATCTAATAATATATAACAAGCAATCAGAAGATTTAAAAACAAATAGCCTCTGAAGTGCTTCCCTAAATAATGAAAGCTACTTTTAAAAATTAGCTTTTACAAATTTCTGTTAAAACCAGTTGAATGTTGAATAAATGAGTCCGTCTTGTTGAATTCACAGTTGGAACCATTCATCTGATTCTTACATTTTGAACTTCTATGTAAAATTCCTGGAAACACAAGATTCCTTTGAACCAAAAGGCATAGAATCTTTGTATTAATTGAAAATCTAGCTTGTTCATTTTACCATTTAATCAAGCATGTGGAACTGGCTATTACATAATTCATGATTTATATTTATCCTAAATGCTTTCATTATACTTAATGAGATAAGTAAAGCAATACAAACTATTAGTTTACATTGTCTTTAGGTGAATTTTGAGTTCTGTGGATGTACATATTGACACATTGCAGCCATATGTTTGAGTAGAGGTTTGTGTCAGTTAGCTTTCACTGCATAAGAAAAAAAAGAAGCTACCCCAAATTTAGTGGTGTAAAACAACAATTATTTATTAGCTAATGATATTTTGCTTGACTGTTTGGGCTGGGTTCAGCTTGGTGATTCCTCTGCTAGTCTCCCGATGTTCACCTGGCAGATCAACTAGACTCTGATTAGGCCTGGAATTCCTCACTCACATGTCTAGCATTTGGCTGGGTGATAGGGATGACTGAGCCATATGTCTCCAGCGTCTAACACAGGCCTGGGCCTCTTTACATGGTGAATGGCTTCCAAAAGCAGCAAGAGACCGAGGAAGCTCCAAAAAGCAAACTTCGCAAATGTTTGGTTATGTCATGTTTGCTAATGTTCCTTTCGACAATGCAGGTCACACAACCAAGTCCAGATTCAATATACTCTGTCTCTCTCTTTTTTTTTTTAAAGCTTACATACATTTCTTTTTCTTTTTTTTTTTTTTTTTATAGGGGAAGGGGAACAGGACTTTATTGGGGGAACAGTGTGTCCTTCCAGGTCTTTTTTTCCAAGTCAAGTCGTTGTCCTTTCAGTCTTAGTTGTGGAGGGCACAGCTCAGCTCCAGGTCCAGTTGCCGTTTTCTAGTTGCAGGGGGCGCTGCCCACCATCCCTTGCAGGAGTCGAGGAGTTGAACCGGCAACCTTGTGGTTGAGAGCCCACTGGCCCATGTGGGAATCAAACCGGCAACCTTTGGAGTTAGGAGCATGGAGCTCTAACCGCCTGAGCCACTGGGCCAGCCCCATACTCTGTCTCTTGATGGGAGGAGTTGCAAAGAATTTGTAGCCATTCTTATTTTTCAGTCTTTCATAGGGTTGAAATGAATTTAAATATATTTATAGGTGATGTTAGTGTTTTAAATTGCAACAATATTATTAGAGCCTAAAGATATTCACTGTGACCTGGACTTTTCAGCTGGAAACTAACTCTTATGGTGGAAATAATTTTGAGCATTTGATAACAGTTAAATTTGATAAAAGTCAAATGATATAACTGATTTTAGTTGAAAATAAAATTTGAGATTTAGTAAGATTCCACATGACATATTTATATTAGCTCTTGTTAATAAGGACATTTAATAGCTATGGGCAATCAGGATGTGCCTATTTGCAAATGCTACCTAATTATCATTACATTTGAGCATTAACAACATCTAAGGAAATGCACAAAAGGAATTTCAATAACTCATTCTATTTTAGCTAGTATTGTATTGGACTCTCATAATAACTGAACTCTTAAATTGAAAATTTACCAGAAGATTTATCTCTAGTTATATATATGTATAAAATGATAGGTATCCCACCCTATATGTGTATAATCCTATTTTCATATACACAAAGCAACCTGTTCTTTAGACAGAAACCAGGTAGGAGTATATCACCCTTAATTTCTAATCTGCTGCTCTAACATCAACACGTAAATCTCATTACCAATTAAGCTGCCTGCATGAGAACACATCAAATGCCTCCAAAGTGCTCTGGCTTCCTACACCTAATTACAAATTGCAGAATACTAATTTTGGTGTCAATCAATCTAGGAACCAGAGTGCTGCACTAATTCTCTCTGGGGGGCATTGAATATCAATTTCTCCATCTGCCTCTAGCTTAGTTCAATTCCCCGTCCTCAAATTATCTATTTCGTTTAACATTTATGTCTGTACCATGAAAATTACTTCCTTTTTAATGTAAAGTACTATTTTCTAGTAAAAATGTCCTTTTTTTAATATTATGTTTGGATAAGGTAAACTTTTAACCAATCCATTACTTGAAATATTTCCTTTCCTTTTCTTACATGTATGGCCTTACTGAAGTAAAGTTAAATTTGTCCCTGTGTTTTGCCCAATACGGGCTTTTATTGGTCCTGTTAACTTTTTATCTATGCTATATCCTAAACATTAGCAATTCTTTTTCATTTCTAGCCCTCCAAGCAGCCTGCTACCGAGCTTCTTTTTTCTTTGGTGTAAAAACATATAAGTAAATCTGAGATCGAGTTTGATTTCTGCCACTGCCTGTGTGAAACTGAATAAATTACTTACTCATTCTAGGTCTCTTTTTCCTCAGTGATAAAACCTTTGGAATGGTTGTGAGGATTAAATGAAATAATGCACATGGATTGCTTAGCATGGTGTTAGCACACATTCAGGCTCAGTGACTATGAGCTGCTAGTCTGTGCATTCACTTACAGTATCATCATAAACGTCACGTAAGTGAGTGTTCCCTGAAATTACTGGTGATTCCCTTAAGACTTGACTTCGAAAATTTAAAAACTAAGTTTAGGGGAAATCTTGCCTTTGTATTCAGACATACAGATTGTAATTTAGCATTGCAGGATGACTCAGATATACCAGGGAAAAGCAGATTAGTGTTTGAAAGCAGGATCCCTGGAGTCAGGCCCCACTGCACATCAGCTGTGACAGTCTTACTTAATCACTCCATCAGTATTTACTGTGGTCTGTCTGTGGGACAGGGACAGCTAACAAAATGCACTTAATTCTTGTCCTCGTGTAGCTCAAAGTCTAGAGGGGAAGGAAGACATTAAAAGATTGTACAAATAAACACAAGATCATAGAAAGAGCAGGGTGCTATGAAAGAAAATGACAGGAGAGACTTGTTTTCAATATGAGTGGTCAGCGTAGGCCTATCTAAGGAAGAGATACTATGTGAGCTGAGACTGGAAACCTAAAATGAAGAAAGCTAGACAAAGAGTGAGGAATAGCACTGTGGGCATATGGAATAGCCCATGCGGGGCCCTTATGTTGAAAAACCTCAATGCTTTTACAAACTAGCACAAATCCACTGCAGTTGAGCATAGCAATGAAGAGAGAAATGATGAAAGAAGAGGCTGGGGAGCAGGCCATGACCAGATGGGGGGGAGCCATGGGCTATATTTAGGGTGATCATATAGCTGGTGTCTGAGTGACCGCCTGGTTTAGGCCTATTGTCCTAATGTAATTATTAAGAATTCCTTTTTCACTCTTAAAAAAAATGTCCTGGTTTAGATAATTACATAGTCACTCTAGCCATGTTAAACAGTATGGATTTTATCCTAAGTGTAGTGCAGAGCCTTTGAAGGGTTTTAAGGAGAACGATACAATATGATCTACTTTTTAGGTGATGAGGCTCGACTGGATACAGGGAGAAAAGTTGGAAGGCTGTTCAGGATGTTAGGAGATAGGTTGGCTTGGAGTGAGATGGTGACAGTGAGGATGAAGAGACGTAGACGAATTCAAGATGAATTTTGGAGTTAGGATAGTTAGGTGTAGTGATGAAGTGGATATGGGAGATGAGGAAGAAGGAGTTATCAAGAATAACTCTAAGATTTCTAGTTGAAATAATTGAATGACTGGTGGTGCCAATACTTCATTGGGGATGATGAGGAATAGACACTTAGGAATGAAGAAAGGGAATAACACGGGCTCAGTTTTGACATGTTAAGTTTGAGATGCCATGGAAATACCAGATGTTTGATCAAGGATAAGTGATTTGCCGAAGGTTAAATAGCAGATAAGTAAATCTGAGTGGATCTAAGCAGATTTGAAACTCAGCTCCTTGTCTTCTGAATCCAAGCCTTCTACATCCAAGTAACCATCTTAAACATAGAGCTACACTTAGCTATCTCTTCATGCCCTATTTCCTGAATAATGCTTGTGGTGGATGCCTAGGCTTTGCTTGTGGGTACTTATGAGGTCTGACAATTAAGTTCATGAACTCATCCTAGAAAAAGTACTACATACCTCATTTCTGAATAGCACTACGATCGCCTTTGAAGTACTCCCCATGGGAAGCTATGCACCGACACCAGCACCTAGTCACAGTTCAAAACAATTTTGGAACTCTTTTTCTGGAATGGCCATCAGGGCTGTCATCGTGTTACCCTTGATGTCCTGAATGTCATCCAAATGTCTTCCTTTCAATATTTCCTTTATCTTCAGGTAAAGAAAGAAGTCACTGGGGCCCGGATCAGGCGATGAGTAGGAAGGGTGTTTCCATACAGTTATTTGTTTACCGGCTAAAAACTCTCTCACAGACAGTGCTGTGTGAGCTGGTGCATTGTTGTGATGCAAGAGCCATGAATTGTTTGCAAAAAGTTCAGGTCGTTTTCATCTAACTTTTTCATGCAGACTTTTCAGCACTTTCAAATAGTAAACTTGGTTAACTGTTTGTCCAGTTGGTACAAATTCATAACGAATAAACTCTATGATATCAAAAAAATGTTAGGAACATCATTTTGACTCTTGATTTGGACTGACAGAACATTTTTGGTCATGGAGAATTGGCCGACTTCCATTATGCACTTTTATGTGTTGTTTCAGGGTCGTATCGGTACACCCATGTTTCGTCACCAATGATAACAGAGTCCAAAACATCATCTTGCCTCTCCAAAAGGTCTTGGCAAGCTTAGGACTCTTCTTTGCTTTCGTGCATCAGTGAGCTCCTTCGGGACCATTTTTGCACACACCTTTCTCATGCCAAGATTTTCAGTTAAGATTTTCCTGTTTCTCTATCAATGTTTACTTGGTCTGCTATGCTTCTCACAGTCAGCCAATGATTTTGATGCACAATTAGCTTAATTTTCACAATGTTTTTTGTCAGTTCTGCTCATTACTGGCCACCCTGATTTTTCTTCATCAGTGACATGGTCTCTCCCCTCAGAAAAATGTTTAATCCATTTGTACACTGCTGTTTTCTTCATGGCATTATCCCCATAAAGTTGGGCTAATATGTCCCTGATTTTACTTGCACTCTTGTCAACTTTAACAAGAAATTTAACGTTTGTTCATTGCTCTTATTCAAGCTCAGACATTCTCGCAACAGCACACAAAAACACACAACAATAATAATGAACATCACTCAGCATGACACTGTCATACATCGACATGAACACAGCTTGAGACACTGAGATACCAAGGTTATGAAACCTTACGGAGCTGTTTTTACAGTGCTGTCAATGTAAGTGCATGGTGGCAAGTTCGCGAACCGAATTGCCAGACTTCGTAGTTGGAGTAGGGCCCTAAAACTATCTTTAAATAAATTTCTGAAAATGGTGGAACAAACCTTCCAACCTACAGGGCTGAGATCCTCACTTGACAGACTAGGATGTGGGGCCCAGAGAGGTTGTGTGCTTTCACTAGGATTACCCAGGTGGGGAGACAGCTTGAATTACATCCTCAGTCTTCCTCCCTCCCAGAAAATTGTTCTTTCCAAGAGCTGAAAATCTATGATCGGCAACTCTAATGAGAGGTCCTTTAGCAAATGTCTGGATGTCACAGTGGATTTTGTTGTTGGCCCCAGTTACGGGAAGTGTTCTAGCTCCATGAGGGGAGGAAACCCATCTTTAACAGTCTTCCAATTGCGAGCAGAGCTAGTTTGATTGTTAAGATTTTCCTGTGGTGGAAAGCACGTGTGTTTTGAGTGCCACAGGGTGCCCTATCGTGTCAGCAACCTCAGTAGCATGTGCAAATTAGCGCAGCTGATGTGTCCATTTGCTGTGGAGCGACAGCTGGCTCCCTAGCCCATCAATGCAACTGCAGTTTCAGGTAGAGACAGCTGCTCTGCCCCAGGTATGGAGTTCTGAGAGAAGAAACAGGCTGAAAAGGTTGTAGCTTTTGGGAGTTCCTTGGACATCACCCTGGCTAACTGATTGGTATTGCTTATTGGATGGAGACCTTTAGATCTTTCCTTCAAGTTGACCTTTTATTGATCAGTGCTTTCAATTTATGAAAATTAAAGTGAGTTTCAGACAAAAGGACCCATGATGCTGATTTCACGTAACATTTCTGTAGTACCAAACAGGTTTGGGCCAATTAATTAAATATCACAAAGCCTGGGAATGAAGTTTAAATTATTGTGTGTGGAATTACCCACACATTTAGTGATCATGGCTAAAGCAACATTTGCATGGGCCTTGGGTGTCATGTACCCGAAAGTGAACTGCTCCTTTCATCCATGCTCTCAGCTGTCACCCCATGTCTGGAGAGTGTGCCTGTAAGCCAGGCTGGTCGGGACTCTACTGTAATGAGACGTGTTCTCCTGGATTCTACGGGGAAGTTTGCCAACAGATCTGCAGTTGCCAGAATGGGGCTGACTGTGACAGTGTGACTGGAAAGTGCACCTGTGCCCCAGGATTCAAAGTGAGTGGCTTGGGCTCTGGAGGAAGGATTTGAGGGATGCAATGTGGGGGATGTGGATACCACGATTTATATGACCTTTTCTGCAGTACAATAAATGTACTAAAATCAATCCCATCATTAACAAGAAAAAGAGTAGAAAAAAGTAGTAATAAGTGATATAAGTAATTAACTTAGAATGATGACTGGGAAAGCTGGTAAAACTATAAATGTGGCATTAATATTTAATTATTAAATTAATATGTGCTATGAAGTATGATGTATTTTAATTATTACCTATGTCATTATTTTAGTGTTTTATAGGTAGCAAAGAAATTATTTTTTCAAGTGTAATATGTATTATTGTCAACAGTTTCTGTCTTAATTCCATGTAATTTGGAGCCACCTAATATATTAAGTTAGCGTTTGTTATGTATGTACGTGCAATGGTTCGTAGTATGAACGTTTTTTGGTTCCTTTGAGAATCTGGACCTTACAAAAATGCCTATATGCCAATAGAGCAGAATTCTGCCTGGTTTCCAGGATTTCTTAGCTGCAGGTTAGAAATCTTTGTTTTTAAAGGAAAATGGGTTTTTCTTGAATCATTTCCCCCCATTTTAAGGAGGAGAACGTTAAACTGTGAAGAATGTCAATTATTCCAGAGCACATAACGCAGAACGAGTGGATCATAAAGTCTCTGAGCTGAGAGGATCTTTACAGGGTTTTCTAACCTATGTCACCATCCTTGATTGGGCCCTTGTCTATCAGCCTTGCCTTACAGAGGCCCTTCTGTTTTTAAAGGGCGTGACCTCCAGTCACCTTTGATAACCGGCTTCTATGGTCAAGGGGTCAAGGCTTGCTGTCCGATAATAAATTGGATCGTACTGGCGGCTGAGTGTGTGTGCAATCCCTTTGCTTCACTCACTAATCATATTACATACTGTACAAGGAAGTTAGGGTGCATTGCAATGTAGCATTTAGTTCATATTTATCTTTATTTATTGACAGTAATTGTACAGCTACAGTTTATTGTTATATATCTACTTGTTTGAGCAAGGGCGAAAGGTTTTATGTTTGCTACAAAGGAAAATTAATGAAGGCAGCAGGCTTTTTTTGGATCGTATTCAATACTGTATCATAAACATAAGCCAGCTAGCATTGCCCTTGAATCTCTCAATTTGCATAGTGGTGACATTACAGCAACTTTTTAAAATGCAATGTGTTAAAATGAGAGAGGGAGTAAAATTAGCATGGCCAAAATACATTTTTGTTTATTTGTGTTGGCCTTCTTTCAATTGGTAGACTCGCATGAGTTTTCCTGTTTGTGCCTGTCTAGGGAACTGACTGCTCTGCTCCGTGCCCTCTGGGAACCTATGGGGTAAACTGCTCCTCTTTCTGTGGCTGTAAGAACGATGCTGTCTGCTCTCCGGTGGACGGGTCTTGTACTTGCAAGGCAGGTGAGTGGATGAATCTTTAATCTGATCCTGGTCCTGTTATTTCCTAAAGTCACAGGAAAGAAACTTTGACTAGAGTGCTAGGTTTTCCTGTGCCAGATTTTGGTACCTGATCTCTGAACGCCCCTCAACCAGAGTGGGCGCTCCTGTTTTCATGAGTTAACAAGAAGAGGCTCACAGGAAATGATCTCTAAAGTCGCTGCCAGCTCCAAAAGTCTGTGAGTCTGCGCTCTGGGGACAAGTCAGCTAAGCAGACATGTGTCTGCACCCTAAATTCACTGGTCTGGAGTGGTCGTGACACGAAATGGCAGCCACTCACTGATTTTACGTGAGGGCCAGCATGTGTCTATCCTGGATACTTACTGTTCATGGTTAACGGGGTCCTACTCTCAAGACGGGGTTGTTCTTTCAAACACAAACCTTCCTTCTTCCTCCCATACAAATATTTCACTTTTCCGACCTGAACAAAGCTCAGCATTCTGTGGTGTGCCTCCGTGTGCATTAAGGGGCCCCCACTGTATGTCCTTCCCCCAATGAGCCCAACAGTGCTTCTCAGTGCTGGCATCCTGTGACAGATCACACGGCACACATGCTATTTGGGTGCTTTTGTTCAGTTCTGATAGAGGCTCTACGTGGCAGAGCCTGTGCTCTCTGTGCTGGGGCGACACTGCTGTGCCTCTCCAAGATGTTTTTAAAGGGAAAGTGGCTTGGAAAGGCTCAGCGAAACTCTCTGCTGCCTTTGTTTGCTCATGTGCTTTGGTGTTCTTGTCGTGGCAGGCTGGCACGGGGTGGACTGCTCCATCAGCTGTCCCAGTGGCACCTGGGGCTTTGGCTGTAACTTAACATGCCAGTGCCTCCATGGCGGAGCCTGCAACACCCTGGATGGGACCTGCACATGTGCACCTGGATGGCGAGGGGAGAAATGTGAACTTCCCTGCCAGGTACGACCGAACCAGTGCCCAAGCTGGGAAGGCCTGGGAGCTGACGCCAGAGGGCTCGCCTGGTTTTGCAATTTTCCTGATTGAAAGTGTGTGAGTGCGAACCAACCACAGTAGCTATTAGAAGAACTGAGGTGTTTGAACTCAGAGTGGATATAGGGTTAAGGGAAAAGGGCTAGACATGGAAATTGGTTACGTAACGTTGTAAGAATCATTTCCTTCTTTTCCTTCATCTTTACTCAGGTTCCCCTCAATGCCCCCCTCTATTTTTTCTGTTCTTATACACCCATCTCTTCCTGGCAGCCAGTCAACAGCATTTGTCACACATGGCAGCATATGCCTGTCAACTCTCCAAATATGTGTTTCCATTCTAATGGAAATCCTCCAGCCTTCAGGGTGGAAAGTGGCGGGAAATTGAAAGGGGTTGGTGATGGTGTCACGGAAATACTCATTGAGATGGTTAAAGAAGGTTTGGAAATAGCCCCTTTTAATGTAAATATCTCTGGAGTCACAAAAATATCCAAAGATTTTGATGTGGGGATATTTTCCAGTGACTCCCCAAATGATGTAGGTGATGTTGGATCTGCCGGCAGTTTCTGAGTGCGGGCTGGGATCGTGTCTCATGAAGCCAAAGAATGGAAACACGGACCGGGGAGAGGCAAGAAGTTTTAAAAAGAGGATAGTTTATTAGAGGCAGGAGAAGAGGTTGCAGCTCCTGAGCGGGAGGGGGTCCTGAATGGGGGTGTCCCATGACTGAGGCAAAAGTTCTTACTTTTATACCTTCCCTTGCCTGCTTGGGGAAAGGGGCTGGCGACTTCTAATTGGATTCATCTGTCAGGTTTGTCCTGTTTGCCCATCCTGAAGGGATTAACGAACCAACCCTCTCCTATCTATCAGATCTGCTCCTTTGTCAGGCTAGAAGGGATTTGAGATTATCTATTAACCTTAAGGCGTGTTCTCATGTCTCTTTCCTGGAGTGAAGGAGACATTCCAGGACCTGGAGTTTCAGGATATGGCTGCTTTTTGTTTATTCTATCAGGAACCTCCCTGTCTACCTAGTAATCATACTAACTAACCTGTCTCAATTTCCCTAATTCAAGGCTGACTCCCTCCCTTGACCTGCTTTGGAGCTATCCATCTTCAGAAATCCTATACTGTGTCCACCAAAGGCTGACACGGTGCAAATGGGAAGTTCATTCTATCGTAACAAGCTGATTTCTCTTCCTGAATGAAGTGCGTGGGTGGTTTCTTTCCCTCTTTTCCATCACTCCTTCCTATCACAATTCTTTTCTCCTGAGTCATTAAACATTCTCTCAGTGGTGTGTGTGCTCTGCCTCCTGGAGATCATCTGGAGATCCTCTGATGACAAGATGACACCGTGACACCCTGAACAGGGCTCCTCGAGAAGGGCCTCCCACAGAGGTTCTTTTCTCCCCGGGCTTCCTCCTCATTAAGTGCAACCCATTCCCAAAGCAGAAAGAGGATCGATCTACTCTGGGCTATTCTGTGCCCTGCAGACCCTTAGGACAAAGTTAAGTTAGCTTTGCTGCCTCTCATCCACCAGTGAACAAATTATCAGTGTGCTGAGATGGGCTTGAGGGTCACGTTTCACTCCCAGTCTGATTGTGGACAGAACAAAGCCTCTGGCACAATCTTGTCCCTTTTTGTTTATCAGATGACTAAACCAGCAAAGGATGATGGTTTAGTGGCTCCTACTGCAGCAGAGCTAAGTCCTATGCAGCTCCATCAAACATTAGTGGGGACTAAAAAATGGTTTATTTTATTTTAATAAGTCCTAGACAAATGATTATGTCATCTAACACCCACTGCCTGTTTATGCTGGTTCTCAGGTTCCTTCCTCTTGGTAAATGTGCATCCCATATATTTCTTAGGGCTTGTGTGGTGTGGAGCGTTTGTAGTGCTCTCCCTCCACTCGTCAGGATCTGGCCTGAAAGAGCAGGGCTTAGGAACGCAGAGATTTCCACTTCCTCTCCCACAAACTAACTGATCACGTCCACGTAGAGTCATGTCTGCTGGACCACCAAACGGATATGCACGTGAAAATTGAAAATGTATATATAGGTCTAGGAGGGCATGAACAGGAGGCTGGCATTTAACTATTTTATAAAAATCTTTAGGAACAAAAGAAAATATGTTTAGGGGTCGTGGTTTCCGATAAGAAAGATTATTTTAATTAGTTGGCATATTTACATATATCTGCATCTATGCGTATCAGCATATTAGCATAATTGATTTCACCACTCGTATGCCCTAACTACTCATATGTCAGACATAAACTAAGGTTTGAGGGAGTTTAAAATACTGACCTCCTAGAGCCTACATTTTAGGGCAAGAAGACATGCGAAGAGGTGATGATGGTAATGTATGTTGCTGAGAGGTGTTTGGGAGAGGAGGAGGGTACTGTACCTGAAATGGCTGACTGTGGCTCCTTTTGCCTCCCATTGTGGGGTTCCCCATGGCTTCATCACTGTCTTCCGTGCAGGATGGCACATATGGGCTGAACTGTGCTGAGCGCTGTGACTGCAGCCATGCGGATGGCTGCCACCCCACCACGGGCCATTGCCGCTGCCTCCCCGGATGGTCAGGTGAGAGCCAAGGAAATGGAAAACATGCCAATCTATGCCTAGCGCTGTTCCTTGCTGTTTCAAAGAAACACACACAGGTCAACTTTTCAGGAACAATAGAAATGAAAGCAGTCTCCAGTGAGCTGACACATTTTTACCCAAGAAATACTACTGCTAAGGTTAATTAATCCATAATCCAGGAATGATATTTTTTGTTAAATTATGCAGGGGCAGTTCTCCTGAGCCTTCCTGTAATGTCCAACTGTCAGAATTTAGGCTGGCAAGCGGGGAAAATGTGAATTACTGTTAAGAGTTTAGTGAGACCTCTGTGGTATCTTTGAGCACTGAGGAAAGGATGATTAGAATAAACCATAAGATTATAATTAATTTCACCTTACTGAGGCAAAATATTACTATTAATATGGTTAATATACAAATATAAAATATTCATACCTAGAAATAAAAATTTCAAAACTTAACTTTTTCTTATAAGAATGTTTAAGTCATAAAAATTCATAGTAGGATTGAATAACAATTTTCTAATTGTGAGGTGGAAGTTTCTCCTTATTTATATGACCTCATGGTTTTAGCCAGGAAGTTGATCAAACTAACAGAGTCTTAGAAGAATAATGTTTTTGTTTGTGATGTACAACCTTGGGACATGGCATTAAGTGCCCAAGCAAATTGAGACCTTGTTCTTTTTTATACATCAAATAAAGCCTATCCTAAAAAAAAACACAAACAGAAAAACTAATGAACTTTTAAGTACTTATTAAGAAAAATTACCGTGGGAATGCAATAGGACAGTTATTGAACATTGGAGTGAATGACCTGATATATATGATCATTTCTACTGAAAGTAACATAGTATGTTGATTGCTGATGTCCAATTTAGAGTGAAACATTGGTGTGCTAGGGACTGGATGACAGGTAGATAAATGAACCTTAACTTGATTTAAAAATTCTGTTTGAATTCATTTGTGTGTGTGTATGTGTGCGCGTGTGTGTGTTTGTATACATATTGTATTTGCATCTAAATATATTTGTATATAAATTGAGAGATGAGAGGGAGATTTATTAAGACAAAACTGTTTCCCCATTGATGCTTCAGTATCCTCCAAAACAGTTTTCAACTTGTCCTCTAAAAGAGAAATTGGTGGTAACAAGCTAAGTATCCTCTTTAGTGATAGTTCGTATTTTCAGAAGGTGGATCTTTCAGAAGAGAATCTTATGTCTTCATACGTGAGATGCTACATTTAGGAAATTATGGGAGTCAGGGTGGTCTTATTTTTTTTAGCAAAAATACATACAAAGAAGACTCTAGAGAAATAATAAGTAATGCTTACTTACTGAGCGCTCATTGCAGTCTCACAACAACTCTATGAGGTAGGAAATATTACTTATTTTTACTTTTTACTTACTTTTTACAGATGAGGGAGCTGAGGCAAGGTCCCAGTCAGTAAACGTGAGAGACGGGATTTGTCCCAATGCTCCCCACCACATAACCAGCTCTTTTAACTGCTACACCCAACTGCCATGCGCAGACTTATTCCAGGAAGTGCTGGGCGACATGGCAGTTATGCTGAGATTTAGTTTCACTATGGGTAAAGACTTCTAAGCATTATGTGCGAGGACTATGGTGATCAGTGCTGATCACCAGCAACCTTTCCCTCTCTCTCTCTATAAAATAGCTTTATTGAGATATAATCACATACCATAGAATTCACCTATTTAAAGTGTACAATTCAGTGTTTTTTAGTATATTCAAAGAATTGTACACCACAGTCACCTTTAGAAGATTTTCATCACATTCAAAAATTAGTACTCATTAACAATTCTCTCCTCTAGACAACTACCAATCTACCTTCTGTCTCTGTAGATTTGCCTATTCTGGATATTGTATGAATTCATACAATATGTGGTCGTTTGTGACTGGTTTCCTTCACTTAACATATGTTTTCAGGTTTCATCTGTATGGGAGCATATAGCAGTACTTCTTTTATTTTGACTGCCAAATAATATTCCATTGTACCACATTTTATTTATCCATTCATCAGTTGATAGACATTTGGGTTGTTTCCATCTTTTGGCTATTTTTAATAATGCTGCTATGAACATTTGTGTAGAAGTTTTTGTGTGAATGTATATATATTGGGTATATATTTAAAGGTAGATTTACTGGGTCATATGGTAATTCTAACCTTTTGAAAAATTAAAAAGAATTGCTAGCCTATTTTCCAAAGTGGCTGCACCATTTTACATTCCCAACAGCAGTATATGAGGCTTCCAATTTTTCCATACCCACACTGTCATTTGTTATTATCTGCCATTTTGATTATAGCCATTATTGTTTTTGATTTGCACTTCTCCAATGAGTAATGATGTTGAATATATTTTCATGTGCTTATTGGCCCTCTGTATATTGTTCAGGGGCCAATATCTATACAGATTTAGAAATATCTATACAGATTCTGTGTTTATTTTTAATTGGAATATTTGTCTTTATTATTGAGTTGTAAAAGTTCTTTATATGTTCCAGATACATGTCCTTTATCAGGTGTATATATGACTTACAAATATCTTCCCTCATTCTGTGACTTTTTTCTTTTCACTTTTTGATGGTGCCCATTGCAGCAGAAAATATTTTATTTTGATGAAGTCTAATTTGTCTTTTGTCTTTTGTTGCTTATGCTTTTGTCATAAAATCTAAGAAACTATTGCCTAATCCAAGGTCACAAAGATTTATGCCTATGTATTCTTCTAAGAATTTTGTAGTTTTAGCTTTTACAGTTTTAGCTTTACATGTAGGTTTCTGATCCATTTTGAGTTCATTTTTATATATGGTATGAGATAAGTGTTCGACTTCATTCTTTTGCATGTGAATATCTAGTTGTCCCAGCACCATTTGTTGAAAAGACTATTCTTTTTCTCCATTGAATTATTTTGACATCCTTGTCAAAAATCAATTGACCATGAATGTGGGAGGGTTTATTTCTGGACTCTCATTTCTATTCCACTGGGACATATCTATCCTCATGCCAGTACCATACTGTTCTGATTACTCTAGCTTGGTAGAGTTTTAAAATTGGGGCGTGTGAGTTCTTTAACGTTGGTCTTTCTTTTTCCAAAGATTGTTTTGGCTATTCTGGGTTCCTTGAATTTTCATATGAAGCTTAGGATCAGCATGTCAATTCCTACGAAGAAACAAGGTAGAAATTTAATGAGGACTGAATCTATAGATCAACGTGGGGAGTATTGTCAACAATGTTAAGTCTTCAGATCCTTGAACATAGGATGTCATCAGTAACTTCTTCAGTAATCTTTTAGTCATTTGGAATTTGGTGTGAGCTTCTTTGGCTTCTGACAGCAGTAAGCTGATGAACTATCATGTACTTGATTTCTAGTGTCTGAGAGCTACCTTGGGAAACAGGCCAAGGCTGGGGTAATAGACTCTATTTTCTGTCACTAGGAGCTACCCACAGACACGAAGACTCCCTGGCCCTCTAGTTCCTCCCTGACTTGTAAAAGCTGAAATAACTCAGACTTCACAATATGAAGTTCCACCTTCTCTTGTTTCTGTTTTGCTCTCAGTTACTACATGTTAAAACTACATCACACCAGGGATTAAACCAGATTCTGTGACTTCACAAGGGTTCTTGAAGTTGTCAAATGGAGTGACCAGCACTAAGTTCTCAGTGACTGCAGTGAAGTGAAATAGCATTTTTAACCTCCCGCAAATTCAGAACTTTTCTGACAAAGAAGCCACACCATTTGTTTTGGGCAAAACTTCCCCAAATCCACTTTTGGAAATGTGAGGTGTTCCTGAACACACCCATCGCTCCTTCAAAGTATCCACCTCCTTTGATGATTTAGAACCAGCCTGTGAAAGGCATACATACACTAGTGTATGAGAGAGAGTCAGGAGATATAATTTGGCCTGAAGCCAGTCAAAAAATGTGTTAGTTGCATTCCACAGTCTGGGTCATGGGGTAAGACAAATGATCCCATCTGGCCTTAGACCTATGGAGCTCCTACGAGAATGCAATGGCTTTGTCACACAATATAATCTTGTAATCCTCAGTCCATCTGTGACTGGTCTGCTTCTCCAAAGGGGAGAAACCATTGCTGCTTCGTGTTGGTTTGTCATGTGTTGCCCACCATTTCTTTGCTTCGTAGCCCCAGAGTCTTATTTATTGGGGTCTTCTATGTGGGCAGTTGGTCTGCAAGTATCTGACATTTCACCTGCTGTGAAATGTGTTTTGTTTTGTTTTAGAGAGGTCTTTCCCTACGTTCACAGAACACACTTAATATAAGCAAAAGTATGTCGAGGAAAAGAGACTTCCTGAAGTTCCAAAAAGCACCCTACCATTGGACCAAGAATTGGCTTATTTTTCTAAAAGGAAAGAAGAGTGGCCTCTTTATTATTTACACAGAACATAATTGCATTGTCAACACTGGATAGGTTCATGATTTCTCATCACAAACTTATTTTAAGTACCTTATGTAGAGCTTTTTCAATATAAAGAAAGCTTTGCTTTTCGTTGAAACACCAGTTTCAGGGCCAAATAAATAACATAAGCTCGTGGAAGCAAGTTCTTCTGTTTCCTCTCCTCCCTGTTGCTGAGACTGTGCTAGGTGAAATTTAAGAATCACCAGACAGGGTAACAGTGTGTGGGTAACAGTGAAGCTTTTGTGAAGGAATCAGTGAATTCTAACACGTGACCTGGGCTCTTCCCCCGACCAAGTCAACAAAATGACGTTAGCGGCACCAACAGCACTTAACCGCTGTGGACAACTCTGTGGGAACGGGCTGAGCAGGCCTCTGGGTTTTGAGCTAGAGACAGGGGTCAGAAGACCTTTATCCTTCCTTACAGAGAAATTGACACACCTAAATTGAGGAAGTCAGGTGCTAACCTGATATACTAAGGAAGTCAGCTTGCTTTCTTACCATGGGGCTCATCCACCATTCCTCATAACTCCACCCTCTTTTCTAATGTTTGGCTGTCTTTCTTCTCTTAAAGGAAATGAAACTCTTGTTTATTTCTTCTATAAGTGATGGTCTCATTTTAACCGAGCCATAAACAATTCTTCAAAATGTACTACCACATAGGTTAACTGAAACAAAAGTTGCTTCCGACATCCCAGCATTTCCAAAATAAATGTACCATTTTTCAAAAGAAAAGACATGTAATTTATTATGTGAGGTAGGACAATTAAGTTCGTGAACTCATCCTAGAAAAAGTGCTACATACCTCATTGCTGAATATTACTATAGTCACCTTTGAAGGACTCCCCTTGGGAAGCTATGCACTGACGCCAGCGCCTAGTCTACCCTTAAAGCAATTTTGGAACTCTTTTTCTGGAATGGCCATCGGAGCTGTCGTCGTATTACCCTTGATGTCCTGAATGTCATCAAAATGTCTGCCTTTCAATATTTCCTTTATCTTTGGGTAAAGAAAGAAGTCATTGGGGGCCAGATCAGGTGAGTAGGGAGCGTGTTCCAATACAGTTATTTGTTTACTAGCTGAAAACTCCCTCACAGACAGTGCCGTGTGAGCTGGTGCATTGTCGTGATGCAAGAGCCATGAATTGTTGGAGACAAGTTCAGGTTGTCTAACTTTTTCACGCAGCCTTTTCAGCACTTCCAAAGAGTAAACTTGGTTAACTATTTGTCCAGTTGGTACAAATTCATAATGAATAATCCCTCTGATATCAAAAAAGGTTAGTGGGTAAGGGGGGTGGGGGGTGGGGGGTGGGAGATGAGGGTAAGGAGGATCAAATATATGGTGATGGAAGGAGAACTGACTCTGGGTGGTGACCACACAATGGGATTTATAGATGATGTAATACAGAATTGTACACCTGAAATCTATGTAATTTTACTAACACTTGTCACCCCAATAAATTTAAAAAATAAATATCTTAACCAAAAAAAAGGTTAGCAACAGCGTAGCAACAAGTTCGCAAACTTAATTGTCAGACCTATGTGGTTATTTAAAACCTTAATTTATTGACATTTTTAACCAATGGACTACTTTATAAAAAAAGGGACAGATTGCAGTAAAAAAAAAAAAATGGGGGAAAAATGAAACACCTTTCAGGGTATAGGCTGTGTCCTGGGCTCCTTCTCCCACACCTCTGCACACACACACACACACACACACACACATACACACACATACACACACACACACACACTGCTATAAAATGAGCCTGGCTTTTCAAAATGAGTGTTCTGAGATTCCAGATGTCAATGAAATATAATTAGCCGTGTGTGTCTGTGTGTGTGTGTGTGTTTCCATAGTAATGGAATGATTTGCCTTATAAAGTATTTTCCAAAAAGAGTAGGAACATGCTGACATTTTTTCTTCCTTTCTGCTCTGACTTCAGTCAGGCAGAACACCTCTTCAGTGAGCGTTACAGCTATCAAGATTTCATTCCAGCTTTCTGGAAACATACAGTCTCCAGCCTGGTTCTCAACCATGGCTAAGATCACCGTCACCTCCTAAGAACTCATTTAACTTGCATATACCCTGCCTGTCCCCACCTCACAACTACTGAATGACAATCTGGAGGGTGAGTGCCTTGCCCAGCCCATAAAGCACTTTTTGTACAAGTTTGGAGAAGGTTTGGTAATCTCTCAGCGGGCACTTCTTGGCAGGTGGGGTACAAGCTGGATTTTTGCCCCAGTTTAGCCCTGTGTCCAGGGGCTCTGCAACAACCTACACAGCCTTACTTGGTGGCCCTGTCGGTCATTTTAAAAGTTGTCCTGTTGGCCTGTGCAGTGGCAGTTACTAGTCTGTAGCCTGGCCTCTGCAATGCCTTGCTACTCTTGTTATTGAAGAGTAGGGGGGACTCAGGGGAGCATTCCTGTGACAGAAGCCTCATAAGCAGTGGCAAAAGACGGGAGGAGTCTTAGGGATGCATTCATACCAGAAAAAAAATTGTTAAATGCTAAACCAAGAGAAAAGAGACTAGGATGCCAAACCAACCTGTAGGAGTCTCCGGAAAGAGAAAGGGATTAGCAGGACATGATATAATGGAAAGAAGGGGAAAATAGAGGAGGAAGAGAGGTAGGGTGGTCATTTGAATGCAGACAGGAAGGGGACATTGGAAGGAGGAAAACCTTCAGGCGAGTTTATGAGAAGAATCTGGCTTCTCTGCTCTTCCAGCAAGCAGAACTCAGCCTGCAGTGGTCCCAGCCCCTGTCCGGAAGAACAGCCCTCCTGTTTTAAGTTTCCCCAAACACACCAGGTTTGACCAGCTGAGCAAGTGAACTACTACTTCAGGTACTGATCTGTCCTAAATCTCACATGTGGCTTAGTGATGCCTGAATTCTTATCCTGGGAGACCCTCCCTTTCCAGTGACATGTGCAAATGAGTTTTAATTAACATGCGCGTCCCCAGTCAGCCACAGGTGCAAATAACTAGCTATCTGACTTTTTAGAGTATTGAGAGGTGGAGAGGGTGTATGCAGGAACTTAGGTCTGTCTGTCTACATGGTCTTGGGGGCAGGGAAGGGAGTCCTATAAAGGCAGAATGTGGGTTCTCTGAAGTCAGGATTCAGAAGGAGCTTGCCTTCCCAACAGAAAGGCTGCAGAAAAATACCAAAGTTTCCAGACCTCCCTATCTGCCCAACAGTCTGTTCTGTTTGTTTTTATCTGGGTCCAGGTCAGGGCTAAGATGGGCCAAGCTCTCTAGTGTTTTCGTTTTATAGTGCAAATGCAAACATCTTTGATTTGACTTAGCAGGATGTTTTTTTTCAACTTGGTTATCTATATTAAGCAGATCCTTTTTAATGGATCTTTAAAATTCATAATATCCACATACTTGACAAATTTAACAGCCATTTGTTGAGTGTCTCCAAGTCATATGGAGCCATAATGCTTAGGTATTGGGAACAGGAAGATAAGAGCAGTGTTTTCTCCTGGCTGCAGAAAGAAGCTCTCGTTCTCTGAGGGCAGACTCAGAGGTGGGCAGAAGTGGTGACACTAGTGAAAACCTTCTCACACTGCAGTGTGCCGCCGCTTTGTTGACCAGGGGATTAGAAAATCAGAAACGTGTTAGGACTAAATCCTGTAGTTCCTCCCTCCTATAATCACCAAGCCCAATTATTATTAACAAATCTCTCTCTTTGCTCTAATATATGTGTAACATCTTGCAGCTCAGAAACGAGATATCGAATTGAAATCATTTCCTTCGTTCACTAGCGCCCCAAGTATCGCAATTCTGGCGTAAGGAATATAAACAATTAAGCAAGACAAGGAGTTGGGGTGTTATCTCCAGGAGGGGGAAATAGTGACACCCCAGATGATTCATTTTCCGCATTCATGCAATCACAAAGGCGCAGTGAATGCTGGTTTCACATGGAGGCGGCTGGCATACTGCATCAGCCATTAAAGGCACAGAGCCGCTTAGCTGAAGTTTATCACGATCATTCAGCCATTGCCTAGCAACTTGTGAAGGCTATCAAGGAGCTCTTTGTCCTCAGGCCTGGCAAAAGCAGTCCTTCACAGATCTCCTTATCAGCGTTAGAACATTTATTGGGGGGAAAAAGGGCTTCCGTTGAGCCAGAGATTCCTGCACATTTAAAGATACCTCCTTCCTATTTTGTGCCTTCTTCCAAATGTCTTAAAAAGTTGTTTCCGGAAGTAGTTTTTACTAAAGCCTTTGGGAAACATTCCAACAGAATTTCCTCAAGATGTCCCATAATCCTTCTATTGCTTCATAATCTGGGCTAGCATTGAAAAACACAGACCTGGGCTCGTGAAAGTATATCTTCTCAAAAGTGAGCAAGGCTGACATTTCCACCCTCTTAGCTAGGAAGGGTCACCCCTTCAGATGTACAAAATATAAATATGCCAGGCTTCCTGCTTTGAGTGCCCCTGTCGTCACTTCTTCAGGGAAGGAAGAATGATATGGTTGCTCCCTCCTGTTGGGAAATAATCCTGAATATCATGTTGGAAGAAGGGCTGGGCTTATTGATTCATTCAACAACTGTTTAACACTTTCCACGTGCTAGGCACTGTAGAGAACAAAACCAGGCACCGTCTCTCCTTCATGGAGCTGCCAGAATTCAGTAATTACCCTGGGTAATTATGGGGTAGGGGTGGATCTTTTATCTGTGTTCTCTCCTGTGTTTCTCTGGAACTCATCTTCCCCTGCATCGCAGCTGGCTCTGATTTAGTTTAAGACCTTGTCATTTTTTGCATGGATAACCCAAAACTGCCTCCTGACAGGTCTTCTTTCTTCCAGGCTCATCATCTTCCAACTATCTCCTGCCCTTCTATAAACCCCAACTTTAATTATGCAGATCTCCTACTTCATCGTTCACTTGGTCCCTGTTAATACCAGGAGGAGGAACCTTACACTCCACAGTAGGGCATTTCTGGCTTTGATCGACGTGACCACTCCTAGATGCTCTCTACGTCACCTCCCTTGCTCTTCCCAGCCCCCATTCCAGCTGTCCCCGACTTGTGATTACTGAAGGAAAAGACACTTACTTCCTTGGGCCTCTGAGGCTTGCAGCCACCTTTCCTTTACCTCGGAACCCTCCTCCATTTTCACAGACTGCTTCCTCCCCTGACAGTGATCCCCAGACAGAGACGGGCGTGCCTGTTCTGGGGCCATTATCACTCCAGACTTGAATGTTCTTAGAGACCCTCTCATCAGCAAGCAAGCAGCTGCCAGAGCTGTTGAATGTTTATTCAATTGAATTATCTTTTCTGTCTTTGACAGACAAGGAAATGAAAAGATGTCTTATAGGACTCCAGCAAAGTTGTCAAAGAGTAGGATGAGATCAATGGAAATAATAAAATTCAGGCGTAAACACATACACACACATACACACAAACACAAAATGGTTAAAGCAGACTTACAATTCCCTATCCTGGAGAAAAAGTTTCACTGCTTTCCATAGAGGTCACATCGTAGCCATATACCTAGTGTAACCTAGAGAAGCACTTACCCCGGTATCCCCTCTGTGAGTCTCATTGCCTGAAATTCTACAATTAGAGATTTATTTCTTAGGCTCTTAACATGTGTATCTCTGAAAATATTAATATTCTCTAGAGAAGGCAACACCTCAGCAATAATAGATTTATCTTATCCTTTCCCGACTATAAGATAAAGGGAAAGATAACAAGAGGTCACAGAGGCCTTAAGGGGAGGAGTAGTGATATGAGAAAATGATGCTTCAGGAAGAAAACGGACAGCTTCACACTTTTCCCTGGAATTGCTCCCTGGCTGAGACATACTTTGTATTTGTCTTCAAATAGATTAGACATTAATATCTGCAAACTATGACTCATTTTTACTGATGATAGAGGAAAAGGAAAAGGATTCGATATTTAGGGGGCGTTGGTAATAGAATTGTTATAATTTACTTTCCAAGGAAAGACATCATTGCAATTGTATAATAAAAGTTATTTGAAACTAAGCTTGGTTCTGTTGAAATATGCATATGAATGGAGACAGAAGATTTGATAGATGATCTCTAGAATTCTCTGTGATTGTCTAGAAATGAAATGATGGGTAAATCATGTGAAACAAGCTTATCTTTGCAATGGATCTCCTTGCTATAGCTTCTGCCTTGTTGCTTATATGAAAATTACCTCGATAAAGTTGATCATGATTGATGGTTATGCGAACCAGCTGAACAAACCTATTAGGGAAGAGGAATCAGATGTGAAATAAAGGATCACTTATTCAGGTTTGTCAATCTGCCCTGGAGTCATTTTTCTTAACATGCTCTGATAGAGAATGTGCTAAGTTATATATAAATCATGATAATCTCTAATGGAAAAAAGCAGCATATACTTTTTGACCTGATGGAATGGTGTACTTCATTCCATCTTAACTGCGTTGATTAAGTGTAATGTGAAGGAGAGACTTGGCAAGTAGCTGATAAACTAAATCACCATAAATTGCTACATCTCCCCCTTCCCAAAGCTCCTACCCCCCACCCCACACACACACGCACAAAAGAAGTGCCAAAAAACCAGGAATAATATTCAGGATGGTTTTGAGATTAACAGAGTAATCATTCACCTTCTACTAATCCAAAACTCTAACTGGGATTTGTGTGGGTGGCTCTAGACTAAAATGACCAGGATGTGGGAATCTCTACGAAGCAGGTGTCCCCTTTTCAGCTGCTGTTAAACAGCAGTCCTGGCTCACTGGCAGAGCTCAGGACCTGAATTTGAATAGACTGAAGCCTGTAGCAGGTTACCTTTGTTGGTACTTCCTTCAAATTCACAAAGCAAAGTTTAGGTGTGCAGCCTCCTTTCAACGTGGTTTACTCCTCCATACAGTTGATGCTTCTATGCAGTATAGGTGTGAGTCAAAACACCACGTAAGATTCTACTGCTGGTGAATCACATTTGGGGAACATAGAGTTTGCAATTCCATCCCAGCTTTTCAAAAGAGATTTGGGGAAAAAAAAAGATTATATATTTATGAATTCAAGGAAAGAAATATCATAGTGGGCCAAGATTCCATATTTTATTCTATGGGGAGCTCTTAAAGCCCAATGAGCTTATAAGAGGTCTGATCTCCTTTCTTCGGCCTGCAGTCCAAGTTAACATAACAGTCTATTGTTGGTTCCAGCTATACACAGTAAGGTCTGTGTGCTTTCATGCCTACTTGACAGCCTTTACCATGTGACGGAAAAAGGCAGAACAGTCAGAAGTAGAGTTAATGGTCCAGTAGGAATTGCTGTGCACCAATTAGCAGTGTGCGCATTATAGTTGGGGCTGCTTCTGATTTAAGGTTCGGGCCATGGTAACTTTTCTCCTAATCAATGTAGAAGCAAAAACTGTAATACAAACATTGCCTTCTCAGCTTCCTTGGTACTGGGTGGTGTTAGTGTTCTAGAATCCTTGAGAGAGAGAGAGAGAGAGAGAGAGAGAGAGAGAGAGAGAGTATGCTTGTTCTTACCATGTTTTCACTTGGTCTAATCAGCAGTCGCCCGTTCACTACTAATTATAACTCATTCTTATTACCTCTCAATGCAAAGAGCATTTCTTTGGATTGTGAAGAATTCGGACTTTCAGGAAAGAGGTCTCTGTTGTGTGTCAAGTACAAATTTACAAAAAACTTTCATTTACTTCAAATAAAACTTGGTTTTTATTTTTATTTTTGCACCTTGGGCTTCTCTTTATGTTTCTTTCAGGCATTTTGTTCTTTCATGACTGACTCTAAAGTTTCTCTATTTCCAGAGTGAGAGTTAAACACTATATATAGCTTCATAATGATCAATAGCTCAGACAACAGCTATAAATAACATTATTGTGATAGTTCACCTATAGCTACCCAATGTCAGATTAAATTTTTAAAGAGGAATTTGGTGGCACAAATTAGTGTATATTTCTGTGCTGCACAATGTATTTTAAGATTATTTTAAGATTGTGTTTATTCGTTTGCTCCAAAGGGGAGGTTTTCTTTATGTAAAACAATTTAACCACCTTTTATTTCTCCTTATCTTTTTACACTTTGTCCATTTCTCTGTAAAAATAAAGAATGGGAGGAGGGATGAAGTCGCTAAAAGCTAAATGATAACAATATTTTTGATAAATTTTGCCTTTAATAGAGCTCTTGGGCTTCCCCTTTGCTCCCTCCTCCTGAAGAAGAAAATCGGTATAACAAAAGTATTTTATGCCTTCTTTTTTATAACTATTGACAATGGTCCTAGGATGATTTTAGTGTTATGATACATGATCACACAACATATGATGGTGTATTGATGTGTATATATGTATTTTAAACCTTGCACCACATCCGTTCATTCTTGCCTGGGATAACTCAGCATGATACCATGACCTTAGTTAGTCCTGTCTCTGACTTAGCATCCCAGATGTGCCCACCCACTCTGCCTGTCACTCAGCCTTGCATGTGTGCACTGTTCCAGGTATCCACTGTGACAGCGTGTGTGCTGAGGGACGCTGGGGCCCCAACTGCTCCCTGCCCTGCTACTGCAAAAACGGGGCTTCGTGCTCCCCTGACGATGGCATCTGTGAGTGTGCACCAGGGTTCCGAGGTACCACTTGTCAGAGAAGTAAGTGCTTCCTTAGGCAGCAGTTTCTATCTTTTCTTCTCAGGGCACCGTGTACAGAATTATTATCTCTGTCCCACCTCTCAGTTCATAGTGATGCTCTGTTGCGGTCAAGGGCAGAGGAGAGTGTCATAGATCCCATTGTCCTTTTGCAGAGCTGTCCTCAACAGCACTTCCCCAAGAGCTTTTTTCCTTCCAACCTTCAGGACTAACTTAACAGATGGGGCTTTAGCCATTTTGGGGTTTCATTGTCTCATTGTCATCATCACCAGGATGTGTGTCTTGATCCTGCCTTAAATCTTGCAAATGGTGTTCCAGAAATCCACTGACCTGTAAATATTTTATTCAGCAATTTTGGCATTGGCCTTACTTCAATTACTAGAAGTCAACATCAGCCAAACCTTGCGGCAAATCAAGCATCCTACTTATAGTCTTAAAGTCAGTGCTATGGGGAAAATAGAATTGCAGAGTTAAAAGTGGGCGATGTTGACATTGATCAGTAGAATTTTTAAGATAGGAAATGATCCATGAGATTTTACTAAATCTTTCCGTAAATGTAATCAAGAAAGGAATATACTATAACTAAGTATAAGGCACATTATTCTAATTCTAATTACTTTTTTTTCATTACGAGCTCTATGTAGTCATCTTATATTTAAATCCAAATAATGTCTTGGGAAGAACCTACTTATTTAGCATTTTTCTTATTCACTTTTCAGTCACAATCACTAACCTGGACCATGTTGAGGGGAACAATCTTTTAATTCTGACTGTAGATCTATTTATTGCCAGTAAAGACTCTTAAAGAATAAAAGATCAACACCTGGCTTGAGAGTATTTATTTGGGCCTTGTTAGAATTTAGTGTTTTATTTCCTTCCTTCATTTATTTGTTCAGCAAAAGTTCTTCAAGCCCCTGTTCAAACCTCAAGCTAATTGGGGCTATAAATGGGAAAATAAAGAGGACTAAGTCCTTTGCCTACCCTCAAGCAATTCATAATTTAGTGACTTCTTTTCATTATTAAAAAATATCCTTGTTCCTTCGGTGGTGATTGTTTTATACTGGGAAGGTTCTCAGTATCATTGTATATATAAAAATTTTTTTTTTACCCCAAACTTGAACTAGATCTCAATGTGGATTATGAAGGAAACACATCTCAGAAAAGATAACCGTCATTTCCATTCTGTTTTCAGTCTGCTCCCCTGGTTTTTATGGGCATCGCTGCAGCCAGACATGCCCGCAGTGTGTGCATAGCAGCGGACCCTGCCACCACATCACGGGCCTGTGTGACTGCTTGCCCGGCTTCACAGGTGCCCTCTGCAATGAAGGTAAGGCACACAGGCCTTTTGGAGAAAGAGGTGTTGATGAGCAAGCCCCATGCAGTCTGTCCTCAGGCTTCCCAAGGACAGGTCTTCAGCTATCAGCTATTCATGCCTCGGGTACGCTGTGTTTGCAGCTTCTGTAAATATGACTTTGAGCTTTGAAAAAGCTGGCTTGCCACTCCAGCTTTATTCTCTGAGCGGGGATCCTCTTCAGTTTTAATTGGAAACAGCCTCTCATGAAAAATCAATATGAGGAAGGATTTTGACTCCCTGAGCAAGAAGTTATAAAATCAGAAATGTGATGATGTCTCCTGCTTGTGATGCGTTAATGAAAGTGTTTGACTTCATGTGTTTGCACAAATGAGCCCATTCAGGATGAAGGATGCTGTCGAGTGGCGGCAGCTACGTACTAAATAGGCGACTGGGTTGATGACCTTTGAAGTCATTTCCTGTCCCAGGAGTCTAGGGCTCTGTGAGATGAGACAGTAATTGTGAATTACTGACCTATAACTTATTCACAGTGTGTCCCAGTGGCAGATTTGGGAAAAACTGTGCAGGAATTTGTACCTGTACCAACAACGGAACCTGTAACCCTATTGACAGATCTTGTCAGTGTTACCCGGGATGGATCGGCAGTGACTGCTCTCAGCGTAAGTCTCATTTGAGAATAACTGATCAACCATTTTTATTTGTTTCTTTTCACATTCTTTAGGATTGAGGTATGAGTGGTTATATAATCAAGAAGAAAACATATATGAATAATTATAAGATACATTATTTTAATTTTTAAATGGCTTTCTTTCCCCATTAAGAGCTCAATGCAGTGGTCCTATATTTAAATCTCAGCAATGACTTGGAAAGAACCTAAATAAATAGCACTCTTGCTTATTCACTTTTCAATGTGAATCTGTAAAATGGGGGTCACATAGAAAGTCTGTTCTAAGATTCATTCCAGACCTCAAGTGCCAGCTATTATTTTCTCCCTGTTCTCGGGAAAAAAATGGTTACACCATGATGGGAGACTTTTTTTTTTCCATTTTTAAAATTACCTCAGATGTATTTATCGTCTTCATTGGGCCGTAGTCCATACTGGGTAACCACATATCCTTACATTACTATTACACGGATACTTTATCCGAGGTTCAGATGGCCCTTCAATAGGCAGTGACCCTTCAATAGGCAGTGACCACTAAGATTTAGTTTAGTTTTTTCAAATCTAAGATTTTAAAAAAATCTTAGATGGGATCTAAGATAAATTAAGATTTAGTTTTATTATTTTCTGCTTTTTCTAATTAAGAATTTTTATAAGTAAACTAATGCTTACATACAACTGGGAACCTTAACATTTAAAACAAGCCTCTGGTGACAACCCTGGAATGGGGTAACAAGGGTCAGTTTTAGAGATCAAAGAAATGAATTGCATGACCTTGGGTCACTTAACCTCTCTCAAGTCACATAATTTTTTCTATCTGACTTCTGCTCAAACATCCTCTCCTCGGAGAGGCCTTCCTTAAGGGAGCAGCTTCGTCGTTCTTGTTCCCTTTGGTCAGCTTTTTGGGGTGTTTTTATTTTTCATAGTACTTACTACCATTGGTTTTTGGGTTGGCTGGTTGGTATGCCAGCCTCCTCTACTAAAATAGAAGCTTCCAGAAGGTAGTGTGGACTTTGTCTCATTCTCTGCTCTCTCCTATTCCCTGAACAGTCCTGGGCACAGAGAACTGAATGTGCATTTCTTAAATAACTAAACCTGTAAAATTGAGATGATTTCCACTCTGCCATCTGTGAACGGATGTGCGCATCAACAACAATGGCGGCTGTCCCGGTCCGCATTGCCGTCTGGGTTTCGGTTAGACTGGAGCAGTGCGCTTTCTCAGTCCCGATGCTCACTGCTGACCTCTGACATGCAAGGAGATGGGGAGGGGTGGGTGGAATTGGCTCTGCCAGGGGCTGGCCTCTGAGCTCTAACAGCGCCCGCCATGTGTGTTGCCGTTTCAGCTTGTCCACCCGCCCACTGGGGCCCGAACTGCATCCACACATGCAACTGCCACAATGGAGCCTTTTGCAGCGCCTACGACGGGGAATGTAAATGCACTCCTGGCTGGACGGGCCTCTACTGCACACAGAGTAAGCGGCCAGCCTGATGAGCACTCCCCCCCCCCCCCCCGCCCCAATCTCCCTCCTTGGTCCCCAGGGAGCCACCCCAGGCAGCACGAAGCCTCACCCTTAGCATGTACGGGCTGAGCGCACCAGGCATTTCTGGCATTGGAATGTTTCACCTACACCATGACCTCTAGACATCTAAATTCTCTAAACGGGGAAGAGTTGCCATGTCCTAAGTTTTCTGGTATCTGTGTCATATCAGGACAGTGAGGTGGAGCAGTGCTACCCATAATGCTTTGTTTCTCCCCTCTTCTCTAACCAGACCCTATTGGTATGAAGCAAGCTCCCTATGGTGTATTCTAACAGCACAAAGGCTAGGATAAGGGACAGTGATCAGAAAGTGGAAGTGAAGGTGACAAGCCTCACTGCCTTACTTCACGTATGCTCTTGGAGAAGAATGAGTTCAGTGGTTCTCAAACTTGAGCCAGCTTCAGAATCACCCCGATGGCTCAGGAAACAGACTGCTGGCCACACTCCCGGAGAGTCTGATTCAGTAGGGCTGGGCTGGGACCTGAGAATTCACATTTCTAATAACTTTCCAGGTGGTGATGCCTCATGCTTTAAGAATCACTAGTTCTTTTTTCCCTTTTATATCGCATCGTGTCCTAACTATTTCTTCTTCTATGAGGTGTTTAGCATCAGAGGTTATACAGAATACTCCACAGCTGGCACCACTGGGGATAAAAGACTGTTCTGTACCCTCTTGCCTTCAACTGAGTAAAGGAGATAAGACAGGAAAGCATGTATTATGGTTCTCATTAATAATAATATATAATTTTAAATCACAATAATAAGCTGTGAAAGAAAGATGGGTCTGAAACTTGGCAATTCTTGTTTAATACTAATTAGAGAACATAATTAGAGAATAGGCTGAACAAGTCTTTTGGAATGTTCTAGAAGGGGTATAGACCTTGAGCCATGATTTGAAACGAAGAATTGGCAAGGAGAGAGATTGTCCCAAGCATATTCTACCAAGATTGTATATATTCATATAAAGGTTTTTGAGCTCCTTAGAGAAAAGTACTTGTAAGTTATTGCTTGTAATTCCAGAATTAGCACCCGTTTCAAACAGAGGAGCTTTGTAAGTGGGAGTAGCACAGCACAGTGGAAAGAACATGGTGTGGGGGGGAAGACTCCCTGCATTTGGATCATGGCCCCACCATCCTGCCATTTGCTGGCTGTGTGACTTGGGGTCTTCCAGTCTTGGTTCCCATGTGGGGGGGTAATAGCCACCCTTGCAAAGATTCAGTGAGAGGATGCGTGAGAAGGATCGGGCACAGATTAGGTGCTAAATAAGTACCTACTTATGGCAGTGGTGATTGTGCTGTTCTGGCCTCTGTGTCTGCCTCTGTTTCCTGAAAGTTGAGCTTTCATTAAAACCTCCCTATAAGAAAAATGGCAAATAAAAGGGACATGGGATACTTGGAAACAGCCATTGAGCTAGCCTGCATTGAAGCTTTCTTTATTCCAGAGGGCCCCGAAACACTCTTGAGGGCAGCTGCTGGCCCGTGAGAGTCACTAGGGCTTGTGCAAGTCCTCAGCACAAGAGCGCTTCTGCTCTGAGTCTTGAAAATTGTGCAGCAGTATGAGGCTTATTGCTTTTTCACAAAGTACCTGTGAAGTGCAGGGATTTTTGAAGTTCAGCATTCTACCCCACATCTCGGTGAAGGAAATAATATTATCTGAGTTAGTTATAGATACGGTAGACAGGACTAGTATCAGAGTTGGAAATGGTCTGTACTGTAAGTAAAAGCATACATGTAATTTTATAATATAAAGTACTCATTTCAGTCCACATAATCTGAGTCCAGGATTCAAGTAGTAGCGTAAAAGAATGAAAGGAAATGCCCCAGACTTTTGCAGGGTGGGGAGATGCCTTATTAGGAGACACTAGTGTTGTCTCCAGGGAACCCAGGATGGTTAAACTGCCAGGTATGGGAGCGTTCTGCCTCCTGCTTGTGAGTTACAACCTCCTGGCAGGCGCCCCATCTTGAGACTTTAAAGAAGGCTTTGTGACAAGCTGAGACACACAGTATTGTCTTTATTCACTCTCTCTTAGCTCAAGGTTTAAACACAGCCATGCTAGAGGAAAGAGCTGTGTTTCTCCTCAGCAGCCTCTTGACCCCTGCTGTCCCTTCTTGCACAGGATGTCCTCTGGGGTTTTATGGAAAGGACTGTGCGTTGATATGCCAGTGTCAAAACGGAGCTGACTGCGACCACATCTCTGGGCAGTGTACCTGCCGCACTGGGTTCATGGGGAAGCACTGTGAGCAGAGTGAGTATGACAGTATGACGTTCCTAGATGGTCTTTCTTTTTTTCTTCTTCTCTAGAATCAGCTTTCCTAGATAATTGAGAGTAGTAAGGCAGAACTCACAACTTTGAAGTTGTTTCAGCTGATAGCTGCTCACCAGCGCGGTTGACTTCCCCTCCCAAAGACCTGGCTGCCTTGGGATCCTTGCTGGCTGCCTTTTCTCTCAAAAATTTTCTTCTGAGTAAACTACTCAGTGCTCTGGGTGGAGGGGGCATGACCATATGACTGAAGACAGAATTCAAGTTTTCCATCTGTTCATCCTGGCTCCCTCTTCCCTTCCTTACTTTTGGAACATGGCTGCTCAGAGCTTTAAAAGAGCCAGTCAAGCTTTCTTCATGGCAAAGGCAGAGCCTGGGTCTCACACAGAAGGAGACTGCATTGGGTGGGGCCAGGCTAAGTGTGCAGGAGTCAGAGAGGCTGGAAGCCCAGGGCTAGCCTCACTATGGGTGAGCGAACAAGTCCATGAAGACACTGCCATCCTTTGCCAACTTTCTCTAGAAAGTACTTTTATACTGTTTCTGCTAAAAACTTTCATCTTAATCTTCACAACCTTCAAGACAATATATTG
Source organism: Rhinolophus sinicus (assembly GCF_057876585.1). Classification (NCBI taxonomy): domain Eukaryota; kingdom Metazoa; phylum Chordata; class Mammalia; order Chiroptera; family Rhinolophidae; genus Rhinolophus; species Rhinolophus sinicus. The sequence continues at coordinate 87,902,505 of NC_142503.1, forward strand.
CCTTAAAATTCTGTTGTAAAAATCCCATCGTGGGAGAATACGCTCTGTTGGAATTACCCATCCTTGGTTTATCCATTTCCACCTCACCAGCTATGCTTCAGCTTACAGAGTTAGGAGAACATTTAGTTTTAGACTGAGTATTTCAGATTAGTTTATTGTTCTTTTCCTCTGTGACTTTTGGTGTTCAAGAGGAATAAATAAGGGCTTATAGCTTATGGGGCTCACTGTCTGATCATAATAGCAGAAAAAGGTATAGGAGATTTCCCTGCCACCAAAATGTCCATTCTTGGGAGTTACGCGGCTGTAGGAACAGTGTGGCCTGGAAAGATTGATCAGCATAGCAGGATGTTGGCAATAAAGCATCAGTCTCCCTGAACCCCTCCAGCACCTCGCAGCACCACCAGACAGCGTGGTTGTCTCAATCTTATGTGCTAAACCCTAGAATACCTTTGCATATCCTCCTGCTTAGCAAATATAGCAAGTGACATCCAAGAAGCAGCCTAGACAGAGAAGGCCCAATTTCAGTTTTGCTCCATTAGTTCATTTAATCATGAAACGGCTACTGTCACACAGTTGCCTACACACTCCTTTGTGTATATAAGTATTTTGTGTGTGTATACAAATGTCTAAACATGTGTGAACATACGTATATGCAGAGAAACCAGAATAGCCTCCTAACTGACTTTCCCTTGAATGGCAGACTGGTTATGGTCTTATTAAATAAAAGCCTCTTAAGTGCTTCCATGATTACTCTGAACATCAAATTAAAATGTCCCTATTTTTGGAGACTTCTCCCAGTGCTCATTTGTAAGCAGAAAGCCTCTGTTGGACAGAGAAATCTGATAATAATAGCACATTGCCCCCTGCTGCTCACTTTACCAAAAACATCAATCACTGTTTTGTCATGATTTTTAGATGTAACGTGCCTATGCTATTCTTTGAAATTCATGCCCAAATTTAGTAAGACTACATCATAAAAACCCCACTATTTCAGTCTCTCAGCCTTCCACCTGCAAATCCAAACTTTGAGCCATTCTGTGGTAAGTGAAGTTCTTACCTAGAAAATTGACAAAACTTGCCCCCTCCCTCTTCCCCTACTTCCAGCTAATCCAAGTCAGAATGCGGGAGGGTCCCTGAACCTACATAAAAATACACTTGTTCTCAAGGAAGCATTTCTAGTTTATACTTTTTGGTCGGGTCCCCTTCCATCTCACAGTTTGGCCTGGTGCAATCATCTCAAATTGCCCCAGCGATGATCCTCATCAGTTCCTTTGGGACGCCACAGACTCTTCTACACACCCATCTGGGAAGTGGGTACATAGAAGCTGAAAGTGCCAGGAGCTGTAATGAGGGGCTCAGTCTCCAGCCCTGTATCACCTGGCATGTGCATCCCACTATGAGTCAGGGAATGCTGGCCAGCTCCGGAGCACCCTGGGTGGTACAAGTCTGGCCAATAGGGATCCCCTGAAAGGGCTGGCCTCCAGACAACAGGATCATCCAATAAGAGACAGCCTTGCCCCAGATTCCCAAGGCTGGAGAGCTATATTGCACTTTCATTTCCTTCTCAGAGTGCCCTGCAGGAACATATGGCTATGGCTGTCGCCAGATATGTGATTGCCTGAACAACTCCACCTGTGACCACATCACTGGGACCTGTTACTGCAGCCCAGGATGGAAAGGGGCACGATGTGATCAAGGTAAGGATACTAGGAAGTAATAACTACTGCCTCGTATTGTATGACCTCCACCTACCACCCAACATTAAATATTTTCACCTGTGTTATCTGATCTAATCCTCATCACTCTGCAAGGTATCACTGGTCGTTTATTTAGCTGTCAGATGCATGTCTTATTGTTGCTGTCCCGCAGCAACACAAAGTATACGATCTGATAATATCTGACATATGTATATATCCATGAAATCATCACCACAATGAAGATAATGAATATATCCATCGCTCTCAAAAGTTTCCCCATGTCCCTCCCTGCCACCACTACCCCCTAGATCCCAGGACATTCCCTCACTATAAATTAGTGCATTTTTCAGAATTTCACAGAAATGAAATTATACTGTATACTTCTTTGATTTTGTTTACTCGACGTAGTTATTGAGAAATTAAACCATGTTGTAGTGTGTGTCAGTCGTTCAGTCCTTTTATTGCTGGGTAGATTCCACTGCATGGATACACCATAATTTGTCTGCCCACTCACCTGTTGATGGGCATTTGGATTGTTTCCAGTTTTTGGTTATTACAGATAAAGCTGCTGTGAACAATAGTGTACCAAGTCTTTGTATGCACATATGCTTTCGTTTCTGTTAAGTACATTTCTAAGAGTAGGATGATTGGGTCCTTTGGTAGGCATATAGTTAACTTGTTAAGACCCTTGTGCCCATGGTTTTTAACTAGAGTGTGTGTCATAATCACTTGGGAATTCTTGTTCTCTACATGGACGCACCTGGGCAGTTCTGATTCCCGGTGAACGGGGCCTTTGAGAAAATGCTTCTGGTGGCTCGGAAGCATGGTCTCCAGAGAGTTCCTACTGTGTGCTGGGCTCCTCGGTCAGTAATAAGCATGATAAGCATCTGGGGTGTAAAGGCTTTAGAAAATCCATACAGTATTGTAGGTGAAGTCATCTCACACTGGAGGCTATGTAGGTACTCATTTCATTTTCCTTCATAACTTTGACCTGCTCATGATTTATGTTTGACTGTCATAATATAGGAGGCTATAGTCCACGGTCACATCATTATCATGTATGCACTGTAACCACACTGCACTGACCTTGGTGCTCTGTGGTTCAGGGCAGACTGTCTTCTCAGGAGGTCTAGCATTGAGAATCATAAAGTCATAGGGACATTTGAGCTGGAAGCCCCTTCATGAAGGCCAGTTTCCTTACTTTCAGATGATGAAACTGCAGCCTGTGAGCTTAAGGGAAAGTTCAGAATATCTGGATCAATTTTTTGTTGTTGTTGCCAGGTTTCTTAACTCTTAATCCATTCCTTTTTTTTTTTTAATTAAAATTTATTGGGGTGACAACGGTCAACAAAACTACATAGGTTTCACGTGTACAATTCTGTAATACATCATCTATATATTGCATTATGTGTTCACCACCCAGAGTCAGTTCTCCTTCCATCACTATATATTTGACCCCCTTTAATCCGTATCTTTAGTGTCCTTACTTGATGAAACGGGAGGAAGAACTGTGGAAAGCTGAATTTTGAATGCTAATGAGTAAAATTTTAGGGTGATGTTGTCAGGTATTATTGGGACAGATCTTTCTGTCATAGAATATAACTGCATAAAACACTATCTCCTGAGGTAAAAGGTATTTTCATATCAGGATAAGGAAGATCCTGACCTTGGACTGGAGTTATTCTTGCTTGGAAGGAAAATTGCTTTACTGTTACAAATGCTAAGGGTAGGCATAAAATTAAGTTAGGCTGCTGAGACATTTACGAATGAGTCCCTCAGATGCTTACTACTGTATAGGAAAGCACAATAAAAATCCGATGAAGTATTACTCCCAAGTAATTGTCAGTCATAATCTGGAATATGTGAGAAGCTTCCAAATCCTGCTGTTGTAACTTGGGGCTCCGGAACTCCTGTCTCTTTTTTGAGGCTTAGAGCAGCCTTTCTCTGGGCACAGACAAGCCAACACCATCCGAAAATGAGGCATGTTTGTTTTCCCTTCCTGTTTTGTTTCCAAAAGTTTCCAAATTAACATTTCATGAACTGAAAATATCCAGGTCTTACCACAGTGGGAGATTTTTATAACTAGAGATCAAACATTTATTAAGTACTTTGTCATATTTCCTCACATCTCTTTTTCGCCCTTTTCTAGCTGGTGTTATAATAGTTGGAAATCTGAACAGCTTAAGCAGAACCAGTACAGCTCTTCCTGCTGATTCCTACCAGATCGGGGCCATTGCGGGCATCATCATTCTTGTCCTGGTTGTCCTCTTTCTACTGGCGTTATTCATTATTTATAGACACAAGCAGAAGGGAAAGGAATCGAGCATGCCAGCAGTGACCTATACCCCCGCTATGAGGGTCATGAATGCAGACTACGCCATTTCAGGTAAGACTGGAGCCATGAGAGGCATTTCAGTCCTTGCAAAGTAAGGTTTCATCCTGGTGCTTCGAAACTGGGTGTTTAGTGGTGCTGTCCATTGTTACTGTCAATTCGCCTTGAGGCAATTTTGTTTGGAAGAGATATGTTGTTAGAGATGTGTTTTATAGGTTAACAGTAGTAAAATCATCACTGTTGTCTTCTATGAGGGTTTTTTAATTAGATTCATTATGTGGTTGCTTTAGACTTTGGGAATTTCAACCTGGAAGAAGCTTTCCTGGGCACCCAGTCCCAAGCTTTTGTCATTATGTGGGGGGCATGGAGGAGAGAGGAGAGGTGGCTGTAACTTTACCAAGGTCATGGAGCAGACCAGGGATGAGGACCAGGTCTTCGATCTCTGGCCTTGGGTTCTTTCCATTGTTCCTTTCAGCCTGTCCCTTGGCCAACAAGAATGATTAACTGCACAGCAACCAAGTTACATAAGAAACAGTTTTGCTTTTAGTAAGATCCAGGGCAGTTCTTTAAGAAAACTCCTTTGAATTTTCCTTTCTGTCACAAGTCCCCATAAAAGTAAATTTTTTAAGTGACACGCTCAATCATCAGAAGAAGTAACCACTCAAACTGAGGTGTTTGGAAACTTAAAATATTTATTAATTTTTCGGCAATCACTGAAGGATTTCAAGGGGGTCACATGTTTATAAACACACTGATTCCGGAGGAATACATAAAGTAACTGACTTACTTAGTAGTACCTTTCTAGTGCAGAATATTGTGTCAAGAACTCAAGTGTATAAAAAAGAGGAAAGTGACAGCAAAAGTAGCTTCAAAGAAATGCCTTCCCAGCTTGCACAAGCCCCAAAGCAAAGAGCAGTTAGTTACCTGTGTATATTTTCACACTTTTCAGGGAGGCAGGTAGGAAGGCAGACTCCTGCTGCTTCTAGCAGCTTTGCTGAGTATGCTGAGCAGGAGGGTATTCTGCCCAGCTTGTGATGTGGAAGCAGTCCAAACATTTGTTCTTGTTCATTTGCTTCCCCTTTTTCCTCTCAGATTTTTCGGGAGTCTTAACCGTTTCCTCCTCTTCTTGCAGAAACCCTCCCTCACAGCAATAGTGGCAATGCTAACAGCCATTACTTCACCAATCCCAGTTACCACACACTTACCCAGTGTGCCACGTCCCCTCACGTCAACAACCGGGACAGGATGACCATTGCAAAGGTGAGAAGAAATGGCTCACACCGCTGAAGGTGGGCAGGGGAAAGAGGAAGGAACAAGAAGGTATCTAGGGCTGCTGTTTGCCAGATGCCGTTCTAGGGACTTCATATCATTTATTCCTCTAAACAATCCTGTGTGTATTAGGATCTCAAGTTTAATGACAAAAAAAAAACTGAATAGTGGGGAATTTAAGTCACTTCCAAACATAGCTCCCCAGCTAGTGAGTGAGGCAGCAGTGATGTAAGTCGAGGTCTCCATGTCTCTACGATTTGTACTATTTCCATTGCACCTCTTTGGAAACAAATGTTTCTAATAGTGCATGAGGTTTTAAAATAATGCCTCACAGCAGACCTACAGCCGACTCAAGCCTGGGTAAAATTGCCAAGTGTGTCTTTTCTGACCACCTGTGTTGTGCGGGGCAGCCTGCGGGGCCTCTGGTCCCGCTCCCCACATAAGAACGCAGGACATGGTGAGGCCAAAAAGGAACACCCACGGAGCCATAGGTAGGGGAGTCATACCACTATAGTCTCTCTGGCGCCCGGGCGAGACACACGCAGTAGTAGCCACATGATACTCAGTCCTCCATTCACTTCTCTGCCTGCCAACCAACCAACCAATCAGCACAGCCCCGCAGTTACATCAGTAGCCAATTGGCTAACCGGTTACAGCTGATGGCTAACCAATCACAGTTGATGGTCATTCACTACCCGAGCCAGCACCTCCCCACAGGAGGCCGAGAGCCTGGAAACTGCTCTCTGAGACTCTGTCCCCACAACCTATCTGCTAGTACCCTTTCCTGGCCACCTGTACTTTCATAACAAACAATAACAACAATAATATGTATTTATTTAGGTTGAACCACATGAAATTGCATTTTTGTAGGTCAATGATCAAATAGGAACAATATGCTGAGCATTTCTAATCATTTTACAAATAGAAATTCATTTACTCTTCACACCAATTCTGTGAATCAAGAGTGATTCTTATCCCCATTTTATCTATGCACAGAGAGGTTGGAGACCCAGGGCTGTCAGACCCCAAGCTGCTTCTGGAGACCACCCAGCTCACCCCAGTTCTCTCCCACACTGCTCTGAAATCCCAAACATTTCTCCCTCCCATTTGCACCCGGATTATATTTCCAATCTCCATGGTCTAGTCCAGCTCTCCATTAGAAGAAAACTAAGCTAATTTAATTAATTCGGTTGCAATTAAGTTAATGCAGCTGGATTTTAATTATAGCGCCTCATAGTTAAATAGCACTTCACATTCTCCAGAGACTTTCATATTCATCATTCCATTTGTTCTCATTCACATTCAGGGAGAGAGGCAAAGCAGATAATCTTATCCTCATGTTTGTAGCTAGGAAAGCTGCTTGGAGTTGCTTGTGACTCATACAAGAGAATACAGTGTTTGATGGGAGAGCTCAGACCAAGACTTTGGTTTTTCTCAATTCAAAGTTCCATGTGTGTAAATCCAAACAAGATCTAATTGGCACAGAGTATGTGAAAGGAAGAAGTTGAGGCAGTAGAGGCAGCAGTTGAGGCCAATGGACATGCACTCCCGCTGCCGGCTGGGTCCCACCAGGCGGGAAGCGCTCATCCCGCCCCCCGTGCCCCCCCCCCCCCCCCCCCCCGCCCCACTCCCACCCAGCCTCATTTCAGGACCAGTCCTTGATACCTGCCATGGACTTACTTTCCCCAGATCAGTGAGGCAGTGCTGTGCCACACTGTATTCTCTTTTCACATCTTGTGTTGTTTATATTTTTAACAGTCCAAAAACAATCAGCTGTTTGTGAATCTGAAAAACGTGAATCCTGGAAAGAGAGGCCCAGTGGTGGACTGCACGGGTACGCTGCCCGCGGACTGGAAACACGGCGGCTACCTCAACGAGCTCGGCAAGTTCCCCCAGCTCCCACCCTGGACAAGCGCCTTTATCTTTAAGTCACCTCAGATAGTCACAGATTTATGTTTGTGCCAAAGCGATCTATTGACAGCATTCACGAACAAACAAAATGATAGACTTATACCTGTCCCAAGTGCCTTATCTATCCAACATTGATTGGGTTTCTACCACGCGCCAGGTAAAATGAGATAAGGATCTCTGCCTGCTTGTAGCTTACGTTCTAACTCTACATGTATTAACTTAATTCTCATAAGTACACTACCAAGTAGGTACTATTATTACCATCATCATCTCCATGTTACAGTTAAGAAACTGAATCATAATGAGGTTCAGTAACTTGTGAAAAGTCTCAAAGCCTATTAAATGGTAGAGCTGGGATTGGAACCTAGTCAGTTCAGTACCAGGATCTGTGCTTCTCTTTGCTCTTGAGGCATACTTGAGGCCCTTTTCCCTTTTAGGTGAGGAGGTGGCGATATCAACGAGAGTATAGTAAGTCAGTGGTTCTCAAGCATTTGGGAATCAGGACCCTTTCACACATTTTTAAAAGGTGGACCCCGAAGAACTTCTGTTGATATGGATTCTATCTATTGATATTTACCATCTTACAAATTAAAACAGAACATTTTAAACAGTCACTTATTAATTTATTTTTAATAACAGTAATCTCATTTCATGATAACATAAGATGCATTTGATGAAAAATGTCTACAATAAAAAAAAAACAGTGAGGAGAGTGGCCCTATTTAACACTTGTATAAACCTCTTTAATGTCAGCCTTAATGGAGGACGGCAAGATTTTCATTTTGTATCTGTGTTCAGTCAGTAGTGACCTCACACTTGGTTTAGCTCCTGGAAAACTCCATCACATACCTGAGAAAGAGAGTAAAAAGTACAAACAATGTTGTTGTATTATGATGAGAAAAGTTTTGATCTTGTGACCCTCCTGCAAAGGGGATGGATTTCCGGGAGCACAGGTGAACTGTCATGATACCCCACTGAGTATATGGTGCCATTTCCAAGCGTGTGCACCTTATTTTCAAGGTGGAGCTTGGTGATATAGTAACTAACATGTATGAGGTACCTTGTTCGTAACAAATCCTTTCATGTGTATTTATGTGGTGGTAAGGTCACCATAAAACCCAGTTAAGTTTGAATTTCAACTAAGCAACAAATACTTTTAATGTAAACATATCCCAAATGTATGGAGCTTGAGGTATACTTATACTAAAAATTATTTGTTGTTTCTCTGAAATTTAAATTTAACTGGCCTTCCTGTGTTTTTATTTGCTAAATCTCGCACCCCCTACTAGGTGGGCCCTTCCATGAATATTGTTTTATTGAAGAAAAACGCTGGGAGGCACAGAGAGGTTAATTCTCTTGTCCAAGATTTCATGGAGAGAAGGGGGTAAAGTGAGGTCTCACGTGGTCTTCTGACTGCTGCCCCTCTGATCTTGCAATGAACACCATATACGTCCAATCATCTGAGCCAGATGTAAGAACCAGTCCCTGTGGCCTCTGAAATCCCTTCTTACTACAGAAATGCAAATGTCTAAGCAGGAAAATAAGTACAAATTCTCAACTGTTATCTGCATTCTACACTGTCATTATCAATAGGATATGTATTTTTGCACACTTACAGTAAAATTATTTATGTAACACACTTATTCACAATACATTTATTTACAATGTACTTATTGGTGAAATTATTTATCATTAGGGAGGCTTTTTAAAAGTCTAAATTACATTAATAATTTAGCTCAAACAAGTACTTGAATTAATACTCAGTAAAATACCACCGAGTACTCCTGAGGGAAGAGTCCTCTGTTCCACCTTCACTACTGTAGTTTGTTCTGATTCCAGAACACGCAGTCACTGCAATGGTCACAAATCTCTGCTTTTTGTCTCAATGAGACCCAAGGGACTGATTGTTAGGAACATAAAATCTTCATTGGAAATTCTGGATCTCCTTGGTTTGTTCCATTCCAAGAGTAATTCTGCATTTAATGTCCCTTTAAAGTTGTTGCACAGAAAAAGTCTTCTCTTACAAAGAACAGAGCAAGGCACATTACAGTTGATGAAGTGTGTAGGTGTTTTAAATGGTGGGAAAGTTGTGGTGATGTTAGCTGAAAGAGCCCTGAACTTGACACAAAAGCTGAGATCAATTCCTGATTCTGTTATGTGACGCTAGACTAATAACCCTCTCAAAATTGATTTGTTCATTTATAAAATAGGGATAATGATCGTGTCCTGACTCGTTGTATGAATTAGATTAAACTGAGCATTTGAAAGCACCTGTCCAGGGACTGGGACATATGGGAGTTTATGAGGAAACTTACCTGCTCCCTTGTTAAAATAGCACCCGATCTTCCAAGGCAGTGAAGAGAGAGAATCTGGCAGGGGTGTTTTGTCTCACAGCCCAACTCTTGTCCCCTAATTTACCATCTGCCCCAAGCTGCTTTCTTTAATCCCTTGGGGAAGGCTCATTGCACAGCTAAAGCCAAGGTGTACATTTAACAAGACTTTGGTACAGTTTGGAAATGGCCGAGGGAATTTAGCAAAGAGTAACATAGACAGAGTTTCTTGATAGGGAGCTCTTAGAGGATCCCGTTACAAAGTCTGGGCATCCTCAAGACCACCCTCAGGATCAATACTTTGCTAGAAAAACTCACAGAACTCACCAAAAGCTGTTATACCCATGGTTATAATTTAATCACAGCAAAAGGATACAGATTAAAATCAGCCAAGGAAAGCGACAGGGACAAAGTAAAGGAAAATTCAAAGCATGAAACTTCCAGTTGTCCTGTCCCAGTGGAATCACAGAAAGAGCTAACTTTTCCTGACAACAATATGTGACAAGACACAAAGTATTGCCAACGAGAGAAGCTCACCTCAGCCTTGGTGTCCAGCGTTTGTATGGGGTTTGGTCACATAGACTTGTTGGCTGTCCATGTGGTTGACCTTTAGTCTCATCTACAGGTTGAGCTGATACCATGTGACCCAAAACCCCTCCCATAGATCACTTTGTTCCATTATCCAGTGTAGCCCTAGTCCCCTCCAGGTAAATAAAACACTGGGCGGGGCATTCCAAGGAGACCTCCCGGGAACCAAGGGCAAAGGCCGGACCTCCCTTTGGTAAGGTTAATTCCTCACTGTATATTCTTATCCTGCCTCCCTGCCTAAGTCAGTGTCTTTCCCACTGGCTGGAAGTTTGGCTAGACTTCACAGCCCAGACCCAAGAGAGTGTGCCTGAGAGAGGAAAGCATTCCTATTTCGTGTCCCACGGTGACATATTAGACACATCCTGTCCCTTTAGTAGATCCTCCCTCTTTCTCCACAGAAGTGTGCCCCCATAGACATCACCACCAGAACTTAAGTTTAACATCACTCTAAGAAATACATGTACAGTGGCAGGGGTCATTTATTTACCATTTCTCATACTTATTTTAATGTCCATCACAAGTTATGACTTTATTCTGTTTTTAACCTAATTGTCTAACATTCCTTTAAAAGCTCATTGAAAAGACCTTGGAATGCTTACAGATAGACTGAAGCTGGGGGTATACTGTATGGTACAGTAAGTGTTACAGTAATTGACACACGGTTCATTTATTTACGTGGCGCTTCAGAGTTTACAAAGCCTATGCTCTATTTCACTTAATGATCGCCACAACCCCGTCAGGCGTGGAAGGCAGGTTTTGTTTCCCTCCTTTTAGAGATAAGAACACTAGCACTCAGGGAGTTCAACATCTTGCCCATAGTCATGTGGCTGACAAGTGAGGAAATTGAAGTCCTTTCTCTGAGTACTAGTCCTGGCTGTGTCCTGTCCACTGTGCAACCTTGAACCAATATACTGATTCATCTGTGCCTCAGTTTCTACCCTGTATTGAACAGCTTTCCCAAAGTCACTGTACATGAACAGGAAACTGATCAGAATGATATATGCATATTTTTAATTCTAAGTACAGGGGACATCTGGCACGAGTGATCTGGTATAAAGGTTTGAAAAGCAGCAGCCTTGGTTATTTCCTGCAGTGGGTGCCCAAACCATCTCTCTCCATGACCTTGAAATATTAGATGGGCTTTCTCTTGCTTTCAGTTCTCAGTGGGTATTTGTTTTTTTCTTCCTTTATCGCAGGTGCTTTTGGGCTTGACAGAAGTTACATGGGAAAGTCCTTGAAAGGTATGGTGTAAATCTGAGGAAGAAATACATTTATCAGAATGACAATTCTTAAAACCATTTTTACCTCAGAGACTGAGGTAATTTGCCAAACGAGCAAGAGTGGCAGTGTAAAGAAAATGTAGAATTGTTGGTGTGGTTAATTATTCCAACAAACACACTTGACTGATATATCAAGAGAGTGGCCATAGGGTCTAGTGAGAGCAGAAACCTGGGAGGACAAAGGTTTCAGTTTGTTGGGGAAACACTCGTATTTCCTTCAAAAGAAATATGGCTAATAGTGAGAGAGAAATTATCTCCAAAATAAGTGGAAAACATACGCATATAGCATTATTTTCACTGTATGTAATTTAGAAAACTAGCTACAAAGAAAACCTGCCCAAGTAAATTATGGCCAAGAAGAAAAATAACATTGTTTATCAAACAGCATTTGCTTCTTTGCCCCCCATCTCTCTTCCAGACTTGGGAAAGAATCCTGAATATAATTCAAGTAACTGCTCCTTAAGCAGTTCTGAAAACCCATATGCCACTATTAAAGATCCACCTGTACTTATCCCCAAAAACTCAGAGTGTGGTTATGTGGAGATGAAGTCACCAGCTCGGAGAGATTCCCCGTATGCAGAGATCAATAACTCAACTTCAGCCAACAAGAATGTTTATGAAGTTGGTGAGTTCTCCTAACCAGAGAAAGAAGCTAGTATAAGAATTTTTAAAAAAAGGAAAAAAAAACAATTATAAAGTCTTTGAGAATGCAACAGCAGTTCATATCAACCTTATTGAAAAGAATAGCTCATGTTTTAAATGTAAATTGTGTTTACAATTGGTGTCAAATAAATTATTCAGGGAAAATATTATTTAGAAAATTCAAAGGAAGTTTTGCTTATCTCCCACCTGGTCATCCATCTTTCGTTTTGTAACCATAGTGAATATTTTAGCACACATGTGAAATAGCATATGTATCATATTAGCAAATATGTCACGTTAGCCAAAACAGACGGTTCCAGTGGATTAAACAGGTGGTTTCAATTCCTGGTTGCATTCATTATATTAATAAAATGCTTTTAGCAGAATGAAAACTTTACTTTTAAATTTGTCTAGTATATCAGTAATATTCTCAGTTGTGAATCTGATACAAATGAATAAGAATTCAATTTAAAATTAGAGTAATTTTTATTGCCCCTTGCAAATACCATTGAGGGAAAGTTAAAACATATCAGAGCTATCATTGGCTAGATAGTAGGGCTATATATTTTAATTTTTCTTTCTATTGCTATATCTCAGTATTTATGATTTAGACTTTTAAAAAATGCTCTACTACTTGTAAATGACGTGGCTAATTTAGCTTTAGTCACTAATAATTCATTTTATGCTCCAGACGTGTCACTGAAAAGATATATAACTATTTTTAAAGTATTAAGACAGCTTTTTTAAATGAAAGGCTTAGTGAACTAGATTTCTTTTTGAAAGGTCAATCACAAGTCCCCTTCGAACTGTCCCATAAGCCCACCACTGTTAGATGGGAACTCACCTGAGAGCCTGAATCCTAACGTTGTGAACCTGTGTTTCCATGAATTGAGTTAAACTGTAAAGACTTCAGTCTTCTTACCTGTAGAATAAAGGGTCTGCACTAGATTCTATCTCCAAGCTTTTTTCAGATAATGATTTAGATCCAGAGTTTCTGTATATTCCCTTGATGTCTTCATCCCAACCGTACAGTCATCCTTTTGTTCTGAGCACCGTTTTTGTGTGTCCATGGGTCTGCCAACCACAGAGTAGCCACCGCTATGTCACGATAAAAGGAACATTTGTTTTTAAAAATAACATTTTCTTATATTTTTATGAAAGCTCCTCTTGTGTGTTGGATAGTTGTAAGAAATGCCATATTCTATTTATTAAAAATTTTTCATTGATGATAAATTAATGTGTCCATGATTGTCACAGAACCGACAGTGAGTGTTGTCCAAGGAATATTCAGCAACAATGGGCATCTCTCCCAGGATCCATACGACCTCCCAAAGAACAGTCACATCCCTTGCCATTATGACCTGCTACCAGTCCGAGACAGTTCATCCTCCCCTAAACAAGAGGATGGAGGCAGCAGCAGCAGCAGCAGCAGCAGTAGCAGCAGCAGCAGCAGCGAATGACACCAAAGGACCACTCGGTAGCCACTGGAACCCTTTCCAGAACTGCAGTTCAATTCTTCTCCATCCTTGAGTTTGCCACCATTTATGAATGTTAATCTACATGGTAGGCAATTGCTGATGTAAACCAGAAAGCTCAACGCTGAGGCTGGCTGACCATAGGTCCTTTTGTACAGGTGGCTTGGAAGGAGATAATCAATGTGAGTTCCCACTCTTGTTAGTTTTAGAACTGCACCTATGAAGCATGACTCACTGTAAAATCTTGGCTACAAGCATGACCTTGCAGACCTCCTTCAGACATGGGTTGCAGTGGACATTGGTATTACTGCTTGAAAAATTAAAATTTAAATATTTTCTTTCTCATTCGCATTGTAGAGCTATACCTAGGATTGTGCAGTTTACCATAAAATTTAGTGTGAGTCACTAAACATGTAGAGGAAAAGGAGCATTTTATTGAGTCCTGATTGTTTATGTTTTTTCCGCTGAACTCAGAATTGTAGGGATACTGTGAACCCAGGAGGAAACATTCTTTCGAATGGCATAACTGGTTAGACTTTGAATAAACTCTAGAAGTGGATAGCAAATTTAAATATGAAAACCTAGGCTTTTTTAGAATGAAGAAATGTACCATTAGAATTATTTTAGAAATACTAAAATTATTACAGGAATCAGTATATGCCAGGCAGAGGTGAAATTTCTGCCTGTCTGACCCTTGTCCCACTTTAAATCCATGACATTATTCTGATCACTGTCCCTATCACACACATTCACCACTAGAGATCCATAACATATCAGTAATTATTTCATAAATATAGAAATGAAATAATTTTATTTTTGACAGACTGGATTGAATGAGTGTATAATGATTGGAAAAGTTGTAAATTTTAAGTGTGAGGAGACACTTAAGGTTTGTAAACCATTAGTAATACATGCTGTAATATAGAATTAGCAGAAAGTTTTTATTAATTTCTCCCTAGAAGTGACTGAAATATTTTTGTGCATATTTGAGAAAAGGGCACTTTTCTTTTATTAATTGTTGATTTAGAGAAACTATGCTTAAGCTGGTCTTTTGCATTGCTAATATGACATGTACCCCATTTTTCTTTAATTTGTATTTTCACGTTTAAGTTGTATATTCTATGTTTTGTAGTGTTTGAGTTGTTAATGAAAAAATATTATATGTTCATTGTTTCTTGTATTATTGCCACTTATCTTTTTGCTTGATAAAAATGAATTGTTTTTTTTTTCTTTTGGAGGGAGGAGATGAAAATATATATCGACTCTATTGAAATTGGTCATTACTGAAATAGTATAGAAACCATAGGTGAATGGCTTATAATTGAAATAGAGAAGATTTAATATTCCAAAGTGGAGTTCCTTTTGATCTGTGCGTTCTGAGTCTTGGCCAAACCAGGAGTAATGGGAGCAGGAAGCTATCCTTACTGAGTGAGCACCACACACCGATCTCACTAAAGACCTTCATTAGGGTTGATCATCCAATCTGGGATACTTCTGAGAGTGAATGAGGACATTATTAATAATTATCCTACAATGGACTTTAATCTAGACTGTTCCAGGCAAACCAGAATGATGCTCGTCTTGTGCATTCTTATCATGCAATAACGTTTTTCACCCCAAGGCAGTTGTCTCATGAGAATGCCCATATGTTGCAGAAAAGCCGGTTTCTCTTTCTTTGACCTATGTGAGCAAGCCGAAGGGCTGAAAGGCTGAGAAAGGAAACAACTTCATAAGAGAAAACAGGGGTCTTCAATCTTTTAAAGACACGCACTGTGGTGTCCTGTCTCGTGAGTCAATGAACAATATGTACTGTGCACCTGTTCTGCCAGTAGTATGCATCTCACATTGCCCCTGCCAGTTATCAAGTTGAGATGTCCAGTGATTTCATAGCGCACACCTGCCCCTGCGATGGTGGTTTGGTCAGGTGGATGATAGAACAAACACCTTAAGGCATTCCCTCCTTTGACGGCTGTTTCTTTTAGGGAACCCCAAAGTCGGTTCAAGGAAATATGAAACTGCTTGGAACACACCTTAAAAACAATTGATTTATGCCAGCAGTTAATCACTGCCTGATCTTGACAATAGGATATAGGATCTAATTCAGACACTTGTGAGTGAATAGCCACAAAAAGTTCTTGCTGGTAAGAAGAAAAATAAGACATTTTTTTCCTTGCTTTTTAAAGGATCATTCCCCATTGCTCCCTGGAGCTATGTAAAAGAAAAAAAAACAAGAAAAAAACCCACCCATTTCTTGTGTCATTCCACTACCAAAAAAAGGTAAGAAAGACATATAAAAGGCAACAGCAACTGAAGGAAAACACCTGGGCAGCAGATGTGGACTCAAAAGGGGCACTGCCATCCCTTCCTGAGCATTCTTTCTGATAAATCAGTTTCTCAGGACGACTGCTGCCCTGACCAAGGGATTCTCACTTATCAGGGTTCACTCAGGATGTTTCAAACATCAGAACACACGCAGCACTTTGGATATTGTAAAACTACATATTATATCTGCCTAGCTGAGAAGTCAAAATGTTAGATTTGGTAAAGAGAGAAATACTTTTGTCAGAATGAGAATTAAAGACAAAAGGCTCTGACAACTTTTCCCCCCTGAAATGACAATCTTTTGGAACTTTTCCAGATACATTAAATGTAATTTGATGGCGATGTCATTCTTCATACTTAGTGAATCTATTCTCATAACCTTTGAACCCATGTTAATTTGGGACCCTAAACATAATTTCTTCCCTGCGTCCTCTAGAGCTCAAAGATGCGAATGAGTTTGGTACTACCTGGCTAAAGCCATTCATGCAGGAATGTCAGCAAAACTGTTCTTCTTTCCTTAGAGGATGATGTATCAGAAAATTTGTAAAGTATTTGTATTTATATATAAACACATCAAAACTGGCCCAAGTGATAACTCATATGCTTGCTTTCATATGGAGAGTATGCTATTTGTAGTTAATTATATTATAAGGGAAATCATAGTTATTTACAATGCTCGATATAAATTCCTCTCCCATGCTAGAGTAGTAATGTTAGCAGAGGATTTAACGTGTTTAGCATTATCTGTATGGGAAATTGTATTCACCAATTTCAGGAAAACCAACAAAATTTTATGACAGTTATCACCTGTCCCAACCAAATACATTAGCACAATAACTGTGTGTTGTAATACAAAAAACTTTATGAAAATGTGACCATTTTGACTCCACCTAGCCACAGTGGTAGTTGTCAGTTATTGGGATTTTTAAACCACAAATATTGCAAAAATTGCACAAAAATATCTCAATACCATTTAGAATTCATGTGGATATTAAAAGTCTACTGCTTATCCCTTAAAATAAAATGAAATCATTTAAAAAAAAAACTTGAGTTTTAAGGTTATGTTTCTAAAAATAATAAATTTTCTATCTCTGGGTACCGTGTTTACTATTCAAAATAAATATTTGAGAGATATTTTGGTCTTAAAGGCTTAATGTCATGAAGTGTACATAAATACGCAAATGTGAATCACGTGGTGTGGACAGGTGCTTGTTTATTAATTAAAGATTATGGCAAACTGCCCTTTTAGGTTCCTCTAAAAATTGGTGTCCTAACACTGGGTCTGCTTATTCTAGTTGACTATTTAGTCCAGGCTTCATTTTGAACAAATCACAATATCTATTTTTAAAAGGAAAAAAATTAAAATACATTCGGATTTTCTTCATTGTAGCAAACAAAGACAGCTTTCAGTGTTAAAATATCTCTTATCCAAAGATGATAAACTTTCAGCAGTGTTAGCCTATATTGTCATTTATATCACCAAATGAGTTTATAGATTAATGCAATAAACTTTCTAATAAAAAACTTTGAAGTAGTCTTTTTTTTATGTTTGATTCCATTGCTGATTAAAGAGAAGAAGAAAACTAATGATCCTACTGGGAAAAAATATTTTTTCATGTGTGGCCTCATAATGCTTTATATATACATTTAAAAAACAATTATATTTTATTGTGTTTTATTGCTTGGCTATATGCTTTCCCTTCAGACTTCTTGTTCTTTAAGGAGAAAGGCAACACTTTATTGATATTTGGATCCCTGGAACCCAGGTTAGCGGCTAATAGATCTTCTATAAATAGCTTTAGATTGTCTTATGTGGATTTGCTTTTCAAATTTCAGTAGACTGTTAATGCTTTCGTTTATAATAAAACATTTTGAAACATTCGCTTTATAATACTGTGTTCTAGGTATCAAGTAGGAATAAAACATTGCTACTTCTCTCAATAACTGTTTATTTGCTGAGTGCCAAGCACATTTGGGGATGCAGAGAAATACAAGACATGAGCTACTCTCAAGTAGCTCGTTATTATTTATTAGGGAAATAAATCATCTTGCTAGCTGTGTGACTTTGGTAAGTTACTTGACTTCTCTGGACCTTGGTTTCTATATTGTATTATGTTGGAAATACTAGTACCTATTTCAGGGGGATTTGTGAGAATTTAATATATACAAAACACTTCAGTACCTGACACATAGTAGATGGCTGATAAAGGTTAGCTAAATAACTATTATGAAAAATTAGTTAATAATACCAGTTTGCAATAACCAGATGAGTTATGATGCTGGTAAATCGGAAGTGAGCTTTTAATGAATATTGTAAAACCTACATGTTCGTGTGACTATATCCTGATCTATTGTTGTACTACAAAAGATTCCATATATTTTACTTACAGAGTAGTAATTTAGGAAAACAATAATAATATGATTTCATTTCAGTAATATGTTATCTTCCTAAGAATTGTGAATGCTGTTAAAATGTTTGGATGTGGCTTTCTGGGAAGATGGTGACCTGGCCTTGCATTCCCAGAAAAAGTCAAAGGCTGGTGTTGACAAGCTGAAGACGTTCCACACACAGTGAGACATAAAGTCCTTGAAAGAAGGTGCAGGCAAGGGGCAAAATGTAGGCAGGGAGTTGCTGGGAGTTGATGGGGGGGTCTGTGGAGAGGGTGTGTGGGGAGATATACAACAAGAAAGTAGGGAGGAATGTCTCTGTTGTTCGCTTTATGCAGCAGTGAGAGGCTAACTTTATGCAGCAGTGAGAGTCCCTTGCATGATGGCATCTCAGGGGGGCTAGTTTCCATGTTGGGTTAAGATCGGACTTTCTCTACTTGGGCTTGTGAACTGAAAGGCTGTCTGCCACTTACATCAATCAAGGGGCAAAAGGGATCACTCACTGCCCATTGAAGGAAAAATATATACTCTGACCTTCAACACACAAGAAAGAACCAGAGAGATCCACAGAATTTTTGAAAACCAGCATACTATGGTATCAACACAAATAAGCAGAGAACAATCACAAATTACTTGATGGGAACATAGCAACCCAGGTAGAAGGAAAAGAAGCTAAACTGGAAAACTACAATAAAACTCTATTATGGAGGTGGAGCCAATATGGACAATGGAAGAAAACCCAAATAAAAAACAAAAACAAACAAACAAAAACTCTTAAAGGGATATGATTGTAGGACCAGAGAAAATTTCCTGGAACTGAAAATAATAATTTCCCAATTTAAAAAGTCAATAAAAGGATGCGAAAAGAAAAGGAGTATGGTAACTCCCAAGACTGAATTCACATTTTGGAAGATAAAATGCAATGGAGTAAAATTCCAAAAGTGGTAATCATGTGTGAGAAAAACAGGAAAGACTGGTCCAAGAGACCCAGTGTTAAAACAGTTGCTGATCTAGGGGGACAGAAAAGAAACCATGGAGAGGGAATCACATAAATAACAGAAGAAAATTTCTGTAAACTATTTCCTTCTTTAATGTGACTCTCACATCAGATCTTTCTTTCATATAGGAAAGGATCTACTGGCTAATGAAACAGAAGAATGAAAAAGTACGGAGAGGCACATCCTTGTGAAATTTCTGAACTGTAAGGATAGAAAAATAATCTCCAAATGGTACAAGCAGAATTAACAGGTTGCATACAAAGCAAAGATAATTAGAGAAAGTGTAGAGTGGGAGCAGGAATGGGGAGGAGGCCAAGGTGGAAAGGGGTGTGACTGCCTGACAAATTGGGTTGTGGAGCTGCCCGCTGTTTTCCTGCTACAGCATCAGCTGCCCCTCTTCCTAAGACAGTGTGGCTATTTGACAGCAATTGTTAAATAGCCCCCGTTCCATTCTGCTTGAAATCTCTGACCCAATAAGCGTAACCAAGAAGCATCAGTGACAGCAGGAAAAAGGAGCCTATGTGACAGATTGGCACAGAATAAGCTACAGATACCAAAGGACCAGTTTCTCTCTTTTTATTGAATTGCTCTCAAGGAATCAGCAAAAGCGTGATCAAGAACAAGACTGGAAGCCTAGTCCAGCAGCCAAGATTAGAGCTTTCCCCTTTCTTGTGGAAGATTATAATTTGCCTCCCACTATAAGCTGTTGGCTGATGGCGGGTTGTACTTACTTCTGCCGATGGCCTGGACTTCATTACTGAGGGTAAAGCAATAGAAAAATCCACATCTGCCACAAAGTGGCCATTCTCCCGTGGTGTAGTTGTTGACTGACATATGACTGAGAGATTTATGGAACGAGAGATCTTTACATACCTAAAAGCAGAATTTGAAGTCCACTCGTGTCTTGTAACCTCTCCTAAAAACTCCACAATACAGAGACTATACTGCTGAACTAACACTTGAGTCTTTCTATTTTCTGGGCTTCTACCTAGCTGTATAGTTTCACTGTAGCTGCATCTTGGACATTAGGAAAATTAGGAGAACAGAGAGGAACCCTGTCCTCTCTGAAGATCCAGCCATGATCAGGGACTTAAGACATTGCTTCCCAGGTGTTTAGAATAGAGCTTTAGATGCCATACTAAAAATAAGGTAAAGAATGCAGTGACTGTAAGCGAAAGCCAAACTTTATTGACACAATGGTCATTACGTATCACGTACCAGTTTGGAGGCTTAATGCGGCTTCAATGCTTGGATTCTACCAAGCACGCCACATCACAAAGGATTATAAAGAAAGCAGAGCTAGTATTCGTCATTAGCTTCCAATGTTTAGAACTGTGTAGTAAGAGTGATTTTATCGTTATGGGGAAAGAGGTCATCTTTCTTATTACCTATTTTATATAGAGTGCTGGTAAACCTGTCTTGACAGTAATATATTTTTATATTATATATTAATATAATCAGTATATCAACAAGAAAATATAGAGGAAAACCAAAATGATTAATTATTTTGCTTCAAACTAAATATCTACATTTTGTGTGTAATAAATAAGAACAAGGTTTTAATTTTTTTCTGTGTGCTGATGTTTTGTATATTAGCAAATTATCCAAGATTGGGTGAAATTTAATAATTCAACATAAGGCTTGAATTGTACACATCGAAACATGCAAGAACTTTTTTATTTTTCATACTATCCTACTTTAAGGAGAAAATACAAAAGGAACAACTGTTGTTTTTAAAGAAAAAGAAATTTAGAAATTTAAACATAGCTTTATGGTCTTGCTTACATATTTATGGAATTCTAGTTATCATTTAAAAAAATGTGTTATCCCCAAAAATATTGGGAGGATTTTTAAAAAAATAAATGCTTTTGGAGCTGAGGAGCTAGTATGGACTATTCTGCTTCAATGTGCTTATCTAGAACATCCACTGGCTCTTGAGCCAATAGTAAATAGAAATAGAAAGTGGAGGTTGTATTAGTCTGTATGCAATTTTTCTTAGGCAAAGGGAGCTTAACTAGTGGGAGTCAAATTATAGTGTTCAACAGGAAAGGGAAAAACTCTAATCTTGGCTGCTGTTCAATAATGGTTTCTTGAGAAGGGCCTTCCCTGACCACCTGTGTGGGACGGAATTATCATCCTATATCCTATTACCCTGCTTGATTGTCTTCTTAAGGCGTAGTATCTGAAGCTATATTACTTAACCTTTTGTTTATTCATTTATTGTTTGTCTTTCCAACTAGAATGTAAGCTCCATGAGGGCAAAGTTTTTCTGCATGGTCACTGCTGTATCACCAGAATACTCAGGGGTATTTATTGACTAATTGATTAGTCAATTTATTGACTAATTGATTTATTGACTAGTTGATTTATTGGCTAATTGATTGACTAATTGATTAATTAAATGTATAATGGCTTCTGTTTACTTTGCCAATGCCAGTTTGGCTTTGTTCTTCCTCAGCATTTTTCTTAGGTGAGTTGGAAATGTTTCTTCTTCTGTCCCATCCTACAATTGCAGTAATTCATGATGAGAGCTGCAAGTTCAGGAAGCTGGTAACCTACAGAAATATAGGATAACAAGAGCCTGTCTATCTAGCAAAATATATTCTTCTTTTATTTCAAAGCTCGTATCAGGTCTTGATACTTTAACCCCAAAGCTGGGAGCCCCAGCTCCAGCAGTTTTAGGTGTCAGAGTATTTCCATTGTATTTTTAAATAGCTATCGCTAGACAGTGCATTTTAATTGCAAATGTTACACTCAGCGTCTTGCACTCTGTGCCCCCATGGGCCCTATATTATATCCAAGTTGTACTAGTTGATGGATTTCGTTCCCCCTCCAGCGCCCACCATCTTCTCCCCTGCATTTCCCCCCTCTCTGCCTTTGTCCTTGTGGCTACCCCTGCAACATTTGCACCAAAATCATGCTTTCAACAGGCTGCTCTCAGGCAATGATTGAGTGCTGGAAGAAACTAAGGAAAGCCCTTTTCTGCAAAATGAGGGTCTCCTTTGATAGACGACTTTGGCTCAAAGACTCCCATTGACCTGAACTAAAACTTCCTGAGAACTGCACTTGCTGTCGAAGACTCTTCCTTCTCTCTCTTCCTCACAGGACCAGACTTGCATCAAGCTAGAGAGAATGTATGACCCAGGTGTACCTAGGTAAAAATATACCTTGTGGAATCTGCTCTGCGGAAACATGTGTGGTCTGCTTTTTGGTGGCATGCTGATTCTCTTACTTCAGTCCAAGCCTCCTCCCTTTCCTTTGTCTCAGCCTGGTGACCCCAGAGGAATGTGGGGCAATGTTTAAAAACCAGCTCTCTGAGAAAAGTAAAAGGCACTGATGTGTAGCGGGGTCAATGTTTGAAAACCAGATCTCTGAGAAAAGTAAAAGGCACTGATGTGTAGCGTTTTCTCATTTCCATAGTGCATGTGCTCCCACTGTGACCAATTCAAAGCTGCCAACATGACATCACTGAATGTGATTAGGAGGAGGTGCTCGGTAGCACACCATTCATTACGTCGTGTTTCCACAATATAGACACAAGTGATGTGAATAACTTCAAAGGCATGACTAACAGTAAAAGGTAGCAAAATAGTAAAAGGTAGTAAAACAAGTAAAATTTTGAGTATTGCTTTTTTAAAATATACCTTACTGAATATAAATTTATATACTTTAATTTTAATAATGGCTGTGTTTAACAGCTGACACAAAATTCCTGAAAATTTAACAATCGGCTCTCAGAAAGCCTGTAGGAGCTGGTTCAGCACATCACCGAGTTACCACAACCCTGATTTCTGATTCGGCCAAGCAGGGGACCATGATCTCAAAACACTGACATTCACTCATACAAGGTCAGAGCACATTTTCTCCTGCCTTTTAATTTTACATTCAGAAAAACTTAGGCCCAGTAAGCATTTACTTACTGAAAATACCATAAGCTGGGTCTCCTCAAATATATATATATATATATATATATATATATATATATATATATATATATATATATATATATATGATGTATTCATTTTACCAGAAAAGATGATAGGAACTGGAGTCCTTCATTCTTAAAAGATCCTCAGACTAATTATTTGGCCGTGAAGAACTCCTCTTCATAAGTGGCTTTCCTGTTAAGCATTGAGTTGGAGGCTGACTTTTCTGAAAGGTCCTAGGTTCCATACAACACATGAACTCTTAGCAGGAGGATTTACTTATGAATTGCCATTCAGAAAAAGCACACTTATGCACAAAGCTATTTAATCATGCCATTGTTTATAACTGCCCACCAAGTTCCTTCACTTTGTAATAGAACCCACTTGAGACTTTTTCCAGGATAGATGCCCAACTAATAGAGACCATTATAAGTGGACAACTATTTTGTAAGAACTGGACTGAGTGTCTTCTTTACATTGCACCAGTTTTAAAAGATTCACTTTAATATTTCTACTCACTAAATAGCTGGGCAGTTGATAAAAGCAACTGCTGTCCTTTATGCTTGAATTATGGCTGCAAATTTATTAAGAAAGAATTGTCCTGAGTATTTTATTTGTATCACAGGTAGATTTTATTTCTGGCAGAAAATAAACTAGCATTAAGTTACTTGACAAAG
Organism: Rhinolophus sinicus; assembly: GCF_057876585.1. NCBI lineage: Eukaryota > Metazoa > Chordata > Mammalia > Chiroptera > Rhinolophidae > Rhinolophus > Rhinolophus sinicus. The sequence goes on from NC_142503.1 coordinate 87,926,340, forward strand.
ATAACTTTAAAACACCAGAATGAAAAGCAGGAGTTTTCTTACTTGCCTGAGATGTTAAAAGAAAACCTGACAGCCTCAGTTGAAATGTTGCTCTCCAGAAAGAATGTATTATTTAAAAGGTGGCGAAAAGGAAGGAAAAAAGCTAGGAAAAAATACACAGAAGCCCAAAATATTGCTATTTTTTTCCCTCGTAGAGAAAGGTATAAGGCAATTGCCAATGAGTAACTTACCCTGGAATTAGGAACACGCATGTGGCCATATTATGAGAAAATGTCTTTTGGTTATTAAAGAAGGGCTATGTCCTTTAGTAGGGTAACTGATTCTTCTATGAGCTCAGCACCTGGTGTATATAAAATAGGTTTCCATTAAATTATTTGGATGGAATAAACAAATATAAGAACGTTATGTACTTGAGACACTTTTAAAGCAAAAGTCAGTATTAATATGCATGAGTAGTAAAAAGCCACAGTGCCATTAAACAAAACCTTAAAGACTAAGTATAATCTGTTAAAACGTTGTCATGTAACTCGATATATTACATAGTACAAGACAAATTTCCTTTTTGACTGTTACTGGTTCTAAAGGCAGACTGATTTCAGCCAAGACTTCATCTCTTAGACTAATCGATTGCATCACCACTCAAGGTGATGACGTCAACAAAAACATTTCCTTGGGTGTTTACATCCTGAATTATTCACTTCTAAAAATCTAGACTCACCACTTTATTGTCAGAACTCTTATATTTTTAGAAATTGGTTCAGAGACTAAGGGAAAACATGTTCTCCAAGGAAAACCTCAGAAGAATCTTAGAAAACCAGCAACTGCTCTGAGAAGCAGTGGCCCTTTATGACAGAACTGGCTGGTGACCTCAGCTCTTATGAGTGTGACCAGCCAGAATCCAAGTCCTCTGGTGCTGGTAGATTTCTTCTTGACATTTTTACTCACAGCTGTTCTCAACATCTTGTTACTCAAAGCATGCAAAAGTGGAGAATGTTGCTTGTACGTAACCATTACTTTGCTGATTAGAATAGAAGCATTAGAGTCATTTCACCCTTGAACTGCTCCGCCATTTTCCTCTCATCAGAATACATACAGGCCTCACCATCTCTTTCAAACAACGTTGCTTTATCACACAAGGGAGATATTGCTATTGTATTGAAAGAATTCTGGTCTCATTTTTATGGTTAGTCACAGTTATTATTTAAGACTCCATATTTATTTTACTTTTTCTCTATGTACCTTACGATCTTCATTTTTGCAGTGCTGTGGAAGTGACTTTTATTGTGACTACTTTAAATTCTTTCTAGGATTGAGAGGAATGTACTCTAAATCAATACTATTTGAGGATGACAGAAACAAGAGGGAATGTGGAGTTGTTAGGATTGGTGACAGATTTCCAGTTTTGACATTTTATGTGTCTTTGATCAAGGCAAATCATTTCACTTTACTCTAGTTTTTATCTCTGAAAAGAAAAGATGTTGACACTGTTCTTTCTCATAGACTGTACTTATGTGGGTCATTTCTGGGCTTTCTATTCTGTTCCAGTGATCTATTTGTCTATTCTTTCACCAACTTTCTCTGTTTCATCTGTGGTTGAGTGTCTGACATTAATCTGGGGGAAATTCTTGCCTGCTATTGGTTAAATATTCTTTCTGTTCCTTTCCTTTTTTTTTCTGTCAGCTATTTCCACTGTGTACATGTCACACCGTTTTATAGCTGTTCTACAGTTCTTAGAAATTCTGCTCTGTTTTTTCTGTCTTCTTTCTCTTGCTTTTCAATTTTAGAAATTTCTATTGTCCTACCTGAAGCTCAGAAATTCTTTCCTCAGCTGAATGCACCAAATGCATTCTTTATTTCTTTTTGTGTCTTTTTGTTTTATCTCTAGCACTTGTTTTTTATTCTTTCTTAGTATTTGCATCTCTCTGCTTACATTATCCACCTGTTCTTGCATGTTGTCTACTTTTCCATTAAATCCCTTAGCATATTATTCATAGCTTTGTAAAATTCCTGGTCTGATAAGCCCAGCATCTATGTCACATCTGACTTTGGTCTAATGCTTGCTTAGTCCCTTCATATTTACTTTGTGCCCTTTTACTATGCCTTATGTTTTGTTGAAAGGTAGACACGACATATTAGGTAAAAGGAGCTAGGGTAAATAGGCCTTTAGTACTATAATTGTAAAGGGCTGGGGAAAGCAAAGTTATCTATTGTCTTATGGCTGGTCTCAGTTTTCTGCTGAGCCTGTGGCCCTGGGCTGTGAGCTTTATAGGTATTTCTTAGTTTCCTCCCACCTCCTCTTAGCTGGGACAGGATGGCAAAAAGGGGCTGGAGACAGTTATTTCCCTTTCCCCAGGTCAATGAGGCTCTGGTTAACTAGTGTCACCTGAGGTTAGGCATTAAGAAGAACAGAGTGCCCTGGAGTGTTTCAAAATGGCTCCTTTCCCCCTGCCCTGCCAGAGCATGAAGGGGGTTTTCCTCCAATAGCCTGTGTGAGAACCTGCTCTGAGTTCTGGAGGTGACCTTTATGACCCTTATGACTGGGTCCCCCTAGAGTTTCTTTACTCTCATACTTGTCCACACTGAGCCTCCAGCAATTCGTTCATTGCAGCTCAGCTTTTCCTACCCTGGCCCTGGTTCCTGCAGAGGTCTCTGCTGAGGTAAGTTGTGATTCTCTTTATCCAGCTGTACATTAAAAACATTATTCTTACCCTTTGGGAGATTCTAGTCTAAATTAAATTCTCTTCCTTTTATGTAGCAACCATTCCTTCTGGTGTATGATGGAATAAGCCAGGAGAAAAAATATGAATGCCTTTTCTTCAGTGACTGCTAGTCTTAGAATCCATTAAAAGTTCTAAACTATTAAACTGCAACTATGCATCCTAAGAATATGGTTCACATTATTTATTAAAACAGTCATTAAAATAAATATAAGCAAACATGCTTTCACTGCTTGAGCCAGACTGCTGCATATTTACTTGAAGGAGTATAAAGTTCATTCAAACTGCCCAATTCTACACTTTTTTTCCTTCTGTTTTTCTCATCCAAACATGTATGGAATAATGGCTGACTCCTTTCCTGTCAAGACACTGCCAGGCAATAAATCACTTTCTATTTTAAGCAATAAGTGATTTCATTTATCTCTAATCAAGGCATCCACATAGTTGCATAAATTGGTAAGACAAATCCAAGAGAAATAGGGTTAGGATACCACTGTTAACCTTTTATTTCTTTGCAATTATTTTCAGATACCTTGTTCAATGCTCTCATTACTTTTCAGTACTTGCTATCATCTCTGCTTCTCCTACCGGAGAATATTTTGCCAAGATTCACATCATATGCAATCTATCCCCAAAATTTTTTTTAAGTATTTGCATGGCTTAAATGAAAATGGAGTATGGTCATTTATCACTTTTGAAAGCTAAAGATTTTTTCACAGTCCTTTAACACATCGATGAGATGGGGCTAGGCTTTTTTTACAACTCATCCACAGCTCAAAGCTTACATTGGAGTGTAATGTGTTATCATGTCCACACAATTATAATGCCTTATGGCTTTGCTATTTGTTTTTCCTAGCATCATAAAGTTTCTGTGAGGCAGCCAATATGAAGTACAGAAAGTCCAAACTCAAAATATCTTGGCAGTTTCTACTACAGGGCTTTGAATTCTCCTAGCTCAAAGCGTCAGAAATCAAAGGGGTTATGCAAGAAGTAGAATTCTACCTCAGTACAAACTCAAGAAGTAGAACTTCTTCCATATTTGGAATGGAGAACCTAAGCTCCTGCCATAGACTTGTATCCAATCAGAGAAGAAACTCTGCATGGACTAATCACCAATTTGCCAAAGTATCCCATGAACATCTATCTGATGAGTGCTCCCTAACCCAGCAAATGTTCACATGTGTGGACATCCAGGTCAGAGAAGACTTGGAGAGGTAAACATCAGTTTGCTTTGAGCCTTAGTTCAGTTAGATTCTGGCTTAGCTACAAGCACGTATGAGTATGTCTGAACTGGATTGGTTATGAAAATATGTTTGGCTCTAAAGAGTTTCTTGGATGTCTGACCTTGGAATAGTTGCAAGTTTTTTTTAGTAAAGAGCAGTTAATTTGAAAGGTTCTGACACTTACTCTTTAGAACAAAGGTTGGAGTTTGGATTTTGCAGCAACAGTACTATTGTATGCCATTGGGAATAAAAGTTAATATTTATCTCTAAACCTACTACTCTGTTATCATCATGAGGGACATAACCCAATAGTCCTCAATGGAGAGTCTCTAAAAGGAGATTCTCTAAATACTCATTTCATGGACTTGACAAAGAATTTAATTCAACTATTAAGAAGGCAATTACAGGGTCAAGAATGAAAAGGGAACCTTGAGTCATTTAAAGAGAGGTTGCAATTCCCAAGAACTTACGTGAGACTGATTCTGTACTTCCATGACATTTATGACTGAAGATGTCTCTTGGGATTTATAACTTAGAGCATATAGGCTGAACTTAGTTGTTGTAAGATTGGTAAACATTTGTTGGGGATAATAAACTGGTAAAAAAAAATCAGAGAAAATAATTTAGCTTGTCTTACAATATGTTTTAAACCCATACACTTTCATCTTATTTGTTATTTTTATGACTATTTATAGTTTCTTTATTTTTATTTATTAATTCAGTGCTTGTTCACTCTTAATTGTTTTTTTCTAGTTTCAGGTGTACTTTTAGTTTCAGGTTTGCTTTTAGTTTCAGTGGTTAGAAATTTACATTACTTACAAAATGATCCTCCCAGTAAGTCTAGTACCCACCTGGTACCATACATAGTTATTACAATATTATGGACTATATTCCCTATGCTTTACTTTACCTCCCCATCACTATAAATTGTTTTAGTCCAGAAAAAAAAAAAAAAGAAAAGTTACCATCCAAAAATAACCACTAATAACATTTTGTTCTTAAACACACAACAAAAGAATCATACTATATGCACTGTTTTGTGATCTTTTTTCACTGAGCATTTTTCTTTATCATTAAATATTCTTCTATATTATATTTATAATAATTTTTGTTAGTCTGTTCTATTTATTCACCATATAATTTACTTAATTACTTATCCTTGGATATTTATGTTGTTTCTAAATTTTCAGTGCATATTATAGGACAGCAGCGTAACACAGATCCCTTTAGTCTTAATCAACTTAAGAAAAATATTTAAAAGTATAAGATCTGGGTCAAAGGACATAAAGTCTGAAGCATGTAATGCTTGTTGCTCTGTTTTTTAAACCTTTGGAAAGTTTAGTATCAATATATCTATGTATGTTTTAACCTTAAAAAAGCAGTGGGAAAGCAAGTGGCTAGTAAATTCCCATTCCGCAATGAGCAAATGACGAGTTTTCTTATTGGAAAATTTCAGAGATTGATGCAAGATTGAGTAGAGTTTAGGTAATGTCTGATGTCAACTTGTAGGCAATAAATTTAATGAAAGGGGACATTTTCTCTCCCTTTCCTTCAATCTCTCTCCTATATCTAAGAATTAGCCAACTTTCCCTTATCACAAGGACAAACACCTAAGGCAAAAATCACCAACAAAACCTCTAGCTGGTGCCGAGGGGCCTAAGAAATTAATGGAATAGGGCTAATTAGCAGCAAATGGAATAATAATGAGAAAAGCATTTAGTAAGAGGTTTAGGGAAGAAAAATTAGAGTGGTTGCATGTTTATTTATAGTGGGCACTGAGAGATGCAAACCATTGATTAGGCAGAATGGTAAACATTTGAGAAGGGGTCTTAGAAGGAGGCTACTTTCCTTACCTTTGATTTCTCTATTTGATTAAACATACAGTTAAAAAACCAAATATATGGTGATGGAAAGAGAACTGACTCTGGGTGGTGAACAACACAATGTGATATATAGATGATGTTATACAGAATTGTACACCTGAAACCCATGTAGCTTTACTAACAATTGTCACCTCAATAAATTTTAATTAAAACAGCAAAAACTACTGGAAAGGGCCATTAAAGCCAGATTTCCAGGGCCCTTCAGACTCAGAATTGCTTGCCCACTTTTGTCAAGACCACATGTGGTTAAAGGACTGAATTCAATTCATGAAAGGAATGGCTAGAGGGAAATGTGGGTGGTGGGGAGGGGTGAGTGGGTTGTAGAAGAAAGGTCTGTGAAGTAAGAAAATTGGGGGTTAAAATTGCAAAACAAGCAAGAAAGTAAACAAAAAAATTATTTTCAAAGAGTTTTTACCTGGTTTATTGCAATTTTCTAAGTAAATCTTTTTAACAATTATTAATGTGCCACCATAAATCACACTATCAGTTTATGACTAGAGTCAAGTGTGAAAGATGATTTATTTTTTAAAAAAATATTTTCTTACATTTATTCCTTCCTTCCATAACCAAAAAGAAGGTCTCTACTAAATCCATGTTATTTCATTTGTCACGAATTTTAACTCTGAACTTAAAGATATAAGAAAACATAATTTCAGAAACAACAGTGTGAATCATAGGGATGAGGTAATTGACATTTACCGTAATAGTAAGTGTAGTGTTAAAAAAAATTCAACTAAGTAAATTTGAAGATCTCATTGGCTTTATTAAGCGATTCATGAATGGGGCAGCATGCCATCTAGTAGCTAGAAGGGTACTCTGAGAGGTTGTACAAAATAGAAGGTCTTCATAGGAAGAAGGGTGGGGCAAGGGAGCTGCTGGTGAAAGAACATAAAGGATTATTTTTGGGTTTGGGGCCAGGACATCTTTTCTTTGGGGGAAGAGAAAGGGAAGGATTTGTATTATGTAGATTGCCTCTTCTTTCAATGGAGGATAGAGAGGGCCTATATGGCAGATTACCTTACTGGTGCTTGACCAGAAAATTCCAGAGAGGTTAATTAAGATTATGTTTCTGGGAGAGGTTGAAACTGCAATTTAATCAGATATTAAATCTGGGTTGGGTATCATGTGCTCTTAGCATGAATGATGGCATTTTAGGTGGTGATTTTTTTGTCTTTGTTTTTTCCTTTCACAGTAGGAATCACTTATTTGCAATGTATACATTAAAGTATGGATATGCCTCAGAATTGTTACATAGCCCTTTGACCTAATTTAACAAAATTTGACTAAGAATTAATTTTGTGACAGGCATTGGTACTAGGCACTAAGAATAGAAAAATAAATAGACTTCAGTTAAATTATGGCATGCTAAGCTGTTTCTGCTCCCTTGTGCTCTATTATCTTGTATGAACTTAGGCAATAGCAATACCCAGATCCTCCATCTATGGAAGAACATGCCAAGAGCAGTGGAAATTGGCGAGATTAAAGGTGGAAGCCAAGAGAGGATGCATTTTTCTTCTGATCATCTCAGGCAATGAGCTCTCCCAAAATAGGTTGAACTTCTTAAAAGTCTACTAACAACCTCTCATTTGAAAAAGTACAATTAATTTGAATGTGCGTGGGAGCTGCCCAAATCTCCTGGGTCCCACTGATATTGATGTAGGAAATTTCTGTGAGTGCTGGGATCGTGGTCTCGTGAAATGGAAGAATGGAAGCACGGACCAGGGAGAGGCAAGGAGTGGCAAAAGAGGATAGTTTATTAAAAGTAAAGAGTTGCAGCTCTCGGAACAAGAGGGGGTCCCCAATTGGGGTGCCCAACATGGGGCAAAAAGACTCTTATTTTTATATCTTTCCTTGTCAGTTTGGAGAAGGGAGCTGGCACCTTCTAATGGAATTTGTCTATCAGATTTGTTTTGTTTGCCCACCGTAAAGGAATTAATGAACCCATTTCTATCTATCAGATCTGCTCTGATTTGTCTGGCCAAAGGGATTCATAAGATAACTTATTAACTTCAAGGCACCGTTACGTTTTGTCCTGCAGTGAGTATACCATTTCAGAACCTGGGAGTTTCAGGATATGGCTGTCCTTGTTTATTCCACCAGGGACCTTCTTGTTTGCCTAACAACATGCTAACTAACCTGTCTCAATATCACTGAAGGACACGTGAGGTAGAGGCATTTAGAGGTGACCATCCAGCTCTGAAGATGATAGCCTAGGTCACCTAATCACATGAAAATTTGAACACGTGGGACTCTTTCCTTCACCAGGGAAGAGGCATCATCATATGACATAGTGAGATAATGAAATGTATGTTTTAAATATACAATAATTTATAAAGATATTTTCCAATATTTAAAAACTGTTTTAAAAAATACACTTAAGAATAAAATATAGTCACTCAAATGAATGGAGAAAAAAACTGTTGACTATTATTAAAGTCACTTTATGATAAAATAAAGGTTAAATAAAAGGTTGGAATTAAAGTTTTTCAGTAAAATATAAATGTTATAAACCACAACAACACAGAAGTTGGACTATGACAATGAAAAGAGGTTGGTAGAATGAGGGAAAGGTGAGATATTGATTGACACGTGTTTTACAGTAGGGGAGTGTTAAAAAGATATTGTCTTCAGATGATAGCTCAAGAAAAGGATGTTATGTTAGTTAAAGATATAACTGAGAAGAACTAAAAATAATACAATAAGCAGAAGCCAGATGGTACAGTCGGGGGAATGCCCCATCTCAGTAGGAGATGAGAGATAGTATATTAATTACTTATTTTTATAGTGGAAAGTTAGTAGATGCTACCTAAATCAAAGAATAGGGATATATGTAAATTATGTGAAGTTATAAAGGTGATAATTCACTGGAAGCAAAACAAATTTTCAAATTATTGGAAAGGAAACAGACAAACAAAAGTGAACAAAATAAATTCAATAGAGCAAAAGATTAAAATCTAAAGAAAGCATAAAAAATCTAAAAGAAGGCATAAAGCAAAATGGTAGAAATAAGATTGAGGATTTATGTCATATACAAATGTAAATAGTATAAAATATTTGTTAAATAAAAAATGTTAGAACCACACAAAAAATGAAACTCAACTATATTGGATACACAAAATACACATTGACAATAAAGAGACTCCAAAATGTTACAAGTGAAGAGATGAGCAAAATATACCAGGGAAATATTACAAAAATCAGGAATTTTGATGTCAATATCAGACAATGCTTAATTCAGGGTAGAAAACATTGAATAAGACAAGAAAGATTATTTTTATCAGTCAGTGTTTCAATAAACTATCAAAACATATATACTATCAGAATTCATAAATCAAAATGATAAACACAAGAAGAAAAGGGGAGAAACACAATAGTCATAAGAGACTTTTCCAGTTAGTCCATGACAGACCAAATAGACAAATAGATAAGGATAGAATGGACGTAGAGAACATAATGAATAAAATGATACATTAACTCTATACTCTAAAAGCACAGAATGTACCTTAAGTTCTGCTCTTGTAGTATTTTATGAAACTGTCCACAATTATGCTATAAAATACCTTACAAAATACAAATAGCATATATAAATATACTATGGGCTGAATGTCTGTGTCCCCCAAAATTCACATGTAGAAGCCATAATCCCCCAAAATAGTCATATTTGAAGGTGGAGCCTTTATGAATGGGATTAGTGTCCTTATAAAAAGGAATATGAGACTGATTATGTCTCTTCTCATGTGCAAACCAGGAAGAGGGCTCTCACCAGGGACCTAATCAATTGTCACCTTGATTTTGGATTTCTTAGCCTCCCAGAACTGTGAGAAGTATGTTCATGTTGTTTAAGCCAAGTTCATGTTGTTAAGTCTACGGTAATTCTGTTATAGCAACCCAAGCTAAGATATTTTTAAATGCTCAAATTTATCCATACTTTTTAAAAATACAAATTTAGACAAGATGCCATGTTTCATTTATCAGATTGGAAAAGATCATTGTGTTTAGTTAGTAGTTTACAGCATTGTCAAAGATATGGTAAAAGAGAATATCGTACACTGTTGATAGAAGTAAAATTAGTAAGCCACCTAAAGTGTAGTTCAGAAATATCTTCCAAAATTTAAAAGTCATATTCCTCTTAACCTAAGAATTCTACTTTAGAAATTTAGCATGCAGTTATACTCAGATATGTGCTTAAAGAAATAAGTAGGATATTTATTGAGGCTTTGTTTATAACAAAATTAACTGGAAACCATCCAAATGTCCACTTATAAGATGGGTTAAATGTCATATCCATAAAAAGGAATGCCATGCTTTTATTCAGAAGGAAGAGGTTGATCATAAGTTCATGTGAAAATTTTTGTAAAGAAAATACTGGTAAAGGAAAATAAAGAATGTTCAGAATAGGTTTAGTAACATGCCATTGTAGCAGAGGAAGAAACTTTCCTCTACCCTCAAGGTTCTTTTGGCTGGTCTAGTAATCCAGTAGACATAAAACAAATTAGCAAAAGAAAATAACCAAATTAATTGCGTACATATGTATGGGAACCCCACCTATACGAGAGAGTCAGAGACTCCACATAAAGAGGTTCAAAGACCCCACATGAGAGGTTCAAAGATAGAAAGGGAACAAAGGCACATATGACATGCTGAGCCAGAGATGACATAAGGCATCTTGGGGCTTCAGACGGTTACTGCAGTGAGAGCGCATGTTCAGATGTTCAGTGTTACTCGTTTGCCCTGCTGGATAGATAGCTAAAACGTCATTTCTGGTAATAACTGTTATCATGGGGTGGCCGCTAATGTAAATTATTCTAGATAGTTTAGGGAGGGGCAGAAGTTTCTTTTGAGCCCGTAGGGTCTCTGTTCCTTTTAGCTCAAAATAATCCATATACCACAGAGGTGCATCTTCGGGCAACCCATTCTAAACCCCTACACCACCATGTTACAAATATTTGTATGTGCACAGAAAACTTCTTGAAGGACACGCACACAGAAACTAGTGGTGGTTACTTCTGGTGAAAAGACAATCATTCCAGAGCAGGAGGGAAAGTTGTTTTCATTATATATAGTACTGTACTGATTTTTGTTAACCATGTCGAAATATTAGGCTTGCAAATTTTACAAAGGAGTAGAAAACAATGAATGAAAGATACATCATATGTGCCCAGGAGGAGCTTGGAGGTTAATGGAGGAGACGTACACATCAAAATTACAATGCGGCATGAGAAATGATAAAACAGATTTGTGCAGATGGAGCGTGGAGGAAGTGCCCAAATGCAGTAGCGATTTTCTTATAAAAGTAGGAGAAAGTACTTCCTGATGAATCCCCTCCCATTTTTCTCTTGTTATACTATTAGCATCCTAACTTTTCTGGAAAATAGGCTTCCATTACCAATTTGAAACATGGAATTGTGTTGTGCCTAAAACTGCCAGATTCTCATGAACAAAGGAAGCAAAACCCAAGAGGAATTGTTTCTCAATAGAATACGCCATTCTTGCTGTGGGGAAGAATCATTCTTTCATCTAGTCTTCCCTGGTTATTTTTCCCCATTCTCTCCTTTTATTTCTAGTCATCTTGCAGGCAGGATTGGGAATTATGTTCATGGTTTGCTGCTATCAATAAGTAAAGCAAAGTATGTCCCAGGAGTGGTCACAGACTGTGTTTGTATTTTAAGTGAGTTCTCCCATCCAGAGCAAAGGTCTGTGTCCTCTGTGGCACTGGCTCTGTGGGCATGTGACACAATGGTGACAGTGCCATGGCAGTCAAGCTGAAGGCTCTTTGCACAGTGTGACATGCCTCCTTGCTTTGTGCACTTCCAGGGACTTTGATGATGTGATCCATTGTTAGAAACAAGGGGCCACTTCATCTTGACGTGGACAAAAGGGGTGAATTACTGAAAAGCTTGAAGGAGTTAAGTTTCTCACAATAAATAAACAGTCTAGGAAGCATTATATAATCCTTTAGAAACACATTGATCTTTGGGTTTCTGTTCATTGTCTGTGGGAGTTCAGAATTCCGTGCTTCTGAAGAAAAAAAAAAAGGAATGTTTAAATGGGTGAAACATAATAGCTTATTATATGGGTGAAAGTACTGTGTTTAAGGCCCCCATTTGACAGATTTCCCTTGGCAGTTTCAGAAATCTCCTGTTGAACTTTGATACCTTTAATTCTAAAATATACTTCAACTCCAAAGTTATTGCATTTCTGCATTGTCGCAAAAAGACACTTGATTGGTTTTAATGTCTCTGCAAGTCCCATTGATCCTTTCCTCCCTTGCAGTCTAAGAAATGTTTGAAAATGAATTTATTTTCTATATTTAGAGTTTATTTCCATTGTTACTAAGAAAAATAACTCCATTAGTTAATATAGCCAAAATGAATAGGAAAAAATATCCAACTATCTGTTAAGTGAGTTCTCCCATGGCCCCTTTAAGCTTTCTAGTTGGTAAAGTGGAAAATACCTATACCAGGAAATTCATACAGTGTTTCTCTATTATTTAACAGCCAGTTTGCAACAAAAACCAAAGCCAAAATACAGTAAATGGGGATTTATAAATCTTTTGAATGAAGATCAGAATTATATCAACATTGCGTTCTACATTTCCTAGAAGATTTTTCACTTAAAATGAAGATTATAAAAATGACAGACACAACTTAGAACTAATCACTTTTCTATACTTCAGTCCTGTCATTGATCTTTTATACTACTATTTCTAGTATTAGAAAACTTCCATTTCAATATGAAACTACAGCTTTTTCTGTATTCCATGGCAAATAGAGCTTAGAAGATGTTAAAAAACTAAGTTATTGTAACATTATTTTATCATCATTTCAACTACCTACTAAAAGCACACATTGTAACAGCACAAAGATTGTAACCTAACCTGTGTTAAATAAAAATAAACTTTAACTTCATTCACAGTGAAAATTTAGTTTAATACAATAAAAGAACAGGTTCTTGATTTTAAACCCTCTCTCTATTAAAATGATTTTACACTGATGTTGAATTACTCTTTCATTTGAGAGAATTTACCGATGCTGATTTTCCTCTGCCCGTATTATATACTTTGTGAATTCTCTGCAATCAACTAATGATTGCAATTGGCTTTCCCTTGCCAAGCTATGTGCTGATTCCTTCTGTGATGGATTGTTGTTTTCATAAAATGAAAAATAATTTTAATATTGACTTCAATAAAACACACTAAGAAAAACTGGCCCACTAATGATAACATCATGCTCTTCAAAGTAAAATGGAAATGAATTTCAGATCATCATCTGTTTGCAATTATCGGCACCATTGTTCTTTCCTTTCTGTTACCACAGGTATAAGAGCTAAACGTATTTTCCCTTAAATGCATCAAAGGTAATGTGATGGTTGACATCAAGAGTTTTGCCAAGTTTCTTTGGTTTCTGTTTCTACTCAGCTATTAATCTATGCTCTCTGACAAATATTTAGCTCAAGATCAGTTTCTTATCTTCTTGTTGTAAGAACTCTGTTCAGTTTTATATTCCCAGTACTTATCCCACTGGCTGGCCAGTAGTAGACGTTTGTCTTTGTAGTTACTGGCGTACAAGCGCTACATGTATTAACTCATTTAATACGACAGGGAGTATTAATGGTCAAAACTATTATTTTCCCAGTTTTACAGATGAAACAGAGAGGTTAAATAACTTGCCCAAGGTTATTACTAAAAAGTGGAGGAGCCATCTTTTAATTCTAGGCAGTCTGGCTCCAGCTACTGAATTCTTAACCACTAAGCTATGCATACTCAAGCAATACTAAGTTCTCAGAATTGACTGATTTTGTTCAGTACTTTCATAGATCCTAGGACCAAAATGATGAAAGAAGGATGAAGAAATTTGCTTGGCCAATGAGATCTGATAACAGTTGTGGCAGCTAGATCATGTTCTCACAAACCTAATTTATTTTGTGCTTTTTAAATACCAAGAAAATGTCGGTTTTTTTCATATGTGTGTGAAATACTCTGTTTATACTGTTCTTTTAGAACATTATGTGCAATTTAGGCTTACTATTTTCATCATTAAGTTTATTTCTCTTTAAGTGAAAGATTCATTATAATTAATAGGCAAGCTACGTCCTCTTCAAATGTTCTTTACTACATTTCCATGAAATCGCAAAAGTATAACCTCTCGCATGTTTTTCATTAATTCAACAAACATTGATGGAATATAAAATACAAAATATCTTAGATTTGTATAACTCACTGAAATTAAGAAGGTTCTTCTATGTACACAGTTTTTTTATTTTATCCCCCTACAATTCTGTAAGGTAAGTAGAGTGGGTGTGATAATTCATTTTATGGATAAGCAAACTGAAAAGAAGGTAAGGCACTTAAGGCGTCTGTAACACTTAATACAGTAGTTTCCCCCTATACTGTGTACGTAGATAATACAGTGTTGGGCGTTTGGCTGTGCATACATGTCCTTTTCCTCAAAATTGTAGGTAATGCAATAACTATGATGATGTGGCACCTTGCTATGCCATAAGGCAGAAGTTAAATAATGTAGTATTGTTGTTCTGAGAAGGCAGTGATTATTTCTGACTGATGGAGTAAGATTTAGAAAGAAAGACTCAGAACGACATCTCCCAAGATAGGTCTTGAAGGATGAGTTATAAAAAAAGATGCAGAAGACCATTCCAGGTAGAAGACATCATCAAAGTAAGACTTCTCTGGTTCCCAAAACATGGTAGCCTCAGCTAACATGGAACCTTTCCTACTACAAACACCAGAAGATTCTGGAAAAAATATATAAGAAAAATAATGTGCAAACATGGGTGATGTTGCAAGAGAAGAAAAAAGAAAAAGAGGCGGGAGGGGATAATCCTCCTGGAATCAGAAAAGAGTTCTGTGCAAGCTAGAGCAGTGGAAGTAGAGACTAGCATTCTATGATCTGCAGGTGGGTATCAGACCCACAGTTAGGTTTTACGGGCTAAAGACTTAGTGTCCACATAGAAACAGGACAAAGATTCTGCTCCCCATGAAGTTATGAGCTGGAACTATGCCTTAAGAAGGGCTACTCACTCCATCAAAGGAAGCTAGAAAAACTACAATTTCAGAACCATGGATGGTAAAAAATGTCCAGAGCAATGCATAGACAAAAAATTCTCCAGAAAAAAAATGTACATAATTCATTTGGTAAACAATCAAGGTTAAAATTTGACATAATTATTTAGAGGCTAGTGATAGCCTTAGGGTGTCAGATATAAAAGTCAATACCATTCTGTAGTGTTTCTTCCACAAACCAGGCCACTTAAGATTATCAAAGATAAAATAATTCCTACTAAAGAGAGAAAGAATAAGATGATATTTCTAGAAATTAAATATATAGTCATTGAAACTGTCAGGGTCAGACAGCAGATTTCACACCACTGAATAAGGAATCTGCATCATCCATGAAATCGTGTCACTCATATCTGCTGTCGGAGCATAATTGACAGATGACCCCAGGTGCTTTGTTTCTGTTGCCTCGTTCGTGCTGAGGCCGTGCTTCCAACTGCCTGATCCCAGCCAATGGCTGAGTGTATTAGGGACACTGAGGCAGACCTAGTTCTGGAAAACTCAGGATTCCTGATGAGTGACTTTGTCCCAAGACTTCCCACTGACTTGGCTAAAACTTTCTTAGGCAGTTCAAGACACTACTTACCCAACACTCCTTCCCCGCCTTCACAGGAGTCAGACCTGCATGAGAGTCAAGCCCCCTACCTCCTCCAGCTCCCTCCACTTTTTCTTCACCATCATTTCCCTCAATAAATCTCTTGTAGCCTAATCTCTTCTTGATATCTGCTTCTCAGGGGACCCAAACAAATGCAGAATAAGATCTGAAATACAGATCTCAGAAAAGTTATCCAGAATGCAAAACTATGATATAAACTATATTAATTTAAAATTAAGGGCCAAAATAAAACATTTTAGTGGGGAAAAAAAGGAATGAAACATTTTATTCATACACCCTTGCTAATGTAGTTCAGGAATAAGAGCATTGAACCCAAAATGAAGGGATGGGTCCTAGAATCAATAGTGATACATATGAGGATATTTTCAAATGAGAATTAAATATAAAAAAACTACAACAAATGTTATAATGAGTCTATTTAACAACCCAAAATACTAGGTCATAATAGCATGAAAGATGGGAGAATGCATAGAGTTAAGTCGTCTTATGGATCTTTTATTATTCAGGGAAAGGGTAGATATATATTTGAATAAATATCCTTTTTAAGTCAAGTAAGCATAAAAAATAAAGGTAGGATTTCTTATAAACATGCCAGACTGAACATACGTGTTTATCGCCACTTATTTCCCAAGTCCCATTAAAATGGCAGCAAATAAAAAAAAATGAGCTATGCGGCAGTAGGAAAAGATGATGTAGGAACATTTGTGACTACATGGATGGATCTTGAGAGTGTAATGCTGAGCGAAATAAGTCAGACAGAAAAAGCAGAGAACCATGTGATTTCACTGATATGTGGTATATAAACCAAAAACAACAAAAGAACAAGACAAACAAAGGAGAAACAAAAACTCATAGACACAGACAATAGTTTAGTGATTACCAGAGGGTAAAGGGGGTGGGGGGGGTGGGAGATGAGGGTAAGGGGGATCAAATATATGGTGATGGAAAGAGAACTAACGCTGGGTGGTGAACAAACAATGGGATTTATAGATGATGTAATACAGAATTGTACACCTGAAATCTATGTAATTTTACTAACAATTGTCACCCCAATAAATTTAAAAAAGAAAAGAAAAAAGAAGCTACACACAAAAAATAAATAAAACAGAAGTGAGGATGATAGCAGACAGCATGTGTTTAAAAAATGGCAACATAAAATGTGTAATCTAGAATATCTTAGAACAGGAAAGATTGAATTCCAAGAGCCTTTAATAGGTGAAGCCAACAAGAAACAATCTGATTCATGCCACAGAACTAGGAAAGGCTAAAGAATTGGAGGCAACAGGTATTACTAAAGATGACCTTGGAGGGTGGGGTGAATAAAATAGGATTGATTGAAAGACAGCATAAAAAAACAGTTTGAACCTCAAACCACCTCCATGTATCAAACAAGGTGACTGTCCTTTCCTCATCACAGCAAAAAATAGGAAGTTTATTCTCTGAAGAAACTGACCTAGAGCAGTTCTAGTGTTATGGATCTTGGACATAACTAACAGCAGAGGTGAGATGCCAAACTTCAATGAGGGAATTAAGTTCTACAAGCTCACTCCTCAGGTATCTTCTTATTTCTGGACTCTCAGAATGCTGAAATCCAGACTGATACTGTCAGATAGAAGAAACAAAGCCTTTTTTTTTTTTTTCCTGGATGAAGCTGACCAGCCCAAGAGCACAAAACAAAAACAAAACAAAACAAAAACAACAAACTATGGATCCTCTCACATTTGGGATGTCAACAAGAGAGTTATAAATTCCTGTTAGCTTTTAAGGGTCTTGTTCTTAAATATTAATAGACAGCCAGTCAATGATCACTAGACATTAAAGGAAAACCTTCAACATGAAAGAGAACAAAAAAAATAATTGAATAAACAGAAAAAAGGGAACTTGGAAGATGGAGCAAATAATTTCAGTATCGTTATGATTAACAGTCCATGAAAGAGAAAACTTATTACATCCTTGAAATAATAGCAAGAGTTTTCATTGAGAAATAAGAGAATAAAAAGCTTTTGAAAGGGAAAATCATGATTGCAGAAATAAAATTTTAGCGGAAGAATTGGAGTACAAAGTTCAAAACAGATTCCAGAAAGTAAAACAAAAAACTAATAGATCAGTAATAGGAGAGAAAGGATAAGAAAATTAGAGGACCAGTACAAGAGCTTTAACATCCCAATAATGGGAGTTTCAGAAAAAGAGAACAAATAATCTAGCAAAGGGAAGTATCAGAGACATAATACAGAAAGTTTGAGGACCAAAGGACATGAGGCTCCAGACTGGAGATGTCCTACTGAACGCACAGCAGAATGAAAGAAAAAAAAAAAACAAAAAGACAAAAAACCTCTCTTACCAAAGCACATCATTGTGAAACAGCAGAACATGAGTGATTAAGAGAAAAACTTGGAAGTTTCCAGAAAAAAACCAGAATCAGGCAGAGAATGACATTGCACTTGTCAACAAAAATATTGGAGGGTATAAGGCAATGGAAAAAGGCTTTTGAGATTCTAGGGGATAATGATTTTCAATTTAGAATTTCGTATCTGCATACCCAACCAAATAATCAAGTGTGAGAGTAAGGCAGATATATTTTTAGATATGCAAGTTCTGAGAAAAACTTGCCTCCCAGTCATGACGTTTTCAGTAATCTGTAGAAGGATGTAGTCTCTAAAAACAAGCTGGTGAACTAAGAAACAAGAAAACATAGGATCTAGAAAGCAAGAGAGCCAATATAGAAACACCAGGATAACTAAAGAAAAAAATCCAGGAAAACAGTCACAGTAGTAAATCAATATAGATAGTATAAAAAATAAAATAAAAAATTTAAGTAGTGTAAAAATGTTATTTTGAAATATGAAGATAATTATTAGAAGAAAGAGCTGAAAATATTCAAACAGCTTGCTTCTGGAGAGTGGAATTCAAGAATAGAGAAGCTGGGCTTGCTTTTTTTTCATCATAAGCCTAAACACAAAATCTTTACTTTTTAAACTTCTTGTATGCCTTTTAAAAAATAATTTTTTGATTAAGTGTAACTACAAAATATAGAAATAAAGTCAGTAGGGGGCAGTCAATGAAATGAAAAGAAGGAAATATGGAAATATTGATTGATCTATTGAAGACAAAAAAAGAGGGGAAAAGGAGCATAGAGAAATGAAATTTAAAAAATGAAAAGCGCAAAATAAGATCATAGAATTAAAATCTAAAATAGGAATAAAAATGATAAAATAGATTAAAGTTGTCAGATAAAAGTCAGAGTCTCATATTGTATGAAATAACAAAATCCAGGTCTGCACTATTTAAAAGAGACAATACAGTACTTAAGGCATACTGTTGCAGGAAGATAGAAATTTCAAAGATGTTAAAAGATATACAAACACTAACCAAAAGAAAGTTGTTTTCATTATATTAATGTCAAACCAAGCAGATTATAAGGAAAAGGACTTAGGGACAACTAATTCTTATATATGGGTAAAATAATTCACCTGGAAGCCATAATTCTGAATCCACGTGAGCCTAACAATGTAGACTCAAACTATGTAAAGAAAAATTGAAAGAATTTCAAGAAAAAGTGGAAAATGTCAAAAATTGTGGAAAAGTGTAGCATGTTTTAAAAATGTAATTAACAATCTTAGGCTAACATATATGAGTGTGTGCGTGTGTGTGTACATGTGTGTAGATATAAGTATAGACATGGATAAAGATATGTATTTTTATGTCTTTGTATATAATTTATTGAACTATTAAGCTGGTTGTTGTGAAGTGCAAGGAGAACCATTTAATCTTTCAACTTCTAAGGACTTTGCTCCTGAATATAATCTTGACAAGTTCAGCTCTTCCAGTCACTTTCAAGCAATAAAAATCAAGCACAGTCCAACATAAACGACTCTACAGTCTCCCCCAGTTTTAGATGATTCTCCTTCCTCAGCTCAGCTATTATGGGTTCAAAAGCCTACCACCGGAAGCGGGCTGTGGTTGGCTTCTTCCCTAGTCCTTGGGACACTCCCTTCTTCATTTCCTAGAGGCGTTTTTGGCCAATGGGGAGAGGAGGCGGGTCATAAAAGGGGATTGAGGAAAGGATTACAACTGTTACGAAGTTTTGCTGAGTGTGCCACACACCCAAAGTCTGCCTCTATCTGTTAAGAGACACTTCCGTGAAATTTGTTTAGAGACGCCCTTATTATTGGAAGCTTATAAAATCCCCAGCTTGGTCACTTGCTTCTAGCATTCCACTCTTATTATAGCCGCCTCATCCTTCTTAAATCTTGCTCTTCAGGAGTGTCTCCCTCCCAAACATCCATAAAATCTTGAAAGAACTACTCGGACTTTGCCCTAACAGACTCTGGAAGTATAGTCCATTTCCAGGCAGACTGCTTTAGCCAGGTTCTCACCTTTAGAATATTTATACCCTCCCGAGTCAAGTACCAATTACTGTGTCCCCAGATTCTAGGGAGTACTCTCTAGCTCCCTGATCAATTGTTTTAAAATGTGCTCCTTGATTAAAATGAGAGTAGCATTAGTACTACATCTGGACAGAGAGGAGAAACACCATGTTCAACTCTGTCTCTAAAGAAACATTTCCTTTTTTACTTCTATATCATTGCATAACCAATCTCCTAGGCTGTTCTCATACAACTTTGGAGTGAGGAGCTAAGGGTTGTAAAACCCATCTCTTACTCTCTTAGAATGCCTAGCAAAGATGCACATTGACCGGCTATGTGACTTCTGCTGAAATGCCGAGACAACAAAAAAAATCACAATTAACATCCGTTTCACATACACACTCACCACCCTATACCCACAATTTAAACCCATTAAAAAAAAAAAAGACGCAATGCAAGTCTCAACACATGTCAAAGAACTGACATGATACAGACCACATTCTTGTATCTCAATGCAATAAAATTAGAAATCAACAAAAAGATAAAATCTTTACATATTGGCAAATTTAAAACACAATTATAAATGAGTCATAGGTCAAAGAAGAATGATGAAATTAGAAAATAATTAGAATAAAATTACAAAGAAAATCCCTATGTATCAAAACTTGTACATCTGAAGTCTAATTTAAAGGGAAATTTAAATGTTTATACTATGAAAAATTTACCTGTATAGAGGTAAGAATTTTAACCTTTACTAGATGTTAATAGGATGTTGCTTATAGATTTTATTGTATTAGCTCAAGTATACTTTTTTGCCTTTTTAGAGAAACAATTCATTTTTATTTTTCATTTTAGTTTTTGAGGACCTCTAAAGTAATTTGTTATCCTTTGCATGGTTAAAAGGAAAGAAGCAAATTATTCTCTAACAATTTGTGGTACTGATATAATATTTTGATATTATTAAAATAAGTAATTTCTTAAAAGGAATTTATTTTCTTTAACCAGGCAGACATATGAAGGCAAATGTCCTGCATTTTAAGCAATCTTAAAAAAAACAAAAAACAACAGGGCCTGCCAGGTGGCTCAGGCGGTTGGAGCTCCATGCTCCTAATTCCAAAGGCTGCCGCAGTTCGATTCCCACATGGGCCAGTGGGCTCTCAACCACAAGGTTGCTGGTTCAACTCCTCAGAGTCCCAAAAGGGATGGTGGGCACCGCCCCCTACAACTAAGATTGAACATGGCACCTTGAGCTGAGATGGCTCAGCTGGTTGAAGCAGTCTCTTAACCACAAGGTTGCCATTCGATTCCTCCACTCCCACCAGGGATGGTGAGCTGTGCCCCATGCAATTAGCAACGGCAACTGGACCTGGAGCTGAGCTGTGCCCTCCACAACTAAGACTGAAAGGACAACAACTTGACTTGGAAAAAAAGTCCTGGAAGTACACACTGTTCCCCGATAAAGCCCTGTTCCCCTTCCCCAATAAAATCTTAAAAAAACAAAACAAAACAAAACAAAACAACTACAAAAAGGAAAATTCAGGCTTTTAAAGATAGTCAGCAACGGCAATCAACTGCTGAAACCTCAGAAACAGAAGAAAAAAAACAACAATTAAGCTTTAAGCTCCCTCTACCGGCCAGAGAGAAAATTTCCAAAAACAATAAGACAACTTTAATTAGGTGATAAATCTCATATAAAGATGTTTAAAAATTCTCAAAACTATTCATATTGCTGCTTCACTTTAAGTGGAGCGTCCATGGTGGTGAAGAGTGGACGTGTACCCAAATGTTGATGTTGGCATGATCTGTCCTTTTCACCTAGGTTACTGATGCGGAATACATTATCTCGCCCCCTAGTGGATGTTCGCAAAACTGACACAAAGGTATTTTCAAACTAAACGTTCAATTACTACATTCTTAGAATTTATTTTTCTTTAATTAAATTGTTTTCAATTACAGTAGACATACAATATTATTTTCAGATGTACAACATAGTAATTAGACAGTTATATAACTTACAAAGTGATCACCCCAATAAGTTTAGTACCCATCTGTCACCGTGCATAGTTTATTACAATATTACTGACTATAACTCCAATGCTGTACTTTACATCTCCGTGACTATTTTTATAACTGGCAAATTATACTTCTTAATGCCTTCACCTTTATCACCCATCCCTTTGCCCCCCTCCCATCTGGCCACCATCAGTTTATCCTCTGTATCAATCAGTTTGTTTCTGTTTTGTTTGTGCATTTGTTTTGCTTTCTAGATTCCCCGTATAAGTGAAATCATGTGGTATTTGTCTTTCATTGTCTGACTTATTTCACTTAGCATAATATCCCCTAGGTCCATCCATGTTGGTACAAATGGCAAGGTTTTCCTCCTTTTATGGCTGAGTAATATTCCACTGTATATATGAACCATACCTTCTTTATCCATTCATCTATCAATGGACACTTAGTTTGCTTCCATATCTTGACTATTGTAAATACTACTGCAATGAAGTTAGGGGCTGCATATATCTTTTTGAATTAGTGTTTTGGATTTCTTCAGATGAATACCCAGAAGGGTAATTGCTGGGTCATACGGTAGTTCTATTTTTAATTTTTTGAGGAATCTCCATACTGTTTTCCATAGTGGCTGCACCAATTTACAATCCCACCAACAGAGCACAAGGGTTCCCTTTTCTCTACAACCTCGCCAACACTTGCTGTTTGTTGATTTATTGATGATAGCCATTCTGACAGGTGTGAGGTGATATCTCATTGTGGTTGTGATTTGCATTTCTCTGATGATTAGTGACATTTAGCATCTATTCTTATGTCTATTGGCGATGTGTGTGTCCTCTTGGAATAAGTGTCTATTCAGATCCTCTGCCCATTTTTAAGCTGGATTTCTTTTTGGAGGGTGCGTTTCAATTATATGAATTCCTTATATATTTTTGGATATTAAACGCTTATCAGATGTATCATTGGCAAATATCTTCTCCCATTCAGTAGGTTGTCTTTTTATTTTGTTTCCTTTGCTATGTAAAAACTGTTTATTGATGTAATCCCATTTGTTTATTTTTCTTTTGTTTCCCTTCCTTGAGGAGACATAGCTAAAAAAAATTTTTGCTAAGAGTGATGTGAAAGAGTTTACTGCCTCTGTTTTCTAGGAATTTTATGGTTTCATTCTTAGAATTTAGATAGCAATGGATGAGGCTTTTGATATTATGTAATCCAATCTGTCATTTTACGCTGGAAGAAATGTAACAAACTTATCTGTGACAAGAAGAGAATGTCCTCTCAATGCATATATGTGGATGAATATTTACTTTAAACAACTCTTTTATGTTTCTAAATCTTTTTAGATTGTGTATTTAATTTGCACACATTTTATTAACAAATGAGTTCAACTTTTCTTTTAATGGTCTTGTAAAATGTGTAGTTATTGACACACTGTTGTTCTCATTCAGTTCAAATCAATAAATATTTATTGAGTACCCAGACCCTTGAGCTGCAACAATAAGTAAAGCAAAATCCCTGTTCTTGTGGAGTTTATAGTCTAGTAGAGAGAGACATCAATTTAAAAAAACTACTATGTAAATCGAGAGGGGGGTGGAAGAATAATATTTTATAATGAGTGTTTTTGTGGCCAGTAGTGCTTCCGTTATCAATAACTTGGTCATGCCAAGAGGTAATGAGAGCATGCTCTGGATTCAGAGGGCTTGGTTGAAGCTTAGTGCCAGGAATACATGCTCTGTAACCTGGGAAAGTTACCTCCTCTTTTCATGCCTCAGGTTCCTATGCTGTACAATGGAGACAATAGTAACACTTACTTGAGAGGGTTGTTGTGACAAGAATATAATTTAGATAAAATGCTTGGATCAGCACACCTAGGAAATAATAATTGTACAACAAATATAAGTTGCAGCTATGATCAAATTGTGAAATAGAGTGCTCCTGAAATTATGCTAACTCACAAAATCCTTATTAGTCATTGGAATCAGGATAGAAAAATAAGGACTGCACATATTCAAGATAGCCCAATACCATATGTAGTAAGAGGCTGGTGTGAAACATTTAAAACATTGAAAGAAAACACCCACCAATGTAGAATTCAGTACCTAGCAAAATTCTTCTTCAAAAGTGAAGGAGAAATAAAGACTTTCTCAGGAAACAAAAAAATCAAAGGAATTTGTTACCAGTGGGCCTACCTAGCAAAAAATGTTAAAAGAAGTTCTTTAGAAAGAAAGAAAATTATATAGGTTAGAAACACAGATCTACATAAAGAAAGGAAGAGAATTAGAGAAGGAATAAATGATGGTAAAATAAAATATTTTATTTTTCTTATTCTTAATTTATCCAAGAGATAGTAGTTTGTTCAAAATAATAACAGCAACAATGTATTCAGTGACTATAGCTTATGGAAAAGTGAAATGAATAAGAGCAATGTTAGAAGGGATGGGAGGGAGAAATTGAGAATACTCTCTTATAAGGAACTTGCATTACTTATGGAGCGGTATAGCGTCATTTGAATATGGACTTGGATTAGTTGTAAATGTATATTGCTAACTCTAGGGCAAACATTACCAAAAAATTTTAAGTACAATTTATATACTAAGATGGGAGAGAAAGTGGAATCAAATAAATGGTCAATTAAAATCACAGAAGGTAGAAAGAGTGGAAGACAAAAAAGAAACAAAGAACAAGTGCAATAAATAGAAAACAGTGAAAAATATTGTAGATATTTATTCAACTGTTTCAATAATCACTTTAAACATTAGTGGTCAAAATGCACCAATTAAAAGACAGACTATCAGAATGGATAAAAAACAAGACCCGCTCTATATTGTCTACAAGAAACCTACTATAAAGACACATGTAGATTAAAAGTAAATAAAGAGAGAAAGATATACCACGCTAATACTAATCAAAAGAAAGTAGGAATAACTATGCTAATTTCAGAGAGGGCAGACTTCAGAGCTAGGAAAACTATCAGAGATAAAGTGGGATATTAAATTATGATAAAGGGGTCATTTCTTCAAGAAGACATAACAATTCTTATTGTGTATCAACTAATAACAGAGCATCAAGGCAAAAATTGATAGAACTGCAACGAGAAATAAATGAATTAACTATTATAATTAGCAACTTCAACATCCCTCTATCAGTAACCGGAAGATCCAGCAGGCAGAAAATCAGTAAAGACCTAGTTGACCTGAATAGTACCATCAATCAACTGAATCTAATTGACATCTATAGAATACTTCAACAACAGCAGAACATACATTCTTCTCAAGCTTACCTGGAACATTTACCAAGATAGACCACATTGTGGGCCATAAAACACACCTTAAAATATTTAAAAGAATAGAAATCATAAAAAGTATACTTTAAGACCACAGTGAAATTAAACTAGAGATCAATGACAGTACGAAAGTTGGAAAATCCCAAAATGCTTGAGATTAAACAACAAACTTCTAAGTAACATGAGGGCCAAAGAAATCTTAAGAGACATTTTAAATTATTTTTAACTAAATGAAAATAATAAAAATCAGAACAGAAATCAATGAAATTGAAAATAAGAAATTAGTAGAGAAAATCAATGAAACTAAAAGCTGGTTCTTTAAAAAGAGCAACATGATAAACTTCTCAAGTCAACTAAGAATAAAAAAGAGAAGACACAAATTAGTAATATCAGAAATAAAATAGGACCTTCACCACAATCTCATAGATGTTAAAAGGATGACAAAGAAATACTAAGAACAATTCAGTGCCCACAATTCTGATAACCCAGATGAAATGGAACAATTCCTTGAAAGACAATCTACATCTTCAAAATCTAACTCCTAAAATTCAAGGGTGAGAAAACAGCCTGGTTAAAAAGTTACCAAACGACCTGAACAAACACATCACCAAAGAAGATATACAGATAATATCGAAAACAAGCATATGAAAAGATGCTCAACATCATATGTTATAAGGGAATTTCAAATTAAAACAATTAGATACCCACCCATTAGAATGGCCAAAATCCACAACACTGACAACACCAAATACTGGCAAGAATATGGAGCAACAGGAACTCTCATTCACTGCTGGTAACAATGCAAAATGGTACTGCCACTGACGAAGATAGTTTGGTAGTTTCTTACAAAGTTAAATGTGCTCTTACTTTATAATCCAGCAATCATGCCCCTTGGTATTTGAGCAAATGAGTTGAAAACATGTCCATACAATAATGAATGTTTATAGTAGCATTATTCATAATTGTCAGAACCTGGAAGCAACCAAGATATCCTTCAGTAGGTGAATGGATAAGCAAACTGTGCTACATCCATATAATGGACTACTTATTTGGTGATAAAAAGAAATGGGCCATGAAGCCATGAAAAGACATGGAGAACTTAAATGCATATTGCTAAGTAAAAGAAACCCATGAGAAGGCTACATACTGTATGATTCCAACCATATGACATTCTAGAGAAGGCAGAACTATGGAGATCAGTGGTTGCCAGGGGTTCAGTGTAAATAGGGGGAGCACTGGGGAATTAGGGGGCAATGAAACCATGTCATCAATACTGGTTCATCAGTTGTAATAAACATATCACACTAATGCAAGATATTAATAAGATGGGAAACTCTGGTTAGGAGGAAGTACATGGGAACTCTGTACTTTCCATTCAATTTTTCTGTAAACCTAAAATGGCAGGAAAAAAAATTAGAGTCTATTAACTAAAAAAGGAAAGAGAGAGAGAGAGACAGAGAGAGAGTTTTGGACTCTGTCAAGGATTCAAACACCATCGCTTATAGTAATTTGTGTGGACGTCAGCCCTTCCATTATAGAGATTCATTTTTTTCTCATCAGAAAATAAAGACAATTTTTTAACTCGTAGAATTACTTGGGATTTGAGTGAGCAAACACACAAAAAGCTCCAGAGAGCCTGGTATTATACATTAGGCATTCAGCATTGATTAACTCTGCTAGCTTGCCTTTTCTTTGTGGGTATTAGTACTCAGTTGTTACTAAATGTCGCAGGATAGGATGGAGCAAGAAATGGCCAGGAGCAGTACAGAAGCAAAAGCATAGCTGAAGATGCAGGAGAGAATCTAACAAGGAGATCAACCTCTGTTGTTGCAAAGAAGCAAAGTCCATATTACCTCTTACTCTTCAAATACAACGCTGAGGTTTACAAGAAGCAACTTCTCTTTTACAGTTAAATAGTAGCAGCCGCAAACCCATGTTCCAAACGTAAACGTTGCTTCACTGACCCCTGGTCACAGTCTCCAACTTCACAAACTCCATAGAGTACTTCATTTTCATGAGTGTTCTCAAAAGTAATGTCCATTGTATTTTGCTTCTCCAAATTGAAAGCATTGCTTCCCATCATGCCTCCTTGCTCCTCTTCCCCCAGATTTCTGAAACCATAAGATTTTTGTGTTTGCCCTGCTCAGATTTTCTGCCGTAGAGACTTGGTTTCTGGCTTGTCCTAGACACTGATTTTGCCTCTCAGCTTAGGTATAATGGTTTCAGATTGGAGATACAGACTGGAAGACTCGGAAGGCTCTTGGGAATCGTAGTAACCAATAAATCAAGTAACACAGGTGTATGATTAAAAATATAAAGGTAGATACTACCAAAAATATATAATCAACTAAAATGTAGCAGTAAGGAAAGGCCATGAGCATATACTGGTTTCATCTTTACTCACAGTAGGCAGTCAATAGACGCGATATAGAGGGTCAAATATATTTCATAAAGTAATAATTATAAAGGTAATCATGAGAACAAAAACATGAACCCTCTAAATTATCAGAAATACACACACAAAACATTATAGACAATGTAATGAAAGATTATAAAAAAGATGAAATCAATATAACAAAAAACACGATAACATATCAGATGAAAACTAAAATATGGTATATAAAGATAAGTTGATTAACTCCTCAGTGAAAGAAAAAAATCTCAAATTGAATCATAAGACAAAATTTAATTATATTTCCAAATTCAAGAGATACACCTAAGGTAAAAATAACTTATAAAAACGAAAATTAAAGGATGAGCAAAGGCCTCTCAGGCAAATGTGAAGAAAATAATAAAGGGTACAATCCACTTTGATGATCTCATCATTATGGATACCTATGAATCAAATAACCTTGTATCAACGTAATTAAAGTGAAACTTACAGGAAATGCAAGAGGAAATAAAGACACATTAGTTATAGGAGATTTTAATTCCCATCTTTCACTTCATGGCACAGCAAATAGATAAGAAATGTTTGTCAATGGAATACATACATGATGTAAATAATAGGGAGGTATAATAATTTTGCATGGAATTAAGTTCCATAACTTCACATTCTTTTCACGTACCCCTAAAACAGTGGAGTTAATTGGCCACATTTTAAGACAGAAATAAACCTTAGTCAATTTAAGAAAATTATACAATAAAAATAAATAATGGAAAAATAAATAAATGCAAAAATTTCTGCATAGCAAAACACACACGCACAACCCTACAAAGTCAAAATCCAAATTACAAAGAAAGCAAAATATTTGCAATATGTATTGCATATATATAGGTCTAATTTCTTTATTGTATAAAGATCTACTATAAGCTAATATTTAAAAATCAATAATATAGATGGAAATCACACCAAAAGAAATACAAATGTCTTTTACATAAAATGCTCAATTTCACTCTACATAACATAAATGCAAGGAGATATCTTTTCCACCTACAAATCAGCAAAGATACAAATATTTGATTACAAACTGTAGTTGGAGAAGTAGAAAAGCAGTCCTCATACTTCACTGGTAAGAGTATAGGAAATTGATACGTCCTCATTGAAGAACAAGTATGAAAAAGGTAAAGTGTTTTCCACCCACACCATGAAGTAGTCATGCGACGTGATTTGTGCTCTCCCCTATCATTTTGTGTGTACTTGTCATAAGTCCACACATTCTCTTTCTTGCATTTTCACGATTTGGGTACCTATCTTTCCTACTAACTGTGATTGCTTTTAGGGCAGGAGTTCATTCATTTTATTTCCAGTCCATGGCTTCTAGCACAGTGCTTTGGTCAATAAACATTGGCTGAGTGACTTTTGAAATGCTTCCAGGAATTGTGACATCTAGAAATTTAAGCCATGGACAATGCCACATGCCTATGCTTATACATTATGTAAGGAATCTTATCTCTCATCTCAGATCACATTTCTGAAGCCAGTTAAATTGGCTCACACCAATTAAAATGCATTGTACATATATGAAGAAAAGGAAGAACTCAATTATCTCTGCAAAACTAGTTTTGATTTGATGGAATTGAAATGATGAGCCTTTTGTAAAGAATGATAAGAGCAGTCCGGAGCATTAGCTTTCTGCCCTCAATACATTCACTTATTTATTCATTCACTTAACAAACATTGGTTGCGTGCTGACTAAGTGCTTGGGACTAACACTGGGGATACAGTAGTGCACAAAACAGGAAAAGTTGGGGCAGCCGGTTAGCTCAGTTGGTTAGAGCGTGGTGCTCTTAACAACAAGATTGCCAGTTCGATTCCCACATGGGCCACTGTGAGCTGTGCCCTTCACAACTAGATTGAAACAACTATTTCACTTGGAGCTGATGGGTCCTGGAAAAACACAAATAAATAAAAGTTAAAAAAAAAAAGACAGGAAAAGTTGTCCTTGAGTTCACGGACACTTTTGTTTATAGTGTGAGAGATGAACAGTAAGTAAACAAATAAATATATAGTAATGTTAGGAAGTGCTAAGTGTTATAAAGAAACATTAAAAAAATATTTTTTAAAAAAAGAAACATAAAGCAGGGTGTTTAGGGAAGGGCTCCCTAAGACTGAAATGATATGAGGAAACAAACCAGGGTTCAGGAAGAGGGAGAAAGTACAAAGGGTCCAAAGTAAGGGTGGCCTGGGTACACCTGAGAAACAGAGTGAGTAAGGGGGAGCGTGGTGGGAAGTGAGGGCCGAGAGGTTCCAGGGCGGGGCTCCAGTGGGCCTTGCCGGCCATGGTCACGCTCTTTGGAAAAGTACCTTAGCGGCAGGAGTGGAAGCCAGCGGGCCCTTAGGAAGCCAGTGAAGACTTCCAAGTGAGAGATGATAAAGTGGAGAGAGTGTGGTCAAGTACTGAGTAAGTGATTGCTAAAGGATTGCATGTGCAGAGTCAGAGAAAGGGAGGAATCGAGGCTATCTCAAAGGTGTTTGTTTTTTTTTAAATAAACTTTATTTTTTAGATCACTTTTTGATTCACAGAGAAATCAAGAAGATAATACAGAGAATTCCCTTATCCCCTATACTAGTTTCCTCTATTCTTAACATTTTACATTCACAATGGTACATCGGTTACCATTAATGAACCAACACTGGTGTATTATTATTAACTAAAGTCCGTATTTTTATTCCGATTTCCTTAGTTTTCACCTAATGTCCTTCAGTTCCAGGATCTCATCCAGATACCACTGAGAGACTGAATATATATTTGTATATTAATGGCCAGACCATATGTACATATGTACATAATGGCCAGACCATATGTAAAAATAGAACTCTGACTCACAACTGGTAGCAACCTGCCCAGGAAGCCAAACAGAAACCCCTGTTAGCAATCAGCTTCAAATGGCCAGGACTTGATCAATAACTGACAGCATCCCTAATTTTTCTTCTCACTTCCAATTTAGGACCAACTGGAGAAAGCGAAGCATGCACCCCCTAGGAATCACACTTAGCCTGCCTCCAGCTCCCCTGCCCCCACAGCCTCTAATCAGGCACACCTGAAGCCTTCCCTCCTTTCACTGCAAAGCTTTCCCTCTCCTCTGCCAGCCTCTGAGTCTCTGCCAAATGCAAGTGAGGTGGCTGACCCCCTTGCAAGCTCTGTCTGACTGAATAGCCTGTTCTCATATGCATTTGGGTGGTTTCTATTTCCACACATTACATTTAGTTATCATTGTCTCCTTCAGTGCCTCTAGGCTGGGACAGTTTCTCAGACTTTCCTTACTTTTGACAGTTTTGAGGAATACTAGACAGATACATTGTGGAGCACATCTCTATTCTTATGATTACACCAGGATTATGAGTTTGGGGGAGGAAGACCACAAAGGTAAAGTGCTACTCTCATCACATCATATCAAGGGGAGATTTTATCAACATGACTTATCACTGCTGATGTCAACTTTGATACAGGTGTTTTTCACCTGAGCAATGGAAAAGCACAGTTGTCATTTACTGAGTGGGAAGAGTGAAAGTCGAGCAGTATTTTTTTTTTGAAACATCAAAAGTTTTAATTAGCCTCTTGATTAGACACCAAAGTAAAACTAGTGAATAATTGTGAAGTTTAAGAGAGGAGTTATGATTGGACATATAAATGTGGGAATCACTAGGATATAGACGTTGTTGAAAGTCATGGACTGGGAGAAATCGCTAGAAGCTTCCGAAAAGAGATGCAAGGACTAAGTACAGGATCATTTCTTTACTGCAAATAAGATGAGTTTTGCTTTTCCTTTCCATGTTAAAAACTTTTATCTCTTTTTACATTGTTATGAACTTTAAGTAAAATTCTTCTAATAGCTCATGATTAAATATGCTCTTTGCTATGTTATTTCATAAATATCCTTTATCAGTTTAAAGATTCTTTCTATTTCTAATTTACCAAAAGTTATCAGAAATAAGAGCGGAACTTTGTCAAATGATTTTTCCTGCATCTATTGGCATTATCAGATTCTTTCTTTTGCAATGTATTAAATCATGAGTAGATTTTTCTGAAGCGGAACCACCCTTATACTCGTGGGGGGAAAAACATACTTAATCACAATGTGTATTGTCATCATCATCATCATTAACTCCTCATTTTCATTTTCCAATATTTCATCTAGGACTTTTCATCTATGTTGGTAACTACTTATCACTTTCTTTTCTTGTCTTGTTAGGAAGCCAACCATCCAGTACAGAAATCACGCAGCTTTCCTTCATTTGTCAGGGGAAATTAAAGCTCAGAAAGGTAATCCCAGAACTGCATTGTTCTTTAGTGGCAGTAGTACTAGATTTCTAATCTGGTGTGTTTTCCACCTTACCCTGGTGATGAGCTCAGAGGCAGTTCTGTGACATAACAAGTGGGAGGACACCAAATAGCTCTTTATATGCCGTTGGGTTGATATGTGATTATGTGAATTGGACCCATTCATCTCCTAGGCTGTCTTCCCAAAATTTCATTTCTGAGCCTTAGAGAAATGTTGAATTGCCAAAATAATGAATACAACTTCTGAGCTTTAAAAATTGCTTGCAAATGGAGGTATTCGTAAGAACAACTATGTTAGGTTTCCTTTACTTTTCTAAACTATGATGTAAAACCTAGAGGGGAAAATTGTAGTACTGTGTGAATTTGAAGTCTTGAGAAAGACTACTACAGGTATAAATATTTAGAAGTTATGATGCACTGGAAGCTATTCGCTGAAATTATGCAAACTTTTAACTTTGTGAAAACACGAAAGTCTAGAAAACAATTTAGAATCCCTGTAAAATGTTATTGCATATCAACAGTATTTCCTTGGACACAGAACTACTTCTACTTGCATGATTTCTTATTCAAAACAAAATTTCAAATTTTCCAAAGGAAGCATATTTGTTCAGTCTCCTAAAAGGTTATTTTTAGTAAAATTATATTTAGCGGAGAAAACGATGATCATGAGGACTTTTTGCAATGTGTGTATGTGAATCCTCCTAAACATTTGAATGGGAATTAAAATCAATTAAAAATGTTTATAGAGTACTCACTGTATGCAAAAAATTGAATGTATTGGAATTCTAAAAACAGAGTTATTACTATCAAGGAGCTCATCAGTGAATAGGGAATATAGACATGTACAGCCAACAAAAAGGCAATGTGAAAGATTTTATAATAGAAGAAAACTTTGATCTTGTCCTTGAAAAATGAGAAATACCTATTAGCAGAAGGTGAAAGGAAAACATTTCAGGTAGAGGGACTGAAAGGAGCAAAGGCACATGATTTCAGACTCCGAGGAGGCAGATCCTTGCAGCTGGTGCCTGGGCAGTATGGAGGAAGATGCAGGAAGAGGTGAAGAGTCTAGAAAGTAAGGGTAAGTTGAGTTCTTAAGATTTTACCACACAGGCAACAGAGAGTCATAGTATGTTTTTAGAAATACATGTTAAAAAGATACGTTGGTTCTTCTGTGAAGTCAATTGAAATGGACTTTGGTGATAATGATGATGTGTATGCAGGCTAGGGGCACTATATTTTGCACTCACATATGCAAAAAGAGTAACTTCTTAATATCTCTGTAACTAGGATGACCTTAAGATTTATTGTCCAAACTGGAATATTTTTGAGAATAAAAGATGGGTACCCTTAATAATTATGCTGGGACAATAACCCTAAATTGGGAGTGTCCTGGGCAAATTGAGGGGTAGAGTCTGTTTATAACTAAATGAAATTTTCTTTCATTGAAAACAAGCAAATAAAACCTTGATTCAGAAATTACAACTCAGACTCACCTATATAAAAGTCTTTTTTGGTTTACATCAGTCATTGTCAGATGAATATTTAGACAATTTAAAAGTCAAAGAATAAGAGCCTATATGGAGAATACTATGTTAGACATTGTAGCAAGCGCTTCACATATAATAAGTCATTGGATCCTCAAGTAAAATACTCTGAGGTAGGTATTAATATAAGTTCTCATTTTATATATGAAGAAAATCAAGACACACGGAGTTTAAATGACATGTCCCAGGTTAGGTGTTGACTTAGCAAGTGCTAGAGCCAGGATTCAAATCCGGGTTATCTGGTACCATAGCGATATCCTAATCTACACTATGCTGCCTCTCGGACTCTAAGTCATAACTTGTTTAGCTCTTGAATTTGAATTCCAGATAACAATGAGTAATTGCTTAGTATAACTATGTCCCATACAAGGTTTGGAACAACCCCCTTCCTAGTTGTCGAAGGAACTTACATATCCTCTTTGTATGGGTTGGGTGTAGGGATGGGCCCTGCCTTCTGTCTTGGCCAGCACCCTGACACATCTGCTGAAGTGTCCTTTGTGGCTGTATCACTCATGGACTATTCTTTCAGCAGAGACTTCATCTCCCAAACCAGATTCAGCTCTGTCTCTACTCCTGGTTGTGCCACAGATGCTCGGAGTCCCCGCCTCGCTCCTCTCCACCTGAAAATACACGCTTCCCTATTAATATGATATTACTATAAATGTTATAAATTTTATGGACTGTTTTAGGAATATTTAAGAATAGATCTATTAACTCTGAATTGAGCTAGAACACTCAAGGTGGAAATTATTTCTTTTGCCTGTGTGCAGTAACAGAAATGTTCTACTATATTACTACATCTGTCATTACAGCTCAGAAACGAACTCTGGTATGTATTAGAAACTTTCCATAAGGAAAAATTTCATGAGTTATGCTAGCAACAATAAAAAAAAAAGAAGCAGTCTTTGTTCTGTCATTGAGCTGTTATTTTCCATTGATACCCTTCAATGCCCTCCATCTAACATATTTCGTCACCTTACCACCCCCAAAAGCAGGCATGAGCCGGGATACAGCTAAAGAATTCTGAGTTCCAATTCCAGGTTTACACAGAATTCTCAGGGCCTTGCTTTCCTTATTTCTAATATTGGAATAATATTAATAATAATAGTAATACCTCAGACATAAAGTTCTTTTGCAGTTTAAATGAGAAATGGTGAGTAAAACATACAATATTATAAATGCAATTTATGGTTAACACCTTCAAAAATCATCTTATAATTTTATTTAGTAGACTCCTATCTCCCATGGCCCATATAGTGGGTAGAACTGTGCCCTTTCACCCCCAAAAGATATATCCACCTGAAACTTGTGATTGTGACCTTATTTGAAAATAGGGTCTAGCCCCTCAAAGATCTTGACATGAAATCATTGTGGATTTAAAGTTGGCCCTAAATGCAATGACACGTGTGCTTAAAAGAGAAAGGCAGAGGGAGACTTGAGACAGACACAGGGAAAAAGACCATGTGAAGACGGAGGCAGAGATTAGAGTTATGTTGCCACAAGCCACGGAACGCTTGCATCTATCCAGAAGCTGGAATTGACAAGGAAGGATTCTCTCCTGGAGGCTTCAGAGAGGCCCTGCTGACCCTTGATTTTGGACTTCTGTCCCTTAGAACTGTGAGAGAACAGTTGTTTTTAGCCATACAATTGTAGTATTTGTTGAGGCAGTGTTAGGAAACTAATACAGCCCACATCCAATCTATCAGTAAATCGTGACAGCTCAACCTTCAAAATATGTCCAAGACCATGTATCACCTCTCCTGTCCCCTTAGCTACTCTAAGCCACCATCATGTCATTCCTGGTCATCCTGCTTTTTAGTCCTTGCACCCCCTGAAGTCACACTGCAATCAGAGTGTGATTTAAAACTGAAGTCAAATATTGTCAATCCTCTGCTCAAAACCTCCCACCTGCTTTTCATTTCTATCAGAATATAACCCAAAGGCCTTATCATGGCCCACAAGGCTAGATGTTATCTGGCCTTGCTATCTATCTCTCTGATTTTGTTTATTACCACTTTCTCAGTCCCAATTTCCTTGCTGTTCTGCAAACAAACCAAGCACTGTGCTCTTCCTTCTGTCCAGATAACTTCAGGCCTGCTTCTTTATAGGTCTCTACTCAAATCCCACCTCCTCAGAGAAGCCCCTCTCATTCATCTTATGGGAAGTGGCCTATCCCAATTACTGCACAGGAGTATCACATCACCTTATCGATTTTCTTCAAAATGCCCATTACAAACAGCACTTGCTTTGTTTATTTTCCTGTTCATAGCTTTTCTCTCCTATGAGAATAAAATCTCCCTAAGTGTTAGGACCTTGTCTATCTTATTTATTGCTACATCTCTGGTACCAATGCTCAGCACATTGTAGCCACTAATAAATATTTGTTGAATGAATAAAGAAACCAAAAGACCTTTTAGCTATTTAGGGTGTGATCAAAGAGGATGGAGATGATAACTATTTTCAGCACCACCCCAAACAGCACTCTGGAGAGTAACCTAGACAGCCACCTACACACATTCTCAGTGGAGAGGTAAGTGTCACCACCAAAGGAAACAACCCATTGTAGTTGCAAAGCGAGATCTCAAGTCAGGGCATAGTTAAATAGTATTAATTTTCCTGTGAGGCATTTTAGAATGCTTACATCTGTCAAGTCTAAGAGATAAATTAGTGTTAAATCTATGAATGGGTTCCTGAAGGAATGTAGGAACAACAAAAACAATTTTTCAGTGTTTAGCATTCAGCAGTTTAAAAAGTACTTTCCTATGCCTTATTTTTTTTATTTGACGCTGTTACCTGCCTAAGTTAGATATGGCAGATAATAGTATTCCCAGATAGAAATATGGAGACTCACAGAAACTAAGTGACCCATACAAAGTCACACAACTGCACAACTGGCATCAGGGTAGTCCCAGACCCAAACCAGGACTTCTGATTTCAAATTCTATATTTTCCTCCATTGCACTCAATTCATCGACTTATTTAATGTATATTATTGAGCACCGACTGTTTCAGGTACTGCTTTAAGTGGAACAAATAAGGTTAAGAAAGTTGGTGTACTTTGTCTTTGGTTTTTCATTAAAAAAATAAAAAAAGAATGTGTAATACATGTGCTTGAGGATGGGGGAGAAATCAGTACAGTGCGTTTTCCCCACCCGGCTCTCTCTCCTGAATGCAACTGCTGTTATCTGGTTATTCTTGAAGATACATAAGACAATTCCCCTTTTTCTGGAGTGAGGTCCTGTCTGGAGGTGGGGACTGGACTTGGCTGACTCCCAGGTCACAGGATAAGTGAGCTACTGTTGGTAATAAGGGTGTCATTCTTGCGTGTGGGGTTGCGGAGTGGAAAGGACTACTACTGGGGAATGCTTCTGGAGAAAGGGAGAGCCAAGCCCAGGCGGGGAGGAGGATCTTTGGACCAAGGTACTCAGACAGGTTTCACCCGTTCCCTGGGGGCGGGGTTCTTGCGAGTGGGACGGGGCGGGGCGGGGCGAGGCGCGGGGCGGGGCGGGGCGACGGGCGCCGACGTGGCAGCCGCAGGGGCGTGCGCGGCCGGTGGCCATCTTGGAGGCGGGGAGTTGGCGGAGGGAGCTCCTGTCTGCATCTTCCTCGTCTTCTCCGAGCCGTATTCTTAACGTCCCGTCCTCCCTGTCCCCGACTTTTCGGCTGCCACGCAGACACTCTCTCGGGCCCCCAGGTGAGCGTCAGACTGTGAGCAGCGCGGGTGCATGCGGGAGGCGGCGGTATGGGATGCGGGCGCCAAGGGGCGCAGTCAGTCCCTGCAAGGTGGGCCGGCGGGCCGGCGCCACTGTAGGCGAGGGTCTTTTCGGAGCCCCGCAGTCGTTCATTCCAGGCGCGGGCTGTGGGAGCATGCAGCGTGCAACCCGGACACTGGTGCGCTTTGCGAGGCAGACCCACCCCGCCGCGCGGGGTGCAGTTCGGGGGGCTTGTTCCCGCCCTTTGGTCTTGTTCAGGGACCGAGGCCGGAGTCCTTAGTGATTTGGCTCCACCTTCCAGCGCGCTGCCCGCAGGGGAAATACTGGTGCCTGGCGCCCGCTGACCTTAGCCCGGCCCAGCCCGGCCTGGAGACGTGGCAAAGCCCGGAGGTAGGCCGCTCCCGCTTTGGAAACTCCTAGGTCCACAAACCGGGACAGGCAATGGTTCCCGTAGGTTCCCGGGTCAGTGCCCAGCGCCGTACCAGGGGGCTTTCGTACTCTGCTCTTTGTTATTTCTTGGGACCTGCTGCAGGCAAATTTACGGGAGAACCCATATCCTAGTTTGGCAGAATTTATATCCAAGAGAGGTTTTGTCATTGCAAGTAGTTCTGAGAGACAACCGTTACGTTTCTTAGAACATGACACATTTTGGCATTCCGTTCTTTCTCCTGTACAGCCGCTATTTAATTCAGTGAACATTTATGGACGTTTATTTGGGGATCAGAGCTGAAAATGCAGCCCAAACCCAGACCCTACTCTAGCGTTCAGTGTGGTAGTACAGACCGTGTTTTGCACCAGTAGTACATCAGCAATAATAATTGCTTTCAGGGTTTTTATGGTTATCAAAGCTCCATTATTCCATTTCTTTTCTTGTATCTGTATAAGTAGCCATCCACTTTAATGTTGGCACATTAAGATTACTTTTGTGCCCAGACTTGAGCACTCAAACCTTTCCCCACTCTGACACTTCTCTGTTAATTTATCACAATAGCTTTTCCTCAGTAGAAAGTATTACATTTATGTACACAGAATTTACCCAGTATTGTCATTAAGCCAGTTCTCATAGTAAAGCTTTTAAAGACTGAAAGAAATCGAACAATTATTCCATGTTACGTATTGTATTCCATTGTACAAGTTCTTTAACCA
The DNA here is from genome assembly GCF_057876585.1 of Rhinolophus sinicus. Classification (NCBI taxonomy): domain Eukaryota; kingdom Metazoa; phylum Chordata; class Mammalia; order Chiroptera; family Rhinolophidae; genus Rhinolophus; species Rhinolophus sinicus. The sequence continues at coordinate 87,964,637 of NC_142503.1, forward strand.
ACGAATTTGTTAATTTGTTAAGGATCAGGGTTATCTTTAAATCTGACTTTCTTCATCCTCTGTAAGAATTTGGTAGCCTCTGTAGTAGGAAATGAATAACTAATAGAAAAATGGGAAGATAAAAAAGAGAGCTTTTGCTGGGAATGATAAAAATCCTCTGAGAGCTAGGTCTGTTCCAGGTTATCTACCTTTGGTGAAATGAAAGGATTTTGCCTCCCTGGTTCCCTGTTCTCTACTTACTGTGATAGATCTTTGCTTTCCATTCACAGCTAAACTTTTGGAAAGTGTTGTGCACATTTGCCTCACCTTCCACTCCTCAGTCCAATTCAGACTGGCTTCTATCCTCACTCCTTCTGTGGAAACAGCTCTCACTACATTCATCTCCAGTTTGGCAAATCCATTGAACTTTTCAGGGATCATCCTCTTTGGTGTCTCTGCAGACTTTGATACTGTTACCTGTTTCTTCCTTGGAACATCCTTTGGCTTTTGGACACCACAGTCTCCTAGTTTTCTTCCTATCTCTCTGGTCATCTCATGCTTCTCTGCGAGTTTGTCTTCTACCTGGCTACTCTTCAAGGATTGGTTGTATCATCTCTTTTCATTTGGTATTCTCTTCTTACTCTTGTCTCAGAACATGACTTTAGAGAGTATATCTCTAACAAACCCAGACTTACGTGGTTTCTAAGCTGCAGACCAAGTCATTGTTTTTCCTTGGATGGTTCAAGGGGCTCAAGCTCCGCATGTCCAATATTAAACACTACATAATCCCCCTGTCCCAAAAAGACATCCAACAAACACCTTGACCTCTTCCTGTGTTCCCTATCTTAGTGAATGGCACCACCATGTATCTAGTTGTGTAAGTCATGCCTCCCTCCCTCATTGCCCCCATTACCAGTCTACCAGAGTCTTACCACCTAAACATTTCTGAATCCATTCTTCTCCAGCCCCACTATCATCACCTTAGTTTAACCCAGAGTTTCTCATCCTTGGCATTATTAATTTGGAACCACATAACTTTTTCATGTGGGGGCTGTCCTGTGTGTTGCAGGATTTTTAGCAGTATCCCCGGTCTTTACCTACTGAGGCCAGTAATATGCCTCTAGTTCTGACAACCAAAAATGTCTCCGGACGTTGCCAAATGACCCCTGGGGGGCAGAATCACCCTCTTCCCCACCTCCTTAGGTGTCTAGGGTGTTATCACTTCCTATTTGAACTACTTCTGCATCCATCTTAATGGTCTCTTCATTTACTCTGACTGCCTTGTGGCCCAGTCTGCATACTGTCATCAAAAGGATCTTTTCGAAACACAAATATCAATTGTCAAAACTTTGAAACCACCTAAATGTTTTCAGCAGATACATGGATAAACTATGGTACAGGTATAAAATGGATTACTATTCAGCAATAAAAAAGAACCAGCTATTGATACATCCAACAACTTGATGGATTTCAAGGGATTTATGCTAAGTGAAAAAAGCCAATCCCAAAAGGTTACATTCTGTGTATGATTCTATTTCTGTAACATTCATGAAGTGAGAAAATGTTAGAGAACATTTGGTTGCCAGGGCTTATGGTTGATGGAAGGATGTGACAGAGGAGCAGCATGAGGGGGTTTCTGGCGAGTGATGGAACCATTGTGTATCCTGATGGTGATGGTGGTTACACAAGTCATCGCATATGAGGTCTGACAATTAAGGTCATGAACTTGCTACCGTGCACTTATATTGGCAGCACTGTACAAACCGCTCAATAAGATTTCATAACCTTGGTATGTCACAGATATGTTCGTGTCGACGTGTGATGGTGTCTTGCTGGGTGGCATTCATTATGTTGCATGTTTTTGTGTGTCATCGTGAGAATGTCTGAGCTTGAACTAGAGCAATAAACAAACATTAAATTTCTTGTTAAACTTGGCAAGAGTGGAAGTGAAATCAGGGACATGTTAGCCCAAGTTTATGGGGATAATGCCATGAAGAAAACGGCAGTGTACAAATGGAATAAACGTTTTTCTCATGGGAGAGAACGCTTCATTGATGAAGAGAGGTCAGGGTGGCCACTAGCAAGCAGAACTGACCTAAACATTGTAAAAAGTCATCGAATTGTGTGTCAAAATCGTCGACTGACTGTGAGAATCATAGCAGACCAAGTAAACATCAATAGAAAAACAGTTAGAAAATGTTAACTAAAAATCTTGGCATGAGAAAGGTGTGTACAAAAGTGATCCTGAAGGAGCTCACTGATGAACAAATGCAAAGGAGAGTCAAAATTTGCCAAGACATTTTGGAGAGGCAAGACGATGTTTTGGGCCATGTTATCACTGGTGATGAAACATGGGTGTACCAGTATGACCCTGAAACAAAGCATCAAAGTGTACAATGGAAGTCAGCCAATTCTCCACAACCAAAAATCTTCTGTCAGTCCAAATTAAGAGTCAAAATGATGTTGCTAACCTTTTTTGATATTAGAGGGATTGCTCATTATGAATTTGTACCAACTGGACAGTTAACCAAGTTTACTATTTGGAAGTGCTGAAAAGCCTGCGTGAAAAAGACGAAAATGGCCTGAACTTTTCACCAACAATTCATGGCTCTTGCATCACGACAATGCACCAGCTCACAGGGCACTGTCTGTGAGGGAGTTTTTAGCCAGTAAACAAATAACTGTATTGGAACATCCTCCCTACTCACCTGATCTGGCCCCCAATGACTTCTTTCTTTACCCGAAGATAAAGGAAATATTGAAAGGAAGACATTTTGATGACATTCAGGACATCAAGGGTAATACGACGACAGCTTGGATGGCCATTCCAGAAAAAGAGTTCCAAAATTGCTTTGAAGGGTGGACTAGGCACTCATGTCGGTGCATAGCTTCCCAAAGGGAGCACTTTGAAGGTGACCATAGTTGTATTCAGCAATGAGATATGTAGCACTTTTTCTAGGATGAGTTCACGAACAATTGTCAGACCTCGTATGGTGAAACTTCATAGAACCACGCATGCGCGCACACGTATGCACCCGCACGTGCATGTGCACACACACGAGCATGAATATAAAAACAGGTGAAATCCTCATAAGGTTGTAGTTTAGTTACTGGTGTTGTACCAATTTTAATTTCCTGGGTTTACTTGTACTGTAGTTATTATATAAGATGCTATTCTTGGGAGAAGCTGGGTTAAGGGTACTCAACTCTGTCCTATTTTTACATCTTCTTGAGAATCTAAAATTTCTTCAAAAAAGTTAAAAGATGAAAATGTTACTCCCAGTTTAAATGCCCTAGAGTGAGTGACTTTCTGTTCTTAAAAACCCAACTTCTTGGCCTGGCTTACAAGGCTCAGTGTAGTCTGGGCTCATGCCTATGTCTCCAGTCTTCATTCTTCTTTTTTTCCTTACCACATGGGTTTTCTTGAATGTGTCTTGTTCCTTCTACCTTATAGGGCCTTTATACCTCCTTCACATTCACTTTTTCTAGACTCTGCTTTTCTAATCTCCTTTTCCTTGCCTAATTAAATTCTGTGCATCCTGCATATCTCAGCTTCTATGTATAGTTCATTGTACTTTGGTATTATTCTTTGATTAACTCCTGTACTGGATTGTCAATGTCCTGTTTTTGCTTCCATTGTATTTCCAGAGGCACCAGTACAGTGCTTCACAAGCACTTGACCTTCAGTGAATGTTAAATGAGTAAAAAACATCAAAAACAAATTTGGTATGTTTAGAAGTTTTGAGTTTATACTGGAGACAGGCTTTAAAATATGTAATTTTTAAAGGCATTTTCCCATATTTTGTAATCCATTATCATCTGTTAGAACCCTGATATCTAGTGGCATTTTTCCTATAGTTAATTTCTCTAAAACCTGAGGCATATTTAGCCATTACTGGGTATGTTTGAGAATGTGAATTAGGAAAACTGAGAATTGAGCACACTTTATTATTATTTTTTAATGTTAATAGGAATAGCCCACATACAGTGCTTTATAGGGAGAGAGGAAGTGTTTCAAAAATACTTAAATAATTTATTTTTATTTTAAATGTAATAATGACTGGAACCTAGATATAAATCTAACATTCATTCATGTGACAAATTAAATTAATAATTTACTATTTGAAATATATAGGATAATTATATAGTTAACAAAATTATAATGATTAATTATATAGTTAACATAAAATTATTTGCCAATTATAAATTATGTATATGAAAATGCCACAGATTATTTGCAATATTCTCACACTGTTATTTTTAGGAATTTTGACAGACCCTTCGTCTGGAAATACGTGGCATTATAAACATAACGACAGACATCTGTCCCTTAATGATAGTTCTTTTAAATTACTCTCTATACAAGCTTTAAAAATAAACTTTTGACTACTGTGTAATACGTACTACATTTTTATATTTTTACAGTACACCGTAATTGAAGAAAAATGATGGAAGAGAGTGGAATAGAGACAACACCACCTGGAACTCCTCCTCTAACGCTTTCTGAACTGGCTGCTGCTGCTGCAGTGTCTTCCACCACAGTTCCTTTAGGTACGTGGAGTTGTCTCGCATCTAGTTTGTTTTGAAGATAATGAAGACACTATTATCTTTTCTCAGACAATTAAAAAGACAATGCGTATATTAAAACTTCTGATCTTTGCCAAAATGAAGGGGAAAAGCCTTTTTTAATTAGACCCAAAGGCAGAAAACGTGTGTGTTTTGCTTTATAAAGGTAACCTTTTGTTTCTTACACTCATATTGACTATAAATCATCTTTCTTATGACAAATATCCTAAAAAGTTTTGTGTCATGTTCTATGACTTTTGGTGATTGGCCTTCCGACCAAAGTTTTTGAGCCTTCAGTGTGTATGTTTTTATGCTCATTTTAGCAGGAGTTAACAATGTTTTATTAAAACACATAAAAACACAAAGGTCTACTTATGAACAATGCCATAATTTTATGTAGCTGTTTTTACTTATGGGAGTTAAAAGTCATTTGCACTAATCATATTTGTTGTATAGTCTAAATTACACATGTTAAAAATAATTATTGAAATATAGACTTAAAAGTTTTGCAAGAAGAAAGTAATGAGATACTTTGAAAACTAAGTGAAAAGCATTTCCAATTTTGAGAGTTTCTTTCCTCCTCTCTTTTTTCTAGCTGCAACCAGTTCTTTTTCTTCTCCAGATGTGTCTTCCATGCAGTCCTTGGCACCCCACGCATACTCTACCCCTCAGCCGTCCCTTCCTCCTGTGACGCCGTCGGCGGCGTCGTTGCCTTTTGTGCCTCCCTCACCAGTCCCTTCTGCCCCACCACTTGCTACTTCTATGCCAACTCCTGTTTCTCCACCCTCTGCTGCTGCCTTTGGTAATCCGCCTGTGTCCCACTTCCCACCTTCACCTTCTGCCCCCAGTCCTGTTCTGTCTTCACCCTCTTCGGGTCCTCCCACATCGGGATTTGCTGTTGGTTCAGCTTATGACATTACAAGGGGACATGCAGGAAGAGCTCCGCAGACACCCCTGATGCCATCATTTTCTGCACCTCCAGTAACAGGTAATTCTCTCTTACTGATACTTTGAAATAAATGGCTATAGCTAATGTTTTTTCTTTTGTTTGTTTTAGTGACAGCTTTACTGAGTTATAATTTACATACAATACAATTCTCCCATTTAAAGTGTACAACTCAACAGTTGTTAGTGTATTTACAGAGTTGTGCAGCCATTACAACAATCAGTTATAGAACCATTTAATCAGCCCCAAAGGAAACCCCGTAACTATTAGCAGTCACTCCCTCCTTCTTCCCAAATCCTAATAGCCCTCAGCAGCCACTAATCTTTCTGTCTCTGAATTTGCCTATTGTGGACATTTAATATCAATAGAATCTTATAATACGCGGTCTATTGTAACTGGCTTCTTTCACTTAGCATGAAATTTTCAGGGTTCATCTATGTAGCATGTGTCAGTACTTCATTCCTTTCTATGGTTGAATAATATTCTATTGGATGGATATACCACATTTTGTTTATTCGGTTCATCAGTTGAACTTTTGGGTTCTTTGCATTTGTTGGCTATTATGAATATTGCTTTTATGAACATTTGTGTACAAGTTTTTGTGTTGACATATTTTCGTTCATCTTGGGTATGTACATAGGCATGGAATTATTGCTTTTGAAAACTGCCAGACTATTGTCCAAAGCAGCTCTCATCAGCAGTGTATGAGGGTTTCAGTTTCTCTGCATTAATGTTTTAAATTCATTTTCTTGGTTTTCAGAGTTTTCCTATTCTCATGTTTTTCCCATTTAAATTATTAAAATAAACCTGCTGTAACTTAGTATGTGATTTTTATGTTTTGTAAAACTTAGTAGTACATGATTGGTACATTGAGTGTCAGACAAAATTTCAAAATTTTATCCTAGCATTTTGTGCACTTATAGAGAAACATCAAGGTGAAGTTTGAGAGAAAAAATTTTCAGGACTGAATGGTCCAGGGAGTTTTCTTTAGCCAGGTAAAAAGTCAAAACCAAATGAAAGCTCATGTGTGCCTTAAGTTGGTGGTATTGGGCCATTTCCTTTTCTAGGTCATCTATATCTACAATTTAAGCTTCCCTGGAATGGTTGTTGGAAACCAGTATCAAAACTTCATCTGGGAAGCAACTTTGTTGTGATTTGTATTATCCAACTTTGTATATCTACCTTTACAAATAAAATTTTTTGCAGAGTACAAGTATTATATCCATGTTTATGTATGTGTGAATTTTTTTTTTTTTGAGTTAAAATAGGGTATATAAAGTATGTGTACTAATTGTTATATGTGATGTGCTTGGGTGCTCACATCAATTATTTTTATACATAAAAGAGATTATAACTATGGTGTCCACATCCAAGAGCTAAATAGAGCAAACATGAAGTACTTGAATATATATATATATATTTATATTTATATTTATATTTACATTTGTATATTTATTTATTTTCAGGACAGTTGGTGTGAGCCTATGAAAAGAAAGATATTTCTTTTTTGGAATTTCATTTCATTTGTATTTTATAATGATTTAGGTGATTCATAACTCAATTTTGAAATGCCTGAGTATGTAATGTAGTTACATTATTTAAGCTATTTTGAACTACTCACCTCATATATCTTCTTTTTATAGGAAATAGTTTATGGAATAAATTACATATATGAAACGTTTTTGCCATTAACTAGGTGTTTTGCCAACTCCCATTACTCAGCAAGCCAGTCTGACATCTCTGGCCCAGGGACCTGGAACCACATCAGCCATTACTTTTCCAGAGGAACAAGAAGATCCTAGAATTGTTAGAGGTCAGGATGAAGCATCTGCTGGTGGACTCTGGGGTTTTATTAAGGTAAGCAGTATTTACTTTAAAAACCATGATTAATTTTTAAGTTTTGAAAGTAATAGGTGTTCATTAGAGAGAATTTTGAAAATACAAAATGGTGTAAGGGAAAAAAATCCTTTTGAATCTTATTACCGCTTTTCCATAGTTCCTCTTGGTCTTTTGTATGTGCACATCTATGTAAATGTACCTCTGTTTTAATAAAAATCAAATGGGGGTTAGTGACGTGGACACACGCTATTCTGTGTCTTTTGTTTGTCTTTACCCAGCATATATCAGGAACATCCTCCTTGCCATGAAATATTCGTCAGAAATGTTCTTCTTTCTAGCTGCTTTGCCCTGCATGCCATTGCATTTATTTCCCATGTTTTATTTTGCAAAAGTGTTTTGGCATTTTCTAATTGTAATTCTTATCAGTAAAACTATGATGATAAGTTTTATCTTATATCCAAATCTTTATGTTCATCTCTGTTTTATCAGGATTAATTCCTGATGAATGTCAGAGTGAACATTTTAACAATTACTGATACATATTACTCTCCAGGAAGGTTATACCAAAAGACTGTCACAGCATTTTTCACTTATTAGCACTGATTATTAACTTGAAATACAATGTTTTCTAATTTGATAGGCAAAAAAATAATGCCTTGTTTTTATTTGCATTTCTTTGTTACTGAAGTTAAACATTTTTTATGTGTTTGTGCCTTTTTTTTTTTTTTTTTTTTTTTTGCTATTTATAGTTCTCTTTTGTGAAATATCTGTTCTTTGCCTAGTTTTGAATTGGGATGATTTTCTTCTCTTAAGGAATTCATAAGAGCTCTTAATGAATTCATAAGAGCTCTTAATGTATTAGGAATATTTTATTATATGATATTTTATATGTTGCAGTTTTTTCCATTTTTACCTTACATTTTAATGTTATACTTTTTGACACAAAAGCTTCTAAATTTTCAGGACTCAGTTTTATCAGTCCTTTTTCAATTTTTTTAATGATAAAAATGACCTTTGCCTACCACAATATATGATAAATGTTTTTCTATGATTTCTTCTAATTCTTTTATGGTTTCTTTTTTCACACTTACCAGTTTAATGTAACTGATACTGACTTTACTGTATTATGTGAGGTAGAAGTCTAATTTTCTTCCTGCTGCTTAATTGACTGTTCCAACATCATAGCTCAGTGATTTGATGTGTCACCTTTATCATAGTTACTGCATTGTGGGTTAATGTTGGTTTCTGGACTCTGTATTCTATTCCACTGCATTGCCTTGCGACAACAGTACAACACTTTTAATTATTGTAATTCTATTGTATTAATGTTTATTGAAAGCTTACTCTGCTAAGGTGGGAATGGGGAGATGTTTGTTGATTATTAGTAAGCTAAGGTCAATTCCAACTCTCTATATTCATAAAGACATCAGTTTTTGGTTATATAAGTTTGCTGATTTTTCTATAAAATCTTCTTTACTAGTCTTTTCCTTTTATTTTTCTTGATGAATTTTGGAATCATTCTGTCAATTTCCCCTCAATATTTTGCTGATAGTTTGGCTGCAATTTAATTCTATATTAAACACTTTTAGATTAGTAGGTGTTTGACTGACAGCATTTGAGCTTCATGTTTCATGAAGATGACGTTTTTCTAAGCTGGCTTTTTTGTATCCTACTGTGCTTTTCTAAGGTTTTCTTTATATAAGAGCTATCACTTTTGCTTGTTAAGAGGGTGTGTCATTGTATCTGTTATCAGTTGTAATACCTAGTTCAACTCCACAGGTCTTATAAATAACTCTCCTGATACTCAGCATAAGGTTGGTCCACAATCTTAAATATCAGTGTTAATGAATCACCTTAGTTTAATGGTGGGTTGGAAGAGGTGAAATCAGTGACCTGTTAGCCAGATGCCATCTTGGAGTCATTGCTTTCTCTCATGTCTTTTACCATGGGAGAAGTATAGCACAAGACGGAAGTACTCAGACCTGTTCCTCTGTCTAGTTGTATGGTTTTAAAACTCAGGTGGGTGCAAGACCTATGAGGGGATCATTTCATAAGTTATATAAATGTCCAACCACTATTCTGTACACTTAAAACTAATATAATACTGTATGTCAACTGTAATTGAAAAATAAATTTAAAAGAATCCAGAAGAATAGGTCTGGCTTAAAAGGGAGAATTTGGGAATGAACAAAACAAGCAATGGGAGCTAGGAAAAAAGAAGAAACTTTAGTAGAACGTAACAGAATATTATATACTAAGGTAATAAGTAATTGTTTTGGGGGACTAAAGATGAGAAATGTTTTCACTATTTTTATTACTTTTTACTATTTTTGTTGTATATTTTGTATGGGTCTATGGAGACATCTAATTACAGTCTTAATTTGGGACCTTGATGGATAAGTTTTGTCAAGATTTTATAGAAATAAATACATTGAAATGAAATAATGTATACGTATATAGAGAAATGAAATAAATATATACGTACACACATATGTATATGCAGTATGTATACTTCTGAGGCCAGTGCTACACAGAGTGTGGTTTGCAGACACTGCTGCAGGTCTCTGATAGATAAGTTGGGAGTAAGCATTTTGAAACTCAGTAGCAATTTAACATTGCCATAACCTTGTTTTTCTTATCCTTTGCAAAAGTACAGGTCTGTGATGCATTGGGAACCTAAGAAAACAGTTTCTTTCATTATCAGGTGATTATGGTGTTCTTTGCTTAGAATGGGTATTTATATTTTATTTTATGCAGGGTGTGGCCGGAAATCCTATGGTGAAATCTGTGCTTGATAAAACAAAACATTCCGTAGAAAGCATGATTACAACGCTGGATCCTGGCATGGCTCCGTATATCAGTATGTACTTAAGATAGACAAGCATCTGCCATATTTTTTTAAAGTTTATGCCATGTCAGCCACTCATTGTAATTCCACAGATCTGTAATCAGTGGAAATCCTCTTACAGTCTTAAATTGTCAAGTCTTAATTTGGGCATTTTTAATTCTTTTCCTTAGTTAAATACTATTAAATACATTTTGAAAACCCCTCAGAATGAACTTTGGAGGAGTAAAAATGATATGAATTAATAATATACATACTGATTTTAAGTATGAATATGGTTGGTGTTGCTTTATATGAATTTTATTCACTGTTGATATTTATTCATATTCGATTTTGGCATTTCTCCAGTTACCTATTTTAATTAAATGTGTGTATGCTTAACTCAGAAATATTATTTTTAGAGGAAGTTAATCTACTTCAATAATATCTGATTACTGTAATAGGTTTGTCGTTGTGAAAGCTGTTTTAACCCCTTTTGAATCTTCCAGACATGCTGTCTGCCATTTAATTTTTAATCCAGTATGTGAAAAACATAATCACTTAGCAGTATCAGTGATCAATTATTAGTAATTCTGTTGAAGTAACTTACAGGCCAAAGCTGTGTACTAGGTACCTGAATAGAGATTCAGTGGCCTTAACAAGCCAATAGTTCCCACAAGTCTTGACTTTGTTGGTAGTTTACTATCTGGTACGTGTCAGATAACAGGATCTAACAATAAGTACCATTTGTTAAATACTTGCTCTTCCAGGCACTAATTCTCAAAAGCGCTCTGCAAGGTAGGTATTATTTTCTTCAAGTTTTTGATGAGGAACCTAGGTTCAGAGAGATTTAAGTTATCCTAGGTCCCACTAGGTGAAGCCAGATTGACCCTATGCTCAGTTTTTTTACACTTAGTCACTTTGCTTCCCTTGAAGTAGAAAATTGAATCAGGAATTAAATCAGCTAAATTATTCTTGGTGTTTTACCTGCCAAAGGATTTAGAAATAGGACCCTACCATGTATGTTGATTTTACATATTAACAATAAAGTTGGACATAATGAATGCATCATATATATTCTTTTTTCCCAAAGTTCTTATTTTGAATGAAAGAAAAAAAGGAATCAGTATATTTGGAGCTCTTGCTGTGTTAGTGGGTACTATGTTTGTGAGAGCAATTATTAGGTTGGTACAAAAGTTTAAAAGGTTAAAAATTGCAAAAACCACAATTACTTTTGCACCAACTCAATATTTTACTTATTCTTAGAGCAAGCCATGTGAGGTGATAGGTACTTTTTCTATGAAGAAACAAGCTCAGTGACTTTCCCAGTATAATGAAGCTAGAAAATGATAAAGTCAGGACTCAATTAAGACAGTTTCTCAAGCCAGTATTCTGCGTGACATCAAGAAAAAGGCACAAAACCAAGAAGGGGGGATAGAAAAGAAAGATACAAAGTGAAATTTATATTATTAGATAATATAACATAATCTTAATCAGTAGCTTTCATGAGTCTGGACTATGTTGGTAGCTTTAAAAAGTAATACTGAGTGTGAAAAAGCTGACGTTTGCCTAACAGGCAGCAAAGCAAGACCATTGTTGTCTAACAAAACTCAAGGTGAAACAAGATACTTTTATACAAATATTCTAAAAATCACTTGATTTTATAATTTTAAATGTGTCAGAAAAGCACAAGAGCTATTAGAAATGGAGTTTAACACAGTTTAACTTTCCACATTCTTTTCATCAGTTCTCCCTCCGTTATTGTGAAAGGTGGCACTCATCACAAAAGGGCTGAAAAACGCTTTGAGTGCACGCTTAATGGAGTAGTACTTGGCTAGGGTGAAAAGATATGTCCCACATGGAGGAAAAGAACAGAGAAAAAGTGTATTTTTCCTCTTCTCTCCTATGTGAGCCGTTCCTTTTAGGTTTTAGTAACTTCTGAAATTCCAGTAAAGATGGGATCTAAGGAACATTATGTCAGTTTGGAAAAAGGGGATCCATAATACAAAACACAAATATTTGGAAAATATTTTCAACTGGTCCACAAGATATTAGGGAAAAACTTAGCATTGTTTCTGGGCAAAATGTCTTAGAATACAAACAGCTTCCTTGAGGAATTTCTTTTACCAGAGATAGACTAATGCCAAGTAGCAAAATATGTAGTACTTAGAGCCAGGCCTTTGAATTCAGTATATCGCAAAATGTTAGATCAAGATTTTTAAAATAATGAGGTATATTTGATCAATTTACTCTAAATAGTACACAGGTTTTAAAAATAATTCAAATATTAAAAATGTTTTAAAGTATTTTAATATTACTTTTAGCCTTTTTAATTTTAAGTTTTATAAAAGTTGGTATTTCATTTTTTATTGCATATTTGTGTTAGGACAATAATAGATGTATTATTTATAAGTATCCCTTTGTGGTATGTGCTTTTTTTTTTCAATGATGGGGACATATAATTTAGAAAGTATAATTCCCACATTTTAAACTATTTTCTAGATAAAAAGCACATTTAATGGTAGTCTTTGTTTAGTGCAGAACTTCTACGCATCTCTTTGGCAAATTGTATCAGTAACAGGCATTTTAATTTTCTATAGAGTACCTCATATGTATAACTTATACTTCATAAGTCAGTTATTTAATTTCTGTGATTGCTTCATAGCTGAAAGATTGGCAACTGTGGCATCCATAGGGTGTTACAGTTTTGTGTATAATAGATGTCTGTCTTGATTAATTAACAGCAGAAAAACCATTTTGATTTGCAACCTTAAAATTGCGATAAATGTATCTATCCAAAGTTTAAACTAATCAGAAAATGAAACAACTAAATTAACAGAGTAGTGTAGTAGAAAACAAACTATTTTCATAGTAGCTGTAACATCATTTCTCAAATTGATGTTTATAGAACACTTTTTAGGAGCTATTATTAGATGCTAAAAAAGTATTCCATGAACAGATTTAAGTATGGAAAATGCTAGGTTAAAGCCATGATTTTTAATTATTGGATTTCTCAAAATCTTAATGCTAATGTGTGTTGTAAATTTCCAAGAAAGAAATATGGTGTGCAGCAAGCATCTCCCAAGCTTAACTGACCACAGAAAGCTGTTTTCAAGGGGAGCTACTAATATATTCTGGAACAGTATTTCATAGAATATAGAACAATGTGGTGTTCTATTTGTGGCAGATATGGTACTCAGAACCATTAGAAGGTATGTGACATCTTCTGCTTGCAGATAGACTGCCTCAGATGATGCACTAAATTCTCATTTTTAAAACTAAGGAAAATTTGGCAGTTCAGGGCTAAGCACTTGGAATAAAATGGCTATATGTTGCATCATTTTGCGAGGTTAGTAATAATTATGCAAATAAAATGTTAGAGTATGATAGTAATTATGAAAATTTCATTATTTTAATTGAAATTTTCTTCTGGTTTTTGTAGAATCTGGAGGTGAACTGGATATTGTAGTGACTTCCAATAAAGACGTAAAAGTTGCTGCCGTCCGCGATGCCTTCCAGGAGGTCTTTGGTTTAGCGGTGGTGGTGGGGGAGGCCGTGCAGTCCAATATTGCCCCGCAGCCAGTGGGCTATGCCGCGGGATTAAAAGTGAGTCAGGGAGCACCTTTTCAGGATATAACAATTGGCAATTAATTTTTTCATAATTCTCATAATCCTATGGTCTGTACGGAGCTAATTGGTTTTTACATACTGAAATAATGATCAGCTTGGTTTTTAATTAGACAACTCTGTAGTGTCATGAAGACATAGTAGAGTTTTAATTTAAAGATACCCAAGATGGGTTTTGATTATTGGGGGAGGGGAGGAAACACACACAAAGAGAGTAAGTAGTTAGTTCTAAAAGAGATCTTCTTAACCCAGTGTTAACATTCAAATCAGTTGCTAAAGATATAATAACTGTCAAATCCCGTAAGCTTTTTATTACTACCACTGTTAATACTTGACGCTTATGTACTTCTTCAGGGTTAGGTCCCTGTGAGCCTCTAGTCACAGCATTTTTGCCAACTAGTCAGTACATAACTCTTTTTATGTCTACTTCTGTTCAAATACAACTCAGTGTGTATATATGATTCTTTAACATTGAACTCGCGCTGCTGACAGTGGTATACTGAATTCATGCCTAAAGGAGGCTTATCTCTCACATATTTTCTCCATAAGGCACATCACAGTCTTGTGCTTAGAAACACGAGACGACACTTCAGCACTATACTTGGGGGCCATTTTAAACAGCAGAATCACCAAGAAAAAGCACAACTGTGAAAAAACACAGTGCTCACTAAGTTTATTGAAAAGTGAATCACAGTTATGACCATTGTTTTATATAGCTTATAGTCAACAAATAGAGCCCTATAGTTAATATCTACAAGAATGTATGAAAAAGCATGAAATTTTCTCTAAACCAAGGCTCTCAGTAAAAAGTTCTTAGGGGCCTTTGTGTATTTTACTTCAGTTCTGAGATAATTCTTCAGTGTGGCCTCTGCTACCTAATTCTTCATCCCCTGTACTACTGGAAAATAAAGGTAAAATTCCATTCTCCATACCTTAGTAGGGACTAATATTAACATGTCTATAATTGTGACTCCAAAAGATGCCACATTTAATTAATGTGGTCAAAAGGGAAGAGAGGTCAGTATTTTCATTTTCTCTTCTGGATTCCATAAACAAAACCAAAAGAACAGAGTTAAACTTGTCTACCTAGCTCACTTTCATATCTCTTATAGCTGCTAATTAGTTTCAATTAAATATTTTGTGACCCCTATGAAGTATAAAGTCCAGTGCTGTAGTTTAAAGGAAATTACCCCTGGGACCCTGGAAGCATAAAATCTAGGAATATTTTTTTGTAGTGCATAACTGAGGTATCACCTTCAGAGAGGGATGAATTCTAAGCATCCACTAATCCCCTAATTGTTACTGAATTAACATTTATTTAATCTTCTTTATAATTAAAATTAAGCCGTAAGTACCTCTTGGGAGGAGTGAATTAGGCAAATTCACAATATCCAGTATAAAAAAATTAAGTTTATATCTTATGTGTTATATTTTCTTTCAAATTCAACACCTGCCTCCTCATTCAGTATTAGATTTGTTGAATACACTATTTAGATTTTTAACATTACTTATATAGGCCTTCATTTTTTCCTTTGTTCAGTTTTTCATGTAGTAAGTAAGCTCTTACTGAATGCCTAGTAGGTCAGACTCTATGCTAGATACTAGCGATATAAGAGTAAGCGAAAATACAGTCTTGATTTTATTGTACTTTAAATCATATTTTCTTTTATCCATCTTTATAAGCTAATATCTTTATTGTAATTGAACAAAAAATTTCTTTATATGAACTATTAATGGAGACCTAAATACAATATGGTTTTTAAAGTGAAATCATGTATGTATAGTTATATTCATAAAGTATACTAATCAAAAGCTGTACAATAAATTAACAAGAAATCCAAATATTAGGTTGGTGCAAAAGTAATTGCAGTTTTTGCAATTGTTTTTAACCCTTTAAACTGCAATTACTTTTGCACCAAACTAATACAAAGATATTCCTCTGAATTCCATGTTTCATCGAGCATCAAAAACCACTAATCTTTTAGTCCTTTTCTTGTACATTATTCTGTATCTACATTCTCTGCATCTGATTGGATCCCTGGACTATATTTCATTTTCTGTGTGACATTCTCCACAGGTAATATTGGCTGCTGCTTTGGGGGTTGAACATCCTTCTGGGTGTCCATTTTAGACCCCATGTAGCACAGAGAAACTCCTCTCTTGAATAAGCTAATGTCTTAAATTTATACACAAACACATATATAAGCTAATGGCTCATAGTTGTCACCTTCTGTTCTTCATTTATCGCTGAAATAAATTCAGTTGTCTCTAGAAGTGCCCTAGCTTTCTCAATTTTCATTTGAATAAGAATTAACCTCTTAACCTCATTCACTATTAAGCTCTGCTGTCCATAACAAAAATAGGTATTTATCCATGGCTAATTTTATTCAGAAATAGAAAGATTTTTATCTCGTTTTTGAATACATTCTCACACATCATTCATGATCACTGTTCATGAAGCAATTCAGGTAGAAGTAAACAGCAACCTTGTTCTCATTAATCCAGTTTTTTTAGTTTTACTAATAGATATATTTATGATTTTGAGTTATCTGTCTAGTGTTCATCTCCCCTCAGTTTCATAAATGGTTATAATATTCCTGAATAAGCTTTGGGGTAATATATACATTTCCAGTTTAAAACGCTCATTTTGGTTCATATTTTTAAGGTTCTATTTAAAAGGAATCAGAAGAAAGAGAAAAAACATATTTACCATTGATATGATTACATACTTAGAAAATTAGAGACAACTAAAAAACTATTGGGACTGACTACTGAGTTTTATTCAGTAAGAGGACCTCTTGCCAGATCAACAATAAAAAAACACATAGTTTCCTTATATTCCTAATAACCAATTAGAACATAGAATATAAAAATAATCCATTTCACAGTAGCAACCATAACACTAATGCACATTGGAATAATTTGGAAGGTACACTCCAAAAGTTAATACTATACTGAGAGGAACACAATTAGACTTTTTGTCTTCTATATTTCAGTGTTTACAATGAGTATATATGTGTTTGTGTGTAAATGTATGCATGTATTGCTTGTGTAATCATAAATTAGTATATTTAATACTGAATAATTTGAAATGGTTTCTAACCTACACTGTTGTTATTCAGGGTGCCCAGGAACGGATAGATACCTTGCGTCGAACTGGAGTGATCCATGAAAAACAGATTGCTGTGTCAGTAGAAAACTTTATTGCAGAGTTGCTACCTGACAAGTAAGCTATTTTTTTTTTTTAACATACATTTTTTTTTCTTGTAATGAGAATTTTCTCATTAATCTAGATCTTTCTCAAGATCTTTCTTAGCACAATATTAACTATAGTCACCATGCTGTATATTACTTCTCCGTGACTTATTTTATAACTGGAAGTCTGTACCTTTTGACCCCCTTCACCCATGTCCCCAGCCAACCAGTCTATTCTCTGTATCTCTTGAGTTTTTTTTTGTTTGTTTGTTTGTTCATTTTAAGACTCCCTATATAAGGGAAATCATATGATATTTGTCTTTCTCTGACTTATTTCACTTAGCGTAATGCCTTCAGGGTCCCTGCATGTTGCCATAAATAGCAAGATTTCCTTTTTCATGGGTGAATAATAATTGTGTGTGTGTGTGTGTGTGTGACATTTTCTTTATCCCTTCATCCATCAGTGGACACTTAACGTTACTTCCATGTCTTAGCTATTGTAAATAATGCTGCAATGAACATGGGGGTGCAGGTATCTTTTTGAGTTAGTGTTTTCATTTCCTTTGGATAAATATCCAGAAGTGGAATTTGGTGGATCATATGGTAGTTCTGTTTTTAATTTTTTGAGGAACTTCCATACTGTTTTCCATACTGCTATACCAATTTACATTCTCATCAGTGTACACGAGTTCCCTTTTCTCCATATTCTTGCTAACACTTGTTATTTCTTGCCTTTTTGATAATTGCCATTCTAACAGATGTGAGGTTATATCTCATTGTGGTTTTGATTTGCATGTCCCTGATGAATAGTGATGTTGAGCATCTTTTCATGTACCTGTTGGCAATCTGTGTATCTTGTTTGGAAAACTGTCTATTTAGAACATATGTCTATTTAATAATTGGAATATTTGGGTTTTTTTGTTATGAGTTCTTCACATATTTTAGATATTAACTCCTTATCAGATATATAGTTTGCAAATATTTTCTCCCATTCAGTAGGTTGCCTTTTTATTTTGTTGATGGTTTCCTTTGCTGTGCAGAACCTTTTTAGTTTGATGTAGTCCCACTTGTTTATTTTTGCGTTTGTTACCAAATCCAAAAAATCATTGTCAAGACCAATGTCAAGGAGGTTACCGCCTATAGTTTCTGCAGGTTTTATGATTTCAGGTCTTTGTTCAAGTTCTTAATGCATTTTGAATTCATTTTTGTGTATGGTTTAAAGTTCCAGTTTTTCCAGCACCATTTATTGAAGAGATTCTCCTTCCCCCAGAATATAAATTTTGACTCCTTTGTCATAAAGTAATTGACAATACATGTGAGATTATTTCTGGGATCTCTAGTCTGTTGCATTGATCTATGTGTCTGTTTTTATGCCAATACCATACTGTTTTGATTATTACAGCTTTGTAATATTGTTGGAAATCAGGGAGCATGATGCCTCCAGATTTTATTTCTCAAGATTGCTTTGGCTGTTCAGTATCTTGTGGTTCCATACAAATTTTACAATAATTTGTTCTATTTCTGTGAAAAATGCCATTGAAATTTTGATAGGGATTTACTTTCTTTCTCGGATGTTTTTATTGGTGTATAGAAATGCAAAAGATTTTTATATATTAGTTTTGTATCCTGCAACTTTGCTGTGTTCATTTATTATATCTAACAGTTTTTTGATGGAATCTTTAGGGGTTTTTTATACTGTGTTTCCCGGAAATAAGACGTAGCCGGACAATCAGCTCTAATGCGTCTTTTGGAGCAGGAGCAAAAATTAATATAAGACCTGGTCTTATTTTACTATAATATAAGACCGGGTCTTATAATATAATATAATATATAATATAATATGATACCAGGTCTTATATTAACTTTTGCTCCAAAAAACGCATTAGAGCTGATTGTCCGGCTAGGTCTTATTTTCGGAGAAACAAGGTATGTAATACCATGTATCTGCAAATAGTGACAGTTTTATTTCTTGCTTTCTGACATAGATGCCTTTTCTTGCCTAATTGCTCTGGCTGGGATTTCCAATACCACGTGGAATAAAAGTGGTCAGAGTGGTCATCCTTGTCTTTTTCTTGATCTTAAAGGAAAAGCTTTTAGCTTTTCACTATTGAAGATGATTTTAGCTGTGGCTTGTCATATTTGGCCTTTATGTTGAGATATATTCCCTCTGTACCCACTTTATTGAAAGTTTTTTTAATCATAAAGGGATACTGAATTTTGTCAATTGCTTTTTCTGTATCTACAGAGATGATCATATGATTTTTAGCCTTCATTTTGTTAATGTGGTGTAGTACATTGATTTGCATGTGTTGAAACATCCTTGCATCCCTGGAAAAATTGCACTTGATCATGGTGTGTCATCCTTTTAATATTGTTGAATTCAGTTTGCTGATATTTTGTTGAGGATTTTTGCATCTATATTCATCAGGGATATTTGTTTGTGTATTTCTTTTGTGGTGTATTTGTCTGGTTTTGGTATCGAGGTAATGGTGGCCTTGTAAAATGAGTTTGGAAGTGTTCCCTCCTTTTCTATGTTTTGGGAGAGTTTGAGAAGGATTGGTATTAATTCTTCCTTAAATATTTGTTTTACGAGTAATTCACTAGTGTAGCTATCTGACCCTAGTCTTTTGTTTGTTGGGAGGTTTTTTTATTAATGATTCAATCTCCTTATTAGTAATAGGTCTGTTCAGATTTTCTTTTATTATTTACTCTTGGCAGGTTGTATGTTTCTAGGAATTTATGCATATCTTCTAGGTTGTACAATTTCTTGGCATATAACTGTTCAGTAAGAGGCTTTTGAAGTTTCCCGTAAGAGCAAAGTAGAATTGGGTCTAGGAAGCTCACAGTGAATACCTAGCAAAAAATGTATCCAGTTTTAGAACCAGAGAGAAAAGTATGTTCTGGTTTATCTATATTACTTAACTAAGTATTTGACCTGTGTGGCTCAGCTCACATTTCTACCCCTTTTGACTATAAAATGAATAATAATCTGTTAATAATCAGAACATAGTTTAAGTATAAGGTGATACAGTGGTATATTGGCTTGGATGTAATTGACTACCAGTAGCAAACACAGTCATTTACGTCATTATTCAGACTAATGGAAGGTATGGACAAGAGGGCCTGGTGACAGTCACCAGATTTGAGTTCTGCTAAGCTCTCATCTCTTTAGTTTGGAAGAAAAAACTCCAGGCAATATAATTTATCATTGTTTTGAGAGCATTGTACTTTTAATAGATGGCTTTTTTATGGGAGAATTTTTTTTGGCATGCTGAATTGATTTCTATAGAAATAACTTCCCAATCGTGTAAATCTACCTTTTTAGTAATCACATTGTGGTTTTGTTGTTTATTTAGTATTGACTGACACTGCCTAGTACTTGCGGCTATAGTATACAAAACTTTGAGGGTATATTATAGGTTTGTTGTTAAAAGTGAAAATGTATACACATAGTACAGTTTTAAATGATTGTATAAGGAAGTATATAATTTTTTGCTGATGGGAAATGTTACATATATAATTTCAGTAGAGGTAGTGTCAGATGAGATTCATGAATAACTGGGACTTGAACTGGATTTGAAGAATGGGTAGAATTTGGATAAGTAGCAAAGAATAAGAAGGGCATTCTGAATGAAGGAAAAGTTTGAAGATGATTAAGATAAGTCATCTGAGGTCAGTGATTATATCACCTTCACTGAACGATTTTAGATAGGAAATCAAGAAGTGGTTTGGGGACAAATTGTCAAGAGCTTTGAATGGTAGGTTGAGAAGTTTGAATTTTTCATGTAAGTCCCAGGGAACCATCCAATGATCATTATTATTTGTTTTTCCCTCTACCCCTCTATTAACCTTTTACTAGTTATTTAATGGTTAATTTAGCAATTACATTGTGCCTTTTTAATGTATTACATTATAACAAAAATTATGGCTTGAGAATATGGGAACCACGTTTAATACCATTTACCCTTTTCACCTTTTGCAGTAGTGTTGTCAAGTCTCTTTATTCTGCATATATTTTAAACACCTAAGAAATTACTAGTGGTGCTCTGTGCATTCAATATTCATTTGTTTCTTCTCTGAATTCCTTCTAGCATTTTTTGTTTTTCTGTCTGGGATCATTTTCCTTTGATACTACTTTGTAATGGAAGATTGATTAGCTATGAATTCTGAGCTTTTGTCTGTCTGAAAGTGCTTTTACTTCACCTTTCTTTTTGAAGAATGTGTTTGCTGGATATAAAAGTCTTAAGTTGGCAGTTCTTTTCTTGCAGCACTTTAAAGATATATTGTTTTCTGGCTTCCATCATTTCTATTAAGAAGTCAGTAGTCTGTCACAATATTGTTTCTGTGAAGATAATGTGTTGTTTTCTCTGTCTGCTTTTAGGATTTTTCTCTGATTTTATTTTTACAGTTTACTATGGTTTGCCTAGGTTGATTTACATGTTTTTGTATTTATTTTTTTGTAGATTCACTGCACTTGATTCTGTCTTTCATTAGATTGATGTCTTTAATCAGTTTTGGAAAATTTGTGGCCATTATATCTTCATTAGGCCGTTATATCCTCTCTTCTTAATCCATACTAGAAACCATCAACAGACAGCCTGTTTTCTCTTTCTTGGACTCTAATTACATGCTTGCAACGTACTGTGAAAAGGTGAACATTTCTCACATTGTCACTGCTTCCCCTGCCCCTCTGCTTTTTCTCTGTTTTTCAGTTTGAGTATTTTCTGTTCACCAGTCTTCGGTTCAATAATCCTGCCTTCTGCTGTGTCCAGCCGGCTATTCACCCATACATTGAATTCTTTTCTTTTTAATAGATTCAATTTATCTGTTGTATATCTGTATCTTTTCATCTATTTTGACTTTTTTTTTTTTTTCACCTCTCTTTTCTTGAATATATGAGTTAGTAGACAGGATTTTAGAATAACTAAATTCCAATATGTGGGTCACATGTGGGTCTCCTTTGGCCTTTCCTTTTAGTTGGATGATCTGTTGCTCTCTGAATGCCTAGAAATCTTTGAAAGTTAGACATTGTTTATAAGAAACTATGGAGTCCTCAGGTGATCTTGAGAAGAGTCACCCTTTCCTCTAATAAAGAGAGTTGTGGGTGTGTGGAAGGGGGTGGTGTAGTATACAGATTAAGCTAGGTTGCACTCAGTATGCGTTGAACACCTTCAGCTCCCCTTTGAACGGTTCTCTCCATCTGGAATGTTACTCCATTTGTCATCCTTGCGTCTGTCACTCTTTGATACCTTTAATTATACGATATCCAGCTTTTCATGGGGAGCATTGGCCTGCTGTAAACTGCTCCGTCATGCCTAGATGTGGTATTTTTTCCTACCAAATTGCTTTGAGCAGAAGAGTAGCATATTAGAAAGATTAGGAATAGTAAATAGTATTAGGAAGTCTGTTGATGGTTTTTAGTATGGATTAGGAGGAGAGAGGACAAAAAGGTTGTGATACTAAGTTATACAAAGGGGACAGAGGGAGTACATGAGAACAGACAGCAAACCCAGGATCCAAAATACTTGATATTTCCTTCTTTGGCTACTTCTCCCTGTGGTGTTCCTACAGGAAATAAAGGCATGGAAGAAAATGCAAGGAAAAGAATGCTTATAACGGAGGCAAGAAAAGACCAATCCAGGAAGAGCAAGTCAGCCCAAAGAAGAAATCCCAAATGTGTTTGGCCCCTAGCAAAGAGTAGAGCCAGTATAGAACTAGCTGTGATGAACTGCATCAGTTCATGCTACATGAGAAAAATTAGCATGCTGGGTAACACACATGGAAAAAATGTCTGTGTAAGCATGGACTGTCCTTATTCTGAGATTAACCTGTCAAATATTAAAATCTTGGGTTGTATGTTAAATGTGCTAAAGTGTGTTAAAAATATCCTTTCTTTTGTGAATTGACTGGTGATAGGAGATGGTCTATCTTTGTAAAATACAAATTGACACACCTATATCAGTTCTCCAGATTCGATTTTGAAATTTTTTTCTGCTACTTGAAGTCTAAATATTTTGGAACCACAATTTTTCTTAAGCCTTTTTCAAGTCTAAGTGGCCTCCATATAGGATTGGTCAAGTCCATCTTATTTTACCAAGCGCTTGGAGAGGGAAGGGAGGAAAGGGAGAGAGATCCTCAGTGATGGCCTTGAAAGTGATCAGTGGAGATTACCACTCTTCCTGGAGTGGTGAGGGAGGTGAAGTTGAAAGTCGGGAGGAGAACTGAAAATTTCTTCACCCAACAGCACTAGTAGTGAAAGAAATGGAAGAGATTTTTGTGGGGATAACAGATACTGCACTTTTAGATTGAGTTGAAGGGGATCTTGAAGTTTTCTAAAGTGTATTCACTGGCATCACAAAAGTCTCTTTCCATCTACCGTGTATAACTGCTTTTCAGGAAGTCCATACCCAACAGCTGAGTCACTACAGTAAAGGTATTCTGTATCATCTGCATTATACACAAATCATACAAAACAAAATTTAGCAAACAATTAGTATACCATATACAATATTATTTAATATTAATTTAAAACAGTTGACAGATATGAATACCACACATACAAATACTACAAACTGCCATTTTAATACTCAGCAAGGGTGTTTATGTTACTCTTTTTACACGTGTTTTTTTGTTCATTCTATTTGTTCTTGCTTCTTTGAATATCTAAATAAGTCTCCTAATCCACTTTACATTTCATTATACTTTATTAGATCAACATAATTTTTTAAATAGACATTGAACATTTTCTTGCTATATCCTGTTACTTAAATTCAGGATTTCAAAGCATCTGGTAGTTTTATGATTCTGGTTAGCTATAAAATGCTGGTGGGGTTATAGTTGACTTAAGTCGATTTTAAAACGTATCACTTTATAATTTGTAAGTATCTTTAAATAGTAAGTTTTTTTATTTCATGAAGATGTTTTCAAAGATTGATTCATTGTGAACAATTCAGAAAATGTGATTAGAAGGGTTTATCAAGAATGAGGAAAGGACTTTTTGCCTATGAATTACCTTATTTTTAAATTTTCTAATAACTTTTCTAGTTGTTATATGTGGATGATAGAAATGTAATATAAATTTTCCCATATTTTCTCAAGTGATATTTTAAATATGACTCATGACAAACTATTTGCATGTGCTCAAATGAGTAAAGTTATCTATTGCATGTGAGTACCCCATCCCATTCTTCTACCCTCATCTTAGCAAAAAAAGGAACTTTCCATGATAAATAATTTTCAGTTATTTTTTTCGTTGTTATTTCCCATTCTTTTTCACCTTTTGCGTTTAAGCCAACGGTAATTTTATACTGTGTTTTCCCGAAAATAAGACCTAGTTGGACAGTCAGCTCTAATGCGTCTTTTGGAGCAAAAATTAATAAGACCGGGTCTTGTATTAAAATAAGACTCGGTCTTATATTAATTTTTGCTCCAAAAGACGCATTAGAGCTGATGGTCAGGCTAGGTCTTATTTTTGGGGGAAACACGATGTATTGTTTCTATGGCTTGCCCTCTTAAAAATTGATTAGAAAAACATTTTCTTTTTGAAATCTTTTTATGTTTTATTTGAATGATAGTACTTAATTTTACTTTTTTCTATTCACTATAACTTTTACTTAGTACATAAACAACTTGTAACTCATATTCTGTTACAGATGGTTTGACATTGGTTGTTTGATAGTTGAAGATCCTGTCCATGGCATTCATCTAGAAACATTTACACAAGCCACACCAGTGCCTTCGGAGTTTGTACAACAGGTTAGTTATCTTTTTTTTTTCTTTCCATTATGCTCCTGAGAAACTTGCAATATTGTCTTCAAAATAAAAATGTGGTTATATATTTTGTTGGGAATAGCCTTTGTTTTTCAGTTTCCTATTTGTTTCATGTTTCATACCTCCCTACTTTTGTTTACTAACTGTCTTTGAAAAGGTAAACCTTTTCATATAACACGGTTAATCACTATTTTCCTCAATTTTTTTATATCATTGTTTTCCTTACCCTAAAATCAAAAACTTTTACTTCTTCTGTTGGTTTTATGTTCACCTTTCATTTAGTTTCCCCTTTATCCCACATTTTATTTCTCCTGTTACCTTCATTTCCTTTTTCTTTGTCTTAATCTTCCTCTCTTAGTTTGTTCATCTTTGGTAACAAGTAGAAACCTATTTTTTTTAAAAAGTTTAGAAACCTTAGTGAAAGGCACGTATTTCCCTATCTACATTGTTTCCAGAAGACTGTAAGCATTAATGTATAATGGTTTTGATTCCTTTTATATTTTTACATGTTACCTTTAATTCTTTCTTGAACTAAATGGATATAATATATATTTACATTGGGATCTTTGTACTCCTAAATAGTATTTTTGTTGACTTTTTTCCCTGTTCCCCATTTTGTAAAATTTTCATCACATTTGTTCTTACGTATATTGTCAAATATTATTTCAAAATTGTCTCAAAGTTTGGCATTTGAGAAGTTGATAAAGCTACTGGGTACTGTCCCAAGAAAACACATGGATGCACTCAGATACAAATTTGGCATATGTGTTCATAGAATCCCTGAAAGCAACTTGTGGCTCTCTTACCCAGGGGTTTACAATTGAGATGGGGACTAAGCATCTGCAATTTAGATGCTTAGAATTTTGAAATTGTATTGAATTTTATTTATACCACAGTTTCTTTTCAGAAGTTCAAGAAAGCATTTTCATAGATGTTAACGTTAAATTCACTCCAATATGAAGGTGATTTAAAGATTGTAAGCAAACATTGTGCATACTGTTATACCAATAAATTAGAAAAATTAGACAACATGGTTGGTGTTCTAGGAAAGTATAAATTGCCACAGTTGATTTAGGAATAAGAATTAGGTTGAGGGGCAACTGGTTAGCTCAGTTGGTTAGAGCGCGTGCTCTTAACAAGGTTGCCGGTTCGATTCTCACATGGGCCAGTGAGCTGCACCCTCCACAACTAGATTGAAGACAACTTGAGCTGCGTTGTCGCTGAGCTGCCAGAGAGGCGGCCGGATGGCTCAGTTGGTTAGAGGTGTGCGTGCTCTTAACAACAAGGTTGCCAATTAAATTCCCACATGGGATGGTGTGCTGCGCCCCCTGCAACTAAAGACTAAAAATGGCAACTGGACTTAGATGAGCTATGCCCTCCACAACTAGGTTGGAGGACAACTATTTGACTTGGAGCTAATGGGTCCTGGAAAAACCACACTGTTACCCAATAAAATTAAAAAACAGAATTAGGTTGAACCGTATGAAATTGCTGTCTGTGAAGTCATAAGCAGTCAAATATTGGCAGTTTCCTATGATTCAACCTTAATTACCTTCATGAAGCTTTCCAAAAGTCATCTCATTAACATAACAAGACACCTTCATAGCTCTTATCACTTAGGAAATTCCACGTTTTAGGAGCTCTGTGCCAGAAACTGGGATGAAGACCAAATGTGTATTATTATAAATCACACTATTACTGTCCACATCCTGGTCTTCAGACACAGATCTCACAGTGAATCATAAAGGTCAGTGCTAGAATCCCATTCAGTCGTTGATAGCTATCCAGGCCATTTAGGAGAAAGTGTCTCCCAGGGAGAGGCCACGCAGGTGTGTGGTCTGGCTTCTATTTGATCTGTTCAGGTTCCGAAAGCAGCAGTGGTGTCAGCAGTACATGGCTGGCTTCAGCCTTTCAGGCCTCTGGTGCAGGCACACCTCAGAGATAACGGCGGGGCTGGTCCAGACCACCTCAGTAAAGCGAGCATTTCAATAAAGCGAGTCACATGAATTTTTTGGTTTCCCAGTACATAGAAAAGTAATATTTAAACAGTACTGTAGTTTAAGTATGCAAACAACGTACATAGCTTAATTAAAAATTACTTTATTGCTAAAAAAAAAAAAAAAGTGCTAACCATCTAAGCCAGTTGGAAAATGGTGCTGATAGACTTGCTTGGCACAGGGTGGCCACGAACCTTCAATTTGTAAAAAAAAAAAAAAAAAAAAAAAATAGATAGAGATACCTGAAGCACAATACAGTGAAGCGCAATAAAATGAGGTTTGCCTATAATTGAGCTAAGAGATAGTATCATCCCTTGCACTGAGCCTTTTGAGTTGTTAGCATAATATTCAGTTTCCCTCATTACATAAACCATTTATTCATTCCTTTACCCATAGCTACTGTTTTTCCTTCTCTCTGTTTATACCCATACTTTTCCACCTTTGGAAGGGACATTAGGTTTGGCCCCTGTGCTGGGCTAGGTTGTAGGCTGCACCACTAGTCTAGCAAGTGCCTTTCCCTTAGCCTGTGGACCATCCCCTCAGTAAGCCAGGCTCCCATTACCCTCCTGCCTGACCGTAGGGCCAGGCCGTTGGCCATTACCCATGCATGGTAAAAACCAAACGGGATTTTACCACTGTCCAGTTCTTCCATGACTGCTGGGAAAACAGCATGCACTTCCACCCACCCAGCTGGTTTGTTTTCACCTTCAGTCAGAGTGATGGCCTTCCAATGGCGTGCTGTCCGTTCACCTTGGAACTGCCATCTGTAAACCAAGCAGCTCTTTGGTGTTCAGTTGAGAGCTGTTCATAGGGCACTGTCCACGTGGCAGTCGGCCCAGCAGCTCTTCAGGTGGCTCCAGAGGTAGTCCTAGGAAAAAAGAGACTCCCTGCTTGTATCTGTCCTTGCTTTCTGAGGCAGCATGATCCTGTGTAAACCATTTGTGTACTATTACGGAACTCTTCTGAGCGAGCGCTGCCAACCCTGTTAGGTGTTTCTTCAGCATCTCCGTAGGTAGGATGGGTTTCAAAGTTTTAAGATCAGTTTATGTCCTTCAGTCACAGAAGTAGTTTCAGTTAATACTGTCCAATAGCAAGGTAGTAAATGTCCCTCAAATGGAAATTCTCTAGTCCAGCATCCAGTAGTCATTGCTGGGAGGCACTCACGGGTTTTTGCCGTAAGCCCCAATCTATGCTCCACATAAGGCTATGGCACAGAGATTGTGTCCCTACCAGCACTCTGGCTTCTGTACTACACTGTGTGGGCAGCGGGTCTTACTGATTCCCATAAAGCATGTGTAATTAACAGAGCTTGAAGGGCAGATTTACATGCCTCTGTCATACAGCACTAGATAAGGGAAACGTTCCCCAGTGAGATATACTGTCCATCCCCCAAATACAATCAGGTAAAAGAAACACAGCCATTAGCAGTTGACAGCATTAGCTGTGTTTTTTTCTGAGTTTGTCATAATCTCTATTAAAAGTAACTTGAGAAAGTTTGAAATGTCACTTACAGCTATAGTGGTACCTCGGTTTTCGGACATAATCCATTCCGGAAGACCGTTTGAGTTCTGAAACGTTTGAAAACTGAGGCACGGTTTCCCCATAGAAAGTAATGCAAAA
This sequence comes from Rhinolophus sinicus, assembly GCF_057876585.1. NCBI lineage: Eukaryota > Metazoa > Chordata > Mammalia > Chiroptera > Rhinolophidae > Rhinolophus > Rhinolophus sinicus. The sequence continues at coordinate 87,993,000 of NC_142503.1, forward strand.
TGGTTTAAATCTGTTCCAGACCTTTAAAACCAACCCCTAAAACTGCAAGTTTAGTATGAATTTTACTATCTAATGATACCGTAGATCCATAAAATTCATGGCGTTCGTAAACCGAAATGTTCGTCAGTGGAGACATTCGAAAACTGAGGTACCACTGTATTTCCAATGATAAATAATATCAGTTTCATTTTTCCATAGGCTCAAAGTCTAACTCCCGAGGACTACAATCTGAGGTGGTCAGGCCTTTTGGTGACAGTGGGCGAAGTCCTGGAAAAGAATTTAGCAAATGTCAGCCGGACTGATTGGCACTTGACTTTCACGGGCATGTCACGTCGACAGATGATATACAGTGCAGCCAGAGCAATAGCGGGCATGTATAAACAGCGCCTGCCACCCAGGACCATGTGAGAGGACACTTACCTAGGGGACTGAGCCGTCCTCATCTCGAGCCTGGTGGGAAAGCAGAGATTGTCCCTTCTTAAACTGGGAGCTTCAGTGATCCAGCAGTTTCCACAATTTTCCTGTAGGCTGCAGCTTTTCTTTCTAGAAAGGCATGGTGTCATGCCAGCTGATGAAAAGAAACAGATCCTTTTTATGACTATAATTCATGTACCACAGTTCTCCAAAAAGAAAATATATAAATATTTTTATAGGACAATTTGATATACCAAATTCATGCGGTGCAAATTTGTGTATTGAGACATTTAACTTAATGATGTGTACATTATTTTGTTTTTTAAGAATACAGTTAATTAAAGAACATGTTTATTGGATATTCTTTAAAAGCATTGTTTCTTTTAATTCATGATTAATCTCTTCCTGTCAGTCTTTGAAGTTCCTGTGTGTGCATGTGATCTCAGGTCTGATGCTGAGCGCTGAGCTCAGCGGTTTAGCCTGACGCCCACTTGTGCACGTGTGTACACGTTTTTAACATGGGCCAAAACAACAGAACTGATTGCTTTCTTTTTGGTTATGTACACACACAGTCTGAATAATTCTACTTTTTCCTTTTTTCAAAAACAAGTTTTGGCTTTTTACAGATTTATGCTCTGAACACTAGGTAATGCATTTTGTTTTCTCATTGCTCTATGACAATTAGGTGGCAGATGATTCAAGCATATTTTAAATCAAGCATTTGGGTCATTTTTAAACAATGCTATTCAGTATTTCTCATTAAACTGACAACAGCCATTATTTCTGCTTCCACTCCTCTATATTGCCACTGTAATAGAGAAATTTTTGAGAAGAAATTACTTTGTTGTTTATGGGATTGTATGCCTCCTATTTTAAGTTTACTTCTTACTAAGTTTGCCTTAAACACTGCTTTTCTAACTTTGTGCTATTCTGCCTTTACTTTTTATGGAAGTTTTCAAAGAAAATTTTTATATTCAATCTGGTTTACTTAGTCCATTATGTTGGTATTTAGTGAAAGCTTCTGTTTTTTCCAAATAATATATTTTACCGTTTGGGGATTTATATGTTAATAAATCAAAATTAAATAGTATTGTCTTACATTTCTCAACTCTATGTATGCAAGTTCAAGTAACTTTTTGAAGATAGTTTCTTATATAAATGCAATTTAATTTTTATTTACTCTTCTGTGCAGTTCTTCAGATATAAAAGAATTAGCACAATCTTATATAAAGATTGAAGCTCTTATCCTATATTGTCATCACGTAATGTTTGCTTGTATTATTTCAAGTACTTATTTGGTTTTTGCTGTTTTTTACCTGGGGATGAGATGAGTAAGTATTAATTTTGCAGCTATGATATATGTTAATTTCCAAGCACTGTATAATGATTGTTCAGTGAAATTCAGACTTCTGTGTCATTAAAAGTAATGAGAGAGAAGAGAGATGTAACCAGTTATTGTGGAATAACAGGAACAGAATACTTCTTCCCCTCTTTATTGGTGTTTATAGAATGGTTCATCTGTGTGTTCTCTATCTTCCATGAATAAGAAAAACCTTTCTCTACTGTTGGCATTTATCCTTTATTTTCAAAAGCTACCCTTTTCTAACAGCATTTTATCATGGCGTGGCCGGGTGACTAATCACAGGGATGAAGGAAAATATTCCCATACTTAAAATATTTTTGCTACTTTCTCTCCTGTCACAGAAAAATTTTACAGATCCTAAAAAGTTTAAGTTTTAATTCTGTTCTTATTTTACCAAGTCTCAAATACTTTATGTGTTTTGAGTGGTTTTCATAGAATCACAAACACTGACATCCCATTAGATGGCTATTTTCCTAGAATCCTCAGACAGCAGTGGCAGAGTTACTCTATGTCCTGGTTGAAGCCAGGTGATTTTCCTGCACCTGGTAATTTGGTAAACCTTTTGCTCTTCGAAACAGTGTGAGTGGGTGAGGAGGTGGATTAAGGAAGGGCAGATGGAAAAGAGAAATACATGATCTGGTTCTGGCCATTTCTGATTCTTTATTTGGCCCAGACTTCTCTTTGAAAGGCCTTAGAGGGTGACTGACTCCACACACTCAGCTTTCCCAACTGCTTATTTGTTTTCTCATCCTTAGATTTCGGTGTTGTACAAGGGGCAAGGAAAGGAACTCTATCTCACATCCCACAGCACCATTAGCCAGGCAATCTGCTAGTGTTGGTATTGTGGCATAAGATGCTAGTCATCCGTCGAAGGCCAGGGTTCCCTTTACCAAGTGTCCAACGGCCCCTGTTCTTTTCTTGCTCATTTCCTTCTAACTCCTACAGTAGCATTTTTTAGTGAGAGTTGGATGGAGGGCTATTTGTTTTTTTCTCCCTGAAGCTTCTTAGGCAAACCTACACAGTACTTCATCACTGTGTTGTTTTGGTCGTGTTTGTGATTTTTTTTTTCACCCTTTCTGAAGTGCTCCAGGAACTACTTATTGAATTTTATAAGCTTGTACATGTCTTTATTTGAATTTAGTGTGGGGGAAAAAAAAAAGGAAAAAATGCAGGAAGAGCAATTTAACATCAACTTCAGTTCAAGATCCGATTCTTAAGTTTATCAGGTAACTTTGGACCTAGAACTGTGCCTCAAACTTCTGGAGTTGGAAAGCTTTAGGTAATACTAGTACTTTTTTCTTCTGATCTCTTATCATTACTTCCCATTCTTTGTTCCTCTTTCTCAAGGATTAATGAGGTAGAAAATCGAGATGAATGAATATAGACAAAATGGTAGTACGATAGAAAGTGTAAGAGTACAAATAAACGTGTATTATGTACATCTATTAAAAAATTATGCAAATTAGTGATATACTCAGGGTCAACTAAATTAATATGTTCTTGGCTAAATAAAATTCTTAACAGGAATTTCTGTTCTGTGAAGCCAAACTGATAATATTCTATGTTCTGAAGGCTGTTGGGTTATGCGTAAATTATTGAACTTGGATTTTTACTCCCAGAATCTGGTGTTCATTTTTAAGGTATTATGCAGGATGATGTGTTGGAGAAAACCAACTTTGTAAGTATGTAAATATAACATAAATAAATAATACCTCGACTTATTTCCCAGAGGTGTATAGTGATTTTTTTAAATGCTAATTCATATTAATATTATACTAGAAGGACTGTTATTCCCTTTTTTGTCTAAGGTGGCTACTGGCTACCAAGAATTTTTATGGAACAACTTCAAACACCATCTTTCAAGTGGAGCTATAATAACATTGAATATAGCAGAATTGCTAACTTCAAGGTCAGAGAACTCAGAATGTTTAGAGAAGATACACTGGAGATGTAATAAACAAGAAGTTAAGGTCTATGTCCGCAGGGAAACCTCTTGAGTGCTGACTTCAATTTACCCTTGACCCAGGTGTCCTCTTTAGGAAAATAAGAAAGTTTCTTGTTGCTATATTTGCTATTAGCCTCTAATCCCAGGACTGTAGTTTTTTGTTTTGATTTAGCCCAGGAGGGAGTACTTGACAAAAGGCAATGAAATATTTATTGGGGGTTTTCTTGTTTGCCGAAAGACAACTATACTGTTTTCAATAGACTAGATAAACAGTAGGGCCCAGAAAAGTCTCTCTTAAATGTATCGTTTGTTTCAGAATTAACTAGTGGAGAAAGGAAAAGTTTTGGAAAGACAAAGTTGTCAAGGCTGATAACGAGGAGATTTCTTAAATTTACAGATGAAGGAAATCTTTGAAATCATCCTTAAAATGAACACATTTTAAGAATTTAAAACAGTAAGAAAGGCCAGAGAAGTTAACATTTTTGTGGTAAGTACCTTTGTTGGTTAGGCATGGAGTAGGGGTTTCTGATCACAGGTGAGGTAACTGAAACAGCTTATCTAGTGTCATTACAACAGCTGAGTCACAGGTAAAGTCCAGTGGTTTTTGACTTACTAAACCATTCTCTGCCAAAACATCCTAAATGTTTCTTTTAGGAAGTTAAAACGGGTGTGTAATTCTATAAATGCTTGTTAAATTCTACTTACTTCAAATAATAGCATGAGTATTTGGCCCTAGTATACTTTTCACTTTACAGTATTATGTTTAAGGAAAACTATTTTTTACACTGTTTTAAGTTTGAAAGTGCTATTTTGGGTTTTGCTGCTGTTTTACATTTTTTCCCAAATTTGAGAAACCATAACCTAGATTGACCTTTGATTATCATTTTTAGGATTAAAGCCAGAAATGTTCAAATTGTTAAACTAAGCTTCAAGCAAGGTATTGACCACATACCTTTTAAAATACAGTGGTACTGCAGTTTTCTAACGTAATCCGTTCCGGAAGACTGTTCGAGTTCTGAAACATTCGAAAACAGCTGACGGCTAGGCCTCAGGATCTTGCACTCAGCGGAAGCTGCGTGACATGTTCGACTTCCGAGGCGTGTTCGAAAACTGAAACATTTACTTCTGGGTTTATGGTGTTCGTAAACCAAAATGTATGTCAACAGAGATGTTCGAAAACTGAGGTACTACTGTATTTTTTAACTATTTGGAGAATGCTCCAGGAAACACACTTTGAGAACCACTGCTCTAACATGATTCCTGATTCCTTCTGCATGGCGTCAGATACTTTAGAGTGATGTTACCAAGATGGCGACATAGGTCATTCCTGACTTTGATCTCCCTCACAAGAACTAAACTATTCAACGACAAGACACCAATGAGAGTCTGAGAACATGGGAGGTGAGACTGAGCACCCTCCTGCACCACAGACCCAGACAGACGGATAAATTGAGCATAGAGCTATGCTCCCCCAGGCCAGCATTGCTGTATGCCAAGAGGTACCCCCTGAGTCTGCAGCTCCCCCAGTGTGTGCGTAACTTTTGAGTCCCCACACCAGTCTCACTTCACAGAGATTGCAGAGAAATCTACACTGGGAATTCCCACTGGCCCAACCACTGGGAATCTGAATGTGACCGGGAAGTGGGGAGGGGCTTGCCACAACCAGCACACGGATCTTGGCATATCGAGTTCCTATCTGCAGCCACCAAGTAGTAATCCCAACCAGTCACTTTGCTCATGTGCAGAACCAAGTTGGTGGCACCGTCTGACCATGGAACTTGGTGGGGGTGCTGGTATACCTGAATTGGGTCCCCAGACGAAGAGCCTCACCAAACCTGCAGCCTAGTCTGCTCCCTCCCAGGCAGGGGAGCTGAATCATAACCAAGCCTGCTGCTCCTAGCGCCATCTGAACAGAAAGGTCAGCAAGAACGCCTGGAAGCTGTGTAGCCTGAATGCTTAAACAGAGAGTATGAAGTGCAGAGCTAATCATATACAGACCAAAGCCAGTGCTGGGTGTGGAGGGTTACCCCCTCCAAGGCAGGGAAGCTAATTCAAAGCATGGCCCACTTCTCACCAGAAAGCCTGACTGGGAAAACCTGAGAGGCTGCTTGGAGCTGGCTCTCTCCTTAGGGCAGCTAAGAATATCCCCACCCACTACTGAGTGAAGGTTCCACCCCTGCCCAACCAGAAAGCCTGGCTGGACACCTGGAAAGCCAAGCAGCCCATCAACACTTGAGCAGAGAGTCCAGGAGGCAGAGCTAATAGTGCCCAGGAAAAGCCGGAGCCCAGGATGGGTCAGCTTGAGTCCAGACCATAAACAAAGAACCCTACTGGGTTTTTGAATTGGTTCTCCCACTGCCTGGATAGGGAATCTAATTTGTAACCCCACTCATTGCTGAATACAGCCCACCCAACCAGGTAACTTAACCACACAGCACATGGGAAACTGAAGCCCATCCAACAGCTCTGCTTATGATAGGATTTGAACAGAGTATAGCTAGTGGCTTTCCCTATCTGCAGAGCAAAACTGGTGGTCTTGTCTGGCCAGAGAATTTAGTGCACACCCTAGCCTGATTCAAGTCCCCAGTCAAGATGCTGTGCATGTCTTAGGCCCCATCCAACAGTCCCACCAGATGAGGGAAGCTAATTCATAGCCCCATCTACTGCTGAGTATAGTATCCAGTCCCGACTGTCTAGTAAGCCTGACCGGAGAACCCAGGCAACCTGTGGGGCTCATCCTACCACCTCGCTTGGGCAGAGAACAAAGCCAGTAGTAGTCTTATCAAATGATTCCCAGACAGTGGCATCTCTCCCACCACCCCTCACTCAGCTCAGAGCTCAAGCAGTGGACTCACTCATAAATAGACCCTGACAGCAAGCCCTACCTGCCAAAGGACATTATCAGCAGACGCACTCAGAAACCCAAACTGAGTTTACTGGTGAAGAACTATCTCTGCCAAAGAAAACCTATGAATTCTGGAAGAAATTACTTACTCAAATGCACAAATACCAGCTTAAGGAACTAAGTAAGACTCAGGAAAAATCAGGTAACATGACACCACCAAAGGAAACTAATAAAGCTTCAATAACTGACTCAAAAAATAGAGAGCTATGAACTGTCAGACAAAACTTCAGAATAATCTTCTTAATGATGTTTAGTGAACTACAAGAACACACGGACAACTAAATTAGGAAAACAATGTATAAACAAAATGAGAAGTTTAATTAGGTAATAGAAACCATCCAAAAAGAAACAGAATTCCTAAAGCTGAAAAATACAATGAGAGAACTAAAAAATTAAATCAAGAGATTGAAAGCAGACTGATAATGAAGAAACAATGTTACCGAAAAGAGAGGACATTTGAAATTATCCACAGGAGCAGAAAGAGGAAAAAAAGAATGAAGAAAGCCTACGGAAATAATGGGACACCATCAAAAAAAAACAATATTTGCATTGTGAGAATATTTGCATTCTGAGAAAGAGGGAGAGAAAGTATCTTTAAAGTAATGATGGCAAAAATGTCCCATACCTGGGAAGAGACATGGAAATCCATGACACCCAAAGGACTCCAAATAGATTGAGCTATATAGGGATGTACTGAAACATATTATCACTAAACTGTGAAAAGTCAAAGACTAGAAATGATTTTGAAAGCAGCAAAAGAGAAAAGTTACATACAAGGGAATCACCATAAGACTATTGATGTTTTTTCCTCACAGAAATGTTTCATTCCAGGATAGAATAGGATAATTTATTCAAAATATTGAAAGAAAAAAAACTCAACAAGAATTCTATACCTGGCAAAACTGTCCTTACAAATGAAGGATAGACTTTCCTGAACAAACAACAGCTGAGAGAGTTCATCACCACTATCCTGCCTTATGAGAAATGCTAAAAGGAGTTCTTTCAGTGGAAGTAAAAGGATGCTAATTATCATAAAAACATAGAGGGTAGTGTAAAACTCACTACTAGTAAATAGTCAAAATTAGATTCTGTAATATGGTGATGCATAATGCACTTCTGACTAGTTTAAAAGATTAAAAGATTAAAAATGTAAAAAATGACAATAGCTACAATAATCCTTTATTGGTTACAAAATATTAAAAAATATGTAAACTATGACATGAGTAATCTAGAATGTGAGTGAAAGCCTAAGTATAAGTTTAAAGTTTAGGAATGCTATTGAAATTATTTTGTTATCAGTTTAAAATAGGGTGTTATAACTTCAAGATATTTTATGTAAGCCTCATGATAACCACAAAGGAAAAACCTGTAGTAACTGCACATATACACAAAAATGTTAAGCCAGAAGTCAAAGGATACTGATACCAAAGGACATCAAAACACAAAAAGGACAGCAGGATAACAAGGAACAATGGATCTACAAAACAGCCAGAAAACAATAAAGTGGTAATAGTAAAGTCCTTACCTATCAACAATGACTTTAAATTTAAATGGATTAAGTTCCCCAATCAAGAGACACAGAATGAATGAATGGATTTAAAAAAAAAAAAGAGAGACCTAATAATATGCTGCCTACAAGAGACACACTGTAGCCTTAAACACACAAATAGGCAGAGAGAAGGGGATGAAAGCAAATAGTAACAACAACAACAACAAAAAGCAAGTGTAAACTATACTTACAGCAGACGAAATGGATGTTAAAAAAAAGACTGTAATGAGAGACAAAGAAGAACATTATATAAAAATGAAGTCAATTCATCTAAAAGATATAACAAAAGTTAGTATTTATGCACCTAAATATATAAAGTAAAACTATAGAGGTAAAAGGAGAAATAAGCAGCAGTATAATTATAATTAGGAACATCAGTACCTCACTCTCAATAATGGGTAGATCATCCACACAGAGTATTAGAGAAAAAATCAGTGGAATAGTGGAACTTGGCAAGAGTGGAAGTAAAATCAGGGACATATTAGTCCAAGTTTATGGGGATAATGCCATGAAGAAAACAGCAGTGTACAAATGGATTAAACGTTTTTCTGAGGAGAGAGAATGCAACACTGATGCAGAGAGGTCAGGGCGGCCAGTAATGAGCAAAACTGACAAAAACATTGCAAAAATGTGTTGAATTGTTCGTCAAAATCATCGGCTGACTGTGAGAAGCATAGTAGACCAAGTAAACATCTGTAGAGAAACAGTCAGGAAAATCTTAACTGAAAATCTTGGGATGAGAAGGGCATATGCAAAAATAGTCCCCAAGTTGCTGTTGCATCACAACAATGCATCAGCGCACACGGCACTGTCTGTGCATGAGTTTTTAGCCAGTAAACAAATAACTGTATTGGAACACCCTCCCGCCTCACCTGACCTGGCCCCCAACGACTTCTTTCTCTACCCAAAGATAAAGGAAATATTGAAAGGAAGACATTTTGATGACATTCAGGACATCAAGGGTAATATGATGACAGCTCTGATGGCCATTCCAGAAAAAGTTCCAAAATTGCTTTGTAAGGTGGATGAGGCACTGGAGTCAGTGCATAGCTTTCCAAGGGGAGTACTTCAAAGGTAACCATAGTGATATTCAGCAATGAGGTATGTAGCACTTTTTCTAGGATGAGTTCACGAACTTAATTGTCAGACCTCGTATGACAAATCCACAGCTAATATACTCAATGGTTAAAAGCTGAAAGTGTTTTCTTTATGATCAGGAATAAGACAAGAATATCCACTTTTACTACTTTATTCAACATAATATTGGAAGTCCTAGCCACAGCAATCAGACAAGATATAAAAAGCGTACAAATTATTTGCAAATTACATGGCACTATATATAGAGAACCCTAAAGATCCCATCAAGCACTATTAGAACCAATAAATGAATTCAGCAAAGTTGCAGGATACAAAATTAATATTCAGAAATCAGTTGCATTTTTATATACCAATAATGAACTATCAGAATGAGAAATTAAGAAAACAATCCCATTTACAATTGCGTCAAAATAAGATAAAATACCTAGGAATAAATTTAACCAAGGAGGTGAAAACCATGTACTCAGAAATCTGTAAATGTGAAGAAACACATTGAAGATACAAATAAATGGAAGCATATATTGTGCTCATGAATAAAAAGAGTTAACATTGTTAAAATGCCCATACCACCCAAAGCAATCTATAGATTCAATGCAATCCCTATCAAAATACCAATGGCATTTTTCACAGAACTAGAATGAATAATCCTAAAATTTATATGGAACCACAAAAGACCCCAAATAGCCAAAACAATCTTGAGAAAGAAGAACAAAGAAATCTTGTAACCTGATAACTATACTACAAGCCCATTGTATTAAAAACAGCATGGTACTGGCATAAAAACAGACACATAGATCAATGAAACAGAATAGAGAGTATAGAAATAAATCTATCCTTATACAGTCAATTAATCTCTGACTAAGGAGGCAGGAATATACAATAGGGAAAAGACATTCTCTTCAATAAACGGTGTTTGGAAAACTGGAGAAATACATGCAAAAGAATGAAATTGGATCACTTTCTTACACCATCTACAAGAATAAGCCTAAAATAAAAACTTAAATGTAAGACCAGAAACCATAAAACTCCTAGAAAAAAACATAGGCAGTAAACTCTTTGACATCATTCTTACAAACATTTTTTTTTTTTGATAGGTCTCCTTGAGGTAGCAAGGGAAACAAAACAATAAATAAACAAATGGGACGACATCAAACTAAAAAGTTTTTGCATAGCAAAGAAAATCATCAACAAAACGACAACCTACTGAAAGGCAGAAGACACTCACCAGTGATACATCTGATAAGGGATTAATATCCAAAATATATAAGGAACTCATACAACTTACCACAAGAAAAACAAACAATCCAATTGAAAAACGGGCAGAGAACCTGAATAGACATTTCTCCCAAGAGGACATACAGATGACCAACAGACCTATGAAAAGATGCTCAACATCATGGATCAACAGGGAAATGCAAACCACAGCCACAATGAGATATCACCTCACTCCTGTCAGAATGGCTACATCAATAAATCAAGAAACAGTGAGTGTTGGCAAGGATGTGAAGAAAAAGGAACCCTTGTGCACTCTTAATGGGGTTGTAAATTGGTTAGGTCACTATGGAAGACAGTATGAAGTTTCCTTAAAAAATTAAAAATAGCACTACCACATGACTCACTAATTCCACTTGTAGTTATTTATCCAAAACACTAATTCCAAAAGATATATTCACCCTTATGTTCATTGCAGCGTTATTTACAATAGCCAAGATATGGAAGCATCCTGTGTCCATTGATAGACGAATGGATAAAGCAGTGCTACATATAGAGAGTGCCAAAAAACTGTATACACATTTTAAGAAAGGAAAACTGTATTAAAATTGTAATACTCTATATATAACAATAATAAAAGATGAATACCAGTCACGTTTGACTTCTGCAATTACAAGAGGTGCTCAAAGTGGTTACCATCAGTGTCCAGACAGTTCTAATTGTGGCGAACTACTGTTTGAGCCACGTTGATCAAAGTGTCCACTTGTATACATTTTTGGGCATTCTGGTATATAAAATGGAATATTACTCAGCCATAAAAAGAGTAAAATTACTCTTACCATTTGCAACAACATGGATGGACCTAGAAGGTATTAGGCTAAGTGAAAAAAGTCAGAGAAAAACAAATACCATATGATTTCACTTATATGTGGAATTTAAAAACAAAATAAACAAACAAAACAGAAACAAACTCATAGATACAGAGAACAAACTGATGATTGCCAGATGGGAAGGGGTGGAGGGGATGGATAAAAAGGGAGAAGGGATTAATAATTCAAATTGCCAGTTTTAAAAACACTCACAGAGATGTAAATACAGCATAGGGAATATAGTCAGTAATACCATAATAACTACGTATGGTGTCAGATCGGTACTAGACTTACCAGGATGATCACTTCATAAGTTATATAAATGTCTAATCACTATGTAGTAGTACACCTGAAACTAGTATAACATCATATATCAACTGTAATTGAAATAAATGGGGTTCCAGCTCAAGATGGCGACATAGAAAGACCCTGAACTACATCCTCACACAGACACATCAAAACTACAGCTAAATATCGAGCAATTTCCTGTAGAAAAAACCCCAAAAGCTAGTCAAGTGATTCCTACATATGGGCAAATAAGAAAAAGCCCACACTGAAGCTGGTAGAAGAGGCTGAGAAATAATCTTGCCATAAACTCCACCCCGGGTGCAGCGACCACAAATGGGAGGGAACTCACAGCCCCTAGTTCTCCCTGAAGAGCAAAGGATTTGAAGCCCACATCTGGTACCTCAACTCTTAAGACCTCCCCATGAGAGAAGAGCTCCCAGAACATCTGTGGCTCAGAGCAAACAGGGCCTGTGTATGACCTACAAGGCCATATAGCAAAGTGAGAAACAGTTCTTAAAGGGCTCATGTGTACCAACCCACCCCAGGGCCCAGTGTAGAGGCATCTGTGCCTGTTACTTAATTACCTATTATTCTCTTCTATTTTCCCATCTTTGGGCTCTTTCATCCGTGCTTTACCCCAAATAGTATAGAGATGAGTTTCCTTCAGCCTTTGCAGAGTTGACATATCTAGGATAACTCCCAACACTGTGAAAAGTTAGGACCTGATGCAATAGCCTAAAACTCTTCCTCTAACTTTACTCCTTATCTCTGCTTAATTTAACATGAAAACAATGGGTAGAATAAAAATTCAAATGTTCCTAACAAGCAAAGCTAATTAGATTCTTGAGTGTCTTCTGCAACACAAAAACTGAAAGAGTTTTGAAGATGAAGCACCAATTAGCAGGGCTTGTCATGGAAAGAACACTTACAGAGCAAAACTTAACGCCCCATTTTTAGATTTGCGTAATGGTTTGTTGGCAAGCCGGGTCATTTTCCCCTGTCTCTTTGCCTATGTGAAATGCTTTCAAAGGGTGTAGGCAAGTATTATTGTCAGCAGGGACTTGGCAACTAATGTCTCCTTCCTGGACCCCCTGGGCTCAGCCTCAAGACAGTGAGACCACCAGCCACCCAGGCGATGTTTTATAGGTGTGATGCTATGAAAAGGAGGGCAATAAATTAGGGGGAGCTGGAGACCGTCTGTCTCTTTCAGAACACCCCACTTTGGGTATATGAAATGTGTGCTGCCGGTAGGAGTTTCTGAGACACGATGATGAAGTAGAGGTCTGCTTATATGATTTTACTGTTTTTTCAGCTGACTTGGCCCCAGTGGATACATAAGGGTGTGTGTATGGGGGTGGGAGGAATGATGAAATTGCCTAGTAGTAAAAACATAATTCTCCCTGCTTCTTAGTTTGAAACTGAGGAATGGTAGACAACTATTTCCATGAAGTAATAACTGTCCCATGAATAAGCTTCCATTAGTTACAAAAAAATCAGTCTATGCCAATTGCAAGTGAAAATGTGCATGGAATCAGGCTGGAAAGCATAGATATATTTAGCATACGATCAGAGAGACAATTAACTAGACTTTTAGTTTCCACTGTTGATGCAGGAAGATCAAATCCACTTAATCATACCCATGTGTCTATTAGGTTGATGTAAAAGTTATTGCGGTTTTTGCAATTATTTTTAACCTTTTAAACCGCAATTACTTTTGCACCAACCTAATACATATCAGATGGGTAGATAAGACTCCATGAGTGCTTAGTTCCAGGTACTCCTAGGCACTTTATATACATTATCTAACTTAGTCTTCACTTGGCAGGGAAGATACTATTGTCCCCATTTTACAGTGAAAAACTGAGGCTCACAAATGTTAATTACTTATCTAAGGTCACACAGGTAGTAAGAGAGGGCAGGAAGACTCACACCCTGTCCTGTCAGGTGCTGAATTTCACGCTGAGATATAAAATGAAGCTGTTCTTCAAAATTCTATAAAACTCTACCTACTTACCTACCTGCCTACCTACCTTTGTGTGCATGTGTGCTGCTACATGCCAGGCAACTCTGGGGCATAATAAGCCTGATTATCCTAAGTGAAGACAAATAACCTTTTCTCACTTATATGTGGAATCTTAAAGGAAGAAAAGCAAACAGCCGAGTGCATAGATACAGAGAATGTATTAGTGGTTGCCAGAGGCAGGGTGTGGGGGTGAAATGGATGAAGGTGCTCAAAAGGTGCAAACGTCCAATTATAAAATAACAAGTCATGGAGATGTAATGGACAGCATGGCGACTGCAGTTCATAATACTGTATTGTATATGTGAAAATTGCTAAGAGAGATCTTGAAAGTTCTCATCACAAGGAAAAAAATAACTGTATGCCGATGAAGGTTAACTGGACTTATTGTGGGGATCATTTTGCAATATACACAGCTATCCAATCATTATTATATACACTGGAAACTGTTATATGTCAGCAATTTCTCAATAAAAAATCAAAAAGCATTGTTATACTGCTCTGGTTTTAGCAAATTTTTATGTATAGTGTTAAAAAAGAAAAAAAAAATTTTTTAATTAAAAAAATAAATAAACCTGGAGTTTTGCTCTGGAGGAGTCATAGTGGAGATAAATGCCTAAGAAAGTGATAGCAAAACCCCTATGACCAGGCCTGCTGTTGAGGCCTATGATATGGGATCACGGGAGGGAGCCATTAGGATGCTTTCTAGAGGAGATGACATTCGCAGGTCATGACAGAGGGCCAGGGTTCAGCAATGTTCTGATAGAGGGAAAAGCATGTGTGAGCACCGGAAGATGAGCACGTGAGAAATAGGAGAAGAGGCTGAAGAAGTGGGTTAGGGTAATTCCATGTTATTGCACTTTTCCAGAAAGATCACCAGATAATAAAGTGTTTTTGTAGAAAAACAGGTGGTACGTAGCAGTGTAGAAGATGAATTAGCAGAGAAGAGGGAACTCAACTTGGAAGATATGAAAACAGTCTCAATAGGAAATGACTAAGGCCTGGATTAAGGCAGTGGTGTCCAGGACAGATGTCCCATAGTTCGGTGATGATGCCAGCTCAGAATGAGTGTGGTCTGTGCCCTGGAGACTAAGTGGGGTTCCAGTTCAGTGAAGTACCCCAGTTCAGTTCAGGGGTACTATCAGTGAAGATCATCCTCCAGGCCAAGGAGCCATTTTGATGGAAAGAAAGGCTTTGAACAGTGGATGTATGTATAAGATACTTAGGTAGACGAAGTCTTTGGTCATCTGCTGGCTTGAAGGTATTTCGGCTCACAAGAGAAACATGCTCTATTCTGGCTGGAGATTATGGAAAGTTTGAGTTCTGCCTCATTATTTCACCATCTCACAGAGCCAAAAGGAATTGTGCCACTTTTGGAGCATATCTGAATTATCTGAGGCATCCTGGAAAAACTCAGTTCCCACACTAGAGAGGTTCCCAGAGATACCTGGCAGACCAGTATCACCTCTGGGAGAAACATGAAACCTCCAACACCCTTATGTTATAAACTCAAGGATGCATGCTGGAAATTGTCTTTTGAATTATAAAGGCACGCCAAAGCACCTTCTTGCATTCCAGCTTCTCCATTTTCTCTTCCCTCCCTGTAAATCTGGGGTAGGATAAATTATGATTTCTTTAGCTTTAAAAATGAGACAATACATGGCTGGAGACTGTACCCCTGTCACTAGAGGGCAGCAGTTGCACGTAAAATGTCTAAGTATCAAAGTTCATAAACATTGGTCAAGTACAGCAAAATGTCACATAGAAATAGCTTGTCATAACGTAGCTTCTCCACTATCCCATCCTCACTAACTCCATTTCTGCACCTGCATAAAAGAACATGCTCACTGATTTTATAGGGTTTTCAGAATTTTCTTTTAATTCAGAAACCTACTAAGTTGGAGATAAAAGGAACATGTTTTTCACCAAATTACATGATTACATTGTCTTTGCTACCACTTACCTGGTTCTTACCATGTGCCAGGTAATGTGTAAAATCTTCTATGAACTTTGCACATAGTTTCATTTCAGACCCTGCAACAAATGGAAATGGTTGGTACGGGCAGAATGTCTTCCCCAGGTGACAGAACTGCAGGATAAAATTTACCACCCTACACTGTAGAGTATAGGTGCCTCCATAAAGCCTAGACGTGAACTTGCTCTATTGAAAGTTTAGAAAGAAAAACTGCTCAGACATTTGGTTTGTGTGACCCTGCATGGGACTTCGCAGAAACAGAGTGTCACGAAGACGCTGCCAACGGTTCAGTTTCCACCAGCTTTGCATCAGGGAGCTGAACCCCTGTGCCAAGACCTTGCTTGAGTTTACAGAAGTAAAACTGGGCTGTTTCTTATCCCGATGTTTTCCCTAATCCATATTTCTGTGCTTTCGCAAAACAAAACAAAACAAACAAGCAAAAAACCACTGGAGCATTCACCATAGAACTATTTGAGGTTGCTGAGTGCTGACAGGTACTCTGTACCGAGTAGAATGACAGGGACTCTGCCTACCCCAGGCAGGCACACCCAATATCAGGTCAGCTATAATTAGCACCTGGTGAGAGGTCACGGAAGCCAGGCTGTGGGAGCCAGTGCATTAGGGGCTCTGTGAGCGAGTGCATTAGCTGCCATGCATTTCTGAGTCGTGTCAGGCGGGATCTTCAATTACTGTGTGCTCTGTGCTGTAGACTCTAAAAATGGAAATTAAACCACCGGCTCCTCACCAGACGGTGCAAGGCTTGATGGATAAGTTTAATGAACCCAGGAGGAAGGAACTAGCCCACATAGAAGGTAAAAGAAGGATTCAGAAGGGTGAGGTTTTCTTGCCCGTGGAATCCATGCCTCATCCCCAGGACGGAGGCAAGCAGGTGGAAGGCGTACTCCCACTGGAGGACAAGTTAACGTCACACACTGAGAGGCCACTGAGGGCTTGGCACCGGGCTAGGTTTAAATCAGCTTAATGCTCTTAGGAAGAAAACATTTATTCTTGTTTTACAAAGGAAGAAACAGGGCTACACTGATTTTAAAAACCTGCCCAAGGTGAGGCTGCTGGTTATAAGAGGTAACAGGATGATAAGGAACAGCCGCCACTGCCCACGCACATCCCCCATCCCGAGCACCATCCTCCTCTCTGATCCTTACAACACTGCAAGGCAGATACTAGTATCGTACCCATTTTGTAGATTAGAAGCCTGAGGCTAGGAGATGTTCAATCACTTACCTGAGTGCACCACCACTTCTTGACCCTCTCTACCCCATAGCGACCCTTCAGGCATTCTCTGCCACACCACGTCCCCAGATTTGCTGCATCCTTCTAGAATTAAACAAAGCCTGATAATTGACATGCACACCTTGGAAAACCTGTGTTAGAATCAGATCACAATGACCAGCATCTTCCAGGTGTCTGGCAGAGCAATGACCCTATGCATCTATCCACACGAAGGGTCCCATGACCAAGCACATTTAGGAAACTTAACATGCTGTGTCTTCCTCTCAGAGATTCCTAACCTTACCACATGACATCCTGGAAAACATAAGAAACTTTCTCGATCAAGGACAGCATTGGCACAAACCACCTATACTTACTTCAGTTACGTGAACTCCACCTCAGCCTCCAATATGGTTTTATTGCACCATATCTATGAAATGAGCTGCCACATAACAGCACTGAGAGCAGGTTCTATATAAGCAGTGAGGTTATTCTACCATCATTTCCACCTGTAAACAAGGCTACTGAAGCATGCGGGGGAGGTGCTGGAGGCTGCATTCAAGGTGGTGGGCCAGCCTTCCTAATCATCCCCTCCCCCGGCATAAGATAAAGTAGGGCTGGGAAAAAAAATATGGATTTTCAGTCGGTTATGGGCTGCGCTCTACTTAAGCTTAGTTTCCTCATCATTAGATGAGGATAAAATTAGTCCCTTCCTCTTATTTTTGTGAGCAAATAGCTCAACAAATGTGAGTTATCACTAGGAGGCCAAGGGAAAGCACCTGTCGAATATGAGGGTGTGAAGCCTCCTCGTGGGAGAAAATTAACGTCCCCAAGTGCATCTGAGAATCCATTTTGGTAAAGTATAAAACTTTCTTCACTTTCAAGTTTATTTGGCCAAAGCATATTTAAAGGCTAAACTCATTCTTTCTTGGGAGGAAGTATGAAGAAGCAGTAGAGGAAGGAACTGACCGATATGGAAAAACATATGAAGAAGAGTGAACAAAATCTTTGGAAAAGAATGCAGACCACTCCTTTTCTTTAAGAATAGCAAATCTGCGAAGTGACGTCAGATCACATCTGTCGGAAGACCACAGGCTGCCTGGGGAGGTGTGCAAGGGACATGGGCTAAGTCAAGATGAAAATGGGTGCATATAAGGGACACTGTTCCATCAGTATTTTTTAAAAAATAATTTATCCTTGAATTTATTAATTTTCAAATATGGGCTTTTATTGAACCATATTTATATTTATTTCTATTGAACTTAGTAAATATTATGAACAGTAAAAAAAAAAAGGATTCCACAGAACCCTTTAAATAGATTCAGCCTGTTTCCATTCAAGTAACTGCTTCATTCCATAGATGTTTAATCTGAAGGAATAATAGATATTCCTCTGGAAAAATCCTGAGCAGTTACAGATCTGTTCCTCCCTGCCTTGGACCAGTTCCCCTTCCTCCACTGGTGTAAGACAGAGCACAAAGGTTTGTAGGCCTCACGCCAAGGGAGCTGAGTTAGACATGGGTGAGGGCAAGGAGGTGACAGAGGAAGCTGCGGAAAGTCAGAGAATAGTATTCCGAAAGACAGAGGCTTCTTCTCAAGGCTGCTTAAGCTGCATCTATTCCCAGAGGCTAATTAATTCTTGAAAGGAGAGAGGGAGAACAAGCAACCAATACCACTTTGCATACATGTTACAGAATGCAAAGAAAGAACATGCATTTGTGTGTATGTGTGTATATTCATGTGTGTGCATTTTTAATATCAAAGACAGTAAAAGTATGTTCTGCAAGTCACACAGGTGGGGCGCCTTTTTAGATATGATTGGACATATTAAGTCCTTCAGAGGACTTCAACGTCATAAAACATGGCACTTAATCAACTGCCTTTGTTGCTTTAAAATAAATCTCTATTAAAAATGGGTTCACTTGGAAGCATGACAGGATTTTTCAGATCAAGGCAAGGGAAGTAATCCTTTACGATTGCTGAATAATACATGGAGAACACTTGTCATCAAAGTAGGTGCCCAGTAAAGGTTAACATCTTTCTCTTTCCCTTTCTTTTATAAAAAAAAGGACAAAAACCAAGGCACGTAGGAGGGAGAAGAGATAGAGAAAAAGAGAAAAGAACGAAGGAAACTAAAGAAAGAAAATTTCCCTAAAAGACTATGAAAGAAGTTTGTGCATTTAAATACTGGTGATATTTGTAGACATTTCAGGGAGTTTTCCACAGGCCATTCTGTGAGTAAAATCCCATAGTGTAGGAGGTTTTTTAAAAAATTAGAATTTACGACCAATTCACACCAACGTGTGTGTCTTAAAGAGATATGAACACCAATCAGATTGGACATTTTCTCTTACGCTTCTTTCTTATTTCTGACTGTTTGTTTTAAAGGTAAAAAACATTTTTTTGCAGCAGTGGTTGTGAACTGTACCGTTAAAAAGTAACCTTTGAAATCAGGCTGCGATCATCTTGTTGACCTTGGTTGGACCATATGATTCTCTTGAAGTCCAAAGGGGTGAATAGATCTCTTTGTGCGCTCAGCCCTCTTCCAAGGCAAGCCAGTCTGGGTTTTGTTTGGCATGTCTGTGACTATGCCATAGATAAGTAGGTTTTGGTTTACAGATCCGCATAAGTAGATGTGGTTTCCTTTCCAGAAAAAGGGCACGATGGCTAATGCACTTTAATTTATACACATGGGGCTCTTTTAGGATTCTGCGTTGTAGGTGGGGCCTGGTCAAAGTGGGTCCCTCAGCAGGAAGCATTACTCCCAAATGCTTATTGGTAGACAAGTCAATCTGTAGAGACATCAAGGCAAGGTTTAACTAAGTTGTCAGACTGGGACAGAAGAGGAATTTGAGGGGCAGGAACCTAACATTGCATTGTAAAGGTTTCACAAATTTCACGCGCATCCAAATTTTATTTCTCTGGATCTGTTTTTCTTTGTTTAGTTCTTTCCTGGTTTTCAGACATGGTAATCCTTTTGCCTGGAAACACCGACTGCTGGATTTTTTTCTGACATGTGGTTTTCTGTCAGATAAGATTTCTATAATAAATGAGGTTGATTTGGTCCGGTCAGCTGGTGTCACCTTTCCAGTTGTGTTCATGGTTCCTTTTCATCTCATAAGCAAAAGCTATACCTTAACCATCCCCAAAGCTCAACGGCATTTATGGGGACCCCAGAACAATGACTTTTGGTTAAGTGAACTTTAGTAAGTTTAGCAAAGAGATAAATCTTCAGTGCCCTTTGAAGCATCAGGCCCCTCCTCTGCTAGGAGGACACTCAATTTGTTGATAGTTCTTACGAGGTCAAGGCTGCCTCAGTTTCCAGGCCCGCTAGCTTTGCACAGAGAAAAACGGTTGCATGGCCACGGGTTGAGCCCCTAAGCCTAGAGAAAAGTCTGTGTTACACAGAGGGGGCATTAAGGAAAGGCGTCCTTTGCAGCCTTTCCAGTCCTATTCTCCACATTTGTCCTTTGTTCCCTCACAATCGAGAGAGACAAAGAAAGCCTCTGTCCTTTGTTTGGTTGGCCTCTCCTTTGTGGTGTTTTCTGCTCCCTTTCAGATCCTACCTCCAGTAAGATTGTTCCTGTGACCGGAAGGTGATAAAAGAAACACATTTCAAATAGTAAAAACAAGTGTCCAGGAAGTGTCTTGCTATGAGGCTAAAACAAATGAAAAAGCCACACCTCTAGTGTCTCTATCTGGATCTGGAACAGCTGAGGGAGAAATATTAGCGAGACTCCGAACAGCTGTCGGCAGGCGCAGCCGGCTTAGCCATGCTGCCAAGCACATCAGAGGCTGGACGCTGGGCGGCAAGGAGACATTTCAAGGGCAGCTGCTCCATCCACAATTTGGACAACTCTTGCTTCCCTTTGTCCCATGTCAATTCCACCCCCGCCCCCTTTATACACTATCTCTCACCTTCCCCCCCTTTCCTCTCTTTACTTGTCATTTTTTACCCTCTGCACAAAACTCTAGACTCCTTTCACCTTCCATCTACCTAGCAAATATCCTCAAGTCCCAGTTCCTTATTGTTCCCATCATAGTAATAATAATAGCAATCATGGCTATCAGCTATCAACAGCATATCATGTGTCTTCCAGCAAACTTCGGGGTGGTGTGCTAATCAGGATAGGCCAATAGTTGCAATAAGCAGTCCTAGAATTGCAGTCAGACTGTTTCATGGTCTGATGCAGAGTCTGGAGCACGTGTTCCTGGCTGGGCAGCTCTCCTGAGAAGCTCACCTTCAAGCCCTTTCAATGTGTCTCAACCATCCTGCAGTTTTTTTTTCATAGAAGGGAGAGAGTGCATGGAGGATCACAGGGATATTTTAGGGGCCAGGACTCTGAGTGGCATCCTACCACTTCCCCCACATTCTGTTGGCCACCATCTGACATCTGGTGCCTCTTAGCTGCAGGGATAGTAAGAAATTCAGGATGAGAACAAAACTGCATAATAGATACAGCAGGTTCTCTTCCACAAGTGGGTGCTGTTACCTCCTCCAGGTAGGTAATGCAAGCTCAAAAACTCATCAGCTAGTGCATCGTAGAACCGGATTCCAACCCTGTAAATCTGACTTTAGAACTATAGTCTTAGCCTTGTGTTCTGCTTTCTTTGTCTTCCAATAAAAAGCCATTCCCTTTTTTCTGCTAACACTTTACCTCTTACAAATTGTTACTCCCCTGCTTATCACACTGTGCTGCACCAATTGTACAGGCTATGGAAGCCCCAGGGAGAAAGAAAACTCACTTCCATGTCTGTACCATCAGCAGATAGCACAGTGCCTGGACACAGTGGGACTCAATAGAAGTGTGAAGAAGGACAAGCAGCTGTGATTTGTGCAGCGTTCACTGAAGGGCACTCGAGGGACTTTACAGTGATCAGGTTACTTCCCTATATGACTTTTCTAGATGACAGTCAAGAAGTCTGGATTACTGCAGCAATCACCCCCATGTAGCTATTTTCAACCCAGCCAAAAGACTGACCCTTTACAAAATGAAATTACAGCATACCTGTCTTCTGCCCAAATCTCTCAATAACACATCTGCTCCCAGATGTTGATTTCTTATCCCGTGCTCCAATAGAAGGAACCAGGGGCCCTCAGAGAAATGGCTGACTCTAGGGTCAGGACAGGGAAAATATGAGATGAGCCTGTGGTATTTTGTCGTACCAGGAAATGAGGATATGCTAAAACACGATAAAAAATGGGACACGTCAAATGGACATCGGAGGTAACCTGAAAGAGCTCCCAATGTCCAAAGCAGGAAAAACTGGAGAAACAAAATAAATTGAATTATAATCCAAAGAATAAAATAATGATCTATGAGTCTATACTCATATAAATAAATGAATACCTAAAGAGGGGAGAAGGGACAAATCTTACTTACAGAAGAATTCCAAATGTTAAACATATGTGCAATGAATGAAAGAAAGAGGAAATCGCCAAACACCACTTGCTGGGTTCAAGATCCACTAGTGGGAGCTAATATTAGGTGGGTGAAACTTTAAGAAGAAGCAGGATATTTTCATAGCTTCAAAGTACCTCCTCCAAAACTCTCATTACCTACTGTGGTGGTTTTAACATAGATCCACAAATTCTTTGATACTCTTCTCTCCAGGATGTGGAATTTATTTCTCCCCCACCTGCCAACCCCCACCCCAGCCCCTTGACTGTGGGCTGGACTTATGGTTCACTTCTGTTGAATAGAGTCTGGAAAGGAGAAAATAGTACCTTTACGGTAGAGAAACCCAACGGCTGTGATCAAAGTTAACATCATGTTCTCTATGACATATGGTGATGAGAAAGGCACTTCAAGCTCTGTGGAATTCTTCCTCAAAACCCATAACCCCAGTGTCATCATGAGAAAACATCAGACAAACCCAAACTAAGGTATGTTTTACAAATACCTGACCAGCACTCTTCAAAATTGCCAAGGTCATAAAAACCTAGAAAAGGATGAGAAACTGTCACAGATTGGAGGAGAGTAGGAAAACATGATGAGTAAGCCTGCATTGGATCCTGAGACAGAAAGGGACATTACTGGAAAAACTGTTAAAATATAAATAAAATCCGTAGTTTACCAAATAGTTCTGTGCCAATGTTAATTACTTAGTTTTGGTACTTGTGCCTTGGATACATAAGATGTGAACACTAGGAGAAGCTGTGTGAAAATATGTGGGACCTTTTTGGATTATCATTGTAAGTCTATAAATCTAAAATTATTTTAAAATAAAATACTTCTAAAAATACTCATTTCCACGCTGAGTCAATCCAAAGTCCTTTTCAATAGCCTGCAACATCTGAGGAGACCTTCACCATTCCCTCTCTGACCTTGTCATCCTCTCTCATTCCCTCCCCACCTCAGACACCTTCAGCTACACAGGTTTCCTTCCCGATCCCCCAACACTCTGAGCATGCTCCCACCTCTGGGCCTTGACACTTATTTTTTCTCTCTGCCTGGAAAGCTTCCCCCAAAGATCACTTCATGGCTAGTTCCTTTACCTCTTGGAGATCTACTCAAATGTCTCCTAATCATGAGACCTTTTCTGATCAACCTATATAAAAAAATGACACACTTGACTGGCATGTACTATCCCTTCTCCTGCTTTACTTTTCTCCATTGCTTTTATCAATATTGGTCATTCAATACATTTTGTTTATTTTCCTTCTTCTGTCTCCCTTGTGGTGAGCAGAATAATGGTCCCCAAAAATGCGCATGTTCTAATCCCTGAAATCCATGATTGTTAGGTTATTGGAAAAGGGGAATTAAGACTGCAGATGGAATTAAGGCTGCTCATCTTAGGTGGGGAGATTGACCATAGGTGGGGAGATTATCCTGGATTATCTGGGTGGGTCAATATAATTACAAGGGTCTTCAAAAATGGAAGAGGGAGGCAGAAAGTGAGAGTGATTCAGTGTGAGAATGACTCAATCCCCATTGCTGGGTTTGGAGATGGAAAGGAGCCAGCCAAGAGCCAAGAACTGTGGGCAGCTTCTAGAGACTCAAAAAGACGAGGAAACTCTTCCCTAGGAACCCCAGAAGACATGCAGCCTTGCTGACATCTTGATTTTAGTAGAGTGAGACCCATGTCGGACTTCCATTTTCTAGAACTGTAAGATAAAATATCTGTGTTTTAGGCTACTAAATTTATGATAACTTGTTACAGCAGTAGAGAAAACTGACTCAAAACATGAACAAAATCGATGACTCTATGCATATGTCCATACGGGATCAGGGATCTGATGAGTGCTGACATTTGGCCGGTGTGGGGACTGATGTCCAAGGTAAGGACTGTTTTATCCTAAATTATCCATGGTGATCAGCAGGCCAGTGAGATTCTGTGAGCATAGAGTGTGTCTGAGGGTGTGTGCGAGTGTGTGTGAGCCAGGAGGGACCCTGTCTGTTGTGTTGAGCTCCTGCCACACTCTCAGAGACCTCACAGGCACAGTCCCTGTCTTTGAGGTAATGCTTTTACCATGTCATGTGTTCAAGACTCGGAGTCTTATGTGGATTGGATAACATTCCCACACACTTTGCCTCAGTGCCCTGTACCATGCTGTCTGCTCTGGACAAGAGAGAAAACTGGCCACGGCGTCTTGGAGCTTCACATTCAGGGCGACCGAGGCACCAAAAAAAATCTTACAAAAAGAAGTTGATTTACGAAAGCAGTGCGAATGCCTCTCTTTTATTTTGAGTCCTTCTCAACTGCAGTCAGACCTTTGAGGGATTATAGACTGATGAGTGAATTGTTAAGCCATATCTAGGCCAAGATATGAAACCTTATCTTAAAAGCCATCTTATCTTGATCCTGTCTTGCTTTATCTCCTAGGGCCTGTGATCAGTGGGCCTGGGCAGGCCTGGGCCTGGGCTGTCCGGATGGTGACCTGGGGCCAGGGTGTGGAGCTGGAGGGCTTGGTCGAAACCCTTTGTCAGTGAAAACCCCAGGAAGCGTTGAAGGGGGAACAGTCTCATTTACCCCCTCCTATAAAACTCCATACCCCTCTTTGCTTGGGGAGGTTATGGTCTTTTCTAGCCTGATCTCCCACAGTTCAAACACACCAAATAAATTCTAATAGACCAATTTTGGTCTCCTGCGACTCATTCCTCCGGCAGTGCCTAATGTGAATTTATTGTTTTTATTATGTAACATAACAGCCAGAAGCAATATAACCAAAATACTAGAGAGCTTTATAAATAAAATAGAGATAATAGGTACTTTAGAAATGACAAAAGTGTCCTAGAAATTTTTAGATGAATGGCTCCGAATTCATTTTGGAATGGATTTTGGTTGTTAAATTTCCTTTTCTGAATAAGCCAGCAAAAGTTTTAACTAAATATAAAACACAAACTGAACACCCAAAGTATTCACCATAAAGTGTGCATTGATGTATTTAATGTAACTATAATCATATTGTATCAGTAGAAAATTTTGGTTTGCACATGACAAGAAAACCCAACTCAAGTTGCCTTAAACCACAATGGGCATTTACTGGCTTATGAAAGCATAAAATCCCAAGGCAGGACAGGCTTCGGCAAAGTTCAAAAGTTTACTGTGTTACCTGTGGTTGTCTCAACTCCCAAAGTTTGTTGGCTTTTTTCTTGGGCTTGCTTCTCTCACCTCTTCTGGCTCCTAAAGGTGTTGGTTTTTTACTCACATTTGGTGGACAGGGCCACTCAGGGGCGCCTATTCAAATCACTGGGCTGGGAAATGCAGGGTTGATAACAGCAGATCAGACATCACAAAACAAGGCCTGTGGGTGAAATCCAGCCAGCTTTCTGATTTTGTAAATAAAGTGTGCTGGGACACAGGCATACTCATGCATTGCTTATGGCTGCTTGCACACATGCAGTGGGAGAGTAGGGTCTTACATCACACAAAGCCTGAAATATTTACTATTTGGCCCTTGGCAGGAAAAGTTCGCTGACTCCTGATACGGAGTAATAGGGAATAACTCTTTGAGGGAACACTCAGCCCAGAAATTGTTTTCTTCTCACCAATTGCAGTTGATTTATTCTTGTTGTTTCTCTTTCTTTTCCCCACCAAAGCACAGAAGGAATACTTTTCTCAGGCAGTTATAGCAAGTGGTTTTCAAAAGTCATGAGTCAGCCTTCCTGATGTGTTAGGCTTTACATGGATCCTCACAATAGCTAATAGTAACAGCAATAGCTATAGTTAGAGAAATAGAATCATTGAGGACTGTACTGTAACTTAACACCAATAGCACCCACTAGAGGCCAGGTTCTGTGTGAGCCCTTTGCATATGTTAACCTGTCACAAAATCCCATGAAGTATGTTCTCTAATTTTTCCTGTTTTAGAGACAAGGCACTGAGGGTTTAAGAACTGCCCCCAGTTTTCATAGCTGGTAAGTGGCCCAGCTATCATTGCAAGCCAGGCTGCAGGACCCCAGACCCCAGTTTCATCAGTATAGGAGGCTGTCTCCCTGAGCTGGAATTCAAACTGAGCAAATGCAAACGAGGCTAAGAATGATCTAAGGTTTGTGAGGTGGCTTAACACTGACCGTAAAAGGTGTGAGACATGCAAAAAAAGGGGTTAGACCTTCCAAAAATAAGAGAAGACCCGCCTTCACACGCCCAGGCCAGGAAACAAAACACAGAAGAAGTCAGGAACACAAAGTAAACATTTCCTTTAGGGTCCCCTTGCTAAAGGCTCCTGATGACAGGGGCCTGTGAAAGGGAATGCCTGAACCACCCCCGTGTCAACCAGGATGCGTTCCTCGGAACACGTGCCCCAGAAGTTGCTTCATAGGGAAATGGTCCTGTGATCGACTCAGATGTAAAAATACAGCATCCACTGACCCAGTCAGGGCGATTCCCTGTACAAATGTTATGAGACTTTGAGAAATGCTAGAGTAAGGACATCAGTTTGCTTAACCCAGTATTTACCAAATTTATGTGACCACTGAACATTCTCTGTGGGTATGTACGATGTCTATAAACGTGCCAGAGAACAAACTTTTGATCCATTTTGTTGTATAACTTAAATGTATCATTCACATGCTTAGTAATATGATTTATTCCATAGCCCTTAATGTGAAACAATTGCTTCTTATGTTATCTCTTTTTGTTGTCTTTTTATAATCTTCGTAAAAGAGCCTTTCCAAGGTAATTAACATAGGAATCAGAAGTAGATGGATCTCTGTGGGCCAGATGGACAGACCATTGAACCCAGTGAGCTTCCTTGCCAAAAGGTGCTGTGTAAGGCCCACTAGTGGGAGGACCTGCCATGTTAGGTTCACCCATTACAATGGCGACATCATAAATAATATTGTTATAAGGGTTAAATTGTGCAAGACAACTAAGTAGGTAATCAGAGTATAACATGCCCCCCCCCAAAAAAAAATTACAAATAGTACAAACAATTATTCAAAGGAATTTGAAGACTGAAACTATCGGCCTGGCATGGACTATGGCCAACGGGTGCATGGGCGGATGGGGTGACTGAGCTGGACATTGAAGGGCATAATGGATGTGGGAAGTGGGGAGAATGAGGAAGAGGGGTCTCAGATCAGCAGAAGCAGAGGTAGCCTGGATGTACACAGGGCTGGGGACCGGTATGGGTGGAGGGTGTTGGCTGTGGTTGGCGAGATTTGAGAAGTGAAGGGGCTGGTGTATGGAAGACCTTGAAAACCTAGCAGAGGAGTGTGGCTTTAACTTAGCTGATAATAGGGAAACAGTGTAGGTTTCTGAACATGCCCAAACTGTGTGTTGTTTGACATAGATATTTCAGGCTGCAGCGTAAAAAATGGATCGGGAGGGAGGAAGCTAAAAGAGGATGTAGAATTACTTTATCGCTGAGGAGGAAGAGACCATTAAGGACGGTTCAATCTAGTCTCATGCATTCAAGACGGATAACTTCCAAATCACCAAAGTCAAAGTCATTGATTTTATTTTTTGGAAAAATCCACAGACATATATTCTATAAGCAACTGTACTTGACTCAACCCATTATTAAATCACTTATAATTAGGAAGATGGTTTGCTTGCTTTCTTTTAAAACAACATGTGTGTATGTCAAGGGACTAGACCCATATATATTATTGGTTTGCACAGCATATTTGGGAAATATAGAAAAATCAATGGAAGAAATTAAATCATCCACAATGTCAGAAATGGCTGTATGTGTTGGGAGTATTTACTTCTGGAAACAATATGGTGGGCCTGTGTGGGGTTGTGGGGGTGCCAGCAGATGTAGCTGTGCTTAGCGGTCACTACAATGATGCTTAATGGGGGCCCTGCCAGCCAACAGAGGGGAGAGGAGGAGGCCAAGAGTGGAGGGCCCGTGAGTGCTCACCAATCTTGCTCATGAGCATGTATGGGTTAGGGTTAAAAGTTCTTGCCAGGTTTGGGCCATTTCAGTGACTTTTCATTCTCAAGGGCTGAGCCTCCAATGCCATCATCTCATTATATGACCCTTTTTCATGCTACCCAAACTGTGGCCACTGACCCCTGCTTTAAGTTCCAGCCCAAGTCAATAACGTATATGAAAGAATACTTCTGCTTTGCACGCATCTTAAAACATAGCATGAGTCATTTGAAGGGGGATTGCATCATGTAACATGCAACTGAACTGCCGTGAAACCTCTTGACCTGTTCAACTCCGTGAAGCCCCATGTGGCCCACTGTTTCCTCCTCCAAATCTCTCCCAACAGTCTACTCATCTCCAGGACCTGCTGGCTTTCTCTTCATTGCTCTTCATTGATTCTCAGGCTTGTTTCCTCCTCTCCCCATTGCTTCTGGAAGTTTTCCTTGTCAGTATCACCTTTTTCTTTCTTTCTTTTTAAAATTTATGTAAATAAATATAGTGCATGGGAGGATGGGATGACTGAGCTGGTATTTTTCTTCACTTTACCCAAGACCCAATCAATCCATGAGACAAAGGCCAGGAAATTGCACAGTTCAGCTAGAGAATCCTCCTTAGAAAGCTGAGGAGGGCAGAAAATGGTGACTAACCATGTTTTCATAACATTACACCAGCCACACAAACAAATGGGGCAATCCAATATTATTAAGAGGCTGGAAGTCCTTAATCCAGATTATCTACAGATTAACTCCAGGCAAAGATGATCTCTGGAAAGTAGAAAACTGATTACTGCCAGTGAATAAATTGACCCTAAACTCCATTAGGTGAATAAAGAAAACCCTGACTTCATATTAGATCGTGCCTTTGTTGATGTTTTCTGCGACTTAGGAGCAAGTGTTTGGACACACTGATTTGCCAAATGAAAAGGCTCACCCCAGGCCTGGGGGCCCTGAATGTGGATCATGTGGCTGTAGTTTTCTGTAAAACATTTCAGAAACTACTGGATGTTATTGAAGGGCTGAAAGGATGACTTGCCAGCCTCATGTTCTTGCCAGAGTTATTATTATCAAACCCAAAATATTGCTACCTTAGGTCCCTGTGTCAGTGTTATGAGAGGTAAAGATGGCTGGATGTGGTCTCACTTTTGATAACATCTGTGAATCTTTCTTGGAGTTTCCAGGCAAAGGCAAGCATACCTTTCTCTCCTACTGTTTCTTGGATCTGTGGCTCATTCTTGTTCATGCCTCTCCTATCCCTCTGTCTATCCTACAGTTATACATCCTCCTGGCTCCCTGAACTGGTGTCTTCTCTATTGTGGAGCTTTGCTCAGCCTCTCTCTGCAGTATCTCCTGGGATCCCTTGAGCACAGACTCCAACACTCCTTCTGTCTCAGAGATGCACTGTAAGGCTGGCCATGGAATTCTACAAAGAGGATTTCGGTAGCTTATGATAAAACATTTAAGGAATAAGAACCAACTGATGGGAAGGAATTAATTGTATATTGAAATTAGTCCCAGATACCAGAGATTAGGTTAAGGACATATATTATAACTGAAAATCAATAATGGTGACCAATAAGGAGACGGCCTTTTCCCACTTTCACCAATAATATGAATTTATGAAAAAGGCAAATTACATAAGGACATTCATATTTTGAAAAGAAGTGTTCTTTTACAGCTAGAAGAAACTTTAAATTACCCAGGGCAGCTCCATGATTCTAGAATAAAGACCCAAGGCCTACAGCAGTGGAGTCAGGTATTCAAGGATGCTCTGGTCAGTAGCTGGAACTTCTTTTGTTGGGTGTCCAACACATGCCAGACATCATTCTAGGTCCCAGATAAACAGCCACAAACTCAAGGTCCCTGTCCTCTTGGGATTTAGACATCAGTGAGGGAGGCAGATAAGCAAGTGAACTAATAACAAATGAACAAGATCCTTTAAACAGTGATGAATCCTTTGATGGGAGGGGTGTGGGGAAATGTGATAGATGGAGAGAGGTTCTGAAGAGACGACATGGGTGCTGAGGACCCAATGGTGACAAGTACCAGTCCTATAAAGTTGGAGTAAGTCTGAATGTGTGGAGAGCCACAGCATTCCAAACTGCTTCCAAAAAACCACCTATGACGTCTTCATCAGTTCCATGGAGAGTCTGTCATCTCCTTAGAATGCTTTCAGGGAGAAAAGTGAAGCATATTAATGATATTATATAAATAAGCAGCATGTCGTTGTCCTACAATAAGCAGCACGCTATCCTAGGGCCTTTAAAAAAAGAAATTTATGCAGCATCCCTGGTCTCTAGCAGCTTAATGACCAGCTTCTCAGCCACAAAGGCAACGTCCTGAAACTTGACAATGGCTCTGAGAGCTCTCCAGGTAGAAGGAAGGGAGGCAGCTAATTTGGCTTAAATAGGATTCTGGTCAAGATCTGATCCTCTTGTGAAAAGAGGCCTTAGCCAATGTATCCACGGCTTGGGCTTTATATCTTATCTACCATACACACTGGTGTTTAGCAGTATTATTATGCTTACACTGGAAAACAAAAAAGTCAATGTGTGTCTTCACAATATGGACTCTAAGACTTGGAAATAAATAAGAAGAGCCAATGAAATTTCAGTGAATAACTGAGAAATGCAAAGCCTGTTCTTTTTTTTTAAACAAAAATAAAATTTAGCTTAATATATTGGTGATGAATACAGAGAATTTAAGCCACAATTTTACTATTCTTTAGCCTGTGATCATTTAAGGAGCCACTGTGAGATGGATTCATATATATTCTGTGTTGATAATAATAGGAAAAATATGTTTTGTTGAAAATATTATCTCCATGCTTATTCTCAGAGAAAATGTCTCCCAGATTACATGAGCTTCACATTATCATTGAAGAAAGAAAAGTGAAAGCCCTAGGCAGTCGTATTTAAAGTTTGGAGAAGAGGGCTAGACTAGGGCAGGGGATTTTTTTTTTTTCTTTTCCAAGCAAGTTTAATGGAGATCCTAGGATTCTTTAAGATAATTTCCAAAGGATCTTTAAAATTGTTATAAAATTGCTTTCAGTCCCATTGCAATAACATTGTAGAAATTGTTGAAAGTAATGGGATGACTGTAAACAAATCTAGAAAAGTCACATAGCTTACGTAATGGGAAAAATCCATGTAATGCAATCTTGCCCTGGGAAGTGGGGGTTTGTACCCAGTCATGACATTTGTGGGGTGTGCTGTTTGCCGCTCAAGAACTTGGCTATACAAGACATTCTGATTGTCACAGTGCACAGAATTTCTCCAAACGTGTCAGTGGTGGAAGAAAGGGGTGAAAATGTGAAAGTGTCTCCTTTCTGGAGTGTAATCGGACTTCAGAAGCTTTTCTGCTGTCTCAGTGGAGCCTCCCACCCAAGAATAAAACATGAGGTGCTATAGAAGTTGTTTCTCATCTGCGGGGCATGCTAAGGAGATGGCCGAAGCTCTATGAAACTGATCAAGCGTTCATAGATGTGTTCTTTGGAGGTGGTTTAGAGTGCTGTGATATTTTTCTTCTCCCTTTCTCCCTCACCCCAAGTCTTGCTGTGGGGAAGGGGAGAGTATTACCAGTTAACCCAAATGAAAGGAGCTTCAAGGGACCACTCAGACAATTTGACCTTGTACCTGGCACACACCATCCGCAGGCTTGAGCTGTGGCTAGGTCAGCCTGGAGTTGGCAGAGCAAAGAGAGAGTGCATCTCCTGGGGAGTGAACAAGATGGCAGGGCAAAAGTGATTGCTTTCCATGGGTCAGATGTGTTCCTCACAAGAGAGAGCCAGTCTGTCCATGAGGCTAGCCTGGTGAAAAGACTCCCCAGAGGCATACACTTGTGAAGCCCAGAGGCTGAGGGGGTAGTAAATGGCCAACCAGAAAATAGACATTGGACTGTAACCAGAGGCCACAGCTGGGTTCTCTGAGGAACCTGCCAATGTGCCCACAAGAAAATAAGCCAACCTCAGACGTTTCCCCAACCCAAAGGGCACTGACACCAATTTATATCTGTGCCGTTTCCCTCTAAGCCCTATCCCCAGGCCTAGTCACAGAATGGTCAGAAACAGAAGCGGGTGAGGGGAGAGGAGATGGCAAGAGGAAAGAGACCGATCATTACTCCTCTCCTTCCTCATGGCGGAATTCCTGGTTGGAGCGACCTGAATGGAGGGTTTGGGGGGAGGAGAAGTTTTAAGTTTGAATGAGTTTGGAGTTCAGTTACTCTAAAGACGGAACTCTGTAATTTTTAGCTGGACTGGTCTCAATAAAGTTTGAAGGTAACCAGAGGACTTTTATTATCTAAGCATTATTAGAAACCAGAGACATCCTTAGGATTCATTTCAAGATTGGAAGAGAACAGGTGAGAGAGTTTAATAGGCAGAGAAAAATAAAATGGAATTGGTTTCTAGATCAGTTAATAAACTGATTCCACAACCTGAACCCACATTGAGATTGTGCGGCTTTTGGGTTCCAAGGAAAAGGTCAAATGCCAATGACCAGTGATGGAATTTGCTTACCTTGTATTCTCTCTGACAGCATGTCTGTGAAGTGCTTAGCCTAGTGTCTGGCACGGTGAAGCTCTCAATAAACAATGGTATTATTATGCTAGTTAGCTTTAATTATTATTACAGTGCATCTAATTTAAGACATACCCAACTAGATTCCCAGCAATTCTCAACCAGCAGGTTAAGAAACAGGGACAATCCCAGGCCTCTGTAGAGGGAGCTCTGAAACCATCCCTCTCCAAGCTAAGGGGTGGTGGAGTCTCCCAGCTATGGCTTCCCTGGGAAAATGATGTACATGATGGGTCAGACTCCAGGGAGGTACCATGGCAGAGAGATCAGGTTGTCCTGACTTGGAATCTTGGCTCCACAGCCAGTAGTAGTGGGGTAAATTATTAACTTCTCTGAAGTTTAGTTTTCTCTTGTTTAAAAACCCTACTTTGGAGGAATGCTCACTTCGTTGTGTTGTTATAGTACGTAATGGATATTCCATTTGCTTGCTTCCTTCTTCCCAGTTCACCTAGCCAGTTTCCACTTCTTTTAATTCTTAAAACCCCTCTATGGAAGAAGTCTAGCATTCTTAAACTTTCCTGCTCTGTGCCCTGTTTCCTCTGCTTATCTGGGAAAGTAGTCTAATAAACTAATCTCTGATAATGTAGAAATGAATGATAATTGCTTAGACTCGAGGTTACCCTTTAACAGAGGAATTTGGAAGATGGAAAGCAGAGAAGAAATCTCAGCCCCTGACCATGTGTCAACCTGATGAGAAAGGTTTAGGGTTGGAGGACCAAAGTAAGCACTCCTACTAGGCTGGTGCTCCACTGATGACAAAAGTATCTTTTTTCCAGTGTGGCAGCCAACTCTTACAGCCAGTGACCTGCTCTGTATTCTTTTATGCCTGGCTCTAAACTGGGAGCTTTGCAACAGAATCACATAGAATCTTTGCAACATCTGAAAAGGAAGGTATGGTGAGCTGAGAGAGGTGGCTACTCAAACCCCAAACCAGACAGACTTCAAAGTAGTCATTCATCCCAGATACACCCCCACAAGAAGACGGTACTGAAGCAATTCAAGAAATATGAGGTGTGGTAGAAAGATATGATAAATATTTAAATTAAAAAAAAATTATTACAGTAAAACACACATTGCCATTAATGCCCCTCAAAATACTTCCCCTCACTTTGAACACATTATTCCATATTCTTGCCACTTTCTGAAGCAGTTGTAGAAGTCCTCTTTTGTGAGTGTCTTTACTTCATTCTCCACCATGACAATTCTCCTTGTCACACATCACTTCTGGTACGTAAATTTTTGTCCAATAAAAACATTACAGTGTGTCATTCACCTTATTCACCATATCTGGTGCAATTCGACTTCTGGCTCTTCCCCAAAGTCAAAATGACCATGAAAGGAAAATATTTTTAATTAATTCAGGACATCGAGGTAGCCATGACAGAGCAATTAAAGACATTCACTAAGTAGGACTTCCAGAACTGCTTTAGAAAGTGGCAAGGTTGATGAGATAAGTGTTTGAAGTGAGGGGGAGTATTTTGAGGAGGATTAATGGCAATGTGTCACTTACTGTAATAACTTTTTTTTTAATGTAAACATTCACCGTAGTTTTGATCACACCTCATACATATGTGGGTGAAAAAAAAGATGAAAACTTTGCAGAGGAGCAGAGGGGAGAAAGAAAGACGAAAAAAATCCCAAACTGTAAATGCTGGAGATTGCCCTTGAACTCACTCTCTTCCTTCCTTGCACTCTAATACCCATTTCTGTTGGATCAGCACACAAGCTGCTTTCCACAAATCTGCCAGGGACTCAGGCAGTGACAATAGGTCAAAGCATAACGCATGTACATGTCTCTTAATCTGGAGCTGGTATTTGGCAGTATTTGCGGGGACTTAACTTTAATTAATTAACTCCTTAGGAAGTTTCCCTTTCATGGATTTTAGAAAGTTGAAATTCTTTCCTCAAAGAACCTTACAGTACTCTAAATCCCTGGGCCTGTGGCGGAGGCTATCATAAAATAGGCATCTTTGCTCTTAGAGGGTTTCTCTATTTATACAACAAGTGCAATATTATTCACCCTTGAGGGAAAAAGTAGGTCCTAAAGGATAATCGAAGGGATATTCAGTGATGACACTGGGGAGAAATGAAAATATTATAACTGAGTTGTGGCCCCTAAACCTTCCTCTTCCTCTTCAGGAAACTTTCTGGTAGCTCCCCGTCTCATCACATTGAGCTTTAATACATTATTTAGTCCTGCTGAAGAAACCTCAACACCCACCTTGATCTCAACCTCTTTCTAGAGCAGCGGTGTCCAAACTGCAGCCCGCGGGCCAACTGCGGCCTGCAATCCATTGTTAATTGGCCTGCAGCAAATTCCAAAAATATATCTAGTTAAATAAACCAGGTGAGGCAATACGTACTTCACCTCGAGTGAGTGGCCCGGCCATTTGTGTATTTTACCGCATATGGCCCTTGGTGAAAAACGTTGAAAAAAGTTTGGACACCTCTGCTCTAGAGGGTCTGAGCCCATAGCCAACAGTCATCCCTAATCCACAAAATAAATGTGGCCTCATGCTGGTAACAGAAGTTGCAGCGGGAGGCTGAGCCATGCTTCCCCACGGTTCAGGCATGTGTGAGCATGTCTGGTGGACCAGTGGATGGGCCTGCCAGGCACTGCTGCCTTATAAGACCAGGGCACTCACTAGGCAAGAAGATACCCTGAGTGAGTCATGCTGCCTGTATTGCACAAAGTGAGCTCTGAGAAAGCGCAGAGTGGATCTGTAACTGACCCCGGGGGTGTTGGCCTGTGCCCAACAGAAAGGGGTTGAAGCGAAATGGGGCAAAAGCTAAAGAGCTCTTAGAGGCTAGGTGCCAGGAATACAGGCCTCAGAGTTGGCATGGATGGAAGACACCTCCCTTAGTGTGCATAGTAGTTATCTTGGTGTGGCTTTGCTGGGAGCAACCAGTGGCCTTGTCATATGTTAGTGCCCTGGCCAGATAGGAGCCACAAGTTGCAGCACTCTGGCACGTGCCCATAGTAATGGGCCTATAGTGGGCATCGTCATTCATGACTGAGGATGGGTTACAGTTGGAAGTAATGTTTTGGGATCAGCCATAACAAGAGATGGTTCCAAGATGAGCAGCAGTAAAAGCTGTGAATACTGTGAGAACTGAAAACTGAATATTGAAAGGTTTTATGGAGCATGTGCAGAAACCCTCTGAGAAATCCCAGAAGTGTCAAGCTGCATTTTGAGGGAAGGTGTACTTGAGTTCCCCCAGACTTAATGGAGCTGAATTAGAGAGATACCACAACATGATATTGTTTTAAGATTCTTGCTACCCTTGGCTTATGTGTTATGGGAAATCAAGTCTTTCTGTGTTGGAATAGTGGGTCTATATTTTGATTGCTGATGGTGGGCTATGGGGATGAGACAGTCAGTATGCTGACTAAGAATTATCCTAGGTCAGAAAACTGATGGGCCCTGGAGCTGGAGGATGGAGAGATCCATTGTGGTTGTTGACCTTCTCTTGGCTTTGAGGTGGCTGGGCTGTCAACAGCACCATTGATTCTGTGGATCCTGGCCTATTCCTATGCCAGTAGTGAAGCAGCACTGGGGACTCATTTTCCAAAGAGAGTGGCCTAATTGAGCCAGACTAATACTCTGAACAAGGAGTATGTTCCATTTTCTCTTTTGGAAGAGTTGGTCATCAAAACTGACCTATTGGACTGAGTAAACACCTCTCAGTCTTGGGAATTCTTTTGGGAAGGAAGACCCCAGGGATGGTAGAAATACTTCCCTTCACAGGTGGATTGGGTGATTAGAGTGACTTAGTTTGAATATCAAAAAGAATGGTACCTTACTTTGCTTCCCAAGCTGGTAAAGTGGTACAGAACAATTCTGTATTACACTGTGCCTATTATTGGGAAGACAGTAAGTGTATCTTACCATTCACCTATCTATTGTGTTTAGGGCTGATGTGATAAACTCAAGAGGACTTTGAAAAGTTTGAGAAGTCAGTAGTTTCTGTTGGGAGCTGTGCTCATGTAAAGACATGGAAGAGCCTACAAACACAGGATAAACAAGTAAGAAAATGAACTTGAAGATCATCTTCATGAATTAATTATAAAATGGCTGAAGTAGAAGTTAGGGCCTAGTTGGAAAAATTAAAATGTCCTGTGGTTTAAATTACTGAACTGTCCTTATACCATCAACCTCTAGTAATGATCTCTGAACTCAGTCTTTCTTTTCACAGTTCCTGTGAAGAAATGAATCACTTTTGGAAGATGACTGGTGGATAAAATAAGAGATCAAACAACAAATAAGAAAATGAAACAATTTTCTTCCAGGAAAAATGGAACTAGGCATCTTCAAATCTCATAAGCTTCGCTGTAAAAGACTTCTTTAAAAAAAAAAAAAGCAGATATTGATTTCCAGTCAAGATGGTGCAGTAGGTAAATGGTATGCTTTCCTTCTCTCATGACCACATCAAAATTACAACTAAATATTGAATAACTATGGTGTATGTATACCTGAAACTAATATATAAATCGCATTTTAGATATACTTTAATCAAAATCTTTTTAAAAAGCAGATATCTACTTAATTTCTGCCATATATCTAGGACCAAGATTTAGGAATAGATGTCTTATGTCAAGTGTTTCATTGCTAATACAGATCCATAATACAGTGGTTTTATTTTTGACACACTCTCTTCTGAAACATCACATAGTCAAAACTTCTTAAGGCAAAATAGTTTTGGTCAGGCAAATTAGATCATGTCCAGCAAGAGTCAGAATGAGTCAGTGACATCTTAAAGACTGTCAAGGAAACCATCTCAGTCTACAGGTGATAATCAGTTGATTAGAAACTTTGTTCACGTCATTGTGAGAATCATCATATCTTTAATTATTACAGCTGTGTACTGGGAAAACCAGGGAAATGTAGCATCTCAGAGCCTGACTTTACCTTCTTTTCCAATGGCAATTAAGCTTTGATTGAGGCCTATTCAATATCTGGAAACTGAGGCCTATTCGGGTTATATGTACACTTGAAATGAGGATGTAGGTTTTTGAGGGAGACACTCAGGAATAACACCTGTAAGAGAGTGCGGGAAGCAAAACTGAGCAGAGGAAGAAGTTGAGCTGATACAGTTGCAATCAAGGCCTTAGTCCATCCCACAAAGAGCTCTGGATCGGTGATGACCCTTCTGTGCTGTCTGAATTAAAGCAAGGAGGCCAGGTCTTAGTACCCTGTATTAACCACTATTGGATGTGGGCTGTCTTTAGGGTGGAGCATACCCTTGGGCAAGGCAGCTCCCTTCAGCTGAGGGCAATATGCCTACAAAGGGACACAGCTCTAAGCCTTCAGCAGCCAACATTCCTCTCTTCTGGTGGAATGAATTCTTTGTTGCTACCTGGGATGGAGAGAGACGGGGAGAATCTGGGCAATCCACTTAAGGCCCCTTATTGAAGAGGTCCTTTAATTAAGGCAGAAGGTAGAAGTTTTGTTTTGTTTTGTTTTGTTTTGTTTTTTTCCCCATTATCTAGTACTGTGTAACATACTACCTCACAACTTAGTGGCTTAAAACAACAAAAATAATTTATTATCGCTCCTGCTTTCTGTGGGTCAGGAAGCACAAATGACTTGCCTTAGGGGTTCTGTGAGCAGAACCACTGAGGTATCTTGTGTGAATGCAGTCAGATGATGACTGAAGTCAGCTGGGGGTTGGCCAGGCACCTCTCTCTATTCATGCAGTATTGGGGCCTCCCCATGCGCCCCTTTGTATGGTCTAGTTTGGCCTTCCTTACAGCATGGCTGCCTGGTACTTCTTACTGACATGGAGGCTTAGGGATCCACAGGTAAGTGTCCTAAGGGAGACTGGAAGACACTGTACAGTGTTTCTTAACTTAGCCTCAGAAGTCATGTGGTATCACTCCTTGCACCTTCTATTTGTTTGGAGCCCACCTATTTTTAAGGGGAAAAGACATAGAGTCCACCTCTTGATAGGGAATTATAAGGTTTATAAGAATGTATAGGATAGGACATTTTTTGACAATACATAATAAAAGGTTATAAAGCTTATATTTTCTAATGATAATAAACTCTTTGAGTTTTTTGACATATTCAATGTGCAAATTCAGCCCAGAATATTCTAACAGTTGTAAGAAACTAGGCAAAGACCAATGTCAAGCCCAGCATTACTGTCTTCTATTAAGTACTATATATGAGAGCACAGGAGCCACTGAAGTTATTCCTGTGTCACAAAGGCCAGTTGAATGAATCCTACATTAGTTTCGCTTCATCATCAGCCTAAAATTTCACATATCATATTGCATAGAGCTCAACAGTCAATCCTCCTTTTTTGCAGTAGTATTAGAAGTCATGAGATCAGTATTGACATTTTCAACCCTCCGAACCTCAATTTTAGACCATAGAAATACTATTGCCTTCCCTATTCTTACTTGGCTGAAGAAATGTGGTCACCACCACGAGACTTTGGACCTCAAATTAAATTTGGAAACTGAAATAAACTTTGATATCAGGCAAAGTACATTAGCTCTGACTAGGACTAATTTTAGTATTAGTTTGGTCAGTGTTAATAGGTTTGTCTCTCTGAAGTTTATTTGCTGTTTCCCAGGAGGAAAACACAACTACCTCTGTGTGATGCAACGTGGAAAACAAAAACCAGTCATTCTGCCTCTGAGTGTTGCTTTTTGGTGATGGAATTCAGACCCTTAGCATCCCTGTCATTTCATCTCATCTCTCTCAGTGCTATTCTAAGTGACCAGGATTACCAAACACTGTTGGACAAAACTATTGAGGCAGGCACACCTCAATAGTGTTTGTTTTGGGTGGAACAAAAAGATTTGTTTTAGATCAGGACTCCACCAAGTTGTGCTTTTCAAAAAACTTCTGACTTGTTTTATTATAATATCCATTGGTCTAGATAGGAAAGGTTGTTTAGTTTACAATATGTTAATATCAATTGTACAATGTACAATTTAGATGAATATAAATGAGGTTCCAAATCCTTTTATGATGCAGAGAAATTTTTAGCAGTGCTTGGCAGTGTCGTCAATATTGCTTTTACAACTTAAAGTAAAAAGCATTTGATGGAAAACTGCTGCTGCAGAATGACATTGTATTATAGTGTTTTCACCCAAAATAAATATCTTTAAAAATAACTTTAAAAAGAAATGATTAAAACCCCAAGATCTGAAGTTATCTTAAAGTAGTTAAATTATGAATAGCTATACCTTTTACATGTCCTAAATTTGGAGACATTTAAAGCAAACGATTTTCATTGTGGACAAATAGTACATATTTTACTCTCTAAAGAGAAGCTTTTCAACTCTTTATCTCTTTGAGGCTAGAGTAACTGGTTGGAAGATAGGTTTGCATATTTATTTGAAAAACATTCAGAACTATTCTCAGTTGACTCTCCATGTGGCCCCAAATCAGGGGCTCTCTGACTAGAGTTGGTGCATTGTTTCTCAAAATGCTTAAACACATAATAATGGGTAAGGCTTGCGAACCTTTTAAATCACTGAATATTATCAGTGGTGCAAACAAATGTTTTGGATGCTCCCCCTTATACGTTTAAAGCTAGCTGAGGGAAGGGGGAAATGGAAAGGGATGAAACAAAAGGATGTGAAAGAAAGAGGAGGCAAGGATTCCCGGAAAGTGACATGGCAAGGTGCCACCAGTTGGGAAATGTCTTAATAACTCTGTGTGTGTCTGTGTGCGCGCACACGTGTGTGAATGTGTCTCATGAATGTGTGTCTGAATCTGTGTTGAGTGTGTGGATTTAATCTTACTCATTATTGCTCAGGAGATCATTAGGAGGCACAGTGGTGTGTGTTTAATATTGAAGTAAAGCCCTCAAGGAGCTTGGGTAATAAGGTTGGAGCCAGGGGCTGCCAGCTCAAGAACCCAGACCTCTTTCTTCTCACCTTCACCTCTGTCAGGAAGCACCTGTTCTTGGTTAGCAATCATCTGGGACAAGGATTTCCCCTTTTTTATCTTCAGGGGAGAATTAAGGGAATCTGGGCAAATGACCTTGAATGGTATCTGAGAGGAAAAAGGAAGGTTGGTTCTATTCTGTTTTTCAACCTCTTTGTTCTCAGGCTCTCTGAAATTTGTCACTTTTGTCATTTTCCTTTTCACAAAGTGACAGTTCCCTGGAGATTTTTCACTCCACATCATCTCTTGACCTTTCTCTGAGAGGTTGTTTCTCATTTCACTGCCAGCTTGCTGCGTAACCCTTTTTCATTTGCAAGTTTTTAGGGTGAATACTTTCTTGAACGAACTTTCTGTACCTCAGGCTGTATTTTACACTGGGGCCAACTCTCCCTTGAAAAGAGAAACTTACAGCCAGTATAAGATGAAATAATAACCTCCTAGGTTTTCCTCCAAGCTCTTGAATTCTATGATTTGGATTTCCATATTTCAGATCTTATGCATATTTGACTTTACAGGATTTGTCTTTATGTTTTGTGAGTACTTTTACAGAACCTGAAGAAATATCTGCCTTATTGAGATTACTGCAGAAATATCAAACCCTAGAGAATTTGGTATTCCTCTTCCTTCTTAATATTTTTTGGGGGTATGAAAGTCCAACATTAATAGATGATTAAAACCATGTGACATTTATATTTTACCTTTCCTAGTTGGAAGCACCACTAATATATGTGGATAAGATGCTATGAGGGAGTCTTTCTTTAGTGATAAATTCTAAAATAAGAAGGAAGAAACAGAGTTTGGGGAATAAATGCCTCTGACAGCATGAATTTGATCGTGAAGTTTTAATGATAGAGAATGTACGTTACTAAGTTTTTATTTAAAATAGCTAAAGAACCTTTATTTGTTGAAATATGGTTGATTTGGACTTCAGCTGAATCACCTGATTCAGTCCAAAGTAAGTAGTAAAATATATATCCAATATGGGAAACAACCTGGTAATACAGTGGAGATATGAGAAGCTAAACGAATCCATCCCTCTTTATTTTTCCTGTTTTAAAAATTTCTGTATGAACAATGAGTAAACAAAAAGAGCCTGAGAAATCTTAGAAATGAAGACAGCATTTATGAAAGCCTGATTTATTTATAAAACTTCAGTAGTTTACATACGGTCTAGTAAGCATAAACCTGCATGTATCCAGTTTGTTATGTATCCTTATGTTTCCAAAATTGTACTTTTTCTGAGATGTCAAGAAATTTTTCATCACAGAATTTTTCAGGTTTTTTGGGTGAGTGAGGCAACTCTTCATCCTCCATTTTCTGCTTCTAAATGAGTAACAACTGTTAAAGAAGTGCTCAGACTAAGTAAGGCCTGTTTCGGGTTGGGATGGGGAGGGGGATACTGTAGCTGTTCTAAGAATCAAACACACTCCCCCAAAATAAAAATGGTAGAAGGGGCTCTCCCCCTCTTTCTTTTTCTTTTCTTTTCTTTTTTTTAGGAGCTTGGTAAATGTCTGAGTTTCCTGTTGCTGCTGTAAATACCACAAACCTAGTGACTAAAACAACCCAGATTTCTTCTCTTACTCGTCAGGAGGTCAGCAGTTAGACATGAGTCGCACGGGGCTAAATTCAAGGTGTTGGCCAGGCTGTTTCCTTCTGGTGGCTTTATGGGAGGAATCCGTCTCCTTACCTTTCCAGCTTCCAGACGCCACCTGCGTTCCTTGGCTCGTGACCCCTTCCTCCATCTTCAGAGCCAGGAATGGGACATCTCTCTGACTCCTGCTTTGGTCCTTACATCTTCTCTCTCTGACTTTGACGTCTCCTGTGTTCCTTTTATAAGGTCCTTTTATCTGGCCCACCCAGACAATCAGGATAAACTTCCCATGTCAAAGCCCTTAACTTCATCACACCTGCAAAGTCCAGTTTTCTGTGTAAGGTTACATATTCACAGGTTCTGGAGATTAGGATGCGTACATCTTTGAAGGGGCATTATTCTGTATACCAT
This sequence comes from Rhinolophus sinicus, assembly GCF_057876585.1. Lineage (NCBI taxonomy): Eukaryota > Metazoa > Chordata > Mammalia > Chiroptera > Rhinolophidae > Rhinolophus > Rhinolophus sinicus. The sequence continues at coordinate 88,035,668 of NC_142503.1, forward strand.
GGTAAACAAATGCTCTATAGCCCTCAAAACTTTTATTGCTGGGTTCTCTTTGAACACCAAGGTGCCCTACAGTTAGTTAGCAGACCCTATCCTGATACCCAAGGAGAAACGTATGAAAGGATAGTGTAAAAGTTTAAGCTGCAACCACTGTTATAATTTTAATATTTACACCATCTTGTCTCCCAGTGGTCTCTCTGGTGAAGGTTTATTTATAGAGTTTGGGCCATGGAACTTAGCTTTTAAACTTACACCACTGTTTGTAAGAGAGAGTGACAGCAGGAATACCTAGTTGCTGTGAAATAAATTTTAGGAGTGCTTTACTTTTTTGGACTTCTTCCCAGAAAAAACAACATTTTCCATTTATAGTCTGCGCCACTTTGAAATGACTTGTCAAGGTTTCTAGAGGCTGGCCAATGAGTTTCACATATTCTTATTGATGGACTAGATTAATTTTTACACCAACACTTTTTCCAAAAGTATCAAACAAAGATGCAGATACTTCTGTCAACTATGCAGTTCTTACTCAGGTACCACATTCTACACCAATTTTCTATTCAAAGAAAGGGTGACATTCAATAAAAGCGTTCCTTGGAGTGAGATAGGGAAAAATGAGTTCCCCAAATGCAGGCAAACAGCAATTGATAGACTGGTTACCTGAGGACAAAAGAGGCTGAATGGTCATAGTCAGAGTACTATATCCTAGACTGGCACAGATGATGACCCCCAATACACAAGGTTGTTTCAGAAGTTAGGGGGTCATCTCAGTGGTTCTTCAGAAACTCCCTCGGTCCTTGGAATATCCCTAGGGTAAATCTGCATGTGCAACTTCCTAGGTTTTTCATTTTGTCCTAGAGCAGCCCTCAGGCTGGAATCTTATTCTACTGGTGTGGATTTCCGCAGGATATCAAAGCTGCTTTCCCTCCATAGCCTGATTCTCTGTGGATTCCTAACACAGGCATCACTGAAGGTTCCAGAGCAGGGGTAAGACCAGGGCAGTATCTATCAAGTACCCACATTAAGATGTCAGAGATGTCCTTTCTCTCACTTAGGTTTTTGTCATAATGAAATGAGCACTAGAAAGGCCTCTTCTAAGATTTTTAAATCCCAATAAATCTGTCTGCATTTTATTTTAATAAAAATTTTTTCAAATTACTCATCAAATGCCAACAAAGCCCAGTCATCATAAATCCTAGTTTAGAAGTTTACTTAAGGTAAGTAAGATTTTTTTTTTTTACCCTTAAACTTATAAAGTGAGTTAGGGATTTGATTTTCAAGAAGTCAGAAACATAATTTCTTTGTAGTAAAATACCTGTTTTTCTTGAGAACCATTAATATTTTTGAATGTCTATTTATAAATCAGTTTGCATAGGTAGATAGTGGCGTTTCTTTTCTTTTCTTTATGATTAGTTTCAGGTGTACAAAACAATGCAATCGTTACACATTTCACCCCTCACAAAGTGATAGCCCCCCTGCTCCAATCTATTGCCCCTCTGACATCGTATATATCTATTACAATTCCATTGACTGTATTCCCTATGCTGTACTCCATATTCCATGACTATATGTATTAAATTATAGCTGACATACAATTAATTCAACTTCAACTTCAGGTGCACAGAGTGCGATGGTCAGGCATCTACACCGTCCATGAAGTGGTCTCCCTAATAAGACATGTGCCCATCTGACACCCTACAAAATCTTTACAACATTATTGATTATATGACTGTCTTTCATATCCCCGGGGCAATATTGTAGTTACCAATTTATGCTGTCTCATCCCTTCCCCTTCTTCCTCATCCCCACCCTCTCCCTTCTAGCAACCATCAGTTTTTCCTCTATATCTCTGAGACTATTTCTGTTTACTTTGCTCATTTATTCAGCTCTTTAGATTATACATACAAGTGAGATCATATGATATTTGTCTTTCTCCAACTGACTTCTTTCACTTAGCATAATGTTCTCTAGGTCCATCCATATCGTTGCAAATGGTTAGATTTCATTCTTCTTTATAGCCGAGTAATACTCCATTGTATAAATGTACCACAGTTTCTTAATCCAGTCGTCTACCGATGGGCATTTTGGTGGTTTCTAAGTTTTGGCTATTGTAAATAATGCTGCAATAAAGATAGGGGTGCATATATTTTTTCGAATTAGCGTCTTGGATTTCTCTGGATAGATACCTAAGAGTGGAATTGCTGGGTCATAAGGTAGTTCCATTTCCAGTTTTTTGGGATACTCCATACTGATTTCCATAGTGGCTGCACCAATCTGCAACCCCACCAACAGTGCACCAGGGTTCCCTTTTCTCCACAACCTCGCCAGCACTTGTTGTTTGTTGATTTATTGATGATACCCATTCTGACTGGAATGAGGTGGTATCTCATTGTGGATTTTATTTGCATTTCTCTAATGATTAGTGAGGCTGAGCATTTTTTCTTATGTCTGTTGGCCATCTGAATGTCCTCTTGAGAGAAATATCTCTTCATGTCCTCTGCCCATTTTTTAATTGGGTTGCTTGTTTTCTTGGTGTTGAGCTGAATGAGTGTTTTATAAATTTTGGATATTAACCCCTTATCAGATGTATCATTAACAATTATCTTCTTCCATTCAGTAGGCTGCCTTTTTGTTTTATTGATGGTTTCCTTTGCTGTGAAAAAAAGTTTAACTTTTTGGGGAACAGTGTGTTTTTCCTGGGCCCATCAGCTCCAAGTCGTTGTCCTTCAATCTAGTTGTGGAAGGCACAGCTCAGCTCCAAGTCCAGTCACCATTTTTCAATCTTTAGTTGCAGAGGATGCAGCCCACGATCTCATGTAGGAATTGAACCGGCAACCTTGTTGTTGAGAGTTTGCGCTCTAACCAACTGAACCATCCGCAGCCTGAAAAAACTTTTAAATTTGATGTAATCCCATATGTTTATTTTTTCTTTTACTTCCCTTGCCCTAGGGGATATACCTACCAGTAAAAATAATACTCAGAGTAATGTCTGCAAATTTATTCCTTATATTTTCTTCCAGGAGTTTAATGGTTTTGGGTCTTATGTTTAAGTCTTTAATCCATTTTGAATTTGTTCTCGTATATGGCATAAGGAGGTGGTCCAGTTTCATTTTTTTGCAGTGTCAGTCCAGTTTTCCCAGCACCATTTATTAAATAGACTGTCTTTACCCCAATGTGAATTCTTGTTTCCCTTTTCATAGATTAAATGACCATATATTAATGGATTTATTTCTGGGCTCTCTATTCTGTTCCATTGATCTACGTGTCTGTTTTTATGCCAGTACCACACTGTTTTGATTACTATAGCCTTGTAGCATGATTTGATGTCAGGTACTGTGATACCTCCCACTGTGTTCTTATTTTTCAAGATTGCCATGGCTATTCTGGGTCTTTTATGGTTCCATATAAATTTTAGGATTATATGTTCTATTTCTGAGAAAAATGTCATTGGTACTTTGACAGGAATTGCACTGAGTCTATATATTGCCTTAGGTAGTATTGACGTTTTAACTATATTAATTCTTCCTATCCATGAACATAGTATGTGTTTCCATTTATTTGTATCTTCTTTGATTTCTCTCTTCGGTGTGTTATAATTTTCTGAGTACAGGTCTGTTACTTCTTTGGTTAAATTTATTCCTAGGTATTTTATTGTTTTTGAAGCAATTGTAAATGGGATTGATTTCTCCTTCTGATAGTTTATTATTGGTGTATACAAATGCCAACTGATTTCTGAATATTAATTTTGTATCCTTCTACTTTACTAATTTTGTTTACCAGCTCTAATAGTTTTTTTGTGGAGTATTTGGGGTTCTTTCTATATAGTATCATGTCATCTGCAAATAAAGATAATTTTGTTTCCTCCTTTCCAATTTGGATACCTTTTACTTCTTTTTCTTGTCTGATTGCTGTAGCTAGAACTTCCAGACTATATTGAATAAAAGTGGTGAAAGTGGGCAGCCTTGTCTTGTTCCTGATCTTAAGGGGAAAGGTTTTAGCCTTTCCCCATTGAGTAAGATGTTAGCTGTGGGTTTATCATATATGGCCTTTATTATGTTGAGATATGATCCTTCTATTCCCACTTTGCTAAGAGTTTTTATCATAAATGGCCTCTGGATTTTGTCAAATGCTTTTTCTGCATCTATTGATATGATCAAATGATTTTTCTTTTTCATTTTGTTAATGTGGTGTATCATGTTAATTGATTTGCAGATATTGAACCAACCTTGCATCCCAGGAATGAATCCCACTTGATTGTGGTGTATGATCTTTTTAATGTGTTGCTGAATCCGGTTTGCTAATATTTTGTTGAGGATTTTTACGTCTATGTTCATTAGGGATATCGGCCTGTAGTTTTCTTTTTTTGTAAGGTCTTTGTCTGGTTTTGGGATCAGAGTAAGAGTGGCCACATAAAATGTGCTTGGGAGCCTTCCCTCTTTCTGGATTTTTTGGAATAGTTTAAGGAGAATAAATGTTAATTGTTTTTTGAAAATTTTATAAAATTTACCTGTGAAGACATCTGGTCCAGGACTTTTGTTTGTTGGGAGCTTGTTGATTACTGATTCAATTTCTTTAGTAATACTCGTTCAGTGTTTCTGTTTCTTCTTGATTCAGTTTTGGAAGATTGTACGCTTCTAGAAATGTATCCATTTCTTCCAGATTGTTTAATTTGTTGGCAAAATGTTGCTCATTGTATTTTCTTAAAATTTTCTGCATTTTTGTGGTATTGAATTAGGATCCTGATGTATTTTCCTGGGAATGGGATCCCACCGTTACCGAAGAATGGTAACAGAGAATCCAGAGAGGCAAGCGAGGTTTAAGTGGAAACAGTTTTTATTGCAAAAGCATAAAACAAAAAGCGCATGAAAAAAACAGCTCTCTGTGGAGATCCACGGGGGGGGGGGGGGGGGGGGAGACACCAACGAAATGCCCCCTGGATGGGGCTGTGCTGGGAACTATAATAGCTCTGAGTCAAAGCTGATTGGTCTTCTATATCTGGGCAGTCAATCTTGGCAGGCGTGGCAAGCTGATTGGCTTCCCTTCCCTGTAACTGGGCTGAGAGTTTTGGTGGGCTTTTCAGTTTGAACATCTTTGTTACAAACAAAATGACCTCCTGTACACCTGAGTTTTGGCAGGCTCCTCAGCTTGAAAGTCTTTGTTACAAGCTGAGTGGCCCTCCCCCCCTATACCTGAGCCGCTTACTTTGGCTGGTTCTGCAGGTTGAATAAAGTTATTTCCTCTGGCTTTGTTATGATCTCAGTCTTAATTCCTTCCACCGTGGCCATGTCCCTAACTGCCTATAATTTTTCTGTCTCAGTACCTGTCACTTTTCTTTCATTTCTGATTTTATTAATTTGGGTCCTCTCTCTTTTTCTTGGTGAGTCTGGCTAAGGGTTTGTCAATTTTGTTTATCTTTTCAAAAAACCATCTCTTGGTTCCATCGATCTCTTGTATTTTTATTTATTTATTGTCTATTTCATTTATTTTTGTTCTGATCTTTATTATTTCCTTCCTTATACTCACTTTGGACTTGTTTTGCTGTTATTTTTCCAGTTCCCTTTGGTGTAAAGATAGCCTGTTGATTTGAGATTTTTCTTGTTTCTTGGGATGGGCCTGCATCACTATGAATTTCCCTCTTAGGGCTGCTTGCACTGCATTGCATAGATTTTGGGTAATAGTGTTTTCATTTTCATTTGTCTTTCCTTTTGATTTCTTCCTTGATCTCATTATTGACCCACTTGCTATTTAGTAACATGTTATTCAGCCTCTATGTATTTGTAGATTTTGTGGATTTCTTCTTATAATTGATTTCTAGTTTCATAGCATTGCAGTCAGAGAAGACACTTGATATGATTTCAATCTTCTTAAATGTATTGAGACTTGTTTTGTGGCCTAGCATATGGTCTATCTTGGAAAATGTTCCATGTGTACTTGAGAAGAATGTATATTCTGCTGCTGTGGGGTGAAATGTTCTAAAAATACCGGTTAAATCCAACTGGTCTAAAGTGTCAATTAAGGCCACTGTTTCTGTGTTGATTTTCTGTCTAAAGGATCCATCCATTGGTGACAATGGGGTGTTGAAGTCCCCTACTATGATAGTGTTACTGTTGATCTCTGACTTTATGTCAGTCATAAACTGTTTTACATATTTAGGAGCTCCTTTTTGAGTGCATAGATGTTTACTAGGGTTATGTCCTCTTGTTGGATCCCCTTTATAATTATGTAGTGCCCTTCTTTGTCTTTTATTGTAGTCTTCATTGTAAAGTCTATTTTTGTCTGAAGTAACTATTGCTACCCCAACTTTTTTCTCATTTCCATTTGCGTGAAATGTCTTATTCCATCCCTTTACTTTCAGTCTGTGTGTCTTTTGATCTGAGATGAGTCTCTTGTAAATAGCATATGCATGGGTCCTGTTTTCTTATCCACTCAGCCACTCTGTCTTTTGATTGGAGTGTTTAGCCCATGCACATTTAAAGTGATTATTGACAGGTATATATTTATTGCTGTTTTGTTATTCGTATTTCTGGTCTTTCTTTGTTAGTTTGTTTTCCCCTTTCTTCTGTTTAGAAAAGCCCCTTTTACATTTCCTGCATTGCCGGTTGGGTGGTAATGAATTTCTTTAGCATATTCTTTTCTGAGAAGCTCTTTATCTCTCCTTTAATTTTAAGTGATAGCCTTGCTGGGTAGAGCAATCTTTGTTGTAGGGCTTTTTCATCACTTTGAATATCTCCTGCCACTCCTTTCTGGCCTGCAGAGTTTCTGTAGAAAAGTCATTTGATAGTCTTATAGGAGTTCCCTTGTATATAACCCACTGTCTTTCTCTTGCTGCTTTGAGGATTCTCTTCTTTTTAACCTTTGCCATTTTAACTATAACATGTCTTGGTGTAGGCCTGTTTGGGGTAATCTTGGTTGGAACTCTCTGCACTTCCTGGGCTTGTGTGTGAATCTCTTTCACCAGGGTGGGGAAGTTTTTGGTCATTATTTCTTCAAATATGTTCTCAATCCCTTGTTCCTTCTTTTCTCCTTCTGGTATCCTATGATGTGAATGTTGTTGTGCTTGATGTTGTTCCACAGGTCTCTTAAATTATTTTCATTGTTTTTAATTCTTTTTTCTTTTTGTTGTTCTGATTGGGTGATTTCTACTATCTAGTCTTCTAAATTGCTGATCCGATCCTCTGCTTGATTTAATCTACTGGTGATTCCTTCTAGTGTGTTCTTCATTTCACTTATTGTTTTCTTTAGTTCTTCTAACTGGTTATTTTTTATGATTTCTTGATCCTTCTTTATGTCCTCACTAAGTTCCATAAACATTCTTATTATCAGTGTTCTAAACTCTGTCTCTGATAGGTTGGATACCTCTGTTTCATTTAGTCCCACCTTTAGAGGTTTCTACTGATCTTTAATTTGGGACATATTTCTTTGTTTCCTCATTCTGGCTGTCACTCTGTGATTGCTTCGATGTATTAGGTAGATCACCTATCTCTCAGTTGTTGCTGGGTGGTCTTATGTAATATGTATCCTTTATATTTGGATTGCACAGTCTCCCTATTCTCCTGTCCTATGTGTTCCAGAGGTGTCGGTCGCTGTTGTAGTTGATCTTTAATTGCTTGTCTGGGGGTGGGATTTACCCTCAGGCTGATTAGCTGGGAGAATTAGCTCTGCTCACAGTGTATGAGCTGCTGTAGGAAGGTTGACCCTCTCAGAGGAGGCTTGGTCCCTGTGGGCTCTTACACCTGTGGAAAATTTCCTTTGAGAGTGCCGCTTGTAGGTTCAACCAAGTAGTGCTCTGGTTTGGTCTGTCATTGGCCTCTGGGTATATTGGTTCTGGTGTCTCTTGGGTGGGGCTCCACTCAGGGCTATTTTCAGCCCTGTCTTTTACTGGGCCATGGCTACCTGGTAGGTGTCTCAAAGTTGTATGCCATTGGCTGCTGCCCGTGCTGGACCTGGAGTCATATGGGGGTCGTCTCTGTGAATTGAGGCTGGCTGCCACCAATATTGTTCCTGAGGCAGTTTAGCAAAGGGACCAGAGCCTCCTTACAGTGTCCTGTAAGGCCCGACTATTGAAAGAGGCTCTTTAGGAGCATGTGTCTGGCTATTTGACCCAGTGTTGAGAGTTCCCTCGGCAATGTGGCACTAGCTGGGCAGGATGGAGTTCAAGTGAGTTATGAGATGTGATTGGTGGTTTTTAAGATGTTAATGCTGTTCCAGGTCTTATGCCAGTGTCTGGCCTGTGACTCCTTTGTACAGCATCCCTAGGGCACTACAGCTAGCCTCCACCTGAATCTCACAAATTCCCAAGAGCTGCTCCTGAGTGGCTGTGGTGCAGGTTTGGGGTCACTGAACACCACGAAGATAACCCCAGGGCTCTGTGGACCATCTGCTGTTGTAAAAAACCTATTTCATAGTTTGTGGGGGTGGGTTCAGTCACCCAGGCACCCAGAGTACCCCTGGCAATGCAGCTGTAGGTGTGTGAGGTGGTGTTACAGGTGAATAAAAGCTGTGGTCAGTGGTTTCTACAAATTCGGTGTAGTCTCAGCTCCTGGACCAGTGCTAGGCCCTTGTCCACTTTGCAAAACAAAAACAAAGCAGGGCAAACCAACAAAACCAAAAAACAAATACACCTCCACAAAAACTTGATAAACAATGATCAGACAGGAGAAACAAAAGTATATAAAAGAGACAGAAACAGCAGAACAACAGGGAAAAAGAGTAACCAAAGCAATAACAAGACAAATAAACCTGGGAAAAAACAATAACAAAAAAACAGATGAAAGAAAAAGAAGAAATAGGAACAAGAAAGATGAAGATGTCATGGGCACACCTGGGTGTTGTGAGGGGCATGTGGGTGACTACCTGCTCTGGTGCCACACAGTGCGTGACTTTGCCCACTGGAGACACTGAGCTGCAGGCCATCTTTGAGTGAGGATCAGACAGCACCGCTTTCCTATGATGGCCATGCCTGCAGATTGAGGCGAGGATTCCCAGAAAAAAGCGCAGCATCTGGAGGATCCTGCGGTATCGCCTCCGAGATCTGTGAGAAAACACAAAGGCAAACTCACTACATACTTACAGTTTGGCCCGCAAGAGGAGAGGACGGAAGGGCATGGACCGCTGGGTGACACTGGCTGCCCAAAAGAAGGTGGTGGGCATGGCGAGTGACGCGGTGCTGGTCCTCCGGTAATGGGGTGGGGGTGGGAGGCAGACCCTGCCCAGCTAACCGCCCAAGGGGTGCGTGGGTAAGGTCTATCCTTGGAGAGAGAGAGATCAGGCTCCAAGCTAGCTCCTTTAGCTGTCAACATGGCCCAAAGCAAAGTACCCACCTTGGGCCTGTTGTGTGGGTGCACTTGCGACGTGCTAGCGAACAATGGGCGCGCGTGCCCGAGGCCGCCAGGAGTGTGCATCGAGAGTCTGGGGAAAGGGGGCGCGCAGAGGATGTGTGAGGACCAGGGGCTAGCAGAGGTGTGGCTCGGCCGGGGATGCTCAGGCACTCCCAGATCCGCTCAGGGGTGGAGGTGTTGGCTTGAGGGCCATGAGCATGAGCCTGTTGACAGGCAGCAGCCCCTTCTCCCCTGGCAGCCACACAGCTGCAGGGAACTAACTGTATAGCAGGGGGTCCCTCCCAGCAGAAGGGGAACCCTGACGAGCAGGGTGCCTGGCCCAGCAGCCCCTGCATGAGGTGGCAGCTTTGGAATCAGCACCTGTGTGTCCTCCTGCGCTTTTCTCTCGGGTCATCCCAGGGTACATGTATCTTTTAAATAAAATGCTTTACTTAAAAAGAAAGAAAGAAACTCCTTGTTATGACTCACTAAATTGATTTCATTAAACTCATTTGAGTTGGAAAGAGAAAAGATGATCATTGGCAATCCAAATGAATTGCCTGAACATAATATACTGTAAAAATGACTTAAATCCTTGAATCATGAAGGTTATGGTTCAAATTTTTGTTAAACTTAATCTTGCCAGATTTATAATGACTTTTAGAACAATGATATTGAGTAGCCCAGATTATCAATAAAAATAAGATTTAAAAAGCCCCCAAAACGGCAGAGGTGGTTCAGTCCCACAGTGTTGATACAATTCCACTGGGGTCTATTGTATGGCTTATACACACCCATGATTACATGTCAGCATATAGAGAATTCCATCAAGGGTGTCAACACTAAAAGCATGTATCTAAGGGAATAAAATGTTATTACTTTTTCTTTATCATTTGTGACACCTTCTCCCCCCCCCCCCCACAAAAAAAAAAAAAAATAGAAGTTACAAGGGCTGAGTATTTTTATTTTGGAACAATATCAAGATTACCAGCAGCTGGCAGAAGCTTCCAGGTGCTCTAAAGGTGCTCTGTTGGGTCAGAGGAGATGATATTCTGGGAAATGTAAGGTTTTTGACCAACGGAGCATGAAGTTTACATTTGCAGATGAGCTGAATGGCCGTCTAGCAAAGTGCCAAATGACCACCTTGAGAAGTCGAAGCCCAGAAAAGATTAAGACGCTTCTCTGCTCCATAATTCAAACTTAAGGAGGACTAAAGTGTAAAACAAGAACGACAAACCAATCAAATATTTATTTTTCCATTGGTTATCACTTTAATGCTATGATTAATTTTAATTATAATTGTTTATTGCGTATATATAATATAGAATTGTTTTGAGTTTTTCCTCTGACCCTTGGTGCCTCTGTTTTGGAAGTGCCCTAGGCACATCCTCATTATCCTGCCTGTTGCCTGGCCCAGCTGCTTCTGGGAAGAAGTGCGGCTGCAATCTGAGTTGGTGGTTGATGGCCCATGGGTATTTCTCATGTTTAAAGCATTTCTGCTGGAGAGATGCATTTTTCTTACCTTACTCCTCTAACACATTTTTACTGAATATAAATAACTTCAATTCATCTTCACTTTTATATTGCCTTAGTTGCTGCTTCCAAATGCATTTCACATCAACTGAAGAGTTTACTAAGTGGGTGACCTTCACATCCTTGTACAGGAGAAAGTACAAAATGAGACCTGGGATTACCATTTTAAATGGAAGAGCTATAGTTGGAAAAAGATAGCTCCTCAAGGCCCTTAAAGCAGAGTTGATTAGTCACAAAGAGCTTAAGGGCAGAACACCTCTCTGCGCACTGTTTTTGCTGAATTGCTTGACTGGTTTTAAGGTTCTAGGCTTTAGAAAGGAAATCCCTATATGCAAAGGAGTGGGTGAGGGATGAGAAATAACATTTGCTGAGTGTCAGGGCCTTCACATCTGTACTCATTCAACTAGCCCAACAATAAACACCATGCCTTCATTCTTTAAATGGTCACTGAGCACTTCCTATGTGCCATGTTCACACACACACACACACACACACACACACACTCACACACACACACGCCCTATTTTTTATATAGGTATATCCGAGTATGTATCTTCTAGTAAGTGCTAGAGAAAACAACTATATATCAAAATAAGAGGAAAAGGGAGTGTGGTAAGCAGTCAAGACCACTCAATATTGGTGACTTCTGACCAGAATCCTAAAGTAAGCCAGGGAAAGAGCCCCGTAAGTGTGTGCAAAGGGCAGAAGTGGGAGCTGCCTGGCACGGCTAAGGAACGGCAGGAAGGTCCATGTGTCAGGAGCTGAGTGAGTGAGTAATACAGGATGGGGCCATAGAGATAAGGAGGGGAAGGGGCTGTGGGTTGGCGCATATGCATGGGACATACTTACACTAAAACATTATTTGTAATTTATCTGAAATTCAAATTTAAGTGGTTGTTGTTTTTTTCTTCCTATATCTGGCAACCCTTTTCCTTCCTTCTTTCTTTCCTTCCTTCCTTTCTGTGTGGTTGTGGTATTCATCTGTCCTATAGTTAGGTTTCATTTGTTTCAGTGTCAATTTTATTTTTCTGTCCTTTTAATTTTATTTTTTTAAATGTGGGATATTAACATGCTTTCAAAAAATCAAAATCATACAAAATGATATTCTGAGAGAACTGTCACCCCCTCCTCTATCCTTTCTATCACCACTACGCTTGTTGGCAACCAACTTCATTATTTTCTGGGTTTATTGTTCTAGTGTTTTTGTTGTTGTTGTTGTTTTGTAATGACAAAAATCATATATATATTTTCTTATTTTCTCTTCTTTATTATGAAAATTTTGGCATATAAATATGGTCTTTTGTATTTTTCTTTTTTCCCTTAACATCTCCTAGAAATCACTCTGTGTCAGTTTATTGAAGAAACTTTTCTTATTTTTTACAGCTGTATAGTATCCACTGTGTGTAGTAAAATAATTTATCCAACTAATCTCCTATGCTTGAACATTTAGGAATTTTCCAATTCCTAAATGTTCCTGTTCCTGTAAGTTTTATACTTACACATAATATGCAAGTGAATTGTGAATATGTATTTTTGTATTGATGAATATGTATCTTCAGGATAAATTCCAGAAGTGATATGATGGGATCAAAAGTAAATTCATATGTAATTTTGTTAATGCCAAATAGAGGTGGTATCATTTACCATTTAGAACAGCAATATATGAGAGAACTTGTTTCCCCACAGCCTCACCAAGAGATTATATTGTCAAGCTTTAGAATTTTTGCCAATCTGTTGAGTGAAAAATAGTATCTCAGTGTAGTTTTAATTTGCACTCTACTTATTCCAAAAGGCAATATCCTTTCATATTTTTAAGTAACATTTTTAGATCCTTTTTGTGAATCAGCTGTTCATGTCTCTTGCCTATTTTTCTACCTATAGGAAATGTTTTTCTCTCAAAAAAATTCATTGAGTATTAAGGCTATTAGTCCTTTATCTGTGATATATATTGCAAATGTTGTCTCAAAGTTTGTCATTTGTCCTTTGATTATGTTCACAATGTTTTTTGTTTTAAAGTAGATTAATTTCTGTACTTTATATATAATTTCATTGATTTTTCTCTAAATTCGTGGATCTGGATATGTTTTGAAGGTAGAGCTCATAGGGTTTGGTGATGAATTTGAGGTGGAGCATCAGAAAAAGATGAGTCAGACATTGCTGCAAAATTTGACCTGAGCAACTAAAATGTTTGAGTTTCCATTTACTGAGAATTCAGTTTTTGTGAAGAATGCCAGGAGTTCTGTTTTGTCCACATTAAATCTGACATGCCTGTTAGACCTCCTGGTGGAGATGTGAGGGGGCAGATGGCTTTGAGTGTAAATTTAGGAAAAAGGCAGGAAACAGACATTTAGAGTCAGCCATGCAGAGACAGAATTTAAAACAATTAAACTTAGGAGGTTTTGATGAAAACATTATGTCCATTCTGGTGACATACATCCTGATATTTTGAGGATTTAAGTCATTGTCCAAGCAAAGTGCAGAGCTGGGTCACAAATCTAGGTCTGCTAGAGCTGCCACAACAAAGTACCAGAGACTGGGTAGCTTAAGCTACAGAAATTTATGTTCTCCTAATTCTCGAGGTTAGAAATTCAAGATCAAGATGTGGGCAGGGTGGCTTTCTTCTGAGGCCTCTTTCCTTGACTTGCATCTAGCCCTCTTCTCCTACTTGTTATTCACACGGTCTTTCCTCTGTAACATGTCTTTGTCCCAATCTCCTCTTCTCAAAAGGACACCAGTCATATTGGATTAGGGCCCACCCTAATTACCTCATTTTAACTCAATTACCTCTTTAAGGACCTGATTTCCAAATATAGTCACATTCTGATGTACTGGGGGTTAGACCTTCAACGTATAAAATGTTGGGGTACGCAATTCAGCCCGTAACTCTCCTCTTTCCATGATACCAACTTGCTATGTGTTTGAGAAGAAATAGGGATTTAGAGTCTCAAAGACCATACTGTTTCATAATGGAATTGAAATGGTGACTACTTTGATGCTTGGGAGTTAATAGTTCTCCTTTATTTGAAGGATACATATGTGGGTGTTGTAAACATGAATGATATTTAATATGAGCCACAGTCCTTAGATCTGTTCCCAGGGGAAAGGTTTTGTTCTCGCTGGGAAACATGAGATTTGAAAAAGTCCCTGATACAGAAGTTCCAGCAGTAAACTTGGATCTTATCTGGGCTGGAGGAAAAGTAGGGTGAACATATTTTAGAACTAGTGTCAGTGTGTATCTCAGAGAAGTTGTTCTTTGACCACTAACGACTGTGGATTAGTGTAAACTAGAAATTCGTCAGGTAAAAGAAAAATTGCAAACTCCAACAATATACTTTCAGTTAGGAGTAACCCCAAAGACATTTGTCCTTTTAGGAATAATCTTTAGTTATATATGGAAATCAAGAGTCAAGATTTACAAATATTGTAATTAATTCATTAAATATTTGTAAATACATTAAAAAATAAGAATAAAACTCTCTGGGATTCATGGAATGTTTCCACGACTTCTCCAAGTCACCTTTACTTGGAAAGGTCCTAACAGTTCTTTTCTGCACTATTTTGAAACCGGTTTTTCAATATTTTTGCTACTTGGTCATTATTCACTGGACTACAATGTCCTGCTGTAGGAAAATATCTTTATAAATTACTAACTGAAATTCGTTGAGATTCTATGGGGCACAAATTACTTTGAGTTTGCCTTCCAAGAATTTATAGTCCTCCTAGTAACTTTGTCACTGACATCTGTGATAATCTTCCTTCCTTTGGAATTAGAATATATTATCTAGCATTTCTACTTCTCAGAATAAAGTATCTGAACTGAGTAAAATTTGCTTGAAGACATTAGACTGGAATAGAGGTAGAAATAACTTGGATGTTAGCTACGCTATTGTAACTGACTTTTTTAAAATATAAGATTGGAGGGCTAGTCAGACAGAACATTTCAGTTGTCTTGGGTTGCTCAGGAAAGTGACACTGGGGTGTTTGGATAAAGGCAACCTAGAAGCTTCCATTGGTAATGGACTAAAGAAAGCATAGATATGGCAAAATGCAACAAACAAATATCATACAAAAATGTAAATGTTGATTTTACCAGTACACCAGTTAATTAAGGTAATTCATCCTTAAAAATCTACACTAGTTAGAGCAAAATATGGAAAACAGATAATTTCTAAATATAATTACATGTACTACTCCATCTTAATTGGATGGACCCCCATCTTTAAGAGCTTTTGGCCCTCTTCGCCTCCTGGGGCCCAGGCTTTGTTCACAAACCTCCAATTTGGGTTATTTAGGCAGTCACATAGGTACTCAATCATTTAAATTTGAAATGTTGACACCACATTGCCTCCTTTTTTGCATTTCTTCTTTTTTCAGTAATCAACAGTGGCCTGGGCCTCTTTAGGCTGCTGAGAATCCTAGTGGATACTGATTACTTAAAAACACCACCAACAAAACATCAGCCACAGTGTCTTGTTTACACGCGGCATTTCCCAAATGAAATGGTTTTGAGAGGTGACAGGCTTCCCAGGCCTGCGTCCCTCTCTACTGTGGCCTGACTCTGCTTCCTGTCCTCTGTCACTGCATTTTGAGGGAAAGTCATTTGGAACATCAGTCTCCAGTTGTTTTTATGAGTTCTGACAATTAAGTTCGCGAACTTGTTGCAATGATGTTGCTAACCTTTTTTTTATATCAGCGGGATTATTCATTATGAATTTGTACCAACTGGACAAACAGTTCACCAAGTTTACTATTTGGAATTACTGAAAAGGCTGCGTGAAAATGTTAGACCACTGCACTTTTCACCAACAGTTCAATGCACCAGCTCACACGGCACTGTCTGTGAGAGAGTTCTTTGCCAGTAAACAAATAACTGTATTGGAACACCCTCTCTACTCACCTGATCTGGCCCCCAGTGCCTTCTTTCTTTACCCAAAGAGAAAGGAAATATTGAAAGGAAGACATTCAGGACATCAAGGGTAATATGATGACAGCTCTGATGGCCATTCCAGGAAAAGAGTTCCACAATTGCTTTGATTAGGTGCTGGCATTGGTGCATAGCTTCCCAAAGGGAGTACTTCGAAGGTGACCATAGTGATATTCGGCAATGAGGTGTGTAGCACTTTTTCTAGGCTGAGTTCTCGAACCTAATTGTCAGTCTTCGTAGTTCACTTGATTATGGCTGCTCCCGTTCAGTAAGCATTATAATCTGGGACATTTTGAAAACATACTAAACCCAACCCAACCCCAAACAAAACAAAAAGCCAAAATAGGTTAAATACAGCTCGTCCTGCTCTGTTGTGATTAGCTCTTCCTGAGTTTCTTGTTTTGAAGACAGGCCCTGACTGATTATCTCAGCACCTTGACTGCCTTAGAGAGTGTAAAATGAGAAGAGAGTGCACTGAGCTGTTTTGGTGCTGGGCAGAGGACTTGCTAGACTACTAGATTACAGAGAGAGAGAAACTCCTAGATGTTACCGTATGGCCTAACCCATAATTTTGGGTTACTTTACTTTTATTATACCTTGATAGGATTCACTGGAGTGGCATTAGAACCATAGCGTTTATGTCTGAGAGGGAATTGGAAGCATGAAACACAGAAGGGCCTGGGCTTTTTTCAAATCGTACAGATTTGTTTAGGAAACAAAGTGGACACCTCTTGATCTCTGAGACCACCTCCCCCCATCTCCAATCTACATGCAATCAGGGATATGCCTTTATTATGTTTTTTTCTATAAATTCACATGCCTAAAAAATTAATTAGAGTTCCCAATGTGGAAATAAATGAAGACCACCCAAACGAGAACAAGCAAAGTCTATTTATTCAGCGTTTGCTGTAGCAAGGAGTCAGCCAACAGCCTTGTGTTTGGCAGAAATTTGAAGGCAGGCAAAGGAGTGGGAAAGCTTTGCAGTGCAAAAGGGGAAGGTCTTTCAGTGAAAAGCATCAGAGGACAGCAGGGGGAAGCTGTAGGCTGGCTAAGCAGAGCAGGGCATCCCATAAAATTGGTGAGGGTGCACATTGGGCTTTCTCCTGTTGGTCCAGAGATGGGAGCAGGGGAAAAGTAGGGAAGCTGTCAGTTAATCAAGTCTTGGCTGTTTTAGACCAATTGCTATAGAGGTAATTGTTTGACTTCCTGGGTTGGTTGCTGCAGATTCTGGGTCAGAGTTCGACTTTTATGTATGGTCTGGCCTTTTAGTCTGTATATTGAGTCTCTCACCATAGGTAGTTATTTATTTATAGGCACTCTTTATATATCCTGAATAGGATCCTATTGTCTGTTGTATATTGCAAACAATAGTTTGTTCCAGACTGGTGTTTCTCATGTTGGAGTTTCACATTTTCATATAATCAAATCTTTTTCTTTATGATTTTGGGACTCTGTTGCTTTCCTAAAAAGACCACCCCCTTTCTAATATTACAACATATGCCTCTTAAATTTCCTTTTAATGTTATTATAGTTTAAAAATAGCTTCTAATCCAGATAAACTTTATTTTTACATAGAGTGTGAAAAGATATTACAGCTTTATTTCCTTTTTCAAATGAGTAGCCATTTGGAATTAAACATTCCTCCCTCATTGGATAAAAAAAACCCATCTTAAATAAATAGTAAATTCTGATATACACCTGTGTTTGCTTCTGGACTTTGCTCTTTGGATCTATTTTTCTGCTTTAATTACTAAAACATCACAGTTTACTTTGATGGCAATCTTCTCCTCATTTCAACTTTAATTTATTTCTTTAATTTGAGTCATTGAGCAAATTTCAATAACTATGATTGATTACATCATAGTACAAGAATGTGGTCTGTATGATTTCTGCTTTTTGATTATAGAGGATTATTTTGGTCTAAACTAGGTCAATTTTTGTAAAGTTCTTAAAGGTCTTTGAAAATAATGTGTATTCCCTATTTCTTGGATTAAAATATATATATTCAATCTTGTTATGATGAGCTTCAAATTCTCTATGCCTTTACTGCCTTAAACAGTTTCTAAGTTAGTTGTCTTAAATTCTCTATATGATTTTGGATTTGTCAATTTCCCCCTTGAATATCTAACAGCTTTTGGTTTCTGTTAAAGCAATGTGATTAATTGTGTAAATATTCATGACTATTATCATGTCTTGGAGGATGTCACACCTAATATCTTGGATTCCTCTTTCCCAGCCAGTATTGTAAGGCAAATCCATAAGTGGAGATAATTGAAATTCACAGTGGAGTGACTAGACTTGAATTTTTTTACCTGAACTCAAAGGGGCCTCATAGTCTCCTCAAAAGAAAACATCTGAGACAAAGTCCTCTCTGAGAAGCAACAGCGCTCTTCCTAGGACTGTGCTGAATCAATATAGCACTTGGACAACTCCTCTCACTTCCCCCCATCCCAGTAGTATTTCTGTTTCCACGCAGTCCATTGCCCATTTATTTATTTCGTTTTAGACTTAAGACCATTCATTGGGAAACTGTCAAGTTTGGTGGGCTTTTTGTCTTGGGAATGTCCTTCCTTTTATGCTCTTACTATTATGTATTGGTTTTTTAGGTCAGGCTCTCCAGTTTTAAGTACTTTTTACTATGCGTTCTTTGTACTATCTTTAGATGAAAATGTTGGGATAGGAAACATAGTGCCTATCTAATTGCTATTACATTGCTCTTTGAGTTGAGGTTTCAAGCATTCAGTGAAATGGTCCGTTTTCCACCATTCTAGAAATCTATATTGTAGCTGTCGAGTCTGGAAATACCCCTTGATTCCAAAACACTGTGATTTAAGGTGAAAGCAAGAGGTATAGAGTGCCCAGGACTACACCAGGGGCTGAGTGCCATAGCCATGCACTATTATCTTACGGGACAGTCTAGTTTTCACAGATTTTTTTTCCTTTTCAATAGAGGCAATCAATTAAAAGTATAACTAACAAAATTAAGTTTGTATAATGTTAGCAGGCTCCATATGTGAATTAAAATTTTTTTAAAAGTCATTTGTATATCAGGCTTTGTGTCCCAGTGTTTATTCCAAAGATATGGTAACTGTCAATGACTATAAACAGTAGGGGACACATAAGAACCTGAGGAATATTCCTTCAAACGTTAACAAACATCTTAGGAAGAAAACACCCTCCCATGAAGACCCTTAGACAATAGTAGAAGGGTCTGCTAATTTAAACAGCATTGGCTATAAACTTTCTGGAAGTTCAGAGGAATTTTGTCTTTTTATATAGATAGACATGGATTAGCCCAGACATAGCTTGTTCAGACAAGATGCCTCTTCCCATTTCTACAATTTAGAATTGCCGGGTAATTTTTTTTTCACCATTTATTTATTTATTTATATTTCTTTTTATTTTATTTTTTGTTAGTTTCAGGTGTACAAAACAATGAAATAATGAGACATTTACACTCCTCGCAAAGTGATAACCACCCCCAATCTACTACCCCTCTGACATTTTATATAGCTGTTATACGACTGCTGACTATATTCCGCTATATTCCCTATGCTATACTATATATACATATATATAACGTATATATTATTATTTATTATATATATATAAATTATAGTTGACATTCAATATTATTCTACTTCAACTTCAAGTGTACAGCGCAGTGGTCAGGCATCTCTACACCATCCATGAAGTGATCCCCCTGATAAGTCCAGTGCCCATCTGGCACCCCATAGAATCTTTACAACATTATTGATTATATTCCCCATACTGTATTTCGTCTCCCTGTGATTATATTGTGACTACCAGCTTGTGCTTTCTAATCCCTTCACCTTCTTCTCCATCCCACTACTCCTCCCATCTAGCAACCATCAAATTTTTCTCTATATCTCTGCATCTATTTCTGTTTTGTTTGCTCATTTATTATATCTGATCCCACATATAAGTGAGATCATATGGTATTTGCCTATTAAAGAGTTTAAGGGCAAGTAACATTCCTTCCCTCAGTCTTGGAGTCTCAACTCTTCCATCTATGATAAGAAAAAGGCAAGCCTGTATTTACTGGATCCCAGTCATATGCTGAATGTTTTTATAAATTCTATTTCACTTCATCATAAGCCTGCGATGTAAGTATGAGGTTCCCCATTTTACGGATGACAAAACTGCAACTCAGATTAAATTTCATGCCTGAAACTGAATTTAATGGATTAATTGTTTTAAGTATATACTTTCCAATACTGTAGACAATAAAGCATCACAGTTAAGAGCGTGGACACTGAAGCCATGAAAACTAGATTCAATAGACAACAAAGCATCACAGTTAAGAGCGTGGACACTGAAGCCATGAAAACTAGATTCTATATTTTTCTAGCTATGTGGCCTGGGGCGCATTATTAATCTAAGACAGAGTTTTTCCACTTGTAAAATATGCAGAGTAATTACAAATACCTCACAGAGATTTGAAAGGATGGACTATAATAATTCATGTTCATACTGCATGGCTTGTAGTGAATACTCAATAACTGTTGGCTATTACCAAGCTGCTTTCAATATTAAAAGTAAGTCTGTTCTGATTACATTTAAAATGGAAATTTGGCAGGTAAAGGACAGAAATTCAAACATAAATCATGCCAGCATGTTAGTTTTTCTTAATGATATTAACAGGATCAGAACAACTTTCTAGGCATGTTCACCAACGAGCCACTGACACTGTGAGCTTGGATGTTATTGCATGCTAATCATCCCTAGTAGAGTCATGTCAGGGCCATGTGCCAGCTGGAGGGATTAATCAGGGGTACATCGACCACATTTTTATCTTACTTTTTAGGTACATTTAACATAACTGGAATGCATGGAAAAAATCTTGTAACCATAGGATATTCATGAAGGTGGTTTCTTACACCTCTCAGGCTTATTTCCTGGGTTTATCCATTATTTCATCACACACACACATACACACACACACTCTCTTAATTTACCCAGAAAATCATTTATTGGTTTATTTATTGGTAATCATGAAGCTCAGCTAGAAGATACCACTAATCGTGAGTTTACTCTGTAAGCAGGGGAGAGAATTTTGTAGAAGAGGAGGTGAAGAAGTTGCAGAAAAAAATAAAAATAAAAAACACACTAACAGAAAATGCCAAATAGAAGAGAAAAATCATAATAAATGAAAATATGGATACCAGGGGAAATCATAGTGTGGAAAAATAAATGACTTAAGGGTAAACACTGTACAGGAATTTCTTATGACTGTTACCAGTGCTTATATTTCATCTTGTTTCCCTGAGCTAATTTCTTTAAGAAAAAGGCTATTGTTAATACCCCAAAAAGGAAGTAAAAATTAAGCTTGTAGTTACTTTAAATATTTATCATGTTTGTGCTTACTGTTTACAACCCCTGGCTTACTTTCTGTCTGCTGGCTCCACATTCTTGGCATTGGAACTTTAAGAAAAAGGTTACATATTGAGAAATAAGTTGATTATTAGGGTTCCCAGGTGTATAGAGGAACTTGCTGTTTAGAAGACCCTGTACTGTCACTGAGTCAAAGTTTTCCCTTCTGTATATAGAAATTATATTAAGTGTCCTTCCATCATATCTGAACAATAAATGAGTCAATGACTATATCTGGCCAATGAGATGGGAACACACTCCTCATATTTAATACTTTAAATAAGAAAATTTCAAATGGATTCTACAACAAAAAGAGGAGGCCATGGAGGGGGCAGAGATGAGATTTTAGACCACCAGGCCCCATAAATTATATGCTAACCATCCTGAAAACAATAGGCTTAGGTGAATTCACACATATTGGATGCTGAGCATTTCAGTGCCTGACTGACTTTCATTGCTCAGAAGGACACAGGAAGATTTCCTTTGAGGAGTCTGAGCAGCCTAAGAGAAAATATCTAAAGTCACTGACATCTTAGTTTTCTGAGAAATAGCCTTCACAGATCACATGATAATGAAGCTCAAAGTTAACAAGCTTCACACACGTGTTCAGAACTTCCAACCAGGAAAGACCTCCACGATGAAAGACAAAAACCAGAATACACAAATAAGAAACAACTTGGCAGAAAAAGAAACCAGTGAGGAAGACGAAATCTTCCAAAGCCTATTATGAATATTCCAGAGAGTTAAGAGAAGATAGTGCAGACTGAGAACAAAATGCTAGAAAAAAAGCTTTCAGCAAACAAAAGATTTTTTCAGTTTTAAAAAGATGAGGGCTACAGTGAAAAACTCAGTGGAAGAGGTGAAAATAAAGTTAGAGAAATAGCTCAGAAAAAAATAACAGAAAGACAGAAAATAGGTGATAAGAAATTTAGAAAATAGTCCAGAAAATCTAACATAAAATAATAGAAGTTCAAAAAAAACCAAGAACAGACAAAATAGAAGATAAGAAGTCGTCAAAAAGAAAACAAACAAACAAAAAACCTCAAAACATTTCCCCAGGACTGAGGGTCATGAATTTCCAGATTAAAATGGCTCAGAGGGGGCCTAAACAGTCAATAAAAATAGACCTACATAAGGCACGTCTTCGTGAAATTTCATAACTGGGCACAGGGAAGATTTTCAAGCTTCCAGATGGAAAAACAAGTCACATACAAAGTGTTAAAAATTATATAAACTCTGTAAGCTAGAAAAATGGAGAGCTCCTTTTAACATCAGAAAGAATATTATTTCCTATGCAGAATTTGATACAGAGCCAAAATATCAATCAAACGCAAGGATAGAATACAGATATTATCAAACAGGAGAGACATTCTATTGCAGAAAACTACTGGAAGATATGATTGACCAAACTGAGGGAGCAAATCAAGATGGAGAAAAACATGGGACATGAGAAACAGGAAATCCAACACAGAAGAGATGTATAAGGAATCCCAAGGAAAATAGTGAGGAGGGTTTTCAAGAAGGCTGCTCTGCACCCATCATGCAGGACAAATAGTCCACATGTTGGATGGAAAATTTGTGGTCCAGGACAGTGCAGGGTCCTTTTCTCTCTTGCCAGCCTTCCTCCTCAGAGGAAAGAGATATGTGTAGTCAAAGTTAGTGAAACCACTGCATTTACTGATGAGTTCCATGATGGTATATGACTAAGAATAAATAATGAGATAATAAAAAATTATGATTTAAACTGAATATTGGTGTCTCTCTTTTAATTAAAATCTTGGTAAGAACCTGTGGTTTCCATAGAAAAGAATAAAGAAGAAAACACATTTCTGCCTGAGTAAGATTAAATCTCCTTTATATCCAATCATTTAGACTCTATTCTATTTTCAGTTAATGAGGGTTGGGTACCCTTCTGGTAATGTGTTGGTTGCCACCTTTTTAAGTGGTCACAATAATTATGCATCATGGAAGCAGGCACTGCATCAGAAGTACTCTTAGCAGGAAACCTGGGAGGCTGGGAAGCTCTACCCAGATTGAGCAGTGGGCAAGATCAGGGTTTTTATCATATAGGACAGGTCTGTAGCTCAGTTTTCCTTTAAGGAATCCCCTGCTCTTTACACTATGTTGAAGAACATAGATCCTTTGTTTTCACACTGTGGTAACTGAGGCTTTCTATGTAAATCTGTGATTCTCAGTTTAATATACTTGGAGATTATCTGATTGAGCCATTCCTTACATGGGCTAAAAAGCATACCCCCTACATTTATTAATCTTTTTCTTTTAATTTATTGGGGTGACAATTGTTAGTAAAATTACATAGATTTCAGGTGTACAATTCTGTATTATATCATCTATAAATCCCATTGTGTGTTCACCACCCAGAGTCAGTTCTCCTTCCATCACATATATTTGATCCCCCTTACCCTCATCTCCCACCCCCCACCCCCCTTACCCTCTGGTAACCACTAAACTATTGTCTATGTCTATGAGTTTCTGTTTCTCATTTGTTTGTCCTGTTCTTTTGTTGTTTTTGGTTTATATACCACATATCAGTGAAATCATATGGTTCTCTGCTTTTTCTGTCTGACTTATTTCGCTTAGCGTTATACTCTCAAGATCCATCCATGTTGTCACAAATGTTTCTTACTGCCGAATAGTATTCCATTGTGTATATATACCACAACTTCTTTATCCATTCATCTATCGAAGGACATTTTGGTTGTTTCCATGTCTTGGCCACCGTAAACAAAGCTGCAATGAACATTGGAGCACACGTGTCTTTATGTATAAATGTTTTCAGATTTTTTGGGTAGATACCCAGGAGAGGAATTGCTGGGTCATATGGCAATTCTATTTGTAATTTTTTGAGGAACCTCCACACTGCCTTCCATAGCAGCTGCACCAGTCTGCATTCCCACCAACAGTGTATGAGGGTTCCTTTTTCTCCACAGCCTCTCCAACACTTGTTACTATTTGTTTTGTTGATGATAGCCATTCTGACTGGGGTGAGGTGCTATCTCATTGTGGTTTTGATTTGCATTTCTCTGATGATTAGTGATATTGAGCATTTTTTTATATGTCTATTTGCCATTTGTATGTCCTCTTTGGAGAAATGTCTCTTCAGGTCCTCTGCCCATTTTTCAATTGTGTTGTTTGTTTTTTGTTGTTGAGTTTCATGAATTCCTTGTATATTTTGGATATTAGCCTCTTATCGAAGGCACTGTTTGCAAAAATCTTCTCCCATTCAGTTGGTTGCCTCTTTATTTTGTCGATGGTTTCTTTTGCTGTGCAGAAGCTTTTAAGTGTCATATAGTACCATTCGTTTATTTTAGCTTTTACTTCCATTGCCTTTGGAGTCAAATTCATAAAATGCTCTTTGAACCCAAGGTCCATAAGTTTAGTACCGATGTTTTCTTCTATGCAGTTTATTGTGTCAAGTCTTATGCTTAAGTCTTTGATCCATTTTGAATTAATTTTGGTATATGGTGACAGATAGCAGTCCAGTTTCATTCTTTTGCACGTGGCTATCCAATTCTCCCAGCACCATTTACTGAAGAGGCTGTTATTAATCTTAAGACATATATTTTTAGTGATTTTTTTATAAAAGAAATATGCAGTTATTAGATTGTTTTGGTATATTTTGTTTTGTATAAATTAATGCTACTCAGTTTATAGTCAGTTGTTTAGAATATGTATGTATTTAGAATGACACCAGTATTAGGAAAGAATACTGAGGATTTCCTAGATGAAATATTGTTTTTTTCTTTCTTTCTCAGCACATCAGCAGGATATGTCACGTCCCTATCAATGACAATGACTCAGGATAAGTAGAACAGGCCTAAACACCTACGCCAGTGGGTATATTCTCTTCTTGTTGATTTTGATCCATGCGCTCCCTCAGACAGTGTGAACGTTGATGTCAAAGTTAATCAATTCAATTTATTAAAGCCTCCCCTCCTTAATTTTTGTACTGGGATTTGATAAATAAAATCATAACTAATGGGAATTACTGAAATGAAAATGTTTTTCTTTACTTTTGTTTATAAAAGTTGCTAATGAAGTTCAAAGTCAATTTTTGTTTTATTAGAGGAAAAAATCATTTTATTTCCACCTGCCTGGGAAAGATCAGAAATATTTCAGTTGCAAAAAAAAGGAGAAATATTGTTGTTGCATTCTACCTGAATTAATTGCATCTGTAGAGAACCTGCATTTTCCTCTATGACAAAGTAATTCCTCTGTTTATATTTTATGTCCCAAACCCTAACATCAGATTTAAAAGATGTATTTCTTAGCTGATATGTTTTGTGGTTTATCCTCAAGGAAATATTGTTTGTCATGGTGATTCTGCATAGTTTCTTTGGTTTGTCTAGAAAACATATCCTCTGATCCTTTTATTTACTTGAAAATAAATAATGAGGACAACTATGATAGTATCAGACAGTAACTTTTATAAAAACATGAATTAAGATATATATTGAACTTTGGTTTTAAAGACATAAGAATTTATCGTTCAGTCTGCTTTGCATTTACACAAATTCCTACCTCATGTACAACTCAAAAAAGTATATTGAGGGCCGGCCCGGTGGCTCAGGTGGTTAGAGCTCCATGCTCCTAACTCCGAAGGCTGCTGGTTCGATTCCCACATGGGCCAGTGGGCTCTCAACCACAAGGTTGCCAGTTCGATTCCTCAAGTCCCGCAAGGGATGGTGGGCTCTGCCCCCTGTAACTAAGATTGAACATGACATCTTGAGCTGAGCAGCCGCTGAGCTCCCAAATGGCTCAGTTGGTTGGAGCATGTCCTCTCAACAATAAGGTTGCCGGTTCGACTCCCGCAAGTGATGGTGGGCTGCGCCCCCTGCAACTAGCAACAGCAACTGGACCTGCAGTTGAGCTGCGCCCTCCACAACTAAGACTGAAAGGAAAACAACTTGAAGCTGAACGGCACCCTCCACAACTAGGATTGAAAGGACAACTTGACTTGGAAAAAAGAAAAAAGTCCTGGAAGTACACACTGTTCCCCAATAAAAAGTCCTGTTCCCCTTCCCCAATTAAAAAAAAAAAAAAAGTATATTGAGTAGCATTTGGTATTCCCAGAGTTTCTGACTATTGGTTTAGAATCTTATATTGTGAATGAAATTAAAAGTCGTAGGTTGGTTATGTAACATACTGTCATAAATCTGATGTGTGCAAAATAAATGCAACTTTATTTAATGTTAAATCCTGAATTCAGAGTAGAATGGTTTCTCATTCTGCCTAATAGGAGAAACTTTTCATCTCCTTCCTTCTAGCTAATAGGTGTTACCTGGAGATTCATCCTCAGTCTTTTGGGTACTCAGTCAAATCCAAGGAAATATTGTTTGTCATGGGTCCATCTCCTCCTTCTCCCTCTTCCCCCAAGGTTGAGCAATGTTCAGTGGTGGGATTGAGAAGGGCAGGTGTTTTCACTCCCAATGTGGAAAGTCATGACTAAGTTGTGTGTGTGTGGTGTGTATGTGCGAGAGAGTTTCCGTGTGTGTTATACTCTGGGAGCAGAGTATCCCTGCTGAATGTATGACTCTTGTTGTTAGCAGTATCATTTTGGACTGAATTGTAAAGGATGATTGGATGAAATGTTATATTTTGGAATGCAAATTGTGAATCTAATTTAAAAATCTCGGAGTGTATAATGTGGTTGAGATTTCAAGTCCCTGGTGGTCATTTAGTTGGGAAGTTCCAGGTTGGTCATGGAAGGAAAGGGACTGATGAGGGAAGTTGAATGTTCCCATCAATTTTAAGATAAGCTGATGTGAATAATCAGGCAATATGTATATATATGTATGTATACTTGTATATATATGAATTCACATATTGATACCTACATTTCTATTATTTGAACATATGAAACTTTTATTTGTATCTCTATATATGTTTAAAATTATCTAAGATTATGTATGTGTGTATGTCTATATCATGTACTTAATACAAAGCAATTAATGCTATCCATTCTAACATTTTCACCATTATTCAAAACATTTAGGTGAAATATGTTCTTGGAATACAATGAGTGTAGAAGAAAACTTTTGTGAGACTGAATAATCCTTTCACTTCCTCATTGCAGTGCTGTGAAATCCATAAACGAAGTGTTATCGTATTCTCACTTCTCATTCACACTTGAACAAGTGCACCCACTCACCCCAGAAGCATTTCTGATGGAAGCCATGATGAACATGACACTGCCTCTCTGGCCACTCCACTGCCCCTTCAGGCACCACCTCCCCTCAGGCCTTCAGTGTCCTCTGAGGATCTATGGCCTGGCTCAAACACAAGGGCATCTTGTGGTTTTCTGCACTTTCTTTATGTGTGTGCCAATGAAGAGAGAGAGAAAAGTGCATCGAGACCCTGAATAACACCACATTGCAAGACTGCAGCCCGTCAGCTGCAGTGGAAAATTCCACTGAGCTGTAGCCCCATCTTCTAAACTAAGCTCAGCACACCTGGTGTCAAGAGATGACACACTCTCCCCTACACCCCAACACCTCAAGCTTTGAGATTTCCCTGTCAGACTTTACATAAGGGAAGAGGAAAGGTATACTATCAACACTGCCTTACCTTAATGGACCTTTTAAAGATCAAAATCACAGAGAGAGCTAGGCTTCCATGGATGCCTTGGGGTGACAGAATTTCCTTTTCCTGTTGAAATCTAAACCCTTCAACAATAACATGCCTTTTTCAAAATGCTAATTTTGCCTTCCTGGCATGAAAATATAAATCACTAGTACTCTATGCAAAGGGAACTTTTTCTATGCCCCACCATCGAAAGTCTAAAGGTTTGCTTATTATTGAATGACTGTGGATTTTGGAGTTTAATGATTGTACCTAATCACTCCAATCTCGTTAGGACATTTAGAATGGTAGAGTAAACCAGCTGGCAGAGCTTCTGTAAGAATTACTTGATATAATATCTGGGAAGAAGTCTGGGTCCCGTTACTCCAGGAAGACATGAACTAATCCTGGATAAAGTATGCCCCTATTCTGTTGTTACGCAGGTCTCAGGGCCCGTGAAAGGATCTGGGGGCCATACCCAGTTGTCAGTTTGTTTCTGGCCCCATCACCAGGCCCCCTGACCCCACGGTCTAGTAAGGTATCTAGAAATAAAGATGGCCATACTAAAGCTTGTGTTCTTTTTTCTTTTAGATATCCATGAGCCTATTTGTTGATCCCTCATGCGTCCACTCAGAGTAAACAAGCCTGCATGGATACAGGTATCTTCAGAATTAGGCACAAAGTAGCGTTTCCTGGCAAATGTTTAACATTACATCCTTACGTAGAAGGCTCAGATTTTCTTTTTTGCTCTGCAAATCATTTTGCCTCCTTACCAGAGAGTCAGCCACAGACAGCCACAGACTTACATGCCCTTCCAATTTTAGCACATTCAGCTATAAAGTGATTACTAAAAGAACTGCCTTCTGTAGGAATCTGTGAAAATAAATGAGACATTGTAAGCAATAAGTAGTGAGTTCTAGCAGAAAGTTTCTCTAGTCAGAAAAGTCAAGGAATATAATTAAAAATGTGAGAAACCATCCCCTTTAAATACTTTAGATATATACTTAAGAAATGTATTTATGGTAATGATGTCACTTTTTCTAAAGACGTTTTTTAAATTCTTCCTGAAAGCTTCAATCTACATAAATATATCTTTATGCCGTGGCAAACAACAAGAAAAAACAACAAATGAAAAAACAAAAAACCTAAAATGGAATTCTTGTTATTACTTGCATCTAGGGAGAAACTAAATACATTAATGACTTAGGATCTATTTAAATATCCATTCTTATTGCTAACTATTTATTTATTTAATACAAAAATATTCTGCCTTCATTAAAATTTTGAATGCTCATAGAAATTTAATAGCAATGATTCAAGTTCAGGTAGTACTCTCAAATATTTATATCTGTAATAAAAGGAAATGGTTTTGCCCAACCTGAAAATCGTTTGCCCTTTTAGTCACAGGAATACAATGTTCAACAGATTTATGAACTGCCTAACTACTTTTTCCTGATATTGTCCACTGTTTCGTCTTTAGCTGCCACACTCATTTAAGAAACATTTGCTTATTGAGACCTTATTAGAGACCACATTTTAACTAAGCATGGTTGAAATATGAACTACTTGAAATGCAAATACTTTTTCTCCTTTCTCATAGCAACTAATGACCTAGTTAAGGGCTGAGCCACTTATACGAGAATTTTTTTTTAAAATTAAGTGTTGATGGTAGAAGTATAGTGGGTTAAAATTCATGGATTGATTATGCTCAGAGGCCATTTATAGCCCAACCCTTATGAAGATCAGATTATTATAGGATTATTTAAATAAATTCCATATAGAGATTTCTCATTACTTATAATTATTATGTTAAGAGGCTTAAAAATTTTGCCATGCATATTATTTGTCGTGAATATGTTTCATTTACCATCTGTGTGTATAGTCATTCCTATCAAGGCTATGTGCTAAATACTTCTCTGGGTTGGGCTGTTTAGGCTAGCTGTGGTGGGAGTGGTAAGGTTTCGATCTCCATATATATGAGCGCCACGAGAAAGCTCTTAGGCTGAAAGTTATTTCCCTTTTTGGCCTGCAATTCCAGCTGTGATATACATTCATTCCTGACATTCTGATTCTCTTCAATATAATCCTGATTAAAGTACAGTGTTCCAGAGAAAGTGATATATTACGACATTAATATACATTCACAAATTCTTCCTAATGCCAGCTAGTTGAGAGCAGAGTCCTGACAAAGAGCATATGGATTGGTAAGTTTTGATGCCGGGAAATAGAGAAGGCTGTTCTAGAAGTCAGTAAGTAAACTGACAATACAAAGGGTCAGCCCTGAAGACACTCCCAGAGTATCTAGGGACAACTCTGGGACACAAAAGAAGTGAAAGACAGTCCCTGCGTGACCCTAAATTTCAATCTAGGACAAAGTTTGTAGACAGATAGACATATTAAGCATTTAACAGTTCAACTGAATAAACATTTACATTTTATCATCAAAAGGGTAATATATTCTATCTACTCTAGTAAACAATTACTTATTCCAGGAAGTAAATTATGAATCATGGGACAACATATTTAGAGCAAGCAGATTTGGGGAGAGACCCTCACACTTTTTCAGAGGTAACAGACAAGGTTTTAGGGAATGTGTGCTGTTGATGAAGCTGTTTGTTTGAAGAGAGAAGGGAGAAACGCTTGGCTTAGAGAAGGTGAAAGAAGAACTTGCCTTGTGAGATGTTAGAAAATGAGCTTATATTGTGCCAAACAAAAAAGTACAGGTACAAAATTGATTGCGCCTGAATGATAGGACGCACACTACATTCATTTTTCACTAAAATTCAATTTCTTGACTAGAAGAATGTTCCAGGACCAAGCTTTTTGATAGGCTTTTTATGAATCAAATTCATAGCTTGCCTTTCCTATATGCCCATTGCCATGCTTTTGTTAATCACCAATGCAGAGGGAGAACAAAACCTCACACAATGTTTACAAACTCATCAAAATTTTCAAAGTCTTTCCTCAGCCGTTGGTATTGTGAACTGGCATAATCATCAGTGAATTTCTGGGAAAATGGGTCTAGCAGATAAACTAATTCCCAGGATGTAAATTAGGCACAGAGATGATATTGGGACAGGAGATCTAGTGTATACGGAGAGTACTTGGGGTTTTCTTTCATCTGAAATGACCTAAGCATTGTTCTGATAAATGTTGAGGAGTGCTACATGATATCCAAAGTTCATCCCAACCTGGTAATGCTGAGATTTTTTTCCTACTGGAATGAAAGTAGTCTAGCGTTTCTATTTCTTTGGTGTTGCCCAAGTTTTGGAGGCTCTGAGACTTGGAGATAGGCACTCATTTGTATTAGGAATTTTCAGCTGTAGTAACATGGTTTATTTTTAAAGTATGTAGATCTGAAAATAAAATGATTTGGTCTTGTGCCTTGCATTAGCTTTCCTAGGAATCTTACTATTCATTTGGAAAGAATGTGTCCGTGACAATCAGGACAGTAACAAGTAGGAAAGTTTCTGAACTGGCACTGAGCCCATTTCTCCCCTGGGTACCAGATACACTCACACCATAAGTTATCAGCAGGGTTCAGTGTGGTTGAAGATGCCCAACTGAAACCTAGTGGCACCATGCAACTTTGAAGACATCTCTTCATCTCAAGGCTTTTCCTAGATTCAGACAGATGTAAACCTATTTGAATTACTCTGAACATGCCCTTCAACACTAAGGTTAGCACTAAAACATAAACAAACTTGAGATCTCTTTCTTTCTACTTGGATTTGTCTTCTCTCTGTCATACAGAATGATAATGGGACGAAGCCGTTACTTCCAATTAACAATCACCGCTCATGCCCCATTGTAGGGTAGATGTTGAGGAAAATTTGCCTTCACTTGTTGATGTGAGCTTTTGTCTATTAGCTTTTATCTGTTCCTACATGTGAGGTGATTTCTGTGCTGTAATCAGGGGTTGAGTAAATCCCCCCTTTGGTCTCATTCTCCCGAGCAAGGGACACATGAGATGAGGCTGTTTTTCTGTGTGGTCTCATTTTCTCAAGTAGGGGAGATATGAGATGATGTTTGTTGTTCTGTCTGTGCTGTGAGGTGATGGTTACCTTAGGGTTAAAGAAATTCTTGATCAGGGGTTGATAGAATTTCCTCTTTGTTCTGTCTGGTTCGCCCACATCAGCAGATGAAGAAGTAGCTAAGTTATATCAGGACGACATGACAGGCATGTTGCCAGGCTTTGGAAGACGTTGGACTGATGGTCCCAAACAAGAACAGTAGATAGTGCTTGTCTGGATGATCTAGCCCTTCAGCCAGATAAAAAAAAAAAAAATACATACATATATATATATATATATATATATATATATATATATATATAATCATTGACTGCCGGACCATCCCGGAACTGGCCATTCCCGGAGGGGGAGGCAGGAACAAGAAACTTGGCTCTAAGGTACGTCTGAGAAAATATATAAGACAGGCCTCAGCTGGCAGTGTAATTTTTATTATTATTTCATCATTTGGTCATTTGTCATTGGTGATTTCTCATCATTCCAACATTTTGAAGACTTCCAGCAACATGCAGCTTACAACATCAGGGGATGTCCTGACTTCCAGCTGCGAACCTGGTGAGGCCTGGCTGGTTCCCAACCTCTCCAGTGTTGTTCCCCATGGTTAGCCTTCTTGAGAACTTGTTAGCATCTAGAAAACTAAACTTGTGTGCAGCTTGCAGCTTACAGCATCAGATCAGAAGACGTCTTAACTTCTAATAACAACAACAACAATGACAATAGCAAAAACATTCTTGAAAATTTATATGCAGCTTGCAGCTTATAACATCAGAAGACGCCTTGACTTCTAACAACAACAACAACAACGACAACAACGACAACAGCAGCAGCATTTTTGGGAACTAGCAAGCAGCGGTGTGGGAGACGCCTGAGTTCTCTCAGCCACAGACCTGGAAAGGTTTTGATTTATGACTTTTCCAGTACTGTTTCCCCCACCCCCTTCTGTTTTGGTGAGCTTTTGGCATCTAGTATAATAATTGCTATCTTATAAAGCTTATTACTGCTTTTGGATACTCCTTACTGATGTTATTTGTGTATTTAGCCAAGTGATTTTTGATCAATAGTAAACATACGTTGAGATCTCTTAAACTTATATGTATGTGTACTCCTTTGACATGACATTGTTATCAATGTATATAGTTTAGTCTTAACACCTTTACTTTCTGTCATTAACATATTCTATTAACTGCCTTTGTCTTTTGCTATTACACATTGCTAATTAAATTGATTAGATATTGCTAAATAAATTAATTAGCTCTCCTCTAGCGTGTGTCCCTTTTCCTTCTTTTCCCCACTCCTCATTACACCCATCTTATCAATTCCGATGCAAATCACAGCAGCCTCTTGAAACACTGCTGAGCAATCCACGTTCAACTGTGACCTGAATTCTAAAAGTGAAAAATAAAGGCGATGTTTCCAAATACCTTACCGAGAAGTGTTTTCACAGGTAGGACAGTCCAATTTCAGCAACTGTTATGGATGTGGCTTTTCAGTTATTTCTTTTCCTATTCTTCCTTCCTTTCTTCTTCCTTGTACTGGTCTGTAAATTCCTGTGATCCTGAGCACTTATAATCATTGCTGATAGTAGAAGCATCAAATTATTGTTCATTTAGATGAGGAAAATATGTTTCTTTTCCTCAAGGGGCTTATAAGTGAATTAAAACAGGTTGGGGACCAACAGCCTATGAGTCATATTTTGGCCCACCACCTGTTTTTGTGTGGCCTGTGAGCTCTGGATGATTTTACATTTCAAATGAAAAGTATTATTTCGTGACATGTGAAAAATTATATGAAATTCAATTTCAGTGTCCATAAATAAAGTTTTATTGGAATACAGACACACACATTTGTTCATGCATCATCTATGGCTGCTTTTATACCACAATAGAGTTAAGTAGTAAATACCAAGGTCACCTGGCCTGCAAAACTGAAAATATTTTCTATCTGGCCCTTTACGGGAAGTTTGCTGACCCTTGAATTAGAATATAAAATAAGAAGTTCTAGAACACAGACATGACGTAAGTGCTACTCTGAAGGGGACGTGAGTAATTGCCTGGGGCCATTACATTTCCACAATCAATTATTAGTGCTTACAATTTGAAAACATCTCATATTTTTGGAGGTTTTTCCCCCCATCAATAGTATTTAACCATCACAACTAATGCAAGTTAAGGTGATCCCACAATTATAATGAGTCAGAAGGAAATAGCTCTTCCCACAGTGAACGAAGCTTAATTTAAAAAAACTGAATCCACAGGAGAGGGAAAAAATTGCCTTATATCTAAAATCTTCTCCTAAGTTTCAGTAAATTAATATGCATTGCTAATAGAATTCAAGAAGAATTTTCCACTCTCCCTAGCAGAGCCTTGAAAGTTTTGTGGCTGAAGAAGTGTCTTAGCCTAGAGTTTCACATATGAAAGAATGACAAGCAGAGAGGAAATAGTTCTGCAAGACTGTCCCACATAGCTGACTTCTAAATTCTCAGTCTTTTCTCCTCTGCCTACCTGGCCATTTTGGGTTCAATTCTGCCTTCTCTTTGAGTTTGAGATTTACAGGGCTTAATTCCATTGTGTGTTGTTTGTTTAACAGGTTCCGATCATCCGTTAGCTGGGTGCTTGCTTTTGATGACATTTTCCATGTTCCACTTCTTTGGAAAATTTCTGAGTGTCCTGTCTACTGGTTAATGTCTCAAAGAGGAACAAATGGGTGAGAGAGGGAAGAAAGAACTAGGATGATCTGGATTCTTCATTATCTCCTTTTAAATTATGCCTTTAAAAACCATACTCCACTGTTAAATTATTCCCTGGAATTAAACAAAAAGCAAGAACTCACTCACGTATAGCATATGCATACCTATTCTCGTTTTACATATGACAAAACCAAGTCTCAGAAAGGTTAGTGAATTACCCAAGTTTATAGAGTTTGGGAAATGGCAAAATTGGAATTTCTACCATTGGATTGAAATTTGGGGCACCTTATACTATATCACAGCCACCTCCCTGCTGTAGAATATAAGCTACAAGTCTAGATGTAGCTGTCTCTGTTAGATATAATTTAAATATATTAACTTAGCACACTTTATCTCTGCAAGGAAATTGCCACGGCCCATGCTATGCTCTGTGTTACCCAACCCAGGGCTCCTTGGAAGTTTCCTGAAACCCTACATCTGACAACTTCTGCTCTTAAGCTAACATTGTCTGGACAGCCTCATAGTTACCTCAAGGGTTGAGTGATACCTTTCTTTAAAGCAAGATAGAGGTAGATGACCCTCAGAAGAATGAAGACAAAGCCTTCCTAGGTGTGGCCCTCCAGCTAACTCAGTGCAGACTTGACCAGGTGTGTGGCACAGGGAGGAGATACTGGCATGGGGAACCAGTCCTAAATAGAAGCAGAAAAATCACCTCACTTAAACTGAATTTGGTAATGCTTATAATCAGATGGGAAGGTGTGACATAAGTCCAAATACAGATGGTGCCAAAAAGCTGTATACACATTTTAAGAAAGGAAAACTATTACAATTATAATACTCAATATATACCAATAATTAAAGATGAATACAAGTCACGTTTGACTTCTGCAGTTACAAGAGGTGCTCAAAGTGGTTACCATCAGCGCCCAGACACTTCTGATTACGGCAAGCTACTGCTTGAGCACCGTTGACCAAAATGTTCACTTAAACATTTTTTTGGCCCCCCCAGTATTTATGGAGGGCCTTCTACATGCCCTCTTTCTGGAGGATCTGAGGCTCCTCTTGGCGATTAAAGTATAATTAGGGAGACAGTGCATATTGTATATTACGTAACGGTTTGCTCATTAAACAAAATGGTGCCGCTTGTAAAGAGTCTAAACTTGGGCGATTCTGCTGAGTTACAGATGGCAATAGTTTATTACACAATAGTAGCTGTGAGCTCAAGAATTGAAATAAGGCATTTTCCATCCATGTCAAAAAGCAGCATGGAGGTTAATCAAGTGGTCAGCTGACTCTGTTTGAATTCCGTATTCATCACTTTCTACCTGTGTGATATTGGGCAATCCATGTAACCAGTCTGTGACTCAGCAGCAAAATACCTAACAATACCTAATTTGTGGGGATTAAATAAATTATTACCTGTAAGGCACATTTAGGGTGTTTGGTACATAGTGAAAATTTAATAAAAAATAACTATGACATATACATTAATGAACCGGAACAGAGCTCAATGTTTCTTTAGGGATCCAATGGGTTTACTATTATACTTGCACTTGTATTTGCTAGATTTATGCTGAAATGAAAAATTATAATGTACTTTATCATGGCAAGATGCGCTATTATCATTAGTGTAATCAGAAAAAAAGATAAAAGTAGTATTTATGATTATACAGCACTTACACTTATATACTTCTATGTGCCAGGAACTACTCTAAGTTATTTTATATAAATATCATTTACTTAATC
Source organism: Rhinolophus sinicus (assembly GCF_057876585.1). Lineage (NCBI taxonomy): Eukaryota > Metazoa > Chordata > Mammalia > Chiroptera > Rhinolophidae > Rhinolophus > Rhinolophus sinicus. The sequence goes on from NC_142503.1 coordinate 88,071,875, forward strand.
CATACAAAAACCCTAGGAGATAAGTAAGCACTATTATCCCCATGTTACATATGCAAGAATGCAGGCACAGAGAAATTGAGAGAGAAGAACAAGTATGCTATTTGAATTGCTTTTTGTCTATGTTGATGGTAACTGTGAACCCCTGGCCTTCCATTGCATCTCATTTTTTATATGTTTGCAATCTATTAGTTTAATTTTTAAGCAAAGTTTCATCTATGTTACTTATAGTAAGATTTTGCTGATTGTGTCTTCCATGGAGGGTCATTTTGGAGATAGGGCCGTGATTGAGGAACAGACCATAGTGGTTAAGTGGTTTCTGGGCATCTGTAAGAAATGGGCTAGAGAACTGGCAAAGCCAACACACATGACAATTGCTAACAGTAGAAATAAGTTTGAAATAATATTACATTATTTAATATGACCAGATTAAGATGCTTGAATATAGGTACTTAGTCAATTGTTTTATGGGGGGATCCTAATGGTGAAAACTCATCTAGCAAAGTATCACAAGAAACTTTTCATGGAAGGTACTGATGGTGACGTCATGATTTCTAATTACTCTCTGAAATGACTCTGTAGGTCTTCACAGAATATGCTTCTGCTTGAAATCTGTTGAATTTATTTTCATTTTGTAAACAGCAACCTTTGAAAGGAACATAGCCAGTGCTATTACCAGCCACCAAGCTTGAATTGAACCAATTACTCAAATCATGATGGATTTGAATTAGTTTTCTTTGTATTTATGAAAACAGGCTTGTAGAATTGCATTTTCTTTCCCCATCATTTATCAGTAAGAGGAAAGCTCCAGTATTTTAAAATAATAGTAGAATTCCCTATGATTGGTTTACAGGCAACATTGAACTATTTTGGTACTCAAATGGACTGTGGAAAATACTTCTGGATATTTTCAATTTTAAAAGTAGGATTGTGTATGGAAGTTGTTATTGTGCCTCCTCCACAACAGACCTGATGCTCTCTTGCCTCCAGAGAGTGGCAAGCATACACGTTAGAAGTGGGTAGGCGTTCCTACAAAGGCAAAGATGCCTCACCACTTCTCACTATGCTTCAGAGCCTTCTGACTCTGCAGGCAAATAGTAATGTAGAGCTATCCTGTTCCTTCTCTCTTTGAGAGAAGCAGTTTATAAGGCTATACTGCAAAATACCTTTCTGAGAAACATACAAGAAAACTCAAGAAATCTCTCTCATCCTTCACATAAAGATTTCCTTCTAATTTTTCTCCTAAAGTGCTGGTGGAACCATTTTACCCTGGAAAAGTGGAATTCTTGAAGGACTTGCACTCCCTCCAGTTATCCTGAAGGAGATGGTGAGTGTTCATCCAAGCATGGGAAGACAATGGTGGTTTTTTTCTTGTGGGCATATGATAGAAGTAGCACTACAGAATTTTAGGTCTAGTTATAAACTCCTTAATTTGATAGCAGGGGAAAGTGGGACCCAAGAGATAGCTTGCTTAGGATAACCTTGTCCCACAGCCACTGTTTAAGAATGCAGATCTTTAGGGTCTTTGCACTACTTTGCTTCCCGTAGGTCATGACCCCAAGGGGAGGGCCCAGGAACGTTCAGGTCTCTTTTCTCAAGCCTCTTTTCTCAGTAGTAATTACATTGTTCTGAATGAATTATCATGTCCAAAATTATATAAGATTTCCTCCAAACTGAAGCTTGTTTGAATTCTGCTTGTAAGCTATAGCCTGAGACATAAAAATATTCTCCCTGAAATAAAGGAAGCAAATATTCTTAAAGTAGCAAAACATTGGTGTCTTCTTTATTGATCCCTCCTACAGTAAAACATCACTGAGATGAAGCATGGAGCTCGTTTTTGGTTCCAAGCTATTTAGAACACAGTTTTGAGAAATGATTTTATAAGATAAAACATGACCATGAAAAATATTGATGGAAATTTCTTCTTTAAATCAAGTTATAATATTTTTTGTGGACTTATAAGTTAGAGAGTCTATTCCCCCGCCAACCCTTGGCCCAGTGCTACACTCAGTTTGGAGCCACCTGTAATGCAATATTTTAACTCAAGAGCAAATTCAACTACATATAAAAGGTGAGGGCAGGTTGTAAAGGACCAAGGGAACTCAGCTGCTCAGTAGTGGTCTTGCCACACAGTGGCCACTTCAAGACCCATGTTAACTTCAAAATCCTTATATCCACGTGGGAAGGTGAATGAGCCAATCCCTCTCAAGAACAATGACTTCAGGTGTGAGGCTGTGTTTTTTCCTTTAATGTGTTGTGTTTATTTGCTTTTTGGTTGCTCTGAGGAGCTTTTCGCCTCCGCACTCAGGAAGGCATCAAACTTATGGTTTCCTCAGAGGACAGCAAAGAAGCAAAACCACTCAACAATGTTTATGCCGTAGTCTAAATGAATACTTCTACCTGATTAGAAATGTTGCTGCTCTTTGAAAAGTCCGATTCTATATGCATCTAAGAAAGGGGTTGTTTGTCGAGGTCAGGGTAGTTACAAAAACAATTTCAGAGGCACTGTCACATTAGAAAAAAACAAAAACAAAACAGTATAACAATTAAAGATGGCACAGGAGAACAAGAAAAACAAAAATAATCTGTGATGAACCAAATAATTATTTTTGAAATGTTGCTAGAGGTCAGAATTATGAAAAGCGGGCACTGAAATAACTTTTCTCTAAGGACCTCAAACCCAAGAAGTGGTTGGCTGGCTCACTGCGGAGATCCAGCTCACTGCCTTCCACCCACCTCTCAGACTCACCCAAGCCATTCTCTTCCCTCCATCTGCTGGAACAAGACGTTTCTGCTGGACCAGAGGGATAAAACTCAAACTCAAGATTTGATGCAGTCTCTTGCAGTGTCCGCCCACATCCACCTTCCCTGCTCCCGGAGAAATTAATGTCATTGTTTTTCCAGAAGCCCCTATCAAATTTCGAGTTATTTTGAAACACTGAGATGTCTATTTATCTTAGGCCCTGCAGAAGAGTGAGAGGTGGGCAAAAATATATTAAATGTGGTCTCTGTGTTCCTGAGCAAATCACTTCACCTTCCCAAACATTGTCTATGTAGCTATAAAATTGGGAGCATAATATTATGTATCCTGGGATGGTATGGCCCCTGTGAGGTCCTGGATGTGACACCTGCTTGGAACCAGGATGTGGACGTGTTGGACTGTGACTTTGCCCATTACGAAAGATCCGAGGAGTGCTGGGATTATGTTGGAAGGGTAACATGCTAAAGAGACTGTCTTGTGCCAAGCTAGGAAGGAGACAAGATATGATCCAAAAGGGACCCAGTAGATCAGAGGCTAAAGGAACAAAATGAACCCAGGCATCAAAATCTAAGCTGAGACTAGAAGCAGTGGGAGACAAGGAGGTTTAAGCAGGAGAGTCAACCAAAGTCAGTGGAATTGGAGCAAGGACTGGGTGGAAGGCAGTCCTGGTGCAGGAGACAGCTCCCAGGTGCTGAGATGAGGGACAGTGTGTGCCAAAGGAAGGGTCCTATGGGGACATCATCCATGGGGAGTCACTATGTAAAAGGTGAACTCTAGTTAAATGTAGTGGTAGACTATGTCACTGTTCAGCAGTATCCCATGTTCCTTCTTAGGAAGAATTATACTTCTTAGCCTAGTAAATTCAGATGTGGCCATGAGATTTGCTTTTTCCAAATGCATTTTAAGCCACCCAGTAGAACTTAAGAGCTAGCACATGCATTTCCATGCTCTCTTTTCCCTCGACCACCATATCTGGTAGAGACTGGCCCCTCTGTTTGGGTCTTGGAATGAGGATAATAATGACATTGGGTTAGGATCCCCAAATGGCCCTTAAGGAATAATAGCAAGAAATAAATTTTTGTTATTTTCTGCCCCTGAATTTTTCTTTTAATCTAACAGTATCTAGCCTACCTTGACTGATACAAATGAAGATAACAGGTTGGAAGCTACTAATTAATGGTTATGCCTGGTTAGACTTATTTTAATATGACAGGCAAAGGAAGACAATTATGAAAAAAATATGACTATAATGTTTATTTAGGATGATCTGTAACAGAGAATGAAATCTGTGGGTAAATTTGTTATCTCTGCTAATATCATAGCCAGTCAAGTGAAAAATTAATTAATAGGAGACCCAGCCTCCTTTATTCTCGACTATATTATAGTCCAACCACAAAGTCAGAACACACACACACACACACACACACACACACACTTTCACTGGATAAAAACATGTAAAGGGTCCAATTCTTGCCATTTTAAGAGCTCTGAGTCTAATGAGACCGAAGGTACAAGGTTGCTGAGTGTTGTTATTGTGATGGTGTTGTTATTCTAATTATCATTGTCAGCATCATCATCATTATTTTACTGTTGTTTTTGTGCTGTGAGATATTAAGAAGATACAAAAAGAGTGGTTGTTAATTGGAATTGCAAAAATAAGTTTTATTGTTCTTCTTTGTCGTATTTAATTTCCTGAGCTAGGTAGCCTTTTGACTGGATAATACATGAAGGGAAACATTTATTATTTTAAAAGATGGCTTAGGAAAAGTGGTGTTTTTTTTGGAGGGGGGGAACGGGACTATAGAATGAGGAAGATTTTGAAAAACAAACATATGCAAAGGACTATAGTCAGGTATGGCCTCTACACACAAGGTATGGAGTCCATCCCTACAGGAAAATCAAGACGGAGCCTCAGGACCCAGGAAGAGCTGATCTCAGATCCTAGAGGCTAATTCGCGAAGACAAGACGAGGGAGGTGGTGACTGGCAGTGATGAATGATCCATTCTGCCATCCTGACTTGGCCTAGGAATGCGGGCATGTGCAGGGAACGAAAGAGAGATTTTTCTTCATCCTTTTCCCATTTGTAAACATAGCTTTTCTTGGCTTACGCATCAGTAATCCATAGTCCACTGAATATTGTATTGGCATTTGACCCAAGCCCTTAACCATATTCATCCTATGCAACACCAATTGCAGGGCTATTGGAAACACTAAATGTTCATTTTTCTCAATTGATCCCACATTCACTTTCGAATTAAGAAAAAACGTCAAGAACAAAAGCAAGGGCCCTTTCTGAAAGTAATGCTGAAGGGCATTCTCATGAAGATGGAAGCAAATGAAAGTGAGACCTGGCTAATATCTGTTTTGGCTTGGGCTATTTTCAAGGTGCTATTCTTGAGCATTTTAGACAGAGTTGCCTTTTTCACAAGCTCTTTGAAAAAATTTCCTGAGTTGTATTCAGTTCCTACTAATTTACCAGGCAGCATTTCCACCTTTGTGTTAGTAATACTATATACTGAACATATTGAAGCATATGTTGTTACATTTGTTTATGTATAATTGCTGCAAAATAAAGTCTATAAAAGACATAGGCTGTTTTAAATTAAATATGGTATCTAGGGCTTTAGCTAAACAACCATTCTAAAAAGACTTTATTCTTCAAATATTTAAAGCAAGTACATCCAGCCTTTTTTAGATCAACAATTGGAAAATTCATTGAATACATAATAAAAGTGAGAGGCTGCTACTACTAATGACATGTCATCTACTTCATAGCTTTCTTCAAACATTTCTGAAATGTAATGGGGTATAAATACATACACAGAAATAAATGAACAAACAATTAAATAGAAGTTAGCTCTATAAATGAATAAATAGAAAAACACATAAAAACAGATGGCATCTGCATAATCTGGGAAAACCAGAGCAATGGTTTAGATTTTATTGTACTGCATGTGATGACAAGAAATCACATTTTAATTGCACATAAGATGTTTGAGGAAGACGGAGAAGGATTAGCCTTACTCACATGCAGAATAAACCGCAGCCCTTGAGGGGAGATTCTGGGTGTTTTAGAAAGCCCCTGTCCTCCAACTCATTTGCTGCTAGTACCAAGGATGCCGTCGTAAGAGATTCATTGCGTGGATTTCAGGCAAGGTTTTTGTTTATTTTTTAATGGTTTGCTTGTATTACACTGACAGTTTTTGCAAAGTGAAATTGCACATAGTGAAACAATATGCACGTGGTTAAACAATCAAATTGCTTAGAAGGGTTTATGATGAAAAGTAGTGCCTGTGCACTGCCCTCATCTTTCAGTCTAACCCCCAGGAGCAATGAAATTTTAACAGTTGCTCTTTTTAGTTTTCTTCTTATTTTCTTATTATCAGGTTGGTGCAAAAGTAATTGTGGTTCTTGCAATTATTTTTAACCTTTTCAACTGCAATTGCTTTTGCACCAATCTAATAACAAGTTGACCTCAGTCTTGCCTATTTCATCAATGCTGACATTCTCTATTCTGTTCCTGCTATCATAAGTGATAAATTCGCCCAATCTTCACCGCCACCCCTCCCAAGAGTTACATCAGGATTCCAGGTGACTAAATGACTTCTACAATCGTGGGAGGCACTGGGCTCACTCATTTGTCCCAGGCCTTCCACGTTCTCCTATTTCCAGCCCACTTCTCATCCTGACCTTAGTCTTCCCTGCCGAGCAGTCACCCCCTTGCTAGCTGTCACCCCTTCATCGCTGCCGCCCCCTCTGCAGGTTCTCTAAGCTCTGCTTCACCGTTCAGCACTCCTCCATCCACTTTCCTCTCCCAGAAATAGAACACACTTCTGTCTGCCTCTTGTTCAATCCTGTTGTCTTTATCATTCGGGCTTTTGTTCTGGTCATTGTTTACTATCATTTTAATGGGTGGTAAGAAGGGGAAAAGGAAAGGGAGGAAGAGGAGATGCATGTATTTTGAATGGGAATTTCAGGCAGAGGTTTTCAAAGCAGAGTACATGGCTGTTCTAATGATGGGTCCACGGATTTAATCAGTTCTTCAAAGAGGTCTGTGATACCCCAAATTTTAAGCTTAAGTTTCTTCCCTCACAGAGTTAAAATACCTGATATGGCCAAACAGTCAAGGAGAAGGAAAAACATTTACCTATATCATTTTCAAAGTGGAACTTCACATGCCCTATATCATTAATCATGTAGGTTTCTTATTCAAAGTACAGGTTCTTGGCCTTAGTGAATTAAATGGGTTGGGCCTGGGCCCCTCAAACCTGCATGCCTAACAGGCTCCTGAGGTAATTTAATATTATATGTAACAGAAATACAGATGATTTTATAATATTTTCACACTTACTATATATAAATATGTAATATATATTATGTACAGGCAAAATTGTAGATGGTTGGCTTCTCACCAGTTTGGAATGTAGACTTGGAAGAGAAAGATGTACCCTTAATAGCTGCATTTTTAATATGCTACGTACCTGGAACTTTCGATTGGTCCCTTTGAAACACTGAGATATTTGTAAACTTAAATACTCTTTAAAGCAGCAACTTGACAGTATCATCTATAAGATGTAGCATTGAGTCAGCCGGAATTTACATTCAATGGCCATGTATTGTAACTTCTGTTTATTACCATTTCCTCAGCCTCCTTTCCAAAATATCAGAAATTGAGATTGGTTTTCATAATTATTTTTAAAAAGGATTTTAAAGAGGATTTTTCTCCTCTTGGTTTTTCCAAACTGATTTTTCAGTGGCAAGATTTTCAGTTCTAGAATTTTGTCAGATATAAACGTCGGGCTAATAGGTCAGTAATTCTCAGGTACATTCTGTTTTATTTTCTAAATCATCTTAATGTTCTAAGCTGCTTAATCCTCTAACTGTCCATGCAGGACAGTTTCCCTTCTAAAATGCAGCTGTTGAACAGCAAGTAAGAATAGTGCTGGCTGGCCGAATGGCTGAGTTAGAGTGCGAGCTCTGAACAACAGGGTTGCTGGTTTGATTCCCACATGGGCCAGTGATTTGTGCCCTCCACAACTAGACTGAAGATAATAAGCTTCTGCTGAGCTTCTGGAAGGGCAGAGAGATGCTTCAGCTGGTTAGAGTCAGAGCTCTCAGCAACAAGGTTGCTGGTTCAATTCCCACTTGGGATGGTGGGCTGTGCCCCTTGCAACTATGATGAAAACAGGAACTGGACTTGGAACTGAGCTGTGCCCTCCACAACCACATTGAAGGACAATGACTTAACTTGGAGCTGATGGGCCCTGGAAACACACTGTTCCCCAATATTCCCTAATAAAAAAAATTTTTTTTAATTATTAAAAAAAAAAAAGAATAGTGCCAAAATGATAGCACAAAAAATTGGAGGGATGATTTGTATAAAACTCTAACTGGTACTTAATATGGTATTTTAAAGGCATTAAGTATTTCAAAGTCATTAAAAATTGTTGTTGTTGTTGTTGTACAAATCATTTTTTTTTTTACAAATCATTTTAAACGAATTAATTTACCAGGATGTTAACTCCTCAGTATGAATTTCCTTTGAACAGTAACTAATCCATAGTGATGCTCTTATTAAAAAATTTCAAACCATAATTAGAATTAATAAGTAAAATTTTGTAAATATTGTTTCTAAATAGAACTATTGCTGGACATTTTGTGAAGTTGCTCCTTCTTAGGACTGGACATCAGCTTTTTCATGAGCGTGAAGCATTTCCTTCCCACAGGCTTTATTATTTCTGACTTAACAAAGGAAGGAAAGAACAAACTTGTTAATTTTGAAGGGCAATTCGTAATCCTCACAAGTATAACACTCTATGAGTGTTTTCTTTTTTTCAAATACATTTTTACTGAGTTGCAGCATTGTTTGTTCCTCATTTTCATTTCAAATATGTCTCTGTTCCAGATTTATCAGCTACTAATTGAGCATTCAACATATCACAGATGTGTTGTGTACAGAAATGCATTCAAGAAAAGAATTAAACCAGGAGGCTGCTAATTTTCAGTTGGACTTTAACCAGCTTGCTTTTAATAATGCTCCAATACAGATCCCAATTTACAGATCTGGTGTGAATATTACTAAACCTTCCCCACTGTACCCTTAAACGTTTTTTCCCTACAGGTTCACTGACCTGTGAAGATAGCTGAGTGGATAAACATACTTAGCCCTGGCAAATCAAAGGGGTATTGGAAATCAAGCTAATCTTGATTTTAAAAAAACACACGCATAAAACACTTTATATTATGTAATATTTTTTAAATTAAGTAGACAGAAAAAAAAACACACACACAAAAACTGACTTCCACTTCTTTTTTACGAATTAAAAGTGGTGGGGCCGGCCCGGTGGCTCAGGCAGTTAGAGCTCCATGCTCCTAACTCCGAAGGCTGCTGGTTCGATTCCCACATGGGCCAGTGGGCTCTCAACCACAAGGTTGCCAGTTCAATTCCTCGAGTCCCGCAATGGATGGTGGGCTGCGCCCCCTGCAACTAGCAACGGCAACTGGACCTGGAGCTGAGCTGCGCCCTCTACAACTAAGACTGAAAGGACAACAACTCGAAACTGAACGGCACCCTCCACAACTGAGATTGAAAGGACAACAACTTGACTTGGAAAAAAAGGCCTGGAAGTACACAGTGTTCCCCAATAAAGTCCTGTTTCCCTTCCCCAATAAAATCTTTAAAAAAAAAAAAAAAGTGGTGGCGTCATTAAGGTATATGCTAGCCTGCCTGTTTCGCCACCCTTAGTTTCACATTTGTTGGTAGTTACATGAGTTACACGTGGCTTTAGCCTCGGATGGCAAATGAGAGATTATAAAGGGAGAAAGCACCAAGAGGGCAGCAAGGGAGAGGGGTCTAAGGGTTGAGATATCAGTTCCTGCCATTCCACTTTACCCTGTGTGTTCTTTTATCTGGACTTTCCTTGAAGAGCGTGGTCAGACATGTCCAATGTTGCCACAAAGAGCCAGAAAGACAAATGCTGAAGGGATTTTTCTTTTTTTAGCTTGGGACAAGTAGAAGCCACAGATGACCTTGTGAAGTCAGGTCGTCTAGAGAGTTGGAGACATAATTCTGATGTCTATTGGGTGAGCAGTAAAGGGGACGTAAGGATGTAGAAAATAGTGGATGTGGGCTAGTCAAGAAGTTTAGCAGCCATTGCTAGAAGTTGAGCTCCTCTGGGCCCTTACCGGGGAGCCTCCTAGAGCGGTGCAGTACACAACCTGAACAACTTAGCAGGGAGCTAGGACTCACATTTTTTATTCTTTGCAACACCTAATACAGAAGATATCTGACTCTTGACGAATGAACTTAATGCATGTTTCTTGAGTACATGAAAGAAAAAGACTACACAAAGTAAGGGAGGAAAGATTTTTACAAAGAATCTAGTGATGAAAAGGAAAAGAAAATTATGTTTATAGTTTGAAGATTATACCAAGAATCGATTCAATTTTATCTTGCAAATTAGGCAGAATCGGAAACAAACATGATCATAATAATAACACAGCTTTGGACTGGTGTAAATCTTGATGACTCATGAAGCCTTGTTCATACTCATTGTCTATTTCTTTACGAAACAGTGCAGCATAGGACATTTAGGAAAGAATTGTAACATAAAGAACATAAAAGGGAAGACTTGAAATTAGAATGTAGGAAAGGTCCTAAAATAGATTCCTAACAATATTAAGTCATGATGTTGTGTGGTTAAAAAGAAAGGCTGAATTAACACCCAGGAATAACCCTGGGATCAGTATGGATAAAGGAAGCAGAGCAGATATACCTGTGAAATCATCTTATTTCATCACAATTCCACCTTTATCTGAGCTTCATACAGCTCTGTGTGCCATTCTCGGCTCCCTACTATTTAACGCTGGACCAGAAAGTAGAAATTTGGGGAAGAATTCAGAGAAGAGCTCTAAAGATTATTAAATACTAAAGAAATAGGGCCTACTATGAAATAGTCAAAGAACTAGACTTTGGTAAATCCTTACTCATTGTTTCAGAATTCATGATGATTTACATAACGGAGCCGCCTGGGGGAAGGGCTGACTCCAATAATTCCAGTTATAATTATCTTATAAAAGAAATATCCAAACTTGGCTGCAACATCTCGGTAGCAGCAGATCTCCATCCAATGTGATTTGGTTTACCTAGTTCAGCTTCCTTGAGGGAAGGGCATTCTAACAAGATTTTGTGGTGGTTAATGATTGACTTTTTGCAGTGAGGGTAGAACGAAAAGAAAAAAAATGCTTATTTAGACTAAGTAAGCAACGGAGGAGTTAGTTTAAACAGAGATTGTCAGATGGGGCTGTGGAACCTACTTCTCTGGAGAGTTTTAAAAATAGGCCAGACACTCATCTCTGCGCTGGTTTCAGCCAGCCGTGCAACTAGCGGCAACCATGGCCTCTCATGTTCCCTTCCACCTCTCCGAGGATATAGGCTAAAACAATATCTGAGGAGGCCTCCTGGGCGGGGTCAGTTGTTTCTCACTAGAGTACTTTCTTACCACATGGCATGATAAGGATATAAGGGAGGGCGGGGGTCAGAATTCTCCCTGAACCACACTCTTGGCGTTTTGGAGACAGGGCACTCTGTCTACTAACACCGTCAGCTGAAAAGCACCAAGGATACCAGTCAGTATCGAACGAGACTGCTCTGTTGGATTTTATTTGTCCCATTGTTTTGTGAGTGAGTGTGTGTGAGTCTGTGTGAAAATACAGTAAGTAAAATGAACTGGAAAGGAAATTTGGTTAAAAATCCAGAAAACATATGGAGAGAAAACCTTCCTGTTTTTGTTAGGTTAGGGTCTGATGTCAAGCATTTGATCCCAACATGGAAGCCTAACATTTAGCATTTGAATTTTCTTGGGTCTGAGGCCTATCCAGGATTGTTTTCTGCTGCTAGCATGGGAGGTTTTCCTCTTAGAAAATGAGCTGTGTTCTGGTTCCCAAGAGCTACTGGGTAACGGCCGGGTTCTCACAAGAGCTGAAGAGACAGCATAGCTGACAGGAACAGTCAGAGTTAGCTTTAAATATCATGCACCCCATCATTTGGTGGGTGGGTGTTGTTGCTAACTATGCTTCCACTTCAACAAAGAAAGTGGTGAGTTGCCAAAAAACAAGGATGTTCCATCTGAAGGATTAGGCTGAATTCTTTCCAGAGAACCACTTTTTTTTAAAAAAGATAAATTTTATCCTAAAATATTTTCCAAATTTACTTGGGCACTCTCTCCAAGGAAAATAGTTTAAGTATTGTGCCGTGTAACGACTATCTATAGAATTAGAACAACTTTCTCTCAACAAAGTTCTATGTTTATTCATCAAGTGGTCTCAGATGGTGTGTATGGGGTGGGGGCACCTGCTAAGGTAACACTTATGCAGGCTGGCCAGAGGAGACACAGGACAGGCAACATACAGCCTAGCAAATTACCAAACAGGTGGTGAAAATAGGATTTTGTTCTTTTTTAATATTTTCTTTCTCTTCGTCTCCCATAATTGCTGCTTTTCTGAAAGGTCAATTTCATTTTCTTCAGGAGAAGGAGTCTAGTTTTTTCTTTTTTTTTTTTATCATCTCCCAAATGCTAAGTTGATGTCCTTCCCTAGAAGTCTTCCCATTAACTAAGTTGGCCTGAAGGTCACAAACCATGATCAATATGGAGGCTGGTGGCTGCAGCGTGCTAATTGACATGCCCAAAGATGGACCGTGTCAACAATCAATAGGCAAGAGCAGAACACTGGTAGATTTATGGCTTTGGTTTTGAAAAGGTATGGGAATGCCCTGTGATGTTTTTCCCTGTACTCCTTTTGAATGTTAATGCTTTCTTGAAGATGATTTCAGACACACTGCTAGGATACTGCCTCTACTCACTGAAGCAGAATCCTCTGAAGAGTTGCTGAGGCAGAACTGAAATCATGGCTTGCCTCAAAGAAGCAGCTGTATTGGCCACTAATGATGCCTCACACAGAAAGACGATGCTCCTTTAACTCGAGGATTTTAATGGGAAGTTTCTGAGCCTGAAAGAACAGCTTTAGATCTGGGGTGTGCCATCAGCTGCTTGCAGCTAGCAACCACTGTGTACTGCTGTAACACAGCCTGGTCGGGAAGAATGGAAACGAAAGAAGCTTGTAACTACCTGTAACTGTTCCACCAGGAAGTGGATGAAGTGTTGGTTCAGCCAGATCCAGGTACTTGACCAAAACTGTTGTCAGCGACAGGCTAATTGAATGCTTTTCTCTAACTTTACAATTTATGCATGAGCAGTAATCGCATAGATGCCTTTTGGGTCCAAGTTCTGAATTTACATGTAGCTGTCAGATAAAATCTAATTAAACAGTTGCTAGGTAAAGTTAATGGAGGGGGGTGAAATGTAATGATGCCTTTATTTTTAAAGCATGCTTAAGTTTATAATGCTACTGATACTGGATAAAAGAGTGGTATAAAACAGGCTTTTATTTCTTTGCTAAACTGCAGTAAATTATTCTTGACAGCTATTTGACCATGCAGTATTTTTTTCCATTCACCTAAAACATCCAGCCTTCCAAAATGTAATAGGGATGTTTTAATTTGTTTACAAAGGATCACAACTTAACAACTCATAATGCTAGCTCTGACTATCCCTGGTGTCCGTGGGTGATGAGCAGGGTGCAGCCTTAGCCTTTTGAAGTGTCAGTAAGCACTATTTTGCACTAGGAAACACACACACAAAGAGAGAAAGAAAAGTAGATAGACTAGTAACGTTTGTTGTTTGAAATGAAAAGTTGCAGTTTGCTAATGGTGCCGTTTGATATGCCCAGTTACTGACTGAGATTAGGTGGTATTTTTCTCAGCTAGGCTGCAGCCAGTCCGTTTAAAACTCTTTAAGCAGATGTTAGGAAGAAGAGGAAAATAGGAAAGAAGTAAAACTGAGGTTAGGGTTCAGTCTGAAGAGAAGGGCCTCCGGCTGACTAAGAGCTAACAAGCATGGGAGAACGGGAATGGCAGGGTCCACCCCCAAAACCAAGAAGACTGTCTGCAAACTGACTTTGCAGAGACGGCCAGAGGGAACTGACCTCCCAGTGCAGCAGTGTGGGCTGGCAACAGTTTTCAAATTGCCTGTTGACATTTGTAGCTGACCACGTTCACATGTCCTTAAAATCATTGTTTTATGGGCTTTGTAGTAACCTCGGGTCTATCGTTTGAGTGTATAAAATAGTACTTACTCTTAGCAGTCCTGTGAATTCTAAAGCGTCAGGGCTATTGTGTTGGAACAGGAGGGCTGTGTTTGGAAAAGAAAACTATGAAAATTGCCGTGTATTTATGTTAGTGTCCTCCCCTGCCCCTGCCAAAAAAAAAAGGGGGAGAACAATGGTTAAAATGCATGAAGCACCTAGAAAGAACTAGGGCATCTTTACCTGAAGTTCTTAGCTGGTCACCTAGACGGTCATAGATTCTTTGAATTTATAGGAAACCTTTTGCATCTTTGTGTGTACATCCTGGAATGCCAGTTGCTGTTCATGGGGCTCATTCACAGAATTTCTAGAAGATTCCTAGGTAAATAACTTTTGCTTATGGAGTGATTTGATTACTTAGATGATGAGATGGCTTTTGTGGAGGGTACACAATTGGGGGACGGGAGGTGTATAATAGGGTTGACTGAGATGTTTACATGTCTGGGTGGGTGGGTGGGGAGAGTGGACCTCCAGAGACTCCAGTTACACAAACAGCAATGCACGGAGGCTTCCTTTAGCTCATTCAGAAAGCAGAGAATAATTCTATTTAGCTTCAGTCTCAGGATACACATGAAAGCTCCGTTAACATTTCAACAGTCAGCTTCGGAACTATGGCAGAGCAGTGCTGCACTTTGAGTGAGTTTGTCTCTGCCAGTTTTTGCAAATCCAGTCGTGCTTACCTAGCCAATTCCTTTTCTGTTGCAGTCTACGGATTGGACTCACTAGTCTGCTGGATAAATATAAATAAGGTACACAGGATGTTTTTTGTAGGACAAAGTGTCTTGTCCGTCACATGCAAATAAAAACTGGACAAGCCTGTGAGTGTTCACGCTCAATGGGTGTGCTGTCTTTTTACCTACCTTTGAAAAACATGTCAAGTCACAGAACTAGGTTTCTGGCCTAGAAGTTTTAAAGATGAGGTCCGGCAATTATGTGGTTTAGGAGTACTTAAAATACAGACAGCATTGCTTAAGTGTACCCTGCATGCTGTTAGCAGCGCAGTGACGGCTGTCTACTCATTCCCACATGCCAGAGAGAAACTTGCAACCCAGCACCCTTAGGGGAATGCACTTTTGGTAACTGACTTTTTTTTTCTCTCCAATTTTGGGCAGTTTACTTGTAATCACCATTCCTTCATTGCGCTTCTTTGCCTAACAGAAATTAGAAAGAAGTCTTATTTTGCATAAAAATGGAGTAAGAGAAAACACTCAATCATCATCATCTCTCTGTTGACCCTCTGTTGACCGCTCACTATGGAGCACGCAGGACTTGTATGTGTACTGTCTCTAATGCAGGCAGCTGTTACCATGGCAGGAGGGTGGGCAGTAGAGGTGATGACCACAAAAGTGAGATGGCAGAATCAAAAAGCTGTGTGCCACGCCAATTGCTCTGTACTCAAGAAAATGAGAAAAGAGACATGTCATTGCTTTAAGATATATTGTCTTCAGATAAAATATTTTTTCTTACTGTGATATTGTAGAATGAGACACTAATGAAATGCAATGTCTAAAGGAAGGATACAAGCTTGAGAAGGGTACATGTTGACATTTATAATTTCCATGTAAGACATTTGGATTTAGGGTATTTTAAATGCCTGCCCTTCTCTACCAAAAAAAAAAAAAAAAGCAGATTAGGTAAGAAAGGGTTGACCCCCTTAAATAGAGGGGAAACTTATATTTCAGACCCTACCCATCAGCATTGAGGCCAAGGAAAAATTAAAGAGCCAAATAACTGCTTTTTAAATAATGAAATCTGTGACTATTAAAGTGTCTTTGTGACTCAGACTATGTGTGATTCTTTGAAGCAAGATTTATTTCAAATACAATGGCCTGACATCCCAGTTCAGCTGGATGACACGTGCTTTTTTTTAGCCTCTGTCTCTATTAGCGGGCACCCTGAAGTTTGAATTCAGTTCCTTGGGGCTAGAGGTTTGTTTCAACCTCTAGTGAAAGAGGCAATGATCCTAGAACACCAAGGCATTCCACAAGGAGCTTGTTATTTAACAATGTCAAGGAGAAGGAGCCCATGGAGACTTATGCTGTAGTCAGTGCTGCCACAGAATTACAGGTGAAGTGCTCCTGGAGACAGAGTGAGAAGCACCCATTCCCTTTGGTGAAGGGACAGATGTAGGTCCCACCGAGGAGGGGGTATTTGGTGAGGATCCTGAGGGAAGAAGAGAAATCTACAGGTGGGAATAGGGTGAGTAGGACAGCATCGTGAGCTAAGCGTGGAGGTGGGAAACCTGGCGGTGCTCACAGAACAGCAGGTGTTGGGGGAAGCTGACGAGCCGGCCCAGTGAGGACTCCTCCTCAGGTGTCCGCAGACTCAATTGCATGTCAGCATGTTCCTATCAATACGTTGGTCATTTTCCTTGAAGCCAAATACGATTTAATGTTTGTCCCTTTTAAAACTTATTATGAAAATAAATCAATGTCTAAGAAAAATTCCATTGTCAGAATATGACCTAATTTGTGGTCCAGAAAACAGGGGTATCAGGTCCCTAAGGGGGTTAATGGGTGGGTTAGGGTCCAGGATATTAGAGTAGAAAGGTTTTCTGAGGGGAGGCGTGGTAAAATCTGAACTTCGAAAGATGAATGTTGATGCAGTATGTAGGAAGTATGGGGAAAGAAAGAGAAGGCCTCTTTGCAAATTACTCTGAAGCGAGGGCCTAATAGTGAGAATGACTGTGGCTAAAACGGACTGTTCCCATATTGCTTCATAAGTAATTCAGGGTGTTTTACATTTTGTGACTATCAGAGTCCAGGGAGCTTGACTCGAGAAAAGAGATGTATTATAGGATTTTTTTAAATGGCATCTTTTAATTAAAGTTTCCTTGGTCCGGTATTAAAATTAGACTATTTCCTGAGCACACACAAACGGACCTGGCAAGGGGAAGACACAGCTGTGCTGCGTGATGGGGGAAGCCTGTCAGGATTAAAAACTGCCGTGAGTAACTGTGGTCCTTCTTATACTTAAAATAACTGCTTTTGTTGTTATTAACACTTATGATGATGGTTGTGTCAAAACCTAAAATAATTTCCTTGCCCAGATTTCACTACTCATCTAAAAGAAATATTTCATTATCCTGCTAAATGCAATTGTGAACATTTTCTAAGAATCTTCTTTTATACCAAAAAGGGACATTTTACTCTAAGACAGACATTTTTAAAATGTACATGTTTTTGAATATTTTTGTACTGTGGTAGTTCAGTGATTACATTTAGTTCTTTTTCTGCATCTTATTATATCTGGTGTTTCCTTGAACTTCAACATGCTGTTGAGCTTTCCAAATTTATAAAGTATTGATTAGCTGATTGCAGGTTTGAAAACAAAAACAAAAAAACAGTCCTAGAAGAAATTGTGCAAGAGTTGGCATTTCTTTTTGGATCTCTGTGTCTCTATGTCCATTTATAACCACCTCCTGATCTTATCATCTCTACTGAGCATCCCCCATCCCTTCTCAAGACTCTCCTGCTGGGTCATCTGCTCGTAGCATCCCATGTCTGCTCCACTCACATTGTCCCTAGCATCTGCCACTCCCAGCAAGATCTTTCTTCAACCCCGTTTCTATCTATCATATTTCCTCCTTCTTCAAGGAGGAATAGTTTCATAGATAAATCCCTACTAATGTGTTCATGTGTCACTTTCCTTGGTAAAATATTGCAATTTAATAGCCTTTAATGATTTGACCAAATAAAGTTATTTTAATAGGAACTTGGGTACCACAGTATGCTGGGAGGGGAGAGGCTTACAACTTATACAGAGCTGTAGAGTTTTCAAAACACGTAATCAGGCTGCAAAGAGAGTTATCCATATCCTTGCACCTGCCATTTAATCAGCACAGAGTGGTAAAACTGCAAATTAAAACTGATTTTTAAATCATTGTAATCTGAATCAGATGACTAGGTTATTTGCTGGGGCTTCTTGGAATGGGTGCCCATCACTGAAGTCCCCCAGTAATGGTGTACCAGCTCTAAAACCTGAGTTATGGGAGAAGCTTAGGAAGTATGAAGTGATGAGCTAGGAGAAAAGGACCTGGCATTTTCCTTGTACAAAGGACAAAGCTGGGGTGGGCTGCTCCTGGGTGTCCCCATGGCTCTTACCAAGTGGAGACTAGAGCTGGGAAAGGCGGGACTGAAGAAGGTATTGCTATACTAGTCAGCCAGCTTGCAGTTAGAGAGTAACTGTCGCAGGCTCAGTGTCCTATATCCAATTCTTCACTCTTTTCACTGAACTCCAAAATGCAGAAATCTTTATGTTGTACATTTACACAGTTAATGATCTTCACTTTTCCTTTTTGGGTTCTGTAGCATTTTCTTAAATAACTTTCTGAAACTGCATACCTTTGTCAGCTACATTGAGAACAGAAAAAGAAAAGGACTCTGGCTTCCGGTGGGCTGGAGAGAAAATGGACGTAGAATGGGATTCAAGTAAGCCAGCGGGAGGGCAGAGACTGACATGTGGAGATCCTCAGTAGGACATGAAGAGACAAGAGGAAACACCGCAGGAATGGCTAAGGCATCCATTCCTCTATCACCACACAGCTTTCTTTTGACCCGGCCTTTGGAGAATTTCATTTTTCGTATGATTAAGTCCAGTTTGCATATTTTGGGTGGGCACAGATGGCCCTAGTAGGAAGCAATAATGAGAGCTGCATTGGGAGCTCTGGTCACCCTTTTCCTGCCTCTTCCCCTCAGCACTAGTCACCTATCTAGACTTAACACCCAAGCAAACCAAAACCAAAGCCAAACCATGAACATCTATCTATATTCCTAAGGGGCTTGTTTTTTTCTTTTTTTTTCTTTTTTAATACAGTCAAATTTTATGCCAATCTTACTTCAAAATAAAAATGAATCATAAATGATTCCATTGCAACTACTCCAGCCTTTAAAAACATTCAGTCATGGATGTTTTTAAATATTCTTTCCCCTCAAACTGGTAACTCTGTCTTCCCAGATGCTGCTTATCATTCTTTTTATAAACTGTTTTTAAAACTGTGATTTTATAAACTTTGAAGTGTCACCATAGTTGCAAACTGTATTATGATTACTAATGCTATACTTCAATGCAATAATTATAAGTCAATGGAAGAAATATTGTGTTAATGCATTAGGTCATAATTTCTATTTTTATTTGGGTGCTCATTTTCATAGATCATAATTTTTTTCATCCATGTTAATTTCCATACCTGACTACTCTGCTATGTTATTTCTTTTAGACTCATAAATAAATATTATATGATTTTCCTATATATTAATGTGTAATATAGATGCTCTTCTTTACAAAATTCGATTTAAATAGGTTTAGTTCTCTATCTGAAGCTTTTGATGCCTTTGTGGATACTTCAATTTGCCTTTAAAGACAAACAATAATATCCATACGCCTTCATTTTTTCCACCAGTAAATGGAAATAGTGATAAGTCATCTTTTTCCTTCTCTTTCTCTCCACCAAATGGTCTTAAACAGTAGGGAGCCACTGTAAGGTTTTTAAAAAATGCAGTCAATCAATTTCTTTTCCTTAGCTTAGTTATCTAGGTGCTTCAAGTATTGAAGCTGGTTTTTATTTCCTGCAGAAAAAAAAGAAAAAGCAGCAGGAGTTTGATGGTCTGAAACACCTTCTTCTCTCTTGGCTCAGGCAAGAGAAAGCAAGGGAGAAGCATCACAGCTCCCTTAGTCATGTCTTAAGTGAAGCAAGACTTTGTTTCGCTTTGTAAACTTTTCAGAGTTTTCACAGACATTCATTCTCATTATAGCAATGTGAGATACGCAGGCATTTCTACTTCCATTTTTACAGTTTGGCGACTTCTTCAAGGTCCCATACTCATTTAGCAGGAAAATGGAGGCCAGGGGCTAGAGCCGAGAACCCTATCCTCCCTGAAAGTTTCTATAGTAAGCACCTTTACTTGCTTCAGTTTTCTCCAACTGGGGCTATAGAGGTCTCTGCTTTCGTGGAGCTTATAATATGGTGGCTAATGTATGTTGTGTTTAGCCACAGTTCTGACACATAGCTGGTGTTCAATCAACGGTATCATTATAGGAATGATGTGAGAGTAAGGTTATTGGAAGAAATCTAGAAGAGACTTGGCAGGGGAAGCTGGGTTTGGGTGTCAAGTTGGTAAACACACCCTGAGGTCAACATTACCTTGAACGTTTCTCATTTTCTGTACGCTGGTTTCCTTCTCTGCCCTTCCCTCTTGGCCCCAGGTGATTGCTCTGAGGACCGTGTGGTAATTTCATGCAAGAGTAAAATATTCTTCCCCATAATTATACAGAATTAGGCCTCTCCGGTGAAAAAGTTTAGAGATTCATTCTTCTCTCTGAAAAACATGACTGTGAACCTAGAAATAAAGCTGCTCTTTGTTAGTTATTTCCTTTCCTTCTTCTTCTTTCGGCAGATAACTCAGCCTTTTCAAGGTGCAGCCACCATGAGGTCAGCAAACTGATAATGGAAGAAAAGGAAACTGGGGGATCCTGTGTTCTGGCTTCCCTGGACGATGGATGGAGGACAGCCCGCCCCTTCACCCCTAGTGCCCCTTGGGAACACGTTGTCAGATTCTAGCATGTCCTTGGAGCAGAAAACCACATTCGTTTTTGTGATTTTGTTGTTTATTTTCTTGGGCATCCTCATCGTCAGGTGCTTCCGGATTCTTCTGGACCCGTATCGGAGCATGCCAACCTCCACCTGGGCGGATGGACTCGAAGGCCTGGAGAAAGGGCAGTTTGACCATGCCCTTGCTTAGCATATAGCCCCAGCGGGATCCCCTCCTGAGAAGGTGAAGTGCTTCCTGTGTTGGCTAGGATTCTCCTTAGTCAATATTCACAACAAATCAAGTTTCAACAATGTCTTCTCCTGAGGCCACAATCTATTATTCAGTAAGCATGCTGTTGTTAAAAACACTTGAGGATATTGGAAACGGAGATTTATATTACTGACCAAAAATAAGAAGGTTTAAATTTCTCTGTTTACTCTGTGAATGAATATCGTTGACAGTGTGTGATGGTGAAACCGAGAGCATCAATACTGACATGAAACATAAACTTTGCCATAAAATGAAGCGCTATCTGACCTGACTGGACAACAAAGACTAAAAAGGATCTGATCTGAAGCTGGTGACAGGGCCAAGAAGAGGCTTGCTTGCTCTAATCGTGTTCTTCTCTTTGTTTTATTTTCATGGGAACTTGGGTCCCAGGCAGAGAGTGAGGAAGCCTAAGCTGAGTGGACCCAAAGCAGGTACCTGTTTTCACCTAAAGTAAGGAGCATTGGGAGGTCATGGGAGGACTTAGAAAAGAGAGTTCCACCCTGAGAAAATACGGGGGAGGATGATATTTTCTTTTTCAAATAACATTGAATTCAAAGGCTTATGGAGGTTTCAAAATTTTTAGCCAGGCCAAGTGCATAATATGTATTCATATTAATAACATGTGTAGAGGTAGTTATACATAGCCTGAATTTGCTTGCTTTACACAAACGATTGAAATGACAGGTTGCCAGTGCAGCTTCAAGTTGTTTTTGTTTGTTTTTTTTTAAATAAAATTTAATTGTTTAGAGAAGACTTTTACAGTCTTAAGGGAACTGTGTGTTTATGACTTAATATAGAAACAAAATAAAACTTTTCAAGAAACAGAAGTATCTCCTCTCTTCTTTCTCTGAGACTAAATGCGCTGGAGGCAGTGTGTTATATTGAGTGCTTAGCGTTCAAAGTGTTCAGAGAGAGAGAGTAAAAGAGCAAAGACCATGAAAGGTCATCTAATTCATTCCTCTCCCATTTCAGAAAGGGCTCCTACAAATTGTCATGCACACATAAAACCTATTCTAAGCACTATTTAAGTCCACCAAAAAGAGAGATGTGAAAATCTTCCAGCTTCTATTGATAGGAAAACCTTGTATCTAAACTAAATCCCTCAGGCTGTATTTATAGTCTATGTCTTTTTCTCTCCAGCTAGCCATCATTCCTTTTGATTAAAAGGCAGCCTTTAGTAAAATTGCTTTCTTGTCTCCTAATTTTTTAACATTTTTAACATTCTTTGGGGGTGGGGGGTCCTGCTGCCCAGATTTCCCCTCCTCATGTTCCTCTTGTTTTTTTCCCTTTACTTAAGAAAAACAAAAAAACTTTATTGAAATATAATTTACATACCATAAAATTTACCTTTTTAAAGTATATAATTTAGTGATTTTTAGTATATTTACAGAATTGTGCGACCATCACCACTATTTAATTCCAAAATTCTGTACCCGCCAACAGTCACTTCCCATTTCCTCTTAGCCCTTGGCAATCTCTAATCCACTTTCTGTCTCTATAGATTTGCCGATTCTAGACATCTCGTATAAGTTAAATTATAGGATATGTGACCGTCTATATCTGGCTTCTTTCATTATCATGTTTTCAAGGTGGGTTCATCCATAATATAGCATGATCAGTACTTCATTACTGGCCAAATAATATTGGCCAAATAATATAATAATAATATAATATATGGCCAAATAATATTCCACTGTTTGGCTATATCACATGTTTTTTTTATCCATTATTTATCATGATTATCCATTGACTAGCATAAAGAATGCTGCTATGAACATTTATGTACAAGTTTTTGTATGGATATGTGTTTTCAATTCCCTTGGGTGTATTCCTAGGAGTGGATTTTCTGAGTCATATGCTAACTCTATGTTTAATTTTTTGAAGGTCTGTGAGGCTGTTTCCCAAAGTGGCTGCATTATTTTATATTCCCACAGGAATGCATGAGAGTTTTGATTCTTAACTCTCCCCAACTACTCAATTTTTTCCTTTAGCTGAAGAATTTATTAATTGAGCACATCACTTCAAGAATGAGTCACATTAAAAAGAGTGAACCGCCTCATGGTTTCTACAAGCTACAAGTTTAATGATGCCTTTAAAGATCCTTTGCTTCGAGATCTAAAGCAAAACATTGTTGCTGATCTATGGACATCCTGTGGTCTATTAAGTCATCTGAGTATTTTTTCAGTCTTACTAATACTTATTTTTAAACTCATTAATTATAAAGTTTTCTGTTTTTCTTCAAATGTACCATCTCACATATGTCCTTATTAATTTTTTTATTTATTGCGAGTCTAATCAAACCCATTCAAGTATTTATTGAGCACCTGCTTTGAGCCTGGCATTTCTAGCACTGGAGAGACAGGAAAAGTACAGGACTAGTTCTTGCTTGTGTGTACCTTTCTACCTTGTTGGAGAGCTAAGAAATCAAAGAAGACGTGTGCCTGAATCATTGTTCAAATGACTTATATGGACCTATGGTTCTCACACTACCAGAATCATCTGGGAGATTATATATATATATATATATATATATATATATATATATATATATATATATATATCTCCACATACACTAATTTTCATTACCCAAGTTGTACATGGCCATGGTAAAAATGTATAAACAAAATGGGAAAATAAAAAGTAAATAGCAATAGTCAGAATTCTGCCTCCTTGTCACTCTTCAGTTTCTCCTGGGGAGCTTGTTGAAAATATAGATTACTACAGCCTTCGATACCTAGGAGTTGATTCCGGTCAGTGAACAAATGCTTCAGGAGATAGAATATGGGAGAAACAGATGCCGGCCAAGATAGTCAAGGAAATGTCTCAGGAGACAATGACTTAGGTGTGATAGTACATGTTTAAACGCTTGGTATAAAGCTTTCTGCAATGTAGTTATCATTAAGAAATAAATTGTATCTTGACCTAGGAGATGGAGGTGTTGTAGATATGTGCGAAGGAAAGAGGAGGTAAAACCAAAGGATGAGGGAAAGGGGGTGTAGGTGGGGGCTTAGAGCTTGGCAAGCAGCCCAGCTGGAGAACATGGCTGGAGAGGTAGCTGGAGTTCACGTGGGAAGGATAAAGGTGGATTTGAACATCAGGTGTCCTGAAAGGCAAGATGAAGTGTGAGAGTCATCGTAGATTCAAGAAAAAGAATACTGACATGAAGAGGTGTTGTCAATTCCAGTTTCCACACCCTTCCTCAGGGCAACAGCAGAATCTACTTCTATAATGGGAACAGACTGAAATAACCACCTGCCCTCTAGGAGGCCCTTGAGCACAGGATTGCCAGTTAGAGCCAGAGGGCCTCCCAAAACCTGTTCCTCTTTTTTTCCTCCCTTTATTCCCCACTCTATTTTTGTTTTTCCTTCTCAGATTACTGCTTCTTGTCCAACTTTCCCTCACTGAGTCTTCCCCGCTCTACCCCTCCCTTGTCCAGAGCAAAAGTACCATAACAGTGATAAAAAGCTTTGGGCTATTCTGAGTAAATTGACCCCTCCTGTGATCAGTGCTAACACTCTGTCTTAATTGCTCATGGCTCCTTGGGGTGAACAGCATATTCCTGAAAGGTGACATAAGCCCTCTTTTTCCTGGTTCTCTGGCTCCAGGAGTCACAGCGCAGAATTTTGCCTACCTTACAAGATATTTATAACGAGTGCAGCTGCCCTCTATCACGTATATCTGCATCCCAGGCTGAAAAAATTACTTTCCCAAGGTCATTCTAGAATAGAGCTGCCTTTTGATACAGAAAAATTTGGCAAACTCATTCTCAGTCTGAGTTCTGACTCGTTTATGCCCCCAAGAGACCCCAAGTTCTAGATAAAAATTGCTCCCTCCATCAGATTTTTAAAAAATATCTTAAACACGAAGTAAATCTAACATGGGGTGTGAAAGAGATTAACTTGACTCCTGCTGTTAAACTAATGAACATTCCAAGTCAGATCATTATTCTACTATTTTAAAGGGTTAAAGCTGAAACAAAATAAGCAACAGTTTTAGGAGGCAGAAGTTAGAGCAGATGCTTATATATACAGGAAAAAATGTGTATTCAAGTTCCTTTTTTATTGGATTCACTACACAGTGTTTTACTGGAACACTAAAGCTTTTATAGTGTAAGTATATTGAAAAATTTGGTGTGATGAGAAATTTTGCATTGTCAAAATTGTACCTGGTCATGGTAAAATGTATAAACAATATTGAATCACTTAATAAATCATTTAAATCATACACCATTTTAAAAAACCCTGTCGTTTTAACAGGATGGCAACTTGCAGAATTGACGTGTAAAAGATATTGAAACACAATTACTTTGAAAAAATATTTTAAGCCCCAAAGTATTGAATAAGCTCCGAGATGTGACTTGTAACATCAGACATGTTACAAATTATGCAAGAGGGGTATCTCAATTACTGATTAATCACAAGTTGTAGAGTAGATCCATGGTCTCTAGAAAAAGTACCCAAGTCACGATATATGCTTATACAATCTGGAATCAAACTGGTCCATGCCAGAAGAGGTTATTTGTTTTGAGATGCAAAAAAAGGACCCTCTAAACTTTGTATTTCCCATTTCTTAAAAGGATAAATGAATTATTTTCAGACAGATGTCTACCTCTTCAGAAGCAAGGCCTCTCCATCCTACAGCTTCCTCCGGCCTGATGAGCCAGGGCCTAATTCTTCAATCAGTCTGGGACCCTTTCCAAGGTCATTGTTTAAGAATAGGATGCTCTGCTGGATTTAGTATAGAGTGAAAGTTTAGTTTCCAGTTTCCTGCCATAAACTACACTCACGTCTTTTTCCAAATCACCACAAGATATTCTTATATCCCTCCATCCCATAGCCTTTCCCAATATCCTGATTGATGCTTCTGTGCTTTAGGAAAGATTCCCTTTAAAACATCTTTCAAAGGGGATTTCCACCCTTATTTTCCTGTAAGGCCTATTACATGCCATTCCTAGAGCTCCAAATTTATGCCAGCTTTTAGGAAGTTATCTCTTCCTGGATTCTTTGGAGTTTGAGAACCTGGAAAAAAACGTTGCTGTCATCTATCTCAACCCCCTCACTTTGCATATAAAGAAATGGAGAAGCCAAGAGGTCAAACGGCATGTCCACAGTCACGTGTCCACCGTTGGTTATAGTTGTAATATCTTACATATGTGATGTGCAGTTGAATGCAAATAGAATGAGCAGTTAAGAAATCCAGGAAGTTAAAAATATCCATATGTTAATTGACATGACAGTTATTCTTAAGTAATCTCTCTTTTCTTTTTTTTTTTCTTTTTTTGTAGAGGTTAACAAACGTGTTTTGTTTCTTTAAAATAACCCTATGGGTAATGTATTTTCCTTTTGGATACTCTTAAGCTTCAGTTTAAGTGTCTGGAGAACCATAAGTATTTTCAGGTAAATTATAAAGTATTTCTTAGCAAAGATTCTGTTTCTCAAAACACAGGATAATCAATCTAGAATAAAGCTTCAAAGTTTCTTTATATCCAAATAGACGTTTGAGCTGGTTTTATTCCTTTTTCTTTTTCTTTCTTTTTTCTTTTTTTTCTTTTTTTGTAGCTGAAGAGGCACGGCAAGGGAGATTACGACATCGACTTCATAAAGGCTTTGGATGTGGCCCTATCTCTGATTTATCAAAGCGATGTCTGGCTCCTCTTGGGACATAGAGAGTCACAAGATATACAATAAAGTATTTCGAGTTTGAAAGTACCTTTTATCCTTTTCAGTCATGCATTTTTTCCTAGTTACTTCATTTCTTTCCTTCCATTTTCTAAATGGAGTGCTGGAAGAAGTTTAATGTAACTTTAAATTCAGTACTTCTCTGGTATGTGAATATTTCCTCAATAGTCACAACCAACGGCTGCCTGGTTTCTGCCTGAACATGTCTTAAGGAGTCCATCCCATTTTGAACTTGTTCTGTTTTTAATAAATATTTCCTTGTCTACAATCTTTTGGTAATTTTCACCAATGGGACATTGTTTTTTTCTTAAGTGACAGATTTCCAGTACTCTTTAACATGACAGCCTTCAAGATACAGTTATTGTTGAAAGACAATTCTCCATGGATCTCTTCTTTTTCTGAGTATCTTTCCAATAGAGGCATTGATAGCATTTTGTTCTTTTCAAAGATGTTTGTTTAGACACAGTTTTTCCCGTCCCCTAGGAAAATGTTTGGGCAGGTTTGCAGTCTATTATAAAAGATTGGGATTTCCTAAGCTCAGGGGTCCTCTCCTGTAATGCAACCCACTGTGTTTGCAAGTATTGTCTGGTTCTCTTTGCCGTGACCTGTGGGAACTGGGGCTTAGAGAACTGGTCCAAGAAAATGCTAATACTCTGAGTACTGCGATCGCTCTGTGTAAAAACTGTCCTCTGTCTCTAAGTCTTATGTCTTTTATCAGCCTCCATGAAACTGTGTCAGGCTAATTGTCAGCTTGCAAATATGATAAAATCGCAGCTCCTTCATAGTTCTTGACAGTTATCATTATCCCCCCAGGATAAAACATTCTAGTGCCTTCAACCATCCTTCCTATTGTCAATCTTTTGAATCATCTTTTGTTCTTATCAAACATTCTGGATGCTCTTCAGTGTAAGTATATCCCCACTACATAGAAAGAGAAATAAGAGTCCATATGTAGTCTGAATAAAATGAGTAGAACCAAATTATTTATGTTGTTCTCACATGTTATAAGACAGTCCACGATAAAATGATCTTGTTTTGCAGCCACATTACTGTGGACTCATGGCAAATACACAGTCAGCCTAAAATCTTGCACATTTTTATCTATGCAAGATCGAAACTAACCCAGGCCAATGTTACGTCAAACATAAATTCCCATCCTAGTCTGGTACAGTTTTCACATTTTGTACCCAAGTCCAGGAATTAAAAATTTCCCTATATTGATTTCACTGTATCACATTTGGTCCATATTCTAGGCTTTTTATAATCCAATTCCTTTGTTACCATATTCATCACGCTCACCACCTTTGTGTCATCTATAATTTGGCGCAGTAAGCCATCTATATATTTATCCACCTTCATGGTACAGCTTCGAAAATATCAGTGTCAAGGAGAGAGGCCTGGAGAATGCCACAGAGATCTCCACTCATTTCATGAGTCGGTGGCAGCAGAAACTGTAAGCAACTGCTCCCCTGGGAAAACTCCATGGAGATGTTTCCTGGAGAGGCTCACCCAGGACTCATTTAAGTCTGCAGCAAAGCTTCAGGAGACAGGAAAGCTACCAAAATAATATTTAGGTAATTTCCCGAGCACAGCTGAAGTGGTATGGATCCAAAGTGGCAAGTGGGAGTCACACAAATGACAACAAGGGACTCTATCGACATTTACGAGTGCTTCAAACTCATAAGCAGTTAAAAGGCTTCTGGGGCCGGCCTGGTGGCTCAGGCAGTTGGAGCTCCGTGCTCCTAATGCCAAAGGCTGCCAGTTCGATTCCCACATAGACCAGTGCCAGATGGCTCAGTTGGTTGGAACGCGTCCTCTCAACCACAAGGTTGCTGGTTCGTCTCCTGCAAGGGATGGTGGGCTGCGCCCCCTGCAACTAACAACGACAACTCGACTGGAGCTGAGCTGCGCCCTCCACAACTAAGATTGAAGGGACAACAACTTGACTTGGAAAAGTCCCAGAAATATACACTGTTCCCCAATAAAGTCCTGTTCTCCTTCCCAAATAAAATCTTAAAAAAAGAAAAAGAAAAAAGGCTTCTGGCTACACCCACCTCTCTGCCCAGCACATATCTCTGGTTATCCATAAAAGTAATCATGCAGCATCTGCCTGGGGAAAACGTCTCCTGGCAGCAGAAGTCATCAAGCATATTAATCCACTTGAGAATAACATGGAATAGGAGAATAGCATGGAATAGGGCAAGAGCACGCGCCTGGGGCTCTGGTAGCTTGGGTTCATTACTGGTTCTACAAGGAGCAGCAGAGAGGCTTTTTAAAGTGACTTCATTTTCCTGGGCCTCACTTTCTTCACTTGTAAATTGAGCTGTTTGGACTAGTTAATCTCCAGATACCCTTTACTTCCTAAAAAAATATTTATACCTAGAAAATTGGGAACCATTTACTGAACACCACAATGAAAGGGACAGATTGAAGAACAGATAACATGCCCCAGGTCAGTGTGAGGCAAAGTGAGAATCTGAATTCAGTTTGCTATGAATGCATCTCTATCTACAGAATAGCAGTAGGAATCAAACCAATAGCAAAAACTCTAGAAATAAGGAAAGCTCTAGAAATAGAAATGAGGTTTTCTAGAAATATCAATTGAATCAACATTCTGCTGAAATTCTTGTTGTGATTATTGTTATTTTTAAGAAACCACTTGGAAAGGAGTTTTTATGGGCTAAAAAGTAGCCTTTCACGGGGTTGTGAGGTTGACTAAATATACTGAATTTTGTTTTGTTTTAGATACTCAGCCTGTTTACATCTGGCCTCCAACTCTCACTTATTTTGTGACCTTGGGAAAATGAGTTAACTTTTTTAAACCTCATTTTCTCACCTGTAAAATGGGCATGATATTAATAGCATCTCCCCAATATAGTTTTTCACAAGGACTAAATGAGAAGATGAGAATAGTAACTGACTAACAAGCTTTAAATAAATATTGGCTTAATAACTATAACAATGCAGAAGGGATAGTTTATGTGCATACCTCACTGAGATAACTAACAAGCTTTTTTTAAAAATATGTGTTCCAAATACAAAACACTGGCATTAAAAATTAGCCTATTAGGGGAAATTTTTATAAAATTGTGCTTTTGTGATTATTTCAATTGTTTTTCCAGTTCAGGATATAATAAGGAAAACATTTGGGCAAAGTGAGGGTTAATTTGAACTCTGTGCCAAAAATAAAAAGCTTTATCTTTGGAACTAGCATAGACCTCTAGGCATTGAGAGACAGGTTTCTTTTTTTCATTCCCAGAAGTGCTTTCATCATACATTTTTTTTTTTTCTTTACATGAGCCAAATATTTCAAAATATTTGGAAGCAGAAAGGATTCACTCTCAGATTTCTTGTCATTGCTTTGCTGGTGACCTTGGTAAAGTCAACTGAATTCTTTCATGTTCCTCATAAAATGTAAATAATAAACGGGACTATTTAACAAATAAAGCAATGATCTTTTATGTGCTTAAAATCCTGCCAAAGTATTAAATATCAGAATATGAATATTCAAAAACAATGAATTTCTATTCATGTCCAAAAAGAAATAAATTAAGCTCACATTTTGTTGATAAAACAAGATACATTGCACATGTGACAAACGCTACTTCATAGTCCGCGAGTAACATATTCAGTGCTGAAACATTGGAGAACTTATTGTGGGTGCCCTCTACCAGTATAATCCCTGTCTCTTGCTGGCCTACCCTCCCCTCTAAGATAAGTAGAGGCCATTGCAGCTATTTTTAGTTTTAAGCTAGTTTTAAATAAGGACAGCATTAATCTTGTAATTACCCTTCTCATAGAGTTTCAAAACTGAGCTTTCATGCAGGTCATACTGTTCCTTTGAATGATCTGTAACTGAATTTTCAAAGACTACCCAGCTAGCGAGTATAGGAATGAAATTATGTGTTTATTTAAATATCTCACCAAGGAGGGCAAAATATGAGAATGACATGTCCTCTAACTTTTGCAAACGAATTCTTGGCCATAAATCCCGTTGACTCTTTGGAATTGGATAGCTCTGCTTAGCACGTTGGACAGTTTTCGAGGCTATCAGATTATTTGCCACAGCTTTTGGTGGTGAGGTTTGTATGGGGTAAACACCTCTGGGGAGAAACCTACAATGGGTGTGTCTTAGGGGATATCACTGGGAGGTGGAGGGGGTAGCCCTTGTGGTCGCTAACCCTCCCCCAGCAACTTTTCTCAAAATGTAACTTCTCCCTTTTGCCTGGGGAAATACCTCCCTGTTTTCTTGGATTGTTCTACATTTCTGAGTCATTCTCTACCTTTGCTAACCTTTCTGAGAAATTTAAATGTAACAAGTGAAAGTTTCCAAAGTTTTCAAGGTCACATTTTTCATGAATCAATTAATTCATTCATCAATATGCATTACTGAGGGCCTTATGGGTTTCCGGCATTGCACTAGGCCCTCATTTGTGTACAGAAATAAGAACAGAGTACCTCCTCTTGAGGAGAATATATCCTAGTAGAGATGCAGAAAAGGGTTCCGCTTCTATTTACTGCTTAACAGTTTTTGAAGAAGCTAACATTTTAGTAAAATTTTGCCCAGGATGCCCTTTAAGTTTGGTTTGTGTTTCAGTTTACCTTCTAGAAACAAAATTACTTTCCATTAGTTTTTCAGTGAATATAATTTTAAAGCATTTCATAAAATTTAGTAAAATATGACACATGAGTAAATGTTATTGAAATATGTAAATGTCTTAAATGAGGTCTTTAGATCCCAGAACTGCCCAATGTTTCATTTCTGGAAATATCTTTAAAGTGGATTTAAAGAAAATGCTTGGATTTAGGCCAAATGAAGAACTGTAAATTCTAGGAAGCCAAATTAAATCAGTTAAATGGTGAATGGAAAGAGTTATTCGGGGATTTCATCCCTCCTTCCCCTTAAGGAATCAGTGCTAAAGTCTATAAATAGGGAGGGGGTTGATAGTCAGATCAGCTGATCTATAAACAGTATCCACACTGCATGAAACCTCTGGTTAATTTGAGGATGGAAATTATTTGTAATCGTTTTTATTTACCTCATACATCCTAGTCAACAACTGCCTTAGATATAACGATTATTCCATAATTATTTGTCACATAACATAGAAGTGAACTTAAGTGCCCAAATATCTACTTATCCCCAAAGCCACTAAATACTGGCTGATAAGCTTTCATACTCTGACTCCTAAGGTCAAAAACATGGAAGGTCTGTTACTGCCATTTGTGTTTTTTCTATTCACCCCCTCCCATTTAAAAAATTACCAGTAGGCCCTCTGTGCGGGAATTTTATTTTTTATGTTGGGATTTTCCTCAGGGCTAGTTTTCATTTGGGGATAAGTTTTACTTTCTAACCATCCTTTGAGCCCCGTGTAAACATACTTAAAAATAGAAATATATAGATGGCTTTGTCCCTTTTAAGCTAATCCCATTTTATATGAAATTTCTGCTTTTAAAAATCACCCTTCACCCCAGTTTGAAACGGAAATTAGTACAATAAACATTTACTTAATAAATACACTGGGACAGAGGAATGGGTGATGGGTTATCTTACATTTAAGCGTCCACTGGCAAAAACTAACCAACTCTTTTTCAATTTAACTTGACTGAATCTTTTTGGCTGGCAGCCTTTCTGCACTCAGCTGAACTGGCACTCTTCATATTTTAAAGAGACAGATGGATTTCCAAACTTAATCTTTAAATCCCTAATAGCTTGGTCTCTGCTGTAATTCATTAATTTTCTCCTGCTTGTTCTAATGAAAGGAAAGCTTAAAGAGGAAGGATGAAATTTTTAAAAAATCAGTAACAAACCTTGAAATGTATGTGGAACCTTTTTTAAATATATATACTTTGCTCATTTATTCAGTTCTTTAGATTCCACATATAAGTAAATCATATGGTATTTGTCTTTCTCCGACTGACTTATTTCACTTAGCATAATGTTCTCTAGGTCCATCCACATTGTTGCAAATGGTAAGATTTCATTCTTCTTTATAGCCGAGTAATACTCCATTGTATAAATGTACCACAGTTTCTTAGTCCACTCGTCTACTGATAGTCGTTTCAGTTGTTTCCAAGTTTGGGCTATTATAAATAGCACTGCAATAAACATAGAGTTGCATATATTTTTTTGAATTAGCATCTTGGATTTCTCTGGATAGATACCTAAGAGTGAAATTGCTGGGTCATAAGGTAGTTCCATTTCCAGTTTTTGTGAGATACCTCCATACTGATTTCCATAGTGGCTGCACTTATGTGGAGACTTTTTGGTCAACAAGATCAAAACGCATTGCATTATGACAACACTGTTTTTTACATTTTCATGCATCCATTTTCTCGTATTATAGATTTAATAGCCAAAGCTCCAAGTTGCTATGTTGTTTTCTTTTCTTCAATCATTTATTTGACAAAAATGTGTGGAGAGTTTTTTATGTGGAAGGCATTTTACTGGACATATGTTGTATCACATAGCATCATTGGCCTCAACATGTTTAAAAACCAAGAAGAGAGCTAAGGATCACAAACATCCAGCAAGTTACAGACTGACTGTGGGCACAGAAAGATGGGTCTCTGCTGGTTGGTCCTAACGAAGGAGTTGCCATTTATCTTAGATCTTGAAAAACAAGGTGAAACTTCAATATGTAAAATCAGAAGAAAGAGGAAGAAAAAGGCACAAGACTGGGAAGTGGCCGATCTGGGGTCTGGCCACTGTCAGAAATTCACTTCATGAGCTCCAGGACCTCAGGGTCTTTGTTTGTAAAATGAGGAAATGGGTTAGATGATCTCCAACTTTCCAACAGGCACTATCATTCTGTGGCCTTGAAAAGACATGGAAATAGTATGAATGGTCTGAAATGAGCAGCAGTCGAGAGGAGCTGCTGTTTATAGGGGCTCATGTTGAAAGAAAGAGTAGTTGGTTTTGGTCTTGAAAATCAAACTGAGGTGATTACCTTGAACATATTAGTAACAATAAGATCTAATATTAAAATGGTATTTGATTTTAGTTTGGAAGAGCAAAAATTTTTGAGTCTGCTCCACTCATCAGAAAACAGCACTGAATGGCCAGATATTTGAATGAGGTTTTGTCGCGCTGCCCTTTGTACTTCCAGTTGCTCCAATTAATTGCTGCAGAAAAGTTTGGTTATTTCTTGCTCTTCTCAGATAGGAACCACTCCCACTGGTGGGTAAAATTTCAGCATTTGGGATCTTTAGGACATAATATTATCAATCTTGGCATCTCAAAGGAGCAACCAGCAGCATCAGGAATTCCTCTTTTTACCCTATTTTTATAAAAGTTGCTGGGCTTTGTCAACAGATTGGTGGTTTTGCAAACTCGTGAAAGAAGATACGTTATTTCATCTTGTAAAATATTTGCTTTCTCTGAGCCAGGCCTGGTCAAGTTCAAAGCATGGACCAGTTCTTATGGACTTGCCATGTGATCCCATCCCTTCCAAGAAATAAAAATAAGATTCTTCCAGCAAAACAGAGCGTCATCTTGCTCTGAATTACCTTGTTATCCCAAGGTATCACAGCTAATATGGGAGGAGCAATGAGCTGGGGGTTATAACAGTTTGAACTTTATTTGATGGACGGAGAAGTGATTATCTTTTTTTTTTTTTTTTTTTTTTGAGTAGGGATTTGATTTGAAACTTTCATTAGGAAGATTGACTCAGAGAAAGAATGCAGCATGGATGAGGACATTGGACGAGGGAGACTGAACAGGCAGAGATACCTGCTAGTATGCATTGTAAGAAGCTTGAACTAGATGATAACAGTAAGACGGGAATAGAAGAGATTCAAGAAATGTTGAGAAGGAAGACTAGAATGATCTGGAACAATGCTGTCCAACAGACAGAAATATAAAGCAATCCATATATGTAACTTAAATTTTCTGGTGACCACATTAAAACAGGAAAAATAAATTTTAATAATATATTTTACTTAAACCAACATATTCAAAATATTTTTATTTTAATATGTAATTCATGTAAAAGTGTTAATATTTTACACTCCTGTTTAGTGTACTAAGTGTTCAAAACCTGCTATGCACTTTGCACTTACAGCTCATCTCAATTCAGACTAGCCACATGTCAAATGTTTAGTAGCTACATGTGGTCAGGGGCTACCATATTGTTCATTGCAGCTCCAGAATGATAACAAATCATATGTGATTGGAGCCTGGAAGAAGAGAGGAGAGAGAATCTGAGGGTTTGAGTCTAAAGGAAGAAGACTGGCTCCTTTATTAAAACTGGAAATGTTCGAAGATTCGTGTGGCTGGGAAAAGAGAACGTAGAGATAAGATGGGCAAATAATGATTCCATTATTTTGACTTAAAGGTGCCAGCAAAACAGCTGTTGGGAAAGATGTTGCAGGCAATTGTGAAGGCAGGGTTAAAAAAAGGCATTGGAAGACTGGAGAATTCAGAATGGAGATACAGACGGGAACTGGTTCTAAGGTGGTGACAATTGGAATGAGTTACCAAGTTCAGGGAGAGAAGAGAGCCTTGAGAAATACTCCATTTGGAGAAGAAGCCAGGCAATCTGGTGAATGAGAAGGGGCCACAGCCAGAGGCCTGGAAGGAGAATCACGTCTGGCAGTGCCAGAGTGAGGGACCATTGAGCTGGAGTCTACTCAGGATTCAGAAGGCACAGAAAACAGGAGGAAAATGGAAGTGCAGTAAGAAAGTTATAGTAAGAAATGCATGTTTTAAGTTTGAGTTTCATTCTGCCATTAACTGACGTTAGAGTAACTAATGTTTTTCTGAGCTTCCATTTTCTAATTGTAATAATAAAATAATGAAAGGCAAGACATGTTACTTGCTTCCTCTCCTGTGTGCCAAATACTGTGCTAAGTAAGAGCTTTACAAACATGATCTTATTTAGTTTTCACAAATGCCTCATGAAATGAATTTTAGGGGTTATGCTGTGATAGGGTATTATTAGATGATGATATGGCCAAGGGACCCATTTACAACTTATTCTAGACACCTTGCTTCCGAATACGGCTCTTAACAGGTCGACAGATGCATATGGTACACGGCAAACAGCAGAGTCATAAGTGTATGAGTTTGTTTCATATATATACATATATATTTTTTATCCCTTCCTCCAAATAAATAACAGTTCTGTCAGCTTAACCATATAGTTTCTTAGGCTATTGGGCATTCTAACTCCTAAACACCAAGTTATTATATCAGGGTTGCTCCTGAAATTGGCTTTGCCATACTAATTTCGTCTAAACTCTCTTAGGTCAGGGATCTAAAAAATGTCTTGGCCTTGGGAAAGACATTACATTTTAGGCTTTGGTGAGGCTAACCTTGATCATTCTTGTCTTGTTTGGCACAAATGTCCTATGATTTAATTCAGAACTTGCCTCCCCATGTCTTCTTAAATAGATTATTTATCTTCTAGAAACTGAGCCTAAGATGACATTTCTTTTCAAAACAATAGCCAAGTTTTGTGCAAGTTGCCAATTTAGAAATATAAGCTATTATTCAACTATAGCAGAATAGTCAGCATTTGTAGAATTCTTTCTATGTACCAGGTGTATCATTCACTGATTGTGAATTCATTTAATTATCCCAGGATTCTGTGAGTTAGATGCTATCAATATCCCTATTTTACAGAGTAAATCTAGGCAGAGGACGTTTATGTTACAGAGGATATTTATGCTCAAGATCACACAATTAGTAAATCAGAGAGCTGGGATTCAAAAACAGTGTGACTTTAACTACTAAGCTATATTATATTTCAAATTGAGGACATGGATGTCTGAAAAGCATAGAAACATCCTAAAAAGTTTAGGCCCCCCAATTTAAAAATGAATTATAATTTCTTAATCAAAATTACAAGCTCATTGGAAATTGTGTTACTTCATTATATCGCTACTCATTTATTGAGCATCCATGATATAGCATCCGTGATAAAACATAATGGTACAGTGTCCTTGCCCTCAAGTCATCTATAATCTAGTTGCGGAGACAAAACTGACACCCAGAGCATTTGGAGAGCAATAAAAGTGTGTGGTGAAACGCTAAGTCATGTGGTGTTTTAAATTGTATATTAGAAGAGTATGAAGAAAGGGAAGAATGCAGGGAGCCAGTGTGGGCTGGGAAAGACTTGCAAAGGATCTTAAATGATAGGGAGAAGCTAGATGAGGAGAGGGGCTAGAAAGATAACCTGTCAAGATGAGCAAAATGAAGATAAACAGAAACTCAGAGCATGGTACGATGGTTTCTAGTCTTCATTCCTCTCTCTCCCTCTCCTTTTTCCTCCTCCATTATCTCTCTCACTCTGTATACACACATCTACATATATATGCAGGCGTATATGCATGGTTGTGGCTACATAAGAGTGTGTATATAGATATATGTGCATACAGTTGTCTCCAAATAGTATTTGCCTTCCTTACACCAGTGTTAAAAGGTTTCTGGTAAATTCAGGAACATGACGGGTTGCTGGGACATGACAATTTGTAAATTTTAAATCTGCTATGGCTAACCCATAAAATAAGAGGATATGAGAAAGAAATGAGGTATTAGCTACCCTTGATTATATTCAGCAAAACTATCCTCTTTTTAGACATCAAGGACAGGTGAATACTTACACCATGAAGATATTTTTATTAAAAAATAACTCTTTATATGGCAAAATTGATTGTTTTTTGATTGACACCACACTTTACTCTTACTTATACACATTTTTGGTTTATCATTGCTAGTGGCAGTAGAGAGAAAATTGCTCTGTAATACTATCACTCTGTGTTCGACAATAAAAATCCAAGAAAAATAACATATTTCCTCCACTACAGTGAGTTAAGTGACTGAGATGAAAATTCCCAGTTTTACGGGTTGAAGTAGTGTTGTGAGTCATGTGTACTGTTACCAAAAAAAATCTAGGTTATTAAAACAGGATAAGGAATTCTTATATAAAATTCACAATGTCCTCTGGTGCCTCAATTGTGTAAAACAAAGGAAACAAAAATTCTGGGTTTTAATTGAGACATAGTTATTTGGAGTTGATTTGCCACAGGATTTTTACAACCAATAAAACGGTTACTTCACATCTAACTGAAAACTACTGTAATCCATAGACTAGGACTTAAAAGCTATCTTTTCTCATGTCAATTGAGTATGATATTCTTGTTCGATTATTATGTCTTTAACAACCCTCCACAAGCAATTTGTGAAGGAATAGCCATATCTGTATTCTGCAGATATACCCAGCTGGGTCAGTTCTATTCGGGCACCATCATATCTGGGAGATCACTGACATGGCAGGACCAGGTGGTAAAATTGATTCTCTCCTCTTTTCCTTTACAAAACCCATCATGAACTTATAGATGTGATAAAAGGCATCAATAGTAGTATTGCTTCTGATTCCATCAACAGAAGGTGTGTCTGTATGTGAGTCTATGTGTCTGCGTATGTAACTAAGATATTAGCCTCTTGGAGTAATCACACATACTCTAGATTTCTAGAGCAACTTGGCCTTTAATATTTAAGCAAAAATTTCATTGACACCTCTTCTCACACATTGTTGGAAATCTAGCATATTTTCCAATTGCTTCATTGACTTCTGTTGGGGTTTGTTGGTGAGGCATGCCACTTACATTTTTCTGATGACTTCTGACTTCTAGTTCTTGTTATATTGAACTCTCAATCTCTTCTCATCCCTTCACTTGCTATCTATCTTTCAGACTCTTTTTCTGCACTATTTTACTCCACTTTACACTGTCTAAATATCTATTATTAAAATGTCACTGAATATAGGCTATCTGTGTAGCAGGTTTTCTGAAAAAACTAAAGAAGAGTATCATAAAATATGCAGCATATTTCACGAAATCTAAGCTTTAATGTTAGACAGGCTTATTCTTAAACTTGAACATTCCCATTGCAGCTAACTTTCACTGGTTATGTATTTGACTTTGGCTGTGGTCGACTGTCATGTTGCTGGGCTTCCCTCTCTTCCTTCGACTGTTTCTCCTCTTCAATTTACTAATCCTTAACCCCTACTTGTTCACTTCTTGTGTGAAATCGTTTATTTATATCTTCAAGGAGAAAAATATTACCAATAATGGCTACAGTAGGCTCTGCTCTGAAAACCTTAGCTTCATCACCAGAATGCTTCTTAGTATGATCTATTGTGGTCAACTCATAAGCTGAAAATGTTTTTCTAAAGAGAGATACATGCTGAAAATATTACAGAAGAAATATGTTGGGCTTGTTTCAAAATAATCTGGAGGAGTGGGTAAAGGTAGGGATGAAAAAGTGGTGATTCTGGGTTGTTGTGTCAGTATTGTTGTGTTGTGTCAATATTGATCATGACTATTGAGTTTGGGTGATGGATACATGATTTTTATATGTATTATATTTGTTACTCTACTTTTGTATATGTTTAAAATACTCTATAAGAACAAAGTAAAATTTTTCTCCTTATATATAATTTATATATAATTAGTTAATCTATACTGTAATATATAAATTATAGTATATATTACATAATTAATTATACTATATATAATTATATACCGTGTTTCCCTGAAAATAAAACCGAGCCGGAAAATCAGCTCTGATGCGTCTTTTGGAGCAAAAATTAACATAAGACCCAGTATTATATTATATTATATTATATTATATTATATTATATTATATTACATTACATTACATTACATTATGTTAAGTTTTGCTTCAAAAGATGCGGTAGAGCTGATTGTCCATCTAGGTCTTATTTTCAGGGAAACATGGTATGTATATAATTAGTATAAGCCAATCTAAGAGATTAATAGACTAAAAATTGGAGGGTAAATGCAAATAATGGATGAAAAACAAACTTAGAGGCATACTAGAGATATTTTAAGAAGGAGAGATGCAGTGATAACAAATGTATTAGTTATCTTTCAGTGCACAACAAATTGTAATAAACCTTAGTGGCTACAAACAACAAATATTTATTATCTCACAGTCCTGTGAATCAGGAATCTGGGCACACCTCAGGTGGGTGTCTCTGGATCAAGGTGTCTCATGGGGCTACAATGAAGTTGTTGACTGGTGTTTAAATCATCTTGAGTCCTGACTAGGTTAAGTATGTGCTTTCAGACTCATTTATGTAGCTCTTGGCAGGTCTCAGATCCTCACTGGCTGTTGGTCAGTTCCTTGCCCAATGGTTCTGACCATTGGGTAGCTTCACAACACGGCAGTGATTTTCTTTAGAGAGTGATTGAGAGAGCAAACTAAAGATAGAAGCCACAGTCTTGTTGCAAACTATTTCTAATGACATGTCATTTCTTCTGCTATATTCGATTCGTTAGAAGCATGTCAATTAAGTCCAGCCCACAAGGGAGAGGATTACATAAAGGTGACAACACCAGGAGGTGGGTGGCGATCACTGGGGGCCGTAAGGAAGACTGCCTACTACAGTATGCACTTTCAGCCCCAATAACTCACATTCCTTCCACATTCCAAATACATTTACCCCCTTCCAAGTTCCCCAAAGTCTCATTCTATTACAGCATCAGCTCAAGTACAGACGCTTGTCATCTAAATCATGCCCAGGTATGGATAAGTCTTCTCAGGTGTAGTTCCGTAAATACAGCTCCTTGTGTGTAGTTTCTCTCAATATACAGAACTGTGAAACTAAAGATCCAGCTTATCTGCTCCTCACACTCACCATACAATAGGGGAACAGGCATAGGGTAACTATTATAAATATTCCTAGTCATAAAAGGGGGGAAATGGGAGCCAGAAAGGAGACTTTGGTGCATTAGCAATTATGAAATCTAATTGGAAAAATGTTGAAAATTCCTTAATTAGGCCCAGCAATCATTCTTTTGGCTCAGTCCTCTGGACTTGTATTGGTCAGCTTGGGCTGTCATAATAATAGCACAGACTAGGTGGTTAAATAACAGAAGTTTATTTTCTCACACTTCTGGAGGCCAGAAGTCTAATATCAAAGGGCCAGCAGTGTTGGTGTTTGGTGAGGACTCTCTTCCTGATTTGCAGATGGCCGCCTTCTCATTGTGTCCTCACATGGACTTTCTCTCCTGTGCATGTACAGTGAGAGAGAAAGAGAAAGAAATAGTGTCTCACTTCCACTTCTTAGAAAGATGCTGGTCCTATCCAAGTAAGGCACTACTTTTATGACCTCATTTAACCTTAATAACCTTCTTTAAAGGCCCTCTGTCCAGGTTAGGGCTTCGTACAAATTTGGGGGACACAATTCAGTCCATAACAGGGCTCTTGGGTCTGCCTGCTTAGTCATCTTTCATTTTTCATGGAAGATGTCACATGTTTGCCAGTGAGCAGTTTTCCCAGGCTACTTTCTGACATTCTGGGGGGATCCAATTGCCTCTTTGTAGTTTTATACTCTCTCTGTCCTTTTCAACCCAAGGTGGCA
Source organism: Rhinolophus sinicus (assembly GCF_057876585.1). Classification (NCBI taxonomy): domain Eukaryota; kingdom Metazoa; phylum Chordata; class Mammalia; order Chiroptera; family Rhinolophidae; genus Rhinolophus; species Rhinolophus sinicus. The sequence continues at coordinate 88,112,707 of NC_142503.1, forward strand.
GTGGTGTACCTTTAATCTCAAAGGGCCTTTTGTCTCTCTGAATAGTTCTCTGAAGCATTACCGTTGATCTTTCTGAGGTCTTAACAAGAGATTTTGCAGTCATATCCTCAGCTTCATCTCTAGACCACGGACACAGTATCATGTCTTTGGTATTTTTGGCCAAAAATGCACAATTGAATTTCATCATGAGGAAACACCAAACAAACTCAAAGTGTTTTAACATCTAGCAAAATGGTAATCAGAGTTTGGTCATCAGCCTATGCTCAGTATTTACCTACTTAGAAGTCTGTGATGTTGCCATCGTCTCTGGTTGTCACTGCATTTTCCTTGGCCCAATCTCTAGGCCTCTTTAGGTATTTCTTTCCATTCACCCTTTTGAGATTCAGCATTCAAGGGTGGTCAGTAGCTCTCATTGTGTCCTTAACATTGTCTCTTACCCATTTCTACTTTATTATCAGCAAATTCTGTTCTCATGAAGGATGTTGGCTTGGTGGCTAATTCCTGGAGTTCAGAGTGGACCAGGGAGGTATTGTCTTCCATCAGTGATGGTGCCAGGGACTTCTTTATGTAGGTTGCTCTCATAATGAGCCTGACCCAGGATACAAGAGATGTGTCCCTTTTGTTGCCAGAAACCAAAATTTAAATGGCAATTCCATTGTATGTTCCCCACCTTCAGGTGCCGAGTGAGTGATTGCAAGGGTCAGGGACAGGGCACAAAGGAAGACAAAATTCTACAGGTTTTTTATTCTCTTCCAAATTTGGTTCCTTTTCCTGCATAGCTCATATGATTTTCTGGTCTGGCGGCAGTGGTATAAGTATGGATTGACTTCAGGGACTGCTTTTCAAATATTTTGAAATTATACTTTATAACTGCAGAAATGCTTTTGAATTTAAGAGCCAAGAATTTGGAGTCTTTGCTCTCCAGCTCCATCTGAGAACTAGTCCTAGGTGAATGACAGCCCCATATCTCAAGACCCGCCATGGAATGGACACAGGAGGAAACAACAAATTGATGTTTCGAATTATTCCCCTGACAAGTGAATGATGTTCAGGTTTAATGCGGCTTCTAATAGAAATGCTTTTTTCCAATCATACCTCTACTAATGCTAGCGTGTACAGTGCCTTAAAAAAGAATCTAGCATCCCATACATTTTTCTAATAAAGCACCAGCCGGTCTCCTTGAGCCAGTATTCTGATTTCATTTATGCCATGTGCATTCTCTTTGTGCTGTCAGGTTCCTGTTGTCTCACAAGCTAGATACACCCACATCTTCCTTTCATTTTCCTGGATCATATCCATAACACATAAGGTAAATTTCAATCACCTCATAATATCTTTCCCAATCGTCTTTCTTTTCTACCTAGCTAGACTGAATTCCTTCTGTTTTGATTAATTTCATATTTGTTTCATGATTGTTACATATTTTCCCCTATGAAAAATATGTCACTTAAATGTAGAGATCATACCATATGCTCTGTTTATATACTGTTTAGCATGGTGCTGGTACATAGCAGATGATAAATATTGATTCATTGTTTTACATTGGTTTAAAAAAAGATATAAAAGTCTAAGCACTGGGACTGGCCCGGTGGCTCAGGCGGTTGGAGCTCCGTGCTCCTAACTCTGAAGGCTGCTGGTTGGATTCCCATATGGGCCAGTTGGGCTCTCAACCACAAGGTTGCCGGTTCAACTCCCCAAGTCTCACAAGGCATGGTGGGCTCCGCCCCCTGCAACTAAGATTGAACACCAAACCTTGAGCTGAGCTGCCACTGAACTCCCAGATGGCTCAGTTGGTTGGAGCGCGTTCTCTCAACCACAATATTGCTGGCTAGCAACGGCAACTGGACCTGGAGCTGAGTTGCGCCCCCCACAACTAAGACTGAAAGAACAACTTGAAGCTGAATGGCACCTTCCACAACTAAGATTGAAAAGACAACAACTTGACTTGGAAAAAAGTCCTGGAAGTACACACTGTTTCCTAATAAAGTCCTGTTCCCCTTCCCCAATAAAATCTTTAAAAAATAAAATAAAATAAAAATAAAAAATAAAAGTCCAAGCACTGTTCTAAATTGTTTTTTAAGTTTAGACAACAGGTTAATTTCTGTTTCCTGGACACATAAAAGGCTTCTAAAAAAAAAACCAAAAATAAATAAACCTAATTTTCTAAAATTTTACTGTATGATTCACAATGAAATAATGATCATAGATATGACAAGCTTTTAAAATTGCCAAGTAAACAATCTGGTTTGCTTTTGTGTATTTGCTGTTACTGTTTTTTCAGCATGCTGTGCTGTTTCCAGAGTCAATTGTACTTGCCTTTAAAGTTCTTTACAAGAGATGAGTGTGAAAATATGTTTAATAAAGCAAAGAAAAGCCAGTATAGCAGAAATACAAAGATTAGAGAAACAATTAGGTATATTATTAATACTAACCATAGTAATAATTTCCCAGTATGTCTTTCTTGTAGATGAAGATAAATTCACTAAAACTTCCACTGGATAAATCAAAATCATGTTTAATTATAAAAAGAATTATGTCATTGTATTATTATTCTATTATTATTTTTATCTTACTAACAAGACTTTGATTTTATCAATACTCCATCCTTCTATTCATTCATTCATTCAACAAGTGATTATTAACCACTTACTACTTGCTGGATATTGAGGTTACAGTGGTCTCACAGAACTTACAAATGTTAGTTTCTAATTTTATAGAGTGATTTAATTTTCTATGTAAGAAAGGAATACAATCAACATAAGAATTTTATCAGACATATTGTAGACCTGTTAAATAGTTCCATTTTTGTAAACACTTTTTAAAAATTATCTCAAAATATTTCAAAAAATAATTTAAAAACTATTTCATAAACATACATTAAAGTTTAAATGGCACTAGAATTTTCAAAATACATGAATATTTTTATCTTGATTTTAAATATGTATTTACTTTTCACTTGTGGCTAAGAAGATACTTGTGATTTGTGTTGAAAAAAAGGAACATGATGATTTATAGTTTTTAAAGGTAATTGCCCTTATGGAAGACTCTTGAAGAGGAGAAGTGATGCTTAGAAATCCCCTGGCTCACTGTTGCCTGAATCCAGAGCTTCGTTTTAATATTAGCACTTGGAAGATAAACACTTGCAGCCTCCAAGGAGGTGATATTTACTGGATATCATATGACTCCAAGTGGGAGGACAGAGAAACTGCTCAGTTGTTGACAAGCAGAGGCAAATAAATATTTACGCTAGAAATGTACACACTTACTATCATAACATTATCCTTACTCCTCTGCCCTGGTAGGTAAATAGACATTTTAGATTCCTCGTAGGAATATGACATTTGTAGGATGTTAATTTAAATAGCTGTCAATAAGATTTGAAAGAGAGCCTCTAGACAGAAAAATAAACCAAATATCTAATAATTGTTTGGATAATTTAACAGAGCCCCACTGAACATTTTTCATGGCCAGAGATTGCTATTTGACAAGGCTAGAATATTACTAGCATCTCTGTTTTTGTTGGCATGTTCTACTCTGCTAATGTCTGATACACAGTGGTGCTCTGCTGACCTGGGAGAATATTACTAAATATTAGGAATGACTTGATATCTTGCATTCACTTTGACAAATGAAATACAGTCCTACAGGGTAGAATGGGTCTTTTGCAGTTCTATCTTCCGGGCCATTACTGAAGGCATGGTGTACAGAATTCCAATCACCTCTCTTTTCCCTTTGCTAGAAATGGTACGTAAATTGCCAATCTCCCTTCTAAAATTCAAAAGTGATCCAACAATTAAAATGTATCTCTGTTTAGAAAGCGTTAGAGCCTAGTTGCTCAGCTTTTTTTTGTTTTGTTTTTACTTCAAAGCTAAACTAGGTATTTTCAGACAGCGTTTTGTTAGAGAGTTTTGTAACTTTGCTTTGATTCTTTGCCTTTGATTCTTTGGATACTCATTTGGGTCTGGGTCAGGATATTTTCATTTGTTCACAAAACCCAGATTATGATTTTCTCAGCACAGGTAACAAGTTCTAGTTAATTAATCACATCCATGAATCGCACCCATCTCAATTACGTTTGAGATGTGATATACTAATAACTGTTTCTTTTTAAAATCACATTAAATGGGTCATGAATGAATGAGAAAAGTATACCATTGGAAGGAGATAAAGAATAGAGAGATTTTTCTTGAATTTATAAATACTGGTTAGGTTCTTCAGTGAGAACTATTAAAATAACAAATTATAGGAACCTCAATTTGGCCAAGAATCTTCCCACAGAACAACAGAGAGATTCCTCATTCACATGGGTGGAGTTCTGCATTTCTCATCTGATTTGAATGGAGCCACAGGTAGTTTTTTAAAACTAGGTTTTCACTTTTGCCAGATATATTAGAAAGGAAGAAAACCACAGTACAAGTCAGAGAAAAGGAAAAATAGTTGAATAATTATTTCCCATTGTATAAGTTGCTATGAGAGTTTCTGTTTTTATAATAAACACCACATAACATAAAATAACTGGAAGAGAAATTAACCAGTGTCTCAGAAGCCCATTTCAGAAAACTTAAAATGAGAAAAAGCTTTTTGAAACCTCTCCTAATGTATCTCTCGGGACTAAAAGAACTATAACTGTTTTAGGCCTGCCCTTCTGACCCCACTTTCCTTCTAGCGAGTCAATAGAATTCAATAATCAAATGCTTCAAAGGATGCCAAAAGGTCTGACATAATTCCCAGCCACAGTTATTGGAGTTACTGCTGGGGGGAGGCAAAAACCATAGGTGCATCTTTGTTGAGTCTAGGTCTGACTCAAAGCCAGAGGAAAACCATAAAAGCATGAAGCCAAGAAGACGATTGTATGTTTGGCCTTCCTCTAAAAACAATGGTAGGACTATTAGACTTCCACATCATCTCAAAGCAAGTTTCTGGATTTCCTCTATCATAAATTCCCTTTCTGAGACTCTCAGAGCAGCACACATTCAAGGACAAAACGCCGTGAAAAAACAAGATTTAATTAGGGACCCAGGAGGTGGTGAAGATTTAGTATTATGCAATCAAATTAAATATTCTTCTACAGCTTTTTCATTTCTTAAGAACTTAGCAAAGTTACTCAGAATATAATAAATCCAATGAAGAATAAACCAAGTGATTAAATCAGTAGTGACAAACTCCATGACCTTTTCAGAAGGTACTTGGTTTTCCATTCTTTCCTGAATCCATTCCAAGCAGAACTAACTTCAGGAATAATGTGGAAAATTATTTGATCCAGTGTGTAAAATTGAGGGTTTTGTCAGAAAGATTCAAATTGTGCCTTTATGTGAGAACTTAATCAGTACTATTTCAGTGAATTCTTAACCTTTAAAAGTTTTAAGTGTTCACTGTAGAATAACTAGGAAAGCCCTGTGATCTGGTTCTGGCTTCATCCATTAATTTGTTTATTCACTCATTTATTCACTCACTCACTCACTCACTCACTCACTCACACTAGTATGTGCTAACAGAGCCATCATTTAGAATTGAAGGACAGATAAAGAGCTTCCCAGACAAGAAAAAAATAAAGGAATTCATCACCACCCAACCAGGATTACAAGGAATGTTAAAGGGACTTCTTTAAGACAAAAAAACAAAAACAAAAATAAAAATAAAAAATATGAATAATAAAATGGCAATAGTTTAATATCAACAATTACTTTCAATCTACATGGATTAAATGCTCCAATTAAAATATAGGGTGGCTGAGTGTATAAGAAAAGAAGACCCTTACATATGCTGCCTACAAGAGACTCACTTCAGATCGAAAGACAAACATAGACTTAAAGTAGAGATGGAAAAAGATATTCCATGAAAATAGAAACAAACAAACAAAGAAACCTGGGGTAGCAATACTTATACCACACAAGATAGACTTTAAAACAAAGTCTATAATAAAAGACAATGAATGACGTAGTAATCCCACTTCACGGTATTTATTCAAAGAAACCCAAAACGTTACTTCAAGGGGAAATGTGCATCTATACATTCATTGCAGCATTGTTTACAATGGCCAAGATGTGGAGGCAGCCTGGTGTCTGTTGATGGATGAATGGATAAAGAGGTGGTACGTACCTACAATGGAATATTGCTCAGCCATGGAAGGGAATGGGTCTTGCCATTTGTGATGGCATGAATGGACCTGGAAGGTATTGTACTGAGTGAAGTATGTCAGACAGCAAAAGACAGATGCAATGTGATTTCTCTTATATGTGGAATCTAAAGAACAAAATAAACAAACAAAACAGAACAAACTCATAGATACAAGAGAACATTTTGATGGTTGCCAAATGGGAGGAGGTTTGGGGAGGGGAGTGGGTGAAAAAGGAGAAGGGATTAAGAAGTACAAATTGGTAGTTACAAAATAGTCATGGGGATGTAAAGTAAAGCATAGGGAATATAGTCAATGATATGGTAGTAACTCTGTATAGTGCCAGGTGTGTACTAGACTAGTCTTAAATTATACAAATGTCTAACCACTATGCTGTGCACCTGAAATTAATACAAAATAATATTGAATGTCAATTATAATTGAAAAGTTTAAAAAGGGAGGAAAAAAGTGAAGAGGAGTAAGAGGTTCAAATTTCCAGGTACAAAACAAGTGAGAATGTGATGTGCAGCATAGAGAATATAGTCTATAATATTGTGGTAGCATGGTACGGTGTCAGACGGTTGCTGGACTTACCATGGTGATCACTTCTTTAGGTATATAAATGTTGAGTAACTATGGTGTACCCCTGAAACCAATATAATATTGTATGTTAGCTATATTTTAATAAAAATCTTAGAAAAACAAACACTGAAGCAAAGCCAGCATTAAGAAGTTCCCACTACCCTTGTGCACTATTGGTGGGAATGCAAATTGGTGCAACCCCTATAGAAAACAGTATGGAGGTTCCTCAAAAAATTAAAAATAGAACTACCATATGACCCAGCAATCCCACTTCTGGTTATTTATCCAAAACCTAACTCAAAAAGATATACACACCACTATGTTCATTGCAGCACTATTTACAATAGCCAAGATATGGAAACAACATTCATGCCCATCAATAGACAATTGGATAAAGATGTGGTAATTATATATATATATATATATATATATATATATATATATATATATATATATATATTATGGAGTATTACTCAGCCATAAAAAGAATAAAATCTTACCATTTGTGACAATATGGATGGACCTAGAGTGTATTAGGCTAAATGAAGTAAGTCAGACTGAGAAAGACAAATACCATATGATCTCACTTACATGTGGAATCTAAAGAACATAATAAATGAAGAAATTAAACAGAAACAGACTCATAGATACAGAGAACAAACTGATGATTGCCAGATGGAAGGGGGATTGGAGGCCTGGGTGAAAAAGGTGAAGGGATTAAGAAGTACAAATTGTTATTTACAAATAGTCACAGGGATGTAAAGTACAGCAGAGGGACTATAGTCAATAAAAATTGTAATAACTATGAATAGTGCCAGGTGTGTACTGGATTGATCAGTGGATCACTTTGTAAATTATGTGGATGTCTGAACACTATGCTGTACAGCTGAAACTAAAATAAAATAATGTTGCATGTCAACTGTAATTAAAAAATAAATAAAAAATAATAAAAAATAAGTTTCCTTTTACCAAATTTCTGGCAATTTGAATATCAAAATAAACAATGATAGTAGTACATTAGAAAACATTGAATAAGAGAGGAAACAATGAGTCCACACTGATGTAATTATTACACATGAATAAATTTAAAGTTTGGTGAGGAATGAGATATTTACAAAGTCTCAAATTACCTTCCTACAAAATATTTGTTAATTACAAAGGGGAAAAAATACCTTACAATGGAGAATCTTGGCAGATACCATCTTAAGTGATCAAAGTTAATGGTATTACTAATCATAAAACTTGAAATTGTGTACCATTTTGTATTAATCAGTGAGAAGAACACAATATCATTTCTCTAATATTCTTGCCAAAACGTACAACCATCAATAAGAAAAACCAGACCAATCCAAGTTGAGGGACATTATCCAAAATAATTGGCCTGTGATCTTCAAGTTTTAAGATGATAAAAGCCAAGGAAAGAATGAAAAATTGTTCCAAGTCGAAGGAGATTAAACAGAGGTGAACATGATATGTAACTCCAAACTGGTTCTATGGCTATAAAGGAAATTATCTGGATACTTTGTGAAAATTAAATGAGATCTGAGAGATGAATTGATGTGAAGTTTTGATTTTGATGATTATAAATATGTAGGGAAATGCCCTTGTTAATAAGAAATTCACTAAAGTATTTGGGGGTAACGGGGCATCATGCCAGCAATACATGCACCTACGTGGTTAAGGAAAAAAATGCTGTGTACTATACTTCCAACTTTTCTACATGTTTGAAATTGTTTCAAAATAAAAAAGATCAATCAATTAATCTAAAAAGAAGGAAAAAGCCAATATGGCTAGAAACCTTGGCCCTCAGTTTTGCTATCTGGACAGTAAGGAGGGTACTTGATATCCATGGATGTCAGTTCCAGTTATACGGTAGTGTGTTAACTAGTTCCCAGGAATGACATGCAAAAGAAAAAGGGTGTGTATTAGTTTTCTACTGCTGTGTAACCAATGATCACAAACTTGGTAGCTTAAAATGATACCCATTCTTTATCTCACAGTTCTGTAATCCAGAAGTCTGAATGGCATGACTGAGTTCTCTACTGAGGGCTGACATCAAAGGGGCAGCTTTGCATTCTCATTTGGAGCCTCAGGCGTTCTCTTTCAAGCTCATTCTTGTACTGTTGGCTCAATTCAGTTCCTTGAGGTTGTAGACTTGAATTGTCCTATGGGGGACTGCTCTCAGCTGCTAGAGAATGCTCTCGGGTCCTGGCCCCATGACCCATGGAATGGAGAGACTTTCTGATATGGAATCCTTCTCATATTTTAAATGTGTCTTCCTTTCTCTTCTGCTACCTTCTAGAGAAAAACACTGCTTTTACAGTGTTCGTGATGATTAAGTTAGGCCATGCAGATCATTTTTCTATCTTGAGGTCATTTAATTAGTAATCTTAACTACATCTGCCAAGTCCCCTTTGTCATATAACATAACACAGTCATGGATGTAACATTAGGGGGCAAAGATTGTGGGGGCCATCTTAGAATTCTGCCTGCCACAGGATGGAAGAGAGACTTGTATTTTAGTCTGCTGTCAAATAATATATGTAGAGAGGGGAGGGTAAAAATCTGCTTCTAGATTCATGAATTGAGGGTTGGAGAATTCTGGACTATGGTTTGAGACATCTTGAGCAGTGAGATTCTTCAATTTGTTGTTACGAGGCTGTAAGAGCAGGCCCAGTGTTTCTGATTTATTATTGTATTCCCAGCACTTTACTTAATGCCTGGAATATAATAGATACTAAAAATTGATAAATGTCTATTACATTGTTTTGTACACCTGAAACTAATAATAAATAGAAAACTAAATAAAGTAAGTAGGAAGAAAGATGCCAAAAAAAAAAAAAAAAAAAGGTGTGTTGAGGGCATGAAGACAAAACGAGGAGTAATTAGCTATGGCAACCAAAGATGTATTTTCTTACTTAACTAATCAAAATCTTCAGTACCGGAACCTCAGTGAGTTATTCCTCCAGAATAGCCAGATTAAAGAGAAACCTGACAGTTAATTTCTAGTCCCCCTCCACATACTTTTTTTATGGTATTTGTGTGTATATAAAATTTTGGAGATTTTTTTTTTTTAACTAAGTAAAATTTGCCAAGAAGTTTGGAAATATTCATTTATTAATAGAAGCAGCTAATACATTCAGAATGAAAGGATCTTATGATACTATGTGATTTCAATTAACAGATGATAAAAGCTGAAAACATTCCCTTGTAGGGGTATAGAAGGAAGTTGTATTAAATATTATTTTGGAAATAGTTTTATTGCTTTTTGTTGTTATAAAATGTTCATATGCTCAGAGTAAAAAAAAAATTGAAAGATACAGAAGATATGAAAAAGAAAATAAAGATCATCCATAATCCTACAACTGAAAGATAATCACTATTGTTATTTTGGTAGATATCCTTTCAGATGTTTTCCTCTGCAACCATGGACAACAACACACTAGCACATACACATATAGTTCTACCTAGATAATTCTATGTACAGTTTTTATAATCTTCTTTTTTTGTTTAAAAATATACTATAGACATAGTTCCATAATTATAAACTACACATTAATCATCATTTTTAATGGTTGCAATCTATTTTATTATGGTTGTAATAACTTATTTTATTTAGCCAAATTTTCCTGATGGGCTTTTAAATCATCTCTAATTTTTCTAGAAGAATACATATCACTGAAATAAACATCCTGATACATAAATCTTTGTACATTGGCTTAATTGTTTCTGTAAAATAAATACCTAGAAGTACTACTGATAAGTGAAAAGGTATGCAAATCTTGATGTTATCAGATTGCCCTCAGAAATGTTTAACCTCACAAGTAGAGTATAAAGTATCTGTTTATCTTTACCAACAACGGGTATTATTAATTAAATATGTAATCTTTTCCAATTTGACACATAAAAATAATTTATTCTTTTAACTTGCATTTCTTTTTTGTATAGCTATTCTATATCCTTATTTTCAAGTTTTAAAAAATATTTTAAGGTGAGGTTGTTAAATGGCTCTTAGGCGTTATTTTTTTCTTATTCTTTTGTCAAAAAGTATATTTTTCATCTCTTGTAAATATTTAAATCATTATCTAAATAATTTTGAAATGCATTAGTATGGTAGACAGCCTCTAAGATGGCCTCCAATGATCCCAGTCATCTGGTATCCACAACCTTCTGAAATATCCTCCCCTTGAGTGTGAGCTGGCCCTGTGACTCCCTTCCTTATCCTGCCAATAGTATATGGCAAAGGAGATGGGACATCACTTCCGTGATTAAGTTATAAAACATTGTGACTTCCATCTATCTCGTAAGCAGATTCTCCCTGTTGCCTTTTTGTTTGCATGATTTGATGAAGAAAACTGCCATGCTGGAAAGACCTGCCTGACAAGGAAGTGAGGGCAGGCTCTGGCCAAGAGCCAGCAAGGAACTGATGCTTTCACTTTAACAGCCCATGAGGAAGTGAATTCTACCAATAACCATGTGGGCTTGGGAGTAGATCTCTTCTCAACTGTGTCTTCAGATGAGACCCTTGGCCTGGCTGAACCTTGATCCCAGCCATTGCTGTACCCATTCCTTTGTACTGTCCTGTCTCATAATGAGACTCCCTCTATGGCATATTCTCACTCTACAGTTTACAATGTAAACTGTCCAGTGTACAAAGATGTAACCTTAACATATGATATCTTATAGTATAAAGATCAAATACTGATTTTGAAATTCCTATTAATGACTTATCATATACTGTATGGCACTATGGGAATTTTAGAGTAGCCAAAAGGAAGTTTGGTCTTAGGTTTGCTTACTTTTGACAAAGAAAATTGATGACAGCTCTTATATTTGTGCTTGTTATTTTAAAGAACTTAGTGGATACCCACTCAACATTTTACTTTTCACCTAGTGCGGGGATTCCTAAGGACTCTCCTCTGCTTTGATTTTACAAGAAAGATTGGAAATTCTGTACCACTTTATTTGCATGCACTTGTATTTACATAGATTTCAGCATCTACTTATATATGTCCAGACTTGTCTAGACTGTCTGAAAGATTAAAGAGATAAACATCTTGCTTCTTGATCCGGGGAGACACAATTCCGCTGTGCGATGTTTCTGAGGGAGAGCAAGGTATTGTATAAAGGCACACCCATTCTGCCTCCAGAGGATTGAAGAGCACCTCTGATTCTTCCTCTGCAATAATACTGCTTGTCACTCAGCATTTCTGTGTTCATGTGGGTGAACGTGTTTAAAAACTTAAAGTGTTTTGCTAATGCAAGGAATTTATTTATGAATATCTCATTTGGCCCTCTGCTTTTCAGGCATGATCAGGGATCTAGAAAGTATAATTTTGGGGGAAAAGAGAAAGACTTTCTTCCCATTCCACATTGTCTCTACCTCCTTGACCCCTTGACTTCTGCCTTCACGATGTTAAATGCCACCAAAAAGGATTCCTTTGGAAAGGGGGAGGGTAACGTTATTTCCCCCCTAGTTATTTAAATATCTATTATTATGAGAGTTAGAGGACAAAATTTAATAACACCTTATAGTGATTTTATTCATACATTCACTAAGTGTGAGGCACCATGTTTTCAAAAAATGATGACTTCAAGCTGTGATCAAATCAAGTTTATGTTATTGACCAAGTATTTTTTCTCAAACAAAGGAAAGAGACAACATGTGTATTTGAAAGGTGACAGTTATTGGTAGACTGAAGTGGGCTGGAGGAGGAACCCAGACTGGAGAGATGGCTGGAGAAGGGGAAACATATCTCCTCATTGGCAGTTTTACCCTTATCAAGCCACATTTAAGTGACCACTATACATTGCTTTAAACAAAACAGAGTAGTTGCTTCCCCTTCTGCCCAAAGTCAGATTCCTACTACCAACTTTTACCATCTTATTTTGATTAGTTAAGAGAAGTCCAAAAATCTGTCTTAAAGGTTAAGAGAGTTCCCAGTTCTAGCAATTCAAAAGGACTAAAACTTATGATGCCGCCATGGAGGAGTCAAGACATGAGCCACAAGTACAAGGGGAACATGGCTGCCAATGGAAAGTTCCACAGAATATACATCTCAGTAGGAAGATGGGGATTGATCCACTAGGAGTAGCTCCAGTGCTCATTCATAGTGAGCTTAAATAGTAAGGCGATAATTCAACATAAGAGAAATACATTCCAGGATTTTCCCCAGGTGTGATTCATATCTAAGAAGGGACAACTCAGGGTTTTACCTCTGCCTTCTGTATTTGGTAATCTTCAGAATGAAGAGATATGCCATGCAGTACGATGGAGAGAGAGGACATAATTTGGAATCAGTACACTTGGATTCCACCCAGTACTTCTACCTATGTGAGAGACTTATTAAATGTCTTTAAACCTTAGTTTCCTCCCTAGTAACAATCTCACCAGGTTGTTTTAAATCCATTGAAATAAAAAGAGTGAAATAGGTTGTTCTACACATTATGCTTGTGATTTTTATTGCTATGTGTGTGTATAAATTCCAGAAGATTCCAAGAGAAGCAGCATGACTTAGTTGTCCAAATACAGATATGGTGACAGAGGGTAACTCTGACACTCACATGCAGCATGAAGGATTTGAATCTTTATTCCCTTTCTTTAAGATACATCCAAAAATACGCCTGGCACAGAGGACCCTTGGAAAGCTTTTCAGTTGCCATGAAAAGAAAATCTTTGGAATTCATTATGTAAGTTTAAGAAAAGAATTTAAGTAAAATAAATTTTTTCTAAAAATATTTTTTCTTTAATTCTACCACACACACAAGACAAATAAGTCTGGCCCGTTGTTTACATAAAGGATAACCCTTTTTGATGAAATGAGTTTTAAGAGAAACCAAATCTTAAGTTGCCATGCCTTTTGCACTCAACAGAAAGTAAATGAGAAAAAGAAAAGTGAAGTGTGAAGTCATACTTACTAATAATTGTTCTTGAAAAGATGTGAGGGAGTGGGATAGGAGGGTAGGTAAATTATACCCACTTGTCCAGTTTCTAGTATATATATGTACTGTGATTTTTAGGCCTATGATTAAATACTTAGTGGATGAATTTGAATAGTCTCCTTCATGAACTACTATATCCACAACAATATTTTGAGTGGTGGTGGGCTGTAGGAAATGCATTATAACATAGTGATGAAGAGTATGGACTTTAGTTCCAAGAAGACATACAGTATATTGGAATTTCAGTCCCTGTGGTTATTACCCTGTTTCCCCAAAAATAAGACCTACCCGGACAATCAGCTCTAATGCGTCTTTTGAAGCAAAAATTAATATAAGACCTGGTTTAATTTTTGCTTCAAAAGACGCATTAGAGCTGATATAAAACCGGGTCTTATATTATAGTAAAATAAGACCAGGTCTTATATTAACTTTTGCTCCAAAAGAGGCATTAGAGATGATTGTTTGGCTAGATCTTATTTTCAGGGAAACACGGTAGCTGTGAGATCTTGGGTAAATTATTTACAATCTGCAAGTCTTTGTTTCTTCACATGGGAAGGGGCAATCATCTTAACTACTGTCACCACAAAGTTTTAAGAATTAATATGAAATAATATAAATAGAGTAAGTCTGGCACATCATAAAATCTCAATAGATGGTAGTTCTGCTTACATTGCTATCTCCCATGCACCCTTCAATTATGTATAAAAATGAAGATGTTGTAATACATTTTAACAATATGCCTCAGGTGCTGAGGTCACTCATCCTCATAACCCACACACATGTACTTCTCATTTTATAGCAGCGCTTTTTCTCTTATATGGGTATACTTTCACTTCCAAAACAAACTAAAGCAATATTTTGTAAATCAAATTACATTTGATAATGAGGGGTGGACATTACACTAAAGAAACATAATTTTTAAACTTTGCTGAAACATAATCATCTTTTGAAAATCTGATGATAGCTATGTATCCTCTTTCTGGTCAAATACCCAAATCCTCACATGAACAAAATTTTGTGTGTAATTAAAGGAGCACATGGATCTCCCCTAAAATATTTGAGACTTTTAATGACATGAATACACTTTCAATATTGCAAATAAACCAATCCTTAATTTATCTGTTGCACAAACTCAAATTTTCATATAACGGCTTTTAATGAAGTACCTTATATAGGTTATTGATGTTTAATGTGGTCTGAAACATAGTCAGATGGCACAGAGTCTGCTAAATGAAGTTATTTTTAACCCAGGCTTATTAACTATGCTGTACCTAGCAGATTTGTATCCAATGAACAGTCACTGGTACACCATTAATATCAGTGTTGGGTTGTAATATTGAATTACGTAATCTGATTAATATTTTTCTTTTATGCTTTTTCTGTACCAAAGAATGAGCAAACACAATGATATTTATTTCCCAGAACAGTTTTTTTTAGCTCTACATTTTCAGTAAGTGTCTTTTAGAAATTTATATAAAGTCATTATTTTCCTAGCATATCAATATCTAATGGGAGTAACTGAACAGTTGAATCTTAAAATCAATCAGTAAAATGACAAGTTTACCATTAAATTCTTGGCTTTGTTCCTGTACTCAATACTATATTAAAGTTAATGTAGTGTTTCAATATTTGAAAATAACAAATAGTTAATAGACTCTGAAGATTTCTCTGCCAGCAAAATTTGGTATTTCTGCTAATAAAAACAAATCATGATGACACCTTCTGAGTATATATTTAAAGTTCCAAAAGATATGAAAAGTCTTGAGAAAATATAGTTTAGCTATTAGGCAACCTTTAAAATTTCATTTCTGAAGTTGTAAATTGACCAATTGACTTATGTTAAGGAGAGGTTGTCGACCTGGGATAACCTAAAGAAAAGGTTATCTCATTTGTAATTTTTTTTTTTTTTTTTTGGTGAGCTGTAGTATTTTGATAATCCATGAAACTTCACTGTGAGATTTATGATGTTTTTTGTTTTTAAAGTCATTAGGTAAGTCAAGAGGCAAATTAAAGCACTTCCTATAGCGGTGATGGGAAACAACCTCCACTGGCAGGAGTTTTGTTTGGTTGCTGATCTGTTGCATCTGCTGTGTGTGAAATGACAGAAGGAGTTTTGCAGGAAATTCAATACACTCACAGAGAGAAGCCAAAGATGACAGCTTATTTTGGGAACCAGTCTATCACGAGGATACATTTGTTCTTGGAGCAGTCTCAGAAAGCCTCTCTTTTATCAAACTGTGTCCTGATTAAAGGGACAGCTGATGTCTCTACACAAAGAATGGTTTTCTCTTGACAAAGTTGTCTTATTATAGTCAATGTTTTTTCTCTTATAAGGAAATTTTATTGGTAAATATTTTGATTATTGTCTGTTTCCAGCAGCACAAATTGAAAGATGGTTCCTGGAAGGGCAGGCACAGCCATCTGATAAATTACAAGTGTAAATCTTATAAAAATGTATATGACATTTTTATCTTGTAACTGTGCTTCCGAAGAAGGAGGCATGGCAATGTAACTACTATTTCTTTATATTTTTTATTTGTAATCTTTATACTTGTAGCACAGCTCCCAAAAATTTATTTAGTAACTAAAATTTAGAAGTCCGTTCAGAAGCTATTGTGTTTTCACCATAGCATTTAGCTGAAAGCAAAAAAATAGTGTATCCATTGTAGTTAAAAATTAAGAATGACGTTTGTTAAGACACTTAAGCATGCTTTTTCGTCTTTCATTCTCTTGAATTATTTTCTTTCCTTCACCTATAATTTCTATCCAGTCTTGGGATTTACTGTTCATATAACTCCTTTTGCTAATGCAAGTCAGAATGGCCAAAATAATCCTTGATAACTGATAAGTAACAAATGTGATGTGTTGAAAGTGGGCAAGTAGC
Source organism: Rhinolophus sinicus (assembly GCF_057876585.1). NCBI lineage: Eukaryota > Metazoa > Chordata > Mammalia > Chiroptera > Rhinolophidae > Rhinolophus > Rhinolophus sinicus. Next base: position 88,129,230 of record NC_142503.1, read on the forward strand.
TCTAACTTACCAGTTTCTGGAACTTCACACTCTTCCTGAATTGCTTTTACATTCAACTAGCATCTCACAAGCTTTCTCACATAGTTATCATCTTACAAGCATGAGGGATAATTCACTTATTGAGATATGTCTGGTAAGTTGTGAGGATTTTTTTCCCCCCTGTGTGGTATTTGATGGGTGTTTCTAATTAACACTGAGGACACTGACAAAACTGTTTGTCTTTTTGAATTGGTCTATTTAAAACTTTTTTCCTTGTTTTTGAACTGCCATACATTAAACCTCTCTAAGACCACATTTCTTCTCTTTGGCTTAGATTGCAGTTAACAATTCTTTTCTTTCCTAAAATTAAAACTACAAATACAAAATTGTCAATACTTTTTTTGTTTTAGATGAACGGAGTTTTGAATAATTTCCATATGTTGTCTCTGAAGCAAATAACATTCTGTGCAGAAATGGGTAGATTCTAAGAAGCGTCGTTTCTCTGCCATGCTGAGAGCTCATGATGATTAATATTTCTAGAATGGTGCACAAATCTTTCCCTGTGTTGAATAAGTACAGATGGTGCTGATTGTCTTTTCTGCTCGTCATTTATTTTCAACGCACATTCACATCAAGTTCCAAAGTGTTATCTTCTTGGTGAAAGATAATGATGAATATGTGACCCACAAGTTAAAGATGTGACTTCTCAGCCATGTTCACACTCTGGTATTTGGAGTTGAGAACTCTTTCCTGCTACCCAGTGGCCTGGTATTAGCACTTTTATAAGGGAATACGTGTACTTTTATCACATCTCTGTTCTCTTCTGCCTTTATCCTAATTCTGAAACTTCTGACCTCTCCTTCAATGTTCTGTATACTTCAGGAAGGTTATAGAAACCTCTTAAAATCCTTGTCCATCTGTACAAGCAACACACACACACACACACACACACACACACACACATATTTAGGGCTTAGTAGTGTGTTTGGCACAGAGTAAATATTCAATCAAGGGAATAAAGTCAATGAATGGTTGAAAAAATAAAGGAATAATTAATGAAATGAAGTACACTGAAATATGAAGAAAAATTTCAGTGAATTTTCGAGCTAATCAAGATGGTTTTTTTCCTTGCTGGTTCTATGAAGGTAAAGATGAAGGCTCATCATTCTTTGGGATAGAGATATTAAAATGCACGCCTTTCTAAGTTAAATAAACACATCAATAGATATAAAAATCTCAAAATAATTTTTAAGCTATTGCTACAAGCTGATTGCTAATTCATGAATGTAATAAAATTAGTGAGTGCAAGTATTTTAAAGAGAGAGGTTATATTCTAAAAATAAGTTTTATATAAACTACCAGATAGTTACTGTTTATTAACTTTATAGTTTTGTTTAACACAGTGATTCTCTAATTATATTTTGAATCAAAATTTTAAGTGTTCTTCCCAACCTTTCCTTAACTTTTTGTTTCCTTTGCTGGTATGTGCCTCATTAAGAAAGAGTAAAAATAAAAAAATGAAGAAATAATGACTATTAGGGCTATAACAGTAAATTAATCTTATTAAATATTTTCCTAGTCTAGATAATATGAAAAAAATATGTAAAGCACTTATATGCCCAAACCCTACATTAGTAAGTATGATTATGATTATGTCTATTATAAAATAATCAAATAAGAAATACATGTGAATTATATACAGATTATATGCAAATGTATGCCTCTGTTGATGTAGAAACTCTTAAATACGATGTCTGACAATTGAGTTTGAGAACTCATCCTAGGAAAAGAGCTACATACCTCATTGCTGAATATCACTATGGTCACCTTCAAAGTACTCCCTTTGGGAAGCTATGCACCGACACCAGAAACTAGACTACCTTTCAAAGCCGTTTTGGAACTCTTTTTCTGGAACGGCCATCAGAACTGTCATTATATTACCCTTGATGTCCTGAATGTCATCAAAAATGTCTTCCTTTCAAAATTTCCTTTATCTTCAGGTAAAGAAAGAAGTCATTGGGGGCCAGATCAGGTGAGTAGGGAGGGTGTTCCAATAAAGCTAGTTGTTTACTGGCTAAAAACTCCCTCACAGACAGTGCTGTGTGAGCTGGTGCATTGTTGTGATGCAGAAGCCATGAATTGTTGGAGAAAAGTTCAGGTTGTCTAACTTTTTCATGCAGCACTTACAAGTAGAAAACTTGGTTAACTGTTTGTCTGTTTATCCAGTTGGTACAAATTCATAATGAATAATCCCTCTGATTAAAAAGGTTAGCCACATTGTTGCAACAAGTTCATGAACTTAATTGTCAGGCCTCATATAGTTCATCCTTCCCCACTATGTAGTAGCCATGGAATTTGAATGGGATTCATCCCACCGCTAGTTTTTTTTTCCTAATGGGTGAGAGCTAGGAATGCCACCACCCACCCCCGGTTCTAACGGTGGGCTCTGATGGACACTTTCCCATCGCCACAGTGTTTGGTTTGGGTGTAGGAGTATATTTCAGATTTAAGTCAATCAACATTTCCCCAACTTTAGTGATCCTGCTATTTCGGATCACCGAATTAGAATAAAACATAGGACTTTTGTTCTAAGGTTATGGAAGGCAACCTTCTTTCTCTATCTTTAGCAATGAACAAAGTCACCTGCAGTCTCAGTTACTGCTGGCAGCCATTCTATCTCCACGAGGAAAGCAAATCTTCAGAAGAAGCCAACACTGTTGATAGAAGAATGGCAAGATGGAAAGATACTGTGTGCTGATAATATTACTGGTTAACTTTGAAGGACCTTTAACTTCTGGACCTTTTAGTCACTTGAGCCAGCAAATTCCCTTATAAATTAACTACTATGAATTGCTTTTTCTGTTACTTATAACTAAAATTACCTTTCATGGTACAATATCCATCAAAACATGTTCATCCATTTGGGTGGGAGCCATGAGAAATCCTAGTGGAGAAGATGACTTTTCTGAAAAATGGCTTCTTAGGATTCCCTACCATCCCCTTGTTTGTTTTGACTTATTTGAGACTAGATTTTTTTTAATTTGAATGGAATAATAAGAAAATTATTAAGAAAGAAAAATACAATATTTGGATAAATTATATTTAATTTTAAAGCTAACAATTCTCTAAGAAATTTTAATAGAGACACAATTAGAAACATAAAAGGCATAGATTCTACAGAGCCTAGAGTTGAAAAGCATTAGAAAAACATGAAGAATATTTTAAAATATATTAACATCAGAAACAACCTAAAAGAGAAATGTCTCACTAAGCGTACCAGTTGAACAAATATGTCTTGGACCCATGACTCTTTTGAACTATGCCTGTCTCCAATATTGTGATAGACACAAACATGTTTTTAAATGAATGAGTGATTTACTCTCAAGAAGGCAATAACTTTAAGGGAACAGTAAATCAATCATAGGAGAAACACAAATATGTACTCAACAAGACAGTACTAATATTTTAAGAAAAGCAATGAATGTAAGCAAAAGAATGAATGAGGACTGCACTGTAAGCTGAACAATTTCATGGGTTTTGTGGGCAAAAATCAATGATAACATGAAAAATACAGGCGCATGAATAAGGCTTTTATTGGTTAGAAGCAATAGAAACCAATTCTGGATAAGCAAAGGAGAATTAATTGGCAGTATTTGGGGGCTCATGAAATCAGCAGAGCTGAAGTTAGGGTTAGGAGTGGGCAGAAACCAAGGCCATTTTAGAGACTAAGAAGCAGGCCTCATAACAGGAATAATTCAAGTCAGGATGCAGTTCTTTAAGTGGGGGAGGGGTGGAGGGGGTGGTGGTGACCTGAATGAAAGCCCTTTTGATAGAGACTGAATATTTCAATGGAGAAGAATGAAAAGACATAGGGGGAGAAAACAACGCTTTTGATGAATTTACCTGTGAAGAGGAGCACCGAAAGACATGAGGTCAAGAGAAGTTTGTCTTTCATTGCGGCTACTTAGTGTGTTTCTGCGATGACGGGACTGAACCATTGGCTAGAACACTCTTTCCCGCAACAGTACCTAGGCTGGTTCCTTTTCATCCTTCATTCATCATCCATCCTTCATGTCTTAGTTCTACGTTACCTACTGTTCCTAGTTCTATATCCTTGTAGTTTTTCTACAGCACTCATTCCTGTCTGAAATGATCTTCTGTATTTGATTGCCTCCATCGACTAAAGTGGAATTAAAAAAGCAGCAATTTTGTCTTGCTTACCACTGTATCAACAGCATCTAGAAAAATGTAGCAGGGCCTCAGTAAGTATTTGTGGGGTAAATGAATAAGCAAATGGATAACTAGAATTTCAACTGTGTCATTTATTCTTGCACCACTTATTTGAGATCCAAAGTCCCAAGATCCAATTGCTGAATAGCCAACTTGAGATGGTCAGCAGTCCTTTGTCTGGGCAGCGTCTGTCCCTCCTTGGGTTACGTGGTGGGGGCTGAGTACATGAATTTACTGTTCCTTCAAACCCAAATACGAGGGGAGAGAGGCAATTTCCACAAGGAATCAGGGACTATGCTCAGAACTGTAAGGAAGGAAAAAGAATGTTGACTCCCTGCTATTAAAAATGCCATAAATGAAAAGTTTACATTTCTGCTCATCAATTAACAGTTTTCAACTTCACTCCTATCTTTGCTGAGAAAAGACTTTAGGACCAAGGGGTAGGCAAGCCTCTGCTCACACAGATAAACAACCTCCTCCATTAAAACAGGCTGGAAGCCTGGAGATAATTAGACCCACTGTGTCAAGCAATCAGCATCACAGGGAAAGGTCACAAAAAAACAATGACAAGAGAGCTGGCTAATTCTTGAGAGAAATGGAAGGAAAGCCTTTGTAATCAGTAGAATGATGTTTTGGTTGCTGTGGTCCATGGATTAATCTGTACTTACTTGTGTGATGTTATTTGTTTTCTGTCTCACCTCCAACCCCTTCTCTTGTCCTTCCCTAGGACAAACACACCCAGACTCCCAGACATAGGTGCAGTTACCTTGTGTCTGTCACAATAAAAGCATAGCGAACTTTCCTATGAAACCCTGTGAAAAGCAGTCACTTGTCTCCACAGCATTGTACCTCCACAAGAAGAACACCTATGAGGTACTTCTGCTTGCTTTTATTTATTAATTCTTTTCAGTGCGTGGGATATGTTACATTAGAAGAGCCCTTTGGAAATCCAAGGCCCGCTTCATTTTCTCTTTTTCCAAAAGGACATTCATGGCTGCTAGAATGATAACCTTGATAGAATGATCATTTCCACGAGAATAGGACAGCATCGATTTCATTCCAGCTTTAACACAATGGGCTTTCAATAAATATTTAGTAAATATGCGAATAAACAACTGAACATGAGTGGACACGTGAAGGCCAAAGGACTATTTCCCAATTAGAGGTCCTAAAGACCTCTACTGCGGCTTTCTCTCTTCTCCTCAGCCACACTACTTCATTGTAAATCTACTGTCTGTTCTGTCTTGCTCTTTCCTCATTGCTATGTTTCCTCTTCTACCTTCCTGTCAGGTTTTACTGATACTTAGGCATCTGAGCTTGATAAGGCGTCCTGATTAGCATTAGCACGAGAGCACACCAAGTATGCATACTCCCTAAGATGCCTTCTTGTTATATGCACATACATGATTTCTGATTCTAAGAAAAGATGCATTTTTGACAGACTACAAGGTAAGTTTTCAAACTGTGCATAGTAGTAGTCTTCAAGAGCCCCAATGACCATAGTATTTTTTTAGCTTAAAATTTTGTTAATGGTGGAAGTGCCAATAATATATAAACCTGTACACACACACACACACACACACACACACACACACACACACAACCTTTCTAGAAGTTTAGTTACAACTATATATTTCTAGAAGTTTTGTTACAACACCCCTTGTTTCCATTAGACTTAAAGGGAAAAATTGTAGTTTTTCTTAAAATTCAGTTCAAGTTTTTAAAGACTATTTAATTGATTTTCATTCATAAGTACTTTTCCTTAACTTACTCATAAAAAACATTATCATAAACTTCATTATTTAGCTTGCCCAGTCAAGAATTCTGTAGACCAATATGTCTTCCGTAACCTGCTAATTAGTTCACCACCTTCTTCTGAAATCCTCCCCCCATAGTATTCATTTAAGGAGCAGTAATCATGGAAAAGTCACTGTTTTTCAAGGACATTTTAGAAGCTGGTTTTTGTACCAGCTATATCTCCCCACCTCTGTTTTTGATTAGTGAGATGTAAGATAAGATTAACAACCATTATAAATAATTAATGCCTAGACTGCCTTTCACCAGCCATTATTAAGATGACCTTCCTTTCATAAATTCTTATGAACCAAATACATGGTGAACATTGTACATTTCTCTAAAATGTACTAAAGAAAAACATCCACTCTGTGGGTTTTTTAATAAGGTGGGCTAAAGAGACAGAACATAATGTTAGAGCTGGAAAGAATGGCAGAAACAGCTCAAGTGAATCTTTTATAGAGAAGAAAACTAAGGCTGCTAACTAGATGCAACACCAGTACCCCAATCCTCGTATTTCCACATCTACCTAGTTAGCGATTTTTCCATGCAGAAAACCAACTGCTCAAAGTCCATAACTTTACTCATAGGGTTGTTTTACCAAGGGGTGGGTGACTTAAAGTTCTTTTGGAGAAGTAAATGCTAATTATGCTAATTATACTCTTTAAATTGATCAGTTCCAAGTATTCCCATTACTATTGCAGTTATTTCACCTATGTGCTCTACCCTAGAAACAAATTCTCTGATTTAAAAAATTGCTGTTGAACCAACCTAATTTACTTGGGGATGGGCTGTGTGATTAGTTTATGGTCAACCTGTGAGACAAGGGATCAAAACCCAGGAGTGATTCCCATCTACAGACTGCAGAGCTCCTACATGTACTTCCTGCCAGAGCAGGAAGTGAAGTGAATACAGATGACCTGGGTCCACAGATGCATCCAGAGAGAGATGTAGCAAAATGCTTGCAGATAGTGGCTGTTGTCTTTGGACAAACCACAGGGAAGAAGAAGCAGAGGGTACAGATGAGTTGTGACAGTGAGCAGAAACCAGCTAATCAGGCACAATTTATCACTTCTGCAATCCTGTGTCAGGAAATAAACCTAAATTAGGACATGGCCAGGTGGGGTCTTCTGTCTGGGGCCTGTGGGCCCCAGGAAAAGATCATCACAATTGCGGGTCTGTGGCAAAACCCACTACTTAGCCTGTGAACTGATCTATTTCCATGGATGCACCCCTCTCAGACAAGCCATGTGACTGTTTCCTTAGTACTGGTTCTGGATGTAAACATGCTATGGTTCGAACAAAAAACTGCTGCTTCTGGCCCACTTTGAATGTGTTTTCCAGAAATAATGAATATGTGATGACTCTTCATGTATACTCATGCCTGCATCTGATTTGTGAGATGTTTTGAGGGGTTACTATGGCTTTTTAATTGGGTTCTTTTTTTTACTTTGGGAAGTAAACTATCTTTTCCATGACCATTGTGGTTACCTAGCAACAGGGGACCACAGAGCAGCAACAGGGATTCTAAAACTCTAAAGAATGGGAATAGTTGATGTCTGTCCCACAGACAGGGTACCCCAGAGGGCCTGACTTGAGATGGGAGAATGTTATAGCAAGGAATCTGTGGCCTCCGAGTCTGAAACCCCAGAGAGAAGCAGGTGAGTCCCCAGCTCCTCCTGTCCCAAGAGAATTCATGGGACTTTCTAAATAAAGTAGCCTTTGCTCCGTGCTTCAAAGGAAACCTTTCTGTAAACTCTGGGGAAAATATCAGACAGGCTTTTCATCCCTTCCTGGAAAAGCACCCTTTCCTTTGAATGCTGCTGTCATCCCAGATCATAGGGCAGGACCTAAGCACACAGTAGGTGGTCTACAAATATTTGTTGACTGAATAAGCTGTCCTTCATTTGCTTTTCTCAAAATCATACATTCACCCCAACAATTTTACTGGTATGGGAAGGGCAGGGGTGGGGGTGGGGGGCCGAGCCAGCCCTATTTAGAACCACCTTAATGAAATATCACCTTCACTTGTTTCCTTGTGGAGATGGACACAAAAGAAGCTAGGTCATTCCAAGTCTCCCCCAATGAAAATCCAAGCCAACTCTGGCCACAAATACAGAGCTCACCTCTACAATTGATCTACGGTTAATCACTGGAAAATTTGCATGTTGGCACAACACTCATTTCCCCTTCCAGTGAGGAAATACCTTCCTTCCATTTAGAATTGTCTTACAAACCTTGAATGAGAGCTGGACCCTGGAGGGTGGTATCCTTTGTGATATGTCCACATGTAACCACAGTTCTGCTTTATTAAGCTTTAAAATGTGGTTTTCATTACATGAAATGTGTGGGCCTTGTTTTTATTTACTTTTCACCTTGGGTCTGTGGTCCATGGATGATGTGGGAAATTCGCAAATTCCCCCCAAAAGATTAACAGTCTTTAGAAGGGAGGCAATTTTTCGCCTGTTAAAGAAAACGAAATTTAGCAAACACTCATATTCTTTTAATTTCCATGAATACAGCACCTACGGAGATAATATGTCAGTGTGCTGACAATTCAGAGGTGAACATAATGTTACCGAATGGAAGAAAAATGCCCTGTGATTAACAACTTTGAAATGAATAGCCCAGTGTACAACCAGCAGGGAAGCCAAGTGGAAAGTGGGACTGCTCTCACTGAAAATTATCATTGGTGTTTTTGTTCCCCTGGTATATGGAGCTGAATGCTCTGTGCAAGGAGAGAGCAGAGCTTTGAGACAGGAGACAGGGAAGGACCACGCTACCTTGGTTAACCTCTCGGTGGGTTCAGTTCAGCTCCTTCACTTCTAAGCAGGAATCAACTGCTCCATTGTCTGTTTGCCTGCCCTACTTTTCATTGCCTTCTCCCTCTCGTCTCATGCCCCTGAAACAGACCTTCTCGATAGTTTATATAAACCAAGTGGGAACTTGCACCTACTTTTTCCTAAGAAGGGAAGGTTAGGCTCTGGATGCAAATAACTTAGAGAATTAAAAAAAAAACAAAAAACATTTTCTCAGGAAATTCTTCCTTATAAGACTTGGGTGCTCAATAGCTGTATTCCCAATGCAATTTTATGAAAATCATTTGTTCACATGGACTCATTGATGACTCATTACCTCTCTAATCCAGCCTTAAAAGCATAGGGTAAAAAGTTTGGAGAACAGATAGAAAGATAGTTAACCTAAAGGAAGGAAATGTTTATGTTCCTGTCAAGTACTGAGGGAAAACAAAATGACTGTCAGGCTTATATGTCATATTATTACTTCCTGCCAATAGAAATTCAAAGAATTTTTTCAGCTTTTCTATCAGCCCTGAAGAAAGCACTGCAATAAAAACAAGCTTCATAAATACATTTGTTAATTCTAATTTGTTTTCTCTCAAGAATAATAGGCTTTCTAAAGCATTTTTTAAACTAATTACAGTACAACATGACTTGTACTGTGTGTGCTGAGTTACTATGGCTACTCTGAGGCCATGACTCACGACCTTTAAATATTATATCATCAGGCAGCCAAAGGTCTCTCACTTTTAAATCAGTAGTTCTGTTACAGACACTATTAAAAGGTGTTTTCAAATAGTACTTTCACTTGTGTATTTGTGGCAAATGTGAATATACACATAAAAGTATTGTACTCACAATGTTTCATTTTGTTTGACTTCATTCATGACAGAATGTTAATTTCTTTTATGGTGTGTCATTGGGTGAATAAAATATAAGGCATATTCCTCAAAGTCCTGTGAGTGTGTCACTGAGAAATGCAAAGACATAAGTAGACAAATAATTATATACATCATGAAATGTTATTATAAAAGACAGACAGACACAAACTACAGAGGCAAAAAATACTTCTGACTGGTAGGATCAAAGAGACAGCCTCTGAGTCATGGTGTAAAGAATGGGTAAGGTTTTAATGAGCAGAGAAAGGAGCATGAGCATTCTAGTCAGAGGAAGCCTCCTAAGCAAAGGACAAATATACTCTGAAACTACTGGGTAGTAGGTTGGTGAAGGTATCAGTTTGTGAGACGCACTGGAAGAAGATAAAATTAATTCGAAGGTAAAAGAGCCAGCCTATTAGGTCCTTCCCTTTGTCACTTTGCCCAGCAACTGTGATACCCAAAAGATTGTTTTCCATTTCATGATAAAGAGGTACTGTCAAGTATAAAAGAAACCACCAAAATACTGGGTTTTGTTGAGTTAGGTATGATGCAAGAAAAGCAATTACAACTCTCAGAACACTAAGTAGGAATTTTATTAATTTTGTTCAATAATGACAGATTACTTTGTGAACATTTTAAAACAAATTTTAAATTTTTTGGAAAGTGAGAGACATGCACAGAAATATGGAAATAAAATAATACATTTGTTAGGGAGATAGCAGGATAGAAAATAACAGTAATCCTGGATTTTAAAGTAAGGACTTATTGGTTGGCAACAGTAGAATGAGAACTGGTAAGATGTGAGGTTTATTAAATCACCCATTTTTGCATTCATTCATTCAATAAGTATTTATTGACCGTCCTAGCCCTCTTCAAGATGCTAAGGATAGAATAACAAAAACAACGACAGAAAAAAATCTGCTATCTTCAAGGAGTTTACATTTTCTGTCTGGAGGAGACACAATAAATACAAAAGCAAACAAGTTATGTAGCACGTTAGAAGGTTGTGTGTACTGCAGAGAAAAATAAGCAGGGTGATGAGAATGGATAGCAGAGTGGGGAGTTCAATATTAAACGAGGTGCATACGGTAGGCCTCACTGAAAAAGTGATATTTGGGCAAAGACAAGAGGGAAGTGGGAAAGAGCCAAGTGGACAGGTATGGAGAAAGTATTCCTGGCAGAGGAACTTGAGATGAGAGTCTATATGAGGTGGTGGAAGAAGAGTAAGGAGGCCAGTGTGACTCGGAGGGGAGGGACTGAGAAGAATACCACACGAATTCAGAGAGGTAAAGATGGATGTGTGGGGGAGGGTCTGGCAGGAGTGGAATGGAGTCCTACGGTGGATGGGAAGGGGGAATGGCAGAGACATCTGTAGGACCTTGTGGGCCATTACATGCTATGGGCTTTAAATGTTATTCTCAGTGACATGAGATCCCTTATTGGAGGGTTTTGAGCAGAGTAGTGAAATGATTTTTCTTATGGTTAATGTATTGAAAATAGAATGTAGGTGGCAATGGTACAAGCAGAGAGAGCCCGTTTAGGAGGTTAATCCACACAAGAGCTAATGGTAGCTTGAGGATCGAACCAGGATATTAACAATGAAGGTGGTAAAAGTGGTCATATACTGGATCTATTTTGATGGTAGAGCCAAGAACTTCCTGTTGGATTAAATATGGGTTCTAAGACAAAAAGAGAAGTCAAGGTTTCAGCCTGAGCAATGATGTCATCAACTGATCTAGGGAAGACAGTAAGTATAGCAGATTTGGGGGTAGGAATCAGGAGTTAGGTTTTGGAAATGTTGAAATGAAGATATCTATTCTTATCTTAAAAATGAGATATGAGATGTCAAGAAGGCAACTGAATGAGTGAATCTGGAGTTCAAGGAAGCAGTCTGGACGGGAGATGAATATTTGGGAGTGATCAGTATATTAATGATATTTAAAGCCGAGAGGTTGAGGGAGATCACCAACGGAGTGAATGTGGTTGGAGAAGAGAGGAAGCCCAGAGGGACGAGAAAAGACCATCAAAGGAAACTTTCCTGTGCAGGTGGCACAGGAAAGAAACCTGGGAGTTTAGGGTGTCCTGGAGCCAAGTGAAGAAAAGTATTTCAAGGAGGGAGTGATGAAACATGGCAAAGGCTCTCAAGTAAGATAGGTTGTGACAAATGACCAGGGGATATAGTAATGTGGAGATCATTGGTGAATTCAATAAATGAAGTTTCTGTGGAGTGGTACTTGTGACAGTCTGAATGGAGTGGCTTTAACAAAAAGTAGGAAGAAAGGAATTCAAGACAGTGAAAATAAACTTTTGCTATAAAGGGTGTTGGAATAATCAAGCAGAAACTAAAGCATTAAAAGGGATCAAGATGCAATAAATAATAGCATGTTTGTAGAAATGATCCAGGAGAGAGAGTGAGAGAAAGAAGGAGAGAGAGGGAGGGAAGAAGGAAGGAAGGGAGGGAGGGAAGAAAGGAGGGAGGGAGAGAGGGAGAGGGAGAGAGAGAGAGAAATTGATTAAGAAACAGTGTAGAAGACAAAGAATTCCCTAAATCGGCTATGTGATAGGATGATACGCTTTCCTCCCTCCCCATTTTTTTTTTTTTTTTTTTAGTGGAAGTAAGAGATTTTGTAGGTTTTCAGAACAGATTGTACTGTGTGGACTGCTTATTCTCAAGAGAATCTTTAAAGGCTATTTTATCTTTTTTGAGTAAAGTTTACATTCCACAGTTTTGATTTCCTTTGGAAATGTTCAGAAATTGACATTTGGAGGAAATACTCTGGGAAATTTATCTTCAACATTACAGTATAAAGATCTATTCCATGTGGGGTTGTGTATGTGTGTGTGAGAGTGTGCAAACTTCTGAAATGTTGGAATTTAAACTCTTACTTTATTTCAGCATCAAGCCTGGAAGTTCAGAGTCAGATATACAACAAAGAAACAAAATATCGGTAAGAAATGAGGCTTGTCTGAATTACTTTTTGGAAAAAAACATTGTAGTTAATGAAATTGTAACTTTAATTAATGTTGCAATTTTCCTAATATGTTTCATTTTCACATTTTACTAAGTAAAGATTTTTTAAAAATAAAACATAAAATGTTCTTTCTCAAGTAGAACTGACATAAAACGGGCAGCATGCCAACTAAGAGATGCTATTGGGCAGCAGGGAAATTTGGTATGGTGTGGTGTGGCCTTTCCCATTTTTACTTGTCCTAAATCCCACATTGCTCTTTGTGACCCTACTATATCATAAACATTGTGGGTTACTTCAGAGTATTTTCTTGTATATGAGGGAATCCTGGAATTCAGACGTGATACAGATCGGGTAAATCACATTAGTTCATTTATTCAGACTTGAGTTTAAATCATAGTTGATTCCAGGTATTTCCAGTTCATGTTCTTGGAAGTCAGCTGATGACACCTACCTCTGACCCTTGAAGATTTCTCTCTTCCATGAGCTCTGCGGATTAGGCGGGTGGTTGCTGAAGGTTGGGGTGACTGTAGCAATTTCTTAAAATAAGACAACAAGGAAGTTTGCCATTTTGATGGACTCTTCTTTTCATGAACAATTTCTCTACAGCATGTGATGCTGTTTGATAGCATTTTACCCACATTAGAACTTCTTTCCTGCCCTGGGATGGCTGGGTTTTCTACCTCGTCTAATCCCTCTGTGTATTATTGTAAGTGTTGCAGCTGGGTGATCGCTACATGAGGGCTTATCGTACTAGTTCTCCATTTTTATGGAAGTTTGGAGATTTCCCTTAAAAAAGAAAAACTAAGGTATCTATATACCCTGGATTCAGTTTTAGTTAGGATCCCCTCGATTTCACCCGTCAGTAGGCATTTCTGACACAGTCCTTTCAGCTCTAATGGAAAGGCAGTGAGTATAAAAGAGTGATCATGGAACTAGAAATTAGGCCCAAATGTGCCACCTCCAAGCTGTGTGATGATAGCCGAGCTAGTTAAAGTCCCTGAGCCTTATTTTTCACCCACAGAATGAGGATTGGGGAATTTAATAGTCTATAGGCCTTCTTCAGAGATGCTGCAGTTTTGCTTCCAGATCACCACAATAAAGCAAATATTACAATAAAGTGAGTCACATGATTTTTTGGGTTTTCCAGTGCATATAAAAGTTATGTTTCCACTATACTGGAGTTTTATTAAGTGTGTAATAGCACCATGTCTAATAAAAATAAGATACATAGTATACCTTAATTAAAAAAAACTTCATTGCTGTCATCTGAGGTTTCAGTGAGTTGTAATCTTTTTGCTGGTGGAGGGTTTTGCCTTGATGTTGATGGCAGCTGACTGAACAGGTGGTGGTCGCTGAAGGATGGGTGGCTGTGGCACTTCCCTAACATAAGACAGCAATGAAGTTTGCCACATCGATCGACTCTTCCTTTCAGAAGGATTTCTCTGTAGCATGCAATGCTGTTTGATAGCATTTGACCCACAGTAGAACTTTTTTCATAATTGGAGTCAATACTTACATAGCCTATTGCTGCTTTATCAACTAAATTTATGTAATATTCTAAATCCTTCTTGTCATTTCCACAATCTTCATTCATCTCCAGAAACCACTTTCTTTGCTCATCCATCAGAAGCAACTTCTCATCCATCAAAGTTTCACTATGGGATTGCAGCAATTCAGTCACACCATCAGACTCTACTTCTACTTCTGCTATTTCTACCACATCTGCTATCACTGCCTCCACTGAAGTCTTGAACCCCTCAAAGTCATCCATGACTGTAGGACTCAACTGCCTTCTGAACTCTTGTTAATGTTGATATTTTGACCTCTTCCCCTGAATCACAAATGTTCTTAGTGGCATCTAGAATAGTGACTTCTTTCTGGAAGGTTTTGAATTGACTCTGCCCAGATCCATCAGAGGAATCGCTATCTATGACAGCTATCGCCTTACAAAATGTATTTCTTAAATGATAAGACTTAAAAGTGGAAATTGCTCCTTGATTCATGGGCTGCAGAATGGGTGTTGTGTTAGCAGGCATGAAAACAACATTTATCATTACACATCTCCATCAGAGCTCTTGGGTGACCAGGTGCTGTGTCAATGAGCAGTCAGTAATATTTTGAAAGGGATCTTTTTCTTCTGAGCAGTAGGTCTCATAAGTAGGCTTAAAATATTCAGTAAACCATGTTGTAAACAGATGTGCTGTCACCCTGGCTTTGTTGTTCCCTTTATAGGGCACAGGAAGAGTAGATTTAGCATAATTCTTAAGGGCCCTGGGAATTTTGGAATGGTAAATGAACACTGGCTTCAACTTAGGGTCACCATTACGCTGCATTACCCTTTAACAAGAGAGCCAGCCTGTTCTTTGAAGCTTTGAAGGCAGGCACTGACTTCTCTCTAGGTAACTACGGCTGTCCTAGATGGCATCTTCTTCCAATATAAGGCTGTTTCATCTCCAGTGAAAGTCTGTTGTTTAGTGCAGTGACCCTCATTAATTACCTTAGCTATAGCTGGATAATTTATTGCAGTTTTTATATCAGCAGTTGCTGCTTCACCTCCCACGTTTATGTTATGGAGACGGCTTCTTTCCTTAAACTTCATGAACCAACCTCTGCTGGCTTCAAACTTGTCTTCTGCAGCTTCCTCACCTCTCTTAGCCTCCATTGAATTGATGAGAGTTAGGGCCTTGCTCTGGATTAGACTTTGGCTTAAGAGAATGTTGTGGCTGGTTTGCTCTTCTATCCAGATCATGAAAACTTTCTCCAAATCAGCAATAAGTCTGTTTCACTGTTTTATGATTTGTGTGTTCACTGGAATAGCATTTTTCAATTCCCTCAAGAACTTTTCTTTTGCGTTCACAAGTCGGCTAACTGTTTGGTGCAAGAGGCCTAGCTTTTGCCCTATTGCAGCTTTTGACATGCCTTCCTCACTTGAGTTCATCATTTCTAGCTTTGGATTTAAAATGAGAGACATGTGACGTGCTTTCGCTAAAACACTTAGCCATTGCAGGGTTATTAATTCGCCTAATTTTTATATTGTTGTGTCTCAGGGAATAGGGAGTGCAGAAGGCATGGAGAGACGAGGGAACAGCTGGTAGGTGGAGCAGTCAGAACACCCACAGCATTTATGAAGTTTGCCATCTTAGAAGGGGGCTCTTCATGGCCTTAAAACCATTGCGATAGTAACATTAAAGATCACTATTCACACAGATCACCATAAAAAATAATGGAAAAGTTTGCAATATTGTGAGGATTACCACAATGCAACACAGAGTGAATGGAGGCTGTTAGAAAAATGGCACCGATAGAATGCTCAACACAGGGTAGCCACAAATCTTCAATTGGTAAAACATGCATTATATCTGCAAAGTGCAAGAAAGCCAAGTACCATAAAATGAGTTATGCCTGTATTTCCAATAAGATGTTTGGGATGTGAAAATTGTTGGTAAAGTACCAACAAGCTCACAAGTGTACAAGAGTATAGTTATTGGAAATCTAGAGCAATCCAGCAGGCTCCCCTGAGGGCCCAGGAAATCTTGCTCTTTGAATCCTGTTTGTTTCTGGGTTCAGCAGTTCTCCTCTACCATTCCCATCCCACCCCAGCATCACCAGCTCAGAATAACCGGTCTAGTGAGGTGCATACCTATCCAAAACCTCACTTCTGCACAATTATTTTTGTGCACAAAAGATTAATGCCTCTTTTCTAAGTATAGTTCATTTAATCTGGCCCCAGACAGAGTGGCCACATCTCTCAAATCCATAGTAATTTTCAGGAGGAGAGTTTTTGGAGGAGAAATGAGTCAATTTAGATTAGCAGAACATGACTGTAATTAAAAATGTGTTCTCTCACTCTAGTGTTAGTTTAAGCTTAGAGTGCTTTTATTTTTCAATTAGCAAAAGAAAACCTAATAGTGAGCTTTTATTTTATAGAGTAGAACTATTTATGATTCTGTTGCTCAAAGAAATGGTATCCTTCACTGGTGTTATATATGAAAACATTTTATCTCTATTTGGTTAGATCCCTTGGGTTAGCTGTTAAAGTGGAGACTTGGAAATGGAAGACTGCCGCTCCCCAGCCTGTGTTTACAGCCTTTTCCTCTAACAATGCTAATCAGTTAGCACCCTAGAGGGAACCCTCTCACTGAAAAAGAGCAGGTGCCAATTACCACCTTGAGGAGTTCTGCCTACGGCTCCCAATTAGCTTCCTGGAGTTTAGAATCTAACTCCTTTCCATTTACATTTAACAGATTTGGGAGCCCTGGGGCTTGAAGTAACTGGTTCTCCTTTAGTTACTGTATTTTTACATTTCTAAAAGAATACATTTAGCTGGAGGCAGCGAGGGTTAGAGATCTCAAGGCCATAGGATATCCACAATCAGTGCTGTCTCCTTCCCACACAATCCCCTTCAAATCTTGGAGCTCATAGACCCATCATTCAGCAGAACCTATTCTGCTCTGTACCATGAGGAACCAAACTGAAGGTGGATCTCAGGTGCCCCTTTAAAATGGCTGTGGTTAGCTTGGGCAGAAAAGATCAAGATGAAGGGTGAAATCTGTTTGTCATGCAGGGTGTCACGCGGGGTCTCAGCTCCTGCTCCCCACACAAGAACACAGCATATGGTGAGGCCAAAAAGGAACACCCATGGAGCCATAGGTAGGGGAGTCACACCACCATAGTCTCACTGGAGGCTGGATTCACACAACGTGCGACCTGCTGTCTGCTTTTCTGCCAACCGACCAACTCGACTCTCCTTGACTCTCCTCCAACGTAGCCGCGGCAGTTATATTAGTGGCCAATGGCTCAATGGTTACAGCTGACAGCCAACTAGCCACAGCTGATGGCCATCTACTACCCGAGACAGCAACCCACCACGTGAAGCCGAGAGACTGGAAACTGCTCTCTGGGGCTCTGTCCCCACACTGTTTAATTCTGTGAAGAAGTCTTGACCACCGAGGTGAAATGGAACACATTCTATGTTTGTGGCATCACAACCTGGAGAAAGCACTTCCCTGTTTTCCTTGCCACACTGGTTTCTGAATACTTTTTTAACTTTTGGACTCTCCTGGTACACTGTGCATTCTTATGAGGCCTGGCCTTTATTCATCTCTGTGCCCTGGGCACAAAGTTTCTGATACTAAAATGACACTCAATAGCATCATTTGAAGTAGAACAAATGGACTGGGCTCCATGCATAGCACTAGGTAATTGACAGATGCCGTGGGTCTGAATCCTTAGAGCAACAGACAGGGTGGTTTCCAGAATCATCACTATTACACTGATACTTTTCTCCTAATTATTATTAACACATAAGAAATTGAGATTCAGGGAGGATGAGGGTGAGTTCCGCTGCTGAGTAATCAATGAAAATGTGTTCACTACATAGTAGGAATACTGTGGGATAATCCAGTGAGAGACAGTTTATTTATAGCCTCTTCTCAGGTGCCAGATTGTCCCTATTTATCTGGACCTTACTCCTTTGGGACTCTTGGAGAATTACAATGTTATTTGAACTGTTGCCTTTGCTCCATTTTAACATCCTCTGACAGAGAACAGCTAGTGCGTATAAATAATCTAATCTGAAACGGTTTAGGAAATAAAAATTCTATTGCAAGGAGGCTTGGCCTCCACCGGATACCTGGCTCAGGATTTCACCGCCTGACTATTCCTGAGAACTGTGACACATAGAAATAAACAATGGAAAACATATGATGCCACTGGTTACATGGACCGGCATATACAAAAGTGAGAATGTGGGTAGGAATTCATTAATGCTAAGGTACTTCACTCGTTATGCAAAACTAAGCTTATTATAAAACCTCATTAAGCCGTGTAGTTTTCAAGTTGTAATTTAGTGATGACTTCATTAAAGAATCATTATTTTAAGGGCCAAAGAGATGAAAGCACTTTTAAACTTTTTAATTTGTAAGTCAAATTCATAGCACACTATATAGAAAGTCAGCTTTACAAAACAACCTTGAAGTAGTTAAAAGATTTACACTTGATAAACTGGGGAAGGCAAGCAATGCCTTAAATTGGGTCAACTTGTATAAATTCTGTTCTTCTTTTAGTACTTGGTATAATACAGTGTTATTTTTGCAGGAAGCATATATTTGGTAACATTTCTGATATTTCTAAACTTAGAAGATTCCTCCTTCTGATGAGCAAACTTTCAAATCATTAGTGAATCATTTCCTACATTGCTTGTGCTTTCAATGAACATTTCAAATGATTTTCAGGAGACATTCCTCTTTATTCTTAAAATGAGATCAACATAGAACTGTATTTCTATATATATTTAAATATAAAGATTTGTTGCTGTTCTAGGAAATAGGTTATTAATTATTATTATTATTATTATTATTTTTTGCCACTCTAATAGGTGACATATATCTCAAAACTTTTGTTTTGGCTTTTTCTTCCTCCCTCTCCCTCTCCCTCCCCCTCCCCCTCCCCCTCCCCCTCCCCCTCCCCCTCCCCCTCCCCCTCCCCCTCCCCCTCCCCCTCCCCCTCCCCCTCCCCCTCCCCCTCCCCCTCTCCCTTTCCTTCTATCTTTCTTTCTCTTTTCTTCTTCCCTCCCTCTCTCCCTTCTTTCCCCTCCTCCTCCTCTCTTTCTCTCTCCTTTACTGAAGTATATTTGACAATTTAAAGTGTATAAGTTGATGAGTTTTGACATACATATACATGTGAGAAACCATTACCATAGTCAAGATAATGAAACTATCCATCACGCCCAGAAGTTTCTCATGCTCCTTTGTAACCCCTCTCACCCACTGCTCCCCACTTGCCTATACGCCATTTCCAAGGAAGCACTCATCTGCTTCATGTCACTACATATTGTTGCATTTCCTTGAGCTTTACATAAACAGTCATACATTATGTACCCCTTTTACTGGCTTTCACTCAGCAAAATTATTTTGAGATTCATCCATGTTTTAGTGTATATCCATAATTCATTTTTATTGCTGAATAGTATCTCATTGTACTGAATGCAGTTGGTTTATCCCTTCATTTGTTGACTGACATTTAGATTATTTCCAGTTTTTGATTCTTACAAATTAAGTTGCTGTAAACATTCATGTACAAGTCTTTGTATGGATGTATGCTTCTTTTCCCTTGGGTAAATACCTACAAGTGAAATATTTGAATCATGTGTTAGGTAAATATTTAACTTTCTTAAAAACTATCAAAATTCCAAAGTTGTGGTATCATCAGCAGTACATGCAAGTTTTAGTTTATCCACATTCTCTCCAACCCTGGTAAGGTCAGCCTGTCAAATTTTAGCCATTCTAATAGGTACAGTAGTATCTCATTTTGGTTTTAATTTGAATTTTCTCAATAATTAATGGTGTTGAATACCTCTCCATGTGTTTATTTGCCATCCTTAAATCTTATTTGGTGAATTATCTATTGAAATCCTTTGTCCATTTTTAAGCTGTGTTTTTTGTTTCTTCTTATTGGGTTTTGAGAGTTCTTTATATATTCTAGGTACAAGTAAATTTTCAGATACGTGTTTTATAAGTATTTTCTCCAGTCTGTGGTTAGTATTTTCATTCTGTTTACAGTGTCGTTAGAAGAGCAGAAGTTATTAATTTTGATGAAGACTAATTCATCAATTTGTACTTTCATGGATTATGATTTTGGCATCTCATCTAAGATATCTTAGCCCAACGTCACAAATATTTTCTTCTGGAAATTTTATAGCTTTAGGTTTTCTATTTAGGTCTATTATTTATTTTGAGTTAATTTTGCTTATGATGACTCACAGCTGAGTCTCTCTCCAGGAATTTTCCCTCAGCTGAAGGAGCTCCATTGTCCCAAAGTCATCCCTCTTCATAGGATCAATCTGCGTGCAATGACTGGTTGACACAGAGCCACAAGACCTTCCCTTCGAGCAAGGACAATTCTGAAGGGCCAGGCCAGCTCCAGAACTCCCTATGAAATTGGCTGAGTGTGTTGTTGCATTTCTGCTCCTCTCCTTACTTTATAGGTGTTGCTCCCAAGAGGATCTCCAGTGAGCACTGCTTCAGCCAAATCTCTCAGAGTCTATTGCCCAGCGACCCTCACTTAATAGAATCACAAAATCAGAACAGGTCTAACCTAATGAATGTGGTTTTGTGAGTGGAAATTCATAACAAATGAAAAACAGCCATTGTGCTGTCACTTGAAGGGAAGACAAAAGATATAAATAGAAATTGTCATTGTAACCTTGATAGCATTTCAGAAAAATCTTTCTTAATATAAGAGATTTAATGAATATTTTTGCAAACTTTAAGGAAATACATTATTTCACTTAATAAAGTATGGTATCAGTAACAAAACAAATAATAACAAGTGTTGGAGAGGCTGTGGAAAAAAAGGAACCCTCATAAACTGTTGGTGGGAATGCAGACTGGTGCAGCCACCATGGAAGGCAGTGTGGAGGTTCCTCAAAAAATTAAGAATAGAATTACCATATGATCCAGCAATCCCTCTCCTGGGTATCTACCAAAAAAATCTCAAAACATTTATCTGTAAAGGTATATGTGCTCCAATGTTCATTTCAGCTCTATTTACAGTGGCCAAGACATGGAAACAACCAAGTTCCTTTGATAGATGAATGGATAAAGAAGTCGTGGTATATATACACAATGGAATACTATTCTGCCGTAAGAAAAGATGAAATAGTACCATTTTTGACAACATGGATGGATCTTGAGATTATTATGTTAAGCGAAATAAGTCAGAAAAAGTCAAGAAGTATATGATTTCACTGATATGTGGTATATCAAACTGAAAACAACACAAGAACAAGACAAACAAATGAAGAAACAAAAACTCATAGACACAGATAATAGTTTAGTGGTTACCAGAGGGTAAGGGGTTTGGGAGATGGTAGATAAGGGTAAGGAGATTAAATATATGGTGATGGAAAGAGAATTGACTCTGGGTAGTGAACACACAATGTGATATATATAGATGATGTATTACAAAATTGTACACCCTAAATCTATGTAACTTTACTAACAATTGTCATTCCAATAAACTTTAATAAAAAATACATATATAAATAAAAATAAAGCATGATAATGTTCATTTATTCAATCTAAAATAATTGGCTTTTACCCACAAAGAACACAAATAGTATGGAAATCGAATCTTTACTTCTAGAGTCATCTGCTAGTTCTCTAGATAGTATCTAACATTGCTCTGAGTGAGTCGCATTATCTCTCTAGATGTTGGGAGACAAAATGTTGGAGTTTCTACCCATTGCTCAACCTCTTATATAGTTAATTTCATGTTGAGATTTTGCAATAAATAAGGGACTGATCTATATCATGCTCTCCTGCCACAGTCCCCACCCTTCAAAATTCACCTAATTTAAATCACGTAGCCTATATTCTATACAGAAACAAGTTCAACAAAGATTTCAGGTCAAGCAGTGCATAGAAAGGTGGTAGTGATGGTATCATTGTAATTGGAGAGAAATATACTTCTTCCTTTGGCTATCATCAAGAAAGATCAAAACCTCAATTAATTTCAATTTAATTTGATTATCATTAAAATTTTTGAATGTTATTAGTTGCAATTGGCTAATGGCTTATCTTAGTATTTTATTTATCTGAAAAATTTATTTTTTCTTCACAATATCCATCCAAGGTGGAAGGCAGACTCTATTCATCATAGTTACTAAGGGACTCTCTGGATGGAAGCTTCACCTGGGAATGCACGTCTGCAATCCAGGCAGGCAACAATGAAAGGAGGATCAAACTGCATATACCCAGTGCTGCACCTGGAAGTAACACACACTTCTGCTGTGTTTCACAGAAGTCATATGCCAAAAACAACTTTAAGGGTTGGGGAAGTGACATCCTATCATGTACCTAGGAAACTTTTTTGAAATATTTTGGTGGACAAAATTACAGCAGTAAATATATATATATATATATATATATATATATATATATATATATATATATATATATATATATTGCCATAGATAGACACAAAATAAAAACAAAACAGTAACTCCAGAATTTCTCATTTAATAAAAGCTCTATTTAACTTGATAACAGAGGCGATAAAAAAATCTTAGCACTTTAAAATGAGGTTGGCCAAAGAACTAGGAAGTATCTTTTAGAAAATGATCCTTTGCAAGCAATTGGGCAAAACAACTTATTTTACTTTTAACTTCTATGATAGAGTACATGTATAAGAAACAAGGTCCTGTTCTCACACAAAAATGTGTTTCTTTATATTTTTTAAATGTCAAGAGGCAAAATTTAGAAAACATGCGACACTGAAATAGATTGTTTACAGATAAGATGTTTTTCAGAATTTCCCCAAGAGGCATCAGTGATGCAAAGGACCTCTATAAACTGAAGCATTTGAGTGCCTGCAAATTTGTTTCATCAACTACCCATGGCATTTTTTCTCCATTTGGCTCCTTCAAATGGCAAAAAATTCCAAACTCTGGAATTATTTGGGGAAAGCATACTAATTTGTGCTGTGTAGTACTGACACTTGTTTTGTTTTGTTTTGTTTTCTGTAAGGGTGAAAATGTTGAGAAGTTTGCATGTATAGAAGGAAGTTGTGAGATATAAAAAGGGGGCAGAATACATGTATATATATATATATATATATATATATATATATATATATATATATATATATATATATATATATATTTAAATACATATATATATTTAGTTGAATTCAAGGGTTACTCTGAATTAATATTCTGGATAAACTCAAGTTTCACGTACAATTTTCTCATCTTCTGAAACCTGAATGTTTAGATCAGATGGAAGATAAGGCAAGGGGGAAGTGTGTTTGGGGGACCATCTAATCAATCAGTCTGACTTTGAAAGCACACTTCAATTACTATGGTCTGAAGAAAAATACTTTCCAAAACTTCAAAATTTCCTTGAGAGAAAATATCCTCCAAAGGGTTAGGACAAGTATTCAGTCTAATCTTTTCCAAAGGAGTAAGCCTCCCTTTGGGAGGCACTCTTTAGGTGCTTGGAGAGAAGTTGGAAGAGAGTGGGAATGACCTGGGAGTGAGAAGCAAAGGATGCAGGCTGTCAGGGATAAAGCGTGGCCTTTGGCTGCCCTCAGTCTTATCTTAAACTGAAATTTGCCGCTAGGGAATAACTCCAGGTCGTCATGTCAATAGCTGAGATGTTTGTGTTAGATCCGGTATCAGAGTCAACCAGTTATTTCAAAATATATCTAATAATTTGAATCAATATGATATGTTATCTGTACTTATTGTAGTTCAGAAAAATCGAGCATTACTCCAAGTTTGGGTCAGAGTTTGCCTCTTCAAAACATTGACTCTTTCCTCAAAAAAGTTATGCATTAATGCACAGAGATGAAAAGATAACTTAGTCCCTAAAAATTCTATACCTCATAAGAAAACTTACCATTTACCACTTTTCCAACCTGTTTAAGAAGCCTTTGCAAATATTCAAAACAAGTAATGGAAAATATTTGTAACATTATTACAACATAATATCCTTAATATATTAAGGTCTCATATAAATCATTGAGGAAAAGATCAGCCCTTAAATAGAAAATGGACAAAGGACACAAATCACAATTTACAAAAGAAGACATATGAATATCCAATAAGATGTCCAAAATCAATAGAAGGCAAAGAGATAAAAAAAATTTTTTTAACTTACATGTCATATTTACCTGTAATTTTGACAGCTATAAAAAGTATTGAAAATGTCATTATAGGCAAATGTGTAAGAAAACTATGACTCTCATATAGTGTTGGTGGGAGTGTTATTTGTGAGGTTGTAATCTTAAATTATATCAGATATATACTTTTTAAAATCTAGTGATTGCTTTTTTCGAATATATTAAGAAAATAAAAAATAAGTTCACAAAGATGCATAAAAATGCTTAATACAAGACTGTCCAATAGTAGGGAAAAATCTCATACACATAGTAAAATTTATTGTGGCCATTAAAATTATGGTAATTTTTAAAGTTAAAAATTATGGAAAATGACATATATCATCATTCAAATATAGATAATATCTATGGGGTTATTAATTGAAAATGAGCATTATTTAATCCTATATAACCATGTATAGTATGAATCAATGTTTTTTTCTTTCTTTCCTTTTTTTAAAATTTATGTTATGCATCTTATAGTCACACACGCAACTAGAGGGTAATGCACCAAATGTTGTGTCTTAGTCAGCTGGGGCTGCCCTAACAAAACACCACAGACTGGGTGACTTAAACAACAGACATTTATTTCTCACAGTTCTGAAGTCAGAGATTAGGATGCCAGCATAGTTGGGTCCTGGCTTGTACATTGTTACCTTGTTGCTATATTCTCACATGGTGGGGGTTGGGGGAAGAGGGAAAGAAAGGGAGGTAGGAAGGGAGAGAGAGAGAGAAGGTGACAGAGGGAATGAGCTTTCTGGTTTTGTTTTAAAAGAACACTAATCCCATCATGAGGAACCCACCCTGCTGACCTCATCTAAACCTAATAACCTTCTAGAGGCCCCACCTCCTAATACTATCACATTGGAAGGTAAAGCTTCAACATATGAATTTGAGGGGGCAGGGAACACAAACATTCGGTCCATAGCATGTGGCAATCTCTGGGTGGTAGGATTGTGGATGATTTTCATTGTCATTTTTATGCCTTTTATATTGTCTGAATTTGGGGTACATAATACATAGTAAATCCATGGCGCAGAGATGATGCTCAATACACATCTTTTCTCCTTTCTCCTCTCTCATCGTTATAATATTGAAGTTCACTTATTTGAATATCTCTCCTCCTTTTCTCAACTTCTATTATATTATGAGTTCCTGAAAGGTAGGAAATTTGATTAATTCTTCTTTATCCTCCAGAGTTTAGCTCTGGGACTCAATAAATATGTGAATGATTCCCACAGGTTTATTATTCTGTAGCTGGACACATTGTGTTTTTCAGTTAGGGAAGAAAACGCTCTTGAATCATACACTTAATGCGAAGGGTTGTTAAATTGTAGGAGATTTTTAAATTAAATATGGTTCAGAAACATTCTTTGGAAAGAAGTGAGCTGTTTTGCTTGTTGCAAATGCCTAAAGAAAATGCTATACTAACTGATGTGAAGTGATATCTCATTGTGGTTTTTATTTGCATTTCACCGATGATAAGTGATGTTGAGCATTTTTTCACATGTCTATTGGCCATTTGTATGTCCTCTTTGGAGAAATGTCTCTTCAGGTCCTCTGCCCGTTTTTTAATTGGATTATTTTGTGTGTGTTTTTAATTGTTGGGTTGTATGAGTTCCTTATATATTTTGGATATTAGCCCCTTATTGGAGGCATTGTTTGCAAAAATCTTCTCCCATTCAGTTGGTTGCCTCTCTATTTTGTCAATGGTTTCTTTTGCTGTGCAGAAGCTTTTTAGTTTGATATAGTCCCATTTATTTACACAATGGAATACTATTCTGCCATAAGAAAAGATGAAACAGTGCCATTAGCAAAAACATGGATGGATTTTGAGATTATTATGCTAAGCAAAATAAGTCAGACAGAAAAAGTAGAGAACCATATGATTCCATTGATATGTGATATATAAAACTGAAAACAACAAAGGAACAAGACAAATAAATGAAGAAACAAAAACTCATATACACAGACAATAGTTTAGTGGTTACCGGGGTAGGGGAAGGGGATGGTAGATGAGGGTAAAAGGGATCAAATATATGGTGATGGAAGGAGAACTGTCTCTGGGTGGTGAACACACAATGTGATATATAGATGATGTAATACAGAATTGTACACCTGAAAACCAATGTAACTTTACTAACAATTGTCACCCCAATAAACTTTAATTTAAAAAAAAACAAAAGAAAATGCTATAACTTCTAGAACAGCCTGCTTTCCCTAGGGGCTATTACTACTTAAGACTCTTCCTTAAAATAGAAATACCTATGTCTGTGGTGACTATATTATGAATTCTATTCATTTTTCTTCTGAATGAATGAAGCAGGAATTGGCCTTTGTGCCATCAAATTTGTTCATATATATATATATATATATTTTATTTTTGAAAAATAATCATGTTACTGAAAATTTAGAAAACAGTCTCCCATAATAACTTTGTAACTGCTTAACATGGAATGCTCAGATTCAAATGATTTGGTTTCAGAACTGATTTGTGACTTAAAAACAAAGTCTAATACCCACAAGGTAACTTTCAAATTACTCAAATGTTTAACTATTAGTATACTAGGAAAATAGTTATCATCATTTACTATCTGGATCAAATAAACCCATCTAAATTTTTGTTTTTAAAGTCATTTTTCAAATAATTTATATAAGAATAATGATATAGTAAAAAATCTCATTTGAAATTTTAATAAGAATTTAATTCCCTTTCTTAAAATGTGTATACATTTTTTTGCACCCTCTGTATAGATGATGTGTTATAGAAATGTATGAGTACACTTGAAACCTACATAATTTTACTAACCAATGTCATGCCAATAAATTTAATAAAAATTATAAATATTAAAAAAAGAAAAATGTAAGTTTCAGATGGTTAAAAAAATTTAAATATAGCAAATCTCTTTATATCAGTAAAAATTTTGGCGCATAAACATTCAAAAGATAGAAGAATATAGTCACACATCTTCTTAGCAAACAGGAAAGTCCAAGTTCTTGTCACCAAATATTGTGTGACAATCTTTCCTGTATGAGAATATCCTATTTCCTTGTTTGTCCTTAGAGATACATTTTCTACTCATTCACTCATGCTTGAGGACGTTCATCTAAGTCCCTAGGAAGTTATGATCTGAAAATTCATGGTCTATTTCACTTACATAATTAATTCCATCAACATTAGCATCTAGAGCAGCACTGTCCAATAGAAATATACTGCAAGCCATAATTATAATTTCAAATGTTCTAGTAGACACATGAAAAATTTTAAATGAACAGATAAAAGTAAATTTTAATAATATATTTTATTTAACCTAACAAATAAAAAATAGTGTCATTTCAACATGTAATCAACATAAAAAGGTATTGTGTTATAACATTCTTTTTAAATTTTTATTTATTTATTTTATTTTTATTTTTTAATTTAAAAAAATTTTGTTTTGCATTCTTTTTTTATTGTGCTAAGTCTTTACAGTCCTGTATGTATTTCAAGTCTCAATTCAAGTACTGAAAAGCCACATGTGGTTAGTGGCTACTGCATTGGACAGTGCTGGTCAAAAGTGCTGCTCGTCACGTTCATCTTCTGATTTGTCTAAGAATTGTGAGATCTCCTCTGTAAATGTTCTTCTCTTTGGACATTATGGATGGAAAAAGAAAAATTCAGTATTTGCAGCTGTGTTTCATGAAAGCCAAAGCTAGGTTATAAAAATGGTGTCTCGTCTTTTATACCTTGAAAGATGATATAACACTTTTGGCAACACAATAAGAAAATGAAAGATAATTATTAATTTTATTATTGTATTGTCCTCCTAGGCAATTCCACATTTTTTCTGTTGTTTTTTGGGGGAGAGATCTTTTTATTCTTTAAAGTCTTAATTGGAAATAATTGATGAATAATTAAAAAAAAATTCCTAGGATGATTAAGTAACAACATGTTTCAAATAAAGGGAAAAATAAGATGATTAAGATCCCACAGTATATCTTAGATTTGTAGAAGTCTCCAATGTGTCTGTATTGTATTTGCAAGATAGAAAGAGTTTTATTCTTTTTTAAAAAAATAAATATTGTTTGCTTTTTTGTAAGACATCTCAGAAAAAATAAAAGCCATGAAATACAGATTATTATGAATACAATGGCTCAAAAACAGAAACTCAAAACTATATTTGGGTCCAATAAACTCTAATGGTATAGTGAGGGTTAAATTGCATGAATTAAACAGAATGTGGGGGAAATTTTTGGAGATGCATTTTTAAAAAATCCTTCTTTCCTTTTCCATAAGCTTCTATCTTACATGACAGCTTTTCCTAAATTTTCTCCTTAACAGTTCCTTGGAAAACTTTTTCCTTTAGCCCCAGTCTTCACTCCTCTCTCTCTTCTTCAATCTCTCCCTTTTTATTTCAAAACTCCCAAAGAACATGCCTAGCAAGAATGCCAAAAAAAGGAAGAATCAAAGAAGACCAAGTAAAAATCCTCTTTAGCAGGCAGAAAGGGTCAGGCCGTGCGCTCTTCTACTACATTTTTGAATTTCTGCTTTTACATGATGCATAATAATTTACTTTTTCCACAAGGAGTAACTGGGTTAGATGTAGTTGCATAATGCCAAGACCTCCAGAGTTTCTAAACGTTTCAGATCTTTATGATCAACTCTTGGGCCCTTTCCTAGGCTGTGATCTCCCAGAAGGTATACCATTGAAACAAAACCTAGAGCTTAAAAAGAAGATGCTTTAAAAAAAAAAAAAAAAAGAAAGAAAGAAAGAAAAGAAAAACAACAAAAAAAATAACTTACTTCTGTGGATCAGACATTATCCTAAGCATTTTTCTGCATTACATTTAATCATCATAGCAGCCCTACTGAGTTATCATTTCTTCCATTTTTAGAGATGATGAAATGGAGGCTCAGAATAATTAAATTACGTGCTTAAAAATCTCACAAACAGTAAGTAATAATCAGTCAGATTCACATTTAAAATCAACAAAATCCAGACTAGTTAGTATTAAGGGGGAAATGAATTATTAAAAGACATTAGATATTTTGGACAATCTGTAGAATCAGAGAATCAGCCTTGGAGACCACACACAATTAATTACCCTGCCAGATTCTGGTGAAAAACCAATTACTGCTGCCACTAGACATAGGCCCCACATCACCTTTTACTTCCCCTGAGCATGAGATATTACTGTTAAGTCTTCTGTCACTACATCCTCTGAACGGAGAACGGCCCTCTCAACCTGGCCAGGTTCCATTCTATTTGGCACCTGTTTCATATCACTCTCATCCATATTGAAGTGTTAGGCTGGTGTGTCTGATTGGTGGAGCCACATGCCACAACTTGGATGCACACGATGCTTGAGAGGGAGTTCCTGGCTTATATTTTGGGGAGATGGGAAATTCTCCAAAGATGTGAAAGATACTGGACTGTCAAAACAGCCTGACAAATGGCCACCAAGAGAGCAAGATGAATTAGATATAAGGATCTTTTCATTTTATAAGAAAACAGGAGATCTACTGAGTAGCTAATGTCGGGCATGCTATGCCAACTTCTCTGATACTTCTGGCCATGCCTCTTAGTAATATTTTGACTGGGAGACCTTAAAAGAAGTGGAAATTCACAGCAAAAGAGAGCTCTCCCATCTGTCCTCTGCTTACCTTATCATATTGGAATGTACTATGGAAATTGTTGCTAAACTTTTATCTGATCCCAAAGAATGCATAACACATTTCTTCTTCAAATCTTGGTAAAGAAGGGAGTCTGTGTAAATGCCAGTCTGGGTTAGGGGAATGGATTCTTATGGAAAAGGTTTCTCATGAAACATCAAGTTCAATTAAGGATTTCCTCGCAAGGTTTTTGGAACATTATTGGAGTATTGAAGTTTTTATCATTGCAGTTAAATTTCTTGGATTTTTTTTTTAGTTTAGTTATTTAGAGCCTAAAATTTACTAGCACCCAAAAAATTACCTTTACTCTGAATACCATCAATCATGAAACATTTGTTTTTGATTATTCACAGTTTAGCAATAATTTATTCATAAAGCTAACTTTGAAAAACCTCAGTTAATTTGAACAGTAAAATTCTGTCACCTTAGTTAGAAACTGACCTGAAAATACTTCTTCCTACAGGAATATACATTTCCTAAAACGTTAGGCTACAGTGGAAGGAGAAAAAAAACATTATTGGGGAATATGGCAAAGTACTCAAAACCTAAATTTATGTATGATGTGTGAGAAAATAATCCTGTCATGAAGAACTCACCTATGCAAAGCATTAGCTTTACAAATGGGAAAAGTATTTTCTTTATTATAGGCTCCACTAAACCAAAATTTTATTGAAAACAAACAGTATATGTCTACTTTATTAACCAAAACCCTTTCCTTCAGTAAGATTATTATGTTTCTTCTTTTTATACTTTACAGTTTTTATTATGTTCAATCAACCTTTCTTTCATTTTGTTCTCACAACACTCCTGTGAAGTAGGTAATGAGTGGTAGAATTAATTTTAACATCGTCAAATTCCTTCACTTCATAATTTACCTGCTTTATATAATACATTTGTTTTATGTTATTTTTATTATTAATATGGTCAAATACCTATAACATAACATTAACCATTTTAAAGGGTGCAGTTCCGTAGTGTAAGGCATGTGTACATTTTTGTGCAGCTAATCTCCAGAGCTTTTTCATTTTGCAAACTGAAACTCTATACCTACTAAATAGTGACTCTCCATTTCCCTTTCTCCTTTATTTTTTAAAGAAATTAAAATGTTTTCTTAATGAATTGAAACGCTTTCAATTGAGTTAAAATAAGAGTTGGCCTGTCAAGAATTTCGGGTAGGCCATTATTTGGTTTTTTATGAAGCTATCAAATGTCACATGGTCATTTCTCTTTAACTTCCATGCCAACAATCTTTTTGTAAGTTAAAATCTGAGTCAACAGTTCCTTTCAAGTACCTTTTCTATTATTCTATCAGTGATGCTACAGAAATGCAAAAATAGTTAAATCTTTCACAGGATGAAAGATTGGCCTTTAGAAATTTTTTTTTTTTTTTCCTAGAAAAAAGAGTGTCCTGTAACCTTGCTTAAGCAACTTGATATTGAATACAGGTCCATCATCTTGAACTTGGTCCAGGAGAATTCAGGGACCATAGTTCTGGAAAGTCCACCTGATAAGTCATTCAATCCATAATTTAACAGAGATGACTTAGATAGAGGTTTCTTTACTTTTAGATTTCATAAACCTCTAAGAATTCTCACCCCCAAAATAACTGGGGTTAGTGCTCATCTAACTGCCAACTTTTCCATTTTTTTCAAGAAAAAACACTAAAACACAATAGTTTCCATATACTCTCACCACCATTTGTTAATGAAACATTCTCTTAACACCAAAATATATAGAATGGTCATAATCTCAGAAGAAAGGACCGTCCTCTAAATGGAATAAATTTGGCTTCATGATAATTTCACAGTGTTCTTTTCAAAATTTTAATTCTGTCTTTTTCTTGACGACTGGTGAAAATGTTACCATAAACCAACACTGACCTACGGGCTGGCATTTGTAACCCACTGATATAACTAAATGCCTTTGGCCTGAGGTTTCATTGTTTCGCCTTCCAGGTTCACTTTGCACCTTTCCCCCACTCTGCTCTCTCCCAGGAATGCTGGTCTCTCTGGGCTTGTCATTCAGGCTCTCTTGCCCTTTGGCTTCTTGTTGGGTTCAACCCAAGGGAGATACAGATAGAAGGACAGAGGGTGAGAAGAGATGAGGTCAGGCTATTTATTCCACTGGCCCATCCACTACTACTGCCTGGGCACAGGTTGGCAGTGGCTGTGTTCCTTTATCCCAAGTCCCAGCTCATGAGGTATCCCTCTCTGCAAGCTCTCTTTCTTGATCCTGTAATAATACTCTCCCATTACCTCTTCCCCTACCTCTTCAAGGTCAGGCAAATGGTACCTTCACTTTGAGGGGGTGCCTCACCGTCCTCTGTCGAGACCCTTAACTGTGCCCACACCTCTTTACATAGTTCCTTCATTAAACTCCCCTCAGTCATTCCATTGGAGTGATCATCTGTTTTCTGCTGGGACCTGACCGATATATTCATCATGTAAAGATGAAAAACTGAGGCCCTGAGAAATGAAGGCCAAAAGTCACATAGCCCAAGACAAATGGTCAGTTAAGTCCAGAATGTGGTCTTCCAGATCAGAGTTCTCCTCAGTCAGTGCTTATCTGTCATCCTCCCATGGCCAACCCCTTCACAGTTATATTGATGGGCACTTTCTAGAATCTTCTTTCCACTGGGTTTTGATAATAGTTGTAATTTGTTCAAGTTTTGAGTTAAAAATACCTTATTAGGTGACACCTGAGGCAACTCCAAGCACAGAGGAATACTGTTTTCACTAGAATGGATTAAAATCGGTAAAATCGAGTTTTTAAGTTGTATAAATAGAAATTGGCAATTTAGCCTAAGAAGCTTTTGAAAAGCTAAGCACAAGGAGACGTGAGAGTGATGAGATTTCCACTCTAAAATGAATTCTGATCATCAAAGATGGATGGAGGGATGACCCAAATCTGCCCAGGATGAGTAGCTGAGCTAGGAACCTGGGGAAAGACTTTAACCTGTGTAAGAAATAGGAGATTGTAAAAGGGTCCTTTTAGTATAGAGCCTTCAGTGTACGCCATTCAGGGGGAAAGAGGAATAGACAGTATTAGTAAATAGAGTAGTAGTAAATAGACAGTACTAGTAAAATGAAGCAGGAAGCTTGACCATTACAAAATATGGTGAGCATGTTTTCTCTGGCAGGAAGTTACTGTACCACTGAGCAGGGGCTGCTGCTGGAACCCTGGACGTTAGAAGCTTCAGATTGCTAGAAACGTTTGCTTGAACTGACCCATGTCAAAATGGTCTTTTGTAAGCATGGAATTTTCTATAACCACATCTTTATTTAGCAATCTGGCTTTTAAGTAAATGCACACGCACATATTTAACATATTAACTTTGTTCTAATTGCACACTTGACTGAATTTCTCACTGCTCTCGTCTGATCATTTGCTGTGACAAAAAATGTCTCTGGACTTTCTTTTCCTAGGGTTTAAAAATAAGCTAGAAAGTTTTAATATCAAATGATTCTCTTTAAAAGAGTTAGGATAATAAATTATTAATAATGCTAATTGAGTACTTCGTCTGTCTAAGCAGTTCCCTGCTTTGCCTCATTTAATCCTCACAACAACCCTGCCTGCCATCATCACCCAACATCATTGCCATCTCTTGGCTCTCTACTGCACTATCTTGCATCTGGCCTTGACAAGCAGAATTTCTCTAAGGATCTGATCCCTGTCGGTGTCCCAGTCTGGATGCATGGAAAATATTGCTCAAAGAAGTCACTGTTGTTGCCTCTCAGACTGAAGTACTGCTCTTTCTGGTATAACCACCTTCTCTGACTGCTGAGGCTTCGATCAACAACTACTTATTGAGTTCCTACTAAAACACTCAATGCAGTGTTGTCTGGCCTCTGCATGCAGGGACCTAAGTGTTGCATGTGGGTTCAAAGAGGGTTGGAGGGTTTGAATCAGTGACCTTGACCCAGTCATGAAGAGTGGAAGGGTTTTGCATGGCTGGGGAAGAAAAACAAGGTCATTGTAAGACAAAAGTAAGGGAGGGAGGGGGCAATGAAAAGATACTGAGATAAGTTAGAGAAATCAAGAAAAATTAAACTAGAGAAAAAAGTAGATTTTCCTCCAGATTCTCAAATGAGGAACATCTGCAGCCAAAAGAAAATCTACTCTTACAATTTCATGTAAGATTTGTCAATGAGTAGATGGTCAACTTTAATACACATGCATAATAATCTAGTTTCTTTACTGTAATCCAACAGTTTATTAAATTTTTAATATTCTGCAGTATTTTCATCCAGTCATCTTGGTTATCTTAGCTACATATACTTAGATTGCTGACTTGATATTTAGGTAGAAAAATTTAAGACAAAGAATAGAAGTGAGAAACTGAAATTTAATTTCCATTGAATTGCTGGAATTCACCATTTGAAAATCCACAGACAGATTCAATCCCCAAACACCTGTATACATCATATATTTTTAACATGTGATGTCATATAACAGACTTTATTAGCATATAATTCATCAATTACTTTAACCACCAAGACAATTTCATGTTTATATTATAATAAACATAAATGGCTTTATGTACAGTGTGTTCACATGTGCCCGAAGCAGAGTGAACTTAATGGTGTAAGTTCCACTTTTCTGCTCTTCTGTCATTGTATCCTGTAAAATTGGGACAATGACTAACCACAACTAACTTTTTTAGAATCCTTGAAACCACACATTCCTATCTCCAAAACTCCTAACCCCAATGTATTTACTTATTTCTAAAATGATTCTTGATTTAATGTTTATTCCTTTGGTTAACGAAGGTTGCCTCCTGTTAAAGAGTACTTGTCTTTACGTAAGCCATTTTTACCTCAGTGAAGATACATTTCTGACTTTCCCTTAAGGGAGTGGGGGAACAATTAGGCAAGTCAGAGGGGGGAGTGACAGCTTGCAGCTGGGGTAAAGAAGACAGACTGCATTCTTCACAGTTTGCTCAGGACTCTCTCTGTTCTACAACATGTGACAATTTCTTAAATCTACCTGTGTACAAAAAGTCCTAGGTTACTTAATAACAGTCCTCAGTCAAGCCTATTTCATTTGGCTTTACTTACAATGCTTTTGTCTCACTGGAAATGGTTGTCCTTGGCTGGGGGAATTTGGGATGTTTAGAGAACCAGATTAGCTAATCTTGCTTGGTCTACCCACAAGTATTTTAAAAACTTCCTCTTGAGATCCAACATTAGACAAGAAGATTCTCCCTGGAAACAACAGTCTAGATCAGGGACTCCCAATCTTTTTGGAACAGGATGGCATCTTAGCAATTTCCTCTTTCTGCATAAAAGGTTTTGCAGCATGAATTATCTGTAAGTGTAAATACACACACACAAAAAGTGTTTTGAGGCTAATGTTTTGTAGATTTTTTTTTTTTTTTGACTGACTCTTGAAATTATTAGAATCATCATGGGATGGTGAAGATCATTGGTTCATCCCAAGTATCACTATTCCAGCCCAAGATGTTCATCCTCAAAGAGCCAACTTTTGGTGGAGATTATGAAGCCGTATGTGACCCAGGAGCCAGGCTCTTTTTGGGTCATACTAGCATTCCTTTACCCCTCATCCCATGGAGTTTCATCTAATATATCAGAGACCTGTGGCAGAGGCCTAAGGATCAGAGTACTGCATGAACAATTACAGGAACTGAACAAATGCTTTATTTTTATGGCTGGTTCCATTTACCACCAGATGGCTCTATTGTATCATCAGGAAATGCGCACATGTGTAAAATCAGTGGGCTCCTAAACCAAAGGGAAAAAACAAAGCAGCAGGTTTTCCTTTTTAACTTTTCATATTGCTGTGTAATTTTAATTAATTGTTTCAATAGCCAAAGAGTAGTCAGGAAGCGCTCTAGTCTCAGTAGGGCCTGTGACTTACATTTCCAGGCCAATTTTGCATACTCTTCTGTTTGTACGTAGATGAGAAAGAGCAACTTTTGAACAATTTTGAGGGGCAAAGTCTATGCATCTGCTGATCTGAGTCATATTAGCCGTGTTTGGGGAAGGATGATATGATTCTAAACCATGAGGGATTTTTGCTTCAATGGAACTTGTGATAAAAAGGTGCTGATCTGGGGGTGGCCAGTTAGCTCAGTTGGTTGGAGTGTGGTGCTGGTAGCACCAAGATTGCTGGTTTGATCCCCTCATGGGCCACTGTGAATTCTGTGCCCTCCTTTAAATAAATAAATAAATAAATAAATAAATAAATAATAAATAAATAAATAAATAAAAAATAAATGCTGACCAGAGGAAACAGTTTCTCTGAGTCCAGATGACTCTGCTCCTCAAGATAGGTGAATGTTAAAAATGTAGGCATTCAGGGTGACATCTCTTATTAGAAGTGAAATTTTGGTCTTAACCTCTAAAAGAAAAGTTTTCTTTGTAGCAAGAATAAAAATTGCATATTCACCAAATTCCATTGTGGGTAACTTTATTCTAACTTTTTTTTTCTCTTTTGCATTTTTAAATTTTTATTTTATTAAAAAAATTTTTTTTTAAGATTTTTATTAAAATATAGCTAACATGCAATATTATATTAGATTCAGAGATACACCATAATTATTCCATATTTATATACCTAAAGAAGAGATCACTGTGATAAGTCCAGCAATCATCTGACCCTGTACCATACTGTCACAATATTATTGATTATATTCCCCATGCTATACATTACATCACCAAGACTTATTTTTTTTATATCTGGAAATTTGAACCTCTTATTTTTCTTCACCTTTTTTCCTCCCTTTTTAAGTTTTTAAATTACAGTTGACATTCAATATTATTTTATATTAATTTCAGGTGTACAGCGTAATGGTTAGACATTTATATAACTTAAGAAATGACCTTCCTGACTAGTCTAGTATCTGGCACTATACATAGTTACTAGCATATCGTTGATTATATTCCCTATGCTTTACTTTACATCCCTATGACTATTTTATAACTACCAATTTGTACTTCTTAATCCCTTCCCTTTTTACACTCTGCCCCCTGAACCCCTTCCCATCTATCACCCCGATAAATCTAGTACCCATCTGACACTATACTTAGTTATTACAATATTATTGACTATATTTCCTTTGCTATAACCTACATTCCCATGAATACTTTGTAACAACAAATTTGTACTTCTTAATCCCTTCCCTTTATTCACCCACCCCCCAAACCCCCTCCCATCTGGCAACCATCAAAATGTCCTCTGTACCTATGACTTTGTTTCAGTTTTGTTTGTTTATTTTGTTCTTTAGATTCCACTTATAAGTGCAATCATATGACATTTGTCTTTCTCTGTCTGACTTACTACATTCAGCACAATACCATCTAGGTCCATCCAAGTTGTTGCAGATGGCAAGATTTAATTCCTTTTCTGTGGCTGAGTAATATTCCATTAAACATATGTACCACCTCATATTTATTCATTAATCCATTCAGGGACACACATACTGCGTTCATATCTTGGCCATTGTAAATAATGATGCAATGAACATAGAAGCACATCCTCCCCAAAGTAGTGTTTTGGGTTTCTTTGGATAAACATCCAGAAGTGGGTCCTTCTTTATCTCTTATAGCCTTTGTTTTAAAGGCTATATTTTGTCTGACATAAGTATGGCTACATCAGTTTTTTGTCGTTGTTGTTTCCATTTTCATGAAATATCTTTTTCTGTCCCTTTACTTTTATTCTGTGTGTGTCTTTTGATCTGAAGTGAGTCTCTTGTAGGCAGCATATGTAAGGGTCTTGTTTTCTTATCCATTCAACCACCCTATTTTTTGATTGGAGCATTTAATCTATTTACATCGAAAGTAATTATTGATAGATATGTAGTTATTGCCATTTTATTACCCATATTTTTTATCTTTTTTTTGTCTTAAAGAAGTCCCTCTAAGATTCCTTGTAATTCAGTTTGGTGTTGATGAACTCTGTTAGCTTTTTCTTGTCTGGAAAGCTCTTTATCTGTCCTTTGATTCTGTATGATATCTTTGCTGGGTAGAGTAATCTTGGTTGTAGGTCCTTGCTTTTCATCACTTTGAATATTCCATGCCAATCCCTTCTGGTCTGCAAAGTGTCTGTTGAGAAATCAGCTGACAGTCTTAGGAGAGCTTCCTTGTAGGTAACTGTTTGTCTCTTGCTGCTTTTAAGACTCTTTCTTTGTCTTTAACCTTTGGCATTTTAATTATGATGTGTCTTGGTGCGGGTCTCTTTGGATTCATCTCGTGTGGTACTCTTTTCTCTTCCTGGGTTGGAGTATCCATTTCCTTTGCCAGGTTAGGGAATTTTTCCATCATTATTTCTTCAAATAGGTTTTCAATTACTTGCTCTCTCTTTGCTCCTTCTGGTACCCCTATGATGTGAATGTTGGTACACTTGATGTTGTCCCAAAGACCTCTTAAACTATCCTCCTTTTTAAAAATTTTCTTTTTCTTTTTGCTGTTCTGCTTGGATGTTTTCTGCTACTCTATCTTCTAAATCACTGATTCAATCCTCTGTTTCATCTAATCTACTGTTGATTCCCTCTAATGTATTCTTCATTTCAGTTATTGTATTCTTTATCCCTGACTGGTTCTTTATATTTTCTTTCTCCGCTTCCTATCTCTTTGCTGAAGTTCTCCCTGAAATCACTGAGCGTTCTTATAACCAGTGTTTGGAACTCTGCATCTGGTAGATTGCTTATCTCTATTTTGTTTAGTGCTTTTTCTGGAACTTTCTTCTGTTTTTTTTTTTTTTATTTTGGGTATGTTTCTTTGTCTCTCCATTTTGGCTGCCTCCTGTGTTTGTTTTTACATATTAGGTAGGGCTGCTACGTCTCCCAGTCTCAGTAGAGTGGTCTTATGTAGTAGGTGTCCTGTGAGGCCCAGTGATGCAGTCTCCGTGGTCTCCAGAACTGGGTGCTCCAGGTGTGTCCCTTGTGTGGGTTATGTGTGTCCTCCTGTTGTAGGTGAGCCTTGGTTGCTGTTTGCACATCAATAGGAAGGATTGACTCTCAGATTGATTGATTGTGAGGACTAGCTGTTTCTACAGTGGAGGAGCTGTGGTGCATGGACTGACCCTACAGAGCAGGATTCTCTTTAGCAGGACTCTGGTGCCTTCTCGGTGTGCCTTTTGGGCGTGTCATCCTTGAAGGTGGCTCAGTGATGCTCTGGCTTGGTCCAAAGCTGACAACTGGTGTGCCAGCGCCAGCCCTGGGGCCTCCTGAGAGAAGACCTGATGCAGGCTAATTTCAGCCACAGCCTGCAACCTGTGTCCTGCCCAGGACTACCTGACATGAGCCACAAAGCAATCCACAGATGGCCACCACCTGCACTGGGCTTGGAGGTGCCTCGAGAGGCCAAGCCATGAACCAAGGCCAGCTGCCACTAGTGGTGAACTTAGGGCTGTTCAGCCAGAGGTACGGCACACACCAAAGCCTGATGCTGCTTGTTTGGGTTTTGTGAACCTTTGAGAGACTTCAGCATGAACCAAGACAGGTGGTTTGTATGGAAAAGGCACTGGAAGAGACATAGATGTGCCTGAAAGTTGGGTAGGGGAGGGTCTTAAGGAATCACCAGGGTGGGGCAAACAAATGGTGTTAGCCAGGTTGATGGAGACTCAGATATGGTGGCTGCCTATGTCTGCGTGCCAGGAATGGGGAGGGCTCAACAAAGAAACAATGGCTCCTGCCAGCTCCTCCATCTGGGAGAAAGCTGCCCCTCCAGCCCTTGTCCTGCAGCCAGACAACTCAGTTCCTACCCATATGTCCCTGTTGTCTTTCCAGCTGCTACCCCAGTATTGGAGCTCAGACTGAGTTCATCAGTGAGTAAGTCCATGCACGGGCCCTTTAAGAGGAGCGCCTAAGACTGCAACCACCCTTGTTTCACCAGGGGACGTCTCTCCCTGGTACTGGAACCCTGGGCTGGGGAGCCTGTTGTGGCACTTGGACCCCTTGCTCCTCTGGAGGGGGCCTCCACAGCTGAGATAGCTCTCCTGATTTTTAATGGTCACATGCCAGTGTGGGAGTAGGCCATTCTGCATCTGTTCCCCCACCCCTCATCAGTCTCAAGGTGGCTTCCTCTGTATCTACTCTAACTTTTTAAAATTATTATTGTCATAATTTAGTATGCATTTTTACCCTTCCTTT
Source organism: Rhinolophus sinicus (assembly GCF_057876585.1). Taxonomy (NCBI): domain Eukaryota; kingdom Metazoa; phylum Chordata; class Mammalia; order Chiroptera; family Rhinolophidae; genus Rhinolophus; species Rhinolophus sinicus. The sequence continues at coordinate 88,169,303 of NC_142503.1, forward strand.
AGACACTAGATCTTAAATAAGACTATTGTTTTTGTGACATTTCACTGTTTTGTTACAGTGTTGAAGAAGAAAAAGAGATGATTCTTGTGAGTTTATTAAGCCTATCTTTAGTCTATAAAGTTTGTGAGATGTGCGCAGAAAACTATCCATGTAAAAAAGTAATACTTGATTATTATTTTAAAGAAAGAGTCCCTGGAACCTAGACAGATGACATTTACTTTGGCACATCTCGAGGCCTTGGAGATTTGCCTGAAGGAAGCGGAAGAAAAAGCTAAAGCCCTATCTGAGCAGGTAATACCTATCATTGGTACTGGAAAGATATATTCCTCTGTTCAATAGAGCTAGTATAAATGTAAATATGTGTTTTAACCTCTACAATTATTCACACACATACACACAGCATTACATTCATTTAGATACAACAATAATTACTTTAATCTATATGGACCTTTTCAGCCTTTAAACCTCCTTTCACATTCACATTTTGATTTTTACTCACCACAGCCCATGAGTTAGGTAAGCCATCTTCAAGCAAGTGGTTTTCCTGAATAAGTGAGTCATATTTGCATTATAAACAGATAAACCCAAAGGTAAGATAAAACCTATAGGAATCACACAGAAGTAATTTTCTCAGATTATTTGAGAAAAGAAAGTTTTCCAAATATTGGTTTCCCTCTTGGTTTTTTGAACCTCACAGAAGCACAGCCGGTTCTAAGTGGAGCTCAGCCCGTATTGGGCAGCCTGGCCACTTTATAGGTGATCTGCTTACATGTCAGCTCTCTGATTTCATAGACACTGAATTTGGGTATCAGTAAAGCTCAGCCCAAGGGCTGGACCATTTCCCAGTATGATTACACTTTGCCAACAGCATAGTGTGTAGTGCAAATCCCACTGTTACTGTTTTGTTCTTTCCTCCTGGGCAGGGGAGTTAGGCCCCAGACAGCAAAGCTCCAATGTTCACTCTTGGTGACAGTTAGTGGAGGAAAATGGATAGCACAGACCCTGAAGTGATGTTCTAAATGTTTATTGATTTATCGTGCATTAATACATTTTGATAATATATGTCAGACAGTTTTAAAAAAACAATTGTAAGAGAGTTTTTTCATAGCAAATGTCTGTACAGCAAAATTTGATTGCACCAGAGTTTTATAAGAACTTTTGCAGAAACTAGGGGGGAAGGGTGCTTATGTTATAAGAAAAAGAAATAAATTTTCAATTCACAAAAAAAAATTACATGTCTTACTTTGGGATGTGTTTGTTTACTGACTAAGTGTGATTGATGCAAGGAGTTACGAGGGACTTTCGTTATTTGATGAAAAGGTGTTGCCATAGGCCCAGAGCCATTTGGGAAAGTTTCCATCTCAGCCACATCCATAACCCTGGCTTGTTTTCTCTAAAACAAATAAAAAGAAGCCTCAAACTGTGGCAAAATTATGAATTATAAAAAATACAGTGATAAACATGAGGTACCATTTCAAAGAAGAAAAAAAACGAGAATTTCAGAACCTCCAAACCTGGAAGAAATTTTGAATGGCTAAACGAAGTCACCCCACTAGTATTAGTTTGTACTAAGATTTATGTTTATTTTATAATTAAATATCTTATGATTTCTCATTTAAATCAGTAATAGTCAATTCACCCATCAAAGTACTCATTCTTTTTGTTCTTTATAAAATGTTTTTTTCCAACAGCTAAGATTCTTAATTCGATGATCCCTTTATGTAACATAAAATAATTAGATCCATTTTTATTCAGTGTTTAACAGATTAAATATATGAGATAGAAGCTGGATATTTTACTCAACAATTTTGTACCTACCATGAATAAGATGTTTTGAGAAGAAAGATATATAAGTGTGGCTTCACTACCTAGGTAGCTCACAACCGAAAGAATCAATGAAAGAGCTGGGGAGTAAAACTAGGTATTTGCATGGCTCCCAGGTAAACTGAACAATTGCATTAAGTTGCAGGATTTGTGTGCTATTTTCCTTAAATATTGTCTTTGGAGTTGCCAGATTTACATAACTAAGTGAATTTAATTGGAAATTGGCAGTGGTTTGAGGAAAAGGAGAGTGTGATGTGTTAAAAAAACACACACAAAAAACACGTGACAGGCATTTTCAATATTACGATTTTAATTAAGTTGAGTATTTTATTAGATTTAGCTGTCTCCACTGTTACTGTTGGAACACATTTCTCAAATATAGACATTGTTCTGAGAGGATTTAATCCTGAAATTTTTGCTGTTTCCAGTGTTTTAGTCTAATTCTTAAAGATAAAAACTGTAAGAACATTCCACTCCCCTCTATTTTAAATTCAGTAGAGGTTTTAAAAATGGGATGACAGTGGATAGTGAAAGATAAGGGGAGCAACTGGCCTTTCTTAAGGCTAGGATATGAGAATATTTCAGAATGGAACACCTGTCTCAAACAATCAAACATTTGTCCACTGGGTGCCACTGTCTTCCTTATCAGGCTATACCACTGAGAGGTTGCAAAAAGAGAAACTGTCTTTAGTATTCAAGACAATAGTGTGTGTGTGTGTGTGTGTGTGTGTGTGTGTGTGTGTGTGTGTGAAGGAATATTTTTGCCTGTATACATGTATCTATCTTGAACCTTCTTTTAAATATCATGAATCTAGGATTTATCACAAGGATGGTGGGAATGCTAGCTGGCTGTCACTGGTAATCCAAATCATTTAGTCAGCCCTGTGGCTAAGCGCTGGCCAGATGGGCTGGTGGGGAGGGCAGAGCAAAGGAAATGGCAAGGACAAAGACTTGTGATGGAACTTAGGAGTGGGAAACTATAGTATTGTCTACCAGGGGATTCTGGCGTTGAGAAAAGGGTAAATCTCACTGTTTGCCAAATCCTTACCTCCTGGCTTTGCCTCTTAGAGAAAAGCATAGAATTAACTCAGAATGGAAAGGATAGAGACTTAGGATAGGACTTAGTAAGAATCCACTGGTCCTGGGCCTCAGTTTACTTAAACCTTTCTAAGATTCTTTTCAGCTCTGTTGGTTCACTATGGGACAAAAAAAAAAAAAAAAGAAAAAGAAAAAGAAAAGAAAAGGAACATAGAAATAGTGAGGAAATAAGGAGATTGTGCCAACTTCCTCTGCGAGGTCACACAGTAAACAGAATTCTCGCTGGCTTCCCTGAGCTAACAATATCTTGTATTTCTCTGCAGTCATATCACCATTTTCAAAACAAAAGAAATATGAGATCAGGATAATTTGCAATTAAGACTTATAATCTGGGCTGTTCATAGATGTAAGAAGTAACTTGCAGCAATTCAGTTACCAGAGTGAAAAAGGATCAGAAGACTCCAGCTCTTGTCCTGGGTTATAATGGTAAATAACTCAAAAAATTACCAAGTTTTGCTCAAGAAAATGCTTGATTATATTTTCTGTAGTTTCAGAGCAGTGGGAGGAAATGCCTGAAAATTGTGTGGGAGATAAAGGACTAGAAGGGGAAATAGAAAAGAAGGAAAAGTGTTAAGGAGGAGATGGAAAGAAGAGTAAAAGGGTTTCTGGAGAAACTCATAAAAGCAGTTTTTGCACGTGTGCTGGCTTCTATTACCAGTACACACCAGGGGGACGAAGAAAGGGGCTTGGGTGGGCTGCATTTTTAACAATACACAAGCAAATAGATCCCACAGCTTTTGTGCTAAGAAAGTGTCAGGAAAACCCACAGTTTCACAATGGAGTACAGATCCAAAGACACCCCAGTGCAGAGGACACTGCAGGCCAGTTCCTGAGACACTTCCTCTGGCAAAAACCCTTGGCCCAGTGTCTCCCATTCATCAGCAGCTCCTGGTCCCCAGCTCCCAGCAGCAGACCCAGGATAGCTCAGGCTTTGTTCCTGCTCCACCAGCTTTATGACCTTGGGCAATTCAATTAGTTTCTCTGAGTCCCAGCTGTTTTATCTAGAAGAGGGTAAACATACTGGTTTCCTAGGGCTGTCTTGAGGATTAAATAAGTGTATCTGGCTCTTTACTGGGCTGTCAATAAATGTTAATTTATCTCCACTCCTGCTAGTGATCACAACAGAACTGATTCTCAGTGTCGTGTGTGTGTGTGTGTGTGAGAGAGAGAAGTTTCTTTTTTTTACAGGTGTCTCTCAAAGTGTTTGAAAGGCACTCAAACGTAACACAGCAATTCTTTTCCAGCACTCAAAATTTTACAGTCTTTCAACCAGGAAAACCCCCCTCCACACCCCAGTTTCCTTGTACCAGATCAGCTTTTTCACCACCCAGGTTTCTTTGTACTCTTTCCTACCTCTTCACTTGGTAAAGGGACTTTAGTACTTTAATGTTGTTCTTTCTTTCTACATCACCTCTTGGGTCTTCTACTTCTGCCATTCTCTGATTTTTCCCAAACTGGGAGTTAAATGGACAGTTCTGGGGGAACTGGGAAGTGGGGGGAATGTGTGATCATCCCCTTACCAAGGAAGTGAATCCACTAACAACTATGTAGTCACAATTAACTTCAGGCATTTCCCAGATGCCATGCCCAACAAAAGACTAGTTACATATTAAGTATGCCATAAACACTAGCTAGGAAAGATGTCATGCTTTGATGCAAAAGCTAGAAGGTGAGAAGCTCGGTGGGGAAATTGACCTTTATTTTCTAGCCATTGTTTTTCCCAGGTAGGAAGGAGACATAGACAACACATAGCAAGGGGCTCCTTTGGCCTTTGGGAGTGTAAAAAGAATTTTGCCCCTTTTGTTTCCATGAAAAGAGATTTATTGGTGATACTCACAATACAAAGAAGTTTCAGTGGAGAAGACCATGGTAGTTTTATTTCCCAATTCTTGGACAAAAACACATGTGAGCCTTTTTCTTATTTCTTAGTAATAGCTCATATGCCGGTTACGTATCATTTTTCACTTATCTGATGAGAGAGACATTTCTGAAGGCCCAAAATAAAACTAGTCACAGGGCCTTCCTGTATCCTCACTCTGTAGGGAACTTGACCAGTTATGTTACATTCAAAGAAGATTCTTTTTTCTTTCCTTCCCCCCACCCTGGGATCTCTCTGCCTAAGGTTCTCTTTGATCTTAAAGAGTAACAGAAGCGATAATGGAGACAAAGCATAAAAGGAGGGTGCAGTGAGGGAGTGTACAAGCTCAGATCCTACAGGAATGCATACCTGGTACCAGACACCTGCAATGCATTATAAATGGTAGACAGTGAGTGGAGGAGCTAACACTTATTCCGCACCTACAGTTATCCACGTACTATGCTTAGATTTACAGATATTTCATTTCATCCACACTATTACTATAACCCCCAAGAGGAAAATGAGACTCAAACATATTAAGTCATTTGCCCAAGGTCATACAGTTAATACATGGTACAGCTGATGTTAGAAGCTAACTAGTTTTAAAATTTAAAGACCCTGCTCTTAAGAACATGTGGTCACAGGCCAAAGCCATTTGGAAGAAGTTTCCTGCTCAAGCAGTACTGAACAGGAAGTACTTACCTGGGTTCCCAAACTGGAACCTGGAGGACTTGTGAGACTGGGCCTTGCTCCCAGAGTTTCTGATTCAGGAGATCTGGGCTGGGGGTCAAGAACTGGCATTTTCAACAAGTTCCCACTCTAAGTGGAAGTTAGCTACAGCCCTGACCCAAGCTTACAAGCCGAGGGTCCTCCACATCCTTTCCCTGTGCCCCCAGCTACACAGGAACTGATTGAATCAGGATTAGTTTTGGGTACATAAAACTAACAACCCAAATAAGAATAGCCTAAATGAGTAGATGATTATTTTTCTCTCATATAAAGGAAGACTGAACACAGGGGCCCAGCACGGGCATGGTAGCCCCACAATCCTCAGATGTGCGGGCTTTGTCTCTTCATGCATTCACAAACATGGCTTCCATGTTCAAGATCCAAGACACGCCTGCAGTTGCAACCATGCTAGTCACACATCAGGCAGCAGGAAGAAGGAAAAGGCAAGTGCAAAACTGGGATGGAAAACTGCCAGCTGAGCAGCCCCTTTTAAGGGCTTTTCTTAAAATCTCCCTTAACAAAATCTTATATATCCCTGACCACTCCTATTTGATGGGGACTAAAAAACATGGGCATGTAGCTGGGCACATTGCCACCCCAAGAGGATGGGGATTCTTTCACTCAGAAGAGAAAATGGGTATCGAGTTGGTAAATTGCAGTCTCTGCCTTGATCATTCAACCTCTTGACCACACTGTTGCCCACAGTGACTGATCCTGCCAAGTTGAATGTTCTTTTGCATGTGACCATCCAGTTTTCCAAGCACCATTTGCTGAAGAGACAATTCTTTCCCCCATGGAACATCCTCATTAAAAATCCATTATTTATCGATGCATAACTCCACAGACTCTCAGGTCTACCCCACTGCTCTATAACTGTGCGACTTTCAGCAGGAGCTGCTGGTTAGAAACCCGAGGTAAATTTTTGAGCTGGAACTTACATTTAGTCTTCTGGGTCCTTACTACCACGTGTTCTTAGTGTGAGGTCCACGGCGAACCTGTCTTACTTACGTAGCAGCTGGGGATCGAATGACTCTTCTAACTGATCTTTTACCTTTAACACTTAGTATAGTAAGCAAACAAACACAGACAGAAGACTAGTATGTTTGGCTCTAATAACAAAATATTAGTCATTGTTTTATACCTGAGGCTCTAAAATGAACTCCCATTATTTGCCTCTTGGTGTTCAATCTATATTTTATTGAAGTTTAGGAATAGAAAGAATAGAGAGCTCCAGACAAGTTTTAGATTTCTAAATATGTGAATGAGTGGCTAGAAGTGATTTGATGCATTTGATTTGAGATCGCACCCTCCCCCACCCCGAGAAATGTTCTGGTTCTTTTTCATTGTTGAAATGCAGCATTGCATAGTGGATCCTTTGATGTCAAGTTTATTTGAAATAAGCAATGTGCCCTTGGTAGGAGTATTCATTCCTGCAAATGCTCAGAAATTATGCTTGATATGCCAATCTGAAATCATGAGTTTTTGTGAATGAGTTTTTGTTTTCTAATCTATTTGGAAGTCTACTTTAAGGTCATAAAATCACAAGCAGTTTGTTTGACCTGGAATGGGTTTCCTTGTCCCCATGAAATCTAGTTATTGGGAATTTTGTTAAACAATTTAGTTCTAGTTGATTTTACAGCAGAAAAGTAACCTTTTAACACACACACACACACACACACACACACACACACACACACACACATCCTCCTCCTATCTGAGCAGATGTCAATCTTCACCCCCTTACTGGATTGTTCGGCATCAATTGGGAGCCTCAGAGAATATAAGGGAAAAAACACAAGCTGGTGAAGAGATGTGTTGTTTTGAATAGAGTCAGGCACGCTGACAAATGGGCTTCTGTTGTTATTGTTGGTACAGGGGGATGCATGGACTGCTGGCCTGTTACATAACTAAAGACTTCCTTTTGCTTGTAAATGTCAAGATCAAACAGAGGTCAGTTTTAAATAGCTGACCGGGTGCTAATAAATGTGACTTTCTTGTCTAAGGAAAAGCAAAAGGCCTTGTCCCTTATGAGTCATGACTCTACTGATAAGAACGGGTGTCTTTTACTATAGGCCTAACCTGCATTTTCTGCGTAAGATTTTCTCAGAGATGGCAAACTAACTTTTCACTTCCTTTAAATCTCTACAAGGAAATTACAAAATTAGGTATAGGCATTTGTTTGAGTACTCATTTATTCATTCAATAAATATTTATTGAGCCTGTACTGTGAGCTAGGCGTTCTGGTAGGTAACCCTGTGTATGTTAGCTTATGTATTTCTCCCGAAGGCCCTGGGAAATTGTATCCCTATTTTGTAAATGATGAAAGTTCTTTTGTGGGATCGTAGCCCCTTGTCTGCTCTTTTTAGATGTTCTCCTTTGGTGATCTGCGTTTGGGGCTCCCAATCTGCTGAGAAGAACCAAGTCTTCCTCATGAGTCTGAGCTTCTTCCTGACCCCAGCCCGAATATCCAGCTGCTTACTGAATGACTTCAAGAAGCTTCTCAGTCAACTCAAGTTCTGCCTGTACATTAGCCTCCTGCCCCAGGTCTGTTCCTTCTCCCACATCCCCTAGGCCAAGGACAGGTGCCACTAGCCACCCTGTGGCTCTTAACAGAAATTTGTGCTGCTTTGGATTCTTTCCTCTACCTTGCCTCACATCCAATCAGTCGTTAAGTACTGTGAATGCTGATGCCTCCCAAATAGTTCTTGAATCCATCTTCTCTCTTTGCTCACCATCATTGCTCTTGTCCAAACCACCAACTGCAAAAGCCTCTCCTGACTTTACTTTCACATGGTCTTTGTTTAATGGCTCCTCAACACTGCAGCCAGAGTGAAGATTCTACAACACATACCTCCTATGTCTCCTTAGCTGAAATCCTAAATCATCCTCCCTTTTACTGTCAGGGTAAAATCTGTATTCCTGAACAGATCTTATAATCATCTGTGGTCTGACCCTCTACTTGTTTCATCCTACACCACTCCCTACATATCACAATGACACGACTTTCAATTTTTTGAATGTACCATATTCTCTCTTACCTGTCTCATCTAAGAACAAAAAACAAAAAGCCTTGTTCCTCAGAGTCAAGTTTTAATTAATACATTCTTTTCCTTCTGTTTCTAACCAGAATTGGTCTGCTCCCATCACCTCCTTTCACCCGCTTCTCATCATCCAACAAATCCCCCAAAATTTCTCCTTCAATTACATGCCACTTCCTCCAAAATGCTTTTCTTCCTCCTTCAAGTTTAGGTTAGATGTCCTTCCTCCGTGTTCTCATAATTCCTCTCCGACTTCCCCTCCACCACCAATTGTAACTGTCTATTTGTTTGCATCTCCCACTACACCACAGGCCCCATGGAAGAAGTTCACAGAATGACTTCCCTGAGGTCTCAGATCAAGTTGGATTTATCCACTTATCTCTCTGATGTCAAAGCTCATGCTCTTTCCGTTACACCAACTGGAGATGACCTAATGCGGCGCCGTGAAAGGGTTTGGAAGGGGCACGTTCAGATTTGCAGTCAGTGACAAAACTGAGGATACTGAGAAGAACAGATTTGTGAGGAGACCATAGTCTGGCATATCAGTGTGTAGACTCCTACAAAAATCTAGTTTAGAAATAATAAGTGCCTGTCAGTGGTGAAGAAAAGACAGAGACAAGAAATATTTATGAGTTGGATTTGGTGATTAATTAAATGGAAAAGTAGTCTTCAAGACTGATCTCAAGTTTCAGATGACTGGATGCTCGGTAGTTACCCCAACTATCTTAGATTTGAGTCATTAGATGTTAAGGGTTATTTATTTCCTATAGAAGGCTCTGTGCAGGCTCAATTTACCCCAAGTATGTTCTGGACTCTTCTCAATCTTGTAGTCCTTGGATATTACATCACACTCTTTAGCCATTTTCTTAGAAATAAGTTTTTCTTCTTCCCAGTTTCCTGTTTCTGGGATTTCAAGGAGAAAATTTTGGATGGCCGTGTATTTTGTGTATGAAGATCTCATTTATTAACCTCAAGAACAGTTTAATATTTACAGTTGGAGCTGTATGAGTGCAAGTCTCACCATTATTGTATGACAGGCACATAGTAACAGGCAATCCCTGATTCCTTTCAGGGGATCTTCAAAGTTGAAACTATTTGCATGATACTAACAGGTTACTGGCCTTTTCCACTATCATTCTTTCACAAGTTGACAGAAGTTTTCTGGATGTTACATAAAAGATTGAACACAGAGCAGGTCTGAGACTCCAGCTGTCCTCTATTAAGACAGACATGAAGGAGATTTGAGGAGAAAAGGAAACCCTGGAGAGAACCTCAAGGATAGCAGAATGCATTTCCCCCAAGTCAGAGTGTGGAGAGTCAACTGTGTTAGTCCTACCAGCAGGGGAAGTCTGAGCCCTGTTCCATGAAAATGCTCTGAGAATGTGCTGGAATTAGAGGGACTGGCTGTCTCATACAAATGTGTCCTAGGCCCCTGCAATTGTTGGCTTCAATTTCTCAGAATGTGATATTATTGCTTTTTTGACTTTTACACCCAAGCACTTGACTTTTATATCAAAGTCAATGTTTAATTGCCTTACCTTTTCCCATGTCTCATTTCTCTCTGGTATTCTTATCTATTCATAAGGCCCAGAGAACTTTCTTGGAGATTAAAAGAATCCTAGAACTCTCTATGCATGAGCCCATAATATTATATTTCAGTTACAGGCATACCTTGTTTTATTGTGCTTTGCTTTATTGCACTTGCAGATATTACATTTTTTATAAAGTGACGGTTTGTGGACACCCTATATCAAGTAAATCTCTTGATGCCATATTTCTAAGAACATTTGCTCACTTTGTCTGTCTGTGTCACATTTGTGTGTCTGTGGGTAATTTTTGCAATATTTTAAACTTTTTATTATGTAAGTTAGATGATCTGTGATAAGTGATCTTTGATGTTACTATGATAATTGTTTGGGGACACCATCAATTGTGCCAATATAAGATGGCAAACTTAATTGATAAATGTGTGCGTTCTGACTGCTCCACCACTGACCATTCTCCCATTTCTCTCCCTCTCCTTGGGCTTTCCTATTCCCTGAGACACAACAATATTAAAATTAGGCCAATTGATAACCTTACAATGGCCTTTAAGTGTTTAAGTGGAAGGAAGTGTTGCATGTCTCACTTTATTTGAATCAAAAGCTATAAATGATTAACTTAATGAGGAAGGCGTGTTAAGAGGTAAAATAGGTCAAAAGCTAGGCCTCTTGTACCAAACAGCCAGCTTGTAAATGCAAAGGAAACTCCAGTGAACACACAAATGATAAGGAAGTAAAACAGCCTTACTGCTGATATGGAGAAAGTTTTAGTGGTCTGGATAGAAGATTAAAGCAGCCACAACATTCCCTTAAACTAAAACCTAATCCAGAGCAAGGCCCTAACTCTCATCAATTCTGTGAAGGCTGAGAGAAGTGAGGAAGCTGCAGTAGAAAAGTTGGAAGCTGACAGAGGTTGGTTTGTGAGGTTTAAAGAAAGAATCCATCTACATACTGTAAAATGGAAGGTGAACAGGATGTGTTGATATGAAAGCTGCAGTAATTTATCCAGATGTAGCTAAGATAATTAATGAAGGTCACTACACTAAACAACAGACTTTCAACATGGATGAAACAGCCTTATATTGGAAGAAGATGCCACCTAGGACTGTCATTGCTACATAGAGAGGAGAAGTCAATGCCTGCCTTGAAAGCTTCAAAGAACAGGCTGGCTCTCTTGTTCAAGTGTAACGTGGCTTGTGACTTTAAATTGAAGCCAGTGTTCATTTACCTTTCCAAAACTCCTACCGTGTTTTCCCAAAAATAAGACCTAGCCAGACAATCAGTTCCAATGTGTCTTTCAGAGCAAAAATTAATATAAGACCCGGTCTTATTTTACTATAATATAACATATTTTACTATAAGACCTGGTTTTACATTAATTTTTTCTCCAAAAGATGCATTAGAGCTGATTGTCCGGCTAGGTCTTATTTTTGGGGAAACAAGATAGGGCCCTTAAGAATTATACTAAATCTATTCTGCCTGGGCTCTACAAAGGGAACAACACCTGGATGACAGCACATCTGTTTACAACATGGTTCACTGTTTACTGAATATTTTAAGCCTACTATTGAGACCAACTGCTCAGAAAAAAAAAAGATCTCTTTCAAAATATTACTGACTGCTCATTGGCAATGCACCTGGTCACCCAAGAACTCTGATGGAGATGTATGAGATCAATGTTGTTTTCACACCTGCTAATATAGCATCCATTCTGCAGCCCATGGATCATGAGTAATTTCCACTTTCAAGTCTTATCATTTAAGAAATACATTTTGTATGGCTATAGCTGTCATAGATAGCGATTTTTCTGATGGATCTGGGCAAAGTAAATTCAAAGCCTCCTGAACTTTGAGGGGTTCAAGACTTCAGTAGAGGAAGTCAACTGCAGATGCAGAAGAAATAGCAAGAGAAGTAGAATTAGAAGTGGAGACTGGAGATTTGACTGAATTGCCACAATTTCATGATAAACTTGAATGGATGAGAAGTTGTTTCTTATGGATGAGCAAAAAAGGTGGTTCTGAAGATGAAGATGCTGTGAAGATTGTTAAAATGATGACAAAGGATTTAGAGTACCGGTAACCCCCGTATAACACGGCACTTCCATAACACGGTTTCGCTCTAACACGGTTCGAGAATTGGGAAAACCCTCGTACAACACGGCATCTTAGAACACGATTTCACTCTAACACAGTTTGAAAATTAGAGAAATCCCTGAACAACATGGAGCATAATAAGAGCTTTTAAGAGCAAAAGATATCTCATTTGAAAGTTTTCATTCAAGCTCGGATGTCATATCGATTTGACTGCGGAATTTTAAAATTTATTAGAATTTTAAATCCATTTTTTTTGTGGAGTATTAAGTTCAGAGGATGAAGACATCTTGTCAAAAAGAAAATGCCCTCGGTTAATGGTGCTTAGTAGTGATGATGAAGAAAACATTATTTAATACATATTAATATGTTACACTTTTGGTGAAAATTGCTTTAATAAAGAAATTTCTCTTAATTATAAAATATAATAGTATTTTTTTTAATTTTTGGAAACTAACCCCCTTTTTTGTAGTTCTTTGTTTCATATAACACAGATTTGCATAACACGGCATTTTTTAGGAACCTAAGGAACATGTTATACAGGGGTTACCTGTATTACATAAACTCGGTTGATAAAGCAGCAGTAATTGACTCCAATTTTAAATGAAGTTCTACTGTGAGTCAAGTGCTATCAAACAGCATTGCATGCTACAGAGAAATCCTCCTGAAAGGAAGAGCCAATCAATGTGGCAAACTTCATTGCTGTCTTATTTTTAAAAATTGCCACAGCCACCCATCCTTCAGCAATGACTACCCTGATCAGTCAGCAGCCATCAACACTGAGGCAACATCAACATAAGACTCTCCACCAACAAAAAGATTACAACTCACTGAAGGTTCAGATGACAGGTCGTATTTTTTAGCCACAAAGTACTTTAATTAAGGGGATGTACATTGTATTTTAGACAAAATGCTATTATACACTTAATAGACTACAGTGTGATCATAACTTTTATATGCATTGGGAAAACAAAAACAATTAATGTGACTCACATAATTGTGATATTCACTTTATTGTGGTGGTCTGGAATTGAACCTGCAGTATCTCCAGGTATACCTGTATTGATTGATCTTTGGTAAATATTTCTTTGTTTTCACTCAGAGCTTAAATGTTCTCTCATTCCTCAGAGTCCCCTCACCCAAATTTGGTGGTGGTATGAGTTGAATTGTGTCCCCTTCAAATTCCAATGTTGAAGTTCTAACTCCCAGTATCTCAGAACATGACTTTTGTGGAAATAGGTTTGTTGCAAATATAACTACTTTAGAGGAGGACATGTTAGAGTAAGATGGGCTCCCAGTCAAACATGGCTGGTGTCCTTATGAAAGGTAGAAATTCAAACATAGAAATACAGGATGAAAGTCATGTGAAGATGAAGACAGAGACCAGGGTGATGCTTCTACAAGCCAAAGAATGCTAAAGATTCCCAGACAATCACCAGAAGCTAAAGGAGAGACATAAAAGAGATTCTTTTTCATAGTCCTCAGAAGAGACCAACCCTACTGATACCTTGATCTTGAAACTTCTAGTCTCTAGAACTGAGACAATAAATGTATGTTGTGTAAGCCACCCAGTTAAGCTGCTGTACTATTTCACAGCAGCTCATCAAAACTCATACAAGGAGCAAATATGCTTCTAAATTATAGGCCCTTGGTGGTCTATTTTAAGATGTGTGTGAACCAAGAAATGGCTGGAAATAACTTGTTAAAGGCAGAAATATTAATAAACATAAAATTCTGTTTTGTCTAGGATTGGGGTGGGATGAGAAATTTGTGTCTGTTTCTAGCTGTAAGGTTGAAATGAGACCAAACCAGTTCCGTGAACTAAATGTGTCTTCAGACATAGGAGTTCCTGCCCATTCCGTAAGTAGGATAGACAATTTTCAAAGTTCTTGCCTCTGTTATTTATTGTTAAGGAATTTCATAGTTTGTAGTACTAGTTTAAGTCAGCTTGTGAAGTGTTTGGCACAAGGGAAGACTTAATTTTGAAATGAAGTCACTCTTCTCTGTAGCATCAACTCTACACATTTTGCCAACTCCGTTTTCTTTTGAGTGTTTCTGAGTGACACTGGAAACCTATTCTGCAATGTTAATTGTTGTGTGTATGAGGGTAGATTGTGGAGGAGAAGATGTAGGAGAACAGACAATGAGAGGGGATAAACATGAAATTTCACATTACTTAGTGGGGAGGTGTTAATAATTATACTCTGTGATGCATTGGGTGAATGGTGAGGAAAAGAGAAGTTTTGAATATATTTGTGGCTTAAACATATGGGTGAGTGGCTCCATTTATTGAGAAAGGGAAGTCTGGGGGAAATATATATGAGGAGTTCATTTTGAGTACATTAATTTTTAGATGCCTACTTCCATTTTATATTAAGTAGATTTGCACATGCGCGCGCACACGCATACACACACACACACACACACACACACCTGAAGCTAAGTGATTATACGTAAAAAATTGGGAGTCATAAACATGTGACTAGCGTTTAAACCACAGCACCTAATGAAATCAGCTAGAGAATGATTGTAGATAAGGGAGAGAGTTGGGTCCAGGACCAAACTCTCAGATTTCAATATTTAGAGGATTGGGAGAAAAGGAAACTCTAGCTAAGAAACTGAGAATCAAGAAGAAATCCAGAGAATTGTGTACTGGAAGCAGAAAGAAGAGAGTGTTTTTTATTGGGAGGTTGAATAAGATGACCAGAAATTTGTTCATTGCATTTGCTAAAAAGAGAATAATAGGAACTTGACAAGATAAGCCTCCGTAGAGCAGTGGAGAGCAGAAGCCAACTAAAGAGAGGTTAGGAGAGGAATGCAATTCAGGGCAACCCTTTCCCCAGCCTCTGGGGGGCAGGGCGATGGTAGAGTGAGAGAATTCTGAGAATCTGAGACAGCCTCTCCAGGTGCCTCTCCTTCCTAGTTAAATTTACCAATTATTTCTCTCTTTAATCTAAGCCAATTTCCATTGTGTTTCTATAACATAACTGAAATGGTCCTGACAAATAGAGGCATTAGTGACATACCCCAAACTCCAACTTAGTACCAAAGAAATGTCCTCTAGCCTTTTTCTTTATTGTAGCCATAAGAGAAAAGGAAAAAGAAGTCTCCCTGAGTCAGGTCACTGCACTGCCAGGACAGGCTGACGAGTAGAGTGTGGTGTTTGCAATGGCCTGCGACACCTGTAAGTTGTTTCCCTTGTCCCTTTTTCTAAAGGGGGATTATGTTGTGATTGTCCTGTTTTTCCTGTATTTTAGACATATTAGAGAGAGACGTGTTTAATTTGTCTTTAGCTGCCGTATCATGATGAGCCTCCTCTGGATTTGAGTCAGGGAGGAAAGCACATAATTTGGAGATCAGAATGTGGGGCTAGATGCAGGAACTTCATGTGACTTTGGGCTGTCTCCTTTTGGGAGGGGGGTGAGTGCATTTTTTGGTTAATGTACAATAGATGCACCATATTAGGTAGGAGCATTTGGGGTAATGCATGCACTTATGAACATGAGAGTGTAATTGTGCTGAACACCCAGAGGTGATATTTAATTGGCCTCTGTTTTTATGTCTACCATTTTTTGGAGAATTCTTTCTCTTGGCTTCAATCTTGCAATACTTCTCTGGCTGTCAATCACAGTGTTCCTGGCCAGAGGGAATGATCTTTGAGCATGTGATCTAGGTCCAGTCAATATGCTATCCCATTTTCCTGACCATAAAGACTGACCAAGGAGAGGGCATATGAACAAGAAGGGGCCAAATGCAGTCATTTTCAATTGGTTACTAGAGGTCACGTTGTCTGACAGCTGAGGTCATGAAGCTGGAAGGCTATAGGTAACAGCCTGTGTGAAGACAGCTTGCCTGTACTGGGAAATAATGAGGCCAAAACCAAGACATAGAGGTGAAAAGAGACCGAATACTATGGTTTCTTTTGAGTTTGTGGAATCTAGTTGTGAGTGAAACAAAACTCTACTTCTGACTCCCCAATTATAAAAGTCAATAAATTTTTTTGCTTTAAAAAAAAGTGTGAGAACCTGAAATCTATGTAACATTACTAACAATTGTCACCCCAATAAACTTTAATTGAAAAAAAAAGAGTGAGAATATTGTAAGAAACTGACAACAGCATGAGTAGGCACTCATTTTACGATGTTTGAGTGGGAAAATCAGCATTGAAATGGGATGATTGGAGGAGGTGGTGGGGAGAGTTCAGTGGACAGCTTTCATACATGGAAATCACTATAACATGTTTATATGCTAAATAGAATCATCCAGAAAGGGTGCGATAGATAACGCAGAACTGGATGGTGGGTGTGAGGTGTGTGCAGAAATTACGGAAGAAAACCTTTGTGACTGATAGAGAAGATGGGAATCAAAGCCCATGAAAGGGCTGGCCTTTGATAGTCAGAAGAAACATCTTCTCCATTTGTTCAACAAGGGTGCTTTCCCCTTCAAGCTACACAAACCAAATTAAAGTAATGTAGTAAGGCCAGCGACCAGCGCACATAAGAGTAAGTCCAGAGGTGGAACAGTTCCAGGGCTCATTAATTCCGTGACTCAAGAATGTCCTCAAGAACAGTTATTAGCCATCCTTTGCTCTGCCATCCTCAGTGTTAACTGTGTCATACTTGTGAGATATCTGCAGGAATTTTAAGCATTATATTCAGTCAAAACATCCTGAGGAAAATGAATGTGCTTCCTCTTGCGTGTCTTTTTAAAAAATCTGTAAAAATCCTTCTCCTCAGGCTTTAGAGGCCTCGCTACTGGATTGCAGGGCCATGCCTAAAATACTCTTTTATACCTGGGAAAGAGACCAACATCACTGGCTTAGCTCAATTGTGATTCATTCCCTCGGACTGGACAAGGCCAAGCTCCCCTAACACATGGCTGCTAGCTAATCCAAACTGGCTGTCTGGTAGCCAGGGATAAATGGGCAAACAACTGTTGGGAAACAGATTAGCAGTGTCTGCTGCAGGAAGGTTTATGTATTGGCTGGTGGGAAGGTGAGGGAGTAGCCATCTGACAGCTATTTTTTCGGTGAATTATTGATGATGTGGTCGTTTGGGGTGGGGAGGTGGAATTTTTAAGACAGAAATAGTATGATGTTTGAGAAAAGAGTAGAGAGGAATAAATAGTTAGAGAAGAGGAAAGTCGATTTATAAGGAGATAAATATAATATTTTGATTTCAGGGCATTGTTGAATACTTGTCTGATATTTGTGTTCCTTAAAATGAAACCAGACAATCCAATTTTTTTTTTCTAACGTTCAGTAATACATGGATGCTAACCATTTTCTTGACCACTGAGAGCTAACTAGAAAGTCATTTTGTTTTTATGGAGGTAAATTCACATAACATACAATTAACTATTTTAAAGGATGTAATTCAGTGGCATTTAGTGTTCTCACAATGGTGTACAACCACCACCTCTCCAAAGTTTCAACGCTTTCTCTACACCCTAGCACACTTTGTACCTATTAAGTAATCACTCCCCATAACCCACTCCTTCCATCCTTGACCACCACTAATCTGCTTTCTGTCTCCATGGGTTACCTATTTTGGATATTTCATATGAAAGGAATCATACAATATATGACCTTTTGTGTCTGGCTTCTTTCACTTAACGTCATGTTTTTGAGGTTCATCCAAGTTATAGCAAGTATCAGTACTTCATTCCTTTTTATGGCCGGATAATACTCCATTGTGTGTATACGACACAATTTGTTTATCCATTCATCTCTTGATGGATTTTTGGTTTCTACCTTTAGGTACTATGAATAATGCTTCTATAAGCATTCATATACAAGTTTCTGTGTGGATATATGCTTTCCTTTCTTTTGGGTACATACTTAGGAATGGAATTGTTGGACTATATGGTAATTCTATTTCTTAACTTTTTAATGAACCACCCAGCTGTTTTCCACTACAGCAGTACCATTTTACATTCCTACAAGCAATGTACAAGCGTTCCTATTTCTCCACATTTTCACCAACACTTTCTATTTTCCACTTTTTAAATTATAGCCACCATAGTGACTGTGAAGTAGAATCTCACTGTGGTTATGATTTGCATTTCCTTAAATAATGACCAATGATGTTGACTATTTTTAAAATTAAGAAACCTTTACGATTTTTAAAATAAAATTATTAATCAAAATTGCAAAAGTAGACTTATAAAGTTCCGTATCAATAACAAAATGGGAAGTAAATTAAACATTCCAAAGATATATTAAAAGGTTTCAAAGCGATACACACAAAGCTAAAAATCTACAGTTAAACAATTGGTTGCACAACAGATTATATTCATTCCTCAATTTTCCCAATAAATTCTTCCGTATATTTGTCTTTCTCCTTTTCAAATTGTCCAGATTTGGCAATTGCATTCAAGAATGTTTTTCTAGTTTTTGTACAGTTTAGCCTGGTTATAATCACCTGGCTTTGGTGAATGCCCACATGGATAGCTGTGCTGTTAGCCATTTCGTACTGCGCACAACTGATGTAGGTGACACATTTCTTTCTGTACAGCTAGTCTACCTTGATGATTTGCCGACCTTTGTAGTGTCCTCAAACCACCTGGACCTCATCACCTTGGTAGAGGGGCATGAGCAGATGTTGTGCTTCTGCCATAGCTTCTTGCAGAACAGGGATGACATGATCTTCCTGTACATGTGTGAGGGGACATTAAAGTGACATTTGTAGTTATTGCTGCCTTTCAAGATCAGGAAGGTGTCAAACTTCATGGTGACATCTCCCTGGCACTGGGAGGGTAGGCTCATGAACGTCTTCTCACATGTGTATTGGCTCTTTATATGCTTTCTTTGGAGAAATGTCTATTCAAGTCCTTTGCACATTTTTTAACTGGATTGTAGTTTTGCTGTTGGATGGTAAGAGTTCTTTATATATTCTGGATACTAAATCCTTATCAGACATATGATTTGTAAATATTTTCTCTGATGTATAGGTTATCTTTTCACTTTCTTAATAATGTCCTTTGCTGCACAAACTTTTTTAGTTTTGATGAAGTCCAATTTAAGTATTTTTTATTTTGTTTCTCATGCTTTTAGTGTCAAAGAATCCACTGCCAAATCTGAGGACTTGAAGTTTCTCCCTGCTTTTTTCTAAATGTTTTATAGTTTTTGTTCTTATAGTTAGCTCCATGTTGAGTTAATTTTTGTAAATGGAGTGAGGTAGGGTACAACTTCATTATTTTGCATGTGGTTATCCAGCTGTCCCAAAACCATTTGTTGAAGAGACACTGTAACTATTAAATGGTCCTGGCACTGTTGTTGAAAATCAATTGGCCATAGATGTTTTGTTTCTTTCTGAACTCTCAATTCTATTCCATTGGTCTATGTGTCTATCTCTATGCCAGTATGACAATATATTGAGTACTGTCACTTTCTAGAGTATTTTGAGATTGGAAAGTGTAAGTCTTCCAACTTCGTTCTTCTTTTAAAAGATTGCTTTGGCTATTCTGGGTCCTTGAGATTCCACACGAGTTTGAAGACTGGCTTTTCCATTTCTGCAAAGAAAGTCAATGTAATTTTAATAAGGACTATATTACATCTGTAGTTTGCTATGGCAATTATTGCCATCTTAACAAAACTAAGTTTTGCAATCCATGAACATGGGATATCTTTCCATTTATTTAGGTTGCCTTTAGTTTCCTTCAGCAATATTTTGTAGTTTTCAGCATATCACTCCTGTACCTCCTTGGTTAAATTTATTCCTTGGTAATTTATTATTTTGGATGCTAGTGTGGATAGAATTGTTTTCTTTATAGGTATACCTTGTTTATTGTGCTTTGCTTTATTGCATTTTGCAGATATTACATTTGTTTACAAATTGAAGTCTTGTAGCAACCCTGTGTCAAACAAGTCTACTGGTACTATTTTCCCAATAGCATTTGTATACTTTGTGTCTCTTTGTCACATGTTGGTAATCCTCACAATATTTCAAATTTTTTCATTATTATTTTATTTGCCATGGTGATTTGTGATGTTACTATTGTAATTATTTTGAGTTGCCATGAACCATGCCCACATAAGATGACAAATTTAATCATTAAATAGTGTGTGTGTTCCACCAACCAGCTGTTCCCCTATTTTTCTCCCTTTGTTGGGGCCTCCCTATTCCCTGAGACACAACAATATTGAAATTAGGCCCATTGATAATCCTACACTGGCCTCTAAGTGTCCAAGTGAAAGGAAGAGTCACACATCTATTCCTAGTGAAGATGTTGTAAAGATTACTGAAATGACGACAAAGGATTTAGAGTACTACACAAACTCAGTTGATAAAGCAGCAGTAATTGACTCCAATTTTGAAAGAAGTTCTACTGTGGGTCAAATGGTATCAAACAGCGGCTCATGTTACAGAGAAATCCTCATGAAAGGAAGAGTCAATCACGTGGCAAATTTCATTGCTGTCTTATGTTAAGAAATTGCCACAGCCACACCAACCATCAAAATAGAGGCAACATTGAGGCAAGACTCTTCATCAGCAAAATGATTATAACTAGCTGAAGGCTCACATGGCAATTAGTGCTTTTTAGCAGTAAAGTACTTTTTTAATTAAGGTACATATATTTGATTTTTAGACATATGCTATTGCACACTTGAAAGATTACAATATAATGTAAACATAACTTTTATATGCATTGGGAAACAAACAAACAAAAAAAAGCATGACTTACTTTATTGTGATATTTGCTTTGTTGTGGTGGTCTGGAACCAAACCTGCGATATCTCCAAATATGCCTGTATTTCCTTTTTGGATTGCTCATTTCTGGTTGTATTAGTCATGCCTTTTATTTTCTGTAGTTCAGATGATTTCACATATGGGGACTTGTTGACCCTGGAGAGTGCCTCCCCCAGTGCTAGCCAGTTCCTCAAGAGAGTAAATGATTTGTCTGCATTCCTTTCATATGCAAACTAATCAATCCAAAGTCCACACCTCCACCACTGTTTCTATCAGGCTGTCACACTCAGGGCCACTGTTTTCCTGCCCTAATCACTATAGGTCCGGGTACCAGACAACTAGGTTCAAACCCAATGTGCTCTAGAACCCACTGAAGTCATTCAAATTAGCCAGTCCTAATCCTGCTTATCCTGATGTCATGCAGGGCGGCCTGTGGAGTTTCTGGTCCTGCTCCCCACATAAGAATGCAGGACATGGTGAGGCCAAAAGAAACACCCACAGAGCCATAGATAGGGGAGTCATACTACTATATTCTCGCTGGCGGCACTATAGTCTCACTGGAGGCTGGATCCACTCTGTCCGCAACCCACCCTCCTAACTGCAATCTGTGCTTGCCAGCTCAGCCACCATCTTCTTGCTAGCCCCTATTTTCTGCTAGTGAAGCCACAGCAGTTATATTAGTGGCCAATGGCTCACTGGTTACAGCTGACGGCCAACTAGCCACAGCTGATGGCCATCCAATCACAGTTGATGGCCATTTACTACCTGAGCCAGCACCTTTCTATGTGAGGCTGAGAGCCTGGAAATTGCACTCCTGGCTCTGTCCCCACACTCCACCCCTACAAGGTCTCGCCTCACTAGTTACGCAACAAGCGTCTTCCGCGAGGGGCTCTGTGAGAGGAGCCTGGAGGTGAATGCAATATCATGGAAACAGCCAGGCTCTCTGGGCACAGCCAGGGTTTCACAGGCTACCACCAATTCTTCTGGGTACAGCCAGACTTCCTGGGCTTCTTAGGGTACCACCAGTCTCCCCGGGCACAGCCAGGGTCTCTCAGGGCACCGCCACTCTCTCTGGGCACAGCCAGACTTCCTGGACTCAGCCAGGGCTCTCAGGGCACTGCTACTCTCTCTGGGCACAGCCAGACTTCCTGGGCTCAGCCAGGGTTCTCAGGGCACTGCCACTCTCTCTGGGCACAGTGAGGGCTCTCAGGGCACTGCCACTCTCTCTGGGCCTCTCAGGATACTGTGCTGGAACAACAGCGGCTCACAGTCAAGGTGCTTATATATTCTCAATGGTGGCCGGTCAAGACACAAAAGCAAACATCTGCCAGTTCCACTACATAGTGGTATGTTACCAAGCAAACAGTCAAGCTGTCCATTAAATTAGGGATAGAAGGCAATTCCCCATAGTCCATAGTCATTCGCCAGGGCTGTTCTGGGGGTGAGGAATGACCTTGACTTCACCCTCATCTCCCATGGAGGACTCAGCAAGCTTTTCCTCCTGGGACAAGTCCCACATCCAGGCTACCTCAGCAAGCACCTTCCAGCCCACAGGGCCACAATGTCCTTTGCTTTCTCCGGCGCTTGCTGGTTGGGGAACCATCCATGTCTTTCCACCCCTCCACGGGGGTCAGCTCTCCGGCAGCTGCTCCTCATGGTCTTCCTGAGACTGAGTGTTCATATGCACAAACTGCTTCACTGTCCTTCGGAGAGCTTTGGCAGGCACCATATCCTGCTCGCTGCGACATTTGTCATGCGGGGCAGCCTGCGGAGTCTCTGGTCCTGCTCCCCACATAAGAACTCAGGACATGGTGAGGCCAAAAAGAAACACCCGCAGAGCCATAGATAGGGGAGTCATACTACTGTATTCTCGCTGGCGGCACTGTAGTCTCACTGGAGGCTGGATCCACACTGTCCGCAACCCACCATCCTAACTGCAATCCGTGCTTGCCAGCTCAGCCACCATCTTCTTGCCAGCCCCCATTTTCTGCTAGCGAAGCCACAGCAGTTATATTAGTGGCCAATGGCTCACTGGTTATAGCTGACGGCCAACTAGCCACAGCTGATGGCCATCCAATCACAGTTGATGGCCATTTACTACCTGAGCCAGCACCTTTCTATGTGAGGCTGAGAGCCTAGAAATTGCACTCCTGGCTTTGTCCCCATACCTGACTTACCCCTTCCTTCCCACAAAAACTAAAATAAATGCTCTTGCCCACATTTTTCCCTTTCTTCCTTTACCTCCTATCACATAGTAATTCCCCATGTGACACCCCAATTAAGTATGGCCCCCATAGTGTAACATGAGCCCTCCCCCCGGGAACTGTCAGTAACAAACTATCTTTTCAATGGCAATCACCTTCTGATCTGTTGGCCTCACTATACCTGAATAATAATAAAACGTACATTTTAAAACACTGGTGTATACCAACCCAAACTGATTTTTTGTGTTTAGCTTGTACTCTGAAACTTTACAGAATTCATTTATTAGCTCTAGCAGTTTTTTGTGGATGGTTTGAAATTTTATGTATAGTCATATCTCCAAACAGAGATAGTTCTATTTCATTTCCAATTTAGATATCTTGTTTTCTTTTTCTTGCCTAATTGTTCTGGGTAGGAATTACAGTATAAGGTTGAATAACAGTGGAGAAAGCAGGCATCCTTATCTTGTTCCATATTTAGGGGGAAAGCTATCCACTTTCACCATTGTATGAGGTTAGCTGTGGGTTTTTCATAAATGCCCTTTAGCACGTTGAGGAAAGTTTTCTTCTATTTTTAGTTTGTTGAATGTTTTTATCATGTTGAATTTTGTCAAATATTTTTTCTGCACCTATTGAGACAATCCTGTTGTATTTCCCCTTCATTGTATTAATATGGTGTATTACAGTAATTGATTTTTTTTCTTAGTGTTGAACCACCCTTGCCTCTGTGGGATAAATCCCACTTGGTTACTGTGTATATACTCTTTTTAATGTACTGTTGGACTCAGTTTTCTAGTATTTTGTTGAGGAGTTTTATATCTATATTCATAAGAAATGTTGGTCTATAGTTTTTTTTTCTTATATCTTTACCTGACTTTGGTGTTAAGATAATGTGTTAGGAAGTCTTCCTTCTTCTTCTGTTTTTTGGATGAGTTTGAGTGGGATGAGTTGAGTGGGATAATTGTTCTTGAAATATTTGGTGAAGTCATCTGATCCTAGGCTTAGTCGGGAGAGGTTCTTTTTATTACTGATGTAATTTCTTCCTGTAGATCTCTGGAGATTTTCTATTGTTTTCTTCAATCAGTTTTGGTAATTTGTATGTTTCTAGGAATTTGTCCATCTCATCTACATAATCTAATTTGTTGGCATCTAATTGTTCTTAGTATTCTCATAATCCTTTTCATTTCTGTAAGGTTGGTAGTAATGTCCCCACACTTTTGGTTTCATAGATTCTCTACTGTGTTCCTATTCTCTGTTTTGTTTATTTCTTCTTTAATCTTTATTATTTCCTCCCTCTACAGGCATCAGTTATTCTTTTTCTTGTTCTTTAAGGTGTAAAGTTAAGTCGTTGATTTGACATATTTCTTCTATTTTAACATAGGTGTTTTCAGCTATAAATTTCCCTCTGGCACTGTTTTCACTGCATCCCCTAAGTTTGGGTATGTTATGCTGTGTGTGTGTATTTTCTAATTTCCCTTATGATTTCTTCTTTGACCCATTGATTCTTTAAGAATGTGCTGTGCATTTCCATTTATTTTCAAATTTTTCAGTTTTCCTTTTGTTACTGATTTCTAGCTTCGTTTCACTGTGGTCAAAGAAGGTACTTTTATATAACTTCAATACTTTTACATTTATTGAGAATTATTTTATGGCCTAATGTATAGTCTGTCCTGGAGAATGTTCCATGTACACTTGAGAAGATTGAGTATTCTGATGTTGTTGTATGGATTGTCCTGCATACATCTGGTTAGTCTAGTTGGTTTGTAGTATTGTTCAAGTTTATTTCCTTCTTGATCTGTCTAGATGTTCTATCCATTATTAAAACTGAAGTCTCTAATTATTACTGGCTTAATAAATACTGGCCTTAAATTCTGTCAATATTTTTTTTCATATATTTGGGGGATCTGTTCTTTAGTGCATATATTTTAATGTTTGGTGAATTTACCTTTTATTAATATATAATATCCTTTCGTGTATTTTGTAATAGTTTTGACTTACCATTTATTTTGTCTGATGTTACTATAGTCACTTCAGCTCTCTTTTGCCTATTGTTTGCAGGAAATATATTTTTCTAGCCTCTCAGTTTTAACCTATTTCTTTGAGTCTCAAGTTAGTCTCTTTGTAAGCAGCATATAGCTGGACCACATTTTTTAAAATCCATTCTGCTAGTCTCTAACATTTAATTGGTGAGTCGAATCCATTTACTTTTAAAGTACTACTGATAATAAAGGACATACTTCTGCCACTTTGCTTTTGTTTCCTATATGTCATATATCACTTTGTTCCTCAATTCCTCCAGTGCTGTCTTCTTTTGTGTTTGATTTTTTCCTAGCGTACCATTTTGATTAGCTTTTACTTTTCTGCATCTTTTTCAGTTACTTGCTCCTATAATGTGTGTGTTAGTATGCTTGGTAGTGTCCCATAGGTCCCTTAGGCTCAGTTCATTTCCTTCTTTTGTTCTTTTCTCTTTCTGCTCCTCAGACTGTGTATTTTTAATTGTCCTATATTCAAGTTTGCTGAATCTTTTATCTGCGTGCTTATATCTGCTATGGAACTCTTCTAGTGAATTTTTCATTTCAACTATTTTGCTTCTTGATTCCAGAATTTCTACTTGGCTTCTTTTCATAATGTCTATTCCTTTATTCATATACCCTACCTGCTCATACATCATTTTTCTGATTTCCTTTACTCCTTTGCCCATGGTTTATTTCAGCTCTTTGAACATATTTAAAATAATTTAAAGTATTTGTTCAGCAAGTCCAAAATTCCAAAATCTGAGTTTCCTCAAGGATGATTTTTATCAATCTTTCTTTCTTTCTTTCTCTTTCTTTCTTTCTTTTTCTTTCTTTCTTTCTTTCTTTCTTTCTTTCTTTCTTTCTTTCTTTCTTTCTTTCTTTCTTTCTTCCTTTCCCTTCCCTTCCCTTCCCTTCCCTTCCCTTCCCTTCCCTTCCCTTCCCTTCCCTTCCCTTCCCTTCCCTTCCCTTCCCTTCCCTTCCCTTCCCTTCCCTTCCCTTCCCTTCCCTTCCCTTCCCTTCCCTTCCCTTCCCTTCCCTTCCCTTTCTTTCTTTCTTTCTTTCTTTCTTTCTTTTTTCCCTCTCTCCCTTTTTGTAAATGGGTAATACTTTACTTTGTAAGCATTGTAATTCTTTTGTTGAAAAGTAGACATTTTGAATATTGTAATGTGGTAACTCTGGAAATTAGATTCTTCATCCTTCCCCCAAGAATTGCTGTTGTTTCTTGTTAAGGGCTGCAGTTATATATATTTTTAGTTACTTTTCCAAACAAATTTTACAAAGACTATGTATATTTGTTGTCATGTCTGGTCACTAAAGTCTTCTGTCCCATTATCTCTGCAGTTAGCCAGTGACCTGACAGAAATTTCCTTACACGCCAGTCTCTTTTCTCATCAAATGCTTCCATGGATGTTATAAGTGTTCTGCTAGACTCCAGAGTTCTGAAATGGTTGGTTCTGACAGTTCTTGCCAGCTCAATACCATGTTTCCCTGAAAATAAGACCCGGTCTTATATTAATTTTTGCTCCAAAAGATGCATGAGGGCGCATTTTCAGGGGATGTCTTATTTTTTCATGTACAACAATCTACATTTATTCAAATACAGTCATGTCATCTTCTTCTGGAACATCGTCATAATGTACCAAATGCATCCATCTGGCTGATGATCTTAACTGGGGCTTATTTTGGGGGTAGGTCTGATTTTCGGGGAAACACGGTAGTTATTTAAGTGGAAGGACCAATTTCTGGAGCTTCCCACTCTGCCATCTTCTGTGAAATTCAAGTCATTTTGTTTTAACAATAACCTTGAATACACTTCTAAAATATAGCAGTAGTTTTCTTGACTGCATCAATAAATTGTACAATGGATACAGTTTATCTTTCTTTGACATTTAACTCTATTGCAATATCTTTATGATGATCTTTATTGAACATTGGGGTACATATTGAAAGTTGAATTTTTTGAATGGATTAACACTTCAAGTGTATGACATGAAAGTTGTCTCTTTGTTTTACATAATTCTAAGACAAATATTGTTCATGCTTGTTAAATTACCTCTTTCCTGCAAACTTGTTAGGACCAGGGGCAGCGAAAAGGAGGCCTGGTCTTCAAAAGGAGTCAAAGGTAGAATATCAGACTCCCCGCATCATGTAAACTATATGCCCCAGCAAAGGTGACTAATTAGGATACATAAAAATTGATTGTTTAAAGACTAGATGCATTTCTACTCCCTTTTTGTAAGCAAATACTTGATACTAAATAGGACTGAGCTTTTGTTTCTATGCTCTTTCAAAACAGTTACTCTGTAAAACAAAGTAGTTCTTATGAAAAAAGTAAATCAGAAAAGAAAAGGAAAAAAGAGCAAGCAATGCCCAAGGTCCCCAGAGTTTTAAAATGCAATTGTAATATTTTGTAGCTGCTAACTTGGGTTTTCTCTCACTTATTTTGATGCCTAGCTTTCTATCCCATAATTTGAATTTGAATTTAGGCAACATTCCTAACAGCATCTGAATTAAAAATCAGACTTTGAAAAGTCCTAAATTCCCCCATCAAAACAATGGAGTGAATTCAAAATGGCCGTTAACATTGTGAATCCATAGTAAAGCACAATCTTTTATGTGGTGCTTAAATTAAAAGAAGAAATGTAAATGTATAATCTTTATTTTATTTTATTTTCCTCCCATCTCTTTTCTCTCCTTTCCTTTTGTATTATCAAGATTATTTGATGAGCCATTTTCAAAGGGGTTGGGGAAATATTAATTTTCCTTTGCCAAAAACTGATAAATATTGATCTTTTTGTATGCCCCAATGTATCCACATAAGGAGGAAATAATATTCCTTTATCCTGCTTTTGTGAGGTGATGACAAATAAGAGAATTAAGACTCATAGTTTAAAAAGTTAATAAATGGAATGATCTTAGCAAAGATTGCTCCTGGCCAATTTGATTGTGTCTTGTTGAAAGTTTTGACAGAACTCTCCATTCATCCTTCTGGACAATTTACAATCTAGGTTGAATACATATGATTGGAGAACTACCCTGTGAAAATATAGAAAGGTAGCAAAGTAAAGTCCTACTATGTGTATCAAGGTCATCGTGTCAGTGAATTGTGGGGGTTAAGACTAAAACACAGCTCTCCTGACTCCAAGTCAAGGTTTGTTTGTTTATTTGTTTTTATTCTAGAGAAAGTTTTCTCTTTCTTTCTCCCTCTCTCTCCCTCTCTCTCCCTCCCTCCCTCCCTCCCTCCCTCCCTCCCTCCCTCCCTCCCTCCCTCCCTCCCTCTTTCTTTCTTTCTTTCTTTCTTTCTTTCTTTCTTTCTTTCTTTCTTTCTTTCTTTCTTTCTTTTTTTTATTACTTTCAAGTATACAAGGCAAGGTTTCTTAGAGTTAAGCTAAACCTAAGATACGCATATCTGAGTCAAAGGGATATTCAGACAGACACCCCTGACAGGAGGAGAGAAAACAAATGGGGTTGATATCTATATAAAAAGGAAGCAAGATGGTAGGATAGTGTTCTCAGTTCTTAGAAACAAAATTTCATTTAGGTAAATAAGAAAGCATGCTGACAAATAATGCTGAAGGCCATATAACAAGAGGGGAAAATAATCACAGCCCTCATCTTTGCAGGCAGCCTCAGAGTTAGGTTTTAGATATAATATAGAACCCAGAGTTGGAGGCACACCAGTATAGATTTAAATCCAACCTCTTCTTAGCTGTGGGCAAGCTAATTCACCCCTAAAAGAGCCTAGCTCCTCAATCTATAAAACAATGATAATAATAAAAAATATAAACAAAACTCCTTGTAGGGTTTTGAGCAATAGAATAAGGTAACTTAAATATAGATAGCACCCAGCAGGTACTACGAAATAAATGTTAGTTACTGCTGTTTTTCTATAGACTTTATACTCACTCATGTTCAAGAGCATGGAATTTTGGAATCAGACAGTGTATCAGTGCAGTGTTTATAGTATCAAGTAATAAAAAACTCAATTCCTAAACAATAAGGAAATATTATCTCACTAAGTGTAAGTCTCAAGATAGAACATGCTTCAAAATTGTTTGATGAAACATTTCAATAATTCAATAAGACCCACGTGTTTTCTGTCGTCTATTCTTCCACTCAGAGTGTGGCTTTATCACAGAAGCAGTTTCCTGATGTTAGTAGGATGGCTACAGTGACAGTCATATCTGGTAGATAAGAGAGTGCTTCTTCAAATCATCCAACTTCCTCCTTTGTAGTGTGAGTGGTCCAAATTAGATCACATCTTCTCATTCAATAACTGTTGCCAAAGAAAACCCAAGCTCTGATTGGTTTAAGCCTTGATTCCTGAGCCAATCAGTGGCAAAGAGGATGGGACTGTCGTGATTATCAGGCCCCATTTCTTGAGCTGGGGTCAAATTTGGGTTTATGGAGTCAGATTCACTGTCCACTACTGAAAGCTTGGGTTCTGACACTTACTTGTCATGTCCTTGGGCAAGTTATACAATCATATTGAACTTATTGAATTTCCTCATGAGCAACATGGGTATGAAGCTGAATTGAGATAAAGAAACATGAGAACAAAAGGTTCTACAGAATGCCTGTTATATATCCAGTAAATGTTAATTATTATTAATATTATTATTCATCTATACACTTTCATATTATGTAATAGTTTAAAAATGTATAGTAAAGTGTGAGGTTTTTGAAAATTTGGCATATACTTTTAATCAATTCCTTTATAAGAAGTTATTAATCTCTGAATTTCAAGACATGTATATATGTCATATAAATTTATCTCTTGTTCAACCCAAATGGGTATCTGCCTTAGGATTTTATATATATACGTATATATACACGATATATAGAATGTAAAGTGAATTAGCGTTACCCATAGTACATCAGCAAACATTATTTCAGTCTCGGAAGAAACAAAATAAATATATATATGTGTGTGTGTGTGTGTGTGTGTGTATGTATATATACTTATATATACACACACTATATATATGTGTGTGTATATACATATATGTATATATAAACATACAATTTGGGTTTTGGGTTTTATATATACATATATGTGTACATATACACATGTGTGCATGTATGTACACACATGCATACACGTGTGTGTGTATGTGTGTGTGTG
Organism: Rhinolophus sinicus; assembly: GCF_057876585.1. Taxonomy (NCBI): domain Eukaryota; kingdom Metazoa; phylum Chordata; class Mammalia; order Chiroptera; family Rhinolophidae; genus Rhinolophus; species Rhinolophus sinicus. Next base: position 88,199,512 of record NC_142503.1, read on the forward strand.
TATGTGTGTGTGGTTTCTTTTTTTTTTTTTAGAAAAACATACCGATATATTACAAAGACAGATACAAACCCACTTGGTCCCATATTTATCTACCGGGGGTGCCAAAAAAATGTATACATATGACTTGTAGTCATCTTGTGTTACCGGTATATATTGACTATTGCAATTTTAATAGTTTCTTCCTTTCTTAAAATGTTGTAACTATGTGGTCTTATCTCTTCCTTAGATTATCTTAATTATGAAAAATAAATAAAATTAAGATTATTTCCTTATCTCTCTATACTAATCATTTGTTATACGAGGAATATTCCAGAAACCATTTTCATATTTAACAGATATTGATGGAGGTGGTTCATTTATAAATTGGACCTTTAAAAGAAACTTTTAAAAAGTCACTGTACTTACATACCCTGACAAGCAAGTGTCTTTAGCTTTCAGCCTCGGAAGGAACAAAATCAAAACTGCTCAAGCAAGTTTCCTGGCTAGAGGAAAAGCTACAGTCTCTGAACCATAAGGAGGACAGTAGGGAATCGTATGAAAAAATGGTTCTTGCAAAAGACCAGGTATGTAGTAGAAGAAAGATCATCTTTATTTTAAAAGTTACCCAAACTTACAGGAACTGATAATTCTGCAGTCAATACTGGCTGGGTTGGAAGTTCAAATTTAAGTTCAAGATGGTAAATAACAATTTTGTATTTGCTAAATGTAATTATACACCTGATGAATAGTCACATACAAAAATTAATTTTGTCAGTAATATTTTTAAAGTTTGTTTGATCAGCTAATTGTTGAACCATATTAGCTGAATATTCTATTTATTTTGTAAGTAGTATTGACTGTACAAATGTTTCTTAGTTTTCAGGGTTAGACTTAATCAAGGAATGGTTTCTACATAGTAAAACAAGTGGATCAGAAAATTTGGCATACGCTTTTAATCAATCCCTTTATAAGAAGTTATTAATGTCTGATTTCAAGACATTTATATATGTGTCATATAAATTTGTCTCTTATTCAACCCAAATGGGTATCTGCCTTAGGATTTTATATATATATAGGATTATATATATATATATATATATATATATATATACACACACACACACACACACACACTATATGTGTGTATATATATACATACATATACACACTATATGTGTGTATATATATATACATATGTATATATAAATATATATATACATATATTTATACAATATATGGATTTTATATATACATATGTGTATATATACATATGTATATATATATACACATATACACATACACACACACACGTGTGTGTGTATATGTGTGTGTGTGTGTATATATATATATATATATATATATATATATATATATATATATTTCTTTTTTTTTTTTTTCTTTTTTAGAAAAACATACCCATATATTACAAAGACAGGTACAAACCTACTTGGTCCCATATATATCTACTGGGGGTGCCAAAAAATGTATACATATGACTTATATTCATCTTTTGTTACCAGTATGTATTGACTATTACAATTTTAATATAGTTTTTGCTTTCTTAAAATGCGAATACATTTTTTTGGCACCCTCTGTATATAGAATGTAAAGTGAATTAGCGTTACCCATAGTACATCAGCAAACATTTTTCCCCATCATTTCCTAATTCTTAACACTTTCATGTACTTTGTCTTTGGGCTCTTCCATAGAATAGAGGAGAGATACGGATGGAAGCAATGATTTCTTTAATGATGATTTTTAAAACCTCTAGCAGAGATAACGCCATTCACAAGATTTGAGAACTGGTACATATTTATATCTGGAATACTTTGACTATGTAAAAGTAAGAGTTATATACTTTGTTTCTAAACTTTTCTCCTTTTCAGTGCATTGAGAAATTACAAGCTGAAGTGAAAGCCTCCCAGGAGCAACTTACAACACATGTAAGTGTTTTTCTCCTGTTTTCATTCCTTAATTTACATCATTGTTACCCTGAACATGAACAGGAAATCTTCAGAAGTTATAACTGCGGTCTTTCTGCTGTAAACCAAACCACAAGGCTAAGAAGCACTATTTTTACTGCCTCCACAGAGTGGCTTTCCATAAAAGAATTCTGATTTATGTTGATGATAAAAATTACAGAACTGAGCTCTTCTATATAACCAGATGGTCTGATCAGGTATCATCAGGATAAGAGAATTGGACGATGAACGAAGCGTAGAAAGACAAGGAAGCCAGGCTTCCTAGTTTGGTGAATGAATGGAAGTGGAAATGATAGAAACATTGAATACAGGCCTATAGCAGTTCTTCTTAAACTTATGTATAGCAAGAATTAACTGCAACACTTAAAAACACATTACCTGGAGATTCTGTTTCCTTTATGTGTACAGTGGAACCTGAGGATTTGCCCTTGTAGGTGATGCTAGATTCAGGTAATGCTGATGCTGCCAGTCTTTGGACTATTTTGAGCAGCACTGTTTGATATACATCATTCTGCCTCAATCTTGTGATTTTTAGGCAACTGATCATGTAAACAAACCGGAGATAGAATTGCCCATTTCCGCTGCACGTGCTCCCCTGAAAGAGACCCTGTGAATTTCTAGGGTAAATTTCACTTATACTTTAACCTGTCTTTGCTCAGAGAACAACAAATGAGCATCTCCTGACACAACGTTGTTGTGTTCTGACAGGCGTAGACTGGTCAGGGCCCTGCCACCAGTCCTTCCCAAAGATCTGATCGGCCCTGATGCCCTAAGTGTTTCCTCACAGACTTGCTCCCCATCCTTCGTGATCTCCTCCATCTACAGCTCGGGTGCTAGGCGATGACTTCTTGATTAAGCCCTTGCCAGTCCTGTGAAGCGGCCGATTTGAGCAACAAAGTCCTCAGAGCAATCAGATCTGAGAGGCTGCAGTCCAGAAGGCCTGCAGAAAAAACTCTGCAAAATAATAAATTCTAGTCATCCTTTTGGGGTTTGAAATGAGCTGATCCAGATAAAATCATAGTTATTGTCCCAGTTTTGTGCTGGGATAGAGAAAAGCTAATTTGCTGTGGCAGTTAGCAGAACATTTAACTCTAAATTCAAAATCTCTTTTGACCTTGTACACTCAATTGACTGACACTTAAAATGGCTGAGGCCGGGCTTTGTGACACTGTGATACATTCAGACAGAAGTATATCTCATTAGTCCAGTATCCTGTCACAGATGCCTCTCCCCCAGCCTGCCCCTGAGGGTGCCAAATAATGACTATTGTCAGAGGATATCTCCTCATGCCAGATTGATTCCTACAGTCGTATGCCCAGGGGGTTTTAGCTCAGAATGTTTTGGGGAGAGCCAATAATTTACTAAGGTTCTGATAATAACATCCAGCATCTCTTCATGAAAAACTGTGAAAAAACGGAGTCATGGGTGCCTTAGGGAAATTCCTGTGGTGTCTTCTTCCCTTGCTGAGCTTCTGTGAATTCTATGCCTGTACCAGGCTTGTCTGAACATGGATTGCTTCCTTGTATTAGGGTATGATACCGATGACTGAGATTTCTCTTATGTAATTTTTCAATGTTCAGGTTTTAATATAGCCGTGTAAGCATCAGAGTTTTACTTCAAGTCATCAAGAATATTTAAATAAAAATATTAGGTTGGTGCAAAAGTAATTGCGGTTTTTATAATTACTTTTAACCTTTTAAATTGCAATTACTTTTGCACCAATCTAATAATATTAATAATAGTATTTACTGAGAGTGAGTTATGAGTCTACTATGTGGTAGGTACTTCATATATTATCTGTTTTAAATCTCAATACAACTCAGCAAGGTGGGTATTATTTTTCAGATAAGCAAACTAAGGCTTAGAGATTAAATCACTTGTCACACATGTCAGTTCTGAAACTCATGTTTTTGCTGTCACAACTGGCTGCCTCTCCAAATTAGATTCTCTACATGCCACTTGAGGTATCAAACAGTGTTTACAAAAGTTTCTCCTCAACTTTCTCTCTCTCTCTATTCACTCTGTGTGATTCATCAGCTCATAATGCTTTAACTCGGACTTCCACGCAAACAAACAACTCTCTCCACCCCCACCAAGTTTTTTCTATCTTAATCATCCCCTGATTACAACTCTTTAGTTCTGGTATGAGCACTTCTTAAAACAATGTTCCTGAAAAAATCATTCTAAATGATGTTAATAGGTATTCTGGAAAAAAGAAAAAAATGGGAAAGGCATTGGAAATTAAGTTAAATGAGTGTTTTATAGCAGGACTTCGCAGTGTATAATCAGTCTCCAAGAAAGGGCCATTGCATGTCAGTTTTCAATGGTGTTTGACCATGAATGGCGTTTTAAGCACACAGGTTTGGTGACAGCTGACATATTACATTGAATTAAAGCACTGTGCTTGCTAAATAGGACCTGACTATCTTGCAGACACGCCAGGCTCAAATTCATCATCTTTTATTCCCATCTCTGAAATATGCTGCTCTGTTTGTATTCTCCCAGTGATGGTGAATAATACCAACACTGCTTTTATTTATTCAGGAGCCAAACTACAAAGCAGTGTCAGAATCCTATCTCTCCCTGCCTTCATCACACGTTTAGTTAGTGTCAGGCTCCGAGTATGCTTCTGCATGTTCTCACTTCTTGGTCTTCTATTCCATTTCACTGTCACACTCCTAGCTCTGCTTGATCATTTTATATGTTAATTATTGCTACTGGCCCCAAATTATAAACATATTTGAGTCCAGACCCTCCCTCCCACTGTACACCCACCCTCTGTCCTAATCACAATGTAGCCTGCTTGCTTTCATACCATTAAGTCCTGGTTGCAGTGGAGAGAAAGGATAAAATCCATGTGTAAAGATTTGGGGTGAGGGCAGAAAATCAAACAGAGCCAAAGATTAATGCTCATAGGGAGAATGAGTATTCTGTTGGAATGGCAGAGAAGAGAAAGGGGACTAAGGGACCAAGGTGATGCGAATGGAACTCTGTAGATGGGGTGAGGGTTATTTTGAGAGATTGAAATTTCTCCCAGGAGTTCTGGGGATGCTTAAGATTAGGAAGTAGCAGAGGATATTAACAAGAGTGGGCAGACAGTATGTACTTGAATCCCTTTAAGTGTTTGAGAGTCACATGTAAAGTTTGGAATTCCCATATGGACTGTGGCTCCTCCTAGATGTAACATTACTGTAGGATTTGACCACTGTAGTTGTCTCATGGTTTCCTTCCCTCTATCCTGAGTGGAGTTTCTAAAAGGACCATCCAGACCCCTCTTTTCACTCACTGTCCTCTCTCTGCCTCACACTGACCAGGCTAGTAAAATAAAATGAACTGCTGTCTTTCTTACATATTCAGTGTCAGTTGGTGCTCTGTGACTTTGCTCTCTGTGTTCTCTTGGTCTGGACTATCCTTCCCTCTCTCCTTTATCCACATAATTCTTATTCTTCTTGCAAGACTCATATCAGGCATCAACTTATCCCTTCACCCCCAGAGTATCTTCTCTGGGCTCCCGTAGCTTCCTTACGTACTTCTGTTTTAGCTCAAAATACTATATTTTATTGACGTTATCTGTTTATACATCTGTTCCCCACTAGACTTGAAGGTCATTGAGGGCAGCATCAAGACTGTGTCTCTGTATCCACCACACCAAGTACAAGGCTGTGCACATTGCAACCACTCGATACATTTTGCTGAATTGAATTTTACTCTGATCACGTCATTTTCCCTGTTTCTTAGCCGAGAATAAGACAATGGTTGCCCATTATCCTAGAATGAAGTCCAACCTTCTGACAATGGCATTTGTCACACTAAAAATGAGAGCCTAACCCTTTTTCCTGCCTCTTCTCCATCACATATCTGTGACCCCGCCCCCCCCAAGTACACTCATGCATTCCTGCCCTAGGGACTTTGCTCCTGGTTTCTTTCCACCGGGAATATCTGTCTCCACCATTTGCCAGATTTCCCCCATTGTTCATCAAGGCAGTTCCTTCCAGGAAGATTTCCCTGACCATCAAACCTTCCAATGCCTTCCAAATTGTTAAATCCATTCCTTGTCTATTTTTAGTATTTTGGGGGTACAAGTCCTCAGCCCTGTCCAACCATTCCATCATTGATGACCTGATTATCTTCAGTAGTCCAGAGGTTTGCTCCCCACCTCCATCCTAATGGCTGGCTCATCTCTTGGTCTAGCTAGCCCCGAGACCTGACCAGCACCAAAAGCTCTGTAATGTTCTATGGGGTTATTTCAAAAAGAGAAATCTGGGTAACTGGGTGGTAGACCCTTGAGTGTTATGTTATTCTCTCTACTGTTCTGTATGCTTGAAATATTTCATAATAAACTAAAAAGTTAAAAATATCTGGAAGAAGGAACCCTTCCAATGAATTATACAGCAGGTTTCAAGCTGTTGTATAAATGAGTGTGTCTTTGAAATCAGAAACTCCTCACTTACAGTTCCTGAGGACACATTTAGACTTGGAATATCAGGGTCAGGAATACAGGGCATGGAGGAACCAGCATGGGTACCCATGCCAGACTTTTCCCCAAAATATGGTTTAACTTCATCCTTCCATTCTCTAATGAAGCTATCTCATGCCATTTTGCTTTCTAAATTAAAAATCTACAAGAACCCCCAATTTAGAGCAAGCCTTCTGCTAATTGGTCTTTTCCTACTGTGCTAGAGGGCATGGGTTTTTGCTGTTGTTGCTGTCTGGGCTGCCTGAGCACTCATTAACACATCTTTGGAAACAGCACCCTGCTATCCATTTCAACAGCATCTCTCCCATTGTGTGCAGTCTTAGAGGGCCTGTAATTCAAAGTACCCAATCAGCTACCAGCTGAGGCATGGGCATGTGCCCTAAGCCAGCTAGACTCTGAATACTGTCGTGTTTCCCTGAAAATAAGACCTAGCCGGACAATCAGCTCTAATGCGTCTTTTGGAGCAAAAATTAACATAAGACCCGGTCTTATTTTACTATAAGACCAGGTCTTTATAATAAATATAATATAATATAATATAATATAATATAATATAATATAATATAATATAATATAATATAATATAATATAATATAATATAATATATAGTATAATATAATGTAATATAAATATAATATAATATAATACCGGGATCAAAGGAAAAATAGTCATATATCCTTCCGGTGATGCCCAGCTGAGATCTGTAATTTTTATACTGTTTAAGTTGTTTTTAAAGTGTGGCCCCTGGACTTGTTTGAAATGCACACAGCTGGTAGGCAGCAAGAGGAGATTGGAATGTAGGTATTCGGACTCTAGGGCTCTTGTTTCATAAGCTTGATTTCACCCTTAATTCAGATTCTCTGCTGAATATATATCCCGACACACATGTCAGTTGTGCCAGTAATTTATGATCTTTTAACTTCATTGAATCTATAGACCTCATGGCAGAGTTAATCAACCTGAGAGACTTAGGTAGTAGGCTCTAAAAGCGCCCACTTGGAGCCAGTGAGGAATAGGGAAATTCCTTCCCAGTGGGCCATTCTTTTAGAGCCAGATATGTTAATCTAAATGGAAAATTCCTCAGTGATTATGTATGAACAGAACCCGTTGGTACTGAATGGCAGCCTATGGGATAAATCTCAGGACTATTTTATTGCATTAGTTTATTATATTATACTAACCCCTCTCTGCATCTGACACTCTTTGCTGGATTATCTGGACTAGATGATTATTTGACCCTTTATTTTAACTTTTCTGTGGTTATTCCATGGATCATCTCCCACCTGCTTGATCTGGAGAGGCTAAAAATCATAGAAGAATAACAGAAGTTTTCAAAACCCACTGGTGAATGTTGCTGCCAAACTTCTCTGTGAGCTTGGAAAGGAGGGGGTTCTGGGCTGTCCCTCCACAGCAGCAGGCTCCTCGTAACCCAGAGTCAGCCTGGGTCTAATGCATGGTGCCTGCCACACAGTAGGTTCTCAATAAATATTTGTTCAATGAATGAATCAGTACGTCAATGAGTAAGTGGGGGAATAAAGGTGAGCACCCTTGCAATTCCAGAAGTAACATTTCAGGCCCCACGATTTCTAAAAGAGGACGTCACTTCCGGCCCCAACCTAGATGACCATTTCTACCAGACAGCTCTGTGCTTACCTGTGTTCCAGGAGCTAACCAGGAGTGTCACCTTGGGCTTTAAAAAACTTGGATGAAAAGAAACATATCACAGAGGAGTACCCGAAAAACAGTCAATTTTGTTTTTCTTTCAGCTGGATACCCAAAAATCCTTCCTGAATTAAGTGAGGTCAGCAGAAAGCCACATTTCTGGACTATATCAAGTTGTCCTAGAATTGCTTTTATGAACAGGGGAGGCGGTTTGGCATGATTCTAATGACTTAGTTTGGGAAGATTTTATAAGAAATTGTCCTGTGAAGCTTATTACTGTATTTCCTGTCAGATTACTATGGAGGACTTTTATTATTATATCAGAGAGTATGCATTTCTGCACCAGAAACATTGGCTCTTTCACTGAGCACTGGGCTTTCACTGATTGCATTAGTTTATTATATTATACTAACCCCTCTCTGCATCCGACCCTCTTTCACTGAGCACCATGAATTCTAGGTTTCTGTAAATGGTTATTCTGACTACCAGCAAGGCTACAGCCAAGTTCTCTGTGCCTCACCTTTCACAAGTGATTTCGTAGACTGTCAGGGCATGAATTGTGTGAACCAAACTTCCCACTTGCTTCCCTTCACTTCCATTTACCATGGCTCTCCAGCTTTTATTTTAGTGGCTTCTAACGCAATATATTTACCTTTTCAAGTTACCCTAAATTCTTTCTGAAATGTGTCAGTGTCACATTAAAGCAACAAATCATAAGGGAAGTACTCAGACTAATTCCACAAAGGCCTTGAGCAGTTCTTTCAGAGTCGGTTCCATGGACCATAGATTCAGTTACTGTATGTCTCTTACTTAACCTCTGAGGGGCTGCTCACTGGCCACAAGAGAGTAAATAACTATCATGGCAAGTAAGGACCTTGACCAGGTCCCTACTATGTTTCCTTTGACAGCCTCATCTCCTGACATTCTTCCCCATACCTTACTTCCAGTTGGAACTCAACAATCACGCTGATTTGAGATTCACTAAGAATTCCTCCAGGTTCAGGCCTCCATTCTGTAGTCAACTGGACCCTTTACCCCTGCTTCAGCCCCTACTCACCTTTCAACACCTGGTGCATATGTCCCCCAGATGCAAGCCTCTCCTGACTCCTCAGGCATAAACTACCCTTCGCTCTAGAGCACATTCTATGGATCGCTCTTTTAGCCTTTATTCTACTCCATTAGCTGCGTCCCCAAGTCCTGGGACTTGGCTTTATTCACACATAGTTCTTGACACAAAGTAGGTGTTCAATAGATGCCTTGCTGAGTAAACAGGATAAGAAAATGAGACAATGCATCTATCTGCTCTCCAATGTTAATTTCTAAAAATAAAACAAGCCTGTCCCTCTACTTTATAGTAAATCATCCAGAAAAGATACCAAGAAATTATTTATTTATAATTTTATCCTACTTTCAAGAAGGAAGAAACAAAATCAAAAATTTGTATCTTAAATGGATATAACCTGGTGTTTTATGAATATTAAACATTATTTGTTTTCCTGCTCTAATTTTATACTATTATTAAACATTAACTATAATGTTCAATTTAACCATACTTATTTATTTATACTGCAATTTCACAAAGAATTTGAGGTAGCCTATAAGAAATGCAAGTATGAAATAGCAGAATTTTTAACGTACATAAATAATCATAATTGAGAACATATATTTTGAAATAAAATAGCAATAAAAGGAGAAAAAATAGAACATGTACATTTTAAATCGTAACTTCCCATACAGTACAGTTGAAACAGAAATACAGCTTTGATCTTTCTAACAGCCAAAGGCTAAACGGAAAATGATCAGATAACTATTTCTTTTCATATTAGAATTAGGGGGACGGATGTTGCCAATTATTTTCTAATGAGTTAATTCTGAAATGAGATTTTATGTTGTATTTCATATAGGGAATATTGAGAGATATTGTTGGGAAAAAAGCCCATCAAAATTATCAGATCAACAGAATAATGGATTCTATATGCTGGTTCAGTAATTTCCAAAAAAGAAGCCAAAGGCATAGCATGAAATAGTTAATCTTTCCTTATTGTAATTACAGCCTAGCTGGTACTGAATATTTTTTTCAATCCCCAGCTATTTATGATAATCTAGAAGGCAAATTCAACAGCATTCAAAGACCACAGAAGTGATGCGGAAGAGGGAAGGTGGCCAGAACAAGTCATGTGAGTCTGGAGAGTGCATGACTTACATAAAAAAGAGAATAAAGCCCAAGTTGGTCAGATTATTCAGTTTTTCAAAAGATGAAAATCCAAATTTTGCGTGAAATTTACTCATTTATAAATGTTGGCAATTAATTCAAATAAAATAGAATGCTCTGTGTGGCAAACAAACAAACAAACCGCCAAGCCCCCCACATTTATAAGTAGTCTAAATATAAACTTTACACTGGATTTTAAGTTTAGAATGCCATTTTCTTACCTCTGTTTTGCCATTTAAAAGATGTTCTTTACAAAGGACATGGATGTGTGGTGATTGTGAGGGGAGTTAGTTTGTTTCTGTGGTTGTTGCTTCAGCCACTGTAATTTTGTTGGTTAGAATAATGTTAGCTTTGTAACAAATAGACCCCCAGATTTCAGTGGCTTAACACAATAGATGTTTATTTCTTGTTCATTCAAATAACAGTCTACTGCTACTTGAGTGTGAGTGTTCTTATTAGGATGCTCTGCCATCTTGGACATGCACACTCCCAGATTGCTCTGGGATCATCTCTATTCCAGTTGGCCAGAGGGGAAGAGATCATGGAGATATGTACCTGGGAGACTTATTATGGGTCATACCAAGAAGTGGTACCTTGCTTCTGCTCACTTTCCATTGGCTAGAACTCAGTCATGAGGCCACATGAATTGCAAGGAGTGCCAGCAAAGGTAGTGTAGCTGTGTACCCAGGAAAAAGAGGGGAGCATGGATTTTAATTGTCATTCATCTTATCTTGGATCTGTAAGTAGTTGATAATTTATTTCCAGAGTGAAGGATATTAGAAATTGGTTTATTATTATATTATTGTACCAGGTGAAACTTGAGATTAAAATTTATGCAATAAACATCAAATGGTATGGGAGAGAATGTATAATATCCCTTCATGTCTTGCTCCATGATATTCAATAGACGAGAATACCACATTCCTTCTTTTTTAAAAGAATAAATCCAACCTGACTCAGGTCCCTTTTATTATTATTAGCAGGAAATTTGGTCTCAGCCATTAGAAAGAGTGGTCTTCTCTCCTTCCTGGGGTTTGCTATCTAAAAGTTGGAGGACATTATTTTCTAGTCAGTTGTGGCTGCCCTTCCCTCTGCTCCGTGCCCATTCAAAGACCTGTGGCTCTTACTGTCCAGTGCTAAGCCTTAATAGATTTGTGGGAACTGCCAGTTTATATATAGCACTCAGGGTCCAGCCTCCTTCCACACATCTGCCTATTTGAGGTCTTATTACCCTGAGGACTTACAGAGAAGTGGAGTATGGTCCCTGCCATCTGAAGAACCCCCAATACTTCATTTTCTTTGTTTTGGATGAGCCAACATCCTTCCCTTAGGTTTGTTTACTTTCTTTTCCTTCTCTAAGCACCAGACTCTATTTCCTCCCTACTTGAGGTATTTTTAGGTTGTTTTATTAATGAGATAAGGCTTCTTAACCAAAGGCTTTCCAGGTGCTCAAAAGTCCATCAAAAGTTATTCATTTCCTCTCCTTGCATGGGAGTCAGAGATGGCATCATTGTTGGAATAGGGGCAATTTCCCTCCATGAGGTTGAAGTTTCCAGGTTGTATTTATTTGAAACTTAAGGGACTGTCTAAAGAGTTATGTAGAAATGTATGCTTGGGTAGTTGAGTGGATAGTGTATTTGTGTTTCATTTTGTTGATAAATGTGAAGTATTGAAATTATTAAGTAAAATAAAATCTGAGCTGTTAATGTTAGCTATTAACATTGAACTTGATTGTTTATTCACCTGTTAGATAGCTTCCAATCCCCAGTGACGAGTCTATCATCAGATTACTAGGTGGTAATATCCATAGGAGGAAATGTGAGCTTTTACTTAATCATGAGTTATAATAGAGTCTTTGGCAAGTTCTGAGAAGAGACAGGCTAAACGCCTGAACTTCCCCTCCTTAACTTCGTCACAATACCCCCACACACACACACACACACCCCTCCCCACCCTAGTGAACTGAGTGAACTGATCAAATGTAAGAAACGGATAAGACATTTTCCCCCCTGAACATTCAGGAGAGACTACATGGGATTAGAGCCCTGCTCTAGTCACGGTACTTGTTATGTGACCTTGGGTAGGTTGCTTGATCTCCTTGAGGCTCAACTTCCACATCTGCAAAATGATAATAATAAATGTGGCTCACAGGGATGTCATGAGGATTAAACGTGTTACTGATGAAATTCTTAGATCAGTACTGGCCACACAGTAAAACTGATATAAGTGCTTGCTAATTAATTAAACAAAACAAACAAAAAACCCCAGCAAATATTCCTATAGCTTGTTCAGTGCTAAGCTTGAGCAGCATTCTTGGTGAGAGAACGTCCTGAAAATTTAACATCATGCTTATCTGTAAAATGGGATAATCATAGACCCTGCCTCAACGGTGTTACTGTGGGGATTAAATGAGCTGATACAGGTAAAGGGTTTAAAAGGTCCTGGGGCATAAACAACTCTGATTAATGCTGCCATTAATTGCTGCTGCTGCTGCTGCTTTATCCCGATGATCATTTGTCATATATGCTTTGACATTTATGTAATTGTCTAAAAGCATACATTTTTCAGTGCCAGACTCCATTTTCTTGAGCTGAACTCTTAAGTACTTCACAATAAATACAAGTCCCTATTGAACCCAAAGAAGTACTAATTCTTATGAACCCTTATTCCTTCTGCCCCTGAGAAGATTGTGTGTGTAGGCAAGGGTCTGCTCCTGCCACAGGAGGCCCAGAGGGGCTAATATGGGTGTTTTTGCTTAACTTCAGTTCAATAAGAACAGGGTCTGCATTAGGCAGCTGTCAATGCCACAGGGAATGGAAAACTACTGCCGAGGAGTTTTCCACCTGGAAAAAGATCATCTTTGATGCTTAGTGGCAATTCAGACCACACGCCTGTCCCCCGTCTTTGTCTTCCTAACTTTTACTCTCTCAGCTCCCTGGAGAATGCTATCCTAACCGATTCTCTCCAGTTCTTGCCTGACACCGTAAACAAACATCCCAACTGGGAATTTTGATGATGCATATTCCCCCACATGAAATGAAATGCAGCTGACTTAGCCAATGTTTCTTTGACATTCATTTTTGAATGAATATTTCTGGAAACACTGGAGTGTCTTTAGTGAGGACGCCATTAAGGACAGAGGGAGTCGGCTGAAAAATGTCTTTCCATGAGATCTTTTTTGATGTTATTCTTCAATTTCCTGATTTCAGTGCCCAAGATAGGATTTAAATTGTCCCTATTTTATCCTTCTGTCCTTTTTCTGTTTTAGCCTTCCCATTCTCAAATACTGTCAGGAATTTCTCTAGAATAGAAGCACCCTCCTTTGAATTGAATGAGGAACCTCAGAGTTGTCGAGAATTTACTTTTAAACAGGGAAATATTCATACAGTTTCCTAGAAATCATTGAGGATGTCAATCCCTTGTTTTGAAAAATTGAAAAAAGGAAGTTGTTTCTAATTTTAAATGTTAATTTAAGTATCTGCTAATGTGCAGATGTTTATCACGTGTATTGTTTCAAATGTAAATAATCCTATCTTTTGCCCAATCTCTTCTCTTTGCTTTAAGTGCCCTTTATTGAGAGCTGACTTAAACCTCACCAGGAGACTGTAGGGAGAGAGAAGGGATAGAGGAGAGTTCACTTAAGCCTTTAGAAACGAGGAGGTATTGTCATAGTCTCACAACGTGTAACAGTAATCAGCAACCATACAAATAAATGATTTAGACAGACTTGTTTAAACGGGTGTGATTTCTCAGAGAATAACTAGGTCAGAGAGTCAACAAATGATTTAGGTGTGAGTCATCTTAAAAATAAAGAAAACCTATAATAATAACTGCACACCTTTTTAAACTTTTTTTCATTAAAAATTGGTGGCAATATTGTATTGGGGGCCCTAAGGAGGACTTGCATTTCTCACAGAAAGGATGCAAGAAATTCAGAAGATTCCAGGAAGAGTCTAAGGAATGCAAAACCCAAAGAAATAGTTATCGATTGTTCTCTCTTCATCTACTTTTGCTGATCCTAACAAACCAGTCTCTTCAAGCTTAATGGGTGCAGGGAGCCTTGGTTGTGAGTTGTTATTGTCTGTCCTCACGGAAGAACCAGTGAAAAGGAAGGATTAAGGAGAAGTGGGAGGGGAGGCTTGGCGATCACCCAGGGAGGCTGCTGCCAGCGTAGGGGAGAATGCAGAGCACCCGAGAGTGGGAGTGGGAGCAGGAACAATGCAAACAGTCAGACTGGAAGTTCAGAGGAGGGCATAGGCGGAAATGAGAATAGGAGGCATTATTCTGCTTTGTGGAATTGCTAATGAGAATACAGCTAGATGTTTACATTAAGCTTTAAAACAAGTCATGTCCAGTTTGAGCTCATGAAAATGTTTCCCTCTCAACGTACTTCCACTACCGAAACACAACCATCCCCAGAAATAGAGCTCATGAGTAATTAGAAATAGAGCCCAAGTAATTAAAGAGCTCTATCAGAGTAACCCTTAAAAGGCTGCAGTGTTCAGCTAGTCATTGCAGACATAAGTTACACTAGATGGAAACCTAGGATTGAGGTGGATTTTGGCCTGAACAACTACCATGTTAAATGTTCAAAAATGTGTAGTTTTCAGCACATTGAAATAATTGAAAGTAGAGTTGGAGAGAGACCTAGTAATATATTGAGGATACTTCCATGACTTCTCCAAGTGTATTGCCTCCGGTGTTTACTTTGCCTTTTGGCCACAAATCTTAGGATAAGAACTTAGACTTCAGGATGACTTCCTAGCTAATCAATCGTTTGCTGGTCAGTTTCAAGTCTAACCCCTTCGGAAGTTCATGATGATGAAATTATATGCTACTTGGCTCCCACTGTTCTCTCATTCATGTCTTATGTATCTGCATTGTCTTAAACATTGTTGAGGATAAACACTTGTATTCAAAAATCATCTTTAAGTATGACAAGTTGAAATGAACTGGGGAGCTTCTAAAAATACTGGATCTTGGGTCCCACCTGCCCCTCCCCCCTCACCCCCAGAGGCCTTGATTCATCAGTCTGGAGTGCAAACAGGGCATCAGGACTTTAAAAATCTCCTTAGATCCTCCTAATGTGTAACCAAAATTTAGAACCACTGCTATAAGGAAGAGATTAACTATTCATAGTTTATGTCGCACATTATACCAAATGGTATGATGGCAGTAATCAAAAATTATTATGGGACCTGAAAGAAACTACTCCTAATTCAAGCTGGAGATGAAGATTGCTCTGGGAAGCCTTCAGGGGTGGGGTGATACCTGAACTGAGTATTAAATTATGTAGAGGAATTGGCCAAGTGAAGATGAGCGTGAGAGAGATCTAGACAGAGGAAGCAGCTTGTCAAAGGTAAGGAGAGATAAAGGGCCTGAAAGTTATTATATCTTCAGAAAAGGACTAAGTAAAAGCCCAATAGGCATCTTATATATTTTGTAGCTGGCTGCAGCCATTGAAAGTTTCTTCAGAAACCAACTTTCGGCAATGCTGGGACTTCAGGTCATAGCATCTTCTTACTTTTCTCATTTGAGGAAAGGCAGCAATATCCTAGTAGTCTGTATTGTGGATTCACAGTGGAAGAAGAGAATCTAGCAGTGCTGGACTTTTCCAGTGAAGTTATTAGCTGTTGAAATGGATCCTGGAGTTATTTGTCTTGTAAAGGTATCTAATACATGTCTACTCATATCAGTTGCAGAGTCACTTTTCCAGAAGTGCTTGAGCTGGTGGTCCCAGGTAAAGATCCTCTATTGTCCCTAGATCAAGTAACCATTGAACAGCAGGGAGGGTGCAAACTAGGAAACGAACTGAAAAAGAATTTCCTTATAGAGGAAGCGGTGCCTACTTCTTACTTATCCCTAAAAGAACTTTGGGTGTTGGATAGTCACCTCCTAATTATGTCAACAGACACTTCTGTAGGTTCTCAGTCCTGTATTCCTCCCATCTTTCAAATCTGATTTCCACAGAAATACAGGTGGTTCTCTGGTAGGTTAAACAATCTGTGTGTTATTTCCAGAGGAATATTTGAGGTTATAGGGGGATCGCCTTTATCTGATATATGATAATATATATGTTCTCTTTTATTGAATCTGGGTGGTCGCTTCTATAATACGGCTTTAAAGATCTAAAATGAAAGAAGCTTTCATCTTGGCAAACCTTTAACAGCACAGTGAAAGTCAGCAGAGGAGCCAGGTCTTCTGATGGTTGTTTCTTTTCAGATATCCTCATAAAATATATGTACATATATATTGTATATATGGCATCATGGCTTCTGACATCCTTTCACAAAGAAGTTTCCTGTAGGCTTGGATCCTCACAATTTATAGGGAGATTCACCAGCTGATCCAAAGTTGAAGAGTCATTGGTGTCACATTTGTAATAGGAGGAAGGATGGGAGATTAGACTCCAGCTCCTCAGCGCAAATGAATAGGCCATTGTCTATAATGTGCTTATACTTGGTCAGGCAGCCTGGGTCTCCATCTTCTGGGATAACTTTATCTTTTGTTCTCACAAAATATTTTAAAGCGCGCGCATGCACATGGGCACATATACAGGCGCGCGTGCACACACACACACACACTAATATTTTTAACTTAACCTTAGCATTTCATACAACCATCTGTATATTCTTATTGATTAGTGTTGTTTTAAATTTTTTGTGTTCTGAGCAGCTTATGCTGTGAATTTTGTGTGTAGAACTGAATGATGATGATTTCTCTCAAAACGTTTCACGTACATCTAACACCATTTCATTCATATTACATTTCTAAATAAGTCATTCTTTAAAAGTCATTTTGCTCAGCCTTTGCGCTACAGCTCCAAAGTGTAACCTAATGAATATTTGGCCAAAAGGTCATAATATAATGGTTTATGAATTTAAAAATTTCCCCTCCCTACTTTGTCACTCCTATGTCAATAGCATGCAGTTTTTATACTCTATAACACAGAAAAACAAACACTCATATTTTTAAGTTGAGATGATTTTTCATTGTTGTTTTTATAAAAATATGACCTTCTATATATATCAACTTCCAACTACATGTATTACCTTTTCCCCTTATCAATACGTCATAGGCATCTTTATAACATTATTATTAATGGTATACTCTAAAACTAGTGAAATTTATAAGGATTATTTTAACTTAAATATATTTTTAATATAAAAATGTCTCATTACCTTTTACACCACACTTTCCATGCCCTCTATTCACCATCTGGACACTTTTCAAACATCTTTTTCCTCCCATCCCCATAATATGCACATACTACATACGTAAACAGGTAAACACACACACACACACCAGTTATAACTGAGCACTAGTGGTGTGTTAGTGATTGTTTAACAACCAGTTCTTGGGGGGCAGGGGGAGGAGCCAGGTTTATAGTGTTCGCCTATTTCAGTGGTTTAAATACTTCATCCCACCATGTCCCTTTTTAAGCTCCTAATCTTAGATAAACCAGTCCCCAGTATTTCTGACATTTTAACAACTTGTTCTCATGAGCCTGTATGAGCTGGCTCCAGAATGTCACTGACTGAGGCTATGGTGTCAACTGTAGAAGGTGCTGTGATGTGTATAGTACATCCTGGGGCTGGTGGAAAGACTCATCTAAGCACCAGCCTCTCTTTCAAGAAATCCAAAACGTCATTTCAGCCCCTTTTCTTGATCCAAAGTTAACAAGAGACTGGAAAACTCATCTTTCTAAGGATCCCATGAGTCTCTTCGAAATTCCCTCGGGATCTTTAATGTGGGGTTGGGAAACCAGGTTTTTATGAGCTTTCTGGGTTTATCTCCTTTTACCAATGTTGAAGCTAAAAGTTGATCCAGGCATCCTGCAAAAGAGTCATGAAGCCCAGCTCAGAACCTCTTGTCCCTGGCATCTGAAATCCAGAGTTACAGAGAAGATGGGAACGTGAGAGATCAAGTACCTCCTCAGGTGGTCCTTAAGCCCAATGATGTTTGAAGAGCTTTCCAAATGGGTGACTATTTCCTCCATGATAGTATGACTGTAACTGCCATAGAAGCCTTCAGCTACAAGACGGAACTCCGAAACCATGGAACAGAAAGGCTAACATAAAGTCCAGTTAATAATGAATCTTTCTATAAAACTTAATTTTAAGATAACGGTAACTATTTCCCAAACTTGATTGGCTACCTTGGTTTCAAAAACTTAAATCAGGGGACAGTAAAGGGAAGATTTAAAGAAAGTAAAATATAGAGAAAAGCCAATATGAATTGGATTCTGGCATTTTCTAGGGCCATATTTGAATCTGTTGCCCTGATCCTTTTTCACTAAGGACCAGAAACTTTCCAATGTTATTTCAAGAATGACATTCTGGGCTCGGTAGGACCCTGCCTTAGAAACCTAATCAGGAAGTGAAGAGGCTTTCACTTGACCCCTTGGGTACATTGATTAGCCTTGGGACTCTAACCCCATCCCGGTTAAAGCCTTTGCAAAGAAGTTTTTCCCATCTATCGTTTGTCTTGGGACCCAAACTGCCCACAGGTCTGAGGAAATTGAGAGAGATCAGAAAGAGTTAAAAGCTTTGCTTAAGGCTTCTTTATTCATTTCCCAAATATTTACAGGATGCCTATGGTGAGATATGACAGTAAACGAAACAGACAAAATCCCTGCCCTTACGGAACTTATATTCTAATGGGGCGAGAAAGACGATAAGCAACTAAGCTAATAAGTATGTAAAGTATCAGATGGTGAAAAAAGGCTAAAGAGAAAAATAGAATATGGAAACTGGGTAGGGATCTTAGTAAAAGGGGGCTATTTGATATAGAGTGATGGGGAAAGAAAACACGGATAAGATGATATCAGAGCGGAGATGGCAGGGAGTGAGGATGTGAGCTCTGGGAATGTCTGGGGAAGGACATCCCACCAGA
Source organism: Rhinolophus sinicus (assembly GCF_057876585.1). Classification (NCBI taxonomy): domain Eukaryota; kingdom Metazoa; phylum Chordata; class Mammalia; order Chiroptera; family Rhinolophidae; genus Rhinolophus; species Rhinolophus sinicus. The sequence continues at coordinate 88,218,719 of NC_142503.1, forward strand.
GGCTCCAGGAAGGGCAAAGGCCACATGCTTTGTTTCAGAGCACAGATCTCTGCAAATGAAGAGCTCCCACAGCGTGACGAATGCAATGGCCCTCAAGAGTGAGGTCCTGCTGCTGTCGGGTCAGATGCTGTCCCTCAAGCCCCCGAGGCCCCGTGAATGACACCTAGATTCAGAGCGAGATTACATCTGTGTTGCAGTCCGGATAGTTCCTTGCTGTCAGGCCCGAAGGCCAGATTTCCAAGAAGAGAAGGAACCAGTGTTTCTTGACACAACTCAAGAAGTACCCCCAGTCCAGCAAAACGCTTTGCCTATCAGCTCTGAATTGCAAAAGGGAAATTCAGGCAAACACGACTTTCCCCTAAAGGTGTTTACTGTCGTGTTTGGTTGATTTGTGCTTGTCCTCTGAGTAATTACTGACAATAATAGTACAGCTGGTAATCTGATCACACAGGTGGCTCTCCTACACTTTGTGTGGGTAAAGTCCGTCTTTTCAAGTCTGTGGGTACAGTTGATATTGACAAAGCGCGGGGCTGTTTGCAACCACACCTCTTTCCCACCCCACCTGCCAGGTTGATCTATGTGCGTTTGGGATAGTCCAAAAGACTCCATTATGCCTCATTACCGGAATGCACATTTTAGTATGTCCTTACCATATTATTCTCCTCTCTCTACTGATTTCCAATTCAATTCCCCACAGTGAAGATTATTTTACTAGTGAACTGGCTTCTCTCGACCATATACGTTAAAGGCTACAAAGGTACACTGGGCCAGCTTTCCCCCTTCCTAGCCAGTCAATGCTACTCTCAAGCCTTGTTGCAGTTTTTGTCTTACTTCTAAAACAGTCAATGAGAAACTGTAGAACTGCTCTCATTGGAAAAAGCCATCCCCAAAGTTCCGTTCACTCTCTGACCTCCAGGATCACCTTCAGAGTCCTCTTTATATCTTCCAAAGAGGTCATAGGATTTTTCCTCAGTGCCTCCTAACAATCATGTTTTAGAGATTTGATTAAAATTGGTGAAAGGCTTTCTGTTCCAACTGTGCCCACACAAAAGAATCATTATTGATTTGACCTTAGTTGCCAACTAGCTAATTTTTTCTTTGCTGATGGAAATCATAGACATTTCCAAAATGTTCAGTCCTCATGCCACCCAGCACCCCAGGCCAACCCCAGGTTGTCACATCAGTGGTGTGCACTTCACCCAACAGCAAGGTTCTTTACCATGGACATATTCAGGAAAGAAGTGAGAGTAAACTAATGGAAGACTAAAACGTCTAATATCATCCCTCGGCTTTTGAGAAACAGCAACATCTAGGAGAGCTTATCTTTGAGGACATAACCAAGGCTGAAATCTGTGGTTCACTTAAGAAAAAAGTTAGCAACTGTCATTTTCGTTGCAACATTAACAATAATATCAACAACTTCTTGCCGAGTCCCTTGAAAGGAAGGGATAGAGAGAATAATATAACCTTTAGTTTTGATTGAGAAAGGTACCGGAATCATTCAATGTCCCATGAAATTCATTTGAATGGATCCTATTTAAGAGTGCCAGCTGGAAGAAACATTACTTATAAAAGCAAACAAACAACATTCAGTAAGGAAGCAGAACCTGTGAAATAATGTGGAAAACTTTTATTTCAGAACTCATGTTCTTAATGCTTTCCTCATTGGGGGTTCATATAAATTAAACAGACTTGCTTGTTTCCAAAACTCCCCAAATTTTTCACTAATGGAGCTCTAAGTACTTTTCTCATAGAATGTCACAGATAAAAAGACAAAGATACAGTTGCCTAGATTTTGGGTAGCACTTAATTTCAACGTTGTCTTATATAAGGATGAAATCAGAATCTGTGTTTAAAAAAAAAATCAATTGTATCTCATGGTGATAGGAACCTGTGTGTTACATAAAATGTGGGATCAACACATAACTCACCTACCTTTTCTCCTCCTGCCCCACGGGAGATGCTGTCCTCCAGTCAAGGTCACTCCCTCTTGGAAAAGAGAGTGTTCAGGAAGTCACAGAGCTCCTTATGAAGTAGCCTCTGTTTTCACCACCTATGTCAAGATAAACAAGGTTGTGTTGGTACCAAATCTTTGAACTCAAACATATTTGCTTCAAGAGAAACAATGGAAGTTTTTATTAAAAAGTTTTGATATGGGAGAGGACAAGTTTGGTAGTTGTTTAAGCACATGAGCTGATTTTTAAGATAATCTGTATATCTTGACAGGAATGCCACAACAGAACTGTCTGGCTCTTTGACCAGATTTTGATACTCTTATAAAACTAATAATGAAGATATAGTCATTAAGTGTTTGTTTGAAGAGTCTTGTGGAGGATTGACTAAGAATGGATAGTCATTTGGAAAGAGATTGCTAATAGCACTTACTTCTGTTTCATCTATTAAAACTCATTCCCAATATACAATGAACATAAAAACAAGTTATTCACAATGATATCAGAATGACTGTTCAGAGACACAGCCAAGAAGCCAGCGAATCATATTAACGGTCTCTCTCTTACAACATAGATTACTGTATTTGAAATAAAATGAACTTCAGTGATGGGGGACAGCGGAAAGTGGTCAAGATTTTGAAAAGTAGAGGAACCACTGCTTTAAACCACAATATACTCTGAAATGTATTAAAGTCAGAGAAGTGTGAACACGAGCGTTTTTAAAAAAAACTGGGGATGTTGTCAGATAGACAAGCTGCTTTAGCAGAGGTGAAACTAAATGTGTGACAAAAGGCTTATCTTCCTTTGGCTGTTCTCTTCCCACCCTCTGTGTTTTCTGAAACACAGATAAAATGCGCTGTCCATTTATCTTTTAAGAGTATGTCAAGACTTTAGTAAGGATTTGGCTTCAAGTAAATCTAGAAGTTATGTCTTCTAGAGACAACTCTCTTCAGCTCTTCTGAGATTTAAACTTGGTCAGTCTTCTCCTTGCTGAGTTTTGGCCCACAATGAACTTGAATTCAATTCCGTAATGACATTAGAAAAAAGTCCCTTTTATTGGAACAAAAATCAAGACTGCTTCTCAAGTTTTCCAACCTCCAATGTCTCGATGACATCAGGACATTTAACACAGTAATTTTTTTTAAAGAACTATGTTTTGATCAGTGTACGTTTCTATAGATAATTTGAAATTGAATATCAAAACATTTATATTCATTTTTTTAAATATGATAAATCAAGATAAAATAGAAACACAGTACACATCATTATTCTTGAAGTGGATGAATTAAGTCACCTATGTATTTTCTCCAAGGCCTGTGCTCCAACGCATTGGCAGTAATACCATGTTTCCGCGAAAATAAGACCTAACCAGACAATGAGTTCTAATGCATCTTTTGGAACAAAAATTAACATAAGACCCGGTCTTATTTTACTATAAGACCGGATTTTATATAACATAAGACCGGCTCTTATGTTAATTTTTGCTCAAAAAGACGCAGTACAGCTGATGGTCTGGCTAGGCCTTATTTTCGGTTAAACACGGTAGAAACAAGATGTGCATATGGCTGGGCAGACTCCACAAAGTAAGCCATGAAAATTCCCCAAGTGCAAAGGCTTTTCCAGAAAAGTCCATGTGTTCCTTCATTTCTTCTAGGAAAAGTAAAAAGAGTATACAGGTTTCTCTATGGGCACCGAATACCCATTCAATCAAGACTCTGAATCCTGGTAGTAAACTTGAAGAGGCAGTTTCTAGTGCTTTCTTTTAGCATCTGCTTTGTTTTGGGGCCCACAGAACATTCACTGTGTCCTTAGGGAATAAAGCCTTAAAGAAGAAGCATGAGGCCCTGGAGTTCTTTCCATTTGAGATGTTTTTGATGGTAGTATCTGAAAACCCAGTGTTGGTTTAGAAAATTAGTTGATTTTTTATTACTATAGTGGTGAATGATTAGCCTACAGTCTTGGAGATTTCTGACATTTTTCAAGTTTTGCATTTAGACTGGCATGGTTTATTGCATCTTTAAATACAGAACCTTACTGTACTTAAATATTTAATCAGTATAAAAGTGTTAGGCGAGGTCAGCAGAAGAACTTCGTGTGCTAACTGTCATTGATGCTGGAAAGTGGCCCTGGCACTGGACGCAGCTCACAGCTGTGCAATGTACTGGGACTGTCCTGAAATACTGGACCCACATATAAATGTGAAGACAATAAAGAAACTCTTGCCTCCAACTTATCTTTCTGTCTGATAACAACTTCCTACTCCTTTGGGGTATCCCCAACCATTCTTGGACAGAAAAGCAAGAGGTGTAACATATACCTGGACTCTTCTGCATGAAATCCTTGACCGAGGCTGGCAATTTCCCATACGTTTATTTGCTAAGAAATTGCAGGCTTGACTCATCAATTCATTTTAAAATCTCTTATCATTTTTTTTTTTTTTTTGAAGAAATTTAAAGTTCCTTTACTTTCCATTGATGGATTCTGGAAAAAAGGCTGGAAGTCTCTTGAGTAATTAGAAACTATTGGGAAAAATACATTACACTTGAGAAGAGCAGTGAGTCATGGCACTTATTTGCTCTATTATTATTAAGTAACAGGAATGGCCTAATGATTAAACATTTTGATCCATTTGGAATCAGTGTCATTTAACTTTCCTTTGCTGTCATCACACTGTCCTTGAAAGTTGTATGAGTAATAAGATAAAAGTTCACTTAAGGTAACTTCCGGATTTTTCAAGCACAGTCGAGTGATCTGTTGTACTACTAATACATTCAAACAAAAAGACAAAATAAGGGGTCCATCAGAAATAGTATAATCTTTGCTTACTAATTACTTTTATGTGTTCATTTACTAAATACTTATTAATCATCTATTATGTGCCAGGCTCTGTGCACATACAACCGTGAACAACTTAAAGACCGCCTCTGTCTTCTGACACTTTCAGACTGGTGGAAGCCACAATCAAGTTAGAAGATATTTGCAATGAAGTATGAAAAGTGCTAAGAGAGGGTAAATACACCCCTTTGTGACGACACCTGGGAATAGCCCTTAAGAGCAGGTCAGGAGGTTTCTCAAAAGAAATGACACATAAGTTGAAACATGACACATTCCTAGACGTACAGGTGAGAGAATATCAAGCAGAGGAGTATAATGTTCATTTCTTCAAAGAGGACCTTGGGCATCTTCTGGAACAGAAAGTTATCCAGAAATAAGGCTAGAGGTAGGCATTGCCAGTAGCAGTGGTAGCCACTGAATGGGTTTAGATAAAATCAGAGTGATATTTTAGAAATATCAAAGAGAGAGCAATGTGGAAAATGACCTGGAGAAGATGGGCCAAGGATACCTACTGAAGTAACCTGGGTGGGAGGTGATGGCTTCCCTGGGACAATGAGGATGGAAAAAGGAAGCGGCATAGGCAGGACAGTGAGAGCCTACAGATGTGCAGAGGGAACGGGGAGAACCCAGTACGATGCAAGAGCTGGAGCAAGGGAGTGGAAGGTGGTGCCACTCACCAAGGGGGTGAAGCTGTTGAGGAGCAGATGGGGGGCAAGATAATGAATTCGATTTTGAACACATTGCCTTTGCTTGGCCTCTGGGACAAGAAAAGCACACTTGGTCAGGAGTAAGTTGAAAATGCAGTTCTGAAGTGAAAAGTGAGAACAGGGTTGGAAACTGTTTAAGTACAATCAAGCAAACAAAATAGGAAATTTAGATCCTCTTTTACATATATTTTTTTCAGAATTATTTTGGGGTAGTTAAATTTAAAAACATCTGGAATCTGCAAAGAAGGAAACACAATCTCCCACTTTCGTCCTTCAAATATCTATGACAGCACTATAATATATAATGAGTTTATTTACTTTTAATATCATTGCTGGTAACCAAAGAGAAAAGGTAGCCAGGAGTCAAAGAAATTGCTCTAGGAGGAGCTAGGTAAAGAACAGTTGTCCCATGAAATGTATTTTAAACACTTTTTTTAAAAAATGAAATATTTCCAATTCCATAAAACATTTGCAATAAAAACTATATGGATGAAGTACAATATTTTACTGTATGTTTGTTTTTCAGTTTTTCAAAGGTTACTTTACTTCTCAGATTAATGATTTTCAGAATTAGTGCTTTGTGTCTTTGTTGATTTCTATGGAAGCAATTAAATACACTTAAATACAGATAGAGTAGCCCTGTATTTCCCCAACTGTAGCCCCCACAATCATTTGCTAATAGCAAAATAAACACAGACAAGGATTTTTGACAAGCAAGAATAAGATACTGGTGGTTTGACAACAGTCATGATGGAAAAAATTATACGTTTTTTTTCAGTAAATTACCCACTTTTCTGAAAATTGCAAATTTGCATTGTGGAGTAGAATAAAAAAATAAAATGTGAACTCATATTTCTTACCTAACTTTTATTCCTTCCAAATGTATTTCTAAACTGAAATGGCTTTTAAAACAGTCTACATTGTCAGATCATAATAGTCTACATAACAAAGAAACAAAAAACAGCAAAATGCTCACAGGTAAAAGATATACTGCGGCCTCTAGCGTTCTCAAGAAACTAAAGAATTCCTTTAGTGTGATTGTGTGTTTTGTCTTGTTGAGTTTTTGTTAAGAGTGTAGTGGACTGGCCAGGTCTCTAAGGCCAGCAAAGAAAGTGAACTTTGGCAGGGGTTTCCGTTTATTGCTGTGGAGACTGAAGAAAGGGATTTGCTCTGTGTATTACTTTGTTACGGCTACCAAAACAAAATACCACAGATTCGGTGGCTTAGACAACATAAATTAATTTTCTTATAGTTCTGGAGGCTAAAAGTCCAAGATTAAGGTGTTGGCAGGTTGGTTTTTCCTGAAATTTCTCTCCTTGGCTTGCAGAAGGTATCTTCACACGGTCTTTCCTTTTTATGTGTGCTTGTTCTTATACGTAAGCACAACAGTCAGATTAGATTAGGGTCCACCCTAAAGATAGCGTTTTAACTTAATTGCGTCTTTGCAGACTTTATCTCCAAGTACAATAAAGTCACAGTCTGAGTTACTGAGAGTTAGGACTTCAACTTATGAATTTTGGGGGGTGGGTCAAAATTCAGCTCATAACACCCTATTTGCCTCAAATTCATAGGCAGGAGAGTAAGAAAAACTCTAAAGGTTTTGGGATCAAAGGAAATGGGCGCTGTTTCCTACTACTCCTATGACTTTATAAAAAATTATTCCTTATGGAAAAGTAAAGATTTAAATTTACCTAAATGCAGAATGTTATATGGCAGCTTAAGGACACAGTGTGGCAACCCATGGACATCATAATTGAATGTCTGTTAATGCACTGTTTTCAGCAAACTTGCCTAACAAGTTTGGCAAAGAGGCAAAACCTTCAGAGCTGGATTGTTGTTTACTGTTAATTCTGAGGGACACCGCTTCTAAATTTGTACAAGCTGTAGTTCTTTTTTCTTTCTTTTTTTTTTTTTTTTTTTTTTTGGTAAAAGCATTGAGGTTTTCTAAATCTAATTGACAGAAGAGAGATCCTAACAACAAAATTAATGTTTTTCCCCTAAAACTTTGGTTATGTTTTCCAGCCCCAATTTTTTGTATTTCTTATGCTGTCAAAAATTAAGAACTACTATAACTTTTTTTAAGTTCGTAAGAATTTAGCACTAAGTGTAGTAAAAAACAAAATAAATTTAAAATCAAATCTGTAATTATATAAGAATAAATTATGCTTTAAAATATTTAAAATATTGTGCGTGTGTGTATACACACACACATATATATGCATAAAAGTATACATACATATTTCCAATCATGGAATTAGCAAACCATGTTCGCATATGAGGTATTTTTATAGTCTGATCTTTCTCATATACCTTTCTTCCCATCAAAATCAATACTCCTATATTGTGTATGGTTTTTTTCAGATAATTGTTATTAGAAAACAATCAGATAATGTCAATTAGGGAATGATTTATTGAATTATTAATCACTGATTATAACATACTGATTTTTAGGAGTCTTGGAAATGAAAACATAAGTACATAATAGTAATTTCTAATGGTTGAAATAAAATATTATTGCATGCTGGTGGAAGCTATATCTTTGGTATCCTTCCTCTGTCAGTGACACTTGTCACTTTACAAATTTCCTATATTACTGGAGATTTATCTTCATTGCAAAAGAATACTGAATTAGTAAAAATGGGTATTATCCAATAAGTAGAAACTTATTCCACCTATCTTGGAAGCAACTGTCTTAGCAGACTCCAAAGCGAAGAAGTAGCCTTCCAACAACAACCCAGGATATTCAGCCTTTCTAAAGGACACATCAGACACAGGAAATCTCCCAAGCTGCTGTGTAGATGTTGAAATGTGGTAATATATAATAATCTCCCTACCCCCTAAAAAAGAAAACCTTAAATAAATAGGCTGAAACCAAAAAAAGGGAAATTCTCCGATGCCAGACATGCAGAGTAACACACAGTGAGATTGTTGAGTTGGTGTTGATGCCAAGAGGCTCAACAGAAATCAGGAACAAGTTATTGATTAATGGCTAGGGACTTAGATTACATGGAGAAGGGAAACTAGACCATGGGACTGTGAGATCAGAGAGCTAGCACTGAGGTTCATGCATAAAGCTAGGGGTCAGGAAAGACTATTCCACAAATGAAATGGAAACAAAAAATTCCTGCAAAAACTAGAAGGAAATTTGTTATCTACCTATGGCTGTGTGTTGAATACAATCAACCATAAGAAACTGAAAACCTAAGCCTGCTCTGTTCAAGCGTAGAGGTCTGAAATCCTGATACACAAGGTGAGAAGTTAACACAAAATTTACTAAAGACCATGCAAATAGGACTATCACAAGGATGAACACCATGAAAGAAAAGTCTATAAAAATTTTAAAAAATGACAACCTCTCTGAATAAAGTAACCACCATATGAGTGAGTTGGCAAACAAAGAGAGGATTTGCATAGTACACTGAGAATGGAGATAATGGAACAATTTTAAAGATACTTTCAATGATTTACAAAGTTATAAAAGAAAAGAAAAAAATAAGACAAAAACAGGGTGGTATGAAAAAGAAAAGAAAGATTTGAAAAATTACCCAATGGAAATTCTAGAAATAAAAAATATAATAATTACACTTTTTAAAAACTCAAAAGGACAAATTTAACAGTAGACTAATATAATTGGGGAGAATAGTGAATTAGAAGAGAAATCCAAGAGAATCATGCAGAATCCTGCACAGAGGGATAAATAAATATGAAAGAGAATTTAAGACATATGAAAAAAAGAATGAAAATGGCCAAGAATTTCTAGAGAGAATAGAAGACAATAGACAAAGTAACAATGAACGTGAATATTCTAGCATATAAGTAATATACATCTCTCAGTTGAAGGATTTCATCAAGTTTTCAGCAGGAAAAAAATGAAAGTAAGTCCACATGTAAATACATCATAGTAATGTCAAAAGGTAATAATGTGACCTTTTGACAAATCAATGTCAAAAAAGAGAAAATCTTAAAAGCCACCAGAAAGAAAAGATATATTGCCTGCAAAGAAATAAATTTGATAGCAGACTTCTCATCATTAATGATGACTGGCAGAAAACAGCAGAATAAAATCTTTATGGGCTGAGAGAAAATAATTGTCATCCCCAAATGCCACACACAACTAAATTATTACTCAAGTTAAAGTGAAATAAGATTATACTATTTTCCCACTGAAAGAACTTCTAACATTCTTTATCACGAAGGCAATTGAATCAAGAAAGCAGTAGCTGGATGTAAAAATAAATGGTGACCAAAGAAATGGGTAACAGATTTTAGCAAATATAATTTAGTATTGACTATTTAAAAATGTTTTTAAATTTATTAATTTAGATAGCTTTAAAAGCGTGGTAGCACTCTACTATACAGCCCCCAGAATGGCTAAAATGAAAGAGATTAATACTACCAAGTGTTGGCAAGGATCAGGAGCAATTAGAATGCTTAAACATAAATTCATTTAACTGATGATTTTAAAATGCTAAAGAATAAAACAGCAAATTCAAATAAATAGGAGGAATGAAATAAAGAAATAGAAAAAATATATGAACGCCTACAAGTCAGTGTAAAAAAAAGGAAATTACAAAATCAGCAAATGTGTGAAAAATAATCAAAGGTATGAAAAAAGTGAAACTGACAAGTAAAACTGAATGGTCAATAAATATATGAAAATATCTTTAATCTCACTAGTAATGAGGAAAACAGACATTGACATTGGATATAATTTCATACTCATCTGTTTGGATAAAACAAAAAAAGCATCATGAGGAGATGTGAGAAACAGGAAGTCTCACAAAATGCTGGAAAGAGTTTACACTGGTACATTCACTGTAGAGCAAGATCTAATACAGATGAACATGCACATGTCTTATAGCCCTACAATTTCACTTCTGGGTAGATTCCTGGAAGAAACTCTTGCACCAGGAAAATCACTTGAGACTTATATACGGGGGGGGGTCCAAAAAAAAGTATACACTTGACTTGTATTCATCTTTTGTTATCAGTTTATATTGTGTATTACAATTTTAATATAGCTTTTTTCATTTTTTAAAATGTGTACTTTTTTTTGGCAGCATCTGTATATATAGTATACAAGGTCAGATAATTAAGTTTATGAACTTGTTGCAATGATGTTGCTAACCATTTTTTGATATCAGAGGGATTATTCATTATGAATTTGTAACAACTGGACAAACAGTTAACCAAGTTTACTATTTGGAAGTGCTGAAAAGTCTGCATGAAAAAGATGCAAATGACCTGAACTTTTCAACAACAATTCATGGCTCTTGCATCACGACAATGCACCAGCTCACATGTCACTGCCTGTGAGGGAGTTTTTAGACAGTAAACAAATAACTGGATTGGAACACCTCCCTACTCACCTGATCTGGCCCCCAATGACTTCTTTCTTTACCTGAAGATAAAGGAAATGTTGAAAGGAAGACATTTTGATGACATTCAGGACATCAAGGGTAATCTGATGACAGCTCTGAGGGCTATTCCAGAAAAAGAGTTCCAGAATTGCTTTGAAGGGTGGATTAGGCACTGGCATCAGTGCATAGCTTCCCAAAGGGAGTACTTCAAAGGTGACTATAGTCATATTCAGCAATAAGGTACGTAGAACTTTTTCTAGAATGAGTTTGTGAACTTAATTGTCAGACCTCGTATATTATACATAATATAATAGCATTAATGTGAAATTTAAAAAAAACAATAAAGGCATAAAACATGTCTATAGTAAAAGTATGTGTAAAAGAATCAATAGAACAAAATATAATAATAATAATAATAATAATAATAATAATAATAATAATAATAAAATTTAACCTGAAAGAACCACTAAAGAATTCACAGTAGTAGTTGCATCTGAGCCTGGGTACCTCTGAATTATCTTGCAGAGCACATGTCATCTGCAATGAGCCAGCAAGGTCTGTCCAAGCCCCAAGCTACTGTAGATTCTCTTGAGACTTACACCTCCTTATTGCTGAAATGGAAGCCAAAATATCTAGCCTTTTAAAGCAATTATTCTCAATTTAGCCAAAGAAAGGGGTTATTCTGTAGTCTCATAGAATCTGAGGGAAAAATTAATTATGACCACTTTTAAAAGGTTTGGCCCTTTTCTTAAGAGATAATCTTTTGCTTTGGTTGCCCCTATCTAATTCTTACTCAGAAAATATGGCTTCCAGCAAAATTCAAGTGTTTACCTTCTCATATGCCCCTTCTTTCTTTCTCAAGTCACAGCTCTGCCTCATTCTCTTGCCCTGATCGGCTGAAAGCAGATAATCAGCTAATTAATTCTCCCATGGCACATAATCTATATCTTTATTCTAGTACTTTTATTACTTGAATTATTTTATTAAATTGTATCTTGTTAGAATGATTTTAAGCGGTCAATCACTTTCAAGATTATTTAAGCTTCTAATTCACTGCCCTAGTATACAATATTGGGCACATTAGGTATTCTGTAAATGTATAATGATTTGAACTTTGATTTATTTCTTCTGCCTCTGTTTATACTGTATTATAAATATAAAATGGTAAACTTCTTGAGGGTAGGGACATATTATATTCTGTGTACTCTGCTTACACATTTTACTACTCCTTACTTATACTGCAATTGCTTCATATTGCTTGAATGATTGTTTAGGTAGAAGAATATTCTTTATTTTTTTTTTATTTATTTTTTTACCAAAGCAAGGCTCTATATCTCTGGACCTTCAGAGAATTCCAATATTTTGAAAATAGGACTTTTTTTTTTTTTTGCAAATGACTTGTTGTTTGGGCTCCTAGAATCAATAAACCTATTAATGAATAAAAGCCAATTTCCTAGTTATTCGAGATCAAATCATTGCAGTTAGCCATGAATGTTAGAATAAGCTTTATAAAAACAATTAAGTTGCATTCTTTGTCTCCCAGGAAATTTATTAATTTCTAACCAAGACAGAGACCGTGAACATTTCCATCACACAACAGAAAACGTATCCAAAATTAAGAGAAAATTAATTAGAGACGAAGCCAAGAAAATGGAAATCACACTAACAAAAAGTGAAACTGTAATATCACTTACTTGTTAGCGTAAACTTTATAAATCATACAAATTTGTTTTGTACTAGAACATGCCGTAATCATGGTATGTTTGCAGGCAAGGATTTCCAATTGAACATCCAAAATCACTACCAGGAGAATTGTTTTTTTTCTGTTTTTGTTTTTTAAGGGAGTAACTGTTTTGTGCAAACAACTAGCTCTCCTGAGTAGAGTCAAAGAAGGCCATCCCTTAAGGGTCACCTGCTAATTGCTTAAGTCTCCAAAGCAGGTAAAACAGCTGTGAGCATCTTGAACCTATGACATGATCATCTCAAGAGTGAAGAAAATGTGATCGCACAATAACAAACTGGAGGTAAATGTGTAGTTCAGGGCTCCACTAGCCTGAAAGGGCCAGTGTATATTTTTCTTTCACAAAGCAGTGTATATTTTTCTTTCACAAAGCAGCAGAGATTTTAAATAATTGGTAAACTGGATATAAAAAATTTTAAACCACATAGTTCCAAAATATTTTCTTTCTCTTCAGCCAAAGTCTACCAACTGTCTCAGAACGCACCTGAAATTTGAGAAAAAGAGATAAAAATAATCATCATGCCCTTAAATTTTCTTTACGCTAACATGATTAAAAAAAAAAAAAAAAGTTAAGCTTAGTTCTGTTTGGTCCTCTAGTATGTATCAGTTATGCATACACCTCATGTCATTTCACGAGAAATACAGAGGAATTCTCAAATAGGTGGTACAGTCACTGAAATTGAAATATTAAAGAGATAATTGGTCTCACACATCAGGAAATATTCCATATTTTTCAAGCAGTCCATTCAAAATCTGCAAAGTTTCCTAAATTCCTGATATTTTCCATTTCGGAGTCTTTTCTCATCATGTTCCTTTGGCCAGAATTCTAGGGCTAAATTCTTAATCAACGAATCTTCACAGTCAAGTTCCTACACTGAACAGTTTTTTCTTCCCATGAATGCTGGATCACTCATATTGGCCTGCTCAGATGACCCCTTGGATTAGGTGATTCTGGAGAAATCTCTCTCCCCTTGTTAGAGGGTAAATGCTTTGTGCACAAGGATTATGCTTTAGCTATGTGTAAGTGCCACCCTGAAAAATGGCACCCATTAATCTCCAAACATTCATCATTTGATACTGAATAATAAAAATTAGGCCACAATCCACATTGAAGTTTCTGAAATGTGAACTCTAGAAAGCATTAGTTATACATACCATGTTTCCCCAAAAATAAGACCTAGCCGGACAATCAGCTCCAATGCGTCTTTTGGAGCAAAAATTAATATAAGACCTGGTCTTATATTATATTATATAAGACCCGGTCTTACATTATTGTAAAATAAGACCGGGTCTTATATTAATTTTTGCTCCAAAAGACGCATTAGAGCTGACTGTCCGGCTAGGTCTTATTTTCGGGGAAACACTGTATTAGGTTGGTGCAAAAGTAACTGCGGTGTTTGCAGTTACTTTTAACCTTTTAAACTGCAATGAATTTTGCACCAACCTAATACACGTTAACTGACTCTCATTCCCACATACATAAGCAACCCTATTCACTCTTGTGTTTCATTTCCCCAATACTCAGCCTCAGCTGATAGCCTCTGGGAAAGCACTATTTGCACTTGGTGGTCCCTAGAGCACTAGCACAGTGTCACACATACTGTTGACATGTAGCAAGTACTGAGGAGGACAAAACAGATAACGGGGTGCTTCAGTTTCCTTTAGAGAAAGTTATGGTTACTTAGAGAGTTCTACATGGTTCAATTGACAATTAAAAGATGTTACGGAAGACTTTTAATTGGGGAGATACTGAGAAAATATCCCTTAGTCTTCAGGAGACATTAATGTTCAAGACACATTTTAATCACCATAATAAACATGAATGTTCCCAGGAAATAAAAGCCACAATTGACAGTGGTTATTTTCTGAAGGTGGGAATATGTATAAAACATCTTTCTGGGGATTAGTGGACGGGCTGTCAGGAATGTGCATTCATCCCATGGGCTCTCTTAAATCTCCCTTTCTTCAGTTCTGTGACCTTTTTTAAGACTAAGCTCTGTTATGATGGTTACTTGCTGACTTTTGCTTTCCTATCAGTACGGAGGAGAGGTAAAAAGAAAACAAAGCTAAGAAAATGAAAAGCCCTGAAAATGCTTAGATCACATTTTCTAGTCAACAACGTCCATACCTACAGTTTCTATGTGCCCTGCACTCTATAACCCAACATTGGAAAGCAGTGTCCAGTTTGTAGCCCTCCACTTCAATGATGTGACCAGAACTCGCATGGAGCAAAAGCCCTGCTGCTATGGTAGCTCAACCACAAACATACTGACTGCCTGGGACTCCTCGAGTGAGCATAAAACCACCCCTGAAAAGGCTGATTAACGCCAAATAGCAGCTCCATAGGAAAGCTGCTGGTGTTCTCTTTAGGGAACTCTTTCCTACCTGAGCTCTGGATTTTTCAGACACTTCACACTCATAGCTCTTCTTCTATATGGGAGGCACATACTGTTTTCATTCTACTGATCAGCTGAGGAGAGCATGACTCAAAAAGAAGTATAAACAGTTCTTGGAACCCTAAGGTGAAAATAAAGCAGTCCACTGTATGTACTAATAGAGAAAACTTGGCAATAATCCAAGTGTTTGATTATAGTATGACCCTACGATGGTAAATTAGATGGCCATTCAAAGTCTTGTACTCATAGAACATGTAATAACATGGAAAACTGTCCACCATATAATGCTAAACGAAAAGAGAGAGATGAAAAACTGCATCACGAGCACGTTACAAATATGTAAATGTGCATGGGACGGGGGGGAAACGCCAAGAAGAAATATACCAAAATGTTGGCAATAGTAATATCTTGGTAGGATTCAAGTTGATTTACATTTCTTCCTTAAATCTTCTGCTTTAAACATTTTTACAATGGATACGTGTTAACTTTGAAATCACAAGATAAAGATAATCGTTGGGTTTTTTTTTCTAAATGATACAATTTAAATATGATTATGAAAAGGAAATCATGGAGAAAAGAAAAGTAACAAGCATCACTGTCCCAAGTTGCAGGGTAGTGGTCAAGAGTCTAGGCTCTAGAATAAGACTGTATGGTCTCGTGGCCTTAGATGAACTTCTCTGAGCTTATAATCCCTTGTCAATTGAATGAGGGTATGATATTTCACCAAATCTGAGATTCCATGGATTGTAAGATGCATACACAATCATTTTATATGCCAATATGATTTTATGAAATGTTGCCAACACTGCATTTTAAACTACATTCCCATTTCAGAAATATGAAACAAACGTTTCAGAGAATCAATGAAATACAATAATATTTGTACCTACTTCATAAGCTTCTGTGAGGATTGAATAAAATAATAGACATAAAGTTCTTGGGGAAAGTCCACGACATGTAATCAATGCTTAACAACTGTGAGCCATTATGGTAGACTCACCTAAGATGGCTAAGACAAACTCTGAGGCTGAAGGTGGAGATTTCAGAGGTCTGAAAATGGCAGGTAGACTGACATGGGAAAAGGGTAAAGGTGGCTGAGCAGTAGAGAAAAGTGGCTCTATCATGAAGACCTGAAGTCAGAGTGTCCTACACCTGCTTGAGCCATTGTTTTAGAAAGCATAGAGTCCAATACCTTGAAACTGTCACAAACAATTGGGTAAGAAATTAAATATTGAGGGTTAAAGAGAGAAAAAAGAGGAAGAAAGTTTGAGGTTGAGTGGCATAAGTATTGCAGTCATCAAATTATCTCATTTATTCCCAGTATCTACTGAGTGCCTTGCAGGCACATGCATGTAGCAGAGATGAAACTACAAGGAAAAAAACACATTTCCAGTCTGTTTTCTTAAGGATTTTCTAAACAGGTGGACAAAATAAAGACATCTATGTAGGAATAATTGCAATTTATGTGCTTATAAAAGTACGCATAAATTGCAGTAGAACCAAATAAAGATAAATGCAAAACTGGAGACATGAGAAAAATATATTTTATTAAATTATTTCACATTTCCTGAGCTGGAAGAAGCTTCTATGAAATTAATGCTCTTTCTTCAAGCACTTTTAAAAAAAGGCCTATTGTGACTGAACATAAAGTATTCATAATTATCTTGCTTAAGAGCAACAATAATGAGAGAGAAAGCGTTATTAAAAGCATTAAAAAAGCAGTATGGTTCATCATATTGGTCAGTTAAAGGACAGATCTATTATGTTTTTGTTTACTCATGTATAAAGTACTTACCAAATATTTACCATGTGGGTGCTGAAGTTGGATGAGTGCAAAAGTGCTGGCAAAAGCTATAGCTAGGAAATGAGGTCAATGTTGACCAAGTGGGAGAAATCTGGCAGAATGAGTCAGCCAGAAGCCTGACCACTGAACCTTTTCAGGTTTGATATAGAACAAATTTTGTACAGAAACAAGATCTGTCCTGGAAATGGTGCAGAAAACTGAAATGCTCTATGGTGCCAGGAATCACAGCGAAGTCAAACAAAAGGAAAAGGAACTGCTGACAAAGAGCGTCCTTCGGTTTGCATGTGCTCTTAGCCTGCAAATCCATTGCAGAGGGCAGAACAACAGCCATAGCAGGGTCCGTAATAGGTTCAAACCGATAGAGGATTTGGAGGCTCAAGAGAACAAAGCACATGGTTTGGGAATATATGACCATTCAGGAAGAGCTAAGCCCTTCAGATTTATCCCCTAAGTTCCCAAAGAGCAAGGTGTCTTCTTTTCCGGAGAAAGCTTCCTCAACGTACATCAGATGTGGCAATGGGAATGACGGGTATTCAGCACTTTGCAAGAGTGCTGATTTTAATAGACGGATTTTTTTTTTTTTTTCCACTAGCGTTTGTGCTTGCCAATTTTTCGTTTTGTTTTGTTTTCCTTTTTTCGGACAGAATCTTTCAGGTTTTCGTAAAATTGATAGACTTTTTCACATCCTGGAGTGAAAGGGGCTTGCCTCATCCATCTTGCATTATTCGTGTAATCTCCCTGGAGGAGGAAAGGCTTGAGGTCACGGAGGAGGGAGGTCTCAGTGGGTCATGCTGAGCCACTTGAACACATACTCACCTTCCTTCTTTGATTGCACTGTCCAACCTGTGGGTGGGGGACTCCCGTTTTCAATTAGCAAGACAAGCCTTATAGCAGGTCACTGCCTCCAGTGGGTGATCAATAAGACTGTCTTTGTATGGGCAGTTTTAACCCTTGGACCAGAGGGCACAGGCTCTTATTTCTATATGGGCCAGGCTGCTCAGTGAAGTCAGGATGAAAGAAACCAATTGAGCAAGTGCGGTGATGAATGTTGACTGATACTTGGCCTCAATGTGGGAGATGAATGGCGTGAAGGAGGCCATGGTGACTCTGCTCCATTTTAAAGCAGCCACCACACAGCTCCCACTGATTGCTGTCTGAAAAATATGGGCCTGGTTGGCAGCTCCTCTGTTTTCAACTGATGCTGGCTGGCTTCATGCGAATACAACCCATGCAGTCACACCGGGCCCGCGTGGAGAAGGGCCCACGCTTGCTTTAATGCTCTGTGGTCACCATTGTAAATTCGTAGTCATTTTTGAACCAGGGTGTCTGCATTTTCATTTTGCACTGGACTCCCAAAATGATGTACCCCGTCCTGTTTTCAAGAGAAGCTGCACACCCATACTTTCCTGTAATATAGTCCAATTTTCAAATGCTGGCAATTAATTCAAATTTTAAAATGTATTGAATGCTACACATTTGTAAAAGCTAACTGGTCTAGGAGCGGGCAACAGATTGTAACTCTGTAGATCGTCTCAGTAATTATCCTAGAATTTTGGAACTTGGAGCTGTGAGAGATAATCCCCTATCCTCCAGATGAGGGACTAGTCACAAGGGCTGAAAATAGAAGCAGGCTGTCATAGATAACACATGCCATACTGGGCCTGTTGGGAGTAGCTTTTCCTGGACATGCTTCCCATACACAAGGAATCTGAGTTTTATGTCATCTGTGACAGTGCGTTCTCTCTGCTTTATCACTTCAATTTCTTGGATGGTGGTTCTGCCAAGAAAGATTCTTTCATCTTTTGGTGACTTATATTTTTTCCCAGTGATGTTATAACAATGTACTCAGCAACTATCCAAATAGTCCCTCTTGACTTAGGCAGGGGTCTGTCCATGTGTAAGACCCAGTCTCCCACGGGAAATACACTACCAGATCCTACCCAAGGGCTACAAGCTTTACGTGAACAATTTCTTTCTTTCCTCTTCTCTTTATGCCACTGGGTTTGGTAACACTCTATATGATGCAAAGCATGTACAAACGTGGGATCATGTTCTGGCATGACTGTTTTCATCTCCTTTATCACTAGTACATTAGAAACGTATGTGTTCCTGGGTGACAGACATGATATGGACTGGCTATTTTTGTGAATTTTCATTTTGTGTTGGACCCAGCCCTATATTTTTAAGAATGTGAAATTAACCACATAATCTCTTTTCAAGAGTTCCCAGGTTTATACCTCTTAGCCTTTAGGTCCTCATTGCTGTGTCTTACTCCCTGCCCTGTTCTATGGCATCCTATTCCTAAGAAAACTCTGGTGGGATATTAGTAATTGAATATGTGCTTTGACAGACCCTGGAGCGGGCCGTGATTATATTTCTAGTAGGGAAATTTTATCCCTGAAGCTGCTAGTATAATCATTTTACGCCGGTGTGCCTCAAAGGCTCATTTCCAAAGTAGATTAACTTTTTAATGGACTAGTAGGATTTAGAGACAACTTAAATAAAAGATGGTGTGATGGATCAGACAGGCATTTTCGAGAACAGATTTGACAGGCTGTAAAGTAAACTGTCAAAAACAAACAACCTGTGCCTTGCATATATTGGACTCCTAGCCCCGGCCAGATGAAGGGTGTGATTTGATTTCAGCAGCTTCTCTTTGGAATGCTCACCCTACCCTGTGGGGTATCTGTGCCTCCCCAGATCCATTGGATCTTTTACACCCAGGGCTAGCCTGGATTTGCCTCTCACGGAGACTAAGGTTGGGGAGGAAACGCTGCGTGGCAGGCAAGGGATGTTTTGGGGGCGCAGCAGGATGTGGATGGCGTGGCCGCTCTTTGTGTATTCACGGTGGCAGCCTGCCGGGCAGCTTGGCGAACAGTGCCCTGTGTTTGCTCCTTTGTTGTTTTGTACCATGTGGTGCCAGCAATATCCTGGCAGCTGATACCGGCAGCAGGTGCCCCTAAACTACCAAGTAACCCTGGGAAGACAGGAGGAAATAATGCTTGTGGTCACATAGGGCTTTGTGCCACCATCGCGCAGGGCATGGGCTTTTGTTATTTGTTTATTATTTTAAAGCCAAAGGGTGCCACCCTTCTCTTTGTGGATCTTTGAAGACAGCAAGATTCCACTGCTTTTCTCTGTTCTTAGGAAGGGTCATGTGTGGAAGATAAATAACCCCAAGATAACAAGAGGGAGCTGGACTGACTTGAAAAGGCCACACTTGGAATAAAACAAGTGAACACCACCATCCAAGCAAAGCAGGAAAGATGGAGTTTTCCTTTTAAGACAGCTACCATCCAAAGACACTATGTGATGTGTGTCATTCTGGGTGTGTCCAGCATGGTATTCCTCAAGGATGTGTGCTGTGCACAGTCAGACCATCAGAACGATTGCACTCAGACTCTGGCTATCATACACAAACCTGTGTCATCGTGTGCACAGCCAGAAAAGTCTTCCCTTACCCGCGTGTTTAGCCTTGTTTTATTGGTGAAAAATACTCTAGTCCAAAATAAGAGTGCTGTTGAGGCACATCTGAGACAGACAGGCAGTGACTTCCAATGGGGAGGTCATGGCTTGAGGTTGAGAGGCATTTCAGGCATCCATAATTTCATTCCATCTCCACATTTACTGCAAGAGAGTGCGTCTATGGAATGGAGTCATTTTTCAGTCAAATTCTGGTCTATCAAAGGATAGCATTTATTTTTTCCTCTAAATTCCATTAAATGATCAGTTCTGAGAAAAGAAATGCTTTCAATCAAAAGAATGTAATGGAATACTTGGGATGAGTTACCTAAGGAAATTGTCTCCAAGGAAGAGTGATATTCTTTTGTACTTCCTATGGAAACACCTTATTAACTTAGAATCTTACACATCATTTAAAGCCTGAAAGTGACCTGGGATGTTTAATTTCATTCAATCGAATAAATGTACTTTCATTTACTCAGCACCTCTGGCTCAGTTGCAGAGACTGGAGCCACTGTAGGGAGGGCTGAGAAGTGAGTGGGAGATAACAAGTGCAAATAGTAAGAGTGGGCAACTCTCTTAAGAAGTTTAGTTTTGAAAGAAAATAGAGGGTCATAGCTAGAGGGAGGTATTGGATGAAGAAGGTGGTTCATGTGTTAATTTGTTCTTAAGAAAGTCAAGTCTTAGGCATATTTGTAGCTGCTAAGAATGAACCTAGAGAGGGACAGTTTGAAGGGATGATCAGAGGTCCCTGTGGAAGTCAGAGAGGAGACCAGAACATATAAGGGCAATGGGGAGGGATGGGCCACATTTTCCATTGTGACCACCAGGTAAGGAGGAAAGAATGGAGGCCAAAGTGAGTAACTCTGTGGACTTTGGGGCCTGGATGTGAGGGAGCTCCTGCCTGAGTTGTTCACCTGAGTTGTTTTTTTCCCCCTCCGTGTAGTAGGTGAGCAAGGTTATCTGTGGCAAGAGGAGATTAATTAGTTTAGGAGATTAGTAATAGTAATGAGGGTCTGACCCGGCCACTGTTGAATATGAGAGCAAGATGCAAGAAAGGCTCAGAAGAATTGCTGGGCCATTGTGAGAACTCAGTTAAGATTAGAAACCAAGACTACATGGTGTCATTAAAGTGCAATTCTGTGAAGTTTTCTCCCACAGAACTCAGCAGCACCAGTGTTGGTCCCAGAGGGACAAGGGTCAAGGGAAGCAAGTGGGGGGATGGGCACAGCACGATGATGCAGGAAAATTGAGGATGATGTGGAGAAGAGAGCTGAAGTGACAAGACAAAGAAACCATGCTGCACACACGTGACTTAGCTCAGGGAGGTGGTGTTTGAGATCATTTGCACAACCTCCTTAGTTCACAAAGGAGGAAACTGAGGCTTAGGGAAGTTATGTTCTACCACTGAGTTTTCTGAAGACAATGTAATCTAACAAATTGTTATAATGTATTTCCCAGTTTCCTATATTACTTTGCAATAAAGAAGAATGTCACTGCTGAGCAAAACCGTGGCTTCAAATGGATAAACAGAAACAATAGCATGCAATAAAAGAAAAGAAAACTATATATCTTCATAACATTTTAAAATACAAAAATTATGCTAAGTCGAAAGGGATATATATGTGCTATTCATATTAACTGTCCACAGGCTTCTATCAACTCAATGTACCTAGGAAGTAAAATATACTTCCTGTATATCTGAAATTAATATTCTAGCTACTTTCACTAGGGTATAACCTCTGTAAAGGTCAAGACTTTGTCTCTCCTACAACGGTATCACCAGAAGCTAGAAGAGGACCTGGATGAGTAGGAATTCAGTAATACTTGTTGAATGAATGAAGACATTACACGAGGCTGACTCTTCCCCTTGACCTCCTATAGGTATCTCAAAGTCAAAATTGGACTTATTTTGTACCCATTCTCACCCCACACACCCCACAAAAGAATCTGATTTTTCTTTGTGTTACCTATTTCAGCTAAAGGTGTTTCCATTCACCTAGTCAACAAAGCAAACAAAACAAAAAAAACAGGGAGACATCAATGATTCCTCCTTCGTCCCCATTTCTAGTTGGTTCCCATACCCTGCTGATTCTATCTGAGAAAAAGTGTGACCAATACTTTCCCCTCAGAGCATTCCCCTCAGACCACAATCCTGCTCTGTCCTGCCTTCGTCCTTTCTCAACTTCATTATTACATTGGTCCTATATTTGGGTTCCCTGACAAAAATTTTTGCTCCATTCATTCAGTGTTATTTCCAAATGCTCATTCACTAGATAAAAATATGACCCATTCTTTTTCTACAGAATAAATTTACTTAGTGTGGCCTTTAAGAATTTGCATAATCAAATCACTTACTATGCTTTGGGTTTTGTCTCTTTCTACTTCGTACTTTTGCCATTTGGTATTAATCCATATTTTCATAATGCTATGATTTTTCTGATGCTGGCTTCCTCTGTTTAGGATACTTTTGCCTCCAAGCCCATCTCATAAAAATCATAATTATTCTTCACATTTTCCCTCCATTATTAACTCATCTTTCAATGAGCTGCTTCACTTGAAATTTATGTAGTGTCTACTCAGTTACGGTTTTGCTACTGATGGTATTTCTCACACAAATAAACCCACTATTTTTTAAATTTATAGAACAATATTAGTCTATGAGATTAAGAGAAAAATGGCAATCTTAAACGACTACTTAAACCGAGTATAATAATGGACATAAAATATAAACAGATAAGATATTTGACTTTCCTCATAATTAGATTAAAATAAGTTAAAGTAACTATGAATCATATGTCATTTTCACCTTTCTGGTTAGCAAAATATAAAAGTTTGATTTAAAAAACAGGATAGGCTAGGAGATAGATACTCTTAAATATATTGTGAGATTGTAAGTTGGTAAAATCTTTGTGAAAAGAAATTTAACATTCCTCAAATTTTTTAATTCAGGTACTGATTGGTGTTTAAAAGATTATTTCTTTTGTGGTCCTGTTTGTTCCTAACTCCTCAGTTGCCCCCATTTTTGTTTTCTCAATAGAAATTGAGATTCAGATAGGAATGGGATCCAAATGGGAATGGGTAGGTGCTTCAGTAAATAAATCTTGTTCACTTTGGTTGTGTGCCAGGAATTCTTTTTTTCTTGAACAATGTGGTTTATGTTTCTGAAAAAAGATATGGAGAAGAAAAAAAAAGCCCATTAAGGGTTCAAGTGAACAAGCTATCCACAGCCAGATTTGGAATGTCCGGTCAGGAAATGTGAAAACAGGAATTGTCTTCAGGCAACACGCATGAATACATATGTGCTGATCATATTTGAGAAGATTTGAAGGAAGTGGTTGGGAGACTAAAGACATTCCTTTTGCAATATGCATATCAGTGGTAGCAGCAAAAGGTAGCCTGGAGACTAAAGATCCCTCAGCTCCCAAACCACCCATGATAAAACCACAAACTAGCCTCAAACAGTGTGATTTCTAAGCAAACACAGGCCTAGATCAGTGCCCTGGCCATACACTTCCATCTGGATTACTGGCCCCAAAGCCTCTCATCTAGAAATTCTGGAGGTGCTACTGAGGCTCATGAAGACCTGAGTTTGACATCTCTAACAGCATCACTGGAAGACCAAATCATAGGAAGTAACAAGAAGTAACGGAGGATGGGCTGACCACTTTTACTGTGTTTTTATGTTTAGCCTAACTTGAACAGAACACAATGATTTTTAATTTAGGAGCAAAATATATATCCACTGTAACTGGTCTTCCTTTAATAACTCCACTGTAAAAGAACAAATATCTTTTGTTCTTTTCTATTTTAGGTCGATTTTCTTTTTCTACATATTTGATGGTCAAAACGTTGAGTGACTGCTGTGTTCTTGTCTTTGCTTCTCCTAAGCATGGGCCTGGATTTTTTCTTGTGGTTACAGTGTAGGAAGCATTTCTGTGTCTTTCTAGAATTGCCGCGTAGTGAACTGTCAACAGATTCACACATTTTCTGTCATTTTATTCTGAGGCTCGTAAGACAATTTCACCATAGGTGGATCATAGAGGAGTTCAGCCATGATCCAACTTGAGAGTGAACTCTGAACTCCCTCGTTCCCTGAGTCTGATTACACTTCCATACTTTCCTTTTCTGGGCCCCCATTTACCTCTGAGCTCATGGCTGCCCAATACCTGACCTCACTTCTTCCAGCCTTCATCCTGTCTTCCTGGAAAGCCTTGGTTGCTTTCCTTCTTGGAGCCAGTATAGCACAGCAATTAAAAGCCTGGACCTGGAGCCTGCATTCTGGAGTTAAAAACCCATCTCTGCCATTTAGTAGGTATGACTGCTTTCCTAAACTCTGCCACTCACATTGGCCAATCTTCTGTGCCTCAGTTTCCTCAACTGCAAAATAACGCTAATAGGAGTCTCTACCACATAGAATTCTTATGAAGTTCTCATGAGTGAATACATGTAAAGTGCTCAGAACAGTACCTGACATAGAGAAAACACTGAATAAGTGCCAATTCTCATTATTGCCTCAAAGACACTTAGTTCATTCTGAGACGAAAGGCAGTATCTATTGTTTAAATTGGAATAACCCTCGTTATGTAAATTTCACATGGAAGCTAGAACAGGCAGTAGGAGCAGTTTACCACCTCCCCTGAGATAAAGGCTTCTATGTAAACTTTAGAAGTAGTTATCTCTCTTACCTTGAATTCAGTTGAAATTAATATAGATTGCTTTATTGTGCCCCAGTACTATAGCCATCATTTCCACCTACAATTTTACCTCCATGGCACTCCCAGCCCAGCCACAGCCCTTAACCCACAGGGCTGGCTGCTGACTGCATCTGGCCCATTGCTAAAGGTGCACTCTGACCTAGAGACGTCAGCCCTGGCTCATCTGTGTTCTAGAGAATTTCTAGACTATAGTGGCCAGCAATCCCAGAATGTAGGAAAAGCTGGCTTTCCTGGGATGTCGTGGTGATTTCATTGGCCCTAAGAGAATTTTTCTCTACTAGTACCTAAATTTTATCATTAGAGATTCATCCTCTTGGCCTCAGGCTCCTACAGCTTGTAAAAGTCAAAATGTCACTAAATGGGGCCGGCCCGGTGGCTCAGGGGGTTAGAGCTCCATGCTCCTAACTCCAGAGGCTGCCGGTTCAATTCCCACATGGGCCAGTGGGCTCTCAACCACAAGGTTGCTGGTTCAACTCCTCAAGTCCCACAAGGGATGGTGGGCTGTGCCCCCTGCAACTAGAAAACAGCAACTAGAAAACGGCAACTAGAAAACGGCAACTGGAACTGGAGCTGAGCTGCGCCCTCCACAACTAAGACTGAAAGGACAACAACTTGACTTGGAAAAAAGGCTGGAAGTACACACTGTTCCCCAATAAAGTCCTGTTCCCCTTCCCCAATAAAAAAAAAAAAAAAATCTTAAAAAAAAAAAAGTCACTAAATGATTAATGTATACCTGACATGGGTCAGAGACACATAGACCCATGAGAGGTAGGGAGAGATAAAAAGTGGAGGGAGAGGAAACAAATCAACTTCTCAGTAATACATTTTCCTAAAGCCAGTCCTGTTTCCTAGACTAAACCAGACCAGGCTCAGATTTTTCTAGGCCAAGAAAAATTCCTTGTGAAAAAGAATCTCTCAAGAGAGGGCTGAGAAAATCCCAGTAAGGCCCTTCAAATCTCAAGTCAAAATAAGATCACCTGAATTTATCATTCTTGGCAGGATTCTGCACTTAGTCCAATCAGGACCTGGAAAATAGCAATAACGAAAGAAAAAAAAGGAGTTTACCTGCCTTTTCTGATAATATCTGCCAACTGACTGTGAAGCAATAGGTTATGGCTTTAAGGCTGGTTGTAAAATAAAGGCTTATGGATTATAGAGTTGGGGATCAGTGCTGCCGCCCAAATCTGCCACTTTTGTGCATGTGGTTTCATGATCACGTTTAATCCCCTTATCTTTCGCAGGTGTAGAGCCATCGGGAACACCGCATATATGTAGTTGGGTAGGTTATACCATGAACAAGGGCGCCCGGCAGGAGCAAGTGGGGACTGATACCCACCTACGCTCTGCTTGCCAAGTGGAACACCTTGACTCAGGAAAGGATCCTCCTAGAGGAAAGGGTACTTAAAAACAAAAAATCCCTCAAAGGTGCACAAAGATGCATCTGCCTCCATGGGGCATCTTTTTACTTATTCCCACGGAGCTGCTCCATAGGATGCAGCAGCAATCTTGGTGGACAATTTCTGCTGCCCAGAATTCCAACCTGCTTACCTATGATGGAGGAATTCTCCACTATCTAGGTCTTCATGAGAAGCAGAGCCCACCATATAAACCACGCAGGCCAGATCACTTTCCAGCCTCCCTTGCAGCCAGGGTGAAAGATAATGACCAATCAGATGCACATGTCCTGGACTGTGAATTGGGAATTGGGGGTTGGAGATGCTCAAGAAAGGGCCTGGAGAAACCCTTGGGGCAGCAGCAAGTTCCAGTTTACAAAGCGGCAGAGGCAGGGGTAGTAGGAGCTGTAAGAAGCACCCACCACCCCGTGCAAGCGCGGCTGCTTGCGACTCGCGACTGGTTCTGTCAGGGGGTTTGGTTGTTGTCCTGGCTGCTGCACCGCCCTCCCTTGTGCAGCCTCTTTCCCAGTCGGATTCTCTAAGTCTCTCAGCAGTACGTTTTTTTTTTGTTTGTTTTTAAGTTGGTCTCGGTGGTTTGTAAATAGGAACCCTGAGCAGCGCTTAGGATAGGGAGTGCTTTGATGCTGATACCTCTATCATTTAGAGGTAAAACTTATCCTCGAAATAGTATTAGTCAGGACCCTTCATGTTCCTACCACCACATATAGGGGGGTACCTACTACTTCTGGGCCAACCCTCACCTGGCTTTGGATCCCATTCCCTCCCATCATCTCAGGAATCTTAGAACATCAACTATTCATTTCTTTCTTGTATATTTAAACTCCCTCCCTCAACTAGATCCTTCCAGTCAACATTTGAATGTCACCACATAGCTCCCAGTTAAACAAAATGACTTAATGAGCTCACAGATCTATCTATTGCTCTATCTCATGGTTTACCAACTGGAGTGCCTGAGTACTGTATGTTCCAAGAATGGGTTATAGGTGTGCCATAAAATACTGAAGGTCACAAATATTTATGATAACAAATATTTGGTGAATTACAATCTCTAGGAGTAAGACCCAAGATGCCCACTTTAGACTTTTCTGGCTAGAGCTCAATGTGATTTTTAAGTCCACGGAATTCTGTTTTCCTTCATTTCTGGAAATTTCTTCACCATTTTTACCTCAAATATTGCCTCTCCTTCATTCTTTCTTTCTGGAAAGCACATTAGAGTTACAGTGGAGATTCCCATCCCTACTCTATATCTTTTAAATGTTCTTCCATATTTTCCATCTCTTCATTTCTGTAGGTTCTCGTGATTTCCCCCAAATTGTCTGCCAATGTCCTAAGTCTCTTGTCTGCTAGATTTATTCTCCAGTTTAGCACACATAGTTTTCAATGATTATAGTTTTTATTTTCAAATATGTACTTGATTCTTTTTCATACTTGTTTTTTTTTTTTTTTTTTTCTCTCCATAAGGTCTATTCTTGTCATATAATTTTCAAATTTATTTTTGAACATTAGAAACCCTTTCAGGCACTCCTCCTACCTCTCCCCAGTCTCCCATCCTCCCAGCCTCCCTTAGGAGGATGAGGCAGCTTAGGGCTGTGGCTGAACTGTGGTTGCCAAGTGACAAGTCAGAGCCAGGACAGCTAACATAATGGCAGAAACTGTTTCTCCACTGAAGCACTTTGTGCTGGCTAAGAAGGCAATTATAGCAATCTTTGACCATTACTGGAGTCTGGTCCTGAAGGATGACATTTTGTTGAAGCAACATACAAGAATCCAGAACTTGACCAAATAGCTACTAAGAATGATGTGGTAGAAATACAGGGTTATAAAAACAAGCTTTCCATCATTGGTTAGGTGCTGTCTCAGAGACACATGAAAGTGGCCTGTTTTGGGGCAGGACAAGCTGGGAGAAGAGCTCTGTTATCAATGCAATGTTGTGGGATAGAGTCCTCCCTGGTGGGATTGGCCACGCAACCAATTGCTTACTGAGTGTTGAAGGAACTGATGGAGACAGAAGGATCAGATGAAAAAAAAGAGTGTGAAGACAATTAATCAGTTGGCCCATGCCCTTCATATGGACAAAGACTTGAAAGCTGGCTCTCTCCTGTATGTGCTGCGGCCAAAGGCAAAATAGGCCCTCTTGAGAGATGACCTGGTTTTAGTGGACAGTCCAGGTACAGATGTCACTACAGAGCTGGACAGCTGGATTGATTCATTTTGCTTAGATGCTGATGGCTTCGTTTTGATTGCAAACTCTTAATCAACACTAATGAACATGGAAAAAACAGTTTTTTCACAAGGTAAATGAGCAAATTTCCAAGCCTAATGCTTTTATTCTGAATAATCATTGGGATGCCTCTGCATCAGAGCCAGAATATACGGAGGACGTACGCTGACAGCACATGGAAAGATGCCTACATCTCTCGGTGGAGGAGCTCAAAGTTGTGGATCCTTTAAAAACACGGAGTTGTACCTTCTTTATTTCTGCAAAGGAAGCTCTTAATGCTAGAATGCACAAAGCACAGGGGATGCCAGAGGAGGTGATGCACTTGCAGAACGATTTCAGGCAAGATTACAGGACTTTCCCAATTTCAAACAAATCTTTGAGGAGTGTATCTCACAGTCAGCAGTGAAAACGAAGTTTGAACAGCGCACTGTCAGAGCTAAAAAGATACTGGATACTGTGAAAAAGATAATGGATTCAATAAATGTGGCAGCAGCAGAGAAAATGGTTTATCTCGTGGAAGAGAGGGAAGACCAAATTGCTAGACTGGACTTTATCTGAAACCAAACGAATCTTTTAACACTGGGTGTTAAGAAAAAAAGGAGGGAGGTTACAGAGGAGGTGGCAAACAAGGTTTCGTGTGCAATGACAGATGCAATTTGTCAACATTCTGCTTTGGTTGATGAATTTTGTTTAATTTCTTCCTACTCCAAGTGTACTGAGTATACACATGAGGTAAATAAGCACATAGAAGATGGTTTGGGAAGAAATTTGGCTGATCAGTGCACAAATGAAATCAACATTTCAATGCTTCAATTCCAGCAAGAAATTATGGAAAATCTGAAGCCATTACTTCCAGCTTGTATATCGAATACACTCTACACACACTGATTCCTTCTAAGAAATTTGATCTCAGTTATGAACTAAATTGCCACAAGTTATGTTCAGGTGTTCAAGGGGATATTATTGTATTTCATTCTTCCTTGGGCTGGTCTTCCCTTGTCTATCCTTTCTTGGGTCCTATGAATGCTCGGAGGGTGCTTCTAGGATTATCAGAGCCCATCTCTCAGCTCCCCAGACCTTTACCCTCTACTCTGTTGCTCCTGCCGACCCAGCAACACCAGTTAATGCATCACAGGAAGAACGCATGGCAACCTTACTAACAGGATTAGCTTCTCTTACGTCTAGACTGTCTGTGGGCATCATTGTTGTCGGAAGAGTGATTTGGAAAACCATAGGCTGGAAACTCAACTCTGTTTCATTAAGTACGTAGGGAGCATTGTATCTCTATGAGAGGCTGACCTGGACCACTTGTGCCAAGAAGAGAGCCTTAAACAGCAGTTTGTGAACTATGCAACTGAAAAACCGCAGGTCTTTGTTAGCTCCACGAGTGCAAATGGCAGCAACAGGGAATGGCAAGCACTTTTGCTCACCTGTGCCAACAAGTTGATATTACACAAAGATATCCACAAGAAAAAATTGCTAGATTTTCCAAAGAGATAGATCCACTGGACGAAATGCAAAGCAGTTCAAAGATTTTAAGAGACGAAGCTGTTCAACTTAAAAATGAACTGGAGAATTTTACTGAGCAGTTTCTACATTCAAGCAATGCAGAAGAATTTTAACCATAGAGATCACTTTGATCATCATAGGACAAAATGGAGGATTTGGGACAGTTACTTTTTATGAAATGACTTGAAATGTGAATTGTACTCACTGTACCTAAATAGCAAATTAAATAGCACATTCTTGTGTAGATTCTGCTAATGATCTTTCTCAGGATGTTTGCATTTCTGAGGAGTGTTATGATGTCACTTTAGTTTTAATTTTGGGTGAAGGCTAAATTGTTTGCTGTGTTAAAATGATGAATTATTAGGTTGGTTTAAAAGTCATTGAGGTTTTTGCAATTATTTTTAACCTTTTAAACTGCAATTATTTTGCACCAACCTCATAGTGATAAGCAGTAGAACTGACTATGTGGCCCCGAGGGGTGGGGCCTTGGTTTTAATTAGGGCTGTCTTCATTTTTGATCCTGAAAAACTCTGCTTCCTGGCATTCAGGAGGTAGAGAATGCTCCTTTCGTCTTTCTCAAAACTAATTTTTAATATTTACTTTCATGGGAATAGTCACTTTGTTGTTTTACAAAATGCATTGCTCCACAAAGAGGGAATGTGGAATGTTCTTGAGTGTATCATTTATGCAAGTTACAACCACTGTTGTCATTCGGCAGGTATATAAACCACTAGTAAATACACTGTCTTTACACCTTTTATCCCTATTAAAACTGATGTAAAGCAAAAACAAAAGAAAACAAGAAAACCGTTTCAGATTCCTCTTACTTGTGGTTCCTGGTATGAGTTCTGTTTGTTACGTATGCCAGCCCCTCCTCTCTCAAAGCAGCAGCCACTTCTCTGCTGTGATAACTTTAGTGCGTGAGCATATCTTCACTAGGAATTGTTTCCATGGTTACCTCTCCTAGAACCCTTCGTGTTTCATTCCTTCTGAATCACTTTTTATATTTTTTGGCTCATGGTTTCTGTATGACAAAGTCAGTGTGAACCACAACCACAAACCATACATGACATGGATTTGGGATTCAAATTTCTCTGGGATGTCTTCCTTGCCACCCATTTCCTGCATTCTGGTGATAACTCTGAGTTGGTGGGTCATGTGTTTGCCGCCATTTTTCCCAACTGAAAAACCTCTTCCTAGCTCAAGGTTACAGGCGACGGAAGGATGGCCCCATCCCAGCGCCTTACTACACACACGGCCTGCAAGGTGTGATACCTTTCCTAGCTGACCATTATAACTCCAAGGTTTGTGTCTGCTCACAATACCCTTGCTGCTGGCTACATTTCCACTCCTATTCAAGATTACACACTTGCTTTGAGTTCCCACTGCATTTTTAATATTGAGGTATTTTACTTTCTTGCTTTGGAGCTTTGTATGTGTAGTTTTAGATCTGCAGTATATTTTTCTGTGTTATCCTATGACTTGAGTGGAAATGGTATCTTCCCAAATCAATCCAATCTGTCATGTTGATCAACAGCCTAGATTGACATTTTTAAAAAACTCACTAGGTAATTCTTATAGACACTAAAGTTTGGATATCATATATAAAAGTTCAACAATCACTGCATTTAGGAATTCGATACTTTTTTTTCACCACTGCGTCTCCCATTCACACACACACACACACACACAGCCAATTGCTCACATTCAATTTTGCTTGCTAAATATCCTTATCTTCCCACTACTCCGCAGTTCACTTGTACCACTGAAATCCTTTCATAACTGAAATCCCCATATCTAAACTTTCTCCCTTAAAATTCTACCCACCTCATACTATCACAGTGATCTTTCTATAGCATGCATTTGTTTAAGCCTAAAATTCTCCCATTCCCTACATGATAAAGTCCAAACTTTCTAGAACCCTATAAAAAATCACCCATGATCTAGCCTTTATCCCTCCTGCTTTTTATCTCAATGTCTTGAACTTGATCCTGTGAGGTATCCTGCATAGACAATGTTTATGAACTTCAGTCTTATGCATACTGAAATGACCTTATTCCTATACCCCTTTCTTCCTAAACTACTTAACTCCTATTCTGGTTTCAAGATTCTGCTCAGACAATATCTCCTTGAGGAAACCTTCTTTGACGCTCCACGTAGTGCTAAGGGCCGTTCCTCTCTGCTCCCCGAGGATCCTATACATTCTGTGCCATAAAATGTTATCCTGAAAATTTATATCTGTCTCTCTCACCAGACAAGGACTTCCAAAGAGAAAGAACTGTGCTTTATCTTTGTATTCCCAGCACCTGGCTCAGAGGCTGGTAATATCCTGTTTCCCCAAAAATAAGACCTAGCCAGACCATCAGCTCTAATGTGTCTTTTGGAACAAAAATTAATATAAGACCTGCCCTTATATATATTATATTATATTATATTATATTATATTATATTATATTATATTATATTATATTATATTATATTATAAGACCTGGTCTTATATTACAGTAAAATAAGATCAGGTTTTATATTAATTTTTGCTCCAAAAGACGCACTAGAGCTGATGGTCCAGCTATGTCTTATTTTCAGGGAAACACCGTAGTAGATAACGTCTGCTTAACTGAACTAAATTGTTGAGACTCTCAGAAAACTAGCTCTCTCTAATGAGCTGGATTCTCTCTTAAATTTTTATCTGCTTTGGAATGTTTAACCTGGTCAGAAAAACATGTCCTTAAAAGTCTTAGACCAAAAAATTTTTCAGTAGATTATGTGCTTGGAAAACTGGGATGAGTCCAATAGAAACGTTCAACCCTTGTTGATATGCTCATTTGGCTCTCCCAATGTGAAATACCTCTTCTAGCATAATGCCTTAACTAATTCACAGATTTCCTCCTATCTACTCTATCATAGAAGACAGTAATAACAATCCTATTGAAAAATGAAGAGATTGAAAAAGGTAATAGAGAAGCAATTAGATATGATAACTCCTCTTGTTAAAAATATGCACAGTGTGACTCCAGTTTTAGGTAGAAAAAATAATTAGAAACAATACAAATGATCAAAAACTGGTTAGTAACTATATTCCACAATAAATCTTTTCAGATGACTTAAGAGTCTTCCTTTTCATATAGAATACCTGGGAGCACTTTCAGGTTCCATAGATTTTTATTTTCCCCCTGGACAAACAATTAGGCTAGCCAGCAAAGCCTTTTGAAATATTTTATGCCACAAAAATAATGTTTCTTTTTCTTTTCTGCTGTGTGTGTGTGTGTGTGTGTGTGTGTGTGTGTGTGTGTGTGTGTGAAGTGCACACAGGGATTAGCAAGGATTTGAAACATTTAAAAAGCATAAGTTACTTTTTTAAAAAACATCTTGGTACTTTTAAACAAAACAAAACAAACATTTCCTTGACGTATCCTTTTCATTGTCTTTGTTCCCCATCTCACTTTGAACATTTGAGGCTCAAAACATTTAATCAGCGTGAGTTAATTTATCCATATGAAAACCCTGAGATGGTGTTAAAGATTCCATTTGTCATTAGAGAAAGTGAACATCAAGGCTCTTGCCTCAGATTTCTGTGTTGTTGACAATGTAGGGAACAGGACTTAGAATTGTCCTGCTAGATTTCTTTGAAGCTTATGAAAGTCATTGAAATAACGTTGAACAATGCAATGAATGTGAAAAGAGGTATGGGAATTTTTCTTAGCTGTTGTGACCTGCGAAGAGTTCCAAGGGAGTTGGGGGTAGGAAATAAGAATCAGAAGGACTGATGTTTTTCTCTGAGTAAGAGGTCAGAGGAGTGCTGGAGCTTTGAATGGCTTGGAGTAGTGGTGGTTAGTGAGCAGTGGTACTTGGATCACTATCTCTTCAGATTTGCCCTAAAAAAGAAAGCTGAGGTACTCCAGGAATTCTTTACCTGTACTGCCATGCCATATGATTTCCAAAACCTGAGATTCCTTTGCTCCAACTAATTCTTTTCTTCCTACGGTTGAAATTGGCCATCTATGAAAAAAACCAAAATGCAGACATGTTACCTGGACCCACCACGATGGAAACCTCCCCCATCTGCCACTTTCTAGGGTTGCTGTGTCCGTACTTCCCCACTCACACTCTTGCCCACCTATGTGCCCACAGGACACTCACACTGCCTCTGAGGCCAGCACCTGCATCTTGTCTGTAGAAACTCCTCCACTGCACCTTTACACATGTGCACATCAGAACGAACCAGAAAGTTTAAAAAACAAATTACCAGTCCCACACTCAAACCCTCCCAAATCCTGCTTGAGCAGGACTGGAAAGAAGCTGAAGCTGATGCATGCTTTAAAAAATGATAGGCAAAAAAAAAAATAAAAAATGATAGGCAGATGTCAAAGCACAAAACAGGAGAGGAAGCCTCAACAGCCTGGTTTTAAAAGGGTAGATTGAAGGAAGAAAGGCTCATCACTGAATTAACTTTTCTGATAATCATAGTCTTTGTGCTTGTTTTCTAACAACCACTGGATATCCATCAAAATTTACCTATTTCTTAGGCCGTAGAATTTTTGAGTTATGTCTCCTTGTTGACGCCGGGCCTGTTTGTCTGCCAGCAGGATTTTTGTATTTCCTCTTGACAGTAATATAGACCTTTCCTTTGCTAAAAGAAAAAGAAAGAAAGAAAGAAAGAAAGAAAGAAAGAAAGAAAGAAAGAAAGAAAGAAAGAAAGAAAGAAAGAAAGAAAGAAAGAAAGAAAGAAAGAAAGAAAGAAAAGAAAAGGAAAAAAATAAAAAAAGAGAAAGAACTGCCAGACATAAAAGGAATGGCTAATTTAGAAGTCTGTTGTAGAAAATGTCTTACCAAAATTATTTGGTAATGAGATCTGAGAGCTTCCAAATGTCTTCCCACTTGGTTGACAACAAAAACAAAAAAGTAAACATTTTTAGGTAATGAAAATGCAATTTATAATTAAAAGATGAAAAGTTTCAGTTCATCTAGGAAAGGCAAGTATTGTAATTGTTGTACTGCTATGATCATTATTTCAAGAAATGTTTACTGCAACAATAGCCAAGAGGTGGAAGCAACCCATGTGTTCATGAATGAAAGAATGAATGGACAAACAAAATGTGATATATACATACAATGGAATATTACTGAACCTTTAAAAGGAAGGATTTTCTGACACATGCTAACCATTGGATGAAACTTGAGGACATGCTAAGTCAAAAAGCCAATAAAAAAAAGAAAAATATTTCAGATTTTTTGGTTAGACACCCAAGAGAGGGATTGCTGGGTCATATGGTAATTCTATTCTTAATTTTTTGAGGAAACCTCCACACTGCCTTCCACAGAGGCTGCACCAGTCTGCATTCCCACCAACAGTATATGGGGGTTCCTTTTTTTCCACAGCCTCTCCAACACTTGTCACTATTTGTCTTATTGATGATAGCCATTCTGACTGGGGTGAGGTGATATCTCATTGTGGTTTTTATTTGCATTTCTCCAATGATTAGCGATGTTGAGCATTTTTTTCATGTGTCTATTGACCATTTGTATGTCCTCTTTGGAGAAATGTCTCTTCAGGTCCTCTGCCCATTTTTCAATTGGGTTGTTTGTTCTTTTGTTGTTGAGTTGTATGAGTTCCTTATATATTTTGGATTTTTGCCCCTTATCAGAGGCATTGTTTGCAAAAATCTTCTCCCATTCGGTTGGTTGCCTCTTTATTTGTCAATGGTTTCTTTTGCTGTGCAAGACATGGAAACAACCAAAATGTCCTTTGATAGATGAATGGATAAAGAAGTTGTGGTGTATATACACAACGGAATACTATTCTGCCGTGAGAAAAGATGAAATAGTAACATTTGTGACAACATGAATAGATCTTGAAATTATAATGCTAAGCGAAATAGACAGAAAAAGTCGAGAACCATATGATTTCATTGACATGTGGTATATAAAACTGAAAACAACAAAAGAACAAGAGAAACAAATGAAGAAACAAAAACTCATAGGCACAGACAATAGTTTAGTGGTTACCAGAGGGTAAAGGAAGTGGGGTGGTAGATGAGGGTAAAAGGGATTAAACATATGGTGATAGAAGGAGAACTGACTCTGGGTGGTGAATATACAATGTGATATATAGATGATGTATTACAGAATTGTACACCTGAAACCAATGTAACTTTACTAACAATTGTCACCCCAGTAAACTTTAATACAAAAAAAAAAAAAGACAAACACTGTATGATTCCACTTAATGAGGTACTAGAGTAGTCAGATTCATAGAAACAGAAAGTAGAAAACGGGATAAAGGTGAGTTATCTAATAGATATAGAGCCTCAGTTTTCCAAGATAAGAAAGTTCTAGAGATTGGTTGTACCATGATGTACATATACTTAACACTACTGAACTGTATACTTAGAAATGGTTATGCTGGCAAATATTCATGCCATATATATATATATATATATATATATATATATATATGCACAATTAAAAAGAAAAAGAAAATGCCTTCCTGTTGAAAAGCCAAGTGCAGTGAATTTATGACTCAGTAATCGACGTTTTCAGCTTAGCTAGTTCACAATAAGTTGAAATCAGAGCAAGTGCAAGTCAGTTTTGACTTTGACACATTGTATTTGAGAAAAATTAGGGAGCTTATTATTCATCTATTCATTCTTCTAGATTGTCAAAAAGTATTCATTTGTTGTGCATCTCCTGAGCTTGAGTTTCACAGAACCTTGAATGGGTATGGCTCATTCTTATGTAGAGGGAATCAGGTTGAGTCCAGGGTGTCCCAGGTATGTGTTTCTGGGGACCAGACATTTCCAGATCTGGGTGGTCTCCTATCAGGCCAATAGTTCCCACTATTACTAAGGATGCCCTAGTAGTTTGAGTCTAAAGCAGAACTGATCAAATATGGCTCCTATGGGTTTTCTGGGTCACGACCAGAATAAGCAACTCACCATTTGTCAGCGTTGGGATGGCTTCAGCCTATTTCTGATGAATAACTCATCTGATTATCCCTAAATCTTACAATCTCAGACTCTGGGAAGTTGTGACACCACAAATCGCTAGCAAAAGATGAGGCAAGAGGCATTAAGACCAGTGCACATGTTCCCCTCCCTCCCCGTTATCCTTGCATATCTTAGAGACCAGGGCGTGTTGATGAGAACAGCCTTTAAGGTCTACCAGGTAGGACTTTTGAAATCTACTTAAAGATTCCTGTTTGGGAGTTCAGATTTATGCGTTATCTTTTCACTGCTGGATTTTTTAAATGCAATTAGAGAAAGCACACCTTGCTAGAGCATGAAATAAGAGACAGATTCTTACTCTAACAAAACAAAGTAACAATTCGTATTTGATACCTTGTTTTGTAGCAAGGACATTTGTCTAGACTTGTTAAAATATGCAATCTGAAACTTGCTAATATTTACATAGCAAAAGTTCACATCATCACCACACCTTTTCCTCCCTCTCTGACTCTTGGCATGCTATTACAAGTGACAAATGCTTCTTTTATTGAATTCTGCGCTTGCATCTCCATCATGCATGCATATAACCTGATTCACATACAGTATCAGATTCCCAAATTAAACTTTTGTTCTAAGGACTATTGAAAATAAATCCAGATATCCTTGTCTCTCCACCTATGAAATGTGGCTTCATGGCATGAACAAGACAGCTTCTCTAAATCACGGAGAAGGACAAGACAAAAATTTCACTGAAGTTATAGCTGGAATGTTGAGTATGAGGAATAAAACTAGATTTAGTTGCAAATATTGCTTAATGTTCAGACCATTTCCCCAGACGCTAAACTACCTCCACAGAGCAGGACTCACACCTTTTAGTACAGAAGTTTTCAGGTGTGGTAAACCACCGCCATTTCTACCATCATCTTTAAAGATTTACGATGTACTTTACATCTCCATTACAAAATAGTCACGGGAATGTAAAGTATAGCATAGGGAATATAGTCAATAATATTGTAATAACTATGTATGGTGTCAGGTGGGTATTAGACTTATCAGGGGGAATCATTTGGTAAGTTATATAAATGTCTAACCACTATACATTTCAGCTGTACATAAACCTGAAACCAATATAATATTGAAAGTCAACTGTAATTGAAAATAATTTTTTTTTAATTAAAACAAAAAACAACAGGCTTTTGGTATATGTTGCCTCGGTACTTAAGGACGGAACTGTAGGAAAACCCTGGTGGAGAAATTAAGCTAATAATTGTCAGATTGTAAGATTTTAGCTAAGAAAAGCAAAGGATGATTTTGTTGCAGTATTGGAAACATGACTGTCTTGTCATCAAATGGACACAGACTATAATGTCACCAATACTAGATAAAATGTCATATATCACACATGCATCATCAGTGCACATTCATAAGGAGGAATGAATGTGAACAAAATTAGGGAGGGAGTTACAAAATGTCTTTGCAATTAGACCCCCAAAGTACAGAAGTTCTTGGGCAAATGAATTTTAAGGTAGTTCAGTTTTGATCATTGGGTTTTAACTATAGTAGTGAAGTCTGTAGGTTTCTAATTTAGTTGAATATCAACTGCTTTCTTTGCTTTGTACCTATAGCATCTTGAGAAACTTGGTTTTCCCAACTGAAAGCCAAGACACAGTCTTATTGGCAGCTGTTGTCCCCTCTTAGTCTTTTTGTACAATATGATTTCTTCTTTATTACAGCGGATACCTGAGAAGGAACTGAGAAGAGGAAAATCAAGAAAAGAGAACTTTTAGGGTAGCAATAACAACTGAATTATTAAATATCATCTGACGTTCTAGATAAAACTATTTGGTCTCAGCATATGGAGACCATATATCACTGATTCTATAACCTGCTAGTACTAGATGCTTGTGACTTCCCACCTTTTACTTCATTAACTTACTCTATCCACTTGAATTTATATTGCCCAATTAGTTTAACATGTAAGTGAATCTTCCTTTTCAAGTAAGAGTCAAAAAGGCAGATCACATCGTCAGCTAGGAGTAAAGTTCGATGCTTTAATTTCTGATGGTTTCTCCCTATGCATTTCACTGTTCTTAGTCAAATTAACTGTCAAACGTTGCTTGCAATGAACCCAGCTAGAAATTTTTAATTTCTTAGGGGAAAATTTGACTTGATATTCTTGACCTTTATGAAACTACTTTTGTTTCCAGGCATATACCAGATCAAAGCAATTAAAAAATTAAAGAATTGACAAATTACTGATGTAATTGCAGCTTACAATATTCAGCTAACAGATATTACTGTAAAGCCCTATGCTCAATAATTCATTGCCAAGAACCACTGGCTCAGAAGTTCTACTTATAAAGAATAAAGATCCTAAAACAATAATGGCAGTAACAATACAAACTAATATGCCACTCGGCAATTTACAAAATATCCACCCATATATTCACCCTCTTAATTTTTAACACCGTAAATATTTTTTTATATGAGATTAGGTCCATTTCACTTTAGACTTAAAAATTTCTGCTGTAAAGTTGTTTCAACTCTGCATTAAGAAAGCGGCAGTTTTTATAAACATTGTATTTCATGGGAACATAACACATATTACAGAAAACTTTCCACTTCCTCTGCTTTCTCTAATTTATCTCATACACTGTCTACTTCAGGCTAAATGAGAATCATTTCTCTTCTTACGATCATTTTCCTTTTCTCTGCTTAGATTTCTTTATCATTTATTAAGTGGTTTTAAGGCCGGCTCTTATACTCACTGAGCCTATATCCCCTTTAATCTCCCTGTTTTTAGGGCAGAGCGGAGCGTCTGAAGGAGAGTGACATTTACTGGGAAACCTAACTGGGAAAGTTAGGTTTTCTTTACCACTAGAAAACCCTTCAAGGTGGTGTAAGCAACTTGGTGCTTCAGAGAATCTCAGTTTTCCAGTTCTCAAACACATGCCTTTGCTTTTTGATTCAAGATAAGTCACAGATGGCCAATAGCTGCCAGTTTCCTCCCAGAAGGCAGCCTCAGTCAAGTTCACAAGGAGTGATGGGCACAAAAGAAAAACAAACAATATCCGCCCAATTATAAAGTTCTTGTGAAGGAAAAGCTCATTATTTTCTATGATCATGTTACAGGAGCTTAGCAGCACTTTTACGAGGCAGATATGGGAATTCTTTCTTGCCACCTGTATATTCTGTCCTCTCTGGTTTCTGTTTTCTTCTGCCTACGTCACTTCTGGCTGTTTGCCAGTGACACGAACACTTGTCGAGGTGGGGCTGAGAAACTGAAATTGCTTCATATACAGCTTTAGCCCTTTGGGCTCTCTCTATCCCCCAGGGAGGATTGGAGTGCAAAACAGCTTCCTATTAGGCTATTAGGTGTGACAATGCACTTCTTTCCCAGTTCTCAGGGTGTGATTTGAGATTGTAAGACCAAAAAATACATTTGGCTTTAGCAGGAACTGACTACATTTTCATTTCAGAAGCCCTATTGAACCCTCGGTTTTGTTCTGTGCTGTGCTGTGTGTTCTGTGCCAATCATATGAAAACTTATTTATTGCACTGTAAGTCCTTCCTTTCTTGAAAATCTCGGTTGTCAGCCTGATTCATGTTTACTGGATGAGAATGATGAGGCAGAGTTACACTCACTCACAAAAGAGCATACAAGCAGTGTCCCTTAATCTCAGAAATGGGCTCGTTTGACTGAGCACCGATACTCTAAAGCTATATGAAGGCAAGTTGGCTGGTAAACATTGATCCAGCTTATTTCTTTGAACTTGGCAGGATCTCAATTACCTAAAGACTCTTCATTCTTTCCAATGTAACCCCAGTATGCACTATATAGAGTAACCTGAGGCCAGTCCTTGGTTCTCTGTGTGAAGAAAGCTTTAAGGAAAGGCTGCCTGCCTAAATAACTACTGTTTTTGACATCAGGGTCTTAGACCTCAGGGATCTTAGCTACTGCTCCAGGTTCCAATCATGTATCCGTACCACTGCCCTTCAGC
Source organism: Rhinolophus sinicus (assembly GCF_057876585.1). NCBI lineage: Eukaryota > Metazoa > Chordata > Mammalia > Chiroptera > Rhinolophidae > Rhinolophus > Rhinolophus sinicus. The sequence continues at coordinate 88,259,784 of NC_142503.1, forward strand.
TCTGACGGTCAAGGAAAAACATGATATAGTGGAAAAAAACCCAGTGAGATGGGGAGTCGGGAAAACCTGGCTTTGAGTCCCACTTCTTGCAGTTTTATTAGCTGTGACTTTGAGCAACTCATCAATGTAGGTGAAGGAGTGTGAAGCCAGGTGCAGCCCAGGGTGATAGAATCCCCAAATCAAGGGTCTGCCACCGAGAAGGAAGGAACACACAGGCACATATTAGCCATCCCTGGACTTTTAAAATACTCTCTAGGATAGTATAAATATAAAACAAGAGATGCGAAACTGATTTTTTAAGCCAAGTTGTATTCAAATGCTATGATCAGTTGTATCCGGTTCATTGTTACTGATGGTCTATTAGAAGGGAAATGAAAGGAGAAACGTGCTTCTACCTTCTGTATTCAAACCAAATTCTCTTGTGCGTTATTGGTAGCATTCTCCGTGGGCCTCTGGAGATAAAACCCATTTTTTTTCTGTATGTTCTCTAAGTGAATGAAGGAGGGCTGACGGGTGCAGATTTTAGACAAAGTGGGAAGAAGCCATGTGCTGGCAGTCCCAAGACAGAGATGGCCCAGGAAGCAAAAGGTAGGACCTTAGAATGCTTCTCACATCATTCCAGGTAGGCAGCCAAGCGCTTTGCCTAGGCATCGGGCCAGCTCTGGCAGGAGGTTGGGTTAAGGCGATTTGCGTGTCTGTTTTTAGGACATTCAGTTGGTCTACCCATACCAAACGAAGAGGAGATCAGTGCAGTCATGCAGAGAACTTAATTTAGGGAGAAAAAGAGGAGGAAGAGGAAAAGGAGGAGGGGGAAGAGATGGAAGGGGAAGAAGACAAATTGCTTGCTTTCCATGAAGTACAATTTTTATTTTCTGTAAAGTGTGACAAAGACATCTTTAGAAAAAATACTTTAGTGTTTTGGTGGAGGGTTGAGAGTTCCCCTGGTGTGTTTCAAGGAATCATAATAACAAGAACAGAAACGCGTATCTACTACATTGCAAACATTGTCCTGGGTACTGTCATTTATGTGTCATGTCATTTAACCCCACAAGCTCTATGACATGAGATCTAGGGTCTGGAATGTCCTGTGCGTGACCCAATTTCTCAGGGCCAATAACTGACACAGCCTAGCCTTAGAATCTGAGGCTATGATTCAAAGTATGCGGAAAGACCAAGAAATTTTAAACAGTGCTGGCAACGCTGTGTTGAAATTCTTCTATAAATAGTTCCTTGATTATTTCTAATTCCCATTGACTTGGTATAAATGCAAGCTATTCAGCAATGTGATACAGATAGATGTTTCCTTTTCAAAATATTGTACAAATACATGATTTCCTCCTTCTGTCTACCATGTAGGAGAAGTAGGAAAAGAGCAAGGTAATAGGAATTTACCTCTAAGCTATAAAGCTTTCCTATCTTTGCAGTAATCACCAAGGGGAACTCCTAGTTACTAAGGAGACCATAACAGACTCCATTAGATTCAAGTACAACACTTTGGTTGCTGGGCTAGTGAATGTCAAAAAAGCAAAGGAAAATATTATCATTGTTGAAACCATTTGATGTCTATGACTAATAAAAAACATGTTGGCAAACTGAATTTTTAGAACTGCCCAATGGACTTGGTTAGAGCTATGAATTAATAGCACACAACAGATCTGTCTGAAGAAGAAGAAGAAAAAAAAAGACAAAGATGTTAAACTATTTTAAAATTTATCTGAATAACCAAAAGGATCCAACAGAAACCTTAGGCAACCACTCTAGGTCCTTTATTCAATTTTAAAAATTTAAATTTCCCCTCCCCTTTCCCTTATAGCTAAATAATAAAGTTTATACCTTTTGAATCACATTATCCTTGAATTCTAAGGGAACTCCAGGCCTTCTTGGCCTTCTTATCTGATATCTCACAAATACCAGAATTATCCTTAAAGAATCCCTGGCAAACTGTACCCACCTTAGATACAATGAGACCTGAGGTGTCCATTCATGCATGTACTGTTCCCCTTAGGGGCTGGAGGAAGCCAGAGGTAGAAAGACTTGGGGGTAAGCCAGACTTCCCATTACTTCTTGACCCCGGTCCCAGAGGTTACAATGGGCCTGCCTGAAGGTGTTCACACGGTCTCTGCTTGGTCATTCCCAGCGCAGGAGGCCTTTGCCAGGACCTGTCCTATCTGGTTATGTGTGACTGCTGCTCTGATTGTTGGGGACTGCTTTCTAGTGCTGCGCCAAAATCTGCTTCTTTGTATTTGCTACCCATTGTTCTCCATGATATCTCTAGAACAAAGCTGTTTGACTTAACTTCCTCTCTTCTGGAATTAGTCCCTTGGATAACTGAAGGCAACTGTCACGACTCCCCTGTATACTGTCTTCTCCAAACAAAATATTCTCAGTTTCTTTCTCAGACAATAAGGCAAATACACAACTATCATAACAATATAATAAGACACAGAACATACAATCATCATAAGACAAAGAAGAAAAGGTGGTTTGGAAATTAGGGTATGTTTTAAATGAGTTCATTTATTTTTTAATTTAAAATCTGAAATATTTAACTGATACTGAGAAGCACCATCTTTCCACTGAGTTCCTGCCCTCTATCCATCAAGTCATCCTGTCAAAACAGAAAGGTAACTTGATAAGACTTCTTCTTAGTCACACCTTTCCAGCAACTTGTGGTCATCCATCAATTCTCACCAAATCACATTTATTTGTTTGCTTTGGTATATTTACTATCAATGCCTACTTTGAGAAAAGTTTCTAGAGAAGTATTTATCTGCATATGAATAGTTGTGACATGATTACAAAATTTGAATACCATCTATTAAGAATTAAAGAAGGAGGGGACAGAGGAGAAGACAATGTGATGACAGAAGCAGAGATTGGCACGATGTGCTTTGCAGATGAAGGAGGGGCCACCAGCCAAGGAATCTAGGCAGCCACTAGAAGAGTTTAAACCAGGCAGTGGCAGGACACATTGGTCCTTCCCTCCTCCAGGCAACAAGCATCGGGCCAGCCTCCGCCTCACACGGGGCGCAAGGTCGTGGGCCTGCCAATGGCTAGCAGCTCCGTCCCTACCTGGATGGACAAGTTCCACTCAAGATGGGAAGAAGCATGGTGCTTATGTCAACCTTGGGGCCAAATAGCACTTTCCAATCCTATTTTGTTAGAAATAAATTTCATATTTTGATCCCCCCCCACCAAACGAAAATGAACTAAAGGAGGGGCAATGTAAGAAAACTAAATCTTTAGTTCTTCCTCTTCCCGATATTTTATCATGAAAAATTCCAAACATACAAAAAAGTTGAAATAATTTTATAGTAAACACCCCCAAACGTAATAACTGGATAGTATAATTAACATTCTGCTATCTTCAATTTATCACATATCTATCAGTATCCATCAACCCGTCTTACCTTTTTACACATATAAGTGTATGTTGCATTCATCAGTACACCTCATCCCTAACACTTGAGCACACATATCAGTATCCATTCTTTTTTGATACTATTAATTAGTCCTCTGTTCTGAATCCTTCTTGCTATTCTTTTCCTCGTTCCCTCCACTTTCTCAATTTTTACTTCCGTACCCTTCCTCCCACTTTTGGTCCTCAAAGTTCTAAGTGGCAAGAGGAAAGTGTGAAACATCTGAGCCTGCGGCAGTCTTGAAGTAGCATCAGGAAAGGCCAGTGATGACCACGCAAGCCCTCACAGCTGTTACCATCGCAGGCCTGGGATGGACGACGTCCTCATGAACGAGCTGATGCAATTCAATTTACAAGAGAGGGAGGTATAGATTAGCATGACACCTTAATAATTTACTATGAGAAACACAGCTATCAAATACCCAGGCAGGTGCATTTCTTGATCAGCTCAGTCACTCCTTGAGCTAATCTACACGACAAGGACAAATCGTGAAGGGTTTTGGTGAATAGCGACTCAGAGGAGGGAATTATTAGGTTGGTGCAAAAGTAATTGTGGTTTAAAATGTTAAAAATTGCAAACACCGCAATTACTTTAGCACCAACTAACAGAAGATCTTAGTGGCATGAAGCAGAGACCTTATCAACGTTGACGTTTCAACAGCTGGCCAGCACAGGGCCAGACAGACATCGAAGAGGTGCTTCATAATTAGCACAATTATTAAATGCGCATGTGACTACTACCTACCACTGTAGTAGAACTGCCACACAAGCCAGGTATTCAGGTTATGGCTCAGGACACGTCTTGCCCCGACTGTGCTCGGTGAACCCTGCCAAATGCCAGCCCTCCAACTCCCTTTAAGGAAGTTCCATGACTACTACCATTCTCCTTTGAATAATGCATTCTCTTTTTGCTGTATGGCTGTCATTAATTACCCTTTTGTGAAGTCCTAATCTTCCCGCCTTGGTCTGGAAGATAACCTGTTTTTCAAATGGGAAGTCTGTGGCTATCTAATCCCATCTTTGATAACCTGAGTCCACTGGCTTTACTGTGGTAAAAAGGGGAGTGATTCCCTACTGCCCAACTGTACTCCTTTCAAAGACCAGAGAACACCATCTTCCCTGATGAGTGAAAACCATTCCTTTCCCTATCTTGAGATTTATGTCTGATAGGAAATATTAGTGATTTATTTTCTGGGCTTCCTAATTACCAACTCACAAAGACTTGGCAAGGTGAGCTATTCAGTGGGAAGGCAGCGACACACAAGTGACAGTGACACCCTTTTCACAATAGACAATTCCACAGTTGCAGATAAATCCAATTTTGACAAATCAAATTCATTTTGAAATCCATAAAAGGAGCCCTCTAGCTATAAAGTCTCAAGGTGAATCCTTTGGATATGTAACAACTTCTTAATGTGGTTCTTTCAAAGGTTTAGATGTCATAAATCAGATTATTTTACACCGTTTTCCTAACAGAGATACTGTAGTAAATATCCGCAAACAGCAGCATTCTATGGTAGCATCTCATCCCTTAGAATTTATTTGAATGCAACCCATTATGGTGTGAGGGTAAAAAATGATGCAGAATCGAGGCTCTGACTATTTCATGAGTCTACTTACAGATTGGGGGAAAAGATCAGAAACTTTTAGGCATTGGCACCCAGTGGGAAAATGCCAACTGCCAACATGAGTTTTTCTCTAATTGCCTCTATGATAAGCAACCAAAACACAAGTTTCAGATCCAGATAAAAACCCTTCAAGAGGGTAAAAGATACCATGATGCAGAGAGCAGGCTTTGATTGTCAGGGACTCAAATGCTCTGACAGGAGCACACACACTCCGTTTCACAGGCTTCAGACAGGACTCGATCTAGAAAACTGGAGCATTTCATCTAAGCTGGGCTTCAAAGGCCATATTTGTTCACACATCATTAGTCTTTTTATTCCTTGGATGCATCTGTCTCTACTGACAGAAACTCTTATTTTTTTCAAGAAACTAATGCACAAAAGGAAACTGAAAAAGCTCCAAACTGATTTGGCAACAGCTAAGCAGGAGGCGGCCATCACAGTCCTGGAACTCAATGAGGAGATAAAGACTCTACGTGACGGAAAGCCAGCCCCTAGAGGTCAGTATTACCACGTGACAGTTGTACTGGCCTATGGTCCTGGGTGATGTACACAGTTTTATTGGCAACAGAGCAGACAGCAAGGCGACCGTGCCCGGCAGCATACTGGCCCAGCAGCATTCTGACCTGGTCTGACCTCCATGCTGCATGAATGGAGTCAGCACGCGAGTTACTAACTGTAGGCTGGGTTCACTTTCACCGTAAGAGAGGTAGAGAATGAATGAATAAGTTGTTCTTTAAAGGAAAGTCTCTGAAGCTAAAGAGCTGGACTGAAATAGATCTGATAAGTGTCCTTGTACAAGCTGGGTGGCAGTGAGGGAAGGGCAGGGCTTATGAAGGAAGCCCCAAGGCCCCCAGGGATGGGGCTGTGCAGGGCAGCAGGGAGAGGAGCTTGTCTGAAAGTGCAGACAGGCTTATTGACTGAGACAGGCACAAGGAAGGAAGAAATGCGTATTTTAACGATAGACAAATGAGCCAGAAACAAGCACGGGAGGCTAGCGAGGATAACATCTGGGTGGATCAGAAAAATTTTAATAGCCACTTTGGTTTGGATTTTTCAGTCTTCTCTAAGAGACTATAAACACTGGAGAGAGAAAAACAAACAAACAAACAACAACAAAAAAACCCCACCTCAGACTGTCACCATTAGCAATAATATGGGTTAACATTTAATACTATGTGCTTAGGCCTTCGCTAAGTACTGCACGTATATTTAAGTCTCAGAAGTAAGTGCATTTATGCAGAGGCTTAGAGATGCCAATCACCTTGCCCCAGGTTTGCGGCCTGTGAGTGACACCCGGGCAGGCAGCCTCCAGACAGAAATTTACCCTCCCCCTGGTGCCTGGGCAGTTCTCACATAGTCAGGCTGTCCCGGCTCTGCAGCGGTGATATCAAACCACCTTCTTCCGCCTGGTGGATCTCTTGCAAAACTGTGGTTCCCTGGGATAAATGTCTTCCTTTGATGTGGGGCACTCTTGTAAAGCCAGGAACATGCCATTGTTCTTACTCCAGCTTCCTTGATTACTCATAAGTAATTCTGGAAAAAGAGGACTGTGGAAATAAATGGAGGAGGAGGAACAGACGGTGTGGTGGCTTCAGAAAGGGAGACACTCCCATCCGACCACATGGTAAATCTTTTCATATGAGTTTGGTTTTAATTTTCAGTTGTGAAGAGCACTTTCCCGGGGAGGAAATGGCATGTAACAGTCACCTTGAAACATGCTGAAGGTCAATTTTGTTTTCTCTTTCCATGTAACAAAATAAAGATAGTTTATGAATTTGCTTTTACTGCCAGGAAACCTAAAAGAATAAAATCCATTAGAGAATATTATCCATTTAAAGATCTTTATTCTAAAGCATCATAGCCAGATTTCAAATCGGTTGCATAATAAGCTGATAGTGATGGCACAGCACATTGGAGAAAGTTCTCCAGCTCACTTGAGAGAACCTTTCAATTTCTCCACTGTATTTTTAATCTAATAGAAAAAAAGATATTATTGCAAGGTATCTAATTCTCATTACTCTTATTAAAAAAATGTAATATCATTTGCTAATGACAATTTTGTCCCTTTGGTATACTGATAGATCAAAATTAAAAATAATACTGAGGTACCAGGACTCTAATGGTTTGGGAGAGAATAGAAAATATTAAATCCCACCTTTCCCTCTTTGCCCATTTTTTCTCTATATTTCTGTTTAAAAAACAAACAAGTATAGATTAAAAAAAACAAAAACAAACAAACAACAACAAAAAAACCCTAATGTGTTATGAACAGACATAAATTTAAATAAAGCCAGGTTTTCCAAGGTCAATTATAGTTGAAAACAGTGACTCCCTTTTGGACCTACATGTGGCTTCTCTTATTTGGTGGAGAAACTGTGTCAGTAGACTGACATATAGGACTCAGGCCTTAAGTCAAATATTTGTACATTCTTACTCTCCCATGGGTCCCATGCAACCTCACCCTGAATTCAATAGCCTGGGAGACTGTCATGGCCATTGTGGGCGCAGAGTAATATTAGCTCTCTTTCTCAGAGACTTTGTCACCTTGCCCCTCCTTGACTTGAAAGTCAAGTCTGAAAAGATGTCAGTAACTTTAACACACAAAGACCCCCATTTAACCACAGAACAATTAGGGTTGACCCACCTCCCACACACATTCCTCCACCAGAAAAACCACCCCTCTCTTTCTAACTTGTGTCCTTTTATAAAATGTTTGTTTTCAGTTCTCAAACATTTGTTTACAGATGACAGATGCCCCAGTCATAATAGCTTAAGGAGAAAGGGTGATTTATTGGCACAAGTATAAACAAACTAAGAAAGGGCATGCCATTAGTCTTGGAGTCCGGTGGATTCAGGGTATCACATATCACTCTGTGTCTCTCATCTCTGCTTCTCTCTGCATTGAGACTTCATTCTTTCAAGCAGGATGTCAGAAGAGACTGGAAACATGGCCAAAAGCAGCTATGGGCTGCCCTCTTTATCTGTCCTCCAGAAAAGAAAGGAAGCATTTTCCCATCAGCTCCAGTGAGAAAAAGTACATGAAAGAAGCCTGTCCTGGCTTGGATAGTCTACATGAGCCAATCCTTGTGGCCAGGGGGAGGGTGCTACAGTTGCACAAGTTTCAGTCAAGGGGGGGGTAAAGGGAAATAAGGCTGGAGAAGAAGAATGTTCTGACTGGTAGCTCCCACCAGAAGCAACGCCGGATTGGGAGAAAAGCACTTCCTTAAAGGAAGGTATAGCCCATTACTGGAAAGAAAGTGAAGGATAAAACCAACATGTCTAGTACACTCTCAGCTAGTGGTCAAGTTAAAATACAGCGGATGCTTAATGAGTCATCCATTCATGAATATTTGTACTTTTAAAGTAAATTTTTCTTGGATTTACTTCTTCATAATCCAAGAAATAAATGTTCAATGGTATAATTTCAGATCCCAGAATATAGTGAGAGTGAACCACTTTGAGAAAGGATTTCCCTTCCAGCCTCCATCAAGTGATATCATAGTCACCTACTCTGAAGGCCCGCCTTATTATTGAGATAGGTTAACTAGCATGTCACTAGGTAGACAGAGATGTCCCTGGTGGAATAAACAAAGACAGCCATATCCTACAACCAGGTTTTGAAATCACTTCTTTACTCCAGGACAAAATGTAACAACACCTTGAGGTTAATCATAAAATTCCTTTTGGCCTGACAAACGGAGCCTATCTGATAGATAAGAGTGGGTTATGTTGCTAATTCCTTCAGGATGGACAAGCAGAACAAACCTGATAGACAAATTTCATTAGAAGGTGCCAGCTCCCCTTCCCCAAACAGGCAAGGGAAGGTATAAAAGTAAGAGCTTCTGCCTCAGTCACTGGGCACCCCCATTCAGGACCCTCTCCCGCTTGGGAGCTCTGACCCTTTGCTTTCAATAAACTCTCCTCTTTTTAAAACTCTTTGCCTCTCCTGGGTCCGTGTGTTTCCATTCTTTGGTCTCATGAGACATGATGTCGGCACTCACTTAAAAGTCCGCTACATCATTTGGGGACTCACAGCGACATAGTCCTACTTCATTGTGACAATTGAAGTGGCAAAAGGGGGAAAAAGTGTTGGCTCTAAATAACACGTCAACTGGATTAACATAAAGCTACTTCTCTGCTGTAGTTACAAATCGATGCCTACAGTTCTAACCAGCAGATGACTGAGATATTTCCAAATAAATTTTACCCAAATGTGCAATTTTTTTTTTCTTGTTTGGTTCATTTTCTAAGTAAGGCTATTCAGTCTTCTGATCAGAAGGAAGTTCTAGAATATTAGGAATACTTTTAAATACTTTCATAACATTGATGAAACAGTGAGCTACCAAACTTTTTTTTTCACATAAGCACAATAAACTATTTCATTGGCTATGTACTTAAATTACTTCCAAGGAAATACATGATTTAAGTCAATGGAAAGTTCAACTGAAAAGAAAAACACCTTTATTATAAAACTGACACAGCAGGAAACTTACTTACAGCCTGAGTGTTGTTTGTTGATTTTATTTTGTACAAATAATCACAGCCCAGGGCAGATTCCTTCCCTCATTTCCACAGTTTGTACCTGAAGTCCTTACAGCTTTATTTACTAGCAGATTCAATGAAATGCCTATTGTACCCCTTCAAAGCTTGAGACCATCTTTTGATAAACCTTAGTACGCAGGAACTGCAGGTTAAATTTCAAAACAATCTTTGCTTCCTTTGGCTTACGAGGACAAAGTTACTTTGCAGAAGACCTTACTGACTAAGTCCCTTTGTTGGTGCATAAGCATGGAGTCTCTTGCCGCAATGAAAGCTCCTGTTGGACCAGAACATCAGGGACAGGTTTACAGATTTCCAGCTCGCAGAATTCCAGTAGCAGAATGCACACATCCGGATTTTATTTTATTTTATTTTAAATCATTTCCCTTAATATGCACAGCTAGTATACCAAATAAGGCACCTAACCCGAACACGCAGGTTCCCATGGTCCCAGGGAAAGCCCACAGGACAACTTTGAAGTCATTTCTGTTTTACTCCCGTTAAGAAGACATTCCCAGGTAATGCAGGTACAACCTGGGGCAGGCTTACCCAGGACTCAATGTCTGATTAGAGCCAGCCATATTTGAGAGGAGGCTTGTATAATAATAGGATTGACATCAGTAAACTTCAGTGACACAAGACCTTTTTTAAACATTATCCCATGAATTTTAAGAATCAGACTGCTGCTGTCCTATATTCTTAAGAAAGTCAGGAGAGACATCTCTTTGCCAATACCCCAAAGCCAATTCTAATCAACATTTTCAAGAGTATCTTTTATCAAGATGTTCACCCCCAGGCACTCAGCCCAGACTTTCTCTCCCTCTTTTTATCTCTCCTCCTGCAGACTTCCTCAAGATTAAAGCTCCCATTGCAGCCAGGTGTTAAGAAAACAGGGATTTGAGGGTGATGAAAATGTTCTAGAATTAGACAGTGACATTGGTTCCTTAACATTGTTAATACAGTAAAACTACTGAACTGTACACTTTAAAATTATTAACATGGTGAATTTTATGTGCTGTGAATTTTATCTCAATTAGGAAAAAAAGGTTATTAAAACAATATTCTCACTAAGATGTAATGACTAACACCCTGTCAAGCGTAAGTGTATTTTAATGAGAGTGCTTTGGGCCTAAATAAAATCTTGACTTGGTGGAATTCCAAGCATTTAGAGAGAGAGGTCATATTAATATTTATTGGAGTAAGGCCAGTCTTAAATAGTTGTGCATTTGTGTCTAGGTTGTTTGGACAATGCCATCCTTTCCTTTTCTACTTTCTCTTAGCCCAGCTCTTTGAAAGGCTTCTATTCCCCACACCAGGAACCAATCACTTGACCGACAGTTCTACACACAGCACCTTTCTCCACTAAACACAGATATTTATTTTGCCAGTCTACCTAGAGTTGCCTAAGAAAGGAACAAGGAAGGCCCTGGGATCTCACTGTTTCAACTGCTGGTCTTTTGTCAAAAAGCACTTGCTCACCACCCATGTCTTCTGCATGAGGCTCAGTCGGATATTTAGTCAGGACACAAGCGGACAGCCTGTACTCCTGCTGCTGCCAAGAGTGTTATCGCCTTGACAGAAAGTGACAAGAAGTTTAGGAAAACAAAAGGTGGAGATTCCCCAACACACACACACACACACACACACACACACACACACACACACACACTCTACCATCCCAACATCTGCAGAAAAGGGTTTTCTTTGAACCATTCACTGAATCCTCAGAGACAGAAACTATTTCAAGATGGGATATTTTACATTTAAATCAATAAACACCAGCAATTAACAATAAGGAAAATGAGAGAAGATAGGAGTGATAACCTCAAAGTGTGCTTTTTAAGTATAACAAGTCCCTAAGGGATTTTAATATTTACCTCATAGAAATAGCACATTTTTATCTTTATAATCTCTAGGTCTCACTCAGAGATTGCCTGTCAGATGGTCTTATCCTTTGTCCACTGAAGTCTTCCTGCAATAGAGATGCTTTCTGAAACAGAACCCCAAAGTCAAAGGCTTCTCACTGATTTTAGAAGTTCCCTCAAAAAAAAGTGAAACTTAGGGTTTTATTGCATGAAGATCCCAGGAAATGTTATTATTCAATATATACAAATTTAAGGGGTTCTAGTTTTCAAAAGAACATTCTAGAGACCTCTAGATCTAAAACCTACTCATGTAAAAACCAGGCATTGCTCCGAACTTTGTTAGAACTAGTTACAAGTGACGGAAACCAAAATAAAACCAGTTTGAGCAGAAAAGAAATTGAGTAGCTCCTGAGGCTGGCAAGAAGGCTGAGCACAGAGTTTCTGGATTGTTCATTTGACTCTATCCCTATGGGCCCCATCTGAGCTACTGCTGCTGGCACAGATCTGGAGAGACCCCCTGGCTGCCCGGGTTCAGTCACAGTGAACATCTGTGTCTGCCGGCCCACAGCCACTTCCCTCTTCTTTTGGTACCAGAAGCATGATTTTCTTCTGGGGAAGGACTCCTCTCCCATTCTCTTCTGTCATATGGAACTGTCAATCATAGTGTCCCTTTCCCCCTTAACCCAGAGGAAGGCTTGTGACTAGTGGCGCCAATCACAGTTGCTCTTTTTCAGGAAGTTGAATATTGAGCTGAGTTGAGTGAAGCAGGGCAGAGAAAGACTAGAGTTGATTCATCCTGGAGGTTGGGACCTGGTCCCTGAAGAAACTGTCTGTTAGCTTTTGATATCTCTATGCCTAAGGCTGCCTTCATGAGGTCTGGTTGTTAAGCTTTTCTTCAACACGGAGAGCTACTTTATGTCCTTCCAATAAGCTTTTTTTAAATAATACTTGCAACCAAAGAACCTTAATTTGTACCCAGCTCCAGTGACTAGAACTTCTTTCTCATAGGACCTATACAGAAATCTCAGGGAAGGAATTTGATAGACGCTACTTATATCACATTCTTACCCATGGATCAATCCATCACTGTGGACAAGGCAATGGGATGTTATCATGGCCCACACCTGAGTCATACGCCAGAGGTCAAGGGCTATGGAAAGTGATCAGATAAAAGAAGATGGGAACACTTTCTGGATGGAAGACAAAAAATACCTCTCATTGTCCCCTTTAATCTATTTCAGTTAAACCTTATAAACTTAGAGAAGACAGCCATGAGCTGAAGATCCATTTTATCTTGTCAGGAAAGGATGGAATTTCTCTGCTTTCTCTCCCTATCATTTTCAAACTGCATATTCAGGCCCTTCCTGTGCAAAAGGTCTGGAAATCTACTTATTTATAATTAACAAAAGGTAAGAAGATCCATTCTAAAATTTTTGGTTGGGGTCCAGTATTTGCTAGCTACACCAGCTGTGGGAATTCAATGAGGTCAAGGTCTCCTGCCTCCTTTGTTTGTAAGACTAATTTTGGAATTATAGGATTATCAGGAAATGGTATTCCCTTCCTTCTGTCCATCCCTAAGGAATGGTTGTTGTTGTTTTTTGTTTTTTTTTTTAAAAAAAAAGTCTCCTGGCTTCTGTATCCAGAGAGGTTAGATGAAAGGGCAAAGCACCAGCTGAATGTCAGACAAGGCACGTGGGAACTGGAGTTTGATCAATTTCAAAGGTTTCCTCCTTACCCATGGAGATGGCTACCATCACCAGAAGAGCAATGTGCTGTTTGGGAATGCTATTAAACAACCCGGGCTAGAGCCGAGAAGGAAAATGCTTCCTTCCAGGAAATTTGCAGAGAAGGAGCAAGCCCTCCTCTATGAAACATCGGCAGATGCACATTTATTTGTGAACATAAGATGAATTGGAGAATTTGGGGGTGCAAATAACGGTCCAACAGCTGTCAATACACATGCAGCTATTCCTGGGACAGACCTCTTGCGCCAAAGTAGAAAAAGTGAATGATGCTCTCTCCTGTATTCCCCCAAAAACCTCAATATTATTTTATTTAATGACTCAGTGCTTCCTGATAGGATGTTGAAGTTAGAGGTTAGCTTCACATGAAAACTTTTGGAGGAATGAATGGATACTTTGGGGTTCTTGAGCTCACCAAATCAAATTTAGAAAGGATGCATTAGAACAAGATTCTGATGTACAAGCAGGTGCCTTGTGTTTGAAGGCACAGGATTTATTTCTGGCCAGTGAGATAGTGTTTGATAAAATATTTTATGTACCTATTAGGTAATACCAGTATGTGCGTTGTGGTGGTATGGAAGAATATTTATTTTTAAAGATACACTATGTTGGACCATTACTGTGTCTCTAAATGCCTCAGATAAAGCCACAGTGTGATACCAGACAAAGAACATATAAGTAACATGAAATAAAGAAAAACTATAAGAAGAACAGCATTATTCCTGATTTGCTTAACATGTAGTTAGACCCAGGAGAAGTGTGTTCACTATGCTGGGATAATAATCGGTGCCTCCAAGATCTGAAAATATTATTGCTCTTCTGCACGTGCTTTCCTTAATCCCAGAAATTATGGCTGAGAACATTGATCTGATTTTCCAGTAAGATCTAGAAATCCTGACACAACATGCTGTCCTCTCACCCTGGGCATACTAGTTGAACATCTGCTCCACAAAGATGGTCTAGACATAGCTCAAGGTGTCTATTTCCTTGTCCATTTCTAGTCAATAAGGAAGGAATTCTATTTCTATTCCAGGGAAGTTTGAGTAGAATTTGGCAAACATAGGAAGGAGGAGCCCTCCACCACAAACTGAACATGTATTCTTATAAAGTGATCAATTCTCTAACTCCAAAAGATGAATTTCTGAGGCCAAGGTAATAAAAGGATGCAAGACAGATATGTGTGTGCTTCATGAAGGGACAAATACAATTCTCATGAGTCCTCAAAGGCAGAACAAGCACGTCCAAGACTTTGGTCAATAGGATAAAACTTACTTAGTTCTACAGAATCCTAATATTATCCGAACACCTACAAATTTCCTAAACTTACAAGATAATAGGATGGCAAAATTTCTGTCACCCTGGGCTGCCTATAATAGGATTCTGACCTGAAGTAAATGTCTCCTCCTCTAAGTTGGCCCACACCTGAGTCATATGCCAGAGGTCAAGGGCTACAATATAACAACCAATTTGACAAACACTCTTTTCCAGTTCCTGCATCCCAGCCAACTAGAGTAACCATTTTAATAGCTCTTTAAATAGTGAATAGGTCTTTTTAACTCTGGATGAATGTCAAAACCTCTGGGCTTATCCCAGGTTGTGAAGTAAATTTCCGACAAAAGGCAGTAAATTTTCAATTTGCTCTTATTTTTTGTAAGGTATGCCATCACCAGACACTGTTCATTTTCATTTAAAGTTATATATAATGTTAATTAATTCATATATAATTTTTATTTACTATTTTTAAAAATTACGTGGCATTTTAAAAGGAGAACTCTTTTACAATACTCTTTTCATTTCTAAGTTTTAAAATCTCGTATATCTGTAGTGATATTTTAGAAGTAAAAATCAAGGCACTGCCTAAGTTCTAACATGTAAAATTACATTCACACTCAAAAATATTTTAAATCAGGACTGAGCTACAAATGCTAAACCTATTATTAATTACTATACTTAGAGTTCAAATAGGATTGCATGAGAGTGGAAATGCCACATTTATCTAACTGATTTTACTTGTGGATCATACCTAAGGGTCTTGAGGTCTTAGAAGTGAAGGTTAGTATTAATATAAGTACTGCCACAAACCCAACAGATGGTCAGGCGTTATTAAAGAAAATACAGAGCTGACTACTCTGAAAGCGAGAATCAGTGCTTATCTTCATTAATTATATCGGAAAAAAAGAAAATATTAGAACCAGACTTTGTATAATCCATCTGTTTTAACGCTATGAACATTTTCAGATGCAAGTGGCTGATCTTTTCTTTTACATAGCCATAACTTTTCTGTATGAGTCCCAAGAGTCAGTAATTGAACTTGAGAAAAGATGTCCTGTTGAGGTTGCTTTTGATCTGAAGCCAACGGGAAGTTATTTAGCAGAAGCTGTGGGTTCTAAACAAAGATTTGTATGTGGGAATACTGACAATTGAAATTAAATATACCTTAATTTATTTGTCAATAAAGCAGTATTAAGATGCCAAGAATTTATTTCAGAATAAATGCTTAAGGAAATGGAAATTGGTTTGAGGTTTTTTGTTGTTGTTTTTTTCCTTCCCCATGAGCATATGCTGATAATCACTCTTTTTTACATTATAAAAAGGCTTTGGTACTTTGAAAACATTCCTGAAGAAAACGGATAGACCTACCAATCTTGTATTGCCTCAATTACATCAACTTTCCTTTTGGTTAATTCAATCAAGTAAAGCAATAAACAAATACTCCTCTTCTTTTTTTTTTAATGACTGATTTTTACATGTATATTTCTATTTTGGTAAAGTTTTATTTGTAAAATTTTATTTATTGCTGGATTTATTATATTAAACATTATTTGGTGCTTTTGAAAGTTAAGCAAGAACGAAAAAAAAAATCTTAATGGAACTGTTCAAATCAAGGGAGGGGAAAAACGAAATAAAAATTACACTAGAGAAATAAAGTCTACACGAAATGAGTAAAATCCAAATGCAACTGAAATGTTATAGTGATGTGCAAATGCTGGGAACTTCCCCCCAAGTGCCGCCCTGCGCAGTACCTGAAGGCTTGACACCAATGTCCTCTTCCTAAGATGCCTTAGCCCTTTATTCCTACTTATGCTTCTGCCCCCTTTTATCTTCTGATCCTTCTACAGAAAGTCTTTTGGAACAACCTCCATCACCACTATATCTCCCCGCCCACTGAAATCTGCATCCACAAACCTTGTGCACACTGCAGTCATAACATCTATTATAAATATCCCTTTGTTTATCTTTCTTTACTGATAGACTATAGGTTTCTCAAAGAGAAACAGAGATGGTGTCTTTTGTTCTTTTTATCCACAGCCTAGCACTGTGCCTGATACTTGATGGTCACACAACGTTGGATAGACAGATATTGAATAAAACCTGATGGGATTCTATCCTGGTGTTCTACTATTTAATATGTTTATGAATTAGATGATGGAGAGAGTTTGCTTATTAAAATTCTAATGTCAAATCAACCTGAGTGGCAGATTTGCCAGGGAACAGATTTCACTTTCAGATTGCACATGATGTCCATGGGACCACTAGCCCTGCGACTGGCTCCCAGCTTGGAGGAGATGATCAAATCCTAGGATTGATTTGAAGTATTACTAATTCTTCTCCATTGTATTGTAATAAGTTGATTTTGACTTATCACCAACTGTGTCATTTTATGATTTTTCACTTTATCTTTTCAACTCATACTGATGTGTATACATATATTTAGATGGCATAAAATCTAGCACTCAGGGTTCAAACCAGAGCTTTGTCATCACACTGGCCAATTCTGTACAACGGAACATTAGTTCTGAACTCCTTCTTACTCTACTCTTTAAACTGGTTGGCCTCCCTGCCCTATTTAGCACTTTGGGCCGCACCCCGTGTCCTTGTGTTAACCATGATCTATGCCGTCAGCCATTCTGACGCTGCCCATTGTGCATACCACTTCCTGAACTCTTCTCTGGCCCTTTTACTAGTCAATAATTTTATTATTATTCATTTGGTTTCAATACTCAAGATCTCACTTCAATACTTAGATCTCACTCCTTCTGTGATTAATCGATACGTCCCTTGATGTATGTCTCCTTCCAGCTGCTTTAGGACACATCCCTCCTAATCCTAGTCCAGCCCTTAGGAATCGCTGTCCTGTGGCCTGTTGTTCCCATCAAGTTGGTCTGGTTCCCACAGATACTAAGATCTCTCAGGAATTTAATCTTCAATGGTCTGGAGGTTACTGTTGCTTACTTTCATTTAGATCTTGATTATCTAATCCCTGGTCCTTGACAAATGGTCTTCTTATTTCTTTCCTTTAACCATCTCAGTGTTTTGTATTAAAGGCAGGTTAATAATGCAGGAGTACAGTTTTGGTAATATCACTTTCATAGTCAGGAATAATTCAAGGACTTCCCACTGCCTATGAAATAGTTTATATTTTTTGGCCTAACAGTAGAGCCCTCCATGAACTGGTCTCAACATATCTTTTACATATATTTCTAGGCTTATTTTTTAAAACATTCTTTTACACACTTATATTCCCTCTCTCCATCACTTGCCTAATAAAATATCTGGTGGAAGTCCTCTATCATTTCCCCCACTCCTGCTGAAGAAAATAACAAAACCTGCCTGATGGTTTCAATTTGTTTGCATGATTACGGACCTCATATGAGCATTTAACTCTGCCCAGTAAAACAGCTGATTTTGTTTTCTGGTAGGTTGCTTCTCACTCTCTAACTAGTCTGTACCCTCATATCTCTTATCAAACTTCCTTCCCCTCCTCCACACCTACACCCAGCTGATGACCTCACCTATAATTCACTGAGAATACACAGCTTGTCAAATGGGGACTCTCTCATCTTTCCACAACCAAAGCTAAATTCTTGCCTCATGTTGTCACTTGTGTTCTCCTGATTGCCTTTTGTTACCAGTGGAAAAAGCGTCCCTCCTCCCATTCAAAGTGCTAGCCTCCTACTAGTACTCCTGTGGTTCTCACCTTCCTAGGTATGTCACTACCCTATCTCACACTTGCATCATATACTCTGCTTTACTAGCTCATTCCTATCTGCATAGAAACATGTTAGTCTCCCACATCTCTGCAAAAACTTCCTTTGATTTCTCATTACTCAGGACCTTTACCCCACTCTTATTCTAAGGTAAACATCCCCACACAATGTCTTCACTTCCTCTCTGTCCTCACATTTCCTGTTTAATCCACCTCAGTCTTGTTCTCTCCACCTCATTTAGATGATGGCATTTGACTGAAAGTGATCTAATGAAGGCCCCCAACAACCTTCATGATGTCAGACCCAATGTAAACTTTTCTGTGTTCATCTTACTTGAATTCAGAGCATCATACAACACTGGTGACCACTCCTTTCTTCTTGACACATTTCAACTTTTGGCCTGTCGAGCCACATGGTCGTGGTTTTTCTTCTTCCTTATTAGCTACTTCTCTAATTTGTTGAATTCTACTTTATCAAACCTCTGAAGATCTTCAAGACCTAGTCCACAGTCCCCTCTTCTTCTGATTCTTCCATTTTCTCCTGGATGGTCTCATTTACTCTCATGGTCTTAAATATCACCTGTAGTCTAATAATTCTTAAATTTGTATCTTCAGTCCAACTCTCTCCCTTTAACTCCAAATTCATATGTCTGTAGGTGAACTTTATATTTCTTCTTGTATATCTAAACTTCCAATCTAACCCTGCTTCAAACATGGTCTTCCCCTACCTTCTCCCATCTTAGGCAATGACACCATCACCTACCCAGCTATACTCAAGCTAAACAAACTGGTAAAAAGAAAAATTTCAGATTGGGATCAGTGCAGTAAGGAAAATAAATCGAGTTCTATGATATAAAATAAAGGTTGGAATAGAAGTGGTGGACACGTTGATGAGGTAGGTCAACAAAAACCACTTTAAGGAGATAACATTTTAATTGAAACATGAATTATGAGAAAGAACCAAGCACACAGAGAGACAGAGGAAGAGAACACTCCAAAAGGAAATAGAAAGTACAAAACTGTCTCAGGGAAACAGTGTGGTGTATTTTTGTAATAGTTACAAACCTATCCCTGGAGTGAAGTAAATAAGAGGCAGGTAGTAGGGAATGAGTGTGTAATAATAATCAGGGATTAGATCAAATTGTGAGTATTTCAATATCCCAGGTGAAAGGTGGTGGTTGCTTGGACTAGAGAAGTAGAATTGGAAAAAATGGATTTAATTTAAAAAACTTTTTAATTAAAAAAATTTTAATATTTTATTGTGGTATAATACACATGACAAAATGTTTATCATTTTAACCATTTGTAGGTATACAGTTCAGTGGCATTTAATATATTCACAGTGTTGTGTAACGTCACCATTGATATCTAAAACTTTTTTGTCACCTTCAGAAAAATTCTATACCCATGAAACAATAAGTCCGCCTTCCTTCAAGCCTCTGGTAATGTCTATTCTACTTTCTGTCTCTATGAGTTTGTCTGCTATGGGACTTCATAAAAGTGGAATCACACATTATTTATTCCTCTGTGTCTGGATTATTTCACTCAGCATAATGTTTTCAAGGTCCATCTATGTCATAGCATATACTGTTAAAACTTCATTCTTTTTTATGGCTTAATAATATTCCATTGTATGTATATGCCACAATTTTTAAATCTAAAGTTGATGTCATCTTTATTTTGGAAAAAGAAGGAGACATGGCAATGAACTGGACGTGGGGGTGAAAGAAATGAAGATAACAAGAATGATTCCTAGGATTTTAACTTGTGAAAATAAGTGGCAGGAGATTAATTTAATAAAATAGGGAAGACTTTAGAAGGATATTTCTTAATCCCAATCAAATTGAAATAGAAGTTATAACCTACTGAGTGAAGGAGGGTTCCTGAACGGAGTCCTTCATTGAGTCTTTTTTTTTTCATTGAGTCATAAATGATAACTATGAGTGAACTGTTTTGAGAGATATGCAGGGAAGGGAGTTGGATGCAGAAAAAAACTTAAAAAGAACAGACCAAATGATAAAAGTCATAATGACCGTTGTTTATTTCTTTTGCCTGGAATACACCTCCCCTGATTCCTTATATCCCTAAAATATACTGATCTTTAAGTCTCAGATGAAATGCCAACTCTTCAGACCCCATTAAGCATTTATTTATGCTCTCTTAATGTCATTTAGCATTTTTTAATTCCTATAACAATTTGTGTGCATTTCTTCCCTATTATACCATAAACTCTTTGTGGGTGGGTATTATCTCTTTAGCATATTGGTATCACCCTACCGTACCCAGGACTGTTGCCTTGCATAGAGAAGACTGCCAACAGTGTTGGTTTTTAGCAGAGTATCATCATCAGAAATGGAAGTGAAAGATATTGTGCAAATTACTAAGCCTAAAATAAGTCAAGAGGCTATAAAGAATATTAGTTACAATAATGATTATTTGAATATTTTTAAGGTTCTTATATTGGAATTAAGTTGTACAATTATCTGATGCTATTATATTTTTGGAGCAATGAAGAAAGTCCCGAAGTTACAGAGTAAACATCATAGAATCTTATTATCTTAAAAGGAAAGGTAGACGATTCTGAGATAATTAGGGCTGTTTTTGTTGTTGTCATTATTCTGTTACCATGTCAATCTAATCATGAGAAAGATTAATGCCTGGGTAGAACTAGCAGTACACAAAAATACAAATATAATAATTTCTAACTTACATAAAAATTGGTTTAGTATCTAAGATGTTGACATTAGTTGAGATGTAACTTAAATTTCCAAATGCTATAAAAAAAATCTATGCAAACTCAAAATGTTTTCCCATGATAATTAGAAGTACTTGCAAGTCTGAATGTGGATTTCAGATACATAAGGCGAAATGGAGAGGATTTCTATTTCGTCTTTACTAATTCCAATAGATGGGATATTGGTAGAGTTATTTCAAGCCACAGAGACTCAATCTTGTCAAAATCCTAACAAGAATATGTCAACAAATATGGAAAACAAAACAATGGCCTACAGACTAGAAACATTCAATATCCACCCCAATTTTCAAGAAAGGCTGTGCCACGCAGTGCAGTAACTATAGGACCATTGCTTTCATTTCCCACGCAAGTACAGTGATGCTCAAGGTGATGCACCAAAGGCTCCCGTCTTATATGGAGCAAGAAATGCCGGCTGTTAAAGCTGGACTCAGAAAAGCAAGAGGTACTCAAGATCTAATTGCAAACATTCCTGGGATACTGAGGTGCTTCAAAGAATTTCAGAAAATTAGTCTATGTTTTATAGACTACAGTAAAGCCTTTGACTACATGGATCGTGAAAAGCTATGGGTTGTTATGAAAGAAACGGGCTGCCTCAGCTCTTGATCATCCTGATGTGTAACTTGTATTGTGGACAGGAAGCCACTGTCAGGACAGAATATAGCGATACAGTGGTTTCTTATACGCAAAGGTGTCAGACGGGGGGTATTTTATCCCCCCATTTGTTTAATCTGTACGCAGATCATATCATATGAAAAACTGGGCTAGGAGGACTGAGAATTGGTGGAAGAAGTATTAGTAACTTAAGATATGCAGATGACACCATCTTACTGGCAGAAAGTAGCAACAATTTAAAATGACTTCTGATGAAAGTGAAGGAAGAAAGTGCCAAAGCAGGACTGAATTTGAACAACAAGAAGACAAAAATCATTACTACAGAAGAAATATACAACTTTAACACAGACAATGAAGACATCAGAACTGTTAAAGATTTTGCTCGCCTTGGTTGAGTCATCAATTCCAGTGGAGACTGCAGCCAAGAAATCAAGAGAGGGCTGAGGCTTGAAAGGGCAGTAATGGAAGACTCAGGAAACATCACCAAGAGCAAAGATGTGTCATGAGAGACCAAGGCTAATATCATCCAACCACTCATATTCCCAAATAGTATGTATGGATGCAAAAGTTGGACAGTGAGAAGGCTAATCGGGAAAAAAAAATGGATACATCTGAAATATGGTGTTAGAAGAGAGCATTGCAAGACCCTGGATCTCCACAAAGAACAAGTGGGTCCTAGAGCAGATGAAGCCTGAAATATTGCTGCAAGTCACAATGACACAACTGAAGCTGTCCTACTTTGGACACATCAGGAGAAGGCAGGGTTCTTTGGAAAAACAGAAGGCAGCAGGAAAAGAGGAAGATCAAATATGAGATGGACTGAGTCCATAAAAGAAGCCATAGGCGTGAGTCTATAGGAGCTGAGCAGGGCTGCTGAGGACAGGACACTGTGGACGTCCCTCATTCTTGGGTCGCCAAAAATCTTAGCCGACTCAACTGCATGTAACACCCACAACTCTAATAGTACACTTGTCAACTAGCAGTGTGGTCCTCTGACATCATCTTCTTGCTGTCCAATTTTATGAAGATGTGGCATTGTTTTGTATGATGTTCTAAAGAGAACCTAGATAATTATGGATTTAAAAAGGATTCAGGAATCTGTAGTATAGGTCAAATGTGCAAAAACATGTTAGCTGTCTGATTAAAGATAAACCCCTGGTTCAGGATTAGGAAAAGACACAGTATAGAGCATTTCTATGAAAATAACAGAGCAAATGCTCTCCATTGTTTCGCATGACAAAGAATTGGCAGGAATCCGAATACCAAGGGAGACAAGATTAATAGTAAGTATATCTGTCAGCATCCTGTTTGAAAATCTCAGCCAGTATCAGAAGTATCTGAAAACATCCAAAGGGGATTTCACCTGAGTCACATTCTCTGCAACAGAAAGCCCTAAAATATCAGCATAAGACATAAGTCCAACAGACCTTAGTGACCATCTTGTCCAACTCCCATGTTTTACAGATGAGAAAACCAGGGCCCAGAAAGCTCTCTGCACTCTGCAGCTCTCTGGGAGGCACCAAGAAGTAATAAACAGAATATGGAATTTGGAAACATACAGAATTAGGTTCAGCTTCCAGTGCACTCAGACGAGTCCTTTAGTATCTCTGAACTTCTATTTCCTCAGTTGTAATGTGGGAATAGCTACCATGCAGGATGGTTGTGAGATTGGGAATAATGTGCATAAAGCATCTGGCACATAGAAAATCAACAAATGCTAGCTCTCTGACCCCAAATCTTGGGGTTCACGGCAAAACAAGGATACCCATCTCAACCCAAGTGTGTCCTCAGTAACTTTTAGAGATCCCCAGTCAGCAGATCTCTTCCCAAAAAAAGGGTGAGCAGAGAAGGTGGTACACTCTTCTATAAATACTTAGACCTTTAATAATCTGGAAATATCAAATGAGTCAGTATTGTATAAAATGCCAGATGGAACTTCCAAAATTTTCCAGGACTTCCACAAAGCAAAGAATAGTTCAACACGCAGGGCCAAAATCTAATAACTTCAGGAAAACACTTCTAAATACAATGGAAGGAAACTTTCTAAACTGAATCTTTCATACTTAAGTATGTGTAGGGGTGGGGTGTTGATGTTGCATATATTTTTGTCAAAGTAGATTTTGTAAATTCTGCAACGGCCTATTTTTTTAATTCAGCAAAATTGTATTAGATTTATCTAACATTGAAGGCAGAAAAAAAAAGTCCAAACCTTCTTAGATTGAATGTGCTATACAGAAAGGTAAAGGAAGATCCCCAAAGACTTTATAATTTGTAAAAGAGTGAGACACAGCTAACATGTTTCTTACATTTACTCATCAGAGTAAGACATCACTTTCACTTCTTCAATTCTGATCTTAAGTTCCAGACCTTATCATGATACTCTGTACCCCTTCAGTCAGAGAACAGATGCTTCCTCTGGTCCCTAATTCTTTTCCTTCTTTTCCTCTGTTCTCTGCTTTGTGGCTTATGAAAGCAAAACCCAAAGAAGATATCATGACTGGTACAGTACAAAGGATCTAAATGTAATTACCTAAATGTAATTACCTAAATGTAATTGCTCAATCCGAATGTTTTTACCATGGGGACTACATAACTAATATACAATAGCTCTTACCCATGCTATTGACTTTGCTCTTCTTTCTAAAGAATATGTCCTTTGAATTGAAAAACATAATTCAATTCACATTGAAAAAAAGAATTTCCTTTAGGAACCAAGTCTACCAGAAGTTTTTGATAACTTTAGTTCAAAACTTCAGGTCAAGTCATTTTGTCTTTCTTCCCTAAAGCTTATGTTCTTTCAAAGTTATATACTTTATCTTTTAAACCTTTTAAATACTTTTAATATACCAAACAAACAAAATAAATACTGTTACACAGTCATTCCCTCACATGTGACCATTATGTGATTCCACCTAATTGAACTACATCTCATATGCTATATTGTATCAGTATCCATTTAACTTTACCTTATTCAAAGCAATTTTAAAATGAAAAAGTCTATATTCAATCCAAAAAAGTTAAAAAAAAAATTAGTTTCTTAGAGGAACAAGTTTGCCAAAAAAGGATATGACGTCTGTCCTCAATTAGTCCATATTGAAACTCTGCAGAAGTAACACTACATTACAAAAAATAAAGAAGAAGGAAAACTTCATGAAAACATTGAGTTGAATTCCTGGTAGGATAGTTCTGAATGTGAAAGTTAAGGCTCTCAGTTCATGAATGCTTATAATAGAGCAAGTCTTGATGTGAAAGCAGGCATATCTAATCAATCCATTCTTTTAAGAAGAGATAAGGCCTTAAATATCATTTATGGAAACCAAACATATGTACCTATGGAATAATACAATTTTAGAAAACGGGCCTATACAGTGTTTTCTTTTTTTCAGTTTTCCTCCTGAGAATTAGCCTTTAGAGAATTTTCCTCTTTAGCTTTCAAAATTTTGCATTAGAACGTGTGTTCTACTTTATGAAAACACCTTTTAAAATATCATTTGAGAATGTGAACATCTTCACATTTGCTTTCAGTTTCTAATATATTTTACTTCAAAAGTAACTTTTATCATATTAGAACATAGGTCAATGTGCTAAAGTAATTCACTGACGTGATTCTATCTAGTAATTAAGACCCCCTCGATATCAAATGAGAAGCTTAATGTACTGGGTAGTAAGTATAACAGTAACATCTTAAAAGAGTTAACTTTAGCTTTATCATTAACATAGGAATTTAGGAACCAAATAGCTTAAAAACATGCTTGAGATTATTTTAATGGCCTGAAAGTATTCCTAATACGACTGAAATATTCGTTAACGGAGGAGAGCTGGGTTAGTTGCTTGATTCAGAGTTCCCTATATAACAGCTTGTTTATATGTGCAATAATTTCAGAAAAGAGAAACAAAATGAAACCATGCCCTACTTCAGGCAGCAAGACGTAGTCCTGTTTTGCAGGAATGAGGAGTTGGGGGGAAGAAGGGCCAAGCACAAGTAGGATACAGAGGGAGCATATGGGCACCAACCCAGCCCAGAAGCCAGAGGGTTCTTGGACCCCATGAGACACCCAGGATATGGAAGGTCCAGCCTTCCGGCTGCCGGCTCTGCATAGCACACTCCTTCCTCAGCATTGTCCTAACTGAAATGGTTCCAGGGTAAATGTGTAGCAATTTAGTACTTAGAACAGAATTATGGTTTTCTGAATGACCCCTGTGGCTTTGGGGGACATAAGTTGTATCTAATGAGGATAGATTTTCACTGTGAACAAAGGGCACTGACCTCAGGTTTGCTTTCTCTGTGGTGCCCAGTTCTGGATTTCAGGGCAGTGATAACAGCCAGAGAGTGGATTTCTTTGAGTAAACTAACTTTTTAGGAAGAAAGTAAAAATTTTATGAATAACGAATGAGTCACAGACACGTTTTTAAATTCAGTTCCAAACGTTATAGAATGCTGATAACTTTAAACCCACAGTAAAAGTTAGAATCAGGTATTTATTTCTCTGTTCTGCATTTTTTTTTTTTTGGTGGGGGGTGCTTTTTCCCAATAAAATAAAAGAAATGCTTTAATACAGAGATGAAAAGAGGACCAAAAAGCAACCTTTCTAAACAGACATTTGCCTGAGAGGAAGATGAGCAAGACAAGCAGTGGAAAGACCAAGGAAACTTCAGAAGCAGAAACGCAGGCCCTGCTCCAAGGCTCAGCCCCATCAGATGCACAATGTTTGCAGGAGAGGGAATGTTTGGAGAGAGTCTTTGGGACAACCAGGGGGCTGGCTTAGTCACAGAGCTGCCCTGTCAACAAGCAGAGGGCCTGCTCTCGAATTTAAAGGGCATAAGCACAGCCTCTCAACTCCCAACCATAAATGCAAAAAGTTGTCATCCACACCAAATAAAAGAATGAGAAGAAAGGAGCCTTAAACTATAGTCCATTCCAACCCAATCACCCAGAGATCCTGCTGGCTCAAAGCTCATAGCTAGGGTTGGGAAAGTTCAGCTTAAAGACTCAGGCCTGATCTTGTTTTGTAGGACCAGACTCTCAATTTCTAGTGTTTTCAAAAATCATAAGTTTATCAAAACAACTTGGGCATTTATCTTCAAATATTTACCGAAATTCTCTGGATGTGTGTGTGTCCTATAGGAAAAGCAATGGACAAAACAAGGGGGCACGATGTTTGAACTCTGTGTGGGGCATCAATTCTCCTCTGTGATTACCCTCAAGTTCACGTTCCCATGGACGCTTCAGTAATGGCTTCAGATCCCTGGAGAAAACTGCCCAGCTGGTTCCCAAAAGCATCTGCATTCACAGGTGTTTAGTATAATGTGGTTTATCTCTCATTTGTCAGAGACATTTTAACACTTGCCTTGAATATCTAGTTCTTAGGAGAAAGAGTGGAGAGAAACAGAAAAACAGAGATCTGAATCCCAGCTCTGCTAATCCTAACACTTGGCTGTGCCTCAATTTCTTTACTGCCCTAAAACTGAATTAATGCTGTAAGATTTTGTTGAAAAAAATACATGGAAACTCCTGCACCTTGAGTGCTTCATTTCTTCCTTTTCCTCGAGGTGTCTGTTCCTTTTAGAGATGCTATACATAGAAAGCAGGGTTGCCTACTTCAACCCATCCTAAACTCAGATGTACAAGTAAAATGGAATTATAATTATATTATTAATTATAAGAGAGTACTAAGGCCAGTCCAGATTCAAGGGGAGGGGACTCAGATTCCACCTTTTGGTGGGGTGTGGCGTGGCCAGTTCACATTTCAGAAGAGCATCTGGGATGAGACATACTGCTGTGGCCATCTTTGGAAAATACGGTCGGCCACACATGGCTTGCTGCATAACCCAATTTTGAAGGTCAAAAGCTGAGTATAGCCTGTCGGTATTTTCTTTGTAACAAATTCCAATTTCTCCTCAGGCAGACGAATGCATACAGGGGACTAGTACAAAGGATTTTTGGATTCAGGAAATAAAAAGAAAAGCACATTAAGTATTATAAAACATTCTCACAAATGCAGCTATGACTCATAAATTGGCAAAGTTCCTGAGCCAAGACAGAATTGCTTGGCTTCCTACAGGTTTAGCTAACAAATAAGAGGGGTAGAACAAATTTCATATTTAATTAGGTTTTCTTTAAAATTATTTTTATCAAAGCAGTACTGTCTAAAAGTTGATATTGTATTGTGGCTCAAGTCTTACTAAACAATTGGTCTCTCTTCTGAAAAACGACTGATGTGAGAAAACTTTAATTTGGGGGTTCAGGAAAAAACTATTTCCCCAGAGAATACATTACTTGGTTAAAAAATGTTTAAGTCTATGTAAGTTATTTTTTAAGTAGAAATACAAATTAGTCTAAATAATGAGACATGATTGTGCACAGCAAAGGAAACCATCAACAAAACAAAAAGGCAACCTACTGAATGGGGAAGATATCTGTCAGTGATACATCGACAACAAGTTGATATCCAAAATATATAAGGAACCCATACAACTTAAACGCCCCCAAAAAATCTAATTAAAATACGGGCAGAGGACCTGAATAGACATTTCTCCAAAAAGAACATATAGATGCCAATAGACATAAGATTCTCCATGTCATTAATCATCAGAGAAAAGCAAATAAAAACCACAATGTGATACCATCTCACTCCTGTCAAAATGACTATCATCAATAAATCAACAAACAAGTGCTGGTGATGATGTGGAGAAAAGGGAACCCATGTGCACTGTTGGTGGGATTACAGGTTGGTGCAGCCACAATGGATAAAGTATGGAGCTTCCTCAAAAAATTAAAAACAGAACTACCTTATGACCCAGCAATTCCACTTCTGGGTATTTATGCAAAGAAATCTAAAACATTAATTCAAAATGGTATATGCACCCCTATGTTCATTGCAGCACTATTTACAATAGCCAAGATATGGAAGAAACCTAAGTGCCCATCAACAGATGATTAAACGAAGAAGTGGTACATATATTCAATGGAATATTAATCGCCATAAAAAAATGAATGAAATCTTGCCATCTGCAACAATATGGATGGACCTAGAGGATATTGTGCTGAGTGCAGTAAGTCAGACAGAAAGACAAATATTATAGGATTTCACTTATATGTGGAATCTAAAAAACAAAATAAATGAACAAACAAAACAGAAACAAACTCATAGATAAAGAGAAGAAACAGATGGTGCTCAGATAGAAAGGGGTTAGGGAACTGGGTGAAAGAAGTAAAAGGCTTAAGAAGTGCAAATTGGCAGTTACAAAATAGTCATGGGGATGTAAGGTACAGCGCAGGAAATATAGTTAATAATGTTGTAATGACTATGTATGGTGCCAGGTGGGTACTAGACTTAGGTGGGGGAACACTTCATAAATTACATAAATGTCTAACCATTATGATATACTCCTGAAACTAATATAATATTGAATGTCAACTGAAATTGAAAATTAAATTTTTTTAAATAAAGTCCTTGATAAGTCCAAAAAAAGAGAGACATGACTTAAATTATAGTCAATTTTATGCCACACAATAAAATTGAGCATCTACTCGCAGTAAACAAAAAACATGTATTCCTTGCTTCCATGAAGCTTGTATAATAGAACATTCCATGTTTTTCACTGAAATATTCCTCAAGAAATTAAACTGTTTTGTTGAATCATAACATTGCTAGGTGATGGCATGAAAACTCATTCCTTCCCAAATGGCAAAAATTAATGATTCCAAAAATCAGAAAGGTATGAATAGTCATCAGTGATTTGCAGTTATTTTGGATAGATCTAGGCCAAAGGAGGAAAGCTTAGGAGGGTAGTACCAAACCTATCTCTCATTCATATTTTTATTAATTATTAGGAAGAGTTTTTGCATATATATATATATATATATATATATATATATATATATATATACCGTTTCCCCCAAAATAAGACCTAGCCGGACCATCAGCTCTAATGCGTCTTTTGGAGCAAAAATTAATATAAGACCCAGTATTATATTATATTATATTATATTATATTATATTATATTATATTATATTATATTATATTAGACCTGGTGTTATATTATAGTAAAAGAAGACTGGGTCTTATATTAATTTTTGCTCCAAAAGTCATATTAAAGTTGATGGTCCAGCTAGGTCTTATTTTCAGGGATACACGGTGTATAGATAGATAGATAGATAGATAGATAGATAGATAGATAGATAGATAGATATAGATTATATAGATATATAGATCTCTCTCTCCATATATATATATGTATGTATGTATGTATGTATGTATGTATGTATGTATGTATGTATATGATGATAGGCACATTGTAAAACTATACTCAGGTTCCTACTAAATTTGATTAGAAAAGTCAACAAATATAGTCTGAAAATAGAGAAAATTGGAGAGTCCTTAGTGTAGATATGAAAAGGAAATATAATTGAAATTAAGCTAAAAATAATTAAATAATTACTGAAGCATTGAGAGAAGAGAAGAAAGTTGTTCTTGCACTAGCTTCAGAGAAAGCTTAGGGAAAGAGCATGGCATCCAAGAATTACCCTCCATGTTGCAAATTAGTCAGGTCTCTTTTTACCTTTATCTATCCCCATTCCACACATTTTGGATGGTTCATCGCAAACCCCACCACCCTGAAGCTACTGCAATGTTTCAATCCTATTTTATCATGATCCCTTACTGACCTGCCAGAACCCAGATGATGTGCTTCCTATTTTGGTCATTGATTATGTTCTATTTTGTATCATTTCCTAATGTCATATTTGTAACCTTTGTTAAACCAACTCGCAAGTGCCCAAAGGAACCATGTCCACGGGTGCCATATTCGGCCTCTTGATTCCAGCCCTGCTTTCCTCTCCAGTGGGCCCACCCTCAGGCCTGCTGTTCTCTCTGGACAGAGGTGCAGACCAGCAGCTCCACATTGCATCGTGCATGCTTAGCAACCGCAGTGGGATAAGAGTTCCTCTTTTAGAACAATCTCACCTAAGTCCTGCAATTCACTCTCTTGGGGGCATATTTTGAACCAATCATTGTGACAGGATGATGTAAAATTTTGGATGGGCGTGCTTGGCTCACATGGGCACCAGTGGAGCCTTGAGTAAGGTCAGTAGCACCCGCCTCATACACCCTGAGAGCAGAAAAAGGTAGATTACCCAAACAAAACTGAATGGCATTACTAATACTAGGATGACCTGACAGAAATGGACATAAAATGGCTGTCCACTGCAAATAGAGATGCTAAACACTTGGTCTCAAGTCCAGTCTTATGTGGCCAAATTATCAATCAATAGTTTTTCAAAGAAAATCCAAAGAAACAGAAGCTTCTATTGAAAACTATTGAGCTCTAAAGCGGCAACCAGTTAACATTACATTTAAATAAGTGAATTTCATCATGATAAAAAGTAGCTGTGATAGGTAGAATAATGACCACCCCCTCCATCACCATCATCACCTACGATGTCCACATCCTAAACCCTGAAACCTGTGGATATGTTACTTTACATGACAAAAGGGATTTTGCAGATGTGATTAATGTGGAGGCCCTGAGATAGGTAGATTATACTGGATTATCCAGGTGAACCCAGTGTGATCACATGAGTCCTCAAAAGCAGAGAACCTTGCCTGGCTCTGGTCAGAGGGAGATGTGATCGTGAAGAAGGAACACAGAGATGTGACATTACTGGCTTTGAACATAGAGAAAGGAAACCAGGAGCCAAGGCAGGTGGACAGCCTCTGGAAAATGGAAAAGACGGAAACATTCTCTTAAAGTTCCTAGGAGGAAGCAACCCGGCCATCACCTTGATTTTAGCCTGGTGGGACCTAGTATGTGGGTCTTCTGAACTACAGAACTGTCAGGTAGTCAATGTGTGTTGTTCAAGCTGCTGTTTGGGGTAATTTGTTAGAGCAGTAATAAAACACTCCTACAACAGCGATTTTGGCACTTTTATACATCCTGTGGCCTAAATTCTCAGGACGTGGCTCAGACTGAAGAACCACATTTCGGCAGAGACATTTAACGTCCAGTGAAGACACATGTCGCCCACCTTTCCTAGCCTCCATGCAGTTAGGTCGAGTCATATGATTTTCTCTGACCAATGGATTGTGAGTTTAAGTAACATACGAGAACATCATGGCTGAGACAACGAGATGCCCCTGCACATCCTCCGCCCAGCTCTTTTGTTCTCTGTGCAGATTGGAGGGCTCATGTTGAGATGGTGGTGAAACAAGATGCAAACATCCTGGGTCCCTGAGACTGCTGAAAAGAAACTACCTGGAGAACCACTGGACTTGCAAAAGATTTTTCACATAGGTGAAAAATAAATTTTTATGTTTTAAGTCACTGAAGTTTCCAGATTTATTTGTTTCTGTATGATAACCACGACTATCCTGAGTAGTATACTTGCTTAGAGTAAGACTATCCCAAGAGACATAGGATCCAACCTATCGAGTTTAACATGAAAACTACTTTCCAATTTTATCTCTTATTAACCTCTTAAATTGTATCTTTTATGCCTCAATTACCCTGTACATATAATTCAGATTCATATGATTTTATATAGCACTTGAGAAAATATTGAATATTATATAAATGACTATTCCTTTTATCTGTGTCCTTTACATCACACAATAATGAATTTTAGTTTAGAAAATAAAAGAGTTTTACATTTTTATTAAGAAATAATGTTTTTGCTTTTCTGTCGACTGGTAATGATAATGCAAATACAGTGCTTCCATGTCAAGTTCATTTGATAAAAATTTTTATTTAAATGATGAAAATTACTTTTTTCGATTAATACTTTGCATTTAAGACATTTGCCAAGATATCCATGAACTGCAGCAAAACAGAAAGCCTATGGCCATCAAAAAGTATAACTGACAAGGAAAAGTAAACTCACAGTCTGTAATGCTTTCCTAAGAGAACTGGAATGTAAAAAAGTAAACCAAAATTATGGTCTATTTTAAATACAGTAATGGTTTAATATTTTCCATTTAATCATCCACACTGATAACAACAGTTCAAGGAGAGCCAAAGACTTACCCAATTCCTCTTCTTCATTTGATGGAAGAGACTATTGAGGACTACAGAAATTAAGTAGTAATTTATGCCAAGTAGCCAATAGGGAGTGAGATAATAACTAAGGGAAAATCTAAGTGTAGGTCACATCTTTCATTGTGGTAAAATATGTACAACATAAAATTCACCATTTTAACCATTTTCATATGTACAATTTGGAGGCATTATATACATTCACATTGTCATGCAATCATCACCAGCACCATCCATCCATCTCTAGACTTTTTCCCTCATCCCAAACTGAAACGCTGTACCGATTCAACAATAACTCCTCTCCCATGGCCCTCAGTAACTAACCACTGCTCTATTTTTTGTCTCCATTATTTGACTCTTTTACGTACCTCCTATAAGTAGAACCATAAAGTATTTGTCCTTTTGCAACTGGTTTATTTCACTAAGCATAATGCTTTCAAGGTTCATCAATGTTGTAGCATGTATCAGTATTTCCATCCATTTTTAGGTTGAGTAATAGTCCATTGTGTGCATATACCACATTTTGTTTAGCGATTTATCTGTCAGGGGACATTAGAGTTGTTTCCACGTTTTGTTTATTGTGATTAAAGCTGCTATGACCACTGGTGCACAAATATTTATTGGAGTCCTTCCTTTCAGTTCTTTTGGGTCTATACCTAGGAATGGAACTGCTAGATCATACGGTAATTTTGTGTTTCATTTGAGTAACTGTCATACTGTTTTCCATAGAAGCTGTACATCTTACATTCTTAATAGCAGTGTACAAGGGGTCCAATTTACCATATCCTTGCCAACATTTGGTATTTTCTGGGGCTTGGGGAGGTGGGATGGGGGCTGTTTTTCTTTTGTTTGTTTTGATAAAAAGTAATCCTAATGGGGATGAAGTGTTATCTCATTGTCATTTTGGAAAAAAAAAAAAAATCACATCTTTTTAGCACTGCGAAGTTCTAGCCCTGCCTTTTTTTGGCATTCCTTTTGAATTTGAAAGTGTCTGTCTTGCCACTTACAAGGGGAATCTTACCAGTGAAGGAAGTTCAACTAACCCATCAGTTAGCAGTCATTTCAATCTTTTAAAAATCAACCCAGGGCTGACCCGGTGGCTCAGGCAGTTGGAGCTCTGTGTTCCTAACTCCGGAGGCTGCCGTTTCGATTCCCACATGCGCCAGTGGGCTCTCAACCACAAGGTTGCCGGTTCAATTCCTCGACTCCCGCAAGGGATGGTGGGCTGTGCCTCCTGCAACTAGAAATGGGAACTGGACCTGGAGCTGAGCTGCACCCTCCATAACTAAGACTGAAAGGACAACAACTTGAAGCTAAACGGCACCCTCCACAACTAAGATCGAAAGGACAAAAACTTGACTTGGAAAAATGTCCTGGAAGTACACACTGTTCCCCAATAAAGTCCTGTTCCCCTTCCCCAATAAAAATCTTAAAAAAAAATAAAATCAACAGAAACAAATAGATAAAATAATTCACTTGTTTAGAGGCTGTTTTTCAAATTATCTCTCTTAGAACAAATTGAAGTGTTTTATCTAACTTAAAACCACAGATTTAGATTATAAATTTATCTCAAGTACTTTAAATTACCAAGTTAAATAATTAAAAATTGTGTTTTCATATTGTATCTTTTAGCTATTATAATTCAGTGTCAGTGTCACAGTATAGTTAGATGTATGACAAAAATCTATCAATCATTTTCTTTCTTGAGACACCGATACAGATACATGTTAAAGTCTCACAACTATTTCAAATTGTTACTTTAAATGGACTTTATCTTAATCGGCTATTTGAAGTAATTAAAATTTTTACCTCAATTTCACTTCAAGAGGTTTTAAGTTTCCATTAAGTACACTACCAGCCGCTAAAAGTAGTAGACAGCACATGAAAAGTTAAGTCACCAAAAATATTTGGTATGATGATGACTCTTCCCTAAATGGCATAACCAGGGAAACCTGTAAGAATCCTCAGCCCTCTCTAATCAGTTGAATCAACATAAAGTGACATGCCAGATATTTGATTTGGCAACCCACAGCGTTCTGTCTTTCCTGACACAATAGGAACGGTGTACAAACTCTGCAGATAGGGTAAGCAGGTTGTAATAAATAGGAAGCATATTTGTGAAGGAATGCAGGAGATTATGCTCTACTCAGGATTGGTGCTTTCTAAGAATATAATCGCAACTCAGAGTGGTTTAATGCTATCATTTTGCTCTCCTGTAAAAGTCAAGCCATTTGATACAGTGTGAGATGCCCACCGACTATACACCCTCACATTTTATTCAGCTCTCGGATGGCTAACTTTGTGATTGTTTCCCAGGACAGATGATTATTTTGAGGAGAGAAATACTCAAAACATACTAGTAGTGTAAGCCCAGTCATTTCCTCAATCACGTAATTTAACAGCTGTTAAACTTGGGCCAAATCAGTTTCTCCCTTAGGAACTTAGAGGCTTACAGATTTTTACTAAGAATTAAATGAAATATAGTTTATATGAAAGGTCTTTTATTTTTCTTTAATTATGACTTTTTGTTTTATTTTTCTTTCTCAAATTTTCTTTTGCCATTAAGTGTAGACCTTGAGACTGAGGCTTAATTTTCAGGATAGGGCAGAGTAACAACTGTATAATACAATGAATAATTGTTTAACTCTGGCATTAAAACTGAGATTTTTAAGCTCCGTGGGGAGATAATAGTTTTGAAAATCAGGCTTTGAGGAGAAAGAATAATTTTCTCAGACTCTCATATTTTTATAAGTTGAATCACATGACACTGCTAATATTCAACCATTTTTGAGCTACAAAAATGGAAATTTATCATGAGTAAAATCATCATGTATATCGAGAACCCAAGCTGGGAAAATTGGCCCTGCATTATATCATAGAGAAGGAAGGGCAATCATGTGGTGTGATGTAGAGAAAATTCTTACTTTACTGCTAGGAGGAGAAGCCAGAGAGAGAAGAGAGAGGAAAGGTTTGTGAAGACAGACACGTTGGGAGAAGCCAACGAGCAGTGGTATAAACACCCAGTTAGACTGTGGGCTAATTCCCTGCTTTACCCCCCAGAGCCTGAGGAGTATGCCCTCCGAGATACACACCACGCTCACTGGTCAGAAGTAGGAGCACTTCCTGTTCCCCAACACATACTGTCAAGGAAGTATAGACATTCTCACGTGCCCCAGTAGGGGTAAGGGGTGAGAGGCAAAAGAGCTGAGGCCTGAAGAGGTCTAGGGTTGGGACAAGGAGATGGCATTAAGACCTAGAGAAGATGGGCTATGTCAGAAACCAGGGCCTTCAGGCCTGTTCCAGTGCAACATCTGAAAAGCAGGTGAAAGCAGCCATAGCTCAACAGATAGCAGTCACCAAAGGACACAGGGGAGCATTGGAATAATATTGACCACAGCAGGACCACACAAGTGTCAGACATCTTTCTGTTATACACAGCAGGATGGTACATGAACTTCTGAAAGACTTTATCATGGAAAAGTATAGGAGAAGACGGGTTCTCAGAATGGACCTAGATCCTACAGGGAGTGTTTTAAACTTCAAGGGCACAGTTACCCTGAGTGGACACGTTCAAGTTCTCTTTTTCCGCCTGCTACCAAGTGAGATTAGAAGATCAATAAAAAGTAGAAATCGATTAAATTTTGAGGTAAACCACACTAGATTTAGATAAGCATGTTCTTTGAAATGGGTTTCATTTAGAAAACAATTTTTTCTATTTTTAACATGTTTGTAATTTTTAATGTTGCTGTCCAGTTTGCAGCCTTTTGTGCCCTTAGAATATGATGTCAATCCTAACAGTTACAAAAACTACAAAATGAAACAATTTGTCCACTGTCGTTAGCTAGTCAATGAAAAAACGAGAAGCAAAACTCCTATTTTCTGATATCTGATCCAGGGCACTTTCTAATAAAGAGGGGGTTATTTTGTTCTTTGTTTTAGTTATAAAGTGCTAATACACTGATGTACTAAAGTTTACTAAGCTAATGATAAGTGGCATTTTTTTTCCTGGTCAAGATAGAGAAATAGAAAAGTTCAAGACTTGATAGAATGATATATATTAATGTATATACATTTTACTTCTTAGAGAAAACCAGAATTTCAATTCATCTCTAAGATGGTTTTTCTTGTCTGTCTTATGAAAAAAAATCAATACAAGGATCAAATTTCAGTATTTTCAAATGTGCTCATTTTAATTTGGCACAGTTTTTTCACTTCCTCAGTGTCTGCCAAGACAAGCACCTGTGTGAAAGGTTATGTCAAACTTAGACAAAACAGAGGGTGTGCCTATAAGATGAAAATAATCAGAATGTGTTATAAACAAAGGTTGACTTTCCTGAGGCTCCAAGTCCTCAAAGTGATCTCAGATCTGTGTCTTCTGCCTGAAACTAGGGGCCTTGCTGTCTTGCTTGTACATCTGCAAAATGATATGGATGGGTGGCAGTGCTTTATACTGGCGTCCTGAATAATGACCAAAAATTCATGTTCAAATGAAACCAATGCTTACCTTTTCCGATTTGTTAGTTAATGTATCCATCTTTATTAGCCAGCGATTGATAGAGAATGATGCAATATAAGAGGAAACTTCCAGCTGTGCTTCTAAATGTTTGGGTGTGTAATAGGGAAACCCAGACAATAATAAACTCCTAGGGTTGAACTAGCAATTGTTCAGAACTGAATAAATACACATGAGTTTAAATAGTTGTACGCAGCACAATTCCCAGACCATTCCCATTGTTTCCCCGTTGCAGTAAACATGAGGATTTCTTTTCCCATGCAGGAGCCATAAGAAAGGTGGAATCCAGTAGGAAACAGGGGACCACTGACTGTCCAGATGACAGCATTTCACATGACCCCGTACACAGGCTAAGAGCAGTTTCTGCCAAACCATAACCCATGGGGAATAGGCCTTTGAGGTTCTTTAAAAGTGGCAGGCTGTGAGAGAAAAGCCCATTTCCTTTCTTGAAGCCTAATTTAGCTAGAAAATGAAGACAGGCAGAACGTGAGTTTCCTGTAGCTTCGTGCATTGTGTAATTTTATTAGACATAAAAAACTTGCTCTAAATGACTTATATTAGCCAAGCGATATACTTGCTTTCATGTAAAATGTGGCCTTCAAGCTATATATAGCACATCATCCAATAAGAACACAAAATAGCTCCGACCAATGGCCCTTCACAATCACTGTAATCATCAAATCCTAGAACAGAGATCCTTTCTTTCATTTCACAAGGCACACGTTGAGTCCCACAATATTGCTAAGGTGTCAACAAACATTTGTGTAACACCCATTGTGGGCCATGTAACTGTGGGAGACACGGAGATAAGAAGCTGGGTGACCCTGTCTCTATTCCCAGGGCGTTTACATGCCAGAGGAGGAGACAGAGTTGCAAACAGGCAAATACTAACAATAACCCAGGGTGTATAGGAGATGGCTGAAGAGATGCTGGGAGATAAACTTGCTGCTGCTATGTACATGTGGGAAGTCCTCATGATTCTGAAGATATTACCACTTCCTTGTAATCTAAACACATGTAACCTATATCCTCTCTTACAAATTAATCATAGGGAGCTAAATTGTACCCCTCTCAGCACTACAAGTAGTGGCGCTCCATAATTTATATGTATTTATTGATAAATATGGATATATAGAGAAAGGAGAGGGAGAGAATTCCTACCACAATTCCCTATTTTTGCCTTATTGTATGCCCCGTTGCCCATTTATTTTAAGTCCTATTCCCACTTGTATCCCCTCCCCCCCCCCACCTCTCACCAGAAACAGTTTTTGTCAGGAAACAACTTCAAGCAAGGAAATGCCACTGACCTCAGAAAGCATTTTCAGGCTGATCTTCCAGTAGCCTCTCTTTAAAGCATAAGTTGTGCGTCCAATGGGTTATAAAGCTGTTTTCCTGTTATCTCCAATGAGAACATGTTCCTGGATTTAGAGGGGGAGGAAAAAGAAGTTGTCCTTTACACTTTATTAAGTGTGGTGTTTAAAGGTTATACCAAAGAGATTTTGGAACTTAAAGGCTTCCAGGAAGCCTTCTGCATTTGCAGAAATCACAGGAGAAAACGAGCTCCTAGCTGCTGGGAGGCTCCTAGTAACCGATGCAGCCTCTGTCTCTTGAACAGATTCCTTTTAGTGATAAGAAGGTGTTCATTGGTGCTATCATATCCCAGACACCCAGGATTGCTTGGGAACAGGGACTCTTCACTCTCTGTTGAGCTTGTTTTAAGCAACTGAAATTTCTGCTGTAGTTTCTCCTCTTCTGCTCAGCTCTCAGGGAGCTCCACAGTGCTTCCATTAACTCTCTCTGGGGCTTGCTATGTGGTGCCACATAACCAGGCTTACATCAGACCATGGAAGAACCACGGCCCACTTCAGATTGCCCCTCCTGTGACCCTGTTACTTAGGACAAGGAAGTCTTTTAAATTTTACCCTGCAGCCATGCTCTGATGGAGCCCTGATGGGCACCAGGTCCCATCGTCAGAATTTAATCTGTCCAAAAACTCCCCCACACTATGTTCTTAGTTAGCTGTGGTTGTTCAGTGGCAGAGGGAATGTTCTATTTCACACGTGAACTCTCTAGAGACAGGACGATGCAAGGACAAGATCAATATTTTTGGAGTCAAACAGATATACATTTGAATCCCAGCTCAGTAATTCTCTGCTGTGAAGGGGGTAATTCTGCAAAAGCAGGTGTTATGATGCCTAAGGTACTGACCAAGAAAATAAGCCCACAGAAGTTAAGGGTTTTGCTTCAAGACACATAATGATGAGTAAATGGCCTAGGGAGAATTCAAATGCAGGTACCATTTTACCATATCTCCTTCAATGAGGTTTTCACCTCACTGGGGCTTGAATATTCCACTTGTTGGGGTTAACATCTGTTATAAACCTGTGTTTACTTCTTTGCTGTTGGCTACCTCAGTACTAGTTCTACATCATAAGGCCCCCTGACCACAAGAGAAAGACAACATCAAGAGTACACTGGAAAAGAGACATTCAGTTTCAGCTCCACCCAGACTGCTGCTTTCTACTAATAAGCAGAATTTTTAAACCCAAAATGTTAAACCCAGCTGTTGTTACTGTGGTTAAACCTGATGTGGAGATTGTCTGTTTGGAGAATTTTAAAACATATGACTTTGGAGTCCCTGGAGACAGAGAGGAAGAAGCCTTAGAAGAATTTTGTCCTAGATAGCTCTCGAGATCTTTATAAAGAATAGGTAGTTTAGATTGGGATCTACTGTCAACTTCCTGAGATAAAACGAGATGAACTGCCTGAAGACTAGACTGGTCTTCCAACCGGTGGCTCATATGCTGGAGGGCAAAACGGAGTTCATGTGCTGTAAGACTCAGCCTTCTTGATTCCTTGATTTACGCCAGGTGGGGGAAAATGGGAACAGCTACCAGGAACAGGGTTGAGGGGATACATACTTCGACCTAACAATTTGAGATTATTGTGACCTATACTTTATGGGATATGAATGTGGATAGAGATTGGGGGAAGGGGGAAGATATCAAAATAATTAAAGGAGAGGTAGAATTATGATAGCTTGATAAATGTTCTAAAACCAAAATAACTGCTCCTTGCAAATTATAGCAGAGAGAACAAGCAGGAGGGAAGATTGACCTAGCGATAACAAATGTCACGCGCGGGAAACAAGTTTCGCATTTTTTGCATTTGGAGAACGGACTGCTTCAGGATGTTTATAATTGAAGAAACTCACATGCAGCTGAACAAATCTTGCTTGGACAGCCACAGATGGAAATCTCTTCTCTACTGTCTACTCTGACTAGTATAGGTCTACAATTTCTTATCTGAAACTCAGGGGCACAATGTGTCAGAAGGCAGAATTTTTCACATTTGAAAGGTAATCCCAAAAGGGTCTGGGACAATATTCCATAATCAAATACATCAATATTTATACTGAATGGGATGTGTAAATACTAGAAATAGCTTCCCATTAGTTCAGATCAGATTTTGCTGCCAAATTAATTCAGATCAGGTCAGGTCAGATTTTGCCACCAGATGAGCCATGAAAAACTCATTTTGCAGAGCTTTCAGGACTTGGGGAATAAAGCTATGAAATTGTGAACCTATACAAATGGAAAGTTCTACTCGACCATTCTATTAAGAAGTAACATCAAGGGCCGGCCCGGTGGCTCAGGCGGTTGGAGCTCTGTGCTCCTAATGCCGAAGGCTGTTGGTTCCATTACCACATGGGCCAGTGGGCTCTCAACCACAATGTTGCTGGTTCGACTCCCACAAGGGATGGTGGGCTGCGCCCCCTGCAACTAGCAATGGCAACTAGACCTGGAGCTGAGCTGCGCCCTCTACAACTAAGATTGAAAGGACAACAACTAGACTTGGAAAAAGTCCTGGAAGTACACACTGTTCCCCAGTAAAGTCCTGTTCCCCTTCTCCATTAAAATCTTTAAAAAAAAAAAAAAAAAAAAGACAGAAAGAAAAAAGAAAAGGAAAAGAATAAAAAAAGAAACATCAATTTATTTACATGAAGATGGAGAACTTATATTTGGGGAATGTGCTTAGAAATAGTAGATAGATAATAACAATAATATAGATAACATTTCTTGAGCAATTATTATGTGTGAGCATTATTCTAAGCGTTGAATATGAATTAATCCATGTAAGTCTCTTACAATACTTTGAGGTACTGCACTGATGTATTAATAGGCCTATTTACGGATAAAGAAACTAAAGTACAGAAAGCTTAAATAACTGCCAAGTTCACACAGCAAGTGATTGGAGGGTCCCTATTTTAAACACAGATTGCTCTCTTCCCCAAATATTATTAATGTAATTTTATGTTCTACACAAAGAAAACAGCTTTTATATATCATTCTACTCACATTCCTTTCATCTATAGGAAACTAAGGGGTATGTTTTACATTTAATGATACTATAACACTTCTTGGGACGCTTGTTTTCTTCGTGAAATGGCTTTTGTATTAGAAAACATCTGCAATTCTTTATACTGAAACTGGGCCGATTAACAGACTATGGGCACAAACAACTTATTATAATAACATAAGAGGAACTGAACATTAAATTTTTTCCTTGAGGGTGGAGACTGGTTTATAGTCACTGTTTCATCCCCAAGGCCTAACTTAGAAATGTGTGTAATAGGAACTTTGTAGAATGAATGAATGAGTCTAAATCTCAAAAAAAAACCCCACAAAATAAATGAGTCCCATTCAGAAATGCTAATTTGTATTATTTTGCTTATTTACATTTTTCTCTTAGTTGATGTTAATCCATTTTTTATTAAATCAAAGTTTTATGTTAATTTGTTTTTATATAAAAGTAGCATTGATGAAGGGGAGGTTAACAACTTTGCATTTGGTTGAATGTATTATTTTAACTGGTCTCTACTGACTCCTGGTCATGTTTATGTGTTGTATTTATAATTTACATGGAATGTGTGACACATCCAGATAGGATCAGGCCTTATTCAAGCAGCACTTGGAAATGATGCTGCTTATCCAGTTTTACCACTCCGAGTACTTGACTGTGAGGGTCAGGTGCTTCCACCGCATTCCCATGCCTATCTCTAACAATATCTGAAGGGTTCTTTGACTCAGAACTTTGTAAAGATGAAATGATTGAGAAGGCCTAAAACCACACGATAAAACCAACTATATACAGTTTTCTAAATTTACCTGGAGCAAATCGTGTAGTTCTCGTATTAACATCCAATCCTATTCATTAAAGAATTTGTGAATAAAAAAACAACTCCTTCCTGGGCCTGTTCATATTTTGTATCATTGCCACAGCTCGGCAGGATGCACCATGCTCTCCTATGTCTTGCACTGCCCCAGTTTCTTGTATCTTCAGTTGTGAAAAATTCTCCCTCAAAGCACAAAGTCTTTCTCACTGAAGTCGTATAGCAGATTCTACTTTGCTACTGCACGGGACAGAGTCCCTATTTTTAAAAGCATCCTCACAAAATTGCCCAATGACTTCACATTCCTGTAGCTTTTCCCTCTACTATGCTGCCTCACTATTTCTCACTCTCTGTTTCTCCATTCCTCTGTTACTTCGTTCTATTCTGTTCTGTGGGATTAGAATAGGCTACTGTGACAGAGAGTGTAACTTTCTGGTAAGTCCAGATAAAGAATTCCCCATTGAATAGTAGCCACTTACCCTGTTACTTTCATGTCACATTATCTACGTCCTCTCTGAATATTCTTGGACCACACAGACACATGTTTACACATGCAGAGCTACACACCTGCACACCTATGCCACCCTTGCAGAGAGATGATTATTTGAGGATTTAAGTTGTCCTAATGGCATTTCAAGCATTAATTATACCAGTTATTAATATAAAACTAATTTTAAGAATTTTTTTTCAATTTTAACTGAAATTCTTACTTGGCAACATTCTTATTTTCCCCGTTGGGGAGATTCATATGCAAATTTAGAACTTTGTGGTTTATCATCAACAAGGCTCATAATTTCCAGGAAGCTGAAAAAGCTAAAGAAGTATTAACCAAGTTCTTTCTGCCCAGCTTTGATCCTTTTGGCTGTTTTTCTATATTTGGGGTAATAATGACATTAGAGGAATGCTAAATAACCTATTTACTCCTATCCACCATCTATTGAAGAAGACACTCATAATCGTCATCATTGCCTTCGATTTAATGCAACAAGAATCAAGCACTTGTCGTGTACCCACAACTGCATAATACAAATGTAGTATGATCTATTATACTAGGCATAAAAAGCTGAAATGCCAACATGTAAACCAGCAGTACATTATATGAAGTACCAAAATAGCTTAGAATATATGCCCACAAGTCTAACATCCCTAATACAATCACGGAATTCTAGAGTCAGGAAATTTTTTCATTGATTATATGGATTAATATTTGTGTTTGATAAATAAAGAGGCCGACACACAGAGGGGTTGATTTGTCCAACATTTTAGGAAATTATTATAGTGGCCATCCGTTTAGGTATAGGCCTTGAACCCTTCCCTTGCCTCTTTTGGGAGCTGCCTTCTCCTCTTCCTTCCATACTGAACCATGTTAATTCTTTTCCTGGCCCTTAGATACTATTAATTAGTCCAAGGGTATATTTGAGAATATGTATGTACTTTTTACTTAGTGATGTATACAGTAACCATTTTAGAAATGCTGACATTCCTGTCATTAAACATCACTACGCACTAAAAAGTACATGCTACTAAAAATATTTCTTACTTATTTAGATTGTAAAACTCTTCAAATGATAAACAAATATCAGAGCCAGATTTGAACCTAAATTAATTGAATTCCATGTGAGTTCTTTGGCCAAAAAGTAATTCAATTTCCCCCAATATCAAAATGTCACAATTAATAACTTCTTAGTCTTTTTTAAAACCAATAAATTGCATCTTCTTACTCTGCTAGAATTTTGATACTGGTGTGGCTTTTACTAGATCTTTCCTGTAAATTTGATTTTTATGATTTCTTTATTTTATTTTGCTTTATTGCTTATTTAAGCTATATTCCAGACAACAATTATTCAACTTATTGGAACTCTTGCTAGGAAAATGGCTACAATATGAAACTTATAATTGAAAGAGGTCTTTCTTTATTCGTTATTCATTCATTCATTCACTTCTCTCCTTGACTTCTTTTCGCTTCTTTCAAAAAAATCATTGCTATAAATTGCATTGCTTTAAATGAATGACAATGTTTTGAGCTTAAACATCAATTGCATAACCCATCCATTTGTTCAAAGATGAGTTTATAACCTAATATGAGCCAATGGACTGTGAGGGATATTTATTGAAGTTTATAGGAAAGAACAGCGTCCTGTTATTCAGTAGTAGAT
The DNA here is from genome assembly GCF_057876585.1 of Rhinolophus sinicus. Lineage (NCBI taxonomy): Eukaryota > Metazoa > Chordata > Mammalia > Chiroptera > Rhinolophidae > Rhinolophus > Rhinolophus sinicus. Next base: position 88,304,204 of record NC_142503.1, read on the forward strand.
ACAGGTAGAGATGTTCTTTGACACTGGATAGAAAGAAGAAGGGTTATCCCTGGAAGGCAGTGGCAGTCATCTGGCTACCAGAATAGTACACAGGCTTAGGAAGAAGCTGACATAAAGAAAGCAGAGAGACCAAAAGATCTTCAGTTACATTATTAGATCTACTAGTTCAAGTCTTGCCTGAAACTAGCCCTATCTCAATACATTCTCTTTACAACTGTGGGGGTTCAGAGCTAGTCACCCCAAGATGTGCTTCTGTGGTATGTGGATTATTTCATCTAAAGGCAGCTTTAGCTGCAGGCTCAGGAGAAACTGCTGCCCCCTCCCTTGACTACTTGGAAGAACTTGAATTAGGGGCCTTGTCCATAATAGGAGATTATCAGAGATAACCTCTTTTGACCTGTCTGTAGGGCAGGACAAACTGCTTATCTTATGTCCTGCTATGGCTCTTTGAAACCCCCAGGGCACCTTACCTCTTCCCTAGCCCAGAAAGTATTGTATGCCTATATTCCCTTTCTGTCCTCTCCTGCAAGTGGGGTCTCTAACCCTTTCATGTATATGGGGTTCTCTACTTAAGTATGTATTACATTTGGTTATTTTCTCTTGCTAATCTGTCTCATGTCTACTTGACCAGCCAAAAGAACCTTAAGGTTAGAGGAAAGTTTCTTTTTCCCTACATTATTTAAGCCAGTTAGAGTTGGGCTTTCAGATTTTTTGCAACAAAAATAGTACTGAATGACAGACTATTATAGTTGGCATTTTATATAAAAAGTTTTGTTCACAATGGCAGGCATTATTAGTCACCTACACAAACTATTCTTCCTCCTTCCTAAGAAGAACCCCAATTTTATTCGTAATTCAGGCAGATAATGTGATTCAGGGATCCTCCCCACCCACCCCAAAACGTTAACGTTTATTAGTCTTAATCAGTCATGGTGATTCTATTTCCTTGTCAAGGGCTGCTTTAGGAATAGGATATAACCATGGACAAAATATATATAAACATAAGGCTAATTCTGCTGTGATCATCATGGAAGATTTCCTAACTCTTAAAAAGGGGAGACAAGACAAGACTTTCCTTTCTTTTCCAAATTTCAGACAATGTCCTGGGAAGAATACAGCTACTTGTAATTAGGAAAAACAAGAGAATCTAAGAAAAGCCAACCTGGCTTCCTTGAGCCACAGAATGAGCTAAGCCTGGAATTCCCCAGACTTTACCTTATGTGCAATAATAAACTCCCCATTGTATAATTTGCTGATAGTCATTTGTCCTATTAGTTGCAGTTGAAATGACCCTGACACAGGCAAAGACGATATTGATTGTCCAAGTAAAAATCACCTTACCTGATTGATTAAACCCAATCTGAGTCTTCAAAATACAGATACTTTTATAGTTTTAGGCACACTTTCTCATTTTAAGGTTTAATTTCACTGATTGAAAGACTAGAAGTGACCAATTAATACGTAATGCAGATTAAATTTAAATAATTTCTAGATCTTCAACTCGAGACAAAATGAGAACTTAGCCTGCTGAAAATTAATGTGTCCCTAAGCCTTTGTTTATCCAGGTGGTGAGAAGCAAAGACACTGGGAGGATCATCTTGGAAGGCAGCCAGAACAAATGCCCACAAGTCTTAACTGTAATCCCGCTGCCAATTCCTAAGATTCCTGTTACCTTAGCATTTTCCAGACCTGAAATTAATAATAGATGGAAACAAAAAAGAATGAGATGCCTAGCCTGATGTTTTATTCTTTTAAAGTTAGGAACATTCCATAAACAATTGAGAAATGCTTAGAATATGACCCCCCATGGATACGTTGTAGCCCCAGATCAAGAGGATATGCCCATGGGACAAGGCTTACATGAATACCTGACAGTGGGGAGGGGGTAGGGCAGGGGTGGTGGCAATGAGGTTGAACAGTGGCCTACGTATTTCAGATCTGCTCCTATGAAGGATTCAGGTGGTATTGGTCATAATAGTAGAAACAAAGGTAAACATTTACTCTGCTTTGGTGTGATTGCTACACAAATTCTTAGTAAAATGACATAAACTAGGTGCTCTGTAAATGTTCAATTCTTTCATCACTTCCCTTTCTCCCTCTCTTTTCCTCTTGTCTTATACTTATGAAGGAAGGGCTATGGAAAAAGGAAAATCATAGTTATGGAAGTTCTTTGCTACCTCCAAAAATTATAAATATCATTTTTCTAATGTTTTTGTAGAATACATCCAAAATATGTATAACTTCCCAGTATCAGAATAGAATCATTTTGTTGAGTGTTTCACTAGTCTCCTAGATAATATTCTGTGCTTCTCTAAAGTGCACTGGATTTAAGTCCAATCTAAAAATAACTCCTTTACCATTAGCTTTGATAATATTTTCAAGGCATATAATTCATGTGATAAAGTAGGTAACGAATGGGAAAACATCTATGAAAATTAACATTTGTACCAAATATCAGATTTCCTAAATAAAGAAAAGCTTGTTTGAGTTCCCTCTTGGGGAATTTCTCCATCACTTTTGAATTATCTTTTGTAATTTTGAGATGAAATTACATCTTGAAATTTCAAAAAAATATAATCAAGCTGATAAAATTGGAATGGCATTCCACTGGAAGAATTGAAAGAACTGTGTTCCACAGGCTGTCCTCAAAAACAGGGCATTTTTATGCTGCCAATTTAACAACGTAGCACAGACATCCTTGGCCCTCACCCATCCCCAAGTCAGTTTTTTACGTTGTCACATTACTTTAAAATTTAAACTAAAAGAGGGTTGCCCAAAATAAAAGTGAAAGAGTGAATAAAAACCAAGTTATATATGATTACTTGTATAGGAGGTAAGATTGATAAGCAGTGGTCATTTTGCGAGTTATTTCTGCCAAGTGTGCAAGGGCTCCCCCACTTTGATGTTTTCCTACCTAGTTCAACTCTGCTATTGCATCTCATGCACTTAAACCACTTTTAAGGTTCCTTCTCTACACCCCCCTTTTCTCTTGGTCTCTTCTGAATTGAACCCTGTAGATTCCAACAACAAATGTCCAGTACTCAGGTGTGTCACTATAAAGCCCATTTGTAACATTTGATAAGCGGTTCCAGCTTGTTAGTTCCTCTTGGCCATCTATTACATTTTCATAACATGACTAAAGCTGAGGAGGAAATAATGGAGTTTGGAAAAGTCCTTAATAAAATAGTACCCCATAGAGATTAAGAACATAATTTTTGAATAAGAATTACAAGGGCACAGAAGTGAAGGATGTTGCAAGAGCATATTGCCTGACCTAATGGGTTGGAGGCAATTAGACAAAGTTAAGAGTTTAAATCAGCAGGACTTTGTGATATGATGGATGGAAGAGCATAGAAGAACAAAGGAGAAATCTAAAGTAACTCTCAGGTGTCTGACCTTAGCAAGTAGGTGCATGGTGACACCATTTTACTGGTAAACAGTGGAAGAAGATCAACTTCGGAGGTTAGATAATGAGTTCAGTTTTGTACATATTGTATCTGAGATGTTTACAAGATATATTAATGAAGGGTGGCAGGGTCCAGAGCTCAGATCTAACCCAGAGTTGTAAATATGGGCATCATTCACACAAATAGATTGAAACCAAGGCTACAGGAGCTAATGAAAATTACCAATGAAGAGAAAGAAGAAAGTTTAAGACCAGGAACGTAAGGATCTCTGTGCAGTAATTGCTCTGAGGAGGAGCCCACAAAATGAGACCAAAGAGAAGTCGGAAAGTTTGGAGGAAAAAAGTGTCACATTACAGAAGTCAAAGAAAGGGTCTTTTAAGGGGGGGGGGGGGTGTCGACAGTGGTAAATGTTCAGAGGTCATTTAAGTGAAGCAAGTCCATGGGATTTTGTAACCTCAGTGTGGCCAAGTTTAGCGATGTAATTGAAAACAAAAGCTAGAGTGCAATGGGTTAACATGAGAAAAATACGAGGAAAGAGAGTCAGAGTATAGATAACTCTTCCAAGAGATCTGACCGCAAAGGGTAGAACAGTGAACGAGCAATAGCTGAAGAGGTATTAAGTACTGAAAGGGTTTGGTTTCCTTTTTACGATGGTTTTAATTGAGTAAGTTGCCTAGCTTGGAGCCAGTAGAAAGGTTAACATTTATAAGGAGGAGGGAATAATAATGGGATAAGATTCCAGAGGATGCAGGAAGGTCTGGAATCCAGACTTCTCTGGATGTTTGGAAAACCTCAGTTGCCCTTAGTTGAAATCCAAGTCCATTGGTGACACTGCACCCAAATGAGCTGTCTGGGCCTCCCATAATGGATAGTTTTTTCTCATTACTCAGATATTAGTTTTCTCCTCTGTAATTGTTTCCTATTACTGCTGTAACAAACTACCACAAGTTGCTTAAAAACAACATAAATTGATTATCTTATAGTTCTGGAGGTCAGAAGTCCAAAATAGGTGTCCCAGGCTAAAATCAAGGCTGTGTTCCTTATGGCAGAAGTAGGGGAGGATCCATTTCTTTGCCTTTTTCAGCTTCTGCCTCTTGCATTCTTTGGCTTGTGGCCCCTTTCTCCGTCTTCAAAGCCAGCAGTGCAGCCTCTTTAGAAATTTCTCTCTGACTCTGACATACCACCTCCTTCTTCTAAAGGACCCTTGTGATTACATTTGGCCCTCCCAGATAATCTAGGATAATCTTCCCATCGCAAAATCCTTACCTTAATCTCATATGCAAAGCCCCTTTTTGTTTTATAAGGTGACATACTCACAGGTTTTGGGGACATCTTTGGAGGGCCATTATTCTGGATATCTTTGTGGACATTATTCTGTCTACCATACCTCTCTCTCTCTCAAGCACTCTGACAAACATGCTGAGAATTATGGTTGGAGCCTTAGGAGTTTCCACTACTTGATATTTCACATAAGTAAAAATCTCAACAATGAATTTCAGCAATGTCATTCTCAAATGACAGACGGTTCAACATTTGGAGAGTTTGTTCCGGATGGCGTGAAGATCCCACTTGGCCAGGCCTAGCAGAAGTTGATTTCATCATTTTTAGTGTTTCAGGGCAAAGTAAATGAACAACCCAAACAAATTCTGTGTGGTCCTTCAAGTGCTCTTTTTAAAGAAAATATTGTTCTGACATTTGTTCATACAGCAAGGAAGAATTTATTCAGGATTACTGTGACAGGTGTCAAGACTATCACAATAGGAAAGAGAAGTTGGCTCAACTCCGACTATAACAAGAAAAAGTGGGGATTTATAGCCAAGGATCAGAGTGGCGAGATGGGTGGATAGAAAACGACTAAGGGGAGAAGGCAGGCAGGCCAGGGTGACCAGATATCACTTGAGGGGATGGTGGAGGGTGAGAAATTGGATCAGATATTGAGAGTGATTAGATACCAAGGTGGGGGAATTCTCTCCAAAGTGACTTGGCAGGATTCTTGCTACAACTGGGCTCCTGAGGATTAGTCAAGAAAAGGGTTCAGAGGAGTCCGACTAAAGTTTGGCGAAGGATTCAGAACATCTTCGTCGCTATAGTATTTTTTGCAATTTATTACATTTTTTTTTTTTTTTTAAGATTTTATTGGGGAAGGGGAACAGGACTTTATTGGGGAACAGTGTGTACTTCCAGGGCTTTTTTCCAAGTCAAGTTGCTGTCCTTTCAATCTTAGTTGTAGATGGTGCCGTTCATCTTCAAGTTGTTGTCCTTTCAGTCTTAGTTGTGGAGGGCGCAGCTCAGCTCCAGGTGCAGTTGCTGTTGCTAGTTGCAGGGGGCGCAGCCCACCGTCCCTTGCGGGAGTCAAACCAGCAACCTTGTGGTTGAGAGCCGGCGCTCCAACTAACGGAGCCACCAGGCTGGCCCTAATTTATTACGTCTTATGCACAGACTCCTTAACTCCAGCCAAGGAACACCGAGTGTAGATCTAGCACTGTTCTTAGGGGGCTGGTAAAATCCACTGTCATCCTGGGACTAATCAAAAGGAAGAAAATGAGGGACAAGGTAAGATTTAAGGAAGAGAAGGAACAGGGTGCTATGAGGTTCAGTTGTCCGTGTCACTCAAAATTTTGCACATAAAAATGAGTCTCCTATTGTCAGGGACATTTAATAGCTGTGCCAAGTCAGCAAAATCAAAATGACTTATACCCCCTCTTCACAAACCACATTCCTTTGCAGAGTTTAAACAAGTGAATCCTGATCAACAAAAATGATGAATCCTTTATCCCATCTTTCAACACACACACACACACACACACACACACACACACACACACACAGACATAAAAAAGCCAACTAATTTTCATCGTCATTATCAAAAAATAACCCTGCCGATACTATTACTTTACAGCATCATTTTATTTCTCCATGCCATATAACACCAGAAACTGTAACATCTTTTGAAAATTAATACAAATAAACTAAATTGGCATTCCTCATTTTATAAGGAGACTTCGTCTCCTATTACCCCTGTGCATCAGAAAAAAAGCAGGGGGTAATCTGTTAGACAGTCTAGTGCAACATGCAATACAAATGATGCAAAATAATCTCTACTTTTATTCCTCCAATTGACTTTGAGTCCATACCAATTCCACTTCAGATAAGCAAAGAAACAACTCTTATCTAGTATCTCTTCTTTTTGTTCCTTTCTCAAAATCTCCTAGGTCTCTCTCTCTCTCTCTCTCTCTCTCTCTCTCTCTCTCTCTCTCTCTCTCTCTTGAATTTCCTGTTCTCCTACCAGGATCCATTTTTACCTTTTGGCCTCTGGCCAGGTGGTCAGTCCTTGCATTCACCTATCATTCTCGTCAAAAGAGTCAGACCTATTGGAGGGGACTTCAGGTCCTGCTAATAGGAAGAGGTAGGAGAGCTTACAAAAAAACTTTCCTTCTGCTTAGACTGATATCCTCTTGGCATAACTCAGGTGCATCATTACGCTGACAGTGTGTGTGTTATTTCTCAACCTTGTCAAAAACTCCTTTAGGACAATCTGAGGTGATCTGAGACCCTGAAGTGGGTGGGAAGGAACCCTGCCCCAGAAAGGGAGCTATGGGCTAAGTTAACCTATGCTGTCCTACCTTCACCCTAGTAACACACTTTGTCCTACCTCTCTTCCTCTAATTAGCTTAAAGCTCAGCATCATCTTGCCAGTTCTAACTTGGCTAAATTATCTCCAGATAATTACTAGGGTGTCCTACCTTCACCCTAGTAATACACTTTGCCCTAGTGGTCTAGACACAAGCTGGGAAACAGCACTGCACTCTGCCCACCAGGCCGTGGCCCCCACTTCCCACCACGTACTTGTCTATATTCATCTTTGTGATGTCCTCACTTCTTTTCCACAAAGACAACCCTCCCAATCACCCGAGCCACTGCCAAGGTTCCACACATCTTTCTGTAGTAATGTTTTTATGCGTCTTTGTGGACATATTAGCTGACTCCAGCAAGCTCCGAGAAGAAAACCCTGGATTCATATCAGCAGAAGGGGATTCACTCTCTCCCTGCGTGGAGGGGGTAGCGAGCGGTTAAACTCTTATGGGAGCTGGGGAGTCACTGGGCTTCACCCCAAGGAGTGATCTCTCCCATCCCCTCTCATGCACTCCTTTCCCCACCTACTCCTCATGGGGAAGAAAAAAAAGACTCCTCTCCAGACCACTTGTGAGGAAAGGGATCCATCTATCCACTGGGAAACAGAAACAGCAGCAAAAACTAAACTAAACCCCAAATGTTGCTCATTTTCTCCAGATATTCTGGAGATAATTTAGCCAAGTTAGAACTGGCAAGATGATGCTGAGCTTTAAGCTAATTAGCGGAGGAGTGGTTGTCATGAGGACCATGAATGCATTCGGTGAGAGTAACATTTACAGGCAGAGCCATGTCAGGTAACAAGGGAGCGGCACAGAGGGTATTAGACGTGCTCTCTCTTCTCCCGCTGTGGGTACTGCAGCCTTGTCAAGAAGAGGCTTGCCTGGGAGATTTCTGGCCTACCTTTTAGGATTTAGCCCAAAGCTTAGTTCTCCATGCCTATTGTAGAACAGCAGAAATTCACTTGCAAATCCTGGATGATCATCCGAATTACCTGGAGAGCTTTGTAAAAATATAGCCTCCCAGACGTCCTCCTACTAGATTCCGTCAAGCAGAATTTCAGCAGTGAAGCTTCCAGGTGCCAGCTTAGAGAAGCATGTTTATCATTCATGGAATGTGCTCGTAAGGCACAGACCTGGAAGAGATCTATTCTAACTTTTCCATTTTTCTATTAAAAAAACAAACTCAGAGTTGTTAAGTGCAATGTGTACAATTACAACACTTTATTATTGTTTTAGAAAATACAGTAATGAAAAACTTTGTGTGGAAAAAAATATATGTATGTGCCTGAGGAAGAAATCTGGGCACATTCTAATGGTACACCCATTGAAACCTGTGGACCGGCCACGCTATGGTGATTTGTATCACATATGTACTTAACTTTCATTCATTCATTCACTTAACAAATGTGCCGAGCACTGCTTTAGGCACAGAGGATACAGTAATGAACAAAATAACCAAAAAGTGCTGTCCTCACGGAGCTTTCATTCAAATGAGGGGCGAGAGACTGCCAACAAGATAAAAATATAGAGTAGTCAGACATAGTGTGTCAGTCAAAACAGATAAATAATAAATGGCTATTACATTGTTTTGTGCACCTGAAACTAATTTTTAAAAATGTTAAAAAAAAAAAAAAAAAGGCATTAAGGCAAAAAAAAAAAAAAAAAAAAGAACAGGAAACAGATTTGATGTGTTTAGCAATGGGGATCAGGTTGAAATTGTAGGCAAGATGGCAGGGAAGGCTTCATTGTGTGAAGGTGATTGTGCAAAAACCTGAAGGAAACGAGAGAGCCAGCCATGCATACATCAGGGGTACAATCATCCCAGCAAAGGCAATAGGAGGTGCAGAAACCCTGGGGTGCGAGTAGGCCTGGTCTGTTAGGAATGAGGATAGTGGGAATGTGGCAGAATGAATGCGGAGAGGAGGGCTAGGAGGTGTGTCAGGGAGGTAAAGGGGGGCCCCATCACACAGGACCATGCAGTGTAAGCACTTGGGTTTCTAGTCTGACTGAGATGAAAAATCATAGGAGGATTTTGGACAAAAGAGTGTCACGACCCAACTTATGTTTTAATGGGACCTCTCTGTGCAGAGTTGAAACCAGACGGAGAGCACAGTAGCAGAAGCAGTGTAGCCAGATAGGAAGTTACGGCAATGCTTCAGCTACATGTGCTGGGCGAGGGAATTAACCATTTCAATAAATGGCAAGCTGGGGGGGGGGGGGCATTACAGGGCACTCATGCCTCTAAGTGAGCTTAGGAAGGAGGCTAGGAATCTGCATTCCCCTCGGCCTGCTTAGCTCCCACATGTCTGACAGTGAGAGCATCCCAGCATCACAGGAGCGATGCTAGTTGTTAGGGATGGGTGAGTCTCATCCTACCCGGTCTCCAAACACTAAACAAGTCCTCACAGCATTCATGTCAGCCAGACCTCTCACACTGGTTCTGCAGAGTGCTGAGAACACAGCGTCTGCCTGAGGCCCAAACAACACCTGCTTCCTACACCACCTCTCTCGCTTCTTGTTTTTCCTAAGTGGTTCCCTCCCCGCCCCCCAAGTGTCCTAAAGGCTCTGATCTCATTGCTCTTCAGGGCACTTACTTCCCCATGTCATTAGGGTTGCAGCCTTTCCATCATGGTTGCAACTACGTATCTTGTTCCCTCTAAAGCATTATTAAAACAGGTATTTTCAAACTCTTAGGTATGGGGTTGTTGGACTACTGCTAGGTGAAGAATAGGTATTTGCTCCAGTCTGCCATTGCATCTCATATTCTTCCTCTAAAATGTAATCCTGTTATAAGAATGGTCATCACTATGAAATGGAAAATTTTGTGATACGTAAGGAAAATTCCTAGCAAATATCACACTGTATTTTAATTCTTTTAACTGACCGAACGTATTTGCCAGTTAAATCTGTTCTTATAATGCTGCTTAGTTTTTCCAAATCAACAAATACATGCCAACATCAGATATATTCTAAGTGTTCCCAGTATTATTGGAAAGAAATGGAAAACCCTTCAAACTCGGTCACTGGCACTAGGGAGGCTGGTCTCTGTACAAATAAAACATTGAAGGGGGAGGATGGAGAAATCTTCAAGAAGGAAGACTAAGCTGATTTGTAAGAGGTGAAATATTTGTGCTACAAAAATGCAAAAAATAAGTGAATCGTTTATTCCAGGGAATTACTGTTCTCAAATGCTCATTGTAAAAGTCTAGAGAAGATTAGAAAACTAGGAAGATTTTGTTGTCATTTTTTTTTTTTTTTAATGAAAGTAGTGAGAGGGATGTATTTACAAGGATGTGCCAGTTTTCAAGTCCAAGTATGGCAACAGATGAAACTGGGCTCCCTGCGGTTACTGAGAAATATACACAGCTTTCAAAACCAGCATGAAGGTGAGTCAGAGTGATGGGCTTTTGTACAGAGGAGGAAGCTGACATAGTCTTTTAGGCCAAACACTAATCCTGGGTGGCTGGTGGAATGAGGTATTTAATCATCTCACCGGTCACAGTCTTTCTTCTTGAGTAAATAGTTGGCAACCTTGGTCATTAGCTTGAAAAACAGAGAGAAAAGGAAGGATTCACAAGTGAGTGCCCAGCAGAGGTGTTTGTTTAGGCTAAATCCTGACTGTTCTTTAGGGTCTAAGTCAGTGTTGCTTCTTCCCCGCCCAACTGTGGAGATGTGACTGTAGGAGCAGGTGATTTCTTTCTGTGTGTCACAATGTCCCAATAACTAATCACTGCGTGCATGAATGAATGAATGAGTGAATGAATGAATGAAAAGATGACCATGAAGGATACCTGAGACCCCACTGGGAACAAGCGTGCATCCCATTGTCAGAGGTATTTAAATCAGAAACCAGATCAGTGGTTCTTGGCATTTCTCTGTTTGGTGAACAATTTTGGGTGGTGGCATACGTGAAGGGATCAAAAGGGAACACCCTTTTTAGAAAGATTTAGAAAACCTGAAAAGAGAAAAAAAAGCTTTCCAACCATTCAGTGGGCCATGCTTCAGCAGTGTATCACTGTTTACACAAACCCACAAACTTCCTGGATTCACCAGGCAAGGTTTCCATGAGTTGTAGGTCTTTTAACCTAGTCTTTATTATACCACATCTCCTCTCCTGATGATCAGTAGCAAATTGTAGCCTGCTGTCCTCGCAGTCTGACCGTCACAACCTACCAAACCTGTCTGATAGCTCTAGGACTATAGCTGCGTGATGGCAAAACGCCAATTTTACTCATTGATTACGATTGGCAGCTGACCTATCAAGAGCTTGAGGGACACCAATGTCTGAGAGTCACTCACTTTGAAAATCATCAGTGAGGAACACTGCAGAAATAATTCCTGTACAGGTGAAGACATATCACTCCTAAAATGCAGTGTCCAACTCTAAGTTTCTAAGCTGCTACTTAAACTAGAATTACTTCTGCTATGAACTATTTAGTCATTTTTGACATAACTCACATGTGGCCCTCTGCTAAGAGCATGAAGGGACTTAGGGTATGAAGAATGAGAAGCTGGAAATGGCCAGAGGTAAATGTCACAGTGTCTTCTGGGCCTTTCATCTTTCAAGGTTGACACAGAAAAGTGGGCATAGCCTGGTCCGGCTGCAGGCAGAAGGCCCTGCTTATCTGTCCTCTTTCTAAACCTTTCTAGACATCTGTACCCAACTACCATCAGCCCTTCTCCTGTCTCCTCTTTGCCATGCCTCTCAGCCCCCATTCTCACCTGCACTCACCTATTTTAAGTGGAAGCAGAAAGCGGAAATCATGAAAAATGGTGTGTGCTTATGGAAATTTCCACAACAGTAGCAATTTTAATGAGTTCCTATCTTGCCTGTGGCTATCTTGATTTGCCCCTAGACAGATAAAGTGTCTCTCTTGTCTCTGGTTCTCCTTGAGCCTCTGGATATGAGGTTAAGCCTAAGATTATCTGTTCAGATGACAAAATATCAAGCCTTAGGCAGCCACATCCTTGGCAAGACCATCTGAGCTGCTAGTGAATGCCTAGGAAAGACCACAGGTGTCTGAGCTTTGGGGACATGTGGAGCTGTCAGGACCTTAGGGACACACATTCCTTCCAGATGAGGGAGACTGAACTAGGAAAGAGCAGTTCAGGACAGGTCATGCTAAGGCTAGCGGTAGAGTCTGGAAAACTATGGCCTTGGGCTATTTCCACTATACATCGCATGCGAGGCTGAGGAATCCCCTGCTTTGTTGAAGAATTTAAAACACTTTTGATATTTGTAACATGTGTAGAAATGGAACAAAAACATTTCTGTTTTATGTGTAAAGAGGTCACTCAATAGTAAAACATTCTTGTATGAGAAATTTCTTTTTTGGTGTATATATTCCTTAGCTTATCTCCTTATCAGCATTTTCGTTTATGAAAACAATACAGTAGAAATCAAAGGCCTCGTGCCATCTCTCCTCTTTCAGTTTCATCTTCCTTCTCTATTCCTTTTCCAATGTGTCTTCCCTGTGCTATGGACTGAATTGTGCCACCCCCCAACCCCCATCATATGTTGAATCCTTAACCCCCAACATAGTAATATTTGCAGATGGCGCCTTTGGGAATTAATTAGATTTAAATGAGGTCATGAGAATGGGGCCCTCTTCATGAGATTTATGCCCTGATAAGGAGAAACATCAGAGAGCTTGTGGTCTCTCTCTCGCTGCCATATGAGAACACAACAAAAAGGTAGCTGTCTGCAAACCAGGAAGAGAATTCTTACCAGAACTGGACCATGCTGGCACCTTGAGCTTGTACTTCCAGCCTCCAGAACTGTGGCAAAATTAATTTCTGTTGTTTAAGCCACTCAGTCTACGGTATTTTGTTGTGGCAGCCTGAGCAGATCAAGACAGTCCGACTCTCTTTTTCTACTACTGTTCTTTTCTGAGACAGCAGACAGAGGATGGAGATCTCATGTCTATATTTGCCTATGTAATGCCACCCTGCTGCATTTTTGTCCCTTTATCATTAGAATTGGGTAAATGTCGTGCGGGAGACCCTGCTCGCTGAGCCATTTGTCATGCAGGGCGGCCTGCGGGGTCTCTGCTCCCGCTCCCCATACAAGAACGCAGGACATGGTGAGGCCAAAAAGGAACACCCACGGAGCCATAGGTAGGGGAGTCATACCACTATATTCTCTCTGGCAGCACTATACTCTCAATGGAGGCTGGATCCACACTGTCCGCAAACCGCCATCCACACTTGACAGCCCAGCCACCATCTTCTTGCTAGCCCCCATTCTTTCTCTCTCTGCTAGCGTAGCCACAGCAGTTATATTAGTGGCCAATGGCTCACTGGTTACAGCTGACGGCCAACTAGCCACAGCTGATGGCCATGCAATCACAGTTGATGGCCATTTACTATCTGAGCCGGCACCTGTCTATGTGAGGCCGAGAGCCTGCAAACTACTTTCTGGGGCTCTGCCCCCACAGTAAACAAAGTATTCTACTTATATTGCATTATTTAAAAAAGAAAAAGAAAAAGAAAAAAAACCATTTTGACCAGTTTGCCTTCTGGAATGGCACTAAACTCCTTTCTTCATTGTGCAAATTGGTAGAAAGGAAGGGGAAAACTGAGGAAAGGGACAGAAGGAGAACTCAAGAGAGAGGAGAAGGTGACAGACAAGCTCACACAAAGACAGGAGCCCCAGGGCACCCCTCCATCCCTGAGCCTCACTGAGGCCCAGGCTTCCGGTCCTGCACCCCACTCCTTTCCTCAGCATCTTCTCATTTCCTCTTCCTGCCACTTCCCATCTTTTCTTTCCCCTCCTGTTGGAACTCATTTTAACCCATAAGAACCCATTCTATCAATCCCAGATTTCCATGCCTCCACCTACTGTGGCAACAGAAAGTTGATCTATGTGCTAATGGCTGAGGATCAGTGATCCTCCCTCCCAAACAACAATGCTATATGTTAACTAGAGGCATGTAAAAAGAATACATCCACCTTGGTTTCAGAGAGTGCTCATCCAAAAGGAAATCAGCCCAGCACTATTAAGTAGAAAAATGAGACGCACAAATGCAAGCCACAATAATATTTTTAAATTTTCTAGTAGCCATATTTTTAAAAAGTAAAAACAAATGAGTAAAATTAATTTTTAAAATGTATCTTGACACAATATATCTCAAATATTTTAATACATCATCAATGTTTTTATATTTAATGAGATATTACACAATTTTTTCAAACTAAGTCTCCCAAAACAAATACATATTTTATACTTACAGCTCATCTCAATTCAGACCAGCCACATTCAGTTACTTAATGGTCACATGTGACTAGTGTCTACCAGAGTGGACAGCACAACCCTAGCCAGATAAAAAGAGCCTCAGATGAAAAAAAGGCCTACCACCACATGGACTCCCCATCCAGGGCCTGAAAACACGGGACTATTAGAGAGGCAACAAACTAAAGGCCCCTTTGAGATCTGAGATTTTTTTTTCGTTGCTTTTTTTAAAAAGTACTCAAACCACTGTCACGTGGGGTGGCATGCGGGGTCTCTGGTCCCGCTCCCCACATAAGAACGCAGGACATGGTGAGGCCAAAAAGGAAGACCCACAGAGCCATAGATAGGGGAGTCACACCACTATAGTCTTGCTGGTGGCTGGGTTGGAGACACAGGAAGCAGGAGCCAAACGATCTGCAACCCGCCATCCGCTTCTCTCTGCCAACCAACCTCACCTGCCAACTGCAATCCACTCTTGCTGACTCAGCCACCATCTTCTTGCTAGCCCCCATTTATTTGCTAGCGTAGCCACGGCAGTTATATTAGTGGCCAATGGCTCACTGGTTACAGCTGATGGCCATCCGGTTACAGCTGATGGCCATCCAATCACAGCTGATGGCCATTTACTACCTGAGCCAGCACCTTTCCACGTGAGGCCCAGAGCCTGGAAACTGTACTCCTGGCTCTGTCCCCACACCACCATCTCCTCAAATATTGTTAGAAGTTGAAATGTTCAGAATAAACATTTTTCCATGGATTCTTAAAAGGCAGCATATTGCTAATAATAATTTCTAAGAGCAGAGACTAGTTTGACCCCTCCCTTCATGATTTCTGTGAGGCCAACAGCATCCCACCCGTTGTGCAACTTGGTGCACAAGCTTTCACCCTGTGATCCCTCAGGAGAGTGATGACTGCACATTAGTCTTATTTGCTGAGAAATGAGTAATTATATGCTTGCATGGACTAGCAGAGCAAAGCTGTTCCATCCCTAGTAGGTGTGCAGGTACACAACAGTTACAGACTTTTGTATCCTGGACTAATAGTTAAGTTTCACTTGGGTGCAGCTGTGGGTTGTGTTACCACTGGGGCTTGAATAAATGCTGAACCTTCCATTATAGTAATCAATTGTCAAGACAGTGTGTCAGATTCATCCATATGCCACTGGCTCAATTATTCCTACAATTGTACCCAAGCTCTGATGTCCCTTACTTCTTGTAGCTGAAGACTGCCTTTTATGTAACCAGAGAAGTGATTTTAATGGTAGAACTTTCAGAATGAGAGCGGTAAGGAGGATGGTACTGCAAAGTCTAGTAGAATGGGATCTGCTTTCAGCAGTTAAATGTTTTGATGGTCTTGGAAGATTTGTTTTCAAGGATTCTCTGCTGCCAGCCACGAAATCTTTTATCTATTTGTTGGAGCCTCACTCTCCCTCCTTACTCAGGGGCTAGCTGATAGAAATTGTTAAAGGATAAGCTTTTATGTCCAGGAAGTATTTGTGATTTTATTAAGAAACACTGAAAAGCCTAAAAGAATCTCTATAGGAGATGCCATGCTAATAGAGCTTTTCTAGATTGCCTCAAATTACACCCCTGCCGACTCTAAAGCAGACTTGGGTTAAAAAACTAGTCTATTCTCATTTACTTCTCCCAGAAGGAGCAATGACCTTTTTTCTCAGTCGAATTAAAATTCAAATTGAAGCATATTTCTGCCTGATAATAGCTCTTGTGAAAGATTCTTAGGGAAAAGAATAACATGAAACCTGGGATAGCTGTTGTTTGTAGACTGGATCTTCAAGGACAGCCCATTCCCATGGTTAATTGAAAGTTAAATGTGTATAAAAAAGAGTTGGCAAAGACTGATTCTCCTTCCTCTCCAGAGGCTTCCAAGTTCTTTTTTCATGAGCACCCAGAATCTTTCCCCTTACTGGATCCAGATTCCATTCTCAGTATATCTGACCAGATGACGCAACATCTGTGTTCTCTTTTAAGAACGTGAGAAATGAAGCTTTTCATCTTCCCTCTCTTTGAGTTCTGGGAAATTCAATTAAAACTGCTCAGACTTTCCTTTTCTTGTTTGCTTTAGAAGACAACTCACCAGAAGAGTCCTGCGGCAGTCTCCCGCCTGTGGAAGAAGGTGATCGAAAAATTAGCTTGATTATGGAGTTGTCGACCCAGGTTTCCCTGCAGACTGAGAAGATAAGTCAGCTGGAAGAAGTTTTAGACGAAAAAGAAAAGAAGATTCAGCAGCTAGAAGCTGAGCTGGGGGCCCATCCTTTCCAAGAGGTCAAGGACTCTCAAGAATGTTTACAAGAATCCCCCATTTTCATTAATAATAGCATTGGTCCTGTGGTCTCTGATGAGGATATGTAAAGATTCGCAGTAAGAAAACAATAAAAGTTCACTAAGTCTTGTCAACGTAAAGCCTAGAACCCAATTTGTCTCCTCACTGGAAAACTCACGGGTTTGAATATATCTTATAATGTTCATGTTGGAAGGAAACAAAACAAAAGGAAGTGTTCAGAAATAAACACGGAATGTTAGGCATCAGGAGTCACGTAATCCACACAGCTGTACAATACTATGTTTTCAGACATTCCTGGTAACAGCGGGAGAGGGAAAACCACAAAACTAGAGAGATGGTAAAAAACTTAGCATCATACTTTTGCCAGGTTTGTCACACTGCAAGGAAGGGATGGCACCAGTCCCATTTTTGTATGCAGCTCAGCTGTGAACAGTAAGCTGTCATGGAGGGCAAGCTTCAAACTGAGGAACGTTAGGGTACAGAAGAGCCAGATCACTGCCAGCCGAGTAAACAGCCATGAAGTCTGTCCTTTCTGGTCCTCTAGAATGTATTTCTTGATGGCTTGTATTTTATTAATATTCAGCAAGGGTAGAAATGAAATAAAACCAAAGCTATCAAAAGAAATAAAGAATGGATGAATCAGAGCAAAGTCCTTTGGGAAAAGTGTCCTGGGACAGCATCTCCTTGGGAAAACACAAAACACTGATTTTTCCCTTAGGAGCTACTTAGTCTTGCTACTAAGATTAAAGCAAAATATACTTATTTATTCTGATTGTACCAAGGAGCTGTGAACAGCACAAAATAATATCAGGAAAAATAGAGGATGGAAAAGGAAAGCTACCCTGTAAGTAATGGAATAGAAAGAATCATAGATCATATTCCTCTCCATGCATCCCCCTCAGATGAATTATTTCCCACTGAAAGGAAACAGCTAGGCACTAACTTTTAGGAAGACTTTAGTACTTAGTTCTTACTGTCCCCTTGTACCATGACACTAGCTCTCCCATGAATCTGACTGTATTGTTACTTCTTGATTTAATTCAACCAGTTCAACAAATACCCACTGAAACTCTTCTATCTACCAGGCACAATAATAGATGTTAGAAATATGGTAGCAAACATGAAAATCACAATTTTTATCATCCAGCAGTTCATAGACACACATGAGTCTCCTTCAATGTAAGGGTGATTGTAATGAGAGATGGAAAATGGAAGAGAGAATGTGTGTGAACGAGTGAACCTGATTAACACTGCTTTAGTAGAGGTTCTCAAATGTAAGCCTGAGTGACCAGTAAGAATGCATAATCCTGGGCTCTGTTATATAGCCCAGGAATGCGCATTTTAACAAACAAGCATGGTATTCCTGATGAATGTATTCTGGGCACTACATTTTAAAACACACTGGGTTAGGGCTGGCTTTAGATTAAAAGACTATCCCTGGAAGAACTTCTCCTTGCAAACCAGGTAAGGAGTATTCTACAGTATGTAACTAGTGTATAGTGTGATTATGGATTCTGACGAACTCCAAAACAGTTTCTAAACCTGACTTTTTAAAAAAAGGTAATAGGATTTTGGACTCAAAATAGGTTCATAATATTGACTCTAGAGGTTCACTGAAAAAGGAAAAAAGACATGAGTTCTATCAGTAGGTTCTGTTTTCCTACAAAATTAGAATCGTCCTATATTTATAACCTCAGAGTTTCACCTGAAATGTCTGCAAGTATGTGCAAATGCAGTCCCTTATCCGAAATGCAAACAATGTACACCCCCCTGGTCATGAATGCATGCCAACCCCCGAAAGGGATGCAAAGCACATCTCCTTGGTTCTAAAAGAAACTTTTCCACGGAATCTACTTCAGCCCCTACAAAATCCACTTCAGAAATCCCCTCTGTCTGGTCCCTCATTCTCACCTCCTCAAATCCCATAATCCCCTTGGTCTTTTCTATTTCTCTGATACCAACTAGGTCTCCCAGTTCCAGTCTTGAAGTTCTGCCCATTGTTTCCAACATCATGGTGAGGGTTGGCATATCCTTGCTGTGTATTTCTGTGAGACAGCTTTAAATCTTTCAGTTGGTTAGCAGTGGACTATCTCAAAGACCAAGTATCACCAGCTCAGTTTTGATGTGTTACTATGATCAAGTCTCCATCTCTTTATTTTATCAAAGATTGTCTCCAAAGAATTACGTGGGATATTGGGGGTGAGCTAGATAGAAAGTGTGGTGGGGGGGGGGGGGGGTGAAAGAAAAAGAAAATCCCATTACATTCCAGATAGGGTGATGGTAACTTCTAGATTGACTTCCCTGGCTAACCCTCATCAGGAAAGCAGCCTTACAGTGAAGATAAAATAACAGACAGAAGTGGAACTGCAGTTAATAATTAATTGAGCCTGTCACCTCTAAACAACCAAGGACCAGACACTGAAGAAGAAAGCCTCAAGGGTCACATTACCCTGCAAAACCATCTTTACAACAAGCTGATCTTGACTCAGGTCTAGGTTATCTCCAAATCAGAAGTGGGAAGGAGATTTGGCCCAAAGGTGAATAGACTAATCTCTGTTAGTGACACCTTAGTATAAAAATTCTTTAAATATTGAGATTTTACCGAGGTAGGGGGTGGGGTGAGAAGAGGCGTTACTGGACTCCAAGGCCTTTCTAAGTGGAAAATTTCACATTCCCAACTGAACATTTCTCCCATTGTGTGGCCCCCAAAGTTTATTTTCATTTTCTCCCATTCCTCCAGGGAATTGAGTAGTATGCTTCCAGTTGTGCTGAAGGCCTGATTCAGACAAACAAAATCAGATTATAGCCTATACGATAAGCCAAAATCTTATTTTCTCAGGAATAAGTTGGGTTGTACTCTACTGATCTTTAAAATATCTGGTGTAAATATCACGAGGCGATTAACATGCAGATGACTCTAATTCTTTAATGCAAATCATCAGGTTATGTATCTGGTTCAACAACAATAACTGGAAATTCAGAAAAATAAAATATTTAACAAGGAACTCAAGCCATTCTCTAATATTCTCATAACATTGACAGAGATATATGAAAAGTTTTAATCTTTTTTTTAACTAGGCATTAACTCTTCTTAGAGAGAAACTTAAAATTGAATGTGTGATATGTCTAACCAATTTAAATAAATGTTGGATTTAACCATTTAATTTCACTATTATGAATATAGGAAGCTGAAATCATAGCAACAGACTTATTAAAGACTAGCAGGAAAGCAAGTCATTGGAGAAATGGGCCCAGAAATCTGAAAGGCGTGCCCTCAGATTCAATGGAGTTCAACAAAAGCAAAGAAACTATATTTTCTGCCTAAATGCACTTCTGGGAAAGAATGAATTCAATCAAGTTTTGATTATCTCCTCTGTGCTTATCCCAAAACACATCATTTGTTTCTACATTACACTGAAATAAAGAATTTTTGCTTTAATGCAATAAATAGAGGAGTGTTGATGAATGTTGCAGGCCTATGTCAAAATAATGTTTATTTGGCAGTTATCAAGTATAGGGACTACAGAGACAAAAGTATTCCAAAAGATGCAAGGAAACATTTTTAAAGTTCTTGGAATATCAAATTTCTGAGATTTAAAAAGTCTGACTCACGTAATTTGAAAAATTAGACAAACCCCCCAAAATTAAAAGGAAAAAGTACATTGTAAAGAATAAATCATTATAATTTTCCCTGCTATTACAAGAAAATTTTTTATTAAGATTTCCCAGACACAAGAGTGCTTTTTTGCTAATAGAGGAGAATCAAGTTCAAGAAGGAAATAACCTTTTTAAAATAAAAATACTAGTGCACTGGGACAAAGTTCAAAGCAAGACAGGGCTGGTCATGAGATTTCCCATTCCTGATGAAATTAGGACTTTTGTGGTAAAACCAAACCAAACTAGTTCTTATTCCCAGCTTCCCAGAGAAATTGATCATTTGGCATCAGATCCACAGTACATTCCCAATAACATGAACCTGTGGCAAGATGACATTTAATTATCTAACCACTTCCATCTATGAGGTTTACATTTGTTTGCTTTTTTTTTTTTTTTTTTGATTGTTTAACAAAGAACGACACTTAGTGCTCAAATCCAATAATACCCAATCCTCTGTTCTTGAATGGGAAAAATCACACAACGTACGTCTAATAACTCTTGAGTCCATTTTCTTCAATGTCACAAATAATCATCAAGAGTTCATTATGTGATGTCACCTTTTTCACAGAACAATAATAACACAGGTAAAGGGTGACAGCAGAATGAGAGAGAAAGAACTAGTCCAGTCCCAGCTTTTTGTCATATGGGGTCCAAACCATGACAACAGTGAGTTCTAGTTAAAATAAAAAGCTGATAATATAATCTTTGGCCTTGTAATCAAAAGGTGTGCCCAACTGGTTAGCTCCTACTTGAATGAAGTTGGTATGGTGATGGTGAAAGAAACAACACAACGCTACAGTGGATGCCCCATTATCTTGTTAGCGACCTGCATTTACTAGCCAGCAGTTATGTATATAGTTATGTATGTATATAGTTATGTATATAGACTAATATTTACATAGCCATTTATAGTTAATTAAAACATTTTCAAATCGATTATTTTTTTTAATCTTCATGAGATAGGTTTTAGCTAGATAACTAATCCCAAGATTACAGCTAGGAAATGCTAGAACCAGGGCCTGTGGCCCGCTGGCCAGTATAACTTTCATAACACTTCCCACCTCTGTGCAGTTACATAACAAAGACATCCATTGTCTATACTTCTTTCTCAGTTCAGTCTTCACTTCCATTTACATGAAAAACAATCTTCCATAGGTCACTTCTTTCTCAAGCTTATTCCACAGAAGTCATAGAACTGTCTACATTCCGCTGACCTACTTATTTGGTTTAGCCAGAACAGTGTTTTGCTTTTTATTTGCTCATTGTGTTTTACTTTATTTTGTTATAAAGTAAATGCCTTCCTGGGGATTTAAAGTATAGCATGGGGAATATAGTCAAAAATATTGTAATCACGGTTTGGTGTTAGAGGGGTACTAGACTCACTGGAATGTTCACTTTGTAACGTATATAAATGTCTAATCACTATGTTGTACACGTGAAACTAACATAGTATTGTACGTCAACAGGAATTGAAAAATAAATTTCAAAAATAATAAAGTAAATGCCTTTAAGAAGTGTGAGGTTACACTCCACAGTTTGCCCCAGCCCCACCATTCCCAATTTTCTTATGCCTGGCTGCTTAAGACATTTATCTTACCTGCCTGGCCCTGTAGGTAAATGGGTTAGGAATCCCTGCCTCACGATGTGTATACCAGGTCTGATTTGATGTGGTTGTCACCATCAATTTCAATGTCTTGAGCTTTTGATTTATCACCTATTATATACATTCAAAATGAGTATATTATATCCTACATTCAACGTTAATGCGTAATCCCCAAGGCATAACAGAGACCGAAAGAAAGTAACTAACCAAAGGTTCACTGCATCTTCCTCATCAGTTCAGGACAGTTCTAAATCTTTCTTTTTAAATGTATGTGCTGTGTAGAAGGGAATTCTGATAGTCAGAAGTATTTTTATCCAAAACCACAAGCAAAAGTGAGCAGGTAAGTGACAACTACCAGAACGGGCATTTTCTAAAAGAAAACATCCC
Source organism: Rhinolophus sinicus (assembly GCF_057876585.1). NCBI lineage: Eukaryota > Metazoa > Chordata > Mammalia > Chiroptera > Rhinolophidae > Rhinolophus > Rhinolophus sinicus. The sequence continues at coordinate 88,326,422 of NC_142503.1, forward strand.
CCCCAGAGTCGTTCTGCTGACTTAATCTACAAAACTTCCCATTTGAGGTCAGTGGCATCGACTCCATTTTACAAAGATGACAAAGCAAAGACAGTCAGTTAAGTGACATCTGCAAAGATTGTTGGTTCCAGCTCTAGTTGCTTTTGTCTTCTTTTTAGATGAAAATGGAGACATTAGGTCTCCTTAGTACATTTAGCATATTTAGCAATAATGCCTTAAATTTATAAAGCAAAGTGAAAATTATGCCATCACTTGTGCTGACAACCCTGTGAGTTATGTGTTTCCCTTTTACAGGTGGGAAAACTAAGCTCCAGACTTTAGAGCCAGAATAGAAACTACAGCCACAGGCCAAATCTAGCTTGCATGGTTGTTTCTGCATGGCCGGGAAGTTTAGAAGGGTTTTACATTTTTAAATGGTTGAACAAAAACAACAACAACAAAATCAAACAATATTCATGACATATATAAATTAAAATTTCACTTATGTTTTATTGGAACATAGCCATACTCATTTGTTTAGGTATTGTCTCTGGGCCATTTGTTTGCTACAATGGCAGACTTGAATAGTTGTGACAGAGATCTGTAGCCAGCAAGCCTAAATATCTGGGTCTTTACAGAAGAAATTTGTGGACTCCTTGTTTGGAGTAAATTAAATGAATTCTCTGAGTTATATATAGCTAGTAAGTTTCAGAAATAGGCTTGAGTGTGATGCACTTATTTCAATTTGACTACTTATGATCAGAGTATATCCATCCACTTTTATACAGATTTGTTTTCCATTTGGCATCATAGGGAAAATATGTTACCCAGGGTCCCCAAATCTCACCAGGCATGGGCCTATATTTTAGCTAAACTATAAGCCCATGTCTTTTTTTATCCTGTAACAGAATGTTTTTCAGAATATTAATACATTTTTCTTCCTGTGTTTCTCTTTCTCCTTCTACATTAAAAAGAGAGCTTACTCTGTATCCCTTTGCCGAGGACCCAAGAGCTTTGCGTAAAAGGAGAAGCTGCCCACAAGCTACTCCTTTCTAGGCTTTTCTTTCCAAAGCCTCAATCCATTACGGAAAGAAGGGTTGAGAAAGTGTATCTGAGGGAAACTTTGAGGAGACCTGGAGCACTTCCCTCCACTTCTGGGGAGAGTCAGAGAGGCACGTGTGTCCCAGTAGCAGCAGGAGCCTGCCCTGTCCCCTGACATTGCTTTAGGGATGTAGCAGGATCTCAGAGGTATCAGCCACAAGAACCCCAGGCAGGCTGGGTTCTGAGGCCGAGGGCTTCATGCCCTGCCAACAGTCCCATATCCACATATAACTTGGATGTGACCAAGCAGACTAGGACGATCGGGGACTCAGAATCATCAGATGACAGAAGGGTTGTTGCAGAAAAGCGGCAAGGACCGAGAAACTCAAGTGGCAGGCAGAGATCAGGGAGAACACAGCTTTATTACGCCGGAGGGCTCAGCCCAAAAGACTGAGCCCCCAGCAAGATTTTGAGCAGGTTTTTAAGGGTTGGGGACTTCCTTGAGTCGGGGAAGGAGTAGGTGTCATCTGGTGATTGGCTCCGGGTGTGGCTTGGAGGGGGTTATGGGGAAGTGGGCTGGGGCTTAGGCTGGGGACTTCTCTCTCCGCTGGGGCCACCATTTTAGCTCAGTTCCACGTGGCAGGGAACCATTTTAAGGTCAGTTTCCCCATCAGGGTCTCAGAACCAAGAACCCAGGCATGAAGCCAGGGGAAAGGAAGACACAGGATGACTGAGGTCAAACCTTCTGCCTCCCTGATGGGATAGGGGCTCAGAGTCAATATTTAGATAATTTATAGAAAATAAAGGAATGCTTGCAAATTTGAATTTGCAGATTGAAATTCACAAGAGACATACTAATAGTTCCCATTAAAAATGCAAATCACAAAGGTTCCATACCTCTATCCGGAAATTCTTGCTGTGCCCAACCTTCCATTGAGTTCTGCTCCCCAATAAATTGATAGAGACCCCACCATGTTGGTGACTCAACACCTCAGCCTGCCATTGTCACCCCAAACCACTGCAGCTTCAGAGAATGGCTGTCATCTTTCACCCTCTGACTACCTCCCCCCCCTTCCCCTATACCTCCACTCTGGTACGTGAATGAGCTCAGGCTATCATCAGAAGCATCTCCCTTAACTCCTGGAAGCATAGCCAAACCATCCTACGGTATTTAACAAAACTTTATTAGATGCTTAGGAATACTCAAGATACGGTGCAAAAAAATCACAGTTCGTTTAAGTTATTCATAGACCTAAACTTAAGGTCACAAGTTCTTGCTTTGTTCTCAGCAGACACTGGCTCAGCTGCTACCTTTGGCATTTCACTACACACCCTATCCTTTCCTCCAAAGGGGGAACAAGCCTCCACTTCTCCTTGTCCAAAACTCTACCCCACCCACAGGGTGTGGTCTGACTTCATGAACTCCAACCAAATGTCCTAGAACCTGGGTTATTCAAGCTTAAATAACACGCTCTGTGGGATACTGACAGTCCTATAAATATCTATGCTTGGGAGGAAATGTTCTCAATATATGCTACTTTACAGAATGCTAAATATCAGCCTGCACAGCTACAACCATACAATATATACGTCAACGTCATCCTCAAGAAGGAAAACGAGGTATTTACTTTACATTCCTATCATTAAATTACCACTTTTGTGATTTTTCTAACAGAAAGGAAGGTTTCTCCAGAGATGAATTAAAATCATAACCCTAGAAATCCAGCTGCTGATAATTTATATGGGAGTTTTTGTGCTAAAACAAATAGTCACTTTCTCTGCCATACCATCATCTACCATTCCAAAGACTTCACAGAGCGACACCACTATAAATCAACGTAGAAATCTTCTCACCACAGTCATTTCGGGTAAAAGTTCCCATTTAAAAAAAAAATATATATATATATATATATATATATATAATATATATAATATATAATATATATATATATGTTATAAAGAGCCAGAGTATATGTTCCCTCATTCACTCAACAAATATTTACTGAGTTTTTATTATGAGCTTGTACTTACTATATGCTCTATCAGTTATGTCAGATGTTTACATTTAGCCCAAATTAATATAGAGAATAATATTCTCTACATACAGTTTTGCTCCAGAGATGTTTGTTATACCTTTTAAGTTCATTTAAATAATAAATTCAAGAAATGGTCGGTAAAAAGAAATCAAGAGAAGGAGACATTTTCTACACCACAATTCCTTTTATAAATAAATTTGAAATTGATTAGAGGGATTTTTTTCTTTTTTAAAAACCCTATATGGACTTTCTTGAGTGGATGAATGCTACTTTGTAGGGTGAATGAACTTCAGAGAATCAGGTCATGTACAATCTGCTACAGACTGCAGAGTCAGAAGCCCGGAGGAAGGTCTAGGGAAGGGGAAGGGTTGTGGCTTCCTTTCTTCTCCACTTTACCTCCAGCCTAGCAATGAGGCCAAGAATTTAAATTAACCTGATTATCCGGTGGGAGTTACTCAGTCCTACTATTTTACCACAGAAACTGAGACCCATGCCATGAGGTTGTTCTCTAGATTGCTTCTCGCTAAGAACTTTAACAAATTGAGATCCTGAAGACAAAGAGGACAAATTTTTTCCATCTTGTTCACTCCACAATTTTTAAACACAGCAGTTATCTCCTAAGACATTAGAGTGCCTGCGAATCAGCTCAGACTGTGGAATGGTAGTTGCTTGAAGCATTAGACCACACTGACAGATTCCCTGAGACCTAATCAAATATTGAAATTGAATAGGCCCCTAGAGTGATGTATAATTTCAGGGAACACATTCCCATCTGCTACTTTTTCAGTAAGAACTGGAGGCCTGGACGCATATTGAGAAAACAGAATTAGACTTTAAAAAGGAGCCTGTGTTTATACTGAAAGTTGTTTTCTTTGGTAATTAAAATCAGAAAATAAAACACTTGCATTACAAACCAAAGACATGCAAACCTCTTCTGAAGATTGAATCCCAAGAAATCTCTTCTGTTCTCTTTAGTACTAGTGCTAACCTTTAATGGGTTGGAATATTTGTGAGACTGTCTCCCCCAGGAAAATGTGGTGGATGTATAAGAGTTGTAAGTCCCAACACACAAATGTTCTATTACTTTAATAAACTCTCTAGAGGAGTAGTAAATCCTTAGATGAAATGAAAAATTCTATGTTACTAAGTGGAAAATAAAGACAATATTTTTTCTTGGTACTATTACAGTTTGTTTATATTTATGTTTGATCAAATTACGGTTGTTACAGAAGCATCTTGAGTATGATTAAATTATGGTTGTCTGATTGAATTATGGTTGTTCGATTAAATTATCGTTGTTCCAGATGTGTCTTGACTAGACACAATTAATTAAGATAGCTAAAGACTGAACAGGGAACTGCCAGTCTGAACTTCTCAGCACTTCCCTTGATATAGGAAAAGAGGGAGTTTAATGTTTTGCATTATTTCTAGCCAGCACTAATGATAGTGAGATTTGTCATGAGTTTGGTGGAATTTTCCCCAGAGTGAAGTTGAACGTTTCCTAAAGTGAGACAACTTGGGAAAGCACATGTCTTACATATACTGTGTGTTCATAGATGCTTTTTCATTCTTCCCGATGACCTAAGCTGTGTTAGACTAAAGGGAGTGTTATGGCAGCTTTATAAAATAAGCAACTTAATTTTCCTCCCAGTTAGAAAGCACTTTGTGAGACTCTTCATTCTGTTACATTTCTTTGAAAATGTTTACAAAATCAGAGTGGTTTGGATAATGAAATGGCACTAATATACCTTTCACCTTGAAAATAATCCACAAATGTATTTGATAAACAAGTGGAACTACATCAAACTTCAAAGCTCCTACATACCCAAGAAAACCATGGACAAAATGAAAAGGCAACCTACTGAATGAGAGAAAATATTTGTAAATCATATATCTGATAGGGGGCTGATGTACAAAATACATGTGGAACTCATAACTCAATAGCAAAAAAATAATCTGATTAAAAAGTGGGCAAAGGAGAATCTAAATAGACATTTTTCCAAATAAGACATACAGATAGCCAAGAAGTAAATGAAAAAGATCCTCACCATCACTAACCACCAGGGAAATGCAAATCAAAACCACCTCACACCCATTAGAATGGCTATTATAAAAAAAGACAAGTGTTGGTGAAGATGTGAAGAAAAGGGAACCCTCGTACACTATTGGTGGGAATGTACATTGGTACAGAAGTTTTTAAGTTTGATGTGGTTGGGGGGTGAGGGGGATTTTAAAGAACCTGCTCATGTGACTGTGGAAGCTGGTAAGTCCAAGATCTGTGGGGTAGGCTGGCAGCCTGGAGACCCAGGGAAGAGTTAATGTTGCAGTTTAAGTCCAAAAGCTGTCAACAGACAGAATTCCGCTGCTACAAGGGAGGTCAGTCTTTTCCTATTAAGACCCTGAACTGCTTGGACGAGGGCCATCCATATTATGGAGGGTAATCGGTGCTACCCAAAGTCTGCTGATGTTAATCTCATTTAAAATTACTTCCACAGAAACATCTAAAATAAGTTTTGACCAACTATTTTGGTACTGTGGCCTAGGTAAGTCAACACATGAAATTAACCATTGCAAGGAGGAAACACTTTCCAACTCATTTTATAAAGCTAGCATTATCCCAATGTCAAATTCAGACAAAGAAAACTAAGACCAGTATCCCTCATAAATACAAACTCAAAAATCCTTAACAAAATATTAGCAACAGTATTCAGCAATAATGAAGAAAAATTATACGTCATGACCTAATAATATTTATTCCAGGGATACAAGACTGATACAATATTCAAAACCCAATCAATGTAATCCGGCATATTAAGAAGCTAAACAAGAAAAACCACATAACCATATCAATTGATGCAACATTTGACAGAATTCAATACCCATTCATAATTAAATACTCTCAGAGAAATTGTGATACAGGAAAACTTATTCAACTTATTCTCGTATGAAGAACTTATTCTCTTGATGAAGAGCATCTACAAAAACCCTACAGGTAACATTACAGTTAATAAAGAGACACTGAACACTTTCCCCCTAAGATTGGGAACAACACAAGGATGTTCAGTCTCACCACTTTTATTCAACATAGAGCTGGATGTTACAGCCAATGCCATAAGGCAAGAAAGGAAATAAAAGGCATACCGATTGGAAAGGAAGAAATAAAACTGTCCCTATTTGCAGATTTTTAGAAAATCCCAAGGATCTACAAAAAAAAAACTTCTAGTAATAAGTGAACTCACCAAGGTCTCAGGATATAAGATAAAAATAAAAAATTAATTGTATTTCTATGTAGTAGCAATGGACATGTACTAAAACACTGAAATAAACAATGCATTGCCATTTAAATCACTTTACTTTTTTAAGTTTTAAAAAGTTTCTAGTTGTAAATCTAACAAAACATGTATAGGACATATACTGAATACTACAAAATGCTAATAAAAGAAAATAAAGATCTAAATAAATGGAGAGAAATATTGTGTTCATAGACAACAACTCTCCTCAAATTAATATACAGGTTTAACATAATTCCTATCAAATCTCAGCAAGATTTTTTGCAAATACAAGGTATAGAAAAGATTGTTCTAAAATTTTTATGTAAAGGCAAAGAAACTAGACTAGCTAAACAATTTGAAAATATTTGAAGTAATAATGGCTGAGAACTTTTCAAAATTAATGTTAGACACCAGATGACAGATCCAGGAAGTTCAGAGTATGCCAAGCAGGATAAATGTCACACACACACACACACACACACACACACACACACACACAAATACTCTCTTATGCATATTATATTTAAACTTCAAAAAGCAGTCAAACAGAAAATCTTGAATGAAGCCAAAGGAAAAAATACCTTACCTGTAGAGGAACAAGGATAAGAATTATATTGGACGTGTTATCAGAAACCAAGTAAGAAAAAGAGAGTAGAGTGAAATATGTAAAGTGTTGAAAGAAAAAAAGCCAACAATCTAGAATTTTATATCAGCAACATTATTCTTCAAAAGTGGAATAAAGATTTTCTTAGAAAAGCAAAATTATAGAAATGGAGAACAGATGAGTGGTTGCCAGATGTTAAGAATCAGGAAGAAAGGGTGGTTATAAGAGGACAGCATGAGGGACCCTTGTGGTGATGGAGATGTTCTGTGCCAATGTCAATGTCCTGGTATAACATATTGCAGGTCTGCAAGCTGTGGCCACCGGGGAGACTGGGGAAGGCTACCCAGCATCTCTCTGCATTATTTCTTACAGCATCATGTGAATCCACAATTATCTCAAATAAAAAATTTAATAGAAAAAAACAAAACAAAACTCAGTCTGCTCAAGAATGTTGCCTCTTTATGCTCATCCCGGGTTTGATGCTAATAAGCTCTGAGATGATGTAAGCAGATGGCAGCCCTTCGGCAGCCAGCAGGAGGTATCTATTTCTGTGTCAGGTCCATGCTGGCCTTCAGCTGCAGGTGTGACTCATCCTATCTTATTCCCACGGTACTTGTAGGGGCTGCAGACATTTACCCAGTGCCCACATAGTATCCTGGCTTCCATCCGCTAAGATGTGGCCTTGATGCCCTGGTAGTGCTGTAACCCCCTCATTCCTACCACAACACCTACAGAGCCCAGTGGCTTACATCAGTGACCTGCTCTGGAGGCGTGGGGGACTTTTGAGTGCCTTCAGCCACAACTTCTAGTACACATAAAATTGAGGGGATTGGCTCTGTCTCCTACTGCCTAGATACACTATGCGATCAGTTCTTATCAATACCTACCAGCTGTCACATCAGAATGGCATGAAAGGGAGGGGTCATTTCCCTGAGAATCCTATCCCCTAGTCCAAATCCTTGTTATAAGTTTCTGTTTTCCAAACTGCATACTTACTCATATCCACATTCTTCCAGACTTGACCACAAGAGAAACTGGTTCTACAAGGATGCTTGTGAATTTTTCCGTCTTCCATCTAAATCAGCAGCTTTGAACTTAAGAACCCTGAATATGCCACCTTTGTTATTCAGGTCCCATAAGAGCTACCTTCCCCCCAAGGCAATGTACAACTTATGTCTAATTTATCTGGGCTGAAGGGAAATCTCTTTGGGTGAACAAGAGAAGAGACTAGAGTTCAAGAGCCTGGCAAAAAGGACAAAGTACATCAATTAATACACCGGCGGGGTGCGGGTGGGAATGAGGGTCACACCACTACAGGGCACCCTCCAGCAATGCTCCCAAGATGCCATCCCTTGAGAGCATGCAGAGCTTCGGCTGCCAGCTATGAATGCTGTATACCATTTATCTTCCAATGATAATCTAACCCTGCCATGGACCTTAAGACTCAAGAGGCCCTTTGGAGATACTTATTAATGTGAATGTTTTCATGTTTTAAAGAAAAAAGAAGAAATACATGGAATAAAAGGAAGGAAAACCTTGAACACAAAACCTGAGGGAAATGGGCCATTTGCAAACCTTTGTCTTCATTTTATCTTGACAATAAGGCTTTCCTTTTCCTTTCTTCTGTGCTGTCCTCCAACTTCCTGATACCTTTCACTGTGTGCTGAACCTCTGTTTCCATGTGGACCCTCTGTGATGCTTTCACGAGCAAAGGTCTTTTCCAGAAACTCTAATAATATACTTGTTTGGTACTAACCAGCTGCTTGCTAAGTCACCTCACATCCTGGTGCACAGAGCACTACAGATAATTAAAGTTGTAAATTCCCTGTAAAAATCCAAGGCAATGTCCCCTTGGTCAAAGATTTCAAACACAAGAAAATCCTTTGTGTGAACAGGAAACTGATTCGTGCTCTTACTGTTAACTAGACAAACAACTTGTAAGTGAATTGCATTTGTTCTCTTGGCAGCTGTTTGTATAAAGAGGCTTAACTGAAGATTAAAACAAATTCTACCTTAAAATATTGTGCCATAAAGCCATACACCTGCTCAGAGATCAAAGGACTGTAGTTATTGCAGGTTGTATAAGCATGTGGAAAAATACACATGGAAAATGATTCAGAGTAACAAACCTGGACATCTAAGGCAAATCCTCCCCCAGCCCAAGGTGTGTCGGGCTGGCAAACTGAGACGAGAAAGCCAGACGTACCAGCTAGACTGATTGTGTGGGGCTTTGAAAACTTTCAAAGTACTGTTGATGAGAGTAACTGATGAGTTCTAACGAGTAGAGAAAACTTGAAGCCACTTTTGCATTCTATGACAGAAGAATTTCGTTAATTCCAGAATAATTGTGGTTATGAAAACAAGCTGCTGCCAAACCTATATGGTGGTTACCCTTATTTTCTCTCAAAGATAAATGTGGGCTGAGAGAAACAGAAGTAGATGGGAGACGTAGGAGAAGTTTTAGAGAAACAACAGGATGTTCAAGCTTTCACCAAGATTGAAACTTTCTGGAAACTACCCACATACAAGATAATATTAATACAACCCAGGCGTGCGGTGGGTGACAAACGGAGAGGCCCATGCATTTAGGTGTTAAGAACATAACTGCTGTTTGTATTACTACCTGCCATTTTCAAACTAATGACATAATGCTGCACAAGATGAATAGACCATCTCTTAGAGGATAGCTGGATTTATTTATTTATTTAGTTTTTAACAGGGCAGGAAATGCTCTTTCTGGGCTCTGTCCATCTCCTGAAGCTGCTCTGGGCACCCTGCCAACTACTGCTCACCAGGCCCCTATTGCCTATTTTGATCTCATCCAATCCTTTTGCCTTATGCACTCGCTTCGTTCATTTTTCTCTTTACTGTGCCTCCCGTATGTGAGGTAACAGAAACGCCCTGCTTTCCCTGGCTGCCTGCTTAGAGCAGGGAAAGATCCGCTTGCCATATGTAAAAATCAGTTGTTGGCTTTGTCTTCAAGACACTGTGAAACATTAAAATCCATTAAACGTTGAGACTAGACTGGAGATTCACGGGGCTCTGGGTTGGTTGCCTTTCTCTTAGACAAAACCAATGGTCTTTGGGAACTTGAGTTATTCCTGTGACCCCTTTCTGTGTGGTGTGCTAACAGGTGGGTCACTCCTGGGCTCGATGCCAATGAGTCCTCCCCCAGGGGAATTCACAGAGTGCCCAGCGGCAGCTTTCAATCTTTGGTCCTTTAAGGAAAAAGGTACCCAGTCTCCTGGTGAATTTGACTCTGTTTATTTCACTGAAAGAATTGTCGTCATTATTCACTTTCCAGAGAAACGTTCTTTACTAAAGCTCCCAAGTTGAAGCCTCTTAGCAGCCTCTTCTCAGTTTTAGCAGAGGTAGCAAATGAGCCAAACTCAGAAACATATTCCTTATTCAATCTCTCTCAAGCTCCTCTTCTCTTCAAATGTCTCTTCTGCTTCTGGGTAACTGTTTAACTTTAGAAATCCAGTTGAAATCCCCTAAAAATAAAACTCGCAGGGGTTTACCTCAGATAGGTGGAATCATGACAGCTGCATGGAATGCCACTTGTTGGAGTTGTCTTTGCTTTTATATAGAAGAAATCGGCCCTGTGAGGAAGCACCCTCAGCATAGTGTCATGCTGTCCACTCTTTTATTTCCTGCTAATTTGGAGGGCAGTGGAGCACCCAGGTTCAAATCTCAACTGCACCACTTCCTATATGTGTAACTTTGCAGAGAGTTCTCTTTACCTCTCTAAGCCTTGGTTTCTGGCTCAGCACCATCCCAGTCTTATCTGCTCTTCCTCTCTGGGTTTTCCCTTGGAATCTGAAGCCATTTCCACCTAAACTGAGAAAGACAAAGCGTTGCCACACCACTAACAAAGAATTGATGTCTTTTCCTTGACCTTCCCTTTACAAGATTTCCTATTTCCTGCTGCAGCTACTGAAATTAGGGATTCACTGACTTGAACATTTGCTATTGACTCATTTCTCATCTTCCTGTGACGTCCACACACTTAATGTATACATATGTAAATAGCTTTCATACTTTACAACACTTTTAACACCAAAATTGCACACCAAGATGACCAACAGACTTCACTAAAAAGGTTTAGTGTTTTGAACAGGAATTTTCCCTGACTGTTAGGTTTCCCTGCAGATACTGTTCAATGATGAACCCAGAGAGGCCTGATTTTCCAAGTTGAAGGAAGGTCAGGTTGTCTTGTCCGTGAAACTTATCAAGTGTTTCCTTATGCCCTGTGTCAAAAGATATTTTTATGCAGACTCAGAAGTCTTTTGTTGCTAAAATAAAGAATAGTACAACAAAATTCCAAATATGAAATTATTTAAAAAACGCTAAAAAACCCATAAACTGATAACTACAGCTATTTCATGTGGTCATGGTGAGGAATAAAGAAGAGCACATTCATTACACACTGAGCACAGAACTTGGTACATGATAAGCATAGTAGATGGTGAGCGCTCAGTAAACAGTAGCCATGGTTGTTTGACCAAAGTGTAAAATAGCATTCTGAAATCTCACAGAGACCGCAACTAAGCTAAAAATATGCAACTATGCTTATAAATATGTATTAATGGCTAAGTGTCTGCTGTCTTTCAATGTAATATCATCATATAACATCCATCTTGGTGGGATTCCTAGATGTAGGGCCTGAGTCAGGGAACTGGGGTTTGTGAATTATTGCAAGAGTGATCTTCAGGAAAAACATATAAATGGGTGAGGAAAGTAAGAGAGGGGAGGGTAAAAGCAGAACAGGGATGTGGTCTCAGATTAAGTCTAGTCTTGCCTTGATCCACAGGGAGGCTCTGGAATTTAAATTGCACCAGAGTTGTGACCTCATGAGGCAAGGGGGCTGGCCTTTGTATTCCCATATCCATCAGTCACTTGCTGTGGGCTGCACTTCCTTCCCTTCACATAAAAGGTGGGGCATAATCTCTAGGACAAGGCAGCCCCCTTCCACTGAGGGCAATTCCCCAGAAAAGGGGAGGCATCTGTGAGCCTTTAGCAGCTGAGACATGGGTATAACAAATGGGTGTGGTGGATTATTTGCAAAAATGAGGCCAATTATTCTCCTGTCTGTATCCATGCCCCTTCCAATATGACTTTGCAGCTCCCTACCCTTTGTATCTGCACTTGATTCCTGACTTATTTTGACCAACAAACTACAGTGGAATGCCATTTTGCCAGTTCTAATCCTAGGGCTCATGAGACCTGGGTTGCTTTCAGTTGCTCTCTTGGAACTCTGATGCTATGGTGTTTCCCCGAAAATAAGACCTAACCAAAAAATAAGCCCTATCATGATTTTTCAGGATGACATCCCGTAAACATAAGCCCTAATGCGTCTTTTGGAGCAAAAATTAATATAAGACCCAGTCTTCTTTTCGGGGAAACACAGTACCGCATGAACAGCCCTGAGTTGATCTGTTGGATGATGAAAGACACGGCTCCAGCCACCAGCCAGCCAGCCCTCAGACACATGAGGAGAGTAGCCAGCTCTCAATTAACGTTCAAGCTGAACACAGACAAGTAAGTGAGCCCAATCGAGATCAGCGCAGCCTGGACGGAGCAGCAGAACCGCCCAGCTGTCTGGTAGACGGGAGCCATAATACATAGTGCTTGTTTTAAACCACTAAGCTTGGGGGGAGGGTGCTTTTGAAAACCACAAAAGACAACGGATTCGCCCAATAATGAAAACCTTGACAGAAATATGGAGTTAATGCAGATGATCAAGCATCTTAAAGCAATAATTCCTAAAATCATGCTTACAATTGTTTTTCTCAGGGGAGATTTTTCAAACAAGTAAGTGGCTCCATGCCTTTTAAATATAATATAAAAACCGAATCTGTCAGAATCAGGCACTTTTTCAGCAAATATTGAATCCAACCCATACAGTCTAGTTTAATTCCTGTGTAGCTTCAGGGATACATATAAGGTCTGACAATTAAGTTTACAAACTTGCCTACATGCGCTTACATTGGCAGCACTGTACAAACAGCTCACTAAGGTTTCATAACCTTGGTATCTCAGTGTCTCACAGCTGTGTTCATATTGACCTGTGGCAGTGTCTTGCTAAGTGGTGTTCATTATTGTTGTTGTGTTTTTGTGTGCTGTCGCGAGAATGTCTGAGCTTGAATTAGAGCAATGAACAAACATTAAATTTCTTGTTGAACTTGGCGAGAGTGGAAGTGAAATCAGGGACATGTAAGTCCAAGTTTATGGGGATAATGCCATGAAGAAAACGGCAGTGTACAAATGGATTAAATGTTTTTCTGAAGGGAGAGAATGCGTCACTGATGGAGAGAGGTCAGGGCAGCCAATAACGAGCAGAACTGATGAAAACATTGCAAAAGTTCATAGAATTGTGGTTCAAAATCATCAGCTGACTGTGAGAAGCATAGCAGACCAAGTAAATATTGATAGAGAAACAGGAAAATGTTAACTGAAAATCTTGGCATGAGAAAAGTGTGTGCAAAAATGGTCCTGAAAGAGCTCTGGCATCACGACAATATACCAGCTCACACAGCACTGTCTGTGAGGGAGTTTTCAGCTGGTAAACAAATAACTGGATTGGAACACCCTCCCTACTCACCTGATCTGTCCCCCAGTGACTTCTTTCTTTACCCAAAGATAAAGGAAATATTGAAAGGAAGCCATTTTGATGACATTCAGGACATCAAGGGTAATACGACAACAGCTCTGGTGGCCATTCCAGAAAAAGAGTTCCACAATTGCTTTGAAGGGTGGACTAGGGCCAAGTGGAGTACTTCGAAGGTAACCATAGTGATATGCAGCAATGAGGTATGCAGCAATTTTTCTATAATAGGGTAAGTTCACGAACTTAATTGTCAGACCTCATATCTAGATTTAAAATCAGCTTTTGTCTAAGGACACTGGTCTCACCTTATCATTAAAGAAATCAACATGCGGTGTACTCAGAGAAAGAATTTCAGGGTGTGATATTTTATTTGTATAATTTGGCAAATAAGCTGTCTGAATCAATTTCCTCATGTACCGCGAGGGGATAATATTCCATACCTACTGAGAAAATTTGTCAAGAGGCTCAAATAAAATATCAATGTGAAAGTGTAGGTAAAGTGAAAAGTATTCCACAAACATAAATGATTCAAGGGACCTGATTTGGGCAACCTCCTGGGGAAACTCTAGGATGAAAAGATGAATAACGGGGAGTCCTTATTGTATATAGGTCCTGAAACTTCCTGAGATAAATGTGAAGTAGATTTTGAGATAACTTGTTCAAAGTTTGAGACTTTGTGATTAAATTCCCTAAAAGGTGAGATAAAGTGGTCTCCTCATTCTCACCCTGAGGCAGAAGACATCTCAGTTGTGCCTCAGCAAGAGACTCTGATCACGACCAGGGAAGAGCCTTTGGGGCACAGCCCAGAAAACTTCTGACCTTACCTTGAGACACTTGTTCTAAATTCTTCAACAGAAAGAACAATGAAATGGAAAAGCCTGGTTACATATGACAGGCCTAAACAAACAGTTGGCTTTCCAGGTCAACTTGGCTAATTGAACACAAGGTTTACTCTCTCAGAAAGAAAGAAAAAAAAAAAGAAATCCCACTGAAATTACAAAAGAGTATATGTACATACAAAATAAATAATTTTTAGCAGAGTGGTAAATTTAAAAGAGATGCCACCAATCAAATTTCTGGAAGATGTATTGCCATTAAGACCAGATTGAAAGTAAAACCTAAGAGAACTAAGGAAATCACAGTCTCATACAGAAAAAAATAGAAGGTCAAACGGAGAGTGTTTCCAAATAATCCAAAGAGCAGAAACAGTGGGAACTAGGGGAAAGAGCAAGATGAAGACAATTGGTGGGGTGATTCATTAAGGGTAACAGAACATTTACTCATGTCCCTGTTGTCCTGAAGGAAGTGGTTATTTCTTAGAGCTACAGACTCTTGATTGGTCTTTAGATCAAGCCATGAAGGTGACTTTCTAAAGTGGGCATTGAGACCTAGGAAATTACAGAGTGGCTGAAATTGGAGAAGCAGAGCAAGTACTCTGGACAGCCTGTGCTTCCTGGAGGGACTGGGACGCCCAGCAGGATGGTCCCACACACACGCCCCCATACAAACTGCTGGGACGAGCTCCTGTCATCAGAACCTGTTTTAGTATCGCATGAACAGTGATGCTCATCTTGGCTAGGAATCACCTCTACAGTTGGGCACAGACAACTAGAATGTCTAAATATTTGAGGGAAACCAACAGAAAAGACATCAAATACAATTAAAAAATAATAACAGAGTTCTAAATTCAACAAGTGGAAGAATTAACCTCTGGGGAAATGATAGAATCACAGGAAATGAAAGAAAACTACAAAATAATATAAACATAGGAAATTAAATAAATCTGCAAAATAAACATCATTTCCTCAAATTGGCTGAAAGGGATATTGCGCTCAAAAGAAAAGAGTAGATCGCAGTGGAAAAAAAACAGCAAGGGAGAAGTTGAAAAGATGATCAAAATATGCAAAAGGCACGTAGCTAAACAGTCCAATAGTCGGCTGGAAGACAGAGATGAGTGATTCTCCCACCACACAGTGTAGAAAGAAAAATAGACGAGAAATGTCAGGGAAAAATCTAAGGAACATGAGGAAAAGATCTGAAGAACAATCATCCATTTAGTAGGAATTCTAAAAATAAATAAGTAAATAAAAGAAGAGAGAGAATGGAGGGGAAGAAATAATAAAAAAATAATAATAAAGAAAAAGGCTCTTATCAGATCTTCTGATGAAAGCCCCAAATTTAAAAAAAAAAAAAAAAAACCCCACAGGTTCATCCTGGTGAAATTTCAGAATCCAAACAATAAAGAGACTATCCTAAAACACTTCAGAGAGAGAAAAAGTATACCAAATAAGGAAACAGAATCAGATTAACATTGAACTTCTTATCTGTAAATAAGGTTGCTAAAAAACCAAAGAAACAATATCATCACAATTTTGAAAGCCATTCTGAAACTAGAATTCTATTCTAACCAAAATCTAACTTAAAGAAAAGAACAAGGGAAGTATTTGGGGAGCATGCACTTTATACCCTTAGTCAGAAAAGGTACCACTGAAAAAAATCTTTCTAAAAGAATATCTGAATGTCACAATGAATGTGTTTCATTTAACACATGTGGAGAGGACAGTACACTTAACAGTAACAGAATATGCATGCTTTTTAAGCTCCATGCAATATTTACAAAGCTATGGCCATGTGACACACACGACTACACACAAATGCTCAATAATTTCAAAATGTACAATTTATTTCAGCCACATTTTTCTAACTCTCATGCATAACGAATAAACAAAAAAAGAGAAAAAACAATCTATTTATTTGAAAATTGTTAAGATTCTTTTTGTAAAAAATCCTGAGTAAAATCAAATTAAAAATCAGAAGTATAAACGAGTTACAGCTGAATGACAAGGAGAACATGACCTATAGGATGTGGTCAAAGCAACATGCAGAAGAAAATCCAGAGCCTTAAAAACATTTACGAGAACATTAGAATTGAAAATAAATTATCTAAATATCAAATTAAGAAAGTTAATAAAGAAAAATAAAAACAAAGTAATTAGAAATAAAAAAGGATAGCTAGAAAATGGAAAACTAAAACATTAGTAAGGATTTGATTACTAAAACAAAAGAGTGTTGTATTTTTGGAAGACAAATTAGTGAAATCTTTAGCAAATACAAAAACGGGGAAGAAGGCAGCACCTCTGGAAAGGTAGTCAGAGACAAATGAAAAGGATCTTATAAGCTGAGCTAAGAGGGTTGAAATGTATTCTGAAAGTCATGACGGAGCCACTATGGACAGTGTGTAAGGAGAGGAATCACATGTGAGATTTGTGGTTTTGAGAGAAATCCTCTTATAGAAATGCAGAAGGAAGAAAGGACAATGGAGTCAGAGATGCCAGCAAGCAGACTTTGCAAGACCCCGAATAAAGAGGTGGCAGCAGGAATAGAAGGTACCAGAAGTCAAGAAGAATTCAAGAACAAAAAAAGCACAAGTTTTTGTGACTAATTTGATAGTAAGTGTAAGGAAGACAGAGGAGAAGCAGGTTTCAGGTTTAAAGTGAGGATTTTGTGCTTAGACATCTGCAACTGAGGTACACCTAAGTCATGTAGGTAGAGATGGGCCATCAGATATCCAGATACACAACTTGGAGGCGGTCTGGATTAGATATGTACATTTGGGGTTAATCTGGGTCCAAGAGTAGATATGGTGTCTGTTTTGATCAGTCTGTAGTGTTAGACTGAAAATGTGTGCTCGGAAGGACTCTGAGGCCAAATCAAGGCTGAGCTGTAATGAGTACGAGGTCAAACCACGGCCAGGGGTAATAGCAGACATGCAGGACATTGGCTCACCCTGTTATAAATACTAGCTGATGTCATGGGTGAGGATGAGTTTGCCCCCAGGCAGCATGTAGCATGAGAAGAAAATAGTGGTGAAGAGGAATCCAACAGATCACCAATATTTCAGGAGTAAACAAAAGGTCTATCTTCACACAGGTTCAGCAAGTTTTATCAACCTGGGTTTTTAAGCATTTCACCCTTATCACAAAAAGTTGGGCCTACAAATTAATGAGGCAATTTGAAAGCTACATGCATCAATGACTTCACTGCTGTATACCGTGTTTCCCCGAAAATAAGACTGGGTCTTACATCAAGTTTTGCTCCAAAAGACGCATTAGGGCTTATGTTCAGGGGATGTCCTCCTGAAAATTCATGCTAGGGCTTTTTTTCTGGTTAGGTCTTATTTTCAGGGAAACACGGTAGTTACAGTCACAAGAATTTGAGCTGGAAAAATTGTTAATAACAGCTTGGGTTAATTGTCCCAATTTTTCTTAATAGAACAGAACCGAGATCCTTTTGTAGTTCATAAGTGTGATGATTGGGTGTTCACGCTTTTGCGTGAGATGTGTCTCCCACAAACCTTGTTACGACATCGGCACATTACCCGTCTGACGTAAAAAAAAAAAAAAAAAAGAACAGAACAGAGCTCCCATCTATTGCTTTATGCCTTCTATCCAAGCCTCATATATTTTAGATCCTGTAACTATGGCCCTAAATGAATTTCCAGAACAAATGCTTCCTTTGGCTATCCTTGGTTTGCTTCCCTGATATTTTTTTCTCTGTCCAATAATGACAGAGATAGCCTACTATCCTTAAGTTTAAATTAGGCTAAAATTTTATGTGCTAATGCTGAGTTCTTAGGGATAAGATGACCTAAATTAGAAGTGGAAGAAAACTTTCATCAACATCCTAGAACACAAAGTTAAACTGATATTACAGTATTCTAGAATCTTAATATGTTGCTCCTGAATGAGGAAATATTTTTATAGCATTATGCTGTCATGGGAAGTTGACTTTATATCGGAAGTCTGCAATAAATCAATAACTGCTACAAAACTTTGAGTTGGTTCATTGGTTGTTGGGGTGACCAACTTATCCCCATTTGCCTCCAGCTTCCCAGTTTTAGCATTGAAAGCACTGTATCCAGGGCAAATCAGGACGGTTGTTTGGTCAGCATAGTGGTTGCTATCTTTGAACCTTAACTTCCTCATTTGTAAACTGGGATGACTAGAATGAATGACCTGTAAAATCTCAGTTAGCTCTAAAATTCTAAAGACATAAATTATATATACAAAAGAAAAGGTGGCTGTTTGCATGATACGATTTTCTCTGCCCCAAAAGTCCAACCTATTCAGATATACTGCCTCTGTTAAGTATTTTAAACCTCCAAGATTCAATACAACAAGATTATATAGATGGATCACAACCTCACTAACAAACAGCAGTATTAACACTTTTTAGGGACCTGAAAATGGGAGCTGCAGAAGCGAGGGGCAATGTGTGGGCCCGGAGAGTGCCCCATTTTCAGACTAAGAGGCTTCCACTTCCCAGGTTTGCCCATCCTGGCCCAGCCAGCATCAGATCCCTTTCCCTTTATTCAGTGGTCATCAACAACAGAGATCCTGAAGAGAGAGCAGCCTCCAACTAGAATGAAAGCAGGGCTTTGTGAAGCCATGAATACAGGATGCAGTGACCTGGTTAGTATAGGGCTGGTCAAAATAAAAGGGAAGCTTTCTCTAGCTGAGACCAACAGGTTGCTTATCTCTGTGACTCCCATTATTGAGTCACTCCCAAAGATAGCCGTCCAAAAGAGAGTGTGTGCTGGTTTGCCTGCCCCCCCTTCCCACGGATAACCACCTTCAGGCAATTCATTCTTCTGAGACACAGCAGTTCTCAGTGGGGCCATCTGACTTTTACTAGCATCTCTCTGGGAGGCATTTTATAGCACCAAAAGAAAACTGGCCTTTTTCTTTCCAAGAAAGAGTTCATCAAATCTAAAAGTTTTCTGTAGGAAAAAATAAAGGAAAACTAAATACCAGACATTGAGGCTCTAGGGTTCATGTTGCACAGGCCCTGACTGTTGAGTCAGCTTAATAACTAAGAGTTGAGTCACAGGTACTTACCTGAATATCTCCAGCAGCAAAACAAAGACAATAGTGTCTTCTCAAGGCTCTGACTTGTGGTGAATGTACCTTTAAAAGAACGGGACACAGATTTAGAGTTGATGGACTACCAGGAAAAAAACAAATAGAATTCAATAATTATCATCCAGGAAATTAACATTTCAGTACATGAGAGACAAAAGCTAACAGCAATCTTTTGTCTACTGAGAACCATAGAGAAAGTGGGTTTAAATTTATCATGCTGCTTTCCTGCTTAAACATAGCTTCCTACAATTCATAAAACAAACACCAAATTCCCTGGACGGGTCATAAGCAAGTGCCACCACTGTTTATTCCATCCTTGATTTCCATTTCATCTCCCCTTTCTGAGCTCAAACCTTGCTTTCTAATGACTCTGTTCTAACCATCAGTTCCCAAGTACTCATACACCTTCCCGTCTCTGTGCCTCACTTGTACGATGCCTTCCACCTGGACTGCCCTCCCACTTCTGTCTTCCTCTTGGAATCCTATTTATCCTCCAGTCTCCATCCCTTCATCAAAACCTTTCCTGAGTTCTCCAGCCCACGGTGATTTCTGCTGCTTCTGAACTCCTACAGCATATTCAAAAGCCTACGGTAGGCACTTAATAATCTAGTGTGTTAGCTGTTGTTTCACACATGTGTCTTACCTCCCCAACTAGATGCTTATATCCTGGAGGGCAGTGACTTTTATACCTTGCATTTCCCTTCACTATTATTAAATTGAAACAATGTAGTTTACTGAGTCCTGAATTAGGTCACAGTAGCCTGTCCTTCCCTGGAGATTAGAAGACTTGCCCATCGGTCTGAAACAATTTAAGGGATGAATAATTGAAGTTGGAAGGATAATAATAGACTCCAGATGGATAATAGATAACAGATAGATAATAATAATATTAGACTGCAGAAGGATTCTAAAATTTTAAAACTAGGTACAACTGATAAGCCATTTGTCCTACGACAAACAGAAAATAGAATGGAAAATCTGGGTTTATATGACAATAACCATTGACTGAGGAATGGACATCTTTAACCAAGGAATCCATTGGGTTGTCAAATGCTGATTCAGAGGTATTATTAGTTTTTTTGTAGTGATTTGGCATAGTCAACTAAAGTTAAAGGAAAGTCAGATTGAGGGCTCCACTGCAAACAAAGCCAAAGCTAGAGTAAATTCAATTTCCTCCTTTCACTTTTTGTTTTTTGAGTTTTAAAATGAGTTTATTAAAGAACATTATTGCTTGGTTAGAGATGAGATCTGAACAACAGGGTTGCCGGTTCAATTCCCACATGGGCCAGTGAGCTGCACCCTCTACAGCTAGATTGAAGGACAACTACTTGGAACTGATGGGCCCTGGAGAAACACACTGTTCCCCAATATTCCCCAATAAAATTTATTTTAAAAAAAAAAGAACATTATCAGGAAGGCAATGGCATTTGATTTGTCATTTTAAAAAACCTTTATATCTTCATGCTGTATAATAAAAGTAATGTAAGAGGCTCCAGCGTAATAAGCTTCTTTCTACTGGATTCACTGACAGCATAGCACAGTGAAGTCATTTTTTAAATACTAGAATACATTTTAAAAGTCTCTTCTATGCTTCTCTTTAAAAAGCAATGAATATAGTCAATAACGTTGTAAAGATTTTTGTAAGGTATCCGATGAACACTTGTCTTACTACGGAAACCACTTCATGGACGGTATAGATGCCTAATCACTGCAGTGTACACCTGAGGCTGAAGCTGAATAATAATGAGTGTCAACCATAATTTAATACATATATGGTCACAGGATGTGGAGTACAGCATAGGGAATAGAGTCAGTGGAATTGTAACCATTACATACGATGTCAGAGGGGTAGTACATTGTGGGAGGGGGCATATCACTTTGTGAGGGGCATAAATGTCTAACTATTACATTGTTTTGGACTCCTGAAACTAATTTTTTTTAAAAAGCAATGAATAATAACAAGATAGCATTAAAAAGCCATTTTTCTATTTGTTCTATAGCATTGGAGCCAG
The DNA here is from genome assembly GCF_057876585.1 of Rhinolophus sinicus. Taxonomy (NCBI): domain Eukaryota; kingdom Metazoa; phylum Chordata; class Mammalia; order Chiroptera; family Rhinolophidae; genus Rhinolophus; species Rhinolophus sinicus. The sequence goes on from NC_142503.1 coordinate 88,347,897, forward strand.
TATTTTTACCATCACAGGCTACAATTTTCACTTTATCAAATTCTGTCACCTCTCTGAATTCAACATCATTCAATACAAAAGTCCACACATTATCAGAGAATCTGTGCATATTTAGAGTACCTGAAATTGACTCTGTTCCTGACCCTCTGAGCCAATGCTGAATTGATCACCTTACCAAACTGAAGTAGAACTTGAAGGGTAAGTTGCAGAGTGATCCGTTGAGGCTGTATGACCTCATCCAGGTTTTCCTAAAGACTGTTTCCCAAAGTGGTATTTCTGTATAACTGATATGCCATGGCTTAGGAGGAAGAAACTGTTTTTCCTTGTTCAGTCTTGCATTGATGTCCTGTGAGGAAGGCACTTCCCGCCACGGAGCAGACAGAAGTAGCATAGCCAGGAGCCCACCAGGAGGTACCTACCGTGTTTCCTAAAAATGAGACCTAGCTGCACCATCAGCTCTAATGCGTCTTTCAGAGCAAAAATTAATATAAGGCCCAGTCTTATAGTAAAATATGACTGGGTCTTACATAAATTTTTGCTCCAAAAGATGCATTAGAGCTGATGGTCCGGCTAGGTCTTATTTTCGGGGAAACAAGGTACTTCCCCCACCACCTCCTCCATGGTGGTGTTGGAAATCACAGATCCTTTCACAAGAGACTGTGTTTTGGCAGAATAATTGAGTGTATTTATTGCAAGATTGAGGGAAAATTAGAATCTGCAAGCGATGATGAAATTTGCTCACTGACTAGTAGTTTTAGTTAAGACATGAAGAAATGACACAAAATAGACTGGACATTTATAAATGAGCCTTCTCCACCTTCTTTAGGGGCTCATTATGAGATACGTTGTTTCACCTAGAGACCTATTCAGATCTGATATGTCTTGCTTTCTCTCTCTTTTTTCCCTCTTTTTAGTATCTCATTTTCCACAAGACATATGCACTATGCTGAGAAGCAAAAGTAAATTTAACATGCAAGCTCAGAAGCACCAAATGTGAAGCAGAATAACCAGTGAGAAAGAATTTTTTGAAAGAGACTTGATGACCAGCAAGAAGGAATCGCTTTCAAAAAGGCACACAACTGAATTTTTTAAAGGAGTGATTTTTTGTTTTGTTTTTTTTCTTATTGTTTTTTTTTGGGGGGGCGGGGGGAATATTGGGGAACAGTGTGTTTATCCAGGGCCCATCAGCTGCAAGTTGTTGTCCTTCAATCTAGTTGTGGAGGGTGCAGCTCAGCTCCAAGTCTAGTCGCCGTTTTCAATCTTTAGTTGCAGGAGGCGCAGCCCACCATTCCATGCGGGACTTGAACCGGCAACCTTGCTGTTGAGAGCTCGCGCTCTAACCAACTGAGCCATTTAACCAACTGAGCCATCTGGCCGGCCCAAGACTTGATTATTTTTTTTCAGAGCAGTTTTAGGTTTTCTGCCAAATTGATGGGGAAGTACAGATACTTCCCATATATTCCCTGCCCCAACACATGCAGAGTCTCTGCCGTTGTCAACATCATTCACCAGATGCGTTTGTGTTTTTTTTTTAACCAAAGGTAAACCTACATTGATACATCATAACACCCAAAGCACATAGTTTACTTTACAGTTCATTCTTGGTGTTATACATTCTATGGGTTTGGGTAAATGTATAATGACATATATCCATTATTATAACATAAAGCGTATTTTTACTGCCTTAAAAATCCTTGGTGTTCCACCTATTCATCTGTTCCCATCCCCTCCCTCACCGGCAACCACTGATCTTTTTTATTGTTGCCATAGTTTTCCTTTTCCAGAATGTCATATATGTTGGAATCATACAATATATTGCCTTTTCAGATTGGCTTTTCTCACTTAGTAATATACAATTAGAGTTTCTCCATGTGTTTTCGTTGTTGTTGTTGTTTGGTTTTTTTTGTTTTGTTTTGTTTTTGTGGTTTGATAGATCATTTCCTTTTAGTGCTGAATAATATTCCATTATGTGGGTATGTCATAGTTCACTTATTCCATTCCCCTACTAAAGGACACCTTGGTTGCTTCCAAGTTTGGGCAATTATAAATCAAGCTGCTGTAAACATCCATGTGCAAGTATGTGTGGATACAAGTTTTCAACTCCTTTAGGTAAATACCAAAGAGCACGACTGCTGGATCGCATTGTAAGAATGTGTTTAGTTCTCTAAAAAATTGTCAAATTGTCTTCCAAAGTGGCTGTACCATTTTCCATTCTCACCAGCGGTATATAAGAGTTCCTGTTGTTCAACATTCTTGCCAACATTTGGTGGTGTCAGTTTTTTGGATTTTGGCTATTCTAAAAGGTATGTAGTTGTATCTTTCTTGTTTTGATTTGCATTTCCCTGATGATGTATGATGTGGAGCATCTTTTCACATGTTAATTTGCCATCTGTATATCTTTTTTTGTTACCAGAGAATGAAAGGGTCTTTGTATCATCTCAGGAAGGCATTCCAGGATGTACAAATAATGTCACGTGAACAATGGCAAGCTGAGGATTTATTTAAAAAAGAAAATATATTCTCAAAATGTGAGAGTGGACAGGCCCAGGAGAAGAGCGACTGTGCCCCAGAACAAAGAAAATTTAGGATCACACTGGGGGTGCCAAAAAAATGTATACATATGACTTATATTCATATTTTGTTACCAGTATATATTGTTACAATTTCAATAGTTTTTTTCCTTTCCTAAAATGTGTAAACATTTTTTGGCACCCCTGGTATTTGAATGAGGGTGCAAAATACTCAGGGGTGGCATTACAGGCATTCCCAGCATGGGTCTTTGCTGACCACTCCTTCCCATGGGGAGGAGGGATTTCCTTATAGGGAATGTCATAGTGACACAGGGGGAGGAGATTTTCCCCTGCCTGCAATGTTAATAGTGTTATAATCCATTACAATTAGCTGTAGCTACACCTTATCTTAGGAATTTTTCTCATCTCTTTTCTATGTTTCCTGCACTTCTTCCTTCCTTACTTCCCCACTATCTCCCTGTGGCCCTGGTACTTTCTGCCTGCCGTAACATTTTGATGAGGTGTCTGGTAAAGTCTTTGGCCCATTTTTTAATCAGTTGTTTTCTTATTGAGTTTTAAGAGTTCTTTTTATATTTTGAATAAGTCATTTATCAGACGTATCTTGTACAAATATATTCTCCTATTTATAGGAGTCTATTTCTGGGCTCTCCGCTCTATTTGCTGATTTATTTGTCTATTTTATCACCAATACCACACTGTCTTGATTACTGTAGCTTTATAGTAAGTCTTGAAGCTGGGTAGTGTCAGCTCTCCAACTTCAGTACTGTATTTGCTATTCTGGGTTATTTGCCTCTGCATGTAAACTTTAGAATAACTTTGTCGATATCTATAAAATAACTTGCCGGGATTCTGCTTGGGTTTGTGTCGAATAAATAGATGGTATTTCAAATTCTACTTGTTCATTGCTGGAAAGAAATTGACCTTTATATATTAACCTTATATTCTGCAACTTTGCTATAATCAATTAGTTTCAGAATTTTTTTTTTTAGGTCAATTCTTTTGGATTTTCTACATAGACAATGATATTATCTACAAAGACAATTTTATGTCTCTTTTCCTCACCACCTTTTCTGCCTTTTAAATGCCAAACGCTATGCTAACCTCTTCTTCCTTGCTTTTCTGAAAGGAGCTATTGCCGATGGTCTGGCTCCTAGGCCAACTCATGCTTTCTCAGTCTCTGGAGTGACTTACTCTGTACTTTACTTAGATCAAAGCCATTTGACAGGACATCTTACAAATTCTCTTTTCTCTCAATGTATTTCTGTATTTTCATCCCTCCCCCCCCCACCTCTCTCTCAGGTAAAGTGTTAGGTATCTTTCAGAAGTGAACCCCATCTCTTGTACTCTTCATTTATCTCCTCCCATCACTTTCTCAACCTGGCTCCACTAATCATTCCTTTCTTTTGCACATTTCTCTCAAGATCCTGTCTCATCATTCTCTCCTTATTCTCTGCCTACAGTTGTGTATATATTTTCCCATTCTCGTTTTTTTAAAAAAATATTTTTCAACACTGTGTTACAGGAAAACATTTTTAATTTTAACTCCTGATTTCTTTATACTCCCTGGCCTTTCTTCCATTTAATTAGCAAAGGTATCCTGTTTTCATTTCTTCAGAGAACAAATGTTATAATGATTTTTAGAAAAGATAGCATTCTTGATTTTTCTATTTCAAAAACCTAAATTAACTGGGGCTGAAACATGAAAATAAATAGGATATAGCAATACATTTGGGAGAACACTGATGAGAAAATCCAAAGATTTGGAGAAAACATTCACATAAATATTTATAACTTAGGACTTATAGCCATAATATGTAAAATTTGATTTTACATATTTATTGATTCATAAAATCAATAATAATCTGGTATACAGATTATTGGTGAAGATGTGAAGCAACTAGTTTTGTCATACATTGGCGATGGAAATGTAAAAGAGTACAACTATTTTGAAGAATTGTTTAGCAATTTCTTATGAAGTTCAACATAAACCTATTTTATGATCCAGAAATTCCATTCTACATCTTTATCCAAGATAAATAATAATTTTTAAAAGTCCACAAAGAGACTCATACAAGAAGCATTACTATAATAATGAAAACAACCCAAATGTCCATCGATAACTGAATGGATATGTAAATTGTGGTATGTCTATACAATGGAATGCTACTCAGAATTAAAAAGGAACTAATTATTGATACACTCAATAATATGGATAAATCTCAAAAACGTAATATTTAGGGGGAAAGAAGAAACCAGAAAGTACATACTATCTCATTCTGTTTATATGAGTCCAAGAACAGACAAACCTAATATGGTGAGAGAATTTGGAACAGTAGTGGTCTCTGGGATTGGGGAAAATGGGGCATTGACTGGATGGGGAAAAGGAACTTTCTGGGATAGAAGTGTTATCTCTCTTACTAGAAGTTATGTATTGTTTAACCATATATATTTATCAAAATTCATTAAACTGAACACTTAAGATCTACTTATTTTACTATATGTAAATTATACTTCTATTAAAAAAGACTAAAAATAAAGCTAACTCAAAAGTTTAAAAAAAATAGTGAAAATGTATGTGTGTATATGTTATATATTCCTCAAGGTTTCATCTGGGTTTTATTTGTGATAGATCTTAAAGATTCACATCCGGTACATACTTTACAAAGTATCTACACCAAAGATTCACACCCTGTAGATACTTTACAATGCTTTATAAATTATTAATTTCAAGGTATACTCTTATAAGCCAAACTGTTTCTGCCTTCAAGTAGGATTCATTGTGTTTGGGAGACTAGCATTGCTGTGTTTGAATGTACTGATATCCAAGTCAAGAAATGAGCTTTTTTTTTTATGAAGTCATTGAGAGGCTAGTAGGAAAGGAGGCACGTAAGGAAACACATAGATGTTAAGCTGCAGGATGACCTAGCCTTGTCTGTTCACCACTGTGTTTCTAATGCCCAGGACATAACATAATGTGCTGGTAGGCACTCAGCATCTATGAAATAAATGAACAAGCCAGGAAGGGTAGAAAAAGAAGTGAACGGGGTTACAGGGAAAGAGAAAAGGTATAATACCCAAAGATAGTTATCCAACAAAAGAATTAATATTAAACATATAGTTATGTTATGTACACTATATTACGGAGTTTGTATCATTGTCACTTTCCTAAACATGTTATAGAAGGAGAAGAGTGCTAGGTAATAGGAGAATGCCAAATGCCTTGGTTTAACTGCATGAATAATTTAAAGTTGATTTTAGGCACTCAGGACTAAGACATGAATAATAAGATCTTTAGAATTCTTGTTAAACTTGATAATCATATTGTGAAGGTATAGGGTTGATAATTTAGTCAGCTATTGTCCTCACAGAAAACGTGCTAGGTTACCTCTAAATTGTACTTTAATCTTCTCTAGGGCTATCATGGCACTAATTAAAGACAAATTTACTTTGCTTGGGACCTACCAAGATCTCCAGTGCTGGGATGCACAGCCCTCCTTTTGCTGCACCCCAATCTGTATCAAATTATCTCAAGAGGCATTCTAATTAAAAAGAAATGTTTTTCAGAGAATATATTCTTTCAAATTAACTTTAAAATAAAAATCTCTTGCACTTAACCCGTTGGGAGAGGTGTAAAAGAGGTATCACTAAACTTGTCAAGCTCAGAAAGAGTTACATGAATGTATTAGAAAGAAAAAAGAAAGGAGCAAAGACTGGCAATTTAAATAGCTGGAATGGCTGGGGGTGGGGAGATATAAATAAAGACAAGAATACAAGAAGATGGCAGGCAAAAGGGAGACACATGAAGTAGCCATGGAAATGAGCTACAAACACAGCTAACATCCCTCCCCATACGGCTACTTAACACAACCCTGCAGGAGGCAGAAAGAGAGACAAACGGGACTTCATATTTACTTCGTCTTCCCATTCCTAAATCCCATTCCTAAATCTGGCATTATTACCCATCATCTTAAAGGAAAAACATTTCACTAAAGGCTTTCTTTCAGTTGTTCGAACCTCCAAAACAATGTATGGAGCTCAAGCAATGGTGCTAAGCCTTTGGGTGACCTTGGTCCAAGAAATAGGAAAATAGGGGGGCGGCTCTCCTCCCAGTCTGGGGAACTAGGCTTCAGCTCTGGCTGTCTTGTTTGGGATGTAACATTTTCTTCTGAATTTAGACTGCAACACACTGTGAGCTGCAGTAGCAGCTCCTGAGCTGGGACTCCTGAGCTGGGACGTAGATAGGAATCTACGTGAGGACTCTACCGCAAGGGTGTCAACACCCATCCTTTCTCTTTCTTCTTCAAAATGAAAGCTTATCTGCAAAACTAGCTCCTGCTGCAGGGCTCCACTGTGGGGAGCATCAGGCTCAAGGCCAGGTAACACAGGAGACCCCACTCTTCAAGTGATCTCCCCACTGGGCTCTTTTTACCGCAACACTCTCCCTTTCATCTTCAGTCCTACAAGGGTCCCATCGTGTACTCAAGGATCAAGTTCAAAGGTATTTCCATTAAATTTAGGAAGGCACAGCTTTTCTCTGCAAGGAATATTTTCAAAAAAGTATTTTATCTCCATATGTGTATTTTTTAACTGTGGGTTCTTTCTTAAAATTTGTATCCTTTGTAATATTTAATTATACTCCTTCCTTTCCTTAAGAAAGATTCTGTAAAGGCTGCCTTCTTTAACCTCAAAACTGCTAGAGTCTTAGCATATTCCCTAGTGATTCATAACCTATTTAATTAGGCTCTCTTCCAGCATCCTCGACCCCTCAGTCAGTTTGGCTATTTTTCCCATGTCCACGAATGCCAGAATTATCTCAGAGTATTTTACACACGTGCTGAAATATCTGCAAGGGAACATTTTTACCTGCAGGAGAATAGTCAGCACCAATTGAATACATTGGCATCATCTACACCCCAGGGAGAGTGTCCTCGTTCAGGCTTTTCCCCTCCACATTTTGCTTGAGAGGAAGAGAGCAGAGAATGACACTGCCTATCCAAAAATGGGTGACACAGCCTGAGATTCAATAAAGGGAAAAAGTAAACTATGACTGAATGCCTGCTCTGTGTAAGACATTGGTGCTAGATGTTTTCTTTACTTTTTTTTTTCTATTTAATATCTATGTGAGGTAAATATACTTATTTCTATTGTACAGATGATGGAACTGGAACATTGAGAGGTTAAGAGTTCTATCTGATTCCACCACACTTTGTTACTTCTTCAGGTCACCAGACTGTTTATAGTAAGCCCAAGCAAGTAGCAATGACCACCCTAAGGACCTAAAAGTGGTCCTGCTTTGGCTGGTGATTTCCCAGGGACTGTGACAGGGAGGAGGTAACCATGGTTTCCTCTTCTGGGCTGAGCAAGGCCACAGGGTAGCCACACCGCCTGAAACCCTGTGCCGCAGATTGAAAGGGCAAGATCATCAGGCCAGACACCTGAATCTGGGTCCCAGTTAGCTATTGTGACCTTGGGGTAAGTTTGGGTCCCTGGTGGCTATGTGACCTTGAGGTTGTTTGTGCAGCTATTCATTCATCCATTCATTTTACAAGTATTTATTGAACTACTACATACCAGGTATTCTTCTAGGTGCTCAGAATACAACAGCGAGCAAAGTAAGTCAGGCTCCCACAGAGCCCACAGACACAAAGAATGTAAAACACTATGTCTCTATTTTCACCTTGTGTAAAATGGGAATAACAGTGCCTCCCTCAGGAGGATGTACTAAACATTAAATACATTAATGTACACAGGCGCACAGTAAGCACTCAACAAACGTCAGTTATTACTATTTTAAAATGGAAATTCTGGTCATTGGCACAAAGTGAGCTAAAATCAACATAGGTGACAACAGTGGGACTTTTGGTATACAGAGATGGGGTGAGGGGTGGACAACAATTGTCCCCTGAAGTGTCAGGAGTAATTTCCTGGCACATTTAATTGAGATAAGAGGGTTCTAATGTGAGCTGCTTGGCTAGCGTTTATATTAACGCTAATGGAAATGTCAGGCTGAATTGAGATTCTTGTTGCCTGGCGAGTTTCAGCATACAAAGTGGTCCAGGGGGTTATTTTTGCCTAATATAAAAAATTGAGGTCTCCTCAGAGAAAGCAAAGTACAGGTGTTATGGTCATTATTTTAAATAATGCAAGGCTAAGAGGGAGAGCTTTTCTACAATACCTTATGAAAATTAGACATTTTTTTTCTCTCTCCCATTTTTCTCAGAAAGCTAGGGCTGTGCCTAATCTGCTTTATAAGTTTCAGGAGTTAATAGGAGTGCAAAGAACAAGGATTTGATTGGTTAACAGTTTCCTAGCCATTCCAAAGACTTCCTAGACAATACAGCACCAGGAGACTATAGAAATCAATACAAGTTTCAGATAATAACCTTCCTGAAGTTGTGGGGTGGGGGGAGGGGTTACTGGCAAGAAATGAGCCATGGCTACAAAAAAGCTTATTCATCTTCCCAATATCTCAAGTAACAAGATATACAAGGACGACGGACAATTAAGTTTGCGAACTTGTTACAACGATGTTGCTAAACTTTTTGACATCAGAGGGATTATTCATAATGAATTTGTACCAGCTGGACAGTTAACCAAGTTTACTATTTGGAAGTGTTGAAAAGGCTGTATGAAAAAGTTAGACAACCTGAATTTTTTGCCAACAATTCATGGCTCTTGCATCACTACAATGTACCAGCTCACACGGCACTGTCTGCGAGGGAGTTTTTAGCCAGTAAACAAATAAACCTCCCTACTCACCTGATTTGGCCCCCAATGACTTCCTTCTTTACCTGAAGATAAAGGAAATATTGAAAGGAAGCCATTTTGATGACATTCAGGACATCAAGGGTAATCTGATGACAGCTCTGAGGGCTATTCCAGAAAAAGAGTTCCAAAATTGCTTTGAAGGGTGGACGAGGTGCTAGCATTGGTGCATAGCTTCCCAAGGGGAGTACTTTGAAGGTGACCAGAGTGATATTCAGCAAAGGGGTATGTAGCACTTTTTTTAGTATGAGTCCGTGAACTTATTTGTCCGACCTCATACCTTCCTAACTGCCCAAACAGTGATCTTAATTTCTCACTTTGATTGCAGATCTTGGAATTAAATATCCACACATTTTGTTCAATTTATTTCTGAGAATATTTTGATGTTCTCGATCAAAATAAATGTTTATTTCATTTCTAACCTATTCATTTGAATTTCAAAAAGAACAAAATGTTTATAAAACCCTTTCATTTAGCTCATGTCTTAAATCAAGATTGACTGACGGATCCACCTTTGGGTCAAGGTTGGCAAATTATTAGGTTGGTGCAAAAGTAACTGCAGTTAAAAAAGTCAAAAATAATTGCAAAAACTGCAATTACTTTTGCACCAACCTCATGGTTTGGTGGTTATGGGTATGATACAAGTTTCAGTTTGGTTTAAATTCCTGCCCCAAAAGTCTAAGAAGACACAGAAATGAAGTGAAATCTGAATGAGAACAATGAGGAAGGACACAAAGGAATTCTGCAGGAGAATAATAATAATAAAGGACCTGGCTATAACTTAATAGTTATGTGGTATTTCCATTCACAGAAATTACCTTTCTGCTTCTACAAAATAATGCAACTTGATTTTCCTATCTGCTCAGAAGTCTCCAGGATAGAGCCAAGAGCCTTGTACATTTTTCTGAGGTCTGTAGTCCAAACCTTCTGAAGGGATAGAAACTAATTGGCTGAGACTTGAGGAGGCCTGCAGATCTCCCTCATAAGAGGGACTCTGGAGGATTATTTTAACTGACTATGCATCTCTTTGACTGTGCTAGTGCAGTTATTAGTTTCTTGACTGGAAATCAATGGTATATGAACTTTTAATGCTCCACAGGGAGTGTTCATGGAAGTGAGCTGGCTGAACTGCCTAAGTTGACTCCCCTGAGCACTAACTACATGTCATTTGCACCTAAATCTGGATGCCAGCTGGTCTGCATCTTTGATGGAGGATCAAAAATCACTGGATTGCTCTGTATGTATACGTGTGACAGCGCTACCCAGCTTCTCTGCCAATATTCCCAAGAAACATCCCAGCACTTTAATAACATGGAAAGGGAAAGGGAAGGTATTGAACATGAAATTCTATCAGGTCAGCTTATTTTAAACCATGACTCTGCCCATAAGCGGAAACTGTGAATACACAATAGAAATTCAACACAAAGAACAATTATTCACCGAGGGAAAGTAGACTCACATATTTGTCAAGGGTGGAAAATAAAGATGTGATCTTTTTTTTTCCCTACTGAGTCAGAAGACGTCGTAAGATTTTTCAGGAGAATCTTTAGAAGTCGGTATCATGGAGGGGAGCTACCAGGCTAAGCCACAAAGTAGCCCTTGAGTTTACTGTACCAGAGTGAACTCTTCCCAAGTCACTGATGAAAAAGGGCCTGATCCCAGCTGTGAGGCCAGGCAATGTAGATCCAGCGCCTAACTCTAAATGTGGCGAAGAGAGGAGGCTCTGTGGCATCACAGGATTTGAGTTTGAGCCCTGACTGTGTGATCTTGGACATGCCACTTAGCCTCCCTCAGGGTAAAAGTAGATAATGTATGTGACACACTCTGAGCCAGGCGTCCAAGTCCAAACTGGAATCCATGGTCTTGTTGTGCTGAGGACCTGGGAGGTCTGGGGATTCCCAAGTCTATTTCATGAACTGATTTGCATACAAGTAAGAGGTAGTTATGAACTTGAGCAGGAAGGTAACTCAGGAGGGAGAAGGAAAATGGTATTATAGAAAGGAAATCATGCCCAATCTCCAGCTTAAAGCCTACAGGGTGAGGGCCTGGAAGCTGAGGCTGAAGGACTGTTTTGTTCTCAACTTTATGAGGCCTGAGACCTAGTCTGCATGAGCATGTGTAGAAACACCTGGGATGTTTCATAAATACCTGGAGGAAATTGAGAGAGAGGGAGGAGATTGTTGAGATGTTCAGCAATAATGTTTATAGAGGATTTGTTCCAGGGAAGTTCGGGTAAAAATGTCAATATGACTTTGTTTCCCTAAACATAAGGGGTTACTTAATCCTCACAATACCACGAGGAGGTAAATATTATTATCCCTGTTTATCCCATTTCTGAGCTTCAAAACATTTAGGTAGATAGCTGAAGTTAACGCTGTTAATATGTGTGCCATATGTTTTGAACCAAAGTCTTACTAAAAAGCAAATGTCCTTTCCAATAGATCACACTGTCTTTAAGTTTTAAATCCTATTCATTTGCCTATTCACAGCTATAAAATTCTTAAAACAGACCACTGAAAGGGATGCTTGTTTGTTTGTTTTAGATACAGCAGAATAGCAACAAAAAGAGTGATAAGAAATTGGTTTTGAGAACCCAGGTACACACTTGTAAATCAGGAAGCTCAACTCTTTATACTTTCTGTATAAACACTTTCCTTTCTTAGATTCACAAGAAAACAGCATGGAAACATTGAGAATGCGATCGCTATTTCGCTGCTCTTCTAAATGTCAAACACTTTCTGTAGCTAATTCTGATTTTCTTGGGTTGCATAGAAATTGGTGAGATTTGCTTCATCATTGATGACTCTGGCACTTCATGTTGAAGGTTTAAGCTGTTTTGGCTGATGCCTTGGTTTGCCTTGGAGTAACATGGTAAGCAGCTCTCCCAACAAGTGGTTTTGATTGTTTTTAATGTGGTGACCTTAGGTTGTAAAGAAAAACCTCAATAAAGATGCGATATTCTCTGGCAGCTTTAGTTTTACCTCAGGTGTTGTCTGAGCTATTTGGATTTCTTGAATCTCCATGGAACCACACAAATCTTGCCTTTCCCAGAAAAAATTCCAGTCATTTATCATTAAGGAGCAGAGAGTTCTTTTCATGTTTTCAGAGATGCGGCATGTAGCAACCTGGAGCCAGGACCTCCTTTCCTGCAGTCAGGCCAGCTCTGCACAGAGAAATCGTTAAGCCTGTTTCACCTTAGAAACAATATATATAATGGACTCAAAACTTAGCCTTTATGTTTGTGCACCTCTTTATATTGAAGGAGAGGGCTTTACGCTTTCATACTCATCTTTACCAAGTGCGTTCACGTTATTTTCTCACTTGATTCTCTGTGGTTTGGGAAAGGCAGATAGCACTTCACAGATAAGTACAAGAAAGCTTAATGAGTCTGATGAAGGCCATAAGGACAGCAAATGGCAGAAGTATTATGACTCTTTATTCGATGCACTGATTCATGAGTGTTCTGTTTACTTACGCTATATAACAAACAACCCTAAACTTAGTACTCACAGATTCAGAGCATCAGGAATTTAGACAGGGCATAGTGAGAATGGCCTATCTCTTCTCCTCACTGGCTGGGGCCTCACAGCGTAAGAATGGCTGGGGTGACTAAAATGACTGGGGTTAGAATCATCTGGAAGCTTCTTCACTCCCATGGCTGATTTCTGGGCAAAGATAACTAAGCTGCTCATCTGAGACTGTAAACCATAATACCTACATGGCCTTTCCATGTGGCTTGGGCTCTTCATAGCATAGCGTCTGTATGGAGGAGCATCCCCACAGGGAGCATCCAGAGGGAGTGTTTCAAGACAACTAGGCAGAAGCTGAACGGCTCAGATGTCACACAGTGTCCGTTCTGCTGTTAGGTATAAGTGAGCGCTAAGCCCAGATTCAATGACAGGGGAGTCTTGCTGGAGGAGTGGCAAAGTTTTTTCAGAAGAGCACATAGGATGGAAGATGCTATTGCAGCCATTTTTGAAAAACACAATCTTCCACAGTGAGCACGGCTATATTTCCTACACAAAGAACATGGTATAAAAAAAAAAAACTGTCTGAAGTAGGGTTCTAAATGGTTATAAAATAAATAAGCAAACGTTAAGAGCTTTCCTACACACCAACAATAATAGGTAAGGCAATAAAGTGAAAAAAAAAAATTCCCCATATACATCAGTGCAGTAAAACATAAAAGAATTTAGAAAAAAGTTAACAAAAATTACACAGCACTTACATGGAGAAAACATTAAATATTCCGAAATATATTTAAAAACTGAAATAAAGGGAGAGAGATACATTATGTTTCTTAATAATGTCATTTCTGACCAAATGCAATATATCATGTTCCTGAATACTATTTCTGCTACAAATGTAACAATTCCCAGAAAAAGCCCAATATAGAGTTATGTGAACTTGATAATATCGATGTAAAGTTCATTAGGAAGAATGAAAGTATTAGAATAGTCAATAGCCTTATTAAATTTTAAAAAAGGAAATGAAAAACATATCAGGTATTCAAAATGTTATGAAGCTTCAATAATTTAAATAAAAGAACTTCTGATGGTTAATGGGGTAACCATATGCTGCAGACAGTCCTAGGTAACATCTCTTATCCCAGTGAAATTATAATCCCTTTTACTCTCAAATGTGTCCTAGTTTGAATGATAAATTATATGGCCACCCTACAATTAATCATAATATTTATCTCTACTCCCTCCCCAAACCTTATTTAAATGGCAGTAAATACATTTTTTAAATATTAGTGACCAGGTTGAAGAGATGGATGAATGGATAGATGAGTGGATACATAAATGAGTAGATAAATGGATGGATGGATAGGTAGTTGAGTGGGTATATAAATAATAAGTAGATTAATCATTCAACCAACAGGCAGCCAATAAAAAGAGGATCAAATCATGCTGTGTGTATTGTGGTGAGAGTTAACACTGGATGTTATGAGCAAAAGTTACCTTGGCTGTTTTTGGAGGAAAATCTCTGAAGGAATCAAATTTAAATTGTTATGTGAATGGCAAGGAGCAAGTCATTCAAAGAGCTGGAAAGGATGTTTTCTCTTCAGGGAGAATAATCAGTGCAAAGGCCATAAGCTAAGAATAAACTTAGCTTGTCTGAGAAACTTAAATGCTTATGTAGCGGAAGCTTTGTACCCGTGTAAGATGAAGTCAGAGAGGTAGGCCAGACCGCTTAGGGGTTTGTAAGTTAGAGTAAGAGGTTTGGATTTCTCCTAAATGTCATGTGAAGCAATGATAGAATTTTAAGGAGAAGAGTGTAATACCAGATAGACATTTTTAAATGGCGGAGGTGAAGAGAATAATACATTGTGGAAAGACAAGAGTAGAAGCTGGATGATCGGTTAGAAGGCTACTGCAGTGGTCCTTACAAGAAGGGACAGTGTCTTAGGTAAGACTGGTACAAAGATGGGGAACAGTGTTTGGACTTGGGAGAGTTGACAGAACTTGCAGAAGCCATAAAGAAAAAGATTAACAGATATGGCTATATGGAAATGTTAGTCTTGTATGTCTAAAGGGCCATAAACAAAGTCAAAAGTTAAACAAATTAAGAGAAAATATGTGTACCATATATATCAAAGGATTAAGATAAAGTATGTGGGATATATTAAAAATAGTTAATATCCAAATACACAAAGTATAAATCAATAAGAAAAAGACAAACAAACCAATAGAAAAACGTGCAATATAAACAGATAATTTACAGAAAAAATATAAAGGGAAATAAGACATGCAAAAGCATTCAACCCACCAATAAACAAAGACTTATAAAACAAGATCTTGCTTTAGTCTTTCTAAATGGAAAATTTTAAGATATAAAATTAAAAATGTAATAAAAGAGAAAAATGTACAGATTTAAATATTTTGTATTGGTTGAGATAATGAGGAAATGTAGTCTTGTACTTTGCAGTGGGAATATAAATGATTATTGAAATTGGAAGGCAGTATGTCTATACCTATCGATTTTTTTTAATTGACTGTGGAATTTTCCAGGTATTTTAGAAATACACTTTCAAATGTGTACATAGAGGTATATTTGTAATGGGGGAATAAACCCATGTTCTTGCCCATTTTTAGTGACAGTCACGTCATGAAATATAATGGAAATACTGTGAAGACATTTAATGGTGGCATTGACACATATTTCCTTACTTGGAAACATCTCTGTGATGTTGTTAGGAGGGAAAAAAAAATCAAATCATAAAACAGTATGAGGAGTCTCCTTTCATTTACATGGAGAAAACTAAAACTATATGTGAATGTATATAAATACATAGAATAATATCTGATAAGCTACACGATAATATCTGGTAAAGTACACATTTAACAGTGTTAAATTAACAGCGTTAAATGAAACATTTAACAGTGGTTCATTAGTGGTGTAGGGAATTAGTTGGTGTTGCTCAGGGGAAAGCTGATGGCTGAAGAAGCACTTTTGTTTTTTACTCCATATATTTCCACATTGTTTGAATGTTTAGCAGCATATATTTGTGTATTACTGAGTAATTATCTTAAAATATTTTCAAAGACTTGTTCACTTTTTGAAATCTAAATACATTGGGTAATGAAACTCAGAGTCTTGGCAGTCACCAATGCCTTAGAAAGAATTATGTCAACACTCATGGAAGGGACTTTAATGCCAAACAATTGTGACACTTTGAGGGAAATTTAAATGTAATAAATCTTTACTGACCAACGTTCCCATGAACACAATGTAGAGTTTGGTCAAGTGGCATTAAAGTGCCATAGGAAGACTACAGTGACTTGGAGGGTAGAAGGAGCAAGGCAGTGACCTCTGTCCCCTCTGGGTCTCATTTTCCTTATCTATAAAATGAAGTATTGTGCTCACTTTGGCAGCACATATACTAAAACAAAGTACTGGCCAAAGCAGCTTTGCAAGGTTTTTTTTTTTTTTTTGAAACAGAATAGTTTTTGTACCCCCAGAATAAAATCGTATGAGAATCTCACTATTTAAAACTGATAAAAGGAGCAGTTCTCTGGTCGAAGAAGGTCAAGGGCCAGAGATCTACCCCATCCACTCCTTGGGCAACACTGCAGGCTGCCCCAAGGGAAGCTGAGGCCTCACAGAACAACCTCTAGTCCAGATCATTTCTCAAGCCTTTTCATATTTAAAAGTGCATCATTTTCATGTGCTAGATGTACTTCCTGAGAGTCAGCCAAATGAAAACCCCAGTGAGTATAGTGTTTCGTGAAGGCAGAATGTGACTGAGGGACATGAGGAAGGAGAAGAAAAAAGTAACACGTGACACTGTTAACATGTGCTAGGCATTGTGCAAGCCATAGCCATACCTTCTTTTGTTTAAGCCTCACAACCGCCCATGTTTTTAGCCTGATACAGATGAGCAAACCAGGAGATAAGGAACTTGCCACAGGTCACACAGTAAGTACTGAGCTGGAATTCTAGCCAGGTTTGCCTCATTGGAAAGGTCCCACTGGGTAGGCCTGGAGCTTGGTGTGCTACTAGAGAAAAGAGGACATAACTAAAGATAGTAATCCTGGGGGCTTCGGGGGGTGGCCGAGGCCACCAAGAGAGAGCAGGAGGGAGGACTGCCAGCACCAGCGACTCACACTTCTAAGTTCTGCCTGAGATTATGCCTTATGCCCATCTATTCAGAGAGCTAAAACTAGCACATGTGAAAGGAGTTAAGGAAAACATGAGGCAGCATGGAATTAGCTGTTCAACCACATGGGATATTCTAGAATTTGGAGAGCTTTGAGTTATATTGGGGGGGGGGGGCTGATGATAAATGTATTCTTGATCATCCTCTCCAGACAAGTGGCAGAGCTAGGGCTGTGGTCAGCGCCTGTGATCAAGGTCTCACAAGGTGTACTCCACACCTGTGAGCATGAAACACTCACCATGCACATTACAATGACTCCATAATATCTGCCTCCATTACATCACCCATTGACCTAAATGCCTAATTTAATAGGCAGGGTTTTTCTGAATGCTCAACGACCTGCGGGCTAGTTGTCCCTACTTGTAACTTCCCATTGTAATTTACATTATTTTCCAGGTAACTGATTCATGGAACAGCCAGTCAAGAGCTGAGTCATCTTGGAAGAGAGCCCAGGTCTTCCCTGCACAGCAAGCTTTGCAAAAAGATCATCCTCCATGGAATGCAAACAAAATGGCGTCTACTGTTTATTAATGCTGACAAGAATTATTATAAATGCAGACTTTTTTTACTCTACTGAATCTAATTATGCCATGCCACACGAATGAACAAGGTATCGGCCTATAAGTTCCTTAGAAGCAGCCTGAGCTACAAGGTAAGCCTCCAGGTCCTGTCAAATATAACTGGGAGCCCTTTGTCTTCTGAGCTGGAAGTTTCGGCAAGATTTACACTCAAGGCAGCCACAATAACCAATGACTGATGCTAAACCAGGGTGTACATCTTTCTGAATCATCACATTCTATAATTCTAAGGAGAATAAAATATTGGCATATCCCCAATTCAAGCCATTCATTCAACTGCTGTTTGTATCAAACAAAATTTAAAACCATAACAAAGAAGGAATTCACTAAGGTATCAAACAATTTCAACTTTAGTATCACATAAGGAACACCAGCAATTTCACAGGAGAAACAGGAGCTGTAGATGCTGACATGACTTTTTCTTCACAAAAAGCAGACAGGAACTACATCTATTTATACATGTATCCCTCATGGCTAGTATAACCTGGTGTGTAGTTGATGCTCAATAAATATTGATTATGTAGATAAAGAATACTTAGTTATGGGACTTTGTGCGATTAGTATAATATACATCTGTATTTGAAGACAAACTTTGATTTTTCTCTTGAGGCTTAGAAGTTATAGATGTTTGTATATTGTAGTAGAATGCCCACCATAGGTTAAATCTGTATTTCCTTTTCCTCTCTAATGAAAGAAGTTTATCGTGACTAAGCATCCTATTCTGCCTTGTTTAAGAAGAGTCCTGATATAATTATTAATAGTGCCCTTTTTAAAATGTCCCAGTTTAAGAAACAAATTAAACAAACTCTATATTCATCTAGAAAAGTGTCATAAAATAACCTTTATGTCACTGGAGATCGTTTTCTGTGAATGGTCCTTGCCCAACTAAAAGAAGAAGAGCTATGAATATCTTGGAATCCCTCTGAAACCATAGAGGATAAAAACACTTTTGAGTTACTGAGGTATCCTCCCCCAAAAGAGAGTTTGAGCAAGGTTTTAGTATGAGAGAAATCAGACTCTTTGATCCCAAAGGAGAGAGAAGAGACATAGTTCTGGGTCTATAAGTGGACAGCCGTCAGACCACAACAACCCAGGAAATCTGAGGCTGCTAACGCTCCGAGAGGTGCCTGTGTGAGAAAGAGCCAGGCTTAGTGTTGGAAGAAGGGCATTGGACTCCCACTAAGGATCCCTATGACCTGGGCAGGGTCTAGATTAGTCTAGAACCACAGAACTATCACAGGTATGACCAACACCATTTCTCTTAAGAGCAGACTACAGTGACGTCATGTAACAGCCAGAGGCAATGGGAGCAGATCAGACTCATTTTCTCTCCTTGCTTAGATATGAAAGCCAGGCTCTTGCTTCTCCCTTGCTCCCCAGTAGTCTTGGAAACAAGAGACAAAGCAGATGGGGGCTCAAGAGATTGTTTGAAAAGAATAAAAGAAAGCTGGCTTTAACTTAATACCAAGCTTGCAGAGGAATTTACCCAAGACAGACAAAAAGAACATGGCCTAAATGACAACAAGCAATTTTAGCTACTATTTGAGAAGAACGTCTTAAACACAGACAGAAGGTCCATACCTGGACTTGTTCAAGACACAGAGTGGCCTGCAGTCAAATAGGCACATGATCTACGTGAGTCCTGAAGTCAGACAACGACCAGCATCTTCCGCTCCTGAACAACCCACTGGGAGTTAGGTCTGGGCTTGATAACAAAGATCAAAGCACAGTCTTCTCCTTGTCCAGTAAGAAAAAAATGCTGATTCTTAGAAGTGACAGGACAATGACATGGTTTATAGTGCTTAGAACTGTCTTGAGGACCATCTGAAACAGAGAAGGTTTTTCTACACATGGAGCTATTATCAGAATGGCTGCCAAAAAACTAAGACTCTGAAAACCAAAATCCAAAGCTAACAGTGCTATTGGGAATAAGTGCCTCTGTTTATCACCACTTGTCATTATAAATAGGTCTCATCAGAGACACCATGAGACTCAATGAAGAAGAATGGATAAAAGCCAAGAGCACTGGAGAATGTATGGAAACTACACATGTAAAGAAGATTGATTAAAAAAAAAAAAAAGACAAAGAAATTCAAGGTAAAATTATATAGGAGGACAAAGAAGATGGAAAGAACATAAAAGGCACCCAAAACATGGCACATGCTTTGCAAAAACTACTGATATAGTAGCATGATTTTAGGGGAAAACTCCTCAAAACAAAAGGATAGTCAAGAGATGTGAATAGGTTTACACTGGTAGAAAAAAAATGAGTGAGAATCTAAGAATAAGACCCTAGATGAAGAGCTACTTTTTTTTTCCTTTTAGGTACAAGGCCAGTATTTATATAGTCCAATGCTTACATTTATAGCTATGTAACAAGTGAGGTGGCACATTGATTGAGTCACCCAGGGAAGCAGTCATGGATCTGGTGGGTATGTGTATTGAATTCTCTGATCGCTAAGTGAACGGCTCCACGGGATGGCACGTGGGAATTGCCCACTGCTTCTAGTCCGGCCAGCCCCTCACTTCCATGAAAAGTAAGTTCATTTCTTTACAAAGAGCTTGATGCTTCAAAGGGAAAACTACAGATTAAATCTCATCTCTCATCTCAATGAAAGTTGAAAAGGGTTAGTTACTGCCAATTATGAAATACTTCTATTGTTGGCTATTTGGTGGTGAGGTGTCATTTTTAAAAACTGGTTTCACTGATAATTATGCAGCAATAAGGTTTATGTTCTAACTTCTCTGAGATTTGGTCAGTATTTTCTCAGGTTTGAAACAGAAGTAGGTTCTTTGCAAAACTATATTCTCAAGTCCTTATTCATCGCATCAAGTACTGATTTGGGAAATCAAAAACTCTCAGTAAAAACATCATGATTGATCTAATTAGTGAATTGGATCCCTTTAAGAACTGTTTTGAGTAACACTTAATAAAGAATGAATCATTTCGTTAATAGCCAGGCAAAAGAGCTTGTGGAATTTCACTCTACTTACCACTACCCCCCCCCCCCCAGTCCTATGAATTGATTGGGTTGTTAAATACAGTTGCGAAACGTATTTGCAAGAACTAAGCAAACTCAAACATATAAAGGATGTTAGGCATCCAGTGAGGTATAAAAAAGTAACCCTTGTGTTATAGAACAGAAGACAAAAAGAATAATTGTGAACTAATCCAAGTAAACAGGATGTGCTGTCATAATCAATTTAACGTCAAGTACAAGGATCTAGCAATCTGAATCAGGAATGAAAACAAGGAAACGCTTCCCTCTCAGCCAGTCCTCAGGAAGAGTGCCAGCCCTTGTAGGTGCATGTCCAGGGAAGCTGGGAGGGGGGCCTCCCTGTTGCACATCTTCGTTTGTATTTCCCACCTTGTTAAACTCTTTACTCTGTGACCACGGGCAAGACATTCATTCAACAAACAGGTATCGATGCGTACACTGAACCAGGTTCCTAGCACACTGCGTTCAATGCCTCTTTTGTCTGTAAACTGAAAAACAACAAATACCCTTGCTTGCCTCGATTTAGCAACTAATGGGGAAAGGACCATTGATGAGACAAAGACGCAGCTCTAGTACATGTTTAATTACTTATTTAATATGTGACCATGAGCAAGTTACATCCTTGTAAAATGTCTTGTAAATAACTGTCCCCACATATGGCCAAACATAAGCTCTTATAAAATTGTAAGTGATGACAAATATTAAGCCAGCTGCTATGTTTTTCATCTGGAAAGGCTCTTAAATCCCAGACTGACAGATGTCAAAGAGTTTTGTTACCGAAAGGGATGATTGGTAATTTCACCCTCCCCTTTGCTCTACTGCCCTCCAAATGGGCGTTTGAAACACCTTCCTCCTCCCCTTGACAGTGATGGGCACACAGTGCCAGCCAGTCCTGTCGTGTCGCAATCAGAAAGCTTTAAGGTGGTGAGTCTGGAGCTGTGGAGCCATGCCCCTACGACGTAAACAAAGCTGGTCTGGGATAATTAAGCCAACGCTCTGCTTCTCTAGCAGAGATAAGAGACAAAGAGAATTCTGATGGAATATGAGTTAGCTCTAGCCTTCTGGAGACTTCTCAGGGCTTGTGTCTCATGTCTTCCTTCAGTTGTCATCTCTTTTTTTGTGTAAGGTAATTTGGATTGGTTTCTTGTCACCAATGCAAAGGCTGACCCACAGGAAAAGGCAGACACACTCACATTTCCTTCACTCTTGGTTTAATGCTAGCTATGAGAATGCTTGGGGCTGGGAAAATAACCAGAACTCTTGTATGAGGGAGATTCAAACACAGTCTCTGGTTTTGGTGGAGAAGGAATGGATGCTGATTTTTTTTTTTTTTTTTTTGACAGGGCAGTGGTGGCAAGGAGGGAA
This sequence comes from Rhinolophus sinicus, assembly GCF_057876585.1. NCBI lineage: Eukaryota > Metazoa > Chordata > Mammalia > Chiroptera > Rhinolophidae > Rhinolophus > Rhinolophus sinicus. The sequence continues at coordinate 88,369,798 of NC_142503.1, forward strand.
TGAGCCTGGGGTTCTCTGGTCTAGGTTTGAGTTCAGGCCCCCAAAGCTACGCCATCCTGACCTTTAACCACAATTAAGTATTAGAGGCGTAAACAGGATATGAATCCTGGCATTGCAACCAACTAAGTTTTGACTTTGAAACACTCACATAGCCTTCCCAGGACTGATTTTCATCTATAAAGTAAGGTCTCTCTTTGTAAAGTGCTGTAATTCTTGAAACTCTCATGAAAATTTACTTTAAACTTAACAAAAAGTAACTGAGAAATGCTATACAAAAAGTGGATAGGTAGCAATTTAGATGAAAATAGTTGAGTCATCCTATGTTTATTTTTAATAACGTTTACAATAACAATAACTAAAACATATAGTATTACAATATGACAGGCACTGTTCTAAATGCATTACCCATGTTGTCATTTAATCTTCACCTCAACTCTATGAGATAGATCTGTTATCCCCATTTTACAGTTGAAGAAACTAAGGCACAGAGAAGTTAGGTAACTTGCCCCAGGCTACCCAATTAGCATTTCAGAAAGAGGAACGTAACTCATGCAATTCATGTCCGAAGTCCACTTAAATTTGCTACATGTCTCTTGTTAAGTGTACCTACCTTCTCTGCCTGGCACAAAGTAGAATTCAACAAGTGTTTATTAAATGTTAGCAGATGAATAAAATGACCTTCATGAAGGCATCGATAACAACCCCAAGTGATATATTTTTTCAAAGTCGTGGCGGCAGTTAGTGGGGGTAGCTACCTGTCCTTGGGGACAGGAAAGCCTGTGGGGAACACTTTGCAACTACACTCCCAAATGCACAGTCATTTTTGCCATGTTTTGCCTACAGTTCTTGGAGCATCATATGCAAAGGCTGAGTTTTGTTAAAGGTAGGGCAATCTTTGTATAATTTCCTTGGAAATTGGATTGTACTAAACAGACTGGCTTTTGACAAGCCGTCCTACCTCAAGCCGGTAGATAAAATCATAGGAAGTGAAATATTGAAGACAAAGAAGAGCAGAAGAATATATTCACTGAAAGTACTCATTTTTTCCCCGATTTGTTAAATGAAGGTACTGTTTCCTCTCTCATCAGAGACCTACATAAAAACAGTTCTTTTATAGTACCCAGGGAGTTGGCAGAAATGGCTTCTGTAACTAGAGTCTATAATTCGAACAATGTCCCTACAACAAGATTGATTGAAAACTGTATAGTAAGTAAATTGCAATTCAGATCAGGGTAAAATTTTGATGAGTAACCCCACTGTCCCTTTAAACAAGTGTCAGATTTTCCTACATTAACTTGACTGAAGAATTATGTTGCCAGAGTCAAACTCTGGTGGTTTAGCAAAACCACCCCCTTATCAGAATGCTGAGATCAAGTTTATTAATCCTTACCAGCAGAGCTTATCTAAGCAATGGAAAAGGCCATTGTAATGATTATCTACCATGTGGTTTTACAAAACAACCGAAGTTTAGTGACTTGCACTTTTATTGTCTCCTGGCTGCTAAGATCTAAGGAACCCAAAGGCTTAAAGATTAATTCAAACTCGAATCATGACAACTGCCAGGATTTGGAAATTTCAGATTATAAGGACTACTGATAGCTCTCACGTGATCAGAACAATAGCTGTGGAAAAAAACTATTAGGTCACTGCATCTACGATCCCCCTGCCAGTTCTAGAGAAGCAATTAGAGCCTCCCTTGCTCTGGTGTTGTTCGGCTGTGTGCAGAGGCACAGCTTTAACTCCTTGTGGTGTTAAGGTTGACTGGGGTGAGCGACGGGGCCCTGCCCATCCAGACGGGGGAGAGGGACACCTGTCCAAGCTAAATCCCGGACTGAGCCCCTGGGTGCGCTTAAACGTGGATCTCAAACAGGACGTTCTGGGACTCTTATTTTGCAGAACCTTGTGGGAATACAGACGCAGGAGCAACACCTCGCCAAGCCCAGAGAAGATGGAAACGCTCCACAAAGGGACCAGTCTCCTGAGTTCAGCCCATGGAAAAGCCCTGCCGGTTTGAGCTCAGACATCTTTCCAGTTGCACCAGGACGCAGGTGCATGTCCTCACTTGTCAGATGGCTTTTGAATTATTTGCACAAGCTGGGAGAGTGTGTGGACTGAATGCTTTCTAGATGGAAATACAGTGTTTTTTTTAGAGACTGCACTAGAGCTTTAAGGAAATCCCTACCGTGAAGCTAATCCTAATGTCAAAGGAGAAGTTATACAAGCCAGAAAATGAGGTTTGGCGTGATCAAAACAATTTACTCTTATTCTTGTCTAGAAAATTAACTAATAAAAACTGAATTGAAAAAATGACTTCCTTTTGCCTTTTCTGACAGTTCGCACAGATTAGACTGATGGAGAGATGCCAGACTGGAAATAAATTTCTGCCCTTGGGCCCCACGTTAGATGGCTTCAGAAGCATTCCAAACAGTATGCTTGCTCCATACTGTAGCAGAAACCTAGGAGAGAGACCTTCGGATTCAATTTTGAACTTGTAGATAATTTACTTTAAAAAAAACATAATTCAAATGTTTTAGCCCAGCATAGACTGTAAACTCCTTGAGGGCTGAGATTAGGCCCCTCCTTCCGCTGTGGGGCCACACACCCCTCTGGAACAGTGCTCACCGCTATTACTGCAGCCAGCCTCTAGGATGGCTCTCGAGGACCCCTGCCTCCTGGCAGTCACACGCTGTAAATTATCTCCCACACTGTTCAGAAGTTGGTTTGTGTGAACAATAGAGTATGATGGAAGTAACAGGATGTCACCTCTGAGATTAGGTTATAAAAGACCGTGGCTTCCTTTTGGCACTCAGTCTTTCTCTCTCTCTCTCTCTCTCTCTCTCTCTCTCTCTGGGAAAAAGCAGTGTGCTGTGTTTGAGCAGCCTTATAGGGTGGGTCACATGACCAGAACCTGCAGGCCTACCCACGGTCACATGTGTGAGCTAGAGCAGATTCACTAAACCCCAATCCAGCCTTGACATGACTGCAGCCCCAGCCAAGGGCTTGGCATCATCTTTGTGAAAGACTCTGAGCCAGAACCACCCAGTCAGGCTGCGCCTGAATTACTCAGCAACAGATAATTTATATAACTGCAGACCCTGTACCCCTTCTCACAGTAGATGTTCTACAAAACTCTCTTGACTACAGGCATGAGGGAGGCAACCAGGGACATAAATAGCTGAGGAAGAGTCCAAGTGGGTTACACATTTTTTCAGTGGTCCTGATCTAAATATTTCTATTCAGCTACCCCTGTACCAAAACCATCTTCCTTGCCTCCTAGGGAAAACTGCATGATCCTGTCCTAGTTTGACAACTTCTCATTTCAGCTGAAGAACTGTGCTCATGTAGTTTGCTTTAAGGTGGTTCCCCTCCTGCCTCAGTTACAGGAGATGCACCCATTACATGTTCATTCATTCATTCAACAAACGTTTAATCAGTGCCACCATTCTAGGTGCTGTGGCTACAACACTGAATAAAACTAATAAGGCCCCTTGCCGCAGGAGCTTACAACTAGCATACTCTCCAGATAAGCTGTATGTCCCAAACTACAGAGCTGTCCTTTTGACCTCTTCTGCCGGCTACCTGGGCTCTGAATCCCCATCTAAGCTCTTGCTTATGGGGACCCAGCACTAGACAGCCCTGTCAATGGCAGCCGGAAAGACATACTTCTTCTATAAGAAGCAGCACTTATAACAACCTTTAGCAATGACAGGTAGTCATTTAGCCCATGACCGAGACAACTGCATAACGCAGTTATGAGCACATTCAATAGAGGCAGGAATTTGTCACACATATCTTGCTTCTATCCTTCTAAGGTATTTGTTCCAGGCATTGAACACTGTTCCTTACACCATAAAATTTTAATAAATCATATTTTTAATCAGCTGACAAACATTCTAATGTGACATTTCCTGCCCAACATCCAACTGGACCGAGACCATGAGGATCAGTCAGATACAACCAATTCACTTAAATAAAAATTACATGATAAATGGTATCTACAATGCACATGTAATCATTTCCATGCCTCAGATGCTTTTCCCACTCACTTTGGCTTATTTTTATTCTAGCACATACTCTAAGTTGGGGGAAAACTCATGTTTCCCATGTTACTGCAGCCAGAAAATAATTTGTTGGCAAAACAATTATCACAAAACCATATTGCTGGGAGGCCGGATGGCTCAGATGGTTAGAGCGCGAGCTCTGAGCAGCAGGGTTGCCGGTTGGTTCTCGCATGAGCCAGTGAGCTGTGCCCTCCACAGATAGATGGAAGGACAACGACTTGGAGCTGATGGGCCCTGGAAGGACACACTGTTCCCCAATATTTCCCAATAAAATAAAATAAAAGTAAAGCATAAACAAAAAACGTATTCCTGACTCTGCACCCCCGTCAGCCTCAGTTCCTCCCAAAAGTATAAAAATTCTCAAGAACTACTTCCTCTAAGTTCCACACACCAGTCTTCATGGTGGCCTGACTGGTGCTGGCCCTCTTTTGTCCTAGATATAGGGGGACATTTGCCTGTTCCATGGACACCAAAACCAGCGGCCAGCATGCATGCCCACCATTTCGTGCAGTGCCCCGAACCATGAGTGCACAACTCTGAGCCAAGGCCGCAGTCGCGTCAAGCTGCGAGGCCCCTTTTGGGTGAAACTGCTGGAACTATTACACAGGAACCAGGGATGAGTCTGGGTAGGAGGGATTAATTTGAGGGGGTAGGCCACAATGTCACCTCTTTTCTCTAGCTGGTCTCCCTTTCTTTGTGGGAATGAAATTTTGCTCAGGAGACTCCCCAACACAGCACATTCCCTACCTCCTCTTAGCACATTTTTCAAACTCATTCACATGTGCCTCAATGCTGAAGGCTTAAACTAAGACACCTGATTTAAGGGTATACGAGGAAAACTAGTTTGGGAGCCAGATTAACCTGTGTACTTCCAGAGTACGTAACAGTTATTTGTGCAAGTCACCAAAAAGCCTGGAAAACCTAATACAGAAAAAGTCTACAAACAAATAATTGAATTTTTTTATTCATGTCCCTTGGATTTATCAACAAAAACCTATTTCTTGTCTTCAACATTGTCATTTCAGTTCTAAAATTTACAATCAGAGCCAAACTGGTTAATCACCCTTATTCGGTATGTTAATTTTTAGAAAGCCTTTGAAATACGTGATGACAAGTTCAGCGCATGAGAAAGAAGAGGAAAACCTTTCATTTAGAGAAACTGGATTTTTTTCAGTTGTAAGGAATGAAACGATTTCATTGGTATGAGGTTTATCTGTGATTTTTTTAAAACAACAAAAAAATAATTCCTTTTCTGTGGTTCAGAGAATAAAGAGGGTTTTAACTAAGCAGTTAAGACTATGGACTCAAACTGCATTCACAGCTGTTACTTTCACTCTGCTTATGCATTACTTGGGTGTGTTCTATTTCTTTAAGGTTACATTTTATAAGACAATTTTTTCATAACAGATACATTTTGAATTAAATACACTTCAAGATAAATTCATTAAGATAATTAAAGTATATAACCTAGAGCTATGAACAAGAAAATTATGGGAATAGGTTCAAAATGAAGGTGAACACAGTGTTTCAACACACCTAAAAAAATAACATAAAAATCAGAGAGCTACAATGGTACTATATTATGCAACCAGTGGAATAGACAGACAATTCAGCATTTTCTTTCCAGAAGTTCACAAAAAAGACCATCTGTAATCTATATGCTATACTGACCTAAAATTTGACTTTTAAAAAACTAGTCCTTATAGGCTTAGAACATTTCCTGCTGACGAATATACACATTCATTTTAGATGTTGAAATAATAAATATATCTGGAAATATCAAAAGATATAAATAATAAATCTTGAAAAAGAATGGATAAAAAAATTGCAAAGCATTGGTATCGATTATTTCAGGGTGGGGGAAAGGGTCATTTTTGTTGTCTTCTTTACACTACATGATTTTCTATAATGAACAGATTTGCATTAGAGGAGGAAAAGGAAGAGGAGGAAAATACCTGCCCAGACCCATTTGTGTGTTTGTCCCATTCCTTTGGCAAAACACTGTAATAACTTCCTTACTCAAAACTGGGTCACTTAAGCCTTACTTACTCAGGTGTTGGTGCTGTATGTCCCATGGGAGTATGTGGAATGACACATTCCTCGGGCTCAGGGAAGACCATGCAAACTGTTCTCTTGGTTTCGTACACTATCAAGTGCCACAAACAATGTGTGGTTAGTGTCCTTTTTTATTAACGGAAGATGACTGTCATCTTTAAAAGGAAGCAAGCAAAGGGTGGATTTAAGCCTGACTCTCGTTAAGGAGAGAAGGTCGCAAGGCCAGGATGGACTGCAGTAAGAGAAGAGCAATATTCAAACGCAGCAAATATAGTACAGATCTTCTCTCCAGGGCTTTGGACTTTGTGGTAGGCATTTCTGTGAATAAAGATTTATACATTGTTTCTAAGAACACTTCCGTTTTTAAATTCTATTCCATCTATGAGCTAAGGGTTCAGAAGATAGCACCATGGTTCACTAGCTTGGTTTCCCTGCCTCCAAACAGAAAGGAATAAATGGGGCCATTAAATGCCTGTGGAAAGAAAGAAAAAACCTATATGTACAGGCATGTTCTATATAAATGTAAATAACAGGATGTCAGAATAGAAAAGGTGTAAGATTATTTCAGTGGTACCCACACATTAATGAAAGCCAATTTGCAATTAGGTGATTAACACAAGAGCCAGTGGTAACAAGCAGTGTGTTCTTATTCCAGACATCTTTGCTACAAATTGCTGTTAATAGTTTCTCCCTGTATTTTCTTTTTGTATTTTGACTGCATGGTGATGATATAAGGTAATTGCAGAGCAACTGCAAAATGGTGCATGTTATTTCATGCAAGCTATTTAGTAACTATGTCAGGTAACCAACCATACAATGAAAACCTTTTGATTACAAGATAGAACTGCTTGCATTACCCAGCTGGTTCACCTTGAACTAAAAGTTCATTCCTAAAGCATCCCGTTTGTCCCAGGCTGTGCCCTGACTCTGGTTGAGTGCTCCTGCAGCTCTAGGCATGCAGGGATGCTCCCTCATTCCTCTGTGCTGGGTACCAAGGGCTGGGCTGCAATCGCTACTTGGATCCACTTAGTCTGGTTAGCAACACCCCAAAGACTCTGTTCGGCATGGATTCTATCAAGAATGCAAAAATATAATTGTTGATGACTCAGCCCCCACTAAGGAATAAACTAAAAAGAACTTCCTTCATAGCTAATTTAAGCAAATCCATGCATACCTACACATATTCACTCTAAGGAATTTGAAGTTTGGAATTAATCCCTTTCAGCAGTCTTTCTCATTTTTCCTCATTAGGGAATGGTGACTCATTTAGCTATGTGTGCCTAAGAATAACATACTAGCTATGGTCTTGTGTCCTCTTTTTCTTCCATCATTTTGGTTACATGTTATTTGCTGATATTCCTCTGTTTTGTGCTCTTCCACTTCCTACCTTAGTATATTATGTGTCACAGCTATTATTTTCTTTAGTAAGTTTGACTTGCTAATATACAATGCATATTCAGTATCTTTGATGGTAATTGCTCAAAATTCAATTACTAAATACACATAATGGACTGTATTTATAGCTCTAGCTATTGCTCTTCCTAATTTGCTATGGAACTTAGAAACTGAATGAGAGAGAGAGAGAGAGAGAGAGAGAGAGAGAGAGAGAGAGAGAGAGAGAGAGAGAGGAAGAGAGAGAAAGAAAGACTCCTTTCCAGGCCCTCTGTGAAATACCTGCCTCTGTGAATGACTTCTCTCAGGCACCCTGGCTTTTGATAGTGTGAGAATGACTAACTTTCAGGCCGGAGGCTACTGGGAGGGAGAAACTAGATCCTATTGTGCATAAATGGATCACCTTATTGAGTGTGTTCTCCAGCTCCAGGAGGCCTGTTGCTTAACTATTTCAGCACCACAGGTGGGTCGGCTACCACTGGTGTGTCTAAAAGAAACCTTGATCTTTTTCATCTTTTTCCATGGGACTTGGGGGTATGAGCAACGGCAAAAAGTTTAAGTGGCACTTTTAGATCTGCATGAGAAAAGTTTTATTTTATCTGAAAATTGCATTCTAAAAGTTTATCAGGTTAAAACATTTCACATTGCAGAGAAATACCAATGTGCTTTTTTTCTGGACTCCAAAAACTTTCAGTACTTCTTGTTCTCATAAGAGCTGATTAGTACCAATATCCTGCCTTGTGGTCCTGAGTGAAAGAGACACCCCAGCATGGCTGTTCTAATACACCTCACCTTCAGCACCAACTCTTCCCAGGGGCCCTTCTCTGAACTTCCTGTCTTGGTCAATACTCTCCCTTCTCCAAAATACCCAGACCTGAACCTACAGAGTTCTCCTTGACTCCTACTAATGGGGCACCCACACACATTATCAGGTAGGAAAATCCTGTATCTTTGGAACCATAAAGGCAGGAAAGATAAATTCAATTTTTCAAATACCTAGTGGAAATTATCTATTGACTCATTAGACCACATGGATTTCTTTGTTTGGGCTGGAATTATTTTATATCATTATGGTTCCTTATTATCTCAGGATTAGTAAAACATTCCACTGGCTTTTGATGGCATCAGAATTCCTAAAACATGAATGTACATCAGACTTAAATTTTAAATGTTCATCATGTGATTGACCTCAGATACGGACACAGTAACAAAGACCTTCAACTGAAAGCAGTAACATATTTTTAAATGTCTCCTCACTTGCTCAAGTTTGGTGCTTCTTCTCACAGGCAAGACAAGTGCTGTGATTCTGAGCCCTGGGGGATTAAAAACAGTTACTTCCTATCTATTATAGTGGGGAAAATACTGATCTCAGATGGAATACATTGCCTTTGTTTAGTTAAATCCAGTTCACTTCATAACCAACCTTTCAAATCACAGAATCACAGGTATAGAAAGCTGGGGACTCACCAGTATAGCCTACCTGCAACACTGCTCTTATCTCCATCTGCTCCACCTCATTCCAACTGCAATTGCCCTAGTTTACTTCCTTTCCTTTTATTTGGGCTGTTATAAAAGACTTCTAACTAGGCTTCCATCCTTCTGCCCTCTCGATTATGTACATTGCTACTTAATCCTGATCAAAAAGTGTCAAGACATCTCTATTAACATCCTAAGTACAAAATTCCTTACCCTGGCACTTAAGCCCTCTGAAATATAGCTGCAACCTCCATGCCAAGCCTTAACTCCCATTACTGCACAACAAAATGCCTGTGTCTGCCAAGATGTACTGCTTCCTACTACTAGTATTAATCATAGCAGTTGTGTTATGGATACCAGGACCGGAAAGGACCCAAAGGGCACTCAGAGAGTTAGGAAGGTCAGCTTTATTACGCAGGCGGGTTCAGCGGGATCCTTCCCAAAAGACTGAGTTCCTAACAAGGTTTCGAGCAGGTTTTTATGAGTTGGGGACTTCCTGGAGTTGGGGAAGGGGTAGGTGTTGTCTGGTGATTGGCTCGGGGTGTGGCTTGGAAGGGGTTACGCAGAAGTGGGCTGGGGCTTAGGGTGGGGACTTCTCTCTCAGCTTGGGCCACCGTTTTAGGTCAGTTTCTCCCATCAGTTGGACAAAATGTTCTCTGGGTTTTTGACTGCATGTGTTCAACTGCTGACTCGGGCTTATTGGCTCTGACTTTAACCAAGTTCTTTAAAACCGATCTGCAAGTTAATCTCCTCACTGGCAAAATTGAAATAACTCCAAAAAGTAGCTATTATTTTTATTATTTAAAGTGCTCTTCAGTTTTTTTCCTCTCAAATGTGCTCATTCTTTTTCTCTGGGTTAAACACTCTCTGTCCATTTTCAGTCTCTCTCAGAGCAATCGTTCAAGAGTTATCTCTGAAAAAGCCATGTGAGGATCCCCTGGGAACTTGTTGGAAAAAGACAAATTTGCAGGCCCTATCTCAGACTTAGTAAATCAAAAATATTGAGTGTGGGACATAGCAATCTGTGTTTTAACAACCCTTCCAGGTAATCTTAAGGCACAGTAAACTTGGAGACTTAAGATCCATCTCAAATGCTATCACCTACGTTTTCTCCTTATCCTTCCCTGGGTACTTGATCTCTTGCCCCATTCAAAGCTACAGAGCACTTTGCACCATCCCTTGGTATTTATTTTCTTTGCCTTATCCACATGTGTATATTCACCTTATTTCCCACCTTCCCTGTGCCAAATTATGAACTTTTTACAAGAAGGAACTTTGCATACTAATCTTCAAATAGGAAGTGGGGCTTAACAGAGTTTCTTTCAAATGTTTGTTTTACTAAATGGAGTCCAATTATCTTAGTAGTCAAGGTATTAGAGACTGAATAAAGAACTAGAAATAGAGGGAAAACTTGCTTTTGAATACCTACAGGCATACCTCACTTTATTGCGCTTTGTTGTGCTTCACAGATATTGTTTTTTTGTTTTTTGGTTTGTTTTTTTTACAAATTGAAGGTCTGTGGCCACCTTGTATCATCAGCAAGTCTATCAGCGCCATGTTCCCAACAGGCTCAGACGATGGTTAGCATTTTTTTTAGCAATAAAGAATTTTTCAACTAAGGTATGTACATTTTTAAAAACACAATGTTATTGCACACTTATAGGCTACTGTGTAGTTTATATGCACTGGGAAACACAAAAATTCATGTGACTCGCTTTATTGAGAGATTTGCTTTATTGCGGTGGTCTGGAACGGAACCTGCAATATATGTGAGGTGTGCGTGTATTAAGAAGTCCCGTGCCACAAAACAGAGCAGCAACATGGATTAAGTGCTACAAGTTCTTAATTGGAAGCTGAGTTTCAAGATAGGTAGAGGAGTGAAATTTCCACCCTTGATAGGTGAAAATTCCATCCTTGACAATCATCTCTTCAATTCCTTGATTCTGTAGTGTGAGCCATTTTAAAAACAACTTTCTAAATGCATGATAATGCGTGGGGGGATATAGTATCAAGGGTTGAGGCAAAATGAATATACCAAGACTGATCTTCCTATAAAAGTGCTTTCTATTTTATCTGTCTACAAAAGGAATACATGATGTTATTTATTTTCCCCAGTTTGCCTTAAATAACTTTGAGCTTGGAAATGAAACTAAGCTTAACCTATTACATTGCAGCTCCAGTAAAAACAACACAGTCTCTGTTCTTTGAGTGCATGGAGTTTGTCAAATAGCAAAGGAAAGAGAGTACTATTTGTTAAAACATCATTTACTAATTAGTACCAATAAGCAATTTTTTTTCAATAAGCAATTTTTTAAAAGAAGGAACTAGCTATCTAGACTTTTGCAAATCATGTGTGCACAGCTGTATATACATTAATGAGATCATTATGAACCAAAGCACTTTTGATTGATTGCATAATTGATATCCAGCTGATAGTTGGGCAGCAGTTGAGCAGAAGCCCAATTTTCAAGCAGTTTATAAGTTAATATGACTTTCAAGTGATGGAAAAGGAATCCATTGTTACTAGTAAAAACTTGATTTCTTTTGATCCAGTGCTTTGGCTATACTATTTACTTTTGGGGAGGTGTCTTTCAATTCTCCACAGCTTTAACAAATTGATGCACAGCCGGAACTCGTAGGTAATCAAAGGCCGTGCTATCACGCTGTTCTAACCACATCTATCAGATTGTTTTTTTTCACCTTTGGCAAAGAGTCACACGCCGCTGCCCTGTCTGATGTAAGGCACCAGCCCATGAAACAAAATACAGGTAAAGGTGATTAAAAGATTCTCTTGTCTTTTAAACTTTTTCACAACCCTAGCATCTACTTTCTCCAGTCATTATTTGAGAAAAAACAAAACAAAACAATAGTCATGTTAATGACAGAATGCTAAATAGGAAGTTGTTTGGCAGATAAAGTCAGAGCCATACAACTTCTAATAGGTACTTTGATTGCTCTTTATTTCTGAGGCCCTCAACTTTAAAGGTTACTTCTAGAAGCCTCTAGAAAGAGAGCTCTTGGCAAAATTCTAAGAGACACCGAAACTGCTTTTGGAAAACTCTGCTTGCTGTGGCTGGTTATGGAACAAGATGATAGCAGAGATTTCAGTGACGCCCGCACATGAGTCACAGCACACAAAACTGTATTCACCTGCTAGTAAAAACCAAACAAAAGAAATGATTCTAGAATCCTTACCTTCGTGATAGTTACAGTTTTCAAAAATAAACATGGGGAAATGTGGTCATGAAATAAAAAGCAGAACTTTCTCATGGAAATGGCACTAAGAGAAAATGCAAGCTCTATTGCAGAGATTTAAGACATGCAAATTATAAAAGCAAGCAGGGATGAACCTTGAACACATTCTGGTAAGGGAAATAAGCCAGACACAAAAGGACAAATATTGTAGAAGTCCACATATATGAGGTCCCTAGAATTGACAAATCATGAAGACAGAAAGTACAATGGAGGTTACCAGGGCCTGCGGGGAGAGAATAGGAGGTTTAATGGGTACAGAGTTTGATGGTGAAAAAGTTCTGGGAATGGATAGTGATGATGGCAGCATAACATTGTAAGTGTATTTGATATCACTTAGTAATTGTACACTTTAAATTGGTTTAAAGGGTAAACTTTACGTACATTTTACCACAATAAAAAATACATATAATGAAAACAAACAAGCAAACAAAAACAGCAAGTAGGCAGACCATATGACAGAAACTACTGATGCTAAAACGTTATCAACCTGGAGAAAAAAAAAGAATTTTCAGAACTAAAAAAGAAGGAATTAGACTGGATTCTCATCTGCAAGAATTATATCATGTTTTCCATAGAGGGGAAAAAAAAAAAGGAAATCAAATGATAGAATAGAAAATCAGCTAGGACTGAGTAGTGCTGGTTCTAGATTGGAGGTGGCCATAAGCAGGATTAAATAATATCATCTATTTACAGTGCTTTTTAAAAGTCAATCTATTCCTTAGACTATCATCCTTACATGTGAAGAGGAAAAACAAGGAAGGGACTGTCACTGATAAAAAGCTGGCTGGAGAGGAAGACAGACCACAGAGTCCAAGGATACTGGATTGAAGCACAAAGGATAAAATTGTATTTAAAGCCCAATAAAAAAATGAAAAAGGAAGAAATTAGAAAATCTGGCCCTGTAACGTTTGTCCAACACTTGAGATTCAGTGATTTGGTGATTCAGAGGAAATCTTTAGAAACATTTGAAACACCAGCCTCAAGTAGTAAGAAATGATAGGAAAAGATAATCCAGGATAAAAAAGGATTCACTTTTGTTAATAATTTAGCATAAAAAAATACCTCTACTGTATTTATGAAAGCAGCGTTTCTTCAAGGATGGTCATCAGACCGTCTGCAACAGCATCTCCAGGGAAGTCGTTTGAAAGGCCTGTTCCTGGGCTTCTCCCCAGACCTACTGAGTCAGAGACTCTGGGGCTGGCAATCTATGGTTTAACAACCCCTCCAGGTGATTCTAATGGTAAAAAATAAAGTCTGAGAACCAGCGCCTGAGGAAAGAACTGGCACAGAGATAGTTAGCAAGGTCTGCAGGGAGTTAGCCAGACTGAATCCCAGGGAGAAACACTGGCAGGCTTCTTGCTGGAAGCAGCTGCTCTGGAAAGTGGGACAAACACTGATGCCCACAGGGAGGATTTTCTTCTCCTTTTTCCAGGAGGTTGTCTTATTTGACTCAGGGAAACTACCATGTTTCCCCAAAAATAAGACCTAGCTGAACCATCAGCTCTAACGCGCCTTTTGGAGCAAAAATTAATATAAGACCAGGTATTATATTATATTATTATATTATATTATATATTATAGAGGCCGGGTCTTATAGCAAAATAAGACTGGGTCTTATATTAATTTTTGCACCAAAAGACGCATTCGACCTGGTTGTCCGGCTAGGCCTTATTTTCGGGGAAACACGGTACTTGTCTGTTGCTAGAATAAGTAAACCAACGCTGTACAGAAATTTGGAAAATGACTTCTAATGAGACAGTACAGGACACTTCCTGCTTTCCGAATACCTGCTCCCTCTCTTTCCCTCTACATTTCTCCTTATTGGAAAGAGATCTGCAACTTATCATGCAGATTTCTTCAGATCTTTCAGAATTTGTTTTCATTTCTTACCATTGGCAAAAAGACTTTCCAAGTCAGGCTCACCTGTTACAACTGTCCCAGTGCAGGCATGCCTTGTTTTCTTGCTCCTCGCTTTATTGCACTTCGCAGATGTCGCATGTTTTGCAAATTAAAGGCAAGACCCTCCACCAGCAAAAAGGTTACAACGTGCTGGTTATGACATGCTTTATTGTGGTGGTCTGCAAATGACCCCACAATATCTCCAAGGTATTCCTGCATTTCTACAACACAATAGTTCAATTGCAGATTTAAGGAGTCTCATTAGATGTGTGTGTGTGTGTGTGTGTGTGTGTGTGTGTGTGTTTAATCTTTGTTCTTTTTTGTCATAAAATATTTAAAAACAACAGCCATACATAAACTAGTAGTAAAGCCCTCTGTCCATACTTGCACTAAGGTTATGAACCCCCCCCCTTATCTTTAATATGCTGTCAAATGTTACTTTTTTTTTTTTAATCCATGTGCATACATTTCTTTTATAACATCTTCAAGTTGAATGAATATTAGCATTTTTCCTTCGTATCAGAAGCATTCTCACTTTTCTTGAACTGGACTGAGAGTCTAAATTAATTCTACATTTTTAAGCCCATGACCTGCCCCTCACCATTGCTGCTTTCTACCCCATCCCAGGCAGTATTCAGAAAGAAAAAGATCCAGTACTCTTTCTTGGTTCAGGACCTACTTCCCAAACCATCATGTGTCCCACCTTACTTTCCAACCTCCTGACCCATGGTCTTGTCACCTTTCTAGAGTTTCACACCAATTTCCATCCTGATATGGTATTATTTGTTTGGTATATGGGAGGGTAAAATTCTCCTTTACTCACTTAGGGTCTCTGGCTGGGCCTAAGAATTAAACCGAAATAGACAGATTGACAAGAGAAAAGCATGCACGTTTGAGTAGAATTTCACATGTACATGGAGGCTTTCACAAGAGAATGAAGACCTGAAGAAGAGACTGGAACAGAAAACCTTTTAGACAAACAATAAATTGTAAGAAATAAGACAAAGGGTTTGGGATAGAGGCAGTAAATTGTGGGAAGTGACTAGGAGATATATAGAGGGGTAAAACTTGGAAGATAGGGTGATTTTAGTAAGTTTGTTTGTAGAGATCCATTTCAGCATCAATTCCCAGTCTCTGATGATAAGGACTTCTTCTTTTCCTGGTACAGGAGGACATCTTTCTCACCGAAAATTTATGCCCTGCTTTTAGGAAGACGGGGGAGGTCAGAGGACCTTCCTGCATCTGCATTATCTCAAGAGCCTGCAGCTCAAAATAATGAATATGCCAAAGCAGCATATTTTGGGGGTGGTGTGTCCTGAATGCCTTCAGATGCCCTTGCCGTAATTTGCACTGGCTTCTTGAATTACGTCTACTTCCGGGAGCTCCTGGTAACAACTTCACAAGATCTAAGAAATAGTCCATCAAGCTAGCATTTTTCCATGTAGTTTAAGTGGTGGCTCCTACAAAAATTAAAACAGAGTTACTCACTCCATGCAGGTGCCTGCTGACGGCTAAATTCTGAAGGTAACCTGCCAGCTGCCTGTCCGAGAATCTGTGACTAAGGAATTTATCCTGAATGGGGAAGATAATGCAAAACACTCTAATGAGACTTTTTATGAAGGCATGGAGGGTTGCTGAGCCAAAGAAATCGAGAAGAAAGGAAACAATTTCTAAAACTTTGATAGAAAAGGACATCATTTTTTAGTGTCATGAGAATATGCATTAACTCTCAGAGTCAGGGTTTTAAGGAAATAAGGCAGCCTGCATAAAGAGGATTAGCTGGTGAGCCAAATGGAAAATTTAATGCACTTTTTTCTCCTTCCTATTTTATTTTAGTTTGACATTCTTGGGATCTCTGTTTGTGGAAGAATTAAGGGTTTTATGTGCCACAGCAACATATTTATGTTCCCATTACTGAGGGCAGAGCTAATCCTTTGGCACCAGGTACCAGTAAAAGTGCCAACGTTTGGGAGTAGTTCTGTTTAATTCAATAGTAATAATAATGAAAACAACAATAATAATGACAATATAATGCTAGGCTAAACTGTAATAACAAAAACACCCAAATCATAGTGGCTTAAAACAATCAACTTTTATTTCATGTTCACACAAAGCCAATACAGTCCAGAAGCTCTCCTGAGAAGTTCTTTTTTGATAGTGACTCAGGGATCCAGACGCATATTACAGCTACACTAGGGTATCACCAAGGTTGCTGCTGCAGAGGTAGAAGGAGATACAGGAAGTACACAGGCTTTTAACTGTCTGAGCCCATAAATGCCACTTCCCTCTCACAGTTCATTGGCTGGAGCTAGTCACATAACTTCAACCTAACTGCAAGGTAGGCTGGGAAGTATAGACGAGCACAAGTATGTTTTGTGATTCTTTCCCCCAAGTTGTTATGATTTATTGATCAGTGCTATCTATATTCTGAGCACTGCGCTAGCTAATTTACCTGCATTATCTCAGATTCTAAAAACAGCCTTTCAAGATATGTGTTATTAATTTCCTTTCATAAATGAGTAAACTGAGGTTCACAAAAATGAACTAATTGATATATATTATCTCAGGTTCTTCCAGAAACCTTTATGGGTGTGTATTATCAACTCCAATTTACAATGGAGGCTCATAAACAGAAACAAATTTTCCAAAAGTCAAATGGCAAAAGTGGGGTTTGAACTGTGGAAGGGGCCCATATTCTTGCTTCTCCACATCCTATGCGCCAAGTATAATGCCGTGCTCTGGGAATATCAGAAACAAAAGGAAATATGGGGAGGGGGAAAGAGACGTCTACTTCTGCTACCATGAAAACACTGTGTTCTGGTGCCTCCATAGGTGTTCACACCTGGACCAGAGATATAAAGAACAGTGTTTCCAAAGGCAAAAAGCCCAGGCACTTGGTCAGACAGTCAGATTTTCTGTGAAGTTAGTAGTATTTAAGGTGGAAATCCTCTCTTTCATAAGCACCTCCCAAGACCCTGGGAGGCACACCAGCAATGTACTCAGTGGATATTATGTTTCTATAAAACATGGAAAAGTGAGATCTTATAACAACAATTAGTTAAGACCATTGTCTCTTCCCGATTGCCACTTCACTTTACCTGTTGTTGGTGGGAACCTGCCTGAAAGCATGTTTAAGATTCAGCTAAGGAGAAATTAAAATAGAGTGTACATTTACTTGGGCTTGAATGACATATAGTCATGTGATTCGCAATCACTTCCATGTATAAATAAGGTATTGCTTGCCATCCCGGTGTAAGTAATGGCTTTCAGGGATATCCCCAGTGCCTACTGGGCTGACTCACCTGGCATCACAACACAACTGTGCAGAGCTGGAGGTTGTACTGTGACATGAACATGTCCTGTAGCACTGAATGACACAAGTATGTGGGTGAAAAAGGAAACATAGGGAGCTAGAAGCTAATCTTTAGAAAATCCTCCCCATCATCAGACTGGTAAAACTGTGAGTGCAGGATACAGTTCCCACAAATGTCTACGCAAAGTAGAAGTTCTCTTTCCATCAGGAAAATACTCAATAATGCAGTATATACAATTATAAACACACCATACATTTTTCTTTTGATGGCAATTGCATGAAATAGAAGTTATTACAATTTCTGTGTTTTGAGGGTACATATGGGAACGAAACATTTAGAGATTTCCCTAATTTGACAAGCTACAATTTTCATGACCAATAATAGGTTGTAGAAATAAAATAAACTTTTATAAACTATCAATAATAAAAAAACAAATTTCAATAAACCATACCAGCAAAAAATATTAATTTATTCTATTTTCTATACAGAAAATGATATAAAAATTTTAGACTATTGATATATGAAGAGGTTATCAAAGAGCATACACCCAAAAATATTGGGGAAAGGGTGGTTAAATTCTAGGTCTTCATTTAATTTAACTTGTATTTGTCCATTTTTTAAAAATTATTTTGTGTGTGATTTATTTTTCTAAACATATACTCACTATCATATCTACTTTGTATTCTTTTTATAAAGAGTCCTCCAATTATGTAAGCATCAGGGCTTGCTATAGACTGAATGTTTATGTCCCTCCCCCAGAAAAATTCACATGTGGAAATCCTAACCCCAGTGTGATGGTATTAGGAAGTGGTGCCTTTGGGAGGTGATTAGGTCATAAGGGCAGACTCTTCCTGAAAGGAGTTAGCACCCTTATAAAAGAGACCCCCAAAGTGCTCCCTTGTCCATTCCACAATGTGAAGACATCATGACAAGATAGCCATCTATGAACAAGGACACAGGTCCACTTCTCATGCTTTGATCTTGGGCTTTTCAGTCTCCAGAACTGTGAGGAATAAATTTCTGTTGTTTGTAAGCCACTCAGCCTATGGTATTCTGTTATAGCAACCCGAGTGGACTAAGGCCCCCAAAACCTGGGTGTAGCCTTGCAGTGACACACATCAGCAGGTAAAATTCCCATCTTACTGACCCAGCAGAACTTCAATTGATGTAACATTCAAAAATCATGAAAAAATAAAATAATAAAGAATCAAGATGACAATAATGTGGTTACGAGGTGTGATCAAACAATACAGTGAATGTTTAAATTTTTAAAAATGTATTACAGTAAAAGACACATTGCCAATAACCCGCCTCAAAATATACCCCCTCGCTTTGAATACACTTATCCCAGTGTTCTTGCAATTTTCTGAAGCAGTTCTGGAAGTCCTCTTTCGTGAGTGTCTTTACTTCATCCTCCATCATGACAATGCTCCGTGTCACACATCGCTTCTGGTATACGGCAATTTCTGTTAAACAAAAACATTACATTGTGTTCTCATCCAGCTTATTCACTGGATCTGGCACTGTGCGACTTCTGGCTTTTCCCCAAAGCCAAAATGATCATGAAGGTAAACCTTTTGAATCGACTCAGGACATCGAGGAAGCCACGACAGCACAACTAAAGACACTCCTGAAAGAGGACTTCCAGAACTGCTTCAGAAAGTGGCAATGATGGGATAACTGTGTTTGAAACGAGGGAGAGTATTTTGATGGGGATTAATGGCAATGTGTCTTTTATTGTAATAAATTTTTTAAATTTAAATATTCACTGCCTTTTGTGATCACACCTCGTAGTTCACACACCAGCCATTTCAAAGCAAAATAAGTTTTTGATGTTTTGAATTATTCATCCCAGGAGATAAATTAATCTGCAAAGACACGTGGATTTGAAATTGCACTACCAAAGATAAAAAAAGAGTCTCTAGATTGTTACTAGTTATATCTTTATGCAGATTTTATTTATCAATCACTGGTACTATTCAACTTTAAAGGGTGCCTATGGCTAAATTAGGCCAGGGAATAAATGTCCTTGGATAAAAGTGGCCTTCAGAGAGCTAAGAAAGACGCCCTTCTGAACCACTCTACCCAAAATGAAACAATTTAAACTCTCTAGGGAGAACTAGAGTTTCTACCTGGCACAAATTGAACTCACCCTCTTGTTAGTGGATACAAGATACCTTTAATCACCAAGATAGGCAAAGAAACTGAGTAGTTTCCTAAAAAAAGGGGAAACTTAATGCTAATCATTTGAAGCTTAATAAATAATGTTATTGCTTATGCTTAATAAATATCTGATTGATTTTTCTTTTTCAAAAGGGTTGCTATTACCATCAACACTTCCAAAAGTTCTGCTTGGAAAGTAGAAATAGCATTTCTCATATTAAATGTTTTTAATAGCATAAAGAGGAAAATGAGACTAAAATAAGATATTGTCTTTATCACTGTTTATCAGGATATCTCAAAACATGTTACATATTAACTTGGTAACTCTTAGATTCTAGATAATTCTGAAATCATACCACTGTTCATTAACTGAGCCATCTGTAGCCTACAGAGATAAAGTGTTAAGTAGTAAACAAGTGCAAAAATAAAGGTGGGAAGAAGGGGAATAGAGCTAGAATCCTGGGCACAAATTTCCAGACTAATCCATTCCAGTAAGTTTCTTCCCAAGATAAGTGATTCTGTTTCTTCTGAAGAAAACATTAAGGCCCTGTTTTCAATAAACTAATATAGTTCCAGAGACAATTTATTGGTCAATCTGAGAGTCATTTGAGTGGATCTAATTATATTCCAATGGTTCTAAATATATTGTGAACTACAGAAAATTTTGAAGAATTTGGTTCACAGAAAATGTACAGAACAACAAATCAATGGAGAATGTGTTTCTGGTAGAAGATCCTTACTGTATAAAAACACTCCTGCTCATACTTTGTACCTCCTCCAAATTCTATTTCACTCAAATTCTGGGAAATCTAAAAAAAAAAAAAAAGAATCTAAAACTAGGTGGATAATATCCAAGAATTTTTTTTCTTTTAAATCTGGAAGGGATTTCAGAGATCATCCAGTTACCTTTCAATTTGTTTGTTCTACAGACAAGTTTAAGAGACTTGTCTGAAATAGTCCTTTAGCTAGAGGCAGAGCTAGGACCAGAAAACAAATCTCCATTCCTACCAGAGGATCATCACATATCACACTGCTTCTTCCCAAACCTGTACCCACTCCCCACCCTCCCCCCAAAAAAAGATAAAGAAAAAAATCTTACAGTGGATGATCACATTGAAAAATAGTCCTAGGTTACATAAGCATAATTCCTAAGAACCTAAATTGGTTTTTAATTGTTTTTAATCAAAATGCAACTCATATTCCCAAGAGATAGACAATGGGAATGTGATTTGGCTTTTAAGGTTAAGGGATGATGTTTGCACTGAGGTGTAAGAGAAAACTAAGTGAAGGGGGAAACTGCACAGAACTATATACTCAGCAACCCTATTTGAGCCATATGCTGGATGCAGAGGAAAAGGAAATGAAAAGCTTTGAAATGCAGCTGTCCCACTCCCTACTATTTCCACTCAAACCCAATTATTTTTCCACCAGGATCCAACACGTGTGGTGACACATGGAAACAGGGTGAGCTCATGAACCCAGAGGAATAGTCCAGCATTCCCAGTGCAGCACCCTGGAAGCACATGGCCACGCCCAGCCTCCACCCCTGTGGAGGGCAAATGTGGAAGAAGACCTAGTGATGGAAAAACCCACTTCCCAGCAGAAAAAGGAAAGCCAAAAAATAACTCCGATACCGCCTGCCATTTAGTAACTATGCCAGCAGACAAAATTGTTAGATCAAAAACCAGTCTAGTTGGACAACGTCCTTATTATCCATTCAAGTCATAGCAAGGAACTCCTTTGGGATATTGGAAGACAGTGGTGCCCAAAACTGATAATCAATGAAGACTATACAAATATAGGGGAGTAAGTTGTTCTGTCAAAATTCCTTAAGTAGGACTTATTTAGCAAAAGAAAACCTCTCATGTGAACACAGGGCACGACAGAGCTCAATGCATACACTGGAATGAAAGCTTCTTTTATTCCATCTTTTCTTCGTGTGTGTATGTTTCTGACACTGCAGTATTAACATTTTAAATTGAATCTTTAAATAATCATTATAATGAGAACCACATTGTCGGGAAGCCAGGCTCAGTAGATGACCTTAAGTGAAATAGTCAGCTGTGTATTTTCCAGTAATTTGGTTTTATGATATATCCTTCTTCTCCTAGGTATTAAGATCTGGTTTGAATTAAAGTGTACAGCATGCTCTGAACTGTGGGAGTAACTGAAAAGACTTGTTTTTAGCTGGTGGCCAGAAGGCTTCCTTGTAGTTTATGGCAGTTATTTGGTCTAATTACTTATTTGATGAGCATTTATCAACTTTCGCCCCACACACCTCATGCCAAGCACTGTGCTAGGTGTACGTATAAAACATGACCTAGTTTCAAGCCCTGTTTCTGCCAAGTATTTACCTTACAGTTGGGCATGCTATTTAACCCCTCTGAGCTTCTGTTTCCTTGTAGGTCTATTGTAAGAACTGAATGAGGTAATGTATGTAAAATAGTCAATAAATACTGGTTTTAAAAAGACAGCCTCTGCCTCTGAGTAGCTCAATCTGAAAACATGACAAGTCTACAAACAACTAAAATGTAATAAGATATTTGCTACAACAGACAATGTATGTACCAAGTAACATGAGAATACAGACACAGGAGCGGCTAATTCTGTCTGGAGTGGGGATGGGGGGAAGGTCATCAGTGAAGCATCAAAGAGCAGGTGACTTTGAAGAGAGAGACACTCGGAAAAACTAAGACTGAATCCACTAGATCCCTGGAAAGTGAGAAACTCTTCCCCGTAGCAGCAGAAAATTTCACCCCCTCAGGCTGGCAATGCTCCCGGTCTTGGAAGCTGGAAGTTGCTCAGGTACAGGCCATTTCCAAGCTTCAACCCACACCACCTGGTCCTGATGCCATATCTTCTCACACCCAAAAGCACACACTGTGGGGGTGGGGGGGGAGTTGACCCTTCTGAGGCAGTAGTTTGGGAAAAGGACAGTGTGAAATCAGCAGGTGAGTCATGGAGGAAGCAGAGGAAAACTATTGGATACACAGAGAGTTAAAAATAAAGTAGTTAAAGTACACCATATACTCAGGGGACTTAGGACTTAGGATGCATTCAACAAGTAGAAAGCATTTTTAGTCATCAAGTATTGGAGTGGCTGGTTTTTCCAACATGTAACAACAGTAATCTATAGTCACAAAGCAGTAAGTTTATCACTATTGAATCAATGACCTAGTATGTAGATGGCAAATGGAAGGTACCATGGGCCTCTCCCTATCCCTAGGCAGAGATTATTAATCAATCTTGGCCTGCTTTCCCATTGAGCCTGGACATGACCTCAGAACCTAGGCCCTTACTGTCGTGCCTGCACTAGTAGCTCTGTGGCGAATATGCTAAAAATAAAAAAACAATGAGGCACATTGTATTGTGCCTACAGGAAGGTCAGGATTGCAGACTCATTGGTTTCATTAAGAGAGTCGTACAAACAAACCCAAAGTTCAACTTGACTCCAGATATTTACTGTAAAGTGAGGGTGAGACACTGGATTGGATATTGTGGATGGGCTTACTCAACATTTACACCAACTCCTTTCTAGAATGCGGAAGCTGGAAAGCTAAGAAACAACATCTCCTGGTCCCCTTAAATGTCGGGTTTCTGTCAGATTTTGATTCAGAAAGACCCTCACAGAGAGAAAGGCAGCGTTCTGTGTACGTTTTCCTGGCAAGGTCTGTGACAACACAGCATTGTCCTGTGGTAGTAACATGACAGGGGCCTCCTGATCCAGGACCTCCCTGGTCCTGGTGGACGAAGTCTGCAGCATTTCATCCCATGCCCAGGTCTATAATAAAGTTTGGGGAGTCATTCCTAGAAGCTCATCCTAGAGTCTGTTTCTTCAGCTCCCTCCTCCACAATGATTTCACAAACCTCTTAAGAGCCAAATATCTTTCTGCTTGCCTATAACTGAACTCTGATAAAGGCATGAAAAAAACCTACCTCCAACCACATTTCCTGGAAGAAAAACATTTAGCAAAAATAGTTCTATCAGCATGAATGTTTTCATTAAAGCTCGTAGTCTTGTAGCTTCAGCTACTAGCTCTGTGAACATGAATTCAAAATCTGAATTTCGACCTCGAACTTGTGATCCTTTCTGCCTTGTCTTACTTCCAATTGTTTCCTGGACTCCTACACTTGGATTTCCTGCCAGCACCAGGAAGTCATATAGCAATCATTTCATTTTTCATCTTCTCTTTGATTATCCTGGTCACCTGAACTCAAAACTGCAGCATAATCTGACTTTCCTCTTTCTTCCTTACCAAGCCCTGACAACTCTCCTTTTGCATCTCTTTTGCTGTCTTTTCCACAGACGCCATCATCAGTCAGTTCAGGCCTTTTTCAGATCGTGCTTGCACTATTATGTTAGTCTCCTATCTGGTTTCCCTGCTTTCAGTATCTTCCCAACCCCCTTAGCCCTTACGTTTACCATGGCTATGGCAACCGAATCGATACTCCTAAAAATCATTCTGATCTTGGTACTTCCGGCTTAAACATTTCCAGACTTCCAATACTTTGAATATAAAATTCAGACAACTTGACTTGGCACACAGGCTCTGTCAATCTGACTGCCAACGATCTGTCCAAGATGACTTCCCACTGCTTCCCTCCTTGAATCCACACTACAGCCAGCTGTAGCCCAACTGGCCTCTTCACTTCATCTTATTAACACACTATTTTGAGGAACCGTGCCTCGCATGCTCTCTTCCCTTCTCGCAGTGCTTTCATTCTCTTCTCTGCATTTCATGCAACATTGAATGGAAAATCATGATCCCTCAGGCATTCAAAGAGAAAGGGGGAGGGAGGGAAGCAGATGCCAGAAGCTATCTGAATGACAAATAAAAGAATCTACTAAATTAGAAAGATAACAGTTTAGATTATTCTGATTGTTTTAGTCAATTGACTATTAGACATAAGTTTTATGTAGATACTGGGAGAGCTGCAATCTGGTATTTGTCTTATGTTTCTCCAGGTAGAAAATACTGTTCAGATGGGCTAAAGACATCAAATTATCCACACTGGATGAGAAGTGGTACCACTGACTTATAGAAATGACTTTTTTGGTCAATGTAATTGTCAATAAAGCCAAACCAGAACTTGCCTAACTGTATCCAAGTGAGACATCCAGGCAGATGACTGGCTAGCTGAAACCTTCCATCCCAACCATATATTTTCTGTGACAATTTTAGGATCTGCATCAGGAATGCATTATTCATTTTATCTAGCTCCCTAGATGCCTCAACTCTACCTATGAAACAATGAAATGCTTTTCTTTTCCTTCGTCCTCTCTCCTCTTCTGCAGTATGCTTGCACCAAACAAGTAAAATGATTCTCTCACAGGTTTGTAGCTTCTTCTTTTTTTTTTTTTTTTTGGTTTGTAGCTTCTTGACACTCATCACCTCTCCTCTCCCCGCCCTGCCACTCCTCTTTTCCAGCGGGGGCTCTGGCTGAGTAGACTGAGGGTGCACTGAATTCACATTTGCTGATTATGATCTAGGCTCCTTTTGTTCACCTTGTGTGCTATCTATATCCACATTACACAAGGGGGGGATGTCTAAGGCTTCAAGTGTTATTTTAAGTCCTCTGCCGATTGTCACTTGTCAAAATCTGGGACATTCCCACAATCTTATTTCCATACCAACCAGCTCTTCGCCAGAGGGCTGGGTGTTTCTCTTCATCTTTGCTCCATCCCCTCCATATTTAGTTCAGAGAACTCTAGACCAGGCAAATGCATTCTTCTCTGTTCTAATAAGATGAGCCCCACCTCTAGTGAATAGTTTATCTTATTATTTACAACCATGATTTAAAGACTCAGATCCCAACTTCATAACCAGTTCTTACCTTTTAAATCTTTATTGCCAAAATATGCTTCCAAATCCATTCCTTTTCCAACAAATGGACTCTGCAATTCTTCTTAGACTCTCTATCCCAACTATTGTAATGGGGGAAAGACAAGCAATAGACCACATTTTCACTCAAAAGGTTAATTTTCACCCAATACTTAAGGCCCTCTTTGATCAATCATGATTCTTCCCAGGTCAGCTGTCCACTCTTGTCCCATATTCTTCTCCTTTTCTCTCTCCTCCAAGTCACATTCTTTCATTCTCCTTTCTCAAGGGCCAGGTACTACTTCACTGTTATCCTCAAGGTGTACGAGATAGTCTAGATTGTCACATACTTCTCAGTATGAAGATGACATTTGTGTTTCTCTCTCTCTGCAGTAGCTTTTCATCTCTTCTTTGTCTTGTCACATTCCTCTACTTTTTATTCCTCTGACTCAGATTTCAATTCACTTCCATCTTATTGAAATCCTGTGTGTCCTGGTTTTCTTATTTCCTCCATTCTCTCCAAGAACTTTGCGTCCTGTTTTTTTTTTTTTTCTTTTTCCATTCCCCAAGTCCCTTCATACTTTTTCTCAAGCCAGATTGCATTTAGTTCCTGAATGTCTGCTTCTTTCCTCTGACAAGAATATAAACAGTACATTCTCTAATTTACCCGAGGAGCTAAGGAGTTCTAAGAAGTTCTAAGATTGGAATTTGAAATGGAATCCTCATTCTTTGGGACTCCTTTCTATAACTGCTTTGGATGACAAAATGATTAATCATATATTTCCCTGCCAAAGAAGCTGATAACCGCTCTGGAAATTACCCATTGTACTTCATTCAGCATCTCAGCCACATTCAAAGCTCTGGAGTGGGTTTCTTGGGCCCTTCAGAAATGTAAAACACTCCGCTGTCCCATCTTGTAAACTAGAATGATTAAAATCTTGGATTTCATCGTTCAGCAGGCCTAGCCAGATAACCAGTGTTAGATGATCTCAGGGGGCCCTGTACCTTTCCTGCACACCCTTGTTCTCAGTTGTTATCAATTATTTGAGTGATTGTCTGTTTAACATCTGAATTCTTAACATTGACCCCTACCATCACCCTCCACACTTTGCTATTTGTTAGCCAAAATACAGATCACAGGCAGTGTGTTTCTCAATCATCACACGGAACAGTCCACAGTCTCCTGGGAGCTAACGTTTCAACCCGCAGCAAAGGTGAACAAGAACGGTGATGGGCTTCCAGGCGGGTTCTCTGAATGCAGTTTGGGAGCCAGTCTGCAGGTGCGGCAGAAAGCAAACGCAGGAGCAAGTGCTCAGGCTGCAGAGTCACTGTGGAAGATGGTAAACATCTTTGCTCGTGCCAGAACCTCCTGGGCAAGAGTCACAGGAGACATCTCAGTGGAAAACGTGGTTTGGCTTCAACTCTAATAACCTGAACGTGATGCAAGGCAATTAGCCCCAGCCTGTGGCCTCCAGGGTAGGCTTTTGGTCACTCTGCAACGGGAGTGCCTTCCTCCTGTCCTCCAGAGCAACCCACACGGCTCTGCCATGGGTACTCCCCTCTCCCCTAGGAAGAATCAACTTTCTTCTCTTCTGCTCCAAACTTGAACACATTACGCAAGTTTCCTCCTGACCATTTAGCAACATTTGTGACTTTTTATAAACTTCTGTTGTGCTTGTTCTGAAATCAGAAGTAGAACAACTATTGAAGTGTCCCACGACAAAAGAGACCTGAATTCTAATCCTGACTTTTGCCTCGGACAAGTCACATTTTTGGATCTGTTTCTTCAGCTGTTAAATAAGGGAGCTTCTTCAGGGTTTAGATTGGTTTTTCTTTTTACCTAGAGTAGATCCTCTCCGAAAGAGTTTTTCAAACTTGGGGTTGTAACTCACTTGCTACTGGATCATAAAAATCAGTTTTTGTAAAAATAGTCACGGGGATGTAAAGTACAGTATTGAGAATATAGTCAGTAATATTGCAACAACTACATACAGTGCCAGGTGGGTACTAGACCAATCAGGCAATCATTGCATAAACCACTCTGCCGTTGTCTAACCACCTGAAACTAATAATATAAAATAATATTGAATGCCAACTGTAACTGAAAAGAATATATAAATTTTTAAAAGTCAATTTTTGTAATGGAAAGGAATATATCAGAGTGTATTGTACAGAATAAGAGTATTGTTCTATGAAACTTTTGTCTACGTGTCCACGTGTGCATCTGAGTTGGAAGTTGAACATATTTCTTATTGTAGATAGAAGTAAAAAATGTAAAACTCTGCCCTACAATGATAGGGAGACAGTAAGTAGATTAGTGGTTGGCTAGGACTGGGGTACATAGGAATGGGCAGTGACTGTAAGTGGACTTAAGACTTCTTTTTAAGGTGATGAAAAGGTTCTCTAATTAGTTTGTGGTGATGGTTGTACAACTCTGTAAATACACTAAATTCATTAAATTATACACTGAAATTGGATAAATTTTATGGTATTTAAACTATATCTCAACAATTTAAAAATAAAGGAAAACACTGCTCTAGAGGCCGTGGATTTGCTTCAGGACATCTATAGACTCGGAGAAATTATATCATACATTTTATTTTTCTAAGAGGAGGAAATAGAGCTTTTATCAGATTTTTCAAAGGGATCTAAGACTCGCAGAACTTTTAGAACCAGTTGATCAAACTCAATTTCCTTCTAGCGCTAAAATTCTGATTGTAAAACCTTAAAGTTTAATTTTATTTCCTCAAAATTACAATGATAAACTGTTTTCACCAAAGCATTTGCAAGAGTCCATTTATTTATCCAATAATCTGGGTGGATTGGATTATATGTATTAAAATACTTTTAAAAGTAAATTACTGTGTGAATTTGATATATTATCAATAGTATTGTCATTATTTGATTATATTTGATATATTTGATTATATTTATTTGCATTTGGTCTATATCCACAAGGTTCTTAATCATAGTTGCATCTATAATTCATATGCCAATTGCATATTACAATGGTGTTCATGCCTCCAATTTTCTTCTCATCTTGGTGATTCATAATTCCCAGGGTGGTAGTTACTTATGGTTTAGGTCACTCCCCCATGATGTGTGCGACACATGTTAATAAACGGTCTTTTTCTTGTTAATCTTTCTCTTTGTTAGACTCCCAGCTGAAAACGTAAGATGGGCAGAGGTAAAGTTTTGCCTCTCCTGCAGTACCAAAGATAAATGAGAGTCAAGAGATATAAAGGGAATAAAAGGGGTGGGGATTCTGTACATCTTATGTAAAGAGAAAGACAGGCTGGGATTTTTTAAAGCAAAGTGGCAATATGGAGACAGAAAAATGCATTTTTGGGTAAGAGCAATGTTTATATAAAAAGCTGGGTTGAATTCTTGTGTACAGGCCATGCACTTCAGCCAACTACACTCACTAGGTTAAGAGTTTCTTGATGGCACGAAATATGTCTAGTTTTTCTAATAATGCTAAAAATAGGGCTTTATACATGGTAAATATTTAATGTTTATTAAATTGCAATGTGATTTTACATTGCACACTGGTTGATAATAAACAAAGGACTGGATATAACCTAAGTATCCATCAAGAGGGGACTAGTTAAATAAATTGACATTCTCAAATCATTATAATGACTTATGTTTGTATATGTGTGCTATTATAAAATGACCTCCAGAATACACTAAGTGAAAAAAGCAATGTGTAGAAGATCTCCATTGAAGGAAAAAATAAATAGATTTTATATATAATATAATATAATATAATATAATATAATATAATAAAAAGATCCAGTAGTCTTTTTATGGTGAATGCCTCTAGGGCGTAGGACTGAGCATTAACAGAGAATTGCTTTTCACTGTATACCTTTACCTTTTTATCCTTTTTGGATCTTTTAATTTATAAATTCATTAATTTTTTTCATTTAAAAATCTTTTAAAAATAGTATCCAGAAAACTCTTCAGTATCACCATGTATTCAGTTCTTTCACATTCCTTATCACATTTAATGTAAACAACCACTTGTCTTATGGATGAAGAAACTGAGGCTCAGAGACCATAAGTGACTTGCACAACATCACACAGCTTGACAGTCAACAGCCTATCCAGTACTTGACCCAAATCCTTATGCTCCGTGTCCACTGACACTTTTTTCATAACTCCTACAAACCAAATGCATATATGTATTATATATAAAACCATAGTACATCTTAACATTGTTCAGTCAGTTTAATTCTGTGCTCAAGGATGTTGCTTTTGCTACAAGACGGCAGGTCAAGCTTAAAAGTACTCCATAATATTTTCTCCAACCCTCCTTCGCCTTCTAGCCCTTATAATTCTTTCCTACGGGACCCGTTCTTCATTTAACTGGCTCTTATCTCTGGCTTTAATAGGGGACTGCATCTTTGTACCAACTCTTGCTTCCAAATTGTACGTTATTTTTATTCCCCCAGCTATAAGACCCTAAACTCCCGATCTGCCATTTTGTTTCTCCCATGCTGCATCCATCGCTCCTCTCTAGTATTTTTCATTCTCTTTTTGGCTGAAAGAGTTCCATTTCTTTTTTCTAAGTACGGCATCATCTCCCCTTATTCTGTACAGCTTACCATCCTCCAACTCATTCCCAAATCCCCAAAATAATCTATCTCTGCTCAAAGTTTCTTATCCTCCACTGAGCTTGGCTATTTTGATACCTCTTATCCCAACACAATATTTTGATATTCTATTTTACAATTGACCACACTCTTTAATAGCAACTAAACTGCACTTCTGTGACATTAAAATAAGAGATAACATACCTCAAGAATATTTTTTTTAAAACTAATGACTGTAACCCCATAGTTGGGACTATGAGACAGTGATTAGAAGCATGGCTCTCAAATTAGTTAAATTTTGAGTTTGAATCCTAGCTCGGTCAATTAATAACTGTGTGAACTTAAGAAATTTTCTTAATCATTTCCATTTCCCCATTTGTAAAATGAGGATAATAGTACTTACTTAATAGGTTTTCTGTGGTGATTGTGTGAGATGATGCAAGTAAACTGCTTGAGATATTAGTGGGTTCAATGTAAGTGCCACATAAATACTCTTTGTTTTGTCCTCATGTCTCCATCAGCTTTCTATAACCTTGCAAAAACACATCCTCTCTTCTCCCACCCCCATTCCACCCACCTTTCAGCCTCAAAACCATCATCTTCATGGAGTCCAAGAAAACTAATTTCATTGCGCCACTTACATTAAGAATTGCATAGGAAAAATACCAAATGGACATCCTCTGGCAGACAGTATTTTGTGTATGTGTGTGTGCCTTACCCTTTTTGTAGTAGGCTAAAAAACGTCCCCTAAATCATAAAACTCTGGGTTCTAATCTCAAAGGGTTAACCCAGTGTTTTGGTAAACAATGAAAATCTTCTTGTGCTGCATTAAAATTCACACACATACACACACAAACAAAAAGCTATACAGCATTCATTTACATTAATTATAGTGGTGACTGCTTATGGCTATGCCAGAGAATGTATCCTAGGCTCCAGTTCTATTTTTAGACAGCTGCTCTGAGGATCATCAGACACCTGTCCTATTTAGCAACTGGAATATTTAAGCACCGTAGTGCTTTTAAAATAGCAGACAAGCCAACCACACAGACATATTTTAAACAAGAGGTTTTAGTATTTAAAGATCATGATTTGAATTCTTTCAATGCCCTCTTAATAGAAGCATATTAAGATCAAAAATAATGCAAGGCTGTGAGTCCAATGTCAGATGGAAAAAAAAGATATATGGATTTTCCTAAAAGACAAATGAAAACAAAAATTTATTTCCCATTTCTCCACTTCTATACCTTGATTGCAATTGCTGAAATCAAGTAAGAATGGACCACCTGGAGCTCATAAAATGTCCAGTGGAATGAAGAAGGGAAATTTTGAAAAACTCTAATATGCAAAGTTGTATTTTGAGTTAGAAGGAATCTTCAGAGATTTCCCTGATCATAGGCTAACTTCAGTCCTCTTGTTTTACAGAGCAGGAAACTAAGGCTCAGATAGTTAAAGTGATGGTCCCAACATGGATTCTAAAGATTGTCTAAGGAATCATGGTAATAGTAAGATTCAACATAATATGACTTGTATTTCTCACTCAGTCCCAGGGTATAAAGCATAATTGGTCTAAGTAAGCATGGTATCTTATCCTCATTTGGTAGAAACTGGGTAAAAAATAGGTATGTAACCCAGTGTCGACTAAAAAATGTTTAGTCTCAATCACCAAAATGAGAATAAATCACCAAAAAAGAATTTATTCAGGGAAAAAGAAAGGTTTGCAACCCAATGCATGCAGACATGGCAAACCTCTTGCACACACTGCCCTGTGTCCAAGATGGAGGAGTATTTATAGAAGAAAAAAAAGAAGTTCTGGGGAGGGGTGGTTAGAAGCATAGAGCTTTATTGTAAACACAGAGGTCTTCCTGTAGGGTTCTCGGAATTACACAGAGTGCGAGAACTCCCATAAGCTCTCTCTCCTCCCATAGATCCTCCCAACTGATTACCTTCATTTAAAATCCCAGACAGACTTTATCACTAGTATCAGTCAAATACATATAAGGGGAATTTTCTATGGGGGGTGTTTTCTGGAAGAGCTTCTGATCCCTAATGAAAAGAGAAACAGTGAAAAGGGGTACATCTTCCTCAGGCGATGATTGTAGTAGTTTGAGGATGCAATCCTGGAGCTACAACAGCCATGTTGAAACCTTCCTGTGACAAGTGTTAGAATGAAATCAACCCACAGATGATGGAAGAGAGGAAAGATGCAAAGAGTGATGGTCACCAATCGTATTGCTGAACTGCTGCACCCTAGTACAGATAGTTATCTTTAGACTTCTTATTATCTGAGATAATTGAATGTCTTTAATATTGAGATAGTGATAATTTGATAGCCAAATATTATATGACTTACAGTTAAATGCATTCCTATCTCCTACAGGGCCAAAAAAAAACACAGGTTTGTGATATTTACTACATTGGGGCTAGACTACAATCCCTTAGAAAGTAGGGACTATGGCTAGATTGTCTTTGAAACCACAGAAACCAGCACAGTCTAGAAAAATAATAGGTCTCAGAATGATTTTTGTTGTGAGATTACAAATGGCATAGTCACTTTGGAAAGTAGTTTGGTAGTTTCTTTTAAGGTTGGTCATAAGCTTACTATATGACCCAGCATTTTCACTCCTAAGACTCTACCCAAGAAAGTCGAAACATATATTCATGCAAAGATTTATACACAAATGTTCAGAGCGATATTATGCATAATAGCCCAAAACTGGAAATAACCCAGGTGTTCTTCAAGTGGTGAATGGTTAAACAAAATGGTATGTCTATATAATAGAAGAGAATCCAGAAATAAAAAAGAACAAAATACTGAATACACTACACTACAGATGAACCTCAAAAACATTTCCTAAGTAAAAGAAGCAAAAGACTACATAATGCATTCCATTTATATAGTGTCCACAATAGGCAAATTTACAGAAACAAAAAGAAAGATCAGTGATTATCTGAGGAATTAGTAATACTGAGAGTAGGAGGAGGGATTGGGGGGAGGGGTGATTGAAATGTTTCAAAACTGGATTGTGGCAAGGGTTATACAACTCTATAAACTTACTATAAATCATTGACTTGTTCACTTTCAACAGGAAACATTTATGGTGTATAAATTATACTAAAAATAACTATTAAAAATAAAAATGTGTTGTTACTAAAATAAAACAAAAATGAGCTGAGTTATTGAAACATGTAAAAATCCAGTCAAGGACTTGATGTAGACAAATGTTTACCTAATACTGCACCAGAAGACATAAAGGTGAAAAGATGCTGCCTTCCACTGAGTTAAGAGACATTGTCCTGGCTGACAAATTATAGCAGTTTAGTCCAAAAGGAATGAATTAGATTAAAGAGTACTAAAAACTCAAAACAAGAAGCAATCATTGAGAGCTAGATTTTAAGGAAGATATTCTGAAGAGGCAGAACTTCAACTGAACTTGGAACAAAAGGAAGTATTTGGGGCAGAATAAAAAACTGTTTAGCATATTCTGGCAGTGGAAAAACAATATTAAGCGTTAGGATGGGTGTTTCAGTTTTTGTTCAGAAAATGCTATTTACAGGTGTTTTGATTTTAAATTAATATTCAAAGTTTTTAATTTAATGTTTTCTTAAGCCTTTGAGAGTGACATCTTCTTGTCAATCTTAATCCCAGAACCTGTGAATATGTTACCTTAAAAATCTAATCATTTTTCTGTAAAACAAGAAAAGTCATTTTCAGATATTCTTTTATTATTGTTCAATTAACTCAGGTTGAACACATTAAAATCATGTAAGTAGTTCCATTTAAATATTTATTGAATTACATTTTATCCCACATTTAAATTATACATGTAATAGATTTGATTTTTTTGTAAGCATTTCAAATGCATACACAGACACGCTTACAACCCTAATAAGTAAGAACTTCCTTAGCTCGTTCTTAAGTCTTATAGATCTAACCAATTATATCAATAAAAATTTGAATCACTACTGTTCTTAAATATTGCAAAACTGATTTTTATAATTATTCAAATTCTATTACATTTTCCACTTAACTCACATGTTTGAACTAAATACATATTTCCAATGAAAGTTCCAAATGTAATCTCTGAGATTAAATAACAAATACACACATTTTCCTAATGCTTGTGTAAAATGATCTTATATAAAAGCAAAAGTACCATGTGCTCGATTTACTTCATTGTATTCATATTTAATTCTTATCCTTCCTGAATATCAAGACATTTACTTAATTAATGGAGATTTATCATCTCAGGTAGAATGAACTTATTAAATCAATGTTCTAGGACCTTGATACAGTTTCTTATTTGGAAATTTAAGACCAGGAAGTGGGGCTTGAGATCTACATCTCCATGATTTTGCAGGAATCACAAATGGACAGCACCTTTTTAATATAAATTGTGTCATCAAGCACATGCCACTCATCAAATCAATTTTAATCACCTAACTGGGATAGCTAGAATTCTGTATCATGCTTTGATTTGATTTCAGTAATCTCTTTACTGCCTCTTGGGATTCTGCAAACCTTCCAATTCTTTTAGTTCTGATTGGATCTTGCATGCCTCTCATATTTTGGTCTGGCTCTAGACAGAACCCATAATTTTTTTAATGACACAATTGGCTTTGCAGGGGATCTAGCCCACGGTGCCCTATTTCCTTTAGCAGAGATCTCCTGCCAAAAACAACTGCCAAAGAATAAGGTCTGTAAGGTCATGAAACTGATGCCCAAGTCATGGAAAGTTCAAGATGGAAGGGAATCTACAGTGTTGGAATGGTTTGAATGGAAGTCAGGCTGAGAGCCATTCAAGGGGGTGAAGGGAGACTTCACTGACTGGGTGAATTGATAATAGTTGCCTGATCGAGGAGGAGTAGAGAGGATAGCAGCTGTGAGAATGTGGTCCTGAAGGAGAAACGGCTCTGTCCAAAATCTCTGGAAAATACATGATGGTAAAATCCATGGTAATGCCATGCCCACATGTGGAAACTAGCCAATGAAGGTGAAGATGTTACAAAGATTAAAAGATTTAGAAGGGGCCTGAAGTTAACTAATGAAGATGTAAAAAGCATTAGGGATGATGGCAAAGTAAAGTGAAGAAAGAAATTTGATCCCAGAGCGCCAGTCATCTAGTTGTAGAGAGAAAGCCATCGCAAGAAATCCCTATTCAACTAACATTCTGGACAATCCAAGGATGTCTACGCAACAAGGCAGCTGCCCCTTCATTTCCAGCAACATCTGAAACATCAACATTTCCAAGTGCTAACAAGAACTGAGAAAATACAGTCACTTTACAGAGAGTCATGATAATGGAATTTGATCTGCCAACTTTAAAAACAGTTTTATTGAAAATAAAGTTATGAAAAGTGATAAAAATGGCATCCATGTTCTTTTACCACATTGTATTAATCTCATCCATAATTGAAATTAATTTCAAGACTGGTCTGTATTGTCTTGTGTATACTTGCAAATATTTCTGAATTAGGTAGCCTGTGTTTCAAACAGAAAACCTGAAACACAGTAGGCTAAGAAAATTTCTCATTTCCCATAGCAGGAAAGACAAGGAAAAACTATGGATGCTCAACTTGTTTCCCTAATCACTGTATGGCTTCATCGTCCCATCCTTAATTCAAGTGTACTTGTTACAAATTTAGCAGAAACAAGTGCAGACAAATTTAACCTGATCTTTGTTGAAGATATCAACTACATTTTTGGTGAAAATTTTAGTTCCAAATAGAGTTGCCATATTTATTAAATAAAACTACAGAATACTCAGTTAAATTTGCATTACAGAGTAACACTGCTTTTTTGGTATAAGTATGTCACAAAACTTTATTTATTGATTTTTGAAATTCAAATGTAACTGGGTGTGCTGAATTTTATCTGGCAACACTAGTTCTGAAGTGAGTACAGTTTAGTGACTTGAAATCAAAGGGCCAGGAGTATTTGACAAATACTATCAAGAAGGGTAATAACCTAATCCAAACCACTAATCTCCTTCCCCTCCCTATCCTTCACTCCTATCCCTGTAAAATATTTTTAATTTTAGTCCATATTCTCATACAGCCAATCAGAGAGTCAAGTGAGTAGTAAGTAACTCAGAAAAGCAGCTTGGCTCTAATAGAAAATCAATCCTTTTCTCATTCAGAAGAAGGCATTCTAGATTAAAATTCCTCATTTATTTATGTCAGTATTTTTAGTTAATAAGAAAATAAGTATGTTTTGTACATAGCTGTTACAACCTACTAAATCAGCTAAAACATTGCCTGTTTAATAACTGACTTACATGTCATATAAATGGAAATAAGTAACAGTAGATTATTGACTTCACATTGTTAACTGAAATTCAAACCCAACATGCTCAATTGATTGTGTGTCAGCAATAAAAACTCATTCTCCTTAAATAGGTGTCAGTTGTGTAAAAGTAAATGGAATTCCTGGAAGAAGGGAGTGAAAAGAAGACAGAATATCCATGACATCAGTACATAGGAAGGTCTGACAATTAAGTTCGCGAGCTTGTTGCAACGATGTTACTAGCTTTTTTGATATCAGAGGGATTATTCATTATGAATTTGTACCAACTGGACAAACAGTTAACCAAGTTTATTATTTATAAGTGCTGAAAAGGCTGTGTGAAAAAGACGAAAACAACCTGAACTTGTTGCAAACAATTCATGGCTCTTGCATCACGACAATGCACTAGTGCATACGGCACTGTCTGTGAGGGAGATTTTAGCCAGTAAACAAATAACTGTATTGGAACACCCTCCCTACTCACCTGATCTGGCCCCCAATGACTTCTTTCTTTACCTGAAGATAAAGGAAATATTGAAAGGAAGACATTTTGATAACATGCAGGACATCAATGGTAATACAACGACAGCTCTGATGGCCATTCCAGAAAGAGTTCCACATTGCTTTGAAGGGTGGACTAAGCGCTGGCGTCGGTGCATAGCTTCCCAAGGGGAGTCCTTCAAAGGTGACTGCAGTGATATTCAGCAATGAGGTGTGTAACACTTTTCCTAGGATGCGTTCGTGAACTTAACTGTCTGACCCCGTTCAGGGAGAGGAAGAAAAACAGCACATGAATGCCTATTAAGGTCTGGTAGGCGGAATAGTGACTCCCTAAAATGTCCGTGCCTTAATCCCAGAACCTGTGAATATGTTACCTTACATGATTAAATTTAAGGATCTTGAAATAAGGAGATTATTCTGGATTATCTAGGTGGATCCAAACTGTTAATAATCACCTGAGTCTTTAAAAGTAGAGAACCTTTCCTTGCTGCACAGAACTAGAAAGATGGCAGCATGAGGACGATTGGCTGCTTTGAAGGTGGTGAAAGGGGGCAAGAGCCAAGGAATTCAGACGGTCTCTAGAAGCTAGAAAGTGGATTCTTCTTTAAAGCTCCCAGAGAGAAACTCAGAACTGCCCACACCTTTATTTTAGCTCAATGAGACCCATATCTGGCTTCTCACATGCAGAACTGTAAGATAATAGATTTGTGTTGTTTTAAACTACTACACTTGTGTTAATTTGTCAAAGCAGCAATAGAAAACAAATGCACAAGGTTTGACTATCTCCAATTAAAACACTTACAGAATTGGAGAGTGGGTAGTCTCCAAGGGAAGGGCTTACTAGTACAGGGGTCTCTGTAAGAAAATAAAGGGGTTTTCTCTTGATATCTCGATGTGAATTTGCATGCCATCTCCCACCCTTGGCTACGTCTCCTCCCTCAATTTACAGAGTTCCCAGGGATTGTCAAAATGCTGGCTACCCCAACTTTTTTCATTAGAATTTACCCGTGTGGCAATGGTGAAACAGATACTATTTTTAAGTCACAAAATAAAATTAAAAAAAAAAAAAGAGAGAGGAGATTCCAACAAATATTTAAGCTCTGAAAATAGAAAATAGTCAAAATTTTGTTATACACTAGGAAGCCTATAATCTGTTAAGCATATACCAGAAAAGATTTGGGGGTGAGTATGAATAGTTAATGTCATTTAATATATGGGTAATCAAGAAAAAGTCTTTCTGTCTTATTTTTTAGAAAATATTAATGTTTTATTATAGATGTTATATGTTACAAAGGATCTTAAAAATAAAATAATCCAACGCCATTCATTTGTTACATAAATGACTTTTTACCCATTCTTCATGTGACTTAAAAATGAATCGCTCTAACAAAATGAAGACAGAATTCTTAATTGGATGACAGTAGTATGAATAATTCAATAGCACACTGACGCATTTATAAAGCTAGAAAAACCTTGTCTGGTGTCTGTAAAATTTCTCAGGTGAAATTGAAGAAAACCCACTCAGCAATAGAATGAACATTTAGCACTTTAATTTCAGATAATGAATTGGTTAAAGAATTTGGTGGCAGGTTATTAAATAATTTGCATTCATGAGCAGAATATAGCAGTACTGTGGCAAAAATCTACCTGACTTAAAATTAAATGTGATGCATTTGCTAATAGAGTGATCAGGTAATTTAAAAGCATGTCTAGAAATTAGCAGGTGAACACTACATCTTTTCAACATTTTGAATTCTCTTCTTTATGGATACATTCAGCAGAGTTTTTAAGAAAAGCCCCCAAATCTTGACTTCTCTCCAGCTTCTTCTCCAAGAATAGGTGATTAAATCATGACAATGTTTCTAACTACATATGACTGTCACACATAAAATATGATATTTACCCACTGAAAGTATATACTTGGCATGTATATCTGGGAATTATATAAAAAAGCAGCTAGTCAGGGTCGGTTCAGGAAGGCAGACTTTTGAACAGTTTTGTCTATACATTTGAGTTTTCTGCTTACCTAAATTTCTTGTCTTCATTTCTCAACATCACAAAGATTTCTAGTTCATTCTAGAGTAGTCATCATTACTCAACTTATAATTACAAGCTAAGCATGACTTAGAATACCCTCGACTTTTAGCCCTCCGCAGCCTTTGGTTACCTAAAGTTTAACTATTTCTGATGTCTGTATCAGTCAGCTAAAGTCAGGGAACTGTGATCCTACATTGCAATGATTTTCCTGAGAAAAGTGAAGACAGCTGTTGGGTAGTCCTCTTTTGCATGTAAGCATTTGCTTTTTGCATGTAAATCAGGTGCGTCTTAAATTTCAACTCTTTCTTTTCTTATCTGCATTCATTCAGCAGCTGATGAAATTGTACTGTATCTTCCAAATTATTTGGCATTTTCTCTGCAGAATTGTAAAGTTAATATAAATCAGCCAAACATTTTTACAAGTAGCCATAAAAGTCCTGAGGCAAATTCAATGAATTACGTGGTTTCTGATGCATTCAGATTTAGGTCAGCTTTTAGGTAACTGTTCTCATTTGAAGGTCAAAGAAGAATCCGTGTGAGCTGGTGCTTTCATTTGGGTGAAATCTGTAATAATTTGAACCTGCAGATGTTAACTATATGAATTATACAACACACACAATCAACACCTTCCAAAGATGAAGGATGAATGCCCTGCAGCTAAAACTAAGCAAGAGAGAAATTGTGTGGGTAGACAGAGTACACTGATTCCATGGGCCCCAGCATTTTGCATTCCCTTGAGATGTCTCAGTGCCTGGTTGGCGCAGCTGAAGGAGGAAAGGTCAGAGTGACCTACCCCATGAATCAATAAATAGTACCGAGGCAGGGTGAGTGGCTGGGGGGGTGAAGAGCAGTGTGCTTTGAGAAGATAAATGAATGGCTTCTGAATGAAAAAAAAAACACTGAGGTCTATGGGAATGGCTAATGTCCAGACTTTGAGTTGTGATGAAATCTGGCTCATCCTTGTAATGATTTTATTTCTACAATTTCTGATAGACAATCTGAATAAAGTAAAGATTCCCATAATTTCAAAAAAAAAAAAAAGGATCCCTATAATTCTAAATTTCTTCTCCAAAAGTTTAAACACCAGAAGGATATACTAATAGAGTTTGCAAAACAACAACAAAAATACTTCTGTAATGAATTTGCAGACTTGCTCATTATTTAATTTACTCCAAGTGTAAGTTTGGGTTATAACTGGTGGTTCCATATTTAAATTCTCATCAAATATAAGAAAATCGTATACAATCCACTCATTTCAGAGAGATGATGTGGGTAGTATTTTTTTTAAAACTTCGATAAAGATCTATTTCAAAGTCCCACTAAAATTGCTCCACAAGTGCTACTATTTCTAAGATTTTTCATTTTAAAACAAAAAACAGAAATTTATATGTTCAGTATACAAAGTAAAGAAAGAGATATTTTTAAATATTGTAATTTAGAGAAAAGATTTTGAGATCTTTTAGTCTTATTCCCTTCATGGTACAGGTGAGGCAACGATGCCTGCTGACACCCTGGGGACCCAGGTTTACACTGCGAATTAAGGTCAAGGTCAGAAAGTGAAGCCAGGTCTCCTGATTCCTGGTCCACCTTCCTTTCCAGTGTATCACACTTTACCAGAAAAATAATTTTTAAAAATCAGCAAATACTATAATGTTAAGATATTCTCAGAAATGTTCCATTGATAAGGTTATATTTTGTCCTGGTCAATGTTCAATATAAGCAGACTAGAATCAAAATTAGAGAGAAGAGAGAAAAGAGGAAAAATATGCTGGTATAGTTACCATATTTTGATAATGTATTTGTGAAACTTAGGGGAAAAAAACTCTAAGATTCAGCTGCCTAGATATGTTATATTTAAAGAAACACTGCTATTCTGGGGGACTTTTTCAAGCAACCAGAGAAAAATTAGAATCAGTTTTGCTGTTACTGTAAGAGTAGCAGAAATTCATCAATGACTTCTTCTTCTTTTTTTTTTTTTTAGTGAAAGAAATGGCCAACATTCAAGACTTTGCATAGACCACTATAAGGAAGTACAAATTTTCTCACATCTTATCTTTTATCATGTCCAAGAGAACTGAAAATTGCTTAGGCATATTTCTCCCCAGGGCATAGATGACAACTGAAAGCACTGATGTTTGCCCTATGGTTTTCAGGCTTGATTAAAGTGACGGTGGAATAAATGTGTGTTGTAGTAGATAGCCTTCTAAATTTGATAAAGGAAACTGTAATCATAGCCAATCTTACCTGATGCTCTAAAACGAAATGTTTACAGTATGCAATGAGGATGTCTTTATCCTATTTATGACCTGTAAAATGGCTAAGAAATTACAGCTTAACTACATGCTTTGATATGATTAAAAATATATCTGACTACCTAAGGTTTGCATGACAAAAATAAAAATGTAAGCCAGTGTTTTCTTTTCTTTTTTTCTTTCTTTTTTAGTTTGCCTAAGAAATACCTATGTCTGAAGTCAAATGCAATTTTTTTCAAGTAATGCCTGTGAGAGAAATAAGAATAGAACATACTGTACTTTTTCTCAGAAGAAAGCTTCTATAATTTTAAATAGATGCACTATTTAGGGGACTTTAATAAGTCTCTATCAGAAAGAGACTTGGAGAAACTAGAATAAAAACTGCAGCTGTTTATCCTATTTAAAACATAGCCAGAATTA
The DNA here is from genome assembly GCF_057876585.1 of Rhinolophus sinicus. NCBI lineage: Eukaryota > Metazoa > Chordata > Mammalia > Chiroptera > Rhinolophidae > Rhinolophus > Rhinolophus sinicus. The sequence continues at coordinate 88,411,329 of NC_142503.1, forward strand.
AAATCTTTTACTCAGGTTTTTTTGTTTGTTTAACTTTTTATCATCTTTAGTATCTTTCAATTTTTCCTAAAAATTGTCCTTATACCACAAATCTCTCTTCCCATGATTTGAGTCCAGTCCTTATTTGCTACCTTCAACAGTGATAGAACCGTTGGGTGGAACCTATAATATAGAAAAAGTAATTACCAGGGTACGAACAAATGTTTTGTGCTGTTAAGGATGCCTTATACATACGTTGTTTCTATTGAAAATGGGTTGCTGGTGAAGGCTCAGGACTGCCATTCTGTCCTAGACTGAGACACAGTTCCCTCTCGGGGTCCTTTATTTTCCTTGTACCTAATGACAAAGAACTCACTGTCTTGTCGCCTCCTAGGACCATTTTATCCAACGAGATGCAGGTTGGTGGTGGAATCCGGGGTAATAATGGTTTATTTCTCTTGCCCATGGAAGCCCAGAGGTTGTCACACATAACTGCCACTTGGGTCCCATTGTCCAGAACTGAATGACTTGGCCACACCCAGCTGCAAGGGAAGGTAAGAAATGCAGCCTCCATCTGGGGCAGCCACATGCCGAGATGAATACTAGGGGCTTTATTCACAGAAAACAAGTGGAAAATGGACTTGGGGGAACAAGTACCGTAGCAGTCTCTTCCATACTCAACACCATGCATGTGAACATTGTGTTCATAATGAAATCAGTGGCCTAGGATCTATCAGGAATCACTTTAATTTTAGTTGGACCCTCACCCAAACTAACATTATCCATAGTTTTCAAATTACTCAACTGTATTTCATGTAGAGAAAAAAAACATGAATTGGCATCAGGGTCATTATAGAAGAAAAACATTACATCTCTAAGCATCAGGTTGCCTAGAATTTACAATAAGACAAGCTCATCACATATTTTAGAAGTGAATAAAATAATTATATGACTTTGGGAAAATCTCTTATTTAGATTAATTTATTTTATTTATTAAGTGCTTGGCTCTGATCTTTTTTCTAGGGACTGGCTGCAGGTTCTCAATAACATACAGGGGCAGAACTTAGTCACAAACCTTCGCTTTGTTTGGGAATTCCAACACGTGGTCAGTTTATTATCATGCCAGAAGATTTCAAGGTGCTTCACAAAAGATGTACAATTACTTAACGACTGTAATACAATCTGTGCTCCCAAGATAAGGATTGAAAGCAGAAGGAAACAAGTGAGTCATTACAACTTTTGGCTTCTATTTTTGATGAGATTATAAAGGAATTGCCTGCCTTCAGTCTTAGCTGTTTCCTATGTGAATATGCACGAAGAATGTAGGTGTGGTAAATAAAACAGAAGAAGCTATTTTAATACATTTTCATAATAGTTTGCACATATTTTTAAACTGAATTCATCGAATGTAATCTGGTCTTTAAAAAAATACATTACATTAACAATTGAAAGAAAAAAAGGACAGCTCTACCTACCATATTTTGCCATGTATAATGCACACTCTTTTGCCCAAATTTGTGAGGGAAAAATAAGGATGCTTATTACAGACGGGTAGTACTAATTCCATATCTATATAAATGTTTTTAATTCTTTTATTTATGCTTATGAGCTAAAAGTGTAACTCTAGAAATCAATAACTATATCCGTATGCAAAATAATATCGTGGAATATGACAATCATTTTGTTAAATTGATGACAAACTTGCAATGACGAAGAGTTCTTGGCCTTCTATGATGAGCAAACATTGTAAATTTGTTACCAGTACATAAAATTTCTTGTACCTTGTATCTCTTCTTGTGTTTTGTAATTATTTGTTACATAAAATTTCTTGTACCATAATATGTTAAAAAATAAATGCTAAAATTCCTTTACAACACAAAAAACAAGTACCTAAATGTAAACAAATAAAAATTTGAATTGAAAAATTAAAAAGGAAGATTTTTTCCCCTGAAAGTTTGGGCCAAAAAAGTAGGTACGTGTTATGCATGGGAACGCATTACACACAGCAAAATATGGTGTTTTTGCTAAAATAATGTCCTGATTTAGTGTCTTCTAAATTCCTATCTATTTGTATTCTATATAGCATGATTTAAATCATCAATATGGAATTTTTTAATATTTAAATGGTTTTCTTTTCCTTTTTGGAAACTCCTTCATATACAATCATTAACACTTCTAGGTTTCTGGGCTTTGTGTAGGAGTTGGGGAAAAATTAGATAATGATAATATTATTTCAAAAGTATATGCTTTTCTGACTTAGTAGTTCCTCAAGCATGGAATCCCTCTCTGATCCCCACCCTTCCACTGGATTCAGAGTTTCATCACTGGTATCTTGGCCTTCCTGGATATACTTTCGACTTAACTCTGTGTCTCTAGTAAGGATACACAAAAACCTGAAGGAATGCCTTGAAAAGATGACTAATGGTCAGAATATGAAAATGAATCTGGGATTTCCAGTGAAGATATTCTATGATAGTTTAATTTCACTTCAAATCAGGGATCTCTGGCAGCACCTAGTAAATAAACATTACAATGAGGGTTAATAGAAATCACAAGTACTAGAGTGTTAAATTTTTATTCTGTGTTTAACACATTTTCTTTAGTGGTAATAACAGTATCAGTAGCTAACGTTTATTGAGCATTTACTCTGTATGGACACTGTTGTATGTACAGTGTTCATTCTCCTATTAAATGCTCACAACAATCTATAAGGTAGGAATCATTTTCTTTCCAGCTTTACTATTAAGGTAACTGAACCATAAGGAGGTCAAGTATTTGCCTAAGGTCACACAGCTAGGATGTGGCAGAGGGGAGATACCCACAGAGGCAGTTTTACTCCAGAACCCACACTCTTGCTCCTGACGCTAATTCATCTTCCTCCTTTGTTCATGATCTAAGTCAGAGATGCAAAAAGATAATTTTCTTAAAAGCAAAATTAAAAATTGAAGACATCTGGGAACAATTTGTGAGCTTTGGGGCTCTATTAGGGCAATATTTTGGATGTTGCTTCCTTCTCTGAGAAACACTCTCCACTCGCTTTCCTTCCATATGATTATAGTGGGAGTGCCAATTTGACCCATCTTCTAGCCCACCATTTTTGATCCAGCGTTGGGCACCTGACTCAGCATGAGCTACCAAGACCTTTTCCAGGATACACAGAATTGGTTGAGGTTTCAGTTTTAGCCTGGCTATCTTCTTGAATAGTGAACATATAAACTTGGAATCTCATAGCAGTAGCCATTTTCTACCACATGGACTAGGAAAGAGAGAAAACTGGAATGCAGTGAAAGAAAAATAAAGCAAACCTTTACAGAAAGGCAGAGATGACTTCCTGGGTTTACTATAGTGTATAGATTGCAAAACTGACCCCAGTTCTTCACTCCCCTTCCTGTATACCACATCGTTCACAGAATGATAGCACTTTTTATCAAGAGGTGGAGCCTAGCATCTCATGTCTTGAGTGTGAGCTGGACTTGTGACTTGGTGAAAGTGACAGAGTGCTAGTTTCAAGCCGGGGTCACAGGAAGCCTTGAACATTTACATTTTATTGCTTCAACCAATCCACTCCCTGAGAACACGTTTGCTGGAAGAATAAGGAACACAGATATGGTACCCCATCCAACAAGCCAGCCACTGACTGACATACCAGCTAACCAAAGAGACATTAAGAAATCCAGTTGAGACCAACCAAGCAAAGTCCAAATGAGCAGAATGAGCAGAACTACCCAACCAACCCATAATCTTATGAAAAATAATAAATGATTGTTATTTTAAGCCACTTTTTAAGTCCAGGGTTGTTATTACACAACACTAAGTCTTGATTTGTTATGCAGCATTAGCTAACTAATACAGTTCCTTGTAGTGCTTCCATCCACAGTTCTAGAGGCTTGGATATATCCTAGCACTAAGGTTCCATGGCTCACACTTGTAGTCTTATAATAAATTTTCCAATTTGTCTTAACTTTCCTCAATTGAGTTTCTTTTATTTGTAACCAGAAGAATCTTAACTAACTAGGTTCTTTGGGTCTAACAATTGAAGGAACAACATTTTACCCTTACACAGAGTCCCCCAAGAGGTAACCATATCTAGGACAGGATGACTCAAGGATTCTGGGTGGAGGAAAGAGAGAGTCTATTAGTCAGCATCAACCCAAGAAAACAAAAACCAAGTTAAATATTCCAATTAGAGGAAATTTAATTCAAGGAATTGGTTATAAAAGTAATGGAAGAGAGAGAATAGGGAAGGAGTAGAGGGAGAGGATAAAAAGCAAGAAGGGTGATACCCAAAGACTAGAAAGTGCCAGTGCTCCTGGGCTGGTCACCGAGCCTGTACCCATCACTGTACCAAGTGAGATGCTACTGCAGTCAGCTCTGGATCAGATGATGAGGTGCCACCCTAACCAGGGATGGAACATTGGCAGCATTGTCACTGCAGTAAATATCACCATCGCTTCCTGAGATACTATCAGAAACTGGAAGCCATAGATGAATCACTTTTCGTCACTTCCTGCCTTCCAGTATCCTGTCAGTGCCTCACATTAGCAGCTCTACCCAGAAGCCTGCTGGCGAGGAACCCAGGAAATGTAACCTGCAGACGTCCAGCCCTCTAGAATATTAAAAGAGCAGAGATGAGCGACAGGAGCAGAGCTGCAAGCAAACAGACAAATGACCGGTGCAGGGAAGGTAGCAGTAAACTTGAACAGAAATCTCTCGGAGGGTTGTTAAAGGATCCTCGTGGTCAAAATAAGGTAAAAGGAAGCTGAGCTACTTCCATTCAAGACCTTGCAGAATTGAACAAGGAGCCCAATCGTAGTGCTGAGTGTTGAAGATCAGCGGGTCTCCTGGGACTCTGACAGAACCCCATAGCAGGCAAAGGGAAATCCCAGAAAAGATTGGCAACGAATTTTCCTTCACCCAAGTAGAAAAATCAAGAAGATTACATTTTATTTGGAGAAATAAAAGAATGTGACATTGATTTCCACCAGAGCATTCATGTGAGACTCATACTCACTCTAGGTTTCTTGGGAAGCCTCATCATTCCAGGTAACACGGTTGGGTAAGGAAACCAACGAATTTAGTGACATGCCCAAGGACTGCACAGTTGTCACAGAGCCAGGTGCACCGACTTAAGAACTAGCCTTCCCAGGGGGCCATGCTGCCACCACAAGTTAAATGTCAGTGCATTATAAATAGACACATCACCAGCTCTACTCTGAGTGCTTCAAAGTATCTGTGGCCAGTTTTCTACTTTTATTTTGTTGGTGGTAATGTTGGCAGTTTTGTTTTTTTAACTGTATAACTAATATATGAATATATTCTCATTGCAACAATTTAAAAGTGTGCATATGCCTAAAGCATGAAAATGGAGTCCCCCTTTGCGACCCCCACCCATAGTTAAGACCCTCCTCAGAGGAATCAGTGTAGGAGCCAAGCCTGCTAATCAAGGAACAAGAACCTTGAACTTGTACCTTTATTGAAACTTGGCTACCTAACACTTGGATGGAGAAGCTGAAAGGCTACAAAACTGTCAAAGGAGGGAACTGGTTTTTATTGTTTGTTTGTTTTGCAGTATTGAACCTACTTTAGTAGGGTAGGCTGTTTCTTTGATCTGAAAATCCTGACTAGGCAATTTAATTATGTAGGCATTTAAACTGATCCCTCATCTGAATAGGTGTTTGAGATGGTGAGCCCCAAAACTCGAATGCTTCAGTACAAAGAGGTTCACGTAGGAGGCTGCCTATATGGGCAAGCTAGACGTGCTTAGCTTACATGCATAGGGCGCTTGCTGTGTGACAGGCATTATTCTGTTGGAAAGAAATGTTTTGTTTTATATGTTTGGCTTAAGATCTCATTGTCTTAAAAATGCCACTGGTTCTTCTGGATAAGTGTGTGAATATGTTTGCAGACTGGCTGACAGAAAATTGGGAACTGGGCTTTGAGGAACAGAAAAATCTGTTTGCTCTGGTTTTCTTTAGAGTTGTGGCACGTGTCAGTGCTGCTTTGAGGCCCACGAGATACTTGGCAGCCTCTAAGCACCGGGGCATGGAAGGTCCCTTCACACAGGCAAGGGGCACCGTTAGCAGTAGGAATGGTGAGGCTCCTTCAGAGGCGGTTACAGTCAGTGAACATGGACCCCGGGCAGCCAGGGCGGGGAGGAAAAGGTGGTGGATAGATACCTCCTGGGCATCAGAGCAGGCCGACTGCAAAACAGTTAGAAATAATCTGGATATTAAGTATTAATACAAGGCCAGTTTTTAATCACAGACTATTAAAGGTTCCAATATTCCATTTACAATTTATATAAATATGTACCCCTCCAAAATTTGTTGTTTGGGAGGATATACACCAACATAACAGGATTAAGGGTGCTTACAAATTCTTTTTGTACTTTTGCTTTTATGTATTTTCTATTTTTTCAGCAATGTACATGTATGTGTTGTATCATTATTTTTTTTAAATAGTCAATAATTATCCCAAGAGCGGGAAACATAAGACTATATGCTACATTTTGGTGAAGATCACCCAGCTGCTTTATTTTATGCTTATGTGAGAGTTTTTGAAGAGCATGTGAAAACATCTTTTACTTTCTAGAATATCATTAATTCCAATACAATTTCCATTCATTAGTGACCGGATTATCTGGAACAGCAGCATTTGGGTGTGTACGATAACGTGGTAAACACAGACTTTTACGGTCACTTGGGTTTGGTTTGCTTATCTGTTCTGAGGGGGAAATGATAGGACTGTGATTGGAGAACTGACCCTGGTAAATAGGTCTTCCGGCCACTGAAGTCACTTGTTTGGTCCTGTTGGCTACATGGTTAACACCCCTCCAAGCTCTCCAGAGCTCTGTAGAACAGTCAAAGGAAGAATAAATAGGACATGTGTCTCCCTCTTCGCTCTGGTAGAAGAACATGTATCCATGTATCTATGGATTCTTAAAGTTGTATCTTCTTATTTAAGTGCAGAGAAGCTAACCAAAAATCTTTGATTGCCCAATTTTAGATATGGTCAAGCCCTTTGTCTTTAAAAATATAGCTTAAAAATAGGGGACTTTACACTTTAAATGAGAAAATAGTATGATACATGACATATAACTCAATAAAGCTGTTTTTTGAAAGAGGGAGCTAGAACACAGAGGTAACATATTGGGACAATAAAGAAAACACAATGCCCTGAACTCAATAATCATTTGTTGAATGAATTAATGAATGTCTGATGACATTTAATCAAACTGTTTTATTTAAATAAGCACTATAAATACACACACACACGTATATAATTTAAGATTTAGAACATTGGTAAAAATATAAAAATCTGCTGGACCCTAAGCCCTAAACTTTAGGAATATTTGAAGAAAGTTTCTGTATGTAAACTGTAGAAATACAATTGATTTGTAGCATTACTGTGAATATCAAAAAAAAGAGAAGGGAATCAGAGTTCCAGAGATGCAAATATAATCCAAGTTATGAGGGTAATTTTTAAGCTTTTGGAATAGTATATGTGGTGGCCAGTCTCCAAGATGACCCCCAATGATTCCCACTTCCTGGTATTCATGCCTTCTGTGAACCCCCTTCTCGCCACATTATGTTGTAGTTCCTTCCACATGGCCAATAGCATATGACAGAAGTGATGGTCTGTCAGTTCTGGGGCTAAGTTATAAAAGACAGTGTCGTTTCTATACCCGCTCCCTAGAAACTGTTTCTCTCTTAGATAATTTGCTCCAAGGTAAATGAGCTGCCACATCATGAGCAGCCTTAGGGAGAGGCCCATATAGTGAATAAATGAGGTCTCCTCCTACTAGCTATACAAGTAAACTTAGAATAAGAGAACCGAAAAAATTGTAGAGATCCCAGACTTATGTAACATTGTAGGCTTTTCTAGAAAACAGACCTGACGTAATTCTTTTACACAGAGGGTGCCAAAAAAATGTATACACATTTTAAGAAAGGAAAAAACTATTAAAATTGTAATACTCAATATATACTGATAACAAAAGATGAATACAAGTCATGTTTAACTTCTGCAATTACAAGAGGTGCTCACAGTGGTTACCATCAGCATCCAGACACTTCTGGACATTGCTTGAGTGAATTACTGCTAGACATTATGGCGAACTGCTGCTTGAGCACATATATATGCATTTATACCAGGGGTGCTATAAAATGTATATGCATATACATGTATATGCAATTTTTTATTTGTCAAATACAAAACAAAACCAAGAGTCACAAACCTACAGATGTGCAGATTGCTGTTCTTGGTATGCCCTTATTATTCATTTGGTGTCTGAAAGGGTAAGATGCAAAGTCTAGAGTTTAGTTAATAGTGGTGTACCGGTGTTGGTTTCTCAGATTTGACAAATGAGCAGCAGTAATGTGAGATAACAAACATTAGGGAGAATTGAAACTGTGTGAAGGGTATATGAGAACTTTCTGTACTAACTTTGCAGTCTGAAATCATTCCAAATAAAAGGTTTATAATACCTCGTTTGCCTTGGGCCTTCAATCCTATTAATTCCTTCCTCTCCAAAAGTTTTCAACACTCTTGACTGGAAGATTTCACTCTCCTGTGGAAACATATTTCTAATTGCATAATGAAAGTCCATAGAAAATTGAGTTTTACTTTAAGTTGGTCCTGATTTTGTTCTATAAATATTAATGTTCTATTCTTAAATATTAGATGCACTTTTCTTATAATAACCATAAAATTCATTATGTGAGAAACATGATTTTATATGTTAAAGTGTTAAGTCTAGAAGAGAACAGTTGACCAATTTTAAGGCTTTTTTCCATCATAGAATTTTCTTATTGTTATTATGATTTTGATAATAGGTAACTTTCCAGTTGAGTCACCAACAAGAGTGCTTGTAAAGGATGGTACCTCCTCTGTGAGATGCATAGCTCAAAAACCTGGGAAGGTGTTGCAACCCACTGTCAGTTAAAATGAACTCAGTCTTAGAAAAAACTATTCTTGTTAAAGGAAGAAAAAAGAATTTCTTTTCTTTTACTGGTATAACGGTGCCAATTTGTTGCAATAAATATCTCCAAATAAAAATGAGTGTGATGAGTGACGAGAATGTGATGGTGTTCATAGGTTGTCTCCCCGGTGCCTCTTTCCCTCCCATCATTTACGTGGCTATGAGGTGACTCCTGGCAACCATGTCCACCAAACATCACCCCTTGGCCCCAGCTGATTGCGCCAAGGTGAACATCTACTAATCCTGGAAATCTGGAATGGTAAATGGGGTGGGGAGATGAGAAAGGATTGGAATTGATTTTGTTTTCCTCAGGATGGCTGGACCTGTGACACAGAAGCCTGGTTGCTATCTGTGGCCAGGTTTCTATCCACGGAGTATGAAGCAGAGGGAGACTGTTAGGTGAGAGGGAGGTAACGGATCAGAAGTGCAGGGACCAGTATACATAGGAGTCAAGAGAATGTTTCCAGCACCATCCTTGTCCTGAGATTCCTCAAGCTACTCCTGTGTTCTTCTAATATATTCCTCTTCTTGTTAAACTCAGGTGGGTTTCTGTTACTTGAAAATAAGAGTTCTAATACAGAAAAATAAATGTAGTGCTATAATTTAATTAAGGAAATCGGGAAAGATTTAACTAAACAGCTGTTGATCACCGTAATGAAAACGTCAAACATTTAATAGAACGGGATTAGCACATCTATAATGCACCCAATATAAAATCATGTTGTAGGGTAGGATTATATGCTTATGATACACGTTAATGAAAAAAGCAAGTTTAGAAAGGTTGTGTCCTATCTGATCACATTCTTATTTTTAATTGTTGATATGTAGGCATACAAAAAATTATGGCCTCCTACAAATGAAAATGTTAATAGTGGTTCTCTCTGAATGGTGGGATTGAAAAGATATTTATTTTCTCCCCTTTTAAAAAAATCTCGTTATCAATAAGGAACTTGCATTTTTGTGCATTAAGAACAAATAAAGTTTCACACAAAAAGTAAATTTAAATAATATGTGGAATGTTTGCCAGTCCATAAGTTGAATAAAAGCTGTAAAACTTGAAAAGACCTCCAGAACTCAGCAGTAACTCAGTATCAGTTCAAATAATAGGATGGTCATGAGAATGTGAAATAAGAAAAAAACTCCTCCTGCAAATGAATTATAATTTGATTGTCACAGTAATATTGTGTAGGTAAACAAAAGGCTTATCACAACTAATTGAATAAACAGTATGTGGCAAATAAGATTCCCTCATTCTCTGTGGGCAACTAGCCACTATCTCAAATCTCAATCAGATAGTAACTATTTGATCTGAAGTGTACGTCCGACAGATCACCACCATACCTTGGAAGGATGTTGTATGCTAAAATCTAAGCACACTGTGGTCAATTGTCATTTAGATTTAAAGCAGATGGCTTAAAAGTATCAGAAAGAAAATATTCAGTGGAAAAGTAGAAAATGATCAGATTGCATATTGAAAACATTTTTGCAGAAAATAGAGATAATCTAATCATGACTCATTCAAATAGAAACATCAAAATCAAACTCTCTAAATACCTCCTTGGCATCTCACCCATTCTAACCTGTTTTATACCAAAGAACTCCAATCACGAGATGGGGTTGGCAGTATTTCAGAAATGCTTTTCAACTGTACAAAAACCTTTTTTTAGAAACTAGGATTAGCGTAACACAAATATGGGTATGTAAAAGGAGGCACTGAGTTATACAATATTTATTCAAGTGGAATTCTTCCAATATTTTCTGGAAGAGAGGTACTTTTCAGTAATGCCATTCTGTAGACCAACATCTTAGGGAGAGTGCTTCTGAGTATTCATCTTTTTTTTAAATGAGTGTTCTTAACAATAAAAAGGCCGCAAAGTGTGAGAGTAAAGTAAAGCTCAGATTTTCTATGTGATCAACTGATTTCAATAAAATTTACTTAGAAATAAAATAAGGTCAGGATTTTTTTATATGGAAGTTGTCTCCACTACCTTTTTTTCCTTTTTTTTTTTTTTTAATCCTGGGAAAAAATGTACTTTACTTTGATCTGCAAGCTTCTAACTTCTCTCTCTCAGTTTCCTCACAGCAAGTTTGTTGCGTGTCAGGAGTGAACAGCCTCTGTCTTCATTATCTGTATAGTAATCCATCTACATTGCGGTCTCCATCTCTTCACTGTATATTATCCATTTCCATCTTAACCCTCTTCAGTTTGGCCTCTGACCTGATGGTGGAATTGTACTGAATATTCTCTCCACTCACCCACCATTATGCATAACCCTATACTTTTCTCTTTTCCTGAATGCCCAATAACTGCCCTTTCTTTTTCTTCTTGACCCCTGAAATCTGATGATTATCTGAAATTCAGTCTATAGCCCATCGATCATCTCTTCATAAAGTCTTCTTTTAGAGAACGCCTTCACTCTCAGGATTGCAGCTCTCCCTTGATTCCCAAAGCTTAGTCCCAACTGCCTGCTGGGCCAGTAACGTAAGCTATGGCCTCATGTAGACTAGAAACCATCGTCTTATCCTCCAATCTGACTGTTCTCATGTTTCGTTGTTTTTATACTAAGTTTTACCAAGTCTTTCATAAACTCTCTGAAATCCGTCTCTTAATTTCTTTTTGCAATTAGTTTCTTTGGCTGTGGCCTGATTATCACATTGATTTCTCCCTACCTCATGTCTGACATTGGTTATCTCAAGAGAAAAGCTTGTATATTGGTGGGCAGTGATCCTAAGAAGCATGATTGAGGACAGCTCCCTTCTTCAAGCGGGCAAGAGAAGGTATAAGAACCTTTTGCCTTAGACACTAGGCACCTCCGTCAGGACCCCCTCTTGTTTGAGAGCTGTGACCTTTTGCTTTTAATAAACTATAATCTTTTGCAAAAACAAAAAAACAACAAAACAAAGCATGATTGAGAGCCTGAGGGAGTGGGACAGAGAGGAGGGAGAGTCAGTTCAAAGGTAACTTATTGAACTGGCCACCAGTATGGGTCATTGATGCCACGTCTCACCAGGATCTTCAAATGAGCCTTATGAAATGCGGGAACTATTTATAAGCTTCTGTCCCCCACTGATTAAAGATGGCTCTACTGGCAATAACTGTCCTGCTCTCCCAGATGGCACATACATGGGCCTGCAGGTCTGCTGGCCTTCACTATTAGAGAAACCCTGGGCAAGAGTGGCAAGTAAATGCATTGAGCTTAGGTGAATTTTGTCCAGTTGTATTGATAAGACATGGCACAAAGAGGACTGGGTGGCTTATCAAAAGCATATATCTTATTCCATTTGCTTTGTCTGTCTCTTGTCTCTTCAATGGCATGTATCCATTCAGTAGAGAATTTTACCAACAACTACCACCAGCCTTTCCCAGTTCTGCCCTCAATATTAATGTCAAAAGCACTCCCCACTCACTGTTTTTAAAGCTTGTATTTTGAATTCATTTTTCATATGTTCCTATTACCAGGTTTCCTTAAGACAATGGCACATCTATGTAGGAAGCTTGACAGTCACTGGTTAAAGAAATAAAGTGAGTGGACTATCTAAAGTTGGAACACTGGACTCATTAGCCCACACAGTCCAGCCAACTAAATTAAACTTACAGACCATGTTTTGAAATTTTTTACCCCTGGATCAAGGTCAAATTGTTCTAGTAACTTAAGGTTGGTTTTCATTACAATTACTTTATCTTTACATCCCACAGCTTAGATAAACATTTTTTTTGCATTCTCTTCTCTAATCTATTCCATCAACATGGGTTGGAGAATTTAGCTGTTGTGATTAAATCCAAGTTATGATGACACGCAAATGATGTTTATGTCCTACACACCAGTAATGTTTATTTATAGATGTTCTAAAAGTGAGAAGAGAGAAAACAAATTTACTTTCTCTATCCTTTGTATACAATATAACAGCCACAGAATTTATCTAGCTCTTTACATACTTGTCAGTGGTTTTCAAACGTTGAAGATAAAGTTAGCAGAAGACCTCCCCTATTGGAAATTTGGGGAGTTCTTTTGACCTGAAATAAATGTTCTTAATGTTTTTAAAGGACAAGCATTTGAGAATTTGAAAAATGTACTCATTCACTTAACAAATGTTCATTGAGGACACGATTGTGAAAAAGTACTATAAGATCTTGTTCATCACTTTAAAAACTAGTGTTTATCTTTCCACTTATAAAACATTAAATATACCCTATACAAGACAAATAAACAAATGAAAAAGTTATAAATATAAAAGCACCATTCAAAGATAACACTATTAACTTCTGATGGATGCCTCTATTGCTTCTTTGGTGGACTCCTCTCAAAAATGCTTTCGTGAGAACATATTGGAGGTTAAAAAAATTCAAGAGTCTGTATTCAAGCACACTCCACATTTTCTAGGTACTGATGTTATGTCTTATTCTTTATGGTATCTATCCCAAGGGTTGACACATATTGTGTGTTAATAAAAATGTTAGAGGGGCAATTCCTAAGTCTCACTAATGCAGAATGCCATGTCACATTAACTCTTTCTGATCACAAAAGGATGTTCACCAACCTTAAATAAAGTTTCTCTATGTTCATTACAAGATAATGCTCTTTGGTGTTTATTTAGGAATGGAATGTGGTGGCCCAGGCAAGAAAAATCTATACCTACGTGGTTACTGAAAACCAGGAATGTGGTATCATTTGGAGCACATATGGTGATGGTGCCAAGCTCTCAACAGTCCTTCATCTCCCTTCAACCAGAGCTGAGGTGAAGATTGATTCATTTATCATATCAGTGACTCATTTCTCACATATGATAAAGGTAACTATACTGGTAAAATTATCATTTTAATATTGCTGCCAGAAGGTTCCAGTAATTAGAAGAACTAACCAGAAAACAAAAGAAATGGTGAAAACAAAACTCATTATTTTTTTTTTGTTTGGGAATTATATAGTACTGTCTTTCAGAAAAACATCTTTTCCAGCAGTTATTTGTATACTGGATATGAACAATTAGCCTGTTTTAATTTCGAATATTTTCCCTTTTATTCTTAGTATTAAAAGGAAGATTCTAATAAATCGGGCGGAAGAGTACCTTTCTGCTTTCCCAGCTGTGCACCCTCAGGACATAAAACTTCCAATCTCTTCAAAGTGTGAAGACGGGTCCATGTCGTAAAACTAAGTTTGTTTTGCCCTTAAGGAAATGAAACCAGCTTTTATGTTGCCATTGAGTTTTGCTATGGTTATAATATTCAATCAACCTGTGAAAGAAGAGAGAAGATCTTTTGAATTGAGAAAAAAGGAAGTAGTAGGTCTGACACAGGAAGCTTAGGGAGGAATGGATAGTGGTACTATTTATTGAAATGGGGAAGGCAGAGAAGCAAGTTAGTGGGAGCTGGAGAATCAAGAATTTTGTGTGGCTACTTGATGCCTGTGATGACAGAATTCAACCTTGGTCCTAAGTCCTTGGCACTAGTTTGTTCTGCCTTAGTCCTGGTTCTCATTCTACTCCAATACCCCATAAGAAATAAAAGTCCTTCCTAGCCTGGGCCAGCTTCCCTTCCTGGGGCTTGGCATCACCTTTCCCCTTGAATAGCAGGTCAGTTGGGAGGAGCATCATTTAAGGACAGGTTATCCAGGTGTTACTTTGGGTTGGTCTTCCAAGGTCAGACAGCTGCTTTAACTAGAATCCATGTTGAGCAGCTTTTATATGGAACCCTCTATACTGAAATGATGGATTATCAGTCTTTCAGAAGTGACTTCTCTGTCTTGTGATTAATTGGCTTTGTCCCAGTAGGCCCTGAAAAGCCCAGGTAAGAGGACAGGTTTTCAGACTATTCATCTGTTAGCTGGAGAAAAAAGATGCTATGAGACAAATGGACAATATTGTAACATGAGAAATTAAGAATAATCATCAAGATCTTTATATCCCACTGAGCAGGAAAAATATATGCTAATTGGCTTCAATCACTAGTAATAGTTTTCGTAAGAGGTAACTCTATTTTAAATAATATATCTCAAAATGAAACAAAAGCCACTTTTTCAAAATAAGCCTTAAAATTATGAAATATGGAGTTAGAGTTACCAAGTTATTTGAATTGTACAGTTAACCACTGGGATAATTCAGACTCATTTACTCCATAACCCCTCAATTATCTTGGTGACTTAGAGAAATTAGTGGTTCCTATCCTGAATTACCCAAGTAATTAATAGTTGTACACCTGAGCTACTGTCTTTTTATTGTAAATGACGTTCTGATTTGGGTTGGCCATCTTTTTTGTTCCAGTTTAAGATTCAACTTCCTTCTTAGGAGACAGAGAAAACCTAAGAAAAAAGTTTTCTAGAACCCCTGGATTGTCATAGATGTCAGTAAACCAGGAACAAATTCCATATCCACAAAGTACAAGTCTAAAGCTGATGTCTAGTCTGACAGTTCATAGTCACAATTCCAGTTTTCTAGTATGAAAGACTTAGTCAGATGTGAATATAACTGGTTTTAAAAGAAGTTAATAGTTGATTTAATTGAAAATATTGAAATCATTTATTAATAATCATTAATAACAAGGCTGCCCAACTAGTTCTTTCTTATGTACTTTGCCAGGCTGTTTGGTCAACTAAATGGAGGTTGACCTTATTTTATTCAAGTCCACTGTAGAATCAGTGCGGTATTCTTAGCTCTAGAATTCACTCCCCCTGGTTGTCCAACAAACTGTAAACTTATCAGCCTTAAGGGAATGGCATTAAATATTCACCTCTTGACAACTTTGAATGCAAAATGGAATAATGCTTCCATGTCAAATGGCCAATGCAATGTATTTAAAATGCATGCTTATAAGCTGTATAGAGAACACCAAAGATATTTTTATTATGAGTAATGCTTTCCCAAGTAAAGTAAATGAAATACTTATCTGGTGAATTTAGGCAACAGAAGATAACATTGACAACTTACATATTTCTAGCCAATTTGAAGAGACGTTACATATCTTCTGCAAGCAATATAACCTAATATCCAAATCTTCTGACCCATCTGTTTTAAATGTATTAGGATTTTGTTCCCTCCAGATACAGAGATTTTGTGTAAAAGTCCCTGACATTATCAGATGGCAAAAAGGATGATATCCATTGATAAGATGCATTTTTCCCAGTAACCCATAGTGACCCTATAAATACTAAGCATTTATAAACCACTCTCGACATGAGAGGATTACAAAAACAAAGGTATCACTTTTCTGTTTCTCTTCTAAGGGGCAAGAAGCCAAAAGAGATGAAGACAATACAGACTTAAAAACAAAAAACAAAAAACCCACCCCAAGTTACATGCCAGAGCAGCCAAAAGAAGCCAAAAGAAGTTAGGAAAGGTAGGAACAGATCTTAACAGATCTTATTTTTCTTGAGTCACCCAAATTATTTAGGACAACTGTAATGAATTGTAAAGCAAATTTAACAATCAGGAAAAAAATTGATTTTGAAAAGTTAGTTTGAGAGTTTCATTGAATATTAAGCAAAAAGCAATAAATCAGCAATTGAATGACTATATAAGAAATGCTAATCCAGGAATTAAGCTGACTGGCTGATGTCTATTAAATGGATCAATATTAGAACTAAAAGTCACCGTAGTTTCCCATCTGCTACTGGTGTTATGGCAGAAAGGTTAATTTTCAAATTTCAATAATAACTAATGCAGCAAATGTTTTTGGAGTGCTATTGTCGTGCAGGGCGGCCTGCAAGGTCTCAGCTCCCGCTCCCCACATAAGAAGGCAGGACATGGTGAGGGCAAAAAGGAACACCCACAGAGCCATAGGAAGGGGAGTCATACCACCATATTCCCGCTGGCGGCTGGGTTGGAGACACAGGAAGCAGGAGCCACACTGTCCGCAACCCGCTGTCCTAACTGCAATCCGTGCTTGTCAGCCACCATCTTCTTGCTAGCCCCCCATTTTGCTGCTAGCGTAGCCACGGCAGTTATATTAGTGGCCAATGGCTCACTGGCTACAGCTGACGGCCAACTAGCCACAGCCGATGGCCATCCAATCACAGCTGATGGCCATTTACTATGTGAGCCAGCACCTTTCCACATGAGGCCGAGAGCCTGGAAACTGCACTCCTGGCTCTGTCCCCACAGCTATGCTAAGAGCTTCCTGGGATTTACCTCAATTATTCTCACAGCAACCCGTGGGGACCCGCTCAGATACCCAGAGTTGGTATGAAGATTATTTTAAACTAAAGACATTTGAGGTTTAATAGTTGCAGAAAGAAGACTTTTTGAAGCTTCCCTTGACTAAGGCAGAAACTTCTAGAAGCAAGGCTGCCATAAATCCCCTCTCAAGGGAGTTTTACTGGCCAGAGAGAAGACTACTTGCATCTGTGTGAACAAACATTATCACAAACTTTCTTATTCCCATTGTTCCTCGTAGAAACCCATTTGTTCTTCCAATAGAAGCCTTTTCTCCCTGTTCCTTCTCCCTTATTAAGTTAGATATTATACAGACAGGCACACCTCAGAGATACTGCAGGTTTGGTTTCAGATCACTATATCTTTTAGCTGGTGAAGGAACTTGTCTTCAATTTGCAAAATAGCAACACCTGTGAAGTACAATAAAGTGAAGCATAATAAAACCCAGTCTTGAGCTGTTTGGAGAGTCCCATTTTTCTATGTGCTCCCACTGTATAGATGAATACAAACTGTCTTTTCCTTTGCTAATCTCTCGTCAATTTAATTCCCATGTCCCTAATTATTGAATCCCAGGGTAGAGGAAAGGTTTTTCCTCCTACAAACCCTATGATGTAAGTAAATCTCATCTTCATTATAGACACGAGAACACAAACTCATAGAAATTAGGAAACTTGCCCAAGTTCACTGAACTTGGAGTCAAGATTCAAATACCAGGCTATATTGTCCCAGAGTATATGTGCTAGTATCAGTTCATTACATTGTTTATATTAGGTCTACAGGCTCTGCCAGCCCATGTAAACTGTCAAACCTTAAAAATTCTTCCAAGACCCTACCATCGATGCCTTAATTCTGAATGTTTTGGCATTTACCAGGAAGAATATTATTTGGGTGACTACAAGGTTTACCAAAATTATTTGGTAAAAAAAAAAGATAAATGAAGCATTTAACTTTATTTCACTTCCTTCACAGACTGTTTTCTAAGGTTGTTATTGTAAACCAAAATTAATTGTAGACTGTAATAAAAAATAATAAGCACTTGTTTGAGTTAAAGTTACTGCAGCCCAGGAGACACAGATTCAAATAGCAATCTAAATTATGTTCCACTGAGACAATGCAGAGGCCACCTTTTATAGGGTAAGTTCCCACCCAGGTTCTCAATTAGGTCCATTTTATGTAAATGAGGTACCCAAATTGTGCAGTTCTGATTAGATGGAGCAACAATCAGTCCGTTGGCAAAAAGACGAAACGAAACCAGGGAAGCCAATTCAGTCTGAGGTTCTTCCCAGGGTAGAGTATGTGAGGAGCCCCTTGTCAGGAAATGGTCACTAGACTCTGATTCATAAAATTTAGGCCCTCAGCTGACTATGGGGCGGCTCTCTCAGCAGACAAACTCCTACTTGTGGTTCATATCAAATGAATCTTTCTTCTTGGGGTCCACGTTATGTCTAATTCATTGGAATAAATTCTTTACATAGATTGGAAAACAGACTCAAGGTGAAAGAATCAAGCATGAGTAGGACTTGCACGCTTCATACGTCAGTAATGAGGCCGTTGAGCAGATTATGCAAAGGACCGAGATCGGCTGGAGACCAGTATCTCCGAGCCCTTAGACTTGCCCCAACTTTGCAGCTGAAGGATCAGCCCTAGCACAGCCATTACAAGCAGCCATGAAGGAAAGCAGTGTCAATGTAAGAAATGTCCCAACCTGTAGGGAATTTCTATGAGTTTATTTGAGCCAACATGATAACATATACTAGGGAGCAAGATCTCAAATGCTCCAGAGAGTAACAGGTTTGCAGTTTCTTTTGTGCATTTGAAATCAAGGAGGGAATATAAGGAAGATTACAGGGGGGAGGGGGGAGAAAGCAAGGCCGGGATTGGATTACAGAATAGTTAACAAGATTATGCGCTCTCTTGAGGGTGGTTATGGCTTATTTCAAAGGTGTGTTAATCCAGATGCACAGAAAGAATGGACAGGGCTTGCTTAAGGCAAAGATAATCCTTTTACATATCACTTTTTAGTGATATGCCTGGGGTATGACCACCCACCATAACCTGCCCAAGTTAGGGGTTTATGACCAAATCACCCTGTGAGGTTACTTTCCATAAAACACCTTTTTTTGCCCACAGAAGCCAGCCAAAGTCATGGAGAATCAACCACAGCTCAGAGGATAACGGAGGAGTGGCCTGGGGATGGGGGTGCAAAGGAAGTGGGATGGGGTGCAAAGGCAGAAAGAAAGGCCTGTGGTGGATACAGGAAAGCAAGCAGCCTATAAAGAACTGGAGTAGTTAACACCACAGAGCTAATTGCATTATAAGAAGCCAGGATAAATATTACTGCCTCCCTCCATGGAAAACTGGATGAACTAACATGGATAGATTTCCAGGACATTTTTAAGGGAAAAAAAAAATCAAGTTACATAAAAATATGTATAACACTACTTTTGTTTTTAAAAATCCACAAACTGGTATATATTTCCCAAAGGTAAATATGAATATCTATCTATACATTCATAGTGAAGAGACTGGAAGGATATTGTGGAAATAAACCAGGACCACCAAATGAGAACAATCAAGGGCTATTTATTCAGGGCTTGCTATAGCCAGGAAGTGTGGGAGAGGAGATATTTTCCTCTACTCTCAAGGTTCTCTTTGGCTGGTCTAATAATCAAATAGACCTAAGACAAGTTAGCAAGAGAAAGTAACCAAATTTAATACGTACTTATGGATGGAACCCCACATACATGAGAGAGTTAGAGACCCACATACATGAGAGATTCAGAGACAGAAAGGGAACATGGGCATATGAGATATTCTGAGCTGGGGATGAAGTAAGGTGCCTTGGGAGCATCAAGGGGGTCCTTGCAGAATGATAAGAAGAGCAGATGTTTAGTATTAATATAAGACCCAGTATTACATTATGTTATATTATACCCGGTCTCATATTCCCTGTTTCCCAGAAAATAAGACCTAGCTGGACAATCCGCTTTAATGTGACTTTTGGAGCAAAAATTAAGGTAAGACCTGGTATTATGTATTATATTATATATTATGATATGATATGATATGATATGATATGATATGATATGATATGATATGATATGATATAAGACCGGGTCTTATATTATAGTAAAAAAGACCAGATCTTATATTAATTTTTGCTCCAAAAGATATATTAGAGCTGATTGTCCAGCTAGGTCTTATTTTCAGGGAAACATGGTAAACAGAAGTTTGTCCTGCCCTACAGTACAGGTCAAAAGAGGTTACCTTTGATAATCTCCTATTATGGGCAAGGCCCCTAATTCAAGTTCTTCCAAGTAGTCAAGGGAGGGGCAGAAGTTTCTTCTGAACCAGCAGCTAAAATTGCCCTTAGTTCAAAACAATCCACATACTACAGCACATCTTGGATTGACTAGCTTTGAACCCCCACAGGAATCAGCCACCATCACTAATGTTTGGCAGAGGTTCAAAGACAAGCAGAGGAGTGGTGAAAAGAAGTGTGATAGAAGGGAAAAAAAGAAAAAAGGGAAGGCTTCAGTATGCCGTGACTGGAAATGGTTGGTATGGGAAGCTAGATGGGCACTAGAAGTGGGCCATACTGTGTGATTGTTTGGGGAGCATGTTTGACTTTCTGTTGTTGCTCCTGAGTTGGAAGCTGAGTCACTGATCAAGTTCTGACACTTTTGGACCAATTGCTGCAGAACTTGCGTGTCAGAGTTCTATTGAAACACATAGTCTGACATTGTTTGCTGTACATTCAGTTTCTCAATATGCACCAAACTGATAATAGTGGTCACCACTGGCAAGGTGGGATGGGGTAGGGTCATCAAAAACTAATTCTCTCATCAGTAATATTTCATTATTTTATAAGGAGAATACCTTTACTCATTTTTCACTTGTATATATATCTTTTAAATTCTGAAGCAAAATGACAGGATGGTAATTGTCATTCCTAATCCTTACGACACTACAAGATGGCTCCGATTCATATTTTACAGTTGAGGAAAACGAGGCACTAGGAAGTTAATCTGCCCAAGCCACATAGTTAATAAATAGCTGACAGAATTTAATTCCAAGTATATCAGATCTTAAAAGTTACTTCTCACTATGCCATACTGCTGCTTACAAAAGTCTAATTGTTTTAACATTACAAGAGAGAATGGTCATTCGTTCCACTTACAAAGGATAAGCATAGACAGGTTGGATTAAAACTATATTAGCATCTATTGGTACAATATTAGAACCTATCTACAAATAAGATATTAAAACTCAGAAACGTTGCCCTTTTCAAACTGAGTTTATAAAACTATCATGTAACAGTCCTGGATGAATTATTACAAGTCTGATCCTTTACATTTCCAGAAGGATATTTAAAATGCAGTCGTAACTAATTAGAAAATCGGAGAGTTTGGAACCTTTTTGTGTCTTTCAGTGAATTCCTTGCAGAGCACAATGTATCACGTATGTGCTGATGAAATGATGTGCCAATTTCTCTTCTAGGAGATGCTAATGAATCCATTTCCTGTGGGTTTAAAATCAGTTGACTGTTTCTCATTTGCTAATGTAACTAACCTAACTGATTATCTTGTTGATCAAGAGCTTATAAAGGTGTTATATTTACCACTTGAGTGCAAATCAATACGTGAATATTTGAATGAGCTGAACTCCATTTTTTTTTTACATCTTTAATTGGAATCACAGGTTGTGATGACCTGTGAATTAAAAAAAAATTATATTAAGTAACAATAGCACTCACATGAGACAACACATTAATATCTATAACTATTTTTGCCATTTTTCTGCCCTGAATATTAACTCAATGATTTACAAAATAATCCAACGGTTCTCAACACTGACTGTGAAAACCTCCCATTTTGTACAGCCCCTCGGAGCTCCACTGTGGTTATTAGACAGGATGCTTCCCGGTTCATGAATCGTTCAATAAAGCCTCTTAGATCTTCAAAGTTACTTGAATTTTTGCTCTTTAACAGTCTGTGGAACTAGCCTAAGTTATTTCATGCCAGCTTGAGTGGGGTTTTTATTGCTTGCAACCAATATAATAAAATATATATGTTTTATTGAAAAATAAATAAGCATTGAAACTGAAAAATATAATAAGAATTTAACATTTTTGTAACATCAGAACCAAGTTTTGAAGTTAGGGACTAACTCATGCTCCCCTCCCGTCTTCCAATCATGGTTTTAAAATCCTGTGTGTGTGTGTGTGTGTGTGTGTGTGTGTGTGTGTGTGTGTGTGTGAAATATAACATATGCAGAAAATGCATAAAACAATATGTGTAACTACCACCCCACTCAAAAAACAGAATTTTATTGGCAACTCGGAAGTCCACTTGTGTTATCTTCCAATCATTAATTTCAATGTACCCACTGAAGGTGACCACTATTCTAACTTGTATGGTAATCAGGTCCTTACATTTCAGTATAGGTCTACTACTTAAGCCAGAATGTCTAAAATATAAAACTTTGCCTGTTTTTAAATTTTCTCTGATAGGAATTATGTGTTGTGTTTGGCTTCTTTCAACATTGCACGTGTGAGATCCATCCATGTTCTTGCATGTAGCTGTAGCTCATTCATTCTCATTGCTGTATAATATTTTATTGTATGAATATATAACCAGTTATTTATTCATTCTACTGTTGATAGACATGTGAATTTTTCCCACTGTTTGGCTATTATAAATAATGCTGCTGTGGACATGTTTGTACATACTTCTTTGTACACACATGCAAGCATTTCTGTTGGGTACATACCTACCAGTGGAATCACAGGTTATAGAATATAATTATGCTCAACTTTAATACATATTTTCAAACTGATTTCCATAGTATTTATAACAATCTACATTCCTTTCAGCAATGGAAAAAGAGTTCCTTTTGCTCTACATTTTCACCAATACTTGACATTATCTGTCTAACCAGATGGGTGTCTAGGAATTTCATTTTGTTTTTAATCAAAATTAACATGATCACTAATGAAATTAAGTACCTTCTGATATGTTTACTAGCCATTTGGATACCTCTTCAGTAAAGTGCTGTTCAAGTCTTTTGCCCATTTTTCTAATTTTTTTTGTCATTTTCATATTAATTTGTGGTGAGATTTGCTTTGTACTGAATGTAAGCCCTCTTTCATTACATGTGTTGCAAATATATTCTCCAAGTTTGTCCTGACATTTCACTCCCTTAATGGTGTATTTTGATGAACAAAAGTTCTTAATTTTAATGTAGTCTCATTTACCATCTATATCTATACCTATACTTATTTACCATCTATATCTATACTTATTTATCATCTATATCTATACTTATTTACCATCTATACCATTACTTATCTATAATTAGTATCCATCAAAAAAATGAATCCATCAAAAAACTGAATGGATAAACAATTAAATATGATTCAATCATAAAAATAAATGAAGTTCTGAAACCTGTTACAACATGGATGAACCTTCAAAATATAATGCTAAGTGAAATAAGCCAGTCACAAAAGGACAAATATAGTATGATTCCACGCATAGGAAATATTATTAACAGGCAAATTCATGAAACAGAAAGTAGAATATATGTTACCAGGGATGGGGGAGGAGAGAATGGAATTCTTGCATAATGACTATACAATTTTAAATGACGAAAAGTTCGGGAAATATGTAGTGGTGATGGTTGCAAAACATTATGAAGGCAATTAGTGCCACTGAATTGTACACTTAAAAATGGTTAAAAAGATAAATTGTATGTTATGCATATTTTACCACAATGAAAAAAAAAGAATTCAGCTCTCACAACAATTGTTGCACTTTTGTGCTTGTGCATTACTTGATTTTCTTTCTCCTGGCTGCTCTAAAATTTTCTTGGTTTTGGTTTTCAACATTTTTACTTTTTCCCCCCGCTTTGATATAGGCCTGTTTTTGTTTATCTTTCCTGTTTTTCCTAGGCACCTTGAAACTGGGGCTTTATGTCTTTATTAGCTTTGGAAAGTTCTTGGTCATTATTTCTTCAAATATTGCTTTTGTCCCACTCTTCCTTTCTTTGCCTCTGGGACTCTCTGAGGACCTTAGACGTTCTCACTAGATTTTCTAAGTCCCTTATACTTTCTTACCTATTTCCTATCCTTTACCTCTCTAAGCTTTATTTTGGATACTTTCTTCAATTTTACTAATTTTTTCTTCAACTGTCTTTAAGTTTTCCATGCTTCATTCTGCATATTTTGTGACCTATATTCCCCTCCACAGATTATCTCTATGATTTATCTGTCCATTGAGTTAATTTCAGTGATATTTTCAATTCTAGAATTTCTACTTGCTTCTTATTAAATTTTAATTTACAAATTTTTAATCTTTTGTCTCCCTAAAAAATAGTAAGTATAATCTGATAACTAGAATATGTGTCAAGTAACTCCATGATGTAAAGGTCCCATGTGTCTGTTTCTGTTTCTATTGCTTATTTGTTTACACACACACACACACACACACACATATGTACACATATATGTGTGTGTGTATATGTGTGTGTATATATGTATGTATATTGTCTATGTTGTCTTGCCTCTTCATGCAAAATTTTTTATAGATGTAAATTGAGGTCTAGGATGCTATTATCTTCTTCAAAAGGCGATTTATAATGAATTACTCCAAGTTCCTAGAAGTACTAGCAATCCAGGATCACTTCAAAACACTCACAAACGATTTAAAATAATCCCTGAAAATGCTTATCTGCTCCTTATTCTTGTTTTCTTCTAACCCTTGGGGTGCCAACCTCATTGGACAAAGAGTTCACCACGACCCCTGCTTGGTGGACCCCAGATTCTTATCTCTGCACCTCTAACTGCTTATTCTAGGCCTAAAAATCAGGGGCCAGCCTCTTCATTCCTGTCCCCAGGGAACAGCAGCCCAATTGCCTAGCTATTTCCCTAGGTCTCCATCTGCCCCCAGATCCTGGGGGGGGCGGGGGGGGTTCTTTCTTATTTTGTTAACTTGGAGATCCCCTCATGCTTTTTCTTTAAAGAGCTTTTTAAGTTGTTCTATAAGGAAAATTGATTTAAATTGTCTAACATATCAATACTAGATGACAAATCTAGACCCAAGTTTAATATTCTTTGAGAATTGCTGTTCACAAGAGTTAAGAACCTTATGAGTAAAATTGTCACTGTTTTTGGAGGAATACATTATAGGGTTTTAGAATAAATCCTCCCCAAAAACTCCATGTAAATTTTTATCGTGCACTGTATTATAGAAGGGACAAGTTGCCAGTCACCTACTGTTAGTATCAAATGAATCATAGCTGTCTGGCTTACAGGTCAACTGATTTCCAAGAGTGAGTGAGGATGAAAATTATCTAGAAAAATCACTTAGGAAGACAGTGCTATTTCTTTTTATTATTATTATCTAATTAAATTTCCAGATATGACATTCTATTTCCAAGCAGATGTGCAGCAGTATGTGCTGTATCTTATTATTAGTCATGAGAAAAGCATGTGTGAAACACAAGACAATGATTTTCAGAAAAGTTCTGGGGAACTTGCTGGGGAAGCAGAATAGCCATTTGATCCCATGCTCTGCATCAGGGGTCTATCAGGGCTCTACGTCATCAACCAATGGCCCATGGGTCAGATCCAGCCCAATCACTGTCTCGGTGTGGCCTGCAAGCTAAGAATGGTTTTCATGTTTTTAAAGGAACACACACACACACACACACACACACACACACACAATTACACACAATCACAGAAGCATATGTGACAGAGATCATATATGGTCTACCTAGCCCTTTATAGAAAAAGTTTGCTGATCTCTGTTCTATATCATCTATCAAGACCTGTGAAGATTTTAAGAATTTTACACTACTTGCAAGCTAAATAGTTAGCTTGCTATAGTTTCACAGATGCTGGCAGAATACATGAGACTCCAGGGTCAGAAACAAAGGACTTGATTACTCACAGCACAGCAGTCAACAGAATATCAGCATTAACACCAGTTCCCTACACCCCAGTTCCCACAAGACAAAGTAAAGAGAGCCAGGTAACACCTGCACACACAGTAGTTGTTTCTAAAAGAGGAGTTTAGAGAACTTGAGCTTGGGGATCCTGAACCTTCTATAATGGGCAGTGAGCATACCTGCTCTTTGCTTCCAGGGAGACATTATTTCAATCTCCCAAGGCTATCTGCTATACAAACATTCAAGAAAAGACAGCCTGGAACAAAAGCAATCAAGTTAATGTATCTGCTTGCAAGACATGCAGAAGCACACAAGATATGGAGAATTGTCTCCCAATAAATATAAACCGTCTACAGCTACCGCCTTTCAGTATGTTATGGTAGCTATATCATTCCTAAAGTGGATCTGAGCAAAGAAAGTTAAAGTATTTTCATATTCTCTTAAAAAGTAGAGAAAAAATACATGGTACCTCATAAATATTTCTAGAGGCAGTTTAAAATCCTAAAAACAATTTTTCAGCTATTTTGAAATTTATGCTATTCAGAAGGGTTTATGTTTAATAGTGTCCAGGCAACTGATAACTTATATATTCACCTTTTAACTAACTTTTCAACTGACTTCTAGATTTTCTTTAGTGGAGGCACAACGTATATATACCATGTTCAATTCAACTTTTAATACTATAGTTAAATGTTGTTTTTAAGTTATTCTAAAATTTAATGAGAAATACACATTAGAAAAGAACTTTTAAATATTTTAGGAACATTTTTAACTGTATGCTCTAACTAGTATTACACTTTTGTTTAATTTCTAGAAGGAGAGCCAGCTAAGCAGTTTTTTTTCACAGCATTATAATTGGGACAGTGTTTAAGTAAAAATTATGACATAGTTTTTTTTGGTTGTTTTTTTTTAACTCTTTCATAACAAAGTTTTACAAGGCTATAAACTGAATAGCACTTAGTTAAATATTTAACAAGCTGCTTTCATTGAAAACAATAAGCTCTGTGAAATTGGAAATCTTTTATAAAATCTAGATCATCTTTAAACATCAGATATAGGATAGTTAGTAGAATACTCTCAGCCCAGTATGAAAGTTTCTTAAACCCCTCACACCAAGAGCTTGAGGTTAAGTCTAAAATGGCCAGATGCTGCCATTTAGAGCTGGACTCTGGAAAAAGTCAGATTAGTTGGGGGACAATGTGGAATTTCGTGTTTCCAACTAGGCATTATCTGGTGGCTTTGAATTCCTAGCCTACTGAACAAAGCCTGAAGATAAGATTTTATGTTACAATGTTTAATTTTACTCAGTAATTTGTAAAAAGCTTTAAAACATATAAGAAACAAAAATATAAACTAAAACAGTCTTGCATGATTGGTTGCTCCCCACTATTTATAAGTGCTAGTATTTAGTTTTATTCAGTCTCTTATTTTAATTTGGGTTAAACAAGTCATTTTAGTTGAGAAATTAGAAATCATTTTAGCTGAGAAATAAGTATGAGCTAGGCTCACATGGATTATTTTTATATATTCAAATACTAACTCATTTTGATGTCCTTCAGTGTGTTGATAATCTTTGTATGCCTATCATATTTTAACTATTCTATTAAAATATCTATTATAGATTTTCTATGGTAAATGTAGACTATAGAAAAGTCCATGTAAATCAATTCCATTTCATTTATGGCAAGCCAAAATTTAACCATGGATAGATAAGTTGTTATAAGAAATGCTGGAACTTCTGACAGCTTCTGATACAGTGTTTCAGGTACAGTGAGGACCTATCCTTTGAAAGAAGTTGGAGAGAAGGTATTCTCTACCTTCTTAGAGAACATACTTTATGTTTGGTAAGATAACGTTCTTTACTAATAACACTTTTCCACCCATTGACTTTAGTATGACTGAAGGAAGAAGGAAATAGTAGTCTTTTAAATGTGAAACATACTTTTGTTTTGTTTGGATCATCAAAACTCATTAAATTCATCAAACTACAGTGGTTTCTTCTAGGAGTCTTTTCAGGTTTCTTTGCCAAAAAAAAAAAAAAAAACCAAACAGAGACTGTGAACTAAATTTAGCTATCTTTATAAATTCACAAAACAAATTGCAATACATGAAAGAGGCTTCTAAGCAATTTGAAAGTTATGTACAACCTGAAAATCATAAAGAACATTAAAATTTATGCACAAAAGTTATAAATAAAGTGTAAAAATTAGCCAAAAAATAGTCAAAATATTTGTAGCACACAACACACAAAAAGTTAATTAATTTATAATGAGTTTTACAAATCACTAAAGAAAAACACTTCAATTACCCAATAGAAAAATAGGCAAAGGATATTAACAGGCAGTTGACAGAAAAAGAAAACTAGAATCATGCTCAATTTTACTCATAATTAAATAAATGCAAACAAAAACAAATTATATTTTTTAGCTCTCAGAACGGCACACATAAAATAGTCTGATAATACACAATGTTGACAAATTAGCAATTAATGGAAATATAAACTGATATAACTTTTTGGAGGGCAATTTTGCAATATTTATCAAAATTTAAAATGGTTGCACACTCTGAACTATAACTCTATAGCTAGGAATTTATCTAATAAATAAACTAAAAAATTACAACACATATGTTCCAGTGCATTTATTGATCCATCATTGGTAATAACAGAAACTTGGAGATGACCTAAATACCCACTAATTAGTCTGCCTGGTTAAATAAATTATTATATTGCCAACCAAGTCAATATATTTAGCATTGCAAAGAAAGAATTATACATGTTTTTAAAAGAATAGAATCATACATGCTCTTAAACAACGTGAAAAAACACTAGGTGCATTATGATCTATTTATGTATATGAAGAAATACAAACTTGTTTAAGGAAGCATACAAAAACTCTTAATTAGGCAGTTATTTATGGCAGAAGTTTAGGGAGAGGAATTAATAGAGACTTAGTTTTTTACTTTATATCTTTTGCCTGATATAAAATTTTATTTTTTCATATATACTTGTCAATATATTATAGATTTATAATATATTATATATTTGATATATATCTATAGCACTTATAGATACATTATATCTCCCTATATTTATATTATATAATTGTTTCATAAATATACTGTTAATTACTAATATATAACAGTTACACAACTATTATATATTAATATAAGTAATAATGTATTATCTATATGTTATCATATAATACATTGTATATTATCATTACATAATTTATAATTATATACCATATTCTATATTTTATATATTATATAATATGTAATGTTTTATATATTATATGTTATATAATATATTAATATATCTCATCCACATTGAGACATCTTTTTAAACCAATGACTGGGTTTCTATCTTTTCCAGATGGTATTTAAAAATTTATTTTATAATAAAATACAATACCATAGTATACCAAATTTGTTTTCCTCTCTCAAGAAACTTTTAGCAAATATTTGAAGACATGGTAAAGAACCTTAAAAATAATACCATCCTTGATACAACCACTGGGAAAACTGATGAGTCAGAAAGTTAATAAGAACGAGTCTGGGAGCTAACAGGAACAGATTTAAAGATTAATCACTTAGCTCTGAGTCCCCCAGCTAGTACTACACTTGCAGGCTGACAAACACCAGGACAATTTTCAGAGGAAGCCAACTGCAACAAGAGTACTCAAAACCGGCCAGTGGAACCAGTAAACAACTGCAAGATGCCTAGCCCCCTGCATCCTGCATAGAAACATAAAACCCCAGCTAAGCAGCAACCTACTGCAGCTATCTACTCTAGATTCTGCCCCGGGCTCCTCTGCCGGTGTTTCTCTCCTTACTACCTGCGGTAGCCATATTCTTTACACACTGCCATGTGCATTCTCTCTGCTCAACCTTAATAAAACTTTCCTTGCTTTCCTACTTGTCTGAGTCTTGCAAATTTTTTCACATTCTGCGAATGACCCAGGGTAGTTCTACACCAATACAAAAACTGTCATCTATGATTTGTCACCTTCTATAGATGGTTTGTCACCATTTATCCAAGGTGAAGAACATATCCTATGAACCAGCAATAACCTCCTAAATATAGACCCTACAGGAATTTACACACATATTCACTATGATGTGTGCTGAAATATTCACAGCTGCCAGGTTCACAACAGCAAAAATAAAAACAAACCTGGAAACCACCAAAATATTCATTAACAGTAGGATGGCCACATCAGTTGTGGTATATCAATACAAGGTAATACTATAACATTGTGAAAATAAGTGCACCAAGACACATAAAACAGTATGGATCAGCTGTACAAACATATTCTGAAAAGAAGCAAGACACAAAAGAAACATGCAGTGTGAATCCATTTATAGAATTCTTAGGGATGTATATACAGATAGTAAAACCAAGGAAATGACTATCAGACTATCACAACCTGAGAGTGGGATAAAAGGGTTATGAGCCAGAATGGGGCACATTTGGGGGTTGGGTAATGTAATGTTTTGTGACCTAGATGCTGATTTATACAGATATATCAAATGTGCATGTATGTATTAAACACTTCCCTGTATGTATGTTATGCTCATAATAAAAACTATGAAAAGAAAATAAAGTACCCAATATCATTCTGCTTCAAAACCATGGTTCACACTACACCTGAAGCTGAAGCTGTGTAATAGTGAATGTCAACTATAATTAAATATATATAGTCACGGGATGTGGAGTACAGCATAGGGAATAGAGTCAATGGAATTGTAATAGCTGTATATGATATCAGAGGGGGAGTAGATTGGGGGAGGGGGTTATCAATTTGTGAAGGGTGTAAATGTCTATTACATTGTTTTGTACACCTGAAACTAATGAAAAATTTTTTAAAAAAACACTGTTCACATAGACAAAAAAACAACAACACTGTTCACATAGTCCAAAGGACATCTTACATGAATTTCCAAGGAGTCATCCTCAGGCTTGCAGGATAAATTCTAAAGTTGGGCATTTACAACTCTAAAATAATGTACAAAGAGACTGAATATGGAATCGTGTCTAAACCATCACAATAAAAATCAGTACCAGTACTGAGAATAGATTTAGATGAGAAGATAGAACTTCTGATTCTTTATTTGATCTTGAATATTCCTATGTCATTCCTAAATCAGACATAGGTCATTCCTTTTCAAAAATATTGTATTAATTTACTTCACCAATTGCAAATCCTCTTAAATAATCATACTAATATAACCTTCCTATCATCGTTGCTCATAGTCACCCAGCCTGCACAGAAAGAATCTGAGAGCTGAACAAAAGTACATGAAGCATATCAAGACACTTAAAAGTCATCCAGTTAAAAAAAAATCTCAACTCATGCTCCACATCCACATATATGGCGGCAGTGATGGCAGAGAGAGGGAAAAAGAGAAGCTTTGAATTACTATGACGTGCGCTCGTGTACACACACACACACACACACACACCATTTTGTAAGGAGTAAAACCCTTTGCATATTAGCTATGTGTTAATTTTTACTTAATATTTGTACATTCATTTTCAGTTCCATGTTCAACATAATTACCACTTTAATGCTAGTATCAGAATATTTTATAACCCTTTAAAATGCAGGTTTTTAAAAATGCTGGAAGGATTCATCATCATAGATAATTCCAGAGCTCCATGCGTTCTGGCTATCTATCCGAATGCCCAGTAAAAGATTGTATTTCCCAACTTGCTACACATAGCCAAGTGCCTAAATTTTGGCCAATGAGATGCAAGAGTGTGTGTTTAAGAAATTGCTTCTTTCCACTCTCTAGTTCCCCCTTCCCACTGATTGCAAAATAGCAAGAAAGGAAGCAACTGCCTCTGACCCACAGATGAGAGCCTGCAGATGAGAATGGCAGAGCTGTCTGACCAGCTTGAGACAAATCATTTCTGGACTATTGTCTGAGTAAAAAATAAGTATCCATCTTATTTAAGCATTGAAATTAGAGGATACTGGTAAAGTAGATATTCACATAAAAGCCTAAATATTTAGTTAAATTATTTGAAGAAAATTGTTAAATCATTGCCTTATACCAACGCAAAAATAAATGTTATAAGAATTAGAGGATTAAAAACCTTACACTGAAATGTATATACATATTGATTTTACGTACATGATCTTGTGATTGCAAAAACCTCTCTAAGCATTAGATCAAAGGTAAAAATCACAAAGAAAAAGATTGAGATACTTGATAGCAATACATTTTTTAAATAATTGAATGTCAATACTATAATGAACAGAACTACAAGGCAAACTGAAGAGGACCAATTTAGTTTAAGGCTTAAGCCTGTGATACACAAAAAGCTCAACAATGGTAAGTAAAAGACATCAGAAAAATGGCTAAAAAAAAACAAAAAACCAAAATACCCCCATGGTATTAATACTGATTCTTGGCTACAAGCCATAGGAACCACCTCTTAAACAGAGTTAATTCCTGGGAGAATATGGGAAACCTGAAAGGAAGAACTGGATGCGAAAAGGACAAGAG
Organism: Rhinolophus sinicus; assembly: GCF_057876585.1. Taxonomy (NCBI): domain Eukaryota; kingdom Metazoa; phylum Chordata; class Mammalia; order Chiroptera; family Rhinolophidae; genus Rhinolophus; species Rhinolophus sinicus. Next base: position 88,443,895 of record NC_142503.1, read on the forward strand.
AAGTAGTTCCAGAGGGTGCTGGTAGCAGGAACTACTCGTACATTTTTCCTTGAGTGCTGTCACTGGAATAAACGAACAGTTCCCTGGAAACAGACTGAGATAGAGGATGGCATAGAGAAGGTTTCCGGGGAGGGCTCTCAGGAGATACACCTGTGAGGAAAAGAAGAGTGCAGGAATTGGGCAGAGGGAGCAGAAGCCTCAGCCAGTCCTACGGGTTGCTCTTGGGAGCAGTCGCAAATAGAGGCAAAAGCCTTTGCAGTGTCCCTTTAGCCAGTTGTCTTGGGCTGCACCAGGCAAGGCAATTCTCTAGTGACGGAGGCGGTGAGGTATGAGCAGTTAATAGTCCCAGCAACTGGGCTTATTTTCTGACTTTGTACCACACTACTCAAAATTCAAAACCCTTAGGAGAGCCAGATTGGCACATTTGGTCATGTGCTCACAATTTAGCTGGGCAGGCAAGGTCCTCTAATACTATGTCCTTCCAAAACTGCACAGAGAGGTCATTCCCACACCAAAAAACATTTGTATGCTATCACCAAAACGAGGCAGAATAGAAGTCAGGCCTCCAGGATACAGTAAATCTCTACTATAGCTATCAAAAAGTGCCTCAGAAATAATGATATACAAATGATTAATAAACATTAAAAAGTTCACCCTCACTAGCAGTCAATGATCTGAAAATTAAACCATCTTTTGCTAATCAGATTGACAAAGATAAAGAAGAAGGATCTTTCTCAGAAACTGTACAGGTGGTGAAATTCAGGTATTCAAATACAATGCTGATAGAAGAATAAATGGGTATAACCTCTCTGAAAACCAATTTTGCAATGTATGCCAGAAGATTTACCCTGTAATTTCACCTCTAGGAATTTATCCTATGGAAAAAAATTGATTATGAAGAAAGATACATGTACAATGATATTCAATGCAGCACATGCAGCACTGCTTGTTATAATTATAAAATAAATGAAATTCAAAAATAGGTGCTAGATTGAGTAAATTATAATAAATCCAAATGATGCAATATTATGAAGCCATTAGGAATCATGCAGCTTCAAGATATATACAGAAAGATGTTCATGCTATTGGTAAGTTTTAAAATTACAAAACAAAACATGTAATAAATCATTTTATATCATCATAAATGAAAAAGTAAATGTTATTTTAGGGCCTTTGATTTTTTTCCCCATGATTTCTCCATTAAACATGTATTACTTTTATAATTAGAAAAATCATATCAGTATCAAATTAATTGATCTCTTATAACTGAAAATTTTGATTTATATTCTAGAACTTTATGTCTTTAGAAGTGGGTTGAAATAGAGGTGGACTTTTAGTTCAAATTACTTAAAAGGCAAAAAACATTTTTTGACTAATCAGAAGAGTTGATACCCAGGGCCACATTTGAAGTCAGATATGGTAGCCCAGTTTTAAGTTAAAGCAATTACTTAACCTACCAAAATCTGTCTTTACCTTTATAATCATCAGTTGTTGTTTCTTTAACTGGAATATTGAACCTAATAGTTTTGGCCCACATTTAAAGGGAGATTAAATTACTTGGAAAGAGCCCAGCGGAAAGTAATAAAAATAATTACATACTTAGAAACTGGGCTCTATAATGACATGCAAGAGGAAATCATTTAGAAAGTAAAACCAAAAATAACCTTACATTTTATGTGTTACCATAACCTCTGAAGAATAGAACAAGAAGCAAAAAGGTTGAATTGTTAGAAAAACAATTTAGTTTAACCATTAGGAAGAATGTCCTCTTGTTTCAATGTTTATTACATGTCCAGTATTATGGCTGTAAAGACTTATAACCATTAGAATATGTTACTAAAGAAAGAAAATGTTTTGTTTTTCTTTAAGTGTCAAAGATAGAATAATTACTCTATTTTTTACAGTATGGGCTCACTACATATTGTTTTAGGACCCCTTCCATGTTTATGGTTTTTTGAATTTCAGTCATCTTGAACAATTATAAAAACATATCTCAATTATACTCATAGCTTTTTGAGAGTGAAAACATGAATTAATCATTAAGGAATATAACAGAGGATAAAAATTAGATATTTTTCATTAACAGTGAAAAAATATAGGTATGGAATTTAGTCATGGGGTACATTACAATATTTGACTGCGCAAGGGGGATGCAATTAAACTAATTATTAAGGTATGTGTTTTGTAAGGGTTGATGTATGTGTTTTAAACCTCTATTTTTTGGAAAGTGTAATGCAATACAGTGAATGCAGACAGAACATTCCTATAGCATACTTTAGTACATAACATACATTTAGTATGTAATGGTTTTAGTAACAAACCATTTAAAGAGCCCAGCAGGAGGAAAAATGGATTTAAAGTGTACAGGAAAGAAATCCTCAGTCTCGACTGTTGTCTTCCAAATAATTGATATTAACAACTGCTTTAAAAATTCAAAATTGGTAACAGAAGAAAATAGCTTACATACTACTCAAAAAATCACTTACATGCCTCTCAAAAACGAAAAGCAAAATTTAAAAACTAAACAGGTCACAAAAAAGATACAATTTTAAAGGTTTGCCTTAGCACTATTTCTTTTTTTTTAAATAAAATATTAAAAGTTTTAAACACTTATTTAATGTTTATATGCATCAGGGCTTATCATGTATCTGGCATTGTTCTAAGTAGCTTACAGATAGTAATTCATGTAATCCTCAGAACGCCATGCGGTAGCTACCATTATTATCACTATTTTTCAGATGAAGAAACACAGGCACAGAGATCACATTAGCCCAAGTTCACATGACCAGTAAGTAACTAGCGAAGCTGAGATTCAAATCCAGGCAGTCTGGCTATGGAGATTATGATTGTAACTACTAAGCTATTTTGTTAAAGTATTTACTTCATATATTAATATTTTATAACAATTTTGAAGTTTTCAAAATGTTCACAGCTTGCAGAGTTAGAAGTATAAAAGTAAATCAGTGTAGATGGAAGATAACTTTTCTAATACAAAATTTGAGTGGAAGATATTTCCTTGACTAGTTTTGTGATATACATTTGTAGGTAGAAGTGGGGATGAGAAAAGACAGAAACTACATTTATTTTAAATGTATTCATTGTGAATTTGCTGCTTGGATAAACAAAACATAAAAGATTTAAATTCAATAAAACTTTGGGCTGTCTTTTGTGAAAGACATAATTCACAAATATGATTTAAATATTATAGAAAACGCACAGATTTTCATTGTTTAATTCTATGACTGACTTTAAACTGTTTATAACATTTTTAATTAAAGAAGCATGTGATTGGGACTTGGGTAAGAAAAAATTATAACACAGCATAAACAAGCTTCTCTTGGTAACTTTTTTCCAAGATAGGCTAATCACTTTATTTCTCAATAGAAATACCACCGATTTAATCTGTATGCTGGTAAAAAAGGAAAAGGAAAACCATAACCAAGTAGACTGTGACCATAGCCCATCTAACGAAAACTTACTGTTAAATAAAAAAAGGAGCTGATTTAAATGCTCTACATGATTTCTACATGATTCTCACATGTTTTAATGCTAGCGATATGAAAAGTTGTAGGTCTAACACAATTTATATCTCCTTTTAGCATTTGTGAAATGAAAGGCATGGAATAACCTAAGTCCCTTTAGTTATAAATCAGCATACCTAGTACTAAGTACATTGAAACCTATACTGCCAAAGGCTAACTTTTGGGCAAAAGAGGAAAATGAGCAAAGTGACTTGGGTACTTCATCATGGCACTGATAATGATTCTGTTCTCCTCAAGGTTAGTCTTTAAACTGACACATGGTAAGTCTAATAATCAAATGTTTGCTGACAGTGAATTAAAGGAGACCTCTCCTGACAGTGTTTCTATGAGTTTCACATGTGTATTTTGATGATATCTCCTAGAATCCTTGTTCTCCTCCCATTACCCGCCCATTATATTGGCTAATACATGTTACTAAGTTCAATATGCTATATTCATCTTGTCCACCTCTTGGTCCAAGTTAATCCTACTTCTAAAATACCTTCAGCTGGTTTTCTTCTCATCTCTCAGGCCACTCCTCCTTTTCTCTACTCATTAAATGTTGGAATTCACCCTGAGCTTTCTTCTGAATTCTATATCTATACTGATCAATATGGTAGCCACCAGCTGAGGTAGCTATTTAATAAACTTAAATTAATAAAATAAAAAAATTTCCTAGTGAAATTCAAAATTCACTGCCTTGGTCGCAATAGCCATTTCAATAGCCACAGGTGGCTCATAGCTATCATATAGCTATGCTATAGACAGCACTGCTATAGAACATTTCCATCATCGCAGAAAGTTCTATTGTACACTGCAGTTATATACCATCTGCGAGTGACCCTTTTCATGTCTGAGGACAAAAAAAGGGGCTCTATGGAAAGTAACCTCACAGAGTGATCATAAAGTCCTAACTGGGCAGGTCAAGGTGGGCAGTCATACCCCAGGCATATAAGTTTTTAGTAAAAGGTTTATCTTTGCCTTAAGCAAGCCCTGTCCATTGTTTCTGTGCATCTACCATGTTTCCCTGGAAATAAGACCTACCACGAAAATAAGCCCCAGTTAAGATCATCAGCCAGATGGACGCATTTAGTACGTTATGACGATGTTCCAGAAAAAGATGACATGACTGTATTTGAATAAATGTACACTGCTGTACATGAAAAAATAAGACATCCCCTGAAAATACACCCTAATGCATCTTTTGGAGCAAAAATTAATATAAGACCTGGTCGGTCTTATTTTCAGGGAAATACGGTATAAGACCTGGTCTTATTTTCGGGGAAACATGGTAGGTTAACATGCCTTTGAAATAAGCCATAACCACACTCAAGAAAGCACATAATCATGTCAACTATTCTGCAATCCAATCCTGGCCTTGCTTTCTCCCTCCTCCATGTAATTTTCCATATATTACCTCCCCAATTTCAAATGCATAAAAGAAGCTGCAAACCTGTTACTCTCCAGAACATGTGAGATCTTGCTTTCTGGTATATGCCATCGTGTTGGCTCAAGTAAACCCTTATAAAAATTCTCTATGGGTTTGGATACTTTGTACATCGACATGTCCATGGTGTCAGTTATCACCTATTGTCAGAAGACCTCCACTTCTGTACTTGCTCACAAGCTTCTTCTTTGAGCACAAGATCCATGTAGCCAAATACTTCAACTTTGCCAAGTGGATGTCTCAAAAATACCTCAAGCCCAATATGTCCAAGACAAAATTTCTCATATTTGTCTCCAAACATAGTTTTACAATGTTCTCTTTCTCATGAATGTCACCACCATATAACCCCAGGCAAATAAGTTAGAAAACTCATTATCCCTATTCTCCCTCATTCCTCAATTCATTTCCAAGTCTTTTATCTCTCAAAATTTTTGAGGGTTCCAGTGTGGGGACAGAGCCCCAGAGAGCAGTTTCCAGGCTCTCGGCCTCATGTGGAAAGGTGCTGGCTCAGGTGGTAAATGGCCATCAACTATGATTGGATGGCCATCAGCTGTGGCTATTTGGCTGTCAGCTGTAACCAGTGAGCCATTGGCCACTAATATAACTGCTGTGGCTATGCAAGCAGAAAAGGGGGGCTAGGAAGAAGATGGTGACTGAGCTAGCAAGAGCGGATTACAGTTAGGTCGGTGGACAGTGTGGCTCCTGCTTCCCATGTCTCCAACCCAGCCGCCAGCGAGAATATAGTGTGTGTGACTCCCCTATCTATGTCTCCATGGGTGTTCCTTTTTGGCCTCACCATATCCTGCGTTCTTATGTGGGGTCAGGAGCAGAGACCCCGCAGGCCGCCCCACAGGACATCCAGTCAAGATGGTGGGTAAACACTGTGCTTATGATCTCTCACGACCACATCAAAATTACAACTAAACTACAAAACAACCATCATTGAGAATTACCTGAAATCTTGCGGAACAAAAGCCCTATAACTAGGGACATAGAGAAAAAGCGATCTCAAGACTGGTAGGAGGGTGGAGATGCAGAACAGGCTGGTTCCACACCCATGTGTGATCACTAAAAATTGGGAGGGATATCTTGGCTGCTGAGGTCCCCCCTGGAGGAGCAAGGGGTCCTATCCCCACCCCAGCCCAGGGTTCCAGTGCTGGGGAGAGAAGTCGTCATAATTTCTGGTTATGAAAATAAGCGAGGTTGTGGCTGAGTAAGAAGGAAGGCAGCTGCAGTCCCAGGTGGTTTTCTTAAAGGGGCTGTGCCAAACTCACTCACCTATGGAATCACTGGCTCTGAGCACCAGCAGTGGGGAAGCAGCTGAACAGGCAATGGGACATATAAGGGTGGTAGGAACTGAGTTGTTTGGCTTCAGGACAAGGGCTGGAGGGACAGCTTTCTCCCAGACAGAGGAGCTGGTGGAAACCACTGTTTCATTGTTGAGCCCTCCCCTTCCTGGCGTGCAGAAGCAGGTGACTGCCATATCTGAGTCTCCATAAAACTGGCTAATGCCATTCATTCACCAAGCCCTGGTGATTCCAGACTCCACCGCACCCAATTTTGGGGCACACCTAAACTGTTTCCAGTGGCTTGTTCATACAAACCTCCTACTTTGGCTCATGCTGTAGACTTTCCTAGGGTCTCTCAAAAGCTGACAAAACCCAGACAAGCAACATCTGGCTTGAGCATGTCCTGTATCTCTGGCTGAGCATCTCTAAGCTCAGCACTAGTGGTAGCCAACTTTGGTTCACGGCTTGGCCACTCGAGGCACTTCCAAGCATAGCATGGGTGGTGGCCATCTGCAAATTGCTGTGGTTCCTGCTGGGTGACCCTGGGTGGGCAGGGACTTTGGCTCAACTTGACCTGAAGCAGATCCTTTCCAAGGTGGTCCTGGAGCTGGTGCCCCAAGTGGCCAATTTTGAAATGAGCTGGAGCATCACCCGGCCATCTCCAAGAATGACACACCCAAGCGGCGGATTGGGCAGGTACCAGAGCCCTGCTGAGGCAGATCTGGCTCCGTAGGGTCAGCCCCTGCTCCACAACTCCTCCACTGTAGTCATGGCCAGTCCTCACAACAAATCAGCCTGCAGGTCAATCCCTCCCATTGACATGCAAATAGCAACCCAGGCTCAACTACCAGAGGAAGGCATACACAGCCCACACAAGGGACACACCTGGAGTGCCCAGCTCTAGTGACCAGGAAGACTGTGCCACTGAGCCCCACATAAGGTCACTCTACTAAGACAGGAGACATAGCAACCCTGCCTAGTACCTAGAAACAAACACAGGGAGGCAGCCAAAATGGGGAGAGAAAGAAACATGTCCCAAATAAAAGAACAGAACAAATCTCCAGAAAAAGAACTAAACAAAATGGAGACAAATAATCTACCAGATGCAGAGTTCCACAAACTGGTCATAGGAATGCTCCCCTCAAAATTCCATTTTGAGCTTCTTCAGTTAAATACCCAGAAATGGGATTATTAGGTCCTTCTTTGTCTCTTGTTATAGATAGTCTTTCTTTTCTTTTCTTTTATTTTATTATTATTTTTTAAGATTTTATTGGGGAAGGGGAACAGGACTTTATTGGGGAACAGTGTGTACTTCCAGGCCTTTTTTCCAAGTCAAGTTGTTGTGCTTTCAATCTTAGTTTTGGAGGGCGCAGCTCAGCTCCAGGTCCAGTTGTCGTTCTCTAGTTGCAGGGGGCACAGCCCACCATCACTTGTGGAGGTCGAACCGGCAACCTTGTGGTTGAGAGGGTGTGCTCCAACCAACTGAGCCATCTGGGAGCTCAGCTCAAGGTGCTGTGTTCAGTCTCAGTTGCAGGGGGCAGAGCCCACCATCCCTTGCGGGACTCGAGGAATTGAACTGGCAACCTTGTGGTTGAGAGCCCACTGGCCCATGTGAGAATCGAACCGGCAGCCTTTGGAGTTAGGAGCATGGAGCTCTAACCGCCTGAGCCACCGGGCCGGCCCGACAGTCTTTGTTTTAAAGTCTATTTTGTCTGGTATAAGTATTACTAACCCAGCCTTTGGTTTGTTTGTTTTCATTTTCATGAAATATCTTTTTCCATGACTTTACTTTCAGTCTCTGTGTATCTTTCAGTCTGAAGTGAGTCTCTTGTAGGCAGCAAATATAAGGGTCTTGTTTTCTTATCCATTCAGCCCCCTATCTTTTGATTGGAACATTTAATCCATTTACATTGAAAGTAATTGTTGATAGGTATATAGTAATTGGCATTTTATTATATTCGTATTTAAAATTTTTTTTCCCCATCGTAAAGAAATCCCTCTAAGATTCCTTGTAATACTGATTTGGCGGTGATGAACTCTAGTTTTTTCAAGGAAGACCTTTATCTGTCCTTTGATTCTAAATGATAGCTTTGCTGAATAGAGTAATCCCACTTCTGAGTATTTAACTGAAGAAACTCAAAACGGAAATTTGAGGGGAGGTGCTCATCCATATATTCATTGCTGCATTGTTTACAGTAGTCAAGATATGAAGGCTACCTGGGTGTCTCTGAATGGATAAATGGATAAAGAAGAGGTGGTACATATATACAATGGAATATTACTCAGCCATTAAAAAAAGAGAAAGAAATCTTGCCATCTGCAACAACACAGATGGACCTAGGAGGTATTATGCTGAGTGTAGTAAGTCAGACAGTGAAGGATAATGTCATATGATTTCACTTATAAGTGGAATCTAAAGAATAAAATAAACAAATGAACCAGAAGCAAACTCATAGAACATTTTGATGGTTGCCAGATGGAAGGGTGGTTGTGAGTGGGTGAAAAAGGGGAAGGAATTAAAAAATACAAATTGGTTGCTACACAGTAGTGATGGGGATGTAGGGTACAACATAAGGAATATAGTCAATAATATTGTAATAGCTATGTATGATTGCATATGGGTACTCGATCTATCAGGGTGATAGATGGGAGGGAATTGAGGCAGGGTGAAAAAGGCAAAGGGATTAAGAAGTACAAATTGGTAGTTATAAAAGTCATGGGGATGTAAAGCATAGGGAATATAGTCAGTAATATGGTAATAACTATGCATAGTGCCAGGTGTGTACTAGCCAGGGCGTTCACTTCATAATTATATAAATGTCTAACCACTATGCTGTATACCTGAAATTCATATAAAATAATATTGAATGTCAACTAAAATTGAAAAATTTTAAAAGGAAGGAAAACATAAATGGGAAATGAGAGGTTCCAAGTTCCAGGTATAAAACAAGTAAGTCATGGGAATGCAATATACAGCATAGGGAATATAGTCAATGATATTGTGATAGCGTGGTACAGTGTCAGATGGTTGTTGGACTTATGATGATCACCTCTTTAGCATAGGGAAATAATCAATAATATGGTAATAACTCTGTAGTGCTAGGTGGGTACCATTGAATAACTATGATGTACAACTGAAACTAATATAATATTGTATGTTAGCTATATTTTAATAAAAATCTTTAAAAAATTTTTTTCTTGTTCCCCATCTCCTCCGTAGTCTCTATAATCCAAACACTTCTATCTTGATTAGTGGACGAATCACCCTGGATTCAAATCTTGGTTTTGGCTGAGTGACCTCGGGTAAGTTACTCAACATGTTTTTCTTAACCAAGTGTTACATCTGTAAAATGAGAGAAATACTATGATTTTTTTCAGAGTTGTTGTAAGAACAAAATAAGATTTATTGATGTAGAGTTTAGCACAATAACCAGGACATAAATTCCCTATAAATGTTAGCTACTATTATTACTATCATCTTATGCCTAGATTACTGTAATTGTATCCTGTCTTGCCATGCTTACTGTTGCTCCTCTCCAATCTTCTCCCTACAGAATAACTACAGAGACTTTTAATGTAAATCTGATCATGTGCTTTTCTTCCTAGAAACCCATTAATAATTTTATAGCCTTTTAGAATAGACAGACTCATCTTATCACTCTTGCCCCTAAATTACTATGCTTTAACCAAATTGGCTTCAGGCTCCTTAGCAGTTCACGTTCATTCCACAATATTTCCCTGTTTTGAAACCCCTCTGCAAATTATATTTTGATCCTAATTATCCTTCAGACTTCAGCTGAAAAGTCACTTCCTTCCTAAGGCTGGTCCCTCTATTTTGCATTCTCATTCTACCATGTTCCTTTGTCCCAGAACTTCTCACTTTGCACACAATTATATGAATGACTACTTTCATTAGGGTGGTAATTGTGTTTTTTGCAATTATTTTTAACCTTTTAAACCACAATTACTTTGCACCAACCTAATTTTATTACTATACATTTGTTTCCTCCAACAGACATCTTAGACTGAGCTCCTGATATTCCTCCCATCCAAGGCTGCTCCATTCACCATCTACTCATCTAAAAAAATAATACCATCCTTCTTCCACTTGCTCAGGCCCAAACTCTTGGATTCTCTCTCATACTCCATTATCCATTAGCAACTTCTATTGCCTCCTCAGAATTGAACGATTTTCCCACCATTTCCACTGCTACCCATCTTGGTCAAAGCCTTATCATCACTTTCCGAATTTTTGTGTTACCTCTTAACACATTTCTTTGCTTCTTTCTTTGTCTCTACCACTTACCCCTTGTATATTTACAACAAGGCAGTTAGACTAACCATGTAAACATACATCAAATCATGTCATTCAATAATTTGCCATCTGCTGGGGACTGAATGGTGTCCCTCACTCCCCAATCCGTATGTTGTAGCCCTAACCTATATGACTGTATTAGAGAGAGTACCTTTAAAGTGGTTAAGATTAAATGAGGTCATAAGGGTGGAGGCCTGATCTGATAGAACTGGTGTTCTTAAAAAGAGACACTAGAGTTCTCTCTTCACCATGTGAAGACGCAACGAGAAGGTGGCGGTCTACAAGCCAGAAAGAGAACCCCTCACCAGAATCTAACCTTGCTGGCACCCTGAGCTGACTTTCTAGCATCTGGAACTGTAGGAAAATTTCTATTGTTTAAGTCACCAAGTCTATGATATTTTGTTATGGCAGCCCAAGTTGACTAATACTCCATCCCACTCAGAGTAAAAGTCAAAGACCTTCCAACAGCCTAAGAAGTCCTACACATTTTGGTCTGTCATGCCCCCAACATGTGAACTCTCCAACCTGTGAACTCTCCCACCTAATCACCTTTGATTCTCCCTATCCCTTAAGCAGCTTCAATCACACTGGCCCACATGCAATTCCATGCACATGTCAGACATGGTCTCATCTTTGGACTTCTGTTTTTCCTTTGCTTGGAACATTCCTTTCCCAAATATTTGCATCACTCACTTCCTCACTCAAATGTCACCTTCTCAGTGGAAACTTTTACCATCTCAATAGCACACACATATCCTTTTCCCCTTTCCTCAGCATTCCAAGCATGCTGTGTATTTCTATGTATTTCTACGTCCCTCTAGCATGCTATATATCTCTCTATCTTGTTTATTGCCTTTCTTTCTCACCCCAGATTATGAGCTCCACGAGAGAAGGGATTGTGTGTTTTGCTCACTGCTAGATCCCCAGGACACAGAGCACTTCACAGTACGTGCTTACCATTTATTCAGTTCAATGAATGTTGAATTCCAACAGCCACCTAATTAGTTTTGCACACAGGTCAGCTACAAAGGCTGCAATCCCCTAGTAGGAACAGCACAGCTTAAAGGACCACTTGATTTTTCTGGCCTTTTCTGGTTTTCTGCTAATATTACTAAAGCTCAAGAGCGGATTTGAAAACTGGCTACATGATGCAAGAGTGGTTCCTTCCTGTCTCCATCTTTACAATAGAGATAATAAACTGTGATGAAAAGTTATGCAGGTCAAATAAGATCATGGTTATGACAATTTTTAAAAAACTACCTGGTTGCAGCTTTCTTTACAGTATTGTATTTCAAAACAGTTCAGCAAACTCTGCAGCTGTTTGATCATACTTCTAGGGTTCGGCAAAGGATGGTGTTTATCCTCAAAAATAAAATTTAAAAATACATAAATAAAAATCAAGTGATTGAAGAAGCCATTCATTGTTACCTGTTTTTACATAGGGTTATGGGTAGAATTTAGGTTAAAAATGGATTCTGCTGCAACTTTAAGTTGCAAAAATAATTATTTTCCCGTACATTTTACAAAAGAGAAAATCGACCGCCGAGGAGTACCTCTGTTTGAATTAAAACAGGAATAATTCTTCACAACTTTAACCATGCTGAAACTTCCCCGTTACTGCTTTTATTATATCCATCTCTAAGCTTCCTATCATTTTTGGAGATGCCTCGTTACAAAAAGGTATCCCAACTAACCTTTCTCACCTTCAGACATCACAGCTTTTAAAATAAAGGTGTCATCGGAAATTTGCACACACCAAACTGCGTTAGGACTGGAACTGGTTTTTGGTTATGCAAATCTAACACTGCCAGGCGTGTGAGTTCACCGCCTCAAAGGCGGCACAGAGGAAATCCTGTTTTCCCCTAGGCTCAGGCCTGAATTGAATGCGGGGAGTCGCGGCGGGAAGGAGCTCCGCCGAGCAGGCCTCGCCGAGGGGCGCACCTCGCCCGCAACTCCGGAAGCACCTGCGCGCGGGACAGGAAAGCGCCCGGCAGCACCCGGAGGAGCCTGGGGCAGCAGGCGGCTCCAGTACCGCCGCGGGTACCGCGCGCCTGAGGGGAAGCGGCCCTGTAGCCCTGCAGCATCTCGCGAGATCTCGCCGGCTCACCCCCAAGTACTGCGAGCTCAGAACTTAAAAAAAAGCCAGCGGGGAGAGTCCCTAGAGCCGCCGCTGTGGTGGCAGCTACCGCTGGAGCATCAGCAGTCGGCGTGCCCCCAAGCAGGGCCCGCGCGCCCCTTCGCCGGCCGTGCCGGGAGCCGTCCGCAGCCTGGGCTGCCGCGGCCGGGGCTGTCGGCTCGTAGAGGCACAGCCCCAGGGGCGGGGAGACGGCCGGGGGGCCTGCTCCTCATCACCGCAGAGCGGGGCGGGGGAAGGAGGTGGGGGAAGATGGGAGGAGGGCGACGGAAGGGGAGGTAGCGGCGCGGATATCTTCCCGGCGACGGCGGTCAGGCGGCCGCGCCCGCTACCCGCTCGCTCTGCTCGTGCTGCCGGAGGCCCGGCGCGGACTGGCTGGACGCGGTCTTAACGCTGGCCGCTCTCGCGTGGGGCAGCGCAGGACCCCGGGAGGGCAGGGGCGCCCAGGGACCGTACGCCGAGTGCCACTGCAGGACCACGGGTGGGCGGGCTGAGGGGCGGAGGAGCTTCGGGCCCCGCCTCCCGCGTGCTGCAGCGGGAGCCTCCACCGCCGCGGCCCCGGCGAGGCTTTAAACAGCGGGGCCCGCCCCGCGGCCGCTGCACTCGCGCGCTGACTCGGCTCCTGACGGCGTTGGTGCCGGCCCGGTCGGGCTAGCGGCGGAGAGCGGGCGACGGCGAGAGCGACTCCCTCATCTGACGTTGCGGCCGCGGCCACCGCCGGCCAGGGGCGCGGAAGGCGTGCTGCCCGCGACGTCCGCCAGGCTCTCCGGGTCCTCCGGGGGTCGGGCAGCGATGGAGCCGAGGCCTACGGCGCCCTCCTCCGGCGCCCGGAGGCTGGCCGGGGTCGGGGAGACGCCGCCAGCCGCTCCGCTGGCTGCCTCTGGGGTGGACCTGCCCGGCGCGGCTGTGCCCTCGATGCCGGAGGATGCTGCGGCCGCTAGCCTGGGCGGCGGCGGGGTTCGCGGTGAGGGCTCAGCGGCGGCCGGGGACGGGCTGGGCAGACCCTTGGGGCCCACGCCGAGCCAGAGCCGCTTCCAGGTGGACCTGGTTTCCGAGAACGCGGGGCGGGCTGCTGCGGCGGCGGCAGCGGCCGGTGCTGCGGCGGGGAGCAAGGAGACCCCCACGGGCGGGAAAGTTAGCGGCGAAAGCGGGCCGGCCAAAGGTAGCGAGGAAGCCAAGGGCCGCTTCCGTGTGAACTTCGTGGACCCGGCTGCTTCCTCGGCGGACGAGAGCCTGTCGGATGCGGCAGGGGTCGGAGGCGAGGGGCCCAACGTGAGCTTCCAGAACGGCGGGGACACAGTGCTGAGCGAGGGTAGCAGCCTGCACTCGGGCGGCGGCGGCAGTGGGCACCACCAGCAGTACTACTATGACACCCACACCAACACCTACTACCTGCGCACCTTTGGGCACAACACCATGGACGCCGTGCCCAGGATCGACTACTACCGGCATACAGCCGCGCAGCTGGGCGAGAAGTTGCTCCGGCCAAGCCTAGCGGAACTCCACGATGAGCTGGAAAAGGTGAGCTCTCCCTGCAGCCCTGTTGCCAGTCCTCCCTCCTTCCCCAACCTCTGGTCCGCGCTGACCGCGGCATGTGGCCGCCGGCTCTCCACGGGTGAGGCGGCGGGAAAGGACGTGCACGACTCGCTGGCATCTTTGGATTCAGCTGTCAAGGGTGGAATTGCAGAGGAATGTAACTTAATCTCTTAAAAGTTTGCAGCGCGGGTTAGGCTAGTTACGTGATACAGGAGAGGCTGCGTTTAACAACCTTCCCCATCCAGTTATGTATCTCCTTGTACGCTTTTGTTTCTCACCCACGCTTAACAATTACCATCCCTTTGTATGACAGTTATGCTTGTGGGACCCGGGAAGGGAATGTGCAGGAGGTTTAGGTGAGGACGTCTCTCGGGAGAGAGTGGAGAGCACCTACCATCTGTGTCCTTTTCAAAGATTGTGTTGTATAGCTTATGTACACCCATTAGGGGTCCCAAGAGTGGGAACTTCAGTGTTTCAAGGAAAAATCTTAACAGGATGTGTTTGTGGTCTATGAATTATTAAAGCTCAATTCCTGCAGTCTTGAATATGCAAAGATCATAAATCTTGGGACATGCTGTTCCTTATAATGGCATAAATCCATTTTTTAATGTAAACCTTTTGGGAGAGGACTATATCAAAATACATAGGCGGGAATGGGGGGAAGCGGGACACAGAGGGGAGAGAGAGAGAGAGAGAGAGAGAGAGGAGAGAGGAGAGAGGAGAGAGAGAGAGAGATAGAGAATAGAGAATTGGTTTTTTTTCTGTGGAGGAAGTCCAGAAAGATTTTCTAGGGTCTTGCATAAGTAGTTATACTCTGCAAACAGAAAGCCATCCCTATAAATTCTATTGATTTTTGTAATTCTATTTTTTATGGCCACATACGACTTTTATTTCTTTAGGGTACAAAATCATTATTTCGAGATAACATTGATGCTTTTGAGGTTCAGTTAATATTTAACTTTTTTATGAGTTGGGATTACTTCAAATCTGCTTTTACAAGTGTGTAATGACTACATTGATGGAATTTTGTGAATGCAGAGAGTCGGTACCGTACAGGTTGAAATGATCATAATGTGGAAAAGTTTAAATACAGAAAGTATGTAATTTGTTTTGGATATGATTATTTGAACTCATAGTCATTTCGTACAAGACTGTACTTGTCCCAGTGTTTGATAATGTAACATTCATACAGTTTGAAATAATTACAGAGGTCCCAACCCTCACAGCTTATTGATTGTTTAAAAACCTGACATCATTTAGCTTTGGATAATGCTACTCCTGTTATTCCATTGTGGTATTTTGTCATATCAGAAGAAGAACAATTTTTAAAACACTTCTTTTATTCATACTCCTGTAGTTCCTCCCAGATCTATTTTTTGTTTCTTTTCAAAACTCAGTCTTTATAAAATAGGTTCGTAGCTGGTAATTTTCCCTTTTTAAGAGAACTTTTATACTGAAAATATTATACAGATACATTTCAGATTTATTTTACCAAAGCCGTGTAGTTTTAGCAGTAAAGCACTCTATATTTACCCGTAAGTTTTAGAAAGGCTTTTTAAATTGAAGGATATTATATTCCTTGAACTTGTATGCTTCCTAGGAAAGTTTTTATTTTAAATTATCTAGTAAGAAAGCACTAGAAATTCTCTAAAACTTCAGGGTTGTTTTTGTTTGTTTTGGCATTTTTGGTCAGTTTACAGTGTCTAAAAAAAGAAGACCTGTATTGCTAGCTGTATAGTACTTGAACTCAAGCAGACTGTCAGCCTCAGCTTTCTCAGCTTTCAGGGTTATTTTGAAAATTGGGAGGAAAAAATGCACATAAAGACGCATGTTCAGTGCCTGGAAAATAATGGCTAGGGTAGTCATTTCAGTCTTCTATTGATTGACCCTTCAGAAAGTATGTGGTTAAACTCTAGGATTTTAATTAGATTCTCAATTCCTACATTATCAGATAATGTATATAAAATGTTCAGAGTTTCATTTATGCAACAGGTAATATAATGAATTCTTTGTAGTTTTTTATCTACCACTCGGGTCCTTTATGTCCCACCCCCGACCTCCCCCCCCAAAAAAAAAAAAGATTTATTAGGTTAACTCAGCATAGAGCCTCCTATTGATGATACTTTTGTTTAGAATTTAGCAAATGGACTAAAGAAATGTTTCATGTTAAGGAGTACAAATCTGGCTATAGAGATACACCGTTGTTGAAGGAGGGCAGGAGAGGGGTGATAGCATAGGTTGGCTAGATCCCCAAAAGTTGTTCCTCACCCTGTCTAGATTGACTTCTATCTCCCTAAAACCGTTTGTAATACTTGTAGCCCCCAGTGAACCACATATTTTATAACATTTAATTCTAACACTTCATTGATTGTCATGTAGTAGTATAGATTGGTCACTAAGTGCTTGTGTATCTTCCATGGATCAAACTCTGTGCTAGGAACTATGGAAGAGCAAAAGCAAAAGACAAGCACTCCAGATTGTCAGGGGAAAGGACCACATTGTCTTTCTTCTACTTGAATTCCTTTCATTGCATAGCACTGTTACTTTGAAGTATTTTGCCTAAAAATCCAACAGAAAGGGAATAGTTAAATGTGCATGGTGCATCTTGCTGTATTATGCAGCCATTCTAGGGCCAGCACTGATGAATTCTCCGTTTATCAAACATTTATTGGTGAGAGGAATTTCTTAGGTGTTGGACACATGGCTGTAGCACTGTGGGGTGATGCAGTGATTAGAAAATCAGTTACGAACTCTGTTTAATCATACATTAACCAAATAGTTGAACAAATAACATAGTTAACAAACTTTTCTCCCCAATGCTATGCAAGGAAAGTACATATAGGATTCTAGTCAGGCTATAATAGGACCTAATTTTAATAGGAATTGGGGAGGCCTTTTTCAAGAAGTGTGACATTGAAGCTGAACCCTGAAGGATAAGTTGATGATAGGGCAGGACAACGTTCCAGGTCAAAAGAACATACGCGAAGGTAGTGAGGCGAGACATTGGTATGTCCAATGCTCTATAAGGAGGCTAGTGTAAGATTTTACAATAAATGCAGTCAGAAGGGATTGAAGGATTTTGTGTGAGGCGGCAACATGATCTGGTTTGTTTTAACATTGCTGGGTGCTGGGTGGAGAATGGATTGGCCAGGGCAAGAATGGAAGCAGTGAGACCCAAGCTATTACTGTGGTCTGGGTTGCAGATAATAAGGGTTGGTGGCAGAATGAATTGGATGTAGGTGGACTGGATGTGGGAGTGAAAGAGAAGCTGATTCCCAGGTTTTGGATTTGAGTAACTGAGTAGATGGTGTTATACATTTGGGGGGTGGGAGGAGAAAGAAATCTGTTTGGGTAGCCGGTAAGATGTCTTAGGGAGCGGGGCATTAAACATCTATATGTAAATGTATGTATGTGTGTATACACATACATATACGTATATATGTAAAAAATATATATATAGTGTATTTGTATATATGTGTGTATATAGTGTCTAAGGTTGTGGATGAAATTACTTAAGGAGAGTGGGTAGATGAGAGAACGGAAATAGGGTCTGGGAATGTCTGAAGGTCTGTTAGAGATTGAGAGACACTAGCAAAGGATATGAAGGAGCTGCTAGGCTGGTGAGAAATAGTCAAGCTGTGTCAGGGAGGCTGAAAAAAGTTTCAAAGAAGGCAGGAACTCTTTAGAGCTGATGCCAGAAATTGATTTTCTTAAAAAAAAAAAAAAAGTATTTCAAAAAATAAAACGAAATGGTGATTCCTGCTCCTACAAGAAGAAAAAAAGTGGAGGGAGGGTAAACAAAGAAATAAGAATTTGATGTACAACTTCAGCATGAAGATGGAAAGCATGATTATCAAATTTGGAAAAGTATGTGGTGGACAATCTCTAATAGCTCCTACTGAATATAAAGCACTATTACAGTAGTTTTAGAAGGTAGCATTACCTTTGTACAGTTTTCCTTAGGCCAAGGCTTAGGAGCCTTTTACTGGTAGTGTATCAAGTCTTTGTATAAGACCTCTGTTTTAGCCTTTTTCATTAATAAAATCAGACAGGTAAAGTGTCCTTTATGTCTCGATGAGCTTGTTGGTTTTTTCATTTAATTCCTAAGAAATAGGTTTTACATATATTTTACTCATGATAAAATGGGCTCACAGAAAGTGAAGAAATTGCTTAATATCACTCTCATGGAAAGTGGTACAGATGTAATTAACACCCAGCTTTTTCTGACTCTAATGCTAAGCCATAGGACCTCCTCTTTTTAATTATCTCTTTTCCTTTCTATCCCCCAGACCTGCTCTGAAATGGCAGGGATGTTGAGGGGGACACACTGGGGATTACCACCGTCACCTCTCTACCATGACCTCCTGAGAGTGGAATGATTACATAACAGAGAAGTGAGGAATTCTTGTGATGATGTATGACATGACTGCCTCTTTCCCTAGGATCTGAACTCGTGTCTCGTTCATCTTCATACAGAGAATAGGTACTCAATAAACATTTATTCACCGACTGTATTAGGGTGGGCAATTCCGCCTACTTGACAAGGACTTTCATTTAAAACGTTCAACAAGTATGTTACCTTTTCTAACTCCTGTAGCTGCTTCTGAGTGGGCTGTGTTGATTCTTGGACAAGAAATTCCACACACTACTAATCACTTCAGTGCATAGCTTGAGTCCTTAGAGGTCGTCCTGGAGGAACACGAATGAGTCACATCCCTGGGGTTAGGGAGTAGAGTAGTTCCAGGATTGAGTGAAGGTGGGACCCTGATAAGAAATATTTGCACGTGGCAAAGTCAAACTTGGACTATTTCACAATTTTGTCAGGGGCTCCACCCTGATATGGTGGAGCCAGCAGAGCTGAAGTCTGATGTATGTGTGCTGCTGTGTGCATTTCCTAGGTCGACACAAACTGCCAGCGAGATGGCAAGATCAACTGTGCGATTTCCAATGTGGCCCCCAGTCTACACTGCTGTGTAATCGATGTCTTCTCTGTGTATTGCTGTTCATACTCATATTCCCAGTCCTGTGGCACTAGAATCTAAAGGACCAAACAGTGTTTCTCGGTGCTGGTGGGTTGAGTGTGTTTGTTTTCATTAATTTTCAATTACGTTTCATATATATGTTTAGAAAGTCTGTAGTACTATGATCAAATTGGTTCCATGCTGAAGTGAAAAGAAGATGACTTTGGTGACTCAGCACATCCTTGCTGAGCACCAGCCACACTGTTCTCCGTGGCGGGGACAGGCAGTGAGCACAACAGAATTATGGCGCGTTCATTCCAGTGGCAGGAGACAAACAAATAGGTCCGGTGTAATTGCTGTGAAGAAAACTGAAGATGGGTAGTGATGCCTGGGGGGTTCTTTTTTGGAGTGGTTAGAGAAAGCCTCTCTGCTAGGTGAGCAGATGCTAGAAAGGAGTAAGAGCTCGTCCCATGCAGATACCTGGGGCGAAGAACATTCTAGGCAGCGGAACTGCAAACACCAAGACCCTGAGATGAGAGTGTGCTTGGCGTGACTGAGAAACAAGGCGGCCAGCAAGACTGGAGGGCCAAGTGGGAGGAGAGAGCAGTTGGGAGTGAGGAATGAATAGTGTAGAACTCGCACCTCATGACAAAGACAGGACTGGACTGTAAGTGAGGTCAGGAGCCATGGAGGCTTTTGAGCACAGACTTGATATGATCTGATTTACGTTTTTAAAATATCACTGATTCTGTGTGCAGAATACACTGTAAGGAGATAATGGTGGAAGCTGGGAGACCAGTTAGAAGCCTCTTACAGTGTTTCGGTGAAGATGATGATGACTTATTTACTAAGGTGGTAGTGTGTGATACAAAGAAAGGTGTTCTTCAAGTGCTGGGTGTGTTTGAAAGGTAGAATTACTGAGATTTGCTGATGGCTTGGATGAAGGGGATGGAAAGATTAATGCCAGGTTCCCCCAGCCCCCTTAGGGTGGGTGGAGTCCATAGATAGGGAAATTGGGAAGAGCAAGTTTGGGAGGTGGACTCAGGAGGTGAGTTTCATTCTACAAATTAGTTCTACAGTGGGAGCTACTGGTTAGTGAAATAAAAGAACTTAAGAAAATGGATTGTAAATTGTAGCATAAAAATGTGCTCGTATGCTACAAATTTTAGGTAAAGCCATGAAAACTCGTTTTTCAAATAGAGTACAAAGGGGTGGGGAACTAGTGGGTTGATTCCACAGAGTGAAAGGGTGGGGGGATGGACAACAAGGAAAACTACTTAAAATACTGAAGTTAAAACCAGATCAGTGGCTTTCTATTTAAAATACAGAAGCTGTCGTCTGCTAGTGGCTTTATTATTCTTCCATTTTTCACTAGAACCTGTACCAGTTCTGTCTTAAAGCTGTTATGAAAAATGTGGAGTTGATAAAGAACTTGGGGATTTCTAATTAGAAGAAAGGGAAAATCTGAAAAGCAAAAATAACTTAGTGGAATGTTGTCTCTCTGCAGAAGCTAATTATGGCTGGTGTGTTTGTAATACCCTTGGGCTCAAATTTCTCTTGCTTTAAATGTGCTGTTGCTGAACATTCACAAATTAGATGCTCATTTAGGTTGAGAACTCTAAAAACCTCTGGCATGGATCTTTGTTGCTTTGGTGTGAGTTAGTTCCTTCATCAATGTAGCTTCTAAATAGTTTAGTATGCAAGTCATTTTGGAGCTGTTTTGCAGATGGGGGGCTTGGTAGGCTAGGCTTGATTACTTGAGTGGAAGAAGACTCAAAGGACCTGGGACCCACCATCTCTGTAGTATGACTTCTACTACATCATTTCACCTGAATAGTTCTTGTTGAAGTCCCCAGTCACCTTAGACCTTATCACCAATTCAGGACACTCCCCCTCCCCCCCCCCCCCCAAGCAGCATTCAGCCTTTCACCAGCACTTGATGTTCTTTTGAAGTCTTGTCACTGCCTTGGCTTGCATAATAGCACTCTGTCTTTCCATTTTTCTTTTCCCACTCCGGCTCTTTCAGCCCAGTGTCTTTTGCGTTTTCTTTATCTCTAAACTGGCCACCCTCAAGGCTTGATTCTGGCTTTTGGTCTTCCTCTGTCTTCTTTCCCTACACTATATTATCTGTAGGCTAATGACTGAAAATTGTGTCTCCCACCTGTACCCCTTTACTGAGTGGGCATCCAGTGCCTGCTGGAAATTTTTGCTTTATGTCTCAAAGGCACCGCAGACTCACAAACTTGATTGCCTCACTCCCTCTCCAAAAACAAGACAGCCCAGGCCTTCTTCCAGTGTGTCCTATGTCTCTGTGAATGGTACCACTATTTATCGCATTGCACAAGTGAGAAACCTATGAGTCATCCTTGACGCTTTCTTTTATTCCTCCCATCCAATTCATCACTGAGTTCTATCACCTTTATTTCCTAAATATCTTTATCTTCACTATTATCATCCTAGACCCAACTGCAGCATGTGCCTCTACAGTAACCTGACTAGATTCTCCAAATTCACTATGCCTGCTTCTCCCCCCACCCCCCATCACTATTATGCCCAGAATGATCTTTTCAAAACAGAATGGGTTATGTCATTCCTTGGCTTAAAACTAGCCCTGCATTGTCTAGCTCTAGCGTACCTCTTCTCCAGTGTTGAAACTATTCAATGGCACAATACTTCCTTTGCTATAGGGTCCTTGTACTTCGTACTGTCTGAACTCTTCCTCTCTTCTCTCCCATACACAGTTAACTTTTCAGTTTAAAGATTTTACTTCAATCCGTATTTCCTCAGAGAGAAAGCCGTATTGTCCTCTAGTCTAGGACAAACCCTTTTTCCCCTTAAAGCCCTTATTTCAGTTAGTGATCGTATACTTATTAACATGGTTATTTGAGTCAACTTGAACTTCAAGCTGTATGAGAAGCACACTGTGTCTGTGTCTGCTTATCATCCCTGTCCCTAGCACCTTGTATGCAGGCTTGACCCTCAATCAATACATGTTGAATAATAGAACTAGTTCTTTATAAATTATGAATATTATGTTTAATTATATAAATATTATGTTATACTACACTATTTATAAATTAATGTAGTATAAAAGAATCTTAAACTCTTTTACGTACCTTATATTTGTTAGCTAGAATTTCTAAAGGACATTTGACAGGCAAATTGCCCCAATTTGCACATTTGAAGTTGAAGGTGCAAAAGAGCTAAGGAACTTGTGCAAAAGAGCTAAGTAAGGAACTTGTGCAAAAGAGCTAAGGAACTTGTGCAAAATCATAGGACCTGTAACTGGCAGAACAAGGATTGAAACTTGTGGCAAACATTCTGACTCCCAGTTGGTGTTACTTCCAATACCCTACAGTTTAATACTGTATAAGTTCTTGTTATTTTGGTGAGTTTTTTCTCTTTTTAAAATATCTGTGACAGTTGTTTATTATTCCATTAAAGATAAAGTAGAAAAGATTTGGACTCCTCAGTTTCAATGTGTGGATACATCTTTTCCTAGTAGAAGAGTCTTCAAAAAGAAATTAAATATAAGAAAGTTTCTTATAAATGGAGTCTTAACTAAGTTTTTTCCCCCATTTCCTCTGCCTTTCCCTATCACTATCTCCCATAAATTTGACCTAAATTTTTTAATGTTCTAGGGATGTGCTTTTCAATGTTGTAACCATTAGTCACAGGTGGCTGTTAAACTCAGTTTAAATTAAAATTAAAAATTATGTTCTTCAATTAATTACTCAAGCCACGTTTTAAGTGCTCATACTCACATGGGGCTAATGGCTACTGTATTGGACAGTGGAGATATAGACCATCTCCATCATCACAGAGAGATCTGTTACACAGGCCTGTCAAAGGAGCGATGTTTAAGGGAACTTTTCTCCTTTCCTCATTCCTCGTTTCTTTTTTTTTTTCCTTCCACATTAAATAGTCACCACTAGTTTAAAATAAAATTTTCTTCTAATTTTGCAGGGGATTCTTCCTCAAATAAAGGTTTCTAAAACATATTAGGCCCTCAATGAATTGTTTGTTGAATCAGTGGAATATTTTTTATTCCAAGAATTGAGATCTGGGTCTTTAATTGGAAAGGCTGTATAGAATTTCTTAACGTTATATAAAGTGTTAGAGTTTCCAAAGCACTCTAAAGCTACATACTCTATTTTTGGTCTTCAAATCTATCTTTAAAAGAGATGGGTTTTCAAAAGGTCTTGGAGTAACAGTCTCATTTTGCAAGGCTGTGGTTTGCCTAAAGCCACAAAGCTAATACTTGGTAAAGCTTTTGAAATTAGGTCTCTGTCCCCCATCCTTTTTTTCTGAACCAGTGATTCCTAAATTTCTAAATCACCTAGAGAAACATTACAGACTCTTCTCTGCCAAGGAATGTACATATAGTTTTCTACATATACAAAAACTTTCTGGTGATTTCCCAGAAAGCCAGGTTTGAGAACCATTTCCCAGACCATACTAAGAGTCCTACACTTTGGTTGTCCCAGTGACAATATGCATAGTTATTTTCTTTGATATGCTAGCTCTCAACTTTGAAATACCCTTTTATAGACAAATGCTAACTATGAAAATAATCTGTTTTCATAGCTTTATGATAAATTACTCTCTGTACTGGCTTAACTGTAAATTTATAGAAATAATAGATTTGGGTTATAGGCTTGGAGAAATTATGATGCTATCTCACTTATTTCTATCCCAATTATTTGGCATATTTGCTGATCAAAAAAAAAAGAAAAATGATCCAGTAATTCAGCAAGGCAACAACAACGACAACAAAAAAGGCCTCACACAAAAGGGATTCACCACACCTGCACTTGGGGACTGTATAGTTACACTTTATACATAGTTACAACAAATATGGCTGTCTGGTTTCCAGAACCAGGGCAGGTTAAAAAGAAGGAACACTGCAAAGGTGGATCCAGAGATAGCCAGCATGTTACAGAGACAAGATAAGAAAATCATGAAAAGCAGAAACAAAGTTCTCAGAAAATAGACTAGAATAGCCTTTTTAAGTAGATGCAAAGATATAGGACCTGAGTTTTGGTTATCGCAGCATCTCCATCTAGCATAATGCTGGCGCAAAATAAACGACAGTAGTTTAAATATTAATACAAGAAAGAGTCAACGAACTACATACACATTTTTGGAAAATTTCAGTCTCAAGTCATCCTAGAGTATTACATTTTCAGAGACTGAGGACTAAATCCTTTTCAAAACCCACACTTTAAAAATTGACTCCAAGGTTTTCACTTTCATTGTGTGTTGTTTATTTAAAATTTTTATTATTTCATTATGTAGAGAAAATAATATAGAAGGGTTGGAAAATAGAGAAAGTAAGTTACAGACTTTAAATTCTTAACATTTTTGCACTTTTATATATATTTTTAAACTACAATTTTATATTCTACTTTTCTCACCTAGTATTAAATAATCAATAGTAAAAAAATAGTTTCCTATTTCACCACTTAGTAGTTGTCTATTTAAGTGAATGTTTGTATGATACTCATACATGTACCATACGATACATGTATACCATAACTTGCATTTTCTCTTTGTAGACTATTTAGTCCATTTACATTTATTGTGATTTGGTTGTAATTAGGCCCGGTATTTTGCTGTTTTTCTTTTTTTTTTTTAAAATCTGGTTTATGATCCTCTAACTTTTTTATTGTTCCATTTTAATTCTTCTATTGAGTTTCTAAAAGTTTTGTATCTCTGCATTATTGTTTTAGTGGTTGCTCTACTTAGGGAGAATTTTGAATGTCTCAGCTAAAATACTGAACCTTAAAACAAAGTACTTTCCTTAGTGCTCTGGTTTTCATATAAATTATAAAACCAACAATACAGTTGTATTTTTGCTTTCAACAGTCACGGCTTTAAAAAAGAAAAATACATAATAGTGTTTTATACTCATATTTATTTTTATTGTTTTTCATTTCTTCTTATAGATCTGCGTTGCCATTTGATACCGATTTGGTTCCATGAGTACTTCTTGTAACGGAGGTCAACTGGCAACAAAATTCTTTTAGTTTTTAATTAGTTGAAGGTGTCTTTATTTCACTTCACTTTGGATGTAAACTTCTTGGTTGACAGGGTTTTCTTCTTTCAGCCCTTTGAATATGCACTTCCAGTGCCTTTTGGCCACCACCGTTTCTGATAGGACAGCCATTAATCATATCATTGCTCTTCTATATATATGTTGTTTTTCTCTGGTTGTTTTTAAGATATTATCTTTGGTTTTCAGCTGTTTTCATAGGGGTGTCTCTCTTCGTGTATCCTTTTTGGGTTTGTTAAGTTTCTTGTATCTATAAGTTAATTCTTTTCACTGCTTCCTCCGCCATTTCCATTCTGCTGTTGAATCCATCTAGTGAATTTTTTATTTCAATTATTGTGATTTTCAGGTCTAAACTTCTAATTTTTAAAATAGAGTTTCCATTTGTCAGTTGAGATTCCCTCTGTTATTCGCTGGTACCATATTTACCTTTAATTTTTGAACGTGTTTATTATACCTATTCTGAAATCTTTGCCTACTTGGAGTTAATTTCTAATGATTGGTTTGTTTGTTTTTATTACGAGTTCAATTTTCCTGTTTAGTAATATTTTGGGGTGAAAACTTGAAGTATAGATAATACATTGTAGTAACTTTGGGTTGTTGTTTATATTCTTCTAAGGATTATTGTTTTTTGTTCTAACATGTACTTAACTTGCCTAGGTTAAAACTTCAAACTGGTTCCTTTCCTGGCAATGTACTAGCTGATATCTGCTCTGTTTTATGGTTTCCAGCTGCTTTGTTTAGCCTGGCTCCTGGTGGAAGCTGGGTGGTTTCCCCTACACCTGTGTAATTTAGTTGTCAGCTGAGATTTGGGGCTTACCCTTACTATCATTACATTTTTTTCCTAGAGATTCCAATTTCCAATTCTTTTGCTGGCTTTTGGGCTCTCTTCTGTGATATTTCAAGTTATTAAGGCTTCAGTTTCAGCCTTCCAAGTTACACATCTCTGGGGAATGCTCTCAGTTAAAAAAGGCAGCAAACCCAGGGATCTCACCCACAGCAGCTCTATCTACCAAGAGTATTTCCTTTCTGGTCTTTGCTTTTCTCCCATTTGCCCTAGGTAGGTAGGTATGTATATTATTTTAAAAATAAAACAATTTTAAATATAGATCACATATTTATATTATTCATTACTACTGGAAGGTATAAGTTTTCTGGTGATTTGAATTTAAATGTTTTCAAGCTACGAGTTTATTGGCATTAGCAAGTTGGGATTTGAAATGATACATAATTATGCTATTCTTAATGCTTTCTGTTGTAATTCAGTCTTGAATGATTAGTAAAGAACATGATGGGCTAGGTAGAGGACTGAATTCTTTAACTGCAGTCAGCAGTTCTGACTTGGTTCATTGTAAAGTCACATGGCCACACCATCCACTTTTATCTGTGGCACTTGAGTTTTGAGCTTTGCATTAGTACCACTGGATATTAATAGACCATTGTTAACCAGAGCAGATTGGATTCCTGTAAAACAATACTTCGTTTTGAGAGAATAGCCTTTGGAGGGGGGGGCATTACACTGAATACACCAATCACCGACAGCACGGATAGGAAATGTTGGTGGCTTGAGGATGATATAATTGGCTAGTACTTGATGAAAAAATTGTTAGAATAAACCCAGCCACTTTGGCACCTCAATTTGCACATGTATGCATCAGTTTTAATTACTAATTTGGCTATGTTTCATGGTATTGACTTACCTTAGTATTAAGCAGATGCTATTAAACTATACAAGAAGAAATTTTTACCTTTAAAGTATCTTTATTAATACTTTAGTTCAGAGGTTTGCTTTTAGGATTTAAATAGCATTTTGGGGTGAACTTTTAACAGTTTAAGTGTAATTTTGGGTTTATTTAAATTGGTAATAAGCTGCTTGTAAACAAAGTAATAAATTCTTGTATATTAACTGTGCCCTGGAATAAAGATCCCCACTCCTCTGGCTGCCATTAGCAGTGATTTAATTTGCTTAATTAAAGATGGGCCTAGAAGTTTTGCTTCTATTCTCAGACTATGAAATCTAACCTGAACCTCAGCTAGGCCTGCTATAAAGTGCTTAATGGTTGCCAGAGGAAGTTACCATTTACTCAGTAGCTTTTAGTTCTAAAGAAGATACAGAACATTTCTAGTAGCATGATCTTTGATCATCACAGCCACATTCTTCACACTATACCCAACTGACTTGCAGATGGGGTAGGTGATAAATCCTCGCTCATCAGGCAAAAAGGTGATGCCATGTTTGTCTGTAAAGCTCATTGTTTTTGGTTATACTTTTAAAAGTATTTTTTGGGGGGCAGTCGTGATGGCTGAGTTGGTTAGAGCGCGAGCTCTGAACAACAGGGTTACCGGTTCGATTCCCACATGGGATGGTGGGCTGCTCCCCCTGCAAGTAAAGATTGTAAACGGCGACTAGACTTGGAGCTGAGCTGCGCCCTCCACAACTAGATTGAAGGGCAACGACTTGGAGCTGATGGGCCCTGGAGAAACACACTGTTCCCCAATAAAATTTATATTAAAAAAAGTCTTTTTATTGTGGAAAATAGCAGAGAAAAAAAATAATAAATGTATAACTTAAGTGATCAACACCCAGATCAAGAAATGGAACATTGCTGGCACCCCAGAAATCCTCTGTGCACTCCTTGCTGATCTCCCAAAGGAGCTGCTGTCATGGCTTAATGGTGATGATTTCCTTCAGCCTTGGTTTTAATTTTTTTTTTAAATGGCTTTCATTACCTTTATGTATTCCTGAAGAATATTACAGTTGACCTTTGAACAACGCAGGTTTGAACTGTGCAAGTCCACTTATACATGGATGTTTAAATAAATGTTATAAATGTATTTTCTCTTCCTTAATGATTTTCTTAATATGCTTTTTACTAGCTTACTTTGTTCTAAGAATGTAGTATATAATACACATAACATACAAAATATATGTTAATTGACTGTTTGTTATTGGTATGGTTTCCATAATAAGTCAATAGTAGGCTATTAGTAGTTAATTTTGGGGGGAGTCAAAATTATACATGTATTTTTGACTGCACAGGGGTTTGCCCCCCCAATCCCTGCATTATTCAAGGGTCAACTGTAGTCTAGTTTTGCCTGTGGAATTATACAGTATATTTTTATCTGCCATCTTTTGTCTTTTGTTCACTGTTAGGTTTGTTTGTATTGATAATTCATTCATTTTTATAGCTATTACATTTTTATTTCATTGTATGAGATGCTACAGTTTATTTATTCTGCAGTTACGGATGTTTGGATCGTGTCTAGTTTTTGACAGTTTTTTACAGTGCTAATATGAACATTGTTATACAAGTGTCCTGCTTCATGTTAGTATTGTTTATGTATAGAGATATACCTAGGAGTAGAATTGCTGGGTTAAAGGGTATGCATATTTTCAGCTTTAGAAGATAATGCCCAATTTTTTCCAAAATAGTTTACTAATTTATATTTCCATCATCATCATATTTTCTCGGTTCATCTTCTCAAACAGTATGGGGCAACCCAGTAATATTATCTCTTATTTTTACAGATGTGGAAACTAAGGGCCACAAGGGTTAAATAACTTGCCAGTGTTCACATAGGTAGTATGTAACAGAGCTGGAATTTGAATCTAGATATGACTTAGGAGCAGACTCGCTAAATTTCACTTCTGTTTCTGGACGTTATTTGGAAAACAGATTGCCCATAAAAGCTCAACATTTATTCACTGTGTCTCTGATAAAAATGATAGGAAAGGTGTGCCCTGGTGGACCTTCCATTTTAATGCATATTGAAGGAGTGGGGGTGGGTGGGTGCATAGATTACAAAAACTAAGTAAATTAAAAAGTTAATTACACACTGTGATGTATGCTATGAAGAGAATAAAAGAGGGGCTTGGATGAGAAGAAAGTATATATATGTTGGGTGGACTGGGAAGTAGAGGGCTCCATTTAAACTAAGACCTAACGGATGAGAAGGAGCCCAACCATCTTCCAAGTATGTTAAGCAAGCAAAAAGTCCCTCAGGAGAAAATACTTTAAAACCAGTATTTCAGCAATATTATCTAATAAAATATTTTAGTTGGAGCTCTTTTAGTAATTTTCTAACTTAAAGGATAGGCATTCAAGGGTATGTAAAAAACTTTAAGGAAAATTAATAGAAATAGGAAATTGGTCCATACAGTGGGAAAAAATACAGAAACTTTACTTATAAAACAGACTAATACCTTTTCTTTAATCATGTCAAATCTTACTATGAGTGGTTAACAAAACATTGATTACAAATTCAAGAATTCTGTGTGGATAATTTTATTTTTTAAGCCTTCTTGAAAGGAATTGCTAGCTTGAGCAACTAATGTGGGTCTTTAATTGGAAAAAAAATCCTAGGTAACACAGAAACTGAATGATTGGCCTATTTTAACTACCCTCTCTACCACAATAGCCTCCAAATAAACTTCCAAAGTAAAGTCACACACATAACTATCCAGTCACAGTTTCATACTTAAACATTTGACATGCCTTCCAGATGGGATATGTCTAGACACGAGCAATTCTTTCTCCACCATAGGTAGTCCAGTGCAGCTGTCTATAGCTTACAGCCCTGTAGGGCAAAGAGTTTTATAGACACTCTAGACCCTGGAGGAATTTCTACAAAGCACAGAGGTCTTTAAATTTCCTGTGGTGCCATCCAGTGCAGAACTTCTGTCATTTTTATGAGGACCATGTCAGGAAACCCCTAGCTTCTGTGTATTTGGAAGTACAGGAAGGAGGGAAAGATGAAGCAATGTGAAGAGTGAAAATAGCTAGAGAATTGGAAAGTTCAAGCAGGACAGTGTCCTAAACTGGGTGATTTGTCAATCTTATGCCTCCTTGTCCCAAAATAGATGCCTAATATAATTTACCTTGGTGTACTGTAATATGTGGAATTGTACCAGTTAGAAGAGTCTCTGAATTGCCATATTAATAGCTGCATGATTTGGGGAATCTTAATCTCTCAAAGACTGTTTCCTTGTTTGTTAAGGGGGGCTAATAATACCTCTCACCAATGTGCCAGTTCGGGGAAAGAGGACATGTAAGCATTTAAGGGAAGTGTCTGACTGTAACTTTCAAGGAAGCCAGACAGAGTATGAGGGTCTCACATACTAAGACTTCTTAGTTTATCCCATAGCTAACGGATAACCAGACCTAGATTATGTACAACTATATTTTATAAGAAACTCTTATTTCTTGAAGGCAGAAAAACTATTTTGTGTTTTGCAATATTACTTTGCACAAAAAACTTGGGGTCTATCACAATAAACGTGAATTGGGTTGGATTCTATGCCATGGTTAACATCACCCCCAAATATGCAAAATCAAGTTATTTGTTACCCTACAAACCAATTCTTTATCCAGGATTGCCCTCTTTAAAAGTCATGGGGAAAAAAATCATCCCTTTCCCTGTTCTATTTTCCAAGTGTTTGTGTAGTTATAGGAAATAGTAAGGGAATTTCTCAGAAACAGATGGAAATCTGCTTGCTAAATAGTCTTTTCCATCTTGTTTTTCATTTAGTGCAAGTGTTAATTTGAGGTAGGATATAAAACTCAGCTTCTGGAAGGGATTATTGTATTGGTTTTATTTATGTGTTACTTTCCCTAACAATGGACTTGTGACTTTTTTGGTAGTTGTAGTTACCAGCATTTTTTAGCATTGAGATGATGTGTGTGCTCTGCCAGAATAATTTGAAGTTGGATAACTTAAATGAGGGTAAATATTTTTGAATTTCTGTATTCTCTACCATAGCTACTACCCTGTATATAGCACCTTCTTCTGCATATGCAGTTGTTAAATGCATCAAAGCTTTATAGCTGCGTATCCCCCCCGCCCCATTTTTTCCTGCTCATGTTGCTTTTTTTCTGTCATTTTATTTAGTAAGGTTGATTTACTGTGTAAAAAGATACATCAATTGTGATTGGGACCCAAATTTTATTTCCCAGATCATCTGGCAGGGCTAGTCATTGTTTGACCCCTATTTTGTGACAGCAAGAAAATGATTAGCCTATACAAGTAACTTTGTCTTAATTGAAAAGCTAAAACAATCTCATATTCTTTCTTTTTCTGCTTTGCAGCTTTCTTCATCAATAATCACCCTTGTTTTTTATATATATACTTTTTGTAAATGAATACCTGCTCTTATACAATCTTCACATTATCTGTGTAAGTTAGTGTATTAGTTTAAGAACCACTTTCTAGTCACAGAGGTGATGCTAAAAGCAATTTTGATGCTAAAAACAATTTTGTTCCTTTACAAAGAAGCATACACTCATATGATCAAGATTTAATGCAATATGTATATACGTGTATCAGAGATGCAGTGAGGGGACAAAAAGAGGAGGATCCCTGGTTGAAGGAGGAGGTGCCTCAGGCTTTGGTCCTCCTGTAATGTCACAGGTCCCAGCTTTTCCACAGGTGCCATGGGAGCAGCACTGACTGGGTCCTGAGAGCATGTGGAGTTCCAGGGACACTTCTGCCATTGCTCTCATAAAGTCAAGTGAGTGTGTAATCGTGTTCTTGTTGGAAAATGGCCAGGCATTGAAAAGCCAGGCCACCTAGGAATAAGTTTCCTACTCATTATTTTGAAATCTATAACTAAGTCACACTCACATTTCTAACATGGCCTTGGCACTTAAATTGCTGCATTGTAATCAAGCTGTATCAGCTGGCTTTATAGCCATGCGCTAGAAGCCTTACTTGCTTTATATGGCTGTCTTATTACAAATTGATCTTTATTTAGAGCCTCAAGACTCCAAAGGGATGGTACTGGAGGCAGGGATTATCTCCATTTCACAGAGTAGGTAACTGATTTTCACAGAGAGGCTGACTTGAAAAGGAGTATTATTGAAAAAAGCAACCACCCTTTTATGGACTGGGTAAACATTTAATTTAATAGAGGCTGCTTAGTATAGTGGAAACTGCCTGGGATTAAAGTTAGAAGACCTACCTTTCATCTCTAGTCTCTACTATAAAAATATAAACTCTAGGAGGGCTGGAAAGTACCTAGTATGTGCTTGATAAAATTGATTAATAAATGTTTGTTTAATGAATGAGTGGAAGGATGTGATTGTGGTTTATCACCAGAAACTTTATTTGCAAATGAAGACTCTTCAAATAACAGAACATCAGAAGTTACTTTGGACTTTTTATAATAATATATTAAATACAGTTAAGGGTTTGGAACATTTCCCTCTTCAAAGGGTGCCCCTATTTGAATATCCTTAAGTCTACCTGGAACCAATACTGTGACAGCCTTAAGACCTGAAGAGACATTTTGGTACAGCTATGGTCAATTGTTCTTTAAAACAACAAACAAAACGAAAACTTAAACATTTCCCCCTCCTTCCAACTTAAAAAAATATATATGTAATTGTCTTTTGCCCACTGTGGCCTAAAATTGCTGAACAAAGACTTTTGCCCAGCCTTTACTATTGCCAGAAACGTGTTTTATTAGTATTTTAATTGTATTTAGAGGTTACAATGTTTAAATGATCTTGAGTTTTCTTTGCACAATGGTAAACACCTTTATTAACTTACTTTGGAAAAAAATGTGATCATAAATCATTTGATCCCCGCACAATCATCTTTCATGGGTTTGACTGACATCCTTGGCCAGTGACATTGCAGAGACCCACCTATGCTACATTATACACTTGAGATGAAAATTTTGTGGACTTAGTAACTGGGGTGTTCAAAGAAAGGTAAATACAATATTTTAGTGTAATGTGTACTTAAAGCATTTAACAGTGAAAAGTGCATTTAGGAACTGATAAGGGTGTCACAGGAGACATTTCTACACAATATGGTCCAGAGCTAGTTAAAGCAGTGTTAAGGTTTTTCATTGTAAGTTTCTTAAAAACTTGGGTAAGTATTTTTTTCTAAAGCTTGATTTTTGTCTATTATTTTAAAATGAAATCTGATTTCATCATAGATTGTCACAAAAAATACTGAAGACAATTTTAGTGTTAGGGAATAAACAGTACCTTGATTTTGTAAGAGTTTTTTGTTTTTTTAACTGAAAAATCACCATTAAACCAAGTCAGTATATTATAACTAGTGTTTTCTCTTAAGTCAAGCAGAATTGAAATGTGACCTTTGATACGTAAAAGATCATTTAAATCAGTGGGTTAAAAGATGAGTTAATTTTTGGATATTGGAAACTGAAAATACTTTGTAAATTTTTAGACATGTGCATTGAGGAATAAATCTAAAATACATTTATATTACAAAGGATTTTCATTATTAAGAACTTACTATCTTTCTGGTCAGATGCTTTTTTGATAGTTAAGTATTCACTGAAAGCTTAAGGAATTAAAAACTAATCAAAAAAGAGAAACCTTTTCCCTCTTTTCATTTAGAGGAAAGTTGCTGTTCATCACACATTGACAATTTCTTCTTCTCATTTGATAGGAATTGGAATAGTAAACATAATGAAATATCCAAGTGGCCACATCAGTATTTACACCCACAGCTGAAATTCAGAGGGAAGGTCTGACCTGGAAATGAATGGGAGCCATCACTTACTGCTTATCACATTTAGATGGTGTTTAAAGCTACAGGTCTGGTGAGATGACCATAGGAAGAAAATACAGAGTGAGAAAAGGAGCTGTCTAGGACCAAGTGTTGGAGGGACTGTTACTCTTCAATTGCTGGTAGAAGAGGCTGACAGAACGTATGGTATTTCAGGAAATGTTTCAGGAAAGAGGGAGTGTTTAACAGAATCATGCTGTTTCAAAAGTCCAGTGAGACAGAGACTGCAAAATGTACTTTAGAGAAGTCTTTGGATGTGTTATAAAACTTTCAGTGTTGGGATGGCGGGGGGCTGAAGCCAGGTTGCTGTGCGCTGAGGAATGTGCTATAGTATTTACAGCAAGTTCGGCTGGACGATTGCGATGGGTGGAGTGAGTGGTGTGCAGTAAAAAGTTAACCGCGGTTAAAGGAGAAAGAACGATCAAATTGAGGTGGAAATTTGAATGTATAAGGCAGAGAAGACATTATCCACAGTGTAAAAATTCTCCTTTTCTCTACTCTCTGCAAAGACGTACTGACCATGGGGACCAGAATTCTCTTTCATTCTTGTATTTTCTATATCCTCAGAAGAATGTTCAACTCCTCGTGTTTTTTCTTTGTAAGTTTCTTTTTTCATTCGGTTTCCGTATCTTCACCCACTAGCTGTTTACCTGGCCTTTCTCCTAAGTTCCAGTCATGAATTTTTTAACTGCTTGATAGAAAGAACTCTTGAATTGTCTCATGGCTCCTCAAATTCAGCACATCCAATTGAATTAATCATTTCCTTTTCAGGTGACATAATTTACTGGTATCTCTATTTCTCTAGTTAAGAAATCCTTCTAGTTACTGAGGGTCTTACTTATCTGGGTCTTCCCTTGTTTCCTCTGTCTCTTCCTCTCTCCTCCCTTCTGTTCTCCGCCCGACCCTCAATCCCTGCTTGGTAGATAGACTCAGAATCACAGTGCTGCTTTTTGAGAGATTATTTCCCCAAATAAATTCAGATTAATTTGGTCCATCTCATTTAATATGGTGTTATACATAAAATCATTTATGTTGCTATTTTTGATGTATTATCCATTATGTGAAAAACAGTAAAGAACACAAACCCATCGTTTCTGTGAAAAGGGTAGGTAAATTGAAGATTTTATTTATGTACCTTTGCGTCAGCATTATTTATAGTTCATAATTGTATATGTGAAATTCTTCTGAGTGTAAGGTTTTAAAGCAATATTTTTGTATGTAGACAAAATGCCATACCCAACAATTTACTTATTTCTCTGGAATTGATGTATTTAAAGAAATAAAATACAGATATTCCCCAACTTTTTGAAAACTTGTTTTATGCCACTTTACTTCTTACAATAGAACTGCACTAGTACTTATTTTCACTAACTGAAAGAAATCCAAAGAGAAGTTTTGCTTTTATGAAAAACTATGAAAAGCAAACATAGCATTCAGCATTTGTTTTGCAATGGGCCATTCTTTACGGAGGCGGTGCACACCCCAAGCAGTGAGAGTAGCCCCGCCAAGCTCCTTCCCCGGGAACTGCACTCAGCATCTCAGCATCAAGCTGTCATAACTTTGAACGGTGTCTGTGAGCACCTGTGCTTTAATCTCGATTTATTCGGTGCATTCATTAGCAAAGTGTGTCCTAAGGTAAAGCTTCTTCGCTTTACGCCATTTCAGCTTACAAAAGGTTTCATAGGAACGCTCTACTTTCAGATAGTGGGGGAAACCTACATGTGTGTTCTACTCTGGTTTCCTATTGCTTCCAGAAATTAATATAATCATAAACCCAATTTCATTATATTTAAGTCTATTGATTGAACTATAAGTAATAATACTTATTTGATTTTAATTTTTGAGTTGTATTTTAGAGATTATCAACAAATATTTTTTTAAATAGAGCTATTGGAACATGATGAGGAAGATAAACTTCACTTTATGTGGGCCTATCTTTATTTTAAAATACTACTCCATGCACTCTGGAAAAATCTTTGTGTTTTTGAATATAGTTGTTTGTAGTATTATAGTGGAAACTAGTATAGTTACTGCTAAGTCTTCAACTTTGAGGTGGAATTCTGATAAACACCCACAGCAGAAATTTTAAGATGCTTGCATGCTTTTGCTTTGTTAAAAAGACACCCACACCAATACTTAGCTTTGAAAAAAGTAGCCTATTTCATACACACATCTTTAGTTTTTTGTTTTTGTTTTTAAACTGAGATGAGAGAGAGAAGTCTTTTTGTGTATATTATGGACATTATATTTTCTTGTAATACTTGCAAATTATATGGTATTTTAAAGTCTTCTTTCATAAGTTAACTGAAGAGCACTAAATATCCTACAATGAGAAATAAGAAACTTCTGTCTGCTTTAAATTGAATTAACAGGCAAACATTTTTGTTCTGGCTTTTATTTGAATAATTGAACAGTTGAATCATCGGTTCTTTCGAGGAATCTTTTTTTTTTTTTTTTTTAATTTGGGATCATCACTGGTGCTCTACCATCTAGAACACACCCAACAGTGGCAATAAAACCTAAGCGGGTTTCTCTTGTGATTGCGCTATACAGACCCCAGGTCACAATTTTTTTTTTCTATTTATCCGTATTTCTAACAAGTTGAATGGTTACTTGTTTCCATGTTTATACCAGATTCTAAGCGAGGAACGGTAACAATAGGCAGACACATTGACTGAAATGAGGAGTAACAGTCTGCAGTCTGATATAAAACAAGAGATGAGAAAAATGATCAGACGTAGTCATTTCAAGAAGTATTCATGACCCAGCAATTCCATTCCTAGGTATATGCCCAAGATAATTAAAACATATGTTCACACAAAGACTTGTAGATAACTGTTCACAGCAGCATTATTCATAATAGCCAAAACGTGGAGTCAGCCCAGATATTCATCAGCTGCTGAGTGGATAAACAAAATACGGTACACCCATACCGTGGAATATTATTTGGCAATAAAAAAGTGAAGTACTGATACATGCTATATAACATGGATGTGGCTTGAAAACGTTATGCTAAGTGAAAGAAGCCACACACACAGGCCACACATTGTATGATTCATTATTCCATTTATATGAAATGTCAGAATAGCAAATCCATAGCAACAGAAAATCCATAAGTGATTGCCAGGAGCTGGAGGAAAAGGGTAATGGGGAGTGACTGCTAATGGGTATGAAGCTCGTTCTGGGAATGATGAAAATGTTCTAAAATTGACTGTGGTGATAATGGCACAACTTCATGAATATACTAAAAATCAATGATTTGTGTACTTTACATGGGTAAGTCGTGTGGTATGTAAATTATGTCTCAAATAAAGCTGTTTAAAAAGCGTAGCACTGGGATAATTAAAAATATTTGGGAGTGGTTAGTTCTTTATACCACTAGCTTGGGGCATCCCTCATACAGTATAATAGTCATCGATACAGTAGATAGTAGTTTTGGAACTGTGTGTTGAAAGGGAAATTGTTATAATTTATTTCTCTTAGGAACTGTTTTCAATTTGTGAACTATCGGAGTGGCTAAAGTAAAATTCATTTTTAAGTTCTTAATGATCTCTGAATGACTTATTTTCCATGTGTTTCACATAGTTGAAGTTATAGCTGTGTTTGTTAATGGAAACATGGAGATTAGTTGAAAATTTGATTGTTTTTCTCTTAGCACCATTAAAAAGCCTAAGTAAAATAATTTTTAAAAATATACTTAAAGATATTATTGCATTTAACTTCTGTTGCTTAAAAATCTAAAATTTAGCAGTAGTTAAGTTGTATAAATGTGGAATCTAAGAGCTAATCTAGGTTGATAGTACTTTGAAAAAGCATATAGCAATTATGCATTAAACAGAATTAAATTAATCCACCGAGCTAACAGATATTGGTCAAGGAAAATAGGGAAGTTTGGATTTTGACAGGTTTTGCTCTGTGGTAACACAGAACTTGCTAACAGCTCATTTCTATGAAAAATTAATATTCAGAATTCACTAGAAGATGTGAACCACTGAAAATTGTTTTTTGAAAAGTACTGTAGGAAATTTAGATCACAATTTTCAGGATTAAATGATAATTAATTTAGTTGGCTCTTTTGCATTTAAAGAATTATGTTTGAAATATAGCTGGGTTTTTTTTTACCTACGGTTGAGGATATGGGTAGAGGAAGAAGTATGGGGATAGTGTTAGGGCCATGATTTTAGATCTAGAACATTTTCTGTCTCCAACACCTCCCTCTACCCTTCATGACCTGTTTAGGGCACCAGTATTGGTTTGGAAATTTGTCATCTGCCTTGGGTCTGTTGGGACTGACCAAAAGTTGAGAACCAGGGAGAGAGGGAGAGAAAGAAGGTAGAGAACAAAAAACTTAAGAATTATAGAATCACACATGAAATGTAAAAACTATGAAGGAAACACTAATTATGAAAATGAATTGTGTTAACCAGTTCATGTCTGAATCTGAGAAAAATTACCAAGGGAAAAGTGAAGAGCACTGAGTGACTGAATGAAGAGAAGGAGTAAAGGGAGGAGTTCTGAGTGAATCTTGGGGTCTGTGGGAATCCTGCTGTCATCGACTGTCGAGGGAAAACTGTTCTTTGGTGGTGATGAGGAGTTTTAAATGGCTAACGGTGAAATTTCAGATGTGGAACGGATGCCAGCTAGGTAGTGTGAGGTGGCTGGAAAGACAAAGATGTGAATTGACTGACCCAGTAGCTTAACAAACCATACTCATTGTGTTCTCCAGATACCACCACAGTGTAATGAAAATCTGAAATGATTGAAATGGGTTTACTGTCATGATAAGATTTACATTTTTAAAGCTCAGTAATTAAGGTTTCTTCCACTTGATTGCTTTACATTTTCCTCAGGTAAAATATTCAGGAACCCTTCATTTTTGGAAATCTGTACCATGTCCTTCTAAACATGGTTGAGTGCATTTAGTGATGTTTGTTTTTATCAGGTGATTTTCAATTTTAAATAATTCTAAATTACATTTCCTTTTATAACCAGGAACCTTTTGAGGATGGCTTTGCAAATGGGGAAGAAAGTACTCCTGCCAGAGATGCTGTGGTCACGTATACAGCGGAAAGTAAAGGAGTTGTGAAGTTTGGCTGGATCAAGGGTGTATTAGTATGTACATAGAGACTTGATTTTAGAGTTAATAAAATTATACTGGACTACCTCTACACTGTATTTCATTGTCTCTTGTAAGTCTTGTATATTGTGACTTTTCAGTAAGTATGAAGCTGTTAAATTGATGAGAGCATTGGAATTAAGAAAGCGGAGCAGGCGATAGAGATGAAATATACCTGCTTCCTTTCCTGCTACCCCAGTATCTTTTGAAGAGAAATGTATAGAACAGAAATCCTTTTCTTAAGTGGTGAGGTCCCTTCAATAGATAGTTTTAGGTGATTAAGGTTCCGATTTACTTCTCTGTTTTCTGTATTCAAACCGGCGCTAAGGATCTGACTAGACAGACTGAAGTGACCTCTCACTGGGACTTCAGAAGCACTTAATTGGAGTTGCATTGACACTTAGGGGAGAGGTAGAGGAAAAATCCCAGTTCTAGTAGTAATTTCATTGCCTAATCAATAGTGAATGTGAAACTCCAGATAGTTTAGTTTGCCTGTGCTTAGATTTTAGTATTTTAGAAGATTATGTTCTATTTCTGAACATAATAAATAAAAATGAGGAAACTGTCTCACAAATAGTTTTTGAAAGATACGTGAACAATTGGCATTTTGTATTGACAAATATTATATAATACTTAAATCTCTTGTAGAAATCCTGACATGAGGATGTTATGAAAAAATAAACAAAAATTAAACTTACTTCCATTGATAAAGGGGAACATAGACTACTGGTTTTTAGGGTTGAAGTCTTAAAATATTCCTTGTACCTTTCGTGTTCAGTTGATTCTGCTGCTTCAGGAAAGTATGATGGGTGTGTGTATGTGTGTGTACACACACACTTGTATATATACACTCACGTATTACATTATACTTACATTAGCTCACATTTAAGCTCTTAAAAAACTGTTAAAGGGTGGGATAATAGTTATATTTAAAACAACTTTCTGTAGTTTTAAATGTATGTTATAACGACTTTGTAGTTTTAAATGTATGTTATAGTGCTTTTGGCTAGTTTAGCATTTATTGCTGTATCATACTCAATCATGTTCCTCATCTGTGCCTTGGCCTCTTCCTTTCCTAGGTACGTTGTATGTTAAACATCTGGGGTGTGATGCTCTTCATTAGACTGTCATGGATTGTAGGTCAAGCTGGAATAGGTAAGTGAAGTTCAGGCTGCTTGACTCATTGAGAATGAATAAGCTGTGTTCGTGTCTAGGCTCTGAACCTCATAATACAAGCGATTGGAATCATTCTAAGCTACGTTCTCCTTAGTATAAGATTCTAAGTTGTGTTCTCCTTAGTAAAAGATTGTTGTTTTAATGTTTTTTTCATAATTCAGATTTGATTTATTTAAAATGGGATAAAAATAAGGTAATTCGTAAGTTATAATCGGACTATCCAGTTGTAAATATGGCAGGTTAAAATAAAGGTGTAAGCATTCTCAGTCTCTCTTCTTTTTTCTAAAGGTCTGTCAGTCCTTGTAATAATGATGGCCACTGTTGTGACAACTATCACGGGTTTGTCAACTTCTGCCATAGCCACGAATGGATTTGTACGAGGAGGTAAATTCAGTCTCTGCACATCGTCGTCATCAGATTACTGTTACTAAAAGCACGACATTTACATCTTATTTTTCACCTTTTAAAAGCAACATACCAGGTCTGTGCAGGTAAAAAAAGGTTGCTACTGAGCACTTTCAAACAAGTCTATTTGAATATAAAATTTTATATTGACCCATACACAAACATGTACACTTTATTTAGGGTGTTCATTGTATTTGATAGAAACAATGGAGCTTCTGACTGGGTTTCTTCTTCACTGGGCTGCCCCTGGTTGCCTCCTCTCAGGCTTTAGCCCAGGGTCAGTAGCATGCATCCTGCATTAGGTCACTGTTATACAGGTGTGACCTCATTCCTCCCCATTGAGGGAAACAGGCAGAGTTCTTTCCCTGTGACCTAACAGCTTTTGTGAGTTACACCTGGGACTCTGAATCCATACCCTCAACTCCAGCTCTCTTCTATGGGTGCCCTGAGGCCTCTTTCATTGAACTTCAAGATCCGCCTTGTGAGATTTTTATCCTCTTAGCACCCAGGAGAATGGCCTTGGGACCCCTGAGAACAAGAAAAAAGGAATTGCGTTTTCCACACCAAAACTCATCAGACAGCTAGCACAAGGAAAAGATCCTAGAAGAAGGAGAGAAAATATGTACCAGCCTCTGCAAAGTCATCCTAGCAGATCAACTGAGAAAAGAAGCAGCCTGTTCCATCTGCCCCAACTCTTTTTCAGATTTGTATTTGACATTACGTACAGTCAATTTCTGGTTTATCTGCATCAGATATTTGGAGAGAGAACCAGACTGAGCTTTTCATTTTTTCCATCATCTTCATATTTCTTACATGCCAGAAGATTCAGATCAGCATGGCACTGGGGGAAAGCTGGGAACTCGTATCAGTGTGGTTATGATTATGCTGAACATGCATCACTGTCTGCTGAAGTCTCGTGCACATGAGGCTAGACTGAGTCATATGGGGTGTAAGATGTGGATATGTCCAACAGAGTTACCAGACAACACCAACTAAAAGGGTCTTTTTTGGCTTCTTGTGTACCAGATGCCCGTGCTTCATTTCTTTCTGTTACCACTGGGGAATGGAAATGGCAGAAGAAATGGGTTGGGGTGTTTGATATTTGAGAGAACCAGGAAATCATGAAAGAATTTCTCCTTGTTTTCAGCCTTTCGACTCTAGATTGTAAGCCTCAAGGGGAATGGGACATGAAGCCTCTGGCAGCATGAACCCCAGAGTATTCTCCATGTGAATTCAAACTGATGGGAAATACAGATTTTTCTACATTATGAGTAAAAACCCGTTTTATCTTTCAATAATACCATATTTTATGTATCTGCACAAATACATCTAGTTCAGAGACTTTGTGTCTAGTCTTTTGTCCTGGGATACTAAGGAAGTACGAGAATGTGGAATGCATGAAGATGTGCCTCAATAAATTACCATGTGTTGCAATTTTGTCTGAGCTCCCTCAAAATGATAGTTCACAAAGGAAGAAACTATAGGAAGAAACCCCAATGGATCATACAAGTCCAAATCCTTCTGTTCTTATCAGATATTCATACAAATGAGAGAGCAAATACTTGCTGAAATAATAGAACCTGAAGAAAAAAGAGAAAGGCATTAATTTAAAGAAATAACCAAATACTCTGAAGCTTTGCTAGAAGGCAGTTGTTTTTCCCTTGTTGAATGGTGACTTTGGACACCTGGCTGAGCCTTTACCAGAGTATAAATGAGTTGCATCATCTGTATTGAACATTTACTGGGGATTCTTTCAATGAACGTAAGCCTCTTCAGTCTTCTCTGTTATCTGCTTCATAGACTTGGATACCCCTAACAGGATTTATCTTGGTTTCCTGAGAAAATAGGATTTTCCACATGGGAGAAAGTACATACAGATATAAAAATTGAAGAGATTACATTGCACCCTGTATTCATGATTCTAAATTGAAAGTATCAGATCGGTATGACTCATAGATTTTTACCCCAAAAGTACACACTTCTTAGCTCTGTCCACAAAAATCACCTGGACCAACCCAGTAGCAACGAGCACCCTTAGTGCCCATGTTGTGTATTTCCATTCAAAGGAAGCAGGGAACCTTGGAGAAAAGGTCGATTCCAGATCTGGGCAGGAAATGTACTAGAGGAGGCTAGACATCTTACATCTGAAAGTAAAGAAGATAACAAAAGGCTACTAATTTCATGTCAGAAAGACCCAGGAGCCAACTTGAAGAAACTGATACTAAAGTTTGGATAGTTTGGACAGCAATACCACTACTAATAACAACTGATTTGAATACAAACATATGATAAGATCCTTAAGTTCACAGATCCCACAAAAAAGGTCTTTTTTCACCTTTGAAGAATGCTAAAGAATGCTATGAAAATTGAAAAATAAAGGTAAAGAATCTAATGTTAAATAAAGCTTTTATGAATGAAAGTTGCTTTTCCTGAACTCAGTGCAAGAAATTAATAAGAGATTTGTTCTTTAGATAATTATTCTATGTGATAAGAATGAAAGAGAATTAGAATATTCCAATTTTGTATACCCTTTACTCAATAAGAGTACCTGTGAAGTATTGTTTCCAACAAATTGACTCTGAATCACTTCGTGCCTTCAGCTCCAGGAATCATTTTATAGAATAAGCAGGGGAGAGAGGAACTTATTAAATGACACTGTCGGCTGATGCCAGCACATTCCAGACTGGGAATATCTCTGGAACAAACAATTTTTATTCAAAATTTTCCAAGGACCAAAAATATAAAGAGGTATGGTTGCAACAAACTTGAAGAGACTCAAGGTATAGATGTGCCTTTGTTTGCTGTTCTTAATAAACTACTTTAGGTTTTAGTAGGGTGGCACCACGAGTGCCTGGAGTGGATCTTCTCTAGCCCAGCCACTGAGGAGCTGATTTGGACTGCCTCCCGTGAAAGGGCTGCATGGAGAGGAGAGGAATAGAGCTAGAACTATGCAAAGGCTCGGGTGCCAAAGGCTTAGGTCGGAGAAATGGAGGAACACTATGGGAATAGTGATGTTCGGAGAACACTTTCAGTCGGTTGACTGAAAGTTGACTAATAAAGAAATTTTACCTAAAATACTGCTTAAAGGTTGCAGTTGTTCTATTTAGCAATTTCAATTTGAAGAGCCCCCTTTTAAACTTATGTAGTTATTAATATAAAGAACTATTTTTAGGTAGTGCTTAATAGTTTAATTTTGTTTATCTTATTTCTTATCTGAATTATAACATTTATCAATATTTTATTAATATTGAATAATATTTTCTCGTTTTGTAAGGTATATGTTTCCAGCCCTGTGGAAGTATGTGGAATTTATACTTTTCCTAGTGCTGTGTGCTTTTTTGCCATTGGAGAGACATTTAATATTACTAAGTAACCTTAACATTGGCTTTAACAGTACATTTCAGAGATTAAACAGTTACCAACCTAGAAAAGTATAGGTTGTACCCCCCAACCCCTCCCACACCCTGGATTCCCCCATTTAATCAGACAGACAGAAAGCACAAGGGCCCTTATTTTCCCTTGCTTCTGTAGTGGAAGTACGAGATGTGATCAAACAATACGGTGAATGTTTAAATAAAAAAAAAAAATTATTGCAGTAAAAGACACATTGCCATTAATCCCCCTCAAAATACTCTCCCTAAC
Source organism: Rhinolophus sinicus (assembly GCF_057876585.1). Lineage (NCBI taxonomy): Eukaryota > Metazoa > Chordata > Mammalia > Chiroptera > Rhinolophidae > Rhinolophus > Rhinolophus sinicus. Next base: position 88,488,030 of record NC_142503.1, read on the forward strand.
TTCGAACACATTTATCCCACCATTCTTACCACTTTCTGAAGCAGTTCTGGAAGTCCTCTTTTGTGAGTGTCTTTATTTGGTCTGTCCTGGCTGCCTCGATGTCCTGAATCATTTTGACTTTGGGGAAGAGCCAGAAGTCGCACGGTGCCAGATCTGGTGAATAAGGTGGATGAGGACACACCGTAATGTTTTTATGTGACAGAAATTGCCGTATACTAGAAGCGATGTGTGACATGGAGCATTGTCTTGATGAAGGATGATTTATGGCACACTTTAAAACACACCTTCTCTCAACCATAGCTCACACCTGACTGACTGTACCAAACAAGTTGAAACTTGTCAGACACTGTTACTAAGGTTTGATGCACCGCTTCCGGTATTGAAAATCCCTGCCTTTCCGTTGGATGCCTCTTGGCAGCAGCATTCACCATAGTTTTTTATCACAATGGAAAGGCTCTGTGTCACAAATCGCTTCTGGTATATGGCAGTTTCTGTCAAATAAAAACATTACGGTGTGTCGTCATCCATCTTATTCACTGGATCTGGCACCGTGCGACTACTGGCTCTTCCCCAAAGTCAAAATGACCAGGAAAGGTAAACGTTTGGAATTGATTCAGTACATCGAGGCAGCCACGACAGCATAACTAAAGACACTCAAAAAAAAAAAAAAGTCTATTAAAAAATGGACAGAAGACCCAAATAGATGTTTTTACAAAGAAGACAAGTTCATGAAAAGGTGCTTAACAGGGACATGCAAATCAAAACCACAGTGAGTTATCACCTCATACCTGTTAGAATGGCTAATAACAAAAAGACGAGATAATAAAAGCTGGTCAGGATGTGGGAAAATGGAACCCTTGTGCATTACTGGGAATGTAAATTGGTACAGCCACTATGGAAAACAGTATGGAAGTGTCTCAGAAAATGAATTACCATATAATCCAGCAAACTCACTTTTGGGTATTTAAATGAAGGAAATGAAATCATTATTTGGTAGAGATGCTTGTGCCCCTATGTTCCATTATGTTCACTGCAGCATTATTCACAATAGCCAAGACATAGAAACAACCTAAGTGTTCACTGATGGATGAATGGATGAAGAAAATGTGATATATATATGTCTATGTACACACACACAGAGGAATATTATTCAACCTTAAAAAGATCTTGCCATTTGCAACAACATGGATGAAACTTGAGGGTATTATGCTAAGTGAAATAAGTCAGAGAAAGGCAAATACTGTGTAATCTCGCTTATGTAGAATTTTAAAAAGCTAAACTAATAGAAACAGAGTAGAAAAGTGGCCGGGGGATGAAAGAAATGATGAGATGTTGGTCAAAGAATACAAACTTCCATTTATAAGAAGAGTAAGCTCTGGAGATCTAATGTATAGCATGGAGACTGTAGTTAACAGTACTGAGTGTATACTTGAAAGCTGCTAAGGAGTGGATCTTAAATGTTTTTACCATAACAACAAAAAGGTAATAGTGTGAGGTGAAGGATATGTTAACCTTATTTTGCCAGCATTTTACAATGTATAGGTGTATCAGATTGTCAGTGTGCATCTTAAACTTACACAATGTTACATGTCAACTGAACATCAATAAAGCTGGAGAAAAAAATTAATTGGCCCTACATGTGTGGTTTACTTCTGGACTCTGTACTGGCCCATTATCTATAGATCTATCCTGAATGTAATACCATACTATGTTGGTACTGTAGCTTTATAGAAATTCTTTAAAATGGGTAGTGTCAGTTTTCCAACTTTGTTCTTTTTCAAATTTGTTTTGGCTATTCTAGTTCTTTTGCCTTTTCATATGAATTTTAGAATCACCTTGTCCATTTCTGGGAAATAGCCTGCTGAAGTTTTGATTAGAATTGGGTTGAATCTGGAGATCAATCAATTTGGAGAGAATAAATATCTTGACTATGTCTTCCATTTCATAAACATGGTATATCTGTTTAGTTAACTTTTTTTTGTTTTAAGTTGTCAGTACACAGATCTTGCAAATATTTTTTAGATTTAGACTTAAATATTTCTTGTTTTTGAGTGCTATTGTAGGTTACTTTTTAAAATTTCAGTTTCTTAATTGTTCATTGCTAGTATATGGAAATAGGGATTTTGGTATATTTACCATATAACATGTCTATATTAACATTCTACAGAAAAACAGAACCAATAGGGGTGTGTGTGTGTATGTGTGTGTGTAAAGATTTGAAGGAATTGATTCCCATGATTATGGAGGCTGCAGGGCGTCTGCGCAGAATTCCCTCTTGTTCTGGGGAGGCCTGTCTTCTGTTCAGGCCTTCATCTGATTGAATGAGGCCCTCCCACATGATGGAGGAGGACACTTAAAATCCTAACTTTAGTACTTGTGTTTTTCCTTTAGGAGGAGCATATTACTTGATATCTAGAAGCCTAGGGCCAGAGTTTGGTGGTGCGATTGGCCTCATCTTTGCTTTTGCCAACGCTGTTGCAGTTGCTATGTATGTGGTTGGATTTGCAGAAACTGTGGTGGAGTTGCTTAAGGTAATTCACCTTTCCTCTAGTCGTTTGTTTCCCAAATGTTTTTTGCGGCCTTTTGTACCACTCACCATATTAGATGCTAAAGACAGTGATGCACACAAAATTCGTCCTTCAAGAAGTTTGGTGTGTGAAAAAGACAAAGAGAAAATCATCACAGAATGTCAGAAGTGGGTAACTGTGGGAGGCCTTAGCAACACAAAGGATAGAAGAGGTGTGTCAAGGAGAGGTGGGCTGTGGTTGAGGGGGACAGGGAAGAAAGGGAAACAAAGGCCTGGAAGGGATGGAGGGTGATGTTTAAAAATAAATAAATAAATATTTCTGGAGCACAAAGTGACAAGAGGCTTGAGACTAGGTAGAGGAAAAAGAATCAAGTCAGGAAGGGTCTTGTTAGCTATTAAGTTTCGGTCTTACTTGATTGGAGTTGGAGACCATGACATGATCAGATTTGAGACCTAAAGAAATATCTGACCACCGTATAGAGAATGGGTTTGAGGGATCACACCCGAAGGCGAAGGCCATCCCAGGAGAGGAGATGTGGCTGACATTAAAACAGTGACCAGTGGGCTGGAGAGGTCTGGGTGAATTTAAGAGGTTTGAAAAATGTGGAATAAGTGGACTTGATCAATGGGATGTGAGAAATTAAAAGAGAAAGAAGGACTTCAAATTTATACACAGATTTCCGAGTTGGGGATTTAGATGGACGGTAATACCATTCACTTGAGATAAGAGAGCACAGAACAGTTTAGTTCTGGATGTCTAATTTGAGGAACCAGAGGTATATCCAAGTGGAGCTGGCCAGAAAGTAGTTGATAACACAGCTCTGGAGTTTAGAAGAGAACTTGTTTGAAAAGAGTTATTAGGATGTGTGTAAAGTAGTAGAAGTGAAATAGGATTAAGCATCCTCGGCTGACACAGTTCATGTTAGGTTAGGTTGTAACTCCTTCTGTACTAGTATGCGGTACATTACGAAGTGTAAACTTTGAAAATGACACTTAATGTTGGCATTGACCTCATCTGTGTAGGCCAAAAGGTGGAGAAAAGGAAGGGCTATAAGTAAGCAACTAATAATCAAAAGTTTATATTTTTTCATCGTTTAGTATATGTTTTTAATCTCATTGATATTAAACCACAAATACTTTTGCTCATAGAATGGGAACAGTGTATTTTGGACAACTGCATGAAAGTGTATTGATCTCTTCTTTATGCAAACTAAAGACCATTTAAAGCATGAGTTCACTAATCACAACAAATACAAAATATATTTCTGCTATGTAACTTAAGAAAATTCTAACTATTAGTACTATTTAGTCATGATTTTTATTTGCCTGTTAGCAATTTTCCTTTTTGATTTATTGTGTCTGCACTAAATATAGAATTATTCATTTGATCATATTTTTGATGTCAGCAGATACTTGAATGACATCTCAATATTAAATAGTTATTCCTTTTCCTTAGGTTTCCATATTCATTTGTTAAATAAGCATTTATTCAACTTCTACATGTAAGGCGCGGTGCTTTCTCTAAAATGTTTCAAAATAATTAAAGACGTTATCTAAAATAACTAGTATTGCTATTTACATTTATAATTCTCTTTTTCTAGGAACATTCCTTACTTATGATAGATGAACTCAATGATATCCGAATTATTGGAGCCATTACAGTGGTGATCCTTTTAGGTATCTCAGTGGCTGGAATGGAGTGGGAAGCAAAAGTAAGTAATGATATCGGAATATCTGTAAATCTTTAATATATGAACTTTTAGAGCTTTTGTTTTAGGAATGCTATCAAGTGTAGTAATATTCTTAGATTTTGAAGGTTCCTAAATGGCCATTTTCAGAAAAAATTATGCATAAGGTTATTTTCTAATTGACAAGATGGGAAATATTTGGAGGTAGCCACCAGTCTAGAAACCAGTTAAACACAGTACTTTCTCAATTTTTGACTTCCTACCTCCCCTTCCATCCTCTATTCTTGATTTATGTTATATAGAAAGGCTCAGATCAGTATTAGGTAGCCCAAATGAAACTGCTGGCTTTGTGATTTATTTAAGAGATTGGCTTCAAAAATAAACATGGGGACAATAAGTTAATGCCCATTAGGGATAAGAGAAGCTAATCTTGCTCCCTGCTATTGAAATCTCAGAAATCCTAACAACCAAAGTCAGTCCCACTGTTTCTGGGGGAAATTGCTGAAGTCGTATGTTAACATGTAGGTAGAGCACTCAAACATATTTCTGTGTCTTTGAGAGAATGTGTCACAGCACAGTTTCCTGAGTAATGCATATCCACAAGGTGCTGCTGAGAACTCAAAAGTCCCTTCCAGGTTCCTTTGTGTTTACTTTTATAGATTGTACAAAATCTGACATTTGTGCTCTGTATGAGCTATGATAACATTTACCAAACCCAAAATTAGGAAAGTCTGAAAGAATAATTTTTCCATGGTTATTTAAGTCATTAGTATAAAATTAAATCATTTACTTAAGCATTTAACAAATTGACTTTACTGAAAAGACTAAAATTTCATACTACCTGGGACATGATTAGCATATAAGTTGTTCTTATTCCCACAGATAACACAGTTTTTCATGGGTAGCTGCTCAGTCTTATTGGGAGGTTAAGAGTGGAGGAGGAGAGGCAGGGGGTGGGCGAAATGGGTGAAGGGGGTCAAATGATACAAACTTCCAATTATAGGTAAGTGATGGATGTTAACTAGACTTACTGTGGTGATCATTTCACAATGTATACAAATATCAAATCATTATGTTGTACACCTGAAACTAATGTATTGTTCTATGTCAATTATGTGCCAATAAAACAAAGAGTGGAAGAGGAGAGATGGTAGTTCTCATAGATTGTTCCTTTTTTCCAGTCCCATTGCTATTACTTAAATTCCCCTCCTCAATGTTGTCTTTTTTCTATACTTTTTCTTTTTTTCCTATTACTGTCAGACATTCAATATTGTGTTTGGACTTGGTATAAAACTTTTTTTTGTAGTAAGTATGTTCCACATGTGAAGATTGTACTGTATGGTGGAGGGAACGGGAAAGGATGATACAGAATGAAAAGCCTGCAGTATTTTGGAATTTATAATGCTTCATGATTTGTGGGAGGACATGCATATTGTTGATTCATTTCAGAAATATATGGCATGATCCTACTTTTGCTATCCATTTTTCATTGTTTTGAACATTTTAGGATAGTTCTTTAAAGATTAGTCATTAGTTTAACAAATTTATTGAGCACCTACTTTGTGCTTGAAATTGAGGCACTGAGGAAACAAGATAAATCTTTTCCCCCATAGAAATTATAATCTAGTGGAACTGAATCAATGTATAAATATATGAGATAGATTTTGATTTTTAATATTTAAAATTCCAGGCTCAGATTGTTCTTTTGGTGATTCTGCTACTCGCCATTGCTGATTTCATCATAGGAACATTTATCCCATTGGAGAGCAAGAAGCCCAAAGGTTTCTTCAGTTATAAATGTAAGTAAAAATGATAGAACATTTTAAAGGTGCATATTATATACCATTCTATTAGTAAATAAATTTAGTGTGTTTTAGATACAATGTAATTGAGTTTGGTACAGTGACTCACACTGATTGACAATTGAATTTAGTTTTGTCTCCTTTATGTATGTTACAATTGGATTAAAAAATCAGTTTTATTTATGTCTTTCCTTTTCATTATTAGCAACAAAAGATAATAGAATGTAAAAAAAAAAAGTCAATGCCCACAGAAAAGGTGCTTTAGTTCTTTGCTAATTTGGGGAATTTGTATATGAAAAGTAATTTTTGTTCTGACTGGGCTTTTTCATTCTTTTAGTTGTATTGCATCACAACAGTATAAAAATACCTGAAACTGTGAAAGTAACTAGAAATACTAGTTTCTGTGTAATTGCAGTTTAAGTTTTTTTACAATTTGCATTATTAATTGTGTGAGAATTTCCTACAGTTTTCATCTTCTGTAACCCTTTCATTCTACATCTAATTGTCACTACTGGTGAAATTTACTTGTTATTTATTATTTCTGAAAGGGTCTATCTGTATCTTCTCTTCTACTTCCCACTTGTCACCCCCTGCATCCTCTCCCCACTTATTTGAGCAACTGTGACTTTGCTCCACAAAATAAAATGAAAGTAGGAAAGAATAGTTGCAATAGCTTATCAGGGCTTACCACTTGGGGTGACAGGTCTGTCTGTCTTTAGTTGATAAAAACTCCTTGATTTGAAGCCCTACAAGAAAAGACCTAGTTTAGATCTCCTGAGTTGTTTAGCCCAGAGCTACTCGTAAAGATACAGAATGTAAATCAATGTACTACTTCCTTCAGAAAATCTTACAGGAAAAATATCCACTGAACTAAACTATAGAGCCTATAGGCCTATTTGATTTACATTCTGGTGTAAGCTCCTTAATCTTGTTGCTGACTGGTGACAACATACAGTCTTTGGATCATAGGTGAGTAGCACTGGTTTAGCTCGTATCCGACCCTGATTTAGCTGGCTGGGCAATTTTCTGACATGAATTGTTTTAAGGTACTTATACCTTTACTCACATCTGGCTATTGTGCCTATAGGTCCTGGGTTGATAGATGTCTATTCTGACTACTAGTGCTCACGCCTACTTCTAAACTGTCTGGGCTTTAAATTCCTGATTTCCTGGGTTGGAGGAAGAGATGTCTGCTAGGCATGCCAGAAGTGAAAATTAGTAGCATCAGTTAGGTAGATAATTTTCTGTATTTTGTGCTCTCATAAATTATATTTGTGACATTTCTTCTAAATATAAATGATTTTTTTACCTCAATTTAAAAAATATGTGTTTTTAAAATTTTGATTTTTGTCACTTTTATTTGTAAAATAAACATTAAAAATTACAGTGGATGATTACTTCTAAAATATTACTAATACTATATATTTCTGTTTATGACTTTATTGATTTAAAAATATCTACAAATACCTGCTAGGCCATATTTTTCATTTCCTTTTTTTTCAGATCCTGGGCAACTTATAGAAGTATTACATAGTTAGCTAGTATAGTTAATTTATATTGTATGTAAGTAGCACATACAGGCTTATCTCAATCTGAGGTAAATAAACCTAAACATACTTTGGAATGTGACTTGTTTTGGTGGTTGATACTGCTTGGCTCTCCTCTCATTCTTTATACTAAGGCAGTGTCAGTAGTAAACAGGTTAATATTAATAAACTTGCCAGTTCAAATGACTATGTAATAGGGGTATTCATTTTTCCTCTTTTTTTTTTTTTTTTGATATGAGAAGTATTTCTCTTTCATCTGCTGTGTTCTCGATCACATTTCTTTTACTTTCTCAAAGGCATTTATCCTTTAATAATCGATTTTACTCCTTGCATCAAAACTCTTACCTATATATAAGTTTATGAAGTTGCTCTGTTAATCCCACCCTTGAAAATGCCATGTCTTTTCTTTCATTCTCCTCTAGTTACCATCTCATTTTCCAGTTCCCTTTCATAGATTTCTCAAATCCATACCTCTCACTTACTCTTTATTTCAAAATAATTTCAAACTTATTGAAAACTCGAAAAGTTAATACACTAAATTCCTTACACCCTTCACCTAGATTCACCAATGATAAATGCTTTTATATTCTTTTGTTTTGCCACATTTGTTTTATCACTTACATATATCTAATTATTACTAAAATTGCTAAACCTTTTGAGAGAAGTTGCAGAAGTCATGACTTCTTACCTCTAAACATTGTACTTAAGCATATCTATTAAGGAAAAGGACAATTCAGGAAGTTTAACTTTGGCACAGTGCTAATATCTAACATATGGTTCATGTACAAATTTTTCCAATTGTCCCTATAAAAATCTTTATAGTAACATTTCCTGTTCCAGGAACCCATCCATGATCATGCATTGCATTCAGTTGTCATGTCTCTTCATTCTCCTCTTTTAAAAAAATGGTCCTTTACATAATCTTCAATCTCCTTGAATCTGAAACTGCTCCTTAGCCTTTTTTTGTGATATTGACATTTTTCAAGAACAAGTCCCCAGAGTTGGGTTTGTCTGAGTTATTTCCATAGATTCAGATTATTCCTTTTTGCCAGAAACACTATATGAATGGCGTGTCCTCCTCAGTGCATCACATTAGGAGACTCACATGATGTCACTTTTTCCCATCATTGATGGTTTTATTTTGATGACTTGGTCAAAAGGGTACCTGAGAGGTTTTTTTTTTTACTGTATGGTTGCCATTTTCTTCTTTGTAATTGATAAGGCATCTGTGGTGGGGTACTTTGAGATGTGTGTAGCCTTTTCGCCATCATACTCGCCCCAGATGGTTTTATTTCTTCATCCTTAATCCTTTTCTGGCTTCTGTCTGGAAACGTCACAGCCACATGGTGCTAGATTGCCTGTGGGGCAACATTATATTTAGTTTTCCCATTCTGCTTGAAGTACTTTTCTTGTTTTAGTTGATGTCACACTGGTCATTGTGTCTATTACTCCTGTTATTCCTTCTCTTCTTTCTGTCTTCTAAATGTCAGAGTTGCACAGAGTCTGGTCCTGGGCCTTCTAATTATACTCTTTACTTTGGTGATGTCTATTCTCATTGTTCCAAGTGCTATCAAGAGACGTGTTTCTATTCCTGGATCTCTCCTTTAAACTCCACATAATGTGTATATATAAAAAGGGTGCCAAAAAAATGTATACACATTTTAAGAAAGGAAAAAACTGTATTAATATATGCCTATAACTAAAGATGAATACAAGTCACGTTTGACTTCTGCAATTACAAGAGGTGCTCAAAGTGGTTACCATCAGCGTCCAGACACTTCTGATTATGGCAAACTACTGCTTGAGCAACATGGACCAAAGTGTTAACATCTCTTAAAATGTGTATACATTTTTTTGGCACCCCTGGTATGTATGTATGTGTGTATATATATAGATATACGTATATATATCTGCTTATTTGATGTCTCTCCTACCTAATCCTTCTCAGACTTATCCATCTCAGTACGTAGAAGAAACCAGCATCTCAGAGTTTCTGATCTGCCCCCTGTCTAATCTTTCTCTAATCAGTACATTATTCTCTCCTCACTAGATTGAACCACTGCAGTAACCTCCATGGTCTCCCTGCTTCATATGTTGATGCCTTCAGTCCATTATCCACATAGCATCCACAAAAGCCTTAATCATATCAAATCATATCACATTATTTGCATGTTCCTAAGCCTTGGCTTCCATTATGTTTAGGATAAAATCTAAACTTTAAAATTTTGCATACTCTCACCCCCATTGATCTTTCCAATCTCATTTCGTTCCCCCCCTTACTATGTGAGCTTTACATTCTTTTTAATTCCTCAAGAAAGTTAAACTTTTTCCTCCCTCTGGGCCTTGATAAGTGTTGTTTCTTATTCTGATGTAATCTTTTTCCTGTTTGGCTAATTCTTGGCTCAGTAAAGTCTGTTTAAGTATTATCTCCTTCGTTATAGCTCTTCAGCTATAGCTCTTTAGCTCTGTAACTACATTGAACTAGATTCTCTCTTTCATTATTTACCGCAACACCCTGTTTCCATCAGTACATTTACTGCTATTTGTAAATGATCTGTTTCTTTACTTATTTTGTTAGCTCCCCATTGAGACTCTTTAAGTCCCGTAAACGTCGGAACCATGTCCAGCTTCTTGCTATTATATCTCTTACTATTATATCCCTGTCACAAGGTGAGTAGCACCTTGTGATACTCAGTGGCTCCAGTACTAGACCTGGCACATTGTAGATAATCAAATACTGAATGAATGGATAGATGGATGGATAAAGGACAATTAATTAGTTGTTTTATTGTTAGCACCTATCAGAATAGATGGAAACAGTAGGATTAGTTGCAGCTTTCATTACTGTTGAAATGGAAAGGAGCTTTACCTAATTTGCCTTAACTGAAATTATCTGGATGCCTGATGAATAACTTCAAAAATCGAACAGGTCACCACTACAAAACAGAGAAAGGTGTGCATATAGTATATAAGTTGGATGAAAGAAAAAAAAAATTGTTCAATTAGTATGATGTTCCGTTTATTTTCCTAACTCCTTTTTTGTTTCCTTGACCTCTCAGATTGAGGGGTTTATCCATGCTTTGATTTACATTTGGGCTAGTGACAACAATCAAGTTAGAGGTGCTTGAAACTTAATTATTAAGGTATACAAAATAGTAGGGCACGACCAGGTCAAATCATTTTGCTTGGAAAGTGTCCCCTCATACAAGAAAAGAGGAATATCAATAGTTGAACTAGGAAATATTCAAGAGTTTACCAGCTACTTGTACAAAAGTCAGGGACCATACACACCACTTACTCTTGACCTAATTATTGTGGTCTAACTTGCTATTCGCTAATTGCCAAAAAAATTTTGTTCTTTACAGCTGAAATATTTAATGAGAACTTTGGACCAGATTTTCGAGAGGAAGAGACTTTTTTTTCTGTCTTTGCCATCTTTTTTCCTGCTGCAACTGGTATTCTGGCTGGAGCAAATATCTCAGGTGATCTTGCAGTAAGTACTGTATTAATTATATATTAAAAAATACTGTACTGATTATATTTTTAAATGGCATATATATTTTTAAAGATAAGACTTAAAAAAAATCTTCTTGTCTTCTAGGATCCTCAGTCAGCCATACCCAAAGGAACACTTTTAGCCATTTTAATTACTACAGTGGTTTACGTAGGAATTGCAGTATCTGTAGGTAAATAGCTTTACATTTCTTTTTGTGTTTCAGAAATTTCATGATGTACATACTATAAATAGTTATTTTGTAATATATTTCTAACTTTTAAATTCAGAAATACTGCAATAAAAAGACATGGAGTTGCATATTTTAATTAAAAAACTGTTTTAAGTTAACTAGTAGTGATTTTATAGATATTATCTAAACCATCAAATGTTTTATTGCTCCTCCAGGATTTTTATTAATTATAATAAATTTAAAAAATTAAGTAAAATCTTATCGGCAAACTCTTAAATTTCACTGAGTATATTTATAGAAAATATTAATTCATATGTAAAATTTATATGCATTTTACTCTCTGTTACAAATTTTTGAATAATTTTATCTATGGTAATCTTATTATATGAAGATTGTTTCAAGCAGTGCCTGGCATTTTTTACCTTAAAAACTGATTTTGATGAACAGCACATATTATTAATACATTGAATGAAAAGTCTTACTGCTTACTAAGTTAAATGAAAATTGTTTTAAACCATTTTATTACATTTATGGAATCATAGCATTTTAGAACTTGAATGGACTTAAGTGGTCACCCAATCTCTAAATCCCCTTTTTATAGATGAGGGAATCAAAGCTACCAAAGATAACTGGTGCTTGCTTTAAAGAATTGGTTTCACGGAAAAGTGGGTTTTGATTTGTTTTTTTAATAAAGTCTTAAAAGCCTATTTATAAGTTTCTTTAACTGAAACACTTTAGTCCAGAAAAAATTTAATAACTATTAATTTATATATAATTTGTATGCAGTAATTAGATAAATTGTCTCAAATTTATTACACTTTCATGAAACTAGGTACTTTACCCAGAAAGCATTTCTTGAAATGTAAGCAATGTTTTTAATGTATGAACTCTAAAAGGCCAGTTTTACAGTTAAATGTCTTAAACATAATATAAGAGAAATTTTAGTTTAATACCAATTTAAAGAATCACAAACTCCAAATTCATAGACTGCAGAATATAAGGTTTCTGTAAGAAAATTTCACTTTTGTCATATATTCCGTGATTTGTTGGGAGGTAATGACAGAACTGTTTTTGCAAACTCTGCCTCTATTTTGCATCAATGTCATTTTGAAATTTCACTAAACAAAGACTTAGAAATGCTAATAATCATTATTGTGTTGGGCTAAATTAACATTTAAGAAAGGAATTGGATTTCATATAGCCTTACAATCCATCCATAAATCCCTGAAATTCATTTTGAACAAATGAATTATATATAATCTTACTGAAATATTTTTGTGTTCCCTTAAAAGTTCCTAGCATGCTTGTGTTTATCATACATAAGCTAGCTAAAGAAAATTTAGTTTTAAAGAATATAATTGATATAACTGCTTATGTTTCAAATTGGAAAATAATTTATTAGATCACATAAATGTTTCCTGTTTTTATTTGACCCTTTAACACTGTTGGCCCTCATACTCATTTTATTCTGTCCGCACTATGCCTTGGAGCAATAGGAGTAGCCCTGCCTCCCCAATATTAAGTAGCTGAACCAGTAAAGATTGTCTCTATACTAATGGTTGTATAACTGGTTCAAAGCAATGGAGCCTCCCCACCATCAAACATTTTTTGAAATACGAAGCACATAAAAGCATAACTGCTTTAGGACTAGATAGGGCTCGGTTCTCCCCTCACCCCTGCAATGGTTTCAGAAGTACCTTTAAAGAAACATGGTTTTGCAAACACTGCTCTGATTAGATGAAGAAATAATGAAGAACTATATGTAGTTGATCTAGTCATTAAAATATTCTCCCATTCAAATTTAATTTCCATGTATTGTTCAGTTTTTGCTGTTATGGTTATAATTTTTACCTCATGTGTGATGAGACAGTAGTGTTAAAGTGCTTCAAAAGTAAAAATATATGAAGTCTAAGGAATGCTAATTACTATTACTTATACATCATGTTATTCCAAATAATGAAGTGTTTTCTTCAAGAAAACTTTTTTAATGTTTATGGAAATTTTTAATTTTGCACAAAACCAAAGAGTGTTTTCTAATGAGCCTAATATAACAACCTTCTTCACCCAGCTTCAAAAAAGTTTTCAAGAATTATCAGTACATGGTTAATCTTATTTCATCTATATCCATTTACTCTGCCCCATAGGTTATTTTTAAGCAAATCTCAGATAAACCATATATTGTGATTAGAGTACACTTATTTGAGAAAAGGTTTAAATAGAATTATAATTCATTAATGTTCAAAATGTTTTCTTTCACAGAAGATAGTACCTGAACTCTGATCTTGGGGGCAGTTTTCAAATATAAAATATTTGGAGGGTAGGATAACGTTTCTGCCATTTGAACTCTTTCAACACAATGCTTTGATATTTCCTTAAGGGCATTTTCACCAAACAGGCCAGAAAGTAGTTTTGCTAATATACCATTTTCCACAACTATATTTACAAGCTTATTAAGTATATATATAAATATTTTTTATAAGGTTCCGTTTTATTCCTTAAATATTGGGGACTATGATGCTTTCCAAAGTCTGTTCCACGTAAAGCTATCTTAACTGTAAATGCAGTGTATGCTATTATAAGCAAGTACATATGCAGTCAGTATCATCATTTCTTTATGGGTATATGTGATTTTGAAATGAATATAAACATTAGCTTCTTATTTGTTCCTATTGTCATTTGGCCCTCAGGAGCTTGTGTGGTTCGGGATGCCACCGGGAACATTAATGACACTATTGTAACAGAGCTAACAAACTGTACTTCTGCAGCCTGCAAATTAAACTTTGACTTTTCTTATTGTGAAAGCAATCCTTGTTCCTATGGCCTAATGAACAACTTCCAGGTGAGCATCAAATTTATATTATATAAGTATTCTGTATTTATCTAGAGGTCAGACCGTTATCAAATCTGACCATTCAGAGTACAGCAATGACTTAGAAAGGAGGACTGTTGTTACTTTATACTTAGATCTTTTTTAAAGACTTTAGATAACTAATTGGGCAAACAAAAATTTGGAATGGTAAAGTCTGACGCTAGTCAAGAAGAGCAAAAGGGTCCCCAAAGACAACACTTTTATAATAGAGTATAATAGATTTAGTAGACTCTTTCAGAAACCCAGGAAGCATTGGAAGCATCTCACACATGGTCGTATTTGTTGGGTCTATTTTTGGATTCTCTATTCCATTGATTTTTGTGTCTATTCCTCCACCAATACCATACATTGATGTAGTTATACACATCTTGAGGTCAGGCAGATTGATTTTTCCCATTTTATCCTTTTTCAAAATTGTTTTAGTCTTTCCATGTAAGTTTTAGAATGATCTTATGTTTATCTACAAAAAGTCTTGCTTTGATAGGAACTGCACTGAATGTGTGTGTCAATTTGGGGAGAATTGAAATGTTTATTGTGTTGAGTATTCCAAACACAGTATGTTGCTCCATTTTTTTTTTTTTGGATGTTTGATTTCTTTCATCAGCATCGTATAGTTTTTAGACTACTAGTCCTATACATATTTTGTTAGATTCATACCTAAGTATTTAATTTTTATTTTGAACAATTTAAATCCACACTAATTGAAATAAGTTCAGTTTTCTAGGTAGAGTTGTCCACATAATTGCTTTATATAAATACCCTTTTTAAAAAGTATTGATCAGTATAAATAGTGTTATTTAATTAGATGTGGCCCATATAGTCATGCTGTGCCAAACCACCATTTAACAACAGAATTAAATTTTTTACGGACGCTTGAAAGTTTGTGAATGTTTAAAACATATGAACTATGTAAAGATTAGTAATCTCAAGTATTTGGAGAATGTCAGTGCTTCTGATTTTTATTGTTACCTTTATAAGATACTGAAAGTGAAATGAAATTTTTATAAAATTTATGGGTTTTTAGAAACTGAGAAAAGATTACATAGGGGAGAAGGAATCACTAAAATTTGGAGGATAATTTTGAAAATTGCTTGATAAGTTCTAGGATGCTAGAAGAAAAGAACACAAAGGTATAGATTCAGTAGATAAGACAAAATATTCTGCAGTAAATTTATAGAATAGATGGTTCTACTAATTGAAAGTGAAAAATAAAAATTTTGCTTCCTAGTGTTTTTCTAGTATTGTGTCAACACAATAAATAGAATACTTGAGGATTTGATATATTTCAGAACACTATAAATTTTATGTAGAATACATAAATATTGCAAAATTTTGTAACTTTAATTTTTAATGGCAATATTTTTATTTTCTATTGTATAGTTTCAAGCAATTGAGTACACTTTCAGTGGTTCTAAGTATTGAACCCAATTATGTAATAGAAGTTTGTTTTTCCTAGTCACAAGACTAGGCAAAATCATAGAAATGAAAGAAAGTATTCTTGTCCAGCTAATGATTCAGGCCAATTCTGACATTGATATTGTGTATGAAAGGCACAAATGTTGGTCTCTGCCCAGTGACTAAAGATGCCAATCAGTTTCTGTGTTGTTGCCTTAAAATAGAAAAGTGTGTTGTCTTTGTCAAGTGTAGTATGGACTCATTGAAGCAAAGAGAAGTTTGGTATACGTAAAGCTGCTTTTCTAATTTAAGTAAATAAATTTTTTTTAAAAGGCTTTCTAATGTGATAGAAAATTGGGGGGAAATTCCTGTGAAAATGTAAATTGGTTGTCATTTGGAGAATGAAGAATGCAGGATAGGACATAACTGAGGAGCATATAAGTGGGAGTCTCCATGAAATCTATGCAAAGCCACACTTTATAACTCTGTTTTGCATATAATTGACTTTTCATCTTCAGGAGGAAAAGGGATTTGATCCACCTTATTTGCCTGAAAATTTTAAGTTTATATGTATGTAGTCTTATGTTTCTTATTCTAGTTCTGCATTTTAATATCCTTTGAAACCTCTGACTCATCATTGCTTAATAAAGAAAATGTGAGCTTCTTTGCTCTGTCAGTCAAAGCCCTCCGTACCCAAACTTTAGTCCCACTGCCTTCTGTTCGGGCTGGACATCAGTCATTGTGTGTTAGTGTCTGTGTACCCGCACACACTGACCTCACTCTGTTCCTTTATTTGGTGCTTCACTCTGCTTGGAATGCAACCCCCTTTTCTGTGGAGATGGCCAAATCTGCGTGCCCTGAAGATTTTCCTAAATCCTAAATCATCAACACACACCCCAGATACAAAATTTCAACATTTATTTCACTTGCCACGTTTTTACCTTTTATTAGACTTTTGTCTTTTTTCCTTCTTTTTTAGAGACAAAACTGTTTTTTCTTTTCTTTGTTTCCACTATATCTGTGGACAACAGTGATAGTACCATTATTTATGTTATTATCATTATCCTTGCTACTCATATTTTACCATAAAATAGTGGGAAATTTAGAGGTTATTAGGTAAACATATTAACTAGAAAATAGGAAACTTGGGAAATAGTGTTTCCAGATGTTAAACAGGGAACATTATTTACCTCAATTTTGAGGTATAGAAGAAGAGAGAATGTAATTTTTTCCTCAATACACGATAGGTGAAAGGTTGTGGTTATAAGTAATGCCAGTGGTGTCAATTTTGCCTTATATCTGTCCTTTACAATCTCATTTCCTAAAGTTAGGACTGGCAATTCTAGATAACCTAGCACTAATAACTGTGAAAAATAGTGATTATGAAAAATGAATGGCATATATGTAACTACTAAATTGTTATTAAAGAGCTGAATAGAAAATCACCTTTTCAAGTTTTTCTTCTCCCCGAGATTCTCGGAGAAATCAATGCTAATGTTTCTTAAAACATTTAAATGTATTCTTCACTTTTAACCCTAGGACTTCTGAAATACATTTAAGTGAAAAAATGGTGGTTTATGTACACATGAAACCATATAGTCAAGTGTATAATAGTCATGAACAGCTCAGAGCCTGACTTCCTTATCTCCTTGGTCAGTGGCATGCTCTTGGTCAATATAAATGAAAGGCAAATGTCCACGAATGAAGTCATGACTGTAGTGATGATCATCATTCACTGCTGGTGAAATTTATAATGATTGAATCAAACTGACAGTAGCTGAATCCATCAACAATGCTTCTACCTTAATTTTGTATTTTGAGAAATTTTAAAACTGCAGAAAGGACAGTGCGGTGAATACCTATGTACCCATCTTTCACTTATATTGACTAGTTGTTTATATTTTGCCCCACTTGCTTATCTGGCTATGTATGTATATTATTTTTCTCAAACACATAAGAATATGAGTTGTGATAAATAAATACGGTATATATTTAAATAAAAAAATTTGTTACAGTAAAAGACATATTGCCATTAATTCCCCTCAAAATACTCCCTCTTGCTTTGAAGACACTTATCCCATCATTCTTGCCACTTTCTGAAGCAGTTCTGGAAGTCCTCTTTCATGAGTGTCTTTAGTTGTGCTGTTGTGACTGCCTCAGTGTCCTGAATCAATTCAAAACGTTTACCTTTCATGGTCATTTTGAGTTTGGGGAAGAGCCAGAAGTTGTACGGTGCCAGATCCGGTGAATAAGGTGGATGAGGACACACCGTAATGTTTTTATTTGACAGAAATTGCCATATACCAGAAACAATGTGTGACATGGAGCCTTTCCGTTCTGAACAAAAGCTATGGTGAATGCTGCTGCCAAGAGCCATCCAACAGAAAGGCAATGATCTTCAGTACCGGAAGTGGTACATCAAACCTTAGTAACAGTGTGTGACAAGTTTCAACTTGTTCAGTGCAGTCAGTTGGGTGTGAGCTGTGGTTAGGAGGTGTATTTTAAAGTGTGTTGTAAATCATCCTCCATCATGATAGCACTCTGTGTCACACATCGCTTCAGGTATAGAGCAATTTCTGTCAAATAAAAACATTATGGTGTGTCCTCATCCACCTTATTCACTGGATCTGGCACCATGTGACTTCAGGCTGTTCCCCAAAGTCAAAATGATTCAGGACATCGAGGCAGCCTTGACAGCACTTCTAAAGACACTAACAAAAGAAGACGTCCAGAACTGTTTCAGAAAGTGGCAAGAATGACAGGATAAGTGTGTTCGAAGCAAGGGGGAGTATTGTGAGGGGCATTAATGTCAATGTGTCTTTTACTGTAATACATTTTTCATTTAAACATTCACCGTATTGTTTAATCATACCTCATAAATTATAGACATCACAACATGAAAGTCAATTTGAAGTATTTAAAACACTCTATACATGCGAAGTACAATTATCCCATTCAAGCAATTTAAGTTGATAAAATACTGTTATCTAAATATATATTCCATATTCATATTTCCCCACCTGTCCCAGTAATGTCCTTTATAACTATTTTTCCCACATCCAGGATCCAATCTGGAATCACACATGGCAGTTAGTTATTATATTTTAAAATCTTAATCTAAAGGAGTTCCCAGCCTGACTATTTTAATCTAGTAGGATGTTGACATTTTGAAGAGTTAAGGCAAGTTATTTTGCAGTGTGCCACTTGGATGTATCTGATTGTCTTCTCATTATCTAAGTGATCAATCCATTTTTTAAAAAACTTCATCATAGGGAAATGTTTGAACATGTAAAAAGACAAGGAAAGCAATATAATGTACCCAATGTACACATTTTCCAGCTTCATCGGTTATCAGTGCTTGACTAATTTTGTTTTATTTATAACTCCCACATCCCAAATCCTAGACTTAGATTTTTTCAGCTAGAAATATTTCCACATTTAGCTCTAAAAGTAAGACTCTTTAAAAAAACAACCCTTCCCCCCGCCAAAAAATAAAATAACCACAATACTAATCTACTCTCTTAACATCAAAAATAGAAACAACCTTCCTAACCAAAGTATACCACCTTGAAAGATTCTTGCGAGAAAACTTATACTTTTTAGTCCGATTAACTGTCCATTTCCACCTACCAGTTGACTACAAATGCAGAGGTGAGAGGAACAGGTTAAACAACAGAGTGGAGATGAAGTCAGTGAAATCAAGAGTGGCATTTTTATAGGAGAAATAACATAAAAATAATAAAATGTAAAGGAAAGGGTGAACCCGTAGATTAAGAAAGACTTAAGACACACATCAACCAAAGGTAAAGTAGAATCCTTTTGTGGATTCTGATTTGAACAAACTATTTTAAAAAGCAAGAAAAGTGGGAGTTTGGGAATTTGGAGTGCCGCTCGGCTATTTGGTGCAGTGAAGTAATTATTCAGTTTTTAAGCTGTGACAATAGTTCTGTAGTTACAGTTTTTAAAAGTTGTTACTTATTAGAGGTAAATACCAAAACATTTATGCATGAAATGATATCTGTGGTTTGATTCACAATGATGTGGGGATTGGCCCTGAGTTGGTCATTGTTGTAACTAGATGATGGATACTTGGTGTTTCAATGTGCTCTTCTCTCTGCCATAGTGTGTCTTTGAAATTTTACAAAATAAAAAGATTTTTAAAGGTAAGAGCTAATGGTAAATCTGTTTTGGAAATTTAAGAGCTAGGGATAAATCTGCTTCAGCAATTTGTAATGAACATAACAATTATTACTGTTTATTATTATCAAATTTTCCCTAGTATTAGTCTCCTTCTTTAGATAATAATGATGTATAGTATCAAGTTCTTTTTTCACTTGTTTGTAAGACTTATTTTTTCCATTTTTATCACTTTTTTTAAGGTAATGAGCATGGTGTCAGGATTTGCACCATTAATTTCTGCAGGTATCTTTTCAGCCACTCTTTCTTCTGCGTTAGCATCCCTTGTGAGTGCTCCCAAAATATTTCAGGTAAATATTTTCACATTATGAACTTTATTAAAGGGGGAGTTAACGTACTATATTTTAATTTGGGATTGTTAATATTTTAAACTTGTTTCTTCTGTCAACCATATATATATATGTATATGTATATGTATGTATGTATATATATGTGTATATGTATATGTGTGTATATATATATACACACACGTACTAATGCTATTATATTGAATGCATATGAACATATTTATACAAACATTTATACATTCACATACTGTTAGAGTACAGTCTTTTTGTCTTTCTGGAACTACTGATGAATTTTTGCTTTTTTTGACATACTCTATTAGCATAAATTTTCATGTCTTAACCAAAGATAAGGAGTGCTTAATATGTGCCACACATTGTGTTAGATACTCACAGTGTAATGATGAATAAGTTAGACATTATCTCCCTTTAATGAGCATTAAATGAATAGCTGATACTGAATCGGAAATATTTTTTATTACTAAATAATAAATCCAGTAAATGAAATGTTGATTCTGCAGCTTTGTTCTTCACGTTGTAGTTATAGCCAGTTAGTACAGTAAAGGTGTAGAACTTCTTTCTTAAAACAATTTTCAGAATTTTTTTAAGAAAAATGATTAAGTTCTATAATTAGGAGTTTTAGCTGCTTTAAGTCTAGAATTTGAACTTGGTATGAAGTAGGTCATATCTCTGTCATACTTCTCAAGCTTCCAAATTTCTTCTATTTGTATGCCTGCTTTTCTGATTCCTTCATAAAACAGTTTCAACATAGGGGTGGGGTAAGGTGAATAAAAACTTCTGGTATTCTAAACCAGCTGCTGTTTGATTCTTGAAATGTTTGAATCACCTTTCCAGTTTGTAGGTGAAGAAGTATGAGACAGGGAAAAGAAGGAGGACAAAGAATTAGAAACGAGGGTTCCATTCCTAATTAACCTGTTGTAACTATAAGCAAATCTGCATATTTAATTTTGATATGTTTCATTTTATTGTTTACATTTTTTCATTAGGCTTTATGTAAGGATAACATCTACCCAGCTTTCCAGATGTTTGCTAAAGGTTATGGGAAAAACAATGAACCTCTTCGTGGCTACATCTTAACATTCTTAATTGCACTTGGATTCATCTTAATTGGTTAGTCATATAAATGGCCTGATAATGTAGATTTTGGTGCATTTATAATATTAGCTCTAAATATTGAATTATTAAATTAGAAACAAAATGTTACTTTGCCTAGTATACTAAGTTAGTTTCTTTTTGATCAAATGAGAGTGTTTTAAATCTACAAATAATAGCCCTCAATACATATTAACTAAAATTATTACCATCGCTAAGTCCCTGTTAGGGCTAGAAAGAACTCCTAGGTTCTTATCCCTAAAACAAATACAGTAAGAGCATAAAGAAAAGGATTTGAGCGTTCCCCTGAGGGTAGGACTTCCACTGATCTACTTTTTGGCACTTTTGCCTCTGATCACAAGTGAGCCAACGGGTCTTAACTGCTAAAGAAGACACTCAATTTTTATTAAAAGTCTAATGATAACCATCAGGTGTGGAAACTAACTCTCATGCAATGTCAGGTATGTATTTGGCATAGCTTCTTTTTGAGAACAAGTGGGCATTATTTAGTAGTTTCCCGCAATCCATTCTTTTTAAGGGTATGTATGTACCCTGCAGAAACTTGCATATATGCCCATACATAAGAATGTTTTTTGTGTCATTAATTATAGTAGGGAAAAATGGAAGCAACCTGAATACGTACCAGTGGAAGAATGAAACTGCAGAATAATATATAGCAGTAAAAAAAAAAAAGGAATAAACTTTGTTTTCATATATCAATATGAATGAATCTCAAGTATAATAAATGTAAAAAATAAAATTGCAGAATTATATAGTATGATACTATTTATGTAACTTTTAAAACACCCAGAACAGTACTACAGAATGCTAATGAACTATATATGTATGTAGTAAAACTATATAAAATCATTGGAAAAAGAATATACCCATTTTGGAAGAGTGAGGTATAAAGGGGGTTTCAAATGTGTACATAAGGTTTGATTTCTGCAAAATAAAATACATGAAGTACATATGGCAAAGTGTAAGTATTTATTAAATCTGGATGGTGGATATAGGAGTATTCATTATGCCATTATCTAAAGGTTTGAAATAATTCATGATTTTGGAAAGTTAAAAAATGCCTCATATGTCAACATGCCTGTTGTTTCTTTTGCAGCTGAACTGAATGTTATTGCTCCAATTATCTCTAACTTCTTCCTTGCGTCCTATGCACTGATCAATTTTTCAGTATTCCATGCATCACTTGCAAAATCTCCAGGTGATTTTACATTTTTTTGAAAATTTTGTAAATGTCATAATGTCTTTGACTTGAGAGAAAATAAAACTTTAACATTTTAAAGATGGTATATGTGGGATTAGCTCGCTGATGCTCCGTCTGTGAGTCACATTTTACAGTTGAATCAAATTGAGTCTTCAAAGATCTCCCAAATGGGAATGGAAGATAGTTTCTATAATCAACTCTTAGTATTTTAAGTAAGTAGATGAATTTTTAAAACTTCTCAGAAACATTTTGTTTGAACTGTTTTTTATATTCATTAGAATATGGATATATATCATGCTAAAAATCAGAAAATAAAGCCACACTATTAAGGACTCAATTTGAAACCTTTTTAAAATCTTTTCCAGTTTTCAGCTTTCACTAGGGTAGGTTGGTTTACACTTTTTTGGTAAAGAGTTTACTGAATACAGAACTAGTAAGATAGAATAATGTGGAAGTAAATAGATGGTGTGCCCTCTTCATAGCCATCAAGAATTGTGAAAGTAAATCATGATCAATAATGGCCTATGACTTTGCTGTTACATATTAGACATATACTTAATGTTTAAAACCCTCTCAGTGTAGCAACCACAAAATTATTTTGTGCATTCATATGTACCATTGTCTAAAGCAGATGAGGCATGTGAGTGACTTTTATTTATCTATTTTATTTGTTATTGTTAGGATGGCGGCCAGCATTCAAATACTACAACATGTGGATCTCACTCATTGGAGCAATTCTTTGTTGCATAGTGATGTTTGTCATTAACTGGTGGGCTGCATTGCTAACGTATGTGATAGTCTTGGGGCTGTATATTTATGTTACCTACAAAAAACCAGGTCAGTAACCTTTTCCATTTAGTATTTCAAGCTAGAACCTCTAGAAGTGTCTTGTTACCTTTTACTTAAGCATCATCTTTTGTGTATTTAAAAGTTTTATTTTGTGTCGAACTTCAAATACTTTGTTTCCAAATACATTTTAATGAAACAATTACTACAAGACTTTAGTCTATGGAATTCCATTCTCACCCATAAATTTAATTTAATCCTTTTTGTAGAAAATAACAAATCCATATAATTAACATTCTGTTGCACTCAGTATATTTTAAAATTATTCTTTGAGAGGATTAGATTTGTGGTAGTAGCAGCTGTTAGCCTAATAATCATATGTTTTATATGCTATGGCGTTAGTACCTACTGTACCGGTAATATGTACCATGGAATTCATAAAATACTGGAAGACACAGTATCTTCCCACTAGCTTACTGTGTATCAGGAAAAATTGGACAAACATATTTTAACTGGGAAATAGTCAAAGATTATCTAGAATATATCTTACTGATAACTGTTGGTATATCTTTACATAAGAAGATGATGCTAAGATATATTAGGATTGGTCCAGTATTCAGTGTGGTAACCCGAAACACAGGTTAGAAGAAAGATCCAGTGATAAGAGTTTTGAAAAGTTGTGGCCCAGTAGAATAGATTAGGAAGAGATTACAAGAGTAGTTGCAGTGTAGTCATTTTAAACAGTGAGGAAACATTTTGTGATTTTGATATGACACGGTGAGGTTTTAGAATAGCATGGTGGCTTTAGAAAGGAAATGGACAAAGAAAGCATTGTTTTAACCATCTTAGAAGCAATTATTTGTCTAGTATGCCTGTTACATCGCTAAAGTAACAAATGTCTAAAATCATCATTTGGTGTCCAGGCTGTTTATACAATAAGGAGTAAAATTTGCCTGTTTAAATAATTTAAACTGTTAAGTACTATAAATACTACTTCTTAACATTCAGAGATCTGTCTTTCCCTTTAAACTTTTGGCTATGTAAACACTAATTTTAAAATGTTTTCTTTATTTGTGAAAGACTTGAGTTGCATGCACAGCACGTCTGCAGCCCTGTCAGCTCCGTCTTTTCCAAATTGTACTTTCCCTTTAAATGCAACTATAGTTCAGATTAGCATTGTCTTCATGTCATGCTGGTTCCAACTGTAATAGTTTATTTTAGCAATTGACTATAAATGTGAAAGCATTGTTTACTTCTCTGTGTGTCTCATATTGGTTATTGATTGGGTTTTAATATTGGTGTTATGCCGCACGGACACTGTCTTCCCACAGATGTGAACTGGGGATCCTCTACACAAGCCCTGACTTACCTGAATGCACTGCAGCACTCGATCCGTCTTTCTGGAGTGGAAGACCATGTGAAAAACTTTAGGTAAGTGACTAGGTAACGTGGAAACTTTTGTCTCAGGTGATGATCAGATCTTCATTTACTGTTCAGTAACATTTGTATATGCTGATATTTCATGAAAAGTTCTCAAAAGCATAGAATATTTTTTGTTTGGTTGGACTTGGGCAATTTATTCAAAAACACGGTTGAGTTTTCTT
Organism: Rhinolophus sinicus; assembly: GCF_057876585.1. Lineage (NCBI taxonomy): Eukaryota > Metazoa > Chordata > Mammalia > Chiroptera > Rhinolophidae > Rhinolophus > Rhinolophus sinicus. Next base: position 88,512,750 of record NC_142503.1, read on the forward strand.
CGTTACCAAAATTTTACAAACATAAATATCATCTGCCTTACAAAAATGTTATGAAAGTTTTAGAGGTCTCTCATCTGAAGACTTTTAAGTGGGAGTTATAAAGTGAAGTTTTTTCCCCCCTTTGTGGCCACTGAAGTTATATAACTACTGTATAACTACTGTGTATGGAATCCATAAAGATTTTTGACATAAATTGTTTTGTAATTTTATTAAGGAACTAAATATTTTCATCTTAGTTGCTTCTTTCTCATTATCTGCTTAACTGGAAACCACCTTTAGTGATAAAGAATCAATGCCTTAGAGTAAAGAGTATTTATTACTGTTTTTCTCAATAAATGACTTTATATTTTATCTCATAATAGTTTATTTGATCAGTCATCAGTTTAAAAACTATTCCTTAATTTAACATGCCTCTAATAATTGATGAGATTCATTTACTAAATCACTATTGATATATACTTTTCTAAATTCAGAAATACTATTTACTTATATAGATTCTTAGAAACTATAGATTATTATCTATTCTTAGTTAAAAATAGGCTTGTCATTTCTTTTTTTTTAAATGGATCATTAGTTGTTTTTACATTGTTCATTTAAGCCTGGCTGCGAACAGGTGACTTTCTGTAGTCATGAGTAATCCCCTTCTATTGGCTTTGGCAAAATAAACCCAGAAATATGTTCCATGTTTGTCAGTAAACCAAAAGAAAAATGTTTTTAAAGAAAGCCTGAGGAGTGGACAAGCACCAGAAAAGAATGGCTGTACCATATTTCTCCCAGTAAGAAAAGTCGTTGTGTATTTTCTTTGTGACTCTTGTTTAGATCTACCTCCTCTTTGTTTCTAAAATGAAAAGTTCCCTGAGACCACAGATCTTCAGCTTTGGAGTAGAGAGAACTTGGGAAAAGAAAAGGGAATGGGAGGAAAACTTTAATTTCAGTGCATGTTAGATAGTTGATGCCAAGTATGGCAGAAAATAGAAATCACTCCTTTATGTAAAAAATTGTATCCCAGAACAGAGTATATCCAAGAGTCAAAGTTAATTTGCCATCAATAAAAACCTGTTGCTTTGGCTTATCAGTAAGGGGAACATTTAAAAATATATATATTTTATTCCAATATGGCTTTTTTTTCTGGGTGCAGTACTATATTTTATTTTTAAAGTTTTATTAAATTTATTGGGGTGACATTGGTTAATGAGATTATATAGGTTTCAAATATACAATTCTAAAATATATCATCTATATTGTGCATTGTGTATGACTTTTAAAATTTTCACCAGAATTATGCATGAACATAGTTTAAAGAGGAAAAACTTAGATTTGTCATGAAAATCACAAGAATGACTGGGAGGTACAGGTAAATAGATGCCACTTGCAGAGATTGTCCCACTTCTCACATTCCTATTTCTCTCATACCACAAACAAACACTTAGAACTCTTAGCTGTTTCATTTACTATTTACTTCATACTCATATTCCCAAACAGCATGCTTCTCTTGCTGTACTTTTTAATCTTTAATTTTAGTCATTATCTATTGATGTCTTTCATCCACATGCACTCACTGCACACATGCACCCTTTCCCTGATCTCATCCAGAATATTTTTATGCCATGTTTGGATTACATCATGTTTGGTATTTATAGTTTTGTGACTTTTCAAACATGATTTGGAGCTAAGCCATGTAGTAAATTATGATTGCTTCGTCTTTCCTGTACAGCTGTCTTGTTTTCTCTGGTGCCCATAATTTTTTTTTTCTTACTTAATTTTATCACTATCTCAGCTTTCACCAAACTTGCTGAAAGAGTTTGTTTCCTTCGCTCTGTAGTTTCTGTTTCCTTGAACTGTCTTTCACTGTTTCTTGTCTGTTTAATTTGGGTTTCTTGGATTTAGCCTTGTCTGCAGTATCTGTGATCCTTGGCCAGGGAAGCCCTGCCCTGGTAGGTGGGGCTTGTCTGTGAAATCCTTAATATAGATTAATGTGGCCTTGCTGGTTCTCTGAGAAAGTTAAGTCGTCTTAAAGGCTTTCTTTTTCGGTCTGATAGATTTCCCAGAAGAAAATCTTTCAATATTCTGCTTGGTAATAAACTCCTGGGTACCGGTTTTGAGAGCCCAGTGGGAAAGGAAGCTCAGAGCTCTCAGGATAGAGCATTTAAGTGTTCTCCTAACTCCCTTATTTAAAGTAGCTGTTTCTGCCCCCAGATGTTGCTGATTTCTCTCCCACCAGAGGCCCTCTCTAGCAAATAAGCCCTCGCCTAATAGGATTGGAGAGGGACAGAGACGATGCCCATCATAGTGACAGAAATAATTTAGGTTTTCTAGTTGCTTCTTATGCAAACTTTAAACCAGTCCTTCTTATTTTAGTTTCACACATTGCCTGCCCTCCCCACCCCCCCACCCCACCCCCACTCCCAGAGGCATCTAACTCCGAGTCATTTTGGTGATTTTTTTAGGTGTAAATCAGGTAGCTTTGCAGCTTTCTCTAAAGCTCATTTAGGATCTAGCCTTTTCCTGATTTGTCAAATCCTTTATTGTTCGTCCATGTGTTTCCTAGCTTTTAATATTTTTATACTATTGTATCTGCGCCTGTTCTCCATCTTTTTGTGGTTTTGTGCCTTAAAAGATCCCACTGTATCCTGGAGATTTTTGAGGAAGGAGTTAAAAAGAAGGCAGATATTGACAGTCATTGCTGCTCAAGGTCATCCCTAATGTATTTTGCACTATACCTTTTTTGGTATGATAAAGCTATACGAAGTTATGCCTTTGTGCTATGTTTACTATTTAGTAAAGACAGACTACAGATTAATTTCCCATACTAATAGGTCATACTGAGTATAGGTTAAACCATGACAAAAAGCTGAAAAAATACAGTGGCTAAACAGGACAGACATCCGTGTTATGTGATATTCCAGAGGTAGAGGGATTGTTCTTTGGCAGGTAGGCAAATTTGCTACACTCGGTCATTCAGGTCCCACATTCCTTGTATTCATTCCCTTGGAGATTTTTGTCCATATGGTCAAAGTCATTACAACACACATGGCCTAGCTTACAGGAAAGGGAAAGAAAGTATGGAGTGCGGCCAGCTTTCGTTTTAAAGGACATGACCTGGAAATAGGAATATCTATGAGCGGTAATCAGTCATAGGCCCACTTTCAGCTGCTGGAAAGGCTAGGAAATGTAAGCTGTAGCTGGGGAGCCATTCAACCTGCAAAAGCTCAGACGGGGAGACTGGACTATATTAGCAGTCTGGGCTGTAGAGGATGATTTCACAATTGATTGCCCCAAAGCATTTCTCCCAGACAGAATTGGTTTTTCATATAGCTTGCTAAAATCCTGAATGTTAGTATATTTTTCAGTCTTTTTTAGGTTTCATGCTTATTTTATGAGTATAGTTAGAAACTACTCCAACAATTAATGTAGTGGTTAAGGCAGAATTTTTAGTCTATTTGCTTTTTCTTATTTCTGGTTTAATTATATACATTTTTGTTGTAAAGAACTTTTGCTAAACTGTTTGAACTTATAAAATGGATACCCAAATATTTTTTCATTAAACAAGATCATTTCTAGTCACGGAAAATTAGTATGAAAGTCATGCCATTGTCTTGTGTTTGCAAAGACATTTTAATTCAATTCTGGTTCTCTCCATCCATAATTAATTAGAATTAAAACTTTTAGTTCAAATAGAAGCCTTTTCTTCACAGATGGGTTTACTCATATGACAACAATCATTAAAATTAAGCTAGATTAGAGAGGGCTAATATTACAAAGTAGAAGTAATTATAATATGCTCAAGCTAAAAATGACAGTAAAGTAACCTGTTTTTGTACGTGAAGGCAAGGCCATACTCTCAGGAAGTTTTGTAAAGTGTGTGGAAGAACTGGAACATTTACTACCTTTAGAAGATGAAAATTTTTACTTATTTTTTTTAACTAGTATGGTCATGTCTTTCTGTAATATTTACCAGAATCTTGATGTGTAATATTAGCTATTAGTTTAGGACATTTGGCGTAATGCTCATTCCAAGAAAGTTCTTTTTCTGCGTTTCTCATACATCAAGAAACCCTGGTTAAAAGTCATCTATTATGACAACCTTGTGGCCTGTGTCTTGTGGACAGTTGCATTAATGAGATTCTAGTGTAATAATATATTCTTAGAGAAGTAAAATCACGTCCATGTTACCAAAACCCTAAACTCAATTTTGTTTTTAATCTTAAATTAGGCCACAGTGTCTTGTTATGACAGGTGCTCCAAACTCACGCCCAGCTTTACTTCATCTTGTTCATGATTTCACAAAAAATGTTGGTTTGATGATCTGTGGTCATGTACATATGGTAAGTGTTTGTTTTGTTTTTTATATTAAAACGTTTTTCACTCTGTGTATATAATTTATAATTTGTGGGACTTTCTAGATCTGAAATAATTTGACAACATAAATATGTTTGGCTTGTTTGGGTTTTTTTGAAGGTAGTTTTTTTCTTCAAAATATTTTTCCCGTTAAACTGTCTTAAAACCTTATTGCTAAAAAGACATTGGAATTTGAAACCTTAATTGTTTTTCTTATTTATTATGAGTAGATTTTAGCAAACTATATTGCCCATATAAAATGGTTTGGCTAAGCACAATAGCTTCTTGATAACTAAGGAGTCTAAATGAAATTCAGCATGTGCTTTTTCCTTACTGGTATTTCTTATAAAGTCCTGAGAACATTGTGAACATTTACTTACCAGGAAAAAAAAGAGTTTCGAGGAGGTAGACAAATCGTGGTAAATATCTAATATCAGGTGTATAACAAGAGCAGAGTGAATGCCAAATTTCCAAGTTTAAACACTTTTCATAACCCATTCATGTTTGTTTTAAACAAGAGTAAAATAATTAAAAATAATGGTAAACTTTCATCCAAAAGTAGTTTTATGTTTTTGGCATCTTGGCTATTGAAAATGGTCACTAGATGATGGATCTCCTGTTCTGCATGAGAAATTGGAGTATTTGTCAGATTAGTTTTTCTCCCAAGCTCTATTGTTCAGCTAGGAAAGATAAGTTGTACTTTTCCTTTACTTATTCATGTGTGATGAGGGTGTATTCTTAAAATAATTTTTACATTTTTGTTTTATACATTTGTGTATAACACATTTTATGTACTGTTTGCAAGGATCAAATAGAATTGCAAGTTAAAGCTCATTTTTATCCTTTAACAGAAGTATAAAGAAAAAATGCATTTATATTATATTACTCACTTTGATTTCCAATGATATTTCTAGGTTACTGAAAATGAACTCAGACATTTGGGACAAACAAAAAACAATCTAGGAAACTTTCTGTAGAAAAACAAAAGGCTCTTATTTTTCTCTTCTCCGTTTTCTATAACTTCTAATTCCTCTCATTTACTTAGCATCGAAAAGTTCTTATTTCTTTTTCAGTCTGTTCCTTCCTCTTCTCCCTTCTTTTGGCATTGCCTTAACTATTCCATCAGCTCGATCTTTTCATAATCTTAAGTACTGCAAAGAATTCACTGACATGAAAATGAAATGCTGTTATTATACTTCTCTCTTCTACTCCAAATGTTTAGGCACTTTGTTTAAGCCAATGTAACAGGAAGATTTTTATAAATGTGGATTAGATTACTTTTCAATTAAAGGTATTACTAATACGTTTTCCGTATAGGGCCCTCGAAGACAAGCCATGAAAGAGATGTCCATTGACCAAGCTAAATATCAGCGATGGCTTATTAAAAATAAAATGAAAGCTTTTTATGCTCCCGTACATGCAGATGATCTGAGAGAAGGTGCACAGTATTTGATGCAGGTAAAGTTGTTGTGCCTTTCAAATGAGCACATTTTAGTTTTGTTGTAAGCTTTTAAACACTTCTTTATTCTAGGTTTCATTCTTCATATTAATACAAATGGTAAAGCTTTTAAAATATCTTTATTAAAGTAGACTGCTAAGAGTTATATAAATGAGAGTTAAAGGGACTATATAGAAGTAATACACTGTTGGCTAACCGTGAAGTACCCATTTATAAATTATCTTAGCCTGTTTCTCTTCTTCTCTGTTTCCCATTCAACTTCCTGCTACACCTCACTGAGTTTTTTGTTTGTTTGTTTTTTGTAGGAGTGTTAAGTAATGGCAGTCCTTATTTATTTTCTTAAAAATTCCAGTTCTTTATTGTATTTCTCACTATTTATTTACTAGTACTAAACTTAGACTTCTCTTTCAGTTTTGTATGTGGCATAGTAGCCAGAATGTGGGATTTGGAATCAGTCCCAGGTTTAAATGCTAGCACTGCCACTTCCTTATTACGGGTTTTGGACTAAGCAAGTTACTTAATCTCTCTGAAACTCAGTTTCCTCAGCCCTAAAGGTTGTGGAGAGAAAAAAATGGGTTGATACAATGTTTGCCCACTGATTTTTATAGGAACCCCTCTCTCCAAAAGAAGCCCATTCACCATGTTAATTGTGGAGCTGCTTTGTTAAAGCAGAAGTGGGAGGCTGCCATCTGAGCCCCTTCTGTTTTGTGTTACTTAAAACTTGACATATACAGGATTAAGAATATCCTAGGCAGTCCTCAGGAATACTAAGGGGTGGGAGTGGGGCTGCTTTGGCAGATAGAAAGCCTGATCATAAAACTGTAGTAATAAGACATTGTGGTATTGAATTAGCAATAGATTATTAGATTAATGGAACAAAACAGAAGAAATAGAGCCACTCATATAGGAAATTTAATATATGACAGAGGTCGCATTGAAAGGATGACCTTGGACAATTGATTATCCATGTGAAAAAATAACATAACAGATCCTTACAAAGACCACACAAAAACCACTTCCAGATGGATTAAAGACCTAAATATGAAAGGTATTTTTTTAACCTTTAGACGAAAATATAATTTTGTGATGTTGGGCTAGAGAAGAATTTTTAAAAATGAGACAAAAAGTTGAACTATGAAGAAGAGCTCACTTATTTTTTAGGTAAAATTTAATACTTTGTGCTTCTAAAGAAAACATGGAAACAAAAAAGGAAGCCACAGACCAAAAGAAGATAATGTTACCAGCAAAAGAATATGGTTAAGAATATATAAAGAAATACTATACATCAATAAGAGGGGGAACAAAGCGCAGAAGATATGAGAAGTGGAAACCTAAATGACAGAAGTAAAGATTAAAACCACAATATAGTTTTATTTCATGCCCATCAGGTTGACCAAAATTAAGCCTGCCAAGTGTTAAAAATGGCATAGAGCAACTGGAAATCTTTGAGCTGCGTGGTATTGTAAGTTAGACAATCAATTTGGACAGCAACGTGGCAATTACCTGCAGATTTGAAAGTCTGGATATCCTAGGACACTCCATTCTTAAGTATATACTGTAGAGAAATTTACACACGTGAAATTTCATACAGACATTTGTGATAGTGAAAAGGAAATGGAAGAAACTTCATCGATTACAGGATTGAAAATTGTGGTATAATCAGTCATACAGTAGAATTCTGTATAGTGGGTGAAAGGAGCTATACATATCAACAGGGATAAACCTCAAAAAGTGTTAAGGAAAAATTGCAAGTTAAGAAAAGAATATGAAGAATATGAAGATATTATAAATTTTTAAAACTATGTAAATTTAAAATGTATATGTATGTGTGCCTAAATAATGAAATACATAGTAAAAATACAAAGGGCATGAAAAAGATACATAGGGTACTTGATGGGTTTTTGTAATGTTTATTTTCTTTCGCTAGATGGTGGGTATGATTATTTATTACTTTATTCACTTTTATATGTGAAATACTTATCTATTTCAAGTAGAATGCTACCCCTCATCATAAGGTTGTCTCTACTGGGTAAATCTTACTTGCTTTTGTACAATTTTATAGGAACATTTTGATAACTATGTATTTAATAAATTTTATGAAGGAAATATTTCCTTAGAGCAGTGGTTCTTAAACTTCATTATATATCAGAATCACCTGGCAGACTTGTTAAGACAGACTGCTGGGCCCCACCTTTGGAATCACTCAGTAGGTCTGGGGCAAGGCCCGAGAATTTGCATTCTAACAAGTTTCCATGTGATGCTGCTGCTGGTGGTTCAGTCCGGGTACTATTCTTCAACATTTCCACATAGAGGAAAAATTTAGGACAAGCATATTCATAGAGATAGAAGTAGATTTGATGTTACCAGGGCCTGGAGGGTGGTGACAATGGGTAAATTATTGCTTAGTGGTTACAGAACTTCTGTTTGAAGTGATGAGGAAGTTTTGGAAATAGATAGTGGGGTTGGTGGCACAGCATTGTCAATGTAATTAATGGCAATGAAGTATACATTTTAAAATGGTTAAAGTTACAAAATGTTTTATTTATCTTTTACCACAATAAAAAAAAATTATAAAAAACAAACAAAACAAAAAAACTTGTGTGCACGCTACCCTGGGAATAGAATTTTCAGTGTTATAAAATCTTACCAAAGCAGTGGTTCATTGGCTTTTTGGGCATGTTAAGCATTTTGCATTGGAAACTCTTGATGAGGTTGCAAGGAAAACTGATTGATGGAACAATTGAGGAAGGAAATTAACTAGCCAAATTTCAGCAGATACTTTGTCACGATTGGTAGAAAGAATTCAAAATTTAGTGTTGGTATGATTCAGAACTGTAACCAACGATGCATGTCCTGCATTTGGACTTTTGCTTCTAGGTTTTAATGGCTGTTATCAAAATATATCACTGAGAATACCACTGTATTATGATTTTTATAAAAGATTAAGTATATTCCGTCACCTTTCTTTTACTACAAATAGGAAAATTTTGATAAGTCGTAAAAGTACAAAAATGTACATTGAGAACTTTTCAAGTGTTTAATTTTACCTTTTATTTTGTATATGTTTAATCATAAGTACTATATGATTGATATAGTGTATGTAATTTATAAATATGCACGTACTGGATGTTTAAGAACTCTGGCCAGTAAGGGTGCATAGTTTTAAAATGTTTAGAGGTTTTCCATTTAAAGGATTTTATCATTTTAAAAACATTTTGTTGAATAGTAAGTATATCTTTAAAGTTGTATTTTTCCTATATTTTAGGCTGCTGGTCTTGGGCGTATGAAACCAAACACACTTGTCCTTGGATTTAAGAAAGATTGGTTGCAAGCAGATAAGAGGGAAGTGGATATGTATATAAATGTATTCCAGTAAGTATTCTTTCAATTCAGTAACTTGGCTCAGAAAAATGTAAATTTTGAAAGCTTGCACTGACTTTTGAAGACTGTTTCTCATATAGTCTCTTCCACTAGAAACATAAGAATGAAAAGAATCACATGAGGCTATTGAGGTTTTAAGTTGATGATCTACTAACAAAAAAATTGACTGATCTTTTTATGTCTCTTTACACACAAACATTCACACACATATCACACATACACGTACGCATATATCTGGCTTCCCATTTAAATTAGGAAGCTTTTTCACATCTTGACAGCTGTTGGTGAGCAGAGTTCCTGTATGTTGCTAGACCCATCACTTTCTAAGTTATGTCATTATAATAATACCTGCTGAGGAAGACATTGCATCACTGATACCAACCTTAGAGGTTAGGTTGTACCCCTCTCAAACTAATTCTGCAGTTAGTCACTTGGTCATCCATTAAATTATTTACATTTTTTAAAAAAATGTACTTAGATGTTTTGCTTCTCCACCCAGCCCCCTTGATGAACTACTGATAAGTTCTGAGTTTACTGTACACTTTCAGTGGTTTTTTCAATGATCTTTATCAGACAGCTTAGTTTTGACTTACATCACTTTAATTCCCTCTTATCTAGTGGGTTTTTTTGTATTCTTTTGTTACTTTGTCTTTCGGATTTTACTCTTCCTGTTATTATTTATTTCCATTACTGGAACTCCTGTTGTATCTCTATATAAAAGCACACAGCTGTTTGCCTGTATCATATACGATAGTTTTGTTTTCATAGCTGCCTTGAAACATCTCTGAGAAAGTAACCAGACTTCATACTTTACTTTTGTAAAAATGTTTAAATTACTTAAAAATGCCCTTTCTCCTTTTAGAAATGATCATACTCCATGACCTGCTCTCATTCTCAGTAAAATCTTTTTTGTCTTCATGTATTTCTCTTGGCTTTAAAGATACAAGCTTAAATTAAATATGAAAATCCCATTAAATATGGGATTCCTGAAAGTTGTTTTTCCACAATTTTAACTTGTTTCTGATAGGATAAAAATATAGTTACTGCTTTAAACAGCTGCTGTAGGTAGAATATCAGTACTCTAAAGATCTACATGTAAGTAGTTTTTAGAGGTATTACAGAAAAGGGGAAAGGGAATGGTATAAGATTGGAGAGTTAACATATGGATCTCACTAGAATTCTTAAAGCATATTAAAGAATCAGACATTTAAAGTTGAAAGTAATTTTAGAGGTCATCCACTATTGCCTTCAATTTATAAAAGTTGAGACCCATCTTTGTGATTCTTTTTTCCCCCTTATTGTAGTGATGCCTTTGACATCCAATATGGAGTGGTGGTTATCCGCCTAAAAGAGGGTCTGGATATATCTCATCTTCAAGGACAAGGTAAATCTTGTTTGAAATATGTTTTTTATTTTAAAAATAGAAATTACTTTGTTAGAAAACTATATATAATTCTTACAAGTTCTTCAACAATTTTAATGTTTACCATCTGTTCTGTGTTATGTACTTATTGTATGGCATTTTAAGATCATATATGTTTGGCTCCACCAAAGTTTGTGTTTACTCTCTGTACCAACCTGGATGGTGGCTAGTGATTATTAATCAAGAGAATAAAATTCAATCATAAATTTAACAGAAACAATTATTAGGTATGATTGTAGATTGGCCAAATTTGTAAAATTACATAATAAAATGGAGGAAAAAACTTTTTTTAAGTGCTATTTATTTTTCACTTCCTATTGATATGATTTAGCATGTTAAATTTAGTTTCAGGTGTACAAAGCAACGTAATAGACATTTACACCCCTCACAAAGTGATAACCCCGCTCCTCCAAGCTACTATCCCTCTGACATCTTGTATAGCTGTTACATTACCATTGACTATCTTCCTTATGCTATACTCCACCTCCCATGACTGTGTGTGTGTGCGTGTGTGTGTGTGTGTATAAGGTTGGTGCAAAAGTAATTGTGGTTTTTGCAATTGTTTTTAACCTTTTAAACCGCAGTTACTTTTGCACCAACCTAATATATATATATATATATATATATATATATATATATATATATATATATATATATATATATATATATATTTAATTATAATTGACATACAGTATTATTCTACATCAGCTTCAGGTGTACAGTGCAGTGGTCAGGCATCTACACAGTCTATGAAGTGATCTCCCTGATAAGTCCAGTGCCCATCTGGTACCTTACATGATCTTTACAACACTGTTGATTATATTCCCCACACTAGTGCTAAATCAGTAGACATTTTCTTGTTTATGAAAATCATGTTTTGTATATAGAGGCATAGTAATAATGAAAAACTAAACTTTATGATATCATTTACTACGTCTCAAAAAAAGACCCTGTAAATCATTTTTTAAAAGTTTTTACTTTGAAATAATTATAGACTCACAAGAAGTTGTAAAAAATAGTACACAGAGGTCCTTTGTACTCTCCATTTAGTTTTCCCCAATTGTAACGTCTTGCTTATCTGTAGTTCTATATCGAAACCGGGAAATTGACATTAGGACAATTTACGTACCGTATTGAGATTTCACCAGCTTTGTATACAAGTGTGTGTGCATGCATGTGTGTGTGGGGTCTATGCCATTGATCACAGATGCTGATTCACGTAACGAGCACCATGATCAAGATACAGCACCCGAGTGCCCCTACCCCTTATGGCCTTCAGCGTACTCTTCCCCTGCCGACCCCCATCACTAGCCGCACACCACTCATCTCTTCTCCAACTATAGCAGTTTTAAAGCATTAAAAATAACACATTTTTTTTAAAAGTGAAGATTAAAATCAATTATAATTTACCTACTACTTTTGCCAACTTTTAGAAAAATGATGGAAAATTCCACATCCTCTAATGATTTCATGGTAGTTTAAAAAATATTCTAAGCTCTAAGAAAATTTGCATACCTAATGTTTTCCCCTTATCAATTAATTAACCGAATGATCAAAATTAGCTAAGCCTAATTAGCTGAGAGGCATATAATGAACTTTTGTCATCTGTTTATATATTTAAACTGTTTTAATCCTCCCACTCCCCTCACCATTTTGTGCAGTTCTGAAAGGAATGTCTTTACCCATGTAACAAAAGTATGGCTTGCTGAAAACGAATTTTCTTACTCTGGAGTAGGCCTTGCAAAATACCTGTTTCATTCTCTCTTGCTCTAATAGTGATTTAGGTTTAGGGTACTTGTTAACTCTGCATAATTATTGGTAGTGTTTTCTTTCACTCAAAAATATCACAGCTTGGCTAATAAATTATATAGTTCTGTAATTTACTGAGATTTGAACGTGATTGGAACTTGAAGAAAATACTTTCATGTATTTATAATCATTATGAAAATTGTTTTGAAATCCTTGTTATTCATCATTAGGTTTGGAGACAGGGATTTGGTTTAGCACAGGAATCAAGACTACAGGCTTTGGAGTCAGATGTGCATTAAAAATCTCAGCTTTTTCTCTTAGTAGTTTTATAGCCTGGGGAAATTTGCTGACTTCCAACCCTCAGTTTCATCATCTGTTAAAACATAATTACTTCATAGGGTTGTTTTTGAAAGAATTGTTTTTTCAGTTACAGTTGACATTTAATATTATATTAGTTTCAGGTGTACAGCATGGTGGTTAGACATTTGTATAGCTTACAGTGATCCCCCGAAAAATCTAGTACCGCCATGACACTATACAGTTATTACAATATTACTGACTACGTTCCCTATGCTGTACTTTACATTCCCATGACTGTTTTGTAACAGCCAGTTTGTACTTCTTAATCCCTTCACCTTTTTCATCCAAGCCCCCAGGTCCCCCTCCCACCTGGAAACCATCAGTTTCTTCTCTGTATCTATGAGTCTGTTTCTTTTTTGTTCATTTATTTTGTTTTTCAGATTCCACATATAAGTGAGATCATGTGGTATTTGTCTTTCTCAGTCTGACTTATTTCACTTAGCATAATACCCTCTAGGTACATCCATATTATTATTGCAAATGGTAAGATTTCATTCTTTTTTATGGCAGAGTAATACTCCATTGTATAAACGCACCACAGTTTCTTTATCCAATCATCTATTGATGGGTATTTCGGTTGTTTCCATATCTTAGCTATTGTGAATAGCACTGAAATAAACATAGGGATACATACTTTTTTTTTCAATTTAGTGTTTTGGATAAATACTCAGGAGTGGAACTGCTGGGTCATAATGTAGTTCTACTTTTAATATTTTGAGGAACCTCCAGACTGCTTTCCATTGTGGCTGCACCAATCTGCAATCTCACCAACAGTGCACAAGAGTTCCCTTTTCTCCATGTCCTCACCAGCACTTGTTTGTTGATTTATTGATAATAGTCATTCTGACAGGAGTGAGGTGGTATCTTGTGATTTTTATTTGCATTTCTCTGATGATTAGTGAGGTTGAACATCTTTTCATATGTCTATTGTCCACCTGTATGTCCTCTTTGGAGAAATGTCTGTTCAGGTCCTCTGCCACTTTTAATTGGAATGTTTGTCTTTTTGGTGTTAAGTTATATGAGTTCCTATATATTTTGGGTATTAACCCCTTTTCTTATGTATCTTTGGCAAATATCTTCTCCCATTCGGTAGACTGTCTTTTTGTTTTGTTGATGGTTTCCTTCGCTGTGAAAAACTTTTTAGTTTGATGTAGTCCCATTTGTTAGTTTTTTCTTTTGTTTCCCTTCCCTGACGAGATATATCAGTAAAAATATTACTAAGGGTAATGTCTGGAAGTTTCCTGCCTGTTTTCTTCCAGGAGTTTTATGGTTTCAAGTCTTACATTTAAGTCTTTAATCCATTTTGAGTTTATTCTTGTATATGGTATAAGAAAGTGGTCTAATTTCATTTTTTTTGCATGTATCTATCCAGTTTTCACAACACCATTTCTTGAAGAGACTGTCTTTACCCCACTATAAAGTCTTGCCTCCTTTGTCATAGATTAGTTGACCATGGAGGCATGGGTTTATTTCTGGGCTCTCTGTTCTTTTGATCTATGTGTCTGTTTTTATGCCAGTATCATGCTGCTTTGATTACTGTAGTCTTGTAGTGTAGTTTGATATCAGGTAGTGTGATACATCCAGCTTTGTTCTTCTTTCTCAAGATTGCTGTGGCTGTTAGGGGTCTTCTATAGTTCCATATACATTTTAGGATTAATTGTTCTATCACATATTTTCTATTGTTATTTCTCTTAAAACACAAATTAGTGATCAGGATTAAGAATAGATGATCAATTTCTTATTATGTTTGTCTTTATAGTAAATGTTTTTATGGTGGAAGTTACATGTGTACTAATTCTTTCCCAAAAGATGGAAGAAGAAATGGTACTTTTACCATGAGCTTAGAAAAGGTCTCTGTCACCTAGTTTTGGCTCTGTAGTCATGGCTATAATTTTTCAGTGTTGTCTGTCATCGTACGTGTATATGAACATTTGTCACATTTTACATTTTTTTACATATGTAAATGACTTTGAGAGTAGAGTTGATTCACATGTCATACATCATTCCCTTGTCTACCAGATTCTTTGTTTCATGAATCTCACTCATTACCGATTGCCCAGCACATAATTCAAATGCTTGACACTTAGTTGTGGCTCAACATATTTAAGTGAATAGTCATTTCAAAACAGATTATCATATTTGTTTGCACAAGAAATCATTTAATATAAACTTATTTCATAATAAACTTTGCTTAGAATTGCCATTTAATTGATTTATGCCATGATGCTTTCTTTAATCGTTAATGTAAGATTTAGATAATATTTTGAATACTTTCATATCTACAGAAGAATTACTGTCATCACAAGAGAAATCTCCTGGTATGAAGGATGTGGTACTAAGTATGGAGTATAGTAAGAAATCAGATTTAGATACTTCCAAACCATCTGGTGAAAAACCTGTTACACATAAAGGTAATTTTTATTCGAACAAGAAATTTTATTGAGGTAATATTTTAATTGGGGGAGAAATGGTTTTTATTATATAATGTAGCTAATAAATTAACCTATTCTCAAACTTGTACTTTTCATTTCTAATTGCTCAGATAAAATTATGGCTTTCAAAAATGGCAAGAAAATGATTACTTATTTTTAAGATATTAAAGTAGATCATAGAACAGAAACCACACCAATTAATTATATACTAATGTTTTCTTGTATGTTTTTATTTATGCTTGCTTTAAATCAAACATTTTAATTTGAACCTTAGGTTAAATATAAACTTGGAAAGAAACATGATACTTTTAGAGCAGTGTGTATATAGGATATGATAGCATTGAAAGGAATGAAGTTTATATAATTAATTTACGTAATTTTTTGGTTCAAGTCAAGATACTTAAATACTAGGGGTTTTGTTTATGTGCTAAGATATTCAGGATTTTTTTTACATTTACTATATCTGAAGTTCTTTAGGTAAAACAATGTAATAAGAAATCAAGTGCAATTTTATTTCTCAGTTTAGTCTCTGAAGAAACAAACTATTTGAATTTGATTGCTGAATTATTAGGCCATAATTACAGACATAATACCCCGGTGGCTCATGTGCTTTAAGCCACAAAATGCTTTCCAAATCTTATGAGACTTTCAGGTGCTTTCATCCACAAATCTGTATGTCATGTTTATGAGAAAGAAAGAGGGATGACTTCCAAATCTTACTCTCCCGCCCTCACTCTCCTACCTCTGTTCAGTCTAGTATCTCCATCTGTCCTATTCCCAGCTGACACGCAACGAGAAATCTGCACTGTAAATCATCAAACCATATCATACTTTTGATTCCTGTAAAATAATTGCCATTCTTTTTCTGAAATTGATAACTTGGGACAAATCCCGTCTCTGAGAAAAGTGATCTCTCCTCCATTACTTAGAAGTGTTAATGTTACTTTTTTATTTCTTTCCTCCTCCTTTACCTTGTTTGCCTAGAGTAATGGTAGTGGAGAGCTTAGTTGAGACCCATTTTCCTTTTCAGTTCTTTTCTGGCTTGATTGTAATTTTTTTGTTTCATCTCAAAACTCTAAACTGATTGTGATAATACTATTCTTATGTTCCTGCATTTATTTTTAGTTTACAGTATATGTTCTTTCATTTCCTCTTACTTTTGTTCTTATCCTTTTTTCTTGCCCAAAACAAATCCTTTCTTTACAGAATCTTTTAGGAATAGATAAAACTATGATGAGGTTGGAGGAGAAGTAATAGTTACCAGGCATTTACTTTGTGTCTCCCACGTTGTAGTAGATGTTATCTATACATTAGCTCATTAATGTGTGTCCCAATCTTATGATGTCATTATTTTTATAAAGTAGGAAACTAGACAGTACATTTCTATCTTTTTATTGTAAAAATGTAAATACTTTCAACTTACTTTAAATCATTTTGAAGTATCAATATTTCCTTGACCATATCCAAGCTCTTTGAAATGAAGACAAAATATCCAATTATATTTATAAACGTTTTTATCATCAAAGACCTAATTTATAGGAACAATAATATTTAATACTAAAAAATTAAATGTAATAATTGAAATGGTTTTTGTTCCATAACAGGCATAAGAAATTAGCATTCAAAAGTAGCATTAAATTTATTTTGTGTTTATTTTCTATTTAGCCTGTTATTTTCAAAATTAGCATAGAAACTAGAAAAGTTTATACAATTTTAAAAGTTTTCAGAATTATAGATATTCTGGTGTAGTTATTATAACCATAGATATTTGAGATGTCTGTCTTGATTATTGAGGCATATATATAGTCTATAAGGGAACAAAGAGAGCAAGCACCCTTTGAATACTTACTTTGTGTTAAGCACTGAGCTAAATGCATTAATGCTTGCAGTATAACAGCCTTAAGCGTTAGGTATTGTTCATCCTTTTTACAACTGAGGAAAATGAGGAGTTCAGTCACACAGCCAGAAAAGGGGTTAGTGGGAATATCGGATTGCTGAGAGTCTGGCTGAAGAGCCCACTGCCGTGTATTCGTTCCTGTCCAAGTTGGGCGTTTTATATGCCTTAAACCTTAATAATACAAGCTTACATTAAGAAAAAACACTGAGGTTATGAAAACTTAACCCCAGGAAAATAATTTATAGATATTTAAATGTAAATGGACCAATATATGCATACATACATGCATATACATATACACAAATTGATGTATGTGTAAAAAAATCACTCTTGTATAACCTGGCATTTTGTATAAACCAAAAGACTGATCAAATTCTTCAATATTTCAAGCAGTGATTAACTTTTTACAAATACAAAATACCCATTAAATGCTTCTAAATTTACTTTTCAGTCATTTGCACAGTGATGCATTGGCATGATCAAAGTTTATATATTATCTGCAACATCAATTTTTTACTCTCATATTTCTACTCTGTAAGCCATAGTTCAACATCTTCAACTGATTTCAAGTATGAAAGTTGGAAAGTTTAAAAATTCTACTGAAGTTTTGGTCAGTTTGTACTGGAATAAAATTTAGGGATGAGTGTTAATCAGTAATCCCTTTGGAGGGGTCTAAAATATGTTTACTTTTTAAAGTCCTGAACACTCAGTGTAGAAAATACCTATCTTCAGTCTTGATTATTTTTCACAGACTGTTTCTTCATACTATGTTTTATTTATAAATGTGCTCTATTTACATTTTAATTATTTTATTAATATAAAGGCAATTAACTTATATTTTGTGTTTTTTAAACATAATCTAGATGAGGAAGAGGATGGCAAGACTCCAACTCAACCACTGTTGAAAAAAGGCAGGCATTTTTCATCATTTTCTTTTAATCCCTTTTTTCATACTGTTAACTCTTAACTCCAACCTTATGATTTTCTTTTTTTACATTAGTTTTTATTTTCATGGTGAGGTGATGTTACAGTTATTTATTAAATGCAGATTAGAAACATTATCATTAGTTCAACTAAAGAGTTAAAGCATTCCAGGAAAAGGTGATATATCAAAGACAAATGCTTTTATATCATCTTAGCATTTCTGAAATATTCAAACCCTGAAAGTCAATATTAATTTTTTAACTTAAACTGCATGGTTTAGATGATAAGTAGAGACACTGAAATAGGTTTATTTGCAGTGTCACTTGCATTCTTTACCATCAGTTGTACCCAGCCAAGTCCTTAATTTTGATACTAATATATTTTTCATTTCAAAAATTACAATATTTCTCACAGTCCTGCTGCGTTTGGGAGATACAGTCATGTCAACGTACATGAATTTTATGAAAAGGAGATAGAGGTGAGAGTTATGGAGCAGTGTGGTTTGGTAGCCATATTATTTCATCATGCAAAATCATTTGTCATGTTTGCGTACGTCATGGCAGCATGAAAAGTGAATGACAGACATTCTGCAGAAGGGATCAGATTTCCTCCTGTGGATTTCTGCTTTTCAAAATTTGGTGTAGGAATTTCATAATAGTCATTTGCTTGCTCACAGAGCCAGTGCTGATTCCCCCCCCCATTCCTGAGAATATAAAAGGGAACTCTCTTGATATATTGTCCAAAGACTTGTATCATATAGGTGCCCTTCCAGGGAGTTCCCATCATCTTTCTGTGGTTCAAAGAAAGATGTGGTTATATGGCTTTAGATTTGGGTGTTACAT
This sequence comes from Rhinolophus sinicus, assembly GCF_057876585.1. NCBI lineage: Eukaryota > Metazoa > Chordata > Mammalia > Chiroptera > Rhinolophidae > Rhinolophus > Rhinolophus sinicus. Next base: position 88,531,555 of record NC_142503.1, read on the forward strand.
ATTGAGGGGACAAATTTAGGTCAAGATAAGGGAATTTTTTCTTAGACTAAGAGGTTTTGCTGTGATAATTTTGTGATTGTATTGGTATGTCTTCCACTTCCTTCTGTCTTTCATATTATAGATAACATTTTATTTTTAAAAAATTTTTGAGCTTTGAATTATTGAGAATCCAGATTACAAAAGAAATATATTTATGGAATAGGCATAAACTTAATTTGTCCAGTTAGCCCAATATAGCCATTTAGAAATCAAAAGCCAGCAGTCAATTATAATATTCTTGATTGATATTTATGACTCTTTCAGAATGCTTAAAATTGGAAATTAGGCAAGATAATTTGGATGAGTTTAGCTATTGTAAAGATGTATTTATCTGTAACCATTTAAAAAGTATGCTTAAATCATAAACAACTGAAGGTTTATGATGGATGTCATACGCAGCTACCTGCATTATAAGCAATTGAATATATAAAAGTTAGGAAACTAGGAATTCAGCAAAAGGGACTTTAACATTTATCTCCCTCAAATCGTATTTTTCTCCTTAATCCTGTAGAATCCAAAAGCCCTGCTGTGCCTTTAAATGTAGCTGACCAAAAGCTTCTTGAGGCCAGTACACAGTTTCAGAAAAAACAAGGAAAGAAGACTATTGACGTCTGGTGGCTTTTTGATGATGGAGGTAAGGCTGTTTATATTTATATATATATATATATATATATATATATATAATATATATATATATATAATATATAATATATATATGTATTATATATATAATATATTTTTGTAAGATTTTTTTATTGGGGAAGGGGAACAGGACTTTATTGGGGAACAGTGTGTACTTCCAGGACTTTTTTTTTTTCTTTCCCCAAGTCAAGTTGTTGTCCTTTCAATCCTAGTTGTGGAGGGTGCCATTCATCTTCAAGTTGTTGTCCTTTCAGTCTTAGTTGTGGAAGGTGCAGCTCAGCTCCAGGTCCAGTTGCCATTGCTAGTTGCAGGGGGCGCAGCCCACCATGCCTTGCAGGAGTCGAACCAGCAACCTTGTGGTTGAGAGCCCGCGCTCCCTCCAACCAACTGAGCCATCCAGGAGGCAGCTCAGCTCAAGGTGCCGTGTTCAATCTTAGTTGCAGGGGTGGAGCCCACCATCCCTTGCGGGACTCAAGGAATTGAACCGGCAACCTTGTGGTTGAGAGCCCACTGGCCCATGTGGGAATCGAACCGGCAGCCTTTGGAGTTAGGAGCACGGAGCTCTAACCGCCTGAGCCACCAGGCCGGCCCTGTTAATATATTTTTTAACAGTTTTAAATGTACTCAAGTTGTGGGAATACTACTAAGAATTGGCAGATACTCTTCACCAAGAGACAGACCCCATTCCAGTTTTGCCAACGCTCCCAAAAGCAATAGGATTAATTTCAGAATCAGGCATTGCGCTTAGTGGTCACGTCTCTTCATTGTCCTCCAATTTGGGAGTTGCTAGGTCTTTCCGTGAGCTTCATGGTATTAACATTTTTTAAAAATTACAGACCATTTTGTAGACTGTCACGTAAAATTTGGAGTGCCATTTGATGTTGCATCATAATTATTTTCAAGTTAAGTATTTTTGGTAGAAATATCATGGAAGCGATGCTGTTCTCTTCTTCTGTCCATATCTCACCGTGGTATATGATGGTGATTTGTCCCATCACTGGTGAACTGTTGAGTAAGGTGGTTTTCCCCAGGTTTATACACTGAGAGTTACTGGTTTCCCCTTTTATAGTTACAGATATTTGGGGGGTGGGGAGTTACTTTGAGACTATGTCAATATACCATTGTTAATATAACTTTTACCACCACCTTAAGCATCCATTGATATTTCTGCCTGAACTTATTATTGTTGTTATGGTGGATTTGTGGTTGCCAAATGATGATTTTCCAATCCTATAACTTCTTCCTCATTTGTTAGTTGGCATTTAACTACAAGGAAGAGCTTTCTGTTTATTTCTATCTGTGCGGACTCTTGGATTTCTCTTGTATTCACTGGGAAATGCTTTGTCATTCTCATTATTTGTTTTGATATTCAAATTGTCCTGGATTTCCTGTTTAGTCTTTTGTGTCCATTTGTCATGTCCCAATCATTCTTTATTTTCTGATCTAATAAGATGTTCCAGGCTCAGTTTTGTACTTTCCTTACACCAGCCGTTGAATCACCCCTTTATCCAAGGAGCCCTGATTCCTTTTAATAGAGAGTGGTATTGAGAATAAAAGGTCAGGGCATTAGACATGCTTGTTGCTACTGGGGTGTCCTTGCTCCCAGACCCTCTCAGTGGACAGATTTGGAAAATACACGTATACTGGGGGTGCCAAAAAAATGTGTACACATGACTTGTATTCTTCATCTTTTGTTATTGGCATATATCAAGTATTACAATTTTAATAGTTTTTTCCTTTCTTAAAATGTGTATACATTTTTTTTGGCACCCTCTGTATATGTGTGTATGTGTACATGTAAATTGGAAACCACTTCCAGTCTAACACTGAGGGATTCAGGTCCAGCTTCTCCCAATTTATGTTTTCTTATTTATTTTAGTGAGAAACCTGACTCCCATTAGCTTCAATGAATATTCTCAACCTTCCTGTACGTGGCTAATTTCCCAACTCTGCCAGGTCACTGTCCCATTTCACTGCCTTGCTCACATGGGCCCTGGCTCATTGGGCTTCCCTCTTAGTTCAGCCCTGCCTATGGCTTTATGACTGAATCCTGAAAGGACAGAAAGAAAAAATTTGTTTTATATTGAGATGTAGTAAGCATGTTTTTAGAGACTAAATTGAATTAAAAGTTGTTAATTGAAAAATCAGCATTTAGTAAATGATTTGTTGTATTTTCATGATTCAGGTTTGACCTTATTGATACCTTATCTTCTGACTACCAAGAAAAAGTGGAAAGATTGTAAGATCAGAGTATTCATTGGTGGAAAAATAAACAGAATAGACCATGATCGGAGAGCGTAAGTCTACTTTAAATTGAAGGGCATTTAACTAGTAGTACTTTGCTATTACAATATAGATTCGATAGGATAAAAATTAGGCAATCCATAAAATGTCAGTCATGTGTTCTGTTCTATACTAAAGCTGAAAATTGTAAAGACATAAAACCTTATTGTCTTGAATTTAGCCTTTATGTTTAAGTTGTAAATATTTAGTTTTACTGATAATGTAATAATTTATAATATATTGACATTTTGAAAGTTTTTATTAAATACGGTATTAAAGTGTTAAGCAGTTTTTTTTCTTTTAAATCAGGGGAGAAAGTGCATATTCATATATGGGATACATTTTGTAGACTTCTAGACAACAGAAATGCAGGATGCCATTGTCATTCATTCTCTTTGTCTGTATTGTCACAATTCTAGGTTTGGTTTCAGTGCTTCTCTAAGTACCCTGTGTCTTGTGTCTGACCTTTTCAACATATATTGTACACATTGCTCCCACCTTCATGTTTGGAAAGCATAGCTTGATCATGATTCCTCTGCCCAAAATACCTTTAACTTCTTCTCTGTTATATACCATAGAAAGTCTATGCCAAAATGTGACAAGGCCCTTTACAACGTCTTCCTGTTCTCTTTCTGTTTTTATCTCCTGTTCCCCCCCCCATATTCCTTATACTGTAATTTACATTTTCTCCACCTGCCTTAAACTTGCATGTGATTTCAGACTTCTACTCCTTTGTCTACTCCCCTCTCTCTGCTATAAATAGCTCTTTACTGCCTCCCTTCTCTGTTAAAATACTCCATTCTTTTAAAGACCAGAATGGATGTCACCTTCTTCATAATGCCTTCCCTAATTTTTTTCCCCTTGTCCTCCCCAGTTGTTACATTTCCTTTCTAAATCATGATACCACTCACCACATTCTGGGGCTAAAATTTGAGTTTCGTGGGCCCTAGAACACATGGCAGGCACCTAGTAGATTTATACCAGAATTCAACTAGGTGTTTATTCATTTCAAATAGTGAATTATGCAAGAAATAGTAGAAATAATGTAAAAGTTAAACCTGTTGCTCATCTGTTTTCCAATATCTTAATTTAGAAAACTTATTTTATTAAAAATGAAATCTTGTTGTTAATTGCTTTTCCTGTTTGTATGTTTCAGCTTTCCTATTGTCACCAAGGCTTTCTTGCCAGCTATGCCTCCATAAAAGTATTTATTTACTGAAATATCAGAGACTTGTTGGGGCTCCTTACCCATGCCTGTCCAAGTCCTCCCCACCCCGCAGAAAAAGGCTGTGGACTTAATCTATGCCATCACTTACAGCTTCAGTTTGGCCCAAAAAGTTACATGTGGGCCTTGAGATATGCATTCTTCATGGATGAAAAATAATCCACAATTAATTAAACAAATAACTATTTACTAGTTTTTACTGAAGTCCATGTACTTAATAATATAATTTGACTAAAATTAACTTTAAAGAAACTAGTTGCCATTTAAATTTCATTATTAATGTCTTCTCTGTCCATTCATTATTGGATACTAAGGAGAGATTCAGAGAAAATAAAAGAATATAACAGAATTCTCTACTCAGGGAATTTAGACCTCTATTTTGTGCATATACTGTGTGAATTAATTCAGATGGACTTTGTTTAGCACCTAATAGACTTCATAAATCATGCTTTTCAGATACATAAATCAGGTACACAGACGCAGCCCTAAATAGAATAAAAATACTTGTACACAGCCTTCACGTATCTCAGTGCTATTAATTTTTGTTCTAGGATGGCTACTTTGCTTAGCAAGTTCCGGATAGACTTCTCTGATATCATGGTCCTGGGAGATATTAATACTAAACCAAAGAAAGAAAAGTAAGTAATTGAATAAGTTGCTTTGTACAAATTTCTGCACCTTTTATAGATAACCTACCCAGACACTTCAGTAACAGATCATTCAACTTAAATTATCGGGAGGTTTTGCCTGCTGTTAATTACATGTGAAGTCAGCTTTTTAAATCTAGCACAGATAGTTGGCACGCCTATAGCAGATATCGAAGCGCTTTCAATTTTCAAAGAATTCAATTACTGTTTATAAGTAATTTCTGAAAATCATAATGCCACAGAAACTCCACGTGGTTCTTTAAAGTTCCATTGTTTATGACCACTCAATCCCTACTCCACATCTGAATTACTTTACACTCTTTTGTTTTATTACTAAAATAGGAGAATCTAAGAATTTACTTATAATAGTTACATTCACAGTTCTCAACAGTCAAAAGTAGACTTGTGGAATATTCTATCTGAAAATAATATATAGTGGTTGTTACAATTATATGTATATTACCAGACAGAATTTTAATTATTCTCAGATAAATGTTGAATAAATGATGATGCTGGTATAAAGAATTCATTTTAAATAGAAAATAATAAGGAATACCTTTGTAAGGTTGTAATCAGGGAGAGATTTGTATGAGACTTCATACTCAAAAATGGGTGTCACATGTCCCATTCTAATGTATGTGTGGAGGCTTCCCCACACCAACAAGCAATTCTTGAACACCAGCAAGGTGTCTGAGAATTCAACTCAGGACATTGTCTACCCAGAGATAGAATCAGATTGCACAGCTTAAAGGGCTCAGTCCCACAAGAATTGCCCTCCACTTTAGATGCCAGTCACAAGCCTACGTTGTTACCTGTACTTCTGACCAAGTGGCTATAAATCAGTGGTTCTCACAACCCCCTCCTCGTGTTCAATTAATTTACTAGAACAGTCACTAGATTGCCGATTTCTTACAATGGATATTAAAGGATACAAATCAATAGCCAGATGAAGGGATACATAGGACGAGGTCCCCAAGCAAGGAACTTCTGGCCTCGTGGAGCTTGGGGCCTGGCAAGGTGGTACATGGAAACATTCTGGTTCCCCAAAATGGAAGCTCTCCAAAAAGGAGGGAAAGGAACCCATGAGCTGTCCTCCTGGGTCTTTATGGAGGCTTCATTGTATAGTCATGATTGCCTAAGTCATTGGCAATTGAACTCCATCCCCAGCCACTTCCCTGTCCCAGTAGGTTGTGGATGGGGGCTGCAACTGAAAGTTCCAAATCTCTAATCACAAGGTGGGTTCTCCTGGCAACCAGCTCCCACCCTTGTTATCCAAAAGGTACCTCATTAATATAACAAAACACCTTTATCACTTTCAACACAGGAGATTCCAAGGGTTTTGGGAGCTGTGAGCCAGGAACTGTGTATGAAGACCAAATGTCATAAATCACAGTATTGCATTGCTGAAAAATGCTTTTTGCATTCATGGAAGAGTAGAATGTTCTAATTCATGTTCTTTTAGTATCTTTTGTCCTATTAAGTATCTCTGGATCTAGAGATTAATTCTGCATCTTCTTAAATGTTTAGTATTTGCCCTTTCCTCCCTTCAAGATGCTGTAATCTTATACTACTTTTATTTAGTGGTCCTAGAACTGGGTTATCCTTTGATAAAGGATTAACATAGTTTCACTTATTGCTCACAGGAATCATTCTGGCTGTTGTGAAAATTTACTTAAGTTGAGGGGGGTGGGCATAGGAGCAGGGGTAGATACAGAGAGATCACAGTATTTAGAGTATGGAGGGGAGTATGGTAGATGGAAAATACTAACTTTTCAAGTTATAATTTAGCGTTTATAGATCTTATTGTTAAGTAATTCAAAATAAAGATAATTATCTGTACTCTTTCTATTTTTTTTTAAGTATTGTAGCTTTTGATGAAATGATTGAGCCATACAGACTTCATGAAGATGATAAAGAACAAGATATTGCAGATAAAATGAAAGAAGATGAACCATGGCGAATAACAGATAATGAGCTTGAACTTTATAAGACCAAGGTATTCTTTTCATTAACCTTCCATGTGATTTTTTAAATACTTAAGATATAAGTAAGTATCAAGAGCTGCAATTTGTTATGGGGGTAACCAGTTGTGTAAATTAAATCTACTTTAAGTTGGATTTATACATGGACAGTGTAAAGAATTAATTTTCTTAAATTAGGGAACAGACTTTTATTACACCAAAATTATTTTGGTTTCTCTCTGTCTACTTATAGTTTTATGAAACACTAGATATTCAAATGGTCTAGGAGTGACTTTGTCCGTTTCATTTCAGACACATCGGCAGATCAGGTTAAATGAATTATTAAAGGAACATTCAAGCACAGCTAATATCATTGTCATGTAAGTAATACTTGTACTAAGATTTTCGTAGGTATTCACTTTATGATAATGCAATTAGGATTGATTCATATGCCAAGTACATATCTATTTAACAGCCATAATGAATTAGTAGTTGAAAGGAGGAAAATAACTAACTTTAAAATATACTTTAAGCATATGGAAGAATCGTTGAAAGTAGGGGGAAGGAAAAACAAAAATCTTAAGCTTATGTGAATGTTTTTTTATCGTAACAGTTTATTCTGGAATTTTTCCTTTATCCTTATCCCCACCTTTTAAAATTATTTTTAGCTTTGGAAACACTGTAGCCTAGCCATGAAGCATGTGTGGGGTACAAGGGTCCAAAGTTAAAATATGGACCCCAGGCAGCTTCCTCGTAGAAATAACCCCATAAAGTCACCTGGAGGATTAAATTTAAAAAATGGCTCCTGTCTGTAGCCCACCCCATGTTCCCACACACAAACTTTCCATACAGACACACCGTCCCTGCATTGAGTGTAGATGCTGATGCTCACTCTGGCTTTTCCTCTACTGACCCAGCTTAGCTAGGTGTTACTTGAACCCAAATTTTCTCAGTCCTGGAGCCTGCGTTCCTAAGTAGGTAAGGAAAACTCATGCCTTCAATAACATGCCAAAATGAACACAAAGACTTGTTATTTTAATTAGCAATAAACATTTAATACACCAGAAAATTTCAAATTTTGCTGATGATCAAGTACCTATAATGGAAAATGCTAAAACAGAAATTTAGAAATACTCTATAGAGCAATTGGTCCCTACTACCAGTATCTACAAATAGAAATGAAAGCCCACAGAGGTGAGAAGAAAAAATTAATATGTAGAATTAATTATGTTTGAATTTCATTTATCCGTATATCCACTTTCTAAGTTTATCCAAGTTTTCACTTTCTAAATTCAGATGGAAACTTTATTTTCTCCTAAAAGAATTCCATACTTATTGATGAAGGGGAAATCTGGGGTTTAGTGTTAGGTACCAAATGTGTTATGGTTTATAGAAATATTTATTTGCTATTCTTATGAAGAAATATTTTAAAATCTTGTTCAAACTTAAAAAAATAAAAAGAGAAATAGTGTTATGGCAGTATAGTAGTAGTTGCTATACTATAGGCAGAATTTCCCCGCACTTAAGAATATTCTGCAACTGTAATAATTTTTAGTTACTGTTGTTCTGACTTAATTTATAATTTTTATTACCTATTGTTCTTCTCAACTTAAATGCATTGCTTCCTTTCCTTTCTCCTTTTGATACCAGGAGTCTCCCAGTTGCAAGAAAAGGTGCTGTGTCTAGCGCTCTCTATATGGCATGGTTAGAAGTGCTCTCTAAGGACCTACCACCAATTCTCCTAGTCCGTGGGAATCATCAGAGCGTCCTTACCTTCTATTCTTAAATGTGCTACACAGTGGACAGCTCTTCAGATGGTACTTCAGTGCCTCGTGAAGTAACTGAAATCTTCAGCGACACGTTAACATCACAATGGCGAACTGTGACTTTTCTCTCACTATTTCATTAATTTGAAAGCACACCGGAAGTTGCTCCATTGGTCTGTGCATGGAGACTTCAGTTTTAGTCAATAATGTATCTCAATCTTAATGATTCCTTGTTGGACTGAAGCTCATGAGCGTCAGGTTTTCCTTTGCTACTTGAATAGCAATAAAAGTGTGTTATTTTTTGATTGATGAAAGGAGTACAAAAAGCCTTTAGCCTTGAGGTGCCTTCTGAAAAATAACCAAATTTCATTCATATATGCTCTTTTATAAATTTATAGAATGTCAAACTTTGCCTTCAGCTATTTTTATTTCTAGTCTCTTTCACCTTAAAATAAAATGGACACTGCTTTTCTTCCATTGACCAATTAGTGTTGAGTACTGTATGTTTTCTATGATTTTTGTAAAGGTATATGTTAGATATTAAAGGTGAGAATTAGGGCAAGTTAATGAAAAATGAAAAAAAAAAAAAAAATGGGAACCAAAAAGTGACCCCCAGTTTAGGTTCGTATGAGTATGTATAAATGTAGCTCTAGGGAAAAAGGCCCAATAAACCTTGTTGTTGTTGTTGTTAAACTTCTCAGTGGCTCTTTTTATCTTTATTTGATTATTTCTTGAAACCTTAGTGAATGTTGAAGATTTATCCAGTACGTCTGTATACCATGCTGAAAAAACATATATTGCCATTCTTTAATGGCAAAACTCATTAAGATCATTTATATTTATTAGAAGAGAGATCTGTCCTAAGTTAAGAGTTTTCCTCAAATCTGAGGGACTTTTAAGAAATGCTAAAAAAAATTTTTTGGAGGAAAATTAGACAAAGCTATGCCATTTCATAGAATATTTCAATAAACACTACATGGAATTTCACTATATTCTTTTTAAATCATTAAAATAATATCTCATCAAATGGTTAAATGGACCACTGGTTTCTCAGTGAAATGTTTTTAGGCTTAATTCATTCAGTTGTCAAGTACGCTTAGTCTTAATTAATATACTCAGGTTTGAACAGATTATTCTGAACATTTAAATTTAATCCATTCTTAATACTTTAAGACTTTTGTGTTAAGAAAAACTGCCACTTTATGCTTTTGAAATGTCTGTTTTGACATCATCGTCTACTAGTACAAATTTGACAGTGCATATGTACTGTTACTACAAGCTTTATATAGTTATTAATGTGAAGTTTTTCATTTTTTATTCAAGGAAGGATTTCCTAAAAACATTTCAAGGGATATACATCTACATATCTGTGTGTGTATATGTATATGTGTATGTGTATACATTCACAGATGCATGTGTATATATACAGAGGGTGCCAAAAACATGTATACACATTTTAAGAAAGGAAAAAATTATTAAAATTGTAATACTCAATATTTACCAATAACAAAAGATGACTATAAGTCATGTATATACATTTTTTTGGCACCCCTGGTATATAATGACATTTATGTTGCTGGTTTTGCATTTTACCGTGTTTCCCCGAAAATAAGACCTAGAAATAAGACCGGGTCTCATATTAATTTTTGTTCCAAAAGACGCATTAGAGCTGATTGTCCAGCTAGGTCTTATTTTTGGGGAAACACAGTAACTGATCAAGACTCATTAAAGTTTTTTTGTTTTAGAAAACATAAGTTCAAAATTAGATGGAAAGCTACAGGTTTCCTGGAGAACAAGGGTGTTCATTTGAAGAGCATGTAACATAAAGCAGTTATCCAGTTAGAAAATGGGGAACATTTTATCTAAAGTGCTGTTCAGTGGGTTCCTTGGTATGTTTCAGTGGTAAAGAATTTAGGCAGGTTTTCATGAATCATGATAGAAAGCTATAAAATTACTACTGTTGTCAATAGTGCAGTATTTTTGCTGCAGGAGTATGAACTAAATATAAATATGGAGACCTGATAATAATTTTGAATTCAGAATAATGAAACAATTTTTTTGTTAACGTTTTCCTACATTATAATTCACAGCATTGTCCATTTATTGCAGGTTTTGTAGTGTTTTGGGGTAAAGACAGTAGAAATGTCACATTTTCAATAAACAATATCATGTTTGAACTTTTAAAATGAATAATAGGGCATGAACTGAGTGCTGCTATATTGAAATGTGCACAGGTACACTTACTTTTTTTTAAGTTTTTCCCATTCAGGAAAACAATGTGATCTGTACTGCAGGAACCAAATGTCATGCATCATACATATGTGTATAAAGTACATAAAATATATCTAAATATGCATAATGGGGGGAGGGTAATATTGTCTGTGAAATAATGTATGAAGCTTTTCACTTTAAAAAAATGTATTACTTTTACTTAACGCTAGACACCAGCTCAAAATTTTCAAGGTTATTGTAGTGCTTTAATAAATTTAAATAATTCTTAGAGATGCTAGCTTGTGTTGAAGCTATTCTCTATTTTATTTATGCTGAATTTAATTATTTTAATGCCAATTTTTCCCTAAATCATTGGTGATAACTTGGAAACAAATAATTATGCAATGACATTTGACAGTTCATTATTCATATAGGTAAAAATTAAGTGGGTTTAGAGAAAATGGTGGTGTTAAGCTGATTATAAATGGTTGATTAAATCAAATATTTATTTGTTACATTTTTTTCTTTTGTATTTTAGGTTCTTTTACATTCTTTTTATATGCTTTCTGACATTACGTATTTTTAAAGACTATGGAAATAATTTAAAGATTTGAGCTCTGGTGGCTGTTTACTAAGTTTGAAAATGTAATATTTTGATAATACTGTACTATAACTGTCACACAAATGCTTTTCTAATGTTTTAACATTGAGTATTGCAGTTGCTGCTTTGTACAGAGGTTAACTGCAATAAAGGAAGTGGATTCATTAAAACTATTTAATGTCTACTCATTTTATCTCTTTTATAAATCTATGTCAACTTTGTGACTTAACCTCATATACATAATTTATTAATGTGTGAGGGTTTTTTTGGTTTTGTTTTTTTTACATTTTTTTTTTTTAGTTTCAGGTACACAAGACAAAGTAATACTTAGACGTTTATCACTTATATCCCTCACACTGTGAACCCCCCGCCCCCATCCACTATCCCTCTGACATCGCACAGAGCCATTACATTTCCAGATGTGTGAGTTTTTTTAATGGCTTTCACCTTAATGATTTCGCTTTTTAAATTCTGCGTTATCTACCTTTGGGCCAAATCATGCATTTATGAATGAGGAAGCTAGAAGATTAAATGTCCCTGAATATAATCTGATTCTGTTCCTAAAATTTTTGGCTAAGCTGATTTACAATTTTACAAAGCATTTTCACTTTCTCATTTGAATATTATATAGGTGTGTTATATATATATACAGACAGCTACCGTGTTTCCCCGAAAATAAGACCTAGCCGGACAATCAGCTCTAATGCGTCTTTTGGAGCAAAAATTAATGTAAGACCAAGTCTTATTTTACTATAATATAAGACCGGGTCTTATATAAGACCCGGTCTTATATTAATTTTTGCTCCAGAAGACACATTAGAGCTGATTGCCCAGCTGAGTCTTATTTTTAGGGAAACAGAGTATCCCACTTTTATGAAAGTAGCATGGAGCAGTGTAGGGAGTTCCCCAAGATCATGTGGTAAATCAAGGAAGGATGTTGGCTTAGAGCCCAAGTCTTTAAACGTCAGGGATGTCTCCTACCCATTTGCTGTTGCATGGGCCATATCTTAGAGGATGGGCTAGATTGGTCATTTCCAAACTTTCTATACAGTTAGAAGAATACAGATTAAAGTCTGCTTTAATAGATCTGAAACAAAATATATGTGTCCATTGTATGATCTTTGCTTCATGCTCATTCTCCAGTAAGCTATTTTTCAGGCCAGTTCACTCACTGCTTTGGGGAGTTAAAGAGAATTCAAAGGCAACTCTGGCATTTCGTAATATTAGAGCATCCAACAGTTTTCCAAATGGAAATGTATTATAACTCATCTTTGAGCCCGCAGGATTTTTTCGGTCAATCACCAGGAAGACAAATGCATTTGATATGCTTCTGTCTGTTATCATCAGGATGTTTGTAGGGTCAGAGCAAATTGTTGGTAGTTTAACTGTTTGAATAAATATGTCACAAGCCCTAGGATATATTCATCAGAAAGTACTGTTTAATTTAGCTAGCTTGGATCATCGATACACAAAATGTGTTGGTGAGTTAACCAATTTGAATCTATTTTTTGTAGATTATGAAAATACCTAAAGATCTAAGTCTCATGGCTCCACAGAATTTGGAGGCAGTGGTTGTAGACATGTTTCACGTGTGTGACAGGCATTTCGTTTCAGATAGGCTGCTAAATGGTAGCATTCAGAACTTCAGCCCATTTTCCCCCCTTGAAACTACCATTGAATTTTGTTAGACAAAGTAAGAGTTAGAAACTATTTTTTAGGGGAAATGTGAAGGCCTCTGACTTTGTCATCTATTGTGCAGCCTTACTTGTGGCTGCTGTCCTCACAGATCAGGAACCGATTCTCAAAAATGATAGTGTCTTGTCAACTAGTTCCACTCTTCTAGGATATCAATGCAAATTACCAAGATAATTCTGCCCACAGCTACAAATGGAAATAAACTTACTTTTTTGATTCACAGAATAGGATCAGTGATCCATGGATACGCAAAAGCAAAGGACCCTGACTTTGGTACTTGCCAGAATTTCATTAGCATACTGCTGAAGCATTTGGGATGGGAAATTAAGGAGATTTTGTCCTAGAAGTGTTATCCAGTCTAAAGAAGGGAAACAGTTTGCAGGGTAATTTTATATCCAGCTCTTATATTTCTAATAACAGATATTCCAAGAAAAAGTTTTAAAATTAAGACGGCATTGGTTTTGATTTTTATATGGTACACATAAAGGCATATAAGAACTGTAAGATACGATTATACTTGCTCTTTGACATTGTGAATAAAATGAAGCCCCAATTACGCCATTTTTAAAGGAAGTAGTCACAATTTGAAAAGCAGCAAGCTTTAGAAGTTTACTTGAATGACCAATAAGCCACAGGTTGTTTGTATTTCAAGCCCACGTGTTACTAGTTAAATTTAAAAGATGACAGTTTGGGAATGGGGGTGTCAGCAGTAGGATGGAAAGTTATGCTCTAAGAAAAGAGGTTCATAGACTGAAAGATTTGCCTCTTTATGGCTAAAAGTTTTGCTGTCATCCTGGAAAACTGAATTGTGAAGAATGGAAGTCAGTTCTTTTTCTTTCTAAATTTTTAAATCTGTTCATCATAATCGGCATCTCCTATTAGTTACGTGGTACCTATCTCAGAGATACAACCTACAGCTTTCAGCCAATCCATTTCTTGAGCTTTTCCATTAATATTTTGTTTACTGCTTATGAACCTGAGTTTAGCATTGTTGACATAAACTTCATACTTGGGTTTTTAAAAAAAAAAATTGATGGAAAGGAAGCACAGGTGTGTTATTTATTGAAACACTAACTAGAACTGTAGTTTTCATTTGCATTGGAATCACCTGGAGGGTTGGTGAAAACATACTTGATTCCTGCCGGACAATCTCTGTTCTGAGTTCAGTTCCTCCCCTTCACATACGTGTGCACATTACTTCTCAGTATAACCCTCCCTCTATGTTTGCCTTTGTCTTTAACCATCTATGCCTTTTCTACCAAGTTTCTTCCATAGGCTCCTCTCACACTAGCTGTGAATTCTAATAATGATCTCCCAAACTCATCAGTGTTTTCTATTTATATTACTTAGATAGCGGTCAGTGGCAGGAGTAGAACCCTAAGCAACTTAATGGAAAAAGAAAGTCCAGGAAGACAGCTGGGTTCTGGAACTCAAGTTAGTGTAGGCAGGGACTCAGAACTGTGTCATCAGGGCTCTGTCCCTACCTTTCCTTCTCGCTGGTTTCCCTCCCTGGGCTGGATTCGATTCTTCAGGTAAGCTGTCTCCATGCACTGTGCTCAGTGGCGTCTGGAAAAACCATGCTCAGTCCCAGTATTATTAGTTCAGCAACCTCTGTAGTAAAAAAAAAAAAAAATTAAAAACAATAGTATGTTAGCAACAAAAGTAACATTTGTCAGGAGCCATATCCTCTCCTTTAGGGTTGTCCTTGCAGACTGGGGTTTGTGCAGCCCAGGAAATTAGGGAAGGGCCTCAGATCTTGGGTCACTGTGCTAGCTGCTGCTCCAGGTGCTGGGTTGCCCAGGTTCCAGCAATTGATTCAAAGGTGAACAGTTCTGCAGGCCAAACCTGGGCTACCATAACCTTTACTAGGTTCCCAAATCTCTGCAGCTCAATGCTTACTAGCCACTCCCCTCTCCGTCGTCCACCCCAGCCCAATAGCTGCTCAGCCATCCCCAACTCAAAAGCCTGTGTTCAGTTTAGCAGAGTGTTCCTGATCCCCTTGTCTGCAGCAGCTCCATTTGCAGCTCCTCTTGTCGTTTCTCCTTAGGACACTGTCTCTCTCGAACTGACTCCCACACCAGG
The DNA here is from genome assembly GCF_057876585.1 of Rhinolophus sinicus. NCBI lineage: Eukaryota > Metazoa > Chordata > Mammalia > Chiroptera > Rhinolophidae > Rhinolophus > Rhinolophus sinicus. The sequence goes on from NC_142503.1 coordinate 88,546,707, forward strand.
GGGCAACCTCTACGCAACCGGGAACAAGACCCAGCCTTTATTCTCCTTCCCCTTTCCTTAACAATGGGCCTTCGTGACCCATAGGAAAATGCAGAAAAACTCAGCTAATAGGCTATAGTTCACAGAAGTGTCTGTTTTTCCTCCAGCAACTAGAAATGCAGTAACCACTTAGAAACCCAGTACCAGTCTTCCCTCACCAAAAGAGGCCAAGTACACTTTTTTTTAAAGCAATTGAAAATAATCTGGTTAATTTTTCATATCATGTTGCATTAAATTCCCAGCACCATACCCTGTTACTCTTGAACACCATGCCCAGGCAATGTAAACCAACAAAAGATTTAAGAAGTATACTGCAGGATCAGCTTCTTTGGGGGAAGACAGTAGTACCCAGACTAAAGTGAGAGGGAGCCAGTGGGCATTGGTGGCATGGGTACCAGATAGGAGGGCCTTACAACAGCTCAAGTGAGATGACGGGAGGGAGGGATTGAACCAAGTAAGGAGCAGAAAGAACAGAAAGAAAGTTTAGATGCAGAAAACATTGAGAGAATTAAAAAGCAATAATTTACACTACTCACAAAAATTAAATTCAAATGGATTAAAGACTTAAATATAAAACCTGAAACCATAAAACTCCTAGACGAATAAAGCTCCTTGACATTGGCCTTGGAAATGATTTTTTGGATATGACACCTAAAGCACAAGCAACAAACGCAAAAACAAACAACTGGGATTACATAAAACCAAAAAGCTTCTACACAGCAAAAGAAACCATCAACAAAGTGAAAAGACAACCTTTGGAACAGGAAAAAATATCTGCATACCATATGTCTGATAAGGGGTTAATATCCAAAATATATAAAGAACTCCTATAGCTCAATAGCAAACACACACACACACACACACACACACACACACACACACACACACAAATTACCCAACTGAAAAAAGGGCAAAGGACCTGAATAGACATTTCTCCAAAGAACATACACAAATGGCCAACAGGTACATGAAAATATGCTTGACATCACTAGTCATTAGGGAAATGCAAATTAAAACCACAGTTGAGCTATCACCTCACGCCTCTTAGAATGACCATCATCAAAAGATGCAATAAAGGGGGTGGGCGGATGGCTCAGTTGGTTAGAGCGGGAGCTCTGAACAACAGTGTTGCCAGTTCGATTCCCACATGGGCCAGTGAGCACCCTTCACAACTAGATTGAGGGATGACTGATGGTCCTGGAAAAACACTGTTCCCCAATATTCCCCAATAAAAACAAAAAGGAAGAAAAAATATAATGAAGGCTGGCATGGATGTGAAAAATAGTGAACTCGTGTACTGTCGCAGGGATTATAAATTGGTACAGCTACTATGGAAAATAGTATAGAGGTTCTTCAAAAAACTAAAAATTAACTACCATGTGATAAATCAATTCCACTTATGGGAATATATCCAAAGGAAACTAAAACACTAACTCGGAAAGGTATCTGCATTCCCATGTTCATAGCAGCATTATTTACAATAGCCAGGACATGAAAACAACCTGTGTGTACGATGGATGACTGGATAAAGAAATTGTGTTGTATATATACAATGGAATATTATTTAGCCCTAAAAAGGAAATCCTACCATTTGTGACAACATGGATGGACCTTGAAGGTGTTATGCTAAGTGAAATAAGTCAGAGAACACAATACTGTATGATCTCACTATATGTGGAATTAAAAAAAAACAGAAAAAGATATCAGACTTCTGGTTAGAGAGGTGGGGGGGAGGGGATTGGAGGGAGATGGTCAAAAAGTACGAATTTCCAGTTATAAGATGTAAGTACTAGGACTGTAATGTACACATGATGACTGTAGCTAACACTGATGTATGATATATAGGAAAGTTGTTAAGAGAGTCAATCCCAAGACTTCTCATCACAAGGAGGAAAATTTTTTTTCTTTTCTTTTTATTGTATCTATATGAGAAGATGGATGTTAGGTGAACCTATTGTAATAACACAATATATGTAAATCAAACCATCATGCCATACACCTTACACTTATATGAAAACATGTCAATTATTTCTCAATAAACTCAGGAGAAAAAAAGACAATAAGATGTAATGCGGATAGGAGGAGCCTGGGGGATGAGATGAGGATGACATCAAGGTTTCCGGCTTGGGCCAGGCAGAGATGCTGAGATTGCTGAGGCCGGAAGTTGAGCAGGTTTGAGGGCAGGTGTGCATGTGGGAGGGGGATAAAAGAACCTGTTTAGAATATGAGTTAAAGATACAGTGTCTGGAAACCCAACATGACAACTAGTTATTGAACCACTGAAATAATTTACCAATAAAACCATAGGGACTAGAGCCTTCTTTGGAGACTGTACTTAAATTATGTTCAGTTCAGTTCATGGTTACTGTTTACTTACGCTTTCTATTTCTTGCTGTGTCAGTTATAGTAATCTTTCATTAAATGTTAATTCCTATGCATTGAAATTTTTTAGCAATTAGGTAGAGCATACTTTTATAGTTTCAAATTTTATATACTTAATATATTCTTTTCTTTTTTACATTTTTTTTCTCATTTCTTGATTGGATTTCTTTCTGTTCCCTACATGAGACACATTTTTGGATTTATTTATCACCTCCATTAATTTTCTCAGGTGTCATGGCTGAAGAAACAAATACAGAGAAGCAATGCTTTATGTTTTAATTCTCCCCCTCATGAGATGTGATCTAAATCACATGGAATGTTTTTTTCTCATACTCCCAGAAAAATATATTATAAGATATCAATGTATGGAAATATATTCATCAGTTTACAAAAGACACCACTATCTTGCAAATAGTAGTCTGTAGATAAAGGAAAATGTGTGCTCATATCAACAACAGGTTTAATTGTTTCAAAACATTGGGGAGATCCAAAATGGCAGAGTAGATAAACACTGTGCCTGCTTCCTTCTGTGAACAAATTAAAATTACAATAAATTATAGAACAATCAATCTGGAGAACCATCTGAAGTCTGGCTGAACAGAAGTTTTATAATTAAGGGTACAAAGTAAAAAACACGTCGAGACTGGTAGGAGGGGCAGAGACATGGAACTGGCTAAGCCCAAACCTCCGTGTGGCAGTTGAGAACTGACAGGGATATCTCAGTCACGAAGTTTCCCCCCAGAGGAGCGAGAGACCCTAGCCCCACACTGGCCTCCCCAGCCCAGAGTACTGGTGCTGGGAAGATGAGCCTTCACAACATCTGGCTGCGAAAAACATTGGGAATTCCAACCATTCTGGTGGGTTGGAAGACAGTGGGAAACCCAGGTGTCCTCTTAAATGACCTGCACACAGACTCACTCACTCGCAGGCACTTACCTTGGGCTTCAGGAGAGAAACAATAACTCGGGGGATATCAGAGACATACAGGGGTGGGGGGAAGAGCAGACTGAGTTGTGTGACTTAGAGAAAAGGGCTGAAGGACAGTCGGCTGGCGCCATCTTTCCTGCATTGAACCCCCCTCCTATGCCTATGGCTAAATCTGAATCTGATTAGTCTGATGAGTTCTGCAGCTCCTGCTGACTCTGAATCTGATTGGTCTGGTCAGCTCTGCAGCTCTGCCGTGCTGACTCACTGGACCCCGCCCACCCAACTCCCCCAATGCCGGAAGCACTTTTTCTGTGAGCCAAGAGGACTGAATGGATAAGAAAACAAGACCCTTATATATGCTGCCTAGAAGAGAGTCACTTCAGTTTGAAAGACACGCAGACAGAAAGTAAAGGGATGGAAAAAGACATTTCATGAAAACGGGGGGAAAAAAAAGCTGGGGTAGCAATGCTTATACCAAACAAAATAGAATTTAAAACAAAAGCTATAACAAGAGACAAAGAAGGACCAACTAATCACACTTCTGATTATTTATCCAAAAAACCCCCCAAACATTACTTCAAGGGAACCTGTGCATCCATACATTCATTGCAGGATTGTTTACAATGGCCAAGATATGGAGGTAGCCTTGGTGTCTGTCTATGGAAGAATGGATAAAGAGGATGTGGTACATATATACAGTGGAATATTGCTCGGCCATGAAAGGGAATGGGTTCTTGCCATCTGTGGCGGCATGGATGTACCTGGAGGGAATTGTGCTGAGTGGAGTATGTCACACAGAGAAAGACAGATGCAATGTGATTTTGCTTATATGTGGAATCTAAGGAACAAAATAAACAAATAAAGCAGAAACAAACTCATAGATACAGAGAACATTTTGATGGTTGCCAAAAGGGAGGGCAGTTGAGAGTGTGGTGAAAAAAAGGAAAGGGATTAAGAAGCACAAATTGGCTGTTACACAGTAATCATGGGGCTGTAGGGTACAGCATAAGGAATATATTGCAATAACTATGTATGGTGTCAGATGGGTACTAGATTTGTTGGGGTAATAGATGGAAGGGGGACAGGACAGTGTGAAAAAGGTGAAGGGATTAAGACATATAAATTGGTAGTTACAAAATAGTCACTGGGATGTAAAGTAAAGCGGAGGGAATACAGTCAATGATATGGTAACAACTATGTATAGCACCATGTAATAGACTAATCAGGGGGATCACTTCTTAAATTATATAAATGTCTAACCACTACGCTGTACACCTGATGTAATGTGCCGCATAGGGAATATAGTCAATAATACTGTGATAGCATGGTATAGTGTCAGATGGTTGCTGGACTTATCATGGTGATCACTTTTTTTGGTATATAAATGTTGAATGACTATGGTGTGCACCTGCAACTAATATAATGTTGTATATTAGCTGTATTTTTAGAAAAATCTTACAAAAATAAATTTTTTTAAAAAGTTGAAGTAACTCTTCTATTTCTGAAACCATGGCACAAAATCAGCTCCATGGCAGAAAGCTGCACGTTGAGCTCAGGTTGCACAGAGAGCTGACATGTCCTGTTGGATGAACTTATACTGGAATAGCTGATAAACAAGAGCTATCTCTTGAATTTTTAAAGAAGTGATGAGGAATGCAACGACTATGTATAGTGCCAGGGGTTACTACACGAATCAAGGGGATCATTGCATAAATTATATAAATGTCTAACCACTATGCAGTACATCTGAAACTAATATAAAATAATATTGAATGTCAACTGTAACTAAAAATTTTTTTTAATTAAATTAAAAGTGTGACGACTAAGAAAGTCACCAGTGAAAGGAATATTATTTTCTGCTTACTACAGGAGACCATGTTTGTGCAGAGAAGTTAAGAAGTTGAGTATAAACTACTGGAGGGCCCCCCTGTGAGAGGAAACAGAAGTGTAAATGTGGCTTTCCAGGGACCCTGAGCCCGGTTTCAGTCCTGAGTCTGCTGCTGACTGTGCTCAGAACCCCTCTAAGCCTTGCTCCTCAACTCTAGGATAAGGATAATACTATCCACTTCAGAGGGGGCTTGTGATATTTTAAATAAGTTAAAATACATAAGCTGGTGGTACATGGAGTGTCCAGTTGATGCGAGTTCTCTGTTCTCCCCCATCTCTCCTGAATTAGGAGTCAGAAGATAATACTCACCAGTCAGGGCACTGTGAGTACCTCCATCTTCTTGCTCACCATCCAGGATAACCTCTCACCCAATCCTATTGCTGTTTTTCTCTTAAACGTCTCAAATCTCTACCTCTTCCAACCAATAGGTTAGCTATGGTGACAGTTTGTTTCCAACATGGCGAGACTGGCCATGGCAGGCCTGCTCTAAGCCTAATGAGAGAGTAAGGAAAAGTCGGGGATCATGAAGCCAGGGCAGAACAAGAATTCCTGCACCTGGGGAGGTGGCCCCTTGGGGGTTGTTGCAGGCCGCACCTCTGGGCTCCTCCTTCCTCATCCCCTGAATGTGTTGGGTGCATCCTTGAGGAACCAGGGGCCCCCTCAGAGCTCCGTCCGCCAACTTGTACCATTATACTGCCCTCCTTTGCACTGTTTCTTTACCAGTTTTTCAGCAAAACCAAGAGAAGTCCACTTAAGCTGAGTCCAAATTATTGCCTCTAGTCCTCTAACTTTATGGATTGGCCAAGATGGATCATATTTTTTCCTTACTTAATTGCAAAACATTTCTCATTTGTCTCTTTGTTTCCCATATTACATCATTCTGACCAGTCTCCGCACTAAAGTCAGGGTGAAGTTTTTAAAACAAAGATTTGATCGTATCACTCTTCTCCTTAAAACTTCCCCTTCGCTCCACATTTCACGCATTTCCAAGTGCTTCAGCGTCTTCTGAGTTCTTCATTTTCAGCCATTATTGCCAGCTGCCTTCACTCTCTACTCCAGCCACACTAACCATTTGCACAGGGCTCTCTTCTGCAGTTGAACATGCCACTTTCTCTGGCTGTCGGTCTTTGACCTTCCTCTTTAAGAGGAAACTCAAAATCACCTGCTCTGGGAACTTTTCTCTGATGCCACCAGGCTGCGTTAGCCACCCCCCCCCCCCCCTTCTCTGCTGGGCTCACCCACTTGCCCCTCTTCTACCCTCACCATCAGGACTCAAGTGACCTTGTTTTGTTCTCTTTTACACCCATCTGGGAGCTGCCTGGGGGCAGTGACCTTAGACAAGGCTTACAACTTAATGTTGTTGAATGTGTGAGTAAATGAAGGAAGTGAACAAATAAAGTAAGTAACTGATTTGTTTTTTAATCTTATGAACTATGTAATTAATTTTGTTTCCCATTTAACCTTGACTGGTAGGTAAAAAGGACTCTCAGAAGTTGATGGCAGGTATCCAAGGTATTAGGTTTATCCCTGGCTTTTCACATCCTTTCTCGCTCTTATTCCACTCCTAACCCCTACTTTTTCAATGATACTATAACATCATTACATTTCTGGAACTGAGTGGCCGTATTGAAACACTTACAAACTAAATAAACTTGTTTTATCATTGTGAAAAAGCCAATTGAACTTGTACCATCAATGCCTAATCTTGTCAAGTGTCTGTGGACCAAATGCCTCTCAAGCCCATGTTCTCTATACAGACTTTATGATTGATAAAATGCTATGTAAATATCACTCATCACTTTTTCTAATTGACAAAATCCTGCTCTTTCTTTATGGCACAGCTCAAAAGTCACCTTCTCTATGAAACTTCTATGACATCCTGTTGCCAAATTCCTCCTTCAGCCCTCTCTCTTGTTCTCTTGAACCATCCCATTGTTATTTATTTTCTTTCCCAATTAGATTGGGTAACTGACTTGATCGTTTTCATATCTCCAGCGGCTTATCTTAGTTGTGAGCAGTTAGGCAATTTCAACACAGGATTTAATCAATATAACAAACATCTATTGAACTCCCACATCCCAAGTACTGTGCTAAGTGCCAGGGAATAAAAAGGAATAAAACCCTGTCCCTGTCCTTGAGGAATTCACAGACTTCTGTTGTAAGTAAGTAATTGCAAAGTAAATAAGTAAATGCCAAAATCCAAAACAGTAAAGCAGTTTTTTTGGTTTTTTGTTTTGTTTTTTTAATGCCCTAGGAAAACATTTGCTGGAGGAATAGGTCAGAACTATTGGCTATTATGGACTTGAGTTACACATGGGTACCTTTTTCATCTGCAATGTTCATGAGCTGAAGATGCAAAGAAATGCAGGGGTTTTCGGTGCCTGACATGAAGGAACTCACAGTAACAGGTAGCAAGTTATCTCATTTAATCCCCAAATCTCCAATAAGGCAGTTTCTATTATTATCTCCATTTTACATAAAAGAAAAGGGGGCTTCCAGAGTTTAAGTGATGTCCTTGCCAAGGACACTTACTTTGATCTCAGAGAATAATCTGGTGAGGTGTGCTGTCAGGCGACCTAAGAGCAGGAAGCCCTGAGACTGGGAAGCCATCAGCTGGAGAAGAATGCACACGCCTGAGAGCCCTGGCTTTGGGAGGGATGTCACTGTCCCAACACTGAAGCCCAGCTGAGCCGGGCCTAGTATAGGAGGCCAAGCCTTAGGGAGGGTGGGGGTGGGGGGGTCTTGTGTCCCTTTCTGTGCCCAGCACCTCAGGGGTGAGAGAGGGAAGTGGAGGGACAACAGAAGGAGATGAACCAAGAAAGGGAACTGAAAGGATGGGAGCAAGGGGACAGAAACTGGGGGGCGGGGGGGGGGGGGGTGAGGGCAAGTAGAGGGCACCTGGAGGAGGGGAACAGGAACAGGGACAAGTGGTGGGGTGGAGGGTGGGGCTGGAGGCTGGGAAGAACTAAAGAAGTATAGGGCACAAGAGCTGGGAGCCCAGAATCTGGGGGAGGGTCCCTGGGGTGTGGGTGTGAGGAGAAATGGAGAAAAACAGTGGAGGGGACCTGGGGCTTGCGAGCTGGGCAGCTGTACGAAGGGGACCCTCATTTAAGACATCCCTAAAAGGCCACTCACAGGCTATGTGAGCCACCACACCAGCCCTGAGAAGGAAGTTGGATGAACAGTACAGCCAGGGCAGTCCTGAGACACCCACCCACCCTGGTGGGGAGACAGTGGGGCTGGGAGTAAAATGCTCAAGTACAGAAAGGCAGCCAGCGTTTAGCTAGGTGTGGAAGTATATGCTTAAGAATTCGTCACCTATTCGGCCAAGTCCAAGCACCAGTTTATATTTTAACTGCCCTTTAAACGCTTCTGGGTGGATTTCTTTGAGGATAATTGAACAATTCAGTACCACAGGTGTCTGCTATTGTGAGAAAACTTCGTGCTGAAAAGTACACAAATGGAGGCAAATCCTTATTTATTGTTAAACCTCAAGTCTTTTGAGAGGTTCTTTTCTGAGAGAGGTGACTCTGAGGGTTGACATAATCTCAGGGTCCTAAGTGGAGCCTGGGTTTCCTGGTTAATTGAGTCACTCCCAGCTCAGGTGCAGACCGACAGAAGAAGCCTCGATGGTTTCCGTCCTTCCTCTTGTGGACAAAAAAGGGGCCACATACTAAACCTGACAAGCTCAGGGGAGGCCAGCATGGCAGGCCCTACAAACTCAGAGACCGAAAATAACCACAAGGGATGGTGTGAACAGAAAAACTCCTAACCAAAAGCAGGCCATGGTGAGTAGTCATAATCCTAGCCTGTAGCTTCCTTGACAAAGGTCAGTCTTTACCTTAAGTGAGCCTGTCTATTGTCTTTGTGCATCTAAGATAACATACCTTTGAAATGTCAGAGCCTTTTCCAGACCCCCGAGGGCATATCCACAGCACCAGAGCAAGAGACCACAGAACCTCTCATTTTTATCTTGTTCCCCAAATACCATCTCTATGTGCTGAAAATGTTAATTTTTACCTATCCTGTACCCACCAATGTAAAAGAAGTATGTTTTACTTTTTATCCAATCACAGAGATTTCCCCGCTTTGCTTTCTCACGCCCCCTTAATCTACCACTAATGGATTTCATGTATCTCCTTACATCTCCTCCTTTGATTCTAATGTACGTATAAAATAAGCTGCAAAACTGCTATTCTCAGGAGCATTTTTTCAATTCATTGAGATTTTGCTTCCCTGCAATTATTGTCAGTTCGGCTCAAATAAACTCATAAAAATTCTGTACAGGTTTAACCATTTCCTATATCAACACTCTCCCCTTCCCTTCCTCCTTTCCTCAATCTTTCCTTCCTTTTTCTTTCCCTTTCTTGTCCCCCCTCTCTTCCAGTTAGAATAACTATAGTTCTGACTTAGTTCATTCCCTTCTGTGTTCTGTTTGACATTTCTCAGTTTTTGCCATTTTATTTATTTATTTATTTATTTATTTATTTATTTATTTATTTATTTTAGAAGGTGGGGGGTGTTTTGAAAAAAAAATGTGACTGGAAAATATTTTCTTTAAAAACACATCTTTTAAAAGAATAAATGAACGAATTAATCAGAAACAGTCTCAGAGACATAGAGGAAAAACAGGGTTGCTAGATAGGGGGGAATAAAGGGGGAGCTGAGGGGATTAGAAAGCACAATCGGTAACCACAATATGCCACGGGGATACCAAAGTCAATTTAGGGAATGTAATCAATAATGCTGTAAGGATTTTGTAGGGTATCTGATGGACATTTGTCTTATTAGGGAGACCACTTCAGGGATGATGTAGATGCCTGATATATATAGTTATATATATACATATATATAGTTATACATGTAACTATATATATAACTATATATATCTGTATATCTATATCTATATAGTTACAAGAAGTGGAGCACAGCCTTAGGAATAGAGACAGTGGAAATGGAAATGTAAGGGCTGTGTGCGATGTCAGAGCGGTAGTAGCTTGGGGGAGGGTAGTTATCACTTTGTGAGGCATATAAATGATAAATGTCTAACTATTACATTGTTTTCGTACACCTGAAAGTAATTTAAAAAAACACACATCTTGTTTTCCTCCCTTATTTTAACTTTACCTTTATTAAACGTCAAACCGCATAGTGAGGACTCAATTGCGGGGGTCTTGCCTGTTCTCTGGGGTGCAGGAGGGAGTCAGGGTAGGTCTCGCTTGCACGTGGAGAACCCGCCGCCTCCCTGCAGCTACTTTCGCAGGACTCTGGCTGCGCAATCCATGTTTAAGTTGACAAGGGCTCCCCCGTGTGGCTCCAGCGGTTAGTGACGTCTGTGACTTGAATATTTACTTCGGTTCTCTTCTGAGCGTGGAAGAAGGCCAGGCAGGGTCTTGCCCTCAGGAGCAGACATAGGAAACGCTCTTGTTTTCTTTTTAGCACATTTTTGTCTCTCTCTCAGAACAGAAAAGCTTTCCAACTTTTCTAAGACTAACATGGATTCTAGCAGAGGGATTTAGTGATGTTCAATTTCGAGTAACCAAATCCTGCCTGGGAGCAAGTTGGGGTAGAACTATTGCAGGATGCCCCAATGTTACTCTTGCCATGCAAATGGGGGAAAGGAAAGGGAAAAGACCTAGATGAGAATACTCCCGAGGTGCCAGGAAGTTACATTATTACTTAATCTTAGAATATCCCAACTTAAGTAGGAATTGTCCTCATTTTACAGAAGAGGAAACTGAGGTTCTCAGAGGCCCACAATCTCAAAGTGATGCAGTCAGGGTTCAAACTGTGACCTGCCTGACTCCAAAGCTTTGCACTAATAAGACCTGGTACAAAAGTGGAGAGTGTCCTGCTCAATTCCCTCTCTCTAGACATGTCATATTCCAGATAAATTTCCTTATGTTTTAAGTCCGATAACCTCATATCTGTTTGGCTCATCTATATGTATTTTTAATTTTAATGAAGCTCAGTTTAATAGTTGCTATTTTGTTGCTGTGCTGTTGATGTCAAATCTAAGAATCCATTGCTAAATCTGAGGTCATGAAGATTACTAGAAGAAATTATTTCTTCTAATAATTTTATAGTTTTAACTTTTATATTTAGGTCCTTGATCTATTTTGAGTTAATTTTTGTATAAGGTATGAGGTAAAAATTTATTTCATTCTTTTGCATGTGGCTATCCAGTTGTCCTAGCACCATTTGTTAAAAACTATCCTTACCTCCGCTGAATGGTCTTGGCAGCACTGTTGAAAATCAATTGAACATAAACACATGGGTTTATTTCTGGACTCTCAATTTTATTCCATTGATCTATCTGTTTATCCTTGTACCAGTGCCATGCTGGGTTGATTGCTGTTGCTTCACAGTAAATTTTGAAATTGGGAAGCGTGAGTCTTCCTACTTTGGTCTTCTTTTTCAAGATTCTTTTGGCTATTTGGGTCACTTGTAATTCCATGTAAATTTTGGAATCAGCTTGTCATTTTCTATACAGAAGTCAGTTGAGATTCTCATAGGGATTGCGTTGATTTTGTAGATCAATTTGGGGAGTATTGCCATCTTAACAATGCTAAGTTTTCCAATCCATGAACATGAGATATTTTTTTCATTTATTTAGATCCTCTTTAATTTAAACATGTTGTTCTTTTCAGAGTATAAGTTTTATACTTCTTATAACAAGTGTTGGAGAGGTTGTGGAGAAAAAGCTACCCTCATACACTGCTGGTGGGAATGTAAATTGGTATAGCCACTATGAAAAATAGTTTTTCAAAAAACTTAAGAGTAGAGCTACCATATGTCCCAGCAATCCCTTTTCTGGGTATCTACCCCCCAAAATTGAAAACATTTATTCATAAAGATATATGTACCCCTGTGCTCATTGCAGCATTATTCACAGTGGCCAAGACATGGAAACATCCTAAGTGTCCTTCAGTGGATGATTGGATAAAGGAGATGTGGAACATGTATGCAATGGAATATTACTCAGCCGTAAGAAAAGATGAAATACTGCCATTTGCAACAACATGTTTGGATCTTGAGAATATCATGCTAAGCGCAATAAGTGAAACAGAAAAAAACAAGGACAGCCATGTGATTTCAGTCATATGTGGGATATAAAACAGAAAGCAACAAATGAACAAACAAACAAACAAATAGCAACAAAAAAACTCAGACACAGACAACAGCATGGTGGTTATCAGAGAGGAAGGAGGGAGAGGGGAAAATAGAAGAGGGTAAGGTGGGTCAAATATATGATGACGGAAGAAGACTTGACTTTCAGTGGTGAACACACACTGCAAAATACAGATTACGTATTATAGACCTGTACACTCAAAACCTACATAATCTTATTAACCAATGTCACTCCAATAAATTTAATAAAATTTAAAAACGCAAAAAGTTTTACACTTCTTCTGTTAAATTTATTCCTAAGTATTTTATTCTTGCTGATGTTGTTGTGAATGGAATTATTTTCTTAATTTTATTTTCAGATAGTTCTTTACAACTGTATAGAAATACAATTGATTTTTGTATATGGAACCAAGACATTTTCGTTAACCTTAATACTGCCTGAATTGTATTTTTGGTACTTGGAACTGAAAGACTGCTAACCAACATTTTTCTCTAGACTGCCATAACTGGTTTTCCCAAAGGTTGGGATACAGAAATATATTTAACAGTGTTTACAAAGAGCTTTCACATGAATTTATTTGATCCCCACTCACCTTGGGAGATGTATAAAGTGGGTATTTTTATCTATATGTTAAAGGTGAGGAAACTGAGGCTTGAGAGGCTAAATGACTAACCCAGTCCTGAGCTTATCTGGTACTAGAACCCAGGTCTTCTAACCCCTAGTCCAAAACCTTTCATGTAGTGTCATTGTGAGAATCTCACTGGGCCTGACAGACTGACTGTCTCATGTGCCTGCTGGGAAGCAAGAGCAGAGCCGGGAAACTGCACCCCAAATAATGACATAAGGGTCTCAGAGGATGAGTCATAACTGAGTTGAAACTTGAGGATTAAATTCGAGTGCTCACCCCCACCCCCAAAAATGATATGTATCAACTGCAGAACCTTTTTCAAAAACAAACAAACAAAAAACAATTTTTAAAAGTATGGAAAATGAAACTGCGCCCCATCCCTTCCCCCAAAAAAATGGTTTGGAATATTTGTGGTAAATAATTTGTACTATCTTTGGAACTATACAAAGTCTTTAAAATGCAAGGCCAACAGCTAAGGAGGCCAATTTGGCACTGCATTTTTTTTAATAAATATAATTATAATGAAAGTTGAAGTAAAGGAAATTCAGTAGAATGTGTGCTGTACTTGGCATATATCTGAACATTGGAGTTAAGGCCAGTGAGGGAGGTCCATTTCTTGGCCTGAATGTTGAAAAATTTCTTTGTAATTGCTCTCTGTTGTAGGTCATTTTTTTTTATTATTAAAAAATGTTTCAACCATGTTCTCACACTTTTGTAGGGCTATGACAAATATGATTGTATTCATTAATAGTCTCTGTTAACTTAAAAGGAAGAATAGTTACAAAATTCTCCACCTTCCCCTTAATTGAGTCAAATTCAAATAGTCAGTTCCACTTAAAAGATAAATGTATTTTCTTTTAATTCTTATTCATATGTTCATGCTGGACTGTGAAGGAGAGTAATGAGGTGGTGCTGATAGTACCTGCCTTTGGTTGTCAGATTTCCTGGTAAGGGCATGGTTCACAACTGGAATGCTAGTCTTTTTGTGCTTCACCCAAAGGAGAAGTGGTTGGAATGGAGGTGGAAGGCTGTAAGCTATTTTATAATAATTTAAAGTAGGGAGTGGTTAGGAAATTCCTCATTCATTAGAGTCCTCCCCTATTACAACTGGAAGCCTTTTTTAATGACTCTATGTCTATTTGAGAGCCAGAAATCCTGTTTATAATTATGGATTACTGCACATGAACATTATAAAGAATTAAGCTTTTGGTATTATTTAGAAATATGTGTTCATATCAATCCATCTCTATAAACCACCTATGATGATGGCAGAGAAGGCATCAATAAAAATGTTAAACCCAAGTTGAAGACCCAGCTGGTATTCAGAGGGACCATTTACTAAGTGAAGAGGACCAGAGATCAGAGCTGAAGGTTGACATAGAAAAGATATCCACGCTCAGTCCACAAGCTGGCAGATATAGTATATTTACCTTATCATCACTGTCCCAAATCTCAGTGACATCCAATTGAGTGGGTAAAAAGCTTCCAGGAAATCCCTCAAGCTGGAGCTCTTTCACAGCTTGATCCCACCTGAGGGTTCTTTGGAGCACAGCCCCACTGCAGAGTGTGGTTTCAAAGGCCCAGAACAACTTGGACCCCAGTTGCCACCAATGGGAGGCTCCCTCCTTCACCAGTGCTAGTGGAGGCAGCCAGCCACCTGAGAGAAAAGAGTTGGTTTTCTGCTGTACCCTTCTACCTTTCCCTTTTACCTTCCTTCCATCCTGTGGGGCTGGGAAAAGAACCAGAAGGCAGTTTCTGTCTTTAATGTAGTTAGGTAAGCCTCCCCTTTCTCCTGACACACAGCAAAGAGTATAAGATGCGTATGTCCCCATTGCCTCAGGACAGTTCCCTGCACATACATGCTTCACAGTGAACTTCGTTAAAATGAACTAAATCTACAATCACTCCTACTGCATTTGTGGTTCTGTTTACCTCATGGTGACAGTGCCGGGTAGTTTTGGGGTGCTTGCATTTAAATGTTCATCTCTTTGCTTTTACTTTTGAAAGTACGGAAGAAGTGACTTTTTGGCTGCTCTAGCTGAGGCCTTGAGTCCTGGCTAAGTGTTTATTTGGCTATTGAGAAATGTTCATCTCAGTACAAGCGATTGTTTTCTTAACAGATCACAAAAGGCTGAGCCAATATAAAGATCCCTCAAAATTTTTAAATGCCCATTTATAAAAAAACCCAAATGGAAATATTATCCAGGAAGTAATAGTACAAGTTCAAAGAAACATACATTAAAGCAAATTTGAAGTGCCATTTACCACTATTAAATTAGGAAACATCTTAACATGGTAATCAAATATGCTAATATGTTCGTAGTGAATCTGATTTATTTTTATAGCTGTCTTGGGAAGCATGATGACAATATTAATATCTACCTATAGGATCTTAGTGAGCACAACTTCACAGTGTAAATGGTGGCCCTCCACATAAAAGTGTTTATCTTGTAATCTTTGCTTCTGGGTTTGTTTCTAAAGGACATAATGCAAAAGAAGTTAAAAACTATATGCGAAGGTGTTGAGAACTTCTAGTGCTGGTAATATTATAGACTTGGTTATCTGAAAAACTTCCCACTACAAATGTCTTGAAATCATAGGTAAAATATAATAAATATCAGTTAAAATAAATGAATCAGAGTTATATGTATCAACATGACTAAATTTCAAAAATATGACCTTAGCAAAAAAAGTTGTGCATACAGTATGATAACATCTAGGAAAAAATGTAAATGCTTAATAATATTACATATTGTTTTTGATACATACATCTATAGAAAAAATGTAAAGTTGGCCAGTAATAATACCAAATTCACGTTACTGATTACCTCTTGGAGGCAGCTGGGAATATTTTATCAAGAATGGGCTTTCTACCACATCTTGAAATTTTGTTTCTCTTAAAAAGAAAAGCTTTTGAGCAATATGGCAAACAATGTTAAGATTTGACAAAAGAAAGTGAATGGTAAAATATTTTATAATAAAGATATTCACTCTAGTGTTTTAATAGTGAGAGACAACCTAAATGTTCCATACATTTTGGAATGATTAGATAATTCCTGCCATTTAAATTTTATACATTATGTAGTTGTTAAAACGAGCATTTATAAGGCATATGGTATAATCAGAATAAAGCAAGGCAGTTTTGTAAACAGTCTCCATAAAGAGGCTCATTCAAACAAATATCATTCTAAAATCTGACAAATTATTAGAAATCAAGTCTTCCAATCTAAATTTCTCAAACTAAAATGAAAACCTCCTCCATTCTTAAAGCACAGTAAAAACTCTTTAAGGTTATCTTTCTGTATCTCTTATCCTTACTATCTGAAGCCAGGTTAGCTACCTGGGATTCCCCTCTTTCCTCCACATTTTTAACATGACTCCAAAACCAGTCCCCAAAACTATCATTTCATTCCTTTCTCAGGTCCTAGATTTCTTTAATTTTTCTATTTCCAGTAACTCTGAGCGTGTTCCAATATAAATGCTCAAGCATGCTCCGAAGACTTCCTCCTCCTCATCCATTCCTCCTCCTCATCCATTGTCTCAATTCTGCAAATTAAACGCCCTGGAACTGATTGACAAAGAAGGAATTCTTAACTGGTGGAGTCAGGGGAGTGGCCATGAACACTGCATTACTAATTTATTTTTTCTGCTAGTAAAAGCAAGTAAAACATTTATGATCTATTGTTAAGCAAAGAAAGTTACCCTATAAAATTCATGTTTATCACGACTTAACTATAGATTCAAACTGAAACGAGTCCTCATTTCAAGTTTCATAAAGGTGAGCTACGTTTGGATCAGCCTTCCCAGTGGGGGAAAAAAAGTGAAAATGGAAGATAAAATATAAAAAGTATTTTTTTTTAAGCACCAAAGTGCTGAATAGCAAGAAATCACTGGGCCAATATCTAAGTGAAGGTGGGAACTGAAAAAGCTAAGTAGACCCCTTAAGCCACAGTGCCCAGAGAGTATTTTCCATGTCTTCGGAACATGAGCTTCAGTTGTCAGCACTTTAATGGGCACCTGGGACAGCAGGACAAGCTCATGGCACACTCAGAGTAGGAGTTCAGCAGAAGAGTGTCTCAGAAAATGCTGAGATCTCAGCTGAGATCTCGCTCTCTCAAGTAAGGGTGCTCCGGAAGTTAATGTGTCCAAACCCCTGACTCTAGAGGAATACATTGATAATTGCTTAAGCAGAGAAAAGGAAAACAAACAAACAAACAAACCAAAAACAACCTATAACCAGAAGTTCATCTCTACAAGGCTATGCAAACCAAATTTACATTATCTTTGTCATCCAGAAAATCCTATCTATGAGCTTAATTGATAGTTATCCCAGAATAGTAATGGCCTGAGCTACAGGAAGAAGCAACCCTGATCTGTGAAGATACGTACTTTATCCTATGAATTCTCATACATGATTTTCCCAAGAAAGTGAAAAAATTAACTAGACTCACTATGATGGTTACTTTCATATGTCAAGCTGACTGGACTAAGGGATACCAAGATAGCTGATAAAACTTATTTCTGAGTATGTCTATCTGTGAGGATGTTTCTAGAAGAGATTAGCATTTAAACCAGTAGACCAAGTAATGAAGATCTGCCCTCACCAATGTGGGCAATCATCATCCAATTCCCTAAGGGCCCACATAGAACAAAAAAGCTGAAGGAAAGATAAATTTTTGCTCTCCTTTCTTGAGCTAAGAGGTCCACCCCCTCCTGCCCTCATACAGTGAAGCTCCTGGTTCTCAGCCTTTGGCCTGGACTGGGACTGAATTATACAACTGGCTTTCTTGGTTCTCCAGCTTTCATACAGCAAATTGTAGGACTTTGTGGCACCCATAACTGCATGACTCAATTACTAGAATAAGTATTTTCATATATGTATAGATTCTGTTCTATGGAGAACTCTGACTAATACACTCACCATAAGTAAGTACTTGAAGAAACAAAAGAGGAACAGACCCATAAGCCTCATATTGGAATTTTCAGACATAGAATATGAAAACTTGCTAACTTTATTAAACAAAATAAAAGGCAAACTAGAAAATTGCTATGGGAACGGTAAACTATAAGCTTTCAAGAACAAAGTGTTTTAAAATAAAACTAAACAGAACTTCTTGACTTAAAAAATACTTAACATTTTAACAATCGGATGGAAAGATTTAATAAAATTCAACATCACTGAAGAGAGGATTAGTAGTCTAATAGGCAGGTCAGAAAAAATTATTCAGAATGGAGAACAGAGAAATGAAGAGATAGAAAATATGAAAGAGGACATAAGATATGGAGTATAGAGTGAGAAGTTCAAAATACATTTGTTAGCAGTTCTCAAATAAGAGAAAGAATGACATGAGACAAACACAATGTCTGAAATTAGAAAACAGATTTTAGGTGCTCAAAAATAAAATGGCAGATAAATAAAAACAGATGCACTCATAGGTACTTAAGTGACACTGTAGAAAATCAAAATCGAAAAGAAGAATTTTAAAGCAGTAACAATTTGTGACAATACGGATGAAACTTTAGGGCATTATGCTAAATGAAGTAAGTCAGCTAGAGAAAGACAAACACTGTATGGCATCACTTATATGTGGAATCTAAAAAAGCCAAATTCATTGAAACAGAGACTAGAACCGGCAGTTACTAGGGGCTGGAGGTGTGTGTGTGTCTAGAAATGAGGAGATATTGATCAAAAAGTACAGACTTCCAGGAGGCGGCCAGATGGCTCAGTTGGTTAGAGCGCGAGCTCTGAACAACAGGGTTGCCAGTTCGATTCCCACATGGGCCAGTGAGCTGCACCCTCCACAACTGGATTGAAAATAACAAGTTGCCACTGAGCTTCTGGAGGGGCGGCAGGATGGCTCAGCTGGTTAGGGCGTGAGCTCTCAGCGACAAGATTGCCAGTTCAATTCCCCCATGGGATAGTGGGCTGCATTCCCTGCAACTAAAGATTGAAAACAGCAACTGGACATGGAGCTGACCTGTGCCTTCTACAACTAGATTGAAGGACAATGACTTGGAGCTGATGGGCCCTGGAGAAACACACTGTTCCCCAATATTCCCCAATTTAAAAAAAAAAGTACAAACCTCCAGTTATAAGATGAATAAGTTCTGGGGATCTAATGTACAGCAGGATGACTAGAGTTAACACTACTGTATCATTATATACTTGAAAAGTTGGTAAGAGAGATCTTAAATATTTTCATCCCAATAACAACAACAACAAAATGGTAATTACATGAGGTGATGGATATGTTTGTTAACTAAACTCACGGTAACCATTTCACAATATATACATGTATCAAATCATCACAATGTACACCTTACACTTACATAATGTGGTATGTCAATTATATCTCAATAAAGCTGGAAAAAATTTAAAAAAGTAAAAGCTGCAAGAAAAATACTGATTTCCTTGAAAGGGATGATAGCTTGACAGTGCTTCTTAACAGCAGCAATAAAAGTCAGGATACAATAGAACATCTTTAATAGAACATCTTATGTTAAGAAAAAAATAAATGCTAATGTCATATTCTATACACAGTAAAATATCTTTCAAGGATGAGGTTGAAATAAAGACATCTGCAGACAAATGAATACTGAGTTTTCCATCAGTAATCCTCACAAGAAAAAATTACAGATGTTGTACTGGAGGTAGAAATAAAGTGAATCCAGAAAGAATAGATATAAGAATAAATTAAGAGAAAAGAACATGGCTAATATATGGATATCTCTTAATAACTGTTGACCATATAAAGCAACAATATCTTGTGTGGGTTTTTAGAAAATCAAGACAGAGTTCAAACAAACAATTTAAATAAAAGTTTGGGTAGCTTCCAAATTAAAATAGTGAGAAACAGTATAGAAAATACTCAAGCAATCCCCAGAAAGGCAAGAATAGATAGAAAAAGAAACTCTTCATAGAATAGCAGGAACAAATAGAAAATACAAAGATGTAATTACTCTAAACCTAAATGAATTGCATCCTCCAGGTAAGAGAAAAAAGAATGCCTGCTTGGATACACAACATTCCTCAACCACATGTTGTTTAAGAGACGTATCTAAATCATAAGGACAAACGATGGTTGAAAGTAAAAGAATTAAAGAGAGTGCACCTGGTAAATTCTAAAGAAAATGACTGGTGCAGCAACATTAATATTAGACAAAAGAAACTTTCAGGCATAAAGCACTACTGAAAAATAAAGCAGGTTGCTCTTCAAGTATAAAATATTCAGTTTCAATGGAGATGTAATATTTTAAAATTTACATACTTTTGAAAACATGTTTTCATAATATATGAAGTAAAAATTGACAGACTTCCCAGGAGAAATAGACAAACTCAAAATCATAGTATAATAGATTTTCACACACCTCTCTGTAATTGATAGAAAGAGCAGAAAACTTTAAGGAAATATGCAAAGAAGAAAATACTGGTGGGGTTATGCTTGATTTTTTTCCTTTTAAAATTTGTCTTCACCTCACACTTGATAGAATGGCTATTATCAACAAGAAATAACAAGTGTTGGTGAGGATGTGGAATAAACAGAATCCTGTGCACTATTGATGGGATTGTAAATTGGTGCAGCCACTAGGCAAAACAGTATGGAGTTTCCTCAAAAAATTGAAAATAGAACTACCATATGACTCAACAATTCCATTTCTGGGTATTTATCTAAAGAAAATGAAAACACAATATTGAAAAGACATATGTACCCCCCATGTTCACTGTACCATTACTTTCAACAGCCAAGATATGGGAACAACCTAAGAGCCCATTGACGGATGAATGGATAAAGAAGATGTGAAATGTATAGCGCGCGCGCGCGCACACACACACACACACACACACACACACACAGACACACACACATTGGGATATTTATTCAGCCACAAAAAACGATGGAATCTTGTCATTCACGACAACATGGATGGACCTTGAGGGCATCATGCTAAGTGAAATAAGATAGAGAAAGACAAATACTATATAATCTCTCTTATATGTGAATCTAAAAACAAACAAGCAAATAACAACAACAAAAACCAAGCTCATAGATACAGAGAACAGATTGGTGGTTATCAGAGGCAGGGGGTGGGAGATGGGAGAAATGGGTGAAGGGGGTCAAAAGGTTAAAAAAAATGTTTCCCCTAATTTAAAATTACAATTACAGTTGAACAGAAAACAGAGGAGCTGAAGCGAGGCTTCGTGTCTTGGGGGACTATGAAAATTGAGGTTGCCTGCCTGTTCCTAACTTCGCAGTGCCTATGAGTGATTGCGAGCAGCAGAGGGGGGGAGGAAAGAACGCGTGAATCAGGTGTTAACAACGTTTTTTCCCAACGTTCTCTTTCCTGCTTTCCCCAATAACTTCGGTTTTGGAAAGTCCCTTGTGCCGCTCTAAAGTAAGGCCAGCTTCCTCCCCCAGGAGTGTGCTGTGGCCCTGCCGTGGGCTGTGTCCGCTTTGATCCTGATTCCAGGAGGGAAATGACCCCGAAGGGAACTGGCCTCCAGTCCTGCAGTGGAGACAAGCACACTTCCAAAGATGTGAAAAATCCCACTTGTTCAAGGTCATTTTGCTTTCTGCCTGGGACGTATAAAGGGGCCCTTGTTCTCTGGGAGGGGCTGTGCGGTTTATCCTGGTATGAGGTAAAGGCACTTTATATTATTTTATTGTCTGTGCAGAATGAACTGTCACCTCCCTGATTATTACACAGGAGTCTTACAGTCTTACTTAGCATCAGAGGAACACATCCAGGGGCCCGAACAGCTCACCAGAGACTGAACTAACAGCGAAGTGTGGAAGAGAGCCATTCCAAGATGAAAGATGTTTTCCGGTGCCGAGTGAGGTGATGGAAAAATAAAAAGCCAGACAAGTATGTACACAAATGTAGAAAGGGTACCTCTTCTCCAACTTCATGCAGTACTTAGGGCTTGCTTTTGCAAAGTACCTTTCATACAAACTGTTTCCAAAACCACTTTACAGTTAATAAAAAGCTCTATATTAGCCATTTGTTGGTGCTCAGTAATAAATCACGGTAGAGGCAGAGGAAAAAATTACGTCCAGGAGATGACACTGCTGTCGACTGTCCGTGTGGTGGGGACAGGCTGAAAGTCCCGGGCTGGGGCACAGGAGGGCTGACCCAGTTCACTGCCCCAACTTTCAGGGTCTTACGCAACTCCGTCAAGCAAGGATAACTCCTTTCTGAGCAGTAGCCACAAAGATTGGCTTCTCGATATTTCTCAGGTTTCCCCCACCCCCTGTGGCCCCTGCATGTCCATTGTGCAATGTGAAGATACTAAAGCACGCACCAATTGCCACTCGTCAGGTCTGTTTTAAGTATAACTGAATTGAGGGTGAAAGGTTGAAGACATACACAAGACACAGAAATTTGGAAGAAGAAATTTGACTAAATTAACCAAGATCCATCCTCAATCTCGAGACACAACAAGAGATTTTCAAACAGCGAACCTATGTGAAGCAGAATTTATTCCATAAGCTGAAATAGAAACTGAAGTATTAGTTTTATAAGGTAGAAGAGAAAACTTTTCTCAGCTTTACTTTAAGAGCAAGCAATTTCTCTTTGGTGATTGCAAAATGGAAACAGTAGATGGCGATGCTGCTCTTATTCAGGGCACAATAGCTGTTAGAAGCTAGTGAACTGAGCCAAACATGATGGACCTAGAGGATATTATGCTGAGTGAAGTCAGAGATAACCGAATACCATATTATTTCACTTATACGTGGAATCTAAAGAACAGAATAAATGAGCAAACAAAACAGAAATAGATGCATAGATACGGAGAACAAACTGATGGTTGCCAGAGGGGAAAGGGGTTGGGGGATGGGTGAAAAAGGTGAGGGGATTAGGAAGTACAAATTGGTAGTTACAAAATAGTCACCGGGATGTGAAATACAGCATGGGGACTATAGTCAATAATGTAAAGACTCTGTCGGGTGTCAGATGGGTACTGGACTTTTTGGGGAATCACTTCATAGATTATATAAATGTCTAACCACTGCACTGTACACCTGAAACTAATATAAAAAAATATTGAATGTCAACTATAATTAAATACAGAGGGTGCCAAAAATGTGTACACATTTTAAGAAAGAAAAAAACTGTATTAAAATTGTAATACTCAATATATACAAATAACAAAAGATGAATACAAGTCGTGTGTATACATTTTTTTGGCACCCCTGGTATATATAAAAGATAATAAAAAAATAAAATCTGGGGTTAAAATGTTTCAGTTGTGTTAGAAATGTACATACTCTATCCCACCAGAAGCTAAAGAGTTTTCCTCAACTTTTTATGACCTTTTTATACCTTTCTGCAGTGTTAAGGTTGTACTTTTATACAGCAAGGTGTGCCCAGAGTAATAGGTGTAGGGTAGGAATTTATGCTAACCCCAGGCCATTTGCTCTGACCTCCTAATATACTCATCTAAGGAGGCAGTCAGGAGCTAACAAAAATCTATTGAATTACCAGTTTTGAAAAAAGTACTCTGGATATTTGTTTGGAAGAAATGGTAGGAAAATTGCCAAATTGATATATTTGCACAATAGCAAATTTCAGAAACCAATAATAAAAAAGCAACAACAATAATATTACAAATATATCCACCATTTATTGAGTGTTTGCTATGAGCCGGGCATTGTGCCAAGTATTTTACATGTCTGCTATTAAGTAATTTTTAAAAATTTATAAGGTAGATATCATTACTTCCATTTTACAGATGAGGTCACTGATTCTCAGAAAGTTTAAGGACTTTTCCTGAGGTTTTAGTCACTGGATTGGCCAGAATTCAATTTTAAGCCTGTCTGACTTTTTAATGGCTTCCCTGAATTATAAAAAGAATTTTTCTTACTTGTCTAAAGCCAGTCAAGATAAAGGCAAGTTTACTGTTTCCAGAATGAACCTTCAAAGTTTAAATATGAGATATATAAATTTCAGAAATGGGGAATGTGTGTGTGTGTGTGTGTGTCGGTGTGTGTGTGTGTGTACACACATGTGTGAATTTACTTTGTAGAAAAAAGGACAAAAAGTATATATAGAGTTGTATTTAACTGCAATAAACTGGCCCTAAGTGTCCCTGCCTGATTAAAAAAAAAAAAAAAGGGGAATAAAGGAGCCTGTGGGGTTAAAGGAAATACTTAAAAAAAATTTTTTTAGAACCTCCTGTATCCTATCCAAAATCAGATCAAATGTGTGTGTGTGTGAGTGTATATACCGGGGGTGCCAAAAAATGTACATACATGACTTGTATTAATCTTTTGTTGTTGGTATATATTGAGTATTACAATTTTAATAGTTTTTTCCTTTCTTAAAATGTGTATACATTTTTTAATACCCTCTGTATATGTGTGTGTGTGTGTCTTGAAAATAAGTAATATCAATAGCATATCTGCCTACTTTTAATGACATTATTGCCAATTCAAAAGACCTCTGTGGTACAAAAATAAGTTTTCACAAACTGCCATCTCATACATCAATGACAATCATCCTTAACCATTCTAACCTTAAATATAAGTTTATTTCAAGGTAACATTTTTTCCCACAGTGACACTAGGCAATAACGTTTTCTTATTGGCTAACTGCTAATTTATTTTGAGTCCATAACAATGCGTGGTATTAGAATCTTTTATGCTTCCATTCCAGGGAGGTTAAGGGTAACAGTAGATAAGCCCAGAGCCAGTACAAGGAAGCTCGTGCAGAGCGAGTCTGCAGTACAGAATACATGCACCTCCTTTGGGAAGTCAAAGGAACTTGTTAGAACCAATCAAATCCTTTTGAAATGCCAACAACGCAGCAAAGAATTCCCTGAGTATGTACTTGGAAAGTTAGTTACACTTCAGATGAGCACAAGGAGCAAATCACAAAAAAGGCCCCTTGTCTTTGGAATAGCTTGACTTTGAAAACTTAGGTTGGAAGAATAGGAGAGGCAGAAAAAATCTGCCAATCTAGTTGCCAGTTGGGGTTTGCTCATGCAAATCCTTTGAATGTGAAGTCAAGGCCAACTAAACCACTCTACATCTCCTTTAATTTACTTCAGGACAGTTCATGAGTCTTTATGGGGAAAAAGACAAGTCTGGGTGAATATGAACTCCAAACGTGACACAAGAATCCAGGCCCACCCCTCATGTTTACAAGGTTGTGGGCAAGAGTAGAAATGAAAGCCCTGTATCCTAGTTTCTCATTTTTATGCTATAAATTAAGCTTAAAAACTGTTCAATAAAATATGTTCTATCATCCTAAGTTGACAAATATGCCTTCCTAATGGCCCAAAGGGAGTCTAGATTGTCAGAGCCCTCAAGGTTCTGCCCAGTACATCAACTTTGAGGGAGAGGTAACTCCCGGCTGCCTAAGAGACCTTGTGTGCGTGTGTGCGGACCCCAGGTTACATGTCCATGTTATGTCCAGTCTCCTCACAAACAGCTGCCCTTGCCCTTCACCCCCTCTGGCCTTTTGAACTGCCCTTTGGAAGAAGGACTCAGAGAAGGAGATGGCACTTCTTCTACAAGCTGTCTGGGGCCGGTGGAGTGCGAAATTCTGGGGTCCATGTTTGAGTTTGGGGTGGGGTGAGGGCTCTAGTTCATCATGCTCCCTTGACCCTGCAGACTTTTCTCTCCATGGAGAGGGGCTCAGCCAGGGATGGCCAGGGCAGGGCACACAAAACATGGGGCCTGGCTGGGGCCTTCTTGAATGGGTCTAAATGCACCAAGTGTAAGATGCATCATAATTGGTCAAAAGAATCTATAAAGATCAGCTTACTCTTTAGAAAAGGAGGTCATGAGAGAAGATGGAAGACCAAGCACAGGAAAGGAAGGAAAAAGAATCAAGAAAACATCTCTCAGCAAAGCAAGAGGGGAGGAAGGTGATGACATTGCATGGCTCAGGCATGGGACACCAGAGATGAGCCAGGTGGCCTGAGGAAAGGCACTGGCCCCTGAACGGTGGACCCAGCATTTTAGAAACAAATTATGTTATGTGTGCATCTTTTAGAAGCATTGACATTTAAATAAAATTAAAACAAACAAACAAACAAGAAAAAACAGTGTCACAGGAGTTAACATTTTGGTCATTGGAAACATGAATTACAATCATGCCACTATTTCAAGTTAGGAGGCACAGAGATGCTCAGGGTCCCTCAGTTACATAGGGAGGGAAGGAAGAATGGGGAACCCCTCAGTGAGGCCTTTTGGGAAGCTGCACTGTTTTTATTTTCGCAGGCTGCAGCTGAACCTCAGGCACATTTCTACAGGAGGCCATTGTACATATACCCCCAATTAGGATGCAGCCTCTCCCTTCCGCCACTTTCTACTTCTACTCCTTAGTGTGGCCCATACGCAAACATTTCCAAGAGACACTCTAATTGGATTGTCCTTATCCACTGTGAAACCCACTGTTGGAACACAAAAATCTTGTCAGGCCCCCAGCATCCTCGTTCAGGTGGTGGCTACTAGCTGAGACTGAGCACTTCCAATCCACCCTGGCCAGGGTGACCTGCCACTTGAACAGTGGCTGAGGAAGACCTCAGGCTCACACGTCACCTAATTCGCATGCCCAGCTCCTTTTCCGAGGCTGTGTGAAGTAACCTTGGCTAGTCCAGATCTGAGGCCAGTAAGCTGGGAAGGTCAGGGGTTAATTGATTTTCTAAAACAAGGCAAACCTTGCCCATGATGTCTTTTAAAGCTCAGCAAAAGGCCAAACACACAAAGGAGACAACAGAACAGAAGGGGAGGCACCACAGTGGCCCAACATTTCCCTGTGTTCTACTTTGGCTTCTGCTCTGTGAGGTGAAATGTTTCGATTCAGTGGTCTCCAGGCCCTTTCGGGGGTACATTTCTCTGATTTGAATTCATGTCCTGGGATGCAGTGTCGTGTTCTGGAGGCGAACGCGGAGTGTATGCTGATGCTGTTGTAGCACCATTCCCACACAGCAACAGACTGTGCTCAGCTTTCATAACCCCCTTGGAGAGAGGCGTCACCTCCCTGTCCTCTTTCCTCTAAGAGCTAGTTGTGTGCCAGACCTCAGGAGGTCATTTGCAAAATCCACAGCTCAGAAAAAACACAGACCTTTGGTGACCACAGTGTTGAGGGAGCCTGGCAGAGGCTTTGCCAGGAGCCACGTTGTTGATACTGGCAGGGTTTCTGCCCTGATGTGGACAGGGCATGGGAGACCAGCCTCCCCTTGCTCTCACTCTGTTCCTGCTCCCCTGCTGTGCAGCAAGGCCTGAGTTTCTGAGACTCCCAGTGGGAGTTAAGCTGCTTGCCTCAGGCCAGGGGTTTGTGGCCTATGCCCGCAGTCCCCCGAGCCAGCCTTAATGTGCTCAGATGAGCCTGTGCTCGGAGACCCACAGCTGGAAAATGACTCAGGGCCAGCTGCAATCGGACCTGGGGCCAGTCAGGTCTTAATGAAAACTGGAACATTGCAGATCACACCTAAAATATACATCATATAAAACAAATGTAGTGGGACGATGTGAAGTATTAGCTGGGGTTCCCCACCTCTTTCCACCACTATGTCACTGCCAGTTGGGCTGAGACCCTTCAGTTTGGGGAGGAGTGTCAAGAGGGAGCTGGAGAACAAAGACAGCAAAGTCTGAGTTTTTAATTTCAAAGGACTTGGTTTCCACTATTTTAAGAACTTGAGACAATCGGCCGTACCTCGTACCCACCCCATCTTCCACCCGCACTAGATAAAGGCCCTAAGCTGGGAGAAGAAGTTGTTGAAAAGAGAAAGGACGCAATAGTTCTAATTGAATGTGCCTGTAGTGGTGCTTGAAAGGGAGGGAGGACTCTGAACCTGAGCCTATCCCATATTTCCTGGGCCAGATCTGGGGAAGAAATAATAACCAATGAGTTTGGTGGTTCCTGGGCAAGGTGACCCTGTGATTTGATTTGCACAGTGCAGCCTTAGGAAGCAATTCCACGTCCAGTGTGCTCTGTGAGGCCAACCGACCTAGGGGGAGTTCCTGGAGGCTCCAGCAGGCCCAGCCTCATTCTTCAAAGTGCTGGAAGAAAGTACTCAAAGGTTTTGATAGCCCTCTGATTAGGGCCCAGAGGAGAGCAGAAAGAGAGAGCCTACAAACCCTGGGGGACGTGGCTGTCAGATAAGGTGGGCTGAGCGTAACTTGTATGGACCTGACAGTTGGAGGCCAGGAGTCCCTACACATGACAGGAGATGCCTATGGGGCCATGTGAAGGGCTGGTGGCTGCCAAGGGCTAAGGTAGGAGGACCACAGACATCAGTGGAAATCAGGTGGCCTGCTCTCTGCATAGCACGGCCTTGGGAACACTCCCCAGCTCTTCTCTCTCGGTCCTAGGTTTTTGGTGGTGAGTTTGTGTGCGTAATCTTGTATTTTGTTTGTTTTATAACATTTTGAACATTATATTTTAGCATCTGCAGAGTTGCTCTCTCAGACCTAATAACTCACTCAGCATAAACGAAGAAACTAATCTGGATTTATCAGCCCCTCTTTTTAGAATGTGTGTGTGGGTACTTGTTGCCCTTTGCCCTTGGTTGCAATTCCAAGAGACGCAATGTCCCACTTAATATCCTGTTTCTACTAGATATTGTTATCACCATTTCACTCATGAAGAAAGAGCGGTTCAGAGAAGTAAGATACGTTGCCCAAGGCCATGCAGATAATGCCAGCAGAGGTGGGATTCACACTCCAAGCCTGCATGTTGCCCACGTCTTTCCTTTTCCATAGCCTGAGTCAAACATCAAGTTGTAGATGAAGAAATAATCCATCATAGAGTAACCTCTTTACTACAAGGGTCAGGGGCGGGAGGCGGGGAGGGAAAGACGGAGGGATGAAGAAGAGAGAGGAAGAGAGAGAGAGAAGAAAATCTCCATCAATTCCAAACAAACTTAAACCTCATAAAATGATAACAACTTTTTGCTTTATCCACAGTCACCCTAAATATAACACGTCTTACACTGAGTTCATGTTCTTTCTTCCACTCCATTCTTTGGGTATTTCTGAACTCTGTTGGTGGCAATACCAGACAAATAATGTCCCCCCAAATGACAAACCAGGTTATCATTTTTTACTTCTTTCTTCCCAACCCTCTTCTCTGCTGGTGTCAAACTATTAGCCTTCAGCGTTGCAACACTTCTTAGTAAATCCCTTTCTTCCTGTTTATTTCTTCTGCTGATACTTAAGCGTGGTGTCCAGACTTTTAATTTCTCAAATATCCCCCAAAACAATTCTGAAATAATATGTAGCATCTACATATTATCAAGCTTCCCTCTGAAATGTTTCATCATAATTTCAAATACTTGCAAAGGATCTAATCCAGCATATTATGAATACTGACATTTGAAAAGGAAAGCATTTTATTACTCATTATTACTCTTTAAAATGTATCCAATAAAATCTAAATACTAGTGATTGATATTTAGTATCATTCATTTTTAAACATGTTTTAACAAATGGTGTCAGTACAAATCGATACCTATGTGAAAAAATTTGAAACTCAGCCCAGATATCAAATTTTACACAAGAATTACCTCAAAAATATCATAGACCTAAATTTAAAACCTAAAACTATAAAACTTCTGGGAGAAAACCTTTGTAACCTTGGGTTTGTAAGGTGATTTCAGATGTGACACCAAAAGCACAATGCATGATATTCACAATAACCAAGACATGGAAACAACCAAAATGCCCATCGGTAGACAACTGGATTAAGAAACTGTGGTACATTTATACAATGGAGTATTACTTGGCCATAAAGAAGAATGAAATTTTACCATTTGCAACAATATGGATGGACCTAGAGAACATTATGCTAAGTGAAATAAGTCAGATGGAGAGATACATAAGCCATATGACCTCACTTATATGTGGAATCTAAAGAACTGAATAAATGAGCAAACTAAATAGAAATAGTCTCAGAGATATAGAGGAAAAACTGATGGTTGCTAGTTGGGAAGGGGGTGGGGATGAGAGAGAAGGTGAGGGGATTAGAAAGCACAAATTGGTATTCACAATATTGCCACAGGGATACGAAAGACAGTTTGGGGAATATAATCAATAATGTAAAGAATTTATAGGGTGTTAGATGGGCACTTGTCATATTAGGGAGACCACCTCAGGAATGATGTAGATGCCTAACCACTACACTGTACACCTGAAGCTGAATAATACGGAATGTCAACTATAATTTAATATATATAGTCACGGGATATGGAGTACAGCATAAGGAATAGTGTCAATAGAATTGTAACAGCTATATACGATGTCAGAGGGGTAATAGATTGGGGGAGGGGAGTTATCACTTTGTGAGGGGTGAAATGTCTAACTATTACATTGTTTTGTTCTCTTGAAACTAATTAAAAAATGGGGGAAAGAGCACAATACATGAAAGAAAAAAATTGATCAATTAGAGCGTATCATAAAAATTAAAAATTTTGCTATGTGAAAGACACTGTAAAGAGGATGAAAAGACAAGCCACTGACTGGGAGAAATATTTCTAAATCATACAGCTTGCAAAAGACTTATATCTCTCAAAACCCTGTAATACCGGTAGAAACAACAACAAAAATAAATAAAATTTTGACAAAATATTTGCACACTTCACTAAAAAAAGATATGTGTGGAGACCCAAGATGGCGGAGGAGATAAACACTGTGCCTGCCGCCTTCTGTGAACACATTAAAATTACATCTAAATTATAGAACAATTAACCTGGAGAACCATCTAAAGTCTGGCTGAACAGAAGTTTTATAACTAAGGATATAAAGAAGCCACATCGAGAGGGGTGGAGGGGTGGAGACTCAAATCAGGCTGGTTCCAAAACTTCATGTGGTAGATGAAAATTGGGAGGGGTACCTCAGCTGCGGAAGTTCCCCCCAGAGGAGCAAAGGACCCCAGCCCCACTCCAGGTTCCCCAGCCCGCAGGACTGGTGCTGGGAAAAGGAGCCCCCACAACGTCTGGTTGTGAAAAACAGTGAGGATTCCAACCATCCGGGTAGGACAGAAGGCTGCAGGAAACCCAGACATCCTCTTAAAGGGCCTGTGAACAGACTTACTCACTCAAAGGCACACACCTTGGGCTCCAACGAAGGGACGGTAATTCGGGGGACATCAGAAGCATACGGGGGGATGGGGTGGGCAGACTGAGGTGTGTGGCTCCCAGGCCAGGACTGGAGGATAGTCCCATTTATCTGTGAAGGGACCTTCTCCTGTGCAGCCGGCAGGCGGGCCACCATCTTTAATATGTTGGGCCCTCCCCCTACGCTTACGGCCAAATCTGAATCTGATTGGTCTGGTGAGCTCCCAGGCTCTGCCGTGCTGACTCACTGGAATCCTGCCCCACCCAACACCCCCAACGTCCAAGGCACTTTTTCCCGAGCAGCCAACCATACCCACATTGCACTCTTTCTTGAACAACTATTGGAGTCCATGGGCCCCAAGACAGCAGTAACTGGCCTCAATGTGCTCTGAGACTTTTGCTGAGTAGCTGTAGGCTCAACACTGGCACTAAACCAGAGTCTGTATTAACCTGGTGACCACAACGCTTCCCACTGTAGTGATTCCCTGAGACACTGCCTCACTCAACTTGCATACCACATGAGGCTTTATCAGCAGCTGAAGTTTAAGGGAGCTGGCAGGTGGCAGCAGGACTTGGGGCATCCTGGCTTTTTGCAGTTATCCAGGGCTGAGTACTGGAGGCAGGTGTCCCTGGTTTGCAGTGTGGCCTCTCCTACAAGCCTCCAGGTTTAGCATAGACAGCAAAAAACCATGGATCTCCTACTAGGTAGTCCCCGGCTGGTCACAGGCAGTGGGTGACCTGGGCCTGCACCCGAGCCCCTTCCAAGAGGTCCCAGAAACAACATAATTGTAGGTTGGCTTAAGACCACAGCAGAGCACCACTCAATTAGCCCCACAAGCAGCACACACAAAGGGTGGCCTCAATAGGCAACAGAGCCTGCTGGGGTGAATCACAGTCAGTAGGGTAAGCCCTCCATACAGTAGGCCGTGAGCTGTAGATGTGGCCAAACCCCACAGCCAGCCAGCCTGAGGGTCAATCCCACTCACTAATGTGCCAATAGCAATTAAGGCTCAACTATAACAGGAGGGCACACACAATTCACACAAGGGACACTCCTGGGGCACTTGGAGCAGGTAACCAGGGAGTCTGTGTCCCATAGGACACCTAGTGCATAAGGTCATCTGGTCAAGACTGAGAGACATAACGGATCTGCCTAATACATAGAAACAAAAACAGGGAGACAGCCAAAATGAGGAATCAAAGAAACACGTCTCAAATAAAAGAACAGGAGAAAAGTCCAGAAAAAAACTAAACATAATGGAGGCAAGCAACCTACCAGAGACAGAGTTCAAAACAATGGTTGTAAGGATGCTCAAGGAACTTAGTGAGAACTTTAACAAAGAGATAGCAAGCATAAGAAAGGACATAAAAACCATAAGAAAAGAACCAGTCAGAAGTGAAGAATACAATAACTGAAATGAAGAATGCACTAGAAGGAATCACCAGCCGACTAGATGAAGCAGAAGACCCAATCAGTGATTTGGAAGATAAAGTAGCAGAAAACATCCAATCAGAACAGCAAAAAAAAAAAAAAAAAAAAAAAGCATAACAATATTTGCATCATGGGGGTAGGACCCGGTATGATATGATATGCTATGCTATGCTATGATATGATATGATATATTATAGACTGGGTCTTATGTTATATTAAAATAAGACTGGGTCTTATATTAATTTTTGCTCCAAAAGACACATTAGAGCTGATGGTCCGGCTAGGTCTTATTTTCGGGGAAACACGGTATATACAATGGAATATTGTCCAGCCAGGGAAGAGAATGAGTTCTTGCCATCTGTGGCAGCATGGATGGACATGGAAGATGCTGTGCTGAAGAGTATTATCAGACAAAGACAGATGCAATGTGATTTTGCTTATATGTGGAATCTAAAGAACAAAATAAACAAATCAGAAACAAACTCATAGATACAGAGAACATTTTGATGGTTGCCAGATGGGTGGGGGGTTGAAAGTGTGGGTGAAAAAGGGGGAAGGGATTAAGAAGTACAAATTGGTTGTTACAAAGTAGTCACGGGAATGTAGGAATATAGTCAATAATATTGTAATAACTATGGTGTCAGATGGGTACTAGATTTGTTGGGGTGATAGATGAGAGGAGGGTTGGGGACACTAAAAATGGTGAAGGGATTAAGAAGTACAAATTGGTAGTTACAAAATTGGTAGTCATGGGGATGTAAAGTAAAGCATGGAGAATGTAGTCAATGAATATATTAATAACTATATGTGAGTAATAGACTAGTCAGGGGGATCACTTCTTAAATTATATAAATGTCTACCACTAGGCTGTACACCTGAAATTAATATAAAATAATATTGAATGTCAACTGTAATTGAAAAATTTTAAATGGGGGGAAGGGGAGGTGAAGGGAAATAAGAGGTCCAAATTTCCAGGTATAAAACAATTAAGTCATGGGGAAGTAATGTACAGCATAGGGAATATAGCCAATAATATCGTGATAGCGTGGTCCGGTGTCAGATGGTGGCTGGACTTATCATGGTGATTATTTCTTTAGGTAGATAAATGTTGAACAACTATGGTGTACCCCTGAAACTAATATAATATTGTATATTAGCTATATTTTTAATAAATATCTCAAAAAAAGATATGTGGATAGCAAATAAGCACATGAAAAGATGCACAATGTCATTAAGAAAATGCAAATTAAAACTACAGTGGGATACCATTAAACAGCCATTTGAATGGTTGAAATTAAAAAACAAAAATCTGACAATATTAAGTGCTGATGAAGACATGAAGCAACTGAAACTCTCATATATTGCTGGTGGGAATGTAAAATGGTACAGCCCTGTAAAAAAGTACAACCAACAGCCTGGTAATTTATTTTAAAGTTAAACATGTACTTGCTACATGACTCAGCAATCCCACTTCTAGGTATTTACACAAATAAGCTGAAAATCTATGCTCACACGGAGGCCTGTATACAAATGTTAATAGGAGCTTTAATGATAATGGTCCAAAAAACTGGAAATAATTCAAATGTCTTTCAACTGGTGAATGGAAAAACAAACAATGGAATGGTCTATCTACACAATGAAATACTACTGAAGAATAAAAAGGAATTAACTATTGATGAGCACAATAAAATGGTTAAAGTCAGACCTCAGAGTGTTTATGAGTCCATTTATATGACATTTAGGAAAAGATAATACTATAACACTGTGTCAACCCTTGATACAGAGGTTATCAATGGTTGGGGTTAGAGGAAGGAGAGACTACAAAGAGGCAGCATATAAGAATTTTTTGGGTGATGAGGTTATTCTGCATCTTGATTGTGGTGGTGAAATCATTTGCCAAAATCCATAGAACAGTAAACTACAAAGAAGGAATTTTAATGTATGCAAATTAATATATATACATATATATGAACTATATCATCTTTAATATTAATAACAGAAGTTTACATCATTCCTTTTTTCCTTTAAATTTGCATTTCCATTGTACCCCCTCCAAAAATTTTATCCTACTACATTTTTATACTTGAAAGTCTGTTACTGATAACCCCATTACACTTCTCTTTTACAACGTATATACAGATTGAAAATTAAAACTTCTTTAAAATTTTCATGTGATCGTAAGTCTACATGCGATTTTAAAATGCTGGTTAGAATTATTTCTGTCGTCCAGAGTAGTTCAGAATGGACCAAAATAAAAATACATTATAAATTTCGGCAATAAATATAAATTTATATAAAAAAGACACACATCTTTTCTATCTGTTAGATTGGATGCTGCATGATTCCTGAATCAATGAATAAGGCCAATAAGACTTGTAAAATGTGAAAAAAAAAAGTCAAAATTTAGAAATCTATTTCCTAATGAGATGGATGTTTATATTTTGACTTGTCCCTTTGTTTGCATCTTCTCCCTCCCTGCCCCAAGTCTTTTTACCCCAGGACATTTTACCCCACAGTAAAATTCTGGATGGTGACACAGATTCCTCTCTTTCACTGACAAGTCTGAGGAAAGAGAACACATGGAGGTTGAAGGTTTGCTTGGGTAGCACCTGGATACCTGCTGCTTTGAAGTTCATCCTTCCCCATCTCTGCCTGGGCCATTCCAGCAACTTCAATCCCTGGCCTCCCATCTAGTCTGTCCCGCATCCAACCATCAGGCTTCTATCTCTGAATGACAGACTTGACCATTTTCTCCCATGGCCTACAAAGTTCACTGTCAAATCTTCCCTCTCCCCTCCCACTCTCCATACACAACACCCTCTTTATCTACTGTATCCAAATTCCTGAGCTGCTTCCTTCACAACCTGGGTCATGAACACCCCATTATACCCTTATCTGCGCCCCTCTGCCCTTAACCCCCATCTCCCCTTCTAGTCTGAGCACTGAGAGGTCCGTGTATTTTATTTCTCGATTCTACTCCTGTGCTGAGTAGAGTGCCTGTTCTGTGAGAGATGTTTGGGGAAAGCAGAAAATTGAATGAGAAAGGGAAAGAAGAACACCGTTCTTTCTTTCAAAATTGCCATAAAATGTTTCCGTATGGAGTAGAAAGAGACAGAGAGAGCTCACACCTATCAAACATTAAGGTTTATAGGTCCCGAAAATGATTGGTCCACGCCTGTGTGGCATTTTAATATTTTTATGGAAAGGACATGCCAGATGTGGGCCTTGCCTTTTTGGGTTGTAAAGTCTGATTGGGAAGGGGCCATGTGTGTGTTCTCTCCATTTCTTCACACAGGGTGGGCTCTAAATATATATTAAATGACAATGAATTGCCAGAGGGTTAGGCTGGTTTGTTAATCTTGGCGCTCAGGTTAACCATGGTGATGTTAATAACGAAATTCCCTTTCTGAACACAGCCCCTTTTCATCCACACTATGACAGAGTGTGGCTTTGAAGTCTCGTTTTATGAAGGGGAGAACAAAAAGAATGTTAGTGTTATAAAGTTCCAATACTGTGTTTCCCACAAATGCATCTTTTAATTGTACTTCCATAAAAACTGCTCGATTGCAGTAGATAGGGATAGCTCTGATTCTGTCCAAGAAGGAAACTGAATGAAGAGAACATTTGCCAAGTCTCTTGGAGTGTGCAGATTTGTACAGCAGCTTCAGCCTGCGTGGGAAGGCTGCATGCTGTACCCTGGACTCTGAATCCAGTTTGTGCCAGCAGAAGGGACCAGTAAGTCTCAGAGGGAGGGGAATGCCATGGAGTCAAGTGACAGCACCAGTCACCAGCCTTAATGATGAGATCAAGGTCCAACCACAGAATGCCTTTGGGCTCCTGGCTCCTTTCTCCCACCCATGAGAGGTTGACTGGCACCCTTACAATATTTCAGTTTGACTTATTGTAAAAATCCACAAGTCTTTATTCAATTTGGCATCTCCATGGCCTCTCCAGATAATGTGTCACAGACACATATGAGCCTTTTGGAAGCCCTGGGGCTTCCTGGCAAAGTGAGTAAAGGAAGCCATTAGCAAAGGCAGCCACAGGCCAGCGAGTTGGTTACCATCCATTGTCAGCCTGACTTTCCTTCTGGTCCCAGGCCCATAGTTGCTCAATGACACACAGCTTTAACAGATCTCCCAATTTACCGAGAGTCCCAGCAGCTTTGAAGGGCTCAGTGCCTAAAAATGTAAAAGCTGTAGATGGAATTAGTCTGGAAATTCAAGTAGAGAAAGTTGGTGGCTTTTTAACGGAAGGAAGACAGGGTTATATACAAACGGGTGGAATCGGGGGAGGTTGAGGGAGGGTCAGAGAGAAATTAATGAGTGTTCAGCAATTAAAAAAAAAAAAGACTACTTCCCTTTCTCCTGTGGCCAGCTGGATATGGTGCAACCCTCCATTATTAAAAGTCCTTAGAAGAAAGCTAAGAGCACAGAGACTTCCTAGTGTCTTACTTTGGCCTGGTGGCAGTGGCAGCTGGAAAGAAAGACGGAGATTTGAAGAATGAGAATGGGTAGAGGAGAGGGCAGGTTTCAGGAGGGGGGAGATGCTGATGCCTTAG
The DNA here is from genome assembly GCF_057876585.1 of Rhinolophus sinicus. NCBI lineage: Eukaryota > Metazoa > Chordata > Mammalia > Chiroptera > Rhinolophidae > Rhinolophus > Rhinolophus sinicus. Next base: position 88,583,760 of record NC_142503.1, read on the forward strand.
CCTTCCAGAGCCCAGATTCCCGGAAGTAGGGAATATACTACCTTTCTGGGAGAGGGAATGGTGCTAAAAGGGGCAGGCAGGCCTAAGAGTAGCCCAGGAGCCTAAGGATATGTTGCCCATTGCTATGGAGCGGAGGGAATGACGTATTGATTCTAGGGAGCTGTGACAGGAAAAGAATCCAGCCCTGGATCACGCCTGTGCCTCCTCTACTATTTCCACCTCTGCCCACAGTTCCTTGAGAAAGAGTGGTAGCCCCTTAAAAAATTGTAGCACCGTGTGTATTTCTTTAACCTTTCTCCCATATTCATTCTGAGTATCATAGTATGATACCAACCCCGGTGAAGAAAGCTCTGAGAAGTTGTAAAGTTTTCAGTTCAGGAACATAAGGCAAAAAATGAGTCAGGACAAGAAATAGACTCATACTCTCAGATCAAGTTGGGACGGACCACAGGAAGGCTCTGGATACAACGCTGTTATTCTAAAGATGATTGAAACAAAACAACAAACATTTCTTTCCTGAGTCACGCAGACAAAGTAGTAGGAGAATCAGAATAAGAATCTATGCTTAGTGATTGTTAATTCAGTACAATTTCTTCTTCACCAGGCTTTTAGCACTGGTTCCATAGTAACGTGTGTGTGTGTGTGTGTGTGTGTGTGTGTGTGTGTGTGTGTGTGTGTATGAGAGAGAGAGAGAGAGAGAGAGAGAGAACTGGGCACCCATGGGCCCACGTCACACCCACTCACACTTGTAGGCTGCTCTGTATTAATCCTTAGCAATGACACACTTGCCATTGGTGGGCTCTCTGATCTCACATATACACGTATCCCCAGCCTGGCTGTGGTGATGGACAAATATAGCCAAACCTGCTAAAAGAGGTGTAGCTATCCTAGGATGAGGATGACTCACTGACCTCACAGCTGGCTAGTTCAGGAAATGGTTCACTTCCCCTGGAAGAAGTCACTGACCCTTAATATATTTTGGTCCCTTGATTGTTGATAGGAGGGACCCAGGCTTGAGACTTTGTGATATAGGATTTTGAAGGTGGGAAGCAATGCAAATTCCTGCTCTGGGTAGGGTTGTGTCTTTCTGAAAGCCTGTTGTTTCCCTGACCTGCTCTGGCCCTACCAAATTCATGGTAGCAAACGGCCTCATTTGGCCCTGTCTTTAGGGGCTTAATTGTCCTTCATAGACAAACACCATGAAGAAAGATGTGAAATTAGTTTACTAAATACCAATTACCTATACATTAAAATTTAAACAGTACAGGTAATTACTGTAAAAAAATTAAAATATATAATTTTTAAAAAGTCTCCTTTGAACATTTATTAGAGATATGAATGCCAACCCAGCGATGATTAACATAAGCTGGACCTCACTCTTTTACATCTTAATTATGTTCCATTTGCACCAAGGAATTGAGATTTGATTCCTTCTAAACTGTGCTATTGGCTGACCTTGCCGGCATGAGGTCATTAAAAACCAGTAATTCCTGCAGACACTACACATTTGAGCCATTATTTGTTTTACTCTTCCTCTCTGCTAAAGCATCTGTTATAGGTGGCATTGTTCCAATCCCACTTAATCAACAAATTAAACTTTCCCAGGAACAAAGAATCGTCCCTGAAATTTCTTCAACTGCCCTGGCTTCGCCTGGACACACTTACAAACGCACCCTGCTAAAACTGAGCAGTGACGAATGCTACCAAAAATGGGTGTTCTGAATCTTGCTTGGTGGTCTCTCTGGTTTGCCCTGGGGCAGCAGCCCACATACCACAGAGAATGTGATCTACAGATGGGGACTCAAGCATCCCGCAGGCAGGGCCAACTTGTGGGCACTATTAAATAATGCAAGAACCTCGGAAATGCTAACTATTTAAATCTCTCATTGTCCCACAGTTTATTGCTGGAGCCACACAGTAAATGCTTTCTCTGCTCCCCCCAAAAACACATTATCATGGTTCTCAATATTGATGAGTTAGTCACAATGTTTTTACAAAATGTGCTTTTAAAAGTTAACCTAACGTAGGCACGTTCTCCCCTTAGGCTCTCTTGCTTTTTTCTTTACATTTAGTTTTATTTTATTTTTAACCCAGAGTATTTTCTGACTCCAGCTCATATGTAAATACCAAGACTCTCTTTCCTGGCTGGCTTCATTCCATGATACCTCACTTTCCAAGCTGCTTATGGTGCTCAGGTATTATACTTTTGCTTCTTACTGCACGTTGTTTTTTTTTTTCCCTCTGTACCAAGAATGACAAGAAGAAAAGTAATTCATAATACTGAAAAGTTACCCAAAATGAACTTTTGGAGAAGGAAGCCCAAAACAAGCCTGGATGGAGGTAAAGTCCTCTGGCTCCCAAGACTCATACTTTGCTTTCCTTTGATCAAGGTATAGTTTGGGCGTGTTCCTAAGAACTTTACTTTTTCTAGAAGATTTAGGGAGGGAGAGGCTGGTGTGACTAGGAAAGGAAGCTGACATTTCTGGTTTGGCAGGGATTAAATGCTGTTTGGCAGCTATCTGAAGAACGAGGTGTAGAAAAAAATCAGCCAAATTGTTGAATAAATTAATTTTGACACATAACAGTAAAGACAGTTGGAGGGTACACCGAAAGAATTTGTTCCACCTCTTCTTACCAAGACTCTCTCCATATGGAGAGAAGTGAGGGAGACAATCAGTCATTTGAGTTTCTCGATCTGAACGTGGGAGAGTGTTGACTGCAGGCCAACCAGGAGCAAGTGCGGAACGGAGGTAGAAATGAGCGCCTTCTCTGTGTCTGACTCTATGCGTGGAGTTCTAAATGCCTTACTTCACTTAACCCCAGCAACAATTTGGGGAAGGTGAATAAAGTAATACCCACTTTGTCACTGAAGTGATTTGCCAAGGTCATGGGTCATGGAGATAGTGCCTGTCAGGCTAACCCTTGTTGTCTAATACTGAAGCCTATTGTCTTGGTCGGCTGTTACACTGCCTCGGGAGCCCAGATGTGAAATACAAAGTTCTCTTCATGTCCAGTTGATAGGAACTTCTTTACTCACTGATGAAGACCATTTAGAACTGATTTTTTTCTAGAATGCCCAGAATTTACCCATATGAAACCCACAAATTCAAATCAGTTTTCCCCCAAATTTAAACAAACTATTTCAAAAGCAGTTTTCATATTTAGAAATAACGATGAACTACTCTCCTGCCTCCAAAGGCACTGCTACAGACTAAATATTTGTGTCCACATAAAATTCATACGTTGAAACCCAATCCCTAATGTGATGGTATCAGAAGATGGGGCCTTTGGGAGGTGATTAGGTCACGAGGGCAGACTCCTCATGAAAGGGATTTGTACCTTTATAAAAGTCACCCCAGCGAGCTCCCTTGCCCCTTCTACCACGTGAGGACACAGTGACAAGACTGTCATCTATGAACCAGGAAGTGGACTCTCTGCTGTTGTCTTGATCTTGGACTTCCCAGCCTCCAAAACTGGGAGAAATAATTTTTTGTTGTTTATAAGCCACCCAGTCTATGGTATTTTTATTATAGCGACCCAAATAGACTAAGATAGGCGCATAAAATAAATTTCACTTTCCTCTGCTAACTAGGAGGCAACATTCTTTTCAGATCCTGTGATGGGCTAAAGAGGAGCTATATTTTATTTTAGTCTTTTAGTGACTTCTCCTGGAGCTGCTAAGGTGTTAATATCTTTGTACATCAGTCTTTTAATGATTAACTCGGGGGGAGAAAGAAAACCCTAAAACCATTCAGGACCTGTTGCAGGTATTCCGCTCCTTTATTTAAGGACCATACTTTCCAAATCTGATCTCTAACCAAACCTTGGTAGAAGGGCCTCCCTTTGGCCATTCCCCAAAGTGTTTTCCCAGGCTTTTGGGGGAATCCTTCCTCTATGAGCTTGAAATGTAGTCAGATTGCCTGAGACTTCTACAACACATAAGTCAAGGGTTTCTCTTCAAGTTTGACAAGTGATTTTTACTTCCTTTTGCACAGGTAAAGTGCACAGAGAAGTGTTCAGAGCCTCATGTAAAAATCTTTTCAGAAAACAAAAACTCAACACTTAAAAAAAAGGGGGGGGGGGCAACACCACAATGGAAAATAACTTTGTCATCTGTTTCTCGTTATTTTCTTATCTGTGTCTCATCCTTCATTTTGATAGGTGAGGTTTTATTTTTAGTCTCTTGTCTTTCAGGCTAGCGGGCTCTTGCTGTGGTTTTCTGTACATTTTCACCTCTATTCTCGTCAGTACACTTTTAATGCGAGATTGTTTGGATTATTGACTTGGCTGCTCAAGTTTAAGTGCTGCTGGCATGCACAGTGCTGGGTCTGTGCTTAAAGCATGTGTGTGGGGAGCAGTGTGTGTAAAACTGAGTTTCAGGGTTTTGGTTATTCCACTCAGCATTTCCATTTTTGAATAACTTTGTTTTTTAAGCCATCCTTGTGGCAGGTCTGATTCATGACTATCAGAACTGGAGTGAATTTCTCACCACCTCTTTTGGAAAAAAATGCCTCTTTATGTGGGAGCAGGTTGGAGGAGGGGTCCACTTTCCTGCTGCTTTAAGAACCAGGATTAAAGAAGAGACATAGAAGGTTATCAGGATATTTGCTAATTGCTATCAGAATATTTATTAATCGCCGAGTTACTAATTTGCTTTTCAATGTGCTCGTATGATCTTTCTCCCTGGTTACCAGTACTATTTTCTGGAACTTATGTCTTATTTTGTGTATTGTCAGATCTTTCTGTTTGCCTGTTTTTCTTTTCCTTTGTGAAAGGATAACCACATGGTGGTGATGTTTTACTAACCCAAATTTCTTGAATGTCTTTTTTTCTCCTTGTACATCTTCACAGGGCATGGGAGACCGGAATGAGTTGTGGCACGTTGGTTCATATTCGGATATGAAATGGATACATAGAGCTGCGGAGGATTCTGAAAGCAAAGTGGTCCTTGGGGAAATCTTGTGTTTGGATTACATTTTCTTTGTTTAGTAAAGCCCATGTGACTTCTAAACATTAAGAATCCTCATTGGACATGGCAATTAGGAGAAAATATTTTTCTGTCCATTTATTGGATAATTTTGATGCTAAACCAAGCAGTACTTTAGGGTAACAGCTTCTGGGTGGGCAAACATATCTTAATAGGACTCATTAACTGGTGGAAGGGATAATTCTAGTCTCTAGCTTGGAAGAAATGCATGGTGGCTTAAAAATTCATTCCAACAGACTCTTACCCTTTGCTGAGCTCCTCCCAGGGCAACTGAAAAGGGACACAGTGAAAGCCTGGTATTTTCATAATGCCATTGCTTAAATAGGAATGAAGGCTGTTCCCACAGGGAAAGTCTGTCCTGGTCCCAGCAGAGGACAATAGTGGCAGTCTTTGGCAGGCTCAGTCACCTTTTAGGGAAGCTTTTTAACCCAAAGTTTTCTTTTACTCCTTTATTTCTCCTTTGATAGTCCATACCTATCTCGTCAATAAATTCTGCGGGCTCTACCTCCGCTACATCTGGAAGCATCTCCTTTCCACCACCTCCATTATGTCTCCCCTGGATTATTGCAGTGACCTCCTCTCTGGTTCAACTTTTGCCCTTGGCTCTCCACAGGCAGCTCACAGAGAAGCTAGCTAGGGGAGAGATCAGATCACTTCATTTCCTGTTTAAAGCCTGGTAATGGCTTCCCCTTTCATTCAAAATAAGATTTAACTCTAATAAAATTCAATCTCTTTATATAGGCTTCAAGTTCCTTCACATCCCCCATCTCTCCAGCACCCCGCCCACATCCTTCTCTTTCTCTCTCTCTGCATTCCTCTCTATTAACCTCTTGTTCCCATGAACATTCCAAGTTCAATCCTTGTTTGAGTCCTTTGCACTTGCCGTTCTCTCTGACTGGAAGTTCTCGGCCCAGATTTTTGCATAGCTGACTTTTTGCCATTCAGGTCTCAACTCTTCAGCCTTGCCCCAGCCATTCTCCACCAGGGTCATTAGTGGGTTTAGTGTCTTCATAGTCCTTGCCACCAGCTGACATTTTCCGGTTTACCCTTATTTTCTGCCTCCTCTCTAGTATATACGTTACACACCAGTGGGACCTTGGACACTTTTTCCTTGCTGGAAGCTCAGTACTTAAATAACATGTGAATATTTTAGGTTCTTAATACAGTATTTTTCAATGGATGAAGAAAGCAAGAAAGAGTACATACCCAATAGTACCTACAGAAGATAGTAAACGGGAGATAAAAGGTTTCACTGCCTAGTCATGCTTGCTTTTATCTTCAATCTTCATTTATTTGTGCATTTAAGATATGTTTAATTGCTTGCTATGTGTTAGGCACTGTTCTAGGTCGTATTAACAGAGCATAAACCAAAGAAGGCCTGTACCCTCAAGGGCATGCATTTTAGAGTGAGGACAGAGTTAACAAATATACAGAATATCAAATGGTTCTAGGTTCAGTAAAAACTTTAAACCAGGTTAAAAGAATAGCTAATATTGGGGCAGGTGTGAGAATCTGCAATTTTAAAATAAAGGGTCATCAAGAAAGTCTTTTCACAAGGTAACATTTGAACGGAACAAGACATGTGGCTATCTGTGGGAAGAAAGTTTCAGGCAGGGCGTGTCCACAGACCCTAAGTAGAAGTCAGCCTGGTATTTTCCAGGAACAGCAGAGTCAGCAATAGCAGATGTGGAGTGACTGAGGGGTAACAGAAGTTAAAGAGTTGGGGATGGGGGCAGATCACAAGGGGACTTGTGGGCCATTGCGAGTGACACAGGAAGCTGCAATTGTAGAGCAAAGTGGAGAAGTAATCAGACTTACCTTTTTAATGAAGCACTTTGGCTACTGTGAGGTGAACAGACTGTAGAGGGTCCAAGGGTGGAAGCAGAGAAGTCAGTTGGTAGGCTATTGCAGTAATTAGAGTGAGAGGGGACGTGGTTTTAGCCCAGGCATTGGCAGTGGACGGGGCGAGAAGTGGTAGCATGTTCATATATAATGAAGGTGGTACCTACAGGATTTGATGTAGAGTATGAGAGGAGAGGAGTCAGGATCACTCCTTGAATTTGGGCGGGATGGTCTCAGAGGTCCCATCCAGCCCCAAGGTTCCATTTGCACCTGATATGCAACAGAAAGAAGCAGCAGGTTGTGGTTCCATATTTGAGATATGGACATTTCAAAGACTCGTAAAAACTGGAGCAAGCAGCAAGATTCATAAACAAGCTTACTCATCTGGACAGCCACATTTAGCCCGAGGAGCACAAGAAATCATAGCGAACTGGGTCTCTCTTCAACAATTACTTTGCTAATCACGTGGACACTGAGTTCTACAAATGACTAGATTTCGCTTTTCTGTGTTGGCTAGTGGAAAGCTTAATGCTACTTCCCTTTTGTACAGGTAGAAAACACAGAGAAGCTTTTGCTATATAACAAATCCCCCCAAAACTTACCATCTTAAACAACAAACAATATACAAACTATTGGTTTAGTGGGTCAGTAAATTTGTCCTGGACTCAGTCGGGTAGTTTTTCTTACCTGTTTTATTTATGTGGCTGCAGTTATCCAGTGGCTCAATGGGCACTGGCTGTTGGCTGGGCCAAATGTCTCCAGCAGCCTAGCCCATGGTTCCTCACATGGAGGCTGGGTTCCAGAGCTGCAAGATATTTTGAGGAGTAGCCTCAGAAGCTGTACAATGTCACATCTACTGTATTCTATCGGTCACAGCAAATTGCAAGGCAGCCATGAATCTTCTTCTGATGGGAGGAGCTGCACAGAATTTGTGGTCATTTTTAATATACCAACATTCCAGATCTGTGGTTTAGAAAAAGTATAGGAATTGATTGTACAAATTTTGTATTCGCCTCACTCCTGGCTCTTTTATATGTCCTATGCTTATTTGCACTTTATTGCACTTTTCCCCTCTGCTTATTTATGTTATCTTGTTATCTTTTATACATATTACAAAACTATCTTTAACCCTGTTATTTGTTATACCTTACAATAGACTATTTTTATACTTTGATATCTGGGATGCGTTTAAAGAGTTTTAAAGTTTTAAGAACATTGCCCTTAGCTATCTGTGAATGTCTATGGTACTTCTCAGCTTCATATGAAGTCAAAGTTAGTTATTAGATACTTGAGGGAGCTAATATCTTCCAATCTGGGTCTGGCTAGCACTCTCTCCAAATACTTCTTCCATCTTCCTTCAATGAAAAGAGGATGTTACAGCATGCAAGAGTGACAAACCACAAGAATTGCTTCAATGTACACTATGGGAACACTCTATTTTAGTTTGATCTCTGTGATTTGATGGACTTTGAAACCCATTCCCTGGAAAGAAATAAAAACTTTAGAGCTGGAGAATTTAGGAAGAAACATGATCTGTTTTGTGTGGTTTCCTTCTTTTTCCAAGTAGCTAGAGAATGAAACAGATCCAGTTGTAAAAATGAACACTGATGTCCTTACCAACTGGAAAATGATCTATCGTGATCAGGTTTCTTTGAGAGTTTCTCGCTATCTCTCCTTATGTATAACGACCAAACCGAATTCCAGGAAAGCTATTGTGTTCTGGAAGACACGCTGCCCACTCAAACTGACTTTTCTGAGCACGGGAGCTGCTGAAAAGACCTTGTTTTCTAAATAACTAGAAGAAATATATTTCATTTAAAAAAATTCACCAGATACCAAAATGGCAGGATTTGGGTTGGAGCACCCCTACATTTCTAATGCCTTGGCTAAAAACACTCTCACCTCACTCAAATTATTGCAATAGCTTCTCACAGCCTTCCCTGCTTCCACCCTTGTTTCCCCTACAGTTGGTTCACACTACAGTAGCCAAAGTGAGCCATCAATGGATCCCAAATAGCCAGTATTTTGATTTCTTTCCCCACTATAGATTAGTTTTGCTTATTCTAGAATTTCTACAAGTGGAATCATTCTGTGAGTTCTCCTATGTAATCCTCTTTCACTCAGCATAATATTTTTGATATTCACCCATGTTGTTGTGTTTGCTCATTTTTATTGCTGAGTAATATTCCATTGTATCACTATGCCAGTTTGTTAATCCATTCTCTTATTGATGGACAGTTGGTATTTTTCTAGTTTTGGGTTGTTATGAATAAAGCTGCAATGAAAATTCTTGTATATCTTTTTGTAGACATATGTTTATATTTGTCTTGGGTAAATACCTAGGGTAGAATTGCTGGGTCATAGGATAGGTGTATGTTTAGTTTTATAAGAAAGTGTCAGACCTTTTCCAGAGTGGTTGTAACATTTTACATTCCATCTAATAATATGTGAGTTTCATTGTCCTATATCCTTGTCAGCATTTAGTGTTGTCAGTATTTTGAGTTTTAACCAATCAAATGGGCATGTAATTACTTCATATTATGGTTTTAATTTTCATTTCACCTATAAGTAATTATGTTAAATGCTTTTTCATGTGCTTATTTTTCATTTGTATATTTTAATTTATAAACCAGCTATTCAAGTATTTTGATAATTTTAAAATATTGGGTTATCTTTTTGTTATTGAGTTGGTGCAGTTCTTTATATATCTTGGGCACCAGTGTTTGTGAGTTATAGGTTTTGTAAATATTTTCTCCCAGGCTGTGCTGTGCCTATTCATTTTCCTAATGATGTCTTTTAATGAGCAGGAATTATATATCTTGACAAACTCTAATTTATTATTTTTCTTTTACGATGTTACCTTATTGATTTTACTTATATGTTAGGTCTATGATTCACTTGGAGTTAATTTTTGTGTATACCATGAGGTATGTGTTGAGGTTTGTATTTTTAATATGGATATCCCGTTATTCCTGCACTATTTCCTGAAAATATTATATTTTTCTTACAGAGATTATTTATAAAAATTCTAAGTAATTATGTATTGCTTTCTATTGCTGCTGTAACAAATTGCTGCAAACATAGAGTTATTAGCTTACAGTTCTATAGGTCAAAAGTCTGACCCAGGGATCACTGGACTAAATCAAGGTGTTGGCAGGGCTGTGTTCTTTTCTAGAGGTTCCAGGGGAGAATGTGTTTTCTTAACATTTTCCACCTTCTAGAAGCCACCCGTATTCCTTGGCTCATGGTCCTGTTGTGGGTTGAATTGTGTCCTCCAAAAAGATTTATTGAGTCCTAACCCCTGGCACCTGTGAATGTGAACTTACTTGGAAACACAGTCTTGTGCCACATAAGGACATTTCAGTTGAACTGCATACATGACAGTAGTCCCATTGATAGGATAGTTAGATAGATATAAATGAGCAGGAGAAGGAGAGACCTAGCCCTGGTTAGAAAGCCCCTTACTGCAGCTTCTACTTGGGTCAAGAACCCTTGCAGCTGCCCTCAGTTAGGGCATCAATACCTTACTAGTCCCGCAGGATTCCAGGCTTACACATGCCCCTAAATCAAAGGAATGTATTGTTAGAAGCCAGAGAGGGGAGGAGGACATCCCGCTTATCAGAGTAGACATCATGCTTATCAGGACCATTTTACTGAGCTTTACAAACAAATCTTAAAAAGAAAAGTCACAGAAACAACCTTGAGAACCAAAAGGGAGGACTAGGTACCACAGTGGGAGAGGAAGAGAGATAAAGAGAAGGGAGAGAAGGAGATAACTCTACCCATAGAGATAAAATCCCTCACACAATGTAAGGAGAGAATGCTTCCCTCTCTTGGATCAGCCCGCTCCACGTCTTGGAGTGTATTCCCTTTTACTAATAAACTCCTTGGTGTTCTATGCTGCACAAACTCTGTCTCTTAACTGAATTCTTCAAGAAGACAAAGAGGCGAAGTATAACATCATTCCTGGTAACACCATAAGATTACAATGGAGCTGAAAAGTTCCTACCTGCTAGTGATGCTGTAGCTGTCATAACCTGGCAGCCATCTTCACGTTATAGCCATCTTAATGTCGTAGCCGTGGTAATGGCGAAGCCAACCCAACGTAAGGCATTACTGTTTTGTGCTATACCAGTCTATTGACAGTAATGCTATCAGCTAGAAATGCCTGGGGGCACTCACCTGGGGCCCGTGAGCTTCCCACAGATGTCTCCCCTTTCTAAATTAACATTAGGACTGGACATTAAGATTGCAAAATGCTCTTTAAGAGATAACCGTTAAGAAACTTTGAATTAAAAAAGAGTTTATTACTTATGAGTCCTGGACTATACAAGGCTTGTCAGGGGGCAAACAGACAGGTTGTAGACAAAGGGAGACAGAGAGAGAGAGAGAGAGAGAGAGAGAGAGAGAGAGAGAGAGAGAGAGAGAGAGAGAGAGAGAGAGAGAGAGCGCCCTTGTGAGCTCACACCATATAGGTAGGGTCTAGGGTTCTGCTTTTATTGGGGTTGAGGGTGGGGGCCTAAGGTTTAGTGGGCTCACTCTTTATTGGTGAATTTAAAACGTAAGAGTGGAAATTTGAAGACAGGGAAAGAAAAAAATAAGTAGCCTAAATGGTCAGTCATCAAAATCAACCAAGATCTCTAAAGCAAAGGAACCTCAGTAGAGAGGGGCCTGGCACTTTAACTGGGTAGCTGGCAATGTGTTTATTCCAGATAGCCGTCCTTGAAATGGATGCCTCAGCAATCAAAGCTTAAGTTGGGCACTTGCATTACGAAAAGGAAAGCCAACTGTCAGGGCTTACACTACAGTTATTCACAGGTTTGTGGTGATACCGGTATAAACAAACCTACTGCGCTGCCAGTCATATAAAAGGATAGCACATACTGTTACTGTAGTGGGCTATTTCAGCTCAGTTTGTGTAGGTGCACTCTATGATGCTCCCATAATGATGAAATCGCGTGATGCATTTCTCAGAACCTATAGCCGCCCGCCGTCAGGCTGCGCATGATTGTGGTCTTTGAAGACGTAATTTAAATGTAAGTTAGAATGCAGTCATACTGGAAGAGAGTGGGCCCTTAATCAAATATCATGGGGTTCCTTATAATAAGAGGAGAAACACAGAGACAACACACCAAGGGAGACCACCTTGTGATGATGAGGTAGAGAATGACGTGCAGCAGCTGCAAAATAAGGAACATCCAGGACTTCCGTGAACCACCAGATGCCAGGAAAAAGCAAGGAAGGACTCTTCCCTAGAGGTTTCAGGAGGAGCGTGGCCCCACTGACACCTTGATCTCAGACTTCTAGACTCCAGAACTGTGAGAATAAATTTCTATTGTTTTTAGCCACCCAGTTTGTGGTACTCTCATGGTAGCCCTCCAAAACTAATACTGCCTCCTTTACCGTCTTCAAAGCAAACAGTGCTGGGTAGAGTCCTTTCCAAATTGCTTTTCTCCGATCCTTCCTGTCTTCACAGCTCTCTCTGATCACAACCAAGAAAGGTGCTGTATCGGTCTGGTCAGAGTGCTAAAAGCAAATACCATACACTGGGTGGCTTATGAAACACAGGAATTTATTTCTAACCGTTTTGGAGGCTGGGAAGTTTAAGATCAAGGTGCCAGCAGATTCAGTGTCAGCGAGCCCCCACTTCCTGGTTCAGAGATAGTTGCATTTCCTTGTGTCCTCACATGGACGAAGGGGATGAGGAAGCTCTTTGGGTTCTTTTATAAGGGCACTAATCCCACACATGAAGGCTCCACTCTCATGAACTCTCATCTCGTAAAGGCCATACATCCCAATAGCATCACATGGAGAATTAGGATTTCGACACATGAGTTTTGTTGGGAATGTCAACAAAATACCAGTTTACAGCATAGTCTTTGCTTGTAGGACTCATGATTACATTGGGCAGCCTCGACAACGCAGGATCTTTTCCCCATTGACAGGTCCTTAGCCTTGGTCACATCAGCCAAGTTCCTTTGGCCACATAAAGTAACATTCTCAGGCTCTGAGGATTAGATGTGGACATTTTGTGGGTGCTATTCGTTTGCCTATCATAACTTATACTTTCCATATCTTCTATAGTGAATTTTAAAAATCATTTTTTATATTCAGAAATTTAAAATAAATATTATTTGTAAAAAATCAAAGATTCCTAGATTGGGTAAAAAAAAAAAATTGAGTCAAAAAAACCTCTTCTCATTAAACATATAAAATAGTATTAATAAGCTCCAATCATGAAATTACCCTTCCTCTGTTAACTTGTTAATGTGTATGAACATTACATTTAATTACTATTTTTTGGCTTACTTATTAATGTATATAAATGTTAAGTTTATGGTACTGTATTTGGCCAAAGTTATATTGCAGGGTGTTCCTGAATGAGTTAATTTCACAAAATTTCCCTATTTTATGGGGTGTTTACCCAATAACTTCATTATGAATAAAGTACAGATTTGGAGAGGTATTATCCTGAAATAACGTCAATCAGTAATAACTTTGGTTTTTATAAAGGTCATGTGATATAGCTGTATGTGTTTTTTTAAAGCAAATGAATTTAACATATTAAGTAATTATTCCTGCAGTATGATATCATAATCGCAAATTTCAGATCATCTTTTAAAGACACTTTTTAATGATCATTTAAAAAAACCATATAGTGAGTGATTTCTTTGTGAAGATCTTTAATCTACATCTAGAGGATGAACGAAAATAATCCACTGTCCTAAAACCATGCAAACAAGCACTTGTAGCTTGGGGAAAATCTGGAATACAGTATCACTTGAAAGTTCTGTATCTCAAAACCGACTAAGTGATGCTGCTTTGGAAGTCTGTGTTAAATGATTTAAAATGTGCAGAACATGCATAGGTCAAAGATGCATACAAGGAATTTAAATGAAATTGGTTTGTAAAGTGTAAGTATAGAAAAATAGAGTATATTAAATCACTATATTATCTTAGATAGGATGCAATTTTTAAATAACGTATTTCCCCAAAATAAGACCTACCTGGAAAATAAGCCCCAGTTAAGATTGTCAGCCAGACGGACGCATTTAGTGCTTATGATGATGTTTCAAAAGATGATGACATGATTGTATTTGAATAAATGTAGATTGTTGTACATGAGAAAATAAGACATCCCCTGAAAACACACCCTAACGCGTCTTTTGAAGCAAAAATTAATACTATAAGACCCGGTCTTATTTTCAGGGAAACACAGTAGGTGTATAAGTAACTAAATTGGTAACTAGAAAGTAAAACTCGTTATTTTACATAATTCCTAAAAGTTATGAATTCAATGTTGCCCCACACTCACACGCTTTCTCTCTCTTTTTCATAGTCTCAATTGGGAAAATGGGAGCTTCCCTTACACTTGGGGTTGCCTCCTATTCAGGCATGTATGTTACATGAGGAGGCATGACTTGTTTGAGGGCTTGTCAGGTAGTAGTTATTGAATGGAATCAGGACCAAGGCCTCAGAAATACAACTGCTCATCCTGGCTCTTGGTTCCCAGCATGATTTCAGTTTGCTCTTTTGAAGAGTGGTCAGGCCATTAGGTTCCTTGCAGTAGAAATGGCTGCTATTAGGAGGACCATGGGGAGAGAGTCACATGGCACTGGCTATCCCTTCATCAGCCCTCAAAAGAGACATGAAGGAAGTGAGGAAAGTGGGTGTTTGTAGTTTATAGGCAGATCTATGCTATAAAACAGAATTGTTTTTCATTATCAACAGCACAAAGCAACTTATAGATGTATAAACTTCCAGGGACATGGTTGATATCTTTCCTCTATTTTGTCTTTTGCTGTAAAACAAATATGAGGACAGAGTTAGACACATAAAGTAGATAAAAACAAATTTAAAACAGACACTGGAAAGCATTTTTTTTTTTTTTTTTTTTTTTGCTATTCTGAAAACCATTTGTGTTAAGTATAGCCAAGGAGAAAAGGATGAAGAATTAAACTGCCACGTTACTGGAGAAATAGTTTGCTGGCATAACTGGCGTTGGAGAAGTTGGCTCTTTAAGATGTGAATTGGTTTTGTTAGGTCAAATGCATTTATTCTTTCAAAAATGTCTTGTGTAATTATTTATTCTACACATGCATGTGCTCAGTCAGCCCATGGGAACAGTTTAGCAGAATATTGCAGGAAAAGCGAAAGATGACAGCATGGAAAGAAACTTAATTAATTAAAGTGGTTGACATAAAACTACAGCATTTGATTTATCTCTCTTCTACTTCGCTGGGCCATTTCCACCCTTCTTTTTGGGCGTCATCCTCGGAGATCATGAATGGTTCTTCTTATTGCAGTTTTCCTTGGTCCTTTGCGAAATGCAGACCCCACCTTTCTCTAGCCTGTGCTTCAGAAACAAAGAGGCCTGGCTGTGCTTTACCTTTCCTGGGACTGAGCCCAGTGCACCCTGCCCAAACCCAGCCTGCACAAAGTAGAGAGATGGGAGAACGCAACAAATAATGAATAAAAAGTGGCAAAGCTCTTGTGAACAGCGAATCCGGCCTGAGTAACTCCATCCTGGCTTAGTTATTCATGGTAACAGAGGGCACAGGAGATGGGTTTGGGAGAATTCAGGTTCCCTCTTCTTGCCATCATTGAAGTAGCTGTTGATCTATAAGCCTGTGCTTGGAGACGGCCGTACTTCTAATCCTGATAACAATCCTTGGAGTATGGCACACATTAGTTAGGGTTCTTAAGATGCAAGCAACAACTTATTCTGACAATAAAAGTAATTGATTGCAAGGATAGCTCAGAGAATTTTGGGAAAACTGAAGAAGATCGTATGGATCAGGCTGAGAAAGAAGCTAGAAGGGATCATCTCCTGGGATCTCGATTGCAGGAACAGACCCAAAGTTTCTCTGGGGGTGCTGCTTGGCTGAATATAAGAGCTGTGATTTGCTCTGGCATTATTCTGTTCAAATATCAAATTCCAGGGATAGAATACCTAACAGGGGTACAAAGAGATCCTTGAGTCCTAATATGACTGTGTGTGATGGTGGCTAGGTTGTTACCCAAAGCAAAATTGGTTTGTTGTCACAGAAAGAACTGGGAAAAGATGCTGGAAATGTAAAAAAAGCAGATGTGCCACAACGCAAGACATGGCAAGCTTAACGTAACTTGACTAATATCATCTTGAGGGTGGCAGTCAGGATACAAACCCAATTCTTTTTGTCACAAAGGCAACCCCTTTCTCACTCTCCCATGCCACTCTTAGGTCTACATGTGGACAGGGATCACATACATGGTTTGTTTTGTCACTTCCTGCAACAATGTGACTAAAGTGAAAGAGAAGATGAACACTGGAAAGTGTGGCGAGTAGGTGTGGGTAGAAAAGGAGAAGATTTTATTTTGTTAGCAAAAAATTCTCATTATGCTTTTCTCAAATACCTTCCTATCTGGGCATCCCGACACTCCTCTCTTGGAGTTTTATTACTACTTCTCCACTTTCTTTCTTTCAGATGCTCTGACAGCTCTTTGTATTCTATTTCTATATATAAGAGTTTTCCAGGGCTGGGTCTAGGTCCTTTTCTTCATCAATTCTCATCATACACTAATGATCCCTCATTAGCTGTTGACTACAGGATAAAATCCAAATGGCTCAGCATGGATGTTAGGATCCCTCATGCCTGAGCTCTACCTTACCTAATAATCTTATCTGTTGTTCTTCATGGCACCATCGTTCAACGCCATTGGCGTATCTTTAACTTGTGTTCCAATATGCCATTCACATAATGATGTCCAACATTTGTTCATGCTAGTCTATCTTTCAGAAAATCCTTCCTGCTCTCTACCTTCTATCCAAATCCACCTCATTCAAAGTCTAGCTCAATTTCCACCATCTCCAGGAGACCATCTTCAGTAGTTCCACATTTCAATTACTGCTCCCTTTTCCAAAACAAAGCCTGGGACATTTGTCTCAGACATTCACTATGGCCTTTCAGCATGTACCATTTTATAATCTTACGTGGTTATTTTATTTCTCTGAATTGACTATAAGATTTTGGAGGGAAAATCTTTTTAGGATTGGATAATAGATACCCAACAAATATTCATGTAGTCAGTTTGTTTCAAAACTAAGAACTGTGTAATCTCTTTCTAAGAAGAGAAGTTACTAGGCCTCTTCTCCTTCCCATGACAACCGAAGAAATGATGGCTGCAGTCAGGTTTGGATCAGGGGTCCTCTGTGTGAAAAATCCAAATTATAGTCAGCTTTCCCAAAGAGCCTTTCAATCTGCTCTCAACCTAGGTGAGATCCATGGGGCTCCCTAGAAAGGTACAGAAAAGCAGCATAAATAAAAAAGTCCTCCAGAAAGAAGGAAAGATACCTCCAGAATGATCCCCAGAAATGCGTTAAGGAGATTTCCAGTAAAATTACTGTGAAATCACCCACTCCTTGGATGAAGCTCAGCTCCTCGTGGTGGTCAATGGTGGTCCATGATGGTCCATGGTTGTAGACAATGTAGAGAGTCTTAGAATCCTCTCGGTCCCTTCATGTATTCATTGAATATTTGCTGGTCCTGGAATGACTAAGATCCAGGTTCATCCCAGGTGGCATTCCCAGGTGCTGGTACATGGCCATGATGTTTGGACCCTGCCTCAAGCCTGCTATTCATGAGTGCATAGGCCTGAGGCTGCCAGTCCACCCCTGTATGAATGGGCTCCCTCAGTACACGGGTGCTGGGGTCAGACAGAGCAGGAGGAAGGAGGTACACCCAAGAGCGGAAACCTAGGCTGCTGATGCAAGCCAACGGGCTGCTTTTTTGACACACTTTCAGAAATTGGTCATTTAGAACCTCTACTACTATTCCATTAGTGGAACTCATACATTTGGTAGTAGTTGTCTGGGGGAGGATATTAATGTTAACTTTCCCTATGGTTTGCTCTAAAAGTCATGTAAAGTGTTTTCCTGTTTTCCTTTGGAAAATGTCTACACTACATCCTGACATTTAATCTGCAGCCCTAACAGGGTGACTAATGTGAGCTGTTGGTTCTTGGCTATTTCTAAAGTAAGTCAACTTAATCTAGTAGTAATATCTTTTTTTAGGCTCATAGGAAAAGGGGGAAAAAAATGACAATTAAGCAACACAAGCAACTAGTGTGCTTTCCTGAAGCATTTTTAGTAAAACAAATGTGTATGTGTTTTTAAAGTTTTGCAGGTCTGGTTTAAATAAAACTTTTAACCCTTTGAAAGCCAGGGCTCTAGTGTGCTTTTAGAGAAGTATAAGATTTAGGTGGGGTCTTCTCTGTGGCAGCCAGTATCTTGGCATTCTAGTGTGTAGACAAATCTCTGGTCTACAGGCAGCTGGGAGAAGTTACACAGAGGGTGGGGTAGACAAAACCAAAAGCAGTGCTTGAAGTGTGCTTGGAAAACATTTTTGGATTCCATGTGAGCCAAAACCATGGGAACTGGCTTATATCCTCAGGGTTTAAAAGAGATCCAAATAGACTTTCCATGTATTGGAAATATGAATAGTACCAGACTACAATAGGACATCCAGGCCTTGGGTCTTAGCTCTATGGAAACTAGCAGTACCGTTAGCTGGGTTACGACTCTGGGCCTCAGTTTCTTCACTTGTAAATATGAGTAGGTTTCTAAAGCCTTTTCTTGCTCTGTCATTGAATGATATTACTACATCCCAAAAGGGATTATTCGATGTCTGTTTTCTCCTTCATGTTTGGCTTCCCAGGGCTCTGGCTCTGTTTGTGGCACAGACTTCCAGGGCTGTAGCCCATGACTGCAGTCAGTGAAGAGCAGGGTGCAGATTGCAAATGCTCACCACCACACCAGGACATTTAAAGATTCCCTAGAGGTGCAGACCACTTAGGAGACACAGCGGAGATGCTGTTTACCTGGATGTGGTCCTGCAGTTCAGTGGGAAGGTCACACTTTCAGGGCCATGCTTAGGAAGGAGCTTTGTGTGAACGTGGGGTCGCATTCCCCTCACAGTGATTATAGTGACAGCGGGAGGAGGAGGAAAAAGAGGAAGAGCAGCTGTTACTCAGAGCTTCCTGTGAGCCGGGTCCTATGCTGACAGCGCTGCCTGTACTGTCTCACTCAATTCTCTCAGCCACACTGTAGGGAGACATCATCCTAGGAAAGAAACCAAGGCTCAGGGAGGTAATGTAGTGTCTGAGGAGATGGATTCAAACACAGGTCTGCCAAGTGACATCAGTATCACGGCACCCTGAGTCATTCCTTTTCTCTCTCCACTTTTTATTTCAACTCATTGTGTGTTCATAAACGGACAAAAATGCCATGCACATTATTCCAGGACACCTGGAAGATTCCTACCCATCTGTGCATCCAAAAGTGGATGGAGAGCGTCTCAGAGGGGGCTGCAGCTCCAAGGGCATCAGTGAGTATGCCCACCCACCACTGAGGGTCTCTTTCTTTTACTTGCAAGGTTATGCTGCCTCGGTGGTTAAAATGCTGAATTAGTGAGCTGTATGTTATATTTCAGTGCTCCACTGCTCTGTATATGACAAGGATTTTCCAGGAGAATTAGGGTCGGAAACACAACTTATGAAGCAAGAAAACCACAGTTTTGTCTTTGAGAAAACAATCATGCTGAAGAAAAAAAAAAGAAAGAAACCAGAAGCTAGATATCAAAGGTAGGCTGGCTGAGATTGCAAATATGGCTGCTCCCATCACTTACTGTGGGGTTTTAATGAATCTCCATCTTCCCACATCTCTTTTGAAGTAAAGATTCCTCAAGTTTCTCCTTCATTTTCATTTAAACATTGTGCTATATTTTGACCTTTACCAATGGATTTGTCTTTGTGTTTAAATAGATTCCAGTAATCTTCTGAAGGTCCTAAAGATGTGCGATTTAGACTCTTTCCAAAGTTTTTGGAGCGTGAAAGAAAGTGGCTGTTTGAATAAATTATGTATATTCTCTTAGGGACTACCATAAATTAGGAGTAGAATGGGCCACAAGCAGCATGGAAAGGCAGGAATGAAATTGATTGTCTTTCACAGAGAAGGGAAAATTTCAGATTTCCAGTCTATTCTTGAATATGAATATTTCGGAATTATTCAACCAAACCATATGAAATTGCCATTTTGTAGGTCAAGCATGGCCAGATATTGGCAGTTCCTCATGGTCCAATTTCACAAGTGAATTGACTTGTTTCCCTTGAAGCATTAAGGATATGAACCCAAGGGATTGAAGGACTCAAATAGACTGATGTTCTGTAAATTTGGGTTGTATCTCCCACCCTCCACGCCAAACATTTATTCTGTGACTCAAAAAGGCAATGAACAGAAAATAAAACCTTGGAGTATTTAGAAGGGACAAATCGTATGAACGTTTCTGTTTGATATTTGTAGATAATTTAAAAAGGGCAGATGTTTGAATTTAGAGTAAAGTCCTTATATATTACCCTGGAATATTTTCAAAGTTTATGTGCAAGACTGACCAACTTTTGTCTACCAAAAGTAAGCAGCAACATCAAAAAGTATTTGACAGGACTACATCTTCAATAGTTCCGAATCTGAATGCTAGTGAAAAAAGAATTCCTGTCAGCTGAAGACCAAATTAATGCTTATCATTACTAATACATGTACCCACTGGATTTGGTTTCTATGTCAGGGCTTAACATCAAACTTTACTCTTGTGCAAAGTTTTCTGTAACTTAGCTGAGGTAATTTCTGAGGGGACAATTAGTGGGAATGACAAAAAGGCACAGAATGTATCATTAGTGGTTAGTTACCAGAAACACAAATTAACCATGGCTGTTGTTAGTGCTCACAGTAAGAGAATTGCAATACAGCACCAGAGGTGCCTAAGAAGGTTCTTCCTGGAAGGAGCATCTGGAGGTAGTCATTTCCTTCCAGTGCATTGCTCTGTGGAAAGCCACTAATGGTCATTTATCTTTTGTCTTCTGTGTAAAGCACCTAATCATGTGGATTCTCAAACTTCCTCAAGAGCAGGTTAAAGCTAAACTAAGAGTGTTGCTGCTCAACATTCAAAGTTAGAGTCAACTTTGGTTCCACGTAATTTTATATTACAAGCCTCATGCTGTACCAATAATAGATGCCAGATGAAACTGAATACGCATGTTAAATTTTAAAGGATGCCCTGGGGCGAATACATACTTTCCTTATTCCATACAGCTGATTTCTGATTGGCAAGGAACCGCGTTAAGATCAGTCATAATATTTCCTTGTTTTCTTATTTCTTGGATGAAAAATTTAAGCACACGAATTCTCAAACTTTGTATCAAATTAACTGCTAAGAGGTTTCTGTACTCATTTCTGCAGTGTATCAAAAGAGAGTTCCTGTTAAATAACTTGTCATCGCTATCCACTTCTCCACTAAGGAAAAGTGTCACATTACAAGATAGGAGTCTCTGGATTATTTTTGGTGAAGGTGCCTTTGGTCTATTGTATGTCTTCTATGTACTTTTGCTTAAAAACCCCATTCAGGAAAACTCTAAAGAAGGAAAACTGAGAGGATGTTTGACTTCTTCACGGGTACTTTAACACAACGGCACCCAACGTTTATGTGAGGATGGAGTGAAGAAATTGTGACATCTCTAGATGTCCTGGGAGGCTTACAATCTACTCGGAAGTGAACAACTAACTGCCTGGATTATGTCCTTCTCTTTGAATATGACTTTAAATTGTAATTGTTCATTTGAACACTGTTGCTGTGTGTCGCAGATCTGACAACATTCATTTTCCGGTAAATGTGCCTGGCTCTCCTTCTGGAACTTTCATACAGGTCCTCTTAAAGCAAAGCTCCCAGCCTCTCCCACAGAAACAACAGGGGTTGTAATCCCATAAATCTCTCAACCAGCAAACTACCCCAAAATAAGCTTTATTGCAAGAAAAGTGTCATATTTGATACACAGACCTACAAAAACAAACAAGACCCAAAACCATAAGTTTTTCCTCACAAACACTTGATTACAAATTTACACTGTTTCTTTTTTTAGTTATTACAAAACAAAATAAAACAAAACCCCAAACTGGATATAACTGGTTACTAATCTTTGGTCAGCACAGGTGTGAGAGGAACAACCCGGAGCCTGCATGTGCTTTGGCCATTTCACATATGAGGTTTGGTCACTGGTCCAGGGACAGGTTCTTGGGTTGAAAAGAACACGGAGACGTACTCCTATTACAGCACGTTCTGGTACAATATCTTTTTAAATGACTAAAGTAAACTAAACATCAATTCATTGTACAAACATCTTTCATACACAATAGGCTATGATAAAACGAGGCATATGGTGTATAACTACAGTATTAATGAAAATTCTAAAAAAAAAAATGGATTTAAAAAAAACAACAACATATATTCCTTGGCTGTACTGCATGATTTGTTTGCACATATGGCAATCCTGAAATAGCTTGAACATAATAAATGCACCATTAATCTAAGACAGCACCAAACACTACAGAATGCCAGGTGTTCCTTGTCAAAGGAACGGCAGTTCTTCAGCTGCCTACAGTACCACGAGTCCGCAGCACACCCTGGGTAGGAATGAGGTGTTGTGGGTAGCATATGTGCTTCCTTGAGGTTCTGAGAAGGAAATACAGTACGGTTTGGCCTGCAACGCTACTGGTCTCACAAGCAGTCAAGGTATTTTGCTACAGTGTTGTGCTTCATCGTCGTTGCCTGGTGTGTCTGCTGATGTGAAATACCGTCACAATGAGCTGCTCTGGCTTTGATCTCCTTCGGAAAGGATCGAAGGACATTTCCATCTTTTAAATTATTGATTACACTGCCCATTCAGCTCTGTGAGGCGTTCTTTAAAATAATCAGATGTGTACCAGTTGGACGACTGGCAGGAAACCAAAGGAAACATCTCTTGAATCTACTGAATTTTTAAAAAGCACCTCTAAAAGAAATAGCTCAAATTTATAAATCTAAAGAAAAACAAGTGAGTTTCCCTTTTTGTTTACATAGTTTGTTCATTTCTCCATATATTACTGCATTAAAAATAAATAAACATCTATATTTTTTTTAATTAGCAACTATAGCAAAATACCCAAAGTGTTACAGACTGCTAACAGGAAATAAAAAAGCTCACATTATTTTTGTGCATTTAGTGCCATATGCCGATCTCTTGAACATTTAGGTTTTTTTTTTTTTAATATATTTTAAAGTGAAGTTATCTAAAAAATACAGTAACCACGGTTGCCTTTGTACTCAAATCTTTGGTCACATCAGAGTCCAAATTATCCCCTCCCTGTGAGGGTCAACATTCTGAAGTCTGAGACAGGGAGGAAAGGAAACAAGAGTTGTCTTTTTTTCCTCTTTAAAATTAGTCATTGACTTCTCAAAGGCTTCTGAAGGCAGGCTGCGCAGGGGCTGGAGCCTGGAGTCCAGTCTGTACGGGGTTAGTAGAGTTGAATCTGCAGCCTCATTCTGAGAGCCTCCCCGAGCTCCCCTAGGAGGTAGTCGTCCTCATTGCTGTCTTCCAGTTTCTGAAGCTCCTTCTTCTTGTAGAGAGGGATGCTAGTGATTTCCAGTGTGTACGTGCCAGGCACCAGCTTCCTCTTGGCCGTGTGCAAGTAGCTGAGCCCGTTCCTTTGGTGGATGCGAAAGATGCCATCATCGTTCCCTTGGGAGATGACGTAGCGGATGTGGTTGTTGAGGGGCTCGATGGCGGGCACGAGTTCCAGGATGTGCTCCTTAGAGCCAAGGCCAGAGAGGTTGAACTTCATTTTCATGGGGCTGTCCATGTC
Source organism: Rhinolophus sinicus (assembly GCF_057876585.1). Lineage (NCBI taxonomy): Eukaryota > Metazoa > Chordata > Mammalia > Chiroptera > Rhinolophidae > Rhinolophus > Rhinolophus sinicus. Next base: position 88,607,297 of record NC_142503.1, read on the forward strand.
AACACTCTCCAGGCTGATCTGTTCAACCTGGAGGAAAAACAGGAGCAATGTGGGAAGAGCTTCGACAGCACAAGGAGAGGACTCGAAAGGGACTTTCTGCCGGGGCTGCAGCCACAATGACAACTTACTGCTGCCCCTTGCTGCACTTCCCTTACGAGGAGGCGACTATAACTTCCTGACAGCTGGGAGAAAAGGTCAAGTCCACAGAGCCTGTTGCTCTGTAAATCCTGACGACTTCTCACTCAGCCTTATCCAGGTAAGGTTACAGGGCTGAGCCCACAGACAGCATTCACATTTCAAGTGTTTTTGATGTTTATGGAATCTCATGCTTATTAATAATAATAATAAAAAATGTAGGAAATGATTGTAATTTTTTGTTGTTATTGCTGGAGTCAAAACAAGAAGTGCAGCTGTTATCCAACAGCAGGGACTGTCCCCAGGGGAGTCTTCACTCTAAAGGTCGGGCTTGGTTTGTAAAGCCCACAAATGACAAGCTGAGTATGGGAGTGTGTTTATTAGCAGCCATCAGTGCAGAGCAAGGAGCCGGCAGCGGCCTCAGGGTTCGGGTTTGGACCAGCTTTGGGAAAAGCCAGTGGGGCAGGGCCCCGGTAAACCAAGTCTCACGTGGTCACAGGGACGGCAGGTTTAGGAATGTATTTTAGTAAGACCAGCAAAAAACTCTCCAATGCTTTGATTGGGCGCCTATTAAGTAAGAACTTGGCTACAGTGGCCCAAAAGTGCCATCAGTGTTCAGGCAGACTCATGTCCCAAGTACCACAATGGGAAGGTTTCACAGACAAAATTTCTGGATTTGTAGTTTGGGGCACTTGATGAATATCTTTACTGTCATATCTAAATCAGTTAGGTACCTTAACTTTACTCAAGGTAAAAGTAACACTGGCCTATTTATTGTTATAAAATAGAAGCACAGACTTTTTGGCCTTGAGAAGTCTTATCTTCTAGATAAAAATTTCTGAGGCCCAGAAAACTGAAGCAAGTTGCCCAAGTCGCACAGCCAGTTAGTTGTAGACGAGGTATGTCTAACTAACTATTGTACATGTACAATAGTTATGTACATGTACAATACATATGCCAGGCACCGTTCCAGGCACTTCACAGGATCAACTCAATTAATCCTCATCACCCTTCAGAGGTTAGTATTTTTATTCCCATTTTATAGATGAAGAAAGAAGTTGAGGTAGAGAGAGGTTAAGTAAACATGTAAATGGGTAATAAGTGGGAAGGGCCTGGGAACATACTCAAAACCAGGAGGTCTGTGGCCCCCGCCTTTAACCATTCTGCTAAAGGCCATTTACAGCCAAAAAACACCAGCTGCAGGCAATTCAGGTCTTCGGTTCTTTACAAAATACAAGTTATTTGGAGACAACATTTTTATACGAAGAACGCTTACCTATCTTATAAATGTCACAGAATATGAGACCTAGGTGGCTTGCCTACTGAAAATTAACGTCAGCCTAGTTTACTACAGATGTATAAAACAGAACTGGACAAATTCAAAATAATCCCCCCCCCCTTCCGCTCCCCACAACCCCCACTCTGGTTTAAGCTGTTGTTTCTCAGTCTAGTTGTATAGGACACAGCTCCCTGGCCCATGCTGGTATTATGAGCCTTGTGTTCCCCCGGCTGAAGCAGTTGGTCGCCGGTTGCCAGTCGGCCACTCACAGCAGCTCTCGCCGGCCACTCACGCTGGCCATCGGCAGCTCATGGCAGCACATGGTAGCCCGCAGCAGCACACAGCAGCTCACAGCAGCCCATCTCCAGGGAGAACCATTGTTCACAATCTTAGCTGTAGAGGGCGTAGCTCACTGGCCCATGTGGGAATTGAACCAGCGACTTCGGTGTTTGGAGCACGGCGCTCCAACCACCTGAGCCACCGTGCCGGCCCCAAAATACTTTTTAAAATGATTTCAAAATAACTATTTTCTAGATGGACATCTGGCACAAATAAAAAACTAAAACATATGATCTGAAACTGTGAATCTTGAAGTCTTTCCCCCCAGTCCTTGTTTTAAGCTAATAATCAACTAATTTTGATTTACTGGCCTCTGCCATATTGTATCCATTAATTTAGCCATTAAATTTCAAGATAGTTTTAGCTTCATTGAGGCTGAAACCTACATAAAGTTTTACTGCATGGTATACATGACTCCATATGGATACAATCTCGCGACAAAACAAAGTGAGGTTTACTCACAGCAGTGGGTTCAGGTTCATGAACACTTCTCTTCTGTCTGCCGTCTTTCTTCGAGTAGCCGTTGATTTTACACTCATAGCATGCTTCCGGGGACAGAGCGTTTTCCTCATCAACCTCTGTATCCAGAGGCAGGTACTGCCCTTTGTTAAATCCCATTCCTGAGACACAGTGGCTATTTGCAAAAAGAAGCAAGGCATTGTTAGACTTTATCACTAATTTTGATTATAGTTTCCTGGTGGTAGAGCAAAGACTTTTCATAAATATGAATCCAACACAGCAAGCTCTAAGCTCATCAACCTGAAAACCTAATACTCTCTGTAACTCTTTTCTTCACACTTAATACAGGAGATTTCTAATTATTTTGAACAGCAAATTTTTTCTGAGAGTACGCCCTAAGCTTCCCTAATTTTCTCTTTTTAAATACTTTCTTAAAAAAATTTTCAGATTAGTATACAGTATTATATTAGTTATATTAGTTTCAGGTGTGCCAACATAGTGATTTGACATTTTTATACTTTAAAATATGATCACCCCACTAAATCTAGTAATCATCTGTCACCGTGCAAACTTTATCACAATATTATTGACTATGCTCCCATTCCCTTTCTCCTTTTTCACCTGCCCGCCTCCCCTCTGGCAATAATCCCTTTGGTCTCTGTTGCTGAGTCTGTTTTTGTTTTGTGTTTTTTAGATTCCACATCTAAGTGAAACCGTATGGTATTTATTTGGTATTTATTTTTCTCTGACTTATTTCACATTGAATAATACCCTCTAGGTCCATCCATGATGTCGTAAATGGCAAGATTTCATTCTTTTTTATTGCTGCGTAATATTCCTGTGTGTGTGTGTGTACCACATCTTTTTTATCCATTCACTTATCAATGGACACCTGGATGCTTCCACATCTTGGCTATGTAAATAATGCTACAGTGAACATAAGGGTGCATGTATCTTTTTCAATTAATGTTACATTTTCTTTGTTGGCTTCCCCAATTTTCAATCCTAATTAGAATGAATGAAGCACTTGAGTGTAGTTATAATAACTTGGGAAGGTAAAAGCAGAGTATGAATTTCCAAAGAGAATGCTAAGAGAAGTTTGTTGCCCCCAACAAAGCTCTCTGCTTTAATGACTGAGATTTCTGGTGAAAGAGTCAATGAGTTGGCTCTAGGTGACCCTTGTCTAGACCACGCTTTTTGCTTCAAGCATTATTATGTAGCAATGGTGGACAGATTAGTCCAGCCCCCTCAGGGTCTGCCTCACACACTGCTCTTTCTGAGGAAGGTGACCCTACCTGACTCCTAAATCCCCATCTTCTGTGCTGTTGAGCACAGGGTGCCGTGATGGAAGGGCCAGGACCTCAGCCCCAGCCAACAGGGCTTGAGAGGCTGCACTTGGGAGTGTGTGATTAGTCCAAGGGAATCCAGCCCTATGGAACCAGGCGTGTGCTGAGCAGTGTCACACCAATGGGGCAGGTCCTTTCTGTGCAAAATGAAGCCAAACTCTTTCCTCAGGGACCACTGGGCTACCACCTGCCAAAATTCCTAGAAGAATCTGGGAGAAGCCGTTTCCACCTGTACCTCACAGCCCAGGTGTCTATGGCAACATGTGAGCTGCATTTTTAAACATCTGCTTGTCTCTGGCCTTGAGGGATCTGACTAATCAATTCAGGCTTTTCTGGGTGGCAAGAGAGTGATACTTGCATACAAGTTCAAGCCTTCTGCTCACCACAAAGGAGGTAATCCTGTAACACAGATATAATCCATATGCCTTCTTGGTGCTTCTTACTCCCATACCCTAAGGGCTCTGATCAACGCTTTTGTGTCTTGGACTTCTAATCACCGTTCACTTCCCTGCAGTGCCAGGCGGCCAGGCAGCCTGAACTCAGGGAGAAAAGCCTGAGTTAGACATGCCTATTGGACCCCGCTTGCTTTCCGGTTTGCGGGAAGGTTGATGGCCTTACCCCTGTCCCACTCTGTAGTACCCAGGCGGGCAGCCGCAGAGGTAGCCCCCTTCCGTGTTGGAGCAGCCGTAATTGCATGGGTTCTTGGAGGATGAGCACTCATTCACGTCGTGGCAGGCACTGGAGAACTGGTCGAAGGAGAAGCCCGAGGGGCAGGCGCACTTGTAACTCCCCAGGGTGTTGTAGCAGGAAGCAGAGCCACAGGCATTCGGATTGGAGCATTCATTCTCGTCTATTAACACCAAGTAAGAAACACTTTACACGGGGAAGGGGGCAATCAAGTGAGGAAGAGCCCGCGTCTCAAAGCACGGGGTGATTTTTTTTTACCATGGAACTAACTCTAGACCCACATTTAGAGAACGTTTAGTCCAATGGCTGATTTGCAAAACATATGAAAATAAAAAATAAACAAAATGACAAAACCCAAAATATCCTCCTAAATTATGGTGTTAAAAAGCCTTGCCCTGCCTTTTTACATTGTTTGTGCTATTTCTGAGTACGTGAGTAGTCCTTGGTGACAAGAATTTGTAGTTTGCCTACTGAAAAACTCTTTTAACAGGAGGTTACTTCCAACAGCCTATATCTCAGACGGATGAATTGAGACATAGAGTAGATTACTAGTTGCCAGAAGCTGTAGGGAGGGAGAAGTGGAGAATGACTACTAATGGGGATGGAGTTTCTTCTTGGGTTGATGAAAATGTTGTGTTGCTGGTTGCACACTCTTGTGAGAATATACTGAAAATCATTGAACGGTACACTTTCAGAAGGTCAATTTTATGGTATGTGAATTGTATCTCAGTTTAAAAGAAGCCTGTATCTATATCTGTATTTGTATCCATTCTCCCACCATTTTCCAAAGCTTTCATTATATATGGGGAGAAAATATGGGGTGCCAAAAAATGTATACACATTTTAAGAGAGGAAAAAAACTATTAAAATTGTAATACTCAATATACACTGATAACCAAAGATGAATACAAGTCATGTATATACATTTTCTGGCAGCCCTGGTATATAAAAAAAAAAAACCTAAGTGAAAATGATTGAAATAATTATTATTTAATTGGATCTATTGAACCAACCATCTAATACACTTGGAACTACATGAGGAACCATCAGGGGCAGACTACGCCTTTGGAGGTGGTTTGCGGCCAGCCATCCGCCAACAGGCTTCACTCATTTAATGACTAACATTAATTATACTGTAAATGCCTGACAGCAGCGTAATCACAGGTTACACCTTCAGCTGCACTTACCATTTCTATAAATTCAAAACCTGATGGTGCTTTTAACTTTGGAGATTCACAATTTTGCTCTTCACTCTCTGGTTGATACAAGTCAAGCATGTGGCTTGACTCCTCTGGGCTTTATTATAACCCACATTTCACCCTGGGCACACGTCGTAGCTGTTCTGTGGAATTCTTTCAAATTCTGTGACTCCTGTGGAGCAGTGTGTCTGTTTACTTAATATATGACAAGTATATGTTGCAGCCCATGTGAAGGACCGTTCCCATTTGCAAGTAGGTCTGGGACACAGCAGCTAGAGGGAAATGCAGACCGGCAGAGGCTCGGTGAGGTTATGGGAGATGCAGATGGCATCTCAGGGAAGAGGCCTCTCAGACAGGAAATTAAACTCCATTAAGGACAGCACAGAGGTTACCGAAAGGGTCGATGTTATTAGGCACATTTTTGTATCATGATGATCATCTCAGAATTAAATCAGACCGCCAAATGTAGAATTCTTAATCACTGGATATAAAGTCTGCTATTATTATCTACCATGGACACATTCTTAGCCTTTATTTCATAGAAAGTATATAAATAAATTCTTAATTACTCAGCTACCTAGAACATAAATATAACTGCTATTTTATTTCTACATACAGAAGACTTGGAATTCTGCCACAAACGCTCATCTGCTTTTATAATCAAATCTGACATTTATATGCACTGTTTCTCTCCTAACAGAGAATGTAAATTAGGCTATAATTTAACAAAATGATCCTTCTATGAATATAGTACATTAGACATTGTGTTAAGTAGAAAACTTACCAGGCAAAACCAGTTAATTGAATAAATTTCATTTTAACATACCAGTGACAAGACTATTTTAAAATAAGTAACATTTTTGGAAACATTATGATACACTTCATACTTTTATACATCATGGTATAATTTTATAGACTTAGGTAATCTGACTTTTAATATATATTCTTGTGTGACATACTTTGAGTTGACTCATTAAGCTATGTTCGAATTATTTTTGAAAGGCCATAAAAGTTACTAACACTAAATAACTAAAAGCTTCATTTATTAAGACATAATTTTTCTTCACATGCAAATCTTAGTAATATTCACTTATTTTCAATTTTGAATAATTACAATGCTTGCAAATATTTGAGAATGTTAGGTACACCTGTACCATCTTTGTGCTAGAAAATTTTAAATGTTCAGTGGTAACTAGCTGGAAACTTCTTAAAGTGTTGAATTGAATTAAAATCTTTTAAAAATATTAACACTGACAAACTGTCATTTTTCTTAAATTGTAAGTAGCAATAACATTATAGGTTTACAATGTAACAGTATTTAAATTATCTGGTACATTAACCAACAGTTTTGTTCATATACTAGGAGACCCCAGATAAATCTGTCTGAAATACTTCATTCTATATGTCCCCTTAACTGAAGGTATTCACATAGTGACAAATAAAAATGATTTGTGGCTTTTTAATTTGCATTTTTGTCGTAATTCTTGTTCTTCTGCTAACTTGTTGCTTTTATTCCTGATGGGTTGTTTAAGTCTATTCCTGCTATGTATTTGAGTTAAAATTCCTACTGAGTTACCGTGTTTCCCTGAAAATAAGACCTAGCTGGACAATCAGCTCTAATGCGTCTTTTGGAGCAAAAATTAATATAAGATCCAGTATTATATTATATTACATTATATTATGTAAGACCCGGTCTTATGGTAAAATAAGACCGGGTCTTACATTAATTTTTGCTACAAAAGATGCATTAGAGCTGATTGTCCGGCTAGGTTTTATTTTTGGGGAAACACGGTATATGAATTCAAGGCAAGAAAGTCATTAATTTTATTAGAGAACAGCTGGATTCCTCAATCCTGCACAGAAGAATCTAGAACCTTTCGAATAAATCCCTGCCGCATCTTATTTACCCAGGGGCCTGCTGCTTAGATGTGCCCATTTTAGCAAAGCAAGCTCACAAATGAATACGTGCAGTTGGGGATAACACTTGCAGTTGCTTATATATCTTTAGTTTTGAACTCATCTTTGAAACCACTTATTCCTCTGCCCATCTCTTCTGAGGCTCTTCTGATTAGCATGCACTCTGGCTTCTGGCTGGACTCCAGCATGAGCTGCCCTGGGGTCACTGCCTTGCTGAGGTGCCCACTCTAAGGATCCCACAAAGGCAAACGGGGCTATACACCACACAGCCTTGATTTTAAGCCAGACCAAGTTTAGTGAAAACCTGTGCGGGTATTTTTGCAACTAGATGTTTGTAGACAGAAAGTTCAGGGAACTTAAAAACTTGGAAATTGAATTGATACTCCATGCATGTTCCCATTTCTACTTATAATTGCTTGAAAAAACAAGAATTCTATTTAAGCTGACACGTGAAATATTACAGGATCATTCTTTTGCTTTAAGTTACATAGAATGAACCAAGAGGTACACGGTATTTGCTAAATGAAGTGTTGAGCCTCATATTTTATAAACAATGCAATATAATAAAATTATTTTACACTGTTCTAATGGCTATCTAAAAAAGTACCATTCCTATGTTCTGAAGAGTATGCCTACACTTGGCCTCTGTTTATGAATCCATAAATCAGTGCATAAGGACTTTTGCATCATTTATTTTTTCTGTGAAGAGAAAAAGATGGAAATTAAACTTGTGAAATTATTTTGAATGACTAACTCATCATTGTGATAATCCTTTAAAACGTTGTCCTTTACCTCTGGCTCATTCATGCTTTCTGCATTTCCCCCCGTAAGTGTATCTGTGGTGTGGCAAAGCATCTGAGTCTGACCTCGCACAAGGCCACTGAATAGTTGTGACTTTCAGCCTTGGTCTCCCTCCTTCGAAATTTACCTTGATTTTTTTTCTCAATTCACTAACCTGTCATTTGAAATTTCTTTTGAGAAGACCATAAAGCATAAACTCAGATTAATTTATTTAGTGGATCGCTCACAGTAAAATATGTGAAGTACGTGTAGGATAACTGAAATCACCACAGAGGAACAGGAAGTGCCCTGCCATTTCCCTGCAGGCCCACCGTTCCCTTTGTGCTCAGTTATGCCACTATCTAATGTCACAGTGTTGGATGACGTGTCTATGAAGTGCATTCAAACAGAACCAAGAAACTAGGCAGCTAAGTAAGTTAGCTGGTTACTCAAGTAGAGAACAGTGTTCTCTTTGATCAATCTCTCCTTAAAAGGAGAATTTCCATGACCATCATCAGTGCAAAGAACAGAGAGGATTGTCCACACATTTTACTATACAAACACCTGTGTCTGGAGTTTTCAACAGAATTTGCAGTAACTAGGTACCATTTCTACCTTAAAATACTTCACCTCCTTCATTATATTTATGTGACTGGACAACACTGATGGATTTGATCTGAATTCTTTTAGATTTGTATGAGGGGGATTGATGGGTAAGCATTCACCCCCAATCTAAAGATATTAAATTACTGATAAAAAGCCCCTGAACTTGGCAAATGAAGATGATGATGATTCTTGACACCATCTTCAGAAACTTAAAATTACAGCTAGCAGAAAATAAAAATTATAAAAGTTCTAGCTGAGTTACGTTTTAGGTATTTAAAACCCCATTTTTATGATAGATATTTTCAAACACACGCCAAGTGTAGAGACTAATATAATGGATCCCTACACCAGTCCTAACCACTGGTTTTCAAGTTACACTGAAAGGTTACACTGAAACGTCCACCTTTATTATTTGTTCATTTGCCTCAAAGATACTTTAAGATGAGATGCCATGTGACTCACCAACACACTGATTCCACTGGTAATGTTGAATATATCCTTGAGGACAACCACATCTGTAACCTCCCAGGATGTTCTGGCAGCCATGTTGGCACCTATGGTTTCCATCACATTCATCAACATCTGCAAAAACAAGCCCAGCAAGATCTTTATGTGACCTTTTTCTACTAGCCTTACATACATGCCAAACACAACCTGGGGTAACTAGTATCAGGGGACCAAACAAACAAGACACATGGAGAGGCTGTGATTTTTTTCTGCACCACATGGCTCTTGGCCAGTAGTGGTACAAAGAATGGTTCTGAGATAAGAAAGGACCTCATTCTTATGTTACCCACCAGGCCATGCCACATCAGTGTTCTACAAAACATCTTAATTTCAGCACAGCAAGCACGAATGTTGTGCATTTTGGATGGATTAACTTCCATATGGTCTGATTTATTTGGTAAGTGATATATTTGCATTACATATTCTAGTAGATTCAAAAGTGATTGACATGTAATCCTCATTTTCAGGAAGATAACAAGCACTAGAGAGATACCTAAAAAGTATAATTGTTTCACATGCAAACATTTTTATTATCATTCAAGATTAATTAGATGCAAATTTAAAGTATTTGAACGTTATTTTTAGATACGATGTGGTATTATTACACATATGGAATAATTTCTTTGTTCATACGTGCATACTCTTTTGGAATGACAACTGAGGCTTTGAAATCTACCCATAAAGAGTGAAATAAAATTGGCATGTCTGATGTGTATGTAACAAATTTATATGGATAATTAATAAATGGTATCTTATGTGGATAGTCACAAGCTGAACTCACACGTGGCAAGCAGCTGTATATTCTTTTAAAGTCTCAATGACTTCAAATATAAAATATTAAAACAGGAATTTTAAAACTGAATTTTCCTTGGCTGCAAATTACATGTATAAAAATCTTATACTTCTTATAAGTATATGAAAATTTTGAATATATTTCTAGCATTCATAATCATATAGTATTTCTAAGAATAAGTAATTAAAGGGTGACTAAAATCAATAAGAACATAAATTGTAATATTATATAAAATATAAAGGAGATGTATATAGTCTCATGATCTCTGGTATGGGTATTTTGTAAAAGATAGCAATCCCAATAAATTTGATTTATATATTAACACTAAAACTTGCAATGGAAGTATTGAAGAACCATAGGCAGATTGTTCTTTTATTACTGACCATAGGCAGATTCTTATTTTATTCCCACTTAAACATCCCCTTGTGCTTCACGGGAAATACTTACTGCTGGGGAGACTTTAGAGGAAATGCCCATTGTAGAAAAGGTAGTGAATCAGGAGTCTCAGAACAAATAATATGGAAATAACTATCAGTTTCCCCCAGCACTTTCGGTGCATTTCTCCAGTTCTCTAGGCTAATTGGTTCTTTTTCTTACCCTTAACTTTTACACATTTAGGTATCATGGAACAAAAGTCCAATTGTTTGTTTCTGGTATACTTGTATAATACTCTAAACCAGGGGTGTCCAAACTGTGGCCCGCAGGCCAACTGCAGCCCATGATCCATTGCTAATTGGCCCGCAGCAAATTCCAAAAATATATTTAGTTTACGTAAATAAACCAGGTGAGGCAACACGTACTTCACCTCGAGTGAGTGGACTGGCTGTTTGTGTATTTTACTGCATATGGCCCTTGGTGAAAAACGTTGAAAAAAGTTTTCACCCCTGCTCTAAACCATATTAGGTAAATAATTCTTTTTTCAGTTCAATTATTTTTTAGATCAATAATTAGATAAAAGAGTTCAATTATTTTAAAAGCCAATTCGTACTCACCAAAATTTTGTTTCATCACATTAAAGTTTTTCTTTGCCCTCCCCCAAATGGTATATGAACATTATGAGCAAAAATCCATTGCTGGGTTCTATTTTGTTAATTTTTCTTTTTTTCTTTTGAGATGATCACAATTTCTCATTTAGTGGTTTAGAAGTAAAAAGAAAAAGGTATACTCCACTAGATTACGGACTTTTGAGCAAATAAACTCACCTTCACAGTTGAGTCCAGTGGCATCAAGAGAGAACCCTCTTTGGCATTCACAGCTGAAACTTCCAGGGGTGTTTTGACAGATCCCCTTTGCTCCACAAAGGGAAGGCTGAGACCCACATTCATTGTTGTCTAGCAAAGCACGAAGGAGGAGAGAGTCAACCCTCCCAATATTTACATAACGCAAATTTCACTACATGAAGTAAAAAGTGAAATATGAAAGCCTAAGTTTCACAATGTGACAACAGCATTTTAGGGAAACAGATGCCAGGAGTCACTGTCATATTAAAGACAAAAATGGTAAGAAAAAGTGCATTTCAAGAGACTTGAAATTAGAGCATATTTTGGGTTGACTGAGGACATGGTTTTTGATAATGGAGACAGAAAGTCCCTTAACATGTGTCTTCTGACATAAAAACCCAGCATGTTCATTATCACATTCAAAACTTTTAATCATATTTTATCTGAACACACATGGCTTATTTAGAATGCAATAGAAAGGAACTGTTTGGAATATGCCTACTGTATGTGTGTGCTTGGATCATATAAGCCTTTTTTCCTTTGGATACTGTTCCCATGAAAAAATATCTCTGTTATTAGCAACATTCTTAGACCATTAATTATGAGGGGCTGGTTCTAAATATAAGTACTGAGACATTATTCTACCATTTTAAGTGCACTCTGTATGCCTCTATCAAAAGTCTGCAAAATTTCCCATTTGTAGTTTTGTCTCACCAATGCAAGCAGTGTGATGCTGTGTGAAACCAGGTGGACATTTACAGGTAAAACCTCCCAGAGTGTTGACACAGAGGAACTGGCAGTTGTGTTGTTTGGTGTGGCATTCATCAAGGTCTGAAAGGAAAGAGAAGCCCATGATAATAATCAGAGCAGCGTTATCTGGCTATGCATCTTTTCTCATCAAGCCACAGGAGGGGTGCACGTTCTATCAGATGTATTGGGTCTAGATTTTTGCTGGAAGCTTTACAGATTTCAGTACGCATAGAGCAAGCAGTTTCTCTTCACATACTTAAGCAACATAATATTATGGGCTACTGTGATAGGATACCAAAGGTGACACACGACACAAAGTTTTCTTAAAATAAGAAATCGAATGGATGGATCACAGCGGTTTCCATGACTGTTCTCCAAAGGTTCTAATTCTTGTATTGAATGCACAGTTTAGTACATGGCTGGTAAAGGAGGGGTTAAATAAAAATAGAATGAAAATCGATGACGGTCTTAACACATGGAGTCGGGTTCTTAGGATCTAAATGAAAACACCATCATAAATACCAGAGGAAGCAAAACCACAGCATCTGTAATTCTAGTTATAAATGGAATTAATATTTGGACTATAATACTAGAAAACTCAAAATGTGATTTTGGTTAGATTGGAACTTAAGATGGGAAAATATGTTTAAATAAATTTACAAAGCAATGTTAAGATGTAGATAAGACTAATTATTTTAAAGCTTAAAAAATCACACACTTTAGTTACACTCACTTATAAACAATGTGCAAAATTAAATTAACTCATAATGTTCACTAAATAGGTACAAAAGAATAGTACTGCTTGCTACTTAACTTATTTTTTTGGTACTTCTTGGGAATAAAATTTCATTTTCTTGAGAATAATTTGTATTTCAAAAATTTAATTAGATAGCAATTTCCTCAGTCCATTAATTTCATACTGATAAGGTTTTATGTAAAATTGAATATATGAGTATAGTATTGGAACTGTTTTAATTATCTAACTTAGTTTGATGATTATTTTTAACACGACCTAAGCAAACAATTTAAATTGACCAATTCATTTTCAGACTTTGACAATAACTGTGTCATATAGTTTAGTTTACAGAGATGAAATCTAAGACAAGGCACAAAAAAAGTCTTATTTCCATTGTCTCAATCTCCTCTATCACTAAAATTTTTTGTTTAGTTTAATTTTATTCATTTTTAACTTTATGGGGCTTGTTATAAAGAAGCAAGCCACTGTAACTTGGGTTTTCATTCTCCCTGCCTCCTACCACATAGACTTCGTTAAAATTTTCTATGACTAATAAAATGGTCACTAGGAGGATGAGCTTTAATGAAGGTGATACATGTGGCATAACCCTGATTAGCTCACTTTGAATCTGAAAGAAGAGAGACAGACAAGGGTCACAAACAGCAGAGACTCTTCCCCACCTTTGCATGTCTTCCCGTCCTCTTGCAGGACGTATCCCCGTGGACACGAGCACTGGTAACTCCCCTCGGCGTTCTTGCAGATGAAATTGCACGGTTTTGGGGACTGGGAACATTCATCAAGATCTAAGGAAAAGTGACGTGAAGATTCAATTCTTGGTGAAAAGAAACAACCAGACTCTTTCCTCCCTCCATAGTCCCATTTTGTTCTTTCACCTTTTTCTCTTCAACTTAAAATGGAAAACAGCCAGAGAGAAATGATGTACACGTCAATTTTCACTCAAGTAATGAACTGTTTACTTTGTAGATCAATCTATGGAACTTGGATAAATATTGTATTGACAGCTGTCTGGGTTCAAAAGCCCCCACTGTATTATTTTGGTTAATGTACTTCGGTTTGCAATTTGAGAACCATAAACAAGAGTTTCTATATTTTGACCTGTGGATGTGGCAAAAGTTCTCTTAAACTCTCCAGGCTGATACTCCCCTATGCGTCTTTCGGGGCCGTGGACTGTGCTGGAAGACTCCCACTTGACCCTCCACGTCATGCCTCACCCTGGTCATGGGCCCAGGAGGTTGCTTTCTTTTCTTTTTTTTTTTTTTAAATTAAATTTATCGGAGTGGCAATGGTTAGTAAAATTATACAAGTTTCATGTATGCATTTCTATAATACATCACATTGTGTGCTCACCACCCAGAGTTCCAAGGGGTGGGATGGTAGAAGAGGGTAAAGGGGGTCAAATCTATGGTGATGGAAAAACTGACTGTGGGAGGCTGCCTTCTTGCTCTCTATTCTGGCTGGTCTATTGCCTCAACTCCCTCCTTGAAAGATGGGCTCAGACTGACTGAGTCGTTGGGTCAGAGGTCACAGCTCCTTTCAAGGCAGCCCTCTAGGTACAACTTTCTCCTTCCACGTGCCAATAACCTCTCCCTCTTTTCTTTTGGCTCAGGAGTGGTACGGCCCCAGCACCTTTATAGATAGTCCCTTTGTTAAACCCTTCTTAAACTGTCCTCATCTGAATATGTCACCATTTTTCTGCTAGGACTCTGATAGCAAACAATCTCATTTGCTCCGTAAAACATATTGATGGAGGTCCACAGAATGCTGAAAGCTCACGATTAATAGCCTGTTCCTATTACTTTCATGCCCAACCAAGTGGTTTTCTTAATCTTTTCATGCCAGATGTGCTTGTTATTGAAACAGGTACTTTAAGGGAATATCAATTAAGTTGATGAAATATGAAGGAGAAAAGATGTTTTTCTTCAATTAAAACTAAATTGAATGCTTTAGAGAGACTCAATAAAGGTAGGTCACCCCATACTCAAATTATCGTAGAATGGTGTGGGTGAGAAAATATGAAAAATTAAATTAGAAAAAGAGATTTTTAAAATGTAGAAGGTTTCTGTACTGAAACTGGTTTGAAATTGGAAATTTTAGATAATGCTTAATTGTATATTTTATGCAAAAAACATCAATGAGGAAAAAACCCAAAGCATTCTCTCTCTATATGCAAACACACATTCACAATCAAAATCCCTTTTTTTCATCAAAAAATGACAAAAAAAGTCATTTATACATCTTAAATTAAAATATAAGGTATTGAAAGTGTATTTTTAATAATTTTTATATTTCCCTGATTGAATAGATTTTTTTGATGACTTCAACAGTTTTGTGTCTCACATTATTGGACAAGGCCTTGTATAATTACTATGATATTAAGAACCATATTACTGAGCAGCATTTGAGATCTTGCTCCCTGGCATATGTCATCACTTTGGCTCAAATAAACTCTCATAAAAATTCTCTCTCTCTCTCTAAAAAAACAAAGGAACCACATTATTGAAAGGAATGGCATCATTTTAATAAAATGTACATTCCACAGCTCATAATAAAGATACTGTACTGACAGGAAGTGACTCGTAGGAAACAATAGTTGACAAAGCCCCGGATGTAGAGATGGCTTGCCTTACCAACACACGAGGTTCCGCTGATGTCCGTGGTGTAGCCAACCTTGCAGAAGCACCGGAATGAGCCCATGGTATTGATGCACTGACCATTAGTGCAGAGGTTTGGCATAACTTTACATTCGTCAATATCTGTGGGACAAAACAAACACAAAAACAAAAAACAAAAATAGACGTTAATATATATGTGAGGATAACAATGGCTAGAAACTAAGAGAAATCAAGGAACTGACATAAGATGACTAACAACCAACATTCGTGAGCATTGAGTACCTTTATATCTTTTAGGTGACTGGAAACATGGAAGAGTTAGAAAAATAATCTGAAGCGATGGGGAGAGAGAAACAAATGAAGGCTGTGTTGAAAGCTTTGTTGAAGGTTATGTATTTTGCATCCTAAGCAAGAATTATTTTGGGGGGCCCTAGAAAGCGACATTTGTGAAGTTCAACTAATTTGGAATTTGTGATAATTTTCCATGGATTGGCCTCAAATCTGCACTTGCAATAGATTCCGAAGAAAGGATTTTATTAGTAAAAATCACGCAGGGTTGGGAATCTGTATAGTAATAGAGGAAAATGGTATTTTGGGGGACATTAGTACAAAAAAATGGAAACTTGCTGGCTTGTAAATATGTTGCAAACAGAATGAGTTCCAGTGCACACTCAAATAAATAAGCAACATCTATTTAAGTAAATATAGTTTGGGGGTTATAAGCATGGCCTTTGGGGTCAGACAGGTATATTCCAATCCTGGGTTCATCCCTTAAAAAGGGTGTGATCTTGGGAAAATTACTTGTTACCTTAGTTTTGTGCTTTAAGTTTCCTCAACTGTATAAATGGAAATAATAAATTCTACCTCTTAGATTTGATATGAATATTACATCTAATAAAGTCTCTGAAGCATTAGCACAAAGCATATACAAACACACATATGCATACAAATATTATTACTGTATCGAGTTTTCCTTCCAATTAATCTGAATTAATGAAGTACACTGTGTTGATAATATGCATGGCTTTCCTCAACTCCTTACCGCGTCCATCAGTAGTGTATCCTGGGCCATGAGGACATATCTTTTTGTACTGGGCAGTTCCAGGAAGTGGGCACAGCTCACACTGGTGACCCCAGCCGCGGCCCCCATCGCAGCAGCATTCTGACTTTGTGACCAGATTACGGCTGCTGGATGCCATCTGACACATTGTCTGCAATACTTCTGCGAAGCAGAGCCCCTGTCGGTTGTCTGGAATGACAAAGCAGTCAGTCAATGAGCATCAATGCCATGGATCCAGCACTTCACTATTTTGATCTTCAAATTAAATAGGACAATCACTACTTTCCTTCTCTGCAACAATTTTTAACGAAAATGGTTTATAATGTATGCATTATAAAGTAACACAATGTCTGATATTCACATGTTCCACAGGAAAATATTTTGTAAAACATTTTTCTGTACTATAAAATAAAAATTAACCTTCATTGCATTTTTGAAATATGGCATTTACTTTAATATCATTAATACAGCAAGCTGACCTCACATCGCAAATATTTTCTTTTGGAATTAAATCATCCCCTGATGTAAGTTTTACCAAAGTCACATTTTCCATAGTTTAATTAATCTTAATTTTGGGAAGACTATTTAAGACGGTTATTTACATTACACATAGATGTGCATACAACACACACATGTACAAATACGTCATTTTAGTAGATGTGTATCTTTAGGAAGAGGCATGTGGATTGGGAGATTTGTTTAGCAGACAAGGATATATATGTAGAGCTCTTCTGTGATTACGTCATAAAACAGATGTTTTATTTACCAAGTAAAATATGCTCGTATATCAACTTACCAAGGCATTCAGTGCCTGAGGAACTTGACTGAAATCCTTCATTACACTCGCACCTGTAACTCCCAATAGTGTTAACGCAACGCCCATTTTCACAGATTCCTGGCTTGGTCCTGCATTCATTTTCATCTTTAGAAAAACAAATAATGTGACTAATGAGCAGATTATAAAATTATAATTTAAAATTATCTTCTATTGGGTTATATACCTTATTTAAAGCTTCTTCACCAAAATACTAACACATGATGGGCTAAAAACTACTCGTGTGTGAACACTGCTTCATTTTCAACTTCACTTCATTCTTCCAGGTGGGTTCTTTCTTAACAAAGTGTTTTCTCCCCCGCCCCCCCCCCCTTTCGGGGATGGGGTGGTGTTAGATGGAGAATTGGAAAATTGGCCTCCAAAAGGGATAGGCTTGCTCTGAGACACCAGACAAGCAGGGAAAGAACTTTGGGGAAGAGGATGTCAGTTTTTGTGATATGAGAGCAAGACTGGGGGCACAGAGATGGCGTTAGGGGAGCATGATGAGTAGGATAAAAGAGCAAAATGGTTTTATTAAAATTCTCTATATCCTTACTTATTGTGTTTATTTCATTTCATATTTTGTAAATTTCATTTGAGTTTTTTTTCAGAAGCCATGTTGTTAGGGGCATAAGAGAGCTCAGGGCAATGGTATCTTTTTGATAAATTATTATTTTTTTCATCTTTATATCTTTTAATTATCTAAATCTTCAATTTATTGATATTTATTTTGCATGTTTTCTTTTTATCAACATTTACCTTAAATGGCTTATTTTCAATCTCTCTCACATTTTGATTTGGTACATTTCTTGTAAAAAGTACAGACCTGGATTGAAAACTAATTTTTAAAAGTACATTTATATGTTAACTAGCAATTTCAACTATTTATATCTATTATGATTACTGATGTTTGACTTCTTACCTGCCATATTATGTTGTTATATATTTACCGTGCTATTGCCCCTTCTCTCAGTATTTCTTTAAACAGTCATTTTCTATGTCCTCCTCCCATCCCCAACTCACATTTGAAAGTTACAATCTTACAATCTTATTTCTATTCTTCCAGTGATAACCTAGAAACAACTTCAATACACACTCTTAATAAATACTTTTCGATCAATTATCAGTTTCATAGCTTCTGGCAATAACAGTACCTTGGCATGAGTTTACTTTTGCTCTCTCCCTGTGACACCTGCCATGTTGATATGATGTAGAAATTTTAGTTTGTCATAAGTTTTATGCACTATGAACATCTAGTTTAACCAAATAATGAGGTTTACTGGTTTCTTGACTCACTCCTGCTTCATGTATACTACTTCTTCCTCATGGATTAGCTTTTAAAAATATATTAGAGCATATAGCTTGGAATTTAGAAGGTATGTGGGTGGTAAATATTCTAAAACTAAAACATACTTCTGACCATTTTTTATTTTACTTGTCACTTGGATTGAACATAGAATTTCAGTTCAAAAGTATTTTCCCTTAAAATGTTTTTTAAAGATTTTTATTTAAAATATAGCTAACATACAATATTATATTAGTTTCAGGGGTACACAATAGTTATTCAACATTTATACACCTAAAGAAGTGATCACCATGATAGGTCCAGCAACAATCTGACACCGGACCACGCTATCACGATATTATTGACTATATTCCCTATGATGTACATTACATCCCCATGACTTGCTTGTTTTATACCTAGAAATTTGGGGCTCTTATTCCCCTTTAATCCCCCCACCCCTTTTAAACATTTTCAATTATAGTTGACATTCAATATTATTTTATGTTAATTTCAGTGTACAGCATAGTGGTTAGACATTTATATACTTTAAGAAGTGATCCCCCTGACTAGTCTGGTACCCACATGGCACTACACAGTTATTACAATATTATTGCCTATATTCCTTATGCTATAACCTATATCTC
Source organism: Rhinolophus sinicus (assembly GCF_057876585.1). Classification (NCBI taxonomy): domain Eukaryota; kingdom Metazoa; phylum Chordata; class Mammalia; order Chiroptera; family Rhinolophidae; genus Rhinolophus; species Rhinolophus sinicus. Next base: position 88,626,486 of record NC_142503.1, read on the forward strand.
CATAACAACTTTGTAACAACTAATTTGTACTTCTTAATCCCTCCCCCTTTTTTCACCCACACCCTCAACTCCCCTCCCATCTGACAAACATCACAATGTTTTCTGTAACTGTGAGTTTGTTTCCATTTTGTTTTTTAGATTCCATATATAAGCAAAATCACATTGCATCTGTCTTTCTGTCTGACACTCCACTCAGCACAATACCCTCCAGGTTGATCCATGCTGCTGCAGATGGCAAAAACCCATTACCTTCCACGGCTGAGCAATATTCCATTGTATATAAGTACTACCTCCTCTTTATCCATTCTTCCATCGACAGACACCTAGGCTGCCTCCACACTTTGGCCATTGTAAACAATGCTGCAATGAACACATGGATGCTCAGGTCCCCTTGAAATAGCATTTGGGTTTCTTCAGATAAATACCCAGAAGTGGGATTACTGGGTCCTTGTCTCTGGTTATAGTCTTTGTTTTAAAGTCTATTTTGTCTGGTGTAAGTATGCTACCCAAGCTTTTTCTTTCATTTCCATTTTCATGAAATACCTTTTTCTATCCCTTTACTTTCTGTCTGTGTGTGTCTTTAATCTGAAATTAGTCTCTTATAAGCAGCATATGTAACGGTTTTGTTTTCTTATCCATTCAGCCCTCTTATGTCTTTTGATTGGAGCATTTAATTCATTTACATTGAAAGTAATTGTTGATAGATATGTAGCTATTGACATTTTATTATTCATAATTTTGATTTTTTTTTTCTATTCATCTTAAAGTCCCTCTGAGATTCCTTGTAATACTGGTTTGGTGGTAATGAATTCCTTTAGTGTTTTCTTGTCTGGGAAGCTCTTTATCTGTCCTTCTATTTTAAATGATAACCTTTCTGGATAGAGTAGTCTTGGTTATAGATCCTTGGTTTTCATCATGTTGAATATTTTGTGCCAATCCCTTCTGGCCTACAAAGTTTCTGTTGAGAAATCAGCTGACAATCTTATGGGAGCTCCCTTATATGGGAGTTGCCTTTCTCTTGCTGCTTTTAGGATTCTCTGTCTTTAACCTTTGCCATTTTAATTATGATATGTCTCAGTGTGGGCCTCTTTGGGTTCATCTTGTTTGGGACTCTCAGGATTTCCTGGGCTTGTATGTCTATTTCCTTCCTCAGGTTAGGCAAGTTTTCAGTCATCATTTCTTCAAATAGGTTCTCAACCCCTTCCTTTCTCTCTTCTCCTTCTGTATCCCTATGCAAGTATTGTTACACTTGATGTTGTCCCAGAGGTCTCTTAAACTATCCTCATATTTTTAAAATCTTTTTGCTATTTTGACTGGATATTTTCTGCTACCTTGTCTTCCAAACCGCTGATTTGATCCTCCATTTCATCTAGTCTGCTGGTGATTCCTTCTAGTGTACTCTTCATTTCAGTTATTGTATTCTTCACTTCTGACTGGTTCTTTTTTTTGTGGTTTCTATGTTCTTTTTTATGCTTGTCATCTCTTTGTTGAAGTTCTCACTAAGTCCCTTGAGCATCCTTATAATCATTGTTTTGAACTCTGTTTCTGGTAGGTTGTTTGCCTCCATTTTTTGTTGTTGTTTTTTTAAGGAGTTTTCCCATTCTTCCATTGGGATGCATTTCTTTGATTCCTTATCTTGGCTGCTTTTTTCTTTTTCTTTCTTTCTTTCTTTCTTTCTTTCTTTCTTTCTTTCTTTCTTTCTTTCTTTCTTTCTTTCTTTCTTTCTTTTTTTTTTTAATGTATTAGGTAGATCTGCTATGTCTTCCAGTCTTGGCAGGTGGCCTTATGTAGTAGGTGTCCTGTGGGCCCCAAAGGCACAATCTCTCTGGTCACCTGCTCCAGGTACTTCAGGAGTGTCCCTTGTGTGGGTTGTGTGTGCCCTCCTGTTATAGTTGAGCCTTAATTGTTATTGACACATAAGTAGCTGGGACTGATCCTCAGGCTGATTGGCTGTGGGGTTTGGCCCCATCCACAGCTTACAGGCCGTTGTACGGGGGGCTTACCCCACTGAGTGGGACTCGCCCCAACAGGCTCTGGTTCCTGTTGAGACCGCCCATTGTGTGTGCTGCTTGTGGGGCTAATTGCACAGTGCTCTGCTTTGGTCTGAGGCCACCCTACAAGTATGTTGTTTCTGGGCCTTTTGGAGGAGCTCTGGTGCAGGCCCAGGTCACCCACTGCCTGTGACCGGCCAGAGACTACCTGATAGGAGCTACAAAACGATCCATGCTTGTCCGCTGCCTGTGCTTACCATGGAGACATGTGGGAGAGGCCACGCTGCAAATGAGGACAGCTGCCACCCGTACTGGGCCTGGGATAGCTCCGCAAAAAGCCAGCACACCCTAAGTCTTTCTGCCACTTGCTGGCTCCCTTAAGGTTCAGCCTCTGATAAAGCCTCATGAGGTACATGAATTGGGTGAGGCAGGGTCCCTTAGAATGTTTTAAAAGTATTGTTCCATTGTTTTCTTTTACTGTTCATTTGCAGGAAATCTGGTTTTTCTTTCTAAAGAGAAAAGAATGTAGGATTTTTTTTTTTTGCTCTTAGTGTTCTGAAATTCGTCTTGATGTGTCTTGGTGTAGATATTTATTTCCCTTTTAGGAAAAAAATAACTTATTACAGAAAATTTAAGTATATATAAAAATTTGATTGTTATGGATTTAAATAATTGTATAGTGTCTGTTATTTCTAGAATCTGAGGTTTCAAGGTCTGTCTTCTTGATTTAAATCTATTCCTCATTCACCTTTAATTGTTTGAATTATTTTTTTCAAGAAGGGCTCTTGTTGGTATACTGCCTGTGTTTCTCCATGTTTCATAATGAAAAATATAGGTAGCTTTTATATTTGAAAGATAACTAGATGTGTCTCAAAATCTTAGATTACTTTTGCTTTACTACCATTGGCATTGAGAATTACTGAGGAAACTTGAAATAAGAGCAGCTTTAATTTTTTTCTACCTCGAAGGTCATTTCTTTTTCTCTCTGGTTGACTATAGCCACAAAAGTTTACCCGCTCCCTCCCCCCCCATTTTTGCTGTTGAAATTTGTAAATTCACTAGGGTATATCTAGTGTGATGTTGTGCCATCTATGAAAGTTTGATTTCCAGCATTCCACTTTCTATGCTTTGATAATTTCTAGATCATATCAGAATCACCAATGACTAACCATTTCACTGTCCATTACTCTTGTCTCTGCTCAACTCTTCCTACCTACTTTGTGCTTAATCCAGTGTAGCAGGACAGACTAGAGAAAAACACACAACCAGGGCAAGTCTCACTTTAATTCAAGACTCAAATCTCCAATGGGTACTAATACTTCCTTGACAATCTCACTATACTTCCTGGTATGTCCACACTCCCATTTTCTAAAATGACACATTAAGAACTCCTTCACCTCTCTGCTATGAACCACCTGTCTGCACACTCACGTTCAACCTTTTGTCCTTTTTCAACAGCTGAACTATCTCTGGTTGTTCTCAAAGGCCAAGTCCTTGCACTTGTTCCTCTGGTTTGTCTTCCAAGACTTCACAATTCTCCTTTTCTCTATGAATCATTTCCTTAGCATACATTTTCTAATAACTTCCACCTTAAAAAAAACTCACAGTAACATATTAACCCTCCAGCTACTGCTACATTTTTGTTCCCCGTAGGGCAAAATTTTCTTTCCTTTTTTTTTTTTTTCCTGCTCAGTGCTCTATTTTACTTTATTCCAGCTTTATCGAGGTATAACTGACAAATGAAATTGTAAGGTATTTAAAGTGTACAACATGATGGTTTGATATACATATACCTTGTAAAAGGAATCCACTCATTGAGTTAATTAGCACATCCATCAACTCACATATTTACATTTTTTTTTGTCTGAGTATTTAAGTTCTACTCTCTTAGCAAATTTCAATTATACAATAGTGTTATCAACTATAATCACCATGTTATACATTAGATCCTCAGACCTTATTCATCTTATAACTCCAAGTTTGTACCCTTTAACCAACCTGTCCCCATTTCCCTAACCCCCACCCACAGGCAACCACTTTTTCATTCTGTTTCTGTGAATTCAGCTTTTGTGTTTTTTTTTCTTTCTTTTTTAAATTAAAAATTTATTGGGGTGACAATTGTTAGTAAAGTTACATAGATTTCAGGTGTACAACTCTGTAATACCTCATCTATATATCACATTGTCTGTTCACCATCCAGAGTCATTTCTCTTTCCATCATCATATATTTGATCCCCTTTACCTTCATTTACCACCTCCCTCCCTGCTTACCCTCTGGTAACCACTAAACTATTATCTGTGTCTATGAGTTTTTGTTTTTTTATTTGTCTTGTTCTTTCGTTGTTTTTAATTTTATATACCACATATCAGTGAAATCATATGGTTCTCTACTTTTTCTGACTTATTTCACTTAGCATTATAATCTCAAGATCCATCCATGTTGTCGCAAATGGTACTATTTCATCTTTTCTTACGGCCGAATAGTATTCCATATATACCACAACTTCTTTATCCATTCACCTATTCATGGACACTTTAGTTGTTTCCATGTCTTGGCCACCGTAAATAAAGCTGCAATGAACACTGGAGCACATATGTCTTTATGGATAATATTTTCAGATTTTTTTGGATAGATGCCCAGGAGAGTGATTGCTGGGTAATTCTATTCTTAATTTTTGAGGAACCTCCACACTGCCTTCCATAGCAGCTGCACCAATCTGCATTCCCACCAACAGTGTATGAGGGTTCGTTTTTCTCCACAGCTTTTCCAACACTTGTTACTATTTGTCTTGTTGATGATAGCCATTCTAACTGGTGTGAGGTGATATCTCACTGTAGTTTTTATTTGCATTTCTCTGATGATTAGTAACTCATACAACTCAACAACAAAAAAACAAGCAATCCAATTAAAAATGGGCAGAGGGCCTGAATATGTATTTCTCCAAAGAGGATATACAAATGGCCAATGGACATATGAGAAAATGCTCAACAGCTTTTGTTTTTCTAAGATTCTACATAGAAGTGATACCATGCAGTATTTGTCTTTCCCTGGCTTATTTCATTTAGCATAATGCCCTCCAGATTCACCAACTGTTGTTTCAAATGACAGGATTTCCTATTTTTAAAGGCTGAATAATATTTCATTACATATACTATATATATATATATATATATATATATATATATATATATATATGATACATATGTACATGACATACATATATATGATATATATGTACATGATATACATATATATGTATATATCACACTTTTTTGATGCATTCATCCATAGACAGACACTTAGGATGTTTCTATACCTTGACTATTGTGATATGAACATGAGAGTACAGATATCTTTTTGAGACAATGGTTTTGTTTGCTTTGGATATATATCCAGAAATGGGATTGCTAGGTCATATGGTAGTGCTATTTTTAATTTTTGAGGAGCCTCCATACCCCATACACATTGGCTGCACCAATTTACATTCCCACCAACAGTGTCAAAGGGTACAGTGCACAGGGGTTCCCTTTTCTCCAGATCCTCATCAACACCTATCTCTTGTCTGTTTGATCACAGTCATCTTAACAGGTGTGAGGTGGTATCTCATTTTGGATTTTTTTTTTTTTGATTTATCTAATAATTAGCAGTGTTGAGCATGTTTTCATATACCTGTTGATCCCTTCTGTGTTTTCTTTGGAAAAATGTCTATTCAGGTCCTTTGCTCATTTTAAAATCAGACGATGATGATGATGATGATTACCAGCTATTGGGTTATATGAGTTCCTTGTATATTTTGGATATTAACCCCTTATCAGTTTGCAAATATTCTCTTCCGTTCCGTAGGTTGCCCTTTCATTTTGCTGATGGTTTCCGTTCCTCAGCAGAAACTTTTTAGTTTGCTATAATCCCACTTGTTAATTTTTGCTTCTGTTGCCTTTGTTTTTGGTGTCAAATAAAAAAAAAAAAGTAATTGCCAAGACCAATGTCAAGGAACTTATCTCCTATATTTTATTCTAGGAGTTTCATGGTTTCAAGACTTAGCGTCTAGTGTTTAATCCATTTTGAGGTAATTTTTGTGTATGATGTAAAATAGGAGTCCAGTTTCATTCTTTCACATGTGGCTGTCCAGTTTTCCCACTATTTATTGAAGAGACTATGCTTCTCTATTGTATATTCTTGGTTCCTTTGTCAAAAATTAATTGACTGTATATGTATGGGTTTATTTTTAGGCTCTCTATTCTGTTCCATTGATCTGTATGTTTGTTTTTACGCCAGTACTGCAGTACTTTGATTACTACTGCTGTAATATAATTTGAAATCAGGAGGCATGATGCCTCCAGCTTTGTTCTTCTTTCTCAAGGTTGCATTGGCTATTGAAGGTGTTTCGTGGTTCCATACAAGTTTCTGGAAAGAATGATCTATGGTTGTCATTTCCACTTCCTCACCTCTGATTCTTTTCATAACTCATGTGCTCTACTCCTACGTGGAAACTGTGCCTGAAGAAGTCACCAAATCTAATTGTTACTTCTCTGTCTATATCTTACTCTGTATCTCAGCAGCTTTACAAGTGACTATTCCCAAGTGTTGCAATAATCCATTCTTTTAACTCTCATAACTCCGTCATGACCTGGACAACTTATCTTGAAGGCTATTCATTTTGGTCTTCTAAACATTTTTAATCACTCTAAATATTGGAGTGCCCAGAGCTCAGTCACTGCTCTCTCTCTCTCTCTCTCTCTCTCTCTCTCCCTCCCTCCTCGTCCAATTTTATGATTTTTTCACTACTACCTATTTGTCAGCAACTTACAGCTATGGCTCATAAATATATCTGCTTACCTAATGTTACCACTTGGAAAGTTAATACATATCTGACACTTAACGTAGTTAAAACAGAATTTTTATTCTTCTGTGACCCCAAATCAAACTGGTTTCTTTTAATCTTTTCCTTATTAGTTAATAGTAGCTTCATCCAATCAATTATTCCAGTAAAACTCCTAGGACTCATCTTTTATATGTCTTCCTTCATCCACTATATCCAATCAATCCACTAGCCAGTTCTGTTTATTATCCCCAAAGTATATTCTGAATCTATCCATTGCACCACATTTCTAAGCCGCTATGGCTTTAATCTGAACCCCTTTTCTCTCTCATCTGGATGATTAAAATAGCCACCTAAATGAATCCTGCTTCTGCTCCTACCCCCTTACAATGCATTATCTATCTACAAGGCAACCTGAGATCTTAGACAATAAGTAACAATTGAAATTTTACTGTATGTCAAGCACTGTTCCAAGGGTTTTACAGGAAATCACTAATTTAATTCTCCCAATAATCTGGTGAGGTTAGCGATCTCATTATTCCTATTTATTTTTGGATGAGGAATTTTGAGGCACACAGGGAAGGCAACTTGCCTGAGGTCACAGAACTATTAGATAGGAAACTGCATTTCTCATCTTCATCATCCATCTTCTTGGCCCACACTCTGAATCGCTCTGCCACAAAGCACTCAGCACAAAACCAAACTCTTTACTGTGGCCCGCAACGCTGTTGCCGACCTCTGGACTTCATTCACCTCATGCCACTCTCCTGGCATAAACTCCAGCTACACTGGCTTTCATTCCTGCCGTAGGGATCTTTGCTTTTGTTAGCTCCGCATTTTTCCTTCCCAGGTCCCAGCTCAAAAGTGACCTCATCAGAGAAGTCCTCCATGAAAAATGTATTCTAAACAGTAGCTCCCACTCAATCACTAAATTTTGTTTTCTCAAAAAAGATTTACCACTATATTATCATGTTGACTATTTCTTTATTTGCTTGATGTCTGTTTCTCCCTGACTAGAACATAAACTACTTGAGGGGATGGAGGGAAAAAACTTGTCCTTGTAGTTTATTTTGATATCCTCAGAACTATAAACATTGCAGATGTTCAGTAAATTAATAGAAAACAATGAATGACTGTTCTGCAACATTTTCCATGGAGCAGTGTGCTCTTCTGATATGCATATTTAAATATTTTCTACAAGTATTTCTTCCACAAATACTCAGATGTATTTAAATATATGCATATTTTTGTTTTATTTGTTCAGTTTTTTTTTCCGCCTAAGGGAATCCATTTATGTACATATTAAATTTCTTTGTCTTCTTCCTCTATCATCTTATTAGTCACCTCCATATCCACATTACTGATTGTGTCTTCATCCCTTTCTACTTTTTATTGCTCCTAACGTGACTTTAATTTCTGTGGTAGCTTTATTTCTTTCCTAAGCTCATTATGTCTTGATACGATTTCATCATCTTTTTCAGTTTCTTCTATTTGGATTTTTATTTTTCTAAACTCTTCTTCTGCGTTCTGAAGTCTTTTAATCCAATTCTTGTTTATTTTCCTTTCTTCCTTTACCCCCCTCCCCAGCATATATACCTTTGTTGCAGTCTTGTGTAATTATTTATCTTTGAATAATTTTCTCCAGTTCAGCTGTTTGCTGAAAAACAGTACAGCAGAAGATCACCAGTTTCAATTCAAGTTTGTTCTATGAATGCTCTCTTACCAAAGCTGTTATGCTCTCTGTCCTTGGGGCATTTATACTCAAACTTTCAGGTAATTTAGGAGGTCAGCACGACTCTGAGCAAAGTTCCTTACGTTTTAGCATGTCACTGTGATTTCTCTTTCACTTCTATGCCTCTTGACCCTGTAGCATGGAACTGGGCTTCTACAAAAATATTCCATACTCCTCCCATTCACCCAATTCCCTTATCTTCTAATCAAAGGTTGTTAGATGAACTTTTTAAATTGGGGCAGTTATTTTTAGAGATATCTGTATTCTTTTTCAGTCTGTAGTTGTGATCACTTCTTCACTTAAATTGAAACAGTACTCTCCCTTCCCTGTCGTATTTCTAAAACCTTTAAGGGATGGGAGTAAAATAACGTTTTTTATTCCACATATTTAAAACAAAGCCTTCCTTCCCATCAATTACATTTAAGTAATGTTAATGAAGCCCCAAAATTATTCTGTTGGTATTTACATTAAAATTTAATGATCTTGGTAAAATTTTTCTATTTATTAGATTTTTCTATTCATTTATTATTTATTTTAAAAAATAATTATTGGGGCATAATATATTGCATAATCAAATTCCTGTCTCTACATTTAGTTTTCTTTACAGAGGTTTTGGATTTTCTACATAACTTTAATTCTTTTTTTTTTAAACTGTAGTCATCACATGTGAGTATTTAATATTACAAAATTAAACAGCCACAATTTCCAAATATAGGATCTTGGTTCAATTCATTCCTTTATATCACAATTATTTATTAAGTGCCTCTTACGTTCTAGACACTTTTGATATTCACAACAGGGAACGAGAGACAAAATTTACTTCCTTTGTGTTAAATTTCATTGAGGATAGTCCATAAGGCATATTAGATATGTAGACATTAGTGAGATGGGACTCAAAATTTGAAAAATAATATATGTATATATGTGTACGAAAGAAACACAAAAATTATACCATTACATTTATAATAGACTCACAGGTGATATTTTAAGATCTACTTTATTTTCCATCTTGCTTCAGAGCAAGTCTTTAGATAAGACTTCGCTTTCTCCCCATATATTAAATTCCTCACAATGAATACAATTGTCTATTTTTAGTATTTTCAACAATTGTATGATAAAAAAGATACACTGTTTGAATAAAAGAAACACATGCAAACATACACACACACAAATACACACATACAATCATACCACCACATTTGTAATAGATTCAAATGTAATTTACTTTTTTCTTTGCTTTTGATTTACACACAAAATGTGGAGCGATCGTTTGGAGTGCTCCAAAAAGGAAGAGTGAAATATCGCAAGAAAGGCTTATGTCTAAATGACCTACGACATGGAACTCCTCTGTCGAAATTTCTCACTCAAATGTCAGAAATTGATATAGTTGAAATAGGAATCAGCATGGTTTAAATTTTTTAAAGATTTTTATTAAAAATATAACTAACATACAATATTATATTAGTTTTAGGGGTACACCCTAGTTATTCAACATTAATTCTTTACCCTGTAATATTTTTAGCTAATTTTGCATTTGACATTATTTTGAGGTAATTTTGTTGGATTCCAATTTCATTGTACTCAGCACTCTTATTTCTTTTATTTTTTTTGTGTGTGGCTTTACCTTTCATTGTGACATTTGTAAATACTTTTTTAATATTTTGGTTGGTTGTTCATGAAATTTCTAATTGTAAAAATATGTCTGAATAAAATAAAACTCTACAAAGAGTTTCTTGATGATCAAAAACAGTTTTATAGAAGTTACAGTAATCAACATGGTATCATGAAAAGCTTGAGGAGCAGCAAAGTTTTAGAACATGTATTTTTTGAAGCATCTTTTAACAATGAAACACTTACAAGTATATAATGCTGCCCTGTGTCGTCTTTTTTTTTAAAGAAAGTTCATGGTACCATAGAATATTAGAGCTAGAGCAGACACACTTCTCCCACCCAGATCATAGTTTCTTACTGTATAGGTGAGGAAACGGAGGCACAGAGAATTAAGTCACTTTCAAGTCATTCAGCTCACTTATGAGAGATCCAGGAAGAAGAAATATGGGTTCTTAACCTGATCACAATGCCTACCCCCTCCTCTTCCCAGGAAACACACATATGAATGTAGTAACAACAATATAAAGTAAAATTCAGCAAGTTAGAAAAATAAGAAATTTCCGTGAATAAAAAGTAAAACACATTTGTAAGTATTTCAGCTGGATGAAATTCACACACACATACATGCTTAAACAAATAAGAGAGAAATAGATGAAAATAAATCTCACGTACATAAGAAACCAGGATGGTAAACAATGTCTGCCATACACGTTATTTCTACCCTTCCGTACGTGTTAGTATTCGCCCTGTGCAAGATTTTGAGGGACATACGTTATTCTATAAACTTCTCTACTCCTAGACTTAGGAGTCTAGCTTAATCTCTGGGTTTTCAGATCTTGGAAGAAAAATGTTTTTGAAAAAAGCACTGCATAACTGAACCTCTGATACAATCTATTTTTAACTTTATTAAGTAGTGTATTTGAATAAAATATCTAATAGATTAAAAGAAACTCTGAAATACAATCATAACCTGATGGGTTTTTGCATATATTTAAAAATGAATTTTATGTTACACATGTAATTCAGGAACTCACTCTTTTGTAAAAAATTAAAATTGACAGATATAGTTAAATTCACCTCAGATCAGTAACCTCAAATCTCAAAATCTTCCCTGAAGGTAATTCTTTCGATGATTATTAAAAAAAAAAAATCTTTTCATGTGTATTTACTTGCTTGCATATGTCCCTATGGAAAGCATAGTATTATTTATAATTTCTTTATAATATGACACATTGCCTATATTGTTCTGTAACTATACATTTATGATTCTTTTTACTTCAGTACACACATATATCTTACTCCTTTTAACTGCTGTGACATTTCATAGCATGGATACGCCATATTTATTTAGCTATCCTCTTATGATGGATGGCACTTAGGTTGTTTCCTATTCTTTTTTGTTGCTGTTAATACATGTAAAATTGCAATGAACATTCTTTTCCTATGGTAGATTTATTTTTAAAAAAGCTTTATTGAAGTATAATTTAGATGCTGTATAAAACTTGCGTGTTTCAATGTGCAATGCAATGATTTTTAGCAAATTACAGTCTTGTGCAATCACTGCGATTCAGTTTTAGAATGCTTCTATCTCCCAAAGGGATCCCTAATGTCCATTTCCAACCACGCTCTGTATTCTGACTCTTAGCACCAGGCAATCCCTAATAGATTTATTTTAAGAAATCTTATTTAGTTTTTTGTTTTTTCCCCCCAAATAAGACATTATTAGTAATCTTTAAATGTTCCTCCAAAAATACCCACATTTTTCTGGGTTCTGGAGGTAAGGAAGGAGCAGCAGGTTCTTAATTAAAGGAGGGGGAGCCACTTCTTCTCAAGGAGAAGGAAGACTGTGCTGGGCTCCAGTGTCCTAGGTGAGACTTTGAGGATAAAGTGCTGAGGTAATGGATACAGAGGCCATGGGCAGCGTCCATGGCATGAGACTTTGACTTGCATTCTAAAAACCACAGCATTTTAAACTCTTGAAGTCATTTTAGAGATCTAGCCCTACCTCCTCCCTTTATAGATGAATTAACTGAGATTCAAATATGTTTAAAAAAAAAAAACTGCTCAAGGTCACAGAGCCAGCCAGCCTGTAAGAGGTTTCTGGAGAGTATCTGCCTCTTTACTCTCCTCATTCATGGGAATGATAAAAAAAGGAAAGAAGGAAGGAGGGAGGGAGGGAGGGAGGGAGGGAGGGAGGGAGGGAGGGAGGGAGAGAGAGAGAGAGAGAGAGAGAGAGAGAGAGAGAGAGAGAGAGAGAGAGAGAGAGAGAGAGAGAGAGAAAGAAAGAAAGAAAGAGAAAGAAAACAAACATTAACTCATGCTTTTATTTTGCTACAGGAGCCTAACTGTTTCAAGGCGTCTTCCTACACTTGTTAATTTAGTGTTTTAGAGTTACAGGACACATAATTACAGTAGACAAGGGGGCATATACTCTAGGACAGGCATAACTGCCACTGCATTTCCAGACCCGATTATACTGACATGGACCCTGAGATGGAAGGAAGAGGTCGAGGTACAGCACAGCCTTGAACAGCCGGAAAAATTGCTGGCTTGCGTGCGGTTCGGATGATTTGGCAGCAGTGGCAGAAGCCTGTGCTGGAGTGGGAGTAGTACATACACCACAGCATCAGTGACAGCCTTACCTACGCAGCCTTCTCCGTCCGGCCTCCGGGTCATCCCGGGTGGGCAGACGCACATAAAGGTGCCAATCAGGTTCTTACACATCATGCCTCTAGATTCACAGTCGTGCAGCCCTTCAGCGCATTCGTCCAGGTCTACACAATATTTTTAAAAGAGAAAAACATAAAATTCTCAGGAGCAGACTATTGTTTAGGACTTTTCTGTCACAGTTTTGGTTTTCTGGCTCTTACAATGTAATTAATTGTATTGTGGGACAGAAAGGAGGAGCCTAGGCTTTTTCAGCTGTTGGCTCTATTCTAGACTTAGAAGTTTCAGCATTGGTCCTAGTGGCAAGAAATTCAGGAAAGGGCACTTTGTGCTTTCATAGGAACCCAAAAGGATGACAGTGGGTGGGTCCCTCGTCCCATCTTATCTTCGACTTGATTGGACAGACCACCAAGTGTCTTCTTGTCCAGGTATGGAAATGTACCAGCAAAATGCTGTCATAAACATTTCTGTAAAGCTCGATAAAATCCTTAGGCATGACAAATTAAGTTTTAACTACACCCTTGCCTGTGGCCTTACCTTTGCACATCTTCTGGTCTTCCCTGAGGGCATAGCCAATCGGGCACGTGCATTCATAGGACCCGAACGTGTTCATGCAGCGGAAAGCACACAGCAGTGGATTCTGGGCACACTCATTGATATCTGATCAAAGAAACACACAGCCATGGCTCAGCGCCCAGGGTTCTTATTATTTGTGTAAATAAACACTGATGGGTTAGGTTGGTGCAAAAGTAATTGTGGTTTTTGCAATTATTTTTAACCTTTTAAACTGCAATTACTTTTGCACCACCCTAATGTTTACTTGGCAGTCATGCAGAAAGCAGCAGGACAGTAGAACTTCCACTTACAGTATGGAGAACTGGGTACCTAACAAACTCACCCTCTTACAAATAACAACTATACGCTCTGGAAGTCAACTAAAAACTAAGAGAAGTCGTCTTTAGTGGTGAGTCAAAACTCAGCAAACGACCGACAAGGAACAAATTTCCAAGTTTTTTTTTTTCTTTCTTCTTTTTCTGAAATTACCCTGTGGATGGCCACAGTCCTGGCAATGGCAGCACCTGGCAGCTAAATTTTCAATAGAAACTTTCTCAGCTTCTGTCTAGAGGAATCAGGGGCGGGAGCCTTGGGGCCACCCAGACTGTTGAAGAGTGAGGGGCAACCCCAGAAAAGAGAGGGCCAAAGAAGGAAAAACACTATTATTTTACGCATAAAGTCAGCCCAAATTACTGACTTAACCATGCATGTGTGGGGAAAATCAAAGAGGCTAGCCACGAAGGTTTACAGAGCAGAACTGAAATCTGAACCACTGTCTTCCACAGGCCTGACAATCTGCTTTTATGTTCCCCCAAGTTAAGACAAAAGCATCAACATTCCTAGAAGTAATATAACTTATTCCAGAAGATACCATTCACAATATCCAGGGTATAATCCAAAATTAACCCACATAATGAGGAGCCAGGAAAATGGGACCCAATCTCAAGTCAGAAGACAATCAACAGATGCCAATTCTGAGATGACCGAGATGCTGGAATTATCAGACAAGGGCTTTAAACCAGGTATCGAAACTATGCTCAGTGAAATGAAAACACATTTGTAATGACTATAATCATTAATAGGTTATCAGAACAATATAAATAAAAGCTGAGACATTAAAACAACCCATTCTGTATCAAGAAGAAATAGTAAGAAAAGTATCACTTGCCTTCACAATTCATCATGGGCCCTGGCTCAAAGCCTTCATTGCAGTTGCACTCAAAACTCCCAATAACATTGGTGCATGTACCGTTTCCACATGGATTGCCGATTGAACATTCATCGGTATCTGAAAAAGAATGAGACAGTGCTACAAAGTTTGGAGAAGTTTTCGTTTCACAGGAACATGTGTATGAATATCCACCTGGCACCGCACATTTCCAGGTCACTGCAGGGCACCCAGGACTCTCGCACCCTACTCGGTCTTGGCTGTCTGGCTCTTGTGCTGTGCAGAGGACCCCGAAGGATCAAGTGTGCAATGCTCCGAGCCCACAGACCGCCGTGCTTGCCCTAAAAATCACAAACCCAAAGAGGAATGTGGTCTTCTGCTACCAGAGCAGGGGTGGAAAGTCATAAAGTAAAATGGATGTCTTTGCCAGTTAGTGGTTTGGCAACTGTAAATCTCTAGACACATCAGAGTTTGTATATTTGGTTGAAGGCAGAGGTTGGGCAACTCTCTCCATCTTCACATAAATCAGACCTACTGGAAAATGTAGGGTGGGAGAAGAAAGAGCAATTGCTAACTACTTAATTCTGGCTTTGCAGATCCCACCACCACCCAGGGTGCCTGAGAGACCTTTTGCTGAATATGAGAAATAATACAGAACTGTGAAAGTGTATGATGTGGAGTCAACACTCACCCACACAGCGTACTCCAGTGTAATCAAGGTTGTAACCCATGGGGCATTCACAGCGAAAAGACCCGTCTGTGTTGATACACTGACCATTTGAACAAATGCCTGGGCTCTCAAGACATTCATTGACATCTGAAATATAGAATTGCCCATGAATTTCCTCATATAAAAAGATACGCCAAAGCTGTGTATATCTATTCAACAGGATTAACATTTCGAAACATATGAACATTTCTTTTACCAGAGAAATAGATAATGTATTTCATATACCACAACATAGTTTTATGATCAATGTGATGCACATATGCATATATAATAAATATCGTATATGTACACTAAGTACAATATACTATATATTACACAGTAAAATTCCATGGTTTATAAAATAAATGTACAGTAATATATTCATATAAAAGAAGGTTACAGAAATAAAATATATCAAACCACACCTTCACGAGTATCATGAAGACTCGGAACAGTTCCATGGCCATAAGGACACAAATCCTGGAATGCAACTACAGAGAAAAAATACAAATTCCCCATTACTGAAGAGCCTCAACTATCAGAGAACTTAAGAACTGATTAACACTATGCACGACATGGGACTTACTTTTCCTCTACAAAGCTGTTTTTGACAAGAGTTTTATTTTTATGACTTATTTCAAAAGCAGCACTGAGCATAGGTAGAAACAGTCACCTGAGCTTGCCCAGCTCCTTCCAGGGTGCCACTACTGAGGGATCTGGTTCTATCTGTTTGCTCATTGTCTCTGCCTCTGCCCATTACACACAGAAGCCACTTCTGACCTAGAGACCAAGCCAGTTCTGAGCTTGCTAGGAATTACCCTACAATTCAGCTGTGCTAAGAAAATAAGACCTGGAAGCTCTTGGTCTCTTCCAACAAATGGCCACTGTACTGACTCAGCTTTTCAGAATTTTATATGATTCTGAGCCCCGCTTGTGATGTAACACTCACGTGGGATTCCTGCAGCAATCATTTTCATCCTCTCCTTGCATCTCCTACCCTGCACCTCTCAAATTCATTCCTTTGAAAGCAATACTAACCTTGAAGGAATAAAAGTGAAATCACAGGGTACCTATCTACGCGTACATGTGTTGAATAGAAAAGCTGAAGCATGTCTCTCGGATTAGGTTGTTCACTGAACCATTCAAGTTTCTATGTGAGGGGGTAATTTCACCCTCCAAACAGTCATAAATTACGCAGTCAAACTGACTTCTGACAAAATTCCCAAGCTAGCATAACGTGGTGTTTCCTGTCATTGCCCTTACCTTCGTCATCTTTGGGGCACAGCTCACAGGGGTCCCCCCAGCCCTCTCCCGGCATCTTACTACAGCAACATTTTGCCTTTGTGGTGTTGAAAGCTTTGGGTACAGAACACTTTCCATTTTCAAAGTTTGTGAAGCAGAAGCTCTGGCGAGTATCTAATCAAGAAAGCAAACATCACAGATCTCTTCACTGATCGTTTTAAAAGACGGAATAATTTGTACAGAACGCTGTTTCTGACAGAACATTTTTCACGGGCCGAGCATCTGATACAAATTACATCAGCAGTGTAAAGACAGGTCTGGGAAGCTTCAATTGCTGACTTCACTTGCCAATTTAAGATGACCTGTCTATAAGATTTTATTTAATTATTTAAAACGATTAAAATATTTTTATAATGTGCTGGGGAAATTTGAGAAATTATGCGCAATATTAAATGATTTCCAAGTCTCTTTCTCCATCCTTGCATTGCAGCCTAAAAACAACAACAACAACAAACCAATCTAGGTAACTTTTGGCAAGAACAACGCATATACCAATGTAGAAACAAATCTATGCCAACAACAAAATGAAAATGGTGAAACAAAGTAAGAATTTTACTTTTAGCATGAAATTCAAAAAAATGTAGAAACGGAGCCAGTAATTCAAAGCACCTTAAAAATTATCCAGTGCATATACTTTTGAGACCTGTATTTTTAATTTACAGATGATGTGTCTGCCACAGACATGTCCTTTGCAGTGATAAACACTCGCACGATGACTTACTGTGCGGCTCTGAAGTTTCTAAGGGTGAATTGTGACAGAGCAGTTATCCCAAAGCTTACCAAAGCACCTCCGTCCATTATCAGACAAGACAAAGCCAGGCGGGCAGATGCACTGGAAGCCCCCAGGAGTGTTGGTGCAGGAACCAAAAAGACAGATGTTGGGATCTTCATCACATTCATTTATATCTGCAGAACAGCAGGAGGATTTAGTAGCTTAATCAAATCACTACGCTGTTCCAGAGAAACAATTTGATCATCCTACAACAGTCCACCACTGGTATTTAATACGACACAAGCGATTACATTATATAAATGTTTTACTTATTCTTTCAAAGCAAACAATTATTGCTTCAAAAGTCAAAGACTATATCCAGTTTCAATCAACCCGTCGCCCCAGACTTCCAAGTCCACGTCCATCCAGCTCCCGGCACTTGATCCCGAGGGGTGTATGTATGCCCACCTGCCGACCTAACAGGGCTAGTTCAATGTCTTACAGGCATCATGGGCTCCGCTGTCTCCTTCCCTGATGCCCCTCTCAGCAACCCAAGTTGGGGTCCTAGAGTCACCTTTATTCCTCACATTGACCTTTAACTTCCATCTGCAAGCAGCATGTGGTCTGTCAATTTTACTTCCACTGTACATTCAAACTCAACATCATTTATCACGGGATTACCATAAATCTTCTGACTATGGCATCTCCCTCTCTTCTCTCCCTAGTGCCACCAGGGCTGTCTTTTTAAAACACACGTCTGTTTGAAAATCTGTGCCTATGGAACTAGGAGGACTCAGACACGTTTTGAGAATTTTATCATTCCCACCACATTCCAGAATGGTTCCTTAAAATAAATAAGGATTCCTTACCAGTGATATTTGGCATTTTTTCATCGGAAGTGCTTATCTAATGGGTTACTTAAACTAAAGGAATAACCATTACCCAACTCCAGGCACATTAGAATGCAAGCTCCACAAGGACATGCCATGTCTGTCTGTCTGGATCACTGCTGCCCCTTCGGCCTGGTCGGCATAGGGTCTGGCACATACTATTTTCTCGGTTAATATCTGCAGAATTTTCATGAGCAAGTCATATCACATCCTTTGTAAAAATTCCTGCAATGCTCCACACTGCCTGCAGGGCTAAGCTCGATGCCCCTTACCACACTGTGTCGCGTGTGGTTTCAAATGGCCTCCTCTGTTCCCTTGCCATCATTGATTAGTAAATGCCTATCCAACATTTAAGAGCCACCTCACATGTCGCCACTCCTCTGTGACAGGCTTCCTTGACAGGCCATCCTCTCACCACTACCATCATTACTCACAGCTTCCTACTGTGCTCCTGTAGCCTGAACATACCTCCAGGACAGCGTCTGTCACGTTGGATTGTAAGGAAGGTTTGTAAAACCGGTTTACTTACAGAATATGGCTTTTCTACTAGACAGTAAGTTACCTGAAGGCAAGGACTATGTTTTTTATTTCCAGCTCCTAAAAGGTGCTTTATTCTCTGCAATGTCCACTGAATGTTGGAATGGATATGTGTGCATGTGTGTACATGTGTATACGTGTGTGTGTGTGTATGTGTATCATGTTAGGAAGCATCTCATCTGGGAAAAACTGATAGAAGAAATTCTAGTCTGAAGGAAATATTCTTAGGAGAAGTTAATAAAAAAACCCAATTTTTCAGAGGTACAAAAGAGTACCTGGATAAAGAAAATAAAACATTTCTGAAGTTTAATAAAATTGCAACTGAATCATAGATGTCTTTCACTAAGAGAAAAGGTACCTAAATCTTTTTGATACAAAAATACATATATTTCCATTTCCCTCCTAATGGATGACATACTGCTACTGTTATTGTTCTATAAATAGATGGATCAGAGGGATAATGAGATTAAATATGGAAAAAGAAATGGAAGAAAGGATTTTAAACTTTTCAATAAATTTCTTACTAAGATACTTCTAGTATTATTTATTTTTCTTTAGTATTAAAAACACTAGACAATATTACAATGAACTATACAAATCAGATAGAAAAGGGAAAAGATGTAAAGACCAAATTGGAATGGGTAGGGATTCCCATTATAGATAATTACGTGGTCTGAAAAATAATCAAATTTGATGAAGTAAACTGTTTTCTTCAGTTTTGTCTATATAAGTCCCTTGAATGTGAACAGTACAGCTACACAGAATTTCTTTTTTTAAAAGCTGAATAACTCAAAGGCAAAAAAAACCCTTAGGAATCACCCTAAGATGCTGATGCTTCTGAATTTCAACAAGACCATAAAAAATAATTTGCATAAAAGTGAAATAAAGTAACTGTAGAAAGGTCAGCCTTCAGTCATGTCCACCTGGAAATTCTGGGACCCACTTTTGATGTGGTTACAATGTTCTTATAAGCTGGAAGAGTTTCAACAGAAAAAAAACATCTGTTAGGGCAAATGAATTAATATTTTCTCTTTTGACATGAGGCTGTCCCAAGGAAAAAAAATGTCTCAACAGCATCGTCAAGATTTTCTGCTTCACATTTCTAGGACTGTGGATACCTTTAATAGCTGTTTTAAAATTGGTTGCCAAAGATTATGATTTTTGTAGACACTCCTTAAATTCAGTAGAGAGTCTCTATTGGCATTTGGAAAAAAGATAAAGAGTACACTGAAAAGTATGTAAGTAGTGTAGATTTCTGTTAATGAAAAATCCCACATCCCTAAATTCTGTATTCCCTCCATTCCCCCTTCCAATCATTTTTGATAGTTCAATAAAACAGATGTTGGCAGCTGCATGTTTAATTCCTTGGGTCAGTATGCCTGTGGTGGTTCGGATTTAGTAGACTTCTATAGAGTCTGTGCCAGGTATTATTATACTGAACAGTTCATGGACCTCAGAATAGATGTTAGTCTCACCGATGCAGTTCTCGCTTTTGACTTCATACCCTGGGGGACAGATGCACCTGAAGGATCCCTCCAAGTTCTGACAGGTGCCAGGAGAACAAGAGCCGGGAAGGGCAACACACTCATTAGTATCTTTAAAGAGAAACAAGAGAAAAAAAATGCTTCAGATATGAGGTTAATTGTTGTCAGGTGATATTAACATAACTTCAACTCAGGCCCTCTGATCTGCCTGGTCACTATGGACAAATAATGCCTTGAGATACTCTTTTGACATCTTGGGTATTACTCATTTAACAAGAGGCTAATTTTCTTGCTTTGTTTCCTTTGTCTATTTTTACTGAGACATGGACAGCTTCAAGTTCTGTCCCAATAAAACCACTGCGCGTGAGTTGTTCTCAGTTGTTGGCTTATTCCTTATAAGGAATATTTACCATGATATCTTTACTAGGTCATGTAATCAGATGATCAAATGAAATGTGAATAAGTCCCAAAGTGGGGCTGGGGGGGACGTCACATTACTATTTTACAAAATAACATAAATAAAGACTGTTTATTGTTTAGATACTTACCTATACAGTTTTTGCCATCTGGAGTAAGTTCATAACCTTCATTACATAAACACTTGAAGGAGCCAATTTCATTAAAACACCGTCCATTTCTGCACACCTGACCAAAAAAGGAACTGCACTCATCTATGTCTGTAAGCAAACAGGAGTTAGCTTTTCAGAAAGAGCTCTCACAGGTATATTGTGTCACAGCTGCAACTTAAAAACATATTTATTGGTACACAATTACAATAACCCTACACCATAATTTTTCACCAACACAGAGAAAAATGGCTCATATCAAATCATGTGACATTTATAAGGTCACATAGATCCCTACTGTATTTCAACCACAAGGGCACATTTTTGATATTAACATAACTCAGAAATTTATAACCAAATAACAGTGGAGGGTTTCAGGTGAAGATTTCCATTTTTTCCAAGTGAAAAAATATTTCTTTTCCCAAAGGCAAAAGGCTATATGAATTTAACTTGCCTGAGTAGTTTGCAGGTGACTTTACCTGGAGATAGGCTGACTTCATTCAAAGGACAAACACAATGGAGTATATTAAATAAAGAAAAATCAATTATATTAAAAAGATTAAAAAATTGCTGCTGTGTTTTGCTGACAGAATACAGAATTTGAAAAAACAAAACAAAACTTCTTTGTTAGGTTTTCAGTTAAGCTTAGGGTTGATTGCATTTGAGTAATTTTCTGGGTTGTTTGAAGACTGTACTTTGATCAGAGCCATATCCGTGTCTTTAGCTCTCCCTGGCTGTACAAAGGGTCTGAGAAACTATAGACAAGAAAGTGGTTGATGAATAAAATGTCCAATTAGCTCTAAAATTTTTTCACAGTTGTCGAATTTTGAAAAATAAAGAAAACTGAGAGGAACATATGTTGGATTAAATTAGAGGGTAGCTTCCTTTGGGTTGTGATGGTCCCATAATGGTAGAAAGGCTTTGTTATTTTCACATACCTTATAGGAACGTGCAAATTAAAGTTACATTGCCTGACACGTGGTAAACAAGAAATACCATCAACATTTGTGGTCATTTCTCTTACTATCTCCTCCACCAGATACAGGCAACTTCCCTCCACTCACTAGCAATTCTTATTTCAATCAATGTTGTTAGGGGCAAAATTCTGTACCATGCAAAGGAGACAGTTTTATTTTCCACTGAAAACCTACAGTTAGTAACAGACATCAAACAGGCTTCTGAGGGCTGACCTGGAAATCTAGTCAGTCATCATGCATTGTTTCTGTGGGAAAAGGCATCCCGGGCTTCAAAAATGAAATTTCAACGCACAACATGTTTTAAGTTGGGGACTGCCAGTATTTGAATATAAATCAAGAATGGATTATATGAAATACTTGTAATACCACTGAAACAATGACAGGTCTATCTTTGATCCCATCTAAGGGGTCAAAATCACTCCAAACCAGAAAGCAGTCCCAATACTTTTACTATCACCTGCATGACCTTTCCCCCTGAATCTCTTGGTTGACTGGCAGAAGCACTCAGCATGGCAGATGGCTGTGTTATTTAAGCCAACACTAAGGCTTTAGTTAACTAGAAATTAGCCAGTGATAATACACACCTTTTCACACACATTTGCAATTTTAATAATAAAAATATTTATTTATTCTTTGATTTTATTTTTTTGTTTCAGTATATTGTGTAGAAATGAAATAGAAGCACTAAAAGACTGAGTGCTTACCCAGACAATCGTTATTATGGGTGAGTTCAAACCCTGGGTAGCAGAGACAGTTATAGGATCCAACAGTGTTTTTACAGGTTCCGTTTCCACATGGATGTCGCTCACACTCATCAACATCTGCAAAAAAACATTGGCTCAAAGGAATTCAGTTTTTAACTGGAAAAGCATAGCCTACAAAACATTCACATTATTTTAAACTACTCACTCAGATGTTCTTTATGCAGCACTAGGAACCCATATTTACTTAAGGAAAGTGTAAGTATGAGGTAGAGAAAACTCTAAATTATAAAATTATAAGAAAAAGTGCTGATTAATGACTTATAGGCACATATAACGCTCAGACCGAGGCGAAGCAAGCAATCCCTTAGCGGAGATATTTTAATGAAGAGTTTGCTTGTCAATTGTAATGAAACCAGTCTTTTGACATACTAACACAATTTGTTCTATGAAGCATTATAAACACTCCCCCAGAAATGTATATACCTTAATTTGATCAGCACAACAAAGATAAACTTCAGTTCCTAAATTTTATGAATCAGTGGAATGAACCCAAACTGAAGTAGTCTATTAGAACTCAATATTATTAGCCTTCAAAAACATGGAATTAAGAAAATATTTCAAAAAGTCATCCTCAAATACGAGAGCAGATTCCCTGGACTGAATTTCAGGCTGCTGAAACCCTCCTATCCTGCAAAAAAAGGTACTGCTCCTTAGAAAGGAAGCTTTGTTGAAGCTACGTATTACCAAAGAGTCTAGCTGACTTTTATTATATGAATCGTTAGCACTGAGGGCAGATTTTCTCCATATGAATTTCCCATTCATAAATCTCACATATTTTTTAGCTATTCGTATTCTCTCCCTCAGAGAGTGCAGCCAGGAGGAGCACATATAAGCAAGGATTCTCAGAAAGCCCACGCAAATACGGCCAATCCTCCATTTGTCTTCTGCACAAGCATCCCCTAGAGAACCCTTCCGACCACCACGGGAGACGTCCGTGGGGGCGCTCTTAGGCGGCAACAGATAAACACAGATGTTCTTCCGGTGGTCCTCATTGTATGGCTGTGCCATAAAGTAAAACTAGTTCTGCAGTCCTGCAATCTGACTTCACCATTCATGTAGATGGCATCTTGAATATTGAAAGAGTAGATGCACAACTTTAACTTTTTAACTTTTTCTAAACTGACAACATGCTAATTACAAATAGCCAAGTTTTAAATTTGAGTTTCCTCTTTCAGTGCAAAGTACGGAGGAGAGTCTCTCGGCAAAGATAGAGCCAGTGGCTGACATCAGATTTAAGTGGTTCTGCTGAGTTCCAAGACATCCGGCCCATCTGCTTTTCAAATCTTATTAATCATCAGCTCAACAAGCACTTACTGAATACTATTACCGCTTAACTAACCATTACAACAGCTACTGGAACTTTTTAAAGAGTTTTGCTACATTTGCTTCTAAAAATTGTTTTTAAGAGTTAAAAAACAAAAGAAGCAGATAAATCCCATGCATTCAATGATTCTGAGGAAAAAGTGTAGTGGGGTTGTCAAAACAATGCATACAAGTGGACACTTTGGTCACTGTTGCTCAGGCAGGAGTTTGCCATAATCAGAAGTGTCTGGATGCTGATGGTAACTACTTTGAGCCCCTCTCGTAATCGCAGAAGTCAAACGTGACTTGTAGTCATCTTTTGTTATCGGTATATGTTGAGTATTACAATTTTAATCGTTTTCCTTTCTTAAATGTGTATGCATTTTTTGGCACCCTCTGCATATATGTTTGTGTGTGTGTATATATTCATTTTAATACTGTCTCTCTTACTACTCCCTTGCACTCTTGCATTTGAAAGGCTTTCTTGAGTGGGAATAGAGAGGGGTAAAAGGCTGCTGATCCTGTGGTGACGTCCACATAACCCTGAGTGTCCCAGGGTGCAGGTTAAGCATGTGAATTGAGCGCTATCTGGGGGAAAGGTTGTGAACACCGAACTGAGGAACATACTGTGGTATGTCCTGCTTGCAAATTTTACATTGAATGAAACCATAAACAGTTTCACATTGTTAAATTTTTGCAGGACTGTTTCTGACAGAGACATGGTAGTTCCTCATGGCAAGTGACTGAACTGTAATCTCTTCTGGACGCTCAGCTGCACTTCACCCCCCCCGGAACTCAGGTCCTCCTCTCACCCATGCACATGGTCTGGTCTTGAGAAGCCTTGAAGCCATTGTGGCAGATGCACTGGTAACTTCCTTGCAAATCAACACACAGGCCATGACTGCAAACATTAGGAATTTCTAAACATTCGTTGCGATCTAAAACAAAAAATAAAACACATGTTACCCATATCTGATTTTTATTAAAATTCCTTTATTTTTTCACAGGCACGTTTCTATAACCTGCTATTAATTATTACAGAGAGGTTGAAAATGAACCATAACAACAGCTGAATCAAAATAAAGACAGGCTTTAAAGTATCCAAGTCTCTCTCTTTTAAAATCATGCAATTTTTAATGTTGATTGGTATCTCGAGGATACTATTTTAGTTTAGGTCCCATCCTAGGAAAATCCATTGGAGAGACCTCCTTTCCTAACAAAAAAAATCTAAAAGTCCATTGGAGAGACCTCTTTTCTGAATAAAATAATCTAAAATGCATGGGGAAGGAGGTTCAATATGAATGAACGGACTCAGAAAATCTTTTCAAAACTACCTTTGAGAATAATTTTTTGGTAGAAAACCATGGACAGTTTTTTAGTGCAGGCAATATAAAGAATGTTGTGCTCAGGGCCAAAGAATGAATCGGTCTCCTTCTTACCAACACAGGCGCCGTTGGGTGAGAGTTTGAAACCTGCCGCACACTCGCAGCGGTAACTGCCCGGACTATTGATGCAGTCTGCATTTCGCTGGCAAAGGTTATCACCATTGCTGCACTCATCAATATCTGAAAGAGCAACAACTGCACTTGAAACTTTCATTATTGCATCAGCATTACATTCACTTAGCCAATTTGGTGATCTATTCTGAAATACTGAGGACAAAATAGTAAAACTTTCTGAAAATCACTTATGTCCACCGAACTTTTTTGGATGAAGGTCATACATCATTCAATTACCTTCACAGACCAGGAGCAGATCATTGTAACTGAATCCTGTTGGGCATTCACAGCGGAAACTGCCAATCTGGTTGATGCACACCCCATTTGCACAAATGCCTGGAATCTCTTTACATTCATCAATGTCTGAAATTGAATAGACTTGGTTAAATATATGTGGTTCTGCTTAATGTATTTACCATAAAACCTTGAACAATGCTATGTGTACACTGGAATGAGAACACACACTCAGTGTCACAAAAATCAATTCTATACTGGTATGAACGATTTTGTGGTTCATGAAAGCATATGGACCATAAAATAGAGTACTTCCTTTAAACAGTGATGAAAAAATGTAAGTAGCTGATCAAATACACCAAGTTATTTTAGTGTCAGTGTAGCAAATGTACTTCCTAGGGAATCAAGCCCCCTCTTCAAGTTACTGGTCAGACTCCCTTAACTGCTGCTACTCATCTGATAAAGAACATTATGTTTTCTTAATTTTATGTTATTTGTTACATACGCATTGATAATGGAGACTTAAAATTATATTACTTATTTAACCTTTGAAGAAGAGAAGTAGAATGAGCAATAGAAAGTACATTTAGAAGGAAGTAATTTATGTAATTAATAATCTTGCAAATTCCTAAATAGATCAATAGAAAGGGATACTGCAAATGTACACCCAAAAGTTGAACATACACTTATGAAAACAGCAACTAAAGGTTAAAATAAGGGGGATTAGAGTCATGTAATACAATATTCATGAAAAGAAAAACTATAGTTTTAGCTTGATATGTGTGAAATCTTGAGATGTCACATAACTGTCATAACGCTATCACCAGACTATGCTGATTGAATAATACCATTATTATAACACTTGGTTAGTCTGTAAACATGTTACCTCTTTCTTTTCTAACTGTATTAGATCAGAATCCAGATCATTATATTTCATGGTGCTTCAAACTTTAAAAACACTGAATAGAGTTTTACAAAATGTTACATATATGTATTAAAATAAACATAATCTGGAAAATCTCACCAACAGCTTTTCCTGTGTGAATGTCAAAGGTGAATCCAGGAATATTTCCACATATGGTTTTAAAGTCAGCTTTAAAATAAAAACAAAGTAAATGCACTATTAAAATTCTCCACCTCTTTCAAAGTAACATTTTACATAGCACCACTTTCACTGACAAATATATTTTATGTTATTCACAATCAGACATGTTAATTTCAATTATATTTACTTGATAACATTGCCAGCTCTTAGATCCAAGAAGTAGTCTAAGCATTTTTTTACTATTATTATTATTATTATTATTAAATTATCAACTTTTTACTGCTCTGATATTAGAAAATAAATAAATCATTACAAGATTCAAAGTATCTCCTTTAGGCACATAAGTTCTTTTATTCTTTTAATAGTGAGGGTTTTAAAAATGATCCAATTTATGTAGATAGAAAAATCAGATTAGAGTACAAACTGAAAAAGGGATTAGGAATTACACAAAGGCATCGGCATGAAAAAATAATTTTGTAGTGGTCAAATAGGTTAATAAAAAATGATGAATGAGACATAAATTTCTTAACACATAAATGTCAATTTGCTAAAATGTGAAATTTGAGGCATCAAAAACAATGCATTAGAGACTGTTAATAGCAACTACTACATATAATTCACCAAACTAATAGAAATTCAAAAGAATTCTAATTTTTAAGAAGTAGATTGCTACTGATGCCCACTGCTATACAAGGGTGTAAAACTCTTGAAAACAGTATTAGGTAAAACACATACTACAGACTATATACCAACTGCTATTGGGTGGGGCTTTGTATATTTACCCACGATATTCACCGAGCATCCAGAGCACACAGAGAGGTACATAGTAGATGCTTAATTTAATGGTTTCAAATTGTCTGGCAATGTGAGAACTGTAATTTATATCTCTCGTTTCATTTAATAGTCACTGTAACCATATGATTTAGTCACGGTTGTTATTTATTATCCCTATTTTATATCTGAGGGATCAGTTTCAGAAAAAATAATTAATCTACATAAGGTCAGACAATAGGTGGCAGAGCTTCAAATTAAAAATAGACCTGGCTCTCAAACCTAAGCCCTTTACTTCCAGTTACAAAGAAAAGTGATATTTTATTCACCAAGCCGGTGATCTTCAATTTCTAACTGATGGAATTTTTAAATTAGAAAACTATAAAAATATTTGTATTTGATTTTTCAGAACAAAACTATGGCTAAATAGGGCTAAGAAAATCCATTTGCCCATTGAACTTGAGCCACTTGGGAAAGGCCCCATGTGTCATTTCATCAAGTCTCTCCTTAATTTCATTTCATCACATTAAATGAAACATTTTAATGCATATACCAATGTAATTTTTGGAAACAAATGCATAATCATTGTTTCTTCTTTGCCCTGCTGATTTAACTCTTAGTATCTAAAACTATTGAAAGTAGTTTAATACCATTTTCCAGGTCATAAAAGAACCTGAGTGGGCAACAAGTTTAAGATTTTTACTTTTTGCTCTTGTCTATTATTTTTCAGTTTTTCTTTCAAAAGAATCTGCTTGTGAGAAATATTTTACCATGTAAAGACAAGCTTTATTTCCTGCCTAAAAATTCCAGTTAAGTTTGAGGGGAAAAGAAATGCATGAGGACTACTTTGACAATAAGTTTCTGTTACGTAAAGTTTGCTTTCACATCTATTTTTGCATATTTTTAAATATTGAACTAAAGAAAGAAACTTACTGAACTTGATGGACTTTAAATCACCACATGTTTTTTCCCATCAAAAAATTACACCTTCCAAGTCTAGCACGACACACAGTAGTTGCTCAATAAATATTTGTTTGATGACTAAATGAATAATTAGCCAGCATGGCTTAAGATAATGAATTTAAATGGACCAGTGCAATAAACTAGCTCTTTGACAATGGGGTTTCTTTTCAGGATCCAGACTCCTATTCAACAGATACTTCAGAAATCAGCATTTGAATTCTGGAGAAGGCCGCCTGGGCTTCAGAACTGAGCGTGTCTAGTTTTCGTACACAGTTGCTTTTCCTATAGAGTCACATATATGCGTGTGTCACTGCCTCGACCTTCAGGAGAAGCAGGAGTGGTGTGCTTACCTGTTCCTGGCGTTGGGCATGGTTCACACGGTTTGTTCCAGGCTTTGCCCACATTGTATGTGCAGCAGCACATCCTCTTTGTCACATTAAAAGGCAACTCATTCTCACAAGTGGTTCCGTTGTAGCTTCGGTAGCAAAAGCTTTTTCTCATGTCTACATGTAGAAAAACAAGTAAGTCAACCAATCATATCAGCAAGTAGCTAATAATGAAGCCTAAACACCTGAAGATACCAAACTTTCTCCATTAGTACAACTCTGAAAAATGTCTCGGTCATTTGGAGGTATCTTAAAAGAATTCTTTAAGTTGAACATAAATCATTTTTAGATTAACATCTCTCTTGTTTTTAAGTAAGGAATTTCATTTATAATTTTCTTGGGGAACAAAGTTAATAGATATTTGTTTCTCTACTCAAAGGCATTTTTAAAAAAGTAGTACATATTAAATTTGAAATGTTTTCATTTGTAAAATAATGTCTATAGATGGAACATTAAAATTATTTAAGACTATGTAATTTAATGAAATTTCCTACTTCAGATTCATGCTTTTAAAATGCAACTATATATACCTAGAGGGTATTATGCTAAGTGACATAAGTCAGACAGAGAAACACAAATACCATATGATCTCACTTATATGTGGAATCTAAAGAACAAAATAAATGAACAAACAAAACAGAAACAGACTCATAGACAAAGAGAACAAACTGATGGTTACTATTAATAGATGGTAGGGGGTCTGGGGGCTGGGTGAGAAAGGTGAAGGGATTAAGAAGTACAAATCAGTAGTTACAAAATAGTCACAACGATGTGAAATGCAGTATGGGGAATATAGTCAATAATGTAAAAACTTACCGGGAATATCACTTCATAATTATATAAATGTCTAACCAATATGCTGTACTACTGAAACTAATATAAAATAATACTGAAAGTCAATTATAAAAAATAGTCAGGTGATATAAAGTACAGCATAGGGAATATAGTCAATAATATTGTAATAACTATGTACAGTGTCAGGTGGATAGGGTTGTCACTCTGTCAAGTATATAAATGTCTAACTACTATGTTGTTTTGTATGCCTGAAATAAAAAAGGTCTCATTTTAATAATATGTAATATTTTAATTCAAAAAAAATAAAACATAACTATATATAATAATTTCTTTTTTAAAAATTATAGTTGACATATAATATTATATTAGTTTCAGGTGCACAATGTAGTTATTCTACATTTATATACCTTAGAATGCAGTCACCACATTATCTCTAGTAACCATCTGTTATGGTACAAAGTTACAATGACATTATTGACTATATTTTCTATGTTGCATTATATCCTGTGACTTACTTATGTTATTAACTGGATTAAGGGGTAACAAAAAAATAAATGTAATTACACAGCCAAAGTTCAAAAACATGATGCAGAACCAGAAGTTTATAAGACTTTGAAATACTTAATGATTCCTAAAGATTTCATTTTCAAACTTTATGAATAATAACTCTGAGACATAAATGCCTTCCATGGGAAGCACACAAGTGTGACCTAATTCATCTCAGAGACCTTTACCTACCCATGCAGTTGTGGCCTCCGTTGACCTGCATGTATTCAGGTGGGCAAATGCAGGTGTAATTTCCCAGGGTGTTGTAGCAGGTCCCAGGCCCACACACACCAGGATGCGCGAAACACTCATCAATGTCTAGAGCACAAGAATATCCATTAATTAAGATATTTCCCCCATGAATTTATGTTATTTAAACTACTGAACAATGTGTAAGATAAGTCCCAAAAATCCATATTTTCATAAAATTCAGAATTTAAATTACAGAGAAATGCTCCAAAATATGCATTTATATGACACAAAGTATGTCTTTCTTTAAAAGAAAAAAAAATCCAATATTCAAAAATGAAACTCACCAAATGAAATTTTCCAAAGTGGCAAAAAATAATTTAAATGGCACCTATTTTTTTTTAATTGAGATTTCATATTCTTCAAATGGAATTGCTTTAAAGCCAACTTTCCTCTTATGTCATTTAAAACTGTATTTTAGTGCCAACTTTACACTGAATGCAGTTAGGAGAGTCTTTATAGTTCCTTTCAAATTAGTACTGATTAAGAGACCTAGAAGCAATGTAGATTCTGGTTGTTCTCCTTATTAAATGGTATTTCTTCCAGGTGCATTTATCTAACACGTTGCAAGAGAAAGGTTATAATGGAAATGCTTACATGTTTAAGAAGGCTTCATTCATTCCATAAATGATTATGGAAATTTACTGTACGCCAGGAATTGTAGCTATAAAGAAGTTCCCAGGCTAGTGGGGATACAGGCCCCCATAAAAGGATGACTCCAGTGCCATGCGGTAAGAGGGAAGATGGATGCAAGAAAGGCATCTGCATAATCTTTGCATTTTTTTATAGTGGTCCAACATGAAGTCCAATATTTAAAAATTACTGAAAAATATTAACTGAACAGTTATATTTAAGCTTACCTATTTTCCCTATTTAAAATATAATCCTTATCAATACCGGAATTAATAACACTACATAGTGAATGTTTTTACACTACTCCACAGCTTTCCTCATTTATATTTAATCAACCCATTTACTCAGAGAAAAACAGTAATAAATTACAGCAAATGGGCTGTACATTAATGTATCTGGCAAGGCTGATATGAAAAGAAAAAAGCTATGACTCCGTCTCAACTGATTGTCTGGTAGAGTGTGAGGTTGGAGCCTTCTCCGTTGGCCTGATCAGGAATTTTGTTGGGAATTGTGCTGTTTGTTTTTCAGGTATGAGTTCGCCTCACCTTCACAGATCCGGGTTTCCTCGCTGAGGTAGTAACCCTGTGGGCACTCGCACTGGAAGCTCCCGAAAGTGTTGATGCAGTTTCCCCCTTGGCAGAGACCTGGTAACTCCTGGCATTCATCAATGTCTACACAAGAGGAGACAGCTTGCTTACAAAGAGACCATCACTCAAGACAAGAGTTACCCTGAGAGCTTTCAAACACGGGATCCTGGAGGACCCATAGGCGTCCATGCACCCACGTGAATGCACACCTAGGTGGTGGATTTACTCTGAACATGGATTTTCCTGGCTTTGTCATGGAACTTTGCTGTCATTGGAGGAGAGTGATTGATGAAAACAAGTTGGGGATAATTACAGTTGGCAAAGGGAGTTTCTGTGCAGAACAATCAGCCATCAGATCACTGGAATGGGCCTTCTCTTTCCGACTTACAAGTGGTCACTTCGCATCCTGGTGATGGACTGTCCATCTGTAATTTTGCAAACTCATCTTGTTGGAATTGCTCCACCCTGACATTTCTACCAGCTTTTCTCTAAAGTCAGTTCTTTACCTTGTTTAAATCAGGGTGATAATTACAGCTGCACTCACCTTCTAAGATGATTGTGATGGGGTTAGGTCTGAAGCCCTCACCTCCGGGACACAGGGTGTAATATTCAGCTACAAAATAACAGAAAAGAAGAATTTTGACACCTGCATCCAAGTGGTTGAGACAATGAACAAGCACGAGGCTAACGCCAGGCTCAAAACACACATCCCGAGGGATGTATCTACATTTTCTCTAGTGCTTTTTAAAATACATTTAAAAGTATATTACACTTTACTTGAAATAAGATCATTACCTTCATAAATTAGATAGACAGAGTAACAAAACCATTTGTTTTGTTTTTTCAGATAGTAAATTGTTCTTTTTTTTTTTTTTAAAGTTTATTGGGATGACAATTGTTAGTAAAATTACATAGATTTCAGGTGTACAATTCTGTATTACATCATCTATAAATCGGTAAGGGGGGTGGGGGGTGGGAGATGAGGGTAAGGGGGATCAAATATATGGTGATGGAAGGAGAACTGACTCTGGGTGGTGAAAACCATTTGTTTTTAATTAAAGAAAAACTCCTTCACAGACAATTTATATCAAAACTGTTTTGGCTAGTAAAAAAAATACCCTCAAAAACGTGACAATTCAAAAGTTTCATCTATGCCCATATCACAACGTTGTGTTTAAACTTCAGGCATAGTATGATTGACTTCAGGAATACAACACAGCTATGAACCGGAACTAAAACAACCTCTGAGGAGAACCGGGAATGGCTTAGTTTATCTGTGAGACCGTGGAGAACTGACATTGTCATCATTCATACTGGACTGTGATTAAAAGCTGTTTTTTTCTTTCATCATATCATGAAACACAGCAAGAGAAGAATTCAAATTCCTCTTATATAAATCACGCTTGGCTGGTTTCTGCATAATCCCTGAAAAGTAGTCCAAATTCAAAATTTTGGCCTGTGAGTTTCTCCTGTCCTCAGCACAAGAATAAAATGGCAACTTGTCTTCAGCTACCAGAGTTTGTTCCCTTCCTCTTCTTCAGCTCCATACTCACTGCTGTTGACAGGGGGGCACGTCTCGCAGGGGTTCCCCCAGGCCTTCCCAAGAGAGCAGCAGCAGGAGGAGCGACTCACGCCCACTCCAATCTCCGTGTTGCAGGAAAGACTCCCGTCTCCGCGAGGCCCGAACTTCAGATAGCAGTTGCCCACGCGGTTGTCTGCAGAGCAACACAGGAGCTTAAAATTGCCCTTGCCACAGTGAGAACCCCTTTTTAGAGAAAGGTTACTCAAATTATGAAATTCAAATTCTTGTACATTATTATAAAAGGCTCGTTTTAACCCTCAATGCAAAACAATCTCTTGCATAGTGAAATCACCTTAGTAGAAATTTTAATAAGAATCTAATTTTAATTCAAATTTTTATTCCCTGTTTTCTTGGTTTTGGATGGTCCTATGAATGCAATTAACTGCATGTCAGCTGTCATGTGTGAACCTGAAACATATCCATTTCATAAAAACTGATGCCACATTTCAAACACCTCTCTAATAGGTTCTAGCTTATCATTACTTCTTGTTTTTCTTTTTGTTCTTGCATCATTAAAGCACAATACCTGAAGAAATGTTTGAAAACTTTGACAGCTCATAATTTTGTTGATGAGAGGACAGATCCTTTCTTCGCTCCACAAATGGAAAACATTTTCATTTTTAGGTTTATCAACATATAATTATCAATCCAATGATTTCTTTTTATTTCCATATCACATATTTCCTTCCAATAACCCTTGTCTAACCACCCGCCTTCACATTTGTCTACTTAAGAACCAGGTCAATTAAATTTTGGATATGGAAGAACATAAGAACCTGGGAAGATTCAGGTACTTGTTGTCAAATACGGCATGAATGTCTTCGTACTGACTAACAGACAAGAATACTGTATCTCCTTTGTCTATAGAAATATATTGTTAGGTCATTCTTTGTTAAATTTGAAAAATTTCATCTAAGATATTGGCCTCACAGCCTGGCATTTTGCTTAGATGATCAATTTCACCACCATCTTTAGCATTTAGACTAGAGTGCTAGTCTCTGTTGTATTCATCTGCTGATACATCTAACGATAGCAAAATGTTTCCTACTGTCAATTTTCTTTTCTTTGCCATACTGGCCAGAAAGTAAAAACTTCTGAGTTCTCAACTGTGTTCAATAAATGTTCAAAGAATATTCCAAATATAGTGTGTCCAGCCTTCTTTTATACCTTCTTGAAAGATGATGTAATCCCTTGGGCAACACAATAAGAAAATTGAAGGATGATGCAACAGTGACATTTTCACTATTATGTCATCCTTCCAGGTGATGCCATCATTTTCCACTTTATTATATTAATCTTTGTTTTTAGCATCACTAGGCATAACTGATGAGTAATGATGAAATAAAACCTAGAATAATAAAATGGTTCCAGACAAAGGAAAAATAACATCACTAACTTCTCATAATGTATCTTAGACTTATAAAAGGGTCCAGCGGACTCTTATGGCGTTGAGCTAGAATGAGTTTTTGTTCTTTGGAAAATCTCTAAGACAGAATAAAGCCATGAAGTATCAATCCATATAAAGTTAGAATTGCTCAAAAAAGAAACTCAAAAATGAAGCTGATTACATGCTGACAGTTAATCTGAGTACTACAGCGCTTTTTCTGTAGGGCTGTCCTGGTCTATTCTTCCACCAGCAGGACAGAGGGGCCATGGAGGTGCATGGGACTGACGTTTCCTAATTTCCACAAGTCTATTAGATATAAAGTGGTATTTATGTAATTGTTTTAATTTGTTTCTTTCCAAACTACTAATAGTTTTGGACATTTGTTTATGTTTGTTAACTTGTGGAATACTCTCTTTTATTAGCTGCCTGTTCACAGTCTTTGCTCCAAGGAAGCTTTTAAGAAATACTGAGGCTCCAGTGACTCAATTTCTGGGAGTGAAAGAGACAGCATTATTTGAAGGTTCCAAACGGGATTTTACTGTGCTCCCGGGGTTGAGAACCACTTTGTGATCTGGGCTATTGCTCCTTCTCTGACTCTCTTCCTCATACTGCCAGCCCACCCATCACTCCTGCTACACAGCCTCGTTGCTGTGTCTCCAACACCAGCATTCTCCTGCCACAGGCCCTTTGCACTGGCTGCTCCTTTTCCTTGGAGGTTTCTCCTCACAGAGGTCCAGTTGGATTACTCCCTCCTCAAGGCTCTGACTCCCCCCCATCCTCCAAATAATATAGCACTTCTCCTCCAGCTACTTCCAGTGTCAGCATCTGCTCTTACTATATCTGTCTTCCTGCCACCAGAATGTATACACAAAAGCAGAGAATTTGCTTACTCTGTTGCCTCTCTAGCCATTAGAAGGCACTCAATATTTACTGAACAAATGATTTTGAATGGAAAAATCAGAACTTGGAGTGGCCATAAAGTTTAACTTGAGATAGTCTCTAAAATTTGAAAATAATATAGAAATTGTATATAAATCACAGAGGCAAACATTTCCTCCACCTACTGCCAGACCAAAGGGAAGCGAACGCTGAAGACAGTAGGCAGCTGACTACTGAAACAAGAATTTCCTTCCTTCCTTTCTCTCCCATCCTTCCTTCCCTCCCTCCCTTCTTTTTTTCTTTCTCTCTTTCTTTTATTCTGCCAGGAAACTCTCCAGACCATTTAATCCTTTACATAAACTCTCAGTAAGGTACAGAAACAGGGCTGATGGCAAAAGATGGATACTTCTTTTCTGAAGATCAGAGCTGTCAGGAATGCTGAAGAGAGATTCTGAACTGCCTTCCCCGCTTCTCCCGGATCTCCCAACTTGCTCCACTCCAGTGGTTTGGCTCAAGAAATCCAGTTCTCCAATTCCTTCCTTCTCATCACTTCATTTATTACACTCCTACGTGACCCTTCTCA
The DNA here is from genome assembly GCF_057876585.1 of Rhinolophus sinicus. Lineage (NCBI taxonomy): Eukaryota > Metazoa > Chordata > Mammalia > Chiroptera > Rhinolophidae > Rhinolophus > Rhinolophus sinicus. Next base: position 88,662,412 of record NC_142503.1, read on the forward strand.
CAGGAAAGAGAAATGTATATTCCATTAGCTCTACCACTTTGGGCTGTGCTGGCCAATGCACGGGACAGGGGGCCAGGCAACTTGGGACTGTGTCTGAGCTCTGCCATCTGTAGGCTCTGAGACCTTGAACAAAGTATTGCACGTCTGCAGGCCCTGGTTCCTACCCCAGTGAGGGGAGGAGGTCAGGGCAAATGCCTCAAAAATTCCTGTTTCCAAACATGACTTGGAAGATAAACATGATAAAAATGACCATACGATTTGGTAATCTAGAGTTTAAGAGAAAGGACTGTTTCGATTGCAAATTAATTGTACCAAACACTCATCACAGTTCATTACCAAAGGGTTTGAATATTCAATTCTATACAGTTTTGTTTGTTTCAGATAGCTTTTACTTACCAACACAACCCACACCTGTAGGGTTCAGCTGGAAATCAGGCGGGCAGTTACACTCATAGCGGCCGGGCGTGTTGACACAGAGGCCGTTTACACAGTTTATGGGATCTGCACATTCATCAATATCTAGGAAAAACATTTAAATACCCACGTTAAGATCTTCACTTTCTCTCGTCACTGCTCCTCCAAAAACTTGGTGGATTTTTTTTTTTTTTGCAAATTAGTATATTAAAGATCATTATGAAGACTTAGCACAATGAAATAAAGATTAAATCCTTGTATATCCCTAAAACATTTTCCATAGATCAATCACATGGTATTTATGATGTCATTTAATATCCTTACTAGATAACTAAATGTTGAATTCTTAATAAAAAATTGTCACTATTGCTTAACTAAAATTATAAATATGAATATACATATATATGCACATATGCATGCACAAACAAAAATACATACAAAGAAATACTTTCCCAGTTTAATGTTCAATATTTAATATTAGGTTGTTTGTATAAAAATGGATTAGTTCCATGGTTAAAAATAAATGCATCAGAATGTAATTTTTCTGTCTCAAAAAGATACATAACCCAAGGTGTAGTTTAGCTAAGCAGAAATTTGAAGAATTTAGCACAAAATATTCATTTGAACTATTAAGAACACAAATAAGCCCTTAATAGGCCGCACCTGTACAGTTCCCTCCTGTTCTGTCCAATTCATAACCATCATCGCAGATACAATGAAACATTCCAGGCAAATTATTACATGTTCCAAAGACACAAATATTCTGGAAGGAGCATTCATCAATATCTGAAAATTAAAAAAAAAAAGTAATCTCTTGTTTCACAAGGAGATTTAAACATTTCTATTTTAATGTGTAACATGAATGAATTTTTCTAATTCCTCAGATACTTTTATGCAGTGAAAAATTTTCTTTTTCTTTGACCAAGTGAATCATGTAAATGACAAGCAACTAATGTTCATCTATGGAACCGAGTTACAGAAATATTATTTTATTTTATTGACAGTATTTTAACTGCCTTGGGTTGTAATATACTTAGACAAAAAAGAATTCACCTAAGGCATAAGAAGTACAAAAATCAAATATGAACATGTCAAAGAAATAAGGTTGTGAAAAATTAAAGATAACAACAAATTCAAAGATTTTAATAATACAGTGGAAACAGAAGATGTTTTTTAAACATCTACAACATACGAAATATACAACATAATATTTTGAATATTAACAATATTGGAAGTATTTAAGTTTAACTTTTTAAAACTTCTTTATTCTGTAATATGATGTTATGATAGTCAATTTTAAACAGGGAAGTAATTTTCCTCTTAAGAGCATGCAATAAAATTAACCATTGCCCCACATGCTTACAAATTTCATTAAAAGAGTTCTGTTGAAGTCAGAAATTTAGTCTATGAAACTCTTCTATGAGGCTTCAACTCAAAAGTCACTAAATGAGAAATCACTCCTCATTAATATGAAAATGAAGGCATCTATGTGTGTATACAGCTGTAGAAAAACAATCTATATTTTTCCTCATAGGAAGAGCATGGACATTTCATACACAAATTACGTCATATTCTGAGAATGCAGACCAGGAATGCCATTTTAGGATAGACTAGGAAAGTCATCCTAAAGCACCGTCTTGAGACAGTTGTACCTGAAGTTTAAAAGTGCCTCCTGGTCAAACATGATAGTTAAAATGAGTTTCAACTATCTTAGATTTAAGGTATGCTTCAAATTGTATTTAAAAGTTCAACTGATGTATAAAAGTGCCTTTTCTTGTGCTGGGGCAATAAACAAAGTTATTCTCTTTATATAAATGAATAAAGATATTAAGCTAGTTTATTATTGAATTGTGTTCATCTATAAGTGGAAAAGGAATTGTGTTCTCAGTACTCTGAGTATGTGTTTTTTACTTGTAAATGAACTTTATTAGAAATAACATCTTTTAAAATAATGTAACAGTTGTGTAAAATAAGGTATTTTAAGAGAATACTGTCTTGTTTTTATCAAATTGATACATGCTTAGAAATTCATAAACAGAAAAGTATTGATAACAAACAGAAAAGATGAAAAACAATCTGTAAAATAAAATGGCAAAAACAAAAATCATTCCAAAATGCTTCCACCCAGAAAGAATTATCATTGATAAACATCATTCCAAATATTTATGGATATTTAGAGTGAAGCTAAAACCATTTATATGCCTCAGATCAAGTTTTCTTTATCATGACAGTTTCTAAAATACTTTCTCATGTTAAGAATTGATGAAAAACACTAAAAACTTATCATTCTTTGGCTTTATGCTAAAATTCAAATATAATTTTTAGATAGTATTAATGGATATTCTACAATGAATGAGAAGAAAATTATCATTCATATATACTTAGTTTCACTTTTTAAATGTGTATGGTATTTACTATAATCTCTACATTATTTAGTACTAGTTCTTTACATAAAAGAATCAATGATGTTTTAACTGCAGCCTCTCCATTTATTTCTTGATTGGTTGTGTTTCATTGCTACGTTTTTTTGTGTTTTTTTTGGTTTTTCCCCAAGAAGGGTGAGCCCACAGGTGTTTTCTTTCTGAATTATTTCATATGTGAGAATATTCCTATTGTGTTTATAATTAACTATGTGCTGAGGTACAAGATTTTTCAGTCAAACATGTCCTCAAAACTTTTGAGCATTTTTCTAGTGTCTTGAATGTTTGTTTTGTACATGACTTGCCAGTTCTATTTAGTGTCTGAAGAATTCTTCTCTATAACTTAAGCCAACAAAAGTAATAAGGCTTAGTCTTTGTCTTATGATTTACCTTTTCTCTGTACATTCAGTTCTTTCTTCTATTTCCGAAAGTGTTCAGTTGTTTAGTACTTTCTTCTGTTCAGTGTTTTGGGGCTCTCCACTTCAGAGACTCCAATTATACTTATGCTTATGGTCTCTGTCTTTTCTTTCATAGTGTTCATTTCTTTCTTCCCCCTTTTTTGTTCACTGTGATTATCTTCTTTGCTGTTTCTATTTAATAGTGCTCTAATTTTTCTGTACTGGTTCTCATTTTGTTTCTCTTGACTCCACAATCTCCCTCTTTGGCTTTTTTTATGGTTTGTTTTTATAATCTCTTTGAACTTGTTCAATTATATTTTATTAAGGTCATCAAGGGCACAATGCACCTATGGGAAATTTGCTTTTGTCTCTTGGGTAGTTTTTTTCTACTCTGGGTGGGTTCTTTACCTGCTTTTTGTATGTTCTTTGGTTGCTGTGTTTCCATAGGATGTCTGCACAGTTGCCCTTGTTCGTTTTCAGTTTGGATTCACATTACTTGGTCAGTTTTTATATACCCTGATAGAGTTTAGACGGAGCTTCCGGACATCCTCCTTTCTTTATCTGGGCTTTATATGGAGGACAGCTGGGGGCATGGGCTTCATTAAAACTTCTATTCTGTTGCCCAAATTTTCATAAGGTGGGACGAGTAAGGAACAGTGTCATAAAGTGGGGGATCAGGAGAAACGTGGCTGGGAAGAGCCACACTGGGCTCTGTGTGCTCTCTGCTGATGAGCCTGGCCTACGTGCTCTCTTCAGACATTATACTAAATAGCTAGTATCTAGATCCAGTCCATCTGAGGTAGTCCTAACCTGTCCCTGACGGGGTCCCTTCAGGTTCTGTACTCTCCCACTTTGGTGGGCAATACTGGGAAATGCCCAACTCCAGCAATTTTTTGGGACTCTGTAGAAATTCTGAGAATTTGTGGTGAGAAGTAGATGCTGAATGGAAAATATTAATCAGAGGGTCAATTCAGAAGGACATATATTTATAATAAGATGGGAAGACATCAAGGAATTACATTAGCAAATTCAGTAGAAACTGTCTAGATGAGCCAGATCTTATAGGAAGAGAGAAGACAAAAATAAGGAGAAACAGGCAGAACCATAAAAGTACATTTTTGGGATCTCAAAAGTTGGCATTTTGCTAAATGGAGCAGAGGGTTTAACTGATGGTGAACTAATGTGAGCTATTCTCCGCTGCCCTGGCAATTAGAATGTCTCTTGGTGGTAATGACACGAGAAAAATCAATAAGTGAAAGACGTACACTAAATAGAAACTACTGAACATCAACTTGGGGGAAGTATGGGAGAACTTTTGGAAGGGCGTAGGCCACAGATAAAAGAATAGAATTATAAAGGGGAAATTCTGTCTTATGTACGAAGAATTAATTTTGAAATTTAATGTTGACAGAAGTGTCTGGCTACTGCTTACTTGTTCCTTTTCCCACTAAATCTTGTCAAGCTGACATGGGTAATAAATCATGTAATTCCATAACCACACTGACTCACATTTTCTACTAACTGGCTTCAGTGCTTACAAGAAACCAGCACTGGGAAAAAATATGAAGCTGACTCTACAGCTGCCTTGCATAAAGTGAATTATATTCTGCCCAATGTAGCAGGTTGATATAGGAGCATGAATGCTTTCAATTTCTAATATCATCTTCCCCAGGGCCTACTATTCATCCTCTTATCTGATTCTCTCAAAATGGATTTTTATGGAAAATCCCATAATCTTTTAGGCATACTTTCTTTCTTCAGTGCCACCTCTATTAGTGGGTCAGAGTTAGGTTCTACTCCAAGCCAACCCAGATTATGCAATTTGGTCTCGTTGGGTTGCTGCTGGTGAAGTGTGTGTGTGTGTGTGTGTGTGTGTGTGTGCATGCTGCTATTTACTATTTCTGTTCATTTGATTAGACACTAGTGTGGGAGAGCCTGGAATCTGGTTTCATTTTATAATCTTTGCCCAGCAGTTAGCTTGAGTTATTTTTTTAAAGGTTTTCTATGAATCACTAATTTTGTTACATCCTTACGGTTTATGAATTGTTTTCAATCTTTTTCCTTTCTCCATTTACCTATTGATGTACTCCCTAAGAACACAAGGATGGCCCAAAAGATATGTAATGTGAACTGAGTCATTAATTTAAAAGAAAATTCAAATTCCTTTTCTTGGAAGGATATCATACTAGTCACGAAGTCCCATTTCTAGGAAAGGGGGATGATGTCATAACTGAGAGGAAGGAAACATCACTGTTAGGCAAAAGGTACAGCCCTTGATGAGTCCCCGAAGAGGACTGCTAGTCCCAGACATACAGACAGCAGACTAAAACATGGAGGCAAATGCCAGAAACGAGCTACTTAGATTTTGACAAACACCTTAAATAGCAGTGATTGGGGTAGGTAGTATATCATATTTTAAAAAGCTGAATAGTTTTTCCACATGTCATTCATTTAGTGATAAAAAAAGAAATGGTTAAAAAAAAAAAAGAGAGAATGAGCCCGACTTCCAACTATTGGCTCTTGGCCAGGAAAACTTCATAAGAGATGAAAGCCGCCTTCCTCATTATTCATTCGGCAAAATAATCCGTGCTTAAACGAATGACTTTTTTATGTGCAGCATGTGCTGTGTATTCTGCTTCCAGGTGGAGCCTGTTCCAGCCCTTTTTGTGGTTTCATTTGCTGTATTTGATCCAACTTGGAAATGAGCTGGAATCCTGGTGACCCACCTTGGCAGGATCTGCTGTCTGAGGCTGGAGTAAAGCCCATCTCACACTCGCAGCGATATGCACCCGGGACGTTGAGGCACTGTCCATTCTCACAGAGATTTATGTTTTCTGCACACTCATCAACATCTGGGGGAGAAGCAAATTACATCTCTATTAAGTTCCAAATCTCATGACACAGTTTTTCCTTGCTCTATAACTAAATCCACTTTACTGGCTGGAGTCAATGCTCATTAACATGAAACAACAATTAATCATAGTCACCTAAATACGGGTATACAACCTGAGAGTGGAGCAATTGAATCTACACCCTAACATTAAATTATAACATGATTAAGAGGAGGAAGGCAGGTGTCTCTTGCATTTGTCTTAGTTCTCTCTAATGCTAATTTGTTGCATTAGTATTATACCAACATCATTTAGATATAACCAAGAGCATTGGTACTAATCTTAAAATGGTGTTAATTCATTTGCAAACGTTATAGTATTTAGAAGAAATAACTCGTTCTTTCACTAATTCAAGCATTTTTAAGCAAATTAGGGACATTCCTTGGGAAACAGGAAAGTCTCTTTCATGTCATTACAATCTTATTAAAATATCCCTATATTTAATTATGCAAATTGGGGTAATTCATAGACTTTAAAGATATTAATTTAATTCCATCTAATGGAAAAGAGAGGAAAGGGCAGAAACTGATGTTTATGGAGGGCCTAATATTTGCCGGATAGCATGCTACTTGTTTGACAGGCACGTTTCATTTAGTTCACCAATCCTGCGAGGTTCAGACAAAAAAGACCTGAAGCTATGAGCAGCCAACTGAGCTGTGGGAGTCCCAGCGAGCTAATCTATGGCTGAGCCAGGATCTAAGTACAGCTGTATCTGACACCAAAGCCATGCCCTTTCCTTCACACCATGGTGCAGAGAATTACTAAGAAAAAAGCAATCCAAGGTTTATAAGTAATAACGCTTTAAAATGGAATAGACATGTTTTCTTAAAGAGGCATTTGAAAATGATGAGTCTGTGTTTTTAGTGTCAACAATTAGAAAAAGAACTAGAGTCTATCTTTTAATTATGGGTTTAAAGTCTGTGCTGAAATTCAACTGAGAAACACCTATCTTACAAACAAACGTATCATACTTTATGTCCAGCAAGATGAACCAGTCTTACATAGGAATAGAATGAATGGATGTTTTATCCTTGAGGAATGTGGACTAAATAGCAGTGAACATTTATTAAGCTCTTATGATGTGTTTTTCTAAGCCCTTTACTTGTATTATCCCATTTAGACCTTTCAATACCATGTGATAAACTGAGATTTTGACAAACACATTAAACAGCAGTGCTTGGGTAAGTCATATATCGTATCTTAAGAAGCTGAATAGTTTTTCCACATGTCATTCGTTTAATGATAAAAAAGAAAAAGAGTGAATAGTGTTATTATTATTAGCATGCCCATTTTAAAATAGGGAAACTACAGCCATACAGGTTAAGTAACGTCCTTGAGGCTACACAGCTAGTGAGCGGCACAGGCAAGGGATGAATCCAAGTGGTCTGATTCAGACCGAGCCTCTGTTTGTAACCAAATAAACAAACAAGAGAAAATGATCATCATTCATAGTAATGGATAGGAATAAATATCATTATTTTAAGACTCTCACCAATATTTTGTAAAAGTTTTCAGGCTTTTGTGTTTAATGTAAGAGAAACGTACATATTCACCTGTAAATTTTTAAACAGGGAGTGACTTCAGCCTCCTTTAACTACAGTTTTCTTCAAATAAGGGAAGCATATAGAGTGTTCCAGAAAAACTATGCCAGAACACACTTCCAGACTCTCACCCACCTGAGCAGGTAAAGCCGTCTCCGGTGAACCCTTCCGAGCAGGCACATCGGTAGGAGCCCGGGGTGTTCACACACTGCGCGTTGATGCTGCACTGGTGGGTTCCATTAGAACACTCGTCCAGATCTGCGTGCCAAGGGAACATAGCAATAAAGCTCAGAAACAAAAATGAAACATTTAAATACTCAGAAAAGTTTTCATTTGTCTCAATTTAAATGTAAACTGGCCAAATGGAATGTGTTTTAGTTGATCTCTAAGGTCACAGTTCTAATTCTCTAAAATGTCAGACCCATAAATCCAAAATGCACAGGCCACAAACATGGGCCAAAAGCATTAATTCAAGCATTCTGTGAGATATCTAATTAACTAGCTTTTTAATAACTCACAGAAAACCAGACCTAGATTTCCTTCTGACTTCTACCAAGGGTGGATTTTTATCACTGGTTCCCTTATCACACACACACACAAAGGTCAATTTTTAAGATAGTACTGAATTTCAGAGCAGGAAAATTAGCATAGATTTTTCAAGTTCACTTTATAGATGAGGTATCTGAGATAAGATTCTTGACCTTACAGAGTCCACTGTCTAGTGGAAAAGACAGATGTTAAACAGAAAATTAAATTAAGTTAAATATTATTGTATGTACCATGGAGAAAATTTACAAGGTGCTATGAGAGAATTAAAAAAAAAAAGTATCAAATTTGGTATGTAGGAACAAGAAAAGCACCACTAAGAAGTAATTTTTAGTTAACTTCAGACATAAATGATGAATAAGAGCCTGCTGAACAGAAGTCGAGTATTCCTTGCAGAGGGAACAGCACATATAAAGACACTGAGGAGAAAAGGAGCTGGTGTGATAAATTAAAGGAGATCAGAGTTACAAAGCACAATGGAAAACACAGGATGATGGAAGATGAAGCTGGAGTGGGAAGTGCTACAGGGTCTTGTAAACCATGGAAGGAAGCTGGATTTTATCCTGGATTCAAGAGATTAAAATGAGGATTGTGAAGACATCAGATCCACGGTTTAAAAGATTTTGTCTGGCTGCTGTGTGAAGGATGGATTTTAGGAGGGCCAGAAAGCGAATGAGAAAACATAAGAGGAGGTTGTTTAGCATCTTGCAGGGGGTGGGAGGAGATACTGAGCGAGAGAATGGTTGAGGCTAGAGCAGGAGAATGGCGATGGAAAGGAGTGAATGGATTCGGATGACATTTTGGAGGAGAGGTGCCTGGACACAAGGAAATAATTGGTATTGGAGGAAGGCTCTTTTGCAATAGTTGATCAGAGTGATAGGTGGACAAGAAGCACACAAAATGGAGGCTGAAAGAGAGGAAAACAGTAGTCAAATGACACTGGAAAAACTGGATGGGGATATGGCTGAAAAGCTGTGAGATGAATGACAGACTGATGGCTGGACCAGAAGTGGTAGCTAGTGGACTTGAAGCCATAAAATATTCCTTAGCAGTTATTTGGAAACTATAATTTAAATTCTATAGTCAGCTCATAAACATTTGGCAAGTATAAAACAATTGAATGGATAGAAAAACATATTCAAATTAACTTATATTATTGGTAAGAGATTTCAAGACTATTTTTTAATACTTACTGTAGGCTTATAAGATTTTAATGAGCAATCATGGGGAGGTCAGTTTAGCTTGCTTTATTTTCTATTTTCAATTGACCCGGATAATTCTTACCAGTTGGAAAAATCCTTTATTTTTAAGGCATGTAAAACACTAAGCAGATTATACAGCACCATGCATGACACCAATGGTAAAATCCAGACCTCTGCCTCATAGTTATACAGACTTATTAAACTCTGGCTCAAGAACTATAAAACTTGGAGAATGGCAACTGCCTTTTCATTCTCCTTTCTTTGAATCAGATCTTTTGGAACCTAACAAAATACTTAGGTTTCTCCGGAAGAAAAATTCGATTTTCTGTTAAGAAGCTAGTACTGACCACTTCCTCTAGACTTAGGTTATCAGAAAAAACCTTTTCATTTCCTTCATTTATTTCCCTGAGTTTTCAATCTCACTGATTACTCAATGAAAAGACTGGGAAAATACATTTGTCCTTTTTCATCATACACCTGTTTGGATTTCTGGGTGCACATCAAATAATTATACTGAAAAACACATTAAAAAGCAATTTCATCATTTATATCAAGGTTCAAGGAAACACATAAACAAGAAGTATCTTGCAGAGAATAATCTGAATAAAGAAATGAAGAAAATCAAAGATAGCCTTTGATCTTCATACAGGAAACAGAAGAGCATGTTCCTATTAAAGTATGTGGGTGAACAACTGTAAAGAAAAGCCTCTAAAAATCTGGTACTTTAGCAAAAGTTATTTATATTCGCAAACTCACCAATGCATTTGATGCCATTTCCAATCCAGCCTTCTCTGCAGCTACATTTGAAGCTCCCTGGGACGTTTAGACATGAGGCGTGCATGTCGCAATTGTGGGCACCAATTTCACATTCATCCACGTCTGAGAAACCATAGTTAATATGAAGAAGATAAAACACAAGCTAATTAATTCTATTTCCAGGTATATTTCTGTGTATGTAAAATTTTAAAGTAAATATGGAAAGATCTAAACCTGTACAGAGGAAATACTAACATATCATTTTGATTTTTAATTTTTGTAGAGTCCAAGATTTGGAAGGTCGTGATCCAAACCAAACAAGCTCTTCCATAGAAGAAATTGCCAGTCTTTTTCCGGTACAAGTGAGATGCAACAGTTGTAGAACCCTGACAGATAGATGTGTCAGCCCCCGTCCACCCTAGGGGCCCTTCTCCCTTCCTAGGCCCAGACAAAACTCCATGTAGAAGGCATCGGATTATCGATGTCAAGAGAAATCTTATTTCCAAAAACAGACTGCTGTTCTTTCTTATTAATACTTGTTACATATTTTTTCATGAAGATAAGAACAAGCTTAACTTTTTAAAATAAGTGTTAGTATATTTCCTTTTTAAATTACATGATCATTTGTCATTTTTAGAAACAATACAATATTTTATAGTTTTTGAAAGCTATCATCTGTTTATTTCAGAATATATAAAAATAGTCACTGGAAATGTTATCTGGAAAATGACTAGAAGCTTTTGCATATATATATATATATATATAGGTATATATGTATATATATATACACACATATATATATCATACATACATTTATACACATAGATATATGTATATATGCATATATGCACATATGTGTATATAAACCATGTGGCTTTGAGTTCCCAAAGCTTTCTAGAACTTTCTAAAATAGAAAGAATAGTCAGTTCCATCCAGCTCAATGATTACATATTGTAGATGTTGAAATCGCTCTCTCTCTCTCTCTCTCTCTCTCTCTCTCTCACACACACACACACAAACTATTGGCTTCACAACAACCCTGCTGGTGGTAAACATTCAGAGTACACCTTTCGTTACTTGCCCTTTCCTGGAAATGTCAGCTTCAAGGCCAGGCTGCAGTCTCAGCCATTCTCCACGGGCCTTGAGCAAACCAAGGCCTTAAATTGAGCAATGAGGAACACCTGGTCCAAAGCAATGACCTTGGGACTTCCTCGCCCCCCCTCCTTTATGCAAAACATTAAAACTACTTAATAGAGAAAGGGAACAAGAGATAAAGTGAGCAAAGAAAGAACAGAGAGAGAGAAAAAAAGACAACTTGGGCAGGGAGAAGAGAGGGCAAAAGCAAATGGAAAGAGGAGAACGAAGAGAGAAAAAGATGGGGGGAGAAAGGAAAGAAAAGGTCTAAATAGAAATCTCGATTAATATTGGTTAGTTTAGAAGAGCTGCAGAAACAAGCAATGAGTGGGATCCCTTCAGGTCTTTGGTGCTTCTCCTTATCTATGTGTCCTATTTGGACAGCAGTCCTACTAGGCAAGTGAATGCTGTCGCAAGGGCCACCAGAAGCACATCAGAACCAGGGACCCAGACTCCACACCCACTCTCTCACTCTGTGTCTGGACCTGCAGCCAACTCTGCGGTGGGGTCACAGCCTAGTGTGGGTACTAGTCTAGGATGTGCCAGCAAACAAATGATGTTAAAGGTTGGCCTCTGAAATATAAGAAGCTGAAACACCGAGGATACACGCTTGAGACGTACCTGTGCATCCTGTGGTCCCCTTCTTCACTGAATAACCCAGCTGACAGTGGCAAATGAAGGATCCCTTGGTGTTCTCACATTCCCCAAACATGCAGATGTTTGAATTTAAGTCACACTCATTCACATCTAGAAAATTTATTTTTAATACCTTGGTTAATACTTGTTCATCCTCGTAATTCAAAAGTTTTCTTTTAAACTGAATAGCCTAATACTGAAATACACAAATAAAATGTAAAATATAATCTATTTGCAAGACACAGTATTGCTGATAAATACACTAACGATTTTTTTCAAATAATTTTTTCTTTGCAGCTTTGACATCTGATACAATGGGTTGAATTTTTCAAATAATGGAAAAAGCCTCTTCTTCTTGTGTCAATATGTGTGTGTGTATAAACGTGCATCTATTTGTGTGTGATAAACATGTCTGTAAATATTTGTCCTGCTTTTATGGTACTACCCACCAATGCATGTTTTCATGTCCATTGAAGCCATGAAGCCATCATAACACAGACAACGATATTCTCCAGGAATGTTGGTACACTGGCCACCATCACAGATATCAGGATTATTTTCACATTCGTCAATATCTGATAATACAAAATTAACATCAAATGAAAACAAGGATGGCTTTTATTAAGCTCCAATATCTTTCTCCGTCTAGTTCCACTCAAAATATCTGGAGTCAGATTTGTGAGATAAAATTCAATAGATGTACAACGTCTGTGCGTTGTCCTTTCTGTACCTGCACACGACCTTCCATCCGGCATCAGAGCATAACCTTCGCTGCAGCTGCACTCATAGCTCCCTTCTGAGTTGGTGCACTGGGTGTCACAGCCTCCGTTCATGATCATACACTCGTCAATATCTGTGAAAACAACATTGCAACCACATTTCTTGTCAGGGCTACTTCCTCAAATAAATAAATAAATAAATAAATAAATAAATAAATAAATAAATAAAAGAGCTTTTCTTCTTTTGAAACTGATAATGCTTAAATAGCTCTGGATTCTTCTCCCCACTATTTGTGATATTGATCATTATACCATTAATGTTTCTTAGTTCTTTTTACTTCCTTTCAGACAGGATTCCATTTGACATGGAGCGCCAGTAACTCAAGATTAAAGAACTCAGAAATATAGTAACTTAGAGGAGTTTAAGGAGTTTTCTATGATAAAAGCAGAGATTCCTTTGCATAACCACCAAACCATGGCATTTTAGAGACCTGTCCCCATTCCTGGATTCATTTTTATGACAAAGGACTCCCATTGACTTCATTACACATTCAGTGCCTGAAGTTGTCCTGGGCGGGTTTGAGCAATCTCAGTTCCAGACCCGCCTGGCCTACCCTCACCTGTACAGCCCTGCCGGTCCGGCGTGGCCTGGTATCCAGGATTACAGGAGCACTGGTAAGTGCCAATCATGTTCACACACTTTCCATTTCTACAGAGATTGTCACTCAGGGAGCATTCATTAATATCTATAAAAAATACACAGAATTAATGGCTTACACAATAACAGTATCACTTAAACTACCAAGAACATGCTGCACTAGAGCAGTGGTCTCCAGAAGGCTTTGTGTACTTTGGGGGAAGTAAGATAAGCTCTCGGGGCATTAAAAGAAAATGCTGGAATCTATACTTCTCTTATTTCTATGTGCAACAGTGCTATCCAGTAGACCTTTCTACATCGACGGGACTCTTCCATGTTTATGCTGCCCAGTACTTGAAACATGGCTAATATGACTAAGGAATTGAATTTTTAATGTTATTTAATTTTAATTAACTTTAAATAGCCACATGTGGCTAGTGCCCGTCACACTAGACCACACACGTCTAGCACATGCCAGAAATGAAGCTTGCTAATATTTCATATATGAATTTACATTGGCACACTCAGCTGGTCCTTCTCACACAGCCAATTGTTGCCTAAATAACTAATGTTTCCTGGAGGAAGATGGCTGTTTCCACAAAACAGAGTGGCTAATTACAGGTGCCTCATTTCCCTGTTTTCATCGTATTATGTGTTTAGTGCACCTGGGTAGGTGGATCTACATATTATAATGCCTATTTTAAAATAAACTAACCCTCATAACATGGGCAGGTGCCTTAAAAAACCTTCTGCAAAGATCTGTGGAATAAACTAGCACTAATAATGAAATCACAAGAGAATAGCAAGAAAATGGTAGTGACACTTTTCTTCATACCAACTACCTGTCAGACACAATTTAAGGTAAAAACAGTGACAATATAATTAGATATAGCAAGAAATTCATCCCAAATTCTCAAAATTAGGAAGACTATGTGACATAGATTTATGTCTATGATCATTAAAAATTTTATTAAATATGCAAATATATGTATCATATGTACATTGTATCTTTGAAGGGTTTTTCTCTCATCTGTAAGATCCACGAAAACCAATTATCAAAATAAACTGACCTTCGAAACAGATCTGAGTCACTGATTCACAACAATGAATAAATATTTGTAATTATGTGTGAAAAAGCTTTTTGTCTCACTATTAAAATGAAATATACTTAAAACTTTTTTAATTCACCTTTTAAAAATGTCTGTTTAGTTTATGATTTAAGATTCATCGAATATATTAGCCTAATCAGTATAAATAGGGTTTATAAATAAATATATTGAGGTGTGCCTAAATTATGTTTTAAATGGGGGTTTATAGTCTGCTCTATTTTAAACTTTTATTTGCTTATACTTTCAAGAAAGATTTCTGTGAAGAAAATGTTTCCTGGCTAAATCAGTTTCAAAGCCAGTGTACTAGAACGCGGTAAGCCTGGAGGCCTCGTGTGTTTATGAAAAGCAGAAGGCTGGAAGGCTCCAAGACCAGCCATCAGTCTTCTCGTGTGGACTCTGACATCCCTACTGAGCTCAGAGCCAGTGAAGAGACCTCGGTGTTTCTATGAGAAGAGAGGGTGGAGGAAGATCACATGTTCACACACATGCGAGTAGACCCCGGGATGACAGACTCAGGGGCACAGAAGTGGATGTCGCTGAGTGACTGCACAGGTGTGTGCACAGATGCACTCTCAGGGAGCAGGACTTCCAACAGGAGCAGCTTTCCCATCCCATCCTGGAGGAGGGAATTACATGGCCTTACACAAGGTCCCTTAGACAGGGTCCTTTCAAGTGTGCTTGTAATGAAAAAGAAGGTAAGCAGGATAATGCTGGCTCATTCATGTGTCACTGAAGCATTCTCTAAAGACAGCCTGAATCCAAATGCAAGGACTCTGAATTTCCAACTTTTGGTCACCTAGGTTTTATGTGCCAAAACAAGTTTATTAGAATCAACCCTTGATCTTTACCAATTGAGCTGGGTGGGTTTATGTGCTGAGGAAACAAACTCACCCACACAGTCCTCACGTGACGGTGACAGCTCGTGTCCCAGTGGACAGTCACACTGAAAGCTGCCCTCAGTGTTCACACAGGTGCCACCCC
The DNA here is from genome assembly GCF_057876585.1 of Rhinolophus sinicus. Classification (NCBI taxonomy): domain Eukaryota; kingdom Metazoa; phylum Chordata; class Mammalia; order Chiroptera; family Rhinolophidae; genus Rhinolophus; species Rhinolophus sinicus. The sequence continues at coordinate 88,677,796 of NC_142503.1, forward strand.
TACAAAGGAGAGGGTTACGTTCACATTCGTCAATGTCTGAAAGGTAAAAATGTGAGATCCATTAAAGAACTCTGAGGAAAAAATAAAAAAATATTCACGCGTACAGCATGGGAGAAAGAATCATTACCGGAGGTAAGTGTGACTCAAATGTAAGAGAGAGGATTAACAGGAGATGGGATAACACTTGCCTCACTGTTTCTATTAGCAGTAGATAAATGATTCAAGTTCTATCCTCAAAGATAGTGAGCTATCAAGGAATCTACTTGTATGAAATGAGTAGGCTCCCAAGAGGTAAAAATATTTGCTTTATATCATTCTAAACTCCAGATATCATGTATTGCTGTCTACATCTCTAATCAAAGTGAAAGAAAAATCTTAGACTTATCACCTTCTACATCACATGAGGTGAGTCCTATAGGTCGCGGAAAATGAAAGACTGGGCTAAAGGGTGGGCAATATCAAAGCAATTTGTAATAACACACAAATAAGGAAATTAACACAGGATTTGGATGACTGAATATAAATTTGGGGATCACCACACAATGTCAGGCATTTTAAATGCATCCCTCCTGAGTAGTCAGTCTGTGCTGATTTCAGCTTCTATGAATAAACAGAACCCAGTCTCAATATCTCACTGCCATGAAGGCGCCAAGAGGTTGGGGCTCCCTGAGAGCTATCTAGGAGGAGCAGACTTCCTGTCTGACATGTAAAGCTGTTCTCTCACTCCACAGCTCCTTGCCAAGCATGCTGTTAGCAATTCTGAGACAAGCCAAGGTCGAGCTAATGAGTCTGTGCCTGACTGGTTTCAAAACTGAGAGGAATAGCGATACTGTGCTTACCCATGCAGTTCTTCATCATCATGAACCCACTTTCGTAGCCTTCGAAGCACTCGCACTCAAAGCTGCCCGGCGTGTTGACACAGATTCCACTTCCACAGAGATCAGGAGAAATCCTGCACTCGTCGATGTCTAATTCACAGGGTTTAAGAGAAATAAAACAGAAAACAGAATGAGAAGAGAGGGTGTGAAAGAACAGAGATCTGGCCTTCCAAGGGAGACGTTGGATAAATGAGTGGTTAGCAGCTCCAGGACATGTTTTCAGGAGATCAGCTAGAGGGGAACAGGGCGTTTGGCGCATTCCTCTCCCCAACTGCCACAACTGTCACGGCCAACGGCGGGCGTTGCCTTTTGGCCTTTGAGAATTCTGGAATTGTGGATTTCTCTTTGTGGCTTCAAAAGGGTAACAGAAGGGTGAACCAAGCAACTGCAGTTATGAGCTGAAAAAGGCAGGTTGGTAAACGAGGGAGTAGTGGACCCATTGAAGAAGTCCCACACATGAGGTAGAGACCACGCTGGCACTGCCACACTAACCCACGCCCACCCTGGTGGGAGAACATGGGGTTGCTGCCCTGAGCAGCGTGACCAGCCACAGAGGGACAGTCTCAGAGGCAGACGCAGCTAACTACCCGTGAGCCAGACAGTGCTCATATATGGCAGGGACATGGAATAAGACCCAGTTTGTGATTTTGTGTCACATTCAGACAGGAAGAGCCTACTGATCTAATTTTAGAAATATAAAGAAAGGAAAATGATGTGTTTGTCACTTTTTATATACTACAGTAAATAAGATTCTTCAAGAGCAGCGTTTATATTCTCAAAAACAGGATTCTCTGAGAATTCTCCATGCCTGTAACTAAGCTTTTTCAATAGAGAAGTCATGTCTATAAAATAGAATTAAGAAAACATGACTTATTTAAATTTTTTTGTCACAATGGGAAAAGCTTTTGCCAGCATCTGTTTATTTTGATGAATTTCAATTTTTAAGCTTTTCTCTCCACAGCATTTGTAAGTGGCTAAGTTGTGTATGCTCTCTTGGGGCCTCAGCCGCTGCTTTCTCCGAGCTTTTGGTCTTTTTCTACTGATTTTTCCAATTGCAGGCCATACTGAAAAACGTTAAGTACTTTCTTTTAAACAAAAATCTTAACAAAATTCATCGATTCAATTAAGCAGCTAACATGTGCATACTAATTCTCTTTTTGTCTATCAGTATCTAGCAACTGGTGGTGAGAGGATAAGGTTGATAGCAGGGACAGATTTTGGCTGACATGAAATGGTGAGAGCTGCAGAGCTGGATTCGGGAACCAGACGCCTGGGTACAAATCCTACTTTGTTGTCTTCCAGGTGGAGGGCCTTGGGAAATCACTTAATTTCTCTGTGTCTCCACTTCCTTATCTGTAAAATGGGGAGCATAGTAGAACCCACCTCATAGGAGTAAGTGAATCCATACTTGTGAAGTGCTCAGAATAGTTCTTGTCTCATAGAAAGTGCTGTATATATGTAAGCTATTCTCTTAATAAGACTTGGTATTTTGGAGGAGGTGGCTTTTGAACTGGTCCTGGAATGGCGCATAGAAATTCTTATTTTAACGATGTGGAATAAATTAAAAAGGCAACAGATGAAATGCACAGGTAAAGAAAACTAATGTACTTCAGAGAACAGTAAGTGATAGAGAGTCTGGGCTGTAGAAGCTGATCATTAGTGCAAGTACAGGTATGATTACTGAGGGCGCCAAACATGCAGAGGAGAAGACTGGCCTTAAACGCTGTGCAGAACGGCAGCTAGCAGTGTCCCGCTGTCCTTTCCCATCATATCCCACAACAAGTATCTCTCTTACACAGTTAAAGAAGGAGAGCTCCAGCGCCATTAAGTGATTTGGCTAATTTCACACCAAAAATAAGAAGTGGGGCAGAACTGAAAAAAACTGAGCTTCTTTATCCAGGTTTAGGGCTGCCTGAGTCAATAGAAGTTGTTTGATGAGAAGTTACATAAGCTAAGCCCTGCTTTAGGATGATAAACCTGGTGGTTGTGGAAATGAAGGATCTGACTATGGAAAATTAATGGGTTGGAAGACGGTGGAAGATTCTGCAACGGAGTGGATACCATGACATGTTGCCCAGCTCTCCCTGCAAGAAGAAAGGACTTACTTGTCCTTCCCTTCAAGCTGTTGGGACTGTTGCTGGCAGAAAGCCCTGAGATGTAAACTATCTTCAGGAAATGCCTTGGCTAAGAGGACCGCTTCCCCACAGCCGCACCCCTTCTCGGGCAGATGTATGCAAAGATGGATGGATCATGAGGGTACATAAATTCCTAGCACTTTTGCCTTAACTCCAGACAATTCTAAAGAGCCATCCCAGATGCAGAGCTCCCTGTGGGGTGGGCTGAGGATGACACTGGGATGGATCACAACCCAGCTTCTTCCCTGCCCATTTCTGCTTCCTTCCCCTCCCTCCTCTAGCTACTGCCTCCAAGGGCAATCCCTAACAAACTTCCTGCATGTTAATCTCCACTCAGTCTGTTTTCTGAGCAGTCAAATCTGCATCTGCAATGCTCCAGAAGAAATATTATAAGTACTTGAAATAGTCATTTTGATGGGAGAATATACCTAATTTTCTACTGGTCCATCAGGAGAGGGAGATGTCAAAATTAAGTTTGAGGCTTCAATCCTGAGTGAAATTATATTATTAATACCTACAAGAATGTCCCTAGGCAGAGGAAGGAGGGAGTGGGACAAAGGGAGATAAAAACAAAGAGAAGCTGTCCAGATGGAAATTAGAAATGTAGGAATGAAATTTAGGAGGAGTAGAGGGCTAGAGACAGCACCTAGGAGACAGCTCAACAGAGGCCATCCTTGAAGTCGTGATGGAAGATGCAATTCTGAGAGACAGAATGCTGAGAGAGCAAAGGACCCTGGAAAAGGCTCAAGGGATGGAAAATGCCAAAGGCAAGAAGAATCTGTAAAGAACAGAGAAGAAACATCATAGGTAAGGAAGGACCACTGAGACAGGGAAGTACCATGGAAATGAGAAGAAAATCAAGGCTGGGAATCTAGCCAGAGGTTGAGGAGAACATGAACAAGAGAAACTTTTTATTTTTTAACTTGACAAAAGTGTTTTGCAAAATTATGTGTACGTGCCTGAACGAGTGAGGGCAACAGAGTTACACAGAATTACAAAGAAAACAGCAAATTAAAAGAGAAGAATGAGACGTACAAGTAGGAAAACAGGATGGGAGTTTGAGAGAAAAGAAGGGTTGAAGACACATTCCGAACTTGTTTATACATCTGGGCGGACGAATCAGTAAAGAGGGGAAGATGCTAGACAGAGACGAGTGAACCCTACCAGAGAAGGGCCTGGAGCAGGAGGACAGGAAGACAGTGAAAGCAGAGGCATTAACTGGAAAACAGGGGAAGACCATCACATCTCATTCTCGAAGCCAAAAGAGAATATGGGAGAAAAAGGAAATTTTATTACCAGAGAGGAGGACGTGTGAGAAGGTCCTGGCAATCATATTTGGTCTCAACAAAGAAAAAAGGAGAATAAATAAGGATATGAGAGGGTTTGTGGGTCTGAAGAGGTTTAGAAGCGGTGCTGGGAGAAATTCAGCAGGTGATGGAAAGAGGTGAAGAGGCATGTTGCTACATGGCTGCGAGGGCCTGGTTGAAGGTGAAATCATGGATGTCAGCCCGCTCTTCTCAGACTCCCAGTCACATTCAGCAGCCCAGGGGGCAAACAATGGTGGTGGTGGGGGGGTAGAAGTTGGGGATAGGCATGGGAGCATAGCAGAAAGACAAGATAGCGGAATTTCAGAAGACCAAGTGGACAGTTCTGAAACACTCTGGGGAGAGTCTAGGCTGGGAAGGCTCATGAGTCCAGTGGTACCTTATGGAGTAGATTAGAAAGGAGACAAAAAAGATAATTCGTGGCAATCATGAAGAAGTAGTATGTGTGAGGGCAGGAGACAAGGGGAAATTCCAAAGAGAATACAAGTAAAGAGAGTTCTTAAAATAAACTTTTGGAGATATAGTTCAAGTCTTTGGGATAATTTGTTATATTACCAAACAGAAAAAGTTGGAATTTCATATCCTTTCAAACTAAAGGGAATGCTTATGAATAAGGATATGAATGGTGACTGAAGCATAATTACTATGAAAACTGTTCACAGATAAAGAAAATAAGTTCCAACTTCTTTATCACAAACTTTAAAAATTTTAACAAATACTGTACCAAATGTAAACAATTGTTGATTTAATAGCTGTTTCGTTAGCACTCAGATATTCTGAAAATCATATTTTTACGTTGTTCCTGTAGATAAAACAAATAGCATTTTCATGTTGTTTTGCAGCTCTCACAACAAGTTTAGAGAAGTGGTTGAAGAGCAGGGAAAAGGAACCAAAAGAAAAATTTACATGTTCTAATGAGAGGATGGGCTTTTTGAAGTCAGTAGTTTCAAAAGCAGAAGAAAGAGAGCTAGGGTTTAGCAAGGACAACAAAAATACCACCTTACCTGTGCAGTTTCTTTCCTCCATATCTAGAGCAAAGCCACTATTGCAACGGCACTTGAAACTTCCAATTGTATTTCTGCACTTCCCATAGGTGCACATCCCAGGAAAAGCTTTGCATTCATTGATATCTAAAAGCAGAATAGAGCGAGGTTGTAGAGCTGGTTTGATCTAACAGAGTAGATCTCTCATCTTACGTTAAACATCTACCATGATGGAAAATAATGCATCCAAGTAAAAATGGGGGATATCAAAAATATCAGTGATCACATCGATGCCACACACAACGTTTCAATTATGAAAAAGATGCTGTATTCTTCGTGAAGAGATCCTTTTATGTCTGACCATTTGTTTTGTAAAGTTTAGGGGGTGTCTAGAGAACTTGTTGCTCCATCAGGGCTGCATCTAGTCAGGCTGTGCTAAGAAAAGCAGAGTGGCAGCAGAGGATGTAAGAAAAGCAAGATCAGCAGTCTGTTTTATATCTTTACTTCAATGCCCTCTTATGGAGGTGATGTATACACTTGGGCTATAAAGTTGGCCACAAATTATGTTTAACAAAGAAAATAAAGTGGAAAATCAAATGTTTAAAGCTAAACCAATTCTCATCTCAGAGAATGCAGAGGGTGAACTTGAGAGGGATGGACATGCCGCTCAGTTACCTTTGTAAAATGGCCTCCCAGTAAGAACGTCCCCCCTGTTAGCGAAGCCAGGCCCCCTGGGGCACAGGGTGTCATACTCCTTGGTGCCAGGTTTGGGGCATTCCTCACACTCGGTGCCCCAAGCTGCCCCAACCGCACAGCAACAGGCGTCCATGCGAAACTTCCCAGGAACAGGATGGATGCACTCGTCCTCATCCCACTTCAAATAACACTGCTCCATGCGGATGTCTACACGGAGAGTGAAATCACAGTCTGAGATTAAGCTGTAATACTCATGGAACATATATGTACCGGACGTCTACTCGGTGCCTGGCATGACGTCAGGCCCTGGAGATACACCAGTGAGTGAGAGACATAGTCCCTGACCTCCTGGAATGGACTCCATAATGACAGTCATCTAGAGAGAGCGAAGGTGGGTTCTCCTTCAGTATTACTTAATTCTCACAAGACACCTTCAGGAAGAAAAGGTCCCCTTGCGACAAGGCTCCTTCACATCATCACCTATGATCCCTTTTTTATATGCTCATGTCAGAAAGAATAAAATAATTTTAGTGTCAGATTCTTCTTGTTTACTGAAGTGCTTCAAGTGGCTGGTGAGCAGCCCTGTCAGATCCTAGTCATAAACAGTAAATGATCAACTGTAATCTATTTGCCAATTTGGTACAACTATTAAAATAGCTTTACAAAGGAAAAAATATTATTGCAAAGTTTTTTTTTTCTTTCAATTTTATCTTTTGCCATGGTTTTTGCCATGGGTTATGTAAATCTGCCCTAATAAGAGGCCAAATTATTTATTTAGTTGTCACATTTTCCCTTCAGTCTCGAAGCATACTAATGTTTCAGCATGCTAAGCTAGGACCTTAGAAAACCAACCAACCGTCACAAGTTAGAGTAAATTAGCACAATCCATAAATAACACATTTATCCGTTAGCCTATAGAGTTGCTCATCAAACTACAAATACTTGGCTGTTAAATTGCAAATATGGATAATGAGTTCAAAAAAGATTTTCCTTAATCAAGTAATACGTTTTATTTGATAAGAGTATTTCAAGATACTAAATAATTTCCTAAACCTGAAATTATTTAACAAAGGGAAAGAGATCCTTAATGGAATGTAAACATAAACAAATGTGCTTTCTATTTTATTAGGTTGGTGCAAAAATAGTTGCCGTTTAAAGGTTAAAAATAATTGCAAAAACCGTAATTCCTTTAGCACCAACCTAATACTTACTGTTAATACTGATTCTTTAATTTCTCAACCAAAAGTAACATCAACTTTAGCAACTTCTGTTAGCCTAGAGTAACATACATTTCCAAGAAGTCCTATTTTTAAAGAAAAAAATAACTGGTAAATTTTCACTTTGATTCTGTAGACTGAATATAGATATTCACAGTACGTGATTTTACCTTCTGTATCTGCATTAACAACAACCAAAAAGCCACATTCTCTGCCAGTGTGACGTGTGACAGGAATCCAGTGAATCTCATTACAACAAGGCACTCGGGCTGGTCTCAGTTACAGTCAACCTCATCCTACACTGTCACCAGGGAAGTGAGGATCTTAACAAGATCTGACAGTTTCATTTAAGTACAGGTAGCCTGAGAACTCTGGCTTGAGTCAAATTGTTTCTGAAGTAATTGAGCTAATTTGCTCAAGAAGCTATTCTGGGATTAGATGAAGAAAAAAAAAGTACTTGGACTAAGTATGTAACAAGTTATGATAGCCTGGCAGGGTAATGCTGTGTCTTTATTACTGAGATCCATATCAGTATTTACATCAGGAACTGTCAGCACACTGGCTACATATGACCTGTGAATGTTTTGATTGGCTTGCACAGAAATTAAAATAGGAATTTGGAAGCCTCTGGATGGTATATGTGCTCTACAGTTTATTGTGGACCCCATCACTCCTTATTACACCCTACTCATTTATCTGCCTGGCTCCTGAAAACATGGGGTCTAGGACCCTTGATTTCAATCAATTCTATCAAAGCAGTTCACCTCTACTTTTGTTCTCAGAAAACTTTACATTGTCATATGCCAATCTCCTCTCGAAACTTTCTCATATTCCCCAGCCAAAATGACTTAATGTAGCATAATTCAAGTTGTGACAAAAACATTTAACCAAAGTGCAAAAAGGAAAAATCCAATATATCCTTTTAGAATATTACAAAAGATTTGATTCTGAGTGATGTTATTGGGAATTAATTTTGCTTAGTGATAATTTACAATCAATGATATGGCTTCATGTATAGCATCCTTCGGCTACTGAAGGCAACTTGATTTCATTAGTCACTTGAGCATACTAACACTTTGTCATCTTCAAAAGATACTTTACTTTGTTCTGAGTTTGGTAGATAATTTAACGATAAAAATCTGAAAAGAATTTTTCATTATTCAGACTTTGGATATTATAATTTCTAAACAATTCCATATGATTTTACAGTCATACTTTATATCCAAATTTAAACGTTATCAAAATTAACTTAAAATTAAATCTGTGTTAATTATAATAATTAAAGTGTATGATTTTGCAAACATTTTTCTTACTACTAATTTTAAAAAACCACTGATATATACAAATACCTTAAAGATCTTTGAATATAACATTACCGTTGCTCATGCTTTGTCTACAAGCTTAAATTTAAAATACAAACCTATGTAAAGTTATTTTAAACACTTATTGTTCCATAGCATATTGGGGGCAAAATCCCTTAAGCAAATAAAACATTGTTTAGGTACAATATAGGATTAATACAAGTTTCCTTTTCAATAATGAAACTCCGGTTTAGTCAAGCCCAACACTGGTGAAGAGTAGGATCAACTAGGCATTTCTGTAATATAATGTTGAAAGAAACAACCTCTTCATTTTAGATCTTTAGAAAACAAAGACTTAAGAAAATTTAAACTCTAAAGGTGGTCAAGGAAGAATAGCGATTAGTCAGTGTTTTCAAAGAGAAACAACATAACTTTGACCATGACTTTCGCCACTGTTGTCTAAGGGCACAGCAGCAATGGCTGGTAAATGTTAATGTCAAACACTAGTCTCCAATTTTTCTTTCATATTCAAAATATACACAGTTCTCTTATTCAACTGATTCCATGTGAAAGAATGAACCTGCCTAAAATATATGATTAAAGAAATTTTAATTTTTGAGGTAAATTTTTGAGCAGTACCATACATACTGTATTATACAGAAACATTTCTTTCAAATACATTCACTTTAAAAATATCCATTAGTGATTTTCCCTCAAAATATCTCATTTAAAGCATTTCCAGATACAGACCTAATGGTTTTAGACTGGTCACTGCCCAAAGAATAAGAAAAATTCATGGCTGGTTTCATGCATGAAATACACAAGGGCACGAATCTTACCCAAGCACACACGGCCAGTTCCATCTAACGTAAGGCCTTCAGGGCACTCACAGTGGAAAGATCCTTTGCTATTGACACAGCGTCCATTTGGACAAACGCCAGGAAACACCTCACACTCATTAACATCTGTAGGGAAATGAAGCAAGCAGAGGGATAATGACGCTCCAGATAGAAAAAGCAGGTGTAGTCTTACTTCCTGTATAGTATATTCAATTTGCAATACAATTTAAATTCTTACTTGAATTAAGCAGAAATATTCCACAGCATAGCCACTGGTTTTCTTAGGCACCAGCTGGGAAAATTACCACAGCCTTGCCCTTCCATAAAACAGAGCCCAGACAAGTTCCTTTGTCAGCTCTTCTGGGCCCTCAAGGTTGTGGTGGCCTCGTGAAAATTTACACAACAGTATCAAGAGGAGAAATGGGAAACTCTAAACTGTTTCCTAACAGTATTATTCTAAAGCATTTGTCGATTACACTGAGTATTTTTATTGAAATTTCAAGGGTTTTGAAAACGATTAAGTATCTCCAAAGTGTGAGAGTGAATGCTAATTTTGCATACAGCTCTAAACACTAACATGTCATCCAAGAATACACTCACCTTCACAAGTAACACCTTTGATCCTAGCAAAGCCTCTTGGGCAAGCTGTATCTATGAGAACAATAGACACATTTTTACTTCATTAGAAAAGAAAACACAACTGTCTTAAGCTCAAGAAACAGTACAATGGAATCTAAATTGAACTAAATAAAAACTACAAGCTGGGGTTTTGGAGGCCAAAGTCTCTGGGTGCCCTTTGTTGAATTCAGGGGAGCACAGGACATGCTGTGTTAACTACATCAGTGCTGACCCATATTGAGATTCTCATCATTTTCCCCACAATTCCTATTTGCTTTCACATTGCCAACTGAATTACAAATAAATGTTCTACTGGGACCCATGCAAACAAGGACACTGGAGAATTTTGATAGCCTACCAGTAGCTAAGTTCTAGCTGATGCCTTTCCTTGGCTAAAGTATTCAGAAGATTTGCTTACAGTAAAAGGATAAACCAAATACATATTTCAAGAAATGAATAAATTTCACAAGAAAAAAACAACATTTGAGGGACAATAATGATCTGACAGTCTTCCTCACTAGTGGAAAAGGTGCCTGGCTGAGGGAGAAGCTTTCCAACGAGAAGGCTGTGGGCAGGCTCCTACCTAGCTCGCACCGCTCACAGGGGCTCCCCCAGGCAGCTCCCAGCGTGGCACAGCATTCAGATTTCAGAGTGGCTCCATTAATGTTCACCTCACAGCGGTTGTCCTGGATGTTGAGCCAACATGTCCCTTTCAGGCTGTCTGAGAAGGAACAAGAAAGGATGGGGAGCTCTCATCTTTTGTATACACCAACAGCAGTATTTATCGTATTAAAAACAGGATTAAAAAAATTTAGTAGCATATCCTTTGAACACATTATACGTAGGTGCCTCTAAGGATAGTATACTATTTACATATAAATCAAATATTGTGTCATATGTATCTCACATGATATGATAATTAATACAACTATATCTACTAGTATTCTAGGAGCAGCCACCGTTGCCCAAGATTTTATGCTGGTACTTGGGTACTTTCAAATGCAGTGTATTACTGTAATGAGACCATTACTTGAGTGAAAAATACTCATAAGATTTATCCTTTATGATAATTGCTTTGATATTTAAGATTTTGTCAAACAAAATTGCTCAAATAATCTACTCTCCTAAGTCCCCACCAAACAAACCACACACAATTTATGTTCTATTAGAGGGAAGCTAGTATTTCTCTAACTGAAGGTTCTTGTTTGATGAATAATTTTAAGGGAAAAAAATCTACAAGATAAAGAAGAAAATAAACATCACCTATAAAACCACCACTAAGACACACCAGGGCTAATAGTTGATGTTATTTTCTTTTGGGCATTTCCCTATGCACTCATATGTATAGTTTTATCTTTAGTTCAGAAAGTAACACATTCATGGTAAAGTATTTGATGAAAGAGCAAAGAACATATAAAGCTTTTCTGTAATTCAACTATCTAGCGATAACCGCTCCTAACAATTTTAGACTATGTCTCCACATAAGTTGAAGTTCCTCTTTAAATGACTGCTAAGTGATTGATTTTGAAGCAGGGACAAGGAATCCAGTCAAAGTTGACACGGGAAATACTAATTGGGTAAAATAAATCATTTATAAAGTTTTTCCTTTTAGAACTGGAGCTCTCAGTTTAGCACACATATCACCAAGGCTCTTGTTAAAATGCAGATTCACACGTCTCCAGGTGTGCAGCCCAGGAGTCTGCATTTGACCAGCTTCTCAGGTGGTTCCGATGCAGGTGACGTGTAAAACACAATATAACTAAATCTTAATAGCATATTGTGGCATATACACTTGGAAAACAATAAAGAAAAAGCATATCCCTACAGTATTTATTTTAAAACTCAATTAATAATATGGGCAGATAAAAGTTTTACTGCTAAATTCAACAATAAAATTAAGACATAACGAGAAACACAGACAGGGAATTACGATGAAACTGGCAGACCCATGAAGGGAGAAGTTGTAATTTCTGATCCCCTGTGGAACACAGCAGTGGGTAAGAGGAAGTTACTTACAACCCGAGCCCTCTGGGACAGAGGTAAAAATGAAACAACTCTGTCCCTGACTGGAAAGAAAAAGTTACAGGGCAAGGATGTAGAAAAGAGAGGGAGAGTCACTTTGCTTTTTACTGTTTTGAGATTCAGTTTGGGTAAAAATTGCACGCAAATGAAAAAGACTTGCTCATCAGTATTTGTATCAAGCCTCAAATTATAGGCTTTTTACAGGCTTAAACCTGTAACATAGATGCTGGTGCAAGGCTACTGTGTATTTAAATGATCCGGACTGCTCTGTGTTTTAAGGACCCGGACTAATTACTGATTTATGACGTTGGCTATATTCATTTTAAGTAAGATATATTGTAATAGTACTTGCTAATATTTACTGAGGTAGCAACAAGCACCATTAAAGGCTTTCCATGTATTAGTTTATTTACTTGTTAAAACAACCCTGTAAGGTATGTACAATTTGCAGATGAGAAAACTGAGGCACACAGAGGACAATTATGTATCCAAGGTTACCCAGCTAGTATAGTGTCAGCATCGAGAGTCAAACCTGTACAGTCTTATTTCAGAGAGCTCACTCTGTAACATGAAGCTTCTTCAGACTAGTTTTGTATTAACACTTAAAAGTCACAAAATCCATTGATACAAACATACACACATCCATCTCTCTCTGTGTTATTTGTGTGCATACACTCCCCTCCCCCCCGCACCGGCCCCCCTCCCATTCACAATATAGATGTAGTTATTAATATATAGTCAGGGGTTAGTTGGGATAAAAAAAAAAGCAGGGTAAGCAAATTAGAGGTTACAGTGATAATCAAGAAGAGAAATAATGGTGGCTCAGACTGGAGGTTGCTGCTGGTAGTGGTGAGACGTAGTTGAAATATGAACAAACTTCAAGTACAATCAACAGGATTTGCTGATGGATTCAATGTGGAATTTGAGAGAAAGGCATCAAAGATGACTGCAAAGTTTTGGGGGTCTGCAACTAAAAGAATGGAGTTGTCATTTGTCAAGACAGAAATAATTCTAGGGGACAAGCTGGTTCAAGCTGAAAGATAGGAATTTGGTTTTAGACATGTTAAGTTTGAAATGTCTATTAGAAATGTCTCCAAATGGAGAAACTGTGTAGACAGTTGGAAATACAAGCCTGAAATGAGTGGAGAGGTTGAGGATTGTATAGAGCATTAATTATGAACACAAAATAGACGCTAATAATTCTGATAGCTATGCCAGTCACAAAGTGACAGCCATGCCAGGGCATCACGTGAAAAGTGCACCCAGTGAACACCCAAATCAGGTAACTCCAGATACAGGGTGGGGTGTGACCACTGCATGGCTTTATGGGACTGCAGATGGGTGCGCTATACCAAGTCTTGAGCATAAAATCAGAGCTCTCTGGCGGCTCCTCACTCAGGCCTCAACTGAGGAGCTGACAGCCGCATCTGCACTCGTCCCAGACGGAGCGCTTGGCGCCTCGCCTCCTGGTGTCTCACCAGCCCTGCCCGATGCCCGATACTCTGCACCCCAGCGCCTAGGGACTCTCGTTGAACACCGGACTCTCTCATCCTTCTTGCATAAGACTCTGTTTACCTTGCCTAACCCTATTACTTGCAAACTTATGTGACCCTCTTGTATGAAACCGCTGTCAACTATTGGAGACTATTCTCTGGCCAGAGCCTTGGTTAATGCTCATGGCAAACTGAGTCAACAGGACTAGATCCATGGCTTTATTCTAATAAAGTCTGACATTGTGGAGAGACACAAACGTGTGTGAGACTGCTACTTTGATAGCCACGTCCCGCTCACGACAAGAGTAAAGAGTGAAATTTGAGTCGATGTAGAGGCCATCTAAGCATGAATGCAGACAGGGAAGCCAAGGGGTTCAAAGACCAACCCGTGGTACACTTCAAGTTGGAAAGCAGGAGGATATGAAAGACTTACCAACGAAAACTGAAAATGGGCCAGAAAAGTGAAAGAAGAGGAGGCCAAAAGTGAAAAACTTCTGGAGAGGGGTGAGTGATGAACTGTGCCGAACATTGCTAATATAGGCTAAGATGAGGACTAAGAATTGACCATTGGATTTGAGAACAGAGAGGTCACGGCCATGGTCATATACATCCATGTAAATGGAGGACAGAATGCAGACCCACACCAAAGATGAGGGAAACTGGTCTGGATTATGCAGAGCCATTGGATGTGAGCAGTGTAATGCAGGAGGATTAACCAAATTTACTCTTCTATTATATTTAATCATTTTCAACCAGAATACAATAGTCTTTACAAGCAGTTTACAAAGCAGTTTAAGATTAACATATATATTTAGGAAGTTTGCAGAATAGATTTAAATTCCTAAGTAGTCTTAATATCTAACTAACTCATATGCGTTCTCACTTAATTTTAAATTTGTAATCACATCAGGGAATTTTTATTCCATTCAAAATTTAGAGACTTGGACTCTCCAACAGAACAGTTGCAGGCTAATCACCAATAAGAGCCACTTAACAGTTCTATTTAAAAAATGCATAATTTCTCTCGCTCTCTATTTTACTGTTTATTTTCTTTTCAAAACTAGAATTCCGTCTTAAGTGAAAAAAGCGGATAAAATGCTGTACAAATTTTCAAAATATTAAGTAACTGTCTTCCTGAGCAGCTTTAGGCTGGGATATACAAATTTGATCGTAACGAATAAAAACACGTCACACATTGGCTGAGAAAAATAAGGTGGTGTTTAGTTGCCCAACATAATGACTTGGGAATAAAAAGTCTTTGTCTTTTTTTTATTAATAAATATAAGGGTAAAAGGCCAAAATAATAGAAGTGTTTATGATGAAGCCAAAACTAAGATATCTTTGATGCCCAAGTGGCATACAGATTTAGTTTTCTGAGACATTAATTGACTAATGCTGAGTTCATTTCCTTTGCCTAATAAAATGACTCTATCTCAGTTGGAAATTGTGGCTTAGCAAAAATACTTCTGCCTTACCAGATCCAATCCACATGCCTCTTCTCTCCACCATCCCCCAATCTGGAATTCTATAAGAAAAAAGTAACGCCCCAGGCAGATGGCCGTCTATTTCCTAATATGGAGAGCTGAGCAGGCCTCAAATTTCATCAGCTGTACCTCACTGGGAGATGAAGAGCTGGCATTTCCAAATGGAAGGTTTTCATTGATAACTTTGGATTTGGCCATTTGTTTTCATGTAACAAACAGGTACTCTAGCATATCATATTATCAGCTAAATATTGGTAATATCAGACATAATATTGAAAATACTATTGTCTTTGACAAATATTAAACTGAAAATTCATACTGGCTAGATAATAAGAACTGCCATTTTTATGGCACTATGTAAAACTGAAATATCTTTCTATTTGGAAATCTACCTTTTGTTTAAAGGTGGACACTAGCTAACGATATGAAATGTGCTATACCTAGCCAATGGAGCCACAGACACTAGAATCAAGGAAAAGAATTACTAGAATAGTTTCTTTTTCCCCCCTCGTGTTGAATTGTTTCTTACAGTAATAGATCAGATGATTTCATTTTATATATGTCCTATTGTCATTATCAAAAATTGACCTTAAACATTTTGCTATATTAAAAAATGTTAGTTTAAAGTTTTGGAATCTTTTTCCCTTAGAGATTTCCAAAAGCAAGAAAACAGTTATCTTCTCTTGCTTGAAGCCCATACATTTATAATTGATGGGAGAAATGAGAAAACAATAAATTCTTTCTATTTGTTTGAAGCTTAAAATCTTCAAATCCTTGTCCCTTTAACTGAGTCCAAATGGTATCACATTTTTGTTTACCACTGAAGGTTGTTTATAAAAAGTACACAGCAGGGATTTGATTGCATTGATGCCTAAGGCATTCGTAGAGTAACGAATATAAATATCTGTGTGGTATGGAAATGCTTGTAACTTACAGCACGATGTATCTACTTACACAAAAGGAACACTACCTAGAACTTCACAAAATTTAAGAGCCTGTCCAGTTTATGCTATCATGTTTTACTCCTATTTTGATAATGAGAGAAAACAGGGAGAGTAATTATTAGCTTCCCGTCATCAGGTTCTGTTTTGACCCGCAGTAAGGCCTGAGGTCTCTGCTTAGCTCTGAGTGAAACTGAAACGTGGGCCCCGTGTGTGCATCTTACCAATACAGATCAATCCAGTGGAGCTGAGTTTGCTGCCAGGAGAACATTCACAATTGAAAGATCCAAGGTTATTCCTGCAGGCCCCATTGACACAGGGGTTGCTTTCACATTCATTTATATCTACGATCCAGAAGGAAAAGAATCTGTTAGAACTGCCATGTGTTTTTGGAAAATATTATTCCAACAAGCCAAGCTATGCCAGAATGTCTGGTAAACTTGGCTCTTATAATTTTAATACGGATCTATGAGGCATAAGTGAATGGGGAATGGAGATATGCATTTTACAGAGTGGATACACATATACACGACTGGGGACACAGTAGGACTATAGGAATTAGCCTATTTGGAAGTGATTTAGCATGTGAATCTTCACTATCTTACTACAACTTTACATGAATTGGATTAATTTCCCCCCATAACAAGATGCAATTGTCCTGTGGGAAATCTGAACTCTGATTCCATGGAAAGCAACATATCGCTAGGTGGGACATCCGATGCACAAACAATGGTTGATTGTTTCTGTCATTTATGACTCTGTGAGGTTTTGGAACAATTTAAAAAAGCCTATGTTAGAGGCAAAATATCACCATGCTGGCTTTAATTCCAAACTCCTGGATGCAAATCAGAAGCTAAGGGATGAAACTTGAATACCAGGTATAGCATTCTCCTCCAGTCCTTACCCACCTTCCACTCTGATTAGCCTGTTCACATTTACATGTTTGGGGTGGGGTTTTTAACAGCACAACGGAATTTGATAAAATCAAAAAGAGAAAAAACTTTTAATTGCTTCAAATAGCCCTTTACTATCATTAATTTGATTTGAGTCCTAAATCAAACCAATACCATAATCAAAACAATTCCTGTTGATGGTCAGAAGTAAACAGAATTAGAGTATGCCTATGTTCTCAAGTGGTGACTAACAAAAACGTCAAGCCAATAAAGTTAAATAGCTTAACATGAGTTAATTAAAAATAAATACAAGTTTCAGCTAAAGTACTAAAAACAATATCAAAGGCTGACTTTTCGGTATAAATTCAACCACTCAATTTAAAGAAAGGGTACACATATTTCTTTTTGTACTTGGTTAATTATCTGAAACACGTCAACATACCTCAAGACATGTTTTTGTTGAACACTAAGGTTTCCAAGTTAACCAGAATACTTATTTTTTTTCTAAATACCTCTTTGAATTAAATATAAAATACTACATTGAGGAAAACATGCAAATAACTATAAGATTTCAATGCTTGCTCTTGAACGTCTTAAGTCAAATATAAACTAAACTGGTCCTGAAAAGGCAGGGCTCACTGTTGATTTTCAAGTTAGTGGACTTGAAGTGCAAATTTAAAAATCAATGTGGAAAACAGGTGTGTTCCTTCTTTGCCACTTCAAAACTACTAATGAAGCACCCAGGTATTAATGTAATTCTTGAAGTAGAAACTGTTTGAGGAAATATAAATACATTCTTCTTTCAGGTTGTTTGTAGCAAGAAAACCTCTTAAAAGAAAAATACAAGAGCAGGTTTTGTAAATATAGCACAGATTTGGAATGAGAAAATCTATTCAAGAGTACTGACATTCTTTCAGTAAAAACACAAAAGGAATCAGATATAGTCAGGAAGCAGATAACTAATCTGAGGACTATATATAATTCACCTATTAATTTCATCTGTAAGAAGCTCCCAAACCAGAAAAACATCAATTATCATATATTTTCAAAATCCCTATTTTAAATTAAGCAGTTATGAACTCAAAAACTATAAACACATGCAATGACAGCTACAAATATCAACTGTTTAATTTTTCCTTAAATACAATGTTTTTATGTTATAAATGTCATGGAACCAGGAATTGAAACAGTTCACTGTACATTCCTGGAAATAAACTTCAAAGCACATCTGGTTTACATTTAACTAGTTATGTCACTGGAAACACAATCTAAACCACAGTGCTTGCTGTAAAAATTTTAACATTCACAGGCTCTCAGAACTCAAACAAAAAAAGTAAAATAAATTTTTTGTAACTTTAGTCTGAAATATCAGAGGAACTTTATTATTACTTCTATTTATTATATATCTAAAATAGCCTATGGAAAACATGAATGACAAGCAAAATTAGTGAATATAGCAAATATATGCAGAGAAAGTTAGAGTCTACAATGAATCTGCTAATAACTCCTTGTTATTTGACTGCTTCAGGCAGACAAATTTATTGTGTGAATTCGATGGTGGAAATAAGGAGGAGACCCAAGGGAAAAAAGAGATTCGTGGCCTTCATGTCTTTTTTTGCAAAACGTTTAATAAAATGCAAATAACAGTGGGAAGAAAATGTAGAAGTAAAAGTTATTTGGTTAGGTTTCTCATAATAAATCATTTTTATTTCCACCAATGTCGTAAGGCTAGGGCCAAACTATTTCTCTGTCATTTCTTGTGTTTACATAATGTGAACTTCTTTCTTATGAATGACAGATATGAAATATATTTCATATTAAAGAAAAGGCTCAGATTTATCAGGAACAATTACCCTTTGGACAAAATAAGTGAAGAGCACTGTTTCTAACCCTGACTGTTGCCTGGTTTGGTATTAATGTGCTGTAATATTTATGCAATCATCCAACATTATACTATTAAACACCATTTGCCACTACTCTTCAATTGTTCATATAAGCAGGAGAGTCCCTGCCTTTTATTTATTCCTTGGTATGCCGGGTCTTAGTACCCTTCAACTCCATCTTACTTGTTAAAATGGAGGGAATTTGCTATAAACAACATTGACAATTTGATATACAAACCAAACTTTGACCAAACTAAATCAAAGACACCATCCGTGTATTTCTCCACTATGTGTCTCTCTCACAATAGCACCGAAGGACACTGTCACTGAGGTCAGAGAGCCCGTCCTAATAGTCATCAGCATCCCAGTTACATTAAGATATCTTAAGCTGTTCTTGCGTTCAAGTTTTTAACATTTAACAGAAGCCTGTCCTCCAGCAGACAACACAGAAAATGATAAAAGACAGTGGGAAGGAAGTATAGAAAGTCGGGAATAAAGAAAAAAATTATTAATAAACTCTTGAAATCCCTTCTCCCACCCACCAAAATACTCCTGGAGGAAATATGGTTAGAGTACTTTCTTACAGAGTACGTTTCTCAGAGCAATTTTGAAAGGTGATTGGTGGGTGGGAGAAAAGGTGAAAGGGGGTGGGTGGGAGTGGGTGCTAGAAACTAAAGCCTCTGGGTGAATCCATTTGAGAAGCCGTAGCTAGTTTGAAAAGAGAGCTTTTATATCTTACAGAAGCATATCACAAACTCTCAAGTGTGACCTCCTGGTCATCTACAGAGAAGATGGACTTTCAAGTACTTTAATTGGGAATGGACTGAATGCTCTTCCTTGAGGAGCTCCTCAAAATGTGGTGGACAGAGGGGAAAGTTACCGGTACTAAGATTACAAAAACTGCTTTTCATGCTGATGTGTTTTTTTTTCTTTCTTTCTGTAGGCTAATTACTGTTTTGCAGTGGTCCCTCCAATTCAATCCAAACTTAGAATTGTACGTTGTAATTGCATTTCATTGACTTCAGCTGAATCATTTGTGTTCTGGCATCTTGTTCCAGTCCTAACTTGTTTCTGTTCACAAGAATGCTTTGATGTTAAACAATAAGATGGAGAGAGAATGTTAACATCTTTTTGCATAATATTACTCTTGCAGTTTTCTTGGCTGTGGAGTCACTAACAAATACTTTAACAGACAAGGAAAGGACTATTCAAAATAATGAAAGATGAAATCTCTTTTTTAAAAAGTTACTACTGGGAAGTAGTTATTGCATTTGATAATGTCATGGGATACTTCTGCAGGCCCACACAGTGAGACTTAAAAAGAACAATGACTGGTAGTCACATAACAGATTATTCTGAAATGCACAGCACTTTCATCCAGAAACAAAAACATAATCGAATGCACTCATTTCTTAGCTGGTATCTCACTAAAAATGAGGCCTTCCCTCGTGCTTAGGCATTTAACTCATTCACATAACTTCCACTGCAGACAAATGAGGTTGAAAGAAAAGAAGCTTTTAAATACTGGTTTTATGATCTACAAGACCAAACAGTAACTTTTAAGTTATCAAAGGAAAAGGACAATTTTCTTAAGACTATAATTTAATTAAGGCGACCATTTTCAGTCAGGTCCCAAATATTCTGGGCCATCTGCTGAGGGATTTTATCAATCATTTCATAAATAAAATGCTTAAGAGCTGAATTTGCCATCATAATTCAGGTTCCCCTAGACTAATGTGTAATAGTGGCTTTTAAAAAGGGGAAACGAAGTAAACAAAAATCTAACATTTTCTTTTGCAAGTAAAACAAACTGGCTCCTTTCGCTGTTTTTCACTTTAGTTTTAAAACTTCAAAATGTTGGTTTCACATGTCTGTTGATATTTTATCCGATTAGAACTGATGGTATTTGTAAACTGGGTTAGGCGCACGCTCTTTCTAAAACGTGTGGATTAGCTGAAAGAGACTATAAAGTTAAAAAAAATTTCAAACAATACTTTTTACTATATTGCTTCGTCAATGTATTAGGTTGGTGCAAAAGTAATTGCGGTTTAAAAGGTTGAAAATAATTGCATAAACTGCAATTACTTTTGCACCAACCTAATACTTGACATTTATGCATATCGAGGTGCTTACTTGTTCACATCTAAGGCAAGAAGACAGTTCTTACCTTCACACGTCTCCGTTTCAGTCCTGAACACATACCCAGGTGGGCAGGTGCAACTGTAACTTCCAGGTGTGTTTCGGCACAGGCCATTGTCACAGAGCAGTCTGTTTACCAAGCACTCATCAATGTCTGGAAGCACCCAGTAGAAGATAGGAGACACACATATTGAAACGTATAGCACAGTGACCGATGTTTTGTTTTTGTTTTCTTCTCCCCCCTTTCCTTGACACAGTCACTTTGTAGCCACAGCACATTCTTTGATCCCAAGCAAATATATCTGGCTTTACTCAAATGGAACATTCTTATGCTGGTGGCTAATTTTAAGATGTTTTGAAGTCCCTCAGGTATGTTGTTTGGAAAAGGCACATGACTACCTTGTTCTTCATTTACTTATTGTCCTCTACTGGTATTATATTAGATATTTTTAAAGCATCAATGAAATATATTAAAATAAACTCATTTGCCTATATGTTTGCTTATATGTAATAAAAATAACAAAAGTGTAAAACTTTAATCTGATTAAAAATCTAATATAGAATGTGTTAAATGCCAATTAAACAAATACTAGTATTTAATCTCTTTCCATTATAGTTTACCTCAGAAACAATTAATTATTAATGGAAAATTAATGATGCATTTTATATATTCCTTTCGTAGGCTAGACTAGAACAGCCTAGAAAATATTTAAAGCTCCAGTTTAAGAAGCTCACATTGAGTTTTATCTTCATATCCACCCTCTCATTTTTTTGAGTGTAGTTAATGACAGAAAGAAATAAAAAATTGCAGCGTGGGGTGGAGATCCTTGTAAGTTATATTTTTACTCTTGCAAATAACAATTGTACCTGACCAAACATATTTATATTGTAAAAATTCGGAAAACAGAATGAGAAAAACATTTCCTATAATTTCGTCACTACCAATACTACTAATTCTTTGTTTTTTATCATTTTGTCCTTTGGAAATTATGGTTTTGCTCCAATTTTGAACCTTGACTTTTAAAAATTAGCATCATACTTTAAGTATTTCCCCCATGATTGGATGTTTTACCAAGTGGCTGTGTCATAATTATTTTACCCATTACTCCATGCTATGGGTTGAACTGTGTGCCTCAAAAAAGTTACGTTGAAGTCCTACCCCACCCAATACGCAGAATGTGACCTTATTTGGAAATAGGAGTGTCATAGAGGTAATCTAGTTAAAATGAGGTTGGTAGGGTAGGTTGCAATCCAATATGACAGGTGTCCCTATAAAAGGGAAATTTGGACATAGAGACAGACACACACACAGGGAAGATGATGTGAAGACACACAGGGCAAAGATGAACACATGACTCGATTGATACACCTACCAGCCCAGGAATGCCAAGGATTTCTGGCAAACACCAGAAGCTAGAAGAGGAAAGGGATTCTCCTTTGGCACCATCAGAGGGAATGGCTCTGTGGACACCTTGAATTTGGACTTTCAGCTTCCCAAATTATGAGACAATAAATTTCTGTTGTTTTAAGCAACCCAGTTTTTGGTACTTTACAGCAGCCCTAACAAACTGAAACCGGAATTTTGCTTCGTTTTTATTTTTAAAATCTAGTTTTAATTTTTATCAGAATTACGCATATACCTTATTTAAAGAGGTAAGCAGTGCCATGAACTGTGTTCAATGTGTGAATGCCGACCAAATCTCCTCCTATTCAACAGAGTACCCATGTACTCCACTGTACTTGGAAGCTATGCTGGAAGCAACTTTGTTTTTGGTGAATAAAAGCTAGATGGTTTGCATATTTTGTAAATGTTCAGTAATCTTTGGCGGGTGTTCTTCTCTTAGGTATCAAAATCTATTATAAATACATGATATGTAACATAGTTTTATATATCCATCTGTATGTATTTTTTCAAGTCAAGATCAATGAACATATTTATTAATAAAAACCAGTACCATAAATGCTGAAAAATGTATTTCTTCTTAGTCATAATAAAAACTTGAATGTGATGTCAATGTAAAAATTACAGTGTTAAGATGTAAAAATTATTACATATAATGACGGATCAAATAACATTTGTTTTATAAAAGTGGACTCAAGTACTCTATGGGAAAATCTAGAGTCTTCACAAATTCTTCAATATATGAGCTACACATTTGAACGTTTTCAGGCATTCGCTTATAATTTACCCACCTCAGTTATCATGTTTAGATATGTCGTAACAATTAGTTGTTTCTTTCTAAGTCAGAGTTTTGTCAACCTTTATTTTCTTTAACTTTCAATACTTTATTTTCTTAACTTACTATTATCCATATTGCCCTGTTAAGGAAGTCCATTCCTTAGTAAAAAATTATAGAATTAAGATATATGCAGAACAATAACAGGCCAATAATTTAGTATGTGCCCATTCATTTGAGAAAAGAAAAAATTTAAATATTAAGTTGTGCCACCAAGAAGTTTGTTTCTGTGTAACAGAAAAAGAATTTGCCTGATTCCAAATATTTTTTTATTTTTGTGTACTAAGAAGGAAACGAGACACTGTAAGGTCTCTAGTTTTAGTCTTATTTGTATTTTGATTTCTCCTATAATCCATGAGATTATACTATATGAAAGGCTTCTAATTGAACATAACAAATAACTTACCAATACAGTTTCTTCCAGAGGCATCTGGTTCATAGCCACTGTTGCAATTACAACGGTAACTACCACGTAAGTTTTCACAAATTCCATTGGCACATATATCAGGATCCAAAGCACACTCATTGATATCTGCATCAAATGTCAAAAGTTTAATGCTCACAGACATTTTATGGTTTGTTGATATATAATAAAGATAACTCAACATATGAAGTGTTTAACTCTGCTAATCTGCAATTTGTCTACCTTTCAGAAAGGGAAAGGGAATAAAAATAAGGAGTAAGAATAAAACAGAGATACAGGACACTTCCCTGTTAAATCAAAAGAAAAACGAAGGGAACTGGCCGAAATTCAAAAAATTAAACCATGTAATGTGCCTGTGTTTATGATAAAATGAATAAAAGAATTTATAGGCTGTTGGCTCAAAATCCAAAGGAAAACTCATCTTGATAGGTATTATAACCATCTAATTAAAAGACAAAGATTTACTAGGGTGGTCTGTATAATTTTATGGTCCCCGAAGGCATGGAATATTTCTATTTTATTATCATATTTTTATAGTCAACTAAGTAATATGATACTTAATAAATGTTTCTCTGCTGATAAGTTGAAATTATTGGAGAGGACAGTTCAAACGTGGATGCTTTGAGAACACGATGTGTTCACAATAAGCCATAAACATGACTACTCTCTGTCACCCATGTGCAGTGGGACTTGAGGAACGATGTGGCTGTTTGAGCAACCAAGCACTTTTAACAAGTGGCTGGCTCTGCTGGGGAGCCCATATTAAAATGTAATAAAATATAGAATAGGCATAAAATCAAATTTTGGCCACTGTGCTCAAATTTTGATGCTAAGTATTATTTTCTAGCATTCGGAAGACTTCAAATACTCCAGAGATGTCAGCCTTTTAGTTTTATTTCTGGGAGAAACATCTTGTAAAAGTTCTCTTCTTTACTCTGGTTTCAACATTCATTGCAACGATGCAACATTACTGTCACCTAATCTTAATTTGTCTAACGTCTTCTCAAACACGGAAGTAGAACATATATGTAAAGTGAAGATTAACAGCACCCTACAGTTTTATTTAAAAAATAAAACAAATGAAACTGCCACAACATGGATGGACCTAGAGGATATTACGCTAAGTGAAATAAGTTAGACTGAGAAAGACAAATACCATATGATCTCACTTATACGTGAAATCTAAAGAACAAAGTAAACGAACAAACAAAACAGAAACAGACACATAGGTACAGAGAACAAACTGATGGTTACTAGACGTGAAGGGTTTTGGGGGGCTGGGTGAGAAAGGTGAAGGGATTAAGAAGTACAAAATGATAGTTACAGGAGAGTCACGGGAATGTGTTGAATAGTATGGGGGAAAGAAATAGTCAATAGTATTGTAAAAACTATGTATAGTGTCAGATGGGTAGTACACTTATCGGGGGCATCACTTCATAAATTATATAAATGTCTAACCACCGCACCGTACACCTGAAACTAATATAAAATAATATTGAATGTCAACTATAATTAAAAAAATAGTCACGGGGATATGTAGTGCAGAATGGGGAATATAGTCAATAATGTTCTAATAACTATGTACAGTGTCGGGTGGGCAGACTTGTTGGGCTTATCACTTTGTGAGTTATGTAAGTTTATGCAAGTGTCTGTCCACTACTAGGTTGTTCTGTACACCTGAAACTAATAAAAAATAAAGAATGTGAGACCAAATCACCAGAAAGACAAACAGTCATATATGCAGATATTCAATAATGTAGAACAGTCAGTGAATGTATTAGTTATATATTGCTGTGTAACAAATTACTCCAAAACTTACTTAAAAAAAATAAAAATAGAAAGGAAAACAACAAAAAATAAAAAAACAAATGAAACTATATGTATACTAACACATAAAATAACTTTAAATTTATAAATACATATGTACTTAACATTCAAGATTCCATGTTAGAATTTTATTAATCGTATTGCTAAATTTAAAGTAAGAAAACTTTAATAAATTTCATTTCTTTAGTTGGATAAAGACATTTTAGTATTCTTAGGCATAAGTAGTCCTAACAATTTATTTTTAGGGTAGTATATACCAAACTTGATCCATATCAAATATCTCTTAAAGATTTTTGTTTTAACCATCTCAGCACCATTAATTTTTTTTCTTTTAATTCACTCACTTTTTTTTTAACCTAAATACTAACTCTAGCCTCTTCATAAGTAATGGTACCCATAAAATCATCAGTATAGTTTGTTACTGATATTTTTAACAATGCGTATTTAGCCAATACATATTTTCCACTACAAAAAAAAAGGTGAATCTACATGCCACTTCATAATCATCAAGTTTATAACCATTGTTCTAAGAGATAACGTACCTTATTATTTTATACTGCTATGTTTTTATAGTATTAAATATAATCATGTCCATAATGCAGAATCATAAAGCTATATAATTACATAAGTATTATAAGATGGAGAATAGAATGGAGTTACCTCTTCCATCCACTGTGATTCCTACTCCACTACTACACAGACCATGGAATTCCGCTACATGATAAAAATGAATAGAGAAATCAGAAACTTGAAACTATATCTGTTTTATACAACAAGTCACATACCTCCAAAGCTATCATTAGGAAGAATCACATGCATTAAATTTTAAAAATAAAATAAAAAAAAGACCATTTTCTAGCGCATAATTATTATAAGAATTCCAAAAATAATCCTCCTCTCTCTAAATGTGCTGGGTTACCCTTCTATCAGCAGTGGAAGAGAGTATCCATTTTTATATACCCCACCTAATACTAAGAAAAATCAATCATCTATACTTTACCAATCTAATAAACAAAAATGACATCTTAGTTTAATGTTCTTTTAATTTTAGAAAGATTAGGCATCTTTTTACCATCTGGTAATTTACCATTTGCATTTCTACTTTGTAAAATCTTGTTTGCATACATTGCACTTTTTCTGAGGATTTCACCTTGCCTTATGATTAATGTAAATTCTTTATAAATTAAGAAAACAAGTTTTCCAATTTATATGTGTGTTTTAGTCTGCTTTGAAAGTACTTTACCATTATAAAATAACCAAAATTTAATATATTCTATAATAAAATTATTCTTGTAAGGTTTCATGTTGGGAGCTAACTTCACATTTTTACTGATATTTATCAACAATATTCAATACTTAGTTCAATTTTTTTCTCACTGATGTAAAATCTGCGTTTATCGAATCCCACATTCCTATTTATTTCTAGATGAACCTGCCTCGTTTTGCTAAGGTTTGAACAATCCATTTAGAATTTTCAATTGAATGACAAGCTATTTCCTGTGCTGGAATGCTTTTCTTCCACTTTCCACGTAGGAAGTTCTCATTTTTTTCAAGACTATTTCTATTCCCATCTGTTTCTAGATTAATTTATTTAGTTCACTGACCCTTTAAATCTAGTCTTGTTATCAATTTTTGTACTTCTTTCATAATACACATAATTCAACTTAATATATTTCAGGGCAAGGTTTCCTTCATTAACTCTTCTCTTTTAAAAACATCATGCTCAGTTATTGAGCATGGACGAATTCTCATCATTTTGCTAAGGTTTGAACAATCCATTTAGGATGTTAAATGGAATGGCAAGCCATTTATTTTGCCGGAATACTTTTCTTCCATCTTCCATGTGCGAAGTTCTTATTTTTTCAAGACCAAACTACACATGCCCTCCTCTGTGAAGTCTTTTCCAGCTTCCCTAGGCAACCAACTGTTCCTTCCTTTATGCTCTCCCATATGTCCTTCTCTTTATGTCCCTTTAAAGGGGCTAATAATACTAAATTGTAATGTTCATCCACCTATATTCTCAATTTTAATGAAAAAGAGATTGTGTTTATTTTTTAACCCATATTGTACTTACATATACTCAATACAGTTTTGTATATTCAATACAGATTTAGTAAAAGTATGAATAAACAGGAACAATCTTATCAACCTAAGAATCTGGAATTACTGGTAGACTGTGGCCTAAAATCATTCTGTGTTGAGATAAAAATAAATAAAATCAGGTTCTTATGAATTTATTACAATCTTGAGAGCAGTAAGCAAATTTTAGGCCATTTGTCTTTACAACGACATCATAGATCAAGGACACTGAGACTAATGTATTCATGTAAAAAAATCTGTTTCAACAATTATAACTGGAATAGCAAATATACCGAAGGTGCCAAAACCAAAAAAATGTATACAAGTGGACACCTTGGTCAACATTGCTCAAGCAGTAGTTTGCTGTAATCAGAAGGGTCTGGACGCTGATGGTAACCACTTTGAGCACCTCTTGTAATTGCAGAAGTCAAACATGACTTGTATTCATCTTTTGTTATCAGTATATATTATTACAATTTTAATACAGTTTTTCCTTCTTAAAATGTGTATACAATTTTTTGGCACCCTCTGTATTTTTCTATCCATCATGTGTTCTCTTTGTCTAGAGACCATAGGCAAATACAAGCCAAATCTCATTCTATGTCTCACATACCAACACAGGTTTGGATTTATTTTCATCAATTAAAAATAATGACCAAACAGTTCAGAGCCGATGTACTCTCTGGCCAAATATCTAATGTTATATTTCTAGATTCTTTCCCTGGGTGTGAAACTGGCCAATGTTGAGTACCTGAATTTTTAGCAGGGCATGGCTGGCAGGGCTCTCCAAAACCATAGTCTGGATTGGCACAGCAGCATTCGGACTTGGTCACTGCACCCGGGAAGGGACGGACACACACTCCCTTCTTGATTCCACCATAGCATGTACTGCGCATGTGAGTATCTAAAGGACACAGACGAACAAGGACTTGAGGTAGTAACAGAAACAAAGAGATTTCAAAACTTTTTGAAGGCTTCTTTTAACCTAAGATTGGAAGCATCTAGAGGGCATCTGCCACTTTTCTTTTTCTTTGTATCTTTCACATCTCATAGTGTTAGGAAATCAACAAATATTTGTTGAGTGAAGGAAAGAATGAATCCATATCAACAACTCTTTTTTTTTTTTCCCCCTCCAAGCAGTTTTACGTGTTACACAAGCCTCTACTTTCCCACTTACTCACATGCCTTTCACTGAACCAGGTAACCAGGTGTATTTCCACAGTTATAAACACCACTTTGAACTCTAATCAATGGCTAGCCTCTACTCAAAATGACACTTATTATTATTTCTATTTTAGAAGTTCCCAGGAACAATGAAGTGCAGTGAAGTTAAACTACCTGAGATGACACAAAAATCCTTTTCAACCCCTATTTACTGTTCTGACTATATTTTCATCTCAGACCCTCAATAAATCTAGTTTTGAAAAATAGTAAGTACCACTATGCGCCCTTGGCATTGTGCTACTTGTTTCACAGACATCATCTTAAGGAACATTCAGGTCAACAACTTTGTAGGACAGTGGTCATTATCCACACGTTACAGGTGAGGAAGGTCAAGTACATAAGTAGTTCCAAGCCCTAGATAATCTACTGCCTGAGCTGGGACTCAGGGTCAGACTTGTGTCACCTCCGAAGCCCTTCCTCTTCCTACTATGTTATGCTACATCTCAAAAAATATCCCGCTCAGTTTTCTCACTCTAAATTCTCATAAAATATGCTACAACTTTATGAGACAATAAAGAATGAACTAAGTATAAAAAAAAAAACTCAGATCATCATAAAGGCCAGAGAAGCAGCACAGCTTTTAAGCAGTCTACTGACATGGAAATTCCAGCAAATAGCTAACCCTTATTATAAATATCCATAATTATTCACAACATGTTAGAAATAATTTTATCTGCTTGTTATGCAAAGTGAATCATCCAATGACTTCTTAGGATCTGGTAGTGTTTCTCATAAAAACAATGAGACTTATGGCTGCATTAAAACAATGAGATGTGTGAATGCTCAAATGAAAGAGGGTAATGGATTTATTATCACCCCAACCACGTGGAGCGGATGTGTTGGCCCTTTCTACTTCTGCTATGGCTGAACTTGACAGTCAGTTCTGACGTACACGTAAGTGTAAGACTCGATGCTAATCTAGGCAAATCCGTGCAAACACAACACGGTTCACAATTTCCAATACGAGTTTTGTGAGTTCTTCCAGCGTCACCAATTAGGTCAGAAAGCATCACAGAATGGTCAAAGTTACTTCTGTATTCATGGTAAGAACATAAGCCACACACAATTTTTAGGAGCAAGTCGATAAAAAGCCTATTTACTTGAAGAGTGAGACAGATTACACAGTGGTTTGTGTTACTGGTTAACAACACCAGAAAGACCATGAAAAAGAAAGGAGTGTACCTTGTATGTGGGTTTTAGGGACATGAATTGTCCTGGGCTCTGATCCCTGCAGGATGACCTTACTTAAATTATTTAACATTTTCCTCATCCATCAAATAAGAGTAGGGTTTATATAATAAATGCAAATGTGTTTGTTAAGCACTAAGCAGAGTGCCTAGGACACAAAGTAAATACTCAAAAAATGGTGGCAACCTCATTTCTCTCTTCTTTCTTTAATGAAGACAGTCGACCTTTTCCTGTTCAAAGATCCCAGACTGGAACCCTAGTTCTTATTATACTCTTCAAATATAACTAAGCTGCTGTTCACAGGTGGGCAGGGTAAGAGGTGCCAACGGCAGCAGCACACTCAGAACATGCCCATGTGGATGCTTTGGCAGGGGATTGGACCTAAATGCCAAGCTGTATCTTTTCCGTATGTTATCAAGTTTCCCCATGCCTTTCCTTTCTCAAAAATTGGAATTTTTAAAGGATTCTCAGGTAATTATCAGTCTATACACCATTGGTAAAGTATGTATGGACACAAATGCTCATTTTATTTTCTTCTTCTTTTTTTGCTATCAACTGTATTGCTTAAAGCAGCAACTCTAAGACTAGGCCCTAGATGTTATACTGCTATTTGAATTTAATAAAACAATAATCATTTTGGGCATTTGCTATGTGCCTGACATTATTCAAAACTTTACACAGTTCAATCTCATATTAACTTGTTTAATCCTCAAAACAAATAATGAGAAAAAGAGGCACAGGGAGGTAAGGTATCTTGCCCAAGGCCAACAGCTAGTAAGTAGCAGTACTAGAATTAAAAAAAAGAAAATTAACCTTTGAACTGACAGAAATGTCAAAGAGTGTTCATAAAGATGCTGGCACATTCTTAAGATAATGTAAAAAAAATTTTTTGCTGAAATCCCATGGTGCTAAATATCAAATAAAAAGGTGAATTTGGAGACTCCATCCTGAAGGGGGTAGATATGGAAAATTAGTTACCTGGTCCTTAAACCCCTCCCAAAATCGAGTATATACCGGTAAATAGTTTAAGATAGTGTCCACTAAGAGAGGGTTTTTTGAAAAGGAATTTTTTTTTTTTTTTTTTTTTGGCAAGAGCTATGTTATGACTTGGAGGTGCTTCCGTCCTCACCTCCAAAGTCTTTGAAGAGCTCTGTAGCCACCTCTGCCTGGGATACTCCACAGGCAAAATAGTATCCTACTGTAGGAGCAAAGCTGGGAGGTGAGATCGACCTCTATTCCCATGGTAAACGGGGCAGAGGATGGGCATGTCCTATGCACTGGACACGGGCCACATCCTGAGGGTCCTAAAATGACCATGTGGGGGATGATGAGATGCCGGCGGCAGCTGGTCTGTCCGAAGTGGACTGCTAAAAGACCAAAGATTGGGTGAGGAGCGGCCTCCAGGAGACATCTGCAGAGTCTGCATTTCAGGAAGGGCAGCTGAATGTCTCTGAAGTCCCAGGAGCCGCCCATAAGGAAGAAGCTGGCCCTGAGCACCTACAACACCCAGAAATCTGGACGCCATTCTAGGACAATATCAGTGCTTCTGCCTTCTCCCTTCTCCTCCTGCGTCTGACCCCGGTGGAGTCAGAAAACTTGCTCATGAAGGTCTGAGCTCGGGAGGGAAGTTGTAACTTCACATCAAGTTCAGAATATTAATTATTATATGGTAACGGACATTCTGATTTCTAAATCAGATTATTTTCATTATATAAAGTAGTCATAATTTTTTTGTTACCTAAAAATAGTGAAGTTATAGGGTGGCCTGCATTTTCTTCCTTACTTTTATTGGATAAACCGCTGCTCCTATTGAATAAATGTAAAAGTAAATTTTAAAAGGATGGGAGAGACCAAAATAGAATTGCCTTTTGTTTATATCCTGCCTGTGAGTCATGCTTCTTCAACATACTAGCCAAAATAATAGCTCAATTTTCTGAAAATAAAAACCCACATCTCAGTATCTAGGGAAACAAAAATGAATCAACAAGAAAGAAATCTAAAATTAAACTGCTAATCCCAATAATAATTCATCCTAGTGATTCATTTCTAACTTCAACAATCAGTGGATCTCAAAAGCATCACCAGAGGCGCAAGGCATGAAGAAATCACATCTGGCATGACAACAGTAATATGTAATTTTATGCACAGAACAAACGATGTTTTATTAAAAAGTTTAAGTGACCACAATTGTGAATACCTAGAGAGGACTTTCCAACAATTTCTGATGCCTTTTCTGTATATGAACAAGAGAATGAATTTTTGTGTTTCAATACTGAATTCCTAACAACTATCCATATGTTGGCTGCTTAGAATAAAAACAATTGCTTCCTCCCAAACTGCTTTTGTACTCATTGCTGATTTCAACAGAAATATTTAAGTAAAGGAAAAAAGCAAATCAATGTATTGAAGCAACTGAAAATATTTTTGTTCTCTAAGCAGGAGGGAAGTTACGTTCTTCTACTTGTTGTATTTGAAATATTTCCGAACCAAGGGCTGACAATCTTGTAAGCTGAAATAAATCCTAGATTGGAGAGAGTGGATGAACTTAAGTGGACAGATTATTTCCATCTGCTGTGCTTCTTTTTTTCCCCCTTCACGATCCAAATGTTTTGATTCCCATAGGTAAGAGTAAAGTATTATCAGCTATATCTAAGAAAGAATTTTGTTTCTCTCAAATGTACTTTAAAACCAATGACTATGCCTGCCTGCCTTTTAGTGAATAACCTGAAAAATAGAGTACACAATGGCTAATGCACCCTAGAGGTCTCGTGAAAACGCTTTGGGGAAAAAAAAAATGGCATTAAATGTATTTTTAAAACTAACTCACTCTGCTATTGTTATCGTTAGCACATATTAGTTGGGTTTAGAAATGCCAATGACATTTTTGTTTTGCTTGCTTCTTTAAAGCTGATGACGATTAACTCTGGTGGATTTTCATGGAATCCATCTGACAAAAGTATACAAAAAATTTTTGAAGGGCTTAGAATAAAATAAAATTCTCTCTCATACTCTTCCCTTGTCTCTCTACTTAGTTGCATGGTGATGAAGAATAACTACATAAACACATCTGTAGCGTTTAATGGTAAGTCCAAGTTCTATGGTATGCTATTTACATTTTAAATTTTGTTTGGGTAAAAACAAGAGTTTACTTAAATATAACTATAATCCCGTTTCTTGTATTATTTGTTATTAATTACAAAATCTAAATCTACTATATTTAGAACCTCAGTTATCTAACATTATCAAGGATGCTGGATTACGGACATTGTTTTTTTCTTTAGCATTTTTCACTTGCCTTTCCTCAGAGCCTTCTGAAGGGAGCTGGCTGGGCTCTCTCTCCATTTTTCTTAAAACTGCTTTATTGAAATAGGATTCATGTACCATAAAATTGAAAAGTGTACAATTCAATACTGTTTGGCATATTCACAGATATGTACAACCATCACTACAGCTGATTTTAGAACATTTCATCACCTCAAAATACTCTTTAGCTATCACCCTTTTTGCCTGCCACCCCCGCCCTCTCTGCTCTAAGCAACCACTCATTTCCTTTGTCTCTATAGATTTGGCTATTATGGATGTTTCTTATGAATGGAATCATATACAGTGTGGTCTTTTGTAACTGGTTTATTTCACTTCATATAATGTTTTCAAGGTTCATCCTTATTTTCCCATGTATCAGTACTTTATTCATTTTTATGGCTGAATAGATCCATTTCTGCCCGCTTTTCAGGATCATGTGGACACTGGGGCCAGTATAGAATGTTGCACTTACCGACACACACACGTCCATCCACGCCCACAGCCAGGCCTGGGGGACAGTCACAGCGGAAAGACCCTTCATTGTTGATACAATGCCCGTTCATGCAGATTCCTGGGGTCTGGCACTCGTCAACATCTGCCGAGAGGGGAATACAAGCCAGGTCATAACTGGGTAAATTTATTTTTACTCGTTGCCACTACTCTAGACTTTCAACTTTTCGTCTTTAATTTTATAATTTATAGAAGAACACATAGATGCAATAACAAATACTATACTTAAATGCAACTCTTTGAAACACATTTTCAGAAAGACTAAGTGAAAGTTGCCTCACTTTATCCATTGGGTAAAAAAGAGCCTTACATACTCATTCTTCACTATTTATTTGGCAACCCTGTTTAATATTAAGAGATTAAATATCAAATTAGTAAAGTGAAACAAATTCTTAAAAGTGAGGTGAACTTTTGTAATTACCTATTATTTACACACACACAATTCTAATCACGATGGATGTTGTTTTGGTGTTAATTTGATCAGTTCATAATAACAAAATAGTTTGGGGTATCTCTTCTAACTTTCAATCTGCTTCAATTTATCAAAGGTAACCCAACATTAAATGACTCCCCCAAATGATGAAACAGCCTTCAAAACACAGGGCTGCCAAATCATAAACATTTCAGGACTTAGGATCGTAACATATGTAATAAAAAAATTGATAAAAAATAATTTCAACAAAGCAGAAACTGGTGAGCTGTAGGTGATCTTTTTATGTGTATTTTAGTTTCTTAAAAAATGCTGAAGTAAGTTACATGTTGTAATGTAATGCTAAACACTGGAACATAACATTAATCTCACATCCTGTATGACATTCAAGTCAGCTAACCTTGAGATGACATCCCAGTCATGAGTTCAATCAGCAAAGCTACAATAGCTCTATTTAATCCTGTACTCCCCTTTCTTCAATAGTCAAGAGACTATTCTGAATTTTTCATTCAGAAACATGAGAATCAGCATTGATTTTTTCTTTCTAACGTCCCTGGAATTTCACTGAAATTATAGGGATTAGTTATGAGTCTTATTTGGTATCCAGATAAATTTGTGCAATTGAAGGCAGAAAGCATACATGGAGTTAATTTTGTCTAAAAGGGAAAAACTGAAAAAACACACAAAAAAACGTGTTTTTAACTAGGACCTGCAAAATTTGTTCCATCCTACTAAATTCCAGTTGTGAGTATACACATAAAATAGATTTATTTATTTCCAAGAGGCATGTCTTTTACTTACTAAAGTTATCACTAGAGCTTGGTCTTCAAAATGGCTTTATGAACAAAACAACTGATAGGAGTATTTAAATTATTTCTTCACTAAATCAATGGAAGATTTTTAGATAATGATCTGCAGATTAGCTTTATGGAAAAGATGTAATACAAAACCAGTAATAAACGACAGTGGAAACTTTAGTTCCGAGAACACATAGAAATGAAAACCTTTCAAGATTTTTTTCTTCCTCTTTTTTTATTCTGGCAAGGGTTAGAGAGAACTTATTTCTACATTGTCGCTTTCAGACTTGCTAGAACCGACCTGTCAGTCCCTTAATTTTTCCTACTTCATTATTATTTTTGTAAAGATATTACTGTTCCCTAGACCACAATGTGTGTTTTTCTAGGAAGCTTTAGACACCTGCCTTACTGAATTAGAAAGGGATGTGGATAATATGAAATCCACATGAAGAAGCTGAAGTAATTCTTGCATGATTCATTCAAGTGAAAAAGATGGTTTCAATCGTGGTTCCCTTCCTATCTCAAAGCCACACATACCAGTGCAGTAACGGCCATTTGGAGCCAAGACAAATCCTGGTTTGCAGATGCACTTGAAGCTGCCATCTTCGTTAATACACATCCCATTCAAACACATGTTGGTAGTTGTACATTCGTCATGATCTGCGGGAGGAGAGAGAGGAACTCGCACCACTGGCCTTTAGGGAATCAGTCTCCTTTCCTTCCACAAACAATCGCCAGGCAAATTCCACTACACAAATGAGCCATGTGCTCACGGATTTTTTTTTTTTTTTTTTTTTAAATATGAGTGCCAACTGAGTGAGAGCAAACAGTGTGGAGAATGTGAAGGGCCTTTAGGATAAGGGACATAAAGGCAAAGAGTTAAGTAAATTTTGGGCTTTAGTGGCTATTAAAACCACATGAGCAGCATTTTATGTTGATGACCAAAAAGCTGTTATGATTTCAGGAGGTGTTTCTTTTGTAAGGGAGAATAAAGCAACGACAAACCTCATTGCGAGTAAAATGATCTGGACTTTCATCAGTGGGTGGAATATGTGCTGCTGTGTGAATAAAATATTTCTGTAGGGTAATGGTACCTGATGCCCTGCTACATCACCGGGAACACAAAGTTAGAGATTTCATTATCACATACGCCAAACATTTTTATATTTCCCCAGACTGGGGGTGGGGGAGACCTTTACTCTCCTGTCAGTGTTGTAACACCAACATGTGAAATACAGTAGATACTAATAATAGTTATCACAAAGAATAACGGCTACTTACAATCAAACATATACTACACAGGAAATATCCAGAAGTAGTGAAGTATTCATTGTTTATAACATTGTCAAAAAAAATCTGTCCTTTCACTTTAACAGTCTTATGTTAAATGCATTTGTATTTTCCCTAAGTCACCTGAAGAATTCTCACATATGTGTTTTGTGAGCTTTCATGGAAACAGTATACATGGTTCTAAATAAAAATGTATATCCTTTAAAAATCTTTTGCAAGGGAACAGGCGATTTCCATACCAACACAGTTTTTTCCATCTGTAGTTAATTCAAAGCCGGCATTGCAAATGCACTGGAAACTTCCATCTGTGTTCACACATCGACCGTTTTTACAAAGAACCCCATTCTGGATGCACTCATCAATATCTGGGAAGATTAAGAATGGCCAAGCATTATTCTTTTACAATAATTATAGACAAAAACAGTAAGACAATAAATTTAATTTTAAATATCCAGTTTATTTATACAAGATCGAACTGCTTCTTTAGCAAAATTTCTACCTCTCTCCCGCTTGTTTTTTTTTTTTTCCTGGATAGGTAGGTATATGGCCCCGACTTATTGTAGCTAAAGAGGGAAAGAGAGAGAAATGAAATGGGGTGTGCAGTGACCCTAACAGAGGGCAGGTAGTGCGGCTGGGATTAGGGGTGGAGCTGTTTTTGACACAGTGGTGGAAGACCTTAAAAGTCAGGGCAAAGAGTAAGAGTAAACCAACTACAAATATCTGGATTAAGAGGAACATCATGAAAACTGCTGGAGTAAGCTGGTTCAAGCAACTACCTGGGGATGAAGAGGAAATGAAAAAGAAGACAAGCGGGGCCAGCCCAGTGGCTTAGGTCATTGGAGCTCCGTTCTCCTAACATCGAAGGCTGCTGGTTCGATTCCCACATGGGCCAGTGGGCTCTCAACCAGGTTGCCGGTTCAACTCCCTGAATCCCGCAAGGGATGGTAGGCTGTGCCCCTGCAACTAACAATGGCAACGAGACCTGGAGCTGAACAGCGCCCTCCACAACTAAGATTGAAAGGACAACAACTTGACTTGGAAAAAGTCCTGGAAGTACACAAAGCCCTGTTCCCCTTCCCCAATTAAAAAAAAAAAAAAAAAAAAAAAAAGAAAAGAAGGCAAGCAGAGTCATCTGCTAAAAGAATTCTGAGATGAATCAGCAGTGAGGAAGAGAGTTTGGACGATGGGTGGGTGTAGCAATGAAAAAATAAAGACCGGGCATAATTTGATGTTGGACCGTGTGTGAGGATCAAAGAAAACAGTGGATGAAAAGGACTGCAGATATTAAGCGCCGTTAATCAGAGAGCAGCAGTGCTACTAATGTGACTTTGAGAAAGGAAGCTGTGATCTCGTGAAGGAAGATAAATGGAATTTTTGTGAAGCCAGATACCATGTTGCCTGGGTTATATATGCAAATAATGTTTACGTATAAAGGGAACACTTCTGAGGGCAGTATAAAATAAATCGGCAATAACGTAACAGCACTTATTTCATTCCATGTCTTATTTTAATAAATTTACTTTTAACCTCAATAGCCTGGGTCGCTGTATTTCATGGAACATTTTCCTCCGTGAAAGCAAACTGCCTTACCAATGCATGCCTGCTTGGTAGGAGTCCTCTGGAACCCAGCATGACATTTACAATAATAGGATCCAGGTGTGTTAACACAATCTCCATTAGTGCAGGGATTTGATGTGCATTCATCAACATCTGTGAGCAGCAAAAGAAACCATTACAGACTTCACTCCGTTCCTAGAAATGTTTGTTTAAAGTACATTTAGGCCTCCCAAATTTGAGAGGCCAGTCAGTGGTAATAGTCTAAATAGCAGAGTATTTATAAATGAATGAACATTCCTTTCTTCAAATACAGAGGCCAGTCTGGAGATTTACAAAAATTCTGCCTATTGGAGAGTACAAGGGAATTTGCTTTAATCAAGAAATAATGATTTTTCAATTTGAATAATGCACAATGATTAAAAGCATGGGCTCTTTAAAGACACTGCCATGAGTTCCAATAGGCTATCACGCTTATTATCTTTCGTCGTCTGGGCAAGAGAATAGCCTCACTAAGGCTTGGTATAGTGTTAGAAGAGCAATTGAAGATTTTTCAAAATATATGTTTATATGACATGTTGTCACTTGTAATAGTTTTAATGAAAGAGATTGACAGAATTTCTTTGTTACTATTTTTGGGAACTCAACAATATACTTAACTATATATGCATGCATTGAATCTCGCGTAATATTTTGAAGTAACAAACATACGGTGGAGTAGAAAATGAAAATTAATTAAAACGAAGCCTGTTGGTTTTAGTAGCTTCAGGCTTCTTTAGGATCTTAAAATCGGCTCAGGAATTTTTTGCATAGAACCAAGTTGTATGCAAGTACTAGTTCTGATCCTAAATGTGAGAAACATCTCTGCTTTTCATTCAAGACCTCTTAAGGCTTGATTGAATGCAAACCCATCACAGAGTTCAGAAACTGCACGACCAAATGGCAGACTGAACAGTTTGGCCTTGTCAACTCCCAGAGAAATCACGTGTGCCAGTGTTAGAAAAAGTCATTCATCTCTCTCAGCAATGCCCCCCTAAATATTATTTTGAATTCTGGCAAATTAAAAACCTGGCTGCCTGGTGAAGGCATAATGATTTGCCATTTCATATACATGTAGAAGTCATTAACATATCAATTTCAGCTAAACTGGAAAGCACAATAATAAAATCAATTCACAGGTTTACCATTTTAATAAACAGATTACTCTTTTCACAGATGTTCTTAAAATAGGAACTTTATCAAACTCACCAACCTCAATTATATAAACACTCAGACTGAAAGCAATTAAGCTCTTTCTGGTAAAGGAGGAGAAAAAAAAATCTCATAGCAAATAAAATAAAAACAGCGAAGAATAACAAGATTAAATGCTTTTTCGATTCATCCAAAGACACCTTCACCGCCCCTTAAGACTCACTTACATTTCAACTTTGGTTGATTACACCAATTCTACTGAGCCAAAGGCATGTAGCAAAATGAGAAAAGAGAGAGTTTTGAGCGTTAGACACATAAAAAAATAATTAAGGTACTTTCCAATTCAAAATATGACCTTTAGTTTGCAGTGCTGAAGATCCTTTCCCTTAGATTCTCTGTGTGCACATCATATTGAAATGCAACAATTAAAAATATGTGCACCTTCATAAAAGCCTCATTGTAAAGCTCTGCTCTAGTGACAAGCAGGAGATTGTGCATCCAACCTCCCCCCGCCCCCCCACCCCCATCCTTAGAGCAGCGGGTCCCTTTCAGAACCTTTTCCTCCCTTTGAGAACCTGTTTCCAAGGACCCTAAGTTGCTGTGACAGCTCTGCCAGTTATTTTGCCATTGCAGCCTTAACTCATTTGTTTCCTTGGGCCCATAGGGCTAAAGGACTAGTGCTCAGAGAGAACATACAGTTCACTTATTTGTTTCTTCTTTGGAAGGGAAAAAAATCACCAAAAAATGATTAGTGACTTTACAATCCATGACTTTAAAACTCCATTTGTTTTCCAGGATATTGTAAGATTTTAAGTTTTAGACTAATCACAAATGACCATTGGCCACGTTCTGAAATCTACATCTCATGCCTCTACTCTATTCTGAGTCTCACAGCCCAGAACTTTTGAGTGTTGACCTTTGTTCTGCCTTGTGTAGAGGGGGACAGGAGTATTAAAAGACGACAATCTGTGCCCTTTGATTTCTTCCTATGTTTTCACTGGGAACTGAGCATTTTTAAAGCAAAATTCACAGAATTTTGAACTCCTAAAACAAAGTAATTGAGAAAGATGCCGATTATTGAAATGGTTAAATTCTCAGACACTATTGGAGTAAGAAATGTTTACCCTTGAAAAGTCCTTTATATTCCAACATTTTTAATTTGCAAGGGCTCTAAGATTATGTCCAGCTCAACAGAAATGATTTCTTACTACGCCAAAATAGAACGATTTGAATGGAGTTAAAAATACTGCTAATAGCAGTTTGACTTACACTGACAGTAAAGGAGTCACAGAAATTCATTTTAGAGAATTCTCAGTAAAAAGAAAGAAACATGTGATGAGTAAATGTAACTATTTTCAAGTATCAGGAGTAACTCATACTAGCAAAATGGACCCAATTCTATTTTCCTTGTCTTGGATCCTTTAATATAGTTGTTGCCTTTCAAGGTACACCCCTTCCTAGGTGTCTAACAGAAGTTCCCAAATAGCACAGGCAGTTTGCTATTCCTCAAAACACAGGTACAGTGAAAATAGTTACCACTTTATCTTGGGCTTATATCCTCTTAACTTTTTCTGATATCCCAACTTGTTTATAAACTCAAAGTGACCAGAAGTTGACACTAGAAAGAGTAGAGGCTGAACAATACTAAAAACTTATTTTCTGAAAGTATGCCCCAATACTAATCTTTGTCCCTATGAATTACAATAGAAAGATTAACTCTGCCCAGGGTTAAATGCAGGGCTGGGTGATGACATCAAACTAGAATGGAACCGTTTGTAATAATGTTCAGGTGGAACGCAGAAGTCTGAGATTTATATTGACACATTAACTGTGCAGAGAATCTCAACACTACATTAGACAGAGTTCATACAAAGGGTGACAGGAGCCCTTCTCACCTGGGTTCTGGGAATAGTAAGAACCTTGAGACATGAATTTTATATGATTAGCTCATATCCTAGAGTTGTACTAACTGTGTATCACCCTTGGGAGAACTGAAAAAAAAAAAACAGTCACTGAAACCACATCACTTTCTGCAGGGCTTATTACCTAAGGGAAGCCCAGTTGAGAAGGCTGAGTTGGCAGCCTGACTACAGAAAGAAGTGCTGATTCTTAAGGACCGTTTATCTTTATACCAATGGTTCACAAACTCCCCCCGGGTAGAGGTGCTTTACTAGCTAGAATAACGTGCACCTTGGCGCTAACATGGAATAAATGTGGTTTCTGGCTAATTTATAGAAACTATTTAACTTCTGGCCTATTTCTACTTGTTGGTTAGTGAATCATGCAGTGACACATGAAGGACAAATATTAATAGCAAGACAAAACTAATCAAATTTCAGTTTGGTAGACTGTCACTGTGTAAGGGGATATTTTATATATTGTATTGCATACTTATAATCATGTCTTCTGGTGGTAAAATAATTTTCAAGTTATATAATAAGAATAAACATATCACTATTTCATGGTGCTTCAAAAATAACTGCCTGGTCTACGTATCACTTAAACAAGCATCAGGTAGTATCAGCTGAGACAGGGCTACTGTATATGGTTATAGAATGCACAAAGTCTGAATGGCACCTTCTACAGTTGTGCAGTGCAAAACCTGTGCAACTATACATAAGGGATCCTGAGCTAAGCCTTATTTAATCATTCTGATCTTGTAGCTCCATACATGGTTTAGAATGATCGTTTTTCCAAAATATCATATTTCGCTCACATTTTCCTTCATAATCATAGTGCACTTAGACTTTTTTTAGTTTAACGTGGCAAAATTCTAATACTAACTCTCTGTTCTTGGCCTCCCTTTTCATTTTATAACAGAACACCTGACCCCAAATCTGGTATTTAGGGTTATGCTTATTATAAAACACATACACAACCATTTGCTAATATGATGAATAAATGAACAACTTCAAAATGGTTCAATTGCTATAGTCCTAAAACTACTCTTAATAGATCTTTAGAACTCTCAATATGAAATCCAATAGATTTTTCTTCCTCAGTGTGTTTGATTTTTCTGCCACATTTAACACTTGACACTACTTTTCTCTTGAAAGTGTACCCTTGTATAGCTTCAGTTACATAATACTGGATGATTTTTCTGTGTCTCCAGCACTATTACTAAGTTTTCTTTATGGACCTATGTTGCTATTCCACAGGTTTTCAGCCTCAGTACTACTCTTACCTTTTCATTCTTTCTGTCCAGTCTTGGTGACAGTGTTCGCCCTCATGGTTCTAATAGCCACCTGTATGTGATTGACCTGTAACTCTCCCTGAACACTCTGCTCAGCTTTAGATCTCTATAATGAAACGTCCGAGGCAACCTAAACCTCAACATGTCCAAAAGAAACTCATCAACTATTCCCTCCCAAGTGGCATCTTCTTCTGTGTGTTAATGACACCACCACATATCTCAGTGTTGTTCAGCTAGGAAGGAAAGAAAAGGAGAGGCAGAGACAGAAATCACCACACTTAGGATGTGAAAGGATAGGGTATTCCTGAAGTGGCTTAGCTCGGCACACTGTTACAAGAGAAAATGGAAGACCATACACACAGGAGAGGCAGCTTGGAAATTAGCTTTACTTCAAACGGCGTTTTAAAACTCATATTCAGTCCAATTTCTTCCTGTAGTCTAAAAGCTATCAAAAAACTAATAAGGATTAAAGAATCACGAGCTTACCTATGCAATCCCCATTTGCATCCTGCTTATAGCCCATGTTGCATTCACATCGGTAGCTAGAGACAGTAGGTATGCAGCGTCCGTTTAAACAGAGATTAGCATGGTGCTTACAGATATCTATTGTCTGGTTCAGAATAGCTATGGAAAATCAAAACACAAGTGTTATTTCATCATTACAACATGAATGACTTCTCTTAGAGTTCACTTTTAAAAGTATGCTTAATAGTACATTAATTAGGTATGTATATCAAAAGCTCACATAGAATAATATAATAGACAATAATATTTTAAACTTCATTGTTGAAGATATAAAAATATTCTTGAGACACACGGTTGTTACTTGCATTTGTCAAGTTACGCATCTGGAGACTTTGCTCATAATAATGCCTTTTAAAATTTTCAGGAATGTTCTACTGTACATTTGAATGCTTTCCATTTCTTTTTTTGTAACTGTGCTGAATTTCAGATATAGTAAATAGGCAACATGCC
The DNA here is from genome assembly GCF_057876585.1 of Rhinolophus sinicus. Taxonomy (NCBI): domain Eukaryota; kingdom Metazoa; phylum Chordata; class Mammalia; order Chiroptera; family Rhinolophidae; genus Rhinolophus; species Rhinolophus sinicus. The sequence continues at coordinate 88,720,865 of NC_142503.1, forward strand.
AAAAAGAATAAACATAACACTATAGGACATCATTAAATATTATTAGCAAGAACAGTTATTTTAAAAAGAATGAACTTAAATGTCAAGTACACCAATGCCAATTCTGGCCTGAAGCCCACAGCTCTCCATTTCTTAAGTTATTCAACAAAAAAGGGTGAGGAAAATAAAGATATTTCATTATAATATTTGGATAGGCACAGAGCAAGACTTATTCAGTTTATCTCAGCTGAGAAATGGTTCTGGAAATCATTCCAGGGGTGTATGAGCCGGGCAGCTGCGAAGGGCCAAATGAAATACACTGAACCAAAAACGTGCCCTTGAATGGCGTCATCTGGATTGGACCATTGCTGTGCTCTCATCTCTATTCGCAAAGAAAGCTTGGGTTACTCATTTTTTGCTCCAATTTGGAAAGTTTATGGAACAGGAAGATAATATTTTCCTAAGAATTTTCTATTACTACATTATATTTTAGATGCTAAAACAAGTTTTTATACACACACACACACACACACACGCACACACACACCCCTTTTGGAGAAAAAAAATGTTAGCAATTATAATATCATTTAAGGCAGAAAACGAAAGAGTTTACACAAGAAGTAAATACTCACTTAGCCCAGTGATGATAGGTCCCTGTCCCCCGGCCCCTACGCCCGCTCCCCCAACGCCAGGAGAAAAGCCATTGCTTCCTGGGATGGGGATAAAGCCTGTCCCTCCTGGGCCATAACCATTGCCATTGCCACTTGGGGCAAAGCCATTCCCCCCAGTGCCTCCAGGTCTGGAACCAGCACTCCCTGGAATCCCGCCTATTGGAAGTCCATCCATGCAAAGCCTGCGGTATTCCTCTACAAGAAAAGAAAGTTCAGTGAAACACAAATGGATGTCTTTCTGCAAAATAAAAGCAATCTTTGTACTGTAATGATCATTTTAGCTTATCTATACCACACAATATGAATAAGTAGGGTATTATCTTAATAAATGTTTTCAATGCTAGCAGTAGCAGGAAAAGGTATAGCTGTTTCAGAAAAAATTTACAACCTCTATGCCATATTTTAACTGAGTTGCAAAACCAAAGAATCATTTATATGAGCATTTTGATTTCACGTCCCTTAATGCAACTCATAAAATTCCAGATATAACTATGAATACAAAAAAATTTACTTGAATAGATGAATATTAAAGCTTTAAGTAATTCATTCTGCATATTTGATTTTACTTGAAATTTCAGAAGGAATATACGTTTCCTATTACTTCTCATTAAAGGATTAATATGGCTTCAGAATATTTTTTCTAACATAGATTTTTAACAGAAGATGGTATTTAATAAGTTTTTAAATCTGCTCCTTATTTGTCCAAGTGTCAAAGTTGAGAGAAAAGTAGAAAGAATATAGTGATTGCCTTATTTCCTTAACTGTTGTCAGAATTAGAAAACTATATCAGAAGAAATGAAAATTATTTAACTCAAGTAATTGTTTCAGTATTAATCTTACTATTGCATATTACTAGTGGAACTATGACTTTCCAAAACTATATACTATGCATTAACTCTGCTTTAAAAATTTTTTCTAGTTGTTTTTCATATTTTATAGCTTAGTTTGAAAGAATGTGCTTAATTTTTTTCTCCATAACAGTACATATAGGTACATATCTTTATAAGTATATTTCAAAAACTTTAATTATTTTTATAATAATAATTTAATATGAAGATGTATAATAAAATACATTGATATGCCCCTATGTGACAAACATTAATCGTACTTAACGATTCCCATTGTATTAACAAGAGGAGCTGCTTCTCATTCATCCTAATTTCCTGATACAGCCTTAGTTACATGGCAGTTAATACAGCAAAGTGAATGAGAGGTATCCGCCTACGCTTTTATTCTTAGTTTTCAGGTCATTAGAAAAGAGGAAATATCTTCAAGGATTGGGACACTACGAGATAGAGACTCCTAAAACAAAATGTAAATGAAGGTAGAACTTTGTTATTTAAACATACTCCAGCTCTGGAATGAAAGATCAGGAGGTGTTAAAACTGAATTGAAATATTGACATTTGAAATAATTTTTAAAAAATATTTCCAAAAACACAAGCCATAATCAGCTCTCAGGAATGTTTTTGGTATTAATAAATTGGGTATAATCATAACTGATCCTAAACAAACAATGCCATCCTATCCCTCACAAAAACACTCAAGTCATGTTGAAGACAGTGAGAGGAACAGAAATAGGATCTGACTTCAAGGAGAAGAGCAAAGTACGCTGGTACTCGTTCTCCTAATGCTGTGGATCCTGAAGAGACTAGCAGCAGACTGCTCACCAGAGCCCCTCACGGGACACGCTTCAGGAATGGTTCCAAGGCCCCAGCAGCGGCCAGGCTCACAGCAGCACTGCATTTTTGTCATTCTGCCCGGGAGCTCTTGTGCGCAGCGACCATTCACCAGGCCCGAGAAACATGTGCCTGTTCTTTGATCTGAACATGTAAAAATAAAATAGAAGGCATGGCAGAATTATCTCAGGTTCTTACATCAATCATTTCACATATTAGAAGAGGCTAAATGAAAGAAGTTGTTTTACTTAATCTCTATTTATTCTCTGAATTTCTACGACATTTATTCGTTCCTTTACTTATTTGCTGAGCAACCATTTATTGAGCACCTATGCCATGCCACATCCCAGAGATACACAAATGGAAGGTGGCAAGCAGACATGAGCCCATCCTGCAGTGAGAAGCCTAGCCCAGACAGATCCAGAGCTTGAAGGGAAGAAACCACCCAGTCCCATCCTACATTCTCCAACCCCCAGCTGACCTGCAGACATGTACTACTGCTTGCCATTGAGATTTTTTGTGGTTGGTTGTTACACAGCAGTATCTGACAGATACAGGTCTGTTTTAGAAATTTTGATTGGAAGCAGCTCTTTGAGACAGTGACATCTGGGGAGAGACTTGAATAAAATGAGAACATGAACCACATAATTACCTGAAAGAAGAGCAGTTCAAAGACAAATAAGGGGATATGCTTGATGTGTATGAAAAACGGGTCAATGTGGCTGGAGAAGAGCACGTAATAGGGAGACTTGGAGACTGAGCTCAGACAGATACCAAAGCAAGATCTCGTATAGCTCTGTAGAGCATTAGGGAAGGGCTTTGGGGTTTTATTTGGAATTCTGTAAGAGTCATAGGATGGTTTCAGTTAGAGGAAGAACAATAGTTTACATTAAAAAAGTCTCTTTGGCCGTTGACTGTAGTGAGCACAGGAAGACCAGTGAAGATGATACTGCAGACCCCCAGGGGAGAGATGAGGGAGGCCTGGATGAGGGTGATAGCAGTGAAGATGATGACAGTGGTCAGATGACAGACGTACTCTGATAGTACAGCCAATGGGAACTTGCATGGGCATAGGGTATGAGAGAAAAGAGGAAATTTCTCAAGTTTCTGATTCACAACAGAGATGGGGATAAAAAGGGAAGAAATAGGATTAAAGGGCATAATACAAGGCTTTACTTTAAAATGTGTTATATTTGGAATATTGAATATACGAGCCTGGAATCCAGAGGAATGGTCAGGCTGAAGATACATACCTGTGAGATATCAGTACATACCTATATATACTGATATATACACCATTATATACTGATACACACACACACACACACACACACACACACACACACACACTGGGGGTGCCAAAAAATGTATATAAGTGGACATTGGTCAATGTTGCTCAAGCAGTAGTTCACTATAATCAAAAGTGTCTCGGGGCCGGCCTGGTGGCTCAGGCCGTTAGAGCTCCATGCTCCTAACTCCGAAGGCTGCCGGTTCGATTCCCACATGGGCCAGTGGGCTCTCAACCACAAGGTTGCCTGTTCAATTCCTCGAGTCCCACAAGGGATGGTAGGCAGCGCCCCCTGCAACTAAGATTGAACAGGGAACCTTGAGCTGAGCTGCCTCCCGGATGGCTCAGTTGGTTGGAGCGCGTCCTCTCAACCACATGGTTGCCGGTTTCGATTCCCGCAAGGGATGGTGGGCTGTGCCCCCTGCAACTAGCAACGGCAACTGGACCTGGAGCTGAGCAGCGCCCTCCACAACTGAAAGGACAACAACTTGAAGCTGAATGGCACCCTCCACAACTACAATTGAAAGGACAACAACTTGACTTGGAAAAAAGTCCTGGAAGTACACACTGTTCCCCAATAAAGTCCTGTTCCCCTTCCCTAATAAAATCTTTAAAAAAAAAAAAAGTGTCTAGACGCTGATGGAAACCACTTGGAGCACCTCTTGTAATTGCAGAAGTCAAATCTGACTTGTATTCATCTTTTGTTATGGGTATATATTGAGTATTACAATCTTAATACAGTTTTTTCCTTTCTTAAAATGTGCATACATTTTTTGGCACCGTGTGTGTGTGTGTACTTCTGTATATATGTATGTATATGTGTATCCATATATATATGGTGGTGTAAGCCATGACATTGCAAGAGACATTTTTAAGAACTAGGGGCAATGAGTTATATGTCAAATGGTGCTGAAAAATAAAGTAAGTGGAGATTCAGAACTAGCCACTGGGTTGGCAGGACTGCTACATAAGGAGTTTGTGCATTATCTTGCAGGATTGAGGGTAGAGAACTGACATGATCAATCGTGACTATAATAAAGGTCACTCTGGCAGCAGGGTAGAGAATGGATCAGAACGGCAGATGAAGGCTAGAAGACATCAAAAGACTACATAAAATGCAAAAAGTGCATAGGGATAAAATAATAGCATCTGTACACTCTGTGGGTTTATAACTGAAGCTGCCTTTATTGTAAGCAATGAAAGAAATTGTGAGCCTAATTCATTATCTATTATTCAACTTTTATCAAGGTGCTATAAAAGATATTTTGTCTAAAACCACAAGAAAGATGTACCACAACAATAAGGAGCTGCACATCAACAATGAAGATGAAACTATTAATTAAATAATTCCATTGAGAGGTAAAGCCTAAATGATTTGCACTAGATACAGAATTTAAAATAAATAAATAAATAAATAAATAAATAAATAAATAAATAAGTAAATAAATAAATAAGTAAAATAATATTATTTCCTCTACTGGTCCACAGTATACCTCAGGTTGCTTCTAAGCTATTATTAAAATAAATGAATTGGCTTTAAGATATTCCATGTAAGAATCAGAACACCTCCTCACATTTCCCAAAAGAAACCCAGTATGTCCCGATGTCCCCAACTTAACGATGGTTCCACTTACGATATTTTGACTTTAGGATGGTGTGAAAACGGTACTCATTCAGTAGAAACCGTACTTCGAGTTTTGGTTTCAATATTTCCCTGCACAGATATTCAGTACGATACTCTCTCATGATTCTGGGCAGCTGCAGAGAAGGGCAGCTCCCAGCCAGCCATACAGTCACCAGAGTACACAACTGATACTACACAGTGTACTGTGTTGCCAGCGTGCTTTTCTTTTTTTTCTTTTTTTCTTTTTGGTTATTGTATTCTAAACACGTTGAAGGTAGGCTAGGCTAAGCTATGATGTCCGTTAGGTTAAGTGTATTAAATGTATTTTCACCACACGATGTGTTTATCAGGACGTAACCTCACTGTACGTCGACGAGCATCTGTATTAAATTTGACGCACACACGCATGCGCACGTAAAGGCACTGGAGACATTTCATAAACTTCACAAGTTGCGCCTGAACAGGCTGTCACTGGGAAGAGTGTCACAGGTAGGTTCCTATTCCCAAGAATGAGCCAGGCAAATAATTTTTGGAATATTAATTCCAGAAACCCAAAATATCATGTTCCCAGATTTACTTGATGGCTATGCTCCTCAAGAACAGGGTGCAAATTAGGATAAGGAAGCCCTAAACTCTTAACAGTAATCACTGTTATGAAACAGTACTACAAGGTTGGCTGAATTGTATTTATCTCTTCAAGGCTTCTGCAAGGAGGAGGCTGTACCATAAGTTTTGAAGAAAAAACAATGGCCTTGAATCAGGAGACTTAGATTTACATCAAAATTAACTTTGATTTTGAAACTATATTGAACTCTTCTTCGTCATGGAAAAGAGTTGGTGGATAAATGAAATAAAACAGCATGTGTTCTGTTTCTAGCAGAACGGTGGATTAGCTACCCCAATGGCTTTCCCAATAAAAGGATCCCAAGTAAAATATGAAAAATTATGTTAAAAAATGCATCCCTTAGCTGGCATGAAGAAAGGGAAAAATAGAGTCTTAAAATGAAGTGAAAACAGGAACTTTAGGAGGTAGATGCACAGCCAGGTTTCAGCTTCAGGGCTTCTGCGAAACTCGAGAGACTTTAAATTTCTACTCTGCTGGGTGGAGGTAAAAAAAAGAAATCTGTAACTCCAAGCTTTTCCTCACACAGACCCCTTTTGATGTCTCAGTTCATGTTAGGTTTGTGGTCTGAAGAATTTCAAAGGTGGAATATAATATAAAGATGTCCTCAGGTAGCGATACTCCGTACAACTGGCATAAGCTACTATCACTAAGGACAAGTCTTAAATATTTTCCATAGATACCATGTTTCCCCGAAAATAAGACCTAGCTGGACAGTCAGCTCTAATGCGTCTTTTGGAGCAAAAATTAATATAAGACCCAGTCTTATTTTACTATAAGACCCAGTCTTATAGTAATTTTTGCTCCAAAAGCCGCTTTAGAGCTGATGGTCCGACTAGGTCTTATTTTCGGGGAAACATGGTAAAGTTCCAAGAAAAAAAAAAAAGAGTAGGTAATAGGAAAATAAATAAGTAAATAAATAACACATAAAGAAACAAGGCTCAATGAACAAAAGTGACTTGAATAAACAGCAGATTTCAGATACTGGAATGGTGACACCAATTCTGACAATTATTAATTAATGATAATTCAGTAAATAGTAGTTAATAACTAAATTATATTTTAAATGTTTAAGCAAGTAAAATCTAAAAATGTGAGCAGGGAAAAAGAGCCCATAAACAATGGAAGAACAGACTTAAAAAAATTCAATAAAACTTTTAAATGAAAACGATCATAACTGAAATAAAACGCTTAGTGAATATATTAAACAGGGTATTCCATATAAATGAAAAGAGAATTACTGAGCTGGAAAATATAGCTGAACATATTAATTTCAGTGTAGTTCAGAGAGACAAAGAGATGGAAAATGTTAAGAGGTTAAGAAATATGGAGGTGAGCCTGAAAAGGTAATATACATCTAATAGAAATATTAGAAAGAGGTAATAAGAAGACTGGGGCAGAGACAATATTTAACAGATACTGGCTTAGAACTTTCTGATGATGTTCCAAAAACCTCAAATCTAGGAATTCCAATAAATCCAAAGTGGGAAAAATAAAAAGAAATTCACAGCTTGTCATATCACCGTGAAACTGCAGAACTTCAAAGGAAAAGTGAAGATCTTAAAAATAGCTAGGAAAAACACACAGATTACCTGTTAAGGAATGATATCTGAACAATCACTGACTTCTTAATAGCAACAATAGATGCTAGAACACAATGGAACAGTATCTTCTGTACACTACAATAAAATAACTATCCACTTAAAATTCTATACTCAAAGAAACCATCTTTCCAGAGAGTAAATGAAGTTCATTTTCAGGAAAACAAAAACAGAGAATTTTCTACCAAAAGGTTCTTGCTAAAGGAAATTTTAGAAGTGCTTTGGGCAAAAGGAAAATGATTCCAAATAGAAGGTTTGAAATGCATAAAGGAAAGACGAAAAATATTGTTAGATACCCAGGTAAAATCTAAACAAGCACTAAAATATCAGACAGTAATAAAAATGATTAATTTGTTGCAAAGAGGGAGTGGTAATGGCTAGAATTTATTAAATTTGGAAAGGGACATCAAAGTGTAACTAATCTAATATTCTCTTGTTGTTTAGATGTGGGTAAAAATATAGATTATTTTTGGATTTTAAGTTACATATACATCTTAAAACAGCTCGGATAAGCACTAAAACCACAGAAATAAAGTATGTAACTTCGGAACAATAGAGGAAAAAAGAATGGAGTATGGTGGAGGAAGGAAACCTGAAAGCAAGAAAGGAGAAAAAAGTAACAAAAATGAAAAAAAGCAAGTAGGAAGCACAAAGAAATAATAGAAATAAAAACAAATATATCAATGACTATAGTAAATACAAATAAATTTAAGTCTCAATTTAAAAGACAAAGATTTCATTCTGTGTAAAAACAATTTAGATTTAGACTGTTTAAAAGAGAGATTTAAAACATAAGGAAGCGGAAAATTGAGAGGAAAGCTATACAACAGGCATATATTTAAATCTTCCACTCACACTCACAAAATGTGATGCAAAATAATATGTAAAATAGACTGAAAGAAAATATTCAGAAATAGACCATGAAGAAAAAGAACTTGAGACAGTCTATACCTATTGAAAAAAAGGTTCAATTTACCAGGAAAATATTTTAAAACATTCATCACCTTATAGCATCAAAATACATAAAATAAAAACTTAAAGCACCACATAGAGAAACTGAGAAATCTACTGTCATAGTGGGATATTTATACAACTCTTTCAGAAACTGATATTTATGGTAGACAAAATTCAGTAGACACTGAGAAAACTTAAACAGTATAGTTAACAAGTTTGATCTAATGGGTATATCTATGCAACATTTGGAGAAAACACATCTTTTTCAAGCCCACATGGAAGATTTGCAAACCAGAGAAACCCCTTACACTTCTAAACAACTCGTGGATCAAACACAACAGCACACTGGAAATCAGGGAATATGTATACACACGAGACGGTGCTCATCAGGAATCTAAGTATATTTGGGAATCTGCCATGATGCTGGGAGGGGTCCACAAATCTCTCCTTACACTGTACCTTGCAGTGCAAGTGAAAAACACCTTAGATATGTAGGCACTACATGATTCCCACTTACGGAGACCCCACTGTGACTAATAAAATAGAAATTCATTTTAAATTATTACTTAATACCCAGTAGCTTTTTCACTGTGTCTTTTCTCTAAGCTATTCAATTACCAACATGCATGGATCGGAAAACATTTTTGATGTTAAAGAGGGGTCTTTGAATTATACAGTGTGGAAACTTCTGGACAGTCTTATAATATGTACTGAAGGAAACCATATCACTGGTGAGAGGGTGGAGGGGCAGAAAGAGAGGATTGGAAAGTAAATCATAACTTTTTTCATAAACTCCACAGTCTCTTTTAACACCATCGGGGAGTCAAACTATTTACCTCCAATCCTATGAGTCAAAAACATACCAGGATGAGATATAGATGAGTGTAATGTGATGTCTCATAGTTAAGGTGTCCCCCAAAATATATTTCAAAAGCGAAACAGTGGCTAGGAGTTAGGTATTTGTTTTGCATGTCTGAAACTGTCTGGTCCTTAGAAAGTACTGTGTTGAAAGGCATCATATGGTTCTCGCCTTTTTCTCACCTTTTTCTGTCTGACTTATTTTGCTTAGCATAATAATCTCACTGATAATGTGGGATGTAAAACTGAAAGCAACAAAAGAACAAGACAAACAAATAAAGAAACAAAAACTCATAGACAATAGTTTAGTGGTTACCAGAGGGGAAGGGGGGAAGGGGATGGTAGAAGAGGGTAAATGGGATGAAATATATGGTGATGGAAGGAGAACTGACTCTGGGTGGTGAACACACAATATGATAGATGATGTACTGCAGAACTGTACACCCGAAACCTATGTAACTTTACTAACCATTGTCACCCCAATAAACTTTAAAAAAAGGAAAGGAAAATGCATCATATGGAAGAATATCTGAAATAAAAGAAGAACATCCTATAGAACTAAGTTGTCTAGGCACACCATCCCTTGACACAGAGAACTACTATCACGGGCAAAGGCAGATGAAGCATATTTATTACATCATTAGGACAAGTCCTTCTAATGCTTGGTGTATGTTTAACTGTAGGACTGATATGGCATAGAAATGAAAACAAGTCTATTCCTCTAATAATCTCCTGTCACCCTCACTACAGTCCCAGAACAAAGTTTACATGAAGTGTTATTTAAAGCCACACTGAAAAAGAGGAAGCAATCCATCTCCTCTGATTAAAATATAAATCTATCTTGAAGCCAAATAATGGTACTATTATCAGAGTTTGTTTCATGGCTTGACATTTCGTCTAAACTTGATTTAAGAGAATGGTTAATTACACAATGTGATGAAAACTTGGTCAAATTTGGGGGTTGTACCTTGAAATAAATATGCCTCCTGTTGAACGAGATTTTGCTTATTAAAAATGAAGGGTTCAGTCAGAAAACACCGATGAGGTAAGCTCAGGTCAGAATACTAGTGATAATAGGTGTTTGGTCAATAGCAACCACTGTCTCAGGTGTCATCCCCTGATCCTGGAGGCCTGTACCCGCTTCTTTGATGGGCTGGCGCCAACCTGGGTTCCCCTTGATTAACTCTGCAGATTCTTGCTATCCCTGAAATACCTTCATGTTGCCTTTATGTTTGCATTATACAAGACTAACTAGAACTAGGAACAATGAAAGAAAGGGAACCACTGTGGCTCTTAGGTTTACTTCCTCCTTTAAAATACTGAAGTGTTTCTTCCACACTGTCTAACCTTCTCTTTCTAGAACATTCTTTCTTAATTAAAACTACTACCCCTGTTCCTTTAATATGATTCTGAAGTTAAAACTAAAACACTATTCGGTATACTGTTTCGTCCGTCTTCCCTATCCCACATCAGTTAAACATCTTTAGGAGTTTTGGGTTGTCCTTTAAATGTTTTGTTGCAAATATGCACATGCATATCACATAAAATGCTGCATAACAGCATACCTTGATCATCCTTCTATATCATTGTATCAAGACCTTCCTCATTTCCTTAAACATTTTTCCCCATTGATTTTTGTCTCTGTCCTGCTCTAAAATCTTGATGGGCTCTCACTGCTCTCAGGATCAACCTGAAACACGGTCTTTAGCATGGCAGTTAAGAACCTCAGCAACAGAATCTTTTTTTGTTTGTTATATATTTCTAAGAACTTGTCCATTTCTTCTCGGGTATTGAATTTGGTGGCATATAGACCTTCAGAGTATTTGCATATGATCCTTTGTATTTCTGTGGTATCCATCCTAACTTCTCCACTTTTATCTCTGATTTTGCCTATTTGTGTATTTCCTCTTTTCTCTTTAGTGAGTCTAGCCAGGGACTGAATTTTATTAATCTTTTCAAAGAACCAGCTCTTTGTTATGTTAAGTTTTTTATTGTCTTTTTGTTCTCTATTTCATTTAGTTCTGCTCTAAGTTTTACTATATCCTTCCTTCTGCTGACTTTGGGTTTCATTTGTTCTTCTTTTTCCAGTTCTTTAAGATTTAAGGTTAAATCTTAAATCTGTTAGGTTGTTTATTTGGATCTTAATCTCAACCATCTTTCTCATTTTATCCCAGCTCTCTTTCCTAGACACGCTCTTCTCACCATTCTGAGACCCTTCAGATACTCTCAGCACCTGCAGTCTTACTCACACCTTTCTCCTTGCTTAGCGCACCCTTATTCCTCTGGGGAGCTCCCACCCATTTTTCATGGTCGACATCATTTCCTTGACAATTTTCACTACAATAATGAGGCCTTTCTTTGTGACTTACGGCATTTACTGCCTAAAAAATTATTTTGCAATGAATCACCCACTGCCTCAAACTTTCTCTTCTGTTACTACTTTTTATATTATGTTTTCAGGTTTTCTTTTCTCAAGAATACTCCAAGGCAATATTGTGCACTGAAACTTTTGTAAAGCTCAAGGAAGTGTCCTGCGATGTTGTGGCAAGGTCACATTACGGTAAGGATTTCTAAGTGCTTCCTCTCGTTCTTTGAACTTCACTTGCTGCTGATTAGCGCTTTCCATCCCACTGCTTAGGGTCCCTGCTAGCGCTCTATGCTCACAATGGTAGTGGGGACATTATCTTGCATACAGAATTCGCTTGTCAATTCATTATTTACTCATCGCTGGCTGCTAGTCACTCTTCTCGCCTGCCGTGTTTCCCGAAAACAAGAGCTAGCTGGACAATCAACTCTAATGCGTCTTTTGGAGCAAAAATGTAAGACCCGTATTGTATTGTGTTGTGTTGTGTTGTATTGTATTGTACCCGGTATTATATTATATTATATTATATCATATTATATTATACCTGGTCTTATATTATAGTAAAATAAGACTGGGTCTTATATTAATTTTTGCTCCAAAAGACGCATTAGAGCTGATTGTCCGGCTAGGTCTTATTTTCGGGGAAACACGGTATATTACAATGTGAACACTAGGTATTAATAATGCAATGTATATTACAATGACACTGAATTCCAAACTGACATAAAGGCCATTAAGTTGTGCTATTAAAAATGCTTCTAAAAAAGATAATTAGGTATGTTCCACTTTTTTTTAGAACTGACATATGTTAGTACTCTGTTAAAAAATAAAGCTCTTTCCTGGATATTTAAAAATCTTGATGGGACACACTAGATAAAATTAAATTAGGAATTTGACTTTTATATTTAGCATCAGCTGAAATGGAAAAACTATCTTCTTTTATAAATAAAGTGCCCAGCTAGACTCTCCTGCCATATGAAACTGTTTCCTACACATGAAAGAAAAAGGAAGTTTATTGATGCTTTATAGTGTAGTACAGATGAAGGATATTTTCGTTAACTAGAATAAAGAATTAGGGCAGCATTCAGCATATGCCGTTCTTAGAATAAAGCTGCGGATAACATGCAGTTTCATACTCAAGAAAGTTTTGAGTTTGTCCAACTCATTATTATGAGCATATGTGTGGTTACAAAATAAATAGCCTGGAAATATCCATGGCATATATAATTTAATCATAAATAAATTCAATCTAAGAAAATACAGACTCAGATTTTTAAAAATCAAAGTCAAAGATCTCTTACACATTAACATGTTAGATTTATTTTGTTCTCCCATATGGAAAACACATACTTATTCCAAATGTAACACAGTTATTCAAAATAATTTTAAGCTGCGCACTTAATTTTAACATTGGTTTCATAATTTCCAAGAGTCATTCTCCGTCCTTTGGGGTTTTCCTCTGTTCCTGGGTCAAGACGTTGATAATGAAATGAATGGGGACTGACGCTTAGCAGAGGACTCATCGTTCCTCATTCTCAGGCGCTCCAGCAGGTGCTCTGTTGCCTCTGAGCATCCCCGATCACCACTCAGTGCCACCACCTCATGGTCAGCAAGACGCCAAACAATGCAAAGCAGTTATTAACCAACAGGTTGGCCTACTCATTTCAGAAAAGATTTACAGGACCCAAACTTGTATACAAGGCACTACACAGACATAAAGCTGCATAAGGCAGGACCTGATGGAACTCAGAGTCTGGTCAACACGTAAGCCACAAGTACCTGTGACAATATAAGCCCAGAAATGAAGGAAATAAGAAATATTATGGGAGGGGCTGATAAATCTTGTCCAACAAGAAAACGTGGGTTGGGTAGAAATCGCTATAAAGAACTGTGGTGTCTAATTTGGGACTTAAAGGATGTGTTGAGTTTAAACGAGCATATTGGGGGTATCAAGATGCTTCAGGTAGAGGGGATACTGTGGACAGAGGTCTGGAACTGAGCTCATGTATGGCAGTGAGAGAAATGGGAGAGCAGTGTCAGGCGGCCAGTGGTTAGAGATGAGTCCTGAATACAGTCTGGGCTGGGTTCTAAAGGACTTTCAATACCCAGGAAAAGACTTAGGACTTTACATAGAGAAGCAAGAGATATAGAGAGTTTATTATGATTTAATGGAAACCAAATATCTGACATTGAAGAAAATCAACCTCAGTAAATCATTAGGAGTCTTGATCTTGACTATCTGAATGTGATGAAGAGTATGACCGCTTTTCAATGCAAAAATAAATAAATAATTAAATAAATAAACCACAAGTTTTGTTTTACTAAAGACGATTTAGCAATTTAGGAAATCAAATAGAAAGAAATAATTTAGAAATATGATATAAAGCAGTAACATCTGTTGTGGAAAAATCTGCCTTCTAACTAGTTTGCCTCTCTTCTTCTTAGACGCCCCACCCGTGTTCTAATTCATTCTCAAAGGCCTGCAGTTACTCCACACTGCTTATCAAATAAAACACATACACCTTATTTGACATTTCCAGAACTTCAGGGTAATAACCTCATTTATTTCTCTAGCCACATTTCTTCTAGCCATTTTCTAGAATATAAACTTCCTGAAGCCATGACATCTAACCAATGATGTTCAGCGATGACTCCTAAATTGGCATTTCTCCTGCAGAGTTGAGTCCATGCCTCTTTCAAGGTGGTGATTGTGTCTGTGTGTGTGTATGTGTGTATATATACACACATACACACACAGTATTTTCCTGTACAGTTCAAGAAAATTAAGCCAACTGTAAGTAGTTCTACTAATTTTCAATTCTCATAGCTTTTAAATTATGTTAAATGAATCAGACTTATTATGCAGTGAGCCAATTGGCAACACTGACCCTAACAATAGTTAATTTGCTCAGTTTTACAGACTTAACGTTTCACTAAAAATGTTTTACCTGATGTAAGGAAGAAACTCTGATTCATTCACAAAGGACAAACAATTGTCATTCAAATCTCATCGTTCTCAGATGGGAAAGGGAGGCTCCCAATGGGCACGCTGCTTCTCCAAGCAGACTGTCAGCATGATGGCAGAAAAACCACTCCCTGGAGACCTTGCTCCCTAGGGAGAGGGTCTGTGCCACCTCAAGGAGGCAGTGGAGGGTCATCGTAACAGGAGTAACAGGCAGGAGTCAGAGAGACCTGGATTCAAATCCTAGCTCCATTTATTGGCCCTGTAACAATGTGAACGTCACCTTACCTCTCTACACTTCAGTTCCTTCATCTATAAATGTGAATAATTGTTCCTATCAGTCAGGGCTATTTTAAGGATTATAAAGCATAATATATGGGTCCAGTGCAGGCATATTCTCCTCCTGCTAACAATAATAATAATGATAATAATAAGAAGAATACTAATCATAAGGAATATTTTATTGAACATTTACTAGGAGAAACTGAAGTACAGAGAAGTCAGCAGCTTGCCCAAGGCCCCAAAGCTCTGAGATAATGAGGCAATGTAGACACCCAGTTCGTGTTTCATAAGCTGTCGTTGTTATTTTTACTCTCACTCCCACTGTTTCTTTTATTACTGCTATTGTACTCTTCCACTACTATTTGTGATGCTAAAGGCAGTATCTACATCACTTTTGTTTCGGGGCAGATGGCCAAAACTAGGAGTGTCTGGTATATCGGTACATTTTATCAAACGGATTCAGGCCACAGACCTTTTGTGTGTGGGACAGGACTTCTAGCTTCCATCCCTGACTCTGTATTTCCATCTCATCAACCCAGATCACTTGGGCACCATCCTCAAGATCTACAGAGGCCTGGCAGTTAGTTGCTGATATACATTTCCAGTGGGAAAGGGAGACTGTCACCATCCGGGTGACCATCCTCTAGTGAACAAAGCAACTCCATTTTGGGGTGCTGGTTTAATTCTTCAAATTCCCATATCCCATGACTCTTTAGTACCCTAAAGTCTAAGGCTTGCTTAATAATGGATGACCTACCCATGATCGGAAAGCACTGTTCCATCTTTCTAAATGAAGGAGAACATACAAATATATTTGGCGTTAATTTGAATATGCTTAAAGAACAAAGTTAAAGGTGTGAATTTCTTTTCTGTAATGACTATTTTCACTAGAATAAACAAAGTCTAAATAAACAAAACAGTGACTACATTCATGATTCAGAGCAATAAAACAACCTTTAATGGCTACAGTCTGTCTCTAAAGCAGATTTTTGGAAATCTTTCTCTTGTCTTTGTATCTCTACGCTGGGTAAGAGCAATGTCTTTAGGAAGTCTTTCTTCATTTCCCAAATGACTCTGACAACATAAAACAAACCCAGATGGCTTCTGAAACTGAAGTCTTTGCAAAGAGCACCTCGTCTATGAGTCCCTCAATAGTGGGGCCATTTATTTTAAACAACTCTTTCAGCCATCTTCCCAATAGTTTTATAATCGTTGCCATCTTCATACCTGTTTGGGCTGTTCTGTCATTATAAAGAAGCAGTGTATTGTGCCTTCAAAAATACAAGGCTTACCGATGCACCGAGAGCCATCTGTTGAGGTTACATATCCACGTGGACAAATGCAAAAATAGCTTCCCACGGTGTTGGAACATTCGCCAGTTTCACATATCCCAGGAATGACGCTGCACTCATCGATGTCTAATCAAGGGAAGAAGGAGAAGACGATTGAGATAGGCCTTCAGTAAATAGCTTTTAAAAGGGATTAAAAAAAAAAGTATGAGAACACTCATGGTTGATTAGGTCAGATCACATAACCCTCGAGATACTCTTGTTTCAGGCCCTAAAGAATTTCTCACACATATCTATGGGAACTCAGATGAAAGTCAACTCCCATGGCAGGAAAACAAGGCCAACTAAAGCAAAACTCTATATCCTCCCCCCCTCCCCAAACGCAATTTAAATTGGAAATAAGTAAAGATGTCATTGTTTCAGTTTCCACTCTACATCAATTAGGAATTATCCTACTACAACCTTTAAAAAAACACCTATAGGGATTATATTTTAAAATATGGAATAGCTACATTTAAAAATAATTTTCACACATTATTTGAACCAATGGAAGGTGGCAAATGCTTTATTTTTTTCTCTTTGGCTTCAGGAAATGTTTTTGTACTTACATCTGAATACGGGTATATTTGACATTCTGGGAATTAACTTCAAATCTAAAATAATACAGAAACATGGCACAGGGCAAACCTGGGAGGCTTTGGGAGGTGTCCAGTTTTCCTATTGTACCTCCCGGCACTTATTCATTCAGCTTACTCAATGCTGGGACTAGTCTATTCCCTTGCACATTAATGAAAGGTCTGCTTTCTTTTATACTTTCCCTAAAGCAGGAAAGCTGGCCATTTATATAAGCTGTAATGTACTTTTCTTCTAGTTCAATAAACAGAGAGAGGAGGTGGAAAGTCAAACAAAGCTACAATTAGGTACACTGGGAGCTAATTGCTAATACATTTGAAAGGAAATGAACCATTGTGAGGAAAATCCAGCAGTGGATGCTGGAAGTTGGCTGTCCCCAGCAAAGACCAGTGAATACAGGCACCAATTATAAAAACCTCAAACAGATTAATTACTGAAATGTGAATCTGAGCATTTAGTTTCTTTTTAGCTGCATTTATTTTTTATAAATGTATCAATTTTAAAAAAAACACAGGGAAAATGATATGGTAAATACAAGAAAAAAAACTTAACCCTCACAATTAAAAAAATAGTTGGCAATGCTTTCTTGAATTCCTCTGTTGATCTATTCATTCTTTTATTTTCCATTTATTCTGACAAGTTACTCTTGCCTATGAGCTGTACCATGAAATAACTATATGCTTGTGTGTCTTCTTGGAATATTCATATAAAAAATGTTGCCAGATTCAGACATTCTCTGAAATAATATCTTCATTTGAGGCTTAACAGTTAGCCGCTGAAGGCACAGTTGTACAAATCAAAATCTACCAATTCCCCAAGAGAGATCAGAATTCTAACATGAATTGACTACATGAGGAGTGAATATATAATGTGGTGAGTTACCATCAGATTTAATCCAACAAAATGAAACCATATGTGCAAAATTAGGACCTGTTGCATCTTGTGTAGCTATCTAAGCGCAGTGCATTGTAATAAAACTGAACGTGGGTTCAGAAGAGAAAGGAAACTACAACAGCTGGACTGTGATCATCAAATAAATCGATCAATCACTTCTGGATAAGGAAGAGACAGAAAAAAAAAGAGAGAGAGAGAAAGCAAAGTACAGCACAAGAAGTACAAAAGTGAAGGACCTTTTAACAACTTGCCTTCTGATCCTCTTACATCTAAAGTTATACCAACAATCAAAGCACTTATGGGACCCAGAATTGATCCAAACTCTTAAAAATTAGGAACTTAAGTCTTTCATTTAGGCATTAACTCTTATTTCCAGGCATTTCCTTCCATAATAAAGAACTTCTTTGTGCTCTACTTCCAAATACCCTTCCCGACAACAAAAAGAGTACAAAATTGAAAGACGTTTGATATTTTTCTTTTTTAAAGAAAGAAATCTGGAACATAGAAGAACACATGGAATGATATTAAATTTGTGGTTTTTGCATTAAATATTTTATTGTATAAAAGCTCCATGTTTCACAATTCTCCTCAGAATTAAACAGAAACTTGAAAAGTTTAGCTTCAAAATAATTATATGTAAAAAGCTCTCAGTAAAGTATTTAAGAATTCTATATGAAAACTAAGAATGTTTTCCATTTATTTTTGGGCTAGACTTAGCCCCAGATTTTAAAAATTAAAACGTTTGGTGCTTTTTTTCTTTTTTTACTGCATTTCAGTGTAGTCATGCCCAATATTTATCCATCAATTTAAATTTAAATTTAGTATTAACATTTATGTTCGGAAGGATGTATGCATTTAGCTCTTTTGTAGTATTAGTTCTTCAAGACCATATGTCATAATAAGATTTGGAAGTATTATCTGCTCAAATACAAAGTGTGTATTGCCTGGGTGTAACAAGTGCATCCAAATCTATTCAGGGGAAAAAGCAGTCTTAACAATGGAAATTGTTTTCATTCATGCTCTACACACCTAATGCGCCTCCACCCACCTCCCCTTGAAAAATGTTTAACAAGTTTATGTATCAGTTTGGAGGTTTTGATCTGCAAATATCTGAAAAACTGATCCAAACTGACGTAAATCAGAAATGTAATAGCTTGCATATCTGGAAGTCCAGAGGGTGATGGACTTCAGGATTGATTTAAGCCAGTCTCTTGCTCACTTTCTATGAGATATGCTCAGCGATGCCCTCCTCTATACTTTGATTTCCTTAGGCTGCCTTCCCTGATGGAGGCAAAATGGCTGCAGCAGTTCTAGGTTAGACCTCTGACTGGAACATCTAGCAGGAGAGAGGGTGTCTCTTCCTGTGGTTCTCTCCTAAGAGGGAGAAAACTTTTTTCCAAGGAGCACCAAGCAAATCTCCCCTTTTTAAGGTCCTGAATTGAGTCACATGCCAGTTTTTGAAGGACTTCTCCAGCTAGGACAATGTGCTGATTGTCATGGGCCCAGAGTCTTGAACCAATTACGGTGGCAAGTGGAATGCAGTTAGCTTTAGACTAATAAAAAATAAATAAAATAAATAAATGAACAAACAAATACAGCAAAAAATAGCATGGGTGAACGCATCTGAAAATATGGCACAGTTGAAGAATGCAAAGTATACCAAAACGGTTAGAAAACTGATAGAACATAAACTTAATTGGTTAGCCATATGCCGAGTCCTGGAGAGCCTCCCTGAGGACTTTGGTTTTTATTCTGAGGTGATTAATGATGTCTGTGAAGGAGTTTAAGTGAAACAGGAGCATTAGACATGCCAATCAATATTTCAGAAAGACATTCCTTGTGTTTAATGTGGATAGATAAGAAACAGTCCAATGATAAATGACGAGAGCTTGAAACAGGCTTTATGATGAAGAAGAGAACAAATATTCAATTGATATCTGCAGGGAGAGATCAACATGACTTGGCCACTGGATAAATATCTCAGACTTCTAGCTTGATCGACAAGGGAGGTGATGATAGTGATATTAACAGAGAATGGGACACAGAGGGTAGAACACATTCGGAGGGTAAGTTGAGTTTGGGACATTTTGAACTTGAGATGTTTGAGAGAAATAGGCAGAAATTCTAACTACACAGCTAAAAAATTGAAACTCAGAAAAGACATAAGGTGTGAAGATATACATTTGTGGTTTATCACCAACTCCATGAATTGCATTTTGAAGTTGTAACAATAGATGAGATCTCCAAAGAAGACATGAAAATGAGAAGAGCTGAACTTAAGGTGGGAACTCTGAGAAGTGCCACCCATCTAATGGAGAGTCCAAGGAAGAAAAGCCAGTATAGGAGGCTGGGAAAAAAAGATCAGGGAGATAAGAGGAGTATGATGAATGGAGGCTAAGGGAGAACACTGTCAAAAAGGAGGGGGCTTTTAAGTGTGTCATGGAAGGGTAAAGAAATAAAAGGACTGGAAAGTGTTAGGTAACTTGAAGAGGCTGAACACAGGTTTTTTGAAAAAGAAAACTAGATCTAAGCAAAACCATCTGACAGATTTTTGACTGCCAAAACCACATAACCTCATATTTGTCAACCAACATTTACAACATTTACTGTAAATCTTACTCTAAGCAGAATATAATGAATAATTTGGTAAGTAGTGCTAAGTGTGATCTCAGATATCACTGAATTCTAAGAACATTGCTCCAGAGATTCTGTCAATTCCAATATGTACATGTCATACATAAAAGCAGTCCATGTAACAATTATGTTACAGAAAACTTAGAACAAATTAAACAAGAAATTTTGTTTTAAAAAAAGTGTTTTTACAATATTTTCTTTCCATCCATGCCAAGGAACTATATGTGTTTGGCCCACTCTGTATAATTTTTTTGGTATAAAAAAGTATATTTCTGTTTTACATTGAATTTCAATTCATTAATACACTGTTAGAAATTAGAAAAAAATGTGTGACTGAATTTTAAATGCAATAAATTGCTAACTATTTCAAGCTTTTATAAGGATAATGGCATTATCAAAATGATAAAACAAGTTGTAATGGAAAATTAATGTTTTCTTTCCCCTTTTCACATTTTGAAAGCATGGTGTGTACCAATCGTACTCAGAATTTCATTGTATATTTATAAACAACTTTATTTAAATATAATAATTGTGTGGGAATACAATTTGCCTACTTAAACTATAAAATTCAGTGGTTTTCAGTATGTTTACAGGGTTGTGGAACTATCATTACAATCTAATCTGAGAACATTTTCATCCCTCCGTAATTCCATCCCATTATCAGTTACTCTCCCTACCTCCCTCCAAGCCTTAGACAGTCATTAATCTATAAATAATAGATCTATAACTAATAATAACTAATCTCTCTTTATAGACTTGTCTGTCCTAAACATTTCATATAAATGGAGTCATAAAACATATGATCTTTCATGACTGGCTTCATTCACTTAGCCTAATGTTTTGAAGGTCCATCCATATTGTGACATCTATCAGTACTTCACTTCTTTTAATTGCTGAATAATATTCCACTGTATGGATGTACCGCATTTTATTTATCCACTCATCATTTGATGCATATGTGAGTTGTTCCCATTTGGGGGCTATTAGGAATAAAGCTGTTATGAACATTTGTGTACTACTTTTGTGTGGACATACGTTTTCATCTCACTTGGGCAAATATATTCCTAGAAGTGAAACTGCTGAGTCATATAGTAACTCTGTGTTTAATTTCTTAAGGAATGCCAAATTGTTATCCAAAGCATCTGTAATATTTTACATTCTCACTAGCAATGTACGGAGATTTCCATTTCTCCACATCCTTGCCAACACATATTCTTTTTTATTTAAAATAATGGTGTGAAGTGGTATCAAACTGTAGTTTTGGTTTGCGTTTCTTTAATAACTAATGATGTTGAGCACATTTTCATGAGCTTATTGGCCTTTTATATATCTTCTTTAGGGAATACCTAGTCATTACTTTGCCCAATTTGTAACTGAGTTATTTGTCTTTTTATAAGTGAGTTGTAAGAGTTCTATATCTGATATACGATTTGTATATGAATTTCCACATTAACCTTAGGATTTGATTGTCAATTTCTGCAAAAAAAAACACCAAGTTGAGATTTTGACAAGGATTGTGTCGCATCTATAGATCAATTTGGTAAGTACTGCCAGCTTAATATTAAGTTTTCTGGTCTAGAACATGGGATGTCTTTCCATTTATTTAGATCTTCTTTCAACAAGGTTTTGTAGCTTTAAGTGTAAAATTCCTTCACTTCCTTTGTTAAATATTCCTAAGCATGTTATTGTTTTTGATCCTACTGTAAATGAAATTATTTTCTTAGTTTCATTTTCAGAATGTTCACTGCTAGTGTATGGAAATAGAATTCATTTTTATATATTGATATTGCATACCAGCAACCTGGCTAAACTCATTTAGTGGATTGAATAGCTTTTTAGAGGATACCATCTTCACTTTTTAGTGGATACCTTAATCACTTTAGTTAATCCCTTATCCTCTAAAGGCATGTCATCTGCAAGTAGGTAATTTTACTTCTTCCTTTCTAAACCGGATACTTTTAATTTCCTTTTCTTGCCTAATTACCCTAATTAGAATCTCTAGAACAATGTTGAACAGAAATTTTGAGAGTGAACATTTGTTTTGTTCTTGATCTTAGAGGAAGCATTCACTCTTTTGCCAGTAAGTATGATGTTAGCTGTAGCTTTTCATACATGCCCTATTAGGTTGAGGATGTGCCTTTCTATTCCTAATGTGTTGATCATTTCTATTATGAAAGGGTGTCAGATTATTTTCAAATGTTTTTTCTGCATCTAATGAGATGATTGCATGGGTTTTGTCCTTTATTCTTATATATTATTACATTACTTGATTTGCAGACACTGAACAAACCTTGTATTCCTGGAATAAGTCTTAACTGATAATGATGCATGATCCTCTTTGTATGTGGCTGGAATTGGTGTGCTGATATTTTATTGAGGATATTCACATCTACATTCATAAGAGGTATTAATTTATAGTTTTCTTTTCTGCTATTTTCTTTGCCTGGTTTTGATATCACGGTGATACTGTCCTCAGAGAATGAGTTGGGAAGCATTCCTGCCTCCTCTATTTTGGGGAAGCGTTTATGACAGATTGGTATTAATTTATCTTTGAATGTTTGGTAGACTTTCCCATTGAAGCCAGCTGGGCCTGGGATTTTCTTTCTTTGTGGAAAATTTTTAAATTACTAATTCAATCTTTTTACTTATATCATGTGTATAATGTATTGTTATAATCAACTCAGATTTCTATTTCCTCCAGAGTCAGTTTTGGTAGTCTTTCTAGGAATTTGTACTTTTTGTTTAAGTTATCTAATTTAGTGGCACAGAGTTGTTCATAATATTACTTTATAATCACTTCTATATGTCAGTATTGATGGCCCTTCTTTCATTTTTTATTAATAACTTGAGTCTTCCCTCTTTTTGGTTGTTCAGGCTAAAGGATTATTGATTTTGTTGATCTTTTCAAACAACCAACTGTTGGTTTTGTTGACATTCTCTGTTGTTTTCTAAGCTCGACTTTACTTATTTCCACCCTAGTATTAATTGTTGTCTTCCTTCTGCTTGCTTTGATTTGAGTTTATCATTCTTTTATTTCTTAAAGTGGAAAATCAGGTTACTGACTTGAGATTTTTCTTTTTAATATAGATGTTTATTGCTATAGATTTCCCTCTAAGGACTGCTTTAAATGAACTGCACAAATTTTGCATGTTTTGTGTTTGTTTTCATTCATCTCAAATTATTTTCTAGTTTCCCTGTGATTCTTCTTTATAACCAATAACAATTGGTTATTTAGGAGTCTGTTAGTTAATTTCCACATATTTATGAATTTTTCAAACTTCCTTCTGTTCATTTAATTCCATGTGGTTGGTTGGAGCAATCCTTTGTGTGATTTCAATCCTTCTAAATTTATTGAGCTTGTTTTATGATCTAGCATATGGTCTATCTGGATAATGTTCTGTGTGCATTGAAAAATGTGTATATTCTGCTG
This sequence comes from Rhinolophus sinicus, assembly GCF_057876585.1. Lineage (NCBI taxonomy): Eukaryota > Metazoa > Chordata > Mammalia > Chiroptera > Rhinolophidae > Rhinolophus > Rhinolophus sinicus. The sequence goes on from NC_142503.1 coordinate 88,744,629, forward strand.
GGGTTGGGTAGAGTATTCTTTATATTTCTGAGAGATATAATTAGTTTATAGTGTTATTCATTGTTCTGTTTCCTTGTTGATCTCCTTCCTAGTTGTCGTAATTAATTTTATCCATTAATGAAAGTGGGTTATTGAATGCTCCACCATTATAATTTGTCTCTTTCTCCCTTCAATTCTGTAAGTTTTGCTTCATATATTTGAGGATCTGTTGTTAGGGTATATATATTTTAATAACCATTATAAAACTCTGATGGATTAATTCTTTTCTCATTATGAAATGGCCCCATCTCTAGAAACATTTTTTATTTAAAGTCTATTTTGTCTGATAATAATTTAGCCATTCTGGCTGGTGGTCATTTGCATATCTTTTTCCATCTTTTAGTCTTCAACCTATCTATATTTTCTATTCTAAAGTATGTTTCTGTAGACTGCACAACATATTTATTGGTCAAGTGTTCTGTTTACGGCCCCTTCGCCAGTTAGAGCTTTACCCTTTACTGTTGGATATGTATGTGGCTTACAGGCTGCTCTCGCTGCACGTAATTTCTAACTGCCAGTAATGACTGTGCTATTATTTGTAAGCCTGGCCCCCTAGAAGTCATCCCTGGGTCAAAGTAGCTTAATTATCCAATGTTTGGTCAGAAGTTGTGTTTAAGCTCTTTGTGCCAGTGAAGCTTCTGCCTGTGTTGACAGGTCTGTGTGTGGCTTGAGGAATGCTTTCAAGTCTGTCACACATCCTACTCTGATTACTCCTGAGTGGGTGTCGCCTACTCTTCTCAAACCTCAGAGTTGACTGTGATCCTAGCAGGGCTCTTCTGAACTGTCTCTCTAATTCTCGCTATTAAGTCTCTGGCTATTCTGCTGTTTTGCTTGAATCTTGGAGAGACTAACCTCCTTCTAATCGCTTTCCACCAAAATTTCGACCGTGTTTGACCTTAGACATGGAGTGACCTTAGACATGGAGTTCTCTAGTCTTAGTTGCAAATAAAGTCATTCTCTCAGGAAGAGCTGAGGGGCTCTTAATCCTCTGGTCTGCCTTTCCTCTGGACAATCCAGTGATGCTGAGGGCAGAATCTCATTTTACCTAGAGTGATGCCTCTGCTCTGCCAGGAGGTACTGGGGGAAGGAGATTGGCAGGGCCTGGTAACCAGCTCAGTGTATCGCTCCCTGAGTGGAACCTCTGCTCTACAAGCAAGCTAGAGTTGGGGTGTTTGGATAACCACGATGCTTGGTCTGTTGCACCTGCAACAGAGCTCCCGCCTGTGGGTGGGGAAGGAAGAGAATTCTCTCTGTTGTTCCCATCTGGATTACAGCTTCTGCAAATGGACAGGGTAGGGGAAGGAATGAGAAACACTGGGAGCATGGCCCTCCTGAGGCGAAACCATAGTCCCAGCGTGGTAGCTGGGAGAGGAGGTTGGCCCCCGTCTTCCTGGCTGCATCCACACGGATTAGAGCACCCACCCAGGTAGAGCTTCTGGAATACACAGGTGAGTGGTGGTGGAAAGGGGGCAAGTTGTGGCCCAAACACTATTTGACTTTTGCTGTTGTTACCAAGATTTAGTAGATTTTCTTGAATTAATATCTCTTTATTTGCTATAGGCCTTTAGGAGAATTTCAGGGGCTTAAAATTATTGGGGCGTGTGTGTGTGTGTGTGTGTGTGTGTGTCTATTTTCTTAAATAAATTTCATCAGTTAAATTCTTATTTTGCTGGGGACAGGGTCTACTGAGGTCCTTAGTTCATCATTCTGGAAGCCTTGCCCTCCATGCCATATACTGTTTCACTTAATTCAGGTTTTCTAATTTAGTATGAACCATGAACCATTGGAGATATTACTTATTACATTATTATTATAATCAAGAAAGTTGATGTATTATCTTATTCAGACCTGCCAATTAACATGCAGCTATTTTTCTGTTATATACAGTTTGTCGGGAGGTGGGCATATATAATCCCTAGAATCTTTCTGTGATTATTTTTCCATAGAGTATAAGAGTATAGATCATGTCTGGTAAGAATAGTTGTGAAATTTCTGAATTATCCTTCTGTTTTACCTTCAGCTCTAACTGGTAAATATAAGCTCTGTTCTATGCCTTGATCAAAAGTATTTTTATAGAAAATGGTTGAATCAGACTAAAATTTAAACACATGGAATATTTAGCTCACTGATTATAACTAATAAAAATGTGTAATTTCTTAAACATAATTTGTTTGAAATAATAATGAACATGCTATTCATTTTTTAAAACTTTCAACTTTCTTTCTATAGATATCAAATAATCAGACTTAAATTGGGCACCTACTATTCATTTATGAGCTTATTAAAGAATTGCTGACTAAAGGCCTTCAGTTGGTCACATACCACGTACTATCTACACATAATCTCTAACCTCCATGAATTTGTAATCTATTACGGTAAGTAGATAAATGTAAAACAAGGCCCAATAAGAGACGACTAACAGTATGTCATCTCAATTCAATTATGAGAACCGGGAGGACACAGTAGTTGATAAAGAACTCCAAAGAATGTGGTAGAGAGATTCAACCTGCAGAGAAGATGGCAGAGGTTGTTCCAGAGAGAGGACCTACTACGTATGAGCCAAAGGATGGAGGTGGCCAATTAAGAAGTATGGATGTGTAATGAAAGTTTCCCATGAGCTGAGGGTATTCATAAGGGAGTGAAAAATACAACTAGAAAGTTAGAAAGCCATTCTTAGAACAGATTCACAGACCAGTGGAACAGAATTGAGAATGCAGAAATAAACCCACATAAATACAGACGGATAATTTTCAACAAAGAAGCCAAAAACATACAATGGGGAAAAGATAGTCTCTTCAACAAATGGTGCTGGGAGAACTGGAAAGCCAAATGCAACAGAATGAAACTAGACTGCTATCTATCACTGTGTACCAAAATTAACTCAAAATGGATCGTAAGACCTAAAACAATAAAATGCATAGAAGAAAACATAGGTACTAAACATATGGACCTTGGGTTCAAAGAGCATTTTATGAATTTGACTTCAAAGACAAGGGAAGTAAAAGCTGAAATAAATGAATGGGACTATATCAAACTTAAAAGCTTCTGCACAGCAAAAGAAACCATCGACAAAATAAAGAGGCAACCAACTGAATGGGAGAAGATTTTTGCAAACAACGCCTCTGATAAAGGGCTAATATCCGAAATATATAAGCAATTCATACAACTCAACAACAAAAAAACAAACAATCCAATTGAAAAATGGATGAAGAGACATTTCTCCAAAGAAGACATACAAATAGCCAATAGACATACGAAAAAATGTTTAACGTCACTAATCATCAGAGAAATGCAAACAAAAACCACAATGAGATATCACCTCACACCCGTTAGAATGGGGTTATCATCATCAAGACAAATAATAATAAGTGTTGGAGAGGCTATGGAGAAAAAGGAACCCCCATACACTGCTGGTGGGAATGCAGACTGGTTCAGCCACTATGGAAGGCAGTATGGACGTTCCTCAAAAAATTACAAATAGAATTACTGTGTGACCCAGCAATCCCTCTCCTGGGTATCTACCAAAAAAATCTGAAAACATTTATCCATAAACATATATGTGCTCCGATGTTCACTGCAGCTTTATTTACAGTGGCCAAGACATGAAAACAACTAAAGTGTCCTTCAATAGATGATTGGATAAAGAAGTTGTGGTATATATACACAATGGAATACTATTCTGCCATAAGAAAAGATGAAATAGTACCATTTGCGACAACATGGATGGATCTTGAGATTATTATGCTGAGGGAAATAAGTCAGACAGAAAAAGTAGAGAACCATATGATTTCACTGATATGTGGTATATTAAACTGAAAACAACATAAGAACAAGACAAACAAATGCAGAAACAAAAACTCATAGACACAGACAATAGTTTAGTGGTTACCAGAGAGTGGGGAGGGGGTAAGAGGGGGGTGGTAGATGAGGGTAAGGGGGATCAAATATATGGTGATGGAAACAGAACTGACTCTGGATGATGAACACACAATGTGATATATAGATATTACAGAATTGTACACCTGAAATCTATGTAAGTCTACTAACAATTGTCATCCCTTTAAACTTAAAAAAAAAAATTAAAGAAAGTTAGAATGCCATTGTCAGGAATCTGTCCCTGCTTTGTAGCAATGAGGAGCAAGTGAATCATTAAATAGGGAAAGGGAATAAGAGTTTTACTTTTGGCAAAGATACCTGGCAATGTCGATAAAGGAGAACAGGGCTCTGGTAAGAATGGGGTCAGGAACAGTAGAGGTAATGACATGGTCTAAGCTCCAGTTCCTGAGGGTGGGACTGGAAGAGGAAAGAGTAAATGAAAGGACTATTCTGTAAGTAAAAGCAAGGATAAGGAAAGGGATGGTAAGGACTCATTATTGAGCTAAAGTTAATAAAGTCAGTGAACCAAAGAAAAAATATTTTTGAGAAAGCTGATCGTTTCATCATAACATTTTGAGCTAATAATATCTAGAAAACAGGTGAATATCCAGGGTAGATCTTTAGAAAGTGATAGCATCTATGCATAAAAATATTTGAAACCATCAATATGAGTAAGATCAGTAAGACAGGGAATATAAAGTGAACAGAACATAAGATGTTAAAGATACCGTGTTTCCCCGAAGATAAGACATAGCTGGACCATCAGCCCTAATGCGTCTTTTGGAGCAAAAATTAATGTAAGACCTGCTCTTATTCTAATGTAAGACCGGGTCTTATATAATTTTATATCAGACCGGGTCTTACATTAATTTTTGCTCCAAAAGACACATTAGGGCTGATGGTCCAGCTATGTCTTACCTTCAGGGAAACACGGTAGTTACTGAGGGGATATATTCACTTGAAGGAAGAGAAGCAAGTGAAGATAGGAAGAGATTATTGAAAAGCTGTTTATATTTTAAAGAAGTCAAATGAGGTAGGCAGAATAATGGCTCATGAAAGATGACAGAGTCTTAATCCTGGGAACCTGTAAATAGGTTAGTTTATATGACACAGGGGAATTAAGATGCTAACCATCTAATTTGGAGATGGGGAGATAATCCTGGATTATTTGGTCCTGGGTCCAATATAATCAAGTGTCTAGAAATGGAAGAGGGAGGCAGAGTGTCAGATTCTGAGAGAGATTTGAAGATGCCACACTGCTAGCTTTGAAGATCAAAGGAGTCCACCTGCCAAGGAACGAGGGCAGCTTTGAGAAGCTGAAAAAGTGAAAAAAATGGACTGTCGCCTCGATTCTCCAGAAGGAATGCAGTCCTACTGATTACTTGATTTCAGCCCAGTGAGATCTATTTTGGACTTCTTCTTTGCAAAGCTGCAAAATAATAAATCTGTGCTGTTTTAAGCCACTAAGTTTGTGGTACTATATTACAGAAGCATTAGGAAACTAATACATTAAGGAACAATATTTAAGAAGAAACAAGGTAGTCAAGAACAGCTCATCAGCAACAGCCTCAGAGATACAGGAAAAAACAGGACTGTTAGATGGGAGGGGGATGGGTATAAGGTGAGCTGAGGGGATTAGAAAGCACAACTGGTAACCACAATATGCCACGGGGATATGAAGGACAGTTTGGGAAGCATAATCAGTAGTGTTCTAAAGATTCTGTAGGGTATCCGATGGACACTTGTCTTATTGGGGAGACCACTTCATGGACGGTGTAGGTGCCTGACTACTGCGGTGTACACCTGAAGCTGAAGCTGAATAGTGATGGGTGTCGACTGTGGTTTAGTGTGTGTGTGTGTGTGTGTGTGTGTGTGTGTGTGTATTCATGTGATCTGGAGTGCAGCACAGGGAATGGGGTCAGTGGAACTGTGGCAGCAATGTGCGATGTTGGAGGGCTGGTAGATTGGGGGAAGGGGGTTGTCACTTTGTGAGGGGTGTAAATGTCTAACTATTACATTGTATTGTACACCTGAAACTAATAGTAATAATTTTAAAAGCCTGAAAAAAAAAGAATAGCAAGTGCTATGAGGGATTCAAGAGAACAAAGACAATTTTACAAAAGGTGAGAAATAAGTAGGTGATGAGGAACTTGACATTGCTGCTACAGACTAAGCATTTAGGAAACTTTACAGTGAAGAAAGTCAGAAAGAAAGTACAATGAGAGCAGCTAAAAAGATGGAGAGAGGTTTTGTGTTAATGTGTTTTAGGATGGCCTTGATTGTAGGCAAAGAGTCAGGAAAGAGAAGAGATACAAGCTACCGTAGAAACTGAACTAATTAATGCCAGGAGTTAGAAGAAGTCTTGAAAGGTGATGGAATTAAGTGCAGAGCTGGAAGATTTTGTTCTGGAAAGATGGGAAGACATTTCATCAAAGGCAGGAAAAATGGAAAATGAGGATGCAGAAATATAGGGAATCTGAGGTTAAATAAGTTCATGTCAGATAGCTTCAGTCTTTTTAATAGAAAAAAAACAGTACAGAGGTTAAAAAACTTTCATGTGCATAAGAATCACCTGGACAGCTTATTAAACATGCAGATTTTGACTTCAAATCAAGACGCTTTGGTACTCAGCTTCTGTTCTAAACATAGAACAGTGACAGATGACATATAAAAAGAGAAAACAAAAAGACCTAGTTGGTTTCAAAATACAAGATAAATATTTCCTTGGCTCAGAAATAGAATTGCAAAGCAATGAGGACAGCTGAAACCAGAGGTTTGCTGCACTTCTCCCCCAGAAGCTGCCAGTGGTGGCCAAGAGACAATGTGGTATGATAAAAATGAAAGTAGGAGACACAGAGGAGAAAAAGGTCAGGAAAGACTTCCACAGGAAAGTGACAGTTAAACTGAAACATAATAGAGGCCTCCAATAGGCCATAAAAGTGAAATGGAATACTGTTTTTCAATCAGAGGAAAGAGCACACACAAAGACAAGGCAACAGAGAGCACAATTTATTTGAGGAACTAAGTAAATCTTAATGTGTCTGAACCACAGAGTGTGTAGAAAAAAATGAGGCTAGAGAGGAAAGCAGAGGATGACACGCAAGAACTTTATCCCGAGAACAAGGGACTCAAATAGGGGAGTGACATGACCAAATTTATGTTCTAGAAAGATCATGGTGGCTTCAATGTGGAAAAAGGAGGTAGGAAGACCTCAAAGAAAGCTATCCCAGTAACCCAGAAGAGAGACAATACGATGAAGGCAGAGAGAAATGGATGAATTAAAAATATATTTAGGAAGGAGAACCCAGCCAAATGTCTTGATTAAAATGGTTGTGTCAGGAAAGGAAGGTATCAGGACTCGTACCAGATTTATGTCTTGGGCAAGAGAATGGATGGTTAGACCAATCCCTGAGATGAGAAATGCTGGTAAGGGACATGCAGAATGGGCATAGTGGAACAAAGGACACTGCGCATGCTGAATTTGAGGTAAATGGGGGACATCTAAACTACACATGCCCCATAGGCAGCTGCGTACAAAGGTAGGAAACTTGGGGAAAATCTGTGTTCCATTTTTGGGACCCAGCTGCACATAGATGATTCTTCCTGTAGGAAAGGGAAAAGCCCACCCAGTGTTCTTGATGAAATTAGTCTTATTGACTGATGCGGATATTCCCTAAGTTACAACAGGTTCTAGAGCAAGTCAGAAGAAAGTAGACAATGACTGTAATTCCATGATTTGATGGGAAGAGGAAGAAAAAGAGAGGGCAGTGGCCCAAGGGGAGTATGGAAAAAGATGGATGTGTGTGTGTGTGTGTGTGTGTGTGTGTGTGTGTGTGTACATATATATAATTATTACAGACACACACATACACAATTATTATTATTTTTAGGATGATGAAAACACCAGGGGCTATACAGAGGATGGAGGCCTGTTGTCTATCATGTAATATTAATATCTTGTGCTATTTCATAGTTTTACTATAGAAAGAGTATCTATTCCTTTTTGGTCCCTCTTTCCTCGGTATTGACCTAGGGAAGTACATTTAAAATAGTCTCTGTATGTTAACATTAACAGTCACTGAAGGAACTTTTTAATTAAGAGGGGTTTTTTGGGTCTACATAGGCATAATAATAGCATTTTTAAAAGCTACTACTATAGCAATGTAATGAATAGTTTCCTTTGGACTGAAATCAATACTGCATCTTTCTAAACACTAATTTGGAGTAACTCAGGCATGAAGTAATGGCGGCAAGAGGCAATTCCATCGCAGTGCTTTTTTTTTTTTTTTTTTTTTTTTTTTTTTTTTAACATTACAACAATAGTCAGAAAGCTATTTCTATTTCAAAATACATAAAAGTTACTGATACCATAGTCAAACATTAGGAGCTTAAATTTTTGGTCTGCATTACAAAATGATAGTTCTTGGGAAATCTACCTATTTACCAGCAGTGACTTTTCCTGTCTTTTCTTTCTTTCTCTTTCTTTTTTCTTTTTCTTTATTTTTAAGTTACTCAGGGCAGAAACATTTTGTTACCCTTTATTAGTTCAAGATAAGTAAGACCAAATTATTTACAAGTTTTAAAATACTGAAGATCTAAAATGATGAGCTGAGCTCTGTAACAAAGTGCTTTTAACAACTGAGTGGTGAGCTGTTAAAACTATGTCCTCCAGAGTCTTTCTTTCTTCCAATCCTCCCTGCCTTCTACAATTACCTAAAAAAAAATTAAATACAAGGAAATTAAATTGCAAGGCTCCCTTAATGTTGGGTAAAACCTACAATTTCAACAACACAAAAATCAGGAAATTCCAAAGTTAAATTTACTATAACCATTTGGACTTGGCAAAGATGCAAGAATTTAATATTTTCTGTTCCCATTTTCCTTGTTGAACATCAGTACATTAAGATGTAATCATAAAACCCTTAAGATTTTCAAAATATTTTGGCATAATGCAGTAAGAACTTTAATTTAAGAAATCTTGATCTTTTATCAATACTAATGAGGCATCAAGTCATTTATTTTGTATCTTCTAAATAAATGGCATTAAGTGAAGAAAAAAAAGAAACATGTCCTGGATTCCAGTATAAAACTATCATATACATATTCATTAATCTCTCTGTGCTTTCCATACTTATTACCACAGAAGCAAATAACTCAATAAAAATGGTACACTTTATTATTAAGACACATACTATGAGCAATTTATATAAAGGAAGTTAATCTTCAAATTGGTACAGTTGTATTTTCTTGGATTTGGTCGATTTCCTTATTCACTTGACAGGTTACACTGATATACAGCCAGTTTAGATTCAATAAATAACTGTACCAACATCGAACTGCACAGATATCTGTGTATATGCACAAAACGGGTTGTATCAGTGTGGATGTGGGAGTTCGGAGAGGTCATTCCTAAAGCTCAGTCTGTAAAGCACACAATGATAAATTCAAGGGGGTGATGGAGATGCATAAATACAAAGAGTCATCCTTTAGCATTCTCTGAGCCAAGTGACAAATTCAAAATGGCTGACTGGGTAGGCTCACCAAGACGGTGATTGGATGTCACTTGGGTCACACTCTAACTGGGCTATTGGAGCATGGACATATTCACACTACATACTTCAATGATTAATTTATGGTACAGAAGAGAACTGTTGCTTATCCATAGGAAGTTATCTGGACAATTCTCAAGGACCCAAAACACCTCAGGGGTCTTTACTAAGATTCTGAAAGAACTTCACATTTGGAATTCCCTTTTCCTTAAATTAGAACACCAGTTTAATGATTTATGCAAAAATTAAACTTTTGCTTGTAGACTTAGAACTATAAGTCATGAAGTTAGAAATGTTTTCAATAGTTTCATATAAACAGAGAATACATGGTAATGAGTACTTGAAACCACAGGGGTGCAAGCAAAAAGGAACTTTATTATTTCTCCCACTGCCATTTCGCACATTTTCTTTTGACTAGACGTTTCTTGACTGTAGGAAATCTCAGGTAGCTCCCTTAGGTTTTTCTATCCCTCTCGGATGAACAAAATGTACGCTCAAATCCAACAATCACATAGTTCTAATCTCTCATCCAGTTAAAGCTTCTCCTCCCCGCTACCCCTCCAGTTTGAGCCTGCCCCAGCTAGCAGCTGTTATGAATATGTTCAAGGTTGCAATGGGGAGGAGAGAGCACAGGTACTGGTAACAAAGATCTTACTTGGTTGGAGGAGATGAATCTCACAGACTTTTCCTTCTTGGTCTCCGTTGCTGGTTCTTTCTCTTGGACCTCTAAGTGTTGAAGTGTTCTAGGGCTCAGCCCTAGGACTTCTCTATCAAAATGCTCCCTTCATGAGCTCATCTATTCTCATGGCTTTAAATATCAACTGTAAGCTGAAGACTCCCAAATGTATAGTCAACCTCAACCTTGCCCCTGAATTTGGCTCATATACGCAATTACAAATGTCTGAATGTCTAATAGGTGTCTCAAATTAACGATGTAAAGCTGCTGAGCTGCCGCCGCTATGTTCTACTCACAGATGTTCTCCATCTCAGTTAATGGCAACTTCATCCTTTCAGTTCCCAAAACCTTGGAATTACTCGATTCTTTTCGTTTCCTACCCCACATATGATCTGTCAACAAATTTTGCTGGTTCAATCTTCAAAATACATGTGGAATTCAACAACTTCTCATCACGTTTACCAATAAACTCCTGGTTTAAGCTATCATCAGATCTCACTTAGATTATTGCAGTAACCTCCTAATTGGTCTCCCTGCTTCCACATTTGTTCCCGTATTATTGTTTTACCCCCCAGCTGGCAGAGTACACCTTTTAAAATGAAGGCCAGAATATTTCACTCCTCTGCTCAAAACTCTCCAATAGCTCCCATCTTGAGAACTCAACTAGTCCAAAGTACTTTCCATGGCCTGCGAAACTCCACAAAATCCAGCCCAAGGCTATATCTCTAAACCCATCACTTACTAGTTACTCCCCTCTGGCCACTCTGCTCCAGTCACACTGGCTTCTCTAATGTCCTCTGTGTACCTCAGGTGTGCCTGCGTCAGGGCCACTGCTTGCCGATCCCTGTCAGGCATCCCCCCATGCCACCCCCAACACGCGCGCGCGCGCACACACACACACACACACACACACACCCCAAAGCCATGGTTTGTTCCCTCACCCTCTTCACACCCTCATTAACATTTCACTGGCTCTCATCCAGCTTTGATTTTCTGATGGCTTTATTACATCTGTCATAGCATAGATTTTATTTGTTTGTTGTCTGCCTCTTGTTTCTATAATATAACCTGTACGAAAGCATGGATTTTTATGTTTTGTTCATTACTCTAGAGAAGCGTTCCAGGAACTCAATAAATATTTGCTCTGAATGAATGATTCTGCCATTAGTACCCTCTGGACAAGGTGGCTCCAAAGCCTAATGCTTTTATCGATATTTTGGGAAACCTGTCAATGCTGGGGTCTCTCACTCTCACATTAATCCCAGAGGTACCTCCTCTATCTGACCAGTTACAACTCTCCAATCAGCTCCACACTGCTGACACTTTAGCCCCAGGCTGGGGTCACCCGCTCTCTAGGAGTCTGTGTGGCCAAAGCCCTTTCCAAGACCACACAACCCATCTCCTTTCTGTGAGGTCCTCATCAGGCAGATGAGAAACGCATGTATCCTTTGCCTTTCAAACTCTGGAAATGCTGAACTGAGACCACAGAAATGAATAAAGCTCCACTTATAATATCTCCCCTCCCACCATCTAGTTCATAGACAACACATTCCAAAAATGATATTCACTACCATTCTCTTCAGCCTCTTAAAGGATTCTCTCTTTTTTCACAGCCTGGAGTTGAGGGATGAACCACTGAAGACAGAACCATCTTCCCCTTTCTCTTCACCCTCTTCTGTTCTCCCTCATCTCAATCCTACTGCTTATAAGTTATGCAAATGATACAGACACTAGCTAATCATAGTATAGTAATATTCCTAAAAGAACATCACAATGAAATTTTAATTACCTCCTTAAAGAGCATATTGTAGAATACATTTTATTCATGATATCCACACACTTTCTTGATTCCAGATAGAAATATTAATACTTAATTACCTAGTCACTAGAAATAGAATATATACACTAGCATACAGGATTTAAATAAAACTGCAACATTATAGTTTGTGAAAAAAACATAAAAAATAACAATCTTCCATCTTGAAGCTATAAGGAAAATCAACATACAAGAAATACTTTAAAACATAAAATCAAATTTCAAATAAATGCCAGAATGCTTTACTTCCTGTTTTTCTTTATTAGTTAATTATGAAAAATGTTTGTTTCTATAATGGTAAATTAAGGAAAAATATTCCATGTAGGAGGAAAAATCATGATAATCTAATTTGTGAGTAGCTGTATTCTATGAGTTTGTTAAGTTGAATTAATTTTCTAAGCCTACAACTAAATATTCACAATATGGTTTTACTAAAGTATTGGATGAAATTTTTTTAGCAAACTTCAAATGTTTTTTATTACAAAGTATCTTCAAAGACTTCAAATCTGTTGTGCTTAGAGCCCAACAAAACAAGAAAGCAACCTCTGGTATTTTTTTTGAAATATCATTGAAAGTACTTTCTTATATGCCCTCATATTAAAACAGAACCCATTTATGTCAAGCATGAAGAAAAGTTTGCTTCTATTTTTGTTTCTCTTGAAAAATTATATTTTAAAAATAAAATACATACTGACTGCAGTTAACATGCGCATCCCATTTTTTCGAGAGCCGCATTCGTTCATATCCCACACAGGATACAGGCAGGTGCATAAAAGTAGAACAACCTGTAATGATGCTAAAGATGTTGAGAGAATTTCTTCTAATTTTGGGAAAGGCTAGGTATCTAGCTGCACTGCAGGTGATAATACGGAAGATTAGAAGAAGAGCAACACTATATAGAACGGTAGGAAGAATAGAAAGGAAAGTGATGATTGGTGATAAGAAAGGTAGCCATAGAGATAAAGATAATGGAACTAAATTTATTATAACCTGAGCAGGCCATTTCTTTCCCTTTGGAATTCTCTGGCTAACATAATGGTGACTCTGAGTTCTAGTCTGGAGAACATTTATATTTGGAAGTCAAACAGCTTTCTAATAATAATAATAATCGTAATGATAATCTTACAATGTCATTTCTCAAATTCTAGTCATTAAAGAACATCTCCATGCCTATTGCTATATCCTTGAATCACCTATACTACTTTTTACTGAATATGTGTGTGTGTGTGTGTGTGTGTGTGTGTGTATGAAATTTAATATGAAAGGATTTTTAGGGCTGTGAAAATACTCTGTATGATACTACAACGATGGATACATGTCACTTTACCTTTGTCCAAATCCATAGAACGTACACCTCCAAGAGTGAACCCTAAGGTAAACTATGGACTTTGGGTGATTATGATGTGTCAATGTAGGTTCACAGTTAAAACAAATCCACCACAATAGGAGGGGATATGTTGATAATGGGGGAGATAGTGCATGTGTGGGGATAGGAGCTATATGGGAAATCTCTGTACCTTTCTCTTAATTTTCCTGTGATTCTAAAACTGATTAAAAAAAATTAAGTCTTTACAAAAAAATTTCATATGATCTTCATTCGAATCAATGTTTTCAGGAATAACATCCATCAGCACATAATTATGGTGTATTAGTTAATGCTGTTTTTCCTTAAAACCTTCTATTAAAATTATTATAACTATTAAAATAAAACTTGCTTGTCCATGATCCACCCAAAATCATCTAGCTAGTCACTAAGAAAATGGCTGCAGAATGAGGCAGAGGGGAGACAACTGGAACAAGGCAAGAACACGTATGACAGTGATAATCGGAACGGGGGTGGCAATCTGAAACCCACCGCCTGTCTTTGTAATTTGTGTTAGCACACAGCCACGCGCATTCATTCATGGACTTATTGTTTACGGATGCTTTTGTGCCAGGGTGGCAGAGTTGGATAAAACAAAGAGTGATTTCCATATCCTAAAATATATTTATTATCTGGCCCTTTCCAGAAAAAGTTTGCCAACCCTTGATCTAGAAGGGGTCTGCACTTACAAGTGTCTTGCAGAGTTTGCTTCAATTTAAAGAAACAAAACTAGAAATCACAGCATTATGTAATAATAACAGTTCAGGCTGTCATTTGGGAAACCATCCTCAAAAAGGCAATCTACTCCCTGTAACAAAGGAATAGAAAATAAAGGGCGACCTATAAGTTTTAGGTTAAACTAAAATGCTAAAGGATATAGTACTTTTATGATCCTCTCTTTTACCAGGTTTGATTTTTAAATTAATTATCATATACTAATGATTTTGCTAGGTAAGAGGTATCCTTAATACAGATAAGAACAAAATGAAAAGAAGTTTACTTCATGTGATAGAACTAGTATGATATTCTACCACAAATGGGAGAGGGGAAATTTGGATTTATAGTCACACAGTCCTGGTAGCATTTCTAAGAATTTGGAAGATAAAACCTGAAGTTGAAGAATATGTTTATGCTTCCAGTTAGCATCAGCAGTAGGTAGTTAAATCAAACCATGCTAATTTAGTATGGTGGCATATAGTTGCAGGTCAGTATTGCCCAAACTGTCTTCTACCACTCACCAGAACTTAGCCATGCTGAAAAATACAAACCCGTAACTCAGCCCTACGTTTGTCCTACATGTGCTTCTAGACTGGGACAAAAAGATACCTCAGATAGTTTCACACCTAAACTGAAAAAGACATGTTAACATGAGAAATATGAAACCACAGCCCACTGGGAAAACCAAAGCTCACATGAAAAAAACGTAGTAACTTGTCTAATATCTATCTACACGATGACATTAAAAGAAACTTATTCATACTGTAACTAAATTTATTTATTTACTTGTTTGTTTATTCTTAATTTTTGTGTCCTTGAAATAAATGCTACTTAAAATAGTTGTCTTCTGAAAGTAAAATGACAGGTACTTGGAGAAGCAATTCACCTGACTTTGGCCAATAGAGAAGGTGACTATAGATAACATTTTCAAAAACATTCATATAATCCTTAAAACATAATTAATTGTGCTAAAATCTAGTAAAGGAAGAGTATAGATGAGAAATATTTTACACTGCAATATGAAAGGATTACATTAAGGAAAAGAAAGATTCCTAGCTTGGACTAAAAAAGAAAGATACTTTAAGCATTTCACAGCTATGTCCATTTATATCTTTACTAAATGAAAGTATCTAAAATAAATTAGCAGCCCGTAAAAATCTTCACCATCCCTCATACATTTTTCAGTGCTGGAAAGTGAATGAAGTATATATGTCAGTAAGTGACAACACTTGCAAGAAATGCAGTCCTGTATCAGGTATTATTATAATCAGGTATTATTATATTTCAAGTTCTGTTATATTTTTACTTGACTACAGCAGGATATTTCTTTAGAGTAGACAAATTTCCTTCAGGCACTAAAGCCACAGTAACTTGTGAGATAGCTTTGCCTCTCTCTCTCTCTCTCTCTCTCTCTCTCTCTCTCTCTCTCTCTCTCTCTCTTTCTGTTTCTCTCTCTCTCTCAATAGAAGCTAAAGATATATATTGAGGATATTCTAAAACTAGCGTTTTATTTTGGTTTGCACTATTGTTTTTCCATTTCTACTATGAAACAAATTATTTAGTAAGTAAAATGAAAAAATAAGGAGGTATAGTTCAGTTTATACTTTTTTCCTAATGGCAAAGTTCAAAAAGTTCATCCGATCCTTTCATTCCAGGGTAGAATAGAGTTTTCTATCATTAACACACACCTAATTTTATGTCTCTGAGAAAGGTGTTTTGGAAGCTCTCAATTTTTCCATTGCAAGAATATTGGAAATTACTTTACCATGCTTTTTTTTTTTTTTGTATTTTAAAAAGGATTTTAATACACAATGGCACGGGGGAAACAACACTGGTTCCCACCATTTGGGAAAATTTCTCTGAATCCTGAAATGTAATTTCCTGACCATTGTGTTATACTAAATAAATCAAGTCCTCTGGGTCTCAAATATCCATTTCGGTAATTTGGGTGGAACTGGGGCTGGGGGAATTAAAACAGGCTGAGACCAGTCAAGAATTAATGGATAATCTAAAACCACAGTTCCATGTTCCCTCATCATGATGACAGATTTGGGTCCATTACATTGTTTGTTAATACTTTCATCAAACTAGTATATTTCATCAAAATACATACTCTAATAGGTAATTTTTTAAAGGATATTTATGGAAAACTACACAAAAAACCATAATTGAAATGTTACATTAGAACTCTTTTACAATTAATTTTTTAAGATCTCGAATCACAGGGTTTATTGAATCTTTTATAATTAATGTCTGTTCTATCCCTGCCTTCTTGAAAGTGCCAAATACTTTCTTTATCTTATATAATACTCATAAAAACCTCATGCAGAAAAGGTCATTATTATCTCTATTCAAAGGCATTACATTTGGATCTTGAGGTTATTATGCTCAGTGAAATAAGTCAGACAGAAAAAGTTGAGAACCATATGACTTCACTCATATGTGGGATATAAAACTGAAAGCAACAAAAAACAAGTCAAACAAACAAAGAAACAAAAGTTCATAGACACAGAAAACAGTTTATTCATTACCAGAGGGTAAGGGGGGAGGGAATGTTAGATGAGCATAAACGAGGTGAAATATGTGGTGATGGAAGAACTGACTCTGGTTGGTGAGCACACATGTGATATATAGATGATGCATTACAGAATTGTAAGCTTGAAATCTATATAATTTTACTAACCATTGTCACCCCAATAAATTAATTTTAGAAAGAACTGAACATTTGAAAAAACAAAAGGTGAGGGCATTAATTTGCTCGAGATTACAGTTCCCATGTAGTGCCACTAGGGCACAGACCCTGACGTTCGGGTCCGAAATCTTGAGCTATTGGTTACTGTGTTCTCTTCTCTCTCCACATTTATTTTCTGAGTTATCCTTGAAACTTAAATTGTCATTTCTCTCTATAATTTTCCTCTTGTTACTGGAATAAAAACTTTAAAAAATAAATTTCTTATAAAAGAAAGTCAAAAGGTGATCCGAATATTCCTAATTTTGATTCAAACTGGATCACATGCCAAAGAACATTGTTTTGTTAAATGATTTGCTTTTGTAATAATTATTCAGACTTCATGTTCGGAATGATGATGTTACCTGCTGTGCCTCAAATAAAGAATTCTTTCTCCTCTAGGGTTTCATAGACATCTGTGTGTGCAACTTTTCATGTAAACCATTTTGTTTAGGTTGAAATTAAGGGAATGATGTCACTTCAGTAACTCCCTATAAAATAATGTTGTTAGTTGACTAAGACTGTCCAGGTATTGCCCAAGTTACTTGATGCACATGTTTTAATAGTGGAACTCATCTGCAGGAAAAAACTACAAGGGTTTAGATTGGCAACTTCTGATAAATATGCTAGCAAATGGTATGTGTGAATTCTGCCTCAAATGTCAACCCTCGGCTGATGTTTGTCTGCCCCTATCACTTCCCCACTGCTCTCACTTTCTTGGATGTGACCTTTCAATTCATGAGACACATGGGGGGCTTCTAAAGTCAAGCCTGAAAACCCCACTGCTAGCCTGGGGTATGGTCAGTATGCCCCTTCCAGTGCTTTACAAAAATGTAAGTAGTTCATATTTCCAATTTAGATTTTAATTCTTAATACCAATGCTCTGCCTCCAAACATAAAAGTATTATGAATGCTTAATGCATATGCTACTCAATGCTCTGCCTCCAAAGATAAAAGTATCATGAACACTTTTTGTTTTTCCCCATTGAGTACGATGTCAGTTGAAGGTCTGTTGTACATGGCCTTAATTATGCTGAGGTAGGTTCCCTCTATTCCCCCTTTGCTGAAAGGTTTCATCACAAATTGATGCTGGATTTTGTCAGGCGTTGTCTACATCTACGAGGTCGGACAATTAAGTTTGAGAACTCATCCTAGAAAAAGTGCTACATACCTAATTGCTGAATATCACTACGGTCACCTTTGAAGGACTCCCCATGGGAAGCTACGCACTGACGCCAGTGCCTAGTCCACCCTTCAGAGCAATTTAGGAACTCTTTTTCTGGAATGGCCATCAGAGCTGCCATCGTATTATATCCTTGATGTCCTGAATGTCATCAAAATGTCCTCCTTTCAATATTCCCTTTATTTTCAGGTAAAGAAAGAAATCATTCGGGGCCAGATCAGGTAAGTAAGGAGGATGTTCCAATACAGTTATTTGTTTACTGGCTAAAAACTCCCTCATAGACAGTGCCATGTGAGCTGGTGCATTGTCGTGATACAAGAGCCATGAATTGTTGGTGAAAAATTTAGGTCATTTTCATTTAACTTTTTCATGCAGCCTTTTCAGCACTTCCAAATAGTAAACTTGGTTAACTATTTGTCCAGTTGGTACAAATTCATAATGAATAATCCCTCTGATTCAAAACAAGCTTAGCAACATCGTTGCAACAAGTTCACGTACTTAATTGTACAACCTCATATTAATATGATATGATTTTATCTTTATTTTGTTTATTATGTGGTGTATCACGTTAATTGATTTGCAGATATTGAATCAACCTTGCATCACAGAAATAAATCCCACTTGATAATGGTGTATGATCTTTTCAGTGTACTACTGAATTTGGTTTGCTACTATTTTGTTGAGGATTTTTGCATTGATTTTTCATCGGGAATATCAGCCTATAATTTTCTTTTTTTTGGTAATGTCTTTGTCTAGTTTTCAAATCAGGGTAATTAATGGTGGCCTCGAAAATTGTGCTTGGGAGCTTTCCCTCCTCTTGAATTTTTTGGAATATTTTTAGAAGGTAGGTGTTAATTCTTCTTTGAATGTTTCATAAAATTCACCTGTGATCCTCCTGGTCCAGGACTTTTGTTTGTTGGTAGTTTCTTGATTACTGATTTGATTTCGTTAGTAGTAATAATCTATACATTCAGATTTTCTGTTCCTTTTAGATTTAGTCGTGGAAGAGTATATTTTCTAGGAATTTATCCTTTTCTTCCAGACTGTCCAATTTGTTGGCATATAATTGTTCATTATATTTTCTCATAATCCTTTGTATTTCTCTAGTGTCAGTTGTCACTTCCCCTCTTGAAATTCTGATTTTATTTATTTGAGTCCTTTCTTTTTTTCTTGGCAAGTCTGGCTAAAGGTTTATCAATTTTGCTTATCATTTCAAAGAACCAGCTCTTGGTTTCATTGATCTTCTGTATTTTTTTTTTTTTTTTTAGACACTGTGTATTTCCACTCAGATCTTTATTATTTCCTTCTTTCTACTCACTTCAGGTTTTGTTTGCTGTTGTTTTTCTACTTCCTTTAACTATAACATTAGATTGCTCACTTGAAATTTGTTTCTTGAAGTAGGCCTGTATTGCTGGGGTTGTTGTGCTTTCATTTTCGTTTGTCTCAAGGTATCTTTTGATTTCTTCCTTGATTTTGTTATTGATCTTGTTATTGACCCATTCATTATTTAGTAGTATGTTATTTAGCCTACAAGTGTTTGTGTGGGGTTTTTTTTGGTGTTCTTTTTTTTTCAGTTTTTTTCTTGTAATTGACTTCTAGTTTCACACCACTGTGGTCAGAGAATAAGCTTGGTATGATTTCAATCTTCTCAAGTTTATTAAGACTTGTTTTGTGACATAACAGGTGTTCTATCTTAGAAAAAGTTTCATGTGCACTTGAAAAGCACGCATATTCTGCTGCTTTGGGGTGAAATGCTCTAAAAATATCAATAAAATCCATCTGATCTAGTGTGTCATTTAAGATCACTATTTCCGTGTTGATTTTCTGTCTAGAGCAGGAGTGGCCAAACTTTTTTCAACGTTTTTTACCAAGGGCCATATGTGGTAAAATACACAAGCAGCTGGGCCACTCACTCGAGGTGAAGTACGTATTGCCTCACCTGGTTTATTTAAGTAAATTAAATATATTTTTGGAGTTTACTGCGGGCCAATTAACAATGGATTGCGGACCACAGTTGGCCTGCAGGCCGCAGTTTTGACACCCCTGGTCTAGAGGATCTGTCCATTGGTGTCAATGGGGTGTTAACATCCTCAACTATGACTATATTACTTCAATCTCTCTCTTTATGTCGGTCAATGTTTGCTTTATGTGTTTAGGTGTTCCTATGTTGGTTGCATAAAAGTTTACAAGTGTTATATCCTCAGGTTGGATTGATCCTTTTATCATTGTGTAATTTTCCTCTCTGGTCTTATTACAGCCTTTGTTTCAAAGTCTACTTTGTCTGATATAACTATTGCTACCCCAGTTTTTTTTTCATTTTAATTCACATGAAATATCTTTTCCATCCCTTTACTTTCAGTCTGTCTGTGTTTTTTTTAATATGAAGTGGGTCTCTTGTAGATAGCATATGTATAGGATTTGTTTTCTTATCCATTCAGCTACCTTACGTCGTTTGATTGGAGCATTTAATCCGTTTACATTTAAAGTGATTATTAATAGATACATAGTTATTGCCACTTTATTATTCATCTTTCTTTCCTCCACCCACTTCTGATTCTTAGAGAAATCCCTTTAACACATTTTTTGCGGGAAACGAGTAAACTCATCATATCGTTTTTTATACCAAAGCGCGAGAGACGAGTTAACTCGTTTTGTTCCGTTAAGCGGTGGGGCGCAGGAAACTTGTAAACAAGGGCACCAAACGGGTGACGGACTACGCATTATCTATTGTCAGCGGTATCCTATGCGTCTACCTGCCGATACAATAAATTTGGGACCAAACAAAAACAATAGCCATAAAAATAAACAGCGGTAATATTTAAAAAAAAAAAAGACACAATGATTCCAACAAAGGATTTAGTTTTTGCATTTTTGTTCGTTTCTCCAGTGACTCCATTATACTGCTTTCGTTCGGACGTCTTACTTTCGTGTTTCTGAATTCATTCTGCTTTTATAAAATATTTTTTGTTTTAAATTACTGAAATTTCGTACAAAATACCTAACTACTGTTGTGATTGGTGCAAAATCATGGTTTTTTTTTGAACTGCCTCTAGTTTCTTTTCTGATAAATATTATTTTTGAAAGTGATAATTTTATTATCCCTGGACATGAATCAAGATACATACGAGAGTGAACGATGAATTGTTTGTTGACAATTTATCTAATTATTCCTGCCAAAGCGAAAGCGTACTGCAGTGAAACGCGGTACATGTGCAAGTTTTGTAATGTACCCCTGCACAAAGGAAAGTGTTTCGAACGCTACCACACAGTGAAGCACTATTAGTTATAGTTTTTTTTATAAGATCTGTTGAAAATTTCGAAAAAATATTGTAATTTTGTATACATAAAATTATTTTGATTGTGAAAGAGTGTTTTTTTCTATGTTTACCTAGAATGTAGTGATTTTGTGTACATAAAAAATAGAATAACACATACTTTGCAAAGTAAATCAATAGAGACCTCTTTTTAAACTAAAACACTGAAAGTTTCATAGAAAAATATCAAATAGATCGAAAGATATGAATATTTTACGGAAAGTCTAATTTTGGCAAGAAAATGGCAAAAAGCCCCGCGTTAACGACACAATTTGGCGGGAAAATGCCCGCTTACAAAGTGTTAACATTTCTTGTAATACTGATTTGGTGGTGATAAACTCCTTTAGCTTTTTCTTGTCTGGTAAACTTTGTATCTCTCCTTCAGTTTTAAAAGATAGCCTTGCTGGGTAGAGTACCCTTGGTTGTAGGTCCCTTCTTTTCATAAATTTGAATATTTTGTGCCAATCCCTTATTGACTGCAAAGTTTCTATCGAGAAATCAACTGACAATCTAATGGGAGTTCCCTTGTAAGTAACTATTAATAGTTGCCTTTCTCTTGCTGCTTTTAAGATTTTTCTCTTTGTCTTTAACCTTTGCTATTTCAATTATAATGTGTCTTCATGTGGACCTGTTTCAGTTCATCTTGTTAGGGACTCTCTGAGCTCCCTGGGCTATGTCTATTTCCTTTGCCAGCTAAGGGAAGTTTTCAGTCATTATTTTGCTAAACAGGTTCTCAACCCCTTGCTTTCTCTCTTCTCCTTCTGGTACCCCTCTGATGCAAAAGTTGTTAAGCTCGATGTTTTCTCAGAGATCCCTTAAACGATCTTCATTTTTTAAAATTCTTTTTTTCTTTTTGCTGTTCTGATTGGGTGTTTTCTTATACCTTGTCTTCCAAATTGCTGACTTGATCCACTGCTTCCTCTAGTCTGCTGGTGATTCCTTCTAGTGAATTCTTCATTTCAGTTATTGTATTCTTCATTTCTGACTGGTTCTTTTTTTATGGTTTCTATATCCTTTTTTAAAGACTTGCTATCTCTTTGTTGAAGTTCTCACTGAGTTCTTTGAAGATCCTTATAACCAGTGTTTTGAACTCTGTCTCTGGTTGGTTGCTTGCCTCCATTATATTTAGTTGTTTTTGGTTTTTTTCTCGAGTTTTCTCCTACTCTTTCATTTGGGACATTTTTGTTTCCTCATTTTGTCTGCTTCTCCATGTTTGTTTGTACATATTAGGTAGATCTGCTCTGCCTTCTAGTCATGGTTGGGTGGCCTTATGTAGTTGGTCCCCTGTGGGGCTAGTGGCGCAGTCTCCCTGTTTATCTATGCTGGGTACTCCAGGAGTGTCCACTGTGTTGGTTGTGTGTGCCCTCCTGTCATATTTGAGCCTTGATTCTTGTTTGCATGTTAGTTACTGGGATTGACCCTCAGGCTGACTGGCTGTGGGGTTTAGCCATGTCCAGAGCTTATGGGCTATAGTGGGAAGGGGGGCTTACCCCATAGAGTACAATTCACCCCAATGGGCTCTGGTGCCTGTTGAGACCACCCTTTGGGTGTGCTGATTTTGTGGCTAATTGGGTGGTGCTCTGCTGTGGTCTCATGCTGACCTCCAGGTATGTTGGTTCTGTGACCTCTTGGAAGGGGCTCTGGTGCAGACTCAGGTCAGCCACTGCCTGTGAATGGCCAGGTGGGAGCTAAAAAACAATCCGTGGTTGGTTGCTGCCTATACTGGACCTAGAGGCATATGGGAGAGGCCACACTGTAAATAGAGGATGGCTGCCACCAGTACCAGACCTGGGGAATTTCTGCAAAACGCCCAGGACACTCCGATCCCTGCTGCTGCCTTACAGCTCCCATAAAGCTCAGCCACTGATAGAGCCTTGTGTGGAACATGAGTTGGGTGAGGCGGGGTCTTATGGAATCACCAGGGTGGGATGAGTGGTGTTCACCATGTTAATGTGGATTCTGGCTTGGTCCTAGGTCTGAGGTTGGAGCTACTCAGCAAAAGTCTCAGAGCATACCAAGGCAGGCCACTACATACCTGGGACCCACGGACTCCAGAAAGTTGTCTAAGAAAGAGTTCAATAGACAGCCTGGGCCAGCTGCCTGCAAGAAAGTACCTCTGGTGTTGGGCAAGTTTGGTAGGTTGGGGTCCCAGGGAGACACCAGGGTGCAGCGCACCAGGCTAATTGAGGTTCAGATTTGGCCTTGTGCAGGAGGGCTCTACACGGGAAAGATGGCAGCCGCTTGCTGGTTGCACTGGGGGAAGATTCTATACAGGGAAAATAGCAACTGTCCCACCAGTCCTCACCTTAAAGCCACACAACTCGGTTTCTTCCTGTATGTCTCTGATACTTCTAGAGTCACTGTTCCTTTGCCAGAGCCCAGGGTGAGTGCCTATAAGTGAGTGAGTCTGTGCACGAACCCTTTAAGCAGATATCTGGGTTTCCCATAGACTTTCATCCCATCCGGACGGTCAGAATCCCACTGTTTTACACAGCCAGATGTTATTGGGGTTCCTCTTCCTGGCACCAGCACTCTGGACTGAGGAGCCCAGTGTAAGGTTGGGGTACCTTGCTCCTCCAGGGGGGACACCTCTACAACTGAAATATCCCTCCTGATTTTCTTTATTTTTTTAATTAAAGTTTATTAGGGTGACAATTGTTAGTAAAGTTACATAGATTTCAGGTGTACAATTCTGTAATACATCATTTATACATTACACTGTGTTGTTCATCACCCAGAGTCAGTTCTGTTTCCATCACCATATCTTTTATCCCTTTTACCCTCATCTGCCACTCCCCTCCACCCTCCTTACCCTCTGGTAACCACTAAACTATTGTCTTGTGTCTATGAGTTTTTGTTTCTTCATTTGTTTGTCTTGTTCTTTTGTTGTTTTCAGTTTTATATACCACATGTCAGTTAAATCATATGGTTCTTGACTTTTTCTGTCTGACTTATTTCCCTCAGCATAATAACCTCAAGATCCATCCACGTTGTTGCAAATGGTACTATTTCATTTCTTCTTATGGCAGAATAGTATTCCATTGTGCATATATACCACATCTTCTTTATCCAATCATCTATTGAAGGACACTTTGGTTGTCTGTCTAGGCCACCGTAAATAAAGCTGCAATGAACATCGGAGCACATATATGTTTACAGATAAAAGTTTTCAGACTTTTTTTGGTAGATATCCAGGAGAGGGATTGCTGGGTCATATGGTAATTCTATTCTTAACTTTTTGAGGAACCTCCACACTGCCTTCCATGGCGGCTGCACCAATCTGTATTCCCACCAACAGTGTATGGGGTTTCCTTTTTCTCCACAGCCTCTCCAACACTTATTATTATTTGTCTTGATGATGATAGCCCCATTCTAACTGGTGTGAGGTGATATCTCATTGTAGTTTTTATTTGCATTTTTCTGATGATTAGTGATGTTGAATATTTTTTCATATGTCTATTGGCCATTTGTATGTCCTCTTTGGAGAAATGTCTGTTCGTGTCCTGTGCCCATTTTTTAATTGGATTGTTTTTGTTGTTGTTGTTGTTGAGTTGTATGAGTTCCTTATATATTTTGGATAGTAGCCCCTTATTGGACGCATTGTTTGCAAAAATCTTCTCCTATTCAGTTGGTTGCCTCTTTATTTATTTTTTTCTTTTGCTGTGCAGAAGCTTTTTAGTTTGATACAGTCCCATTCACTTATTTTAGCTTTTACTTCCCTTGCCTTTGAAGTCAAATTCATAAAATGCTCTTTGAACCCAAGGTCCGTAAGTTTAGTACCTATGTTTTCTTCTATGCAGTTTATTGTTTCAGGTCTTATGTTTAGGTGTTTGATTCATTTTGAGTTAATTTTGGTGTACACAGTGACAGATAGGAGTCTAGTTTCATTCTTTTGCACATGGCTTTGCAATTCTCCCAGCACCTTTTATTGAAGAGGCTATCTTTCCTCCATTGTATGTTTTTGGCTTCTTTGTTGGAAATTATCTGTCCATATTTATGTGGGTTTATTTCTGAGTTCTCAATTCTATTCCATTGGTCTGTGTGTTCCTCCTGATTTTTCAACCAAATGCAGGTGTGGGGCTGGTCTGTTCCATGTCTCCGCCCCTCCTACCAGTTTCCATATGGCTTCTTATTTATATCTTTAGTTATGAAACTTCTGCTCAGCTAGACTTCAGACGGTTCTCTAGGTTGCTTGTTCTATAATTTAGCTGTAATTTTAATGTAGTCACTGAAGGAGGCAAGCACAGTGTTTATCTACTCTGCCATCTTCATCCTTGTCTGGATATTTTCATACTAACTTGGAGAGTTTCATTATGTGTTAGAAACATTTGTCTTAAAGTGTTATGTGTAGCAAATGTTTTCCAATTTTATCTTTTGTGTTTTATTCTTATTTGTAGTGGTTTCTTCCCTTTTATTGCCATCCAATTTATTTTTCTGAATGTAACTGAAATTACCAATTTATACTTCCACAGCTTTCAGGTGAAGTGATAAAGAAATACTTTCTCAGCTCTATTTCTCTATGCGTCCCCATGATTATTTTTAACAACATATTTATTTTGTTGATATTTATATCCTTGATTTATTTAAGACTAATCTTGGTATAAGATATGATGTATGAATACAAAAAATTTTTTTTCAAATGATATCCAGTCATTAATATCTTTCCCTGCATACTTTATCTTTTTCCCTATTGATTTAAATGTTATATATTTGGGTTATTTTACTATAATTTCTATTGTGTTCCATTTGCTGTCTGTTTACATACTAGTACCATCATAATTTAACTATTTTATTCTTTTAACGTTTTAGTATCTAGAAAAGCTAGTCCTTCATTCTTGTTTTTTTAATTTTTTTATCTTTTCATAGGAATGATAGAATATATTGTTTTGCTATTCTATAACTATTACCTTAGATCTCTGCTATTGACTCCCTTCTATGAATAAAGATAGAATTAGTAATCCCTACTCTTGTTCTCCTAGACCTACAATTTCAATTCTAAAGTCATAATGGATGGTTTATTTTAGCACAGAGGTACAAAGTGAATTTTTATTTTAATGAAGAGAAAGTACAACAAAAATCTGTTGACTGAATACATCAACCATGAGAGGCAGTTGACGTATGTTAAAGAGAAAGATTAAATTTTTCAAGAATTAGCCTTCATGGGCTAACTTCTCCTAAGGCTTCATGGAAACCATCCATAAGCGAGTGCTTAAATTGGTCAATCCAGTTAGAGTACTAAGGTGATGGGTCTGGGCTGGAGCCAGTGAAGTGACATGTCATACATCCACAATCGCACGACTTGGACCCCTGAATCCTGAAGACACAAAGGAAAGGCGCCTCTACTCAAGAAGGCTGAGGTTAAGAAAGAGGACTGTAAGTCAAGGTCCCACTTTTTTCAGCTTTTATATCAGAGGCTGGAGACAATGCCTTTTCTAATCAAGCAAATTCCACAGTCAGTGCCAGGATCACTAAAATGGGCCTAATTCTGGCCTTGCTGGATCACAGGGCACTGCTGCAATAAGCAAAGAGAGAACCATGCTCCTATTGCTGCTGCTGTCACTCTGAGTTTCCCCCTGTAAATTTAGTCTGTGGGCTGGGGTGTGTGCTGCCACATTATCTAGCCTTCTTTGCTCAGCAGCTGAGGTAAGGGTGAAAGCTCTGGAATCTAGCAAGTTGGAATCCTGGCCCTGTTGTTTCCTACCCATGTAACTTCAAGAAAGTTGCTTGTGCTCTGTGTGCCTCAATTTCTTCATCTGTAAAGTAGGTTAATGATAGTAACCATCCTCATAGCACTGTGTGATGATTAAATAAGAAAATCCATGTAAAGTAGTTTATCTAGCATCTAGAATATATTAAGTGGTCCATACATATTAGCTTTCATTAATATGTCATTTTGGTGCATATAATCTGCTGGCAGAATCAGACAAGAAAAATAATTAAAATACAATGTAAAAAGTGCTGTGATGGAGAAATAACTTATTTGTTACAGGAGCAGAAAGTAGGTTTGGGTTTAGCAGTCTGAGCCTTCTTATTTAAGAAGGAGGAAATTTATATTTTAACTACAATATTATAAATTTCTTTTTCAAAGAATTTAAAAGATAATAGTTTTGTGGTTTTTAAATTGATGACCTAAAAAGTTTCCTCTCTTTCCAATATTTATAATCCCCGTAACTGAATCTCAATTTTTAATATGTAGTTTTCCTTTTGGGATACTCAATGAATTTATTATTTATTTTAAAGTTAATACACTATTGGTAATATGAGTAAAAGCAAGAACTTTTTAGTTTAGTACAGAGGTTTATTTTCCATGGTTTATCAAAGCAGAGTTGGAAGCAGCTATAGATACTGTGCCAACAAGTTTCCTGAGTTTCATGTGTATAAGTAAATATATTTGTTGTCACGAATCTTAAACTAAATGCTGTGGTAATGGAACAAAGCTGAAGACTCTTCAGAATAAACTGCAAACAACCATTCAACCTATAAAGAGCTATTGAAGGGAAACTTTCCAATACAGTGATGCTATTTTCCTGCCTTCCATTTAAGCCAGGAAAGAATAACTAGTTCAAGGAATGTTAAAGAAGGTATAGTCTGGAAGGGGGGATCACGCAAGGACATCTGGCACCTACTTGTGCTTTATCCAAGTGAACTGCAAGTCAAAATAACATCTTTTATTATAAAAAAAAGAAAAATTCTGGAAAGTCTTCTGATACATCATTTCATATTATATTAATGTGTTCTGCTTCCCTTCTTCATTTAAATTAAACAAATATTTAGATGAATGAATCTTTGAATAGAGCAAGTAACTGAAACAACCTTCTCTTTGGATGTGAAGAAATAGTTTACTCCACCAAAGAGTCATTTTGCCCACTGTATGACAGAATTAGGAAATTTGTAGCCAAACTGGCCCAGGAGAAATAAGACATGACTTTAGTAGGCACAGAGGTTTTCTTGAATCTGGGATCCCGAGTGAAGGAGGGAAATAACTGATTCTCCGAGAGAGAGAGAGAGAGAGAGAGAGAGAGAGAGAGAGAGAGAGAGATTCCTTTCTGCTTTGGGCTCAGATTTACAGCTTGGACAGTAGTCTATATCTAAACATGAGAAAAAAAAAATCCCATAGTAGAATCCACCCAATCAATGATATACATATGCTTCAAACATTAAATCATATGCTTCAAACATTAAATTATGAGATGAATGCTGCCCCTACCATTTTTTTCATTTTAGTATAAACTTTGTATGTTCAAACTTAAATTTTCAGCAGAACAAGCCTTTTAGTATAATATTTTAGTTAAGAGCACATTCCAATGTACAAGCAGTTCTTCCTTTTAAATAGAGGGGCAAAGGTGCCCAACCTCAGAAGCATTACCTATAGATGAACAAAGAGGGACAATGACACAAAGATCTAAAAATGCCAAACTGCATTTAATGTTTATGTTCTTGGTCACTGAATGGCAGCCAGAGCAAAATAAAATTATTAAGAAAATGAAAACAGGTCAGATGAAGGAAAAATTCCCTGGCTTCCTTCCAAATACAATTTTAACTTTGGCCTTAAATTTAACCTTCTTTTTGGACATTCAACCCAAATCAATGAAATTAATATACACCCTACTCTCAATTAATCAACACATATTTCTTTGGAGTCCATGAAATATCATAAACAATTCCAGGCTCTGGGATACAGCAATAAATAAGGCAGAGTTTTCATCCTCAAGGATTTTACTCAAGTGAGATGGTGAACAAACACAAAAATACCAGTAACAATTTTTAAAAGTTAATAAGCTAACTTTGCAGTTCCTTATTAATACTACAACCATTTCCTCAGTTACTCAGATCCAAAACACTGGAGTGACCTTTCTTATTTCTGAATAGAACTGGTAAATTGAAGACAGAAAAAAATTCTCTAGAGAAATTTCATTACCGTCTGAACAGATATGATACTTGCTATAATAGAAATGAGAAAACCATCGCATAAAATCTTCCAATACTACATTTTATATTCACATTGTAATCTACATAAAAACTAAAATATCTTACCTTTGACAGTTGGTCAAAAGTTAATGCTATGGTTGTATATTTACTTGAGGTAAACACTAAATTTATGTCAACGTTTTTACACTGACACTATATAAACTACACATAAACTGATTATAACTCAAAACCTGTCACTGAGTAATGCAACAGTTTACAGTCTTTCCAGATATATTATGCTACCAATTACATTGAATAATTTTACATAAGGAAACGCCACTTTATCTTTTACATAAAAGAACAATATTCCCCAAAGAAAATTGATACTAGTCATTTTTTAAGACATATCCAAATAAATATGACTTATACACAAAGTAAAGGCTTCATAAAACCTTTCGTTTTGAAATTCTAATCACCACTTCTCCCAAATCTGCTATTCCCCAGCAATCCCAAATATTAAATCACATAATTTTTTCTGGGCACTAGTTAAATGGATTTGGCTGCCTGGGCAGGAAGTAAGGAAAGAGATGACTGGATTCAGTGCTCCGGGTGGTGACTACATTACATCAATAGCCCCCTTTCCTGAAGAACACAGACAAGTGAAAATACAGAGTTGCACTGTCTTTCTCCAAACTCTGTCTTGGCTCTATATGTTGTTTTGATGAAATGTGATGTAGAAAAGGCTCATTCTATTTTCAACTAAGAAGAAATACATTGTTAGATGATTAATGGAAATGTCACAACACTTGAATCAGTCAGTGGCTATGCCTTCTCACCTCTAATCAAACGCTGTCTTTGTTCCTAAGTCCACCACCCTCGAATCTAGTTTGGATCTTATTCCAGAAGTGAAAAGTGAAGGGGGGTGGCAAAAGGGTGAGTGATAGAATCAACCCCCAAAAAAAGAAATCAGGAGAGAAAACAGAAAAAGTAGCCAAGATATAGCAACAGCACAACGCACACTATCTATGGATCTCTTAGTCCCTCATCCGATTCCTATGCTAACTCAGATCATTTTCCCATCTCCTAAGTATTTTTCTTAATCTTTCCACTACAGGCCAGCTTTGATGATCAACATCGTACTTAAGTGGCATAAACTATGTGGACATTCTTTTTTTTTCCACATTGTAGTCATTTATTTTATTATTTTTTTTCAAATTTCAAACTTAAAATATCCTGTTTTTTTTTAAAATTAAAGATTACTGGGGTGAACACACAATGTGATATATGGATGATGTATTACAGAATTGTACACCCAAAATTGGACATTCTTGCTAACAGTTACAGAGAGAATTTATTTGGTCTTTAAAATAATTAACCACATTTTATTACCTTCTCTTTCAGGGAGCATGAAATTAAGTTGTAATAATGTAAAATGTATAGAACTATAGACTATTTTGGAGCTGACTGTTAATAAATTGAGGCAAATAGGAAATACAGGATGATACATACATATCCCATGCATTCATGGGATTATGATTTCTGGTGTTAAAACAATAGCATATGCACCCATACTCCACCTGCTGTCTGATAGAATAGTTCGTATTCCTGTTTGTCTTCCATGATTAAACTCTAGATTTTACCTTTCCTATTGTTTTCTTCTACAGAGAGGAACACAATTTTTTATAACCAAGCAACAAAAAATAACCCGAAATACTGTCTACTGAAAAGAAAAGGAACAAAAGACTGTTTTATACACCAGAAGGTCATGTTAGTTATTGAAGATAAGTGGGTCTAAATGAACTTGTGATAATTTTTTTTACAGAAAGCAATTATAATACATGTGTGGTACTTTTAGCCTACTGAACTCAGAAAACGCTCCCAGTTAAGATCATAACAGGCATATGGAAAAAATTCAGATTTACTGAATTTCCCATATATATCTATCCACCTCAGTTAAGCTAGACTGGCAAGAACAAATATCTAGGATAATTTTTTTTTTTTAAACTTTGACTAGATGAGAATGCTTATGTCACAAAATGAATGAGAACAGATATACCCAATTGTCTTTAGAAAACTGCCTTAGTTGAAATAAACTGATTTGGGTAATATAATAACAGAAAAGATAAGCTTTATACATCAGTATTATTAGAACATCACTGTTCTAAATATCCATGTTCATTAAAGCTAGACACATTTAAAAGTTTCTTGAATTTTATGATGAAGCTTTTGATCACAGATAAATATAACAAGTTAATTTATTTTATTTGAGAAATGCTGATGGAATTTACATTTTAGTATTATAATCCATATAGTCACATTCCAGATAATTTTTAAAAAACATTTTTGAGTAAGCTATTATTTCACAAAATATCTGTTGTGGTAATTTTCAAATCCTCCCTGAGTCAATTATGTTTGTTTTTCAGGTTGGTGGCTAGTCAAGCAATATTCAATACAAACATTAAAACATTTACTTTATAATATACAACAGTGCCAACTTCTAATGATTCTTTTTACACATAACACCATATTTCATTTAGACTTTTCTTTACCCAATTTTAATCTTTCATATAATTTTGTAAGTGAAATGAAGCATTATGAAGGAAAATAATATAAATGGTTGGATTACTCCCATT
Source organism: Rhinolophus sinicus (assembly GCF_057876585.1). Classification (NCBI taxonomy): domain Eukaryota; kingdom Metazoa; phylum Chordata; class Mammalia; order Chiroptera; family Rhinolophidae; genus Rhinolophus; species Rhinolophus sinicus. Next base: position 88,776,431 of record NC_142503.1, read on the forward strand.
CTTATTACAAAATCAAAACTGAGATAATAAACCAGATGCAAAATGCTCTCTGGCTTTTCCCAAATCAAACCCATTAAATGTACAAACCAAGACAAAACTACTCTAAGGTTATGACTCCATTTTCGTATCAAAATAATTATAATTGTTATTAAATTCCTCAAAATTCAAAATAGAGTTACAGTCATCAATTAGACATATCCCTCAAAGTAGAGACACTTACCTTCACATTTCTGAGTAGTTTCACTCTGCTTGTGACCAGCAGGGCATTTGCATTCAAAAGAGCCCACAGTATTGATGCAGTTTCCTCCCTGACATATCCCAGGAATAGCCTGGCATTCATCAACATCTGCAAGAAGAAAGCATTTTGAACATAAATACCACTGATTTTGAGAAAACATACATTTGCATTTCTTTAATGTATAGACAAAAATCAGTTCTTGTTAAGAATGGTGTGAGATCAGTCAGGACTCCTTTGTGTGTGTAAATTTTAATTTATGTAAATGTTACATATATGTTATGGATCTCATTTTGTTTCTTGAATTTTTGTTTTGAAATTTTACTTTTAAAATCCATCCATGTTGCTATGTGGACAACAAATCTCTTCCTTTGATTTGCTGCAGAACACTTCTGAGTGTCTTCACTGTCCTGGTGATGGGTACTCAGTATACCTCCAACTTCTCACCACCTCAGTGAATGATACAATGAATGTCTCCACTATGTCTCTTTATGGAGTTGAGTGACCATAGACTTTTGAGAACTGAAAGAGACTCTATCCTCTTGTTGTAGACCAGAATAGAATTGCTACATCATAGGATATATATATACACCCAATATGAATAAACATGCCGAATGGTCAGAATGCCTGCAGCAGTCTTTATACCACCAGCAATCTACACAGCTACAAGTAGTCCCCACACCTCTACTGTTCATGAGGATTTTTCTTATTATTAGTTTCAGGTGTACAAAACAACATGCTGATTACACATTTATATACCTCACAAAGTAATAACCCCAGTAAGTCTCGTACCCATCTGACACTGTACATAGTTATTACAATATTATTGACTATATTCCCCATGCTGCACTACACAGCCCCATAACTACTTTTTAAATTCTAGTTCACATTTAATATTATTTTACATTAGTTTCAGGTGTACAGTGCAGTTGTTAGAAATTTATACAATTTATGAAGTCATCCACTAATAAGTCTAGTACCCATCTGACAGTACATATAGATTTATAATATTTTTGACTATATTCCCCAATTGTATTTTACATCCCCATGACTCTTGTAACTCCCAGTTTGTACTTCTTAATCCCTTCCCTTTTCTCACCCAGCCCCCAATCCCTTTCCCATCTAGTAACCATCAATTTGTTTTCTGTATCTATGGGTCTGTTTCTGTATTGTTTGTTTATTTTGTACATTAGATTTCACACATAAGTGAGACCATACGGTATTTATCTTTCTCAGTCCCACTTATTTCACTTAGCATAATACCTTCTAGGTCTATCCACATTGTCACAAATGCTAAGATTTCATTCTTTTTTATGACAGTAATACTCCATTGTATATGTATCTGTATGACTATTTCTTTATCCACTCATCTACTGATGGACATTTTGGTTGTTTCCATATCACAGCTACTGTAAATAGCACTGCAGTGAACATAGGGGTACATAAATCTTTTCAAATTACAGTTTTGGATTTCCTTGGATAAATACCCAGGAGTGGAATGGCTGGATCATAAGATAGTTCTATTTTTAATTTTTTGAGTTTACAAGTTTTTTGTAAGTTTTGGATATTAACCCATTATCAGATGTATCATTAGTAAATATCTTCTCCCATTCAGTGGGATGTCTTTTCATTTTGTTGATGGTTTCCTTTGCTATGCAAAAACGTTTTAGTTTGATGTAGTTCCATTTGTTTTTTGTTTTTTTTCTTTTATAGCCTTGCCTGAGGACATCTATCAGTAAAAACATTACTAAGGGTAATTAATGCCTGAGACTTTACTGCTTATGTTCTCTTTTAGGAGTTTTATGGTTTGGGGGGTTAACATTTAACTCTTTCTTTAATCCATTTTGAGGTTCTTCTTGTATATGGAGTATGAAGGCGGTCCAGCTTCATTTTTTTGCACATATCTGTCCATTTTTCCCAGCACCATTTATTGAATAGACTGTCTATAGCCCAGTGTATATTCTTGCTTTCTTTGTCACAGATTAAGCAATAATAGAGGCATGGATTTATTTCTAGGCTCTCTATGCTGTTCCATTGATCTGTGTGTTTGCTTTTATGCCAGTACCATGCTGTTTTGATTACTATGGCCTTGTAGTACAATTTGATATCAGGAAGTGTGACACCTCTAGCTTTGTTCTTCTTTCTCAAGATTGCTGTAGCTATTCAGTCTTTTATGGTTCCATATAAATTTTAGGATTATTTGTTCTAGTTCTCTGAAAAATGTCATTGGTATTTTGATAAGAATTCCATTGAATCTATAGATTGCTTTGGGTAGTACAGACATTTTAACTATTTTAATTCTTCTATCCATGAGCATGGTATTTGTTTCCATTTATTTGTATCATCTTTAGTTTTTCTTTTCTCTTCAATGTCTTACAATTTTCTGAGTACAGGTCTTTCACTTCCCTGGTTAAATTTATTCCTAGGTATATATGTGTGTGTGTGTGTGTGTGTGTGTGTGTGTGTGTGTGTGTGTATTTGATAAAACTGCAAATGAAATTGTCTTAATTTCTCTTTCTGAAAATTCATTACTGATGTATAAAAATGCAATCGATTTCTGAATATTAATTTTGTCTCCTGCTACTTTACTAAATTCATCTATCTGTTCTAATAGATTTTTGGTGGAATCTTTGGGGTTCTCGCTATATAATATCATGTCATATGCAAATAATGACAGTTTTACTTGTTTTCCAATTTGGATGCCTTTTATTTTTTTCTTGTCTGATTGCTGTGGCTAGGACTTCCAGTACTATCTTGAATAAAAGTGGAGAAAGTGTCTTGTTCCTGATCTTAAAGGGATGCTTTTAGTTTTTCCCCATTGACTATGATGTTAGCTGTGGGTTTGTCATATATGGCCTTTATTATGTTGAGATATGTTCCTTCTATTCCCACTTTGCTGAGAGGTTTTATCATAAATGGATGCTGGATTTTGTCAAACACTTTTTTCTGCATCTATTGATATGATCACATATTTTCTATTTTTCATTTTGTTTATGTGGTGTATCACATTGATTGATTTGTGGATAATGAACCAAACTTGCATACCAGGAATAAATTCCACTTGATTGTGGTGTAATATTTTAATGTATTGCTGAATTCAGTTTGCTAATATTTTGTTCATGATTTTTACATTTATGTTCTTCAGGAATATTGGCCTATAATTTTCTTTTTTTGTAATGCCTTTGTCTGGTTTTGGAATCAGGGTAATGGTGGCCTCACAGAACAAGCTTGGGAGCCTCCCCTTCTCTTGAATTTTTTGGAATAGTTGGAGAAGAATAGGTGTTAATTCTTTTTCAAATGTTTGGTAAAATTCACCTGTGATCAATCTGGTCCAGAACTTCATTTGTTGTGAGCTTGCCAATTACTGATTTGATTTCATTAGTAGTAATAGGTCAGTTCAGATTTTCTGTTTCTTCTTGATTCAGCCTTGGAAGACTGTATGCTTCTAGGAATTTATCCATTTTTTTCTAGATTGTCCAATTTGTTGGTATGTAATTGCTCACAATATTTTCCTAAATTTTTTTGTGTTTCTGTGGTGTCTGGTGTGCCTTCTCCTCTCTCATTTCTGATTTTATTTATTTGGATCCTCTCTCTTTTTTTCTTGATAAGTCTTGTTAAAGGTTTATTAATTTTATCATTTCGAAGAACTAGATCTTGGTTTCACTGATCTTTTGTATTGCTTTTTTTTACTCTACTTTGTTTACTTCCACTCGGATTTTTATTATTTCCTTTCTCCTACTCACTTTGGGCTTTGTTCGCTGTTATTTTTCCAGTTCGCTTGGATGTAAAGTTACATTGTTTATTTGAGAATTTTCTTGTCTCTTGAGGTAGGCTTGCATTGCTATGAATTTCCCTCTTAAGACTGCTTTTACTGTGTCCCATAGATTTTGGGTTGTTGTGTTTTCAATTTCATTTGTCTCAAGGTATCTTTTGATTTCTTCCTTGATCCCATCGTTAACCCATTCATTGTTTAGTAGCATGTTATTTAGCTTCAATGTGTTTGTGTTTTTTTCAGTTTTTGTCTTGCAGTTGATTTCTAGTTTCCTACCACTGTGGTCAGAGAAGATGCCTGAAATAATTTCAATCTTCTTAAATTTATTGAGACTTGTTTTGTGGCCTAACATGTGGTCTATCTTGGAAAATATTCCATGTGCCCTTGAAAAGAATGTAAATTCTGCTGCTTTAGGGTGAAATGCTCTAAAAATAACAATAAAATGCATCTGGTCTAGTGTGTCATTTAAGGCTGCTTTTTTTTCCTTATTGATTTTCTTGTTGATTTCCTGTATCATACATCTGTCCATTGGTGTCAATGGAGTATAAGAGTCCCCTCTTATGATTCTGTTACTGTTGATCTCTGCCTTTATGCCTGTCTATATTTCTTTTATATATTTAAGTGCTCCTATGTTGGGTGCATAATGTTTACTTGGGGTATATCTCTTGCTCGACTGATCACTTTATCATTATATCCCTCTTTGTCTCTTATTATAACCTTCATTTTAAAGTCATTTTTGTCAGATATAAGTATTGCTACCCTAGATTTTTTTGTTGTTTCCATTTGCATGAAATATCTTTTTCCATCCCTTTACTTTTAATCTATGTGTGTCTTTCAATCTGAGGCGGGTATTTTAGGCAACATACATGGGGTGCCAAAAAAATGTATACACATTTTAAGAAAGGAAAAAAAACTGTATTAAAATTGCAGTACAATGACGCTAGCATTCATTTGATTAATGCCATCTTTTGATCAAACACCAATCTACACATTGCTACCATAATTCAATTCAACTTTGAAAAGTAATGCAGAGATAACATCTCTTAAAATATGTACATATTTTTGGCACATAAGTGTGGCTCTTATTTTCTTATCCATTCAACTACCCTATGTCTTTTCATTGGAGAATTTAATCCACTTACATTTAAAGTGATTATTGATAGGTACACAGTTATTGACATTTTATTCTTCATCTTTATTTTTTTACCCCCTTCTTCTTCTTAAAGAAGTCCCTTTAACATTTCTTGTAGTACTGGTTTGGTGGTAATGAATTCCTTTTGCTTTTTCTTGTCTGGAGAGCTCTTTATGTCTCCTTCAATTTTAAATGATAGCCTGCTGAGTAGATTAGTTCTTGGTTGTAGGCCCTTGCTTTTCATCAGTTTCAATATTCCATGCCACTCTCTTCTAGCCTGTAAAGTTACTGTTAAGAAATCAGCTGACAGTCTTATGGGAGTTCCCTAGTACGTAACTAGTTGTCTTTCTCTTGCTGCTTTTAAGATTTTCTCTTTGTCTTTAATCTTTGTGATTTTAATTATAATGTGTCTTGGTGTGGGCCTGTTTGGGTTCATCTTGTTTGAAACTCTCTGCACTTCCTGGGCTTGTATGTCTATTTCTTTTGCAGGTTAGGGAAGTTTTCAGTCATTATTTCTTTAAATAGGGTCTCGATCCCTTGCTCCCTCTCTTCTTCTTCTGGTACTCCTATCATGTGAATGTTGTTACACTTGCTATTGTTCCAGGGGTCCCTTAGACAATCTTCATTTTTTCTTTTTGTTGTTCCAATTAGGTGTTTTCTGCTATCTGGTCTTCTAAATCACTGATTCGATCTTCTGCTTCATCTAATCTGCTTCTAGTGTATCTTCATTTCAGTGTATCTTCAGTGTATCTTCATTTCAGTTATTGCATTCTTTATTTCTGGCTAGTTCGTTTATGGTTTCTATGTCCTTCTTTATACTTACTATCTCTTTGTTGAAGTTCTTACTACCGTGTTTCCCCGAAAATCAGACCTCACTGGACAGTCAGCTCTAATGCGTCTTTTGGAGCAAAAATTAATATAAGACCCAATCTTATTTTACTCTAAGACCGGGTATAATGTAATGTAAGGTAATGTAACGAAACATAACACAACATAACATAACATAACATAATACTGGGTCTTACGTTAATTTTTGCTCCAAAAGACGCCTTAGAGCTGATTGTCTGGCTAGGTCTTATTTTTCAGGAAACACAGTAAGTTCCTTAAGCATTCTTATAACCAGTATTTTCACCCCTGTTTCTGGTAGGTTGGTTGCCGCCTCCATTTCATTTAGTTCTTTTTCTGCAGTTTTCTTCTCTTCTTTTATTTGGGACATGTTTCTTTGTTTCCTCATTTTGCTTGCCTCTCTGTGTTTGCTCGTATGTAGTAGGGAGATCTCCTACGTCTCTCAGTCTTTGCCAAGTGGCCTTATATAGTAGATGTCCTGTGTGGTCCAGGGGCGCAGTCTCCTTGATCACCTGTGCGTGTATTCCACTAGTGTCCCTTCTGTGTGTTGTCTGCATTCTCCTGTTGTATTTGAGCTGTAATTGCTCTTGGTGTGTCAGTGGGTGGGATTGACTGTCAGGCTGACTGGCTACTCCCACAGTGTATGAGCTTCTGTGTGGGGCTGACTCCTCAGAGGGGGATTTGCCCAAGTGGGCTCTTGTGCCTGTTGGGACCACCCTTTGGGTGTGTTGTTTCTGGTGCCTCTTGGGAGGGGATCCCATGCAGGCCAATTTCAGCCTTGGCTGTAATGGTCTCAGGAGACCTGGTAGTAGCTACAAAGCTATATGCAAGTGTTTTCTGCCTGTGTTGGACCTGGAGAAATGTGGGGGTGGCCTTGCTGCAAACCGAGGTCAGCTGCCACTAGTATTGGGCCTGGGGCAGCTGAGCAAAAGGCCAAGGGTCACCCTAGTGCTGCTGCTACCTGTATACTGCCCGTGAGGCTCTGCTGCTGAAAGATCCTCCTTAAGTGTGTAGATTGGGCCAGTTCATCCAGTGTTGACAGTGCCCCCATCAATATCTCCTAAGTTGGGTGGGATGGGGTCCCAGGGAGTCACAGGGTGTGGCTGATGGTTTTCACAAAGCTAATATAGATTCAGTCCTTGCGCCAGTGCTGAGCCTGTGGCCACTCTGCAAAATGCCCCAAGAAAACCATGGCCAGCCACTGCTCGCCTCAGGTCCGCAGAGCTCTAAGAGCTGCCAAGAAAGGCTGCAGCCTGAGCTGTGGCTGATCACCTGCCACCAAAGTTTTCACAGGCTGCTGTGGCTGTCCACGGCTGTACAAGCGTTCAGCAGCTTGTGGGTGGGACCAGCTGCCCAGGAGCTGAGGGTGCCCATGTCAACACATAACTATCCTATATCCTAATTTTCTTTGGCCTAATAATTGTAAAGAAATATTAATGATTCATTTTAGTTTTCATTTCTCTAAATATTAGTTACTATGCTTGTCAGCTTTTAGAGTTCCTCATCTGAAAGCTGTATGTTTATATCCCTTAAATATTGTTATATTGAAGTTGTTGTATTCTTTTTGAAATTTAAAACCTTTTCTTTTTTAGACATGGCAATTATTTTCCTCATCCTTTAAGCTGTCTATTAATTTCATCCATTTAGGAACAGAAATCCTTATTGATGAAATGAAATTCAAGAAACTGTAATAAAGATTTTCAGACAAATGAAAGCCAAGAGTCTACAAAAAACAGTAAAGGAAGTTCTTCAGGAAAAATCAAAATGAGATGGAAATTACTGTCTACACACACACACACACACAAAAAAAATTTGAAAGCATTGGAAAAAGTAAATATGTTGATAAATATAAAAGATATCTTTCTCATTTTAAAATAAACTTAAAGATAATTGGTTGCTGAAAATAACAGCAACAATAACAATAATGTATTTTGGAGGCTATAAAATACATAGAAGTAAAAAGTACAACCACAATAGCATGGAGGATTGAAGGAGAAAATAGAATACTATTGTAAAATAATGACATTTGAATGAAGTGGAATAATATTATTTGAAAATAGACTGTAGCAAGTTAAATAGGTAAAAACAGACAAAATATAAATAAAGCTAATAATCCAGTTGTGAAGATAAAGTGGAATACTAAAATATACTCAATCTAATAGAGGCAGGCAAAGAGCAAAAGAGGAATAAAGAATAGGTAGAACAAACAGACAAGAAATAGTAAAATATAGATTTAAACCCAATAATATTGTTAATTACATAAAATGTGAATGGTATAAACAATCCAATTAAAAATGCTGAGATCATAAAATTTGATTTAAAAAAGCAAGACATAATGCTATATTCTCTACAAGAAACCCACTTTGACAAAGATAGCTAAAAAGTAACATCATGTACTCATTAATCAAAAGAAAGCTGAAGTGGCTATATTAATATTACACAAAGTATTCATCAGAACAAGAAATATTACCATGGATAAAGATGGATATTTTATAATGACAAAGGGCTCAATTTGTTAAGAGGACATAATAATGTGAAATGTGTGTACACATGGATTATAAACTGTTAAATACCCAGAACAAAAAGACAGAACTGAAAAGAGAAATAGATGAAACCAGTTATAGTTGGACATTTTCACATTCCTCTCTTAGTAACTAATAGAATAAGTAGACTAGTAAAATAAGTATACTGAAAAACAGAAAGGATAAATAAGATTTGAATTACACACATACTTTCAACCAACTTGTCCTAATTTACATTTATAGAACACTCTACCAAACTATAGCAGAAAACACATTATTTTTAAGAGCACATGGAATATTTACCAAGACAGACTACATTCTGAGGCCATGTAAAAAGACTCATTTAATATAAAAGGATTAAAATCATCCAAACTATTTTCTCTAAACACAATAAACTAGAAAATAATAGAAAACATCTGGGATATCCTCAAATACTTGAATTTAAACAACATACTTTGAAATGATCTATGAGTCAAAGAAGAAATCACACAGAAAATTAGAACACTAGAATTATATGAAAATGAAAGCACAAGCTATCAAAATTTGTGGGATGCAGCTAAAGTGGTATGTGGAGCAAAATATGTAGCATTAAAATCCTTATTTTACAAAAAGGGAAAGGTCTAAAATTGTCAATCTAAGTTTTCATATTAAGAAACTTAAAAAGGAGCAAATTAAACCTAAAGTAAACAGAAGCAATAAAATAATAATGATAAAATAGAACAGCTGTCAAACACTAAGATAATGAATAACTACAAAGCCTGGTTCTCTAAAAATATAAGTAAAACTGATAGATATCTGTCAAGACTGATCAAGAAAAAGGAGAGAGAGAAGAAATGAACAATTAAAATCAGGAATAAGAGTGGGTGCATCACTACAAATTCTATAGAGATTAAAAGGATCTCCATAGAGACTGAAAGACAGAAATACTAAGGTTCACTCAGGAACAAACATAATATGAACAGATCTATATCTCTTAAAGGAATTTAATTCATACTAAAATCTTTGCTCAAAGAAAACTTCAGGCCCAGGTAGCTTTACTGTTAAACTCTTTCAAACTTTTAAGAAGAAACAATAGCTATTGTACACAAATTCTTACAGGGAAAATAGGAGACACTGCCTTACCTATTTTATTGAGCTATCATCACCCTGACACCAAAGCTAGACAAATACACTATGAGAAAGAAAACAATAAAATAATATCTTTTTGGAATAGGCACATGAAAATTCTTAGCAAGTCAACTCTAGCAATATATGAAAAAGTTAATACATCACAACCAAGTGGGGTTATCCCAGGAATTTAAGGTGGTTTCAATATTCAAACATCAATCAATATAATTCATTATACTTGTATTGATAGATTAAGGAAGAGCAAACATATCATTATCTCATAGATGTAAAAAAAGAAGCAAGTGGCAGAATTCAGCATTCATTCATGATTTTAAAAATCAGTAAACCAGGAATAAAAGGAAACTTCCTCAACTTGATAAAGAGCATGTACAAAAAAACTATAGCTAACATATAATAGGGGGCTGGGAAAAATCCTTTGATTTCGAGTTTCTGAATCTATCATTTTATGTCGATGTAAATCTGTCTTAATTTCTCTGTGTAAAAGATAATTATAATTCAGTGTATTGTTATGATAAACACTGTATATAAAAATAAATGTAATATATAAGCATATGTAAATTTACATTATTCAACTTGACAGGCTCACAGCAGATTTATTAACATTATATCTTTAATTACAAAATATATGCTCATTGTAATAAACGTTAATGATATATAAAATAGAAAATTAAAGAGATAACCAGTGAAATAAGTTAGCAGTCTGTTCTTTCACTTAATACACATTCAGAGTCATGATCTGTTTGTTTAACACAAATAAGATCACATGTCATGTGTTATTCTGCATCTTGCTTTTATTCATTAAAAATATTTTACGGATACATCTTACCCTATTATTCCTTGATAAGTCCACAAGTTTGGTGTACATTAGTAAGTTAGGGAATTCAAGCATACAAAAGAGGTTAACATACTTATTTCTTCCTCGCTTTAGCTCTCTATCTATAAAACCGATTGCAACAGTCCAAAGTATTTTTCTACTGAAATTACAGTAAATTTCATTGTCTTATAAAGGATAGCTGATCCAAACAAAAGGCAACTAGAATGAAATATATGACAAGAAGTTTATATACTGAACAGTTTAATTCAGAACATTCAAACTGTATTATTTTTAAAATGTACTACATTGCCACCCTCATTACAATGTGACATAAAACATCCCTAGAAACCTCTTTTCTGGCAGATAAATCAGAGAAAGGATATCATGGTATAAGCTGAAAAATGAAGCCTAACCAATAAATCCCTTAATACAAATCATAAAATCTTTTGACTACATATTTAGTAGATTCAGTAATTTTTCAAAGGAAAAGCAAACCAATTTTACAGGGTTTATTTTGTAATTGCCTAAAAAGTATTTTCCTAGAAGGAAAAATAAAACCTTTATTTCTGAAGTATCCTAGACTACAAAGATATACAGAAGTTTTTTAGATAGATCAAGTTAATTGTTAAAATATAAAAGGACATTTTAAAGAAATCTTATCGAAATAATCAACTTACACATGTAGACGCATACACAAGTGCTCTCTATAAAACTAAAAGAGGCAAGCCTCAGACCTTAAAACTATTCGAGTTCCTACATCTTCAAAGTGCTAGCATAAGCAGCTACTAATGTCTGATTAGTTTTCCACTGCCCAGATTACTACACAGATGTGTTTCTATTTATCCCTTCAATTCAGGCACGAAGTTATTATTTCTTAAAATGTTGAATTACTTCAAATCACATGTAAGGATTTTATAGAACAAAATGAAATCTTTTGAAATTTGATCTTCTATAATCACTTCAGTCTATGTCTATTAAGGTTATAATAATGTAACAAAGCAACAGTAATTCTAGTTCATGAACTCATTTATTCTCCAACTTCTCCAAATAAACTTGCCATAAAAGATCAAACTGATTTTATTATATAAATTAGTATTAGATGGTATATTATTTTTAGTTCAAATTAAAATATGGAAAAATTTGTGCAACGGTACAGGCATATAAAAATGGTTCATTTAATTTATATCTGTGGGAACCATGGATCAATTCCTATTACTATATTTAACAGTGCATGTTTTTGAACTTCGCCCGTCACCAAATTACATCCACTTTTAAAATATAAGTTTCTACAGCTATACTCCATAGAGATTCATACTTAGTACTTGTATTTCTATAAAAATGAATGTCACCATATTGGTTCCATTTTTAAAATGTAAGTTCTTATTTCTATATTCCATAGATATTCATACATGGTACTTATATTTCTATAGAAAGCAATGTCAGCATGTAAGTATAGCAATTGAAGAATAAGTCTGTCTCTACCTGGAATCTGAGAAATACAGGGTATCCTGGCAACCATTATATGTGGTTTGATTCAGCCAGAAAACCTATCCATGTATTCACAAAATTAAAATGTTGAATAAATGATCATCCCAACAAGCAAATATTGGTAATTCACTACCTATAGGACTCTGAACTTGTAATAAAAAGAGCAGATCATGGTTTTCTCTCGATGTTCCCTATCTCAACAAATGTCATCATCATTTATCCCACTGTCAAAGTCAGAAACCTAGATTAACTAGAACTATTGTCTCACTTGTCTCACGCCATTCCATCCGTAGCAACAAGTGCAACTTACTTCCCAAATATACCTGAGATCTTTCCTCTGCCTCTATTCTGGTCCCAACCTCTCTCATATCACCTGTACTATTTCAGGAACCTTCTAACTTGTTTATTTCCTCCACTCTAGCCCCCCTAGAATTGATACTCTACAGAGTAACTAAAGTAATTGTATTTAGATATCAATCAAATCAAGTACAGGTTATTATCTCAGAAGTTTGTAGACACTGCCACACTGTTTTTTGGGTTTATGAGTTGTTCTACAGAAGTGTGAGACGAGTAGGGATAGTCCCTTTTAAAAATTACTTATTGTCTTATGCCCACAGGATTCTCTTTATTTTCTCTTTTTATTGAAGTTTTGTGCCTTCCAATCTGCAGATTGAAACATTTACCTATTGTAGAAAATGTTTCTATTTTATTTTTAAGTATTTTTTCAGTCCCTTTCATCAGCTTTCTTTGGTCTGACTTCATTATGTTTCCGCTTCTTTATAATCATTGTTTACTGTTCTCTGACATTTTGATTTGTGATTTCCTCACGTTTAACCATTGTCACCGATTTTCAGTTTTATGTATGTTTCTCTGTGTACTCATATATGTATATATGCATCGATTACCTTCCATTAGGTAAAGATTTAAATCCTTCCTCAATTTCTTTCTTCAGTATTACCAATCTATCTTTATCTGATTGTCTTTACTGAACTTTTTTTTTCTTTTTAAAGATTTTATTGGGGAAGGGGAACAGAACTTTATTGGAGAACAGTGTGTACTTCCAGGACTTTTTTCCAAGTCAAGTTGTTGTCCTTTCAATCTTAGTTGTGGAGGGTGCCGTTCAGCTTCAAGTTGTTGTCATTTCAGTCTTAGTTGTGGAGAGCGCAGCTCAGCTCCAGGTCCAGTTGCCATTGCTAGTTGCAGGGACGCAGCCCACCATCCCTTGCGGAAGTCAAACCGGCAACCTTGTGGTTGAGAGCCCTTGTTCCAACCAACTGAGCCATCCGGGAGCTCAGTAGCAGCTCAGCTCAAGGTGCTGTGTTCAATCTTAGTTGCAGGGGGCACTGCCCACCATCCCTTGAGGGACTCAAGGAATCGAACTGGCAACCTTGCGGTTGAGAGCCCACTGGCCCATGTGGGAATCGAACCGGCAGCCTTCAGCATTAGGTGCCTTCAGCATTAGGAGCACAGAGCTCCAACTACCTGAGCCACCCGGCCGGCCGTTTACTGAACTCTTATAATTCTCTTTTGAGCATTTTTTAAAAGAAGGACCATACTGTTTTTCATTTCCTTGAGATAAGAGAGAAGTATATGAACTTGGTGTTTATTTGGCAATTCTTCTTTGAAGCATATTCATCTGCCTTTTCCTTATGTTTTTTTTCCTTCTCTTTTTTCAGTTTTTTATATGTAGGCCTTTTCTCTTTATTATTCATCTTTAAATGGTGCCATTTCCTCCTAAAGCAAGAAAGGGGATGGCCAAGAGGAAATGGATCGGTTTGAAAACTTCTAAAGGGAATACTGTTTGAAATACCTTCTTACCTAATTCCTCTCCCTGTCCCCCTATCCCCTCTGGGTATTCATTTTCAGCTTTCAGGTGGTGATGTGGTTCCCATCTTATGCCCTTTCAGATACTGACTCTCCCAGTTGCTCACCAGTGGTCCTTACATTCTCTTTTTCCTTTCCTCTCCTTTACCTCAAAGTGTCTCTGGGCTGGAGCCAGGTATTCGATACTAGAAATGTTTTGCCTCCAAATTTTCTCCTTCCATTCTCCTTTCCTTTCTCTGAGGGTCTGCAACAGATTTATGTCTTCCAGGGACGTTCTCCTCTTCTCCAACTGAACATCCACAACCACCAAATAGCCTTTCAGGATGCTGACACTCATAGTAAATACTTAGAACAGTCTCCCTGTCCGAGTGACTTCCCAATACCTGTACATGTTCATCACTGCTTTTAATGAGGGTTGTGGACTTTTGTTTTATAATGCCTTGTTCTCTGTTATTCATTTTCTTGTCAGTTTTCATTGAGTTAGAAGAAGGGGGAGACTCTGCTATTTTAAATAAGAGTTTTTATAATCAAGTATGTTTTAGATTGTATTGGAATGGCTTGTATTCACACAATATGAATTGAAGTTAAACTTTGTAATGATCTGGTTAACTTGGTCTATGTACATAGCCAAGATAAATTTGTTTTTAATAATTTATACCATTCAAATGAACCCAATCAACTTTTTACTTAGTGCTATATGGAAAGCCTGGAAATAACTTTCTACTGTGGACATCTTCCTCTCGGTCTACAACTGAGGAACTAGCTATGCCAGCTGGTTTCAGCCAAGATTAAACTTCTCTACATTTTTTCATGTGCAGTCAGAGTAAAGGAATTACATATTTCTGTACACTAATACCACTTGAAAAGAACATGCACCAGCTTTTGTTTTTCAGTGAGAGAGTTAGGGCCTGTACTTCTATTACTTTATTCAGGTCCTTCTCTTGTGTCCTAGCTAGGGCCTGACTCATGATATAGGTGTGAATGCCACACCTCTCATGTTGCCTGGAACGGAGCTGAGGCCCACCATCAGTCTATTACGATTGTCGATGATAAAGTAAAAGAGAATTTAATGAGCAAATTTCTTCCGCCATATTTTCGTTTGAAAGCCTAATTCCTAAATATCAAATAACATAAATAATTGTGCAGATTTCATTTTAATATATATTTTTTAATTTAATTGTACACTGCTCGTCTGAAAATCTAAAAGAACCCAAGTCATGCACTAATCTTAAAATATCTTCCTAATTAGAATAGATTCATATGACTGTAAAGAATAACAAACAAGAAACTATTTGTAAGACAATGATACAACATATGCACGTAGAAGTTTATGACAAATTTAAATTTGTAAATATTCTTGGGAAAGGGTCTCATGCCAAGTTTTATAATCTTAATTCAGTCATTTTACGATAGCCTAAACTTTAAGGCCTATTTTAGTTAACTTTGTTCCTTTACTGTAAATAAAATGGAAGAAAGTATAAGATTAAATGTGGATTAGACGTAAGCACAAGGGCTAGAAGCAAAATGACTCTCAAAATGGAAGGAGTCAAGAATCATTATGATTGACCTCACAGCACCCAAGGAATATCCACTTTTCTGACACTGCTTACATAAGGCCAGAAAGTCATATGGCAACAGTTACATTGACTGCTTTCCTTGCAGATTAATTTTTAAAAGTATCATCTTAATTTTTCTGTCAGTCCTCATTTTTCAGTTATTTTGTTTATTACAAGATCTTGTTTCGTTCCCTCTGTAGCCATAGATAAATTAATTCACTAATTGCATCAGCCACAGGATAACTTTATGTTCAGAACTTCAGAAATGTCCTCCCTTTGTTAATATGAACCAGGTTTTAGAACCAATATTAAGCTATCTACAGTTATCATCTACACAGCTGAAATTTATTTTTAACTCTATAAAATGTTCAATTATCCTATAAAAATTGATCACTCTTATAAAGAAAAATATGACATGTACATATCAAGTTTTATTATGTTATTTTTTCATGTCCTATATCTTCCAAGTTAATTTGGCAGCAGTATTTGGGAAACGGTCTAGGAATTTAAAGGGAAAAATGAAATCACACTAAGATGTAGTCTTAAAATAGTCTGAACTGAGAATCAGTATTTAATTGAGAACTTTCTGACTATGCCATGATTTTGAAATAAAACAGAACTGTTTAAACTTGCTTTTCCAGACATTTTAACCATGTGGCAAGTTTCATTTTGCTTCTGTTGCTCTATTAATCCATTAGGTTTTTAGACAAACAGAGCCCAAAACTTATCTTTGTTACATAAACAAAATCAAATAAATAAGACTGTAGACATTACTAAATCCTGACGGACATTCAGAAAGTTTGAGATCAGATCACACATTTTTAATAATTGTGTTCAGAAAATCTAGGGCTGTCTGACAAAATACCAAGGTAAAAAAGTGTAAGCACAAATATACAAGATGAGGAAAGTCAGTAATTTGCTATGTTCTGGTTGAAGTTAAGGGCTTTTCTCAACCTGAACTATTTCTATAAGAGTGGTTTTTGGAAGTATTTTCATTTTAATCCCATTAATTCAAAAGATACTTAGTGAACACCTACCTACTACATGTTAGGCACTGTTCTAGATGCCTAAGAGATATTAATGAGTAAAACAGATTTTTGCCCTAATGGAGTTTACATTCTAGTTGGAGAGAGTAAAAACAATAAAAGACAATAAATAAGCAAGTATATTAGAAGGTGAAAAATGCTGTGGAAAAACAAAAAGTGTTACTCTAGTAAATCTAGTTAGCATTGATCTAGTAAATCTACATAGTATTTTACCTTTAATAGTAATCTATGCAAATTACATGGTAATCTATATACTAATCTAGGAAATCTATTTAGTATAGTAAATATTATACAATATATAGTATAGCACATCTTCTAAAGAAAAAATCGTTTTATCAGAAACTACATACAATCAGACTAGTAGTCATATCAAAGATACAGAATTTTACTATCCATAGTAAAAAACAGATTAAAAACATTTAACCCAATCTTCATACTTAGGTCTGGCCTATAGTAACCAAAGAGACAAAACACTTGCAAAAACAATCTAAGTCCACAGCTGACATGGCTTTTATATACAATTGAATATAAATTTGTTAATCTGTTGAGTTATACGTCATCCCTTGGGAATCCCTATAGTTCTGATTTGAAAAGAGATTAGATACAAACTGTTTTTTAATATAGCCTTTTACAAAACTAACAAAAATCTTTGTAGGTCTCTGTCAGGGATAGATTTACTAAATTATGCAGAGCACTCAAAATTTATTATTCAATGAGTTAAGGCTAGCTATGCACAGGTACCCCACCCCACAATTCTCATTGGGTTTTAGGGCATTGGACTGGCTTTCTGTAATATACCATTTACATGGGCTGAGTAGATAACATTTCTACCTCTGATATGGGTTACTAACATCAATTTAAAAGACTTCACATCTAACTTTGTAAATTATTTAATTATAACAAATAAACCGAGCTCCTCATGTCTCAAATATGAGTGATATCATTTCTTTGAATAATACAAAATAATTTTCCATTTTCTTGTGATCCTACTGCCTTTTGAGAGCTCACTAAAGAGCTCTGTCTCCAAGCTCTAAAAATTGATTTAATATATAATGATATTAGAGAAGTATCCAAAGAAAAAAAAGGTAAGAATCATGATAGCTGAAAATAAAGGAATTATCCTGTAAATACATAACAAGTTTCAGCTATTCGGCTTGGAATTTAGTGTTGTAGCATCCTCAGAGCCCCAATCTACCCTGATATATAAAATATACATCAGGATGTGGTTGGGAAGATTGCCTGGTGACAAGATTGTAACCAACCAGGTTATAAGCTCTGAAATAACTGCAGTCATAGATGGAGTTCACACTTTGTCTTTGAAAACTGTTAATAACAATATCAGACAAAAATGGCAGAGTACATAAATGATGTGCTTGCTTCCTCCCCAAACCACATCAAAATTACAACTAAACTACAGAGCAATCATCATTGAGAACCGCCAAAAACTAGCTGAACAGAATTCCTATAACTGAAAATAAATAGAAGAAGCCACATGGAGACTGTTAGGAGGGGTAAAGATGGAACAGATTGGTCCCACACCCACAAGTGGCCGTTAAAAATCAGGAGGGATATCTTGGCTGCGGAGGTGCCCACTGTGGAGCGAGATGTCCCAGCCTCACATCAGGGTTTCAGTGCCAGAAGAAGACCCCATAACTTCTGGCTGTGAAAACCATCAGCAATTGTGGTTGAGTGAGACAGAGGGCTGCTGAAGACCCATGCGTTCTCCTAAAGGGCCTGCGTACAGCTCTAGCATGACGGCAGGAGCTTGAAAATTGCCAGGAACATATGGGGAAAAGCTGAATTGTCTGCCTTTACAGCAAGAGCTGGAGAAGCAGCTTTCTCCCACACAGAAGACTATTCGAATCCATTGTTCTTTGCTGAGTCCTCCCCTCACCCAGCCTGCAGGTGCCACATCAGAGTCTCTGTCAATCTGGCTAATGTGTTTGTCTCAACCTGGTTATTCCGAGACCCCACCCCACCCAACATTTAGGCTCACCTATTCCACTTCTAATGGCTTTCCCATACAAATGACCTGTCTTAGCTCATGCTGTGGACTTTCCTAAAATCTCTCAAAGGACCACAAACCCCAAACAGGCAGACTCTGGCCTAGGTGTGCCCCACACCTCTTGGTAAGTCTCCCCAAGCCTGCCACTAGTGGCAATCAGGCTCACTTCAAAGCTTAGCCTCTCACAGGAGCCTCCAAGCCCAAAACAAGCGGTGACCATCTGCAGATCTTTTTGTCATGCAAATCAAGTGGCCCCAGGCAGGGCAAAGGTATTGCCTGACCTTTGCCTGAACCAGAGCCCTTCTCAAGAGGCCCCAGAATCAGCACACTAAGTGGCCAGCTTCACACCACAACAGAACACCACCCAACCACCTCTACAAACGACACACCCAAAGAGAAGACTCAGCAGATACCAGAGTTCCGCTAAAGTGAATCCTGCTTCATGGGGTCAACCTCTGCACAATAGCTCCCCGGCTGTAGTCACAGTCAGTCCTCACAAACAATCAGCCTCAGGATCAATCCCTCATGTTGTTGTGCCAACAGCTATCATGGCTCAACTACAAAGGAGGGCACATACAACCCACACAAGGGGCATATCTGGAGCACCCAGCTGAGGTGACCAGAGAGACTGCACCACTGAGTCCATAGCACACCTACCACTTAAGGCAACCCAGCAAAGACTGGGAGATGTAGCAGATCTAACTAATATACAGAAACAAATACAGGGAGGCAGTCAAAATTGGGAGACAAAGAAATATGTCCCAAATGAAAAAACAGAACAAAGTTCCAGAAAAAGAACTGGAAAAAAAAAAATGGAGACAAGCAATCTACCAGAGGTAGAGTTCAAAACAGTGGTTATAAGGATGCTCAGTGATCTCAGGGAGAACTTCAACAAAGAGATAGAAAACATAAAAATGGAGATAGAAAACATAAAAAAGAACCAGTCATAAATGAAGAATACAATAACTGAAATAAAAATACATTAGCCATCAACAGATTAGAATCAGCAATTTGGAAGATAAGATAGCAGAAAATACCCAATTAGAACAGCAAAAAGAATCCAAAAATATGAGGATAGTTTAAGGGGCCTGTGGGAAAACACCATGTGTACCATCATTCACATTATTGGGGTACCAGAAGGAGAAGAGAGAGTACAAGGAATTGAAAACCTATTTAGAGAAATAATGATGGAAAACTTCCTCAATCTGGCAAAGGAAATAGATATACAAGTCCAGGCAGTGCAGAGAGTCCCAAACAAGATGAACCCAAAGAGGCCCATACCAAGACACATCATAATTAAAATGCCAAAGGTTAAAGACAAAGAGAGAATCTTAAAAGCAGCAAGAGAAAAGCAGTTTAGTTACCTACAAGGGAGCCCCCATAAGACTGTCAGATGATTTCGCAACAGAAATGTTGCAGGCCAGAAAGGAGTGGCAGGAAATATTAAAGTTTATGAAAAGCAAGGACCTGCAATCAAGATTACTCTACCCAGCAAAGCTATCATTTAGAATCAAAGGGCAGATACAGAGCTTCCCAGACAAGGAAAAGCTAAAGGAGTTGATCACTCCCAAACCAGAATTACAAAAAAAATGTTAAAGGGACTCCTTAAGAAGCAGAAGAAAAAAGATAAAAAATATGAACAGTAAAATGGCAATAACTACATATCTATCAATAATTACTCTACATATAAAAGGATTAAATCCTCTAATAAAAAGACACAGGGTGGCTGAATGGATAAAAAAACAAGACCCTTACATATGTTGTCTATAAGAGACACACCTCAGATCGAAAGACACACACAAACTGAAAGTAAAGGGATGGAAAAAGATATTTCATGAAAATGAAAAAAAAAATCGAGGGGTAGCAATAGTTACATCACATGAAATAAACTTTTTTAAAAAGGCTGTAACAAGAGACAAAGAAGGATGCAGCATTTCCATTTCTGAGCATTTATCCAAAGAAACTCAAAATACTAATTCAAAAAGACATATGCATTCCTATGTTCACTGTAGCATTATTTACAGTCATCAAGATATGGAAGCAATCTATCTGTCCATCAACAGACAAATGGGTAAAAAAGAGGTGGTACATATGAGGTCAGACAATTAAGTTCGCGAACTTGTTACAACGATGTTGCTAACCTTTTTTGATATCAGAGGGATTATTCATTATGAATTTGTACCAACTAAACAAACAGTTAATCAAGTTTACTATTTGGAAGTGCTGAAAAGGCTGGGTGGAAAAGTTAGAGGACCTGAACTTTTCGCCAACAATTCATGGCTGTTGCATCACAACAATGCACCAGGTCACATGGCACTGTCTGTGAGGGAGTTTCTAGCCAGTAAACAAATGAACTAGGTGCTGGTGTTGGTGTATAGCTTCCCAAGGGGAGTACTTCAAAGGTGACTGCAGTGATATTCAGCAATGAGGTACGTAGTACTTTTTCTAGGATGAGTTCGCAAAATTGTCAGACCTCGTATATACAATGGAATATTACTTGGTCTTAAAAAGAATGAAATATTGCCATCTGCAACAACATGGATGGACCTAGAGGGTATTATGCTAAGTGAAATAAGTCAGAAAAGAAAAGTCAAATATCATATGATTTCACTCATATGTAGAATCTAAAAAGCAAAATAAATGAACAAACAAAACAAACTCATAGATACAGAGAATATTTTGTAGGGAGTTGAGGGGATAGGTGAAAAAGTAGAAGGGATTAAGAGGTGCAAATTGACACTTATAGAAACAGTCATGGGGATGCAAAATATAGCGTAGGGAATGTAATCAATAATATTATAATAACTATATATTGTTATTATAAGAGTTCAGATGGGTACTAGATTTATAGGAGTGGTCACTTAGTAAGTTATATAAATGTCTAATCAGTATGATGAACTCCTTAAACTATTATAATATTGTATGTCAACTGTAATTGAAAAATAAAAAAACATTTAAAAGAAAAAACAAAATAATATCAGGCATCTCTTTTCTCCCCTTTACTAGGCTCAGGTTCTCCTATCTTGAATGAGATATGGAGAAAGGGATACAATTTTTTTTTCTATTTATTTCCACGTTTATAGTTTGAGTGACTGTGGCAGGAAGTGGATGAAGACCTGGAATAAACCCATCTTCTGATTACATTAAATATTTTCAATTGTATTTTTTAAAAATGTTCCCCCGTTTCTCACATTATCACCCTCTCTTCTCCATTTATGTTAAAAGTTAAAAAATAATCATTTAATAGGTGGCCAAAAGATAAGCCGTCTCTAGTCAGGCTTGCAAATGAGTCTCCTCTTAGAAATAGTGTTGGGTTCAAGGTTACCACCCACAGTGGCAGATGCTCCAAGTGCAGTAAAGGAAAACCTGCCACATGGGTGACTGCACCCAGGCAGGAGGCTAACTCACCTTGGCAAGCTCCAGTGCGGACATTGGGGATGAAGCCCCGTCGGCAGGGCTGAGGCTGGGCGGGACACATCTCACAGGGGTGACCCCAGGCCCGTCCGATGGTGGCACAACACAAAGTCTTTGTGCAGACAATGCCTGTCAGCTGCCCTTGGCACATCTGGTTGTTGACCTGAGTGAAACATGGGCCTGTCCTGTAATCTGGAATATGAAAGACGACGAAAAAGACAGGTTTTATGATCATACACCAATCTCACACCAATACCTCCAAATACATAAAACAGAGGCTGTTTCTTCTGACTAAAGTGTATAAAGACAAAAGGCCAGAAAGTTTCATTTTGAAAATACATAATTTTTCAATCGTGGGCCTTCAATGTAGTCTACACTGGATATTGTACACGGGGGTGGCTCAAGGGCTGCGTCTGGGACACAGATGTGTTTTCTTGGCCCGCATACGGTTTGAAAAGAATTTAAATTAGTAGCCAACATTTTTAAATTAGGAAATTTCACATGAAATTTGGATTTCTGGCTTTTCTTAAAAAGTTGGAAGTTCTGACCTTGCTGGGCCAGCCATGCGACATGGCAGCGGGAGAGTGAAATGCACCTTCTCTGTGACACCACAGCCCCCGCCACCCTGTCTTCCCAGCACAGTTCATGCTTTCAGATTCCCCACCTGTGCCCTGATGGCACCTGCTTGAATAACTCCTCTTTTCCCAGCACAGATTTTCTTTCTAATTAGGTGGACAAGAGTTAAAAAAATCAAAACAAAACCAATGAACATACATCCTTCCATATTACAAATATATTGGGTCAGTCTGGTCTGTCTATAAACACTTAGTTCTAACAATTTGACTTTTGTTTCCGTGTCAGTCTGTTTAGTTCTCTGTGGAGCTCAGCTAACTAGACAGACAGCACTAGTAAGGCCCAGTCACGGATTCTTTGCAGGTAAGCTAATATTATAGGATGGCTGTTTGCCAGAACATGACTACCATTGTCCAGCTCTGTGATGATGACAATAAAAACATTAGCAAACATACCACATTTTCCCGAAAATAAGACCAGGTCTTATATTAATTTTTCCTCCAAAAGACGCATTAGGGCCTATTTTCAGGGGATTCTTATTTTTTCATGTACGACAATCTGCATTTGTTCAAATACAGTCGTTTCATCTTCTTCTGGAACATCGTCATAATGTACTAAATGTGTCCCTCTGGCTGACGATCTTAACTGGGACTTATTTTCAAGGCAGGTCTTATTTTCGGGGAAACGCGCTATGTCACATATGATCTACATGCAGACTCTTCTATGAATGCAAAGGACGGTCTATGTCGAGCCCGGAATCTCAACATGTGGTCCATGGACCAGCAACATAGGCATCACTTGGGAGCTAGTTAGAAATGCAGGCTCAGGTCCCACCCCAGACTCACAGAACTAGAACCTGCATTTTAACAAGGTATTCAGGAGACCCATATGCACCTTACAGTTTAAGACGGATTGATCTAGACTGCGGGCAACTTGAAAGCTAGGCATTTCTACTCTACCCTTCTTCCCTCTATAATTTACTTCAATGAACCTTTTAGAGGATCAGTATATATTCCTTCAAGCAGGACTGAATCATTAACTAAATAATTTTTGACTTGAGTGTTGTTGTTGCTGCTGTTTCGAGAAACACAGGAAATCAGAGATAGGTCAGTTTCCTGAAGACTGACCAATTCAATGATTCACATTTGTTATAAAATTACAACAGAAATATATGAAAAGTTTCCTGACCCGCCCTTCAGAGAGACTGTATGGATATAATTTATTAACTCTTGGGAATATAAGATGATAGTCAGGATTTCCTGATAATAAGCCCTAATGTAAATGACCTAATTCTGTTTGAAGGGGACACACACAACAAGTTTACTTGAGATTTTTGTAAGAGAAAAACAATCTCACATTTAAAGGAGAAAGAATTAATAATGTTGATGAGATTATTATAAAAATGTTATTGTTTGAAAAATCAAACTTGGATATAATTTAACATTCAAAATGCTAAGCCAGAAAGACCCAGATATCATCTAAATGCTACAGTAGGACAAAAATACAACTTAAAACTACATAAAACTTCTATTTTAGAATGAAAAATGAAATTTTCTCATATAGAGAAAAAGAATATTTTAAAAGTTCAATATAAAAACAAAATCTAAAACAGGTAACTTTTTTAGCAAGTTGTTTTAACGTTCTGTTACTCTGCAGCTGAACTTCAACAAAAATAGTTCATTTTAATGCCTTACATAAGAACAACAGATGTGCTGGCTACAAATCACATTTTTGAAAAAGACAATCTTTGTAGTATACATGTAGATAATGTCAACCTTGTAAATAAGCGTGCTTCCACACCACAAATTGCCGAGTCATAAATTTTTAAAATCTATTCTACTGTCCTCCAGACAACATATTATTTTGCCATTTTAAAATAAGTATTAGATTGACAGTAAATTAAATCAAGTTCTGAACAAGTTGGGGAAAAGTCTATTTTTCACAAAAAATATAAACCTTTTTTTTTGGGGGGGAGGGATTCATGCAATTATACCTATGCTGACATTCAGTACACTTTTAGAATTCCCCGAGAGAAGCCACATAGTCTCTCTCATAATCTCATTCTTAAATAAACCAACTTGTCTGGAAACTCATTCCTTCTTCTAACTATAACACCGTTTTAAAATTACGTCCTTTTAATCTAGTCTCTTTGGAGAAGAGATCTATTTGGACAAAGATAGGTGTCCTTGCTCCGTGAATGACCTTTCATGTCTAAGGCTTTAGTTAAGCCAACCTCAGACTCCCCTTTCCTAGGAACAGAGTTTACTATTCCTTATTTCTTTTGCCTAAATTTCCCTCCTTACAAATTGTGCTGAACTTATTTTCTTATATGATTACATTCTGCTTTCTGGTTGGCAACTGATTACTTTAAAATGTAAACTTACAATGTTACCTATTTAGTTAAGAATTACTAATATAAAATATGAATATTAGACACTGAAAAGGGATTTAAATTTCCTTGTCGGATTAAACATTCTGTCCCAAACTTTACAGAATTTTAATTATGGTCAAAGACTGCCAAAAGACCTTAATTAAATGTTAATTAAATGCATTCTCTTCATCAAGGTTTCACTGTGGGTTAAATATTATTGCATAAACCACCCTGACTATTCACAGTCAAGGACATACTTGTAGTGTGTTAGCGAAGTATAAAAGGAGAGAACTTATCACTTGGTTAGGGGGAGCCAGTGGGTTGGAAACAAATATTGTCTTGATTACTCAATGACCAAGAAAATTTTGTTTAAAATTAGCCTGTGAAACACAAATATTGCTACTTTGATTTTCTAATACCTAAGTGTAATGTAGCATGTTAACTTGTTTTATGTAATTTCACTTTTATTCACATTAAGCAAATGATGCAATTAGCAAACTCATCAAAAGATTTTGGTGCTTGCTTTTTTCCACAAAATAACTTCATCAAGGTATAATTTATATGCCATATATTCACCTTTCTTAAATGTACAATTCAATAAATTTTAGTAAATTACTGAATTGTACAACCATCACCACAATCCCATTTTGTTTTTGTGTGTGTTGGTTGTTTGGCTTCTCACTACATACATATATATATATATATATATATATATATATATATATATACACACACACACACATACATATATATAGAATAACATACAATATTATATGTCAGTTTCAGGTGTACAACATAGTGACTCAACATTTATCTACCTTACAAAGTGATCACCATGGTAAGTCTAGTGCCCATGTGTCACCGTACACAGTTATTACAATATTACCAACTATGTTCCTCCCTGTGCTATACATTACATCCCATGGCTTATTTTATAACTGAAAAACGTGTACTTCTTAATTCCCCACCACTACAATCCAATTCTGGAACATTTCCACCACCCAAATAGATTCCTTGTGCCAATTCCCAGCCCTCATCATCAACTAGTATACTTTCTGTCACTCTATAATTGCCTTTTCTGGACCACTTACATAAAGGGAATCATCTAATATGTGGTCTTTTTTTGTCTGGCTTCTTCAGCTTAGCATAATGCCCTATGGACCATCATGCTATGGCTTGGGTCAGTACTTCAAACCCTGTTACTCCTGAACAGTATTCCAAAGCATGGATATACAACACTGCTAACCAATCAGTGGCCATTTGCTGGGCTGTATGGTGAATGTAGTTTGACTTTCTAAGAAATTGCCAATTGTTTTCCAATATAGCGTACTATTTTGTATTCCTACCAGCAATGAATGAGGGTTCCAATTCCTCCACATCCTTGCTAATATTTTCTATTCACTATCTTTTTCATTATAGCTTATGTCACCATTTTACTTTAAATAAATGCAATTGAATATATTTGGGAATTTTGCTAAAATTCCACCAGTCCTCTTAATATAACCAGAGATGCTAAGTAGTCCTAGATAACCAAAGTTGAGTATTGTTGTGGGGAAATCAGACAAACTTTGGCAAGGTTTCTGTAAGGTAAAGACAGAAACAGGTCTGGTAGGGGACCTGGGATATAAGGAGAGGGTTTTTGTTGTTTATTTCTTTTTCTTTTTTGCTTATTTTTTGTTTCTTTATATTTTTGTTTTGTTTTGTGGAAGAGACGAACATTTCTAAAAGCCAATGGGAATGACATAGTTGAAAGAGAGGGCTTATGTCTCCCAATAAAAATAATAATTTCTAGTATAAGATCCCTGAGGAGTCAGGCTGAGAGTGGAACCAGAATTTGTGTGGAGTTATCCTTAGATAGAAGAAAAGCACTTCTCTTGTAGCCTGAGGGAAGAAGGGCAAAATGCAGACAGATGCAGGCATATTTATATAGCAGGGGGGAAATGAGCAATGTCCTCTCCCATACCTTCTATTTTCTGTGTGAAACAGGAGATGGGACCATGGGTCTTTTGTGGGGGGTGTCTGAGTGTCTGATCTTTGAGGTTAACTGAGGTGGCACTGCACATACTGGGTGAGATAGCTGACGTGAGAACCCGGCAGACTCCCAGGTGACATCGGGGCCTCCTATGGTGGATAAACAAGATGATTTATAGTGGGACCAATCTGCCTGTTTTGTGACTTTTTCCAGCATCTCTAGGCAGTTCAGAGGCTCACTCAGAGATTAGGGTTCATCCGGGGTTGGGGTTTTATCTGTCAGATGTGAAAAAAATTCAGAATGGCAAGGGAGTTTAGGGTAGTGTTACATATATTTTAAAATTATAGACCGTGGATTCTATGGTGGATGAAATGGAAAGTGTGAACAAGAGAGAACTGATAGATCAAGTAGGAGAAAGCAGTGAGACCAATGGCTCTCACTAGGTGTCCCCATAAGGCCCCACATGTGAAGGGAAAATCATCACAGTGACAGTAATATATCATTAGTAATACAAATCCATGTGTTTGTAATACCATTTATTTAACTATCAGCAGAATGCAGTTACGGTATACAGCTGCATAGATTGTACACTGCCTAACTTAAGGAAACTATCCACATATACTGTACGGTAAGTAAGTCATCCCTCAAGTCGTGAATGGGATGGCCCTGTTAGAGACCTTATATGCTGTAACTGCAAGTCAAATACTAGCACAGATATGAGAATTCCATCCATTCCCACTTTAGTACAAAGAATTGCCTGATCCTGGAAAGTTTATGGAAATATGTGAGATTCCCCATCGAGTTGAACAGTCTTGGGACTTAGGCAGGAAGGCCTTTCCATCCTCAGGAACCAAAGAAATATAGCATGTAATCAAGTGATCACCTTGTGTGGGAACTGCAGACATAAGTGAGTATAAGGAAGTATTGTGGAATGTGTGTAACTTGAATCTAACGATCCTGGCTAAGTGACCGTCTCCTTTGAGTGATGGAGTTTGTGACACAGCAATTATAAATAAAGTGGTGCATCCCATTAGGATTATAACTGAGAATCTAGTCTGCATGTCAGCTGGAATCTCTGATCATAGATATAATTGGAGCATGCAGGGAAGGCAACCCCAGAATTACATGTGATGATATAATAGTTTCGGTAGTTTCAATAAAATTTACCCTGAATGTCTGCATTCCAGACTTCACGCCAGTTCTAAATATTCTGACTTAATTAAATAAACTCAAATGACTGAGATGGCAATTGTCGTACTTGTTGGAAAAGCATCTCTCAACCTCAGGAAATTTTAGAATTACGTACATAAATATTTAAGAGAATCAAAGCCACTAACTTAATATTTTTGCTTCAAGGAATCTGCAAAAATGATATACCAGTAATGTTTAGCAGTATTTAATCCATACCTTTAGAATACCTT
The DNA here is from genome assembly GCF_057876585.1 of Rhinolophus sinicus. Classification (NCBI taxonomy): domain Eukaryota; kingdom Metazoa; phylum Chordata; class Mammalia; order Chiroptera; family Rhinolophidae; genus Rhinolophus; species Rhinolophus sinicus. Next base: position 88,804,550 of record NC_142503.1, read on the forward strand.
GCAACCATGATTTTTTTTTTAAAGAACTTATTTTTCAATTACCATTGATATACAATATTATATTAGTTTCAGGTGTACAAAACAACATAGTAATTAGACATTTATATACCTCACAAAGTGATAACCCTACTACCCATCTGACACTGTACATAGTTATTATAATATTATTGACTATATTCCCTATGCTGTACCTTACAACCCTGTGATTGACTTTTTCCAATTAAAGTTGACATTCAATATTAATATATTAGCTTCAGGTGTGCAGCATAGTGGTTAGACATTTACATAGTTTATGAAGTGATCCCCCTAATAAGTCTAGTACCCATCTGACACCATGCTTAGTTTTTACAATATTATTGACTATATTCCCCATACTGTACTTTATATCCCCGTGACTATTTTGTAACTACCAGTTTGAACCTCTTAATTCCTTCACCTTTGTCACCCAGCCACCCCCAGTCCTCCCCCGATCTAGTAATCAGCAGTTTGTTCTATATATCTGAGTCTATTTCTGTTTTATTTGTTCATTTATTTTGTTCTTCAGATTCCACATATAAGTGAGATCATATGGTGTTCGTCTTTTCAGCCTGACTTACTTCACTTAGCATAATACCCTCTTGGTCCATCCATGCTGTCACATATGGTAAAATTTCATTCTTTTTCTATGGCAGAGTAATATTTGATTATGTGTGTATGTGTGTGTGTGTATATATATATATATATATATATAATTTAAAATAAATAATTTATTTATTTAGAGTTGTGATTTTTAAGTTAAAATATGACCATGCTTATATACAGAATTGGATCATTTAAGTAAACTTCAGGTTTTTATAAATTTGTAACTGATTATTTATACATTTAGTTTTTAATTAGCTTTATACGAGTTATTTGAGTACTTGCAAAGGTTTTTAAGTGGCACAACTGAAGTACTTAAGAAAGATATTACATATATTTAATATATAAAAGCAATTTAAAAGGTATGGAGGTGTTTCATTAACAAGTATGAAAATGGAATACAATATTATTTAAAGGCCTCTTAAAGTGCCTACTAAAATCTGTTAGATTTATTAATAGGTTATAGTGATATTTATAAGTTGAATTTAAAAGGCTAAAGAATACAGAGGGTGCCAAAAAATGTATACACATATTATGAAAGGAAAAACTGTATTCAAATTGTAATACTGAATATATACCGATAACAAAAGATGAATACAAGTCATGTGTATACATTTTTTTGGCACTGCAGTATACCCTAATTGAAAGCAGGGACTTGAAGAAATATTTGCACACCCATGTTCATAGTGGCAGTATCCACAATAGCCAAGAGATGGAAGCAACCCAAGTGTCCACTCATGGATGAAGGTGTAAACAAAAACACAACAGAATATTATTCAGTCTTAAAAAGGAAGGAAATGCTGACACCTGCAACAACACAGATGAAACTTGAGGACATTATTCTGAGTGAAATAAGCCAGTTAGAAAAGGAAAAGTTTTTTTATGATTCCACTTACATGAGGTACCCACAGTAGTCAGATTCACAGAGACAGAAAGTAGAATGGTTTTTGTCAAGGACTGAGGGGGAAGGGGAAAAGGGAGTTAGTGTTTAATGGGTATAGAGCTTCAGTTTTGCAAGATGAAGAGTTCTGTGGATGGAGGGTGTGATGATTGCACAAAAATGTACATGTGCTAACTGCCACTGAACTGTTCACTTAAAAATGACTAAGATGGCAAATTTTATGTTATGTGTATTTCACAATTAAAAAATATTTTTAAAAGCTCAAGAAGTAACTAGAGTTTTGAAATTATATTTAAATAAAGCAAACCTGAATTTTTAACACCAAAATAAACTTTGAGTCTTTTTCATATACAAAATCACCACCAAGGACACTGAAACATGCCCTTGCAACACTGACCATTTGCCTCGTGATGGATACTTATGTTGTTTACAATTTATTACAAGCACACACAATGTTGTATGGGTTATTCTTCAGCATTATTTACTGACTACCTACTTTAGCTTTCTGTAAGTAAATTCTTAGCATTGGAATTGCTGTGTCAAGAGTTCAGTTTGAAAACTCTTCAAACTGATAACTCAGAACTGCTCTCTGAATAGTTGGTACCAGTTTACAGTCTCAACTGTAGTACAGAAGAGTGGCTGTTTCCTCACATCCTCTCCAACACTGAGTAGAGGCAAATGGTTTGATTTTTATTCATTCAATAGGTAAAACAACGGTACATCAATGTTGTTCTTGAATTATGACAACTCACTGTCCCTATGTTTTGACCATCAAGGGAAGAAAATTAAATCTGTTGCAGGCACTTTATCGTGACCCATTCAATAAACTATCTCCATTTATTCTGAAGCACAAAAAGAAATATTTTTGCCATTTTTACATATGAAAAAATTAAGTCAGAGATTAAGTCATATGTGGAGAATCAACGAGCCAGACAAAAATGAGCTGCGAGTCTACTTGGAGACCCAATTTATTCCAAAGCACTAAGCTGTCATTCAACCCAAGACACGGATCATTTGCACTCTTAGTTTTTGGTAGCTTTGCCTTCTCCCAACCAAAAAAAAGACCAAAAGCCCTTTACCATTTTAATGAATATTGGCACAATCCCACAAATGCCTCCTACAACCCCCAAGTATAATTTCCTAACTCCCAATTTGCAAGCCCAGTCTTGCTTTGCTTCTGGTTTCTCCCATCTCGCATGTTCTATTAGGGAGAAATTCTCTCTCTGTCAATTGAGAACCTCTGTACGTCAGAGACTGCTGCTTCGGCAAATAGATGAGTAATTACTTTAATTACCACAGTTGTACTGCATTTTATTTCTAACATAATATCATTAGTTAATGTTTCAGTGGAATGTGGACTCAGTCAAGAAGGACCCCACCACCATTTTCTACAGCACAAGACTACTGCTTTCAGAGCACAAGACTACTGCTGACATCAAAGGGATCTTGAAGAATGAAAAGGCAGGAAAGATAATTAGGTGCTGGCCAATGATGCAAACAAGATTGCTATCTTTGATGTCCTGTTTCACAAGGATGAAGGCCATCAACAACGTGGTCCCCAAATTCATGGCTTATGAACTTAAAAGTGCACTCTTCCGAGAGCAAATCCAATTAACTTAAGAGCAACAAAAGATGTTGAAAATTAAAAACTAGTAAGTTATTTGAGCAGAAGGATATCGTCACTTTTGAAGAAAGTGAGAGGCAAAAATATTTTGTCATGAGTTAATAAGGGGTCCAGAGATATAAATGATTAACACAAAGATGGATCATACGCAAGTCAAATCAACAAAGTACAAAATTTTATGGGAGTATCTAAGAAAAACCTGTATAGCTAAGTAGGCCTGAAAATTTTCAGGGAAAAGTGATATGTGTTCCCAAAACATTTATCCATGATCAATAAAGTCAGAAAGAGAATCAATGAAAACCAGTGATTGAACAGATCTTATATATCCTTTAAGCCAAACAAAGTGAGGTCACAAGACTGGATCACAGTGGCAGTAAATAAAATACTAAGCACATTGCTGACAGGGCTTTTATATAATATTAGGTTGGTGCAAAAGTAATTGTGGTTTAAATAATTGCAAAGCCGCAATTACTTTTGCACCAACCTAATAATATGGAATTAATGTACTATTTTCTTTTTTTTTTTTAATTAAAGTTTATTGGGGTGACAATGGCCACTAAAGTTAAATCGGTTTCAAGTGTACAATTCTGCAATATGTCATCTATATATATCACACTGTGTGGTGACCTATTTTATTTTTGAAATTTCTGCCTAAATCAACTCCTCCTGAGCCATGTAAGCAGCCACACACATATCACTGAGTCAGTCCAGCCTAATAAAGCACACTCTTTCCAGGAACTCTGATGGGAAAACATAAGCTCGCCTCTAAGATTCTGTCCTGATATCCAACTTCCAATATAACATCTAACCAGAGGAACTAGGATTTCTCCGGAGGGAAGAGAAAATGCCAAGTGATTCACTACTGGGGTTTTAACTATTTGGGAGTTTTAGGGAAATGCTGAAGAGCAAGGAAAACCACACATCATATGCCCTTCTAAGAGGACACATGTAGCATCTATCAGTGCATCCATCTGACTTGCAAAGGGGGAGACCTGCCCGTGATTTGCTGTATGAAGAAGGGCAGGTGGTCCACAGATCTGGCTGGCACTGGTGGTCCAGGATGGCTGGTGGTCTACACTGGTGCAGTGATTAATTCCTGACTCTCCGGTTGGAGCCTTATATCTGTTCCGCATCCATTAGCACCAAGTGAGGCTCAAGAACAAAGAGATCCCACTGCAACATCTCAGTAGAAAGGTTCCAGTGCTACGACACCAGCCAGTAAAATAAAAATGATCATAGCATATGCAGCCTATATGTTTGTAATTGCTGGGGAAGCCCATGCAGACTGACTGGTATTGGTACTAAGAGAATTAGCATAATTAATAGACAAATATAACTTAAAAGACTAAAGTCTTTCTTTGGTTCAGGAAAGTAAACCCTTTCAATATTCAGAATTGACACAAGAACAGAAAAACAAGTGTACACGGCTTCAAGCTAAAGTAGTCTAGAAGATCAGGGAAAGGAAGCTTACTACACAAAGTGAAATTTCTAAGAAATTAATACCATGAGTAAAAGATGACTTAGGAGACAGAGACTAGAGGCTAAAATGTGAATAATACGATTTCCAAAATGCGATTTTTTAATTAAGGAATAAGGGCAGTGGAAGAAGAGGAGGGAAATATGTTTAAGCCATATATATAGTAACAAAGATGAAAAGAGGAAAACCACAAAATATAAAGAGGTGTACATAAAGTAAAATGATGGGAATAAACCAAATACATTGAAATCACAATATATGAATATGGTTAGTATTTAATTAAACAAAGAAATCATTTGTAGATCTGATTAAAAGAACAAAATTCAGCTCTATTTTGTCTATAAGAAAACCATCAAAATGAAATGATAAAAAAGGATGAAAAATTTTCTAGGACAAAGAAAAATCAGGGGAAATATAAATGAAATAAAGCAGAAGCAGCAATAATCAATATCAGACAGAGTGGAATTCAAGGACAAAAAGCATTAACTAAGTCAGAAAAGAGTATTAATAAGGTTAAAAATTACAACTCGTTCAGGAGATATAAGATTCATAGACTGAAACTATAGTGAAATGCCAACAGCAAAAACTACAAGCAGAGCTTAAAGTTATAAAAGATATCTTTTCATATTTGACACAGCAAGTTGACAAAGAGTAAATAAGAACACAATCAAAAGTTTGACTTAATAGATGGAATTATAACTTTGTACTATATATAAACAGAGAATGTGATACTCTTTTGTTTCATGGAACATTTATTAAGGTGATCAAATACCTTGTTTCCCTGAATATAAGACCTATCCGGACCATGAGCTCTAATGCGTCTTTTAGAACAAAAATTAATATAAGACATGATCTTATTTTACTATAATATAAGACCAGGCATAATATAATATAATATAATATAATATAATATAATATAATATAATATAATATAATATAATATAATATAATATAATATAATATAATATAATATAATATAATATATCGGGTCTTATATTAATTTTTGCTCCAAAAGACGCATTAGAATTGGTGGTCCAGATAGATCTGATTGTCGGGGAAACATGGTACTTGGTCATAAGCACACCAGTATTTCAGTGAGATTCAGTAGATCCCCGTGGTTTCTACTGAATATTTTCTCTTCCATAGTGTGTAAGTCTGAAACTTCCCACAGTTTCTTGCATAGAAGGATTTTAAGTAATGTGGCTAATGACATTAGCCAAAAAAGAACACCTTGTATTCTTTTAAATTCAAGTTAAATTAGTTAATCCCTTCTAAAGGGATCACAACCAACTTTTTAAACTGTAGAACCTGCGACATGAAACTGAGTTTAGAGACATGGTCGCAGTTATATAACTTCACACCAATGTGGTTTGCTACAATCTATAGCTGTGCTGTCCAAAACAGGAGCTGCTGGCCACATGTGGCTTTCTAAATTTAAACTTCAAATTTAAATTCAATAAGATACCCATTCAGTTCCTCAGTCACACTAGCCACATGTCAAGTGCTTAAGAGCCACATGTGGTTAGTGGCTGCTGTACTGGCAGCGCAAAGAAAACATCATCTCAGGAAAGTTCTATGGCTGCACACTGAGGTGCCTGACAGTGCTTGGTGCTGAGGAACACTTCTTTAAGAGGTTATGTTTGAAACTATAAATCACTCCTGTCCTTTTTAGTGTCAACCATGAAGTCTGTGCAATGCACTATACCCATCGCTTAGGTTATTTGGTTGGCATGAATGGCTTTCTTTTACAGATGATTAGAGTAGGCCTGGGTAGATTAAATAAAATTGCCCAAAATCACAAAGATAGTGCTTAACAGAGCCAAAATCTGAGTGACACATGTATCTGACACCAAAACCCATGTTCTTAACCACCATACTCCGCTATTTCCCAGTAGCATTCACCGCTGGGGGGGGGGGGGGGGGGGTTCTTATGTTTGATCAATGAATGGTTCTTGCTCTGCATTAAATGCTCTTTTCCATATACATTTATTCTTTCTTCGGATTTAAGGCTGTAACCCCTTTTTTCATCTAATAAATGAAATCCAGCTTATTAAATGCTTCACTGGCCACTTTGATATGCCTCCAAAGAGAGCTGCCATGTCTCAGATGGCTGCATGTCTGCCTGGATTGAGACTTTCCATGACTCTGAGTGTACAAATATGTCTCATTATGGACATTCTCTTTCAGCAGGCCCCTTCATGCCATTGCAGCTAACCCACTTCCGATCGTATCAGCAGCTTAGCTCCTGTTCTCTGAGTAGGTGGACTACTAACGAGTGTCATTTCCATGCAGGGAGAGGTTGTAGTGCTGGGGTTGGACTACAGATGATGCTGGCCCAGTGTCCAAGAAGCCAGACACAGCACCTACAGAAGATGAAATTGACTGCCAGGAAATTTTCAATCTAATCTGTAGCATTAAGTACGTACTGGGCTGTACTGCCAGCTTCAGAAAAGAATCCAGGCTACTTTGGATGAGACATACAAAAGCATTTTGAGAACTGTCAAGTATTATTTAAATTTTAATTATTTTCAGTAACAACTTTTAGAGATGGAGCACTCTTACAGATTATTTGATCTGATCATGCAATTAACAGATGAGGAAATAATGTTTCAGTAACTGGCCCCAAGTCAAAAGGATGTGACATAACAGCTCAGGCCTCCTGAGTCATTCTCCTGCAGCATTCATTATAAATTGGTAATTAGAAGCTTACAACTGATGGAATCTGGGCTGTCAAGGGCTTTTCATGACAAAATACACCTGCTGAGTTGAGATCCAGAAATATGGTCTAACTCAGTATGTCCCAAAATGTGGTCGAAGGAACACCAGATCCACAGAATATTAGGAGTATTACGTCAAAAAAATTTATGTGGTCAAATAAATTTTATGTGAACAAAGAGAGAGAGTGTGTGTGTGTGTGTGTATGTGTGTGTGAAACTACACAACTCTCAGAAGCCTTAATGTACTTACGTGCATTATTAACTGCCAAGAGGAAGTGATAGTAGACAGGGTTCAAAATTTATTTGCTCATAAAATATTTTTATTCAATAGCATTCCTCAAGACTAGTGTGGGATGAAACTTACTTCAGCAAACACTTATCTAACTTTATCAGCAGATGAGTCCCTTGTCGTGGCCTTAAACATCACTGCCTGAAATAGATTTAATAAAATGGTATCTTGGGCGTAACTGGCTTTCCTCCAGATGACATCACTACTACCATAAATATCACAGAGAACGTTAGAAACTTGTGACATCACTGTAGCACTCAAACTTTCTTAGTAGTTGCTAAATATTGCCTAAATTGCTAATAGTATTGAAAATATTTATAGGTGGTCATAGTTCAGAGGTTTTTAAGTTTCCTGCATTATTCTTCTTATACCAAAGATCACATCTATTCTTCTAGGGCCTAAGATTTGATGTCCCATACTTGGTGATTGAAAGCACACAGTCCCATATTCCTAGTAGGATTTTGTCAGCATGCATGGCAAAGGAAATAGTGACATGTACATAGACACTGACAGAGTACTATATCACTACTGTAAAGACACTGCATTTTTTTTTTTATGTTTCTGATGACCAAAACACCATGACATAGGTACTATTATTATGCCCATTTTAGAGATGAGGAAACTGAGGCACAGTGAAGTTAGGTAACTCATGCAATGTCACACAGACTGTAAGTGACTAAACCAGGAAAAAAAGATGTGATAAAGATTCACACAGTTAGCTTTCTGAAAATTCTTGTTAAAGCTACTAATGATAATGAGCTGAGATGTCTGTGTTTACTCTACACAGCAATGAGGTTTTCTAGCAGTTTCTCTTCTATCCGGCAACCTCCAGGTTGTGACATGTTGTGGCTTCCTGCATTATATACACATAGAAGCACTTGACACAGTGATTAAGAGCGCAGGATAGCAGTCTGACAGTTCTGGATTCTCAACCAGAACCTGACCTTCACAAACTTCTCGCCCACAGTCTCGAATAAGTTACTTTAACTCAGTGACCTTATTTGTAAAATGAGTATAACAAGAGAACTTCACTAATAGCTTATGACGTGGATGTGTGCATGTTATGAGATAAAAACTATAAGTACTTAGCACAGTGCTTGGCTGTAAGTAAACAGCACCTGGCAGCTGTTCTCATTATTGTGGCTATTAATAAACATTGTCAAGTAATCTCTAGTTTATAACACTTTCCTATGCTTTATTTCATTATGGCTGTTACCGTGACATTGTAAGGTGAAGGATGATGGAGGCAGAAAAGCCAACATATCCCTCACTATGGCTTTTGTCCTCCTAATTATATGTGGATACAATTTTCTTGGATGTGAAAGCTGGAAGAAACCACTTAAATGGATAGCAGGATGCTTCCAAGAAATAATATACTTCCTTATGGAGTTATTTTCTGTATTATTCAAGCTCCCTCTTTCCCCAAGATCTGTTTGGAATCAAAGCCAGGTTTCACAGCCTGAAAATTAATATTGTGCAGACAGAAATAAATTATTTTGCAAGGAGAAATACCAGACTCACATAATTTTTACTCAGTGAAAAAAAAAAAAAAAAAAAGCCTCCCTTTTTACCTCGCCAAAAAGTACAATGGACAAATAGAAAAGCACAGTGGTCATCCATTTATGTGATCTGTAAACGAGAGCACCCCTTTTGATTCATGACTCAGCCTTTACTCCAGCTATACTGCTCTGACCTGGCAACAAAAGCACCATCGTCAGTTTGTGATCAGCCATGCTGTTATCTGGTTTATCTATTCCTACCACCAGCTTCTCTCTCCATGCCAGGAGACTAAGGCTCATGCCACTGAGAGCAGGCCTTCAGTAGGGAAGAATTAAAGCACAGAACAGGAGACTGTCAGTGTCTGAGCTCATGGGAGAGGCTCTCACTGCCTAATGAGGAACATCAAAGGAAAAACCTCAGTCCACATGTTTCCAAACTTCGCTGGCATTCCAGATACAGGAAAACATCCTGATGCTTTAGTAAATTTTTAAATTTCTAACAGGATGTTTGCAAGGTTGAGTACGTGTCTCTGACTGCCTTCCAAAATTAGAGGATTCTGATTCTTATTATTTTATATTATCTATTTATATCTTCTGTTCCTAATTAGTAAAAGAAATCGAACTTGAAATTTTTCCCCCTTTCCCCCTACTCTGGTTCAAGCCATTGTTTCTCAGTCTAGTTGTGTAGGACACAGCTCCCTGGCCCACGCTGGTATTATGAGCTTTGTGCTCCCCGGGCTGAGGCAGTTGGTTGCTGATAGTCAGTTGGTTGCTGATAGTCAGTCGGCCGCTCACAGCAGCTCACGGCTGCTCTCGCAGGCTGCAGGCCGCTCATGCTGGCTGCCTGCCACTCATGGCAGCACAGGGCAGCACTCAGCATCCCATGGCAGCACACAGCAGCTCACACTGACTTCTGGCTGCTCATGGCAACCCAGCACCAGGGAGAGCTGTTGTTCACAATCTTAGCTGTAGAGGGCGCAGCTCACTAGCCCATGTGGGAATCGAACCGTCGACCTTGGCGTTAGGAGCACAATGCTCCAACCACCTGAGATACAGGGCCAGCCCCAAACTTGAAATTTTCTACTGGAAAAATCATATTCGAACTTCTATAAATATACTCACATATTTCATATTATCTTTTCTGGTACATAATATATGGGTTATGGCTATTGTATTTCTACTCAGTAAGTAACTGTTCCAATTCCTAGGCAACTACAGAAAGCTGGAGTTAATAGAGAGACAGTAAATAATAAATCCCCTGGGTTTCCTTAATTACTAATACATTTTGAGGGCAAACTTAACTTTTTACCAAAAAGGCTGCATTTTAATTCCTCCTAAGTTTGAATAGCTGCGACCCACAGGACTGCGATAACACTGTGTTCAATATTGTTTCATTCTAACACTGGATTCCCAACAAAAATGGGTTTATAAAGTTGATAAAAATCATGGTCAAAATATATGATAAGCTATGTAAAGAAAATGTGACTACAGATATTTGACCTGTCCTGCATCCAAGCTATTTCCCACTTAGGAGAAATCTCCTAAATTATGCGAGTCTTGGTGGGAGGAAGAGATGCAAAGACACATATTTAGAAACTTTCGTCAGCAGCTAGAGCACAGTGGAGGGAGCAAAGGACTAACTAGGAATTAATCAGCCAAGACCTCAGCTGAGCTTTCTGTTGCGGCTTCTACAGGCTCTTACCTATTCTCCAACCTTGCTTCTCCAGACTGCTTAGAGAGTCTATTATCTACTCAATGCCTTTCCATTACATTCCTTTTGTTACTATTTTTAATTCAATGAGCCAGACATGGTTTCTGGTTTTTTGCAACCAAGACTCCAACTGATGTAGATAGCACCCTCTTCACAGTGGAAATCTTAAGTTAAATTTAAAATGTTAGCTAAAATGAAGGACTCTACATAATTTTTTCCATTTGTACTCTTGTAGGTAGAGAGTGAAGTTCATAGGCAGCCATCATTCTTTGCATGTGTGTCTGAGTTTTGATTAGAATTTTAGAACACTGGTAGGTTAATAACATTCTGCACTAGGGTCCCAATTTTTAATCTTTCCTACATGACCTGCAAGTATTAATAATTAAGATGTTGAAATGAAGCTTAAACCTTACAAAGGTACACGTGCTGGTTTTAGTAAAGATTTTCTGTAATCTTTATAATGTCAAAACCTGCTCTTGTCTAATTCATAGTAACTTGCCAAGATGTGAGACCAGCCATGAGGTTTCTAAAAGATATGAACAAGAAATTAGATGGGCTGCACTGATTTAGGACTGACACGAATAAAAAGCACTTTATGAATGGTGACATCCGACAAGTTATGGAGAGAATGCATACTAGCTGAAAATGAGATCCAGCCGTTTGGAAGATTACCTAGGACTGGCTGACTTTTTAACTTGTCTTAGAAGAAGCTGACAGTCCCAAAGCAATCTGTTACATTTGGGGCAGCAGACTCAGGAAAGCTTAAAGTCCGCCCATTTCCAAGTTCTGAATTTTCACTAATTCTATGTTAAAACCTTAATGACAGGTAAGCCCATGAGATACATAAAATATAATGACTTTGAACCCATAAAAGTATTACAAGCACTGAAAAAGACGAGTTGCCTGGGGGAAAAAATAATAGGGAATTTTAATATTTTGTATGAATCAGTTCTTAAAACATTTTAAGTGATCATAGCTGGAAAAATTTTTTTTAAGTATATAGTAGTTCTCTTCAATAATATAATCCTGTTTCTAGAGTGGATGAACCTGGTTGTCAGTAGAGGCTATTTAACAACGTTTCAATCCCGCTATCATGTCTAACTTGACTGCTGTGAGGTAACATTTTCCACCACATATGTGATGGAAGCCTGTGAGTGATTGGGCTGTCTAACATAATCCCAGAAATTAAACTGCGTATGGCATGGGCAAGGCATAAGCATGGGAGAAAAACTAATTGTTTAATGTCAAAGTTCATTGGATTTTTTTTTGGTCTTCATAGAATTTGAGCTTTTTTTTCATACTGTTATATTAGCCACACTGAAGCACATACATGCACTCTCATTCATATTCTCTCTCTCTCTCAATGTTATTCTAGGTCCTTTTAAGTTATTATTACTTAAGCATTAAGCAGACGAAGAATATTACATACCTAGAAATTAGATATTAATACTTTTAAGCTGAAATCATAAGGGAAGAGATGAGTAAAAGGGAATAAGTTAAAATTAAAATCTTCTATAAGAAACAACCAAAACTTCCAAGGCAAAGACACTCTAAAAGCAGATAACTGAACAACAGAAATATATATATATAGTTATATATTATATATAATGCATATTATTATAGATTATATATAAATTCTTTGCTTATGGTATATGTATGTATATAGCATGAGCAAAGAATTAATGTCCAGAATATATAAATAATAACTGCAAATCAGTAAGCCAACACCTCTAGAAAAACAGAAAAAGTATTAATCAACAATTCACAGAAGAGAACACAAATAATTGATTAACATATGAAAAGATGTGCAAACTCACCCCCAAAGAAACAAAATTTAAACAATGAGATATCATTGGGTATACATACAGCAGACAGGCCAAAGAATGTGGCAAACACTATTCTGAGCACCTTACACATTTTACGTCATTTAGTCCTCATAAACACTTTATATACATGACTATTCTTACCCTCATTTTACAGATGAGGAAAGTGAGACATAGAGAAGTTAGGTAATATCCCAAGGTCAGTGAGCTAATAAATGGCAGTCTATGCAGCCTAACTTCTCAAACTGACAACACCAAGTCTTGGATAACACTGAATAAGACAATCCTGGTTAAAAGAAGGCTGTGTTCATGGTCAAGTGAACTGTTTTGGAGAGCAAAATTACAAGGAAACATTTTTAAAGATGTTCATAGTAACACTTTTTTATTGGTAAAAATTAGAATCTAAATGTCTATCAGTAGAAGAATGGATAAGTAAATTGCTTTACATGCATGCAATGGAATACTATACAATAGTTAAAATTAATAAACTAATTCTATATGTATTAACATGGGAAGATCTCAAAAACAATGCTGAATGAATATAGCAAAGTTGATAATACATGGAGACTGATAGCATTTATGTTCATTAAGAATATAAAACAATGATATATATCATTTATGGAAACGCTGGATATAGTAAGCATATAGAGAGCATGGACTAAATACGTTACAAGTTCATGGCATTACCTCTGGAAAAGGAAAGGGGGAATGAAAAGAACATAGGGGATTTCAATTTTATCTGTAAAGTTCTATTTCTTTTTAAAAAGAGCAAAAGCAAGAAGTGATCTGAAATAATCTTTTTAAAACTTAGTTTTCTTTTCATTTGGTGGCATGCACATGAAAGATTTCTTGAAATGCTCTTTGTTATATTCCAGACTTTCAAAATGATCCAAAGTATTTTACTTAAAAAGATCACTTAATTAAGAACAGAGCATTCCTAAACAACTGAGTGATCAGGGGGAATTCTGTCCTGTTTTCCAGGACTAAAGCAGACTTATCATTTAAGTACAGCACTTCTTTAGAGGTATTTCTCAGAGTTTATTTAACTGCAAGAGCTCAGACGTATCTCACTAATGTCCACATATAAAAATAACTTTAAGGTTAGAATGTTATGTTATCTGCCATATATTCCTTTACCCTACAATTTTAATTCTCAGATTTCTTTCTCTTCTAAGGGCTATCACAGCCAAGTTAAATCATACAAGAGACAAAACACAGTTGTTCTTATAAACGTAGAAGACTTAAAATCAAATAAATCTTCTAAAGAAAAATTAGTATATAATGATTTCATATTCCACAAAACTGCACACCTACCATAAATGGAGTACAATATGAAAACCTTTTACAGTTTAAGATAACCCCAGTAACAATGAATGAAAAAATTGAAAGTAAATAATAAATAATTAGGAAAAATATTTCCAGTATGGTTACTATTACCACATTAATATTTTAATGGAAGACAGATAATAATTCAAAACAATAATTCTAACAAATATTTAATTGTATGAAAAAGTATAGCTCACAACACTCCAGTTCCTTTTTTTTTTTTTTCCCAATGTCTTCAAAATACACCTTTTCCCTAGCTCAGGGCTTTTTCCTATGCAGTCTCCTTTTCAAGAACTTTATCCCTTCAACTCTTTAATGGCCAGTTCCTTCTCATTCTGCAGGCCTCTTGCTCATCAATATCCGTTTTTCCCCTCTTTTCAGGTACACTGAAAACTGCACATGCCTGCCCTCTTAAAAACTTGATGTAGCCATGTCATGTGACCCTTTGTGGCCAATCACATGGGAATAGATGTCACTGCTGGGCAGTGACAACAGCCTCCTTTGCTTTGGTGACCATGGGAGCATGTGTTAAGATATAGTCTACTCCACTGCATGCCTGAGAAACTATGATGAACAAAGCTCCCCAAACAACTGACATGGATACTTGGTTATGTAGGGTTAACAGAAATTAAACTTTGTTTATTAAGTAAACCAGTGACACAGATTTTATGATTGTTTGTTATAGCAGCATACCCTAGACCATTCTGACTAATACACGGGCTCAGACTAAATGGCATCTCTTCAGAGCGGAATGTTCATACAATCATTTAAAATCATTTTAAACTATTATTTCAGACACCTCTTTGTTTCCTTCAGAGCATTTATCACTCCATATATATTAAATGTATTGTTTCGTGTTTTAAATTTTCCCAAACAGACTGTAAGCACCATCCAAAAGAGATTTCAAATGTCTTAGTTATAGTGGTTTCCCCTAGTACCTAGCAAAGTAACCAGCAGATATCTTCTTAGTAAATATTTGTTAAATGAATGTTTCATTTTATTTCATTTAAAATAACCTGTTAGGTACTTTAAAATTTTTGACACATCGTCAACATGCTTGGGTAAGAAATCCCAATGACAACAAAGAGTTAAAATGCACAATAAATTCTCACAACACATATAAAAGTTCTAAATTTGAACACCCACATGATTTACAAACTATGCATTTTACATTTGGGACACAACTGCTTCAATTTAGACAATATTAGTTACAGGGGATTTCTTGATTTATCATAAAAAAATAATTTCAGATAAACTCAGATGCAGTTCACATCAACAGAGTGTCAACTTAAATTTATTCAACAAGTAAAAAGTCATAAAAGTTATTAAAATGGCATTTTATTGAAGTTGTAAAGAATACATATACTAATCTAGAGTCCTTACTTTCCTGCTAGCATTTCAGTCATATTTACAACGATTTCATTTTCCACATATCTTTTGTTGCCAGGCTAAAATCACGCTTCAATAAACCCAGACTGAAGAATCTATTACAAAAATGAATTTTAGGCTGGCATCCACTGAAGTCCTAAATCTTCTTATTCAACTGCTATGATGTAAGGTAAAAACAGTGGCTGCACTAACAATCTTTGTCAGCTGCCATACTTTTGCCAATGGCTATATATCAACCATGGACTGATGGTGAGCTGCAATTTATCATATATTCTGTGGTAGAGTTTAGCACGCCTGGAGGTCTCTGCTCAATAACATTTCAAAACCTACCATCAGAAAAGGCATCATGCCAGTGCTAGAAAGCAACTGTATACTACACATGTTAAAAATGAGTATTTCTATACAATCATGCTAAATCAGAGTCAATAATGGCAATTACACCTGTGGCAATTTCACTTGGGTTCTTACTCACTAAGAGGTATTTGACCACGATAGCCCACAAAAGACCTGATCAAATTTTATTTGGAATATTTGTTCTTATAAAAATTACTTAGCTATATTTTCCTCTGATTTGGACTTGTTTTTCTCTTTTATATGCCTTTAGACTCTTACTTTCATATCCTTTCATTTAAAACATTTTTTTTCCCTTCTATACTACTTAAGAAATGTTAACTGCACTCAGGTGATGCATGCCACTATACCACAATGAAGTTAAAAATCCTGGCTTTCTAGTAAATGTATTTGTATCTATGCCATGTAATCATGAATGAAAAAAACAAACAATAGGGGCCGGCCCGGTGGCTCAGGCAGTTAGAGCTCCGTGCTCCTACCTCCGAAGGCTGCCGGTTCGATTCCCACATGGGCCAGTGGGCTCTCAACCACAAGGTTGCCAGTTCGGTTCATCAAGTCCCGCAAGGGATGGTGGGCTCCGCCCCCTGCAACTAAGATTGAACACGGCAGCTTGAGCTGGGCTGCCGCCGAGCTCCCGGATGGCTCAGTTGGTTCGACCGCATCCTCTCAACCACAAGGTTGCTGGTTCGACTCCCACAAGGGATGGTGGGCTGTGCCCCCTGCAGCTGGCAGCGGCAACTGGACCTGGAGCTGAGCTGCGCCCTCCACAACTAAGACTGAAAGGACAACAACTTGACGCTGAACGGCACCCTCCACAACTAAGATTGAGGGGACAACAACTTGACTTGCAGAAAAGTCCTGGAAGTACACACTGTTCCCCAATAAAGTCCTGTTCCCCTTCCCCAATAAAATCTTTTAAAAAACAACAACAAATAAATTCATTTTTTAAAAGGAAAAGAATTCTGATTCCTTATAATAATAAAAATATTAGCAAATAATTATAAAGTACTTATATGTTTCAGTCACTGTTCTGCTTTGTGAATAATAATTCATTTACTCCTTATAGTGAGGTAGGTGTGATTATTATACTCAATTGAACACATCAGGAAACAGGTTCTCAGAGGTTATGTATTATGTCCAAAGCAATATAGCACCATGAAAAAATTGTTTGTGCGTGAGTGTATGTGTGTGTGTATTATTAGTTATAATGCATGCCCAGGAGAACGGCACAGAATAGAAGAGCAGTATAATAGAAAAAGTGGACTATGGAGTCAGACAGGCCTGAATTTAAATCTCAGTGCCAATATTTACTAGCTTCCTGACACTAACTTAGTGAAATAATTCATGGAAAGAGCCTTACCACATGTAGGTGCTCATTTAAAGATAGCTATTCATCATATCATTATTTATACGTTTGATAGTTTTTGTTTATGGTCAGCATTTTCCAAGCATTGTATGATAAGCATGCATTATTTTTATCAAAAGAAAGAAAAATATCATATAAAGAAGCAATTTTATTATTTTGACAATTTGAGATTAGAGCCATACCCAGACCAGGCATTAAAAAAGGAAACTGATCAACTTCATATCAACTTAATTTCAACATATATAAGCCATATTGATGGTGAGAAAGGTTTGTGGAAAAGAAATAAGTGTTCATCATGAAAACGTCCACTGACGTTTCTACTAAAGACAAAACCACCATTGTTGGGACTGCAGCAAATGCAAAAAGACTCATCATAAGAGAATAATAATCTCCAACCCATTTCTTAAAATTCTACAACTTATTATCTTAAATAGAATCTGAAAAACAAGAGTTTACTCCTTCACAATTGAACATATTTTATGTACAACTCCAAAGTGGAAATATCAATGCTAACGCACACATGAAGACATTAGGCATATGCAGGGACACATTTTATTTCTATGTTCATCCATCTATATCCAGGCATACGATTTAATACTAGCAGGAATAAGAATATAAACAATAACTAGCAATTTTTCTATTTTACTGATTAATGGTTTCTATGAAAAGCAAACAAGTCATCCATGAATTCCTTAACCATCAATGAATTCCTTAACCATCAATGATCCAAATATCTTAGAATGCATTTTTGCCTTCCAAGTACAGAGGGCTCCTGAGTTTTTACTGATCTATTCCCATAATTGTGATTTGATCCCATACACAGAAAAAACCTTCACCATAAGTAGTTTCTTCAAATGCTTAACTAAAATGGCAACATGAGGTGAACACAGATAAACTCATGTTATAACTTTTGAGTTAAGAAGACAAGGAGAAAATTAATTTCCAAAAAGAGAAAAGGTCTCTTTTTTTAAAGTTACAATGAAGAATGGGTACATACAGTCTGTTCTAGTTTTAAAACTGTCTTTTACAAGTTCAAATCAACTTTAAAAAGGACATCAAGCTATTTACTGTACTTTCTACAGTATACTTGGAATTTTCTTGATGAGACACTTAAATGTTCTGCAATGCAATCAAAAGTTCTTAGGACATTGTAAACTATGCTCCAGGCAGTGACAGAGCTTGAGATTCTGCAATTTACTGAGAACAAGAGCAGGTTACTGGCAAAAGCACTGCTGGCATGCTTCCTTGCAAGATCAGCTGGTAACCGAGCTTAGGGGATAATCACATTTTGTCCACGCAGAAACTGGAGCAGAAACAGAAGACTGCCAGGTCTATTATATCATTAATGCTACCAGAGCTCAGTGCAAACCACAAGCCCAATGGCTTTGGCACAGGCTGCCATTTATTTCATAGACTATCTTCTTACTCTTTAATAGCACTAGAGTTATTTCTTCCAAAATCATTCCCAAAACTGAAGGGGGTAATTTTCTAATGTTAAACATGGTGGTGGTGGGGAGTGTGCAACAACAATAACAAACCGAGAGAAAGCCTACCTTGATGAATAAAGGGAATTTGCTAGCAATTGTAAAGGTGAAAAAAACAATCTCCGAATGATGGAAATTTTTTTCTCAGCCTGAACCAAGATTATTCTAATATTTAAATTCTACTGAAGGAATTAGTGACAGAATTTTTTAAAATACCTTTTGGGGCTATTCTCTCTCTGTCACAACCCCTTCTAATAAACAGCATAATTAGATTTTTTATTTTGATCTATGGCCCACAAATTCTCTCAAGTTATTATTTCATAATTTGAAAAAAGTTTATCCTCTAACATCAGTTAAAGGTATTGAGATTCATGCCTAAATGACAGTTACGTTTTCCCTCCACCTCACGTTGTCAAAGTCAGAAATACTCAGATAAAACTGCAACTACTTAGTGAAAATAAAATCAACATGTGTTCATTCTATTTTTACTCCCACACTCTTCTTGCTCTTTCTTGAAAATAGTTTTATCACCCACTATAACCCACAGAACGTCCTCATTAGAAAAGAATCAGAGCCAAGAATCAGAGCTCTTCCAGTGCCCAAGAGCTGATTGTTTCTAAACATCAGAGCCAATCAGCCATGTAGGTAATACCTATGACCAAGAAGACTTCTGTATTAGAATGCACACACGCTACAGTGACAGCGAGCCACGTGACAACATGGAACTACTTCCATGATGTCAGAGACCTTCAGTCAACATTTCATAAATAGCGTAAAACTTGTTAAAATATGGAAATACTTATCTATTAGTATATGGGGAAATCTGGTAAGTTAACTAAAACTTTATTTTGACCTAAAATTTTACAATGTCCAGTGCAAAACCATGTAATGCAAAAGAATGCAAAGGCCAGGGATTGAAAATAAGTTTACATTAAACAAGCATTCCCTCAGTGCTACAAGGCTTTCTCCATCTTAATTACTAGGGATCTGAGGATACAAAGACAAATAAGAGAAGAGTCTGTTAAGGCAAACACTTTGACAAATGCCAGGCGTCTATAGTAAGTGCAATGGGAGAATGAGAGAAAATGACTGGCTCTCGACCCTACATTCTTGTCATGAAGCAGTGCAGTGGGAAATCCAGGCAGAGAGAATGTCAAGTCCAAGGCACAGGGGTAAAAATGGAGGGCACGCTGGGGAAGGGAACATTAGTTTCTTGTGGCTGGAGTGGAGTATATATTGGGGCTGGCATAGTTGAAAAAAAAATGATCAGTTATAAAGAAAATGGATAATAATAATGATAATAATGACAGCTAACGATATTTGAACACTCCATAGGTTTCAGACACCGGGTAAGTCCTTGACATGCATCATGTCATTGAAACTTCACAACTCTCCTAATGAGTATTATCTTCACTTAGGATCTAAGATTCAGAAACATTAATGGGGTGCAATCATACATAAAGGACCTGCTATGTCAAGTTAAGAAATGTGGACTTTATTACAGTCTAACAGGAAGCCAATGAAAATATTTTGTTAGGTTAGTACTTTAGAAAATTCCTTAACTGGAAAAGATGTAGAAGTGAACTCTGAAGGTTATATGAAACTGAAAGAAGGATGGCTTCTGAGAGGAAAAGAGAATGGGGCCTGAACTAAGGTATTAGTATTTTACCAAAGAGCAGGGTATACATTCAAGTGACACTTCAAAGGCAGAATGAGTAAGACTTAGTGACAGATCTGGGGAATGAAGTGAGAAGTGTCAAGAATTACGAGGAGGTTTATTAGCTTGGATGACGGCGTGAATGCAGATGACCTCATTTGACATGAACACAGAGAGAAATCCAGAATTCTGAGAAATGACAGCAGGTTCGATAGAAGACATGACATATTTGATATGCCCACGGGACAGTTAGACACCTCTGAGCAACAATAGTAAAACAATAGTAAATACAGACTGAGACTCAGAGTATAAGATGGACACGTAGAGAATTCAGAGGTGAAAAGTAAAGCCTACAGATGACATGAGATTGCGGAGAGGTAGGAACAGGCCCAAGAAAAAATCAAGAGAGGGAGTAACAATATTTAATTGACAAAGAGACGCTATCTTTAAAAAGTGGTCAGAGAGGAAAAGTGTTGAAGAATTAGAAAGTAAAATATTAAAAGGATACATTTTTGTATGCAGAAAGAATTCATAAGGAGAAAATGGCAACATAAGGAGCTCTGGAAGTCTATTAAATTGATAAATATGTTCTAGGCAGTGACAGAGAAACAACCATAACTATTAAAAAGTATTTTTAAAAACAACTATTTTAATCTCTCAATATTGTCCTATGGGCATAAAGCAAACAGCGACATACTTCTTCAAGAAAACCTATTAAATCTAGGTAAGAAGAGCAATGGTCTGTGTCACTTGAGCCACAACTCACTTCCTCCCTCCCTACCCCTGTACAGTGTGATGGAACCTCCAATCCAGGCAAGTATGGCCAATAAAATGGGGTACTCTCTCTCCCTGAGTTCTCAGTCAAGAGCCATGATATCTCCCCGGAAGGGACAGCTGCCAGTATTTCTTCTTCCCCTCAGCTTCATGTTGTAGAGCCAGGTTCCAAGAGAGTGCAGCAGAGAGATCAGGGCACCCCTTTCTTAACCCAGCCCCACTAATAGGGTGGAGGCTCTAGCTCAGTTGCAGGAGGCCAATAATACAGGGGGCCCTCATTGCCATCATCACAGAGGGCTAGGAGGGCAGAAGTTCTATGCCAGGAGAGGCACGCCGAAAACACCAGAGGCTACCCAACCCACAGAGCATCCTACTCATGAAATAGGATGTTCACTCTGAGACAGACCACTGCCCTCACCTCCAATGCAGAGCAGTGGCTCAGAGATTTTGTAGTGGGAGAGGCAGGTCATAAGAAAGAGGGCTCTTGAAGCTCTCCTCAAAGAACTGACTTTATATTCAACAGATAAAGTGGGAAAGTTCAAACCTAAAACTATTCTTGAAAACAATGGAGAGTTCAATGATAAGCAACTACAGAAGGCTGGTAAGCTAGGAAGGCAAAAAGCTAAACCATAGGCCAGATAAAACAATTAAGAAGAGTCTTCCTGGGGTCAGAACAAACCTCAAAGAATGGCCTGAAGAACTACTCCAGGAAAGGGGCCTAAATTTAATTGGATCAGACTGTAGAGCAATTTGTGACCCAGGCATTGTGAAAAAGTAAGCAATCCGCAGGCTATTAGTGGAGCCTAAGAGTTGGTGTGAAAACAACAAAGGCAGACAGCTTAACAGAGAGGTTAGGGAAAGGAAAATCAAAGGGAACCTGCTGAAACCACTGCCATTTCAGGGTGATTGTGCATGTGCCCAAAACAGTGCTCTCTGAGGAGCAACATCAGAGGCTTCACACTGAGGACATAAGAGAATTCAGCCAAGTCATTACATGAACAAGTAAACAAAAAGTAATATAAAGCTCCTGAAGGAGGGGAAGCCCCCATCAAGAGTTGCTATAGTATGTTACTTTAAATGAGCAAATATAATAATATGTTCTAAGACTTAAAGGAAAGTATGCTGTAATTCAAGGAATGATGATAATGTGTCACCAAAGAGAGAATATCAATAAGATAGAAATTATAACAAAGAAGCAACTGCAAATTCTGGAGTTAGAAAGTACAATAATTAAAATGAAAATTCATTAGAGGGGATCAATAATAGATTTGAACTGGCAAAAGGAACAATCTGCAAACTCGGTGATAGAACAATAGAGACTATGCAATATGAAGAGTAGAAGAAAAAACAGAATGAGGAAAAGTGAACAGAGCCTCAGAGAAATGTGTCACACCATTAAACACACCAAAATATGCATAATGGCAGTACTAGCTGAAGAGAAAAGAACAGAAAAAAATATTTGAAGAATTAATGGAAAACTTCCCAAACTTGATGCAAAGTATTATTAATCTACATCGATAAGAAGTTCAACAAACTCCTAGTAGTATAAATACAAAGAGATCCATACCTATATATATTATAATAAAAATCTTAAAGAGAAAAATCTTGAAATCAGCAAGAGAAAAACGATTCCTCACATATAAGGAAACTCCAATACATTTAACAGCTGACTACTTATCAAAAACAACTGAACCCAGGGACACTGGAAAAATAAGAGCAAATTAAACCCAAAGCAAGCAGAAAGAAGGACATAATAAAATGTAGACCAGAAATTAATGAAATAGAAAAGGGGAAAAAAAAAGAGAGAAAATCAATGAACTCAAAAGTTGGTTCTTTGTAAAGATAAAACTAGAAAACCTTTAGCTAGGATGATCAAGAAAGAAGACAGAAGACTCAATTTATTAGCATCAGGAAGAAAAGAGGGGGCATTACTACTGACATTACAGAAATAAAAATCATTAGAAAGTAATACTACGAGCACGAACAACAGTATGGAAATAAATTAAATACATAAAACAGAAAAATTCCTTGAAAGACACAACTACCAAAAGTGACTCTAGATAGAATATTTAGAAAATTTGAATGGACCCATGTAAGGTACAGGGATTGACTTAGTATTTAAAAACTACCAATTACAAAGTCCAAGCCCAGATGTTTCCACTGGTGAATTCTACCAAGTATTTAACAAGTAAATAACACCAACTTTTCACAAACTCTACCAAAAATTAAAAGAGAAGGAACATTTCTTAGCTTATTCTATGAGGCCACTATTGCTCTGATACCAAAACCTGACAAAGAATCACAAGAAAACTGCATACCAATATTTCTTGTGAATATAGACACAAAAATCTTCAACTAAATACTAGTTAACTGAATCCAGCAACATATAAAAAAGATTATATACCATGACCAAATGAGTTTATTCAAGGAATGCAAGGCTGGTTCAACATATGAAATCAATTACTGTAATACACCATAACAATAGAATAAAGGACAAAAATATCTAAGACAAAAAACACTTGACAAAATCCACCACCCTTTCATGATAAAAACACCTTAAAAATGAGGAATGAAAGGAAACTTCCTCAACCTTTTTTAAAAGATAAATTTTTCTGGATAAAAGCCATATATGTACCACAGCTACATTATGCTTAATGGCAAAAGACTAGCTGCTTCCCCCTTAAGATCAGGAATAAGACAAGGATGTCAATTCTTGCCATTTCTACTCAACATTATAGTGAAGGTTCTAGTCAAGGCAATTAGGCAAGAAAAGGAAATAAAAGACATACATATTGTTAATAAAGAAGTAAAACTATTTGTAGATGATACACATGTGTGTATATATATGTATATGTGAATATATGTATATGTGTGCATATATATAATATATAAAATCCTAAATTGTTCACTAAAAAAATATTGGAACTAATCAACGATTTCTGCAAGGTTGCAGGCCATAAGATCAATATGCAAAAATCAATTATTTCTATACATTAGCAATGAACAATTCAAAAACAAAATTAAGAAAACAATAGCATTTATAATAGCATAAAAAATAAAATACTCAGAAACAAATTTAACAAAAGTGTAAAATTGATACTCTGAAAACTACAAAACAGTGTTGAAAGAAATTAAAGAAACATATAAATAAAAGATATTCCATAAAAGAAAGAAAAAAACAAATTAAATAATTGTTTTAAGACACTGTAGGATACCTTTTTTAAACGTCTTCAAAAAACAAGAGTAAGGCAGAGAAGGGCGTTCCTTGCTTTGAGTTATGCTGATTATCAGCTTGATGGGCAGGATTTCTAGGGCAGCTAAATGTCAACACTTAGAACAACAAACATGAGACTTAAGAAAACATAACATATGACACACGTGGATGTGTTGTTGATGAGCACACCAAGAAATCCTAGACCTTCGGAGATTTGTGGACCTGATTCCCTTGAACCTCTATGAACTGTAAACTGACTTTCCAAGCTGGCTTGGTAATCACTACAAATCTAATCCCAAATGAATGAGAAATAAAGTAGAGGATCCGAGAGTCCACTCCAAACTTCTTAGAAATGCCCTGAGTCAATAAATACTATCATTACTAGTGAAGTAACTACTATACTTAAGGTTTTACTTTAGTGTCATCCTAATAGGCACTAAGATAGCTGGAACCATCCAGAGCCACTCTGTACCATGACAAGCCCACTCAAGTCCCCAGGCAAGGTAATTCACAATACAGTCATCTAGACTTGGACATTTATTATTACAAATTTCTTTCAGTAAAGTAGCTCGAGAAAGAGACATGTTTTCTAGTTCACTGTTGTGTCTTTGGGCTAATGGCACAGCTACAGCTTTATCTCAAGATCCCTTATAATGGGATATTTAAAATAAGTAACACAAAACCTCCAAATAGCTTTTAACTGAATGACTGGATGAGACTGTTTCATAATTCTAGTAATTAAATAATAGAAAACATTTATTAGGCATTTGTATCAAGCAATGTCCCGAGTTCTTTATGTACATCAAAGTATATTTTGTGAAATAACTCTCAATTCAGAATCCCATCCCTAGGTCAATCTCTCCCTTTCTGGCACTCATCTGGCACCAAACTGGCCATGGAGCTGGCATCCAAAGGAAGAGGGTAAGACTTAAGTGTTTATCCCACTTAAGGAAGGAAAAGCAAAAGGAAAGCCAGGTCCCTTCGTCCTGAGGAGTATTGCTAAAAGTCTAAAAGAAGGAGGCTGCAGAGGCCCAGGGCGGGGTCACTGTTAGATATATAGAAATGCAGGGCTCAGAGCACATCTGCCTCCTTTTGGGACTCTGGGAAGAGGTCACCTCGCAAACAAAGGCACACCAATCTAAGGATGACTGCATCCAAGTGGCCCCCTGCATGGGCCCCTGGAGGTCTGGCCAGGCCTTTGTCAAGTCCCATATATACTCCTGATCATACCTAACAGAGATGCACAAAACCCCTCACACATCTCACCACAGTTTTGGGTTGAAGTAGTAGATGTACTTCCCACCTGGTTTCCCAAAGTACCTTCCTCCCCGCTCATTTCCTTCATCATTATCTGCTCAGCTACTCTTTGATTCTGTCTAGTTACGGCTGTAGGTTTTTCCTAAAGTGCCATGTGCCCAAAAAATGCTGTTTGGTATGCCCCAGCCCCCGTGAAGCCCTCCAAACTGTCTGTTTATCAAATAGCTTCTCAGATGCCACCTCCTTCACAAGTCATTCCTGAAATAATTACAAGAAAGGGATCAAGTTCCTTGGCTCTCACTGAAATGTAGAGGAATAAACTATACCTGTACTTACTTAGTTTTGCAGAGTCATTAAGCAACAGGAGATACATAATTGTGTAGTTACAAATGAATACTTATGAATGCCAGTAATTATTCTAAAAGAGGAAGTATAATAAAGTATAATAAGAAAAGTACGTAATTTTATATCCCTTTGTATATCTCACTAAAATCTACAAAATTATAATGCTATCATTGAATAAACTATAGTGTTTTAACTCTAGCAAGATATGATGTCACAAAGCTGCTTCACATAAGTGAGATTTTACTTAAAAAAAAAAATAACTAGATAAAGCTTTCAGTTTTCTATGTACCATTTCTAAAGTATATTTGGATTAGTTTACCACATAGTAACCAAGTCAAGATTTGAAGCCATTATAAACATTGTTGGCTCAGTTTTGCCCCCTGCAGGGAGTATGTATTTCTTATTGAGGTCACTGCGATTTAAAAATATGTGATATGGAGGAAAACCTCAAGATAAAGTTTACTATTTTCAAATCCAATTTTGCCACATCAGAAGGAGGCAAAGCCTATTCTGATGATGGAATTTTAAGACATTATAAATCTGTTCAAAATAATTCAGTAGTAAATTTCATCCAGAGTGGCTTCATTTGGGGCTCTAAATGTAAAAACTGAATTACTGAATAAATTCTTCAAGGTATTTTAATAAATGATTTCTCAAACTTGTCTAATTATAAAAATATTCCTGGGTATTTTGTAAGGATGTCATGCTAGACCAGTGTTTCACAAACTTCACTTTATAGTGGAATTACTTCAGGGATTTTTTAAAAAATGCTAATGCTTGGGTGTGGGTCCCACTGCTCCAGAGGTTCTTATATAATTCATCTGGGATGAAGCTTGGGTTTCAGGATTTTTTAAAGCTCCCTGGTGATGATAATATGCAGCTATGGTTGAAAGTCAGTGAATTCAAAGCACTGAATCTGTGTCTCCAGGGGCCAGGCAAGAAAATCAATATATTTTACAAAAACCAGGTGATTCTTACAATCAAGAACGATGGGTAAACACTGATAGAGACCAATGTCCTCATTTTTCAAACAAGACATTACTTATGAATTGACTTGCTTAAAACCACAGTCAATCTGTTAAATTCTAACTAAGTCCCTTTGTGACACTCAAAACTTTTTTTTTTTTTTTAAGAGTGAAAACAATCGTGCTCAAGATTTGGAATGTGCCTTGTATGCTATTTCTAAATCAGATGAAGACATTCACAAACATTCAGCTTTGCCCATATGGAAGAATTTTGCATGCATTAAACGGTGACATTAAGTATGGTCATGGGAAACACGGTCCTTAATCCATAGAAGATGAGGCACCCATAGAAGTAGTGCTTCTTGGTTCAATGATGTGTACTTAATAAACCACCGCAATATTACTTGGAAATGATAACTGCAGTATCACAAATTATGTCATGTCCTAGCCTGGCTTTCTGTGTTACTTTAGATAGATTCCAGGTCAAAAACTTTTAAAAGAAGTGGTATCAACTTCCTGGAAACCACTGGAGATTGAAACCCTATCATAGAATCTCCCTTTCTTGCAGCTAATATAAACAAAAACAAACAAACAAAATGGCAAAAGCTAACAAAATAAAATGCATACTCAGCACCTAAAGTAGAAAATGGGCACGAACTCCTGCATAGTATTTGGAAATTGCAGCCTAGGAATGTAACAGAAGACAGTCACAGTCCCTCTCCCCCAAATGACACCGCGAATAAGAATGACTCATCAAAATCCTGAGAAGCTTCACTAATTCTCCATGGAAAGCTGGGGGTCAGTTCAGTTTATGGAGAAATCAGAAAATCTGGAGTAAAAGTCCTTACCTACCAACACAGCATCTCCCCAGAAAGCAGAAAAACAAAGGGAGCCAGCCATTGTGATCTCTACCAGATGGGAGGAAACTAGACAGCAAAGATGAGATGAGCCTCACGGCACAGGGAGTTATCCCCAGCATTCAACGGGGGACACAAGGAATATAAGAAAACAAGACTCTCCTCAAGCAGGAGGCTGGGCTGAAGCCTCTACCACCGCAATGGGGTTGGGGAGGGGAGGGACTACTGCTACAGAATGACAGGTAAGTGGGGGAAGCCAATGCAAGCACGATTCTCTAACAGCAAAGGTGCACCAGGGACTGTATGAGTAGCTGAAATGGGACAATCCTCCACTTTGCGTTTCGGATCATCCAATTTTCAGGGATACCCTCTTTGAAAAAAGAGAATGTTCGTATGACCAGATGAGTGGTCCTGACACAAGCCACACAAAGGATAACCTGAGAAACTGCAGAGCTCAGATCTTTTCATCAAAGCTGCCCAAATCCCAGTACTACTTACTCCCCTCATGATGGGGAGATAAGAGAAATTATATAATGTTAATATATCAAGAAATGGCGGCCTAAGTATATTAATCAGATTTTAAAGTTTTAAATAAAAATAATAAAATTGGAAGGAAATCTGTGTAATATTTAGTCTAAAATAACGACTATTTTTTTTTAAATTCTCATTAATGTTGTAAGGACAAAAGCTTCCAATGGAAAAAACAGGCAGGCAGAAAATCTCTTCCCCATGTGCTATGACACTTTGTTCAACATAAATTGAGTTTTTAACTCATTAAGACAACGTGTTTGGTGTAGAGGAACTAATAAAAATGTAATCCTCCTATTTATCTAGTGATATTTCCTGGCTCCTTGGCCATCCACTCCCTGAGAAATCCCGATTCTGCAGACATGCTTTAGTGACATGGCTTCTCTCAAGGTCCCAAATTAAAATTCCCTAAAAGAGTGGGCACAATGATTCAGGAAGTGTCCCTCACTGTGTTTCCCTAACTGTAATTGAGTACAAACAACTCTACAAAGGAACAAGAAAGCATAGACGATTATAGTAATCCCCTAGAGAAGAACTGATTGGATTACATGTATTACAACATCAATACACCTTTTCAGAGACATATAGTTTCCATTCCCCTAAGACTCGTCCACTTTATCCACCATACACCAATAACTTCTTTCAAGGAGTTATGCATGGGGGTTATTCATATTGTGTATTAATGAGCAGCATTAACTTGGTCTGTGGAAGGTGTAAAATTCAGATTTTAACACGAGTTGGTTTCTACAAGCAGATACAAAACCTATGAGAGGTAGTAATCTCAAAACCTAAACCAACTTGTACAAAAAAAAAAAAAGGATAAACAAATTACTTTCATTGTCCAATTTTTTAAAAATAGCTTTACTGAGGTGTAGTTGACACACAATAAACTACATATGTAAAGTGTACAATGTTTTTACATATGGTATAAGCCTATTGAATTATTAAGTAAACCTACATAATGAACATATATCCATCACCCTAATGATTCCTCTTGCTCCTTTGTAATTTCTCTACCCTGCCCTTCACATCTCTCCATCCCTAGACAACCATGGATAATGTCACAATAAATTCGTCTGAATTATCTATGATTATGTTTATATGAAATCATACAGTATGTACCTTTTTGTGTGCCTTCTTTCACTCAGGATAAATACTGAGGTTCATCAATATTGCATGTATCATTAGTCCTTCACTTAGTACGAATGAGAACTATTCCATTGTATAAATATACCACAATTTGCTGATCCATTCATCTGTTGAGAGACATTTGAGTTGTTTCCAGTTTGGGGGCTATTAACATAAAGCTGCTATGAGCAAATAACTAGGAGTGGAATGGCTAAATCATATAATAGGTCTATGTTTATATTTCTAAGAAACTGACAAACTGTTTCACAAAGTGGTTTTACCATTTACATTCTTACCAGCAATGCATGAGAGTTCAGTATAGTAATGTCTTGTGATTTTTAATTTGTGTTTCCCTAACGACTAACGAAGTTGACCATATTTTTATGTGTTTATTGGCCTTTCATTTATTTTCTTTGGTGAAGTCTATACAAATCTTTGTGTATGTTTCTAACTGGTCGTTTATTTCCTTATTATTGAGTTTTGAGGTTTCTTTATATATTTTGGATACGAGTTCTTTATCAGATAAATGATTTAGAAATAGTTTCATCAGTTCATGGTTTCACTTCTCACTTTCTCAATATCTTTCAAAGACTAGAGTTTTTAATATTGATGAAATCCAATTTTGAATTTTCATAGGAGTTTTAAAATTAGTTTGTCAATTTCTCCAAAATTCTGTGATTTTTATCAAGATTATGTTGAATCTATGGATTAATTTGGGGAGAAGAGACATCCCACAGTATTGAGTCTTCCAGTTCAAGTAAACAGTATATGTTTCCATTTATTTATGTCTTCATTAATCTTGCTTGGCAATGTTTTATAGTTTTTACTATATAGGTCTTGCACGTTTTTTGATCAGAATTATCCCTGAGTATTTCATATTCATGGTACTCTAAATTATTTTTAATTTAGGTTTTCAATTGATCACTGCTAGATACAGATATACAACTGAATTTGTACATTGATCTTGTATCCTACAACCTTGCGAACTTATTTTCTACAATGATGTCATCTGTGAAAAAAATGTTTTACTTCTTCTATTCCAATGTGTATGACTTTTATCTTTTAATGTCTTATTGCCATTGCTAGAACCAAAGAGTGCAATGTTCAATAAAATTGGTGAGCATCACTGCCCTTGCTTTGTAACTGATATTAGAATTCAGCTTTTCATCAACGGTGATGTTAGCTTGAGGTTTTTTGGAAATGCCCTTTTAACAGGTTGGGGAAGTTCTCTTTCATTCTCTAGTTTGTTGTCAGTTTGTTTCAGGAATGGATTTTGGGTTTTGGATTTTGTCATATAATTTTTCTACATCTATTCAGATGATATGATTTTTTTAAATGTTTGAATATGGTGTTACATTGATTTTTTAATATCATGGGATAAACCTCAAGTGGTTATATTATCCTTTCAATATATTGTTGATACACTGCTAAAATTGTGTTGAGGAACTTTGCAACATGAGAAATAGTTGTATGTTACTTTCTTTTCTTGAAATGTCTTTTTCTGGTTTGGGTATCAAGGTAATTTGGCCTCACAGAATGAGTTGGGAAGCTTTAACTCCTGTTCAGTTTTTTACAAAAGTCTGCATAGAATTGGTATTATTTCCTCCTTAAATGTTTGGTAACATTTACCAATGAAGCTAGCTGAATCAGGATTTTACTTTATGGTAAGGTTTTTAACTACAAATTCCATTCATTTAATTGACATAGGGATATTCATGTTATTTACTTCATCTTGAATGAAGTTTGCTGATTTACGTCTTTCAAGAAATTGCTTCATTTTTATTGAGTTAAAGTTGTTTATAGTATTGCCTCATATTTCACTTATATCAGGAAAATCTGCAGTGATATCACCTCATATTCTTAATATTGATAACTTGTCTTTATTACTGATCAGTGTGGACAAGGGCTTATCAATTTTATTGATCTTCTCAATGAACCAGCTGTTGGGCTCAATTTTCTCACTGTTTCTGCTACTTAATTTATTTTCACTTTGAACTATTTTTTTCCTCCTGCTTACTTTTGATTTAATTTGCCTTTTTTTCTAGGTTTTTAATGAATAGCTGAGATCATTGATTTGAGATCTCTCTTCTTTTAATGTACATTGAAAGCTATGAATTTTCCTCTAAACACTCCTTTAGTGGCACCCCACAAATTTTGATATATTGTTTTTATTTTAATTCAGTTCAAAATGCTTTCCAATTTCCCTTTTGACTTCTAATCTATGGGTTTTAAAAATGAGTTACATGGTTTCTGAATGTTTGGGTATTTTTTAGGTAACTTTCTGCTATTGATTTCTAATTTAATTTCATTATAAACTGAGAACATACTTTGTATAACTTGAATCCTTTTATATTTATTGAAACTTGATTTATGGCTCAGAATATTATCTTGCTAAATGTTCATGTGTACTTAAAAAAATGTGCATTCTCTGTTGTGCAGTAGAGTGTTCTATAAATGTCAAGTAGATCAAGCAGATTGATGGTGATGGTGTTGTTCAAATCTTCTATATTCTTACCGACTTTCTATCACATCAATTATTGAGAGAGGAGTACTGAAATCTCCAACTATAACTGTGGATTTGTCTATTCCTTCTTGCAGTTCTATCAGTTTTTATTTCATGTATTTTGAAGCTATGTTATTACACATATGAATGTTTAGAATATTTATATCCTCTTGATTAACTGACCTTTATCATTATGAAATGACTTTATTTTTGAAACTAGTCTTTGCTCTGAAATCTACTTACCTAATATTAATTTAGTCATGCCAGCTTTTTTTAAATTAGTATTAGCCAGCTATTTCTTTTTCCATCCTTTTACTTTTAATCTACTAGTATCTTTTATTTAAAATAGAATTTTTTATAGGAAGTATATAATTGCATATTGTTTTTCTTATCCTAACAATCTCTGCCTTCTAATTCAACTGTTGAGACCATTTATATTTAAATGATTATTGATATGGCTAGGTTTAACTCTACCAACCTCTATTTGTTTTCTAATTCATTATTTCTTCTTGGTTCATTATTTCTTCTTGGTTCTCTATGTTCTTTTGCTGCTTTGAGAATATTTTTTCACTCCTTTTATCACCTTTTGTTGGATTAGTTATAACTATATTTTTAGGGGTTGCCCTGGTGTTTACAATACACATCTTTAACCTATCAAAGTCTATTTTCAAGTAATATACTACTTGACAGAAACTGTGAGAATTTCTCAGCCTTTGTGTTACGGTTTTAATATATTTTACCACCACATCTGCTATATACACCACAGGACATTGTAATTATTTTTTGTTCCAACAGCCAGTTGCTTTTTAAAGAGATTTAAATACTAAGAAAAAAATCTTATATACCGGGAGTGCCAAGTGGATACTTTGGTCAACGTTGCTCAAGCAGTAGTTTGCTGTAATCAGAAGTGTCAGAACGCTGATGGTAACTTTGAGCACCTCTTGTAATTGCAAAAATCAAACGTGACTTGTATTCATCTTTTGTTATTGGTATGTATTGAGCATTACAATTTTAACACAGTTTTCCTTTCTTAATATGTGTATACATTTTGGGGGGGCACCCTCTGTATTTACCCACATACTATACCCTTATATAGTTACCTTTTTGCTGTTCCTCATTCCTTTGCATGGATTCCTATTTGTACCTGATATGGCTTTTCTTCTGCCTGAAGAATGCCTTCAAGAGGCATCTCTTGCAGTGCAGGTCTGCTGGTAATGATTTCTTTCATCTTTGTATGTTTGACAAAAACTTTCTTTTGCCTTTGTTTTTCAAAGTCATTTTCCTGGATATGGAATTCTAGGTGGAGAATTTATTTTTCTTTTAATTTCAGTACTTTATACTGTTCCATTGTTGTTTTCACTTGCACTATTTTTGACAAGAAATTTGTCATCTGTATCTTTTTTCCCTCTGTACAAAACGCCTTTTTTTCTCTAGCTGCTTTTAAGATTTTCTCTGTACAATACCTAGTTTGGAGCAATTTGGTTATGATGTTTTTGATGTAATTTTCTTCTTGTTTCTTTTTTGGAGGGTTCATTGATCTTCTTGTATTTGCTTTTAAGATATATTCGCCAGGACCAGAGCAGCATTGAATCTATGGCTAATATTCCCCACTACTGAGGCAGGACCATTCTGAGAACTCTCATCATTGTCCCACAGATTCCGTGGTTCTCCATTCTGGTCTGAGGGAATCTAACGAGCCCTTCTCTCAGGAATCACTGTCTTTTGTTACCTGATGCCCAATATCTTGAAACCATTTCATATATTTCATTCTGGTTTTCATTTCTTCTCAGGCAGGAGGGTTACACTGGTTCCTGTTAGTCCATCTTGGCAAAAAACAGAAACCTCAATTTTGTTTGAAGCATTATGAATTTTGTAGAAGATCACAGACATAAAGAAATTCTGGATATATAAATTCTGAGGCACAATCTGAAATGTATATACCAAAAAGATTTCCCTAGGCCAGAAAACAAAAAAATGCAAAAATAGCAAGCATCCTTTTCAACCAATTGGTGTAAAGTACCCAGTTATCATTTTCATATTGAACAAATGACACAATATAACATAGTTCTAAAGAATGGAAATATATTACTTCCTGCATGATTTTATGTGTCACTTAAAAATATTGTGGTGAAGTGCATGCTTTTTGCACTTAATCACTTGTGTTCAAATCCTTCTTTATTTATTATATGAGTGAATTTGAGCAAATTCCTTTACCTCTTTGTGACTCAGTTTTCTTATTTGTAATCTGATGTTTTTAAAAATGATTATCTGTGGGTTAATTCCTGTAAAGTCTTTATCACAGTAAATGTTCAATAAATGTTATTTTTCCCAGTATTAACATAATTTTACATTGATACTAATAATTTAATTCATGCATACATGAATCATAGTCTGAATGAAAAAATTATACAAAAGCAATAGACCCATTGCTATTATCCAGCTGACATGCAATGAATTCTCCTGAATGGTGGCTCTGCCTTCAGCCTCTCCACCCTCCATTCCTTTTTGTCTGCCACTCCAGATTCACCAATGTAGAGAACTACTTTCAAGCACAGAAGTCCTTCATAATCCTTCTCCCCAGTGCCTACTGAGCAGAGGGCAGCCTCTTGACTCTGGCATTCCAGACTTTGTGTAGTAGTCCAAGCATATTCTTCAAGCCTCATCTTCTACTCTTCTCTTTCACTAACTGTGTCTCACAGCCACACCAATGAATAAGCCTCCATGAACATTCAAGGACTTTTATTATATCTACCCCTTTTCACCCTATTTCTTTTATTGGACCCCCTATGTTTATGTAGTCACATATATGGTTTGTCTTCCATGTACTGCGCTGTGTGGAGTAGAGGAAACACACAGGTAATTTAAGATAAAAATTTAAGATATCATTTACCTCTGCTCTTCACAGGCTCACAGCCAAGTAAACAACACAATGATGAAGGGAGCTATTCTAGAAGGATGGAATATATACAGGTATGATAAAAGGAAAGCATGCCTAAATTTTTGCCTGAAAAGTAAGGTGCTGGGGTGCTGTCAAAAAAAACTTCAGAGAGGAACTGATCTCTTGTCTGTCTGAAGACTCCTTTGATCTACTTCTATTAGATTTAGCAATATGCAAGTCTATTGATTACAAGTACCTTGGGAAAAATAAGCTCTACATATACTATGTTAGTTACACTGTAAAATGCTTAGAACAGGGCTCTGTGCATAGGGAAGGGGGAAACTAAGACTAAAAAGACCAGTTAAATAGTGAGTAACTACTGACAGCAACACTGGTTATTTACAGTAGAAACATGTCAAAACAAAATAAGTAGGATCTAAAAATTCAACTGCATAACATGCAAGATGGTAATAATGACAAACAATATTTTTCAGTTGATCTGTATTATCACCAGAAAAACCCACAAAATTAAATTATGAAACTTATATTTTCACAACTGATGATCCATCTTGACCTGAGACAGTCCCAGTGATCCTGAACAATTTCCTTCATCCATCAAGACAATTTTGTCTAAGATCTTGGCTTTATTTTTCATAGTTACAGCTTATCATTTATTGAGCACTTACTCTGTGCCAGACACTGGCTAGACACTTTATCTCTCATTTAATTCTCATCTCTCACATTCTCAAGAATGTGAGCCTCTTTTAAAATATGCTATACTTCTACTCTTAATAAAAACAGCATTAAACTTTATTTGCATGACTTAAATAGTTGAAAAAATCCTTTTATTCCCCACTTAAAATTCCATTTTTCAATATTCCATTTTGAATAACCAAACCACCATATCTATTGTTTTGATAACTGTGAGTCCAACTAAAAGAGATTAGCATCAATGATTATCATTTACTGGGTGCCAGGTATTACACTAAATCATTTCAGGCTCACACAACTATTTCAAGGTTGACACAGTAGACACACATTGTATATGCAGAAACAATGATCAAAGAAAACAACCACATTTCTAAGGTCACACGAGTCTTAAAATTAAATTTGGATTCTGACTACACCCTATATTCCTAAAACACAACAAATACCACTTTATAGGTGCCTACCATGTGCGGGCACTATGCCTATTATGTGTCAAAACTTAACACGTTACTTTCAATCTTTCCAGCAATACCATGAGGTAACTACAGGTCCACAATCCTTTACCTGAAACCCTTGCAGATAGGTGTTATTTAGGAATTTATAATGTTTGAGATTTGTGAAATATACAGTGTATATTACATAAACCCCCTCCCCACACACATGCACATTTTAATAATACTTACTTTTGGCTAAATCCTATATAACATTTCATTATATTTAATTTGTGTGTGTGTGGTAGCTTTGCCTAGTTTCCATGCCAGTTAACATTTAATGTCTTCCAACCTGATCTTGAAATTGGAAAACAGGAAAATATTTAGGGAGTTACACAAATATGAAATATTCGAGTATTTTTATTTTGCATTGCAGGTTCCCATGCCTCTAGGTAGGGTAAACCAAAAACAAAGAAAATATAAAAAGAGGCACTTAGAGCTGGAATAAATGGAAATACTGCTTTAATTCATTTATAAAAGGAGTTTTATAAGTAACGCATCTGGGTCTATCAAGCTGCTGACACATTCAATCTTTTTTTTCCACCCCAATAAACTTTAATTTAAAAAAAATAAGAAAAACCACATTCAATCTTACTGCTCAGATCTAAATAGCAAAGAATGAGAAGTGAAAGCCCTGGCCTCTCCCAGGTCAATCAATGAATCAATTTTTCTCCCAAACTTAGACCCTTCCTCCTTCCTTTATTCAGCCACACATCTATGCTCCAAGCCCCTGTCTTCTGCCATCTTTCACTTTCTTCTTCCCATCCTTTCTTTCCACTTCCCACTGTGTGCTTTTTTTCTCTCATTCTCCTTCCCTTGTGTTCTTAATGGCATTCAAGATAAGGATGTTGTCTGAGCTAGCGCCAAAAAGTTAAGTTCTCACAGATCTTGTGGTATTTCTCTGATGCCCATTTAAGGCTAAGTTTAGCTTAGAGAGTGCAAGGTTATGAGATGTTCTTAACAGGCTCACAAGTACAGAAATGTGTGTGTGCTCTGTGCATACGCAGGCACACGTGACTGTGACATCTACGGCTGATAACATTCTCTGTTCCTTGTAATTCATCTCACTAAATCTTCAAAGGGCAAAAAAAGGAAAAACAGGGAGATACCTTCTTTCTATAAAGCAAGTATCAGCTCATGACTGTGGTAACTGGCAATTAATTATGGAGTTTAAGTAATGTTACTTAAAATAAGATTCAATCACAATATATCTTAAAACATCAATACAGGAATTAGTCCAATACTGTTTTTCCCATGATAATGAGTTGTGTTTTTTTTGTTTTTCATTGCAATTAACTGCAGGGATACTTTTCTAATTCTGTGTTAATCAGGAAGCATTTCTGAACTCGCACACAAATTTGTTCCTACTCCTATTACAGTATTTACTGTGTCATATTACATTGCAATGTTTAAAGTAGATGACCAGTTCTGTTCTTTAAAGAGATAATTTGCTTCTCATTAACAGGGAGTATTTACTGTTTGTCTTGTAACTTGAGTTTCGAGTACTTAGCCTAATACTTAATAAGCACTCAAAAGATATTTGATAAATATTTATAAATAAATTTGCTTTAGTTACCCTCCTGTATATTCTAACTTGACATTAAAATTAAAAAGAAATGAAATCCCAAATCCCACAAGTAATAGGAAAAAAACTATAGATTTTTACAAGATTTTGGAATGGGGGAAGGCTTTCTAAACACAATACCAGATGAATAATTACAAAAAGCCTTCTTAGAGGGAAGTGAACATATCAAAAGCTTTAAATGTTCACAAACTCAGCAACTCAACAGTTACATTTCTAATATATATCCTAAAAATAAAATCAAGGATATAGATTTATCGACACAAACATTTATCAT
This sequence comes from Rhinolophus sinicus, assembly GCF_057876585.1. Classification (NCBI taxonomy): domain Eukaryota; kingdom Metazoa; phylum Chordata; class Mammalia; order Chiroptera; family Rhinolophidae; genus Rhinolophus; species Rhinolophus sinicus. The sequence goes on from NC_142503.1 coordinate 88,842,289, forward strand.
AGGATTGCTAAAATATAAACAAACCAACAAAATTAAAAGAAAACCTAGCAATGACCCTAAATGTCAAATAATAGGAAATATAATTATGGCAGGCAGCTCTATTACAGTAATTGGGTTTAAGGTCTTAAATCAGACTGTTTTGATATCCTCCCCCTGTCCTTAGACTCCCAATGTTACCATAAGTGTGACCTGGGCAAAGTTTTCTCATCTGTAAGACCGAAAAAACAGCTTTACAAACATTGTGTGCTCATACAGAATGTAGTTGCCTAGTCTTCATGTTACAACATTCGTGCAGCTTTTACCATCTATAACACAATATAATGTATTTCACAGCACAAAAGGAGAATCAAGATATAAGTACATTTCATGTTACAGAACAGGCAATTCCAGTAAGAATGGAAAGATCCCATTCTTTATAAATACTATGTGTGCAGTAGAAAAAAAGACTCAAAGTATACTCTCCAAAATGTTAAAAGTAATTCGCTCTGAATGGAGAAATTATAAAATTATGAACTGCATGATTGCATTTTTCTTGTTTTTATCTTGTCTTACTTTTTTAACAAACGTTTTAGTTTTGGTAATAACATTACAGTGGGAGGAATTTCTTCTAAAGAGTACTGCTTATACATTTCTTGGATGTATCAAATCTACCGTAAATAGAAGTCTGCATAATATCAGCATGTTCTCTCACCATGCTTTCCTGTATTTCTGGTCACACTATTAATTTGCTATGTTCCTTGAATGTTCATAGGCTGAACAAACCCACCCTCCAAACACCCTGTATACTTTGTAATAAATTGCAAGAGCATGGGGAATTAATGTTGATTAATAAGTATATCAGTTATTTCTGAACAAACTTGTATCTGATGTACATAATTCCCAGAATCCAGGAAAACCCTAATTTGCCTGTCTCCACTCTTGTTCTTGGACAATCTGCATAAGGTCTGAGGAGGTTTAATAGTTGTCAGTTACTTTACCTCCTGAAATGTGGGTGGATGAACATAAAATGTATAGAATAATTAAAGAGCTTATAATTAGACTTCAAGTTGTTATCATACAAACCTGAGTGGTAGGTTGTGGTTGACTCCTTTCAGAGATACCACCACCATGTTCTCACTGAATTAATTCGACAGTAAGGGAGGTGCCATCCATCTGTTAACTGCCTAGCTTAGGCCTGCAATCATGCAGAGTTTGAACAATCAAGACTGACAATAAAACACTGTCTCATAATGGAGTGTGTGAGTGAGTGAGAGACCTGTGACTGGGGGCATTCAAGCAGAGGCTGAGTGATTCCTTCTCGACATGCTTTTGGATATTGAGTTCATGCATTAAGTTCTACAACCAGATGATTTTATGGAAGTTACCCTGAAGTGAAATAGTTGCATTTTTCATTTTACATAAAGGCTTGAAGGTTTAGGTTTCGTAAGCTTTAACATTTGCAAGATGATCTCACTTTTTTCCATCTAGGTTCAGATTTTAAACAAGAAGTTTTCTTTAAAATGCCATAGTTAAAATAGCTATGTTACCCAAAGCAATATACAGATTTAATGCAATCCCCAACAAAACCCCAATGGTATTTTTTTTAAGTAAAACAAAAAATCATCATATTTGCATGGAATCACAAAATACCCCAAGTAGCCAAAACAGTACTGAGGGAAAAAAAAAAAAATAAGGCTGAAGGTATTACACTCCCTGACTTCAATTTATACTACAAAGTGACAATAATCAAAACAGCATGGTATTGGCAGAAAAACAAACACAAACCAATGGAATAGAACTGAGAACCCAGAAATAAACCCAATATATATGGGCAGATAATTTTCAACAAAGGAGCCAAAAACATACACTGGAGAAAAGAAAGCCTTGTCAATAAATAGTGCTGGGAAAATTAGAGACTCACGTGCGAAAGAATGAAACTATACTGCTATCTGCCATCATGTACCAAAATTAACTCGAAGTGGATCAAAGACCTAAATATAAGACCTGACACAATAAATTGCGTAGAAGAAAACTCAGGTACTAAATTAATGGATGTTGGGTTCAGAGAGGATTTTATGAATATGACCTCGAAGGCAAGGGAAGTAAAAGCAAAAAATAAATGAATGGAACTATATCAAACTTAAAAGCTTCTGCACAGCAAAAGAAACCATTAACCAAAAAAAGAGGAGATCGAATGGGAGAAGATACTTGCAAATAACACCTCTGATAGGGCTAATATCCGAAACACACAAAGAACTCAGACAATTCAACAAAAATACAAACAATCCAATTAAAACATGGGCAGAGGACCCGAACAGACACTTCTCCCAAGAAGACATACAAACAGCCAACAGATATTTGAAAAAATGCTCACCTTCACTAGCTATTAGGAAAATGCAAATCAAAGCCACAATGAGATACCACCTCACACCTGTTAGAATGGCTATTACAACAAGACGAATAATAACAAGTGTTGGAAAGGCTGTGGAGAAAAACGAACCCTCATACACTGTTGGTAGGAAGGTAAATTGGTAGAGCCCCTATGGAAAACAGTATGGAGGTAGGTTCCTCAAAAAATTAAGGATAGAACTGCCATACGACCCAGCAATTCCACTTCTGGGTATCTACCCAAAAAAAATCTGAAAACATTTATCCATAAAGATATATGTACCCCTATGTTCATTGTAGCATTATTCACGGATGCCAAGACATGGAAACCTCAGTGTCCTTTGATAGATGATTGGATAAAGAAAATGTGGTACATACATACAATGGAATATTACTTGGTCATAAGAAAAGATGAAATACTGACATTTATGACCACATAGACAGATCTTGAGATTATCATGCTAGCGAAAAAAGTTAGACAGAAAAAGTCAAAAAACAAATGATTTCACTCATATGTGGGATATAAAACTGAAAGCAACAAACGAACAAAACAAACAAAATCTCAAAGACATAGACAACGGTTTAGTGATTACCAGAGGGTAAGGGTGAAGAAGGGATGGTAGAAGAGGGAAAAGGGGATCCATATGGTGATGGAAGGAGAACTGACTCTGGGTGGTGAACACATAATGAAATAGATGTTTATAGAATTGTACACTTGAAAACTATATAATTTTACAACCAATGTCACCCGAATATATTTAATTAAAAATTTTTTAAATATGTCAATAGATTAAAAAGCAGATCTTCAATCGTCCTTTTTAAGGTATTATTTACTGAAAGATGTACATTTTACCAAGAAATATACCATATAATTTCATTAAGCATAAGGGTATGTATTTGAAATTTTACCTAATTTACACACTTTTTTAAGGAAGTCATACTTACAGGATAAAACAACTTGTAGAGTAACTCATGCATAATTTAAAAGGATCTAGGATATGTTTCTAAGAAATGGTCCTTATATAACCTTCAAGGAAAATTCAACTACAAAGTAAGATTTCAACAATCATTTAAGTAAAAGAAATTGAAACAGGGACTTAGGGTCGGCCAAATTTATGAGCAAGTAATCACTGTATTTTGTCCAGAAACCCTTAGGTAAATTCATTTCTTGCCTGCCCACCCCTTCCAAGTTTCCACCGATATTATATAATAAGGTGCATTTTAAGTGTTACGGGAAAAAAAACATCCAGTCTTGATATATAATGCTGATTCCATTTCTATGTATTCTCAAGTACATATTAAGTGCAATATTTATCATTTTTCAAATGGCATCTGTTTGGAGAGAAAAGCAAAAAGAATTGAATACTTTCATGTGCCTTGGATAGAGCTGATCTGTCTGCATTTTATAACTAGCATGTGGCCACAAGAACTCTTTTCTTAAAGCTAAGTATAAAAGGTCATTGTATATTTCAGGAAGAGTGAGAAGAGAACTCCAAAGAGGTTCAGCTTACCCAGCACCAAGATTCAAGTTAAATACCATAATCATGCCAGCCGTTATTTATCACTCAGTCTCTGTCTCCAGTCCAGAAACCAGTCTGCCAGAAGCCCAGATAGCTGAAAAAGCAGCCATATTTTATCATAGAACTAATCCCCAGAGGCCAATTTAAAGGAAAATTAGATGTGTTCTACATTAAAGAGGAAAAATCTGCCTAATTTTACAAGTGTTTTTTTTTTTTTTAAGAGAACAAAGAACATACATTTTGAAATCTAGTAATTGAAAAAGACAATGCAAACTAAATGTTAACAGGGCACACGAACCTACTCACTAACACAACATAAATAAGTTATTCCTTCTGTATCTACGCAGACAATGTTTCTTGAAAAAAATTATGAACTCCCCTTTTAACAGTCTGAGCTATTATACATTTAAAAAATACAATTGAAAATAGCTTTTAAAGTTCATGGATGCAATATAATAGTGGAAATTACTAACTCCTTCTTTAGAAGAAATGAAGTTTTAGAACTTTCTCATCTGAAGGGTAGTAATTAAAAAGATTTTTAATAAACAAACCCACATTTTAAAAAATATCCTTCAGGCCAATTTATTAACTAATGAATTTTGTAATTTCTTCTGATAACATGCTACTGTACATGTGAAATATATGTAGGTCTTTATTGGGTTCCCATACATTTAGTAAGGACTAACAAATCTAATGAATGAATAACTGTTGAAGAACAATGATGTCATGGCTGGAAGTCTCTGGGATGAAACTGCCCAATTCCTTTGCCAATTCAATTTGAAATCTGCTTAAGGATGACAGAACTGCAAAGTTTACATGACTGCCAGAAAAATGGACATCATCACCATCAATTATAATTATGTTTGAAATTTTAAATTTATTTTCCATTCTATGGTGTGTAAATAAACTTAACATCATCTAGGAACTTTGTGTTATTCAATACTTAACAACTTATCTTTTTATGCTAACATTTCATAATTAATTTTTCTTCCCCAAATAAAAGCATCTGGTAAAGACATTTAAATTTATTTTAAGTGTAACTATAAACTCTGTCATTTGTGGAATGTACTTCAGTTGCAAGAAATCTCAATTACCTTAAGAATAATATAAATATCTTGCAAGTGAATGTTAAAAGACTGCATACATCTTTTCTAACTTCACCATATAATTCTAAGGTCTCAGTTTCTTCTCAAGATTTAACCTGAATACCAAGACGAAATTTTTGTCAGTGTAATGAGTATAATTTTTAAAATATAAGGTTTCTTTGCAATTCAAAGCCTTTATACGTGTATAAACCATCAACACTACTTATCTGTAATATTTCAATGACATAACTTCATATACTCTAAAATTTTGCAACAAAGAAAGTGCTATACAACTTTAGATGCTATGACAAGCCCTGGAAAAATAAATTGAGGATGTATGTAATCATGCATGATTATGTAATATTGCTTTTAGTTTAAGCGTACTCTTATGGTTCAGTGCTAAGTAGTTATTTACCACATTTTATAGAATTTAACTTCTTTGGTTACCATTGGTGCCCATTTGCTACCAGTACATTAATAATAGTTCACTTAGTGCATCAACACAGGGATTTTCAGTTGTCCACAGGACATGAGTTTAATTGCTAATTCAAATTACGGTAAATTGGTTTCATGCTGGCTTGACTGACCATTTACATGAATAAAGTGGACAATGCTGGATGCCTACCCAGCATCCATTTCCCCTACTATCCCTTTTCTCCTGCCCAACAGAAACTCTGCTGGGTTCAGATACCAAACTCTCCCCTCCATGTGTCTTTGGGGAAGCTTACATTATCCCCTGCTCCAAGGTCAGGTCTTGGTAAGTCTGCATTAAACATATTAGTACCACCCCACTTCCCATGCACTGGTTCAAAAACTCAACCTTAAGCCATCCAGCAAATGGACTTATCATTGGCCCATCATTAGAGGAGCGTTTGCTCTCTCTAGATGTGAACAAGAAAGCTTGTTGCCTCAGTTACTGCTGGTAGTCATCTTACAACCACAAAGAACTTCAAGGTAGGGGAAAACTGATACACAAAAAAGGAAAGGGCCAAGAAAAGTGGAGTAACAGAGTGAAGGCCTTGATTACCTCCTACCTAAAGCCCACTAGCTCTGGACTTTTTGTTGTGCAATGTAATATATTGCCTTATTGATTAGGGAAATTTATACCATTTTTGTTGGTTTTGAAGCCAAGAACATCCTGACATTATTATTTTCTTAACAGAGGCAGCACTCCCAACAGCGACTCCCAATTTAAATTAAGCACATTATTAGAATATGCCATCCATCACTCATGTACAATTAGCCTAGAGACACAGTTCCAGATTTGGCCTCCTGAACTGAGGTCACTCTGGTGGAAAAAACTAAGACGTTTCTGCCACTATTAGCTGTATCTCAAAATCTTACCGTTCAAGCAATAGACATAATTAAAGAAGAATGAAAACATTATTTGATTTGAAGAATTTTCACTGGATAACAAAAAAATGACACATTTTTGCATAAAATAGACTTCTCCAAAGGGAGGTTCTCATTTCTCTTTTCTTACCTCTTTCACACTGTGGACCAGTGAATCCATAAACACAAGCACAGCGGTTGGGTCCAATACAACGTCCACCATTCTGACATCCATTTTCACAGACAGCTGCACACAAACACAGCAAGAAGTTCATTACATAGTGAATACTCAAGTATATATAATAGGGTGGAGATGTAGCCAATAATGGATCTTACGTCCAAAACACAAGTTATGACTCACATTATGTATTGAATAAATATGTTTACAAGTACAGTGAGACAAAGTCTACAAGATTCATGTAAGTCACATTGTTAAACAAGCATTTGGTAAAAGATGTTTTTCTAAAAAAAATCATAATCACTAAACTGTTGTCTGTGAACACACAATGTGAGATATAGATGATGTATTACAGACCTGCACACTTGAAACCTAAGTAACTTTACTAACCATTGCCACCCCCATGAACTTTGATTTAAAAAAAAAATCAGAACCACAATAATTGAATGGCTCTAATGTTCATATAGTCAGAAAATAACTATTCAATCCTCTGTTTCAGTTCTATTTACCCTATAACCTGTCTTCATAGGTAAGGAAGTGAGTAAAATGTGGGGAAGTAGGAGAAAAGAAGGCAGACTCTAAGGAGCAGAGAGAAGAAGAATGAAAGAAGGGAGACTGTCATATGGAAAAATAAAGTGGATATGGCAATAAAGAAGCAAAAGTCAGAGGAGAAAAAGCCAAGAAATGAGGGTGGAGGGGTTAAATAAGGACAGGGTAAAACTAACATGAAAAATGGGGGAAAATACCATCAATTCAGCAATAAAATACCAAGAGAAATAATTAATGTGTTGAGAGTATGTGTAGGGTGTAAAGGAATAAAAGGGGAAAACCTCACTATGTCAGCACAATAAGTTCTTTCATATAAAATTAAACCACAGTTCAAAATTTTTACGTAATGATGACACACATGTGCAGCACATACTCTTTCACTCCTTTTTATCTGTGACGGGGAGACCAGGATTTGGGATTCAGTCGTCCCAGAACTGAATGCAAGCAGCTCCCCCCTCACTGCACCGCCCTCAGTGTAACAGCTCAGCAGCCAAGACTCGTGACAAGAAGTCTCCTAAAAGATCACTTTTCCGATTCCTTGAAAAGTAAGTATTCCTGTGAACCATACTGACAACTGAATTTGAGAATCATGCCTTCTCCAAGAGAAAATACTGATACTAAGAGCACGTCTCTCAATCCACCCACCTTGTTGAACAGAAACACGCTGTCCTCATAGATGAAAAGGATTATATTCTATGACCTGTGCCCAAAAATAGGGTTTAAGACATTAAAGGGAAGTGAAGAAGCAACTCACATTTATGTGCACTGCAAGTGAGTTAACTATCAAAAATGAGGAAGGCAGGGGCCGGCCCGGTGGCTCAGGCAGTTGGAGCTCCGTGCTCCTAACTCCAAAGGCTGCCGGTCCAATTCCCACATGGGCCAGTGGGCTCTCAACCACAAGGTTGCCGGTTCGACTCCCGCAAGGGATGGTGGGCTGTGCCCCCTGCAACTAGCAACGGCAACTGGACCAGGAGCTGAACTGCGCCTTCCACAACTAAGATTGAAAGGACAACAACTTGACTTGGGAAAAGTCCTGGAAGTACACGCTGTTCCGCAATAAAGTCCTGTTCCCCTTCCACAATAAAAAAAAAAGTCTTAAAAAAAAAAAATGAGGAAGGCAATTAGTAAACTGATATTTAAAGATGCAATAATGCTGTTTCCTTAACCGGGAGTACGGAACTGGATTACCTGCCATCACCATCCAGAATGCTTGGAGTGGCTTCTGTTCTGCTGACAGAAGGTAGACCAAAACATACTTCGAAACAAAAGATATCGTCACCTTAAAGCATCATTGTGCCAGTGGCCTTAAAATTCTTCGTCTGCATCAGGGTTTGCTCAAACACAAGGACTGTATACATTTGCATAACCATGTTTCTCTAGGAACACCTTTCTGCTTCTTTAACTGTCCCAAGCTGAGTTCTACAAAGCACTTATTGCTCACCACTACCTGGAAATATGGGTTGGGCAGTAAATTCGATGAGAAAATATAGAGGATAAAAGAAAGGGAAAAAAGTCGTCAGAAGCATGACAATGGTGGGGGTGGACAGGAACTCTGGAAGAAAATAGAAACCTGACAGAGAACTTGCAGTAGTGTGTAACAATTGCCAGGATTTGAAGATTTTGATTGCTAAAATGATATACTGCAAAAAGGCAACACTCATCTAATGTAATTAATTATAATGTGAGGAATTTCCTTGAAATATTACCAAGCTGTAAGAAGTGTAAATGAAAGTCACTTTCCCAGACATATTCTTTCATCAGACATCTGTTAGCCTTTAAAACATGTGTGGGAAAAAGCATTCACGATTGACACTCGGGGTCTATCCCAGGGTAAGTGGAGGAAGGGCTTCTCTCAGGCTTTTCCAAAACACAGCTTCCAAATGGCAGGTAGGAGAACAGGGCGGGAGAAGCCTGGCGCTTCTCCTGGAAAGAGCTCACGTGGTGGATGGAGATTATGCCTAGTTTAACCTATCAAGATTAGACTAACAATGCCTCTCTTATCATTAATTTTTTGGAAGTTTGGAAAACACAGTTATTGTTCATAAGAAAAAATTTGTTAGCATGCAACATGGTTTTATTTTATTTTGTTATTTTAAATGAAGTAAGCAATTTTTTTTATTTCTCAATTTTAATTTTCAGTCTGATAAATATCGATAGATATATGATAACCCATGTGAACAAAAGATCTTCAAGAACCTCAATAATTTAAAAAATGCAAACGGGTACTGTGAACAAAAAGGATGAGACCCCCTGATATAGCCATTTGCTTACATTCCTCTCACAGGAGAGTGAGCTCATCCAGGACAGGGACCAGAGCAGTCTGCTTTTGTACCCCCATCATCTACTGTAGTATTCGATGTACTACAGACACTTAAAAAAAAAAAAAAAAAAAAAAAAAGATACTGCCATATGTCAAAATTTCACAGCCTTTTTTTCCCACTGTTTGGGGAGGCAGAATGATTCAGTGAACAGATCAGGAGTTCTGCTGTCCCCAGCACGTCCTAATCACAACACCTTTCCAATCCTCAGCCTATAAAATAGTGTGAATGGGCTCTACCTCGTAGGAGTGCGAGGATTAAATAAAATGGTGTCTAAAACAACGTGCACAGTCATTGCATATTAAAGTTGTGCTACAAGCCTTCGGCCCCTTCCTCTTTTACACTACAGAGTATTTTTATGAGACACAAGACTTACTCTACAACATCCAAAGTTTACCCTGAACAGCAACAGCAAAAGAAGAGAAGTAGACAATACATATAAAATTGGAACAGCAACAAAGAACGGTCATTTTCCTACTCTTGAATGAGTAATAATAAAAGTTATTTTATAAAATAATTTTTTTTGGTAACAAAACATAACAGAAACAGAAATTCATGTTAACTGGAGTTGGAAAGAAACTTGAACATGCCTAAATTTCCACCGTGGAAAGAATGCTGACCACCCAAGAAGAAAAAATACTTACACCTGGTATGGGACAAATCAAAAGGCAAGAGAGAAAAACACATACTATAGCTGGAAATATGAGCTGGTTTCTAAACTGCCTACCACAACCTGGGCAGAAGGGAAAAGCGTACCCTGTTTCATATTGGTCTGCCTGTGAAACAGAACACTGATCATGTAGTGTAGAAGCTTGAGTGTTTTTATTCAATATTTACTGAGCACCTACTTTGTATTAAGCAATATGATAAGTATATGTTTTTATTAGACAGACTCCTCTACCACTAACATAGGTACAGACACTTGGACGTATTATGGTTGCTACTTCTACACAGACATATCAGGTAAAAATAGCATGCTACACCAGGTTAAAACGTGAAAAAGAAGAAACAAAAGCCTATTGTTTTGACATAGGAAATATGAATCTTTGCTATGGATTCTGCCTTCTTCCTTTGTCTTCCAGGATACTACACTCTCCCTGTTTTCCCCCTATTTCATTGTCTACTCTTTCTCACTCTTCTCTACTGGCTTCTCATCCTCTTCTCCATCTCAAAATGTTGGGCTGAATCAGAGCTCTGGCTTCAACCCACTTCTCTATCTACACCAACTTCCCAGCGATCTTCGTCTAGGACTATGATTAAAATACTACCTATATAAAAAGTCAATCTATATGCTCTCAAATTCCTATCTCTGTCTCTGACCTCTCTCCGAAGATCTCAGTTCATAGATCTTTCCACTTGGAGGTCTAACAGACTTTCTAAACTTTCAACTCCAAAACAGAACTCTTGATATCGCATGTTCTCAATACCACTCAACCCCCATCCAACCCACTCCCTGCTTAGTCTTTCCCGTATCAGGAAATTACATCACCATTCAGCCTAGAGCGCCACCAAAATCCTCGAGTTGTCACTATGGATTTTTGCTTTTGCTTTTTTTCTGACCCACCACACCCATTCCATCACCGTGCACTTCCTTCCATAGATTCTACCTCCAAAACACAAGCCGACTCTAATCACTTACTACATCCTCAATCACTACAGCATCACTCACCAACACCACTGCAGTGGCCTCCTAACTGGTCTTTTCATTTTCGCTCTTGCTCTTTCTACGATCCAGTTTCAACACAGCAGCCAGAGTGATTTGCTTTTAGAATGTCAGTCAGATAGTATCACTCCACTGCTCAAATGTCCTAATGGCTTCCCCTAATATTGAGGGCATCATCCAAATTTCTTTCCTTAGTCTATAAGGCCCTATGCCTCAATCTCTGAACTCACCTCCTACCATGTCCTTTCCTGCAGCCACATGGGTCTGCTTACTGTTTCCAAAACACAGGCGTCTATTCCCACCACAGGTTCTTTGAATTTGCTTTTCTCTCTGCCTAGAATACTTTTCCCATAGATCTAAAAGCACAGATTCAGGTTTGTGTTCAAAGTCCCCTTCTCAGAGATCCCCAGTGTAAAACAGTAGAGAACTGCTTATCCTGACCCAGACTCTCTCTCGCCTACTCTGCTTTATTCTTCTAGAACTTCTCATTACCTAATTCTAGGTATTTGCTTTTTCATCTACTTGTTAATTGTTTTCCTCACCAGAATACAAGCTCTGTGAGGCTGGAGCATCATCTTTTTGCTCACTGATATACTCCCAGCACCTTGCACAGTGTGGGACACACAGTAGTTAATAAACATGGCTGAACAAAATGAAAAGAGTGCTTTCTAAAGAATGCTTTCTACATTCCTGGGAAAGCAGCTAAGCAGTTTAAATGTTTTATAATCCTTTGGCACCACCAGTATTTGCTAACAAATACTGGGGGTGCCAAACAATGTATACACATGATTTGTATTCATCTTTTGTTATTGGTGTATGTTGAGTATTACAATTTTAATACAGTTTTTCCTTTATTAAAATATGTATACATTTTTTTAGCAACCTCTGTATTTCCAGAACTTCACTGGACTCACAAGCTGAAAACGGTTACATTCCTTACTCTCAGTACTGTAACACATTCTCTATATGAAACAACTTAGACTATGTCTTCCTAAGACTCCTTCATAAGCTGATATGTACTACCATGTTTCCCCAAAAATAAGACCTAGCCAGACAATCAGCTCTAATGTGTCTTTTGGAGCAAAACTTAATATAAGACCCAGTCTTATTTTACTCTAAGACCTGGTCTTACATAATATAATATAATATAATATAATATAATATAATATAATATAATATAATATAATATAATATAATATAATACAGGGTCTTACATTAATTTTTGCTCCAAAAGACACATTAGAACTGATTGTCTGGCTAGGTCTTATTTTCGGGGTAACACAGTATTTATCTTACCTTTACCTTCTATTTGCTGACTAATGAATTGTGTTAGTTACATATTCTGCTTGTATCATATGTTCTATTACCCCGGAGATAAGCGTTAGGCAAGGATGACTTCATCTCATAAGATGATACCTAGAAAACAAATTATCAGGTATACGCTGCTTTTCTGACCCAGTGCTTTTCGCTTTACCCTGAGTGGAAAATGTGGTAACATCACTATGGTCGGACACAGGGGCAGAAGAACATAAAGGCAACTCCTCCAGGAAGAGAAACTACTTGCCATCCCCCAGCTTCCCATTTCTGTGTGAGGAGCAAGGAAGGGACACACCCACAAGAGCTCTTTCTGCAGAACCTTCAGGAAAATACAGACATACACGCATCTACCCTATCCAGGTACAGCAGCTGAATTCAGGCTGAAAGCGGCTCATTTCAGAATAGATTTGAGCAAATACTCTGAAAGATGACTTGAAGCAAGGCTGTTCCTCCTGTAGTTCTAAAGTAATTACGATTGTTTTCCCCCTGCAGAATGAAAAGCTGAGTTCGAGAGGATAACTTTGTCTTTTCTGGCTACTGAACTCTGTAAAAGAGAGATGATCAGCTCTCCTCACACTTGTGTAGTATAAAAAAAGGTACAAATCTGCCTGTTCATATTCTGATCACAACAGACGTTTTTTCTCTTTTATGATTATAAACTGGAGTCCACTGTGTAAAATTTGGAAAAACCTGAATGTATGAAAAAAATATAGATTTTTTTAAAAAATCACCCACAGAAAAAGACACTTTGCTACAATTCCTGCTCTACTGTTGTCCAGCTCTTTCTTGCTCTCACCTGGCCAACCCTAGCCTAAAAAAAAAATCATTACATTGGCAACTCCTAGTTTTCGCAAGAAAGCTGGCCTCAATGCACTGTATTCCATTAAATACTTTAACACTCCATTTCCCAAACTTCATTCAATCTCAGATTACTCTAACAGTGTTTGCCATACTTAAGGACCACTACACAAGAGGCCTGCAAACTGTGACCCACAGGCCAGATCTGGCCCACTGCCTGTTTTTGTACTGCCCAAGAGCTACGAGGGGATTTTACATTTTTATGTGGTTGAAACACAAAAGAAGAACGTTTTGGGGACAGTGAAATTTATATGAAATTCAAATGTCAGCATCCACAAATAAAGTTTTACCGAAACACAGCCAAGCTCCTTCATTTACATGCTGTCTCTGGTCACTTTTGCACTACTGGGGCAGAGCTGAGTAGTTGGGACAGAGTCCACACAGTCTAAAATATTTGCTGTCTAGCCTTTAGAGAAAAAGTTGGCCTACTCCTGACCTTACCAGAATGTTTTTCTTTAAATTGATTCACAATTCATTTAAAATTATTTTAAAAGAAAGCTTTATAGCACTTATAAACAGACAGCTATAATTATCCAAACTAGAAGGCAACCTTAAAAATAACTTCAACAACCACAAGGAAATACCACTTTACATCTATCAGGATACCTATCATCAAAACAAAACAAAACAAAATGCAAAGCAAAGCAAAACAAAATAAAACAAAAGGCAAAGCAAAACAAAACAAAAAAAGCAGAAACAAGTGTTGGCGAGGATGTAGAGAAATTGGAACACTTCTGCACTGCTGGCGGGATTGTAAAATGGTGCAGCCACTATGAAAAATGGTATGGCAGTTCCTCAAAAAATTAAAAATAGAACTACCATATGATCCAGCAATTCCACTTCTGGGTATATATCCAAAAGAACTGAACACAGGGACTCAAATGGATGTTTGTGCACCAATGTTCACAGCAGCATTATTCAATTCACAATAGCCAAAAGGTGGAAGCAACTCAAGTGCCCCTCAATGAATAAGTGGATAAGCAAAATATGGTACACACATAAAATGGAATATTATCCAGTCTTAAAAAGAAAGGAAATTCTGACACATGCGACAGCATGAATGAACCATGAACAAAACTATGCTAAATAAAATAAGCCAGGCACAAAAGAACAAACACTGTATGATTCCACCTATATGGGGAACCTTGAGTAGTCAAATTCATAGAGACAGAAAGTAGAATGATGGGTGCTAGGAGCTGGAGTAAGAGAGAAATGTGGGGAGTTAGTACTTAATGGGTACAGAGTTTCAGTTCTGCAATATGAAAACCGTCTGTAGATAGATGGTGGTGATGGATGCACAATGTGAATGTACGTAATACCACTGAACTGTATTCTTAAAAATGGTTAATGGAAAATTTTATGATATATATTTTTTACTACAATTTCAAAAGATTTTAACTGCAACAAAAGTAAAGTAAGTTTAATTTAAAACAAGCTGGATATTCTTGCACACCTAACACTCAGTTTTCAAAAGGTGGATGAGCAATTCTTAGGGAGCCCTTGAAGATTAACAGCAAAACTAGACTCTGCCTACGATGAAATATAAATGAAGTGAAAAGGGACTTTCTTTTAATTATGATTCAGCTTTCTTTAATGTCATGTCCTTTCACTCATGCATACTTAAAAACATGGGGATTCCCGTAAGAGTCCCACAATTTGGGGAACACTAACCTAAAGTATTCCCCAATGAGGTGTCACAATCCAGGAGCTACAATCCTTGCATCCTTGCCAAAAAGTTGTTTCTTGATTAGCACAGGATATTCTCCAGTGAGTGAAAACAAGAGTGTTGCTGGATAAAAGCTCCTTCTTTCACAATGACACATGATTTCTAAAAAATCATTTCATAGCCTTGTACTATGGAACTAAATAATTAAATATATTTGAGCCAAAGACAACTTATAAGACTGGCTCTTCTAGGGTCAATTCTGGGATATCCTAAAAAATTGTGTGTGTGTGTGTGTGTGTGTGTGTGAGAGAGAGAGAGAGAGAGAGAGAGAGAGAGAGAGAGAGAGAGAGAGAGAGAGAGAGAGAAAAGAAAAACAAGTAAATATTTACTGGTGATATGTGTCAAATTTGATGAAGTACTGGTGGTATTCAACAACATCAATACTATAAAACACAAAAATCTTTAAGGAGTTAGAAAAAATCTTATAGATAAAAATTAGAAATCCAGTTTTAAGGTATGGCTTACTACATAAAATTCCTTTCCTAAAGGATCTTAGTCTTTACAAGACCTTTTAGTATGACTCAGTGTGAAATTCCCACTCAATTTAATTGTTTCTAATAAATCAAGTTTATTCCCATGTTCCTTACGTTGTCCACAATAAGTTCCAATATATCCTTTCTGACATTGGCAGTGGTCATCTGCACAGGTCCCACCATTCATGCATCTCACACTGCACTGCTGAACTGCAAAGAACAAAAGATATAAAAATTATCAATCACCAAATTTATAGTATCTATAAGGGTTATAAAACAGTACTAAATATCCAATTCAAGGAAAATACATCCTACAGAAGTAAATGTGATGACTCCAGCATTATCTGTATTTCTTTGTTGTAAATGCTCACATGAGCAAATGTTACAACATGTTATTAAGTATGTGCTTAAAATACATTAGACTAACCGTGTTAAAGGAAATAAATGTAAGGTGACCGGTAGCATAGTTTGTTTCTAAGATGCAGGTATCCCTGCAGAATGCTGGGGCTGAATGCCTGCCACAGGAGCCAAGTGCCCTGGCATCATGGTGGACTTGGTATCCACTCTCATGGGGCTTACATTCTCAAAGGCAGACAGATAAAACACAAGTAAACAAATACCATGATGTCATTATAGATTATGATATGTTCTCTGAAGGAAACTATGTTGTGAAGGAGGATAGCCTAGAGCCAAGAAGGAACCTGGACACAGGAACCAGACAAGGCCACTCTGATGTAACATTAGACTGAATTCTGAAGGACTAGAATGAGCCAGGCATGAGGAGTACCAGGAAGGAACCTCACAGGGAGAGGACCCAGCAAAGCAAAAGACCTTGGGGTGGTATAGGGTTTCCTTTGACTAACTGAAAAATTCACATGATTATAAAGAGGCAGATTGGAAAGAGATAATCTTAGAAAAGTAGGCAGTGGCCAGCTAGATAATGCAAGCCTCCCCTGCCATGAAAGGGTTTGTATTATATCCCAAATTCAACAGGGCATCATTGAAAGGATATAAATAAGACAGTAAAGTGATATGATTTGTTATTTTTAAAGATCACTCTAGCTACTTTGCAGAGAATGGATCTGAAGAAGGGAAGATTAGAAGCTAGGGAACCCCTCAGGAAGTTACTGCCATAGTCCAGGTGAGAGATAAAGGTGGCTTGAACCACATGGTAGCAATGGCGAGGGAAAGATGGATTTGAGATATATATTTCCAGTAGAACCTGCAGGTCTTATTAAAAAGCGTTGATGTGAGGATTTCCAGTCAAGATGGCAGAGTAGTTAAATGCTGTGCTCACCTCCTCTCAGGACCACATCGATTACAACTGAATGACAGAACAACAGTTATTGAGAATCACCTGAAGTCTAGCTGAATTGAAGCCCGATAACTACAGCAATACAGAAGAAGCCACCTTGAGACTGGTAGGAGGGGCAGAGACGCAAAATGAGCTGGTTCAATACCTACCTGCATGTGACCATTGAAAACTGGGAGGGATATCTCAGCTGTGGAGATCTCCCCGAGGAGCAAGGGGTCCCAGCCCCTCCCCAGCCCAGGCTGCCAGTGCTGGGGAGAGAAGTCCCCATAACTTCTGGCTGTGAAAACGAGCGGAGATTGTGGTTGAGTGAGAAGGTGGTGGCTGCACTCCAAGGCGCTCCTCCTAAAGGGCCTGTGCACTGACTTAGTTGCTCTGAGCTCCAGTGCTGGGGCAGCAGCTTGAAAGGCACCAGGGACATACAGGTGAAACTGAGTTATCTAGCTTCAGGGTGAGGGCTGGAGGAACAGCTTCTTCAGGACAGAGGAGCTGGCAGAAGCCATTATTTCTTTGTTGAACACTCCCCCTCCCCTGTGTCCAGACACAGGCAGATGCTATATCTGAGTCTCCATCAAGCTAGCTATCACATTTCGTCTAGCTCACCCTAGTGATTCCCTAAGAGTACACCCCACCCAACTTTTGGGCACACCCAAGCCCCTTACAGTGGCATTTCCATATAAACAGCCTACCTTGGCTCATGCTACAAATTTTCCTAAAATCTCTCAAAGGTTCACAAAACCCAAATAAGAAGCATCTGGCTGCACTGCTGAACTGCAAAGAACAAAAGATATAAAAATTATCAATCACCAAATTTATAGTATCTATAAGGGTTATAAAACTGTACTAAATATCCAATTCAAGGAAAATACATCCTACAGAAGTAAATCTTCTGACTCCAAAATGAGCTGGAACAGCTCTAAGCCTCGAACAAGCAGCTGACTGAGCAGCTCTAAGCCTAGAACAAGCAACAGTCAGCCTTGGTTTGCTGCTCGGCCTCTCAAGACACCTTCAAGCATAGCATGGGCAGAGGCCATTTGCAGATTGCTTTGTGCCTCATGTCAGGTGGCCCCAGGCAGGGCACAGGCTACAGCTGAACTTGGCCTCCAGCAGGTGCCCTCCCAGGGGGCTTCAGGGTTGGCAAGCCCAGTGGCCAGCTTTGGACTGAACTGGAGCATCACCCGGCTGCCTTCAAGAATGACACCCCCAAAGGGCAGACTGAGCAGGCACAAGAGCCCTGCTAAAGTGAATCTTTTTCTGTATAGTCAGCCCCTGCACCACAGCTCCTCCACTGTAGCCACGGCCAGTCCTCACAACCAAGGAACTTGAGGGTCGATCCCTCCTATTGACTTGCAAACAGCAACCAAGGCTCAACTACAACAGGAGGGCACACACAACCCACACAAGGGACACATCTGGAGCATCTGGCTCTGGTGACCAGGGAGACTGCATCGCTGGTTACCACAGTAGGTCCCACAGCACACCTACTACATAAGGCCACTCTACTAAGACTGGTAGGCAAAGCAGCCCTGCCTGACACACAGAAACAAACAGGAAGGCAGCCAAAATGGGGAAATAAAGAAACATGTCCTAAATAAAAGAACAGACCAAAGTTCCAGTAAAAGAACTAAACAAAATGGAGACAAGCAATCTACCAGACGCACAGTTCAAAACACATAGGATGCTCAGTGATCTCAGGGAGAACTTCAAAAAGAGAAAGAAAAAATAAAAATGGAGATAGAAAATAAAAAAGAACCATTCAGAAATAAAGAATACAATAACTGAAATGAAGAATACATTAGAGGGAATCAACAGATTAGATGGAGAGGATTGAATCAGTGATTTAGAAGATAAGGTAGCAGAAAACACCCAATCAGAACGGCAAAAAGAAAAAAGAATCCAGCTTTTCTGTCAGTTTATGCCGCCAGTAAGCATTGTTAAAATTTCCCTTCCCACGGTCATCATGTCTAAGTCAGAGTCTCCTAAAAAGCCTGAACAGCTGCTGACGCACTTCATCGGAGGTTTGAGCTTTGAAACAACTGATGAGAGTCTGAGGAGCCATTCTGAGCAATGTGGAATGCTCACAGACTGTGGGTAATGAGAGATCCAAACACCATGTGCTCCAGAGGCTTTGGGTTTGTCACCTATGCCACCATGGAGAAAGTGGATGCAACCATGAGGGCGAGGCCACACAGGAGTATGGAAAAGCTGTGGGACCAAAGAGGGCTGTCTCAGGAGAAGATTCTCAAACCCCTGGTGCCCACTTCACTGTGGAAAACATTTTTGTGGGTGGTATTAAAGAAGAGACTGAAGAACATCACCTAAGAGATGATTTTGAACAGTGTGGGAAAACTGAAGTGATTGAAATCATGACTGACCGAGGCAGTGGGAAGAAGAGAGGCTTTGCTTTGGTCACCTTTGATGATCGTGACTCTGTAGACAAGATTGTCATTCAGAAATACCACACTGAATGGCCACAACTGTGAAGTAAGGAAAGCCCTATCTAAACAAGAGATGGCTAGTGCTTCATCCAGCCAAAGAGGTCGAAGTGGTTCTGAAAACTTTGGTGGTGGTCAAAGAGGTGCTTTTGGTGGGAATGACAACTTTGGTCGTAGAGGAAACTTCAGTGGTCGAGGTGTCTTTTGTGGCAGTCGTGGTGGTGAGTATATGGTGGTAGTGGGGATGGCTATAATGGATTTGGTAATGATGGAAGCAATTGTGGAGGTGGCAGAAGCTACAATGATTTTGGCAATTACAACAATCAATCTTCAAATTGTGGACCCATGAAAGGAGGAAACTTTGGAGGCAAAGCTCTGGCCCCTGTGGTCGTGGAGGCCAATACTTTGCTAAACCACAAAACCAAAGTGGCTGTGGTGGTTCCAGCAGCAGCAGTGGCTATGGCAGTGGCAGAAGGTTTTAATTACTGCCAGGAAACAAAGCTTAGCAGAAGAGGATGCCAGACAAGTGACAGGGAAGGTACAGGTTACAACAGATTTGTGAACTCAGCCAAGCACAGTGGTGGCAAGGCCTAGATGTTACAAAAAAGACATGTTTTAGACAATACTCATGTGTATGGGCAAAAAACTCAAGGACTGTATTTGTGACTAATTGTATAACAGGTCATTTTAGTTTCTGTTCTGTGGAAAGTATAAAGCATTCCAACAAAGGGTTTTAATGAAGATTTTTCTTTTTGTACCCATGCTGTTGATTGCCAAATGTCATACTCTGATCGTGACACTGAATGAATGTGTCTTTAAAAAAAGAAAGAAAGAAAAAAAAGAATCCAATAAAATGAGGATAGCTTAAGAGACCTCTGGGACAACATCCAGCATAACAACATTTGTATCATAAGGGTGCCAGAAGGAGAATAAAAAAAGCAAGGAATTGAAAACCTATTTGAAAAAATAATGACTGAAAACTTTCCTAACCCAGTGGAAGAAATATATACATACAAGCCCAAGAAGCTCAGAGTCCCAAACAAGATGAACCCAAAGAGGCCCACACCAAGACACATAATTAAAATGCCGATGGTTAAAGACAAAGAGAGAATCTTAAAAGCAGCAAGAGAAAAGCAGCTATTTATCAACAAGAGAGCTCCTATAAGACAGCTGACTTCTCAACAGAAACTTTGCAGGCAAGAAGGGAGTGGCAAGAAATATTCCAAGTGATAAAAAAACAACGATAAATAACCAAGATTACTCTACCCAGCAAGGCTTATTATTTAGAATCAAAGGACAGATAAAGAGCTTCCCAGACAAGAGAAAGCTAAAGGAGTTCATCACCATCAAACCAGTATTATAAGGAATCTTACAGGAACTTCTTTAAGAAGAAAAAAAAGAATAAATATGAATAATAAAATGGCAATAACTACATATCTATCAATAATCACTTTCAATGCAAATGGGTTAAGTGCTCCAATCAAAAGATAGGGTGGCCAAATGGATAAAAAAACAAGACCTTTACATATGCTGCCTACAAAAGACTCACTTCAGATTGAAAGACACAGAGAGACTGAAAGCAAAGGGATGGGGAAAAGATATTTCATGAAAGTAGAAACGGAAAAAAAAAAAAAAAGCAGTGGTATCAATACTTATACCAGATAATATAGACTTAAAACAAAGGCTGTAACAAGTAATAAAGAAGGATCCAGTAATCCCACTTCTGGGTAATTAACCGAGGAAACCCAAAACACTCCTTCGAGGGGACACGTGCATCCATATGTTCATTACAGCATTGTTTACAAATGTAAAGATGTGGAGGCAGCCAATTGTCAGTCAGTGGAAGAATGGACAAAGAGGAGGTGGTACATATATACAATGGAATATTGCTCAGCCATGGAAGGGAATGGGTTCTTGCTACCTGCAGCGGCATGGATGAACCTAGAGGGTATTGTGCTGAGTGAAGTATGTCAGATAGAGAATGACAGATGCAATGTGATTTCCCTTTTATGTGGAATCTAAAGAACAAAATAAACAAACAAACAAAAAGAAACAAACTCATAGATACAGAAGACATTTTGATGGTTGCCAGACAGGAGGGGGTTTGGAATTGGTGAAAAAGGCGAAGCAATTCAGAAGTACAAATTGGTTGTTACATAGCAGTCATGGGAATGTAGAGTATAATATAAGGAATATAGTCAATAGTATTGTAATAACTATGTATGGTGTCAGATGGGTACTAGATTGGGGTGATAGATGGAAGGAGGGTTGGAGGACAGGGTAAAAAAGATGAAGGCATTAAGAAGCACAAATTGGCAGTTACAACATAGTCATGAGGATGTAAAGTAAAGCATAAGGAATATAGTCAATGATATGGTAATAACTGTATAGTGCCAGTTGTGCACTAGACTGGTCTGGGGATCACTTCTTAAATTATATAAATATCAACTACTATGCTGCACACCTGAAATTAATATAAAATAATATTGAATGTCAAATGTAATTTAAAATTTTTGAAAGGGAGGAAAAAGGTGAAGGGGAATAAGAGTTTCCAATTTCCAGGTATAAAACAAGTAAGTCATGGGGATATAATGTACAGCATGGGAAATACAGTCAATAATATTGTGTAGCGTGATACAGTGTCAGATGGTTGATGGACTTACGGTGATCACTTCTTTAGGTATATAAATGTTGAATAAATATTGTAGACACCTGAAACTAATATAACGTTGTATGTTAGCTATATTTTAATAAAAATCTTTTTAAAAAATAAAAAGAGTTGATGTGAGAAAAAGAGAAGCAGTTGCTTAAGTACTGGGTAGATGGCAGTGTCATTTGCTGAGTCAAGAGAAATTGTGGAAGAAGCAGACTGTGACCAGCAAAGTTTCAGGCTACCAAATTCAGATGCATTCAGGAGATGTCGAGTAGGAAATGGAACATATGAATGTGAGCTCAGTGGAAGGATCTATGCTAGAGATTGGTAGGAGTGACCAACATCTTGGCAGTAGTCAAAGACATGTATGTAAATGAGTTCACCCACAGACGACAGAACTCTTGGGAACACCAAACTTTGAATGGAAAGCTAAAGAAGAAGACACAGAAAGGACACTAAAAAATAATAACCAAGAAAAGAATTGTGGGCCATTGATATTACGTAAGTGAAGGGAAAGGAAAGCATTTCAAGAAGATAGTGGTTAATGATGATGAATAGTGATGAATGCTTGAGGGAGGTGGAGGCAGGATGAGGACTGAAAAGAACAGAAAAGTTCCTGATGGAAAGGGAGTGAATTCATGGATCCCCTACTAAATTAAATACCATAAACTGAGCCAGTGAATGTTCAGCTGCCCAGGTAGAGAAATTAAGAAGTTGAACTGTAAAATTTCTCTAGGACTGAGTTTTTTGCTGAGGGCATATAGGAGAGAGAGAAAAGAATAGGATAATGAAGATACGGGTAAGAGTGTCTTCCAAGCAGTCAGACAAGGGAGTAAAGGAAATTAATTTGCTAATCACAGTGATCGAGAAAATCTCAACGAATTTCGAGTAATTGCCATCAAAAGGCTGTGAAAATGACAGATTAGTTTCAAAGAAAGTGAAATGAGTTTTAATCAGAAGTTTCATCAGAAGCAATGACATTTCTTGTATAAATTTTGAATCTGATATTCCTGAGTCAGAGGAATTCTCTATTACCTTTTTTTGGGGAAACTATGTAGAAAGAAATGTCAAAAGTTTAACAACTTCATACTAGTTTGAGGCAGACATAATGATGTATTTAGTTATTGTGCAATTAAATAAATAGCATCTGCTTCCTCCTTGTTATTATGTTATCTTAAACTCTGGCCTAAAAGATTAACCTTGGACCTTAAAAACCCAATACTTTCTAAATGGGTTGTGGATAACACAATCTTAGTCCACTGTTACAGTGATCTTACAGAGTTGTTGGGAGTTAATATGTGTAAAGCAAAATAAGTTAATATATGTAAAGTATATGGTCAGTACACAGTAAATACTTGTTGTTTTTTCCTAACCTTCTTATCTCTTCCCTTTAGTTAATCCACAAAACAGGATATGAGCCGCAGGAATTAAGTAAAGCAATAAAGAGTCTAGGGTTTGAATCTATAGGTTCAGGTATCAGAACGCCTGGATTCAAATCTAGGTTACCTTGGGCAAGTTACTTAATTAATGTGTGCCTCAATCTCCTTCTCTGTAAAATGGGGTAAATAATACTATCTCACACTGTTCATGTGAGGATTAAATAAATGATAGAGTCAAATACTTAAAAGAGCACCTGGTACATTGAGAAAACCCAGTAAGTTATAGCCATTAATCACAAAGAATTACTTCTCCACTGAATCCAGGCTCTTACTGCATAAACTCATAGCTTCTGGGCCAGAATTAAATCGTTTTTCTTAATGAAAATCATTACCTTATTACCCCTTAGTTTTTGGTGGCAACAACTAAGTCAGCAAAGATTTTTACTCCAAAGATTAATACTGACCCAGCTAGTGAGGAAAATAATCATGGATTTATATCCTCATTGAAAAGGACATTTAGAATTTATTCAAGCTTAAGGATAGTGCAGTAAATAAGGTCACATAAGAAACATACTTGATTTTGATCCACATGTCGGTGATATTTGGCCACTGGAACAAGTACACATGTTAGGACGGGAACAAAATCCATCTCCACAACTATTTCTACAAATTGCTGTAGAAAGCACAATAGGGAAGCAAATAAATAATTAGGTAATAAACCACAGTTTACAACACAAGAAAGTTATAGTTAAAAACAATAAGCCTGAAAAACTAAGATATAAAATATGTGATATATAAAGTCTGATTTCAGATTTGCAATGAAATTACCCATTGTAGACATGAGAAGAAGTTTCACAATATCTTTATGATAATGTGCAAACAAATGAAGCTATTTCAAGTTCCATAATCCTAATTCTTTAACTCTCCTATCAATAGAGGTCATCTTTTCCATTCAATGCAAAGTTTATATGCAGAATTCACCCCAAGAAGATAGTCTTGACCCTAGGAGTTGGGAGGGTTGAGGAAACCCAGAGGTCCTGCATATGCTCAGAAAACACAGCCCACTCTGTAAAGGACCTTCACAGGAGACAGAAAATGTGAAATTGGCTGAGTTGGAGACTCCAGGCCCTAATGACTTGGCCAAGCCTCAGGGGTTCAGTGCACATTCCTTCTCGGCTGGTATCTGACCTGCCCCATCATCAATCTTTGTTCCCCTTAATAATTCCCTCTCTCCTTCCTCCAGCCTTTCTTCTCCCATATTATCTCCACAACCTAGCCTATTCCTGCTGCTCAGAAAAGCTGCTGCGACATTTTGATGGAGGGAGAGTCACAGCCTCCTGCAGCTGTGACCTCCGCGGTAGGAGGGTCATCGTGGCAAAGAATGTTAGGCTCACTGACACAGCACATACCATGGAGCCTCAAAATCGTTAGCTGAACACATTCAAATGGGGAGGCTCTCCCATACTTAATCAGTTCATTTAGGAGCTGAGAGATTTATCTCTATACCCACGAATGAATTTTCTTTGTCCACAAAAGATATGTGCTTTAATGCTCCATGACTGGATGCATGAAGACAAGAAGAGGAGAGTCTGGGAACGCCCCGAAACTAGCTGTACACATCGATGCGAATATGCGTGTTCATATGTCTTGTGCTAGGGAAGGATCTCACAACTTTCAAAGGGATCTGAGCCCCTCCCCAATCATGTGAAGGGCATGTTCTGTAGAAGCAAACTAACTCTGTAATTGTTTCTCTTCTCCAGACTGCCTTTTGACATCCACTTGATATGGCCAGCAATGTCATAGATCATGGCATGAAGATAGAAAACTGATTTAGGCAAGGACATGGCTCCTACCATGGAACTGACGATTCTTAAAAAACGTACTAGTGTTTCTGGTCACCAGTAACTTCCCAATGACAAATGTTCACTAAAATATTGTTTTAATTCAAAGCCCCCTCATCTCCAGCAGGCAGACATTTAGTCCAGGCGTCGGTGATACACAAAGTGCTCCTGACCCAGGTCCTAAACCCAAAGAAGATCTGATGTGCTGGAGATCGGTTGTCCTCAGACAGATGCCTGTCATGGCCACAGGTACGCAGACTGCATCTACGGGCCAGTGAGAAGCGAGAGTGCTTAGGCCCTTTCTCCTCACATGTATCTCAGACGGTGGTATGCCTCACCCAAATATCTGTCCCTCCCACAATCACACAAAACCAGGAGATCCAGAAATACTGCAGGGAGAAAAAGAGAAGACCTGGGTGTTGGTGTTTCAGTGATGCTGGGAGAAGACGCATGGCACAATAAAGACTATGTTGTATGCCTGAAGCTAATATAACATTGTATCTCAACTGTAATTGAAAAATAAATTTAAAACATAAAAACAAAAAACGAATAAAAACAAGACTATATGGTATGCAAGAAGTCTGAGGTTCAGTTCTTGTTCTGCCACTGATCCACTGAAAGTTTGGGGTGAAAAAACAAAAAACAAAAAACACAACTTCTCTGGGTTTAGTTTTTTCCATTGGTAAAATACAACAAAAGGATTACACTAGAGTGTTCTGATGTCTCTTCAGGTATCAAGCGCTACGATTCTGAGCCAACCCCTTCCCACTGTGATTCCACTGATCAAAATGCCCTTTACATCATAATTTCACAATAAATAAATTAATAAGCAAACTTTCCCATTGCTTCATTTTCTAACAAGATTGAAAAAATCTATGAACATTGAGAAAGTCAATTCCATCCTTTCGGAAACAAATATTTGGAAGCTTGGAAGGACTTCAGCGATCTTTGCAGGGCACAGTTAAGAACAATAACAACAAAACACAGAGACTGAAATCAAAATGCACTAGGTTTCCAGTAGTTTGAGAAATACATTTTTTCTTTTAATATCTTCTTTTCCTCATGAAGCCTGGTCAAGGCCAAAACATTAAAATTTTAGAAGTTGCTCATTTTAATATCTTTCTACAGAGAAGGAATGCTGATGTACAAACGTATGAGAAAATTAATCTTTAGTCCCCGTTTTCTATTTGTATTTTACTTGTCCTATTTTTGTATGTGGCCTCATAGTTTTTCTTTTGTGAAATGGTGGAAAGTCAATAAATATAATAAATAATTTATTATCAGAAAATCCTGGAATCAAAATTGTTGATTTCAACTATCGTGGTTTCAATTTGGTTTTTATCTTCATATATTATCATTTAAAATGTCAAAATAATTAGGCTACTGCATTTAATGCAGAATATTAAAAGTTAAAATTTAGGTGAGATTCATACAAGAGATTATAAAGGCATTATATTCTCCCTCTATTTTGTGTATTACTTTATACTCTTGGGTATTTGAAATATTTTTAAGTGTGGTAATTAATATTTTTGTAGATATCTCTTAACACAAGTGTAGCAAATGTTTCTTGGAGATATAAAGATCATTTCAAGTCTGTGATTTTTATAGACTTATGATACATGTACATTCCAATGTATCTCAAAGGCACCCAAATGTTTCAAGTAGTAGAAATGCAGGCTACAATACTATTACTCTGAGATTTCTAAAGCTGATCTTCTAAACAAATAAAGAGCACAATGTTATTCAAAGACCAAAAATATTTAAAGCTGACACTCTGAGGGCCATATATATAATATGTATATATTATAATATATATTATATATTATTTACTTATTTATTTATTTCTACTGCAAATATTCTGGAAGGCGCTGTTCTCTGGAATTCCCATTCCACACTGACCCAATAAAATCTGACTTTACAGATTTTCAACACGTACCATAAACCAATCCTTTCTCCTCGGCTGCTCTCCAACTCAATAATGGCAGTCACATTCATTACATTTAGTGAGTCAGACTTTCCGCAGTGCCTAAGTCACTCCCAGCTAGTATGGCAGGTGTGTGGTGAGTGACGTTAGCTCTGTTTCAGGATTCTAGGAACCATGTAAGTTTAAGCAAGCATGGTAATGCCCTACTGGCCTAAAGGAGTAAATGCACCCTCCATAAATGCCTCACACATATGACTTCTGTGTGGGAGAGAAAAGAATGCAATACTTCTTTTTAATAAAAGCGAAGGCTTATAATGAGAGGGTATACTTAACTACTTATGAATCACCTTAAAGAACACAGTTGTTGTTTCCTATTTTTGCCTCATTACTGGAGATTGGGGGATGTTTCGGATAGAAAAAAATAAGAAACTAGTCTCCACAACACTTAAGATTTCATTTCTTTTTAAAAACTGTACTGAAAAAAACATTAAGGGTCGATCTCAAAGCCACAAAACCAATAAATATAGAGTCAGACATGCCGCTACATCCTTATTATCCTTTGGCCAGTGGGGCTTGCCCTTTTTCTCTGTTCACAATGGCACAATTATCTTTTCCCTAGAGAACATCAAGGTCAATTTAAAGTCAAGATTGGCCCTAAGTGAATACACTGCCTATGATACGTGACTCTCCTCCCAAAAAGACAAGTGTGGCTGTACTATATAAACACACTGAGGAAGGCCAGTCACACTTCAACTCGTGAATTCACAGGCATGTGAAATAAGACATCCCATAGTCCATTACTGGGAGGCTGATAACTAATGACTTCTCCAAGTAGAAGTTGGAGAGCTGGGTATACACTTTGGAAACTGAATAATCAAAACTTTTAAGGTCTGATATGCAGTATTTTTGAAGTTCTAAGACTCACTATACACTATGAGATTTTTGGTTTGTAAATCCTAAATTTAAATGTCTCCAAAAAATAAAGAAGCCGTTTGGAAGAGTTCTCTCTTTTAAAAATTTTGTTAACCTGGGTCAAGCCTAAATCCCTGAGTGCTCCTTCCATATCTAATGTTATGTGGCTGTTGAGATGAAACCAGAGATAATAAAGTGGTTTTGTACAAAGGCCTAAGAAAGCTTGATCTTCCTCAGGCCTAAACTTCACGCAGAGTCAAAAGCCAGTTAATTTACATAACCACACTGTGGTCTTATCTGGACTCTTTTAGGAAAAAGTGGTTTTGAGTTATCTAGGGAATTGCTGTACTCCCCCATCCGTCTGTATTAATAGACACAGAAAGATAAAACTTCCAAGTTATCTTTGAAACCTTTATCGTTATTGCCCTTCAACAGAGTCTAGAAGTGAGGTCTGAACTAATGCAAACCGGCTGCTTCTTCCCCACCATTCAAATGGGGCCACGTCCTGATTATCACTGCTATGTGGCCACTGGATTCTAAATCAAAGGACTGAATACAAGAGGTTGGACCCGAGATGGGGCCGAGAGCTGCCCCAAGCTGCAATCCCAGCCAATCACTCACGGACAATGCACTGGTTTCCTCCAGGGAGCGTCTTCCATCCTGGACAGCAGTAGGAGTGGAACCTGGATCCGCACACGTTGGGCCTGCAATGGACAAGCGAAGTCAAACACACGTAGGGAAGGGTGCAGTAACACATTCGCGGCTTTTGTAAGCAAAGCCATGAGAGTAGATTTCGGGACAACAAACCAACCAAAACTACACTTCAAATGTTTGGGGGCGCAGACATGGAAATAAATGGGCTAGACACTGGCGTAGGGGATGGTCAGAGACGTCTAAACATTGCCTTTCATCTGCCCTCCGTTGCTGCCTTTTTAAAGGACGAAAAAGAAACATGGAAACATATAATTTGCTACTATTCTACCTTCCGGATGCAGAGAACAAAGGGAACATTCTGTTTCGAAAATCCTTGACCTTGTCCCCAAGTCCATACCTACTTGATCAACTGTAACTTTGGCCCCGACGTGTCAAGGACGACGTGTCGAAAGGTGGAGCGCACGGGTTGGTGATTAGAGTGAACTGAAAGCCCCGCACACGTACTCAAACAAAAGACTCGGGAGCGGCGCCCCCGACGGTGGGGAGCAGACAGGCTCCACCAGCCCGGGGGCCTCGTAGACTCAAACCCACTTTCCACCCGACATTCAGAACCAGTTCCAGCACCACGGGCTTTGCATATGCTCTTCGATCCACACCCTGGGGGCCTCTGACCCGCCCGCCACCAACCTCCCCGAGGGGGGCTTTTTTGCCGGTGAACTTGCGGAGGAAAAGAGGGAAGCGCTCCTGGAAGTCTTCGGGGTCTCCTAGTGGTGGGAGTCGCGGCTCTAGCCGCCAGAACTAGGTTTAGGGACAGTAAGGATGGAAAGCTGCCAAGCTGAGGTTCCCCGGATGCGGCCTGCCCACCTACCCTCGGAGCACGTCCTGCTGTCCTCGCCTGCGGACGCGGCTAGCCGCTGCGGCGCCCTCCTCCCGGTACTCGGGCACCGCGAACCCGCCTTCAGAGCCTGCCGCCGCCGCCGGCCGGACCTGTTGCGACGGCGGCTGGGGCCGGGGCAGCTTGGGCGGCGGAGGCTGGGGTTGGCCGGCAGTGCCCTGCACCCAGAGCGCCACGCAGCCCAGCCACACGAAGTACGGCTGGAGACACAGCCGCCGCCGTCTCCCCATCGCGGGCGCCAAGAGCGCGCGGACCGTGGTCCGCGGACAGGGAGCGCTCAAAGACAAAATCTGCGCGGCCCGGAAAAAGTCAGGGTCTAACAAGCTCTTCGTCGGCTCCAGAGACTCCCTGGGGCACGGGCTCCCTGCTCTAGAGGGAGCCCCGGACCGAGCGCCAGCCCTCTGGCTGCCGGTGGGGAACGGGCTCTAGCGCAGCGGGCGACGAAGTGCGGCGGCGGTGAGGCCAGCAGCCCCGCGCGGTCCACGTTGCATCCCCCGGGCCACGGCCCCAAGCGACTCCAGGACCGCCAGCGGGCGGGGGCGGGAAATTACAAAAGTAACCCGAGCAGCCGCGGCGTAAAGTTACAAAGAAAGCGGTCCTCAAAAGAAAAAAAGGGCCTGCACGCAGCGGCTTGGCGGATTCCCGTGCGCTGCCGGCACAGATCTTGGAAAGCTGCAAAGGTCACCAGAAAGAAGCCGGCAAGCAAACAAAAGTTGCCCCCAAAAGAAGAGGGGGTCTCCTCCAAGCTCGCCCGGAGTCCCGCGGGGCAGCGACGCGCCTGCGGCGGCTGAGGAGCCGAGCAGAGGTGCGCGGGGCCGAGGCGAGCCGCCGGTGAGAGGGAGGGCGGGAGGCTGGACTCCGGGAAAGATGCGGCGGGTGAGGGCGCGGCGCGGGGGTTTTGAGGCCCGGCGGGGCGCGGGGCGGGCCAGCGGGCGGCGGCTGTCAGTGGGGGCTGGAGCGCAGCAGTCCACACGTGGGGCGCAGCCCGGACCGAGGGGCCGGCGCAGAATGGGCGGGGACAGAGTAAGGGGGCGATTGGGTGGGAAGGAACAAGGGGAGCTAGGACCTGGGGGAGGGGAAAAGGAAGGAAGGGGGTAGGGTGAAGGGAGGGGAGAGGACCGAGATTGGGGAGAAGGGGGGCGAGCCCTAGAGGAAGGCCAGGGCTGGAAGAGGGGTTTGGAAAGAGGGATTGGCGAGCCCGGGTGCGAGAGGAAATGAGCGGGGGATGGGGGCGAGGTTAGGGCGAGGAGAGAAGTGGGAAAGGGGTGGGAAGGCCGGGGCCAGGAGGAGGGGGCCAGGGGGCCGGCTGGAGGGGGCGAGGCTCTAGTCCGCTCTGCTTCCCGTCCCCCTCAATTGGCCGCTAGCTCTGTTTTGACTGCCTGTACAAAGCGAGCAGACGACGGGGGAGGGGGCGGTTAGGGACCGGATTTGGGAAAGGAGGCTGCAGCCCCATCCCCTCCCCCTCTGCCCTCGCAGGGCCGCGGACCAAGGACCAGGGTCTCTAAACGTGCCTGGTTCGCTAGACCCGCAGCTGAACTAACTCGCCCGGCAGAAGCCACAAGCTTGATGAGAGCGGGTCCTCCTGCATGGACCCGGACCCAGACTCGGTGCAGAGCCAAGCAGGAATAGATTCGCGCGGGAGCTGGCTGTAACCTCCATCCGTGGAGGCCGGGCCCTCCCCCATCGCCCTCCTACCCCCACCTCCCCACCAGGAGCGGCGTCAGTCTGCGGGACACGAAGAGAGGTTGTGCGTATCCAGATTGAAATGCGCCCTCCACCTCCAAGAGGGAGCACACGCGGCCGCAGGGGGCCTCGGCAGCGTGCCGGCGCCGCGATCCCCCGGAGTCCGCGCAGGGGGTGTGCTCCGCGGTGACCCCTGGCAGGGCTCTGCGGGGGTTTGTAGCCTGAGAATGTGTGTGTAGTGGGGGCAGGGGGAGTGGAGTGGGTGGCGGGGCCGGAGACTCAGGGCGGGCAAATGGGTCTTCGGGCACATCCTTGGTTCCTGGCTTGGACTCCTGATTAATTATTAAACCCTAGCAATTGGTACATCCAGGCTGGCGACCTGCCCTCTGAACCCTTAGAGCTGCCTTTGCGCTCACCCGCCTTTGGGGTCTTTCTTTGTGGCCCAACTTTCATGAGGTCTCTGCAAAGCCGTGGCCCTCTCTCAGTCCATGGCATTTCATAATTAAAAATCAACACCCCTGAAAACTAGGATTGACCATCCAAGACCAGTTTATGAAACAGCATAAGAGAGCAATGTCTGGAATATTCAGACCTAGAGGACCTTACTTTAAAGATACATATACATAATTTTTTTTCCTGACCTGAATTGCCCAGATGTGCTATTTCACAGTCAAAATTCTCTGAGAATTGGCATAACTCCCTCCTTTATTTTCCTAATATAGCCCAACAAAGTCTTAACGTAGTAGCCCTTCTTACAATATTTTCATAAGGTATAAGAAAATGTAGGAGTGACATAATTTCATGTGGGACACCAATTTGTTCAAATCCAAAGGAATTAAAGGCAGCGATTATTTGTCATGCACCGTGCTTCAAACAAATAAAATCAATTTAACTGAAAGATCTAAAAACGGTAACTATCCTGTAGGTTAAAGCATTGTTTTAACCATACGCTTTAAAATATTTAACCCTGTTAAATGGGTTTTCACTTAATACTTAAATGGCTTTGTGGTACATTCCTGCGTATCACATCAAATCCAAATGCTCTAAAATTGCATACGCATTTATACATTGACTCAGCAATTCCACTTTTAGTGATCTATTTTTTAAAATCTGGCAAAAAATGAACTGATGAATGCATTAATCTGTTCACTGCAGCATTGTTAGTAATAGCAAAAGATTATGAACACAAATTTCCTATTAGTAAGTACTGGTTCGATATACATAGTTTAAGCCATTCAGTGGAATACTATATGGCTATAAAAAATGAATAAGGATCTTTGTATTTGCCTATGGAGTGATCTCTAGAATGTACAATTTGATGAAAAAAGCAAGGTGCAGATAGAATAGGCAAATCCATTGAGACAGAAAGAAGAATAAAGGGATGGGAAGAATGGAATGAAGAATTACTGTTTAATGGGTACAGAGTTGCCATTTAGGATAATGGAAAAGTTCTGGAGATTAATTGTGATAATGGTTGTACAACATTGTGAATATGCTTAATGCCAGTGCATTGTATACTTAAATATGGCTAAAATTGTAATTTTTATGTTATGTATGTTTTACAACAATAAAAAAATTTAATACAAGACACTGGCTATTGTATATTGTATGCTACCTTTTGGTGTGTGTGTGTGTGTGTGTGTGTGTGTTTTAAAAATAGAAGTGTAAAACAAATTAATAAAAATACTAATCTTAGGGAAGGGAGAGGATATGGAGAAAGAGACGATGATGGATGCTATGCCTTTTTAAATATGCCTTGTTTTATTCGAACTTTGAAACCATGTTTATATTCTATATAATTAAAAATAAAATAAAAATTTAAAAGAGCAATGCCTAAAATTGATAACAAACTAAAACAAATGAACCTGTTTATCACATTGGGGGCATAAACAGAGAGAATAATTAAAGTGATCTTTAAACACAATATTTTGACTGTACATCTTTAGTAGGTTATAACAAAAGAGAAATGAACCACAAAGAAGTCTGAAATTGCATTCAGTAGTGGTCATGTAAGAGAGAAGGGTGGGGAGAGAAAGAGACAAGGGGAGAGAAGGAGGGAGAGCGGGTGGGAGAGAGAGAAAGAGGGAGATACATATTAGAAATCATGATTTCAGCACAAGAAAAGATAGAGTGAATATAAAATAAAAACATTGTAAGCTTACATTGGATTAAAATGCCAATATGGAATCAGAACTTAGCTTTCAAAAAAATTATGCATTTTCCGGTCATACACATTCATTGAAAAGACCTAGAAGCAGTGAGAGCTCAACTATAATAAACACCCACTGTGCCCAGATTATGGTCCCTAAATACCATTTCCCAGTGAAAACAATAAGGTGAGTCAGGACTATCTATCTTGTTGTACTTGAAAGCAAGGAAATTATCAACTATTAGAGTCATGTCAAAAGGAAACTGGAGCTAACTTGAAAAAGATCCCGCTGACCAAAGATGGGAAAACTTGAGCATCAGAAAACAAAAAAGACTGCAAAGGACTAAAATATATGAAATGTGTAAAAACATTGATAAACAAAATAAACAATTATCTTGCCTTTGCTAGACAGACTCAGAGAAAGTATTTCTTAAAAGAAAAACACATTTATAGATGCAAAAATAATAGAATTAGAAAAATCATGATTTTGCAAAGTTTAAAGAAATAATGGACCCAGACAACAGTTACCAATGAATGCTTAAAACCATTAAATCAAGGATTCTGAACTGGGGGACATTTTCTCCTTGGGGGACATCTGAAAACATCTGGAGACATTTTTATTGTCACAACAGGATGATGTTGGGGGTGGCAAGAGAGTTGAAGGTACCGGGGATGCTGCTAAATATCCTACAATGCACAAGACAGTCCCCTATAACAAAGGATTAACTGGTATAAAATATCAATACATTTGGGAAATCCTACATTAGGTGAACAGACAATGGGGGACTTTTTAATGAATGATTCAAGCTGTTACTATCAGAACCTACTGATTGCTCACTTCTGAAAAGCAGGGTAACCAAACATTATGTGTCTAAAGTGGTGAAATAAGAGGCACACATAACTGCCTATGAAATATCTGTCAAAAAAATTTTAAAAATATGAACCTGAATGTAATCATACATTTAACTACCATGTTGCCCCGAAAATAAGACCGGTCTTATATTAATTTTTGCTCCAAAAAGATGCATGAGGGCATATTTTCAGGGGTTGTCTTATTTTTTCATGTACAACAATCTACATTTATTCAAATACAGTCATTTCATCTTCTTCTGGAACATCGACATAATGTATTAAACGCGTCCATTTGGCTAACGATCTTAACAGGGGCTTATTTTGGGGGTAGGTCTTATTTTCAGGGAAACCCGGTACTAGTTTCTAGGAACTATGGAGAATAATGAAACATATCAAGTGATACCTCAGGAATACAGTCGACCAGATCTAGAACATGGAAAATGCCACAGGACCAATTTTCTTCAAATAAATAACATGGGTAGAAAAAAGGGAGGGGAACTGTCTTGGTCCAACAACCAAATGCAGTGTTTTTACCTTATCTGGGATTTTGATATGAACACAGGTGTAAAACGACATTTTTGAGGCAATCTGTGGGAAGTAGGGTATATTAAAAGCAGATTATTGGATATTAAAGATGTATTTTCAATTTGAGGAGGTGTGACAATACTATCATGGTTACATTCTCTAATACTGTTTTTCTATACTTACCAACATATGGTGTCAGTAAGCCAGCCTTCCACTCACATCTAACAGTAATGAAGTACAGTGTCTTCTACGATGGTATCAGAGGAGCTGTCGTGGAATATCAGGGTTTTTATCATTGCCCATCCTGATGGTGTTCTTGGGAAGCTTTGGGGAACAGTAATGGAGCACCCCTCTTCCTCCCAGTCAGGGTGGTATAGCACAGGTTTAGAAAGGAGCTGGTATTCCCAACCCTGCCCAGCAATAACATAGTGCTCATCACACCCCAAGTGTGTCAACAGAGATAGAACTTGAACTTGTACAGCTATCTAGCCATAAGAAGCAGCACTCCTCTCCCCAACCCTCTGCACAGTGTCAGACAAGGCTGTTAAAACAGATGATTTAAATATGATCTAAAGTCTCAAAACATAGCACCCAAAATGTCCAGGATTCAACTGAAAATTACTCATCATAACAAGAACCAGGAAAATCTCAACTTATGTGAGAAAAGAAAATCAGTATTCATCAAACGCTGAGATGACACAGGTATTAGAATTATTTAGCAACAGTTTTAAGGCAGCCATGATAAAAATGTTTCAAAGAGCATTTGTAAATATCCTTGAAACAAAAGAAAAGAAATAGAAAGCCTCAGCAATGAAATAGAAGATATAAAGAAGAACTAAATAAAAATTTTAGAAGTGAAAAATACAATAATCAAAATTTAAAAACTTAATGGTTGGGCTTAACAGCAAAATGGAGAGGACAGAGGAAGGAAGCAATGAACTTGAAGATAGCATAATAGAAATTACTCAAACTAAACCACAAATAGATTGAAAAAACAAAGGAACAACCAGATATCAAGGATCTGTGACACTATAACACAAAATCTAACGTTTGGTCATCAGAATCTCAGAAGAAGAGAAAGAGAGAAGTGCTGCTGAAAAACTACTTGAAACAATGACTAAAAATTTGCCCAGTTTAGCAAAAGACACAAACATACAGATTTGAGAAGCTGAATGAATTCCAAACAGTATAAACTCAAAGGAATCAAAATTCACCATAGTCACACTTATGAAAATTAAAGACAAAGAAGGCAGCAAGAGAAATAACACCATAGTGGTAGGTAAAAACTATTTGAATGAGTAGATTTCTCACAGAAACCATGGAGGCCAGAAGGAAGTGGCACACATTTCTCAAGTGCTGAAAGATAAGAATTGTCAATGCAGAGTTTTATCCCCAGTGAAAATATCCTTCAGGAGTGAAGGGAAAATCAAGATATTCTCAGATGAAGGAAATGAAGGCGATTTGTCTCCAGAAGATCTACCCTAAAATAATGGCTAAAGAAAATTCTCTAAACAGAGAGGAAATGTGAACAGAAGGGATTTTGGAACCTCAGGAAGAAAAAACAACAAAAAGAATGAAAATATGAAAAACTATAGGTAAATACAATAGACTTTAATTTTCTTGATTTTCTAAAGTATGCTTGATGATTAAAGCAAAAATATATATAATAGTGTATTATGTGCTCCTCAGTGTATACAGGGGATATATTTACAATTATAAATAGAGGAGGGTAAAAGCTCATTAAGGTTCATAAAGTTTCTACACTGATAAAATACTGATACCAGGAGACTGTGATAAGTTAAAGGGATAGCATAATATCTTTGTGGTGAGGAAACTGTTCTCTAAGTGATCAGTGGTGTTTACCCAAATCTACACATATTATAAAATGGCATAGAACTATACATGCACATTGTATCAATGTCAACATTTGGGTTTTACACTGTGCTATAGCTATATGTAGATGTAACTATTGGGGGAAACTCCATGAAGGGTTAACAAAATCTCTCTGTTCTTTGTTTGCAACTTTCTGTGAATCTATAAGTTTTTTAAAAAAACTTATAATGATAATGGGAAACTCATGTTTATTTTATTACTTGACTTATTTTTACCTATGTCCTATTGATGTAAAGTTGACACATTTCATTCCATGGACTGAAAAAGAAAGGAAGTTAACAGATGAAATGAAATGTCAAAATGTTGATAACTGTTAAAGCTATACGTACAACCCTCTACCAGTAATTAACATATTCAGCAAGCAGAAAAACCAGTAAGTACATAGTTGAATGGAACAGCATTACCAATCAACTGAATCTAGTTGAAATTTATAGAATACTTCATCCAATGACAGCACAATACACATTCCTCTCAAGCTCACATGAATTTATAGTACATTTATAGGATACAAAGAGAGAGAGAGAAGACACAAATTCACCATGATAGACCACATTCTCCACTATAAAACAGACCTTAACCAAAGTCAAGAGAATAGAAATCATGCAAAATGTGCTCTCAGACCACAATGAAATTAAACTAGAAACCAATAACAGAAAGTAGCTGGAAAAATCCCAAAATATTTGGGTGTCAAATAATTTAGTTCTAAATAACACACATGTCAAAAGAGAAATCTCAAGAGAAATTGAAGAATATCTTGAACTAAATGAAAATGAAATTATAACTTACCAAAATTTGTAGGATGCAGTGAAAGTGTTTGGAGGGAGATTTATAGCATTGAATGTGTATGTAAGAAGAAAAGAAAGATCTAAAATTGATGATCTAAGCTTTGAAATTAGGGAACTAGGAAAAGAAGAGCTAATTGAATCCAAAGTAAACAAGAGAAAATAAATAATAAAATTTACAGCATAAATCAATGAAATTGAAAACAGGTAAACTATAGAGAAAATCAACAAGACAAAAAGTTGGTTCTTTGAAAAGATCAATAAAATTAATAAACCTCTAGCCAAGCTAACCAAAAGAAAGTGAGAGAGAGAGAGAGAGAGAGAGAGAGAGAGAGAGAGAGAGAGAGAGCACAAATTCTTAACATCAGAAAAGAGAGACCCCATTATTTATCCCATGGACATTAAAAGGATAATAAAAGAATAGTATGAACAACTCTATGCTACAAGTTGAATAACTTAAATGAAATCGACTAAGGCCTTGAAAGACACTAACTACCGGATCTCAGACAAGGAGAAATGGATAATCTGAATAGATGTACAGAGGGTGCCAAAAATATGTATATACATTTTAAGAAAGGAAAAAAGTATTAAAATTATAATGCTCAATATATACCGATAACAAAAGATGAGTACAAGTCACGTTTGACTTTTGCAATTACAAGAGGTGCTCAACGTGGTTACCATCAGCGTCCACACACTTCTGATTATGGCGAACTATGGCTTGAGCAACTTTGGCCAAAAATGTCCACTTGTATACATTATTTTGATGCCCCCAGTATACTTAATAAAAAAATTGAATTAATAATTTTCCAAAACAGAAAGTGCCTGCCCAGATGGTTTCTACAAATTCACTGGAATTTTACCAAATACTTAAGGAACAAATGTTATCAATATTCTACCATCTCTTCCTGAAAATAGAAGTAGAGGGAACACTTTCTAGCCTCATTCTATGACGCCAGCATTCCCTAATATCAAAACCAAACAAAGACATTACAGGAAAAGAAAATTACAGACCAATAACTCTCATGAACAAAGATGCAAAAACCCTCAACAAAATAGTAGCAAATTGAATCCAATGATGTATAAAAAGAATTATACACTGTGATCCATGTGGATTTAGTCCAGATATGGTTCAACATTTAAAAATCAATTAATGTACTCCATCACATCAATAGACTAAAGAGGAAAAATTATTCTGATTATATTAATAGATGCAGAAAAAACATTTGACAACGCCCAGTACCCATTCATGATAAAAACTCTCCGCAAACTGAGAATAGAGGGGAACTTCCTCTACTTGATACAGAATAAATACAAGGAACATTGAGCTAACATACTACTTGACGGTAAAAAGCAGAATGCTTGTCACTTAAGATTGGGACCAAGGCAAGGATGTTTCCTCTTACTACTCTTATTCAACATTGTAGTGGAATAAGAGAAGGAAATAAAAGTTATACAAATTGGAAGGGAAGAACTAAAACTGTCTTTGTTCGCAGATGACATAATTGTTTATCTAGAAAATTCCAAAGAATCAACCCCAAACTCCTGGAACTAATAAGAGATTATAATACATTTACAGGACACAAAGTCAATATAGACAAGTTGACTGCTTTCCTATATATCAATGAACAATTGGTAAAAAAAAAAAACATTTATGTATAAATCTAACAAAATATATACAAGATGTATATGAGGAAAACTACAGAACTCTGAAGAAACAAAAGAAAATACAAATAGGTGGAGAGATAGTCCCTGTTCATGAATAAAAAGACTCAATATTGTTAAGATGTCAGTTCTTTTTGTCTTGATCTATAGATTTAACCAGGTGCCAATTAAAATTCCAGCAGGTTATAAGTTATTTTGTGGATATCGACAAACTGATTCTAAAGATTATATGAAGAGGCCAAAGACTCAGAATAGCCTGCACAATACTGAAGAAGTCACAGGACTAATACTACTCACCTTCAAGGTTTACTATAAAAACTACAGTAATCAAGAGTGTGGCATTCGATCCATGGATGTATATATAGATATAGTCCTCCCTTTAATTTTGTGAATGTTTGAAGTGTTTCATAATGAAAAATTTCTCTCTCTCTCTCTCTCTCCCTCTCTCTCTCTCTCTCTCTCTCTCTCTCTCTCTCTCTCTCTCTCTCTCTCTCAATCCATGTGTGTGTGTGGATGTGTGTGGAGTAGGGGGGGTGTTTTATGCTACAGACTGGTTCCTGAGAGCCTTCCTCCACTGTCCTTTTCTCCATTCTCCATTTTTTCTCCGTTCCCCTAACCACAAACTATATCCACACTCTAGGTTTATCAATTTTACTGATTTTCTGTTTTCCAAGTCAATAATTTCTGCTTTAGTCATTATCATCTTATTTCTTATGTTTTCCTTGAAAAGTACATGGCTTAATTTTCTAGTTTTTGTTTAGATTTTAGTCTAATGGTTAATTTATTTTTTCCTTTTATTTGTTTCCTCGTTAATTGCTTAAATGTGCCATCTGAGCTCCAATTTAGGCAATATCTAATTTTTTTGATATATGAGTTATTCATTAGCTTTACTTTATAAATTTTCTTCATTTTCATTTTGAATTTGATGTATTTAAGAGAAAGATGAACAATTTTTCTGTCGTTAAATTTTTTTCTATTTATGATTGTTAATTTTAGTTCTACTGCAGTATATTCATGAATTATGATCTGTTCTTCATGTATTTGTGCATATATTTGGAAAGTATTTGTGTTCTTTATATGGCATTGATTTCTGTAAATTTTCCATGGTATCTTGAAAAGAAGGTATATACGAGTACATACTCTTGTTACAGATTGAAGCATATGTTAGCTGAAAAATAATAATTATATTATTACAATTCTCTGTGTGCTTATTTTGTTGTGTAGTTGATCTGTCACGAGCCTACAGAGACAAAATAAAATGTATTGTGATTCTTTTCATTTCTTCTTGTTTGTCTGCAGTGTTTTCATCTCTTATTATATACACATTTATTTCAGCTCTATTCTCATTGTAAATTGTATGTAATACTTATAAAATGGACCTCTATCTTATATAACATTTGTTTTGGATTTAGGCTTTGTGAAACTAATATTTTGATTTCAGATTTCTTTTTGTTACTATTTGCCTAATATGTCTTGTTTTTCCACACGACCTGAGTCTTTTAGCTCTGGATGTTTCTTGTGTATTCAACACATTGTTTGGTTTTGTTTTTCTCTTATCAAATCTGATAATCTTTGTGTAAATATATCTTACATTCATTTGGTGTCAAACAAATATATTTGGTTTTAATTTTTTTCAACCAATTTTATGTGGTTGTTTTGTTTTTGTTGTTGTTGTTCTAAGGGGTTTGGAGGGGGTTGTTTGTGTTTTTTTTTTTGTCATTTACCTGTTTGTATATGGATTTTCTTGCTGTTACTTGGGTTAAGTATATATAGTGTGCACTTTTTCTTGTAATTTGGAAGGCACATAATCCTCTTTATAGATATTGCTATGGAAACATTTGTAAGTTTATATATTTTACCTAACTACTATTCTTGATATAGCAGCTTTAGACAGCATTTATTGATATCCCCTATGAAAGATTAAATAATTTGCACACTACACTTTTTCCTACCTCTTTTCTCTTTCTCACTTTCTGATTTTTTTCAGTTGTAATGTTTTTAGTTCTGGCAATTTCCTTTAAAACATGTAAGTAACACACTTAGACTATCATTTGTTAATTTATTCACCTTAATATGGTTGGTTTATCACTAAGAATGATGAGAAAATGAGTACATTAAAATTTTCCCCAAATTTTGGGTTGTTTTATTGTTTTTGTAACTTATAATTTACCAATATGACATTTCCCTTCTCTAATTATACATCCTATAATAATGTAGTTGTTATATATTTAAATTAACCCCACATATGCTATTATTTCTCCTACCATTTCTTACTTGGACAGAATAATTTGAAGATTTCTTTTTTTTTTCCAAGAAAGATTCACTATTGCACATATCCTGAGTCTTTTGTTTCTAAACCTATCTGCTTTTTTTTTGAGAAGATCTAACTATTGACTTTATATTTGAATAATTACTCAGTACAGCATAAGGCATATTATGGAGCCTCATAATCCTTTTACTAGCTCTTTGTAGATTATTGCTACATTTCTTTTTCTTTTTCTTTTTAAAGTTTATTGGGGTGACAATGGTTAGTAAAGTTACATAGGTTTCAAATGTACAATTCTGTAATACATCATCTATATATCACATTGTGTTCACCACCCAGAGTCAGTTCTCCTTCCATCACCATATATTTGATCCCTTTTACTCTCATCTACCACCCTCCTACCCCATTACTCTCTGGTAACCACTAAACTATTGTCTATGTCTATGAGTTTTTGTTTGTTTGTTTGTTTGTTTGTTTGTTTGTCTTGTTCCTTTGTGGTATATATACACAATGGAATACTATTCTGCTGTAAGAAAAAATGAAATAATGTAATTTGTGACAACGTGGATGGATCTTGAGGTTATTATGCTAAGCAAAATAAGTCAGACAAAAGTCAAGAACCATATGATTTCACTGATATGTGGTATATAAGATTATTGCTACATTTCTAATGGCACTGATTGTGGTTATGGATTTCAGTATGTAGCCAGCCTAAACTGTCCCTCCCACCTCTACCTCATATTCAACCTGATTTTTCCACCTGGAAAATGCTTCTGTTACTTTGGAAGTTTTATACACCTATCTAAGACATGACTCAGTATATATCATCACTTATGGTATTTTTTCGTGGAACACGATATAATTTTTTTCTACAGATTCAATTCTTACTATTTTCCAGAAATTTTTCTTGTGTTCTGTCTTTGAATATCTTTTCCATTATGTATGTTGGGTTCCTTACTTCAATGACACAAATTATCTTTGCTTTGGTCTATTATCTTCTTTATATTTACTTTAATCTCCTCCTTTGCTCTACATTCATTGCGGTTATCTCAAACCTTCTTTCTTTGT
This sequence comes from Rhinolophus sinicus, assembly GCF_057876585.1. Lineage (NCBI taxonomy): Eukaryota > Metazoa > Chordata > Mammalia > Chiroptera > Rhinolophidae > Rhinolophus > Rhinolophus sinicus. Next base: position 88,884,563 of record NC_142503.1, read on the forward strand.
TAGTCATTTGATTATCGGCAAAGTCTACAGTTGCTAAATTTAGTCTTTTTTTTTTTTTTCTGTTGGGTTTAATTTTACTTCTCAATTTATTACTTAGGTCTGCGATTTTCCTCTTCATTCAACTCCACTGTTCATCAACTCTTCTTTAAGGTTCTCTGCCTTTATTAGGTTGATGTTTTTATTATGTTCTTCCACAACACAAAATCTTCCCAGGGAAATTTCTTCTGTTTCTTCAATTATGCTTTTTTCTTAGACAAGATTTGTCATTTGTGGCATATATTAGTAGTAGCCTACTCAATATCCATTCTTCCCTGTTTTTTCATTTCCAGACCACTCGTTTTATTCAGGGCAATAAGGTTCCCAGCTAAAAGGCAATGTTTCCAAGACTTACAGCTAATGATGTCTAATGCATCAGCCAGCTAGTGATGGCTAATGGGGACATTTAAATTAAATATTCTCACATGTTTCCATGTTCAGGTGCAACTTTTGTGCATTGGTTCACCTTTCTCTATGTTTGAGGGTCTTAGCATAATTAAAAAGAACCTTTTTATTCACATTTCTTGCATAGGGAGTGTGTGAGGTGGATTCTTTCTCTTTCTCTAATATTTTGTGTTGCATATTTTGACATGAATGACATGAAGCTCTAGCCTTTCTTTGAAAGATGTTTTGGCTACTTTGGTCCTATTTGTTATTCTATCATTAGGGTTGGGGAAAGAGAGTTTCAGATGTTTTTATTCTACCATCTTTACTCTGTACAAGTACTTTAAATATGTTTTAATCAAAGTAATACAAACAAATGGTCACAAATCAAATCATGCAAAAATATTGTGATAAGAAACAACTGAGCTCAGCTTCACTGTGGCTTAACCCAAACCTCACTCCCAAGAGACATCCTTTCTTTTTTTCCTCCATTTAGAGGAAAAATTTACATACTGTGAAATGTACACATCTTAAGTGTAAAGTTTGATGAGTTGTGACAATTGCACATACCACCGTGACCCCCCTCTATTAAAATATAGAACATTTTTATCTCCCCCTAAAAATGCTTTATGCATTGCTTTATGCAACTTCCCAGTTAATCCCCACTCCCCTATCCCAGAGCAGTCACTGCTGTTCTTCATCATATATTAGTTTGCTTATTGTAGAACTTCACATAAATTGAATAATACAGTAGGCACTCTTTTATATCTGGCCTCTTTCACTCAGCATACTTTTTAAAAGTTGTTCATGTTTCAGTGGTTTGTTCCTTTCTATTGCTGAAGAGTAGTCTATTGTCTGTTTATATTACAATTTGTTTACCCATTCTGATGATGGACATTTAGTTTGCTTCCAGTTTGGAACTATTATGAAGAAAACAGCTATGGACCTTATTGTACACATCTTTCTATGTACCTGTGTTTTACATTTCTCTTGAGTAAATAAGTAAAAGTGGAATTTCTGGCTCTTAGAGCAGGTGTACTTTTAACTTGTGAGAAACTACTAGAACAATTTCCAAACTAGCTATACCATTTTAGACTACCTCCAGCAACATATGAAAATTTTGATTCCATGACATCCTCAACATTTGATGTTGTCTTTTCTTCTTTGCCATTTTAATAATTTTGTGGTTTATACCATTGTGATGTTAATTTTCATTTCCCAGATGACTAATGATTAATATTAAACAAATTTTAATGTGCTTATCAAGCATTTTTATATCTTCATAAAATGCCTACTCAAGGTTTTTGCTGATTTTTTATTGGGCTGTTTTTCTTTTTATTATTAAGTTGTAGGAATTGTTTATATATGCTGGATACAAATACTTTATCAGATATAGGTATTGCAAATATTTTCTCACAGCCTGAGACTCATGTATGTTTTATTAATGGTGTCTTTTGATGAGCTGAAGACTTAAATTTTGATAAAGTACAAGTCTATCTTTTCTTTTTTTATTTTATGGATAGTGATTACCAGCTAATAAATCATTACTTAACCCAAGCTAATGAAGATATTTTCCTGTGTTTATCTGATAAAACTTTTTGTTTTTATAATTTGATCTATGATGTATTTCAAGTTAGTTTTGTGTAAGATATAATAAATGAGTCAGGGTTCGTTTTTGCTTTTATATAGATAGTTCTAGCACTGGTCATTGAAAACACTTTCATTACTCCACTGAGAGGCTCTGACAACTTTGTCAAAAATCAATACCATACTGTCTTGATTACTGTAGCCATACAAATATAGTAAGTCTTGAAAGCAATTAGAGTTCCCTAACTTTGTTCACTTTCAAAATTGTTTTTGGCTACTCTAGATCTGTTGCATTTTATTTAAATTTTAATATCAGTCTGTCAATTCTACAGAAAGTTCTGTTTGGATTTAGACTGTGATTGCATTGATTTGTAGATCAAGTTTAGGAGAATGGAATTTCATCAATATGTAGTCTTTAGTGAGTCTAACAATTTATGGGCATGAAACATCTTTTTATACAGGTCTTCATTTCTCTAAGGAATATAATTTTTCATGTAGATGTCTTGAACATATTTTATTAAATTTATCCTATGTATTTAATGATTTTTGATCCTACTGAGAATAGAATTGCTAATTTTATTTTCCACTTATTTCTTACTCAACATGATGGTAAGTTTCACGTGTGAATTTGGCAAAGCTATAGTACGCAGTTATTCAATCAAACACTAATCCAGATGTTGCTGTGAAGGTATTTCATAGACTTAATTAATATCTATAATTGAGATGTCATAAAAATGGCGGTGTGAAGTGAGCCTCTTGAAATCACCCCTGGAATTTACAACAAATTGAACAACTATAACTCCACAAAGGACTCCCTGCACAGCAGACAGGCAAGACTAAGAGGCGCACTACTGAAATCATCTAAAGGTGGGCAAATTGCACAAGTAGGGGAAGAGGGAAGGGAGAAGTGCAGAGACGGCACCACGTGGGCGCAGGACACAGACCTAGCTCAGTGCTCTGAGCTGGTTGCATTCCGGAACTACTGCAGCTGTGGGATATGGGAAGAACGCAGACTGCTAGAGCTCTGCTTATGGCCCACAGGGCTGAGGGAACAGCATATAACACGGCTGAACCCAATGCTCACGGCACAGACCACGGAACAAAGACTGAGGGAAGAAGGCTGAAAATGGTGGTTTAAGCCCTCACTGCCAAGCAGAGAATGGAAGCCTTAGACACTGAGCATAGCTGTCCCCTCCCTATCCTTCCACTGCTCCCCTCCCCCTCCCCCGCACATTGCTAGAAGTGGAACAGTAGCAGTGTCAGATCAAAAGAACAGAATATTTGCAGTTCTGAGAACTGTGGTCCACAGACATGGACTTGCAACCCAACTAGTTCCAGAAAAGTGAAGGGAGCCATGGAAGCAGGACTGGCTGTGGTGGTGGTCACCACCATTGCTCTGAGCCACCTCTCACAACCCACCCTGCCCCTGTCCCCACCTATCTGGGCGGATCCCTGCAGGAGTAAACAGAGCTGCTGAAACACATGGCCTCTGAATCTGGTACAGGAAGAGCTTTGGAATTTCAGAAGCTCTCCACAACGCCCCACGGTGGTGGCTCCCTATGACCCAGGTGAACTGTTCTCAAAGGTGAAGCCCACCTTCCAGGTAATGCCCCCATTGTGTGAGATTACGGAATAGTGCAGAGAAAACATAGCACTACCGTGTGAGAGAGAATAAAAGGCTGCAGTCAGAGAAAAAATAAAACATTCTACCAACACCTACTGGAAAACAAAAGAAAGACCTCTTTCTATCAACCTGTTGCAGAACCCACTCTTATAGATGTCTAGGAAGAGACATAATATATCATTAGTTGCCATGAATAACCAAGGTAACAAGACAGCTCAGAAAGAAAAGGAAAAGTCTCCAGAAAATGAACCTAAAGACATGGAAACATGTGACAAATGATAGCGAATTCAAGATTGCAGTTCTTAAACTCAATGAGATGCAAGAAAACACAGAAAGGCAGTTTAATGAACTCAGAAACACAATCAAAGAACAAAATGAACATTTTACCAAAGAGATTTAAATTTAAAAAGAACCAAATAGAATTTCTGGAGAGTAAGAACTCAATAAAAGAAATGAAGAATGAAATAGCCAGCTTAAGTAGTAGAGTTGACCAGATGGAGGAAAGAATCAGTGACATCGAAGATAGAAATCTGGAAATGACATGGATGGAAGAAGAAAGATACTTGAGACTTAAAAGAAATGAAAAAACTCTACAAGAACTTTCTGACTCCATCAGAAAGAGCAATATAAGAATAATGGGCATACCAGAAGAAGAAGAAAGAGAGAAGGGAACAGAGAGTATATTCAAACAAATATTCGATGAGAACTTCCCAATCTTGTAGAAAGAACTGGATCCTCAATTCCAAGAAGCAAATAGAATGCCTAATTACCTCAACCCCAACAGGCCTTCTCCAAGGCACACTGTATTGAAGCTGTCAAAAATTAATGACAAAGAAAGATTCCTCAAGGCAGCCAGGGAAAAGAAGACAGTAACCTACAAAGGAAAGCCCATTAGATTATCATCAGATTTTTCAGCAGAAACTCTACAAGCCAGGAGGGAGTGGAATGCAATTTTCAAACTATTGAGAGAGAGAAATTATGAGTGAAGAATAATATATCCAGCAAAGATATGCTTTAGATATTAAGGAGGAATAAAGACCTTTCCAGACATACAGAAGTTGAGGGAATTTTCTAACACATGACCTGCATTACAAGAAATACTGAAGGAGGCTATTTGACCAACATAAATAGGGATAATTTGTGGCAACCAAAAAATAAAAGGGGGGAGAGTAAAGGCCTGAACCGGAATATGGGAATGGAGAAAGTAAGCATGCTGAAAAAAATGGAATACTCTAAATATGAAATTTTCTTTTACATAAACTTAATGGTAATCACTCAAAAAGAAATCTAGAACTGAAATATATAACATAATAAAAGAAGAAACAGAGGGAAAAATCATAGAATACCACAACACAGAAATAATAGACAACAACAAAAAGACTAAGAAACAATGGAGACACAGACTTACCAGAAAACCAAAGATGGAATGATAGGAAATCCTCACATATCAATAATCACCCTAAATGTAAATGGACTGAACTCACCAATAAAAAGGCACAGAGTAGCAGATTGGATCGAAAAACTAAACCCAACCATATGCTGCCTTTAAGAGACACATCTCAGCTACAAGGCCAAACACAGACTCAAAGTGAAAGGGTAGAAATTGACACTCCAAGCAAATGGTATCCAGAGAAAATCAGGAGTATCCATACTGATATCAGATGAAACAGACTTCCGGATAAAAAAGGTAACAAGAGACAAGGACAGACATTTCATAATGATAAAGGGGACTATACAACAAGAAGACATAACAATCATCAATATTTATGCACCCAATCAGGGAGCACCGAAATATACCAAGCAACTACTAACAGAACTAAAGGGAGAAATTGACCAAAACACAATTTAGTATAGCATACACAAGTATAGTATACACAATGACGTATACCTAAATACATCTTTGACAGCTATGGATCGATCATCCAAACAGAAAATAAATAATGAAATAGCAGCCCCTAAATGACACATTACATGAAATGGACATAATTGGTATATATAGAGCACTTCATCCTAAAACATCAGACTATACATTCTTTTCTAGTGTACGTGGAACACTCTCAAGGATAGACCATATATTGGGACATAAAATCAGCCTCAGCAAATTTAAGAAGATTGAAATAATACCAAGCATATTCTCTGATCACAAGACTTTGAAATTGGATATCAACTGCAAAAAGAAAGCAGGAAAAACTACCAATACATGGAGATTAAACAACATACTTTTAAAGAGCGACCAGGTCAAAGAAGAAGTTAGAGGAGAGATCAAAAGATACCAAGAAACAAATGAGAACGAAAATACATCCTACCAAAATTTTTGGGATGCAGCAAAAGCAGTTTTAAGAGGGGAATTTATATCATTACAGGCCTATCTCAAGAAACAAGAAAAATCCCAGATAAATAATCTCATGCTACACTTTAAAGAACTAGAAAAAGAAGAACAAATGAAACCCAAGGTCAGCAGAAGAAAGGAAATAATAAAAATCAGAGCAGAACTACATGAAATAGAGAACAAAAAGACAATAGAAAAAACTAATGTGACAAAGAGCTGATTCTTTGAAAAGATTAATAAAACTGACAAACCCTTGGCTAGACTCACTAAGATAAAAAGAGAAAAGACACTAATAAACAAAATCAGAAATGAAAGAGGGGAACTTATCATGGATGCCACAGAAATACAAAGGATCATCCAAGAATACTATGAAGGACTATATGCCACCAAATTCAATAAAATAGAAGAAATGGACAAGTTCTTAGAAACATATAGACTTCTTAGGCTGAATCATGAAGAAGTGGAAAATCTAAATAGACCGATCACCAGTAAGGAAATTGAATCAGTCATCTGAAACCTTCCCAAAAGCAAAAGTCCAGGACCAGATGGCTTCACTAGTGAATTCTACCAAACCTTCAAAGAGGATCTAATACCTGCCCTACTCAAACTCTTCCAAAAAATTGAAGAAGAGACAATACTCCCTAACTCATTTCATGACGCCCACATTACTCTCATACCAAAACCTGATAAGGATAACACACACAAAAAGAAAACTACAGACCAATATCTCTGATGAATACAGATGCAAAAATCCTAAACAAAATTCTAGCAAATCAAATGCAACTATGTATTAAAAATATTATTCATCACGACCAAGTGGGGTTCATCCCAGGGGCACAACGATGGTTCAACATCTGCAAATCCATCAATGTGATACATCACATAAACAAAATAAAGAACAAAAATCATGATTATAGCAATTGGTGCAGAAAAAGCATTTGATAAGATACAACATCCATTTATGATTAAAATACTTAATAAAATAGGTAAAGAAGGAAAATACCTTAACATAATAAAGGCCATATATGACAAACCCTCAGCTAATCTCATAATTAATGATGAAAAGCTGAAGCCCTTTGCTCTACATTCAGGAACATGACAAGGCTGTCCTCTATCACCTCTGTTTTTCAACATAGTGTTGGAAGTCCTCGCCAGAGCAGTCAGGCAAGAGAAAGAAATAAAAGCATCCAAACTGGGAATGAAGAAGTTAAATTGTCACTCTTTGCAGATGACATGATGCTAGCAATCCCTCTCCTGGGTATCTACCCAAAAATTCTGAAAACATTTATCCATAAAGACTTGTGTGCTCCAATGTTCACTGCAGCTTTATTTACGGTGGCCAAGACATAGAAACAACCAAAATGTCCTTCAATAGATCAATGGATAAAGAAGTTGTAGTATATATAAACAATGGAATACTATTCGGCGGTAAGAAAAGATGAAATAGTACCATTTGTGACAACATGGATGGATCTTGAGATTATAATGCTATGCGAAATAAGTCAGACAGAAAAAGTAGAGAACCATACGATTTCATTGATATGTGATATATAAAAGTGAAAACAACAAAAGAACAAGACAAACAAATGAAGGAACAAAAACGCACAGACATAGACAATAGTTTAGGGGTGACCAGAGGGTAAAGGGGGAGGAGTCTCTAGAAAAGGGTAAATGAGGTCTAATATATGGTGATGGAAAGAGAATTGACTCTGGGTGGTAAACATACAATGTGAGATATAATGTATTACAGAACTGTACACCTGAAATCTATGTAAATTTACTAACAATTGTCACCCCAATAAACTTGAATTTTAAAAAAACATCTATAATCAATTTACCTTAAGTAAAGATTATCTTGATAATCTGGTTGGGCCTAATATAATACAATCAATTGAAAGGCCTGAAGAGCAGAACTGAGGTTTCCACGAGAAAGAAGAAATTTCACCTGTGGCATTCATCTTCAACTTCTGCCCAAGAATTTCCAGCCTACCCTTCCTGACGCTTTGCTTTATGGATTTCAGACTTCACTAGCCAGACCCTACAATTACATAAGCCAATTCCTCATAATAAATCTCGATATATATCCTCCTGGCTCTGTTTCTATGGTGGAACCCTGACTCTGACACACTTACTATATAGCTATAAAGATGGGATTTGAATATTGATTCACAAATTTACCATTTCTTCATTCCTTAGGTGTTGTTGCTCTTCTCGTCAAACAGGACACAAGTCTTTGGTAAAAGGAGTGCTTTCAGGGGTATTTTAGAGGGTATAGTATGTGTTGTGTAGGCCATGCTTGATAAATATTTTTTAGCACTCTTATATCTCAAAGTCTAAATTCTTTCCTGTATATTATACCAAACAATTTATGTCATCTCAAACTTTGTTTAGTGAGTATCACCACTGGGAGTCTACAACTTTGTTTATAATCACAGCAAGCAATTAGAACCACAGGCATCCCTGTTGAAATCAAGGGTTGAATTCAATTTCTGTGGACATGTGTCCTTTTTTGTTTGTTTTATTTGTTCATTTATTTTGATCTTAAGATTCTGCATATCAGTGAGAGCATATGGCATTTGTCTTTCTTAATCTGATTATTTCACGTAGCATAACACCCTCTAGGTCCATCTATATTGTTGTAAATGGCAAGATTTCATTATTTTTTATGCCAGAGTAATATTCCATTGTATATATGTACCACTTCCTCTTTATCTAATTGTCTATTGATGGGCAGTTTTATTTTTTATGCCAGAGTAATATTCCATTGTATATATGTACCACTTCCTCTTTATCTAATTGTCTATTCATGGGCAGTTTTGTTGCTTTGATAGCTTAGCTATTGTAACTATCACGGCAGTATGTCTATTTCCTTCTCCAGGGTAGGGAGGTTGTCAGTCATAATTTCTTCAAACAGGTTCTTGATCCCTTCCTCCCTCTCTTCTTCTGGTACTCCTATGATGTTGTCACAGAGGTCCTTTAGGCAATCTTCATTTAAAGATGGTTTTTTACTTTTTAATGTTCTGACTGGGTGTTTTCTACTACTTTGTCTTTTAAATTACTGATTTGATCCTTTGCTTCATCTAATATGCTGTTGATTCCTTCTAGTGTATTCTTCATTTCAGTTATTGTATTCTTTATTTCTGACTGGTTCTTTTTTATGTTTTATATGTCTTTTTTCACGCTTGCTATCTCTCTGTTGAAGTTATCACTAAGCTCTTTCAGCATCCCTATAATCAGTGTTTTGAATTCTGTCTCTGGTTGGCTGCTTGCCTCCATTTTGTTTAGTTTTTTTTCCTGGAATTTTTTCCTGTTCTTTCATTTGGGAAATATTTCTTTGTTTCCTCATTTTGTCTGCCCCTCTGTGATTGTTTTTATACATTTTCAGTCAAGGGAGGGATAAGAGCAAATTCTTATTCTTGGTCTTCCTATAAAGAAGTTATATATGCATATACATTAATGATAATCTCTTTCCTTGTTCAGTATTTACTGAATATATTTCCTTGTTCAGTATTTATTGAAAATATTTTCCCTGTTCAACGATTATCTTCCACTCTTTAATTATGCTTTCTTTTACATTTACAAAAGTTTTTTAAATCTGTCAGTTACATTTTTTTCTACCACAGATTTCTTCATAACTTAGAAAACACTCCCCTAAATAGAAATTTGATATTTGTTTTGATTTTCTTGTATTTCCTGAAATTTATGAGCTGAATGCCCAGTACTAATTGTTAGATACACCACCCTTCTTAATGATTTATAGTGTTTTATAATCCCATGTAACGTCTAAGTGAGAGCAAGGGCTTTTTTTCCTCTGAAGCTTCTAGTAAAATATACATCCTTCTGAATTAGATCATAGGACCTTTCTTGAAACAATCTCTGATAAGCAAATGAGAGTAGCTGATTGGCTTAAGCCAATCTTGGGCCATCATTCACCTGGGTGAAGTGAGCTTCCCTTGTAGCACACAGGACCTTTGTGGAAGAAGTGAACCAAGAAAACAAGGAGGAAATGAATGCTGGGTGACTCCAAAGAGTAAACATCCATTGTACTCACTCTATCATTCTAGATGAACCTGAGAATTGCGCTGACTTCTATAGAAATTGTATTAATCCAGTAAATAATTTTGGAAGAATTAGCATCTTTATAAACTTTATTCTTCCCATTCAAGAATGAGGGATATATCTCCATTTAAGTTGTTATTCTTTATTGCTCATAAAAGTTTCATAGCATCTTTCACATATATTTCCTAACAAAATTTTTGCCAGGTAGTTTTAGTTTTGTTGTTATTGTGCAAACAAGTTATAAAAATATTTTCGATTTGCTATGTATGAATATTATCAATTTGTGTTTATAAAATAATTATTTATAAATAATATTATAAATCCTATTTATTAAAAATCCTGGCATTGTTGAATAACTTTTACTTTCAATTTTTGTTGGTATTGCCAAAAAAGAAAAAAAATCAGTATTCTGTGCTTTTATTTATAAAAAGTAAATATTTATTTTTTAATATATTTTTTAAATGGTACTACTCTCTAGAACAATATATAGCAGGTATCATAGTTTTTTTATTTAATTATGCCAATGAAAAATTAAAAGTTTAATATGATTAGTTCTGTTATTTCACCATTAAATAAATTTTTTTAATTGGCTGATACTCTTTATTATTTTCAAAATGTATTTTACCTTTTAATGAGTACTTAAAATAAGTATTTAAAAATAAGCCATGATTGTTCAATTAAAAGACATAATCTTTTAAATTGTATCTATTTGATAAATATTATATGAAGAGACTTCCTAATGTGGAACAATCCTTTGAATCATTGCTTTAAATCTAAATATAGTCATTGTTATTACTCTCTAAATATTTATCTGTTGGATTTTTATTTTTAAAACTTTTAAAGGGAACACATGAAACCTCTTTTGAGACTCTTCCTATATCCAGTACAAACAAGAATAAGATTTTTAGTGACACATAGATCTACAATATTGGCATATATTACGGCTTTGACTTTTCTGTCACTGAAATACTCATCTTGAAAATGCATATTTTCCACTTTCTAAAGTCATCTAATTTATTTAAAGAACCTAAACCTCTTATCTTCTAGAAAACTTTAAAATACTACACCAATTTTTATATTATTTTTATTTTTTATATTAGTTTTTGGCTATTATGTTAGTACAACATGCAGGAAATTAATTTTTTCCTCAAACCATGTAAATATAGTCAATAAAAACTCCATTATCTACTTAAATAGAACAAATAAATAGGTGAGCTTTTGTCCCCCCCCCCATCATCCAGAGGAATTTCTCTGATACAATAAAGAGTATTTCCTTAGGAAAAGCTAAAATAGATGAAAGTGATATTAAGTTGCTAAGAGACTTACATCATTATTTTTTTTCTTAAATTTTAAATTTATTATGGATTTATTTGAATTTCTTTTACACGCTTCCATTTTCTTTTATTTCTGTCCCCCTCCCCTTCATCCCTCTGGAATAGTGAAAGTTTCTTGTGAAAGTGAAGTCCTGCAGTTTCAAATTTCCCATCTTTAAACTATATTAGGCAATTTATGGAGTCAGTTTTTGAAGCCAATTGCAATAGTACATTTAAGATTCTTGGATGAGGAAGCCCTTTATAAATAAGATTTTCCTGTTCAAATATAGAATGGCTCCTTGCTCATATGAAGAGAAATTTAAGCTACTATGTTAAAGGATGTTCATTCTCCCCCCACCCCACTGTTCAAGGTTTATTTGGTGTTTTACTTTGTATGACACTTGTACAGTTGGCTGCATTATTTATACACAGGCTTTTCTTTTTACATTATATGCCAATGTACACTACTCTGATACATATAGTACACAAAATAAGATCCTTTAGAACAGTTGTACACAAGACATGGAATGTTGGGTTTTATACATTGGATCCCAGGATGTGATTGATTAGAGAAAAAAATAGTTGGACGAGGCACGTTGGTTAAAGGAACCAGAAGTTATATAACACAGTAAACACGCATCTAGTTTGACGGGCAACTGTAGTGTGTGCAACAATGTCAGTGGTGGTGCTGTTGAGGAGATGGAACTATTTCACAGTAAGCAGTTTAGGACTACTCAAGGTAAGTACCATTCAGCACCAGGATATAGCTGCAGGGTTTTATGAACCATTCCTATTTCTAACTTGAGAAAATTGATGTTTTTCCTAGGCTGTCTCAATATTACTGCTTTAGTCATGGATCAGATAAAAAGAACAATATGCACAACCTCCAACTAAAATCCTGTTGCGCCCTAAACAGTGAAGTGGTATGACATTAGAAGACTTTAAAACTGCAGCTCTTTTTGGATCCCCCAAAGTGGATCTGCACTCTTCTTCAATCAGGCCTCATCCTCAGGTGTCAGTCACCTTCACAACATCTGAGATTGCATTCTGTCCCAAGATACAAGGAACACTAAGGAAGACGTCACCTAAATCATGGTGGAAAATGGAAGAGTCTTCATTATACTTCATGGTAAATCTGCCACAAATAATTCAATGGCCCAAGATGTGCAGCCTTTCAGTTTGATTACCTCATAAGCACTGTCAATTACAGGTCTGTGAACTTCTTTCCAGTCTTCCTTATCTGCATCAGTACCTAAATCAGGGCGCAGAGTCTTCAGGGAGACAGCAGCAACATTCACTCCACTCCATACAGGCACACTGGAGTCTTCATGCTTCCCAAGGACCCACCCATGACAGTTCAATGGGTGAACTCCCAGCCTTTTCCCCATTAGGTAACAGAACCCAGTGGAATCAGATTGCAACCACTTTCAATAACACAGTTTTGGGGAAAGCCGTTTATCTTCCAAGTCACATAGGTCAAGATATCCACTGAATTGGAAACAAGAAGCGATTTGCAATTGGGGCTGTATTTTACAACGTTAGAAATGATGAATGTAAAGATGTTCACGTTATGCTGGACCAAATTCAGACAGCTCTCTCCCTCTGGTTGACTTGCCCAAGCTGTGATAATAACCAGCTTAGAGTTTGCAATCACATTATAGTCTTTGCCAGAGACAATCTTTGGTGTTCTAAGGACAAGATTGCCATGTTGGAGATCCATAATCTCTCCCATTAATTTGTCTCCCACGGACATCAGCAAGAGCAAGTTCATCTCCAAGTCCTTCATTAAGATACTGATGGCGCAGGCCAAGCGAACAGCACCAACTCCAACGACTGCAATCTTATTCTGGGGGCTCTGTGCTTCCTTAAGAAGATTCACAATCAGATGATCCTTGAGAACTGCCATACTAAACTTAGAACCAAAATGAATAGGGAGAGCACGGCAGGTGGGTGGGCACCGGTGGCGCCCGGCATTGGATACTGATTTGGTGGCAGCTGCTCCGGTACTCGGAGCCCTGCAAGGAGGGGCCTGAAATGGCAACGATGTTCATTCTTAAGGCACTTATTTCTCTAAATTCTGCTTGAAATCCCTTTCCAAGTATACAAAGCAAGTATAATTTTTTCCAATATTTTTCGTTATATTTGTATCAATACCTTTTAGTGACTTTATCACTAAATTGACATTTTTTTTAAGTTTTACTGAAGAATTTTTAAAGTTTAATTCTCTTAGTGTTTCTAAAGAATAACATAGACCTGGCTACATTTACTATTCACTAGGGTTTTTGTTTTTGTTTTTTCATTTTAAACATGGTCTTGAAGCATTTTGACCTTCTTTCATGTAATGATTTTTTTATGAAGGCCTTGAAATTGATGTAAAAACAGGCCATTATTGATTTCTCTAGAACCACACCTTTGTGCTTCTCTTTTTCTTTCTCCAGCCTAAATTTTGCTTTGCAGAATTTCCAGTTTCTCAACTCTCCATTTTTACGACCTTGTTTCAAACTCACTCCTACTCCAACTGGATATTCTACTTAACCTTCTCAGCAACTCTCATGCCATAGTAAATCTCTTTATTAGATACAGTTTTATATCGAACCAGATTGAGTAAATCATCTTCCTTACTCTCACCTCCAACACAATATTCTCCTCCTGCACAGCTTCTAAAATAAAATCCAAACTTCTAAGAGTGCATTCCAAGATACCAACTACCCCATCTCATATTTGGTATTTCCCTTGTCTTGGATTTTCTACTCCTGTGAAACAAACAAGATTTCTCTCTAGTCCTACATACTATTGTCCAATCGTAGTCATGACTGTCATCCTTGATCACTGACATGGATCTTTACAGTCACACTCTCTCTAAACTTCTGTGTATATCACTTTACCGAGAATATAACTTTTCTTTTTTTCTCCAAACAACATGCTTTTAAAAATGTATTCATTCTGCACTATCATTACTGGCTACATATTTACTAACTAGTACATATCTAGTACATATTTACTAACTACCTGAAAGACTTAGACATAAGACTTTTCCGTAGAACTGAAATTAGTTAGCATTTGCTTGCAGATTGCTTATTATATGCATGTTTATATAATCATATTTTTTAAATTGATGAACAAGAGCTCACCTGTCATTTTGGACCAATGGCTTGTTGCTAAAAAAAAAAAAAAAAAAATCCATTGTTGTTTGTCAAGGCTTCTGATACCATGCACTGTATTTTGTTTCCTAAGTTGAATTAATCTTTTCAATGGTTTATGTAGACAAATATAGAAGATGTTCTAAGAAATTGGAACTGCAATTTTTTTAAAAAGTGAAAAATTGAGGTAAACAAGCTCTTAGGAGTCAAAAATATTAACACCATGAGTGATTTCTCAGTGGAGCCACATAAAAAAGACCTACAGTTTCAGACTGAATGTCCGATAGATGATTAATGAAGTAAATGTAATCTGTCTTAAATATATTTATACTTTTGTGAAATGTAAGCTTGGACCACATAGAGTCCATAAGTTAAATAGCAAAAGAAGATTGCAAAACGAAATCATTTTATTACATAGAAATGCTTAATTTGTCAACTTCAAAATCCCAGAATGCTGTCTTTTTATTTTCCGGAATCATTTGCTTGTTTTGGTGTTTAGCCCAATGAAAGATATCTCAGGAGATCATATTTTACAAGTGAATGCAAACATATGAAGCAACTTGATGGTTTGGAGCTTATATTTAAACAAGTTTGCATTATCCTGGTTTAATTATATTACCCATAATAGACAAGTCATATTTTTATTAAAAGGAAAAAGAAAAAAAGCTGATCTCAGAAGCACAGAAACTAGAACTGGAGGGTCACATGAATCTATAGAATCAGCTCTGCTAATTCCATACAGATGTGCTAGTGCATTCCTGTAAATTTTCAGACTGAAAAGGAAATGTTAGTTACACCCTTCCCCTTTACAGCCTAGGGTAAAATATTTCACATATTGTACATATGCTTTACTTACAGAAAAAATAAAAACGCAAAAATTAAGAAGTGTGCATTTTGGGCTTAGATATTATTTTGCTATAAATATAGAAGAATAAATGTATTTCAAACATACATACAATTCTTTTACAGATATTAATTCCCATATTTCAAAGTATAAAAGTGTAATTTGTGTATTTAAACAGTGATTAAGAGAAACAGTTTATTGAGAAAATTCATAACCATTTCTAACATGCCAAATACTATAGTTGTGCCGTGGATATGTTTACCTTTGGAGAATTGATATGATTCTACTTCATAGGTATTGACAAGAGTATAAACCTTACCAAAAGGAATTATACAATGACTAAGATAGCAGTCACTGCATTATCTAGAACCCTTGACTAGAATTTCTATGTTCTCTGGACTATACATTCAAAATGGCTTTTTGGTTAACAGGCCTGAGGTAGGACATGTAGCCTAGGAAATTGACAACCCCCTCCAGGGTGCAATGTGAGGAGGTGCTTCATAGGTTACATAAGTAACAAAGTGACTGGATCCAGTACCTGCAGCTGGAGAAAAACAAGAACCAGTGCTTTCCAGCTAGGCTGATCCCTACAAGAGGGATCTGACTTTTAGCTAATTATAATGTCATTATAATATCATTTGCATTGTAGTTACTTGACCCATCATGCATCTGACGCCATGATAGTTCTGGAGAAACCAAATAAGGATAAGGAAGAGAAAGCAATATATGAGGGCTCTGCCCAGGGGGAGGAGATGAATGAACCACGTCAATGGGACATCACCAATTCCTGCCCTGGGATAAACATCCCTGATTGTGACTTCTTTGGTGCCACTCGTCCTGAGTTTGCCCACACTCTCCTCTCAAGTGTGTCCCTTCATTTTCAATAAAACTTTCGCTTTCCGGCATCTGTCTTGCTCTTCAATGCTTTCTTGCACAGAGACAAGAACCCAGTCACTGAGGCTCGGGGTTGAGTCCTCTCCTGGACATCCCATGAGCCTCCAGCGACAGGCCCATCTACAGATGACCAGTGGACCAGTGGCTTCTGATCAGATATGGAAGAAATCTTTACTACTGTCATGTTTTTGCTGTGAAGGGGGATTTAGAAATCATCTAGTCCAGCAGATGCAAATACATAGCTCAGATGCTGACCCTTTCCATCTCACAACCTTCCTTCCCACAGGGCCTGAACCTGACTATCAAATCTTTCTTAATACAGCACTATGGATAGCCAGTATTATTCAAACAGAAATGACGCATGTGATGAAGACTGTTTATCTTCCTGATAAGCTAGCACTTTCATTTTCTGAAGAGTAAACTGAGGTTCAGAAAACCTACGTGCTGGTCAGGAATCACGTTGTTAGTAAGTGGCAGGAATAGAATTTGAGTCTCTAAATTTAGTCCTGAAAACTTACATTCTGACAGTTCTCCAGTGGAAAGATAGAGTTTTCCTTATAATTAATTACTCATTAATCAATTAATATCTAAAAGCAACTGAGAGTTGCATCCTTCTGTGGGGAAAACCAGAAGGCTTGCTTTGGAACCATAAATAGAAGCCTTCTGCTATCAGAAACTAGAATAGTTTTCAAGGAGTGTAGTGCCAGGGAAGGCAGATGACTGTGAGGCGACATTAAAACAGTTCAGGGACATGTCGACAGCAACTCTTGGAAGAGGAGAAATGAAGACTTTACAAGGTCCTGTTTTAGGACCTGTGTAAGGGTCTGTGCTTGTACCATAATGTCTAAAGATAATTCAGCAAGAGCTAAGAGAGGGGCTGTTGTTTGTGAGAGTTTGTCAATAGGAAGCAGAGATTTGCCCTGCACATATGTTTAGATGTGAGAGACGTGGCAGCAAGCCACGTAACAACATGCTGGGCAACACAGTTTCAAAAATTGAGATCAGCTAGAACAGGTTCGTGTGGGGGCGACTACACATTTCTTATAAGTCCCACACAGACCTTGCCAGCCACCAGAATTCCCAGTCAGTAACTACCTGGCTGACTCACGAAAGCTGGAGGAACTGCAGTGTGACTTAGCGTCCTGCATCTGAACCTCTTGAGGAATAAGCTGCTCACTAATGTTTGGGACTGGTGGCTCCTCATGGCCAGTCCGTGGCCCCTGTCAGAGACCACACTCCTGGTGTGATATTTTTGAGCCCTTGATATTCATAAAGAAGATATATCTAGAAGAGCCATATATTATCAATCAAACAGAAACCTGCTCTGGACTTTGGGAGTTTGAAACGTTCTATCATTTGTCGTGGTTATGGCAAGAGTGTGTATGTAATACATTTTATGACCAAGTACACTGGTCTTCCACATTTACAGGAGTCAAGAAGTTTAGAAGAAGGTGTTCCCTTGGTGCTGTTTATAGATGTGAGCTGGAAACACTGAGGACATGTTACCAAAGTTTCAGGGAGGAGAAGTGGGAGCGGGGACCTGACACAAAACTCTGCCCTCCTCCTCCTTGAATCTGGATGCTCTTGAATGTATCAGCATGGCAGGTATATTTTCTCCAGTTTTATATTTCTAAATACTTTGATGAACAAGCCAGGCAGAGCCAGGAGAATAAAGACAAATGCAGAAATAGCCCTATACTCCACCTTGTAAGAGAACAGGGGAGATTGGTGGGTGATGGACGATCAGTGGGTGACCTAACAGCCACAAGAAAATATTGTAATTTTCTTAACCAGCAGGAAACTGTAGAAAAATACACTGAATCGTCCCAAAACCGATTTTGAAGGAGAGACAATGGTTGTCCTTGAAGCTAATAACCAGAATTTATTTTGCTTAAACTTCTAGATGAGCATTTTGGGGGGGCTGGGGTGCAGATTGGGATCAGCATGTGGAACCCCATATAGAAGAAGATATATGAGGGAGGAATGAGAAAGGCTGAGAGAGATAGGGAGATGTGACAAGTACTTCAGACAGACTTTTGGGGGGAAACGGGGATATTGTATCAGTTAGTGGACCTGGCAGGAAACAAATGGCACATTCAAAGTAGGCTAATTTGGACAGAGTTTAATAAAGGGTTTATTCATCAAGATGTATGCAGTGTGTAGGGAAACCATAAGGGATAGTGTAGAATCCCTGCATTCGTTTAAAAAAATAAAAAATAAATAAAAGGCATCATTATCATTTCCAGATCTGAAGGGAAGGAACAGTTATCAGAACCTGGGGGCAGTGAGCCTGTGATGAAAGGGCTGCTAACAAGGGGTGCAGCCTTCTGTGGAGTGGTGCTGGCTGAAGACAACACAGAGTAGCCTGCAGGGAAGGGGTTGGTGGAGCTCAGTCTCTTACTCTGCTCTTAACCTCTGTTAGACCTTCCACTGACCACAGGGCCGGGAAGCCCAATGATGTAGTCAACACAGGTCAGGGTGCGCAAGGATCTTTGAAGAGGACATTTAGTAAGCCTTGCTATTTAAACCACTACTCCATTTCCTCATGAGAATGTCAATAAAAGATCAACCTTACTTATCAGTGCTTCCTGTAGTCCTGTGTGTGATAAAGGGTCTTATGAGTTTAACTTTAGAGTAGGTGCCACATGAGGCTGAGCCAACAAAATTCAGTTGAATTTGGTTACCTATATTTGAGAGATATATAACTGACAGCGCTTCTTTTTAAGAAATAAAAGGGAATCATTCTTCCTTTTGACTTAACTCATATTCTTAAATAAGCTCAATATAATAATAAAAACAAATTCTGGAACTCTCTTCCTATCATTGGTAAAATTAAGACAAAGCATTAAGTTGGGGCCCATGAGCTTCAGGGGTTCTTGGGCTTGTGACTAGAGTGCTTTCATGGACGACTCCCCCCACCAAAAACAGTGCATTGCACAGAATACATATCCAGTTTTTTGGACTGAAATAAACAAATGCATGAGTGAATAAATGGATTAAGAGATTCTTGGTTCAAGCCAGTGCCTGCTTCTGACGGGATAAGCCAGGGCAAGTAACATGCCCCTCTCCAGAAGCAAACTCCCATCTTTGTTTTGATTTTTCCTTCCTGTGTTTCCTGTTCTATCATATGAAAGGGGCGGGGGGGCTTCAGCAGGCGTAGAGGCCTGGAGTGCTTAGTCTCTATAACTCCAGCCAGAACCAGACAGGAGAGGGGTAGCCCTTCTGGAACTGCCTAGGTCCAAGGAAATGGGTCGCGTAGGAAAGCTGTTTGGCTTTCCCTCCCCAGCCGCACAGAGAACTTAGCTACCTACCCCTCCTGCAGAAAAATAGCACCCTTGCAAACTTGCTATGCTCATTTAAAGGCAGGACTCATTTCACTGCACAGAGGGGTGGACAGCAAAGGAGGACTCCTAGGGAAGACGTTGTCATGGTGTCTTAGTTTACTCCCATGTCATTACACTACACTCTGAATATTCGGCAACACAGAGACTGTATCTGAATATATTGACAGTTTATCTTTATTTAGAGCTACATCTAATGATGTTTCATTTTCTTAACTGCCCAGTGGTTGTCTATGAACCATAGTGAATCTTTGAACATACTTTGGCTACAGCTTTTTCACCATTCCTCTGTTTATTCCTGCCATTGCTTTTTCATCATCGATACAGATGTCTCTAGATTTTTGTCAATTTATTTGATGTTGTATTAAAAACCAACTTAAACATTTATGAATTCATTTTCCTATTGTATATGTGTCAAATGTTTTATGAAGCAAAAAATCAACCTAGGGGAACATATTGTACAATCTACAAACATCCTTACTCTTTTTCCCATGAACCATAAAGTTTTCATATATCTTTGTCTAAGGACTAATTTTTTAAGTCGGTTCAATGCATTGTTCCTGGACTGACTTTCCAGATTATGTTACTAATTGTATTTTTGTGGTAGCCCTTATACTTACTACTTAAGTAACTGTTAGTGTTCAATAAGCTCATCTCTAGAAGTATCTATACTCTTTCATGTGCAATGTTGTAACTTATTTTCAGGAAACTCTGAAATGCATTATTAACGTTAGGGCAATGGATAAGTCAAAATTTCATTTGTATAAATATTTTTCAATTTCATTTAGCTGTTCCACTTACATCAAAAGAAGCTGAGACCCTCATTATTATGTTTTATTTTATTTCAGAATGATGTAACTTGGTAGAGACCATAAAATATTGTGTTTCCACAAACATAAGATGTTAAAATTTAAACATTTTTAATGTCCGGAGGCTTTCTATAATGAATGTGTGTTTAATGTGGTAGAGGTTCTATTTTTTTCCTGTTTTTAATTGCCAGTTACATTTTAGAATCAAGGAAAGCTGTTTTTAAATTGTCAGTTACATTTTAGAACCAAGAAAATGTGTTATTCTATAATTTTTTTATGGCATGAAACATATCAAGTATCTGGGCATTCTAATTTTTGAGTGATTGTGTAAAACTTTACAGTACTTTTCCCCCCTTCTGTTTCCTCCTGTCAGTATAATCAACCAATTTTGAGGCTCATTAAATCCAGTTTGGTACTATTTAGTTTTTTGTGATGAGACTGACACTTGAGTCCTTTTAGAGTGTTTCTTTCCGATACCTCACCTTATTTAGACTTTCTTTCTAGGAGAAGACGTGACTTAAAAAAAAGCCATAGTCTCTGATATCTATAAACTCAGGATTTGGGGGGAAAGCTGTGAGGGATGGGGAGTCATAGACAGCACAGTTGTGGTGATCTAAAGCATGGGGCAGGATGCAGAGTAGGTTCCCTAAGTTAGTCTAGCTCCTCTTCTATGTCTTTCCAGGTTGTATATTTTCTTTCCCAGCAAGTTCATAGGGAAATCTTTATGTGCCTGGGGTCCCCTCACCTCCCATTTTCTTATTATGAGAGTCAAGGAGAAGCTAGATCGTATAGGAGGCTGTCATTAAGAAAAGCTTAATGGAGACGAGGAGGGCCATTTCACCTGTTCCCCAAGGACTTGGTTTACCCTAGGAAGGTCCTCAGAAGCCATGGGAGACATAAACTATTAGGAATACTTCAGTAGTAATTCCTCCTGATCTAATTGGTGTTTATAGAATACATCATCCAACAGAATACTAGGAGGCAGCTGAAACTGACCACTTTGGGTGCTTGTTCATCTACTCAAGAAAAACAACGTATATTTCTTGGGACATCATAGTCTTTGGAGGATAACAATCCATTCTTATACCTTCATATTTGCACTAATTTTATTGAGATCTTATCAGACCTTCTGTGTATGTGCTTGAACCCACCTGTGGGGGCTCTCATCCCCAAAACCCTATCCCATAGTTTCATCTTCACCAATTTTTCTTATTCACCTAGCCTAAAACAGCAACAATTCCACCAGGCCCTCCTGACTGAGGGACTCAAGGCCTCAGGTTTACCCTATCATTTGCACAACGCCATTGTACCCACAGAATATATAATATAGTCCTCCTAATGTGCCTGAGTCACAGGTGAGTTCACCTCAAAGTCATTGACTTGGCTTTTAAAAAATACAGAGGTAGGGCATTTCAGTTCTGACCTATAAGGAGCTTGGAAGCTGGCATTTCCACCCTCAAAGATGAAAAATGCTGAACTAATTGAAAAGCAATGACTCTCCTTAGACCCATCAGAAAATTGAGGTTACACAGCAAACCGCCACTGAGAAATCAGGAGAGACAAGGTGAAAACAGAAATCACAGTCACCATCAGCTTCCCTGGAACAGAAGCCATGGGGGCCATAAAACTTCAGTAGTAATTCATCCTGATCTAATTGATGTTTATAGAATACATCACCCAACAACAGCACAATACACACTTGTCTCAAACTTACAGGGAATATTCTGATGAGCTGGTGGAGGGTGAGTATGACCTTGCTTGAGAGAGAGAAATTCATGTTGGCTCAGTCTTAGATGGGATCCCCATACTTTGTGGTTTTTACCTCTACCATGTTGTCAAGGTGAAGATCCGAGAACAATCCTCTCATGTTTCCTACAGGAGGAGGAGAAATGCAGTCATTTTGAAATATGACCAGAATGTCCTCTGTAGCAAAGGCCTACTGTCCGTGTTAAAGAACTTTATCAGATCCTTATCTGACTTGGGGAAGGGCAATTAGCCAACCCAGTTTCCTCTAGGCCTCCTGTCTTACCTAAGGAGGAAAACAAAAGCTAAGAAACATTTCTGAAGATCACAGGGCAAGGACTTAGGCCCATTCCAAGAATGAGACTTCATGCTGAGATTATAGAGCACTTCCATTTGCCTCATGTGAGCATCACATTACCAGTGCCCCAGAGCATCAACGCACATAAGGCAAAAACTACAAGGACATAGAGATAAATCCACATTCTAGTTGGAGATTTCAAGACTCCCCTTTCTTTCCAGCAACTAGAAAATCAATCAGTAAGAATATCGTTGAACTGAATAGCATCATCAATCAACTGAACCTAATTGACATAGAACATGTTACCCAACAACAACATAGTACACACTCTTCTCAAACTTTCATGGAATGTTTACCAATATAGACCATATTCTAGGCCATAAAATATATCTTAACAAATTCAAAAGAATAGACATCATTCAAGGTTTGTTTTCAGACCACAACAGAATTATATTAGAAATCAAAAACAAAAAATTAGTTGGAAAATCCCCAAATATTTGAAGATCAGATAACGTGTTTCTAAGTAACACATAAATTGAAGAAATCTCAAGAGAATTTGAAAAAGATTTTGAACTAAATAAAAAGGAAACACAACATCAAAATTTGTGGGATATAGTAAAAGCAGCCCATAGGAAGAAGACAGAAGATGTAAAATCAATAATTAATGATTTCACCTTAGGAAACTAGAGAAAGATGAGCAATTTAAACAAAGCAAGCAGAAAAAAAGTATAATAAAAATTAGAGTATAAATTAGTAAAATTAAAAGCAGGAAATCAATAAAGAAAAATCAATGAAACCAAAGGCTTGTTTTTTGAAAAGATCAATAAAATTGATACACCTCTACCTAGACTACCAAGAAAAAAAAAGAGAAGACACAAGTTAATAATATCATAAATACTAGGGGTCATCTCTTTTGATACTATGTACAATAAAAGAATAAGTGTATTGTGAGTAATTCTATGTCACAGATTTGATAACTTAGTAAAAAAGTTACCAGTTCGTTGAAAGACTCTAACTACCAGAACTCATGCAAGGAGAAATAGATAATATGAATAGGCCTATACCTATTAAAGAAATTGAATCAATAATGAATAACTTTCTAAACCAGAAAGAATCAGGTCCACATGGGTTTAATGGTGAATTCTAACAAATATGTAATGAATAAATGATATCGATTTTCCACAGTCTCTTCCAGAAAGTAGAAGCAGAAGGGACACTTCTGAACTCATTTTACAAGGCCAGCATTACCCTAATTCCAAAACCAAACAAAGATACCGGTATTACCAAAAAAGAAAATTATAGACCAATATCTCTCATGAACATAGATGCAAAAATGCTCAAAAAAACATTAGCAAATTGAATTAAATTGTGTATAAAAAGAATTATACACTATGACCAAGTGTGATTTATTCCAGGCATGTAAGGCTGTTTCATCATTTAAAAATCAATTAAGGTATTCCATTACATCAACAGGCTAAAGAAGAATATTACCGTATTTTGCCATGTATAAGGCTCTCCCACGTTTTTGGCCAAACGTTCAGGGAAAAAAAATCTTTTGTTTTAATTTTTTAATTCAAATTTTTATTTGTTTATATTTAGGTACTTGTTTTTTGTATTATAAAGGAATTTTAGCACTTATTGTTTAACATTATGGTACAAGAAATTTTATGGGACAAATGATTACAAAACACAAAAACAGATACAAGGTACAAGAAACTTTATGTACCGGTAACAAATTTATGATATTTCTGCATCATAGAAGGCCAAGAACTCTTTGTCGTTGCAAGTTCGTTGTAAGTTCAACAAAACCTATTATCGTATTCCAGAGTATTATTGATTTCTAGAGTTACACTTTTAACTCATAAACATAAATAAAAGAATTAAAAACATTTATATAGGTATGGAATTATTACTACCCATGTAATAATTACTACCCGTGTAATGTACATCCTTATTTTTCCCTCACAAACTTGGGCAAAAACGTGCACATTATACATGGCAAAATACAATACAATGGTACCTTAGTTTTCGAACATAATTCGTTCCAGAAGACCGTTCGAGTTCTGAAACGTTTGAAAACCGAGGCACGGTTTCCCCATAGAAAGTAATGCAAAATGGATTAATCCGTTCCAGACCTTTAAAATCAATCCCTAAAACTTCAAATTTAGCATGAATTTTACTATCTAACGATACCATAGATCCATAAAATTTACAGCATTTGTAAACCGAAATGTTGGTCTACGGAAATGTTCGCAAACCGAGGTACCACTGTATATCAATTGACCCAGAAAATACATTTAACAAAAATCCAACATCCATTCATCATAAAAAAAAAACTCTGAGCAAACTAGGAGTGGAGGGGAACTTGATAAAGTACATCTACAAAAATCTACAGCTAATATCATGATTAAATGGAGAGAAACTTGATGCTTTCCCCCTGCGCATGTGAAAAAAGCAGGATGTCCCTCTCACCACTCTTGTTCAACATTGTACTCAAATAAGACAAGGAAATAAAAGGCATATGTACTTTGAAGAAGAAGTAAAATTGTCTTTGTTCACAGTTTTATGCATTATTGTCCAGAAAATTCCAAAGAATCAGCAAAAAAGTCCTAAAACTAATAAACAATTACAGCAAGGTTGCAGCATAGAAGGTCAGTATAGAAAAATCAATTGCTTTCCTATATACTAACAATGAACAATTGGAATTTCAAATGATATCCACAGTACCATTTCATTAGTATCAAAAAAGACAGAAAGAAAGGGGGGAAAAAGAAATTTTTAGGCATAACTAACAAAATACTCATATGTGAAGAATCTATGTGTAAATCTACAAAACACTGATAGAATAAATCAAAGAGGAGCTAAATAAATGAAGAGATATTATGTGTCTGTTTATAAACTGGAAGACTCAGTATTGTTAAGATGTCCATGTTCCCAACTTCATCTATAGATTCAATTATACAACACTCAAAATGCCTACAATCTATTTTGTGGATATTGACAAACTAACTCTAAAGTTTATATAGAAAGGAAAAAAATCCAGAATAGCCAACACAATTTTGAAGATGAATAAAGTTTAGACAATTCCCCTGAGAGCTGGCAAAAGTTGGTAGGACTCTAGCTACAAATGGCGTGCAACCCACATTTCTGTCAGGCCATATCTGTCATGCCAGTGGGGTGAAACATACATGTTTTTTGGCCAGCCCTATTTTTGGAGCCCCCAACTTGATGGTTGAGCTGCCTGCACACACAAGAATCTGCGTGACCCCATCAGGCAGAAACCTTAGTTAAGTTCCCAGGACACAAAATAAGACAAACCAGAAGGCAATATCTGTCCCTGGGAGAGAAAAGATCCACAACAAATGAGTAGCTGAAGGCAAATTCTCAAGTCACAATTCAACGATCTAATTCTTACAAATGCTTTTCCCTGCCAATCTGGAAGGAAGGGGCAACATGAAGTTTTACTTGTCTCTCTGCACCAGACTCCACAGATAGAGATCTGACTTTGATAATTCTCACCTTTTGCCAGTTCCTGTCGGTTTTCCCAGATCCCATCTGCAGGCTCTGGAGTGTGTCCCTGTGGGTCTCATCCTAGATACCAGAAACTGTACAGGAGAAAAAATAAAATTTCTTCAACCCCTTATCGTGAGTGCTTGGTGGAGACTCCTTTTTCTCTTACAAGGTGTGGGGACAGAGCCCCAGAAAGCAGTTTCCAGGCTCTCGGCCTCACATAGACAGGTGCTGGCTCAGGTAGTAAATGGCCATCAACTGTGATTGGATGGCCATCAGCTGTGGCTAGTTGGCCGTCAGCTATAACCAGTGAGCCATTGGCCACTAATATAATGGCTGTGGCTACGCTAGCAAAAAATGAGGGCTAGCAAGAAGATGGCGGCTGGGCTGGCAAGCAGCAGAGTGAGGGTTGAGAATTGTGTGGCTCCTGTTTACTGTTTCTCCAACCCAGCCGCCAGTGAGAATATAGTGGTATGACTCCCCCATCTATGGCTCCGTGGGTGTTCCTTTTTGGCTTCACTATATCCTGCATTCTTAGGTGGGGAGCAGGAGCAGAGACCCCTCAGGCCACCCTGCACGACAAATGGCGCAGTGAGCAGGGTCTCCTGCATGACACAAGGGCACCTTGTAAATGAATAAGCTTACCTAGGCTAAGAGTTCTCCACTGTGGCCACTAAAGTTCAAGATTATCTTTGGTGAGGTCAATCTACTTGTTCATCTTTAAACCAAAATTTTATTCACCTGAGGCCTCACACCTGAGGCCCCAGTCAAGCTTAAGAGGAAGCAGTCCATCCCTTGGCCCGTCTGGTTTCTCAGTCGGAGCCAGTCCGTCCCTGGACCCAGCTCTGTTTCCAAGTCAGACCCAATACAGTTATGGATTGTCAGGCGGGGTCTCAGTTCCCGATCCCCACGTAAGAACGCAGGATTTGGTGAGGACAAAAAGGAACACCCACGGAGCCATAGCTAGGGGGGTCATACCACTATATTCTCGCTGGCGGCTGGGTTGGAGACACAGGAAGCAGGAGCCACACGATCCACAATCTGCCGTCCGCTTCTCTGCCAACCACCCAACTCCCTAGCGTAGCCACAGCAGTTATATTGGTGGCTAATGGCTAACCCTTTACAGCTGATGGCCAACTAGTCACAGCTGATGGCCATCTGCTATCTAAGCCAGCACCTTTCCACATGAGGTCGAGAGCTTGGAAACTGCTCTCTGGGACTCTGTCCCCACGTGGACTCACTCTGGTTTCTAAGTCAGATCTTGTCTGATTGGTTGGTTTCCGAACACAGTTGGAAGAAGATATGTTCCCAGTCTGAAAGCTCATGGTGAAAAAGCCTTGGAGCTAGGATCCGAGAGGAACCTACCCACAACCTCCAGAGGCCTGGAGAAAGCTGCAAGCTCAATGGGGCTCAACAGGTACCTATGTATCTGGTTGTTTGCTGCTCCTGGGGGCGATTGGGGGTCTGTCTCAGTTCCCTCTTCTGATGCCAGACTGTTAAAAGATAAGCTGAGATACATTAAAATTTTTAAAGTTTTATTTGAGCAAAAATCCATTTGAATAAAGCAGCAATCAGTTTAGCAGACAGTAAAGTTCTCTGAGGAACTGTACAAAAAGAAAGCCTTTTCTAGGCAGAAGGGAGCAGGAACAAGGTGGTTATATGAGGTAGAACAGCAAGTTGATTAATGCACAGTTCCTTACCTTTAGGGAATGTCAGATTAGCCGATTGGGCGATTAGGTGATTCCTGGTTGGTTTAAGATTCCATTTCTGGGAGAGCTGAAACTGTAAGTCTCAGTTTGGTGATATAAGGCTTAGCATAAGTGACTCCATTTCGGGCCTGCTGTCTTTTTTCTAACAGAACCAAAGCTGCCGTAATAATGATTATGGCTAAAATTTGAGTCCTTACAATGTGCCAGGCATTATTCTAAGAGTTCTATAAATTTTTAATACATTTTTTTCCCTCATAACATTCCACAAGAAGTATTATTAGTATTTCCATTTTTCAGGTAAGGAAACCCAGGCACAAAGAGGTTAAGTAATTGTCCATGGTTACATAACTGAAGGTAACACAGCCAGGATTTGAGACCAAAAGTCTTGATCCAGAGCACATATGCTTAACTGCCTTAGAAGAATCTCTGTGCACACGGTGCAAAGATTTTTTAGGATACACACACGGAAATGAAATTGTTGCTTTACAAAGTATGAGCATATTACTAGTTTTAGAATCATTGTACTAGCTTATGTTCTCACCAGCACTAAATGAGTGTTCTCAGCTCCCGTCTCTCTCCTCATGCACAGAGCTTATAGTCAATGTTATGCATGATCTAAACTGGTCATCTGCTCTTGCTGACCACCTAGGAGGTTTGTGCCTTCAGCGCCACTTACCGTATCGAGTTTTGCTTTGTTTTATTTTTGTTCTATTGTCTTGTTTGAACATGGCTATCTTTAAAATTTTTCTCTTTTTTATTTAATCTGAATTGTTACATGTTTGAGTAGAGACCATTCTCAAGACAAGAACTTCAGCACCACCTGGACCTTCAGTGTTATTCACCTTCTAGTATAACCATGAAATGTTTCTTTAAGCTCTTCTCCCTTTGTTCTATTTACCAAGAATTCAACACATATTTGCTGATCATCTTTTTGATGACTAAGACACTGTGCTAGATACATGCGAGATACAGGGCATATAAAAACAAGGCAGAATTTCTCTCTCTGAAGATCTTACCAAGGAATTAGCCATGTACACAACTAATTATAATGAAACATGATAAGTACAGAAATGGAAGTATAATCATATGCTACAAGAATATACATGACAAAGTATTTATTTTTGCTTTAGGTAGGGCTTAGGGATGGTGACATATATGCTGGGAATTGAAAAATGAGTAAGATTTTCTTAAACTTTGAGGAGAAAGGGAAGGTATTTAGTGAAAGGGAGGAACATAAACAATTGCATAGCATGTTCAAAAATCAGCAAGTAGGGCAGTTCAGATGGTGGATAACAGGAATCAGGAAAAAAAATTACAGCATATAGAGCGGAGAAGGTAAATCGGTCAAAGCTTTGGAAGTGGTTGCCTGGGGAAACAACTGAGAAGAGAAGGGGAAAGGGTCATAGCTCACTACCACCTCCCCAGTTCGGCTTTTATTGGTTTTTCGTACAGTCTACATTTACATATCACTTTTTTCCTTAAAGATTTCTTTGCTGTAACAGTTCTAGAAAACTTAAACCACTTTTTAGACAATGACTCCTTTTTCCCAGTATAATGACTTCCCCACCCCCGGCTAAAATCCACCAAATAAGCAGTTATACTTCAACATTACTGCTTCAAACAGAGGCACACTTATAAATGTATTTTATATAATAGTTTCTACTCAGAACATTCCATGGAACAGATTTGAAATGCATGCTATATTTGGATGAACCCAAATGTTTTGCTTTGTCTATGATGCCAAGCAAGAAGAATAAAGCGGTATCCTCTTCTACCACTTTTCACTCTTGTGTATGTATGCTAGTTCTTCATGGGGCTTATATTTTTCTACTCAAATATCCCAGTCTTTTCCATTTATGTCAAAGCCTTCCATATCAGTTATTTTAAGGTTAAATTCTCAAGGGAAAGAGAATTGTCAAGCTCATATGATTCTGATATTGAATGTCTGCCCAATATTTAAACACCTGACTTTCTACCACCGTTCAAAGAATGATACTTCACTCCTCATCATCCAGCTATCAAAAATCTTCCTCCTTTGGTAATATAATAAAACTTAATTATATTGCTTTATATGTACAAAAACATTCCTTTTCAAATTGATTATTTTTTATAAATACGTTTTTATTATTTAGTTGATATATTATCTGAGAAAAATGTTGGATATATAATATTAGGTTGGTATGCGCAAATCCCATATTTTTATATTTAACAACTTTTCACTTAATGGCATTAATTTTAGGAATAAGTTAAGGTCATTACAAAAGGAACAGACACATTTAGATACCACGTAAAACCTCATTTGTGAGACTACAACTAATTAAAAAATTGCAATCTACTTCTATAAATTGACAAGATTATGCCTGTTGTACCTGATTCCAAGAAAAGAATTCAATTATGACCACTGAAGCATAAACATAATTTATTGGAAAAGAAAATTATTGTATCAGTTATTTCGTCAAAGAATGTGCCAAACAACCAGTCTGGAAGGTTAAGAGTGAAGGCTGCTGGGGATCCAAGTGAATAAGAGATCCAGGACCATCTTTTTATTTGTGTTGCATTCTTGTCTGCCTCCTTCTTGTCTATCTCTGCATCAGATTCAAATTCCAAGGAGAGCTATCTAATTGGCATGGATTGGGTTATTCCTACACTTCAGTGACTACTTTGAATGGGAGACAGTTTCCCAAAGGTTTTTTATTAACTATAAAAATGAGGAATGTGCTCAATATAGGAAAACAGATTCCCACCAGATTCTATCAAGAGCTTACCAGTACACACACACACACACACACACACACACACACACACACACAAAACCCTTTTCGTCTCTATATAAAAATGTTTAAATAGCCTCACGTGACATAATCTATCTCAAACAGAAAATGCTCTCAGCACTGTAGCGTAGACTAACCAAATGATAACCATTTAGTGTGTTCAGCTTCAAGCCTGGAATCTCTGGATTAGATTTATCCTTGTTCCTGCAGCTAGTCATAAAGCCTTACCAGCTATTTATGTCTTCCTTTCACAGCCCTTTATATGTGTTGTTGTTGTTTTTCTAAACACCTCTTAAACAGTGGTGGCCTTCTGGTGAACTTTCACATGAGACATAAATATTATTAGACTTGGTCTATTCTGAGAACTCCATTTAGGCAAACCATTAGCCAGTGTCTATGTACCAGTATAGAAACTCTTCTCAGGTTATTTAAAAAAAAAAAAATAGTAGATAAGAAAAGTACAATTTAAAAGAGTATCCATTGGAAGGATTGTCTTTCTCCACTGTCTTCAGGGCATAAATAAGTAGGATTGTATGTTACTCAACAGCAGTCTATACTACTATACTATTCATAGTTTTTACATTATTGACTATAGTCCCCATACTGTATTTCACATCCCCATGACTATTTTGTAACTACCTGTTTGTACTTCCTAATCCCTTCACCTTTCTCACCCAGGCCCACAATGCCCTTCCCATCTAGCAATGATCAGTTTTTTTTCTCTGTATCTATTAATATGCATCTACTAGGTCCATATGTTGTTGCAAATGGTGAGATTTCATTTTTTTTATTAGTTTCAGGTGTACAAAACAATGTAATAGTGAGATATTCATCATTTATACCCCTCATAAAGTAATAACTCTCCTCCCCCAATCTACTACCCCTCCGACATCGCATAAAGCCATTACATTTCCACTGTCTCTATTCCTTATGCTGTACTCCGCTTCTTGTGAATATATATGAATACATATATATGTATATATATATATGTGTGTGTGTACATATATATGTATACATATATGTGTACACACACACATATATATATATACACACACTATATATATTAAATTATAGTTGACATTCATTATTATTCGGCTTCATCTTCAGGTGTACAGCGCAGTTATCAGGCATCTACACTGTCCCTGAAGTGGTCTCTCTAATAAGACAGGTGTCCATCGGATATGAATTCATTCTTTTTTATGGCAGAGTAATACTCTATGTATAAATGTACAACAATTTCTTTATCCAATCATCTATTGATGGACATTTCCATCGTTTCCATATCTTGGCTATTGTGAATAACGCTGCAGTAAACATACGGGTGCATATATCTTTCCAAATTAGTGTTTTGGATTTCTTAGGATAAATACGCAGGATTGTAATTGCTGGATCATAAGTTAGTCCTGTTTTTAATTTTTTGAGGAACCTCCATACTGCTTTCCACAGTGGCTTCACCAGTTTGCAATCCTACCAACAGTGCACAATGTTGCCCTTTTCTCCACATCCTCGCCAACACTTGTTTGTTGATTTATTGATGATTACCATTCTGACAGGAGTACGGTGGCATCTCGTTGTGGTTTTCATCTGCATTTCTTTGATGATTTGTAATATTGAACATCCTTTCATATGTTTATTGGCCATTTGTGTGTCCTCTTTGGAGAAATGTCTTTTCAGCTCTTCTGCCCATTTGTTAATTGGCTTGTTTGTGTTTTTGGTATTGAGTTGTATGAGTTGTTTTTTTTTGGGGGGGGGGAGGGTTTGTAGGTAACCAATTTAAAAACCAAAATTTTTAAATTGATTTTGGATATTAACTCCTTATCAGATGTATCATTGACAAATATCTTCTCCCATTCAGTAAGATGTATTTTTGTTTTGTTGATTGTTTCCTTTGCTGTGAAAAATCTTTTTAGTTTGATGTAGTCCCATTTATTTATTTTTTCTTTTGTTTCCTATGCCCAGGGAGACACATCAATAAAAGTATTACTAAGGGTAATGTCTGAGAGTTTACTGCCTGTATTTTCTTCTAGGAGTTTTGTGGTTTCAGGTCGTACATTTAAGTCTTTAATCTATTTTGAGTTTATTCTTGTATATGGATTAAGAAGGTGGTCCAGTTTAAATTTTTTGCATATATCTGTCCAGTTTTCCAAGCACCATTTATTGAATAGACTGTCTATACCCCAGTGCTTTCTTTGTCATAGATTAAATGACCATATAGGCATGGATTTATTCCTGGGCTCTCTGTTCTGTTTCATTGATCTGTGTCTGTTTCTATGCCAATACCATGCTGATTTGATTACTATAGACTTGTAGTATAGTTTGATATCAGGTAGTGTGATACATCCAGCTTTGTTCTTTTGTCTCAGGATTGCCATGGCTATTCCAGGTCTTTTATGGTTACATATAAATTTTAGGATTATTTTTTCTAGTTCTATGAAAAATGCCATTGGTATTTTGATAGAGATTGCATTGAATCTGTATATTATTTTAGGTAGTATAGACATTTTAGCTATATTAATTCTTCTTACCCATGAACATGGTACATGATTTCATTTATCTGCATCTTTTTAAATTTTTCTCTTCAGTGTCTTATAATTTTCTGAGTAGAGGTCTTTTACTTCTTTGGTTAAATTTATTCCTAAGTATTTTTTTTTTTTATGCAATTGTAAATGGGACTGTTTTTATAATTTCTCTTTCTGATAGTTCACTATTGGTGTATAAAAATGCAACTGATTTCTGAATATTAATTTTGTATCCTGCTACTTTACTAAATTCATTTATCAGTTCCAAAGCCGTTTTTCGTTCTCAATTATCCAGTCGAAATGAATTGCCAATGAATCTGTCGATACGGGTTTAAAAAGAAGGGCATTTTTTAACCTACATCTCTCAAATTCTCCCATGTGGCAGACTACTGGCTATTTACCAAAATTTTTATTCTTTTGTTTTCCCTTGAATTAATTCTAGGCTATATCTAGCAGCTTCCTTTGTAGTTAGGTGTGATCACGTGACTGTGTTCTAGCTAATAGAATGCAAGTAGAAATGACGGCTACCATTTTCTGACCAAGACATTTAGAAAGCCTTGTGCTTCATTGCAGTCTTTTCTTTTCCTGCAACCATGTAGATGCAGAGGATGACAATTTCTAGGGGATGGCAGAGATTTAAGAGGCAAATATTCTGGATCTCTGAACCACTGTGTAGATAAATGCTACCAATTAAGAACACCCATACTGGACTGTCACATGAGCAACAAACCCACTTCTATTTGGTTAAATGCGTATGCATTGTGGAAGTTATTATTTGGCCCTGGACTGAGGAGCACTAATGACTTGCATTTGACCCTTCCTACCATAATGACCTTTACATTGTGCATCAGTGAGCTAGTATAGGGATTTAACTAGTGGCCAAAGATGTCTATCTATACCCCAATAAGCTCGGGACATCATCATTGTATGGGTTTGTTGTTCCATCAGCCTCGGGCAAGTCCTCTGTTTTGCTACTTGATCCCACAAACCTCACTCTGACTATCACACCACAGTGATTTTATGGGTTTCTGGGACTAAGTTTAGCTAGAAGTAGGTAACCAATACTATCTAAAAAGTTTTGGTAATTCTCTTCATTGTTTTTCACAGTGCATAGTATCTTTTGTTTGTTTGGGGAGGGCTGGGAGGAAGGACTCAGAGTGATGAATACAATATGAAACATCATAGATCTTAGGGTTTTCCCTAGTGCTACACAAAAATGGTTGAAATGACATAACTTCATCATATGCTCAAAGGAAAGGTAAAAGGATTCATTTTCCAGGTATTAATATTTTTCTATGTTGAAAACACCAGTTCTTTAATGTTATAGCACAAACAGTACAAAGACCTTGTATGTTATCATTAGCATGACAATTTTATCACTCTGTGTGGGAATTTGAAACTGTCATCCAATATTATTTCACACAAGATTAACAGTCCTCACTCTTTTGTTGAGACAATACCTGAAATGGAGAATCATCTATTTTTTTGCCAGTTAAGCTGGACAGAACAAAGAAATTTGAATGACTGTCATTGTCTTTTCTTCTAAAAACTCTTTGTTGAAAGGGCAAAATATGGCAGGAGTCTTTGAAAATTCTCTTTAGGTTCAACTCCAGGCAGCTCAGGTCTTTTATGAAAACTCCAGCCCTCACTGAGTCCTCTAAGAGTGATCAACCTAAGATGTATAATATGAAACTTCAGTGTGAATTGTTAACTTCCCCCAAATGGGGGATACCATAGTGTCTCTTAATGCATTAATCATATCAAAATGCGTAAACATTAGATGCAACTGCACTCTCACATTCAATACCAATTTGGTATTATAATAAAGGAATTATAATGTTGGGCACTAGGGAAATCATAGCACATCCTCACGTCTGCTGACTACTGCTTGATGATTTCTTAAAGGTTCTTTCCATCAACCTCCCCCTCTCTGCCCCGTTCCCAGGTATGAATAATAGGATCATAACAAAGAAATAAGGCAGAAATTAGAATTTAGGATTCCCCAATATTAAGGACTAATGAATTTCTCATTTTCCATTAAACACTTAAAACCATTGCTCGTTGGCTTGTGGGGAATGTTATTTTACTTCTAACGAAATATAAATCATAAAAATACTTCATGAAACTTATTTTCAGGATCTGCTCTTAACTCTTATTAACATTCATGGAACGTTATGTGACTACTGGACTTTGAAAGACAAATGAAGCTTTTAAACACCTTTTTAAAAAAAAAGAATGCGAGGTTCCAACTATGAGATTTACCCATAAAAAAGCATTCACAATATTGTGATTTAAATGCTTGCATTCATAATTCCTAACTTTGATCACTATTCTATATTAAAATGGAAAAATCAACACCTTATGCTATCCCTAAGGACACATCTTTCTTAATTAAAAGCTTTACAGAATTAAACTATAAAACCTAGAAGAGGCACATGGATACACAACCTTCCAGACACTCAGTTTTCACTTATTTCTTCATAGTTTACAAAATGTACAGGAGAGAAAATTGTTGTTTTAAAACATATAAAGTTGTAGAATTTCTGTTGCTATAGTGTTTCTATGAGTATAATAATTCTAAAAAGAACCTCCAAACAGTCCTTATCTCATTTCCTTAAATGAAATCAATCCAGAATTCCAACAGTCTTAATTCATCTTATAACTTCTAATACAGATATTTTAAGAATGAATTAACAGCACCATTAATATTCTTTTCCTCCCACATCTTTTTACTGAAGAATTGACAGCTCTACAAAGTATTTTCCCAAATTAGATACATTGATGAATATACGACATATTTAATTCCAAGAAATTATGTCAGGGTTATCAGTGAAAGTAGCTATCTTGTAAAATGGAACTTGGTGACCTCTTCACAATTGTTTCATTTTCTTCAGTTGCACAATAATTTTCCTACTCAGACCTCAGAGCAAACACACAACAGCCACTACAACTATTAATACAATTTCTACATGCATTGCAGAGGAATTCTCAGAGAAGACAAGTTTGAAGGTCTTTGCCTTTTCTATTTAAAAATGCATTTCTCTTTTGAAATAGTGTATGATTTTAAGCTTCAATTTTAAACAAAAATTGGAAAGTTGCAATGTATAGTCAGCCAGCAGCTAAGAGAAAACAAGGAATTTTCTTGTTCAAAAACTGAATACACGTATTTATGTATAAAGTTTACTACATATAACCCCATGTTGTAGAAAGATGTCATACTCGTAACTCTCACTGGACTAAGCAAGCTCCATTCTTTTCAAAGATGGTAGATTAGTATTTCTTTAGTATCAAACAACAAAGTACAATTTCAAAACATAATAGTCCTATCTTCTGTATTCAACAATATTTTGCCTCATCAGTCTGCTTGGGTATTCTGCCTTGTCTAAAAAAAAATGTAAGGCATTTTTAGTATAGAAATAAAACTTGAAGGTCATGGGACCAGCAATGAGACTCTAAAAAAACGAAACTGAAGACTATTGTGTTGCCTACAGAGTATGTCTACTTACAGAAGGGAAAATAATAATAAAAAAAACACCCACATTTATCAATCGTTCACTCATTCAGAGGCTGTTTATTGCTTATTGGGTACTAGGTAGCCTGACGTGGAAGAGGGCACAGCTGACTGCCTTGGGGATACTGACAAATAGGCAACTGCACCTCAGTGGTAGCCTTTGTAGAGCTGTGCACACCATCCTAAGGTCTGAGCAATCCGAGAGGCTTCCTGGCAGGGGCAATATCTGAGCTGGAGATAGAAGGAGGAGCAGAGTTAGCCAGCGGAATACTAAGTGTACAGGAGGGAAAAACATTTAAAACTTTATCTCCTCCATTCCCCCAGGTGAAGCCTTCGGCACAAGAAAACAATACGTTTGGGGATATAAATGCTGTTGGAACTGCAAGGCAGGAAATATCAAAAATGACACTCCACTGGCAGTAGAGGACCAAATTCTGTCTGGCATTGCATGTATGCTAGGTAAGGTGTTTGGACTTTTTCCTAAGGCAGTGAGGAGCCATTGAATAACTAAACAGAAAATGATTTGTTCTAGAAAAGCCATTTTGTCATACCATGGAATCAGCAGGTGTACTGGGGTTGGGGGGCAGAGTGAGTCAAGCTTCCAGAGGGCTCCAAGGGCTGGCTACTGTTTGTAATTCATGTGTGATATGATGAGACTCTGTCCAAGGGAGTGGAGAGAAGTGGATGGCTTTGAGAGGATTGGTAAGGAGGAGAGAGTCAAAGTCAATTCCATATACCAGGTGTGACAATTAAGTTCACAAACTTGTTGCAATGATATTGCTAACCATTTTTGATATCAGAGGGATTATTCATTATGAATTTGTACCAACTGGACACATAGTTAACCAAGTTTACTATTTGGAAGTGCTGAAAAGGCTGCGTGAAAAAGTTAGACCACCTGAACTTTTCCCCAACTATTCATGGCTCTTGCATCACGACAATGCACCAGCTCACATGGCACTGCCTGTGAGGGAGTTTTTAGTCAGTAAACAAATCACTGTATTGGAACACCCTCTCTACTCACCTGATCTGGCCCCCAGTGACTTCTTTCTTTACCTGAAGATAAAGGAAATGTTGAAAGGAAGCCATTTTGATGACATTCAGGACATCAAGGGTAATAGGACGATAGCTCTGATGGCCATTCCAGGAAAAGAGTTCCAGAATTGCTTTGAAGGGTGGACTAGGCGCTGGCGTCAGTGCATAACTTCCCAAGGGAAGTTCTTCAAAGGTGACCGTAGTGATATTCAGCAAAGAAGTAAGTAGCACTCTTTTTAGGATGAGTTCGCAAACTTAGTTGTCAGACCTTGTATTTGCTTTGGGGGATCTGGATGATTGTATTGCCTCTCACGGAGACAGGGAATAGAGGAGAAGGCTGGGGTTCACGAGGGATGTCTGAAATAGAGATTGCATTTGGGTACCATGCTGCCTTGCTGCACCTTCAAATGAATTCAGCTGTCTCTGGCTGAGGGGATAGCTGGCCAGGAACAAAGCTTTATTTCCGGTACTAGATTTAGATTAACAGAAGAAACTTGAATTATTGGCCACTATGGAAGCCTCTGACTCCAGAGGAGAAATTCTCCCTTCAGCAATGCTGGGCACTAATCCATTTGGAACAAAAAAAAAAGCTGGAATAGGAAAAGACAAAAACTTCATTTGGATATTGTAAAAGGAAAGAGGATATTTTAAAACTGACTAAAGAGGAGTTAATATAAGTATTACATTCTGTAGCAAAACTTCATTTTAGGCATAGTTATTAAATTGTAAAGATATTTATGTGGAAAATTTATACAGTTCTTGAGTTTCTGCCTTGACTTACAAAAATGTACTTGGTAGATTTTTTTTCTCCATTGTGTTGCTAAAGGTAATGGTCAATTCTGTGCTGTTTTCAAAACTTAATGAATAGTTTAATTACTCATACCTAATTTGGGGATTCCAGTAGTGGTAATGTCTTAATTTCTGTGGTAATTACTTAATCTCTGTTGAAGGATTCTATTTGCATGGAGGCCTCTAAGGCAGGGGAAGTCTTTGGGGATCCATGAACCCCTGAAATTATATACAGAGCTGGTGCAGAGGTGGTTGACACCTCTGTCAGAGAGCGCATTAGAGTTGGTGCTTGTGCCGGCATGGGGTTAGGCTTTTCGGGGTCTCAGTCGTAAATCCCGCAGTGTTTTCCCCTCTCCTTTTTCTCTCACTTATGTGAGCTTAGGGCAGAGATTTTGGCTCAATATTATCTGACTTTCTGACGTATTTGGTTCCTGGCTAAAGGCAGAAAGGGCCTCTTTTAACAAAGCCATATATTCTTTCCTTCCTGCTTTCAGATGGGCTAGCCCTAATGCAGTGGCTGTCTTTCTTCTAAAGTAGTGAAACGGTTTTGTCTCACTTGGCTCTTAGTTGCAAGCAATGGAAAACAACTCTGCCTAATGTAAGGAGACAGGATTTAAAAGTAGGAAACAAGGGGAGGCCCTGGCCCTGCCTCCACTGCTGACGGTGTCCCAACAGTAACGCCACTCTGAATGCCCATCCCTGCCACTGAACACGCTACTACACTTTATCTCTGCGTCACTCACTGAAAGTTCAAAAGCGGAGGGGAACTGAGACTGGGCATCAGGATGGCTGAGACTGGGCACATGTCTCTGCTGTTGCTATTAGGGCAGGGGGAGGGTAAACGTGGCTTCCTTTGGCCTTCGTATCTCCCCAAGGCTCACACAATGAGAATTCCACCCCAATAGGAAGGGGTTTGTGTAGCCACTAAATAACGTATTCACCACTGTTTACCCTTTTGGCTACCTTTATTGGTCCTTCTGCAGGTATTTATGTTTTAAAATGCTTTCACTCAACATAATGTAACTATTCCACAAACTACTTAAAATGTGCTCCTTCTCTCCCCAACAGGAGAAAACCCAAAGTGAGTCAGTTGGTCCAGAATCTCTGGGTGCTGCCTCTTTTCTCTAGTTTTGCACCATCCCACTTCAGAATTCTGCCACTGAAGGCCTGTATTACATCATTAATCACTACCAACAAACCTCCCCAAGAAAAGGGAACTTAATTAAAACATGGCACCATGACCAACAAGGAATAAAAATAGGTAGAGGCATTAGTCTTTGTTTCTGCAACTGGCCATGAGGCAGTAGCTGGTATTTATGACTTTCTTTCTCCACCCAGCATTTCTGTTTGCTTTGCCCTCTGCTAGCACCTCAGCTGGCTGGGATTCTTTACCCAGTTGGGGCCCCCCCAAACCTTCATTTCTGAGGGATCTAAGCTTTTGGTGGTTCTGCCTGAATGGATTGCCAGAGTCTTTGATTAACTTTTAGTGCTGGACTTGGTAATATGAGAAGGTGTTCTGTTTATTCTCCTCCCTGCTCCCATTGTATAATAGCAATCTTGTTTTTCCTTGAGAATTAGAATCAATCAAACCAGGCTAACTCTCTCTCTCTCTCTCTCTCTCTCTCTCTTTTTTTTTTTTCAGCCTGTCTTCACAGTGGCATAAGGAGTATGACATGGCCCAGTGGAAGTCTTAGCTCCATTAAATGCTGAAAACAGTCCTTTCTTTTCTGTAATCTCCACATCAGCAGAGCCTGGAGATGATGAGATGCAAAGCAAAATTTTGCAAGGTGTAATTAGTAATTCGGTAATTGTAACTAGCATTGTCTTTCCAGTCCTTGGTTCCTGGACCAATACAATTTGGCTTTGAGAAAAACAGAATCTCTCACTTCTTGCTGGTTCAGAACAACTACTGCATCTACAGAATTGCGCCATGAATTTTCAAGGTATTTCTCCCAAATGATGACTTTAATCAATATTCACAGCCCATCTCACCTCTTTTTGACTCTACACTTGATCTTAGCCAAAAGGCCGAGAAGCGATCTCTTTTTGACTCTAGATGGTGGTCACATGATAAAACCAATGCCTCCGTTGGTCATGTTTAATGTGAAATAAATGCCTTGGTCAGAAGCAGTGTTGTGTGAGGTGCCGAGACCTGGCTTAGGTTGAAGTAGACAAAACACCCAATGCTTTCCTTCTGCGGGTAGTGGTGGATAGCATAGAATCCTTGGTTCTCAGGAATTAGTGTTGGCTCTTAGACAGTGTTCTGTATTTCTCTAAATTTTGGGATATTTTTCTTTTTCTATAACACAGTTAATTTGGTAAATGCCAAAAGTTACACAGCTAGTAAATGTTGGAGCCAGAATTTGAATCCAAGTACTCTGACTCTTAAATCTAAGCACTTATCTCTATACAGTGCACCTCTTCTCTGAATTCGTTACTTAGGATTTTATTATCCTTCAAGGTCGTTAGGTTCTTCATTAATAGGAATTTGGATCTGTGAAATAACCTTGTTCTAGGAATTGGGTGAGAGGTCAAGAATTTAACTTCTGTCTTGGTGGTATGTTTTACCAGACCCAAATGTTTTTTTCAAGTATATAAGTCAAGTAAGACTTTAGTGGATTGTCCTTCTCTTTCAACCCCAGAAACCCCATGGTTGATGAACCATTGCCAAAAATATCTAGGTTGGGGCATTCTGATTGCTATAGCAACTATGCCTCCTTTCCCTCAGGATTAAGTACCACATTATATTGACATTTTACTGAAACCAAGGAAGCTGACTTATTAGGCATTTCTCCCACTAACATCCCCAAGAGAACAATCATGAAAATACCTCTCTAAGATGCTGGTGCTATTCTCACTAATGTATATCACAAACCTTGAAAGAAGTAAGTTCTTTCAAGGGCCCACCCAGGGAACGTAGAGTGGATTACAGTTCACACATGGTAAATCCACTATGATCTTCCTGTTTTCTGAAGTCCTTGACATACCAAGGAATGTCTGGCATCTCAGTTGATCGGCTACAGAAAAATAAATTCTCACTATGCTTGTAGTTGCACAAGATGGAAAAACTTTTTCATTAAATTTTGATGTTTATCAAAGCAAATGAACATATGTACTTTTAAAAGCCAAGTAAGACAGTAAGCCTTATGACAATAGATGGCATCCCACTCATACACTGCTACCCCCAATTTCTGCTTTCGGGGCAAAGATTGTCAACTATCAGCTCTTCTGCTATATTTCTAAATAATCTGCTTATTTAAATAATTTGGCTCTTTCTTGATTTTACAGTTACAGATATTAGCTACTGATTTACAACTAAGAAGGGTAAGTATTTAGTTTTCTTTTATCACCACTCACCCTCTGTGCCCAGAATTTCCATCTCCTATCACTTCCAATATAATATAGCATAATTTTTCCTTAAATCAATATTAAGTGTCTACATTCCTTTGATTACGTTAATATTGTCATCAGCTGAGCTTGTAGTACAGCGATATCCTACTTCCTGCAAAGCTTTTTTTTCTCTTGGAGTTAATAATGAATTTTTTATATTTTTGCTCATTCATACATACTTATTACTAATAATCATCAAATTCTTCAGGTTTATGAACTCCTCCCAGTAAAATAATGAATCGAGCACAAGAGATAATCTATCAATCTCCTTTTCTCCCCGAGTGATATCTCTTTTTGAGCATTTGGTGCTGCAGTGTTTGTTATCTATCTAGACCAGGTGCTCAGCTGTCATCCTGGGCTTCTTGTCACATTAAACCTGCGAATTCTTTTTACTTTGCTCCTATATTGAATCTCTCTCCTGGATTCCATATCTTTCTGTTTTTTAGTTTACTGTTGTATTGGTGGAGCACACCCTATGAAGAAAAGATTATTTACAGGCAAAATTTCTGAGATCCTTAATCTGAAAATGCTTTTGTTTTACCCTTACATTATCTCCTAGCTTCTAGTCTGAGGCTGTTATATTTTCTTATCTTTTTTTGTACTTGACCTCTTGAAGGATTTTTTTCTTATTAAATTTATTGGAGGGACATTGATTAGTAAAATTACATAGGTTTCAAGTATACATTTCTATAATATATCATCTATATATTACATTGTGTCTTCACCACCCAGAGTCAGTTCTCCTTCCATTATCATATATTTGATCCCATTTTCCCTCTACCACCCACCTCCCCCCTTACCCTCTGGAAACAACTAAACTGTTGTCTGTGTCTATGAGTTCTTGTTACTTTGTTTGTTTGTCTTGTTCACTTACTGT
Source organism: Rhinolophus sinicus (assembly GCF_057876585.1). NCBI lineage: Eukaryota > Metazoa > Chordata > Mammalia > Chiroptera > Rhinolophidae > Rhinolophus > Rhinolophus sinicus. The sequence continues at coordinate 88,927,075 of NC_142503.1, forward strand.
TTTTAGGTTTATATCCCACATATGGGTGAGGTCATATGGTTCTTGACTTTTTCTGTCTGACTTACTTCTCTTAGGATAATAATCTCAAGATCCATCCATGTTGTCACAAATGGCAATATTTTATCTTTTCTTATGGCCAAGTAGTATTCCATTGTATATATACATATACCGTATTATATATATATATATATATATATATACATGTATATATATATAATATGTGTATATATGTACACATGTATATACACACACATAATATATATGTACACATATATATTATATGTGTACACATATATATAATATATGTGTACACATATATATAATATATGTGTACACATATATACATATATAATATATATATATATATATATATATATATATATATATATATATATGTATTCACATCTTCTTTATTCATCTATCGAAGGCCACTTTGGTTGTTTCCATGTCTTGGCCACTGTGAATAATGCTGCAATGAACATAGGGGTATATATGTCTTTACAGACAAATATTTTCAGATTTTTTGGGTAGATACCCAGAAGAGGGATTGCTGGGTCATATAGTAATTCAAGTCTTAATTTTTTGACGAACCTCCATACTGTTTTCCACAGTGACTATACCAATTTACATTCCTACTAACTGAGTATGAGGGTTAGGATTTTTTAATCTGCAATGTCTGGAATTTGTTATGAAAATTTGTAACCAGACAGAAAAGTTGAAAGGATTTTACAGTAAATACCTATATACTCTAGCTTGGATTGAAACATTAATGTTTTACTGTACTTGCTTTATCACATATCTGTCCATCTATTCATTCTTCTATCCATCCATCAAACCACCTTGCTTCTGTGATGAATTTAAGTAAGTTGCAGAAATTAGTATACTTCTCTCCAGATATTTCAGCATGCTTCATCAACTAAAGTTCAATATTTGTTTATAGTTCTTGTTTTGTGGTAAAATTTGCATATGATGAAATGCACAAATATAAAGACTACCCATTAGGTAAGTTTTCTGCAATCCAAACTGCTATCAAAATATAGAACATTATCATCACCATGGAAAGTTTTGTCATATCTCTTCCCAGTCAATACCCATCCATAATCCCTTGAGGCAACCATTGTTCTGATTTCTTTGTCATCATAGATTAGTTTTACCTGCTCTAGAACTTCATATAAATGGAATCATGTAATATTTATTCCTGTGATTCTTAATTTTTTTTTTAATTCTCTGTATGGTAGTTTTGAGATTCATCCATGTGTTACTCATTTCTTTTTGTCACTGAGTGATTGTGTTAGTATGACTCCTCTGAGAAGCAGGTGGAAAGACAGGATTAGATGTATAAAAGATTTGTTTAGGGAAATATTTATGAAGGATAAAGGGAAGGGAGTCAGAGTAGGTAGGGATCTTGCCTTCAGACTGTCATGTGGGCCTGACATCTATAATGGAGAGGAGGCTGGAAGGTAGACTGGGTAGGAAGAGCCTCACTGCAGAGCAGCTCTGAGAAAGTTTCAGGTAGGTCAGTGGGGCGTCCTCAAGCCAGAGTTGCCTGTTAAAGGAGTCCCAAGGTCTCCATTATTACACCCACCATGTCATCGGCTAGAAGCAGCCATAAGAAGCATGAGGGTAGATCTAGAAGGGCAGCAGCTAGGGCTGTAAGAGAGTTATGCTTCCCCCAGCAGGAGACGCAAATGGTGTCAATTCGTGACACCATTGTGTGGATCTAACACAATTTGTTTATCCATTCTCCTAAGGATAGAAACTTAGGTTGTGTCCAGTTTTTTTACTATTATGAACAAAGTTTTTATCAATATTCTTATACAGTTCATCATACATTTTTATTTCTCTACTCTAAATAGTTAATGGTGGAATTGCTAGATGACCAGCTTAGGTATATGTTTGCTTTTCCAAGAAATTGTCAGGGTTTATCCCAAAGTGGTTGTATAATTGTTCGCTCCCACCAGTAATGTATGGGAACTATAGTTGCTCCATATATTGACCAACATTTAGTGTTTTTAACTTTAGCCGTCCTGATGGATGTGTAGTCATATCTCATTGTCATTTTAATTTGCATTTCCCAGAGGTCTAATGAATACTGTTTCATGTGCATTTTGATCATTCATACATTTCCTTTCTGTAGAAGACCATTTGATTTTTACTTTACTGAACAGAATTGTCCATGGACCGTACTGTCTCAGCATGAATTCTCTTTCAAAATCTGTAACACAAAATTAAGAGTGAACAGAGAAGTTTTAGCATACTATATTCAAATTTTTAACGTGAGCTCTACACCTTTCTCTAAGAAATGATATAACTTCCATTTTTCAAAAATCGCCAGTTTTCTTTTTCTGTGTGGAGAAATGTGTCAAACACCACTGTTGGTCTCAGTTTCCATCTGTTCAGTGTAGCAGGTATGAATTAGATTGGCCACGCGGAGAATACTGCTTATGTGGAGGATAAGTCGGGACCTCTGGAGTGGTTTGTCTATAGAGCTCTGAGCTGTGGTCCAGGTGGGGTTTCTGGCCCCAGTCATAAGATAAAGGCATTTGTATGAGTTCCTGTTTACTATAAAAGGAAGCTGTATGGTGTGTCCTATTGAGAAAAAAAAGTGCTTCCTCATTTCCTCTTTATTTAAACATTAACAGTAGCTAACGTGGGACCAAAGACATGGGTTTTAAGTCACAGAGATCTTGATTTAAGGCCAGAGCCATAACTTACCTACTTGTGACCTTAGGAAAATTACTTAAATTTTCTGACCATCGTTTCTTTTCTTTTGAAAAGATAGCTATTGCTATGAAGCAAGTCATCCTAAAACATAGTGGCTTGACACAGTAACAATTGATTGTTTCTCATAAATGTGCATTATGACTGGGAGGTTCTTCTGTTTAATAGAGGGTCTATGGGGACATTAGGATGGTTAGGAGGTCCAAAATGGTCTCATTCACATGAACAGTAACTGGTACTCATCCCTGTGTGGAGCACAGCCTGGGCTTCCCTGCATGGCTTCTTGGGCATCCCCAGAATTGGGTTCTAAGGAGCATTCCAAGAAGGCAAGTCCTAATGTGCAAGTACTTACCAAGCCTCTGCATACTTTACAAGTGCTCGTGTCCCATTGGCCATGGCTAGTCACATGACAAGCTCAGAGTCATACAGGAAAGACTCCTGGGAGGTGGGCTTCATCGAGGGCCATTGAAGTCTACCACAAATTTTCTTAAGAATTCCTTATTCTTATGCTCTGCATATATAGCCTTTTCTTTTTTTCTTGAGGGCTTTGTTATTCCTTCTACAATGCTAATTTCATATTCTTCTAAAAGTTTATTTTCTTCGTTTTTGGTTTTGATCCAATGTTTGAATAAAAACTTAAAGAAAGGTAAAGAAATTCAAATGCATTTTTAAGGAAATACAATTTAAAAGCAAAACAAAATTGATGGGCCTATAAGGAGGTCTTAGTTTCTTTTCTTATATTAGTCTTTATATATAGTCTTCTTATATATAGTATTTTAACTTATACTAACATTTTAAATTATCTCAAGGTAAAAATCATAGGTATCTCTGAGAAGGCACCACATCTTGGTTTTTCTTTTCAGTATTTTTATTTACCTTCAAAACATTCAAGATGCTTGGAAAGAGTTTTATAATTGGGAATGGTGGTGATTTACTCCTCTCTTTATTTAAATTAATTTCTCATAAGTTTGAAATTATAGAATGGTGGCAATAAAAGTTTTTTCTGAAAGTTTTTACCCTAATAAAAAGCCATAACCATTCACACTATACAATGGTAAAAGACTTTAATAATAATGAGTATCAGTGTTTAAGCACATTCTATTTTGGGGGTGGTGGTAAGTGATAGAGATAGTGGACATTGAGTACATGTAATTTAGCAGCAGGGTGTGAATGACTCAGATTTGAAATGCATATCATGTATATTTTAAATGTAACACTGGGTATCCTAACCTCCCTGACCCTCGCCCAAAAAAAACCAAGCAAACCACTCTTGATTCAAATATCTGCCCCCACAGCCTTTAACAAACTAAATTAATAGTATTGAACTTAAATTAACAGTAAATTGTAATGAAAAACAACGGTAGAGCAATTGGTTATTTTGACCAATTCAAGTCAGTATCAAGGACGCTGTGCTAACAAGTCATCCTTTAAAATGTGTGAGAATTCTAATTAGTGCCTCACTGCTAAGCTATGTATGGAAGCCAGCTGATTAAACACTTTTCTTTGGAATGCAACGTAATTCTTAAAAATCTTATTTTTCTATTCTTCTAGGAAAACCATTAGAATACGGAAAATTCCAACACTTACTGTTATGATTTTTACTCCTCAACTTCTGGAAAAACTATTTGTGCCCAAAAAATATATCAGAAATATCCAAACTCCTGGGGTGGTCTGTTTTCCTTTTCTGTAAAAATACACACACACACTCAAAACTATCTAACCTTCAGCATCAGGAGGGATGATCTATTTTGGGAAATTGGTTATAAAACCCTAAATGCGCTGGATTTGAATAGCTGTGAGATAAATTTTAATCTCGCTAGTCAAACCGTGGCTTGTCATTGATGTCATTGGAAGTGATATAAAGTGTAGTAGGTCTACCACAATAAAATGTTCATTGTTTCTGAATTCCACTAATTTTTTGAATTATGAAAAACATTTTCTTCTAAGACAGTGATTGAGGTAAGACAGGACAAATTAAAGTCCATTTTTTGTGTGTATGAATGGGGACCTAGTAAACACAACTTTAATTTTACCACTTCTCAGTGAGTGGGTGGTCGTTTCCTCCTCTTTTTTTCCCATGAACTGAACAGTATTTTCAGGGTTGTTGTTTTTCTTCATAAAGTTTTTTTTTTTTTTTAAGTTACAAAAAAAGTTAGAACCCAGTGTATTCAATCACTATTCACTAAAATCACATACAATATACACTACAGAGATATAATTGTCTGATTTCAAACTGCAAAGTCTTTTTAGTATTTTTAAATGAGGGCAAATTTTAACTTTTGAGTTAGTGAACAAAAACCCCAAAGTGAACACATTTAAAGGAAAAATGAACATTTGAAGAAATTCACAAATATGTAGTCATTGTAGAAAACTTGTAAAATACGAATAAAAGAAAGAAAAAGCAATTTAAAAGCTCAGAAGCCCATGATACACACTATTACTATTTTGGGATGTATTCACTAGGACTATTTTTAAGTAAACATGTATAAGGGATAGGACAACTTATTGAAATAATAATTTGTCTTTTGTTATTTTACTATTGGTAATTTTCCCTTCGATTTTCCAAGATAGTGGCCAAGTCTTTTTTCCTTACTGCAGGAAGTTAATAATGGTTGTTGTGTGGCAGGGTCAGAAGTAAAAGTTGCCAAAGGAAAACAATACCCACTGAGAGCTTTTTTGAAAGGTAGATTCATGGATCAGTGGAATCAGATTGTCTAAGGAGAGAAGGACCTCCAGGAACTGGGTGATGCTGGGGAGGAAAAAAGTTTTGAGAGCTTCTCCTAGGACCAGGTATGAGGATAGGTGTACAACAACACTTTCTGCATCCTGCTGTCTCCCAGGATTGTCAAGGTTTCTGGGGGACTGGATGGGTGGTGTCCCTCTGGGGTTGGGTACCAAGTTCTGTGATGCGGTGTCCTGATACTGATCCCTGGGCATCTAACCAGCAAAGCTTCTGACTTCAAGGCACCAGGCAGGATTGGACAATGAACATGTCCCCAGTGGCCAGTTTCAGCTAGCGGCTAAGGGGAAACTAGAGAGCAAGGGGAGTTTTCCCAAATGTCCTAGCCTACTTGGGCCTCTGGGATTCTTGCGTAAGCCTAAAGATTCTAAAAGAAGTCCACAAAAACTTGACAGAAATAAAAACCTCCCACCATTCAAGTAGGTGGGCATTTAGAGGAAATACTATATTTTCAAGACACACAGTGATGTGACATTTTAGAGTAAAATTCTGAGCCACTTTACAAGTCCACCTAGAATTGCACACAGGATGGTTCATAACCTGCAGAACTGCAAACATTTGATTTGGTGCCCAAATAGTGACCACAATGGAACTTTCTTCCATCTAAGGGCTCCTGGAACAATTTAAGTTTATTTAAAGAAAATAAAGAAATGGCTATTTCTTGAAACCGAGCACAGTGGGTCAGAGTAGTCAAGTCATGTCTTAAGTAGCTGCAGAAGTTCAAGTCATGTCTCTGCAATTACTATCAATATGACCTTGGACCAGTGTCTTAGTCTTTCTGTTACTTGGTTGTTTTACTATAAGATGAGATCAATAACAGTATCTATGTTATAGGGTTGTTGTGAGGAATAAATGAGTTAGAACAGTTAGAAAAATGTCGGGCACGTCGTAAGTGGTAAGTAAACATTAACTGTTGGTGTTAACTTCTGTGGTCGCCTGGACTTGTTCCCACTACTTGTGAGTCTGCACTGGGATTGCTGAGCAGGTTGTGCAGCTCACATCTGCTCCAAAGACTCACTATAGCCACCAAAGGAGCTTTATTTGAATCAGTATTTTTGCCATTGTTGGGCTGAAATGAAGCTCACTGTCAGAAGGCATTCTGGCTTCTGGATCCATTAGTTGATAGTAATGAGATTGAGTTAGAGAGGATCTTGTGGAATATTTAAAAACCTCTCTAGGCTACAGGGTGATCTACAGAGGGTAGAGGAAAGAAGAGAAAGCAAATGTAGCCGTTTTAGTATTTGCCTATGAGATGACTTTCTCCAGGATTCTTAGATTACAGTGGTCCCCGTATCTGTGGTTTTACTTTCCGTGGTCTGAGTAACCCATGGTCAACTGCGGTCCAAAAATATTTAATGGAAAATTCCAGGAAAAAAACAGTGCATAATTTTGAAATTGTGCACCATTCTGAGTAGTGTGATGAAATCTCCCACCATCCTGCTCTGTCTCTCTTGGGATATGAATCATCCTTTTGTCCAGTGTACCCCACACTGTATAAGCTACCCGCCTGGTAGTCACTTAGTAGCCATCTTGGTTATCACATCGACTATCTTATAATCACAATGCTTGTGTTTAAGTTACCCATATTTTACTTAATGGCCCCAAAGTGTAAGATTAGTAATGCTGGCAATTTGGGTATGCCAAACAGACCGTAAAGTGCTTCCTTGAAAAGGTGAAAAGGTGAAAGTTCTTGACTTACAGCATTTTGTCATCTCATATCATCACCGGAACAAGGGTGAGTATTTTGACAGAGGGAAAGAGAGAGACCACATTCGCATAAGTTTTATTATAGTATAGTGTTATAATTGTTCTATTTTATTATTAGTTACTGTTATTAATTTCTTAGTGTGACTAATTTGTAAATTAAACTCTATCATAGGTATGTATGTACAGGAAAAAACAGTACATATAGGGTTCGGTGCATCCACTGAGGGTCTTAGAACATAGCCTCCATGGATAAGGGGGAACGACTGTACAGAAGAAATGTAGAAAGTGAACTCTAAGAGTTCCATTTGCACTTTGAAATTCCACAGAAACAAAAACTATTTTTGGAAAGTGAGGGGTGCCCAGTGGCTGCTGTTTGAGTCTGGGGGTAAAAACACACCAGATGTGCTGCGGGCGGCTTGGGTTAATATACTGGACCATGAACTGAGGGAGATTCTGCTGAGGTAGCGTAGGTTCAGGCTGAAGAAGGTTACTTTCTAGTCCCTAATTTTCAACAATAATTCCCCCCTTTTCTCAGTGTCTAAGTAGAAGAGCATTTATTTCTACTCATCACTCAACAGCTCAAAACTTGAGAGTCCAAGTTTTGTAAGCAGAGAAATTCTCTTGGGTTCCCCCTTTTGACTAGGCTTTGAAGCTTATCTCTTATTCTTGCCTGTGAAACCTACATTCAGACAGCATCAGACAGAATTGTTTACTTTTCTACCAGCTCATCTGTGCTTTGATGAAGATTTAAATTTTCTCTTTATCTACGACTTTCAGCTGATTGCAATGAAAGGGTAATCCAGGTACTTAGCCTACTATATCAGCAGAAACCAGCGTTAAGTATTTCTCTTAATGTGTATGGGAAATCACATAACTAGCACGTTAGATCTGTGATTTTACTAATATTTTATGTAGTCAATATTTGTTAAAATAAGGAGTGGATTTAAAATTGATTAAAAAGTGGAGTGCAGTTCAGGCATAAATCATGAAGACAGCAAGCCCCATGACTATTGTATTCACAAATGTCAAGAGGAGGTTTGTACTGAGCAGATTCAGAGAGTACGGGGGTATGGGAGACAAAGTTGACATAGTCAAAGGATGGCAAATGAAGCCAGAGCAGCCACAATTAAGAACAGAAAGATCAGCAATATTTCTCAGGTCGGGTAGATAGGCAAGCTTCAAAATTTCAGAATCTTTATCAGGGGTTCACATGGTTTCAGGTGATAATATGAGTCATTGAAGGTCACCTCAGAACTTCTGGATGCTCAGCTGTCCCCTCCAAGTCCACCGTAAATATGGAAGGCTAGAGCCATTTACTGGTAGGTTAGTTTGGCTGTGTGCTGGATACCACCTCATCATGACGTAGGTATATCTCATCAGTCTTAGTGTTGTACAATATAGATGGGACAACAGAGCACATTTTAGTACCAAACACTCAAGCCAAGAACACAGGTCACATTTATCACCTCCTCTCCACTGTAGGCTGGCCAAATCTAGTTCAAGGATTCTTCTGAACTCGGTGCTGTGGCATGAGAATAAAGATCAGTTGCTCAGACTTCTCTGGCCTTATATGAATAACTGAAGTTTTGGAAACACAAGTCTAGTAGAAATAGAGTTTGCCAGGAATTATGGATTTCAGGCAGGATCTCAAAAGAAAAACAACACACTCAAATTAGTATAACTTGAGGAGAGTTTATGTATAAAAGGGACTAATTACAAAGATGTGTGTATGGTGGTTGTGGGGGCGGAGCCCCAGAGAGTAGTTTCCAGGCTCTCGGCCTCACATAGACAGGTGCCTGGCTCAGGTAGTAAATGGCCAACTGTGATTGCATGGCCATCAGCTGTGGCTAGTTGGCCGTCAGCTGTAACCAGTGAGCCATTGGCCACAATATAACTGCTGTGGCTACGGGGAAAGAGGAAGAAGAAGGGAGGAAGAATGGGGGCTAGCAAGAAGATGGTGGCTGGGCTGGCAAGTGTGGATGGCGGTTTGCAGACAGTGTGGATCCAGCCTCCAGTGAGAGTATAGTGCCGCCAGAGAGAGAATATAGTGGTATGACTCCCCTACCTATGGCTCCGTGGGTGTTCCTTTTTGGCCTCACCATATCCTGCGTTATGTAGGGAGCGGGACCAGAGACCCCGCAGGCCTCCCTGCATGACAAATGGCGCAGCGAGCAGGGTCTCCTGCATGACAAATGGCGCAGCGAGCAGGGTATGGTGCCGGCCAAAGCTCTCCAAAGAGTGGTGGAGCAGTTTGTGTGTATGAACACTGAGTCTCAGGAAGACCAGGAGGAGCAGCTGCCGGAGAGCTGGACCCCCGTGGAGGGGTGGGAGGACGTGGACGGTTCTCCCACCAGCACAGGAAAAGCCATGCAGCTGCTGCAGAGATGGAGCCCCGTGGAGAGGTGGAAAGATGTGGACGGTTCCCCAACCAGCACAGGCCGGAGAAAGCAAAGGTCGTTGCAGCCCTGTGGGCCGGGGAAGTTCCTGCTCAGGCAGCCCGGATGCAGGACTTACAGTCCCAGGAGGTAATGCTTGCTGAGTCCTCCGTGGGAGATGAGGGTGAGGTCAAGGTCGTCCCTCACCCCCAGGACAGCCCTGGCAAATGACTATGGACTATGGGGAATTGCCTTCCATCCCTAATTTAATGGACCGCTTGACTGTTTGTTTGGGAACTGTTATTAGTGGAACTGGGGGATATTTGCTTTTGTCTCTTGACTGGCCGCCATTGAGAATATGTAAGCACCTTGATTGTGAGTCGCTGTTGTTCCAGCAGGGTACCCTGAGAGGCACAGAGAGAGTGGCAGTGCCCTGAGAGCCCTGGCTGAGTCCAGGAAGTCTGGCTGAGCCCTGAAGATACCCTGGCTGTGCCCAGGAAGTCGGGCTGTTCCCAGAGTGAGTGGCAGTGCCCTGAGAGCCCTGGCTGAGTCCAGGAAGTCTGGCTGAGCCCTGAAGATACCCTGGCTGTGCCCAGGAAGTCGGGCTGTTCCCAGAGAGAGTGGCAGTGCCCTGAGAGCCCTGGCTGTGTCCAGGAAGTGTGGCTGTGCCCACAGAGAGTGGCAGTGCCCTGAAAGCCCTGGCTGTGTCCAGGAAGTGTGGCTGTTCCCAGAGAAAGTGGCAGTGCCCTGAGAAATCCTAGCTGTGCCCGGGGAAACTGGTGGTACCCTAAGAAGTCCAGGAAGTCTGGCAGTGCCCAGGAGTACTGGTGGTGCCCTAAGAAACCCTGGCTGTGTCCGGGAAGACAGGTGGTACCCTAAGAAGTCCAGGAAGTCTGGCAGTGCCCAGGAGTACTGGTGGTGCCCTAAGAAACCCTGGCTGTGTCCGGGAAGACAGGTGGTACCCTAAGAAGTCCAGGAAGTCTGGCTGTGCCCAGGAGTACTGGTGGTGCCCTGAGAAACCCTGGCTGTGTCCGGGAAGACAGGTGGTACCCTAAGAAGTCCAGGAAGTCTGGCAGTGCCCAGGAGTACTGGTGGTGCCCTGAGAAACCCTGGCTGTGTCCGGGAAGACAGGTGGTACCCTAAGAAGTCCAGGAAGTCTGGCCGTGCCCAGAAGCACTGGTGGTGCCCTGAGAAACCCTGGCTGTGCCCAGAGAGCCTGGCTGTGTCCAGGATATTGCATTCACCCCCAGGCTCCTCGCACAGGTCCCCTCGCGGAAGACGCTTGTCGCGTAGATTGTGAGGCGAGAGCCTGTAGGGGTGGAGTGTGGGGGCGGAGCCCCAGAGAGTAGTTTCCAGGCTCTCGGCCTCACATAGACAGGTGCCTGGCTCAGGTAGTAAATGGCCAACTGTGATTGCATGGCCATCAGCTGTGGCTAGTTGGCCGTCAGCTGTAACCAGTGAGCCATTGGCCACAATATAACTGCTGTGGCTACGGGGAAAGAGGAAGAAGAAGGGAGGAAGAATGGGGGCTAGCAAGAAGATGGTGGCTGGGCTGGCAAGTGTGGATGGCGGTTTGCAGACAGTGTGGATCCAGCCTCCAGTGAGAGTATAGTGCCGCCAGAGAGAGAATATAGTGGTATGACTCCCCTACCTATGGCTCCGTGGGTGTTCCTTTTTGGCCTCACCATATCCTGCGTTCTTGTGTGGGGAGCGGGACCAGAGACCCCGCAGGCCTCCCTGCATGACAAATGGCGCAGCGAGCAGGGTCTCCTGCATGACAGTGGTGGTGGGGAGAAACATAAGAGATAGTGCAGAAACCTGGAGTTAGTAGAAGGAAGCTTTCACCACCCCTACAGCTAAATAGACAAGGTGAAGAAGATATTAGCAGAACCCAGAAGGAGAGAATGTCTCAGAGAGCTGACACCTGTAGTGGAAAAGTGACCTTCTGTCAAAGGATGCAGGCTGCCCAGGGTGAATTAATATTATAGCATGGAAATTGGGGAAATGAATATTCTGTCCTTAATTTCCTCCCACTCTCAGTTTCCTTTTGGCCAAACCAAACTGGGAGCCAGAGGACTTGGGAGTCCATTGATATAATCCAATCAAGTCAGCTTCTCTAGATAATGAGCAAGGTGGAGAAAGGTGGAGAGTCAGTTTGGAGGAGGAAATAAGTGAAAGATTTGTGGCATGCGGGAAGAACTGAACTCTAATCCAAGATTAGTCAATAAATACACCAATTTGTAAATCAACTGAAATCTCTAATGCTTCACATGCATATTCATCAGTAAAATTTCTACACTCTTATTTCAAGAATTTACTCAGTGTGCCAATCATACTGATTTTCTTCACATTTTGTAGTTTAGTCTTTCTAATTTCACCTACTTTATTCTCTTTGGATGTTATTCTGATTATAGGTCTTTCAAAACTTTTCCAAAATATTCTAGTTTTCCAGGATCTCTGCCACTGGTCTATTTTTTCCTCCTCAAAATTTTTGAACTGTCTTGGATAAAGCCCATGTGGGCAGAGTACTTATTGATATTGGGTCATGCTAACTCATTTATCACTTCTGTTTTACTGACTCTGAACTCAGTGCAGTGGAGTGTGAAGCCAGTTCAGAAGGATGTTCACTAGGGTTTTACCCTTTTTAGGAATCATGTTGGTAATGTTTGTATGGTGACTTATTGATGTATATAATATACTTAGGAGTATAAACAAATAGCATATAACTCTAATGTACTTTGAAAATTTTATTTCGTAATCAGATTTTTAAACCTTAAAAAATTTAAATATTGCACTATGTTGGGTTTCTGATGAGGACATAGGTTAAATGAAGTGGCACCAATATGTCGTGTTTTGAAGAGAATCCTATAAAGAGGAGGCACAAGGATGCTAATATTTTTTGATCACTTACTGTTACCGATTCTGGGCTTTTAGGCTTTTTATGCAACAGAAATTGACAAGAGGCCAAGTGGGAGTCTCAGACAAGGTTTATCATGGTTTATGCTCCAGCTCAAGGGAGACAGCACATAAAGAGAAGTTCTCCGGCTGACTCCTCAAAAGGAGCTACTGGGGACATTGTACAGGGCAGAGTGAGGCAGGGCTTGATGTCAGCTGGAGTGATCCTTTTCTTTCTTGCTTGTGAGGTGAGGCTTGCGCAGGCGTAATTGATGCCAGGGTCCCAGCGCATGTTCTGTGGGCCCAAGATGGCAGTGCCGCTCACTACCGCCACCCTGGGAAAACTGTGTAGCGGTCAACTCAGGGTTCTGTACGCAGGCGGATGTGGGGGTCGACTGCCTTGGGTAAGTTTGCAGTTGGAAAGCTGCTTGTCTTCACTGCCACCTAAAGTAGCTGAACTTGAGTGATGCCAGATCTGGCAGATAAGGGAGTGGAGCCGAGCCCTGTCCCTGTTGTCTCATTACCATAGGCCAGTTCATGTGTGAGATGTTTATGTAACACATGGCACTTAATTGGGTCACAAAAACATTACAAGTCAGCTCATCTGTACTGACAGAAACATATGTTAAGCTTTCAGAAAAATATTAGATAGACTTTTTAAGGCCTTTACAACTAAAGTAAATGTTTGAAGGTAGGAGTCTCTCTACCGGATGGAAGCCCAAGAGTCCAGTTAATGTTCAATAGAATATCTATGTGTCGTGCAACACTTGTAGATGGCAAGTCCCCTGGACGACAGTAATGGCCTCAAGATTGCGCTCCCTGTTTCCCTTATGGTTCTTTCAGTCCGTCTCTATACTACCACCTGTGTTCTTTTGAAAAATTCAGTCTAGCCACGTTGCTTCTTTACTTCAAACTTTAATTTCAATAATTGTGGCACTTAAGATAAAATCTGAATCCTCAACATGCCCCTATAAGGCTTTGAATGACCTGACTTTCTACTTCTTTAGCTTCATGTCACATCATCCCCTACTTACGCTATCATTGCCTCGATCATTCTTACCAATGTTTTTTCTGAAAAGTTCCTGTGCTGCTTTCAAACTTTCCTTCATCGAGGAAGTCATTGTTTGCCTCTCCCACCTCAGTAAGGCTCCCTGGTATTCTCTCTAATAGCATCTTTCAGTTTTCTGTCAGATTCCTTACTGCAGTTTGTAAGTATACATTTGTTTCTCTGATTGTTTTTCTAATGTCTGCCTTTCCCATCAGACTGTATGTTCCATGAGGTCTATTTTGTTCACTGTGGTATCTCTATATGTGGCACAAGGCTTAGCACTAACTAGGAGGCACTCAATAACTTGTGCCAAATGAATGAATGAATGAATGAATGAATGAATGAATGAATGAATGAATGAATGAAATACAGTCCCTGCCCTCAAGGCATTTCATTTTAGAGGATGCAATGTAAAGATTATCTCTGCAGTGTGGTAAGTGCTGGAAAGACAGCACACACATTATTATACACAGAGCAGATCAGGAAGGTCCTACATGCAGGTTCAAGCCTTTGGTCCCTTGGAGAAAAGAATGCAATTTTTCCACCATCACACTGGGAGTGATTCTTGATGGAGGAGCTCTTTGAAGTTAAAGTATCAGCAGGACCTAGGAGGTGAGGCTGGGTAGTGGAGTGTAAAGGGAAAGATGCATTCTATGCCGAAGAAGCTAGGTAAGAAAAGGTACACAGTCAGGATACTATGGGGATGGCTGGAGGGAATGAGTTGAGTATCTGAGCCCTTACGAGCAGAGATCCTTCTCAGATAATGGTAGAAGAGGAAGGCAGGAGAAGTCAAAGAGATTCAAAGCACAAGAACAATTCAGTGCACCATTGTTGTCTTTGAAAAAGAGGCTGCCAGCCACAAAATGTGGGCAGCCTCTAGAAACTGAGAATGATCTCCTGTCAACAATCAGCAAGGAAACAGGACCTCAGTCCTACGATTGCATGAAGCAGAATTCTGCCAACAATCTGAAGGCTTCTGGAAGTGGATCTTCCCCCAGAGCCTCCATATGAGAGATAGGTTGGCTTACACCTTGACTTTGACCTTTTAAGACCCAGAGCAGGATCCCCATCTGAGCTCTCCTGGATTTCCGAGACAATAAATAGGTGTTTTAATCTGCTGAATTTGTGGTAATTTGGGATTATGCATCAAAAGAAAACTAATATGTGGCATACTGTGGATGGCTTTAAATACCAGATTGAGGTGTGCGTATGTTAATGGGTGAGCAACTAAGGAAAATGTCATCAGAGTCCTGCAGCTTTAGGTTTCCAACTCTGACCAAGGTACAAATTAATACAATCAACCATCTGAAGAAACCATGTGTCTTCCTCCTCCTCTCTTGTTTAGTAGTGACCATGGATACAGATGGTAGTCAAGGCACAGAAGGAAATCTCTTTGGTTCTCACATAAGCTCATTCTGTAGAATCACCCCCCCCCCTCCATTTTGAGATGAAGTTACTTCATTTTGGAAGGTCTGTTGAAGCTTAAGCCTGAGTCACATTTCTCTTGTGAAAAAAATGCCTAAGGGCAATGAAAGAAAATAAAACATTGGGATTTTGAGGGCCTTGCATGCATGACTCATTTTATTCTGGGTTTAGGAAATACTGCCTTCCCCTCCCAGAACAACGTAAATCCTGAACCTCCAGCATGACTTTGGAAGGAGAACCAAGGTCAGCTGCTTTTCAGATTTTTACTTTATCTCCCAGTAGTTCTCAGTTATATTGTAGCTGCTACACCATGCTGATTTCCAGGAGTTTGTTCTTCTCTTCCCCTCTGCTCAAATATGGGCAAAAGCTCTTTCTCTTGTTTGCATTCACAGTTTAGACAGGCTGGAGCTTCAAAATGGACAGGGGAAAAATGAAAAATACACAGAAGGTATAAGCAATATAGATATTTTTGCATGCAAGGCACATGTTTCTGAGTCAGTCACTACAGAGTGATCCACTTTGCAGACTGTGTGGAGACGTGCAGGCAACCATAGTTCTAGGGAAGTGTCCTCACTTCCTGGCCCAGAGCCACGTGTGCCACTATCCTAATGCCTGCCACTGGGCATGGTCCTTTAAACACAGTGGTATAAACATTGTCTTATAAACATATTAATCTTTTTTTTTAAATTAAAGTTTATTGGGGTGACAATTGTTAGTAAAATTACATAGATTTCAGGTGTACAATTCTGCATTACATCATCTATAAATCCCATTGTGTGTTCACCACCCAGAGTCAGTTCTCCTTCCATTACCATATATTTGATCCTCTTTACCCTCATCTACCACCCCCCTCTCCCCTTATCCTCTGGTAACCACTAAACTATTGTGTGTCTATGAGTTTTTGTTTCTCACTTGTTTGTCTTGTTCTTTTGTTGTTTTTGGTTTATATACCACATATCAGTTAAATCATATGGTTCTCTGCTTTTTCTGTCTGACTTATTTCGCTTAGCATTATATTCTCAAGATCCATCCATGTTGTCACAAATGGTCCTGTTTCATCTTTTCTTACCGCCGAATAGTATTCCATTGAGTCTATATACCACAACTTCTTTATCCATTCATCTATCGAAGGATATTTTGGTTGTTTCCATGTCTTGGCCACCGTAAACAAAGCTGCAATGAACATTGGAGCACATGTGTCTTTATGGATAAATAAACATATTAATCTTAATGAACAAAGATTTCATTGTTCTCTTTTCTGATTATAGAAACATTATTTGTTTGTTGTATAACACTTGAAAATATATTAAATTATAAAGCAGAAAAAATATCCCATAATCTCACCATCTATTTACACATGGACATATTTTTTTAAATGGAGAATATTTACTGTTCAGTAATTAGCTCTCTTCTCTTATTACAGTTAAGATAGCTTGACCTTTCTTCCAACATCAGGCTCAGGAAAGGCGGAATGCCTTCTGCCTCCCAGGCAGTCTCAATTCTTACATCGTAAGGTCAAGAGTCCAAGACATCATTCATCATCTACCTGTTAAGCCTCCTGTCTCGTACCACAGGGGTCTGGCTTTGTTGTCATGGGTGTTAAAGCAGAGGATGCAAGCACTGAAATTTAGCCAGCATAATGATGAAGACAGTTGAATTTCAATACTTCCAGGTAGGAGTGTATGCTGCCAGATTCACACATTTGTTTCACCTCCGTGGCTCCTGTAGGCATTTCAGATCGTGACCATCACCATAAGGAGATAATTGTAATCTACAATAATAAAATAATCAGTCTTTTTATAACATGAGTTATATAAATATCTAATAGGAGATTGTTCCCTTCATAGAAACCCATTCTATTATATATTAGGGAAGAAATAAAAATAATGGCCCATTATTGAAGAAGAAGGCCACAAATATGGTACAGATATGGCTCAAATTTGAAAGCTGTGGAGTGGTCCTCCCATTCATATGCCTTCAAAACTCTCTATCAGCTGCCAATAAAGAAAGTTTTCATGTCCTGTAGGTCTATGTTAAAGTACTAATGACTGTGGATGAGGTAACACACTGAGGTACTGATATTATGTCAGTAAATGTCATCTAGCATAACAAAGTAGGCAGGAGGAAATGGAACCCAGGATGAAAGAAAACAAAGAGAAGAAAAGGTCCAGATTGTAGTGCCCTGTCTGGGTTTACATCCAAGCTGAGTCTCACAGTGAGGAAATTAAAGAGGGGAAATTAATGAAGAGAAATGATCGAGAAAGCTGAAATAAATTTCACCTACTACACTATTTTGTTGGAACTTAGTTCTGCTTTCCCAGGCCTCTCCAATGTGTTCTTCGGCTTTTCTGGTCAAATGAATCATGATTTCACCAGTGACAAGAACTGTTCCAAAGAGCAAACTATCAGATACCACCCATCCAACCCTCTAGCTCTGAGCCATGCCAGAATATTCTTGGCCTCAGCTAGGTTGAATAAGTGGATGAAGAGAATTAACCACTGCTGACTGGAAAATGATTTTTTAAGTGCAGCCAAGGAGAAATCATTTTATTTTTTCTCAGGAGGTCGTTCAAAGAAGACAGAAAGACAAGCAGATTATCTTTCTCCTAAAGGGACTTTTAGAGAGTCCATTAAAGCTTTTTGCTCTGTAGCACCCTTATTCTGGATTTTCTTTGATAATATTAGAAATATACAATTGAGATACTTTTTTCATAGTTTAAAGTTTTTCTGGATTACAGTTTAAAACATTGTGTTCCCTTGGGACATTGACAGAATTTTGGTGAAATATCTTAACTTAATCATTTAAAATATTTCCTCTAAATTGGATTTGGTTATTTCATTTCCAAATTATAAATTAAGAAGAATGTTTGTAGAGCTCTAATTTATGTAATTCTAGCTTAGTTTTCCCTGGGATAAACCTCCATGAAGTATAGTCTTCAGATTTTTAATTATTATATTATTTTTGTATCACATTTGGTTTTCATATAGCCTTCTAGAGTCTAAAATGAACATAGATTGTTTCTGTACTTTGTAATTATCTTTATGTAATAAAAACATTTGTATTTATAATTAGTATTAAAAAATAAAACAAGTCAATCAACCAGCTACATTTCTTCAATTGAAAATCTGTAATAACAAAATTTGCTTTCAAAGTCATTGTTACTCAGGGCTTATTTCCCTAAAAGGTCATATTTTTTAGCATTCTTTTTCTAGTTCCTATAGAAGTAATATTTACATTCTATCACTACATGTGTAATACTATGGAAGGCAAGTTTCAATACACATTAGAACAATGAAATAGCTTGTTCATTGATAGCAATAATTCAAAATATATTATAGTACAGTACACGAAAAATTCAGCTTAATTCTTTATGTTAAGGAGGGCAATACAATTTAGAAGGGAGAAAATCGTCCTCTTACCTCCTCATGTCTACTTCTAAATATTATTCTAGGACCAGGATAAGTTTGTCACTATATGCTGGAAATATATGCAGTGGAGGGCTTCTATGGAGGAGGCTGCTATGCACGTAAACGTGCTTCTTCCTCTGATCCACACAGCTAGACTACATAGCTCAGTTCTTTGCAGTTTGATGTCTCCAGGCAACTGAATTCTGTCTCATGCAACATGGATAGAACTGATGCATGCCTCTTTCACACCTCGTCCATTAAAAACTCTTGCATCATTTCCCATGCTTCTTCTGTACTTCAGTTTCCTGGGTTTAGGCAGCAAATCCAGCAGGGGATTCCTAGGCCTTAAGGAATGATTGAGCCACATGAAAAGCTTTGGTTCCTGAATGATACTGACCAGCAACTCTGAGTTAGACGTTTTATGAGTGAGAGATGAATTTATATTGTGTTACACCACTGAGATTTGAGGATTTGTTACTAGTTAATTTACTTATCCTCGCTTAAACAACTGAGAACCAAGGATTAGAATCTCTGAAATGAAGTTCTGAGATCTTGAAAGTTAAAGAAACCAGGTTTCTATACAACTATGGGCAAGTCAGTCTTCCATTTCTAAGTGACATTAGTGAAAGCTGGTAAACTTAGACAAGTAAAAAAGTTCTCATCTCTTAATAGTCAGGGAAAATTTTTTAATGTAGAAAACATACACTATATCTCAATCAGTATCAAGAATTATTCAAGAAAAGGAGAAAATCATAAAAATAAATTGGTAGTGGTCAAAAACAATCTTACAGTAAGTTATGTACAGAGGAATATTCGCCTAATATTCACAGGACATAAACCAGCACTTTAATAGAATGCCATTTGATTCTCAGAGGCAACCAGAGCAAAGCGAGAAAGGTGAAGGTTGTCTGGGCATTCCTTAAAGATATCAGGACATTTCCCCACTTAGAATATAAGTTCCTGGTTTGGTTTCTTTAAAGAGAGGCAAGAATTTAAAGATAGTTCTGAAGAGATCTGAGTGTAGAATCTTTCTGCATTTTTGTTCCAATCTTATACAATTTTATCACTTACACTTAAATTGACTATATCTTTTTATAGTGGCTGGTCTTTATTGGAAAATCACTTAACTCGTATTCAGAAAAACAATGTGTTGTTTTTTGGGGGGTTTTTGCATTCATTTTCATTAGTTTACATAATATTTAACAAAAATGTGTTTTCACAGTCACAGATATAAAAAGTGGCAGAGTGATTGATTTTTGGTAACCACCATGTGGTAGTAGCCAAGTTGTGTGGCTGTGGCAGAGACTGGCTTCATAGCAGTGAATGTTGACAGGCATTATTTACATTGTTTTCCAGAGGGGATGCTGAACATTAGTGAATCAGGTGGGCTAAGAGGAACTGGGTTATATGAGAATGCAGGCTCAGGGTCTCAGCTCCCTGAACTTTCCCCCCTAATGCTCAGAGCATGCCTGGGAGGTTGTTCCACCTGCTCTCCTCTGGTGACCACATGGGTCTCCTGTTTGATTCCCCTTTTCCTGACCATTTCTACCTGATTCTGCCAAGCCAGACACCATTAAGTCGATGGTCACTGACATGACTTCTGTCAAGTTCTGCCACTCCTGACAGTATCACTGCTCCTCCTGAAGACAGTTGTTACCTGTTGGGCACTGTTCCTCTGATGTGCTGAGGCTTTCAGAGTATCAAAGCTGTGTTCTGTAGCAAAGTGGACATGTGAGATGCTAGTGTTCAACATCTTACGGAAATTTCACTGAAATGACTACTTCAGGCTTTGATTACAGTATGCTTCCTCCCCACCACTCACCCCCAGCCCATGGCAAACCCATCTTCACATACACAAGAATGAGGACACAGCTTCAGGTGCGCCTGGGTACCAAGGTAGGTATCAAACGCTATCACCGAAGCCTATGCACTCTCATGACTAAAGTGGGTCAGATTATCTACAAGGCTCTAGTTACTCTTTAGGATTATTTCTTTTCCAGGAATCTCTTGTTTTTCATGCAAAGGCAGTCAGATTCAGGCTTGCCTGCTCCCAGAAAGAAACATACCTTAAGCTTGGGATGAGGCTTGGTGACCTAAAAGTGAGCTTAATTATAACATGACTATCTCCCAAATAAAGCCTAGTCTAAATAGCAATAGGTAGTGTTCCACTATCTCTCTGCATAAAAAAATACCCTAAAATTTAGTGGATTAAAACAACCTTTTACTGCATTATGATTTTGTGTGTCAGAATTTCAGGCAGAGCTCAGCTGGGCAATTCTTTGGCTCTATAGTATTGACTGGTGTTCAGCAGATGACAGGGTTGTCCTGGAGGATCCAAGATGGCTTCTCACATGCCAAGGGCCTTGGCAGGGTCATCTGGAGGGCTACTCTCAGCTGCTCTCCTACCACCATGTTGTTTCAGGGTCTCTTTATTTGTTTTCTGCAGCATGTAGTTAGACTTCTTACCTGGAAGTGGCTATCCCTATGTGATGCTTAATTTTATGTGTTGATTTAGCTAGGCTATGTTGCCCAAATGTTCGGTCAAACACTAGTCTAAATGTTTCTGTGACGGTATTTTTTAGACGTGATTGCATTTAAATCAGTAGACTCGAATAAAGCAGATTACCCTCCATAATGTGGGTGGGCTTTATCCACTCAGTTGAAAGCCTTGAGAGAAAAAGGCTGAGGTTCCCCAGAAGAAGAAGGAATCCTGCCTCTAGATTGTCTTTGGACTTGAGACTGTATCATCAACTTTACCTTGAGTCTTCAACCTGCTGGCCTGCCCTAAAGGTTTTGGACTTCTTAGACCCCACAAACTCATAAGCCAATTCCTTAAATAAATGAATCTGTCTATCTATCTATCGATCCATCCATCCATCTCCTAGACAGGAAGTGGAAGCTCTCACTTTCTTTAAGATCTGGGCCTGGAAACTGGCATATCATCCTGTTTTCAGATTCTATTGTAATCACAATGTACATGTAGATTCTAGGGGAGGGGACACAGACCCTACCTTTCTAGACAAAGAATTTGTGGCTATCTTTACCACAGATGATACTAATGTTCGTAAAATGCATTGTCCCTTTATATTATTACCTTGTGAAATATGTGTTGTTATCCCTACTTTACAGATGAGAAAACTGATGATGAGAGATTAAATGGGAAAGATGGTATTTGAAGTGAAATAGTGTTAACTCCAGGATCCTTGCTCTTAGTTACCTTGACATGCTGCCTCTAGTGGTGTGCTGGTGAACTGACTCTGTAGGAAAAAAAAAAGACCCTGATTTGCAGTGTTTGCCAATTATGTTGTGTAAACTATCCCGTTATGGCCAATTTCACATTACTGACATATTGTTACCAAACTCAGAGCTGGGAAGGTATGTGCAAAGTTAGCTCTAGTGAGTCAGTATGAGCTGTCTTCACAACACCACTGACTGGTTCCCCAAAATAGAGAAATAATGTTACAAGTCGTAATGGAATGTGAGAAAGGAAACAAGGGAGGGAGGGAGAAAGCAAGAGAGGGGAGGGGAAGAGAGGAGAAGGCAAAGGCGAAGGAAGGGAAGGGAAGGGAGGGGGGGAGAGAGAGAGAGAGAGAGAGAGAGAGGGAGGGAGGGAGGGAGGGATGAAGGAAGGAAGGAAGGAAGGAAGGAAGGAAGGAAGGAAGGAAGGAAGGAGGAAGGAAGGAAGGAAAACAAGAAAGCAAAGTAAAGAAAAAAGGAAAGGAAGGAAGGGGGGGATTTCTTTTTAATAGAAATCCTAACTATGCTCTATACTAGAAAAGGGAAGAGAATAACAGTATATGGGAAAATGTTTTAGGAATCAAACAAAGTTGTTAACTATAATTGCATTTCTGATTAAGGATTACTGATCTCCTTGGTCCAGGCTGACTTCTAGCTTGATAGCCAGGATACAATTTGCTCCTTGCAGCTTTCATTTGTTACATACTTAGGAAAGACTGATCCATTTAACTATTACCCCAGAGGAAATGCAAGTGGAGTAGGTAAATTTGATCATCGCTTTTCCCTTATGAGTTGGGCCATTCCAGAGCTACAGAGAGCATTTTCAGCATACTTGAATCCCTTGAGGATCTGAATCTTCTCCACTAAGCACATGACATATATAATTGTTATTTTCCATTTTTAAGCCAGTTACTTCAGTGTTACATTAAATTATCACTTAGCATGGCATAATTAATCAAACAATGACAAAAGGACCTTAATCTTATTATGTTACAACAGAAAGAGACCTAAAGGATGACAGCAAATGCTGTTGAGAGCCTTATTGATAAAAACCTAATTTTTATCAGCTATCAAACTCTTCCCAACATGACTGTGGGTTAAACCTCCACTTCTTTTACCCATTTGTGGAAACCTTATTGTTCTTGACAATGACTTCCTTGGAAAAAGGCATATGACCTTATCCTAGCTAATGAGGCTCCAGAGAAGACTGCTAGGTGATTCAGGGAAAGGTTTTCTTGTTCTTAGAAAGCACCCCTTCTCCCCTTCGATCATGGTTATAAATGACATGTGGCCCGGTCACCTCCATCTCATGGTCATAAAAGAAGCCAGCTGGGCAGCAGCCTGCACATGGACAAGGCTGGCGCCAAGAAAATCACAGAGGAGCAGAGCCAAAACCTGGGTTAGTGTGTGTGGAGCCTGTTCCATTTATGGAAGTATTGTTAATAAGATAATATGTCTCCTGATTATGTAAGATAGTTGAGTCAGAGTCTTCTGGTCATTGCAACTCAAAGCATACAACTACCAACCTCCTCATTGAAGACTGAGAAACTTGGGGTCCACAGATATTACCTGTTTTGACTCTGCACACAACTAGTGACAGGGTTAGGACTAGGACCTCATTTTACTGGCATAATCCTTGGTGGGCCACAAAAGAAGGAAATCCCTTCTTCCCTACTCCCTCTCACCTGACAAATGTGCGCAAGTCATTTTTGTGAGTTGGAGACTTACTTGGCAGGTTTTGGCGAAGACTTGCTCTTGGGCCTGACACTTAAACTTATCCCAGTCTGTTACTTAATAGAAGTGTGTACACGATATCAGATTTCAATATATATATAAATATTTCAGAAAGAATTACCTTAGAATTATGAGTTAAGTGTTTTCACCATTACATACATTTTTTGAAACCTCATTCTATAATAGAGCTAAATATTATTTCAAAGCACATGGTGAGATATATGAAATATCTGTCAGCATACAAAATTTATATTCCTACTCATATGTATTGTGTGTGTGTGATATATATCTTATGTGTGCATGTGTGATATATATCTTATGTGTGTCATGTTGGGTTGCAAGCAATTTTCACATGACCCCTCCAATCACAATTTAGTATCCACTGAACACATCAATTGCTGACTAAGAGCTGCTTCATGAATGAGCTCAGTTAATCCTCCTAAGAGCTCTGTGAATTAAGTATTATTCTTGTCCTATAGAGATGAGGAAACTGAAGTCTGAAGGCTAAAGTGACCTGCCCAAGGTCACACAGACAACGTGTGCAATCATCTTGCTTCGTAGAATCTGGAGTGAAGGGCGTGAAGATGGAGGGTGGTGAGTGATGCGGTGCGTTTCCAGTGGGGCCAGATTCAACCCTTTTAAGGGGTCGAGGGGCCAGGCCAGAAGGCAGCAGGGACTCAAATCTAGGAAAGAGCCAATGAAAGCCTCATTCCACCCCTCTCACCCAGCCACAGCTACCTTTAATTACCAGCTAGAGGATAGAGCTTCTTTCAGGTCGATGAGATATACAGAAAGATAAATATATGGCCAACATCTGAACTAGCTCTTCACCAGTGATCATTTGGGAAAGACTGATGGTCTGGACATAGTACTTTCAGCATACTGTCCATGCTGTTCACACTAGCTGGACCAGATACACGAACCAACATAAATGTAATAATGACTTGGACCACAACTGGGCCTAAAACACTGATAAGTCTGACAATCTGGCTAATTTGTACTGTAATCCCATACCACCATGGACAGCTGATTACCTGAACACACTGGTCATTCTGGATGTAAATCGTAGGAATCCCTGCTGACTTCATCCTGGCGCCATACAAGGAGCAATGAGGCCCAGATGGAAACTGTTCAAAGGGACGTCTTGCATCTTCTACTTGCAAGTATTTATTAAAGAGTGTGTTTTGGCAAAGTTCTGCTACACCTAGTTTTTGACACCTGAATATGTAAATATGCAGTGGTCACATAAATGTCAGGCCTTTTAATTTATAAACATATAATGACACAGGTGATCGCAAAGTCAATTTTTTAGAATTGTATACATTTCTTGAACTATTTATACCAGCAGTATTTAGCATTTTAGTATTTAATCTTGATGTATGGAATTATTGGGAGTTGGCACTGCCAACGAAACAGATGGTAATTTAAACTGAAGCATGAAGGACAATTGATATGACATGCTAAAGTGAAGTGCCAGTACAGTTGTAAATGCTTAAAGGATAAACCAGAAAATTAGATACAGTACATCTACAGAATAAAAGGGTCAGTGTGTGTAGGGTTCAGGGAGAATCTGGGAAGAATTTCTTTTGAGGATCTGTTGGAGACAAGGTGCTACTTCTTAACATTGCTTGCAAAAAGGGTCTTCAAGGATCATACACAAGGAGAATTTCTTAGTAGTGAATACCAGGTGCTGTGATAGCCACCTCCCCTCTCAAAGGTGCAGGGATGGTGTTGCATTACCTCTCTCAGTCTCACATATAGAGAGGAGGTGTTAGTGAGACCATTCCAAGAGTGGGTCTTCCTCTCACCTGTGAAATCTCTAGGATGAGCGATGTCAGGCAACATGCTGCCAGTCAGCAAGAGGAGAGTGGCCTCATTCCATGGCCTGTCCTTTCAGATTTTGTTGTGGCTAGGGAAGGTGTACATGTGACCCAGGAATAGGTGCAGACATGAAAGTCAACACGGGAAAGCTCCTAAGAGGGCCGCCGAGACTGAGGGATGAACAGACTTTAGCAGAGGGAAACTGAAGACATCATAATAGTTCTGTGAACTGAGAAAGGACTGTAGGAGCTATATTGCGGGGTAAAATATTCCTTAATTTTAAAATAAATTCAGAGTTTTAACTATTACGTGGTTGTGAACGTTTTAATGTCTGCATGGAGACTGTTACTCCCAAGGACAAGGAAAATCTAGCACCATCAGATAAAATTAAGAGACAGTGGGAGACAAAATAATGTTTTAATACTATATCTCAAAAGTAAATTGTAGGGGGCCGGCCCGGTGGCTCAGACGGTTAAAGCTCCATGCTCCTAACTCCGAAGGCTGCTGGTTCGATTCCCACATGGGCCAGTGGGCTCTCAACCATAAGGTTGCTAGTTCAATTCCTTGAGTCCCGCAGGGGATGGTGGGCTCCGCCCCCTGCAACTAAGATTGAACACAGCACCTTGAGCTGGGCTGCCGCTGAGCTACCAGATGGCTCAGTTGGTTGGAATGCGTCCTCTCAACCACAAGGTTGCTGGTTCGACTCCCGCAAGGGATGGTGCGCTGTGCTCCCTGCAACTAGAAAATGGTAACTGGACCTAAAGCTGGGCTGCGCCCTCCACAACTAAGACTGAAAGGACAACAACTTGAAGCTGAACGGCACCCTCCATAACAACTAAGATTGGAAGGACAAAAACTTGGCTTGGAAAAAGAAAAAAGGCCTGGAAGTACACACTATCCCCCAATAAAGTCTTGTTCCCCTCCCCCCCCAAAAAAAGTAAATTGTATTTGTCCAATACAACTCTATATAATACAGCATTAAATGCTTGTTTCCAGTAATCAAATACATTAAACGGTTTAGAAGAATGATATGTAGTTTGAAGTCTGTTACAGGAACCAACTTACAGTATCTCTATTTTCAAAATTTAATTGTCATGTTACTTTCTTGGAAGTTCAAATATTGAATTCATTAAATGTTCTATAAAGAAAAGAATCATCTAAGTGATTTTTCAAAATAGACTAGTAAATTAAACTAAATTAAATCTGTCAACCACTAATATCTAAGATAACTGGTTTATTTTCCATTTCAAATCCAACTTTCATGTCTTCATAAAATCCACCCGCTTCACCTCTAGTATCATCATACTTTGTCTTATGTGAAAGTTTCATTTTTAATATGGTTACAGAATAATTATATCTGCTGAGCGTATATCATGTCTGATATTTCAATTAGACATGGAAGCAGAACCTAGTATTAAAAATAACTCATAATGATAGCCTCTTTTCCATTAGTGTCTTGGGATAATCTATCACTGTGTACATTTATTATATTTAACTATAGTCATAGCAACATTAAGACAATGTTTTATTTCTGTGAAACATCTGTATCTTCTCATTCACAGTTTCTTGCTGGCTCCTTATTTATTTATTAATTTTTAATTTCCCTGAGGATATCAATGGCAGTTGCCTCTATATTTTCCTCGTGATAAATCCCAGTACTTCAGCAACCTCATATTTGAGCACATTAATTGCATCTTTGTGTATAGATTTCTTATCACAATATGTTTATGATGTTTGTTCAGATGACATTTTCCTTAATTCAGGAAGTTAGGAAATAAATGGCTTCTCTTCTTACTGATGTAATTTGTTATTTTACAATATTGACTTGGAAGTAACATTTTCTTTTTTATTACTAGGGGAAGAAGCTAATGAATGCTGTTATCTCTAAGTAGATTAGAATCTTAGGATTTGCGCAGAGAAAGTGAAGTACGTAAGTCTAGAAAAGAAAGGTAACATAAAAAGTAGATGTAGAAGTGACTCTCAGAGTATGAGTCTTCATGAACTTAAAGGAGGGTCCACTAGGAAAGGAAGGGACCCAAAAGCACAGGGAAAACATAGAAAGGAAATCAGGGTTCACTCAAGAGAAGGGAAAATTTACAGCTTTTAAAATAAGAGGATGAAGGATGGGGAAATCTTTAACGATTCATATATACAAATGACAGGTTTCTAAATGTATTTAAGGAAAACTAATTATAATTTGTAAAAATATTCTATGAATAGTCATGATTTTAGGATTATCTTAACTATCATCAATTTTCGTGTTATAAGTAGAAGATTTGTCATTTTGAAAGGAGACAGAGCTTTTATGAAGCAGATAAGAGACTGCAGTGAGTTGTAATTGCTCAGGCAAGAAAGGCAAGCAGAATTTGCAACTGGAAGGACACCACTGACTGTTGGTTTCAAGGGGCATCATGGTACAATGGAAAGGGTGCGGAGCAGAGTTCTTGTGGCTGTTCTACTGCAAATCATCCAGAACCCGAGCTGAGTAAATTACTTAAACTTTCTGGGCCTCAGCTGCCTTAGATGGAAAATGGGAGCTTCAGTCTAAATAACCTTCAAGGTCCTTTTCTTCATTTACAATTCAAGAAAAATGCTTTTCGGAGTCTTATAAGAAAAGATTGCAGATCTTTATTCAAGATGATGCCCTGCGTTTAGAAGCTGTTCTGTTAGAACCCCCAAATTTAGGAGCGCATTTAAAGAACACGTGTACAATGGTACTGCCATGTAATTTCTTCAGATTGTGTAAATCATTTGTATCTCACTGTTTATATAAGATAGTACTGTTTGGTGGTCAAACCTATAACTGGCATGATCTATCACTTTTAGTTATAAAAGTGGAGTATCTTACAGTGCTCCCATCGTATGCAGTGGGATTCAAACTTAGTACAAATTTCTCTATGAGAATGTTTCATGTTGAGTCTAAAAGATGGTGACTTGATTATTCATTCTTGACTTTAAATTCACGCGCGCGTGTGTGTTTACAGAGGATAAAATGCAATTTCTATTACATATCTATTAGAATAACTAAAATAAAAAACACTGATACCACCAAATGCTGGCAAGAATGTGGGTCAGTGGAAACGCCCATTCATTACTGGTAGGAACGCAAAATGGTACAACTACTTTGGAATACAGTTTGGCAGTTTCTTACAAAACTAAGTATACTCTTACCATAGGATTCTGTAATCATACTCTTTGGTATTTACCCAAGTTAGTTAAAATCTTACATCTATGCTAATACTTGCATGTGGATATTTATAGCAGCCTTATTCATAATTGTCCCAAATTGGAAGCAACCAAGATGTCCTTCAGTAGGTGGCTCAATAAATAAACTGATATATCCACACAATGGAATATTATTCAGTGCTAAAAAGAAATGAGTTATCAAGCCGCAAAGACAAAGAGGAACCTGAAATACATACTACTAACTGAAGACAGGCAATCTAAAAATATACTACATGATTCCAAATATATGACATTCTGGAAAAGGCAAAATTCTGGATACAGTCAAAAGATCAGTAATTGCCAGGGGTTAGGGAGGTGGGATGGATGACTAGGTGAAGCACAGAGGGTTTTGGCAGTTGTGAAATTATTCTGTATGATCCTATAATGGTGGATATGTGTCACTATACATTCCGCAAAACCCATAGAACTGTAACACCAAGAGTGAACCCTAATTGATAATGAAATCAATGTTGGTTCATCAATTGTTACAAATATACCACCCTGGTGAGGGCATGTTATAGAGGGTGGGGGGAGCTGTATATGTGTGGTGGAGGGGACATATGAGAATTCTCTGTTCTTTCAACTTTGCTGTGAACCTAAAATTGCTCTAAAAAGTAAAATATATTTTAAAAATAATTTCTCCATTTTAGTGAATGGAAATTCCGTCCTCATTCTTGCTAAAAAAAAAAACCAACAACAACAAAAACAACACAACTCCAAAGTCATCCTTGAGATCTATTCTGTCATATATAGTGTCCTATCTATCAACAAATCCCATTGGCTCTATATTTAAATTTAATCAAAATCTACTTCTCACCACCTCCACTGCTACCACCATAGTGCCTCACCCACCACAATCCTGTTCTACCTTTGGCCCACACTTTCCTAAAAGCCATCAAAATGTTGCTTACAAAATAAGTTACAATGGACAAAAAATTCGATAGATGTAGAGCAAACATTTGACAAAAGCCAATCACTATGCATGGTAAAAACTCTCAACAAACAAAGAATGAAACTTCCTTAACCAGAAAAAGGGACATTTACAAAAAACCTACAGGTAAAATCATACTTAATGGTGACATACTGAATGCTTTTCCTCTAAGATTGGGAAAAATAAAAGCATTCCCACTCTCAACAATTCTTTTTAACATTAGGTATATTGGAGGTCCTAGCTAAGTGCAATTAGGCAAGAAAAAGAGCTAAATATTCAGATTGAAAAGGAAGCAATGAAACTCTCTTTATTCACATATGACACAATCGTATACATAGGAAATCCTAAAGAACCTACTAAAAAACTAGAACTAATAAATGGATTCAGTAAGTGTGCAGGATACAAGATTAATACACAATTGTGTTTCCATAGGCTGGTCATGAACAATCCTAAAATTAAATCAAGAAAACAATTTCCCTCATAGTAGAATCAAAACCAACCACATCATATTTCAGTTCAGAAACCTCCAATGGTTTCCTTTCATACTTAGAGTCAAATTCCAATGTGCTCATCCCGCCTTGTACTGCTCAGCAGTAAGCTTACTCCTGGCTGCTTCTGTGGTCTCATCTCTTCCCATTGTCCCTCTCATTCACTCTGCTTCAGTCCCATTGGCATCTATTGTTTCTCAAATACGGCAGGTGTGCTACTTGGAACTCTTGTTTCTCAGACAGTTGCGTGGTCTGCTTCTTCACTTCTTTCTGCTACTACAACTTTGCTCAGATGTCAACATATTAGAGAGGGTCCCTTTTATCAGCAGCATAAAACGGTGCTCCCATCTCTCCTCTCATTGCTCTTTATCTCCTTACAAACACACACACACACACATTTTTTTGTTTATTCTACAATATTTCATTTTGGAAAATTTTAAGTTTATAGAAAAGCTGTAATAATCAACCAACATCTTTTACCATTCACCTGGTTTTACCTACTTTCGTGTGCATTTCCCAAGAACAAGATCATTCTTTAAAAAAAAAACAACAAAAAAAATAATATAATTATCACACTCAAGAAAAATATATTGATCCAATCTTATTATTTAATATTCAGTCCATATTTAAATTACTCAGTCATTCCAATAATGTTATTTATAGCTTTTTTTCTGTCAGCCTAGGATCCTAGCAAAAATCACACATTACATTTTATTTTATTTCTGTAGTAATCTTTAATCTAGAACAGGTCCCCAGCTTCTTTTTGTCTTTCATGTTATTAACAATTTTGAAAAATATTCTTGAATTTCGGTGTATTTAATTATTTCCTCATGATTAGAGTCCAGTGGAACATTTTTGGCAGGAATATCACACAGGCAATGCCTCCATCTCATGTCAAGAGAATGTAATGTTGCCTGTCTTTACATTTTCCTCATTTTCCATTCTTGTTTATCTTCCTCTCCTCATTAGAATATGAGTGCTATGAAAGCTGGAACTGTGTGTTCTTTGTTCACTCTTTCATCCGTAGGTCTCACAGGTGTTTGGTAAATATTTATTGAATGGGTGAAGGAATCTGCAGCCCACAATATTTGTCTCCAACACTATAGGATGGTGCTGCCCCCATTTTCCATCAGGCAATGCTGGCTGCAGGCTCACTGACCCTACACCCCACATTCTGAGATGGCTGAGAGGTCCCAGAATGAGGGTTTGCCTCAGAATTCGGGATATCCATTTAGACCAACATTGATATTGTGTCCAAACATATGTATAGCTATTTATTTATGTATTACATTCCTATACTGCTGTTCTAATCTGTTAGGTACATTCTAATTGTATATATGAGCTATAAAAAATGATTTTAAAAGTAAATATAGATAGAAGTATTATTTCCTTTCCAGACCCCAATGGCTTGTTTTCCTTATTCCTGGGGACATACAAATTTCCCTTTTGGAGATTACAGTTTAACCTGTCCTTGAGCAGAGATGTTTTAGTGTGTTGAGTGTCCATAGGAGTCTCTTCATGGATCAAAACTTTGGGGGGGGATCCCAGAATTCTTAGCTGGCTCTGGACAGACAATCATATGTTGTTGCCTTGTCCTGTCAAATCCCAGCTGTATTTTTTGAGGCCTTCCTAAGAGGCATCTAAAAGTTGCTCAAAGTTGATAATATTTAAGATAAAGATTATCTAAATCCCAATTTTTGACTTCTAGATGTTCAGCCAGGAAATATCTTCAGTTCTTGGAAAATGGTAAATTCTCAGAGGATAGCCCTTCCAGACCAGACTTTAAATGATGCAGCTCAGAATGTTCCTAGGAATCTGAATCATCTAGCACGCCTCTGAAAATCAGTCCCATAATTATCTGAAAGGCTCCTTTAATTAAATCCATGTTTCAGGATGCTTAATCCAAACTGAAACATTCCAGAAGTGTACTTACCGAAAATAATATATTGTGACCGTTTAAACCCCTGGTGCTTTAAATCAGCTACACCATAGTGGGTCCTCCAGCATCAGCATCTTTGTTTCCAGTTCAAAGTCACATTTAAGAAGAATAGCTTCCCTACGTGTATTACCAATTCATATCATCATTTCTTTAATTGTTTCAAATTTTTTTTTGCATGTTATGTCTCCGTGTGTCTCCTTTTCCTATGAAATTACATGAAATATGTTTTTCTTCAAGGCTTGAGTAACTTGCATTTTCAATGTTTTTAAAGGTATTCTTCACCATAGTTCTGTGATTTAGGGCACAGTTACTTAATGAATAATCAAATCACCTTTGAAAGTGCAATGACTAAGGCTTCCAGAAAGGTGAAGTATTTTTCCTTGTGAAACACAGGTTTTCTGGGAAAATAATATTTTCATGTGTCCTTCAGTTTTCTCAATGTTATTTTTGGTAGTTGGATGTTTGGTGAATGCATCATGCCATTTATTTAAATAAAAGAGATAGCTTCTTTATATTTTTCTGTATATTTTAGAATTTAAAAAGGCAGCTCACCATTGTGAGATTTCAAAAGGCATCGATGATACACTATTTACTTCAAATGAGTGTACAACTCCTAAGGGGAAGAAAGGTTCAGTGAGTGTTATAAATTAGGTTTGGCAAATGTTACTGGATAACATTAAGATATTTTAGTAACAATTTCTGCTCAATCTTTTATTTGGGACACAGTGTCATTTTCCTTGTGAGTCTGTGAATGATTAAAGTTCTTTTGGCTCATCTTATCAGACAGAAATTGTTGACCCTATAAATAAGACATTTTAAAAGACAGATGTCCAGAGATTCATAAGCAAAAAAAAAGGCATGAATTAAAAAGCATACACCACCCACATTTTTCATGTATAACTAGCAGTTATTTTTATTGGCATCTGCTCTGGGTGTGCGGCATTAAACTTTACAGTTTTCTAAGCATCTCAGGTACCATTTTATACCATTCAGTTGTGTCCAGCTTTCCATTATTGTTGGCAGGACAGCCTTTGGAATGTCTGCTCTACTCAGGGGATGATCTGGTGCCAGCCTCTCACGGAGAAAGAGACAAAAAAGAATCTGCAATTTAAATAAAAAATAGTGGTATATAATAAAATTGGCAAGCAGGCAAATGTCCTTAAAATCTTCATATCCTGAACAAAACTCAATTTCAGAAGGGCAGAGCATTCCCAAAACATTTAAAAGCTCTTGCTCTGTGATAAGGATCTAGAGAGAGAGAGAGAGAGAGAGAGAGAGAGAGAGAGAGAGAGAGAGAGGGAGAGAGAGAGAGAGAGAGATACCTTCGCTCAGCCTCAGTCAGAAGTTACTTGGATTACTAAGTCAGTAAAACATCTCAGAGACATCTAAGCATGTACTTTTTAAATTAAAATCTGGCTTTGCTCAAAGTAAATTGAGACAGAAATGGTCTTGGATATATTTTCCATAGAAGCACCTGCTTTGGGTGCAGCCACACATAGAAGGATTTTGGCACAATAAATTGTCTAACCCATTCAAGGGATGATATTTTGGATGCTGTTCATGGCACCTTTTAAAGGCAATTTTTAGTGTTCTGTCTAGACTTATGTTTCGAGGTCAGCACACAGCCTTAGGGTACTGTTCATTGGTTGAAATCAAGACGAGATGAGGAAATTTAAATTAAAGCCTTACCCTCTTTAGTGAGGCTGTGCCTCAGACTATAGGGCATTTGGGGAGAGCACCTTTGTAAGGGACCAAATATGTCAATATGAGCCAAAAGGAATTAGTGTGCCATGATTACCATGGCACACTAACCATGATTACCTCTGTGGCCTTATATAACATTTTAAAATCTAGGAAAAAAATATATTCCAGGAACATTACCTTTGGTGACTGAAACATAGGATGGTGACTCAGGACATTTGATGAAATTATATCACAGTTATTCCTATCTTGTTTGTGAAAATGGTTAGTGTGTGTATGTGTGTATGTGTGTGTCAAATTTAGACATCTTTTCAGTGTAGCTATCTTTTGATTCACTACTGTTGGGAACAACCTTGTAAAACGTGTCACTTCAAATACTAATAATAATTCATTGTGTCCCCTGACACAGGGCGTCTTGTCATTTGGTGACCATGAGTGACTCCTAAAGGTTCCCCCCAGCAGAGCCGGGCTCTACCTGAGCAGTGTGTGTCTAACCTTGTGATGCTTCTTCTATTCAACTCTGCAATTAGAAAGTGTGAGTTTGAGATGAACTTTCGGTGAGATG
This sequence comes from Rhinolophus sinicus, assembly GCF_057876585.1. Taxonomy (NCBI): domain Eukaryota; kingdom Metazoa; phylum Chordata; class Mammalia; order Chiroptera; family Rhinolophidae; genus Rhinolophus; species Rhinolophus sinicus. The sequence goes on from NC_142503.1 coordinate 88,961,035, forward strand.
TCTTAATCCAAGTCTAACAGATTTGAACGTGAAAGGCAAAATCTAAATGATAAATTTTCATGCCTTCAAGAACCGTTCCATTGAAGTTGTTTCTCTGATATTTAAAACAAACACTGATTATGTTTATTATAGGTACTGGTTGTGTACTTTACATTTTAAAAAGATTTTTATTAAAATATAGCTAACACACAATATTATACTGTTTGCAGGTGTACACCATAGTTATTCAACATTTATATACCTAAAGAAGTGATCACCATGATAAGTCCAGCAACCATCTGACACTGTACCTCACTATTACAATATTATTCACTATATTCCCTATACTGTACATTATATCCCATGACTTCTTGTTTTATACCAGGAAATTTGAAACTCTTATTTCCCTTCACCTTTTTCTCCCCTTTTAAAAATTTTCAATTACAGTTGACATTACATATTATATTAAGTTCAGGTGTACAGCATAGTGGTTAGACATTTATGTAATTTGTGACGTGGTCCCCCTACTAATCTAGTACCCACCTGGCACTATACATAGTTACTACTATAATATTGACTGTATTCCCTATGTTTACTTTATATCCCCATGACTATTTTGTAGCTACCAATTTGTACATCTTACTCCCTTCACTTTTTCACCCTGCCCCCAACCCCCCTCCCATCGATGACCCTGATAAATCTAGTACCCATCTGACACCATACATAGTTATTACAATATTATTGACTGTATTCCTTATGCTGTATCCCTACATACCCATGAATACTTTGTAACAACCAATTTGTACTTCTTAATCCCTTCCCCTTTTTCACTCACCCCCAACCTCACTCCCATCTGGCAACCATCAAAATGTTCTCTGTATCTATGACTTTGTTTCTGTTTTGTTTGCTTGTTTGTTTTGTTCTTTAGATTCCATATATAAGTGAAATCACATTGCATCTGTCTTTCTCTGTCTGACATACACCACTCAGCACAGTACCCTCCAGGACCAGGCTTCGGGACACACTGAAGCCAGATGCTGATTGTTTGGAGTTTGTGAACCTTTGAGAGATTTTAGGGAAGTCCAGAGTATAAGCTGAGTGAGACAGGCCATTTGTATGGAAAAGCCACTGGAAGTGGCTTGGATGTGCCGGAAAGTTGGGTGGGTTGACTTCCCTGGGAATCACCAGGGTAGGGCACATAAAAGGTGTTAGCCAAGTTGATGGAGACTCAGATATGGCAGCCACCTAGGTCTGAATGCAGGGAGCGGGAGGGCTCAACAAAGAAACAATGGCTTCTGCTATCTCCTCCTTCTGGGAGAAAGGTGCCCCTCTAGCCTTCGCCCTGAAGCTAGACAATTCAATTCCTCCCCATATGTACCTGGGCATTTTTTGAGCTTCTGCCCAAGCACTGGAGCTCAGAGTGATGGGTCCGTGCATGGTTCCTTTAAGAGGAGCACCTGGGAGTGCAGCTGCCCTCATCAAACTCAGCCACAATCTCTACTAGTTTTCACAGCCAGAAGTTATGGGGACTTCTCTTTCTGGCACTGGAACCCTGAGCTGGGGAGCTTGGTGTGGGGCTGGGACCTCTCACACTTTTTTTTGGAGGGGTGCCTCTCCAGCTATCCCTATTTTTAATGGTTACATGCAGATATGGGACCAACCCATTTCATATCTCTGCTCCTCCTACCAGTGTCAAGCAGGCTTCTTCTGTATGTCCTTAGTTGTAGGACTTCAGTTCAGCTAGACTTCAGGTGATTCTCAATCCTGGTTCTTTAATTGTAATTTTTATGTGCTTGTGAATGGAGATGAGCACATGTTTACCTACTATGCCATCTTGACTGGAAATCTATATACTTTTTATCTGATTTAGTCCTTTCTCCAACCCCATTATACATATGCATATACTTAAGGTAAGAGTTGTGAAATAACTTGGCCAAGAGCATCCAGCTACTAAGTGCTGGGTCAAGACTTGAATCCACATCTAACTGACTCCAAACTCATGCTTTTGAATCATGATTCTATGATGCCTATGCCATGTTTTTATGTTTCCTTTGATATTACCATCAATGTTCAAAAAGCTTATGTTCCTCTAATCAGGAGCTTTTTTAAACTCTTACAAGGTTATACAAAGTTATATGTGCATATAAGTATATGCATTTCTTCTATGAGTATGGAACACAATGTCCATCAGGTTCTTAAGCTTATCTGTGAGTCAAAAATGGTTAAAGATCCTAATAGAGCAGCATTTTAGTAACTAGAAAAGAGTGCCTCCACCAATCTAAATGAAGAATCAGGTATTTCATTAATGCCTTTTAAAGAATATGTAATGTGTATGTTGATTATACATTGACATATGTATAAGAAAAATGTATGGTTTGTTACTACTTTGATTTACACCAGTAACATTTTATAAATTGTTATGATTATGGTGTTCTTCAAATTTTAGATGTAGGTTATGTCATGTTAGAAACCAGAAACTGTTTTGTTCCAAATTAGAAGTGATACAAAATATGTAATTTATGTGCATAATGTTACTTAGAAAACATATTTTCTTCATGTTGTAACATTAGCATAAGGAGAAAATGTGGCATTGTTGTGTAGCGAGGCATAGCACTGCAGAAAGAGAAAACTGATGAAACCAAAGGAAAATAATTGGTAAATGAGGAATGCTTCTGTGATTAGCCAGATATGTCAAAAGTAGTTGGAATCTCTTCTGCAAAGAAAATTAGGGGTAAATGTGTGCCTTAAATAGTTAAATAGTGCCTTAAAATATGTGGCAATAATAGTTGAAGTTTATTAAGAGTAATAAAATGCTGTTTTATGCATTGTAGCAATTAACACGGGCATTATATTACATTTCTTGTTCTAATCCATTATAACTATGAAACATACCCCCTTCTCACTGAGATCGTGATTCCCTCTCTTCTGTACCTTCAAATTTTCCTTTTGTCTCAGCACATAAGCATAATCTAATATTTCCCATTACATAGCCCTCTCCTTAATAAGTCTTCAAGGTATTGAACTCCTTTTCCTTCCTTTTATGTCCACATTAATCTGATTCATTATTACTGTGCTCTTGCTAGCGTTATCAATAACCTCCTCAATGCTATCTTCTGTCCATTATCAATTTTCAGGCCTGTCTTAAATAGTGGCTCAAAAAACATTTGACACTGTTAAACCTGCTCTCCTTAAAATTCTCTTTCATTTTGTTTCTGTATCACTATTTTTTCATGGTGCTTCTTCGAGTTTGGCCTTAACTCCACTTTAGTCTCTGTCGTGGACTCATTTTCTTTTGCTAATTCTTTTAATATTGGTGTTCTCCAGGCTTCTGCTGCTAACCTTTCTCTTTTCTCATTCTATATTCGCCTTTCCCACGCTCACATGTCATTTCAGACCTTGGTTTCAACCATCACTTAAGTCATGAAAATACTTTTTTACACGGAAGATCAATTCATAACAATAAAGGAGGTAAATTCATCAAAAGGACAAAAATCCCAAATATTTATGTACCTAGTAACAGAGCCTTAATATACATAAGGCAAAAACTGATAGAACTAGAAGCAGAAATAGACAAATGCACAATTTTAATTGGAACATTTAACATTTCTTTCCCAGTAATTGATAGAAGTATACAAAAGATTAGTATGTAGAAGACTTCAATCACCTTGACCGTGAGACTGACATTCATAAAACAACCCACCCAATGACAGCAGATCACATTCTTTTCAAGTACACTTTGAACATCCACCAGGATAGTCAAGGTGCTGTACTGTAAAACAAATCTCAATAAATTTAGAAGGATTGAAGTTGTAAAGAGAATGGTTTCTGACCAAAATAAAATTAGGTTAGAAATCAATAACAAAAAAAATTGAAAAATTCTCAAATATTTGAAAAATAAGCAACATACTTTTAAATAACTCACTGAGTAAAGAATAAATCACAAGGGAAATTTAAAAATATTTTGAACTGAATGAAAATAAAAATGCTACATATTAAAATTTATGGATTGCAGTTAAAGCAGTAGTTAGAAATATATATAGCTTTAAATGCTTATCTTAGCAAAGATCTAAAATCAGTGATCTGAACTTGTACTTTAACAAGCACAAAAAAAGGAGACAATTTTATCCAATAGAAGTAAAAGGTAAGAAATAATGAGAAAAATCAATGAAGTAGAAGCAATCAAGAAAATTAATGAAACCAAAGCTGGTTCTTTGGAAAAATCAATATAATCGATAAACAGCTAGCTTGACTGAACAAGAAAGAAAGAAAAGACACAGATTACCAATATCAGACATGAAAAAGGAGGTATCAGTATGTATCTTACATTAACAAAAATAATAATACAGCAGTATTATAAACAACTTTATACAATAAATTTGGCAGTTTAAATGAAATGGAAAAAAAATCCTTAAAAGATAGAAATTACCAAAACTAATATAAGAAAAAATAGAAAATCTAAACATATTGCTATTTGTCTAAAAAATTGAATTTATAAATCAAAACTTTCCAACACACACACACACACACCACCACCACCACCACCAACAACAACAACAACAAATCCAGGCCAGATAGTTTCACTGGTCAATTCTACCAAATATTTTTAAAGAAACTATAATAATCTTATGTACACTAAAGAAATAGAGGAGTTGGGGGTACTTCCCAACTCATTTTATGAGTTCAGCATTACTCTCTGTCCAAAACCAGATATTATTAAAAGAACAGAAAACATGAGACAAATACCTTTCCTGAACATACCGTGTTTCCCCGAAAATAAGACCTAGCTGGACAATCAGCTCTAATGCATCTTTTGAAGCAAAAATTAATATAAGACCCGGTCTTATTTTAATATAATATAAGACCGGGTCTTATATAATATAATATGACATAATATGACATGACGTGATGTGACGTGACATAACATAACATAACATAATATAACATATAATATAATATATAATATAATACCAGGTCTTATATTAATTTTTGCTCCAAAAGACTCATTACAGCTGATTGTCTGACTAGGTCTTATTTTTGGAGAAACATGGTAGATATAAATATTCTTAATAAAAGGAAGGTATACTTCATAATATATAAAAAGGAAAGTACATCATGATCATGTGGAACGTATTCCAGGAATCCAAGGTTTGTTTACCTTTTGAAAATCAATCAATGCAGTTCATCATATTAAGAGCATTAAGGAGAAAGTCATATAACCATATCAATAAATGCTCCTTGGAAACATATTTGACAAAAGTCAATACCCATTCATGTTTAAAAGTCTTAGAAAACTAAGAACAGAAAGGAACTTTCTCTGTGTGAATATGCATATCACATCATAATGTTGTACACCTTAAATAAATATAATTTTTATTAAAAACTATATACACACACATACCTTTAAATCTATGTAAAGCTAATAGGTAGAAACTGTATCTCATTTTCAAATTGTGTGCTGTTGAACATAGTATTTTGTATTTTTGGTTAATTGCATATCTTTTTGTAAAATGCCTCGTATTACTCATTTTTATCTTCCTGATTTATGAAAGCTCTTTATATACTAAAAATTTAGGCCCTTTTCTGAGAGAGAGAGAGAGAGAGAGAGAGAGAGAGAGAGAGAGAGAGAGAGAAAGAGAGAGGGAGAGAAGGAAGGAAGAAAGGAAAGGAAGAAGGGAAAGACTTCTCAGTCTAAAGAAAAGTATCTGTAAAAAAATCTTAAAGCTAATACCATACTTAGTAAAAGATGGACTATTTTGCCATAAGATCAGGAAATGGCAAGTAGGTTTGTTCTCGAGACTTCTGTTCAACGTTGTACTAGTAGATCCTAGCCAATGTGATAAAGCAGGACACAGAAGTAAAAGACATGCAGATTGGAAGGGAAGATTGCATAAATAACCCAAAGGAATCTACAAGAAAAGCTGCTACAACTATTAAGTGCATTTAGCAGAGTTGCAGAATACAAAATCAAACGGCAAGAATTCAAACATATTCCTATATAGTATGAATGAACAAGTAGAAAGTGAAATTTTAAAAATATCATTTAGAAAGCCTTTAAAATACAGAATGTTTTATGTTTTATATAAAATATGTGCAAACCTGTACATTGGAAAATATACACAACAAAAAATTAGTGAAATTAAAGAATGCCTAAATAAATATAGCCATATATCATGTTCATGAGTTGGAAGGCTCAGTATTGTTAAAATGTCAGTTTCCTTTCAATTCAGTCCATAGATTTTATGCAAATCTGATCAAAATCCCAGAATTGTTGGGGATAGAAATATTCAATCTGATTCTAACATGTGGAAATATACAGAAATTAGAATATCCAAAACAATTTTGAAAATATAAAGGAAGATGTTGGAGGACTTGTACTACCTGATTTCAAGATGTTATAAAACTGCTGTTAATCAAGAAGGAGTGCTATTGGTGTTAGAGTGGTCATATGGATTAATTGAATGGAAAGAGATCTACCCATATATAGTCATTTTATTTTTGTAAAAGATTCCAAAGGGGAAAACAATGTTCTTGCAACTAATGGTGGTGGAACTGAATATCCATTTTGGAAAAATAATTAACTGTAAGCCTTACCTCATACCACACTATAAAAGTAACTCAAAATAGATCTATACCTAAAAGTATATAGTGGTTTTAAACACATCTGCAAAGTTAACCTCCCTTCAAAATGCCAAGTCTTCTTGAACATAGGCCAGATTTGAATATAACCAGCCTTAGCAGCGCTAAGGAGAGAATAGGTGACTGCGTGACTTCTGAGGCTTGTTTATAAGATGTGTGACATCTTCTTTCTGGCTCTTTTGCTCAAGATGTTGTTTGAATCCAGCCACCACCTTGTAAGGAAACCCAGGCTACATGTAGGTGTTCTGGCCAGTAACCCCGGCTATGATCTCAGCGGATAGATCATGCCAGACGTGTGAATGAATGAGCCTCCAGATGGTTTCAACACTAACCTCCAATCTGCCCCAACTAACATTGAGTGGAGCAGACACAAGCAACCCTTACCATGCTTGGTTCAAAATACAGGTTCATGAGCCAAATGAATGTTGTTGCTGTTTTAAGCCACTGAATTGTGGTATGTTTTGTTATGCAGCAGGAGCCAACTAGAACACTGTAAGAAGAACTAAACTATAAAGCTTAAAATATATATATTCATGGCTAAGATTAGGCAAAGATTTCTTTAAGGGGCACCAAAGCACAAACCATAAAAGAACAATATTGATAAATTGGTCATCAACAAAATTAAAAAACTTCTGCTCTTCTAAAGATGCTGCTAAGAAAATGAAAATGCAAAATTTGTAATGAGTGTATCTGACCAACTATTGGTATACAGAACATAATAAATTACTATATCAATAATGTTAAGACAAACACCATACTTAAATAAGGGCAAAGGATTTGTATAGACATTTTACAAAAGGAGATATATAAATGCCCAATGAGTACATAAAAAGATGCTCAACATCATCATTAATCATTAGAAAAATGCATCATTAAACCTTAGTGAGATGACACTACACATCCATCAGAATGTCCAAAGTTAAATAGGCTGACACCACCAAAACATTGCTAGTATATGGAGCACCTGGAATTTGTTTATATTGTTGGTGGACATGTAAAATTGTGCAACATTTGGGCAGTTTTTTGTATAGTTGTGTAGCCCTTTGGAAAATAGTTTGTTTGTTTTTATATACCGTGTTTCCCTGAAAATAAGACCTAGCCGGACCATCAGCTCTCATGCGTCTTTTGGAGCAAAAATTAATATAAGACCCAGTCTTATTTTATTATAAGTCTGGGACTTATATAGTATAATATAAGGCTGGGTCTTATATTAATTTTTTCTCCAAAAGACGCATTAGTGCTGATGGTCCGGCTAGGTCTTATTTTTGGAGAAACAGGTAGTTAAACACTGACCAAAGGACTCAGCAATTTTATTCCTAGGTGTTTACCCAAAGGAAAAGTAATATCTATACAAATACTTGTACAACTTGGTTTTCAGACAGTCATATAAGGTGAGTTACTCTAGATTCTGTACTTAATACCTTTTTTTGTTTAAGAATTTTAATTAGACTTACTGCTTCTTTCTTTTCTCGAGGTATATACCTAGTGGGTCCCGAGGTCATGGGGTCACTCCCGTACCTCCTTTGCTGTACAGTAGTCAGACAATCCCCTGGTCCAGTGCTATGCTGTGTAGAATTCCATGCCTGTAGATCAGGCATTCCACAAGCCACTGGAGAGGGATAGGGGTACAGGAAGTATAGAGAAAGCAAAGATATTGTAAAGGTATAAGCTGTATCTGGGGATTATCATTGACAAATTGTGAAGCTTCTTTTTGGCTCTATTTGTTTTCTTTGAATACTCATTGTCCCCAAACTGCTCAGGATACTAGGGAGTCCAGGTTACTCAGAGAGGCAGACCTTCAAATACCTGTATTAGTCAGGGTTCTACAAAGAAACAGAACCAGTAGCAGATACTAGATGTGGAATTGGTTCCCATGATTATGGAAGCTGAGAAGTCTCATGTTTTGCCATCAACGAACTGGAGACCCAGAGAAGCTGGTGGTGTAATTCAGTCTGAGTCTGAAGGCCTGAGAACCAGGGGGTGGATGGGACAAATCCCACCCCCAAGTGTCAGGGAAGGGATGAGATGCACCAGTTCAGAGGTGAGGTAGTTCAAAAGCAAATTCTTTTGTCCTTGCCTTTTGTTCTGTTCAGGCCCTCACAGATTGGATCACATCCATCCACACTGGGGAGGGCAATCTACTTTACTAAGTCCACCAATTCAAATGCTAATCTTGCCTAGACCCACTTTCACAGACACATCCAGAAACAAGATTTAATCTTCGCACCCTGTGGCCAGTCAAATAGACACATAAAATTAATTATTTCATCTTCTATGTGGAACTGCCCTAACCTCTAAAATTATTACTCTCTCACCTTCCCCTCTCTTCCTTCCTAAGGACATGATCTGATAAGTTTTAGACTAAGTGTAAATAATAATAAAGTTCTAAATGTGCTACATTGCTTGGAACATTTGCCTTTTAATGAACCAAGATTGTCACTACTTCTTTCTTAATGTCAGTGACTCAAATTAATGAATCTTGACATATATTCTCTAGATATTAAAGATAGTAAATTTTTAGGTAGTGGGCCTTCCACAAACCTTCAATGTACATCACATATGCAGTTTCACATGTTGTAAGGATAATCCTGGATATATGTAAATAAAAACTTTGCCAGAATGTAATATAGAAAAATGTACCAATAGAATCAACTCTTTTTAAATTCAGCTTTCTCAAACAAAGATAAAGCATTCTCTTTATTGTCTACAGGGAATTGTTAAAGATGAATGAAAGAAGTATTTTGTTTTCTCCAGAGAATATCTACATATTAATAAAAATATTTATATGCTTTTTCAATAAATAGCCTGGAATAGGGTTTCTATCCCCGGTGACAACCCAATCTCTGGAGCATATCCCTCTATTGTAAAACTCACTTGAAGGAGTAATTTACATAGTTCATGGACCAGGATTTCTACAGAGAATTGTGAGAACCTCTTATAAAAGCTGGGCAAAAAATTCAAATCAATTCCAAATGTTTTATGCTTCACTTAGTGTTTATCTTGAATTTTTTATTCATTATTGAGAAAAATTGGCTATGTCATAAAGAGTAATATCTTACGTGTCTAAATTTTAAAATATATGTGCATTGTGACTGCTGACAGGCTAGTCTAATGGTATTTTGAATTATGTTTTTATTACATACTGTAGGAAGGACTGCTTAAGTCTACTTTTCATTATTATGCTGTTAGGCATTTCATGTTGTCCATTGTTAATATATGTGACAGTGTTAACTTTTCTAGGGATAGAGATGAATCTTTTCCACCAATATGGAAACTATAAATGAAAATAATTTTTTTAAGTGGAAATAAAAGTTGAAAATCTTACCTCGTTCTAGAAATTTTTGAAAAAAAGAAGCATTTATGTTCAGTTAAGTCTTTTAAGTGGGATAATTTGTAAAATGAATCCCTACAAAACCAGAATCTTCAAAAAGAGAGGCCAGATTCAAAGAAATGATGCATAATGTTTCTAGGTTGATGGCACACAAAAACCTCACATTCCGTTTGTCTGAAAGATCTTCTCCCAGTTTAGTTCTTGTTTTGGTATTCTAGACCGACAACGTACACTGGTACCTATGCTATAAATCTAGAATTTATACTCTTTCCTTTCACTCACCCGCCAAATTTAACTGCATACTGTCTTGTTAATTTTACCTCTGAAATCAGTCTTGAGTTCAACTCTTCCTCTTGATCAAGCTCCCCCTTTTCCCTCTGAATTACAGTAAAAACTTTCTGAATAAATTCCCAGCCTGTAATTCTTTCAGTATCTGGCTATTTTACTACATTAAAATGAGCTTTCTTAAAGGCAACTGGGATATGGCATTCACCCCATTAAATATCATGCAGTAGCACTTATAAAACTTATACCCATGATCCCTGAATTTGGATAGTCATCAGAATCATAAGAGGAAGTAAGCAGTAAAAAACATAGCCTCAGAGTGCGTGGAAATCTGCATCTTCAGTAGTTTCGCTGGTGATTATGATCAGTAGTCTCCCAGGTGAGCATAATCCTCCTCCATCCCAGGAAAGGAAACAGTGCTCTAGAGAATTAAGGGTGAGTTCCTTGGCAACATGCCCTAAGCCTTTCATGATGTGGACGCTGATTACCTTTCCTTTCTCATCTCCACCATTAACCCTAAGGTTAATGTCATGTCTCTGTCATCAGAATGGGACATTTTAATACTGATTTAATAACCTCTCAGTATTTCACATATCAAGCAATACAAAATTGGTATGATTATAGACATTTTGAGCAACATAATTAACAATAGGGCCCTGCACCTAACAATTAGGATATTCTCATATACATTCTTGTTAAGGACACATAGAATGTTTATAAAAATTGACTGTAGGTTAAGTTCATAAGGCAAATCTTACGATTAAGGAATTGGTATCATGGAGGCACTTTTTGATGACAGCACAATTTTAAATCCATAAAAATACCTAAAATACATTTGATTAATTCAAAACATAGTTTTTAATAACTCATGAGTTACGGACTGAAAAATAGAAAATATTTGGAACTAAGTGATAATGGAAATAGTATTTGTCAAAATTAGTGGGATATTGCCAAGGTACTTGTAATTTATAAACTTCATGCATATAATAGAAAAAGAACTGAAAAAATATGAACTATGTGTTTTAACTTAAAAAGTTAGAAGTACAACAGAATAAGTGAAAAGAATAAGAAAAAATAATGAAGAAAGCAGAAAATAATACAGAAAACAAAAAATTGCTTTGGGTTTATATGGAATTAACATATTTGTTGGTCAAAAATAGTTGAATGCTAGCAATTATGATTTAAACTAAATATGGTAGAGACAATTATCAAAGCTTAAAGCTGATCCTTCGGGAATACATGTGAAATGAAAAGAGAATGGCCATGGATACAAATGAAGCAAAGCTGGAAAAATCTCTTCTTGTCACTTACTATTGTATGACATTGAACAACCTAAGTTTTCTAGCCCTCAATTTTCTTAATAGATGAGTGTGAACAATAATAATTATCTTCTAAGTATTATGTAAGAGTTTAATGAGACGCATAATATGCTTATAATATATGACTTATAATTTCTGTATATTTAGCTCTCTTTTTCTTAAAATACAAAATAGTATTCATTCATTCATTTATCTATTCTTTCAAAAACAGCAATACCCACTAAGTTTTACTTCTTGTATTAATTTTAAAAACAGTATCTTTAAACCCATTTTCTATTGAGGAACCTCAAGGAAAATAAAATATTCATACAAAAGTTTTGTCCAAATGCATACCCACTATAATTAATATCATTGTGTTCAACCAAATTATGTTTCCAAGAAGCTGCAGTTCCCAACATAGCAATAAGAAACCATCCTTGTAGCATTTTACTATGGATTAAGAAGAAATAAAGGGGAGGACCCATAGCAGGGGAAAAAAGACCCTCAAATATGGACTTAAATCAAGAGTTAGGTTCTAATTCTGTGCCAATTGGATAGGCTTCCTCCTGTCTTCACTGCGTAGCTCTCCATATGTCTCCAATTTTAAACAAAGCCACTCCCAACAGGAGCTCTACCTCAAAGAAGCCTGAGAAATGGCTGCGTGTCAGAGTCCTCAGCGTACTTAAAATACATTTGCTCCGACAGGATCTTGAACACCTGCAGTTATTTCAAAGGAATTTTGATCCAACAGTAATTCACATAATTTATCATCTGGAGATGCCAAAAATTCTTTGAAAAACTGTGCTGTAGTTAGCAGAAGAAAAAAAAAATGATGGTGGGTGGCAGTATTTTCACATAGGATGTTTGTACGGGAATCATTAAATTCTTGTTTTTTCTTTGTAGTCTTTTTTCCCTCATAGTTGAAACATGGACTGCTGATTTATTTTTGGAACTTTATTTCGTGCTTACAATTAACACTTACAAAGGGACTTTTATTTCAAGGGATTGGGTTTTCAGTTTTGTTTTTATCTCAAGTGAGAGAAAACTGGGAGCCTTAAGAACATTGATATTTTAGGAATTCCATAATTTTCCTTCTAATAAAATCACACTGAGATTTGAACATATTGAGTGAATAAGGGAAGAAACATGTTTAATCAGAAAGAATAAGGATTTGGATTCTTTACAACCCCAGCCACAAAATAAATCTTTCATTCAAATTAAGGACCCTCTACAAGCTGGAGCAGAAAGAGTACTGTGTTGTGTCTCCCTTTGTGAAAACAATCAGAAGTGATCAGGAAAAAGGACATCTGTAGGGAGAGAAGGGCAGTCCGGACATTGTGGATTATAGAGAACCCACTTTGATTGAGAGAAATTGGGGGACTTTCGGATCCATTCAGCATTCAGAATGGGTAAAGGGATTAATGCTTTCATAAGCAGATGAATGCAAAGTGAGTTGATTGGAACAAATCTATAAAAAAGTTCCAGGTCATCATTATGGAAAAGTTAATTAGAAAACGTGCTTATAAAAGTTAATTTCTTCGAAAGTTATTTAATGAGTGTCTTTGTATTAAAAATAAATACCGATCTTAAATAGAAAGAAGGCAGTTAGTGCTATCATCTACATAAACACATTTAAAAAAGGATTGATTCTAGTGAGAGGTATTTACCTGCTTCTCTCCTAGCAGCCCATAACTGAGGTAAATCTAATTTCTCTGTTGGTCTCGTCCTCGGTGGAAACCACTGGGCGCAATGTTGTAGCTTTCAGGGTGAAGGCTGAGGTCCCTGGAGAAATGGGAAAGCTTCTACATTTTCCTGTTCTCAGGTTCTTCCTGTTTTATTGTTGGTGCAAAAGTAATTGCGGTTTTTGCAATTATTTTTAACTTTTTAACCCGCAATTACTTTTGCACCAACCTAATAGAAATGCTGCTTCATAAGAGCAGAATTGCCGAATATCAGTGTCCTCTCAGTCAGGTTAAACCCCTGAGTAGTATTTTTGATTCTTTATCCTGAAAAACCTGATCTTTCATGGATTTGCATGAATTAGTCAGGATTCAGAAAGGATGGTTAAAGGATGTCATATGCGAAATAAAAAAGTGCCCATTTTCAGAGTGGATCAACTTGCCATAGAAAATATGGCCAACGTCATTTTCATTTAGCTGTTCCAAACCTCAAGATTTGGCTTTCCTACTTGGAAAAAAATATGATTGCATGACCATACTCCTGGGAGATTTTGTTCTGCACCTCAAGAAAACCAGGTCACACCCCTAGATGTGAATGAAAGAGCATGGATGGCCTAACTGGATCTCTTTTCCAAATGGGTAAAGGGAATTAGGCAGTGGAATGCTGAAGCATGGTATTTAAACATGCACTCTTCCTCATCTTTTTTTTTTTTTTTTTTAAAGTCCAGATTGATTGACCTACCAGAGAGCAGAATTGAAGAATGTTGTGGTTTTACTTGGGAGGTGGATTCAAAAGCTCTTTGCTGCTAAATAGTATAGATAATTTTTATTTTATTTTATAATGGAAAAGTAGACTTCTCCTGAGTAACAGTGTTAGCAAAAACCCAGTCCAGCTTTTCAAATGGATACTATTGAATCAAGTGCTCTAAATTAATCTTCAGTTTTCTGGTTTCAGAAAGAAAAAAAAAAATACCATGTCTATTCTGAAATGGAACAGAATTTAAACACAGCTTTCTCTTCTGCTCCTGGGTGGCTTGACACAATTCTAAACGAAAGACTTGTGCTCTCGCAGCATGAGCAAGATTACCTACCCCCTCTCCTGCTGTGTCTTTATGGTGGCCCTTGATTGCAAACCTGCTATTACAGCCTTCTGGAATCCTTAACCCTTTCAAAGTAGGTTTTTCTCCCCTCTCTTAGTTTGCCCTATGTATTTCAGTAATGATTCTTGCTCAATCACCTCAGAACTTGTGATTTTTGTAGTCCTGTTACTTGACCATAATGTTCACAGGTTCCTATCGTGCAACAGTAGAGTTTATTAAAGTTAATTCTTAAGTTATATCTTACATTGTATTTTGATTGTTATTAGGGCCTGCCTTAGAGATTGTGAACAAAAAGAGTGTTGGTTCAGAGTGTGGGGTTTGGAGCTAGGCAATACTATTTACGTATAAACTGAGCATCCCTTACTAGCTACATGACTTTGGGAATGTTTTAACCTCTCTGATTACTTTTATCATCGGAAAAAAGGGTTGAGAATGAAAGCCACCTCAGAGAGTTGTGAAGATTGAGTCACTGTGTACTATGCACCTACAACTGTGCTTGAGACATATGAGCTCATGTAATGTTAGCTCTTAATGACTAAAAGTAGAATGTGACCCTTAAGATGTGAGAAAAGAGGAAACTTTTCAAAATTGATTCTCAGAATCCTGTAAATGATTGATTTAAGCTAGCCACATTGATACGTCATTAAATGCTAAGATACTATATATATATATATATATATATATTACACACACATATATACATACACACACACTTTATATATATATATATATATATATATATATATATATATATATATATATATATATATATATATATGGTAGGAATTTTTTTTAATAAAGACTTAAGAAATAGGTAACAGACCTATCATAAAAGAATTGGCCATATGAAAGTATTTTTTAAAAATTATAAATAGGTACCGAATGAGAGTGTTCAGTCCTAGGACTGTGATATCTAATGATATGCTTGAGATGTGCAGGGACACAGCTTCCTGCTGCCCCACAGTGGCAGTTGATGTCAGTGCGGTCTCCTCCCTGCAGGTGGGTGCTGGGACTCCATGGGGATACAGTCAAGAGATTACTACAAAGGTAAACACAACCTTCTCTAGTGTTATCAGTGAAGACCACTGGGGAAATAGATTATAGGAAAAGAAACAGGATCCCACCCACAGAAGAAAAGAGACAGGAGTGTCAGAAAGAGCCATCCTGGGCAGTATGTTGCCTGGGAAGATGCCTTAATCCAAATGGCATATACAGAATGGCCCTAAATTGCTTGTGCGTTTGCATGCATTGCTCTGCAGACTGGCCCTTGCAAATCCGCTTCTTTGTTCTATCTATCTATCTATCTATCTATCTATCTATCTATCTATCTATCTATCATCTGTCTATCTAATCTAGTTTATTTTTCAAGTAATACTACCCTCGCAATAGTACTCAATGTAGGTATACTTGGGAAGCTGGTAATTTGGTGACACTTCAAGTTGTTATATTTAAAAGAAAAACGTATCCTTCGTTTAGAAGGGAGACTGAACTTACATAAGGGCAAATGTATGCACTAAAAATTGCAGCGTTCTTAAACTCTTCTGTACCTTCCTGAGCAATTCAGCTCTGCCTCCTAACTTGCATTTCCTACTCAGCAAGCAAAAGTTATATGATTAACTAGACTATTCATTCTTAGAAGATAATTTGTGATCAACTTTTGTTTCTAGAAAATGCTCCTTCTGCATGCCTAGCAGTTTATCAAAGTATTCACTTCCCCATACAAGTCTCTCTAACAGGAGTTCTGGTAGGTAGATTTTTCTTCATCTCATTGTAATTTCAATCAAGTATTGGCAACTGTTTGATATTGGTGTCTCAGATATTGCCTGGCTCTACTCTTTCTAGGCTTTTAAACATGAATTTCATTATCCCCATTGTTCCCAGATCCAATACGTTGTCATATTTGGTCCATTTGACCCACAGTATCACCACCACACCACAGCCCCCGTGCCCCCACCATGATTTTCTCTCCATTCTTCTAATGCTGCCAAAGTCAAGCCCCAATTACATCTAAATTTTGCCACAGCCTTAAAACTCACTTCCCTCCCACCCTCATCAAGAAATAGTGTGGTAGAGTAGATAGTATATGCTTTGGAGTCAGAAAAACCTTGGTTTGAATTTCAACTTCCCCACTTTTCAGTGTAATCTTTGGCAATCCATCCCAATATTGTGCATCTTAAAATGACAAAATAATTTCTCTTCAAAGAGTTATTCTTATATAAGAATCCAACATATTGTTGGGCACAGTGTTGATATTTACTGAAATGCCAGTTTCCACTTTCCCTTCTCTGTGGAGGATTTGAGAGCAGGGCAGTGGAAACTGTTGCCTTGGTTACAGGTAATAAAGGAGTGTATTTTAAATGGTAGGGAATTTAAAAGCAACAATGTAAATGACGTAAAAGATCATTTGCTTGTTATATTGGGTACTTAATAACTCATTGTCAGTGATAAAATGTTTCTCCTCTAAAATTCTTTTAATTTTAAAATTAAATTTTAAAGAATTGCTGTCGTTGCTATTCAATTTCAACAGTAATTTCAAATTACAATAGCTTCAAATGAGCATCTTTGTATTACTTATCTTTTAATAAACATCATATTATATATAAACATCAATCCAGAGAATTTTCCCTTGCACAGTCTCAACAAGACACACATAGACTGTTATATGTCTTTGTTTGCTGAGTATGTTCTTAACACGTTGGAAATGTTTAAGCATGCTTCGGATATGATTTTGATCTCCCAACCCTGTGATGGTGCATATTCTTGCATTTAAACAGTAGATCTGAAACAAACAATGAAAGAAGCAAAGAGCCCAGGGTCTGTAAAAATACAAAAGCATAATTTGAGTTAGTTCCATTCTGTCAGTCTGTGTGAGCAGTTGGAGTTTTAGTTGTTTAAATTTCTCTGAAAGTACTGTGAAATGGAATTTTTATTAATCTTTGCCAAACTTATCCTTATGTTTAGGGCTACAGCTGCCCACAGACTATTAGTTGCCCGTGTGAAAGAAAATTTTCAAAATTAAAATTAAGAAAACATGTTTTCCAGTCAACTATGAATGAAGAGAGACTGACAAATCTGGTTATATTTGCTATTGACCAGGAATATGCAAAATTCTCAATTTTGATAAAGTTGCAAAAATTAAGGCTCTTAATTGAAACTTTAATGTTAATATTTATCACTGTGGCAGACCAATATGTATATATAAGACTTCCCCCTTTTTCAAAACTACATTTAAAAACATTTAAAGTGTATCCATATGTATATGTATGTATATGTATATTTGCTCTATCATATTGATTTTTTTGTTTTAAATTTTTTAGTGGCATAATTATAGCACAAAGGCATAGAAAAATATCTTAATTGCTTTCCTTCTTTACTATCTATTATCATTTTTTGTTTCATTTAATGATTATTATCTAAAATTATTTTGGCAAAAAGAGGAGATGGTTTTAAAAAATGATCCCCTTTGCATGTCAAATGTGGCATTGACCCCTCTTAACTCCAGGCCTTCTCTCTTCAATTCATTTTATACAATAATGCAATTATATTTTTGATCATGCCGTTTACTTGTCAAATATTTTCTGGGGCTTATTCTTTCATATAGAATACAATCACATTGAACTCCCTTACCGTCTGGCAGCCATGCCTTGCCACTTTCTTGAGAGCATTCTCTCCCCATTTTCTTTTCCTGTATCCCCTGTTCCAGCTCCTTGTAAGTCCTCACATAGGTCCTCTCAGATCCTACCTCTCCACCTATGCTTATTGTCACCTTCAGCTGGAATGTCCCAGCCCTCCCTCTCTTCACATTTTCTAATCCCATACTGGACCAGAATTAGCTCTGTGCTATCCTTACAGAAGCCTTTCCTGAGATATCAGGGGGAAAAAAATTATTATGCTCCTTTTCTCCGAATTCTTATAGCTCTTTGGGCTAGGAGATTTCCTTTTCTGGATTTTTGTATCTCTCACAGTATTTGTACATTTCTATTTTTATAATAATGTGTTTATACTTTCCTGTCTCTTGGAGTAAAAGCTCCTGGAAGGCAAACTTCATGTCTTGCTTATCTAACTGAGAGAACCATCGAAGCTGCTTGCATGAGCACGCTGCCCTTTCTGCTTCCTGTTTCCCCTTACTGTACACCCTGAGATCTTCGAGTTTGGGGGTCTTCATTTAGCCTGGGATCTGACAAAGCCCTCGTGGACTCAGAGGGATTTAATGAGCCACCCTTTTCAAGCATGGGCTAGTTTTTCTGGTGCTTGTATAAAATTTTGGCAACTTTCGTAGATTTTTCTGGCCCTTTCCAGTCATAGCTACAACCTTGATGCAGAAATTGAAAAGTCCTGATAATGCTAAATTTTACCTGAGCCCTGTTTTACTAGAAAACAGTGATGGTTAAGATTTCCCCCCATTTCTTTTGTGTTCTGGGAAACAGCTGATTGCAAATTATCACCCTTCCCCATATGACTTAAATAAGACAAAGTCATACCCCCTTGTTTATCTGTGACGAGGCCGGACACAGCCCCTGCAAATTCTCATTCTTTGTGTTATAAATGAATAGCTGAACCGTTTTTCCCCACTGATCAATAGGAGCAAGATCCTTTGGGTTACAACATAGGTTAAATGTCTCTCTTTTTTCCAGGCTCCTGAATTTTGACCTTTCCTCAGCCTGAGCTACATACAACCTCTCCTGAGAGTAGGCTGGCTTCAAAGCAAAAATTCTCTAATCTACTTCCCAGTCACACCACCCTTTCATCTCACTTCCCAACACATGGTTCTTTCTAGCTTTGTTTACTCCCACCTATCACAGAAATACTCTTTGTCTAAACCTTGAGATGCTTGCAGATCTTCTGGGCAGCAGTGTTCTCCCCACTACCATAGTTCCCATCCCCCACTGCAGTAATGCTTTCCTCACCTTGCAATAATCCTTTTGAATACAGTCTTCCCTTAAAAAACTCCAGATTTGTTTTTCATTTGACATTCCAGTCCGGTGTAACAATAAAAACTGCAAGCTCTTCTCTAATTTAGAACTTCCTTTTGCCCCAGCTTGGTACTGCATTAGATCCAGAAGGCTCCCTGGCTTCTTTTCTCCTTACGTTGTCAGTCCTTTCCCACCTGCTAGCTAAAGTTCTGGCCTCCTCACAGGTGGTGGGGGAGACAGGATTTGTGGAAGGGACTTTAGCTGCTGTCATTGAGGTTTTATATTGGTGATTTCTAGGCTTTTTCTTTCTGGTACATTTTTGTAAAAATTGAAAAAGTTCTTTGAAAAAGTTCCACTGCTAGGACTATCCAGTGCCATTGTCCATCCCCCAGCCGGCCACCTCCAGGCCTCAGAAGTGCACCCTTCCGCAGGTTCATTTTGTTTACCAATTTCCTTCTCCCCAGACATTACTTTTGAATGGAGTCCCTTTCAAAAGGACCCCAGGCTGGTTCCCTCCGGTGGTGCTGTTACTTGGGAGAAAGGCCACTCGCTCCCAGTGCACCCTGGTCTTTCTCAGTCATGAGGTAGACCCTAGCTCACTGTGTCTCCCAAGTGCTCTGAGTGGACATCTTGGAATCCTCTCACTTGGTGCCACGCCTCCCTTTGTTCTCCCCTTCCCCACATGAAGCAAGAAGGAAAATACCTCAGCTCCACACAATTCTCTTACCTCGTGATAACATCCTTCTCCTCCCTCAAACCTCTGATATAACCTCAAGCGACATGATGAGCAAAGGATTTCAAAACCAGTTTTTACAAATCCTGCAGAGGTGTTATAGGACCTTAATTTGGAATCTGAAGTTCTGTGACACCTAACCTTTGGGCCGTTGGACGTTTGCTAAAACTATGCAGAAAAACACCCTCTCACATATGAGTATAGTATATTTAAGTGTTTTGTTGGGGTTTTTTCTTTGGTCAAAGTGGTCATCAAACTTTCAAAATGATCTCTGACCCAAAGAATGGTAAGACTGATGGGTCATGCCAAATGGACTGCCACACACTCTCACGTCTCTCATGTTGTCCACTCAGCCTTGGCAGCTCTTAGTCCTGTCACAATTTAATACATTTCTATTCATTATTCAAGATTTAGTATGATGTTCTTTTCTGAAGCCACTCTTTTCACTCCTTCTTCATGCAGGAAAAATCCCTGCCTTTCACATGCTTTCACCAGGTTTCCCTCGACCTCTGTATAACACTTCACTTTTAAGTAATTTTCAATTCAACAAATACTGACTGAGTGCCCCAGATGTGCCAGGACCTATGTCGAGCCACAAGGACACAGCAAAGAGCAAAGGAGATG
Source organism: Rhinolophus sinicus (assembly GCF_057876585.1). Lineage (NCBI taxonomy): Eukaryota > Metazoa > Chordata > Mammalia > Chiroptera > Rhinolophidae > Rhinolophus > Rhinolophus sinicus. The sequence continues at coordinate 88,981,613 of NC_142503.1, forward strand.
GGGTTTCTGGCCTCGTGGAGCGTTGTTTTTCCTGCTACATCAGGAGCTCAGGGTGGGAAGGTTTTCTGTTTATTAATCTTTTACCCTCAATATGTGCCTTATGGGAAGTGCTCAATATAGATATTAAATAAATGAATGAATGGACACACAAAACCTTAAATGTGTTGACTTTTGTGACCTTGAATATAATAAGTTTGTTAAAACTGATCAGGTGAAACGATAACTGTCTCAGAAGACGGAGAATAGGCTCACCAGGCCTGAAAGAAGCTTGTGAAACTGACTTGACACTGAAGACTCAGAATCTGCTGACCTGGTAGCTCTCTGGTGTTGGCATGGTGGCCAGCGCTGGGTTATTTCAGAGAGGTGCCGTAGGAAGGACAAAGGCCTACTCACAGATTTTTGTCACATTCTTTAGCATCTAAAACGATAGGGCACTGTTGATAAATTGTAATATTGCATTTACTCAATAAATATACTTAGTAAGTATGTACAACCTGGGAAACAGTGAAGATCAAAGAATAATGAATAATTCTCTATCCTAGATGAGTATACAACCTGATGAGGAAACTTGAAAACTGTATCAGTTGTGAAAAGCAGACGTCATCAGGCAGAAAAGAGCAGGAACAAAAGAAGGAAGATAGGAAAGTGTTACATGTGTCACATGTCTATGTACATTTCTCTACACAGTTTCCCATGTAGAGTTTGTCATTGGGTTCTAAGCACTCACTTTAGTTCCTAAAGAACAAAGTGATGCACCCAGTGACCCTATAGAACAGTCAATCTGGGATATGTGTACAGAATTCAGGAGCCCAGGGGCTTGTTCCTCTCTGGTGTCTGCTTTTAGTTAGTGGGAAGCAGACTGTGTGGACATATCTCTTATTTAAAATTAACAAATTACTTGCAACTGTTTTGCTTTTGTAGCTAATGTCTATGTTTTAACATTGCCATTGACTTTACATATAGATGCTCTAAAAGTAGAATCTAGGTCAGTATGTTACTGGGATTGCGTTTAAAGTCAGTGACCACCTTCTGCCTGCCTGGGAAGGGTCACAGCTTTATCGGTCACATAGTTGACTCAGAATCAAAATAGTTTTCCTCTTAGCTTTTTCTCCTACATTTATCTGCATTCTCCTGTGTTGATTTTTTCATGTTTTTGTCAACTACCTCTCCCTAGATTTTTTTTTTTCCTGGCATACTTTCACTTTGCAGGCTGTCTGCATAAAGCCAGGAAAATGAATGCTTGCCTGGTTTATTTCTCTCAGTCTTTAAATCTGCATGGATTAGTGCTCACTGATAAGGCTGATTGGCATTATTTATTAACCCCACTGCAGTGTGGTAGTCATTGGGTGAACTAATTTACATTATTTATTTCATTAATCCTCATCATAATCCTTAAAACAGATAACACTTGTTAGTCCACAGATAAGGAAACTGAGACCCAAAGAGATTAAGTAAATCCCTTAGCAAGGGTCAGGGCAGGACATTTAACCAGGCTCTGCCACCTTTAAAGTCTCTCTGTCATTGCGTAGTCCTTGAGCTTCAGGATGTGCAGTTAAAGTTGAGTGTGTTAAAACAAGTTGCCATAAAAAAAAAAAGGTAAATACTTAATGAGGAATATAAACTTAAATAACGATTTGCATGCAATAAACAGTCATTTTGTTTAGACTACTGCCAGTAATGTTGATATTATGGATCATCTCCCCTTTTCACATGTTTCATCTGGCACTATGGTCAAATAACAGAACTGGTGAAATACAGCTCAGAAATTGCTTAGGCTCACAGGTTGAACTTGAGAGACTCTTCCAGCCTCACTCCCTCCCTTGCAGATCAGGACACTGAGGATGGGGAAGGCAGAGTCATTGCCTGAGGTTACATAGATGAGCTCCTGACCTCTACTCCAGGACTTTCTGTTAATAAAATATACAGAAACTCTTATTTTAACAATATTAAGCCTTCTAATCTATGAACACAGGATGTGTTTCCATTTATTTGTGTGTTCTTTAATTTCCTTCACCGATGTATTGTAGTTTTCAGCATATAAGTCGTTTACTTCTTTGGTTAAGTTTATTTCTAAGTGTTTTGTTCTTTTTGATGCCATTATAGATGGGATTGTTTTGTTAATTTCCTTTTCTGATAATTCATTGTTGGTGTATAGAAATGCAGCTGACTTTTGTGTGTTGATTTTGTATCCTGCAACTTGACCAAATTCATTCATTAGTTGTTTTTTGTAGTTTTTAGGGTTAACTATGTATAAGATCATGTCATCTATAAACAGATAAGTTTATTTGTTCCTTTCTGATTTGAATGTATTTTTTTTCCTTGCCTAATTGTTCTGTCTAGAACTTTTGGTGCTATGTTAAGTAGAGTGGGCACCTTGTTCCTGATATTAGAGGAAAAGTTTTCAACCTTCCTCTGAATACGATGTTATCTGTGGACTTGTCATATATGGCTTTGATTATGTTGAGGTGCATTCTTCTGTACCTAATTTATGGAGTGATTTTATCATGAAAGGATGTTAAATTTTTTCAAGTGTTTTTTCTGCATCTATTATTATGATCATGTGATTTTAATCCTTTATTCTGTTAGTGGTGTATCACATTTATTGGTTTATGTATGTTGAACCATGATAAATCCCACTTGATCATTGTATCTGATGCTTTTAATGTGCTGTTGGCTTCTATTTATCAGTATTTTGTTGAGGAGAGTTGTATCTATGTCCATCATGGATATTGCAATATGGTTTTTTGTTGTTGTTGTTGCTGTTTTGTATTGTCTTAGTCTCTGGTATCAGGTAACTCATAAAATGAGTTTGGAAGGGTATACATTGTTGATAGGAATGTAAAGTAGTGCAACCAATGTGGAAAACAGTATAAAGTTACCTCTAAAAATAGAACTACCATATGATCCAGAAATCTCACTACTGGATATATATCCAAAATAATTGAAATCAAAATACATGAATGGGCCTGGAAGACATTATGTTAAGTGAAAAGTAAGTCCCAGAAAGACAAATCCTGCAGGTGTTGCCTTATATGAGATATTTAAAATAATCAAACTTACATTATAGGAGGAGAAAATAGAATGGTGAATGCCAGGAGATAGGGGAGGAGGAAATGGGGAATTCTGTTCAATGGGTATAAAGTTACAGTTATACAAGATGAATGAGTTCTAGAGATCCACTGTACAACATAGTGCCCATAGTTAGCAATGTGATGTTGTGCACTTAAAATTTTAAGATGGTAGACGTCATACTAAAAAAATATAAGAAATCGTATTTAGATAAAACTCAATTCAATGCAATTCAGTGATAAACTATTCCAGAATTAACTATAAAATACATACAAACATAAAGGACATGATTTTCTCCTCCATTCTTTTCTCTTATTTATAAGTTGTGTCTCCTCTACTTGGTTTGCCTAGAGCATCTCTTTCATTTGTTCCTATATATGGAATTCTCATCCTAGTCCCATATTTGCTCCTTGGATTTCTTAGCTGTTCAATTGTTTTTTTAAATACTAATCTCAATATATTTCTAATGTGTTTATTTTTGTTAATTTCCATAAAATATATTTAAGTTGTTCTCTATTCATCCTTTGATATGGTTTACCTTTGAAATGCCATATCAGTATTAGTGACCTTTTGGAATTATCCCTAACATTTACTTTTTTACCTATCCTCCTTTTGAGTTGTTCTATATTATTCTTAAGTATTTAATAATATTTTGTCATTGTTATGTAGTCTATTAACATCTAGCTTTCATCTCATAAAGTAAGCACTGTTGATATATTTTATCTTTACTAAATATTAGCAATATAGTTGCTGTGACTCAAAAGTGAACTGTGGTTTCAACATCTGCCTTCATAAGTAATTAGCTGGGTAATTGTGGCCAAGTTACTTAGTTTAGCTCTTCTTCATTTTTCTCAATTGTAAAATATAGATAATAATGATCCCACTTTGTGTATTTGTGAGCATTAAATGAAACAACACATTTAAGTCCATTGTTAAAAGTGCATTTCTAACTTAAAAATCTATCCCAACACATCCATTTTCACCATATTCAAGGAACACGAAACAGTCATTCTCTCTGTCTCTGTCTCTCTGTATCTATCTATATCTATATATCTATATCTTTCTATATATAAATCTATAAATATAAATCTATATATATATATATAAATCTATAAATCTACATATCTGTATATTTCCCCACAAATATCTTTAGAACAATGATAAAAACTATATTTAGAATCCTTCATAATCTTATCACTTTATGAAATAATTTTTTTTTTAATTTTTACATAACAGTAATAACAAGATGGCAATAATTTGGAATTCTTATTCATGGAACAATTATCATAAACATTTCTCATGGTGTTAAATTTCATAAATATAACGTTAGTGCTATATAATACTCCCAGAAGTTGATAATTTGCAATTTATCTTAATCCTTTTCCTTGTTATTGGACATTTATGTGGTGTAGCAGAAACTGCATAGATTTTGGAATTAACATAATTGATTGGAAAACTGGATGAGCAATGTTAGGCAGGCCATTTAACATCTCTGAACCATAATTTTCTTATCTATAAAATGGGAATAATTATTTATATCTTCTAAGATTGTTTTATTTTAAAAATTATATAGGTAAGGCTATGATTAAAATAGTTACCAAAATAATTCTACCCCACCCTAAAATAGTTTGTACCCATGCCCACTCCAATTTTTGTTCAAATATTTTCTTAACTAAAAGGCATGTCTAATAGTATTTTAAAAGAATAATTGGATTGGATATGTTATATGTTGCTAAGAAACTGGGTTATCAAGTCTAAACTGAGACCAGTTAGAAAAACCTTTCCTTCAAATGTTTTTCTTGTGTTCAAAATTTACCTGAGGTGTTTAACCTAATCCATAGAATTAGAATTTAGAAGTAATTATTTTACCTTGAAGCTGTCATAGCAAAAACCAACCAACAAAAACTGATTTTTTATTCATATCAGGTTACATATCTATCTAATATAACATTAAATAGTTTGTTATTTTATCCTCAAATACAAAGGAAAGTGTGACTCTGCTTCTATGTCTCTTACTATGTGTTCCAGTAGATCAAGGCAACATTTCAATAGATTAAGTCAACTTAATTATGCTTTTTTTTTAACCTAAAGGAAATTGCATCAGAATTTTTACAATAAATTCACAATTGGAATAGGTGATAATTATTCAAATCTGTTTCTTTACTTGCCAGGGGTGTATTGATACCATTAATTTTCTATGTCATTTCTTAGAGGCTTTTCCAATTTCAAAAATATGTGTTGGAAGAAAAAGAAAAAGATTTACAGTAAACTAAATTCCTGGAAGTGCAAATGAAATCTCCAAAATATGAGAAGTGAATTTTGGATCCATGCTGATGGCTACTCAAGCCTATCTTTTTTTCCATGATTCTCTCTTAGAAAATCTCATTGCTTAGGGCATTGAGCAATTCTCTTGGGTAGGGTTGTTTTTCTTTTCTTTTCTTTTTCCATCAACATCTGACCAAAAACACAATTGGCATTGAGCTAGCAGTGAATAAAATATATCACATGGTACATTTTATTGGTGAGATGACATTAGAATGAAATGTTTTCATCTAAAAATATGTATAAGAATTGACTTAGGAAAGGTCATCGCAGGCTATTAAATACATAGAAATTCTAGGAAGTATATAATTCACAGTTACTTGAAAGACTTAAAAATCCATTTTAATTGGAAATATGATGATGATTATATTTATTATTGGGTATGAATTATACTAAAATTGTGCCTAAAAATTTTTGCTAAGCTTTCAAATTGGCACCGTTCAGAGTAACCATTGTGAGGAGGAGATGGTACAAGCTCAGCCTCTGAAACGTTGTCTGAGCTGAACTTGAGGTGACTTTCAGCTTTCATCTCCAGTGTCTGTCTTCCAAACTTTTAGCAGTGAATGCTGAATTATTGACAGAAATTTAAGATTCATGTTTCGGAAGATAAACACGGGCTTATATTTTCAAACTCGTATTTCAGACACAAAAGGGTCAGAAGTTGGTTGACACTTAGGGCAGATCTACTATCTTCCTTGAATTGTTGGCATGTTTTTTTTGTTTTGTTTTTTGGTCAGGTGGTTTTCAGTTACAAGTCTAAGGAAGGGGTAGCATTCAAGTGGTGTGATTTCAGGGATAACTAGGAGCTCTTCTCCCCCACCCAGCTTACCCAGATTTCCCATTTCTGCTCTATGGTACTTGAAATTCCCTTAATAAAGAACCTAGATTTAAATTCCACACTTGAAGATAAGAGAAGTGGGGATTAAAACACAAATAGTCCCTTTCAAAGAGAACACATTGACTTAAAGTCACACTAAAATATCTGGTTGCATCAGATCCTTGACTCAAAGCAGGTTTTGTTGTCCAGGTAAGAGGAGAAGAAATGAACTTCATAGAAGGAAATATGTGTTAGCAGAGTTTTATAATGAAAACTGTTTCCACTTTTTCACCTTCCTTAAGCAAGTTCATTTTAGCTACGTTCAAGTGTAGGTCTTTTTCTTTAATTTGATAAATACAGTATTTCTCTCTTTTTTTCTCAGAACAGTTTGCTCTGAAATATTGGATGCTCTTAGTGCATTTCAGTCTACTAATTTGGAAAAAATTACAGAACAGAACACTGAGAATGTGTTTGGCATTGTTAAGTCTCTGACAATCTATACAGTGTTATGAAGAAACAACAAATACGGCATGAGTTCACTTATATGTGGAATTTTAAAAAAACAAAACAAATGAACAAACAAAACAAAACAGACTCATAGAAACAAAAAAAGGAAATGGATGGTTGCCAGAACGAGGAGCGTAGAGGGATGGGTGAAAAAGGTGAAGGGGAATATAGTCAATAATAGTGTATTGACTTTGCACGGTGACAGATGGTTACTAGATTTAGTGTGGTGATCACATTGTAAGGTATATACATGCTGAATCACTATGTTGTACACCTAATACTAATATAATAGTGTATACCAACTGTATTTTAATAAAAATAGAATAAGTTTTTATTTTGAGTTTAATTGAAAGAAAGAAATTTATGGATGTCTGAAGATGAGGTCTTTTTATTATTTTTCTGAAATTCACAAGAAAGTGAATTCTGTAAACTTCTTACTCGTCTTAAGAAAGATTCCAGAGCAGATTATTAAAGGATTGGCTGTCTGAGCTCAAAAGATAAGTGGTAATCACTGGGATTATGAAAAAAAAGCACAACTAGTTTTGTATTCATTCCCTTTTTGGACTGTGGGTCGGGAGCATGATGTGGCCACACTGCTCCCTAATTTGAGTAAAGCATTTTATAGACTCTCAAGGTATTAGATGGAGAAATTTGAGCTGGAAAATAGTACAGTTAGATGGATTTGTAACTTGTTGGGGAACCATATGCAAAGATCACTGATTAAAATTAACTTATGTTATCCTTGGCCTTGTTCTGTTCAATATTTTCAATTATGACTTTGATAAAGTTGTAGGTGATGTGAAACAGCATGGTGATCTAATATAACAAATGATGGACTCAATGTTCAGAATTGATTGGCTGGCATTCTTTACTGTCAAGCTTACAGTTAATAGGAGTAATTTAGGACCCTAATCTCACTGCACAAATTTAAGATGAATTACATATGACTTATGAGCAACATGTGTGAGAAAGATTTATGGGTAGAACTACGTTATGCACAGCAAGCATGATGACAGACCTGTTCTACTCTGCGCTGGTCAAACTGTGCAGTATGGTGTGTTCAAGATATGATGTCACCTTTTAATTGGAACACAGATAAACTATAAAGTGTCCAAGGAGAAAAACCAAGGTAGTGAAGAAACCTTGTTTAAATTATGAAGTTTTTATATATAAAAATTGGATATTGGTATCTTCTTAATTCTCTGTCATGTGGGAACTGATATTTGTTGAAGAACAATGCAAATTTTCTGGAATTTTGGTCAATGTTGGGGACAGTGATCATTTCTAGTAGGATGGTATAATTCTTTCTCTTCATTGTGAATTATGGGACGTCAACGAATACAGCTCTGATGAGTTAGAGAAAACATTCTTTGCTTTCCCAAAAATGAGAAAAGAAGAGAGAGAATGCCTGAATCCATAGATATATCAAAAAGCAGTGGAGAAATCCAAATTTTTAAGTTCATATTGAATTGTTAGGGAAATGCAAATCAAAACCACAATGAGATACCATCTTACACCTGTCAGAATGGCTATTATCAGCAAGACAAGTAATAACAAGCATTGGAGAGGTTGTGGAGAGAAAGAACCCTCATATACTGCTGGTGGGAACGTAAATTGGTACAGCCACTATGGAAAACAGTACTGAGGTTTCTCAAAAAATTAAGACTAGAATTACCATACGACCCCACAATCCCTCTTTTGGGTATATACCCCCAAAATCTGAAAACATTTGTCCATAAAGATATGTGCTCCCCTGTGTTCATTGCAGAATTATTCACAGTGGCCAAGGCTTGGAAACAACCAAAGTGTCCTTCAATAGATGACTGGATAAAGAAGATGTGGTATATATACACAATGGAATATTACTCAGCCATAAGAAAAGATGAAATACTGTCATTTGCAACAACATGGATGGATCTTGAGATTATCGTGCTACGTGAAATAAGTCAGACAGAAAAAATCGAGAACCATATGACTTCACTCATATGTGGGATATAAAACTGAAAGCAACAAAGAACTCTTATTAAATTGTAGGAGTCAGAAATTTCTGTCCCTTTTTTCCACCACAGTAATGGTAATTTGTAGTTTATATATTTTCTATATTATTCCATTGTCAATCTGAAGATTGTCTGCATACACTCAGTATATGTTAAATGAAATTGTTACTTGACTTGTTTTAAATTCCTACCAAGTAATAATGACCTAAATATTCTTCAAAGGACAAAAGGATATATTTTCCATATAAAAACTATAGAAAAGAAAACCTGGAAACTTTGAAGTGGCACATTTCTGGAGCTGTGAAACCAAATCCTGTTTAAAAAACCAAGTCCAAAACATTTTGGCTTGGATATTTCTTTAACCTCTGTCAACTTAAAGGAACTTTATTTAAAAATATAATTTTGAAGCACATACTAGCCACTTCATAGCACAAAAAGGAATGGAATGGTGAAAAATAGCAGCAATTATAGAACTTGTCATTCCAGAGTCTAAAAGGTGAAGTATTAGCAACCAGAAAGGATAAAGTTACATGTCCTTTTGTTGCTGGCACCACTAAGAGAAGAAAGAGAAACTGGGAAAATAAAAGAATAAGGTCTTCGCAATTTTGTGGCTTGGGTTACTAAGCACCTACAATAAATAAAGCTTAACATACAAGCACACCATCTAAGACAGCTATGTAGTAGAAACCAAAAAGAACCTTCAGGACTAAATCACTATTTTTCCAGAAGCTAAGCTAAATTATTCTGTGGGAACAAAGTACTCTGAATGGTTTGATCATTTAAATCATTCAAAACAGTCATATTTGGTATTTTTAGTCACAACTCTTAAAGTATTTGATTGGTTGGTTGATAAGATACAACCACAGATTGAGTGGGAGCCAGTTTAAGGTGTGCAAATGATGTTTATGTGTTCTTTTGATATTTAAGTGGTCATCAGGGTCAGAAATTAAATGATTGATCTAGATGTTAAATTCTTCTGATACCTACTGAATCTCCCAAAAGAAAATGTTTCGCAATTCATCAGGAGGTAATTAACATAAGATCATAATATAGAGAAATTACTAACCTTCAGTGTGATCAAAATGGTGGGATAGTTGCTGATTTAAGAGAAATTCTGGTTCTTATTACAACTTAGCTAGGTAGGATCCCCAAAGCAATTGAAAATAAATGTGAGCAGTGTTTGCAGCTCTATTTTTATGCACTCAAGTACTTTGTCTGTTGACAATTCCAACATCTGGAGAGAGAGAAGACAAAGAATTAGTGGAAAACACCAGTGAAAATCTCCTGTTGGTGTGAGAGACTGCAACGGTAAGAACATCCTAGACACCAATGAAGATAATATTGTCACACAAGGGCAAGCTTCTAACTCTGCTGTCTTTATTAGGAGGCATTGGAAATAACACATGGAGATCAGCTGTGGGGACTACTTATCTCAACAAACTTCATTCTTACCAAGTGCAAATACTGTAGGGGTTAGATTTAAAAAATTTTCCCAAACAGAAACTCCTAGACTTATTCTTGGATTGTCAAGAAAGAAAGGATTACAGACAACACTCTGAGAAATGATGAAAATGTTACTATTAATTAAAAAAATTTCAACTTCCAGATGTTTCCGAGAATTCCAATTTCTTAGAAACTGTGCTAAGTTTAGTAAAGCGCCTGTAGAAGTAACTAGTGGAAGACAGAATGAGAAATTTGCTTCAATTTAAAATAAAATAAAATAAAATAAAATAAAATAAAATAAAATAAAATAAAATAAAATAAAATAAAATAAAATAAATTATTTGGTAAATGCTCATCAAACTCATACGATAATTCTCAAGTGTACAATATTGCAAAGATAAGCATGCAATAAAATTATTGATTAACTGGTGTCTTGGATCTTGAGAAAAAATTATCTTGTGAACATGCAAATAATTTTCAATAAATCTCCATTTTAACATTTTAAAAAATTATGAGGTATACATACAGGAAAAGGTAGAAAATATAAATGTATAATATAACAAATATTTGTGAAGTCAACTCCTATGGAATTCCCACCAGGTTATGAAAAAGAACTTACTTAGTAACCTAGAATTCCCCTGTGTGCTCCACCTGATCACTTTTGTTACAAACATTGTCTTCCTTTCCTTTATGAGTTTGTCCTGTCTTTGTGCATGTCTAACCAGTGTAATTTAGTTTACCCCCTTTTTGATATTTACATAACTGAAATCATAATACATGCCTTCTTTTCTTGCTTGCTTCATCTGCTGAATCTTATGTTTGTGAAATTCATCCATGTTTTGGGGAGTACCTTTGGTAAGAATTTTTATTTCTGCTTAGTATTCTCTTGTATGAATATACCACAATGTATTTTTTCCATTCAAGTATTTTTGGACATTTATTTTGCTTTCTAATCTTTTGTTATTGATCACTTCCTTTATGAACACTCTGTATGTAAATCTTAGATCACATTTAGGGAATATACCTAGAGTAAAATTACTGAATAGTAGGATATGCAAACTTTGTTTTATAATTAAAAAAATTTTTTTTTATTTTTCAATTACAGTTGACATACATTATATTAGTTTCAAGTGTACAACATAATGATTAGACATTAGATAAACTTACAAAGTTTATCTCCCCTATAAATCTAGTACCCATCAGACACTATACATAGTTATTACAATATCATTGACTATATTCCTTATGCTATACCCTACATCCCCATGACTGTTTTGTAACCACCAATTTGGACTTCTTAATCCCTGCCCCTTTTTCACCTCCCCCCACACCCCTCCCATCTGGCAACCATCAAAATGTTCACTTTATCTATTTGTTTGTTTCTGTAGTTTGTTTGTTTATTTTGTTCTTTAGATTCCACATGTAAGTAAAATCATATGGCATTTGTCTTTCTCTGTCTGACTTACTTCACTCAGCACTGTACCCTCTAGATCCATCCATATTGTTGCAAATGGCAAGATTTAATTCTTTTTTTATGGCTGAGTAATAGTCCATTTTATATATGTACCACCTCTTCTTTATCCGTTCATCCATTGATTGACAGCCAGATTGCCTCCGTATTTTGGCTATTGTAAGTAATGCTGCACTGAACATATGGATGCACATATCCCTTCGAAGTAGTGTTTCAGATTTCTTTGGATAAACATCCAGAAGTGCGATTACTGAGTCCTTCTTTGTCTCTTGTTATAGACTTTGTTTGAAAGTCTATTTTGTCTGGTATAAGTATTGCTACCAAAGATTTTTTTTCTCATTTCCATTTTCATAAAATATATTTTTCCATCCCTTTACTTTCAGTCTGTGTGTCTTTTGATCTGAAGTGAGTCTCTTGTAGGCAGCATATGTAAGGGTTTTGTTTTCTTATCTATTCAGTCCTCCTATGTCTTCTGTTTGGAGAATTTAATCCATTTACATTTACAGTAATTGTTGGTAGGTATGTAGTTATTGCCATTTTATTCTTCATATAATATATTTGATTTTCCTTCTCCTCTTCCTCCTCCTCCTTCTTCTCCTTCTTTCTTCTCCTCCTTCCCCTTCTCAAAGCAGTCCCTCTAACATTTCTTGTAATACTGATTTGATGGTGATGAATTCCATTAGCTTTTTCTTGTATGAAAAGCTTTTTATCTGTCCTTCAATTCTAAATGATAGCTTTGATAGGTAGAGTAATCTTGGTGTAGGTCCTTGCTTTCCATAACTTTGAATGCTTAATGCCAATCCCTTCTGGCCTGCAAAGTTTCTATTGAGAAATCAGCTGACAGTCTTATGGGAGCTCCTTTGTAGATAACTGCTTTTGTGTGTGCTGTCTACAGAAGCAGCCTGGTGGTGCTCCAGCTTAGTCTGAAGCTGGCCACCACCACTGCCCTGCCCAAGGCCACCTGGCATAAACCACAAAACAATACACAGATGTGCTGGGCTTGAAGGTGCTTGGGAGAGGCCAAGCCTCAAACCAAGGCCTGCTGCTGTCTTTGCCTGCCTGGGTCTGCTTAGCAAGAGGTATGAGATACACTGAGGCTAGATGCTGTTTGTTTGGGTTTTGTGAACATTTGAGAGATTTTTTGAAAGTCTGCAGCATGAGCCAAGACAATCCATTTGTATGGTAAAGCCACTGGAAGTGGTTTGGGTGGGTCTTAAAGTTGGGTAAAACAGGGCCTCGGGGAATCACCAGGGCAGGGTGAATGGTGTTAGCCAGGTTAACTCAGGTATATGGCAGCCATCTGCATTTCCATGCTGGGAGGGGGAGGGCTCAACAAAGGAACAATGGCTCCTGCCAGCATTTCTGTCTTGTAGAAAGCTGTCCCTCCAGTCCTTGCCCTGAGCCAGACAATTCAGTTCCTCTCCGTGTGTCCCTGATGCCTTTTAAGCTGCTGTCCCAATGCTGGAACTCAGAACAACTGAGTCTGTCAGCAGTAAGTTCGTGCATGGGCTCTTTAAGAGAAACACCTGGGACTCCAGCAGCCTTCCGTCTAATTCAGCCACAATCTATGCTGGATTTCATAGCTAGAAGTTGTAGGGACTTCTCTCTCCAGCACTGGAACTCTGGGCGGGGGTGCCGGTGTGGGGAGGGACCCCTTGCTCCTCAAGTGGGGACCTCCACAGCCAAGATATTCATCCTAATTTTTAACTGCCACATGTGGGTGTAGGACCAACCCGTTCTACGACGCTGCCCCTCAGTGTGGCTTCTTCTGTGTATCCTTAGTTATGTGAGTTCTGTTCAGCTAGTCTTCAGGTGGTTCTCAGTGATAGCTATTCTGTAGTTTGGTTGTAATTTTGATGTGATTGTGAGAGGACACAAACACAGCATTTACCTACACTGCCATCTTAACAAAAAGTAATCCAACCTTTCTACTCTATTAAATGACTCCAAATTTTATCCAAAGCGGTGAATACAATGAACATACACTGTAGCATTTTATGAGACTTCTCATTGTATGCCATCATTGCCACCATTTCATTTTGCCAGACATTTTAATATTCGCCTATTGAGGAAATAATGGTATTTATTGTGGCCTTAATTTGCATTTCCCTACAAATAAGATTGGACACTTTTCATGTATGTATTTTTTTGACCAATTTTCTTTTTTCTTTTTCTTCTTCTTTTTTTTTCTTCTTTTTAGATGTATCTGTTCAAGTGTTGCAGCTATGTGGGGAAGCATTTCTCTTTTCAATTTTAATTTATAGAAGTTCTTTATATATTTGTGATACTAGTCCTTTGTCCATTTTAGATACTGCAAAACAAAAACAAAAAGCAAGGGTGGGGGTGGGGGATGAGGGTAAGGGGGATCAAATATATGGTGATGGAAGGAGAACTGACTCTGGGTGGTGAACACACAATGGGAATTATAGATGATGTAATCCAGAATTGTACACCTGAAATCTATCTAATTTTACTAACAATTGTCACTCCAATAAATTTTTAAAAATCCACATTAACACATCAGAGGGAAAAATAATCTCAGTGGGTGCTATAAATGCTTGTGCTAAATTTCAGAATTCTTTGCTGATAAAAAAAAAATCAGTAAAATAGCCTTAGATAACTCAATAAAAGGAAACTTTCAGAAAAAAAAAGCAAAATAAAAAAATCAGTGGCTTGTGTTGTTTTCACTTTTTTTATGGTGTCCAGTGATGAACCAAATTTTTTAATTTTAATGTCATATTTGTCAATTTTTTCATTGAAAATAATGCTTTTTTTCTTACTTGAGATTATTTCTCTACCCTGTAATCATCAATGTATTCTCCTATATTATCTTTTTTAAGCTTCCTGTTTTCTAGTCTCTGAAAGGTTTTGTGTAAGAATTGAATTTGTTCCTTAGATTTTTGGTAAAACTTGCTGTGAAAGCCATTTGAGATTAAAGTCATCTTTGTGGGAAAATTATAATCTCCCAACTCATTTTACTTAATGGATATAAGACTGTTTAAGCTTTCTATTTCTCCTTAAATTCTTTTTATTAAGTTATATTTTTTCTAGGAATTTTCCCATTTCATGTACATGTTCAGGTTTATTGTTAAGTTTATTTTTTCATGTCTTCAGCACTTGTCATAATATATCTTTACAAAAATATGTCATTGAATATTTGTTTATTCTCCCTTTCATTAGTCCTTATAATCTCAGAGTACTTTGTTAATGGATTTTTTTCAAAAAACAAACTTTTGACTATTTTGCTCTATATCTTTATCTTTCTTTTCACTAATTTTGGCTTTATTATTTCCTTTCTTCTTCTTTCTTTGGATTTATATTATTGATATTTTTAATGCATGAGCTAAATGCTTAGCTCGTTAATTTTAATTATTCCTAATTTTTGCTACTAACACCTTAGGGCATATAGTAACTCCTAAGAACTGCTTGATATAGATGTATCACAAAAGCTTTGGTATATTGTATTTTCACTGTTATTAGATAACATCTTATAATTCATTTTATAATTTTTTCTTTAATCTGTGTTATTGAGATGTTTCTTATTTTCAAATAGTATTTGTTGTTTCAAATATATCCCGATATTCTGCTATATTGTTTTATAAATAAATAATCACTTGGACACATAAGATTATTGAATTGGAGTAAGTTTAAGATGACAAATTAGATAAATTAACTTACTTTACACTGGCTTCTCCTATATGTAACTATTGTCAAAAATGTAAACATCAAACCACATAAAACCTAGGATTGCAAATCCTCTGATCACATCTCCATTGGTTCCATGCATCTGCTTTTCTGACTTTATTTTCCATCCATCTCTCATCCCTGAAACCTGTCATCTGGGCCCCCTGAATATCAAAGTTAGTTATCAATGAAATTCTTTATGTATTTAAGCCTTTTTAATGAACATTCCCTTTACCTTCGTGTTATTGCTGAAACCTTGCTCTTAACTTCAGTGGAGACTATTCTTTTACATTCCTTTACCCTGGACCTAGAAGTGGTATAAGCGCCTCTGCATCCTCATTGATGTTTCATAATAATTCTTCTCACCCTGCTTCTACAATCATTGGGATTCTCATGTCATTACACTATATCAGACATTATCCCTCTTTGTTGTTTGCATCTATAGTTCCCTTGGTTACTCTTTCATAGGTTTCAAAAAATTTTAGTTCTTGATTCATTGCCACTTTCTTCAACACGACTCGTCATAATTTTTGGTGAATTAAATATCCTCATAGACCATCTTTCCAAAATTCTGCACTATAAGTTTCCTCATATCTCTCCTCTATTGATCTTGTCATTTACTTTACTTTGGCTTTGAGTCCCATGGTTATACCCTTGACCTTGTAATAACTGCCGTCATTCCATAATATAGTTTTAAAGCAACTCATTCACCCACAACTACCTCCTCCTTTCTCTTATTTCTTCCAGTATCCTGAAGCAAAGACTGTTTATGTCCCATCTATATATACTCCCTTGAATCGTGTTCGCCTGAAGTCATCCCACCTCAATCAGTTGTGCCTGTCATCTTCTCCTTGTCTCACTTCTTTTCTGGGAGCTTTCTCAGAGAAAAAGAACTTCTGTCATGGGGACTTCCTCCACTATGTGTGGTGGGGACGGCACATAGCATCTCCAATGGGAAACCCTCAGCCAGTGGGGATAGAGAGTCAGTGAATAACATCTCAGTCTCCCTGTCTCTGGTGGGATAATTCTGAGGCATAGCCTACGTGATTTTCATATTGTTCCCTGTGAGACTGAACCCTGGTTGCTCAACTTACTGGATTTACTTGCTTCCTTGTCTTACTTCCCCACTTCCTCATTTCCTCACTCGTGCTTTCTGGGATTGTCTCCCAAATACACTGCCTGCACTCAAGTCCTTGTCTCAAGGTCTCTTTATGGGGAAACCCAATCTAAGATCTATAACAACTTCAACAAATGTTAAACCCCATCTGGTACCTATGTTCTATTGATCCTGCTGTCTTTCCTCCATCCCTTACTGCATCCTCTCATGTTCTGATTTCTCTTCCTACTCACTTTAGATTCCATGGTACGTGGTTACAGTCACTCCTTTGCATAGGCCTTCAATTCCCTTGCTCATCTCAGTCTTTGTCATACTGGCTTGGCCTTGACCTGTGTTAAATCTGACTCTTAGCCTACTATTTATCCCTTTCTTTGATTTATTATGACAAATGTGGAAGACCATATACTCTATTTGTTTATCTGTCTGTTGCCTTCTACTAGAATCTAAACACCATAAAATCAGAAATATTTGCTTGTTTTCCTCATTTCTGTGTCCACAGTGCCTAGAAAGGTGGCTGGTACATAGTAGGGTCTCCACAAACATTTGTTAGATAGCTAAATAAGGATGAAATCACCTGCATAATACTCATGGGAATTGTTTTAGGTAGAATGAGGCTCAGAGTTATCTTCATCAAATATCAATGCCAGGTTTTTCTGATTTCAAGCTTTAGGCTCTTAATTATTGTTCTGTACCACTATTCTCTTTTACTTCACATAGAAATAAAATAAGACAGATGATATGTTAGTGGGCATTTACAATGTGCTAGGCATTATTTTAATGCATTATAGGCAAAAGCCACTGAACAGCAACATGTAGTTATAAGATTGCAAGACAAGAGATCACATCTGTCTCTGCTGTCCCTGGAATCACAGACAAGGCATGTAAGTTCTCTGGTCTTAATAATTTTCATCCATCCATCCATCCATCTATTAATCACCTCTTAAATGCCTGGGACAGTAACGGATCTTAGTAAAAAGATAATGAAGGAGAAACTGTCCAACCTACTGAGGTGATTATGTTCTAGTGAGAAGTACAGTCATAAGTGGCCAATTACTACACAATGTAAAAGGTGTGATAACAGAGGAAAGTATGAGATACTTTGGAAACACGAAGAGGAACATGAATTGGGGAGGATATTTCCTCTGTAAAATGAAGGCTTTGCATTAAATGAACTCAGAAGCCCCGCCCAGTAACCCATGATACTCTGTATAATTAAGGGAGAGTCTCAGAGAAGGCAGTCATACCCCATTGCCTTGAGTTAGGATCTGCGAAATTTAAGGACTCGTTGTGACATTATTACTTTATACTTTATCATCTTTTTGTCCAAGGCTGGGCTATCCCATTACACCCTATCTTTAGGCAATCTTTCTGACACATAGAGCCCCTGCATCATTATTACTTTGTGTTCCAATAAGAAATGCCAATGGCTGGGTTCCTCCCAGACCTGAGAATCTGACTGTCAAAAGAGTTGCAGCCTATCACTATGTGACTCTTTAACTAGCTTCCTAGATTTGACCTAGGTATTCAATCTCATCTGCAGTTCTACACTCTGACATCAATCTCCTTTCTCACACTTCTAAAATATATGTATTCTCCAAAGTTTGCCCTTAGTTTTTTCTTTTCTTTACATTATTTCTAGTGGCTTCCTCATTGCCTTGAAGTTGATGACCCAGGTCAAGACTTTTCATATCAAGTTAAAATTTACATGTTCCTGCAGCCAAACCCCTTATATTCAACATAACATAACTCTTAGTTGGTTTTCTCCCCCTAACATCCCTGTTTTAATAAAATTTATAACCAGTTTTCTAAACCCTGGATTCTAATCTCTAGGCCATTTAAACTCTTTACTTCCTGGATATGACCTCTTCAGCCTCATCTGATCTCTCTTTTCCTATTCTTTTCACCACTCCAGCGATACGGTACCTGCCTCAGTTTCTTGACTAAATCTCAGTCTCTCCCAACTCTGATCCCTCTCACATGCAACTCCTTTTCTTTCCTGGATGTTCTTCCCTCTTTCTTCACCTAGCTATCTTCCACTCATCTTCTGTGTCTCTGGCTGTCACTGCTACTTGTCTCCCTAACGGCCCTTTCCCTCTTCCTCTTTGCTAATAGAAACTTCCTCCCAGTTTTATTCAGATACTGGTCATATATATGCTTCATGAGCCTTTCTCGTTGTGCAGAGTTGAATGTTTATTAAGAATAAGCCCATTATGGTCATACTATTTTTCTCACAAGTAGTTGGTTTGGGCATTAGCACATGAAAAATGTATATTGAAACAGAAACCATATCAGTTATTTTAACAGAGATTTAATATACTGATGACTGGATATTGGAGAACTGAAAAGGCAAACATGGAATACTTAGGTATCATGCAGGAAGTAACTTCAGGAATAAGCAAAGAGAAAAAGTTGGAATAATTAATCAAAGCAGTGCAGAGATGGGGCTCCACGGAGCTGGACCCCAGACATCTGCAGAATACATTCTGGCTGGCTGTGTCAGTGTTTCTGAAAGGGTATAATAATGTTGGTTCTGATAATGTGGCAAAACAACAAACTGAAGTTATTTTGCTTCTCGTCCAGGAACAAACTGCTGCCCCCAGACTGAAGAAATATTGTTGGGGTTACCTTGACTGGAACAGAAAGCAAACAGAAAGAAAAAATTTCCTTCTCTCTCCTCCAGCCTCGCAGTCTCTCTCTAGCACCCTCTATTGGCAGAGCATAACAGGTAATGAGAACTTAGTCCCACACGTGACCATCCATATTCATTTTCCTTTCATGCATTTTTTATGCCATTCCTTTGGATTGCCCTGTACACGGCCTCCTCTCATAAGTTCATAATCCTCTCCTTCCTACATGGTCCAGCTCATAACCTAATATATCCATTAGACTTTCCAATTTAATGCGACCTTTTCCTTCTCTGATTTGCATATCTCTCTTAGGGTGTATATTTTCTGCCTGCTGTTACAGTGAGTTATGTACATGCCTTGACTCACACATTAAAAGCATGGATTTAGAGTCAGAAAGAGCAGAGTTCAAATCCTGCGTCCATTATTTAGTAGCTCTGTGTCCTTGGTGAAGTTATTTAATTTCTCAAAGTCTCAAATTCCACATGTGTTAATTTAGAGGCACAAGGTTCTTCCACTGTCTCTGCTCAGTGAAATTCCTTCAGTGAATAAAGTTAAAAAGATCTTGATATATTTTCATGATCTCTTAGACAGTATTACAATATATCTAAATGTTAATTGTTTTACACAATAGTAATTGAGGTATAGGCATGTCACTAGAAAGATTTCTCTGTAAATTTGGTGAACTAAAGTGGAGCTATAGTGCATTCTCTTCTTTCTTAAGAGTTAATACTACTATTTTCCTTTTGATTTTTTTTTTCGTAGGATGACAGGCTGAAACAAATGGCGCATTTCATGGATAATAGACTATTAGGGTTCTAGCCATTCAGAGTTTCTACACAACTTTGGATGTATTTGCACCGGTAAAAGTCAAAGTCCTATTATCTTTAGCTTTGTAAGTTATAAATAAGTCATAAAGAGATTTAACATAGGTTAAAACAGAACACAATTTATTGTTATGTTTTGCTCATAACTCATATGCCTAGAAGACTATTAGGAGAAAAAGTATAGAATTCTGATAATATTGATTTGGGGGGATCCAAAGAAATCCCAGGGATTTGTTGGCTAATCTTTTGTCCTTTCAGAAATTTGCTATCTTTTTAAATTATTACATAAGTTTCAGATGTACAACATTATAATTCGACATCTGTATATACTACAAAATGATTACCCCCAAAAGTTTAGTTACTATCCATCATCATATAATTGACCTATAATTGACCCCCTTTATCCCTTCCCCTACTGTTAACCACCAATCTGTTCTCAGGATATGAGTTTATTTTTGTTTTGTTTTGTTTGTTTGTTTTAGAAATTTGCTATTAATCATTACAAATAGAATTTTCCTAACATTTCTGCAGCTATTTCAGATTGAAAGTGGGGACATTTAATATGTCCATTTACTTTCCAATTCTGGATCTATAAGAGTCTATTGCATTTAACAACAGTGAAAACAAGGAGAGGGAAATATCACCAACCTGGATGTTGGCCAAACTGAACTGGAATTAAATTCCTGCTGTTTTATCCTTGTTATAGACAGAAAATGGTCCAAGTAAAATAATGAAGTTTTGCATAAAGTCTAAAGGGGATTTAATTTGCCTAAAAGCCTAAGCTGTTTCTAAAATGTGGTAAGGTGGCATAAGGCGTTAGGATAAAGGAACGTTTGGGGCTAGGTTGGAAAGAGAAGGATGTAAGATACTGAAACCTAAATTATATATGCATAGTTGAATGGGTCTTTGAAAGCAAAGCTTAAGTTTCCCTGCTATGCCTTAGAGTTTTTCAAGAGTGAATTGCATCTTTCCTAAAAGCAGGTTTAACCTCTAGTAATGAGGATATAATCTAATCTCCTGCAAGGACTATATTAGGAAAATAAAGGTCGTTTTACTCTACATGTTTTTAAAGTGAATGGAAATTCTACCTCCAGTTCCATCAAGATTGGCTTAACCACCAACATAAATTACCCTTATTTGGTTATTGATGTCATATGCTAATGCTTTCTGAAGCAAGAACAGACAACCAGTTCAGCTCTGTAGTGAAGCAGACATGGGCGTCAGCCCTGTTACAAACTTGGCGATCATGGGAAATGATCGTTTCTCAGCCTCAGTGCCCTCATCTGTAAGGAAGCAATAACGTATAGGTTGCAGAATGGTAAGAGTCCTGAAAAGCACCTCATACAATTCCTGTAACACAAAGGAGACTCAGTAAATGATAATGGGTATTATTTATTTTTCTAGTGTTCAGGTCTGAATTATAGGTCCTGAAGAGGTTTTGATAGAAAGGTCATAACATATTTCTACTATACCTAAAATGGCAGAAGTATAATGCACACTCTTTTGTAGAATTGAGTTAAACTAATAAAAAGTTTTCACCTTCCGCCAGCTGAATTCACCCATCATTCTGAGTTACCTTCACAGAGGTTATTCCTATTGTCTGCTCGAGACAGCAGCAGAGAAAGAAAGGTTGACGCTTCCTTAGCGTCAGATATTCTTAATATTGTTATGGAGAAAATACCAAAAAAATGACCAGTACCAGCTTCACAGTCTTAGGAGGAAGCAAAACTGTTAGACAAAAAGCTTTTCTGAATGTGATCTTTATTTTGAAACTGCACTGGAAATGATAGACCTTGCCTCTTCGATGCTGTTAGCCCCCTGAAGTTAATTGAAGCTAAATTACATAGTGCAAACGTAGACGAGGAGACTCTTTGGAAATGTTTCCCGCTCTCTATAATGTTTTACTCTACGTGCCAACTTTGAGAATAGCAGAACTGAATAATTAAAGTTTAGCTGGGTTATAAATAAGGTAACATGAGACATAATTAATTCTCTACCATTTCCAAAAGCTCATCTTGCCTTTGAGTTCTTGTTTCAGGTCCAATGAGGAGCAGTGAGTAACAGATGGGATGGAAGGGCGGAGAGGGGACTCCCAATTCTTTGTAAATAAAGATTCTTGTATTGTTTTTTGATTAATGTATGTACCCAAAGAAACAAAAGCCAACAGGAAACTTCATCGTATGATTGAAGAAGCAAAGCTTATTATTAACTGTCTCTCCACAGCATTCCAATATCACTTCCTTGTTCTCTTCGTGATTTTTACATCATCGTAATTATTCGTTCTTAGTAGAAAGAAATTTTAATCATATCAAAGTAATTTTTCTCACCCCTTTTCACCTCCCTCTCTCTAATCTCATGGTTGACTGGGAAAAATGAATAAATAAGTTCCTCAGAGGCCAAACCCAGGGCCTTTTGATGATACAGAGGGAATCCAGATGTTCAGCCTGTCCCCTCCCTCTTATAAAGGTTTCATGGAATTTGTTGCTGGTCATAATATGCCTCCTAAAAAAGATGAAATTCTTTTATATTTACAGGTAATGTTAAATTAAGCTTCTACCTTTTATTTCAAATAGCAGATGAAAAGCATATCTTTCAGTGCTAGCTTGTTATCTCTCCTGAGTAGATTCTGTATGTTCTCATAGGTGTACTAGCTCAATATGATGTCATTTAAGAATGAATTATGTTTGAGACTATTCATTTCTTTTCAAGTCTATACTTTTGTGCCTCTGATTAGTCATATGGACACATTGCTCTGTTCTGCTGCCCTTTTAGGTGACCAGGATGGTCACTAGCATAAGACAATGGATGGTAGGATGCAATTTTGTTTGATGTGATTTAATGTAACTCTTTGGAAATTATTTTTTCTTGACTAATTTTAGACAATTATATTTCAGAGTTGAAATAAGCTACTTTGTCCTAGCATTTTTCCAACTTTCAAACATGTGTTTTAAAAATTTATTTATGAAATATGCTTGTGGCAATGAATAAGAGCATTCATAAAACCCACATACATTTAATAATTCTTCAGCTCCATGAACTGTTTCCTCACATGACCCTACCCCCACTGGGAAATAACTGGGAATGAACAAGTGGATCTGGCACTGTGTCTCTAGAGTTTAAAAAACACACACACAGGAAGTTTTAAAAATGAAATTCTTATCACGGTCTCCAAGGTAAAGCACCCAGACTCTATCCTGTAGAAATTCAAGTGCAATAAATTTAAAAAAGTAAAAAAGCTCTAAGGAGTTCCAGAAAATAAAGAGGGTAGGATACAGAGATAATCCCCAAAGCAGGAAAAAATTGGACGAGGAATTTGAACAGGAAAGTCAATAAAGTATATTAGTTTAGTAACTGATTTCAAGAGACAAGTCACTCTGAACCATTTTATGGGTGAATGAAATTCTGAAATCTGAGATAGGTCGTCATGAATTTCAGGGCAGCAACTAGCAAATAAAATCACAGCTGGGACCCTTGCTTAAAGTCTGGATTTTTTTTTTTTGATTTTTTTTTTAGTGGATTAGTAATGGTAGCAATTCATAAGATAGAAATCTTTTAGAAATGTAAGGTTGGTTTAAATTTTATGTGTTTGCCTAACTGACTATGGAAACTTAATATATGGTATTCTATTGGCAGAAGAAAAAAATTAAAAGAATGTATAAACTATCCAAGGTAAAACAAAATCTCTGCCCAAGTTTTTCTGAAAATATAGGTTTTGTTTGAAGAATAAAAGGTTTCAATTATCACTCTGGCTCTGCCAAGAGAGCAAACACAAGCAGACAATTGAATTTATGAGACTGCCAGTGTCATTTTACCTAAAACAGAACTTCCTTCCCATATCTATTCTCATCCTCTGAGATGTGGGATTAAGATGCTATTCTCACGTCCTGGGATAAAGGATTAATAGTTCGGCAGTGTTATTTCTCATTCTTTATAGCTCTATTACAATGTTCCATTGAGGATATAATATTACATGTAAAACTACAGGAGAAATCTCATCAAAGAATTAATGAACAAAAAGATGTAAGAAAAGAAAACGCTGTCAACCACAGAATATATTTGTAAAGTCTTTGTATCATTTACTTAAATACTTTATATGATTAGAAATAATACAAGACGGAGACTCAGTAGAAAGTAATTTTTGCCCCTGACATGTCAGTCACATAGGATGTGCCCACAGCCCTTGCTGAGCATGCTGCCATGCTCAGCCACATTCTGGACCCTGAGACCCTTCCCAGATGATCATAACTGATTGGACCAGGGACGGGCAGTTGCCCCAAGTGTTGCCAATTCATAGATGGGGCAGAAGACCATTACTTTGTCAAGCAGGAAAAGTCCTGTCCAACTAGGGATGGTAGTAATTATCTAGACCTATTAGGTGCTCTTTCTTTCAGGAATTTGACCTGAGAATATGAAAAGAATCAACAGCAACAGGAATGAAAGTCAATTGATACAAAGGCAAACAGTCATATTCAGAATAGCTTCAAAATGATGATGCAGCTGAGGTACCCAAAGCTACCTGGGGTCCAGAACACCATCAGATCCAGTATCAATGAGACCAGATTTAGATTCCTGCCAAAATTCTTTCTCTTTTATTGTCAGACATATCCTTATAATACATCTCCATTACAAAAGCTAGCCTAAGCAAGCTGTGAATTCTTGAAGTCAAAATAGCCTAAATTAAGCAGAGAAGGAGTTGACAACAACAAACCAACCTTTACAGAGTTTCGAGCAATGGGGATGCCAAGGGGAGCTTATTATAATGTTGTGGGGGCGGAGCCCCAGAGAGTAGTTTCCAGGCTCTCGGCCTCACATAGAAAGGTGTTGGCTCAGGTAGTAAATGGCCAACTGTGATTGCATGGCCATCAGCTGTGGCTAGTTGGCCGTCAGCTGTAACCAGTGAGCCATTGGCCACTAATATAACTGCTGTGGCTATGCTAAAAGAGAGGAAAATGGGGCCTAGCAAGAAGATGGCGGCTGGGCTGGTGTGGATGGCGGTTTGCGGACAGTGTGGATCCAGCCTCCAGTGAGAGTATAGTGCCGCCAGAGAGAATATAGTGGTATGACTCCCCTACTTATGGCTCCGTGGGTGTTCCTTTTTGGCCTCACCATGTCCTGCGTTCTTGTATGGGGAGCGGGACCAGAGACCCTGCAGGCCGCCCCGCACGACAAATGGCGCAGTGAGCAGGGTCTCCCGCCTGACACATGGCGTAGTCGGCAGGATATGGTGCCGGCCAAAGCTCTCCAAAGGACGGTGGAGCAGTTTGTGCGTATGAACACCCAGTCTGAGGAAGACCAGGAGGAGCAGCTGCCGGAGAGCTGGACCCCCGTGGAGGAGTGGGAGGACATGGACGGTTCTTCCACCAGCACAGGAAAAGCCATGCAGCTGCTGGAGAGATGGAGCCCCGTGGAGAGGTGGAAAGATGTGGACGGTTCCGCAACCAGCACAGGCCGGAGAAAGCAAAGGTCGTTGCAGCCCTGTGGGCCGGGGAAGTTCCTGCTGAGGCAGCCCGGATGCAGGACTTATAGTCCCAGGAGGTAACGCTTGCTGAGTCCTCCGTGGGAGAGAGGGTGAGGTCCAAGTCGTCCCTCACCCCCAGGACAGCCCTGGCGAATGACTATGGACTATGGGGAATTGCCTTCCATCCCTAATTTAATGGACCGCTTGACTGTTTGTTTGGGAATTGTTGTTAGTGGAACTGGGGGATATTTGCTTTTGTCTCTTGACTGGCCACCATTGAGAATATGTAAGCACCTTGATTGTGAGTCGCTGTTGTTCCAGCAGGGTACCCTGAGAGGCACAGAGAGAGTGGCAGTGCCCTGAGAGCCCTGGCTGTGCCCAGGAAGTCGGGCTGTTCCCAGAGAGAGTAGCAGTGCCCTGAAAGCCCTGGCTGTGTCCAGGAAGTGTGGCTGTTCCCAGAGAAAGTGGCAGTGCCCTGAGAAATCCTAGCTGTGCCCGGGGAAACTAGTGGTACCCTAAGAAGTCCAGGAAGTCTGGCTGTGCCCAGGAGTACTGGTGGTGCCCTGAGAAACCCTGGCTGTGTCCGGGAAGACAGGTGGTACCCTAAGAAGTCCAGGAAGTCTGGCAGTGCCCAGGAGTACTGGTGGTGCCCTGAGAAACCCTGGCTGTGTCCGGGAAGACAGGTGGTACCCTAAGAAGTCCAGGAAGTCTGGCAGTGCCCAGGAGTACTGGTGGTGCCCTGAGAAACCCTGGCTGTGTCCGGGAAGACAGGTGGTACCCTAAGAAGTCCAGGAAGTCTGGCAGTGCCCAGGAGTACTGGTGGTGCCCTGAGAAACCCTGGCTGTGTCCGGGAAGACAGGTGGTACCCTAAGAAGTCCAGGAAGTCTGGCCGTGCCCAGAAGCACTGGTGGTGCCCTGAGAAACCCTGGCTGTGCCCAGAGAGCCTGGCTGTGTCCAGGATATTGCATTCACCCCCAGGCTCCTCGCACAGGTCCCCTCGCGGAAGACACTTGTCGCGTAGATTGTGAGGCGAGAGCCTGTAGGGGTGGAGTGTGGGGGCGGAGCCCCAGAGAGTAGTTTCCAGGCTCTCGGCCTCACATAGAAAGGTGTTGGCTCAGGTAGTAAATGGCCAACTGTGATTGCATGGCCATCAGCTGTGGCTAGTTGGCCGTCAGCTGTAACCAGTGAGCCATTGGCCACTAATATAACTGCTGTGGCTATGCTAAAAGAGAGGAAAATGGGGCCTAGCAAGAAGATGGCGGCTGGGCTGGTGTGGATGGCGGTTTGCGGACAGTGTGGATCCAGCCTCCAGTGAGAGTATAGTGCCGCCAGAGAGAATATAGTGGTATGACTCCCCTACTTATGGCTCCGTGGGTGTTCCTTTTTGGCCTCACCATGTCCTGCGTTCTTGTATGGGGAGCGGGACCAGAGACCCTGCAGGCCGCCCCGCACGACAAATGGCGCAGTGAGCAGGGTCTCCCGCATGACAAATGTGCTCTGACTTGAGCGGTGGAAAATAAAATAATAAATAGTACGAACTACAGGAAGTGCCACATACTTGGTTTTCACCAAAAATCCTGTGGGAAAGGAGCGTATAAGTACTAGTGTACTAGTTAAGCATGCAGGCTTTGGATACTCAGGCCTCTGAATACAATCCCAGCTGACTCTGCCATTTGTTGGCTGAGTAAATTTTAGCAAGCTACTTAACAGAGTGGTTCTCAAAGAGTGGTCCCCAGACCTACAGCATCGCCTCTGTTAGAACTTGTTAGAAATGCAAATTCTCAGGTGCTCCTCTACACCCAGAGAGTCAGAAACTCTGGGGGTGGGGAGCAACAATTTTTATATTAACATCTTTATTTTACTTTACATAAATACAGGAGAAAACAAGCAGGATCCAAGATAGAGAATGGGGAGGAGGGTTTTTATTTACCTTATTTAATCATGGAAGTTTCACTGAGGAGAAGACATAAAGCCTTGAAACGTGAGGAGGAATTAACCATTTAGAAACAAACAAACAAAACAGAAAACAGGAGAAAAGATAAGAAAGAATTTAACAATGAACAGATAATATTAATAATAGCAACAATAGCTAATATTTAGTAATATTTAGTAAATATCAAATATTCTGCTATGGACATTACATGTATTCTCTCATTTAATCTTTCCAATAATTCTCTAGGACAATTATTATTCCCATTTTAAATAAATTTATTCCATT
The DNA here is from genome assembly GCF_057876585.1 of Rhinolophus sinicus. Taxonomy (NCBI): domain Eukaryota; kingdom Metazoa; phylum Chordata; class Mammalia; order Chiroptera; family Rhinolophidae; genus Rhinolophus; species Rhinolophus sinicus. Next base: position 89,009,167 of record NC_142503.1, read on the forward strand.
TAACTAAGTAATTCAAGATCACAGAGGATGTAATTGGTGGGGTCGGGATTTCAACCCAGATATGTTTATTGCAAACATTTCCCAGAATTCACCTGACTCCAATATCTAATTAAATTTCTAGTCACTGACACTTGAAAACATCATATATATTTCCACCTCCTAGAATGACCTCGTCCTCTTCCATATGTACCTAATTCTGTCCAATCTAACCTCAGCTCAAGTACAAGGTCAGACTATTAAGTTCGCGAATTCATCCTAGAAAAAGTGCTACATACCTCATTGCTGAATATCATTATGGTCACCTTTGTGTACTCCCCTTGGGAAGCTATGCACCAATGCCAGCACCTAGTCCGCCCTTCAAAGCAATTTTGGAACTCTTTTCCTGGAATGGCCATCAGAGCTGTTGTTGTATTACCTTTGATATCCTGAATGTCATCAAAATGTCTTCCTTTCAGTATTTCTTCATTCGGGTAAAGAAAGAAGTCATTGGGGGCCAGATCTGGTGAGTAGGGAGGTTGTTCCAATACAGTTATTTGTTTACTGGCTGAAAACTCCCTCACACAGTGCTGTGTGAGCTGGTGCATTGTCGTGATGCAAGAGCTATGAATTGTTGGCGAAAAGTTCAGTTTGTCTAACTTTTTCACTCATCCTTTTCAGCATTTCCAAACCATAATCCTGGTTAACTGTTTGTCCAGTTGGTACAAATTCATAATGAATAATCCCTCTGATGTCAAAAAAGGGTTAGCAACATATTTGCAACAAGTTCGCGAACTTAATTGTCAGAACTCGTACAACTTTCTCTGCACTTCAATAACATAACAAGTTGTCATTTCTGTACCCCATTATTGTATAGCATTTAGTCTTCATAACAACACATAACAAGGATCCTGAGACACAGGTTAAGTTGTAGTTCTCAAACTTCAATGTGCAGTAGAATCCCTTAGAGGGCGTGTTAAGATAAAAATTGTTGACCTCACCCTGACTCCCTGGATTTAGAGGAGCGCCTGAGAATTTGCATCTCTAACAAGTTCTAACAGAGGTGATGTTGCAGGTCTGGGGACCACTCTTTAGAACCACTCGGTTAAGTAGCTTGCCCAAATTTACTCAGCCAACAAATGGCAGAATCAACTGGGATTGTATTCAGGGGCCTGAGTGTCCAAAGCCTGCATGCTTAACTAGTAAGTACACTAGCACTAACATGTACACTAGCACTAACATGCTCCTTTCCCACAGGGTTTTTGGTGAAAACCAAGTTTTGGCATTTCCTGTATTTCAATACTGTTTATTGTTTTATTTTCCATTCATGTATTTCTATTCTCCCTAACTGGCAAGCAAGGAGATTTGATTGTGGTGTTCATTCTTAGAACAGTGTCTAGTATATGGTAGAACTCCATAAATATTTGTTTACTAGGTAAATGAATTATTATCATTGATACAAATGTCCATGGGAATTATAACTACCTACGGGGTCTTTGAACAAGTAGTCAACTTGCATCAAGCCATTCTCCAAAAACATTTCAGTTACACCTGTAGCCAAAGGCAGATGATGATGGAAAGAAGAAAAATGGAAAAATGCCCTTTTCCCCCCTTTGTGAGGATTTAGTGATGGTGATTAAAACAAAGCTATCCATATATATATTTACCAAAGATGACAACCTGCAAGTTTAATTTTTACACATCTCTCTGCCTCTCCTTTCCTGTTTGATAAATTCCTCAAATACATATTCATAAGTTTCCCTGGAAAGGTGTTCCTTTCCTTGAGCAAGCAGCAGTGGTTTAAATTTTGTTAATTCCTACTGAAATTTTTATAAGTGCAAAATCAACAAATCTCCTACAAAGGCCTTTTGAAGAGCATATATTTAGGGGAGATATTTATATCCTCTTGTGACTGAGAATATTTCTCCTTATCATTCCATTACTTATAAAATTTTGCAAGATTATTTTAATAATAAATGTAGACAACTAGTACGGTATATTAATACCATGTCTGGTATTTTCGCCATAAGCATGTTTGCTGTAAACCTCTCTGCTGCAAGCATTTTCACCACAACCATTTTGGCTATAAAGCTAATTGGCTGTAAAGTAATATTGCCATAAAAGATAGAGTAGCTGGTTGACAGATCAGTTTACATTTGGAAGACTTAATGTATGTAAGCTAGTTGTCAGTTTGATTTCATTTCTCCATTGACAAATTTCTTGCCATACTCTCATTTTTATATTATTAATTTTAACCTTCGTAATGGTCTATACAGTGACGGGACGCGTAGACATGGTGGTCTTAAAATAGTGGATGATAACAACTACGTATAAAGCCAGATTGCAAAGTGACACGTTAAGCCAGATTACATACCATCCTAGAAAATAACATAGTTTGTAAATCCTTAGGTGAGCAGCAGAGCCATGCCTCCCACCCTTCAACACCAAAAGTTTACCAAGCTATGGCAAATATAAAGGAGGCAGCTACCAATTCACAACAGTTTTTGAGAGCATTAATTATTGATTCTTTAATTGGAAACTGATACCTCTCTTAATGAGGGAAGAAATTGTAGCAAAAAAGAAAAAGTGCAGTGTTGAATGAGGATACAAATCAAGCAAAAAAAAAAAAAATGTCTACTACTATGCACAAAAGACTTCGAAGATGATGTATTTTCATTTTTTTGCAATAAAGTCTTTAATTTTGTCATTAATTTTTTACGTCTCATTATATCCTCTTTTATTTGTTTTCTTTTAAGGCAAAATTGCCTTATGGCCAATTCATTGTGTGACAAAAAAGTTTGCGGAGGAAATGCTCGTGGGAACAGGTTTAGGGCAAAGATGCTTATGGCAGAAATACCTAGAACCCATTAATACATATCACACATTCATGGTCAGTATAAAAGTACATGTTTAATTTCTTAAAAGATTAACCTATAGAAGACTATACAGTGGATACATTATTCTGAAGAACCAAAACAAACATACACTTTTTTTTAAAAGGTTAAGTGAAATATGAGGAAAAATATATGGGAGATAACTTTCTCTTTTGTAGTAAATTGTTTATAGAAATTGTTTATAAAAACCTAACCTTCTCAGGTGCCTAAACAAAAGTGCTGCTTCTTATGATTCTCATTGTCTTCCACAGGTAGCCTACATTTGAGGTAAACATGTATAACTGACACATTTCAAGAATCATGTTTGAGGCACGTCAGTCATGGCTGCACAGGAAGAGGTAGGAGTGTGACCTGGTAATGGAACCTCCCACGGGGAGGGCAGACGCCAGGGATAACTGGGGGGTGAGGGTACTGAGATATATTCTGGAGCTTGCTCTGCGCTGTGAGAGAAGTGTGTGACCAACTCTGTGCAAACACCCTATTTCCCGATAAGGTCACATTTATAAGTACCAAGAGTTAGGACTCGGATATATCTTTTTTGAGGGTCACTATCAACCCATAACACCCAGATTCCCCTAATTTTAACATTTTACACAAACACAGTATAATTATCAACTAAAAAATTAACATTGGTGCAATACTATAAACTATAGATTTATTTGGATATAATCAATTTTTTCATTGTGCAATAAAGCATTAACTCAACAGGCCTGGAGTTGTTCAAATCACGCACATTACAAAAAAGGCATGTCTTCAGGACTGGCTTTTGATTGGCTCCTAGAAAGTAACCTCTGATGTTATGTCCACATGTCTTCTTACTGATGATGTCAATCTTGATTAGCTGGATAAGATATTATTTGCTAGATCTCTCCACTGTAAAGCTATTATTTTTTTTCCTTTGTAATATTATTAAAGATGGGATCTCTACTTGTCAAAAAATCATCTGATTTCAAATACTAGCAACTAATACACATTTTTAAGCAACACAATGTAAGCCCCCGAGAAAGTTATCTCAGGGTTGCTTGAGTTTAGGGTCAACCTCTGGACAAAAGCAAGAATGGAGGGAAACTGGTCTACCAGGCTGCATAAGACAATGGAACTTTAAATAGGCTTGGGGTGGGAGCAAAGGAGATTTAGGAAACAAACTGATGCACACCAGTCAGTGCTGTGTCACCCAAACACTTTAGGAAAGAGTCTGAGACTGTCTCCTCTCAGATTTGTTTGGGATAAAGGTAGGGTGGCCTTCAGCTGATATGGGTAAATTATCATCTTGGTAAGATTTGACCTTGGAACAGCTGTGACACAGGAGCTCATCAGTGGTTCTGCTGAGAAGAGCTACCAACATTGCTCCATGTTTTAAGCCGGTTGTGCCCTCACTGAACTTCAAACCATCCTTTGGACTGTCCCTCCTTTTTGGTGTTACGCACCTTGAGTATCATGAGTCACATAACAAGCTGTTCCTAGCACCACAGTAACATGGCTAGGCACATCATGACTTCTGGGAATGGCTAGTAGCAAGGCAAAAGGAGGAGAGCAGAATCATTTTAGATATTGGCAATTGTAGAGGAAGATTGTCAAGATGAATGACCAATGCAGGCTGTGATTTTCTGTTTTGCTTTTTATTTCATTTGTGATGGGCTGCCTTCCTTACTAAGAATAATGAAGCATAATTGTCGTGCGGGAGACTCTGCTCGCTGTGCCATTTGTCATGCAGGGAGGCCTGCGGGGTCTCTGCTCCTGCTCCCCATACAAGAACGCAGGATATGGTGAGGCCAAAAAGGAACACCCACGGAGCCATAGGTAGGGGAGTCATACCACTATATTCTCTCTGGCGGCACTATACTCTCACTGGAGGCTGGATCCACACTGTCCGCAAACCGCCATCCACACTTGCCAGCCCAGCTGCCATCTTCTCACTAGCCCCCATTCTTTCTCTCTCCCTAGCGTAGCCACAGCAGTTATATTAGCGGCTAATTGGCTAACTGGCTATAGCTGACGGCCAATCAGCCACAGCTGATGGCCATCTACTACCCGAGCCAGCACCCCTCCACGTGAGGCCGAGAGCCTGTAAACTACTTTCTGGGGCTCTGACCCCACAACCATTCAAAATTCAAATGAAGGCCTCCGCAATGACTATTTCAGATTTGTTTCTTTATAATTGTTCTTTAAAACTAAGGAAATTTATCCAGTAATCAGTCAATCACAAATCAAGATCCCTCTTTTTTATTTTCAAGCATGACTCATGTTTTTCAAATCATTGTTTTTTAACTTCTGGGAATCTCAGCTTTTTCAGCAGGGAAATTCACACGTCATAGATCAAAGGAAAGAAGAGGAAAATCAGAATATTTTCCCACCCATGTGATTCCTTTCAGGTGGCTCGATAAAGAAAGAGTTCAATGATAGAAACTGGAAAGGTTTTTGATAAGGCCCACAATTTAAGTTTACACCATGGACCACAGATATGATATTTATAATTCTGTTATTTCTTTCATTAAGAAAGTATTAGGTTGGTGCAAAAGTAATTGTGGGTTTTGCAATTATTTTAACCTTTTAAACCACAGTTACTTTTGCACCCACCTAATAATTGCAAAATGCACGCTCTTAATCTCACTTTAATTTCTTCAATGATAGCTTGGCAAACAAAGATAATAGTGTCATTTTGGATGCAATTCAGCTATCTGATGAACACTACATCAGAATTTGTTTGATCCAATTCCTCTTTTTGGCTCAACTGATAAGTTAATTCAAAGTGATTGTCATGAAGGCAAACATCACAAGCCTTATCCTATTGTTGGAAGGCATGTTCTTGGCAAGAAAAGAAACCCACATCTGTGAAGTCTATAAGCATGGCCTCTTTTTTTTCTTTCTTTCTGAGATCATTTTTTTTTTTTCTATATCATTATACCTAACTACATATCCAGTTGGAATTCAATCCCTGTGGCCTCAAATACTTGCATTTGAATTGATGGATGATTAAACATGGGTTTGAAACTTTTGTCTGAGTTCCTTTTTGGTGCTAACATTCTTTCAGTCAGCTAAGTTCTCCAAACCAGTACCTGTTCCACTTCATGTCTCAATGTCAATACAAAACTCTTGATCAAGTAAAAAACTTCTAATTTTCTACAGGGTGGCCAAATGTCCCTCCCTCCCCCCAAATTCTAACCGCTCCATGTTTGGGTGAATTATATGTGTGTGTATATATATATATATATATATATATATATATATATTAGTATATATAACACACACACACATATATATATATATATATATATATATATATATATATATATATAGTCTCATTAAGAGACTTTCCAGGGGTTGCACAATGCAACCCCTGAAAAGTCTCTTAATGAGATTGTTTTCATTCATAAAACAAAGGAAATAAAAGTAGATAGTTTCTAAGATGGTTTCAAATTCTGAAACCTTTTAAATTTAGAGCTTTTAAATATAGTGTGTGATTCAAGAATCTATCCCAACTGTATTATCTTTATATCAGGTGATCTTGTTTTTTAGTGTTACGCACTCAATGGAAATTATTTTTTTAAGTAATAATCTCATTGCAACTACAGAGTTACCTAAATTTGCCCTAAGCAACTCATGTGTTATTTATTTTCCCAGATTTGCCTTTTTTCCCCCTTGTAATCTCATTGTAAATTGTGTTATCAGAAAGTATTCATTGTACTTAGAATGCTTTTGGAGTTCAGGGAATGCTTAGTAATAATTTTTTAAAACATGAGCACCTCTTTTATCACAACATACCTGTTCTCCATTCAAATCTGTATCCAGCCATGTAGAATTATTTTTCAGTTTCTTAAATATTCTGCACATGTCCATCCAGTTCTAAGTCTCTAAAATAATGTGAAAATCAGCAGAGTCACCACAAACCAGGACCAAAAAAAGGGTAAAAGGCCTTTAGATTTCTTTTTGCAACAAACTACACCTTTTAAAAACCCTGTCATATATTTTGGTGATTGTTAAAACGTTGATAGTATATATTAAGAATAATTTGGGGAAAGAAATTTAAAAAATGGACACACCCTGGATGTTTGAGAGTCCTTATATCAACTAGGTTCAAACATCAGTGGTGGGAAATCTCTGGGGCCTGACTCACACTGATTTTTCTCTTTGGAAAATGGACATCTGGTGACTCCAGCTTTTGGCTCGAAGCAGTTGCCAGGGGAGTTTCGACTACATTTCCACAGGATTCTGTTACAGGCTCTTTATGGTCTTGCTTCTTTTCTTGCTGGCGCTAAACAGGTGACATACATTCCATATTGATAATTAGTGTCATCTGGCTTGGGCCCTCTGCTTCTCTTCCAAATTTCTGGTGTCCTTTGCAATGCTGCCTCTTCCCCATTTTATATTTGTCACATTGAACCATCACACATAGCTCCAATAAAGAACACATTTTGCCTTTCCCTTCCTTTTAATGCTTCCACTTCCTCATAAATGCAACATTTTTTTTCTTTTTTCTTTTTAGTTATGTATTAGGATTTCTTAGATGATATTCCAGTCTCACTGATATTTGCTGGATTCACCATCTACATATGGTTTCAAATAACTCCTAGAGTACTTATATGAAGGTCATACAATTAAGTTCATGAACTTTCCACCATGCACTTACACAGTGGAAAGTTCACGAACTTAATTGTCCCATTTCATATTTACTTAATATAAAGGCCTTTAGATCAGTGATATGGACTAGTCATTTAAGGTCAGTCAAAATGTACATGTCATAAAATTCACTACATTGATCACATGTTGGTTTAATTACTTTTTTTTTGAAATGGCCTTTTTCCTAGCAGTACTGCATGCCCATGAGCTCAGAACACTGTGTTATTTTGGTTTGGGTTGGTTTACTTTCATATCCCTCAGTGTCTAACAAAGTGCCTAGTACATAAAAAGATCTCTTGAATTCTTGTTGTTACTGAATGTTGGTGATATTGATATTCAAATAACATCAAACAATGAGGAACACTCATTGAGACTTCTATGTATAACACAAATATGAATGCTGATGCAATATTAAAGAAAAATTTTAATGTGTGACTGACCTGGAAGAAAATTAGGGGAATTTATAAGGTGGTTTCTCCTTAAATGATATGCCCATCTTTTAGAGCCCAGAATCTGAGATACATTGAGCCACATGTGAGAGATGGACACAAGACAAAGCCTGGAAATAAAACAAGACTGGAGGTTAAATAAGAGATTTCTACATAAAATCAAGTACTCATCTTTACTGATTGATGTGTTGTCCTCACTACAAAGGAAAACAAAAAACTCTGAAGCCTGTGGAGGTAGAAAGTGATGATATACACTAGCTCTACATAAAGCAGAATAAGGAAAACATCTTGCTTGAGAATTCGTAATCCCAGTTCTGTACCATTTGGGTTGGAAGTCAGAATTCACGCTGCTGTGTGAAAAAAAAGGAAAACCTCTTTGGAGATAATACATTTTAAACCAAAGCTTCAAAGAATTCTCCCAGGTTATGGTTCAAAAGTACATTATCTCACCATTAAGAAAAAAATAACTAATTCACAAAAAACTAAGTATTAAGAGTGAGAATCATGGAAACAATAACGCACAGGATCAGATTTGCAAGAATTGAGATGTTAGAGATAAAAACTACAGGATATAAAGTATGCTCTCTTTGTTTAAATGAATAAAGGAAGAAATTAAAAGTACAGCTAAGGAACAAAAGAATATAAACTTTAGGTAATCATTTTAAAATGAGTGAGATAATACTTCTAAAAATGAAATAACTTAAAACTCATTGGAGTGGCTAAACAGCAGATTTGACACAGCTAAAGGTAAATAATCAACTGGAAGACCTTTCTGAAGAAAGTATCCAGAATATAGTACAGAAAGAGAAAAATTGTATGAAAAAATTGTTGAGACATGATGGACAAAGCTAGAAAATTCAACATACATCTAATCAAAGTTCTTGAATGAATGATCAGAAAGAATAAGAGGCAATGTTCTTTAAAAAAAAAAAAATGCTGAAAAAAAATTCCAGAATTGATGAAAGATACCAATCAATGGATCCAGGAAGCCCAACAAGTCTTAAATAAAAATGATTAAAGAAAGAAAAGAAAAAATATATACCTCATTTTGTCAAAATTCAGAATTCCATATACAAAGAGTTTTATTCCTCAAAAATATTGATTGCTTTTTGGCTTCTTAGAAACATTTTTTTACAACTCTTGTTAAACACAACAAAGAGATTTTAAAAACGGATGGAAAGAAAAGAGAAAGGCATCATTAAGTAACACCTAAGAGCAGGGACTCTGGTGCCAGACAGCCTGTGTTCAAATACTGGCTCAAACCCTCACTAATTGGATGACATTAGGCAAAAAAGGTGAACTCTCTGTGCCTTAAATAATTAATTTGTAAAATAGCAATGATAATTACAGTTCCTACCTTATACTTATAGGGTTGTTATGAGGATTAAATAAATGAATACTTGTTAAGAGCTTAGAACAGAGTAATGTGGTGAGTAAATGTTAGATGAATGTTGTTTAATAAGTAAAACTTAAAAATAGAATAGAATAACAATTGGACAACTGACTTTTCAAGAGTAACAAAGAAATATAACAGAATAATGTATTCAAAGTTATGAAAGAAAATAACTATTCATCTAGAATTGTGCACCCAGAAATAATGTCAAATAAAGATATTTTTACAAAACAAAGAATAAACAAACTCTGACAGTCCAATGGACTCTTTACTAAAATCCTTCTAAAGGATATACTTTAGGAGGGATAAAAGTGATCCCAAAGGAAAGGTCTGAGATGCAGAAACAATGCTGAACAAAGAAAATGATACACAAAAGGGTAAATCTAAACAAATGTTGACTCTTTAAGAATACAAAAATAATTTCTTAATCAATATGGAATAAAATACAGGATAACAATGGCATATAATTACAAATCAAGTGGTAGGAGTTAAAGTATTCTGAGGTCCTTTTACTCTTTGAGAGGAGGGCAAAACATTACCTAACTTTACAATATGCAGAGACAAATATACGAGTTAAATAAATATGCAAGATAAACCTTCTAGGGGAGCCTAGAGAACACCCTAAGAATATGAGAACTACAGTATGTAACAGGAAGAGACAAGAGACTGCTTGATTGCTTGGAGTAAAACCAACCCTCTGCAGGACCTAAAGTAAGATCACTCCTCTATCGGCCATCATTGTAGAGGGGCGAGGTGGGGGGGGGGGGGCAGGACACTGCCTGCACTTACGAGTAAGACCACACTTTGTAGGACTCTGGGCCTCCATCAGCAGGAGTCACTAGCAAGAACTGACCCCCTCTGACCCTCAACACTTGCAGTTTCTGTAGCAATCACAGCCTCTCTGCCTTGAGACCTTTGGGGTTAATGGTATTTAGTCTTTCGTCTCTGTTCATGTCAGTCATCACAAAAAGCAAGAATTCGAAGGTCATCCCTCATCCACTAAATTCTGATTCCCATATGACTGTATATTACCTTTTCTGAGTGCTTCCCTTTTTCTGAAGCCTTCTGCCTCTTATATGAACATTCCCCTCACATTCTTGCTTTAATTAAAACCTGGCCATTCTGTGGTGATCTTGTTTCTCTTTCAGCCCTCTCAAGAGTGGATATTTTCTTTCCACATTAATATCACTGGGGCCAGAGTTTGGGTAGGTGTCCTCCTAGATCATCACTGATACTTCCAGACCATTCATTCTTCCTCACCTATAGATTTCCCTGCCTTTGAATCACAGGTCATCAGATTTAACATTTGCTACTTGAACAAATGCGGTTATCTACTCCCCCTTTCTTAAGGACATATCCCTTTATTTCTTGAAAATTTTAGCTCCTGGCTCACTGTCTACACATTCTTATAAATATAAAGCCCAAACCTAGGTGGCTTGATTATTAAGCAGAGTTCACTTGGAGATGGTGGAGGGGGGAGGCTCTGCTCCATATGGTCATTCAAGGCTTCAGGCTGATGGAGGCTCTGCCATTTTACCACATGGCTTCCAAGGTTATCCTGGAGATCAAAGTCCTAGTAGCAGATGGAAAAGCGAAAGAATAGGGTCATGAAAAAGGTTTAACTGAGACAGGCAAGGGAGGCTGGGAAAGGTAGCCTGGATGAGAGTAGCCGGAGAAAGAAAATGAGTTAGTGAATAGCAAGTCTTTGTCCTAGTCCCTTCTTATGGCACCACCTATCTGTTTTGTTCTTCCTTCCATCTGCTTATCCCCCCTGGAATGAGATAACCCAAAGTCCCATTCATTTACTGCATCCATTACAAAGGTCAGGATCTCTAGGTGCTGTACTGCATAGCACTGTTCATCAGGTCTAAACATGGCTCCAGAGACCTATAAATGAGAGACAGATTTATGGCCTCCACCCTTCCAATCCATCCCCCAACACACACACACACACAATACATAATGGTGGAGCAGAGAAAAGATTATTCAATTTAAATTTCTGCTTTGTAAAGGGAAATTTATAGCAATGATGAAAGCCTGGATGAGATTGGGGGTGGGAAGCATTGTCAAAGCCTTCTACCCTGCATAAATAGAGTTCTTATTAGACCTGCTTCTGCTGTCTGGCAATAATACTTGCGTCCATAGTTCTTTGTGTCCTCCAGTACCACTTTCTGGGCGCTTTGTCCTTGCCTGTTATCTTCCATGGATCTGCAGGAGTGTGATTTCTGGAGCTTTAAAGATTTGTAGCCCCCTCCATTCTGGCCCAAATTTGGAACCCCTAAGATTATTCTGTGGCCCAAACATTCAAGGCCCTTTTCAGTTGAGGGTTATCATTTCTTTGTCAATACAATTCCCTTAAAAATTGAGTAGGCTTTGGATTAATTTGCTTTCATTACTTTTACGTGTCAGTAAACATACCCACTTCCTTTCCTGGACATAATACTCAAGCCTATTGTCTTTGCTTCCTTGCTTCCAGGCCTCTCTCTCAACATAAGGGGACCAACCTTGAGGCCATTAGTTTTAGGGGAAAGGTCACACATTATTTAATGTGATCATTACCACAGAACTGAGTTTTAATGGGGCTTTCTTGTTCAAGGGTTTTTGCTTTTATTTCTTAATTTTGGAGTTGATAGCAGTGAGTTTTGCTAGTATTTTGAAGTCTCAAATCTCTCTCCACTTTTATCACTGCCTCTAAACAGCCAGTTCTTGTCTGAGCTTATTTCTTTCTTCTGAAATATTGCTACATACATCTAGTAAAAATCAACACAAAATTCTAACATTTTTCCAACCATCTCACCTAGAGGCAAAGGTTCAAAGGCAGGTGGGTTTCTTTCCAAGTAATAGAAGATGTCAGTTATTAAGATGCTTTCTCACTGCATAACAAGGACCTCTATCTTTCTAGTGTCCAACTTATATCATTGTCACTGGCCCTTAAGCCAATGCTGTGTTTCTGCTGTGATTTGGACCCATTGCTGCTCTGATACCATCTTTCTCTATTCTCCTCCTAACTCCTCATACTCCAACCACACTGGCCACCTTCACTTTTCAGTAACCCGGGCCCCTTCATACTTTAGACCCTTTACATTTGCTATTATCCCTCTGGATGTAGAATTCTCTTTTCCCCTATATTCACATGCTAGTTACATCTTACAGGTCTCTACTCAAAACTTAACCGTTTGTATGAGGCCTTCCTTGCTACTGTACTACCAATCCATCAAATCCTTCTTTTGTTGCTCATTTTATCCACAGCTTGGGGCAGTGTGACACCTTCAGACTGGCTCCTGTGTACTTCTGATACGACCCCACTGATTTTGGAAAGCTTCTTTGTTTCTGGAACAAGAATGTGTCCCAGACTCACATGGTGCTTTCTTTATCCCAGTTTTGAAATGAATATTTCTCTGAAGACTCTGGTCTTTTAGAGGGTGAAAATAAAAATGAAAGTCTGGGTGCAATAGGTACTCATTGCTACTGAGCTGACATTGCTTTTAGGCTATTAATAGATGTGTGGGAGGAAGAAATTTTCCTGTACTTTTCTAGGTTCTTCCAGATGGTCTAATAATTAAATTCAGGTGAGATAGATTAATAAGCGAAAATAATCAAATTTAATTACATAGCTATGTAATTACATATACATGCAGGAGAGAGTCAGAGACAGAAAGGGAAAATGAGGTATCTATGGCATCTTGAGCCAAGGAGTGAAGTAAGGTGCCTGAGACTTCAGAGGGGAGGAGGGCGATATGCAGGACGATAAGAAGAGCAGTTTTGGGTTATTAGAAGTGTGCCCTGCCCTACAGATGGTTATAAACAGCTATTTCTGGTAATAACTTTTATTATGGGCAAGGCCCCCAACATGGAACCTTTTAGGTAGTCAAGGGAGGGGCAGAAGTTTCTGCTGAGCCCACAGGGTTTTGATTGCCTTTAGCTCAAAATAATTTGCATATCACAGAGGGGCATCGTGGGGTGTCTCATTCTGAAGTGCTTCATAGATAATTGATTTCAATTTTAAGCAATTTTTTTATAATTAGCTTTAGATTTTTAAATAAAAATTTATTTTCATAATTCAAAAGTTAAAATCATATAGAAGTATATACAGTGTCTTGCTGCCATTCTTTTTCCCTCCATCCTAGTCCCCTGCCCTCTATTGGTACCAATATTCCTTAGTTCCTTTAGGCCAAACTTATCCCTTTCTGTCATACTCGGTAACCCTATCATGAAAGATAAACCATTTTATTTGTTTCTTGTTTATCATTTTGTTGTTTCATTTTGCAACCACATGTGTGTACATATTTTCCTACTTTCCTACACAAAATGTGAATGAAATAGATATTCCTTTTCACTTACATATGTATGCTTAAGAATGCATGCAGGCGATCTCCCCACAATAGTGCATAGAGATCTTCCTTTTAAGAAACTGTACTTTCGCATTGAATAGCTGTATCACAGTCCAATCAACTAATTACTCATTGCTGGGTACCTGGGTGGTTTCCAGTCTTTTGCTTTTATTAATGATGTTGCAGTGAGTACCTTTGTGCATGTGTGATTTTTATACTTGTGATATATACTTGTATATATCAGGAGGATAGATTCTTGGAAATAGGGATTTTGGGTTAAAGATATATCTGAAACTTTGTCAGAGATGGCCAAATTATCCTGTATAGAAGTAATACCATTTAGTTTCCCACCACTATGAACATTTAGATTCTTGCCAAGTTGATGAATAAGAAATGGTACCTTAGTGTATAGTTTTACTTCACATTTCTCTTAAGTGAAATCGAGCATCATTGCATGTGTTTAAGGGGCATTTTTCCCCCTGTGAACTCTCTATTCATATCTTTCCCTCAGAGTTCTATCAGGAGTTTTGTTCTTTTATCAATTTCTAGTGGCTCTTCACATATTATAGGAAAATTTACCTTTGTTTATGATAGTTGATACAAGTTTTTTCTCAGTTTGTTATTTGTCTTACATTTTTCTTATGGTGTTTCTTCTCACACTCTTGACAAGTATAAGTTTTTAATTTTACGTATTCTCATTTATCAGTTTTTTCTGTTATGGCTTTTGGATTTTATATTATATTTAGGAAGGTCTTCCCTAGTTGAAGATAATAAGAAAATTCACCCTTGTTTTTGTATAATATTTTATATGGTTTTCTCTTATATTTTATAATTATAAAAATTTTATATTTTTAATTTTATGTCTTTATTCTTTTTGGAATTTTTCCTGGAGTACGTAGTGAGGTATTAGTCCACCTTTATCTTTCTCCAAATGACTATCCAATTGTTGTAGTACCAGTTATTAAAAAAATGAATCAGCAGCTTATTGATATGAGAACCCTGATTTATCATATTCTTATTTCCCATATGCATTTGAGTTTATTTCTAGAATTTCTGTTCTGTTCCATTGGTCTACCTGGTTATTCATGTGCAATACAATACCATTTTAGTTATTGATATACATTTTTAAAATTTTTTTTAATTGGGAAATATTGGGAAACTGTGTGTTTCTCCAGGGCCAATCAGCTCAAAATCATTGTCCTTCAATCTAGTTGTGGAGGGCGCAGCTCAGCTCCAAGTCTGGTCGCTGTCTTCAGTCTTAGTTGCAGGGGGTGCAGCCCACCATCCCATGTGGGAATCAAACCAGTAACCCTGTTGTTGAGAGCTCACTCTAACCAGCCGAACCATCCGGCCGCCCCTCCGGAAGCTCAGCGACAGCTTGTTGTCTTCAATCTAGTTGTGGAGGGTGTAGCTCACTGGCCCATGGGGGACTCAAACCAGCAACCCTTGTTGTAAAGAGCTCACGCTCTAACCAACTGAGCCACCCAGCCGACCTATTTATTGATGTTTTATAATGTCTTCATATCTAGTTGGGCTAGTCCCCTATTGTTCTTTGAGTTTTCCTGGATACTACTGTTTATTGTTTATTTTTCCATATAAGCTTTAGAATACAATTTTCAATTTCCAAAAACAAATTGTTTCAGCATTTTTATTGGGACCCTGAATCTCTTTTTATTATGAGAAATTTGAACTGAGATGGTCAGACTGCATATTCACATCTCAGTTGTTGAGGTTCCGAACTGCTTAAAAACAGAGGCTTTTCTGATTCAAATCCAAAAATAATAATCGTATAACACCGATCTTTACTTAAGGCACTGTATATTTCTGGTACCTACAATTCTAATTTTTTCAATTTATGGACTTAAAAGCTTTCTGAAAGCTTTGCCGGTGATGGTCACTTATAGGTGAGTTCACTTTGCAAGGTCACTTCGTCAGTCTTTTTTCCCAACACCCTGTGCAGTTCCAAGTTTTAAGCTTTTTAAAATAAAACTATTTTCTCCTCAAATGATTAAAAGTGCTCTAGGGAAGAACCACTGGTCTGGAGGTCTGTGTACAATTGTGTAATTTCTGGCTCAAATAATTTCTAGTTTGCCTGGAATTTTAACAATAGTCCTGAGGTTTTGCACATTGAACAGACTTTGAGCTCTTCAGCTGAGGAGTCCTCGGTGACTGACTTGAATATTCCTGAGAGTTCAACACCTGTGAGTAGCAGTGGAAGAATTTATCTACCTGTCTACAAATCTCCATCCTGAAATTTAAATTGCATTTTCTTAGAGAAGCTACTTGAAAATATATAAAATATTTTACTAATGTGCAGAAATAGTGCCATACAAAAAGAAAATGAAAAGTCCAGAGATACATAAGATAAAGCTCTCGTAATACCTATACTTTACCCCTACTGCACATATATATTTTTTGTGAATACTATGACACTATTAAAAAGGTTAATAGACATTATGTGCAATGTGGGCGAACTTGAGTTTATGATAACAATTCTATAATAACTTAAACATTTCCTGACATCTGTGGTATTCTATGCATTATGGTGAATGTTGATCTCCTTTTGGCATTTTCTAAAGGAAAGAAAAGATGCTGAAATATTAAAAAGTGACCAATGTCTAATTATGTTTATGTGTCAGAGGTTTATGGAACTTTCAGTACTTATATATGTGTGATGCCAGATTTCACACCATGATTATTAAGTCATTTATTCAGCATACTTGTTGCGAGCTTCTTCTGTGTCAGGCAATGAGGCAGGGACCTGGGTTACAAAGATAAAGATAATATAATTACCACTATGAGTGAACTAAAAACCAAATTGTTGGGGGGATGCAGGCATAAGAAATAGTTATAAGACACAGTGATGAGAAGTTTTGAAGTACTGACATTGAATATTTATAATGACCCAATGACTTAAATCCCGTTAGAACCTCCACTTTATAGATGAGGACTGTACTGGACTTGGGAAAGTCAGATAGAATACGGAGGTGAGTTCAAAGCATTAGGAGAGTGAAGAGTGGTGGGGAGCTTGGAGAAGTAGGATGTGGTGGTCAGATGAGTCTTTGTGAGAAGAAATTCTAGTGAGTAATGTAATGGGCTCTGTGCTAAGTAATGTGATAGAGAGAAGGCAGTCAATAAAGGAATGTAGACTATAGGCCAACCATCACATGTGAATGGACTGGATGGATATGGTTGAGTCAATAGCAAGTAAGATATTTCTACCTTTGTTTCTTGCTTGGATAATTGGTAGGATGAAGTGATTAATGGAGATTATAGAAGGTGAAATGGGGATGGGGGAGAAGATAGTTTGCTTCCTTAAATTATAATTTTAGGTTTTTCTAATGTATGATTTAGGATTCTTATGTAAGTATTTTGCTTTTTCATTCATTGTGTGTTTTCTTTATAAGAAAGCACAAGTATTATATAATGTTTTAAAATACTTGTATTTCTTTCAACTGAGCTATAAAATAAATCCTTAAAGAATATGTAGAATAGAGGTAAAAATAAGGCAATTACAACAGTCAGGGTTGGAGAGGCTTTCATGGCTCTTCTGCCTCTGTGACATGAACAGAGTAAGGACACACCTTCTTATTTCACTTTTCCTGACCCAGAGTTATTTTGCCCTTCTCCCAAACTGCATCTAGCAGCCTGAATGCTAGAAATCCTCTCTCCTTCCCTGCTGTTATTTGTGTCCATGCAGAGGCCTTCTCTTCAGTCCAGCAGGCTGGGGGGCAGGCAGTGGTGTGGCAGCATGGGTAACAGTCACTGATGGAAATCTTAGTTCTTGCCATGCTCTGCAGAGGTGCTCCGCCCTAGTCTGGGAGGTAGATGCTAAAGAGACTTTCAACTGATTTGGAGGTTAAAGCAGCAATGCTTGATGCAGATTTGCTGAAACCGTGGGCACCAAATTTAACTCCCATTGGAGCTGCCTTGATGTCACCATGACTAAAAAGTTTTAAATAGAAATACCAGAGTGATACCATGGTACAGAATATACATAGATCTTAGTGGATATTTAAAACGTTAGGTACCTGAGACACAGATCGGCAGATACTTCTTGGGACTCCCCAAACCTATTTCTTCTTCTTCCTGTATACACAGCTAGACTGTATTCCCAGCCTTCCTTTTAGTAGGGTGTAGACATGTAATAGGTTCTTACCAATGGGAAAAAAGGAAGAATTGTGTGTCATTTAAGAAGCAGGTATCCCTTCTCCAGTCTCTTTTTGCCAATTGACTGGTTGCATAAATGACCATGAGGCCCCAGGGCATGGTGGATACTCAGGACAGAAGGAGACTTTGTTCCTGAATCATGTGTGAAGAGCCACCTGTCCACAGGAATATTATTCTTGGTCTTACAGGAGAATGGCACTTAGCTGAGGGATGCAGAAATGTTCTCTAGGGGAACTAATATTTAAATTAAAACTGAGGTTGAAAAAGAGTTAGACTTGGGTGGTCTGAATGAATTTTTCAATCACGTTTGTGTTTCTCTATCCCAAATCAAAAATTTCTTGAAGGGTATTTTTAACTCCCTTTAAGGAGGGATGTGCTTTGAAATTAATGTACTTGACCAAAAAATACGCTTCATGAAGTTTTTGGATGATATATCAGTATTAACCAATGAGTAGTCATTGAGTGGAAAGGGTATTTTTAAAAGGTATATAGTAGTGATAGTCTCTTGACAGTCACAAGTCTGCTCTGTTCTATTCATTTTTTCAACATTTTTTACTAAATATCAGGTGCTGCATTAGATCTTGGGATATAAATTGTGAATGAAACAGTCTCTGCCCTTCTGGAACCTACAGTCTATTGAAAAGAGAGAGATTATGCAAATAATCACACAAGTGGAAATATAAGGACAAACTGGGATTAGTATGAAGGAAGAAAACATGGAAGTATGAGGTACTACAAAGGTTTATGTTTGTTTTTTTAATCTCATCTGGGAGGTGGTTAAGAAGTGCTTTCCTGAGGGAAAGTGATATTTGAATTGAGATCTTGACAAATGAACAAGAGTTAATATGATGAGAAGAGGCAGAGGTGAATAGTGTTCTTCAGATTGTTGGGGAGGTCTGAGCAGGCAGGAAGAAAGAGAGTCAGTAGACCAGAGTGGTTGCAGCAATGTAATGAAGGAGGGGATAAGGCACAGGAGACAAGTGATGGAACGATGTGAGGCCGTGTGAAGAACTTTGCTCAATTCTAAGATCAGTAAGATATCACTGACAATGGGATAACATTGTTGGCATTGTTTTATTTTGAAAAGTTCATTCTGGTTAAAGTGTGGACGAGAACTGGAAGGAATTAGAATGGATGGTGGGGAGAAGCAAGGATGGTGGCTAAGCCGCGGGTAGGCTCTGGAGATGGAGAAAAATAGATGGATTAAGAACATATTTTTAAAGACTGAATTAACAAAGCAACCAGTAGTAGCATGGAAATAATATTTTAGAGATTTCATTTTAAAAATTCTGATTTATTGCCTAAAATCTGTGGAACACTAATAGAACTGAAAATATGTTCCATGAGCTTGGCATTCCATCCAATCAATTTGTTCACTTTCTCTCAATGTTCATAAATTATTTCTGCATATGTGTATCTTAGATATTTTTCTAGACTTCTACTTGTCTGTCTTCAATAAAAAAAGATTTCTCCAAGTAACATAAAACTACCATTCTTTAAAATTAATTGAAAACTTTACAGTAGTTTTCTTAGTATAAAGCAGAAATAGTTTAAAGCTCAGAAAAGGGATTCTGGACTTAGTGTGGAAGGATCTTGGAATAATGTATTCCAGATGAAAACACAGCAAGATTGGAAAGCCCAGCAAGATTGGAGTCCCTGAGGACTCTTCTTTCTTGGTTCCCTTTCTATCCCCCTCAACCTTATCTCTCAACTGTGCAGTTGGAGAATTCCTCCAAATTCCCAGTCTAATGTTTTACCTATAATTTCTCAGAATTCCCAAATGAGAAGGTATCCTACTGTCACTGTCCTCTTTTTTCCCCTTACCAAATGGTACATGCATATCTTTTGAACAACCATCTTTTAAAAATTAACTTGCCCAAACTCTAGGTACATATCCTATGCCTCATATTATTATTTCTCTTCACACTTATGAACCTTTTCTTTTGATTATTTGTATTTAACCAATTTCATTAAGTCTTTCTCATTTTGGAAGGTTGTTTATTTACTATATTTTGGGGCCTAAGAACTAAACCATGGGTGGAGAAACTTTTAAAGATAATTGAGAAATGGCTCTTAACAGATAGTTGAATAGCTATGAGGTTGAAGTTATACAGGTTCAGCTACAGATAGTATCAGAAAAATAAATGTGAGTCCCAAAGTTTCAGCAGGGATTTCTGGAGGTAGACATAAAATCAAGGAAATAACGGTATTAAAGTTAGACTATGAATCATGCCAGTATTCTCCCCATCACTTTTTGGCTTTTATGGTTTCATCAGATCAAAATTGTACTGCACAGAAAGCAGAAAAGGTATGTATCTGCTTTACTTTTAGGAAAATGAAAAATTCAACATTGCTTTTCCATTTTCTTGACAGCAGACAATTGAATGAAGATAGATAGTATATACATATGTATGGGGGTGACGATTAAAATTTCATTAGTGCATTAGTGGGCCCGATCCACTTCTAATCCACATAAAATTGGAAGACTTTGTACTTACAGTGGCAGTTGGTCTTAGAGGAGCAGACTGAAATGGAAAGAAAATTATAAAGTTAGATGTAGTACCCTTGTAGCCCTCTCTCCCCAGAAGAGTGAGGTGCTGTTAGGTCTGGGGAAGTAGGGCGAGCGATTGCCCTTTGTATACCTCATCAGGAAGATGTGTTCTTGGCGGTAGTTGTGGCATTGAAGACGAGCAAATGATGACACTGCAGCTGTCATTTCACTTGACTATAATCAGATCATGAGCAGCCTAACACTGGCTCTTTGTTGGGTGAAGAAAAGCATTTCCATGGATTTTGAATTGTGTTCCAAAAATTCCATTGTGAATTAGCTGTTATTCAGAAAGCATTTTACCACAAACCATATTACAATTTAATGTATATAATTATAGTTCTACTTTTTTTAAAAAGGGTTTTGGCTTCAACCACCCAGTGTAACATTCTTTTCCTGTCAAGGCATTGTAATTTGGAAGAAGAGGAATGTCCATTTGTTCCTGGAAGGTTGCTTACAAGCAGAGGGAGCAGTGACTAGTGTAGACAAAGTAAGCAAATGATAGTGTTCTAGAGGTAATCCAGATGCCCGTTTCCTCCTTCTGCCCAATGCCCAGGAGCATTAGTCCTGGAGCTAATGCTTCTGGGTCAGTAGAGGATTCAACTGGCCCAGTAAGGAGGTGAGGGTCCGGGGTGGAGTAGACACCCCAGACACCAGGAATTTGTTAATTTTCAGCAAAGAAAATAATGTTCTAGGTTTATTTTTAAAAGAGAAGATTTTTTTTTCATATTTATGTAAAAAAATACCAACATCTATTTAAGTAACTCAACCTAGACGCTGTAACATGAGGACTGTGGTGGAGTAAGAGGCAGCCTGCAGAGTGGACTCCTTCCCTCCTGTTTGCAGAAGTGGAGGCGGCTGGGATATGCGGCAGTAATTCTCTTGGAGATTTAGGAAGAGAAGGAACCTATTATTTATTCGGCAATGATGTGCAGTAGACATACTTAACATTAATAATTTTACACACACACATACACACCTTGGTTGGATAAACCTTGAAAAGCCCTATACGCCAAAGCCTGCTTAAGCTGGCCTCCTGCCCCATGGGCTGTGCGCTCACTATGGGAAGAATGGTGAGAGGTTTCTATATAGATAACTTTAGGGATAGACTTTATTCTAAAGCTGCCTTCCAGATGTCCAGTTTCTACACCTGCACTGCTTGTTATCAGGGTTTAAAATATATTAAAATGATTTAATTTTACATTCTTATATTTTGAAGGAAAGTGTTTATAAAATTTTAGTTCTATTGCAATTTGAAAGTATAAAGTAAGTCACAATTCAAAAAACAAAGATGCTATAACAGTGTCAGGAAGAATAATATTTAACATATGTCAACACTGATGTGTATTATTCTGATAATTCTCTAAAACCAATAAGGAAATATTTTGATGATGATGATGATATTGTTTTATCCCTAAGAAATACACTACAGGGTATAGATTTAATTAATTCATCATCTTTTATTAAATAATGCATATTCATATTTTCTTCCCGAAATGGACTCTTTTAGGACACATTCCATTTCTAATTTACTTTTATATCTCCCACAACTTTAAATATAGTAAATTATCAAATAATATTAGTTAAAGAAATAAATGTATTCTTACACTAATACCTGTTTCATTTTATGTACTTGTGTATGGATAGCAGAACCATTCTGTGCACCTTAAAATATCATGGAGGAAATGATGAACTAGAAATCCTTAAGAAATTTTCAACATTTTTCTCCTTAAAATTTGCACTCAGGTGGACTCCATTTTCTCATTAGGGAGAAAGGATTTTCTACTTTCTCTCCTAATTAAGAATTGATATTCACTGCAAGTCCTTTCCCACTTGACAAATAGACTTAACTTGATAAATAAGTGTAAGCCTTTACAAAGGAGCCTTTAACTTTATATATTACAAAAACATTAAAATCTATCCACATTTGGGTTGGCAATGTATCTTCTTGATCTCTATCCTAAAGAAAATATACCCAGTCAAACATGTGATTTACTTTCATAATTTTGTCCCAAATCCAGCTGTTCTTCATTAGTACATGTATTTCCCAGATCCTAGGGTAAATTTTCAGATAGTAATTTTTTAAAAAAATTAGTCCTTTCTTCTTTGGGCTTTAAAAAAACTGATTTCCAGACACTGTTGCAAAGCTGATGATCTTTCATCAGTTTCCTTATCCAAATGTGAATTTTTGAAAATGTTTGATTTATTTTGCCATCAAGTCAATACCAATAATATAGGTGTTATTCCAGATATCGTGTCATAATGAACAGAGCTGGCCTTACATATGTGTAGTATAAGAACAAATTACAAGATGACGTATTAGAGACAGGCGGGCTTTTTAGAGCTTTGTCCAGTCACTTTATGGATAAAAAGCAAGTGAATTTTCTCTTTATCTTAAGGTTTGCTCCCTATCAAAAGACAAATACTCCTGTGAGGATGGTGCTTGAAAATCTTAGCCATTTTAATTTTGGTACAATAAAGGAAAAAATGTTTCTATAAATCTACTGAAAGGGACCACAAAGACTGAATGACTAAAAAAGGTCAAGTATAGCATGGAAAGCTAAAAAGGACTTAATGAGAGAATAGTATGGCCAAGGATAAATATCAAAGACTGTCTCTTGTATTAGTTATAGTTATCAAGATCTAACCACCATGTTTATTCTAAAGACCACACTAAACAATAAGTTAACAAGCTAAGAAGCAACCTGTTTAGGCGTAACATAGAAGATGCTTGTTATTTTAAATCCTAGATTTCAGTGACTAGAAACCAAGAAGAACAAGTGAGTCATGGTTGAATAACTATGCAGAAGTGGGGAGCAGAGTCCTGGTATATATTAATTGTGTGGAATGCAAAATGGTCCTGAGAAACAACTGTTGAGTACTGGAAAAGGCTACGATGAATATAATTTTGTTGGGATAAAGCTCAGGTATTGCGGTAGCAAATGCCAATATTCTTTCCATACAGGGATTAATTACATGGTCAACAGCTGGAATTTACAAGGAGAAGTATTAAATAAAATAGCAGGCAAGCCTGAACTGCATTCCCACAAAAGCCATAAAATGGGAATACCAAGAGAACTGGCAAATGTAATCTTTCACCTATTTTTTTAGGCACAGCTGTCCATATACAGGTTGGGGAGATGGAAATTTGTGAGTAGCACACTGTGTGCCACATTGTAAAGGTTCAATGTGAACAATTTTATGCAGCTGTTAAAAAAAACAAAAACTGTGCCTTACCATGGGAATGTCTCAAGTGCACTTGGATTTGAATCGGGCTATATATATATATTGCCACTATACCCAAAGGGAATTCTTCCATTTATTCATTGCCTTCACGAGCTCATCTCTTACATGCTGCCTCCAAAATCACTGGAGAGCCAATCAGTTCTTCTTGAACTTGGAAAGTTTCTGAAAATGCAGTATGGAATCTTTAACAATAGAGGTCAACACACAGAATGCTTTATAATAGCTTTAGCTGCATAACTTGATTTAGCACAATTCAAAAATCTTTCAGGAGCTACCCACTACATTTAGAATTCAGTCCAAACTGTTCACTGTTGCCTACAAATCCTTGTGTGCTATATCTCTGCCTCTCTTTCCACCCTCATTTCCACCCCCCTTCCACACACTGGCCTCCTGCCAGTTCTTCAAAAGGCTCCTTCCAGCCTTGTGGAATGTGGTCGCCTCTCCCTGGAATGCTGTTCCCCCTGCCTTTGGTATGTCTGTCTTTTTCATTCTTTGGGTCTCAGCTTACTTCCCTCTTCAAAGAGGTCTTCTCTGACCACTCTTTCCAGATTAGGTCTCCTAATTTTATCAGGGTTCCATCTTGGTTACCTTATAGAATATGTCACAACTTGTATTTGTTTACTTTAGAATATCTCCCACTCTGGACTACAGCCAGAGTGAAGAATGAAAGTAGGCACACGTCCTCGGTGTCTAGTACAGAGTCCAGACATTCTATAGTGCTATTTATTTATTTTATAATTTTCATTAAATTTATTGGGGTGACATTGGTTAGTAAATTATGTAGGTTTCAAGTGTGTATTTCTATAATACATCATCTATATATCACATTGTGTGTTCACCACCCAGAGTCAGTTCTCCTTCCATCACCATCACCATACATTTGACCCCCTTTACCCTCTTCTCCCTCCCCCCTTACACTCTGGTAACCACTAAATTGTTGTCTGTGTCTATGAGTTTTTGTTCTTTGTTGTTTTGTTTGTTTGTTTGTTTTATCTTATTTGTTGCTTTTAGTTTTATATGCTACATATGAGTTAAATCATATGGTTCTCAATTTTTCCTGTCTTTTTAAAAAATATTTTTATTAAAAATACAGTTAGCATACAATATTATATTAGTTTCAGGTATACACAGTAGTTATTCAACATTTATATATATAAAGAAGTGATCACCATGATGAGTCCAGCACCATCTGACACTGTACCTCACTATCACAATATTATTCACTATATTCTTTATGCTACACATTACATCCCCATGACTTGTATTTTATACCTGGAAATTTGGACCACTTATTGCCCTTCACCGTTTCCCCCCATTTTTAATTTTTCAGTTACAATTGATATTCAGTATTATTTTATATTAATTTTAGGTGTACAGCACAGTGGTTAGACATGTGTATAATTTAAGAAGTGATCCCCCTGACTAGTCTCATACTCACCTGCACTATACAGTTATTACAGTATTAGTGACTATAAGCCCTATGCTGTACTTTATATTCCCATGACTGTTTTGTAACTACCAATTTGTACTTCTTAATGCCTTCATCTTTTTTACCCTGTCCTCCAAACCTCCTTCCATCTATCGCCCCAATATATCTAGTACCCATCTGACCCCATACATAGTTATTATAATATTATTGACTATAATCCTTATGCTATACCCTATATCCCCATGACTGCTTTGTAACAACCAATTTGTACTTCTGAATCCCTTCCCTTTTTTCACCCTCTCCTTCAACCCTCTTCCCATCTGGCAACCATCAAAATGGTCTCTGTATCTATGAGTCTGTTTCTGTCTTGTTTGTTTATTTTGTTCTTTAGATTCCACATAGAAGCAAAATCACATTGCATCTGTCTTTCTCTGTCTGACCCTCCAGGTCCATCCATGCTGCTGCAGATGGCAAGAATCCATTCCCTTCCCTGACTGAGCAATATTCCGTTTTATATATGGACCACCTCCTCTTTATCCATTCTTATATCAACAGACACCCAGGCTGCATCCACATCTTGGCCATTGTAAACAATGAACATATGGATGCACAGGTCCCCTCAAAGGGAGGGGTTCTGGTGCAGGCCCAGGTCAGCCACTGCCTGTGACTGGCCAAGGAGTACCTGGTAGGAGCTACAAAGTGATCCACAGTTGGTCACTGTGCTGTACCTGGAGGCATGTGGGAGAGGCCATGCTGCGAATTGAGGATGGCTGCCTCCAGTACCAGGTCTGGAGTAGCTACACAAAAAGCCAGGACACTTCGAGGCCTGCTGCCACCTGCTGGTTCCTGTAAGGTTCAGCCTCTGATAAAGCATTCTGCAGTATGTAGGTTAGGTAAGGCAAGGTCTCAGTGAGTCAGCAGGGTGGAGCAGAGGAGTTCACCAGGTGAGTCAGATTCCGATTTGGCCTGTGGGGGCAGGCTCAACACAGGAAAGATGGCTCCTGGCTGAATGGGAGGAGGGCACCACACAGGGGAAATGGGGACTGTCTCTCCAGTACTTGCCTAAAGTTATGCAACTCAGTCTCTCCCCAGATGTCTGTAATGCCCCCCCGAGTCACCAATCTTCTGCTGGAGGCCAGGGTGAGTGCCTGCATGGGCCCTTTAAGAGGACGCCTGGGTTTCCCACAGCCTTCTGTCCCACCTGTATGGTCGGAATCCCCACTGTGTTTCACAGCCAGATGGGCTCCTCTTTCAGCACCAGTACTGCAGGCGGGGGAGCCTGGTGTGGGGGGCTAGGGTCCCTCACTCCTTCGTGAGGAACCTCTGTGGCTGAGATATCTCTCCTGATCTTTAATCACCACACATAGGTGTGGAACCAGCCCATTTTTCATCTCCCCCCTCCTACCAGGCTCAATGTGGCTTCTTCTTTATATCCTTAGTTATAAAACTTCTGTTCAGCTAGACTTCAGATGGTTCTTCAGGTTGATTGTTCTGTAATTTAGTTATAATTTTGATGTGTTCATGGGATGAGGCAAGCACAGCATTTATCTGCTTCATTATCTTGGATCTCCAGTACCTCTACAGTACTTTATAAAACTGGGTCATAAAACTGGGTTGTAAAAGTTCATGAGCATTAAAAAAAGTCAATAGAAATTAAAATATCAGAGTGCATTGCACAGGGTGAGATAAGTGTTATTTAATGAAAATATTGTTTCCAAAGTTGGTGTGTGTGTGTGTGTGTGTGTGTGTGTGTGTGTTGGATTATGATATAAAAATGTGGGCCTCGGGGGGGAAAAGTAAAAGCCACAGTGGAAAAAAAATTTCAGTAAATATTTGTTCAATTAATAACTTTTTTTAATGGAAATGACTGTCTATAAGTCTTCCCATAGTTAAGATTTTTCAGAGTAGGAAGATGCTGATGCGTCTTTTCAAAGGTACTAGAAAGTCTCCTTCTCTTGAGAAAAGCAAGCTTGTGCTGATTGCCAGCTGAAATTGCTTAAAGCTTCATTCCTTTGTTTTACTGTGTTATTTCTATTTTCAATTAGATGTTCCTGTAACATGGAACGCTTAAAGACTTATTATGTATATATTAACAGTTTTTAAGATCCTTTCCCAAAAGGAGGTTTTGATGTAAAGAAAGATTGAGAGGAAAGCATAAAGCCTTCAGTAACATTTGGAATGGGGATATATTGTCAGCAGGGTTGAAGAATGTAGAAAAGTACCCATTGAGTTAGCTCACTCCGAGTATTTGTCTACTTCACAATTTGCAAAAGCAGGCGCTAATGTTTCATGCGGTCAGCCAGAAAAGAGTACCATGTTTCCCTGAAAATCAGACTGGGTCTTATATAAATTTTTGTTCCAAAAGACACATTAGGGCATGTTTTCAGGGGATGTCTTATTTTTTCATGTACAACAATCTACATTTATTCGAGTACAGTCATGTCATCTTCTGGAACATCATCATAACGTGCTAAATGCGTCCATCTGGCTGACGATCTTAACTGGAGCTTATTTTGGGGGTGTTTTATTTTCGGGGAAACACTGTAGTGGAAAGGAAACAAAACTGTGTGTTTTAGTTACATGAAGCAATCTGCCAGGGACCCATTGAGCTGTATCTGGTTTGGTCACTCACTTCTAGTTCCCATGTAAAAAAATGCGTTCCACATATTATAGTGATACTAAAACACATTGGAAAATTTCAGTTGAGCATCCACTTTTGAACTAAAGGAGAATGGAGAATAATTTGCTTCTATTCAGCACTGTAACTCGCTTCAGAGACTTCAGAATTCTTTTTACCCACCATGGTTAAATTTAAAATATTTCCAAAATTTCTTACAGATCAGGAAAATAAAATAACAAACACATAATTAAAATAAAAGCATTGTTGCCAAATTGGGGGTTCAACATAATTCCATTTTCCTTTGGAGTTCGGCTTGCTGGGGGGAAAGTCTTTATTCACATTCCACCCAAGCGACCATCATCCACACCCACTTGCTTTTTAAAGGAAAACATTTACTTTTGTAACTTGGTCATAATAAAATACAAAGGACCTCTTTGTGTGTGAAAATGAAACTGGGTGTGAGCTTTGTAAGGAAAAATTAAAGAAGGATGTGTATGTGGGGGGTGAAATTCCCAAGTCTTGCTCAGCTGTTCCTGCCTACCTCCTACTTAGAACTAGGCTGCCCTGCATGGCAAGGCCCAGATGTTGTGTATCAGGGGGCAAATCAGCATCTCCAATGGCTTCGCAGATGAGAGGTTCAAACAGCGCCAGGTTAAGACGGTTCACACCGCTAAGTTGCAGCGCCCAGTACACAGCAAATCTCAGCCAGGCAGCATCTAACTTATGCTTTCTACAGGACTGACTTGTGTCTTCATGGAATTTTTGCATCCTATTTAGATTTCCAAAAAGAACGAGAGTTTGTAGTTAAGGGTAAAGCAGAGGGGGACAACCAAGTTGAGGTGAGTTGTTATGTGAGCTGGGAGAAATCTGGGTAGGATTGGTGCATTTGTGAATGCAGTATTGATTGGATGGCCATCAGTTGTGGTTAGTTGGCCATCAGCTGTAACCAGTGAGCCATTGGCCACTAATATAACTGCTGTGGTTACGCTAGCAGAAAGAGAAGAAAATGGGGGCTAGCAAGAAGATGGCAGCTGGGCTGGCAAGCAGCAGAGTGAGGGTTGAGAATTGTGTGGCTCCTGCCTCCTGTGTCTCCAACCTAGCCACCAGCGAGAATATAGAGAGAGAATGGCTGTGTCCAGGAAGTCGGGCTATTCCCAGGGAGAGTGGCAGTGCCCTGAGAGCCCTGGCTGTGTCCAGGAAGTCTGGCTGAGCTAGCAAGAGCGGATTGCAGAGAGGCGGATGCCGCCAGCAGAATATAGTGATATGACTCCCCTACCTATGGCTCCGTGGGTGTTCCTTTTTGGCCTCACGATATCCTGCGTTCTTGTGTGGGGAGCGGGAGCAGAGACCCCGCATGACACCCTGCACGACAAGTATTTTATAAGTACAAAACAAACACTGAAAAAATATCAAAAGAAACAGCACCTTCAAGACAATTTCTGGAATTGGCTAGAAGATTCTAGGAAGCTTGGTCCCTAGTAACTCCCCCAGTCTCCACCCTCTCCAACACTTCTCCTATCTTTTGCATTCTCTGTCATCCTCAGTTACTCCCAGCCACCTGGATCTTTCTCCTCAGCCTCTAAACCCTATGGTCTAACCTATACTGAAATCAACCTTCATTTTCTCCCACTGTCCTCTAACTTGTGCTATTGTCCTTCCTCCCACTGGAAAATTTCTTAAGCAAGTGGCTTTTACTGCTGCCTCCATTTGTTCTAAAGCCCCTATGGTCCCACCATGGTACTGAGACTATGCTATAGAAATTCACCAAATAACACTTAATGTTTAAAATTCATTGGTCTTTTCCTAACCTCATACTTACTGCCAGTCCTCTCTCAAGCATTTGATACTATCTCACTCTGTTTTTTGAAAATCAATTCTCTCATCCTCTTATAGTTTCTTTCTTTCTTTTTTTAAAAACTACTGTGATCACTTTACCTCCTCCCCATTACCTCTTGTTTATCTGTATCTTTTTATCTTCTTTTCTATTATTCACTCTACAATCTCTCTTTGGTATCTCTTGTGATGGCCAGATTAATTTTTGAATAGGCTACACCTCTTAACTTCCCCTTTGCCGTCCCTTCTTCTATCTTGAAATTCCATGCTCATTATATCAGCCATAGTAATTCTTTGAAAACATTTAGTGGCATGATATTGCCTCCCTACTCAAAACCCTCAATGGCAATCAAAGCTAAATTCCTTACAATTCTTCCAAAATCCTGTGTGATCTGGCCCAAGCTATTTTTCGGAGCTGAGGCTTCTCAATCTGACTCTTGCTCGCTCTCATGGCATTCACTCTTCCAAGGTCTGCCTCAGGGAATCTATACCTGCTGCTTCCTCTTCCTAGAATGTTCTGCAGATGGCTTGTTACCCTGGCTACAACATTTAAAGCTGATCCCTATCAACCCTATCCCCCTTTCCTGCTTTGTTTACTCCAAGGGATTTATAATTATCTAACATATTATTTTATGTATTCATTCATTCATTCATTCATTCATTCATTTGATTTGATTTGAATTTTTCCTCTCCCAACCAGAATATAAGCTACAAGACAATAGAGATTTTTGAATGCTTTGTTAATGGTTTTATCCCCAATGCTTATTATAGTGCCAGGCATTTAGGAGATGCCCAGTAAGTATTTGTTGAGTGAATGAATACCCAAATGTTTTTAATGTTGAAAATCAATGACCATGTAAGTATGCATCTATTTCCTGACTTTCTATTCTGCATCATTGATCTACGTCTATCTTTATGCCAATACCATACCGTCTTGTGATAAATCTGTATAGGGTGTCTTGAAATCAGATACTGTAAGTCCTTCAACTTTGTCCTTTTTCAAGATTGTTTTGGCTTTTCTGTTTTTTGTTTGTTTGCTTTTGCCTTTTCATATAAATTTTATAATCAGGATATTAGTTTCTTTAAAAAGTCATCTAGCATCTTCATTGAGATTGTATTGAGATAGACATATATATTAATAGCTATACAGATTCCATTGCATACCCACTGGAATGGACAAAGTTTAAAAGACTGACAATACTAATACTGACAACTAAGTGTTTATAAAGATATGGGGTAACTGGAGCTTTTACACTTTGCTTTAGGAATGCAAAATTGTAAAGCCACTTTTAATATCAGTAGAATAGTGTGTTGAAAGTTATACTTACCACATAGCCCAGCAATCTCACTTCTACATATTTACCCAAAAGAAATGAAAATGTATTTTACTCACAGGCTTAAAAGGGTTTATGAGAGCATTATTCATAATAGTCCCAAACTTGGAAACAAACCAAATATTAATCAAAAAGTGAGTAATAAGCAAATTAAGTAATACTATGCATTTTGACAAAACAGTAATAAATAAGTGATAAAAAGGAGCAAAATATTAATGTACTCAACAGCATAAATGAATCTCAAAACAGTATGCTAAGTGAAAGGAACAAGAAACAAGAGACCACATATTATATGATTCAATTTATATGAAATGTCCACAAAAGACAAATATATAGAGATGGAAAGTGTACTAGTGGTTGCTTAGGGCAGAGGGTGGGAATGAGATAAAGAGTAAATAAACATAAAGGATCTTATTGGAGTGATGAAAATAGTCTACAACTGATTTATGGTGATGGTTGCACAACTCGGAAAATTTATTAAAAATCACTGGTTGTGCAACCATCACCATAAATCAGTTGTAGGTGGCCAAGACATGGAAACAACCAAAGTGTCCTTCCACAGATGATTGGATAAAGAAGATGTGATATATATATACACAACGGAATACTATTCTGCCGTAAGAAAAGAAGAAATAGTGCCATTTGCGACAACATGGATGGATCTTGAGATTATAATGCTAAGCGAAATAAGTCAGACAGAAAAAGTTGAGGATCATATGATTTCACTGCTATGTGAGATATAAAACTGAAAACAACAAAGGAACAAGAAAAACAAATGAAGAAACAAAAACTCATAGACGGAGACAATAGTTTAGTGGTTACCAGAGGGTGGGAGAGAGGGGGTGGTAGATGAGGGTAAAAGGGATCAAACATACGGTGATGGAAGGAGAACTGACTCTGGGTGGTGAACACACAATGTGATATATAGATGATGTATCACAGAAGTATACACCTGAAACCTATGTAACTTTACTAACAATTCTTACGCCAATAAACTTTATATATATACGTGTGTGTGTGAAAATGACCAGCACTCTATTTAAAAAAATCATTGAATTGTACACTTGAAATGGGTGAATGTAAAATATACCACAATAAAGTTATAAAAAATCATTATGCTAAATTAATGATAACAAACACAATATAAATACATACTACATGATTCTACTTATATGAAATTCTAGGAAAAGCTGAACTATAGTTACAGAAGGTATATCAGTGAATGCCTGGGGATGGGGGTCAGGGAATGAGGTTGACTGCAAAGAGGCAAAGGGAAACTTTTTAGGGTGAGGGATCTATTTTATTTCTTGATGTGGACGATGGTTATTTACCTATATACACTATCAAAACATTCACTAACCTGTGCACTCAAATCAGTGAATTTTGTTGAGTCTAAATTGTTTCTCAGTGAAATTGAAAAATAGCCCAAATAATATCTGTACATAGTTAATTCTGCAATTGTATTTCAGTTATTCTTACCTAACACTTTTTACTGTATTTAAAAGTTCCAAATTCTAAAGGCTTTAGTGTTTACTTAAGATATATTCTATTCATATGACCCCAATTGTTCAAATAAGATGACAGAGTAAGGAAATTTTCTGGAAATTATCACTTTTTAAAATTAAGATTTCTAGAAATTATCAAAAGAAGAAAACCTACAAAACTTTCTTAAGCAAATGGCAAGAATAAAAAATATCCCAGAATTTAGTACATTTCTATATATCTCCCCCCACACAAAGCGATGGAAAAGTATTACACAAGAGCAATAAAATCTAATCTGAACACCAAAGCAACTCAAATGTCCATCAGCAGGAAACTGGAAAGACAAACTGTGATATATGAGTAAATAAATACTCAGCAACAAAGAGGAATGAACTACTGATAAATAAATACAACAACATCAGTTGCTCTCAAAAACATTTTGAGTGAAAGAAGCCAAACACAGAAGTACACATACAATATGATTCCATTTATATCAAGTTCAAGAATGTGCAAAAATGAGTCTATAGGGATAGAAATCAAAATAGTGGTTCTTCTGGTAAGAAAGAGATTAACTGGAAAGAGGGGCAACAAGGGAACTTTCTAGAGGCATGACAATCTACTATATCTCAGTTGGGGTGTTGGTTACATGAATGTATACATCTGTCAAAACTGTGAATTTTACTAGGTATATTTATACCCCAATTTAAAAAAATGTTGGCTCTCATGAGACTAGGTTTCTAATGTTCAGAAAATTACAAGGAAACACTAGAAAGTGTGAGGAAAGCTATGCACACATTAAATTGTATCAATCTATTGAGAAATTTGTAGAGTATAAAGAAAAATTCAGAAATAATATAACCAGTGTCTAAAATAGACTGTATGCATTAAGTTTTTAGGTGAGAAGAATTGGCCATTGGGAAAGGAATAGAAAATACAGCTATAAAAAAAGACAAAAGAGATTAATTTCTGTTAATGAAAAATCCAAATTAGGCATTAAAAACAGAGAGAATGTGGGCGAAGTTAAGACAGATAAGACTTTAGAGGTCAGATATTAAAGACAGAAATTTTTTTAAATTAAAGAATACAAAATAGAAAAGAATCAATATTCAATAATAGTTAAAATGTTCCTAGATATTTAAAAATCATTGATACTGGGAAATGAAAGCACTTACCTTGTCCTAGATAAAATGAGCATTAACCAACTCAAAAATACTGTTCAAATTCAAGGAAAAAGAGAATCCCTCAAATATGCAAAGGGAGAGTGAAAAAAAGATGAATTTCAAAGGGGATGAAATATGTACAATGATATGGAAAAAATTATGTCTTCTTTTTTTTAAATTAAAGTTTGTTGGGGTAACAATTGCTAGTGAAGTTACATAGGTTTCAAGTATACAGTTCTTTAATACAGCATCTATATATTATGTTGTGTGTTCATAAAAACTCATAGACACAATAGTTTAGTGGTTACCAGAGGGTAAGGGGGAAGGGGCTAGTAGATGAGGGTAAAAGGGATCAAATATGTGGTGATGAAAAGAGAACTGACTCTGGGTGGTGAAGATTATGTCTTCTTAAGCAACTGATATGACAATTCCTTTTTAGAAAGATTTTCCTTTTCTAGAAAATGTTTGATGAAAGTGGCATTCTAAGAGTAACAAAGCATCAGGGTTCAAGAGGCTAAGAGTTGTTGAGGAGGAATTGGCTCTTCTCAGAGAAGACAGCTAGGAATAAGGAAGATGAAACAATGGTAAGATTTCCCACTGATTCTGCAGAAGAAATGATGCAAGACAGAACACAAGAAAATGACATTCTTATAGTACTGGAAGAAAATTAGTTCCAGCTGTTATTTATATGCTGAGCAAAAATATCTTTTAAAAATGAAGATGAACAAAGATATTCTTAGAGAGAAAAAAACAGAATTTGTTTGTAGAAGACTTAAATTATAGAGAGTTCTTCAGAGAGAAATAAAATGATCACAGAGTGAAATTTAAAAATGCAAAAATAATTAAAGAGCAATCAAAAGAATAAATAGGTGTATACAAAACAATGATAGTAATAATAATGTTTTATGGGATTTAAAATATATGGAATGAGAAGTGCCAAGATGGCAGTATAGGTAAGCACTGTGCCTGCCACCCCTCATGGCCACATTAAAATTACAAATAAATTATAGAACAATTAACCTCAAGGATTATCTGAAGACTAGCTGAACAGAACCCCTATAACTAAGGATATAAAGAAGAAACCACATTGAGACTGGTAGGAGGGGCAGAGACATAAAATGGGCTGACCCCAAACCCACAAATAGTGGTTAAACATCAGGAGAGACAATTCCTCAGTGGAGATTCCCCTCTGAAGAGTGAGGGTTTCCAGCCCCACACCAGGCTCCCTAGCTGTAATGGGGTTCTGTGATGGGAAGAGGAGTCCCCACAACATCTGGCAATGAAAATCAGCAAGGACTCCATTCATCCCAGTGAGACAGAAGGTGACTGGAAACCCAGACATCCTCTTAAAGGGCCTGCGTGCAGACTAACTCACTTGCAAGCAATCACTCTTGGCTCCGGTGGAGAGACGGAACTCAAAAGGCACCAAAGACGTACAGGGAAAGGCTGAGTTTTGTGGCTATAGGGTAAGGGCCAGGGACAGCCGCCATTATCCCTGTGTAGCACTTTCCTCACATGTAGCCTACATGCAGGTACCATCTTTCCTGTGTTGAGTCCTCCCCAGCAGGGCCAAATCTGAGATCACATTGGCCTGGTGAACTCCATGCATACCCCACCCTAGTGACTCCCTGGGACCTTGCCCAACCCAGCTAGTGTGGCTTTTAAATTTGAATTTTTTTAATTTTGGTGAATTTTACCAAACATGCAAAAAAGAGTTAACACCCATTCTTCTCAAGCTTTTTCAAATAATTCAAGAAGATGCAAAAATCGTCATAAAAATATTTGCAAACCAAATTCAGCAATTCATTAAAAAGATCATGCATTACAATCAGGTGGGATTCATTCCTGGTATTCAAAGTTGGTTCAGTATCAATTACTGTGATGTACCACACAAACAAAATGAAAAATAAAAATCATATCATATCAATAGATGCAGAAAAAGCATGTGACAAAATCCAGCATCAATTTTTTGATAAAAATACTCAGCAAAGTGAGAATAGAGAGAACGTATCTCAACATAATAAAGGCCATATATGACAAACCCACAGCGAACATCAAACTCAACAGGGAAAAGCCAAAAGCATTCTCGTTAAGATCAGGAACAAGACAAAGATGTCCACTTTCACCACTTTTATTCAACATAGTATTGGAAGTCCTAAGCCACAGCAATCAGACAAGAAAAAGAGATAAAAGGCATCCAAATTGGAAAGAAAGAAGTAACTGTCATTTGCAGGTGACATAATGCTATTTTTAGAGAACCCCAAAGATTCCACCAAAAAACTGTTAGAACTGATAAATGAATTTAGTAAAGTAGCAGGATACAAATTAATATTCAGAAATTGGTTACATTTTCATGTACCAATAACAAACTATCAGAAAGAGAAATTAAGAAAACAATTCCATTTACAATTACATCAAAAAAAATATTTAGGAATAAAGTTTACTAAGGAAGTAAAAGACCTGTACTCAGAAAATTATAAGACACTGAAGAGATAAATTGAAGAATATACAAATAAATAAAACCATATATCATGCTCATGGATAGGAAGAATTAATATAGTTAAAATGTCCGTACTACCCAAAGCAATCTATAGATTCAGTGCAATCCCTATCCAAATAACAATGGCATTTTTTACAGAACTAGAACAAATAATCCTAGTATTTACATGGAATCATAAAAGATCCCACATAGCCATGGCAATATTGAGAATGAAGAACAAAGTTAGAGGTATCATGCTACTTGACATCAAACTATTCTACAAGGCTATAGTAATCAAAACAGCATGGTATTGGCATAAAAACAGACACATAGATCAATGGAACAGAATAGAGAATCCAGAAATAAACCCATGCCTATGGTCGTTTAATCTATGACATAGGAAGCAATAATATAAATTGCGGTAAATACAGTCTATTCAATAAATGGTGCTGGGAGAACTGGACCATCTCCTTACCCCATATATAAGAATAAATTCAAAATGAATTAAAGACTTAAATGTAAGACCCAAAACCATAAAACACACCTAGAAGAAAACATAGGCAGTAAACACTCAGACATTACACTTAGTAATATTTTTACTGATACATTTCCACAGGCAAGTGAAACGAAAGAAAAAATGAACAAATACAATGACATCAAAGTAAAAAGTTTTTGTACAGCAAAGGAAACTATCAACAAAAACAAAAATACATCCTACTGAATGGGAGAAGATATTTGCCAGTGATACATCTCATAAGGGGTTAATATCCAAAATTTATAAAAAATACTCATACAACTCAACACCAAAAAACAAACAATCCAATTATCAAATGGGTAGAGGACCTGAATAGACATTTTTCCAAAGAGACATACTGATGACCAATATACATATGAAAAGATGCTCAAGTCACTTATCATCAGAAAAACACAAATAAAAACCACAATGAGCTATCACCCCACACCTGTCAGAATGGCCATCATCAAATCAACAAATAACAGGGATTGGCGAGGATGTGGAAAAAAGGGAATGCTTGTGCACTCATGGTGGGTACAACCGCTATGGAAAACAGCGTGGAGATTCCTCAAAAAACTAAAAATAAATATACCATATGACCCAGCAATTCCACTGTGGGTATTTATCCAAAGAAAATGAAAACACTAATTTGAAAAGATACATGAACCCCTATGTTCATTGTATCGCTATTCACAATAGCGAAGAAATGGGAACAACTGAAACGCCCATTGATAGATGATTGGATAAAGAAACTCTGATACATTTATACAATGGAATATTATTCTGCCATAAAAAAGAATGAAATCTTACCATTTGCGACAACGTGGATGGACCTAGAGGGTATTATACTAAGTGAAATAAGTGAGACTGAGCAAGGCAAATACCATATGATCTCACTTACATGTGGAAACTAAAGAACAAAACAGACAAAACAGAAACAGATTATTCATAGATACAGAAAACAAACTGATGGTTACTAATTGGAAAGGGATTGGGGGGCTGAGTGAGAAAGGTGAAGGCATTAAGAAGTACAAATTGGTCATTACAAAATAGTCATGGCGATGTAAAGTACAGTATGGGGAATATAGTCAATAATATTGTGAAACCTAGACTTACTGGGGCGATTATTTCATACATTATATAAAAGTCTAACCACTACACTGTTCACTTGAAACTGATATAAAATAATATTGAATGTCAAGTATAATTTAAAAAATAGTCATGAAGCTATAAATTACAGCATAAGGAATAAGGTCAATAATAGTTTAATAACTACAATGTCAGATGGAT
This sequence comes from Rhinolophus sinicus, assembly GCF_057876585.1. Lineage (NCBI taxonomy): Eukaryota > Metazoa > Chordata > Mammalia > Chiroptera > Rhinolophidae > Rhinolophus > Rhinolophus sinicus. The sequence goes on from NC_142503.1 coordinate 89,046,932, forward strand.
AATAGACTTATAGGGGTTATCACTTTGTGAGGTATATAAATGTCTAATCACTATGTGGTTTTGTACACTTGAAACTAATGTAATGTATGTTAACAGTAATTGAAAAATAAAGATTTTTAAATTTAAAAAAAGCAAAGAAAGGGGGGTGTAGTGTATCCCAAATGAATGGATTCTATAATTAGTAAATAAAACTGTTTTCCTAAAAAGTAAAATATTCCAAAAATATATATGAAATGAAAATGTTGCAGCCGTTATGGAAGGCAGTGTGGAGGTTCCTCAAAAAATTATGAATAGAATTACCATATGACCCAGCAATCCCTCTCTTGGGTATCTACCCAAAAAATCTGAAGACATTTATCCATAAAGACATGTGTGCTCCAATGTTCATTGCAGCTTTGTTTACGGTGGCCAAGACATGGAAACAACCAAAATGTCCTTCGATAGATGAATGGATAAAGAAGTTGTGGTATATATACACAATGGAATACTATTCGGTGGTAAGAAAAGATGATATAGGAACATTTGTGACAACATGGATGGATCTTTAGAGTATGATGCTAAGCGAAATAAGTCAGACAGAAAAAGCAGAGAACAATGTGGTTTCACTGATATGTGGTATGTAAACCAAAAACAACAAAAGAACAAGACAAACAAATGAGAAACAAAAACTCATAGACACAGACAATAGTTTAGTGGTTACCAGAGGGTAAGGGGGGTGGGGGGTTGGAGATGAGGGTAAGGGGGATCAAATATATGGTGATGGAAGGAGAACTGACTCTGGGTGGTGAACACACAATGGGATTTATAGATGATGTAATACAGAATGTACACCTGAAATCTATGTAATTTTACTAACAATTGTCACCCCAATAAATTAAAAAAAAAAAAAAAGAAATTTAAATTCCACTAGGGCCAGTTCTTTTCTTGTCATGTTTATCCCTATTTGCCCAATGCCTAGATAACGTCTGGCCCATAGTAAATACTCAATATGTTCTAAGAATAAAATATTGGGGGGAAAAAAATGTCTCAATAATGCAAGGGGAGAAATGGAGTTAAGGTGTTTTAAGTTTCTAATAATACTAAGAAAATTGTAAAAGTAAGACAAAAATTATTTTAGACTGTAGTCTAAATAAAGGACTTCTATAAATAATAAAGAGAGAGGGGTAAAGCAACCCAATAGAAAAATAGGCACAATGACTTGTCTGGCACTTCATTAAAGGGCTGTTCAAATTGCTAATAAACATGAAAAGATGCTTAACTTTCTTAGCTATCGGGGAAATGCAAATTAACTCAGTAGAATAGATAAAAAAGGCAACAATGTGAAAAGTTGGTAAAGGTCAGCAACTCTCATATTGCAGGGTGTATTGTAAATTGTTACAACAATGTTGAAAATAGTTTGAAGGTGTCTAATGGACCTGAATGTACGAGTATGCTTACCTGATGATCTAGTAATTTCACTCTGAGATATGCAGCCATTTTCGTAAGATATGTTGTAAGGTATTGAGAGTCATGCAAAGGGAAAAATGAAGGACTCCTCCAAGGAAATATTAATTAAACACATTCGTATCATTGACTGAAATTTAAAGGTTTTCATACAAATCTCTCAGACTAGGAAGACAAAAAATAAGGATAGCTCAGGAACTGGAAATATAGGAGATGTCTTTTTTATAAACATATATGTGTGTGCATGCACACACACATCTTCTATGTCCATACCCATGAAATATTTATAAATATTATCATATAACATTTTAAAAGATAATCAATATATTCCAAAATAGGAGTTGTATAGAATATATTCAACTATATTCTGTTCCCTTAAAGGTATAAAACCAGAAATAATTAATAAAATACCCAGTCTCACCACCTGTAAATGTAAAAATCTGCTTTAAACTATTTTGAGTTTTATTAAATTCAGACAAAATTTCACAATACCTTTAAAATGACAAAAGGAAGACACTACATAGTATAGTGCTCAAAGGAAAATTCAGTTAAAAAATTAAATTAGTGGTAAAGAAAAGATTTGCACACATTAATAAAGCATTAAATTTCTGAAGTATGACAAAAATACAAACTAGTCAAAATTATAAATTAATGAAGATAAAACAAAGTGCTGCATATGACTGAAATTATTCTAATCAAGAAGAAAGGAAAACAGTATACATAAAAAATTACAAGAATAGAATAGAATAGAATAGAAAAATAATATTAAAATTTAGAAAGAATAGAAAAATAATATTAAAATTTAGAAAATTATTTAACTTTATGAAAATAAATTGGAACACCTGGAAGAAATTGTTGATTTTCCAAGAACCAAGAGTGATCACATAAAAGGGAGCAATATTTAATGATAAAAATTACCTAAGAGGAAATAGAGAATGTTTTTAGAGTGCAATCCTGCCCCACAAAGCATCAGAACAGAACTATTCAATAGGTAAATGCACTGTAGAATGGACAACTCCAACTTTATGTAAATTATTCTAAAACACAGGGAGATCTGAATTATTTTTATGAAGAGTGTCAGCATAGCAATGATACCAAAATCTGAGCAAGGGGATGTAAAAATGGAAAACTAAAGCCTCAGTTTTATGAATATTTGTGCCAACATCCAAAATAAAATATTGGCAAATAATATCCAACAACAGTCTATGACCAACAAATAGGATAAAGTTAATGTAATTTAGTATAATTATGATAAAGAGAAAAAAGTAATTTCCCCAGATGGTGAGAGTAAAAACTCTAATAAAATCCTGCTTCCATATCTGATAAAATTCTTATTAAACAGGCAGGAAGGGACCTTTACAATACCTTGTTGTATTTTTTCATTTAGAAAATGTTAATATTTATATAATCAGGACCATTTTAGAAGGGCATTTCTCACTTCAATATTGAAAATGCATATAACCCTTAAATTGGAACTATTACTTAATAGATCTGTGTTAACAAAGAAACTTTCATATTTGAAAAAGGATATATATGTATATAAAGATAGTTATTGAGGCCTTTTTTTTCACAGATTAATAAATGAAAGAAACTAAATGTTCATCAGTAGGGAAATAATTAAATTATAGTTTACAATTTGGCATAATAAAAAGTCATTTAAAAATATGAGGTAAAGATTTTCAAAACATGTTCACACACATTATTTATTTAGTTAAATATAAATTGTAAAGGAAACTAAAATATTCTAAGGGACTCTTATGACCACTGAATCTGAGAGAAAAAAGGTAAGTATCGGTGTCATGTAAGTGAAAATTCAACTTGAGTTTTAAAAAGTAACTTAACTCGTTATGTTGCTTTGTACAACTGAAACTAATTTAAAAAGGAAAAATTACTATAAACAATAAAAGTAACAGAGCTAAGATCTTAAAATTTCTTATTACAAGAAAAATAATTGTACTTATGTGGTGATGGGTGTTAACTAGACTTATTGTGGTGATCATTTTGCAATATATACAAATATCAAATCATTATATTCTACACCTGAATCTAATATAATGTTATATGTGAGTTATATTTCAAAAAGCTAAATTAATTAAATCAAAGACTTTTTAGAGGCATAAAATATTCCATTAAAAATACATTTTAATTCAACACATTTAAGAAATAATATAAAATTATGATTTTATACAGTGATTGTTTAGAAACAAGATAAAAGTGACCAAGATGACATTAAAAATGGAAAGTGATGGATGAACAGATACTAGTAAATGCAGTGACTGAAAAAAATGGGTAAAATAGAATGAGAGAAGGAAAGAGGCACATATACAGAGATGTTAAACAGCAAGAATTATTTCAAACTTGAGGAAATCACCAAAAACCAAAAAGACATTCACTTGAGGGAGTAACACAAAAACAGAGAAACACCATCAAGAGATATTCCCATTTTGTGAGTATTTTAGAATTTTATTCTGAAAACTGAAAGCTATGTACAGAACCCTGTATATGTGTGTGACTATCAACTTTTAATAGAGTTAAGTTAATCTGTAATGTGCCAGTTAAGATAATGACCTCACTTCTTATGGACTAAGCCTGTCAACATTTAGAGAAAATTCTAGAAAATCCTGAGGAATGTGAGGAGGAGTTTGTAAGCATTGTTAGAGCCTGTGTTTGTGAACTGACTAGATGATATTTATTGTCCCTTACTCGGAAAAGCTTCTCATATTTATTGATTATCTGTCTAATTAAAATGAATGTAGGATTACTTATTTTAATTATTGAAGTAATAGTGTTCATGTATTTGTCTCAGTGTAATGACTCTGTGTGTGTGTGTGTATGTGAGTGTGTGTGTGTGTGTACATTGTAAAATATAGATCCCACAGAAAATTTTGATGTTACATTTTCGCCTTAAACTGCCTCAGTAACCTTACCGAATAATTGCTGAAGTTTCACAAAGACAGATGTTAATCCACAATGGTCGCTCTTTGGTTGTCGTACCAGCGCAATGATGGCAGCTCTTCCTGGTTTTGATCGTGCTGATTTCCAAATCATCACAAAACACTGGGGCAATGGCTCTTTAAGTGTTGACCTATGAGATCATAGTATTTCTAGACTGTAATAAGATTGAGATTATTGATACTTATATACTTGGAGAAGAAGGATTTCATGGAAAAGGAAATAGCAGAAGAAGATGAAGGGAAAGTAAATTCTACCTAACAGCTAGTGAACACAGCATCAACCATGAAATTCTTAAGAGATTTCATAAATAGGAGGTAGTTATAGTTACTGCTATCTTCTTACAAATGAGCTGGCTGTTCCACAGAGAGGTTAAAGACTTGCCTAGGAACACACAGCTGGTAAGGTGCAGAGCAGGAATTGGAAACCAGCTCAGCTCTAGAGTTCGTGTGTTTAACCATGATACTATACTGTCTCTCAAATGGGAGCAGTCTTTACAATGAGACCAACCTGGGGGAAAATAATTTGTGAAGAAAACTAAAAGGCTGTGGAGAAGCCAGTAGGCCAGAGAGTCATTCATGCTTCACACTCATAACCATTCTCTAAAAGAAACACGTGCAAATGTTCTGGCTTGTCTATAGCCAACTTATTACCTAGCATATTTAACTTTAAATAATATAAGAAAATCATTTTTATGTTTTTCTCTTATTCTAGGACATTTTCTCTATTCTAGGACATTGCATTGGGAACTCTTATTCCGTGTTGCAGAATTTCTTTCAGATACATAATTGCACATAGGTGTCCACAGTATAGCTATGGAAAATGCTCAAACAATGGTCAAAAATAACTTGACCACCAAAGGTCTATAAAACTCTTACTCTCGTGTATAAAAAAAGTAAAGAAAAAGTTGTTATATCTTGTGACCTTTTAAAATATAGAAAGTTTATAAATATATATATGTCTATGTATATATAATTTATATTTTAATAACATTAACTATTTCCTAAATCCTTAAGTCTCTAAAATTTTTTGTTATCAATGAAAAGTTTGTTTAAATAATGACGCAAAGTAAATGATTATTTTGGGCTTTTGAGTGAAAGACCAAAAATTTCTAAGAAAAGATTTTTAAAGAAAGATAATATACATGCAAAGTATTATCCCCCAGTACTTGCAATGGGAGCCATTGAAGCCAATCCCTAGTTGAGAATTTTATTTTACATAGGAAGCTGGTTGGTTTGGTTAAATGTCACTGATGTCAATTAGGCGAGTGATGAGGGAAAGAAATACCCGCTGAGTGGGGAGCAAGATGGTTATCAGGACTTGAGCAGATTGTTCAAAAAAGTTACAGAGGAAAAACTTTGCAGGAGTGTGGACAAGATGACCCAGGAAGTCGTAGGGCCTCATGAACTCTGCTCTTTGGACTTGCTTTGCCCGCATTGTTATTGTCTGCTCTTTGGTCTGTGTTATTCCAGGCTCCCCATGGAGCAAGGCCCATCAAGTTAAATTTGCCTGTAGATTATTCCCATGCCAAGATAGCTTTCCCAATTCCAGTCTAGACCAGATTAAAAGTGTAAAACACAAGGGGGAGGGTGCATTCAACCCATTTTCTTTTGTGCTTCTAAGGCTTGGAAAAACTCCAGGGCACTGTTCTGGACACGGTAAACAATACCCCAAACCACAAATTGATAATGGATTTCATGACTTTTAGGTACATCACAAATTTAAGGAATTAGAGTGGTTGCTTGCTTTCTGGAAAATGGCAGTTGGACACGACTCTGGTTCAATATAACACGAAAATTAGTTTGTGTGAGAACACAGCATTCTCTGTAGTAAGTTTTGTTCCTGGCAAAGGAATATATCATGTAGCTGGCTTGATCCCCTTGCCCATCTGGAGGGAGTGGTAACAAAAATGTATGTGCTGGAGTCTGCGTCTCTAATGTTGCCATGTTTTCTTTTCAAACATCCTATTTCTTTAAGGGGAACAAATGTTTTCTCCACCAAGGCCCCCTCTGCCTCCCTCCTGACTGCTCGGATTTCTGCCTGCCTTTTGGTTACCGTGCGGCTGGTGATTTCTCAGGGTCCCAAAGGAGGACTCACACTAGCTGTTAGGACTGAACAAACAATCCCAGCCGAAACCAGAACAGAATCTCAGTGCACTGCTTTCACCATCACGCTCTTCAGCTCCGTTTCAGTTTTCCCTGCCAGACGAGATATAATATCAAACATTGAGGTGCTGCCAAACTCAGCAGTAACACAGACTCACAATAATCACTGCCTCTGGGTGCCAGGCCTTGTACCAGGCAGCTTACTCCAATCACACTACATTTAATCTTTGCAATAATAATAGAGGGTCAGCCTCACCACTGCAGGTTTACATTCAAGAAAATGGAGGTTTAGAGACCAGAGAAGTTAAGGAAACTGTTCACGGTCATGTCCTGATAGTTCCATGATGTGTTGCTCATAGCTTTCTCTTTTTCTTGTCCTAAAAAAGAAAAGAAAAAAGAAAAGAAAAGAAAAGAAAAGAAAAGAAAAGAAAAGAAAAGAAAAGAAAAGAAAAGAAAAGAAAAAAAATTGAGTTACTTCTTATCTCGACCCTGTCTATCTTTCTTTCACTCTGAGTGAACTAACGTTTGTGGAGCCGCTGCTACCTGATAGGCTTTGTGCCAGGCCCCGGAGAAGGAGGAGGACAGAGCAGGCCCATCCTGACTGAATGGAACTGTTCTTTCCAACCCCATCTGTTAACACTCTCCACATGCAACAAATGTTCCAGCCACACCGTATGGCTGGGAGTTGCTGACTACTTCAGTTTCCCTCACCTCTGTTGCTGTGTTCTTGTCCCTGCCAGAATGCCCTGCCCTGGGCGCCTCTGCTTGGCCAGCTCCTTCCAGACTCTGGGCACATATCACTGTTCCGTGCACCGACATGTGTTCATATCCTTGAACCCCTGAGGTGGAGTCAGGTCCTTTTCCTTTATATCAAGGCTCCGCTAATGGTGCTCTGCAGATCAAATACTGCGATGCCTATCCGTTTGCGTATTGTCTACAGAGGCTGCTTTCACGCTACAGTGGCAGAGGTCAGTAATGACCAAAGGGGTTGGCAAACTTTCTCTGGGAAGGGCCGGGCCAGATAATAAATATCGTAGGCTTTGCAAGCCCGATGGTCTCTGTCATGCAGATGCTGGGGATATAAGGAAGGCCAAGTCTCTATCCGTGAACACTACAATGGCCACTAAACCTAGCTTAGTGGATCACATTGCTCAGCAGTTATTTTAGAAGTCAGAGGTTAGTGTGTGGATGGCTGGGGATGTAAGAGGGAGGCTGTACTGGAGAAGCAAGAAGATCGCGCTGAGAGGAGACCATGTGCTATCTTTACTTGTCACCACCTTCAAGTGGCTTATCCTCTATCTGTGAAATCTCTCATACACAGTTTAGAGAAACTTGGAACTCAAAATAATGGAATACTTATAGATTTTTTATTTATCTATTCATTTATCCACCTAAAAAGCGTTTAATGAGCATCTGCTGCTTCTAGATTCCATAGTGAGAAGTGAGTGCACAACAGTGAATAAGACAAGTCTTTGTCCTTGAGAGACCCTGAATAGTGTGAATTTCATACACTCATTAAAGCTGTAGAAAGAAAAACTTTTAAAATTAGTTGCATATTTGTCTCATTCACATGCCAAAAAAGCCTCCTACTTTTAGTAATTTTGTCGTAAAAAATCTTCTGTCTTTTTTCACTTCTATAGATAATTTTTGTAGCTTTTGACCATGTTCTCTTTCAGCTTCTGTTTTTTTGGATTCACTCTCTTCCTGGAATGATTGTCCTATCTCTCTTACTTTTAATTATGTAGAGTATACGAGGACTGACAATTAAGTTTGCAAATTTGCCACTGTGCACTTACATTGGCAGCACTGTACAAACAGCTCAGTAAGGTTTCATAACCTTGGTATGTCAGTGTCTCACAGCTGTGTTCGTGTCGACGTGTGACAGTGTCTTGCTGAGTGGCGTTCATTATTGTTTTTGTGTGATTTTGTGCGCCGTCGTGAGAATGTCTGAGCTTGAATTAGAGCAACAAACAAACATTCAATTTCTGTTAAACTTGGCAAGAGTGGAAGTGAAATCAGGGACATGTTAGTCCAAGTTTATTGGGATAGTGCCATCAAAAAAAATGGCAGCGTACAAATGGATTAAACATTTTTCTGAGGGGAGAGAATGAGTCACTGATGAAGAGAGGTTAGGGCGGCCAGTAACAAGCAGTACTGATGAAAACTGCAAAAATTCCTCGAATTATGTGTCAAAAATGTCAGCTGACTCTGAGAAGCATAGCAGACCAAGTAAACATTGATAGAGAAACAGTTAGGAAAATCTTAACTGAAAATCTTGGCATGAGAAAAGTGTGTGCAAAAATGGTCCCGAAGGAGCTCACCGATGCACAAAAAGCAAAGGAGAGTCGCAGTTTGCCAAGACCTTTTGGAGAGGCAAGACGATGTTTGGGGCCATGTTATGACTGGTGAGGAAACATGGCTGTACCAATATGACCCAAAAACAAAGCATCAAAGTGCATAATGGAAGTCAGCCAATTCTCCACAACCAAAAAAGTCCCGTCAGTCCAATCCAGGTTCAAAACAATATTGCTAACCTTTTTTGATATCAGAGGCATTATTCATTATGAATTTGTACCAACTGGACAAACACTTAACCAAGTTTACTATTTGGAGGTGCTGAAAAGTCTGCATGAAAATGTTAGATGAAAACGACCTGAACTTTTCATGAACAATTCATGGCTCTTGCATCACAACAATGCACCAGCTCACACAGCACTGTCTGTGAGGGAGATTTTAGCCAGTAAACAAATAACTGTATTGGAACACCCTTCCCACTCGCCTGATCTGGCCCCCAATGATTTCTTTCTTTACCCGAATGAAGATAAAGGAAATATTGAAAGGCAGACATTTTGATGACATTCAGGACATCAAGGGTAATAGATAACAGCTCTGATGGCCATTCCAGGAAAAGAGTTCCAAAATTATTTTGAAGGGTGGACTAGGTGCTGGCGTTGGTGCATAGCTTCCAAGGGGAATACTTCGAAGGTGACCATAGTGATATTCAGCAGTGAGGTATGTAGCACTTTTTCTAGGATTAGTTCACGACCTTAATTGGCAGACCTCATAGGCCTGCATGTTGCACACATGTTCTCAAGTATTTCCACAGTGGTTTCAGATCCCTTTTGTGGATTGTGACTGATAGAGAATATATCTTGCTTGACTCTGCTTATAAAGGTTCCTAAGACTCCCTGTGTTTTAATTCTTTAGTCCGGCTACTATCTACTTATAAAATGTAGGTGGAGCTCATAATTATAGAGGTGATGCTACAGAATTTCTCTTCTCAGTAATCTATGAAAATTAAATGAATTTTAGAACTTGCCCTTGAAGACAACTTTCACCCAAAGATGCACCTATTTATTTCAATCCTTTGCTTCCTGTCCATAAAGCAATATCTTCTTTGTGAAAAGCATCTCTGCTGTGGTTTCAGCCACATCCCCTTTCCTAGGTTGAATACCATCAGGGAGTTTCTTAAAACATATTTGACTATTGGTGCTGCATGGGCACTTACCGCTTGGGACAGACACTGGCCTTGGATGGCTGGGGTGGCATAACTGTGTCTGACATTCACAGTGGCTAAATCTTAGTCCTGCACCTCAAAAAGAAATAAAGGGACATGATTACTATAGGAGGTTTTTTTGTAAAGTTTTTTTTTTTTTTTAATTTTTCAACTCACTGAAAAAATCAGAAATATTCAATTCTATCTCCAGGTATATAAAAGGAAACAATGTTATTCCTCTCCCCCATACCTTAACCCATTTCACTGCCAAAAAGTAATTAGACCTTAAAATTTATCTTTTGTGCTCTCTATCCCCTTCTTTTTCATCATCTTCTTCCTCCATCAAAATACTCCGATTTGGGGATCTCTTTAAGATTCTATGATCACATTCAAAACACTATGAAATATTTATTTGCAGATCCTTTCCAACTCACTTTAAAATATTATGAAAGTAATAATCTCTTTAATTAGAACTAGAAAAGTTCAGCAGATGAACTAGTAGTGAAGATTACTATATTTTTCTTCCTACTACCTGCTACTGGTAGTTGTTAAAACTCTAACATCCAATGGCCAAAGCCTCCTACTCCAGGAAGCTTCCCATGGTTTCTCCTGTATCCTCATATTTTCACTCAGCATCTCTCCCACAATACACTGCATGGTTGTCATATTTGAATCTGTTTTTTAGAATTACTTAAATACATTTTAGATGCATTTGTTATATTCATTTATTCAATAAATATTTATTGAGCACTTAACTGTGTGCCAGACCCTAGACCGTGTTCTGGGTACTTAGGATATAGTGTTGAACAAGGTATCTGTCCTCATGGAGCTCACATTTCAGTATATGTCTTTGTATTATAATGGTGTTGTCTGTGTAAGGATAGGGGCTCCTCTCCATATTTAACGCCTTGTGTTTTACTTTATGACACATAGTAAATTAATGTCCCATAAATGCTAATAGTAGTTTGGCTCCCACTATGGTTTTTGCCACCTGCAATCATTCCACATTCTTCTGATAGCAGTACCCTGAATATTTCTTGGGAAGTATACAGAGAGGCCTTGTGGTATAGTGGTTAAGTATTAGTCTCTAGAATCAGACTGTCTGTGCTGAAATCCGGGGGGCAATTTATCAGCACTATGACCTTGATCAAGGTACTTCGCTTCTCAGTAACTCAGTTTCCTCCTCAGCAAAGTAGCGGCAATAATAGAACCAACCAGCCTCACGGGGTTGGTGAGTAGTAGATGACCTAACATTTATAAGGTGCTTGAGCTTTTGCCTGACCATAGTGAAACACAATAGAACTATTTTCTATTGCTATTATTATTAAATAATTTCGCTCCTCTGAGAGCCGTGTTTTGCGGATGGTCAGTCAGCCTTCCTCCCCACATTCTAAGGGCTGGATACATGACTCTTCCCCAAGAATTTAAATCTGGTACTTTTGTCATCCTAAGGGCAGTTCCCTAAAGAGTCTCTCTGTTTGTTCCCGCTACTTAGGACTCCAGAGCTGCTCTGGTTGCTGACCTTTCTAAGCCTTGATCTTCAGCTCCCCATGGATTTCAAGACCTACTTCATACCCTAACAGTAAAATCTCTCTTTTCTTAAGTTAGCCAACATCTGTATCACCTGCTTGCAGCCAAAGGCCCTGGAAGCTGATGTGACACAATGGGTCATTGTGGTCCTCATTTGTGCATTGGATTACAGTTCCCCTCACAGAGTAAGTGACCGTTTCACCTCATCTTCTTCAATTTAGAGGGCGGGTTATAGAGCCAAACAATTGTAGTGAAACATTCCAGTGCTCACCCAGTATTGCAATTCCTTTCGCTCTTTCAAATGTTTGAAACTTTGACCCTTACTTTACCCTATCAGAAAAGACTTCTGTGCAATCCAACACTGAAAAGTTTTTAATTTGTACCAAGATTTTGAAGGGAACTATAATGTTCAAACATAGTCATTGTTTGGGTTTATTTTTCCCACTGTCTGTGGGGAAGGTAGGAGTCCAGCAAACCTGAGGCCCCACAGATACCACCTACATGTGAGTGTACCTGGTATGTGACATTTGTCACAGGCTGATCTGGTAACTTCACCCAATATAATGGAGGGGCTGGAACTCTCTCTTTTCCTCACTGACCCTGCATTTTCCCAAAGTTAAGATTACTCTTACATTAGTGATCTGAGGAACTCCAAGAGATTGTTTGTGAGGAAAAATTTCAGGTTCATGATCAAATTCTTTACTTTTGGGCAAGGGTCCTCAGAATGGGTGATAATGGTTTCACTGACTCTCTTAGGAGACTATTAAGGGGGAAATTAGAGACTGACTCTATTAATTTCCTATTGCTGCTGTAACAAATTACCAGAAACCGTCTTAAAACAACACAAATGTATTTACATCTTATAGTTCTGAACCTCATAAGTCCTAAAACCAAGTTGTTGGCAGAGTGTTTTTTAATGGAGGTTCTCGGGGAGGATCTGTTTTCTTGCCTTTTCCAGCTTCTACTGGCTATTAGCAATACTTGGTTTATGACCCCTTCTTCCACTTTCAAAGCCAGCAAGGTAGCACCTCCAAATCTCTCTCTCTCTCTCTCTCATCTCTGCTTCCGTCATCACACCATCACATTTCCTTCCCTGACTCTAACTCCCCATCCTCCCTCTTTCCTTTATAAGCAATTTTTTTACATTACATTGGGCCCACACAGATAATCTAGCATGAGATGAAGACATCTGGAGATGGGGACACCCCCAAATCCTTACCTTAATCACATCTGCAAAGTCCCTTCTGCCAAGTAAGGTAACATTCACAGGTCTGGGGTTTAGGACATGGATGTCTTTGTGGGGCCACAATTCTGCCTTCCCCAGGCTCCATTCCAGTGGAAAGCCAGATGAGGAAGTGTGCAGCTGTTGACTACAAAGGGGTTACTGAACATAAGGGAACCCAAAATCATTCACCAATCAGCAGCCCTACCCTTTACAACTTCCTGCATGTCTACATTGAAGAGTGCCAAACGATCCAAATGCCCTTCAGTAATTACACACACACACACACACACACACACACACACGCACACGCACAGTAAAAGTCTGTTGCCATTTATCACATGGCTGTAGTATCTCACAGACAGTGAAGCATGTACATTACCAGTCATCCTGTCCTGCATGCTCCGTGCAGGTGACATTATTGTTACAAACCATGTGAGCATTTATGCAGAGACAGACGTCTGAAGAATGTTCACAGATATGTTGAGCCTTGCTTTATCCTGAGTGGTAGGATTTGGGGTTATTTTTACAGTTCTGTTTGATATCTTTTTCAGTCATTTTAAGGTTTTAATAATATCTTTCTTTCATAAACAATACAGCTTTTTTAAAAGGCAGAAAATTTAGGAAGCAAGAGAGCAGAAATACCATTTTCGTGTAAAAGAGTTGAAGTGCTATGGATTGAAGTCTTGGCATTGGGTAAAAGAGGGGGCAGGGTCAGAGGGAGAGAGACGGCATGGACGTGGCAAGGGTGAAGGAGCTGCCGGTGGGCACCAGGGAAGCAGGGGCAGCAGAGCTAGGTTTGGCAGCTGCAGCTAGCAGTCATGCCAAGGAGAAGTGGACTAAAGCATGAATGGAGAGAGTTGGGTCTGGATAGGAGTCAAGCCAGACATCAGATGGGGAAAGAGCAAAGATATTTGAGTTAGAGGCATGCAGTGGGGTCAGCGTGGTAGACAGAACTTTCTGCTCCTGTTCCAGGATTACTCCAGATCCTCAGAAATGAGATCAGAAAAGGTACTGAGTGTTCTGTTTTTGCATTTCTATCCCTATATGATTGACAAGTCATTGGTCATTTGGAGAGCAGATGGGAGGGGAAAGAACAGGGAACTGGGTGTGTAAAGTGCAGAAAAATTATATGTGTGGGATTACGAGCCAAATAAAACTTCTGCGAAACTTAGGGAACCAATGTTCAGTGATAAGCGTGATCTGGAGCCAATGGGAATGCCCACAGTCTTGTCCACGTCTGCCAGGTGACAGGGGCAAGTAGATTGATGGCTTCATGGACTCTAGTTTCTGTACTTCAGCTTAATGCCTATTTGTTGTATACCTTATACTCATAGGTTATACAGTAGGAAAACCATAATTTCAAACAAAAACCATGTTTTACTGTCTTCAGATGGTATGAAACTACAAAGAGAAGCCAGGAATGAGATTCTGAATAATGATAATTCTAGCAACAGCAGTGCTACTTTTCATGTGTTATCCACCACAAATCCCACAGAGAACAGGATAAACAGCAAGTAGTTCTGGTGTTCAAACTCAGATTGCCATTGGTTCTAGTTTTTTAGGGCTTCAGTCCTACTTAGTGGCATGTTCAACACACAGAGCCAACTTTTGGTGGTTATGTGGTGCTACCTGGTGCGTGATGACACAGTGGCCACCACTTTTCTGAGATGGGCTGCTAACCTGGATTCAGTAGTTCCTGTGATGTTGTAGTTTTGATTTTGTGCCTCTGTGTATCCCTCAGAGGAGGCTCAGTGCTGGCAGCGTGGCTTGGCTGGCATAGACCCTCCGCAAGCCATGGCAAACTCTTGTTCCCATTCCTTTCTGTTTCTCCCATTTCCTTCCACCTCAACCAGACCCATTATCACATTTGGCCTAAGTATATGCGAGGGGGGAAGGGTAGCCAAATCCCACCTGGCACGTTTTTCTTCTTCCTTGTACCAATCAAAGTTGTACCAATACATTTATTTGTGTGGTTACTTTAATATATGATTATAGGTTTCACAAGGCAAGTAAATCTGTCTGTGCTTGGTCACGACTGTATACCTGGTCCTTAGCATGTACCAGGCACGTATGAGAAATACACTGAATACTCATTGAATAAATGAGAGATGTCAAGGCAAAAGGCTAATTATGCCATCACTACACTGTGTGGCATGGACAAGATGGTTTAACTCACAAGTTACTTCCTTCCCTGCCAGGAAGGGATTGGCCCGTGAGGCAATTATAGCTGCATAACATAAGAAATCCTGTCATTTTAGCGGGAAGGAATTTCAGGTCAGAGCAGTTTAATTACTTATTGGAGGATCTAAGGCACTCACCGCTGAGCCCATTTCATAAGAATAGAGGTTGAGTCCGTCAGGGATGGACTTGGCAAAAGAATCGGATCGGTTTGGCTTTCAGGCCAGGACTCCATTCATTAGATCCTGATGTTTCTGGCACAACATTAACCAACAATCACATCGCAAGCCTTCTTTTCTGATTGCGTAGGCTAAGAAATTAATCTTAACAGTTTGAACAGATAATGAGTAGATGAACCCCAGTTGGAGAAGTTTATTAGGAAAGAGTTGGCAGTAAAACAAATAACCTCCTCCTTAATCCCTGAAACCAGGCGACCATCAAACTGTACGTCCTCGGTGATGAAGCTATTCGGGCTGCTGCCTGTAAACTTTCCCCTCTGCCTTTGCTCCTGCTCTCCAGAGTGATTCATGTCTGTAAAGATGCTGCTGCTCTGAGGAAAACGTGAGTCTCTCTGATGACAGTTGTTGCCACAAGACAAAAGCATTTTTAGAATTATTGCTATTATCTCATGTGAGAGATGCTGACAGTGCCTCTTCATCTTGCCCCCATAATCCCATTAGATTTCAGGAACTTTGCAAGGGCAGCCTTGAGGCCATGGCTGAGATAAAGTACTTTCAGGAATGTTTCTTTTCTGCAGCTAGAATTGTGATTCATATTTCAAGGGATTTGTAAAAACAGATCCTGTCCACAAACGATAGAAAGTCCTGGAGTTGCAACAAGGTAACAAGGACTTCAGATGTCATCAAATTCTTTTCCCTTCCATGTAAATTGCATGCAAAGAAAAGATTTTATGGAGAGAGACAGAGACAGACAGACATAGAGAGAGAGAGCGAGAGCGAGAGCGAGAGCGAGAGTTCCCTGGGAAAAACAACTTTGTAACTTTCCTAATAACCTTCTATTTGTCCCAGAGTCTTGTGGTACATCCTATAGGAGTAAACATGAACTTTTATCATTCTATTACTGCCCTTCCCATGAGGAAGTCTCTGCAAGGGCAAGTGGCTAAAGCCTGTGCAAGAATTTATTGCTATCAGTATGTATTACTCCTTCTGTCCCATTTGTTAGCAGTGTTTTTTGTTTTTTTATTGCAGTGCATATGTGGATGTCATTTTTCAGATTTCTTTTCAGCTACAGATACATATAATTTAATATAGGGGAATGATCCAGAAGTTATATAAATAATACAACCAAGTCTTGGTTATTTGATCACTAAAGTCCCAGTATTTGTATGATCCTATACCTAGCTTCCCTCAGGTTGCTCAGTTATTCACCATTTGATTGCTTTTAGGCATTCTAATTGGGGGCAGAGAACAGAAGAGAAGCAGGGTGATTTCTTTTTATTTTATTAATTTAATTTTTATCACCTTCTTGTAAAATGCTTATTGTGAGCAAGGAAGTCATTATGCTCTGAAGGGATGATGAGAGAAAAAAATAATGTGAAGAAAAAATATCCAAGAGCTTATAATATTGTAACATAAATACAAAGCAGCTAAGGGTAATATAGATAGGTGTCATCATTTCTGGCTGGGATGAATTCTTATAGAAGATAAAATTGGAACTGGGTATTAGAATCACATTACATACTTATAAAATAAAAGGAAAAGGAAAAGAAAGTCCTGAAAAATATTTGGTGGTGATGGTGTTAGGAAGGGTGGAAGTCATCATGGTGACGGTGGTGGTGGTGGTGACAGTGCTGATATGGGGGTAGTGGTGGCAATGGTGGTATAGAGGGTGTTGGTGGTAGCAGGAGTGGTGGTGGTTGTAATGACGGTGGTGAAGGTATAGGTGTGGTGGTAGTGGTAAGGATATCTGTGGTCTCATAGTGATGATGTTGGAGACAATTGTAGTGACAGCGCCATAGGTGGTGATAATGGTGGTAATCATCATGAGGATAGTAGGGATGGTGCTGAGGAGAATGTTCCTTTTCAGGGACACTTCCAATTATCTATAGAGATTTTCCACCAGGGGACAGAGAGGAGAGACATGATGTGATGGCAGGTGAGGAAAGTGAAAAGAGACCACTGCCATCCCTAAGGAAAATTCACCGTTGTTTGTGCTGTCTCACTACCTAGTTTCACAGCACAGTTCCTCTTTGAGAGAAATCTCTTTGTGTTATGAGTCAGACACATCATCTTTTTTTCAGTAAATGTTCTAAAATGCTAGTTTGTATTTCCAAGTACCAGTAAATGGTTTCAGCAGATGGCTATACCTTAAGAGTGGGTAAGTAAATCTTAACGCAAAGGTGTTCTTTCCAGTTGTGTATAATGCCGATTGCTTTGTGAAAACTATAAAAAAGGGAGCTTTTGAAGTGTGATTAGCTTCATTGCCAATATATTTGTTAAGTTCTTACAGAAAAGACATTACCTAAGTTCTTTGTCAGTTCAGAGAGAACAGTGTTTAATCCAAAATGTGCAGACTGATGCCAAGGAAAATGTTCCCAGTGGAGACTGGAACTGCATTGGCTCTGCATCATTATTGAACTCAAATATGGAACACGATGTATTTCATTCTAGGAGGGAACTGAAGGCATGTTCCATGCTTAAGTGAAAGTTGGTCTCTTTCTGCCTCAGTCTCTTTCTCCCTCATTTTATCAAAATTTAACATCTCTCTATTTCTAATATCCCTTGTCTAATGCAGGTTCTCCAAGGAGAGAAAAAAAAGCCCAACATGACAATATTTTCTAGCAACTGTCATTTGTGTGACTGTAATAAAGGGGTAAGAGTTGATTTGCCGTCTCGTGTCTCCTCCACAGACCCACGGCTGTGTGCACGAGGTGTTGCTGATGTATTTCCAATAGCAACATCTGGCTCTCTGGCAGCCTGCTATGCTGACCCATTGACGGCTCTAGAACTTTTCAGAAACTGCTGGATGGTTTGGCCAGAATATGTCAAGGCCATAGAGTTTTTTGTTCATCCCCTTGGGTACTATTTATCTGTCAGTCACATTTCATTCTGAGGAATTTACTGTACTTGTCTGTGTCTATTTGAAATGAATAAGGAAACTCCTCATTAAAGATTGGGATTTATATAGCCCAAGTGGGAGTATTCCCAGTGCTGTATTTAGGGTAGTGGAGGAGCTATGCTATTGGTTGGATTGTCCTGAAAATGTCAGTTTTCCCAAAGATGGTCTCAGAGTGTTATACATCCAATAGAAGCCAAGATGAGGGCATTTTTTTCCAGGGGCTTATGGGGTGGGGGATGTGTGGAATCATTACTAATAGAAATTAAATTTTAGGGATTTATGTCTAAGTTCTTGGGGGAGAAAGTTCCTGGTGGAGAAACAAAGAAGGACTGAAATCCAATGGAAAAGAGCCAGACAATATGAAAGAGGAAAGGGAAAGGCAGAAGGAAAGCAAGTGGGGTTATGAGACCAGATATGGAAATTGAAGTTTGAAAAGGGAGAGAGACTATTGAACATGAGACTGAGATGAGTCAAGAGAAAATCCAATGTTGAGGTAACATAAAGTGGTGGGCTTTGAGAAGAGAAGCAGAGAGAAAACAAAATTCTGGCTTAAGACAAACTGTTAAAACATAAGGAAGAGACGTCTGGAAAATTGGAAAAAGTATTTTAACAAGGAAAAGATACATGGGAAATGAGGAAAGATTTATCAGGCTGCAAAGGAAGGAAACAAATGACGATTAATAAATTCATTAAATTAGATATTACATTATAGTGAATCACATTTTAGGCAGAAGGTAAATTCACATCTTGATTTTGAGAAGATAATCTATACAGATAACATTAAGAATGTGTATTTACTCACTTGGGTGAGTGATTTTCTCCTTGGTTCAGTTGCAAATGAGAATATCCACATGGAAATAAAATGCCTTCTTGGAGTAATGTGGAAAGGGAATGAATAGTACTGAAAGTGCAGTGTGGTTTACTCCATGTACAGATTTATGACATTAATATTCATTATTATAATAGCAACCAACACTTATATAGAGCTTGCTGTATGCCAGGTACTGTTCTAAGCAATCTTGATACATCAGCTCATTTGATCCTCAGCAACAAACCTATGAGGTAGGAATTGTTTAATTACCCCCATTTATGGATGAGGAAACTGAGGCATAGACAGGTTAAGTAACTTGTCCAAGACACAAAGATGGTAAGTGATAGAGTGGAGATTTAAACCCAAGCAGCTCAGCTTCAGGGCCTGTTTTCTAACACTCTGAGAGTCGATGATGAAGACCAAGCTTTCACGGAGAGATCCCTAACCCATGTGCACATAAAATGAGACTAATATACTCATTTTCATGCACAGATAATGGGAGGAAACTTTCTAGCTTGCAGGCGTTGGGCTACAGCTATTGCTATCTTCCCTGCTCCCAGTGAATGTTGTTTAATCAGCATGAAAAGCGGATGTAGCTTGGATAGTACCACATAAGAGCCACAGATTTTGATGTGGTAAACGAGGGAAACATTGCTTTGTTAAAGCTTATATAATGTGTAGAAATAAATGGTTCTGCTATCAACCCCCTCAGTTAAAAGGCCATCAGTGCTTCATTTTTTAATTAAGTGATTATGGAAGCCCTCAAACAAATGACTAAATCTGCATTGCTTATTATTACTCATTTCCAAAATGGCTAAAGTATCTATACTAGCGGGAGATGGTGGTTTGTTGACATAATTTGTAAAGTCCTTTAAAACTTTTAGATAACAGGCCTCGTAGAAGTGCAAAGTATTATTCTCATTTACGGTCCAGCCAGATTTAACAAAAAGCCCGAGCATCATAAACCTGCAGACAGAAGGAGTTCCAGGGGGAAAAATAGAGGCTTGCTCATAAGCCAGCTGTGCAGAAGGCTGGACTCCAGCTTCCCATCACGGGTGTGCAGCCCAAAGAATGTTGGCTGCCTCTAGGGCCAGCTGGCTCCCAGGGACTATGCTCCTGGAAATCCTGAGATGTCTGTGCAGGACTCCAGCAAATAGAATTTTGGTTAACAGAGGAGCAAGCTCATCAGCCAGATTCGAGTCAAGCTGTTTTTTAAAAGCTCGCTAACGTTTAACACGTGACCACTGGGTTGTCAAATGGGGCTTAAAATTCCTGTCTTTTACAGTTATTGTTAGGCTTTAGTTAAATAATGGATACAAAGCACTTAACCCAAAGCTTGGCCTAAACTGAGACCTCAACGGCTGGCTTGCTGTGGTGTTGGGGGTTTTGAAGTTCCCTTTCCAAGATCCTATGCCCTTGGTGCCACCTTTACCTTTCGCTCCATCTCGTCTTCATGGTTCATGATTGTATATGACACACAGGGACAGATTCTTTCCCAGGAAGTTGATGGCACATTACAGCATAATGGCAGGGTGATGTAGCCACTGCACATGCCTAACTTGCTTGATAGCCGCAATGGTGGTTTCTTACCACAATCCTTTGAGAATGGAGCCAAGGAGGTCTCCAATTCTAGAAGGGCAGTGGGGCAAACGGCTTTCCCAGAAATGCCCTCTACCTCCCCTGGCAGCCACCTTGGGTGGCCAAAAGAAACTTCTCTCCCTTCCAAAAACTTTGTGAGTGATGTTTAGTCCCGTGACCAGACCCTACATCAATGCCAAAGCAGGCTGGTGTGGCTGGTGGCCAGCGCTCCTGCTGGTTGCTAACTGAAGGAGGCATCACCTGACATTCCTCAGATTTTTCTGGCATGCACTCAGGCCAGCCTGGGTCAGAGGGCAAACCAAGAGGAGTTAACAAGGTTCAAAACTCAGTCAAACTGGTCTGCCTGTTAGATCCAGTGATTCCTCATTGTCCCCAAGTTCTCTTTACCCCAATGACCTAGAGAGACAGTAATGCTTTTTTCTCTCTCTCTTTTTTTTTCCATTAAAAGTTCACCAGCATTCAGCTAGTTCTTCTGTAAAGAGGGTAAAAAGGAGCTCCTGGCAAACTTGGAATAGCTTGTATAGTTTAAATAAGAACAGTCTCCCATATAACATGAAGTAAAATTTTGAGGCAAAACGTGAAGTAGATTCTTTGGCGAAAGTTATTGGTCAAGAACCAGTGAGGAGTCCAGACTCTGCCTTATAAAAACGATTTAAACTCCACCTAATACCCCTTCAGTCAGTAATCCTGTCCTGGCAGTTTCTTTAATGGCCTCAGCATGGGCACTGTTTATTCCCTGCTCAAAATATTGGTTGCAGAGCTTAAAATAAAATATGTATTTTTGTTTTGTTGATAATGTGCTATGTTCTAGAATTTCCCATCCAAAGACCTAGTGTTGATAAAAAGGAATTAGGCTTCCTGCTTTAAGTAACGATCAGAACCAAACTGAGGTAACAAAGAATAACAGCTCTGCCTTTTCAGTATTTCCAAAGTGAGGTATCTGTCTGTAACCCAATCTGGATGGGGACCAGCAGGTTCTGGGAAGAATATTAACCTGAATTGTTGCAGCCTTGTTTCCCAAACTGCTTTATAAACACTTCCCCATATGTGCTGCCAAAGCTTTGCATTTAATGAATCATCTAAATCTTTTTGCCATATATCCTGTGTCGCTATTGATGATGGGATACACGTTCCTGATATCTGAGGAGAAACAAGAGGAACACCTATGTCACCAGCCAAAATTTAATAATCCTATTAAAATGTTCATTTTGATTTTTTTAAATACTGACTGTTAAATGCTGGAGTTATTTTAGACCAAATTGCCTTGTGATTTCCTAGGAACCATTATATCTACTTGGTATTTGATTTTATTCTGATTGAGCACAAAAGAAGTACAAATTATTGCTGAACAAACACTCCAATACTTGCTTTATGATTCTTTTGCACTCTTAGTTGCTTTTACCTTATTTTATGAAGAATTTAGCAGTAAAGAACAGAGGTTGAGAACACAGGTTTTGGAGTCAAACATGTTGAATTTCATGTCCAAGTTATGTCTCTGAATAGTTTTATGAACAGGGTAAAATACTTAATATCTTTCAATCTCAGTTTCCTCACCTACACAGTGGGAAGCGGCAGTACTCTACCTTCTTTGGCTACTATAAAAATAAAACAATGTAATGACTACTAAGT
Source organism: Rhinolophus sinicus (assembly GCF_057876585.1). Lineage (NCBI taxonomy): Eukaryota > Metazoa > Chordata > Mammalia > Chiroptera > Rhinolophidae > Rhinolophus > Rhinolophus sinicus. The sequence goes on from NC_142503.1 coordinate 89,068,978, forward strand.
GTTTAGTGTTTGATGCATGACACTTATAAACTACTATTATTAAATGTTGTCTAATTCATCACTATTGGATGAGTGATGCTAAAAAGGGTTACAGGAAAACAAAACAAAACAATTTGCCTTGAACAGTCAGTTTTCAAGTTCTTTCCAGCACCATGAGTGTGTTGCCTTTACTCCTTTCTTTTAGACAATCAGTACCCTTACGTATTATGGGTGCCCCATTTCAAAACTGTATGAGATTCTCTACTGACAGACAACCATTGGCCATGGAAAATCATGGAGCTTCCCTCTGCCTAGTGTTCAAGTGGTAATACAGTGAGGAAGGCTTCCCATCAAAGAGATCTGCAGTGACCTGCCAGACTCTGGGTTACATGGCCCCCATTCCACTCTCAACCCTTCAGACTACCCTTTTATGATTTCTTTTCACTTCAAATCTCCCCTTGATTTCCCTAAGCCATGATTCTGTATTTCTCATACCCCTAAGAATACCCTCAGGATCCTTAAACTACCAACCCTGCTCCTAAATCCAGAGTTTCCTCAATCATATCCTGGAAGTTGCTATTACAAATAATGGTATCCCTCCAAAATTCAGTTTTAAGCATCAACAAACCATCTCCTGTGTTTCCATACTAATGCACATTAGTTAACAACAAATCCAACAACTCTTCAACCTCACTAGGACTTCTAATCCACTGACAATAACCATTTTCCACTGTTTACCACCTCCATTATGTCCTAATTTTCACCCCGAGCCCAATTTTACATGCACTCTTTGCATATAACCTCAGCAATCTGCTGTCTGGGTCCATCTTACCTGCTGGGAAAAGCTCATGGACCTGAATTGAGGAATTTGGTAGAAGAAAAACAACTTTGAAATTTGTGACCAGGCACCTTAACTGAGACATCACAATCGCCCTTTTGAGCACATGAACCAGCCTCCTACCACCTTTCTGGTATCATCTCCCACCACCCTCCCTCAGCGTCATCACACAGAACTGGTTGTTCCTTGCACATAACAATCGTGTTCTTGTTTCTGGGGCTTTTACTGCTATGTTTTCCACCAGAATCTTCTTCTTAGTCACATGCCACCTTCCTTGCCCCCCATATATTTATGTTCCTCTCTAAATACCAGAAAAGTCATCCTGAATCATTCTATCTCAGATAGGACTCTCAGCTGTTTTGTATTCCCTTATCTGGCAATATTTTTCTCTGTAGCACTTACCACCTAATTTATATATCTCTTTATTTTTAAAGAATGAATAACTCTCTTGCCCCACTGGAAAGTGGTCTATGAAAGTAGTACTGTGTGTTGTTTACTGCTATTCTTTCAGCATATGCTTGGTATATAAAGGTATTCAAAAAATATTTAATGGGGGCCGGCCCAGTGGCTCAGGTGGTTAGAGCTCCATGCTCCTAACTCCAAACGCTGCAGGTTCGATCCCCACATGGGCCAGTGGGCTCTCAACCACAAGGTTGCCAGTTCAACTCGAGTCCTGCAAGGGATGGTGAGCAGCGCCCCCTGAAACTAAAATTGAACATGGCACCTTGAGCTGAGCTGCCACTGAGCTTCTGGATGGCTCAGTTAGTTGGAGTGCGTCCTCTCAACCACAAGGTTGCCGGTTTGACTCCCACAAGGGATGGTGGGCTGCGCCCCCTGCAACTAGCAACTAGCAATGGCAACTGGACCTGGAGCTGAGCTGCGCCCTCCACAACTAAGACTGAAAGGACAACTTGAAGCTGAACGGCACCCTTCACAACTAAGATTGAAAGGACAACAACTTGACTTGGAAAAAAGTCCTGGAAGTATGCACTGTTCCCCAATAAAGTCCTGTTCCCCTTCCCCAATAAAATCTTTAAAAAATATATTTAATGAATACATGAATGAATGCATGAAATTCTGAGGCCATTGCTGATATGAACATTGCATTCTGTTTCAAATTTTATGTTCTGGTGATACACATGTGATTACCAACCTATGGAGATAACTGTTAAGAATGTATTTTTCTCAACTCACTTGCACGTCCTTTTATTTATGCAATGGGAAACTACCACTATCTGCTTGTATTTACTACACAAATACGGAAAGATGTATGAGACAGTATTTGTGACAGTTTGAGAAAGGTGGATCTTAAGTTTTCAAATTCTTATTTTCTGTTGTGTAAAAACATGAAATTTACCATCTTAACCTTTTTGTGAGCATACAGTTCAGTGACATTAAATACATAAGCGATCTGGTACCATCACTACCATCCATCTCCAGGACTCTTCATCTTGTAAAACTGCAACTCTGTATCCATTAAATAATAATTCGCCATTCCCTTCTTCCTCCAGCCCTTGCAAACCACCAATCTACTTTCTGTCTCCATGATTATGATTACTCTGAGTACCTCAGATAAATGGAATCATATGGTAATTGTCTTTTTGTGACTGTCTTTTTTCACTTAGAATAATGTCCTTAAAGTTCATTCATGTTTTAGCATGTGTCAGAATTCCTTTTCTTTTTAAAGCTGAGTAATATTCCATTGAATATATATATCACATTTTGCTTATCCAGTCATCCATTGATGGACACTTGGGTCGCTTCCATGTTTTAGCTCTTGTGAATAATGCTGCCATAAAACATGGGTGTACAAATATCTGTTCAAGGCCCTGCTTTCAATTATTTTGGGCATATACCCAGAAGTGGAACTGCTGGGTCATATGGTAGTTCTATGTTTAATTTTCGGAGGAACTGCCATACTGTTTTCCACAGTGGCTGTAGCATTTTAGATTCCCACCAGCAGTACATGAGGGTTCCAATTTCTCCACATCATCACCAACACTTACTATCTTCTGGTATTTTTATATATATATATATATATAGTAGTTCTTCTAATAGATGTGAGATAGTATCATACCATGGTTTTGACTTGCCTTTCCCTAATGATTAGTAATGTTGAGTATCTTTTCATGTGCTTATTGACCATTTGTATATCTATTTTTGGAGAAACGTCTGTTTAAGTTCTCTGCCTACTTTTTAACAGGGTTGCTTGTTTTATTGTTGTTGAATTGGGGAGTTCTCTATATACAGAGGGTGCCAAAAAATGTATACACATTTTAAGAAAGGAAAACTGTATTAAAATGGTAATATTCAATATATACGGATAATAAAAGATGACTACAAGTCACGTTTGACTTCTGCGATTAGAAGAGGTGCTCAAAGTGGTTACCATAAGCATCCAGACACTTCTGATTACAGCAAAATACTGCTTGAACAATGTTGACTAAAGTGTCTACTTGTATACATTTTTTTGCCTCCTCTGGTACTCTGGATATTAATCCATTGTCAGATATATGATGCATAAACATTTTCTCCTATTCTGGGGTTTTCTTTTTTTCTCTATTGATAATGTCTTTTGACACACAAAATTTTTGAATTTTCATGAAGTCAAATTTGTCTGTGTTTTCTTTTGTTGCCCAGGCCTTTGTTGTTATATGGAAAAACCAATGCCAAATCCAATGTCATGAAGATTTTGCACTGTGTTTCCTTCTAAGAGTTTTATAGCTTTAGGTTTTAAATTCGAATCTTTGATCTGTTTTGAGTTAATTTTTGTACGTACGTTGTTAAGTAAGGGATCAACTTCATTCTTTTGCATGTGGATATCAAGTGTTCCCAAGCATTTGTTGAAAAGACTGTCCTTTTCCCATTGAATGGAGTTGGCACTGTTGTCAAAAATCATTTGACCATAAATGTGAGGGTTTATTTCTGGGCTTTCTATTCTATTCCATCGGTCTATATATCTGTCTTTCTTCTAATACCATACTGCTTTGATTACTATAACTTTGTAGTAAGTTTTGAAATAAGAAAGCACAAGTCCTCTAGTTTTGTTCTTCTTTTTCAAGACTGGCTATTCAGGGTCTCTTGAGATTCTATATGAATCTTAAGATGGGTTTTTCTCTTTCTGCAAAGAGTTCACTGGGATTTTAATAGGGGTTGCATTGAATCTGTAGATTGCTTTGGGTAGTATTGACATCTTAACAATATTAAGTCTTCCAATCCATGAACATGAGATGTATTCCATTTATTTATGTCTTCTTTAATTTGTTTCAGCAATGTTTTGTAGTTTTCATTTGCAAGTCTTTCACCTCCTTAGTTAATTTCTAAGTATTTTATTCTGTTTAGTTGTATTTTAAATAGAATTAATTTCTCAACTTCCTTTTTGGATTGCTCATTGTAGTGTATAAAAATGCAACTGATTTTTGTGTATTGACTTTGGATCCTGCTACTATGCTGAATTCACTTACTGTTCCAACAATATTTTTGAGGAATCTTTAGGATTTTCTACATATAAGAAAATATCATCTGCAAACAGAAATAATTTTACTTCTTCCTTTCCTATTTGGGTGTCCTTTGTTTGTCTAATTATGCTGGCTAGAATTTCCAGTACTGTGTTGAAAAGAAGTGTCCTTGCTTTGTTTCTTCCTGATCTTAGAAGAAAAGCTTTTAGTCTTTCACCATTGAGTATTATATTCACTGTGAGTTTTTCATGTGTGGATTTTATTATGTTGAGGTAGTTTCCCTATATTCCTAATTTCTTGAATGTTTTGTTTTTTTTTTTAATCATAGAGGCATGTTGAATTTTGCCAAATGTTTTTTCTGTATCAATTGAGATGATCATGTGGCTTTTTTCCTTTATTGTGTTAATGTAGTGTATTACATTGATCAAATTTTGCATTTTTGAACTATCCTTGCATTCTAGGTATAAATGTCACTTGGTCATGATGAATAATCCTTTTATGTGCTGCTGAATTCCATTTGCTTGTATTTTGTTAAGGATTTTTACATCAATGTTCATTAGGGGCGTTAGTCCCCAGTTTTCTTGTAGTGTCTTTGTCTGGCTTTGATACCAGAGAAATGGTAGCCTCAAAGAATTAATCAGGATGTGTTCGCTCTTAATTTTTTGTTTGTTTGTTTGTTAATTTGTTTAAATTGAGAAGAATTGGTATTAGTTCTTCTTTAGATGTTTGGTAAAATTCATCGTAAAGCCACCAGGTCTAGGACTTTTCTTTGTTGGGAGATTTCTTATTACTGATTCAATCTCCTTACTAATTATAGATCTATTTAGATTTTTTATTTCTTTGTGATTTAGTCTTGGTAGGTTTTGTGTTTCTAGGAATTTGTCCATTTATCTAAATTATCCTATTTGTTGGTGTACAGTTGTTCATAGCACTTTCTTACAATGCTTTTTATTTCCATAGAATCAGTAGTATTGTCTTCACTTTTATTTCTGATTTTAATAGTTTGAATCTTGTTTTTCTTTGTCCATCTAACTAAAAGTTTGTTGGTTCTTTTCATAAAACCAACTTTTGGGTTTATTTATTTTTCTCTTTTTTTCCTATTCTCCATTTCATTTATCTCTGCTCTAGCATTATTTCCTTTCTTCTGCTAGCTAACTTTGGGTTTAGTTTTTCTTATTTTCTAGTTCCTTAAGTTGTAAATTTAGGTTGTTAATTTGAAATTTTTCTTTCTTCTTCTTTTTTTTAAAAATATAAGTGTTTCTAGCTATACATTTATCTTAGTATCACTTTCACTACATTACATAATTTTGGGTATGTTGTGCTTTTGTTTTCATTTGACTCTCAGTATTTTCTCATTTCTTTTGTGATTTCTTCTTTGATCTATTTGTTGTTTAAAAGATTGTTTTTTAATGAACAAACAAACTCATAGATACAGATAACAGAATGATGATTACGAGGGGAGTGGAGAGAGGATGAAGAGGGGGAAGAGAGTCAAATATATGGTGATGGAAGGAGACTAGACTTTGAGTAGTGAGCAAACAATGGAGAATACAGAGTTTGTATTATTAAGTTGTACATCTGAAATTTATATAATGTTATTAACCAGTTTCCCCAATAAATATAAATAAGTAAACCTAAACAAACAAACAAACAATAAATAATAAAGGTGTGTTGTTTAACTGCCACAATTTTATGAATTTTCCAGTTTTCCTTTTACTATTGATTTCTAACTCCGTTGTCATCAGAGAAGAATTTCTGTATTATATTTGTCTTTTAAAATCTATTGAGACTTAATTTGTGCCTTAAGATATGGTTTATGCTGGAAAATGTCCCATGTGCACTTGAGAAAAATATCGTATTGTTCAAGTCCTCGTTTTCTTTATCTTCTGCCTGGTTGTTCCATCTATTATTGAGAATGGAGTATTGAAGTCTACATCTCTTGTTGTAGAACTGCGTCTTTCTCCCTTCAATTCTGTTAGTTTTTCTTTGTATATTTGAATGGTCTGTTATGGTAAATGTTTACAATTGCTTATCTTCTTGCTGTATTGAAACTTTAAAAACATATAATGTCCTTCTACGTCTCATAATCTTTTTTTATTTAAAGTTTATTTCCTCTGATATTGATTTAATTATTCCTACTCTCTTTTGGTTATTTTTTGCATGCAATATTTTTTCCATCCTTTCATTTTCAACCTGTTTGTGTCTTTGGATGTAGATGAGTCTTATAGACGGTATATAGTTAGTATATATATATTTTAAATCTAGTCTGCCAATCTCTGTCTCTTGATTGGAGAGTTTAACCCATTTATTTAAAGTAATTACTGATGGGAAGGGACTTAATTCTATCATTTTGCTATTTGTTTACCCTATGTCTTATAGCTTTTTGTTCCTCATTTCCTTCATTACTATTTTCTTTTGTGTTCAGTTGATTTTTTTGTAGTGAAACATTTAAATTTCTTTCTCATTTTTTTTGGTGAATATTCTGCAGCTATTTTTTTGTGTGGTTACTGTGGAGATTACATTTAATATCCTAAAGTTATAATTTGAATTTATGTAAGTTTAACTTCAATAAAATACAAAAAAACTCTGCTCCTTTACAGCTCCACCCACCCTTTCAGTTGTTGATACCAAGAAATTGCATCTTTGTATACTGTGCCTCAAATTCTTTTTATACTATAAGTAACTTACATGAATAGAGAGTTATTCATATATTTTCTTTGTCCCCCCTCCTTGTACCTATCTGGATATTTTAAAAATTATGTAATTGTCAAAAATTATTCTGTGATTGCTTTTCTCACTTAATAATATGTAGGGTAACTTTCAGCATCAATTTATATACACATATATGCCTCATTCTACTTAACAGCTCTATGCTGTAATATTTCATGGAATGTATATCATAATTTATTTAACTATTTATTCTGCTACTGCTGATTTTTACTTTCTAGAGAATCATAAACAAAATATTTAACTGAGACTCTTAATTTTCCTATTTGCATTTCTGCTCTTTCTCTGAGACCCATCAGCAAAAGATCAAGGAAGTAACCATCAAGAAAGAGAGCCCCTAGCTCTTTCCTTGCAGACCCTGCTGACACAGAGGTAACTGTGGAAGGGTTTATTCCTTAAGGAACTTACAGTCTCTTAAGGACCAACACATATAAGCAATTAATTATAATTGCTTGATGAAATTTTACTTAAAAGGCTATTAGATCCTAGTGGATGATCTGCTTTTTGAGACTTGGGAAACTTTCTTACAGGTGACATTTGAGTTATACTTGATGGATAAATGGAGTAGAGTGGGGTAAATGGAAACAGCATTGGAATGTATGGTAGGATATGAGAAAAAGGGAACTGATTTCCTGATAGTCATAATTTGAGCCCAGGTTTTAAGGAGTGAGTAAGGCCTTCTAATGGGCCTTTGAAAGCAATTATATGAGAGGGGGAAGAAAGAGAGGGGGGAGTAGAAAGTAAATGGGATTGGGCAGGTGACAGAGAAAGATGGAGGTAGAAGCCAGGGAGAAGGTAATCTATGTGCTTAGGGTCATAAGCTGGTAACAGGGTCCTGGGGCCACAGTCCTTGCCCAGGGGATGAGGGAGTGGGCCAAGATGGAGGATGGGGGCACATGGGAGAGCTCGTGATCAGAGTGGTCAACAGTCAAGTACCTGCCATGTCTTCATGTGCGTGAGATCCTTTTGGATCAACAACCTCACCAATTTACCCCTCCTCCATCTCCTTTTTTTTTTTTTTCTGGGAGTAAACATCCACTCAACACTGGAGTCTTTGCTGATAGGAATGAGCTCTATACCTGTGCAAATTGGCCATGTAGAAGTAACCAGGGTGAGGCAGTAGAACACAAATACCACTGCTGTAGGCATTGAGAATCTTTTTAAGTTTACGTACATTCTCATTATATCCTAACAACGAACTTGTGTATTGGAAATTAGTATACTCATTTTATAAGCAAGGATACTAAAACTCAGCAAGGTTAAGTTGTTTGTCCAAAGTCAACTGTTTTTCTGTGACCGTGTTTTGCCTTATTAAAAGATTTCCTCTTATAGAAGGCACTGTTTTATTCATGTTGTATGTCTGATTGGATCTAGTACAGTGACTTTAGGTAGCAGGAAAATGTAATGTATTGGTAAGATTGTGGTGTTAGAGACATTCAAATTTGAGTTCAAAGCCAGATTCTGCTAATTTCTATCAGTGAAACCTGGGCAAATTACTTTTCTTTTATGAGCCCCAATTTCCTCATCTGTCTGGAAAAGTTTCTAATACCTCTTGCATAGTTATGAAAAATAAATGAGATAATATATGAAAAAATCAACCTAGTACCTGCTACATAGTCAGTATATAATTATAATTGTTACTATAAGTTACTTACTAACTATGCCCATCAAAAAAGATAATTCTTTGTGCACAGTTATTTTCAGTTCCATCAATACATCAATGTCTGACATAATGATATAGAAAGTAGAATTGTTTAGATATGTAAAATGGCATTTGGCCATCTGCAAGAAAGAACTCGATGTCTTTCCAGCTTTGTAAGTGAGTTCTGTTCACGAATCATTGAGACGTAGCTGTTGTAGTTTATATCTTAGGTGACATCAGGGATGAATGTAGGGGATTCAAGGGCCTTTCCAGCTGCTGATGGCTGACCAGAGAGACAATAACCAGGAAACCTTTTATTCTGATGAACATAGAAAGAGGACATTCTTTATGTTGTATATCCAAATCTTTTTATGAAATTGCCTTTTGAAGCTGTCACAGTCCTAACAGATGCTTTAATAATGTATAAAATATAGTAATATGAAACCAAATCAAACCAAAACAAAAAGCAAAGTCCCTAATTTCCCCAAAGTTCAGTCTTAGACAAATGTCTTTCACAGTATTTCCTTTTTACACTCCTACCTTGCATTCCAGAGCAGCTAATATTCTTTTTCTTTTACTCCTATGACTACCCAAAGGAGAAAGATAATCATGAAATACTTTACTCTGCAGACGGCTGAGTAGCAGAGAGTAGTGACAGCCCCACCAGCATCTTATTTCTACTTCCATCCAGAAGGGATTGTCTTAGCAACCATTCTGTTAACATGAAGCAAAAGAACAATTGTAAAAAAAAAAAAAAAAAAAAATCTAATAAATAGAGAAAAAAGTATCAGTCATTTTCTCTTTCTTGAAGAAGCCTCTCCATGGAAAAAGGACTCCGCCTTCATGGAATTTTTAAGCGTACTTTGTGAATACATTAGTTTCTACTTCTTCCCAGCTAGTGGTATTCGTTAGTAATTACATTTCCAACTCTTTTTTTTTTTTTTTTTTTTTCTGCTGGGTAGTGCAAAGAATACAAATCATAAAGATATTGTTTTAATTGGAAAAAAGCAAAAAGGCCTGTAACTTCCATAGTAACATGATTACTTCTGAGTTAGGGTGACCAGCTCTTCCTAGTTTGCCTAATAGGTCTCCACAGCGCCCAGGAAACCTATAGTCTCCGACAAACCAGATGCTTGGTCACCCTAGCTGAAATGGTTTCTATACCTACATAGAAATACACTACTCATGTAATCTGACAGCCTTCTAAAAACTACTTAAGCGCCTTATATGGACAGCTCCATGAGAACACTTTGAAGGAAGTGGAATTAATTTTACTTCCACTGTACAGAAAAGGAACCTGAAGTTTAGACAGTTAAGGTACTTTGCCAGTGGTGCAGAAGGAGCTTGGTATGGGAATTCTCTGCTAATACGTTCCTGTTTCCTTCCCTAGGTATCCTTTGCATCTAAGAAAACTGGGCATATCATTCTTCTTTGCTCTATACAAGAGCTCATTTGTAGACTCAGAATAGAATCAGCATGATTCACTCTAGTAGTCTCCATAGTTCCGATCACTGCCTCCCTAACAAGCCCAAATGAGTATTCCACACGAACTGTGTTTTTGATTATTCTATTTGTCCTTGGTCCCACTGACCCACATACTACCCTAACAGTATGCACATCATATGGCTCATTATATAATTGAGTTTAGTGTTCATGATATTTGGAGCCAGAAAAACAGCATTCCATGTGGCAGGCCAAATGAAGCTATTCTTCTAGTATGAAGTGGGGAAGTTGAAGAGTCTGAAGACAGAGCTTTTAAATTGTGGTTGAAAGAGATTATTTGCTTCTTGGGGACATGGCCTTGGGCCAGGAACCATTGTTGTGAAACATTTGAAAAGATGAAGACACTTGGATAAAGAATTTAGCAGTGTTCCCAATGTGTTTCTGCATTCCACTGTTCAGAGAGTGTGATTGGCTCCAGGAGAGAAAATACATAATCGCTAAACTCCATGGAGGTTTATCAGCCATGTGCGATGTCACATGGGCTGGCACTTCTAGCTCCATGCTATTTAAACCAAGGCATGTCAGGACCATTAGAGAGAGACTTGTTGGTAGTGGTAACATCAGGGGAAATGATATGGCATATTTTTCGTTTGGATTGGTGGGTCTCTAAGGGAACTAGGCAAGCAGTTTACATAAACCCTAAATAATATGATCTTTCTGTAAATAGAATATCGGTGTAATGGTATTTAGTTTGTTCAAGCAGTCATGCTAGGGACTATGTTGAAATTACATTAAAGCAAAACGTGTTCTGTCCACTTTGCTAAGAGTCATAAATCTAGAGTCCCGACAGTGGAGACAAATCTATCCATTGCAATAGAATTGGATGCAAGTGGGTTGGTCCTTTTGAAGAGCATGATGAACAAAATATATGATTGAAAAATATTTTGAATGCTCAAAAAGTGGATAGAACAATTTTGAAGTTCTAAATCAAACTGACAATTAAATTGCTACTGGGAAATATTCACGAAAGTTAGCATGGGTGATGGTAAGTAAGGTGAATATTTCAACATCATATGAATGTTACAGAAGGAGTCATAATGAGGCATAGTGTGAATATACCGGGGAAACCACTTTTTGTCAGAGAAGTAAATCGCACTTTGGTGGACAGAGAAAAACCTAAAATAAATCCCCTTGTTAAACTCCTTTAAACTAATAAACAGGATGTGTGGTGCATGGTACTGTGAAAGCAGGCAAGTGTCCAGTGAAAATAAAAGAGAGGAAACACTACCCACATGAAATGAAATACAAGGATTTGGCTTGTTGGAAACAATGTGTTATTCATACTTGAACCTAACCTGTAATTGCCAATATTGAATATTTTATATCATTATACCAGTCGCATTTGAAACAAAGTAAATTACACACTTAGAAAACTTGGACAGAATTAAAAACAAACCACAACAATACACCTGAGAAATCATTTCTAATATGGAAGAAACTTGTGTCACAGCGTAGATGCAAACAGATACAATAACACACCAGCCACAAAACTTTTTACACTTTAATCACTTGTTCTTTAAAAACATGTTTATCAAGAACGTTTATTTTAAGAAGCGTCCTTAATTGCAATGAATAAAATGGGCAGCTGGGAAAACCTCTAGATATAGTAAATTTTTTTAAAACTACTTTGACCTAAATATTTAGATAATTGAGGAAAGGTTATATATAAGGTTATATTTATTTTTAAATTATTTATAGGCTAGTTTCAATCTTGTATTTCATTTTGAGTATCTAGACCAAAACTTAAATAAATCCTTTCAGCATTCCCTGTTTTCTAATTTTAGAAATAATGCATACTTCATTTAAAACTCATGGTATTTTCAGTGTTAAAAAGATACAAGGTGTGATCACAAAATATGGTGAACGTTTAAACTTTTAAAACTATTACAGTAAAAGACACATTGCCATTAATCCCCCTCAAAATACTCCCCCTCACTTCAAACACACTTATCCCATCATTCTTGCCACTTTCTGAAACATTTTCTGGAAGTCCTCTTTCATGAGTGTCTTTACTTCATCCTCCATCATGACAATGCTCCGTGTCACACATCGCTTCTGGTATACGGCAATTTCTGTCAAATAAAAACATTACGGTGTGTCGTCATCCACCTTATTCACTGGATCTGGCACCGTGTGAGTTCTGGTTCTTCCCCAAAGTCAAAATGACCATGAAAGGTAAAAGTTTTGAATCAATTCAGACATTGAGGCAGCCACAACAGCATAACTAAAGACACTCATGAAAGAGGATTTCCAGAACTGCTTCAGAAAGTGGCAAGAACGATGGGATATGTGTGTTCAAAACGAGGGGGAGTATTTTGAGGGGGAGTGATGGTAATGTGTCTTTTACTGTAATAATTTCTTTTAAATTTAAACACTCTCTGTATTTTTTGATGACACCTCATCTTGATGAAAAACCTTCTCAGAGGAGCTGCAGTTCTCCTTTACTAAACATCACAATAGCAGCAAGGATACCTGATAGTTTAGCAAATAACTGTGTCCATTCGTTTGATTGTGAACAAACTTTTGGATCAGAAACTGCTTCACAATAAAACTGCCTAGACTAATTTAAAGGAAATACTTAGTGATATTTACCTTGGTCAAACAGATGTTGTTTCTAAAAAAACAAAAACAAAAACAAACAAAAAAACTCAGCATCTTCATTTATATGCATTGATTTGTTCCTCCTCATATTTCTGACCATGGTGGAAACATGAATGAGAGCATGAGGTGGAAGGAAAAATGGTCAGACCTGTCATGGCTCAGATTCTGGGTCCCCCAGGTGTCAGCTAGGTATTTCATTAAGGTTCTGAACTCCTAAGCCTTGTTTCTTCATAAGTAAAACAGAGATAATGCTACTGAACTTGTGTGTGTGTGTGTGTGTGTGTGTGTGTGTGTGTGTGGTGGTGGTGGTGGTGGTGGTGGTTTGCTGTGTTAGTTGATAAGCTGTCCAAGGAAAGAGTGCTGTGAGATCTGCTAATCCTACCTCTAAGTATGACTACAGGACAACTGTACATACCATTGTTTGGGAGTGTTCATGACATCTCTGTGGGCCTCTTCTAAAGCAAAGTGAGCTTTTTCACAGTTTATCTAGCTTTCCTACTATTATTCCATAGGCTACCTTTGACTCTGGCCCAGGGTGCAGGAAGTGGGTGAGGATACAGGAGATTTCAAGGAGCAGGATTCAGGTCTGCAGACCAGCCATGTTCCCACTCTCAGTCTAGTCCCAAGAATCTTCCCACTGTCCTCTACAGTCAAAGGGAACATTGCCATTACAGACTGGTGCTCATACCTAAAAAAAATGTTTGGAGGGAAATCCCCAACACATTAATTTATTCATCAAGCAAAGCTATATTGGGCTCTTATTTTATTCTTGTCAGGCTAAGTGCTAGAGGTTCTGAAAATAATAAAACAGATACGGCTATTACCCTTACAGAGCTTATAGTCTAGTGGAGAAAAGAGATATTAAACAAACAAATAATCATATGAGTATAGCAGCAAGAAAAAAGTAAATATTGATAGAAAGTATGTTACTCTTTGGGAGATAACTGTTCTTATTTATGAGATTGTCTTCATGGCTTTTCTGAGTGTCAAAGACAGAATCCGTAGGACATGGATGGGATAAACTAGGTCGACCCAAAGTTATAAATAACTTGCTTGCAAGTTGGAAAACTTTTGAATTTTCTGAAGCCATGGGGAAATAGCAGTTTAGGAACCCAAGAGAGAAAAAGAGACAGAGCAAGAAAGACATCTAACAGCATGGTGAGATGCTGGGAAACACTCGGAAAAAAATGGCCAATCAGAAATTCTAGAGCACATTATATAGAATAGTGGAAAAGTCTTGCTGTTGAAACACAAAGCTCACTCTTCCAAATTAAGCCCAATTATCGTAACAATCTTCAAACACCTACTAATGTTGATTTTCTTAGTATAATCAATTTTGAACTTTTGTTAAACAATTTTTTGTTTAATTAATTGTTTGTTAAAACAATTTTGAAGTTAAATATTTGAACTTTTTTTCTGTCTTGATGTATGTTACATTTATCTCCCAAATTGGTAGTTGGTAGTCAGTTATCATGATGCTAGACTTGGTTCAATTACATTTGGCAAGAGTGTCTCTCCAAGCTGGCATTCTCATGGACACAACTTTCATTTGAACTTGATTATACTAGAGGATGGTACCTTCTCTTTCGATACTTAATTTGCTTGTGTTGGGCACCGGTCTCAGTACCTTTTAGAAGTGTATGACTTTCTGTGCCTTTAATTAGATGATGCTTTTGTTTGCCTCTGAGAGGGTCTGTCTTCCCTTATTTACCATCAAATGGCTGTCCCTCTCAAGGATCTTTTGGTCTGTCTTAAAAATTCTTATGTAGGTGCTCATTAATGAGGAAGTGAAATATGTCTGTCATCATGGTGGCATTTTCTATATATACTCATATTTATTATGTATCTACAGCAAAAAAAGGAAAATTAATATCAGACTGCAAATTTACAAGTTTACAAGCATTTAAAATCCTCCCCCCCAACTCCCCTCGATCAATTCTTACACGCATGATATGACAAAATTCAAAGTATATGAATTGTGCAACTCTCACAATTTCACGAAGTCTATAAAACCACATTACTCGTGACGAAGAAAACATTGAAGATGCTCAAGCCCCACAAAGTCAATTTTGATATTACATACCTGTATTTTACATACAGTTATCTCAAACATATTTGAGATTTTGAGGACGATATAGCTAACAATTTTCACATACTGGAACAGTCTGGAACTATTACAGACCCTTCTGTGTCGGAGACCCAAACCAGTGTCCTTCATGCCAATAGAATGAGACTAATTTCCGTAAGGCAGAGCAGAAACTGTATTCTTTGATCAAGGAATGGAGACGGGTGAGCACATGCTCTGATGGCACCTTCTCCCTGACTAGGCAGGACCTTTCTGTATTTATAGGCTGTGGTGTGGAGTGATTAAGTTCTTTTCGGCATGTGAGGTTATTCTTCTGTTGCACTCAGCCCTTTTGCGCACGGCCCTTTTACGCACTGCCCTTTTTACACACGATGCCCCCACACCATCTTGGATTTTGTGCAGGGCATCTTTGGTCTTGGTCTTTGTGCTGAGCTGTAGGGAATCCTTTTCAGTTCCTATAAGCAAGCATAGCTCGCGACATAGTTTAGGCATTGAGAAGCATTAGGGTCTTTTAGACGATAGCCCAGCAACAGAAGTAAATTCTATTTGTGCATATTAAAGGAAGGGTGATGCTACAAGACTAACTGATTTGGAGTCCCAGATGACTGTATAGGCACAAATGTAGTAAGTGCTATGCGTGAATAATATGGGATGCTCTGAAATCACACAACAGGAGAACCTGATCTGCAATGCAGAGTCAGGAAAAGTTTCTCTGAAGCAGTGAGATTGAAACAGGGACTCTAAAATTGCCATGAGAATTAAGAATTAAGCCAGGTGAATGGAGTGGGAGAGGAGGTAGTGATGTGACAGGAAATGTTTCAGCTAAAGGGATAAGATGGTGGAAAAAAGACCTTGACGGAGGAAACAGTCCATAATTGGGGAACAAAAATAGGGCCGTTTGGAGCCAAAGGCTGGAGTGATGCACAGGGACCAGATTTTTGAGTCTGCAAGATTATGCTGAGGGATTTTACCCTTGTTCTAAAAGACATGAGATGATGTTGAAGAGTTTTATACACATGACTGACTTAAATGAATTTACTGGAGAGTGGAAACCGTTTAGGTAAGAAACATCAGGGTGATTAGTTCGGAGGCACTTTACATGGTTGAAGGCAGCGTCACTGGTATCTTGAACGGGGACAGTGGTGGAAACTCAGAGAAGTTGAAGGATTTGAGGGATGGTAGAAGGTTTTAACATATAATTTGAAGGTAGACCTCAGGTTCTGATGACAATGGAAAAGCGAAGTGGAAAGGAATGTCAAGGATGACACTCAGATTTTCAGTAAGAGCAGTTGGATGAATCATCAAAAGTGATTTTCGATACATGAATATTTTGTTACATTTTTTGTTGTCACTTAATTATGCAGACAAAGTTCTTAATCATCAATTTCGCTTTACATAAATTTGCAAAAAACATCTCACTGATTCAAACTACAATGTCTTTGCTGACCCCTGGTGTTAGTTAGAGTCTTTGGTTACAGGTAACAAAAACCACTCAAAGTAATTCATGTCAGGGGAGTTTTATTATAAAGATTTACAGAGAAAAATCAATTTCTCCACCATGGCGGCCAGGTCTCACAGGAGCCAGGTTAACCTGCTCAGAAAAGGACTGGCACCCAGAAAATATTTTAACAAATGGAACATCATTCAGGGGCCCAATGCTGCTTTTTCAATAATTATGATGACTATGGCCTTCTTTGAGCAGTTAACAAGAATCAGCTATTCTTTCTATGTCTACTTCTTTCTGTGTATCTTTTCTTTTCAGTTTTCTACCTAACTCTTGAGTTTCCTTACTCACTAACTCTCTGAGTTCCCAATTCTAATTCTCGAGAGAGATTCACTGTGGTAGTTGTTGAGTGAAGCTCTAATGCCCGGCTACCTGACAAGCTGCTTGCCTGTCTATCTACTGGCTTCCTCCCTGTCATGTAGCCTCCTTGGCTCAGTGATTTCTACCAGCGGGTCCGCGTGTATGGTCAGAATACTACCACTTTTAAATAAGGGACTTTTTAAAAAATCCTTTGGTAGGGACTGGAGAGGTGACAGTATCTCTCAGAAGAAATCTATAGGGAAGGCAGGCACCACGAGGATAAAAGACTGCTCCAGCATCTTTTTATTTTATGCACTTTCTCTTAAATTTTAATTTAAGTTGTTTATTTCCTCTGAGCAATGAAAAAGTAGACCTAGGCTAGCCATGAGGAACCCCATCACTTCAAAAAAAAAACAAAAAACGAAATAGAAAAGAATAGTTGCTTTAAGATTAGGTTGGGATGTGAGTGGGAATGCAAACAAATTGTGCCAAGAAACCCTCCAAGGTGGGTGACACAGAAGTGCTACTATGAAGATTGTTCTAAGGGACTAGTCTCACTGGGGACCCCTTTTGTACTTAGTCACTTTTAATTTATCATCACATCTCAGGAAATTAAAAAAAAAAAGGAATAGCAGTTATTTCCTGCCTTTCTCTTTTGCTTTGAAAAGCATGAGGTGTCCTGGTGAGCTCAACATACTCCAATCATGATGACAAAACTTCTTTCTAACAGCTAATAATTCCAGTAAAATGACCTGTGTAAAAGGCTGCAGTTGTTACAAATGGGTTGGAAGGCACATGTTTCAAAAATGCTTTTCTCACTTTTTTCCCCCTTTTCTCTCTTCCTTTCTGTTTTCAAAGTCCAGGCTTTTGGACATCCTGAGCTCTTTGCATGTAAATCTGTGTGGGTGGACGTGATGAGAAGCAGTTGAATAAACTTCCCTTAGAGCCACTAAAGCTCTTGTAGAGGCTAACAGAGGGCAGGAGCTGATCAAATGGTCCAGAGTTAACAAGAGATCCATGAGTACTGATTTTAATTCATCAGGTTCCCCTTCCCCCAAATACAAAAGGAAATATTTTCTTTAAAAGGGGGGGGCGGCGCCTAATTAAGGTTTATTGAGGAATTATGACTTTTTGCATGTTATAACCTATGTGTGCAATCATTAAATTGTAGATTTACTCTTTTGCTTATTTGTAGTAAATAAAATTAGAAGCATTTAAAACACATTGGGGACCTAAATTTATAATATTTAGAATTTCATTGCTTAGCTATATAGCTTTATATCTGTTTTTGAATTAATACATTTATGTGTAGGTTTGGGAATATATTTCACATCCTAGGAAATGGTGTATTCAGGTCCTGTTTTCCAAGTATAAATTCTCTAAAAAATAGTTAGACAGGTATGCAAAATGTGATAGCAATGGACAGACAGGACTGTACATTCAGGCTATAAATGCAACTCAGCAAATTTGTTTTATCTTATAAACTCAAGGCTTGAAAGAAATTAAGCCTGACCTATATAAAGTAAATGGTAGAAGTTGGTAAAGTTTCTACAAACACTGCAAAAGAATATTTATTTTCTGTATTTCTTTTCATTATGAAAATTTGTTTCTGTAGTGTTTTTGTACATAGTAGGCATTCAAAATATGTTAATTCTTTCCATTTTACTGCTTTTTCTCCATTCTCTATTTCTTACGCTGGAACCTATTTTTCAAACTTTTTTTTCATCACTATCATAAAAATCAGTTTTGGTAGCTTCAGATATGCTGGTATACATCTACTTAAAATGGAATGAAGTGGAGTATATATAATTCTTGTATATACATGATGGTTTTTTACTTATTACTCTTCTTACCCAGATATACTGAGTCTTTCTAAAATGAATTCTCAGACTTTGAAGACCATGCTAAAAATAAATACACACTATACTAGTTTTATTCTATAGGATGGAGAAAACATGTATATGGGAAAATAAATTTCTGAAGTCAGGAAATAGAAGTCCAAAAATATATTTACTTAGGTTTTTGCTGGTGCATGAAATAATTTTATTTATTATATTGAAATTCAAGAATTTTTGTAGAGAAAAGTGATGCAGAAAATTGAGCTCAGCAGGGGTAATGAAGTTAAATGGGAAGGCAATTTATATGAGGCTACATTCCGTGGGAATCAGTTGTTTTTTGAGAACACTAAATTCAGACTTTTTCCACTTATTATCTATTTGGATTATCACCTAAACATTGTAATGTTCCTTTGATTAAAGAGAAAAAAAGTACTAAATTTTTCTTTATGGAAATTTGAAAGTGAATTTCCTTCCTCCTATTGAGAGAGTATAATTTGCTAAATTATATAAAAATTGGCCATATGCCTTTTTAAAACTTTATTATAGATTAAATTTTAAAATATCAATTTTCAATATGTAAGTTGCCTTCAGTAGAAAAACCTAGGGAGATGCTGGTGGCTCAAATAGCATTTAGAACCCCAGATGGAATGGCTTCATAAATTAAACATCTGCTTCATATTGTGAAAGTATTTGATTTAGATTTCCGATGTTATTAGAATTAGATTCTTGGTGTATTTTTTAAATTTGCATTACAGATTAAGTTTTACTAATTTTAAGATAAAGATATCTAAACAGTCTTATGTTAAATATAAAATTATCAAAATTACTGCGTGAACCATTTATCATTTATGTGTAGCATTAGATTCTCTCCCTCCCTCTGTCCCACTCTTCTCTCTCTCTCTCTCTCTCTCTCTCTCTCTCTCTCTTTCTCTCTCTCTCTCCCTCTCCCTCTCCTTTTCCCTCTCTCTCTCCCTATGTCCCTTTGCAGCTAAGTATTTAACTATAAAATTTGTGACATATGCAATTATATGGATATTTTCTCATCACAAAACATTATTTCTGTTTTGAGGTCATTTAATGACAGCCATCATGTAAAATGAAACTATGAGGGATAAAATTAGCATCTCTACTACAATATCTTCAACCAGATTTTGTAGCCCTAGCATATCGCCTTAGATAATATGTAATCGAACCGAATGCTTTAGTGTCTAGACAGAGCCAAAATGATACAAGAAGATCCCATTCAGGTATAGGGAAAAGAACTGTCATGCTTGCCATGATTGGTTTTTGGCATGGCCAGCATCTCTCTCCCTTCTATCTGGTCAGAGCAACCCTTATCTCCATGCAGACATGGTAGAGCTGCCTATCATGTTCCCCTCCCTACAGTGCCCTGCCTTGTGCCAGTCTGTGTGCTAATTTAGAGCTTCTTAATGGGGGAGTAATTATTACTATTGTCAAGCAAGGCGATGCCAGGCAGGAAGAGTTTGGGAGGAGATGGAGGATTGTCTCTCTTCTCCAACTCCTGATTCTATCTCTTGCTCTAGTTCCGGGCTTCCTGCCATTGTCAACACTAACTTTAACTTGGGACCAATAATTTAACTTTTGGACAGATCTTCTTGGTTCTGCAAGAAAGAGACAATCTGTGGTCCTAGCTGGCTTGTCTAAAATCAGATTAGTGAGAGCGTATAGCGTTGCTAAAATAGGCCTTTTTGTTGGCAGATGTGAATCCTGGATGGCTGAGTCAGGTCAGCATGGACTCCATATACTCCTCCCACGTGAACAAAGGGACCAGCACAGGACTCAGGGCGGACCAACCAAGAATGCCATCCCTCTGTCCAGGGTGAGTAGTTAAAAAGCAGAATGTGGCTCAAAGTAGACATTAAGAATCCTCCCAAAGATTCGTTACATGGATGCTGGGGTGGAAAGCGTGCCTCTTTTGCTGTGGTATTGAAAGTTATAAGAATGACTTAAGCAGATGTATGTGGCTATCTTTTTAATTTAATTTAATTTTGTTTTGTTTTATTTTACTTAAGTGATTGTTCTGGCTGAGCAGGAAATTGAGATAATTATGGCCTGATTATGCAGAGCCCAGCATGCCAAAGTAACCAGCTTGGGCTTAATTCTAGTATTGATGGAGATCCACTTGATAGCTTTAAATAGGGGGAAGATATGTACAGATTAGCATTTGACATTATGTCACTCTATCCATTTTGTTGCAGAAATATGTATATCAAATAAGAGTGGTTTTTAATAATGCCACAGAATGTAAACGTTAATAAACATAAAATATAGAGAAAAGAATAATTTATGATATACTTCCAAGAAATCTTTTGAAATATATTTTGAACCTATAATACACAGCTCTGTGAAAAAGTTTATTTAAGCTCTGCTAATTAATGTCAGTGTGATTGTGGATGAGTTCTCTGTCCTCGATATCAGGTATTCTCAATGTCAGCACTGTTAACAGTTTTGAAGACAAACTTTTTTTAGAGTGTGGCCATCTTTTCAATTTATAAATAAAAAGCTCTCTTCTGTCAGAGGGACTAACCTGCAAACAGAAGCTGTATTAAGACATTGTTTGGGTCCCAGGACTTGCTGTGTTTGAAGTTAATATACCCTTGAATTTTCAGTTACATCCACAAAAGAAATTCCTATTTCTGTGAAAACATAGTTTGAAATGTTTGTCTGTCATTTGTAGCTGAAAAATTTGTTTACTACATGTAACAAAAATAACCACAAAATGTGTTCACAAATTCATATTTGTATGTTGGTTTTACTTACTGATTAAGTAGTGATTGGAATGATCAGTATAAACATGGTTGATTTATACACTGAGTTTAATGCTCTTAGCATTGTAGGTATCTGAACTTAATTGACTCAATTGCTAGGCAACTCAAGTCATTGTTTGGAGATCAAAACTACATAGAGTTTTTTAAAAAATGGTCAGCTATTTTTTATGATTGTGTCTGGGGCAAAGATACTATTAATCTCTCTGATTTACTACTTACAGAAAGATATTGTCCTTTTAAATGCAATCCCAAAATTCTTTGGGCAATAACACAGCAAATAGTACCCAGAGCAGCATATTATGATATTAATTGGTAGGTTAATGGGAAAGGCTCTTGATGGTACAGAATGAATAAGAAGAAAAAAAGTAAGCAGATTATCTGAGGAGGTGAATTTAATTGTTCTGCTAATGACATCTGCCATTTTCGTTGTGCTAACTTTCCCATTTCCTTTAGCTTTCATCTTTTTCCTCAAGCAGTTGTTAATAACCACTGCATACTTTTATAGGAAAGTGACTTTGAAGGTTGGCTAACAAGGATTTCAGTTTTTGTTTTAAGTATAACTTTCCCAGGAAGGGAAAAGGTCAAAAATTTTAACCCAATAGAGTATAAACTGGTGTTCCTCTTTCTTCCCTCTGAGCATATTCAGATCCCACTCTATTTCTAAAGCACCATTGGGGCAGAATGTATAATGACTAATGGCCTGGCAGAGACCCAAGTGACATGTGAACAGTGTGCCTTGGCCACAGCCAGTTACACTGGAGCAGACGCCAAGGTTTATTGTCTTTGCAGTTTCCTGGCCTCCACCAGTAAGAGGAGTCATGGCTCTCACCAGACTTTTTAGCTAGACTATTCATGAATTGCATATTTATAGGCATTTCATAGCAAGAGGCCTTATTGTATGTAAGTCAATGGCAGAGAAAACTCACTCATAATGCAATTAGGAAAGAGTCACATTATTTTATAGTTATGTTATGCTGCAAAACAGAGTCCATGTGTCCCTCTGTTTGTCATTATATTCTTACATATAAACAGTTACAGGAACAGGGAAATATATTTGTAAACTTTGTTGTGTGACCTGAATTTACCAGCTTTTAAGATGACAATGCTGGGGTCGCAGAGGCCTGGTATGGAGCTTGCCTTATTCAAGTCTCTCTTGGGGCTTTGAGATCACTTAACCTAGATCACCTAGGTACAGGTGGGAAAAATTCCTGTTCTGACCCATTTTTATTTCATTGTCTTTAGCCACTATTGCCACAGAGCAGTGGTTATCCAGCTCAGTTCCTGGGCTGGAGACTGGGATTACATTTCCTCTTGGGCATATGAAAGTTCTACCCATTCCTTCCTGCTCTGGTCTTCCAAATCCCATGCTTCCCATTTTCATTAGCAGCAGACCTAGGTTTAGGTTTCCCAAAATTGTCTAGGTGCAACAGAGGATAAGGACTAAGACAGTTCACATTCAGAGTTCACTTTTTAATAGATAGGATGCCTTGTAATAAAATTTTGAAGTCTAGTAGAGAATCATGTAGAATTCCAATATTGTTGTAATTTTACCCTGATAACCATTTAGGTGTTATTGTTTAGGGTTTTGAAAGACTTATTTGTAAAATGCACTACTTTTACCTGAAATAGATCCAACATATATGAGGTGTGAACAAACAATATGGTGAATGTTTAAATTTTTTAAAAATGTATTACAGTAAAAGACACATCGCCATTAACCCCCCCCCACCCAAATACTCCCCCTCACTTCAAACACACTTATCCCATCGTTCTTACCACTTTCTGAAGCAGTTCTGTAAATCCTCTTTTGTGAGTGTCTTTAGTTGCACTGTCATGGTTGCCTCGGTGTCCAGAATCATTTTGACTTGGGAAAGAGCCAGAAGTCGCACGGTGCCAGATCTAGTGAATAAGGTGGATGAGGACACACTGTAATGTTTTTATTTGACAGAAATTGCCCTATACCAAAAGTGATGTGTGACAAGGAGTGTTGTTGTGATGGAAAACGATTTACCACACACTTTAAAAACTACCTTCTCTCAGGCAGCCGGTTGCTCAGTGGTTAGAGCGCAGTGCTCATAACACCAAGGTCGCCGGTTTGATTCCCACATGGGCCAGTGAGCTGCGCCCTCTACAACTAGATTGAAAACAATGACTTGACTTGGAGCTGGTGGGTCCTAGAAAAGCACACTGTTCCCCAATAATCCCAATTAAAAAAAATTTAAATACCTTCTCTCAACCATAGCTCACACCAGACTAACTGCACCCAACAAGTTGAAACTTGTCACACACTGTTGCTAAGGTTTGACACATTGTTTCTGATATTGAAGATCCCTGCCTTTCTGTTAGATGGCACTCGGCAGCAGCATTCACCATATTTTTTTTATTACAAAAAAATGCAAACAGTGTCACACATTGCTTCTGGTACTGTAATTTCTGTCAAATAAAAACATGACAATGTGTCTTCATCCACCTTATTCACCGGATCTGGCACCGAGCGACTTCTGGCTGTTCCCCAAAGGCAAAATGACCATGAAAAGTAAATGTTTTGAATCGATTCAGGACATCAAGGCACAACAGCGCAACTAAAGACTCATGAAAGAGGACTTCCAGAACTGCTTCAGAAAGTGGCAAGAATGATGGGATAAGTGTGTTCGAAGTGAGGGAGATTAATGGCAATGTGTCTTTTACTGTAATAATATTTTTTTAATTTAAATATTCACTGTAGTTTTTTTTATCATACCTCATACTTTGTCCTAGCATCCATAAAATCCAGTTAAAGAAAAGAGTAGGTAGAGAGATGAGAGAAAATGATAGGTAGAGAAATAAACATTGCATATTCATTTACTGCCAATGGGAAGTTTTATATCAATAATTCCCCCAAGAGGCTCTGGAGTCTTACCGTAAGTCCCCTAATCACCTCACATGAAAGCCTGGGAGATATGTCTTCATGATTCCCTTTGAATCATCCTCGAAAATGATGACATTATCAGAGCAAATCTAAAACCCAAATTCCATGCTTGATAGCACAGAAATCAACCTTTCCAATGTTTCTGAAGTGCTAAGGCAACGGCTCCATTTATTGCACCAACAATATGTTCCTAGGCTTATGTTTTTTCTAAACAAGGAGTTGATAGAATTGTTCGTTTACATGTTGACATTCATCATTGATCTCCTGTTTTTATTTTATGTGTTTATCAATAAAAAGCTATTTATTTATTTATTTCAATTTAGATGTAGATATAGATATATAGATCCCTAAAGAATTTTCTGACCCCTTTAAACTACCACAAAGATCAGAGGGTTAACCTAGAAATGTAGCCAGTTTGGGTGTAAGGCAGCCGTGATGAAGACCCCAAATGGAAATAGAAGCCTTTTTTCTCCTCTCAGACAAGGACAATATTTCCTAACCTAGGTTCTGTTCATTCATCCCATGGGGACCACTAGGTTCTGTGATGCTCATCACAGACTTAGAATCTTGCAGATATTTAGAACCGAAACAAATATTTTTTTCGTTCCCTACATCACAGAGTTTATCTCTCCTTATCCTCAAAACTTGATGTGAGTCATAACTCCATTAAGTAGGGGTGAGAAATATAATATAACTCTAACATAAATAAAATATTTCTCACATGCAGCCTATTAAAAAATGCCTGAATAATACATAAATTTTATATTATAAAATAAGAAATATAGTAAAATGAATAAAGTAAGTATAACATTTGAAGAACTGAAAAAAGAATAAAATGCACAATGAAAATTAAAGGAATGAATTAATAAAATAAAAGTATAAATTAATCAAGTAGACAATATAAAAAACTAAATTAAGAACAAAATCAATGTGTTTTTCTGTTAGGTCCAATGAAATAGACCTTTGGGAAAAATAGAATACCCACTAACAACATCACAATTTAATATGGCACTAGAGGTCCTCGATAATGCAATGAGTCAAGAAAAATATATCTTACATGTCATAAAAAATGTGTCTGTATATAAGACATGTGTATATTTCAGATATGGCTATATATCTATAGCTATAGCTATCTATCTCTGAATAGAAGAAACACAAAACTGATAATTATTTACAAGTAAATAACTGAAACGTTACTAAAATTGGTAAGGTAATTCTGAAGGGTGATTGACTAGAAGACCAACATATGAAAAATCAGTAACTTTTCTATGCATTAGTGATATCCAATTAGAAAATGTTATGCTAAAGTATTTCACAAAAATTATAAATGTCAGGCATAGAGATAACAAGAACCATATCAAGCTATATGAATAAAATTATAAACTGCTGCTAAAAGATCTCCCCCATAAAGACCTAAACAAATAGAAGAGGCATATCATGATTTATAAGACTGCAAGCATAAAGATGCTAATTTTTTAGAAAATGGTGATCAAATTCAATGTAACTCAGTCAAAATCACGACAGTATTTTTTCATATTCAATGACAAGCTCATTCTAAATTTGATATAGAAAAAAGATGCATAAAATAACCAAAAAAAAATTCTGAAGATGAACAGTTACTCCAAATATCAAGCATATTTAAAAGCTGTGCTTTATGTAGTGTGGTTTAGGGCAGGCAAAAACAGATGGAAAAATGGGAAACCATGTACTCCAGAAAGAAATTCCTTTATATTAGGTAATTCAATTTATGATAAAGGAGGTTTTTAAAATCAATAAGGAAAAAATAGATACTTTATTTAATGTCCTGGTAAAATTGGCTCTCCTTTGGAGCAAATAAATTCCAACCCACTGTTCACAGCGTACATAAAGATAAACTTGATGAACTAGATGTAAACTATGACCAAACAAAACTATAATGTTATTAAAGGAAAATCTAAATAAACATTAGCCACAAAATGCACCAAAAATATCTTCTTAGCTTCGCTGACAATCAAGGAAATGTTAACATATTAGAGATTCTTTTCCTGCATCAGAACATTGCTTGTAAGGTATTTTATATTCTGTTAGTTGCCTTTTGGAAGGCAATTGATCGGTATTTCTTAAAACTAAGAATGCACACATCCTTACATCCAACAATTCCACTTCTGGGACTGTAGCTTAAAGAAGTAATTAGTCATTTGTGCAAAAGTGTAAGGGTACTTTTAATGATAAACATAAGAAACACTGTAATTGTCCAACAATAAAGAGTTAAGTAAATCACGGTAGTGCCATACTTTGAATAATAACATAGTTTAAATGAGAGAGCTGTAGACCTATAGGCATTGACATGAAAATGTCCCCAAACTTATAGTGGAAAAGGAAGTTTCAGAATACTGCATTTAGTGTGATGTTGTTTACGGAATGTAAAAGACATTTATTTATTTGAAAAAATATATGTAAATGCACAGAAAGAGGACAAGGTGGAAGAATGCCTGACAAATGTTAACATTGTTACCTCCAAGGAGGAGAATGAGATTGAAAGAGAGAAAATTGAGAATATCATATTTTTCTCAGAAAAAAACTTCGATATTCTTTCAATCATGGATAGCAATTATTATTCACATATTACTTGTATAATTTTTTAAATGCTGCAAATAAATAGGAAAATGCAAGGAAAGGAGAATGAAAGCTCAGAGTGTGAGAACAATACTTCACTCACAAGGAGAAATAGATAACAAATCCTATTGTTAGGAAATAGAAATCAAACAAAGAGGGTGGAAAAGTTGGTTTATTAGACAAAGAGAAAGTTACCATTTTTAAGGTCTATGTGATTGGTGGGAGATGAGGAAAATACTAGTAAGTTATAACCTAGTGAAATGAACAATGTCTTGGGAGGCAGGCTACAGAGGGATAAGTGGCAGAAATAGCTAGAGAGGAAGATGATCTAAATAGAACCTATTTAATGTACAAACCACTGAACATATATACTGAGCACTAAAATAATTTATAGAAAGTGAGGCAAGGTAAGAATTATGGGGGATGGGGAAACAAAAAGAGGGAAAGTATTAAATTTTGATTAAGTCAAATTAAAAAAAATTTCCTCTTATGAATAACACATTTCATGTCAAGTCCAAGAACTTTTTGCCTAGACTTTCTCCTTTCTTTTTTCCAAAGGTTTTATAGTTTGGTATTTTACATTTAAGTCAACTCTATGATCCAATTTGAGTTAATTTTTGCATAAGGTACGAAGCTTAGGTTAAGTTTCATTTTTTCCCCAGGGATGCCCAATTGCTCTAGTACCACTTATTTAAAAAGGCTTTATTTCCTCTTATTGAATTGCTTTTTCACTTTTGTCAAAAATCAGTTGAGCATGTTTGTGTGGGTCTATTTCTGAGTTCTCGATTCTGTTCCACTGATTTATGTTTATCTCTCTGCCAACTACCAGTCCTGATTACTATAGCTATTTAATAAGGCTTGGAATCAGACAAATTGATTTCTACGACTTTATTCTTCTTATTTAAAAATTGTTTTAGCTCTTCTAGTTCTTTAGCCTTTTGATATAAATTTGAAGATAATCTTATCTATATCTATAAGAATCTTACTGGAGTTTTGATAAGAATTTCATTGAACCTCTATATCAATTTGAAGAGAATTGATATCTTGAATATTGAAGTTTCAATCCCTAAGCAAAGCGTGTCTCTCCGTTTATCTAGCTCTCCTTCCCCCTTTCTATCCTACCCTCCCACTTTCTTGCTTTCTCTTGATTATAAATGGCATTATATTTTTAATTTTGATGTCCACTTGTGAAATTGCTAGTATATAGAGATACAAAAGACTTTTGTATGTTTATCTTATATCCTTTGACCTTCCTGAACTCACTTATTAGTTCTATGAGTGTTTTGGAGATACCTTTTGATTTTCTATGTAGATAATTATGTCATTGTTATTGTCTGAGATTTTTCCTCTTTCCTAATGTATGCATTTCGTGCCATAAATTTCCATTCAGCACTGCTTTCGCTGTGTTCCACAGATTTTGATATGTTGTATCTTTATTTTTATTTAGTTTAATGTATTTTAAAATTTCTTTGGAGTCTTCCTATTTGACCCATAGATTATTTACAAATGTGTTGTTTGGTTTCCAAGCATTTGGAAATCTTCCTGTTATCTTTCTATTATTCATTTCTAATTTGATTCCATCGTGGTTGGAGAACACATGCTGTATTGTTTCAGTTATTTTAAATTTGTCGAGCTTTGTTTTTTGGCCCAGGATGTGGTCTTCTTGGTATATATTCTGTACACACTTGAAAAGAGTATTCTGCTGTTGTTGAGTAAAGTGGTCAATGAATGTTGATTAGATCCTGTTGGATGATGGTGTTATTGAATATCTTATATATCCTTGCTGATTTTTTACCTAGTTGTTTTATCCGTGTTGACGGGATAGTGTTGAAGCCTCCAACTATAATTGTAGATTTGTCTATGTCTCTTTTCAGTTCTATCACTTTTTCTTCATACATTTTGTAGCTCTGTTGTTTGGTACGTACACCTCTGTGGATTGTCTTTTTTCACTTAGTTTCCTATCTTCCTGGTTCTTGGTATAATGAGTGATTTTTTTTTTAATATAAAAACTTGTATATTTTGGGTATTTTGCTATGAGACTTTAGATGTAAACGTTCTGTTTTAGCTGGCTTTTTCTGACATGGCTCCAGCAGGGGAGGGGGGTGGGAGGGCACTGCCTCATTACTGCTAAGTGGGAGTAGAAGTCCAGGTTCCCATTGGCATCAGTCGACATCTTCAGTGATGAGTAGTAATGAGACTCCTCCTTACTACTAGGCAGAAATAGGAGTTACAACTCCCTACTAGGTCTCCACTGATACATTACCCTCTGGGAAAGGTAGGCATGCCCTGTGAGGTCACTCCTACTACTGCCCAATTGGCTGTTACTAACACCACAGGGTGAGGGAGTGGCCTCCTTATGGCCAGCTTCCTACTCAGCCTTCTCTGATACCACCCTGGCTCCAGTGGGGTGGGAGACTGGGGGTGGGGCATCTTTATAGCTCAGTGAGGGTGGAATTCTGAGTTCTTCATTCAACCTTTGTTGGTGTGGTAAGAATGGGAACCACAGTGTTTTATTTTGTTTTGTTTTCCTGTGGTGTTTGGCTATAGTGGAGCAGTGATTATCTAAAAGTCTTCTATCTTCCTAAACTACCTATTTCCTGGTCTTTGGGCTAAGGAGAGCAAGCTTTTCTTGGGCCTTTTTTGTCCACACCCATTTGTTTTTCAAGGTTGTCATCTTCTTCAGCTCTTAGTCTGGATTATATGAGGCTACGGTGTTGTTCTTTGGGTCCTGAGGACCCTAGTTGGTCTGGCTTCCTATCTCTGCCTTTCAGATTCTTCTTAGTGTGTTTTCTATATAACGTCCAGAATTTTCAGTTGTAATTGGTAGGAGGATTAGGGGAAAAGCAGAGTTTTTGAAGGAGACAGGCATGTATTAATGACATCCTCATGGAGAAAAGGCCTGTTATGACCTGGTAAACCTCTCCATAAGGCTTCTTGCCACAATTACTCCGCCCGTGTCTGACTTAAAACAACCTGCTTAATCTCAAGCATCTTCTAGGAAGACACCATCCATTATGCCAGACTCCTTGGTGGTTTTGTGCTTTGGCCAAATACACTAAGAACAAATGTCTAGAGTTAGACCACCCAAGATATTTTCACTTCTGTGGTTAACCATCTTTGAATTCAGGTTGCTTGGGGTGAAAAGGTTATTCACATTGTGAACACATTAATACTTCCAACTTTTTATGTTCTTACCACCACAATAATGTTACAGACATTGGGTTCCCACTATAGGGACACTAGGAAATTTGTATTCTAACAGTAGTATTTTAACTTTAACTAAACAGATCAAAGTCCACTGTTTTCACCATGGTTCTTATTATTTCCACTGAATTTTATTTATTGGGGAGTAAATATAAAAATGTTCTGGGTATTTGGTAGCCAATCATTTGGCTGTCATGCATATCAAAATATAGGAAAGGAATTGACCAGAACTATGGGTGCACCAAAGTGGAAACATTCTTCTCTCTATAATTTACATTTACTTAGAGAGACTTTATATAGCTCCATTCCTACTTGGTTCCAGATGGATTGTAGTTCTCTGTGAACCGAGAGGCAGACGTTGTATAATTTATAGCCTGTTTTAGCTTGCTTTGATAAAGAAAATGTTATCTTCCTTCTTAAGAAAATACAGGCTGCATAGCATGATGCAATTGTTTATGGAAGCCGTAAACTTCATTTCAATCCTTACCTTGCAGAAGCTGCTTCTCTAACTGTGTATGGAAACTGATGTTCTCCTATTCAAAATATCCTAAAAGGGATAATAGCGATGATATTGGAGACAAGGCATCATGTTTAGTTGAAAGCAAAGCAACAAATTTATCTTTTTAAAATTAAGTTAGGTTTAAGAAAAAAAGGGGAAATACAATCTTGTTTTGCTTTAACTGAGATAGTTTTGTTCAGATTAAGTTCTTGTTAAAATTCATACTTATTTTATTGAGTAATAAGTGACCATAATTTAAAGAATCAAATATTATTATTCAACTTGTAAGTCAAGTCTTACTCTCAAAGGGTGCTACTGCCAACACTTTTAATTTGGAATTTTAGAATTAATAGAGTTCTGAAACTAGTTAAACACAATAGGTAATCCGCAAGTTCTATCTCCCCCACCCCAATATCCCTCCTTTAATTTGAACCATATTTGTCCTGGGACATCCCTTCCAATCACCCTGGCAAGTCTGTCCTTTCATCTATATCCCTTATCCCTGAATCCTGAATTCCTTTTTCTTGGTTTACAAACTTTATTTTGATCCATATGCTCCAATAGCTTCTTGAGCAAAAGTTCAAGAGGTACAGTTGTTGTTTATATACTTTAGTCTGTTTGAGTAGAGTATCTTATTTTAGGTTGGAAATAATTTTCTCTCAGAATTCCAAAGGCATCTCTCTATTGTCAGCACCTAACGTAATGCCTGGTGCAGAGTAGGCACTTAACAAATCACTGCTGAATGGAATTCTTTTCTAGCTTACAGTGTTGCTGTTTTGAAAAGTCCAATACCATATGCCATTGTCATGACTATGCCTTCATATGTTACCCTGTTTGGAAACTTTTGGAATCTCCTCTTTATCTCCAGAGATCTGATCTTTCACAATGATGTGCATTGATACAGATTTTTTAAATTGTTTTGCTGTGCATTTTGTGTAGAGATCTAGCATTTTTCTAATTATAGAAAATTATTATATCTTACTATATTTTTGGTAATTTCCTTTTCTCCATTTCTCAGTTGCTTTTCCTATAATTTTTTAGTACTGGAATATTGAATTTCTTGAATACATTGTCAAGTTTTCATCCTTTTTCTCAAAATTTTTATCACTTTGACTTTTAATTCTTCTTAGGCAGTATCTTCCACTTTATGTTCCAATCTTCTATGACGTTTTAAAATATATATCTATCACTTCTTTTTTTTAGATTTTTTTTATTAGTTTCAGGTGCACAAGACAAAGTAATACTTAGATGTTTATCATTTATATCCCTCACACTGTGTGAACCCTCCTCCCCCCATCCGCTATCCCTCTGACATCGCACAGAGCCATTACATTTCTACTGTCTCTATTCCTAATGCTGTACTCTGCTTCTTGTAAGTATACACACACACACACACACACACACACACACACACACACACACACACACACATATATAATTGTACTTGACATTCATTATTGTTCAGCTTCAGCTTCAGGTGTACAGTGCAGTGATCAGGCATCTACATCATCCCTGAAGTGGTCTCCCAAATGGGACAAGTGTCCATCGGATACCTTACAAAATCTTTACAACATTATCGATTACATTCCCCAAATTAACTTTCAAAACCCTGTGGCCATCTTGTGGTTACTGACTGTTTTCTAATCTCCTCACCTTCCCCCTTATCCCCACCCCCGCCCCTCTAGCAACCCTCAGTTTTTCCTCTATGTCTCCAAAACTGTTTCTGATTAGTTCATTCACTTATTCTTTTCTTTAGATTCCACATATAAGTGAGATCATATGGTATTTGTCTTTCTCTGTCTGACTTATTTCACTTAACATAATGTTCTCTAGGTCCATCCATGTTGTTGCAAGTGGTAAGATTTCCTTCTTTATGGCTGCGTAATACTCCATTGTATAAATGTACCACAGTTTCTTAATCCAGTCATCTACCGATGGGCATTTCGCTTGTTTCCATGTCTTGGCTATTGTGTGTAGTGCTGCGATAAACATAGGAGTGCATAAAGATTTCTCCAGATAGATACCTAGGAGTGGAATTGCTGGATCATAAGGTAGTTCCATTTTCAGATTTTTGAGATACCTCCATACTGTTTTCCATAGCAGCTGCACCAATCTGCAATCCCACCAACAGTGCACCAGCGTTCCCTTTTCTCCACATCCGCGCCAGCACTTGTTGTTTGTTGATTTATTGATGATAGCCATTTTGACTGAGGTGAGGTGGTATCTCATTGTGGTTTTTATTTGCATTTCTTTGATGGTTAGTGAGGTTGAGCATTTTTTCATATGTCTGTTTGCCATCTGTATGTCCTTTTTAGAAAAATGTCTCTTCATGTCCTCTGCCCATTTTTTAATTGGGTTGTTTGTTTTTTTGGAGTTGAGTTGAGTGAGTTTTTTATAAATTTGTGATATCAAGCCCTTATCAGATATATCATTGGCAAATATCTTTTCCCATTCAGTAGGGTCCCTTTTTGTTTTATTGATGGTTTCCTTTGCTGTGAAAAACTTTTTAGTTTGATGTAATCCCACATGTTTGTTTTTTCTCTTACTTCCCTCACACGAGGGGATATATAAGTAAAAATCTTACTCTGGGTAATGTCTGTGAAGTTTCTTCCTATATTTTCTTCTAGGAATTTTATGGTTTCAGATCTTACATTTAAGTCTTTAAGCCATTTTGAATTTATTTTTGTATATGGTGTAAGGTGGTGTGGTCCAGCTTCATTTTTTTGCACGTGTCTGTCCAGGTGTCCCAGCACCATTTATTGAATAGACTGTCTTTACCCCACTGTACATTCTTGCTTCCATTGTCGTAGATTAAATGGCCATATAGGCATGGATTTATTTCTGGGCTCTCTATTCTGTTCCATTGATCTACGTGTCTGTTTTTATGCCAGTACCATGCTGTTTTGATTACTGTAGCCTTGTAGTATAATTTGATGTCAGGTATTGTTATACCTCCCACTTTGTTCTTATTTCTCAAGATTGCTGTGGCTATCCGGGGTCTTTTATGGTCCCATATAAATTTTAGGATTATATGTTCTATTTCTGTGAAAAACGTCATTGGTAGTTTGATAGGAATTGCGTTGAATATGTATATTGCCTTAGGCAATATGGACATTTTAACTATATTAATTCTTCCTATCCATGAACATGGTGTGTGTTTCCATCTATTTGTATCTTCTTTCATTTGTTTCTTCAGTGTCTTATAATTTTCTGAGTACAGAACTTTTACTTCTTTGGTTAAATTTATTCCCAGGTATTTTATAGTCTTTGGAGAAAGTGTAAATGGGATTATTTCTTTAATTTCTCCTTCTGATATTTTATTATTGGAGTATACAAATGCAACTGATTTCTGAATATTAATTTTGTATCCTGCTACTTTACTAAGTTCATCTATCAGCTCTAATAGTTTCTTAGTGGAGTCTTTGGGTTCTCTATATATAGTATCATGTCATCTGCATATAATGACAATTTTACTTCCTCCTTACTGATTTGGATGACTTGTTGTTGTTTTTTCTTGTCTGATTGCTGTGGCTAGAACTTCCAGCACTATGTTGAATAGAAGTGGAGAAAGTGGGCAACCTTGCCTTGTTCCTGATCTTAAGGGGAATGGTTTTAGCTTTTCCCCATTGAGTATGATGTTAGCTGTGGGTTTATCATATATGGCCTTTATTATGTTGAGATATGATCCCTCTATTCCCACTTTCTGAAGAATTTTTATCATAAATGGTTGCTGGATTTTACCAAATGCTTTTTCTGCATCTATTGATATGATCATGTGATTTTTATTTTTCATTTTGTTAATGTGGTCTATCACATTAATTGATTTGTGGATGTTGAACTACCCTTGCATACCAGGGATGAATCCCACTTGATCATGGTGTATGATCTTTTTAATGTATTGCTGAATGCTGTTCACTAATATTTTGTTGAGGATTTTTGCATCTATGTTCATTAGAGATATCAGCCTGTAGTTTTCTTTTTTTGTGGTATCTTTGTCTGATTTTGGGATCAGGGTGATAGTGGCTTCGTAAAAAGTGTTTGGGAGTCTTCCCTCCTTCTGGATTTTTTGGAAGAGCTTGAGGAGATTGTAGTCAACTCTTTTTGCCGTATAGGAAAACAGAAGTGGAGCTGTGGGGGGTGGAGGAGGATGTGGTGTTCACGGAGGGTTTTCTGGAAGAGTGGGGAATCAAATGCATCCCAGTGGTAGTGTCTGTCAAAAGCTCTGAAAAAATAGTGACTTCCAGGTATGAGGAGTTTTAAGAGATAAGATAGAGCGCAAGATTTAGGTAACGTGAAATTTTCAACAAAAATAGAGTATTTATCAAAATAATTGTACCTCTATTCATGATGTTTGCTGAGTATCAAGCTGAAATAAAACAGTTGATTTGGATATCTTAACTTGCGATGTGTTTCTCACTAAACTCAACTACTGTTAACCAGTATTTAATTATCCTGACTTAATTTAGGCTACTTTTCATAAGAATCTGATACAAGTCCTTTCAGATGTTAGGGGGTCAATTCCTTAGTCAATAAACCCTTGTCCTGAGTGTGCCTTGCGTGCAGTTCTATGTGCCTGAGCCTCCCACCGCACACAATAAACAATACCTTACAGACTGTGTTTTCAGCCCTTCCAGTCTTTGACTTTGACTTTTCAAGATCAGCAACAAAAGATGCTACTTGCCTTCTTAGGGATATGCAGGCCCAGGTTGTGATAACTTATTTTTTAGTTTTATTTACTGTGCTTTGTATACCATTTTATTTTAACTAAGACAATCTTCTTATTAAAAGAGTCAATTTTTCTATGTAAAACTTTAGGACTTAGTGTCAATACAACCGAACCATTTTTTTCCAAAGTGTCATATTTGTTGTAGTATTTATAATTTTGGAGCAGAACCATTTTTAAACAGAGCCCCATCTCATAGAGGAGACTCCAGTAGGGTGTAATCAGAGGTATGATAAGAGAGTGTAATAATGAATAGTGGGTGAGTCACCATAAGTCTCTGAGTGTCAGTTTTCTTATTCGAAATAAAAGCTATCGTAAGCAAGCCTAGTCCAAAGGCCTCCTGCTTTCTCAGCCTGTGTACTTTGAAAAGGTGAGCCCTTGGTTTCTATATCCACCATCCGCATTGCTTACAGATTTGTATCTCTGCCGGAGTTTGCTTACAGATTTGTATCTCTGCCGGAGTTGTCCTCTGGCACCCAATAATCCCGTCAAACACTTAAAACAATTTAAAACCTTCCCTAATGTGATTTGCAAAGTCTTGCGTGACCAGCCACTGCCTGCCACTTTCAGCCTCACACTGCACCAGCATTCTCTTTGCTTTCCACTCTCCACACTCCTTGGCTTTCCTTCAATTCCTTGGGGGCACTATGCTCAATCCATCCACTCATCCTTTGCCCAGACTTTTCCCTCTGTCTGGCATGTTCTTCTTACCCAATCCCTTCTCCACCTTTGCCTAGTTAACTCCTAATCTAATTCAGGTCTCTGGTAAATACTGACAGTGCTATCTAAATGTGTCTTAACTACTTATGAGGCATCATCAAAAAATACAGTGAATGTTTAAACTTTAAAAAATTATTACAGTAAAAGACAAATTGCCATTAATTCCCCCTCAAAATACTCCCCCTCACTTCGAACATACATTCCATTGTTCTTGCCACTTTCTGAAGCAGTTCTGGAAGTTCTCTTTTGTGAGTGTCTTTAGTTGCGCTGTCGTGGCTGCTTTGATGTCCTGAATCAATTCAAAACGTTTACCTGTCATGGTCATTTTGACTTTGAGGAAGAGCCAGAAGCCACACAGTGCCAGATCGTGGTCACTACAGCATCACAAGAAACTAATTTTAACATTTTGTGTGTTTCTTTAGCACTTTTTTGCAGTTTGAAACAAAATTTCATGTGTTATTCATGATCCATGATTTACAGCACACTGGAAAACACCTTCTGTCAACTGTAGTAGCTCACACCAACTGACTGCACCGAACAAGTTGAAACTTAATAACATACTGTTATTAAGGTTCAAGGCTCTGCTTTGCGTATTGAAGATCCCTGCCTTTCCGTTGGATGGCACTCAGCAGCAGCATTCACCGTATTTTGTGATCACACCTGGTTCATAGCCCTAAAGAAATTTTCTCCTGGACCTTTTGTGAAATCCAGTTGCCCTACACTCTCCTGGTGAGTGCCTCCCTAAGTATACTGGCTGGCTGTTTGGGGCTTCTAGTTGCCAAAGTGGGGCTAACACTCATTATTATTTCAATTAGTAGTTAAAAAGAAGCAACACTGTGTCCGCTTGTTTTCTAGTTGCAACAATGTTCTATGTGGTTCTCCTTAAATATTATAAGGAAATACCTTACTTCACTAAGGTATGCTTTCCCAGATATGACAAACTTGAACTAATTCTTTGTCAGAAAGTGTTTCAAATATCCATTTGTGAAACATCAGTGCGTGTGTACACATAATGGAACACAATCACCCAGGCCATTCCTATTTACCCAACAGATGCAACACTAGGGAGAACACTGAGAAAGTCATTTCCTCCTCATTTTCTGTTCTTCCTAGGGCACAAACTCTCATGCCCATAAGACAATCACCTATCCTGCAGATCCCTTTATTATAAATGGATTATCTTGAATAGGGGCTTCATTCGTTTCCTACATCTGTGGTAACATAGTACTATAAATGGGATGGCTTAAAATAACAGAAAGTTATTGTCTCACAGGCCAGAACTCTGAAATGAGGTGTTGTCAGTGCTATCCTCCCTCTGAAATCTGTAGGGGAGAATGCTTCCTTGCCTGTTCCTAGCCTCTGGTAGTTTGCCAGAAATCCGTGGCCTCCTTGGCTTGCAGTTACAGCACTTCAGTCTCTGCCTCCATCATCACAGGGAGATGGGTAAGACGGTAGACGTCTTTAGATATGGAATGAGCCCACCAGGAAACTAAATGGACTTGAAAGAAAAACAATCCAACTTTTGTTTCTGGTACTAAAAACAACTAAACTTTTTGAATAAGATATAAAAATAACTCTTGAAAGGATCGATGAGTTGACAAGAAAGTAAGGAAGTATCAGTCTAAAGATTGAGGACTAAGTGGACCCCATGCTGCAACTGGATGTTACTCAGGATATTTGTTTAATGAAATCAACCTGAACTTTGGCGTTTATGGTCTCACATGGCTGAAAAAAGGAGAGACAAAGTCAAAGTTCCACCCAAAATGAGAAGTCTGATAGATATCCTCCCCCTGTCATACAACTGAGACCCCAAATGGCAACACCCTCAGAGTAAAAGTAAAATGGGAAAATTGTGTTCTTAATCATGGGCCGAAAAGAAAAATCAACCCTCTCAAACATAGGTGCTGATTGAGAGGGAAAATGAAACTGTTGAGAATTTATAACCACAAACCAATTCACACATGGCGTTTGAAGCCTAAATACGCAGCATAGGGATGGTCAGAAAGCTCAAGCTGAAAATTTAGAGTGATCCCAAATTGTCAGTGTCCCAAGGACCACCTGGCAGAAGCAAATATAAATTTCTACAAGAACCCATCATCATGTCCCTGATGAATTTCTATAATAAATACTGAGGCGATTGAGAAGCCCGCAATAAAAAATAACTAAACAAGACACCATGAGGAAGAACCAGCAGAAACAGACTCAAGAGTTTAAAGAACAATGAAATACCAGACACAATTTACAAAATATGTTGGATCAGTTATAAGAAATAAAAGCCAAATTTGAAAATATGTGTAGGGTACAAGGAACTATATAACAAATGACCAAGCAGATTTGAAAAATAACCAAATAAAATTTTTAGAAATAAAAGATGTTAATTGGAATTAAAAAGTCAAAGGACTTTTTTTTTTTTTTTTTTTTTAAGATTTTATTGGGGAAGGGGAACAGGACTTTATTGGGGGGGAACAATGTGTACTTCCAGGACTTTTTCCCAAGTCAAGTTGTTGTCCTTTTAATCTTAGTTGTGGAGGGCGCCGTTCAGCTTCAAGTTGTTGTCTTTTCAGTCTTAGTTGTGGAGGGCGCAGCTCAGCTCTAGGTCCAGTTGCCGTTTCTAGTTGCAGGGGATGCAGCCCACCATCCCTTGAGGGAGTCGAACCGGCAACCTTGTGGTTGAGAGGATGCGCTCCAACCAACTGAGCCATCTGGGAGCTCAGCAGCAGCTCAGCTCAAGGTGCCATGTTCAATTTTAGTTGCAGGGGGTGCTGGCCACCATCCCTTGCGGGAGTCGAGGAATCGAACTTACAACCTTGTCGTTGAGAGTCCGCACTCCAACCAACTGAGCCATTCAGGAGGCAGCTCAGCTCAAGGTGCTGTGTTCAATCTTAGTTGCAGGCACCATCCCTTGCGGGACTCGAGGAATCAAACTGGTAACCTTGTGGTTGACAGCCCACTGGCCCATGTGGAAATCGAACCAGCAGCCTTCGGAGTTAGGAGCACGGAGCTCCAACTGCCTGAGCCACCGGCTGGCCCCAAAGGACATTTTTAACCCCATAAGCACTTGGCAAGAGAAAGATTTAGTGACTTGAACAACAGTTAGGCACAAAGAGGCAAAGAGATGAAAAGGATGAAGGAGTGGTTAAGAGGCGTCGAGGAACCTGTGAGAAGGTCCTCATTCTTCTGCTTGGACTCCTGGTTCTGAAACTTCAAAATGCATCAGAATCACCTGCAGGATTTATTAAAATACAAATTGCTGGGCCCCACCCAGAACTTCTGATGCATTTGAGCTGGGTTGAGGACAGACAATTTGCATTTCTAAAAAGATCTCAAATTGTGTGGTGATGCTCGTCCAATAATATTGAGAGCCATTAACAGAGAAAATAAAAGATTTAGACTATCCTAATGAAGAAGGAGAACTTTGCCCCAAGGAATTGGTATTAACCTGTACTTAATGCATTTTCCTGGGGTCATCACATGAGGATGTGGATAAAAGGGGAGAGAGAGAAAGCCACCTGTAAATGGTCTAGTCCTGGACAGGCCTGAGGCTTGGTCTGGCATTGCTTATTAAAGTAATTCAGCCTCCACTGGGACATAATAAATATTTGATGACACCATGTTTACTTCTAAATTCTAGTGGTGCCCATTGAATTGAGTCCTTTCCCATACCCTTTGACCATGTAATGGAAAAAAATATTTTTTTAATGCATAAACACATCTCATATAGGCAGAAATGCAGCTTCTTCTGCTCCATAACTGAATTCAAACTCTTAATGAGGCCACATCCTTAAAGGCAAGAAAACCTTCATTTCATTTTCAGGATAACAATGTCTCGTCCAGTTTCAAAGTAATCCCTTACTACTATTTCCTTGATCAGTTTCGGGTGCACTTTCAATCAATTTCCTCTTTAACTTCCTCATTAGAGCCATATCCCCCTCTAAAGGGAATTCCCCTCTTCTTCTTCCAGGGGATAGTGTTGGGCACAGGTTGAGAATTAGGTAAGGGGAGGAGACCTCCATTAGATCTTGTCACTGCTCTGCTCATATTCCGTCGTACTCAGAATAAATCCGAATTCCATACAGGGCCTGCAGAGCCAACCGTACATAACTTCACTCCTGGTCACCCCATTGACGTCGTGTCCCCCTCCCCTTCTCCTCTCCCTCCACTCAGGGCTTTGGCCCTTGCTTTGTCTTGGCTGGGAATGCTTTTGCCCTACTGTACCATGTGGCTCCCTCCTGCCCCATTTTTTAGGTCCCTGTCCCTCTCAGGGAAATCGTCTCTGAAACCCTATTTATAAATTGGAGCACTCCTCTCCAAGCACAAAACAAGGGCCCTCAAGAAGCAGAACGGAGAAAACCCTTCCCCATTTAAGGTGTCTGTTACCCTTCTCCAATTCAAAGAGTCAAAGATTCTCAAATTTGTAGTAGAGGTTTGTGGGTAATCTATTTTTCCCTGTAAACCCAGAATAGAAATCCAGAGTCTATGACTTGTCCCAGGTTTGTTACTTGTCCCCACTTTTAACTGTTATCCTGGTTTTCCGAATTGTAGCACCTCTTTGTATATAATTTGTGAACTTACATTTTTAGTTGAATCTATCCATTGCGTGCTTTATTTTTCTTGTTAGCATCCTGAATATAGTGCTTACATATTTTACCTATTTGTTTATTGTCTATCAAGAGAAACAGACAATTGTCTTCACTAAAATGTGAGCTTCGTGAGGGTAGATACTTTCGCTATTTTTTCTCATGTCTAAGGCCCAGTGCCTAGAACACTGCCTAGCCCATAGTAGATAATCAATGACTTAATCACTTGGTAAGTGAATGCATAGCTGTGCTGGCCCAGTCTTCAGGGTCCCTTGCTGAGGTTCCTCATCCAGTTGGATTTTTGGCTATTGAACTCTGTACTGATGCATCTGTTGCTAAACTGTGGGGTCTTTGGTATGGCCCATGGTTTCAGCGGCTGTGCAGTCTCTACCAGCCTTGTTCTGACACCAGGCCTTTCGGGCTCGTCAGCTTCTTTGATACTTCCTCATTCAACTACCCCTCACCTCTTTTAGGACTCATGGGAACTTCCTCTGAAACTCCGCCTGTTTGTGAATGAGGAACTTGAGACTAGTCTCTCAGGCCTTCCCTCTGCCTAAACACAAGCCA
This sequence comes from Rhinolophus sinicus, assembly GCF_057876585.1. Taxonomy (NCBI): domain Eukaryota; kingdom Metazoa; phylum Chordata; class Mammalia; order Chiroptera; family Rhinolophidae; genus Rhinolophus; species Rhinolophus sinicus. The sequence continues at coordinate 89,110,036 of NC_142503.1, forward strand.
AATGGCATTTACTTTCTCCTATGGCAGCCCCAGGATGATGCAAAATGTAGTCATTGCAGCTGATTCACCTCAGCGTTCAAGTGGGAAAAAGGACCTATGATTCCTAAAACTATGTGGTGAGTCCCTGGTGCCCTCATGTGTAACCTGTGTTTCTCATGCTTCAGATACAACCAAAAACTAAGGGATTCCTCCCGTTGTTTAGAAGAAAAAGAGGAATTATTTTTGTTATTGTTGTGTTTTATTTTAAAAGATTGGAAAAAGTACCTTCAGACATGATTCTATAAGCTCTTTATTAGGGTCCAGTACAAGAGGTCACATCTTCAAACACTTTAGTATTGCTTGCTTCTTAATGAATTCCCCATTGTAGTGTTTATGTTTGCAGAGCACCATATACACTACCGTGAGGAATTAAATGTAATGCTTACAGCCAAATAATTTGCTATAATACACTTAATTTTCAACACTGGCTTACTGCAGATCAATTTATTTATGAAGTGAGACCTCAGCATTTAATTCAAATGATTGGCATTAAATGGCTCATTTTATATTAAGTGCTTACTTTTCAAGGATTAATTTTGGCTTTTATTTTCTATGTTGTAAAAACATATATAATTTTTTTGGCATAATCTCCATGTTAAACTGACTTTAATGCTTATTGCCAGACTGTTCATATCAAGATTTTCTCCATTTTTATCTTTTAATTTTACTTTCTTCATCTTCTAATATTAAGAGTCTTTTTTAAGGGTTTATGTTTTGTATATTTTTATGGGGGGTGTCATTTATCTAAGAATGTCTTTATGCTACTTTCATACAAGAAAGACCACTTGGTTGGGTATAAAATTGTTGAGTACTAAATCATTCCCTTCAAAACTTCTGCCTCTAGTTCAAAGGGATTATTTTTCCTTCCTCTTGATTGGTAACATTTTTTCCATAGTCTTCATTTTTATTTTCTCTACTTATTCTCATAAGTGAGATTATCTAGCCATATTCCTTCAAAAGTCAGAATGTGTGGATTCTCTGTTGTCTTGGGACATTGCTGAATCTCATTCTTGGTTGTACAATTAGAGGGCAATTTATAGTAGATATTTATATGGTGTGACTTACCTCTGCATCTTCTCCTGTCCCCATCTTGTGATATCTGGTACTGTGAACTCATGGAATATATGAAAACCTACCAGCAGACACTACTGTCAAGGACAGTGGTCTCTTCTCTGGCCTGCAGTACTTAACACCACTCACAAGATGTTGTGTGTTCCTTCCCATTCCCTCCCCCACCACTCCTTCACAGTTCCTTGCCTACCTTTCCCCTCACTAATTGCTATCCCTGATTGAATAGAGAAAGATGATTAGTGCGGAATAGGAGAAGGGGAGGGTAATTGTGGGAGAATCTCTCCATACCTCAGTGTTCTGGTTTGTTCAGAAAAACCTAGCTTTCATCTTGCTATAGACCCTGATTTTCTGGGTCTGGGACCAGTTGGAGAGAAGGGATTAACCTGAGATTTTAATCGTGTCCCTAATTTTTTTTTTGAAGTATTTCTACTATAAGAAGCTTTGCCTGGGTGGGTAAACAAACAAAAATAATGAAACTTCTTCAGTCCTTCAGCCTTACAACTTCCATTTCTAACATTTGAAACAAGTCAGCCAAGAATCTGATCAATGGTTACCGGTCAGATTAATTTTAGGAAAGCATAGAAAACTTAGGTAATCACAATAAAGATATCATGAAACAGCAAAGTCTTCATTTATTTTTAGCAAAAGAAAACTTTTTATCTGCTGTTTATTTTAAACTTTCAATGGAATTTGAAAGTTAACCTCCTCATGCACATGATTTGTTTTGCAGTTGAGACTTTTCAAGTTCCCATTCAGCTCCAAAGACTAGAGCCATTAGCCATATCTCTAGCCCTTTGGAACATTCAGTGGGATTGAATTTCAGTGATACAGGGAAGACCTGCACATGCTAAAGGCTGCAGGGGGATCTTGCCTTGCCTTCACAGCCTCAGGTATTCAGGTCTGTTGAGAGGTAGATGGCTTCCTGATTGGTCATCATCCCATCCCGAGACAGAAAAAGTCAAGGGCAACAGAACTCTGGTTGGTGTGTGTGCCTCCTGAGCAGGAAGCTATGGCTCCCTTATCCCTAGGGCAGAGTGAGTGCTTTTCACATCATATTTTACTGAATCACAGCTTTCTGAGAATGTCCTAACAGTTTCAAAATGACATTTTTATGTGGCTTAATGTTTCTAATTTGCTACAACTTACATTACATCTCTACTTGCCTAAACCAAGGACCAGATGGAATACATTCTGGTCAGGCATCCAGACAGTTACTATTTAGGGGATAATGTAGCCTTTTAAAATTTTTCACAAGAGAGTAAGAGTTTGATTTTAGTACTCTCTATTCACAGGGTAAAATTTATGCCAAAATAAATTTTAGACTCCAATATTACCTTTCAGTCGGAAACATTTTATCTTGGTTTTAGGGATTCATTTGGTTTTCTTATATTTTCTGGTAGCAGAAAATATAACATTTAAAAATGATATATAAATATTTGGCAAAGCATATAAACAATTTTGTTGATCTACTGAAAAAATATTGAATTTATATTTCAGCACAGAAATACAGTTAATAGACATTATATTTATGAGATGTAAAAATGATTGTATGTTGGAACTTGAAAGAATTGTATAATCAAGTACTTGAAAGCATTTCTGCTTAGTCAATTTTAGTAACCAATACAATTTGAAATGAGTAACTTTTGGGGAAAAAAATTCTAATAGATTTCGGGTAGACCAACTATTCTTTCAAAAGCCAAACTTGACATCCCATTTTTTGGACCTAGTAATCTCTTCCCACTCATCATCCTATTTGACCTCATAGACCAATTGACACTCCTGTTTCTTCTCTCTTTTACAGTTGCTTCCTACTTTGTTTCTATAATGCCATTCCTAGTTCTCCTCTATCTCTGTGAATGTTCCCACTTAGCTTCTGGTATTAATTTCTTTCTCTATTTTTACTCCATAATTGTAGATATGTCTCAAGATTCTGCCATATTTTTTTCTGTTCTTCTTTCTCTTATAGTCACTTCTCAAAAACCAAACCAAAACAACGACAAAATCCTCATCTGTTCGTGTAGGTTTAAGGAGCTGTAGTTTCAACATAGATCCATAATTATTCTCTTCCATATAGTAATTCTGAATTTCTGGCTGGCTGCTTACATTTCTACCTTTGCAACACATACAACCATCACACATAACAATTAATAATTAAATTCATTAGTTTCCTCTTAAAACTGATTTCCCTTCTAATTTCCTTCTATTTATGCATGCTTGTGTAGTCTTCCTGTCACTCAGGCTCTAAAACCTGGGGCTGTCTTTAATTCCTCCTTACTACTGTTAACAAAAATTCCAAAAGAAGTTTTAAAAGAGTTTTATTCATATATGATTAGCAAATCAGGGACATAGCCCTCAGTATGAATTGAAGACATGTTCTGAAGCAGGGGGATAAAGCAAAAATTTTAAAGGTAAAGTTCAAGGAGCTGATGATCAAAGAGATGGGTTGATAATGGAAACAGGACCACAAACTTACATTATTCATTTTCTGTTTGGTGGGGGCAACTGAAAAATTCAACAGTCAGCTGACTCAGTGGTCAGCAAGTGAGGCTGTGATACAAGAACAATGGGCAACATATGATTAGGCACTTGTAACATCTTAGTTCTGGTTCAAGCTTGTAGAACAAAAGCTTTTGGGTTACTTATCAACAGAGATCAAACAGCACAGAGAGACATTTTGCAGGCAGTTTCCAAGTCCAAGGAACAGAGTCATGCTCTGTAAGCAGCCTCAGGGTACAAACTGCAAAAATCCAAATGTTGGGCCACAAGTTATGATATTAAAGTTCTCATAAGTCCTTACTACCCACATCTAATTTGCCACCATCTTTTGTTGAATCTAATTGCTAAAGTGTCTTCAAAGATTTCACCAAGTTACAAAAATCCTTACCATAGAGTATGAATGTTTTTCTGCAGCAGTGTCAATATTGTGTACTAAAAATGTTTAATAGAGGGAGCATTACTACCAACCTTAAGGAAATAAAAAGAACTACAAGGGAATGCTATGAAAAACTGTATACTGAAAAATGAGATAACTTAGATAGAAATAGCCAAATTTATGAAAAGACACAAATGATTAAAACTGACTTAAGAAGAAATAGAATATTGGGCTAGACCAATAACAACTAAAGAGATTGAATTAGTAATTTAAAAACTTTTCAAAAGGAAAGCTTAGACCTAGATGGCTTCACTGGTGAATTGTATCAAATATTTATAGAAGAATCAACAACTATTCTTTATAAATTTTCCTTAAAATATAGCAGAGAAGGGAAATTTTCTCAATTCAACCTATTAAGTCAGTATTACCTGGATACCAGATCAGACAAAGACATCACAAGAGAAGAAAAAAACAATGCATCAATATCTCTTGTGATTATAATTTCAAAAATCCTCAACAAATACTAGCAAACCAAACCTGGCACCATTTTTACATTACAAACAAATGGGATTTATCTCAGGAATGCAAGGTGGGTTCAACATTGAAAAATCAATTAAAGTAATGCACCATGTTCATAGAATAAAGAGCAAAGACTATAAGATCATCTCAATAGACACAGAAAAAGGTTCGACAAAAATCTAACACCTTTTCATGATAAAAACACTCTGCAAACTTGGAATAAAAGGGAAGTTCATCAACCTGATAAAGGGCATCTATAAAACCCAGTACTCAAATTGATGGCTGCCAGAGGGACGGGGTTGAAAGAGGAGTGAAAAAGGGGAAGGGGATTAAGAAGTACAAACTTCCAGTTATAAGTCATAGGGATATAATTAATGCACAACACAGGGAACAGAGTCAATAACACTATGTATGGTGACAGATGATTACAAGACTTATTGTGGTGATGATTTTGTAAGGTATATAAATGTTGAATCACTTGTTTTACATCTGAAACTAATAAAACATTGTGTGTCAATTATAATTAAAAATAAGTTAATAAAGTAAACCCCCAGTGCTAACATTATGTTTGACAGTAAAAGACTGAAAGTTTTCCCCCTAAGATCAAGAACAAGACAAGAATGACAACTCTTGCCATTGAAGAATCTAGCCCAGCTCAATAAGGCAAGACAAAGAAATAAAGAGTTTCCATATTGGAAAGAAAGAAGTAAAACTGTCTGTATTTGCACATTACATAATCTTACATAGAGAAAATCCTTAGGAATCTAGTAAAAAATTTTGAGAACTAATAAATGAGTTCAACAAAGTTGCAAGATACAAGATCAATATACAAAAATCAGTTGTATTTCTATAGACCAGCAATAAAAATTTGACAATGAAATTAAGAAAACAATTCCATTTACAATGGCATCAAAAAGAATAAAATACTTAGAAATGTATTTAAACAAATAAGTGCACGATTTGTAAACTGAACACTATAAAACATTGCTGAAAAAATTAAAGACATAAATAAATGGAAAGACATCTAGTGTTAATGGATCAGAAGACATATTGTGACATCACAAGACCCCCAAATCATCTAGAGATTGAACACAATCCCTCTCAAAATCTCAGCTGAATTCTTTGTAGAAATTAACAAGCTTATCCTAAAATGCATACAGAAATACAAGGGATAAAAATAGCTAAAACAATCCTGAAAAAGAACAAAGTTGGAGAACTCACGCTTTATGATTTTAAAACTTACTACAAACTATAGTAATAAAAGCAATGTGTGCAGGTGTACGAATAGACATGTAGATCAATGCAATTGAATTTAGAGGCTAGAAATATACCCGCTGTACATTTATCGTCAATTGATATTTGACAAGGGTGCCAAGACAATTTAATCAATAAAAATTGTCTTTCCAACAAATGACAAATTGGCATCCACAGGTCAGAACATGTATGAAAATAGAACTTTGACTTAAAACCTGCAGCAACCAGCTCAGGAAACCAATCCATTATCTAGCTATAGATAGTCAGCCTGCTATCTATAAGTCAGACTTGTAGGAAGTCACACTACTATCACTAATTACCCTAGGTACCCTAGTACAGAAGCCGAACAACTGAAAGCTTTCCTAATTTTGTCCCACTTCCAACTTAGGCCCAACCAAAAAAGCCAAATATGTACCCTTAACCAATCACATAGGATGCCTGCTTCTGCTTAGCCCACGTAGAGTCAACATGTCAACAGCCCCTAATCAGGGCATACTGAGCCTTCCCTTCTTTCCACTGTAAAGCTTTCCCACTCTGCTGCCTACCTTTGAGTCTCTACCAAATGCAAATGATGGTGGCTGCCTCCCTTGCTACAGCTAGCTCCGAATACATAGCCTTTGCTGTTCTCATTTGGTTGGTCTTCATTTACTTCCAAAAGTGTTACTATTCTGTGTGTATATGTCTGTTTTCCATTGCATTGTGTGCTTGAAAACTAGGCTCTTGATTTATTTTTAGTTATAGCTCCCTGAGCATAACCTAGTGTGTTTTACATTAGTAGGCAGCCAAAATATTTCTTGAATAGAATCTTTTATGAGAATTTGATTAGCTTATATTTCCTTGTGCTATAAAAAAATTCCTCCCTCTGTAGTAGTTATTTAGAGTTTAATAAATTATGTTGAAAAGACATTGCCCCTGCCCTACGGGAGCTTAGATGGTGATGATGATGATGATGATATAATAGATTAGTAATAATAGCACTAATGTCATATGTCAGGAATTATTTTAGTTGTTTAAAATATATTAATATTAACTCTCAACACACCCCTATGAGATGGGCATTATGATGATTTTGTTTTATATCTGAAGGAACTAAGGATGAAACCTTAATTAAGTTGCCTAAAGCCACAGAGACTGGAAAGTGGCAGAGCCAATATTTAAACTCAAGAAATCTAGGCCGATAGCTTGTGCTCTTAATTGCTAAATAATAATGCCTCTCAATTTTAAACACATACATAGTATTGTCCACTTTGGTTCTGGGTTCTAGGCATCAAGCCCTGGGGGCACAAAAGTGAATAAAATAGGATCCCTGCTTTTGCTGAATAAGGTGTTTTTAAAAATTGCATCTTTGGGGAAGGGAAGTGAGGGCAGTGGGGGAGTCATAGAAGAGAGGGCATGGGTTAGGTGTTGGAAGAAGAATTTTGTGGTAGGAAGTTATTTCCCCCCAGAGACTTAGCAAAGGTATGAGTAGAGATGAGGTTTGAGGAGGAAGTGGAAAGGTAGACGCGTCCTTAGAGGAGACTGAAGCTAAATCCTGGAGCTCCCTGTGCACTACATGCAAGAGCTTGGATTTTATCCAAGTTTTATAAAAAGGAGACATTGAAAAATTTTTACTGTGGTGTGGGAGTGTGAGTTGACATTATCAGAATTAAGTATGCATATATTTCTTTATTTTTGGTTCAGCCCTCTTTCCTTTACAGAACAGATAAAACAACAAACTCAAGTTTTTCAGAGGACACAAGGGAAGGCCTGAGCTTGGCTATAGGCGGGGGTGGGGAGCCTAACATACCTGATCTCATTTAATCTCACAACAACCCCTAAGGGAGGTGGCACTAGATAAGAAAGCCAACCCAAAGGGTTAGGAAGTGGTGAAATGGGACAGAAAGTCAGGTCTGCCTGACTTTCACAGCATCACAGAGAGTTGCTTCCATTCCTCACTCTGATTTTGAGCAAATCACTTTAACCACTCCAATCTCTGTTACCTTAAATGCAAAGCTAGGCCATATTACCCCTCAATCTTTAGGATTCTGTAATTCTAATGATAGAAACAATTCAAGCTTGGTGAAATGCTTAACCTTCTCAAATGCAGACAATATTAACAGTCTCTGCGTATTGTGGGCTGAAGTCCTGTCATTCCTAAAAGTGACCCCAGGGAGTGGGTTATTGCTTTCCAAACACAATAAAGAGGCCATGAAACAAAAGTGTTTGAAATTCTACCAATATAAACAGAGGGCTTCTCCTCTATTAATGCATTAAAACAATTCTATAAAAAGTAGAAAATTCCTTGCAGACCCGACTGCAAAATCTGCCCCTGAGTTCCAAGGAGTCTTCATATCCCAGGTCAGAGTCTAGATTTCAAAGATGCACTGAATGAATAGGAAACAATTCTCTCTGTTTTGGCCTGGTCCCAAGAATGTCTACACTGGTGGCCTGTGAGCTTCTGCCTCTGTTGCAGTCATCTCTAAACAATAGCCTCTTAGGCTGATCTGGCAAAGAAGAATAGCATAGAGGAAGTCTAGAAAATACAAAAAGTAAGAGTTAAAAAAATGATTCCTGGCACCACACTAGTTCCATTATCATTGGTGTATTTCTCTGTCTTTAGAATACAAATACATTTTTGTTTGCTTTTTTACATAGCTCCAACAATACTATATAAACAATTTATATGCTGCTAAAATTTAGTTCTGATTTAATTTTGATAAATGAGATGCCTTATTGAAATTAATTGATTAATTTAATATCTTGAAGAAGAAATCCATGGGACTGTCCACAAAAAAACATAGTTATAAAATAACCAATATTGTTCTGCATATGCCAAACAAATATTGTAAGTTCTCCTAAAATGAAATATCACCAGATAAGTATTATGCTTCTATACACCAAACAAACATATTCAGCTTTAGTGTAAAAAGGAGCTAATCACTCTATATGTGGTAATTTGAAGAATGGGAAATGGAGTACAAAATATGTTAAACGTTAGATCAAAATAAAAACAAAATACGGATAGAAGTTTTTGCAAATAAAAGAGACAAGGGAAGGTAAATACCTAACAGAGGAGATTGAGAGATAACTTGTCTCTCTTCCCTAAAATTCTTGACCATGAGAGGAAACAAGGAGAGATGAATTTACATTATGAAGATGAAATAAGAGCAAGAAAGATAGTGACTAACTTATTAGAATATATTATGTGTTATAAATAACTTACTTTCCAAAATATAGAAAGCTTTAAAGAATAACGTTGAATGGTGTCTTTTTTTTCAATAAAAGATCTGATCTTTCAAAAAACATAAAATAGCTCAAGAACAAATCAATCCATAAGAGAATAAATGTCCTAGAATGTGTTAATACATTAAGTGGCTATTTAAATGTCTTTTGGCCCAATTAAATGAAATGATTACATAGAATTTTTTTTAAAAGAGTAGTTCAAATTAAATAATAACAAATGGTAACATAGTTATCTTGTCAATTGCTAAGCTAGATGTCATTATTTAAATTATGAATATTCATGGGACATTTTATTTGGGGAGTAGAGGTGTGGATGGTGTGGATGAATTAATCAAAGCCAGTAAGTATAGTGGGGAAGAGGTTAGGCTACTTCCTGGTTCCATGATCTTGGGCAAGTTACTTAATCTCTCTGTGCCTCATTTTCCCCATCTGCAAAATGGGAATAATAGTACCTACCTCTGATGACTACTATAACAATTAAAGATGAGGTATTTAAAGGGCGTGACACAGTGCAGCATATAGACCTCAAAGGAACCAGTCATTGTACAAGATGAAGTAACGATGAGAATCAGATTTAGAATTCATGTTTTCTTCCCTCCTGCTTCATGTTACTTAGGAAGTAGTAATATGAGTATTTATTACTAAACACATTATCATAGGCAAAGTCAGCAACTTCTGACTGATATTGTTTCTGCCCTCCTTTTATGGAAGACAAAAGGCAGAGAAAAAAACAGTAATCTTCACTTATTTCCCCCTGAACACCTATGCTGTTTAAAACAGAAGCTTTAACTAGAAATTTAATGACAAAAAAAAGAGATAAGAATAATCTGGTAGAAGAAAAATTTCACCCAGATAGCATTTGAACTTATAATTATCATTTCTGCGCTATCCAGAGGTCCACTAATTTAATTAGAATATAATCTCCTCCCAGATTTAATGGTGGTCAAACAAGAACTGCCTAATCTCTAAACCAAAACCTAAATTAAAATGTAAAGTTGCAAATGTAATCATGTGGCTATGTGTTTGTTCACCCTTCATGTGACTTGTTAATGGATTTCTTAGAGTCTGGTGGAATGAAGTCAAGGAACTGGGTTTGATTCCATGTGGGCCAGTTAACTGCTTTAATACATGTTTACCTAAGTCAAACTTGGCTTGTCAGCCTGCAAATGCACGATTTTGAAAGGAACAGTTAAGAGGCATAAGAGATGGTTAAAACAGTAAGGGAAGGAGTTCAGTTCTAATAACGGTGGGTTACTTCAATGATAGCAGATTCACGCATCACGATGTTATAAAGTGATGTGTTCATCTAGAAACACAAATGCTTTGTAAGGCGTATTTAAAAAGTTGAAAACAGAAGTTTAATTTTAGTTTGCTATCTGATCATATTCACCCTCTCCAAACTAACATAAGATAAATATTTCAATCATCTCAAAAACCCATTTTAACTTCTCTTTGTTCCAGTTGTTTTCATTAGCTTTACCTTTCCAGATAAGACCTCTTATTGGGCCTGCTTCATAGTTCTGGAATCTTTTTAGGAGATCAGGACCCCAGACTCCTGCTATGGCCTTCATTACTCATAAGATCAGATCAGATTATCTTCTCACCTGGAGGGCAGTGACAAAACTTTGGTGTGACTTAGAATCTTTCCATCTGCCTGGAGTAAAGCTTCCTGTTATGGCTTGATTTCTTTGATCTTTTATTAGAAGGCCCCAGTTTGATAAGTTGGTCTGGAACATCCTAGCACCTCACTTTTTTCTTTGGTCTTTTATTGAACTGCATTCCCTACATTTTGCAGTTGCGAATAAAAAGGACAATTCCTTACAAGTAAAGGGTCTCTAAGATGTAATTTAATATGACCTTCCATTCTAAAGGACAAAATAATATATCCATCTCTGTTATGAATTGTGTGTGGAATATACTTGTATCATCTTCCCTTGCTTGCTGAGTGCTTGCTGGAATAAATCTCTGTGATGTGAGATTTATGAAGCCCCTTCCTTCTTTCAGTCTCTCTCAGCCTGTTTAAGTTTACTATCCTCCAAGCATCAGACCCTTCCTGACAGATATGATGGAAATGGTACTGGTAGTCACTCCCAGCTGAGACTGTCTTTGATGTTTTATTAAGTGTATGATTTACTATTTCTTCATTTGATTTACTAAGGAGAGTAAGAAATAAGAACCTTAGGTTGGTAACAAAATCCAAATGGTCACTTTTAAAGAATTGCTTTAAATGTACTAGTTTTCAGAATACTGAGACCTCCACTAAGAGTATTTTCCCATCCTCAAACATATGAACAAATTTAAAGATGGTTCTATGATCTAATACCATTTAAGCACTCAGCTAGCAGGAAAAGTGCTTTTCGTGTGTGTGTGTGTGTGTGTGTGTTGTGTGTATATATAAATTAGCAAATTCTTTCCCCTGGTTAAAAAAAGGAACAATGATGTCACCTCATCTAGCTCCTTGCAAACTAGACTAGAGCTAGAAGTTGATCAGTGTTGCAGGCTTTTCTTCCTTCCTCTACGATCCTAATAATCAGCATTTCTGAACACTAGAAAATAGAATGCCAGATGTTTATCACTACACAGTGCTTCGAAGGACACTGCAAGGAATGCTGACATTTTGGAGCTTGGGATCTTGTTATGCTTGAAGCTTAACTGGGGGAACATCAACATTCTTTGCTTTCTCTTTGCAAAATATTTGCTGTAAAGTGTAAATAAAGAAAAGGGAGTATTTCTTCACATTGCTATGCTAAAACATCTGGCATCTGGGGTTGTGTTTATACCCTTCTGCACTGCAGGCTCCTCCTTCAAAGCAATCTGGATTTTTCTTTCACCTCCTTGAATGTCCAAAAAGTAATTTTTATGTTTTTCCTAGGAAGACAATTTTGTCCAAGCATACAAAGCATCTTAAATACTGGGGCCAAAAAACAAGTCACTTAAGCAACGTTCTCTAATTTATCTTTACAGCACACCTGCTTGTATCCCAAGGGCTGTATGTCACTCAGGACTCTACCTCCATCCTCGAGACATAAGATCCAAAAATAACACAGTGCTTTTTGGAATACAATCTCACTTTAAAATGTATTTCCACCTTGCCTTGTTCCAAACAATATGATTGCAAAGAATCCTTCAATATGATAAAGCAAATAAATAAAAACTGAGAGAGGAAGTTGGGTAGAAAATTTAATGGAAAGTGAACAGAAAATAAGGATAGAGAAACAAGAAATAAGCTTAATACACAAAGTGTATGCCATATATTCACCAAAGAGGAGCCACAAATGTGGCTCTGAATTTCCTAGCAAACAAGCTAAGAAGAGGAACAGGATTAATCATGAGTTTCAAAGTCAAGAAACAAAAACAAACCAGCTGCACAAGAGAAATTCTCTCTCTTTCTGGTACAGAGAATTATGAGAATTTTTTTCTTTGTGTCTTCATAAAGAGAACGTGTTAATGGTGAGAACAATATCAGTAATATCATTCTTGTTAAGAATGGAGCAATGAGCTCCACAAAGCTGTGGCAATAATGTTCCATAAAGTGGGTCTACAGAGTTCCTCCAGGGCAAAGTTCCACAAATTAAATCCTAAAATGTCATCTGAGAACACAGATCACTGGTGGTCTCACAGAATCCAAGGTTGCATTTTAGTTTACTGACTGCTTAGCCTTAAGAAAAATTCTCCATAAATATCCATTCATGCATTTGTTTAACAAAAAATATTTGTTAAGCACTGGTTATGTGCCAACCATTATTCCTGGTGCTGGGGATGTAGCAAAATAGACAAAGTCTCTGTTTTCATGAAGCTTAAATCCTAATGAGAATGGGAGAAACGGACAATTAAAAAGTAAACAGAAAATAAATGCTTTTGTAGGATGATAGTGATAATGCTGAGACCAAAAAAATCAGCAGGGTAATGGTACAAGCAAGGACTACTTTCGATGCATTGGTCATGAGATGCCTCTCTCAGGCAGCGACAACTGAGTGAGTTATGAATAATCACAGGGAACCAGGCAAAAATCTGGAAAATCCCAGCAATCCCAGCAGAGTGGACATTAATGCAAGTTTCCAAGAGTAGACTTGAGCTTGATGTGTTGGGGGGGCTTGTAGGACTGGAATGTACTGTACTGGGGATGGTAATGAAAAGACCTTGAACGTACGGCTCTGTGTGGCTCCTCTGTGCAAAGTAGAAAAAGGCTCATCTACCTTAAAATACTTAAGTCCTATCATTTAGTAATTGTTGTAATGCCTTATAATTATGGTAATTGTTTGGTATTCTAGTATGTCAGGAGAAGACCATTGATTAACATATTGTGAAAAATTGTCACAATAAATACAGACATCTATAATGTCATGTGATTCATGAAAATACTCCAATATGATTTTGGAAAAGATAATGATTGGTAAGGACCACAGCTAACATGACAGTTGAAGTCAATCAATAGACCTTTATATTGTGGAATTAGACTCACTGATTTCAATGACAATAAATCTTCTACCACGAATCTGCACATATCCTGGGTGTCTGCTGTATGCAAGCTGGTCTGTATTAGAAATACAGGAATTCTTTCAGGTGCTAAGGAGACCTTTGAGGTACTATATTAGACATAGGTGGTTATTAAATCATCACTCTAGATGCAAATCATCTCCACAAGTCTTTAAATGTGAACAATTTACTCCTTCATCCTTGGCAAGATTGGAAAATTATTGTAAGAGACAGAAATACACTTTTTAACTAGGAAGATCATCTGAGGCTTTAAAAATCTCTAGTCTAGTTAAGCAATAGTTTGCTAATATGCACAAAATACAGAGCATGGTGATAGCACTAGAAATGAAATATGTAGCAGCAGCACAAGGATAAAATCCATAATTCGTAGCTCTGGAGTTCTTCGTCTTAATATTTAAAGACAATATCCTTTGATATGCTATTACTTGTTATGAAGGATTTTTATAAGTGGCAGAATTTTCTAGGAAAAATAATAAATGCACTTTTAAATGAAAGTGATACCATCCTTTAAGGTTTGGGTACATCTTGAAAACAGCTGTCACAACAGTTTTGGGGTTTTTGGGTTTTTTTTTGCCATACTTTCTTAATTAACACCATTGTGACATCACTCTATGACTGCCAGTAAATTACTGTTAAAAGAGAAATCTATTTAAGATGGCAGAGTAGGTAAACACTGTGCTTGTCTCCTCTTATGACCACATTGAAATTACAACTAAACTATAGAATGACCATCATTGAGAATCACCTGAAGTCTAACTGAACAGAAGCTCTACAACTAAGGACGTACAGATGAAGCCACCTCGAAATGGGTAGGAGGGGCAGAAACACAGAAGGGGCTGGTCCCACACCCACGTGTGGTAGTTAAAAATCGGGAGGGATATCTCTGCTGTGGAGGTCCCTTCTGGAGGAGCAAAGGGTCTCAGCCCCACACTAGGCTCTCCAGCCCAGGGTTCCAGTGCCAGCAAGAGAAGTCCCCATGACTTCTGGCTATGAAAACCAGCGGAGATTGTGGCTGAATGAGATGGAGGGTGGCTAGAGTCCCAGGCGGTCCTCTTAAAGGGCCCATGCATGGACTTACTCACTGACACTCACTCACTCTGAGCTCCAGTGCTGGGGCAGTAGCCCAAAAGGCACAGGGACATTCAGGGAGAAGCTGAGTTGACTGGCTTCAGAGTGAGGGCTGGACTGGCAAGAAGTGCTGGCAGAATCCATTGTTTCTTTGTTGAGCCCTCCTCTCTCCCTATGTGCAGATGCAGGCAGCTGCCATATCTGAATCTCCATCAACCTAGCTAACACCATTCATGTTTTGTGCTTTGTGGCTCCAGGCAGGGCACAGGCTGCTACTGAACTTGGCCTGTGGCAGTGCCCCTCCCAGGAAGCCTGGGGCTGGCATGCCCACTGGCCAGCTTCGGACTGAGCCCAAGCATCATCCTGCCACCTCCAAGGATGACACACCCAATGGGCATACCGGGCAGGCATCAGAGACCTGCTAAAGTGAACCCAGCTCCATAGGGTCACCCCCTGCACAATAGCTCCTCTACTGTACTCAGGGCTAGTCCTCACAACCAGTCAGCCAGAGGGTCAATCCCTCCCATTAATGTGCAAACAGTACCAAGGCTCAACTACAATAGGAGGGCACATACAACCCACACAAGAGACACACCTGGAGCACCCACCACAGGTGACCAGGGAGACTATACCACTGGGCCCCAAGGGACACTTACTACATAAGGCCACTTTGCTAAGACTGGGAGACATAGCAGCCCTAACTAATATACAGAAACAAACACAGGGAAGCAGCCAAAATAGGGAGACAAAGAAACATGTCCCAAGTGAAAGAACAGAGCAAAGCTCCAGAAAAAGAATTAAACAAAATGGAGACAAGCAATCTACCAGATGCAGAGTTCAAAACACTGATTATAAGGATGCTCAAAGAGCTGAGGGAGAACTTCAACAAAGAGATTGGAAACATAAAGATGGAGGTAGAAAACATAAAAAAAAAGAACAGTCAGAATTAAAGAATACAATAACTGAAATGAGAAATATATTAGAAGGAATCGAAAGTTGATTAGATGAAGCATAGTATTGAATCAGTGATTTGGAAGATAAGGTAGCAGAAAACACCCACCCAATCAAAACAGCAAAAAGAAAAACAGAACCCTAAAAAATGAGGATAGTTTTAAAAGCCTCTGGGACATCATCAAGCATACCAATGTTCACATCATGGGAGTACCAGAAGGGGAAGAGAGACAGCAAGAAATTGAAAACCTATTTGAAGAAATAATAACAGAAAACTTCCTAACCTGGCAAAAGAAATAGACATACAAGCCCAGGAAGCACAGAGAGTCCCAAACAAGATGACCCAAAACAGGCCCACACCAAGGCATATCATAATTAAAATGGCAAAGGTTAAAATAAAAATCAAGAGAGAATCTTAAGCAGCAAGAGAAAAGCAGTTAGTTACCTACAAGAGAACTCCCATAAGACTAAGCTGATTTCTCAACAGAAACTTTGCAGGCCAGCAGGGATTGGCACAAAACATTCAAAGTGATGAAAAGCAAGGATCTACAACCAAGATTACGCTACCCAACAAAACTATCAGTTAGAATTTAAGGACAGATAAAGAGCTTCCCAGACAAGAAAAAGCTAAAGGATTTCATCATCACCAAACCAGTATTACAAGGAATCTTAGAGGGACTTCTTTAAGATGAAAAAAAAATCAACAAAAATATGAATAATGAAATGGCCATAACTACATAGCTATCAACAATTACTTTAAATGTGAATGGATTACATGCTCCAATCAAAAGATAGAGTGGCTGAATGAATAAGAAAACAAAACCCTTACATATGCTAGGCACCTACAAGAGACTCACTACAGATCGAAAGACACAGTCAGACTGAAAGTAAAGGGATGGAAAAAGATATCTCATAAAAATGGAAATGAAAAACAAAATCTGGGGTAGCAATAATTACACCAGATAAAATAGACTTTAAAACAAAGGCTATAACATGAGATTAAAGAAGGACTCAATAATCCCACTTCCTTTCCTTTCCTTGTAGAAACCCAAAATGCTACTTTAAGGGGACATGTGCATCCATATGTTAATTGCAGCATTGTTTACAATGGCCAAGATGTGGAGGCAGCCTGGGTGTTTATCAACATATGAATGGATAAAGAGGAGGTGGTACATTATACAATGAAATATTACGCAGCCATGGAAGGGAATGGGTTTTTGCCATCAGTGGCAGCATGGATGGTCCTGGAAGGTATTGTGCTTAGTGTAGTATGTCAGACAGTGAAAGACAGATGCAGTGTAAATCTTATCACTTATATGTAGACTCTAAAGAACGAATACACAAACAGACAAAACAGAAACAAACTCATAGATACAGAGAACATTTTGATGGTTGCCAGCTGGGAGGAAGATTGGGGGAGGAAGGTGAAAAATGGGAAGGGATTAAGAAGTACAAATTGGTAGTCATGGGGATATAAAGTAAAGCATAGGTAATATCATCAATAATATGTAATAACTATATATAGTGCCAGGTGGGTACTAGACTAGTCAGGGGGATCACTCCGTAAATTATATAAATGTCTAACCATTGTGCTGTACACCTGAAATTAACATAAAACAATATTGAATGTCAACTGTAATTAAAAATTTAGAAAAGGGAGGAAAAGATGAAGGGGACTAAGAGGTTCAAATTTCTAGGTATAAAACAAATAAGTCATGGGGATGTAATGTGCAGCATAGGGAATATAGTCAATAATACTGTGATAGCATAATATGGTATCAGACGGTTGCTAGACTTATCATTGTAATCACTTCTTTAGGCATATAAATGTTGGATGACTATGGTGTACACCTAAAACTAATATAAATGTATTAACTATATTTTAATAAAAATCTTTTTAAAAAATACAGCAAAAAATAATGACAACCAATGAGCAAAAGGGGAAAAAAAGAAAAATAAATATATTTAATTTTAGAAGATTCCAGAGGGAAGCTAATATTTGAATCTAGAAAGCAAAACGAATAGTATTCTTTAATAGTAATTTGTATACTATTATACTTGTATTCCTTTTTACTAAGTGCTATGTAGGAAGTTAATTCATAGGTAATAGGAGGAATCTTGAAAATTACAAGAAAATTCATAGGAGGAAAAGATTCTTTAAAAGTAGCAAATATACTCCTACTTCCATAGACTACTTGTAATTTGCCGTAAACACTGAATTGCTGTTAGGCTTGAATAAATGTTATATCCGTTCCGTGATATGGTATCTTCTTTCTTTTAGTTCAGTTAGAAAAGTAGAACCATAACCATATTTTCAAGGGATTTCCAGAATTTTGTAGGTTATTACAAACTGATAGTCCAGACCTATTCACGTTTAAGCTTTCTTAAGTTTTTTAAGTTCATGTTTAAGTTCTCTCTCCTTCTAAGAATAGGTGCAGAGAGACAAATCCTGACTCATCCTCTCCCTTCCTTTGTGAATATCTTCAACTTGTGTGAAAGATTTATAGAATTGGGTGTGAGGAAATAAAATATCAAGGCATTTCAAAAACCTTCTTTAACAGCCAAATTATGTCAGTAGTTGGAAAAAAGCAAAGAGTAATAGAAGCCCATTTATTTATACTAGTCAGAATTTTCCACATTAAAGTAATCCTATCATTGATCTGGGTTTGAAGATTCACTCTGCCCCTCCAACAGCAAACTAACAATTCCTTCCTTTGCTGATGTTAGGCACAGCATATTTCTAGGATGTGCAAACAGTGATTCTCTGTCTATACTGCAGAAAGTTAAGCAGACACTTGGCAGTTGTTCAGTTCCTTGTACCAGTGGAGACAACCAGCTGTCTTGAATTATTTATCAGTCTTCACAAAGAAATGCTCACTTCACCTAATAGCTGTGTAGACTGCACTAGAGACGAGGGCACTAGAATTAACTTAAACCAGCATAATTTGCTACAAATTATGCTAAAGAGCATAATCACATTCTCCATATTTTTCTGGAACAATACCAAGCAAGTTTTGTGGTATTCGAGGGTTTTCTTTACTTCCAAAACAATATGGGGGAACTTCTCTAGAAGAATGCTTTCGAGATAAAAGGACCTCCCAATAACAGCTAATATGTTGGTAGGCTCTTCCTCTGCTCTGGGCATCATGCTGAGCTCCTTAATGTGCATTATTTCATTCTTTCATCACAAAATCCCTGTGGGCCATTTATTAACATCACCATTTTCCAGCACCAAGGTTTACAAATGTGAAGCAACTTGCCTAAGTTTAGACAGCTAGTAGGTTAAGTGGGGTAGTTGGAGTAGTTGGTTTTGAATCTTACTGTCTGTCTCCTTAACACCTTTAATAGTAATGTGGGCAGCTTAGCCCAGGATCATCCAGGGTATGAGGTTTGATAGGCTGAGAGGTACAATGTCACTAAATGCAAAATGAAGGCAATAGCTATTTTCTGAAACTCATAGGGCTGGTTTTGGAGATAATTATGTCGGTCAAAGCATGTATCCTGCTGATTATTTAGAAAAGAAAATCAAAACTGACTGTCAAAAAATCTGGTTTTCTAACTTTTATCAATTGATTTGCTTCCCTTTCACTTCTACATAATCCGTTTTCCTCTCTGAATTCCTAAAATGCTGTGGGAGGAGGGGAACACAAAATACTAATGTAGAACTTTATGTAGAATATAAAAACCTTTTAAGATGAAAAAAATGATTTATTTAGGAATGCATTTACAATGAATTATGAAAAAAGCTAAAGAGATATTTGAACAAAAGTTCATTTCTAAAGTTCTGAGGAATTCCACAGGTTATATTGTCCTTATTTATTGTATATAAGGAACAGAAAGGACATCTGTAGAAAGAAAAAATGAGTTTACTGGTAATATGTTTATAACACCCAAAACGATTACTTCCACCCAGCTGTCCCCCAGGAGGGTGACCGATTGGATGGGTCATGGTCATTGAGTTCAGAGTTAGAACCTAGGCTTCCCAAGGCCTGAGAAACCCGTGACACGTAGGGCAAGTCAGGGGACTCCAGAGGATCTTTGTATTAAATCCCACATGAATGATGACCATATTAAAATTTAAAGTACCTCTTCTAACTAGAGTGGTCTAAGGAGCTATTTATTTTGTGGAGAAAAGGGGTCTGTCTGGCATTATTAGTTTTCTTTTCTGGCCTTACTACTGTAAGGAGCTGTGAAAATCAATATGGTGGACATTTGGTAGTTGTCTCTCCTCGTTCTTTCCCTTTCATCCCTTCCTAACTTCACTCTAAATTTCCTAGCCATGTGGTTTGCCAGGGATTTACCACCGCAGCCCAAGTTCTACTGAGTCCTGACTTGGACTAACCTTCACAGTTCCTACCCTGACTGTAATTGGTTCAAGGGTAGGCATATAACACAAGCCAGGCAAGCGAGGGCCGGGAGGTGCAATTCTGGGATTTGGGATTGAGGTATCTGAGCAGTAGACATTCTCATTATTCACTAGAAATGAACAAAGAAGTATTTTACATCAGGAGGCTCTGAAGATACTTTTTATCACGAGGGAGACTTACCTAGGCGTACATACTTGTTATTAGGCAGCGCTGAATACACGGTGAGTTAAAGAGTGGGAAGTTACTACAGCATGTTCTCTCAAACTTTAATACTGCACTTTCTTTAAAATGATGCTTGTCTTGTATTTCATCATTGTTATTTCAGGATATCTGAGCAATCAACCAGCGAACTGCAAACCCTTTAAAATTTTTGTTCAGCAGATTTACATTTAACCTGTGAGTTATTGGTTTCCTCTGAAATCTGTAAAAAGTGCATTCCTTTGCTAAATGTTTCGTTGGTAATCTGTGAGGTTTCCTTTGTCAGGCTATCCTTTGCATTATCCCAGTAAGTGAAAAAAAAAAAAAAGCCTTTTTAAATATGGCTTAACTCTACCATTCATTTTGATAAAGAACTTCAACTGCCCTTGTAGTCATATCTCAAACCATTTTTTAAAATAGATGTAATTCTTGTTTAGGCACATTAATGCTTACTATCCGCATGCCAGTTTTTAACTCCTGCTTGGAAGCTCTAGACACTGATGCTTTGCAACGTGTCAGCAAGACATGAGACAGGGCTCCATGTTGTGCCACATGACAGTGAGTTCACGTGTCCCTCAGACCAAAGTGTGTTCCCAGCTTCTCAATGGTTTCTGGATCGATTGCCTACCAATAAATCAGTTAATCAGTGCTATTATTACTCCAGGAATAAGTTAATAGTTTTAAACTTTAGTCCCCCAAATAAAACTTTGATCTGTATGTTACTTGGTTCTTTTTACTTTGAGTTGGTGAAGTACTGAAGTGATGATACGTACTTACTGAGTGCTACCTCAGTGTCACATGCTGTCCCATACATTATCTCATTTCTGTCTCGCAGAAACCCCAGGAGTTACATATCATCTTCATTTTACAGATGAGCTTAAGTAATATGTCATAGCTAATGAAGACAGGAATAATACTGGGATACCAATAGAAGAAGAAGATAGGAATTGGACTCCTTTGCCACTGACCAGTCTCAGGTCATCTTCCAGCTCACCACCCTGCCTCTGTGGGCAATTCTGGTTTCTGAGGAGTTCATAAGGCTTATCCTAAGTGCTATTTCAGCCTCAACTTAGATTATTGGTCAAAGTAGAACCTAAAAACATATATATGATAGTATTTCCTAAGACCACAAATAATTTGCCATGCATCCAATGCTACAAAAAAAATTCATTGATACACAAATCTTTAAAACTATGAGAGACATTGGGGATTGTTTGATCTATCCTTTTCATTTTTCAGATGAGGCAGCTGAACATCTAGAATCATAATCACAAAACCCCTATAGCAGAACCACTAGAATTGGAATCGAATTGCCCTGGCTTGATATTTTATGTACTTTATCCAACTCCAAAAACAAACTATAATAAAACAAATTAGGGAAGAAGAAAGGGACTTATCGAGGGAAAGCCATAATAGCTAAATCCAAGTAAAAATTAAATTACCTAAGTGACAATTTAATATGTTTGTGGGTTAAGGAGAAGCAATTTTTGTTAATAAGAAGAAAAACATAGATTCAACATAATGAACATTTGCTACTCTCATATTCATTAATTAGAACTGTAATATGATATTCAGCTGCATTAACTTTTTTTTGAGGAGAAAAGGAAAAGAAAGAAAAACAAATAGTAAAATAATATAAAACTGCAGTGGTGATGCGGAGATAGGATGATAGTAGAAATGGATTTTTAAAAATAATAGATAAAAGATTAAACAAAAAGAAATCCAAGAGTAAATTTGAATTGTTTCTATATATAATTACATTTTCTTAAACATTTGATATCAGTCAATACTTTCAGCTTTCATGGGCTAAGAAAAAGGACATAGCTGGAAATTATTCTGCACATGGATAGAACCTTCAGCTTTGTCACCAGGACCATGGTGGATGGCCACACATGTCGCACACTGTGTAACTCCAGATGGTACCATTCATATAGACTGGGAAGGAAATGTGTTGCCCTAGAGTTGGTCACTGTGTGACTCAACTATACATGGCATCCCCATTTGATGGAAGCTGTTGGGTAGTTGATTATATCACAAAGGTTGTATCCCATAACAGTAAATAAGTATTTTCCTCTTATTTTTCAAAGTATAATTTGGGGATACACTATAGATTACAAAAATGTAAAATGAGATGGCTGTGTGAAAGGGATTTTCCTAAAGGACCAAACAAGACACACATATGTCCTGAAGCTGATTACCTGCTATGTTGACACACCCAGACTTCTAGATCTAGACAAATGGACAGAAAGATTTATTTTGAGACTATCTGTGTTACTTTAACCAAAGGGCACAAAATACCCTCTTAAAAGTTCGTTTTTTAAATATCTTATTGTCACACTGTGAAACCCCACTCACTGGTGACCAGCACAGTTACTACACCTAAGTAAATAGAGAGGAAGCATACCCCCCATGAAACACTTAAGAAAGAAATGGGGAAACTTGCAGTTTCTAACCTCAGCTCTGACCCTAACGTGGTGTGTGGTCCTGAGAAAGCCATTTAACCTCTTGATGTCTCAGGTTCCCTTTAGTCTTGAATTTCAGGGAGTGAAGTGAGGATAGAGTTTTGGAATTATCTCTCTTAAAACCCAGGAATGCTACAAGAATGAACGAATATTTCCTAACTGCAGAATAAAATTAAGTTTTCAATAGGAAAATATTTTAACTGAGACCTTTGTGTGGGGCTGATAAGGAGTTTGAGTGATTTTAGATTATGATATCAAATTACTTTTATTTATTTTCTTTCCCAGAGGACAACTTAATAAGTTTGTGGGTTAAGGCAAAAGCACAATTTTTATTAATAAGGACAAAAAAAAATAGATTCAAGACAGTTTTCAGCATACTAACATTTGCTACCCCCATATTCGTTATTAACAACTGCAATATGATACAGGCACATTGCTCTCTCATGTGGTGTATAGAAATGTACCAGCAAATGGGGTATGTTTCTGTGTGGTAGCACGTCAGTTTATGTACGGCAAGTAAAGCATGTTTCTAGTATCTAAAGAGCTCAAAGGCATTTTCAGCAATTCCAGGCCTAATTGTTAAAAACAAGTTGCATCTCTAATGATTATATATCAAATATAGACATCCTAACATATACAAACACCCTGCAAATCTTAATCTTTGGAGTTCTGTGCTATGAGTCCTTGGGAGAGGTTCAAAATATAGCTAACATTAAAAATACTTACTACTTATTGAGCACCTAGTATATATTTACTCATTTAATATTTAAACTAACTCATTTAAATACTTAACAAGTGGGAGAGAACGAGGATAATGCAGAAAGTCTAGTCAAGAAGCTGTTTTAAAAGCCCAGACCAGAGACTATGAAGTAGGGACTGTTGTAATCTGTTTTAGAAATGAGGAGACTGACGCCCAGGCAGGGTAAGTCACTTGACAAACATAAATGGACAGCTGGGACAGGCTTTATGGTAGAATTATGAACGATGTAAGTGGTACATAATGTCTGTACCATAAGATTAAGCAGGTGTTCAATCTCAACAGACAAATCAAAGTTGGAGAGTTAGGACTTTGGGAAATGTTCTACAAAGCTGATGTGGAGCTTGTTCTTTTAGCTAATCATTAGGCAATTCAAGCTGGGCACATCAGTGACACGAGAATGTACTCCCACTCTGGTGGTGTGGGGCACAGAGAAATGAAAATCCACAATCCCAGCCACAGTGGCTGGAAATCAGGTCTCATAGTTATCTACCTAAACTACCTTATGACGCTTGTTTGACTGTTTGGCTTCAATTCAAACTAAATCTTCATGGAAGACCTTCTATCTGCTAAGAAATGTGCTAGGTACTAGGGATACGAGCGTGACTGATATACAGCTCAGGCATTCAAGGAGTTTCCAACCTGGCAAGGTGGCCTGTCATATATACACAGGTCCACAATACCAAGGCTATTTTCTGTGAGTGAAAGCTGGCAAGACTAGAAAAACTTCAGAGTTGTCATGGTTTGTAAAACATCTGTAGGAATAAGAGGAACACTGGAGGATGCCCAATGGCCTGTCAATCACAAATGGCCTCAGTTTCTGCTTTCTGCTCAGTTCTTAGGTTTTTGTACATTTCCCAAGTTGTAACATGTCATTGCATACTTAATGCCCCACCTTGTGGCCTGGCAGAGGGAAAGATCTTTCTTTTCCTAGAGAGACTCATCCAACTCTGGCAAAGTTTTGACTTTGAATTTTGGTGAGCAGAATGAATAGCAGAGGTGCTCTTTACTCAGTTCAATTCACCTCAGAAAATCCAGTTATGAAGGGACTGATGAGCATTGCTTGTGGGCTTAAAGAGACCTAGCTGAGGGACTAAATTAATTAGTTTTGAGGATCCAAATACCCAGGAATGATAATAAAGCATGAGTGCTAGAATAGGCATTTCTCCTGCAGATCAGTTTTCTGATGTTTGCATGGGCTTCAAATGAATTAGGTAAATGCATTTTCCAGATCTTCCCATTATTCTAAAGCATATAATGGCATTTCAATTTATATAGTCTAGACTTGTTATCTCATACTGCTATTAAGCCATTAAACTCAGAATTTCCCAGGCCACAGATTTCCCTTTTGGCCATTTCACTCATCAGTTCTGTCCCACTGAAGTGCACATTATTCATAGATTTGAGCCATAAGAGGAGAGTGAAGTTAATATTGTTGGATGACTAAGCAAATATGTGAAAGAATCCTATTCCATTTATTCATTCCTTATAAGTCACCCAGGCTACCATTTGTAGATGCTCCAAATAGCTGAGGTCTTTGACCTCAGAGATACTTTAAATTTTGGAAACTTGTTCTTTCAGCCCTGTTATAGACTTAGAATTCTGCTGGACCAAATATTTCAGTTAGAAAAGGAAACTGCTCATAGGGATAAGCTATACAATACCCGCTTAACTTCCAGTCATTAACAAATGTCCCCCAGCTTTAAAACTCATGAATAGAATTTGGAAAGCAGAAAATACCAGATGGCTAGATTTGCCTATCAGTTCAACTCCTAAAGTCTCATCAAAAACTAAGGTCATGGGCACGAATAAAAAAGTGGAAAGGGCTTGGGAAGGGGTTCTGGGTATAACAATGGAGTAGACAGGATAAATGTTTTAACTTTACATTTTGGGATTTAGGAGTTTGCAAGAATGGATCATTGTTCCTTTTTAATAGATAATCTAGAATGATTACTCAGTAACTATCTGCACATGAACTTCTATCAAGAGTGAAAACAAGTCAAAGTTTTTTCATTTCAGTTAATATCTTCATTTTTATCTAATGAACTATTTGTTTTATTCTAAATAACTTTACATTTCAATTAATTACATTTATTCTAGATTAGAAAACATTTTTGTGTAGAATTAGGGGATGGTGAAGCTCTCTTCTCATTGGAAACTTACTATCTTCAAATTGTGAAATCACCCAAATTATCTAACTATAACCAATTGCATAAAAATTTCCAATGCCAATATATACATTATTCTGTGTATTTTGCTTCTAAATCCAATATCTATGATTGTGTTCACAATGTTCTCCTCTAAAATATCTTTATAACAATTTCTTTGGAATGAAACGAGAGTGATAAAGTTCAACTCAAGTACTAACATTTTTGAAATGGAAGATGCCAGGTCCATCCTTTTGCAAAAAATAGACAATAATATCATTTTTCTTATATCAAAATCAAACTATGCAGAAATAGAAAGTTAATAATGAAAGTTTTCCTTCATCTTTCCTCAAACCTACTTCCTGTCCAAAGGCAATCACTGCATCAGCTAATTTGTTTCGTCTAGAGCTTTCTTTATGCATTAGTTTTCTTTGGTTTGATGGTAGTACAAGCAGTCATTGGCTGCTCTTTCTATGCCCAAAATACACAAAAGTATAAAAGCGTGGACTAATTAGATGGGCCGATGAAAAATTTGGAAAACATCGGGTTTCTGAAGCCCAGTAAATAATCTGATGCCTTAACATTTTATTACACAGCCTTATCAGTTTCAATTAGATGTTGCAGATATTTTGTACATTTGTCATCACTATGTCCAGGTGCCATATAAATGAACAGACATGTCCAATGCGCTCTTGGAATTTGCATTCTTTATAAATACTTCATGTGTGTTGTCTTCAAAATTCTAGTTAAACAGTTATTGAAATAGTGAGAATTTTCTAAGGCTTTTTTTACTATTTTGTCAGGAAATTTGCCGTTCAAATTTCCCAAGAGATAACGGAATTAAAATTTGTGAAACACTGCCCTCTAATGGATAAATTAATATTTAATATATTACATAAAAAAAGAAAGCGTACTTGAAAAACACAAAAATTAAATTGCTTTCCTGATGCTGGTATCTAACACGCTGTAATCTACACTAGTAGATGTTTACAGTAAGGCAGAGTGGGGTTTTTTTGGAGCCAATACTATAACCTAAAATTTTGATTCAAGATCCTGCAGGGTCATTTTGTATCAGCAAACAAGCCTCTTGAATAGGAGTCTTATATGTGATTTCATGGGAATCATATTGTAAAACTTAGTAAAAATACCAGACAGCCTGTATAATTATAGACAGAACTGCATAAACTATGTCATTTCAAACTCTGCCAACTATTTCTCAGACCTGAGAGTAAAAATGGCAAAAACCCAATAACTGACTGGCATAAAACAAATATTTCTACTAAAGAAATAATTCACTACAACAGTTTCTTTGTACTTCAAATACATTTCATGGTCATCATAATTGAGTCTTCTTCATGTGTATATAATTCAATTTTGTTCTTATTCCCTTTCCATCATTCTGAGGAACATAACTATTTTTGTTGTTAAGCACACCATGCGTAGCATCTCAC
This sequence comes from Rhinolophus sinicus, assembly GCF_057876585.1. Lineage (NCBI taxonomy): Eukaryota > Metazoa > Chordata > Mammalia > Chiroptera > Rhinolophidae > Rhinolophus > Rhinolophus sinicus. Next base: position 89,136,911 of record NC_142503.1, read on the forward strand.
AAACATACTACCAGTAGAGAGAAGAAAAGAAAATATATATAAGGTTGAAGAAAGGGAATGGCAGAGTGAGACAAATGTTTGGACTTCATACATTTCACACTTTGTGTAATACCCAACTCACCAAATGACTCCTAGTTAAACAAGAGGCTCTCTACTCCCACCCCCCTTACCCCTAACTGACACTGAAACCATTTGTTCCTGGGCAAATTGAGAAAAGTTCAATTCACTCTTGTGATGTTCTGCTTAAGAAGTCACTTAATCTCTCCTCTTTGGTTCTTTGTCGTTGCAAGTGGGACAGTGATTTTTGCCCTCTACTTTCTCCTGGATTAGGGTGGTTCATGAAATGTTCTGCTTGCTTTTGAACACTGAACTGTCATCAGGAGCTCCTTGAGGGTAGGGAGGGACTGAGCAACTCATCATGCTATCCCTATCTTAGAGCAATGCCTAGTGTTTTATAGACCACTCAATTTTAGTGAGGGAACTAGAATCTGCCTTAGTATCTATTGATTTGCAAGAGCTGCCACAACTAAGTACGAAACAAACAAAAAACTGGGTGGCTTAAACAACAGAAATGTACTGTCTCACAGTTCTGGAGGCCAGAAGTCCAAAACCAAGATGCCAGAGAAGGATCCGTTCCGGGTCTCTCTCCTCAACTTGTAGATAGCCATCTTCTCCCTGTGTTTCCTCACATACTTCCCCTCTGTACATGACTGTTTTTATGTCCATATTTTCCCTTTTTATAAAGACACATCACCCATATTGGATTAGGGGCTTATTCTATTGCAGTATGACCTTATCTTAACCAATTACACTAGCAATGACCCTTTTGCCAAATAAGGTCACATTCTGTGATACTAGGGATTTGGACATCAATATATGAATTTTAGAAGACATAATTCAACCCATAACGGTATCCCTTTAAGGACAAACTATCAGAAATTTGAAAAAAAAACACAAAACCTAGGCTCTGAATAGGGTCTGGTCTGCACCACAATGCTATACATTTTTGGTAAGGCCTAAACTCCAGAAAGAAAGAAACTTAGTCCTATAAATGTAGGCTCATGTACACTCTCCATCTCCATCTTGTTATCTTCCTTTCTTTCTCTCTAACTTTTGACACTCTTCTTTTCGTTCTACTCATTTTCCTTTTAATAGACTACCCCCAGCAAATACAACGAATGCACACATGCAGGATGAAAATTACTCTGGTTTGCCTAGTAATATTTTTGGAGGAGGGGGTGGGTCTGGCTCAATAAAATTTATTTTCTTCTTCCCTGGACCACATGCAAAGGTCTTTAAATAATACCATCTCCCTAACCCCACCCCCATCAAACCCTGAGCTGATAGTCTCTAGAAGCTGAAGCAAAAGAATGCAGCATTTCTTTTGCTTTGGATCACATCTACCTCTTTGTTCAGGATGTAGACTTGACCCTGAGCCATCTATTATGTGTTTTTGTTCCTGACCTTGGTTATGCATTTCAGATGTGAAATTGCTCACAGATGGCTCAGTGATGGTCTTTTGTAACTTACCTTGGAAAAAATTATTTTGTGTCTGCGCATGCATGTCTAATAAGAGAAACAATATCTGTATACTAAGAAAGAGAGATGGATTAGTGTTCTGCAAATCTATTGAGGATATTTTGACAGTAAGCCTGATCCAAAATATTTGATCAATGAGACCATAATTTAGATTTTTTTGCTGCCTGTTCCTTGTAACATCCAAGAGTGTGAACACTTTCAAGCTTTTTATAACATAGAATTCAATGAATCAAAAATCGTCTCCATAAGTGTATTATCTCATTAGAGAGGTCAATGAGTTCCTATTGAGCAAGATGTCAACATATATGAGGAATGATCAAAAAATATGGTGAATGTTTAAATAAAAAACAATTCATTACAGTAAAAGACACATTGCCATTAATATCCCTCAAAATGTTCACTATCAGTTTGAACACAACACACTTATTCCATCGTTCTTGCCACTTTCTGAAGCAGTTCTGGAAGTCCTCTTTCGTGAGAGTCTTTAGTTATGCTGTCATGGCTGCTTCGATGTCCTGAATTGATTCAAAATGTTTACATTTATGACCATTTTGTCTTTGGGGAAGAGCCAGAAGTCACACGGTGCCAGATCTGGTGAATAAGGTGGATGGGGACACACTGTAATGTCTTTATTTGACAGAAATTTCTGTAGCAGAAGCGATGTATGACACACAGCATTGTCATGATGGAGGATGATTTATGGCACACTTTAAAACACACCTTCCTCAACCATAGGTCACACCCAACTGACTGCACCAAACAAGTTGAAACTTGTCACACACTGTTACTAAGGTTCAATGTGTTGCTTCCTGTATTGAAGATCCCTGCCTTTCCATGGGATGGCACTTGGCAGCAGCATTTATTGTATTTATTGATCAAACCTCATATAAACTTTTCAATCAAATACTCAAGGTAAAATTAGGAAGTACTTTAAACCTGTACTTTTGTGTGTATGCATATCCAAATTAGGAAACCTTTTCCCTTTCCTTTCAGATGTTCAGCATTCTTCACTTCACTATTCATCAAATCTTACCCTTATAGAAAGATCTGAAACTCATTTATATATTTTCAAGAGTTTGATAATAGTTTAAAGTGTTGCACCCTCCAAAGAGAATTGTACTTATTATTAATGTTAGTAGCAGTAGTAGTAGTAGCAGTAATACATAGTAGGAATTGAATCTTTAGCATAAGACAACTAAGATTCCACAGTGGGATTTCAAGCATCTGAATATATCTGAGGGAATAATTTTAAAAGAAGACAGCAGAAATAATCTTTCTGCATCATTGAAGCCCTCCTGTGTAAGTAAAAGCCACCTCTATTACCTAAGGTAGGCTTTTCAACTGAAAGTTTGTGAACTATTAGCTTTTCAAGAAATTAATTTGGTGGGATGCAACCATAATATTTTTAATGAAATAGAATAAAATGAGTTGAAAAGAATAGAATAGAAGCTACCAGTCTTGTGTATATGTGTACATATCCTCAAAAACAAAAGCCTAATTAAAAATGCTCTTTATTAAATATGGAGTCTCTGTATAATGTGTATATTTTACTGGTTTCATGATGGAAAACATTTAAAAGGCACTGATGTAGGTGGAAGATGCAGTTTATAGAATACTGCAGATATTCATATAAACTACCTTAGAACTCCACCCAAGGACTGTCAAATTTATATGTTTGGAAGATCAACTCTACTGTCAATCTGAAAAGAAAATCGTCCACATTTCTGATATCGTCATTCAACAAATATTTACTGGGTGTTTACTAGGTCCAGTCCGTATTCCATACAAGACAAACTAGTTAAATATGACAGGGTCTCAACCCTTGAGAAATTCACATGAATGTGAACAACTACAATACAATGTGACCATAAGCATGATGACCACAGAGGACTCTAGAAGGCAGTCAGAACAGGAAGGCGTCCTGAAGGTGGTCACCCCAGACCTTAGTCTTTATGGAAATAGAGTTAATGAGACCTCTCAGTGAGGGAAATGGAACTTACTATGTGTAGTTCAAGAAGGGGGATTTAATAGACAGAAGTAGCTACAAAAGTGCTGGAAGAGTTGATAGAGCCAAGAGCAAAAGGTGAAGCAATTCAGAGATTAGCACCTGCAGGGAACAACTCCGGCTCCTAGGGCTGGAGAGATAAAGAGAAGAGACGGTAGTACCTAGCAGGAGTGGTACAGCTGGGTCTGCCAGGTGGAAACAGAGTTACGGAGGAGTGTGCTTACCGGGAACTGGGACCACTGAGGACACACAGCAAGCACTGCCAGGGAAGCTGCCTGTAGCATAGAACGAATGGAAAAAAATAGCCTGATTTTCACCTTTCTCCTGTACACCAGTTTCCTGTCCCTTCCTCCCATTGCCTGGGCAAGGGAGTCTAGGACTATGTTTTGCAGGGGTCAGCTCCCTGTAATGCAGAACAGAAAAAGGAAAAGACGGGAAATGGATGGAAGAGCCGATGCGCAAATGACAAACAGAAGAAAATGCAAGGATGTTAAGGAGCAACTGAAAAAGACAAGTCTGGAGGACCTTTAAGTGGCTCGATATGGCTGGATTGCAGGTGGACACTGGAAACTGGTGGAAGAGGTTAGACGGATAAGGAGTTCTGGGTTATGAGTGGCCGTGATCATCCTGAGAAGTTTGCATTGTTTTGTTGTCAAGATGATGCGAACCATTGAAGATTCTGGTGTGCTCGTATGCCTATGTGTACATATACAAAAGTTTTTGTTAAAATCAAAGCAAAACAGGTACAACAGCAAAGGGCTTAGCTAAAAAGCAACATTCTGCACGTCCCTTTTTCTGTACCCATTCCTACTTCATAAATGAATCGTTTTTAGTCACTTCAGCTTTAGTTCTAATGGTGGTTTTATTGGGAAGTTTAAATATGATGCTTATTCCGTTATGCCATTTTCTGTATTTTAAAACATTAGACAGTATATTTGACCACTCCTCCACTATAGAAGGTAAGGGCTTTAGCCAAACCCCATTTCTCTCTTCTCCCAATTTTTGACAAGTACATTTATTGTTTTGTTTTACTTTTTGGAGTGATAAAAGGTAATTCTTTTTGTTTTGTAAAGCAATGTTTAATGATATCTCTTGAAACCTCCTCTCATCTTGTGCAGTGAGAATGTAAATGTTCCCTTATTCCTTTTTGCAGCTCATTACTTACTTCTATCTCTCAACCTCTGCCAATCTTAAATTCACTTATTAGTCTCGCAAGAAATTAGATATTCATACGCTGAATTCTGGAAAATTAAATCTGCCTGTATAATATAAAGCGGTGAAATCAAGTCTTTCTGACACTACAGTCTACTTTATTTGCCCCATTCTCCATCCCATAATGAAATGTGAATTATTCCTAGATGCAGTGCTATGTTGGAAACACAAGTGATGTGATCACAAACCATATCCTTACTAAAATAATGTCTCTATTATTATTTCTAGAAATAAGTGGTCAAATAGGAAAAATGACTTAACTAGCATTGAAATAATAGAAATTATTTTCCTAAAGAGTCAACTTAAGGGGAAAGTTAGCTTAAATTTAAGTTCACATCTAAATGATAAAATAATAACTTGAAACTGATCTGTCTTTGGAAAAATAAACAGAATCCTTCACAAATAGAAGGGAGAACCATCTGCATGGTTATACCTTTCTGTACGTAATTGATGAGGCTTTAAAAAGTTTTGTGCTGATCACATGCTTATAAACAGAATTGTATTGCTGGATCATTAACAGACCTCACTATTCAAAATAATTCCATGATGAATCATTTATAAAGCATAGAATTCTTTTATGGTGCAAATAATTATCTTTGGTTTATTTTTCAGTCAATCCAAATTTTCACATATTGGGTTTGCTTAACTCACGACACAGCTGTGTTTATGGAGAAAACTGAACTCTTGTAGATGAGTAACATTATCATCATTTATTTTCTCCAGACTATGAAGGATAGGCAAAGATGACAGCTATGATCCTTCAGGCCTGCCAAGAGCTTACCAGAGTGATCTTTTATAAACATGCTATGGATATTTCCCTAAGATACACACATTTCCATTTCCTTCAAAATAGTTTCCACGAAGACTGAGCCAGGAAGAGAAGAGAGATAAGACTGTGCTGTCCACCTCTATCTGCCTCCGTCCTCCTTGCTTCCTTCACACAGCCTCACAGCCTATAAGCTTAAGAGAGAGGTCTTCATTATTTCTCAGAATTAGCAGTGGCCACTTTCCACAGCCTCTTCGGTAGTCCCAGTATGGCTCTGGGTTCTTTTTGGGGTCATCGGTCTTAAAATAATGTGACTTCTGGTGGCACAGGTTAAATATATTTAGCTTAATAAAAACAGATTTATCTGGTCTACTGAAGGCAGATCATAATGTTGGGCAATTTGTAATTTGTGAGGATGGCATAGAGAAAACATTCTTATAGGAAAAAAGTTCCCAGTAATGTAATTTCTGTGAATTCAGTCTAAAAGACATTAACCCAATAAAAGAAGGACAAAGTATTTTTTGTAACAGAATAAAAAGTAAAGAATAAAAGTGGCCAACAGAAGAGGAAGGCAAAATTATGTACCTCATGAAATATTAGGCCGCCATTATAAAAATAATGATGAGGACTAAGGAGCAATAAGGAAATGGTTATGAGCGGCATCTGTACACTGATTACATGTAAGGAGATGAACAGAGATAGACAAGTACTAGACACACAAGTCTCGTTAGGGAGAATCAATTATAAGTAACATTTCTGTAATTTCACAGTATCTGTAATGCTTTATATGATCTTTATGATAAAAGAGAAGAAATACTTTAAGTAGGTTCTTACAATATGATTTTTTTAAGGGAAAAAATTAAAAGGAAAGGAATTACTTCTGAATTCTGAGAAGTAGAGCTATCCTAAATGAATTACTTCAGCTTTTGGACATTTCAATCCTTATTTATGATTGCAAATATATTTGGGTAAGTAAAGAGTTTTCCCATTGATGAATTCTTGCTGAACAGAACCTAATAGAAAGCTTAGGGAGAAAACTGGAAGGAAGAGCCTCGGGAGCTGAGGACAATCATATAAACGAGTGGTCTAGAATGTCAGGAAGGAGTAGAGGAGGATGAAAGGGAAAAAAGGAGGCAGGAATTATGTATGAAGTACCTACTATTTGCTAGGTTCTTTTCACATACGTATGAATCACTTAGTACTACCAGCTACAACGGAGAGTCTCAATGTGTAACTATTTCATTAATTGTATGGCTGCTGCTTTTGTTAACACTCTAGGAAGTAGGTATTTATAAAACTCTATAATCTACTAATTCAGGGTACAAATGCATCCACCTCTCCTTACCTTTTTTACGTGCCTTATTAAAAAGACCACTATTTCCTCTGGAGAGCTTCCCTTCTCTTGAATTGTCCTTTACCACAGGGCAAGAGGGGATGGTCCAACAAGCTTTCCCTGAATGATATGATTTCCGTGTAGAGCAGTGGGTGTTTTTTTTTTCTGCAATTGGATGAAAATTATGGATGCACACCCCCCTAAGAACATACATATTGACATATGAGAAATAAGTGTTCATATCGTATCAGGAGGTGGGCTTTGGCCTCCAAGCTGAAATACCTGATCTAGAGATAGTGGCAGCAGTGACGCAACTGACATCCAGTGGGCGGTGGGCTCCAACAATGGGGATGAAAACTGCACTCAGAATGTAAAACTTCCCTTTTTTCCTAACACTCTCTCCTCCAAGATAGCCTCTGAAAAGGTCCAAAACCACAGAGAGCACTAAGGGAGGACGAATCCTTGGAGACAAGAGAGGGCCACGCCCAGCTGGGGCAGAGGGGATGATTGGATCTTAGATCAAGTGCAGATTTGTTTGGGACTATGTGCTCTAACATTTTAGTTGAAGTTTGTTTGGAAATGAAAGTGACCAAAGGGTATATTAAAGATGGGGTGTGTTCAGAAAAAAAGATATTATACAGGGAAATATTACCCATAAATAAATTTTAAAAGGAATAATGGTAGACAATAACAAACTTTCATTTTGATATGCTTGTACTATTTATATACACTATGAATATACATATATAAATACATGTTATATATAAATCTATGTATTTGTATACATATTAGACATATATATACAGATATATGTTTATGTATATTTTATACATAATTAGGCATACTGATTGCCAGAATTATGCTAGTTTCTCAATATACATTATTTTATTTCCTCACAGTAATTCAATGGCATAGGCATGGTACTGTGTCTAATTTACAAATCAGCAAACTGAATCACAGAGAAATGAAGCTACTTACTAATCACATAGCTCATACGTCATATTTTAAACACAAGCAGTCTGAATTCAGTGTTGGTTTCCTTAACATCTAGAATCTTACCAGCTTGAATTAATCGTCATTCTGCCTCCCTCTTAGAGAGTTGATCAGCACGACCGCCTACCTCACTGTGGCGTGTTCCACACAGAAGGCAGAGTGGACAGAATTGCCCCCCAGGCATTTTCGTAGGAGAGTGTTAATCCAAGCTAGGCTCTCGGGCCACACTGTGTCTTCACAGAAAAACACATGCACATAGATCCAAATGCAGTGATAGTCTTTTGGCCATTGTCTATTTATAGGACAAGCGCTGTGAGCATTTTATGGCTGCCCAGAACATTGGCAGAAGTTTAGCTAAATAGATAATGGTATACTTATACTTAAACATGTATAGCCAATTTGAATATTTATCTTACCTAGATAAAAAAATAGCTTAATGATGGAAATTATGCTCCTTGAATGCCATGAAGTATAAACATTCTGAGAAATTTAGTCCATTCTGAGACATTTGAGTTTCTTAGTAAACTTTGTTGTAAAGGATTTCACATACTATACTATATAAATACTATACTACATGCCTATAACTGCAAAAAATAAGTACATCTCTTTAGAATATCAGGATAATTATCTTGTATTTTTCTCAGACCTTAGCCCCAAATTCATAATCAGTAGGCAGAGCCTCATTCAATGTCTTGTGTTTTTTCTTGTCCATTTTCCTGGCTGGGCTGTGATCTCCCTGAAAACAAGAACCAGTCAGTGTTGTCCCCTTCTGTGTCCCGAGTATTTAGGAGAGTACCTAGCATAGCGGAGGGCGCAGTAAACATTTTTGAGGATAAAGGCTACTGTTCTGTGGTGGTCAATCTTAAGTGTCAACTTGACTAGGCTACAGTGCCCAAATGTTTGGTCAAATTCCAGTCTAGGTGTTGCTGTGAAAGTATTTTTTAGATGTAATCAACATTTAAATCAGTAAGCTGAGTAAAGCAGATGACCATCCATAATATGGGTGAGTCTTATCCAATTAGCTGAAGGCCTTAAAAGAAAAAGCTAAAGTCCCCTGAGGAAGGAATTCTACCTCCAGATCGTCTTCAGACTCAAGATTGCAACAACTCTTCCCTGGATTTCCAGCCTGCTGATCTCTGCAAACTTTGGACTTGCCAGTTCCTACAATCACATGAGCCAATTCGTTAGCATAAATAAATCTCTCTCTCTCTCTCTCTCTCTCTCTCTCTCTCTCTCTCTCTCTCTCTCTCATAAATAAATCTCTCTCTCTCTCTCTCTCTCTCTCTCTCTCTCTCTCTCTCTCTCTCTCACCTCTCTCACACACACACACACAAAATTGGTTCTGTTTCTCCGAAGAACTCTGCCTAATACATATGCCTTTTATTTTTCTTCATTCCAGGCCATGACACAATATTTAAGTGTCCACCTAATGTCATGCAAAAGTATGGTTCCTGGCTTTTCGGTAGATATGGCCACCGCACTGGTGGCTCAGCTGGAGGTGCTTACACGGAATCACAATCCAGGCTCTCTGCTCATCATGTTGCCCGTCTTCTCACCCAGGACTTTGTAAATACTAGCTTCCTGGGTTGTGAAAGGAGGAGTTAAAGAGCATTTTTACCTCTTGTGAGCTTCTTCTAGCAGCCAAACCACCAACTTGGGGTTCCAGACTACAAATCCAATCTGTTCCATATGAAAGATACTTTGGCTGCACTGCCGTGTCTCAAGCCAATCTTTCAATCATTTTATTCTCTAATCCAGTTTGTATGGCTGTACCTGGCTAATTCACCTTCTAATTTCCATATCAGCAGCCAATTATGTGGATTGCTCCACTACAGCCAAAAAATTTAAGTCAATTTATAGCATTAAAGGTAACTGAAGCCAAATCAAATCACAATTGAGGCTTATTGGTTAAATTTCAACATTTGAAGAGTTGTTAAAAAAAAAAAAAAAGAAAAAAAGCCCTTTTGACAGATGGAAACAAGGCAATGACTAAAAACAGACCAGGGAGTGTGTTGATGGTGGTTGTTTTTTCTTTTTTTTTTTTTTTTTAAAGCCAATTGTCTAAGAAATGTTTCTAAATTGAGTGCTTTAAATAGAAAACAATCCATCAGTCCAATCAGGGATTGCAGATGTTGCCAACTCCTTGTCATTTTCACCAGCTGAGAACCAGCAGATTAAATTAAGAAGAACATATAAATGTTGTGGCTTCATGGATATTAAAAATAGACTTGAGAGAAATGACCATAAAATTTGATTTTGAACTCAGATTGGATGGGACAGTAGGCAGATAACAGAGATGCTGTGTGTTGCAAAGCATGCATTTGGGTACAGGTTTCTTGGAATGGAATGGTGGTGGCTGAACTGTAGGGACAATGAGATGGGAGGGGCAGTTTGGAAAGTAGGAGAGAAGAGCTTAGAGTATTATCAGTAAGAGGCTGGCAAAGTGATTAAAATGACTGAAGCCCTGTACATCTCCTTATACTCGGAATCTGGCTATACCATGCATTTTAATACATTTATTGGAACTTTGTATTTCTAATTTCTAATACAAATTCCTAATTGTTCCATGTTACAACACATTCCCCAAAACAGTTAAAATGGAGCTTCCCCTCCAAATTCACCAACTATGCTCAAGCAAGCCAATTATAATGGTGGCACAACAAGTGACAAACTTGTTACAAAAAAGCCAATTATAATGGTCTCTTACTGGAAAATCAGTGTGTCTAAATTCTGGTTAGTATTTTAGGTGACATGTCTTCCAAATTCTCTGTTGTAGGCAGGATATTCTTTTATCACCGACAAATCACTAATAGGCCTCCTTCTTCCTAGATTCACTGCGTGCACACACAAAAATAAATAAATAAAATTCTGTATTTTCTTCTTTGTTTTGGGACTTTACCCTCTAGACTATCTCAGGATTAGTAACGGTGTCATGCTCAAAGCCTAGGACCCCACAGAGATGTCACCAGGGCTCCTGCAAAGGGAAAAGAGGTTGAGTGAGCTTGGCTCTTGTTTCTCCACCTCCTGTTTCAACCAGAGAGCTTGGCTTATTACGTCTTGATGATCAGTTTAAGAGTTTGTTTGTAAAAGGCTTCTACTGCTCTTAAGAAAAAAACCATTCTTTTGAAAAATGATACCCTAGGCTATTTACTTTTTTTACTATTAAATTAATTGGGGTGATAATCGTTAGTAAAATTATGTAGGTTTCAAGTGTACATTTCTATAATACATCATCTGTCTATTGCATTGTGTGCTCACGAGAGTCAGTTCTCCTTCCATCACCATGTATTTCACCCTGTTTACCCTCTTCTACCATCCCCTTTCCCCCTCACCCGCTGGTAACCACTAACCACTAAACTGTTGTCTATGTCTATGAGTTTTTGTTTCTTTGTTTGTTTGTCTTGTTCCTTTGTTGCTTTCGGTTTTATATCCTACAGGTGAGTGAAGTCATATGGTTCTTGACTTTTTCTGTCTGACTTATTTCACTAAGTATAATCTCAAGATTCATCCATGTTGTTGCAAATGGCAGTGTTTCATCTTTTCTTACGGCTGAGTAATATTCCATTGTGTATATATACCACATCTTCTTTATCCAATCATCTATCAAAGGACACTTTAGTTGTTTCCATGTCTTGGCCACCATAAATAATGCTGCAGTGAACATTGGGATACATATATCTTTACAGATAAATGTTTTCAAATTTGGGGAGTAGATACCCCTGAGAGGACTTGCTGGGTCAATGGCTGCACCAGTCTGCATTCCCACCAACAGTGTATGAGGGTTCCTTTTTCTCCACAGCCTCTCCAACATTTGTTTTTATTTGTCTTGTTGATGATAGCCATTCTAACTGGGGTGAGGTGCTATCTCATTGAGGTTTTTGTTCGCATTTCTCTGATGATTAGTGATGTTGAGCATTTTTTCATATGTCTCTTAGCCATCTGTATGTCCTCTTTGGAGAAATGTATATTCAGGTCCTCTGCCCATTTTTTAATGGGATTACTTGTTGGGTTATTTTTTGTGTTGTTGAGTTGTATGAGTTCCTTATATATTTTGGATATTAGCCCCTTATTGGAGGCATTGTTTGCAAATATCTTCTCCCATTCTGTTGGTTGCCTCATGGTTTTCTTTTGCTGTGCAGAAGCTTTTTAGTTTAATATAGTCTCATTCATTTATTTTTGCTTTCACTTCCCTTGCCTTTGAGGTCAAATTCATAAACTCCTCTTTGATTCCAAGTTCCATAAGTTTAGTACCTCCGCTTTCTTCTATGCAGTTTATTCTTTCAGGTCTTATGTTTAGGTCTTTGATCTATTTTGAGTTAATTTTGGTATTTGGTGACAGGTAGCAGGCTAGTTTCATTCTTTTGCATGGGGCTTTCCAATTTTCTCAGAGCCATTTATTGAAGAGGCTTTCTCATCTCCATTGTATGTTTTTGGCTTCTTTGTGGCAAATTCCCTGCATATATATATATAGTCTATTTCTGGGTTCTCAATTCTATTCCATTGGTCTGTGTATCTGTTTTTCTGTCAATACCATGCTGTTTTTACTCTTGTTGCTTTGTAATACAAGCTAAAGTCAGGGAGTGTGATACTTCCAGCATTGTTCTTTTTTCTTAGGATTGCTTTGGTTATTCAGGGTCTTTTGTGGTTCCATACAAATCTGATGATTTTTTGCTTTATTTCTTTAAAAAATGCTATTGGGATTTTGATGGGGGTTGCATTAAATCTGTATACTGCTTTGGGTAATATGGTCATTTTAACTATTTTTATTCTTCCAATCCATGAACATGGAATATCTTTCCATTTCTTTGTGTCTTCTTCAATTTATTTTAATAATGTCTTACAGTTTTCAGTCCTTCCTTCACATACTTTGTTAAGTTTATTCCTAGGTAATTTATTTTTTTTGTTCCATTTGCAAAAGGAATTTTTTTTCATTTCTTTTTCTTAAATGTCATTGTTAGTACCGTGTTTCCCCCAAAATATGACTGGGTCTTATATTAATTTTTGCTCCATTAGGGCTTACTTTCAGGGGATATCTTATTTTTTCATGTACAACAATCTACATTTATTCAATTACAGTCATGTCATCTTCTACTGAAACGTCATCATAACGTACTAAAATGCGTCCATCTGGCTGAGATCTTAACTGGAACTTATTTTCAGGGTAGGTCTTATTTTCAGAGAAACACGGTATATAGGAATGCAATGGATCTTTGTATGTTGATTTTGTAGCCAGCAGCTTTACTGTAATCATTTATTGTTTCTAATAGCTTTTTGGTGGAGTCTTTAGGGCTTTCTATGTAAAGAATCATGTCATCTGCAAAAAGTGACAATTTAACTTATTCATTCCCAATTCGAATGCCTTTTATTTCTTTCTCTTGCCTGATTGTTCTGGCGAGGACTTCCAACACTATGTTGAAAAGCAGTGGTGAGAGGTGGCATCCCTGCCTTACTCCAGAATGTAGAGCAAAAGGCTTCAGTTTTTCACCATAAATTATGATATTATCTGAGGGTTTGGCATATATGCACTTTATTATGTTAAGGTATCTTCCTTCTATACTCATTTTATTAAGTGTTATAATCATAAATGGATGTTGTGTCTTGTCAAATGCTTTTTTTGCATCTATTGATATAATCATGTGATTTTTATCTCTTTTGTTTGTTTTATGATGTATCACATTGATCAATGTGTGTATGTTGAACCATCCTTGCACCCCTGGAATAACCCCACTTGATCGTGATGTATAATCTTTTAAATGTGTTGTTGTATTCAATTTGCTAGAATTTTTTTTTAGGATTTTTAAAAAATTTAAAGTTAAAAAAAAAATTTTTTTTAGGATCTTTGCTTTTGTATTCTCAGGTTCTGACCTGCATCCTTGAATAATGTGAAGTTCTACATACAAACTCAGGAATAATTTTGTTTTCAGGGATGAAATATGGTGAATCTGTGATTATACTTGCACAATACTAGTGCATTAATAACACTGAATTTGAACACTTAACAAATAAGAGTATTCTCGATCTAAATTGTGTCTTTAGAGCTGATTGTCATTTTTTCTTTGTCAGGTTTTTAGGAAATTGCAGATTTATTTAGAAACTGGTTCATGGAATTTCTGACTTGTGTGAGTTTGAAGAATCAGTTTTCTTGTACAAGTCTTTTCTCTACATGCTCTCCAGTAGTCTTAGTGTCATATGACAATGCAGTGTGTAGGTAAATGAAAAAAAGCTCTCATGGCATTTGCTGTAAAATATGACGCTCATATTTTCTTGCCACTCTCTTGAAGGTGATTAAAAAGAAAACCTTTACACCTATAGTGAGCATAATAATGCCCCACCCCCAAAGATGTCCACATCTTAATCCCTGGAACCTGTGAATATGTTGCCTTACTTGGCAAAGAGACTCTGCAGATGTGATTAAGAATCCTCAGTTCAGGAAATTATTCTGAATTATCTGGGTGGACTCAATGTAATTACAAGGTTCTTTATAAGAGGAAAGCAAGGAGGTCAGAATGAGAGGGCAATTTGTAGATAATACATTGCTGACTTTGAAAAAGGAAGAAGGAGCCATGATCCAAGGAATGCAGCCAGCCTCCAAAAACTGAAAAAGGCAAGGAAATGGATTCTTGCCCCCGAGCTGACACCTTTATTTTAGCTCAGTGAGACTAATTTTGTATTTCTGATCTCCAGAACTATAAGATAATAAATTAGAGTTATTTTAAACCATTATATTTCTGATAATTTATTACAGCATTACTGGAAACTAATTCAGTGCCCATCAAAATTGTAAAAATTGGCAGGTATATGGCATCAGATATTGGCAAAAATGTGAACAGATGCGAAGCTTGTATGCTGCTTGTGAAAGTATAGCCTTATAGATTCATTCTGGAAAGCAATTTGGAAGTGCTTAGTAAAATTAAGTACATGTTTGTTCTATGATCCAGATATCCTACTGCTGGATACATATCCTTGAGAAATATTCTGATATAGTTCCATAAAGATAGTCATGTTCAAAGATATTTGTACAGCATAGTTGGTGCTAGTGGAAAGATTAAAGAAATCTGTGTTTCTAAGATAAGGGAGGGATATGTAAACTGGTGAAATACTGTGCATCAGTTAGAAACAGCAAGGCAAAGATAGATGATAGATAGATAGATAGATCTTCCAAATAAAATATTAAATGAAAAAAGGCACAATATAGAAGATTTATTTCTCAGTACTATTTATAGAACAACAACAAAAAAAAACCAGCACTGATTTATTTATTCAATTATGTGGTGATCACATTAATTTACATTAGTATGTCCTCGTGGAGATTATATGGATTATAATCCAATACTATCATTATTTATTTTCTTGCTCAAATTCTTCCATTTTTTGCCTTTGTTAGTGTCTTCAGGTTGGCTCCTGTACCACATTTATTTTTAACTGAATTAAATTGGTTCTATATTTACCACAATCTTTTTAGAACATACACTTGAAATTTGATCATATTACAAAAGAAGGAGGAAAAGGAAGATGAGGAAGAAGCAGTAAACAAGCAAGCAAAACATTTTGGCTTAGCATTTTTAGAGAAGTAACAATGTCATGAATTAAATATTAATTGAAATCAAATGCTTAATTATGATAATATTACATCCCCCTCCTTTTTTTATTAGGTTTTATCTCTAATACCTTGGGGACTCTTAACACATTGTGTATGGTTAATCTATGAGGCTGGATGCAGTACCATGTTTCCCCGAAAATAAGACCCAGCCGGACAATCAGTTCTAGTGCATCTTTTGGAGCAAAAATTAATATAAGACCTGGTCTTATTTTACTATAATACAAGACCAGGTCTAATGATGTGATGTGATGTGATGTGATGTGATATGATATGGTATGATACCAGTCTTATATTAACTTTAGCTCCAAAAGACGCATTAGAGTTGATTGTCTGCCTGGGTCTTATTATTGGGGAAACACGGTAGCAGACATCCATCCCCATGGAAGATAGAAGAAGGAGGGGTACCTTGCAGTAACTCTCAGGAGTTGCTCATAAGCACAAGTGAGCCAACTCCTGGGATTCCCAGACATAACTTGGTGTGTGTGTGTGTGTGTGTGTGTGTGTGTGTGTGTGTGTGTGTACAAAAGCTTGCATATGCTTGTTGCACATGTACATGCAATCACACAAGTACAGGTGAGGGGTAAAAGTGGCAGAAGTTACAGAGTCAGAAGGAAGTAACATTAAACAAAACAGAGATACTTTTTTTTCCGAATACTAGCAGTGTCTCACATAGCCACTATATGTGGGCCCCAACCATAATGAAAGGGCCCTACCAGAAGATACCTAACTTAGGGTCTGTAAATTCTTCTCTCACCCCACTGGCCTTAGTTGCTTCTGGCTCCTTAATCCACAGTTGACCGTTCTCTGCTCCCTGAGCACTCCTTTCCCTTAGTCTCCAGGGCACCACACATTCCAGTTCTTGCTCCTGCCTCTCTGGCCATTCCTTCTCAGTGTCTTTTATGGGTTCCTTCCTGTAGCCCCCACTCTAAACGGTGAAGTGTCCCGAGACTCAGTAAGGACTGAGGTCTTCTCTAACATGCACATCATCCCTACTTTGTCTACATTCCTTTCATTGCTGATTTTTGTCCGTCTCAGGGCTTGAAACCCCACCTGTACAGTGACAATTCCCAAATGTCTGTCCCCAACCTGGACCATTTCCCTGAGCTCTACACTTGTGTATCAGATTACCTACTCATCATCTTCTTTTGGATAGCTAAGAGGCATGTGAAAATTAACAGATGCAAAACTGAACTGCTGCCTCCCCCCACCACATCGCCCCGCCCCAGCCCTCTGCCATGTGATTGTAAGGAAATGAAAATGCCCGCGGCCCAAGTCGACATCTTTTGCATTATCTTGACTCCTCTCTTTTCCCACACTCCAGAAAAAATCCATCAGCAAGTCCTTTTAAGTTACACATTCCAAATATATCCTGAATCTTTTTTTTATTTCTTAGCACCTCAATCTCACCACCTTGCCTGAATTATTGTAACTTTTTGTCTCTTTGCACACCGACCCCTGGAGAATGTCCTCAACAATCATCTTTTAAACTTATGTCAGATTGTGTCACTTCTCTGCTCAAAAATACTCCAGTGGTTCCCAGAGCAAACTCCCCTCTTTACAATAACCTAAAGGCCCTTGATGTTGTACACCCTTCCACGCCCCTTTACTTCTCTGATCTCATCTACTACTATTCTCCAGTCTCACTGATCTTGATTCTTTCTTGAACCCACTAAGTGCATTCATCCTTCAAGGCACTCACATTTGCCAATTCCTTTGCCTGGATGCCATTTCCTGAGATGGGCGTTACTCTCTCCTCTCTTTCAGGTTTTTGTTCACGTGCCACCTGCTCAGTGATGTGTTCCATCATAATACATTTGCAGCCACTTTCCACACCAGGAACTCACTCTCTCCTTTCCCTTTTTAATTTTTTTCCATAGCATTTATAAACATCTGGCATACTATGGATTTTACTTTTCTGTTTATTTTGTCGTCTCTAACTAGAAAGCAACATGCGTAAAGTCAGGGATGTTGACTGTTGATTCTCTTGAAGCCAGATCAGTGTGTCTGGCACGTTCAAAGTGTTCAGTACATCGTAGATGATTAAATTAACTGAATGAAAGAACAAATGTATTTCTTTGGTACTTTACCAGTCACAAATGGGGCAGATAGTAATACCTCTCTGTTAAAAACAGTTCAATGTTTGTCAAGGCCGATTCATGTTAAAACGCCACTCCTTGGAAGGGGCTTTCCTCTCCCTGCACGGGGACTAGCCTCTGGCCAAGGAAGGAAGCCTGGACTTAATGGCCATAACAGTGACAGGACGGTGTCCCGAAAAAGGGAAGAAAGTGGCAGGAAGAGGAAGCGGGCAAGATGGAAGAAATCCCTGGCCTGTTCCTCCCACTCTCTCTGCAGACAATGCACTCCAGCGGCTACTGTGACAGTCTGCAGGCTGTTTCCAGTAGGGCTCTAGTTTAGTAGCCAAGGGTAATCTGAATAAAAGGAATAAGGCTGGTTATTCACTTTCTAATTGCCATTCGCACAACTTTTTCCTAATTGCATTTTCCATAGACAATTTGTGCCAACATGAACATTCCACTAATGATGCTGGCAAGACGGTTTGTCAAACACTGACACCTAGTGAATGTTACTATACAGACCTTGTTCTGGGCTCTGTTTCAGGTCCAAGAAATTCCATAGACATTCAGTTTAGGAGGCAGTCAAACCTCATTCACCTACTTTGAGTATTAGACTTGGCAGAGTTTGACTCTGAAGTGGCGCTCCCTCTCATTACCGGGCCCGGCACATGAGTGAGCGTATGCCCTTGGAATGCTGGTGAAAATTTTAATCTAAGAAAAACAACCAGGACAGAAGAACTCCTGCAAAATTACCCAGAGAGCCTCTCAAGTCAAATATAAATATTGGGTTTTTGTCCACTGCCATCCATGGTGTGTGCTCAGCGCCACACACCGCTCCTTCAGGCATGGGGTGAGAAGAGCTCGGTCTTCAGCTCGAAGGGGTCCTGGCGGGGAGTCGCTGGGCCTCGCTCTGTGATAAGAGTGTCTTAAAACCTGAGAATTGGCACTTCAGAGGTACTTCACACTAACTGGTGTGATATAATGGAGAGATTTCAGACCCATGGAGAGACAGGGACCTTGTGAGGTGTGATGCTATCTGAATGGAGCGTGGATCACGCAGCTAGGGAACAAATGAGAACTCCAGCAGGGAGTGACATTACACTTGCTTACTTACTAAACTTCTCTCCAGTTTACGATGCTATTGAGAAGAGAGGTCACCAAGGCCCATGGTTTTGAGGAGGAGTAAGTAATATGTGCCAGGAAAATCTCATACATTGCAGTGTCCTGTGTTTTCCTTTCTGCTCCCTGAGAATCACACAGCAGAAGGCTGGGCCAAGCTTCAAAGCAGGTTTACATTAGAGTTCAGTGCTATATTCCCATCCCTGTCGTGGTTGCAAGTGTGCTCTGAGATGGAGAAAGCATGGAGCAGAAAGGATGTGCTGCCATCTCCCCCTCCCCTTCTCACAGCTTAGGACGTGGGCTCGTAAAATCCACACAGACTCTGTCCAGAGCGAGGAGAAAGATCTTGGGGTCCCAACCTACAACCCTGCTTGCTTGTACGGAGCATGCTCTCACCTGCCTTTCTGAAGTCCAGAAGTAGTTGTCATTCAGACTAAGAAGCAGGCTCTCAACCAAGTCACTTAGGTTCAGGACCCTGCTCCCCCTATTAGTTGTATGGGCTCAGACAAGTTATTTACACTCTCTCTGCCTTAGTTACCCTATCTGTGAAAATGGGGATAAGGCAGCACTTACTCCATAAAGTCGCTGTGAGAAATATAGAAATATACTTGGGGTGCCAAAAACATGTATACACATGTCTTGTATTCATCTTTTTATTTCTAAATTAAAGTTTATTGGGGTGATAATTGTTAGTAAAATTACATAGATTTCAGGTGTACAATTCTGTATTACATCATCTATGCATCACATTGTGTGTTCACCACCCGGAGTCAGTTCTCCTTCCATCACCATATATTTGATCCCTTTTACCCTCATCTACCACCCCTCGCCCCCCTTACACTCTGGTAACCACTAAAGTATTATCTGTGTCTATGAGTTTTTGTTTCTTCATTTGTTTGTCTTGTTCCTTTGTTGTTTTCATCATTTGTTATCAGTATATATTAAGTATTACAATGCTAATACAGATTTTCCTTTCTTAAAATGTGTATGCATTTTTTTGGTACCGTGTGTGTGTGTGTGTGTGTGTGTGTGTGTGTGTGTGTGTGTAATAATAATATTACTAATTACTATAATGTGAGGAAAATCAGTGTGAGGGTAACTGTGGCATGCCTCCTAGAGAAAGAAGACATGCCTGATGGAATATCAGCACTAGGCTTGTTTGTTCGCTTATGTGGTTTTGTTCTGGTTTGGCAGTTTAGACTATGTTACTGTCCAGTTCTTTGCAGAGTCTAACTGCTTGAAGTCTCATCTTACTCTTGGTTATACAGCAGGAACCCTATATGGACTTCTGAAAAACATTGACACTTGGCTTATGCTCTTCCTTCCCCTCCCCTCCTCTCTCTTCCACTCCTCTTCCCTTCTCTCCCTCCTCTTCCTCTTCTTCTTTCTCCCTCATTCTTGTTCTCTCTCTCACTCTCCTTTTCCCTCTCTGATGCTCTCTCTCTCCCCCTTCACTCTCGAATGAAAAGCTGGATTTTTCCTTTCATGGCACTCTGTCTTCATCCCCCCTTTTACTCCCCCAGCCCCACCCTCTGTCCTAGGTGCCTCTATTTTGCCCTGAAATCTCTCACCATCTACAGGAAATGAGGCACGCATGCATACGTGCATGAGTGTGTTCATGTGTTCGCAGGGGTGGAGAGTGAGGGTGTGTGTGTGTGTGTGTGTGTGTGTACACACTGGCATTTCTTTGTGGACATCAAATTTAAAATGCTTGCCAAGTCACTCAGGATTTCTTCCCCCAGGATTTGTCTCAGGTGGCAAGAAAGTCCATGGTGGCCTCCTGGGCTCCTCACAGTTACCTTAACAGCTAACCACAGGATTGGAGGTTTGTGTGTGAACAACGCTATTGATTGCTTTTCATTTCAGTGACTTTATTTTTTTCCTTTTGTAAATATTTTAATTTTTGTTCATCAGTCTGCTATTTTTAAAAGTATATACCTTTGTTTTATTTTTACTTCATTTTTATTCCTTGAAACAGTACTTTTTTTAATTAAAGTTTATTGGGGTGACATTGGTTAGTAAAATTACATAGATTTCAGGTGTACAATTCTGTATTACATCATCTATATATCATGTTGTGTGTTCACCACCCAGAGTCAGTTCTCCTTCCATCACCATATATTTGATCCCTTTTACCCTTATCTACCACCCAATCCCCCTTACCCTCTGGTAACCACTAAACTATTGTCTGCGTCTACAAGTTTTTATTTCTTCATTTGTTTGTCTTGTTCCTTTGTTTTTTTCAGTTTTATATCTCACATATCAGTTAAATCATATGCACTGCATAGAAGAAAACATAGGTACTAAATTTATGGATCTTGGGTTCAAAGAGCATTTTATAAATTTGACCCCAAAGGCAAGGGAAGTAAAAGCTAAAATAAATGAATGGGACTATATCAAACTTAAAAGCTTCTACACAGCAAAAGAAACCATCGACAAAATAAAGAGGCAACCACAGTTTCTTAATCCAGTCATCTACCGATGGGCATTTCGGTTGTTTCCATGTCTTGGCTATTGTGTGTAGTGCTGCAATAAACATAGGAGTGCATAATTTTTTTGAATTAGAGTTTTGGATTTCTCCGGATAGATACGTAGGAGAGAAATTGCTGGATCATAAGGTAGTTTCATTTTCAGATTTTTGAGATATCTCCATACTGTTTTCCATAGTGGCTGCACCAATCTGTGGTACATTTATATAATGGAGTATTACGCAGCCATAAAGAAGAAAGAAATCTTACCATTTGCAATAACACGGATGGACCTAGAGAACATTATGTTAAGTGAAATAAGTCAGACAGAGAAAGACAAATGCCATATGATCTCACTTATATTTGGAATCTAAGGAAAAGAATAAGTGAATGAACTAATCAGAAACAGTTTTGGAGACATAGAGGAAAAACAGGGTTACTAGATGGGGGGGATGGGGATAAGGTGGAGGTGAGGGGATTAGAAAGCAGTCAGTAACCACAAGATTGCCACAGGGTTACAAAAGTTAATTTGGGGAATGTAATCAATAATGTTGTAATGATTTTGTAGGGTATCCGATGGACACTTGTCTCATTAGGGAGACCACCTCAGAGAAGATGTAGATGCCTGATCATTGCACTGTACACCTGAAGCTGAAGGTGAACAATAATGAATATATATATATATAAACATACAAGAAGCGGAGTACAGCTTTAGGAATAGAGACAGTGGAAATGTAATGGCTGTGTGTGATGTCAAAGGGATAGTGGATGGGGGAGGGGGGTTTACACAGTGTGAGGGATAGAAATGATAAATGTTTAAGTGTTACTTTGTTTTGTGCACCTGAAACTAATAAAAGAAAATAGCATTAAAAAAAAACACTTAAATAAAACATACATTGTAAAGTGTAAAAAAAAATAATAATAAAGAGGCAACCAACCAAATGGGAGAAGATTTTTGCAAACAACGCCTCCGATAAGGGGCTAATATCCAAAATATATAAGGAACTCATACAACTCAACAACAAAAAAACAAACAACCCAATTGAAAAATGGACAGAGGACCTGAAGAGACATTTCTCCAAACAGGACATACAGATGGCCAAGAGACATATGAAAAAATGCTCAACATCACTAATCAGAGAAACGCAGATAAAAACTATAATGATATATCACCTTACACCAGATAGAATGGCTGTCATCAACAAGACAAATAGTAACAAGTGTTGGAGAGACTGTGGAGAAAAAGGAACCCTCATACACTGTTGGTGGGAATGCAGACTGGTGCAGCCGCTATGGAAGGTAGTGTGGAGGTTTCTCAAAAAATTAAGAAACAGTACATTTTAACATTATTATTTACTAATGATTCTGTAGTCTATTATGGAGTGTAAATATGCTGTTTGTTATGTTTAATGACTTGATTGTGACATAATAGCTAATATTCTCCCATTTCTTCTAATTTTGGACTATATGCTTATGTTGGGGGAAGGGGTCTTTACTTAAGGAAACCTTATGAAGACTGGGTTGGGGCCATGGGTCTCCAGAGTTAAGTTTATGCTTTGCTCTTCCCTGAGCATTATTAGGTGGGATGATTTGACTACTTTCAGGCTAACACACTAGCTTCTGTATTTCTAGGCCATACAGGCGTATACATTTGATTCAAAGTCTGCTTAAGAGCACACCTCTGCTCACAAATTCTCAGAGATGTGTCTACTCAGATTTTTGTTCTTTCTACCCCAGACTAAATGAACAAGATTTCTCTGTTCATCTCCATAAACTGGTGGATGATTTCCCCCCAAGATCTTTCCTCTACCAAGAGTGTAGCTCTTTGCTGGTCCTGGCCTTATCTAGGTGCTTCCGTCAGTTCCTCACCTTGCAGCCTCAACATTTGTTGCCTACACTCTGGTGACAGCTACAAACCTAAGCTCCTTCCACCTTGGTTTTCACCTTCTTTGTATTTCTTCCTGACTGCTCAGATAAGAATTTAAATGTTGTTACATTTTCCCATTAGGATGACTATTATTTTTTTTAAAAAAAATCATAAAGTAACAAGTGTTTGTGAGGATGGGGAGAAATTGGAGCCCCTGTCTGTTGCTGGTAGAAATATAAAATGGTGCAGCTAATATGGAAAGTATAGCAGTTCCTCAAAAAATCAAACATAAAACTACCATATGACTCAGCAATTCCACTTCTGAATATATGCCCAAAAGAAATGAAAGCAGGGACTTGATCAGGTGTTTGTACACCAATGTTCACAGCAGCCTTATTCACAATAGCCAAAAGGTGGAAGCAATCCAAGTGTCAATGTAAGGGCAAGAGAATAAATAAGATGTGCTATATATACACAGTGGAATACTATTAAGCCTTTTAAAAGGAAGAACATTCTAACACATACTACAACATGCATGAACTTTAAAAGCATTATGCTAAGTGAAATAAGCCAGTCACAAAAGAATAAATATTGAATGATTCTACTTGTATGTGCTACCTGGACTAGTCAAATTCATAGAACGTAGAATGGTGGTTGCCAAGGGGCTGGGAAAAGGGAAGAATGGGGACTTGTTGTTTAATGGGTACAGAGTTTCAGTTTTGGAAGATGCAGAAGTTCTGGCGATGGTGGTGATGGTTTAGCGACAATGTGAGTTAATTAATGCCACTGAACCGCACAGTAGTTAAATGGTTACAATAATAAATTTTGTGTATATAGTACTACAATAAAAAATGTTAATTTGTCACATTCTACCCAGTATTTCTACAGTTTCTATATCAGAAAGGTTGTAGGTAATTTGAATGACAATTTTTCCCCAGTCATTTCCGCAGTAATTATGTTACTCTTAGGGACTTTAAGCTTTTACTCTACTCCAACATATTGCTGAGACAAATAAGCAACAGAGCAGACAAAGTCAAACCCCAGACTTAATTATTAAATAGACAATTCTTGTTTTCTTTCATTTTATTTGATTGTTAGGATGGTTGTATCATATGAATGTAACAGGATCCCACATATGAAAAGCAAAGTATAACCTGACCTCACAAGAAATGGAACTTGTATCAGTGCAGTGATACCATCTCTCACTCACAGCTTCTCTTCTTCTTTCTCTTCTTCTAGCTTTTCTGTTCTTTCTCACAGTTATCCCATAACCTTCACTTTCTCGTGGTATCCAATTCAAAGCATTTATCTCATGGTATCCAATTCAATCCATTTAAATTGACCAGGTCCTCTTTACCTCATGAAAATTCTTGAAGTATTTTAACATCTGCCCTTCCTCATTACTGCTGCAGGCTCTTGGCTTCCTGATTCCAAATTTCTGATAGGAGTCTGATTTGATGATGATTTTGAGTTTAATAGTCTGAGCCAGATATGTTCATTCACTGATAAAATGCATGAGGAGTAAGGACCACTTCTGGCATGGCCATGTGAAGAGCTCCCTGGCCCCACTCCCCAGCAAAACTGGTGAAAATTATTTTTTGAAATTCCAACCATTTAAAGTTTCTGGAAATAGTTCTAAGGGCATACAGTAAGTAAAGAAATATTTATTCAAGAAAGTCTACTAATCTTTGGTAATAACAATGAAAATATGTGGCATTTGAACCACAATCTGCTCCCTCCATCCCAGCTCAGCGTGATGTAAACTGGACTCCAGATGGGTACAGCCAAGAACACAGGGCTTTCTCTTCTCCCAGCTCCTGTCAGAGGCTACAATGTCTTCCCAGAAGGAGCAGGATGTCAGCACTTCTCATTCTACTCCCAATTACATCTTGCAGAGGCTAAGTTACGGGCAAGTGCAGTTGAGAACT
Organism: Rhinolophus sinicus; assembly: GCF_057876585.1. Taxonomy (NCBI): domain Eukaryota; kingdom Metazoa; phylum Chordata; class Mammalia; order Chiroptera; family Rhinolophidae; genus Rhinolophus; species Rhinolophus sinicus. The sequence continues at coordinate 89,161,816 of NC_142503.1, forward strand.
GGGGGCTGTCTTCTTCCGTCTAGCCTCCACTTATGGGACAGGAGCGCTACTTTGGATGCCGTGAATACTAGAGCCCTATTACCCTTGCCCTGCTCATAAGGCAGTGGTCCCACGTCACAATTGGCAGCTGAGACCTGAGCCTACTGTTCTGAACTCCTACCTCCCTACCATATGCTCCAGGTCCTAAAGCAGGGGTGTCACTCTCAGAGAAAAGTGGATCACTTTCCCACTCTGAGTTTCAAAGGCAATCTGAGATTTTGCCTATGGATAAAAGTAGGTCATAAAACAGAACAATTGAAGTACTTCCTAAAGGAACTGACTTCATTTGCAACAAAGTGTGGGGAAGTTCAAACCTAAGGGTACTCTCAAAAGTAATGGACTATTAAATTGTTTTGTACACCTGAAACTAATAATAATAATAGCAATAATAATAATAATAATATAACAGAGGTTGTGGTGAAAAACAATTAAGAGGAGACTTATACATTCATTAGAGAGATAAGCTAAACTATCAGCCAGCTAGTTTATCAGAGAAAAACAGTGAAATTGACAATTAGAAAGAGCCCTCCTAGGATCAAAACAAATATGAAACATTAACCTCAAAAACTATCCCTAACAAAGCATCCTGAATTTAATTAGATCAGTCTGTGGAGCACTTTATGCCCCAGAACATTATTGAAAACAATAATGCAGTCAGCTGGCGATTAGGTTGGCTTAACAGCTGGTTGTGGTCAGGGAGGAGATAGTCAAAGACAGACCTGCCAAAACCACTATCATCCCAGAGTGACTGTGCATCTCAAGGCTGCTCCTTTTAGGAGCAACATTAGAGGTTTCACACTGTGGAGAGAAAATAGACTTCACTAAACTAATCCAACCTATCACTAAACAAATAAACTAGCAAAACACAGTAGCAAACCCTAGAGTGGAGAGCTGGAGAACCAGTACCTAGATTTATTATAATATATTGCCTAAAACGTTCCATTTCCAACAAAAAATTGTGAGACATACAAAGAAAGGAAAACCTAAACATGGGGGAGCAAAGTAGGCACAGAAACTGCCTGTGAGAACAACCAGATGTCAGATTTAATAAGTAAAGACCTTAAAGTAGCCATTATAAATATATTCAAAGAACAACAACAAAAAAAAGATATCATGCTTAAAGGACTAAAGGAAGATAGGTTGACAGTGTTTCATCAAATAGAGAATATCAATAAAAAGACTGAAATTATGTTTTTTAAATGGAAATTCTAGTTTTTACTGAAAAGTACAATAACTGAAATGAAAAAATTCACTAGAGGGGGCTCATACTAGATTTGAACTGGCAGAATAAAGAATGAGTGAACTTGAATATAAATCATTAGACATTCTGCAGCCTGAATAACAGAGAGAAAAAATGGATAAAAATGAACAGAATGTCAGACAAATGTGGGACATCACAAAATGTACCAATATATGCAAAATGGGAGTACCAGAAGGAGAGGACAGAAAAGAGCAGAAGAAATAATGATCAAAACTCCTCAGATTCAATGAAAAACAGTAATCTACACATCCAAGAAGATCAATGAACTCTAATCACCTGGTCAAAGAGTGGGGGTCACATGAATACAGATCAAGGCCACTGCTCTCCAGCAGAGCAACTGTAGAAGAGAATGTCAAAGAGGCAAATAATTAATGTCATTAATAGAATTACTAAATAATCAACTGTTCATTTTTGTTAGATAATTCACATCAGCAAGGATTTCCATTAATGAGAATCCAGAGGTCCTGCAAAACCCTAAAGTAACTTCATAATCAAAGAAAGATTAAAAATAATCAGTGATTATTTAATGATTAAATATAATGTAATTTGTTTTAATTGCATCTTACTATCATAGATATCAACTTTATTGACTTAAATATTTGATAAGTGTAGAATATTAACTCATGTTATTTAATAGAGAACAGTTTTTAAACTAATCCTTCTACTCCTCTGGGAGAGAGTGAATCTTATGCTTAGGTAATGTTTTCATGGATCTTGAAGGCCCTCTTTCCCCAAATTTCCTTCTCCTAAGACTTATTCCTTCTAGTAAACCCCTCCTCAGATGCAGATTGAAAAAGGGTACCATTTAAAGCTGGATCAATCTTTTACATGAATTTGAATGAGCTAATGTTGTACTATTTTAAAACAAGGCAGAGAGACCACCAGAAAAACACAAGATACCTGAGAGTCACTAAGATTGAAAGTGCCTGGGGGTATGAGACTCAACTTTGACTATTTTTGGATCTTATTTATATGCTGCTAATGTAAGGGATTTTGCAAAGCGAATTACTTTTCCTTTTTGGTGAAATAATTCAAATTTGCTAAACTCATTTGTCTCTGCTTTAGTCTACAAATCTTTTGTAGACTACAAATCTTTTGAATGAATGCAATTTGAGGTAATGACAGAAAAAAAACATTTTTAAAAAATGGTGTTCAGTAGTGAGCCATATACGTGGAAGCTATGTCATAATGATAGAATATGTTCCAGTTCTGAGGCTTTTTGGTGTAGAAGAAAACAATAGGAGAGATGAATATTTACAGAGCGAACTAAGTGCTTAAATTCTGATGAGTTAAATCATCCACATTCTCTTGTGGATTATAAAATTGAGAAGGAAAGAATGCCAGATTATGGAGACCTGTACATTTTATAAACAAGTCTGACCTGTACATTTTATAAACAAGTCTGTAAGTCATGTGGCTTCAAGAATGATCTGGTGTGAGGCAGGCTATGAGATTTCATCCACTGCCTTGTCTTAATATAGTGCTGTGGCATCAGCAGCTTCACTTCTCTAAGTTAATCTCAGTGACCCTGGCTTCTGGAGTGAAAAAGTGTGGTTAAAGAAGAAATGCATGTTATCTTTCAGTAATTCATGAAGTCTGTTAGAAAATATATTTTCATCATAATAAAATAATAATACTGTGTTAGGGGTTTTTTTTAAACACTTTGATTTTGTTTGTTTTAATTTTTTTTAAAGATTTTATTGGGGAAGGGGAACAGGACTTTATTGGGGAACAGTGTGTACTTCCAGGATTTTTTCCAAGTTAAGTTGTTGTCCTTTCAATGGTAGTTGTGGAGGGCGGAATTCAGCTCCAGGTCCAGTTGCCTTTGTTAGTTGCAAGGGGCACAGCCCACCATCCCTTGCAGGAGTCAAACCAGCAACCTTATGGTTGAGAGCCCACTGGCCTATGTGGGAATCGAACCAGCAGCCTTAGGCATTAGGAGCACGGAGCTCCAACCACCTGACCCACCTGGCCAGCCCCAGGTTTAAATTTTCTATTGGCTAAAAGACCAGAGAGAAGGGGCATGCAACAGACTTGTGGTGGTAGAAAGGGTAAGGAAGGCTAATTACTAAGCTCAGCCTTGAAGGAAAACTAGAAGACAAGAAGTAGTTAGGGTAGATGGGGGAGAAGAGTCCAAACAAAAGAAGCAGATGCACAAAGTCCATGGGTAAAAGTGAGCATGACGTATGCTGGGCCCTGCCAGGATTTCAGCTTTGTTGAAGACAGTCGTGAAGAGGAGAAGGGAAAGGTCTATTAAGAGATGTGGCTAGAGGTGTCAGACAGAGGTTCTCCTATCATCTAGTGAGAGCTGACAGTGGCTCAAGTAAAGTAGAGCTAATGAGAATGATGAGAAGTGGAGGAATTCTAGAAATACTAACATGTGATAAGGACAGCAGAGCATAGCATCTTTATTAGATACAGAAGAAAAGATTGGACTTGAGCATTTTTATCCTGGTATTTGATTTAAGTAATAGGGAGCTGATATTACCATTTCCTGAGGTGGTGCTACAAATGGAGGAGTACGTTTGGTATGTGTGGTGCAGGGTGGATGATGGGTGGAGGCAGAGACCAATATACTGACAATTCTACAAATGTCAGTTTCATCTTTACAAAGCATAAACTTTGTGGATTATTTTCCCTTTCCTGTTCTCTTATGTACAGAATGGAACTCTTATCTCTAAATTTTAATTGAAAATATTGGTAAGAGAACATGAGAAACGCGTTTGCTGCTAGAAAGACAACCATTCCAGTTGATCAGGGAGTGTGCCTAGCAATTCAGGCCAAAACCAGGCTCTTCATCTGAACTGTTCAGATCATCAAAGATAAAATAGTGGGAAACATTTTTCTGTTGTCTGTGGGGTAATTTCCTCAAATTCTCCCTTTGTTTGATGTATGTAGTCACAGTGAAGCTTAAATGATTTTACTGGAGGGAAGGGGGAGAATGGATGTTTAAAATCAATCTCCTTTAACTTTAAATAAATAGAATTTGTTTTCCATAGTGACTATAGATAGAACATGTTTTAGATCTTCAGTCACGTCCAGGAACATCTAAGAACACTGACTAGGATCCAGAAAAAAATTTTTTTTTACATATCCTTGATGGTAAGTTAATTTGATCTTCATAAGAACTGTCTTGGCTGTTGTCAGAGTATGAGTTAAAATGTCTGAAGCTTGAGAGGAAACAGATCATCTTGGGAAATCACTTCAGATGACAAGGGAACTGTAACTTTAGCATTCAAACCACATCAATCATGGGGGTGGAGAACGACTACTAAGCACCATATGAAAATAGTTGGGTAGTTTCCAAAGGCAGGGAGAAAATCTATAGTAAGCATTGTAATGTTTAGTTTTAGGGGCGTGGGTCTTTCTTTTAAAACAGTTGAATAGCTTTAAACAGATACATTTCCTTGTATGTTGTACTGGCTGATTTCTTTTTTTAAAAAAATACCAGCTAAGAACAGTACCACTGAGAAAAAACCTTGGTTGTCTTTGATTGCTAGAAGACACATACACTGTTTGAATAAGAGATGTGTAATATTTCTTGCTCCAAAAATTATCATCTGGCAGTCTATTTTTATAAATGAAACTCCACTTTTAGAGAATTTTTTCTTAGAAGGGATAATTTGTAATATTTACAGGTCATTTTATAATATACCTCACACGCAATGGCAGGGGGAAGAAAGTGAAGGAAGCTCAAGACAAGAGAGATGGAGGAGGTAAAACTGGATATCTAGCGAACGACAGGATATCCTGATATGTCATGAGGAAAAGAACGAGAGTAGGGACAATGGTGTTTGAAAAGGAGAGTGGAAGAATATAGTAAAAAAAAATTAAAAGTTAGCAGACTTCACAGTTTTCGTGGCTGGGTCTGGAGTCAACAGGTAATAAAAGAAGAAAAGGGAGTTGAGTTATCAGTGCATTACTGATTTTCCAGTATACGAGCATACATGCACTTCCAACATATACATACATTTCCATATACATATATCTTTTATACAAAAAAGCTTGCAAATCTCTACAAATGTCAGTGAGAAAATAGTGTGTGGAGATCAGCAACTACTGATATAACCGTCTTTTTTGTATGCGGTGGCCAATGTGTTTGCCTGGTAAAGTTGTATTATTATTGTGGGCCCTTGAGCACAGGTCCTGACAGCAGCTCTGTCTGTTTGTTCTGAGAGCTTGAGATAACCGAGTCTGCTGTGTGGAGCCAGGGAGCAGGGAGCAGGTAATGCAAAAAGAAAGTGTTAATGGCACCATAATATTAAGTTATGGTCTATTTGATGCAAATTTATATAATACATTCATTTAATAAATATTTATTGCAGTAGGCATAGTATTTGGGCAAAATACATATGGAGCAAATATAGACATGGCCTTGACCTTGCAGAACTTCAAACATTAATAATAATCAAAAAACCTTAGAAGGAAGTGGCATTTAATTACAAGCCAAGCATAAAAAAAGCTCTTGATAAACAAATTCAAGCAATTTTCCATTGTAGTACCAGACATTCTATCTTTTCTGACTAAACAAATTCTCATATCTTTCTTTGGCAAGTCATAATTAAAAGCGTGTGACTAAACATGGTTGCTACCTATCAGGATTTCTTATATTTATAATATCCATGGCCTTATCATTCTCATCTATTTGTGTCAACTATTGTATGTGGTTTTTTTCCCTTGCTATCCATTGTCTGAGGAAATTATGTTCTTTTTTATGATGAGAAATATTGATGTTTAAAAATTGAGAAGAAATTATACATCGACATGATAGATATGTTGAAAATTTCTAACTAATAAAGAAAGAGTAGGATCATTCCCATTCACTGTTACTTGAACTATCTTCGAATTCCCATGACATTTGGCTAGGAACACTTTGGGATTACAGCAGCCTCTTATATTCCATTGAAGTGAGTGTGGAAGGGTAGTTTCTTTACATTTTTTTCCCACTACAGGTAAAAAATAATGAAGTTCTTCAAATCCCCCCCAAAAAATTTGAGAAGAAATGATCATATTTTTGTCAAAGAGACATTAGAATTACAATATGAAAGACTAGACTTTGCAGCAAAAGTCAGAGATGAATAGAACAACAGGAAAATGTTTCCATTTGTGAGAAAAAACCTAGGAGGCCATCTTTGAATACTAGTAGTGAGGAGTTTGGGTGAGGAAGCTTACTTCACTTATATCACAAAAAGAGTATAAATGTTTAATGTATTAAAACAGTAAAATTGATTATGATTACATGTGTAAAGAGAGATAGATAAGTGAAAAATATTTATAGAAAAATAGCAATGAGTCAAACAAATGTTATAGAATACCACACCCCTAGGCTTAATCCACTGTACTACAGCATGGAGGGGATGCAAGGGAAGAAAGCAGAGGTCAATAAGAAAGCATAGCGTTTAAAGACGTCATGATTTAGAGGGCGAAACGGGCATGCAGTTGTCTGCTATGCAAAGCAAATGTGATCTGCTGCAGTAGATGACAAGTAAAGCTCTTCAGGAAGAGAAAAGTTGTTGAGGTTAATTGTGGCTTAGAGAATGTGGGAGGAGACAACATTTGAACTAGACGTTGAAAAATGGGGAAGATCGCAGGTTGCTTTGGAAATGAAGAGTTCAAGATGTCCAAAAAGAGCGTTAGTGATGTCTAAGACATTAAAGATGGGGAAAAAACATATTCTGGAAATACAAAGTAGTAGAAATAGAAAATGAAGGAGAGTGTCAGACTGGAAAACAGTATAAGGAAATTGATTTTTCTACCTTGTGAAAAAAGAAAAATAATCTGATAATGATGGCATGAGGCTGTAATGTGAGCAAAGTAAATAAGTGACTAGAAACAATAATTCATCTTAGAAGTAAAGTGACCACATAAGTTATCCTCTAAACTGGGACACTTGAGAGTAAACCATGGGCACTAAAATCATTAAAATTTAGCTTTTAGAAATATTTATCGGCCATTAAATTGGTTTTATTTTTTTGATGGACTGATAAAATTGTTCTATTTAAAATTCATTTTCTTTTTTAATTAATGTTTATTGGAGGGGCAGTGGTTAGTAAAGTTACATAGGTTTCAAGTGAACAATTCTGTAATTAAAATTCATTTTCAAAAATAGAATATACCAATATACATTAAAGGAAAAATACTGATTAGCTGAAAATTAAAAATAACAAGCTAAATACTTGCTTTTGTTTTATATACATATATATTCACATATTTTAATCAGTTTCATAGCTATTTCTGCTTTTAATACATCATCATTAATATTTTCTAGAGAATATATTTTCAGTGTAATGTTATTATTTTTAATTTTTCATTAAACTGCCTGAAATCTTCTTGAAAGTTGTCTTTTATGATACTGAATTTGAAACAGACTTGCCTGTAGATTGTGATAGTTTTTCTTGATTAAATGTTCTCACTCACTATACATGCTGATGTGCTTAATAAGCTCAGAACAAGTTCTGCTAAATAAAAGACTTCCTCAATTTTAAATATTTTATTAAACTATGAAATTTTTAGCTTACTATTTCAGGGTTATTTATTTTTATTTTTTCGGTTTTTTTGGGGGGTTTTTGCCTCTGTTCAGTAAACTATCTTTGACAAATATTACTCCAAGACAAAATTTATCAAAAAATCCTCCTGTGTATGATTCTTTTCAATGTTTTGCCAAGCTTAAATGTTAGAAAACTGTAAGCCTGCTCAATTTCATTCCATCCCAGTATGGAATTTAATTTATTAAAAATAAGAGCTCTTAAAATTAAATATTCTTCCTGCAAGTTGAGATGTTTCAAATTTCAACTGTAGAACATCAAACTTAAATCTTATACAGTACATCCTTTGATTTCATATTATCTAATTTGTTCAGTTCCTCTTTAGCTTTTGTAAGGGTTATTTGATTGTCTTCTGTTTTGCAAGCAGTGCTCTCCGTTGGTACAATATGCAAATGCTTCAAAGATTTTTAATGCTCAATTTGTGAACACTTTGAAAGAAAATTCTTCTAAACTTTAAGGGACTAATTTAAAAAAAAGTTCAATGCCCTTGTAGAGCACAGGTTGATTTACAAGGTACTTCTTCAAAGACTTAAATACTAATCTTCAATTAATATTCAATTAGTAAAGGGCCTGCAGTTATGCTGAAGTGGTTTTTAAAATATTAAAAATTAGCTTTATCACAAAAATTTTAGACCACTTATTTAACTATGCATATGTAATGATATTTATAAATCATAAATTTGGACAGTTAACATATTCTGTTTCAATTAATGGAATCTTGAAGCTTGTTTGAACTCAGTTATGAATTATATGTTCACCACCACCAATTCCAAGTGGAATTTTTTAGGACTGTTGTTCTTAATCATAAAACTTTGTTTATTCTAAACTTGTCTCCATATTTTTACCACAAAATAAATCATTTTATCTCCAGTGTTGAACTTTTAAACAAATTTTACAAACTGTCAGCAGTTTGATTTTTGCAAAATGAACTAAACATTTCTCTTTGATTCCAAAAATTGGGTGAAAAACATTTGAGTGATTTTTGATATTAACTTAACTGATTTTCTGTTGGAACAACCTGGAGACATTGGTGAACAAACAGCATTAATTGACTGTTTGCCAAGTTTTCTTTTGCTAATAGAGGACGCATTAACAGCCACTGCTTCACTTTCATATGTGAACAAGAAATCTTGAAATTAAAAATGAACACATTTAATTTAGAAAATCAGTCCTTTGATGTAAATGAATGTCATGCTCCACAGTTTGATATGCAAACACATTTTCTGCAATGGCAGATACTAAATTATTTTCTTGAAGCACAGTCTTCCTAAAATAATTAATTTTGAGGTAGATGTTGATCTTCTTTAGCAAATTTGTGTCTTCTGGTTTTCATGAGTTAGTGATATAGTACAGATATCATGGTGGATGAGGAATGAAGAGCATTTTGTGCAAATCACTTTTTATCATTTTCTTTCTTGAGAATTGAAAATTCAGTATTTTATTTTCCTTAAACATACACTTTTATTTTTAGCTCATTGTTTCTGAATATTTGTTACAAATTTTTAAAATTTGAGAAACAATAAATTTACATGGTACAGTAATGATGATTTCACTACATCAAGAGTAAGACTATTCTCTATTCACTCAATAATAGGACAGCTCAGTTCTGTTTCTTATACTTAACCTGTAATTTCCCATGTTTCCCCCTAAAGCCCCTCACCCCCATCTATTATGAACAGTCTTTCATGCAGGATGGTGGCCTGGTAGATTTGTCTATCTGGGAGACCAAGGCAGGACCAAGGCACCACTGGCTGGTTTGCTAAGTGGCCAGCTAGAGCAGTAGTGTAGACTGTTCTCCCTCCAGCATTACCAGAGACCAGAAAGAAATGGCTGTCTCTTGTAGCTTATGTCCCAGGAACATGACCTTATCAGGAAGCACCCTACATATTGACCTTGAAAGAGAAATGTTAGTTTTCTTCAGTCTGAGGAAAGTAGAAAAGAGTTATGTTGGTTGTCGTTCAGTTTTAATTAGGTTTCAGGTCGAAACTAATTATTCCCCATAATTCTCACACTCTCCTAGATGAGACTATGACAGAAACTACCCAAACTGTCTTGGCTTATTTTAACACAATTATTAATAATACTTTGTGAAAAATAAAAAATCCGTAACAAATATAAATCATGACAGAATGCCTGGACAACTGACAGAAACTGGAATTGTCCTGGGCAAACCAGCATGTAGAATGTTCTTGTTATTAATTGCTATGTATGAAACTACCCCCAAAAGTAGTAGCTTATAACAACACTTGTATTATAGCTCATGATTTTGTGAGTCAGGAATTCAGTCAGAGTTGAACTGGATGATTTTGCTATTCCATGAGACATCCACTGGGGCACTTGGTGGTATTCAGCTGACAGCTGGTCTGGTTTGGAACGGTTCTAAGATGGATTCCTTCACATGCCTGTTGCCTTAGCAGAGACAGCTGGAAGAATAGGTTGTCACTCTTTCTCCCTTTCCACTGTAATCTCAGGGTTTTTCCATGTGTTCTGCCCCTCAGCATTCAGACTTCTTACAATGCAGCCTTGGAATCCTAGAAGCCAATGGGAAAGTTGTCAATCCTTTTTAGGCTAGACTTGGAACTACTGTAGTGTCATTTCTGCAATACTCCATCGGTCACAGCAGTCAAAGCCTAGCCTGGATTCAAAGGGAAGGGGTATCATGCCCAGTTTCAATGGAAGAAGTGTCAAAGAACTTATGGCTATCTTTAATAAGCCATATATGGTCACAGTAGGCTCAGGGTAACATTGGAATATATGTTCACAGCCGTTCATTTGCTGCTAAAGTAAATAGTATCATCTGTTTTTCCTTATTCAGAGCTGGTAACACCAATATATATAGTCAGTATCATCACAATACTCATCTCTTGTCTATCAGTCAGACAAATAACCATTAACACCATCTATGCATAAGACACTGGCATTCTGCTAATTTCTATGGAGTAAAAATATAAATAAAAACAGCAACCCTTTAAGAGCCAAGAATCTATTGATAAGATAGATAGTCATGCTCAAACAAGAACCAAAAAGAAAGGAAAGTATTTTCATAGAGAAGTTGACCCCCCCACACACCCTTCCGACAGTGCCCATTAAAGAGTATGTACAGTCACGCTTATGATCAAAACAAAACTTTATTAAAATAATTTAATCTTAATACATAAGTGTCAAACCCATTTAACATTTTATTTCCTGCATTCTTAGTATTCGAAGACATTCAACTGTTTTAATATGATTTAATAATTAATGACACACATTAGGATGAGTTAATGTCCTCATTTAAAAACATTTTATTTATCCTTAAAATTAAAACCTTTTATAATGTTAGAGGGGAAAAATATGTACTTGTAAAATGTGGCATTAATATAGGTGGACCTACAGATTTGAAAGAACAAATGTATTGTCTTAAGAGTTAGAGCTATTTGTGTGCCAGACACATGAAGTCCTAGAGACTGCTCACACACACACACACAGCAAATTGTATGTGTTTCCATGGTGACTTTGACTTATGATTATCCCTATGTGAAAAAAATGACAGACCTCAAAAATAAGTGGTGGCAAAAGCCAATGTTCTCTGCATTGAGAAACAACTGGTCTAACTCTATGTAGCTAATAGCTTCAGAGAAAGAGATGCACCCTCTACAAATAAGTGTTACCTTTAAACCTGTAAGGAATTAATAGATTTTTTTTTTTCTTAAGAAATGCAGCAAAAATTGGAAAGCAGTGTAGGATGAGACTATAAGGAAAAAGAAGAGAGACCCAACCAAGTGTTATACTTCAGGAGACTAAAAGTTAAAAGCTAGGATCTCAAATGTTAGCAAAAGGTGAACCAGCAATTCATTCTGGAATTCCTAATAATAATAATAATAGCATCAGAAATCCCCTCCTGATAAATTCTCAAAGGTCACTCATGCTGATTAACTTGAACAAGAGCAAGTGAATGTGATATAATGTGGTTGTCATTCCACACTTTTATTATGTTTATCATTTGCTTGATTTGAAGCAGATTACAGCAGAACATCAGTTAACAGAGATTGCAGAAATAGCTCTGTGGTTTTTTTCCGTTTTGAGTGTTGAAATATTCCCAGCCAGAGCTACAGAGTTTATCTCACTACTCTACTTGGAATGCAGAGGAAGACATAGACTAGAGATAATGTGTATGCTTATCAGTCACTACAAATGGGTTTGTTTTATAAATCCATCTGATTTATTTGGAATATTTGGTGTTCCTGGCTGGTAGTTACTGTTATCGTTATTATTAGATCTGACAGTTTTTTTCTTTATTAAAAATTTTTGTTACAAAAATAATAAATTTTCTTTTAGAAAAAAATCACTAAAAAGAGAGTAAAAGTTATCTACAATCTAGAGATAATTCTGTATCATTTTGTGGCTTTTGTTCAGTGTTTTAAAAATCCGCTTATATATATGTAGGATCATGTGTATTGTGTATAACTGTGTATTACATCTACATGGATAACGGGGGTTCAAATTCAGCATTAAATATACTTTATTTCAGACCCTTTGGGGTTCAGAAGACTGTAAATCACATAGGTCTTACCGGAGATGGGGTGGACACTGAAAGGTGCCTTACGTTCAGTTCCTTGAAAAAGCACTCAGAAATGAAATGATGTATGCAGGAGTCTAATTAGGGTGCTTGACAGGTTTCTCCTCTTCTTTCACCTGAAAGGAAGTAGGGAATCCAGGACTGAGCAGACAGGGATGATGCAACAGAAGGCTCAGCCAACCCAGGGTGAGTTTCGAGTGTGCAAGGTCCTTCAGAGTCATCCCGCAGCGGGGCAGGCTTCCAGTAGTAATAATTTGTCTTTAATTTGGAGACAATGTCTGGGCACACCCCATACTATTGAGCTTCTAAAATCTTAACTGATGTGATGTGCTCCTGAACTTTTGTAGGGTATATTTTCTACTTTATAGTGTGTCTAGAGTCCTCCAACATACAGCTACTTCTTGAAGTCGATTTTTTTTTTTTTTTTAATTAATATGTAGGACACTAGCTGTCTTTTACAAAGTTTCCTGGAAGAAGTCTCTCAGCACCTCTGTTTCCTCCTCATGGGTTGGAACTTAGAGAGTCATATCTAGAAGGCTGAGAAATGCAGTTTTCAGTCTGGGCAACCAAGGGTGCAGGTTAAAATTGAGGTTTGAGTTAGGAACAAGGGACAAGGTAGAGGATAGATACAGGAGGACCGCTAGCTGCTCTGCTGTTAGCATCGAATATATCTAAACATGGAACCAAGGTTAAACAAGTGTGGGAGTTATGCTGTGGAACCAAACGTAAATGCCATACATCTTGACAATATAAAAGCATATCTGTAGCGGAGGTGAGATAGGTCTGTGAGACCCACCCAGCCACCATCCCTTGTAAGATAAAAGTGATGGATCTGGGCTGGGTGCGAGCAGGGCCACAGCACACAGGCAAAGGTCAAACCTGTGACCCAGTATTACAGCAGAGTGACCTGTCACACACTTTTGCTCTCAAGGCAGATGAGGTCACAGTAACATATCATTGGTGATGTCTCATGTTCTTGAATTTTCCAGGTGACAGGGAGTTATTTTTTATGACACATTAATTCACCTCCTCGGGAAGCTCCCCCGTCGGGAAGCTCCCCCCTCCCCAGGAATCTTGTTCATCTGAGCACAGAGCTCATAAATACCCAGGCCGTCGTCAGTCTGTTCAAGTCCCTTACAGCTAAAAAATACCAAATTCATGGACGTGGGGAAAAATAAATATTATTCTTTTGTATATAATCTAGCATATGCAAAAAAGCAATTCATCAAAGATTGAAAGACCCGATCTGCTTCAGTGCAGAAAGGGGTTGTTTGGGGGAATTACAGAATAATGAAATTAATCTAAAAATGATGTATTGGGTATTGGGAAGAAACTTTATGTATGGTGAAATAATTTTACAATGCAATTCATTGTTTTTAGTCAAACTACTCAAGTCTCAGTTTTTACAAGTTTCACTTTGTAGTTGTTTTATTCAATGTCAACTTAATTCAAAAGTATTTCATCTCAAAGATCAGTTATAAAGCATGCTTTTGTTTCCCAGGAGACACATTTGGTCAACTAGGAGAACCTGTAGTAACATAGGTATAGTAAATGTAGTAATTTAATAAGATTTTTCTGTTGTGCCACAAGATGGCAGCACATGCAAGGGTGCCTATTTGCAGTAGTATTTGTGATTGTGTATAATTAATGTTTCCTTTGGTTTGGGGACATGTAAAGGATGACTCACAGGCTGACATACAGTTTCTAGACTGTAACCAGTTTACTTTATTGTTTGTTTTATTGTTGTTCATGTTCTTAAGTTCAAGAGCAACATATATTTTTCACCCCGTGGTTCTTTTATATATGAAGCTACCTGATGAAAAATCTATTTACATTTAGGCCAGTGGGAGGAAACATGTCTTATTTGGTCTGTCTTCTGATTTCCAGTCTTCGGGGGGAAATCATCTCAAATTGCTGTTCCTTCTGAAAAATTGTTCCCCCAAATTCTACATGGCTCCCTCTCATTCCATAGGTCATTGCTCAACTCACTTCAGTGACAATTTCCATGACTACCCCATAAAAAATAATAACACAGTTCGGTATCCCCTGCTGCCCCTTGGTATTCCTTTCTCCCCTTATACTAATTTATTGTTAAAATCTACGTTTATCATCAACCAGTCTACCATGCATCTGCTTGTTTATTCATTTGTGTTCTCCCCTAATGACATGTAAGCTCCTCAACAGATAGAATCTTGTCAGTTTTGTTCATTGTTGTATCCCCAGCCTCTAGAACAGTTCCCGCATATTGTGGGTGTTTAATAAACATGTGATGAACATATTATCACAGAGGCTGGAACAAATAATCTTAGCAAGATGGTAGATGGATTTAAACAGGGCAAGCGTTGCAAATGAAAGTGTCCTAATCTAATACTAAAAAAGTTGTTCTCATTCCTGCTCTGTCTAACTGGTGAGGGACCTTGTGCTGTTATTCAAACTTTGTGGGTCTCAGGTTTCTATTTAGTCAATATGGAGTAAAAATAAAACCATTTTAACCCATATCCTAACATAGGTGTAAAAGGTCATACCATGCTAATGACTCCCAGATGTATCTCTCTAGTCAGGACTTCCTGCCTCCACTGCAGACCTCATTGCCTACTCAATATCTCTATTTCAGGGTCTCACAGGCTTCTCAAACTTAATATGCCTGAAACTGAACTCCTCGCAATTCTGTCTTTTTGGTGAGTCAGGTCAAAAACCTTGGGTTTGTGCTTACCTCCTTCTTTCTCATACGTCCTAACCTCTAATTCATCAGAATACACTGTCAATTCCATTGTCGTTATATATTCAAACCCCGGCCACTTTTCTCCATCTTCACTATGTCAGCCGGATCCAAGATATTCTCATTCCTAGAGTGCTATCAAAATCTTGATGGAGGTACTGAAGATGTGTCTTGACCATATATCCAAGTCAGTTCCTGCTGGTATACATTGCCTGACATTGTAACAGATGAGAAATCAGTTGCTATTATATATTGTGTATTTCTTGGACTTATGTAACCAAGAGACCTGACATCCCTTTTGATTTTGCTAGATCAGTATACTTGAACTTGCTCTCTCAACATTCATTCATTCAGCATACAAAAAGGGTCTGATATAAGCAAAACACTTTGCTCGCTGAAAAACAGTTAAGGTTCATATACAGCAGGAACTATTATTTAAATACCTAATTACAGAAACCTGATTAAAGTTTCAAATAATTAACAAGATACATACATATATAATTAGATGCTAAAATAAGCAGATGAGAAAATAAGTACTACAAGAATTCAGATACAAGAGTGCTAAAGATATTGAGACATTTTTTAAAGAAATTGGGTTCGACCTACACAGTTGACAATTTGAGAAGGGCAAGTGGCATTTCCAACTTGAAGTTGGAAATGGGCAGTTTAGGGCAAAGAGCAGTATTACGAATTCATGGAAGACATGGTTGAATAGCTAGAGGGAGAGGTGTAGGTTAGAGAGTACTAGGAAGGGAAATTTGAGAGCTATCTTACAAGGTATGAGAATGACTAAGCATTTTTGAGAAAAAGAATGATCTGGAATTGATGTTTTAAAAACATAATATGACTGCAGAATTAGGAATAGATTGGAGCAGAGAGATGTTATATAGATATAGATATAGACATAGATATATAGATATATATAGATATGTATGTATGTATACACACACACATTTCCAAAAAAGGGATTGTTGCTAAAATCATCAAATGCCCTGTCTGACTCAACCAACCAAACCTCTACAACAAGGACTATGCATGTTTTGGCTGTGTCTCTGTCCAAGCAGACACAAGTGTTTCCTAGAGCTACATGAGATGTCTGTAGCACAGGTATTTTTTTTTTTTAAGTGTAGATTCTGACCATCCTCTGACTCTTGGGTTGATACAATAGCCGATTCTGTCTACTGCTTACCTTGATTATTAAAGAAAAAAATTTTAAAAAGGACTTATCTCTGTTCATTAACTTAATTTATTAAAAGAGCTCATAGTGATATACGTCCAATGAAATTGCTCATTTTTAATAATATTTTCTACAATCCTTAGATTCACGATTGCCTAGTATAAAATGTATTCATTAAACCAGATTATTTGTATAACTTGAGATTCATGATTCAATTAAAAATTATAGTTCTTGGTAAGAAATAAAAAAGAAAAGGATGTGAGGTACAGCAATGCTGATTAGAAAAACTGCCAGACAGCCGTTAAAATCATAGTGATTCTTGAGATTCTCAGACTTATTCTTATGTGCTTTGAAAAATATGATAACAATTATAACTAGACCTGGTCAGAAATTATATTCTTGTAGGTTTCCTTTGTTAAAGGAAAAATGAATTTCCAAATAACAGAGTGGTACAAGGATACTATCTGGATTAAATCCTTTTGTTCTTAGAGATTCTTTCAAACACTTGAAAGTTGGTGTTGAGAGACAGGTCTGGAGCCTGCCTGCCCATATGAGGTGCAGGAGTAATGGAGAGTATCTCTCAGAAGACCACTGAGACTGAATTATTAGACGTTCTTTAGAAAACAGGACATTATGATGTTAAAGCATCCTGGGTTCCATGTCTGCCTTTTAAAACCCTTGACTTAACCCAGTTCAGCTGTGGGCTCAAACAGACTCAAGAACAACTATATTGGGTTGCATGATGAGTAAGATAACTTTATAAACACATCATTGTATTGGATTGGTGCAAAAGTAATTATGGTTTAAAAGTGTAAAAATAATTGCAAAAACCGCAATTACTTTTGCACCAACCTAATACATGCAGAAAGACTGACAATCATAGGCTATGCTTTCAAAGTTGGTTTAATGGATATGGAAATATGAGGAACAGGAGAAGCACTGAAATTACTGGTATTAATAATTTATACTGACAATTCTGATTTACCTCATTTCTTTGGATAATTTAACCTGTTTGAGAAAGCTCTTTTTCCTAAAAGTGCACAGAAATGTTTCCCCTGGCCAGACTTAAACATGGTAGCTGAAATATAGCACTTCTTATATTCTGCAATTACAGGGTTAATGGAAATGTCTACAGTTTTTTTTCTAAGTACTTACTGGTCTAAAATTAGACCTCTTCTTTTTTTTTTTTTAACATAAGGCTTTTTGTATTTTGGCAAAGAGCAAACACGACTGCTGCCTGATTCCCCAATAGGGTGCCTCTATGACACTGCCAGTGACACCCAGCATCTCTGCTTGCATGAGGCTGCCGTCAACATCCTTGTGTGTGTCTGTTCATAACTCTGAGTGGATTGGGGGGAGGAAGGTGGGGGACTATGATCCTTGCCTACCCCACCAACCCCAACAGCCTGGCAGAATATTTCAGTCATGGGGCAAGCAATTTTCCCTAGGCAGTGTGGTGAAAAGCAAGAGCAGAATTTATAGCTTTCCTCCAAACTATCCTTTCGTTTCAGCCTCCAGCCACTCCTGCCCCCATAACAGCACTGCCTCACTCACTCCTCAAACCAACTCATGGCAGTCTTCAGTCTCCCCAGGTAGACTCTTGTTTCTGTAGTTTCTCTAGGCTCCATTTAGAGGAGGGTAATCAGGAGCCATTTACTAAAAACCAAATATAATTCTCTGGAAGTGGCATCCCTTTCTTACCATAACTCAACTTAGGAAGAAACTCAGCATATTCATAAAGTCTTGTCCCATCTTGCTCTTGAGATGGATAAGAACCACCATTACCCTTTCTATCTGCCCTTTGGATTCTAAGATCAATGGATGATAATTATCATTGTTGCTTGACACTTAACATGGTTTAAAATTTATTTCTTTAAACTTCATGCCATAGGAATTTCATAGTTTATCACTTTTACAACCAGATAAAGTAAAAATAACAATCATCTGAGCGTGGCATGGGGGTAACAAGCATTCTGGAAACAAGGGAAAGAATAATAGAAAATCTTAAGGTCCTCTTACCATATGATTCTATCATTCATGATAAAATTCTCTAGGGAAAACAGATGAACTTGGGGCACTGTCATAGTTTGGACTGTTATGACAAAAAAACCATAGACTGGGTAAACTTAAACAATAATTACTTATTTCTCATAAATGTTCCAGTTCTGGAGGCTGGAAGTCCAAGATCAGAGTGCCAGCAGTGCTGGATCCTTGGTAAAGGTCCACTTCCTGGTTTACAGGCAGCCACCTTCTAATCGTATACTTTCATGGCAGGGAGAGAGAGAGGAAGCAAGTCCTCCCATGCCTCTTTTTATAAGGGCACTGATTTCATTAACAAGGGCACCAACCTCATGATCTCATCACCTCCCAAAGGCCCCTCTTCCTAACACCGTCACATTGGGGTTAGGAGTTCATCTTATGATTTGGGGGGAGATACATTCAGTCCATAACAGGCATTTAGGGATATGTGCCAAACATTACAGAGTCTTAATAATTTGTTTAGTGGAAGCTACGTCATGAATATATTGATTATGAATATACATATATGTATACTACATGTGTATACACATAATCATGTGTGTACATATAATCATGTGCACATGTATATATCATACATGTGTGTACACAATCATATGTGTGTGCATATATGTATATATGTATAGAGCTATCTGTCTATCCATCTGTCTAGTTAGGAAAGTATATTTTATGGTTATGGAAAATTTCCTAGGGCTGCCATAATATTACCAAAAACTTGGTAGCTTAAAACTATAGAAATTTATTCTCTCACAGTTTTGGTGATGAGTCCCAGTCAAGGTTGGCAGGAGCTGACTCGCTACCGAGACTCCAGGGAGAATCTGTTCTATGCTTTTCCAGCTCCTGGTTAATGGTCACATCACTCCAGTCTCTGCCACTGTCTTCACGTGGCCTTCTCCTCTGCATGTCTTCTTTTCTGTGTGTCTCTTATAAAGACACTTGTCATTGGATTTAGGGTCTACCCAGATAATCCAGGATGATCGCTTCATCTCAAGATCCTTAATTTAGTTACATTGAAAGCCCCCTTTCCCCAAAAACACAACATTCACAGGTTCCAAGGACTAGGGCATGGAGACAACTTTTGGGGGCCACTGTTCAACCCACTTCAGAAAGGAAGATATTTTACTTTTAGTTTTGCTTTGTTTTTGCTTGCCTGTCATTAATCTCTTTACTATATTTTTTAGCTTTGTGTGATTGCCACAATAATACTGTAGTATTATGTCTTTCATCTCAGGCAGTCAACAATGGGGTACTGGAAAGAAAGCCATCTTATACTCAATTTGGTATAAATATACCATCTATGACCATCTCCAAATTGTTCATTCTTTTTTACATCAATATGAAGAAGGTGATAGAACTGTCAAACTAAATGAAGTAAAAACACCATTTGGTTCAATCGTGGTTATTTCACAAATACCGTAGGAAGTGTGAATCAAACTTGTATACTTCCAGAGGCAGGACTTAGCCTGCCTGTTTACACAAACGCATGGTGACATTTCCCTCAGAGAAGACACTATGATGTCCCACAGCCCCAGTGGTATTTGTGTAGATGAAGACAGAGATATATTTTCCTCCTTGGATCTCTAAATCTCAACGTTTTAACTGAACTAAATGTTCAAGAAGTTCCTTCCAAGTCTCAGGCCTTACTCCAGTTCCCAGTGCCAGGCCTACTTAGTGATCTCACTTTTCTTCTAAAAATGTAACATTTTTATGTGGCATGTACTCAAACGATGTTTTAGGAAAACAAAGAGTGGAAAAGAAATAATGAGGCCAAATACTAGATGCACGGTTCGTTTTTAGGGCTTCGTAAAAACTGTAAAATATGTTTCCATTTCAATCATTAGGTTATAAATGAAACTCACAGTATTGTGCTCACTTTCTTTACTGGCTTCCAGGTTCTTAAAATTAGAGGTACAATGATCCTGTTGCAGAAAATGGGTCTTCGTTTCTCAGAGTGAATTTGTACTTGGCCTGTGTGGGGCTATGATAAACAGAATACTCAGTTTCTTATTCATTGCTTTCCTGTGGTAACTTTGTCCCTTGGTGATAATGGAGCACAATTTGAGGATTGTCTCACACATTGTGACTTTTTATGTCCCAGAGTTCCTCTCAGATTTTGAAATGAGTATCTTAGAGGTAAGGTCAAAGGGCCTCAAGATAGACTGTGCCACTCTTCACTACTTCTTGGTGAAGTAATAATTGGTGGATAATTGACCAAATTTCCTCCTTACAATTAGTAAGGAAGCTGTATGAGTGATAATATGATATATTCAATGCATCCATTTGTAAAAAGCTTTTATTTAGAACAATTGTACAAACATCTAGTTGGTTGGTGAAAATGGAGGAATATAACACAATTCTAATTTTATGTCACACCAATTTTTTTAAAATGCCAGTTGTATAACAATGTGACTGTAGTGTTTCTTAGCTCCAAATGTACATGCCATGTGCTAGATGGAGCCCTTCACTCTCAGTGCCCCAGAAAATGGTATTTCTTTCTCTAGGTTGGTTTCCTAATTTGAGTTTTCATTTTAACCTTTAGAATTGTTCTCATATTTTGCTTGTCCTTCTCCTGCTTTTGCCTTTTCCCTGGCTTGTGATGGTTATTTGTCTTCCCATAATTAGATTTTGGTTCATAGTATAAATGAAAATATTTATGAGGTTTTAAAAAAGGTCAATTTTAAAATTTGCACAGCAAAAAAGTTATTGTGGGAAATGGCATTGAATGAATAAATGAATTTTACATTTGCTAGCATATATAATTAGGAATTGTTTGGGGTGTGTAGAAATAGGCACTAGTCAGAAAGGGCAATTAGGCACCTATAAGATATATTCATGTCCAACCTAAATAAAAAAGCACTAAATATCATTCATAAGGAAAATCTGAAATATTTTTTCTCACAGAAAAAGGATCATCTACTTTATTTAATCTATAAATGCCTAGCCAGTTCTGAAATATGAATAGAATGTTTCTCTTAAATCTTGAGCTAAATTTCTATTTGTCTTATAGCAAAACCAAGGCTATTTGATGAAGTAAATTGAAAAGTGTTGTGGACATACAGATATTAATTAATATTTAGGTGAGTCCCATTAATTTTTAGGTGATGCTCCATAAAAACAAAGACCAGGACGGCTTGACTTCATTTGAGCAATGTTTGAAACACCATGCATATTTCTGTTCTTAATGATTTTTGAATCACGTTAGCAGTATATTTTGGCCATTATACGATCTTCTTACTTACTAATACCCTATTTTTATGCCAAACTATAACCAAAAATTAACTTGCTTATAATTTATCTCAGCTCCATATCTCTTCCATGATGAACTTGCTCATTTCAAGAGACAAAATTCTAGAATCTCATTCTCCATCTCTACCAACGTTTAAGAAAAGTAAAAGAAAACCGTTTCTGGGCTAACCTAGGTCATGCTTAAATACAAATGAATATGTCACTCTCGTTAATCACATCAACAAAGCACTCACTGGCAATTCTTACGGATGATCCATAAAGCAGAGGTATTTCCATTTTTATGGGCACCTAAAATATGGTAAAGCCATAAACCACTGATGGGACTCATGAGGGAAATTGTGAGACCTGTGATGCGTAGAGCATTATCACATCTGAATCTGTAACTTGGTAGTTCGAGATAAAATGAAAATCTGTCCTAGGCAATGGATCATCTTATACTACAAATAATTTAGTTAAATGTCTAAAATTCTAAAAGCATATATCAAATTGAACACAGTTTTATGACTCTGGTAACACAGAAATTCATGAATCATTCAAGTCCATTTAGCAGAAAAAACTGGAGAAAAGTATTTGTCTTTCACATCTTAATGTGCACTCTTAGACTTTTAACTTAAAATAGTAAACTTATAATGGCAATGGTTTGGGGAGTACAGGCTATTCCCACATCCACTTAGATTGCAATTATATTCCTGTATTTATTTCCAGTTTTCTAAGTTGTGCTATCCAGAAGCATGTCAGTTAATTAGTTGTACAGTGTGCCATGTGCCAGCAGAGAAACAGTGCACTGTAATAAAACTACCAGTACTTTGGGAGTCAGTCTGGACTTGGGTCCATATCCAGGCCTGGTCACTTTCTATTTCTATAAACTTGGGCAAATTATTTAATTACTCTGAAAAACACCTATCTTGCATAAATAATGTAAGGGTGAGCTGAGGTAATGTACGAGGGTGCCAAAAAAATGTATACACATTTTAAGAAAGAAAAAGACTGTATTAATATTATACTGATGGTAACCACTTTGAGCACCTCTTGTAATTGCAGAAGTCAAGCGTGACTTGTATTCATCTTGTTATAGTTTATATTGAGTATTACAATTTTAACACAGTTTTTTTTTCCTTTCTTAAAATGTGTATACATTTTTTTGGCACCCTCTGTATATATTAAGTGCAGTCATTGCACCCAGCTTCCTTTGATTCTTGTTTTGCCTGTGTCTGATCCTCCAGCCTTTCTGGCAATATCCTTTATGTTTAAATCTGCATAGTGTAGGTTAGTTTCTCTTGTTTGCAATATATATTATATATGTGGTTAAAGAGAAAATGATTCAGTGTCAAAGCCCTAGCACGCTGCCTGCAATTTGGTAGGTAACAACCTTTACTGGTCAGAAGCAGAAATTTGGATAGAGCAGTTTCTTTTCTGTCACCATCAAAGTTTCTCAAAGCAGACTGTTAACGTTTTGAGCCAGATAATTCTTCGTTGTGGGAGATTGTCCTGTGCACTGTAGAATGTTTAGCATCATGCCTGACCTCTCTGTTAGACGCTGGTAGTGTGTCTTCCCTCAACTTCCCTTACCCCTCTCTGCCACTTGGAGCCTTGCTTGTAACAATCAAGAGTGTTGTGCAGACATTGCCCAATATGCCGTAGGGCAAAATCTCCCTGGTTTAGAACCACTGGTCTACATGAAGAGCAGGGTCCATTCCCCAGTAACCTGGACCCAACCCTGGGACCCTGTCCTTCAAATTCACCCTTGGCTGGTCACTAATTAATGCAGAATTCCCCCAATATATAGAAACATGGTCACTGCGTTTTTGGTAGTCATTCCAGACCTTACTGGAAGAAAACTTCTCAATCACACAAGTTGTTCCTAAATTAGCATAAAATGTCAGGAACATAGAGAAATGAGATGAGATATAGTATTGAATTACTTAGTGCTCAGCAAATTCCATATGAATTTGAAAAGAAATGACTACTTCAGATTATTCAATTATTCAGAAATATAAATAATTCATATTTAACAATTATCCTTGTTTAATGCAGAAAATCTCAAGACATTATTCCATTTGTAAAATTCAGAAATAATCAACATGAAGTGAAATATGTACTGGGGTAGCAAAGTATTCTGCCTTTTGCTAATAATTCTATTCTGTGGTCTTTATTAGACACTGTGTGGGAGAAATTAAAAAACCTGCTGTTCTATGACATACCTGCTTTCACAAATGGTTGCTTTGATTTTAATATCTTTGTTTTTGAGGAAATAAAACTTTTTAAATTACTATAAACAAACTGCTGACAGCTTTAAGCAATAAAATCTATTAAGCCTGTAAAATGAAAGTGTCTGACGAGACATTTCTTCAAAGAAGATATACAAATTCCAATAGGCACAAGCTCAATAACATTACTCATCATGAAAATACAAATCAAAACCACAAGGAGATACCACTTTACACCTATTATAATTAAAGAGACAGATAATAACAGTTGTTAGTGCGGATGTGGAGAAATTGGAGTTCTCATATACTGATTGTGGGAATGTGAAATTTGGAAAATACTTTGGGAAACAGTCTGGAATTTCCTCACAATTACCATATGATCCAGAAATTCCATTCCTAGGTATATCCCCAACAGAAATGAAAACATTTGTCCACACAAAAACATGTACGTGAATGTCCATAGCAGCAGCATCTGTAATAGCCAAAAAGTGGAAACAGCCCAAATAGTCATCAACTAACAAAACGCAGTATATCTATATTATGGGATACTATTCAGCAATAAAAGAAGTGAAGTACTCATACTTTTAATAACATGAACCTTGAAAACATTATGTTTAATGAAAGAAGCCAGCCAGATGTAAATGACCACATGTCGTATAACTGCATTTATCTGAAGGGTTGTGTTGGTATGTTTGGTTTGGTGGTAGTGGGGGTGTTGTGGTCAGAGCTGGAATGTCCCATCTGAGGAGAGATTTCCCTGACCACCAATCTAAAATAACTACCCAGTCCCTCTCTGAATATTACTAATTTTAATAGTCTGCATAAAACCAATCAAAGTCTGATATTTTTCCTTATTCATTTATATTTTATCATCCTAACACTGAAATGTAGTCCTGCAAGCATAGACCTGGTCTTGTTATTCATGGCTGCATATCTAGGACCAGGAATGGTGCTGAGCACAGAGTTAGCCACTTAATAAATATATGTTGTTTATACAAAACATTTTAGCATAAGGCTATGGGAGAATCAAAGATAAAAATATTAAACTAACAGTGACAATTTCTTGGAAGTCAGTACTTTAATCTTCACATAAGCCCTGGGAGGGCAATAGTATTATTTCCACTTTTAGAGAAGTTAATAGTTCACTTGAGATTTCAGTCTGTTCTGGAGCAGGATTACAGCTGATGTTTTTCATACTATAAATGCCATGTTTTTAAGGATTACACAGTACTATAGCTGACATCCAAGCAAGTGCCACTGAGATTTAGGGGTGTCAGGGAATGATTCAAGAAGGATGGATATTTATAACTGGGTTTTAAATGAGAGGAAGCTTCTTCTTCAGGTGGTGGGATTATATACCAACCATAAGCATGGAGAGAGTAGAGCACAGAACTTGTAGAAAGCAATGAGGGGTTCACTTTGCCAGGAGTCCAGAATGCACTATATTCCAAGAAGGAGTTTGGAGAGTGAGGTAAATATTGTGATTAATTTGCTCTTTTTTTTTTCAGAAGTATTAGGGTAGGCCTTCATAGAGTATGTGTTTCACTTCTCTCCCCACACTCTAGCTAACTAAAGATCTTCCTCAATTCCTAAAAATATTTTAGAATCTCTATAGGCTGTGTTCAATAATTCCATTACAGTTCTCTTTTTTCTTTTTTTGAGATTAAGAAATAAATCCAATTCATGTAACGCAGTGAAACTGTACAGATTTTCTTAAATGTACATAACATAAATAAACGTCCAGTTGGCTCCTATAGCTATTGGAAATGGATTGCAAAATAAAGGACATACACAACCCACACAAGTGACACACCTGGAGCACCCAGCTCTGGTGACCAGGGAGACTGCACCACTTGTCCCCAAAGACACCTACTACATAAGGCCACCCAGCCAAGACTGGGAGATTTAACATATCTACCTAATATGTAGAAACAAACACAGGGATGCAGCCAAAATGGGGAGACAAAGAAAAGTGTCTCAAATGAAAGAACAGAACAAAGCTCCAGAAAAAGAACTAAACAAAATGGAGACAAGCAATCTACCAGATACAGAGTGAGTTCGAAATACGGGTTATCAGGGCACTCAATGACCTCAGTGAGAACTTCAACAAAGAGCTGGGAAACAAAAATGGACATAGAAAACAAAAAAAGAACCAGTCAGAAATGAAGAATACAATAATTGAAATGAAGAATGCATTAGAGGGAATCAACAGTAAATGAGATGAAGCAGAGGAAGCTGATTCCAAATCAGCGGTTTGGAATATAAGATAGAAGAAAACACCCAATTACAAAATCAAAACAAAAAAGGAATCCATAAAAAATGTGGATAGTGTAAGGGGCCTCTGGGAAAACCTCAAGAGTACCAACATCTGCATCATAGAGGTGCCAGAAGGAGAAGAGAGAGGGCAAGGAATTGAAAACCTATTTGAAGAAATAATGATAGGAGACTTCCCGAACCTGGCAAAGGAAATAGACATGCAAGCTCAGGAAGCACAGAGAATCCCAAACAAGATGAACCCAAAGAGGCTGACACCAAGATACATCATAATTAAAATGGGAAAAGTTAAAAGCAGAGAATCTTAAAAGCAACAAGAGAAAAGCAGTTAGTTACCTACAACGGAGCTCATAGACTGTCAGCTGATTTCTCAACAGAAGTTTTGCAGGCCAGAAGGGAGTGGCACAAAATATTCAAAGTGATGAAAAGCAAGGACCTACAACTAACATTACTCTATCCAGCATTCTAAACTGTCATTTAGAATCAAAGATCAGATAAAGAGCTTCCCAGACAGGAAAGCCTAAAGGAGTTCATCACCACCAAACCCATATTACAAGGAATGTTAGAGGGACTTCTTTAAGACGAAAGAAAGAAGAGATAAAAAATATTAATAGTAAAGTGGCAATAACTGCATATCTATCAACAATTACTTCAAATGTTCCAATCAAAAGACATAAGGTGGCTAAATGGGTAAGAAAACAAGAGCCTTACATGCGCTGCCCAAAAGAGTCTCACTCCAGATCTAAAGGTATACACAGACTGAAAGTAAAGGGATGGAAAAAGATATTTCATGAAAATGGAAACAAACAAACAAAAGAGCTGGGATACCAATACTTATAACAGACAAAATAGACTTTAAAACAAAGGCTATAACAAGAGACAAAGAAGGATCCAGTAATCCTACTTCTGGGTATTTATCTGAAGAAACCCGAAACACTACTTTGAAAGGACATGTGCACCCATATGTTCATTGTAGCATTATTTACAATAGCTGAGCTATGGAGGCAACATAGGTGTCCATCAGTGAATGAATGGATAAAGAAGAGGGGATACATATACACAGTGAATATTACTCAGCCATAAAACAACAATCCCATCTGCCATCTCCAATAACATGGATGGACCTAGAGGGTATTGTGCTGAGTGGAGTAAGTCGGACAGAGAAAGACAAATGCCATATGATTTCACTTATATGTAGAATCTAAAGAACAATACAAACAAACAAAATAAAAACAAACTCACAGACACAGAGAACATTTTGAGGGTTGCCAGATGAGAGGGTGGTTGGGGGTTAGGGGAGCGGTGAAGAAGGGGAAGAGATTAAGAAATAATCTACAAATTGGTAGTTACAAAATAGTCATGAAGGTGTAAAGTACAACATAAGGAATATAGTCAGTAATAATGTAATAACTGTTTATGATGTCAGATGGGTACTAGACTTATTGGGGTGATCACTTCATCAGTTATATAAATGTCTAAACAATATAGTGTACACGAGAAACTAATATAATATTGTATGTCAACTGTAATTGAAAATTAAAAAAAACATTTAGGAGACATAGCAAAAAAAAGTCATTCAGTGGATTTGGTCTAGAATTAGGATTAGATTATAGTATAGATCAGAGTAATTTGTAATATATCACTCAAATTGTCTGGTATAGATATCATCTATAATGGCTTTAAAACAAATACTTTGGGTTCTGTGCTATGATTGAAAAAAAGAAAGCTAGGAGTTGGGGTATCTGATGAAAACATAGGATGAACTTCCTGCCTCCAGATTTATTTTACATAAGAACAAAATAAACTAATTTATGTAAGCCCCTATTATTTAGATATAGTCTTGTCTGTACAGCTGAAGCAGATCCTAAAACTACCAGCGCTAGAGAGTTTCACTCAAGGGAGGCAGAAGGAAATAGCAAAGGAAATAGCTCCTGTAGCAAAGGAACTAGCACTCTACTGGACTGCTTTCTAATTTTATTTCCATTCTCATTTGATAATTTCTACAAAGTTTTGGTAATATTTCTTGTGGTCTTCATTTCTTCCAACAATACTTCAACATCAGCAGAGGTAGTTTAGCGTTGTGGACTCTTGAGTCAAACTACATGGCTAGGATCGCAGCTTGGCCTCTCATGAGCTGTGTGACTTTGAGCAATTATTTAATCACTCTGTTTCCTCATTTGCAAAGTATAAACAGTGATGAACTGCAGTTTGTAGGTTTTTTGCGATTATTAATTAGGAAACACGTAACGGTAAATGTTGGAGAGAAACACCCCTCTCCCACTCAAGAATGACTTGTTGAGCGTCAGTTGTATATTGAGCTCTGTATTCAACCTGGGAGCACAGAGTTAATTAAGTCTCATTCCTTACTCCCTAGAAGTTGACAGTCTAATGCCCTGTGAGAGAAAATGTGTCTGCATTCTTGGAGGTGATTCTCTATATAGTTCCATGTCCTGTTAACCACATCACAACATGCAAGTCTGAGTTACAGAACAATGCTTAATCAGCAGATAAATTATGCAATTCAGTGCATCCTCCAGTCCCAGGAAGGGATGTCCTTGGCATGGTACACAGAAAGATCAACGTGAGTATCATGAGATTTTTTTAACCCCACCAAAAGGGAAAACAGACTGGCTCTCAATACCTTCAAGTTGAGGATAATTCAGTTTTAGGGAGACCTGACAAAGTATGACAACATGAAAAATGTCTAATATTACTGAAATTTGTGCAAATGCCAAATTAAACTTTATAAGCTTTAAAAAAATATATACTATGAAAGAACTGACAAAGCCATTTCTACATGGCTTCTACCGCCTGTTCATATGTTTATACTGAGAGATGCTTCCACTATTGCCAACATGACAGCCCCCACCCCTACTTAGAACTACTAGAGAAAGTTACTAAAGCTTGGAAAGTTGTATCAGTTCTTTAGAAATTGAACATATTTTCAATAGAAATAATGTTATACATGTAGCCTCCATAACTTAAGGTGTGTCTAAATATAGCAGTAACAACACTGCAGACTCTAGCAAGGTACTCCTCGCTCTCTCAGGGGAAGTTCATAATGGATTCCAACTTTGGATGTCAGGAGCCATGTTCCAGTGTTGTCGACCTTTCTGACACTCTCTCCTCAATCACTGGGAATCATTACTGGGACCTGATAAAGAGTTCCAGCCATCTGGGGCTCTGGTAAAGGATAATAGGAAGAGAGCAAGAAGTCCTGGGAGGTCCTTGGTTTTGCACCAGCTCCTGATTACATTTCTTATAGGGCCCTGAGAGTCATTCACGTCCCGTTACCCTGACCTGTCCCTTCTGCCTACAGTTTGTATCCTTTTCTAGACCACTGACATGACAAACTAAAGTTATTCTCTAGTCCCCAAGTTCCTGAGTGAAAGTGTACAGTCTTTTGGAGCAGTGGTTTTCAAAATTTTTAAACTATGACCCACAATGATAAAAGTGTTTAAGTCATAATTAAATAAATGCATACTTACATATATACATAACTGAAACAAAGATTTATGGAACAAAACATCACATTATGTGATATGCACATTGATAATTGTTATTCATTCTATTCTATTAAAAAATGTTAGTTACAACTCACTAAATTGATTTCACATCTGATTTACAGGTTACATCCCACAGTTTAAAGAACTCTTATTTGAAGGTTTAAAAAAATTAATAATAAAAGTAAAACAAATACAGCTTGAAACTAACAAATAAGGGAAAAATCACAAAATTCCAAGTCTTCTCAAAAATGTCACTCTACTGGAACTTTAGTTTTCTTTGTCTGTTTAGATGTTGAAGCTCCTTCCTATGTTTGCAAAATTCTCCACCTCATGATACTTGGGGCGGCAGGGCTCATCTCCTACTCCAAAATCTCCACTCTCTGAACACCCGCTTTCTCCAGCCCGTAGGAGTGAGGGATGAGTACAACTTTCCAGGCCCTGGGCATGGAACAAGAATTCATCTGGCAGCATAAATTACTATTGGCCACAGTCATCATGGCGGACCAGTGTACACTGTTTTGTGCCAAATGGACCTGGGTGCCAGATGCTGCACCCAATCGCCATGTCTGTGTCCACTTGGGGTTTGGTGGTGTGGTTTAGTCACAGTCATTGTACCCAGACTCCTTTGATTCTTGTTTTGTCCAGCCTTTCTGGCAATTCCCTTTTTGTTTAAATCTGCATCGTGTAAGTTACTGTCTCTTGTTTGCAATCAGTTGCAATCAATTTCCCTAAGGTTTAATTAAACATTACGGATTTTATATCTGCTTTATGCCAAAGAAGACTGTCTTGGCAATTCCTTGCAAAATCTGCTTCAGAAGTCCAGTGAAGGGAAGGATGGGTAACTCTGAGAGGTGAAGGTTTGATTGAGAGGTAGAGAATGTGGCTTGCTGGTGAGACAGTAAATAGAGGAAGAACCCATTTGGGGCTTTTTCCATTTTACTTTCTCAACTAGCTTCCCCATTATTTCCTTTCTTACAGTCTAAAACTCTGAAGTGGGGGGTTAGACACCAAAAGACCAAGATTCTGTGGGGAGAAAAGTAAGCTAGTCATCAGTAATGAAAGGGAAGGGAGCCCTGGTTGCAGCATTAGGGACTAAATAGCAAGGCATTATGGTCACTCCCTGAGATAGGCTTTCATGTGTAAGAGTCCAGTCCAGAGTATATATGAGTGGAGAACTACATGTGACACTAAAATACATCTATTACCCATGAGCAGTCATCTGAATATTATTATTATTATTATTATTATTATTATTATTATTATTATTTTGGTCAATAGATTGTGAGATCCAGTTTACTTTTTCCCAGTCAAGGGCTAGATGACCAGTATAAATTCTCCTGGTCGGTCCATCCAGATGGTACTTCAGTTTATGTACAGTTTCTAGACAATAGGATTGGAACAAGGAATACCCAAGTACAAAGACGTGGGTTTGTTGGAACAAACACGCATTAAATTCCATTGTTGCTTTCCTCTTTGGAACATTATGTTTTGATATTTCAACCATCCTCATTGCACAAGAAATTCAGACTAAATGTTTTGTGTATGAATCTAGTGCAGATATGTTGAAAACTTGAATTCACACCCAAAATGTCACCAGCCTACCAAATCTGCACTGGATTAACACCCATATGTAAATGTGACGACTCCTTATGCCTGCTTCTAGGAAACACAATGTATGGAGTGACAAGGAGGGATTTTCAAGTGAAGATACTTTGGGGGTGATGGATATGTTTATTATCTTGATTGTGGCAATGATTTCATCAGTATATACATATGTCAAACATCAAATCATACACTTTTAATATGTACAGTTATTATTTTATGTATATAATAATAATCCTCAATAACGTTTCAAAAACAAGACATTCACGAAAACTCATTCATATAAAGAACACTTAAATTTGACTAATAACGATATCTTATTATTAGA
The DNA here is from genome assembly GCF_057876585.1 of Rhinolophus sinicus. Classification (NCBI taxonomy): domain Eukaryota; kingdom Metazoa; phylum Chordata; class Mammalia; order Chiroptera; family Rhinolophidae; genus Rhinolophus; species Rhinolophus sinicus. The sequence goes on from NC_142503.1 coordinate 89,193,315, forward strand.
TACTAGAAAGTAAAAGAATATGCATACATGCATACACACATATATACATGAGCTAATTCTGAGTTATTTTCCTTGTTGTGAAGCTAAAACAAACAAAAAGAACCCATATACTACTTTGAATGCCTCAGTAATAGGTGCTTCTGTATATTCGTGTTGGTGAACCTCTATTTTTAGTCCAGTGAACAAACATCGTGGTTTTTTTTCAAAACCAAGGCTACACAGAAGCCAAATATTTCATGAAAGCACATCAGAAAACAATCTACTAGCTTTGCTAAAAAAAGAAGAGTTGCTCAAGCACTGGATCGTAAATGGGGTGGGTAGCCTTAGCCTGGTGCTTTAAATAAATCATAATTCCTAGCAATAAAATATAAAGAAGTAATTTGTATATTCTCATACTTTTAGAATATCTTCTCTTGTCTGTTGAACCCATCTTATAACCCTTAAGTGAATTTTCAAATAATTAAAAGGCTTTGAGGGAAAAAAAAGTTCTCATTAAGATTTGTCACTCCCTCATTTTAGCTCCATAATAAATCTTTAGTAGTTTGTAGGTTTACTCCACCCTTCTCCTAATCCAGTGTGAGGAAATATACCAAGCATTGTGCTTGGGAAGAAGAATGTTGGCCTATTCAGAAAGTTTCCATTTTGCTAAATGAGGTCCCTGCCTTCTCCTACATCTCCTGTTCCACCATCTACATTTGCCCCTGCGTTGACCTTCCTGTTTTATATTCAAAGAAGGAATGGGAGTGATCTAGGCCCACCTCAAGTATACTGTAATTCCTTGGCTCCATTTAATCCGCAGAACACCAAGGGGCCCAACCTGTCCTCTTTTAGCAAAAAAGCAACAACTGAAAGATCGATGAGTAATCTTGCCTGATACTTGAAGGACCCTCAGCCCACGTGGAAGAGAAATATCACTGCTGGGATTGAAACTTTATAGATTGAAACTTCATAGACTGAAATCTCTCTGTTTGCAGCTTGATGTCACCCTGCTCCTGAAGTTGGGTCTGCCCCTTCTTGTCTCTAGGGGCAACACTGATTGTTTTACACACTTTCCCGTATTTGTCTGATGGCTTCTGGAAGCTACAAGGGCAAGCCTGAAGCATTAGTACCAATAGAGTGAGATGCTAAAGAAACAAACAACAACAAAATACCCTAAAATGTTAAAGAAATTCTTAATAGTCCAGCAAATTATCTTTTAAATGAATTAAATTCTGGTGAATTTGTCACTCTTCAAATTGATCATTGGTACATTGATAATGTAAGGATCACTCAAGCATGGGAGTCAGTGGGGGTTGGCCAGCTGCAGAAGTTGAAAGACAGGGATATGCCAACCTGCCAGTGTTAGAGCCTCAGCACTTCTAGTGGAGAAGCCCAAGAATGAATCCCAGCAGTGATATTTCTTGTACACGTGAGCTGAGGGTCCTTCAAGTATCAGGCAACATTACTTGTCGATTTTCTCGTAGGTGCTTTTTGCTAAGACAGCAGGCTGGGCCCCTTGGTGTTCTGTTGACTAAACAGAGCCAAGAAACTACAGTATGCTTGAGATGGGCCTACATCCCTCCCATTCCTCCTGATTCTACAAATGACCATTGTGGTTACATGGCTACAGGATTATCACGCCATCTATCCCAATCCCTACTCTTGGTACTGAGCCTGGTGAAGAGAGAGGTGCAACCAGGCAGATCCTATGCGCTGATATAATAATAGGAGGGAATGGTGGAAGCCAGGGTTCAAGTCTTAAAAGAAGGAAAAAGAAACTTCAGGCCGAGGTTTTCCTGGGGTATTAGCTTGTAACTTCTAACCTGGGGTATTACCTTGGAAACTCTAGCCTGAACATCAGCCAAGGAACCTCTTGTTTTCGAAAGTCCAAGGAGAATGATTATGGAGAGATGAGAGCTATAGCATATGCCTACCAAGGCTCCCTAATATGTACGGAACTAGAGAACGGAGGCCTTATTGGCTATGGTTTTCTATCTCTGGTTTACCTACTTTGAACCCTTTTATTTGTCATGCAGCTTCTCTGAATCCAAGCCTGCTATAGGAATAGCCACAGTGACAGTGGGAGGGATAAAAGCTGTTATAATGAAGGATGTGTACTAATTAAATGCCTGGAGAGAAATAAAGTATGCCAGTTTTGTCCCAAAGAAGTGGTGATACACTAGGTGATGCAGCACTGGAGGTGCACTCACCTTACAGTTTTCCCTGCATTTGTTATCGCCATGGAAATGGGTACCTGGCATTTTTTTAAAGGGCCCACCAAGAGAATATTAATTAGAATGTTTTAGTCTTATATCATGTGATCTTGGAAGCCAGAAGACATAAAGACTGAATGTGGAGATCTGAAGATGATTCATATAAAAAAGCTGAATTGGGCAACCTTTGCTAATAAGGGTGTGAAGACCAATATGCAGGTCCACTGAGACCAGACCCCAGAGCGCCTGAGCATCAAGAGCAGGTACAGAAAACTCTTTAGGGCGGCCCGTTTGCTCAGTGGTTAGAGCGCAGTGCTCATAACACCAAGGTCGCCAGTTTGATTCCCACATGGGCCAGTGAGCTGTGCACTCACAACTAGATTGAAAACTACTTGACATGGGCTGATGGGTCCTGGAAAAACACAGTGTTCCCCAATATTCCCCAATAAAAAAAATAATAATAATAGAGTAAAAATGAATAAAGATTTATTTTTTTTAAAAAAAGAAAACTTTGGATCATCTGGCGGATGAACATATTCTGTACAGTGTGGATCATTTATGTCAGGTGGGCATCAGCAGATGACCCAAAGCCCAGATTCTGTGTGTTTTATATTGCTGGTGGTCCGCCAGTATTGTGCCAGGGCACAGGTAGAGTGCCAGACATAAGCTTGTCTGGTGAGAGATGACTTAATTAATTAATTTAAATTCCTTTCAGGACCTTATCACATATCGTCCTGAGTGGCATGAGGTACTCCTGTGCCTACACTTTGACCAATTGTGTGCCCAAATGACAGCAGCCAGATCTAACCGTGTTTCTACCCTCCCTTAGGTAAGTCCTCTACCCCAAGGCTCTTGTAGCATGTGGTTGCTGGAAGTTGTGTCCCAAATACTCTGATCTTCAAAGAAGGGTGTCAGTCCCCATGTTTGTTCTGGTTCTCAGTTTGCTGGAACAGAGCCACCAACATTGAGAAAGGGGAAGTTATCATAAACAGAAGTATCTGTAAAAAGAAAGCTGTTTTTAAAAACCATGAATATATATATAAAATGTCTTCTCGGCAGGATCCTGATTGGCATAAATTTCTGGGCATAGTTTGTAGTCTGTGGCATAAATGATAGTTAAATATTTAATTTGTTTGAGAATTATTCCCCAAACTATTATTACAGGATCACTTATTTGGTGCCATAAACTTTTTATATTTTAAGAAGCGTTTGATGTGTCGAAGACATATAGTAATGTTAACACCTCCCAACCCTCTAACAGCAGTTCTCATCTTTAATGTTGAAGTTTGCTTCACGAGTCCTTGTGAGGAATGATATTCTGGACAATAACTGTTCATTAATACAGACAGATTGTAGGAAGAATAAGCTTCCCATCAAAAACCAAGCTCTGATCAGACACTAAAACAGTGATTAAAACCTGAGCAGAACCCTGTTCCTGGACAGAACTGTAAAGTAGGTGAGTCTTGCATTCAGCATTCTCACTCTGATTTTTAGAGCCATCCATCTCCCTCATGTATCCTGTCCACTCCTATCTGCAGTCTAGGTACTCAGAGAGTCTTGGTCCATTGCAAGCACCCACTATTGTGTTTTGATACCAACACAGCAACATTTGGGTCCTTTCTGAACCTTTTCCTTCTCACCCAAACCTCCCATAATCCAAAATGTGACTGGGGTCGAATTTCATTAGAATTTTTCTGGACCCAAGTAATTTGCACAAAGTCAGAATTCTGGAGTTGCAGTGGTAAAATCCTATGGGTGTAAGATTAGTGTCCATCATATGACGCTATTTGTTCAGTCTTTAATCTACTCACTAAACAATTCATCTTCAACAGAACTGAGGATGCAGAGGGGACTGGGAGAGGGTTCAAGAGGAAACTCAAATCAGAAATGGGAAAAGCGTAGAGGAGAGCATATTTAGATTGAAAATAAAAATTTTCTTTTTGCATTGATTTGCATTGTAACAATATTTATTTTCAAATGACATTAAATAAAAACATAACATTTCTATATTTCCTAAAGGGAAACCTGGGAAATATTGCGTTGTCCCTGATCAAAAGTAATGTTAACAAATGTCTACACTATTTGTATACGTTTATTCTGTTCATTTTAGTTAAATGATAAATTTACTCACAACTAGCTTATTGTCTTTCCCACCATTTGGCAATAATTAAAAATTACAATTAATAATTATCTATTTTACTCACCTGTCTTTGACACTATTTGAAAATGAATACAAAATTTCTGGAAAAAATAGGAACAGACACATGGCCTGATGTAGGCATGCACACAATGCATATAATTCCAAGATTTTCATCAACTCCTTCTTTCATTATGAGATTTCAGGCATGAAATTGGTCTTGGCCAATATAAATTTTGGCAACATATGCTGGTAGTACTCCTGGTAAGTAAAAGTGTCTCACATTTATGGTGCCAAAAATATTCTTGACTCATATCAGTAGTTGCTGAAAATTTATTTCCATGCCTTGGAATGGTGTTAGCAGATCCGTGATAAGAAAAATAAGTGTAACACAATGAGTTTTTCATAAAGTTAATTTTATTATTTTGAAATTTGGTCCTTTATTATAATGGTATTCCCTCCCTTCTTTTTAATGTTGAAATAAATCCTCCTTTTATGAAACAATGGTGACAGTAGATGGTAATAATTGTAATGTGCCCTTAAGGTTTCTAATTTAACAAAATAAAAGGATGGGAATCTTGTTTCTTTACTCATTTTCTTCCACTAGAGGAGGACAGATTTTACTTGTATTGGAAATCCAAAAGTCTGAGACCAACTGCTCCAGTTTCTATTTTCTGCTTCAAATATTGTTTTCTAGGAGGTGACTGAATCAGACTAGAGCTAGGAATGAAAAGGAGAGAATTTCAAACATACTTTTCATGTTGTAAACTGATACCCCCAGTTGTAAACTACTTGATACTAATACTTTTTCTTTTAACTGAAAAGATGTTTCTGAATTGAAAAGACCAGGGCTTCTGAGTAAATTCAGAAAGTGTTTCCTTCATCAACACAAAAGCGTTTTAAGAGCCTTTCTTACTTCTGGGCTCTTCACTGTGACTTTAAGTAATCATTTTCAGATTAATAAACCAGAGTCTGTCTTTGGGGTTATCAGTTTTTTCTGTATTAGGAAATCGGAGGTTAGCTAGACCTCAGCTGCGGAATATAAGACAGAAGAAGCAGAAGCCAGATAAAGTGAGGCTTTGTAATCATTTCAATACGTATAATTAAGCATTTATGCATACTTCTTAAAAGCAGAGAGCTGGAACGATAGTGTCTGCGGTGGTGGTGGGGGAATGTGTAATTAAATACCCCTCAGTTTTTTATCTTCAATAAAATTTTGTCTTTGTATAAAACGTTATTGTTATTCTTTGCAATTACCTATTTCCTCTCCACTCTCTCCCCCTTTTAGAATCCTTAGTTTGAAGTCTGGATAATTTTTTAAATAATATAACTAAAAACAATGTTTTGTTATTTTTAAGTACAGAGAATAGTCACTATTTTATACTTCTTTAAAAATATGATGTAGAGATGGAAAAGCTCCCAAATCAATCAATATTTTTGGACATTTTGTGAAAAACACTGTCTAGGCACTCTGGAATTCCAATATAAATGTCAATACCAATGTATTAATATGTTTTCAAAAATACTTTTTGTAGAACAAATCAATTTTGTGGTGTTTTATGAACAAAGAATTCAAATATATTCCTTGGCTGTCCAATTCCTCTCTCTCTCTCTCTCTCTCTCTCTCTCTCTCTCTCTCTCTCTCTCTCTCTCTCTCCCTCCCTCCCTCCCTCCCTCTCTCTCTTTCTCTCTTTTTGTTTTCTGTAATCGTTTAGTTCCCTTAATTCTTTATCGGTTTAATAAATGAAAAACCCTGACCCACTTCCAGCAGCCTGGTCCCCTCGACTTCATGCTATGCTTTCGGGCGTACGTGGCTTTCTGCCATGGGACTGTCCGCTTCTCCTCCAGAGGCCCTTGTCTCGGCTGTTGTCTCAGCACACCAGCCGAGCGGGGGTGGCGGGACGAGAGCCAAGGGAGGAGCCCGCGGGTGTGGGGGGCGAGCTGTTCCAGCGACCCAGCAGTCGGAGCTGCGGTTGGCCCGGGGCCTGGAGGCCGGAGGTAGGCGAACGACACCCCCGCTGCAGTTCGAAGGAGACCAGCCCCAAGGGTACGCGGAGGGGAGCTGGGGCCAGGATAGGAGGCAGCTCTATCCAGCGGGCTCAGTGGTCACCTGGGAGCGCTTCGCCGGGACAGGTGTGTCCGAGGGGAGCGCGGAGCGCAGCGAGGGCGGCGCTGCCGGTCGGAGATCCCACTGGCCTTGGGGACACACCGGGCGGAGGCGTGGCCCCGAGACCCTCCAGAGTCTAGCGAATCAAGACCGAAAGCCTCTGATTTCTCAGCCGCCGCCATCCCAGCTTTTCTTGGCTCCAATTCAGCCTCCAAGTCGCAGCGGCCGGAAAGACTACCCCGAGAAGGAGAGCATCTGCCCCAGGACCTACCTCTGCTGAGGGGCTTGGGCTCGTTTAGGGCCGCAGAGGCGCGGGGCACTGACCCAGCCCGCCCGCGGAAAGAGCTGGAAACTGCGGGAGATCCCGCCGTCGGGGCTCCCGAGGCGAGGGCGCCGCAGCTCCCTGCGTTGGTTTCGCGCCAGAACCGCACGCTATCTACTTAGCCGCCAGGTGTACAAAGCCTTATCCCCAGCATCCCTTCCTCTGAGCAACCTCTTGTTTGAAAACTTCTGATTCTGTTTCGCAAGATCCCCTTCTCTCCCGGGAAAGGCTAGTGAACTGCAGGTGCCAGCCCTGGGCTCTGAGGACCTGCGGAGACCTGCGCCTAGAGGACACTGACGGGGCTGGGATCAGAGCTGCCTCCTGGCCCGGGGGCCCCCATGTACCTATCATGGCTAACAGGACTAGGGGCTGGAATGGTCTTACTGCACTTCCTGCAGAAACTCCTGTTCCCTTACTTCTGGGACGACTTCTGGTACCTTGTGAAGGTGGTAAACTGTGGCATTCGGATGAAGCTGTACAGTCGGAAAGGGAAGCTGGTCACTGTCCTGGATAAATTCCTGAGCCACGCCAAGAAGCAGCCCCAGAAACCTTTCATCATCTACGAGGGAGATATCTACACCTATGAAGACGTGGACAAAAGAAGTAGCAGAGTGGCCCATGTCTTCCTGAACCATTCCGAGCTGAAAAGGGGGGATACCGTGGCTCTGCTGATGAGCAATGAGCCCGACTTCGTCCACGTGTGGTTCGGCCTGGCCAAGCTGGGCTGTGTGGTGGCCTTCCTCAACTCCAACATCCGCTCCAACTCGCTCCTGCATTGCATCCGCAGCTGTGAACCTAGGGCTCTGGTCGTGGGCGCAGGTAGAGTATGGAGTCTGGGCAGCTTCTGCAGAATGTCAGCCCTGCCGGTTCCCCACCTCCTTTTTTTGTTAGAACAGTGCACAACTAATACTTTGGGCCTGTGATAAAGGGTGCATGTTGCAAAATAATTTTACAAATTCTATAATTTTACAGTTCTGTGACTGGTGTTTTAATAACCCCTTTCCAATCACTCTGATGTAGATTAATAAATATCAAGACAGCTTCAGAAAATTTTTATGAACTCTCTGCTTCTAACTATTTTGGGAAGGGGCAATTTCACTGCTATGGACAGCTTCATTGAGTGCAAGAACAGAGAGGTAAAACTGTCAGTGCTAAGTTTTATCAGATCTGACAAAATTATTTGATGAGTAGGAAAGTTATCTTGATTTCATTGCAGAATATCGACCTGCTTCTAATAGTAACACTATCAGGGTTGACTCCATTTACAGAACAAATACAGAGGGTGCCAAAATAAAATGTATACACATCTTAAGAAAAGAAAATATATACTGATAACAAAAGATGAATACAAGTCATGTGTATACACTTTTTTTAATACCCCCGGTGTGTTTCATCTCAAGTACATGAATTCCTATCTACATGTCTGCTCTTATTTTGTACCTCCTGCAAGCTAGGATTTGCCTAGCAAGGTTGGGCTCCCACATACCAGCCAGTGGGCGGGTTCTTGGCAGATTCTATAGGCTTCTTTCTCTCTCTTCCCCTGCGGGATCTGTCCACCATTTCTTTCCTTCAGTAAGTTCTAACCTTCTGCCCCCAACCCCCACCCTTGGAGTTAGATTTTGGATACACATATTGACACTGAACTATGAAGAAAAGTCTTTTAGTTAGAGGCCTAATTAACAAAGTACTTAGGAAGATGGGTTGCAATTACAAAGCAAAATTGAAGTATGAAAAATGATAGTTATTCTCGGAACTATAGCCATAAGTAGGATAAGTGAATCACACAGAATTTGGATAACATGGTGAAGCAACGTTTACCACTTGTGCAGGGACAAGTGATCATGTGACCACAGTTCATCTCTGGATATACTCTGACATTTTATTCCACTTCCCATATTATTGCTCATTCTAATTTAGATTACAGGTTTGGGAGCAAATCTAAAACTCAAATTGTGCTAAAAATGGATAAAGCCATCAATTTCCTTTAGAAAAGCAAACTGAGAGGGCCATGGTATCCCTGAAAAGATTTCTGTGGCCAAGATGTTGAGGCCAACCTGAGAACCATCCATAGCCAGTCTCCTGAGGCTCTCTTAACATGCACAGGATGGTTACCTCTCAAAATAGAGTATTCAAAGTTTGCTGTTGACTGAGTTGTTGCTTAATTAGGACCAATTAATTTCGTAGATTTACTTGTGCCTGCTTTCCCATCGCTTGCCGATAACTAATTTCATTGTTTCCTTGTTTTTAACAATAACAGTCATTTTTTTATATATAAAAGCCAAAACAATGTAGTCAATTTGCTCAGTAAGTAGATAGCTGGAGAAATCAACCTTCAGTCTTACTAACAGTTCTTTTTAGCATACCTCCAAAGTATAGAAATTACATGTTTTTCAAAGATGGGACAATTCTATTTTGTTTAATTACTAGCTTTTTTAAAAATAAGATATAGCTTACATCAAAGTCACTTTTCTGTATTTGAGCCTCTTACCCTGAAATACTTATACTGTATTCTTGGTATCTTGAGTCTAATCAGTGAACAATATATACATATAGTTTTTACAACTTTAAATTTCATTGAATGTTTCTGATGGAGGTGTACAGTTAAATCATATCCCCAGGGTGAGTACATTGAGATGGCAAGACGAGTCAAGTGGTTTAGACAGAGATAAGCCTGACAGACCTGGATTTCATTTATAGTCTGCCATTTCTCAACTGTGTGGTGGAAGATAAGATCAGTTGCCCTGGGCTCACTTTACTTCATTGTAAAATGGTGATAATACCATCTACTTCACAGTGTTAACTCTGAAAATGAAATGGCATAGCTTTAGTACAGTGGCTGGCTGAGTGCCTGGTATGTACTAACTAGATCCTGAAATAACTGCTATTATTATTATGATAGAATCATCCGAGATTAATAAGGGATCTCCTTTGGATTTTGCTGCTACAACTTAATTTGATGTTAGGTATAAAAAAGACTAGTAAGGACTTTTGTTTGGAATAAGACTTTGAACACTTTACTTTGGCATGCTTTAGCAAAATTTTATTTTTCAGAAGTTGTATAGAACCAGTTTCAGAAAGGTTTAACAGAGGGGACACATAATGTCCATGGTGATAAGTGAAGTTTCAATCGTGGCAGGTGACTGCTAAGTGTCTCCAGGAACAAGCCAAAGGAAAAGTTATCAGCTAAGTCCCCAGCAAATGGTATTTCTGCTGTTATTGTCATTAACAAAAATATTAACAGTTGCCATTTACTCAAGACTGATTATGTAAAAGGCATTCTCAGTGATTCTGTGAGGCAGATACAGAGCTATATTTTGAAGACTGAGAGGGAAAGAAATTCATCTAGGGTGTCAAAGGTGACATAACCTAGTAGGTTTCAGAGCAAAGAGTCAAAACCTGGTCTCTGGTGTGAGACTATATATAGTCCAATTGTTTCTGAGAGTGTCAATCCCCTTATGATCAAACATGCATTCCAGTTATATAAAAATAGTAAAGTAAAAGTTGCCAATATTAAGACATCAGTCTTTTAATACACAAATAACTATAAAAATTAAAATATTTATAAAATTAGTATTCCTTTCTCTCATAGTCTGAAGACTCAAAAAGACTTGCAAAGAAGTTTTGTATCTGTGTAGTTTGGTTTTGATGGAATGTCGAGTGGCATCCAAAATTTCCCCGGAAAATTTCAGCACTTACTGAAAATTAAATAGTCTTAGATTAAACCTACTCCTTTCCCCGTGATATTTCAACTCTGATATTGCTAACACTGCCTGTGCCAAGATTGTCAACTGCCTGTGTGTTCGTTTCTCTTTACTTAGCACAAACAGAATATGTTGTGATGCGTGTATATCATTTTTAAAAGTCTATGTAATTATATCCTTTGACGTATTGAGCCATAATAATAACAACCCCCTCCATTTTAAAACTACTATATACATTACAAAGTGGTTTATACGTGTTATCTTATGTGAGCCACATCACAGCTGTAGCCTCCTGTAAAAGCTGAGGGCAGCCTGGTTAAAGTGGGCACAGACTCTCCTCTAGCTTATATGTCTAGGAGAGGCAGTGTGAGGATGTAGCCTGCATTTACTGATGCTAAAGCATAAAAGTGTGCTGGGTGAACGATTGTCTTTGTTCTCCTTTCTGTTCCTGTTCATTCCCTCTTTTACCTACCCTTCCCCTTTCCTTACCAACCCCCTCACCTGCTCCTTTTCCTTCCCTCTCTCTCACCTTCCATCTGTCCATCTACTTTCTTTCAGCACCTTTTACACTAAGACATCCTGCCTCAGGTGTACTATGGCTATTCACAGCACCCCAATGGAACGGTAAAGTTTTATTAGCCAATTCACAGACGTAGATATTTGTGTGGCTTTGAGAAATAGGACAAGAACTCGGATGTCAGCTGTTTGAGCTGAGGACGTTTGTTTTGTTCACTGATAAATTCTCAGAGTTTAGCACAAAGAAGATGCTCAATAAATATTTATTGCCTGGATGGATGGATGGATGAATGAATGAATGACCTAACAAAAAACTATGAGGTACGTGTGGGCGTTCGGTAACTTTATTTACTTACTAAGTTTTGCTAATAAATTGTCCCTCGATTGTCCATTTGGTAACTGATTTTGAGAGTAGATAGATCAACAGAACTTCTTTGTTGTATTATTTTATACCAATAAAATAAGTGCTAGAATCATGACACACTAGAACAGAGGTGTCCAAACTTTTTTCAACAGTTTTCACCAAGGGCCATATGCGGTAAAATACACAAACAGCCGGGCCACTCACTCGAGGTGAAGTACATATTGCCTCACCTAGTTTATTTAAGTAAACTAAATATATTTTTGGACTGTGCTGCGGGCCAATTAACAATGGATCACGGGCCACAGTTGGCCCGCGGGCCTCAGTTTGGACACCCCTGCCCTAGAAGTACAGTGTTTTAGACACACTGAGCATCCACAGAATTTCAGATTTACTTGCATGTACATATTTTGCTCTCTCTCCTCTGTCAATATACCACATATTAAATCGTTTTAATTATACATAAATAACTAAGAAAGATTATGTTCATATTATGCTGAACACTTTTACTTTAGATTCAATAATATTTTGTGTGTCAACATATTTACAAGGGTTTTGGATTTCTGTTCACAAGAAGTAAAAACCTTGTGTCAGTTCAATGTACTTAGAGTAATGCATGCAGCCTTGCTCTGTTAGTTTTTTCATGAACTGTTCATTCAGGCTGTGCAGAGCAAATGTTCCAGTTAACAAACGAGCCATTGTAATTCTCCAAATGACTTTCAGCCATAAAGGCATCTGCTTTTTAAAGACCAAGAAGAAGAGCTAGAGGAAAAATAAAGACCCTTTACATTTTATAGAATACAATATGTATTCAGATAGATAAAATACATGGCTTATGTGAATTTTGTTATTCAGTCATGTACTATGATATTCTGACATATATCGATTTTAATTTTTAGGGAATTCTATATTTTTACTTACGTTAGTAGAATGGATAGTTGTTTTGCCTTTTTTTCCATTTCAGACTCAGCTAGGTCAAGGATTACCTCCATTCCAAAAGAAAAACCTGATTTTGACAGGAAGTTTAAGTGGCTTCATGGTTTATTAGCCAGAAACGGCACTGTGCTAAGCACTGACAATGCATGGCTTATTCTTTACTGATTGTGGGGGCACTGACCTAGGGGTTCTTATTTTCAGTATTTGCTGAACGTGTGTTTGCTGTAAGAGAATGATGCTTCAATAATGGCAGGAGCAAAAACAAATTAAAGGAAGGTTGTGCCCCCTCAGGCAAGTCGTATGGCTGAATGGGAGAAATACACATCTTAGAGTCAGGTGAACATGGGCTTGAATCCTAACTGTGCCATTAACTGAGATTGCTAACACATAGCAGATAATCAGGAATATCATTGGGTTTTCTGTGACTTACACGTAAAGGACACAGATGCCTGGACCACAGTGTATATTCAATAAATGGTCACCATAATTATTTTTAATTGCATGGTGGCAGAGACATATATGCAAAGTATGACATCAGTCTTTGCCCGAGTCTCCTTATTTGGGATTTGCTGTGGGCAGAGGGCTGTACGGAGGGAGAGCCAGGCACATGTCACGTGACCTGAGAGACCTGGTTTTAAGCAGCCGTCCTGTCTTCCCCCAGTGACAGAACAGTCATATCTACTTCCCAACCCCAAAGGCCAGGGCTGACATGCTGTCAGGCACAAGTTAGGAGCTAGATGGTTAGCTCTTCTCTGGTCAAGAGGATTGTTCCATTTATAACCAAGAACACGTGGCAGAGAGCTCTGATGGGGTCTGAATCTTGCAGAAATGTCACCTTGGAATTGCCTTTTGAAAAATATATCATTCACTTACTGAAAAATAGTAAACCAAGTACATCATACCATCGTGGCCCTATTTGAGTAATAATTATTCATTGGCAATAGGAGATGTGTTGGAAATAATGTCAAATGAACTGTTACGCTTTTTATTTTCTTGCACAATTTTGCCTTTCTGTTCCCCAAAAGATGTGAGGACAGCTGAGAGTGAAAACACATAAACCCACTAACAAACCTGTGTGCATATATTCAGGGCAGTTAGTAAAATTGTTTCAGGGAAGAAAATGTAACCACAATTGAAAAACTAGTGCTCCTATGCACTTTCTAGGGTTCTAGTGATAATTAATAAAATAATATTTGTTTAAAAAAAGCTGATATTATTCATGAAATGAGTTTCTGGACTAATATGAAGTATTAGTATCTACATCACAATATGAATTGCTTTAGGACTTTTCTTATTTATGCGTCAGTTTTCTGCCCATGCATCCTATGAAAAACCTGTGGAGCTGCTCTAAGTAGCAGGGTGGATGGTAGTTACAAGTATGTGGTGAGATCTATCGTTTATTTCACTTTGGATTCTGTGTGAATATTGCTTTGCAGTATGGAAAACTCAAATTGACCATTTGTAATTGAGTATCATATTAGTTTTACTAATGCATAGAAGTTTAAATGTTTGCCAATGTATTAAGAACTACAAGCAATACCTTTGAAAACATTAGCTGGTTTTATGTACAGTATTAATAGGATATTTTAAAGAGTTTTTAATGCAGTATGATAACATAATTCACACTAATGGCATTTTAGAGGGATATAGTATATTCTTCCTCAGTAACTTTATAGTCTCAGAAATTTGAATAAGAGATACTATAATGATACAGAAAAAAATAAATTAATTTGTACAAAAAGTGCTAAAGGATTGTAAGGAGGGAGCATAATGTGTCTGTTTTTCTGCTTGCAAACACACCTAACACAGTGGCTTGCATATGCAAGAAACAATATATTTCTTGGAAGAACCTGTTGCTTTGAAAAGAGAGATTGAGGCTTCTCCTGTACTGTAGACTCTGTTAAAGGTTATAGAATATTCAGCTGTCTCATTTGCTTAAGGTACTTTACTGTCAAGACCTGCAACTATAGTGGATCCCATGGGCAGAGTCATTTCCACAGCCAGGTGTCTGTCCAGCCCCTACGGTGTGTGTGCCAGGTGCAGTCAGCCGAAGGATGGAGGACACACATCGTTCTTTTGAGGCACTTACAGTTCTACAGATTTCAATGGCAGTACATATCACTAACAAGTAAACCTTCGTGAAATACAGCCAAGTTTCCCTGAAGTATTTAAACAAATGCTAGTTTGTGTCAGGACTTAATATTCAGAATTTACTTTCAAAGTGACTGTAAAACTTTTCATCTTATTAGGAAAGATTGACAGTGATAAGTAAATAATGTCTCTTTATCCCCTACATGACTTTTCACTTTTTAAATTTCAACTTTCACTGTCCTCACCCACATTTCCTACCACTATTGAATAAATAATTTTGTTAGATAAAATTCTACTTGAAAATTCTAAATGTCTCAGCTAAGTCAATTTAAAATTAAATTGAAGGAAATTAAATTGTGTCTCCTCTCATTCTTAGGAATCCACTCACTTTTTTTTTTTCTTGTAAGAGTCATCACTTTTTGTAAATGCTGACTGTTTCTTTAGACTCCACAATTCCAACAAAGATTTTGGGCCAGAATTAATCATGCTGTAACTTTCTTTTGCCAATTCAGACATACATATCACTAAGAACATATAAAAGTTTATGGTGTTAAAAAAAAAAAGTTTATGGTGTTAATTCACAATTCCAGATGAGAAATTTGAAATTAAGGTAATGAAATGAGTCAGTTCAGAGACTTGTACTTTCGCATGCAAAGTGCCAGATAGAGTCATTAAAACAAAATCTAGTACTAAAAGTTAAAAGAAAATAGACAATTTAAATCATTTGCTTGTCTTGCTTTTTCATTTATTTATGACTTGTCCTTCCCTCAGCATTCCTTCTGCTTTTTCACTACTCCTTTTTACCAAAGCAATCTGTAGACAGCAGCTTGCTGCGTGTGCTCAGTAGAACTAGATATTTTCTCTGGACTCTTACCATTTGCATTATTTGGATTTCTCACAGAAATAAAAAATGAACTCGAAAAATTTCAAGTCCCAATCTGCCTTCTACCCCTGACATATCAACTCCTTACCATTTTCTGTTTCCTTCGTTTTCTTGCTTTATTTGTGGACTGCCTAGTCCCATGTGACGCATTTCTCTTGCTGCCTGTCTGTGGTCAATCTGGATTATAGATTTTGAGGAAGTAAATCATGATTTTTCTCCAATGTGTTGTTTTCTAGTGGAACTAAACAGTGACTAACAGATGGCTTTCTGAGATAACCAGATGCTGATTCACGTTCCCAGGAAAATGTTTGATGCAGCACCCTGGCGTCAGCTTCAAAGCAGACTATATCTTGTGGTTATTTTTTAAGTTTTGTTAAATAATTACAAAAAAATATCATTGTTTAGATGGAAAGGTCCATATTTACATGTAGTTGAGCATTCTGACCAGGGTAATTTTTACATTTAATAACTTTTTTTTTATCATTGATTTCTTTTATGAGGTAATGTATACATTTTACAGTTAGACTTCGGTTAGACTAAAACCAGTTTTACTGTCCACCAACTGTGACCTTGCTGTATTAGTCTCCTAGGGCTGCTGTAATAAAGGACCACCAATGAGGTAGCTTAAAACAACAGAAATTTATCCCCTCACAGTTCTGGGGGGCTAAAAGTCCAAAATAAAAGTGTCTATAGGGCTATGCTCCTCTCTCAATGATCTAAGAAAGAATCTTTCCTCACCTCTTCCGAGCTTCTGGTGGTTGCTGGCAATCTTTGGCATGTCTCACCAAAGACATGTAGCATTAACTCCAAAAGACCAGTAGCATCTCTCAATCTCCTCATTTCACTTTTGGCTCTGAAATTATCTCTAAGACATAATGACTTTGTGATTCCTGAGTTGTCAGGGGATTCTCCTGAATGTATTGCATTAAAGTAGAACTAAACAGTGTCAGGTAGATGGCTTTTTGGAATAATGAGCTACTGAGTTGTATTTCAAGGACAACGTTTAGTGCAGTATCCTGAACTTAGATTTAAAGCAGAATATAAAAATAGTTTCATGGGGCGGCTGGTTGGCTCAGTTGGTTAGAGCGCAGTGCTTATAACACCTAGGTCGCCGGTTCAATTCCCATGTGGGCCAGTGAGGTACGACCTCCACAGCTAGATTGAAAACAATGACTTGACTTGCAGCTGATGGATCCTGGAAAAATACACTGTTCCCCAATATTCTCCAACAAAAAATACTTTAAAAAATAGTTGTATTTAAAATTTGGGAAAAAACATAGTCTGGATAATGGAGTCTCCATAATTCAATTTGAATTGGCCTACTTGCATTGGTTAAATCAGGTGATAACCAGATTTCCCTTTCTGTGGTCCTGTTGAAACAGAGTCATAATATGGCTTTGATATTACTTATCCAACATGAAAAGGAAATCAGCATCGTATTTACATTTTATCCCTGTTCCAACACGCAAAAGAAAATACAGGGCGAATTGTTTGAGATTTATGTTTTGTTTACCTATTCCTAATCGTCTGGTTTTAGATTTGCTCGAAACTATAGAAGAAATCCTTCCCAGCCTCCCAGAAGATATCAGTGTTTGGGGGATGAAAGATTCTGTCCCACATGGTGTAATTTCACTTAAAGAAAAACTGAGCACAGCATCTGACAAGCCGGTGCCACGCAGCCATGATGTTGCCACAAACTTCAAGTCTTCTTATCTTTATATTTTTACCTCTGGAACAACAGGTATGATTCATTTCTTCTTAAAACTTAGAAAGCAAGAGTGTCAGGCAACTTGCTGCCATGAGTGGCAGCTTGGGCCTTAACTTGGTTTAGCTTGAACTTGGCAAGTCACCATGTTCACTCACACAGCCATTGTCTTCAAGTTTGGTAGGACCAGCAGCCCTGGTGCTTAGAGCATGACATTTGGCCAACTTCTTTGCGAAGGTCTTCGCTAGTTTACTACTCTGTTCCTTAGACTCCTGATTTATAAAATGAAGAGATTAGTTTAAATAGTGTCTAATCATCCTGCTGGATTAAAAAATTCATTAGTCTACTTTAAAAGTTTTCTATATTCTTGGGTAAAATGTTAAATCCTAAATGCTATCCAGTTGTAGCTTCAATTTAAGCACCTGTCGCTGGCTCTCCCGTTTTTCCTTAGGGGATTGGAACACGTGACAAACAGGAAATCTTGAAGGTATTACAGGTTTGGGAGAAAATACAAAATAGAATCAAGTAACTAAACTTTCCCTTTTTTAGTTAAATGATAACACACACACACACACACACACACACACACACACACACACACAACTGCCTAAGAAGTCAAAAGAAATGTTAAACTTAATTGAGTCTTAGAAAAAACTGAATGATATTTATAGTAGGCTGAATAAGCTTTTTTAACTAGTTTGAAGCTGACAGTTTGAATTGGACTTATTGAAAATATGCTGATACTGATTTCTTGTGCACAGGTAGTATTGTAAGCAGAACTACTATTGTATGAGTAAAATTGTCTTACTTTTTTCTTTTTCTCTTCTTTCCTTTTCTTCCTTCTTTTTTTATTTTTCTATTTGGAGTCTAACAATGCTCTCTTTTAAACTAGAGAGTAGACTATATTTTTACTATGTTTAGAAGAGCTTTGATAAATGAACAGGAAAATGCTAATACGTATCAAGTTGTTAGCATAAATTTAGTCAGGCTTTGAACTTGGAAAACAACAAATAAAATTTTACAAATGATAAGCTTTGAAAACTTCCAACAGAACGTACTTAACCAGTTTGTCTTTATGGCTGATTTCCCGTGAAAATTAGAAAGTGACTGGTCTTCAGAGCAATCTTCACCACTGCCCCTTCTCCCCACCCCAAAGAGAACAGCCTGGAGCAGACTGTTATCAGCTTTTGTTCTTCAAGATTAAAACCAGAGTGTTTTATACATTTGCACAGTAAGCTGAAATCAGAAGCATTACTATTTTTTCATTTCATATTTATTTATGTTAAAGTTATACGGCACAGAGGTAAAAAAAATTCTAATTTTAAAGAAAAACACCTTGCTTCTCCCCCGCCCCCATTTCTCCTTCCCAAAACCAACCACATTTAGTAATTTTAGATCTTTCTTTCTCTAATCATCCCCATATGTCTAAATAGAATCAGTATCTTACAGATACTTCATAAGTATATACTAAAAACTATCTACTGATTTTCCACAATGGAAGACGAGGATTTTGTCTTCTTTCATCACCATTCTCTCCCTCCACTCATTTCTTTCTCTTTCGTTCAGGCACTTTTTCTCCCCAGCATCACACTAATATTGTTCCATCATAAATTTTGGTTTGGTTGGTATTAGCACCATAACTTACTAAACACTGCTTCTAACTGAGCCCTATAGTATAACAAAAGTACATTTATTTCTTTTCACATAAAACTCCCTCCAACCTGGAATTAGCCATTGTTTTGTTTGTGCATTTGCTTGCTTAGTTTTCTATACACTTGTAACTGGTTCATATTCATCCCTTTGTCAAAAAGGTAACTCACCTTTGATGTTGAAAAGATGGCCTATACTTTGTCAAGCCCATGTTTTTGGTCACCTCTTTCCCTTCCTCCCTCCATTTCAGTCTTGACCAGTTGTTCTCTTGGGATCATTCTTCACCATCTTCCTGGGAATTCCCTTCAACTCTTCTTTTTTCTGGTCCCCTAATTCCTAGATCCTAAGTTTGTTTCCTCGGTTTACTTTTCATTTTATCATTGCCCTGCTTTCAGTAGCTGTCTGATAAAGAGTATTTAGGGGGTAAATTTAAGTCCTCACATGTTTGAAAATGTCTTTTTTTCTACCATTACACTTATTTGTATAGAATTATAAGTTAGAAATAATTTTTGTGCAGGGATTTAAAGACATTGCTCTATTATTTTATTTTTTTTAATTAAAGTTTATTGGGGCGACAATTGTTAGTAAAGTTACATAGATTTCAAAGTGTACAATTCTGTAACATGTCATCTTTATCTCACACTATGTGTTCACCACACAGAGTCAGTTCTCCTTCCATCACCACATATTTGATCCCGTTTACCCTCTTCTAGAGCCCCCTCACCCTTTACCCTTTAGTAACCCCTCAGCTATTGTCTGTGTCTATCAGTTTTAGTTCCTTCATTTGTTTGTGTTGTTCTTTTGTTGTTTTCAGTTTTATATACCACATATCAGTGAAATCATATGGTTCTCTGCTTTTTCTGTGCTTTACTACTTTCTGATTTTCGGTATATATATTGAAAAGTCTTTTTCTTTCTGATTTATTATCCTATGCAAACTGGTGTTGTTTTTCTTTCTCTTGGGGATTTTTAGAATTTTTTATGAGTTTTCAGTAATCTGTAACATCATGATGGCTTATACTGGGACTGGTCTTATTCATCCATTTTACTGAGAAATTTACAGGACTTTTTAGTTTAGAAACTCATGTCTTATGATTCCAGATACATGAAAAACTTTTTTTAATTTTGCATTCCTTTCTCTTTCATTTTTATTTCTATTCTTTCTCCCCATTCCCTCCTTTCTATTATACTTGATTAGTTGTTTATTCTTTTATCTTTTATCTTTTGAATTCAGCCCTCCTGGACTGAATTGTTAATTTTTTAATTTTTTTCTATCCCATTTTCCTTCTCTTACCTTTTGATTTACTTTTTTGAGACATTTATCTTCTAACCCTTGTATTCTCTGAATGTTCCTCTTCTTGTAGCATGTTATTTTTGTATTATTGATACTTTACAGTCTCATATCTCTCAGAATATTAATAGCAATAGTTTTTTTAAAATTTCCCCTCTCTATCTTGTCTTTATTTTCTGCAACATCCTTTTGTTTTTGGTTTGTATTGGTCTCTAGCCTCTATCCTGGAGAATTTCCTCAATCACCTGTTGACGTTTGGCTAGAAGCTAATATTTAAAATGCAGATACCAGAACACACACACACACAAAAACACACCAACTCTGGACTAGAAGCTCCGTGTGCCACCGTGGGACTTGTGCACTACTTGGCCTCACTGTCCAGCTCACTTCTTGGGGTGATTCAGAATGACTGTCAGTGTCTTTCAGTTTTTACTTGCGGGCTATTCAGATTCCTCAGACAAGAATCTTGAGGGGTAAAACTAGTAAAGTGTCGAAAGGGAGCTGGAGGAGTAGACAGACTTTCTCTTATTCCCCCTTTTTATTCAATCCTCCTCTTCCTGGTGTTTCCAGGGTCATCTTTTCCAGAGAATAAATCTCAGATCTCTTGCCAGTGTGGAGGAAGCAACCTGGGCTGTAATTTGGTTGTTTTCTTTTTTGCATTTTAAAACAAATATCAAAAGCATTTATTGACACTCCTCCAAAATTGGTCTGTGAATGATCTTATTATACAGGGAAAAGTTTATCAATGTATTCTTTTAGCTTCAAATCCTGAGCAACATGAGGTCTTGTGACGAGCAGAGCAGAGCAATGTACAGAATTAGACCATGTTGTGCTGTATGGCTCTGAAGCTATCACAGAGTGTAACAATATCACTTTGAGCCTCAACAAGGATTTAATTGACATTTTTTATAAAAGGCATCTCTCTCTTTCTCTCTCTCTACTATAAACTGGTGTTTTACAACTCAAAACCCGGAGCTGAATTAAGTGATTGGAATGGTAGTAATATGAGAATTAGTATTAGTATGCCACCTAATAGACAAATCACTTGATTCTCACACACACAAAAATCTCATGATGTTGATAATGAAGAAGGTGTTGGTGCAAGTTAGGAAGTGATATAAAGAAGTGAGGCTTTGAAAAGTTAAATGATGGGAGAACAGTCTGCTCATAGCCCCTTTTGGCAGGTTATAAGGGAGCCCTTTGGATAATATTGAATATTTCCTAACCACTCTTACTACCGCCAAGTCCTGTTTGCCCAAGTTCACCAAAATATTGTATTCCAGGATCCAAGAACAAACTCAGAGTGTCTCTGAGTAAGAAAAGGATTGCGGTCACTTTTTATACCATTCATGTCTCTCTGACCTAGGAGATTGTGTGATATCTTGATGAATAAGAAATGCGTTATGCAGATTCCCTTTTCTATGACCTTGATGTAGTTGCTTCTTAAACAGAACTTCTATAAGGCTCCCCATTTATAGTTCCATATTTATCTTCTACTCTGTGAGGTACCTGGTAATCAAATTTCTGAGCCTTTCTGGGGTTCGGTGGGGATAAATCAGCTTTCCTCAAGGCTTCACTTTAAATTTCAACTTCTTGAGTCTGCTGTGTCAGTCACCAAATCGTCCATCTGTTATTCTAAATGTTGTTGCTGTCATCTCCAATTCCATTTTTTTTTTTTGGCCTTGAGGGTCTGTGTATGTGTTCAATCTGCCAATCTGCCAACTTCTAATTCTGTCATTCTGAGTTAGGCGGCCTCAAGAATGTCTATGGAAGGTTGTTTAAGCCCAGACAGAGCAGCCATACATGCAAAAACTCCTAGAAGCAGTGGGAGGAGGAAAACAAGGTAACTGCCTGCGGCACTGCACCTGGGAACCAGTTGCTATCATCATCTAAATCTCTATTTCTGTTTGTCTCTCCTTCTCTTTAATCTTATGGATTCATTCTCTTTGTTAAAAATTACCCCAGAATTCCCCAAATTATTTATCCCCTCATCTGTTTTGGTTTTCTCTTAATATAATTTCTTCCTCCTTCGTCCTCCTAATGCCCAATTCACTGGACGTAGCCTCACTCCCACCTTCATGCCTAGACCACATCCCAACTATCTACTTATGTCTGGGGATATTTGAAGAGTTCTGATGTCAAGAATTCACAGAAGGTTAGAAGAGCAAAGGATTTTAGAGAACATTTAGGTGGCATTTCTCAAAGCATATTCCATACCATATCCCTTCATGACTTCAAAGAAATGAAATGAAAATTGAAAAGGGGCTTTATGACCACATAAGTTTGAGAAATGCCATTAACAAAAATGCCAAGGTTTCTGTACTGCTGGGCTTTTCAAGGGCTTTAATATATTAATGTGCTTTCTAAATCTTTTAAGAGGGAACTCTAAAATGTAATTTTAACAAACTTCATTTATTCCCCTGGTTCTTTCCTTCTTTCAAACTTTAAAGTCCATCAACCTTTGATCACTTTTGTTTGTTGGACAATATCATATCTGTTGTCTATTTTATCAAAAAATCTGAGTATCTTGGGTGGTTTATGATAAGTTAATGAGATCATTATTCACTTTAAGCTAACCAAATTCAGAAAAGAAACATGCTAATCAGTTTACTAAAGTGCTTTGAAGGAGTGACATAAGCACTCAGATGGAAAATAACTAGACAAAGCATCCTTCTTTTCTTGACATACCTCCAATTGAAAAGTTATTGTTTCTAAAGCTGGGTTGCCATGAGATCAGGAACAGTGTGGGAATAACACGGTGACTGAAAAGCATGGATAGGAATTTCTTGAAGAAGAAAATGCATAAATATTTGATCCTCTAGAATGAAGGAAAGCGATTGCACTATCAAGAATCAAATGGGAGCTAGTCATATCTTTTGATAAAGGAGACAACAGATAATAAGCTTGTTGAACAAACAAAAGTGATCAAAGGTTGATGGACTTTAAAGTTTGAAAGAAGGAAAGAACCAGGAGAATAAATGAAGCCTTGTTAAAATTGCATTTTAGAGTCCCCTCTTAAAAGATTTAGAAAGCATATTAATATACTAAATCTTTATACATGGCTTTAACAAGAAAAGTTGGAGAGGTTCTGTATGCATGTGGAGGACAATAAACTCTTTCAGGTTGTTGGATGCCAAGCTATCAGGAAAAGCCAGAGACTTCTTTTGAAAAAATGAATAAATAAATCTTAGTTAGGCTAATAGGCAAGATAATGCCAGCTTTGTGTATAAGATTGAGTCTCTCCTAGTTAGTGGAAATGGAGCACAAATCCTGTGGAAATGTCAAAGCAGGTGCAGCAACAAGGTTGGCTTGAGACTCACTCTGATAAGAGTGTGTAGAAGTCACTGTAGATTGTGGTTCATAGCTCTGTGTGCTGCCATGACCAAAAATCCAGTGAAAACTTTGAATCAGTAAATATGTTGAACCAGAGAACACATAGTGTGCTACTCTGGGTGAGATGGTATCCCAGTTGACTGTGGGATGTATAAGTAGTTCCGGTTGATACGGACCACAGGATATATTATGAAACCTGAGAAAGCCTACAAGAGAAAAAATTGGGATTTAGTTTGTATGGAATAGATGGAGCTGGTTGTCTGAGTAGCTATGCATTGGGAGCTACAAAGAGCAGCAAGTGTGGGTCAAATGTCAGTTGGAAGATACAGCATCATGTCAAGGAGGTTGAGCCAAGACAGGTAAAGGATCAGAGGCAGAGACCCAAGGAGAAACGGCAGTAACAGGACCCGGCATGGAGCCAGGGCACAGTAGTGTGTTTTAGACTCTAGCCTTAGACAAGCAGACAACAGCAAGGAAGTCCTTCATTGTGAATTTAGGACTCGGTTTCTAGAATTGGGAAATAAAGTCAAATCAGATGCAGTGTAAGTTTGCAAAGCCACTGAGGTTGGTAACCCCCCTTGACAAGTGGCTAAGACTGTATCAGTACGGGGTAAAGGACGACTCTTCCAGCTGCAGTGGCCGCTGCTCTTCACCTGATCCTGCCATTTGCTTGCTTCCTGGGATTTCTCTGCCATTGGTCTCTGCATGTCTCTGGAACATCTAATGATACTTGTCACCATTGTACTTTATGAATCAAAGTAACTTTATTGATGAGGTAGATTTAGGACGTGGCCCTCTCCATGAAGACTCTCTAAAAATATTAGACATCAACTCGCAGGCAGAATATGACTAAAATACTACCTAATCTAACAAATTAATTAAGTGATGATACTTATCTTTATAAAAACAAGTTGTGTTCCATGGTAAAGAAATATAGTTTAAATCATAAAATCACTGCTATTCAACCATTGACAGGGCAATTTCATATTATGTTATGTACAAACTGGATGAATTTATTATGCTGACGTTATATATAATACAGAGGGCTATAACAATATGAAAAATATTTAGGCTAAAAATGCAAAGTAACAAAAGCAAAACTTTTTATACACTAATTACAATTACAATTTTTTTAATTAGAAACCCATTGTACATAGAAGACTGGAAAGAAAAACTTTTAAAATTTTTTCATGAATGTATAAAAACAATGTCAACATATGTATCATGGAATCTGATATTCTATAATGATCATATTCTGGGACATATTAAACATTACAAAATTAATGGCTCATAATTGAGACAGAATCTTACTTGGAATGTTCACTAGAAATTTTCTACTTTAAAATAATTTAGATTTATATTGTGATTTGCCTCGTTTTGGATGTACATTTTCAGGTTTTTGTCATTTTTGTCACTTTTATAGCAGATATGGCTCTTATGGTATCTCAAATTCTATGTAATTTTGTAGTTTTAGTTCTTCTGGATAGATCTAAGTTTCTAGAAATTAATTACAGTAGTAGCTTACGTTTGCATGGACCCTTTTACAAAGCATATTTTGATGTGTTTGTCTCAAGCATGGTAGTAGTTGGTACCAGCTTAGACTTGATTTCTACTACATATGTATTCCTTTCTTTTCTTCCAGGTCTCCCTAAAGCAGCTGTGATTACTCAGCTGCAGGCTTTAAAGGGTTCTTTTGGACTGTGGGCTTTCGGTTGTACTACTGATGACATTATTTATATAACCCTTCCTCTGTATCATAGCTCAGGATCTCTCCTGGGAATTGGTGGATGTATTGAATTGGGTAAGTTTTCATTTTCTGTATGATAAGTTTTCACAACGCCTAATAATTAGAACTCTTGTTTTTAAAGTTTGAAACTCTACCAGTAGAATTCAGAGTGATTATGTGCACATTACAAAATCATAACACAGCATTTATTAAAAGGATACAATTTCATGACATACTCCGTGTATTCCTGAAATGGAAGGAGCAGTGCCCTGGGATGGCCATGTGGTTGGAGCTGGCTGTTGCCTGGGCTTCCTTCTCCATGGGGTCACTCATCCTTTAATAGTCTGCCCTTATCTCTTCAAATGGTGGGACGTGTCTTTCAAGAGAGTGAATGTGGAAACTGCATCGCTCTTAAGGTTTATCATTGGAAGTCACAGAGATCCTTTTACCTGCATTTGGTTGATCAGAGCAAGTCACAAGCCAATCCAGATTCAAGATGGGAAATACACCCCATCTCTTGAAGGGAGGAGTGGCAAATTCACATTGCAAAAGTAAGTGCATAATAAGAATTGTTGGGCCGGCCTGATGGCTCAGGCAGTTGGAGCTCCGTGCTCCTAACTCAGAAGGCTGCCGGTTGGATTCTCACATGGGCCAGTGGGCTCTCAACCACAAAGTTGCCAGTTCAATTTCTCGAGTCCTGCAAGGGATGGTGGGCTCCGCCCCCTGCAACTAAGATTGAACCCGGCACCTTGTGCTGAGCTGCCACTGAGCTCCTGGATGGCTCAGTTGGTTGGAGGGTGGGCTCTCAACCACAAGGTTGCCGGTTTGGCTCCTGCAAGGGATGGTGGGCTGCACCCCCTGCAGCTAACAAAGGCAACTGGACCTGGAGCTGAGCTGCGCCTTCCACAACTACCATTGAAAGGACAACAACTTAACTTGGAAAAAATCCTGGAAGTACACACTGTTCCCCAATAAAGTCCTGTTCCCCTTCCCCAATAAAATCTTAAAAAAGAATTGCTGAGGCTATCTTTGCAAACAATGTACCCCAGACACCCCATAAGTTGGCTTGTAGAGCTTGTGACATAGTAGTTTCCACTCATAAACATGCTGATATTATTTGTCCATTCCTAGCTAGTCCTGAAATAATATATAGAGGTCATTTACTACTACATGTATGTCTAAAATACTGTAAAGTAATTTTATAGAATAGCATATTTAGAATATGATCGATGTCCAGAGTAAGTAAAGATGAAAGTCAAGTCATTAGCATTTTCCTCAGAACATATTCATATGACTTACATTGTTGTTAAAGTTAGGTTCTGCAGTCATCAGTGAACTTTTTCGTTGATGCTATCTCACTACCTTACTCACTCTCAGCCTCAAGATATGGACTGTACGATTAATGTTTTCAAATGAGCTTGATATAAATGGCCACTGACGGATTATAAAAGCCTTGAAAGTGAGCAAAAGTGTTCTAGACAGAGCAACATTATGCATATTTTATGTTAATTCTGCCCTGGAATATTTTTCCCTAGTGCCTCTTTTTGCCTTTTCTCATAGGAGCTACTTGTGTGTTAAAGAAGAAATTCTCAGCAAGCCAATTTTGGAATGACTGCAAAAAGTATAATGTGACTGTGTTTCAATATATTGGAGAACTTTGTCGCTACCTTTGCAAACAACCTAAGGTAAGAGTAATCATTCTCACAGAGAAATAGTAATTTCAGAAAGAAAAGGTATTGAGAGAAAAAGTAATTTTGTGTGTGTTATACTCCACCTTCTTCCAGAACATAGTTTAGCTGACTTACAAAGATATATGCAATACCCCAAGATAAAATGAATATGAAGCAAGTCAGAGAAAATAAAAGGAGAGCTTTCCAGGAATGCACTAATGTGCTTTATATGGTGGCAGGAAAGGACAGACCTGCAATCCAGTCCACTTCGTGTTTAGACTGATTAAAATTTCTGCACACAGAGCCTGCATCCGATTGTGAAAGTAGATGCATGCTATGTTTACAGAAAGCAATTCTTCCAAGATTGAATTAAATAATCTTTTAAAATGCTGTTCTCCAAAAACTCACGACAGTGATTTAGCCTTGTTTTTCTACTTTTTTCTTTTGTATAAGTAGTTACATAAGAATATATTTTTGTTTGGTTTTGCTTTAAATGTAAAAAGAAATTTTGCTTTGATTTACACATGTCTCCCCACCTAAAGCAATCATTTACACATACTTTTGATAAATTGTCCCCTTCTGAAACTTGTTTAGCAGAGAGAATTGCAACAGCCTGAAGTTTGTCTTTATTGGTTTCTTTGTTTTTTGCCCTCAGAAGTTATTTTTCTTTTTCTGGTCTCATTTATATTTCGAGATGCTTATTTTTTTAACTCTCTGATTTTCTAAACATTCTTGAGACTACCAAGAAGTGACTCTAATCAAATCAATGCCAGCCCCTTGAAGAATGATGATAGAGAACGCTTCCCTGTGTGGGCTGGGGCAGCAGAACCCCATGGCCTGCCCTTGGCCTTGGAGGAACATCTCTCCTAGGCTAGGGCATCTCTCACTCAGGACCTTTGCCGTCATCACTCCAGCTTAAAGCATGGATGGTGGCTGGGGTATCTTCTCCGTTTGGCTAAAATAAGGACATGCAATCCTTCTTTTACCCACAGGGCAGCTTAGACTAGGCTGGAGGAATTTAAATAAAACTTTATTAAACATATGGGATTACACAGAGGAAATAAACACAGAAAAGAATGTGAAACTGGATAATCTTATTTACAAAATGCTTTTCTTCATTTTAAGCTTGGTGTTTGCCACGGAGAGACTTCCTGTCTAGCTCCTGACCCACCTCCTTGTGGCAGAAGCCATCCTTATTCTTTTTGTTTGGTCAGAAGTGCTTCAAATAGCTACCAATTTCCTAGATCCATAGCTAAGACAGGGAGTCCCAGAGAAATGTTATAATTGTTTCTTACCTTTATTCTCTTCGGAGAGACTTTGCCTATATCAGCATTGTGGTCTTACCTGAAGAGTCCCAGTAGAACAACTATAATGCCACATCCTGACATATTTTCTCTTCTAGTTTTTATTGTACTCTTTGGTAATGTAATATCTGGACTAAGTTAGTTTAAGGAATTAATGTCCTCCAGTAAGGTAAAAGTCACCTTCAGTAAAGGACATAGTAGGCACTACATAATGAACTTCTTCGTGGCCTTTCTAAACTGTGCCCCCAGCCATTCCTATTTCCTCTCATCCTGTAATAGAAACATTTGTTTTTACAGGGTCTTTTGCTCAGTAAGTATTTATTGAATGACTGAATACATGCATTTATTTTTTTTCCTAAAATTTTACCATCTTGAATAATGCTGAAATTATTATCTTCATGCAGTATAGCCAATGTAGGATCTCAGAAGTAAAGGTTGTCAAAGGGCATAGCTATTTTCAGTGATTCTCATGGCATATTTCCAGATTGCTTTTTCAAAGTCGTTGACATGAATTAGAATCTCAACAATATGGGAGTATGCCTGTTGCACAGTCTCCTTTCAGTACTGGATGCCATTAAAAATAGTGGTCTTCCAGTTGTGCTTCATGGAGAACTAACGCTCCCTCCAGCATCCTCAAAAGTCCCTGAAGGATGGAGAACAAGGAAAACGGGCCAAACTTCATGGCCCACCCTTTCAGATATGGTAGATGAAATCCAGTTTGCTTGAGCTTCTTAATATCATTTTGTTTTAACAAAGAATGTCTTGGTTTTTTTTCAAAGAATGGGGAAAAGATTATTTAATTTTACTTATAATTTTATAGACTAAAAACAAACACTTTTAATTTCTTCATTAAGATTACTGGCAAGGTGGGATAGTGTTCTAGCTGTATTCCCCCCTTTAAAATGTCTTTTCTTAGTCTTTAACTCATTTATCTCTTTGGCATATAATGTTTTATTTTAGCCATTTGAGCTATCATTTCGTATAATAAAGGTATTAATAATTTGTCATTCTTGCTGCAAATCTTTTTTCAAGGTGTTTTCCTTTTACATATTTATTTTTTATGAAATGAAATATTCTTTTCACCTATTTGTAATGCACCAATGTGGCGGAAATGAAAGAATTTCAAAGAACTGAGAATTGAAAAAGAATCCCTGATTGCTTTTAGTTAATTAAATATTTTAATTCTTGGGGCGGCTGGTTAGCTCAGTTGGTTAGAGCGTGGTGGTAATAACACCAAGGTTGTGGGTTCGATCCCCACATGGGCCACTGTGAGTTGCACCTTCCTTATATAAAATATATATAAATATATATAAATATATATAAATATATAATATTTAATATTTAAATATATATATAAATATATAAATATTTATATATAAAAATATATAAATAAATATATATATGTGTGTGTATATATATATATATATATTTTTTTTTTTTTTTTTTTAATTCTTAAAGTTCTTTGAAGGAAAGCTAGTGTTTGTGAAATAATCTCTCAGCACTTACCTGCAAGCAAATTGAGGAGGCGAGAGGGAAATAAATATAAAGCTTTGCCCAAAGGAAAACAATCATTTTTCTGAGCAGAGATGCATTGTGTTACCTAATCCCCCTTGTTGATTTCGATCCGAATGAGTACAAGCAGTTCCTGGCGTTAGAGATTAGGAAAAGGAGAGTCATTCTATGATGACGTCTTAGCCCTTGAAGGACAGCTTGCTTTTTGCTGTCCAATAGTCATTCCTAGCATCTGCTGTGCAGCCAGCACAGCAGTGGATTCAGGTCAGGCCAGAGAGTGAACAAATGACATGGTCCACACCCTCAAGGAATTAAAATTGAATGTCTCGTATGCCATGGTTGGAAGCCCCAGACATTTATTTAACATAAATCCTTACGTAAAAGAAAGAGAAACCACATATTCTCTAAGTATATCCAGATTTGTTGTCCATCTCAGGGTAAGTAGTATATTCCTAAAGAGATTTACCTGCAGGCAG
Source organism: Rhinolophus sinicus (assembly GCF_057876585.1). Lineage (NCBI taxonomy): Eukaryota > Metazoa > Chordata > Mammalia > Chiroptera > Rhinolophidae > Rhinolophus > Rhinolophus sinicus. Next base: position 89,223,227 of record NC_142503.1, read on the forward strand.
AAGTCACAGTCTGAGTTGAATGTTTATATGTAGTTGCATAAAAACACCCTAGGATTGGGTTTTCCCTGGCAGAAAGCATTTATACACCCCCACCCAACCCTATCTTTTCTCAGAGTTCTATTTACAAAAGTTCCTTTTAACTTTGAGGCATAAACATTGGTTGTGCCTCAAACTGCTGGCAGCAGTGCTATCCTGTAAGAAAAAAAAAAAAAGCCAAGGTACTGGCTTCTCTAATTCATGGAACGATGGGGTAATTATTCTCTTCCCCTGAAACTGGGGGAGCAGCTCTTCCCCACTTTCCAATTTTCTAAGTTTTCTGCATTGTTGAAGTACCATTGCACAATATCTGGTTGGATCTGATTTTGTATTTCCTTAATGCTGTATTTAATATTGATAGCTGGGAGAAATTGTGGAACTTTAGACATCAGTGATTCTCTGGGGGAACTTCTACAGCGTATATCTTATTGAAATAAACCCGCCTAAGGCAGTCAACGCTTAGCCATACCTAGGGATATATCTAGGGATAGTGTCATATATGTCACTCCTTCATTCATTTAATTAATATTGTAGGTTTGGGTATACAGGGGGCACACAAGACAAACAAGACCCTTTCCTCATGGAACTGACACTCTAGTTTGGGGAGAGAGAAAATAAACCAGCAAACACATAAAGGAAAGTAATTGCAGACAATGATAAGTATGAAGAAATAAAACAAATTGAGGTGATGAAGAGTGATGGGTGGTGGGAGAGGGCATTGTTAATTAGATCAAGGGGTCAGGGAAGACTTCACTGAAATGGTGGCCTGTGAGCTGAGGAACTAATAGGACAAGTGGGATCCAGCCAAGGAAAAGCTGGGGGATTGCAGTCCTGACAGAAGAACCTGAAAATGAGGAAGCCCACAGAGGATGCAGCCTGAATCTCGGAAGAGAAGGAGAGTGTAGCTTGGCCATCTATGGACCAGATCTTGTAGGTTTGGTAGACCATAGAGGAGAAATTTGTGTTTTATTCCCAGCAGAGCATTTGGGAAAAGGTAAAGGCAAATTAGAAAAAAAAAAACTATACCAATTTGGGATCTATTTTGAAAGACATGTTAGTTCAGGGATAGGGAAAGAAGGAATTTATAAAATCAAGAATGAATCTGAGGATTTTGGTTCAAGCATCTAGGTAAATTTTGAACCATTTGCAAAGACAAGGGAAACTGAGATTTGAGGAATGACATTAAATTTCTCTTGGACCTGTTGAGTTTGGTATATTAATTAGGCATCTAGATGAAGAAGTAAAATAGGCAGTTGGATCTATGAATCTGGAGCCCAAAGAGTCCAGAGGATGGGGTCTAATTAACAAAGCAAAGACCTGTTATGACACATATGTATGATGCCTGCTTTTCAAGTTAATATTATAGCTTATCATTTAGGCTGTATATTTTGTCCATAGCTTTTAGGATGAAACACCTACATTTTGGCATTCTCAAGGCATAGCCTATACCTTTAAATATGTGTATTTTAGTATACATGTTTTTTCTATAAATTATATCCCTTTTCTTTATTCTGTTTTCTTAAAAGCTAAGAAATTCACTGGGAGCCAGAAAGTATCCTTATGATTCTGGAGACTTTCATTAAATTGTATTAAAACTTTTACAAAATGGATTATACTCTACTCCCATTATGAAAAGAGAGACATTATAAAGCATACAGATATTTGATAAATATTCATTAAATATCGTTCATTAAAAGCCATACAAATTGTATTAAATTTTCCACTAATAATGTTTAGTCAACCCTTAATTGAATTCCTGTTTGCTGGTGGGGTTTGGCAGTAGCAAAATGAAAGTGTTGAATAACAAAAATCAAATGATAGCACTGTGAGATTTTTTTAAGACTTCAGTTTGAAAGGAGACCTAGTTTATTTGCTCTAGTGAAAGCCCATCATTTCTTTCAAGATTTAAGAGTTTTCCTTGTCATATTTAGATAAGCTGTGGAGATGAGGAAGATGTTACGGTAGGAGACTAAATGATGTTGACTTGACCTAGATCTCTTGAACTTGTTTATGTTTTGAATGGGTCTAAAGATAGTTATAGGCTAAATGCATTGGCATTACCTTGTCCCTGGTTCAGTGCATTACTATTTATTATTTTTTTCTGTTAAAAATTGATATATTAAAAATATTTGTTCCTTTGTCATATTTTCATTTCCTTAGTTTCTACATAACTTCAAGTGTTTTATCATCATGGTTTCCCCATTCCACATCTTGTAAAAGATATAGTTTATCGAAGCATTAATCTTTGTAAGCTTTTCTCCTCATACTTAGTAATCACTAAAGAATGACATTTTTAAATTAATGTAAATGTTAATTGTTGTTAAGATATGTTGATAACTTTTCTATATGCCTTCATATCTGCTGTGAGAATATTAAATACATCTTTGATTTATTTAAGGAAAATAGATTTTAAAAGACAGGTGATTTTCTCAACCATGTAATAACATGCTTCAAATATTTGAGGGAAAGCAATAATAAAAAAGGTATAAATTTCTTAAAACAAGTAGGTCTTGGAGATGAATCAATTGTTTTGAATGTTGCATTCAAATGTTTTGAAACTAATTTCATTACCATTTTCTTCTCTGCAACACTCAAAATTTCAAACTCTTGTTGCATGACTTTCTGCTGGTCACTTTTCCTGTTTGAGCCATAGTTCCTATCTTTATATAAAATAGGTAACCATACCTACTTCTCCTAATTTGGCCCTTGATTCCCACAATCCAGTTATGAGATATATGTGCAAAAGCCCAATACAAATGGAAGGATTTTTGTTTTTAAACAGAATGTAGTAATGTTTTCCATGAATGTCATTATAAAATTAATTTTTGTGGGTGTTGAAAAATAATTGGTTTTTGACTAATAAAAATCACACATTGATTGCAAAAATCAATTTAAATGGAGCATAATTTAAAATAAAACTTTAATAATATTGAAATATTAAAAATTTAATGATATTATACTTGTCGCAAATAAGAACACTAGAAATAAGAATGTAAAATCAGAAACCCTGAAGCATTGCTTTCTTTCCACTTTCAGTTTTCCCAAGTGCTGCCAGGATAGAAAGCACCTATTCAGAATAAATAGTCTGTAAATGACAAGCCCTATTACTATTATTTTTCCCCCTTCTTCCGCCTCCCCCACCCCACCCCACCCCACTCCACTCCGGTTCAAGCTGTTGTTTCTCAGTCTAGTCGTGTAGGAGGAACACAGCTCCCTGGCCCATGCTGGTATTATGAGACTTGCGCTCCCCCCACCCGCCCTGCGGAGGCAGTCGGTCGCCAGTCATTGGTCATCCGCTCACAGCAACTCACAGCAGCCCAGCTCCAGGGAGAGCTGTTGTTCATAATCTTAGCTGTAAAGGGCATAGCTCACTGGCCTATGTAGGAATCGAACCAGTGTCCTCGGTGTTAGGAGCATGGGGCTCCAACCACCTGAGCCACTGGGCCGGCCCCCGCCCCATTACTCTTATGTCTTGAAAACGAGTTTGAAATTAGACCACAATGTGGTTGCTTTTTGCTGTAATACTTGAGATCATAAGGGTTTTTTCAGAGTATTATTTATGCCTTTAAATGGTTTGCTGAAAGGATGGCTGTCATCTCTGAAAACATGGTTTGCCCAAACCTGGACTGGAGAGGCAACATGACAAAGACTTTTAAGGGACAGCTGGAGCCCCCACTGTCTTAGCCTTATAGGCCTTTCATTTTACATACTCTCTGGTTCTCTCTACAAAGAGGTCTCTACCCTCTCCAGTTACTACATTCCTTTCCTGCTTCAGTATAAGAAAGTCTGTTATTTTATGCCTGTTTTTCTGCCCCAGGATTCTCTGATATCCTGTTTGCATTTAATGTTACTTTGTACCTGTTCTGTAATACCTCTTGGCTTGCTGTCTGTGTTTTTTTCAATGTATACAAATATTAAAATGTCTGTGAAAGAAGCAAACTGTTGGAATGTATAGTTACTATACATTCTATTCTATGGGGTATATTGGCATGACACTTGTGCATGTATAATTATCAGTACATTTTAGGGAAAGGGGGTCTTATATAGAATCAAAACAGAAAAATTATGGTTTTCCAGTCAAGGTGGCAGAGTAAGTAAATGTTGTGCTTGCCTCTTCTCACAACCACATCAAAATTACATCTAAACTACAGAACAACCATCATTGAGAATAGCCTGAAGTCTGGCTGAACAGAAATCCTGCAACTAAGGACATACAGAAGAAGCCATTTCAAGACTGGTAGGAAGGGCAGAGATGTGGAACAGTCTTCTCCAACATCCACTTGTGGTGATTAAGAATTGAGAAGGATATCTCAGCTGTGGAAGTACCCTCTGAAAGAGTGAGGGGTTCCAGCACCACACTAGGGTCCCCAGCCCAGGGTTCCAGTGCCAGGAAGAGAATTCCCCGTAATTTCTGACTGTGAAAACCAGCAGAGATTGTGGCTGGGTGAGATGAAAGGTGGCTACAGTCCTAAGTGTTCCTCTTAAAGAGCGCATGCACAGACTTACTCACTGATGGACTCACTCACTCTGAGCCACTCTGAGCTCCAGTGCGGTAACAGCAGCTCAAAAGGCACGAGGGCCATACAGGGAGGAACTTAATTATCTGGCTTCAGGGCAAGGGCCAGAGAGGCAGCTTTTTCCCAAACAGAAGTGCTGGCAGAAGCCATTGTCCATTTGCTGAGCCCTCCCCCAACCCAACGTACAGATGAAGGTGTCCACCACGTTGGAGTCTCCATCAGCCTGGTGCCCTGGTGATTCCCTGAGACCCCATATCACCTAACTTTCGGGCACACTCAAACCACTTCCAGTGGCTTTTCCATATAAGCACTCTGTCTTGGCTCATGCTACAGGCTTTCCTAAAATCTTTCAAAGGTACACAAAACCCAGACAAGCAGCATCTGGCCTCAGCATACCCGATACCTATTGCTGAGCAGCCCCAAGCCCAACAATAGCAACAGCCAGCCTCGGTTCTTGGCTTGGCCTCTCCCAAGCACCTCCCAGCCCAGCGTGGGTGGCGGCCATCTGCGAATTGCTTTTTGGCTCATTCCAGGTGGCACCAGACAGGGCACAGGCTACTTGGCCTGTGGCAGGGCCCATCACAGGACTCCCTGGGCCTGGCCTGCCCAGTGGCTGGCTTTTGGACAGGCAGAGCATCACCCAGCTGCCTCTGCAGACAACACAACCAAAAGGCAGACTGAGCGGACACCAAAGCCCTGCTAAAGTGAATCCTGCTACATGGGGTCAGCTCCTGCACCACAGCCCTTCCACTGTAGTCACGGCCAGGCCTCAAAACCAATGAGCCCAAGAGTCAGTCTCTCCCACTGATGTGCAAACAGCAACTGAGGATCAACTACAACAGGAGGGCACACACACCCACCCAAGGGACAGACCTGCAGCACCCAGCTCAGGTGAACAGAGAGACTGTGACACTGGGCCCCACAGCACACCTATTACATAAGGACACTCTACTAAGACTGGAAGACATACCAGCCTTCCTAATACATAGAAACAAACACAGGAGGCAGCCAAAATGGAGAGGCAAAGAAACGTGTCCAAAATGAACTAACAGAACAAAGCTCCAGAAAGACAACTCGACAAACTGAATACAAGCAATCTACCAGGTATAGAGTTCAAAACACTGATGCTCAGTGAACTTAGGGGAAGAGTAGATGAACTCAGTGAGAACTTTAGCAAGGAGATAGTAAACATAAAAATGGAGACAGAAAACATAGAAAAAGAACAGTTAAAAATGAAGAATACAATAATTGAAATGAAGTATACGTTAGAGGGAATCAACAATAGATTAAGTGAGGCAGAGGATAAAATCAGCGATTTAGGAGATATGGTAGCAGAAAACACCCAATCACGACAGCAGAAAGAAAAAGAATCAAAAAAATAAATGAGGACAGTTTAAGGAGCCTCTGGGAAAACATCAAGCACACCAACATTCACATCATTGAGATACCAGAAGGAGAAGAGAGAGAGCAAGGCATTGAAAACCTATCTGAAGAAATCATGACAGAAAACTTCCTAACCTGGGAAGGAAATACAAGCCCAGAAAGCACCAAGTCCCAAACAAGATGAACCCAAGACACATCATAATTAAAATGCCAAAATTTACAGCCAAAAAGAGAATCTTAAAAGCAGCAAGAGAAAAGCAGTGAGTTTAGTTACCTACAAGGGAGCTGTCATAAGACTGTCAACTGATTTCTCAACAGAAACTTTGCAGGCCATAAGGGAGTGGCAGGAAATATTCCAAGTGATGAAAAATAAGGACTCAAAACCAAGATTACTCTACCCACTCTCCCCAGCAAGACTATCATTTACAAGAAATGTTATTAAAGGGACTTCTTTAAGAAGAAAAAAATAAAAAATATGAACAATAAAATGGCAATAACTGCATATCTGTCAACAAAATTACTTTCAATGTAAATGGATTAAATGCTCCAGTCAAAAGACTAAGGTGGCTAAATGGATAAGAAAACAAGACTGCTTGCAATGCTGCTTACATGAGACTCACTACAGATCAAAAGACATACATAGACTGAAAGTCAAGGGATTGAAAAAGATATTTCATGAAAATGGAAACAAAAAGAAAAGAAATTGGGGTAGCAATATTTATACCACACAAAATAGACTTTAAAACAAAGGCATTGTTTTAAAGAGACAAAGACCCAGTAATCCCACTTCTGAGTATTTATCCGAAGGAAGCCAAAACACTGCTTCAAAGGGACATTTGCATCAATATGTGCATTGTAGCATTATTTACAATAGCCAAGATATGGAGGTAACCTGTGTGTCCATCAATGGATAAATGGATAAAGAGGTCATACTTATATATACAATAGAATATTACTCAGTCATAAGAAAGAATGAAATCTTCCCATCTGCAACAACATGGATGGACCTAGAGAGTATTGTGCTGAGTGGAGCAAGTCAGAAAGAGAAAAACAAATGTCACATGATTTCACTTATATGTGGAATCTAAAGAACAAAACAAAATAGAAACAAACTCGTAGATACAGAGAACATTTTGATGATTGCCAGCTGGGAGGGGATTTGGGGGGCTGGGTGAAAAAAGGAATGGGATTAAGAAGTACAAATTGGTAGTTACAAAATTTTCATGAGGATGTAGCGTATAGCAATAGGAATATAGTCAATCATATTGTAATAACTATGTATAGTATGAGACGGGTACCAGATTTATGAGGGTGATCACTTTGTAAGTTATATAATTGTCTAGTCACTATGTTGTACACCGAAAGCTAATATAATATTGTATATCAACTGTAATTGAAAAATAAAATAATTATTGATTATTTTAAAAGATCGAAGAATTATAATCACTAACATATATTGTTATATATTTTAGATGATCCTTTAGGAATTAGACCATACTTTCATTTTTGGTATTAAGCAGCTCGTTTTCCAGAGCTGAAGGCAGAAGTGATTTGCCCCTTTATTTTCACTATGAATTTATGTTTCCTTTCTGTCTTTCCATCTTTAATAAACAGTACAGTCTTTGTTTCCTGAAAAATGAAGATTGATACAAAATTACCCGTATTTAAACAGAACCTCCAAAGTTTCACTTTTCATAGGCATATAAAGAGGCAATTCAGCCTGGGTGTGTTATAGATTCTCTGAGTAGGATTAAGCACATGCTCTGGAAGAAAGAGACTTTGTTTCTAAGAGGGCATTGTTAGAGGCCTGCTATTTCAGCAACTGAATAAATAAATCTATGACCGGGTAGGAGGTAACTATAGTTCAGTCACTGCCTCACCTATAGCCGCTCAACAGACACTGCTGGAAAAACAGATCCCTAACATTTTGAAGAAACAGGAGCCTTTGTTCAAAATCCACGCGACTCCTTTACTGATATGGTCACATCAATTTAATGCATGGCACTGAAAGCCAGAGGAAAACTGATCTGCTGAAATCCAAGGTCTTGGGATCTCTATATTGAAAGCTCTGACTCATTCAACAAATTCTCTTTAAATTACTAATAGGATTTAAATGGCTGAAGATAAAATGAGTACTTTCTGTATATTGTAAAATGGCTTATGCTGTGTGTGTGCGTGAGTGTGTAAACATTTAAACACTAAGTACTAAGTTAAAATTTATGTTTTGATTGCTTCCTATTATTGAAATCATGGGGAAAGGCTTGGGAAAATGGAACATGGGCTTTTGAGGGTGTTTTAAGCTGGTTTTGTCCCTCTTCCCCTTTCTTTTCTTCCTTTTTCTCCCCTCCTTTCCTCCTTTCCTTCCTTCCTCTTTCTTTCCTTCCTACGTTCCTTCCTTCCTTCCTTCTTTTCTTCCTTCCTTCTTTCCTTCCTTTCTTCCTTTCTTTCCTCCCTCCCTCCCTCCCTCCATCCCTCCCTCCCTCCCTCCCTTTCTTTCTTGGACCTGCCTTCCCGCCCTTTCTTTCTACCTTCTACAAATGTGCTGTGAACACCTCTATGCATAAAGCACTGTCCTAGGAAATGGAGTACAGCAGAGGACAGAACAGGCAGCAGTACCTGCCCACATAATGCCTACCTTTTAATTCGTTCAAATTCTGTCTCATTATTTAGCATATGACCTTGGCCCTGAACTTTGTTATCCCTGTATGCAAAATAAGAATAATGCTTCTTATTTTATAGAGTTATCATGGTGACTAAAATGAGATAATGCAATAAACTGGACATATAGAGCTCAAACATATTCACTCCCTTTGCTTCTCCTGATTTGGCTGCAAACATGATTTTTGTTCCTGTCCCACACTTTGGATTTCTGTATTTGCCCTCTTTCTTGGTCTCTCTCTACCTCAGTTTCTGTTTGTATGTCTTTCTATTTGCATGTGTCTCAGTACCTGTGTCTCTCTGTGCAACTGTGTCTCCATATTTGTGTGTCTCTATGTATATGGCTCTCTCTCTTTCTTCAAGTATGTCTTCTTCAAGTATGTCTCTCCGTGTTTAATTTATCCTCTCTCTCTCTCTCTCTCTCTCTCTCTCTCTCTCTCTCTCTCTCTCTCTCTCTCTCTCTCTCCTTCTCGTCCTCTATGTGTCTCTCTTGTTTTCTTTCTCTGTGGGTCTCTATCATTTTTTCCCCTTTCACTCTCTTTCCTGCTTTCTGTCTGTCTCTGTCTCTCATGCACTCTCTGACTCTCTCCATCTCTTTGTCTCTCTCTGTCTCTCAGTCTCTGCCACTCTATGGCTTTCTCTGGTATATGTATGTATGTAGGTGTTCTGTATTCATTCGTTCATTTAATTGTATTTGTATTTATGTATATTCCCCTCATTCCATTCCCAGCACAGCTTAGATATCCAGTGATATTTAGGTAGTAGCCTCATAGCTCAGGAAGAATTAAAAGATATAGGAATTTGTTCTAAAGAAGCATTGAGGGAACTTATTGACAGAGTAGGGGATTTTTTTAAATTATAGATGGACGTTATGAAGATCTGGTTGTTTTTGAGACAATGCTAGTTTCACAGCAATTTCAAAATGGACAAATATAAAACCAAATATAATTAGCAACCCTCAGACCCTCCTCTCAATTTGCATATATTCCAGGGTCACCTTTTAATGGTCCCTTTGCCAATCCTAACGATTTTTTTCTTCCTCACATTTGTCATTCTGCTGACTCTCCTTTCCCATTTCTCTGACCATAATCTGGTTTCTTCCCCTTATCATCTTTTATCTGGGGCACTCCAGATGCTAACCGTGACCCCACCAACCTCCCAGCCCACTGTGCCAGTTAGAGCCAGGTTAATGCTGTTTTTATACAGGCTCCGCTTGATTCCCTGCCCCTGGCTTGCAGTCGTCTTCCAGGGTAACAAGAGATCTTCACAATATCACTTATAAAAAGGCTCAGCTAACCAATAATTATTTTGATACCAATATACTCACTGTGCATAAGAAGGTATTCGCCCACTTTACAAATAAAACCAACTCCCAGTTATTTTCAATGTGATAAAGAAACATAAAGTAAACATACATGGTAATCTAGATGAGAAAACTTAGTGAACCAATATTTGCAGCACTGATATATTATTATCCAATTAACCAGATGATACTTGACTTGTGTTAATATTAAGAAATTGTTGCTTTTTTAACTTTATTTATAATTTAGGACGGGGTCAGCAAGCTTTTTCTGTAAAGCACCAGATTAGTAAATATTTTAGGCTTTGTGGGTCATGACTTTGCTGGTCACAACTACTTAAATCTGCCTCTGTATTGCAAAAACAGCCATAGACAATCCATATAAATGGGTATGACTGTGTTCTAATAAAACTTTATTTATAAAGTTAGTTATAAATGAGGTAGTCTGAATTTGGATCCTGAAGTCTGTAGTTTGCTAACCCTTCATCTACAGTTTATGGTAACATCTTATTGTACATATCTTTTAGGTAATATTTCCATTCCTGTGTAAACTGGTTTTTTTAAACTTCTGGGTTTTTTACATGTATATACATGTAAGTTTGTGTGTATATGTATGCCAAAAATAACTATATCTTTTGGGTGTGCTATAAGGCTTCACATAATTTTTACATTATTACAAATAAAGGAATCATAGGTTTCAAGTGTACAATTCTGTAATACATCATCTATATATCACATTGTATGTTCACCATCCAAAGTCAGTTCTCCTTCCATCACCATATAGTTGACCCCATTTACCCGACCACCCCCCTACTAACCATTGTCATCCCAAAAAATTGTAATTTAAAAATAAAAAATAAAATAAATAATTCATATTATTTTCATTTATATATATTAAATGGATCATGATTTGACTCAAGCAAACAAAATCTGAATAATGTCATTGACAAATTTAGATAATTATCTCAATAAACTGTAAAATAACTAATTTAGCTCACATGTCAATTATGTCATTTATATTTTACTCCTTCAGGAGTGCTTATGTTTATATTCTCAATTATCTTTTAGAGGAAGATTTGAGAGAATTGTTTAAAAGTGTCCTGTGTACATATGTTTGTTGAATTAGCTTAAAGACGTTTGTAAAATTTTAGACTTTTGTTAATTGAGGACTTTTTATTTGAAAGTCAATGGATAAGTACAATTGAATTAATTTAAAACTAAACTTTTATGAAGTATAAATTGGTCATAAATGAAATAAATCATTATATGAAATTTTGAAAGTTACACCTTTCTCACAAGATTATTCTAGATGAATATAATAGTTAAATGTAAAGAAGAAAATAATCTATTGATTTTTTTTTACTATGGGATGGGAAAGATTTTTAATCACAAATTAAGTATAAATAATAACAAGAAAAAAGTATAATATATTTAATTATAAAAATAAACACACTAAACAAATATTAAAAGTAAAATTAAAAGAAAATAAATAATGCTCTTAAAATAAAACATTAATTTTATAAATTATTAATGACATTCAACTTGTCTAAAATCAAAGAAAAATAAATTAAATCTAAAAAAGGAATACACCACATTTTCTTAACAAATGTACAATGTTTTAAATTAAATGGAAATCCTTAATTCTAGTGCTTTTAAGGAGATATGATGTAAGTAGGAGGTCCTTTTTATACAACAATTTGGCAACAAAGTCATAAAAATATTTACAACTATTGGCTTCTTCCAGGAATTTATTCTAATAAGATACAAAGATTTATAGAAAAGATATTCATTCTGTGTAATTTATAAGGGTGAATATTTATAAACAGTGTGTCTTTAAAAAAATAGGTGATAGTAAATAAATTATGACATAATTATATGAAAATCATATAAACATGAAAAATCATATTTTTAAAGGACAAGAGCTAATCATTTAGAACAATGCTCAGCATATAACAGTATAATAACAAAGTAGAATAGTATATTGTTCTATATACAGTGTGTTTATAACTTTTCATGTGTATATATAAACATATAAAAATAATGTTGGCGTGGTAGAATTTAGATTATTTTTATTTCTTTTTTATTTTTCTATACTTTTGAAATTTTCTGTGGTGTGCATGCATTTCAACATCAGAAGAAATATACATTCTTTTTCTCCCCGCAACACTAAATAATGAATTCGTTAATCCTTTCTCACACCCTTCCTTCAAAGCATGATCTTCTGGCTTTTCTTTTAAAGGACAGGAAAATAGAATAAAAATATCTTGGGAGTTAAATAAATGAATTTTACATTTCTAGACAAAAGCCCTATCCTGATTTTGATAATTTGATTTTCTATATCAATTAAATGATTTTGAATGAGTGTTTATTTTTATTTAGTAAGCTTGTGTACCTATATCCCACACAGGTTAAAGTCTAAGGAATTTAGTTTATAAACCACCTTTTTTTTGGTTTCTGGAGTGTGCCAACACATTTTGTAAATAATGATACTTGCTAAAACCCATCTCTGACCTGAAAAGCATCCAAGAGTTAAGCCATATTAAAGAGTGTTCTCTGTTCAAGCAGGATTAATCCTTTGATTTGCAACACTAGTGTTTTATACAGGAAAATGGCAGTGGAAAATCCAAAAGCTAATTCTTGCCAGGTAGGCATTATCTAACATGCCCATAGGTGGGAACTGGTCAGGGTTTACTTAGTGGTAGAAAAGAATCCTCTGTCCTGGAAGGAGCCGTATCTGAGTTTTGTTTTGTTTTTCTCTATCTGCAGAATGTTTACCATAAACCCCATTGATATGGCCCTAAGGAAATCAGCAAACCAGACTATTATTTCCATTTTATCCACAGTCTTAGCTGTCTCTTTTTTTTTTTTTTTTTTAAGATTTTATTGGGGAAGGGGAACAGGACTTTATTGGGGAACAGTGTGTACTTCCAGGACTTTTTTCCAAGTCAAGTTGTTGTCCTTTCAGTCTTAGCTGTGGAGGGCGCAGCTCAGCTCCAGGTCCAGTTGCTGTTGCTAGTTGCAGGGGACACAGCCCACCATCCCTTACGGGACTTGAGGAAGCAAACTGGCAACCTTGTGGTTGAGAGGATGCACTCCAACCAACTGAGCCATCTGGGAGCTCAGCGGCAGCTCAGCTCAAGGTGCCATATTCAAACTTAGTTACAGGAGGCGCTGCCCACCATCCCTTGCGGTACTCCAGGAGTTGAACCAGCAACCTTGTGGTTGAGAGCCCACTGGCCCACGTGGGAATTGAACCGGCAGCCTTCGCAGTTAGGAGTACGGAGCTCCAACCGCCTGAGCCACCAGGCCGGCCCCCTGTCTCTCTTTTTTTATTTAATTTTTATTTTATCAAATTAGTTTTCACAGTTAAAAAAATCAAATAGTACTCCCAAGACAAAAAGTACCCCCAGTCCCTTCCCCCCCATCAATACTTTGTCTTTGTAGTGAACATAGGGTAGCAAATATCTTTTCAAATTTGTGTTTTTGTTTCTTCGGATAAACACCCAGGAGTGGAATTGCAGGATTGTTTGATAGTTCTATATTTAATTTTTTAAGGAATCTCCATACTGTTTTCCACAGTGGCTGCATCAATTTACATCCCCACCAACAGTGCCCAAGGGTTCCCTTTTTTCAGTGTTGTCTCCAACACTTGTTATTTCTTGTCTTTTTGATAAGAGTCATTCTAACAGGGATGGGGTTATAATTTTTGATCAGTGTACAATTCATGTTAATTAACATAGTGCTTATTGAATGTAGAATAAAATATAGTTCTATTTTTCTTTTAATTTCAAAATATGAACTAGCAGTAAAAATATGAGAATATTGCACATTCAAAAATAATAGTTACAAGTAATTGTCATAATATTTGCAAGCCAAATATTACAGTGATTAGATTACTTCAGTTTCTTGTTTACTATAAACTAAGCACTGGAATTAACTATATACTGCAGTATATAAGTGAGACAGGTATTATTATCAGTTTTTGCAGATGAATAAACTAAGAATCAGAATGGTATTCAACCTCTTGTTCAAAGTTACATAGGTAATAAATAATAGAGCTGAGAGTACAAACTCAAGTATATTTTATAATTTTTTGTGAAGTAATGCTTTTTTCCTGAAATATACTTTCTTCCTCATTTGATCTCTACCAAAATAAGGCTTCAGAATTCTGGATTTTAGGAATAGCGTTTTCCAGAGAGAGGGAAATAAAAGCTACCGTATTTTGCCGCGTATAATGTGCATTTTTTTGCCCAAATTTGTGAGGGAAAAATAAGGATGAGCATTATACATGGGTAGCACTAATTCCGTATCTATGTTTTAAATCTTGTATTTATGCTTATGAGTTAAATGTGTAACTCTAGAAATCAATAATGATATCCATATGCAAAATAATACCCTGGAATACAGTAATCGGTTTTGTTGACCTTGCAACGACAAAGAATTCTTGGCCTTCTATGATGCATAAATATCGTAGATTTGTTACTGGTACATAAAATTTCTTGTACCTTATATCTGTTCTTGTATTTTGTAATTATTTGTCACATAAAATTTCATGTTAAAAAATAGATGCTAAAATTCCTTTATAATACAAAAAACAAGTACCTAAATGTAAACAAATAAAAATTTGAATTAAAAAATTAGAACAAAAGAGTTTTTCCCCTTTGAAAGTTTGGGCCAAAAACATGGGTGAGCATTATACATGGGAGCGCATTATAAATGGTAAAATACGGCATATTACTCTGGGCCAGTATTAGTTTCATGAGCTATTGAACACAATTCTGCAGCAGAGACTTACATGATTTTTTTTTTTTTACTTCCCTTCCATTATTGCACATATGTAACTTACTTCTGGATATTTGCCATTTAAGCAATAGCAACAAAAGGAAGAATTGGAAACTAGAATTAATAAATTACAAGTAAAATCTTTTGTTCTAACAGAAAGAAGGAGAAAATGATCATCAGGTACGTTTGGCAGTTGGAAATGGTATACGGAGTGATGTATGGAGAGAATTTTTAGACAGATTTGGAAATATTAAGATGTGTGAGCTTTATGAAGCTACCGAAGGAAACATTTGTTTTATGAATCACACCGGGAAAATTGGAGCAGTTGGAAGAACAAATTTCTTTTACAAAGTGAGTACAATATTTTCTTTACAAAAGAAATATTTTGAAGTCCACTAACCTCTCTTCTAGGTTTGTGCTTGGAAAGTATGGTAAATATAATCACTTTTTTTTTAAGTTGAAAACTTCTATAAAAAAGTAGTGGCCTCTAAATAAACTACGGTGCTCTAAGTTACGAAAACCTCAGCTATCTCCTGTGTCTTCCTGCTGTCATATGAGGATGATGATACCTAATTATTTTGTTTGTTTTCAAATTTAATAAGTATAAACAGCAAGCATAGGTCTTGATATATATTAATTTGACTCCATTTCCCTTGAGTATTTTCAATCCACTATTTCTACTTACCTTTCATTTTTGTATCACTCAAAAAATCATGTATAAGCTTCTAATATATGGTTTCTTTAAAAACTATATCAAGATACCACTAAAATCTTAAAAGCAGCCAAAAAATCACCTTCCTAGGAGTAAAAGATTTACAGCTGATTTCTCAATAGCAGCCATGGAAGACAAAAGATAGTGGACAGATACCTTCAACTGTCTTGGAGGAAATAATTGTCAAAATAGAATTTGTACTCAATATTTTTTAAAGAATAAAATTGAAAAAAAGAAACCAGTCTCGAAATTATATAGCACAATTTATATAACCTCAAGGGAAAATAAAATTCAGGATCATAGTAGGATATTTTAGTTTAGCTCTTTCAGTATTTCACAAAACAAAAAAAAAAAAAGAAACTTTCAGTGATATAGAATATTTGAATAACACAATGAACAAACTACTTTAACTAATGAATGTATAGGACACGGCATCTAAAAACTGCAGAATATCCATTCTCTTCAAGCACTTATGAAAAATTCACAAACATTGCTGGACCACTTAGGGAATTCTAGCAAATTTCAAAGGATTGAATAAATATGGATTATGTTCTCTGACAACAGTCTAATTAAGGTAAAAAAAAATTATTAAATGGCAGCTAGATCATCTCCTATATATTTGGAAATAAAACATCCCTAAATTTCCATGAGTCAACAGAAAATGTAATTTGAGCTGACTCATAATGAAAATATTATATTTCAAAATTTGTGGACTCAGATAAGAGCCCCTGAAAATTAGTGGGCTAAATAACCATTTATATAAGTTAATTTTCAAAAAACAACTAAAATAAACTCAAAGAAAATAAAAAGAAGGAAATAATAAAGAGCATAATTTCTTAAATAGAAAGGAAACATTTAATGTCAAAAGAGATAAAAATGTAATTTTTTAAAAGTAAAGAAATAGATTCAAAGCTGGTGTAAATTGCCCTAATGTTTGGAACCTGCAGAAGGCACAGACGGGTTTTATAGCACATTCTTTGGGATTTTAAGTGTCTTGTCTCCATGTCAGATATGCATCTGCATTCTGAACAAAAGTAATTTGGGGAAAGTAAGTGCTGATACTACTGAGTTTTACATTCCTTATAGTTAATTTTCTTAATTCATTGCACTGATTCCATTAAAAATTGGCATTTATATTGAAAGCTTCTTAGTGAAGCTGAGTCATGCCAAGGCAATCATCCAACAGGAATACAATGAAAAAAATTTGTATTTTTATTACTGGCTTAGCTTCATTATAATTTTTTAATATCTCAAATTCCCTGTCAGACTATAATAATGTCAGTAATACAGGAAGTCATGATTGCCTCCAATTTACTTAGAAAACTTCTGATTTTTCAACTCATTTTAGGTTTTGTTTTCAGTTTGGAAATGAAAGAAGTATATACCTGCTATCATAATGAATTCTAGTCTGTCTTTTATCATTTCACTCATATATTGTTTTGTTACATAGCCAGCTGTCCAAACACTTTGGCCCAATAACTGTTTCATAATTATGTGGGAAGATTTGATAAGTGTGCCTCTCAAAAATTGAAACCTAATGGAAGTTTACACTTACTGTCTCAGAGAGGAATCAGCTCCTAAACGGACTTAGCATGTGAAGGAAAAAGATAAAGCGGCAATACAGAGTTCATGTGACCCAAAAGTCCTTCTTGTGTGCCATATGTACTATTTAAATGCATGACACTAAAGGGATATGTGTCCCATATATGCCTCCAAAGCAAACAATATAAAAACAATTTGGTGACAAAGAATTTGAGAGACAAACCCAAGTAAAAGTTATGGACTGCCTTCTTTTAAACACATAGGGATAATAATTGGGAAGGAACAAACGTGAAATCCCTAGAAGAAATAAAATTTGAAAAGCAGAGAAAATGAATCTAAATGAAACGCAGCTGAAAAAAATATGGATGCACATCAAAATAATAAGTCCTCCAAAGTGGCCAGGAAATGTTTAGAAAAACAATTTCCCATACGTAGGTATAAAAATTGCAATAATATGCTCTTTATAAATAGGAGCTCAAGAAAGAGGAAAGTGCAAGGAAAATATACATATAAATCAACAAAAGGGATTGGAAACTAAGCATGCTCAGCTCAGAAAATAAAACAATATATATTACAGAGATGAACACCACATTAAAGGACTTAAAAATAAACAGAATTGTAAATACTGTTAGGGAGCAAAATGGATGGAATTAAGGAGTCACATAACCAAAAAAAAAAAAAAAGAAAAAGAATACACATGTAATAATATAAAGTAAATTAACAAAATAGATTTTTAAAACATAGACAATGATCTGACATATGCTTAATTGGTGTTCCACGGGAGAAAAAAAATCAAAGACATGAAAAATTATTTGAAACCTAGTAGAAGAAAACTTTCTTAAGATAAAGATTTGAATCTTCAGCAAACGAGCACATTGTGTTCCATGAAAAAAAAATATATGGCACAGAATGATCATCAGAAAAATATATCCTGGTGAAATTACTGAATATAAGTTAAAGAACCATAAGGAGACACTAAGGCAGAAAAAGCAAAGGATGTATTAAGTATAGGGTAGAAATGGAAAACATCTCAGGCATCTCTCAAAACAGAAACGGGGCGGCCAGATGACTCAGTTGGTTAGAGTGCGGGGTCTTAACAACAAGGTTGCCTGTTTGATTCCCACATGGGCCAATGAGTTGCGCCCTCCACAACTAGATTGAAGGACAACGACTTGACTTGGAGCTGATGGACCCTGGAAAAACACACTGTTCCCCAATAAAAATTAAAAAAAAAAACACTGAATGCCAGAAAAAGAAAAAAGGAAAGCAATGTTTTCACCCAAGTTGTTCTTCAAGTATAAAGGCAGCAAAGAGGTGTTCTCAAAATTTTAAGAAGCCAGAGAATATAATACCCATGTATATATAGAAATGCAATATTTCTTCATAAAATTCACTGAAAGAGTTTCTGGTAAACCTGAAGATAAAGCAGAACTGAGCAATGAAGGAATGACCTTAAGTTAAAAGGTTTGATTGAATCCGTTTACATATAGAAGATTGAATGGCTCTGAGTTATGTTTACAGATAGAATGGAAGTATAAATCCTCACAATATAAAGATAATTAATGCACTAACAAATAGAAATTGGGTGGGAAGAGAGGAAGAAGCATAAATGCTAATTCTCTCATCTTTCATAGTAGTAAATCTGTAGATACAATGTAAAGATAAAATATGTCATTTAATAAAAAGGTTAATTCTCCTCACATTTTTATAAACTTTTTTATTGTCTTTGAAGTAGGCATCTTTTAGGGACTGGGAAATTTAGCCAACTGCAAAGTTAGGGAACAGTTCACACACAACCACCCTTACTTCTGACTTCAGTTGCAATTTGGGAGCCCCTAAGACCACCATTAGGTTTGATAATTCACCAGAAGGACTCACTGAAAGCTGTTATACTCATAGTTACAGCTCATTACATCTAAAGGACACAGATTAAAATCAGCCAGGGGAAAAAGCAATAGGACGGAATCCAGAAGAGCACCAAATGCAAGGCTCCCCATTCTCCTCTCGTATGGAGTCAGGACAGAATTACTTTCCAGTAACCGATGGGTGACAATATACATGGAGTATTGCCCACTAGGGAACCTAACCCAGACTTGGTATCCAGAGTCTTGATCATTTAGATCTAGTTGGCTGTGTCCTTAACTGGCCTCCATCTACAACCTCTCAGGAGGTCAAGCTGGGTGACTCAAGCCCTACAATGATCACATCATTGGTGTGGCTCTAACTCATGTTGTTTCCATCTGGTTGCCCAACGCCCTTAGGCAAACAAATACACTCCCATTGGTCACGACATTGCTAGGGCTTAGAGATTACTTCCCAGAAGCTGAGAGCAAAAGCCAGACCTCTGGTTAAATTCTGAGTTAAGGTTAAATTCTTTACCCCAGGGACTGATGTCTCTCATGATAAAGAAACACTTTAGTTTAACTTTCCAGTAAAATTCAATGAAAGAATTTTGTCAAATTCAAGAAATTTTAAATTGACTGCATGTATTAAAATGGTGTGGTTTCATTTTTCACAAATAATTTTATTAATCAACTTCCAACCTTTATATCAATTTCAACACAAGCTTGTAAGGGACATTCATCAAGTGCATTCCTTTATAGAGGGTGCCAAAAAAATGTATACGCATTTTAAGAAAGAAAAAACTGTATTAAAACTGTAATGCTCAATATACACCGATAACAAAAGATGAATACATGTCACATGTATACATTTTTTTGGCATCACCGGTATGTATTTATTAAAAATTTTCAATATGCCTGGCACTGTGAATACAGTCAATAAAAACAGACTGCCCATGTGCAGATTATATTCCATTGGGGAAGACAGAAAACAAGATAAAAAAGTAAAATAGAGTCTATATTACATACGCATAAGTGCCGAAGAGAAAATTCCATAGAAAAGGAAATTGTGTGTGTGTGTGTGTGTGTGTGTGTGTGTGTGTGTGTGTGTTGGGAGGGGTTTTTGCAATTTCTGACAGGGTGGAAAGGGAAGGCCACAGTGCAAAATTGACATTTAGGGAAAGCCTCGAGGAAATAAGGAAATGAGTCATGAGGCTATCTGGTGTTCAAAGTGGAATGAATAGCCAGTGCAAATGCCCTGAGGTCTCGATAGACCTGGCATGTTTGAGACCACAGTAGTGAAAGTGAAGTGAGCAAAGATTTTGAGCAGAAGATTGAGTGCATCTGTTTTAGCTCTAATGGGATCATTTTGGTGGTGTGGGGAATATATTACAGCATGTTTATTTTGGTTTACTTTTGGTTGAGATTTGGGGAGATTTTAAATTTTCTTATGTTTCTGTTTTGCTTGACTTTTTTAAAATGAGGATTTTTAACCACAATGAACTCTGCAGCCATTCGGAACTATGCTATTGCATAACAATGCATTCTAAAACTAAGTATTCAAAATAGCCCAGCTATATGTGATATTATATGTTATAATATATAAATATATATTTATAATAGCTACATAGATGGATAGGTTTGTGCTTTGTGTGTGTGTGTGTTTGTATTTTTTTAGGGTCGTCTGTTTGAGAAAACAGAGAAACTGCCCTTGACCTATGGTGCTAGGTAAATGAGCCTCTACTATACCGGCCAAGACAATGTAATATAATGTTGAAAGGAAAACCCCTGAATTGGAATCACTGTGCCAAAGGCCCTAGTCCCTGCTCTTTCCCTACTTGACTTTTTGACATTGACAAGTCACTTTCCTCTGTATTCAAAGTCTCCTCATGTATTAATGAAGGAAATAACTTTTGTGTTCTCTTTCTAAATTCTAGATTTACAAATCTGAATATGCAAAGGCATCCGGGTGTGTGTGGGAACTCCAAGGGCCAAGGTGTCCGGCCACGTAGGTGTGTGCTGTGCAGTTCAGGGGGATCCATTTACCTAGAATGTTACGGATGGGCTCCCTGCAGCTGTGCTCTGGACACATGTGCCCGTACTTGTACATAGGCATCCATTTAGGATACATGAAAGTGTGGTGCCTATTTTTTTATTTGGTTTTATAACACAGCCATTTTTGTGTTATAAAATGGGACCTTTCAAGGGCAGGGGAAAACAATAGAAATCCCTCTGGCAGAGATGTAATACTCTGATCCCCGCCGCTTCTAGAAGATGTCGTGATATTTGTCAATTTCATTTGTGTTATAAAATTACCCAATTGCTGACCATCAGGTCCTCCGTATCTGATAACAGTACACTGAACAGTGGTTTGGTGTGGAGTGAATCTCACCCACACATGTGGTTGCCAAATGAATATAAAAGAAATAATACTAAAGCTGATAACACCAGTTGCTGGGCAAATTTTTCAAAATATAAAGCATGTTAAAACAGGACGGAAGAGATTGTGTAATGAACAGGGCTCTATTCTTGTTTGGCCAAAATGATAATTGTAGTTCCGGAACTTCTGGAATCTTTCTTTTACCAGTTATTAGGCAAGTGGCCAGTATCCTGTTATCCCAATTACCGACAAAGACCAACAAGATGCAAGCTTGCATTTTAATAAAGAATCTATATGTCTAGAATAACAATGTGTTTAGCTTCGCAACTCTTTTATTGGACCTCATCTTAAAATAAGATAATACTAATTTCTACTTCACAGGGTATTTTGATGATTAAATTACATACTGCTCTTAAACTTTTCACAGTGTCTGCATACAGTAAGTGCTGAATCAATAATAGTTGCTCTTATTTGTATTTTAATTCAAATAGAGAATTGTGATTCTAGTTACATGCTGATTTCACTGAGTTTAAAAACCAGAGATATTTGTGCTTAGTCTTTGATAATAATATTATTAAATTTATCTCAGAAATCTTATCTTTTCTTACTTATTTGTTCTATATTTGTTCATTTCTCTCCTCCTCCGTCCTTCTCCTCTTTCTCTCTCTTCTATTTGTCCTTCCTTATTATTTTTCCTTACGTCATTTTATTACCTCCATTGTATTTACTGTTTTCTCATTCAGCTTACTAAGATTGCTTATTTAATTGATCAGGAAAATCTCAATTTTCTTATATATAAAATGAGGATGTTAGATTAAACCAATCTGTAATTCTCCCCCAGGATTACATTTTAGTGGATCTATGAATCTGCGTGACATGGTAATATGGACGTTTCGGGAGTAGGTCAGCTGCAAATATTTGGAAACAAGGAGAGATGTCCGATAAGCGTGGTTCCCAGTGGGATGTGGATGTTCCAACAAATTTGCCACCTCACACCACAATAGTGTACAGAGAAGTACTGAGAGTTAGTTGAGAGACGTTACAGTGAAAGGCCTGGGGAAACGGTCAAAGTAAGCGTCCAATAACAAGTACTTTTTTGGCATCTGGTGCCTTTTCAAAGGATTGTAAGTTAAAAATAGACAACAAAATCCTTGCATTCAAATAGTTTACATTTTAGTTCTATTAAAACTTTCCATTTC
The DNA here is from genome assembly GCF_057876585.1 of Rhinolophus sinicus. Classification (NCBI taxonomy): domain Eukaryota; kingdom Metazoa; phylum Chordata; class Mammalia; order Chiroptera; family Rhinolophidae; genus Rhinolophus; species Rhinolophus sinicus. The sequence continues at coordinate 89,245,577 of NC_142503.1, forward strand.
GAGGGATGTTTTGAATGACTGCAAAAAGAAGAAGGCAAGAAAGTGGTCCTCTTCCCTAGAATTCATAGAATATGTGACTGAGTACAGGGAATGCTGACGTTCACTCAGTCAGGATAGAAGTTATTCATGTTTGGCTTGGGTAGTGTGCAACATAAAAGAAATGAAAGTAATGCCAGTACATGAGTGCTCTTTACTAATACCTTCAATTTTGATGTTCAAATATTTATTAAAATTTTGCAACAGAAGGTTACGTGTTTTAATAAATCCACATTCTAATTCTTTATTTCAATTAAGCATAAAATCTGCTACCAGTAGATGTCACTGCACAAATAAATAACTAAATCTTGTTTTCATTTTATTTTGTTTTTGCAGCTTTTTTTTGCTTTCGATTTGATAAAGTATGATTTTCAGAAAGATGAACCTATTAGAAATGAACAGGGCTGGTGTAGCCATGTGAAAAAAGGTAAGATTCTTGTATCTGAAGATGTCACCTCAGGCGAAGTTTCTCAATTTCCTTTGAAATTACTGCTGATTTTAGAAAAGAAAGAACGGTTATTTCTAATATGTAATGTGACTTACTTGGAATTTCAATGCAGGTAGAATGGCTTAATTATTAATATTATTAGGTTGGTGCAAAAGTAATTGTGGTTTTTGCAATTATTTTTAACCTTTTAAACCGCCAGTACTTTTGCACCACCCTAATAGATGTTAGGGGCCCCAGGTAAGTTGATTAACGGTAAATTATTAAAATTTAAAAGTGATTACTATTGACTCATATTTTTCTTAATCCACCACTTCTGGTTTCTGATAGAGGCATATGTCCAATGTCCTGTATCACCAAAATATAACATAAAAATGAAGGACTTAATTTAACATTCTAGGTGTAGTGGAAAGTCAGGCAGGCTTGGATTTAAATCGGGGCTTTCACACTTAGAAACTCTACTACTTTTGGAAGGTCCCTCAACCTGTCTGAGTCACAGTTTGTTCATATGTAGAGGGGATGATATAGATTTTGTGAGGTTATTGTTGACATTTAAATGAGATGATGTATGCAAAGCCCTTTGGAGGGCCTGGCATGGGCTAGTTATGCCCTCCCTTCTCTGCTCCCTCTCATTTCCCTCCTCCACCAAAGTAGACTTTCTTATAATTTTTGGTTAGAAATTTTAGTGAAAGCAAGTGCCCCAATTGACTTGCTGCTGCATAAAATCAATCTAGAAAATTAAATGTAGAGAGGTGCACTTAGAATTGTTTAGCAATCCAGTCTGAATAAATCAAGCCAAAATTATTTTTACTGCCTCAGAATATGTTTAAAATACATTTCAGACATAATTTCCTTTAAATCTTCACTTCAAATGTGGAGATAAAGGTTCCAAACCTGTTTTTTGTTTTGTTTTGCTCTGTTTCTTTACTGGCAGCTGAAAGATTGGAAAATGTATAAGCTTTGTCTACTGAAAAACAGATTTCCCTATCCTCTGCATTTCAAGCCTAAGAAATTTATCAAATGTCTTTCCCTAATTCAACTCTATAGGTAGTGTCCAAGAGAAAAGTCATTTCAAAGAGATTACAAAGAACTTCATTTTCTTAAATATTTTTCTTTTTCAATTACAGTTGACATACAACATTATATTAGTTTCAGGTGTACAGCATAGTGGTTAGACATTTACGAGGTGTGATAGAAAATATGGTGAATGTTTAAATGAAAAAAGATTTATTACAGTAAAAATCACATTGCCATTAATCCCCTTCAAAATACTGCCCCTGGCTTCAAGCACTTATCCTATCATTTTTACCACTTTCTGAAGCAGTTCTGGAAGTCCTCTTTCAGGAGGGTCTTTATTTCATTCTCCTTCATGACAACACTCCATGTCACATATCACTTCTGGTATACGGCAATTTCTGTCAAATAAAAACATTGCAGTGTGTCCTCATCCACTTTATTCACTGGTTCTAGCACTGTGTGACTTCTGGCTCTTCCTCAAAGTCAAAATGATCATGAAAGGTAAATGTTTGGAATTGATTCAGGACATTAAGACAGCCATGACAGCGCAGGAAAGAGGACTTCCAGAATTGCTTCAGAAAGTGGCAAGAACGATGGAATAAGTGTGTTCGAAGCAAGGAGGAGTATTTTGAGGGGGATTAATGGCAATGTGTCTTTTATTGTAATTTTTTTTTAATTTAAACATTCACTGTATTTTTTTTAATCACACCTTGTGTATAATTTATGATGTGAACCCCCTGTCTAGTCTAGTACCTACCTGGCACTATACATAGATATTACAATATTATTGACTATATTTTCTATGCTGTACTTTGCATCCCCATGACTATTTTGTAACCACCAATTTGTACTTCTTAATCCCTTCGCCCTTTTCTATCTTACCCATCCTTCCAACTCCTCTCCCATCTGACAGCCATCAAAATGTTCTCTGTATCTATGAGTTTGTTTAACTGTTTTGTTTGTTTCTTTATTTGTTCTTTGGAGTCCACATATAAGTGAAATCATATGACATTTGTCTTTCTCTGTCTGACTTACTCCACTTAGCACAATACCCTCTAGGTCCATCCATGTTATTGCAGATGAAAAGATTTCATTTTTTTTATGGATGAGTGGTAGTCCATTGTATATGTGTACTTCTTCTTTATCCATTCACCCATTGATGGACACCCAGGCTGCCTCCATATCTTGGTTATTGTAAACAATAAACAATGAAACTATGGAGGTACATGTCCCTTTGAAGTAGTGTTTTGGGTTTCTTCCTATAAATACCCAGAAGTGGGATTACTGGATCATTATTTGTCTTTCGTTATAGCCTTTGTTTTAAAGTCTGTCTGGTCTGGTATAAATATTGCTATCCCAGCTTTTTCTTTTTCCATATCCATTGTCATGAAATATCTTTTTCCATCCCTGTACTTTCAGTTTGTGTACGTCTTTCTATCTGAAATGAGTCTCTTGCAGGCAGCTTATGTAAGGGTCTTGTTTTCTTACCCCTTTAGCCATCCTGTCTTTTGATTGGAGCGTTTAATCCATTTACATTTAAAGTAATTGTTGATAGGTAGGTATTGCCTTTTTTTTGCTTATATTTTTTATATTTTTTCTTCTTCTTCTTAAAGAAGTCCCTTTAACATTTCTTACAATATTGGTTTGGTGGTGATGAACTAACTCTTTTAGCTTTTTCTTGTCTAAATGAAGCTCTAAATGATAGCCTTGCTGGATAGAGTAATCTTGGTTGCAGGTCCTTGCTTTTCAATACAGTATTCCGTGCCAATACATTTTGGCCTGCAAAGCTTCTGTTGAGAAATCAGTTGACAGTCTTATGGGAGCTGCCTTAGCAGTAACTAACTGCTTTTTTCTTGCTCTTTTTAAGATTCTCTCTTTGCCTTTAACCCTTGGCATTTTAATTATGATGTGTCTTGGTGTTGGCCTCTTTGGGTTCACCTTGTTTGGGATCCTCTGCACTTCCTGGGCTTGTATTTCTATTTCCTTCACCAGGTTAGGGAAGTTTTTTGTCATTTCATCAAATGGGTTTTCAATTCCTTGCGCTCTCTCTCTTCTCCTTCTGGTACTCCTATGATGCAAATGTCAGTACACGTGATGTTGTCCCAGAGAGCCCTTAAACTATACTCATATTTTGGGATTCTTCTTCCTTTTTGCTGTTGTAATTGGGTATTTTATTGTACCTTATCTTCTGAATCACTGATTTGATCTTTTCCTCCATCTCTCCTACTATTGATTCCCTCTAATATATTCTTCATTTCAGTTATTGTATTCTTCACTTCTGACAGGTGCTTTTTTCATATTTTCTATCTCCATTTTTATATTTCCTATCTCTTTATTGAAGTTCTCCCTGAGATCACTAGGCATCCTTATAAACTGTGTTTTGAACTCTGCCTCTGGTAGATTGCTTGTCTCCATTTTGTTTAGTTCTTCTAGAGTTTTGTTCTGTTTGTTCATTTGAGACACCTTTCTTTGTGTCCTCATTTTGGCTTCCTCCTTGTGTTTGTTTCTACGTGTTGGGGAGAGCTGCTATGTCTCCCAGTCTTAGTAGAGTGAACTTATGTAGTAGGTGTCCTGTGATGCCCAGTAGCACAGTCTCCCTGGTCACCTGAGCCAGGTGCTGCAGGTGTGTCCCTTGTGTAGGTTGAGTGTGTCCTCCTGTTATAGTTTAATCTTGGTTGCTGTTTGCACATCAGTGGGAGGACTGGCTGTGACTACAGTGGAGGAGTTGTGGTGCAGGGGCTGACCCTGTGGAGCAGGATTCACTTTAGCAGGGCTCTGGTGCTGGCCCAGTCTGCCCTTTGTGTGTGTTGTTCATGGAGGCAGTGGAGTGGTCCTCCTGCGAGGGGCCCAGCCTCAGGCCAAGTTCAGCTGCAGCCTGTGGCCTGCCCAGAGCTCCTTGGGATTATCCACAAAGCAATCCGCAGATGGCTGCCACCTGTACTGGGCTTGGAAGTGCCTGGGAGAGGCCAAGTCTCAAACCGAAGTCAGCTGCAACCAATGCCCAGCTTCGGGCTGCTTAACAAGAGGTACAGGTCATGTGGAGGCCAGATGCTGCTTGTTTTGGGTTTTGAGAACCTTTGAGAGATTTTAGAAAAGTCTGCAGCAGGAGTCAAGACAGATCTTTTGGAGGGAATAAACACTGGAAGCAGCTTGGGAAGGCTGGCAAGTTGGGTGGTACAGGGTCTCAAGGAATCACCGGAGCAGGGCAAACAGTATTAGCCAGGTTGATGGAGACTCATATAAGGGGACCACCTTTGTCTGCACATTGGGAAGGGGGAGGTCTCAGCAAAGGAACAGTGGATTCTGTCAGCACTTCTGTCTGGGAGAAAGCAGCCCCTCCAGTCCTCACCCTGAAGCCGGATTGCTCAGCTCCTCCTTGTAAGTCCCTGGTGCCTTTTGAGCTGCTGCCCCAATGCTGCAGCTCAGAGCCAGTGAGTCCATCAGTGAGCAAATCTGTATGCAGGCCCTTTAAGAGCAGCACCTGGGAGTGCAGCTGCCCTTTGTCTCACTCAGCCACAATTTCCACTGGTTTTCATAGCCAGAAGTTGTGGGGACTTCTCTTCCTGACACTGGAACCCTGAGCTGGAGAGAGGCTGGGACCCCTTGCTCCTCCAGGGGGTACCTCTGCAGCCATGATAGCCCTCCCAATTTTTAACTGCCACACGTGGGTGTGGGACCATCCTGTTATGCATCTCCACCCCTCCTACCAGTTTTGACATGTCTTCTTCGGTATATCCTTAGTTGTTAAGACATTTGTTCAGCTATATTTGAGGCAATTTACAATGATGGTTGTTTAGTTGTAATTTTCATGCGGTCATGAGAGGAGGCAAGCACAGCATTTACCTACTCCACCATCTTGACTGGAAATCACAAGAACTTTATTTAAACGCACTTTATTAGTGTGTTTCATTTAGTATTACAATTACAATTACAATAATATCTGAAATTAGAATTTGAATCCAATGCTTACGTAACCTCGGAGTTTCTTAAAGAGTGGATTGTCCCCAAATATCTGCTTTACTATTTTGCAATTCTCATTATGGGTTACTAGATATTTTATGTTTCTATTAAAGCATCATGTTTTGCTTTAAATTATGCCTATAACGGATAGCAAAGAATGCACTACAGTCTTTTTAAGCATTTGCAATAATTGATTTCTCAGGGAAGAAACTGTCAGTTTGTGTGTTGAAGAAGAAAAACAAAATAAATTTTAAGAGAAATATGAGGCTTGGAAAAATTCTGAAATATAGGGAATGTAGACCGATGGAATATGCAATGCAGGAAAGGCTTTGTAGTGAGATGGACCTGATTTAAAAAAAAACTTCAACCCCAATTTTTGGCAGGTGTGTGACAGTGGGCTAGTTGTTTTTTATTCCTCCGTTTCTTCACCTGTAGATGAAGATCATAGGAGGGCCTGTCTTCCAGATTTGTGATGAGAATCAGATGGGATACATTTGTAAAGCTCTCAGAATAGTGACTGGTACCCAGAAAGTGCTCAATCCATATAGTAATGACAGTGATTACTATGATGATGTTAATGATGGTGCCAGTGATGATCACAGTGAGGGGCCTATGCTGTAGCAGAGCAGGCTTGTTCAGGCCAGCAGCATGTGTGCCCTTGGAAATCAGAATACCCAGAAGGACTGGGAGTGATGGGAGTTCAATAGAGACGGTTAAAATTACTGCAATTCAACCCCATCTAACTCTCACCTGGATGTTGTCTCTCTTCACAGGGGGCAAAGCAAGTCAACAATGGCCTTGGGATCTTCTGAGGCAGTGATTGCTGCTCCCTTTGTCTTCTCCCCTTCTCTTAGAAGTGTTTTTCCACCTTGCAGATTGCTGGGCGAAATCTGGATTCACTTGAATTAAACCTAATGAATTTCATGTCTTATCTCTTGCTCATCAAGGATTTGCAGACTAACATCCCAGAGGATTAAAACTTTTTCCTAAACTTCTAATAACATGTTAATTAGATCAGAGATGGTACTATACAAAAACCTTGAGGCAAAATCATTGAGACTTGAATTTGAGTGCTAGGTCCATTGCTTTCTATCTGTTGGACTTTGGTAACTTTACCCTTTTGGGCCCTGGTTCCTTCCCTGTGAAATAAGGATTATAATTATCAATTTCAAAGGCTATCTGTGAAGAATAAAAGGGCTCATGGGGCTTGCTACATACGTAGTAAATGCCCAATAAATAAATATTGCTATAGTACTATCATATCCTTATTAAAATTAGTATTATGGTTATTGTTTATAATATAGTTGTCATTATTTATTATCAGTGGCATAATCTAAAAGAAAACTAGCCATTGGTCTACCCACCCAGCATGTGAAATAATATACCTATTTTTACATTCAATTTCCTTTTTGTTAGTTTTTCCAAAGTGGAAGAATGTGTTAGTTGCCCTGTAAGCACCCAGAACAGATAATGTCAAATATAATAAAAATAGGTTCAAAGGAAAGTAAGATAGGTAACACTGGCTGTGTTGGTCAGATATAATTTACGTACATAATGCATGGTGTGTATAATAATAGTTTTGATCAGATTACTAAAGAATACCTTTTTCTTACAGGAGAGCCTGGACTTCTAATTTCTCAAGTGAATGAAAAGAATCCTTTCTTTGGTTATGCTGGGAATAAGAAGCACACGGAAAAGAAATTGCTTTGTGATGTTTTTAAGAAGGGAGATGTTTACTTTAACACAGGAGATTTAATGGTCCAAGATCAGGAGAATTTCCTTTATTTTTGGGACCGTATTGGAGACACTTTCAGGTCTGAAATATCATCAGTTGCACTAATTGTCCTGGAATTGTGAACCGAGCTCCGACCAAGGCTCTATGGGAACATGATAAATCACATGCCCTTTGTCTTCAGGGTAGACAGAGGCTTTTTACTCAGTCATGTTTCCCCATTTAAAAATGAAAAAATCAGCTATCTGTTTCCAGACTGAAACATAAGTTAAATTTTGATGTCAATTTTTATAATTATTTTAATGAATCCATTAATCCAAATCAGTGAGCTCCTTTCTTTAATATATCATACAGGTAGATGTGAAGTCTAAATGGTAGGGTTAAAACAGAAAACCAATTTGGTCAAATATGATATAATTCTTGACCTAATGATAAAAATAAATGAAATGGCAAAATTTCCCTTTCTATTATTTTCATTTTTAATTACTTAAAATTATTTTAGGCTTATGAAATTATTTTACTTTACTAATCAGTGACTATAGAACAATGAAAGACAGGCAGTAGACATGCCAAAAATGCTTGAACGAATTATACTTACTTCCTCACCTCCTTGTGCTATGTTAGGAGCTCACTTCATGTAAAATTATTTTAATTAAAATATACACTAAAAGATCCAAAGGGATTAATCCCTAGAAATTAAAGGAGGTCAGTACAATGAAAGACAACTATAGCTTTCCTTTTAATTTTGTTTTTTTCTTATCTCTATCATTAGAGATAGGAAATGTTTGTACTTAACTATTATTATATTACAAAAACACTGACAGTAAGCAATTTATACCAGTGAGACATAGGTAAAGTAATTTTAACTAAAAAGCATACTAATCTTGTTGACTTATCAACAAAGTGCTTCTTTAGAAAATGCCTTTCGTTTTGAAAGCTGCCATTATTTTTGGTTATTAGATGCTTGCACAGAGCCAAATGCAAGGCACTAAAACTGAGTACCTAGTACTTCAAATATAGGTACTCTAACTGGAACTTGCTTTTTATTTAGATGGAAAGGGGAAAACGTTGCAACCACAGAGGTTGCTGATGTTCTTGGAATGCTGGATTTCATACAGGAATCAAACGTCTATGGTGTGGCTGTGCCAGGTAGGAATATATTCTGGTTTTTGGAAGGATTCTCAAAAAGAGAATTTTTCTTTAGTTTTGCTACAAACTTACTAATTCAGCATTTTATTTTTTATATGTTAAATGATTATTATAGTCTCGTCTTGGCAAATAATGCCCTGGACCAAGGTAACAAAGTTCACGGGCACATCGGGGGAAAGGTATCCAATGAGTTTTAATGTTTGTGTGTGTTTTTCAGCAAAGCTTAAAAAACCCTGGTCAGTGAGTCACTGCTTGACAATAGGTTACAGCTTTTAAATAGTCTATTATTTTTCTCTTTATGACTAGAATTTATACATGCCACTAAACAGAAACATGTTCTAGTTTAAATGTTCAATAACACTAATTTGTAGTTAAGTTGCATCTTTTTAAAAAATTATTTTAAAATTTCGCCTCATTTATCTTTCTAAATAGGCATTTTAGGATTGTCTCATGATGGTACAAATGGTAAATAAAAATGATCAACTCGAAATCACAGGATTCCCCTTCACTGTCTATTTTTTTTTTTTTTTTTACAAATGACAGTATTTTTCAACTAATGTTTATATGGGGAGGACGGGGGACTGTGGATAGGGGAGCAAAGGAAGGAGATGCTTACTCTAATAGCCAACCACTAGGTGCTAGAGAAATGGTCCAGGAAATTCTGATCTCCTGGAAGGATCGATTGGTGGCATGATAAGCAGTAAGCAATCTGTGGAATTAGTTATGGAAATACTGTCTCTAGTTTCTTAACTTGAAAATATGTCCTTTATTTTTTTCATTGATACTTAACATGGACATTTCTCTGTAACATGTTTGCCTTTAAATAAATTTTGCCTCAATATTTTGTATTGATGTTGGTAGGATGCAAATTATGGGTCATTTATGATCTTTTCCATTCCATCTATTTCATTTTTGTAGCATAGACAGTTAGGGATAGACTCTGCCCTTCCCTGTTCCTAAATTCTTTCTAAGGAATAAATCATATGCTCAGGGAAGGACTCACTCATTCACGATACTGTTGCACTGTTCTTGTTGCAATAGAGTTAATGTCTCTGCTTACAACAATTAATATGCAATTTACAGGATTATTTTAAAAATTCACCTAGTACTTATAAAACTGACTCTGTTTCAAACTCTTTTTCAGAATGTGAAGGAAAAACAGGAATGGCTTCTATTATTTTAAAACCAAATAAGTCTTTAGACTTGGAAAAAGTTTATGAACAAGTTGTAACATTTCTACCAGTGTACGCCTGCCCACGATTTTTAAGAATTCAGGTAATTTTACTTACCCATCAAATGTAAGACCAGGAATCCAAGAGATGGTTTAATTACAAAATAATGTTTTATCCTTTCGATAATATGTGCATTTTATTTATATTAGAGAATTTTAAGAGCAATGAAAAAGCCTTGGGATGCTAATTTATGCCATATTTTAAGCCTAATTATAGAAGGGGTAATTTGATGAAATGCTAGGATGTCTTTCTCTTTGTCCTAATTTGGAATTGCTCTCTTCCTCTTCAATCAAGACCTCAAGAGCAAAAATGGTGGCCCCACAGATAGTGGCAAGCCAAAGCATATTTTATACTTGCCTTGTGAAAGTATCTGGTGCTCTGTGCCTAAAATTAGGTTCTGCCAAGCTGACATCAAGGTATCTGTAGGATGTGTGCAGAACTTAAAGGCAACTGCTTTAAGCAATTTTGCTTTTAATCTTTGTCCTCATTCTGTCTAACTTCCCTCTGGGATTTTATATTTTGGAGGAATTCTGAATTTATTTGTTTTCAGAGGTGGGCGCTCTCTTGTTAGGCTTCTAGAATAGAGCACAATAAAAAGAAAATAAATTTACTCAGCTACTGTGTAACTTTGCTTGCTCATTTTTTTCAGCCATTCATTTATTTAATACTGTGCTTCAAATATAATTTCCCAAAGCTAGTACTCATCACCTCTTAACACCCAAACACAGAATTTTTCCAGATACACTTGTCATATTGCTATCAAATCTCCAATAGAGCAACAGATGGTGTCTGTTTGTTCATTTTTAAAGAATTTGCTGAGCAATCCTCATGGTCAAGTCACTGTTTGACCAATGGGACACATTATCTGAACTGTCATAATACATATTTCATTTACATAATATTTTTTATTTTTAAGAACTTTTACACATTATCTCAGATTATTTTCATATCAGTAGTCTCAAATACTAAAGGTAAGTAAATATAAAGCAGAAGTGACACATTTTTAATTGAAAAAAGTTTTTGAGATAATTGTGGAGTCACATGGAGACTCCACATGAGAGTGAAAAAAAATAATAGAGATCCTGTGTATTCTTTACTTGGTTTCCTCCAATGGTAACATTTTTCAAAACTATTACAACCAGGATATTGACATTGATACAATCTATCCATCTTATTAAACTTTTCTCTGTACTCCAGTGTGTGTGTGTTCGTGTGTGTGTGTGTGTGTGTGTGTGTGTGTGTGTGTTTATGTGTGTGTGTGTATTGTGGGGGAGGAAGAAATTTTTCTCCAGCCAAGATTCTTCCAGCTGGTCTAATAATTAAATTGACATGAGACATATTAACAAGAGAAAATCACCAAATTTAATTATATACGTACATATGGGAACCCCACATACCTGAGAGAGTCAGAGACCCCACATACAAGAGAGGTTCAGAGACAGAAAGTTAAAATGAGACATATAAGGTATTCTGAGCTAAGGATGAGGTAGGCTGCTGAACTTCAGAGAGGAGGAAGGTCATTTGCAGGACAATAAGAAGAGCAGATGTTCAGTAATTAGAAGTTTTCCCTGCCATATGGATAGGTGATAAAAAGTTATTTCTGGTGATAACTCATTATGGGCAAGGCCCCTAATTTAAATTCTTTAAGGGAGAAGTAAAAGTGTCTTGTGAACCCGCAGGGTCTCAATTGCTTTCAGCTCAAAATAATTCACATGTCAAAGTGGTACATTTTGGGGAGGCCGGCTCTGAACCCCTCCAGTATTAAGTTCTCTTATCAGCTGTGTAGCTTTACACATCAATGAAGACAGTCAAGATATGAACAATTTCAACACCACAAGAATCCTTCATGCTGCCCTTTTATGATCACACCAGCTCCCTCCTGCTCTTCCCTACACCACCCCAGAAACAATGTGTTTTAATGGAATAGAAAGTTGACAAATCAAATAATATTTTAAACATTTTTTCCCCTAGGACAATTTATAATTCACTTTTATTAAGCAGAAGAAATATTTTGGCATAGGACTACTCTAGAAGACTAAATCAGTCTTGTACAAATTTAGAAAATATTTTAGCATCATTAAACAACTAAAAGCACTTGGGCTATGACTTTTATGTTTATTAGAGTATTTGCTATAGTTAACATAATACATGACACTTAGTTGGCAGTCAAAATATTTATTTAATAAATGAACTAATGATCTGATATAAACAAAAGAATAAGTTACTTCTGACAAAATGAATAAAACAATTATCTTATTAAAAATCTCTTCAGCACAAATTTTGAAAGGATTCTCTTGCCAACAAAATTACAAAAAATAAAAATTTTAATGTGATATTACTCCAGTATGGCTGCAAAGAAATTAAATTGGTCCTTTCATTCTGCCTGTGGAAACACAAATTGTTATAACCTCTCTAAGAAATAATTTGGTAAATATGTGATCAGAGTCTTAGAATTTGCATGTATTTTGACTTAGTAATTTTATTCCCAGAAATTTATCCTTAGGGAGTAATCAAAGATGTACAAATGTTATGTAGAAAGTTGTACTTCAAAGTGTTATTTATAGTAGTAAAAATTTTTTGATGTTCTCTCTAAGTTCAAGAATAAGAGTGAGGTTAACTAAAATATTGTAATTAGATGAGACCTTATGAAACCATTAAAAAGTGCTGTTTTAATGAAAATTACCTAACCTGGGGAAATGTGCCTGGTATGGTATATTTTTTTTAAAGCAGAACATAAAATTGTAGAAACAATGAGCTTCCAATTTTGTAAAAGAGAATATGTGTTTCTACACAGTCAAATCTAATTCTGTTGGGTAGGAAAGGGGAGAAAAGGGATGAGAGCAGAGAAGGATGTTTTAGAGAGCATTTTTTATTTCTAATGTTAAATTATTAGTAGTAAATAGAGATGGCCATTGGGTATGAAAATGTTATATGTAACTCAATATTATAATTTATATTGTTAAATATGTTCTTTATATATTATATATAATATTAAATTATTCCACTAATCCTGGTAATTGCTTTATAGGAAAAGATGGAAACTACAGGGACATTCAAACCAAAGAAGCTTCAGTTGGTGGAAGAAGGATTTAGTCCATTGAAAATTTCTGATCCACTTTACTTCATGGATAACTTGAAAAAATCTTATGTTCCATTGACCAAAGAACTTTATGATCAAATAATGTTAGGTGAGATCAAACTTTAAGATTTTTTTTATATAGATGGGGTTTTCATATGCTTTCTTAGGAGAGGTGAAAGGAAAGGGTGTGGTTCTTTAATATGAAATGGAAAAAAGGAACTGACATTAATTAAGCATGTGCTATATTTCCTTAATTAAAGCTTTTCTTTAATTAAGAACTTTAATTTGTTTTAATTCATATAAAAAACTTTAGTTGATGTTCTTTTTACCTATTTGGGGATTCAGTACTAAATATTTGCCTTAATCATAAAATTTTTAAGTAATAAATAAGTGGGTAATAGTTTAGATACTTACTACAAAATGTACTTTGTAATAGTTAAAGTTTCTAATTTTGAATAAATGGTTAAATTTTAATCAAATATTTTTATGTTCTCTGTCCTGTAATTCAATAAAATCATCTTCATTAATATGTATTTTGAGATTTTGTTCTGATTATAAATTTTTAGTCAAAGGAAACTGACTCAATGCAAACTCCTGTCTCCCTTATCTTTAACTCACATTAAGATGATAGAAGAAATATGAAAGTTTGAAACAACAGAGCAGGAAAACTGGTAAGCCTGAAGCATTTAGAAATTTTTTGAAGATATATAAATGGGATCAAATTCATGATAAAATCCAATAGAAACTAATAATTATACAGGAAAAGAATAGACAAGAATATAACTCCAGTTTTTTTGTGAGTAGTTAACTGGGAAATGTATTGCAAGGATAGTGTAATAAGCACAATTTTATTTATCTCAATCTGGAAGCACCAGACTCCAGTGTTTGCTTCAAGCTGGAAGCACATGAATGAGTCTCTTAACAGAGTGAGTTATCTTCCATAGGAGGGGTTATTTATTATACATTCATTGACAAATATGTATCACACATCTGAGAAGTATATGTAGAGGCCCTAGAAGAGGAAAGAATTTGGCATGTTGGATGCACAGAAAGGAAGCCAGTATTCCAAGTGGCTGGAGCAAAGTAAATGCAGAGGAGAAAACTCTGAGTGGACGATGGACCTGTAGGCAGTGTTTGTACTCTATTTCAAGGGCAATGAGAATCAATGGAAATCGTTTAATCATGGAAGAGACACTATGAAAAAGATTACACCAACTGCTGTGTGGAAATCAGAGTGGAAAATGAGGCAAAAGTGGAAATGAGAAACCAAATAGAACTATTTGTTTTGGTGAGTTTTATGCATCAACCTGGGTAGGCCATGGTGTGCAGTTGTTTGAGCAAACACTAGTCTGGATGTTGCTGTGAATTTATTTTATAGATGTGATTAAATTTATAATCAGTTGACATGAAATAAAGAGATGACCCTCCAAATTGTGGATGGCCCTCAACCAATCACTTGAAGGCCTTAAGAGCAAAAACAGGTTTCCTAGAGAAAGAATTCTGCCTTTAGACTGTAATGCAGAAATCTTGCCTAAGTTTTCAGCCTGCCAGCCTGCCCTAGAGATTTCTTGACTTGCCAGCCCTTACAATCACAGAAGCCAAATTCCTTTAACTCAGATAGATAGATTAGATAGACGATAGAGAGATAGGTAGGTAGATAGATAGATAGATAGATAGATAGATAGATAGATAGATAGATAGATAGATAGATAGATGATAGATAGATAGATAGATAGATAGATAGATAGATAGATAGATAGATAGATAGATGATAGATGGATAATAGATGATGTAGATAATAGATATAGATAACACACACACACAGCTCAAGTATAGATGGAAACACAGGAGTGATCAGAGAAGTAGGAGACAAATGAGCGCTAGAGTGTCACAGACCTATCAATAGTCAATGGTGTTGAATGATACTGATTGATCTAGAAAGACAAGGCTAGAAAGAAGTTACATGGGTTTGGCAAAATGGATGTCATTAAAGACCTCAGCAAGAGTAATTTTTGACTGATGGGGAGGCAGCAACCAGATCCAGATAGGCTGAAGAGTGAATGGTAGGTGAGGAAGTGGAGATAATTCTTTCATGAAATTTTGCATTAAACAGGGACAGAGAAATAAAAACCTTGGGGAGTATGTGGAGTCAAAAGAGAATTGAAATATTTTATTTATGTTTTGTTTTAACTCGACCATCTTGATTTAAATGAAACAAATAAAACAAGAGGGAAAGATACATGGATAAGTCTTGGTTCTATCCCGACTTTGTCTCCCACCCTTGGTAGATGAACACTTTTTATTTTACTCATTTCTTGGGAAAACTTTCAGTGTTTCTTTATGAAAATATAGTAAGTATGCATACATATTCTTATTTCTGTGCCCATTTTAAGCATATAAAATACTATTCTGTACATGAAATTTTTCATTTAATAATATACATGGGAGACTTTTCCAAATTAACATACAGAGAGCTTCCTCATTTTTTATAGTAGTTTTTGATGCATATATTACACTTTATTTAAACAGCTCCCCATCCATGCATTCCTGGATTGTTTCTAATGTTGTGCTACTACAATGCCCAAATTAATGACCTTGTAAATATTTCTTCCTGTAAACATCTAGGTGCATCTGTTGAATAAGTTCCCAGAAATTAGATTGCTGGACCATGTTTTTATAGTGTAGATAGGTATTGCTAAACTGAATTCTGTGGGGTTATATAATTTTATATTCCTATCAGCAATACATGAGGGCCTGCTTCCCTATTCCCTTGCCAACTGTTGTGAAACCTTTGAATTTCGCCAATCTGATAATTGAAAAATAGAAGCTAAATGTACTTTCAGTATGTGTTTCTCATATCATGAATAAAGTTGGACATTTTTATACTCTTAAAGAATTATATTCTCTTAACTGTGCTCATTACCTTTGTCTATTTTTTTTCACTGTGTTACTTACTTTTGCTAAGAGATCTTTATTTAAGAGATTATCCCTCATCTGTGATATGAGTTACAGATATTACCCCACTTTTTCATTTGTCTTTTGATTTTGTGGTGTTTTTTTCCCAAGCAGATTTTTTTCTTCTCTCTTCTCTTCCCTTTTCTTCCCCCCCCCAACTCTTCTTCTTCTCTTTCCCTCCTGTTCTCTGTCATCTTTCCCCCTCCCTCTCTCCATCTCCTTTCTCTGTCTCCTCTTTCTCTTCCTTCTTTCCTTTCCTTCCTGTTCCTTTCCTTTCCTTCCTTTTGTCCATTTATGTAGTCAAATATTTTATCTTTCCTTCTTGGTTTGTGAATTTTGAATTAAACTGGAAAGGTTTTAACCTCTCCGGTATTCAAAAGAAATGGTTTATATTTTCTTTCAGTGATTTTTATGAGTTTTTTTTATTATTATTATTATTTAAATATTTCATGTATCTAGAGGTTATCTTCATATGTAGTGTGTGGTATTAATTTAACTTTATCTTTTCCAGATTGTAATCTTATTGTCTCAAGACCATTCATTTAAATTTTTATCTTTGTCCTATTTATGTCACTGTTATTGTATACTAAATTTTTATCTTTGTTCCAATTTTTTGATCTCTTTCTATTGGTCTGTCTTTCTAGTCATGAACCAGTAACACACTGCTTTAATTGCTGAGCGTTTATAGTATGTTTTAATATTTGATGTGACTCATTACCCTTCATGGCTCTTCCTTTTTCACAGTTATCTTAGATGTTTCTCCTGTTTATTTTTCCACACAAACTTTAAAATCACCTTGTCTAGTTCTAGAAAAGGGAAGTATTTTTAAATATGGAACATGACAGAGAATATTTATATGCTAAGAAAAATAATGTGGTAGAGAGGAGAGATTAAATCAAAAGAGAAAGGGGAATAATCAGGGACAATTCTTAATAGGGGGAGAGAACATGACTTCTAGAACATGTATAATAAGAATGGCTTTTGATAATCAAAGGGACATTCATTTATTCCATGGCAAGAAAAATGAGGACAATTGGCATATGCATTATTTGAATGCTATGAAAATGACAGTGTTCCCATCTGATGACTTGTATATTTTCAAATAAATATGAGTAGAGCCAGCATCTGAATGGAGTGGCGTGGGTGAGGAATGAAAGATTGGCAAAGTATGATAGAGTGGGAAAAAAATAAAAACCCAATTGGAGATTGGAATTGACTGATGACATGAATCGGAAAGAGAAGAAAGCTGTAAGCCCTTTGAAGTCTTCAGAGGTTGAGGTAGAGGTACCAGGATATGAGAAAGTTAAAGCATGATCACAGAACCAGGAAGCATAATAGTCCAGAAGAGACCATGAAGTACAAGGAGCACATGTTGACCACAGTATTTAGGGTGTGTGAGAGTTTACTGCCTTCACTTCAGTGGACTAAAGGGAAAGTGGGTCCCTCCAGGGAGAGCCAAGTTTTTAATAAGGCATATCATGGAAGGATGGGTTTTATAAGACATTGAGGGTTTATAAGGAATTTGATGTGCACATATCTGAGTTCCATTGCGGCCCAGAGGAAAGTCTGGGCAGCAGGGACAGTTAGAGAATGAGAATTAAAAAACAGGATATAATACATAGCTGGAGTTCAGAATCCTGGGAGAGGTGTTAAAAATGCAAGTTCCCAGGGATTACATCCAGAGTTTCTGATTCAATAGAGCTGGGTAGCACCTGGGAATCTGCATATTAAAAGCTGCACAAATGATTGTTAAGCGCTCTGGCCTGGAGAACCTTTGTGTCTTATTGGAGGCTGGGGACTAAGGTAATAAAGGCTTCCGGCAGTAACTTGATGGGAGGAGGAGCCACACTGTTCACAAGGTCAGGTGTGTCCACTTTGAAACCCATTCACACTTGCAACCCTTTCACCTCACTGTTGAAATGTGACAGAGGAAGCAGACGGTAATCACACAGCTGTGCTCTTATCTCCAGAAAGATTTGAGTCAAAGGGGATACATAGTTGAAATGTCAGATTAAATCAAGAAACCAAAATTCTGAAAGCAAAAGACAATGTTTGGGAAAGGAAATAGGTAACTCATTCACTATCTTTTTCACCATGACTCTTTCTTGTGCTATTTCTTGAATGTACTATTCTCTCTACCTGGACATTGGAGTCAAAAAACTGCCATTTTCTGTTTTACAAATTGTCAATGACATAATGAAAAATTAAAGCAAATTCTCCATATATTAAGAGCTGCAATATTGAGACTATATATTATATTTTAATGCAAACAAGCTAAAAATATTGAAGGTGATACCTGAAAGCTTATGCCAAAAGGGCAATAATATAATGAACAAATTCTGTCAGACTGGGTTTAGCAAACAAAAAAGGCAATTCATTCTGATGTTGCCAAGAAAACCAATAAGGGGAAAAATATGAACTAATTGGTTTATATCAAAGATAATAATCAAACCTACTGTTGTAAATCGGGCATTAACCAAATATTTTGGTGATTGATAAGCAAGCTAAATTATTAAAAGAAAAGCTTATGAATGGTCCATTGTTTTTTATCTGCATCAAAATACCTTCATACCCTATTTAAATCCAAAAAGAGGACATTATTTGAAGTTTTTATGATCTAGTTGTTTGCTATATGAAAACATAGAAAGACATTTAGATCAAATGGAGTTTTGTAGTAAAATGAATCATTGTCTAGCAAAAACAAAAGTATTACATTACTAACAATATAAAAATATTGATTTAAGAAAAAGAGAATGAAAACTCCCTCTCGTACTATTTGGTAGCATCTGAGGTTTATTGATCTTCAGTTAGAAGGGGAGAGGATGAGGAAGATAAGTTCTCTGTATTTTTTTTTCTTTTTCCTGAGATAAAATTTTGCAAGTACCATGTGACCATGTGACAAAAAGAGAACATGCTGTAAAAATGTGAGTGAATTCGTTTCTTCCCCAGCACATTTCATTCCTCATAGCACTTTTAAAAATCTAAAATTTAACTTATATCAAGAAAAATTACAATAAACAAAATTACGTATATATTTTAAAAAACTGGTTAATTAACTAGCACTTTTTCACCTCTTACCTGAGCAGATAAATTTCTATTCCAGCCTGAATTTAACTCTCTAATCCTATTCCCTCTCAAGAAAAGCTATTTTCACCTCACAACTCATCTACTTTCAAGAATTCCACATAATTTAAGAGCTTCCTCTCCAAATATTCACTCATATTTGTCCTTTTCCTTGTCCTTATGCGTTTGAGACTAAGACTCTGCACTGTGTTAATGAAAAAACATACAGCCTAAGAAAAAAAAGCTTATAAGAATTTATTTGAGCCAAACTAATGACACTTGCCAGGAAGCAAAGTCTCAATGGATTGAGAAAATGTTCCAGAAAATGGCCGTTTTGCAACTTATTTTATACATTAGAATCAAAGGAGAAGGGTTACATGAAATCCATTGGCTGTAGATTAAGGGCATGGGAGAAAGCAAAGCAGGGAGATCGCTGGCATTGGATAAAAAGCAAAATGGAGAAACATATACTTCTTTTACATGGGTGGGTACAGGATAGTTAACAGTATTTTAAAGCACATAGAGGTAATATTTGGGGCACAAGATAACAATGAGGGATTTTGTGGTTTCCTGCTCTGAGGTGGTGAGTTGCACCCACTGGGGGGTCTGGAAAAAGAGAATACTCTGACATTCTAAGGCTCTGTTATCTTAGATGCAAAAAGATAACAGATAAGAAGAAGATTGACCTTTCTCAAGGAAGCTACAAGCCAAGGATGTGACTACTGGCCACAACTCACTTTTACTTAGGAATTTTTATGTTAAGACCCTCTTATGTGGTTATTTTCAGGCTCCTGAGCTTGTCAGGTTTAACCTGTGACCCTTTTTTCCATCCCAGGAACCACCTTTCACCCGTCTCCCTCCCTCTGTTACCCGAGAACAGGCCCTTCTTGGCACAGTGTCCCGGTTTGGTTCCTACATTGGGGGTCGAACATGGCGGTGTCCGGGCTGGGCTCCCACACCGGGGGTCGACCTGGCAGTCTGGACTAGATTCCCACACTGGGGGTTGAACCCAGGCCTTGGGAGGAAAACTGGGGATCCTAGCCTACGTTGCCAGGGGTAGGCCCTCCTCAGCGCGATGTCCAAGTTCTTGGCATGTCAAGCAAAGAATTGAATGAGACACAGAGGTAAAGTGGTGAAAGAGAAGTTGTTTAGAAGAGATAGTACACTCCAAAAAGTTTGGAGTGGGCATAGCACAAAGGAGTGGCCCAAAAGGCTCAAAGGGCTCATTATTAGAAGAAAAAGTACACTCCAAAGGGTTTGGAGCGGGCCCCCCGATCAAAAGCAAGGCTCAAAAGGCTCTGACTGGTGAGGTCTTGGAGTTTTTATTTCCTTTTCTTCTAGAATGGGCTACTCCTCTCTAGGTGTGGGGCCACTTGATTGGTACTTGTGATCAACAATGGCTAATGGTTATGGTAAACAAGGGCAAGTTTGGTCGGAGAGGGGAGGCTTTTGAGCGATTATTTCCCATAGACTATGTTGGACGTGCAGGAATGTTACCTGACCTATCCAGGCATCTCGGAGACCCAATTCCTGTCTCTAACTGTCTGCCTTATGTCCCCCTTGAGAAACATGATCCCCGTAAGTCTCTATGGGAAGTTGAGGGACAGAAGGTCTCTTCTTCTGTATCTGCTTCCTGCTGAATGTGGCCATTGTCCCTGCATATTGGGGATTCACGGGACTCTCACCCTATCTGATCTTAGATGCGGGGAAGGGGTCTCGAGATCCACCTGGAGGACCAGGTTGATCTCTGTGGTTGGGATATAGTGGAAGTCTTGTTGGGGCATCACTTGTATCCTAGTGGCCCCTAGATGAGGAGAGCTAGATTTTAGTTAATGGAGTTAAAAGTGTTGGCCCAAGATGCAGGATTCAAAGCCATTGACACAGGTGACTGCGTGATGAAAAATTGTTCCACTTCATGGTGCCTGGCCTTTCTTCTGTTTTAACTGGTCATTCAGTTATTGTTCACCTGTGAGCTAGGCCTGGAAAGAGCACTGTAATACAATGACCATAGTCAACAGACATTAGGGTAATTACCTAAAGCAGGAGGTAGGAGATGTCTATGATTCAGGTTAAAAACAATATATTATTTATGATTAAGAAACTGATTTGAAAAATGATTATAACCAGTGTTAGGCACGGATGGAACAATGAGTTGCGGGAGACCAAAATTGGTCTATTAGGATTTATTTGGCATGTTTGGGCTGTGGGAGGTCAGCCTAGAAAAGACGATAACCTCCCCGAGCAAAAAGGGGTATGGAGTGTTATAGGAGGCGGGTAAATGAGGCTGTTCCCCCTTCAACACTTCAGGGGGTTTTCATTGTGTTGTCTCTCAGCAACAAAGGGTTTCCAAGCATGACCAAGCCCTCCGGCTACACATCCTGGCCCCCAGGCCACCTTCTGGACCCACCACCCAGGCCCACTGATCATAAGCCCCTAGGAGACAAACACAAGCCAACAGGTACAAAGTACAAAGCAAGACAAGATGGCTTTTAGGCTAAGATGGTTTTTACATTCCAGGCGTTTCTCCAGGCCTAAGGCAAATACAAGCCAGCAGGTAGAAGGTACAAAGCAAGACAAAACTTAGAGCTTCTATAGTGAGAAGAAAACTTAGAGTTTCTATAGTGAGAGGCCCTTTTGTCTGGCCCATATCGCCTTCTCACTACCCTCTCAACCAGTTAAGGCAAGAGGCATCCATTACCTCAAAGTTGGCCTGTTAATTGTAGCAGAACACAGAACCATGAAGTCAGAACTTCATTTCTGAGTTTCAGAAGTCTAAGCTCCAGAGGCAGTCAGTTTCTTCTTTCTGGAGAGTATATTCAAGGAAGAGGGCGGGGCAGATACAAAAGGGTTAGATATTGGTGTGATTCCCAGAGAATGGGCTCTGTGTGCTGGCTGATGTCTGAGACCAAATACCAGGAAAGAAAAGAACAACAGAAACCCTAATTAGAGCACTGGTGGGGGGTCTGAACCCCAGTCCAAGTGAAACCCTGGGAGGCTGCAAGAGCTCAAGGGCCCCTTTATCCAACATGTGTGGTGTGGGTAGGAATTGCCTATTGCATGTCTAGGCAACAAGGGTGTGAGACAGCCTGAGAAAATTCTTCTTCTGCCAGCATGGTTTGGGAGCACAGCCAAGGATTTCTCCAAGCCTTTTAGAGGGGCACTGTAGTAATGAAAGAACTGAAGCAACAAGGTTTGACGTTGGGAAGAAGGAAGACTCAGCTGCCACTTAGGTGCCACTGATCTGCTGACCAGATGGGCTCATGGGATGATGGACAAGTCAGCAGATGCCAGCACGAAGTGATCAAAGTGACCAAAGACTGGTGTCATTTCCTGTACACCTGAGTTTGTGGCCTGATACATTCACCAGTCACTGCTCATGTTTTCCCTTCTTCTTCAATGTTTACTTTGCTGAAAAAGAGGTATGAATGGCTACTTTGTCAGAAAACTGGTAGCACAAATAGCATCTGCCTACTTCCGTATCAATTCAGGATTTTAATAATATGCGTGTATCTGAAATTTAGTAATGAGAATGGGATTTGAGTCTGTGGAAAAGGTTGAGACAATTTAGAGTATTATCTACATAATTATTTTTAAAATTTTATAACACCTTAACTACTCTTATTGAGGTTTAAATATATTAAAAGTTTAGTTAAAATATTAATAGAATGTAAATTCTACAAAAGATTATAGTTCATCATGAGAAATGTTCAGGAGAAACATAAATAAAATTAAAAGGAAAGAATAAACAATTTTCAAATGTTGCAGATGGCGATGTTTGAACATTTTGAAAAGCAGCTGGCTTAACACCTTAGTATGCATGACCTAGATGATAAGGAATTTTAAATACATTTTTTGCTAATACATGTATGTGATCAGATATAATAAGTCAGGAAAAAACTGTTGTACAGGATTTTACTCAGTTTAAAGGTTAGGCCTTTTCCTATAACTATAATGTCAGTTTTTCTCCAGGTTATATTAACCTATTTTTTTTAATGAGCCCATCGTAACAGCACACATTGGAGCATCTCTGTTGTCTAGCATAGTACCTGGCTCAGAGGTGCTTTAAAAACTATCTTTTTTGAGTGGATGAATGCTATCTCCTTTTCGAAATATTGTACCCCTGCTAATTCAGCTTACAACTGCATTATCTTAAAAATTCGTATTGAACATGGAGTCAACTGAAAAACCATAACACTTTATTTCTGACAATATTTCTGTGAAAGCATATCATTTTCACTGCTTTTAAGGCAAACTAATTTGTTCTTTTCCTATCTTTTTACAGTTGGTCTCAAAATATAGGATCATTTGACCATGTTTCCATAGTGTGCGAGTTTTACATGAGAGGACTGGAAGCAACATTATTATTGTATGGATATAAATATCTAATTTTACAAGGAGTGGCTATTAGAATCCACTAAATGTTAGAAGTAAGTTATGCATGCTTAACTGACATCCACAGTTATTATTCATTTTATCTGACTAATGCTGAAAGTAATGATAATTAACCAAGAGCTAGCGTGTGTTAGATGATAATTACTGCCTCAGCCAGGTAACGCAAGGCTCATAATACCAGCATGGGCCAGGGAGCTGTGTCCTACACAACTAGTCTTAGAAACAACGGCTTGAACCTGAGTGGGAGGGCAAGTGGAAGAAAGGGGGGGGGGGGGAAATGCTAACACAATCCTTTGGCTACATTTATGGCTACAAATAGCTACTTCTTTCTAGGGCACTGGCTCTTCTCCGAGGAACCACTGGAGACCATGAGAAAGTTTCCAGGGGTTATGAGCCTCTTAGGCATTTTTCCTAATTAGATTTTTACCATCAGGTCAATAGTTCAGCCTTAGCTAATTTCCTGTAGTCTGAACAGCTAAGCTTATAATTTCAAGCATATCAAGGTCAAATGAGATTAAAGCAAAATGTGTTGGCTGTGAGTGGCTTAGGGCCAGCACCAATGGACATAGCAATCCGGTTTTAAAATGTCTTAGCTCTCCTGATTTAACATATTCACTCAACTCCAGCATGACCTTTCTTTGTTTCAATGTCCAATCAGTGTGCCTAAATCTAGGATCACCATATGACCAACATTAAACAGGAAAGGATGCTGTGACAGCAGGTATAAACCAGGCAAACAAGGACCAGTGATCTCTATTTAAATCCTGAAGGCTAATATAAATAGAAGGTTACCAAATACCATGAATTGTAGTGAATGCTTCAAAGACCCTTTTCTCAGCTCTTAATTTGTATCATATTTTATGTATGGCCTCTTCATTGACTTCTGCCATCTCAAATATTCGCCTTATCCTGACCACTGGCATTTCCTTTGGTTGATGGACTGGATGTCCTTGAGGTCTAAAGGTAGCCTTACAGGTGAGAATAGCCCTTTTTGGAATTTCAGCAACTTCCTTTCAGCCCATAATCGTCATTCAAGGTCAATCTTGCATACAAGATTCTTGTATTAAATCTTTTTGTTGGATTTGTTTGCAATATAATTTCTTATTTAAAGTCTTCATTATGTGGATGACTATTACAAATTGTCTTATTTTTCTTAATTATAACATTTATATTAAAATCAACTTCAATTGAGTTTTCAGAATGCAGCTAATCAATGTGTAGCCTAGGGTCTGATCAGGCATCATCTGCACAGTAAACTTCTACAAACATACACACACCTGTATCTTTTTATTTTTATTTTTTTGTATTGGGGAATATTGGGAAGCAGTGTGTTTTTCCAGGACCCGTGACCTCCTTGTCAAGTCATTGTTTTTTTCAATCTAGTTGTGGAGGGCTCAGCTCACTGTCCCATGTGGGAATAGAACCGGCGACCCTGGTGTTATGAGCACTGTGCTCTGACCACTGGGTAAACCGGCCGCCCCACACATGTGTATCTTCATTAGGCAACTTTTGCCTGCCCTCAAATGTTAAAAATATCCTTTTTTATGGCCAACCACTTCCCATTGCTTTCCATCAAGACTCCTCTTTCTCACTTGGTATTCTCTTCATCACTTATGCACTTTTTCTCCTATATTTATCCTACCAGTCCCCTGGGTCTCTCACAGTTTCTAGGTTTACTCCTTAATAAAAAGAGAGAGAACGAGAGAGAAAGAGAGAGATAGAAACTCCCTCAACCTTGCATCCCTTTATAGCTACTATCCCATCTCATGACAGCCAAGATTCTTGAAAGTCTACTGTGCCCTTGTTATTTCTCCTTCCTTATTTGCGTCTTAACTCACTTAAGTCTTATTTTTAATGCCTTAATAACATCAAAACGGCTCTCCAAAAGTCCTTAGTGATCAACATATTATTAAATCCAATGGCTTTTCGGTATTTTCTGTTTCAACTCACAAGCTTTGTTTGACACCTTTGAGAACTTATTTTTTATTGAAACTCTCAAATTGCTTGATTTCTGGGGTATTACTTTCTCTGGGTTCTCTTCCATTTGTGGATGAAAAATGGGCCACATACTAAACCTGACAAGCTCAGGGGAGGCTTGCATGGCAGGCTCTACAAACTCAGAGACAGAAATTAACCACATAGGATGGTCTGAACACCAAGATTCCTAACTAAAAGCATGTCATGGCAGGTAGTCACATCCTTGGCCCATAGCTTCCTTGACAAAGGTCAATCTTTACCTTAAGTGAGCCTGTCTTTTTGCATCTAAGATAACATACCCTTGGAATATCAGAGTAACCCCTTTTTCAGACCCCCTCAGGGCACAACCCACCTCACCACAGCATAAGACTACAGAACCCCTCATTGTTATCGTGTTTCCCCAAATACTGACTTCTCTATGTGCTGTGAATGTTCATTGTTAACTATCCTGTGTCCACCAATGTAAAAGAAGTATGTGTCTCTCTGTTTTACCTTTTATCCAAGCCCAGAGATTTCCCCACTTTGCTTTCTCCCACCCCTTTAATCTACCAGCAATGGATTTCATGTAACCCGTCTTATGTCTCCTCTTTTGATTCTAATGTATAAAATAAACTGCAGAACTGCCAATCTCTGGAGCATTTTCTTAATCTGTTGAGATTTTGCTTCCCAGCAATTATTGTCAGTTAGGACCAAATAAACTCATTAAACTTCTCTACAGGTTTGGACATTCCTTACATCAACACATTTCATCTCAAAATCTTTTGCTCTCTTTTTTAACTAATTTCTTAACTATTGATGTATCTCAGGATTTCAACCTGCTATATTTCTGACCATAGTAAACTGCACCATTATTTATCCATTCAACTACTCAAATCAGAAACTTTTGTCTGATTAGAGGCAGAAATTACTCCTTAGATTCCCACATGATAAGATCTTAAAATACATCTCTTAAATATCTCCCTGCATTGATAACCCTTCCCTCATGCCCTTCTCTGCCTTGCTAATTCATACTCATTATTCAATAGTCATCAGAGACTTTGTCTTTCCCAGGAAATCTTCCCTACTCCATAAGCAATTTCTGAATAGCACAAAGCAAAGCTGGAAGTATGAAAATAACTGAGTCCATCTCTTGCCAACTGACTGCATGTTTCTCGTTCACACTAAGAAAAGCAACTGAAAGCCTTTGAGTTAAGACTAACTTCGATTTAAGTTCTTCTGGCTATCTCTTAGAGCTTGTTAACTGGCCATATCATCTGGCCTTGCTTTCATTACTAAGAATAGATGAGAGTAAATGGGATCAAATATATCATGATGGAAAGAGAACTGACTCTGGGTGGTGAACACACAATGTGATATAGATGATGTATTACAGAATTGTAAATCTGAAACCTATGTAACTTTACTAACAATTGTCACGCCAATAAGCTTTAATTAAAAAAAAAAAAAAAAACAAGCATGAAGCTATAAAACTGAGATGGGTAAAATAGTCACATGAACCCCCCAATTCAACATAAGTTACATACTAGAACTGTCAGCTATTCTAGAACAGCTCAAGAGAGTCATACTAGATTCTAAGAAAATTGAGAAGTGAAATTTGTTTCTGTCTTTTCTTTCAACTTCATGATGTTCCTCTCTCTGGATAGATATTTGGAGTTTCAGGTTATAGATATTTGGAGTCCACTTATTCCATATCCCTAATATTATATATATTATTATTATTAATGTTGTTGTTGTTTCCTTAGAATTAGCTAAGCTAATGGAAATTGATGTTAAACATGCTTACATAGAAATTATGTCCATTTGAATATTCATGGAACTGATACTGGGGCAATGCATACAATAAATTCATGAAACCCTTGACTTATAAATAATAAATATATTATTAATGATTAAATTCAGAGATTATCTGACTTTTAATGTGATTCGTATGCAGTTTTTATTAAAACACTTATTTTTAATAAGTTTAAGAAATGAAGAAACCATTTTAACTGGATTCCCCTTGTGCATGTAAAAATAATAAGAGGAATTACCTTGACTGGTAGGACAAACTCGTTATTAAGACCACTCTTCCCACTGAGAACAACTATAAAACCTGCATAAAATACATGGTGAAAAAATGTATTTGAAGTGATCAGGATCATAACAAGGTAATAAAGAATTACTAGATGAGGAGACAGAAATGCAGAAAATTGAGCCTTGACAGAAATATGGAGGAAAAAAGTCCCTTTGGGGCTGCTTTGGCTGAGGGATCTTTGGTCAACCCAGAAGTAGGGGCAAGGAAGCTGAGCAACACAAGTGAAAGAATTCAGGGGACATGGGGACAAATTATGCACTCCAAAGTCCACCAATAGTGGGAACACTTAGAAACCCACAATGTTTTAGGTCTCAGAAGATTGCATTCTAGGAGTTAGTGTAAACTGGAAATCATCAGCTCTTGCAGAGATGGCAGAACAGCTTTAAGGCATCTGAGAGGTTCTGAAAAAATTCCAGTTCTAGCATTTAGCACATTTACATTTAATGTGACCAGTAGTAATAGTATTTGAGTTAAAACCTGTAATCTTCCTACTTGCTTCCTACATATGCTGCCTATTTGCTATTCCTTTTACTACTTTTGTAACTTTTTTAACCATCTGCCCATTTATCTGCCTCTAACTTAACTTTTATTTTGATTGAAGTTTGAGTTTCTTGAATCTATGGATGGAAGTCTTTCATTGTTTGAGGAAATTCTTGGTGGGTATCTCTTCAAATATTCCTTCTCTCCCATTTTTCTCCCTTCTAGGACTTTAATTAAATGCATGTTATACATTCTAGAAAAATACAACTTACTTAAACTGATACAGAAGGAAGTGGTATATCTGAATATTCTTCTATTAAATAAATTCAGTCGGAAATTAGTTGTTCCAACTACAGGAAATTAGCTAAGGCTGAACTACTGACCTGATGATAAAAATCTAATCACATCTAAAAAACAAAATGAATGAACAAACGAAACAGACACAAATTCATAGATACAGAGGATATTTTGATGGTTGCCAGATAGGAGGGGGGTTAGGAGGATGGGTAAGGGGAGGAAAGGGATTAAGAAATACAAATTGGTAGTTACA
Source organism: Rhinolophus sinicus (assembly GCF_057876585.1). Lineage (NCBI taxonomy): Eukaryota > Metazoa > Chordata > Mammalia > Chiroptera > Rhinolophidae > Rhinolophus > Rhinolophus sinicus. The sequence goes on from NC_142503.1 coordinate 89,273,718, forward strand.
AAATAGTCATGGGGATATAAAGTAAAACATACAGAATATAGTCAATAATATTGTAATAACTATGGATGGTTTCAGAGGGGTACTAGATTTATCAGGTGATCACTTTATAAGTTATATAAATGTCTAATCACTATATTGTACACCTGAAACCTAATATAATATTATACATCAACTGCAGTTGAAAATTTTTAAATATATTTTTAAAAAGAAGATGAAATTAAAACCACAGAGTATGAGAAAACATTTGTGCATATGTGTGTATACACACACAGAGCACTCACTTTTTATTGAAAAGAATACATAACATTAAGTAAATGTCTAGAATAGCAAAAATATATAACCCTATATTAGTAAAATAAACTTGTTAGTTTTGCGTTTTACCCTCTATGTGCATGAATATTTTTATGTTGTAATTATGGTGTACATACAATTTTGATTATTTTAACATAAATATGTTTTGATTTTCTACATTCTCTGTTTTTAAAGTCTTCATAGGTATAAATAAGGTAGTTATGTATAATAAAAGTTGGAGCTAATGTATATTAATATTGTAAAGAGAAGGAACTTTTACTGGTGCAAAAAAAGTACGGCATAAATGAATGACACGTGGAAAATACTTAATAAATTAGTTTTTACCATTTTCCATGTTTTATGGTTTCCATTATAAAAATTAGATAGACTAAAACAAATCAAATGTGTAAGAAAGTCAGATTTAAAACTTTATGAAAATCTTTACTGAAATTAAAATTTCTGAGTTTAAAGCCTTAATGTTTAAATTAAATTCACCTCATATTATTTAGAAAGTACAAGAGTAAGTTCATAATCATAAAATAACACGAATATTTAAAAATATATAATTATAAATTATGAAAACTATTTTTAACTGCAAGATGAAACTTTCATTTATTAATTTAATATTCCAAAAGAACATGAATACAAAACCATTCAAGCTATAACCTGATTCTTATTTGAAATTCATCATGGAATACTATGAGAATTCATCTCAAAAATATTTAAGCCTCCAAGTTATTGGATATAATGTAAGATTATAGTCAGGAGAACTAGAATTCTATTCCGTATTTTATCTGTTAGGAGTTTTGTGACCTTGGATACGCTTAACTTCTCTGTGTCTAAGCATCCTTTAATATATATACTTACATGACAAAGTTTACCTTTTTTACTTGTATTACATTTTAGATATTTGTATGCATGATTTATGTGAGAATGTGCACAGGAATATGTAAATATATAAAGGGTAAGACATTCCTCTACTTAGTTATTTTTTCAAATTGTTTATTGTTTTGCCATTCACATAAACTTTATCTCAGCAATAATCTTCTACATAGCAAAAGAAGTGTTTCCAGTATAAAAGGGGAAGTTTGATTTTACTAACAAATAGTCATTGATAACCACCTAGTTACCAGGCCCTGTTACATGCTGCTTTCTGTAAGCAAGATTATATAAACAATTATACTTTTCTATTTTTTAATAACTTTTAATAACGACAATCAAGATGATTGCCAACATTAACGCATACGTGAATCACCGGATGATGTGGTTAAAATGCAGACTTGGATTCAGTAAGGTTCAGAATCCAAGATTCTGCATTTCTAACAAATTCCCAGATGGTACCCATACCGCTTGTGCACAGATCACGCTTTGACAGCGAGGGTGAGCTTTCTGTACTGCTGTTTAAAAGTTCCCCAGGCTTTTTCCTCTTCAATTGTTTGTTCTCTTTGGTGTTTGGCATTCTGTACTTCTTCTTGGCTTATTTTGCTATTTCCTGGTTCTATTCCTCTTGAAGTATAAACTACATGTTAGAAGATAACCCTAAACTCTTTCATTTATAATTTATTTTTCAGCCGATTGTGCTATCAGTTACTGATTTAAGAGTTGTGATAGGAAAGTCTTCCATTCTCATAAAAAATATCCCGTTTCTTTTTGTAGATCTATCTTCTTAAGGGGAGTACTCACTTGGGACCAAACAAATTAGATACCAGAAGCACAGATACTAGACTTCAGTCTAAATGAGTTCAGGGGCTGCAGACCACACAGGTGAGAGGAAAATAAGGTGAAATACAAGAGAAATGCATTTGCTAAAGGAGTCCTGGAGTTTAAATTTAGACAGCTCACAAGGGAATTTTATTTTGCAGATCTACAAACTGACAGAAATGCCTGGGATAAAAGTAAACTATGTCATATTCTGGTGCCTATTTATCTTTATATATGCTACATAGGGTTTTAACTTTTTCATATTAATTTGGCAAGGTTCTGAATGGTGAAAGCTTCTTGTGTCTATCTTTTCCAGGTATCACCCTAGACCTAGTTTAGGATAAGTGAAATGCCAGACAGCCTCACAGAAAAATCACTGTACTAGCAGTTTTCAGCAGCTCTTATCTTCCTGCACTGGCCTGTTACGTTTACAGCCTTATCATGGTTACCTGTGTCTGTTACACTAATGTATGGTGTGTGTGTGTGTGTGTGTGTGTGTGTTAGATGTTGTTAACTTGTCTTTTTAGTTGATAGATCTGATACAGGAGAGCCTCCCACTAGAGGAATTTTTTTTTTTTTTTTGCTCCCACCTCCCCAGTTTTTAAGCCATTGTTTCTCAGTCTAGTTGTGAAGGACACAGCTCCCTGGCCCATGCTGGTATTATGAGCCTTGCACTCCATCCAGCTGAGGCAGTCGGTCACCAGTCCGTGGTCGGTGGCTCACAGCAGCTCTCGGCGGCTGCCGGCCGCTCACACCAGCTGCCCGCCAGCGTGGCCACCAGCAGCCCACGGCAGCCCACGGCAGCCCAGGGCATCTCACACTGAGCTCCAAGCTCCAGCTGTTCACAGCAGCCCAGCTCCAAGGAGAGCTGTCGTTCACAGTCTTAGCTGTAGAGGGCGCAGCTCACTGGCGAAACCGTGGCCTTCAGCTTTAGGAGCATGGCACTCCAACCGCCTGAGCCACTGGGCCGCCCCTGCCACTACAGGAATTTTAAGTCTCCTTTTCCCTAGTTTCTTAGCAACCTAGTTCCTGATCTTAATCACCTTTCAAATCAGCTTTTTAATCTTAACAGAAGATTGTTTCTAGCTGCCTGAGTCATAGGAAGTCCCTTGCCATTCCAGGTCCAGCTCCTGGGTGAACACTGCCACCTGAATGACAGGATTAACCAGAGGAAAAGGCCACAGGCTCCATGAAGCTAAACAGAATTTCTATCACACAGCCAGCTTGCATCAACAGCTTTGGTCCTGCTTCTTAGGCCAACACTTTTAACTCTGCTTAACAAAAATCTATCTGTCCTCATGTAGGGGCTGATGGGATACAAATGATGCCCCAGCCAGACTTCCACTATATCCCATCCAAAGAGGTTAACACAGCCTTCTGGGCAGATCCTGAGACCCCTTCCCCTCCTCTAAGATCAGATAGGGCTAGAGTTCCATGAATCCCCGATATATAAGGACACTCCACATTCAGCAGGAAGCAGATACAGAAGAGATTTCCTGTCCCTCAGCTTCCCATAGAGATTTATGAGGATCACGTCTCTCAAAGGGGATGTGAGGCAGGCAGTTAGAGACAGGAATTGGATTTCCGAGACGCCTGAGCATGTCAGACAATATTCCTGCATGTCCAACATGGCCTACACTGCCCAGCAGACGTCCCCTCTCCACCCAAACCTTTCCCTTATCCCCTATAACCATCAACTACTATGATGAAGCGAGAGGATACAAAATACCTAACTAGATTAGACCAGTCACTCACACCTAAAGGCTACAACGACCTTTACCTCACCTTAGCCTCATTATCATTATAATATCATACATATGCCCAGAAGTTCATTAATATCATTATAACAGACTGAATTCTGGGAAGGAACATGCTGCAGTCTAAAAAGATGAGGCAATAGCCTCCTCTCAATCACAGATGCCAATCAAGTGGCCCCACGCATAGAGAGGAGTAGCCTATTCTAGAGAAAAGGAAATAAAAACTCCAAGTCCTTGCCAGTCGGAGCCTTTTGAGCCACTCTGTGGCTCGGGCCAACTCCTATCTCTTTGGAGTGTACTTTCACTTCTAATAAATTGCTCTTTCACCCCTGTATTTTTGTGTTGCATTCAATTCTTTGTTCGAGATGCCAAGAACCTGGACACCATGCTGAGAAGGGCCTGCTCTCTGTTAACAGATCTCCATTTTAAAAGTAGCCACATCTAACCTTGAGGTAGAAACTGATGAATAATGCAGAGGTCCAAGATACTGAGCTTAGAGCCATAACTGAGTAGAACTCTTGGGTTATCTTCCTCAGAGCAGGGCTAGATGTTTTCTGTTTGGGGGGTTGAGTGTGAATCAATTGAACCAATACTGAATAAATAAAATGGTGGCGTGGATGGAAAAGGGGCCACATGTTAAACGTGGCAAGCTCAGGAGACTGAAAATAACCACATAGGATGGTGTGAACATAAAAATTCCTGACTAAGGTGGGCCGTGGCAGGAAGTCCTTGGCCTGTAGCTTCCTTGACAAAGGTCAGTCTTTACCTTAAGTGAGCCTGTCTGTTGTCTTTTTGGATCTAAGATAACATACCCTTTGGAATGTCAAAGTAATCCCTTTTTCCGGACCCCCCAGGGGGCACAACCCACCACCTCAGAGCAGGAAATTACAAAATCTCTCATTGTTATCTTGTTCCTCAAATATCATCTCTATGTGCTGCAAAATGCTATTAACTATCCTGTACCCACCCATGTAAAAGAAGTGTGTGTATCTTCATTTTGCTTTTTATCCAATCCCAGAGATTTCCCCACTTTGCTTTCTCCCACCCCTTTAATCTACAACCAATGGATTTCATATAACTTTCCTCCTTTGATTCTAATGTATAAAATAAGTTGCAAAGTGACCATTTTCCATTTTCCGGAGCATTTTCTCAATCCATTGAGACTTTGCTTCCTGGCAATTGTCATCAGTTTGGCTCAAATCAACTCTTATAAGATTTCTCTTAGGCTGGATGTTTTTTCATTGACATTACTCTTTGGTAGTCATTATGCTGATTACCAAATAGTTCCAGCTCACTTCTTTCCAGGCGTATCGTGGAAGGTACATTGGTTTCTGTAAAGTTATAGGTGACCATGGGATTTGCTGTGGACAACTAAGTGTGATCAGAAATGATGCGTATTAATTTAGCAAGGAGTTCTGATGATCACAGAAACTTCTACCGCCTGAGTAACTACACTGGGCAGAGCCCTCTCTGGCCCATGCTGACCACATGCTGCAAGCAAGAAAACAATTTTACTGGATTGAGCCATTATTATTAGGGATCATAGGTTATGCATCATAACCTACGTATCTAGTCTGACTAATGTAGATTTTAATTTGCTCACTCTCTGTCCTCCTAGTCTTTTCTGACTATTTCCTTCTTTTTCTCTCATCTCTCCCTTACCTCCCTCAAGCTCTAGTGCTTGCTTCGGTCTGTACCTCATAATTTGTGATGGGCGAGTGGTCTTCTTCATGATCTCTCAATAGACAACACATAAGTAGCCACCAATGTCTAATCTTAAAGTCCACCCTGACAGATGCCATACTACTCAAATAGAATTCATAACGACAATATAAATTATCTCTATATCATCTGGAAATGACCCACATTAGTTAAGGACTGGCCTTCCAAGTGCTGGCCATATGTTTTTGTTGTAAATATTATTAACTTATGGACTGTAGCCATTATCTAAATTAGCACATATTTAAGCCTGGATGAGCAATACAAAAATCTTTGAGAATTGGGCCGTGTGTTTAGATTCTGTTATCTTTAGCCACAGGGAAAGGGTACTGCAAGAAGTTTAGTGGTTTGTCTTTCTTTGATCTGTGCAGAATATACGTTTGTCTCCAGAAATCCCTTTAGTGAACTGCATTTATTAATCACAATAAAAACAACTTGAAAATCATTATGATTTCCAACTAGAGTTACTAAATATTAGTTTATTAAGTTTATTTGTTAAACAATATATCAAGCCACAACATAAGCAATGAAATTTTGTATTTTTAAATGAATTTAGTTTTGAAAATATACATACAGGACATTGCAAATCAATAAGTAAAAGATAAACACAAATGACAAAGAGTTAAAATAAACAGTTATAACAAGAAATCTAAATGTCTAACAAAAATATGAAAGATGTTTAACCTTGTAATTAATCAGTAAAAGGAAAATTAAAACCACAGAGATATCATTAAACAGCGTAAGTCTGACAAAAAAGGGGAAAAGTCTGTGAAAGAATAGGCAAAAAGAGATGGAAAATTGAACTGCATATATTCCTAGTAGAATATAAACTCAATAAAAGACCAATTTGACAATATTTCATAAACCTCAGTTTTATTTTACTTCTGATAATATGCTCTAGAGATTGCTTAGGAGTGTGACAAGTTTGATGTTTAGTCTAAAAAACCCTTTCCTGGAATCTAGCTGCTACAGAAGGAACTTTAACTAGGCTGGGGTATTGCAGGTACAGGAGTCTAGCAAGCTATTCTAGAAGGGTCTGTCTTAAAAAAATTTTAAATGATAAGTGTATCTCATTTGTTTATTGCTTATTGCCAACTCAAACATGGTGTTCCTTTGATGGATTGGTTAAAAGTCCATTCATTCAGCAAATACCTCAACTGCATACAGTTTATACAGCACACTTTTCTCACATTACTCTAAAAGCCCTGCACTTACAGTGACTGTGTATGTATAAGATGATAAAGTACACGATGGAACAAGGAGTCCTGCCAAAGACAAGAAAGTGGGAAAATTCCATAACCTAGGAGTACTGCCTTTAAAGGCAAAACCTCTTTTCATTTGACTTCTATCTTGACACATTCGTTCTGGGCAATTCTTCTATAGGATTTTTTTTTTTTTTTTTAACAGTGGCAGCTAGTTTTTTAAGGTCACTAATTTCCTGGGTTCAAATCCAGACACTGCCACTTAATGACTATACTGTATAACCTTGGATAAACTGCATAAGCTCTCTCTACCTCAGTTTTTTCATCATGAAGTGGGGATCATAACAATATTTATCTCCGTGGCTGTGTGATTGACTTAAATGTATAAAATACTGTAGTAGGCTGAATCATGGCTTCCAAACATACCTGGTCCTATACGGAGTTGGTGGTATAGTGAGGAGCAAAGCTGCCTTCCAAATATACCCGGTCCTAATCCCTGGAAACTGTATGTTACCTTCTATGGTTAAAAGTGTCTTTGCACATGTGATTAAGTTAAGGATCTTGACATGGGGAGATCATCCAGGTGAGCCCTACATACAATCACATGTATCCATGTAAGAGGGAAGCAGAGGGAGATCTGACCGTCTATGATCTGACGGACATAGAAGAAGGTGATAAGAAGATGGATGCAGAGTTTGGAGTGATGTTACCACAAGCCGGGAAATGCCAACAGCCACCAGAAGCTGGAAGAGGCTAGGAACAGATTCTCCTCTAGTCTCCAGAGGGCGTGTGGCCCAGCTAACATCTTAATTTTGGCCCAGCGGTACTGATTTCTAGAACTGTGAGAGAATAAACTTATGTCATTTTAAGTCACCTAGTTTGTAGTAACTTGTTACAACTGGCACAGGAAACTAATACAAATACTTAGACCCATGCTTATAATATACTCAGCATTACAAAGCGTTTGTTAGTTTTCCAAGAAAATGGCCAGATGTTCACACTCTGAAATACTGAGAACTGGACAGCTCGAGGACTATTAACTGTATTTTCAGGGAATTTGTGTCTGAGAACAGAAGGAGGTTCCAGATGGAAGCTTTTTCTGACAAGGAAAGTGAATAGAACATGCCATGTGGCAGTCCATCTTCTACCAGCAGACCTTTTAATCAAATGCAACAAGGGAGAAGGGACCCTGTAGCCTTAGAGGGAGGCAGTGGCCACAGTCCAAAGCCTTCCCCTTCCACTTAATTAAGAAGATGTCCTATTTATATTTCAGGCAGCAAAGTCACCTGGAAGGATATGTGAGGGATTTGTCAAAACTTTGAAAGTGGTTTCCCCAAACGGTATCTGGTTAAAATTTTGCTTTCCAAAGAATGATAAGAAATTCATGCAAGAGAAGCTGGTCTACTATAGTGATTAAGAGACTTTGGAGTCAGATAAACTGGGTCCCTATTCTGCAGCCATAAGTTAATGAACCCAAGCTGCCATTTCACCTCTGTGGGCCTCCGTGTTCTTAGTAAACTATGGGGGGAGGGAGGCAGGAGGAGTGAAGGAGGGAGGAAACACTGCCTCATTGGATTATTGTGTGAATCAAATAATACATGCAAAGTAATTGGGCTTGGACCTGCTGAGGAGTAAATATTCAATAAATAGTATCCACAAAAAGTGAGGCAAAGAACTAATTTATTAAGAGATACGGAGGATTAAGTAGACAACTGACGTAAATAAGGCTAAGGGAAAGTAAAAACATTTGTGCACACACACAAAAGAAAAATCCCATTTGGTTTTTTGTTGTTTGTTTTAGTCCCAAATATTGGTTTTTATTTTGCTTTTATTCTACAAAACTTAAAAATCCAGTAGCACAATGTTTGAGGGTATCATATTAGGGTTGAAAAGGTTGTTCCTAAAAAGAAAAGTAATAAGAGATAGCACAATTTTTTAATAAACTTAAATTGGGGGAAAATCCTGCCTATGAAAGTAGAGGTTGGCATCAAAGCAATATTAATTATAGAAATCCTCTTTTTGCTAAGTTACCGCTCCAGAAAGGAGGTTATGCGATATCACTTAAACTCTTCATAGCTAGATTTTAAAATTTAACTCCCTTATTTTCTTAATGAAGGTGAAAGAATTGACAATATGAAGTGGCCACAGAGGCCTTGTAGAAAAGCCAAACATGTATTACCCAAGTGGAAAAAACACAAAGCCTCCCCATCTGCTTCAGTCACAATGCTCACGTGTTGAAAAACATCCCAAGATTGTTGAGTAATGGAGCAGAAACTGGGGCAACAGCCATCTGCTGCCCTCACTAAGCAAAGCCAGAGATGGAAGGCTGAATTTGGCTATCCTTGTGATAGTTTGTGGCCCTTAGTCTTTGTTGTTCACCGGAAGCCATTCCCTCCTTTAGTACCAAGATACTGACTTGTAAGTCTCAGGGTGGGCATGTGACCCACTTCTGGCCAATGACAAGCCAGATGAATTTTACTCAGGGGTTTCTGGAAAATATATTTTTTCCTCAATAACGGCAAGGGAAGCAGAGAAAATGTCTCTGCCTTGTGCTGTCCTGATTCCAGCCACTAAATACAGTTGTGTGGTACAATTGGACTTACAGCGCCTGTCCCAGGACCATGAGAGAACTAGAGAGACACCGACTTTGAACTATGACATTGTTGAGCCGGTATTCCCACTGTAGCCCCCACCCTCTGGGGACTTCTAATTACATGCAAATGTAAACTATTTGTCAGGCATTCCATTTTTGCAAAGTAAAAATATTTGTAATTGATACAATATATACAAATAAATTAAGATTGGCGATGATTTTGGTTCAGGAACCTTGGAGCACACTAAGATATAACTATAGTTGGCCCTCCATATCCATAGTTTCCACATCTGCGAATTCAAAAAACTGTGGATCAAAAATATTTGGAAAAAAATGTTAGTCGTTGCTGATGGCTGTATCTATACGAAACATGCACAAACTTTTTTTCCTTGTCATCATTCCCTAATCCACACAGTATAACTATTTACATAGCCTTTACATCGTATTATAAGTAGTCTAGAGATGATTTAAGTATACGGAAGATGTGTGTAGGTTATACGCACATTTTCTATAAGGGACTTGAGCTTCCATGGATTTTGATATCTGCAGAGATCCTGGAACCAATTCCCATGGATACTGAAGGGAGACTGCATATTTACATCTTTGGGAAGAGGGTGAGAAATGACTTCAAATCACTCAACCAGAGAATAAAAAGAATGAATGTTAAGGAAAAAGATATATCAAATTTAGTTATTCATTTATTTGTTCAAGTATTTATTCAGTTTGTATTATTTGACAGGCATCGTGCTATTGAGAATACCGATGAAAGAGATGGACAAAGTCTCTGCCTTCATGTAGCGTGTACATGAATAAACTTATGACAAAGATGAATACTGAACGGCAAGATAAATTGTGTGGAGACAATGGGAGTTCTGGGTTTAGTAAAGAGTATACAATTTTGCTTTTTCCTTTCCATTCCAGGAGTCCCTTTATTGAAAAATGAACCAGACTCAGCATTGGACAGAAACTTCCTGATGCAATAAATGGAAATTCTGAAATACAAAATATAATAAATTATAAACGTCTTTCTATCTACAAAAGATGGTCATGGCAAGGTGAATGTATTAAAATAGAAATGTGTCTCTGGAAGTATGTTTTTTGAAAACAAATAATTAAAGACTGTTAGGAATACCAGACTAGACCAAAATTATGATACCTTTAATATAGTTTTATATATATATATATATATATATATATATATATATATATATATATATATATATATATATAAAATTAAGGATAGCAGACATTTGAGAATAGTAAACAAAATTATATACAATAAAAAAGAAAGTATAATTAGACAACTCCCTCATTTTCTTATTCCAAGGTTGTTAACCTGACTATATGGTTACCCAAATTCTCTACCGTTCATTCTCAGTAGAACAAGTGTCCCTGATCCTACAAGAAGCCCCAACCTCTTTCTGTGCTCTGGATTCCATCCTTTTCAAAGTCTGTATTCTTTCAGTTCTCCTCTCTCCCACTGCACAATAAATCTGTTCCTTTCTTCTGGTTAACTCTCACCAGTGCAGATCAATAATTTAATGTTGGGAGCATTTTCTATCTTTAAAGACATTCTTTAAAACCCCTGTCCCTCTTAATCTAAATAGTTTATTGACCCATTTCTCACTACCAATCTTTTCTTTGATCTCAATAAAACCAGACCTTTATCCTCTATATTCCAATGGAACTGCCCTTGTCAAAGCGACCAAGAGCCTTTATGTCACCACATTCTCTATGCTTCTTCTCATCTTACTTGCTCTCTCAGCAGTATTTGACATAGTTGTCCGTTCTTTCTACGAGATTGAACTATATGAAATTTCTGGCTTCGTAGGTCTAAAGTGATTTAGGCGATTTCATTTGGCTCAATAAAATAGTGATATGTACTTTATTTTTTTGTTAACTTCCATGAATCCAGTGTCTGGGTTTTTATCCCCTTAGTATCTATTCCTTATCAATCTCACTTCTACCTTCATCACCTTTGCTTTACTTTTCCTCTTTGACATAGGCCCTATTTTCTCCTCTACCTCTCATCTCCCTCCTGGTGATCTCATCTATTCCCATGATTTAAATACCTTCTTTGTGCTGGTGTCTTTCATATTTATATCGTGAGTTTCCTCTGCTATGAGTGCAACTACCTACTCACCTCCTACTTCTGATACCTTATAAGCATCTCAAACTTACCATGACCGAATTGGAATTCTTGATTTTAACCCCTGACTCGCGCTTCTCCTAGTCATCTTCACCTCAGTAATGGTGCTCTGGCGCTGCCAGATGCAAACACAAAGACTTGGAGTCATTCGGGATTCTCTCCTTTTCCTAATCTCCCACATCTCGCTTTTACCTCCAAAATACTAGCAATTCATCCACTCATTTCCATTTACAGTACCAGTAGCCTAGGGCAGTGTTCCTCAACCTTGGCACTATTGACACTTTGAATCAGTTTCCATTGTGGGGGGCTGTCCCGTGCATTCATGGGGTGCTTAGCACCATACTTGGCCTCTACCTAATAGGTGCCAGTAGCATCTCAGTTTCCAACTGTAGCAACCAAGTGTCTCCAGGGGTTGCCAAATGGGCCCCAGGGCAAAGTCACTCCTTGCTGAGAACCACTGCCCCAGAGCCATCTGCCACTACCTCTCACCTGGATGACAGTAATAGCCACCCAAGCAGGTCTCCTTGCTCCTTCTACGTCTGACCTCCTACACCTTTTACATTCAATTCTCCACATACTAGTAAAACGAGTATTTTTTTTTAATCATAAATCAGTTCATGTCATTTCCCTGATAAAAACATTTTACTCGGAATAAAACCATACTTTTTATGGGGGTTAGCCATTGCTCACATCTCTGATCTCACCTTACAATTCACTACGTTTCAAACACACCATTCCTTAAACATACTAGGCTTCTTATATTCTGAGAGCATTTGGACTTGTTCTTCCCTCTGTCTGGAATACTTTCTTACACTCAGATTACAGTTTAAATGTCTCCACCTGAGAAAACAGATCACAAACCATTTTATTTAATAGATCCTGCATCCTACCACTCCCCGCTGTGCTCTATGACATTTTCTTCTTAGCCTTTTCACTAACTAGGGTTAGCTCATTCATTAATTTGTTTGTATGTTTTTGTCTACCTATCCCCGGTAGACTGTAAGCTCCATGGGAACAAGGAGCTCTATAAGAGCATACCTTTCTCATTCACCACAGATTCCTTAGTGTATATTATTCACTGATCAAATGAATAGGTGAAAAATTCAAAAATTCAGTTTTATATTAATGTGAGTTTGAATAACTTTATGGGTAATAGTCACAGCTGGATGTGCCTATAATTGACTAACATTTGGTGATGTTATAATAAAATAATAATAAATCCTAGCAATAATCTTCTGCTATTTGTCTCTATTAGATGATATCCAAGGTCTCTTCTGGTTCTAAAATTTATCTGATAGCTCTTCAGATCATTCGATTGTACTACATTCCATCTATGTATAAATTAACATTTTGACACCCTTCGTTTCCTTTGCAGAAAATTGTCCGGATTCCTCATGGTGAAAGGTGCGAAAGCTATTGTGATAATTGATTTTCTTTGCTTTTATTATCACAGTTTCCACAGAACACAAATAGAATCAAAAAGTCTTGTGTGAAGCCTGCTGAGAAATCCAGGAATCCTCTAGTAGCTATCCCAGGATTAATTTACAGTGTAGACAAACGTTCACCTAAAAAAAAAAAAATGACCTTTAATTGAGTATGCCTTTGATTTTTCAGTATAGTAAGCTTGAAGATATATTCAGTGTAACAACTCTGCACCAAATATTTGTAAAGAGCCTACTATATGCCAGGAAGTGTTCTTCGGGTTGTGATCCAACAGGAAACAACAAAAGCAAGTCTCTGCTCTCACAATACGTACAGATGGTAGTAAATGTTAAGAATGAGAAGAAAAATGAGGCAGGAAATGGGCATAGACTGTGAGTGCCCTATTTTCTATAAGATAGGAAGGGTAGATCTCCTCTTTGATTTGAGGCCCATATTTGAACTCAGATCTAAATTTAATGAGAGCAAAAACTCAGACTCATGTAAAACTCAGATGGTGTGGCATCTAGGACAAAAGCAGTTTTCAGGCAGAAAGAATAACAAGTACAAAGGATGAGGAAGAACGAAATGTCAGTGGGGCTGGGCTGGAGTAGAGCAAGTGGCAGAAATGAAGATCAGTGAAATAATATAAGACATTGGATTGTACTTTATACATTATTTAAGGTAAAAATTTACATACAGTAAAATGCATAGATCTTAAGTACACAAATGAATTAGAGAATATTTCTATCACCCCAGAAACTTCTATGACCTCTTTGAATCATTCCAATCCTTCCATAGGCAACTGTTGTTCTAATTTCTATCACCAGAAATTAGTTGTGTCTGTTTTTGAACTTCATTTGAATGGATTCACACAATATGCACTCTTTTACGTCTGGCTTAATTTTTTTTTTCCAGATTTATCCATGTTGTTATGTGTACCAGATACACATTCTTTCTTATTTTTGCGTACTATTCCATTCTGTGACTTTGTTACCATTTATCAAATCTCATTGATATTTATTTCCAGTTTTAGGATATTGTGAATGGAGCTGTTATGAATATTTGTGCATAAGTCTTTTTGTGGATATATGTTTTAATGCCTCTTGCATAAATACTTAGGATTGCGATTTTATGGTTAAAGGACAGGTGCATGTTTAACTATGTGAAAAGCTGCCCGATCAATTTCTCCAAATGGTTGTGCCATTTTATGCACCCACTGTAATGTAAAAAAGTTGTACATCCTTGATCATTCACCCTCATAATCTAGTGCCACACATAATCTCTGTTTCTGCTGGTACATGTTGGTTAGATTCTGCAATCCCTTTCCTTTCCTTCCTTATCAGGCCTGGTACATCTGTGGCCTGGTTTTGCTGTTACTTAAGTCTATGAATGGCCATGGGTACCAAGAGCAAAGTTGTGGGGCAGGGGGTGGGGGTGGGGGAATCCTGGGGGAGTTCATTGTCTGCAAAAAAAAAAAAAAAAAATGGGGGACTGCCAGTCATTAAGGAATCTGAGGATTCATGATTCATGATTTTTGGATTCATCAACCCCATAAATCTGAGCATGCTGAAGGCTTAATAGGATTGCTATTTTTGGCCATTATTTCTTCAAACATTCTTCCCATCCCACTATGTCTCCCCTTTCCTTCTTGGACTCCAATTACACATATGGTAGACCACTTAATATTGTCCTACAAGTCACTAAAGCTATCTTCATGCTTTGTGAATCTCTTTACGTTCTTCACATTAGGTAATTACTATTAATTTGTTTACAGTTTCACCAATCATTTCTTCTCCAACCTATAATATAATGTTTAGACTATCCAGTGAATTTTTCATTCCAGATATTGTACTTTTGTTTTAAAACTTACATTTATTTTTTTGTCATTTTCGTTTCTCTGCTGATATTCTCCATCTGTTCATTCTTCTGACCTTGCTTTACATTCTTAAATGTACTTGTAGTAACTGTTATTACCATGTTTCCCCAAAAATAAGACCTAACCAAAAAAATAAGCCCTAGCATGATTTTTCAGGATGACATCCCCTGAACATAAGCAGTAATGCAACTTTTGGAGCAAAAATTAATATAAGACCCGGTCTTATTTTCGGGAAAACAGGGTATATTATGTTCTTTTCTTTTAATTCCAACATCTGGACTTTCTTGAGGTCTGTTTCTATGTACTACGGAATTTTGAATAGAAAAGTGATATACTCTGAAATTATGTTTTTTAAAAGAATTACTCTGATTGCTTTTTTAAAAGATTACTCTGGTAAATGGACCTTAACAGTACAAAAATCAAATAATGGGCAACATTTATGTGGATAGTGTTATAGTCAGATGAGAAATGATGGTGAGTTGGTCTTGGGTGGTAGCACTGGTGTGGATGAGAGGGTTCTGACCATCAGGTTTTATTGATAGATTGGAAGGAACACTTTTATAATTGGCCCACCCAGAATAGGTACCTTTTGTAATCAGTCAGCCTAGAGGAAGTACCTTTCTCTTATTAGCACAGATTTGCACATCTGCATACAGAAGGCCCTGCAATGGAGTAATAGTTGTAAAAATAGCATTTTGAATCTAATGGGTTCAGAAAACAGAGTTTCAAATGGAATCTCTCAAAGGTTGATGAGAAGCCAACAGACTATTTTCTTTAGCTTGGATACAAGTGAGTGATAAAGGACAAAGATTGGTCCTAGCATTACTTTAAAGCAGTGGTTCTCAACTGAGGGCAAATTCTCCCCCTGGGGGATTTTTGGCAATGTCTGAAAACATTTTTGATTGTGAAGACTCGGGAGGAGTGGGATGCTACTGGCATCGCCCAGCCAGGAATGCTGCAAAACATTTTACCGATACACAAGCTAGCCTCCCATGAAAAAAGTAGTATCCATTCCAAATGTGCCAGTTGGGAAACCCGGCCTTAAAAGTTATTACTTTACATGACTAGGAAACCCCTAATATCTAAAATCTAATTGTATGTTTAGATTCAAGATCCTATCTTCCTAGGACCTGATGTTAAGGAAACTTTGTTCATTGTGTATGCTTTCCTAATTCCAATTAATTATAGTGCCTTACAGCGTTCATAAGGCAGAGGATTATTTTATTTGAAGGTGATCGCTTTTACTCGCTTAAAAACAAATCCTCAGTTTAATTTTAAAGTCCTGATATCTACTCTTAAACCTCTTTATATTTTGCAATTCCCAGTCCAAGTTCTCCCGGAAATTGGGTTAAAGATAAAGGGAGGTCAAGATATCAAATCCATACTAGAGATATGTGTTCCATGGGACTGGAAAACAAAATAAAACATAAAATTCTGAGCCTCGGGTGGCCATAAGGAAGTATTTTAAACTCTGCTGCTCCTAGAATATCTATCAGCCTGTCCTACTGATTTTAGATTACTGCTGCTATCTCCGAGGAGGACTGCTTGCCTCTGCAACAGGATCAACAGGTAACTCCTCCCAGCAGGTTCTGGCAGCCTGTATCCCCAAGTACAACTCCAAACTCTCAGAAAACACCACTCATTCTAAGGTGGGCGGAGCCGGATGGAAGGGGTGCCCCAAACCTCTCGGAGAGGCGGCCCCGCAGCAGCTAAAGGTTGGAGAGGGCGATCCGGAGGCCGGCGCAGGCGCTCGCTCACTCGCGCGCGCGCGCACCCGCGCCCCGGCGCCCAGCCCTCCGGTGAGTCCGCCCTCTACCCCAGCGGGAGGAGGACCCGCCCCCTCGCCTTCCCAAGCGGGCTGGCGAGCGGGCGGCGCGGAGGGGCGGGGCCGCAGCGGCCGGCAGTATCTGCGCCTCGGCGGCCTCGGAACTGGCAGACGCTCGGGGGAACATGGCGGCGACGGAGGCGGCGGTCCCAGCGCTCCCCAACAGCGGCGGCGTGGGCGCGGGGGCGCCGTCGGGCACGGTCCCAGTGCTCTTCTGCTTCTCGGTCTTTGCGCGGCCCTCGTCCGTGCCGCACGGCGCGGGCTACGAGCTGCTCATCCAGAAGTTCCTCAGCCTCTACGGCGACCAGCTCGACATGCACCGCAAATTCGTGGTGCAGCTCTTCGCGGAGGAGTGGGGCCAGTACGTGGACCTGCCCAAGGGCTTCGCGGTGAGCGAGCGCTGCAAGGTGCGCCTGGTGCCCCTGCAGATTCAGGTGGGTCCTGCCGGTGGGGGAGGCTGCGCGCCCCACCGCTGCCCCCGGTCCCCGTGCGTCCCTGTCCCCGCTGCGCTCCTCAGGTGCCCCGTGCCGCCCGGGCCCTGCGCGCCTCGCCGGCTTGGAAGGGTCGCGTCGCTAGCGCAAGCTTCGGAGACGGCCCAGAGAATGTGCCGGTCCGAAGGTGACGGTCACCAGCTGTCCTCGGTCGAGGTGGGGGCGTGGGCCTCCCAGCTGGTGGCGGCGCGCGCGAACGCCCCCACGTGTGTGGTCCTCAGCCGCCCGCATCCGCTTTGTGTGCCAGGACCAAGTCCCAGCCTCCTGCGTAACCAAAAGGCTGTGCAGTAGTGGCTGTGTTTTTATGTTGAGGTGATGCAGCACGAGGGGAAAGAGATTGTGAGGAGTATTGGCCTTAGGGTTTGTTACCCGGAGTTGTGTTCACCACTTGCGGGAACACAAACTTCAAGGAGTCAGACCTTTTCCCCCTCCTCTTCCCCAGCTTTCAATTTCTTGACCTTAAGCCTCCCTAACCCTTAAGTGAAGTAACCTTTCCTTAGCCTCTTCCTAGTACCTGTCACCTGTATCTGTTGATTTATTATATACACGCGTCGCCTACATTGAAGAAGTCGTTTGACTCCAGGACTGCAACACCTTATTAAATATCAACTTCAGCTAGACCATGATTTCCTGGTCGTGCTGGCTGAGAAAGTTGTTATACCTCAGGACTATCTTACATCTTCTAAATATTATTTTAAAAGCTATGCTCTAATACTACAGTGGGTCAGGTCTCCTGTCCTCTTTGTACATTCAGAGGATTCACTGGAGGATTTATATTTTTTTAAAAGAAAACATAAAGGTATATTTTAGATATTACACCATCAACATTTTTTCTTTAGTCGAGAAATTCATAAGCCATTTCTTCAGGAGGCCAAATTGGAATGTGGGATTCAGAGTTAGAAGGCATTTTAATATTCAAGTGTTTTCTGAGGATTATTCTCTAGTTTTTTCAGCTGTCGTAGGCAGTGGAATTGGTCTTGTTTCCTCTCACTCTAACACCCTTGCCAGAAGCTTCCAAAGCAGGTACTTTAGCCTGGATAAAGTTCCTGTTCAGAGGACAAAGGCCTTGAGAGTCCACTGCCAACCCTGGAGAGTCTAGAGGGAGGCAGATGGTCTCTATTACCCCAGAATTTGTCCTGCTGTACTTACAGAGAATTTGGAAAAATTGTGGTTCGGTGGTGTTTACTACTCCCCATTTTTATGTCTTCAGGAGTTTTCATGGCAGTCACGGGAATGTAAAGTACAGCATAGGGAATGTAGTCAATAATATTGTAATAACTATATATGGTGTCAGATGAGTGTTAGATTTCCTGGGGTGATCACTTCATAAGGTGTGTAAATGTCTCATCACGATGTGTACACCTGAAATTAATATAATAGTGTATGTCAACTGTAATTGAAAAATGAATTTTAAAAAATTAAAAATTAAATTAAAAAAGGCTGACACCTCTCTGCAGCCTTCCTTGTCCGTCTATTTAGATTATTGCTGCCAAAATACCTAAGAAGTTGGATGCACCTTTGACAAATCCATTAATAAAGGCAAGAATCCAAATACCAGCTGAGGAGGTCTAGCGCTATCCTGAGGACCCAGGCTTCTTTGTGATGATTTGCTGTAGTGGTTGGGAGGGAGGGTGGGCTGTTACCTATTAAGATGTTTTGCCAAAGTAGCACCTCCCCCCACACACACATCTGTAAGGTTTTTTCCTTCTCCAAGGTAGGATTTTTTTTTTTTTGAAAAATCCAAAGCTTGTGTCTGACAACTCTTCGTAATTAAACATTCTGGAAATGAATAATGCATATGTGTATATTTGAAATGTCTTGTACATTCTCAAAAGGCATTATAGAATTCAGGTCACTCGTGGCTTTTGAAACATTTCGCTTGGTATAGGAGATAATTTTTTGTGGTGATATTTAAATAATTACAATAATAGCACTACTCTGTACCATTCTTTAAAAAAAAATTTTTTTCACTACATAGTCCAAGAATTCTTAAGTATCTGTTATATAATACTTTATATATTCTTAAATATTTTAAAATATTTTTCTTCTATGTCATTTCATTTTAGGAATCTTATATTTTGATTTCTTCAGCCAGGTGCCTCCCCCAGCTTAAAAATAGATAACGTGGAGGGATCCATGCACACGCACACATACGTACACACTCCCCACATATCCATATACCTATTCTGGTACCTATTTATATCTATATGAAAACATAATATATGCATATATTTGTATATATGTGTGTATATACTCTCAGAAGAGAAAGACAAGATATTTCTTTTCATGACCATTTTACTATATGTTTTTTGGAACCCAGCTTATAATCCTAGAGACATGAACATTTTATGCTAGAGTTCTTTCTACAGACATTTGGGTGGCAGCTATAAGTGCCTGGCACAGTGAATGCAAACGTGAATAAGACCCAATTCTCGTTCTGCAGAAGAGCAGAACAGACAGGGAGTTGCCAAGGTTCCAAGGTGGATGCACGAAAGGATGTGAAGGACCTCCGTTATAACTGACTGTAGCATTCATGGTTTCTTTTATATGCTTAATGAAAATATCAAGCTGAATGGAAAATAGGCCACCAACTTGAACTTGTAATGTCATTTGTTTTGATGTTATTCATCATTCTTTGGAATAGATGCCTGTCATGTAGGAAGATTCAAGGTGGCCCATTGGTGAGGCCATGCTGCTGGGATGGTAGGCCCCTTCTCCCAGAGGCAGGGACAAAGAACATAAGTTTGGCCACATGTCATCCACTGCTTAAATAATGTGACTTGTTATTTCTCCAAACATAGCCTTAGAGCCTCCATGACCCTGGGTCACATACTATGTATTCTAGAATATATTCTCTATTTCCATAGGGGTCTAAGTTTGCTTTCCTGTTTGTTCTGACTGTCATTGCTAGTGACCTTGTAAAACACAGTGGTTGCTTGTGCCACACTGTCTGCACCCATGTTTGGTTAGTGGTTCTATGGGGATAGATCTTTAAGACCCCCATTGCCAGTATTAGCCTATAGTAACTTTTTAGTGTCTTCTTTTATGAAATAGTCTGTCAAAGTGATCAAGGTCTGCTGACAGCTCAGGTAGCTGAACAGCTCTTGTTTCAAGCATGGTTTATGTGTCTAGCTTTGTCAGAATGCTCGAAGTCTGAGGAATTTTGAGATGCAGGAGAAGAAATGTAAATGAGAGGATTATGCAGTGGGAATTTAGGTCATTTTTATGACTTACAAGTTTTAATTTTTCAAATGGAATTTGCCAAGTTTTAACTAATGGAAACATTCATCTCTGAAAACTCATGTAAATTTGATATCATACCTCCACCAGTGTGTTTTCCAGCTTGTCACCAGGGAAGGCAGAGCCCAAATAGAAGAGAGGAAGATGTAGACGTTGTGAGAAGGATGCCAGTGAGAGGATTTTGCTTTAGTACGGAGGAGGGAAGGCTCTGACAGCTTTGTGTGGGCAAAAGATAAGGGCTTCCCTGGGAAGGTTATTTTGACCTTTTCCTGAGATTGTTAGTTGTGAAGGGATTTGGCCCCAGCTTTCACTAAGAAGTTTATTACTACTGTTACTATTTTAAACAGGGTGTGGACATTTTATAGCTAGAAGAGACCCAAGAGTTCATGGTGGGAAGAGAGAGAAGGCAAGGTTTGGAAAGAAGAGGAAAAGGAATCTGCTCCCCCTTGGGCTTGCTAGTTTGAAATGGGTGACTTTTTAGTATGGAATCGTTACTATGGGAGCATATGGGAGGAGCAGGTAGAAATAAATATTATTTGGCAGCCTAAATGAAAAAGTCTAAAAACTGTTTTGCCAGAAACAGATCATGCAATGGTTTAAGTATTTTGGTGACATTTGGAAATCTACTTTATGAATCATAATTCTGCAGACTATATTAACAAGTTAGGCAATATTAGTGTGTGTGTATATATCTGTATAATATATGTGTATATACATACATATATATGGATCTTAGTAGTAAATGGTATTTTTAACGTCATTACACAAAAAGTTTTTTAACATGCTGAACTTCAGAGTGTGGTGTATGTTTCCTATACGAGAGATAGCACAATAGCCTAATGTATTTATTGATTGATTACATGAAGCTCATTAAATCCTTGAAATAGCCTTATGAGGTAGATACTATTTTTCTTGCTTTGTTACAGATTAAGAAACTGCTGTTTGGAGATAATAATGGATTGGCCTAATTTAATGTAATTGAAATTAGTGAAATTGAGATTTGGACTCAGATTCTAATGTCCATGGGCTGTGCTGTGTAGGGAGCCTTGTAACCCGGGGAAATCATCACACAAACTTCTGTTTTAAGTGAGTCAGTATTGGAACAAGGTCTTAACTGTAGCTGGGTAGTCAGATTTCCTTAAAAACACTTCTGAGTGAAATAATTATGCCCCATGTCCTTTTCTGGACTTTCACCCAAGCAGATCATGCCTGTTTTGTGACTCTAATAGACTACCAACATTTTGAAAACATGCATTTACAATTCCAATCTTTAATCATTCCTAAAGATACACATTTTACTCACTGTAGTAGTTGACTGAGGGGCTGCTATTCCAAAGTACCACACACTTAGTGGCTTACAAACAGAAATTTATTTTCACCCCAGTTCTGTAGGCTAGAGCCCAGGGTTGGTTCCTTCTGGGTTGTGAGGGAAAATCTGTTCCGTGCCTCTGTCCTGGTTTTTGGTAATTTGCTGGTAATTTTTGGCATTGTTCGGCTTATAGATACATCACACTGATCTCTGCCTTCCTGTTCACAAGGCCACTCTGTCCAAATAGCCCCTTTTTATAAGGATGCCAGTCATATTGAACGAAGCATCCACCCTCCTTTAGTATGACCTCATCCTAACTAATTTCCCCCCCCCTTCTTCCACCTCCCCCACCCCCCCAATCCGATTCAAGCCGTTGTTTCTCAGTCTAGTTGTGTAGGACACAGCTCCTGGCCCATGCTGGTATTATGAGCCTTGCACTTCCCCCTGGCTGAGGTGGTCAGTCCTCAGTCAGCTGCTCACAATGGTTGCTGGCCACTCACATTGGCCACCGGCCACTCATGGCAGCACACAGCAGCCCGGCAGCTCACGCCAACCTCCAGCTGCTCACGGCAGTCCAGCTCCAGGGAGATCCATTATTCACAGTCTTAGCTGTAGAGGGCACAGCTCACTGGCCCATGTGGGAATCCAACCGGCGCCCTCGGTGTTAGAAGCACGGAGCTCCAACCACCTGAGCCACCAGGCCAGCCTAGTATGTGTTATTTATGTATGGATATGTGTAGATATGTGAAGGTATGTGTGTGTGTGTGTGTGTGTCTGTCTGTCTGTCTGTCTGTGTATATACACATATTTTAACATGTGATTTCTTCATGCTTCTTGAACATACATTGACCTGTAATTGCTACACTTACTTGTGATGGCACTTGGTCAAGTCCACTTTTAATTTGCTATCTTGCAGTTGCAAGATGTAAATGGCTATGAACAGGATTTTTAGTTAACTACAAGGTTTTGTTTTAAGAGAAATTCATGAGTAAGAAGTCCCTGAAGTATAGTCAGTGTATAATTTAACAACAGCTTTTGGAATTCATACAGATTAGTGAGGGGGAGGGGGTGTTGGTTAGACATGGTTAGAGGGTTTTTTGGTTTGATTTGGGGTTTTTCATTTTTTATTTTTTTGTAGCCTCAAAGCCTCTTTTGGCTTATAAGACTTGGAGCTTATTCATAAAGTAATATCTTTTTCCCCAACTACCATAGTATAGGGAGACCATTTTTTAAAATAAACTTTTTATTTTAGAATAATGTTAGAGTTACAGCAAAGATAGCACAGAGTTTTATACCTGTATCTAGCTCCCCCTCTTATTAACGTCTTAGGTTATTGTAGCATATTTCTCATAATTAAGGCACCAGTATTAGTACATTACTGTTAACTGAGCTCCACACTTCGTTAAAATTTCAGTAGCTTTTCCCTAATACCCTTTTCTGCTCCCGGATCCAATCCAAGGTAACTAATTACATTTAGTTGTCATGTCTCCTTAGGCTCTTCTGGGCTATGACAGTTTCTCAGATTTGCATTGTTTTTGATGATCTTGACAGTTTTGAGAAGTACTGGTCAGATATTTTGGTAGCATGTACCTCAGTTTTGGTTTATCTGATCTTTTTTCATACATAGATTGGAGTTGTGGGGTTTTGAGAGAAAGATCATGAAGGTCATTCTCATTACGTTACATCAAGGCTACATACCGTGTTTCCCCGAAAATAAGACCTAGCCGGACCATCACCTCTAATGTGTCTTTTGAAGCAAAAATTAATATAAGACCCAGTTTTATGTAAGACCCGGTATTCCATTCTATGCTACCCAGTATTATGTTATGTTATGTTATATTATAGTATATTTAGTATAGTATATTATATTATATTATATTATATTATATTATATTATATTATATTATATTATATTAAAATAAGACCAGGTCTTATATTAATTTTTGCTCCAAAAGACGCATTAGAGCTGATTGTCTGGCTAGGTCTTATTTTCGGGAAACACGGTATTAAGGATAAAAGATTCTTTTTAACGATTCACTTAATTCCTGTAGTAATTGTTTCCTAAAAGTATGCTGTGTGCAGGATACTAAGGCAGAGTCTAGGGCCAGGCTGGTGATGAAGTCACCACCATGTAATGGGGACACCGGTTCCTCTAGAAAATGATTAGTAATCATCATCCGTGGGTGGTTTTAGAGAGAGCAAAACAGGATAAGTAGAGGGAAGGTTTAGGAGGTGAGTAGTGGTGTGGTTTCATTCAGAACCAGATTGCATCCTTTACAGAGCTTTCTGTAATTTGAGAAGGTAGAAAGAAAAGCACCATGGACTTTTAAGAATTCAGTGAAATTAATTATTATATTCAATAGTGATTTTCACTGTTTGGTAGAACCATATTAGGCCCAAGTTGTTAGAGTAGACCAGTCACAGCAATTAATGTAAACTCTTGGTAATCGAATACCCAATTTTCACCTTAATTCGTTGAGTTTCTTGATTGTGATAAATATGTTTAAAAATGCAGATGTCAAATTTATGTCTGTCCATTTAACAGTAGTGATGTGCTTGGCATCATTTCATTACGTTTTTGTGAACTCTAAGAAATTACTCTTGAGAATAGTGTCTTAATATTTCTGTCTTGATTATAGCAATAATTGTGGATTTGTTTCTGTTGCTTTTTTAGTTTTATGTTCCATGGTCTCTGCTACAGATTATTTTAAATTTAACTCTTTATGTGTAAACAATGCCATCATCAAGTTTATGTGTTTTACTATTGTAACATTTTTTTCTGATTATAAAGGTAATACATATTTTTAAAATAACATCCAGAAAATGTTTTTAAATAGCACTTGGAAAATATAAAAAAGTACAAATAAGACAAATAATCAAACAAAAACTCATGGACACAGACAACAGTTTACTGGTTACCAGATGGTGGAAGTTGGGAAAGAAGAAGGTAAAGGGGGTCAAATATGTGGTGATGGAAGGAGAACTGACTGTTGGTGGTGAACACACAACACTGACAGGTTATGTGTTATAAAATTGTACACTTGAAACCTATATAATTTTACTAACCAATGTCACCCCAATAAATTTAATAAAAAGAATAAATATTATATAGATAGAAAGGTAGGTATATGGATAAGAAAGGTATAAAGAAAAAAAAATTACCAACAACCCTAACTATAATATATAACCATTTATTATTTTCATATATTAGCTTCTACTTTTTATCATATTTTTACGTTATTGAAATACCATTGAACTGTGTTCTGTTTTTAAAATTCACATTAGATTATGAATATGTCTTCTTTGATGGGACAAATTCTTTGAAAACATATACATGTGTTATTTTCATTGGCTAAAAAATGTTTTCCATGTGAATGTGTTAAAATTTGTGAAATCATTTCTGTATTGTTGATCCTGGATATTACTAATTCTCACTATTAAAAGCAGTTCAGTGAACATCTTCATGGATCTTTTTTTTCCTGTAATTCAGATCATTTCTTTTGGTTAATAGTTGCAGAAATTGACTTACAGGGTCAAACCAGTAGGAACATTTTTCTTCCTTTATTGACCTCCACTGAAACTAAATGTCATTGTATTATGCATTGAGTACTAAATCATTGTTTTCTTTTTTTCTCAGCTCACTACCCTGGGAAATCTTACTCCTTCAAGCACTGTGTTTTTCTGCTGTGATATGCAGGAAAGGTTCAGACCAGCCATCAAGTATTTTGGGGATATTATCAGCGTGGGACAAAGATTGGTATGCTTGCTTATTTTTTCTAATTCACTGAAGCATAATATACATTCATATATACACACATACGTATATTGCTTATTATCTTTGTGGGTTTTGTTTTGTTTTGCAGTTACAAGGGGCCCGGATTTTAGGAATTCCTGTTATCGTAACAGAACAGTACCCTAAAGGTCTTGGAAGCACTGTTCAAGAAATTGATTTAACAGGTGTAAAACTGGTACTTCCAAAGACCAAGTTTTCAATGGTATTACCGGAAGTAGAAGCAGCATTAGCAGAGATTCCTGGAGTCAGGAGTGTTGTGTTATTTGGAGTGGAAGTAAGTACCTTTTGTTATATTTTGGACATGGTATCATTTGTAGAAAACTTGATTCCAGAATGCATTTTTGTATATAGAATACCATGTAGTTGGTAATCATGATGAAAAATAGCTGTTTATTATTGATTGATCAGCATGCCTCTGATCCAAACACTTTATATTAGGTTGGTGCAAAAGTAATTGCGGTTTTTGCAGTTATTTTTAACCTTTTAAACGGCAATTACTTTTGCACCAACCTAATATATACACGTTTTAATTCATGAAACTCTCACAGCAACCCTCTGAGCTAAGTTTTCTTGGTCTTCCCATATCATATATGAGGAAACTAAAACACAGATGCTGCGTGACTTGCCCAAGGTCATACAGCTAGTTGGGGGGTGGAGCTAGATTTGAATCTTAGGTTGGTGAATTCTTGGGCCTTTACTTTTAACTGCTCCTTTGGAACACATTTTCATCAAAGGTATAATTTTTTATTTATGTGCTGTAGGATTTCACCTTGGTCATATTTTTGCTTGAGAAGAACCTTAGATGTCATGTCACTCATTGTCCTTCACATTTGAATTATGTACATACCTTTTTATTTATTTATTTATTTTAAGAAAGACGCAGCTCACAGTGGCCCATGCGGGGATCGAACTAGCAATCTTGGTGTTATTAGCACCACACTCTAGCCAGCTGATCTAACTGGCACCCTTGTACATAACTTTTTAAAGGGAAAGAATACTCATGGATTCCTAATACTGATTAAAATGATCTTTTTGTTTGATTTTTTTGCACAAACAGAATATAAGTACTTATTCATAGCTTATAAACAACTGTTGAACTAAATTTTAAAAAGTATGAAAAAAGTATAAAAACAGTGAAATCCAAATAATAATATTAATTTATTTACCATGTTTCGGTAGTAGGTTTATAGTAGTAGGTTTTAATAGTAGAAAGATGTAGTCTCGGGTTTAGATGTATGTTAAATATCTGTATTTTGACTTCAGTGATAATATAGAGAAAGCCTGTTTGTATAAGTATGTCTCACCAGATGCTGTTGCCGACATCTGTACTTTTTTTGCTCATTTATCATTATTAAACCTCATGCCTAAGGAAAATCATCTTTGAGCTGTCCTCCAGTGCTAATTTTAATAAGGTGTCAGTAGATAAAAGCTTTCTTGTCATGTAAGATACGTGGCATTAATGGCATCATGGCATTATTGAAATCTGCTTTTATTGGTTGTTTCATTGGTAATAACACAGTTATTGTTGGAGCATGTTTTTACTCTATATTTTCTGCTAATGATGTGTTGTTACAAGTTAGTACTTACTAAGATGGAACCTGTATAATACATTTGCTAATGATATAGACTGGGTATTTTTGCCTGTGTCACATGCTGTTTTTAACTTGGCCTACCTTTCCTCCTGGATGCCATGTGACAACTCAGCTTTCCCACTACTTTCTCAGTCTGCAGTACTGCTGACTCATTATTTGTGTTAAGCACTTGGTATGAATTCACATATAACCTCCACTGTGAGTGGCATCAAAACTGAGTGGTACTAGTCAGCTGTCTAAAGGTCATCCAGGTGACATACTTGTAGAGGAATATCTTTTAAAAAATTATCACAGAGCTCTAAGAATGTGATCAAGGTTCCTAGTATGAGGAACGTTGATGTAATCCAATTCCCAACTTTACAAGGAGGAAACCAAAGCCAGAGATGCAGTTTATGCCCACAATCATCGAGCAAGTTAGAGACAAAATTAGAGGTATCACAAGGTTGTTAGACATACAGTGCTCTCTCTGCTTCATGTGTGCTTGCACATTTGTAAAATGCTTTTAGTTGACTGCCTTACTGCATACGATTTTTTACTTTCCCACTAGACTCACGTGTGCATCCAACAAACAGCTCTGGAACTAGTTGGCCGAGGTATTGAGGTTCATATTGTTGCTGACGCCACCTCATCAAGAAGCATGATGGACAGGATGTTTGCTCTTGAGGTAACTGTCCTGCTTTAAAATAAATCATTTATCACTTTTCCAAATAAATTTGCAGAGCATTGAATATTTAACAGCAACTGAAAGATTGACCTCTTAAATTTGAGTTTGGTCAAACAGTGTCTGATTCATTGATTTCCTGGGGTCTGGACTGTGCATTGATGAACATTTGAGTTCTCACCCCCATATCTTATCTTATATCTTCTGTTTCCTTAGGACTAGATTACTAGTGATGCCTTATACCTTTTGTCATAAGTTTGCTGTATAGTGTTAATGTGTGAACTAAGAGGTATTCCAGTAAGCTTAATCTGAAGCATTTAGAGATTTGCAAATTAGAAACAGCTCACCTAGGTTTAACTCAGCCATGATCTAGCCAAATCCAGGCACAGTGGGCCTAAGCCTGGTTCAACCTCACATCTGGTTTCCTCAGACTTGAGTTTCTGGGGCTAGGTGGTGTGTCACTGAGTGTGGACGCCACACACACAGTGTTTCACGGCTCTTTGCACTAGAATGTAAGGGTGGCGGTGATCTCTGCGCATTGTTGCATAGCAGGAGTCTTACGTAAGCATTTCCTGTTCCCAGACATTGAAAAGCAAACTACCACATAACCCTTTAACACATTCACTCCATATTGTGGTGTGTTTTCTCTCTCTCTCTCTCTCTCTCTCTCTCTCTCTCTCTCTCTCTCTCTCATTTAATTCTAATTCAGTAATAATTTTAGAATAATGTATGTGGGGATTCAGTTGCCGAGTTCTTTGATTATTTTTATTGAGAGTGAGAAAAATAGATTTTCTTTTTGAGACCCTGTACAAGCTGGCCTATGAAGCACTTTATAGGATTGCTAAATCATCTCTTTAGCCTAAAGTGTTCCCTAGGGTGGTGAGGTAGGGCAAGTGAGGAAGTCAGAGGAAGGAAGGTCTGTGTGGAGGGCTGACGCACGAGCAGGTGGGTGGGGCGGCAGCAGCAGTTGTTTTAAGGCCCTGGTTGGCTGTCCCTTCCCTGTTTTATTCCTGAGGCGGTGAGTACTATTTTGGAATTATTCATTTTGTTTAACTGTTTTTAAGTCCATTTGGACAATTGGGTTCTCTGGTAGTTAGGTTCTAAGTGTTGCTTTTCCCCATCTCAGCAAAGATCTTTAAGCTATTCTTACAGCCATGAGTTAACGAACTTCCACTTTTCAAATCCCCTTAGTACTTTGAGTTTAAACACTCCCACTGTCAGAGCCTCACCATCTTGACAAGCAGCTCTTTTCCTCTGTGGATAATTTATCTTTCTGCTAATGCTGAGATCCAGACTTGAAGTGTGTTTCCAAGGAAGTGAAAACTAAAAACATACGAAAAACAAAAATCCTCCTGGCTTGTAAAGACATTTCAAGGACTTTTGTTCTGCAATCATGTCTTTATGATGACATTTATTACAGAAGATTCTGATTGTTGGCGATTCTGTCTTCTCATGAGACTTAGAATAAAAACATAGTCAGCTATTTACCATCTGAACCTTATTCTTTGAGAGGTGGTCTGTAACCTCAGTGACTAGGAGCCAAACAGTGGAGGGATAATACAGGTTTGAGTGCAGGTGCTAGCATTGTGTGAATTTGTGTCCTGGGAATGTTACCTACTATCTGTGCCTCAGATGGAAATCATAATAGCCACCATGTGGGAGGATTTTTGTGAGGATTGAATGAGAATGTGTATTGATAGCACTTAGTACAGTGCCTGACACAGTAAACAGTCAGATGTTAGCTGCTGCTTTTGTTGTTGTTATTATCTGTTGTTATCTTCAGGAGGTTAGTCTTATCAGAAATGTATACACATGTATTAGTTTCCAAGACCCAGAAGGGGCTAGTCCTGGAAGTTCTAAGGAGGGAAGGAAAGAATATGGTCTGGGTTGCTTTGGGAGAGCTTGGAGCAAACAGCATGGCCTTGGCTTAAAGTAACACGGGTGAAAGGGGAAGAAGAATCAGGTCAGGTGGTGATGGGGGGAGGTATGCCACATTCCTGATTTTTCTTCTTCATCTAAATTTGATATGGAGGTGTTGCCCCTAAATGATTGGGAGAAATGTGTGTGTGTGTTTTATTCTATGACTATGATAAAAATAGCAACCAGGCCAGCTCCCTTTCTCTATTCCTTTAGAACACAATGCCTAAGATAATTACTGACCATCCATACTGCCTGTTAAGGTTATTACACTAAAAAGTTTATAGTTAACCATTACTGAAACTTCTGCACCAGGGTCTGTGGTATGTGCTTTAGTCAACAAAAACATTTTGAGCACCTGCCATCTGTCAGGCATTGTTGCTTTCAACTAACCATTGTAGAGTAAATGCAGGATAAAGTAGAATGAAGCCCTCACTTGGAGTTCATGTCCTTTTACTCTTGGGGAGTTGTTAGTGTTGCTTGGAAATCTAATGGGTTTGTCTCCCCCCAAAACCCCAATTCCCACTCCTGCCCTCTCTGAGGCTGTCACTGCTTTGTGCTCTTGCATTTTTCAGTTGGTACAGAGCAATCTTTCCTTTGCTTTGGCCTTGTTGGACCGATGTTGCCAGTGTAAGGCAAGAACTGCGGAAACCTATTGGCCATGTACCTGTGTTAGACAGCTGGAGTTTTCTTTCCCCTGGTAGGCCAGGGAAGACAGTGAGTTTGGGACCAGTGTTGTAGGTGTCCTCGTAGCTCAGGGTGGTGGGCGGGAACCAGCCAGTGCCGGGAAAAGCCGCTGCTGTTCTCTCCTTGCTGAGGCACCCTTTGTGGTTGGGGCTGGGCAGGCTCTATGGGAAGGTCTTCGAGCCTCATCTGAAAACTTTGCTTTTGGTGAGGTGAGCCACACCTTCCCCTAACACAGGTTCTGGGCTTGATTATTTTAATCCAATCAGTATTGGCCATATCTCAGTCTTGAAGCCACGTAATACTGTGTAGGTTTCAGCTTACTGAAATGTGTTTCTGTGCCTGACGCGCCCCTGCCACAGTGACCTCACTCAGCCTTACCAAGGGCTGTTGGCCTAGAGTGGACCTGGGTCGGGTCAGCAGAGCTCTGGGAAAAGCTGGCTTCTTCCTGGGTCATCAGATTTCTTCCTCAGACCTGAGAACAGCTTTCTAGTTCCTGCCTCACTAAGGAACTCGAAAGAATAGTGACAACTGACTTTTGTTGGCATTTTGGAGTATATAAAGCACTTTCACTGACAAGGGTGTGATTCAGAGTCAGGCTTAATATTGAAAACCACCGATTCAGCAATGATTGAGTGGTACAGAAGTCAGCGCAGGCCAGCCAGCTGGGAGGGCGAGAGCTGGACGTTCACACAGCTGAGCCGCAGCTCGTCTTAGAGTTATTCTCTGCCCTCTGTCTGAAGCAGGCACGCAGTCCTTTGAGATTTCTATGCGTTTTGATATAGTCAGGAGTTGACGGAATAGCAAGAAGGAAATTTATTTCCAGAAGTCTTTAAAAAACTCAGAAATAACTCACCTTCTGATATTTGTCCCAATATAAAGGGCACTGGCAGTCTTGCTTTTTATCTTCCTCTTTCCTATGTTTTTCCCTGCTGAGTTCTGGTCAGCTGCTCTGCACACTCATTTTGTTCTGAGGTCCAAGCTTGCTTTCTGATGAGTCGGCTACGGCTTATACTCCCTTCTGCGTCCTTGGGGATAAAAAGAAAGAGTCTGCCAGTGGGAAGGTTGGCCTGTGGATCTACAACCATCTGCAGGACGACTGGCTTGCACTCCACAGGGATGCCCTGGCTGTTCAAGGGACTCTGATGATGAGAGACTGAGCTGGGGCTTCCCCTGACGTGTCGAGGAAGTTTCTAAGCACCTCATTGCCCATGGTTCGTACAGTGCATGTTCCTTGGGTGCCAGCTGGCCGGTTCTTTGGCCTAGGGTTTCTGCTAACACACAACGTCCAGAAAATGAATCTCTGCTCTAGAATTCTCACCCCACTCCTCCCTCCCCCTTCTCCTCCACTTTCTCTTTCTTCTGTCTCCCTTCTCCCCCTCTTTGAGATTTCTGTCCTTGGTTCTTTATTTTGATTTCCCCTGGAGCAATTTGGCAAAGACATTCTTTGACCTGACAGTGAAATTTTGTACTCTGGTTTACTGATTCTAAAAAAATGGATGATTGTGGCAGTGGTGGTTCTGTTATCATCCAGGGGCACGTTCTTCAACCTTACGCGAGGCTCTTCTGCTGCCAGTCATTTCTTACTTAGTGGAAGGACAGGCAGGCTCTATGTCAGATGTGTAGAGACAGAAAAAAAATTAGAAGCATTGTTTTACAGTCATTAGCTTTGATTTCCCTTCTATCCCTGGCATGTGGGAGTCATAATATTGGCTACCTGTTTTCTTTTACTTGTTTCTAGCCCATGTTACTAATACTGAGAATAACCATAATGGGTTTGTAGTGTGACTGGTTTAAAATCTGTCTGCATCACTGAATTTAATAGTATGGCTCAGGACCCTGATTTTAATAGAGGATACTAATTATTTTGTCGAAGCTATTTTTTGCTGTTTTAATGTAATGTTCATTCTCATGCTTGCTTCTTGATTTGTCTTTATCTTTTTTTTTTTTTTTTAAGCGTCTTGCTCGAACCGGGATCATAGTGACTACCAGTGAGGCTGTTTTGCTACAGCTGGTTGCTGATAAAGACCATCCGAAATTCAAGGAAATTCAGAATCTAATTAAGGCGAGTGCCCCCGAGTCGGGTCTGCTTTCCAAAGTATAGGACATTTGAAGGACTGGTACGCTCCTCACCGTCAGGTGACAGCACTGCAACCAGATAAGCTCTTGTCTCTACTAGAATTAAAATGTCAAGTGGAAAATTGGCTCTTTTTTTGCGCCTCTTAGTAAAACTTAACCAGTTAGACCATTCGGGTACTAGTATTTAGTTACAAACATCAAAGGCTTCAGGTGCTGCTTACCTTTTTTCTTAATGTGCTTTTATTTATTAAAAAAATGAAATTATATAATGGGGGTGCCTGTTTGTCTATACTGTATACATTGATGATAACTTTCAAAAGTGCACTCTTGTGACATTTTGTTTTGTGCACTGTAGAGAAACAGATGTATTGATAATAGTTTGACTTTTGTATTATTGTAAGATTGTTATAATGTTAATGTGGATTCAGTGTTTTTACTTTACAGGTTGATTGAAATAGGATTATTATTTCAATTTAAAAAGAATTTAAGAATAGAACTCGAATTCCTGTTACTCCTTTCCCTCACAGTGCAGTCAACTTACAAAACGAGTTGCATCGATCTAACCAGATGAAATTATGTTGAATAATTATGTATCTTTCTTGATTGTGCTAATTTTCTTATTCCGGTCACCATCACTAATTCTCTGTTAATGTTCTCTTTTTTAGCTGAATCTTTTCCTAGAGGGACTCATTGGGTCATTGCTTGTTGTAATTTTGTAAACCAGTGGGATGATTTGCAATGCCATATAATTACTCGAGGACTGTTTGAAATCCTTGAGATACTTACTTTAGCTGACTATCTTTACAACCATCTTGAATACATCTTCTAATATGTGCAAGATTTAGCAAAAGGATAAAGGCTGGATAAAATGCAGTTTTAAACCATATTTTTGTTTGATATTTTTCTCTACCTACCCTCCAATTATAATGGCACCAGTCATGATTTTATAGTATTAATTTTGTAGTCATTGCTACCCTTCAATAAATTTATTTTCATTAAACACTTATTAGAGGGTTTTAAAACTTTTAAATAGTGTGTGAAATATAGAACATTGCTGTCTTTTATATTAAAATAATTAAAGAAAATGTCTTATGTGAATGAGATTATTTTGTCGCCCACAACATGGCTCTGTGAGTACTGTTCCAGGGATTCTAATACTTATTTAAAGATATAAAATTTTTGACATTCATAATCTTTCAACTCATGGGAATTTCAAAGAAGGAGACTCTTTTGCAGGCGAGGGTAAATGGATTTTACTGAAGGGCCTTCTTCATGATTTCAGAGCAGTAGAAATGCTTGTCCTTTTTTCAGTGGTAACAGACAACAAACTAGCATTCTTCTTTGGGCGGGTGTGTTTAAATATTTATTTCCAGCAAACTTGTGTGTCGAAAAGAAGAATCAAAGATTTCTCCACACTTTAGCTTTTAATAAATTTAGTTTAGTGCTTCTCAACCTTTAATATGAATGCAAATCACCTGGGCATCTTGTTAAAATGCTGACTCTAGTTCAGCAGATCTGGGGTCGAGCCTGACATTTTGCATTTCCATTGATGCTGCACAGAAGGGGCCACACTTGGAGAAGCAGGGATTTAACTAACAACACCTGTTTTCCTTCGCTGCACCAGACCCTTCATTTCTCACAAGATGCCAGCACAGTGAAGCCTTTTCAGAGCTGAAACCAAGGCTGTGACCCTGAATTAGTTTTCTGTGGTTACTATAACATGTTAGCACACAATTAGTGGCTTGAAACAACACACATTTCTTATCTTACAATTCTGTAGGTTAGAAGTCGGAAATGGGTCTTCCCTGGGCTAAAACCCATCTTTCCCACTAAATTGTAAGCTCCTTGAAAGCAGGACCTGTGCATTTTTATACTCATTCTGGAAACATTTTGAGAACCTACTAAGTTCTAAACATTGTGCTATGTGTTGAGGATGAAAAGATGCCCCTAGAAAACTTATGGTCTAGTACAAAATCCGATATACCATAAACTCAGTAAATGTGAATTAAGTTACATCAGAGGTTCAGGAATGTCAATTCAGTATTAAAGTCCAGAGTAACGTAATTGTGAATTCTGCCTTCTCACTTTTTTTTGCACATTATGCATAGCTGGTTGACAAGGCCTCATTATGACAGGAAAACTGAATTGATTTTAATACATTAAGCTTTGAATTTGGAAGTGTCTATAATTTTGTAGGATAAAATTCTTTTAACTGATACAAAGAATATGTGAACATAAGCAAAATAGTGTATTGTCGCGTCCAGCGCAACATGGGCAGTGAGGGAACGAGAAGGGGCCGCTTTAGGTTAAGTTTTAAGAAAGAAAGAAACAGACTTAATGCAGTTGAATCTCAGAGGGCCAAGGGTCTCACAGTCATGAAAGACTGGAGCGCAAAATCAGACCGACTGGTGGCTTTTATTGATTATACAAGGGAGTAAAAATTACCTACGGTCTGTGAAACTCATCCATCATATCACAAAGGTGATTTAATCCAATTATCCCTGCCTGCAAACAGCCGGAGCAGAAAGTCCTATGATGACTTATTTAAGGTGTGTACTCTCCTGGGGATAAGTCTCTCATGATAAAACTTTGTTGTTGAGCTAAACAGGGAGAGCTGATATTATCTCTCTCCTAACTTCTCTCACAATCAGGTGAGAGGGGAAGCCAGTGTCAGCAGTGACTTCCTTTAAGCAGAGGGAAGGGGAGGCAATGCTCCTTCCCATATTTTCCATAGTAGCTCATTGGGGGTCCCCACACGGTTCCGCCTGTCTTAGGTTGTTCCTCACGCGAGAAATCTTACCCGTCCTTGGCTGACAAACCATCTTTTGGGGACCAGACAGAGAGACATAAGGTGTAAACATAAAGATGAATCAAAGTCCCAAGAAGGCACAGTCT
Source organism: Rhinolophus sinicus (assembly GCF_057876585.1). Classification (NCBI taxonomy): domain Eukaryota; kingdom Metazoa; phylum Chordata; class Mammalia; order Chiroptera; family Rhinolophidae; genus Rhinolophus; species Rhinolophus sinicus. Next base: position 89,308,914 of record NC_142503.1, read on the forward strand.
CACAGACTCTTCTTTCCTTAGGGAAAGGTACGAGGGGACAGTCGGCTACACTGCTGTGTGACAACAGTGTATTGAATTGCAAGGGGGTCAGGAGCAGGATGAAGACACTTGTCACACAGGGTGTCTGTCGGGTTCTCTGGTCCCGCTCCCCACATAAGAAGGCAGGACATGGTGAGGCCAAAAAGGAACACCCACGGAGCCATAGATATTCTCGCTGGCGGCTGGGTTGGAGACACAGGCAGCAGGAGCCACACTATCCGCAACCCGCCGTCCACTTCTCTACCAACTTCACTTGCTAACTGCAATCTGCCGTGCGAACTGCAATCCGCTCTTGCCAGCCCAGCCACCGTGTTCTTGCTAGCCCCCATTTGCTGCTAGTGTAGCCACAGCAGTTATATTAGTGGCCAATGGCTCACTGGTTACAGCTGACGGCCAACTAGCCACAGCTGATGGCCATCCAATCACAGTTGATGGCCATTTACTACCTGAGCCAGCACCTTTCCATGTGAGGCTGAGAGCCTGGAAACTGCACTCCTGGCTCTGTCCCCACAACACTTTATTTAATGAAATACTAAAACATCTTCAGAAACTTAATCTAAAATTAAAAGTAATAAAAGTGATAACTTATTCCAACCAGGAAACCAAATAACCTCATTATATCCATTCAAATATCACCTTTCTCTAACTAGGTGGAATATTTTCCCTGTTTAAAAGTTGATTGTCAGGCGGGGTGTCATGCTGGGTGGCCTGCGAGGTCTCTGCTCCCGCTCCCCATACAAGAACGCAGGATATGGTGAGGCCAAAAGGGAACACCCACGGAGCCATAGGTAGGGGAGTCATACCACTATATTCTCTCTGGCGGCACTATACTCTCACTGGAGGCTGGATCCACACTGTCCGCAAACCGCCACCCACGCTTGCCAGCCCAGCCGCCATCTTCTTGCTAGCCCCCATTCTTCCTCCCTCTCTCCAGCGTAGCCACAGCAGTTATATTGTGGCCAATGGCTCACTGGTTACAGCTGACGGCCAACTAGCCACAGCTGATGGCCATGCAATCACAGTTGGCCATTTACTACCTGAGCCAGCACCTGTCTATGTGAGGCCGAGAGCCTGGAAACTACTCCCTGGGGCTCCGCCCCCACATTGATATTTGGGTAAATGTGCCTTGAGCTGGGTAGAACTATAAAGATTGTGATCTCAAAGGTCCATTTCAGGTGTAAAATTCTAAAATGGTTTTATTTTACAAATACAGCTAGTGAGGCCCAGGGATAAATACCATTTACAATTGCCTATGTGGTGAAAATCACAGTGGGATGAGGACCAGGTTACTTAACACATCGATCTTTACTTTCTTACATTAGTTAATAATGCTAAAGATTATCAGAAGGAAAGGGAGAATAATAAAAAGGATACATTTTTACAATCTATGAAACATTAGCAAAGCTAATGGGATACTCCTATGTTGATAGCTTTCCCTGTGCCGGTCTTCAATCTAGCCTTATTTCTTTCCAGATGGTTTTCTAATTCAGGATAATGGCTTATAATATGAAAATTATCGTTCTCATTGTCAAATAATGGCATGTCAATATCCCCACATCATTTAATGCCTACTTAATCCTTCAGGGAGCATTATTGTTACTGTTTAACCCTTAGATTAAAAAGAATTTAAAAATCACAAGGTTATCATAATGAGATATATCAATGACTAAGATTGAAAGGCATTTTTAAAATAATTGCAATTGGCTTTTAGAATTCTTATTTCCATGTTGTTTATCTTTTAAGCCTGAATAGCAAACATCAATAAAGTTTATTTTTAGAAGCGATTCAAATCCAATATGGTGGTCAAAGTAACCTGTTAATTCCTGTTGGAAAGACTAATATCCTGATTTGCCTGTTGTAGGAAATAATTCTGAAATGGCCCCCAAGGTTCCCACTCTGGTGTGTGCACACCCTCTCCCAGTTAGGTAGTCAAACACTAACCTCGGCTGAGCTATAGAGGGGTTAGCTCAGGTAACAGATCTCAAATGAGTTCACTTTAGGATTAGGGAGATTGCCTTTGTGGTCCCAAGCCAGTCAGGTGAACTGTTAAAAGGGCCTGGGCTCGCTCTGGCGCAAGAGTCAGAGTGTCAGGGATTCCGTGGGAGGGAGGCTCTCCACTGACTTAGAACATGGAGGGAAGTCCAAGGCTAAGAATTCAGCCGCCAGCAAGGAAACCGGGACCTGAGTTGTACAATCACAAGGAACTGAATTCAACAACCAACCTGAATGAGTTTGGAAGCAGATTCTCCTCAGAACCCCCAGGTAAGGACTCGATCAGGCTGACACCTTGATTTCTGCCTAGTCAGACCCTGAACAGAGAAGGTAGTCATGCTGTGCCTAGATTTCTGACCTGCAGAACTGTGAGGTAATACATTTCTCTTGTTTTAAGCCACGAAGTTTGTGAAACCTTGTGATACGAAGCAATGGAAAGCTGAAATACTTGCTGTTCTGGTTTGTTGTGTGTGTGTGTGTTTGTTTGTTTTTAATTTGCAGTCATGTTTATATGAGGAAAAGGAGGAAGGAGATAAGTGGGACCCTGTCAAAAGAATAAAATAAGTCTGTATTTTCAATTCCAATTAGCTCCTATTAATTTGTTCCCAGAAAAGTGGGGTAGGCAAGGAAAATATATGTCCTGTAGTCCATTGTGTTGGTATAGCATTTTTTTTTTTATTGTAAGGTTAGCTTTTTGTATTCTTCACTGCAGAATACAGAGACTTAATGCAGTTGAATACAGTCAACTTAGAGCGCATATGTCATATTTGAAGATTCATTTCTTAATAGGATTGTTAGTTGCATAGCGTATTTTACTAATCAACTCTAAAAGTCACTTGGCTTTGGAATTGTTCATTGTTCTTGCAGCTGCTTCCTTGTTAAAATGTTCCTCCCACTTAAGACAGTAAATGCATGAAATGAAAGGTGATGGGTCTTAGAACCTATAGTTAATACACAAGTACTCATTGCTAACATATTGAATATGCAACTTTGAACTGGGCTTCTGGAAAATGCATATTGTACTTTCAAAATAGCCTTTTTGGCAGCCCCAACTGAAAATATGGAATGCCTTATAATTGTTAGAAATGTAGAGATTTTCCCAAGAAATTAAGACCCTAGAAAGAGCATATGAAACATATGAGTGAAGAACATAGGTATAAATTGTTAGCCACTAAAAAAGGAAAAAGAAAATTGTTAGCCACTACCCAAATGTTAGTGTCTTTTTGGTTGTATTGTTTGTATGCCAGTAAGTAAGAGCTTTTTTTTTTTTTTTTTGCTTTTTTTTTATGTTTTTGGCAAAATTTAAATTCTGTGTCCCATGATATTAGTATCGGATTTCAGCAATTTATTCCTGCAGGTGAACAACATGGTTTAGATATAACTGTGTCTGTTTCACATGCACACATACACATACCTTTCTTTTCAAATTAAAAAAAAAAAAGTGGTTGGGGTTTTTGGTGGAGGGAGTTGTCAGGAAAGAAAAGAATGGGGTACTTTCCTTTCCATCCTGGAGAAAGAGCCACTGGTTATGAAATCCACTGTATAATGGAAAGCATTGAAATGACAGGCCGGGCTCCATTCTTAATAGCTTTGATACTTGGGGCAAATTTCATCTCTCAAGTTTACCAGCTGCATAAACAACACTGAGAAATGGCCTGGGTAGAACTATTCAGGCAGGGCCTTGAAGACATGACACATCCAGCAAGACATGTAGGAGCATAAGAAGTCTAAGGGGGACTGTATCTCCCAACAGATGCAGTGTCCTGTCCTTGGGAAGGGGAGAGTCTGGCAGGGCACTTGCTCTGGTCCCAGCTCACTCGCTCTCTCCAGCAGCCTTCAAGCCTTTCTGAGAGATCTCTAGGTTCTGTCCTAGAGGAAATGAGATGACAAAAAACACCTACCACTTCATCTAGATATTAGATGTCATACTTCTCTGAAAGTCTTCATTTAAAATAAGTTCTACAGTTTGCCTAAGGCTAAAAATTGAGCCTCAGAATTTTCACATAACCAAGCACACAGTATGGCTGATTGCCCTCAAGTGTTAAATGGATGCTATAGAAAAGAAAGTGAATCATTGTAATTATTCAATTAAGGATGGTCTGTATAAAGAGAAATATATCTTAGAAAATGCAAACAATTATGAATGCATAACTAAGAAGTACTACCTCACTTTTTTTTCCTTTCATAACCATAAAAAAAAATCCAAGGATTGAATAAAGCATAAGGGTATTATGAGCATTTAAAAAATTATCTTCATGGAATGTCTGGATTAGCTTAGAGATATTTTAAATTGACTGCATTATTTGAGAGAAATTTTTTCAAGAAATGAATGAAAACACATTGCTTAGTCTTTTGAAACACTTTATATTTATTTTAGATAATGGAATAAATTCTGTGAATACACAAATTTGCTAAATAATACTATGTTTAGATCTGCTTGGTTGGTCAAAAGTTCTCAAAATAGGTTTAGCACCTTCTCTTTACCACTTGAAAAAATTCTTTATTGAAAGACTTAATAAAGATATAAATGACAGATACTTGGGAAGGGAAAGTGTTAATGATTTCAGTCCACACTAACTTGTGAAATAGTAAAGCACAGTTCTGGAAAAATCAATATTGTGCTATCATTGTTAAAATGTGACTGTACACAAATTCTATTTTGTCTGATTTGAATGTGGAAAGATAGAAGTCCAGGTGCATAGAGATTTGCTAACATCATCCAACAAAAGCTGTTCTGTCACTGTTAGACTAGGAACATAGGTTTTGAAGTATTTTAACACATAAGAAACAATACAAGCAAACCGTAGCTACCACGAATTCTCTGGAATGAATATGTATGGGTTTATTTGTTCATTCTTTCAGTACTGTTTTATTGGTTACCTATGCTTTGAAAACCTCCTCGCTGAGGATAGTCTAGAGAAGAGAAAGCTATGGTTTCTGAAGGAACTCAGTGTAGAGAGAGACAAAACAAAGGCCACACTGGGTGGTTAGTACTACGAAGAGGTGCTGGACACAATTAGGGAATGCCAGATGACAGATTCCCCCCCAGAGGGGTTATGGGTTTTTAAGTCTTTCATTTTAGTTCTTTCTGGTAGGGTCTGTTTGGTGGTTGGTTGTTTGGGGTTAATACACAAAATATTTCCTGACCTCTTCTTTAACAGGACAGGAAATTTTACTCCAAGCTAATAATCTCTTGAAGGAGTTTATGGTTTAGTTGTCTACAAATCGCTGCCCAATGTGCACACTCAGCTCCTGTGCACAGGTGAAGGGCATAAGTACAAAATAGGTAACAATAGCAGTGTGACGTGGGTGGGGCATGTACTGTAAGCCCGGCAGTTTGATAGGTGCTGTATGTCCATTACCTAATTCTCATAACCTTGTCGGGTTCTTTCTATTATCCTCACACGCAGAGAGGTCAAGTAGCTGGGGCTGGGATTTGGAGTGCGTGCGCCTTGTTGTGTGGGCTTCCCACTAACTTGAATATTCCTAAATATCAGGGACAGCTCTTTAATCCATATACCAGGGCAACCTCTACAGATTCTCCTTAGTAATCCAATTATTCCTTTTATGTCAGTCACTCTTGATTATAGGGAGCTCAGCTGGAGTGTTGTTACTCATGCCCAGTGACCCAGAATCAGTGTGTAGTAGGCATTGCGTAACCAGAGCTCTCAAACTTGATTGCCATGGGGTGAGGCAGGTAATACAAACAAATGGGACAGGTTGGCCTGGCACACGGCAAAGTACACGTACCTCTTAAAGGGGCAGGTCCTACTTAGTGCCACCTGGTTGCTACCATCACAGTGCAGGCCCAGTGGTGGCAAAGCTTCTGAATCTTCTAGAGAAAATGAAAAGCCACACGCTAGATATCATCTGTGGGTCGTGAGACCTGTTTGCTGGTGCCGCTCATCCCCTGCACATTGTGCTTTTCTAATTCCTCATTCCCGGCTGATTTTGGTCTTCATTTCAGTCCTCGCATGTAAGCCGTCCAAGGCAGTGGCCTCACATTTTGCTGCCAATCTATGGGGAGTCCTAGGCATCAGTATTTTTAAGAACTGTCCCAAAGTGAGGCTAACATGCTGCCAGGGTTGAAAACGACGACCTGCCTTAACTCAGTTTTCTTCATTTTGTAGTTCTATGAACTTGTCTTCACCCAGTAAATATTTCTACTACAGAGTCATCTGATAATTCATGTTGAAAAAGGCTCTGGGAGAATTTTGCCTGCTACCAAAATTGTGCTATCAGTTATAGCTAGGTCTGAATGTTTTCTGATTATTTATACTAATTAATTCTTCAGCTGCCACTTTTGAAGATGGATTTAAGAGTTAGACTGCCCTAGTTTATAAACAGGTGTGGTTTTCAGTCTGTCTACACAGCAAAATCGTCTGGGGACCTTTTAAAAAACCAGGATGTTTGGATACAACCACATTTACTATGTTTTCACAGAACTCAAAGAGATCATTGTAATGGAATGAAGGGCAGAATCAGTGCTCCAGTTCCCCAAACACAGGTTCATAAGCTACCGTGTTTCCCCCAAAATAAGAGCCGGACAATCAGCTCTAATGTATTTTTTGGAGCAAAAATGAATATAAGACCCAGTCTTATTTTACTATAAGACCGGGAATATAACATAATATATAATATAAATATAATATAATATACAATACAATGTAATATAATAAATATAATACCAGGTCTTATATTAAGTTTTGCTCCAAAAGACACATTAGATTAGAGCTGATTGTCTGGCTAGGTCTTATTTTCAGGGAAACACGGTACAGAAATGGCTCAACAAGGTGTCTTACCTGAGGGGACTTAGAGATCACTTGGAATAAATCAAATTATATCGTCATTTACTCCTGTGAACTCGTTTCTTCAGCTGTAAAAAAGGAGATAACACCTTTGTTATCTTATGTGTTACTTATGAGAGAATTCCATATAATGTTTATAAAACTCTCAGCAGTGTCACCTCTCAATACTTCTCAAAGCCTAATCAGACGGGCGGGTTTCCTGACAGGACATTCATATGAAGTGGTATATAAGTACTATTAGGACCTTGGCTTCCCTTTCTTTAACTGCTACCCAAATTAAAGCAGTTTTGTTTTTAATGAACTAGTTGCATGCCTTCCAATTATAAAGATAGAAAATAATTGCTTCACCCTATGCAGATAGCATGGTTTACCATAAAGAACCAGAAGTATCTCCAATAAGCCAAATGATCCCCGCTGAGGTCTCCACCCAACCCGGACAAACTAAGCGATTCAACTGAGCAGTTCAGTTTATTCAGCTTTGTGGGGCATGCTGGAAAACTAATTCAGGTGGATGAAAGCAATCAAATGTACTTTAAAATTCATATTAGGGTTCTTTGGTCACAGAGCCAACAGGTCACACGTTTCTCAAGTGTAACAGGCTAATTGATCTGTCACGTGGCCACAATGGCTTCCAATCTCCCTATCATAGTAGAAGTTAAAAAGAAAAGCTAAGTCTCTAGGGCACTTGGGGATAGAAATAAAGATAAAGGTTGTCTAGGAGAGACAACATGTTCAAATGCTCTGGCTGCTGGATGGGCTGGGAAGATCCACACAAGCAGCCTTGGATGCTTGTCCCGGGACACCTGGACTAGAAGCTCGATGGCGCCCCCTTGGGGCACACTGGCAATAAGGCTTTCAACGTGGCTTCATCCAGAACAGCTCAGCTCTTAAACGTTTTCTTAATTATCTTCCACATAAGTCTTCATTTACAGAAAAGAAAGGCCCTGCCTTTGTAGAGCGTATGTTCTGGTGGTATCTCAGCTTTCATTTTATAAACATGGATCCGATAACCTAAAAGCCATTTGAAGAAAACGAAAATACTGAATCTCTCACTGAAGTATTTCCGACAGACTTTTCAGAATCCGTTTTAATGACAGGTTCTTAGGTATTTTCCCCCTGGTTTTCTGTTCTCGTTTGTGCAAAGGCATATAGCTTTTGTGTAACTGTAATAAGTCTAGATGGTGAGATGCATAGATTGTAAATGCTTAATTCGAAATCTAGGAATTTTCCAGTGAATGCAACCTTAGAAGTTACCTCATCCAATTTCCTCTATGGAGGAGATAGTGAAATGTACATTTACCTTCCCAGCCAGCTACCTGTTCAGTGGGCTTCCTGCCCCCTCAAGGCCGTCAGGTTCCCACACAGCTTTGAGAGGATATTGTTGATTTGGTAACCAAAGCTTTAGGGCCTGATAGCCTTAAATATACAAACGCTGAGTCAAGCTATGAAAAATGAAGATTCATTATTTATTGTTTATAAAAATGTAAATTTATACATCAGAATGATTTTTTTTTTTTATTTTGTTGGGGAAGGGGAACAGGACATTATTGGGGAACAGTGTGTACTTCCAGGCCTTTTCTCCAAGTCAAGTTGCCGTCCCTTCACTCTTAGTTGTGGAGGGTGCCGTTCAGCCTCAAGTTGTTGCCTCAAGTTGTTGTCCTTTCAGTCTTAGTTGTGGAGGGCACAGCTCAGCTCCAGGTCCAGTTGCCGTTTTTCTAGTTGCAGGGGGCACAGCCCACCATCCCCTGTGGGAGTCAAGGAATCCAACTGGCAACCTTGTGATTGAGAGGACGCACTCCAACCAACTGAGCCATCCGGGAGGCAGCTCAGCTCAAGGTGCCGTGCTCAATCCCAGTTGCAGGGGGCGGAGCCCACCATCCCCTGCGGGACCCGAGGAGTTGAACCGGCAACCTTGTGGTTGAGAGCCCACTGGCCCATGTGAGAATCGAACTGGCAGGCTTAGGAGTTAGGAGCACGGAGCTCCAACCACCTGAGCCACCGGGCTGGCCTCAAAATGATTTTTGAATTAGCAAGCCTACTATTTTTAGCTAACATGAAGTATGTCCTGTTTGATTAAAATTCCTGACAGGATCTTAAACGACTCATCTGTGTTCTTCATGAATGCATATATTTAACCATTTATATTTAGTGCCTCCTCTGCACTGAGAATGAAGTGAAGCCCGAATAAGGAAGTTACAGTGCAGGGGAGAGAAAATGAACACCTGCAATAAAACTCCAATGCCCTGCTGAGAGTTTTGCTAATCAGACCTAGTTGTTGATGTTTGGTGGTGCTTTCCAATCTGATTGTCTACTTCCCTTTACTTAAAATCAGCAATCTGACTAAAACCAAACTAGCCAGGACTAATTTTTCTTTCTCCTGTGTTCTTTCTCTAGCCATTCTTCTCTCTGCAGATTGATTCTTTCAACATCTAGTGTGTATATGTGTGTGTTCTACATGTCAGACGAATTCTGATAATAGTATGAAAACAAAAAGGAAGGGTCCTACCTTAAGGCACTTATCTGCTCTTGAGGGAAATTCTGATTCACCTAAAAATTCAACAGTAAAACATCCATAATTCCTACTAGTAATAAAGAATGCCATGTATAATAAAAACTTATTTTTTCACTTAAAAATATTTAATGAAACTAAATTCTTAGTTTTAGGTATTCAGAAATATGTACAAATTTTTTAGTGGAATTAGAGACTGTTATCATATAGGAAGCATCATAAATTTAATCCAATAAAGACTTCTGGCAGAGCCACAACAAAACAATGCATTTTTTTCCTCCAGTGAATTCTAGTGTAGTTTTATGATCTGAGATTTTTAGAAATAAACACATTCTTTATACAAAGTTCAGGAGTAATATTCTCAAAGAGTTCTTTAAATTTTATAACAAATTAGTTTGTATGCGTTTTTTTCACCTAAACATTAAAACCAAAGCAAATTTCCACCATACTGAATTGGGCCTACGTTCTACGTCATTTTAAAAGCAAGACAGGGCTGATTCCTTTTGTCCTTTAAAAATAAATTTTAACTGAATTCTGTTGCATTCTCATGATAGTTGATTTAATGTCAATCCTAAAATAAGGAGAGACAGGGGTAAGCTGGTAAATTCAGGTAAATACAAGCTTACATCTAGAGCCTCTAAATATAGTGTTTGTATTCTCTCAGGGAGCCACACTCAGAAGTTAATTGGCAAAGTAGACTGGGCTTAGATTTGAAGTTCATCCACAATGGCAGAAGGACAGAAGTAGGAGACTGAGAATATCGATCAACAAGGTAGATTTGAAAAGATGACTAAGACCAGAAAATGAATGGTCATTTTCCAAGCCTACCTTAATTCAATCTTAAAGAAAAATGAATGATAACAAAATATTATTTAAGTGCCACGTTGTAAATAGAAAGTATTCTAAATGTTATGCATGCTTATAACTTGTATTTTATCAAATGTATTAACTAGATGAATCGTATATTTTCAAATATTTCTCTTAATTTTGAAGTTGTGGCAGAACTTTATTCATTTATTTATAATTTATTTAATACTGAAAGTCAGCTCACATTTCCCAAAATAAAAACACCTTTACCAAATTGAACTCTAAACTAATGATCCCCCATATGTGATGAGCAGATACATACCTTTGATTTCTTTATATTTATCTTAGTGTTGAATAAAAGTTATAAGAAAATACTAAGAAATAAGTCAGACAGAGAAAGGCAAATACCATATGATTTCATTTATATGTGGTATCTGAAAAAGCAATAAAAAAATAAAGAAAATACTAAGAAATGTGACCACAAAATAATTAAAATCTTGTATTGGACAAAACTTTGTACTATTAAAAGGCAAATATCAACTGAGGAAAATTCTGCAACATTTTTTTAAGTTAAAAGAACTTATGTTTTTAATATAAACACTTTTCACTAATTAATTTTTTTTAAAGGCAGCTTTTTCCCATTGGAAATGTGGGCAAATAGGAAACTACCAGGCATTTACCAAAAAAGAATGCAAATGACCCCAGCATGAAAAAAAGTTCAAAGTTATTAATCTTCAAAAATGCGAGTGAAAATAGGAAACTACCACTGTTCCCAATACTTGCAAAAGCAAACAAACAAAAAGGCAATCTCATACAGCTCTGTGTATAATTTGGCATAAACTTTCCAGAGAGCAGATGGTAAATTAAATACATATATATGTTCATATATATATATATATGAATGATAGCAAAGTATTATTTAAGGGCCACAGTGTGTGTGTGTGTGTGTGTGTGTGTGTGTGTGTATATATATATATATATATATATATATATATATTTACACTGTGGCCCTTAAATACATATATATGTATATATATATATATATTCATATTCTTTAAATTCTAGTGTAACAATTTCTCTTAAAGAATGAAACATCAAAGAATTACATTAATGGATATTTGAGAGAAAACATGGAGGGATATAAGTAATCGAAAGGAAATTTGTCAAAATATCAATAATAACATTGACTTTTCAATCACATTAAACAAATATTTATTGAATAACCAATTTGACTAGTGCTAGGAACCAGTCAAATTACTGTATATATACCAATGCCTGAAGTAAAAATTCTGCTTATTGAGTTTATATTGTAGTTAAGATTGATCTTCGATGTCTTTTGTTTCATTCCATATTCTTTTCAGTATTTTCCAAATGTCTCCAGTGAATGTATTTTCTTACATTATCAGAAATACAGGTTACTTCATTTATCCTAGTTAAAAGACAAACATTTGTTCTTTTTAAATATCATGTCAGGCTGAAATATTTTGACTAAACAAATGATTCTCTGTTGCGTTCCTTAAGTGTTTGACATGTTACATATTGAATTGGGCCACAAAGGCCCTAGCTGTATACAAAAATGTATGACCGTATATTAACTTTTTTTATTTACCACTATCATCATATCAAGCTAATAGTAGACTTCCTAAACATCATTTTTCCAAATTTCTTTTGACAATGAAGGATTTTGAGAATTTTTAAGAATGAGAAAAACCTATGAAGAAGGTGTGGAGACATTTCTCTCATCACTGATGCCCCTGGATCATAACAAAATCCTGAGTTGTACCTGACATTTTTACCGTTTTTCAATATATATACTATATCTTATGGGTCATGGGGAGGAAGAAATGGGGTCATTCAGGGTTAAGTACTGTGTTGTTGCATAACTACCTGTTAAACCTGAGTGGTAGTTCTTAATGTCTGTGTGCATCAGAATGACCCGCGGAGCTTAAAATGAAGCAGATTTTCAGGCGTCTGCCCAAGGGCTTGTGATGCAGTAGGTCTGAGACTGGGCCAAGTCTCTGTTTATTTTTATCAAGTAATCTCAAGTGGTTCTGATGGCAGTGGTTACATGTTAGAAAACACTGAGAATAAGCGACCCAGGGCTTGAAGTATAGCCCTGTAAGGTTTAAGATGTTAAATTCCGTGTTTCCCGGAAAATAAGACCTAGCAGGACAATCAGCTCTAATGCATCGTTTGGAGCAAAAATTAATATAAGACCTGGTCTTATTTTACTATAAGACCGGGTATAATATAGTATGCCATATATAATATAATACTGGGTCTTATATTAATTTTTACTCCAAAAGACACATTAGAGCTGATTGTTCAGCTAGGTCTTTTTTTTCGGGGAAACATGGTAGTTGTCTCTAAGAAAACATTTCCCTTTAGCCTAGCTCTTAGATATCCCATTTCTGTAAGGGCTTTCTAAGTCCTGTGCGCAATTACCATATTTTGCTGTGTGTAATACACTCCCATGTATAATGTGCACCTGTGTTTTTGGTCCAACTTTCAGGGAAAAAAATCTTTCATTTTAATTTTTTAATTCAATTTTTTATTTGTTTACATTTAGGTACATTTTATAAAGGAATTTTAGCATTTATTTTTTTTAACATATTACAGTTCAAGAAGTTGTATGTAACAAATAATTACAAAACACAAAAACAGATACAAGGTACGAGAAATGTTACTTACCGGTAACAAATTTACAGTATTTATGCATCATAGAAGGCCAAGAACTCTTCATTGTTGTAAGTTCATCCGTAAGTTCAACAAAACCAATTATCATATTCCAGGATGTTATTTTGCATACGGATATCGTTATTGATTTCTAGAGTTACACTATTAACTGATAAGCTTAAATGTAGGGAGCTGGAGCATTAAGGGTTAAGAAAATGTAACTTCAAGCAGAGTTTGGGAAGATCGCTAAGGAGATCTAAGATAAGAACAGACTCCAGCTGTACTGGGGATGAGGAATTGTCAAAGAGATAAAGACAGTCAGGGTCAAACTTTGTAAAAACATAATAAATCTGTACTCCCTGCCTCAGTTGCTCTATGTAACCTTCTTGTCTCTGTGTGCATAAAAGAAAGCTGGAAAATAAAGCAGGCGCTGCAGTCTAATTAGAACTGCTCGCCCTCCCGATCCCATCTTTGTCTCTTGTCTATTTTTTTCTCAATCCTCACTCCCCGCTTCAGGAACCGTTCATCTCGTCGGCAGGCTCCGACACATAAATAAAATAATTAAAAACATTTATATAGATACGGAATTAGTACTACCCATGTATAATGCACATCCTTATTTTTCCCTCACAAATTTGGGCAAAAAATATGGCATATGCCGAGCATTTCTTGAAGGTCTACTTTCGAGCTCTCCTTTTCCAAATCAAATGGCTTTGGACTGAATGGAAATACCTAGGTCACCTCCAGCATAAACAGTTGTTTTCTTTGTTGGTTTTCCTAGTCTTTGTGTCTCAAACTTGAGCCATCCATGCTCAGGGGAAGAATCTTTCAGACTTAACACGTTGCGTACGGATCACGAGAATCTTCGTTTTTTTCTGAGCCATGCGTTAAGGACGGATAAAGAGAATTCTCGTTTTTACTGTTGACTCTTTTTACTTTGCACATTTTATTGAATTATTTGTGTTTCGTTAATAATAAAGGAAGCTGCTTTCTGCAGTATCACACCAGGAGGGATTACTAACATCATAGGTGAGTAAATCCTAAAAAATTCCATAGAAAAATAATAAATGACATAGAAGCATTTACGCTTTAAAGAGAAGAGTGCATTTTAAAGTAGTTTCTTTAAAAAACCTGCCAGAACAGAGGGGTATGAGGGATTTTAAACCCCGCCGTACGCAACGTGTTAATAGGCTTCCAAATGCCTCTATTTGATAAATACTGACCTGAGGAACTGAAACATGATGCTCTTCCAAGTGGAAATATCACTGCAAAACATAAATTTTGGCTTTTCAATTAGCAAAACAAATTTTCCTAGCTTCCCGTATCAAAATGAACACCTGAAAATTAAAAATTCTCGGTTTATAGATTCCAAAATAGACGTGCAAATCATGTTGATCTTCAGTTGCCAGTTTAAGGTACATTTTTAAATCTATTTAAATGGTGATGCTTCAAGCATGATCATAATCTGATCCAACATTGCATAAAATTATAAAGTAAACCGAGGTGATCCCTCATCTCTGCTTCTTAATTCTGCCCTATCTGGAAAAGTGTCCATTTCCACCTTTTTCTGGCACTAGGGCCTGTGGGAGCTTTCTCCACTATTCCAGTTAATTCTAGCATCCAAACCTGCCTTTCTTAGCTGCTAACAGTATCATACAAATAGAAGTACATGTTTTACTTTTTCCTGGGATTTTTTTCCTGGGATTTTTGCATTTTGTGGACGGAAGATTTTGTGCTATTCTGGAGGAATGTTGAATATTTACAAGAGTTCAGAAAACATTTGTGGGGGGCTAAAATGTTTCCCCTGAAATCAAAATCCCTGAGACTATTTTCCCCCTGAGAAATCATCCTGACCTTTGTTATTCCTCCTTAATATTTCAAAAATATGGTAGTCATAAAATACCATCCTAATCATAGACACTCCAATGTGTCTCTTACTATGTTTCTTTTACTTTTCCTTTACAGTTTCTTAAAACAAATTAAACACATGATATGAATTTATAAAAATTCATATGAATCAATAATATGTATGTACATTAATATATTCCCATATTTACTGTAAATTGCTACAAAGTGGAGATTACTTTCAAGTAATGGTTTTTACATGGTTATTGTGCAAGAACTGTATTTGTCTTGTATCATGGAGACATAGGACAATGGAGACATGCGTATCAAGTTGAAAATATGTGGTACGATAAAAACAAAAACAGTTGCACTAGTTGATGAAACACCAGAGATTTGTTTTGTCAACTCATCAGATATTGGTGTACTTAATTGTACTTAATGATTTTTGTTCCTCAGAGTTTTGTTTGTTTTATTTTGGAAGTTTCTATTGAGAGAGCAATAAAGAGATAAGCCACTTGTAACAGGTTCTAAATATGTTTTTAATTCAGAGCCTAACCTATTGTTTGACATGTTGTAGGCCCTCTGTAGGTATTTGCTGATTGGTTTAGGAAGTAGGGATCTACAGACTCTAAAATGGCAGAGTGGAAAGTGCACTAAATTGGGTCCTGCCCCTGGCAGGCTATGTGAGACCAAGGCAGTCATTTCACCCAGACTCATACACTTACTAATTTTAAGTTTACCCAGCTTGCAATTATTCATTCATAAAATTTCATAGTTGGTAGAGAAGTCACGTATTGTCTAATATAGCCCCTCTTTTCCAGATGAAGAGTCTGAGCCCCAGATGGTTTCGATGATTTGCCTTAAATAATTAGGAGCAAAAATATGTCACTAATCCTCATCCCGGCTTTTCATTGTATGCTTTCTCAATTCTCCCTCCCCTCAAAAGTAAGTGCTATACTGACTCCTTATGTATTAGTTTAGCCTGTTTTTGAACTTGATACAACATTTTATCTACTGTAATATTAATGGACACTTGTGTGGTTTCCGCTTTGGGCTGTGATGAATAGTGCTGCTGCAAACAACCTTGTCAATGTCTCTTCAGTGAACATTTGCACACATTTCTGTTTGATATATTAGCAGGAATGGAATTACTAGGTCATAAGCTGCGCATTTATAGAGCTCTGGTAGAAACTGCCAGAAAGATTTCCAAAGTTATCATACCACATTACATTCAATATAGTATAAGAACAACCCATCACTGTAGTTTCTGTTTCTGTCTCTCTCTCTCTCTCTCTCTCTCTCTCTCTCTCTCTCTCTCTCTCTCTCTGTCTCTCTCTCTCTCTCTCTCTCTCTCTCTCTCTCTCTCTCTGTCTCTCTCTCTCTGTCTCTGTCTCTCTCTCTCTCTCTCTCTCTCTCTCTCTCTCTCTCTCTCTCTCGGTAGTTAATTCCTCTAAATTATATATAATTTTAAGAAATGACTGACACCGTTGTATGTGCACTTACACCACCCACGTTGTGTCTCTTCACCTTCCTCCCAAAATTGTGATTAAGTTATCTCTTCTGTTGGTTATATTTGTAACTTAACATGATACTCTTTTTGTGTCTTCTTGCTGTCATCTTTAAGCAGTTTCCCTTATCTCTCTACTATGTTAGGTGTAAATACTAATGACTTTCTCTTATACTTCCTTAACTCCTATCATCTATAACATGAATTTTTAAGAAATCTTTAATTTGGGTTAACTTTAGATTTATAGAAACACTGCAAATATAGTACATTTCCCCCTCAGTACATAACCATGGTATTTTGTCAAAAATAAGAAACCAATATCGGTGCATTGCCGTTAACTGAACACCAAACTTTAGTTGTACTTCACTAGTTTTTCTGCTACTGCCCATTTCTGTTCCAATCTAGGACACTAGAATTCATTTATTCATCATGCTTCCATATTCTCTTCTGGTCTATGACAGTTTCTCAGTCTTTCCTTGTTTTCAGTGACCTTGAAAGTTTTGAGTACTAGTTGAGTATTTTGGAAAATGTACCATGATTTTTCTCATGATGTTACTGGGATTGTGAGATTTGGGGAAGACTGCCACAGAAGTAAAGTATCTACATCACATCATATCAGGGGTACATGACATCCCTAGCCATGTTAACATTCATCATTGGTTACGGTAGTGTTTAATGGGTTTCTCCACTGTCAAGTTACTATTTATCTCCTTTTCATACTCTAGTCTTTGGAAGCTAGTCACTAAATCTAGGCCACATTCACTTTTAAATAGTGTGATAGGCAGATTCTAAAATGATTCTCAAGTTTCCCACCTCTTGGTATTTATATTGTATATAATTCCTTCCTCTCCAATGAGGGCAGGGCTTGTAATATAATGAGATAATGACAAAAGTGATGGGGTAGTGACTGCTGTGACTGTTATGCTGTGCAGACTGGAGGGAGATTCTCCTGGTGACATTAAAAAAAGTAAGCCTCGTGTTGTAAGAAGCTACGTGGCTAAGCCCTGACAGTGGTCTCTTGGAGCTGAGAGATTTTAGTTAATTTGTGATACAACAATAGAAAATTAATTCCAAAAATTACAGGAAATTAATACAGATGCTGAAGACCAGAAAACTACCATTCTTTTTGCTATCAACATTGTCTTTTATGTCTTACCTATTAGTTAATTCTAAATGTAGGAAAGCAATAAATAACTTCCATTATTACGGTCATATATACTTGTATATACTCTACTGCAAAATTTAACTATGTGCTAGGATCCCATGCAAGTTAAATGAATTTTTTCTCCTAATCTAGTGCTCAAAAATCATGGCATGCTTTAATTTGCTTTAGATTCAGTTTTAGGTAAATAATCTTTTAAAACTCTATATTTTTTCTTATAAAAAGAGGAAATATCCAAATGCCTCCAAGCATTTAATTATTTCTATTTATTGAATAGAAATTATTGCGTTCTTTATTGAAGGCATATTCTTAGAGTCCATTGATTGATTCCTACTCTAATTTGGACTCTGACTTCTAGGCCTGAGGAACAGACGTCAATTTTGGGGTGTGGTATATTCTAAGGTCTCTCTGGAATGCTTATGAATATTTTTTAAAAGTCCCATTTTGTCCATAAATTATTTGCTTAACAAGATCAGTTCTATCTGTTGACCTTGCTTTTTTCTTTGCTGGTGGTTGTCTTCATATGGTCCATAATTAGTGATTGTTCAAATTTAAGAATAAAAAAACGATTATGCCAAGTACTTGGTATGGGTTTCCGATGTGGTCTATGAAAATGTGCTTTTCTCACAGGACACTCCCCTGAATGAGAAGGCTGATTGGAATCTCGTTGTCCTCTTTTTCCTCTGAGTGAGCCTTGTTGGCAAGTTTTGTGGTCAGAGGCAGAGAACTGACTTGTAAGTTAGGAGTTCCCCAAATGCTAGAATGAGGAATTCTTTGGGGATAGCTGCGCCCACACAAGTACTGTAGCTTTCCTTAGGCAGCTTTTTTACAATTTTTTTTTTTTTTATGAAGAGGTTCAATGTGTTTTATGATGGAAAGAGGGAGGTAAGCACTGTGTGTGTGTGTGTGTGTGTGTGTGTGTGTGTGTGTAGGTGAATTTGCTGGTGTGGTCACTCTCTAAAGAGACATTAAATAAAAACTTCTATTTTATTTTGCTCTTTTTACTTTCATGACTACATACACCGAGCTTAGTCCATTCTGGGGTTCTACTGGAGAGTTTGGCTTTCACCTATATTTTGGTTCCTTCCTGGTCTTTCTTTCTCATTAGCAGATTTCCCTACACAGTAAGTCCTTACTTAATATTGCCAATAGGTTCTACAACTTTAATCCAAACAACATATAATGAAACCAATTTTACCTTAGGCTAATTGACTTAAATGAGTTAAGTTCCCACAGCATCTCTGACATTATAACACAACGACAGTGAATGAAAATGACTTTATTCGAAAACCTGCTGTGCTTAGACTTCCAGAAAATTATTAGTCTCTAATTCCCCAATAAGTGCCTAGAAATCTACTCACTCTTATAAGTTTATTCATTTCTGTGTTCCTTTATTGTTTTGGGAAAGGAGAGAGGCAGGCAAAGCATATATTTATACAGTTTTGAACTAGCACCAAGGGAGCTCTCTTTTAACCATAACTTTCCACCGCCAGTCTCTGGCTAACTTGTTGACTTCATGCCTCCACAGTTCTTTTTTTGTTACACGCACAAATAGCCAATGTTGACATATGCATGGGTTTCTTTTAATTTTTTTGGTTAAGTATATGCATATTTGGTATACAAGCTTATATTGGTTATATTAATTTCAGGTGTACGATGCAGTGATTTTACATTTTTATGCCTTACAATATGATCACCTCACTAATTCTAGTCACCATGCAAATTTATCAAAATATTACTGACTAGATTTCCCTTGTCCTTTTCATCCATCCTCCCCATGCCTTCCCTTCTGGTCTCTGTTTCTATGTATCTGTTTTTAGAGTCCACATGTAAGTGAAACCATATGGTATTTGTCTTTCTCTGCTTGACTTATTTCACTTAGTATTATACCCTCTAGGGCCATCCATGTTGTCACAAATGTCAAGCTTTTATTCTTTTTATTGCTGACACACACCACATCTTCTTTATCCAGTCATCTATAAATGGGCATCTAGGTTGCTCCGTATCTTGACTATTGTAAATAATGCTGCAGTGAACATAGGGTTGCATATATCTTTTTGAATTAGTGTTCTCGTTTTTCTTTGGATAAATACCCAGAAGTGGATTGCTGGGTCATATGGTATATCCATTTTTAGTTTTTTGAGGAAACGCCATACTGTTTTCCATAGTGGCTGCACCAATTTGCAGTCCCACCAACAGAGCACAAGGGTTCCCTTTTCTTCACATCCTCACCAGCACTTATTTGTTGACTTTTTGATAATAGCCATTCTGATTGGTTGAGGTGGTTTCTCATCGTGGTTTTGATTTGCATTTGCCTGATGATTACTGATGTTGAGCATCTTTTCATATGTCTGTTGGCCATCTGTATGTCTTCTTTGGAGAAATGTCTTTTCAGGTCATTTTTCAAATGTCATTTTTTCAATCAGATTATTTATTTTTTTGTTACTGTGTTGTGTGAGTTTCTTACATATTTTGGATCTCAGCTCCTTATCAGATATATCATTTGCAAATGTATTCTTTCATTCAGTAGATTCTCTTTTAGGTTTGTTGAAGGTTTCTTTCACTGTAAGAAGCTTTTTAGTTTGATGAAGTCTCATTTGTTCAGTTTTTATACATAGATTTCTTGTAGCAGTTGCAGGGTCAGATTCTTGGGTTTTAAACTTGGCTCTGGAACTGTCTGATGCATCACTTTAGAAGAGTTGCATAAAATTTGTGCCTCAGCCAGGACCCAATCAAGATAATTACTGTTGTCTACTTCATAGAGTCATCTGAGAATGACTTCATGCATTTTCATGGCCATAGCATTTCTAAAACTGTCATCTGACTTTAAAATAACCTTCTCTGTTATAAAAACCATAAGCCAACACAGAAGAATGTCAGCAGGCAGAGGTAAACTGAATATGTTCCAATGTTCCATTAACACATCTTGAAAATTCTTCATCATTATCATTGGTGAGTGATTTCATAACCAACATCTAGAATGCTGGGCTTCGGGACCAGCCAGGAAGAAAAACAGCAATATAACTTTCTAAGTCCTGTCTCTTGATATAACTTATCCTCAGTGCTGATTTCATGATGATTATTTTAAATAAATATCTGACTAAATGGGAACTTGATGAACCATTGCATAATTAAATAAACATGAAACAGCAGGGATGCATACTCTGGGCTCTCTCAAATAGGCAAGACATATTTTCACTTTATTTGGTTGATAGAAGAAAGGTGACTCTAAGGGGAAATTTTTTTAACACATTTTTAAGGTACATGACATATATAGTGAGAAATAAAGGACTTCCATCGCAAACATCAACATTTATATATTTTAAACTTTCACAATTAACCAAAAGAGAGGTACAACCGAGCGGCCGGGTAGCTCAGTTGGTTAGAGCACAGTGCTCTTAACAACAAGGTTGCCGGTTCCGTTCCCACATAGGCCAGTGAACTGCGCTCTCAACAGTTAGATTGAAGACAATGGCTTGAGGCTTGAGCTTGGAGCTGGGCCCCTGATAGGCAGCTGGTTGGCTCAGTGGTTGGAGCAAGGTGCTCATAACACCAAGGTCGCCAGTTCAAGTCCCACATGGGCCAGTGAGCTGCGCCCTCCACAACTAGATTGAAAAGCTACAACTTGGCATCCTGGAAAAACACAATGTTCCCCAATATTCCCCAATTTAAAAGAAGAAGAAGAAGAAGAGATATAATCTTTAAATGTTCCTTTATGTGTTTCCAGGATTTGAATTAGGTAAACAAATCATTTCTACCTTGGTCTGGGCTCTGTCTCTGGCAGACACAAAAGAACTTGTGGGAATGCTTGGTTGTTTTCGTTGCTATTTGTCTCAGGAAATTAGTTGAAGAGACAAAATACACGGGTCTCCTTAATATCCTATGATGATAGCAATATATGTATATCTAAAATTTTTGTATTTAAAAAATTTTTCAACAGTTATTACTTTAGGGGAAAAAAAATCTATAATCCTATTGCCGCTTATAAAGATAGTTCTTTTTTTTAAACATTGTATAAGGCACAGACCGGGTGCTTTGTGACAATTCTTGTCCCTTTTCCTTCCATATGTGTCTCCTTCATGACTTTCATGACCACTGTTCTGTGTTAGGTTCAGGTGTCAATAACCATAGAAATGAGCCCCCTATCTTGGGTTATGACTGATGATGGGCTCTGTAGTTGGAGTCCCCTCTAAATATATTACTGGACACTAACTTGGCCTTCCCCAGAGTATTTTTGTCTGTCCCTATAGGCTTTAGAGCATTCCCCTCTTCAATTTGATATTTCAGTGTCCACAGATGTTTGCTATGGCTGTCTGCAAACTTAAATAAGACCATATCTGACACTGATCCTGAAGAGACACTGTTCTTTATGCTGCTTCTACTGAAGATGTACCTGCCTGTTGGATTTGATTTTTTTAAAACCTATCTTGATGCCAATTATTTATAAAAATGTCTTCCTATTCTCCATTTTACAAGAGCCGTTACAGGTAGAAACTTGTTACTGATTTCTGAAAACAGAGATTACCCCACTGCTTCCTCACATTGCCTCTCTCCTCCACCAATAATAATAATAATAATAATAATAATAATAAATTAAAATTTAAAAAATTATATTCAACTAACTTATAAAATCACTTATCTTGGTAGACTACATTTACCAAAACCATTTAAATTCTCCATTGATTAATGAAAAGACAGGGCCAGAAATTGACAAGATGAGGATGGAAATAGAAAATCAATCTCATAGCAAAATTATTTTTAAGAAAGTCTTTTCCTTTGCAAACTTAGCTGCTTATTACCCCTTAAAAAACTAGGAACTTGTATTGTCATTTAAACATTCTCCTGACATTGAGTAAAATAGGAAGACTTGTTCCAGCTTAACAAAAGAATAGATGCCTTTACATACCTAAGTAGTTCTTTCCTGTGACTGAGATTGTTTACATAGAGTCAAAGCATATATAATTTAATTTCTAATAGCTGTATTTTAAATTCCTTCAGTTAAGTAACTAAACATAAAACTTAATCTATGTACCTTTTGTAATAAACTACAAAAGGTACATAGATTAAGTTTTATGTTTAGTTACTTAACTAACTAAGTTAGTTACTTAACTAAGTCTTCTAAAATTAGAATGAATTATGAGCATACATTTGAGACAAGTACCTTTAGAATACTCCTAGTGATCAGTGACCTACACAGCCATGTCCTTAGCCAAGAGAGTCATGTATTTCCTGGAGTTTTATAACATTTAAGTGCTGTATGTTTGGTGTCTTCTGATACCTAGGCAAGGTGCTGAAATGATTTTTTATAATAAAACAACTAGTATTTTGTCTAACCTGCAGATTAGCATCAGCCTTTTAAAGACAGTATGGGAGCATATGATTGGGGGACTATTTAGGTCAGGGTCATATAAACAAGGGTTTTTATTCAGTGAATACTTATTTACTGTCTCAGTGTGCAAAGCACTGTTGACTGCAAGAGTTACGGAGATAACTTAATATTATCCTTGAGTTTAAGCTAATTATAGCTTAATACAAGAAATAAGAACTAACTACAAGATAAAAGAGAAGTACTCTGTAGAGGTACAAATTTCCATGCCGACAATGCGAGATGTCCTATTAATTCCGTTTGTCATGATACCCTAAGCTGCAAGAAGCCTGCATTTGAAAATGTGTACCCCATTCTTAGCAGCCTTCTCTAGCTTGAGGAGGTGGCAGAGGAGTACCACATCTCTGTCTTTTCCCACCCAACCAACTTCTGGTCTTGTTTCCATCCTGTTTCCTGGCCTGGACAGATAGTTCTAAAGAACTCACTTTGTATACCTGGAATTCCTTGCTAAACTGGACACAGAACGCAGAGGATAAGATAGGTCTTACACTTTTTGTACTTTATGGACAAGACAATGAATGCCTTTGCCAGTCAGCCAAGAGTACCTCATATTTCCTTAGAGAAATTCTTGAAATGAACATGAAGATAATTAAAATTCATGATTTTGACAAAAGCACTTAGGTTATTAACTTGAGTTGACAAGTGAACCTCACATCCATTTACTGTGAAGTTAAAGGTGACAGAAGACTGATGAACACAGGTGACCAAGATCTCAAGAATGATGTCATTTCCTTAGTCAGTCTAAAAGGCACACCGTGAGTTTGCTAGCTACACAAAACTTTCTGCCCTCTTACCCTTCGGTGTCTTCTGCTTCCCTATGATGGCCTATTCTCCCTCATTCCTGTCAGATTTCATTATCATTAATTAGAGGTGCAAAAGAGGGAAAAATTAAAACTAAATAAATAAGCATCAAAACCGGGTTAGGGTAGGCTGAAGGTGGGCTGGTGCAGCAAAGGGAGAGGAGGCTACATTTCCAGCTGGTTATTTGTGGAGATGCCAGGCTTCTAGCTTTTTTTATGTTCTGTATCTTATCTAATATTTTTTTGTTCTCCCAAATGTTTCCATTATTACGTTTCAGAAATTTTTAATAAAAATATTGTATAGTCTTTTCATGTGTGATGAAAACTGTTTTTAAAACAATCTTTTTAAGTCACTGATGCTGACGCTGCCTTGAAGCCATCTGACTACTCTGGGCAGTGGAAAGCAGAAAATGCTGGCCTGGCTTGGTTTTCTCCTGTAGATCCATGCGTGTCCATCGGTCAGGTGCCCTCTGGCCCCAAGTCTACAGTAAGAACATTCCACTGAATTGTTGCTTTTATTATTTTTTTTAAAAAAGATTTTATTGGGGAAGGGTAACAGGACTTTATTGGGGAACAATGTGTACTTACAGGCCTTTTTTTTTCCAAGTCAAGTTGTTGTCCTTTCAATCTTAGTTGTGGAGGGTGCTGTTCAGCTTCAAGTTGTTGTCCCCTCAGTCCCAGCTGTGGAGGGCGCAGCTCAGCCCCAGGTCCAGTTGCCGTTGCCAGCTGCAAGGGGCACAGCCCACCATCACTTGCGGGAGTTGAACTGGCAACCTTGTGGTTGAGAGGACGCATTCCAACCAACTGAGCCATCTGGGAGCTCAGCGGCAGCTCAGTTCAAGGTGCCGTGTTCAATCCCAGTTGCAGGGGGCAGAGCCCACCATCCCTTGCGGGACTCGAGGAGTTGAACCGGCAACCTTGTGGTTGAGAGCCCACTGGCCCATGTGGGAATCGAACCAGTAGCCTTGGGAGCCAGGAGTATGGAGCTCCAACCACCTGAGCCACTGGGCCGGCCCTGAAGTGTCACTTTTAGTTACAGCAGCTTTTTCTCAGAGGGAATGGACCTCTTCTCTGGCAACTGAACCTAACTTTGGACAGGCAAATTATTATATCCAGGGAACACTCTGTTCTTGGCTGTTTTGGGTCAGTGAGCTAACCTTGAAGCAGGGAGAGCTATGCCTGAGCCTCTTCAAAGTCTACTCAGTTGATGTTTTTCCTTGTTTATATATAAGTATATAACTATGGCTGGTATAGTAGCTTATATTGGTTATATTAATTTCAGGTTTACAATATAGTAATTTGACATATTTTGATACCTTACAATGTCATTACCCTACTAATTCTAGTAATCATCTGTCACCATGCAAACTCAACAATATTCCTGATTGTATTCCCTTTTTGGCCCATCTCTCCCATCCCTTCCTTCTGGTAACCATTCCTTTGATCTCTGTTTCTGAGTCTATTTTTGTTTTGTGTTTAGAATCCACATATAAGTGAAGCCATATGGTATTTGTCTTTCTCTACCTGACTTATTTCATTTAGCATAATACTCTCTTGGTCCATCCATGTTGTCAAAAATGGCAAGATTTCATTCTTTTTGTTGCATAATATTCCATTGTGCATATACATATATATGAGTTATATTACTTATAACATATATATGTTATAACATCTTCTTTATCCAGTCATCTATAGATGGGCATCTAGGTTGCTCCATATCTTGACTATTGTAAACAATGCTGCAAGGAACATAGGGGTCTATATATCTTTTCAAATTAGTGTTCTCATTTTCTTTGGATAAATACCCAGAAGTGGATTGCTGGGTTGTATGGTATATCCATTTTCAGTTTTTTGAGGAAACTCCATACTGTTTTCCATAGTGGCTGCACCAATTTGCAGTCACACCAACAGGGCACAAGTGTTCCCTTTTCTCCACAATCTCGCCAACCCACGTTATTTGTTGACTTTTTGATAATAACCATTCTGACTGGTATGAGGTGGTATCTCATTGTGGTTTTGATTTGCATTTGCCTGATGATTACTGATGTTGAGCATCTTTTCATATGTCTGTTGGCCATCTGTATGTCTTTTTTGGAGAAATGTCCTTTCATGTCCTCTGCCCAGTTTTCAATTGGATTATTTTTTTGTTACTGAGTTGTGTGAGTTTCTTACATATTTTGGATCTCAACCCTTATCAGATACATTATTTGTAAATATATTCTCCCATTCAGTGGGTTGCCTTTTCGTTTGTTAAGGATTGCCTTTGCTGTGCAGAAGCTTTTTAGTTTGATGTAGTGCCATGTGTTTATTTTTGCTTTTGTTTCCCTTGCTCAAGGGGACATGTCCAAAAAGATATTACTTAGACTAACGTTAGATAATTTACTTCCTATACTTTCTTCTAGGAATTTTTCTGATTTCAGGCCTTACATTTAAGTCTTTAACCTATTTAGAGTTTATTTTTGTATAGGGTGTAAAAAGAGTGGTCTGAAAATTACTGAGTGATGTTTAAAATTAAGGTATTAAACTTCTATATCTATTGAGCATTCTAAATTCTCCATAATTAACTAGTGTGTCATAAGATAAATCAGAATCATAAATCATAAGATTTATACTCATAAATTATGATTATAAATCTTAATCATATTATCCAATGCAAGGTTAATATTTTACTTTTAACCTTGCACTGGATAACATGGTTTTGTGTTTTCTTGAGCAGAGAAATAACTGGTGTTATAATTTTAGCTCAACTGTTTTACCTGAAAAAAGGTTCACAGAAAAATTAAAACTTAATGTGTCCTGTAACATTTTAATTGAACTGTTCTTATGACTATTTTACATGATATAAGTTATGAAGAAGTCACTGGAACTTAATTCAACTGGAATTCCAAAGGAACTGGCAATTCAACAGAACGTTTATTCTGTAATAAGCCTTGGGTCAGAGGGTACCTATGGATCTTGCATTTCTAACATAGAATGTGTTTTGTACTATAAATTCTTTCATTAAAATATTGGTGTGATGGAAAAATTCATATACTTGGTAGATCAGGTATGAGGATTTCACACACAAGTCTGGCACTCTTGCTCTCACTCTGGTTTATTTTTTTTTCTCCATGGCACTTAATAACTTTAATTATATTAGATAGCTTATCAACTTAATCATGTTTATTCTTCACTTCTTTCTCTCCTTGCTAGAATATAAGCTCCATACAGGTAGAGATCCTTATCTGTCTTTTTTTATTAACGAACTCCAAGCATCTACAGTATGCCTAAAACCTTTTAGGTGTTCAACAAATAGATATTTATTGAATGAATAAATAAGAATGGGGTTTTTTTGTTTTTTGTGTTTTTTTTTGGTTAAATAAAAAGCATCATTGTTCTTACCTGTGCTATAATTTTTTAAATTTTCTTAGGAATAGATATTTAAAATACACTATGGAAAGATGAGTTATTAAAGTACTTATTTCAATTTATACTTTACTGTCCTAGTATTTAAATATTCTGTGATTGTTTTCAATGATATAATCTTGTCTTCTTTATATTTCATGCTAACATTTTAAGAAAAATAATTTATGACAGAATTGACAAATTTATAGACTTCACTTTTCACTCAACAGTTGCTATTTTTATTGATATTAGTCAAGTTCTTTGTTTTCTCCTTTTAGCCCCCATAGTGTCTCTCTCAAAGATACCAATTGTATTTCCTGGAAATAAAAGGTTTTACTTGACAGGATCAAGAGAAATTTCATTGACTATAAGTTGTGCTGCTCTAGAGAAAAATGAGAAATTTATTAATATTCACATTAAAACATACAAACTTTCTAGCCAGTGTTTATTTTAAATCTAATATCCTTAACAATCTGCTTTGAGAAGAGGTGCTTCAAATGGTGCTCCTAAAAATACAATGAAGGTCAAGAAGGTACTATCTTAAACCATAATATGTATAATCTATAAAGAGATATTATGAATTGTTACTCTCTGGTCAAAAAAAAATGCATTTATTTTAGAACTGTCGCTTATTGATACTATACTCATAAATCACAGTGTGTTTCCAAGCATGAGTTTCAATGTCATCTGGCAATATAAAGACTGTAGTTTCCCCTAACTGGAAACCAAATGATTAATAGGTCTGTGGCTGTCTCTGTCCATTCTGACTGCTAGCACAAAAATACTGTGAACTCGGTGGCTTATAACAAACACTTCTCACAGTTTTGGAGGCTGGAAAGTCCACGGTTATGGTGCCTGCCAGCAGATTTGGTGTCTGAGGAGAGGGCTTGCTCTGCCCTAACTCCTGGTGGAAGGAGAAAGGAAGCTTTCTTTGGCCCTTTTGCATAAGAGCACTAATTCCATTTATAAGGGCTCTCTCCTTGTGACCTAATCACCTCCCAAAGGCCTCATCTTCTACTACCACCGCATTGGGGGTTAGGCTTTCAGCATAGGAATTTTGGGGGACACAAGCATTCAGACCATAGCAGTGGCATTGCTGACTATGAGATCAGCTCATTGGGTGTCAATGGCAGGCAGTCCGACTAACATAGCTAATATTTCTTATGTGCTATTATTCCTCTTTCATTTTTATATTATTATTACTTTATTAGGAAACAGAGAGATCTACACCAGTGCAATCTAAATGAAATAAAAGATTGAAAGGAAAAATGTGGCTAGTCAACAAAATAACTGCACTTTCTGACTAATCATTTAACTTGAACTTTTCGGAAATATATGCTTCCTCAAGTGGTACCAGGCCAAGAAGCCTGGTACCACTTGTACATGTTTTTGATGGTTTGCAGTAAAATAAGAAAAACTAAGAGTTCCTTAAATAAACTTTATTGAAGTAATTGCATTATATGTGTCTAGTTTGGTGAGTTTTGAAAAATGTATATACCTGTGTAACCATTATCCCAATCAAGACAGAGCATTTCCATCACCTCAGAAAGTTCCCACAATCCCCTTACAGTCAGTCTTTCTCCACACCCCCATCTCTATTATGTAACCACTAATCTAATATTGCCTGTTCTAGAACTTCATATAACTGGAATTACATAATAATGATGTTTTGTATCTGGCTTCTTTTGCGTACCATATTTTTGAAATATGCCCATGTTTTTGCATGTATCATAGTTTAATGTTATTTCTGGTTTTATTACTGACTAGTATTCATATGTATTTTGCAGTTCATTTATCTAGTCACCTGCTCTGACTATTTGTGTGGAACTATTGGTGTGATTAGATGTTTTTATTTCTTTTAAGTATCTATGAATGGAAGTCCTGGGTCATATGATTAGTTGATGTTTAAAAGAAACTGACAGGTGACTTTCCAAAGTGGTTTTATCATTTCACACTCCCAAGAGCAAAGTTTGAAGTTTCAGAGTTGCTGTACATTCTCTCCAAAACTTGATACGATCAGTCTTAATAATTTTAGCCTTTCTAGTGATAGTTTGTGGTGTCTCATTGTGGTTTTAATTTGGATTTCCCTGATGACTAGTGACTAGTGGAGTTGCACACCTTCATATATGTGTGTGTGTGTGTGTATGATACCCCCATATAACACAACACTTCTATAACATGGTTCAAGAATTGGGGAAAACCCTTGTACAACATGGCATCCTAGAACATGGTTTCACTCTCACACAGTTTGATAATTAGAGAAATCCCTGAACAACACAGCATAATAAGAGCTTTTAAGAGTGAAAAATATCTCATTTGAAATTAGGGAAATTCCCCGAACAACATGGAACGTAATAAGAGCTTTTAAGAGCAAAAGATATCTCATTTGAAATTTTTCATTCGAGCATGGATGTCATATCAGATTTGACTGCAGAATTTTAAAATTTATTAGAATTTTAAATCCATTTTGTTTGTGGAGTATTAAGTTCAGAGGATGAAGATATCTTGTCAAAAAGAAAACGCCCTCGGTTAATGGTGCTTAGTAGTGATGATGGAGAAAACATTATTTAATACATATTAATATGTTACACTTTTGGTAAAAGTTACTTTAATAAAGATATTTTTATTATAGTAGTATGTTTTTTTTAATTTTTGGAAACTAACCCACTTTTTTATACTAGTTCTTTGTTTCATATAGCACGGATTAACATAACACAGCATTTTTAGGAACCTAATAACCATGTTATACGGGGGTTACCCACACACACACATACATACACACACACACACGGTGCCAAAAAATGTATACACATTTTAAGAAAGGAAAACTGTATTAAAATTGTAGTACTCAATAACAATTGAGTTATACAGATAACAAAAGATGAATACAATTACAAGAGGTGCTCAAAGTGGTTACCATCAGCGTCCATCCAGACACTTCTGATTTCAGCGAGCTACTGTTTGAGCAACGTGGACCAAAGTGTCCACTTGTATACTGTCATGTCCAGCGCAACACGGGCAGTGAGAGAACGAGAAGGGGCGGTGAAGGTTTAAGAAAGAAACAGTAATCAAGAAAGTTTTGAAACAGGTGCCATGGGTCTCATAGCCTCAAAGGACTGAGAGCCCCGAATCGAGCCACCTTGTGGCTTTTATTGATGCACATACAAGGAAATAGCATTGTTTTTACTACGGTCTATGAGTCTCATACACCATACCAGAAAACTGGTTCAAACTAATCACCCTTGCCTGTCTAAAGTCTCATGATGTATAAATACTTATTGTTTGTACCTCCCCAGAGGACAAAACCTTTATGTTGAAAACTTACTGAGATGGAAAACTGATGTTATCACTTCCCAAGCAGATTGTGGGAAGGAATACAGCCACAGAGGCAGAAGCTCTCCTTAGAGAGGAGAAGGTGGGGGGCTGTGACCAACCCTGTGAATTCTCCTGGTGGTCCCCACATGACTGTGCTTGTCTTGGGTTGTTCCTTTCTTGAGGAATCTTACCCGTCATTAGCTAGCCAGCCATCCTTTGGGGCCAAACAAGGAGATGGCATACAGGTGAAGCAATGTCCCTGAAAGGAATAGTCTCACAGACTCTTCTCTTTTTATAGGGGTAGGTCCGAGAGGACAGACAGGCATGCTGCTGTGTGACAACAGTATACATTTTTTGGCACTCCTGGTACACATACGAAGGTCTGACAATTAAGTTCGAGAATTTGTTGCAATGATATTGCTAATCTTTTTTGATATCAGTGAGATTATTCATTATGAATTTGTGCCAACTGGACAATTAACCAAGTTTACTATTTGGAAGTGCTGAAAAGGCTGTGTGAAAAAGTTAGACAACCAGAACTTTTCACCAACAATTCATGGCTCTCGCATCATGACAATGCACCAGCTCACATGGCACTGTCTGTGAGGGAGTTTTTTAGCCAGTAAACAAATCACTGTATTGAAACACCCTCCCTACTCACCTGATCTGGCCCCCAGTGACTTCTTTCTTTACCCAAAGGCAAAGGAAATATTGAAAGGAAGAGGTGATGACATTCAGGACATCAAAGGCAACATGATAGCTCTGATGGCCATTTCAAAAAAAGAGTTCCAAAAGTGCTTTGAAGGGTGGACTAGGCGCTGGCATCAATGCATAGCTTCCCAAGGGGAGTACTTCAAAGGTGACTAGTGATATTCAGCAATGAGGTATATAGCACTTGTTCTAGGATGAGTTCATTAACTTAATTGTCATACCCTGTGTAACAATATTTTAGTTTTTGTATGTTTAGTATTTGTTCCATGTGTATTACACATTATTGACAAAACGCTATAGAAAAAATATTATTTTTTTCTTTTACCATGCAGTTAAATTACTAGTCAGTCACATTGGACTTGATTTTACACTTTGTTACAGAAAAATCTCTGGAAATTCCAGCGTTTCTCAAGCCCCTGTTACTTGTGAAGTCAATCTTCAAACTATTTCTTTCTTGCTGATCTTTCAGGACTTGGTTTCAATTTGTTTTAGGGTAGGTTTAAAGTAGGCCCTACTTTATGGCTTGGTCCTTATTTTCAATGTTGGCTTTGCCTTGTGCTGAATGTACATGGTATTAATGAGATGTTAATAAGATCTCGGTACTGCTGCTTTCTTGACAATACAAAAACAGTAAAGCAAAGTGATGTAAACTCTAACCAAAATATTTGCAAGTTACTCTATTAGGTACTAAGTAGTTTTAGGTAACCAGACCTCAGTGTTGGTAGCTTCTGCACCACAAGCCTGTATAGGATGGCTATGCTATGCTTGTTGAGACTTTATTCATCATCCTGGAAAGAAGCTCCTTTTATTTCTAGAATGTCTTTGAAATTAGACTATGAAATTTACTTTATTTTTAATTTTTTTTTTTTGGTGAATGATTTTTTATTTAGTCATTTTTGTTTACAACTAAACCTCTAGGAATCTACAATTAGCTACCTTGCCCATGAGCTTCTCGTAGACACCAGAAAAAGTTTCAACCTGTGCTTCACATTGTTCTGCTATGCTTTGTCCAAATACAATTTTATGACCTGGCTGACATCAGTTTAAACTGGATTCTCTTTCCCACAGTGTCACTTGGGAAGACGAAGTCCTCTAAGATCACATATGCACAGCTATCAGAGTGTAGTTTCCAGACGCTTTTGCCTATTTTTTGTACATATTTTTCGAGTTGGCTTCGGCAGAATTCTCTGAATGTTAGAGACAATGCGCTTCTTCAGTGAACTTTTTCTCCAATTCAAGTACTTACCAGACTTGGTTTTCTGGAAAGATTTCAGTTGAGGAATGGGAACAAGGATCACAGTAGCTTTCTGACCGCCATCAACTTCAATTTCCTTGGCTGCTGTTTTATTCAGCTCCCTTAGCTGGGCCTTAAGGCTCTAATTCATCTCCAGCTCAAGGAGAGCCTAAGAAATGCTCAACTAGAACTCACATGGCTTTTTGCCATTGGGCTTCACAGTCTTCATGTTCCGAACATGTCCTCCTTGTTGAGTACTGGCCTAGGAAGAGAATACTCTATTTTCACAATTTCCTCAGCAATGCATTGGATATGATCAGATATTAAAGTATTAAAAAGACCAGCCAACTAGGTTACATTTCAGTTCATAATCCATTTCATCAACCCTGCCTCTTTAATATTATTCAAATGTATCCTATCCTCTCCACCTTCACTGTCACAATCTCTGTCTAGGATTTTATAATTACTTGCTTGGTTTACTGTCACTGATCTCCTAGCATCCACATAGCAGCTATACAGAGTACAGCAGCATTTTAAAAATGCAAATGTCATCGTTTGGTGTGTAAAATCCTCCTCTGCATTAAGTAGTGGAAATTATTTATAGATGAAAGGAATGAGAGAAGAAGAAGATATATCCTTGAAAGAGAAAAAAAAGCATAACATTCTAAACAGTTGGGTTCTTTATTTACTCCTTGAACCAATCCACTCCTAAGGTTGCAGACTTTGCCTTATAAGCTATATTCTTTGACTCAGTGATTTTCTCCATGTTCTCTGTCCTACTTCATACCTTCTTTCTCTCATCTGAGGGTCTTCCCCATTGACGCATGCCTAAATCTCCCACATGGACTGTCGCTTTCAGATGAACAACTTCCTAGTAGTTTAGTGGGCTTTAAATTTATCTTTCGGAAATACTGCTGTCTGAATTGCCTCCTCCTCCCTAACTGCACCCAGGTGATTGTCTGAGTACATCCTTCAACTACATTCAGCATAGGTTTCCAGAATTAGGTTTTCTGGAAGTTAAAAGGGAAAAAAAAATTACTTTTCTGCATAGTTTGGATAGGGGGTAAAACCCAATTAGGCTAGCAGGTATCTTTTTCCCCCAACCTTTATTGAGTAAATATTTATTGTACATTTACTATGTGCTATTTTTTGGTGTTAGGTATACAACAACAAACAGATTCAATTAGGTTACTATTTCTAGAGTGCCTGTAGTATTCCGAAAGATATGGACCATTACAATAGTGAGAGAAGTACTATGATAAGAAGTATAGAGTGTCATTACAGTACCTAATTGAAACACCTATCTCAGTATATCAGGGAATGTTTCTTGGGAGAATAATTAAAGAATGAGTAGGGGTCAGCCTGGAAGGAGTTGGGGGTGGTGTGGGAAAGAGGGTTCAGGAAAAGTACAGACATTTGAAAATCTAGATGGAAGAGACCTCAGAGCATCTTTGTAGGTTGGATGGATAGAGATTGTCAAGAGATGCAGCAGGAAAGGTAAATGGGGCTAATTCATGAAGGGCCCTGTAATCCATGTAAAGGAGTTTGGGTTTTATCCCAATGCAGCGGTTGTTAAACTTCAATGTGCATTCAGACCATTTGGGAATCTTGTTACAATGTGCAGAGTCTTATTCACTAGGTTTCGAATGGACCTTACTTTTCTGCATTTCTAATCTGAATATTGCTGATACTGAAGGTCCATGGACTATACTTTAAAGTAGCAAGATCCTAAGGGACAAGGTACGGATTTGAGGGATTTCAAACAGAGCATAAAATATGATCAATATCTTGTTCGTGTTCTGGAAAGGTGACCTTGATTTTAGAATACAGGATTAACTGGAGAGGGGTAAGATTAAATACAGGAAGGTTTCTTAGTAGGCCATTTTAGTAATCCTGGTCAGATACAATGAATTTAGTTTATTAAAAAGCATGGAGGATGGAGAGAACTGAGCAGAGATCCAAAGATATTTAGGAGGTAAAAATGAGAATCTTGGAAATAGATTGGACTTCAGAAGTGAGAAAAAGAACAGAAGAATAAAGAAAGATTCCTAGGTTTCTGGTTTGGTCAAATTTATTGCCACTCAATGTGATAAAGGGGGTCTGTGGAAGGATTTTAAAACAGGCAAGCAATATGAGAAGACTATTTTTTTTTCACTATAAAATTAGAAATATCTGCTTATCATCTCTTAATTTAGATATTTAGTATATTTGGTAGGAATATGGAATAAAAGATCAAGAGATTGTTTTTTTCTTCGGTGGTTCAAATGGAGACACTTTTTTCTTGAGTTGTAATACTTGGGACCAATCAATAAAATTAACTGCCCTGAGTTTGGTGTTGTGCACCCAAGGAGCCACTCCCATCCCGACGGGGCTCAGTTCGATGTTCTAGTTGGAACATAGCTAGGTTTCAAATATACCACACTCTGTGGTCACTTTGGATAGAGCAGTTCAGTGGAGTCCTTCAGGCAACAGGAAAAATGACTGGATGACCTGCTACATGAGACTGTCAGTTCTGGTTCTGCTATTCTGTCACAGCTCACATTCTTTCATAGGTAGAATCTGGCTGGACTGAAGGGCAGCTTTGAAGTCTTGCAACAGGCGGAGACGTGCAGCATAAGGGAGGGTGAGGAGGAGGGTTTAGTAACGACCAGATGAAGGCATGCCTGGGAATCAAAATATCTGCACATGAGCCAGCAAAGCCAACTCCTGACCAGCTACCTCAGGCCTAAGCAACCCCTTTAGACAACTTACCCACGTGGAAGGTGTAGCTCTCAAGTGCCAGTGAGTCTGAGGACAAAGGACACTGGAGCAGGACTCATACAGCTTCTGTATTCTTTCTTTTGTCTTACTGAGTCAAACTTACAGATGGTTTCACTCACCAGAAGAATCTTGTAAGATGCCACTATTAGTTTTACAAGTTAACGATGGGATAGAGAATAGGTCTGTAAGGCATCTAATGGTTTCATCTTCCTTTTCCCAGGTCAGTCTGTCCTAAACCATCCTCTACTTCCTTCTGACATCATTCATTTATCTGTCGAACCCTCTCCGAATAAGGCTGATTTTTCACTAATTTTCTCCTATTACGGAGCATTGGATTCAGCATCTGGAGGCTGTAAGCTAATGCAGTTACAGCCAGGAATCTCTTCACAGTTTCTCCTGGTTATCTTTCTGCTCTGACATTGTTCAATTAGACTTTGAGAGGGTAAAGGACTGTGACGAAACATCTAGTTCAAAAGCACTTTAAATATCACTTTCCTGAACCCCCGATATTGAGGTGTTATTTATTTTTTTCTTGTCTCCCTTTATTTTATAAGGTTAATATTTTTTTTGGCAACTCTGTCGTGGTACAGTGGGATACCAATTAAAATTACAACATTGCTGACTAAATATTAAAACAAGCTTTTTTCCAATGATCTCACTTGTGAAAATTCAGTTACCACAGATGGGTTTGTCTTCCATAGATCAATTTTATGGCTACCCAAATGTTTTTATTTTGGAAAAAATGCACGCAATGGAAGTTTCTTAGCGAATATCTAGTGATTGGATTCTGCTATAGTCCCCATATTTCTCTTATGAAGAACTGAGTTTTAGGTGTGTCACTGAGCCAACTATGGGTAGAGCCAGGATAAATCGTTTGCTTACATCAGAGCTTTGTGACTTCTGTCATCATGAGAATCACTTGGGGTGCTCATTAAAAATTTTATCCCTGACTGCATTCCAGAAATGACAGAATTAGAACATTTCGGAGAGAAATCCAGTGTATTAGGGTTCTCCAAAGAAATAAAACTAATATATGTAAGGGTAGGGGGAAGGGATGTATGTATATATGTGGAAATTTATTATGATAAATTGGCTCACGTGACTATGGAGGCTGAAAAGTCCCATAATTTATCACCTGCGAGCTAGAGAACAAGGAAAGCTTGTGGTGTAATTCAATCCGAATCTGAAGACCTGTGAATCAGAGCAACTGATGCTGTAAATCCCAGTCTGAGAGACAGAGATGAGCTGAGATGTCCCAGCTCAATCTGTAAGGCAGAAAAATGGGGCAAAGTCCTCCTTTCTCTACCTTTTGTTCTATTCAGATCCTCAACAGTTTGTATGACTTCAAAGCTGCCCTTCAGTCCAACCAGATTCAACCACTATTGGAGATCTACTTTATTGACTGATTCAAATGCTAATCTCATCTGGAAATATCCTCTCAGACACTCCCAGAACTAATGTTTAATCTAGGCATTTAGTGGCTCAGGCAGGTTGGCATAGAAAATTAACCATCACAAGTCCCCCTTTTGTCAACTTGGCACCCATATGCATCTCCTTAAACTATACTTAATCTCCAAATAAAGATAATAATTCTGCCTATCATGAGACAACTATGCTATGTACAACCAAAAATGTACTAAATCTTTCCCCAGAAGAGGTAAAGTCCTTAAGTTATGTTTATTCTTCTTCGTGATACCCCATAATTTATACAATGTTAAATTAACAATACTAACAAACTATGATATAAAATCAGTACATCTTATGTTCTATGATAAGGAAATAAGAGAGGAAGAAAACGTGTGTGTGTGTGTGTGTGTGTGTGTGTGTGTGTGTGTGTGTATCCATTAGGAATTGTTACCAGGTTGTGATGATTTTTCCTCGGTTCTTATCTTCTTGAGGGAAAGAATTCAGTCGAGAGACACAGTTTTGTGCAAGTATAGAATAGTAAGAAGTTTATTAGTAAAAGCAGATACACTCCAAGATATGGAGCAGACCAATCCCAAGAGGGGAAAGGCCTCTCCTTACATTGTATGTTATTTCTATGGGTAGAATTGCCTCCCCGTCTCGCTTCTCCTTACTTCTTTCTCTCCTGCTGAGATGCCCAGTCCTCCCTTTTCATTCTCCAGGTAGTTTCTTTTCATTTCTTTTTGTGATTTGTTTGAGAAGGTCACTAAAATGGTCCTGATAAGCAGGATGTCTCCCTTTCTTCCCTGGCTTCTAACAGCACATCCCTTTGATTTAGGGGCTTGTGTAAGCCTGGAATCCTGCTGGGCTGGTAAGGCATTGGTGTCCTAACTGAGGCAGCTGCAAGGGGTCTTGACCCAAGGAGAAGCTGCTGCAAGGGGCTTTCTAACTGGGGCTAGGTCTCTCCTTCTCCCGCTTATTTATCTCTATCTACCTGCCCTATCAGAATTGACTCACATGGTTATGAAGACTGAGAAATCTCAGGATCTGCAAGCTGGAGATCCAGGAAAGCCAGTGGTGTAATTCAGTAAGAGTTCCAATGCCTGAGACCTGGGGGAGCCTCTGGAGTGAATCCCAGTCTGAAAGCAGGAAAAGATGAGATGAAAAGTCCCAGCTCAATCAGTGAGGCAGAAAAAAGGGAGGAATTCCTCCTCCTTCTCCTCCTCCTCCTGCCTTTTGTTCTGTTCAGGCCCTCAAAGGATTAGTGGCTCTCAGCCACTTCAGGGAGGCTCATATACTGAGTCCTCTGATTCAAATGCTAATCTTCTCTGGAAACAACCACACAGACACACCTAGACATAGGGTTTCTAGGCGGGAATTCCCGCCTGTTCTCAGGAATTTTTTTCACTTTCCCATCCTGAATCCCAAGATATAAACTGTTTTCTGTTCTCAAAAATGAATCGTTTTCACAAAGTGATGGCCGATATGTCCAACCACCTGTGTTCAAGGAGCCGATTTTCCTGATTTCCTGACCAACTTTTCTCGGTATTTGGGAATGGGAAAGCGAAAAAAATTCCTGAGAACAGGTGGGAATTCCCGCCTGGAAACCCTACGTACAAACAATGTTTAATCTGGGTACTCCTTGGCTTACTCAAAATGATACGTAACACTGACCTTCACACCTAAAAATGTGCATTTTTAAGCGACCTAGATGAGTCTTATGTGCACACATAATCAGGGATTACTGGTTTACATTATTGGTAGGCACCAAATTTGATTTCACAGTGTATCAAAGTTCAGTAAAATGCTATCCCACATTCAAGAAAGTAGAGAAAATTAACGTAGTTGTAAATTCTTTTTTTTATATTAAAGTTTATTGGGGTGACAATTGTTAGTAAAGTTACATAGATTTCAGGTGTACAGTTCTGTATTACATCATCTATAAATCCTATTGCGTGTTCACCACCCAGAGTCAGTTCTCCTTCCATCACCATATATTTGATCCCCTTTACCCTCTTCTACCACCCCCCTCCTCCCTTATGTAAATTCTTAAGAAATGTTTAGACATCTAATCTTGCCAGATTCATTTGGCTACTTTATAAGGGAGTGTCTAAGCAGACATGACAGGACAACCGGAAGTACAATTAGAGAACGTAGTAGGTAAATGTAATTGTAATAATAAATTCGTTATCCTTTTAATTTTTGCCATTTTAGGATTGCTATAATGTGAATTATTGGAAAATATACCAGCAGGTGGTAGCACTGTTTAGCAAATAGACCCCTGAATCACAAAACAAGCAATTGCGAATGAATTTTGGGCTGCAAGTGCAGCAACATTCAAACATGTCATAATATTGGATTGTGATTCAGAAAACCTGAGCCCTGGTCCCAGTTGTATTTCTTGTTGGCCTTGTCACTTTACAAAAATAATTTAATCTCATAGTCTTTAAATAACATTGTTAGTAAAGCTGGAATAATAATAACTATCCTGTTTTGTGTTGTTTTAAGGGTGGAAACAGAATGATTGTGAAATCATTATGGGAATGGTAGAATGCTATGTAATACAAATATCATTTCTCTTTTTCTTTTTTTTCTTGTTGTCCAGGCATTTATTTTAAGATGTTTTCTTACTTACAACAATGGTGGTCCTCGTGGTAGACCTTAAAAGGATGATAATCAAATGTTAAATGATTTCCCATTGTTCATAGGTTCAACTGTTTCTTGACCATTTTCAGTTCTAGTTCATTTCCATGTGGTGTGAGATGCCAAAATCCCACATTTTTAGGGTCTGAAGAAAAGGAGCTCTAGCCTCTGAATACTTTTTCATGCATAACCGTTGCTTGCCTGATCTTTGCACACTTGTGGATTAAAGAGGTGAAGTCCAAGAGAAACTAAATAATTTACAGGATTTTTTTTTTTTTAAGGAAATAGCATCTATATGCCCTGGCATATTTAAAGTATAAGAAACATGGTCAGCCAACAGTTTACCTTTACTAAGTATTTACTGTGTGCAGAGAAGTATACTAACTCTTGAAAAGATTCAAAGATATAGAACCCAGAGGCACTTAAAAATGAACTTACATTCTTTGTTCTTGTTTTTTCGTTTTTTCATTTTAGAGATATTTACTGATCATGTTCAATAGACCTGGCACTTGACTAGGTGCTGGGAATTCAAAACATGTGTAATATTTAAAATTGTAGACCACCTATAAACAAAGCAAACAGATATAGTAACAAAGCCAAAGGCAAGAGCAATGAAAGGGAATGCACAGCTGCGTGGCTGTTTAGATTAAAGCTACCATATTTCCCTGAAAGTAAAACCTAGCCGGACCATCGGCTCTAATGTGTCTTTTGGAGCAAAAATTAATATAAGACCCTGTATTATATTAATTATATTATATAAGACCCGGTCTTATATTATAGTAAAATAAGACCGGGTCTTACATTAATTTTTGCTCCAAAAGATGCATTAGAGTTGATTGTCCAGCTAGGTCTGATTTTTGGGGAAACACAATATATTTTTTCTTCTGGGAAAGAACCGGTAAGAAGATAAAAAGCATAAGGCAGAAGTGTCCAAGATCAAATATGGACATTTCACCAGGGATTATTCTGCTGACTTGCAAAGTGTTCATTGAAACCAACTGCTATAGGGTGGTCGAAGGTAGTAGGAAGAAAAGGAAAAAGAAAAATCACATAAGTATATTCCAAGAAAGAAGATCCTTTGAGGTGATAGAACATAAGAGAAAGTGATAAACTTACCACCTTCACAGCAAACCAAACTGTTTACATGAACTTGGAAGAGCAATTATCCCTTCCTGTACAGGGTTTCCCTCGTGTCCTTGAAGTCCCATCCTCCTTAAACAATGTCATGAATAAAATTAAATGATAATTCCTGACACTAACACATTATAACTAATTTAGTATCTGGCCTAGGTCATGTAAAGTAATGTCAAATAGCAGGTACCTTATATTCTATTAAATTCTTGTCTTCTTTAGAAAAACTTAGTTTCTCTGGGTTTTCCACATAAAGAGAATGGAATGTCTCTCTGGAACAAGTTGACCACCCATCAAACATGTAAAAAGTGGGATAGTAAAATCCCTTTCAGAGACTGGGAAGACCTCCTTTAGATTCTATCCCCATAACTGTCAGCAACTATCCTCAACATTGGAATAAAATGCCAATATTGGATTACTATGCAGTGCATACTCTTTTGTATCTGATTTTTCACTTAGCATCATGTTTTAAGACTCATCTTTGTTGTTGCATGTATCAGTAATTGTTCCTTTTTTTCTTTATGGACTAAACTCTGTACTTTGTTTGAAATTCATTAGTGTTTCTCTAATGCCTTTTTCCAGGATCCAATCCAAAATATCATGTTACATTTAGTTGTTACAGCCCAAAGGGGTCTAGAAAGACGTAACTGTTTCTCAATCTTGTTTTTTATAACCTTGACATTTTTGAGAAGTACTGGTCAGGTATTTGGTTATTTTAAACAATGTCTGTCATTTTGGTTTGTCTGATGGTTTTCTCATGGTTAGAGTAGGGCTAAGGGTTTTTCAGAGTATAACCACAGAGGTGAAGTGATTCTCAAACCATCATATCAAATGGATATTGCTGTCAACATGACTTATCACTGATGTTAATTTTGATCACCTGGCTAAGGTAGTGTGTTTCAGTTTTGCATGCTAAAAAAGTCCCTTTCCCCACTTTCCATACTGCATTCTGGAAACAAGTCACGAAGTGTAGCCCATATTTAAGGTTGAGGAGTTGTGCTCCATCTCTTTAAAGGGAAAACTCATCTATTAAATTACTTGGAAATGTTCTGTACAGGAGATTTGTCTCTTATCCCCCATTTATTTATTTATATAATCATTTATTATATCAGTATTAACTCATGTATATTTATTTTACACTTGGAGTTATCCTCCAATATAATGTTATGGATTAGATTGGTCAAATTGTTCCAGCTTTGGCAATTGGGAACCCATTTACTTGAAGAGAATGCATTCAGTCTTTCACTACTAATTATGATGATACCTATAGATGTTTTATAGAGTGTTTTATCATGTTGTAAAAGTTCTCTTTTATTTCTAATTTGTTGAGATTTCATAACTTGCAACAGATATTGGCTTTTGTCAAATACTTTTGTGAATCAATTGAAATGATATTTTTTTCTTTTTAGTTTGCAAATATTATAAATTTATTGAGGTAATATTATAAAATTACCTCTGAGTGTTAAATCAGCCTGACATTCTTGGAAGACTCCACTTGGTCATGATTGTTATCCTTTTTTCATATTGCTTGATTTGTTGAAAATTTGTTTAGAATTTTTGAATTATGTTCATGAGGGAGATTGGTCTGTCATTTTCCTAACCGTGTCTTTGTCTGATATTGGGATCAGGGCTTCATAGACTAAGATGGAAAGTACTCTCTCCTCTTCATTTTTTGAAAGATATTTTTATAGAATTTGGTATTAATTCTTCCTTAAGTGTTTAGTAGAATTCATCATTAAAACAACCTGGGTGTAGAATTTTCAATGTAGGAAGATTCTTTTAATTATGAATTGAATTTCTTCAATATATATAAGGCTATTCAGGTTATCTATTTCATGTTCAGTGAGATTTGGTATATATTTCAAGGAGTTTGTCCATTTTATCTAACTTTTTAATTTATTTCCATAAAGTTTTTCATAGTATTTCCTTATCCTTTTAATATCTGTAGAATCTACATTGATGCCATATCTCTCATTTCTGATATTGGTAAATGTCTCTAATTTTTTTCTTGCTCAGTCTAACCAAATGTTTATCAATTTCATTGAACTTTTCAAAGAACCAGATTAGTCGATTTTTCTCTATTCTTTCTAGTCTATTTCATTGACTCCCCCCCTTCCCCCCCACCGTTGCTAACCCGCTAATACTCATTCTTTTCTTTAGTCTTCCCAATTTGGGTTTAATTGGCCTTGTTTATCTAGTCTTTAGCTGAAAACTCAAGTCACTGATTTCACACCTCATTCTCTAATGTAGTCATTTACTGCTATAAAGTTTCAAGTACAGTTTTAACAGCATGTCGCAGACTTTGGTATGTTGTCTTTTTATGTTCATTTAGAGAAAAAACTTTAATTCTCTTTTGATTTCTGCTCTAAACTATGGATTATTTAGAAGTGTTACATACCATATGGCTTACATACCATAAAATCTCCCATTTTAAGGATACAAGTCAATGATTTTTTGTAAGTTTACAGAGATATGCAACTATCACCACAATCTAGTTTGACACCTACAAAGATTCCCGATGCTCCTTGGCAGTAAAT
This sequence comes from Rhinolophus sinicus, assembly GCF_057876585.1. Lineage (NCBI taxonomy): Eukaryota > Metazoa > Chordata > Mammalia > Chiroptera > Rhinolophidae > Rhinolophus > Rhinolophus sinicus. The sequence continues at coordinate 89,351,564 of NC_142503.1, forward strand.
CCAGTTCTCACTCCCAGCTCCAGTCAATCACTAATCTACATTCTATCTCTCTAGAGTTGCCTTATCTGGGTATTTCATATTAATGGAAACATAATGGGTTATTTAGAGGTATGTTTAATTTAAAGGTTTATTTAATTTCTACTTCATGAACTCCTCAAATTGCCTTCTGTTGTTATTTTTTTTTTAATTATGTGCTTTGTATGATTTTAATCCTTTTAAATTTATGGAGCCATGTCTTATGGCCTAGGATATAGTTTATTCTAGAGAATGTTTCATTTGTACCTGCAAGAAATGTGTGTGCTGCTGTGTGGTGGATGGAGTGTTTGAGAGATGTCAGGTCAGATGAGTTAATAGTGTTTTTCAAGTCTTCTGTATCCCTGCTGGTTTTCTGTCTAGTTGCTCTTTCCATTACTGAGAGTTTAGTGTTGAAATCTCCAGTAGTTAATCATGGAAATCTCTATTTCTCCCTTCAATTCTGTCTTTATTATTTTTAAATCATGTATTTTGGAGTAATATTGTTAGGTACACATATATGCATATTTATGTATTTTATATTTTCCTGTTGAATTATTTTTTGGTCTGAAAGTATATATTTTTTCCTGATACTGGTATAGTCTTTCCAGCTCTCTTATGGTTACTGTTTGCCTGATTTAGTTTTCCCCATTCTTTTTTTCAGCCTCTTTGTGTCATTCAAACTAAAGTTTCTTATTGATAAAATATTGTTGTATCATTTATACATATAATTTTATCAATCTCTACCTTTTAATCAGAGTGTTCAATCCATTTGCATTTAGTATAATTATTGATATGATGGAATTTACATCAGCTATTTTGCTGTTTACTATCCCTCGTTTACTGCCTTTTTTAGTTTTACATAGATTTTTGTTAGGGTATCTTTTTAATTCCTTTAACATTTTTTTTGGAGTGTTTTTTTGTTTTTGTTTTTATGGTTCCTTGGAGATTGCAATATATATCTTAATTTAAAATAATCTGCTTCAAATTAATGCTAACTTAATTCCAACAAAATAAACTTTGCTTTAATTTGGCCCCCTCCTCTCTCTTATCCTTTGTGCTATTATTGTCATAGATATTATATCCTTAAATATTATATGATACAAGTTATAAAACACCTTTAGGATTGTTTTATATACTTTTACGTCAGTCAAGAGAAGAAAAGAGAAAAATATATTCATACTTCCTTTTGTATTTAAGTAATTACCATTACTGGTGCTCTTTATTTCTTCATGTGGATTTAAGTTACTGTCTGATGTCATTTCCTTTTAGCCTGAAGGCTTTCCTTCAGTATTTCTTGTAAGGCAGGTTTGCTAGCAATGAATTCTTTCAGTCTTTGATTGTTTGGAAATGTCTATAGTTCTCCTTTATTTTTGAAGAGTAGTTTGAATGAAGAATTCTTGATTATCTTCTTTTTTATATCATCTAGGCCTTAATTTTGCTAAGAGGATCGGGCCTATTCTCACAAGTAGTCCACAATATTCTTCTATTGAACGTTAACAATTTCACAGAACACCAGCATCAGAACTGCATTGTGAACTACAGTGCAGTACAATGTTTATATTTGGGAGTATCTTTCTCATTCTGCTCATAGACTGTCATTGCTAAGGAAGAGCAGGAAAAAAGTGGGGTAGGATGTGGACTTGAGTACATTTGTGTTTCTGGAGTTGAGATTCCGAATACCTAGATAAATAGATATAAGTATAGGTGCAGTTACAGGTATGTTCACATCTTGTTCTTGTGTTCATTTTCCTTGGCAAAGGCAGTCTACTAGGATGGGAACAATAATTTCAGATACTGTAAACTTTATATCACAGTATACCTCTTCAACTATGTGAAAGAAAAATTTGATATGCAAAAAACATCAAGTGGTAAATAACTAAAATAGGGCCATTGAAACCATGCTTCTAGAACTGTATAGGTTAAATAGACCTTTGAAAACTTGCACTGGGAATAAATCTCATTCACAGCATGGTTTTTATGAGAATAAATTCCAAGGGCTTAAAATATAGCCCTTTCATAATCTAGAGCCTGCCTGCCTATGGTCTTCTCTCCCAGAGAACAAGATTTGGCTACAAGGAACCTTTTCACCCTGCTTGGAGCTTAGTGTAGCTATGGAGTCAAGTTACTTAAAAAGTAAAGAAAGAGAACGTGAGCTGCAGGATGGCATATAGAATGCTACCCGGGCACCTTACAAACACGAGACCGTACTGAATTTGAAAAGACGCTGAGACTTCCATTTTCTTTTCTCCTGACCTTCTGATAAGAAACTGCCCTGTTCCTTTTAGGGGATGTTTGATCACACTCAGCAAGAATGACCCCTTATAGACCTAACTAGGAACAATGGTCAGCTGACTAAATTTCACAGGCAATTCATCCAGCCCTTCCTTCTACTTTATTTCGTTTTTCAGTTATAGTTGACATTCAATATTATTTTATATTAGTTTTAGGTGTATTGCATAGTGGTTAGATATTTATATAATTTATGCAGTGATCCCCCCATTAGTCTAGTACCCACCTGTGTCTATATATAGTTGTTGCAACATTATTGACTATATTCTCTATGCTGTACTTCACATCCCTGTGACTATTTTGTAACTACCAATGACTTGCTTCTATTTCTGATGCATGATTTTCCTCCCTAACTGCCAGTTCCTGGAGGCTGAGAAAAGTTTGCAGTTTTCAGTATGTGTTGATAGTCCCTAGAAATGTATCTTGGATAACACATTTCCCTAATTCTAACTTGTGTATATTAGCCCTTTAACACATAGGAGGAAGTGAAGACAAATTTCCATTTACGTTATGGGTGTTTCTCACTCTCACTTATCAGGAAGTCAAGACTATATCCTAAATTTTTAAAAGCTTTTTAATATGTTTCTTCCTAATATTAAATAAAGTACTAAGTCAAAAATCATCTTTTAGCAAAAAAAAAAAGAAAAAAGAAAAAAATCAAGTGCTTCTATCATACATACTCTTTGCTACTGTGTTCCCCCGAAAATAAGACCTAGCTGGACCATCAGCTCTAATGGGTCTTTTGGAGGAAAAATTAATATAAGACCCAGTGTTACATTACATTATATTATATTGTATTATATTATATTAGACCGGGTCTTATATTAGAATAAGACCCGGTCTTATATTAATTTTTGCTCCAAACTATGCATTAGTGCTGATGGTCCAGCTAGGTCTTATTTTTGGGGAAACACGGTATATAAAAAATATTAAAAGAATTGAAATACATATGATTCTCACTTGATTGCAGCATGCAGGCTCAGACAACACGCTCATGGTCTAGCTGCTTCAGAGGACAGAGGTGTCTGCATCTCCAGGCTTTATGGTTTCAGACTTACTTGGAGAGGCTGTTCTAGTTTACTGTAGATTTTTCAGACTCTGCCCTTCCACAGTCCTGGCATAAAGTGGTGGTAGATCCTGTTATTACCAACCAGCTTAATCATATTCCCCCGTGCATACCATTGCTTTCAGCAAGCAAATAAAATCCACTCCAGATTTTCAAGCATTACCGAGTTCCTATGTTTACCTAAGAGATCATTCTCTTAAATGAGTGTTTTAAACGAATTCACTTCCTCTTTCCCTTATATACAATCTAAAGCTGTCTCGCCTATGAAACCATGTTTTCCAGTCCCTCACTGAGAAATTTTTTTTTAAGTTTTAGTCTCCAGAAAGATTTTGCTCAGTAGCTGTTTGGATGCTAGGTTCATCAGCCCCATGCATATTTCTATTGCCCAGCTAACCTTGACCTGTCTGCCCAGCTCATCTTCTCATTTAAATTGATGTCTCCTCTTCCCAAGAATACTCACCTTTATAAACATGTTTTATCTCAAGTGCACTCCAAACAACTTCCCCTGAACATGCAAATTAGAAACCTTGTTCATAGAGGACTATAGAAAGAATTATTTTTGGTAAAACGTATACGCTAGGAACTCTCCTATGATGTACAGTCATACTCTTGCGTTCCCTCTTCTTTCTTTAAAACCAATCACACAAACAAATCCTTATCTTAAAATTTGCCTAAAAATACAAGCAGAAAATGAACCTGAATGAAGGGTGTCGTAGGCAGAATCATGGCCCCGCAAAATGTCCGCATCCTAATCCTTGGAGTCCGTAAATATTGTACTTTACTTGGCAAAATGGATTTTGCATGTGTGACTAAATTAAAGGCATTGAGATGGGGAGATGATCCCGGATAATTCAGGTCCACCCGTTGTAATCACCAGGGTCCTCCTAAATGAAACAGGGAGACAGGAGATTGAGTGTCAGTCACAGACAGAGTTGAAGATGCTGCCAACCTTGAAGATGAAGGAAGAGCCACAAGCTAAAGAATGCAGGTGGCCTCAAGAAATTGAAAAAGACAAGGAAGCAGGTTCTCCCCTAGAGACTCTAGAAAGGAATGAAGAAGCCTCAGTGACATCTTGATTTTAGCCCATTGAGACCTGTGTCAGACTTCTGACCTCCAGAAATATAGAATGGTAGATTTGTGTTGTCTTAAGCCACTAAGTTTACGGTAACTTTTATATCAAAGAAAACTAATTAAAAGGGGTAAGGGGACTTTAGAATTCTTTACAAGGAGTATGATTGTAGTGTGAATATTTTAATTCTAAAAATATCACAGAAGCTGTCTGCCATATAACATTATGTATGTACATATATGTATGTACCTATATTATATATAATATCTAATAGCACACATATATGTATAGAAGTGTAGATATATATATATATATATGCTATAATTATAATTTTCTCAAAATATTTGAGATGTTGGAAAATACTACTTTAAATGTGTTGAGATGATTACCTGTCTTGGTTTCAGAATCCTTTCCAGCCAGCAAAATAAATAAAATATAAAGCATATTTATATACACTGTTTACTTACAGCCCTATCACCCGTGTCTAAAGGTCTACACCAGGTATCCTGTTCGGTTCTGCAGCTGTTAGAATTTACCAGCCATTGTACAAACACTTGGAGTTAGAATAACTTTCAAAAGTAATAATTCATGTATTTTCATAGTCTGAAAATTATTTCTAAAACTTTACTTCACATAGATAAACTAATAACATAAAAATTCAGAAGCTCTTTAATGATAAATGTTAGGTGGTTTTTTAAGTCAAGGAATGTTGATTGAATTAATATTTAATTAGGATTTATGTAATTTGTTGTGAAAGTCGCTGTTTTTAGTGAGCTCAAGCACTCATTTATGTTCCTAATCTCTTTTGTTGTTTTTTCTTAGCTTTCTTTCCAAACTATTAATAAAATGTCATTAAATGTTCATTTTGGGTAAAATTGGTAATAACTTTGTAAATCCCGGTCACTGTCAAATGCACCATGAAATGTATTAATGCTGGTGAAATAAGTTTGTTTATAATACCATTATCTTACTGATATAATAATAATAATGATATGAGTAAATGTTTTGTCTATAATGCAGACATAATTTAGGAATTATTATTTTTATAAAAATAACACTTGCTCATCATAAAATTTAAATAAAATGAAAGAGCACAAAGAAGACAGCAAAACAAGTTATTTCAAACATCGTCCTGTTGCATATATATTCGGGTAGAAAGAAATAGAAAAACTATAACAATGAAATTAGATTACAGATGATATTTTCAATAAATTTTTAAATTTTATTTCACTTTAATAGATAAACAATTGAAATTGAAACAAAGGCTGATGTTTGGTAATTGTTATTAATTACCAAAGGTTATTAATTTTAAAAGTGTTTTAAGGTCATGAAAAATGGAGAACACTCAGGTTGGAGTTAACTTTCCAAGTCCATGTTTCATGTGTTGACAGTTTTAATGTGTTTGTTGTCATAAAAGATGACAAAAATGTTCTTGTACTTCTGTCTTTTGCCTGTGGCAGACAGACTCTAAGGTAATTCCCACTTCTGCCCACCTCCTGGTACTCTTGCCCTTGTGTAACCCCCTCTTTTTTGAGTATGGACTTGACCTTTGACTTGGATCTAACCAACAGAATGCAACAAAGGTGATAGGATGCTACCTCTATGATTACATTACATAAGATTTTAATGTCCATCTTGGCAGGACTGAGTTCCTAGCTAGCTATTGACCTTCAGAGCTGCCTTCAGTTTCTTCCTCCTGGGTTTTCTTTTATAGGACAGCTCAAAAATTGCTTTTTGAGTCATCAAAGCTCATCTAAAAGGAGAGAGTTTTAGTAAGATGAACAAATTATCTCACTTGTAGGTGTTGTTTTTTTCCTAAGAAATAAATGAAACTGACTTATAAATAAATGAAACTGTCTCATTCCATCCACAAAATTCACCCAATTACTTACCCTCTGAGTTGGAGGTTGGAGATGAGTAGGGAGTCTGGGTAAGGGGGGTGGGGAGTTCAGAGGTTGGTTAGACTTTACATGCTACTTGGCAGGCAAGCTACCTACAACCAGGAATTGTGTTATTTTTCAGACTTATCTCTTAAAGCCATCAGTCATTTGAAGCAACTTCCTGGTTACCTGAGAATTTTCTTGTGTTTTTGAAGAATCTGCATTTAAAATCCTTTGTTAGTTCTTAATTCCAGTAGTCATAGTGATTTAACTTCAAACACTGAAAGATTTATCTGCTTAATACTGGAACTTAATTTGTGTAGTTAACATCTGAAAGTTTTGCCTGACCTACATCCTTTTTCCTTTTGTGAGCTTAGCCTGTAAAATTCCACTTCATTTCTGTTGGGCTGTCAATCATGTGGCCCCATGTCCCCTGCTAGAGGGATGGGAGCATGAGCCAGTGTGATCGAGCCATGATGGTGACTAGACCAGGGATATTTGTATGCTCAGGAAAGACCAGAGTCATTTTGGGAATTGCTATAAATATTGGGGAAGATATTGGACAACACACTGGAACAAAGACAGCATGCTGGAAAAGAGAAATAAAGGTTCTAAGTTAGCACATGTGGAGTCTGCGGAGTGGAAGAGATAGTGCTAAAGGACTTTTATAGAGAAAAGTTACAAACTGGAGGGGTCAGAGAAAGTGTTGTGGCAAGGGGAGATTTGAGGACAGGTAGGATTTAGATGGATGAAGAGAAATCAAGAGTTTGTGTGCAGTGGATAAGGGGATTTGGAGGAAGGAGGAAGGTCATGGTAGGTCGTAGTGCTCCAGGAATCCTAGCAGTGCAATTGAACTGGACAGCAGTAGGCAAAGCCCCGAGCGAGGCCGCATGATGAAATGTGGCTGGGTTACAGGGGCACAAATGCCTCCTTGCAACTCAGAACTCCCTACCACACATGCGAGGGAGCATGTTCCTGACAATCCAAGCTTGCAAGCATATCAGCAAATCAGTTTAGTCAGGGGTCAGTTTACAAATAAAAACCAGGGATGTTTTCTCTGCTTGGAATTAGATGTTGGTTTTGACTTGTTCAGTAATAATTTATTTTCTTCGTAGACACTATCTATTCCAAGTAATATTTTAGCAAGCAAGGGAGGCTGTGTAGGCAGATGGAGAGGAGTGAAGAAGTCAAGGTGGTAGGAAAAGGCCTACTAAACAGTGCCAAGAGCAAATGTGCTTTGGATTCAATTGAGGCGTGTGTTGTAAGAAAAGCACTTTCAGAGAATGAGCTTAAAACCAGTGATATTATGCAGATAGGAATCCAACTGGGATTCAGAATTTCCAAGAGATTGACAACCTAATGATAATGGAAAGAACCAGAGTCTCCTCCCTACAAAAACATCACTAGTATCCGAGTTCAGTCAGGAAAATCAAAGTGACAGGGTGCTGCTTCAGCATTTTTATTCATTCTTAACAAAATGGGAATCTTACCAGTAAGTTTCAAGGCATGATTGATAAAAATGAGGAAAAGCATTTGTCATAAATTATTTGCATTCTGTTGTAACAAAACCATATATGTGCTCGGCTTCTGTGCTTTATGGTTGTGGTGCTGAAACTTTTATACTTCTTGCCTTATACCTATTGTTAAACAATAGAACTTTGGCTGGGAATGGAGAAGACTGAAGCCTAGGTAGTAGCGTCTTTAATCTGAGGTTACGTAGTTTCCTTGTGGCAATCCTGAAATGGAAAGTTGTGTGCTAGAACTTTCATTGAGTATACTTTAGGAACTTGATAGAGAATAAGCTACTTATTTCCAGTTTACATATATAGTATTTAGGATAGCAAAGTAATGTTTACAAACTTCTTAGTCTGTTGAAAGACATCATCGAGAATATTTGTCATTAAAGATGTTTGTGTTAGAGAAGAGCTCAGTAATTGGCTCACCTTTTGGAAGATGACCATTCATCTTCCAAAGTATAAGAAAGAAAATAAGAACTCTGAACATAGGCTTCATTCAGGGAATTCGGATTCATTCAGCAACACATACCTCTTGCTGCTGTTGGTTTAAATATTTGCGAGGTGAACTTGAACAAGGTCATCAGTGACATCCCTCACATCAGTGACACGTTAGAGACTGTCAACCTTTTTCTGTAAAAGGCCAGAATAAATACTTTAGGCTTTCTGGATGGGCTGGATGGTATCTGTCACAATGATTCAACTCTGATGTTGTAGCCCAAGAGCAGCCATAGACAGTAAGTAAGTGAACTGGTGTGACGGTGACCAATAAAACTTTACAAAGACAGGTAGTGGGCCTGTTTTGAAAGAACTTTAAATAGGGACTTAAGTGAAAAAAACAGAATTGGATAGTTAAGAGTTTTAGGCCATACTTTCCATGATACTTTTCTTGGTGCTAAATTAGTATGATTTTGTAAAAATGTCTATGAATTAATTATAGTATTTAGAAAAAGCAACTCCATTGGAATTAATATTTGCAAAAGGATAAAACTCTTTTCAATTTTTAAACTGCTTATTTCTTAGCCAGAAAGAGTGATTTTCTAGAATATGGATAATATGTTAGCTTTTGCAGTTTCTGCAAATCCTAGTAATACGTTAATTTTTTTTTTTTTTAGTTTAAAATTGTAGGACAAGCCTTCACTACAAATTTGGCATATTTTCCTGTATTCTCAATGGAAATTTGGGGATGGGAGGAGTGGGAAAAGACATGAGGAAAAGAAGGAAAGGAATCACTGACATTGTTTAATGCCTTTGCTGTTTTTGAGAATTTCAAGTAAAACACACGTTCCACTCACTGTATCTGTAAGTGGTAAAAGGTGGGTATGGACAGTGAGGAGATGTGAGGGATGAAGAGGAAGGAAGGGGAAGAAACATTTTTTAGTGCATTTATGTCTTAGGCATTGTCTTAGAGTTTTTTGAACCTTAAAAGCAACATTACAAGGTTGATAATTTTGTCTCCGTATTTGCAGCTGAGCAAACTGAAGCTCAGAGACGTTAATGTTAGTAAGTAGCTGAGCCAGTACTGAAACATGAGCCATAAAATTACAAAGCCCAAACTCCATCTACAGTACTGCAATGTACAGATGTGATTCACTAAGGCAGTGGGATGTCCCGGGAAGAAATCAGCATCGTGAGAAGTCTGATGGTGGCTTTCGTCTGTAGCCTGCATAGGCTCCAGCAGATGCACGGCTTCCCTAGTCTGAAAGGAGTGATGTGATTCAGGAATTGCAGAAGCCATCTAGTGGCACTCACCTATCTGAGGCAAGGTGGATGTAATTACTTCGAGTGCTTTGACCCACAGATATCTGCAGGTGGCTAATAAATCCTGGGGTACAAATGGTGAGGTAGATAAATGACTAATTTGGATGTGACTTGGCTTGTCTGACAAGAAAAAAAAAGGATGAATAAAAACTTGGTGAGCGACACGTGTCCCATTTGGGAGACCACCTCAGGGATGATGTAGATGCCTGATCTCTGCACTGTACACCTGAAGCTGAACAATAATGAATGCCAACTATAATTTTATATATATATATATATATATATATATATATATATATATATATATATATATATGTGTATATATATATATGTATGTATATATATGTATATATGTATGTATATGGTTACAGGAAGCGGAGTACAGCATTAGGAATAGAGACAGTGGAAATGTAATGGCTCTGTGCGATGTCAGAGGGATAGTGGATCGGGGGAGGGGGGCTCACACAGTGTGAGGGATATAAATGATAAACGTCTAAGTATTGCTTTGTCTTGTGCACCTGAAACTAATAATAATAAAAAAAGAATCTAAAAATAAACAAGAAAAGAAACTTGGTGAGCAGAAGGCTGATGTCAGCCACTGCAATGAAAACAATCATGGCTCTTCATTCAGTTTCCAGATCAAAGCCAGTTCGCTGACCTAGAACCACTGATTGAAGGTCCTTCTGGAGCGACCCTGCAAAACCTCAAGTACGAGGTGTGATCAAACAATACGGTGAATGTTTAAATTTTAAAAAAAATTATTACAGTGAAAGACACATTGCCGTTAATAACTCCCAAAATACTCCTCGCTTCAAACACACTTATCTCATCGTTCTTGGCACTTTCTGAAGCAGTTCTCGAAGTCCTCTTTCATGAGTGTCTTTAGTTGCACTGTCGTAACTGCCTCCAAGTCCTGAATCGATTCAAAGCATTTACCTTTCATGGTCATTTTGACTTTGGGGAAGAGCCAGAAGTTGTACGGTTGCCAAATCCATTGAATAAGATGGATGAGGACACACCGTTATGTTTTTGACAGAAATTGCTATACCAGAAACGATGTGTGAGATGGAGCCTTTCCTTTGTGATAAAAAAAATACAGTGAATGCTGCTGCTGAGTGCCATCCAACAGAAAGGCAGGGATCTTCAATAAGGGAAGTGGCGCATCCAACCTTAGTAACAGTGTGTGACAAGTTTCAGCTTGTTCGGTGTAATCAGTTGGGTGTGAGCTGCAGTTGACAGAAAGAGTGTTTTAAAGTGTGGCGTAAACCATCCTCCATCATGGCAACACTCCGTGTCTCACATTGCTTCTGGAATTTCTTTATTCCAATGGTCTGAGTGGTGCCAGAGTTCATTTACAGCTAGCACCAACATGGTGTTCAGTTTCTGATCTGGAAACTAGACTCAATTTGTGATCTGGAAACTAGACTCTCTTTTAGTTGATCATCTGGAAACAGAGTGACCTCATATCCCACTTTGCCTGGGATAATTCTAGTATATGCCAGATACCCCAGACTAATTATTAGTAGTGGATCTAGTAAGACTCAGATTATGATATGAAGTTGCCATTGCATAGTCATTTGGTATTTAATGGCCAGGTCCTTAGTCTTTATCAAGGTCCAATAATATTCCAGGAGCTACTTTTGCCTGTGCCCTTTGCCTGGATGAAGAAGTGGCATGAGTTATAGATATATATGGGCACCTGAAAGTGACTAGTGGCTTGGCTGGTTGGTCAAGATCCTTGAAGGAGTAAAACTGGAAGTTCAGAGTCTAAGATAGCTAGGAAATGAGATTGTGGATGGTCTTATAGGAGTGGTGTCAAGATGTGGATTTTTGTGCCTTGTGTTAATGTCTAACCAAAAGCCTCCACTACAGAGAAGTCATCAATAAACGGACAGACGGAATGACTTGTTCTGTGAGATCAGCCACACTTGCACTGGGCTACTCCAGTCCTGGTGCAGTGTCCTGCCCAGTACTTGATGCGTGTGGTGGCTAATAGCAAGGACTCCCTCTTACCAACATTGAACTAGCAACTGCCAGTGTATTAAGTGACAAAGACCAGTCCTGATCCCTGAATATAGCACTGTCCTTCAAGGGCTTATCCCATCCACTTAGTGACAAGTTGATTATGTCTGATCTTTTATCATTGAGGGGGCAACAATTCATCCTTCTAAGAATATGCATTTTTCTTCCCTGCCCACAGTGCTTCTGCAAGCTCAACTTCTCCAGGATTTAGAGTGCCTGCTCCATTGTCATGGGTATTCTATACAATATTGTCTCAGACAAAGAAACATATTTTATATCAAGCTGTGTGATAATTGGCCCATAACTAGGAAATATACTTATCTTTCCATATACCTCATGACCTAGAAGCAGAATGGTGGAATAGCCGGTTATAGGCTTAGGTAAGAAACTAGCTTGAGGACAAAATTCTGATGGTTTGGATTGCTTTCCTGCAGGCTGTGGTATGTGCCCTGACCCAATTGCCAAATGATAGTGGTGTTTTCCATTGACTGGAATATGTTGCTTTGGGAGCTGAAGAGGTAGTAGCAAGATTGGCTCTTCTCACTATCACTGCACTTGCAATCAGACATTTCTGGATTCCTAGAAGAACGCTTCTATCAGAGGATGTAGTGAGGGTTCTACTGAACTTGCAGGTATGACTACCACCTGGACACTTTAAACTTCTCATGCCAATGGACCATCAGACCAAGAAAGGAGTTAGCACATTGGCAAAGATGATGGCCTCTGATTGCCGTGAGAAGCCATAGTTGATGCTATACATGCAATGAGTGCAGAGAAGCATATACCTGAAAGCCAGGAGATTCACTGGGGCATCTCTTCGTGGGTCTGTGCCCGGTGATAATGGTGATCAAGCAATTGCAACATCCATGGCACAGTCTTATTTTCTAACATTAGTATTATTTACTTACATTCAATGTTTATTTGTTTATATTTTTGTCTTCTCCTTTTAGAATGTAAACTCCACAATGCCAGGGATCTTTATTTTGTTCATCTGTGTATCCTAAGTAGCTAAAAAATGTGTTGACATGGCTCCTCTGTCTCCTCCCAGTAGGTGGGACCTTCAGTTTCCCTCTCTTTTGTCCTTATTTGGTTTCTCCAGAACTGTCATGGCGTCAGGTGTATAATGGGATTCACTATAACCACAATGTAAATTATATTGACATCATAATTAGCTCAAGGTCAGGTCCCAGTCAGGGATGCTGGCCCTGCTAGATAAAACTGGTTTTTGTTTTTTCTCTAGGGCAGGTACCAGATACAGTTTCTTGTGAAACTGAAACATGCCTCATGTTGTATCCTGGAAGGGAAGGTTAATTCTCTAGGCTACTTATCCTGCCTCATTATATGTCCATATATACACTTGAGAGAAAATATTGTCATAATAAACATATTAAGTTGTGCTTTCACCCATCAAAACTAAGCAAATGTGCAGAAAGTGTTTAATCACTGGATAATATATGAACTTTCATGTTAAATTCTGGTTTTATAATTCTATAAGCCTTTGATAGTTTACAGCAACCAATATGTCTTTAGTATGTATATAATGTAAAAAATACCAACATCAAAATTATATACATTATTGAATGGATGCTTATATTCAAAGAATTATTTGGTTCACCAAAATATATACCAGGAAAAGATTTTTGATATTAAGGATACTTCAGAAAATTTACTTTACTAAATTTTTTTCAAAATTTCAGTAATGTTTCCTATGTAAAATGCGTAAAACTACATAAACGACTGTTGCCAGAGTTGACTTTTTGTAATCTTTTTTTAAAACCATAGAAAATTTAGAACAAACAAAAATTTTACATTGTTCCAGGTTTATGTCATCACTAGCAGAGAAGTCAAAGATTATTTACGCCCCAACATCAGCAAGCCTCTTTATGATTGACACATGCTATGGACTGGCAGATCATGTGTTTTATAGGAGAGGATCAGCCTATTACAAAAATAGATGGAGAGAAGAAGAAAAATTATTCTTATCAACATTTTAAGTCTTTTTCAGTATGTTCTCTGTTGAATCCAAAATAAACATTTCAACTTCTTTCATTTTTCATGTTTAGACTTGAGTGGCACAACATTGATCATTTTATGTCACAGTTTTTCTGTGACATCAGGGTTTTAGCTCAGTAATGTGCTGTGCTAGCGGTTAGCAGGAGAAATGGAGTGAAACATACCCACACACTATACTTTCCCTCTGTGGAGATTTTGTGAAAAGGAAGGTGACTGTTTATTGGGGGCCTAGTCTATACAAGATGCTTTAGTCATTGTGTGAATAGGGGAAATCCTTAAATCAGAGAATTAAATTCTACTAGAATGTATTTGGCATTTTTTAAGAGAAAAAATAATCTATTTTTGGAATATTGAACCCTGACCAACTTGGTAAGAACGTAAGTCCCATTTCTCTTTCACTAGGTTTTCATATATTTTGACCTATTATTAGGTTCATCCAGATTTTAAATTGAGAACTGATATCTTCCTGGAGAACAGAATTTTTTTCACCATGAAGTAATCATCTCTATCTTTAGTAATGCTTTTTTCCTTGATATCTGTTTTGTCTGACATTAATTCTATGACTACCTGTTGGTGATAATTTGCATGGTAAAACTCATTCCATCATTTTACTTTCATCCTTATGTTTTGATGTGTCTTATAAGTATATTAATTAAAGTTGATTTTTTGGAAAATTGAGTCTGATAGTCTTAGATTTATTTTGTACCCTTTGTCTTGCACATTGTAAGTTACGCTCTTTCTTTCCTTTCTGTATTTTTGGAATAATTAAATGTTCTTTCTCAATTTTAAAAAATAATGCTAATTTAGAAGTTATAAATTCCACTTCCCTAATATAAGTGTTTACTCTTCCATCTAAAACTATATCAGAATCTAGACTCAATTTTTAAAATTCCCTTGCAGACAATATAAGGATCTTAGAAAATGTTGATTTTTTTATCTCCTATATGTTTAAGAACTTAAGGTTGCTGTGCAATTCTGCCTTGTTCTAACAACTCAAAACATTATTTATTATTATTATTGTTGTTGTTGTTATTTTTATATTGTCAAGGTTTATTTAGATTTTTACAAATTTTTCCTAAGGCATAATTTGTATTCAGATATTTGCATTGAAATATTGTCCTCAAGTCTATGTCTTGTCATTTCACTTTTTTATAGTGACTTTCAGAGAGCAAAATTAGTTTGTCTTTCATGATCCATGCTTTTTGCTTCCCATATAGAAAAACTGCCTACCCCAAGACTTGTGAAGATTTTTCTCCTATGTTTTCTTTTAGGATTTTTGTAATTTTAGTTTTTATGTTAAATCTATGATACATTTAAAGTTAATTTTCATGTATGGTATGGGATAAGAGTCAAGTTTTACTATTTTTCTACATATAAATGACCAGTCATTTCAGTACCAGTTTCTAGGAATATTTTCCTTAATACATTGAATTATCTTGAAAACAGAATGGAAAAATTAATTGGCCATATATATGTGGATACATTTCTGAACTTCCTATTTTGTTCAGTTGATCTGTTGAACTCTTTATGCAGTCTTGATTACTGTGGCATTATCATAAATTTTGAAATCAGGTAATATAATTCCCACCACTTCTTTTCCTTTAAAAACTTCTATAGACTATTTTAGATCCTTTGCATCTTTATACAAGGTTGGACAGTTAAGTTCGTGAACTCACCACAGAAAAAGTGCTCCGTATGTCATTGCTGAATGTCATTATGGTCACCTTCGAGGTGCTCCCCTTGGGAAGCTATGCACCAACATCAGCACCTAGTCAACCCTTCAAAGCAATTTGGAACTCTTTTTCTGGCATGGCCATCAGAGCTGTCATCATATTATCCTTGATGTCCTGAATGTCATCAAAATATCTTCCTTTCAATATTTCTTTTATTTTTGGGTAAAGAAAGAAGTCATTGGGGGCCAGATCAGGTGAGTAGGGAGGCTGTTCCAATACAGTTATTTGTTTACTGGCTAAAAAACTCCCTCACAGACAGTGTCCTGTGAGCTGGTGCATTGTCATGCAAGAGCCATGACTTGTTGGCGAAAAGTTCAGGTTGTCTAACTTTTTCACACAGCCTTTTTAGCATTTCCAAATAGTAAACTTGGTTAACTGTCCAGCTGGTACAACTTCATAATGAATAATCCCTCTGATACCAAAAAAGTTTAGCAACATCGTTGCAGCAAGTTTGCGAACTTAATTGTCAGACTTAGTATAAATTTAAGAATCAGCTTTTTATATTAATAAGTATGCTGAAATTTGCAGATTTTGTTAAATTTACAGATCAAATTGAAGAGAAATGACATCTTAATAGTAAGCATTCCACACTGTGAACATGATATAACTCTCCAATTACTTAGATTATCTTTATAATCTTTACAATATTTTTAGTTTAAACTGTACAGTACTTGCATATTATTCTGTTACATTTCCCCCCATACATGTCATTACTTTTGATATTATAATAAGTGATATTTTAAATTTTCAATTAATTTAACTTAGGCTTTATATTTAGGTCCCTTTTGTATATAGTATGGGGTATAATTTAGGTCCTTTTTTCCCCCCCGTGGGTCTGCTTTTGGGCTCTCCATCCTGTCCTTTTGGTCTGTATGTTTGTCTTTCACCAACAGCACACTGTCATGATTACTATAATTTTATATTAAGTCTGAAATCAAATAATCTGAGTATTCCAATATTTTCTCAGCATTTTTTTTTTTTTTTTTTTTTGGATATTCTAGTTCCTTTGAGTTTTCACATAGATTTTAGAATAAGCATGTCACTGTTAAAAAAATTTTTTTTTTGCTGGGATTTTGATTGGGATGTATTGAATCTATAAATTAATTTAGGGAGAACTGGCATCTTAAAATAGTGAGTTTTCTAATTCATAAACATGGTATAGCTCTGCATTTATTTAGGCTTTCTTAATTCCTTTCGTCTTAGGTTTTAATTTGTACCTGAGTATTTCATGTGTTTTGGTTTAATTGGGAATGGTACTGTTTTCTTTTTTTATTTAAGTTTTAAATATTTTATGACTAGCATATAGTAATACATTTATTTATTCACTCACTTTTTACATACGTTGGTCTTGTATTTCAAAACCTTGCTATACTCAATTCTAATAGCATTTCTACATATCCCTTGAGGTTTTCTACATAGACAATCACAATCAGTGAGTAGAAATAGTGTTATCTCTTATTTCACAAACTGTATGCTTTTTATTTCTTTTTCTTGCCTCATTGCACTAGGTAGGACATTGAACAGAAGTAATGAAAAAGAACATCCTTATTATTTTCACAATATTAGAGAGAAAGCACTCAAACTTTCATCATTAAATATGTTAACTCTAGAGGGGTTGCAGATGTTCTTTATCAGGTTAAGGAAGTTTCCTCTGTTCTTAATTAGCTAAGTTTTTATAATGAATGGACGTTGAATTTTGCCAATGCTTTTTCTGCATCTGTTGAGATGAACATGTGGCTTTTCTTTAGTCTGCTGTCATGATGTATTCTGTTGGCTGAATTCTTTTTTAATTTTTAATTTCATTTATTTTTATTTTTAAAAGATTTTTATTAAAATATAGCTAACATACAATATTAGTTTCAGCTTTGTGTCATAGTTATTCAACAGTACCTATGTAGCACTATACAGAGTTATTACCACATTATTGATTATATTCCCTATTGTTGGTTGAATTTTGAATGTTAAACCAGCCTTACAGTCCCAGGGTAAATTCCACTTGATCACGAGGCATTATCTTTTTTACGTATTGCTGGATTAAATTTGCAAATATTGTGTAAAGGAATTTTTGTATTTGTGTTCATGAAAGATGTTAAATTGTATATCTTTTTCTGGTTTTGTTTTTATAAAATTGTTTTTAAAGTTTTTCTAATCTCTTGAAGAGTTTGTGTAAAATTGGTGTTATTCTTTAATGATTTGGTAGAACTCATCAGTGAAACAATCTGGGCCTTGAGATTTTTTTGCTGGAAATGTTTCAACTATAAGTTCAATTCCTTTGGTTGATATAGAACTACTTAATTATTAAAGTTGATTTCTAGTTCTTAAGTTTTATGGTGATAATTTTTTAGTTTGACTTCAATATTCATGTTACAGTTTTGCAAGGTAAATCCTAGAGGCTAATTTTGTCTTTTTAGGAAATCTGCCTGTCATTTTAGGAATGTCTACAGTCAAATAAAACCACCATTCTAAACTAGTGTTAAACAGTTTTATTAAAGCAGTTAGTAAGCATAATACATTATTTAAAGTTTTGATGAAAAATTAAATGTACACAAAAGTAGAACTAATAGCAGTATAATGCATCCCATATACCCATCACCCAGATTCAACAGCTATCAAAGTTTTTGTTCTTTTAGTTTATTCTATTCAGTTTTTTCTTTTTACTCTTTATTGGAGTCACTTAAAGCTAATTCCTACTATCATATCATTTTATCCTATGTATTTATATATGCATCAACCTCAGACTGAACACACAACATACACACATACCCAATCTCCTATTAGATCACAAATTTAAAAGTAAAAAAACAAACAAAAAAAGAAAAACAAAATAAAGCTGTTCCTTGGAAAATAGGGGCTTTTTTTTCTATTATATAATATTGTATCCTGAAGATTGTGTAAATTTCTATAATATTGGTGTGCGGAAGCTCCAGATACAAAGTTTATACTCCATAAAGGAAAAAAATGATACATTTGACCACATGAAAAAGTAAATGTTTTCAATAATAAAAATATTAGTCAAAATAAGTGCCAAAACTGAGAAAGATATTTACAACCCCTAATGCAAAGTGTAGTTTTCTTATTGAGGATTTTGTTAATTGCAATTTGCGTCTTACCCACATTTCAACATCTATAATGGGGATGTCAGCATGCTTCCTAACATGGCATCAGTATAGGAAACAGAAGTCTGTGAGAGGGGAAGAAAGAAGATGGGCTATCAGACTGGTTTGACAACATTCCTGCAGATGGACTCTAGAGCAGTCTACCTCTACCTAATTGCAGTGTCACTTTAAGAGCCCAGACTGGTGGCTTTTCGTGTTTTGAGGAACTGTTTTTAAGAAATGCTTCAACCACCAGGTTGTTTTGATGGGAGCGAAGGTAAAGGGATTAGAAAGCACAAATTAATAGTCACAATATTGTCATGGGGATACAAAATACAGTTTGATAATGTTGTAAAGATTATGTAGCATGCCAGATGGGCACTGGACTTTTTAGGGAGACCGCTTCATAGACTGTGTAGATGCCTGACCACTGTGCTATACACCTGAAGCTGAGTAATATTGAATGTCAACTAAAATTAAATATATGTATATATATATTCAAATATATATATACCATATGGTCACGGGATGTGGAGTACAGCATAGGGAATATAGTCAATGGGATTGTAACAGCTACGGTATATACGATGTCAGACGGGTAGTAGGTTGGGGGGAGGGGTTATCACTTTGGGAGGGGTGTAAATTGTCTAATTATTACATTGTTTTGTATACCTGAAACTAATAAAAAAGGAAGAAGGAAATGCTTCAATACCGGTGCTCTTGATTGCACAGAGACACCATTATGGAGAAAACTATGGACATGGAGGATTCAGCGTTGCAAAGTGATGCTGGAGAGTTAGACAATGAATCGGAGAAATTTGTTGGGCTTTATTCCCTGTCTATATGTTCGAGAGTGACACATGACAAAAACATCTGCCTACTTAAGTGTAAAATAATTATTTTAATATGTTCAAATTAACAATTATAGGTGATAAGAAAGTAGTTTCTTAGTTTAATGGGCAGAGATTTTTCCCCAGTTACAATCAATATCATAGTTTTGATGAAATATGGAATATAATGGGCTTCGACAAATCAATGAAAGATAAACAATCCAAATTCACATTTAAAGAAATACAAATGGCACTTAAAATATGAATAGACATTGGTGTTGTTCATAGTTTTGAAAATAGAAATTAAAACAAAATGAAATGCCATTTCCCCTATCAGCTTCACCAAAGATTGAATCCAGTGTGAATGAGGGTGCCTGTAAACAGACATCCTCATACAGTTTTGGTGGTGGATTAAATTCTTTTCAGAGACAAATTGATGTCCTTAAAGGACGATTCGATGAGGTCTATTACAATTAAGGACACAGATTTTGACGAGCAGTTCAATACTTGCAAATTTATCCTGTAGATGGATTCATACACAGGTACAGATAACCCCAGAAAGAGGGTACCTGCATTATTTTTAATTGTAAAGACCAAAAACAATTTTAGTATTAATGACTAGTTGAATAAATGATAGGACATTCAATCAATATAATATTATCTAGTCTCTTCAAGTGAAGCAGATGTTTATGTGCTAACAAAGAAATATCTCCAAACTATTTTTGGCAAAAAGAAGCCAGGTTCAGAATAGTATTTATACATATATAGAGTATACTTTCACTTTAGAGAAAACAAACAACCCAAATATACATATACACACACACACAATTGTAGAAGAATATACCAGTAACGGTGTTATACTTCAATCAAAGCACTAGTTCAAAAAAAATTAAAAGACTAGACAAAAAATCATGTGACATTTTGCACTTTTGGGTAAGTGGCCTCGGGCAGCTCTTGATACATGTACTCGTACACAATGACGCATATCTGTATGATATCTATATGACACCTATTTACCTTGACCCTGTTTAACATCTTTTGTTTCCTTGGTATGTACATGGGGGGGGGGGGGAATCCCACCCCATGCCCTTGCAGTTACTTTGTCTATTTCAGCCCAAGGTGACTGCCATGGTCAGTGTTCTTACAGTTTTGTAGGTGTGTCAGGGATCTTCCTGTTGAAAGATGCAGTTCTGGTTTTCTGATTTTGTTTTGTTTCTCTCTCTGCATGAGCTGCTCTCTTTGATTATTTTTTTGAAATACACCGTGGGGTTCCACCCATTAAGATAGATATTTCTGTTCTTTGTCCTCCCTACTCCCCCAAACATGCTGCTGTTAGGGATTGCGGGGGGGGGGGGGGGGGGGGGAAGGAACTGTGGCTGGAATGTGTCCTTTTTCTCTGGTGATTCTTAGGACCAGTGCTATTATTTTTGCTCTTCCCTAGGTTGAATGATTTATGAGTGATCTATTTAGTTTTTGGAGAACTTGACATTGTTGACCTCTCATCCATCAACTGAATTACTTTGCTCCGTAGATTTGAAATACTGCTTCATTCCACTGCGGATATTCTGCTTTCCTTGTCATAGGAAATAGCGCCCTGTGTTTACCCAGGAGAGTTCTAGCTGAGAGGTAAGCCAATGGCTTTCAGAGGTAGACACCACGAGGACACCGCCAAGAACATTTGTGAAGAGCATGTCCCTGCTTACATGCTTTGCTAACATTAAATTCTTACAAAATAACTTCTTTTGCTTATACATTTTTCTCTTGTCACAATGGTAAAACTAACCAAGAAATCCTAGAATTACGTTATCTTCCTTAGAAAGAAAGTTGCATTTAAAAAACACACAAATAAATAAAAAATGTTGCTATTGTCATGAATATGTCATTAGTATAGGTGGCTTTGTGGGATAATAATAGAGGTTGTCCTGCTTTTGTTTTAGTTATTTAGCTAAAAGCATTTCAAAATTTCAATTTACGATGGAAAACTTTTTTGTTCTAACAATGTAGGATAGATTACTCCTCTCTTCACAGTATTGATGCAAGATAGCAAAGCCTCAGCAACCTTTGTAACATTCTAACAGTGAAATTGGTAAATGAGTCAGATATTATCAGTACTTAAGGATAATGAGAAATCTTGGTTATCCAGTATGTAATTAACGAGGCAAAGCCTTTCGTGTCTACATTTGTTCTATTTAACTATAAACTTAAGGGTTAATTAGACTGTCTGTGATTTGACATCTGGACACATTTATTGTTTTTCTTCCTAATGTCAGAATCATATCTCTGGCCTTGAGACTTAACACAGAAAGAGGATATGACACACGGTGAGAGTTCATCATTATGAGTAGATGCTAGCTAGAGTGAAAACAGCTGTTCTCTTTAAACTGCGCTAGGGGCCTGGCTTTGTTATTGGGCCTGTTCTAAGATATGCTCCCTACTGTCCAGAAATAGGCGCTAAATTAATTATCTTGTCCCAAGCAAAACTCTTGGGATAACATTCAAAGAATAAAATTCAGAGTTTATTTTTCCCAGTAGTGTTCTAAAACAAGAAAATGGAACTGATACCTGGCCCACAAGATAAGATGATTTTTCTTTCTGTTATATAATTTATAATTGTCTCTTATGTAAGACATATTAAGGTATAAACATTGTGTTCTCTTCATCTCCTTGTGTCCTTTTTAATGGTAGAAAATGTTTCCATATTAGGACACATAAGATAAATCACATCTCTAAAGTTTGAGCCAGAGCTATTCCTGTCCTTAACCCTACTTTTTGGAGGATATATGATGTGTGATCATAAAATACGATAAATGTTTAAATAAAAAACATTTATTACAGGAAAACACACATTGCCATTAACCCCCTTCAAAATACTCCCCCTCGCTTTGAACACACTTATCCCATCATTCTTGCCACTTTCTGAAGCAGTTCTGGAAGTCCTCTTTCGTGTCTTTAGTTGCGCTGTCATGGCTGCCTTGATGTCCTGAATCGATTCCAAACATTTACCTTTCATGGTCATTTTGACTTTGGGAAAGAGCCAGAATCATGTGATGTCAGATCCAGTGAAAAAAGTGGATGAGGACACACCAAAATGTTTTTGACAGAAATTGCCATACAAGAAGTAATGTGTGACACAGAGCACTGTCATGATGGAGGATGAAGTAAAGATACTCACGAAAGAGGACTTCCAGAACTGCTTCAGAAAGTGAAAAGAATGATGGAATAAAGTGTGTTTGAAGTGTGTGTGTGGGGGGTGTATTTTGAGGGGGATTAATGGCAATGTGTCTTTTACTATAATAAATTTTTTAAAATTTAAATATTCACCATTTCTTTTAATCACATCTTATACCTAAATTGCCCTAAGCATCTTAAGAACATACATGTATTCATTTGACATGTATCTGTTGTATCCCTACTATGTGCCAGGTACTCTTCCATGCATTGAGAATGCAGCAATAGATGAGACAAAGATTCTGCTTTCAGGAAGCTTATATTCTAAAATTAATTGTAGGCCTCCATATGCTCAGGAGCTAAGACCCTTTTCCTAGTTGAGATTTCTTAGATTATCATTTATCATTCAAAAGTTACTTTTTGGAAAGGCACTCTTACACATTCCTTTCATATTCTATTCCACGATCTCTTAATATTTACTCTTAGAAAAAAATCTCCCTAAGTCCAAACAATTTTCATTTATTCTTAAGTAGTGGAGAATTGCTGGTTCATGACATCTATAAAAATGATACATGGACTAGAGATCTTACAAAGATGTAGACTGTGATTCAGTGCATCTGGGGTGAGGCCCAAGGTTATTCTGTATTTCGAGCAGGCCTCCAGGTAATGCTGATGTGGCTGGTCCATGGGCCACTCTGAGTAACAAGGCTCCACACAACAACAGTATGGATTAAATGTACTTCAGTGCCTCTCTGACTCGATTACACAGTTTTTTAAACTTTATTGTTAACTTCATTCTTCACAGTAAAAGTTGTCAAATGACTCCCCAGGACAAGTACTAGTTATTTATAATGTGCTCACCACACAGCAGAGTCTATAAAAATCTTTACGGTAAAGATTATGGTCATTCAATGTGTCATTCAACACTTTTATGGTATTGCAACTGGGAGATTATGTAACACAGTGGTTAAGAGTTTGGGATGTAGAATCAGAAAATCCCTATGAACCATAGAACATCAAGCAAGTTACTTACCTTGCTTACCTCTCTAAACCTGTTTCTTCATCTGTAAAGTGGGGATGTATAACATTACTTGCCACATAGGGTTATTACGAAGATTAAGTGAGATGATACGTATAAAAAGCTCACTTAATATTTGGCACATATTGTACGCTCAATAAATGCTAGCTTTCCCATTATTATAGTATGCAAAGCCTATAGAGGATAAGAAATAAGGAAGGCTTTTATCCTCTCCTCAGAGAAAACACAATGTGATGTATCTGTTAACTAATCCAATATGGAAAGATTGGTAGAGAAGAACAAAAAGCACAATTGGCGCCAGAAGAAGAAGTGGTTAGTTTTACTTTGGGAACATGGCAGCTGACCCTTATTGAAAATTCACTCTGCATAAGTCAGCTAGTGGCCTAGTGCTTTGCGTCTGTTAATTTATTTAATCCTCACAATAACCTTGTGGTAGGTTAAACCTTTGATTTCCACGTAGGAGAGGAGGAAACTGCAATAACAAAAGGTTGATTTGCCCAGAAGTAGGAAGCATGGATCTAGGTTTCTGACTTCAGGTTCCACCGTTAACTGCTGTACTGTTCTGACCTAAAAAGACAAATCTGAAGGTAATCTCTGCGCTGAGCTTTAGCAACCAGGCAATCCCAAATTAGAGTGTAAAAAGGAGATGACTGTGAAAGAGATTGTAGATACTGAAAATGACATGAGCAAAGGGAGAGACTGGAAAACGGGAGTATTTGGATTAATTGGGGCACATCTTAATAGAATTGAGTGAATGGGCCAAATAACTTGTATTCTGAGATTTTACTATTAATAACATGACATTAATGTACAGGAAATAGAGACTGTTTTAGGACTCCTTGGGTTCCCACTAATGATGTCCTCTAGAAAAGACAACCTTCTTGAAAAAGACCACAGAAGCCTAGCAGTTGAGAAATGTGTTTCCTAAGGATATGAAATACCTGCGTTTTTCTGTGTTAAATTTGGGTGAAATGCATGTTGTTTTCCGGTTCTTAACAATGGTTTACTCATCCATATATTTTTTTTATTTAATGCTGCTTTAAGGATAATAAATAATATTTGTCAAATTTCAGCAGCTATTTTGTTTCACCATTGGGATTATTTTGTTCCCTCACTCAGCAGGTAGAGATTTGTTTGAATAGGCTGTGTCTAGACTGCCTGGTTTATTATCTTGAAAATTCAGAGACTATATATAAGAAGAATAGCTGGCCAATCGCTTCCCTGATTTACTACTCCCAAAACTTCTCTCTCCCTCCCTCTCCCCCTCTCCCTCTCTCTACCTATCTCTATCTCTATCCCTCTCTCTCTCTCATCCTCCCTCTGTCATTCCTTCCCCCCCTTTTATTCACTCAATGAACACGCAGACATTATTCAAGAGACTTAGATATGTTTCTATTTATACCATTCAATATCTGAACAATATTAGAACAGCGGTTTATATTCTCTGGGTCTATTGAAATGTAGGGACTTTTAACTCTACCAAGATATTTGAGGGTAACATATGAGAAGTACTATACATTTCTTGGGAGAACATTTTTGTGGGTGTAGGTATTATTTTATCTCTAATACTCATGATCATTCATTCCTTTATAGGTGTTTTGTCCTAATAAAAACCGCCCATAAATGTCCTAGGTTACCCTAGTTTTATATAGGAAAGTCAAGCCTCTGAGAATTTATCATTGAAACATTTTGTCTTAGAAGACTATTAACAAGTTAACATAAACAAACATATGAAATGCAAAAAAAAAGAAAAGAAAGAAAGAAAGAAAGAAAGAAAGAAAGAAAGAAAGAAAGAAAGAAAGAAACCTGATATGAAATGTGTAGAATCTGTATAAAGAAAATTGTAAAACTCTGGTAAGAACTGTAGAAATAGTCTTGAATTAATGGGAAGACATCCCCTCTTTTTAGAAAGACTCAGTGTATAGATGTTGGTTGTCCCAGGCTTAATCTATAAATTTGATGTAATACTAATAGAAATACCCATGGGAACTTTTACAAGTAGTCAAGCTGATTCTAAATTCAAATGCATAAGAGAAGGCAAAAAAATTCTAAATCATGATATAGTAAAAATAATAAGGCAGTGAACGAGTACTGTTATCATGTATAAGATTGATTACAAAGTCATAATAATTAAAAAGATTTAGCCCTGGCTCATTAAGACACAGCAGATCAATGGAACTCAATGGAGAATAAAGAACTAAAAATAAATTCATATGAAAACAGTATAAGAGAATTTGTAAGCACTAGGAAAAATTAATTATATAATGAATGCTGTGTGACAACTGGCTAACTATTTGGGACAGAATAAGCTGGATTTCTACTTCTTAAATCAAAATACATTCCAGATTAACTAAAATATTATAACATTTTTAGGTACTAACTCTAGCAAATACTTATTCCTTTATGGCTCCTCAGTTTTTCCCATCATGGAGGGGACAGGTAGTATTCCACACTAAAATGAACACATGCTAAATTTGGACTTATTTTCCTTGCCCACCATTTTTCTACAGCATCATCGTCCACCAACATAGAAAAAATGTTTCTGAGCAATTAACTCAATTTATATGTATCATCTAGCAATGGGCTGAAGTTGATAAAATTTATTAATATTTTCTGTGTACTCCAACACAAAAATACTCATACAGCTACCACTATAGTCATTTAGACATTTGGAATGACCAATTGAAGACAGTTTTGTACACTTGATAACAGACAACAGATTGAGGGCTCTCAGGGTTATATATTACATACGTGCTCTGAGCTGTTGACCAATACATGGCCACAATACCCAGGTCAAGGAACTGTAATTAAAGATGAGTGGCACCACTAACAATTGTGTCTGTTGACCCACTTGGAAAATTTGTCCTATGACTTAGGCTCTGCTAGTTTAAAGGTCTTATTACCCAAGAAAAGAATGTTTCTGCCAGGAGACCCCAAGATGTTTCCATTGAACTTGAAGCTGATGGTGCCATATGCCCATTTCAGGATCTCATGACACTGGAAGAATAGAAAAAAGGGGATATATATTGTTGACTGAACTGATTAATGCTGACAGTTGAAGGGCAATTGTGTTCTGGTTGCAAGGAAGAGTATGGATGAAACCAGAGACTAGCCTGAGGTCTCTGGGCCAGTGGTAAAAGTTAATGGAGACTATAGCAACCATAGGCAGAACCTACAAATGTTCAGCTCTCTTAGGAATGATGGTTGGATAGGCAGTACCAGATGTAGAACCTAAGTCAGCTGAGGCACAGGCTGAAGCAAAAGATCATGTAATAGGTGGCAGAGGACAAAAATCATAAATACCCCAAAAGATCTCTGTACCAGTTGAAGATATTTGTATTTTATTCCTTATTATACAGTATTTTATTTCCTTATAGAGTACGGTGATAGTGGTGAAATTTATCACTTTCTCAGTATATTAAAGGATATTCATATGGAAGTATGATGGAACCATAGGAGGAATGCATATCTCCCAGAGATCCTAGACTTGGATTGGGGGGCAGTAACTGATGATATTTTGGATTTATGCCTTTTAGAGAGTAGTTGCATGTATTTTTGTTGTTGTTGCATAAGAGGCTACTTGAGTTAGGCAGGATCGAGTTTGTTTTGCTTAGAAGTACAGATGAGCATATTTATTTTTGACAGCCAAAAGTAAGGGACTGTAGCAGACATTTATCATTTTAGGGAGTGCCGATCATATAAATCTCCATCCTATGTTTGGACAATTACTCACTTTGTGTCAGAAATAAATGTACTCTATAAAAGCTGAAAATGCCAAACATTCTCCTTAGCAGTTTCCTTTCCATTGATGACCCATGACTGAAGCTCCACCAAACACCAAAAAATAGACTTTCAATCAACACCTTGTGACATAAAGAAGTCAACCAACAGATTTTCATTATGGTTAATGGAGAGTGATAAAAAAAATACAATGAAGGTTTAAATTTAAAAAATTATTACAGTAAAAGACATATTGCCATTAACCCTCCTCAAAATACTCCCCCTTGCTTCGAACACACTTGTCCCATCTTTCCTGCCACTTTCTAAAGCAATTCTGGAAGTCCTCTTTTGTGAGTGTCTTTAGTTGCTCTGTTGTTGCTGCCTCAATGTCCTGAATCAATTCAAAATGTTTACCTTTCATGGTCATTTTAACTTTGGGGAAGAGCCAGAAGTCACACGTGCCAGATCTGGTGAATAAGGTGGATGAAGACACACCACAATGTTTTTAATTGACAGAAATTGCTGTAGCAGAAGCAATGACACAGAGCATTGTCATGATGGAGGATGGTTTATGTCACACTTTAAAACACACTTTCTGTCAACCGTAGCTCACACCCAACTGATTCCACTGAACAAGTTGAAACTTGTCAGTCACTGTTACTAAGGTTAGATGCAC
Organism: Rhinolophus sinicus; assembly: GCF_057876585.1. Classification (NCBI taxonomy): domain Eukaryota; kingdom Metazoa; phylum Chordata; class Mammalia; order Chiroptera; family Rhinolophidae; genus Rhinolophus; species Rhinolophus sinicus. The sequence goes on from NC_142503.1 coordinate 89,379,454, forward strand.
AGCTTCCCATATTGAAGATCCCTGCTTTTCCGTTGGATGGCACTCAGCAGCAACATTCACCATATTTTTTATCACACCTCATAGTAGTGGTTGTGATTTTTATTTTTCAGCAATAGCAATGGCACAGCAGCTGTAGTGGTGAAATCCAGTGGCCAGTGATATGGCAGTATTAGCTGTGGAGTCTGGGCTTAGTGGACTTAGAAGTGATGTTTATAACCTGATTTTAGACATTGTTGAATTTTTATTTTAGGTCCTTCAGATTTCCTAGAGAGATTATTATTATTATTAATGTAGCTAGAGTTAACTTTTTTTGCTTTACAACTAAATATCCAGCTCTATGTATCTTCTTTCTACTTATTTCCTCTTTCTCTCTTAGCCTATCTGCTCATTGCCCAAGGAAAGAGGTACAGCTGGGTTAGTAAGAAACTTTGGCTTTGTTTTTGAAAAATTTAAGTTTTGAAATCACGTTGATAAAATGCCTGAAACAGAACCAGGGTTAGTAGAGGTCTTCTTAAATTAGAGACAAGTTCTTTAGGACTGAGAGGAGGAGAGCTGAGGAAAGAGAGATGCCTGTGCAGTTTTCCTAACAAGCTCTCAGCAAGGTAGCAAGACCCCAGGGAGGAAATGCCTGGGGAGTGCATCTAGATAGATGAGGTCACAGATAGTTTTAAAGCAAAAGATTCCTGTGTGTTAAGCAGAGCATTTTTTAAGCTGTGAGTTCTAAAGTACTGTGTTAATGGGAGGTGAACCTTTCTTGGACAAATGAATCAAGGGTATGGATGTTTTCCCAAACCTTGGTATTGTGAGTCCTTAGAACCTTTTAGAATCCCAGGGAGACTAAAGAGAAACATAAAGACTGAGATTAGGTTTTCCACCAACCAAGTGGGATAGGGATTCAAATAAAAAATTAAATTGAGTCAACAGAAAATAAAATTATGATTTCTACACTCAGGAGTTTGTGAACTGAAATTGATATCCAGTATAAAATTTTAAAATGTAAGAGTATTAAAGTTCCAGAATAGAATATGGGATGGTTTTTTAAAATCTTGGATTATGCAGCTATTCTAAAAAAGACTTAACTGCTGCATTTCTGAGTTTTATAAGATTACTACATTTGAAGATATAAAATATTTAAATTTCTACATGGTAAATGATGTGTCATAAAGAATAATTTTTTAAATGTAGAGTCCTTTTACAACATATTTAGAGAAAGACCACTATGCATAGAAAGATGAGCTAAGGCATAAAGCAGCAGCTTGCAGCAAAATAAACAATATTTTAACTTAGAAACATATTTGGGATTGCTGAAATTATTAAAGTGGAAATTAAGGTGTTGAGAAATCATTTTTTCTCTTGTTTGAATAATATTGATGATAGTAATGTAATAGAAGTAGTAGTAATACTAATAATAAAATAATAAATGTTTACTGAACATTTACTATGTGCCAGACATGTTCTAAGTGCTCTACATGAATTGTTTTATTTAATACACACAAAACCTAAAGGGGTAGTTATTTATTATTCTCCTCTAGAGTTTTAACTTTCATTGATACAGGTATATTTGCCTATTTTGTTCACTTTTGGATCCTTAGTGCTTAGAACACTGCTAAGAACTATATGTACTCAATAAATGTTTATTGACTGAATAAAGTTTTACTTTACAAATGAGGAAACTGAGGCACAAAGAAGTTAAGTATCTTGTCCAAAAACACATAGCTGATAAGTGACTGAGTTAATTTTTGTACCCAGTCACCAGAGTTTGAACTCTAAATCACTAAGCTACTCACATAGAAAAATGTTTGGTAATATACAACATCTGGAAGATATGAGTGGGAAGACATTATAAAAACTGTTACGACTTCTATGCACAGCAATTTGAAAATATATATCAAAGTGAAAAATACATGCACATGCTTTAATGCAACAATTTTACTAGGGACATAATCATGTACACAAACATGTACTTAGTTTATTTGATGCACTATCTGTGATGACAAAAGACTTGAAAGAACCCAAGTTTTCGTCAATAGGATTTGATAAATTATAATAGCATTCTGCAATGCAGTAGTTAAAAATAATATTCTTTATATGCTGGTTTGGAAAGATTATCATTAAGGGAAAAATGCAAGGTCCGAAACAACTGATATATTCTGTTCCCGTTTGCTTAATTACCCCCTTATACTCTTATCTCGTGACTATGTTTATATCTCTAATATCTTTTATATACACGTAATATACACACTCATGTACAGTTAAACATATGTATGCTTACAATTTTTCTTGAATAGAGATGTGAAGTCTGTTTATGGAAAGAGGACTATGTTTCATTGCATATGTTTTTGTAATCTTTGAATTTTACCATGTACAAGCATTACTTTTTAATAAAACTAAAGTACAAATTAAATATTTATATATATACAAATAATTTACGTATATTTATGAAAATTTTCTCCATGGAAAAATGAGAACAGTAGGGAAGGCAGTGCAATTAGAGGCCGGGATGTAGGAAAGGGAAGCTTTCTCTTGATTGATGTTTAATTTTTCTATAATGAGACTATGTAATTAAAATTACATTTTAGAATAATTAAACTTCTAGCTTTTCCTTTTAATCTGGAGATGTACACCAGCATGTGTGATAAGTTAAACTCTTTAAAAAAAAATTAAAGTAAGTTAAGACTAGAAATGTTGAGTTGTTTTTGAGGATATAGATATGTTTTAGAAATTTTGAAGATATTTATTCTACTAGCCATTCATATTAATCTGGATGATATTAAGCAATTTGTATAATCTATGATTATTGTGTACTCAAGTTCTAAGTTGTGCTCATTATGTTTACTTAAAATATTATGGTTTATTAGGTAGGATCTGGTATGCCTATTCTGTGATAAATAGTATGAGACCTAAGATAATATTTTAGAAAAATTTAAAGTTAAAAAATGCAGCAAAAATATCCATGTTTCCTTGTAGGATTTTTTTTTTTAATTGTGAGTTTCCATAAGTTAAAAGAGAAATGGGTAAATAAGTATGCAAATTTCATCTATTTCTCCCACCCTATGGAATTTTATTTCTTATGCAGTAGTTAAGGGGGAAAAAAGACAAAAAATTTTTTTTAAATATCCAAATGGCATCAATTCCTTCCTTTACAGGAAACTATCCAAGTAAATTATTTAATTCTTTATGGCATACTGAATGATAAAATGCAAGTATGCAAGTGAGAAACAAAAATAAAAACAACTTCCTGTGTTTGGGAAACATTCCAAAGATAACTCCAATTAACATTTATCAATTATTTAAGCATGCATTCATCATTTATGCATTCATCTATCAGGCCACCAGTACACTCGCTAAGGAACTTCAGATAGTGAAAACCTGACAAAGCTTATTTAAGCAGCAGTAAAGAGGGTAACAGAGCATGTACTCTCTCTCCCAAAAGCTTAAATTCAAATTTGTGAGATTATATTATAAAGATTAGATTATAAAGATAGTAGATGTATGTATAGGGTAAAAATGGAATAATAGTGTAGTTCCATAGTTTTTTAATTATAAATATCAAAAGAAAATATGATATAAAGGGCAATTATCATGATTAGAATTGTGAAGGAAGATTCATCTCTTTGTTAGAAGATTTAGGTAGAGATAGAATTTATAATTCAACTCAACTAACATTTATGGTCTTCTACAGAAAAAAAAAAAATCTATTCTCAAGTCCTGGGGATAGAAATGTGAACTCTCATTTTTCAAAATAATTTAAATCTTGGAATAAAGGAATGCTATGTAATTGAAAGGTCCTTACAAGATTGAAATAATTGATTCTATAGATAAAGTGAAAGAGTATAGCCATTCGAGGGGATGAAAATATTCTGAGGAAAAACAGAGCAGCTGGAGAAATCAAGCAGTGAGAATAGTGAGGGGGCTGGGTAGGCAGATGGAAATGAGGTGCACTGGGTCAATTTAGAAATGAGATTGGGTGGTTATAGGAGAGTCTGGAACACTAGACTAGTCCTTTAAAATCTGATCCAAATGACAATAGTGACTAATTATTGTTCTTGAGCAAAATAGAATTATAAAAGCTATTTTTAGGTGAATAAATTAATGTGGCTAGAAAGACTAAGTTAGACAAGTCAATTATGATTGTTTTACAATAAACAAAAAAGAATGATAAAGGGCTAGAACAATATGGTGGCTCTAGATCTGGATAGAAAAGTCATAGACAAGGTACAATTTAGAGAAGGAATTGGAGATAATCTCTAATCACAGATGCACTGGCTAGTGTCTAATTTGTTTACTTTTATGGAAAATCTTTTCATTTTGCTGATCTTCTTTGGAGCTTACCCCAAAAAAATGGATGAGGGAAAGGGAGATATCTCGAGAGATGTGAAGAAAAAGTATCAGAGATTGAGAAGTAAAAGAGAGTTAGATGTACAGGGAGAGAAAAATATCAAGACAGAAGTGTGAAAAAGCATAGAAAGACAGAGAGAGGCAGAAAAGTGGTGGAGAGGAGAGTAAGATTTTCTTACCCTTCCTCCTCACCCTACCCCCTCCTCCTCCCCCCCCCCCCCCCCCCCCGCTTTTTCTGCCCAGGACCTCTGTACAGTTTCTATTTCCTTTTGGGACTCTATTTGTATCTGATACATAAAGATCAGATATACCATTCGAGCAAATTGATACCATGTGTGATGAAAGGAAAGTTTCTAAGATAGCCATCACACGCTGAATTTTCCTCATTCCCAGAGATGGGGTTTCAGCTATTGTCTACTATTTGTGAATGTTCTTGTCTTACTAACATCTCTGCGACCAGCAGGCAAACCTCAACTTTCTCTCTTTAAGCCCAGAAAATCGTGTCTTCTGATGGTAGATGTAAAAAGAGCTGAATGCTGCTCCTGCCTCTGTCGAAGGCTGAGGCAGGGACAAGACCAGTTTAATCTGGATATGCCAGTACCTGGTGCTGTTAGAGGCTTTACGGATCCCAGAGAGGTTTCAAATGTACCTGTGGGTTCATTGGATGTAATCCCCTATATGGTAGTAAATTAGGGACTTCATAAATCTACTTCATCCCACTGAGGAAACTGTAGTACAAACATCAAGTACTTTATTCCAAATACTGAAAAAACGAATAGACGGTGCATGGGAGTCAGAACTGGAATCTTGCCAATCTGATTGGAGTCAAGAGCGCCTGCAGTATCACATGAATGAGGGTATGACCTATATGGTAAAAGAGGTGGCAATGAAATGAAGCAAAAGTACCATCTTGGTATAATCATAATGAATTTTTGTCTTTATTTGGAGTTTGAAATGTTGCTTAAGTACAAAGGTAGCATTTTCCTTGTTTAATGTCACTTCATAGTCAGTATAAGTCATTTAAAAATGGTTTTGTTTACATTTTGGTCATCACTGTTCATTATGAATAAGTCTATAAATTGATTTCTTCTAAAATTGTGTTCCCTTTTGAGAAATTAAGAGTTGCTTTCATGTTTACATGAAGCTGTCACAAGATATAAATCAAATACCATATTCTCTATGGTAAAAATAATATTTATTAAACACTTATATTCCATGTAGGCATTGTGCTAAATTATATATATATATATATATATATATATATATATATATATATATATATATACATATACACACACACACACACACACACACACACACACACACACACCAGGGGTGCCAAAAAAATGTATACAAGTGGACACTTTGGTCAATGTTGCTCAAGCAGTAGTTTGCCATAATCAGAAGTGTCTGGACGCTAATGGTAACCACTTTGAGCACCTCTTGTAACTGCAGAAGTCAAACGTGACTTGTATTCATCGCTTGTTATCGGTATATATAGAATATTACAATTTTAATACAGTTTTCCTTTCTTAAGATGTGTATACATTTTTTGGCACCCTCTGTATATATTTAACATTTAGCATATACATATATTTAGTATATGTGTGTGTGTTTGTGATATATACATATGAATATATAGCCTCAATTATCATTATAATCCAATAAAATAGGTTCTATCTTCTATTATTTTACTTACCAATGAGAAAAAGGAGGCAAAAAGGTGTCATGAACCCAAGTCACAAAGACATTAACTCATAGAGCCAGCCAGTCTGACTCCAGCATCAAAGATCTTAATTATTTCATTTACCTAAAATGTAGCATTTTCTTTGAATTATATATTGTCGTGCTGGTTTTCTTGATAAAATATTCTCATTCTTTCTTCTTTTTTAATATCCTGGTAGAATAGTTGGCATTGTGATTTCTGGGACAAAAGAAAAATCTGTCCTGCTAAAAGATTCTATTTCTAACCAACTGGATAATCTGAAATTCCACACATGAGAGCTTGAATTATTTTATCCTTTATCTTTGAAATACCAAAAACATTGTGGAACACTTTAAATTGTTTCCACTTATTTCAGATAAGTTTTAGGAACTTTTTCCACAGGTTCTTTATGTGGGAAAGGAAGGAAAGCATATGGGAGCTCCGTGCACTTGCGATATCTCATTGAGTAGGAGGAAAGGGAGAATGGGGAATGTTTGCTTATATGTCGCCCTAGCTTTGTCTCTGGCTCTCTTATAAACTCATTCTAACACTGTGTAATTGTGTCTCCTACACGCTAAGGTTTACTCATTAGTTTGGCTTCTCAGTGATCTAATATATTTGCCTTCTACTGCTTTGCAAAATGCTCCATAAGGCTCTTATAACTGGAAATTCCAGGAGTCATCACAAAGTGCTTAAAAATTACTACATGTTTAGAATAATTTTAAACTGGGTTTTTAGGGGTTAATTTAAGAAGTTAAAACTAATTTGCTAAAACTGAAAAGTAACATTTAGATAAATAGACGTTGAATGCAGTAAAAACATCATCTACAACAACCTTAACTCAAAAAATCTTCAAATATCAGAAAGAAACAAACAAACAAAAATCAGGAAAGCAAATATAAGTCAAATATATCAATTATGAAACATATAATTTAATGGATGGAATATCTTTATTAAAGACAGAGACCTTTAGGTTTAGATTTTAAAAGGCCATCTACATGCTGTTTCTAAGAGAAGCATGTAAAACATAAATGAGCATAAGTAGTTACACCCATGTAAACTAAGAAATGACAAACATAAAATGAGTGAAAGTGAAAACTTTAAGGCAAAAATCATTCATTGAGACAATGAGGCAAAGCTACCAAAAAGATATGTGTCAGAAATACTTTTGTACCTAAAATACCTTTGAAGTTCATGAAGCAACTTGAACTAGAGAAATTAACAGTCACTATGGGAAGTACTAACACACATTTTCTTTAGGAAAAAAAAAACAGGTAGACAATAAAATAACTGAGGATTTACAGATTTCAAAAATATAGTTAATTAAGAAGTTTAATACAGCAACAAAACCTAAAATTGAAAAATGTGCTGGTCAGCAAAAGATATCATCTGCCAAATTTAGAAAATTGGCTTGAAGAAAATGTTTGCAGCATGAATAATAAAGGAGTAATAGCTGTAATATTTAAAAATCTTTTGAAAATCAACAAAACAGGGAAATATAAAGCAAAATTAAACAACCCTGAGATAAAACTTAATTATTTTATTAAAGATTAAAAATGCTTATAATAGGTAGTGTTATTAGAATGTGGGGAACCATGTACTTATAGACATTAGTAGAAACATTATTTGTAAAGTATCTCAGCAAACATTTGACAGCATTCTTATTTAATTCTGTCCCACAGATATGGTCATGTATTTGTCAAAAGGTTACTGTCCAAAGGTGTTTGCTTTAACTTTATACAAAATGCAAAAATATGGTAATAAAATATGGAAATTGACAGGGGAAATACTAAAAAAAAGCTACGACCATCCTAAACATGATAAAGAACAAGATAGATCTTTATGAACTGCCATAGAAAAGGTTCAATATTATTAAGTAAAAAGAGCACAATTCAGAAAAAAGGATACAGAATTAATATTTAAGAAAACCTCTAATAATGTAAAGATTTTGTAGGGTGGACACTTGTCTTATTAGGGAGACCACTTCATGAACGGTGTAGATGCCTGATCACTGCACTGTACACCTGAAGCTGAAGCTGAATAATAATGAATGTCAATTATAATTTAATGTATATGTAGTCGCAGGATGTGGAGTACAGCATAGGGAATAGAGTCAATGGAATTGTAACAGCTATATGCAATATCAGAGGGATAGTAGATTGCGGGAAGGGGGTATCACTTTGTGAGGGATGTAAATTGTTTTGTACACCTGAAACTAATAAAAAAAAATAAAATAAAAAAAAAGAAAACCTCTAAATGCATACATGTAAATGTGTTCACACATATCCAGAGACATAAACATATAGATGCAGACAGGGAAGAAGGTCCACAGGGATACACTCACATTAACACTGTTTCTATGTTGACAGGAAATGGGAATGTAAAGTGTATGGGCAAGGACTTTTATTGGTATTTTCTTTAAAACTTTTATATTACATTAGTTTTACAAGTATATATGAATTCTGTAAATAATCAAACTAGGAACTAAACTGCATTTTGTGAGCATTGAGCATTCAAAAAGAAGTCCCTCTTTTTATTTTGACATTTAAACTTTTCTCTCAATTAAAAATACTTTTATAGATATAGTCTACAAGTGTGTAGAAAAAAGGAGCATCTGGTACACCTTCATTTTGGACTAACAGCTACATCATTTTCCAGAAGATTGAACCGGTTCTTATCACAATATATGAAGAGCTGTAATTTCTCTAGAAGACTTCTTGGACTTTCCATATACTTATACCAAGTAGCTTCTTATAATTGATAATCAAACAGTGACAAAAACGTTTGAAGTTCTTTATCACACCAAGTCTTTTGAACTGTGTCTTTCATTTACTTGCCTATGAGGCTATGTTTTCTTTGAATCTTTCCTTATTTTATTTTTTGCAGTTACATTTATTTTTTTCAATTACAGCTGACACTCAATATTATATTAGTTTTAGGTGTACAGCATAGTGGTTAGATATTTATATAATTTACAGTTATACATAATTATTACAATATTATTGACTATATTCCCTATGCTGTATTCTACATCCCCATGGCTGTTTTGTAACTGCCAATTTGTACTTCTTAATCCCTTCACCTTTTTCACCCAGCCCCCAACCCCCTTCCCATCCAGTAACCATCTGTTCTCTATCTATGAGTCTGTTTCTATTTTGTTTGTTCATTTTTTTTGTTCTTTAGATTCCACATATAAATGAAGTCCTATAGTATTTGTCTTTGAGTTATTTCACTAAGCATAATACACTCTAGGTCAATCCATGTTGTTGTAATTGGCAAGATTTCATTCTTTTTATGGCCGAGTAATATTCCATTGTAAATATGTATTACATCTTCTTGATCCAATCATCTATTGATGGACGCTTAGGTTGCTTCTATATTTTGGCTATTATAAATAACACTGACAATGAACAAAAGGATGCGTGTATCTTTTCAAATTAGTGTTTTGTATTTCTTTGAATAAATACCCAGAAGTGGAATGACTGGGTCTATTTTTAATTTTTTGAGGAATTTCCATACTGCTGTATGGAGCATCTTTTCATATGTGTATTTGCCATCTGTATGTCCTCTTTGGAGAAATGTCTATGTAGGTTCTTTACCAGTTTTTTTAACTGGGTTGTTTTTTTGGTGTTGAATTGTATGAGGTGTTTATAAATTTTGGACATTATCCTCCTACTACATGTATCATTGCCAAATATGTTCTTCCATTCAATAAGTTGTCTTCTGTATTGTCGATGACTTCCTTTGCTGTGCAAAAACTTTTTAGTTTGTACTCCCATTTATTTTTTCTTTTGTTTCCCTGCCTGAGGAGATATATCAAAAAGTATACGACTAAGAACAATGTCAGAGAGTTTACTGTCTATGTTTTTTCTAGGAGTTTTATGGTTTCAGGTCTTACATTTAAGTCTTTAATCCATTTTGAGTTTATTTATTTTATATTGTATAAGAAAGTAGTTTAGTTTCATTTTTTTTGCATGTATCTGTCCAGTTTTCCCAACACCATTTATTTATTGAAGAGACTGTCTTTACCTCATTGTATTTTCTTGCCTCCTTTGTCATAGATTAATTGACCATATAGATGTGGGTTTATTTGGCGGCTCTCTATTGCGTTCCATTGATCTATGTATCTGTTTTTATGCCAGTACCATGCTGTTTCAATTACTATAGTCTTGTAGTATTGTTTGATGTGAGGTAGCATGATACCTCCAACTTTGTTCTTCTTTCTCAAGATTGCTGTGGCTATTTGGAGTCTTTTGTGGTTTCATATAAATTTTAGGATTATTTCTTCTAGCTCTGTGAAAAATGCCATTGGTACTTTGATAGGGATTGCACTGAATCTACAGAAATCTTTGGGTAGTATGGACATTTTAACTATATTAATTCTTCCTGTCCATGAGCACAGTATGCTTCCATTTATTTGTATCTTCTTCAGTTTCTTTCTTCAATGTCTTATAATTTTCTGAGTACAGGTCTTTCACCTCTTTGGTTAAATTTATTCCTGGGTATTTTATTTTTCTTTTTGGTGCAATTGTGGGATTGTTTTCTTAATTTCTCTTTCCGATAGTTTGCTATTGGTATATAAAAATGCAATCAATTTCTAAACATTAATTTTGTATCCTGCTACTTTACTGAATTCATTTCTCATTCTAAGAGTTTTTTGGTGGAATCTTTAGGATTCTCTATAGTATCATGTCATCTTCAAATAATGACAGTTTTACTTCTTCCTTTTCAATATGGGTGACTTTAATTTCTTTATTTATTGTTTCAGATCTTATATTTAGGTCTTTGATCCATTTTGAGTTAATTTTGGTATATGGTGACAGATAGCAATCTAGTTTCATTCTTTTGCATGTGGCTTTCCAATTTTCCCAGCACCATTTATTGAAGAGGCTTTTCATTCTCCACTGTATGTTTTTCGCTCCTTTATTGAAAATTAGTTGCCCATATATACGTGGGTTTATTTCTGTGTTCTCAGTTCTACTCCATTGGTCTGTGTGTCTTTTTTTCTGCCAAAACTATATTATTTTGATTATTGTCACTTTGTAGTATAATTTGAAGTTGGAGTGTGATACCTCTGGCTTTGTTTTTTTTTCTCAGGATTGCTTTGGCTATTTTGGGTCTTTTGTGGTTCTAACAAATTTAATGATTTTTTTGTTCTATTTCTTTGAAAAATGTCATTGGGATTTTGATGGGGATTGCATTAGATCTGTAAATTGCTTTAGGTAATATGTCCATTTTAACTGTGTTGATTGTTCCAGTCAATGAACATGGAATATCTATTTCTTTGTGTCTTCTTCAATTTCTTTCAAATCGTCTTGTAGTTTTCAGTTTATAGGTACTTCACTGCCTTTGTTAAGGTTATTTCTAGGTGTTTTATCTTTTTATTGCAATAGCAAATGGAATTGTTTTCTTCATTTCTTTTTCTGACATTCTATTGTTAGTATATAGGAATACAATGGATTTTTGTACATTGATTTTGTATCCTGCAACTTTATTGTATTTGTTTATTGTTTCTAATAGCCTTTAGGATTCTTTATATATAGAATCATGTCATCTGAAAAAAGTGACAATTTTACTTCTTCATTCCCAGTTTGGATATCTTTTATTTCTTCCTCTTGCCTGATTGCTATAGCTAGAACTTCAGTATGTTGAATAGCAGTGTCAAGAGTTGGCATGTTTGTCATGTTTCTGATCTTAGAGGAAAAGTTTTCAACTTTTGACCAGTGAGCATGATGTTAGCTGAGGGTTTGTCGCATATGATCTGTATTATGTTGAGGTACATTCCTTCTTTACCCTTTCTATTGAGAGTTTTAATCTTAAGTGGATAGTGTATCTTGTCGAATACTTTTTCTGCATCTAATGATGTGATCATATAATTTTTATGTTTGTTAATGTGGTCTATCACATTGATTGTTTTGCATATGCTGAAACAACTTTGAGTCCTGGGAATTAAGCCCACTTGGTTGTGATGTATTATCTTTTTAATGTATGGCATTTGATTTGCTAGTATTTTGTTCAGGATTTTTGTGTCTATGTTCATCAGGGATATTGGCCTGTAATTTTCTTTTTTTGTGTTGTCCTTGCCAGGTTTTGGTATCAGGGTAATGTTGGTTTCACAGAATAAGTTAGGAAGTATTTCCTGTTCTTCAAATTTTTGGATAAGTTTGAGAAGAATAGGTATTAAATCTTCTTTGAATGTTTGGTAAAATTCACTAGTGAAGCCATCCTGGTCCTGGACTTTTGTGTTTGGGGAGGTTTTTTATGACTGTTTCAATTTCCTTACTATTAATTAGTCTATTTAGGTTTTCCAATTCTTCATGGTTCATTGTTGGAAGATTAAAGATTTCTAAGAATTTGTCCATTTCTTCTAGGTTATCAAATTTGATGGCATATAGCTTTTCATAGTATACTTGTATAATTTCATAGTATACTTGTATTTCTGTGGTGTCGGTTGTAACTCCTCTTTCACTTCTGATTTTCTTTGAGTGTTTTTTCTTTTTACCTTAGTCTAGTCAGAGGTTTGTCAATTTATTTATCTTTTCAAAAAAACAGCTCTTTCTTTCATTAACTTTTTTCTATTGCTTTTTTTCTATTTCATTTAATTCTCTAATTTTTATTATTTGCTTCCTTCTACTGACTTGGGCTTCATTTCTTCTTTTTCTGGTTCTTTAACATGAAATGTTAGATTGTTTATTTGAGGATTTTCTTGTTTCTTTAAGTAGGCCTGTAATGCTATAAATTTCCTTATTATTACTGCTTTTGCTGTACCCTAAAATTTTTGATATGTTGTATTGTCATTCTCATTTGTCTCTATGTATCTTTTGATCTCGTCTTCTATTTTTTATTTGACCCAGTATTTGTTCAGTAGCATGTTGTTTAATCTCCACATTTTGTGGTTTTTCCAGCTTTATTTTCTGTAGTTAATTTCCAGTTTCATACCATTGTGGTCAGGGAATACACTTGTTATGATTTCAGTCCTCTTTAATGTATAGAGACTAGTTTTGTGCCTCAATATATTGTCTATCCTTGAGAATGTTCCATGTGCATTAGAGAAGCATCTATATTCTGTTGTTTTGGAATGGAAAGCTCTATAAATATTGATTATGTTCATTTAGTCTAATGTGGCATTTAAGGCTGTTTCCATATTGATTTTCTGTTTGGATGATCTATCTACAACTGTCAATGGAATATTTAGGTCTCCTACTATAACTATATTTTTGTCAGTTTCTTCCTTTAGGTCTGTAGTAATTGCTTTATATATTTCGGTGTTCCCAGGTTGGGTGTATATATATTGATAAATGTTATGTCTTCTTGGTGTATTGTCTTCTTTATTATATGAGCTCTGACATTTAAGTTTGCCAACTCGCCACCATGTGCTTACATTGGCAGCACTGTACAAGAGCTCAGTAAGGTTTCATAACCTTGGTATATCAGTGTCTCACAGCCGTGTTTGTGCTGATATATGGTGGTGTCTTGCTGAGTGGCATTCATTATTGCATGTTTTTGTGTGCCGTCCTGAGAATGTCTGAGCTTGAATTAGAGCAACGAACAAACATTACATTTCTTGTTAAACTTGGCAAGAGTGAAAGTGAAATCAGGGACATGTTAGTCCAAGTTTATGGGGATAATGCCATGAAGAAAATGGCAGTGTACAAATGGATTAAACATTTTTCTGAGGGGAGTGAACACATCACTGATGGACGTCAGGGTGGCCAGTAATGAGCAGAACTAACAAAAACATTGCAAAAATTCATCAAATTGTGCACCAAAATCATTGGCTGACTGTGAGAAGCATAGGAGACCAAAGAACATCAATAAAGACACAGTTAGGAAAATCTTAACTGAAAATCTTGGCATGAAAAAGGTGTGTGCAAAAATGGTCCCGAAGGGGCTGGCCCGGTGGCTCAGGCGGTTGGAGCTCCATGCTCCTAACTCCGAAGGCTGCCAGTTGTATTCCCACATGGGCCAGTGGGCTCTCAGCTACAAGGCTGCCAGTTTAATTCATCGAATCCCGCAAGGGATGGTGGGCTGCACCCCATGCAACTAGCAACGGCAACTGGACCTGGAGCTGAGCTGCGCCCTCCACAACTAAGACTGAAAGGACAACAACTTGACTTGGAAAAAAGGCCTGGAAGTACACACTGTTTCCCAATAAAGTCCTGTTCCCCTTCCCCAATAAAATCTTTAAAAAAAAAAAAAATGGTTCTGAAGGAGCTCTTGCATCGCTACAATGCACCAACTCACACGGCACTGTCTGTGAGGGAGTTTTTAGTCAGTAAACAAATAACTGGATTGGAACACCCTCCCGACTCACTTGATCTAGCCCCAAATGACTTCTTTTTTTACCTGAAGACAAAGGAAATATTGAACGGAATACATTTTGATGACATTCAGGACATCAAGTGTAATACAATGACAGCTCTGATGGCTTTTCCAGAAAAAAGAGTTCCAGAATTGCTTTGAAGTATGGATGAGGCAGTGGCATCAGTGCATAGCTTCCTAAGGGCAGTAATTCAAAGGTGACCATAGTGATATTCAGCAATGACTTAGCACTTTTTCTAGGATGAGTTCGCGAACTTAATTGTCAGACCTCTTAAAATGTCCATCTTTGCCTCTTGTTAACTTTTTAATCTTGAAATCTATTTTGTCTGATATGAATATGGCTGCAGTTGATTTTCTTTGGGTGCCATTTGCATGGAGCATCATGTTCCACCCCTTCACTTTGACCCTATGTTTGTCTTTGTAGCTGAGATGGGTGTAATGAAGACAACATATAGTTGGGTCTTATTTTTTAATCCATCCTGCTGCTGTGTGCTTTTTAATTGGTGAGTTTTGTCTATTTACATCTAGGGTAATTATTGATATGTGAGAACTTTCTATAGCCATTTTCTTTTGTTTTCTGGTAGGTCTCTGTTGTTTATTTTCCTTTGCATTTCTGTTATTTTAGTTTGGTGGTATTCTATGATTTTTTTTCCCCTCTGTTTGTTCTTTTTTTTATGTTATGTATCT
Organism: Rhinolophus sinicus; assembly: GCF_057876585.1. Taxonomy (NCBI): domain Eukaryota; kingdom Metazoa; phylum Chordata; class Mammalia; order Chiroptera; family Rhinolophidae; genus Rhinolophus; species Rhinolophus sinicus. Next base: position 89,394,506 of record NC_142503.1, read on the forward strand.
CAGTTCTTAATTTTTGTTTTGTGGTTATCATTAGGTTTATGCAAAAAGAAAATTTCACACGTACAGTAGTCTTTTATTTTCTGATTGCATCTTTATTCACCTGTGCAAGTTTACTCCTTTCCCCCTTCCCGTTTTATGCTTTTGTTGTCACAAATTATCCTTTTTATGCTGTGAGTTCATTTCCAAATTGCAGAAGCTATAGTCTTTTCTTAAATGCTTTTACTTTTTTATTTAATATTATATTTGTTTAATATCCTATTTTGAAGAAGTGTTGTAATTTCCTGCCTCTGTCTGTCTGTCATCTTAGTTGTGTATCCTTTTGTCTCTCTCTCTTTTTTTTCCTTCAGATGGAAGGGCTCCTTTCAGCATTTCTTGTAATACAGGTCTCATGGTGGTGAAGTCCCTAAGCTTTTGTTTGTCTGGAAAAGCCTTTATTTCTCCTTCATATCTAAAGGATAACTTTGCTGGATATATCATTCTTTGCTAGCAATTCCTCTTTCAGTATTTTGAATATTTTATTCCACTCTCCTAGCTTGTAGGATTTCTGCTGAAAAATCTGATAATTTAACGAAGTTTCCTTTATAGGTTACAATCTTCTTTTCCCTGGCTGCCTTGAATTTCTTTGTCATTAACTTTTCACAGCTTCAATGCGCCTTGGAGGTCTTTTTGCATTGAGCTAATTAGGTGTTAGGTTAGCTTTTTTGATTCATGGGTCTACCTCTTTCCATAGGTTTGGGAAGTTCTCAATGATTATTTGTTTGAATAGGCTCTCTGTTCCCATCTCCCTCTATTCTCCTTCTGGTATACCCTTTATTTTTATATTTCTCTTTCTAGTGGAGCCTGATAGTTCTTGTAGTTCTTTCCTTTTATTTTTACTCTCAATTCTCTCTCCTCTTATACCTGAGCCACTTATAGATTTCTATCTTCAAGATCACTAAACTCTTTCATCTGGTCTGCCCTATATCCTAAGCTCCCTAATTCATTCTGCATCTCATTTATTGAGTTCTTTAGCTCCAGTATTTGTTTTTTGTTTTTTTTTATAGTTTCAATCTCTTTGGTAAAGTACTCCTTTTGTTGATTTTATTCCTGAGCTCATTGCACTGCCTTTGTGAGTTTTCTTGCATCTCATTGAGTTTTTTCAGGACTGCCATCTTGAATTCTCTGTCATTTAAATCACAATCTTCTGTGTCTTTGAGTTTATTTTCTGGAGATTTTTCATTTTCTTTCTAAACTAACTTGTTACCTTGGTTGTGTATGGTACTTGATGAATTATTTTCTCTGCTGGGGCATTTGAGGGATTGAAATCTTTTTAAAGTGTGGTTGCCTTTAACTGTTTAGCAGTTAATAAGTACAGGTCTTTCTCTTGCTTTCCAATAGATGGTGCTATAATACAGTTTTTGTTTTCTCTTACCTGCACTACTGGGACTTCTGGGATCTCTGCGAGGCAGTATCGCCCGGGCTGTGAAAAATGTAATCCATGTTTGATCAACACCAACATATAGAGTTGACCCATCTTTGACTCAGCTTTGTGTTTTCTCTTTCTCTGTTCAACTAGCCATTAGTGATGTCCAACCCCCAGAGATTATTGGCAGAAGACAATAGTCACTAGTACAATAGAGGTAGATGACATGGGGACAGGAGGTCTGGGATAATTTTCTGTAATTTACTTATGTCCTCACGCCTAATCCCAAATGTATGTATGAATCCTGCCACACAATCAGTAGCTGCTGTGCCCACCTAAGGATATATGGTCATGTAGACTTAAGAGCTCACAATTTGTGACTTTGGTGCATAGGCATTGGTGTCTCAAGACCAGATGCTCAGTCTCTACCAGGGCCTAGTAGTATGCCAGGAACTGTTTTCTGGCATAGCTTTGCTTCTAAGTCCTGGAGGGGTGTGCAAATGTCCTATTGTGGCATGCCAGAGACTCCATTTTACATTGTCATCTATCCTTAATATGTCTAGCACCATGGGAAATTCTGGGTCCTGTGGCCCCAGGGGCATCCCACTTGTACTGCATAGACTTCCATTGCTCTGCATCCCTCTCAAAACTTGCAGTAAAAAATAGATTGGAGCAGTATTCTCAAGGCATACATAACACCTCCAAAACATGAAGCAGATTGCCAAGCTCTTTCTTAGTGATAGGTGGTATGAGGTGCTCTTGACCTTAAAGGTAGTGTCACAATATAACCAAGACATTGAAGTTATTGAGAATGTAGCTGTCTCTGTTTTACCCAGAATGCTGTATTATTGTGATTAATTATCTCCATCACAGGTGACTTTTGGAGCACTCTACTTGCAATGCCCTACTACAATAGCTCTTATTACACAGGACAAGGAACCAATGTGAGAGTTCTGCAAGATCCTAAGTATATCCATCCTGATTAGACATTCAGAAAATGACCAGGAGGGGAGTTTTGGCATCCAGTGGCCTCATTATGAGATGAAGCTGGCCAGGACTTTATTACTTGGCCTCCATATACCCTTGAATAATAGGGGGGCTATGACAGCATTTGGGGCCCTTTAGTATCAGTGATAGATCAGATCCTGTATACAAAAGCTTTGGAAAGATCTAGACACTTTTTCCAGTATTCAGTTACTTGGTAAGTGATCATCAATCCCCTTTTATAACGATGCCCACTTTCATTAGTATTAGAGTCTATCCTTAAGCTTTAATCCTCTCTTGCAATCAGTGAACAATGGCTCTGAAACCTGCTCAGGAATGGAAACTGAGCAAAAAAGGCATTGTGATTCTTTCTATTAGGAGAATGATATCAGCCTGTATATAATAAGAAACAACCTTCTTGGTTTCCCATCTGTCTTGCCCTTGTGTTTATTAGCCATCATCATGAATCTCCATGGGTCAAACAATCTGGCCTTGCTGCCAGCTCCAGTAATTACATCAGACTTGAGTTTTTTTCATTAAGTACTGTTATGTGGCCTCTTCTATTCCAGAATCTTCTCATCTTAATTGTCAGAGATCCCAGTTCTGTCACACTATCCTTACCATCAATTTTGTCCAGCAGAGGACAGCCATTACTAAGCTCAATAATGCTGTGACCCCTTCATTAGCGTATTTCTTTATGTGTTAGTACAAGGCGTGTTCTGCTTGTTCTCCTGGTGAACATGGTCATTTGATGTTCTTGAGTCTTACATAGTAGATCCATTCAAGGATACTGCACCTGTGAGCCTTTCATTCCCTTTGCCAACAATGCCAAGGCAGTTCTAGCACCTTTACCTTATCAGAACCCCCTTTAGGAGTTGTTGCAAGTACATTGTTTCTAAGTCATGGCAGCATATCCTCGATCAGCAAACTCCATTATTCAGCTATATATTGTACTCCCATTTAGTCCCCTCGGGTCCCATTCCCAGGCATATTCTCTGGGTTCCTTGTGGAACCTATTTACCAGGTCCTGCAGATTCTTATATAAATAATCCCTTTATCTTTTGGTAGGGTCAGTATTTTCCCAGTTGGGCTATGCTCAGGTTTTGATCCTAGTGTTGGTATATTAGCCAGGAGAGGTAAGGCACATTTTGAGGCTACTTTCTTACAAGACATGTGCCTCAACTGAGGCTTATCCATGCAATGTAGTGTGTGTGTGTGTATGTGTGTAGGAGGGGACTGCCTGCAATCTCCCAGCCTGTTGTTTTGTCAGCCCACCTGTTCCCCTTAGTTAAAATTCTTGAGATTATATGGGATTGGCCCAGCCCCAATTTATAAAACTCTCTAAGTCAGGTATGATCAGGAACGCATAAACTTGACATGTGGACTCAACAGTTCAGCAGAAAAATGTGTATGAAAGCTCAGTTCTAAAGAATTGGGCGTTTTGGCTTGGCTAGCACCTTGAAAGCCTGAGACCATTTCACAATGCAGGCACACCTAGAAGCTCCTTTTAACTACTGTACTGAGGTAAAGGGAGCAAAATGGGGGATGTTTGATGTTTCTATTCTTTCTCCGAGATATTAGTGCTTGGTAACTGTGTAGGTTCTGGGGTTTGTTCTGAGTTCTAAATCATGCCTATCATTTTTATTCTGTGTATTAACATTAACAAAATGAAAAGCCAGTGAAAAAGACTTTGAAGTAACTTCCAACTAGGTTTTTAATGCTTGAATGACCTTACGGTAAAACAGCTTTTTTTTTTAATTAAAGTTTATTGGGGTGACAATTGTTAGTAACAGAGCTTATTTTTAAAAATACTTTTGAAGTAGTCATAAAACAGATTATTTTTTTCTTAATTCCTCAGTCTTTTTGTGTTGACCCATTCTTTTTGGTTGTGAACCACATTTAGCAGTTTCTCAGTATACCTGGCACCAGGAGGCAACTTGTAAAGTGGTAAAGAGTCTGAATAAGAAACTGTGTTTTATAAGTTCTTGAGCTATGCTTTGCCTTTGACCATCTGGGATAAAACAACAGATAGGTCCTGCAGTCAAGGAGAGAAGTGCTTTCCAAGTGAAAAACAGGAAACCTGGTACACATAAAAACCATACGGAATAGAAATACCAGAAATCAACTTTACAGATGAATTTTAGCTTATTGATAGAGTTCCACTTTTTTCCCTTCCTGTTTTTTTTTTTAAACTTTTTAAAATTTTATTTTAAGTGTGTTTTTCCAGAACCCATCATCTCCAAGTCAAGTAGTTGTTTCAATCTAGTTGTGGAGGGTGCAGCTCACAGTGGCCCATGCGGGGATCGAACCGGCAACCTTATTGTTAAGAGCACCGCGCTCTAACCAACTGAGCTAACCAGCCGCCCCTTTTCCTGCTGTTTTTAAGGTGACTAGAATATAAGTAATCCAATTGAAATTCAAAACTAAAAAGCAAAATTTTTCACTGTCTATTAAACAATAATTGGATGGTCAATTTTAACTGCTTGTTTACTCTCAAACTTCATGGCAGATGACAGCCCTGATAGTTTCTCAGCAGTTACCTATTAGAGCTCCTTCTGGTTAAAAAAGTGAATGCATTTAAAATCAAATTTCTTAGTTTTCATTTTCTTCTCTAGTAATTAAAAGATGGTATTTGTATGTCCTTAGACCAAGTGTCATTTTGTAGAGTATAAATACTTATCTATTATAGAGATGATATAACATCTACAGAAATTCCTCAATTTAAAGATTTTCAATATATGTATATTTATTTTTAAACTATACAACATATAGATATATAGGTACAACCTAGGGGAAGAAAGTCTCAGCTTTGGAGGTAGACAAATTTTTTTAAATCCCAATTCTGGGCTAACAGAAAACTACACTGCTAGCATTCTATTTAGAAAGAAATGTATGGAAGAACATCAAGCCAGGTATTTAATATGCTCAAGGCAAGGAGAAGTTGTCATTGTAAAACTCTCAGTATTTGTGATATACCTGAAGACAGTCCATCAGAGGTGGCTCAATCTATGGTTTAAAGGAGTACAAATGAGTGATTTTTACATATGTTATTGTCTATGCCCGTGGTTGTCAAATATTTGGTCTCAGAACCTCTTTACACTCTTAAAAATTAATAAAGACCCAAAGAGCTTGCTTTTCAAATGGGGTGGGGATGGGGGTACAACGCAGACCAAGAAAGCATATGTTTATCTCACAGAGCTGGGGAGTCTTGAGCACACCAGACTTTGGGTCTCCTGAGTATAGTCTCCTGCTGACACACCCTGAGGTATTATTATTCTAGTCTCAGGAGTTCAATTATTCTAGTCTCAGGAGTTCAATTTAGAAGAATGGATGAACTATAGGGCTTGAGGAAGAGGCCAGATTGCCAGGCAAGAAGTTCCCCTGAAGGTAAGGAAATGGAACCTCTTATAGAGGGGCAAAGATTTGCAGAGTGAAGATTAGAAACAGAAGTTACCTCTGACAGACCCTCAGACAGAAAGGTAAAAGCTAGAAAAGGGAAATTGCCCATATTTTTTTTGACTCCCCAAAGAGTCATATTTGAGTTTTAAAAGTATCTCCTTCCTCCTACATACCTTTGTTATAATACTTTGTCAATATTCCTGCTTTTTCAGTAAAGTGGATGTTTCAATACGTTGAGAATGAAGTTCAGGTGTTGAGAGAATTGGCAGCATCTTCACATTTCCCTTTTGCCGAGGTGGGCATGGCAGACATAGTACTGTGTCAAGGAGAGACAGCACTGATGATTCCTGCAAACTCTGTACAGTGATCAAAAAGGAAGAGCTGGCAGCAGTGGGGGTGGTGGAGCACTGTCATGGGGATACTTAATAGTGCATGGGAGGCAAACCCTCTTCCTTTTTCAAATAAACCAAAAGAGAATGACCCCTGACAGATGAGAAGAGGAGCCAGGAGGAGAGCATGCTAGTGCTTAAAATTGTTTTCACTGTCATTCTCCTTAAAAAGTGACTTCCTTAGACATGTGCTGGTAATACAACTAAGTTTGAGAACTCATCCTAGAAAAAGTGCTATACACCTCATTGCTGAATATCACTACGGTTACCTTCAAAGTACTCCCCTTGGGAAGCTATGCACCGTCGCCAGCACCTAGTCCACCCTTCAAAGCAATTTTGGAACTCATTTCCTGGAATGGCCATTAGAGCTGTCGTCGTATCAGACTTGATGTCCTGAATGTCATCAAAATGTCTTCCTTTTAATATTTCCTTTATCTTCAGGTAAAGAAAGAAGTCATTGGGGGCCACATCAGGAGAGTAGGGAGCGTGTTCCAATACAGTTATTTGTTTCCTGGCTAAAAACTCCCTCACAGACAGTGCCGAGTGAGCTGGTACATTGTCATGATACAAGAGCCATGAGGTGTTGGCAAAAACTTTAGAGCATCTTAACTTTTTCACACAGCCTTTTCAGCACTTCCAAATAGTAAACTTGGTTAACTGTCCAGTTGGTGCAACTTCATAATGAATAATCCCTCTGATATCAAAAAAGTTTAGCAACATCATTGCAACAAATTTTCGAACTTAATTGTCAGAACTTTGTATCTTGGCAGTTCAAATCAGTGTTATTTATTGGCCTTTAATGCAGATCCGAGACCCACAATATTGAACAATATGAAAAATCTAGCATGGTTTTGAGGGATTTCTCTTGCATCTAATTTTCAATTGATTGTCCTTTTTCAACTGTCCATTGAAATGCTTTGGTCTCTCAATTATAGATCTATTGAAATGACAGATAAATTTGTTCAGTATCTGGGTTAATAAGAAAAATAACAGAGCTACTGATCAAACTATTTTAAAAACTCTAATTTGTGAGCTAGTTCTTTGTTCTTTCCTAGGAACTGCCCTCTATCTTCGGTTAAAGGCAATGTGATTGATAGATATAAGGATAGCTACCCTAACATTTAATAGTAATAATGTTAATTTATATTAATTTAACATAAAGATATAAATCTTTAATTTACTAAATATATTTACATGTCCTTTTTAATTAAAGGAGAGTGTCTGTAGGTAACACTCACTGTCAGGAAACATTCTATACCTCATTTAGTACCAATCATTCAGGTCTTTCATCTCTCTAAAAATGTACTTACTAATCCAGCTGGCATTTGGAGCAGATACTATAGCCACAGCAGTCTAGTGCATTCTATTGTATCTATTAGTCTTTTATGCAGCAAGTTTAAAAATTTGCTAAAAAGAAAGCATTCTTTACATGTAACTGAAGTATAAGTCATTTACTTTGATATTTCAGGGTGCATACAATTTAACAATTCTCCTATGTAGAGTTCCATTTTTAATTTTAAAATGTTGTTTCAGACTACCGTTAGAACTTCTTTTTCCACAGCCTCACTCACTCTATTGGTGCCCTCTTGTACTTCTACTACACATGGTATACGAATAAGTGAGAACGATTTCTTTCCGTTCCCCTTCTTTCCAGTGATCCATAGCAGGAGTTAATCATAAAACAATGGTCTCTTTAACACTGCAAAATACTTTAATGAGTCAAGACCATTCAAAACTTCAAATCCTTTTTCAAATGATGTATAGTATAAATAAAAACACTCAAGACTACATAGATGGCAGGATCACGTTCGTCACCCATTATTAAAATTCTTCACCAATTCGCAGTGCTTAGTGATGACATTCAGTACTTCCTTTATTTTCACCAAACTATGTACAAAAGCTTTTGCTGTGAGATTTTAATTAAGCGATTAGGAAACCAAGCTAAAAGCTGCCATACTTTCCCTCAGAAAGGGGAATATTATTAATAAAGTCTTAGATATATCAAAGATGAAGAATGATTACCTTTCATGGAATCCTCTGTAGCAGTTTAAATAACTTTTTCTCCTGTAAAGACTAAAATATCACAGGATGTTGAAAGTTTCTTCACTGTTCTTTGAGAGAAAAGCGGGAAGCAGAAAAGTATTAGCAGAGCAACTAAAAATCATACTAATACCATGTTAATAGTTTATCAAAATGATATTCCTGCAATTTGGACATGTCTATAGAGTTATCAGCAAAAAATATCTACTTAGAGTGAGGGCTGATTTTGTCTAAAATCTCATGAAGTTTTTTGGGGTAATCTAAGCATAATTGTTAAGAACTAATAAATTAAATAGAATTAAGTAGAATAAAAGGTTTTTAGGTGAAACTTTTAGCAATATTCTAATTGTACAAGCTTTGTGAAAAGAAAACTTCGGAAAATTTTTAATGTGTGGTCAAGCTGGCTAAGATTAATAATGGATCTAATTATGTAAGTTGATTTAAATATCAAAAGTAAGCTGATGCAAAATTAGAGTTTGTTTCTCTTGCTATCTGCTAAACAGACTAAGCTTTCTTGGACTGTAAGTCTGCTCCTGATAAGATATTGACAGCTATGGATAGATCATCCAAACAGAAATCAATAAGGAAATATCAGCCTTAAATGACACATTAGACCAAATGGACATAATCGACATTTATAAAGCTTTTCATCCCAAAACACCAGATTATACATTCTTCTCTAGTGCACATGGAACATTCTCAAGGATAGACCAAATTTTGGGACACAAAACTAGCCTTAATAAATTTAGGAAGATTGAAATTATATCAAACATATTCTCCAGCCACAATGCTTTGAAATTGGAGATCAACTGCAAAAGAAAAGCAGAAAAAAACCCACAAATATGTGAAGATTAAACAACATGCTACTAAAAAACAACTGTGTCGAAGAAGAAATAAAAGTAGAGATCAAAAGATGCATACGCCCAATAAACTTTAACTTAAAAAAAAAAAAATGGGAAAAAATGCATAGGAACGAACAAGAATGAAAATACAACATATCCAAAATTTGGGGGTGGTGCAAAAGTGGTAATGCGGGAACTTTGTATCATTACAGGCCTATCTCACAAAACAAGCAAAATCCCAAATAAACACCCTAACATTACATCTTAAAGAACTGAAAAAACAAATGAAGCCCAAAGTAAGTAGAAGGAAGGAAATAATAAAAGTTAGAGCAGAATTAAATGAAACAGAACAAAAAGACAATAGAAAAAATTAATGCAAAAAAGAGCTGGTTCTTTTAAAAGATCAATAAGGTTGACAAATCCCTGGCTAGATTCACTAAGGAAAAGACACAAACATCAGAAATGAAAGAGAAATTATGACAGATACCACAGAAATACAAAGGATCATACAAGAATGCTATGAAAGACTACATGCCACCAAATTCAATAACCTAAGAGAAAACGGAAAAGCTCTTAGAAATATATAACCTTGCTAGACTGAATCACGAATAACTGGAAAATCAACAATAAGGAGATTGAAAGAATCATCCAACACCACCCCAAATCAAAAGTCGAGGACCAGATTGTTTCACTAATGAATTCTACCAAACATTCAAAGAGGCTCTAATACCAATCCTCCTCAAACTCTTCCAAAAAATTGAAAAACAGGCAATACTTCCTCACTCATTTTATGAGGCCAACATTAACCTTATACCAAAACCTGGTACGGATAACACAAAAAAAGAAAAGTACAAACCAATATCTCTGATGAATACAGACATAAAAATCCTAAATAAAATACTAGCAAATTGAATACAACAATACATTAAAAAGATTATACATCATAATCAAGTGGGGTTCATTCCAGGGATACAAGGATGGTTCAATATCCGCAAATGGATCAATGTGATACATCACATGAACAAAGGATAAAAATCGTATGATCATATCAATAGATCAAATGCAGGAAAAGCATTTGACAAATCATAACATCCATTTATGATTAAAACACGAAAATAAAATGAATATAGAAGGAAAGTACCTCAACATAATAGGCCATATATGACAAACCCTCAGCTAATATCATACATAATTGTGAAAAACTGAAAGCTTTTCCTCTAAGATTAGGAACAATACAGGAATGCCCCCTCTCACCACTGTTAGTCAATGTAGTATTTGTAGTCCTTGCCAGAGCAATCAGGTAAGAGAAAGAAAAAAAAGGTATACAAATTGGCAGTGAAGAAGTCAAATTGTCACTTTTTGCAGATGACATAATTCTGTACATAGAAAACCCTAGACTCCACAAAAAAAACTATTTGAAACAATAAACAAATACAATAAAGTTGCAGGATACAAAATCAATGTACAAAAATCCATTGCATTCCTATATACTAACAATAAAATATCAGATAAAGAAATGCGAAAAACAATTCCTTTTGCAATTGCAACAAAAAGAATAAAATACCTAGGAATAAACTTAAAGGTTGTGAAGGACCTATATGCTGAAAACTATAAGACATTTGAAAGAAATTGGACACACAAACATACACACACACACACACACACACACACACACATACACACACACAGAGAGAGAGAGAAATTGAAAAAGAGAAAGAAGTGGAAAAATATTTCGTCTTCATGGATTGGAAGAATCAACATACTTAAAATGGCCATATTACCCAAAGCAATATACAGATTTTATGCAATCCTCATCAAAATTCCATGATGTTTTTTTAAAGAAATAGAACAACAACAACAAAAAAATCAAATTTGTTGGAACCACAAAAGACCCCAAATAGCCAAAGCAGTCCTGAGAAAAAAGAACAAAACTGGAGCTATCATACTCCCTGACTTCAAAGTATACTACAAAGTGACAATAATCAAAACAGTATAGTATTGGCAGAAAAAAGACACACAGACCAATGGAACAGAACTGAGAGCACAGAAATAAACCCACACGTATGTGGGCAACTAATTTTCAATAAAGGAACAAAAAGCATACAGTGGGAAATGAAAAGCCTCTTCAATAAATGGTGCTGGGAAAATTGGAAAGCCACATGCAAAAGAATGAAACTAGACTGCTATCTGTCACCATATACTAACATTAACTCAAAATGGATCAAAGCCCTAACTATAAGACCTGAAACAATAAATTGTATGGAAGAAAGCAGAGGTACTAAATGTATGGACTTTGGTTTCAGAGAGGTTTTCATGAATATGTCCTCAAAGTCAGTAAAAGTATAAGCAAAAATAGATGAGTGGGACTATATATCAAACTAAAAGGCTTCTGCACAGCAAAAGCAACCATCAATAAAACAAAGAGGCAACCAACAAAATGAGAGAAAATATTTGTAAACAATATCTCCGATGAGGAGCTGATATCCAAAATATATAAAGAACTCATATAATTCAACAACAAAAAAGCAAACAATCCAATTTAAAAAATGGGCAGAGGACCTGAACTGACAATTCTCCCAAGAAAATATACGAACGGCCAACAGATATGATGAAAAGATGCTCAACTTCACTAGCTATTAGAGAAATGCAAATCAAAACCACAATGAGATACCAACTCACACCTGTTGGAATGGCTGTTATCAACAAGACAAGTAATGACAAGCGTGGGAGAGGTTCTGGAGAAACAGGAACACTCACATACTGCTAGTGGGAATGTAAATTGGCACAGCCACTATGGAGGTTCATCAAAAAAGTAAGATTAGAATTACCATATGACCCAGCAATCCTCTTCTGGGTATCTACCAAAAAAATCTGAAAGCATTTATCTGTAAACATATATGTACCCCTATGTTCATTGCAATATTATTCACAGTGACCAAGACATGGAAACAACTGAAGTGTACTTCAACAGATGATTGGATGAAGAAGATGTAGTATAAGTATAAAATGGAATACTGGTCACAAGAAAAGATAAAATACTGCTATTTGCAATAACATGGATGGATCTTGAGAGTATCATGTTAAATGAAATAAGTCAGACAGAAAAATTCGAGAACTATATGATTTTACTCGTATGTGGGATATAAAACTGAAAGCAACAAATGAACACTCATAGATGCAGACAACAGTTTAGTGGTTACCAGAAGATAAAGGGGGAGGTGGGTGGTAGAAGAGGGTAAAGGAAGTCAAATCTATGGTGACAAAAGAATTGACTTTCGGTGGTGAAGACACAATGCATTCGTATATATAAAGGATGTATTATAGGATTGTACACTTGAAACCTATAGTTGTACTAACCGATGTCAACTCAATAAATTTAAAAAATGATATTTTAACAAGTTTTCTGCCTAGGAAACAAAGGTTGTTTTATCAAAATAACTTTGTGTTTTATGTTGTCTTAATCACGTCTTTGATTACTTAAGAAACTGAATCTTCTCCATAGGAAAGCTAACCTTTTAGGAAAAGGCAGCAGCAACAAAATGAAGTCCGTTCTACTTCAGCAAAAATGACCCCTATTTGCCAGACTTTTGCCATCCTGATGTCCTTGTAACATGGCAACAGTCTGCTCCTGAATCAGGGAAATTATGATGGGTAAACAGTGGCTGTAAATTAAATGAATAGTTCAGGCTATGGGAAACCCAGTTTGGCCCATGGTTCTCCCTGGCAAACCCCATTTTTCAGTTTTTTGCATTCCTTCACTCACCATAGTGCATTTAAGCTGGGATTCATTCAACTGCCACTTGGTATGAGTTATCAGCATGTTTTTGTTGTTATGTGTATATTTTCTGGATGAGTTGAATCCTTCCTGTGCCACAAGGCCGATGCCCTCACAATGATAAAGAAGCTGTTAGGAAATGTGTTTCCCAGTTGAGGGGATACAATAGCTTCCAAGTGCTCCTCAGCTATTTACCGTAGCCCCACCATATGCCATGGGATGGTGGCTCAGGACTGTCACTGTTTTCCTTCCCAATCTCTATGAAATGGACTCATTTTACTAATGACATAATGTTAACCTGTGAAGATTTCCCTCTGCTACAGAAAACCCTGAAGGCCTTGTTGAACCACCTGCAACACAGAGGATGGGCAGTAAATCCACAGAAAATTCAAGGACCAGGCACCACAGTAAAGTTCTTGGGAGTCATTTAGTCAGATAAGACCCATGTTGTCCCTGAGACTGTCACAGACAAACCTACCTCATACCAAAAAATGTGAATGAGGTATAGGCTTTTGTGCAAGTTTTGGGGTACTGGCAAACATTTATACCCCATTTAGTGCAATGCTTTTGCCCATTATATTGCCTACTTAAAAACGGCCATATATAGGACTGGGGAGACAAACAACAGGCTGCCTATGAGAAAGCAAAAATACTGGTCCAACAGATTAAAGACTCTCCCAGATGGGGTTGCCATTTGAATTAGATGTTTCATTTACCCTGGAAGGCATGGGCTGAGCATTACGCAAAAAACACCAAAGAAGAGAGTTCCTCTTGGATTCTGGTCCCAATTGTGGAAAGGGGCAGAAATCAGATACACCCCAATAGAACAGCAATTATTGCCAGTGTATACACGGCAAGTAGAGCCTCTTCCCATGAGCAGCCAGTTACAGTAAGAACTTCCCTTCTCATCAAGGAGGGGATCGACAGGCATGTGCCCCTGCCCTGCCTCTGCCAGGGCTCAGACTCCTGCACTCACTAAATGGCATGGTCACCTCCAGCAGAGAAGTACTGCCCTCCAAATGTGGCTGCTCCTATCCCTGTGTCAGGCCCTGCAACGAAAGAATAGGGGTTCTTCCAGCGACAACCTGGTACACCAATGGCTCCATTCAGGGTAATCCATCCACCCACTGCAACTACGTGGATGGAAACAGGAACAAACCACAGTTGTCAACTGGCTCAATTAAGAGTTGTCTGGTTGGTGATCCCACGTGAACCTTGGCTGCTGACCCTTATACCGGCAGATTTAAAGGACTGCCTTTATGGCTTGGACAATGGGAATGGAGGGGTGAATGACTATAACAGAAAAGATGTGGAAAGATATTTGGACTCACTTGCAAGAGCCCAAGGCAGATCTTGTTGTCCCTGCCCCTAAGCTGTCTACACCTCCAGGTAACCAGGAGGCAGGTGCCTTGGCAAAAATACACACTTTAGCAACTGACCTGTCAGTTAACACTGCAGATTGGTAAGCCAGAAGAGGGGGCACTGTAGTGCAAATAGAATGGTGCAGAGCTAAGGAGGCAGGGCTGTCTTTAAAATACAGTGACCTGGTCACTACAGTTATGGAATGGAGGTTCTATATCCCATATAACCCACAGGCAGATGGGTCGGTAGAATGGAAAAATGGTGTCCTTTAAACAACAAAGTTATTAACTGGAAAACCTACTTTGGCTGGGTGGACAAAGGTGGGTTCCCAAGTATTAATATATTCAAATGACCAATCCGTGGGGCCTATTGCTCCATATGCCAGGCTGGAAATTCAGACGGAGGCACCCAATGCAGTAAAGTTGTGGAAAACAAGGACACAGCAACAGTCCCCATGCTTGCATGGGCCATCGAGCTATTATAACGAGGGCACCAAGCTCTACTGTCTATGGAACACGGACCATTTACTGGAATCCACAATGGGACCGTCTGCTGGGATGAGTCGGTACTGCATGCCCTTGCGTGGGGAAGAACTGCTCAGTCTGGCGGGCCCCTGTCATCCTAATGCAGTCGGGACCATGGAGACAGGCTATATATAAAGCAGTACGTGCACCATTACAAGAGGGGAGAAGGTAGGAGTGCTGTTCTGGCGTATTCCTCCCCCTGGCCAGAGTCGCATGATTGCAGCTCCTTTAACATCTGAAGATCAGGCTACAAGTATACTTTTCAGAGACTCTGCTAAATGTTTCTCTTTCTGATCTTAGAAAAATCATGCTGTTCCTGTGCCATCCCATTATGGAGGAGGGAGGGCACCTATGCCATATCCAAACTGAATGCTGTGTTTTTATACCAGATAAATCTGCTACTATTTCTTACTTATTCACACATATGAAAACTGAAGTAAATGCCTGAAGTGATCTGACCCCAAGCTTAGGCCACCTACTAAACCACTAGTTTAGAGCCTGAAGGGCATGACGGGAAAAAATTGTTACTAATATTTGGATGCTTCTTTTGCTTCTTTTCTTTTGTGTGTCTGTACTGTTGCTGCAGACGGTCTCCAATGTGGCCAGTTAGCAGCTAAGCATGCCACCTCCCTGCTACTGAAGCCCCTTGCTGACCATTTGGCACCTCACAGAAGAGAGGGGGCATGTAAGATTCTAAGAAACAGTCACAGGGGAAGGCTGTTCCATGGAAAGACCACTCTCTGTCCCTCAAGCTGCACCCAGGCCAGAATAGAGGTTGCTTTCCACAAACCTCCCATAGAGACTGTCTGATCATAATTGAGGTTCATTCTGACATAAGTCAGTACCCCTCCCTTGCCTCCTGCTATGTGCCAGTTCCTAGAACAGGCCGCTGTTTTGACCTGGTCAAGCATATAATTTTCTGTACCTGGTAGCATTTACGTCCTAGTAGCCATGACTAACCCCCCCTTACCCTACATAATACTTTGGTGCCTGCCAAGCGGCACGGGGATCCATTTTGTCTTGCAGCCGCCCAAGACACACCTCAGACGTAAGTTTCCCTTAATAAACTCCATTACTTACCAGACTGGAGTGGCCAGCCTCTTTCTTCAGTCTAGGGAGGGAGATTTTCAATCTTGGGGATTTTCCCTGGGCCTCCATGTATGAGCAAGGGGCCAGGCTATCTCCTTCTAGCTGGAGGACTTGGGGTTCATGGGGAGCAGGGGCAGCATGCCTGCATCAGGGGCCACCTGGCTCCGGTGAGCCAGGCCTATGATGATGACCCCCACAGTGCAGAGAGAGAGCATCTGGAAGAACAAGGCGAGAAGTGTAACCAAGTACATATTGCGACTTTATCAGAGTGGAAGGTGACAATCACAGCCAGGTCTGTGCCTCCCAAACATTAGTCGTGCTATGCTGAAAGCTCTCTGGAAGCCAGGAACAATGATGACATCCATGACTCATTAATTCAGCATATCCAGGGCTGTCTATATAGCTTAGAGGTACTTGCCCGTCTCCCAAAACTTCTGGCTCAAGTGAGATAGAAGTCAGAATATCTTTATCCAGAAATGATGCTGTCCCTTTTATATGCTTACAGTGGGAAAACTGCTAAATTGATTGTAGTGTTTATAATGAATTTATGTTTAGCACCAGTGTCAAGCCTGCATATTAAATTGGAGCTAATGAGAATCCGATGGCATTTGTTGGTGTATTCACAAACCCCCTCTCATTAACACTGAAGATCTCTAGGATAGGTCTATAATTGGGCTCAAGACAGCTGTCCTAAGAGGGCTGACTGTGGATTTATTTTGGTTTCTCTGCACTGCAGTGGCAGCCCAGTGCAGCCCATCAACAGTTCTAGAGTTTTCCTAGCCTATTATGCTAAGTATCTGCTATTCAAGTGAGAGGTGGAAACAGTGCTATAGGCCAATCATAGCCTTACCAGGACTGGAAATTTGGCCCCAAAGCCCCACGATAATTTCTTATATTCTCTTCACATCCTCCATGCCCCCACCTCTATCCCCAAACTAACCTTGACATCTGAGGAATACTATGCCAATTTTGAAATAAATGATCACTAAGGTTTGCATAATATACATTATTAAGCATAGAAATCGAAAGGGGCTCCCACATTTTAAACTACATTTTCAAGAAGTATATTATATAAGAACTGTTTCGTAACATAGCAAAGTGCTAGATATTTGTTTTACTTTCTGTTCACCTATATCTGAAGTAGTCTTAAACAACAAACTGGGGAGAAAATAAAAGGGAATTTCCTTATATACCTGAGTAAATACCCAACTGTTACACTGAGCTTTACATTAATATACACACATCCTGCATCAGCCAACTCATTAACATCTACATGCATAGACCACTAGAAGGCTACAGAAGAGTAGTTCCCTGGGTGGAGGGATTATAGAGAACAGCAGAGGCATGCAGATGATAAGCTTTGCTCTACGTAAAGGATTAGACATGACTGTGAAAGAGCTGGGGGTGGGAAAGAACAGAACTTGCTAAAGTGAATATGATTCATAGACTCTAACCTGAAGGCTCACAGAAAGACAGACGGGACCTGGAACATTTACTGAGACACTGATTTCCAAGCAGGTCATGAGCTCAAACAGGCTGGGCAGACCCCTCGTGTCAGGCACTTGGCACTCATGGCAGCCATCGGTGAGGCAGGACAGGACCTAGCAGGTGTCTTGGTGCTGGAAGAGGATGGACATTTGCTTCACTACTTTTTCCCAAGGTTATACAGTACAGGTTCTTGTTTCGGCACAGGCTGGACAAGGTCCACATGATGTTCCGCAGAAATGTCATCTGTAACAAGGAGACTGCTTCCAGCATCAGGTGCAAAGAAATGTGAATGGCAGTGTGTCCTTGCCATCTGTGATCAATATTACCCATCAGTGTGAACCTCAAAGCGTTTGAGCTTCAAACAGGCATTTGTCCTAGGTAGTGATATATGCAAGGGACACAGAGAATGAGCTTTATCTTTCATATTCAAATGTTAGGTGGAGGTTTCCCTATGTTCTTCAAAACATCCTTCCCACTTGACTCAATTGATGACCTAATTTCATTTTGCACTGGCAAAACAAAGGTGAAGCAGGAGTTACTTTTCCTGCCCATCAGTCTGTAACCAGCATGCCTTAACCACATTTCTGATCTTCTATTCAAGCGTCAGTCTTCCTGCCCCACGTCTGGATCCCATTACTTTTTGCTTTTAAAGATTCTGTCCCCAGGATCACCTCTCCCCCCTGGATCACTCCCACCAGTTTAGAAACATACTCTGACCTTCCACCCTTACCCTTGGCACCTCTCCAGTCATCAGCCCACTGCTATTTTTCAGAGTCTATCATCAACGAGGCATCATCGACCCCATTTGTTCTACTTCTAGTCTGGTTCCTGCCCCCACTTCTTTGTAGTTAGTGATGAAATCAGCTCCTTCCAAGTCACCAAATCCCACAGCTGCTTTCCCGTCCTAAGTCACTGTCCCTCTCAGCTGTTTTAGTAGCCAGTCATTCCCTTTTGAAAAACCTCTTCTTGGTATCCATGACACCAAACCTAGTTTTCTATTGCCAAGTGGGCTAATTCTTCTCAGTCTTCTCGGCAGGCTTGCCTGACTTCTGAAGTCAGAGCCCCCAGGACTTGGTCCCAGGCTCTCCTCACAGTCTAGGTCAGGGGTTGGCAAACTTTCTGTAAAAGACCAGATAGTAAACATTTTCAGCTTTGTGGGCCCATAGGGTCTATTACAACTAGTCAACTCTGCCCTTGTAATACTACAAAAGCCTCAGACAATATGTATATAAATGAATGGTCACAGCTATGTTCCAATAAAACTAACCAAAGCAAGTAGCTGCTGGCCAGGTGGGCTTTGCTGACCCTGCTCTCGTTGGTCTTGCCCATCTGGATGACACACGTGTGCACAATCACCTAAACCTGTACATGCATCTACCTGAAGTTGCTGAAATGGTGCCCCTCGCTCACTTCAACTTAACATGTATGAGTGAGGCGATCACTGCTCCTTCCCTCCATTTCTCTAGAAGGACAGTCATCTTAACAACCTAACCCAAACCTGGGGTCCTCCTCGTTGGTTTCTGTGTCACTTCCACGTCTAGCACAGCAGCATCCAGGTCCATCTGCTTCACCGTCTCCTTCTGCTATAATCCTACAAGCAAAAAGAAGCGTCTTTCTGAAAGATCAGGCCATGACACTTCCTGCCTCGAAATCCTCCAAAGGCTTCCCTTTACCCCCAGGATGATGTCTAAGCCCCTTGCCATCTTACACTGCTCTCTCCTTGCAAACTCCCTTAGTCATGTCAGCCTTTTTCTGCTTTAATGATGTCAGGTGTTCTCCCACCTTGAGTGCTGGGTGTGTATTCCCTTGGCTTTTGGAAGCTACCTTCTCTTCATTTTTGTTTGAAGCAAAGGTAAAACCCAAATTTAATTCCTAATCCAGGGAGTCCTCTGTTGTTGCCACATAAATCAACTTTGACCCTAAGCTTCAAACCTAGAGCCTACTACCCAGGAACAGAGCTGGTGAACCACTACTTCTGTCTGTGCCCTTGAATGGAGAGCTTAGTCATCTACTTTTGCAGGATTATAGGCTTAGAAAAATTTTAATGGACCCTCTCCGATGCCCCCAAAAGAAAGATAAGAACCCCTGCCCTGAGGACAAATTTGGATCAAACTCTACCCCAAGTGATATTCAGTCCTAGGTCTTGTTTATAATTGCTGTCATAAGAGACCAGGCAGCAACCACATTACCTAGCATTTATTTAGAAGTACTTTCCCCATTTCCCAACTTTAGGAACTTGTTACCTAGCTAGGTTTTCAAGTTTAAAGACACTCACTGTTATGGTTGATGAAACCGGGGCCAACAGATGTGGGATGGCATTGCTCAAGATCATGATGTCTCTGAATTCTGGACTGTCACCTACAAATGGATAAGAACCTGACATTCAAAGGGGGAACAAAGAGAATCCTGGGGTGGGTGACTAAATTTTTAAAAGTCTGTGCAAAGGGCCAAAACTCATTCCTGGGTTGAGCAAATCCTTAGTACAGTCATGAACTAAATGCTGGGTCTTCAACATGTCAGTTGGGTGGATAGACCTGATGTGAAAAACAGGCACCTCACAGCATCAATTGCTATAGCAGAGTCTGTGGATGCATAAAGGAGCCAGCCAACTGGGCCTCCAGCATTTCACAGCATGGTTCTCAGGAAGATTAAGGCCACTGCAGGGAGAAAAAAAAAAAAATTGTCTTTCCAGAAGACATTAGCATGGGGCAGGAATTTCCAAACGCAATTCAGAACACAGGCTGGAAGATGGATAGGTGCTAGCCATCAGTTATCTGCTAGTTTGGCTAGAATACCAATTTTGTAAGTCTTTTGTAACTTACTTTAATTCTTCAGCCATCAGGCAAGGCATAAATTACATTATACCACCCAATTTTGCCCGTTCCTTGCTGAACCAAGCAAAATGAGAGGCAAAGTCTCTACAATAGGTGCTTTACTTCTGCAAGCATTTAAACAGCCGACTTATTTTATATTCTGTTTGCTAATCCCAATATCTGAAGTCCTTGGAGGTCTAATCATACTATTTGTTTCTGCTGACTCAGTCATGGTGGGTTATTGATTCTCTGAACTTGAAATTGCTAATATTTGGCTTATCTTAACTTGTCAAAATCTTGCAAGGCCCAATTGAGTTTGTTTTCCCCAGAAAGCATTGTATTTGTATTCAGCCAGGAATCCAGGACCTTCCCAACCTGCAGCACTAACTCCTCAGCATGTGCTTTTCTGGACTACACAAGGAATAGAGCATCGGGTCTCGAATCCATCAGGCCAATCTTAAGATTGCACTTTTAGGGGAGACTTTTTCCTTCAGCTAAGGCAAATCGTTGTGTATGTTCCCTTGGCAACTTCCACTGGAGATAGAGTTCTTTTAGGGTCCTGGGTTATGTAAGTTTCTGTCATAAACCCTCACACTACATGGGCCAAAGATTTGTCTTTTATTCCTGAAGCCATTAAAACCTAAGGCTGTAAGACGCTGGTATTGGCCGGTGTCCCTAAGCAGCCTGTAGCTTTAGCACATCCTGCATCATCTGGTTTCAGCTTTAATTTCTGGCCTCTGAACTTGACTCTAAATCTTTAAAAAGTCTGTTGTGCTTTTCCCAGCATTTTTAGGTATTCATACTTAGAGGACTGAGTCTACACTAGTACTCAAAGAACTCCCATAGCATGTCACGTGTCTGGCCCATTGTTTTATTAGCCCCCCCCCCCCCCGCCCCGAGGAACCAGGCTCATCGGCTATATTACCAAGGGTCCACAATGCCTGTTCATACCCAGTCATATGCAGGGAAGACAGGAACTCAACCAAGGGCTGGGTGGCCCCCTTTCCACAACAACTCAAGTCTGCTTCAAAACCTCTGAAGTTATGTTGGTTAGAGCCCAGGCTGCCTCAAACTTCATTTCCAGGCTGGTAGAGTTCTGAACTGATGACTTCAGAATTCCACCAGCCTGGGAATGAACCTGCTTCAATCATCTTTAGAGGAGGGTTCCTTTCCCAGGATAGTCTTTTCCTTTGCAATGGAAAAGAAAAAACAAAAAACAAGTCATGTGCAGCAGGTATTAAAAATCCCCTTTACAAATGTTCTTGGCATTCCTAACTATCAAACGAGACAAACAGCTGGGCTAAGAGCTACTTAATATTCTAGAGTTTGGCCTATAGTGATTTGCAGTGATAAAGCAACATTTTTCCCTTCAGGTATTATCTATCACTGAGATTCCTGTAGAGGCCAATTTAAATTAAGTAATTCATCTCTGACAACACTTAGATTCCTTAAGTTGCTCAAGGACAGTATAGAGGAGATATTTAGTCTCATTTTTGGATAGACTAGCCTTTTCTTATATTGTGTGGGCATTTTTCCACAGCCAAAAAGCCAGATAGTCCACTTGACCTCATTTCTAGCTTTGAACCTGTAAATAGCAGAAATCTGGTGGTACGTGGCTGCCTGGGTGGCCTGGAAACATAGGTCTGGATCTGAGGCATTCACACCGTTGATTATTTCTTGCATGGTGAGGCTGACCTACAAGGAAGGAGAGGTGCATTCAGGTCAGTCTCTGCCAAAAGGAATTGTGAAAGTCATCTAGTCTAGCCATCTATCTGATTAGAACAGGCTGGCTTGAAAAGCATTTCCCAATCTGCACGTTGGTCTATATTTGGGGAGGGTAGAACATTTAGTGGTCTTGTAGGTCTCACACATATATGGATACTCCCCACACTCTGGAGGAGAGATAATTCCTAGTATCATTTGGATTCCCAGCACATTTATCTAATGCAGCAAGAACATTACTGCATACTGCATACTGTTTGCTAGTGAAGATTAGCAAACTGACAGAGTAATAAGGACCTCCAAAAATTCCCTCCTCTACAAAATCAACAAGAAAACCTACCAAAATAGCCATAATCACCTTTTTCAGAACTCTAGGAACTGACGAATGGCTTGCAGCAATTTGTTTTATTCAAGCCAAAAAGAGTTTATTCAAGAAAACTGTCAGATTTCTGGTCAAGATGGCAGAGTAGGTAAATGCTGTGCTTGCCTCCTCCCATGGTCACAGCAAAATTACAACTTAATTATAGAGCAACCATCATTGAGAACCACCTGAATACTAGCTGAACAGAATTCCTATAACTAAGGCTACTCGGATACAGAAGCCACATCAAGACTGGTAGGAGAGGCAGAGACACAGGACAGGCAGATCCCATAGCAACAGTGTGGCAATTAAGAATCAGGAGGGATATCTTGGCTGTGGAGGTCCCTCTGAGGAGAGAGGGGTAACATTCCCACACCAGGCTCCCCTACCTGGAGCATTAGTGCTGGGAAGAGGAATCCCCATTATATCTGGCTGTGAAAATCAGCATGGATTTTGTCCAAGAAAGACAACAGGCTGCTAGAGACCGAGGTGCTGCAGGGGCCATGCACAACTCATTCACAAACTCACTCAATCTAAGTTCCAGCACAGGGGAAGGAGCTCAAAAAGTGCCAAGGACATATGGGGAGGAACTAAGTTGACTAATTTCCGGGTGAGGGCTGGAGGGGCAGGGGTCAAGGCAACTCTATCTGGGGACTGAAGTGTTGGCAGGCGCCACTGTTCCTTTATCGAATTCTTCTCTCACCAAGTTGGCCCGACCTAGGTGACCACCAAATCTGAACTAGGCTAATACCATTCACTCTGCTCTGTTAATCCCGAGATTCCACCTCACCCAACTCACCCATCTGGCCTGAGCCTATTCCAGTGGATCCCCAAAATAAGTGGCTTGCTTCAGCTCATGCTGTGGACTTTCCCAAAGTCTCTTAAAGGTCCACAAACCACAAACAAGCAGCAGTCACCCTCAACATGTCTTGTAGCTCTTGCTAAGTGGTCCCAAGCCCAGTACAAGCAGCAACTGGTCTCAACTTGCATTATACCTCCCATCAGGTGCCCCCAAACTTGGCATAAGAGGTGGCAGTCTGGCCTGAAATGTAGTTACAGCTAAGTGGCCACAAGCCTGGTCTCAGTTTATATCGTGGTGCCCACCAAAGGGTCCCAAGCCCCACAGTAACAGCCAGCCTTGGTTCACAACATAGCTTCTCCCAAGCACCTCCAAGCCCAGCACAAGTGGTAACCAACCACAGATCACTTTGTCACCTCTACCAAAAAAGCCCCAAGCCTGGCATAAGCACCAGCTGACCTTGGCCTGCACCAGAGCCCCTCCCAAGAGGCTCCAGAACCAACACACCTAGTGGCCAGCTTCAGACCACATGAAAGCACCACCCGACCAGCTCCACAAACAACACATCTTAAGGGTGAACACTGTTGGCACCAGAGCCCTGCTTAAGTGACTCCTGATCTGTGGAGTCTGCCCCTGCACAACAACTCGTCTTCTGTAGTCATGGCCGGCCCTCAGAACCAGTCAGCCTGAAGGTCAAATCCACTCCCTGGCATGCCAACCGCAACCAAGGCTCAACCACAACAGGCGGGCACACACAAGCTGCACAAGGGACACCCCTGGAGCATCTAGCTCAGGTGACCAGGGAGACTGTGCCACTGGGCCCAGAGGACACCTTCTATATAAGGCCACTCTGTCAGAACCAGGAGACACAGTAGATCTACCTAATACATAGAAACAAATACAGGAAATCACCAAAAATAAGGAGACCATATCATATTATATATATGTGTGTGTGTGTGTGTGTGTGTGTGTGTGTGTGTGTATGTATGTATATGTATAAATATATACATATATATGTGTATATATAAATATATACATATATATGTGTATATATATACATATATACACATATATATGTATGTATATATATATATATACACACACACACACTCACACACAAAATTAAAGAATAGGATAAAACTCCAGAAAAAGAACTAAGCAAAGTGAGAACAAGCAATCTACCAGAATGCAGAGTTCACAACACGTTAAAAGGATTCTCAAAACACTGGTTACAGGAAGAATAGATGAAGTCAGTCAGAACTTCAACAAAGAGGTAGAAAACATAAAAAAGGAGATAGAAAACATTAAAAAGAACCAGTCAGAAATGAAGAATAATTGAAATGAAGAAAATATTAGAGGTGGGTCCATGATGGTAGCATAGGCGGATGCTGAGCTCACCCTCTTCCAAAAACACATCGAATGTACACCCATATTTAGAGCAATTCCTCCTGAGAGACAATTGAAAAAGCTTCTGAAAAGCCAACTGAACAGCTTCTGCACAATAAGAAAGAGGGACCGCATATGGAAAGTCAGGGAACCACAAGAGCTCTCCAGGAGCTCAGGGAAAAACTCAGGACCAGAGGAACTGCTGGGCACCATTGTTTATGTTTCCCCTGAGCATGGATAGCAGGCAGGAGCTCCATCCATGTTCTCTGGCCAACCTGCAGGGTGTGGTGGCATGTCCCCAGCCACCACTCCAGGACAGAGATCCAGCAGAAACAGGAGGGTGCCATAGCATACATACAAAGGGATTGATCCAGTGGGTAGAGCAGGGTGCTGCTTCATGCACCCACTGGGCAGTGCACACAAGGGCTTCACTGCCTGGAGAGAGCATGGAACTAGCAAAACATTTCAGTACCTGCATGCAGGACTGCCCCATCCAAAGAAAGTGCAGAGGTAGTGGGGCCCTGCTGCATGTGCACATGGGACTGCCCCACCCAAAGAAAGCGTGGAGCTAGCCAAACTTTACAGCACCCATATGCAGGGCTGACCCATGCAGAGTGAGAGGGGTGCTGCTGTGGGCTCACAAGGCTGCTCCACCTGGAGAAAGGGTGGAGCTAGTAGGGCATTGAGAAGCAGGCACATAGAGCAGCCCCACACAAACTGTGCTCTAACTGCAGACAAAGCAACGGCATGCACACAATGCTGCCAGTATGGAGTAAGAGGGGCACAGTTGAGCACACAAGGAACTGCACTGCCTAGTAGAGTGAGGCTGTGTGTGTACATAGGCCTGCCCCACTTGGAGAGAGGGTACAACTAGTGAGGCTGAGACACAAGCACCCAAAGCAGTCTCACCCAGACCCCACTTTGCTCACAGAGAGTTAAAGTAATGGGTACCTAGCATCCCCGTCTACATCAGGCAGCCCCACCTGGATTAGAAGGGCAAGGAAATGCACACACGCACCAGGCTGCCCCACCTGGAACCCATTCTTTCAGGCCAGGCGCCCATCAGCCACGGCACCTGCCTATCCTGACTACAACTGGCCTGCCAAAACTATTCAACACACAGTCTACACAGAGACCACTCTTTCAAGACTGGGAGGGACAGCTATTCTAGCCAACTCATAGGAACAAATACAGAAAGTCAAACAAAATGGGGAGACAGACGGCTATGCCCCAAATGAAAGAACAAGAAAACACCCCAGAGAAAAACACTAGTGAAACAGAGATAAGTAATTTGCCTGATAAAGAATTCAAAGAAACAATCATAATGATGCTCAGCAAACTTGAGAGTACAATAGAGGAACTCGGAGAATACTTCAGCAATGAAATAGAAAATGTAATAAAGAACCAATCAGACATGAAGAGTACAATAACAGAAATGAAGAATAAATTAGGAGGAATTGACAGATTAGTTAATGCAGAATGGATTAGCATCCTGGAAGACAGAATAGTGGAAATCACCTAATCAGAACAGCAAAATGAAAAAAGAATTTTTTTTAAAATGAGGTTAGTATAAGAGATCTCTGGGATAATATCAAGTGCCCTGATATTTGCATTATAGGGATTCCAGAAGGAGAACAGAAAGAGAAAGGGGTGGAAAGAATATATGGAGAAATAATGTCTGAAAACTTTCCTAATCTGGGGAAGGAAACAGATATCCAGGTGCAGAAAGCACAGGAGTTCCAAATAAGATGAACCCAAAGAGACGCACACCAAGACATATTGTAATTAAAATGTCAAAAGTTGGACAATCTTAAAGGCAGCAAGAATGAAACACATCAAGCCACATACAGGGGAAACCCATAAGGCTATCAGCTGATTTCTCAGAAGCAACTTTCCAGACCAAAAGGGAGAAGCAGGAGATATTTAAAGTGCTGAAAGAAAGGCATCTAAATCTAGAATATTATATCTGGCAAGGTTACCATTCAGAATTGAAGGAAAGATAGAGTTTCAGAAACAAGCGAAAACAAAAGGAGTTCACAACCACTAACTCATCCTTATAAGAAATGTTAAGGGGCCTTCTTTATGCTGAAAAGAAAAGGCCATAATCTGAAATAAGAAAATACAGAAAAGAAAAAAAAAATCACTGGTAAAGGCAAATATATAATAATCACAGTGAATCCACTTAAAAAGCTAACATGAAGATCAAAAGACAATAGTAGCATAATTAACTATAACTACAATAAATAATCAAGGATACACAAAACAAAAAGACATAAAACATAATGTCAAAAACATAGAGTGGAGGGGGTAGTAAAAATGTACCGCTTTTAGAATGCAATTAAACTTAAATGCCTATCAGCTTATACTGCTATAGATATAAATGGACATATATACCATGTTTCCCGAAAATAAGACCTAACCAGACCATCAGATCTAAAGCATCTTTTGGATCAAAAATTATTATAAGACCAAGTCTTATTTTACTATAATATAAGACCGGGTCTTATATTAATTTTTGCTCCAAAAGACACATTAGGGCTAATGGTCTGGCTAGGTCTTAGTTCTGGGGAAACATGGTATGAACCTCATGATAACCATAAACCAAAAATATACAAAAAATAGAAAAGAATCCAATTAAAACACTAAAGAAAATTAACAAATCAAAAGGAAAGAGATCAACAGAAGAAGGAATAAATAACAATAAAAATATCCAGAAAACAATTAATAAAATGGAAATAAGCAAATACCTATCAATAATTACTCTAAAGGTAAATGGACTAAATATTCCAATCAAAAGACATATGGTAGCAGAATGTATGAAAAAAAAAAAACCTCAAAAGACACATACAGACTGAAAGTGAAGGGATGGAAAAAGATGTTCTGTGCAAACAGAAATGAAAAAAAGTTGGAGTAGCAATATTTATATCAGACAAAATAGACTTTAAAACAAAGAATGTAAAACAAAACAAAACAAAAAGCCAAATAGGATATTACATAATCTGAATGTGGTCAATCCAAAAAGAGAATACAACAATTGCAAATATCTACACACCCAACATAGGATCACCCAAGTGTATACAAAGCAAATGTTAATGGACATAAAGAAATTAACAGTAATACTATCATAGTTGGGGACTTTAATACTCCACTTACCTCAATGGACAAATCATCCAGACAGAAAGTTAATAAAGAAACAATTGCCTTATATGCCACATTAGACCAGTTCAACTTGATAGACATTATAAAGCATTTCGTGCAAAAACTGTTTCATTATAAAACATTTTTCTCTAGTGCAGATGGAGGATCACATACTAGGCCACAAAGCAAGCCTCAATAAATTCAAGAATATTGAAATCATATCAAGCATATTTTCTGATCACAATGATATGAAACTAGAAAATCAACTACAGGAAGAAAAAACACAAATATGTGGAGATTAAGCAGCATGCTTCTAAACAATCAATGGATCAAAAAGGAAATCAAACATGAAACCAAAAACTGCCTTGAGAAATAAAAATGAAAACACAACCTTACAAAACTTATGGGATGCAGGAAAAGCAGTGATAAAAGTTTATAGAGGCCTACCTCAAGAGCAAGAAAAATCCTAAATAAACAATCTAAATTTACACCTAAAGAAACTAGAAAACGAGCAACAAACAAAACCAAAAGCAAGTAGAAGGAAGAAAATAAAGATTAAAGTGGAAATAAATGAAATAGAATATAGAAGTGCTATAGAAACATTAATAGAAAATACTAATGAAACTAATAGCTGTTTCTTTGAAAGGATAAAATAGACAATCCTCTAGCAAGACTCATCAAGCAAAAAAGAGAGAACACAAATAAATAAAATCAGAAATGAAAGAAGAGAGATTACAACTGACACCACAAAAATACAAAGCCTCATTAAATTATATGCCAAAAAATTGGGCAATCTAGAGGAAATGGATAAATTTCTAGAAACATACAACCTTCCAAGAATAAACCAGGAAGAAACAGAATCTGAACAGACCAATGACATTGAAACAGTAAGCAAAAAACTCCCAGCAAACAAAAGCCCAGGACCAGATAGCTTCACAGGTGAATTCTACCAAAAATTTAAAGAAGAATTAGTATTTATCCTTCTCAAACTATTCCAAAAATTTGAAAAGGAAGGAACTCTTCCAAACTCATTCTACAAGGCGAGCATAATTCTGATACCAAAATGAGGCAAAAACACTACAAAAAAAGTAAACATTAATTAAAGGCCAATATTCCAAATGAACATGGATGCCAAAATTCTCAACAAAATACAAGCAAACTGAGTTCAACAATACATTTAAAGGATTATACACCATGATCAAGTGGGATTTATACCAGGAAGGCAAGGGTGGTTCAAAACCCACAAAACAATTAATATGGTTCATCACATCAACAAAACCAAGGATAAAAATCATATGATTATCTCAATAGATACAGAAAAAGCATTTTCCAAAATTCAACATCTTATGATAAAATCTCTCAACAAAGTGGGTATAGAAGGAATTTACTTCAACATGAAAAGGCTATATTTGACAAGCCCACAGCTAATATTATACTCAATGGTGAAAAACTGAAACTTTTCCTCTAAGATCAGGAACAAGACAAGGATGCCCACTATTACCACTTTTATTCAACATAGTATTGGAGTCCTGGCCACAGTAATCAGATGGAAAAAGAAATAAAAGGCATCCAAATTGGAAAGGAAGAAGTAAAACTGTCACTATTTGCAGGTGACATGATAGAAAACCCTAAAGAATCCACGAAAAATAGAAAAAAATAATTCAGTGAAGTAGCAGGATACAAAATATACAGAAATCCATTGCATACCTATAAACTAACAATGAACAATCAGAAAGAGAATTTAAGAAAACAATACAATTTACAATTCCATCAACAAGAATAAAATTCCTAGGAACAAATTCAGCCAAGGAGGTACAAGAGCTGTACTCTGAAAACAATACATTGAAGAAAGAAATTGAAGAAGACACAAATAAATGGAGGAATATACCATGCTCATGGATAGGAAGAATTAACATTGTTAAAATGTCCAAACTACCCAAAGCAATTTATAGATTCAATGTAATCCCTATCAAAATATAAATGGCATTTTTTACAGAACTAGGAGAAATAATCCTAAAACTTATATGGAACCACAAGAGACCCTAAATAGCCACAGCAATCTTGAGAAAGGAGAACAAAGTTGGAGGTACCACGCTACCTGATATCAAACTATACTACAAGACTATAGTAATCAAAAGATCATGGCACGGGCATAAAAACAGACACATAGATCAATGGAACAGCATAGAGAGTAATAAACTTACATCTATATGGTCAATTAATTTGTGACAAAGGAAACAAGAATATACAATGGACTGAAGACAACCTCTTCAATAAATTGTGTCAGGAAAACTGGACAGGTGCAAAAAAAATGAAATTAGACCACTTTCTTACACCACATACAAAACTAAACTCAAAATGGATTAAAGATTTAAATGTAAGGCCCCAAACCATAAAACTCCCAGAAGAAAACATAGGCAGTAAACTCTTAGACATCATTATTCGCAATATTTTTTTGGATATGTCTCCTAAGGTAAGGGAAACAAAAGGAAAAATAAACACATGGGATTACATCAAACTAAAAAGGGTTTGCACAGCAAAGGAAATAATTAGCAAAATAAAAAGACAACTTACTGAATGGAAGATATTTGACAATGATAAATCCAATAAGGAGTTAATATCCAAAATATGTAAGTAAATCATACAACAACTTAACACACGCACAAAAAAGCAAACAATCTGATTGAAAAATTGATAGAGGACCTGAATAGATATTTCTCTAAAGAGGACATGCAGGTGGCCAACAGACATATGAAAAGATGCTCAATGTGACTAATCATCAGGAAAATGCAAAATAAAACCACGATGATATATCCCCTCACACTTGTCAAAATGGCCATCATCAAATCAACAAACAAGTATTGGCAAGGATGTAGAGAAAAGTGAACCCTCATGCACTGTTAGTGGTATTGTAAATTGGCGCAGCCACTATGGAAAGCAGTATGGAAATTCCTTTTAAAATTAAAAATAAAACTACCATATGACCTAGAAATTCCACTTCTGAGTATTTCTCCAAAGAAATTGAAAGCACTAATTCAAAAAGATAAATGCACCCCTATGTTCATTGCATCATTTACAATAGGCTAAGAAATGGAAGCAATCTAAGTGTCCATCAATAGACTAACAGGTAAAGATGTGGTACATATACGTGATGGAATATTACTCAGCCATGAAAAATAATGAAACCTGACCATTTGCAACAACATGGATGGACCTAGAAGATATTATGCTATATAAAATAAGTCAGGCTGAGGAAGACAAATATCATATGATTTCACTTATATGTGGAATTTAAAACACAAAATAAATGAATAAAACACAAACTTATAGAAACAGAGAACAAACTGATGGTCACCAGATGGGAGGGTTGTTAGGAAGATGGGTGAGAAGGATTAAATACAAATTGACACTTATAAAAATAGTCATGGGGATGTAAAGTACAGCATAGGGAATATAGTTAATAATATTATAACTATGTATCTTGCCACATAGACTTATTAGGGTGATCACTTGGGAAGGTATATAAATTTCTAATCACTATGTTGTACACCTGAAACTAATGTAATATTGTATATCAATTGTAATGGAAAAATAAATGTTTAGATATACATTTTTTATTGTAACTCTTTATCTGATTTAAAAGACAACTGCACCAAGCAATAATTACAAATTTATATTGATGGGCACACAATTTATAAAGCAATAAGTTGTATGAAAATAAGAGCAAAAGGGGGTAGGGAGGGAATGAAGCTATATAGGAGCAATGTTTTATATACTTTTTATTGTATGTATTGAAATTAGTTTGCTAGTACTCAAACTAGATTGTTATAAGATGTTAACTATCCCCAGGACAAAAACTAAGACAATAATTCAAAAAACTATAGTAAAAGAAACAACAAAGAAATTAAAATATTAAACTAAAAAATATCAATTTAGCACAAAAGTAGATAGTAATGGAGGAATAGATGCACAAAAATGACATAAGACATATAGATAACAAATAGCAAAATGGCCAATGTAAATCCTACTTTATCAGTAATTGTATTAAATGTAGATACATTAAATACTCCCAATAAAAGTCAGTGATTGGCAGAATGAATTTTTAAAACATGATCCAATAATATGTAGTCTACAAGAGACACACTTTAGATTCAAAGGCACAAATGGATTGAAAACAGTGTACCATGGAAACAGTAACCAAAGAAAGCTGAATTGGGTATACTAAGATTAGACAAAACAATGACAAAAATTGTTACTAAAGATGAAGAGGAACATTTTATAGTAGTCAATTCATCTACAAAAAGATATAATAAATTATAATATATGTGTATGTACCTAACAGCCACCCCAAAAATGCATGCAGCAAAACTGACAGATTAAAGAGAAAATACAGAATTCAATAATAAAAGTTGGAGATACTGTACTTCCCCGAAAATAAGACCAGGTCTTATATTAATTTTTGCTCCAAAAGATGCATTAGGGCTTATTTTCAGGGGATGTCTTATTTTTTTCATGTATAACAATCTACATTTATTCATGTACAAAAATCTACATTTATTCAAATACAGTCATGTCATCTTCTTCTGGAATATTGTCGTATCCCAGAGTTCTGGAACTCTCCAAACCCCAAATTCCAGCTTGAATTTCTTGCGACTCCATTTCCTATAGAACCATTGGCCCCAATCTCTCATGTCCAGCAATAGAGCTCTCCTTAAATGAGCACTTCTTGTCCATGTAGACTGTTAGTAGTGCATTGGTAACACGGCTGTCAGTGATTTTCTCCCATGAATTCTTCACCTAAGTCACAACTTCTTGCAGGCTAGGCTTCACAAAGTTTCCACACTGATTTCTCTGCATTCTATTTTCAATGTAGTCATTGATTTCCATGTACAAATGGTCCTTGAATGGCTTATTTATTGCAATATCAAGAGTCTGGAGATAGGCAGTCATTCCTGTGGGAATCATTATTTGATCTATTCTCTCTGCAAGGAAGTTCTTCATGGTGAGTGCTGGCTGAATCCCAGACTAGCAGACCTCTTTGGCCACCTCACAAAACAAGTGGCAGCATTAAATAGACGCACTTCCTTATAATTGTTTGTGTGCAGCAGGCTTTTTCAGTTTCAAGAACTTAAATGCCTGAAACATGTTCAACCTTATCTATCTTGCCCTTAGTGATGATTACAGGTGGGGCTTTCTTTCCATCCAGATGAATTGCCAAAATACAGGTAACATGTGCACTTTCATAACCAGTGGAGGGAATGTAGATTGACGAGGCACCCCTCTGATCAATTGTCGTTTGGGATCCTTAGCCCATAAACACTGCAGTTTCATCCACAGCAATCATGTTGGAGAGTTGGTATTTAGAAAAGTTGATGCCATCAACAAAGGACTTGAATGCAAGTGCACGTTTAATAACTTCAGTATCTTCCAGCTTGAACAGTGTTGTCGATCTTAGAGACAGTTCATATAGCTAAAGGAAGCCATCCAGCCAGTGTTGTGATGCTTTGAATTTTTCTGGGGATATTTCTAACTGTGGTGCCATTGCACGGGCAAATGCTTGAATATCAGCCCTGCGCACAACCAAAGACTTTGCTCTCCTGTCAGTAATCCATTCACAGATGATGTCTTTCAGCTCAGGAAATAATGGTTACCGACCTGATCCACACTTGTGCTTCTTAGCATTTCTCTCGTCCACCTTTTGACTGAGGTCATCATACTCTGCTTGCCATTTTTGGACCATTTGGAGATCCAACTTCTTCTCTTTGCAGAAAGCCATAAGATTCTTGACCCCGGAGTCCTCCACCATTCCTTTCTTGTACTCGACAGGATAGCTCTTTATTTTGCACTCATCTTGTCTGGGGGTCAAAATACTATTCCCTTTAAATCTACCATTAAATCAAGTGTTAACTGAAGACTTATGAGACAGGAGTGGCAACAAAAATGATGACAGTTAAGAATGATGGTCCAGCTGACACCATCAAAATGGTGGCGTGAGGTGAGCCTCTGTAAAGCTCCCCTGGAATTTACAACTAATTAAACAATAATAACTCCACAAAGGACTCCCTGCACAGCAGACAGGCAAGACGAAGAGGCCCACTACTGAATTCACCTAAAGGTGGGCGAATCATGTGAGCGGGGGAGGAAGGAAGGGAGAAGTGTGGAGACAGAGACACGTGGGCATAGGACACAGACCTGGCTCAGTGCTCCAAGCTCACTGCATCCCGTAACTACCGCAGCTGCGGGAGAGGGAAGAACTCAGACTGCTAGAGCTCTGTTTATGGCCCACAGGGCTGAGGGGACAGCATATAACACGGCTGAACCCAACGCTCACGGCAGAGACCTCAGAGAAAAGACATAGGGAAGAAGGCTGAAAACAGTGGTTTAAGCCCTCACTGCTGAGCAGAGAACGGAAGCCTTAGGCACTGAGACTAACCGCACCCTCCCTACCCTCCCAGAGCTTGCCCCACCCCCACCTACCTGGTGCTAGAAGCGGAACAGTAGCAGTGTCAGATCAAAAGAACAGAATATTTGCTGTTCTGAGAACTGTGGACCGCAGACACAGATTCGCAGCCCAACTAGTTCTGGCAAAGGGGAGGGAGCTGTGGAAGCAGGACCGCCTGTGGTGGTGGCCACCGCCATTGCTCTGGGCCACCTCTCACAACTCACCCTGCCCCTGGCCCCACCTATCTGGGCGGATCCCTGCAGGAGTAAACAGAACTGCTGAAATATACATGCTCTGAATCTGGTGCAGGAAGAGCTTTGGAACTTCAAAAGCTCTCCGCATACCCACACGGACACTGCACCCTGTGACCCAGGCGAACTATTAACAGAGGAGAAGCCCATCTCCCAGGGAATCCCCCCATTGTGTGAGAAGCTGGAATCGTGCAGAGAAAACATAGCACTACCGTGTGAGAGAGAAAAAAAGGCTGCAGTCGGAGAGAAAATCAAACATTCTACCAACAAGTACTGGAAAACAAAAGAGGGACCTCTTCCTATCAACCTGTTGCAGAAGCCACTCCTGTAGATGTCTAGGAAGAGAAATATTGAATCAGTAATTGCCATGAATAACCAAGGCAACAAGACAGCTCAGAAAGAAAGTGAAAAGTCTGCAGAAAAGGAACTTAAAGACATGAAAATATGTGACTTAAATGACAGAGAATTCAAGATTGCAGTTCTGAAAAAACTCAACAAGATGCAAGAAAACATAGAAAGGCAGTTTAATGAACTTAGAAACACAATCAAAGAACAACATGAGCATTGTACCAAAGAGATTGAAATTTTAAAAAAGAACCAAATAGAATTTCTGGAGATTAAGAATTCAATAGAAGAAATTAAGAATGAAATAACCAGCTTAGGTAGTAGAGTTGACCAGATGGAGGAAAGAATCAGTGACATCGAAGATAGAAACCTGGAAATGACACAAATAGAAGAAGAAAGAGACTTGAGACTTAAAAGAAATGAAAAAACTCTACAAGAACTTTCTGACTCCATCAGAAAGAGCAATATAAGAATAATGGGCATACCAGAAAGAGAAGAAAGAGAGAAGGGAACAGAGAATATATTCAAACAAATTGTCGATGAGAACTTCCCAAATTTGTGGACAGAACTGGACCCTCGAATCCAAGAAGCAAATAGAACACCTAGTTACCTCAATCCCAACAGACCTTCTCCAAGGCACATTGTATTGAAGCTGTCTAAAATCAACGACAAAGAAAGAATCCTCAAGGCAGCCAGGGAAAAGAAGACGGTAACTTACAAAGGAAAGCCCATTAGATTATCATCAGATTTTTCAGCAGAAACTCTACAAGCCAGGAGGGAGTGGAACCAAATATTCAAACTATTGAAAGAGAGAAATTATGAGCCAAGAATAATATATCCAGCAAAGATATCCTTTAGATATGAAGGAAGAATAAAGACCTTTCCAGACATACAGAAGCTGAGGGAATTTTCTAATACACGACCTGCACTACAAGAAATACTAAAGGAGGCTATTCGACCACCATCAACAGGGACAATTTGTGGCAACCAAAACATAAAAACGGGGAGAATAAAGGCCTGAACCGGAACATGGGAATGGAGAAAGTAAGCATGCTGAAGAAAATGGAATACTTTAAATATCAAACTTTCTTTTACATAAACTTAAGGGTAACCACTTAAAAAAAATCCAGAACTGAAATCTATACTGTAACAAAAGAAGAAACAGAGGGAAACATCATAGAATGCCATCACACAGAAATAATAGACAACAACAAAAAGGCAAAGAAACAATGCAGACACAGCCTTACCAGAAAACTAAAGATAGAATGACAGGAAATCCTCACATATCAATAATCACCCTAAATGTACATGGACTGAACTCACCAATAAAAAGGCAGAGTAGCAGATTGGATCAAAAAACTAAACCCAACCATATGCTGTCTCCAAGAGACACATCTCAGCTACAAGGACAAGCATAGACTCAAAGTGAAAGGGTGGAAATTGACACTCCAAGCAAATGGTACCCAGAGAAAATCAGGTGTAGCCATCATGATATCAGATGAAACAGACTTCAGGGTGAAAAAGATAACAAGAGACAAAGATGGATATTTCATAATGGTAAAGGGGACTATACAACAAGAAGACATAACAGTCATCAATATTTATGCCCCCAATCAGGGAGCACCGAAATATACCAAGCAACTACTAACAGAACTAAAGGGAGAAATTGACCAAAACACAATTATACTAGGGGACTTAAATAGATCATTGACAGCTATGGATAGATCATCCAAACAGAAAATAAATCACGAAATAGCAGCCCTAAATGACACATTAGATGAAATGGACATAATTGACATATATAGAGCACTTCATCCTAAAACGTCAGACTATACATTCTTTTCTAGTGTACATGGAACATTCTCAAGGATAGACCATATATTGGGACACAAAATCAGCCTCAGCAAATTTAAGAAGATTGAAATCATACCAAGCATATTCTCTGATCACAAGGCTTTGAAATTCGATATCAAATGCAAAAAGAAAGCAGGAAAAAACAAAAATACATGGAGATTAAACAACACATTTTTAAAGAACGACTGGGTCAAAAAGAAATTAGAGGAGAGATCAAAAGATACATAGAAACAAATGACAATGAAAATACATCCTACCAAAATTTTTGGGATGCAGCAAAAGCAGTTTTAAGAGGGAAATTTATATCATTACAGGCTTATCTCAAGAAACAAGAAAACTCCCAAATAAATAACCTCATGTTGTAACTTAAAGGACTAGAAAAAGAACAAGTGAAACCCAAGGTCAGCAGAAGAAAGGAAACAACAAAAATCAGAGCAGAACTAAATGAAATAGAGAACAAAAAGACAATAGAAAAAATTAACGTGACAAAGAGCTGGTTCTTTGAAAAGATTAACAAAATTGACAAACCCTTGGCTAGACTCACTAAGATAAAAAGAAGACACTAATTAACAAAATCAGAAATGAAAAAGGGGAAGTTATCACGGACACCACAGAAATACAAAGGATCATCCAAGAATACTATGAAGGACTATATGCCACCAAATTCAATAACCTAGAAGAAATGGACAAGTTCTTAGAAACATATAGCCTTCCAAGGCTGAACCATGACGATCTGAAAATCTAAACAGACCAATTACCAGTAATGAAATTGAATCAGTCATCCAAAACCTTCCCAAAAGCAAAAGTCCGGGACCAGATGGCTTCATTAGTGAATTCTACCAAACTTTCAAAGAGGATCTAATACCAATCCTGCTCAAACTCTTCCAAAAAATTGAAGAAGAGACAGTACTCCCTAACTCATTTTATGAGGTCAACATTACCCTGATACCAAAACCTGGAAAGGACAATAAAAAAAAAAGAAAACTACAGACCAATATCTCTGATGACTACAGATGCAAAAATCCTAAACAAAATTCTAGCAAATCGAATACAAGAATGCATTAAAAAGATTATTCATCACGACCAAGTGGGGTTCATCCCCGGGGCACAAGGATGGTTCAACATTCACAAATCCATCAATGTGATACATCACATAAACAAAATAAAGGACAAAAATCATATGATTATATCAATTGATGCAGAAAAAGCATTTGACAAGATACAACATCCGTTTATGATTAAAACACTTAATAAAATAGGTACAGAAGGAAAATACCTTAACATAATAAAGGCCATATATGACAAGCCCTCAGCTATTCTCATAATTAATGGTGAAAAACTGAAGCCCTTTGCTCTACGTTCAGGAACATGACAGGGCTGTCCCCTATCACTTCCACTTTTCAACATAGTGTTGGAAGTCCTTGCCAGAGCAATCAGGCAAGAGAAAGAAATAAAAGGCATCCAAATTGGGAATGAAGAAGTTAAATTATCACTCTTCGCAGATGACATGATGGTATATATAGAAAACCCTAAAGACTCCACCGTAAAGCTATTAAAAATAATCAACGAATACAGTAAAGTTGCTGGCTACAAAATCAATGTACGAAAGTCCATTGTATTCCTATATACTAACAATGAAATCTCAGAAAAAGAAATACAAAAAACAATTCCTTTTGCAATTGCAGCAAAAAGAATAAAAACCTAGGAATAAACTTAACCAAGGATGTGAAGGACCTATATGCTGAAAATTATAAGACATTTTTGAAAGAAATTGAAGAAGACACAAAGAAATGGAAAGACATTCCGTGCTCATGGATTGGAAGAATCAACATAGTTAAAATGGCCATATTACCCAAAGCAATACACAGATTTAATGCAATCCCCATCAAAATCCCAATGGCATTTTTTAAAGAAATAGAAAAAAAAAATCATCAGATTTGTTTGGAATCACAAAAGACCCCGAAGAGCCAAAGCAATCTTAAGAAACAAGAACAATACTGGAGGTATCACACTCCCTGACTTTGGCTTGTACTACAGGGCTACAATAATCAAAACAGCATGGTATTGGCAGAAAAACAGACACATAGACCAATGGAATAGAATTGAGAACCCAGAAATAAAACCACATAAATATGGACAGATAATTTTTGACAAAGAAGCTAAAACATACAATGGAGGAAAGACAGCCTCTTCGATAAATGGTACTGGGAGAATTGGATAGCCACATGCAAAAG
Source organism: Rhinolophus sinicus (assembly GCF_057876585.1). Taxonomy (NCBI): domain Eukaryota; kingdom Metazoa; phylum Chordata; class Mammalia; order Chiroptera; family Rhinolophidae; genus Rhinolophus; species Rhinolophus sinicus. The sequence continues at coordinate 89,433,145 of NC_142503.1, forward strand.
AATGAAACTGGACTGCTATCTGTCACCATGTACCAAATTAATTAAAAATGGATCAAAGACTTAAGCATAAGACCTGACTCAATAAACTGCATAGAAGGAAACATAGCTACTAACTTATGGACCTTGGATTCAAAGAGCATTTCATGAATTTGACTCCAAAGGCAAGGGAAGTAAAAGCTAAAATAAACTAATGGGACTACATGAAAGTTAAAAGCTTCTGCACAGCAAAAGAAACCATCGACAAAATAAAGAGGCCACCAACTGAATGGGAGAAGATTTTTGCAAACAGTGCCTCCAATAAGGGGCTAATATTCAAAATATACAAGGAACTCATGAAACTCAACAACAAAAAAACAAACAACCCAATTGAAAAATGGGCAGGCAACCTGAAGAGACATTTCTCCAAAGAGGACATACAAATGGCAAATAGACATATGAAAAATGCTCAACATCACTAATCATCAGAGAAATGCAAATCAAAACCACAATGAGATATCACCTCACCCCAGTCAGAATGGCTATCATCAACAAGACAAAGAGTAACAAGTGTTGGACAGGCTGTGGAGAAAAAGGAACCCTCATACACTGTTGATGGGAATGCAGACTGGTGCAGCCATTATGGAAGGCAGTGTGGAGGTTCCTCAAAAAATTACGAATAGAATTATCATATGACCCAGCAATCCCTCTCCTGGGTATCTACCCCAAAAATCTGAAAACATTTATACATATAGACATGTGTGCTCCAATGTTCATTGCAGCTTTGTTTACTGTGGCCAAGACATGGAAACAACCAAAATGTCTTTCGATAGATGAATGGATAAAGAAGTTGTGGTATGTATGCACAATGGAATACTATTCGACGGTAAGAAAAGATGATATAGGAACATTTGTGACAACATGGATGGATCTTGAGAGTATGATGCTAAGCGAAATAAGTCAGACAGAAAAAGCAGAGAACCATATGATTTCACTGATATGTGGTATATAAACCAAAAACAACAAAAGAACAAGACAAACAAATGAGAAACAAAACCTCATAAACACAGACAACAGTTTAGTGGTTACCAGAGGGTAAGGGGGTTGGGGGGTGGGAGATGAGGGTAAGGGGGATCAAATATATGGTGATGGAAGGAGAACTGACTCTGGGTGGTGAATACACAATGGGATTTATAAATGATGTAATACAGAATTGTACACCTGAAATCTATGTAATTTTACTAACAATTGTCACCCCAATAATTTAAAAAGAAAAAAAAGAAGAAAAAAAAAGGATGGTCCACACAAAAGCAACAAAAAATTGCAGGCACTAAAATTCAGAAAAAGTTTCTTTATTTCACATGAGTGCACTAAGTATGTCTGTTACAACACACGACGTATTGAATTATGAAGATTCATATGAGACACAACCACATCCATTCATTATCAAGTGCTCATGTTATTCGTGTGTTGTATCTGTACTCTGCTTGGTCATTCGGCAATAAGTCTTGAGGTCCTGCTTGGGTATTTACAAATACTTAATTATAATTTACATTATCATTTATTTTAAGTATTAATGTCAATAATATTTATATTTAATTGTATATTAATATTATTTCATAATTCAATACAACTGTCGTGTGTTGCAACAGATGTGCTAAATGCATCAGTCTGGCTGATGATATTAACTGGGGCTTATTTTGGAGGTAGAGCTTATATGGTATTACAAGCATCCTGAAAAATCATGCTAGGGCTTATTTTCCGGTTAGGTGTTATTTTGGGGAAAATACGGTATCAAACCCCACATTTGATAATGATGGAAAACTAGGCAGAATACCAACAAGGTAAGATTTGAACAACACTAAAAATCAACCACATCTAACAGATATCTAAATCAAGCAATAGAATATACACATTCTTTTCAAGAGCACATGGAATGTTCTCCATGACAAACCATGTGTTAGGCCATAAAACATGTCTCAACAAATTTAAAAGGACTGAAATCATGCAAAGTGTATTCTCCAACAACAATGCAATGAAATTAGAAAACAATAATAGAATAAAACTTGGGAAATTCACAAATTTGTGGAAATTAAACAACACACTTCTAAATAACCAATGGATCAAATAAAAATCCCAAGAGAATTAGAAAATACTTTTAGATGAATGAAATAAAAACACAACATACCAAAACTGATGAGAAGAAACTAAAGCAGAGCTTAGAGGGAAATATAAAGCCATAAATACATACATTAGAAAAGTAGAAAGATCTCAAATCCATAAACTAAATTTAAACCTTTAAGACTAGAAAAATAAGAGCAAACTAAATCCAAAACAAGCAAAAGAAAGAAATATTAAATACTAGAGTGGAATTAAACAAAACAGAGAATGAAAAATTAAAGGGGGGAAATCAATGAAACCAAAAGATTGGTTCAAAAGATCAATAAAAATGACAAATCTTTAGCTAGACTAACCAAGAAAAACAGAGAAGACCCAAGTTATCAAAACTAGCAGTGAGGGGGCCGGCCCGGTGGCTCAGGCGGTTAGAGCTCCATGCTCCTAACTCTGAAGGCTGCAGGTTGGATTCCCACATGGGCCAGTGGGCTCTCAACCACAAGGTTGCCAGTTCAATTCCTCTAGTACTGCAAGGGATGGTAGGCAGCGCCCCCTGCAACTAAAATTGATCTGAGCTTTCGCTGAGCTCCCGGATGGCTCCGTTGGTTGGAGTGCGTCCTCTCAACCACAAGGTTGCCGGTTCAACTCCCGCAAGGGATGGTGGGCTGTGCCCCCTGCAAGTAGCAACGGCAACTGGACCTGAAGCTGAGCTGCGCCCTCCACAACTAAGACTGAAAGAACAACTTGAAGCTGAATGGCACCCTCCACAACTAAGATTGAAAGGACAACAACTTGACTTGGAAAAAAGTCTTGGACGTACACACTGTTCCCCAATAAAGTTGTGTTCCCCTAAAAAAAAAAAAAAAAAAAAAAAAAAAAAAACTAGCAGTGAAAGTGGGGACATTACTACTAATCATAGAAATAAAAAAGATTAGAGACGATATGAACAAACTATGCACACAAATTAGATAATCTAACAATGGACAAATTCCTAGAAACATACAAACTATTAAAAGTGACTCAAAAATAGAAAACCTTAATAGACCTATAACAAGAGATGGGATTATTGACTTCATTGGTGAGTTTTCCCAAACATTTAAAGAAGCAATCCTTCACAAACTCTTCCAAAAAACAAAAAAGAGGGAAGTTTCTAGCTCATTCTATGAGTCCAACATTACCTTGATACCAAAACAGACAAAAACATTACAAGAAAAAGTACAGACCAATATTCCTCAGAGTATACACGCAAAATCCTTAACAAATTCTAAAAAACAATATGTATCAACATATGAACAGGATTATGCATCATGACCAACAGGCATTTAACCAAAGAATACAAGGGTAGTTCAACATGTGAAATCAATATATCATATTAATAAAATAACTATAGAGGGAAAACACACATGATTATCTCAACAAATGTAGGAAAAGCATTTGACAAACTCCAGCACCCATCCAGATTTTAAAAAACATTCAACAAACTAGGAATAAAAGGGAACTTCCTTAACCTGATAAAGTCATCAATATAAAACCGACAGCTGGCATCACACTTAATGGCAAAAGACTGAAAGCTCTCCCCGTAAGATCAGGAAACAAGACGAGGATGTACACACTTGCCATTTTTATTCAACATAGTATTGGAAGTTCTAAATAGGTTAATTAGGCAAGAAAAAGAAATAAAAAGCATTCAGATTGGAAAGAAAGAAGTAAAACCGTCTCTATTTGCAGATGACATAATCTTGAATGTAGAAAATCCTATGGAATCTACACACACACACACACACACACACACACACACAGCCAAAATAATCTTGAAAAAGAACAAAGTTGGAAGACTCACACTTCCCAATTTCAAAACATAGTACAAACCTACAGTAATCAAATCTGTGTTGTGCTGGCATAAGGATAAACATATAGATCAATGAATGAGAATTCGAGTCCACAAATAAACCCCCATATGTATGGTCAACTGATGTTTGACAAGGGTGTTAAGACCATTCAATGGGGAGAGAATAGTCTTTTTAACAAATGGTGCTGTGACAACTGAATGTCCACATGTAAAACAATAAAATTGGACCCCTACTATTTACAAAAATTAACTCAAAATGGATCAATGACATAAGAGCTAAAACAATAAAACTCTTAGAAGAAAACACAAGTGTTCATAACCTTGAATTATACAATGGATTCTTAGATATGATACTTAAAGTACAAGCAACCAAAGAAAAAAGTAGATAAATTGGACTGTTTCAAAATTTAAAACTTTGTGCTTTCAGGATTCTATCAAGAATTAAAAAGACAACCCATAAAATGGGAGAAAATATTTGCAAATCGCATACCTGAAAAGAGTCTAGTACCTAGACTATATAAAGAACTCTTACTACTCAGCAAAAAGACAAATTACTTGATTTTTAAAAAGTAGACAAAGGGTTTGAATATATTTTTCCGAAGAAGATATACAAATAGCCAATAAGCACATGAAAAAAATGTTCATTATCATTAGTCATTAGGATAACATATCAAAATTACAACAACATAGCCCTTCGCACCCACTAGATGGTTATAATCCAAAAATGGGCAGTAACAAGTGTTGTAAGAATGTCGGAGAATATACAATGGTGCAGCTGCTTGGGAAAACAGTTTGGCAACATATTTGTGTCCTATTGCTACTACAAAATTACCACAAATGTAGTGGCTTGAAACAACACAGACTTACTCTCTTACAGTTCCGAAGATCAGAAGTTTATAATCAGTGTCACCGGAATACAGTCAAGATGTTAGTGGGGCTGGTTCCTCCTGGAGCCTCTGAGTTGAGAATCCTTGCCTTTTTCAGCTTCTAGTGGGACCACCTGTGTTCCTGAGCTTATGACCCCTCCCTCAAAGCACAGCATACTAATCTCTGCTTCTGTCTTATCACCTGCTCTGACTTGTCCTGCGTCCTTCTTATTATAAGGATCAATGTGATTACATTGGGCCCATCCAGATAATCCAGGATAATCTCCCTGCGTCAAGATCCTTAACTTAATCATGATTACACAGTCCCTTTGTCATTTCAGGTAACATTCACAGGTTCTGGGGATTTGAGATGAAGATATTGGGGGGCAGGGATTATTCAGCTTAACACAGACAGTTCCTCAAAGAGTTAAACATCGTTACCATATGGTCTGTCACTTCTACTCCTAGGTATATGCCCAAGAGAATTGAAAATATATCCACATTAAAACGTGTACACAAATGTTTATAGCAGCATTCTTCATAATAGCTAAACAGTGGAAACAACCCAAATGTCCACCAACTAATGAACAGATAAACAAAAGGCGGTCTATCCATACAATGGAATATTATTCAGCCATAAAAAGGAATAAAGTACTGACACATGCTACAACATGGATGAACCTTGAAAACATTATTCTGAGTGAAAGAAGCCAAGCACAAAAGGCCATATATTATATGATTCCATTGATATGAAATATTCAGAATAGGCAAATCCATAGAGACAGAAAGTAGATTTGTGATCCCCAGAGGCTGGGGGTGAGTGGGGATTGAGGAACGACTGTTTAATAGGTACGGGGTTTCTATTTGAGGTGATGAATATATTCTGGAATTAGCTAGTGGTGATGGTTGCACAGCCTTGTGAGTATACTAAAAACCACTGATTATATACTTTAAAAGGATGAATTCTGTGGCACACGAATTGTAATTTTTTAAAATCCATGGTAATGTAGGATAAAAACACAAGTCTTTAGTTTCATAGTTCCATCTTCCCTGGGTGGGGTGAATCTTAGGGACTGTTCTAAACTAACGAAGCTAAGTAGAGATGTGCTTCAGAGTCGTATGGCGATTCAAGGAATGATTACAGCCCCTCTATTTGCTGGCCGGGAAAACATCATCAGCTCCACTTGCCCAGACTGAACCAATCTCTGCCCTCTGAGAGCCCTAAGCCTACTGGGATGCAGTGACGCCCATAGATAGTTAAGGTGGGACATAGACAGTGGCGAATCATAAAACCCATGTAGATACAATGCTATTGTATTCTAAGGGAAACCTCCTGGTCAGGGCATTCTTGAAAGGATTCACCAAAAAACAGTATTGGCCTGGAGGTTAACCCAAGATCTGTATTTAGCGAGGTTGGGGTGGATGGAAAAGGGAAGATAGAAGGCAGCGTTCAAGTCCTAGGCAAGACCTTACATGTCGAATGACTAGATGCTTCTACTAAGAGATAACCTTTGGCCCCTCATTTCCTGTTTCCAGATGAGTGGCAGCAAGTGAATTTTCAATTATAAGCAGCACCTTCTGCCATTAGAACATAACTCCCAGACTCGCAGCCACAAAGGTAATGACACATAGCTTTCTGACAACACCAGTCTAGCTCTAACCATGATCTCTCTACCCCTTTCCTTAAAGACCCTCAATTAGAGCTCGCAAGTTCAGAATCTATTAAATATTTTCAAGCCAGAGAAACTCAATAAGGATGTATTTTACCACAACTACTCTAAATACCACATTTCGGACATACCCCTTTGGTGGTTCAGAAGCTGGGTCCGGGGTGAGATTGGTTCAGAAGCTGGGTCCGGGGTGAGATTGGTGATATTTCTTCTCATTAAGGCCTGCTCATCTTGGCCTTATTGAGCTCTAAGCTGACTGCCAGCCACTGTTGCCACCTCATCTAGTGAGGAAAAGAAAGAATAGGAGCAGCTAGAGCTGGGCCATCCGGTTGTCACCACATTTAGCCTTCAGAACACACATCAAAGCACCTGGTTTCTTTCATAGATGCAACAGCCTGGGAGAGTTAAGATCACACAAATAGTAAATAGCCTCGACTCAGTTTACCGCCTCTGCTTTCTCCTACCACATCACATCTAGAAAAATGGTCAATCTTCCTCCCAAAGAAAAGGAAAATCATATATACCCTTGGCAGGCCAGGATTCTCAGCTGTTGAGTCATCTGAGCAAAGCATCCCATTACCCCAAGTGGCTGAGTGGGTTGTGGTCCCAGGGGTAAGGTATCCACGACCCTAGGAGCTGGAAGATGTGTGGAGCCGAAGGCAGAGTAGACGTGCTTTATTCACAGGCTTTCTGGGCACAGCCAGGGTTCCTCAGGGTCCAACCAGCAGCCTCATTGCTGGTCCCATCCCGCAGCACAGCACAGTACGGCACACGGCAGCCCCATGTCTCAGCGGCAGCCCCCACAGCAGCCAGCCTCGTACAATAGCCAGACCCCTTCATACCATATAGAGACAATAGCGGCACACAGCCAAGGTACTTACATAGCATATACAAACGACAACATCTACAGGACGGACAGCGCCTGTGCAACATTCTATGTCATGTGTCCTGTGGGTCGCGGGGTCAGGGTCACCAGATGGCTGGGGCGGGGGAACCCTGACTAACTCTTTTGTCCCTACACCAAGTCAGAGCACATCTTCATTGGTGATTAGTTCCTGAAGAGCAGGCCTGAGCCTTCCAGGTGTGGACCCAAGTGGGGCAGGAGACTATGAAGGGAACACCCCTGCCCCAGATGTCCCTGACCTTTTCTACTGTTAGGGAATCAGTCTATAGGTCACTGAAGCATTGATCCAGGCCCAGTAATTTTACTTGGACACCAGACTTAAGGAGATTAAAAATAAAAACCCTTTTCTCTTTATATCAAATAAAACTCAGACTTTATCATATTGAGAACTCTAGGGAAATGATCTTTTATAGATAAAAGAGTTTTAGGTTGAAGACCTTTAAGTACTAATTATAAGTTAATATGTATTAGATACTTCTGCTTCCTTAAACAAGCCATGTAATTCTTGCTTGAAAATAGGGTCTTCATGGTGTTATCTGGCAAGGCACACACACCCAGGTCAGGCCAGCTCTCCTGGTCCACATAGACTGTGAGACCCTTGCTTTATGTCAGGTGGCCCAGCCAAGGACCCCTGACCAAGTCTTGGCACTGGGTCTCTTTCCCTGGGTGCGGCATTACAGCCCACTCGGGTTTTTCCTATACTTTCTAGATCTAGCCAAGCTTTGACTGTGAGCATCTTTCAGGAACTATGTTAGATTAAAATATACTGTATCTCTGTATCCAGGAGCTGGCTTCTCTAAAGCAGTATTTTTCTGATTTTACATTAACACATACCCACAACTTAAGAAAATGAAATATTTCAGAAATGTGTTGAGCATTAACTCCCAATAACCCCATTGTGGGGACAGAGCCCCAGAAAGTAGTTTACAGGCTCTCGGCCTCACGTGGAGGAGTGCTGGCTCGGGTGGTGGATGGCCGTCAGCTATGGCTGATTGGCCGTCAGCTGTAGCCAGTTAGCCAATTAGCCGCTAATATAACTGCTGCGGCTACGGAGGAGAGTGGAGGAGAGTGAAAGAGAGTCGCCGGTGGGTTGCAGACAAAAGGGACAGCAGGTCGCACGTCCAGTGAACCCAGCCTCCAGTGAGACCGTAGTGGTATGACTCCCCTGCCTATGGCTCCGTGGGTGTTCCTTTTTGGCCTCACCATATCCTGCGTTGTATGGGGAGCGGGAGCAGAGACCCCGCAGGCTTCCCCGCACGACAAATGGCGCAGCGAGCAGGGTGTGGTGCTGGCCAAGGCCTACCGAAGGATGGTGAAGCAGTTTTTGCATGTAAAAGCTCAGCTTCGGGAGGCCCGTGAAGAGCGACACCGGGAATGGGAGGCACGGTCTACCTGGGAGACTCAAACCTCCAGATGGCATTCTGCCCTGTTGGCCAAAGCAAGTGTCGTCTTCCTTTTGTTGATCTGCTGCTGCCGTGGGCTCCTAGAGTTGTGGACATCTTACACCAAGGCCTCCACCCACTCAGACACCTGGCATGGTGAGCAAGATTCCAACCAGGTAGGAATGGCGTCTGACTCTGGGCAGGAGGATGTGTGGCCCCCACACAGTGTATGGTGTCCAGTGGCCACTGTTCTCAGGAGTTGGACCCCCAAGGAGGGGTGGGAGGACATGGACGGCTCTCCGGCGAGCGTGGAGAGGGCCCTACAGGCTCTGGCTGAGCAGTTGCCGGAGGAGGAGAAGGCTACAGCCGGCCGCGTGGGCTGGATGTTCCTCACGGCTTTGAGTCTCAACACGGAAAATGTGCTTAATGCAAGGGCCCAGGTGCCTGACCAGGTGTCCCGGTTGGACGTGCTGGAAGCCCGGGTCCGCCTGTTAGAACAGGGGCCCCAAGGTGGAGACTCTGAGGCAGAGGCGGAGGAAGCAAGTGGAGACAATGTAGCTCCCAACCCCCAAGCCCGGCCAATCTTGAAGCAAAGGGTAAAACGTGAGCAACCTTTGGGCCCCGGGGGCATTGCTGCCGGCAACCCAGCTGTGACTGAGTTCACTACCTATACCCCAAACACTCCCACTGAGTTGCAGGAGCTGGGGAGGCGGTACAGACAACGCCCTGGAGAGCCAGTCTCGGCTTGGCTGTTACGTTTATGGGATGAGGGAGCAGACAACATTCTCTGCTCCCCAGGCGAGATGGAAAAGCTAGCCTTCGTGACAGTGCATCCATCCCTGCGACAAAGGTTACAAAACTGCCATAGGTTGGCCAACAACCAGGGCAACCATTCTCTAATGGCGTGGCTCACAGCTGCGGTACGCACAGTATGGGAACAGGCTGGCGAGCTGCCAGACACTGTGAGTCAATGGCAGTCATATACAGAACTTACGCAAATAATCCGTGAAATGGGTATGAGACATGCTATTTTTAACCTCAACATGCAGGGCCCAGATGACGAGCTTTTTACTGCCAGCATGAGAGATCTGGTTTTGGACACTGCACCTGCGAGTGCTTTTGGATCCTTGGTTGCTATTCTTACACCGTACGTAGGGCGACGGATCCATGAAGTTACAACTGCCATGGCCACCCTAGGGGATGTTGAAAGCCGGAGGCGAAGGAAGTTAAGACAGGAGGTCCGCACAGTTGAGACCTGGAAGCCCACACCAAAGGTAAAGGGGCGAGGTAGCGGGCCTCAGAGAGTAACACGCGCACAGATGTGGCGTGATCTCGTGGCAGCAGGGGTTGATCAGGAAAAAATAGACCAGCAACCCAATGCACTCCTGCTTGAACTTTGGAAACAGTTGCGTCCGGAACAACAATTCCGAAGAAACATAAAGGAGGAGTCTGGCAAAGCGCGACCCGTGTCCCTCCAGGACTTCATGCAGCCGCTTGAGGCCGACTCCTTGCAGCTTGATTAGGGGTGGGGCCAAGGTACCCGGTCAGAGGGGACGAGCAGGGACCGGAGGCCCCACGTGGAACTGTCCATACATTGGTCCCCTTCGAATGTACAGAGGGTTTTGGCTCTAGTTGACACTGGTGCTGACTGCAGTCTCGTTTATGGGAACCCAGAACTGTTCCCCGGACCAGCAGTCTGCATTGATGGCTACGGGGGAAAAACTGTGACTGTGAAAGCCGTTTCCTTACCACTGGGTATAGGAAGGCTCCCTCCTCGTACCTACAAGGTTTATGTCTCCCCCGTTCCGGAGTATATTCTAGGGGTGGACGTGCTACATGGCCTCAGCTTACAGACGTCGGTAGGAGAGTTCCGTCTCCGGATCCGGGTGGTGAAAGCGGTGACACGCGGGCATGCTCACCACCCTCCTCAAGCGTTGCCACAGCCCTGGCGCGTGGTTACAGTGCGACAGTATCGCCTGCCAGGAGGACAGGAGGAGATCGGTCGTACAATATTGGAATTGGAGAAGGCACATATTGTGAGGCCAACGCACAGTCCCTTTAACTCCCCAGTATGGCCTGTCAAGAAGCCAGATGGGACCTGGCGAATGACTGTGGACTATAGGGAGTTAAATAAGGTGACGCCACCCTTGCACGCTGCAGTGCCTTCAATTCATGATTTAATGGATCGTCTGACTGTCCGCCTAGGGACATATCACTATGTAGTGGACTTGGCCAATGCTTTTTTTTCCATTGACATTGCACCCGAGTGTCAAGAGCAGTTTGCTTTTACGTGGGATGGGCGTCAGTGGACTTTTCAAGTCCTTCCGCAAGGATACTTGCACAGCCCCACTATCTGCCACGGGCTTGTGGCCCAGGATTTGGCACAGTGGGATCACCCATCCTCTGTGGCCTTGTTTCATTATGTTGATGACATTCTGTTAACCTCAGGTTCTCTTTCTGATTTAGAGCAAGCAGCTCCCTCTCTTCTCCGCCACCTGAAGTCACGCGGCTGGGAGGTGAATGAGGAAAAAGTCCAAGGCCCTGGCTTATCCGTCAAGTTTTTGGGTGTTGTGTGGTCGGGTAAGACGAAGGTTATACCTGAGGCAATCATTGACAAAATACAAGCCTTTCCCCGGCCGACCAAGGTCTCCCAACTGCAGACGTATTTGGGTCTGCTAGGATATTGGCGGGCATTTGTACCCCATTTAGCACAAATGACAAGGCCCTTGTACAATATGATAAAAAAGGGGACCTCATGGGATTGGACTGAGGCTATAGAGCAAGCCTTTGTTGCCACGAAACGAGCAGTGCAGCAGGCACAGGCTCTGCAAGTAGTGGACCCAGGCCGCCCATTTGAACTTGATGTTCATGTAACCCAAGAGGGGTATGGATGGGGCCTCTGGCAACGGCAGGAGCGTCTCCGGTTGCCAGTGGGATTTTGGTCCCAATTATGGAAAGGAGCGGAGGTCCGCTACTCTCTAATAGAGAAACAGCTGGCTGCTGTGTATGCAGCCCTAGTGGCCACAGAAGCCATCACAGGAACGGCACGCGTGTTGGTTATAACAATGTATCCTGTCCAGGGATGGGTGGGTCCGTACGTGGACCCAGGGACCCAAAACGGGGGTGGCACAGACCACCACCCTCGCCAAGTGGGGTGCCTACTTGGAGCAACGTAGCACCCTTAGTTCAAGCCCTTTGAGCACAGAGCTACAACAGGTCCTGGGGCCTGTGGAGCTTGTAGCCCAGGCTGAGCCAAGTGCTCTGCCTAGAGGGGAGGACTTGGAGCCCTCGCCCTACAAAGAAGGACAGTCCCCAGTACCTGAGGATGCCTGGTTTACCGATGGTTCTAGCCGAGGGGCTGCAGCTGTTTGGACGGCTATTGGTGTGCAGCCCAAAACAGACACCATTTGGTTTGATACTGGGATGGGCCAGAGTAGCCAGTGGGCTGAATTACGGGCTGTGTGGATGGTGATCAGCCACGAGCCTGGGCCCCTAGTTATTTGCACTGACAGCTGGGCGGTGTTCCGGGGCCTAACGCTGTGGCTGCCTACATGGAAACACCAAAACTGGTTGGTGGGACACCGTCCACTGTGGGGTCAAGCCATGTGGCAGGACCTCTGGGACCTAGGGCAGAAAAAGGAGGTGACCTTAATGCATGTCACAGGTCACTCCCCCTTAGTGTCCCCAGGTAATGATGAAGCAGACGCCCTAGCACGGGTACGATGGTTAGAGCGGGCTCCTGCCACTGATGTGGCCCATTGGCTGCATAGGAAATTACAACACGCTGGAAGCCGAACCATGTGGCAGGTGAGCAGACGCTGGGGCCTGCCTTTGAAATGGCAGGAGATAGCAGATGCCTGCTATGACTGTGCCGTCTGTGCCCAGGACAGCCCCCAAAGGCGGAGGCTCCCCTGGGAGACACAGCAGATTACGCGAGGGAGGGTGCCCCTCACTCGCTGGCAAGTGGATTACATTGGACCCCTGCCTAAGGCCCGCAATGCGATATATGCATTTACAGCAGTGGACACTGCTACGGGGTTGATGTTTGCTTGGCCCTGTCCGGCTGCGGATCAGCGGCATACAGTGGTCGCCCTTACACGACTGTGCGCCCTCTATGGGCGCCCCCAAGTCATTGAAAGTGACAGGGATACCCATTTTACGGGGCAAGAAGTGCAGCGCTGGGCTGCCAGGATGGACGTGCAATGGTTGTTTCACACCCTGTACAATCCGCAAGCAGCTGGCATGATTGAACGTTATAATGGTCTTTTGAAGCAAGGTCTCCGGGTGTCAAAACACCCTCCCACGATGCGTGACTGGGCCTCGCGTCTATGGGACGTCCTGAGAGTCCTGAATGAGAGACCACGGAAGGGAGGGCCCGCACCAGTAGAAGCTCTGCTACATCGAACGGCCGCTCCCATTCAATTACAAGTTACCACCAGTGAGACTCTGTTAAAGCCAGGCTACGGCAGAAATGGGAACATTTTGCTGCCAGCACCCACATGCTTGAAAGCAGGGGAACGGCAGCAATGGACTTGGCCCTGGCAGGTCAAAAGCCCCCACTGTCGGTGGTTGGGTCTGATAGCCCCATGGGGGGCCGGTTTGATTCATGATTTGCAAGTGACGCCAGGGGTGGTGGCTGAGTGGCCACCACAAGTGACTGTAGTATACAGAGGTCCCGATACCGGGATGATTTTGCGAGGAAACTATGTGCTCTCACTATGGCCTATTATGGGGTCCCCTGTTCTGTTACATGTTGAAACTATGCAAGGGACCCCAAGCACTGCCATAAAGGTCTGGTACCACAAACCGGGAAAGGTGCCAGTGGCAGCAACCCTCCTTTCCCAGGACAAGAAGCTGGCATGTATTCTCCCAGATGGAAGGGATTTGCCATTGTTGGTTCCTAAGACTACCGTTTCTTTTCGTCCGTAGGTGTCAGTAGGCTAATATGGCACAGGGACCCTCGCGGAAGACGCTTGTCACCTGGATTGTGAGGCGAGAACCTGTAGGGGTGGAGTGTGGGGACAGAGCCCCAGAAAGTAGTTTATAGGCTCTCGGCCTCACGTGGAGGAGTGCTGGCTCGGGTGGTGGATGGCCGTCAGCTGTGGCTGATTGGCCGTCAGCTGTAGCCAGTTAGCCAATTAGCCGCTAATATAACTGCTGCGGCTACGGAGGAGAGTGAAAGAGAGTCGCCGGTGGGTTGCAGACAAAAGGGACAGCAGGTCGCACGTCCAGTGAACCCAGCCTCCAGTGAGACTGTAGTGGTATGACTCCCCTGCCTATGGCTCCGTGGGTGTTCCTTTTTGGCCTCACCATATCCTGCGTTCTTGTATGGGGAGCGGGAGCAGAGACCCCGCAGGCTTCCCCGCACGACACCATTCATCCTCCAAATTAACCTTTAAATACTCATACCGCCCTCCATGAGCCCCAGGCACTCTGCCTAGGTGCCAAAGAGCTAATTACAGAACAGGAGCTTGATACACGGTTTGGGGACACATTTCTCCACCTACACCATGGACATCTTTTGATGTCAGTAAGTTCAGACCTACATCACTAACAGTCACTTCAAACAAAGTGGGGTTTGTTTTGAGCTAAAACTACATATGGGGTTGAAGTAAGTGAGGCTTATTCCCCAGGAAAGACTGAGCCAACCTCTGCTCCAAGGTGCATAGGTGAACAAGTAGATAGTCCTGGGGCTAGGGTGGAGCCCCAGGGGAGGGGCACAGGGCACCACCTTGGCATTCTTTGACTCCCCAAAGGGTTTTATCAACATGTGCAAGACATGTCCAGACACCACATTTGATGCAGGAAGACACACAGCCAGGCGTCCTCCCAGAGGGGAGGCAAAAAGGAAGCAGGAGTGTCATGCGCGGTCTCTGGTCCGGTTCCATGCACAAGAACGCAGGACCTGGTGAGACCAAAAAGGACACCCACGGAGCCATGGATGGGGGGTTCATACCACTATATTCTCGCTGGCGGCTGGGTTGGAGACACAGGAGGCAGGCTGCACACGATGCGCAAGCTGCTGTCCGCTTCTCTGCCTGCCAACCAACCAACCAACCAACCAACCCCTTGCTAACTGCAATCTGCATTTGCTAGCTCAGCCACGGCAGTTATATCAGTGGCCAATGGCTCACTGGTTACAGCTGACGGCCAACTAGCCCCAGCTGATAGCCATCCAATCACGGTTGATGGCCATCTACTACCCAAGCCAGCACCTTTCCATTTGAGGCCGAGAGCCAGGAAACTGCCCCCACAAGGAGACCAGGCTTTTGTGGGAGGGGGCAGAATCACCTGGACAATTACCACAGATGAAAATGTCCCAAGGGATATTTCAGGGAGAGGGAACACAAGCAAAGCCATAGGGCACACAGATCCATAGGCTGTGTGGTTAGACACAGCTTCTTGCACCCTGAAAACCCCCAACTGGGCTCTGCAGAATAAACAGACACCTAACATCTGCCACATCGTCCTTACACATCCTGGAAACAAGCCAAGAGCCACTGAGCACAGTTTCTGGAAACCAAGGCAGAGTTCAACAAGGACGGATCCAGCTAAGGCTGTCTGGGAGCTGCCCCTCCCGGCAGACCACCAGCTTTGGGGCGGGCGAGACCACAGCAGCCTCATTGGGCCCCCCATGTCTCTGTGGCTTGCTCCCCAAACAAGAGCAAGGTGTCTGGTCAATACCCAGACAGAGCACTGGGGGAGGACATGGCCACACCAAAAGCCCCTGCCACCCTCAGCACGAAACCGGGCCACCATCCATTCCTCACTCACCTGGCTGGGCGCCACGGCCTCCAGCCCCACGGTCAGCCTTTAATGCCTTTAGGAGGTGCAGGTGTTTCTGGGCATTTGGCCCTTGCCCACAGGGCTGGTTTCTGACCTCAATCAATGTTCTTAGCCCCGAATATACATTGGAATCACGTGAGGAGCTCTGAACACCTTGTGCCTGGGCCCCAGCCCAAAGACTGAGTTGGTTTGGGGGAGGCCCAGGTCTCCACGCGATTCTCATGTCCCAGAGAGGTACAGGAGGTGCCACAGACCTTCAGGCTCTGCAGCAGCAGCCTTTTGAGACCCTCAGATTAACTATCAAAAGGCGAGGGGCAGGGATCTCCATCCAGGGAAGGGTTTGTATTCTGGGTGTTTAAGGCCTCTGGGATCTGGCTACATTGAGGGGCTTCATCCTGAAACCAGAGTGTTAGACTTAAAGCTGCTGTTGAACAGTTAAATGTTTATTCTCAAGGCTGGCAAGACAGTTGGGTGGTGGTGAGAATGGATCTGCTCCATGTTGAAATGGAAATAAGAACAAAATTTCATGTATTTATTCAACAAATATTTATTGAGTCCTTACTGTGTGCCAGGCCCTGACATGCAAGGGTGAACAAGATGACCTTGTCCCCAGGCTGCCTTCAGGAGCAGAGATGGGCGCTCCCAGCAGAGTGGGAGCAGGACAGTAATTGGGATGACACAAGGCACAGGTAGTAAGGAAGGGTTTCCTGGAGGAGATGATACAGAAGCCAAGTCCTCAGGAAAAAGCAGGAGTTAGCAGGTGAAAAATTGTGAGAAAGATGCTTCAGGCAGATGGAACAGCATAGGAACAGGCACTGCATGGTTCCCCTGGGAACAGAGGCTGTTCAGATTGTGGGAGGGACAATAGGATCAAGTGCCAGGGCAAAGATGAGGTGGTATACGGAGGAGGAGTCAGTGGGAGCCATTGTGGGGACAGAGCCAGCAGTGCAATTTCCAGGCTCTCGGCCTCACGTGGAAAGGTGCTCACTCGGGTAGTAAATGACCATCAACTGTGATTGGATGGCCATCAGCTGTGGCTAGTTGGCCGTAAGCTGTAACCAGTGAGCCATTGGCCACTAATATAACTGCTGTGGTTACACTAGCAGCAAATGGGGGCTAGCAAGAAGATGGTGGCTGGCAAGTGCAGACTGCAGTTAGCACGGCGGAGTGCGGGTTGCAGATTGCAGAGAAGTGGACGGCAGGTTGCAGATAGTGTGGCTCCTGTTTCCTGTGTCTCCAACCCAGCCGCCAGCCAGACTACAGTGGTGTGACTCCCCTATCTATGGCTCCGTGGGTGTTCCTTTTTGGCCTCACCATATCCTGTGTTCTTGTGTGGGGAGCGGGAGCTGAGACCTTGCAGGCTGCCTTGAGTGACAAATGGCGCAGCGAGCAGGGTCCCCCGCACGACACCGTCCACCCTGGTCCAGGCAGTAAGGGGTTGCACTATCTGTAGGGAGTTTTAAACCAATGATAAAACTGACTACAAGTCTGTTTGCCTTTGTTATCATCCTAAACCCGGAAATCAAACGGTGTTAGTGAGCAGCACCCACCTTGTTCCTCACTCTCTGACAGTGTTTGGCCTTTGTCCCGAGGGCAGCAGGGAGCCCTGAAGGCCTCAGCAGGGGTGTGCTCCTATTTGCATTGTTTCTACTTTTTTATTATAGAAAGTTCCAAATCCCTAAAAATAGAACAGTACCAAGGAATCCTCAAGTACCTGTCACCCAGGTCCAACCATCACCAACACCATCTTCTTTCTTCTCCCCTGGCCTTTTTCGTTTTGTAGTATTTCCTGATTTTTGTTAGTGTGTTTTAAAGAAAATCTCAGACATCCTATCATCTCACCCATAAACGTAGACTGTAAAAACTGAAACCTGGGTCCGGCACTGTCGTGCGGGAGACCCTGCTCGCTGTGCCATTTGTCGTGCGTGGAGGCCTTCTCGCCACGCCATCTTTCAGGCGGGGGGGCCTGCGGGGTCTCTGCTCC
This sequence comes from Rhinolophus sinicus, assembly GCF_057876585.1. Taxonomy (NCBI): domain Eukaryota; kingdom Metazoa; phylum Chordata; class Mammalia; order Chiroptera; family Rhinolophidae; genus Rhinolophus; species Rhinolophus sinicus. Next base: position 89,450,677 of record NC_142503.1, read on the forward strand.
CGCTCCCCACACAAGAACGCAGGATATGGTGAGGCCGAAAAGGAACACCCACGGAGCCATAGGTAGGGGAGTCATACCACTATGGTCTCACTGGAGGCTGGGTTCACCGGACGCGTGACCTGCCGTCCGCCTTTCCGCCAACCGACCGACCGACCGACCGACCGACCGACCGACGACTCTCCTCCACTCTCTCGACTCTGTTCCTCTCTCTCGGCTCTCCTCTTCCGCTCTCTTCGGCTCTGCTCGGCTCTGCTCGGCAATCGTTCGTAGCCGCAGCAGTCATACCAGCGGCCAATCGGCTAACCAGCCACAGCCGACGGCCAATCAGCCACAGCCGACAGCCATTCACCACCCGAGCCAGCACCCTTCCACGTGAGGCCGAGAGCCTATAAACTACTCTCCGGGGCCCTGTCCCCACAGGCACGGTGGCTCAGGCAGTTGGAGCTCCATGCTCCTAACTCTGAAGGCTGCCGGTTCAATTCCCACATGGGCCAGTGGGCTCTCAACCACAAGGTTGCTGGTTCAACTCCTCCACTCCCGCAGGGGATGGTGGGCTGTGCCCCCTGCAACCAACAAAGGCAACTGGACCTAGAGCTGAGTCCACAGCTAAGATTGAAGGGACAACAACTTGACCTGGGAAAAGACCTGGAGGTACACACTGTTCCCCAATAAAGTCCTGTTCCCCTTCCCCAATAAAATCTTTAAAAAGAAAAAAACAAAACAAAACAAAACAAAAACACTGAAACCAAAATACCACCATCACACCTAACAAAACCAACAATCCTTCTGAGTATGTGGTTTCGGGATATTTCAGCTAGCCTTGGGGGAGGTAAGAGGTGGGTTCTTTCCCAGGCAGGGCTGGAAGGAAAAGGAGCACATAGGAGGCAGCCTGCACTGGTGTCAGGCAGCGAGAGTGAGACAGGAGGGCCTGACCCCAGGACACTCTGCAGGTGAGAGGTGTGGAGAAGAAGGGCTCCGAGTAGGAGAAGCAAGAAATTCAGGGGGGGGGCGGGGGGGGGGGCGGCCCCATGGCTCAGGCCGTTAGAGCTCTAGAGCTCCATGCTCCTAACTCCGAAGGCTGCCGGTTCGATTCCCACATGGGCCAGTGGGCTCTCAACCACAAGGTTGTCAGTTCAATTCCTCGAGTCCCTCAAGGGATCGTGGGCTGTGCCCCCTGCAACTAAGATTGAACACGGCACCTTGAGCTGAGCTGCCTCCCGGATGGCTCAGTTGTTGGTTGGAGCATGGGCTCTCAACCACAAGGTTGCCGGTTCAATTCCTCAAGTCCCGCAAGGGTTGGTGGGCTCTGCCACCTGCAACTAAAAAAGAAAAAATTGAACATGGCACCTTGAGCTGAGCTGCTGCTGAGCTCCCTGATGGCTCAGTTGGTTGGAACGTGTCCTCTCAACCACAAGGTTGCCAGTTCAACTCCCACAAGGGATGGTGGGCTGTGCCCTCTGCAACTAGCAATGGCAACTGGACCTGGAGCTGAGCTGCGCCCTCCACAACTAAGACTGAAAGGACAACAACTTGAAGCTGAACGGCACCCTCCACAACTAAGATTGAAAAGACAACAACTTGACTTGGAAAAAAACAAGAAAAGAAATTCAGGTGGGGAGGCAGCAAAGGCCAGTAGTTCAGAGCGGGGCAGATCTCGGAGACATGGGAGGCAGTGGTGGGTGACAATGACAGAGACTCATAAACCGATGCTGTGGTTTCAAGCTGAAGTGACTAGTGAATGGTGGTGTCAGAAGAGGGGGGTCAGGAAGACTTATGGGGGCCTGACCCCCCAGAATCCAAGGCTGTCAGAGGGATTACCTCAGGCCTCACTGTTCTGCCCACAGCATTTGAGACAACCCGCCCCTCTCCACCTCCACCTGCGACCCAGGCCCCACGGTGTCCCTCTCACCTCACCCCAGCTGTCCTTACTTTGGCCTATGTCCCTTCAGGCTTTTCCACCACACAGCTGGAGGGATCTTTCCAACATTTAAATCAGGTTATACCACTTTGTTGCTCAAACAATGCTCCCCAACATCCCACAATCGCCTCTGAGGCCCTTCATGCTCTGCCGTGGCCCCCATCCTGTTCGTTCTGACCTCACTCCTGCCTCTCTCCTGCTCCCACCACCCCAGCTTCCTCACTGCCCCTCAAACACATCAGGCCCCTGCTGGCTGGCCTCAGGGCCTTTGTACCTCATATAAGTGGAATCATACAGGATTTGTCCTTTTGTGTTTTGCTTATTTCACTCAGCATAATGTCCTCAAGTTTCACCCACGTTGTAGCCTGTATCAGAATTCCCTTCTTTCTGATTTCTTTCTGGAAAACAAAAAATGCATTCTCTGAGTTTCTGTAGTATCATTAGCACTGTTATTTACAGTGGCATTCCAAGCACAAGGCACAGAGTGTGGGGAGCGGCCTGGCAGGGAGGAGTATTCATCATGGACGTGGTTAATGGCCAGCGCCGGGCAGTAACAAAAGCAGACTGATTTCTGAGCAGTTTTCATTATTGCTTTTAAATCCGTTACAGTCAATGCACCCCCTTGTTGCCCACACCCCTAGCCAACTACTCCCACTGTCCCCCCAACTTGGTACCTGACTGGTGATTTATAAAAGCTCAATTCTTTATATTATTAATATTTAAAGTATTAAGAAAAAAAGAACCCCAGAATTGGAGAGTCGATATCACAATTCCTCAGGGGATTCAGGGAAGGTTTTGTGACTGAGGTCAGTCTTTGGGAATCCACTGGCTCCTGACAAATGCAGCTGTCAATATCCTTGGCCTCTGCATGTGTGAGTGTGCGCGCGTGTGTGTGTGGTCTCTGTGTGTGTGTCTGTGTGTCTGTGTGCATGTCATCTCTGTGTGTCATCTGTGACTGTGTGTCTCTGTGTGTGCATGTGTGTGTCTGTGTACGTGTGCACACAGGTGTCAGAAAGTCCCAGGGCCTGGGAGGACTTTAACTTCCCGGATGCTGACCCCTACGGAGCTAATTTTAGACTTTGGTCTAGAACCAAGAAATGATGAGAAAAGGGAATATTAAGGAAAAGTTTGGGGTGGGAAGGTAGCAAAGGAAACCGCAGGCTGATTATTGTTCAGGTCTGTGGGCTTTCTGGTAGAATCAGAACCTGGATCCCTCAATACAGTAGTTTTTCCCAAAAAGTGTGCTCTGTTTTATGGGCTGGTTCAGCACCATCACTCCGAGGCTTTTCTCGCACCTGATTGTCCTAAGTGCTTTCTTTTCTGGAGGTGTGAAGGCAGGCTACAGAATTTTCTCCTAACTGGGGCCTCTGAATAGCAGAAGCACAAATCGCAGCCAGAGTCCACGGTTATGTGTGGCTTTCTCCTGATGCCATGTTTCCTCAGGAGCTGGGCCATGGACAAGGCTCCATCCAGGAGCAGCTACTGGGCACCCACTCTGTGCTGGCTCTGCGGGTGCAGGACTGAACCAGACAGGGTCCTTGCTGCGAGGAGCTTAGAACTCACAGCTCTCATCGCTTGAACACCTAGGGTCTAATAACCACATAGGGCCTTTTTGTTTGTAACAACCTCGTGAGATAGATGCTATTATATTACCCTTTGGGGTAAGGAAGTGAGGTGGGTATTCAAAGACAGCACTGAGTGTCCAGTAGGATGCTCCCACTCCCTGCGATGGCTCCGTGGGGGGACATGCTGTCCTCACAGAGTGCACAAGAATAAGACCAGGTTCACCCCAGCCAGGCTCCTGGCCCCAGAGAGAATGCTGTAAATACGTGCTGGACCAATGGATGGATGGATGGACTGATGGATGACTAGATGATGGATGATGAAGGGATGGATGGTGAATGCATGGATAAATGAATGGGAGATTACGTAGGTGAGCTGGAGTTTGAATCCACCTGAGCTCTTCAAACATCGGGCTTTATTTGACCTTGGGATATTCACAGAAAGTAAAGAGACTCTCTCCTTTGTTAAAATAAGAATAAATATTTCTTGGGTGGCTGGTTAGCTCAGTTGGTTAGAACACGGTGCTCTTATACAACACAGTTGCCGGTTCAATCCCCACATGGGCTACTGTGCGCTGCACCCTCCACAACTAGATTGAAACAACTACTTGACTTGGAGCTGATGGGTCTTGGGAAAACACACTTAAAATAAATAAAAGTTTAAAAAAAATAAGTATTTCTTCATGAAGAAGAATGATGCTGGGCAGGGGGAATGAAAGTTGGAGAGATTTTTAGCTATTTTCAAGATAAAATAAAAACAGCACTTCAGTGCAAAATAATATCAAACTGACATATAAGTCTAAATGCAGTATGAAAAAGAAAGAAATGCAGCTGGAGAAATAGATTTTCGGCAGCCTTGACTGCTATATTTCTGGGATCCCATAGAAGTCATGATTAATTAGGAAGTCTCCAGTTGGCTTGGAATCAAAGACTTTTCAAGCTGGGCTGAGTTTAGGGAACCCCTCGTCCAGGTCCCAGGTTGTCTGCCCCACTTCCAGACCATTGTGTTCAGAGAAGCACGTCCTAGGCCTCACCTTCCGTTTCAGAGCCTATGAGGAAGCTTCGGGCAGTGGCCCGCTGGGGCTCTCCCCTTCCTGCAATGACCCTGCAAAATTCCAAGGATCTCTGGGGCAAGGGGCTATTTTTGAGCTCAGGCTCGGTGTCCATGTTTGGTCTTCAAGGAGCACACTGTGAACTTTCTTCCATCTGCCAAAGCTTCATCCCGCAGTCCCCTTGGGAGGGCACCGATCCCCCTTTCTCCAAGGTGGCAAACAACAGCTGGGAATGCAGCTTCTGGAACACATCAGGAAGGGACCCTCCAACCACCACCCTGGAGCAAAAAACCAAAGGGAGCCTCCTGAGATACATCAAACTGACATTTCTTTACTTTTTCCCTAAAAAATAGTTTCAGATTTTAAAAATAGTTTGTATCATTGAAAAGAACTTCAGCCAACACTGACAAATGTAAGGGTTTAACAAAAAAGTCACCTGAAATCCCACCACCCAGAACCAATGGGTATGATGACCTGGCTGAACATCCTTTCAGTTTAGCTCTTGGTACATCTGTTCGCACAGGTGCCATTTTGCAAAAATGGGCTCAAGCTGTTCTATAACCTTTTTTTAAAAAAACCCAACAGTATAGTTGCTCTGTGCCAACAAATACGAATTTACATTGTTAGTTTAAAAATATCCATGTACCTTTAACTTTATTTATTTCACTTTATTAACTAATCTCCTATGGATAGACATTTAGGTTGTTTCCAACTTTTCATTCTCACAATTTGTTGGACCACCCCAATAACAGTTTCTTGCAGAATGTTTCCTTTTCTGCTCCCTTCTATGGAAAGCCAGCTTAGAGCTGCCTGAAGGAAGAAGGGACAGAAAGGAGAGAGATAGGGAGGAAGGAAGCCTTTAGAAGTCTTTGGGCTTCTAAAAATGTCCCCTAAGAAGCTGAGGTGGGTGCCTGGGGTGGGCAGTGCCTGGTGGGGAGCTGTGACAGGCACTTGGGAGAGACCAGAAGCCTCAGGCTTGCCTCAGCTGCCCTTCTCCAGATGAGAGGTTTCCAGAGCCTGAATGCCCTAGAGGCGTGGGTCCAGGCTGTCCCTGCCCCAGCAACCTAACAATAACCTACGCCTCCAAACTGTGTGGAATGTGGAGCTGGGATGGTCAGAGAGGCAGCAATGAGTTGCTCCCGTGGGGGGAGGGGTGTCAGGGGACAGGCTGCTGAGGACATAACCCTGCAGAAACCAGCTGAGGAACCAAGGCCGGATAAGCATATTCCGATTCTGTTCCCTTCCCTACCTCCACCAGCCCTGAGCCAAGTTATGGCTCCTATGGCCAAGAACTCATGGCTCCTACCCTTGACCTTGCTCAGAGGAGCCCAAAACGCTCCAGGGAAGCAGCTCAGGAGAAAAGCATAAGTGGATGAGGTGGAAACTTTTGGAAATTCTGAGTTGTTCGGGAGACCCTTAACATGTAAGCAGCATATTGCCACTTAAAAGCATTTTCAAGACAAGCCACAGACTAAAAAAAAATATTTACAAAGCACATATCCAGCAATAGCCTTGTATCTAGAATATATAAAGAACTCTCAAAATGTAACAATAAGAAAACAAACTACCTGATGATAAAAAAAATAGGCAAAAAGATCTGAACGGACATCTCACCAAAGAGGATATGTGGGTGGCAAACAAGCATGTGAAACGGTATTCAACAACATTAGTTGATGGTAATTAGCAACAAATTTTAAAAAATATTTTCAGGTCCATAATCCTACTTGATTACTTCATCAGTTCTGTGAGGTTAGTTGTTGCTGTTGTTAGTATTATTATTACTATTACTATTGTATAGCAAAAAAAAAAAAAATGGTGCTCATGGAGGTTAAGTGACTTGCCCAAGCTCAGAACTGAGACTCAAAACCACGGCATTTTTTCCACTTGGGAGATTTCTGCATTCTAAGAATGTTCAAGAAGCCAACACTTAGTATCCAATTGGACAAGGCCACACTTCTCATTTTAAGCAGAGCAACAAGCCCACGCCCCACACACATACTCCCCACCATCCTGACCAACTTCATAAGCAGTAGGACCTTGTGCAGGGCCTGCCCCTATTGGTTCCCGGTAAAGTATAGAGCAACTGAGCGTTTAATACCAAGACTCTCATTGGCTGGGAAAGGCCTGCCCTGTGGACCTTCCAGAGCTGGTCCAGAGTAACTCCCTCCAGGAGCAACTGGTCGGAGGCCCAGTCATGTCACGCAGCAAGAAAACTGTAGCTTTGGCTTCCTGGCCCTGGATCTGGACAGGGATCTGATGTACTTAAACATACCTTGACTCAGAACTCAGTTCCAGATGAGATCCTGGCACTGGAGGGCCGTCCAAGGGCACTGAGTGTGGGGCTCCTCAGGCTGGTGGGAGGAACAGAGGGCACAGGATTGATTGTGGCCCCACCCTCCACCTTTACCTCCCGTATCTCCTCTGCCCTCCCCAGTCCATCTCCCGTTATAGCACTCAGCACAGTGTTTCCCCACTGGAGTCCAAGAGGCAACACTGCAAAGTCCTTGAAGGCAGAGAAAATGTCTAGTTAATTGTATCTTTACTAGGGTCTAGCAAAGAATTTGGTATAAAGTTCAAGGAACTGGGGAAAGAGATGGAAAGGGGGAAGGGCCAGGAGAGATTGACACATAGGGCTAGCAGGCCTATTTCCTAAGCCAGCTGTTTGGAGGCAGGGCCCAGCCCTCTATGCATGCCAAGTCCAGGGGTTTCTGGATATAGACACAGAAAATAACTCCCATATGCTATCACCCGAACAGAGTGCTTTGCTTGGAGTCATGGCTCCCACCACACAGTTCTGGCTCTCATTTATTCAACAAATATTTATTGATCATCAAATAGATGCCAGGTACTTTACATATGTGAACTCATTTAAATTTCCTAATAAGCCTATTTGGTAAGTACTACATTGTTCCCATTTTACAGACAAGCAAATTGAGGCACAGACAGGACACAGAGCTAAAAAAATAAAGGGCAAATCCAGAGAATCTGGTTTCAGAGTCTGAGTTCTTGACCACCATACTCTACTGCCTCCCAGTAAAGACAATAGACCAAGCCACTATCCTCACCATGCTTACATTCTATGAGGGAAAGAGCCCAGAAATCATCTAGTAGATCTATAATGCATTTTTGGATAGTGATAAGTGCTAGAAAGAAAAATGAAGCCATGTCTCAGATGCTGACTTGCTGTGTGTCTTTGGGCAAGTTGCTTCACCCCTCTGAGCCTGTGTCTTATCTGCTAAAAGCACGTTATTACCCATCTGTTCCACCCACCTACCCAGGTTCTTGGAAGGATCAGAATGAGTTAATGGACGTGGGAGCCCTTTGTTTTTATTTTTTGCACCAACACAAACCCATGACTCCAGCGAATAGAGTCATGAAAGACATCACTAAACTTCCCCCAATATCTTTATGAGCCAGATGATTCTAAGTCCAGTGTGATTCTTACTGCATTTTTAAAAGCAGAGAGCATTGCATGGGCCCACCTACTCTTAGGAAGTAGTAGTCACCTGACAGTTACTTGGAGGGCCTCCCTCAGACCAAGCACACTTACTGAAATGGAACTTTCTGGAACACTGACTATTAAAAACTCCCTTATGAGAAGCTCAAACCATGGGAAACCCAGGGGCAGGTGCTAGATATCCAACAGTTGCTCCAGTGACCACCCTGTCATATATCCCAGTAGGCCGAGCTCCACCAGCTGCCTCCCCAGATCCCTCTTCTGTGGCTGCTGGTTGGTTTTAGCCACAGGAGATGTGGGGAGGAGACGAGCAAGCAGGCAGAAGAGGCAAGCAAGCCCCCAGCCCGGCTGGGTCTGGTTGGGCTATGCCATCCCCCTGAGGGTCACACTTTCTCCACAGCCCTATCCAGGGTGGGGTGGCTTTCCTGTCACCTCTGTGGGGGTCGGGGCTGGGGGTGCCTCACCCTCCCCTGTTGGTTTCCCTTAACCCTGCCCCATTAAACCTAGGCAGTGACCCCACTGGAGTGGGCTCTTTCCTGCTGGGGCCTAGATGGAAAACCTGCTGCTGGTGAGTATTTCCTCCCAGAATCACGGTGGAGCATGGTCCCGTTTCTTCTCACTGGCCCTGCTCTCATTAACCAGAGGATAAGATCGTGTGAGAGTAAGCCAGAGCACCCCGAGGCCCAGGCTTTGGGTGGGGCATTTCAAGGATGGACTCCAGACCCAGCTGCCAGGGGAGGACTCTCCCCACAGCCTCTCCTGGATATCTGGGCACCATCTTTAAGGGCTCTCTCTCCTGCTCTACCTTGAGAAGCTCCACTTTTATCTGTTTACAACCCAGACTTCTGTCCATGAGAAGTTCTGCTGCTAGAGAAATTAAAAACAACCCCCCATCAGGTGGTCAGAATTTGGGGAGCAGCAGGCTGGAAAGAATGGCACCTCAGATTTGACAACAGCCACGCTTGGAGACATCTCAGCCAAAATCTTATTTTCCCTTTGAGGACACAGAGGCCCAGATGGGAGAAGAGAGCTTCCTCCCCAGGCGAGAACTATTCAGGTAGAACAGGTGCTAATAAAGGTCAATGTCATAATTGCTTGTTTTATACGATCTTCCATTGCCGGTCCAGTTGTCACAATACAATAACATGCTGTAGGGATCAGATGATAATAGAAAGCATCTAGAAAACATTAACATATGCTAAGTCAAATGTTCTTTGGGTTTAAAGTAGCTGCTTCCCAGGGCCAAACCCAAAGAGACAAAAAAGGAAATCAGCTTTGTGCTCAAGTAGGTTCCTTTTTCCTTTATGAGTGACTTGAGTCCTCAACGACCTAAATATAGAAGCTAAAGCCATACAACTCTTAGAAGAAAACACAGGGGCAAATCTTAATGACCTTGAATTTGACAGTGGCTTCTTAAATATGATACCAAAAGCACAACTGACAAAAGAAAAACACAGATAAATTGGACTTCATTAAAATTAACTTTTGTGCATTGATGGACATTATCATGAAACTGAAAAAGCCTACAGAATGGGAGAAAATATTTGCAAATCATATATTTGATAAGGGTCAAGTATCTAAGATAAATAAAGAACTTAAAGCTCAACAATAGAAAGATAAATAACCCAATTAAAAATGGGAAAAGGACTTGAATAGACATTTTCCCAAAGATATGCAAATGACCAACAAGCACTGAAAAACACTCAACATCATCAGTCATTAGGGAAATGTAAGTCAAAACCACAATGCGATACCACTTCATACCCACCAGGAAGGCGACAATTTTAAAAATGGAAAATAGCAAGTGGTGAGGATATGGAGAAACTGGAATTGTGAATTGCTGGTGGGAATGTAAAACTGCTTTGAAAAACAGTTTGGTGGTTTCTCAAAAAACTAAGCACAGAATTACCAAATAATCCAACAATTCTATTCCTAGGTAAATATCTAGGTAAATATCCAAAAGAATCAAAAATGGGTGCTCTGACGAATACATGTACACTTATATCCATAGCAGTACTAGTCACAAGAGTCAAAATGTGGGAACAACACAAATGTTCACCAATGGACGAATGGATAAATAAATTTAGATAGATAGATAGATAGATAGATAGATAGATAGATAGATAATGTTATTCAGCCATAAAAAGGAATTAAGTACTGATATATGCTACAACATGGATGAACTTTGGAAACATTATACTAAATGGAAAAAGCCAGACACAAAAGATCATACATTGTATGATTCCATTCATACAAAATACCTAGAATAGGTAAAACCATAGAAACAGAAAGCATATTGTTGGTTGTCAGGGGCTGGGGGATAAACTGTTTAATAGGTACTAAGTTTCGCTTTGGACAGATGAAATGTTTTGAAATTAGATAGAGGTAGTAGTTGCACAACAATGTGAATATGCTAAACACCAGTGACTTAGTTGCTTAAAATGGTTAATTTTATCTTATGTTATTATTTTCTCAATTAAAAAAAAAGTGAATTAGGGGTGGAGATAGGAGTGATGGCAGATGCCAGGAAGAAAGTCCCCCAGACAGTTCTCCCTCTAGACCCAGAGGCCATCTCCGAGCTTGAGAAGGGCACGAAGCACTCTGAGAGTCCATTTATCCCATTTTACAGATGAGAAAGGCAAGCCCAGAGATGGCAAGGACTTGCTGAAGGCCCCAAAATGCATGAGAAGCATTCTGAAGTCAAAGATGGCTGTAGAACTCAGAGCTGGCACTGCACCATGGTGCCATATGGCATCTGCTGGCCATGGCGGGCTGGAGGGGGCCCATGGCCATGGTTAGATGAGTGAAGTCTCAGTTTATGATGGCCTTCCATCCTGAGCACGTAAAAGGGACAAAGTCATCAACCAATCGGCTATCCGGGCTCATCCATTCCAAAGACTTTGTTTTGGATGAGTCAACCCAGATCTTCCTCCTTGAGAGTCAGCCGCTTCGTGAGTGCAGTTGACAACTTTAAGAAGAAAACTCATTAGCCAGCTGTTCTATTTCTGCCCACAACCTGCACCAGTGGGCTGAGGTCATCAGTTTCCCCCAAGGGCCATTGGAGGAAGGCAAATGTCCTAGAATTAGAGCATTCACTGATCCCCCCTAAGGGACCCAGGAGCATCCAGTCAGGCCCGGGATAGCAAGGCCAACAGAGCCACTGGAGCCCTGAGGGGCTGTTTTCTTTTTTAAGGTTTTGCTGGCTCAGACCTGTTGGGCAGGTATAAAAGGGAATGGCCAGCTCTGCTGCGCACCCAGTCTCTCCCAGTGTGGTCTCAGGTGGGTACCATAGGGGATGCTGGGGATGATGGGAAACAGGGAGGGGGTTTGTGGAGGAGCCACCTGAGGAAAGTAAATGCAATGATGAGAGATGGGCAAGGGGAGCAGGGGGTGAGCATTTCTTGAACACCCAGGGGCTGCAGAGCGGGTATCTCATTCAATGTTCCAAGGGACCTCGACCTGCAGGACTCCATTCCACAGTGAGACAGGAGCAGCTGGGATTCAAACCCAGATTAGCCCCACTTCACTGCCCCACCCACCTTCCACCAGGGGATGGAGGGGGTGCTGGATTCATGCTGGGTTCAATGCCACCCTGCATTTCCCGTACTTTGTAATGCATCTTTTCCACCTGAGGGCTCTTTTAGCTTTTGCATTTCAGGAGCTGAATTTTTTATGTTTTGTTGTTCGTGATTTTTTTAAAAACGGTTATCTTGGTTATCAAAGATGCCTGGAAAGAGCTGTTTTCTGAGGGTACAGGAGTGATTTGAATGCAGCAGACTTTGCGTCGGGGTCATAACTGAGAAGGAGGCTGGTAGCCACTGAGTAGGGGGAGCTGGTGTCAGGCCCGTACAGCACTTGGGGCAGTGCCTGGTCCCAGGGATCTGTGTCCCCAGGCCACCAGGCCAGGACAATAGCAATGACACTTTAGCTTGTGGTTCACAGCAAAACCACCATTAAAAAAATACAAGCAGCCTGAGTGGAATAAACAAAGGAGAATTTCTGGTTCTTCCTCCCCCATTAGAACAATTAAAAAGGGACCCAGCCCTCCCAAGCAGTTGTTTTGTTTTAATGATAAGTCTAACGCATTTTAATATGACCTAGCCGATACTTGCACTTTCTTCTTGTGAAGGTTTTGGTCTCATTTCCCTGGTGACTTCCATCTATGTTCAACAGAACCAGGGAAATGAGACAGCAAAAAACTGAGCCGGCAGCAACAACAGGAAGTTTATGTTGAGCAACGCTATCTTGCATAAAAGGCATGGGGGAGGCCCAACGAGGCTATGAGCTGCCAAGGTGACTTGTGACAGAGCTGAGTGAGACACAAGTCTCCTGGATGCTGAATGAAGACTGCTCCAAGCTATGGGCAGAAACCAGGGACTCCCAGTCTAGTGCTCCTGGGTGACAGGACTCAGGAGGGAGTAGGCAAGGTCCCTATCCTGAACTCCAGGATCTTTAGTGGGAGAACAATCCCATCGTGATTTTCGCTGCCTTTCACTGAAATGTACCATTTCCTCCTCTTTTTAACACAGGCACCAAATCACAGTCGTATTTGCAGTAACTGTGACTTGGTCAGCAATGGAAGTCACTGATATTTGTTGTATCATATTACAATCATGGCAGAGAGCTCAAAAGATTCTTAATTCTTGCTGTTGCTTCAAAACAGTGGTTATTAATCCCACAGTTAGGCTGTGTTATTTGATGTGTTCGTAAAGAAGCACATGTATTACCATGTCATACATGCTTAATATTTTGTTAATTATATTTTAATGTCATTTGTTTTCTTGGTGACTCTATGTACTTTATTACCTGAATTTAAAACATTTTGTCCGATGGGACTCCACATACCACCAGATGGCACAGGACCCCCACTATATTCCTCCAATTTGTAATTTCTACGAAATGGACCAGCTCTGGGGTTGGGTCCAACCAGAACTCGTTAAGCCAGACGCCACAGGGTGATGAGACGAGAAGAAAGTGTCGGGCCTTGCCTCCAATGGCATGCCTGTCCTGGCTCAGCCTCTTCTGGAAACACCAGGGTCTCTCTCAGGAAAAGCTGGAGCTCTCCAGAGGACAGCTCATACAGCAGGGGCCCAGGAGCATGGTATGAAGACCGTGCATCTCCAGCTTTCTTATTTAAAGGTGGAGGCTGGACTCTTAGCCTCAAGAACAGCACTGCTGGGAAAGGGTTCTCAGAATAACACCCTCCCAAACCTTCAAGAAGACCTTCACTCCCACTCCCAAAACAAACGGGGATGCCCCTGACTTCTTTCTTTGCTCCCATGAGTCCCCAGTTCTCCTCCTTCCTGGTGGTTTGGTGAAATTGTCTGGGTTAGGAAACCAAGAGGCTCAGGCATGACCCCAGGCTGGCCTTGTCTTATTCTAGGTTATTAAGGCCTAATGGCAGCAAGACACCCAAAGTGACGTGGGAGAAGCAACCCCCTGCCTCTCCAGGGACATTTGCCCCAGCCCACGCATCAGTCCTGGCAAACTGTTCTTGCTTTCCCCTACAGCACCCAGGGAAGTCCTGGTCCCCACCTCGTGCTCCTTCCTGCGCCTCCCTCAGCCCAGCCACCATGCCCGGTGGATATAAAGGTGAATGTGGGGATGATGTGGACCCCATGCCCTTTCTGGCACCTCCCGAAAAGGAGAGGATCGAAGCCATGAACAAGCCCTATGACATCAAGAGGTCTTGCTGGGTCAAAGACGAGAAGGAGGGCTTTGTCGCTGGGGAGATCCAGTCTGAACAGGGAGACCAAGTCACCGTGAAGACAGTCACCAACCAGGTGAGTGGGGAATAATCTCCAGGATGAAACTGAGCTTTGGGAGTAGCCGACACCCAGGCTCTGCTGTCCATGCTTCTGCTCAAGAGGCAGAAAGAGCAGGTGCCTCTGAGTCCTGTGTGCTGGGTTCAAGTTTAATGACAGTCAAGCTGTGTGTCCCTGAGAAAGACACTTCCCCTCTCCAAGCTTTGGGTTTCTCACAATAGAGATTCCAATGTGATAAGACATATGAAAGTACTTTGCATGCTCTCAAACAGTACATGTATGTAAGAGATTATCATGAGAGTTACTCATCTTTAAAGTCCCAAGCGGCTCTCATGTGGAATCTATTTTCTAAGAATGAGAATGAGCATCCCACCCGTCAGCAGTTGCACTAGGTGCCCATGATGGCACGAGGAATGAGACCGGGCCCGGAATACTCTGGCAAACCTGGGCGAGCTCTTCAGCTGCATAAGGAACCGATGGTGGGTCCAGAGCCCCTTGCTGCATGGCAGTGGTGTGCTGGGCTGGCTTGTCCTGGCTTGTGAGGACACACACTAAACACTCAGGAGCTTTGCAGCCAGTTGTTAAACCCCTGGCAGCTTGATGTCAGCCATGGTGGAAGTACTTACACCATGGGAATTGACAAATGGCACAAATCAGGGATTTTTTCTACTCCATACAGATGGTTTACCAGCGCACCACTCTCTGCTAGTCCCCACTGTCTGAGTGTGAGGGATGACTTGAGAGAGTAGGTAGAAATTTTGGTTTCTTAAACCCCTATCCTGTCACAGACTCCTGGTGAGGCACTGGATGGACATTTTACTCAATCCTTTCAATAATCTCATGTAGTGGGAGGAGGACTTACTGACCCTGTTTTGCAGTAGGATCAGGAGATTTAGGTAACTTGCCCATAGTCACAATCATGAACTTGGATTCGAACCTGGCTGTGTCTGGCTCAAACACCCATGCCCCCTCTACATCACCATGCCATCTGTCCGTGACGGGCTGCAGAGGAGGAGTGTGAGGTCAATCCTGGTTAATTTCATGAATAAGAGAAGCCAGAGACCTTCCATGATCAGGACTTGCAACAGCTGAGCTTTACTTTGCATAACCCCGCACACTGCAAGGGAACTGGCAGGAGAGAGATGAGGCCGTAGTTGGTTTAAGGTGAGTTTGAACACGAAAGTCAAGCAGAATTCTCAGGGGAAACATACTTTTCAGAAGGGTAGAGCATTACAGTGTTGCAAGGAATCATGGGCGAGGGTGGAGCCCTAGAGGCCCCGTTTGGATGCAATTTAAGGACAGAAATGAACTGCCTTGAGCATCCGCAACAGACACACCATCCAGCCAGGTGGGGACAGAGAAGCCTGACTCACCCGGCTCCTCAGATAAGGGCGAAGGCCTCCATTCCTCTACTGGAGCTGAGAGACAAGTGCTGGCTTATGGGCGAAGCCCAGAGAAATGGACTCTGAATAAAACCCAGCTTGATTTACTAGGGGTGTGGTGCCCATTACTGGGTGGATTTTCCAGAACTGTCAAGGCTTCAAATTATCTGCCTATTGGACTCACACATTACTGAGAGTCCCAGAAATCCCAGTATGTGCTCAAGCCTCCCATCTCAGGCCACAGGCAGCTCAAAGATGTTTGTTTTCTGGATCACACATCTTGAGCTTTGGTCCCCGATGATGAGTTGGTGCTAATTTACATTTACAGATGAAAAATTGGGGTGCAGAGGGAGGACAGGATTTGCCTGCTGTACACAGGAGCTCTGGACTCTCAACACTGTACTATTTTCACCCTGATACATCTTCTGCCTAACACACATTATTGTTTTTTTCTTTGTCTTGCTTGTTTGTTTGCTTTCAATTTTATCCTTCAAGGTGGTTTGGTGGGAGCAGAGGAATTTTATTTTATTTTTTATTTTTTCAGTGAAACCATTCATTGCTATTTAGAAACCACCACTAATTCCCAAGGCAGAGAACCAAGAGTAACATCTCTGTACAGTGTCCCTGGGATCAGTGAGAAAGCTCTGATCAGCTACCAGCACAGACTTGTTGGGAAGAGAAGCATGGGCCAGAGGTGCTCTGAATGTAGGGAGGGAACTTCATAGCTCACAAGGAATTTTTCCATGGCCCCACTTAAGTTCATATTATTCTCCCCGAAACCAGCCATGGGTGCTATTGTCACCCCTACTTCAGAGGGGAGGTGATTACTGCTCACATGGCCTCGGAAGTCCCTCTGCATCCCAAGTCTCACAATGGGACATGTTCGACCATGAGGGGGCCCACTGGATACCTGATTCCAGCTCCTTCCAGGACACCAGATTGTGTGTGGCCACCTGTGCCAGATGCTGCTGTGGCTGCCACGGCACTGTTTCCTAATTCATGTGCTACTGTGTCTTGATATCTCCCCCCAGACTGTCACCATGAAGAAGGATGATATCCAGCAGATGAACCCACCCAAATTCTACCAGGCCAGCGACATGGCGGACATGACCTTCTTGAATGAGGCCAGTGTCCTGGACAATCTGCGCCAGCGCTACACCCACATGAGGATCTACGTGAGTGCCGGGGCCGGGGCCGGGGCTGGGGGCCAGGGCGCTGCAGATCTTCTGCCCTCCTCCTGATGGGAGGGGGCGGCTACTCTCCCTTCCCCAGCAACCAGTGCATGTTATGACAAAGAAGCGCACAGGAACCATGTTTTTGACATGTTAGAACTCCCACTCCAAGCCTTTGACATCTCAGGGATGCACCATTTCCACAGGCAGCTGAAATACATTTGCTGCAGCTGTCACCCAGAAGTCTTCCTCCCAACCTGCCCTGCAAAGTCTGCAATCGAAACATCATTTTCCTCCTAGTGATTTCACATGGCTTGATTAGAAGTCCCTCCCTGTCCATCCATCCATCCATCCATCCATCCATCCATCCATCCATCCATCCATTCATTGACCCTTCCTTTCTTCCTATCTTCCTTCCTTCCTCCCTTCCTCTTTTTTGTTCTTTATTCCTTCCTTGTATCCACCCATCCAACCATTCATTCAACAGACATTAAGCAGTATGCAAGGGTGAGCAAAACGGTTGCCATCAGTCCCTTGACTGCTTGGAAATCCTAAGACAGAAGTATAATTTCCTGAAGGTGCTCATGGCTACACTCAACATGGGACGTAAGGAACTTTGGGTGTTTGCCTCTCTAAATGTCTTAACTATAACAGAAAGATGCTTATCTGGTAGGAATAGGTGAGGTAGGAAGGTCAGGGGTGGCTGGAGATACTGCTGACAGCCAAGAGGGCTGCTGTTCGCTTATTCTCCTCAACCTAGGTCAGCACTACTTTAGGTGCAGGTTTAGGCCCCCAGAAATACCACAGCCCCAGGCGGTGATGGAAGAACTTGGGGATATTTGCTGGGCTGGAACATCTTAAGGATACTTGCTGGGCCTAGAGACTAGTGGGAGCATCACTGGACCTCAGGTCTGGGAAGATCCACATTTGCCCCTGGCTGAGCCTGAAGCTTAGGCTAAGAATGTCTGTGTGGGTTCGAGGGCCAAGCTCAGGACTGGGGCTTACTCGGGGCCACTCTGAAGCCAAGCCCTTGCTCCCCATGGGTGGCCACACCATGTCTTTGGGCTAAGGGACTGCAGGCCCCAAGGCATGGAGTCTCCTCTTAAAGCACTTTGGTTGCTGGTTGAATAACTGACAGTTCCGCCTGTCAGTTATTCAACCAGCAACCAAAGTCCACAGCCCCATCTGTTTCTCTTTCATGTCTCTCCTGCAAGGGTTGGGGGATGGAGTGCCTCTCCTTTTCATTCTGACCCAAACAGGGATATAACTGGCTTCCAGGCTGCTGTCTGCCCCGCCCCCACCCTCACTAGAGGGGAAGATGATTCAATGGCTGGAGTCCCAAGATGAGAGACTGTGCATCATACTATCAGCTCTTTATATAAGAGCCCTTTAAAAACTCAGCATATCGCAGCCATGCTGAGGAGAAGCTGGGGCTGGGGGAGGGCGCATTCCCACGTGGACCAAGGCGGAAGGTTTTATAGTGGAATTGAAGAAAGGCACAGAGTGGGAGTGACAGGTCAATGTGAGCATCCACCAAGGAGAAGGGAAAGTTTGGGACCCATGGATTTGGCTCCTGCCCTCCCTTATTCTCCCCTCAGATAATTTCTTTTACTGAGGGGAGATAACCTTGTTGGTTATTCTGGTGTTTGTTTGTTTTTTAAGTGGGTCAGTTTCCTTACAAAATTGATTTGGGATGAAAAGAGAAGTTGGTATCTCTTCTTAAGAGTAAATCCAACCCAGCTGTCCAACAGTAGGAGCTTGCATCCCCACAGTGAGAGCTCTGCAGCTATAAAAACTGCCCCAGAAATCTCTCCATGAACTCTCATGGAAAATCTCCCAGATACATTAAGTGGGAAAACCCAGACATAAAACGGTATTATAAAGTACTATCTACAGTTGTAAAAACAAGGTGGGACATAAGAATGTGCCTCTGGATTTGTTTGTATGTGCATCAAAAACTGTGCAAGTGAGTATTAGAAAGTAACACAGTACTTACCTGTGGGAGGAGGGGGTGAGCACTGAGCAGGTGGGGGAACTTCTTGCTGCATATTTGTCCATACAGTGACCATGTCAAACAGAAAATGAAACAAATATATATTAAAGGGAAGACTTGTTTTGCTTACTGAATAAAGATTCAGACAGATTTTTGCCCCCCAGGGAGCATACCACCGCATCTCTCCAGCTGGCAGTGACCTACAGCCAGGCTGCTCTGTCACAGGCTGGGGCCCGGAAGGAAGGGGGCAGCAGGAGAAAGAGCCAACTAACCATCTTCCTTCCCTCTCACCAGACCTACTCGGGGTTGTTCTGCGTGACCGTCAACCCCTATAGGTGGCTGCCCATTTACGGGGCCCGAGTGGCCAATATGTACAAAGGCAAGAAGCGCACAGAGATGCCGCCCCACCTCTTCTCCATCTCAGACAATGCCTACCACGACATGCTGATGGGTGCGTGGGGTGGGGCCTGCGGGGGCTCTCGTGGAGGGTGACAGAGATTCCTTTGCCATTGTGGTTCCAAATGCATTAGAACTGCATGCTACCCAATCCCAACCCTGACCCCACACCGCCTGTGGAAGTTCTTTGCTAAATGTTGATATTCATACACATTGACGTGATATTAATATAAATTAATGTACCAGGCACTTGCTAAATACCAGCCCCGCCTCACGCCCTATCTCATTTAAGCGTCACACAAAGCAGGATGCTAAGTAGCTTGCCCAGAACTCAGATCATTCCCTGCGTGATCTCTGCTATACAGTAGAGGCCCCATGAAGTGACTTTTATTACCATTTCTCTTTATTTTGCTGATGACTGGGTGGCTTTATGGGATGGGGCTGTTAGGCACAGGGTGGCTGGTCAATTCTTGGCGCTTCCTCAAGGATGTGCGCTGCAGAGCCAGGCATACCACCTGGGATGCCTCAGGATCCTGAATGTTTGGACTCCCCTGGATACTCTGACCACTCTCCAAGTTGGGTGGGATGCAGGGAGAAGCAGACTATCTGGTGAGGGTGATGTGAAATGTCTAGTTTCTAAGTGTTTCCTAATTACACCTTCTGGTTGCTGTTTTCTTCCCTGCAGACCGTGAAAATCAGTCTATGCTAATCACGTAAGTGTCCCTTTGTCCCTCGATCTATATACATACAATTAGGTCTGTATCTTACACATGTACGGAAGCCTCCTTAAATTAATTGGTGGGTCTTTATATGGAAATCTGCAGGCAGCAACAGGGCTTAGCAGGACGAGTAAATCTGCACCTGCTGAACCAAGGGGAGCCTCTGTGTCCCCAAGCCCCCCAAACTGTCTGTCCCCACTGAAGGGGGAAATGTGACCATGCTCAGCCTGAACTTTTTA
Organism: Rhinolophus sinicus; assembly: GCF_057876585.1. NCBI lineage: Eukaryota > Metazoa > Chordata > Mammalia > Chiroptera > Rhinolophidae > Rhinolophus > Rhinolophus sinicus. The sequence continues at coordinate 89,470,332 of NC_142503.1, forward strand.
TTGCTCGACTTCTCTGCGGCTGCTCCACAGTTCACTTGTCTGCTCCTGTTTTCCACCCACAGTGGAGAATCTGGTGCTGGCAAGACTGAGAACACGAAGAAGGTCATCCAGTACTTTGCCAATATTGGAGGGACTGGCAAACAGTCCACGGATGGAAAAGTAAGGCCGACTGGGCAGGCTCAGGGTCTGCCATCCCCAGGCTGCCCTGTCTTCGGGCTCACCCAGCAGCGACAGTGTGACCCACAGCTGCTTTGTGGGTTAGGGACATTTTCTAGATAAGAAAACTGAGGCTTAGAGAGAAGCAATTTGGGTGAGGTGACACAGGGAGAAGGTGGCCGCAAACCTGCATCTCCTCCCACCGGATGGACTTTGCTGCCCCAGACTGCATCTTACACGCAGGCCCTGGTGGTCCTGGGGCACAAGTAGCATTAGCTGGGCTATTGGCCTCAGTCAAAAGCCCACAAAGAAATGGAGGGTTGGAAGAGAGATCAGAGATGCCCAGGGAAGGGTGTTCGGCTCGCTCAGGGGTCTCTCCATGAAGACGAAGGGAAGAAACAACAGCTAAGAATCAAGGCCTATCACCTGCCAAGTGCCTCTCCAATGTCAGGGGCTGTGGGCAGACACTCATCAGACAGTGACCCTCCTTCCAGGTCCCCTCCAGCCCCGATTTCCTAGCCTCTCCCAGGCTGTTCCCTTCCTCATTCCTGGCACATAAGCCACTGTCATTGGAAACCCCTGGGTCCCCAGGCAGTAGGCAACAGACTACCTCACCTTGTGTTTCTTTCTGGGGCAGGGGTCCCTGGAGGATCAAATCATCCAGGCGAACCCTGTGCTGGAGGCTTTCGGGAACGCCAAGACCACCAGGAACAACAACTCCTCTCGCTTCGTAAGTATGAGCCACGGCAATGGTGGGCTCTGGGGGGTGGGGGGGTGGGGACAGCTATCCTCACCCCTACCCAGGTAAGGAAGCTGGGGCTGGTTTAAACATGCCCATGGGATTAGGTAAGTGATGGCGTCTCCTTCCCAGAGATTTATTTCAGTCAGGGTCTATATCAAACAGAGCCCACATCAATATTTAAATCAGGGAGTTTGAACACAGGAACTTAGGGATGCAGTGATGGAGAGGCTGAGAAATCAGACAGGGGAGCCAGAGAGTTGCAATGGTTGGAAGCTGTGGGTGCCCTCCCCAATCCTACAGGCTATGCCACAGACCCTAGATTGGGTTCCAAGAGCCATCCACCTCCTCTGCCCATCTGCATAGGACATCCACGACTCTGCACACAGCCCCGTCTGGCCCTGTTACACTCCCTGAAGAGCCCTCCAAATTCAGGGGGCCGTCAATGAGTGACCTCCGCCAAACTGGGGCCACGTGTTGCTCCAGAATTACATGTGTCCTTCCTCACGACCCTGCCCTCTCCTCCCTGTTCAGGGCAAGTTTATCCGGATCCACTTCGGAACGACAGGCAAACTGGCTGGAGCTGACATCGAGAGCTGTGAGTCAGGCCCTTGCAAAGGGTTCTTCCTGGCAGGACCAGCCCCACAGTGTGTGGGGCCCAGTGGAAAATGAAAATTAGGGGTCCCTGGTTCAAAAAATATTAAGAATTTCAAAACAGCAACAGAGGGACATTAAACCACATGTGGGACCCTTCTGAACACAGCCCTGTCTCACGCCCAGCCTGTCCCCCTCCATCAGCAGTCAGGCCCCCTCGAGCTGTGTATCTGGGGGAGAGGGAAGAATGAATCCATGACCAGTTATGGCACTGGGTTCTATGGAGAGCGGAGCCCTGCTTTCCATGGAACCCTGCACTTTAGGCAGAACACACTGAACTTACGGGCAGTTTTGCTCATTCTTTTCCAGATCTCTTAGAGAAATCTCGTGTCATCTCACAGCAAGCAGCTGAGAGGGGTTACCACATTTTCTACCAGATTCTCTCTAACAAGAAGCCTGAGCTTGTTGGTAAAGATCTTTGTCTGTCTGCCTGCCCCTTAACTTGCTTTTCCTCTTTTTTCAATGACAAAAAAAATCACAAATGCCGAAGATCTGTGGTTCTGCATGAATCCCTTTAGAGTTATGTGAGGAGGTTACAGGGACATTTCTCAAAGTTCTACTCACATCTCATCTTCACAACAGCCTTATGAGGCTTAACCCACTGTTGGCCCATTTCACAGATGGGGCTCTGGGGTGCCTGCAACTCATGGCTGAGATGTTGACCTGGGATATGGGGCTTTAGATCCCTTACCCCACCGTGTCTTGGACCTGCTGCCTCTGGGCCCGATGCTCAGAGAGCAGGAGAGAGATCAGCCCAGGACCATAGTTAGCCCTGCCAGTGCTTGCATGTGAAATAACAGCAGGCTACCCTCTGGAGGGACACAGCTCACACTGAGTGTACAGCTCGGTGAGCAGAGTGCACTCATCCACTCAGCTGGATGCCCTTGTGCAAGCACCAACATGCTCAACTGTCCGTGGAAGACTCTGCTCAGAATGTAAGATGGGGGGAGGGATGGAGACTCAATCGTCCGTATGCACACCTTGACCCAGCCAGAGACGAGGGCATTGGACACCATCCCCACTCACAGGTGGGCTTTATTTGTGTTTGACACAGTGTGCTTTTAATTAATGAATGGCATTTTGAAATTAAGAGACTTCATATAAAAACCCAATTTCCTAGTTTCTCTGGAGTAGCAGAAGACCTAGTAGCTATGGGCCTGCTCTCCCATATAGCACAAATCAGGGCAGCTGAGTGGTAGTGGCCCCTTTGGAAGAAGGTCAGGCTATCCTGTTTGCCACACTCCCCACCAAGCCCTATTGCGTCTCTGTAGCAGAATGGCAGCTTCCACTTACCTTCCTTCTTGAGTGTAGTCTTTCTCGATAATAGAAACGAAAGGAAGTGAAATTATTTCTTGCACCCATGTCTCTTCCAAAAGTGAAAAAACAAAGACAGACCAAGAGTGACACACATTTAAAGGAAAAAAAATGTGAGCATAAGTCTTTGTGAAAGTGATAACATCCCACATGTATTATATGCAAGTGAGTGTTATTGCCCGCTGCAATCATGTGTTACCTTCTTCCTTAGAGTCTGACCTGCTCTTTATAGGAGGGAGGAATTTATTTATTCCAAAAATATCTATTGGGTGCCTGCTAGGTGCCAGGTACTGAGCCAAGTGACAGAGAACACAACCAAGCACCCGAGACACTCTTGCCACGCTAAGGCTCCTTGTGTGACCCTGTGCAAGTCCTTGCATGACTTTGGGTGATCCTAGAGGCAAGGGACCATGTCTTATTCAGCTCTGTAACCCCCACGATGCCCACCATCATGCCTGGCACGTGAGAGGCATTTAGAGATACTGGTTTAAAATGAAAGAAGAAAGACACGTGTCACCCAGCTGTTAACCCACTTTCCTGCTCTCGGCAGAGAGTTTGCTGCTGGTCCCCAACCCCAAGGAATACTATTGGGTGAGCCAGGGCGTCACGATGGTGGAAAACATGGACGACGGGGAGGAGCTGCAGATCACAGACGTGAGTGGGTGGGCGTGGCTGGTGAACCACAGGGGGCGCCAAGACAGAAACTTTGGAGCCCTGCATGCACTGCCATTAGAATTGGGGTGGGGGGGTCCCCACCAGAACTGTCAGGCAACAACCCAGATTCTTCCCTGAGATTTCTGGGGCTGCAGTTGGCATTTCTCCCCAGCCTGTCGTACCAAGTTGAGTTTGTCTTTGCAGAGCTAAGGGACTCCAAAGGGAATTAAGGGAGTTGTATACTGCACACATTTGTTTCCTTCTCCAATCCAGCTAGACGTTCCCACTGCACCCTCTCTTTCTCCTGCCCTTTTGGCACTGAGCACCTGTGACTTCTGTTAGGAGTATTTGTGTAATCTCTCCTCTTTGACAGCACAAGTGATTCCTGATGCATTTTTGCCTTCCTCTTCCCAATACCTAGCACGAAGCCCAAACAATCATAATGATGATACTAATTATGTATTTCCCACTTATTATTATGTGTCAAGCACTGGGCCAAGCATTTAGACATCATTCTGATTTATCCATATGACCACCTACTATCCCCATTTTGCAGATGACTAAACAGGGGCCAGAGAGGTTAAACAAATGCAATGACTATATTGCAGAGCATGTGGTCTGGGCTCCTTGGCCCACTGGTGCCAACCCACAGTGGCAGTGCCCTGGCCTCCACTCTGGAATGAGAAGCCAGGAGGTTCTCAGCTTTCTATTTCCTGCGACCTTGCAGGTTGCCTTTGACGTGCTGGGCTTCACCGCCGAGGAGAAGATCGGTGTTTACAAGCTGACTGGGGGCATCATGCACTTTGGCAACATGAAGTTCAAGCAGAAGCCCAGAGAGGAGCAAGCTGAAGTGGACACCACTGAGGGTGGGTGTTGGGCCAGGGCCGTTCGGGAAGGAGGAAGCCAGTGGCACGGGTTCCCTGCTTTCCAAGTCTTCATGCACATTTCAGAGACATGTTATAAACCAAGACTGTTCCTTGAAAGTCCAAATATCGATATTCTCAGGTAGACACGACCGAGAGTCAGGGATATGCTTTTGTTTTCTATATTCTGCTTTGCCACTTGACCTTGAGCAAGGGTGGAAACCATCTCAGACCTCTGTTTTCTCATTGGCGACATGGGGTCTCCTCCTCTCTCCCCTCACTCCCTTCCCCATGACAATAGACTGTGCGCGGTTTCTCCTGGTCAGGGCACCATCTTTCTTTCACTCACCTGCTTTTTCCATCCCTGCTCAGTGGCTGACAAAGTCTCCCATCTCATGGGTCTCAATTCCGGGGAACTCCAGAAGGGCATCACCAGGCCCCGGGTCAAAGTCGGCAATGAGTTTGTGCAAAAGGGCCAGAACATGGAACAGTGCAACAACTCCATCGGGGCACTGGGCAAGGCTGTCTACGACAAGATGTTCAAGTGGCTGGTGGTCAGAATCAACAAGACGCTGGACACCAAGATGCAGAGGCAGTTCTTCATCGGAGTGCTGGACATTGCGGGCTTCGAGATCTTTGAGGTATGCCTGGCCTTGCCTTCCGTTTCTGCTCTGGGGGTCATCTTCCTCTCTCATAAGCTGCTTTCACCGTGGTTTTCTGGTTTCTCACCTTGCACCTGGGTAGGGCCAACCTCAGTTTGCTCCTGGGTCTCTGACTCCAGAAAGTTCTATCTTCATTAATATAATGCCTAGTCATAAAGAATGATGATGGCTAGAATTAGTGGTGTGCTGGAGCCAGCCTGTACTGGCTCATAAGAGCTGATTGTTAGATTTTCTAGAATTTTGTGAGCCAGTTGACATCATATTGATATACGGCCATCGTGTGAATATTTACACCATGGAAATTGGCCAATACTACAAATCAGGCTTCTTCTTCTCCTTCTCCTTTTCCTTCTCCTTAGCGAGAGAGAGTTGATTTAGCAGCACAACAGCTTCCCACTCGCCCGCACAAATGAGACTCAGTTCTCATCACAAGACTAATGTTTTGGGTCAGGAAGGTTTTACCCTTATAATTGGAAGAAGCATAATTAGGAGTTAGTAGACTGGCTCTGGGCTGAGGTTGGCCACCAACCAGTTGTGTGGCCTTAGGAAAGTGGCTATCCCTCTCGGAGCCTCAGTTTTCTCAACTCCAAAATGAGCAGGCTGAAGGAGATGACCTCTAAGGTCCATTTCAACTCTGCTATCCTGTTATTCTGATAGTCTACTAGCTACAGATGGATTTCTTTTAAATAGCTTAGCCCAATTTCTTTCAGGCTCTAAAAGGCTAATTTGGCTGCTGTCTACAATAGAATCACTTAATTTCATAGGTGGAAGAAGCCTTAGAGAGTGTTTCCAAACTGTGCTCCCTGGAGCCTGGGCAACCATTCATAGCCAGCTATGGTGGGACTAGCGAAGGACAGAAACTCTGTGCCAACAGCAGAGTGTGTACAATGGACAAACAGGGGTCGAATCCCAGCACAGCCATTTCCAAGCTGTGTGCACCTCTGTTTTCCTATCTGTAAAGAGGAACACTAGCCATTCTTGCCTTGGAAAGTTTCTGAGCAGGTGCAGCTTAGCCCAGAGTCTGATGCAGGCATGTGCCCCATGAATGTTGCTCTGTAATTTCAATGTCACCTCTACTTAAACTTATTTTTCAGATGAGGCTTCAGAATGGGGTTTCATTCAGAGCAAGTAATGTCTGACTTAAATAAAGGGGGGCCTTATAAACCCCTCAAACCTCTTCATCCTACAGATGAGGATGAGAAAAACTACACAGAGAGCTGTCCAAAGGCAGAACAAGAGTCATATCCATAAAACTTCTCAAATAATTTCCATCCCTGAAAGAAAATGGTTCTTTCCACAAACATTTCCATTAACTACACACAGGGCCTGAGTCTGCCTGGGTTTGGGGTCCCAGCATCAGCGCTGTGTGGTGAGGGTCACGTGCTCAAGCTGCTCTGTCTTTGCAGGGAGAGTAACAGAGAACAGCTTCTCACAGGGCTGATGGGGGCACTGACACGGTGGGCAGCTAAGGCATCCGGGGCAGAGCCTGACACGGGTGACCCTGGGCAGATCTGAGCTCAGCTTATGGCTCATCGCTTGGTCCTGGGAGAGGCACTGTTGGTGTTTGAGCTGAGACCCCTCTGTTTGTCCTCCTGCTGCAGTTCAACAGCTTCGAGCAGCTGTGCATCAACTTCACCAACGAAAAGCTGCAGCAATTCTTTAACCACCACATGTTCGTGCTGGAGCAGGAGGAGTACAAGAGGGAGGGCATCGAATGGGTCTTCATAGACTTCGGCCTTGACCTGCAGGCCTGCATCGACCTCCTGGAAAAGGTAACCTGCTTCTCAAAGGAGGGTCTTGGAGAGAGACGGGGGCTATGACCAGGGCACACCTCAGGAGGGGATGTCACTGGGGTCTGCAGGGAGGCAGCATTTGGATTTGGGGCAGTCAGCAACACTGCTGATGACCTTGATGGGCCAGACCTCTAGCTTCTCTTCAAAATGGTTACAACACTGACTGCTGTGACCATGGTTAGTTGGGCTATTGTATGCCTTACCTCACTGGATCATCACAAGCTACCATACGCCGGGTGCAATTTATTATAACCATTCCACAGATGGGAACATTGAGGCACAGAGAAGGGAAGTCACTTGTTCAAGGTCATATAACCTATGAGTAACAGTCAGGCTCTAAGCCAGGCAACTAATAGTCTCCCCTATCATCACACTATAGGGATGTTTTAGTTCAAGAATAGATATTGTTTGATGAAATGCAGAAAAAGAATAGAAAGAGGACATTAACAGGACAGATGACCAAATTTGAACAAAGTCTGTTCATAGTAATATATCAATGTTCATTGCCTGGATTTCATTATTGTACAGAGGTTATATTAACATTTGGAGAAGTTAGATCAAGGGTATTTAGGAATGCTTTGTGTTATTTTTGCAAGCCTGAAATTATACCCAAGTGAAAAGTCAAAAAATGAAAAAAAAAGAACATATGTTGTCTCTGAGGCTCATCCTTGGGCCCCTCATAGAGAATTTATCATCCAGATAGCAAGGGATCTCCGATGTGGGCCCAGCCTTACCCTGCCAGGAAAACCAAATCTCCCAAACCAGGCTGCATGCGTAATCTGCCCATGCCACAACACCTGCAGATAGCTCGCTGTCCAGCTGTCACACAGCCTGGAACACCCTCACGTTTGAGCTTTAGGATTAAGCACTGCTCTCTTCCAAAAGTTTCCTTTGAAAATCCAAACCCTCCATGGATGCGGGAATATTAAGTCAGTAACAGCACTTATTAGCTCCCCTTTTTCTGTATGAGAATAGACCTAGAACAATATGAGGCCCTTGGGTACCCAAGAATGTCATTGAGGAAGAGGAGCAGATGAAAGAGAATTAAACGCAGAGGTCAGGCGTCATTGTTTTCACCGTTTTTCTGAGGGCCAAGCCTGCTGGTACCACTGTTTGGGTGGGATTAACCTATGGGGAGCTATCGGCCCTCTTCAGCTTTCAGTCTTCTCTTCTGTTGGACTTGCTGAAGTCGAGCTTCTTTCAAGTCTAAATGGTTGTGGCATTCAAAGACCAGACCATGGAGCACCAGGCACCATACTCAGAGTTCCGCTTCCTGACCGGTCACATGGGTGTGCGGGCACCCCTCCCACCACCCCCAGGCCAATACCAGGGTGTCCCCTTTGGCATCCTGTGGCCTCCTTTAACACCCTCTGCTCTTCTTCTCTTATAGCCCATGGGTATCTTCTCCATCTTGGAAGAACAGTGTGTCTTCCCCAAGGCCACCGATGCCACGTTCAAGGCAGCCCTGTATGACAACCACCTGGGCAAGTCCAGCAACTTCCTCAAACCTAAGGGAGGAGGCAAGGGCAAGGTGCCCGAGGCCCACTTTGAGCTCGTCCACTATGCAGGCACCGTGAGTACCACCTTGGCACCCTCTGTGGCCACCTGCTGGCTGCTGTTCCATCCTGCTGTGATAGGCCCATCCTGACACACCCTTTCTGAGGCTTCCTGCCTCCAACTAGTACAGCCATGATCCAACAGCTCACTGAAATGAACTCTGGCTCATACTTTCTCATCACTTCTCCATCGGAGAAATCAAAAGTAATCCATCCAAGGATGCCTGCTAGGGGGCGACGAACAATTTGTACCCTCAGACCTGTCAGGGCCACACCATTGTCTACAGCCCTGAGTTTGACAGCTGAACTTCAATCTTGGTCAGAAAAGACAACACTTGCAAAGAAAAAAAAAAAATTCATGAGCCCGTTAATTATTCCCCAGATGATTAACTCATCCCTCTGACAGCTTATGGCTGCCAAAACCAACAAAGTGACATCCACAGTGGCTTTTTCATTCGTACAAGCTCAGTCCTCAGGGAAGGGGGAAATTAAGTGCAGCCAGGATTCAGATTCTATTTGAATAATTGATAGGGGAGACAACATTTGCCCAGCACTTGTGTTTGGCTTCCTTGAGATGTTAGTATTGCTGTAACTGTCAATATTCCTGTTACCACTAGAGTTTATTGAGCCTCCATGGGTTTAACTGCAGGGAAACAGCAGCCTTAGGACAGAGCTGTCAGGAAAGTGGCTGTTGGACTGGGTTTCAGGACCAAGATATTATGGTCTCTTCAACCAGAACAATGCCAATTACTCGCAAAACGGATTGTGCCGATATCTAGCACAAACAGCAGGTTGGGAGCCAAACTGCAGTGCTCCACCTCATCTCCCACACTGAAATGAGAAGAGCTCCATATTTACAGCAATGGAGTATTCAAAGTCAAGTGGGAGCCATGCACTTCCAAGAAGGCTCTAAAATAAGGCCCAGAGATGACAGACATCTCTGTACTATATAGGAGATGGAAAACCCAAAGGTTTGGGCTTCTCATCTGCTCCCTCGGTACTCTGTGCTCAATGGAAGGATCTGAAAGGCTCCTTGCTCTTTGCCTTTCCAGCGGGTCCACATGGCACAGTGAGAAACAGAAATTCATGGATACATGGAGCTTCCACCCATTACCTGGATGCATGAAGCCCCTAGTTCTGGATGGATAGCCCACCCCCTTCCACCAGACAATGCCCCAGGGGATGTGTGCTCCTTAGCAAGGAGAGACTAGATGCCCTTGTAGGGAGTTCTCATATAGCTCAGAAGTCCCCTGGTCAAGGCCAGCCACTGACAGCAAAGGCTGAGCCTGGAAGATCAGCCCACCTGAGTAGAAGAAGACCCAGGGGTCAGGGAGGCTCAGTGTAGCCAGCAATGCAAGACATGCAAGAGAAGGTCACAGCCTGGCAGAGTAGCTGGGAAGTCCTGGTTTGTGGGCAAAGCCCAGAGGTAAGGTGACTTAGACAGGAAAACTGCAAATGCCCAAGAAAACAGATGATGGGCCTCCACCTGGGAAATCCCTAGGAGCAGGGACGTCCCAGGACTCCAGGCACGTCATCAGTAATGAATGGAAGCACTAGGAGATGGGAAATTGGTCCTGGGAACCAAGAGGAGGCAGAGCTGTAGTTAGAGGTTCTAGCTCTGGTGCCTGAGAGAGGGAGGCTGGGCCTGAAACATAACCCCTGGCATTTGCCGCCCTCCAGGTGGGTTACAACATCACAGGCTGGCTGGAGAAGAACAAAGACCCCCTGAATGAAACAGTGGTGGGCTTGTTCCAGAAATCTACCCTGGCGATCCTCGCCCTTCTCTTCAAAGAAGAGGAGGCTCCAGGTATGGCTGACCCTTTGTTGTGTCCACTCTCCCTATGCTAATGCTCTTTAGTGGTCCAAATGGAAAGAAAGAAACAAAGTTTTTTATTCAACTTTTGTTGAAGGAATTATGAATGAATGAATGAATGAATGAATGAATGAATGAATGCAATGACATGACATGTTGTTTGAGGTAGGCCATGGCGCATACTGTGATAGAGGGATATAGATATATCCTGCGAGCTTCCATCAACTGAATTGATCACTGGGCCCTTATCACCTCTAGGTGGAAAAATACTGCTTTGGAAAAGTTGACACCCAAAAGCTCTGTGCTTATTTTCTGCTCCCTGCTCTCCTCTGTCCGAGGCCAATGCCAAGCCTAGCCCTACCTCATACCCAATCAAAGTCATAGCCCATAGGGGAACTCCCTAGGCAGGAGCTGCCCAATGGCGGTGCCGCTCAGCCGAGCAAGAAATGCAAATCTCTTTTGGCTCAGAGACGTTTTCACCACCGACATGCAATTCCACCAGATGGTCTGAGGGCTCTTCCTCCTTCCCAGGCAATGGGAGCAGTTTGTCACCTTGTGCCAGCCCTGAATCAAAGGGCTATACACTCTTCAGGGAGCACAGCACTCCTTTTGGCAATTATGCCACTGTCAGCCCATTCACCCACTCCCTGGTAGATCTCGTTTTCCTGGTGGGAGGGCCCCACCTCAACTAGCCCCCTCAAAAGCCTTTTTAAAACAAGAGAATGCATATCTGAGACAGAGCACTTGATGGGGCTGCCTGCCACCCATGCTGGTGCTGATGTGAAACAAGCTTGTTTCTCCCTCAGCTGGAAGCAAGAAGCAGAAGAGGGGCTCCTCCTTCATGACGGTCTCCAACTTCTACAGGGTGAGTAGGGCTGCCCCAGAGGCCACATTGCGTCCAACCTTCCCTTTCAGTGGTATGGTGGTCTAGCTGCCACCTCACAGTCCAGGATGGGATGATTTCATTTCTATGCCTATGGTTGCTTCTTTCGTTTGAGGAGTCTGTTTCCTCCTGAAGGGGTCACAGAACCACAGGACCACAGGGAAGAAAAGACCCTTAGAGATGGTCCAGTCCAATTGTGTTGTCTTAGACTAAAACCCAGAGAGTGATGGGACTTGCCCAGCATGACAAATGGAGATATCAATACCTACAATCTTGTGCTCTAGAGTTGGGTGACAGGTCTGGGCTGGTCACAACGTCCACAAAGTTTGGGCATTACTGGAAACATGTTCTGAAGTACAGAAGTACAGCCAATGGAGAAATGTTGCATGAATAAAGATTTTGATACTTCCCAAGGATCCAGCTGTCCTAAGGCAGAGTGGGTCACCTCATCGGAGGTATCCAAGCAGAGGAGGAGGGACATCGAGTAGAGAGGGTATCAACAGGCAGAGGTTTGTCCATACAGGCATTATGGTTCCTTCTAGTACCAAGATTCTACGATGACCCAGCACTGAATCAGAAGGGGGTCCTGCTGCTTGTAAGCCATGTCACCTTGGGCAAGTCACTGGACCTCCAAAAGCCATGCTATCCAACAGAACTTTGTACAATGACAAAAATATTCTCTTCCTTCCAATGTGGCAGCCACTAGCCATATGTGGCTAGTAAGTACTTGAAAAGTGGCTGGTGTGACTGAAGAACTAAATTTTAATTCAAATTTAATTAATTAAACTCTAAATAAATGGCTCTCCTGAGTGTGGATGTCCTGCAATACCAACACCGAGCTTTATTCACTCTTTCTTTTTCTTTTTCCTCCATCCCCAGGAGCAGTTGAACAAGCTGATGACCACCCTCCATAGCACCGCCCCCCATTTTGTCCGCTGTATTGTCCCCAATGAGTTCAAACAATCAGGTACGTCATGGGGACATGTCTCCCTCTTGGCAGTCCTCAGGATCTATGAAGTTGGTGTTTGCTCCAAATTACGTCCACTTTCAATCACAAGGGATGATTGGGGCAAACCAGGACATAAAAGAATCCCCAACAATGGATCATCCAAACTTTGTGTTTTAGTTGCTTTGTACAGCCAGAAGTCACACTCAGGACAGCCTTTGGGTCTTGACTGGGTTGTGGGAGACTGGGGACGCGTGGGCAGTGATAGGAGGAGATTGGAGGTGATGATGTGGATGGTCAGTTCCGCCTCCTTGAGTGGCAGAGAGTGGCGTGTCCCACCATAGGGGAGTGACTCCCCATCCTGTGCCCTCCCTCTTGGCAGGTGTGGTGGATGCCCACCTGATCATGCACCAGCTGGCTTGCAATGGAGTCCTGGAAGGTATCCGTATTTGCAGGAAGGGCTTCCCAAACAGGCTGCAATACCCAGAGTTCAAACAGAGGTGGGTAATGTCTTCCTGATACCTTAAATAAAGTTCTCAGTTTCCAGGGATTGACTACTGATAAACATTGTCCCATTGTAGCAGGCACAATGGGTGTGATGGTGGCTGCTGGAGCCTGCTTTGTTATTTGGCAGGCTACAAAGCACCAGAAATCAATGCCTCCCCAGGAGCAGCCCTCAATCAATGACTGAGGACAGTTGGTGTATAAATACTTCAGCTCCCTCACTCTTCTGGTGGGCTCACTCTGAAGAGTGCGCTATACTGCCTCTCTGATAGCAGTGTTATGGTAAATGTTTAACAATGGGTTCTCCAGTTTGTTTGTGTGTTGTTTTTTTAAAAAGGAAGCCCTAATTTGTAGTGTCTTCCTTTTCCATGGTGTAAATATTCCCACCATGGCTGATTTCAAGCCACCGATGTGGCTTCACTGAATGTGGAGTTGGGAAGAGATGCACACCATTGCCTTTTGCGAGCCAGTGGGAGCAGGTTCCAGCACACCACTGCAGTCCTATCGGGATTAAAACCCAGTTGCCTGTTGTGATAACTGGCTTGATAACATGCCTTTTATTGGCTTCCTGCCCCACTTCCCAATTCCGCCACCTCCCAAATAAACTGCTTGCACTTGAATTCTGGTCTCAGGGTTTGCTTCTGGAGGAACCCAAACTAAGGTCCCCATCTTAGGGATTCGTTTACTTCTACCCACTCCCTACTTGCTAGACCATGTGGCCACAGATTGATGGAAGAGGAAAGGTCACCTAAAGTCATCTTGTCCATGCCATCTGAAGTCCCTAATTGGGGAAGGACTTGCCCAAGATCACAAAGGGGGCTGCTGACAGGTCAGGAAAAGAGGCGGTTCTCCTCTGCCTGGCAGAAAAGATCAGGAGAATCAAACTCAAGAAAGATTTTGATGTCTTCATTTCTAGAAACGTCTGCCCCTTAAACCCCAGACCCATACCGATGTCCACTCCCCAAGTCTCCTTTCAGTCCCATCCCTCTTCCTGTTGTGGTATCTGTAAAAAAAAAGTCTATTCCCTGACTGGATGGAGGGCCGTGTCAAAGGTCAAGAGATAACTGCGTGATGTGCTTCCCTGCTGACAGCTTGGGGATGATGATGACTGTTGTCATCCCTCTCCCGACAGGTACCAAGTGCTGAACCCCAACGTGATTCCTCAGGGGTTCGTAGACAACAAGAAGGCCTCAGAGCTGCTGCTTGGGTCCATTGGCCTAGATACAAATGAATACAAAATCGGACATACCAAGGTAGGGTCTTCCAGTTCGGCTCCCTCCCTATACCTCTCAGTCTTGTCTTAAGAAGATGGGCTGCAGGGTGTGAATTCCAGCTCTGCCGTTGGCCAGTTGCCCGCCTTGTGCAAGCCCCTCAGCTAACGAGAGCCTCAGTTTCCTACTCGGAAAAATCAGGGCTCATAAGGCCAGTCTCAGGGTATTTGGGGGTGATTAGCAGTAACGTACATGAGAATCCAGCTCAGAGTGGTACTCAATAAATGGTAGAATATTTCTTAGCATTGTATGAACCCAGCTTCTAAGAATAAAAGGAGTCAATCAGAATCAAGGTCCTGAATTTGACCAGGGCTCGGCCATCCATGAGGGCTATCGTCTGGGCAAACAGACATCTTGTTATTATTCAAGGGTTTCATTGGTCACCTCAGGTCCAGGGAAAGGCCCAGGGGGTAGCTGTGCTCCCTGAGGACCAGGCAGCCCTGGTGGCTGGGGCAGACCAGAGAACAGGGTGATTCTGCCTGTAAACTAAGTCCTTTTCCCCAGTGTTGGTTCATGTGGGCCCCGCCCCACGCAGCCACGTGCTTGCCTCCACTGGCCCTCAAAGACCAAATCTCAACACTAATTATTTTGAAGTATCAGATATTTCACCCCATGATGGTTAGCTCCCTGGGTTTGTTTGTTTGTTTGTTTGTTTTTTGGGGGGGGCAAGGAGAGGAGTGTTCTTTTCCATTCTTTTCCTGTCGGTATCCATAGCATCCACATAAAGGATTTAGTTGGGGGCTGTGCTCCCTGCCCCCGTGTGTAGGAGCCCAGACTCTCGGATCTGGGAGGACTCAGGCTCCTGCACTCTCACTGCACAGGAGGAGAGTGCCTTGACCAAGGTCACATGGAAATTCAAGGCAGGCTGAGGCCAGGTGCAAGTCTCCTGGCTCCTTCTATGAGTTTCAGTCATGTCCTAATAGAAGCCCATAAAAAGAGGTTACAGTATGAAACACACTAATAAAGTTACCACCCATAAGCCCACTTAAAAACCAAGAACTTAACCTTTGCATGTCTTTCCTTTCTTTCCCACCTTCAGGGGAAACCCTTGTCCAGAATGTTCCCCATCTCTTTGCCTTTTTATAGTTTTATCACATACATATATGGCCCCAGGATTTGCCTAGTTTGAGCTTCATGAAAGTATCATACTTGATATACTGTTCTGTGACATGCTTTTATCTCTTAATCGCATTTCTAAGATTCATCCTTGTTGGTTGGTACATGACATCTATTCATTGTCACTGTCATATCATACTGCCTCGAGTAGCCACACCACAATTATCCTTTCAATGCTACTATGAACATCCTTGCAGTCCTATGTAGGAGTTTCTCCAGAGCAAAGTTCTCAACCTTGACTATAAATTAGAATCATCTGGGAGGATTTTAAAACACCAATGCCGGAGCCCCACCCCAGAAATTGTTTGAAATCACCTATGCCCAGGCGTCAGCTTTCCAAAGCCCTCCAGGCATGGGCAATGTGCAGCCAGGGTTGCGATATATGCTGAGGCAGCCGGCTACCTGTTGCAGGGTGTACAAACGTCCACCCTGGCGGCTGGGCAATCACCACAGCAGTGAAGATTATAACGATCTCTCACATTTCACTCAGAGCTTCCCAGTTTACGGACTTTTCCACCTGTTATCTCACTTAATCTTATAGCAACACTCTAAGGAAGGGATCAACATTCTAAGAACCGGGATGTGAAAAGATATATCCAAGGTGACCCTGCTAGTAAGTGCAAGGCCAAGGTTGGAGCCTATAGGAGAATCGAAAGACAAGAGGAAATAGACACTGAGGCTACAGTGGCCCTGCTGTTGGAGGTGTCCTGGCTGGGGCAAGCTGTTTCCAAGGGGCCTCAAACACCAGCACCAGATTGGGTCTCTTAACTCTTGAGAACTCTTCTGAACCTCTGCTGCTTTGATTTTAAATGCCGCCCACAAGTGGCTGCCATAGGTGACAGCTGGGCTCTCTTCAGATGAAGTGTGTCTTTCCCCCAGGTGTTCTTCCGAGCAGGCATCCTGGCCAAGCTTGAGGACATGCGGGATGATCGTCTGGCTAAAATCATGACGATGTTACAGTGTCGGCTCCGGGGTTTCCTCATGAGGGTTGAGTTCAAGAAGATGCTGGAACGAAGGTAGCACATATACTAACACTGAGTGGGCAGGAGCACTAAAGCCACACATGTCCACACAGAATGACCAGGGACCCTGCAACACACACAGTGGTCGGCTCCCTTACAACATGGTGCAGTGAGATGAAGGCAGGGTGCCGACATCTTTGCTGGCCCAGCGAACCCTGTTTGGGTCCTATATTCATTTCCTAAGGCTGCCATAACAAAACTCACAAACTCAGTGCCTTCAAACAACAGAAACTTATTTTCTCACAGTTCTGGAGGTCAACAGCCTGAAATCAAGGTGTTGGCAGCCCATGCTTCCTCCAAAGGCTGTAGAGGAGGATCCTTTCTTGCCTCTTCCAGTCCTGGTAGCCCCAAGCATTGCTTGGCATATGGCTGCATCACTCTAATCTCTACCTCGGTCTTCATAGACCTTCTCTCTATGTCTGTATCTTCCCATCAACTTCCTTCTTCTTATAAGGACACCAGTCATCTTGGGTGAGGGCCCCACCCTACTCCAGTATGACCTCATCTTAACCTAAATAATTACATCTGCAAAGACCCTATTTCCAAATAAGGTCATATTCACAGGGGCTGAGGGCTAGGACTTCAGCATATCTTTGGGGAGGGGACACAATTCAACTCACAGCAGGGACCACCTAATATAAACCCTTCTCTCTACAATATACAAGCCACTTTCACAGCCTCTCCTTCCTTAATCCATATGATGATACTGTGAGAGGGGTGTGGGAGGGCTAGCATCCCCATTTTACAGATGTGGAAACTGAGGTCAGAGGGGTTAAGGAACTGGGCCAGGTTCCTGTGGAACGAGTCAGGATTAGAACCCAGAAATCCTCATTCCAAATCCCTGTGCTCAGAATCCTGGTTCAGCCATCTCCCTAAAATCGTCATTAGAAAATAACTTAGGCTGCCCCGGCTGGCCTATGGCTGACTCTGGCTCTTTGTGCTCATAGTATTAGTAATAATAACCAGGATGAATAAATAACAACTGTCATGAGGTCTTGATATCCCACAGCAGGCCCTCTGTGACCCCAGCTGAAGGCAGGGACACCAGTTGGGGGCTGAGTGGTGGGACAGCACCCCAGTCCAGCCCAGGGTTTTGGTGCACAGGAGATCCTTGGTAAATGACAATGGAATGAAGCTGCAAGGAACAAAGAGGGGTGGGTTCCCAAGATGGCAGATGGATGGGATTTAGTGACTAATGGGTGATTTCTGGTGAGGGAGTGGATGGAGTGAGGGGGCGGGATGCAAGAAGAAATGAGTGGTTTGTCTCAGGCTTGTGCTGTCTGGGAGGAATAGTTCTGTTAGGAAGGCCAGGCCCTGATGCCTGCATCTTAATCCATGCGACCCCGGGTTCTCTTTGGCAGAATTGGCCTGAAAGTCATCCAGCGGAACACACGCAAGTTCCTGGAGCTGCGTTTCTGGGGCTGGTGGAAACTCTACAACAAGGTGAGGCCCGAGGAGCCAGGCAACCAGCACTGCTGCTGGGGGCCACAGTCCTGGGCAGACAGAGGTGCTTCTTGAGGGTGGGAAGCCACGGGATGCTGCAGGAACAGTTTAAAACTGAAAGCCCCTTGGAGACAAAGGAGAAGTCTAGCCTCCTTCCAGACAGGGGCTAATTCCTCCCTGAGAAAAATCATAGTGTGTCTTCCCACCTTTCATCTCACCCCTCAAAATAAAATCCACTTAGGATGGAGAGAGCCCCAAAAGTGTGCTTGGTTCTCAGCGCCTCGTCCCTGGAGGTTGAGGCATCTTCAACTCCTTTAGTGCAGTCCTTGGCTTTAGAGCTGGAGTGACCTCAGGAAATCATTTCCTAGGTTCTTCCGAGACAGCAGTGACAGCTGTGTGAGTCAGTCAAGTCGTGGGGCCCATAGGGGCCCCAAGCGTCCCAGCTGCCCTCAGCCCCACAGGAGGCCATGAACCATGCTACTGCATGCAGGTCCAATCACACTGGGTCCTGGCGTCCCACCTGGGGCCCCCATTACGAGGGAACATGCCACTGGGCGCCAGAGGAGGCCAGATGCAGGGCTGCCACGTTCAGGAGACGGGAGAATGGTTACCTCAAGGGGCAGCCATGTGGAGGATTAGGACAGGCTCCAGGTCATCTCTGGTGGCCCTGAGGTCCTCGCAGCTCACACAGCATCTTCTTTCCCCTCCTGCAGGAAAGAACTTTCTAATGATCAGAGCTGACCACAAATTTGAAGGGAGGGATAGTAAGTTCTGCATCCCCAAAGGTGCCCCATACAGGCCAGACCCTTAAGGGCCTGAGGTTGCAGAAGGTTCTAGATCAGCATTTCTCAGATTTCAGTCATCACCAGCACTTTCCCCACCTATTCTATGACTGATCTTTTTGCTTTATATCAACTCACTTTACGTTGAAATTTTTATTTTAAAAGGAAACTTCATATCCTTAATCCACTTTAATCTCATCCTAAGCAAATGTTATCCATAAGATTGTGGATTTGACAAGTTCTACTTCATTAAAATTTTTTCCAAAATTATTTATTAAATTATTATTGTTAGAAATTATTTTTATTATTCTTGGAAATTATTTTTACAGTAACTGTGTATAACAATGAAAATTAAACACTTTCTATGCAATGCTTGAATCCATCTTACCTGCCCTCTTGGTGCACATATTACCCTTTGGGAAGTCCCAGATCAACAGCCTTTAAGATCCTTTTAAGCAGGAAACAAGCGGCCGCAGATGACAAGGAGACAGAGCCTGGAAACTTCCCTGCTCTTTACAAGAAAGTAAAACTTCACTAATGAAATATGGCAGGGCAAGGTCCTGTCCCAATGAGTAAAAACGTAAAATACAAATCCTTTACTCTTAGTATATTAACTAAGCTCTAATCTTACTTAACTAAGCCAAACTGGGTGAGTCAATGGAAAAAAAAAACACACTTTTTAGTAGGCTTTCACTGAATAAAAAGTGTTATATAGTTGCAAGTTGTGGTGCTTACTATATATAACCTTTTTATGCAAATTTTGCCATTTCAGAGAATAGACACAAGAGAGACAGACATAGAGACAGTAAAAGAGAAACAGAAAAATGGAGACAGAGAGAGAAATAGAGATATACAGAGAGAAAAAGGCAGAGGTAGACGGGAAGAGAGAGAGACAGACACAGAGAGATAGAGATAGAAATAGACGAGAGAGAGAGAGAGAGAGAGAGAGAGAGAGAGAGAGAGAGAGAGAGAGAGAGAGAGACCTCAGTGAGGGAAAAAGGGAAGGAAAGCAGAGCTGTGACTGTAGCCAGGGCTCCGAGCACACACAACTCACGGAACAGATGCAAGCACTGGGTGCAGCTAGATGCTGAGAACCATCTGACTTTGTGTCTCCCGGGATCAAAGAACATCCTAAGGTTGGATCCTAAGCAAGGATGAGCCTTCTCTGTGGAGGTCAGATGCTTCATGGCCTCTGTGGAGAAGGGCTCCCCACAGCTGCAGCAAGAGCTGCTTTCCACCCCAGTGGGGATGTGAGACCCAGTCTGAGGCAGAGCCCCCACAGCCCACCTCCTGGCCCCCTGGCAAAGCCCACCGCACTAACACTCTATGGTGTTGCTGGCCATCCAGGTCAAGCCACTTCTGAATGTGGCACGGCAAGAGGAGGAGATGAAGGCCAAGGAGGAAGAGCTGAGGAATGCCATGTCCAAGACACAAGAGCTGTTAAACAAGGTCAAGGAAATGGAGGAGAAGACAGCCACGCTCAGCCAGGAGAAGAACGACCTCACCATCCAGCTGCAGGCCGTATGTGGGGAGGGATGGGAGCTGGGGGTCTTAGCAACTGTCTAGACACCCAGGGTCACTGTGCGTCAGACCTAGGGATGGAGGGAGGGTGAGCCTCCAGACCACGGGGAATTCCCAGCCTTCTTTTTTCTTCATTGTAATGTCACCCTTTACGCAACTACAAAAAAGTCTCTATCAAATTCTTATTTGCCCATAGCAGGAGGCGGGGCATGCACATACATGCTGGGCCTAAGGGGACTGTCCAGACCTGGGGCTACAAGATATGGTGGGAGGAGAGCCCCCACAGTGAGCCTGGCTCTGCTGTGGGCCGTCAGGAACTAGCTCTCTTTCCTTTGTCTCCTTTCCTTTCCTTTCCTATCAAGTGCAAACAGCACAGGGAGAACAAACGACCTGGTTTCCATGGGTGCCTGATTCAATGCCCCCATCCCTTCATTCCAATGTGACAACTGCAGTCACTGCCGTGACCCTTCTGGTTTACAAAGGCTCCTTCTCAGATTTGACCCTCTCAACCACCCCTTAAGATGCCCAATTTTCATGTGTATCCTACAGGGTAGAAACTTAGTTTGACCAACATTTAGAAACTTGATCAAGGTCTCAAGCCCATCAGTAGAAAACCCACGACTGGGAGGGGTCTGATTCCATGCTGGGTCCTTCCTGCTCTGCCATGGCTCTGTCTGCGAGGCGCTTGTACTGTCTGCGCATTTTCCCCACGCTGTCTCTGACATCATTTCTCCACATCCTCTCGATACCCCTGAGAAGTCGCTCAAGCTGCGATCCTTGTTTTGTGTTTGAGGAGACTGAAGCTGAGCGAGACCACAGCAATAAAAGAATCTTCCATTTATAGAAGCACCTAGTGTGCTCCATCCCTTTGCACCTCACAGTGATCGTTTCCCTTATTTTGCAGACAAAGAAATGAATTTCAGTAAAGTTATGCTGTGAACCAAAAGTCACACAGCTGGTCCAGTCTTCTGACTCTGTGGCCAGTTGCTGTCTTACACCAGCAACCCCATCTAGGGGAGACCCCAGTGGACACCCAGGTTGTCCCTTCTCTGCCACTTACTGCCTGTGTGACTTCTGACAGCTCCGTTTCTGCTAAAACCTTAAGGTGCATCTGATTACCTGGGATCTCGTTAAAATGCAGATTCAGATGTAGCAGGTCTCACATCAGGCCCGAGATTTTGCATCCTAACCAGCTCAGAGGTGCTACTGCTGCTGCTGCTGTTCTGGGGCCCACACTCCTAGACTACACTTTGTCACACACATCACAGAGGAGCTCAGAGCTAGCCCAGCCCAGCCCTCTGTCCAACCCCAGAACACTTTTGTTTGGGGCCCATCAGCCCGAAGACTGTCCTCCATCTTGGTCCCTTGCAGATGGCTGGACTCCTGCCTTTGACTGGGGCTCTTTCTTCCACCAGGAGCGAGAGAACCTGATGGACGCCGAGGAGCGCCTGACCCAGATGATGAAGACCAAAATGGAGCTGGAGAGCCAGATCTCTGACATGCGGGAGCGGCTGGAGGAAGAGGAGGGCACGGCTGCCTCTCTGAGCGCCACCAAGCGCAAGCTGGAGGGGGAGCTGAGTGACCTGAAGCGTGACCTGGAGGGCCTTGAGACCACACTGGCCAAGACGGAGAAGGAGAAACAGGTGAGGAGGTCCTGGGCCCGACCACACTCCTCTCAGGGCCGGGGAACCCCCAGCCTGCTCATCGTGCAGGGGCCACACCTGAAGCTGCCATAGCAGTGCTTCCAGGACCCTAACCAGCAGCCACATGGGGCTATTTTAACTTCATTCAGTTCAATTTAAAATATGGTTCCTCAGTTGACCTAGCCGCATTTCGAGTGCTCCCATGTTGGACAGAGCAGACTGAGAAGACGTCCATTGTTGCAGAAAGTTCTAGACGGAGCAGCTGACTAAGGGACTGGGAGCTTTTACCATTATAGTGACATCCAGACTCAGGCCTGACTGGTTCTCCTCAAGCCTGGGGTTCCAGGCATCTGCACTAGCCTGCTGCCCACTCAGCCGCCGCATCCCTGGGCCCCTCCAAAATGTTCGCAGCACCACGTCCACCCTTCCTCCCTTCCCAGAGAGGCAACACCATCAATATGGTGGGGCCCCCTGTCGCTGCTGGATTTCTGCCCAAACAGCTTCTGCCCCTACGAGAGGGAGCCCCTGGCTCCTGATGCCATCTGGCTGGCCCTTGGCCCCAAGGTCCCTTCCCACCCTTGCACTTGGGTGGGGTCCATGAACATGGGAAGGTGGATGCTGCCTACACCCATGCCTCTCCAGCTCTGATGCGCACACAAACCATCGAGATCCTGATAAGACACGGGTTCTGGATCAGCAGGTCTAGCAGGACCCCGGGGTCTACGTTTCTACCACACTCTTAGTCAGTGCCACAGCTGATGTCCAAGGACAAGGCTTTGAGTAGCAACGTCCTGAACTGGTGGCTCTTGCTGCTCCCCTCACCCCGAAGATTCTGACTTGGTCGTTTGGGGTGTGCCCTGGGTGTTGGCATTTCTCAGGCTCCTAGATGACTCTAGAGTAGAGCCAAGCCAAGGACCCTTTCTCAAAACAAGTGCCTCCCCCTCCTGTCCTCCCACCAGAGGGTGTTCCCAGCCTTAAAGTCCTGGCTCTCCCTTTCCCTGGTTTCCAGGCCCTGGATCACAAGGTCCGCACCCTGACTGGAGACCTCTCTCTCCGCGAAGACTCCATTGCCAAGCTCCAGAAGGAGAAGAGGGCCCTGGAGGAGCTGCACCAGGTAGGCACCACCTGCTTCTCCCCTTGGCAGAGCAGGCAGAGCTCAGAGATGGGAGACCCTGGTTCAAATCCCAGCTTTGCCACCCCTCTGGTAGGGACCCTTAGGGAAGTCGCAGACGCTCCCTAAATCTCAATTCATTCGTCAGTGAATGAGCGTGGTCACATCTTGATGCCTTCCTTCCAGATTTGTTGTAAGTGGAGTCACTATATAATTTGTCACCCAAACTAGAACACTTTAAGAGTGAGAGGGGGACAGCAGGCAGGAATCAGGATGGTCCCCAGAGTCATAAGGAGGTATGGTCCCCAGAATCATAAGGATGAAATGGGATATATGGAAGTGTCCTGTGAGCTCTAAAACACCAATGAACCCTGATACATCACGGAAACAAAAGGCAAGAGCTCTTGAGGTCATGGGGAGACCCACCGACTGTTACAGGCTCAGGCTCCAAAATGCAGAGCCAGCCAGTGCTGACCAGACACCAGTGCTGACTGTGGCATGGGGTACTTCCTAGCTCTGGGGACACAGATGCAAAGAGTGTGTTGAAGCCCCGGCCTGGACAGTGGACCCTCATCCCTGTTTGCTGACACCATGAATCCACAGCACGTCCCCTGAACTGCCTCTGGAAATGCCTCCCCTTAGACCATGACTCGCAACCATATCAAACCCCAGAGCTTCCTTTTATAACGAATATGGCCAGTTCTCATTATAAAGTCACCACACACACTGAATTAGCAAATACTAAACCTCTGCTCCTAGGGGAAATTTAGAGTTAGGTTCCTATAAGCTTCTGGTCACAACAATCAATACATAATACATACAATTACGATCAATACATGATGTTGTTTTATATGTGTTTCTGTTTAAAGACACCTTTTCTAGTACATATTGTTGATTCCCTAACATTAATCTCACGCTCAGCAGCACTGTCTCTCATGCCTGAACAAAGCTTATCTCATACACACATTTTCTCTGTAAGGCACACCAAAGCCTTCTTGTACTTAGGCTCACCAGACAACACGGTGCTTGGGTACCATTTTATACCGTGAAATCACCAACTAAAAACACAAACATGTAAAAACATGGCAGTAAATAGACTGTGAAAAGGATACTTGTTTGCAGTCTGAGCTGAAACAAGAAGGCAGAGCATCCTCTCACTCGTTCTCAGCTGAAAACCAGGCAACTCAAAGTTTTCACCCCTCTGCTCAAGTCCACGAATGGCCATGAAAGCACCACAAGTATTGATTTGGGGATTACAAATAAATTTTAGCAAGTAGGTAAATTGGCATAAAGGTAATCCACAAATGATGAGAGCTGACTGTAATTTGGAAGGCTCTCTTACTCTCCTGAAATAAAAATTCTAATGATATAACTAATGCATAACTTCAAAAAAAAATCAATGGCGTGCCCTTCAATATAAAGGAGAAATGAATGAAAAGTAATTTATAATAAATAATGGGGCTGTCAGTGTGTAAAATCTCAGGCAGATCAACTAGAGTTGTGAGCAGTGGGCTGTCTGCCCGAGCCTGTCTATAACGGCTGCAAACAGGCTCAGAAGGGTTTGAGTTATAGGTAAAGTGGTAATGGGTCCTAGGTTCAGAGAAGGATAAATGGTTGTTTTACTTACATGAATGCCTGGGTAGGACCTCACGTGTGTGGACTGCAGAATTGTTCTTCACGGTGTCGGACTGTCTGGAGAAAGACAAGATGTCCAGCATCCCTGGAACCAGTCACTTAGTGCCAATGGGGCCCCCCAATCATTGTGACAACCGGAAGCCCTCCACAGATTTCCATATGCCCTGTAGAGAACAGAAAACCGCCACTGACCCCAGCTCCCCCCTGCGGCTGACGGGGGCTCGGATCTGCCCCGGCCTCACCCAGCACCCAGGAGCAGGTGCTCAGTAGCTGTTCACTAACGACAACTCACATCAGCTCAGAAGTGATAGCAGAGAACCAGGTCTGTTCGGGTGCTCCTGCAGGCCTGGGGGGACATACGTGTGTTATTTTTCCCTCCAGAAAACCCTCGATGACCTGCAAGCTGAGGAGGACAAGGTGAACCACCTGACCAAGAGCAACAGCAAGCTCAACACCCAGATCCACGAGGTAACGCCCCGGGGCTGGGCCGATGCTACAGCTTGAGGTCCAGGTCCATCCAGGGCACTGGGTCCTCAGAGGGATTTGGGGAACTGGACTGACACATCCCCCGGGGAAGTGAGAGCTTTTCTGATGTCAAAACTAAGGAGCCAGTCTGGTTCCTTACTGCGTTGTGGCCTGACACTACGCCCCGCTCTCCTTTCTCTGGCTCTTCTTGTCTCTGCAGCTGGAGGATAACTGGGAGCAGGAAAAGAAAATCCGGGCAGAGGTAGAAAAGGCTCGTCGGAAAGCGGAGAGTGACTTGAAGATGACCATTGACAATCTCAACGAGATGGAGCGGTCCAAGCTAGATCTCGAGGAAGTGGTGAAAAAGTATGCCCGTGCCGTCATTCATTTCTTCCGTAACAATATTAGCAGCATCTAGCACTTCCTGAGGGGTGCCAGGCACCGGGCACTGTGCTAAGGGCTTCACATATGTTAATGCCTGTCCCCAGAACCCACTATGTGCCAGGCACTGTACCCAGCATGGAAGACATAGGGAGGAAGGAGGAAGTGCTGCCCTGTCCGCAAGGACCTCCCAGCCTCACACAAGTCCCGCTGGATGAGGAAAAGGAGACTGTACTAAGCAATGCTTCCACCCCGGAGGGCAGAGTGTTCATAGAAACCTATAACCTGGGATCTCAAAGATCACAAGGGTTTGTGGGGTATTTTGTCAATAGTAATGTAGAGGAAAGGTGCAGTGGAGAAAAGTTAGAAGCAGGAAGACCATAGGAACACTACTGCAATGGTCCAGGCGTAAACCTGAACTAAGTAAGAGGCAGAGTGGGTGGAGGAGATAAGAGAAGGAAACGCTATTAGGGAGTAGGATTTAGACAGTGCATCTGTGAAGTATATTTTGCTAAGGCAGTTTTGAAGTACCACAGGCTGCTATGAGAGGCATACGCAGCAAAATCTGCATCTCAGCACGTTTCTTCTGTGGCACACACAAAAGGTGCGTGTGACCTTACCCTTCCCCCTCATCAGCTTGGTCTCTAGCAAGTTAGCTCCTTGACACATGGAACTCACACATCAGAAGGAGACAGCCCTTTGTGAAAAGTTTTTGGAGGAAAATTTTCCCTAAAAAGGCAAAGCATCAATTCCAGAGCCCCCAGAACGTAAGCTGCACTAGAGCAGTGATTTCTGTCTGGTTTGTTCACTGATGTGAACCCCAAACAATGTCTGGCACATAGTAGGTATTCAGTAAACATTTGCCAAATGAATAAATGCACGCGTTAATGAATGAGTGAAAGAATAAGTGAATGACAAATGCGTGGAGCAGATCCTGGGGCTCTCTAGGGTGAGACCTTCTAGGCTGTCATACCCACAGGCCAGAGGTTAGGGGGCAGATGGGTTTCAGCAGGTTCGAGGCCTCCTCCAGTCGCCCAGGCTCCATTGCCTGGCCAGCTTGCTGGTCTACCCGCAGAGTCTTCCCTCTGGAGATCAAACCTTCTCTTGCAGGAGAGATATGGAAATCAATTCTGTCAACTCTAAGTATGAGGATGAGCAGTCTCTGAATTCCACTCTGCAGCGGAAACTAAAGGAGCACCAGGTATGTCCAGGACCGAAAAGACTGAATTCGCCTTTTGGGATGCACTTTCCAGCACCCTTTCCTCACATCAGCTGATGAGTTGCTAAGTTTTCCTGAGGAGACAGACTGCCACAGGGTCCTTAGAGACTGACCCGTGTCCACCTCACGCAGGGTTAAATTCCAAGTCCTGACAATAGTTACAAGGCCCTCTACAATCTGGCCCCTGCTCCCTCCCTCATCACCCATCATTCACATGCTGTCCAGCCATGCTGGCTCCTTGCGGGTCTGACATTCCCCAGCCTCCATCCTGCCTCGGGGCCATTGCACATTCCTGCTTCCCTCTGCTTTTGACAGTGTCCATCATATGCTTAGCTCCCGTCTACCATTTCCATTTTAAAAAGCCAAGTGGTTCGGTTTCTAACTTCACACAAGAGAAATAATTCCCTCACCCCTTTCATCTGCTTGTTTGTCTGCTAGGCCCGAATCGAGGAGCTGGAAGAAGAACTAGAAGCTGAGAGAGCAATGAGAGCCAAGGTAAATGATATACTTCTGCCTTCCTTGAGTCAAAGGACTAATGCCAGGTACGATCCAACCATCAGCAGAAACTCCCACTCAGGAAACCAACAGAGAGGAGGGCAGGACATTGTTACAGATGAAATGAATGACTACACCGGCATACTTTTTCACCACCTCCTCGTTTTTTCTTGAGCACCTACTGTGTGCCAGGCACTGTGCTACACGTGCACATTAATTACGACATAAGATGCTACTTGTGGTGTCCAAGGAGAGGAGGCTAGCTCTGCCTGAGGCCAGTGGTAGAGGAAACATTACTCTAAAATTGACTCGAAAATTGAATTCAACAGGCTGAGGCAGGGAGGAATTTCTAGGTAGAGGGAATGAAATAGTACCTACCTGCCCAGGGACAAAGGTGTAAGAGGAAGAGCAAAGAGTGGAGGGAGAGTTGAGGGCAGGGATCCTACTGGGAATGAGGCCAGAAAACTAGTAAGAAATGAATCATACGACACCTAAACTCCAGATTCAGCCAAACTGGGCTGGGAGGTAGATGGACTCTAAGGCCCACCAGTGCAGGAAGGAAAACAGACAGCGTCCTTCACTGAGTATGTGGGGTGGCAGGCAGAGTGCAGAGCTCCCCAAGTCCAGGCCCCCGGCCTCACAGGCGCCATGCACAAAGAGGGGCTCATGGATGGCTTCCGTATCATTCAATCTCACCCCAGGTGGAGAAACAACGCAGCGACCTGTCCCGGGACCTCGAAGATCTCAGTGACAGGCTGGAAGAGGCTGGGGGAGCCACGTCTGCTCAGGTACAATTCCTTCCTGCCTGCAGAGAGAAAAAAAAATGTTGGATGATGAACAGTGGGCTAAAGACCAGTTTATTTTTGCTGAATTCCTGGTGCTACCTTGAGAAGAAACCGATTAGTAATAAAGAGTAGGTGAGAGAGGGGCTGGTTCGTCCATGTCCTTCTGGGGCTCCTTAGCTCAGTGGCACTGATGTAAGCAGGATTTGGATTGAATGCAGAGGGTGGGTGTCCTAAAGATACAGTGTGTTAATAGAAAGTTTGAGGCACAGTAAGGCCAGCAGATCAAGAGGGGATTGTCACTGAAGAGCTACACTTGACCCTAATAACATGGGTTGGAATTGAATGGGTTCACTTATATGCAAACTTTTTTCAATTGACCACAGTTCAATTGACCTGCACAGTTCAAACCTGCATTATTCAAGGGTCAACTGTATGTTATGGATCCCAAGAGAAGGGGGTGTGCCAAGCAGGGCCACCCAGGGAAGCACCAGGGTCAGTCAGCAGGCAGACGAACGGGGAATTGTGGGCAAGAGCCGCTATTGTGGTTTCTGATGAAGGAACAAGTGAGGTGGGGGAGCAGGCTCAGGATTGGCTAGCTTGGATAATTTCTGGTACCTGGCCCTGGCTGATTAGGGCAGGTGGATAGTGACTGAGAGTAAGAGAACTAGATTGGTTGGTTTGCATTTGAAATTGAATTGTTTGCTATGTCTAGGAATTAGCTGACACTTTCAGGGGCTTCATTGACCCTGAATACCAGCATACAGAAAATAAAGCACCAGCATACAGAAAATAAAGACAAGGTTAATATAGTGGGGTGACCCCACTCTCCAAGAACACCCCACTAAGAGGCGAGTGGGGGCTGGAATCTGAATGCATCCAACTCACATGACAGCATCATGGAGACCAATAGAAGAGACATGAAACTCTTCTTCTAATTCCATGTAGTCAGCTCTCTTGCAAATGCAGACTCTGGGTCAGAGCAGAGAGCAGGAACATGTACGATGTCCCTTATCATTCGAAGGCACCCCAGACTCCATGTCCCACTCCCTCACCATCATGGCCCCAGTCCACAATTTTGGGGAGGGGGGGTGTTGTTGCCAAGACCTGAAGCAGGTGCCCAGCTGTGGTCAGATCCTGGAAGGAAACAAAGTCACCCCAGGTGGTTTGAACGAAGGGCATCAACAAAGGTACTATGTCTAGCAGTACAGGGACAGTTAAGAGAACAGGGGGGTGGAGAGCAGGAGCCATGGAAAAGGGGCTGCCTGGTAGGTTCCTTCTGGAGGCTCTGAGGGAGAATCTGTTCTAGGCTCTCTGCTGGCTTCTGGTGGCAACCTGTGCTGGTCCTCGCATTTAGCTGCCTCGCTCCAGTCTCTGCCTCTGTGGTCACGTGGCCTTCTCTTTATGTGTCTCTCTGGTTCCAAATTTCCCTCTTCTTATAAAGATAACCAGTCATTAGATTAGGACCCACCCTAATCCAGTATGACATTTTAACTTGTTTACATCTGCAGAGATCTTATTCCCAAATAAGGTCCCATGCACAGATATTGGGGTTAAGATTTGAACATATCTTTTTTGGGGGGCCATAATTCCACATACAGCACTATCTAAACAAATCCTACAGGCAACTCCCCCACAGGCTTAGGGTTGATATTTCAATCAGGACACCTCATTAGTGGGATGCAGGAACATCAGGGGGCCATTGAGCAGGTGGGCAGTGTCTACCCCAAAGACGCCAGTGCCCGTCAGTCTTGCTAAGCCCTGCTTCTCCTCTTCCCCAGATTGAGCAGAACCGCAAGCGGGAGGCTGAACTGCTGAAGCTGCGGCGGGAGCTGGAGGAGGCGGCCCTGCAGAGCGAGGCGACAGCCTCCACATTGCGCAAGAAGCACACGGACTCCATGGCCGAGCTGACGGAGCACGTGGAGAACCTGCAGAGGGTCAAGTCCAAGCTGGAGAAGGACAAGCAGGTCATGAAGGCCGAGATTGATGACCTCAATGCCAGCGTGGAGACTATGCAGAAGTCCAAGGTGAGGGAGGCCCATCCACAGCCACGGGGAGGTGCCCCGGCTTTATGTTAATAGAATATGGTGAGCCATTGGGGGTTTCCAAGGCAGGGACATCCTAGAACTAGAGGGGGTGGCCTGGGAGGCTGCACTAGGGGAACCCAGGTGGGAAGCAGGAGCGCCTGGCCTGGGCCTCCCCATTCCCCCCCGGGTACCTTCTCCCCGAGCAGACGAATGCCGAGGCCCACGTCCGAAAGCTGGAGGATAACCTAGCAGAAGCCAACGCCAAGGTGGCTGAGCTGGAACGAAACCAGGCAGAAATCAACGCCATCAGGACCCGTCTCCAAGGTGAGCGCACTCCTCCCTGCAGCTCCCTGAGGAGCAGCGCATGCGACAGAACAGGTGTCTGCAAGGAAACTGAGGAGTGCCTGATTCCTCCCCACAGAGATTTCTTGGTCTTGGAAAGTTCACATCCCCTGCAATGGGACAAGGTTTTATCCCACCCGCTGAGTGTTCCAAGTCGTGTCTTTACAGGGTAAAAAAGGGAACACTATTCAAAGCATTTTCATATCAGTTCTCTTGGCCAACCTGTGAGATCAGCGGGAGGGGCAGTCATACCGACGAAAAACGACTATCAAACATTTTAAAACATGATCCACGTATTAGCATAAAGCAAACATGTGTCACTAATGAGGGAACCAGAAACAATGGTCACGCTGCCATTGCAGAGCATGAGGAGCTGAGATGTACATAGTCAGCCAGGAAAGGAATGCTTAAGTAACTTTGCTAAGTTGGATGTAAAATGTTAATGTCCTACAGAATAATAATACTGCAGCGTCTGGGTCTGGTTTGGTTTGGTTTCTACCAGAAGAATACCTGTGCTTCTCTAGGCCAAAACTAATTTGCTTAATCACTAAACAAGTTAACACCTAACTTTGCAGAGACTGGGCTAACCTGGTAAATAGTAAGTCAAACCAAGGTTCATTTCCTGAGAAAAGATAACACTCCTCAGGCAGTTAGACAAGGCTCCAGTGTGACAGCCGAGAACATGCAGGCATCCTTTGGCCTTAGTTCCCACATCCTCAATACTTTTAAAAATCAATATCTCTATCTGACAGATGAGGAAAGTGAGAAGCTCAGTGAGATAAAGTGACTTACAGAGCAGAACCAGAAACCCTGATCTTCCTCTCTGGCTCATGGCTGGCCTCTGGTCCCAGCAATCAGTCCACAAATGACAGGAGTATATGTTCTGAGACTGTGACAAATACACTTTACAAAGTAAACACTCTACCCCACTGCTTTCTCCAAACTTCTTTGCTGTATCTCCCGCCAGGGTGGGCTTCATTATCTGAATGAAGACCCTTACCCCATGTAAGTCACCTGGGTGTTGGCAACCTTTGGGCACTTGCTCCTCTTATGGGCTAACTTAATTTGGGTGGCTGGCGTGGTGGTCGCCGTGCTCCCCATTCCAGTTCACTCAGCCGTACCGCTGTATTTACTGGGTACTTTGGGAGCAGTGCCCTGGGGGAGCTTATAATCAGGCTGGGCGCCCAGTTCTTCATCCAGTACCTCTCCCATGCCTTCTCACCCAGCTGAAAATAGTGAACTGAGCCGGGAATATGAAGAATCCCAGAGCCGGCTCAATCAAATCCTGCGGATAAAGACATCACTGACATCACAGGTGGATGATTACAAGAGGCAACTGGATGAAGAATCCAAGGTATGTTTGGGGGTCACAGAGCTGCCTCCTTGAAAAAAGTTATAGGTTATGAAGCTATAGAAGGAACATGAAAAATATTTGATTCACTACTAAAAATTAACTGCAAAACTGGAGTGTGCTGGAGAGGATCCAAGATGGCGGAGTAGATAAACGCTGTGCTTGCCTCCTCCTGAGACCACATTAAAATTACAACTAAATTATGGAACAATCAACCTGGAGAACCATCTGAAGTCTAACTGACCAAAAGTTTTATAACTAAGGATATAAAGTAGAAACTACATCGAGACTATGGTTTGTGATCATATGGAAAACAAAACAAAACTGTAGTATGCTGTACGTATGACTAAGTGAAACTGTGTATCTTTGAGGACAGTAATTGGAAGATAACAGGGAAAACAAACCATGATGGTTAGGGTTATAGAATTGTGTGTGTTTTCCCCTTTACTTGCTACACTGTTGATCAAACATTACGTAAAATCTAAGTGCTGGCCGTGGGGACCGTGGAGAGCCCGGTGGGCCTCTGACCAGCTCGTGTGGTCCCCACAGTCTCGCAGCGCAGCCGTGGTGAGTCTTGCCAACACAAAGCACGACCTGGACCTGCTGAAGGAGCAGCTAGAGGAGGAGCAGGGAGGCAAGTCAGAGCTGCAGCGCCTCGTGTCCAAACTCAACACTGAGGTGACCACCTGGAGGACCAAGTATGAGACGGATGCCATCCAGAGGACTGAGGAGCTGGAGGAGACCAAGTGAGTTCACCCTGTGCCAGGAGAGCAGGAAATGCCAAGCGGGTGGGTGGGTACCGGAGGTCTCGCCACTGTCAGCCACAGCTGAGGCCAGGGCCATACCCGGGAAAAGGCAGTTTGCAACCTCCTCGTATAAAGGAGGGATGAGTGTCTGGACAGGGGAACCCCCTGCCTACACTGCCAGCCTTCAGGTTCCATCTTCAAGCGTTCTCTTACCTATATTCTCGGCCATAAAGTGCTCCGGCTCAGGAAGGGAAGTCAGGGGCGGGGGCTCCTCCTCTGGGCAGGGCTTCTGTGCCTCCGAAGTGCTCAGGAAGCCCCACAGGCCTGGTGGGTCTGGGGCAAGGCCTTTCGGTGATGCTGGGACTACACAGACCACACTCAGTGGCAAACGTCTTCACTCTGCCTTTCCCCAGCTCTGTGGTCAATGTCCTCAAGTTCTTTGAGCTTTCTCCCTCATTCACAGATTAGAGAACTGGACACTCTGCTTTACGGGCCTGAGAAAATGAGTGGACATGTGAATGGGGCTCTTGCATAAGAAAAAGCTGCTTGGGTACCCCTGGGCCCACACACCCAAGGAAGCCCTGTGCATGAGCCACCCTGTGCCAGGCAGGGAGGGGACCACAGCCTGCTTGCTGTGCCTTCCCCCCACTGGAATTTGTGGTGATGGGATAGCAAAAAGCATTGTGCCTTCCAGCTGAGACAAGTCTTTTATCTAAAGCTCTTCATCCATTGAGCCTGAATCTGCCTTCTATAGCTTCCACCTCCTGCCTTCCAGCTCTTTTCTATTTTCTACTGACCGCTGCCTGCCCGCCGACTCCCACCCAAAGGCTCTCTCCCAGGCTAAATCTAAATCTCAATCCCTCACTCCTTCTGCCTGGAAACTCTGCCCCAAGCACCCAAGGGGGCCCTTGCCCTCCCCTCCCTCAGGCCTTTGCTCATGTGTCCCTCTCCCTGCTTTATTTTCTCCATAGTGTTTATGCCATTTTGTTGTGTATTGTCTGTGCCCCACACACACACCCAGATCAGAACTCTCATGAGAGCAGAGATATTAGTCTGTTTTATTCACTGCTATTTCCCTAATGCCTACAACAATATTTGGCACAGAATAGAAACAATAATTTGTTGAAGGAATGAATGGTCAGTGGTTGCTTCCTCTAAACATGCTCCATTTTGTCTGCATCTTTTCCATCATGACACCAGAGTTCAACACCACAGCCTTTGCCCCCTGCCTGTGGGCTCCTATATTTCCTTGATGGGCCCCTCTTACCCTTATCCACAGGAGGAAACTAGCTGCCAGGCTCCAGGAAGCAGAAGAGGCAGCTGAAGCTGCCCAGGCTCGGGCTGCCTCCCTCGAGAAAAATAAACAGAGACTCCAGGCAGAAGTCGAGGACCTCACCATCGACTTGGAGAAGGTCAGAAGGTCAAATGCGAGGTCCCCGGGGCCCACAAAGAGTAGGGTTAGACTATCAAATGTCTGGGGTGAGCAGGAAGAAACAGTGGCCCATGAGGATGGAGGGTTTGTACACAGGCCCACTGGACACAAGCTC
The DNA here is from genome assembly GCF_057876585.1 of Rhinolophus sinicus. Taxonomy (NCBI): domain Eukaryota; kingdom Metazoa; phylum Chordata; class Mammalia; order Chiroptera; family Rhinolophidae; genus Rhinolophus; species Rhinolophus sinicus. Next base: position 89,503,768 of record NC_142503.1, read on the forward strand.
CTGCCTGAATATGTGTTTATATGTACTCATAATTCTGAGATATTAACACTCAACAAGCCACCATTTAAAGAGGTCCGTGACCAGGATGAAACTTACTCATCCCAGGAAGTCAACATATTATCCCTGCTCCCTTTTCTCTCACACAAACCATATCCCACACACTTTGTGTGGCTAAATATGCCTATCTGAATCCCTGGTTCAGACTGATTTCCCAGTCTCCAGCCGAATTATGTAAGATTCCCACTGGCACACACCAACCTGGTCTTGGTCTAAATAGGACCATGGCTTCGTGCCAGCTGTGAGGGTCACACAGGCAGAAGGTCACATCAATGGGAACAGTTCCGGGGGGGAAATCCTAAAACCCTAAAAGGTTTTGCTCCTGCCAAATTAAGAAATTAAGCTGACATTTACAAAATCTAATATTGCAGAGCCACAAATACATAGTTGCCGGGGAGTTATGAAAAAGAAAAAAGGTCTATGAAAAAATAATGTCTTAAGAATAATCAGCTTTGATCCACAAGAAAAATAATACCAAACCCATCTCTGAGTTGGAGAATGATGCGTAATGTATGTTAGTACCTTATAGAGAAATACGTTATGGGGAGTTAGTGAATGTCACAAATCTGGGAAGGACGTTGTGGCCCAGATTGCTCATTTTACACCTGAGAAAATTCTAGGCTGGAAAGACAAGATGGACTGCGAAAGGTCACACCTAAAGTAGTCAAAGTTTGAGAACTGGAATGTAGCTCTCTCCTGACTCCCTATTCTCTGTTTGTGCCATACGTGTTGAATTATGTCCTAATTCCCAAGAAGTCCGTAGTCGCCAGAGTCACTGCATTGGAGAAGAAAGGAAGGGAGGGGGCAGAAGGCGGGGAAAGGAGCAGGAAAGTCAGACCCCCGGACACCCTCCCCACCTGTCCCTAGGCCAATGCCGCAGCTGCCGCCCTGGACAAGAAGCAGCGGCTCTTTGACAAGATGCTGGCTGAGTGGCAGCAGAAGTGCGAGGAGCTGCAGGTGGAGGTAGACAGTTCGCAGAAGGAATGCCGCATGTACATGACGGAGAGCTTCAAGATCAAGACCGCCTACGAGGAGTCCCTGGAGCACCTTGAGTCAGTGAAAAAGGAGAACAAGACCCTGCAGGGTGAGCCCGAGGGCAGGCGGGTGGGCCTGCAGGAACGAGGACACAGCCAGGGCTCCCTTCCTCCTGGGACATCGTGGGTTTGAGCACCTGGCATATAGTAGGTGCACGATAAATGTTTATTGATCGGCTGGCAAGCCCTTTGAGCACTCAGCAACGTAACTTAGATGAGTTACTTAAACTTTCTGTGTCTCGGTTTCCTCATCTGTAAAATAGGGTAATAATACTGTCTTCCTTGTAAGGTTGTTGTGTCAATGAAATAAAACGTGTCAAGTCTTTACTTAGTAGAATAAGGGCTTGATAAGTAAGGGCTCAATAGATTTTACTTGAGCCCTTATATCTGTCCTATGTAAATAATATACATACGCATATCTATTTCTCACACATAGGGGTCACGGGCTGGAATTTGCAACCCGGAGGGCGGGACGGGGCATGTGTCTCTGAGAAAGGAAGGTCTCACATGCGGACCTGATAGGCCCTGGGAGGCCCTGAGCACTGGCCCTAAAGCTGCTCTGTGCTTGCTCCATCTTTTCTGGGCCTCGGCCTCTCATCTGTGAAACGAGAAGCTTGGACCCACCACCCGAGTCTGGTGCTCCACGACTCTCCAACTTGGAGTATATTGCTTCTCTTGTGATCCAGTGAGGCTCGGGGTGCCTGCTTCCGGCCCCGATGGAGGAATGTCTGGGAAGCTGGTAGGCCTCATGTACCTCGCTAACAAGAATGTTTTTCTCTCAGAGGAGATAAAGGAACTGATTGATCAGCTGGGCGAGGGAGGACGGAGTGTGCACGAGCTGCAGAAGTTGAAGAAAAAATTGGAGATTGAGAAGGATGAACTCCAGGTGGCCCTGGAAGAAGCTGAATCTTCCCTGGAGGTGAGCTCGTGGCGTTCTCCTTGGGGACTGAACATTGGTCAGGGACCACACACCTGCTTGGCCAGAAAGACTGATGTTTACATTCCTGGCAGGTTGAAGAGAGCAAGGTGATTCGAATTCAGCTGGAACTGGCTCAGGTTAAAGCTGACATCGACCGGAGAATTCACGAGAAAGAAGAGGAATTTGAAGCCACGAGGTATGGGGCTGACAGGATGGGAGGCTGACGTTGCTAGTGTGATGGAGCAGAGTCCAGAAACCTGGATCTCTGCCACCTACTAGTCCCGTGACCTTGGGCAATTTAGGTGAACCTCTCTGAACCTCAGTTTCCCCATCTGTTAAATGGGAATATGACAGTGCCTTATATGGATAGGGTACTCTCTGGTTTATAAACCCTTTGAAACGTAGTACATTAGTGATTCATTACAAAACTCCATAAGATAATAACCCAAAAATGGACAAAGAACTTGAATAGACATTTCTCCAGTGAGTGTAAAATGGTACAGCTGCTATGAAAACCAGTATGGAGATTCCTCAAAAAATTTGAAATAGAATTACCACATGATCTAGCAATTCCACTTCTGGAGATATACTCAAAAGAATTTAAAGCAGGGTCTCAAATAAATATTTGTACACCTATGTTCATAGCAGCATTATTCATAATAACTAAAATGTGAAAGCAACCCAATGGCCATTGACAAATAAATGGATAAACAAAATATGATACATACATACAAAGGAATATTATTCAGCCTTAAAAAGGAAGGAAATTCTGACACGTACTACAACATACATAAACCCTGAGGAAATAATGCTCAGTGAAACAAGCCAGTTATAAAAATGACAAATACTGTATGATTCCACTTATATGAAGTACTTAGAGTAGTCAAAACATAGAGATAGAAAGTAGAACAGTAGTTGTCAGGGGCTGGGGGGAGGGAGGACATGGGGCAGTTATTATTTAATGGGTGCAGAGTTTCAATTTCACAAGATGAAAAGAGTTATGGAGATGAATGGTGGTGATGATAGCACGACATTATAAATGTATTTAATATCTCTGAACTATACTCTTAAAAATGGTTAAGATAGTACATTTTATGTTATGCGTATTTTGCCACACAAAAAAAACCTGTGAGATAGATACAATTATCCCACCTAACAGATGAGAATGATGACTTCTTCATCACCTCTCTGGGATGTGGTAAAGATTAAATAAAATTATAGACAAGTACATTGGGAGGAGAAGCCTGATGACTCCACAGGCAGCAGACTAAACCCGACCCTCACCCTCAATGTCTAGCTATGCCACTATGTGGCGTGAATGTGTGTGTTTGTGTGTGTGTGTGTAACAGCTTTATTAAGATGTAATTCACACACCATACAATTTACCCATGTTAAGAAAAAAATTCGATGGTTTTTAACCGTACAACCATCACTACAGTTTTAAAACATTTTCGTCACCTCCCAAAGAAATCCCACATATTTTAGCAGTCATGCCCCACCACCACCACCTCCAGCCTTCGGCAACAATTAATCGACTTTCTGTCTCTTTTGATTTGCCTATTCTGGGCATTTCATATAAATGGAATCATACAATATGTCCTCCTTTGTAACTGTATTGTATTGAATCCCACCTTAACAATATTAAGTCTCCTGATCCACAAATATGAATGTCTTGCCATTTATTTAGATCTTTAATTTTTTTCAACATGTTTTATAGTTTTTGCTTGTATTTATTTTTAAGTCAAAGTGAATCCGATTTTGTTCACTTTTGAGAATGTCATGATACCCTTGCTCCTATCTGGAAATTGAATACATCTCAAGGTGCTGCAAATCCAGCAATGTGCCTGCACATAGTGAGTGTTTAGGGGTGAAGCAGAGGTGAACAGTGTGGGGCAGGTGACAGTATATTTAGATGCTCATCATTTATTTGCCTCAAGAAATAAATGTTTTTTGAACATCTAAATTACCTCGTCTGGTCCCCTCCTGTAAAAGGAGATTAATACAGTTTATATGAGGCCTTTATGGAAATGTTTATTATGTTGATTACAATATAATTAATATATATTAAATACAATCAATTAATGACTGTCGTTTTGAAGAGAGCTATATATCTAACTTGTATCGCCAAAACCCACATTTTGTAATGAAAAAAACAGGGACCTCAGCATGTGGGTTTGAATCTTGACCCCATTCTTTGGCATGTTTTTCATCGTCATGGAGCCTCAGTTTCCTTGCAGGGCTGTTTTGTATGATAAATAAATGGAGATCATAAAAGACATGTGGTAAACATTAACCTTCTATTCCATTTCCCAAAGCGTGATGTCCCCTCACTTAGATGCTTTAAAGGAAGATAGTTTAATTTCACAATATGGCCACACCCATGCTGGTGCTCAGAGTTCCCTTATCTAGGAAGGCTTAGCACAGACTGAACAGCAGGTCCAGTATGCCAAGGCCTTCTCTGCTTGGACTTGCAGGAAGAACCACCAGCGGGCAATCGAGTCCTTGCAGGCCAGCCTGGAAGCAGAGACCAAGGGCCGGGCAGAGGCACTTCGGCTCAAGAAGAAGATGGAGACTGATCTGAATGAGATGGAAATCCAGCTGGACCATGCCAACAGGAACAACAGCGAACTTGTGAAGACACTGAAAAGGCTGCAACAGCAAATCAAGGTAATGATCTGGGAGGAGGAAGAACTAATCACAAAGCAAGCCAACCTCGAGCCTGCGGACTTACAAGGAGCCAACTTCATGCATATCTTCAGGTAGGATAAAGACATGAGAGTGAGAACGTGGGCAGCTGGCAGTCCAGGGAGCAGGAGACTTGGAGACGATATAAATGAGAGGCCCCAACCACCAAAGTCCATATTCTGGATCACTGGAATAAGGGAAGAAAAGAGGGAAACAGGAAGTTGGGCCTGTCTTGATTTTTAAAATCATTTTTGACTTACTATAAATGATTTCAGACATAGAAACATAAAGAATATGAACACCAAGTTACCCACCACCCCCTCACCTTAAGAAATAAACATGAATAGAGCTGAAGTCCTCCTTTATCGCTCTTCATCACCAGGCTGCTCTTCAAAGCACGCATAGCTGGATCAGTGCATTCAGCATGTGTTTATTGGAGACCTGTCCTGTCCAGGCACTGTATTAGGTGCTAGGGGTAGGAGAATGGACAAAACAACAAACATCTCTGCAGATAGACAGTAAGCAACAAATACACAAAACTGTAGTATAAAAAACTGGGAAGTGCTCTGGGGAAATCACAAGATAGGGGAAGGGCGATGGGGATTAGCGAGTGGGGGTGTAACTGTCAAAGATCATTGAGGAAAGTCTCCCTGAGATGGCCCTTCTATAAACACCAGGTGCTCCGTCATCAGGAAAGTCTTGACCTCATGCTGACTACCTGCTGGACAAACCTGGGTCACGGCCAACTAGTCCTCAACCAGAATGTAAACTCCCTGAGGGCAGGCCTACACCTCATTCTCTCTTCCTCTGTGGCCTCCACTTCCTGGCTCCTACCCCAGCTCCCTCCTGAGCCCAGTCTGCGAAGGTCACAGCACACTCAGGCTGTGCCAGGGCCTGTGAGATGGGCTCAGTCCATGTCCTCTTGCCCCACAGGACCTGCAGATCCAGATGGACGAGGACGCCAGGCAGCACGAGGAGCTGCGGGAACAATACAACCTGCAGGAGCGGCGCCTGAGCCTGCTGCAGACGGAGCTGGAGGAGGTGCGCTCAGGCCTGGAGGGCAGCGAGCGCTCCCGCAAGCTGCTGGAACAGGAGGTGGTGGAGATCACAGAGCGGCACAACGAGGTCAACATCCAGGTAGGATGGTGTGTCCCTGGGAAGTGCCATGTGGATTCACACTCAGGATGGTGCCCAAACCTTGTGGGCTCTCCTCAAAACTAAGAGGCAGCTGGTGTCCCCACTCATCAAGTCCTCAGTACTCATCTGCAGAGTTTTTTTTTATTGTGGTAAAAAATCCGTAACACAAAATGTTCCATCTTAGCCGTTTTTCAGTGCACAGCATGGTGTGTTAACGACATGCGGAATTTTTAAAGACAGACTCTCAGACTCTCCCCTGAAGATGCTCATCCAGTGGATCTAGGGTGGGAACCCAGAAATCTAAACTTTGAGAAACTCCTCAGAAGATTCTGATGATTTATCCAATTTTAAGGAACCCCAGTGTTGTGGAGGCAAGAACTTTAGAACTGGAAGGGATCTGGAATATTCCAAAGTCTGACATTCATTTTACTAATGAAAAACCATTGCCCAGAGAGTTGAGTGGCTTATCCACAGTCAACACTGGCGACCCCTGTCTGCTACTAGTGGTGACACTGCCTATGGCTCACAGTGCTGTCCTTCACCAGCATGGCGTAATCCTTACTCATCATCTCATGTGAATTCACCAAAAGAAAAAATGTGCATGGGACATATAGGGATTGAAATCCCATTTAGAGAGAAGAACCCCAAAGCCTAGAGGGTAAGGAATTTACCCACATAGGTGGAAGGACCCGACCTTGAACATGGGTTTTCCCAGCTCTGACTTTAGGATTGTTCTATGCTGCCATCCTCCCCAGGTCTAAATGATGTTATTCCTGGGCTCCTCGTGATGCAAGTTCTGCTCTAAAACCCAGAGAAGAATACAAGGGAGAGACCCTCCCCCTGAGCTGGGACTCAGGGCCATTTTCTGCTGGGAATGGGGGGCGGTCTGGCAAGCATGTGTGGAAGAGGATCGTTTTCTTTCCTGGACACAGCAGGGCTGTGCAGACTCCTGGCTCACAGCGATGTCCTCACCTCTTCCTCCAGAACCAAAGCCTCCTGGTGGTTAAGCGCAAGCTGGAGTCAGATGTCCAGCGCATCTCCAACGAGCACGAGGAGCTCATCAGTGAGTTCCGCTCTGCTGACGAGAGGGCCAAGAAAGCCATGACTGACGTAAGTGCTGGGCTGCCTGCTGCTGCTGGGCCAGGCTGCCCGCTGAGGACCAGGCTTCCCCAGGCAGGGCGGGCCCACGCTCCCCTCATGAGTCACTATGGAGTCCCGGCACCCTGCAGTGGGGATATGGTCTCTGCTCTGAGGCGTCTAGAGTCTTTTCTGAAAAGCCAAACACATGAAAGTAAGGAAACACATGATCATGTGTGAAATTAGAGTGTGTGACCTGAGGGCATATAGCAAAGGCGCCGTCTCTGTGGGCTCACCTGAGCAGGAGGAGCATCAAACCAGCCTTGATGGGAGGGTTCGTGAAAGGAAAATGGGTGCTATGCCCAGGGGCACAGGGGTGGATGCTGGCAAGATGTGCCCCAAATGTTTTCGCCCCACTGTCACTTTGGGTGCTCACACCAGTCTTGAGTGGTGGATGCATATTGTAATTCTATTCTTAATTTTTTGAGGAACCTCCACACTGCCTTCCATAGTGTCTGTACCAGTTTACATTCCCACCAACAGTGTATGAGGGTTCCTTTTTCTCACAGCTTCTCTAACATTTGTGATTATTTGTCCTGTGGATAATAGCCATTCTAACAGGTGTGAGGTGGTAGCTCATTGTGGTTTTGATTTTCATTTTCCTAACAGCTAGTGAAGTTGAGCATTTTTTCACATATCTGTTGGCCATTTGTATGTCTTTCTGGGAGGTGTGTCTGTTCAGATCCTCTGCCCATTTTTTTTAATTGGATTTTTTGTTGTTGTTGAGTTGTAGGAGTTCTTTATGTATTTTGGATATTAGCCCCAATATCAGAGTATTGTTTGCAAACATCTTCTCCCATTCGGTTGGTTGCCTCTTTGTTTTTTTACCCATTCATTCTTATATTCATTCCACAAATATTCATGGAGGCCTACTGTGTGCAGCATGGTGAGTCTATGCTCTCGGAACCCAGCACCAATAAGACCAACAATATTCCTGAGCTCCTGCCATTTCAGTCAAGTGCGAGGAGCCTGATAAGAAACGCTGTGTTTCTTCAGCCCTAAAGTGGGATACATAAATCCTTCTCCTGGGTATCTACCCAAAAAATCTCAAAACATTTATCTGTAAAGATATATGTACCCCGATGTTCATTGCAGCATTATTTATGGTGGCCAAGACATGGAAAACACCAAAGTGTCCTTTGATAGATGAATGGATAAAGATAATATAGTATATATACACAATGGAATATCATTCAGCCATAAGAAAAGATGAAATACTGCCATTTGTGACAACATGGACGGATCTTGAGATTATCATGCTAAGTGAAATAAGTCAGACAGAAAAAGTGAAGAACCATATGACTTTGCTCATATGAAGTATATAAAACTGAAAGCAACAAATGAACAAGACAAACAAAGAAAGAAACAAACACTCATAGACACAGACGATAGTCTAGTGGTTACCAGAGAGGAAGTAGAGAGAGGGCGGTGGTAAAAGGGGTCAAATATATGGTGATGGAAGGAAAACTGACTCTGGGTGGTGAACACACAATGTGATAGATGATGTAATACAGAACTGTACGCCTGAAACCTATATAGTTTTACTAACCATTGTTACCCCAACAAATTTAATTTTTTTAAAAAGCGAAAACAAAGAATAAGTAAGTAAAACAACTTGCTAAAGGCAGGAGGCAGGCCTTTGTCTTCCTGGCCAGACCTGTGATTTTCCCATCCTCTGTGCTGTGCCCCTCTTGGAGGACACAACACAGAGTTTGGCTGGAGAGCACCAGGCTGGCAGACTCCACAGGATGGGGAGGACTGGTTGTGAGTACATGAGCCTGCCTCCTCCCCTTTCACTAAAGGGACACGGGAGTGGGGGGCCCCCTCCCACAAACCCCAGTAGCATGGCAGTGAGGTTCCTCTCATCAACCACTTGGTTTCCCAGAGACTGGGAGACACGGTTCCTCGTCTCTCAAATGCACCATGAGCCTGGATGGGACCCAGCTCCAGCTCATGCTCTTCTCACTTCCCACAGGCCGCCCGAATGGCGGAAGAGCTCCGGCAAGAGCAGGACCACTGCATGCACCTGGAGAAAATCAAGAAGAACTACGAGATCACCATCAAAGACTTGCAGGCCAAGATGGAGGAGGCTGAGCAGCTGGCTCTGAAAGGAGGGAAGCGCACGATCATGAAGCTGGAATCCAGGGTGAGGACAACACTGAGCTGAGCCCGGAGAGAAAAGGGAGACATGGCCAGGCCCAGGGGGAAGAGCGGGTTCTTCTCCCAAAACTCATGCCCAGCATTTGATGAGGAATGGGGTTCTTCTGCTACTACTAGAAAAGGAAAGGAAATTAGACAACAGCTCTAATTGACTTGTATAAAGGCCTCCTCTCCGCCTCCTCCCCCTGTCATCTTTCCCCCAGGATGTCCTTAGCCCCCAAGCAGAGCAGTTGCCAATATTCTTCCAGTGTCTTTGTTCGTAGTCTCGATTTCCAACATTAGTCCTTTCTTACTACTTACTTAAAACAAGCCTTAGTCTTTACCTCATGGAATGTCGGAGCTGGAAGGGCCCAGGTCACCTTATCTAACCCCTGCCTCCCCCACTGAGGCTCAGGAAACGTGACCAGCTGAGAACCACAGCAGGGCCTCCGAAAGGCAGAGCCTACCTGACCCTTCCGTGCAGGGCTCACCTGCTCACCTCTGGGTCGGAGGTAACCACCGTAGCCATGACACCCATGCCCAAGCCCACTGAGCTCTGAAGTTCAAAACCATATATTCCTTCAGCTGCATTCCTCTCTTCCTTCCTCAGATCAAGGAACTAGAGACAGAGCTGGACGGCGAGCAGAAACAGCATGTGGAGACGGTCAAGACGCTGCGGAAGAATGAGCGCCGCCTTAAGGAGCTGGTGTTCCAGACAGAGGAGGACCACAAGACCAACCAGCGCATGCAGGAGCTGGTGGAGAAGCTGCAGAACAAGCTGAAGGTCTACAAGCGGCAGATCGATGAGGCGGTGGGTACTCGCCACGAGTCCCTAATTCTCCCTCCCTTTCCAGCCTGGGTCTCCAGCCTTGATTATAATTCACCCCAGGGAAGGAACCACGTATCAGTCAAAAGACAATTCCTATGAGGCTCATGTCCATGGCATTTCATCCTCGCTATCTGTAGGAAGTGGACTGGACACTGGTGACAAGAGCATGTCAAAAAACAAAACTATCCTCTAAGAACGTCCGTGCTTACTGAAGTGCCCACTGCAGAGTGTGCTCTAAAACCAGGGAGGTCTTAGCTCCTCTGTCCTGCTCCACTTTCCCTGTGGCCTCTGCCAGGACAACTTCTCCCTCCTGGTCATACTGTTAAACACCAGGTCCCACCCTTATTTGATCCTCCTGATGCCCAGTAGGAAAGCTGATAGTCTTAGTGCATTTCACAGGCGAGGAAACAGCCCAGAGTGGGGCGGGTATTTATGTTATATTAGTAAATGTTAAAGTCAATGTCAAATGGTTAGCAAAAGGTGCCTTCAAGTCTCAACCCTACACCACACACCCACCTACCACACCACCCAGGACATAGATATTTGACTCTGCTGTTTGCTGCCAATTCTGGGGCCACCACAATGAATCCATCAGCCATCCATGCATCCAATGCTCTTCCCAAAAGGCTCGCTAAAGACCAGGTGTACAATACATATGGTCTAAACAAAACAATGCTACAGTTCTACTGGGAAAACGAGGGGATGGGAAACGTGTGGTGGGGGCTGGGCAAAGCCCTAAATCCACATCTTCCACAGTGGAGACACCAACAACTAATGCCTAAAACCACAAATTCTAGAAGCAATGACAGAGCACATTTTATTTAGAAATATGGATGTCAAGGCCAAAAATAATCAGTTAAAATTGTTGAAGGCGGTTGTCTGTAGTGAGCTGGAGGGTGTCCCCGACCCGGGACTGCTATGTTTTTTAACAAGCCTTATAGAACAACTGTACTCTCAGATGTCCATGCAGAACCTATAACAAAGCACATTTCACCAGAACAAACCGGGTTCACAGCCGATTTCCACCCTGTTTGTCACAGGAGGAGCAGGCCAACCAGACCTTGGCTCGCTACAGGAAGACGGTGCATGAGCTAGATGACGCTGAGGAGAGGGCCGGCATGGCGGAGACTGCCCTGAACAAGCTGCGCACCAGACACCGTGTGGCCGGCAAAGGCATCACCTCTGTGGAGATCATCCAGGTGTCCAAGACAGGCTCCTCCAAAACCCTCTCTGAGGAGTGAGGTTCTGTGTCCCAGTCCGCAGCCGGTACGTGTGGATTCCTCTCTCGACGACCATGCTCTAAGTTCACCTTCCCTCACCTCTGTGCTTCCTAGCTTCCAGTCTGCCATGCCCTTATCCCAGGCAATGGGAGCCCCACAGCTTCCCCTGTCTCCTCAGCTGCAACGCTCCCTCTCTAGAGTCCCAAAGCTCTGGGGTATCACAGGTGCTGGTGGTCATGATGCTTCCCCATCTGAGGGGAAGCTCGTTGAAGGCAAGTTCCATGTCTGGTGGCACTCGACACTAGGCCTGGCAGATCGGTGCTAAGTACACACTTGTTTTCACTAGAGAACCATGGGGCATTTGCAAGCTTATAAGCAGTGTGTATTTAGGACACAATATCATTATTCCTGAGATTTCATCAATACGAGTAGAATTTAGGGTTCTGACATCAAGGAAATAATAATAATTGCAGCTATCATTTCCTGAGCGTTGAGTGCAGGTGGGATTTTAGGGGGACATTTTAAAACAGTCCTTTCTTATTTTCCTTAATTCAGACCCAATTAAAAAGAATACAGGAGACAAATACCTAAGTCAAAATGCTGGTTTTATTGTGCTATGATTGTAATCAGTGTCCATCATGGGCATCCTTGTACTTCACCCCAGAATTAGAGGTACCTGCAGAACTGAACAACCAGAGCCCTGCTCTCTGGGGCGCAGCCTCTACTCCGAGGGGAGGAATGACTAGGACTTACCAACCCTGCAGGTAGATCCATAAGGAGAGATCAGATGGGGCTCATCCCTGCCTTCCTGGTTACTTCTTCTAAACACAGGATGCATTATTCCTCTTCCCATGAGAGGAGCAAGGGCAGGGTGAGGAGAAAGGCAGGGACCCTTCTGGAGCAGTGGTCCCCAAAACTTCACCTGGGAAGTTGTTAGAAATGCAAATTCTTAGGCTTCAATTCAGACCTACTGAATTAGAAGCTCTGGAGGTAGGCTTGGCATCTGTGGTTTAACCAGCCCTCCAGGTAGTTCAGATGTATGATCAAGTTTGAGAACCAATGCTACAGCAGACGTCGACCCTTATAAATACAAAGCCAGGGAACAGAGGTTTCTCCTGCTTTTGCAAGAGCCAGGCTCATGGTATATGTTTCTCACTATCTTATTTATCCTATGAAGTAGGTATAAAGATCTCTGTCAGGTCAGGAAAATAAGCTCTGAGAGTGTGACTTACCCATGGTCATCCAAGCGCTGTGCTATGGACAGGCAAGCTGTCTTATTACTGTGAAGATTGAAAAGGCTGCCCTCTGTTTAGGATTAATCAGGACAACTCAAGATCAAGGACTTGGTTTAGGTTGGGAGGGGCAGGGGGCTGGAGTCCTGGTGCTGAGGTGCTGATGTTCGACTTCCACGATTCCGGGAATTTTTCTGGCCTCATGTTCAAACATCTGGTTGAATCAGCCCTCAGTGAGGGTAAGGTTCCTCACTCACTTATAGCTGTCTCTCAGGACTGGGTCAACTGGGATTTTTAGCCAAAAGTGATAACCCCATTGACATGTGAATTCAAGCTGAGCCTTTTCTTACCATTTACTTACTGAGGAAACAAAAAGTAGGACACAGAATCTTTCTCTTAATTCCTTAACTCTTAAATAATGGTTAGCTCAGGGAGTTAAGGAAACCAGAGGCTTGACTCTGGGTGAGTCCTACGATTAATGTGTAACCATCTCCTTTCAGGGCAAAAACCTGAAAAGAGTCGCTTCTGTTAAGCTCTCACCTTGGCAGGGGTTACTCATGAGGCTTCCCGCGCTACCCAGACTCGGGAAGCATTTCAGCTCCTTCCACCTCCCAGCCTCTAAGAGGCTTAGCTTCTAGGATTAGACACCCTGTAAAGCAGATCCCCTGCCCTGGTTTGGTGACTATTTATTCCTGGGGTCTGCTGGTTCTGGTTCAATAGCTCTCGCTCCACACCACTGGGCTTCAGTCCTGCCAATGGCATGCAGAGGTCATGAGGCTGGGGCCCCTGGGGGCTGCTCTCCAGGTCTTGACCCATCCTCACGCTCTTATCCCATTTCCCCTTGTTGGTCACAAGGCCAGATATGCTACCAGTAGCCATGAGATGTCTTAAGTGAACTAGTATGCATACATGGGTCAGCACTGAGTCAAGACCCCACAGAGTTTAGTTCTCCAAAGTGGCCTTTTGTTCAGTCCCACAAATATTGATCAAGCTCTGGATATGGGCTACACCTGTACTCTGGGATACAGAGATGAGTAAGAAAGAACATCCTGCATGTGGAGCTCAGAATCTGGTGGAGAGGTAGATGCAGACACCAATTGCTACAAGGCTGTGAACAGATGTTCTGTGATGTGGCGTTTACCTCTCATGGGAAAGAATCACAGAGGAGTAGCTGCTTCAACCTGAGGCGGCTGGGTGGAGCAGCTGCACAGAGGACGTGACCTGGACAAGAGTCCAGAGCAGTACCACTCAGCGGGTGGTACCCACTTGCTACCTGCCTAAGACAACAGAAGTACAGAGACTAAGAGGAAGTTTCTAGAAATGTTTATAGCAATTGACATTGCATGACCTCCATGGATATGATCACCGTATTTTATAAAAGTATTAGTCTCTGATATTAATTAAATGAAAATGAAATAAAAAATTAATGGAAATTAAAAAGAATAAAATTGATCCCTCACCAGGTAGAGAAGGAAAAAAGGGAATTCCAGGTAGAAGGCCTAACACATACAAAAGTTACAGAGGTGGGATTCACACAAGGGTGCAGCAAGAGTGGAGAAGAGGGGCTCAGGATAAGCGAGAGTGACGGACAGGGTGGGAAACGAAGCTGGCGGGATGGATAGGCATGGGGTAGGGCCCTGTTGGGTGGAAGTATTCCAGACTCTCCACAAGGAAGTCTTGTTTCTTTTAAAATGCACTTGTGGGATGTGATGAGCAGTAGCTTTTCTTTCTTGGGAAGATACATCACAACAGCCAAACAAGACTCTCGGCCCCTCACACGACACCACAGGCGGGTGCTCGGTGAGCACTGCATCCCCCAGGATCGCACACTGGCCTCTCAATGGCCTGTGAAGTTCAGACCTACTCGGGCCTGCCAAGCCCAAAGGTTTCTCTACATGCTCACAACCTCACACACAGTGAGCCAGGTCTGACCCAGTGGTGTCCCTCAGGAGGGAAGAAGCCCGTGCAGAAGCAGCAGCATGCCGGGTGCTGTCTTTCCAACAAACAAGAAGAGGGCAAAGGTGTCAGAACTCCCAGCTTTAGCCCACAAGGATTTTCTCACTCTCTCTCTATCTCTCTCTCTCATCTTCTAGGGTGATTACAGATCTCAACAACATACCTCTGAGAAGAAAAATATATCAAAATGGAAAACTGGGTCTATCCGAAGAGTGTTTACTATGCAAAGTGCAAGCCAGAAAAAGACAGGTGCTGAAGAGTAAAGATAGCTGTGGGGGGAAAATGGGTTTGGGAATGTAAATCTCCAACCATCAGAGGAATTACAAATCAGCATGGCTTCTCTGAGACTGTGTCAAGCTGTGTAAGCATTCGGATAACAGTAGCAGTTGGTTTGTTTTAGTTGAGATCTTACATGTTCATGTCAAGGACGGAATATGTAATGTCTGTGTGACCCGGCTGTTTGTTCTCTAGAAATAATTCCTCACGTGGACAATTTTAAGCCTTGTCCCAATGCAATTTAAATAAAATGAACATGAAAAATGTACCAACTGGAGATTGTTTTTAAGTGATGAAATTTTATTTTCCTAAGACTTCCAAATCCCAAGGCAATTTTTACAATATACCAGAGTACTGTTACATCCGAATATACTTCACGGGCTTGTTTCTATTGGAAACCATGAAAACTGTGAGTCTTGGTGAGGTTCTTTGCAAATTTTGAAAGGGTATATCAGCGATATAAAGACAATCTTGGTTTTATAAAGCTCAGGAAGTTATGAATCCCCTGAAGGGATGTTAAGATCCACCCAGGCTAACAATCCACAAGGCCTCCAAGTGACCTACCTCAGAGACTTCCACAGTATTTAGACATGGGCAGGGCAGCTCCATGCAGGCAGACAGTTTTGTGTTTTTTACTCACTGCTGCATCCTCAGCAACTAGAGAGTGCCAGGCCTGAAGTAGGCACACGGTACCTATGTGTAAAATGAATGAAGGAGAATGAGCTGCCTCCCAAGGTAGTCCTTCTAGAAAGTTCTTCCTGAAATCAAGCTGAGACCTGTCCCTGGTGGTATCCACTTGCTAACCCTGGTTTTGATACCCAGGGCCCTGCAGAACAACCTTGATGGAAGACAGTTCTCATGGTCACTTCAGGTTTTCTCTTCTCCAGACTGAGTATTTCAGGGTTGTTCAACCTTTCCAAGTGTGGCAGGGTTTCCACTGTCACCGTCTAACACTCCTCAATCCTGTTCCTTTCCTCACTTCCTTAGTTTTCAGAGTGTAGGGGTGGACAGGGCAGCACTATGAGGGCTCCTTGCCCGTTTACCACCCTCAGAACACACCTTTCTTCAGCTCTCTAGAAATGGTGTCTTCCCTTTGACTATTAGCACTCTGACCACTCTCCAATCCATTGGCAGACAGAAATCATTGGGCTGACAGAGGAAGAAGGGGAGAGTCATATTCCATTGGTGGATCCCTCTCCATCTTTACATGGGCCCACATCTCCCTTCTCATGGTTCTAAACTTGGCTGTCTCTAGGCAGCTCCAGAGGTTGGAACCTTGTCTGGTTTCTTTGTGCAAATGGATCAAATGTGAAGACACTGCCCTCTGGTGGTATGGTCTCCAACTGCTGTGTGTGAATTTCCTGGGAGACACCAAATCACAGAATTTTAGAATTATATGAGAATTTTAGGGCTCGAAGGGACATTCAGAGGGTGTCCAGTCCAACTCTCAACCAATTGGGGATTCTCCTCCATAACATCCCTGAGAAAAATGGTAATTCAACTTGTACCCAAACCCTTCCAGTGAAAAAAAGGCATTCCATTGCAGTTTTGACAATCATGGTTCAAAAGTCCCAAATAATATTGAACCAGAATATGTCTCCCTATATTTTGATCTAGTATTCACAACTGTAATTACATAAAATAAGTCTAATTCTTATACTTGGAAGTCAGACAGATATGGGTTCTTCTTTCCTAACAGTATGACCTTGGGCAATTTAACTTATCTCAACTATTAAATGAGAAATAACAGCATCTGCCTCAAAGGAATGTGAAGTTTAAACAATTTAACTCAGCCTAGAGCCTATTGTGCATGACACCTGGACTCTTGCCAAGATTCTTCTAGCATTCTATAGGATTTCAACATTTGAGCTTTTGCTGGAGAAATGCAAGGGGCTTTCCATGAGGTTTGAGACCTCATCATTGTTTCCTGAATATTCCACCCTGTAGTCTCCCCATACTCAGAGAATTCCAGAGAAGCTCCTCACTTTGCAGGGAGTGTGGGGGGACAGCTCAGTGACTTGCCCAAGACCATTCAGTTAATGGCAGAGCTACAAAGTCTTTGTAGCATGAGATGTGAGATGAGGTGGTTTCTAATCCAGTATTTATAAGAAAATGGACTTCACTTAGTCACATATGCTTGTTTCACCTAAGGACATGTAATTTCAGAATAGTGTCAAGGCCTAAAATGATATAAGCTACAGCCTTGCAAAAAAAAACATTAGTTTGTATCCACAATAATTGAAATCAGGGTACTGGGACTGTGTTCTACAGTGTAAATGGAGCAAAGGCAGTTTAAATGGTTTTGCTAAATGTTTGGGCTAGCTTCAAGGCTGCTAAACTTTGTATCACTGACGGTATTAACTGTATTTCCTTATTTCAACAGCTTTCAGATACAGACTAACCAATCCGGAGCCCATACGCTAAACCACCTCCTCTCTCTAGCTCTTATACTCCAGGAGGCAATATTCCCCCGCCTTTTCACCCAGAGCCAGGTACCAGACAACAAGGGACAGCCCCTATGCCCCAGAGCCCACTGAAATTATTCAAACTAGCCAATCCTAACCTGCTTACCTTGCCTCGCCCATTCCTTCCCACAAAAATCACGCCCATGCTTCCCCACTCCTTCAGCCTCTTAACCAACCCTGTGCTTCCCCACATGGCTCTCATGGCATGCCATGCTGTGCCTCCTGCTTCTAGGTGTGTGTCTGTGAGTATAACAACTTCTTTCTTTGTGACAATAATTTCCAGGTCTTACCACACTCAATTAAAACAAATCCCAAGTATATTTAAAAACACCAATTATCTTCCTCCTCCTTTCATATATGAACCAATCCTGGGGGTCCTTGTAGGGAACCCAGCAGGTTCTGGGTCTTCCCCATAGAGCACACCTTTAAGTGTTTCCAGAAATCACGAAATCATCACAAAGACCCCTGACCCTTCTACCCACAAGCTACCAGGAATTGGGGCTGCAGATATGTTGTGAAAAGGCCAATCTTGAGTTATAGTAGAATCACAAGACTGCAGGGGAACCTACTGGCTATTATCAGGGGCTATTCTTTCCTCTACTTACTAAACCCTGGCTAGGGTAATGAAAAATGTATCCTGTGGCTTTAGAGCAGTAATTCCATAAAACTTTTCTCTACAGTCACTTAAAAAAGCAATTTTTAAATACAGGCACAAAATAGTAACCAGACATGTAGACCAAGGGGAAAATTGTCGTGTGGGATGGCCTGCGGGGTCTCTGCTCCCGCTCCCCACATAAGAATGCAGGATGTGGTGAAGCCAAAAAGGAACACCCACGGAGCCATAAGTAGGGGAGTCATAGCACTATGGTCTCACTGGAGGCTGGGTTCACACGCCATGCGACCTGCTGTCCGCTTTGCTGCCAACCTGCCAACCTGCCAACCGACCAACTCTCCTCAACTCTCCTCGACTCCCCAACGTAGCCGCGGCAGTTATATTAGTGGCCAATGGCTCAATGGTTACAGCTGACGGCCAACTAGCCACAGCTGACGGCTATCTACTACCCGAGCCAGCACCTTTCCACGTGAGGCCGAGAGCCTGGAAACTGCTCTCTGGGGCTCTGTCCCCACAATTGTATTATTAGGTTTAGGGATTAGGAAGGCTACGGTGCAGGGGTGGGGGGGGTGGGGAGGGTAGATACAGGATGCTACAGGAGAGTCACTCAACCCAGTCTTGGGAGATAAAGGAAGGTGTTCCAAAGGAAAACATGTCTTGCTGAAGGCTAAGGATGAGTAGGAGTTAGGCATAAAGGGGAGGGGGAGGGAGAGCATACTGGAACGGAAGAAGGGAGTAAGAAGACCAGCTAAGAGCGTGCTTAGTGGCAAGTAGCAGCACATGAGCCAACAGTGGCACAAGCAATAGAGACATTTAATGACTTTACACACCAACCCCTTCAGTCACAGATGGTTTCAGAATTAGTGCAATGGGAAGGACCCAGGTCTTCACTTTTCCACACTGCTTTACCCTTGGGTCTAGACGTCAAGATAGTTGCCACAACTGTAACCGTATCTTCCCATAATCATGTTCAAGAGAGGAAAAAAATAAAGACTTCCTCACCATCCTTTATATCAGGGGGCATGTTTTTTCCCAGAAGCTCCCTAAGAGACTTCTTCTTGAGTCCCGATAGCAGGAATGAGTCACATACCCATCTGTAAACCAATTAGCAGCAAGTGGCAATGGGATTGCCACATAAAACATGGGCCAATTGTGGCTCATTTCCTGAACCAGGGAAGGACCTGCTTCCCCAAGGGCCGCCAAGGTGGGAAAGGCAATACATGGATAGCCAGAGTGCACACAGAGGACACGGTGAGAGACGAAGGTGGCAGAATATGAGACCCTGATGACTTGTTATGGAGCATGAACTTCATTCAGCGGGTAAGGGAGGTTTGTCATGATTCAATTCAGGTTACGCATTTTGCACTCACTGCATAACACCAGAAGACACATGATGCCAATCTGTGGCTTTATTTGTGATGTTAACTTTAATCACTCAATTAAGGTGGTGTCCATCCAGTTGAAGACCATCCTATAAAATAATTTGGTGTGAGCTCTTTAAGACTGTAAATATGAAAGGCAAACAAAAAAAAGACTGAGAAACTATTTCAGATTAGACGAAAGAAACATGACAACTAAATGCAACAAATGGTCTTGGACTGGCTCTGGGATCAAGAAAAAAAGTTGCTATAAAGGACATTATTGGAACAACGGGTGAAATTTGAACATGAACTTATAATAAATGTGTAATTATGTATTCTATAATTAAGTTTTTGAAATCCATTATTATAATACTAAATGATAACATTGAATTAATGTTAAATGTCCTGAATTTGATCATTGTGCTATGGCTATGTAAGAGAAGATCCTTGTTCATCCGAGCTACATAGTGAAGTATTTAGGGGTGAAGAGGCATGATGTCTATGACTTTCAAATGGTTCACCAAATAATAATAATAACCATTGCTATCATTACTTATATATATACATATATGTTACATATACGTATCTATACATATACATTACGTGTATGTATGTACGTATACATATATATATATATATATATATATATATATATATATATATATGAAAGATAAAGCAAATGTGACAAAATGTTAACTGGTGAATCTACGTAAATAGGTATATTGATATTCTTTATACTATTCTTGCAACTTTCCTGTAAGTTTGAAAGCTTTTCTGGGTAAAAACAATAACTAGGTGATAGACATGATATGACATGGTTTTTGAACTTCTATTCTTTAAAAGACATTAACAGAATGAATGAAGAGAAGCCACAGACTGGGCAAAAAACAACTGGGGAGTACAGGCATACCTCAGAGATACTGCAGGCTTGGTTCTAGACCACCACTATAAAGTGAATATTGCAATAAAGCAATTCACACGATTTTTTTTGGTTTTCCAAGGGCATATAAAAGTTATACTTACACTATACTGTAATCTATTAAGTATGCAATAGCATTGTCTAAAATATGTGTATACCTTCATTAAAAAATACTTTATTGTTAAAAAAAAAATGCTAACCATTATCTGAGTCTTCAGCATGTCATAATCTTTTTGCTGGTGTTGGGCCTTGCCTCAATGTTGATAAAAATGCAGTATCTGGAAAGTGAAATAAAACAAAGTGCAGTAAAATGAGGTATGCCTGTGATAAAGCATAACAATCAACTTGGTACATTTATGTTCAAATAACAATTGCCACAATTTATAGAGTGCTTTTACTGTGCCAAGAACTGTCAAGCACTGTATTTACATTGTCTATTTTAATCTTCAGAACAACCCTAAGAGGCAGGAACTATTATCTTCATTTGACAGATAAACTTAGAGAAGTTAACTGACTTTGCCCAAAATCAGTAAGCTAGAGTCAGAATTTGAACCCAGTTCTGTTTGTTTCCAAAGTCAATGAACTCTCTTAAGCTCTCTATCACACTACCTTTTTATTAAAATAATCTAAGATTGCATAACAGCACAGAGAAATGTGTTAGAAACAAAACGTGTAAGAAGTGGCCCTAGCCCCCAGATTTACAGGCTAGTGGACTACAGATTTCACTTATCAAATTAGGAAAACAATACGTGGTACTCATAAGTATGCTTGTGTGCTTGTCTTGTAAGTACGGTGTTTGTGATAGTATGCTACTGATACACCATCTAAGACTATCTTATGTCCCTAGATACCCCTAAACTGGTCTCATCCCTGTGTGATGGAAATGAACTGGGTGAGAGGCCTAGAGTGGAAAAATCTGTGTGCATTTTTCAGTCCCTCTGGCACTGAGTACAAGACCTCTCCTATAGGAAACTCCCTCCTTGAAACCATACCACAGCAATAAGGGCAACATCTAAAGCACAATAATTACTAAATATTAATACAGTATGCATTTATGCTTTTGTCCTTTTATTTAATTATAGTTTTTAGGGGCATTGATTCAATAATATTTCCAACAATTTGTGTGATGAGTAGGTGGCAGGCATTAACCCATGAAAGAGACAAAAATGAGGACAGATTGGCCGTAAATGTTCACTGTTATTCAGCTGGTGGCACGAACAAGAAACAATCATCTTACTCCTCACATTCCCGATACTAAATCAAAGCTCTTCTAAGCAGAAGGAATTTCTTGGGCTTTTGCAAACGTGTAATCTTTCCAACCTATGATTGGTTATATTCTGATGTGTCTATACAAGACCCTGCCTCCGTTTACAACTGGTGGTAACTTCTGTGTTCTTTGAAAGCCCAGACTATTTCTTTCATTCACTCAGTTTCATTCAACAAACATTAACTAAGTCCTTCCTGGTTCAAGGCATTGTGCATTCCCTTGTATATAAAATTATTTGTGAACTGATCTTATCCTAGTCTCTAAGTATCTCGAAGACAGAGGGGTTTTACCCAACTCTTTTGTGCACTGCATGAAATGCTTAACACAATACTTGGCACTTGGTGAGTACTAAGTATCTGAGGACTTGAAGCTTGACCAAATTTCAATTCAATCCTATTCCAATTTTAATCAAATCAATAAAACCAACAAAATCATTAAATGGTAGTATCCAACGCTTCTCTTCCTCCAATTTCCCATTTCTAAGTACCACCTTCCCTGGAACTAATTTTTTAAAAGGCAGAGTCTTCATTTTGGATACTAGATCAGTGTCATTACACAAGTATAAAAACAAACACCAAAAATAACTCACCCTCCTTGGGACTCCAATGGCTCTTATACAAGGGCATGATGGGAAAATGGGAAATGCTCTGCCTTAGGCATCAAGAGGCCAGCCCTGCCATTGACTGATATCAAAACCTTCAAGTCTCAAAATCCTCTGGGCCTGTTTCCTCAGTTACAGAATAAGGTGGTTTCACTTAAAGAGCCCCTTTAGAACTAAGGTTCTACCATTGGGATTGACAAGGTAACAACGAAGACAGTTCCGTGGTCTAGAGCTCTGGTCTAGCTCTGTGTGCTTGAGGTTGTGCTTTCTGGGGGTCTGAAAAAGGAAACTAACTCTGACATTTCAAAGGTATGTTATCCCAGATGCATAAGAACAATGGACACGGCTCACTTAAGATAAAGATTGACCTTTGCTAAGGAAGCTATAGGCCTGGAACAACCTACGATCATGTTATGAATTTATGATCAGACTTTCTGTCACTGAGCTGAGGAGGCCTGCCAAGCAGCCTCCTAAGCGTGTCCTGTTTCCTACGTCGCCCCTTTTCATTCATACGTAGAAAATGCATTACACAGCAAGAACTGTCTTCGTGTGTGTTTGGAAGGGGGGAGGTATTTGCTTCATTCCCCCAACTCTTCCGTCCCGTGGCACCATTTTGGTAGCAAGGAACAACTGATTCTGACCCGAAGAAGTGTCCAGAAGTTTCCTCAGAGAGGGCCTCAGAGACTTTCCACAGAGGAGACTGGCTATGCGGCGTCTCTCTGAAGGGAGAGAAACAGCCGTTCCCGGGCCCCTGTAGCTGGGAAGGTCCCAATTCTCGAAACGCATTTCCTGACAAAAGCACTTGAGAAACCGCCAAGGCTCCACACTTCGGTCCATAAGTCAGAGGGAATTTTCGAGGAAAGGAGTGCGTCGTCAACGCTGCTTCGCCACCACCTTCTAGCCGGTTTATAAAACCGCTTCCGAGGCGCCGCCCCAGCCGCTCGGCAAGACCCCTCCCCCGCCGCGCCCAGCCCGGCCCCGCCGCGCGCCGGAGCTGTGCGCCTGCGCGGACTGCCTGCTCGGCCGCACTGTGCAGGCGCCGCAAGCGTTTCCGGTATCTCAGCCACTCCCTCTGGGCTTTGGTCCGCCTCCCGCGCCCGTCGGAACCTGTTCGCGTCGACTGACCAGAGTCCGCGAATTCTCCGCTCCAAACCCGTCGGAACTGCCCCGACCCCAGGTAAGGGGCCGCAGGAGCGAGCTTCTGGCCCTGTGGGAGCCTCGCACCGGACTGGAACCCGCGGGGGCAATGAGGCGGGGGCTTAGGCCGCGGGGCCCGGAGTCTGAGGGCTGGCGGGTCTCCCTGCCCGGCCTCCGGGAGGGGGCGGGGGATCCCCGTTCTCCGTAGGACCCGCCGAGCTCCTGGATCCCCATACAGATCTTTTCTCTCAAAATTTTCGAGCTCCAAGCCTCTTCCAATGCCAGAATTAACAGCTCCTTCTCCTGCGCTTCCATAGCCCTATTTGCACCTCTATTGTGGCCATTTATCACAGTCTGTAAAACTGGTAAATGGAATAATCTCTCCCTAATCGGGCGTCGTGAGAGACCATTTCTTTCTTTAGCTTCTAGAATAGGTCCCTGCATACGGTGAGCGCTCGTAGAACATTTGGTTTCTGTCTAGGGCAGCCTTCAATCCTTCAGTGATTGGGGCTCTTATGTCCTAGAGGAAAACCTTCCCCCAAGTTCCTTAGGAGTCCGCCTCTCGAGTGCCCCCGTCCCCTAAGTCAAAATTGCACATATTGTGGAACCTTTGATGTAGCACCTTTCACATTTCAACTCTGCAGTGGGACCACCAAAATTCTAATCCCGGCAGCTCCACGTCGTTGGATGCCTGTGGCAAGATTGATTGATTGAGTCTCGCTTTCCTCATCTACAGTAAGAAGATTCTTAGGGCTTTTTAGAGACGCAAGTGAGTTTGTTTGCATAAATTGCTTAGAATAGTTCCTGGCCCAGCATAGGTGCTCAATAAATATTAGCTATTTTTACTGCTTCTGGACGTTATGTGCATTATCTATCTTCCCTTCCTCTCGGAAGCGCCTCCATTTCTCTCTTGAGGACCAGAAGAGTGTCAGATTGATTTGTTTCTGGCCCCAACCTGGTACTTACTACACTGCTGGAGACATAGTAGGCACTTATTAAATTGTAACTTGGACTCATCTGCTATAGTGCAGCTTTGGAACCTGCTTTTATCTACCTCAACTCATTGCCTGAATTACCTAAATTATCCTGGTTCTGTCCTCTTAATCAATTTCACCTAACCCTTTTGGTTTTATGTAGGCTCTGTATGTTCAGGTATATAAAAACAAAGGAGAGGATATCAGGAGGGTGTTTTTGCTGTTAGAGTGTCGGTGTGACTGGCTGTTTCCTATCAAAGCATTAAGAGAATTTCTGAGTTTAATTCATCTACTTACCACAATTTAAGGAGTGGATCATCTTGGAAAAATTAAAACTATTGCATGGAGGGAGAGTGGCAGTATTTCAATCTAGTTCATTAATCCTATGCTGAAACAAATTCTGCATAAAGAAGTTTAAAATGGTCTATTGATGAGGCTGGTACCTGGAATTGGAACCTGTCTCTGAACATTGTGGAGGGTGTGGTGACTTTGTTGGAGTACCTGGTATCGCTGGGTTGGGTAATGAGAGCAATTAGAAGCTGGATGAATCACAGTCTTGAAAACTGACCCTGAACAGGGAACTGAAATTCTCACTGTAGAAATACTTTCAGGCTCTAGGGCCAAGAATTTAAAGTATATGTAGATGTTTCCAAGTTCAGGGGATGCTAACTGGTATGTACTTTTTGCGATAGTTCAAAAGCCTTGGGTCAAAGGAAAAAAAGGAACTAACTTAGCCTCTATTTTGGGCTGTGCTTTGTACTACAACACTTTGATGTTATCTCATTTAATCCTCATACCAACAGCTTTGGGATGGGATGTCAGTAATATATCCATTTTGCAGATGAAAAAAATGAGATTTAGAGATATTGAATGACCTGCCAAGGGTCTCATAGCTAGTATGTGTCAAAGCCAGGTTCCCTTGGGCCCAGAGCCCATAGCTAACCAAACATCAGAATGACTGTACTCAGAGTGATAGGTAAAGAAAGGAGTTTGGGGTAATGGGAGTTCCTGGAATCATGCTCTACTATAAATTATCTCTCTTTCTCAATGCTGGACAATGAAAGGTCATCAGTAGAAACTTGTTAAATTTAATGACACCACCTTTTTTTTGTCCCTTTTTCTCCTCTCTACCTTCATTAAGACAAAAGTTTTCAGATTTCACTTAAATACTAATCACAGTTTAGAAATTATAATTATCACCCTATGACAGAAGGTATCTTTTTCTTGGTACAAAATTCAAGCTTTCACTGATATGTGGCATATAAACCAAAAACAACAAAAGAACAAGACAAACAAATGAGAAACAAAAACTCATAGACACAGACAATAGTTTAGTGGTTACCAGAGGGTAAGGGGGGTGGGGGGTGGGAGATGAGGGTAAGGGGGATCAAATATATGGCGATGGAAAGAGAACTGACTCTGGGTGGTGAACACGCAATGGGATTTATAGATGATGTAATACAGAATTGTACACCTGAAATCTATGTAATTTTACTAACAATTGTCACCCCAATAAATAAAAATTTAAAAAAAGACAAAAGAAAAAAAAATTCAAGCTATTCTTCATTCACTGAGTTTGATGAATACAGGTTGTGTTTACTGGGTGGCTTATAAATTTGACAAATACGAGTGCTCTCTTGGCCTACACACTTAAAATACCCACATGATTGTAAAAGAATTACAGGTCTGAGTGCATATCCAAATATGGAGTTGAATGATAACGAAATTAGAAATGCAATTTTAGAATTATACCATTGTGTAAATGTTTACCTCTTTTGAAGGCTTTGCTACAGTGCTTATAAAACAATTGAAGAATGAGAAAGCCTTTGTCTGCACCTGTTTTTGTTAACTGTGAAATATGTGCTTTTACTGAATATAGATTTCACATTAAATTGTTAATTTGCAGACCAATTTTGTTTCAGTTAACACATGAGCTTATAAAGTGTGGCTTTGAACTAAATTGCTTTTAATTAAGGAGATATTTGTGACACCACATGTTATTTTGAGTAACTGAGTAAAACCTGTTGTGATGGGTAAGCATCTGATATCAGAGATAAAGAGAGAATCATGCATTGAGTGTCTGAAAGTTTATTTAAAAAACAAATTAAGCAGTCTCATTTGAATTTATTTTTAAAATTTTTTAAATTTCCAATTACAGTCTTTTTCTTTATTTGTGAGTTGCCATTTGCTTTCTAGAACATGCAAAAGTAAAAAATTTAAGTGACCTAAATGTCTTCACCCTTAGAATAAAATGTGAAACACTGACATTTCACTTCCAGTTCAAGATATCAGGTGTTAAATTAAGGGTGCACTTATCTCTTTTTGACCTTTGGGTTCCTTTACAACAATTAGCAGAGACATTTCTTCTGCTTTCTACTGAGATTGACTTCTGCTTTGTCTGCTGAACTTTCATTGTTCACTTTACAACCTTCTGGTGACCCTTCCATTCATTTCCTACTTACATCAGGATTCCTGTCTCACATGTTAGTCTCAACCTTGTATGTAAGTGTATTGAAATTTCAGAGTGTTGTGAGAGTCCCTCTTAGAAATGATTAAATGGAGTGCTTGTTTGAAAAAATGTCTTATTTCAGGTAATGGTTGCTTCTTTAGTGGATCTAGATTTGGGTGCCTATAAAATAGAGAATTTTATTTGATTTTTAATTTAATGATGTTTCACGGATTCCTGCTTTTCAGTTAATTACAATAAAGAGCTTAAAGAGTAATAAAACAAACATTTGCATACTCTTTGCCTACATTCACCAGTTGTTAACATTTTGCCACATTTGCTCTTTATCTACTTGTTATACTAAAAGATTGAAAATAAGTTGCAGAAGACATCACATTTCACTCCTTAACACTTCATCATCTTTATCTCCTAAGACTTAGGACATTCTCTTACCTATGGGCAAACTATTATCATAGTTAAAAAATTAAAAATAATTCTGTATTGTTATGTAATATGTAGCCCAAATTCAAATTTTCCCTATTGTATGAAATACACCTTTTATGAATATTTTTAAAATATAGATACAATCAAGTTTCTGTATCAAATTTGATTTTCATAGCTCTTTTAATCTAGAACACTGCCCCCCTCCCATTGCCTTCTTCTAATAGTCCAGGCCAGTTGTTTTGTAGGATAGTACACATTCTGGTTTTAACTGTTATTTTTCCCTTTCATGTTCTTTAATTCCATGCCCCTTTATTCCCTCTACACTGTAAAATTAGTTCTGGATCATGATTGGATTTAGAGTAAAGATGTTTGACATTAATACTTCACAGCTATGTTGGCCATATTACGAGGTTTCTCCAGGATAGTCCTGTGACCTGTTGTCACAGCATAATTATTAATAGTGCCCCTTTTTGTTCTCTTAAAAGCATTCTGGTCTGAATGATAAATTAAGTGGTCACTATTTATAAGTGATGATGTACACCTCATGTTGCCTCCCGTCAGGAGGCCCATCAGATTACATTGTCCCACTATTTATGATACTAAGTTTTACCATTCGGTTAAGGTGGTTACTGCCAGATGTTTTTACTGTAAAGGCATGTTTTTCCCTTTGTAATTAGTAATCTACGGGATGGTCACTTGAGACTGTGTGAATATCCTGTACCCCAGCAATCTTTAACCCATGGTGTTAGAGTCTTTTGATGATCCTTGACAATACATTCGTGGTTACTGTACTAGCTGTACTTAAATGATTAAGTTTTAACATTGAGATTGCTTCTTTTTTAGTAGAAGAGTGTTTTATTTATCCCCAAACATTTCAAGATCCCCAGACAACTTAAATATTGGTTTCCTGCCATTTTAAATGCTTTTTTCTGTTTGCTCATTACAGCTTTCTATCCTTTGAAAACACTAAGAATAATGTCCCTGCATCAATTTTTACTAGAGCCAATCACCTGTCATGCCTGGAACAGGGATCGTACCCGTAAGTATGCTGTTAACTTTGCACCTTTATTTTGGTACCTTTGATCCTTTTATTTTTTCTTTTTTTATATAAGATTTTATTGGGAAAGGGGAACAGGACTTTATTGGGGAACAGTGTGTATTACCAGGACTTTATTTTTTTCTAAGTCCAGTTGTTGTCCTTTCAATCTTAGTTGTGGAGGGTGCTGTTCAGCTTCAAGTTGTTGTCCTTTCAGTCTTAGTTGTGGAGGGCGCAGCTCAGCTCCAGGTCCAGTTGCTGTTGCTAGTTGCAGGGGGCGCAGCCCACCATCCCTTGCAGGAGTCGAACCGGCAACCTTGTGGTTGAGAGGGCATGCTCCAACCAACTGAGCCATCCGGGAGGCAGCTCAGCTCAAGGTGCCGTGTTCAATCTTAGTTGCAGGGGGCGCTGCCCACCATCCCTTGCGGGACTCGAGGAATTAAACTGGCAACCTTGTGGTTGAGAGCCCACTGGCCCATGTGGGAATCGAACCGGCAGGCTTCAGAGTTAGGAGCATGGAGCTCTAACCGCCTGATCCACCAGGCCGGCCCAGTCCTTTTAGATTTAAGCACTTTTAGGGGTCACATATTTCACATTGTCACATGTGAAAAGGACAGCCATAGGTTCAGAAGGGAACTGGGTCAGTCCTTTGGTTTACAGATGCAGAAACTGCAGCCTAGTGGTCGCACATCAAGTGTACCTCAGAGCCATTGCTAGCACCCAAGCATTCTGGTTCCTTGTCCACTTCTTTTTCTGCAGTACCACTTGGAAGACAGTTCAAATCAGAGACATCTTTCATTGGCCCTAGGGACCCAGTGTCTGGAATGGTTATGCTGTAACACCACACTTATCCAGCATTTAGTCAGAATTCTAGAACCTACAGATAAGCTGTTTCAGAAAGTTTTTTTCCTGAGGTACTGAGCAGTACTAACGAGTATTCACTATGTTATTCATAACAAGTTTGAGTTTCTGGTTTTCTAGCTCCAACAAACTAGAAAGAAATGGAGAAGACTCTTAGAAGTAGACACAGTACCGCAAACAACGTGGCAGATAATAGGACAGGAGGAAGCAAAAAAAAAATCTAGAAACAGAAGTGTAGTGTTATGTCCATGAGTTACTTTAAAAAGTTGAATTATATTCACTATTTTTTTAAATAAGGTATAATTATATAGAACTAAGATAGTTCACATGACATAAAATTCATCCTTTTAAAGAATACAATTCTTTAGTAGTTTTTAATATATTTACAGAGTTATGCAATAATTATCTACTTTCGCAATATTTTCATCACTCCAAAAGAGAAACTATATCTGTTAGCAGTCACTTCCACTTTTCCTCAAAACTTCCAGCCCTAGGCAACTATCCAGTTTCACAATATTTTCATCACTCCAAAAGAGAAAGTCTATACCTATTAGCAGTCACTTTCAGTTTTCCTCAAAACTTCCAGCCCTAGGCAACTACTATCTACTATCTGTCTCAGTGGGTTTGCCTATTCTGGACATTTTGTATAAATGGAATCATACAATATGTGGCTTCTTGCATCTAGCTTCTTTCACTGAGCATAGTGGTTTCATGGGTCACCCGTGTTGTAACATGTATCAGTGCTTCGTCCCTTTTTGTGACTGAACAACATTGTGTAGAGATACATCGTTTTGTGTATTCCTTAGTTGGTAATCATTTGAGTTGTTTCCACTTTTGGGCTATGTGAAAGCTGTTGCTATGAACATTCACATACAAGTTTTTGTGTGGACATGTTTTCCCTTCTTTTGAGTGTATACCTAGGAGTTGAATTGCTGGGTCATATGGTAACTATGTTGAACATTTTGAGGAACCACCAGACTATTTTCCAAAGTGATCACACTGTTTTACATTCTCACTAGCAATACATGAGTGTTCAGAACTCTCAGCATCCCCATCAACACTTCTTATCTGTGTTTTTGGTTATAGCCGTATATATCCCCACCATTATCCTAGTGGGTATAAAATAGTGTCTCATTATAGTTTTGATTTGCATTTTCCTGATGACTAATGATGCTGAAGATCTTTTTACATGCTTATTGGCTTTTTGTATGCCTTCTTTGGAAAAATGTCTATTCAGATCCTTTGCCCATTTTAAAAAATGGGTTATTTGTCTTTTTATTATTGAGCTGTAAGAGTTCTTTATATATTCTGGATATAAGTCCCGTATCAGATAAATGATTTAGAAAATCTTCTCACATTCTGAGGGATGTCTTTTCACTTTCTTGATAGTGTCCTTTGAAGCACAAAAGTCTTTAATTTTGACCTGAAACTAATAAAATTAAAAACAAAAAAACTAATATTTCTTAGGGGGAAAAAATGTCTTTAATTTTGAAAATGTCCGTTCTATTTATTTTTTCTTTTGTTGCTTATGCATCTGCTGTTGTATCTATGAAACCATTGCCTAATTTGAGGTTACAAAGATGTATACCTATGTTTCTTTCTAAGAGACTTATAGTTTTAGCTCTTATATTTAGGTCTTAGATCCATTTTGGGTTAATTTTTGTATATGGTGTGAGGTAGGGGCCCTACTTCATCTTTTTGCATGTGGATATCCAGTTGTCCCAGCACCATTTGTTGAAGACTCTTCTTTTCCCATTGATTTATCTTGGCACCTGTGTCAATAGTCAATTGAATGTAAATGTGAAGGTTTATTAGACTTTCAATTCTATTCCATTGATCTTTATGTTTCTCTTAGTGCTGGGACCACATGGTCTTGCTAACTGTGGCTTTGTAGTAAGTTTTGAAATTGGGAACTGTAAGTTCCAACTTTACACTTCTTTCTCAAGATTGTTTTGGCTCTTCTGAGTCTCTTCCATTTCCATATGAATTTCAGAATCAGCTTATTAATTTCTTCAAAGAAGCCAGCTGGGATTTTGATAGGGATTTGTTTGAATCTCTAGACTCACTATTTTTTAAAAGGCAGTTCAGACATGGTTCACTCCTATTTTTAAATAAATACTTGGTACACAAACAGTACCAAGAATTTATTTAAAATTTTTGTTGAATGAAGTGAAAACCTAGATATGAGCCTCTGTATTGGGTATTTGAAAGTATGTGACATGCAAGGTGGTGAGTCGAGCTTCATAGTTGAGTTTTCTATATCTTTTGTCTTTACTTTATCCGATCTAAAAATAGGTTTTTGGATTATTTCCAATTACTTTTAATAGAAATGCAAATTATCATTGTCCTCATTTAAACTACTTAAAAACTCAGTGTATTAAGTCAAATTTTTTGTTATGCCACGTTATAATTTAAAATTTATAACGTTTTCCAGGTTTAACTTTGGACTTGGCTTTTGAAATTCCCATATGCATCTTAGAAATTTAGAGAAACAAGTAACTTTTCCAGAAAGCACTGAAAGTCTTAGGATTTTAGAGTTAAATGTTTATCTAGCTCTACAGTTCATCTGTAAAACAGATGTAGCTCTCTTAAGGAGGGGAGGAAAGGTGATATGATTAGTAGATGGGGAAACTATTAAATGATTGACCAAAAGTTTGAGTCATAGATCCTAATTTTAATTTTAAGAAATCAATTTTTTAAAAAATAGGTGAACCAGAAAGGGAAAAAATATATAAGTTCAAAAAATTCCATCATATATAGATATGTATATTCTTAATATTTTGGATTGGTTCGAGAGATTTCTATTGAATTTTATTTTGTGATTTATATGGGCTTTATTGTAAAGGACACCTTGGACATAGTTTATCAGCAGAATCAAATTTTTTTGATAAACTGTGGTAGTTCCAACCCGGGTCCAGGATAGCAGTAATGAGAGCCTATGAGGTATTTTCAGCATTTCAGAAAGTCTAACTGAAATTAAATATTTATCACTAATGTACAGATGAGCTAAAATGTCAAGTATCTTTACTATGGGTTAAAATTACAGTTGACCCTTGAACAACACAAGGGTTAGGGGTACTGACTCCCTGTGCAGTTGAAAATTCATGTATATCTCTTGACTCCCCAAAAACTTAGCCATAGTCAACCTTCAGTATACAAGGGGGAGTGGTTCCAGAGCCCCCCTCGGGTACCAAAATTCAAGGATGTTCAAGTGCCTTATAGCAAATGGCATAGAACAGTGCATATAGTCAGCCCTCTACATCTGCAGATTGAAAATATTGTTTTCAAGCCACAGTTGGTTGAATCCATGGATGTGAAACCCGTGGATATGGAGGTCGGACTATTTATTGAAAAAAAATCCTCATGTAAGTGGACCTGCGCAGTTCAAACTTGTGTTGTTCAAGGGTCAACTATATATCAGTTAAGTATAGTAATATTGTTTATTTCTTACTGGTTAGAATCTTTCATTGACAGTTGTATGTGTCTCTGAAAATAAATTTTTAAACTTAGTTTTTCTACAAAACATTTTAAAATATGAGGTCCAAGTAGAGGTAAAAATAATAAAAGAAATTCTTCAGGGATGAATATTGAGAACCATTTTTTGAAACAGCTTTTCTATTCTTTCGATCTATTTTAAAACGCCAACTGTAACAGATCCTTTTTTTCAGAGATTGTTTCAAGTTCAACTATTAACTATTGACTTTTTTCTCCAGAGATTGCCCTGAGCCCTAATAATCACGAAGTCCACATCTATAAGAAGAACGGGAGCCAGTGGGTGAAAGTTCATGAACTCAAGGAGCACAATGGACACATCACAGGTAAAGGAAGATACTGAGCTGAGTAGTGTTTCCACACTTAGCACCCTTCCATTGAAATAGCCTGATAAAGTAAGTCTGCCATATATTTAAAGTTGTACAGCATTTACTGAGTTTTCTTTAGAAAATAGCCTGATAGAGATCTCAGTTTTTAAGTGCTTCTTTTAGCTCAGTTGGTACACACCACTCTACAAATATTTTGGAAAACACTGAACCTACGAGGACTAAAGAGCTGAGATTAGGAGATGAGATGTGAAAGAGAAAACTGGACAGCATGTTAGCCAAGCTATGTTCCCAATTGCTGAGGGAGGTCAGTGTCTTCTAAAAGCTTTCTGTATGATGTTTTTTGGGGCAAGGAAGACATTTCAAACTACTGAAAAGGACAAAGAGTAATGTAACAAACACCCATATTCCTGCCACCCAGAATTAACAACTACTTATCTTTTTTCCTGTGCCAGAAAACTTAGGACATAAAGAATATTTTAGATAATGATGGTCAAGTCCCCTCTCACCACCAGTCCTGTTCCTCTCCCCCAGATGGCAGTCTATAATTTAGTGTGACACTATCCCCGTCCATTTTTAATAATTTTACAGACGTGTATATATTCATAAGCAATCTTTAATACTATCGGCTAGTATTTTTAAGTGCTTCATAAATGGTATCATATCATACATCTTTTGTGTCTTGCTTTTGCATTCCACATTGTTTCTGGTCTCTACTTATGTTGGTGTATCTAGATCAAGTTTATTCCTTTTAACTGCTGTTGGGCATTTCATACCTCATTCTTTCCTCCATTGAAGGCCATTTATGTTTTTTCCAGTTATTCCATTGAAGTACTAAATCCAGCATTCCTGTGCAGATCTCTTTGTACATGTGTGAATGTTCATATCTGGGAGCATGCTCATTTTCAACTTTGTTAGGAATCATCAGATGGCCTTCATCGCACTAGCCTTATACATGTCTTAACACAGAATTGATATGGTCAGACTGTCTGATGAGTGAAAGGTGGTATCTCTATATGGTGCATTTTCCTGATGAATAGAAAGGTTGAGCATATTTTCAGATGTTTATTAGCCATCTGGGTGGGTGGGTGTGTGACTTTACTATTTATAATTCCTGTCCTTTTTTGAATTTTTATCTTTTTCTTACTGATTTGTAGAAGACTGGATCTTAAAGCATTGGCTCTGAGACAGATTCCTACATGTACATTAACTTTTGTCTTTGGCAAAGACTATCAATGTCTAGATGGATAGAGATGGCAAGCAGAGCAGTGCTGAGTCTTATTAAGTGAGTGTCAAATTATGGAGGAGGAGAAGTGGGAAAAACAGAATTTTTACAATGATTTTCAGAATTTAGTGAACCAAATCGTGATACTAAATTTCAGGAGAATATATTGTTTTGTTAAGTCATATCTTGCTGTTCTTTAAAAAAAACAGTCACTTATTGCTCTGTTTGGAAAGAGCTCTTGTTCTTTTATCCTTACTACTATAGTTTCTTTTTTATCCTATTTTCTAGCAGAGTTGATTCAACCTCTTGCTTTAAATAATTTGGCCAAGCACATAAAAACTTATTCTCCATAACTTTTTTTTTTTATTGGGGTGACAATTGTTAGTAAAATTACATAGATTTCAGGTGTACAATTCTGTCTTACATCATCTATAAATCCCATTGTGTGTTCACCATCCAGAGTCAGTTCTCCTTCCATCACCATATATTTGACATAACTTTTCAATTACAAACTTCTCACTCACTGCAGTCTTGGGTTTCCATTCCCTGCTCCTCACAATGACGTTTGCATTTAGAGGGGCAGCAAAGGGACTAATCCTGATTTTTTTTTCAGTTGAGACCCTGGAATTTTGCTTCTAATCCCCTAACATACTGATTAGTTTAAAGATAGCCTTCCCCCAAATCAGAGAAAAACAGCATGTTTTGACCTTCTGCACCCTTTACATTCTATTCCCCAGCAAAATTTGTGACCATCCCTTCTCACTTTTACCAGGATTTCTGTGTGATGCTAGTGAGTACCCAGAGTCTACTGACTATGTATTACCGAACCAGCACCAGAGATATCATTTCTATTTTTGTTGCTGTTGCTTTCCCACAACCTTATTTCTATTAGATTTGGCCTATTTTAAGTCCACTGCCAGTGGCCTTATGGACTAAAAATAAGAACACTCATATTTTAAATTGGAATTTTAGCATTAGGAAATACTTTTGAATGAGAAAGGGCTAAGTTGGAAGACCAAAGAAATAGTCAAAAGAGTGAAATATTTAGTTGTGTGTTTTTTTCTCCCCTGCTTCTTTTTTGGAATTTTTTGAACTTGGGCCTATTTTCTGTCCAAATGCCCAAAGACTTTTTCTTTTTAGTTCTGAAAAAAAAAAAAAACTGTTGTTGGAAAAATCTAAATATAACTCTGTGGCAGAAGAACAAGTATCAAACGTATTTTCTCAGAAAGATAGTAAATACGGGGGAAAAAATTATCTTCTGAAGCTTTTCTAGAAGACTAGTCAGTACTGCAGAGAAAAAGAGCATGACAAACATCAAAAGGATATCAGTCAGTCCTGGTGTTTTTTCTGAGTTTATTGTGTTAAATGTTTAATCACTGTCTCTTTTTTAAAGAATATTTTACTATGGACAGTTTTAAACAATAATGAAAATAGACAATAATGTAATGAGCCCCTGTATAGCCATCACCCAGATTCAACAATTTTCAACTCATAGCCAATCTTGTTCTCAACTCACTTCCTTCCTATACTATTTTGAAGCACATCCTAGCAATTGTCTCATTTCATATTTCAGTTAGTATCTCTTAAAAAATAAGGGCTCTTCAATAATAACCAATACAATAGTCTTTCTTAACTGGGATCCTAATAAGGTACACATGTGGTTGTGATTAGTTGATGTATCTCTAAAGTCTTTCATTTATAGGTTCTGTTTCTTCTCTTTCTTTTTCTTTGCAATTTATTTATTAAGAAAATTGAGAAATCGGGTTGTTTGTCCTATAGTGTTTTCTGGATTTTACTGATTGCAAGCCCATATTTCTCTGTCCTCTGTATTTCCTGTAAATTGCTAGTTGAAGTTAGGTGATGGTAGGTCCTTTCATTGACGAGGCACATAATGTCTAGTTCTCTCTTTCTGTGATGTTAGCATCTGTTGAAGATCAGTGCCCATATCCATTAACTTAGCAATGGCTACAACATGGTGATATTTTAAATCTATCATTTCTTCTCTATTAGTTGAATATATTTATAAAGATGCTTACCTTCACCTACTGCTTGGTTACACTGAGATATAGTTAGTACAGGAAAGACAAGATAGATTCTTGATTCTCTTCCTTTCCTTTCAAGTCTTCTGATGTCAGGAAAACAGGAAAAAATATGCAAAGCTAAATTAGAAAGAGATGAAAATTTGCCTTTTACTGAATATTTACTCTTCCCATTTCTCTTTTTAAGAAGTATGTGTCTAAAGAGCTAAAAGCTAATGTCATCTGAAATAGTTTGAGGTTATGACTATGGTTTTACAGCTTCATATTCAAATAAAAGATGTAGCTACCAAAGTAGGCTTAGAACTATAAAACCAAGCAGAAGGCAGCTCCTTGTATTTTTCTTGAAGGCTAATGATCTATTGATTTTTTTTTTTTAAGCACCTCATTTAAGCACCTCAAGGATTCTTAAAAAACACATGTATTTGGAGTGGTGATCATATGGAATAAGGGATGAAATTTGAGATTGTCAAAATCATACAAAATCACTGAGCTTTCTCGTTACAAGGCAACATTCTGATGTTAGAGGATATAATAGTTCTCTATTGCAACAAATCCTGTAAACGTAGCAGCTTAAACCAAAACACATGTATCATCTCACAGTTTTTGTGGGTCCAGAGTCTGGGCCTGGCTTATCTGGGACTCTGCTTAGGGTCTCACAAGCTATAAACAATGTGTCATTCAGGGGTGAGTTCTCATCAGAGGCTTGACCAGGGAAGGATCCACGTCCAAGCTCCTTCAGGTTATTGGCAGAAGAATTCATTTCCTTGCAACTGTAAGATTCATGGCAGCTTGCTTTCTCAAAGCTAGCAATGGAGAAAGCATGTGAGTGTCTTTAGGAAGAGAGGTACCATACTCTTATGTAATCTTGTCCAGTAATCATGTACATCTCATCACCTTTCCAGCATTCTATTAGTTCAAATCGAGTCACAGGTCCTGCCCACACCCATAGGGAGGAGACCACACAGAGGCATGAACACCAGCAGGCGGGGTCGCAGGGACTGCCCAGCACAATAATTTCAAAAACTTGCTTCCTATTATTAGTAAGCTTGTAGTCAAGTTAGGAAAACAAGACATTCATAAAAATAACAATATTTTGCATCACAGTTCTGAGAATTTATCAGAGATAATTTTAGCCATAGCAAAAAGATACATCCCTGAATATTTACTCCAATTTTATCTAACAAAATGTTCAACAATAGGATATTTGGGGAAATTATAAGATCAGTATTCTGAAATAATGTATAACCACTACTAACATATAAAAAGCAGGAGAAAACGTTTGCCATAATAATAACTGGGGGGAGCAATGTGTGTGGACATAAAGAACAGAGGCATGACTTTATTGACTTTCTGCGTGTCCCATTGTGATGTTTGTCTCATAACAATGTGTGTATTGCTTTTGTAGTGAAAAATCAAATTTTAAATCTAAATAAAGAGGGCTGCAAAACACACATCACTTAGAATACACTCCCCCATATATTTTTCCCTTCGGTGGTACAAATAATTGAGCTGACATTTCCTGTAGGTGAATGAATGAACTCTTCATACTGCTAAGGCACTGATTTATGACTAATGGAGACTTTCATTTACTCGTATATTCATCTTACTTTTTTTCCATATAAATGTTAAGAATGTTAATTATTAATTTTTAGGGAGATATCTACAATAAAAATTTATTAGTAATATTTCTATATGAAATTGTATTTCTATATGAAAATACCTCATCAATAGCTATAAAATGGTTTGAGTCATAGCAGCTTTTACTCTTGGTATATAACAAACTGACCTTGACTTTGGGGTCCTTCACAGAAGCACCAAATAAGTAAAAGTCTGGTAAAATAGAAAAATAAACCTTACATTTAGATACATATTTAGGTCTCTTCCTAGTTTAGGTACAAAGATACTCAAGGACTCTTTCATAGAACCTGTATCATACCGAAAAGGTATTTAAGTTAGTTTATATGGTAGTGACCTTCAGAAGAATATATAATGAATTACAATTTATATTTTCCCATCTATACACTGAAGATTATTTTTATTTACCCTATATGTTTCATTTGGATGTCATGTAACAGACTTTCAGTTAATATCATTGAATGAGATGTGTTAATAAATGAAGAATACAGGTACTTTCAGACCCCCCAAAAAAAAATCTAAGAGGGAAGAAAAAGGTCTTCAGACCTGGTATCTTTAGAAACCTGTGAACAGGTGGAAAGAATGTCCCCACTTAGTTTTGTAACCTCCACAATTATAAAATAGCTCTGTTCTGCCTGGCCTCACAGAGGATCCTGAGTTACAGAACTTTGTAGAGAAAATCCTTGCCTTTGTGTGTGTGAGGTGGTGATCAGGACCATATCTGTGCCCGCCATGCCAGTACCCACCTGCCTATGCCATGTCAGTTGTCACTGGCCCAGGCAAAGCAGATGATGCCATGTCTCACTTGCAGGTATCGACTGGGCTCCCAAGAGCGACCGCATCGTCACTTGCGGGGCAGACCGCAATGCCTATGTCTGGAGTCAGAAAGATGGTGTCTGGAAGCCAACCCTGGTAATCCTGAGAATTAACCGTGCAGCCACTTTTGTCAAGTGGTCCCCACTAGAGAATAAATTTGCTGTGGGAAGTGGAGCGCGACTCATTTCCGTTTGTTACTTCGAGTCCGAAAATGACTGGTGAGCAACATCTGAGTGATTTATTTCTCTCTATAGACTCATACATTCTGATCACGGTGATCTTGGTGATTTCTTGAGGCACTGGGTGAAGGCTTACCTGTAACTTCAGTTTTTCCTCATCTGGAGATTTTTTCGTTCCCTCTGAGCATTTTTCCTTCTTATGTGTACATTGAGTGAAACCTCACATCTTTCTCACATTACTATAGAACAGTGGTTTCCGTGTTCTGATCTGCTAACTTGTTTATTCTGTTAGGTGTTAATACTCTTCTGACTCTGCACTGTCCAAATTGCTGTTATTATGATACGTATATAAATTATAAACTTGAAAGATTCCCAGTGTCCTGAGGAATAATTTTTTTCCTCACCATCTCTATCCATTTAAAATATGTAGGATTCATACAGATTAACAATGTTCTCCTTTCTTTAGAGTTTGCTAACCAAATATGTGCCTTGATACAATGTTTTACTTGTTTAAACCATTGAAATAAAAATTGACGAGGATCTTGGAAATATAATCAGCCTATTAACTACTCTTTTCATAAATCACTTGTAGCTGAGCCAAACAGAGGTTTATTTTATAGCTAAGTAACTTACTTTAACTACTCCTTCCTGCTTACTTTGATAAGAAAATGACTTTGCTCTATCTGGTACGCATTCAGAAAGGGTGGGAAATACAATTCAACGTGGAAATGTCATTTAGTACAAAACTGGCAGTGTATTTGCACTAAAAAGAAAGTACACATTACTCTTTGTGTTAGTGTACTGTTTGCTTTCTGTTGAAACAGTGAAAGGAAGGGATTGTCATTACATTTTGTAATTTAGTGAAACCTCAAATTTTGATTCTTTGAAGAGAAAGTGAATTTGCAGCAAGATTGAATTATGAATTTAAGATGTACATTTTTCTTTGAAGCATGTGTAAAATTAAAACTAACAAAATGTTGCCAGTTAAAAATCATTTAGAAGGCTTGCTGGAATGGAAAGGTAAGAAACAACCTAGGTAACCCTCAATGTCAGTAATTGTTTACATTTTTGTTCATTAAAATATAGTCTCAAATGTAGGTAAATTGTAC
Source organism: Rhinolophus sinicus (assembly GCF_057876585.1). NCBI lineage: Eukaryota > Metazoa > Chordata > Mammalia > Chiroptera > Rhinolophidae > Rhinolophus > Rhinolophus sinicus. Next base: position 89,543,334 of record NC_142503.1, read on the forward strand.
TTGACTTTAATACAAAGAATTGTCATTTGAACAAGCTGTGTGTTCAGAGGAATTTCTCAGCTCTGGCTCAATATTTCAATAGTATTTTAAAACAACCTCTAAAAGCCTTTAAATTAGCTACCTTATTAAACAAGGCAGAATATTGTCTATTGAATAGTTTCAAAATATTCAGTATTTTTTCAAAATATTCAAATACATTTTTTAAATACTGAATATTTTCAGAATGAAATTTTTCAGATAGGTTTCTAAGAAAAAGATTCTATAGAAAAAGAATTTAGCATTCGAGGAAGGATATTTGACACAATATTAAGTCTCTCATCATGATTGGTTTTTAAGTAGCAGTTTAGGGGCAGATACTGGTTTAGTTAAGCCAGAATCATGACTGATCTTAGGATAAATACTCTCTAAGTGGAGTTAGGGAATGAGTTAAAGGCGAATCTCCAACAAGAGGTTCTGCTAATTTCTTGGTTGTGATTTCTCTGTGAAAAAAGTTAAAAAGAATTTGCAACTTCTGGAAACTTAGCATTGAAAACTTAGAAAGGAAATTAAGCTATCTTACAACCCAACCTAACCCAAAATGAAATAAATCACTGCATATTTATTAATAAAAATTCAAGTTATTTCAAACCTCAATTTGTATTTCAAAGATTAAAGTCACACGTAATCTGAAATTCCATGGGACAGTACCAGAATTAATCCATAAATACACTTACTAATGAAGGTCCCTGGTAGCCAGGCAAGTTCAGAACCAGTTGCCCTGATGAGAATGTCAAACCCTAAAAGACAGGAAAACAGAAGGGACTGGGTATGATTCTTCCTCTCTTCCTTTAGAAATGTACTTTCTCTCTGGCAGGAGACCTGGTAACCACACAAGAAACATGCATTGGTGTTTTTACCTGACACATTTATAGGTTATTTGGGGGGCTGTTGTGTGGATAAACTAAAATCATGATTGGTTTTTAAGTAGCAGTTTAGGGGCAGATACTGGTTTAGTTAAGCCAGAATCATGACTTATCTTAGGTTTAGTTAAGCCAGAATCATGACTGATAAACTAAAATGGATTTTCTCCTTTTGTAGGTGGGTAAGCAAGCACAATAAAAAGCCAATTCGTTCCACGGTCCTCAGCTTGGATTGGCATCCCAACAATGTTTTGCTGGCAGCAGGATCATGTGATTTCAAATGCAGGTGGGAACAAATGAGAATTTGTGGATAGACTTGAGCTTTTTGTTGTTCGTGTTACAACAAATATTTTTAAGGTTCCTTTTCTTTGCAAGATACTATTCTAGGCACCGTGAGGGACTCAGAGATGAAAGGAGCTTGTGATCTAGAAAAGGAGCTAAGTAAGTACATACTGAGTACATACTTAGGTAGACAGAAGTGGACTTGGAGGTATGGTAGGAGGGAAATGCAGGGGTGGGGACAGAGAGGGTTTCCTTTGGCAGAACATCCGTGGTTTCGAGTGGGGCTATAGTGTTCTCCCCCAAACCCACTACAGTATTATTTCATTACCCAGGCAGCAGACTCAGCAAATTCCAGAGTGAAACTCAGGTTAACAAAGCGTAATTAGCTGAACAGTACACACTGTTGAGTTACTCCTTTTCAGTTAAAGCTTTTTCCTTGTCGTGATCATGAGGCTAGAAGAACACAGCCACGTAGCTAAGAGCTTTAAGGATCATACAGTGTAATTGCTTTTTAAAGTTGTTCTTTATCAGCAGTTGTTCTTTTTTCTCTTAGACGAAAGAAAAGCAAATAAATGTTGCTTCATGCTGACTGTATGGTGGGTTGGGAGATAGCATTCATCTTTCTTTAGTAGGCTACTTGGAAAATTACCAGAAAACCTGCCTATGGTGTTTTTGTTTTTTGAGCCTTGTTTTTTTTGTGTGTATTTTTTTTTTAATATACGTGTGGGAATTTGGCAATGGACGGGGATACAGTAGTGTCAAGGCACTTTTTGGGAAAATATTGGTTCTTAAGAACCAATGTAACAGTACAGATAAATAGACATTTTCTAGAGTTTTTCGTATTCAGGAGTTCCGCTGTTTGTGATTTATTACGCGAGTCATTCTGGCTCTCTTAGGAGATGGAAATAGTGGTACTGATCCATACCACCTGGGTCATTAGGCTGTTTCTAAGAATCTGGTTGTGGAAATGGGTTACAATTCTTCTGCTAATAATAATTTCCAGAAATAAACTTTGCTTTGACTGGTAGTCCTGTGGGTATGAGTCTGTTCCGTTTGTACTCTCCAGTTGGCAGCAGAGAATCACCTGTCTTTCCAGGACTCTGAGGACTAAAGCAGTGGCCATTGTGATGCTGATTTAAAGCACAGCTATTCTAAGGTCACATCATCTGCCTTACGGATAACTGCGCTCCATCGGCTAGTGCCCTGCCTCTTCCAGAGCTGCTGCTGCCAGTGTCATTTACCAGATCACTTAGGGAGTCTTTAGGTTCAGAAGTTTTAGAAGAGAAACTTTACAAAGTAGAAATAACATTGGCGGGCAAAAGCGAATAAAAGGATGGATTCCCAGCTGTTCTTTATCCCTTTTGCGTCCCAACTCTGGTTCAAGGAATTAGAGGAAGAGACAGCAGGCTGGAAAGGACCCACCTTCATCGCAGACTATACCTGCCACAAAGACTGGACAGTGGGCCTGAGGGTAGAGTGAGCCCAGCCCTCTACCTGACTGTGCTAGGGAAAGCCTGCCTGCTTTCCCTCCCCGTGGGAGGGCCACGGCTTCCCTTGGCTTTCTCTTTGGATGTCCTTTCTTTAATTGGGTGCATACCATTGGCTTATTGCAGAGTAGCAAATAATTTTCTTTCAGCCTACCCTACTGTGGGCTTGGAATACTGTGTCGAGAATGATGGTGAAGTAGACAGGAAAGAATGCTGTGCTCATTTAGCCAGATCTTCCATGGGCAAGGGAGGGCAGGGCAGCACGATTCTCCCCTAGAATGTGCACTCCAGAAGGGAAGGGCTTTTGTGTCCATTACTTCTAGAACTGCGCCCCTAGAGCAGTGCCTAACAAATCATAAGTGCTCTATGAATATCCTTTGATTGAGGATGGATTTGCCAAACTTGGATTGGCCTCTAGGGCAGCCTAGAACCATTCTGTGTCTTAAGAGATTCATGTATCTGAACTTGTCTGTCATTTTCTCTTCACGAGTCGCTCTGTTTGCATTCTAGGACACTTGACGGCAGCTGCCTGTGACCTATTTCTATATACATCTATTTTCATTTCCCTTTTCCTTCTCTCCCTGCCCCTTAAACTGCAGAGTGTTTTCTGCATACATTAAAGAAGTGGATGAAAAGCCAGCCAGTACGCCCTGGGGCAGCAAGATGCCTTTTGGTCAGCTGATGTCAGAATTTGGTGGCAGTGGCACTGGTGGCTGGGTGCATGGCGTCAGCTTCTCCGCCAGTGGGAGCCGCCTGGCCTGGGTCAGCCACGACAGCACCGTGTCCGTTGCTGATGCCTCAAAAAGCATGCAGTGAGTGTTTGCCTTTTGTATAGTTAAGGAGTGGGGCGGGATCGCTCGTCAGCTGGGCTAAGGCTGCCCTTCCTTGGGTACAAGTGCAGGAATCAAGCATAAGAATCTGACCCAGACTGAGGACAGCCTTTAAAGTCAGAGACACATGTTGAGATTGTCCATTTGGGGACATTTTAAAGAGTTAGGTCTCACTTCCAGAAGCTCTCCTTAATGGAAGTGCTGATAGTGATTTCTTTGAAGGACCCTCCTGATTTGCTACTGATAAGAGTTCCTTCAAATAGCCAGTTTAGTGACAGCACTCTTGAATTCCTTACAACATGTAAATGTCACCCACCAGCCTTAAATAGGTGGTATGTTCCTGCTCTGTGTCGTCAGGGAACAATGACTCCATTACTTTGGAACTTCGTTCAGTAATACTTGAAACCTAGAAGCCAGTTCCTCTGGTGTATGCTGGAAGAACTCGAATTGCGGTGACTCGTTAGTGTGTGGGGTGCCTGCTCAGCCTTAAGGGAGCATTAGGCATCTTGTCAGATGTCACAGTTCATATTTGTTCATCATCCGTTGGAGGAAGAGAGGTGATTGGAATCCTGTCCTCTTATGAGTCTTCTTTCCTGGTGCAGCTAAAGGTAACCCACCTTTAAAGGTTTCCTGGCTTGTCAATCTGTGTGCCAAGAACCAGTCATTTCAGGTGACTTTGACTCCTCCCGCACGGTGACAACAGAGTGACACTTCAGAGAGGATAGTTGATTCCTAGCGGATTGAATTGCTTTTTTTTTTTTAATTTTGTTTCTTTATAACATCCCCAATGTAAATGATACAGTCTTGTAGATTTCTATACATATGTAGGTACTTATATAGCTTTTAATTTTTAACACAAATGGTATTATGCTGTACATTTTGTACAGTAATTTGCCTTTTGTCATTCAATAATGTTTTGATGTTATAGTTACTTGATTTGTGTACAATTGTAATGCATAATGACCTCCTACCATGTTTGCCTGAAAAAAAGACCTAGCCGGACCTCAGCGCTAATGCTTTTGGAACAAAAATTAATATGAGACCCAGTCTTATTTTAATATAATGTAAGACCGGGTCTTATATAATAATAATATAATATGATATGATGTAATTTAATATAATATAATTAATATAATATGTAATACCAGGTCTTATATTAATTTTTGCTCCAAAAGACGCATTAGAGCTGATGGTCCGGCTAGGTCTTATTTTCGGGGAAACACGGTAGCATATGCTTATTACAAGCCCCCGTCTACCCTTGTATTGATTTATGTTTGGCTTCTATGGTCCTTCAAGTCACATTATGTCCTCCATCCTTCCCCTTCTCAAATATAAATATTTCATGTAGTAAAAGCCAGGTAGGCCACAGTAAGTCTTTAAGATGAGGTATTAGGACTTCAGTCCAATACCACTGGTATTGATGGAGGAAGGGGGGGGGTGTCTCTTAAGACATAATTTTCAAAATTCATCGTCTTTTACACGAAGTTATTCATCAACCAATGTGTTTGCCTACCTTATCTGTGTAACTGCTTGGCCAGGGGCTGAGGCAGGTAACTACTAAGCTATATACTCAGTATACATGGTGCATCTACATATGTGTGCATCCACACACCTACTACGTGTGAGCTCCTGGCTGGCTAAGACTGTGCCTTGTTCATCAGCGGCCCTAGCTCCTAACCCAGTGCCTGGCAGAGGAAAGAGACCAGGCTCTGGTGACTGTCGGTAGCCCCAGCCCTCTAGGAGCCCACAGTGAGCACAGGCGAGGAAAGGATAGCAGAATAAGGGGTTCAGTCGTGATTGATAGTGAAAACTCTAGGAGGTCAGAGAAAGGAGAAGCCACTTTAGGCTGACATGGTCTAAGAAAACGTCACAGAGGTGATCTGATCAGAGCTGAGCTTCAAAGACGGGTGAACTCTGGACAAGCAAGAGGAGCAGAGACAACATGTAGGCAAAGGGGCATGGGAGCAAAGGCAGTGATGGGAAAGGACAAGAGCCTGCTGGGGACCAAGCTGTAGGCCAGTTTGTCATGAGTTGGGGGGCCTCAGAAGGGAGCAGAGTGCAGGCAGAAGAGAGCTGAAGGACTCAGAGTCTGCAGGTTACCTCAGGACTGTCTCCTGCTTGAGATTCCTGAAAGCCTAGGTCGTGGGAATCCTTTTAAACATAAGTAGTCATTTATACTGGTGAAGCCCCTAACAGAATGGTCCTTTGTCATCTTCTGTGTCTGTAAATAAGCTGAGTAGTCCGCTTTATCTCCGTTTGACAAGTATTCTTGTGTTCAGGGTCTCAACTCTGAAAACAGAGTTCCTGCCCCTCCTGAGTGTATCGTTTGTCTCGGAGAACAGCGTTGTCGCTGCTGTAAGTATTTCTCTCCATCTTTACTTGTCATACACTGTCTGTAATTCGCTGGGACAGGGACAGTGTGTGCTCTGCCTTTGTGCGCTAGCACAGAGGAGAACGGCCTTTTAGAAGAAGCAGGACTAGCCTTTGAGAGTAGGAGAGGCCTGTAACGGTGCACGTTCTGCTGAGGGGGCCAGTGGGGAGGCGGCATACCCTACAGGCCTGACTGATCCCTCGTTTCAGGGCCATGACTGCTGCCCAATGCTGTTTAACTACGACGACCGTGGCTACTTGACTTTCGTCTCCAAGCTAGACATTCCAAAGCAGAGCATCCAGCGCAACATGTCTGCCATGGAACGCTTCCGCAACATGGACAAGAGGGCCACGACTGAGGACCGCAACACAGCCTTGGAGACCCTGCACCAGAATAGCATCACGTAGGTGCCCCCCAGCCACCGGGGGCCCTGCACGCCACCTGTAGCCAGGGCCCTGACCATCTGTAGAAAAGTGTTTAGGTGACCAGGATTCCCTTCCTCCCCTCTCTGTTTCCTGACTGTGTCTCTGAGTTCTGTGTACTACAGGTGCAGACATCCTTTTAGGGATGGGCGCACAAAGTTGGTAGTTTCTCAACTGCAGGCTCCTGTTTTCAGCTCATGATAGACAGTGAACCACCCCCATCTAGTCAATCTGTTCATCAAGCTGGAGATGGTGGTATGAGGCATCGCACGTGAGGAGGCCGATCATATCGCTTTCGCAAAACCTTGATTGAGAATGAATGGAGACCTTCCTGAATATCATGTTCCTCTGGTAGTGAACACATGACAGGAAGATTAGTCATATTCTGTTTGGAAAGGTACTTCTAGCTATCATTTCAACCATGGATAGCAAGTAATATATACAAGTAAGATCATTTAATTAGGGAAAAAATTCCTTAGCATTGTGCTGACAAGCTAACGAGTTTCTTTCCTTATTTTTCATCAGGCATGTGTGATTATATAAGAACTGTGTTGTCCAGAAAGCTTGATTTTTTTTTTTAACTATTATTTATTTAAGTGTGTTTTTCCAGGACCCATCAGCTCCAAGTCAAGTTGTTGTTCAATCTAGTTGTGGAGGGTGCAGCTCACAGTGGCCCATGTGGGGATCAAACCGGCAACCTTGTTGTTAAGAGCACCGCGCTCTAACCAACTGAACTAACCAGCCGCCCCTGGAAAGCTTGATTTTTTAAAACCTAGAAGAGAAATGCAATATGTTTTTGATACTTTAAATTACTGTATTCAAAGTTAGATATCATAGGATTTTCTCTTTTTTACTACACCTTGGTGATGATGGCAGGAAGAAGAATAGAAACCTCTTGACTTTCTCTTTGAGAAAATTACTAAATTCAGGTTGTGCTTTTCATCATGTTCAGTGGAAAGGGCCACTGGACTTAAAATAGGCTGAAAATGTGCTCTGTTGAAAAGCAATAACTTGAAGGTATAGCAAGACTTTCCCCACCCTTCTCAAGTTTCTCTGTCTTCAATGACTTTCAGAATTATTTCCTGTGAATTTTTCTTAAGCTCCTCTGCAGAGTATGAACAGCAGACCCTTGCAGGTTGACTTTTATTTGCAGGTGTTAGGTCCTCTTTGCCCAAGAGCAGGGTCAGCAAACTCTCTCTAAGGCAACAGATGGTCAATATTTTAGGCTCTGAGGGGCTGTACTGTCTCCATCGCAAGCTTTGCCGTTGTGGTACAAAGGCTGCCATGGACAGTATGTAAATAAAGGAGCGTGGATATGTTTTATAAAACTTTATGGACACTGAAATTTGAATTTCACATAATTTTCACATGTTATAAAGTAATTTTTTTTCCAACCATTTAAAATTGTAAAAGCCGTTCTGAGCTTACAGGCTATATACAGATACAGGTGGTGCCATGGTTTGCCATCCCCTACCCCAGAGGGAATGTCCTAGACATTTCAGAGGAGAACGGAAAACACTGTCTAAGCTACAGAATTGATTTTCTTGAAAGTTTCTCAGATAATTAGGTTGAGACAAGTTGTTTCATTCATCTGTTCCTCTGCTTCGCCTGGTTGGAATCCTGTGGCATGTCTGACTGTTGCTAACATTTATGATGTTAATCTCAGATGCAAGAGATCTCTTGGCTTATATGCCCCGGCTGTTGGAGAGTGATTTGGGAGTTTTCTTTGGAGCCAGTTGGATTCGGCCATGCTTTATCATGCCTGTAGTAAAAAAAGAGTTTCCATTTCAGTTGTGGCTGCGGTCCAGCCCACACCCTGCTCTGGGCGATTGCATGCTGTGTGTCCTGCATTGTCCTGTTTCTCCATGTCACTAATTAATGCAGAGTCTTAACCTTTCTCTCTTTTAAGTCTTGTCTTTTCTGAACATCTGGTAATAAAATGCATCTGCATATTTTCTGAGTCAGATTGCTACAGCCTAATATTGATAAACAGTATTCAGAACTTAATAAACAATTTCCTTAAAATGCCCTTAAACTATGAGGAAGGCAGGGCTCACTTCTACCACATACCTTACAATCTCTCGTTTTTGCTTTTTTTCAGTCAAGTATCTATTTATGAGGTGGACAAGCAAGATTGTCGCAAATTTTGCACTACTGGCATCGATGGAGCCATGACAATTTGGGATTTCAAGGTATTGTCTACCTTTAAGAACAAATCTTGTTTATGTTAAAACATTTCCTGTGAGAAAAATGTTTTCCATTTCTTGGAACAAAATATTGAAGCCAATGCAAATCAGAAATGTGGGACATTAGACTGTAGTTGTCTTTAAAACCTAAAAGTCATTAGCGGGAGGAAACCACACTTTCCCAGTGGGAATATGTACTTCTTTCTAGATGTCCGTCTAGTCACTGAGGAAAAGTTGAGTGCTGTTTCTGTAGTAGGCCCTGTGTTGAGGCTCCAGTCTAAGTTTATAGAGATACATTTTTATGGTTTATGCTAATTAATAAACGTTCACCAAGTGCCTACTGGGTGCCAAGCATGCTGCCAGGCACTGCGGATATTGACATATATTGACGTGAAGGAGCCTTTTAGGGGCTTGTCCAGCAGAAGAGAGGAGGGTGAGGGGATTAAGTGGGGTTCCAGAAGAGAAGCCAGTGCCTCTGTTTTTACATTGAGGAGTTGGGGGGAGGGGAGCAGGGGTGAAAACTGCCAGCACTGCAGGGAAGAGATTAGACCTGAGCTCTATCTCCAGATGCAGGGGGATTTGGGGACACATGGTTGGGGGTGAGGGGTGGGTTGCAAGCATTCAGAGCCAGAGCAGGGAGCCAGAGCAGCACGGAGCTCAGAGAGCACATACTGCATTCAAGGCACTGCTGGTGACTGGGGCTATTGTGTGGGGCCTATAGCAACATAAGGGAACTAGAGAAAAGCTGTGCGTGGTCAGGGAGCGCAAGCTGGGCTTTGTCTGCAGACCACTAGGAGCTGTTCCAGAACCGAGTCGGAAAGCACCAGCTGTAATATGTGGTGGCCTGGGCCACCCAGGGCTCCGGGCAGAGGCTTCTGAGTCCAGTGAACAAGTGAGGATGTGAACCCCAGCTGTGGCGGGGGCTGTGGCCAGGAGATTCTGGAGTGCAGAGAGAGTTAGGAGGCCTGACGGGAGGCAGGGTGTGACAGTGAGGGACAAATCCAGGAGGATGCCAGCTTGAGGATTGGGCAGGTGAGAGGCGAGATACAGAACCAGGGAGGAGGAGCAGGGGTACCTCCTGTGTGTAGCTCTGTGAGTTTGCTTCTGGTTGTTAACCTACAAAGCAGGTAAACATGTACAGAATTTTCCTCTGTGCATGTCCGTGATGTTTGATTTTTTTTTTTCCCTTTCCTTGGGTCAAATACATAGTATAGAAAAGCCTCCAGAATATTCTGGAGAAACAAACTGTCTTCCTCTAAAAGTCTCCCCCCTTTTTACCTTCACATACTTTAAGTCCTGGGTATCGGGGCTCCTGTGTAAGCAGTTACAGCTCTGCCCTTCATTCTTTGATCCCTCGGGCCACCTCCTTTTCACTCTCTGTACTTGTGTAAGCTAGGAGGTCCCAGTGCAGTTTTCTCTTCAGTCCATTCGCCTTTGAGCACCTGCTGCGTGTTGTGCAGCAGGCTGGCTGCATGGCCTAAAGAAACATGGGAGTGCCTGCCATTAGGGTGTCTAGAGTGTGAAGAGGCAAGGGACGTGTGCATATATGGCCCTCATCTGTCAGGGCCACTGACAGACAGGAGGTATGTGCCCCAGGAACACAGGAGTGTGCCCGGAGCCTGCAGGCGGGTGTGGGGGACAGGGGAGCACAGCCTGAAGGGCCAGCAGTCCTAGAAGGTCTGTGCCAGGCAGAGCCCTGGGAGTGCGTGACTCAGAGATGGTGTAGGGTCAGATTTGGGGGTGCGAGGGCCTCCACCTCAGCTAGGGAAAGGCGGGGTAGTGTAGTGCTGTAGAGGTAACGGCAGGATGGACAGTCTTCAGTAACCACCAGTGTTCTTCCTGCCATTTTCAAGACCTTAGAGTCTTCCATCCAGGGCCTTCGGATAATGTGAAGCTGCGTGAGCCTCCCAGACCCAGCATGACTGACTGACAAACTGCCCCGTCGGCAGCTCCACCATTTGCATGATGGTGCGGAGAGCCAGCCGCAAGGAAACACTGAAGACACGTATCTCGCAAATGTTGTTTGTGTGTTTTTGTTTGAATATAATTGGTGAAAGTGTTGGTTTTCAAAAGCAGCAGTGATTGGATTTTGTTTGTTCTTTTGGTTTTTGTTTTTCTGTTCGTTTTGTTTTTTTGGTTTGGGTTTTGGTTTTTGCTATTTCATTCCATTCTCGACCAAAGCTTCTGTTTTAGTAGTTTATTATGGAAAATTGTCACACTAACTTAAAAGAAAGGGTGGGGAGATATGTAAATTGCTAAAAACAATTAAATAAAAATACTGAAATGTGTTTTTGGTTGTTTCCTTATTTTTTATTTCCAATTTTAGTAGAAAAACTGGGTCAGTTCTTTAGACTAGTTTTTAGGGTAAAATCTTAGATTTTTAGTTTCTTAAATTGAATACAAATGGTTATTCTTCAACCAAAAGAACCATTTATTTAATGCTAAGCCTTTAGCATTGCGGTCCTTCTGCAAAGTAGGTACTCACGCTGTTTCCATATTGCACACAAGGCAGAGGAGACACAGCACCACCGCCACGCAGCCCAGCCCGATGGGAGCCTGCGCCGAGACCCCGAGGTCTGGGCCCTGTGCCCACGCAGGGGCAGCTGCTGCGAGGTGCACCCCCAGAGGCGCACTGCGAGGGAGTGTGCGGTGGGAAGAGGAAAGGGACGTGTTAACATTTTGGTTTATAGATTATTGTCCCCAAAGTGTTATTTTCGTCATAATTAAACATGAAGTTTGACATTCCAAGGCTGAGAATCTTGAGAGGGGCAAATATAAATGAACAGCAAAGTAAGTAAACAGAGGAGCCTCGAGCGTGGCAGTATGTTGGTCTCGCTGGCCCAGGAGGAGAGCAGTTATTTGAACACACCTCCAGCGACGACACTGGTAACACTGCTGCTCGGAGGACAGCGTGATACTCGAGAGGAGTCATTTTGCCCTTTGGGCCACATGGAAGCATCACATCCCTCCAGGCAAGAATCCAGCTCCTGCGGCGCCAGCTCGGTGGCCCGGCCTTTTCCTTGTTTGTGGCGTGTCCACTCACCTGATGGCAGGAGGTCCTGTGCATTCTCGTGTTCACACCAGCACATCAGCAAGGCTGTTGTCACAGAGAAAAGGCAAAAGCCTTTAGGCTGAAAACTAGGAATTAGCTAAAAATGTCTTTTAGTTTCATTAAATCACATGGCTTGGCCAGCAAGCCCAGAGATTTTTAGAGAAACAGTGTTTTCCATGAAAAAAAACAACAGCAACAAAAAACAAAATTTACCAACTTTGCCTCCAGGAACTTAATAGCCACAGAGTTGTCTTTTTTCTTTTGTTAACTTGGGCCATTTCTCAGCCATGGAAGAACGCCCCTCCCGGCCCTGGCAGTGCTCTCCTGCAGTGCTGGGGTCTGCGAGATTGTGGAAGCTCCCTCTTCCTCTGGCCCTGCCTTTGAGACTCACGCCAAGCCTGGGTCCACAATGACCAGCCATCCGGAGGGGTGACCGCCAAAGCCCTTTGATTCAAAGCTTTGGGCTTTGTTTGGTGTCAGATTGTAGTTCCACCAAGTTGTTTGACCTTGAGCAATATAGTGAACATCTCAGCCTCAGTGTCCTCACCTGTAAAATGGGGGTAATACAGGATTAGTAATTCCTGTTAGATATTCAGTAAAACCAGGGTTTGCTTTCAGGCTTGGCACGGGCCCTATAGTAAGCCTGGAGACCCTTAGTAACAGAGCGGGGTAGGGCGGGAAGCAGTGTGGGAAGGATTTTGCTAACCAAGAAAAATTCAGTAGTTCTTTCCAGAATATTATGCTGAGAAAACGGGGGTCAGTCTCAGAACCCAGATTAATTGGATGACTCTAGTTTGCCCAACAATCATCACGCAAGTGTTTTAGTTCCCATGTTCCTCCAAGTCTGGAGGCAATGATGTGAAGGCCCAGAGTTCCCCCAGGTACGTGCAGTAGCTGTGGCAATAAAGCTACCCCTGTGGAATAATCAGTACAGATCCGTATATGAGTTACAAGGTTATGCTGTTTAAGTTGTATGTGTGTAATTTAAATACTGTGTTTCCCCGCAAATAAGACCTAGCCGGACAATCAGCTCTAATGAGTCTTTTGGAGCAAAAAATTAGTACAAGACCCAGTTTTATAAGACCAGGTATAATGTAATATAATATAATGTAAGACTGGGTCTTATATTAATTTTTGCTCCAAAAGACACATTAGAGCTGATGGTCCGGCTAGGTCTTGTTTTCAGGGAAACAGTACTAGGAGTGGTAGGTGGAATAATGCCCCCCACCCCAAAGGTGTCTGTGTCCTAATTCCCAGACCTGTGAACTCTGCAGATAAAATTAAATCAAAGATTCTGAGATCAGAGTATCCTGGGTGAGCCCGGTGGGCCCCTGGGTTGGAGTGTCACAAGGCCATGGAGCCCAGGAACCTGGTAGCCTCTAAAAACTGGGAACGACAAGGAAACGCGTTCTCTCCTGTTGTCCGCCCACTGAGGCTGGTTGTGGACTCCCACCTCCAGACCTGTACGAGAATCCATTTGTGGTGTTTGCAGCCACCCTGTTTGCAGAAATGGCTACAGCAGCACTAGGAAACAATCTGAGGTCAGTTCAGAGATGGGAAGGAAACACGGTCTAGAGCAGTGTTTTGCACTGACAGAGCCCATTAGTGGTTGTAAAAATCAATTTAGGAGGTCATGACTAGCATTTAAAAAGTGAAACAAAATAACAGATTTTGCATTGCATGTAGTAAGAATATTGGGGGTTGTACCAGGTCACAATATATACCATGTTTCCCCAAAAATAAGACCGGGTCTTATATTAATTTTTGCTCCAAAAGACGCGTTCGGGCTTATTTTATATTACGAGCATCCTGAAAAATCATGCTAGTGCTTATTTTCCAGTTAGGACTTATTTTCGGGGAAACACAGTATCACTGGGTCGGAAGCAAAAAGGTGTGAGAAACACTGGGTTCCTGAAGGAAGGGTGCTTTCGCCTTACCTGATACATTACCATAAGAAAAGCTAAGTGCCAGGCATCATAGTAAGCACTCTGCTAGGCCATAACTGCCTGCAGCAACCCTATAGTGTGGGAACTGTTACTGTCACATTTGATGACAAAACGAGTCCAGAGGGGGGTGACAGCGCACGTTGAAACCATGACAATCTCCAGAGCCCAGCAGTTCCTGCTAAGCGTGCTCGTACTGGGCAAGGGCAGGGAGTGGAGATGCTGTAGTGACCGAGCCCAGTTCATTTCGCCCAAGCTCAGGATGTCATTGGAACTGATGGGAGGGGACTCTGTACCTTGTGAGGTTTCATTGTACACCTGAGTTTCTCAATTGAACTGACTCATAAAGCCATGTGGCTTGGAAGGGGATATGCCACAGGTGCCCCCCCAATCAGGAGGCCTGCCCCTGGAGCAGGGCCGGAGTGTGGAATGCTGAGTGTTCTGGGCCTCAGCCGCGGTGGACATCTGCCCTCATGGGCTTTGGCTACCTCACATGTATGTGTGGCCTGGGGAAGGAGGTACAAGGTTTCTCCTCTACCTTCCTGCTCCCAGGGATGGGGGTGGGGGCAGTCCCTTGATCTCAGGGAAAAAGCTCTATGGTCCCCATTGCGGGTGGGCCTCCATGCTGAGACAGAAGGAGATCATGCTGAGCTCATTATCAACCCTGGTGTCCACTGCCTTGGCTAGCCCACGGCGTCCTGAGTCCAGATGTCTGGAACTAGGCTGCCCTCTTGTGACCAGGAGACAGTAAGGCCAGTGTGGTGAAGAGAAAGCGGCAGAAAGCCCAAGAACCCTGATGACCTGGAGACATTGCACCAGCCCCCACTGACTGCCCTCCAAGGCGGCCAACTCTGAAGCCTGCGTGTGTGGCTGCATTTCTCGGGTACCTGAGAAGGCGGAAAATGAGAAGGCGGAAAAGAAAGGAGTGCAGCATCTCCATCCCATGGCACTGCAAGGGGAAGCAGATTCCAGGAAGAAACAGAAAACTCTCAAGTTCTCAGAACTCCAAATGAAATTCTTCCACCCCCAGTCTCCCCTTGCCCAAGGAGTGGCTTCACTTAGGCTTAGAAAACTTTGTCCCCCAACAGAACCATTTCAGATAACAGCCCTGTCGGTTCGCAGTTTGAGCTGTGCTTTCCCGTCCATTAGGGCTTCCTTCCCATAGTGGACCGCAGGCCTGTGAGGGGACAGCAATGCTTGTCATGAGTCAGCCTCACTTGACAGATGCAGAAACCATCTGTAAAGCACCAAAGGAGAGTGACTTGCCTGAAGCTACACAAGTGAAGCTTGGGTTCAGTTTTCTAATTTGTACACTTATACATTCATCATTCAACAGATGCGCATTCAGTGGCTCCTATGTGCCAGGCGCCGTCCGGACAGGGGAGAGCAGAGTGAGCGATACAAACACGGTTTCTGCTCGCACTAAGCTTATGAGTCATCTTTTCATCAAAGCAGGCTGCTTTAGTGCAGTTTTCACAGTGAGGAAAAGGGAGTCCTCTGGTGTGCGCATTTGTTAGGATGCTTTCAGTGATGAGTATCAGAAAAACTCAAACCAGCTTAAAAGGAGTCTCCTTGGCTCACGTATCGGAAACCTCTAGAGGCAGGTTAAGTGCAGGCTGACCAGTCAGAGATCGACCAGGACTCTGGTTGTTTCTCTGGGATTCTCTCCATCTGAGCTCTAACCGAGTCATCTGGGTTCCCTTGTGGCTGGGCTGTTCAACTTTAGTGTTCAGATTCATGCAACTCGCTCAAGAAGGGCTTCTTTCCCCTCATTGTCATCCACAGTCCTGGGCTTTGCTTTGACTTGGCCATCTGAGGTCACAAGCCTAGGACAGCACACCAGGAACTGAGTGGGTAGAGCACTCAGGGCCCACACCAGAGGTGGGTTTTAGTCCCACCTGTGCATGTACAAGTAGCTGTGGAGGGATGGAACAGAAGCCATGGACACACAGAAGTCCCCCCACAACTTCAGCTGTCCCCACAGGAAGGGGGTTGCCAGTACAGACCATCTGAAACTTTTCTAGTTAGACTAAAGCCATCACTGAGAGTGTCAAGGCTAGATGGGGGGGGGGGACCCCGGTAACAGCCCCTCACTGTCTCCTGAGAGCCAGGAAGGCTCAGGATCATACAAATCTTAGCTAAAGTATACTGAGCACTAAATCAGTGCTCGCTACTGGAGGTGCTCCCTATGTTTGGACACAATCCTCCCAACCACGCTGTAGGGGTGAAATGCAGTGCAATAGGAGCTGGGACCGGGAGCAAAGGATCTTGTGGGGAGTCCAGTGGACACATCTAATGGGAAGGGGGTCAAGGACCAAGTGATCTGAGATACTCAGCTGCGTCCTGCAGGATCAACTGAAGTGGGTGAGGTGAGGACAGGGTGGGAAAAGTGTTCTAGGCAGAAAGAACAGCACCTGTCACCGCCCCTACACCCGATAGGCTGTGAATCTAGCCAGGGACCTCCTGAGCCCCTGAAGCCCTCTCCTTCCCCCCTCCCTGCTGCCTGCTGCTGCCTGGCTGACTTTGGGTGAGATGAGTCAGTCCTAGGAAGAGGGGCC
Organism: Rhinolophus sinicus; assembly: GCF_057876585.1. Classification (NCBI taxonomy): domain Eukaryota; kingdom Metazoa; phylum Chordata; class Mammalia; order Chiroptera; family Rhinolophidae; genus Rhinolophus; species Rhinolophus sinicus. Next base: position 89,559,364 of record NC_142503.1, read on the forward strand.
TGACGAATTGAGATGGTGCAGGGTGTTCACCAAGGTCTCTTTTGTGTGCCAGGCCACCTGGCCACGTCTTCATCGATGAGGCAGAGGGTAGAGATGGAAAGACCCCAGGGGACACCTGGGCCAAGACCCAAATTCAGGTGGCGGCATGGCTGACAGATACCAAAGAAGTGAAGCAGTCTACAGTGGAACCAACGGTCATAAAGTCAGCACTGAGAGAACCTGCTGGAACAGCCAGTCAGCTGAGGCGCTGGTGTGCACTCCTGACCAGGGCCAGCACCCCTGTTTTGTAGTGAGGACGGTAAGGGTTGGGAGGGCCGGACTGGCTGCCTTGTCGACACCGTACTGCACTTTTGTCGCCCAGCAGGCATCAGTTCGTGAAGTACCCGTGATGGTACCCGTGAGCTGGGGACCGAGGCCTGCAGAGGTTCCCTAAGTTGCTGGGTCACCAGCACCAGTGTGTGAACGTAGAGCCCATCCTGCTCTCGGTGGGGTGGGGTGGGGTGGGGTGGGGGACATGCACACTGCCAGACTCCGGGTACCCGCCGGCTGTGCTCAGGCTGCGCACCCCTTTCTAAGCCTCAGTTTCCTCGTCCATAAAGCAGTGAGGGGCGGTCGTGGACGATTTCTGGGCGCCCTGGGTCGGTGCAGACCCGAAACCCGGAGGGTTGGGCGGGGCCTGGGGTTTCCGGACGGTCCCTGGTCCCCGCCCCCATCCCCTTGGGGCTGAGGCTGCGAAGCGCCGCCCCACGCCCACGAGGAAGTGGCTGCGAGTCCCAGAGCCGGTTCGGCGCGTCGACTGCCCAGAGTCCGCTGCCGGGGCGCCCCGAGGTGAGGAGGCGCGGGGTTTTGTGGCTCAGAGGTGGAGGGCCGGGGGTCTGCCTAGATGTGAGGGGAGTTTGGGTGGACACGGGGATGAGAGGGGCGCGGGGAGGGGAACACGAAGGTGAGGGGCGGGGGGGAACCTGCCAGGAGATCTGGGGGCGTCCGGAGGTGAAGGGGTACCCAGTAGTGAGGGGGTACGCGGGACGGAAGCTCTCCAGGAGGTGAGTGGGGTGCGGACGGCAGGCCGGCCCAAGAGTGGGCAGCGCAGGGCTCCCCGCACCCAGCGCCCCCGGGGCGGCGAGATCCCTGGCCCACGATTCCCCCCATCCCCTCCCCTGCTTCCCCACTTCCCTGACTTTTCCCCACGGTCGGTGTCCCCGTTATTTCAGGCAGCGAGGGCCCCACGCCCAGTCACTTCCCCCAGTCCTCCAGCCTTCCGGGTTGCTCCAGCGGGAAATGAGCTGGCGCCCCCGCCCCGCCCCTCTCTCCTCCCGGCCGCCCCCTCCCGGCCCCGGGAGCCAGGTCGGAGGCGTCCTGTACCGGCTGAGCTGGACCCGAGCGGATCCGATCCGAGTGGCCCTCCCCCGCCGGCGGCAGCTGGGAAAACAGCCAGGACACCCAGGCGAGGCAGGGCCGGGACCGCGGGCGGTAACTGTAATACAGTAATGACTAGCGTGAAGCAGCAGGAGAGCTGGAGGCTCTCCCCAGGTTATTCCAGGCTGTCCCCAGGCTCCTCCCGCCGGGCACCCGGCGCGGTGCTGCCCGATGTTTAAGAGCACCCATCACCTGGGAGGCCTCGGGGCCCTAGGTAAGAGTGCCAGCTTCTGCTTTCACTGGCTGATGACCTTAGCAAACCACCTCATCTCTCTGGGCCCCAACTTGCCTTATCTGAAAAATCGGGAACTTTCAAGTTGTGAGACATAAATATGATAATGTGTATAAGGAACTTGGCAATATGCCAGGCACGCACAGTATAAATGTGTGCTGCTATTGTCACTGTCATTATAAGGCTTGCCTGTATTTATCAAAGTGGCTTTCCAGGTGAACCTATCCTCTAAGATTTGGGGTCAGAATCTGCTGTGCTTTTTAAGAGCTGTGTGACTGAGCAAATCTTGGCTTTTGTGTGAGTCTTAGTTTCCTTCTGTACAAAACAAAGGTTAAAAAAGACAAACACCGAAAAACTTCTTAGGCTTGTTTTAGGGGTTAAAGAATGTACGTCGACGTCCTGGGTAAATCCTGGGCATTTAGAGATGCCAAGTAAAGTTAATTACATATGTGTTTGTATGTAATCCACATAGGATTTTTTCTAATAAATAGTATCCCAATGTGTTAATATCACATGTACTCTTTCCATATCTCTAGTCATCTGGATTTTTCTATTCTGTCACCATTATAAAGAGGCTTATTATGGACATGTTTGCTTTTTTAAAAGTCAGTGGCTATTTTCTTAGCACAAAAATGAATTTATGTCCCCATTGTTGACAATCTTAAATTCCTGTTTGTGTTATTCTGTTCTGTTTGTTCCTACCCAGTTGTTGAGCGTTATCACATTGCTCTTCAGAAAGGCTGAACAAATTATTAATAGCAACAAATGAGAATTTCTCTACAGTCCTGCCAGCATTGAGTTTTATGTGGCTTTGGTTTTTGTTTTATTTGGATTACTTTAACTGGAGCTTTATGGTGCCTTGTGATCGTTTTCATTTGTGTTTCTTGACTTTGACTGCTTTTTAAGACCTTAAGAGCAGATTTGGGGAGAAGGGATTGATTGGCTGGTTTTTTGGGGGTGGCAAGGGCTGTTCTACACATAACAGGAAATTGAGTAACTGCTTAGCATGCTGCAAAATGGCTCACTGGCAGCTCCCGCTAGCCAAACTCTGAGCTGGGTGGGGACTTCCCTATATGCCTGTGGAGCTGAAATCCTTGCCTCCAGGCAGAATCTGCCTGGATTAACCTCAAATACAGCCAAACCTCTGGATTCAGGGAAGGCTAGCAAAGCTTGTCTGAAAGTATGAAAAAACCTACAGCCCGTGCCTCATCCAGCCCCAGCCTTTTTTGAACGGAGATGTGAAGAAGCATTGTATGAGGGCACGAGCCAGTACAATGAACGCAGCACTGTAAGGAAGGAGTGCTGAGGCATGAGACCCTCGGCCCGGCAGCCTGAGGCTTCGCCTAGCTTGCTTTGCTTTGGAGAGGAGCTATATTCTTCCTGAATCCTCAGAGGACCCTCTAGATTGCAGGTTTCCAGGATTTTCTAATCATTGACCCTATCAGGAAAATAATTTGAGCACATGCTCCCCAGCAAATATTTACAAATTTCATCCATATGCCACTGAAGTAATATGGCATATCCGTTATAGAACATCCCCTAAGACAGATATGAAAGAAAGGATGTGATTCATTCATTCAACTACATTCAAGAAATATTTATTGAGCATTTACTATGTGCCAGGTACTATAATTGGTGGTGGGGATACATCAGTGAACAAATACCCCTGTCCCCATGGGGCTTACGTTACGTACATACCCCAGGGTGTGGTTTTTGGCACCCCTTGATGGAGACTCACACCCCACTATGGAGAGCTACACCCCCTCCCAACCCTCATGCCACTCTTCTCTGCCCTCAAACCCCCAGCTGTGGATGCTTCCCCGGTCTGGAAAGTGCTGCTGGGACCACAGAGAGATGCTGGCTCCAGTCTAGGGGGATAGGGAATCTGTCAGAGTTTAGCCGATGCTCCCCAGCCTCACTCAGTTTCAGGAGTGATGGGAGGCACTGAGCACTTGATGTGAACCCCAAGTCCCAACGCCATCCTCAGGTCCCCCTCCTGTCGGTCTTCAACGGTCACATGGGCCCACAGGGTGCTGGCTCACAGGGCCACAGTGACAAGTGCATGGGTGCCCCAGAGGCCAGAACCTCAGCCTGCCTTTGTCTCACTACGAACCTTCTCTGACACATTGTATTGTCAACACACTTGGGCACAAAAGCCCTGCCAGCATTTTCCTATGCGGGAGGGTGGCTGGTAGTGAGCACCCCTCCCCCTCTTGGTAGGGTAGAGGTTTTCCTGGGAATGATTAAGTCAGAGTTCCTGAGGCAGGTGGCCCTATGTGAAGGCTGCTTCCCTGGATCTGACCACAGGGACAATCCAAAGATTCCTGAACTAAGGGATTACGCACAGCCCTGAGGCTACCATGGCTGGAAAAGCCCCTCCCCTCTCTGGGCTCCAGCTTCCTCATTTGTAGCATGTGGGGGTTGGGAATCATTGCTGGGGCCCTGCTGGTTTCAGTTGCTTTGCAGAACTTAAAGAAAAAAAGGGAAGTGCATCCTCCACTCTCCCACTCCCTTCGCCCAGACCCCTGCTCCCTTGAAGGTGTTGCTTCAGCGGAGTAAGTAGTCCTGAATTCACGCTAAAATGTGATTGGCTGATAGATGTAGTCTGAACTTCCCCTGTCTGTCCTCCTGTGCCTGTGGCCATCTTTCCCAGCCCCTCCTCCTCCCACTTGAAAACCTTTGGATCCCAGGAAATAGTGGTCAGGGTTCCCCAAGTCCTCTCAGCTGCATCTTTTGCTAGCATGGGGGCTGTCCTCGGCCATCCCAGCCTTTCCATCTTCACAGCCTGGAATTCTGGAACATTATGCTGGACAGGCTTTTACAGCCTGGCCCAAGTGTCTGGATGCTGTTCCTGAGACCTTGCAAGAGGCAGAGATGTTGGCCCCACCGCGAATCTGTGACAGTTGGAGCTGGGAAGTTGGTTCTTCCTGCTGACCAGCTCTGAGCCTGAGCCTGGGGGCCAAGAACCCCGCTGCCCTTGGCTGCGGCCACAGGGTTTCTTCCTTCTGGATCTCCTCGGACTGAAGGAGTCAGGAGTGGTTGGCCTCAGCTGGAGTCCAGGGCTTTGGAAGTAGGCTCTGGCCTTAACGCTGCCATTGCCCTATTGGTGACCTTTGAAAATGGGGCTGAGCAGAGTAGCATAGCTTAGCAGTCAGACGGGCCTGGTGCTACCACTCCTGAGTCTTGTCTTCTGTGGTGTAGACCCTGCTTCAGCAGAACGGATGCAGCACTGGCCCAGGCACTGGCCCAGCCCACATGCACCGGAAGCTTGGGGGAAATCCCCATCAGGCCTGCTAACCTGAGTCCACAGCTCGGGGGCCACTTCCTGGGCCTTTGCCCTACACAGAGAGGCCTTATAAGGAAAGAGGCTGGGGAGGCAGCGGTGGTGGGAGCAGTGTGCTTGTGTGCCTGCAAGGCTGAACACGTACCATTGTGTGCATATGGGAGCAGTGTACACACGTGCATGTGCACGTGCAAGGCTGACCACGTACCATTGTGTGCATATGGGAGCAGTGTGCACACATGTGCTTGTGCGCGTGCAAGGCTGACCGTGTACCATTGTGTGCATATGGGAGCAGTGTGCACACATGTGCACGTGTGCGTGCAAGGCTAAACGCGTACCATTGTGTGCATATGGGAGCAGTGTGCACACATGTGCACGTGCGCCTGCAAGGCTGAACACGTACCATTGTGTGCATATGGGAGCAGTGTGCACACATGTGCACATGCGCGTGCAAAGCTGAAGACACATGAGCATGTGTGGCCTAAGCCTGGGCTGCTGAGGAAGTGATGTCACTTTGGTCTTTATGGATGAGTAGGACTTTGCTGAATAGAACGGGTGGGTACTAGGTGGCGTGGACAGAATAGCACACAGGTGTGAAATGTGGGCAGAAATGGCCTTGAAGACACATCCACAAGGAAGCAGCCTTCCCTGCAGAGGGAATAGCATGCACAAAGGCCAGGAGTTCCGCGTTCTCCAGGCACAGAGATGGCTGAGGGCAGCAAGCTCAGCTTGAAGAACAGCCTGGAGGGAGGGGGTGGCCTGAGAGGGTAGTTGCTGGGAGAAGTCAGCCAGTCCAGGGCAGAAATGAGCAGAGCTGTGTGGGGAGGGGTGAGGGCAAAGGGAGGCTGTGTGTGGACCCACCTAGGTGTGGACCCCACCCCTCCTCAGGCCCAGCAGGCTCCCCTGCAGCTCTGCCAGCACTGCTGGGCTGGAGGAGGGGGATGGGGACGTGCCAGCCCCTCTCCAGGGGGGAGACCTGCCACTGCCAGGGCTGTACCTTCTGTGCTGGGCCCAGTCTCCCTCCTCCAGGCACCGGCTACCCTCTGGATCCTCATTCACCCCAAAGCCAGGCCACCTTGGGGCCCCAAAGACCCCACTACCCACTCCAGGCGCAGTCTTGCCCATTCTCTAAGCCGCAGGAGCAGCAAATGAGTTTCTTTGATGAGCACGAGTTCTGTCTGTCTGTCCGCCTGTGCCCTGGCCCACAGGCGCCTGCAGACCCACCCAAGAAGAGGGGGGAAGACCAGGGCTCTGGGTGTGGAGGGCACTGCTCTGGGTTCATGACATTGTTTCATTTCATCCTCACCCTGTCCTTCTGGCGGGGGCATCCCACCTATGAGAAAACGAAGGTACATATGATGAGTGATGGCCGATGTGGCTCAGGGTCCCAGCACACCTCACTCACGGCAGGGCCTTCACCCCGCCCCCCACACCCCTCACCCACTGCCCCACCCTTTGTTCCCTGGAGCCTCAGAGATATCCCATGACAGTTGTCATTTTATGAGGAGGGAACCTGAGGCCCCAGGAGGGAAGCAGGGCACCAAGCCAGAGTCAGGAGGCAAAGTGGCCCCCACTTCCTTCCCATGCAGTGGGCTGAGGCCTGATTCTGGGACAGGGGCAGCACTGACTTGGGTTCTCCCCTCTAGGCCACAGAAGCTGAGAAGCCATGGCCTACCACAGCTTCCTGGTGGAGCCCATCAGCTGCCACGCCTGGAACAAGGACCGCACGCGTGAGTACCGCTGGCCCCCAGAGCACGCGCACATGGGCGTTAAAGCCGCCAAGCACCCTGGGCTTGGACTCTGAGGGCCGCTGTCCCCCTCCTGCAGCCTTGGTCCTGAGTACTTAGGAGGGAAGGGATGCACAGCTCAGAGATAAGCAGGGGCAGCAGGGAGAATGGGCGTTGAGGGGTGGAGGTGAGAGCAGAGCCTGGCGCAGGCTGGGCCGTAGGTACAGGGGCTCCCAGGCTGGGGATGACAACCAAAGATATACCCTGCAATGGCTGGTAGTGAGATGAGCTGTGCAGACCAACACACGGGGTAAGGGAAAGCAGTGGAGGCAGAGGCGCTGATTTTGAAAAGATGGCCAGAGAAGGCCTTTTGGAGGAAGTGATATTTGTACAGAGACTCAACGGCGGGGAGGCAGGCAGGGGCAGGTGCAGAGACCCTGAGTTGGGCAGCAGGCGGACTAGCTGGAGTTGGGAGCAGAGGGCAGTAGTGAGGGACAGGGAGAAGCTCCCAGAGGTCATGAGACTGCTTTGGAGACATCCAGGTACAGGTGGTACAGGTGAGGGGTGGCCAGTCCCTGGGGAGGTATCACAAGGGGGGCCCGAGGGCCTTCAGGGAGTCCTTACGAAGCAGAGGAGAGTCCAAGTATCGAAGGACAAGGCATTGCGCAGGTGGCCTGTGAAGGGCGTTCCAGGCAGAGAGGGATCGTGAGGGTAAGGGGGAACCTGGGCATGCTTGCATCCTCCCACTTCCCACCCGTCTCTCCTGCAGAGATTGCCATCTGCCCCAACAACCACGAGGTGCACATCTATGAGAAGAGCGGGGCCAAATGGGTCAAGGTACACGAGCTCAAGGAGCACAACGGGCAGGTGACAGGTGGGTCAGGCTGGCTCGGATCACCCTCCTGACAGGAGGCAGGGGGAGGGCAGGCCCAGCCAGGGCATCCACCCACTCACTTGTTGGTAGGATAGTTTGGGTTGTAAGTAACACAGCCCTCATTCGAAGTGGCTTATGTTATAAAGGGATTATATAGGTTTGCGTTACTGTAAAACTCAGAGATTTGGGGGGCTTCAGGAAAGGCTTGATCCAGCAGCTCAGCATTACCAAGGATCTATTTCTTTTCTGTCTCTTGGCTTGGCCTTCCAGCATGTTTGGTGATAGCTGGGGGAGCTATAACCTCCCCAGTAAGCTCTAGGAGCACTGCCTGGAGCAGCTTTCCTCCAGATCATGGCTTCTGAGCCCCTCCTACACAGACGCTTCTAGAACTAGCCATTTCTGCTTGGGTGGCTTCAACCTAGTGTCCCATCCCCACACCATAGGCATTGACTGGGCCCCTGAGAGTAACCGCATCGTGACGTGCGGCACAGACCGGAATGCCTACGTGTGGACGCTGAAGGGCCGCACGTGGAAGCCCACGCTCGTCATCCTGCGGATCAACAGAGCCGCTCGCTGTGTGCGCTGGGCCCCCAATGAGAACAAGTTTGCAGTGGGCAGTGGCTCCCGTGTCATCTCCATCTGCTATTTTGAGCAGGAAAATGACTGGTGGGTGCCTGGGCAGGGCCCGAGTGGGTTGGGAGGGCCCCGGGCTGCAGACCAACAGGCGGTGGGCCTAGAGTGCCCCCGAAAGCATCAGATGGGGTGTTGGAACCCCTGTTCACATGACACTGAGGAAGTGAGTCCTCTGGATCTTGTGGGTGAGGTAAGGGGCTCCCTGCACAGTACTTGGTGCTCCCACAGCCCTGTCTCAGTAACAAGGTTACAGACCACACCAGGGGCACCTCTGTGGTCACTGCATCAAGCCCTGCACACAATACTGGCATTGACCCCCACAGCCCGCTGGACTGGGCGCCTGTTTTGCCCACTTCACAGATGAGCAAATTAAGGCCCTGAGGCAAAGTCACTTGCCCAAGGCACCCAGCCTGTCACATTCCAGGACCAACTCAAGCTCCCAGTCACATTATAATCTCCCCTGGGTCCCTGAGGACAGAGGCCAGGCAGAAACTCAGGTTGGAGTCTGGGAGACTCAAGTTCAAATCCCGACAGGGTTGTGACGTTTAAAGGAAATCGGGGGTAGAGTTCCCACACATTATTGGCCTGAGTGGTGGCCCTGACAGGCCTGTGGGCTGGCAATGCCCAGGCCCCTCCTTCCTGGGATCTCGGTGGTCTGCAGGGCCCAGCTGGAGCCTGGGGCACTAAGACCCCAGGTGAAGTAGGGGGTTTGCTCACCTGTCTGTCCCTCTCTGCCCCTACCTGACTGCTGTGTCCAGGTGGGTGTGCAAGCACATCAAGAAGCCCATTCGTTCCACCGTCCTCAGCCTGGACTGGCACCCCAACAACGTGCTTCTGGCCGCGGGCTCCTGTGACTTCAAGTGCCGGTGAGAGGGTGGGGCCCTGACATAAACACAGGAACAGGGATTAGAGAGTTGAGGGGAGCCCCGTCCTGGGAGCCCCACACTTTGCCTTCCAGACCAGCTCTGCTGCCAGCAGGGTGACCTGGGCCTCAGTCGAGCATCTGAGGTTTTGCTCTTTGAAGGCTCATCATTGGGTCCTGTGTTCAGCCCATGGACGTCTTAGCAGGATGTGCCCCTTCCCACGACTAACGTCAGCAAGGTTTCCTAGGCCTCTCCCACTTCCTAGGACCCCCCACCCCTTCAGTTTCTTGGCTTCTGTCTGAAGGAAAATGAGTGGGTGTACTTTTCAAACTGAGGTATGAATGACTGGGTCAAGCCCTGCCTCATTATCCTAAGGCCTGGAATGTAGAGTCTCTAGTAGCCATTGGCTGTTTTTTGCTTCTGGGCTTAGCACCCCAGAGTCTCCTAAGGCCTCTTGCTCCCAGCCCCAGGCAGACAGCCTGGGTGTCTGAATGTATGGGAGGCCCAGGAGGCCCCTTTGGAGGCCCTGGGCACAGGGAAGGTGACGTCCGGATGAGGCTCTGTTGGTGGGTGGGGAGCTGGTTGGTTGCATTCTGATCTGTCAGCTGAGCTTTTGCTGGCCCTGGATGGAGAGAAGCAGGTAACTGAGTGTGAAAGCAGCAGTGTGCAGTAGCGCTGGCGGGCTGAGGGCAGGGTTAGTTCAAGGTGCAGAGCAGAGGAAGGAGGGGCGTGCTCAGGGCTGGCTGTGGGGTGTAGTGGTCGGCACGATGAGGACCAGAATGCCCCTGGGGTCTCTCACCTGTGGATGGTCAGTCTGCAGGTGAGGGTGCCAAGTACCCGGGAGTGCACAGGACTCTGAGCTGGGGGACCTCCTGGTCCCACTCCACTGCACAAAGAGGGCTCTGAGGCCCAGACTTTTCTGAGCGAGAAGATGCAGGTCATGAAAAGCTGGCTGTGGTACCATGAGCCTGGCGCTCTGACCCTCAGTGACTTTCTTTTTTTTTTTGCGTCCATGGACAGGATCTTCTCAGCCTACATCAAGGAGGTGGAAGAACGACCGGCACCCACCCCGTGGGGCTCCAAGATGCCCTTTGGGGAGCTGATGTTTGAGTCCAGCAGTAGCTGTGGCTGGGTACATGGCGTCTGCTTTTCAGCCAGCGGTAGCCGCGTGGCCTGGGTCAGCCACGACAGTACTGTGTGCCTGGCCGACGCCGACAAGAAGATGGCGTGAGTACAGGCCACCTGAAGGGGGGCAACCACGGCACAGCAGGAGGGGGCCAGTGTGGCTGACATCTCTGTCTCTCGCAGCGTTGCGACTCTGGCCTCTGAAACGCTGCCGCTGCTGGCCCTGACCTTCATCACAGAAAACAGTCTGGTGGCTGCGGTAAGGAGGGAGGGAAGGTGGGGAGCAGTGGCCCGTTAGAGCAGGTCTCCCAGCGAGCCCAGAGTTGCCCAGGGAGCTCCCCACTTGGTCCCCCACCACCCCCTTTCCCTCTATATTGATCAGAAAAAGTTGGATTATGCTGCAACAACAACAAAACTCCCCAACTGCAGCGGCTTAACACAGTACAGATTTTTTTCTCGCTCATTTTACATGTCCAGCACGGGTGCTGTGAAGGGACTCTGCTCAGTGCAGGTGGAGGCTTTGTCATCAACATGCTCCCCAGCTGCCCTGGAGGGAGAAGGGGGACGTGGAAAATCAGGCCCTGGATCCTGACATCCCTGCTTGTTACTGGCCAGTGGAGATGACAGGGCCACAGCTACCTCAGAGTGGGTGTGTGGGGGGCGTGCAGTTCTACCAAGTGTCCAGAAGGCACTCCTGCTCTCTGTCCCTCCCTCCTGCCCTCCTGTCTGTCAAGTCTCTTTTCACCCCTCAACAAACATAACGGGGAGCCCAGAGAAAGATCAGGCCTGCTTGGCCTAGAGAAGCTACAGCTGTGGGCTGTCTCCCAGGGCAGGTGTAACCGCTGAGCAGGACAGAAGGCCCCGGGCTCCCGGAGGAGTCCCAGACAAGCTTTCCCATCTAGCAGCTGACCATGCTGGGGTCGGGGCCGCCCTGTGTGCTCACTTCCAGCATCTGGTCCCCATACCTGGGGTCGGGCCTGGATGTGTCTGCAAGCTGGTACCAGCTTCCTGATAGCTCCACCCGAATCCTGCATCCAGCCTCCCGGGAACCAGACTCGTGGCCGAATGCCCCTCTGCCTCACAACTTGCCTCCAACCTCAGTTTCCCCCTGTGCAAAATAGGGGCACTGCGCCTGCCCTCAGCCAGTGCACTTAAATAGCACCCCCTTCTCATCTCAGGGCCATGACTGCTTCCCAGTGCTTTTCATCTACGATGGTGCCGCGGGGACGCTGAGCTTCGGTGGGCGGCTGGATGTGCCCAAGCAAAGCTCGCAGCGTGGCCTGACGGCCCGTGAGCGCTTCCAAAACCTCGACAAGAAGGCGAGCTCCGAGACTGGGACAGGCCTAGACTCGCTGCACAAGAACAGCGTCAGGTGAGGGGGGCCTGGGGCGGGGCCTGGGCTCCGCAAGAAAGACAGGTGAGGGTGTGGCCAGAGGGGCCGGCCTGGGCCTGGCAGCCGGGCGGATCTGGACTCATCCCAGCAGCCTCAGGAGGTGCGAGCCCTGATTTAGGGAACCAGGTAGATCACTGTAGGTTGCACAAAAATAGTATCAGGTGGGGGCAGAGCAGTCAGCCACGCTCGGTCGGCATTTTTAGGACAGGGCTGTGTGGCCACTGTCGTAGGGGTGGGGCCTGCAGTTGTCTGGAGTGGCTAGGCCGTGACTGCTGGCTTCTCATGGGCAGAGCCATAGCTGAAGCAGGTCTAGTGCTAGAAACTAGTGAGGTGGTGGCAGAACTACAGGTCCCGCTGCAGCCTCCTTGAGAAACTAGGGTGGGACTAGGGGGAGACCCTTCAAAACTCCCAAATCCTACCAGCCCCAGGTGTCTGCTCCACAGCAAATAGAAGAAATGTGGCAAGACTTTCTGACCCAGCCAGTTAAACCCTCTTGTCGTTTAGGGACCAAAGACCTTTGTCCATCTTTCAACGTTCTTCAGAAGCAGCCATGCACCCTCCCAGCCCGATCTTTTCTTTCCCATCCTGCCATCTACTGTCACTACACACCTTCCCCAGACACACGTGTCCTTAATGCCCTGCCCAGGCCGTTGTGTGTCCTGTTCCACTTGCCTGGGCCGCCCTTGGCACCTCGCACACTACTGCTGTCCCTAAAGCAGACCCGTGAGCCCGGTCCTGTACTCCTGCCTTCTGGAGCGCACAGTGGGCTGGAGTCCAGCACAGGAACAGGCTGGGATCCATCCGTAAAGCCTTCCTCCTCTTTGCAGCCAGATCTCGGTGCTCAGCGGGGGCAAGGCCAAGTGCTCGCAGTTCTGCACTACCGGCATGGACGGCGGCATGAGCATCTGGGATGTGAAGGTGAGCTCGCCCCCACCCCGGCTTCCCACCAGACTCCTTGGCCCCATACTTCATTCCTGCAGGAAAAAGTACTTGGAATGAGGGGAGAGATGAGAGGCAGCCCCTTGACATCTGGGCCTCAACACACTTTGCGGGCACCTCCTTTTTAGGGCTGGGATTCAAACTCAGGTCCACTCGACCCCAAAGACCAAGTTCTCTGTCCTCTGCCCCGCGGGGGCTGAGGTGGGTGTGGGCCAGGTCCTTGCAGATGGGATGTTTGCAGGACCCCTGAGAACCAGCCGTTCTGCTCATCTTCCAGAGCTTGGAGTCAGCCTTGAAGGACCTCAAGATCAAATGACCTGTGAGGAGAACGGTGGCCTCATCCCAGCTGCTGGGGAAGGAAGGGGTCAAGGAGGCTAAGGCTTGCTTTGCTGAATGTTTCTAGGGCACCCATTTGGGTCCCCACAGTGGGGAAAAAGGGGTGGGGGTAGGAAGCTTTTCTTAATCTATTTGAAGGAACACGTGCCTTTTTCTTAAATATTTAAAAAAAAAAAAATTCCCCAAGCACTCTGCTGGTCATGAACTGCTTTGAAATTTGGAATAAAAATACAACTGTAGACACGCTCACCTGTTTGGAAGAAGAGGTTAGGTTTTGCACGGGCATAGGTAGCTTTAGTTTGCCAGCCAAATGATCCATCAATCCAAGGGCCTTCCCCCCACATGGTTCCTTCCCCACTGCAGTCCTGCCTAGGGGCTGCCAGGACCAGGCGCCTTTCCTGTCATTCATTTAGTAGTTAGGTTCCTGGACAAGTGGTTGTACATCCCAGGCTGGTTCTGGGCTTTAACTGAAATTTAGTATTTCTCTATTTGATGTTTGCAGTTGGTTTCTGATAAATGCTCATTTTTAAAGACAATTTCCCCCCATTTCTTTTACTCAGAGGGTTATTTTTGTTTGTTTAATCATATACTTTTTAGTTATCTACTTAAGGGCTTTTAGTCTAGGAATGAGGGGTTCTCTGCAGGCCAGGGTGCGCTAGATGCTGGCAGCTGTGGTATCCCTCTCTGGGGCGCCCAGAGCTGTTGACCTTCAGCACAGTCAAGCCCAGGGGTGGGAGCAGTCACTGGAGTCAGGGGCCTGAGTCCATCTCTGCCACTAAATCCGTCTGACCTCAGGCCCAATCTCCTACGTGGCACCCCGTCACTGACCTCTCAGGACTGTGTGCAAAGGATGCTACTGTTCATGAGGCAGAGCCCCACAGTGGGGGTGCAGGGGCGTGAGGTGCCGTGGCCAAGCCTGCAGGCAGCCCTTGCAATTGTGCTGAGCCCCAGCGTCCCAGCTGCGAGCCCCACCACACTGGATGGTAAGGTCTAAACCAGGCAATGCGTGGCAGTCATGGTGGGTATCCATTTTGGGGATACTTCCTTCTAGCACTGAAATCCTGAAGCTGTTAACACCAGGGGGCACCTGGAGGGCAGGACAGGGAGGCCTGGTGCTGCTGCCAGCTTGCTTGGACGTGGGAGGGTCCCTGGCTATTCCAGCCTAAAATCCCTACTTGTTGAAAGGGGAGTGGAGGGGGCCGGCTCTCGTATCCCGCACTCTCGTTTGGATGTGCCCCTGGACCTTGTGGGGTAGGCCTGCTCTGAGGGACACAACGCCCTGCTGGGTGGAAACAGCCCGGGCAGAGGGACCCAAGATGGATCACAGAACAAGGATTACGATAATGTCAAGTTTAATCTGCCAAATATACAAGTTGGAATTGTGGAGCGCGTTTTGCCTGGGTGCTGAACAGTAAACAGGTTTCTTGAAATGACTGATGGGAAGGGTTAAGAACGGGCCCTGGCCAGACGGGTAGGAATGGGGCAGGGAAGGGCAGAGGAGAGGCCTCAGTCGGAGGGAACTGGCCAGGGATGAGCCATGACCCTTCAGGGACCCAGGGGCAGGGGCTCCCAGATGACAGCCTCTCTGTGTAAGCACCCAGGCAACAGACAGGCTGGTTGTTGCAAACTCGCCAGCAGCTGCCCCCAGCACACCGCCCCCCACCGTGCAATCTACTGGACAAACCGAAGCTCTTCTTACCCCACCTCCCAGGCACCCCCAACAAGGGTTCTGAATTCTAAAAACAGGAAAAACATTCAAATGGTTACATGTGAAATGCTGTCCTGCATCTTTCTGTCAGCAAAGATAGCAGCTGCCCCTCCCCCTAGCCCCCCTCCCACCATCCCCCCAACAATTTCTGTGCCAAGATGAAGAGGAGGCCCCAGGCTGTGGGGGGCTCCTTGTCTTGAGGGGCTGCTGCAGTGGTGCCAGGGCACAGGGTGGGCGAGCCATGGCAGCAGTGCTGGACGCATGGCCCAGTCCCCTGGTATCTCCTCCCTCCAGCCACGCTACTTATTCAGGGAGAGCGACTGCATACGTCTTCCTGACAAAGTCGCGTCATCTTTTGCTGAAGGTAGAAAGGGAAGGAAAAGGTAGAGTTAGAACAACCCCTCCACACACACAGCCGCATCCCCAGAATCGCAGACCTGTAGGTCTGAAAGGCCTCAGAAAACATTGTGTGCAACTGGCTCAGTGGGCAGGTGAAGAGAAAGAGCCAAGGAGAAGGGCCCACCTCACGCCGTCCCAAGGGAGGTTCCTGCTGAAGCCACTGGACCCAGGTATCCAACATTCTTGCCGAGTCTGGGGCCCACTCCATAAAGGCCACCAACACACACTCCATGGGGAAACAGAAACTCTTCTTACCTGCCCTCCACCCCCAGGAAAAACCCCTTAATTCCAACCGCTTCCCCGTGAAGTCTACAATCAGCAACAATGTTCCAACAGTCACACAGGAAGTCCTTTCCTGCTTGGGGTCTGTGAAGCAGGAGCTGCAGCAGGGAGTTGGGCTAACCAGGTATCTCCAGTGGTGAGAATGCCCCTAGGCAATTGGTTTCCCATTTCTAGGCCTCAGTTTCCTTGCTATTTGGTGAGGAGGCAGGATAGCAGGATCCCTAAGGGCTCTTGTCCCACAAGGGACCGTGCATGAGACCAGGACACAGAAGGACATGAGTCAGAACACTCTTGTAAAGCAGGCCAACTCCCCACAGCCAACCTGGCCTAGAGGAGCCCGTGCCACCTTTGGTCCCACTGGAGACGTGGGGGAAGAGACACGTGGGCCACACCTCCTCTAAGTCTGCCCCTTGTCCCCCTTCCCAAGCTGCTAGGACACAATGGTGACCCCAGGCAGCTGTCTCAGCCACACAAGGCAACTGAGACCCTGGTGGGACCTGCCAGACGCGAAGATCACACCTAAACACCCCTGAGGCCTCCCTGACCCGGTGGACAGTGCTCTGCCAGGGCTGAAACCCATACTGACTCCGTGCTGCTGCTAGGGCCTCACAACACCTGGGGCGGGGGGGGCATAGGAAGAGCCACCTGCAAGTGCCACCGACACACACACACACATACACACTCAGGGCCTCCAATCTCACCGCTCCCCATTTCACAAGGCCAGTGAAGTGTAGGGTCGGTGCCCAGAATCAAGCGCTCCAGAGGCTCAGCACTTACCTTTCCGCTCTTCCTCTTTCTTCCTGGCAGCCTCCTCCCGCTGTTTCCGGATGATCGCCAGCCGGGCAAGGTCGGCCTTGGCTTGCTCTGTCTTCCCAGCTAAATGCATTTTCATGTAACGCTCTTTTGCTTTCTGCTTCTCAATTTCTTCTCTGTTTGGATAAAATGGTGTCACAAGGGACATCTTCCCCACTGTTATCAGCTGAGCTGGATGTGGGAGCCAGAATTAAGGCCAAGTACTCAGGCTGGGGCCCAAGCGGAAGGGGGCACCCTGGCTGAGGGAGGGGCCCTGGCTCTGTGTGCCCCCTCCCTGATGGACACTCACCCAACAAGCACGCAGAGGACAGGCCTGGACCTCTGCACGACAGGCTCAAGGGGCTGGGGAAAGTTCAAGTGGTCCACTCAGCTTCCTCAGATGGAAAACACAGGATGGGGGTGAGCTCAGCATCTGTGACCTTTGGAAAGCCTTAGCACAGAGTGGACCATACCTGGCTGGGGCGGTGGGGGTGGGGGGTGCAGGATGTGGCTGACTAGGGGCTGGTGTCCACATGAGAAAGAGGGACCAAAACCAAGTGAACTGTGTGTCCAGAGAAGACGACCAAGAGGAGGAAGGCACTACAAACCACACTTTGTAAGGAGTGGAGAAAGGAGTGGACCAAGTGGCCTTGGATGGGAACAGACCCAATCTCAGATCAACACAATAGCACTTTCTCAGTTAGAGAAGCTCATGTGTGTGTGAGGCTGCTCCCAAGTGGGGAGCCCCCATGGATAGGGGTGTGGGAATAAGAGCTGGACTCCCATGGGACAAAGGTGACAGCCACCAACTTTCTAAGTAGAGAGAGGTGAGGGCAATTTGTTTCCCATTGAGGATCTCCTTCCCAAGCCTGAGATTCTGAACTGGGGGGTCCCATTTATACCAGGTTCTTGGAAGAGCCAGGTTTTGGAGGGAACAGGGTAGCCCTGCATGGCAGGAGGCTGGGGGAGGGACTTGGCATCTCAGAGGCCTCACAGCACACAGGGCTGAGGAATAATGAGGAGGCATGGAGCCTGACCGGGGGTGGGTTGGAGGAGAGGGGTGAAACCCAGCAAGCAAGTCAGATGAGCAGGTATCTTGCCCAGAAGACTCTGGACAAGACACTTGCTAGAGATGAGATGGGAACACCTGCCAGCCCAGCAGATCCTACCCTGGGAGGGAGGAGGGGGCACGGAGGCATCTAGAATAAGCAAGGCTGCATGAAGGCTCTGCAGGGCCTCCTCAGTGAAAGCTAAGTGCAGGCAGGGTGCGGGCCCTTATGGCTTTCACTCCTCAACCCCAAAAGGCAGGAGTAGCAACAGGATGCACTTTTCACTGTGAGAAGGAAGCTACTGGAGGGAAGAGTCTTCTACAGCCTCCATTCATGGGCCTTTCCAATGGGTTTTTCATAGACCCCTTAGCTGTCATGGGGCCAACACAGGAAGCCCACAACCTCTTGTAAGGCCCTTGATGTCACCTGGTGGCCATCAAAAGTCAGGGCACTACTTGTGGAAAACGGGCCATGTGCAGGGCACTTTGGTACTCGATTGTGATCCTCGCACAACCTCTGAGGAAGCTATTACCTGCAGCAACATTTTCACCTGGGAATTGGTGAGGGCTGGGGAGAGCCAGGGGCCCTCCCTGCACTGTGCTGCCTTCTGGATACCACAGTCCCTAAGTCCCCTCCCAAGCTCCACGGCCATGACATTACAGGTGGATGAGGGCCAGAATGGTGAGATCAGGCTGGGTAAGGTGGCGGCCCTGGAGGGGGGGTGCTCTACAGGAAGGGAATGTAGCGGAACCCTCTGCATTCCGGGATTACTTCAAGTGCAACACTCAGGTCTGAATCGATTCTATGTATTTTCCCTGCTACATTTCTATTGGTGAATAAAATATTCTTTTGTTCTGTTTTTTGGAGAAGCTCCTACAGTGGCTTTTGGGGAATGAGAAAAAACAGAAATCAACACCATAGCTGGAGCCCCCACACAGTCACTGGGGACCTGAGCCGGAAAAGCGAGGGCCTCAGAGGAGGTGGGTGCCTCAGCCCCCCACAGGTCAGCCCCCGGCCCATGTGCCCAGGTCACCAGGCCCAGAAGCAGAAAGTTACCGTTCTCTCCTTGAGAGCTCCTTGGGCCCGTCCAGGTCCAGTTGTGTGACCTTTTTGGTTGTCTGTGCCACCCGGTTGGGGTTCTCGATGTCGATAAGCCCTTCCACACCTTTGCGCTTTTGCTAAGATAGAACGAGAAGCTGGCCATTGGAGTTTCGGTCCTGCAGAGCCCCTGAAGGCACTCCCACCATCTCCCAACAGCCCATCTGGATACAGGACACCACAAACATAATGTGTCTAACACAGAACTCGAGCTTCACCCTCACCCACCCAGCTCCTCCCCACAATCCTAAGCATGGCCTTATTCCTCTCTCCCCCGGCCCCCTCCTAACCCTCAGCAAACCCCAATAAATCTACCTAGAAAATATGGCTTAAATCTACCCACTGTTCTGCACTGCCACTATCCCAATATAAGCCACAATTTCTTATCTGAGTACTAGCCACCATCTCCCTGCTTCTACCCTGAACACCCTACAATTCACTCTTTGCAGAGAAGCCAAAACAATCTTTTTTTTAACTTTTATTAGTTGTACTATTCAATTTCTCTCCTTTTTTTAGTTTCTACGTCTGTCGCCTCTTCTTTATATCCTAAGTTACAGAGGTCCTGCTCAGTTAGTCTTCAGCTGATTCTCAAGGTTGATTGTTCTAATTTAGCTATAATTTTAATGTGCTCTGGGAGGCAGCAGGCATAGCGTTTCTCTCTTCTGCCACGTTGGACCTTCGCCCAAAACAATCTTTTAAAGCAAGTCTGGTCATGTCTCCCTCCAACTCAAGACCTCCACCAACTGCCCTCTACAGTGAAACCCAAACCCCTTCAACACGCATGCCCTGCTCCTTACAGCCTTTCCTCCCTCATCCCTAAGCTCTCCACCCCGTACCCGCCAAGTCACAGCCCAACCCCTCCTGTTCCCTGAACATGCTCAGGCCGTGCCCACTCCAGGGTCTTTGCACTGGTTAATCTGGCTGCCGGGCCACCTCCTCACCACACACTACTCTAAGTACCTTCAATCACCGTCTATTTTATCTGTAATACTTCTCACTACTTGAAATTATACTGTTCATTTACTTCCTTATTGTCTATCCAATCACAGGCCCCTCAGCGAAGGGGAGATGTTCTAAGCTATGCCTCATTAGGCACGTGTGTTGTTGTTCGAACATCAGAGTGCACTTACAAAGCTAGAGGGCATAGCCCACTGCTGTGACTGGATGCGCTACACCCTTACAGGACTGGCATTTACACCAGCATCACCGCGAACATTGCAGAGTAACGTGTTGCCCCACCACAGTATACAGCTACAGCGTCACTAGGTGATAGGAATTTTTCAGCTTCGTTATAACCTTATGGGACCACCGTCATATATGTGGTCCATCGTTAACTGAAACGTCGTTATACAACACGTAACTATCTCCCTATTAGAATGTAAACTCCTACAAGCTGGGAGTTTGTGATAATCAATATGCACGTGATAAATGCTGAGTGAGTCTGCGTCCCAGGCCCCCACCAAACTCAGTACCTGGTAATCATCTTCTTCATCCTCACTTTCATCTGAGTCTAGTGATTTCTTCTCCTTTTTGGGGTCACCTGCAGCCCCATCTCCACCTTCTTCTTGTTCCTCTTCTTCCTGTTTCAGAAATGGACAACCTGCAGAATCAAAAACGCAAAACAAACCCCCAACACTGTGACCCCGGCCCCCACATCCCCCATACGGTGGACCTTGAGAAATTCAGCCTGCAGAAGGCTGGGACCAAGGATGACAAGGGTCTCACTCTGAGACCCTGGCTCCCAGTGGGAGACCTGTCAGAGGAAGCCTATCCACTTGACTCTGCAGCCTGGAAGCCATTCCCACAATCCAGCAAGCCCATCACACAGCCATAAATGCCGTTCCCCTTCTCAGCCCAGGTACCTCATCTCCCAGGATCAGACTCAGCCATGGGGCTAGAAACCATAGTCCTGCTCAGCTGCCCTCCTGCTCCCCCAGCTGCCAAACTGTGCTCGCATTCCCAGGCGAGTCCTCCCCTGCTTTCCACTCCAGGGTCAGTGGCAGGCCAGCCACTCTAACCTGCCCATGCAGATGTCCTGCTACACTGGCTTCCCACGACAACACCCCAGCACGCCCCTTCCCTCCACCTTTCTTACCTCCCCACCAAAGAGATCCTTTACAAAAACTGTACGTCCTTCCCCGCTTAGTACTTGCCTACACATTCTCCGAGGTCCTGCTCAACTGCCAGCCCCTCCACTAGGCAGGCCCTCCTCCACCCTCCCTTCTCGGGGCTCCAAGGTACTATACAACTGTGTCCCTCCTCTGGCCTGACTGTGCCCCCTCCGGCCCTTACGCAGGTGAGGATCTAATTCTGACACCACCAGTGACAGAAACATATTTTGTTCCTGACAGTGGGCTGGAAAAAGCACTGCAGAAACAGAGTAGAGGGAACTACTAAGCTTGGACTGGAGTCAGAGAAGAGGTGAAGTGAAGCAAGGTCTGGGGGAATGAACGGCTATGCCTGCTGGGGGTGTGGAAGGCAGGCCATCAGGTTACGATGGGTTTGGCAAGCAGTCCTCAGGGCTGGAGCCAACAAGCGCTGGTGCTGGGAGCTCACCCTGGGGATGGGCAGAGCCTGGCAGAGGGAGAACCCCGAGAAGGCACGAACACAGGACCAAGAACAGATACCCACTAAGGCAATCGTTGCTGAGTGAACAAAGCTCTAGTTGATCCAGGGGATGGCTCCCCTCTTGAGTGCCATCAGTTGTTCTGAGACTCCCACCTGCTTCTTGCTGCCCCCCCCCCCCCCCAAACCTCAGGTGTAGGCCTTTCCCTGAGAATGGGTGGTCCTTGCCTGGCCTCTCTGGGTACCAAAGAGGCAGGGCACCACCCTGGGACACTGGCGTGGCCTGGACAGGCATGTACTCACCCTGGCCTTCTGCTTTTCAGCCTGGAGCTGTGCATCGATCTCCTCGGGGCTCGTGTACTGCCGGGCCCGGCCTTTGTGGCCTCCCTTTCTCCCTGCATGAGGAGGTGAAGTTGAGGAGGGCGGAAGGGAAGCAGTTCCTTGACTACCCAGCCCGAGGGCTGTCATGCTTGCGGCGTTCTCATTGGAGGCTGCAGACCTCACCTATCCCTCACCAAGCACCCTCCAAATCCATACTCCCCTCCTCGTGTTCAAAAGACAAAAGAGGCAGCACATGACCACTTGATGGGGCACTGAACTGTGTGCTGGATGTAGGTTCCCACAAACAGGACCTGAGGGGAGGATATGGGGGAGGGCATACCGCATACAGTGACTGGCAAAATCCCCTGGTCCCTTAGAATCCAAACATAGCAGACTCAGACGCAATCATGAGAACGTGTAACACTTACACCTCTGCTGTCACTACCGTTCTTTTTACTTGCAATGTTCTGTCACAGCCATGGGCTCTTTTGATCCTCAGAACAAACCTACGGTGTAAGAATTACAGCTGGTCCCATTTTATAGACAAGGAGACTTAAGATCAAAGAAGAGTGAAGAGCACAAATGCTAGAGTCCAACTCTGGGGTTCAGATCTCAGCTCTACCACTTACTCGCTTTGTGACTTTGAGCAGGTACTTAACCTCTCAGAGTCTCAGCTTCTTCATCTATGTCCCTACTTCATAGGGTTGTCACGAAGATGGAGTTGTTAACACATGTAAAGCTGTTGGGACAGTGCGTGGCACAGGGATAAGCACCACAAAAATGTTTGTTATGATTCTTCCTTTTCTCTCTAATAATAGTATTTGGTGTAGGGGGAAAGCCACTGGCCACATCCGTGATTTACTACAAATGTGAGCGAATGTAAAACACTCACGTTCACCTAAATGGTATGGAAGAAAGAGAAAATTTAATACCTATAGATAGGAGAAAACTTTATTTTGCTTAGAGTAAGAAACATAGCTGGCAAACAAAGTGAAGACTGAAAATAAACCTAACTACCATCTAAGAGTTAAAAATATGACTAGCAATTTTAAGTTCATCTAAGTGTATCAGTTTTATAGTCTGACCCTGTTGAGCCAGGACACTATAGAGACCCCTGCTGAAGCCATTGGCCAGTTTCATAGCAGGGTGGCATCCCCTCCGCTTGTCCTAGAAGAAACTGGGTGGCTGTGGCCTCGACCCATCCCCAACCTTTCCTGAAAGCTGTGGCCCACCTAATTTCAAGTGAGTCTCTCACTGAGGGCAGAGAATCTGTGAGACAGCCAGAGCTAGTCTGGACTCCAGAGACACTAAGAGCTACTGGCCTCCCCTGAGTTCCTAGACAGCAGCTGGAGAGCCATAATTGGGCTGCTACAAAATACACCACCCATTTTTAATGACTACCTCGGTTCCCAGGAGTGTCTCAGTCTATGCTCATGAAAAACCTATTATGAGATCAAGCTTGCCATTATAACCAACACCCTTTCTTGCACTCTTAAAAGTCCACGCAATAGTAACAACTCAAAATTGGCTACTACAGGCTCCCACCCTGCACACTTGGCTATGAGATACTGACCTTAACTTGGTCTACAGTAACTTTCATCTGCTCTTCGTGTCTTCAAAAACGCTTCCCAGTTACGTAACGCAAGCAAGAGTTGGTCCTTTGTTCATGGGGAATTTGATATTTTAACATACCCGTGTTTTGTTTGGCTTTTGAAGCAAATTAATGCAAGCAAGAAATATAAAACTTGTCTACACATAAAGCTTTTCACAAGCCAAAAGGCCAAATCATTTAACCAAGAATTGATATTTAGGACTTTCTAATTGTAACATCCAACCTTGGCTCAAAGTACCTTTGAAGTCGGACTCCTAGAGCCAGAATTCTGGAGTTGGAAAGGCTCCTTTTGCCAAACAGGAGACTTAGGAACAGAGGTAACATGGCCCTTCTTACCACAGAATAAATTAGTAGATAGCAAAGTATAAATGAATTCTGCTCTGTAAAACCCAGTATCTCTGGGAGCAGAGTCAGGAAGTCATTTAGGTTTGAAAAAGCTCCAAGTAGATTTTCCTGTGGGCTGATGCATCTCAACCAGCACGACACATGAGCTACCAATATTACCAGAACCACCATCTGTTCTGTGCCAGAGGCTAGGCAGGCACTTCCAGCGCTCTATCATTTTATGACCCCCAACTCTCCAGGCTAAGGATTAGCAGCCAGGTGTTCCAGATGAGGAAAACAGGCTGGAAGTTAAATAACTTCTTCAAAGTCACGTGTTGGGCTTCAAACTGAGAACTACCGAAGCTTAGGGAAAGCGGCTGGAGGACGACAACGCACTGGGAAGCTGTGGATCCTTTACCTTCTTGGCCAAGGAACTGACAAAGTCTTACAAATAACAGCAGTTAATCCTTACTGGGCACTTAAGGGCCGCCCGGCACTGTATTGTGCACTCCACCTAGTGTAAGGCTCTCGTCAGTACTATGAGGTAGGGACAATCGTAACCCCGTTTCCAAGTGAGAAAACCGACACACAGGGAGCTTAAGCGACGGGCTCAAAGGCACACATCGAGCCGCTGCTGAATGGGGCAGTCAAAGCTAGGTCGGCCAGGCTCAAGAGCATTAAGCTATGTCTCACTACGCAGGCCTGGCTCGACCAGAGCCCAAGGCCCACATTTCACACGCGAGCCAGGCAGGCCCTGCACAAGGCGCGGGACAAAGTGACTCAGTCACCGGCGAACCTAGAAGGGCAGAAGCTTCAGACCCTCCAGGCCAGGAGAAGCGCACCCTAAAACTGGCCTTCTGTGTCCGATCCGAGGGAGTGGCTCGAGGCCACTGTGGTCCTCAGTTTCCCCATCTGGACAATTGGGCGTCGAGGCCCAGGCTTGGACCTCAGCCGGCGCGGACGTCCCCCCTTTGCGCCTCTCTCCGAGGCTCCCACGGGTTGAGTGGACAGCGGGAACCGGACTCGAACGGCCCCTCGAGGCCCGCGGGCCACGCGCCCGGCCCTCACCTCCTTTAGGCATCGCGGCTCCGGCGGCTGCGGCGGCGGCGCCTCGAACTGACACCGGAACCGGAAATACTTCTGGCTCGACTTCTTCCGCCCAGCCCAGTACCCTCAGCGCGGCGCCGCCGCCGCTGTCGTCGCAAGAACCGGGGACCTCAGGGAAGCCGGCGCACGAAGCCGGACTGTCCCGCGCGCTGCCTGAGTCCAGGCTCTCACGTGCGCAGCCGGGCAACAGCACCCTCAGTCTCCCCCACCCCGGGAGACACGTGAGTCTGCCGGCCACCCCTCCCGGGAAGTGAGGACAAAAAGCAACAGCGACCCTGGAATTCTATACAGGCAGAGCATCGGACACCTAAGATTACGCGCTCTCTGCGCAAGGTAGGGCGGGGCTCCCGAGGACCTCATCCTAAAGCGATCACCGGGGAAGCGGAAGCGTAGGGAAACGAGGGCCGACAGCAACAGAGGTTCCGGTAGGTGTTTTTTTCTCCGTTCTCCGGTACCTGGGTAATGGCTGGGGCCAGGGATCGAAGGTCTGCACTAGCCCGGAGGGTGATGTGAACGCCTGGACTGGGACGGGTTCGGTCCTCTGGACTCGGAGGTCAGAGTGAGTTTCCGAGAGGAGGCGGCGCCTCGCTCGTTCTGCTGAGGGAAGGAGAGATTAGGGGATTCTCTTGTTCCTAGCCCCGCCCCCATGCTGTTTTCTGTGCCGAGAGCGTTTTTTGTTTAAAAACTGCTTGTTCTTGTAAGCCCGGTTCAGGTGCCGTCCTCTGTATGAGGCTCTCCTACAATTCTGGCTGTAACGTTCTTTATTCTTTTCCTCCGACGCCTTTTCACTCGCCGCTTCTCTCGAGCGCAACTACCCCTCTTACACCGCCAGACACCTTGATCTTGTTTACCTCCTACCTGTTATCTCCCTTGGGAGGCTTCCTCTGACTCCCAGGCTGGGCCAGGGCCTTCACATTTCCCTGGTTGATAACAGAGCGGTCATTCCCGTGTCTTTGTCCTCCCAGCCCGTGCGCGCTGGGGCAGGGACCAGATTCCAGCGTAGGGGAGACAAGTACAAAGACCACTGATTTGGAAGTCAGGACCCCCCCAATCAGAGTCAGACTCTGCTAGTTCCCAGCTGTGTGACCCTGACTTGAGCTTTTGAAGTTTGATTCCTCATCTGTAAGGTTGTTAAGGAGAATTCATGGAAGGAGGTTTAGGGGTGGGGAGGACTTTGTAAACCATCAGACACCCTACAGAAGGGAGAGACTGAATGAATTTGGGGGAGAGGAGTCAGCTATGCTTAAAGGTAAGAGATAACCTGAGTTCTCTTTGCCAGCTAGACAATGGTATGAGACTTGAAAAAAGTGCTTTGCTGTTTACATTTGAGTTGAACTACTGTATGGGCTTTACATGACTTGTCTCTATGTAGTATGTTTGTTGGGTTTAAAAGAGAACTTGGCAATCTGGCTACTCGTATTCCACTGCCCTTATTTTACAGATGAGACTGAGGACCAGGGAGGGAATGTGACCCTCTCCCCCAAAAGTCACAGAGTAACTGGTAGAGCTGGACAAGAACCTAAGCCTCTAACTGAAGAGACCAGAGATTTTTCTGTTACACTCTTGGGAAGCAGACCCTAAGGTACTTTGGTTTTATACTGTCTTTTTCCCTCATGAGAGCACTCATTCTCTCAGCTCCCCTAATCGTAATTCTTTTCATACTGTATTGTAATTGTCTTTTTACTTTCTATCTCTTTGCTAGAATGTCACCTTATCGAGGACAGAGGTTGTGTCTTATTCATTGTTCTATGTTCCCAATATCCAGTAACAGGGCAGGCTCTTAGTTGATATCCGTTAATGATAATAACAAAAATCGATTAAGCACACATTAAATGCCATGTATGTTATACACAATTATAATTAAATCTTTACAATGACCCTGTAGTGTAGGTTCTATTATCCCTATTTTACAGATGAGATAACATGGAAGTGAATATGAACCAGAATGGTAGCTGGTGAAGAACTCCTTTGGGTATCTGAGGTTCAGAAACCAGTTCATTTAATTTTCCCCTCCAGATCTTCGCAAAGTATCTTGTGGGGGAATAAAATGCCTAAAGTCAAAAGAAGCCGGAAAGCTCCTCCTGATGGCTGGGAGTTGATTGAGCCAACACTGGATGAATTAGATCAAAAGATGAGAGAAGGTGAGTGGAGGAGTTCCTGTTTTGGTGGGGTGCATCCAAGGGTCACAGGCTTAAATGCCTCCAGGGAACAGACATAAATGCAAGTATAAATGCAAAGAGTGCAACACTGTGACCTCCTGACACTGACATGTTTTGTTTACGTATTAATTGTGGGAATACAGTAAGTGTTGGAAAGTAAGATAACACTAATGAAAAGGTCCTCAAAAATATTTTTGGACAAATTTGAATATAAAAGCTTTAGGGAATATAAAGCAAATAGTCTACCTGTAATTATTTACTGCTTTGGCTGGATGTATATTTAAAATCATACTGAATATATTTACTTGGGAAAATCCTGTTTTTTCACTTTTTTCTGAAACATTTTATTCAGATTTTTCTTGTCTCTGACACTGTTTTCATCATCTTTGTTTTTGCATCATCTACCAGTTTTCCAGAATGCGCCATCTTCATTTCCCTCTAAATGCTGTGTGATCCTGTACTTTGTGAATTCAGTGTAGTTTGGTTTTTGGAAATCTTATTTGAATACCCAAGCTTCTGTTTGCCTTATTTGATCACAGTGTTACCACTTACTAAATTACTTTTTTTTAAAACATTTTTTTTATTGATTTACTAAATTACTTTCTAAAGTAATCGTTTTTTTAAAGCTTTTAGGTAATTAACCCGTGTTATGAAGTCATACCTCCAGCAATAAGTACTAATTAAATCAGTGTTAAATTACTTTGCCTCCTTCTTTCAAAACCTCTATTAAATACCTAGAACTTAGTTATCAAGATCATTTTGAGCTGAAAGATTTCGTCCCCACACAGATCTTTATTCAAAATAAAGAAACTGGAGAATGCTGTAATAAATCAGATTTTGTAAATCCTTGAAAATAAATCTACTTCCTCTTTTTTTTTTTAATTTATTGGGGTGACAGTTGTTAGTAAAATTACATAGATTTCAGGTGTACAATTCTGTATTACATCATCTATAAATCCTATTGTGTGTTCACCACCCAGAGTCAATTCTCCTTCCATCACCATATATTTGATCCCCTTACCCTCATCTCCAACCCCCCACCCCCCTTACCCTCTGGTAACCACTAAACTATCGTCTGTGTCTATGAGTTTCTGTTTCTCATTTGTTTGTCTTGTTCTTTTGTTGTTTTTGTTTTATATACCACATATCAGTGAAATCACATGGTTCTCTGCTTTTTCTGTCTGACTTATTTCGCTCAGCATCATACTCTCAAGATCCATCCATGTTGTCACAAATGTTACTTCCTCTTTTAAGGGATGACTTTTGGGTATTTAGATGTATATGATACTCTTAACTCCAAAACAAGTCTTTTCTCTCCCATTTTTATTAACCAGATAGCCCGTTAGCATTTCTTTGCTTTCCCATTTTGCTCTTCCTACCACTACAAAGAAAACAGTGGATGGCAGCTGGGACCAGACTTGGCTTCAGTGTTGGGAACAGTGGGGAGCTCTGGGGATGTGGAAGCCTGGAGAGGGGCAGAAACTGCTGCTTACCTCAAACCCATTTTACCATTGGAATGCAGGCTCAGCATAACCAAATTTGCTACCTTTTTTTTCCCCAAGAGAAGCCAAAAATCTAGCTGTTTTATGTGAACTCTTCTAATTTAAAATTCAAACTTAAAAAAAAAATAGTTTTTATGGGAAGAACCAAACAAAGCGTGCCTTCAGGCTGGCTGGGACTGCCAGCTTCTAGTTTGGAGCCTCCAGCACAAGTTTGGCCTGTGGAATCTGTGGCTGTACTCCTAGGCCATGGGGGACCTTTGTGTGGCCTTTGGCACAGAAAGTCCCAAAGCCAGTGGCATTAGCAGGCCCTTACTTCTTCCTGATCTGAGGGCCATGTACAGGACAACTCACTTATTGAAGCAGTTGGCATTGTTATCTTAGGAAGGAAAATTTGTTTTCTTTTTTAGTTCCCCAGTATTTCCTAGCTCAGATCTTCATATGTCTCTGAGCTCATCACGCAAGTTTTTGTATAGGCACTGTCACCCTGTAAGTCACCAAAACCAAAAGACTGGTGTAGGGATAAGGGGCAGAGACGGGAATCGTGTGGCAGAGGTTCTGTGGAGGTTGGCAAAGGACTGTCTCTGCACTGTGACCAGGACTTGTGAAGACCTTTGTTTTTATAAGGACTTTTTAAAACTAATTGAAAATCAAGCATAGTCAACACTTGCGTAATAAACATTTCATTAGACTTTTAAAGACTAGTACCTTAAAAGGACTGTTACCCAGGTTTTGAAGTTAATGGGGCAGTGTTTGGCATTAGCAAAGAGGCAGAAACCGAAGTCTAGTTTATGCTGTGGTATCTCCTGCCTCTGGCCTCTTTTCATATCCTCAGAGTAGCAGGACGCATCACCCATTGAAAGCTGCCTTCCACTTTGTGTGTGGACCTGCACAAAGTGATAGCCAAGACTGTCCAAGGGGCTCAGAACCGCAACAATCCTTTCCTTTCACTACCTTTTTTTGGGGTTGGGGGAGAGTAGATGGAAGGGACTGAAGTTGTGGGGGAGGTACATGCTCACCCCCGCCCTTCCATCAGTGGTCTCATCCAGTCACGTGACTTTCGACATTCTTTACCCAGGTGACCAAATGTCTTCTCCAGCCTTGACTCCAGATTAAACACCAACTGCCTATTGGGTGGCTCCATTTGGGTATCTAAAAACATCTCAAACTTAACATGACCAGAATTGAATCCTCATTCACACCCCAAAGCTGCTTCCCTTCTTAGGCCACAAACTGTGGAGCTGTCCTTGACTCCCCTCTTTCTTTTATTCCTCCTATCCAAGCATCCAAGACATCCAGATTCCTAAAAAGGGTGGCAGAACAGAGGGAAAATTGTCACAGATAAATCAGACTTGAGACAAGTCAATCAAAGACAACATCTGGACATTGTTTGAATCTTAGTTCAGACACATCAGGTGTCAACAGGTATTTTTGAGGCAATCTGAAAATTGAACATGGACTGATTATGGGATGCTAATAAGGAAATGGTTGATTGTGTTGGGTGGGATATTGACATACGTAGGTATTTTTTAAAGTCATTAGTATGTTAGAGATACATATGTATTTACAAATGTGATGCTTGATGTTTGAGATTCCTTTTTAAAATACTTCCAATTCCTTCACTCCCCAAAGTGGGCAGAACTAGATAAAATAAAGCTAGCTGTTATTGTTGAAGCTGAGTGATAGGTACTTGGGAGTTCAGTAAACTGTTTTCTTTTGTGTATATTTGAAATTATGCATAGTGAAATCTTAGAAAATTCATGAATCTAAAATCTTGCCTCCTTTATCCCATCTACCCCCACCACCTGGTCCAGCTACCCTTACCTCTCATCTGGATTACCGCAATAGCCTCTTGCGTCTCCTCTCCCTAGAGTCTTCTCCAGGGTGAGGGTTTTAAGTCATATACCACTGACCCTTTAGTGGTTCACCTCCCCATCAGAGCAAAACCAAAGTCCTGGGGCCTCCCAGGCCAGACATACACTCACCCCAGCTCCCTCGAGCTCTATCCCCTACCTCCCCCCCTCATTCACCTCCCCCAGCTCTGTTTTTCCTTGATCCACACGTAGTCCCACCTCAGCATCTTAGCGTTGCTGTTTGCTCTGCCTCTTGAGCATGTTTGTCCCTCATTTTTCTTTTTTAAATTGAGATATAATTGACAGAACATTGTATTAGTTTTAGGTGTGCAACATGATTTGATATAAGTGTATATTGCAAAATGATTATAGTAAGTTTAGTAAACATCCATCACCTCAGTTACAATTTTTTTTTCTTGTGATAAGAACTTTGAGATCTACTCTCAGCAACTTTCAGATCTACAAAATGGTATTGTTAACTATAGTCACCATGCTGGACATTACATCCCCAGGACTTACAACTGGAAATGTGTACCTTTTGACCACCTTCACTCATTGCACCCACCTCCCAGCCCACCAATACCCCTTGTTTCTTAAGGTCTCCTCTGATCAGATGTCTCCTGTGTGACTTTGATCACCTATATAAAATGGCAGTCCCCCCTTTCCCCACTTGCCATCTCCTTCCATGTTTTCTTTTTCCCTATGCCATTACCACTTAGCACCAGGTGGTAATCAGCTTCCCTCTCCTGGAACTCAGCTGCAGGCCTTGTCTGTCCTCCCCGCGGCTGTGTCTTGGGCACCCAGAGCACAGCCTCGCCCCTGGCAGGTACGCAGTGTGCATTTGCTGTGTCCTTGACACCCGCAATGGATCAGAATCCTGTTTGTTGGGCTGAATTATAAGTCCTAGGTAATAAAATGGCCTCAAAGTTGGAGAAAGGGAGATACAGGTTTTTTACCATTCCTCACCTTTCCCTTCTGCCCTAAAAACCAAGAGGTGGTGGTAGACAAAGACGAATTTGTGACAGCTGAGAGAAAGACTTGCCTCGTGGCAGGTGTGAGCTGCTGCCTGACCCCCTATATACTGATAGAGCAGTTATTTCCTGAAGGCCCGCTGCTATGAACTTTCAGACTTGTCCTTTTTTTTCCTCTCTCTTATCCCTAACGGACTTCAGGAAATGAAATTAGATGTCCATCTATAGGCCCAGAATTACCTTGAGAAATTATTATGCTGTAGAAATAGGTCTAGAAGGATGAAGACCAGGGTGTTACCAGAGGTTATCTTTGAATGATTTCTTAAACTCTTTGGTTTCTAATTTATTAAAACTATTTTAAATTTAAAACAATTATGTTTAAATCATGTGGCTTATGTTTTTGCTTTAATTTTAAAAAACAGCTCTATTAAGATATAAATCATATGTAAAACTTGCCCTTTTAAAGTATTCAGCTAAGGGGTGTGTGTTCAGTATATTCAGAGTTGGGCAACAACCATCACCCCAATCAATTTTACATTTCATCACCCCAAAATGAAATCCCATACCCTTTAGTGGTCATTCTCCCCACTTCTTTTCCCCGTATCTCCCAGTTAGTTCTAAGCAACAGTAATTTACTTTGTCTGTAAAGACAGACTCATACAATAGGTGGCCTTTGGGGACTAGTTTCTTTCACTTAGTGTAATGTTTTCAAGGTTCCTCCAGGTTGTGGTATGTCAGTACTTCTTTCCTTTTTATGGCTGAATAATATTCCATTGTGTGGCTAGGTCACATTTTATCTGTGCATCAGTTGATGGACACAGGGGTTATTCCTTTTAGCTGTTGTGAATAATGGTGCTGTGGACACTTACATACAGGTAATCCCCATAGAATACATCGTTGTGTTCCTAAAAACCTGTGTTATACAAATCTGTATTATACAAAACAAAGAACTAGTATAAAAAAGGGGGGTTAGGTTCCAAAAATTAAGAAAACAGACTATTATATTTTTATAATTAAGGGAAATATCTTCATTAAAGCAATTTTCACCAAAACTATAACATGTTAATATGTATTAAATGTTTTCTTCGTCATCACTACTAAGTTTTTATTATGTTCCGTGTTGTTCAGGGATTTCTCTAATTCTCAAACTGTTAGAGTGAAACCATGTTCTAGGATGCCGGGTTGTACGAAGGGTTTCCCCAATTCTCGAACCGTGTTATAGAAGTGCTGTGTTATACGGGGGTTACCTGTACAAGCTTTTGTGTACATGTGTACGTCCAGTTCCCCCGCCAGACTGTTTTCACAGCAGCTGCACCATTTTA
Source organism: Rhinolophus sinicus (assembly GCF_057876585.1). Classification (NCBI taxonomy): domain Eukaryota; kingdom Metazoa; phylum Chordata; class Mammalia; order Chiroptera; family Rhinolophidae; genus Rhinolophus; species Rhinolophus sinicus. Next base: position 89,591,246 of record NC_142503.1, read on the forward strand.
CCTTCCCACCAGCAGCGTATGAAAATTCCTATTGGTCCACATCCTCAATACCTGTCAGTCTCATTTTGACTATAGCCACTCTGGTGGGTATAAAATAGAATTGATTCTTTATTCCTAGTTATTTTAAAAAATAAAACAAAACCAAAAAAACACCACAAAATCAGATGTGCAGATTAACCCTCCCTGCTAAAACAAAACACAACGCCCCCTTCTCCCCAGCTGAGACGGAGCCACACGAGGGGAAGAGGAAAGTGGAGTCTCTATGGCCCATCTTCAGAATCCATCACCAGAAAACCCGCTATATCTTTGACCTCTTCTACAAGCGGAAAGCCATCAGCAGAGGTAAGGGGCTGAATGCACTCTTGGCCTTTCTTGCCTGAGTGGCTTTCAGATTTATTTAAGTAATGGATCTAACAGCCTCAGCAAGTTTCATGATTCTTTTTAACCACTAAAAAAGGTGGGGAGGGGACACTGTTGGCTAAATAGTCTTTTTTAATGAGGTAGTGATGGGCCAGGGGAGGGGCCAGCTGACACCATGGACTGATGCCCTTTCCCCATCTTTTTGACAGAACTATATGAATATTGTATTAAAGAAGGCTACGCAGACAAAAACCTGATCGCAAAATGGAAAAAGCAGGGGTACGAGAACTTATGCTGCCTGCGGTGCATTCAGACACGGGACACCAATTTTGGGACAAATTGCATTTGCCGAGTCCCCAAAAGCAAGCTGGAAGTGGTAATGTCTCTATTCCTATACAATGTCTGATGATTGAGTTTGATGTTACATTCAGTTCAGATTTCTGTCCTAGTTGACGCCAAAGGATTTTACACTCTTTGGGGGCTGGAATATAGTTTGGTCTCTGGATGTGCTGCTGGCCATTCCACCTGGGAGTAAATTCCTCTCTCCAGGAATCCATGCTAGGTAGTTTGGCAGTAATCATGTTTGCTAGGTCTGGGGCCACTCCATCTTTGGGCAAGTGATTGAACTTCATGCCTCACTTACGACACGGGAGTAACGACACCCACCCTCACAGTGGTTGGGACTAAGTTAGGGAAGGGTGGCTGGTCAGCAGTGCTCACCCTTCAGCCATCTTTTTCTCCAGGCCTCCTTTTCTTCACTATGATGCTTTAATTACACTGCATTTCATCTGTCAGAACATACTTTTCCAAACTAGGCTGGGCAGTTCAGGAATGGGCAGCTCGGGAATGGTGCTGGGTGTGCAGTAGCTGAGCTCAGGACGCGAGCGAGCCCCTCTGAAATGGAGCTGCAGGAGGAGGCCGGGAAGTTACTGCCTGGCCATTAGCCATTCATGCCTTTTGAGTGTAGCCTCTTAGCTGACTATTGTTAGCCCAGCTGGGAGGTCAGGCCCCATTGCCCATCTTCTGGGTCAGCCTTTCACACCTGGGTCAGGTGTCGCATCACAGTCCCCTGACTCTGCATACTACTTACAACTTATAGAGCTTCAGCTCCAGTAGGCAGCTATCTCCCTGAATCGTCTGGAAGGTCAAGGACAGGCATTCTGAGCAGTGGAAAGTGAGCAAGGGCTGCCTCCCCAAGGGAAGGCCCTGGGTGTTAGTTTTCGGGGTGGGGGAGGGGGGCAGGCAGAGACAGATGGCAGAGTGGCAGAAGCCCCCCTCATCTGAGAACACCAGGATTCCATGGCAGTGCCTGGTAGGGGTGCTGCCCCAGCCTGCCCTGGGGCCAAAACAGCCTGCTTTAGATTTAGTTGGTTGGGTTTCACCTAACTTATCAGATCTTGTTTGCTTAGACAAGTCCTACTCCAAAAAAGAGGAAAAAGGAAAATAAATAGAAACCACTGCTCTGGGGTCTTCTGCCTGCTGGGCAGGCAGGCCCCTGGCCAAGGTGGGCGAAGACTGTCCCCCTGGGGGATTCAAGTGCACACCCTTCTTTCTCGGGGCCTCACTAGAAAGTTCCACTGCCCAGGCGAGGCCCTGAGACCCCGGCAGTAGCATATCCGCCTCCAGCTTACTGCACAGTATGTCATGCTCACTTCACAGGGTAACAAGAGGCATTCACAGATTTCCCCCCCTTTTTTGGAGAGGAAAAAGTGTTTATGTTGAATTGCGTAAATTAAATGCACACAGAGATGTAACTTTAGTATGAACAACAGCTGTTTCCATCTTCATGAGGGAACCAAGTTACCAAGTTTTCCCCATGCAGAACTGGCACGGAGTTTCTGAGGTGTCCTATATGGAGTGACTGTCCCATTGCCAGCCTTCTTGGCGAGAGCATTACTGGGGGTGGGGGTGGCACATGAAGGGGTGCAGTGTCTCAGCTGTCCTCTGTTGCAGGGCCGGATCATTGAGTGCACGCACTGCGGCTGCCGGGGCTGTTCCGGCTGAGGCAGGCCCTCGGGCCCGGACCCCTCTCCACCCAGGACTTCAGATTTGCAGGTTTCTGCCTATCATGCCGCCCCCTTTCCTGGGAGCAGCTCTTCTTGCAGAGTGGTACCCCAGGCCTGAGTTGGAACATGGTCTCTACATGTGAAGGCTTTGGTGTTCATCAGCTATGATTTATAAAAATAAATCTTGAAACCTTTGGGCCCTGCATTCATTCTTTCAGAGCCAGGAGTCTATGGGGCCCTGGAGACCAGTCGCCCTTGGGGCATGATATTGACTCCACCTCATCCGTGCCGTGAGACCCTGATCAAGTTCATTTTTCTCATCAGTGATTACAACCTGTCAGGCGAGGATAGCCTAAGATGACGTGCCAAGGTGGCCCAAGCTGCACTGTGACCTACTGTGAACTTGTCAGGCACCCTACGCCCAGCATTTGTCCTCATTCCAATGCCGGCAAAATGCTGCAGCTCTTCCTCTGGCCGGACCTTTCTCATGCTTGAGGCTACAGCAATGTTCGTGTGTCTTTAGCATGAAAGGGACTCCTGGGACTCCCACAGAGCACTACGTAGGCTGTGCACTTTGTTCCAGCTCTGCTGGAGGTCCCCCAGGGCCTCCCCATCATCTGCCCCCATGGCTTCCGTCCATAGCAGCCTCGGGAACGCTGTCTTGGTCCCCCTTAGGCTTGGTCTGGAACTTCTGCCACGGATGGGGGGTTTCTTCTGCTGGCATCACTTTCAGCCACTGCTTATAATAAGCTCTAAAGCCATCAATCTTCTCCAAGTAGGTGTTTTTCCCTTTGTACTGTAATTAGAAAAGCATGGGATTCAGGGGTTCAAGGAGCACAATTAGAATCACTACACACTACCTACTGCTAATCCCAAACCACAGCAGATGGCCTAGCCTCAGGGAAACTGTTCCCTCTTCCAGGTGGTTAAGAGGAAAGGGCACAAAAGCTACTCAATACCTGAGTAGTGTACTGTAGAGAAGCAAAGTTGCTGGACGAGGCAGACCCAGACTTCCACTGCAGACAGTCCTTCCTAACTGTGCTGGCCCTGCTCCTAAACCCAGCAGGGGTGTCACCCCTGGCCCCCAGGCTACAACCGCTGGGTCCCACCAACTGCCTCCACAGTCTGACGAGTGGCGCCCCTCGCCACAGCCACTGTCTCCCTTCTTACCCTCATCTCAGCACTGCTGCAGCGGTCTCTACAGAGAGGTGGAAAGAAAAGGAGCAAACAAAATGTCCTAGGCAGATACCAAAGGAAGCTGGTAGAGGATAGATGGAAGAAACAGACAAAGCATCAGAGAGAAAGGCTTACCACATGATGATGAAACGGTTGATTCAAAAGATTTAACAATTCTAAACTTACATGTACCTAATAGAGCCTGAAAGTACATAAAGTAAAAACCTGATGTGGGGACACAGCCAGGAGTGAAGTTTCCAGGCCCTCGGCCTCACATGGAAAGGTGCTGGCTCAGGTAGTAAATGGCCATCAACTGTGATTGGATGGCCATCAGCTGTGACTAGTTGGCCGTCAGCTGTGGCTAGTTGGCCATCAGCTGTAACCAGTGAGCCATTGGCCACTAATATAACGGCTGGGGCTACGCTAGCAAAAAATGGGGGCTAGCAAGAGGATGGTGGCTGAGCTAGCAAGAGCGGATTGCAGTTAGCAAGTGAGGTTGGTTGGCAGAGAGAAGTGGACGGCAGGTTGCAGATAGTGTGGCTCCTGCCTCCTGTGTCTCCAACGCAGCCGCCAGCGAGACTACAGTGGTATAACTCCCCTATCTATGGCTCCGTGGGTGTTCCTTTTTGGCCTCACCATGTCCTGTGTTCTTATATGGGGAGCGGGACCAGAGACCCCGCAGGCCGCCTCGCACGACACCTGACTATCAGAAATCCGTCCACCACCATAAGGGAGTATGAATATGATTGGAATACAATAAGCTCTAAGGCCAGTGGTAGTCTGGTGACTGCTGCCTGAACCTGAGAAGACCTTAGTGGGCCCTATACCACACAGGGAAGAGACAGTCGGCTAACTCGATTTTTGTCATACACAACCAACAAAAGACTAGTATCCAGAATACATAAAGAACCCTTAAGAGTCAGTAAGACAAGCCTAAGTGCCCAGCTGTGCCCTCTGCCTGGCATACTCTCCACGGCTGGCTAATTCTTACTAAGCCTTCCTCAAGCATCAGCTGCACAGTTGTCCCTGACCCCATGTCCCCACGGCTCGGCGTGTCCTTGCCAACTTAGCTCCCTCCCCATCGGGCTCATGCTCCTCCAGGCCACAGCTGCTCTGGAGTTGATCAGCACAGGATCTGACTCAGTGGACCTAAAAACAACCCCCAGAGCCTGACAGCCACAGAGCAGCAAGGAGAGAAGTGGCCATTGCAGAGCAATGTGTCACTGCCCTAGTGTCACCCCCATTCACTTGACAACAGTCTCTACTGGTTATCAGGTAATGGGCAGGCACCAGGGATCCAGGTGAGCAAGGCAGACCGTCTCCGCCTCTAGGAGCAAGAGTCACGTGTGTGCACATGTAATCACAGGCTGTAAAGCATGGTGACAAGGGAAGGGAGGCAGCCCGCAGGGCATCTCTGAGAAAGCCATTTAGCTGAGACCTCCTGGATGAGAAGGAGCCAGTTGTGTGAAAAGCAGGGGGATACAGAAAACAAAAAGCCTAAGGCAGGAAACTGGCTGGTGTTATCTAGAAAGGATGAAAGTTTTGTGGGACTGAAGAGTAAACAAAAGGAAGAGTGGCCTGACATGAAGGAGCCACAGGGACCGGGTCCAAGGAGTTTGTCATTGCTCCTAAGGGAAGCCACTGACAGTTTAAAGCAAGGGCATACCAACCCCAGAAGGCCAGAACCGGGGTGAGGATGGCATTGGTTAAGGAGACCATGGGCCCATTAGAGCTCGGTGCACATACCCGGTCATAGGTGGGTGGGTACTGGGCGGCAAACTCCAGTTGGCGGATGACCACTTCATTCACCGGGACTCGGTTCTGCCTCATGTCCTTCAGGATACTGATGAGATAGGTGTAGTCCAGCTTCTTGAGAGCCGCGTTGATGAGAGTGCTGTAGATGTGGGTGTTGGGGACCATCTGGGATTTCTGGAACATCACACAATCAGCGAGATGACAGCGACCCTTGCGGCTAAGCCACTGCGGCATGTCTGGCTTGGGGAGTTACTCTGCCCGTCAGGTCTGCTCTGCAGACCAGCGACCAGGGACAAGAAGGGCAGAACCTCGGAGCAACAAAAGGAAAGCACGCATGCCCGCTCTGCAGATCCACCCCACACGGCTAAGTCCCTTCCCCTCTCAGCCCTGAGAACTGAGAGAGAAGAATGCTGCTCTCAGAGATTAACAGACTCAGGCAGTAAACCACGGGCAGGAGACCTCTTCCCCAGCTCTTGGCTGTGGATTTACAGCACCCCTGCCCCCCAACAATTCTGATACATTCCTGCTCCAGTCTACCCTCTATCCCTCCAGTGTTGGGGCCCAGACCTGTCCCCACGCCTCACTCTCACCCACTGCCATCTTCAAGACTGTAACATCCTTGCTCTGCACGCCCATTCCTGCAGCAGCTCACCAGGTCCTTTCTCCCAAATTGGGCCAATGATCATTCTACACTTGAAGGTAGTACAATCCCCCTGCCCCTTGCCCCCCTCCCACAGTTATCCTGTCTGGGTACAGAGACCTGGGGGATTTGGGAGGGCCCCCACTCCTTCCCCCACTCAGCTTTCTTCCTAAGCACCGCCCGAGTGCCCCTCAGCACCACAGGTCCTACCCAGGCCTGGGCCCACTCACCTTCATGTCTGCCAGCAGCTGCAGACCGTCCCCTGGTCTGTGACACGCAATGGCCAAATTACAGAATGTCTGCAGGTTGGGGACAATTCCCCTCTTTGCCAGGACTGGCAGCAGCGCCTGTGGGGACAAACATGGCACCCAGTAAGCTGTAACCCACCAGCCCTGGCTAGAGCCTTCTCTGTCAAAGCGAGGGGATGAATGCTGGAGACTCCAGGGGCATGGCACAGCTCTGCTCCCAGGCCTCAGGCGCCCCCTGCTGGCCTCAGCCGGGCATCCAAAGGCCCAGGCTCCTGTCCAGCCACTTCTCAGAGCCCAGCCCCCCCAAGTTTAGCTGCGCTCCACATCCAACCTGGCTCCTAGCTTGCCTGTCTCCAACATGCTGTCCCTTCTCCCGGAATGCCCTTAATATTCCTGCTCCTCTGTTTGCCATCCATCCCCACACTTGGGCCTTCAGTGTTCCTGGAACAGCAGGGGCCTCGAGGGCTCACGGTCCCACGGTCCCGGGTGGCAGACAACACCAACAGTGTGGGAAGTGCTGGCTGAGAGGCCTGAGCAGGGGCGAGGGAGAGAACAGGACACCTGTCAGCCTGGCTGGGTCAGGGAGGGCCCCATCACATTTAGCTTATGTAGGGAAAGGTACCCTCTGCGCTGTGCGCCTGAACGCAGAGGCTATGTCTTTGTCGTATTTGATGCTCACAAGTGCCCAGGTCAGTGCCCTGGCAAAAAAGACACCACATAGACACATGTCGTATGAATGAACAAAATCCTGTGAGAACCCCGGCGTCCCCACATGTGAAACAGGGAAAGCCAGATACCAGCGTGCCTCCTGGGGTGGTCAGGAAAGGAAGAAATGGAGGGGAAGCTCTTAGAACACTGTCTAGCACAAAGTGCGATGTCAGAGAGACTGAAGCGTAGGGACACGCAGGAGCCACCAGCCTCAGGCCACCACGGCCCCCTTCCCTTATCAGTGGGCGAATGTGTTTGGTGTCTGCCTCCCACCCATCGGTGCGCTCCTTGAGGAGGGCAGGGAGTGCAGCTGGCTGGTTCATCACTCAGTTCCCAGTTTCTCAGCAGAGCCCGGAACGGGCTCGGGACAGTCTGCCCAACGGCAGGAATGGACGACACCTGGCAGGGAGCCAGGTCCGGCAGTCGGACTGGTCAGAGCAGAGAAGGGGGGCCCAGCCCAGAGACCGGTGCCTGCCTCCACACCCCTCACCTTCGCCCCCTCCAGATCGCCCAGCTTGCTCTTCTTCCTCATCAGAGTGTTGAAGAACGTCACGTCAGCCTCCACCTGGTGTGAGTCCAGGACAGTCAGCAGCGAGGACTCTGCAGGGCTCCCCGGCTCCACCACCTCGGCCAGCAACGTGAGGGTTTTGATGTCAGGCCGAAGCCCGTGCTCTGCCATCTTGCCCAGGAAGCCCTCCAGGCCCCCCATCAAGGCCAGCCTGTCAGCTGGGGTGGTCACAGTTCCAAAGGAGACCACAGCCGGGGGGACGGCCCCCAAGGTCAGTAAGTTGGCCTCCAGCCCCCAGGAGGCAAGGGCCGTGTCAGGAGGGTCCACCTTGGTTTCCACTTCAGGCTGGGCCTCGCTGGAGACGCTGGCCTCCCGAGGCTCTTGAGGCCTTTCAAGTGCCTGAGAAGGTTCCAGAAACAGCTGCTTCTCCAGAGTCTCCACATGCAGACTGGCTGACACGCCGTCAATCATCCCGGCCCGGGCTGCCCTCCTTGCCCGCCGCCTGCCTTCCGGGGGCTGGAGCAACACCATTTCCTCCCGGGGCCTCAGGAGCAGCATGGAGGCCACGTCTGGGTCCCCCAGGCCACAGTCCCGAGCTGCCCCCAACAGCAGGTTGTAGATGTGCCGGCTTGGTTGGAGCCCTAAACTCAGCATCTGCCTCCACACCTGCCAGGGAGAGACAGCCTCAGCTCTGTGCTCCGTCTCCGGAGGGAGCAGGTACCGGGCTCAGCAAACAGCCAGCAAACACCAAGGGCGAGGGACAAACGCGGAGAGCATCTGACCTCACACCAGGCCCTGGGCAACTAAGAATCTGAAGTGTCTGGGAACTCTCTGGGAGATTTCATGGGGGTGCCACTCCTTTCCTCCCTTTAGGTCACCCTAAAACTGGGTCCTGGATCTCTGCCCACTTTGGTACTTCCCTGGGGATGGACAGCCAGGAGGCTAGGTTCTGGAAGAGTCTAAGACAACTTAGGGATTGGATTCAGCTGCACGTCCTGAGTGCAGACTGTGTGCTCTGCCCCATGCAGCCTTCTCAGACGTCCTCGGGAGCAGAGGGCAGAGGAAGACTGCGCCAGGCAGAGAGCCTCACTAGCTGTGGGCTTAGCCCTGTTTGCTCTGAGATGAGACCATTTTCATCCCCACAGCACAGTGTTCTGTGTTCTCCAAAAAGGGCTGCTCTGATCATGCCTGGGTGACCAAGACAGCGCCACAGGGGTTCAAGGTCTCGCTTGCTCCTCTGTCTCCAGACTCAACGGGAGGCCACATTCAGTGGGCCCAGAGCGCGCATCTGACTTCCTGCCCTCAGGGACCAGTGTGCAGGTGAGGTGGGGGCAGGTCAGGCCCAGGTGGGCATACCTGGCAAGAGGGTGGCTGTCCACCAGACAGGGTCTTGAGGAGGGCTAGGGTCTTGGCAGGCACCTTCACAGGTGACGAACTGAGTTTTTGCAGAGATACACATGCTATCCCAGGGTGGCAGGGATTCTGACTCTAGAGCCAGTCGGACCTTGGTTCAAATCCCAGCTCTGCCGCTTAGTGACTGGGAACTTAGGTAAGTTACGTAGCCTCTGGGAGCCTCAGTTTTCTTCTCTGTAAAGCAGGGCTAATGGTGCCTAGCTCAGGAAGTTTAGTAAGTGCATGACACTGTGCACGGCTGCTAGTCTTACAGACCTTTTATAACTAGAACAGATCTAGACCAAGGAGAGGAAAGAATTAGGTCTCGGCTGGTTTGCACTATAAAGAAGCTTGCTGATGGCCAGGGAATGGCCGGCGGCCCCTGCTTCCAGGGAGTCTGCAGAGGGGAGGCAAGCGTTTGGTCCAGGGCTGTCCCAGATCACTGGGGCTTGAACTCTGTGCAGACCAACCACCTGTGGATCCCGCTGAAATCCTGATGTGGACGCAGTGGGGAGGCGGGGTCTGAGACCCTGCCTTTCTGGTACATCCCAGGTAAGGCTGCGGCTGCTGCTCTGTGCCACCCCCTGAAGCTGGAGGGCTCTAGGTGAGCTGTGGCTGACAAGCAGGAGAGCACCCACCACCACTAGTACTGTACCCCACTTGATGAGGGGGTTGGTTCTCTCTGGGGGTCTGAGGTGGGATTAGAGCAGCATGTCTCAACTCTGATGTCCGTGATACTCTCCCAGGATTACATGCAACTCCTGGGGTTCCCTACAGAGATGCTGAGCTGGGGGCCGATAGAGGATGGTTGAGCGAGCACCCCAGGTAGGTGTGCTGCCGGCGGCATGCAGGAACCGTAGCTTAGTAAATGCGGGCTGGCTGCACAAAGGCCGCCAAGCAGAGTAGAAGAGCATGGGCTGGCTGCACCCTCCCTCTCAGGGCGGCCATGCCGCCACCTCCTCTGAGGGCCTGCTCTCCCTGTCGGCTGTAAAACGAGGCTGGTCAGGGGTGGGGGGAGCACTATGCTCTGCAAAAGCCAAAAGATCACCAATATAAAACACCCAGCCCAGGGCAGGGGGAGGAGCTCAAGACATGCATACACGGACATCATGTGCACCCCACACGGGCATACGGGAGAAGCGGGGCAGCAGGAGAGGCAGGCAGGCAGAGCCAGAAGGGACATACCTGCAGGGCATATCGAAAACCTGTCTTCTTGTCCTGGATGCAGCCCATGAGCAGGAAACTGAAGGTCTCCTCTGTGACCGCATGTCCTTTATGAACCATTTCCTGGGGGAGGGAATGAGGTGGTCCTGTTGGGAACCTGCAGCAGAGCCCAGCCCCGCCCGAAGGGTCTGACTCATGACAGACACTCCTGGGGCAGGCCCACATCTGCGTGTCTAGGAGGGCCCTGACCCGGGCTCTGGGGCCAGCTCAGAACCAGCTCCTGAGCGGAGTTGTCCCACTGCTGCCTGCATTTCCTCCTCCCCTTTCCCAGCCCTCTCTTCCAGCTGCTCCTATCATTTCTGTGCAACCCTCTGCAAAGACCACCCCAGTGGTCACTTTTAGCACCTGGACTCAAGGCTTTGGAATTGCAGAGCTGGATTCAAGTCCCAGCTTCACCACTGGCCAGCTGCAGGAGTGCAGGCAAGACTCCCCAGTCTCAGTTTCCTCATCTGTGGCAGGATTTGTCCTGGAGCATCTTGGGACCGACCACACGAGGTGGTGTGGTGCCTGCACACAGCAAGTGCTCAGGGCACTAGTTACTACTGGCTTCTCTTGGGCCCGTCGGGGTTGGCCATTGCCTACTTGAGACACTCCTGCCCCCTCTCAGCACTTCAGGGTCTCTTCCTCAAGCCCATTCTCCTCTGCCCCTTGTCAGCATGGGTGCTCCCACCCCACCACTGCCATTCCCCCGCCTCCCCGTTGCCGACCCTTCCACCTCAGTGAAGTTTTAGTCTGTGTTCTCTCTCCTGCATCATCACAGCTAGTATCTTATCTGATCCCTCTCCCTCACCAGGCAGAGTGACCTGTCTAAAACACAAATCTGACATCTCTGGACAGGTCAGGCCAGAGGCCTGTCAGCCACACTTCCGGAAGCTTACGGTACTGGCCTCGCGCACAGCACCCTCTGGAGGGATGCGTCCCTCACAGGAAGGTCTCCAGGCTCGAGACCATGATCCTGCCTTTCGAGCAGGGCAGGCCACTCAAGGCAGCCAACCCAGGGACTGGCCACAGGCCGCCCTGCACCGCGAGCTGCCGGACAGCCCATCAGGTCCTCTCTCTTGGGATGGGCAGGAGGGACCTTGCTATGTGCAGTGAGGAAAAGCGTCTGTCAGTGACGTACTGAGGGAGACAGCAAGCAGCCACGTCTCTGGGTAACACTAAGAATAAAGAGTGTGACATGCCTGAGGGGAGAGTACGACGACAAGGCTGCCCAGGGCCTTGCTGAGCCTTGACACTACCCTGCTTCTCCTGAGGTTCAGTTGTGGGGACCTAGAGCCTTCCCTGCTTCCTACAAGCCTTCATTTCGGTGTTAACTCCATGTCTTACATCCTTGCAACCCGAGAAAGCAGAACCACCACCCTGCTCTTGGTCCGCCCTTCTCAAACCCCCTCCTGGTCACCTCCGTAAACGGGATAAAAACCCTTCTTACGAGGCCGCTGAGGAGTAGGAGAGGATACAGGCCAAAGCTCTACGCACACAGGTCTCTGCTGTGCTCCCATACTTCCACTCGCCTGCTTCCCTCAAACCCAACACAAGGACCGGTCAGAATCCACAGCTCCCTGGACACTGGGGCTTTTGTTCCTGCTGTTCCTTTGAAGCAGGAGGCCCTCCCTGCTGAGCACCGACTCATCTTTAGCACCATGAGGCCGCCCTCCTCGTGACACCACCGAGTCTCACACAGCAGGACACAGCACACAGCAGCGCACAAAACCCACCACCCCCGTGGGGCTGGGAGCCTCTGAGAGCAATCTCATCGGATTCCTCTGTGAACCCCAGGGCCCAGCTCCAGGCCATCTCACTGGACCCTGAACCTTCCTGCGTGAGGGGCACACATGGCCACAGCCTCACATCGCTACACAGCACAGGTCCCGAGTGGGAGGCAGGAAGGGAGGGCGTCCCCACCTTGAGCACATCGAAGCACATCCTGAGGTCTGCACACATAGCCGTCATCTTCAGCAGGGCATGGTAGGTTTTCAAGTTGAGTTGGAAGTTTCTGGCCTGGAGCTGCTGCCGTAGCTTCAGGGCACTCTGTAGGGCTGAGTCCTTCCAGGGGGACTCAGCGCAGACATTGAACAGGGCTGTATAGGTGGCATCTGAGGGCTCCAGGTCCCGCTTTTTCATCTGTGGAGATGGGGAGAAACTTGGAGGTGGCTCCAGGATCAGCTGGACACACAGGTGACAGATATCCCAAGAGGAAGCTAGAGAGGATTCCGTCACATTGCATTACACAGGCCTGGAATTGGGGCCTGCACTGACGCAGAGCTGAGTGACACATCAGAGCTTGGTTTTCCAAACCTGACTCAGGCAGAGGGACTCTGAAAACTGACCCTGCACCCCAGATGCACCAAACAAGAAACTATCCTGGAAAGGCATTCCATGTTCATGGATTAGAAGACTCAACATACTTGAAATGGCCATATTACCCAAAGCAATATACAGATTAATGCAATCCCCATCAAAATCCTAATGGCATTTTTTAAAGAAATAGAACAAAAAGTTATCAGATAATCACAAAAGACCCCCGAATAACCAAAGCAATCCTAAGAAAAAAGAATAATGCTGGAGGTATCACACTCCCTGATTTCAGCTTATAATACAGAACAACAATAATCAAAACAGGATGGTATTGGCAGAAAAACAGACACACAGACAAATGGAATAGAAATGAAAACCCAGGAATAAACATAAATATGGACAGATAATTTTCAACAAAGGAGCCAAAAACATACAATGGAAGAAAGACAGCCTCTTCAATACATGGTGATGGGAGAACTGGATAGCCATGTGCAAAAGAACGAAACTGGACTGCTATCTGTCACCATGTACCAGAATTAATTCAAAATGGATAAAATACCTAAGTATAAGACCTGAAACAATAAACTACATAGAAGAAAACATACGTACTAAACTTATGGACCTTGGGTTCAAAGAGGATTTTATGAATTTGACTTCAAAGGCAAGGGAAGTAAAAACTAAAATAAACGAATGGGACTATATCAAAGTTAAAAGCCTCTGCACAACAAAAGAAACCATCGACAAAATAGGCAACCAACCGAATGGGAAAAGATTTTCAAAACAACGCTTCCCGGGCTAATATCCAAAATATAGAAGGAACTCATATAATTCAACAACAAAAAAAACAAATAATCCAATTAAAAAATGGGCAGAGGACCTGATTTCTCCCAAGAGAACATACAGATGGGCAATAGACATGCGAAAAGATGCTCAACATCACTAATCATCAGAGAAATGCAAATAAAAACCACAATGAGATATCACCTCACCCCAGTCAGAATGGCTGTCATCAACAAGACAAATAATAACAAGTGTTGGAGAGGCTGTGGAGAAAAACGAACCCTCATACACTGTTGGTTCAGCCACTATGGAAGGCAATGTGGAGGTTCCTCAAAAAATTAAGAATAGCATTACCATATGACCCAGCAATCCCTCTCCTGGGTATCTACCCCAAAAATCTGAAAATATCCGTTAAGATATATGTGCTCCAATGTTCACTGCAGCTTTATACACAGCGGCCAAAATATGGAAACAACCAAAGTGTCCTTCAATAGATGATTGGATAAAGAAGATGTGGTATATATACACAATGGAATACTATTCTGCCATAAGAAAAAATGAAATAGTGCCATTTGTGACAACATGAATAGATCTTGAGATTATTATGCTAAGTGAAATAAATCAGACAGAAAAAGTCGAGAACCAAAATACGTGGGATATAAAACTGAAAGCAACAAAAGAACAAGAGAAACAAATGAAGAAACAAAAACTCATAGACACAGACAATAGTTTAGTGGTTACCAGAGGGTAAGGGGGCAGGGGGGTGGGAGATGAGGGTAAAGTGGATCCAATATATGGTAACGGAAAGAGAACTGACTCTGTGTGGTGAACAATGTGATATATAGATGATGTGATATATAGAATTGTATACCTGAAACCTATGTAACTTTACTAACCATTGTCACCCCCAATAAACTTTAATTAAAAAAAAGAGAAGAAAAGAAAGAAACCATCATCCCCATGGCACTCATCAGCCCCCAGGGCCTGAGGTGCTTGAAGCAGAGTCCTCCCAATGCTCCCACATCTGGCCACCAGGTCGCCCTGACTGTTAAGGAGACCTGGGGCGAATCTGGTCTGGGAAAGAGCTGGGTGGGGCCAATCAAAGCCCAGCTCCAATGTTTACTAACTGAAGGGTCACCGGCAAGTTAGCTCCTCATTGAAAAAATAGGGATGATACTGTCACCTTGAAAAGTTGTTGCAAGGTCAGGTAGGAGAGTGCCCCCAGACCAGCAGCAGCCACATGCATGCTACTGCAACACATCTCAGGTCCCCCCACCCCGTGGAGTCACAGACCCCAGGCTGCAGCCGACTCTGTGCTTATCAAGCCCTCTGGGTAATGGAGCTCCTGGTAAAGCCGAGCACTCAGTGTTTCCCAGAGAAGGGCCACCTGACCCAGGGCAGGCAACAAGCTGCTGAGGAGGGATGTGAAGAGCCCTTCTCTTGGAGTCAGTCAGGCCCTTTTGGGCTCAGCCCCCAACTCTACCAGTAACTCTGGACAAGGCAATGCAGCATCTCTCCGGAAACTTTCAGGCAAGTTTCCTTATCTGAAAAGTGAAGATGGTGATTCCGACTTCGAATGTATTCACACGTTCAACAGATGTGTACTAAGGACGCACTACAAGCCAGGCACTGGCCACCAGTGGCTACCAGGACAGACACATCTAGAGGGGGAGGCACACAGCAGAGATATAGGTAACCAACAACTGTAATAAGTGCTGCAAAGGACACCCACAGAACAGAGGCTGGAAAGGGGAAAACAGCACCTTCACGGTGAGAAACCTGGCAAACACCACTTAACCAAGTGACCAAGATAAATGTTACCTGTGCTAGGTCATGCTGATGTGTTGCGAACCCCTTGTACAAGGAGGGCACTTCAGCTCTGTGATACTCTTTCCCCACACCCGTAACTCCAGTCTCATCATGAAAAAGTATAAATTCTCAAATAAGGGGCATTCTACAAAATCCCTGACAAGTACTCGTCAAAACTGTCAAGGTCATAAAAAATAAGGAACCTCAGAAAATGTGACAGATTGGAGGAGCCAGTAAGGGAATCCGGATCAGATATACAGGAATACAAAGAGGGTATCAATGGAAAAACTGGTGAAATCCAAATACAGTCTGAAGTTTAGTTAACAATAATGAACTAATGGTGGTTTCTTAACTTTTGACAAATGTACCATCGTGACATAAAATGCTGACATAGGAGAAGGGGGATGGGGCATTTGTGAACTTTCTACACTATCTTTATAACTTTTCTACAAATCTAAAAACTATTCCAAAATAAGGTTTGTTGGGGGGTGGGGGGAAGCAGCAAATGGAGAATAACTAAGGTTAAATAGAGTGGCCCAGTGTGTAGGAAGTCTCTTAAGGATCTCCAAAGGTAAGGAAGTGCTGCTAAGGACTCTTAACCAAGAGCCACAAGAAATGCCCCTCCCCCTTTCACTTAGCACCTAAAATGTGTTTCTGCTGGCTAGGTGATCAGGGCAGACTCTTGTTTTTCTATGCCATGATATTTAATTAGCTCTTTTAAAGCATGTGTTACTTTATCATTTGTAAACACAATTCTTCCCCCTGCTTCCAGCTAGAGATTATCAGGCCTGGAGTAGGAATATCCCAAATGACAAGACTAGGGCTCCCAAGAATTTTTGTTGGAGTAAAGGATGTCCCAGTTTCAGGCCACAGGAGAAGATGGGATCACTTGTGCTAGAATTCAGCTCTTTCCCAACTCACAAAGGAAACAGCTTCCTGGCTCTGAGAATAACAAATACACCATACCCCAGAGGTGGGTGAATGTAAAGCAACACCACTTTCCAAGAGAAATCAGAGCCCTTTTTCAAAGGACCAGCTTTGGAAGAAAGGAGCAGGTGTGGGGGGGTGAGGATAGGGATGAGAAAAAAGGAACACAAACAAAGTGGGAATAGCAGGAGAAAAAGAAGGGGACGGGTGGGGCCTGCCATGGTCCAGGCAGATGCTGGAGGACTTCACGTGCCATCTCCATTTTACAGATGATGAAACTGAGGCTAGGGAGGTTAAACCATCTGCCCAGGGTCATGCACTAGCAGGTGACACATTTGTGATCTGCATCCAGCTCTTTCTGACCCCCAAACCCATGCTTTTTGGAGCCTTGTCCCTGCCACCCCCTGCCCCCCACTCACATCGTTGTAGAGCTTGAATGCCTTCTTCAGGTAGCCGGCCCGCCCGCAGCCCCCAATCAGCACCGTGTAGTTGCACTCAAGGGGCTGGAGTCGCTCCTCCTTCAGCATCTGCCTCTCAAACAGGTCCAGGGCCTCGGCTAGCTGGGGGAGGAAGGAGGAAACAAGGGAGGGGGCTCAGGGTGGCCTCAGAGACCCTCAACAGAGGGAGGGAGGCTGAGACTGACAGATCCCCCCTCAGCCCAAGACCAGGCCTGCCCAGGAGCCACATACACACCCGGGGCCTGTGCCACTGGCCTCCTGGTCCCTGTGCTACAGCAAGGAGCTTTGCAGTAGCCAGGAAGGAAAGCCCACTCGTTTCCCACCATCTATGGGAACTCTCAACTCCACTGCTGTGGGCTACCTTCCCTCCAGCCCGACGGTGAACTCTTTGAGGGCAAGGGCCAAAGAAGTCTTTGCCTCTCTGTGGGCCTATTGTGAAGCCAGGCCTGGCACTCAGTAGGTCCTCAGAAAATGTTAGTTCTGTGAATCTCAGGACCCGTGCTTCCCTTGATGACCCCATCCATAGGCCTGTCCCCTGGGTGTGAGCTGGACGGGAGGCTGGGTTCTGGGCAGTGTGGTTGGTGAGCAGGCTCAATACCAGGGGGCCATTCACAGCAACAGCCTCTTGAGATGCTGTAGGATGGCAGCTCTGGGCGACTAGCTTCCTCCAACTGCAAACACCCTTGGCCCACGGCTGTCTTTGCCCCATCCCCACCCCTAAACCATCCCCCTTCAAATCCCTGCTTCACTCCTTTGTTTTTTTTTCATCCATGCATTCAACCAGTAGTTACTGAGTCCTACTATGTGCCAGGCAAGATCTATCTGCTGAGGCTATAGCTGAGATCAAGATGGTGCTCCCTCAAAGAGCTTATCCTCTGGTACAGAAAGACAGACATCAAATGAGATGACCAAGAAAAATATATAGCATGTGAAATGTGCTATGAACAAAAATGAAGCAGTAAGTGCCAGAAGGATATAGGAGATTCAGTTTTAGATATGACAGCCAAGCAGGGCCTCATCTACAGGGTGACGGGTGACCAAAGATCTGAAGGAGGTGAGGGAAGAAGCCCCCTTGCTATCTGATGGTACGGCCAGAGCAAAGGCCCTGAGGCAGGAGGATGCCTGGGAGTTGGAGGAGCAGAGAAGAGATGGGGGTGGCTGCAGCAGAGTACATGGGGGGATGAGGCCAGCAAGGGGTGAAGAGTGGTGGTAGCAGACCTTGCTGGCTTCGTAAGCCATTGTGAGGACTCTGGCTTCTCTTTGTTTATTTCTCAACTTTTCATTATGGAAAATTTCAAATATACACAAAAGTGGAGAGAAGAGCTAACTACAGTGATTATTAATATTTAGCCAGTCTTGTTTCATCTATACCCTGCACTTCTCCTCCAAACAGAATTTTTTAAAGCAAATTCCAGACATCATTTCATTCATAAAATCTTCAACATGTACCTCTAAGAGAATTTTAAACAAACGAATGTCATTATCAATACTTAATAAAGTGAACACCTTCAATGTCACTGACTACACTGGAAATTTTGGAGAAGAGTTAATGCTATCTGCTTTCTGCTTTAACTGGAAAGTTCTATGCTGTAAGCTGACATCAAGGCAGAAGGTGGCAAGAGCAGTGGGGAGCCCAGTAACCAGGGTAACAGCTGTGAGGGCAAGGAGCAGGCTAAGCCTGGGGGGGCATTCAGGCATGGGATTGTGAGAAGTGTTAGGACTGACATTTTGAAGTTGATGAGAGAAAGAGAAGAGTTAGGAATGACCTGAAAGCATTTGGCCTGGGCAGATGGAATAATGGGGTTGCCAATTAGTGAGATGAAGAAAGTGTAGGGAAAATAAGGTTGGCAACAAAAATTTCAGGTCCATGTGGGTAAGTGTAAGGGAGATGGTGAGGAGGTAACTGGATTCACAGATCGGGAGTCCCCGGGAAGTCCAAGCTGGAGATACGAATACAAGAGCTGCAGTGAGGAGTGGGCACTGAAAGCCAGGAGGCTGGCGGGTCACCTGGTACAGCACCCAGGTGAGGAAAGACAGAGGAGAGGAGAGCCGTGAGCATCCCAACCTTTAGAGATTGAGAAAGCAAGGTGGCCCCTCACAAAGTACTGGACTACCATCAATGGAGGAGCCAGGAGCAGCAGAATCCAAAAGTTCCCTCACCTTCCCTTCTTTGATCAGGCGTTTGCACTGAAAGAAGTACCAGTAAGGGGTGTTTCTCCGGCCTTGCCATGATTTTGGATCCAGTTCATTTTCTTCGTCTTCTTTAACACTCTGTTCCCTGAGCCGTAGGTTATACAACTCGGCCGTTGATTTGCGGAACATTCTCCGAGAAGAGTATTTATCAGAAAGGGTCCCAAAACTCTCCTCCTCTTCTTCCTCCTGGTTGGCCATGGGGCTGGGCTGGCTCAGGTCAGAGCTGCGGTTGTGCATGTTCTGGCTCCCCTGGCGGAGGGGCAACTGAGAGGGCGAGCTGCTGAAGGCTGCTGATGTTGGCCCAGTCGGCCCCATGGCCCTCAGCCAAGCAGGCCACCCCCTAGCTCCTGCCCACCTGGCTCGTAGAGGGTCAAGGCATTGCAGGACAGACAGTCCCATGGGGCGGGGGCTGGAAAAGAGCCGGGAGAGTCTCACAAGGTCCATCTCTGGCTTTTACCTCCAGGGTCTGGCACAGGTCAGAAAAATATTGAAGTTAACTCAGGTTCATAGTCCAAAAAGGCAGAAAGACAGAGAAGTGGTTACAAGCATGAGCCCTGAGGTTAGAAAGCCTACGCTCTGACTTCAGTTCTGCCAAACAACCATCCATGAGTCCCTAGGCACTCAATGCTCTAGTCTCAGTCTCCTCGCCTGTAAATTGGGGCTAACTATAATGTCACCCACACAACACTGTAGCAATGACTGAGGTCTCAGATATACAGTGTGCAGCACAGTGCTGGCATATTAGGCACTCAACAGATATAAGCTATGGATATTACCAAACCATGATAAAAGAGCACAGTGCTGAAATCAGAGCTGAGTTTGAGTCCTAGCCAGAGCTGTGTGACTATGCCTATTACATGATATCCCTGTGCCTCAATTTCTTCAGCAGCAAGGTATGGATAACCCCACTTGCCTCACCACGAGATTATAAGGACTAATGAGATGTTTTTAACACAATGCCTGACAGTTAATAGGTGTTCAAAAAATTGCAGCTATTAATCATTTATTATTAGGAAAAAAATTGTTGGCATTTTGGGCCTCTGCACAGGAAAGCTAACTCAAGCACTTCTTTTCTGCAAAAGTCGTAGACAAATGGGCTAGAGCTGTGCTGTCCAATATGGTAGCCACTGGCCACATGTGGCTGCTGAGCACATGAATACAGCTAATCTGGAGATATGCTGTAAGTACAAAATACACATCAGATTACAAAGACTTTGCACACAAAAAACCAAAACCAATGTAAAACACACAATTATTTTACATGTTGAAATGATAACATTTTGGATACACTGGGCTAAAGAAAATTTAACATTAGTTTCACAATTTTTTTACTTTATTTAATGTGGCTACTTAAAAATTTTAAATTACATAGTGGACACATTATATTACTATTGGACAGTGCTAGGCCAGAGGTCCTGCTTTGTATACTTAAAATTCTTTCATAAAAAGTATCAGAATAACCATTATGAAAATATTTGAAGGTCTGGTTATATCAGATCACCACTGGGAAGACCTCAGAGGTGACGGCAGACTAATAACTGAGGCCCAAGTAGGGAGTGACATGCTGGGGGCCCTGCAGCAGTGCTGTGGGCAAGGCTGGCCAGCGGTGGAACTGGGGTGGCTTTGAGCCCAGGTCAAGGACAGCCTCTCTTGACTAGCGCCCTAGAGACACTAGTGCAGAGGGCCTTCACCATTCCATGGCTGGTGAGGCCTGCGACTCCAATAGAAAGACTCCAAGAGAAACAATGCTAGCATATATGTAATCTTAAAATTTCAATTAGCCACATTAAATAAAGTGTTTACATGCATTAAATGAAATACATAGGATAACAAAAAAAAATCGAGATAGGTATCAGATGTCTTAAAAACAAACTTAATGCTATACTAGGTATATATGCTTCTTTTCAACACACTAAAACAAGATCCTATCTATCAACATGTTAAAGTATTAATGAGTGGAAATGATAGCTTGTAGTAGTTGCACATACTCTATCTCCAACTATCATTTACACTCATCACCACTTGAAATCACGACTTCGTCTTGGAGTTTGGGGCACTGCTAACGCTATTCGTTAGTCGGGAAAGGAAATGCTCAATTTCACAGAGACAATAAAGGTGTAATTTTCCTACCCAAGTTCATTAATCTACCTAGGCTAATAACCACTGAATTAGAGATACGCTGCCTCTGTTCTCCCTTGGGGGGCCAGCCCCTCCCCAGACATCTCCTGGAGCCTCAGGCCAACCCAACCCCTCCACACTGATCTTTAGAATCTCGGTTTCCTCTTGGGACGCCCCGGGCTCAACGCCGGCTGTGACACTCGCTGCCCCTCTGGCCTGTCCCCGCCCAGGTTCCATGCTCCGGTGAGGATCAAATAGGAACTCACTCCGAGTCCAGCGCAGTGAATACGGCCCCGATGTCCGCGCCGCGTCGCCCCACTCCGGCTCCGCGTCCCCAACCTGCCCCTCCGTGCTTCTGACTCTCCCTCCCCGCCACCCTCTCCGAGGCGCACAGGCCCAGCCAAACCTCGCGCAGGCGCAGTCTACGTTGCGAACTCCCTGTTGCGAACTCCCTGCGCCTATATGTTATTCTCGACCGCGAGGCGAGGCGCGCGTTTGGCTGGCGGCTGGAGGTGCCTAGCGGAGCTGCCCGTACTCCGCGCTCGATTGGTCCGGTCTGAACAGGCGAGAGGCTGGCGCGGGCTCTGGGCGCTCCCGGCATTCCGCGGGCGGCGGCGGCGGTGGCGGCGGCGGCGGCGGCGGCGGCGAGGCGAGGCGGAGGAGGACCGTGTGCGGTGGCGGGTGGCAGGTAGAGGTGTGAGAGCGGCGAGGTACTGAGGGGGAGCCGGGCCGGTGGGGCCGCCGCCGCCGCCATGCAGGAAATCATCGCCAGCGTGGACCACATCAAGTTCGACTTGGAGATCGCGGTGGAGCAGCAGCTCGGGGCGCAGCCGCTACCCTTCCCCGGCATGGACAGTGAGCGTGGGGCCGGGGCGGGCAGGCGAAGGGTGCGACCGACTCGGACCTGGAACCCGATCCCCTCGGACCTGGGACCCCCTCCCCCTTGGACTCACGACCCCACCCCCTCGGTCCTGGGACTTGGACTCGGATCTTTGATCCCCTGGGACTAGTTTAAGACAAACTTCAGGAGGGCAAGACCTAGTCTGGCTGTTCAAATAATTCTTGAATGAAGGCGGGTATCCTGGGTTGAAAATCCTTCCCCCACCCCCACACACACCCCAACTACAGGAAAGTACCGTATAACTCTCTTCCCCACCTCCAGCCCCCTACTGTGAGCTCCCTCTTCTTGTTTTCGTCAAAGCTGAGTCTGGAGGAGTCTGGCTGAGGGAAGGAACACCTCTGTAGGATATCCTCAATTAGACTCGCAAGCTCTTTTCTCCTAGGACTCACACTCCTGCGAGCCTGTCTCTTTTTCTCTGGACCCCAATTCGGAGTCATTCATCACACCCTGGCAGCTGCCTGAGCTCCCTTCACTGTTGATAGCACGAGCTTGAGGCTATGGAACCATCCATGCAGGACAGCTCTTTCCATCCCACCTGTCTCTAGCCTGGGACCGCAGATACTTGAGTCTCTGAGGGCAGGCGCAGTGGTGAGGGGCCCACAGACCTGTTTCTAGGGAGGGTCAAGGACATAACTAGCCATGGGTGCTGCCCTGACTGGCCTCAGACTTGGTAGCTGCCCTCAGCACACTGCCTGCCAGTGATCAAGTTCAGTGTGTTAATGCCCAGGGAGGCCACAGCCCCTGTCCTTGAACTTCATTTCTTAGTTTGGGGAAGAATTGTCTGTTCTGCCCTGGAGGCATATTCTTTTATTCTGTCTGCCTGAGACCCAGTCCCCAGGATAGTGGACTGCTGGCTTTAAGGAATGAAGGAAGCAATCCTAACTCTTTTTTGTGAGACTTTTTGAAATGCAAATGAGTGACAGCCCAGGACTCCCAGTTCCAGAGCCTTAAGTCTCTCCCAGCAAAATAGGGCTGCTCCTGAAAAACCAAGGAATCTCTTGCAAGTTAGCAAGAGGCATGAAAGTGGCCTTCAGAGATGCTGTCTGTAGGTTTTCAGCAATTCTGAAATGCCCTCTGAGAGAGAAAACTGTTTATGACACCAGAAGGTTTATTCTGATAGCAGTGGAAGTCCTGGGCTCGTTGGAACAGCCTGTCCCCTGAGCCCACTGACTGCCATTGCGCTCACTCAGCCTGTGTCTCTTGCTCCCCTCATCTGAACTAGCTGCATCTGTGGCAGCAAAAGACTGCTCCTTTAACAATTGTGTGTTGCTGTTGCATATTAAGAGCAGTCCTACTTCTGTGTCTTCAATTATGCTCTTCCCACCCAAATAGCATCTCTCTGGAGCCTGTCTGTCCTCAGTCCACATTTGCTTGTGTTTCCTGTGAGATCATTCCCTCCCTCTGCCTCATGTTAAATTAGCCCTCTGGAATGTCCAAGCACAGTGTAATTAATTTCTGTGATCTTGTGCTCCATCCTTCCTTCCCCCACACACACTTAACTCCGTGAAAGCATCTTTATAATAGGAAGCTCTCAGCCCTGAATAATGATTACTCTCAACAATGTCTCATTTTACGGGGAGTGACTGAAATAAGCAACTTTCTTCTTGCTTGGTTTGGCTTTGCATTCTTTGTGCCAGTCTGTTACCTATACCATGAACCCTTCGTGGGTTAAAGGCCAGAACAGTTCCTTCCCCCATCTTCAGATGTTACCAGTAGTAATCTTACGTTGCTTTGATTGACGCCTCTCCTATTCTCTCCTTTCTACAGAGTCAGGGGCTGCTGTCTGCGAATTCTTTTTGAAAGCAGCCTGTGGCAAAGGTAAGAGACCCCTGGCTCCCTGGGGGATATTCCTTCCACCACCCTAGCCCTTAGCAGACTTGCAGGCCATCAGGTCTCTAGCTTACATTGCTTTCTGCAGACAAACAGTGTCCCTAGATGAAATTGTGGTTTGGGTAAGCTAGGAACATGATGGGGTGTTCTGCCTGAAACCTAAAACACAGGATGGAACCTGGCTCTGAATTGGCCTTCTCATCTCACTTTCCCTGTGGCCACAAGCTGACCTATGACATGAACAGAAGCCCCTAGCACTGAGATGCTCAGGAACTTTCTCCCGGTCACAGAGTTAGTGAGTGACTGAGCCCAGTGTTTGAATCCAGGCCTTTCTGGTTCTACGGAGTCTACACGGACTCACTGTCCTCTGTGTCCTCTCATCAAAAAACCCCATGATATGTGCTCGTTTCGGCAGCACATATACTAAAAAACCCCATGATAGTCCGTCTCGTAGAGTCATGTTCATACTAACCAGGGCCCAACAGAGGCTGCATGAGCCAGACTACCTATCCATTAGTTCATAAGAAGTATCGCAGGGCAGGACCTTACATACCATATAGAGGTCTGGGCATTTTTCTTCCTCTAAGCAATTTTAATCACAAGCTTAAATAGGGAGCACAGAATTAGAGCAAGTTTGTTTTTTATGGCTGATTTTGGCAACTTTGGGTTCTATAACTCAGTCATTTACAACTAAAGCAATAGACTTATCAGGTTGGTCCACCCGGTTGACCTCTGGTGTCTAATTGGAACATCATCGCCCCTGGGCTGGTTTCATGGCCACGTCCTTGCTTGGTAATTTTGCCTTTCTGACCTGCCACCATCTGTCCTTAACACAGGCAATATGCCAGTCTCTTTGTTAACTAATATAGTAGCCACTAGTTACATGTGGCTATTAAAATATAAATTAGTTAAAATTAAATAAAAATGCAGTTCTTCAATCACACTAGTCACATTTTAAGTGTTTTATAGCCACGTGTGGCTACTGGCTGCCATACTTGACAGCATAAATATAGAATATTGCCATCATTACAGAAAGTTGGCAGTGGGTGGGTCTCGTTCTTCTCCAGTCACAACCTCATTCTAGTCAGGCCTTCCCAGTAGTCCTGCCAGGCCACTGTTTAGAAATATGACCTCCGCAGGGTATGGCTCGGTCACATCTGGATGGATGATCGCTTAGGTCCGGCTACAGAAGGCAGACCTCCCCCAATTTGTATACAATGCATTTCTTTAATTCTATACTTGATCTTCTTAGTTCTTGAAGGCTAAGTGGGCACTTTTAACTAAAGATGGAGCCCGCATGGAGTCCAAGCTTCTGGTGGTCCTCTCTACCTTCTCTCTTTTAGGGCTGGGTTTCCAAACCCCCACTCCCCGCAACCCACCCTTCCCCCTGTAATTTTGACCATGTCTGTGTACTGCTGGACCTATTCTTTAAATTAAGAAATAAACTCAACCCCACCTCACCCCCATACCACCCTTCGGCTTGTTAAGCCTCTATCTTATAGTAATATCTGTGAAAACATTATTTGATTTTAGTTAGATTACCAAAATACATTAAAATACATACCTATTTAAACTTAAAATGCCCATGTCCTGCCTAAAATCACATTGCCGTCTGCCAGGGACAGCCGCCACCGGCTAGGACGTGCTGCTTCCAGGGGCTTCGGGGAGGAAGGAGGTGAAGGCACCTTGGCTCCCCCAGGCCCAGTGCCCCTGGGCTCAGGGCCACATCTCTCCTCACACCCACATGTCTTCCTTGGCAGGGGGCATGTGCCCATTCCGCCACATTAGTGGCGAGAAGACAGTGGTTTGCAAACACTGGCTGCGGGGGCTGTGCAAGAAAGGGGACCAGTGCGAATTCCTACACGAGTATGACATGACCAAGATGCCTGAGTGCTATTTCTACTCAAAGTTCGGTAAGGCAGTTGGTAAGGTGTGTGGCCAGGCCTCTCCCTCCACCCAGACCCTCAGCAGCAGTAGCCCTGGGGGGCTGTACCAAGAATCAAGACCCAGCGGAGTTCAGCACTGCTCAGAACCCACAGTGTCTGTCATCTCCCGTCTTTCCAGCTTCAGATGAGAACCTTGGGCATTGCTTTGCAGTCTCAGCTGGAAGGAGATTGGACTGTGGGGAGAGCAGCCCCGCTGTCCAGATGGATCTGTGTGCTCATAAGTCCTTTCCATGGGGCAGTGGTCACCACCTGCCTCCTCTTTGGGTCCTCTTAGTTATGGGGAGTTACAGTTATCCTCTAATAATCCCTACATCTTTGTAGTGCTTCAGGTTTTTGAGTACTTTCAGGTTCTTTGGGAAGTTGAGACTAATGAAGGTCTCCCAGTGGGTGAGTGAGCCGTGCCGAAGCAACCTCCCTTAAATCAGCTTCTTCTTTCAGCGTGGCGACTGATTGTCCCCCGGGCCGAGTTGGTTCCTTCTCTCTGGGAGTGTCATCCCAGGTAGTAGCTTTGTCTATCCTAAATACACCTTAAGAATAGCAGGTCTTGGGGCTGTCTTCTGGTGGCAAAGAGCCGTTTTTCACCTTGAAACAGATTGCCTTGATCCCTGCTTAGTGAACACGTGGCCTCAGCTGTCCTGAGTGAACTGCATTGAGAAGTGGGGATGGGCTGAGAGCGGTGGGTTAGCACAGGGCTTAGCTGAGCTGTTGTGCTCCCTGGTGGAATTAGAAACCCTCCCCCCCCCCCCCCCGGCGTTCTGCTCTGGGTGAGGTTACCCAGGAATTAGCCCTGGTGGTCAGGACAAGGGCAGGCTCTGGCCCCAGGACTGCCATCCCCAGCCCTGTGCATGGCCTGGCGGAAGGTTGGACGCCTCCGTACTCTGTGTGGGCCGAGGTGTGCTGGGCCTGCCACAAACTTCCAAAGCTCTATTGTCAGAGGAGATGTTCATTATTTCAGCAGTCCAACAGGCTTGGCCTGCTGGCTTGTTAATGATCGTTGTGGCTTTTCTTATAGAGGCAGCACAAGCTGAGAAGTCAAAGCACAGTCAGAAATAAGATTCAGACTTCCCAGCTCCCCACCCTCTCTTCTCCATCCACAGCAGCCCTGGAGCCAGCACTGGAAGGAAGCAGGGGCTTCTCCATGGGAGCCTTCTCCCAGCTGGCCTGAAGGTGGGCGTGAGCCCTCATGGGCACCTCTGCAGACTGGCCTGGGTTCCCTTCTTGCCCTGTAGAGCCTGTGCTGGTGCACACACACTGTCTGCAGCTCCTGTCACCTGTGCTACAGGTGACGCAGGGGAGGGCTCCCCTTCTAGGCAGTGAAGAGGACAGATCCAGGCCCTGCCCCATGGTGCTTTTGCTCTAGTGGCCCAGGGAGAGGCAGCTAATTTGCCAGCGAGGTGAAGAAGAGAATTGTTCACGATACGTGCTCTGAAGGAAAGAAACAGTAATGGAACCACATAAGGAAATCACCGTTAGGCAGAATGGTTGGGAAGGCCTCTGAGGAGTTGAGACCTAAGCTGGGATCTGAAGGCTAAATAGGGGACGGTCTTGGAAGAGCTGGGGGGCCAGTGTGGCTGGAGGGGAGGAAGAGACTGGGGAGGGTAGGCTGGACCATGTAGGGACTTGGGGGTCTGGGAAGGAGTTTGCATTTTCTCAGATTGGTCTTTCATGTGTAATGAGGATGGGAAGGGCAAGCATGGAGGTGGCAGAACCGTAGTTGGGTGAAAGATGCTGGTGGCCAGCTGGGCCAATTGCTCCTGAGAGGAGCTGTCGTAAAGACTTTACTTGCGTTCTACCACGTGCCCCAGCCTGGAATTCCCAAATCTTCCCTACTTTTGTCCTGAAAGGTAGACTCTTCAGACCTTTCCCCTGTCCCAGCTAGTAGATGTGAAGAGCTCATCACTGTGGAACAGTAATGTCATGGCCTTAACTGGTGCGTTTGCCTCCCTGGGCATGTGGTGCCTGGGACACCCCCTGCGGGTAAGGGACGGAGCCGTAAGTTACTTGATGAGTATATACCCTGTGCCTGGCTGTCAGTGTCATTGACTCGCGTGGCAGCATGGACACATGTGAGGGGAGGACCTTCACAGCCACGTACAGGTCAGGAAACAAGCTCAGTCCTGTGCCCTGAGTCTCAGGGTCTGCCAGGCCAGCTCCAGAAGCCAGCACCACCTGGCCCTCTGCTGCACAGCAGGCCCCAGCCCTGGGGCAAGCTGAGGTGGGTCTGGGTCCAGCTCTCCCGGAGCTGTCCCCAGTGGACGCGTGTCTGGGTTTCCCTGCAGGGGAGTGCAGCAACAAGGAGTGCCCCTTCCTGCACATCGACCCCGAGTCCAAGATCAAGGACTGCCCTTGGTACGACCGTGGCTTCTGCAAGCACGGTAGGTGTGGTGGTGGCGGGGCCCCCTGCAAGAGGCCCGTCCTCCCTTCCTCTGCCCACATGACCCTCTGCCTGTCCTGCCTGTTCCAGCAAAACCTGTTAGGCGTTTGGGGGCTCGTGAGGCCTTTTCACACCCTCAGCTCGCTTGAGTCTCCCAAGACTCCTGTGTGGGCTGCATTCTCACCTGCATTTTTGATAAGGAAACTAGCATTTTAGAGATTGTGTGTCCTGCCCACTGTCCCCTATGAGTAAGAGGCAAACCCAGCATTTGAAGCCTTCCTGTTGCTCTCTGCACCCCAGACGGTGGTCTGGGCATGGCTCTGACTGGCAGAGGGGCACAAGGTTGTCCACTGAAGAGGGGATGGTCTGAGTGACCTGATGCTTGGCTCCACAGGTCCCCTGTGCAGGCACCGGCATACGCGGAGAGTCATCTGCGTGAATTACCTGGTGGGATTCTGCCCAGAGGGGCCCTCGTGTAAATTCATGCAGTGAGTAGCCAGCCCCTACGACCCCCACCCCTCCCCCACCACTCCTGCCCCAGCCCCTGCTGCTCTTTACACCTTTCCTGGGTCTCCTTGGCACAGGTCCTAAGACGGGTAGGCATGTGTGTGTGTGGGGGGGGGGGGAACACTTGCTGCTTCCTGAGCCCAGAGGTGGCTCTGCCTAGACCAGCACTTAACCGTTATTGGGTCACAGCTGTCAGGGAATCATGAAAGCTATGGGCCCTGTGCTCCAGTGAAACTCATGCCCACACAGCCTTACCTATCACTTAGGGGCCTCAGATTAAGAACCTGTGCCCTACAGGACGGAACTACAGTTTCAAGGCCTCCTGTACGGAGGTGCTGAGCGTGGGGTTTCCCACATGCTACTTGATGTAATTCACAGGTGTGAGAGAGAATGTCCTCTTTCACACGAGAACAGCTGGCCTGAAGGTGGGCTCACGCCCACCTTCCGCCCAGAGCTTAGCCACTGGTGGTAGGTGGTGGTACCTGCTCAAAGGCAAGTCTGTGGGCCTCTGAAGCTGGGTTCTTGCTCAGCAGGGCTCAGCACTCCTCTCCTCGGCCTCAGGGCATGTGTCACTTTGGGCGGTTGAGGGGACAGGGTGGCACTGGGTGGGACCAGTGCAGTCTCCCCCTCCTGTGCTACCTCCATCTGTACTGCCAACCCCTGTACAGGAGCAGTGCCCTGGTTGTTGCCACACAGTGGGCAGGTGGCTGCTGAGCTGGTCTTGCTCCCTAGATGAGAGCCCAGGAGCCCGCAGGTGGCCCAAGAGGTCCTGTTTGTAAGGCAGGCAGGCGTGTCCCCTGGGAATCTGTGTTGTCGGAGGAGGCTTGGCACTTTGGGACCCTGCAGGGAAGGGTGTGTATTGGAAGGGGCTCCCATGTGCAAAGCCCTGATGGAACAAGCTCGTGCTTTCTGACAGTACCAACTCTTTCTCACTATTTGCATTATTTCCTGTAGGATCTGTGATTTTCTGTCTTCCATTTCTAACCTGAAAGCTGCTTAGTGAGGGAATCAGGGAAGCAAAATGAAAGAATTCATGTGTGCACTGTGGCAAAACTATTATTTTTATGGATTTCACAGCTCAGCTAACAGTGTTACCTTTTCAAGATTTATATATACTCTTAAGAAAAACCATGAAAGCTTTGTTGTTATGTTGTTATTTGGTCCTAATAGTGATTCAGTTTTCTATAGCTTACTTTTAGAGGGTAGGTAGATGGTTAATTATTTAACATGATATTAAAACTTTCTATATCCTGAATTATAAACTGAAGAAAATCATACAATTTTTGAGGAAATGTATTGATTTATTTAAACTACTTGTGAAGTTGCATTTCAAAGTATGACCTCACAATCTTAATTTATCCATAGCAAACCTGTCTATATATGGTTGCCAATGCTTGGTTTATAATTTAAATATTAAAAATTTTAAATTAAAAATTTTTTCATTCATTTCTCTGAGAAGCACTCTCCCCAGGCCTCAGCCAGGTGTGGGCAGAGCTGGGTCTGAGCCCAGGTGTGTCAGTTCTGTTCTCCCCACTGTCCTATGGCCTCGGGCAGAGGTGAGCCAACAGCTACCCCATGTCCAGGTGGTTCATGTTGCTCTGTGCTTAGGGACTAGACTGGCTGTGATTTTCCCGGGGCCATAATTTGAGAACACGGCCCAGCCTAGCTCCTCTTTCATCTCTTCTTCTTTTGTTCTCATCCTTTCTGGCTGCTGGGTGTCCAGCCCTCGATTTGAACTGCCGATGGGAACCACCGAGCAGCCTCCACTGCCGCAGCAGACGCAGCCTCCGACAAAGGTACTGTGTCCTGGCCCCTCCTCGGCCCCATGGCATTGCTGGTCCTGGCAGTGCCCTTGCACAAGAACTCAATGCCTGCATCAGTGCGCGGTCTGTCATACACCCAGCTGGATACCCTGGGAGGGCTCGGGAAGAGGTGCGACAGGAGGGGAATCACCCTGAGTTCCAGCAGAAAATGTATGGAGCAAAACAGTTTGCATCTCCCTCTAGAGATGGAGAGTTGTCTGCTGGAGCCGAATGCCGACTTGGCTTCTCTTCCCTTGACTGGCCAGTGCCTTGGCAGCTCAGCAGTGCCTGCCTTGGGAGCCAGAGTGGGAGACAGCATGGGTGCCACGTGTCTGCTGCCTGCTCTTGCTTCTGGTTCAGACCCTTCCCTTTACAAACAGGGAAACTGACACTTTTAGAGGGAGGGGCTTGCCTGAGGGGCCACACTGGGCAGGAGCAGATCTGGTAACAGAACCAAGGCTGGCTGGTTCTCTGGCCAGTGCTGTGAGCGCTCTGTGTGGATGTTCTCTACTGTAGGGAAGGCTGGGAACAGGGCTAAAGGACCAGCTGGCTCCAGTCTAGGGAGTCCTATAACCCAGCAGGCGGCTGATTCTCTCAAGCAGGGGAAAGAGGAAAATGCCATAGACAAATGGGCATCTGCAGCAGCCCCCACCCCCCAAACCAAGGGTATCCTGGATATTTGGTTAAGGGGGTGGGGAGTTGCGGACCCAGAGGAAGGGCTGGGCAGTGCGCTAGGGAGGGTCTCAATAGGCTGAGTAAATCCGCCTACTGACCTTAAAGCCTTACCTCTTGCCTGGCTGGACTCTGAGCCCGTTGCCGTAGCCCCGTCCAGCCCTCCCCAGTGCTAGAGGCTGAAGAGCCAGGTGGAGATGTGCCGCACTTGCTGCACTGACCCCTCCCTCAGGAGGTTGTGGGGCAGATCACACAGAATTCCTTATCAGCAAATCTGGGAATTCCTGGGTGTGGGTGCAGCCATGACAACCTG
The DNA here is from genome assembly GCF_057876585.1 of Rhinolophus sinicus. Taxonomy (NCBI): domain Eukaryota; kingdom Metazoa; phylum Chordata; class Mammalia; order Chiroptera; family Rhinolophidae; genus Rhinolophus; species Rhinolophus sinicus. The sequence continues at coordinate 89,622,188 of NC_142503.1, forward strand.
GGCGTTTCTAGCTCTGGGTTCCTGCGTTAATGGAAGCCAGAGCCAGGAACCACTTGGTTGGGAGATGGCCTTGCTGTCCACTCCCGACCCCAGGAACCCCTGTCCTCCTTGCTCACATGACTCCGTAGTGGAGGGCCCTCTCAGCCCCTAGACCACAGGTCAGCGTGTCAGCCTCCAGCTGTTTTTCTGTGACTGTTGCTCGCCGTGTAGGCTGTTAAACATCTGGCTGAACCAAGCGTTCATCCTCACCTGAAGCTAGAACCTCAGAAACAAAAGTAAGGCCTGCTCATGCCCTCGCCCTGCTGCCCAGAGACCTCGTCTCTTTGGTGTTTTGTTTTCTTTTATTTTTTATTTCTGTGTGTCTGCATGGTATTTTTCGGGCAGCAGCTCCTGCCATTATCACCAGATGTTTCTTTTCTGCCTGCTCTCCTGAGTGGGGCGCCACGGAAGCCCTTCTTCCTGCTGGCCATGCGGGAGCAGTCCTGCCCTCTTTTTTTTCCCCGGCCCCATTGGTAGTCTGCGTGCACGTGTTTTCCGCAGTAAAACCGTGTTGTGTAACTCTTTCCAGCAAAGTAACAATCCGCCATTACAAAGGTCGTCCTCCTTGATCCAGTTAACGAGTCAGAACTCTTCTCCCAATCAGCAGAGAACCCCGCAGGTCATTGGGGTCATGCAGAGTCAAAACAGCAGTGCAGGCAACCGGGGACCCCGGCCGTTGGAGCAGGTCACCTGTTACAAGGTGAGTCTTGGGTCTGGGGAGCAGGGAGGGGTCCTTACAGTCAGTGGCCTTCGTTCCCCAGATAGTTAATTTTGGAGAATGAAAAATCTTTGCTTTTGCTGATTATAAAAGTGGGCCACTCTGGTGGGCTAGAGACCATCCTACTTCCTTTCACAGCACACCAAGGCCAGGTGAACGATTAAACATGCCCTGTTGAAGGAATGGAGTGTACTTGCAAGAAAGGGAGGGAAATCTTTCAGAGGCTAGGGACAAAGTGGAAGCACAAATCCAGAGACAAGAAGGAACGCTAAGGCCTCTGGTTGTCCTTAGACCTCACGTGGGCACACTCCAGGGAAATAGAGAAAGCTTTAGGCCTACACACAGAGGAATCAGAATACCTTTCTCACCCCCTATTCACACACACATACATAAAATAGGACACTCGGGGAAAGGGTAAACTTTTAAAAACCCACTAGGAAACGTGTCATTCTTGGCTCTGGAGGGGAAGGGGGAGGGTCCCTTGAGAGTTTATAGTCACTATTAGGCCCTTCCAAGAGTTGGGGCCTGTATCTTGCCCTTGGTGAGCACTAAAAAGCTAGTTTTCTAATCTAAAACAGTCCCAAAGGGTGGGCTTCTGGCACCTGGCTCTTTGAGAAATTTATTCTCAACTCAGGTCCCACAAAATTCCCAGCTAGAATTCCAAAGAATGAGTTCATAATTAAAAATCACAAAACATAGAAGGAAACAAGCACCACCAAGTGAGTCAGCATAAACAACTTTACAAAGACTAGACTCACGAAGACTTCAGATTGGCAGTTGTTAGACCAAATGCAAAGTTAGTACATGCTTTTTGTAAAACTTTTTGATGGTATAGACGTGTTTAGGATATAAAGTGAGTGTTGCCTTACTCTCCCCTTTCCTAAAACAGCCACTTCATTCAGTGTGTTCTGTTCTCATGCTCTTTGGTTTTGGTACCCCTTTACCCGCCCAAACCCCCACAGGCAATCCCACTGTGGACCCCTGGACCCCTCTTGGAGAACTGCTCTTCTAAACTTATATTCACATACGCACAACATAGTATATATTTTAATATAAATAGGGCCCTAGTATGTATAAGTCTATACTCTTTTCTTTACAATATATCATAGATCTGTGTATCAGTGTATGTAAATCTAATCTTTTCTTTTCAGTGACTGCATAGTATAACCACAATTTATTTTACAAGTTCTCGTTGGTAGACAATTAGTTTTTGCTGCTGAAAACAATGCTGCATGTGGCACTGAGACCTTTGTGAGTTCTTGTCTGATGTTGGTAGCATCCATGCCTACAAGTAGAGGTCTGAGCCCAAAGGCATATTAATACTTCAATGTCCATAGAAAAGCCAGGCTACGGGGCACTTCCCATGGCCCACAGCCATCAGATGATCAGCGAGCACCTTCAGTGCCAGCTCTGCTGAGCAAATAGGCTGCTGCTGTTATCAGGGGAGGGGAAGGTAGGTGCCCAAAGACGCTGAATTTAAAAGTGTGCATGGATTCAGGGAAGACCTCAGATTTCAGAGTCTGAGCCCAACAGGTGAGGCAAGTACAGAGAGGAGGCTGTGAAGGTGAGGTGAATGGGGGTGCGTGCACTGTGCATGGCAGACAGCTTCTGAGCAGTGTTCTCAGTACAGTGAGCAAACTTAGGTGTCCTGTGGGGAGCGTAGTTGTCATCTTGCCCCCCTGCAGGACTCTTCAACAGGGTTTCTGTGACGCAAACTCGCCTACGTCCTGGACTTTAGAAAGCTGGGGCAGGGGCTTGCCAATCTTCTTACCAGGGGTGCTTCACAGTTAATATTAAGACGCCTCGTGGGACTCCTGGATTTCTCAAGAAAGGCTACGGAGGCTGATGGACATGCCAAGTGCCATGAACGGGCCCACGTAGTCATTCCCTCTGGTCATCACATCAGCCAGAGGACTAACTGGCCGCTCTGTAGGCCACTCGTCCACACAAAGGTCACACAGATCAGACATGGGGATGGCAGGGTCAGGGGAAAAGAGCAGCCAAGAGTTCTGGGCAATGACCAAGAAGAGCCCCACGTTCCCGCCTGGAGACTGGGAGAGCGCTGAGTGGGTTAGTGCAGAGTGGGTGCCCCTACTGCCTCTGGACCCCTCGTTCAGTACTTGAGGCTGCCATTCGCTCCTTTTCTGAGAATTCTGCGTTTTGAGGAGCAAGAAGAAAGAATGAAGGGGAGCTAAGGCAGGGACTGGGTAGTCAGGGCCAGCGCTCGATTTCTGAGAGGTGATTTTACCAGGTCTGTTCACCCAAATCTAACCATTGTCCCGTCTCTCTGATCCTGTGACTGAAACCTGTCCCCAGGGGTAGCTTAGGCAGGTGTGCAAGAGCCAGGAGGGAGAACCCTGGGTGCAGCCTACCCTCAGTGTCCACAGCAATGAATCCCCACGTTGGGGGAGGAGCCTCGTAGCTTCTCTCTTTGTTTCCTCAAGTCTCCGAGGAGTCCCAGAATGGTGCCTCAGAGGTAAGTGACCGGCCAGCCATGCAGAGGGGCTTGGTCCCCAGGCAGGTGGGGGAGCTCTGGTGCCATGGGCTTGTCTTCAACCTGCCACCCACTGAGAGCCCACGTTGGCGGGCCCTGGTGCGGCCAGGCCAGAGGCGCTCCCTGCTGTGTGCTCAGATCAGCCTGTGGCCGCAGAGGAAAAACTTCTCTTCCATTTGTCAAGTTGTCGGCTGCAGTTTTTGTGCCACCATACCTTCTGGAGCTCCCTTTCTCTCATGTTTGAATGAAAATCTGTACCACTGAGGATTTCAGAGTCCCCATTCTCTACCTGTTGTTTGGTGGGTGCTGCCTTAGTTGAAAACTGCATTTGAAAACGGTGTTTTTTGTGTTTGTTTTGTCTCCTCCTCCTTGCTGTTCCCAGTGTGGTGAAAAAGGACACTACGCCAACAGATGCACCAAAGGGCACTTGGCCTTTCTCAGTGGACAGTGACAGCAGCTGGAGCCAGCTCGGAGCAGCCCAAGGGGCCCTGTCGTTGGGGCCTACTCCAGGCCATCCTCGGGAGCGTGCATTGAACTGTGTAATGCCAGTGTTGGTGCAACTCTGGCTGGGGCTGGCAGGCAGGCACACTGGGGTTTATCATTCTGTGGGGCTGTGTCTGCCAGTTTCCCTATCATTTTGCTGTAATTTTTTTTTTTTTAATGGGACATGTACTCCAGTTGCCCCAAGTCAGCATCATGTTTGTCTAGGCATCAACACTTCCTGTCTGGGATTCCCTGCACACCACCCTCTGGGGAGGGGAGGAATTTGTGGGGAAGGGCTTATGCTAAGCAGTTGTGTGTGAAAGACAGCCCTTCCCCTGGGGCCTCATTAAACACCAGTTCTCCGTGACCCCAGGGGCTGGTGGATCATTAAAACTGGCCAGGTCATGCCTGCTTCCTCCACGTCCTGCTGAATTCAGAAGCTGTGCCTATCAATGTGATTTGCACGAGGCAGCCCTTCAGGGCAAATCCAAGGGAGCTTGTTGCTTAGCCTGGCCCTGCTCCAAAGTGGCAGCAACTGAGAGGAGGGGTGTAGGGCTCTCAACTGTGAGGGTCTTTTTCCTCTGGGCTTACTTTCTTGGGGCACTCACTTGACAGTGTTTAAGGTATACCTTCAGCTGGAGCTGCAGACCACCCTTTAAATAGATGACACAGTCCATCTGTGCACCTACCTCCTGCCCCATCAAGTGTCTGTACTACCAGACAGCTTTGGCCTAAGGAGACCACCCTGCCGAGCCTGGAAATGTGAAACCATCACCTGGAACCTGCTGGGCAAGTGGGCCTATCCAAGTTCAATTACAAGGACAATTTTTATGAAGTTGATTAAAGCTTGTTTTTTAAGCTATGTCTCATTACTTCAAGGATTCCATGCCAAAGAGGGGGTCTTGCTATTGGCTGCACTAGATGCCTGGCACGAAGCTTTGATATTGGTGCCCACTTGTCCCCTTTCAACAAATGTGCATTTCAGGAAGGCAAGTGATGCTGTCAGTGAAGAAAGGCCTTTTCACTGGCAGCTGGAAAGGTCTGGAAGCTTGGCCTTTGGAACAGCCACCTGGCAGGACTCCTTACTTTGCATTTCATGTTGGATGGTATGTCAGGTCTTCTGGGAGGTAATTAGCCACAGCCTCTCACCCTCTTAAACACTCCACACAGTTTAGAGGCTCACCATGCACCCCTTAACAAGTTCTGGCCTTCATGTCACTTTACCAAAGACCTCTGACGAAAGGTAAGGAAGAGTGCTGGATACAGGGGCAGTTGTGAGCTATCAGGGCTGGTGCTTTCCCTCCCCAGGATCATGCTACTGAGTTTCCTGGAGACGATAATGCAGAAAGATGGGGGAGGGGAAGGCATTCTTAGGAACACAGGGCTTCTGCTTTATACTGTGTGTGTGTCAGCTGACAAGGCCAAAGTGTTTAGGACACTCTAGGCCAAGAGCAAGGAAACACTTGACAGGGTAGCGCTAAGTGACACCCACCCTGCTAACAAACTGGGACAAGATCCCAAAGTGGTGTAGGGAGCCCATCAAGGCCTCATGGCTCAGCCCTGGGCTGACAGCCCCCCTTTGGGAATGGTAGCGCAATCTCATCCCACCTCGAACAGGGGAGCTCCTCGAAGTGCAGGGAAATGGCTAAACCAGTGAAGCAGCCCAGAAGCAGTCAGGTCATCTTTTATTAGGTGTCAATTACGATACGAAAGGATTCAGGGGTGCTGGGCAAAGGCCATGGTCAGGAATGCAGTGTGTGTCCACACAGCCCTCTTCAGTGGTACTTGCGTCGCCGCTCATGCTCTGAAGTTAGAAAGGCAAAATGGTAAATTTCTTAAGAGGTACAGTGAAAGCACACAATGACAGGGAGGGCAGCAGGCTAAATCACATAAAGCCATCCTGAGGATTCCTTTCAGGAAGTGACCCAGAACCTGCTTGCCAGCATCTCAGCAGAACCAGCAGAGCTGGGGACACGAAGGCACCTCAGGTGCTCATCTGCCACCTGGCCAGCCTCGTCCTTTCCAAAAGGAACATCCACTCAAACAGCCCCGGAGAACCTGTCCAGTCCTTCAGAGCCAGCGTTGCCACAGACTGGCAGGGGGCTGGACACTGTTGGAAACAGTGCATGAAACCAGTCGGTGGCCACCAATGACACTGTTCCAGCATCTCCCACCAGACAAGCTCCTCTCAGGTCTCAGGACCATGAACAGCTACGCTTTTCCAGAGCACTGCACGATACTGGCTTGTACCACTCCACCTATTTTCCTCTGCCCTGGCTGCTAAAAAGATGAAGCCAAAATTTCCACCAACCTCTCACAGAGCCTGCAGTATCTTACAGAATGCTTCCTAAGTATTAACCTTTGTCCCAGCTTCAACTTCTTTTTTCTGTCTTCATTTTCTCTTTGCCACAATTTTCTCACTTAAAATAATATCCTATATACTGTATGAGTATTCTGACAAGTCCCTCCAATTCTTCAGCTATCAGTATAATGACGGACTTCTAAATCTGACAGTGAACCAATGCCACCCTCACAGGAAACCCCACCGGAGGCAAGGCAACCCAAGAGACACTCACTGAGTTCCTTGTAGGAACGGCAGTAGTTGAAAAGCACATAAGCTGCCAGCACCATGGAAACCCCAGCAACATTCCCTTTCTTCACATTGACGTACTTGTTGTAATACCGGTAATAACCTGTGAACGAGAGGAAGTCACTGCCCTGCTCTGCTGGGGATGCTTCACACAGCGCAAAGCAAAGTCTGACTGGAATCCAGGGACCCACGCACCCTACATTCACTGGTTGATAAAGGGAAAAGCACAAATGCCCCACGAGCCCAGGACAAGCTCCAGCTAGGCCCCCTGCTCCTACCCTTTGACCTTGGTCGTGTGTTAATAGATTGGCCCAGCCTGTTGGCCTTTGATCATACTTCACCCAGGGGATCCCCTGACCCAGAATCCAACCCCCAATAAAGGCCACGTGACTGTGGCCAGCTGAGTCAGCCTGGCCCTCAGGGAAGAAGAAGGCTTCATGCATCTGTCTACTGGGTGCCCCCACCAGTGAAGAAACAAACAGTATCTGCCCTCCTGGGGCTCAGGGCTTAGTAGACAGAAAGAGAATGAAATGATCATAGAAGCCACAGTTTACAACCGTGAGGAATCCCAGGAAGGAGTACGGCACTGAGCTGTGAGCACGAGCAGGCCACATTCACCTCCACTGAACACCACTGTTCTAACTCAAGTGTGGGCAAAAGGCCGAGTATTCTAATCTGAGGGCAAAGCTGAGGAAAGGCCTCAGGGCAGGAGGAAACGTGACACAAAAGACAGCCACAGGGTGGCCAGAATTAGAAAAACAGGAGGGGGGCCCCTGAAGAGGCTGGAGATCCCACAGGCCCCCATGGGGTTATCTAGGTCTTTATTCCTAGAATGACGACACAGGTTCCACAGGACTGAGCTGAGTAGTCATGCACTTTAAAATGCACAGACCCGAGGACAGACCATTTGGAATATTCATCTTGGAAGTTTTCCCTGGCAGGGAGATAAGCACTGCATTATAGATTGATGTCTACTATGTTTCAAACTCATTTTCCTCTTAAAGAAGTCTCATGATGTAAAAACGCTCATAGACATTTCTTTAAGATGAAGGCAGTGGTACCGGTTCCAAGCAATAGAAAACATTTTCTTGGCTGAAATATCTCAGAGCCAGGATTTGACAGGACCAATCAAACATGGAATTCAAGGGCTAACAACCCTTGTCCTCTACATAAAGACAAGGCCTTTACTACCCAAATTAATTCAGGGCAAAAAGAGGCCTGAATCCCCAGAAGTTTGCTTTTGTTTACACATGTCCATAAGGCTCTGACCTCTTTGAAACGCTCCAGCAATGCCTTTAGGGGTGAAATCCCGCATCAGTATCCACTTTGGCAGCTCCCCTATTTTGACATCCATGAGTTTCTTGTCCTTCATTGGTACTGAAAAGCAAAAACACACACACTGAAAAATCTCCCAATAACAAATAGCATCCTTTTGTGTCACTTATTTCAATAATTTACTAAAGGGGCATTTGATAACATCACTACATAGAGGCTGAACATAAGTAGTGATAAGAATAAGACAGCAAATTCACTATTTTAAGTCATAGACTATATAATGGCAGAGCTGCTGCAGTGACAGCTTTACTAATAAACAGGATTTTGAATACAAAGCTTACTGGGAATAACTGTAAAAAGAGAACTAAGGACCATGAAGAAGAAAGCGATCAAGTGGAGGACAGAAGAAATATGACTGCAAAGCTAATATTTACATTACATATATTAGCTCACTTAATCTTCAAAGCGAGTAGTTGATGCCTTTATTTGGAAGGTGGCAGGGGGCGGGTTGACTTAAAGAAGATGGGCAACTTGGCCAAGGTCACAGAGTAGGCAGGCAGTGGAGTCAGGACTCGGTCCTCATGCTCCTGAAGCTGATCTGATTTCTACCTCTAGCATCCTACCTGGCACCACAGATGCCAAATGACAGTAAAAACGACTCCAAATGATTCAATGGGCCCCAGACTGTATTTCAATGAGTCGGGACAGGCCAGTAAGAGCTCCTGGTCGAGGCGATACTATAGTCATCTTGGGCTTCAGAGTAAAATAGGAAGGGACCAGGGAGGGCCTGAGAGGAGGAAGACCTGTGAGTGTCAGATGCTCCTAAGGAGGGACGGCTCCCCTCCCGCCCTCCCCCAGAGGCCAACTTTTAAAAGCAGATTAGCAGGTGTCCTCTTCAGGGCAAAGAGTCAAGGACTACTGTCCCTTCTTTAAGACCAACCACAGGAGGAATCAGACTAAATCACTCTAAGGTTTTTGTCTCCATTTTGGGGATCCAAGGAAAGACTCGCTCCTTAAGGACCAGCCTCAAGAGTCCACTGAGGGGAACCCCCACGTTTCCTGACACCTCCCAACCCTTCACAAGGGCGAGGGCGGTCAGGCCATAAAGAGAAATACAAAGCGTAACAGCAGCTTCTAATCTGCTGCAGGTCGTCTGGAGCAGCAGACGCTTGGTCTTGATGGACCAGACTGAGTGCTTGTCAAGAGACCACAAGTGACCGGTAGAGGCATAAGCCTGACTTGCATACATGGCTTTAGGGTCGTGGTTTAGGCTGCCTATCTCAAACAAACTGCCCCAACCTTCCATCTAGATTCATCCAACAAATATGGAGCACCTACCATTTGCCAGGCAGCGCCCCAAGCACTGTGGACACAACACTGACAGCAGACAAGAGCCTTGCTCTCAGGAGCCAACAATCTATGGGGGAAGACCACCGTCTCATATCCACTCATCTTCCCCGGCTTCCCACACTCCAGCCAAACCCTTGTTGCTCATAGGCGACAGGACTGTTTTCACCTGAGTGCCTTTGCGTTTGCAATGCTCCTGGTTCATCACAAGGCCGTCTCAATTTAAACCTCATCTCCTAAAAGGCCTCCTTCCCTGCCCACCTTATCTCAAGTGCCAGCACTTCCTTTCTATAGAACCTCTGAGCTCCAGTTTCCTCGTCTGTAAAATGGTTTATTCCAAGGATTGAATGGGAATCTATGTAACAGCATTTAGAACAGTGCTCAGAACTGTAAACTATTATTATTATTGTTGAAATATCATTAAGGTCTATGTGAAACATTAGAAAAAAAAGGAAAAGGGTGGAGAAATGGCACATAAACCAAGCTTTAGGACATTTTAAACATAGGAGTTCAAGGATTAATCTCACCCTTTAGTTCTTTTACAAACAGAAAACTATAATTAGCTTGGTAATATTTTTGAAATGTGAGATAGTCTCAAGTGAATTTTAGGATATGTTCCATATCTCTGTTGGAGAGTTTAATGTCAATAATATTAAGCTCAACACCAAACAATGTCATATGAAAATGACCTACACCTTTCTCTGTCACCTTGTCTGTGCTATTTTTAGAAAAGTTGAACAAGTACACATCTTACATCCCAGGTTTGTCATCATTTGCAAGATCAGCAGGCTTTTAGTCCAAAGATTACTATACTATTTTCTTCTTGAGTAAGAACAAAGTTAACACCGTTGCTACACACTCAAAGCCTCCTTGCATGCAGCGAGGAGTACAAACACGCCCTGCTAACACCAACTCTGGCTTTAAACATGGCATGTGGTGGGGAGTGGATGACGAAGGTGTAGATGGGACTAGAAGGGCAGCATATTGCAAACTGTTGACACTGTGTAACGAATACAAAACACTTGTTACCTTATTTTGTTTCCTTTTTATTTGAAATCTTCCATAATAAAAAGTTTAAAAGTGATTTTGAAAAAGAACTATGTTGGGGGAAATGTGCAAAAGAAAAACAGTATTTTTAAATCAAAGTATTTTTGACTGGTATAAGGCTGGTGACTCCAAAACTAAAAATCAGGCCACTTCGGGGCCCACTGAAGCTAGTTTTTTCACATGCACACAAACTATGAAAATACATTCTGCATTCTCATGACCATATTCAGGGACTGGCATGGTGCTTTGGCATCACAGGAGGGAAAAAGCCAACAATTTAAAATTTCTTTCCTGTACTATGAAGACACCATATTTATATCTCTGTACTATAAAGACAAGAGTGTTTCCTTAACCACAATTAAGAAACTTATAAGCGCGCGCGCGCGCACGCACACACACACACAATCCCATTAGCCTTAAGGAGAGCAAGTACAGCACCATCGCAAAACTCCAAGGGGCAATCAGGTTCAACAGAAACATATCTATACTTACTCCATGAATTTCTCTTTTAGTGAAAGATAAAGGCCTCAGTCCTTGGCAGCCATACTGGAACCCTGTTCCCTCAACTCTCCTCTGCAGTCACTGGTTCACACCAGTAGTGTGGTGGTAACAGAGCAGATTCTAGAGTCAAGTATTCTGGGTTTTGTGCCATTTCGTAGCAAGGTGTCTGTGGACAAGTTACTGCCCTCTCTGTGCCTCAGTTTCCTCCTTTGTAAAATAAGGGTAAGAACAGTACCCACCTTGGTACTTGGTCCTGTGTAAATGGGAATTATTTTTCTTTCTGCCTGACTGAACTATCTGAAGGTGGGAGCACCCACACACACAGTTACTGGTCATGACAGGCTTTCAGTGGAGACTGTAGAAGGACCACAGGTCTGGCCTGATTTTATGACTTCAAGAAGCAGTTACATGAAGTCCACTTATATGAAGCAGCATGGAAATGCCATGTGTCTTCTAGGTGCTAAATCCACCCAAGGGGTTGGCCAGAGAGTAAGAGTTTAGGCTTTGCAGGTCACACAAGGCCTCTGCAACAAAGTCTTTTTCTTTCTAACAAATTTTGTAAAAACAAAGAAACCACCCTTAGTTCACAGGCCATACAAAAACAGGCCGCAGGAAATCCAGCGTGTTGGCCATAGTTTGCCAATGCCTGATCTCATCTGTTTCTATTAATTCCTATTCCCATCCTTTATTTGCTAATGAACTAGTGGCTTTATGCTCTGGCAATAGACACCATCTAAAAGATCATCAGTACTTAAAAGACTTGGACTCCAATTCATTCTCCTACAGTAGTGCTGAATGGGCCAGATGTGACATGACCACACCCAAAGGTCAGAGTGATGGTTGGGATGCCGGGCACTCATCTGTAGGCCAGGCAGTGTTCCAAGTACCCTCCATGTACTAAGTTATTAAATCTTTAGTCCACGGTGCTCTTCACGCAACCCTCTGCTGAAACAAGATGCCAAGTCTCAATGCTTCCTTTTTTTATTTAAATAATACAACCATCTTTGAATAAATATTCTCATGCCCATTTTTTACAGACAGGAAAAACAGCATCATCCTCATCTTTTCTGATCCCCTCTTCAGTTCTCAGGGCTGAGTTTAAGAATACAGAAACTGGGGTAAGACACGTAGATTAATCAAAACTCTGCCACTGTCGTGTTGTGTGACCTCAGGCAGGCCACACATCTTTGATGTTATTTTCCTCATCTTTAAAATGGTATCAACATTCCCAGTACTGACTTCCTGACAAGGCTACTGTGAGGATCTAGGACCAGTACATGGTTTCCGTATTAATACAAAAAGAAAGAAAAAGTGTGCACAGTCCAATGTGTAGAGATTTATACATACATGTCACCAAAAAGCCCTCTGGTCTTAAGGTCATCCTTGTGATTCAAGCTCAGTTTACCACAGGGCCCCAAACTCCTAGGTTTGCATTCAAGCTCAGGTCTCTCATTAGTGACCTTGAATAGGTCACTTCAGCTCTTAAAGCCTCTTCAGCTCATAGTCGACATACATGCGTCGAACCTTTTGTGGTGTCAGGCACTGTCCTAGGCATTAGCTTCTCCTGGAACTTAATTTGAGCTTCAGCTTTGGGAAGAAGGCTAATATCTGCGAGTAGGGTTCAAGTGCAAAGCGCCTGGGTCGCGGTGGGGGCGAGAGCCCCTATTCCTTAATGGGCAGCGTGAGAGTCACGAGGCGGCGTACTCCCAAGCCCCCGAGGCGCGTCGCTCGACTGCCCTCACTCTCCCCGCCGCAGCCCGGTGGCGTGGCCCAGGGAGCACAGAAGGGATGGACGGCGTAGGACCCTGGGCAAAGGGTCTAGTGCGCCTCCGGTAAGGTCGCGGCCAAGACCCTGTGCAAAAGGCAGGTGACTCCGCAGCTCCCTCGCCTCCCAGTGCACCTCTGAGCCCCGACCCCGGACCCCGGCTTCTGCTTCCAACCTGGCTGTCCTAACCGGGTCAGGTACTTACCGACTGACGCCATCTTGGAGTCCTGGACGTCCGCTCTGCCGAGCCGCGCGACGACTGCTGGGTAGGGAGCAAGAGCCCCGGTGTCGCGGAGAGCAGAGGCTCACGGGAAGCAGGTCGCGATCGGTATTCAGCTGGAGCTGCAAGTGCGCCATGGGGTGAAGGGCGAAGTCTCCTGAGGGCCAAGCCCCGGGACCCCGCAGTTGTGGGCGGGGGCGAGGGGTGTAGGGCTCAGACTGGGTTCCCCATCCGAGGAGGGAGGAGGCTGGAAGGGACCAAAAATTGGGAAGTGAGGGAAGAAGAGCATCCTGGCTTTCTTAGTCTGTCACCTTAAATTTCTTGTAAAAAAGTGACAGACATATCAAGATCTTTCCTCCCAACTGTGTTGAATGGGAGGTAAACTCACCAGGAAAAGCTGTGTCCAGGCTTAGGCTCCGAATAGGTTTGATACAAGAGTACTTAGGTGTCCAGAACTGTGCTGGACTCTTAACTGCAGAGATGCAAGATCCTAGGGGTTCACAGCAGCTCCAGCCCTTCTTTTCCAGGCATAGGGATGCCTGACCACCATCTTGTTTTTTGTGGAAAGGCTACATTAACCATTTCTGGTTAAGCAATTCTGACTCCAGGGAGACACTGATTCTCTGAATCTTAGTTTCCTTCTCTGAAAATAGGGATGTAATGCTTGCTTGGCATCCTTGTTGTAGGAATTAAATGAAACAATGTTTGTGAAAATAAAGGATTAAGAACTGAGTGCATAGAAGGAATTGAACCAGTGAAAGTGATAGCTTTATTAGGAAAGTGACTTGGGGGAGTTATCAAACTCATCTTTTATCAGCCATTTTATTCGTTCACTAAACACACACTGGTATATACTGGGCACTAGGGACATAAAGATCAGTAAGACATGGTCTCTGAGTTCTAAGATCTCTGGTATTGTGCAGGACACAAGTGTGTAGACAGATGTGAGCACAGCAATAAATGCATGCACAGCAGGGGGCCATGGACTCCTTAGTGAGGGAGAGGTCTGGGAGGACTTCAGAGAAGAGGAGCTTATCTGGATTGGCTTTTGAAAAATTAAGAGGTGGTTGTTAAGTGAACAAAGGAACTGCAAAGGTATAGAGGGATAGAGCTACTTGACAGATTTGGGTTAGAATGGTGGCCGGTGGGGAGTTAGTGTTTAATGGGTTCAGAGTTTCTGTTTGGGATAATGAAAACGTTCTGGAAATGGATAGTGGTGATCGTTGCACACAACATGAATGTATTTAATGTCACTGTTTGTACACCTAAAATGGTAAATTTTATGTTATGTAAATTTACCACAATGAGAAAACAAAAAGTGATGGAGATAACAGATGTCTGGAGAGGTAAGCAAGGGTCAGAACACATATGCTGTGAAGTTAGGTGAAGAGTAGGGCTATCCTAAGGGCACTGGAGAGCTATCAGGGTTTAAGAAAGAGTGACTTTATCAGATTTACACACTAGAACAATAACCCCGGCTGCTGGGTAGGGAATGGATGTGGGAGGGAGAGGCCTGGAAGAGACAGGCCAGCTAAGCAGGGGTCACAGTTCTGTCAGATTCTCCTGTCAGCAAGTGTCGAGTGCTACTCTGTGCCAGGCACTGAAGATCCTGGGAAAACAAAGCAAATAAAAATCGCTGCCATTGTGGAGGATTCGTTCCTGAGGAGAGAGGGACAATAAACACACAAGTGATCTATAATCAGGATGGGCTAAGTTTGGCTACAGTAGAAAAACACCTCCAAGTCCCAGGGACTTTAAAAAAATTTTTTTTAAATTATTTTTTACTGACCCTACAAGCCCATCACAAGTAGTCAAAGGACTGTACTTGTACTTACTCAGGGATTCAAGTTGACCAGCAGCCACCATCTCAACAGTTTAACTCATTTTAGAGACTCATCCTGCCTGTCAACATCCTGGCCTAGAGGTGCACAGGAACTTCTGCACATACTCATTGGCCAAAATTGGTCACATGACTTCATCTCTAGAAGTGCCTGAAGTGCAAACCCATCTTCTGCTCCAAAGAAGGTAATCTGAGAGATATATCGGAAATGGCCATGTCCTTTCCATTATATCTGATGGTGATGAGTGGAGAAAACTAAAGCTGGGAAGGCTAGGGAGTGCCAGAGGTTTTAAACAGGGTCACTGAGCAGGTCTTCCTATAGGTGACACATGGCAAAGGCCGGTGGCACTGTGGTGGAGGTGCGGAGTGAGCCAAGTGGGTGTCAGGAGAGGTGTCAGGTAGACGGGGCATGTTGGCTTGTTTGCAGAAGGGAAGCAATGGACAGCAGTGGACATACATTCAGGGGCAGCAGATCCTCAGGGCTTGGGGACAGACTGTGTTTGATAGGCGGTGGTGGGAAGCGGTAAAGCAGAGCACCAGTTTTCTGGCCTGGGAGAAAATGGGGATGGGGTAAAACCCTCTCTGAGATGGGAGCAACTAGACTGGCACTGTCCCATACAAAGTTCTGCGGTGATGGATATGGTTTATGTCTGCACTGTCCAGTTCAATAGCCACCAGCCACATATGGCTTGTGAGTACTATTTATTTAATTTTAATTAGTTAAGGTGGCTAGTGACTACCTATTAGCTATTCCATGTTTTAAAATGTAAGTTTTATTATTTTTCAGGTATGGTGAAGTTAACAGATCAGGAATTGATTGCCATTGAAAAGGCAGAAAACATGGGAAGCACCAGGTTCAGAACGCGAGGGAGGGGGAGGAAAATGTGGACAAGAACCTTTATTGTGGTTTCCTTGGGACAGAATGGGTGAGGCAGCATAAACAAGTTTAGGATTGGCAAATTTGAATAATTTCAGGGGGCTCTAGTGCATAGGCACTAGAGTGATTAGAGAAGGGGGCCTGGAGTACAAGAGACTATAAGGCAGGTGGTTGGAGGTCTGGGCTCTGGAGTTGTTGGTTTGCATTCGAAAGGTGCATTCGGCTCACACGCACATTGTTAGAACAACATTTGGGGATTTATTCACAGGGACAACTGCTGGCCCCTTTGAGGCCACCATGGAGGGTGGTCACAGCCAGCAGGCACCAGCAGACAGCAGCAGAGGCAGGCTTGGTTAGAGCTGCCTGCCTCTGAGCAATTTGAAGAGTATAATTTTCTTCCTTCGTCAAGAAAGAGCCCAAATGTGAAAACCAGAAGGAGTTATGGCTATGTGAAAACCAAGAGTCCAAGCAAATCCCAGGCTCACCATGTATGGGTGTCCCCAAGACCCATGGTTTCTAAGCCCTAGCCACCAGTCCTCAGAAGGAAGCAGGGACAATGGAGGGGTAATTACACCCCCGGTCTTGAGGCTCAGTGTTAGGATAACAGGAACTCTCATACATTGCTAGTGGGAATGAAAAATCGTACAGCAATTTGGAAGACAGTTGGGTTGTTACTTACAAAACTAAAATCCTTGGATCCATATGATCCAGTCACGCTCCTTGGTATTTACCCAAAGGAGATGAAAACTTATATCCACACAAAAATCTGCACTAATTGCCAAAACTTATGGAAGCAACTACGATATCCTTCAGTAGGTGAATAGATAGCTAAAATGTGGTACATCCAGACAATGGAATATTATTCAGCACTAAAAAGAAATGAGTTTTCAAGCCATGAAAAGACATACAGGAACCTTAAGTGCATATTACTAAGTGAAAGAAGCCAATCTGAAAAGGCTACATACTGTGATTCCAACTATATGAAATTCTGGAAAAGGCAAAACTATGGGAACATAAAAAGATCAGTGATTGCCAGGGGTGCGGGCAGAGCACAGAGAATTTTAAGGGCAGAGAAATTACTCTGTATGATATAATAAAGATGGATGTATGTCATTATACATTTGTCCAAACCCATAGAATACACACCAATTGTGAACTCAAAGGTAAACTATGACCTTGATTATGATGTGTCATTGTAGATTTAATCTTGGTAACAAATGTTCCACTCCGGTGAATGCTGTTGATAATGGTGGGGGCTGTGCATATGTGGGGGGACAGGGGGCATATTGGAAATCTCTGTACCTTCCTCTCAATTTTGTTCTAAACCTAAAACTGTTCTAGAAGTGCCTTTCTAAAAAAAAATGCATCAAGTACCAGCCACAGGTTGCAGTTTATATCAACTCTCTAGAAAGAACTTGAGCTGCAAGTTAGTTAGTAGCCATGGTTTTCTTACTGAGTTACCTGTCTGGGTTTTGTAGGAGCACTCTGTTCTCTGTTTTTTCCTCTTCCTAGTCTTAAATTATTTCTTTATACAACATCACCACATTTGATTGTCTTTGCTCATTTCCCTTCCATTCTTCATTATCTGGAATAACTTCCTTTGAAGGGCCTTTTGTGCATTTTTTAAAAATAAATTTATTTGCTTTGACTTTCATTAATATTCTGACAATATTGTAAGTACTTCTTGCCTGTTTATCGTGGTATTTTTAACCACTGCTGGCTCCAATGTTCAGTTAATTGATACTTTGCTGGAGAGGAAAGTTCCTAAGAATAAAATAGTAATAATTAGAGAGTCCTGGAAAACTTGAAGAAATTCTGGCACAGGATAAATTCACCTCTTCCTAGCAGAGCCATTAACTATTGAATCCGTTTTACCAGGTTCCCTTAACAGAAAAATCTGCACTCTCCACAACTCTAATATCTGAGGCTCTCTTCTAAGCTATAATCTGAAATTTTGGTGATTCTTAATCCACATTGCGTCTAAAAGGCTGCCTCATGGCACCTGTCAAAGTTACCTCTGGATACTCCTATTCAAGACCTAATTTCTCATTCTTTTTGTTTTCAATTTCTTTCTTTTTTTTTGCTGGGCGGGGGGTGGGAGGGAGTGGGGAACAGTGTGTACTTCTAGGACTTTTTTCAAGTCAATTTGTTGTCCTTTCAATCTTAGTTGTGGAGGGTGCAGTTCAGCTCCAGGTCCAGTTGCCATGGTTAGTTGCAGGGGGCGCAGCCCACCATCCCTTGTAGGAGTTGAGGAATCCAACCGGCAACCTTGTGGTTAAGAGCCCCTGCTGGAACCAACTGAGCCATCTGGCACTAGCCCATGTGGGAATCCAACCGGCAGCCTTTGGCGTTAGGAGCACAAGCTCCAACCGCCTGAGCCACTGGGCAGGCCCTAATTTCTCATTCTTTATTCTAGTCTTGCTCTGGAGAGGATGACCCTCATTTACTTCACTCAGTTAACTACAATACTGAAAATACTGGATATTCTTTTTTACGTGGCACAATATCATGCACTTTCTATAAAAATGATTGCATGAAACAGTACACGTTTGCATAAACTGTAAAAACAGAATGATTGTCAATACTGAATGAATTCTGGGCTCAGTTTTTGTTGTTCATTTAATCTCAAACACTGAGTATTCTCCAGTAGCTCAGAAGTCGCCATTGGGACACCTTACTCTCCTGAAAAGGGGATTGTCCGTTACCTTCAGGACTTCACGTGGAGGCACTGAGACACTCTACAGCGTGGATTAGCTCCCATTCCCAACCAGGTTTCCAGCACTCAGCAGCTCCCCTGGTTGCCTCAGACGGATATGAATAGGGGGCCCGGAGTAGCAGGTGTTAGCTGGACGGGTAGCCTCGTACTGAGTCAGGGCTGGACCCTGGAGAGTCGAGTGCGGGACGCAGCAACCCCAGCCCTGGACAGAATTTGGGGACAAGGGAGCGGGAGGCGGGGGAACGGTGGTCGCGGGAAACCCAAGACCGGAGTCTGTGCCTGTGGAACGGGCAGGGGGCCAGGGTAGGGGCGGATTCCTCAACAGAGTTAGTTCCAGCTCCAGAGCTGGAGACCCCTCTCTCTGTGTCCAGACCATCTCTGTCCAGTATCTGGCCTGGCATCCAGACTTTTATCGTTGCCTTTCACAAGCCTGGCCAATCGGCGGTCGAGGTTCCAGGCGCATCACAATGGGACCCTCCCGGTCCCCGTCCCCCATCTTGACTCCATCCGTTGAAGACCCTCTAGAACTCCCCTGTCTTGCCTCTGCCCCTGAGCGACCTATTTCGCCACAATCCTTCCCCTTCCAGTTCCAGCCTCCGTGTCCCCGCCCTGCCTGCTCTCTCCCGTGCAGAATCGGTAGATGTCCCACATTTCCCGGAGAAGTTGCAGCGGCTCGGTGACTGGCAACTGTCACGACGTCAGGTGGAAGAGGAAACCTCCAGATCCGGGGTCCCGATAGCAGCGCTTCCTCCCGGGGCCGGCTGATTTAGAGAGGCTGGGGCGCAAGGTCGAGCCTGAGTAGGGAAGCCAAGCAGAAGCGCATCCTGGAATCGCCATTAGGCCTGGGAGACCCCTCCAGGTCCCAGGACTCTGACCGGCCGGTTCCCAAGCTCCGCCCCGGGGGCAAAAGCGGTTTCCATGGTGACGGTAAACAAGCCTCCGTTCAGCCCGGCCCCTCCACGCTCCCCACCTCATTCGCGTTAATGAAGTGACTCAGAAGGACAACTCAGATGCCCAGATGGGAGGAACTGAACCATCGAGAAAGGGACCGCCTGGGGTTCAGAACTCCGAGACCCGAGGCTCTGTTGGGAGGGACAACAGACAGCCGGAATGGGAAGCAGGTCCTGGGAGAACAGGAATCGGGCTCCAAGGACCAGGCAGATGGAGCCCAGTGCACGTGGCTCCACGCGGCAGAGCTGGCGAAGGCGCCAGGGCCTCAAGCCAAGCAAGGCGTCTTGGTCATAGCGTTTTCCTAGAAAGAAGTAGGGGCCTGGCCAGGAAGGGCGTTCCTGCCGGAAGAGGAGTGTGAACAGGGGGCAGAGAACTCCTGAGTGGAACAAGGTCACGGAGACTCAAGCACTGCAGAGGGTCGTCAGAAAGCGCTGTTAAGTGTTTCACTGTTAAATGTTAACTTTGAAATTAAGTTACACATTCACATCGTTTAAAACGTTAAATCTTCTAGAATTTTTACTTTTTTTTTTTTTTTTAAATAAAACTGCACTTCCATACCGTTCAGCTCATTTCTTTTCCTACATGCAGAACACCCTTTTCATGGTACTTGTTTTTTATTTAATTTTTTCTCTGAGTACTGCTACTTATATTTCATCTCCTCTGCCGTCTTGTCCTCTTTGGGGCCCTGGGATCTGGACATTTGTCTCATATTGTAGAAATGATGGCTTCCTTAAGTTCAGTAAGTGTTTCCCATTTTTAATCATGTTCTTAGGTAAACTTTTATTTTCCTTTTCCTTTCTTTTTAAAATCATAGTTTGTTAGACCTTGTTGCTTTTTAAAAAATAATTCCTCTTTATATTAGGTGAGTTCTCTTGTAACAGCTTCTTTGCAGGAGATAGTTATATTATCCCTATCCCGAGGAAAAAATAAATTATCTGACACAGTAACACTGTGTTGTTCAATATGGTAACCACGAGTTACTTTTCGTGGCTATTTAAATTTAGATATGAATTAAGTGATATTTAAAATGTAGTAACTTATTCACATTAAGTTTCGTTTCATGATAATATGTAAAGTTATCATTTATATAATATATTTTATTATACATAATAAGTTGTGTGTAATAATAAGACAAAAACAATTTGTAGACCAACTCACGTAGAATAATAACATTATCTTTGATGCTTTCTCTGTACCCTCACTCATCACAACTCTTCTCTCACCCCCAGACATAATCAATGTTCCTAATTTTGTGAGTATCAATTGCTTGCTCTTCTTGAGATGTTTATCACATTTTAAAATCACCAAACAATATATTGTATTTTTTTTATCCCTTCAACTTCCTCTGCCTCCTTCCTGTTTCAGCAGTCCAGATTTAACTCATTCTCCTCTGATCTTAGAATAACTTTGTACGAAATGTGTATTTGGTCCTTAAACAAATCTTATCTCCCTCTTCTTCATATAAGTCATTTCTCAGAGTCACTAGCAGAGCTGTATTCCTTTGAATCTCCAGCCGATGTCCCAGTATAGTCGCAGTTTACTGGTCGAACTTTTGGGCAGGTTACTTCAGAATTCGGGAATATCAGTGTTCAGTAGCAGGGCTGGGGGGATGAGGTTTATTCGGGTGGGAAGGAACATCCAAAACATGGATAGGGAAGGAAACATCTGGAGAGGCAGGACCAGCTAGAGGTGAACGTTAGGCATTCGTAAATTAGAGCATCACCACGTGGTGAGCAAACAGGGAGTAAGAACATGGACCTCAACAATGATGAGAAAGAACAGTGAACACGAGTATTGGCCTCAAACTTTCCCTTCCCCCGCAATACCTTTTTCTCTCTCCTAAACTTCTAAAATTACATTTCTCCTTCAACTTGAGCTCAAATGACGTCTTTAGGAAGGCTCCCCTCATTGCATGATTGATATCCAGTCCCCTACCTTGTCCCCGGCTCCACCCCCCCGTCTTTGCTAATACCTATCCTTACTATAATTTGTCTCAGTTATAGGCAACCGCTTGTGGTCTGTCTCATGAAATAAATAGCAACTCCATTAGGACAAGAACTTATCTTTAAAAACATTTTCCCCCCATAGCTCTTAACATGGGGAAAGTCATTAATAAACGTTCACAGAATGACCTCATTAGGAGAGAGAGTGCCGTGTGCAGAGTGGGGACTTGAATCACTGTTATTTGACAAGCGCTTAGTGACCATCTGTTGTACACTGGTATGCACAGGTATATGGGCACTGGGATCACAGCCCTGAACAAAAGAGACAAAAACATTCAATCTCAGGAACGTACACTGAAGTTGTATATTAGTTTTCTGAATGTGTGTACTTGGGGAATTCCCCAGCTATGCTCGAGCGAGAAGTTTCCCAAGAAGAACCTTGCATGATCCTTAATCTTCATGACATCATGTCTTATATTCAAACATTAAGGGTGATTTTTATCCAATTAGCCACCAGGGGACGCACAATCAATATCCCACAATATTGATTACTTTGAATTAAAGTTATTTGACCAGCAGTTGGTGCCAGAAGGTACCCTCTCTTATCTCCTTGAACGCAGGAAATAAATCTCCCAGGTGAAATGTGTCACTAATACCCAAACCTTGCTTAGATTCCTTTCTAATGAGTACTGCCTTTCTTTGTCTCATCAACTTCTGACAAATTTATTGTTTCTTTGTCTAAAAAGCATGAAAAGGTGCCTGATTCAATCATTTCTTTGAGCCGCATTTTGTGATCTGAGCATCATATTGAGGTTCTCCCGTGTGCATGTATTAAATTGGTTTGTTCCTGTTACTCTAACCTTATGTCAATTTTATTATTTTATTACTAGTCTAGCCCTAAGAACTAAAGAAGAGTAGAAGGGGGTGGAATCCCCCTTCCCAACAACATGAAAGTTATTGGCTGAGAATACATACACACACACACACACACACACACACACACACACACACAGTCCCTTATACAAACACACAAAAAACTTCTTTCTCTCTGAAGCCTTAGGGAGTCACTTCTGTGTCTCAGGAGCTACTTCTATCTAAAAGCTGGTGAGATGGAGCAGGACATCAGAGAAGTATCCTCCCAGAAGGCCATGTTGCAAATGACCTCCTTGCCCAGGCATCCTGCCCTCTGTGACTGTGATGGACTATTTGGAGCTGGACCTGGTGGGGTGGGGGAGTGGAGGGCATGCAGGATCCCGTCTGGAGCTTCAACAGAGGATGACTCGGGGTCTCCAAGCATCTACACTGGAACTGGAGAGAGGGGAGGGAGGAAGGGATATACCATCTTCACTTCAGCCATTACAGCCCTGATTCACTGGGAAGGCCTACACACTGGAATTAATCCCTTCATTTACACATGGGGAAAATGAAGGGCTGTACCATGTTCATCCTGGGAGTCAGAAATTTGATCCGGTTCCCCTCTCAGTCCTGCTCAGAGTCTGTGTCCAAGCTAACAGTAAAAGAAGAAAATCAGTCCCTTTTCTCCACCCCTGGGAGCTTGCTGTCAAATGGGTCCGGGAACCTGAGGAGATGGAGTAAGAAAGTCCAACAGCCCAGGCTCCCTCCAAGCTGTGGCCAGGAGTAAGACATCATGTGGGCACAAAATATTGATGGTGGCTGCTTTTCTGCATGCGCTGGGACTTGTGTGGCCAAGGACAAGTCCCCCGCTTTGGTCTTAGATTCCCAATACATGATTCCAATTCTGACACCAATTACAATGTGTTGGGGTTTTTCTTCACACCAACAAGCATGCTCTGACACCAGCTGGGTGTCCTACAATTCAACTCAATTCTGACACTATCTACCTAGAGACAGCATCAGATCCCACAGGTTAGGGCTCAGTCCTACAAGACTGACACCCCTCCCCTACACACACACACACACACACACACACACACACACACACACACACACTCTTCAGATGCCAATCCCAAGTCCAGGTTGTCACCAAGCAGCTATAGATAGGAGGTTCCAACCGCCCCTTCCTCAGGTTCGATTAATTTGCTAGAACTGCTCACAGAACTCAAAAACATTTTATGTTCTAGATTATAAAAGGATATGACTCTGGAACAGCCCGAATGAAGAGATGCACAGAGCAAGGTGTGGAGAAAGGGCTCAGAGCTTCTGTGTTCTCACTGAGTGGGCCCCTCTCCTAGCACTTGCAAGTGTTCACCAACCAGTTAGCTCTCCAAACCTTATCCTTTTAGGTTTTTATGGAGACTTAGTTACGTCGGCTTGGTTGGGAGAATACTGTGACCTCGGGACCTACAAGCATCTCCAAATCAAACAGGAAAAGGGTTTTCTTTTACAGGGAGGGGTAAGCAAGGCTAGCAAGAACTTTGTGAGGGAGTAGGGCAATCAGTCTGGTGAGCAGACAGCATGGAGGGCAGAGATTAACAGGAAATGAACTGTTTAGGGGGGTGTTCTGCGCCTGGCTGCTATAGGGCTTGTGCAAGCAAAGTTCAAGGGCATGTGGGGAGGAGAGCAGCCTGACTAGTGTGGTAAAGCCAAAGTTCAGGGGTAAGTAGTGGGCAATCTTGAACACTGGGTCACCAGAAATCAATCAGTTAATATTTCTCTAAAGAAATTATCCACTTCTCTTACTTGATGATCTTGCCTAACAATTCACTGAGAAGTAGATCCCATTAGGCAGGACTTGAATCATCTTCCTACCACCCAATAAAATGATATGCACAGCTCTGTACCCTTCTTTGCCATATTATATTAAAAATACGTTCATCCCCTTGGTAGAAATGCCACACCCGAAACAAAAGATCCATATTGCATCGAGTCTCACTTTTAAAGGGATTTACTCTGTTGGTTTCATCTTTCTTTCCAGAATCCTCAAATTCTACCTTTTCATATAATCATTTCTGCAGTACGCTAACATACTCTTATCTATCACTTTAAACATTCTATTAATGCCACATTGTCCTTTTCAAGACTCTGATTTCTCTGGGTCACTTCAGAGTTAAACTTCTAAAAGTACTCGTCAACACAGAATTCTTACCTAACATTCGCTATTCACTCGTTATTCTACACTTTTACTTCTCGCACGAAATCATTACCAAAAAAATTGCTCTTGCCATGGCCACCATTGATGTCCGTGATGAAAATCCACTGGACACTGTCTAGTTACCATCTTACTGGCTATTCTAGCAGCAGTCCAGGTAAATGCTCACTTTGTTTCTTAGAACACTCTACTTTCTGAGCTCATTTTATTCCTACCTCTCAATGCTCCTTCACAGTATGTTTTTTTGTTTTGTTTTGTTTTGTTTGCTAGCAAATTGTCCCCTACCTGAGTTTTAAATTTTGAAGTACATCATAGTTCAATCCTGGGCCCTATTCTTTTTTCTCTACACATTCTTTTTCACACTGAATGATCTCATCACTTTCTAAGGTTTTGAATATCAACTCTGTGATAATAAGCCTCAAATTTTTCCCTCTAGCCAGAATTATGTATACAACTACCTACCTGATTTTCTGACTTGGGTGCCTCACATGTTAAAAAATAATCCAACATTAAATTATTTTTCTTTCCCCCCAATCATACCTTTGTCTCAAGCTTTTCTATCTTGTCTGATGGTGGAGCAAATGTGTACTGGCCAATGTGATGAGAAGGTATCTTAAGACTGACAAACAAAGCAGGCAACTCCATAGACTGTAACAGAATTTATTACAGGAAGATTGGGTGGGAGTAGAAGAGACAACACAGATAATCATCAACTAGAAATATTTGATATGCTTCCTACGGACAGTGAGGTTGGTCAAAGGTCACAGCATGAAAGTTAAAAAATGAAATGAAATCTGGGACACAGAGATGGAGTTGGTTTTGTTCATATCTACATCTATAAACATCTAAATAAAGTGTATCATTGCTCACCTGTTATAGTTATTCCATTCCAAACGCTGGAGGAATTTCTTCACCGTTTATCTCCTTGCATCATTAACAACCCATTATATGTCTTGTGCATTGTTCCTCCAACATGTAACTCCAAACAGCGCATTTCTTTCCTTTACACACTACTACCATAACAGTGTTAATCAGCCTTCTTTCTCCCCTGGACTATTCCAATAACCTGTTTCTGGAGATGATCTGATTTCTTAATGAAGCTTTTGACTTTTATGTAATACCGTGCTTCCCTGAAAATAAGACCTAGGCGAACAATAAGCTCTAATGCATCTTTTGGAGTAAAAATTAATATAAGACCAGGTCTTATTTTAATATAAGACTGGGTATAATATAATATAACATAATATAATACCCGGTCTTATATAAGACCATGTCTTATATTAATTTTTGCTCCAAAAGATGCATTGGAGCTGATTGTCCAGCTGGGTCTTATTTTCGGGGAAACATGGTATTGCCATTTTATTATAAAGGATACAATTTATTAGGTTGGTGCAAAAGTAATTGTGGTTTAAAAGGTTAAAAATGATTGCAAAAACCGCAATTACTTTTGCACCAACCTAACAGAAACAGCCAAATGGAAGATATACGCGGGGCAAGTTATGGGGAGGGGGGAGGGGTTGCTCAGAGCTTCCATCCCTCTCTGGGCAAGCCACTCTGCCAGTATTTCAATGAGTTCACCAATGTGGAAGTACTCTAAAACCCCTTCAGTTAAGGATTTTTTATTTTAAACGGAGGCTTCATTACATAGGCATGATTGATTAAATTATTGGTCATTGGTGATTCACTCAATCTCCAACTCCTCTCCCCTTCCTGGAGATGTGTGGGAGAGGGGTGGGGGCGGTGGGGAGTGGAACTTAAAGTTACAATGATATAATCTTGCCTTGGTCTTTCTGGTGACCAACCCCCATCCTGAAGCTATATAGGGGATCACCAAGAGTGGCTTTATTAGAACAAAAGACACTCCTGTCACCTAGCAAATTCTATCACAACATGTTACATAAATAGGTTAAAGTCAGCCCTTCTGCTGTTTAGTTTTTCACAGTAGCCTGCGACTGCTGGCTGAAACCCACTGGCACCAAACTCAAATTTTTACAAAGCCAATTGCTTTAAATATAGTCCAGATAAGCATATTTTTAAACCATTGGAGCATGCCTGCTTTGCATACCCCAGGAAACTGCATCGAACATCTGCTAGCCATAGATAAGGCAAACCCTGGGGCTATGACCAGGCCGCTGCTGCCATTGTAGCTCTCTGACTCAGAGGCTCCCCACCGCGCTGCTGAGGGCCATCACCTACACCCTTAAAGCCCCCCCTCCCATTCCTCTCCGCCCTGGGAGTTCCCTTGTCCTATTCCCCCTCTAGGTGGCGCTGCGGCACTGCTATCACTGGAGGGTCTCCTGCTGTGAGAGACTTTTTTTTTCCCCATCAAGCAATCTGTCAAATCACTGCCCAAATAAAGTTCAGCGTGTGCTTTTGCCACCTTGTGGTCATCTCTTTTTCTTTGACCAACCCCCAAATCCTCAAATTTACCTCATTAAGACAAATCTAATTGTCAGTGCCCAAATTCGGCAAATTTTCCCAGATGTGGAAATGTCTGGCTTTCTCACCTCACCTAATAAGGTCTCTTCCTTCTCTGGAAACAGTGCTTCTAGTCCTCTGTTTCTACAAGCTTTAGGTGTTTTAAAGCATAATATTTTTCCTTTAAAAGTGTGTATTTTTATTTTACATAAAATTTACCGTTTTTAAGTATACAGTTCAGTAGCGGTAAGTACACTCACCCTGTCCCCAGGGTGAGCTGAAAGCCTACTGGGCAGAGGTGGGGAGAGCTTAAGACCCCACCACGGCGCTTCATCGCCCTGAGCTCTTTGTCTGACGCTGGAATATCTAGAAACTCCAGGGCTAGCATCGCGCCGTTCCTATTCCGAGTTGGGAAGCCAAGGTCTAGAGGACTCTCCACTCCTTGGGCGTCAGGGTCAAGTCTGAGTTCAAGGGGGCGGACGAAGGTTCAGCTACGGATCTGGCGGTCTCTGCTTCAACGACATTTTGGGTCAGAGTGTACATTTCAAATCTGAGCGATATTCGGGTTGCTTCATTTTTATCTTGACAAACCTCCCCAAAACTTCCCGAAAGGTGCGGGTGCGGAGCTGTTCGATTACCCGCGGAGCACTACCTCTCCAGGGAAGATGTGCCGGAGGAAGGATTTTGGTTTTGTTGGAATAAAAATGGGGTTTCTAAGACATCAAGTGTAGCAGTTTTCCATTTTGATTGGTGACATAGAATTTCTGATTTCAGCACATTTACTTTTTTCTTTTCCTTTTAATGAGAGAGACTATTGGAGAACAAAGAGAAACGCGTTTCTACCACCGAGACCCAAAAAGCCCTCTGCGCCCGCGAAGAGCGGTCCACTTAGGCGCGCAGCCGCTGACCCGGATGACAAACACTTCCCACTAGCCGACCCCAACCTGCGGGGACATCAGTATTAGGGGTCTTCTTGGGGGAATAGAAATCGGGCGTCCTCTTCAGCCCTCCCCGTCCATATGCCTCAGTTGAACTTTGGGAGAATTCCTCGTTTTTCTTGTTTCGGGAGTGGAAACGATCTCCAAGTCTGTGTCCTGGATGTGCTTATTTTATTGCTGTGTTATATTAAAATCGACTCTCACTAAAAAGTATATATATATATATATATATATATATATATATATATATATATATATATCCTTTACATCCCAAATTGCCAACATAAAGAAAAACTAGCATCACTTCTATATTTGAAAAATAAAATACATTATTGAAACAACAAAAAAAGTACATTAGTTCGTGTTGCAACTTTGTGGCGCTGTCCAAACTCTGCGAAATGCCGGAGAGAGCGCAGGCTGGTTCTTCAGTCGCTGCGGCAAATTCACTGAACCTCTCCGGAGGGGAAGGTTTGCTGTAGATGCCTTTTTATAAACGGGACCTTCTAAATGTCTTCCAGGAGGCCTGGAGATAGAAAGAAAAGTAATGCCCGTGCGAAACCCAGTATAGAACCTGATACCTTCAAGTCTTCAATCTGAAGCGTTCTTAACCCGGCTAGCCTCCCTGCGTAAGGCTGTGACACAAATGCAGACATAGCTAACCTAGTCTTTGTTCCCAACTCAAAATCAGGGTTCTGCTTTGCGTGTTCCAAACTCAAGAATGGAAGGTTTTTCGGTTACACCAGCAAGGACAGGGACAAATCAGCCTCGGTACTTCACCCAAGAGGCCTTTATGATGTCCAGTCCAGGACAACTGGCTGTGTCACCTGACTCCCTGTGTCCAAAATCTCCTGCGTGCCAGCTCCTTCCTCCTCATTCAATCAGCGCAATGAACAGATCGCTGCTACTGCAATTGTATAATCCATGGTCACTCTGGCTCCACTAATCCCTGTTCTTTGATCTAAAAGATCACATCAGATGGCACATCAGGTGTCTCCTTATTGTAGTGTTTGTTTGATCGTATCTGATGAGATTTCTACAATAAATATGTGTTATTTTTTCAGGTAAGCAAACAACCAAAAAAGGAACTACTAAGTGCTCTTTTTGATAAAAGGAAATATCTTCCTCTAGATTGACCCACGTGCAAATAAATCCTCCTGGTGCTCCACGTGCAGAAAGGCTAGGAGAAGAGAAGTCTGGGCCCTGACGATCCCCCAGCCTTCCCTGTGAGTTGCGCTTTGCACTTTCCACTGTCGCTTCGCAAACAACGCTCGGGAAGAGTCCATAGCCCCTGGAGGTGGATTTCCCGAGTCACCTGGGCGAGTATTCCTAGAGCCCGGTTTCTCCCCTCCTCCATTTCCATTTACAGTTGGCTTTGAATAGCCCCGTTATAAACGGGACGAGGGGCTCATCATCAATCCCAAGTCAAAATAAGGGCAGTAAAAGAAACAAAATACTGGACGCTGCATCTGACAACCGCTGAAATTAACGTCCTTCCAAAACACACACAAAATAATGCGGTGTCCAGGACCTCGTAGCGCCTCTGACCCCGGAGCAGAAGCTTGCACATTAAAATCATGCAGGGGTCAGGAACTAAAATCGTGATTTTTCTTTGTCTACGGTGATATAAAGTCGGTGGTGAACAAGACAAGCGACTTATCGCTAGCTAGGAACCTTGGACATTTCAAATATATATTTTTTCCTTAGTCCAAAGTCTAATGATCAACTCAGCAATGGATAGGTACTTAAGATGAAAGGTAAGGATGACCTGGAAGGGAAGAAAAACCTACATGAGCTGGAATTTAGGTCGTTCTGTTCTCATCTTTATCAGGATTTATCTTTATTAGAACTATACTTTAGATGACTTCAGATAGAAAGAACATTAAAACAAGGCACGATGAGACTTTGTGAATAAAGTCACTCTGGTGTGAAAATAGTTTTATTGGGTCCTGGATGGCTATGGCACACTCTTCCTAGTTTGATGTCTGTGACCTGGAAGAAGTCAATTTCCGGATTCTCTTCCTTCCCCCCCCCCCCCCCTTTCACGGTTTGAGCTTCTTCTGTCAAAAGCTCCTGAACGTTGTGGTTAAAGAGGCAATATTAATGTGAAGTTGATTCAAAGTTTATTATGTTTAGGAAGGAATTCTTGAACTCTCTGAGAGTGGAAAGTCACCCTGGCATTTACCACCCTTTTACTTGACAGTCATTTAAATGTATCCCTCCAATGGGGATATGAAACAATCAAGTTCCAGAAACTAACCACTTGTGACATGAGAGCCAGGAAAACACGTTAGCAGAAATGGAGATCGCTGTGGAGTTAACCAGGATTAAGCTTCCGCTACGCTAGTCCCACTCCCCCTTCTGAATAAAGCCTGACCTTTTCTGAGCTAAAAAACAAAAAACAAACAAAAAAACCTCCTCCAGGTTTTAAAAGTCTGTGATTCATGAATTCTTAGAATCGACAGCCTAACACTCGATTCGACGCCGAAGAGGTTAGAACGCTCACCCTTATAGTCTAGAATCAGATATGCCACCGTTGTGCCATGAAGTCACGGACGCCAACCCCTTTTGTATATTTCAGATATACTGATTTCCTCACTTCTCAGTTGCATAGTTCAGTATTTGCTATCCACACATCCAGACGGTTTGGGACCTCAGCTGGGCTTCTTGTCCTTTCATTACAGGGATAGAGAAAATGAAATGATAAGGTGTTATGGGGAATATTTGCCAATGCCATTCAGAAACAACCCGCCCTCCTTGGGGGTTTTGATCCCCCCACCAGCGCTGATGGTGGCGCCTTGTCTAGGACTTCAGGTCCCAAGCAGCCACTAGGCCAAAGCTTTACTCAGAAGCAATGTGAGGTGGGACAGGGAGAGTTCCCTTTGACGCAGAGCGCCCTGACAGCAGGCACCAGCGTAGATTCTACCTAGCTAGCTAGGTAAAGCCGGAGAGGAGTGAATGGAAGGAACCTCGGGGTCAATCGTCTTCCCAGAAGCGCGCATTTGGGAGCATTCTGGGTTCTTAGCTGCAGTGGGGCTCTATTCCGAGGACCCAACCTGTCCTCTCTTTCCCCACCTGCATTCACATTCCCGGAACGGACTTGCAGGACCGACTCCCTACGTCAGCTGCCAAGGGACGGTCATGCTTGACCCTCTCTCCCTCCCTTCTTTATGTTCAAATGCCTGGAACTTCCCGGGAGCCCTGACTTTCTTGGGTCTTCAGTAAAGAGAAACATGGGTGCTGCTGTGGGGATCTGCTATCTGTGCGAATCGCTTGCTTCTGAAGGTTTTCTCTTTTTGAAAGTGACTGAAAGAGCAGTTTTCCTAATTTATGTTACAGATTTTTGCATAATCATAAGATAATACATGATGTTCTAGGATGTCCACGCACTCTTCTCGGAGCTGGGCACAGGTCAGAGACCAGAATAGACAGGTCTCTCAGGGAGGCACCAGTCTCATATCTGAAGAGATTTTGACAGTGACAACCACAACACAAAGGGAACACTGAGTTGACCATGTGGTCAGGATGGGGGTTCTCTTCCTTCTGGCCCTTATCACAAGAGTGTACTTGAGTCGTACCCATAAGGACAATATTTTCCCCCCTTTGCTTAAAAAAGAGGGCTTTTTTTTTTCTTTTAAAGAGTGGGGGGAAAAGTGTTTTTTGGGACATTATTCCAAATACAGGACATTTTGATAAGAAAACAAAATTATCCATAATCAAACATCTCAGAGAAAATCAAAGCTGTTATGACGATGTGCAACTTCCAGGTTTTCTTTCTATGTCTATATATTCTTAAACATTATTGCTCTCTTGTAAAATTCTTTTTGTAAAACAATTTCTCCAGTAACACTATACTAACAGGTATTATCTATAAAGTTAATGTGAATTTTTAAAACAGCCTTATGGAAGAAGGAAGAAAGGAAGGAAGGAAGGAAGGAAGGAAGGAAGGAAGGAAGGAAGGAAGGAAGGAAGCAAAGAAGGAAGGAAGGATGTTAGTTTCAGAAAGAAAGAAAAAGGTTGCAAATTGGCTACCCCAGTGGAGAGCCCAATATAATTCCCATTTCAAATGCCTATAGAGCTGATTTAGCAGGGAACCACAACCAGTGTTCCCATCCCAGATTCTTGGCTTACATTGAATATAGCCCATCCATTCTAGATTTCCAGGTGTGGGACATCAATTTCATCTCTGTTTGAATTGGTTCCTTTCCCAGAACATCCTCTCTCTTTTTCACTCCTGGCATTCAAGACAATCTCTGTCAAGACACTAGCTGAATACAAATAAGCTAAAGGAACAGAGACATCAGAGACCACATAGGACAAGGAATACAGGCTTTACAAAAATAGTTTAGAAGACTCTACGCAATCAGCTGCAGACTACAGCAAACAACTAAGAGGGGGGACTTTGAAGAAGGGGAAGAATCAGATTTTTAGTTACTTTCAAAATACTCATTTTCAACAAAATATTAAGAAACATGAAAAGAAATAAGAAAGGATGGTTCATTCACTGAAGTTAACAGAAATTCCTGATAATCCAGGGTGTAGAAGTTTCATTTATATTTTGTTTATACTTTATAATTATAGGAATATACTGTGAGCCAGAATTGCTAACTTTTTAATTTTTTTAATGTATTTCAAGCCTAGAGAAAAATTATTGCAAGAATAGCAAATGAATTCCCATATGTTCCCCACCCAGATTATTTCTTCTTAAAAACATTTTGTTACATTTGCTTTTAGGTGTATAAATTCATACACATATACACATAGTCACAATGCACACATATATTCATACACATATATACATATTTTTATATTATTATTGCCCCTTTTGTGAATCATTTGAGAGTAAGTTGTAGACATCATAACACTTAACACCTAAACACATTAGTATGTGTCACGGTAACTTTTAGCATGCATTATGCTAAAAACAGAGGCATTCTCTTATATAATCACAGTAGAATGACCAAATTCTACTTGGAAATTTCATTTTAATACAATAACAATATCTAATGTATACAACATATTTAGATTTTACAAATTGTCCCAATAATATCTTTTATAGATTTTTTTTCTAATTAACATCTACTCCAGAATTATGCATTACATTTAGTTTTCATGTCTCTTTAGTTTCCTTCAACTTGGTAACTTTCAGCTGCCTTTGTTTTTCATGCCACTGATGTTTTTGAAGAACACAGTCCTATTGTTTTTTAGAATGATCCTCAGTTGAGTTTTATCTGATTATTTCTTCATAAGAAGATTTGGGTTATACCGTGTGTGTGTGTGTGTGTGTGTGTGTGTGTGTGTGTGTGTGTGAGAGAGAGAGAGAGAGAGAGAGAGAGAGAGAGAGAGAGAGAGAGATGGGGGGGAATACACAGAGATGATGTGTCGTTCTCAGCAGAAAATTCTAAAGCACTGACTGATATTCCCCACTTTGGAGAAAAAGACATTGCGGGCTTTGTACAATAGGAGGAAAAAATGAAGTACTCCTCTGAAGATAATAACAACTAATAATAGACAATATTTATGAAGTGCTTCTCACCCTACTTAGTCTTCACAATAATCCATGAGGTAAGTACAATTACTATGCCTTTTTTGCAGATAACAAAACTGTAACTCACTCAGGGACACATGCCAGTGGGTTTTGAAATTGGGATTTGAATCATGGACTCTGACTTAACAACTGTGTGCTTAACCTTTATTGTACACCTGTCTCTAAAAGATTAATAGCACTCACTAAGAAGGCAGAAGAGGTTGGTAAATATTATCACAGAAATCACTGCCTTGATGGGGACCCAGCTGGAGGAAAAAAGCAATCA
This sequence comes from Rhinolophus sinicus, assembly GCF_057876585.1. Lineage (NCBI taxonomy): Eukaryota > Metazoa > Chordata > Mammalia > Chiroptera > Rhinolophidae > Rhinolophus > Rhinolophus sinicus. The sequence goes on from NC_142503.1 coordinate 89,655,230, forward strand.
ATTGGAGGAAAGTTTGAACACACTAAACAAAAAGAATGAATGGGGGCCGGCCCGGTGGCTCAGGTGGTTGGAGCTCCATGCTCCTAACTCTGAAGGCTGCCAGTTCGATTCCCACATGGGCCAATGCCAGATGGCTCAGTTGGTTGGAGCGCATCCCCTCAACCACAAGGTTGCCGGTTCGACTCCCACAGGGATAGTGGGCTGCGCCCCCAGCAACTAACAACAGCAACTGGACCTGGAGCTGAGCTGCGCCCTCCACAACTAAGATTGAAAGAACCACAACTTGACTTGGAAAAAGTCCTGGAAGTACACACTGTTCCCCAATAAAGTCCTGTTCCCCTCCCCCCCAAAAAAATGAATGGGAGAACTGCTGATAAAAATCACCAACTCAAATATCACATGGGAGGAGAAACTTGTCCTTGTCATGCAGGGTGTCATGCAGGGTCTCAGCTCCCTGTCCCCACATAAGAACGCAGGACATGGTGAGGCCAAAAAGGACACCCATGGAGCCATAGATAGGGGAGTCATACCACTATAGTCCACTGGTGGCTGGGTTGGAGACACAGGAAGCAGGAGCCACACTATCTGCAACCTGCTGTCCACTTCTGTCTGCCAACCAACCTCAGTTGCTAGCTGCAATCCGCTCTTGCTAGCTCAGCCACCATCTTCTTGCTAGCCCCCATTTGCTGCTAGCGTAGCCACAGCAGTTATATTAGTGTCCCATGGCTCACTGTTTACAGCTGACGGCCAACTAGCCACAGCTGATGGCCATCCAATCACAGTTAATGGCCATTTACTACCTGAGTGAACACCTTTCCACATGAGGGCGAGAGCCTGGAAACTGCACTCCTGGCTCTGTCCCCACAGTTCTTGATTCAGTGAAGCTGGTCCGTGGGGTTTGGACCTTCGACAAAATTAGAGGTTGAAAGACAGTGGAGAAAAAATTCTTTACCTACAACTGCTCAAATCCATGTGCCTTTCCCAGGCAGCTAAAGGACTCAACCATAAATGCAAAAAATCTGAAGCTCTCCAGTTCACTTTAAGAGAATTCTCTCACTTTATAGTGCTGAGATAAACAAGATGAATCAAAAGAATCCGCCAAAGCAAGCATTTTATATAAAGAGTGGATCCTGAAAGTTCTGTTCATCTTCAAAGATGACTAAATTGAGTTCTGTTTATGGTTGACTAAGGGTTTAGACCAGCCCTCCCACAGAGAACCAATGGAGAAGCCAAATAAAAGAAAACAGATGGTTGACAGCATCAGAGAGCAATGCAGGCAATGAAAATTTGCAGAGACAAGATCCAGAAGAGCCAAAAGAGGCGAGCTCTACATTTGGGGCCACATTTCTCATTAAGTTAATTGCTGATTACAAAAGCAAAAGTGGTAGCTAAGAAGCTGAGCTGCTGAAAAGAGCTTTCAGCAACCCCTCTCGCTGGAGGGAAGAAAAATCAGAGTTCAGGGCTCATCATGGAGGAGGAGCCTGGTGAACACTACAGGCTTTTACTAGGAGCATGGAGGGGCTGGAGTGTAATAATAAGGGTGAACTGAAAATAAACTAGACCTCTCCAGGACGGAAGTCCAGCTCTAAGCCTGATTGTCAATTTCTCATTCCATCATTTTTACCATTTCATTTTTAATTTCCAATTTATTGAATATCACCGACTATGGTTTTCTCTTTAGAATATAATTTCCCCATATATTTCATGTTTTCTCATATATATTTTTACTTAATGCTCACCCAGGTGGAGCGCATGGTTCATTATGCCCAACATGGGCCAGGGAGCTGCGTCCTACACACTAGACTGAGAAACAATGACTTGAACCAGAGTTAGGGGGGAGAGAAGAGGAGGGGGGAAAAATATATATATATATATATATATATATATATATATATATTCATACACACACACACACACACACACACACACATTCCGTTCTAGACATAAATGCACTTTTTAACCTATGCAGTTACTCATTTTTTGACGTCCAAAGCAACAAGTTGGACAGTGAAATTTATCAGGGGTGAAGAATTTCGGTGCTGAATGTCCAAGATGCTCCCAATGATCACCTGGCGCCTCCCCTTTCCAACTTTGGACCTTCCATCCTGGAGTTTATGCTTTCTTGCTTTGGATTAATAGATACAAAACATTCAGGGAGAGAGAATAAAGGAAAGAGCACAGGGTCACTTTTCCATTTGGAGAGATGCGGATGCAGAGAATCAGATATAGCAAAATTTCTAATGATATCTACAGAACCCATTTGAGGGGATGAGGTAGAGGTTATCGTTGAAGTGTCCTCTGCCACTTACGTCCTTGCAGAGCCCGCCTCTTCTTGTATGAGCTTCTCGGAGATCAGGGGAACACACCTGAGGACATCACTTTGACTTTGATGGATCCACTGCAGCTCAGGGGAGGCACTGAGAGGTCTTGGGAGTCCAGGCAGAGGGACTGAGTTGGAGACAGTTTGGGGCTGGAAGTCATAGGGCTCATCCACCCCTGAAACATTCAAAGATTCAATTCACCTGGACTTCCTGTTAGATACCTACTTTATACTTTCTAATTATCTATATAAATAGCGGTGAAAAAAGTCCTGCTTACTTCTTGGTTTCTCTGAGAATCTTAAGGCAGCTCTGTACCTGGAACAATCGCAAGAGATTTCCCACTCACACTCCCATTATTTTGTCAAGTCCCCTGGCATAGGACTTTGGCTCCCTTAAGAGCTGCCATTGGGCTAATTGGAGCTAATTTTGGACATTTCAAGGACTGAGGCAAACAAACTCCTTCCCAGAGCAGCATGGTGTTTGCATGTGAATGAAACTCCTGGGGAAAGAGAAAAATGTAGTCCTTGTAACCCTAGCTGGAGAGGAACGTGAAGGGAATCTCTAAGATTCTCCAGAACATTCTTTCCTTTGTTATGGGCTCTTGTTGCCGCTAAATCTGATTTTCAGGTACTTACCTTATTTATTGTGTTTGCATTGTGTAGTCTTAGGCTAGTCAACTGGGGTCTGAAGATTCAAAATTGTATCTTTACCTTAAGGAGGAAAGTAGAATAATGGCCTTAATAAGTGGACCCAAGTCCCTTCACACTGCCCACCATCAGCACTGAGATCCAGGCCTTAACACAGAGAAGCACTCTATCACAGAACACGAAGCGGTATTAGAGATGAATTATTTCAGAATTTTTCATTTTATCGCTCACAAAGTAGTAAACAGCCTGGAGTATTCCATCGATTCTAAGGCACCATGAAGTTGCAAGATGCACAATTATTTTCTGAGCCACCATAAAGAAAAAACACTACAAATTAAATAATGACATAAAACTTTATCACTTTGACATTTTATTATGTATTATTAATAGATCCCTTTTAGACTTCTTTAGACATAATTTTAATCCTACATTTAAAAATGATATATAACTCTTGTACTCACATAAGAAGGAAAATAAAACGGTTAAGGTACTGCTAAACTCTTCACATTCAGAATCCTATTCTGAATCATTTTTCCACGCAGTGTTGTCTGTGCCCATGGTTTTCCACCCAGTATTGTTTTCCTTGCTACCAAGAGTATTCGTAATACGGCAACTCTTAAGTAAGCCACAGTATTGTCTCTGGGATTTTCTTTCAAGCTGTTGACACCCAGTCTGGTGTGCCTCTGTGTACCAGTACAGGTGTGATGACTACTCGTGACTGGCACCTGGCCAACAACAACTGGAAAGTACTTCTGGATTTCAGAGCTATGAATATGTAAAATAATTATACATATTAGAACCAGTGAAAACAGTGGGATTCACAGTACAGTCTGCTTTTCATTATAATACTGTCACAACCACTCCTGGATCATTTCTGAGTAGCTGGTAGACTGAGACACTCAAGCTGAGACATGCCTTCAGTCATAGTCTATTGACTATCTTTGTGAGTCTGGTATGAGCAGTAGTGGTATTGTGGATATCTGCACAGCACATGACAGAAAGATGTCTGTTAATTTAATCATACTTATTAGAATTTTGTAGTTTAGCTGGTATTTCTATTTTATATTTTTAACTAACTTATATGACTTAAAGCTGTCTGCTGTGATTGTGTTGGGGAACATATTGATACTGGTGCTGGGAAAACATATTTCTTTATATTCAAAATAAAACAAATATACATGCATTTGAAAAGTGTTACCCTAGAGGTGCTCAGAAAGCACCTTGGATGGGCTAGTTTACACTGTAGAATCAAACATCCTGAAAACTCTCAGAGATGACAACCTAGGTGTCTTTCTTACTCATTCAATATGTCTATGTCTTCACTCTGGAAACAGACTGATGGAACAGTCTTATATGAGACATTCTGAGTGTCATGGCAGAGGGAAAAGAAAGGGCAGATCAGAAACTGACTCTAAAACAGGAAAAAAAAAAGCACGTCTCTCAAGAAGGTTATTGCAAGTCACAGGTCCGACCCTGAATTCAACTAGGCAGGGAAATCTTCCTGCAAAGGAGCAGTAGCAGATTTTGGACAATAATGTAACCTACCATGGGTATATAGTTAAGACACACCTACAGAAAGACAACCTTGAAGTAATTTGTGCTTCCTTCCACCTCCCAAATAATTTAGAGACTTCATGCCCTCAGATTTGAGTACAGGGAAGTTGTATTAGGGTTCTCCAGAGAAATAGAACCAATAGGATATACATAGATAGATAAAGATTCATTATGAGTAATTGGCACATGCGATTGTGGAGCTGAGAAATCCCATAATCCGCTATCTGCAAAGGAGGCCCAGGGAAGCTGGTGGTATAGTTCAAGCCTGAAGGCCTGAGAACCAGGGGAGTCAATAGTGTACAGCCCGATCCAAATCAGAAGATCCAAGAACCAGGAGCACCAATGTCCGAGGGCAGAAGATGAAATGTCTCAGCTCAGGTAGAGAGAGAAAATATGCCTTTTTTCTATTCAGGTCTTCAAGGGATTTGTTGATACCCACCTACTGGCATTGGTGAGGGTGATCTTCTTTATTCAATCTGCCAATTCAAATGCTAATCTCTTACTGACAGACACACTCAGAAGTGTTTTATTACGCAGTTGGACATTTCTTAGCCTAGTCAAGTAGACACGTAAAATTAGCCATCACAAAAGCTGGATATAGTCCCACTTGAAAACCTCTCATTTTTCTGTGAAATAGATGGTGGTGAAATAGATGATGACTTTCTTAGTCAACAGAATTTATTGACTAAGAAAGGGGGATTTGGTGATGAGATAGAGAGCTTCGGAGAGGAGTGGCTGTTGAATCAACTCAGAAAGAGACAACCATGGATAAAAGGAGATAACCATGGATAAATAACTGCTAAATTATGCTAGGACCTAGCTGAGATTGGGAACTGGAATGGAACCTTCTCAACACTCAACTCTGTCAAGCTCTGTGCTTGAAAATTGTGATGCACAAAACATGTATATCTCATGGAATTTACAGTCAAGTAGGAAGACGTCCATTGAATAGCAGCAAAACAATGTATCATTACAAATTATAGCAACTCTGTGGAGAGAAAGAACAGGGTTCTGTGAGAAAATTAATTTGAATGAAAGGGAAGGAGTTCAGGGAAGGCTTCTCTGAAGAAGGGATATTTGAACTGAAATCTGAAGGATTACTAGATGCAGATGTTCTAGTACATCTGGATTACTAAAGGCAGTTTGGGATGAGTATAGAAAATGATAGGAAGACAGCAGCAGCAAATTCAGGGTTGGCAGAGCCAGATTATGTAGGGTTTTATAAACTGTGTTAAGGAGTTTGCATTATACTAAGGGCAGAGGGAAATCATTGAAGGGCTGAGAAAAGTAACATAAACAGATTTAATATTTACATATTCATCTTGGCTGCCTTGAACATTATGGATTGAGGAAAGGCAAAATTAGATATGGAGAGACTATTCAATTGCCTATGGTAATTTGGACTAGAATGACACTTGTGATACAATTGGTTTTTTTCCGATTTCTGTAAAGAACTGGAGCTATAGCCCCCAGTGTTTCTGACACTGAGGAAAGAAGTAGCTTTTGTCTCCTAGGTCTCTGGCTCAGGGGGAGTGGCCCTTCCAGCACTAACGTTCCTAAATTCCAGGTCCGCACAATTCTCCGTTTCAAAGCCAATCTCCCTACTTTCGTCTTTCTCACATCAAACTTTTCCTTGTGAACTCATTCCGAATCTTGTTTCTTTGTTTGTATCTTTCCAATCAGAACAAAGGTTTCTCGATCCTGCCTATGCTTTTTATCTATCAGCCAGAATACTTCCAATCAAATCAGGGCTAGGGCTCAGCTTACAGATTTGAGCTTTATTACAAGAAAGAATGAGAAATACCCGGATAAAAGACTGTGTAACAGGTCCCCATCCCCACCTCCAATTAATAATCAGACACTAAAATCACTTGGAGCTTTAAAACGGCAGCTTCTAATTTTATTCAGAAAGCAGACCTAACAGGTGGGGAATTATCTCCATTTTAGGGCTGACAGTGAAAGCCCGCAGTTCTCTCCCCTGGCTCTGCAGCCACTCCCCGAGGACAGGCACCGCTGTCCCCAAGGATAGGCACCGGTGTCCCCGAGCCCTCTGGGAAGTGGAGTCCTTTCGCTAAGACCCCCGACCTGGCGCGGTTGCCTCCAAGTGCGCAGATGCGACTCCAGACAGAACCTCGGCCTCAAGCCTTTTGTCTCCTCGCAGCTCTGTGGGGTCCGAGAGGCCTCTGTCCGCCCCTCCCAGAGCGCAGGCTGGCGGGGACCCAGCCAGGTGGCCGGAACAGGGTCTGCAGCGCCTCCAAGGGTAAGAGAACGCCGGGCCTGAGACGCGGGTCTCCGCGACCCAGGCGTCCTTGCGCGCGGCTCTAAACCCTCCTGCCGCAGCCCGAGCCGGGCTCTCAGGCTCGGGCTCGGCGGAGACACGGCTGGGCCCTGCCGGCATCCACGACCCCCGCTCCCGCACCCCCTGCAACACACACAGCGGGCGTTCGGCGCACTACTCCGGGGTATGTCCCGCCGCATCACGAACTGGGTTTGTGGATTTGGTTCTGAGCCGAGGGGCGTCGGACGTGGGGTTGCCGCTAAGCCCTCTGGGAAGCGGAGTCCCGGAGCGCCAGTGGGCGTGGCGAAGAGGCATTTTGGGAGCCCGAGTTCAGCGGCCGGAGATGTCGTCTTCTGAGGTGGAGAGAGCACGAGCGCTTCCGGCTGGTTTTAATGTTAAGACTTGTCACTCCAGCAAGAAGATTCTTAAGGTTCTGAACTTTGGTACAGAAAGACAAAACTAAACTAAAATAAAATAAAATAAAAGGAGGCTGTGTCTAACTCATTCCCTTCTGTGCCTTGCTCTGTTAGTTTTTGGGCCTGCCTGTATTTGGGGGCCACTGCAAGGGGTTCGACTCAAACTGTAGGGGAATCTCGGCCTATGTATTTCCAGGGTCTTAAAATAAGAAGCTTTTGAGTAATTGGCTGTATAAGGGCCTCATCTATCAACTGCTTTGTGTTTATGAATAGTGAGGATGAACAAACTGTGGGAGCCTTGCTTATAGTTACTGCTTCCATAATCGCAGGTCACCTTATGGACAGTTGTGTGATTTAGGGCCTCATGGGAGTTTCTGCACAGTTTGGAACCAGTTGTGTGACTGAGTCTCACAGTTCACTGCCCCGATTCTCTGTTTTTGCCCTGGTGTAGCATGTAGCAACTCACCTTGGTACGCCAGAGAATGGGCTTCCAGCTGTGGAGATTAATTTAGCGTAAATAATACAGGTTCCAAGCAAAGCAGAATTACTTCGGAGGCTCTAGGACTTACTTAGGAATAAGCCTCCTAGGAGTAGGAGGGAGTAGAGGGAGATGCCCTAAGGAGCAGGAGCCAGTTCCAGAGGAGGGCAAGCCTAACTTCAAAATCTCTCTCCAGAGCTTCAGAGTAGAGTTGAATGATTTACACAAAGAGCAGATTATGTAATGTTGAAAATCCATGTCTATGTTGTCTGAAACAGTGATTAAGGAGGGAGTTACAGCAATAACAGGACAGAAGAGAAGCTGATCATGGATTATCTGACCATTGAAGTTGAGGAAAGAGGTAAGAATTACAGGAATAAACATGGAGTTGAAACTAGGGGCAAGTGAAGGAAATGCTCTTGCTGAGATTGAAAAGGGTGGGTGCCCCTGTATGATAGAAAAGGGAAGCAGACATAGGTCAGGAGAAGCCCAGAAGTAGAGAATCTCTCAGTAAGCTACCATGTTTGGAAATCACTAAGTAGGCTTATTGTAACACGTTTTCATCATTTCTTTTAGCATATCTGTGCTTATCCACATTCCCTCTGAAGCTGTGGAAGGGAGAATATTCCATAGTGCTTGCTTTTGTGATGAAGGGCAGGTCACACTTTTCCACCCCTGTTTGTTCCAAAAGGTTGATGTATTGTGGGTCTGTGAGTTTAACATTTTGGTCAAAGCACTTCCACTTTATTGTCTTATTCTAGCCTCATCTGAGCTTTTTGAGTTAGGTAAAGGGGCCTTATGTATGTATATAATTCAGCTGGCTTGTGTTAGCTTTTGTCCTAGTGAATTTGGAAGTTGGAAGATAGAGTTTACCTCCTTTATGGCTTTTTTCCTACTCCTTCCAGCCATGACTTCTGAGGATGCTTCTCTGCTCCCAAAACAGAGCACAGAAGAAATGGAACCTACTGTTGAGCTCCTTCCTGTTGAGTTCCAGGCAAGTTTGAGTTTAATTTCTCTTCCCCGAAATCTTAGCTTAGTGTTTACAGTGTGTCCTTGTTTCTTTCTTTCACCTTGCTTCCGGGGTCCACAAAAATCCCATCTAGAGAACCAAAGTAAAGTTTCCTTGCAGACTTGAGGCTCTGGAAGTGCTCAGGCTGGAGCTTTACATTTGGGATTTTGTGTCAATGCTATTTTAAACTATGAAACTGTGATCACCAAGAAAATAAGTGTAGATGGAAAAGAGATGAGATCTTATTACTGAGTCCTATGGCTTTCCAACACTTAGAGGTCAGGGAGATGAAGATGAACCAGCAAAGGAGACTGAGAAGATGTGGCCAGGGTGGTCAGTGGAAGCCAAAAGTATGGCACCATGGTAACCAATAGAAGAAAGTGTTTCAAGGAGGAGGGAGTGATCAACTATGTTAAATGCTGCTGCTAAGTCAAGTCAGAATTGACCATTAGATTAAAAAATATGAAGATCATTGGTGACTGCCAAGAACAATTTCATGGACTAGTAGCAGGGCAAGCCTGATTGGAATGGGTTCAGAAGAAAATAAGAGGAAGGAAATTGGAACCAGGGACTACAGACAACTATTTTGGAGAGTTTTACTCTACAGCAAAGGAGAGAAGCAGGGTGATAGCTGGAAGGAATAGTACTGGTAAGACCAAAGAGGGTTTTGTGTTTTTTTCTAAAGATGGGAGAAATAACATTGTTTATAGGTATTTAAAAGTAGATGGAAAAGAGATGTCTAAAGACTGAACTCTAGGGCACTCCGATATTTAAAGCTACTTTTCAAACATTTCTACATGTATTTTAAACAAGTGATCTTGTGAGTTAGGGGTGATATCTATTTCACAGTAAACTGAGGCTCGTGGTAACTTGCTCAGAATGATAAAATGGTTGAACCCTAATCAGAACCCAGGTATGTCTTATTCTAAATCCCATGCTTCTAACCCCTTTGTTTTATTGACTGACTTTCCCACAAAATATTCCCCAATTAATTGTGGACAACAATGTATACTCACATGCTGTCAATATAACATAGAGTTTGAATCTTATTTTAGAACAGTTGATCATTTCCAATTTAAAATCAGTAAATCCACTCATTCAGAATAATTTTAATTCCTAATAGATAACTAAATAAATCTAGAATCATAGCCCCAGGTACAGAGAAAGAAGAAGAATCTATTAGAATAGCATGACTTTCTATATACATTCAGGATATAAAGCTGAATTTCTGTAAAAGCTCAGAATATTCCAGAAATCAGTGTAAATTACATATATGAATCTTATCTCATCTAGAACATAGTAATTAACATCTGGTTGTCATTCAAAATACTAGATTTATTTAGTTAAATATGTGAGAGACAGAAGATTATAATTAAGAGTATAGCTTTGAAGTCAGACGGCCTGGGTCCAAATCTCAGATCTAATCTTTACGTCTGTAAATAGTATTAATAATAGTATACTTATCTCGTACAGTTATTATTACAAGAGGTTCTTAGCACATAGAAAATAAGTTATAAATGTTAACTATTATTATTTTCTCTAATCCAGACTAATTCTTAGAAATTTAAAAATATTCCATTAAAATGGTTAAAATAAAGGTTTTAGATTTAAAAACACTTCCTCTTCTAGATTGTTCTCCTGCCTCAAGGGTTACCAAGTCCTATAAAAATGTGCTTGTTCTTCCAGGAACTGGTGACAGTCAAAGATGAGGAAATGGACTTCACTCACGTAGAGGAGGAACAGCTGACTTCTGCCCAAAGGTACATGGGCATGGATATGAAGGTGGAGAATTGTGGGAGCCTGGTATTTTGGGGTAAGAAAGTTATTTTGTAATGCAAACTTCTTACTGGGACATAAGCTTTCTCTATAACTAATGGCATCTAAAATGCCATAGTTTTGCTTGAGATCCAGAGAGCCCTGATCCCCTAAGGGATCTCTGATCACTTTAGGCTCAAAGTTGGTCTTCTTTTCTCTTTTGGCAAGTTAAAGTTCACCATAAGTGGAACAGCTTCATTTTATTGATTTTAAGACTTATAAAGCTATGGTAATCAAAGCAGTGTAGTATTGCTGAAAGGATAGAAGCAAATCAGTGGAACAGAACAGATAGTCCAGAAATAGACCTACACATACATGGTTAATTAATTTCTGGAAAAGATGCAAAAACAATTCAGTGTTAAAAGGAGAATCTTTTCAATAAATGGTGCTGGAAGAATTGGACATACATAAAATAAACTTCAACCCATACCTCCCATCATATATAGTAACTAAAATGGATCACAGAGCTAAGTAGAAAACCTACAACTATAAAACTTTTAGAAGAGATATTAAGGATAGGCTTTGTGGCCATTTGTAAGGCAAAATTTTGTTAGATATGGTACCAAAAGCTTAATCCAGTAAAGCCTTCTGGGTTTCAAGTTTATTTTATTGGAAAGTTTTTAGCCTTAAATCTGGATCCTGTATTAGAGAGAGGAAAATTCAGTTTATATATTTCTTCTTGACTGAGCTCTGGTAATGCTTTCCTGTCTTTCATTCCTGATATTGATCATCTGTGTCTTCTGTGTTTTCATTTTGTTGGTCTTTCTAGGAGTTTATGGTCTTTCATGATCTTTTCAGGGAACCAACTTTTGATTTCATTGATTCTATGTATTGTTTTCTATTTTCAGTTTTATCCATTGATGTTCTTATCTTTATTTTTTTTCCCCTTTGCTAACTTTGTGTCTACTCTGCTCTCCTTTTATTAGTTTCTTAAGGTAGAAGCTTGATCATTGGTATAAGATCTTGCTTCTCTTCTAATATGAATGTTTAATGCTATAAATTTCCTTCTAAGTACTGCTTTAGCTGCATTCCACAATTTTGGTGGTGTTTTTGTTTCCATTTAGTTCAAAATAATTTCAATTTTCACTCTTGACTTTCTTTTTGACTCATGACTTATTTACAGATTTACAAATTTTAAGTGATTTTTCAATAAATTTCTTTTTAAAACTTTGTAGTTTGGTTCTTGATGATTTCAGTTCTTTTAAATTTTGACATTTGTTTTATTACCTATAACATAGTCTCAATGAATGTTCCATGTGCACTTGAAAATAAGTTTAATTAGGTCACATTGGTTGACAGTGTTGTCTGATCTTCTATATCCTTACTGATTTACTGTCTACTGGTTTCTGTTGATTACCAGCAGAAAAGTGTTGAATTCTCTAACTGTAACTGTGGGTTTGTCTATTTCTCCTTTTAGTTCTATCAGTGTTTGCTTAATGTAATTCTGAAACTTTTTTTTAAAGACACATTTATTCAGCATTATGATCAGACTATTACATTTAGTAATCAACAGCATTGGTGCAAAAAAAAAAAAAAATCTACATTAAAACCCTTTGTTGGAATGCTTTACACTTTCCACACAACAGAAACTAAAATGACCTGTTATACAATTAGTCGCAAATACAGTCCTCGAGTTTTTTGCACACACACATGAGTATTGTCTAAAACACGTCTTTGTAGCAGCTAGACCCTGCTACCACTGTGCTTCCCTGAGTTCACAAATCTTTTGTAACCTGGAGCTTCCCTGTCACTTATCTGGCATCCTCTTCTGCTAAGCTTTGTTTCCTGGCAGTAATTAAAACCTTCTGCCACTGCCATAGCTACTGCTGCTGCTGGAACATCATAGCCACTTTGGTTTTGTGGTTTGGCAAAGTATTGGCCTCCACCACCACAGGGGCCAGAGGTTTGCCTCCAAAGTTTCCTCCTTTCATGGGTCCAAAATTTGAAGATTGATTGTTGTAATTGTCAAAATCGTTGTTGCTTCTGCCACCTCCACAATTGCTTCCATCATTACCAATTCCATTATAGCCATCCCCACTACCACCATATACTCACCACCACAACTGCCACCAAAGACATGTTGACCACTGAAGTTTCCTCCACGACCAAATTTGTCATTCCCACCAAAACCACCTCCTCGACTGCCACCAAAGTTTCCAGAACCACTTCGACATCTGGCTGGATGAAGCACTAGCCATCTCTTGTTTAGATAGGGCTTTCCTTGCTTCACAGCTGTGGCCATTCAGTGTGGTATTTCTGAATGACAATCTTGTCTACAGAATCATGGTCATCAAACATTACAAAAGCAAAGCCTCTCTTCCCACTGCCTCGATCAGTCATGATTTCAGTCACTTCAGTTTTCCCACACTGTTCAAAATCATCTTTTAGGTGATGTTCTTCAGTGTCTTCTTTAATACCACCCACAAAAATCTTTTCCACAGCGAAGTGGGCACCAGGTATTTGAGAATCTTCTCCTGAGACAGCCCTCTTTGGTCCCACAGCTCTTCCCTCCACCTGTGTGGCCTCGCCCTCATGGCTGCATCCACATCTTCCAAGGATGCTTACTCGGTGGCATCCACTGAAAGAAAAGCCTGACACTCTTTTGTTAGGTGCATACGTGTTACGAATTGTTATATCTTCTTGGTAAATTGACCCCTTTATCATTACATAATGTCCCTCTTTAGTCTTGGTAATAGTCCTTGTTTGGAAGTTTATTTTGTCTGATATTAATTAATGCAGCCACTGTTGCTTTCTTTTAATTAGTGTTTGCATAGTATATGTTTCTATTCTTTTAGTTTAACCTATTTAAAGTGAGTTTCTTGTGGATAGCATATAATTGAGTCTGGTTTTACATTCTGACAATGTCTGATTTTCAGTTGGTGTGTTTAGATAATTTACATTTAAAGTCATTGGTATGACTGGATTTAAATCTTCCATATATCTAGTTGTTTTCTATTTCCTCCATCTTTTCCTTCTTCTGTCTGTTTTTTGATTGGGTATTTTTTAATATTCCAATTTATCTCCACTGTTAGCTTATCATTAAACCTATTTTTAAAGTTTTTTAAAATTGTTATCCTAGAGTTTGCAATATGCTTTAGTTAATCACAGCATACCTTTAAATAATATGCCACTTTATGTATAGTATAGGAACCTTCTATAAACTTCTAATTCTTCTCTCCTGTCTTTTGTGTAATTGTTGTCATGCATTTTACCTTTATATATGCTATAAAACCACAATATATTGCTACTGTTTTTGATTAGGACAGTCATTATCTTTTAGAGCAAATAAAAATAAGAAAAAAATGAATTTTATATTCATAAATATTTATATTTATTTTCATTTATGCCATTTTTTAAATGTAGATCAGGGGTTCGCAAATTTTCTCTAACGAGGACAAGATGATAAGTAATTTCTGCTCTGTGTGCCATATGGTCATTTTTGCAACTACTTAACTTTTCTGTTGTAGCATGAAAGCAGCCATAAACAATATATAAACAAATGGGAATGGCCAGATTTGGCCTGTGGTTGGTCAGATTTACCCCATGGCCCATAATATTCTGACTCCTGGTGTAGATCTAAGTTTTTGACTAATACCAGATACCTCTGCCTATAACATTTCTTATAGTACAGGTCTACTGGCAATGAATTTGCTAAGCTTTAGCTTGTCTGAAAAAAGTCTATATTTCATCTTCATTTTTGAAAGATATTTTTTACCAAATATGGAATTATGGTGACAGGTTTTTTTCCTTCTTTCAGCACTTTATGTCACTTCACTGTCTTCTGATTTATATAGATTGTGACAAAAACTTTGCTGTAATTTTTACTTTTGTTCTTCTGTATGTAATGCATCTTCTTTCTATGGCTACCTTTAAGATTTTCTTTTCATGTTAGTTTTCAATAGTTTGAACATGATGTGTTTGTGTGTGTGTATGTGTGTGTCTGTGTGTGTCTATGTGTCTGTGTGTGTGTATCTGTGTGTGTCCATGTGTGTGTGTGTGTGTGTGTGTGTGTGTGTGAGTATGTGATCATACTTGGGGTTCTCTGAGCTTCTTTGGTTCATTGGTTTGATGTCTCTCAGTGGTTGTATTTGTTGAGTATTATCAGCCATTAACTCATCAAATACTGTTTCTGCCAATTCTGTCTTTTTCTTTTCAGGATTCTAATTACATGTATGTTAGAACATTTGATATTGTCCCACAGTCCTTAGACACTCTTTTCTGGTCTGTTAGTTTCTTTGTTTTTCACTCTTTTTTCTCTTAGTGTTTTAGTTTGGGTAAGTTATATTAACCTATTTTCGAGTTACTGATTCTTTTCTTACCTTTGTTGACTTTACTGCTGCACCCATCTAAGACATTCTTCATCTTGGTTACCATACTTTTTCATTTCTAGAATTTCCATTTGACTTTCTCTGATAGTTTCCATCTCTTTGCTAAAATTCCCCAACTGTTAATGCTTGTTGTCCATCTTTTCCACTAGAGCCTTTTACATATTAAACATAGTTATTTTAAAAATGTTTATAGTTCTAATATCTGGGTAATCATTAAGTCTCGTTCTGTTGATTACTCTGACTGGTTTTATATAATCAGATATGAGTGGAGCTGGGGCTGGGTGCATGGAGAGAGGACACAAGCAGATCTGTTATGAGACTTGCATTAATTTAGGTGAGAGATGATGGTGGCTGAATTGGGGTGGTAATAGTGGGGAGGGAGAGTACAAAAAGAATATGAGAGAGATTTGGGAGGTAAAATCCCTAAAACTTGGTGATTTATTTGTTGTTGTTGGTAGGTGGAGGGAAGAGTTCAATGATTCTCAAGCTTCTGACTTTCAACTAGAAAAACTTTTGGGGGTTTTGTGAGGATTAGATGTGTTCATATATTTAACCTTTTAGAATAATAGCTTACACATAATTAACACTATATAAATGTTTGTCTAATATTATAGTTCACAGTATATTTTAAACTTTATGTACCATGATATTCTCAACTTCTGAAAATTAGGGCAGCATTGCAAATACATTTTACTCAAACATCAGTTATGTTTCTATAATGGGACAAAACAATTTAAAGAATGCTTATATTCCCTTCCAGATTTGCCTCAGTGCTTATATTTTTTGTGTTCAATTCAGTACATACAACATATGTTTAGTTGTTATATGATCTAGTTAACTAAGATATATTTAATTAGAAATTATGGTGGTGCTGTTTTCTTGGATAGTGAAACCTGGAGAACATACAGGTTGAGGGAGAGGATGAGTTAGCATGTATCTATATTGAATTCAAGATTTCCTAGTGGATATATATATAGTAAATAGTTGGATATATATGTGTGGGAAAGATACAACTAAGCTGAAAATATGGATTTGAGATCATTGCTATATAGAAGATAGTTGTAACTAGTAGACAAATAAGTCCTGAGATCTGATGCACAGTAGAGTGAATATAGACAACAATGTTATATTTAATCATTAAACTTTCTAGGAGACCAACCATAAAAAAGAAATAATTATGTGATGTGAGAGAGGTGCTACAATGGCAATCATATTTCATTATGTAAATATATCCAGACAACATGTTGTATACCTTAAATTTGCACATTATATGTCAAATATATTTCAATTTTGAAAAAGGCAATTAATACCATGGACTGGATGAGTTCTTTAAAGGAGACAGTGAAATTGAGGGGTGGCAGGCACAAACGAAGGGAGCCTAAGACTGAACACTAAGAAGAATCAATATTTAAGAAGAAGGAACAGCAGAAAAAGTTCAAAAGAAAGATCCAGAGAAAAACCTGGAGACCTTAGAATTATAGAAGTGGAGAGAGAATATAAGTCAATTATATATGAACAAAGTTGGGGAAACGAAGGAGAATGTTATTAGGAGGAAAGCATGGTCAACACTGTGCTGTTGAGAAGCCAAGCAAATCAAGGAATGAAAGGGTTCACTGGATTTAGGTGACCTAAATTTTTAGTGACTTCAATGAGAGCAGAGAGAAGCCAGACTACAGTGAGTTCAGGAGCAACTATGTGATGAGGCAAAACCTTTTGAGAAATTTGGCTATGACCAAAAAAAAAAAAAAAAAAAAAAAAAAAAAAAAAAAAAAAGTGACAGGAAGGAAGGAAAGAAAGACAGGGAAAATGGTTAGTGGAGACAGAAAATAATAACGAAAGCATATAGTAAATTAAAAAATCTGTGCCTTTAAAAAGGACTGGAGGGAACTATTTAAAAAAATTAAAAATGGTTGTCTCCAGGCAGTATTATTATAATTGATTTTTGTCTAATACTTTTCAAAATTGTCCAGTCTCAACCTGTGTTTGCATCTTGCTTCCCTTCCTTAGTTATTATATGTTAACATTTATTCTCATCCTATTTGCTTATCCTTCTCCCTGGTTAGTCTGTTCAGTTTTTCATCCTCTTTGGTAGAGCATCCTCACAGTCCATCTTTTTGTGCCTCACATTAGTCATTCTCCCATTTCTGTTATTCCCGGAAACTTCTTCATCTGCCATTGCTTTGAAGCACTTTCTGAAAACATTCAAATACACGTTTTAATAGGCATCATTTAAATTTTTTTTATCTTCTTGCCAATTTAACAGTTTTCATACTCTCAACACAAAGAACATAAACATTTGCGCTTTTTATTTATTTCAGATTCTGAACCTGTAAGTGAAACTAAAACCTCCCTTTCAAAGCAGGAAGTTTATGAAGAAATATCATCTGAAAGGTTGCTGATAATAGAAAGACTTAAAAAGGATGATTCCTGGGACTCCAGATTGATAGAAGCCTGGGAATGTGAAGGCACACGAGAAAGGCAGCAAAGAAATCAGAGGAAAGATTTAAGGCAAGTCATAATTAAACACAAGAAAAACCCCATGGAAGAGTGTAATGAAATTGGTGAAAGTTCAAAACCAATTAAACATCAGAAAGTTTACTCATTGAAAAAACCTTGGAAGTGCAATGAGTGTGGGAATTCCTTCAGTTACTATTCAGCCTTTATTCTACACCAGAGAATTCATACTGGAGAAAAGCCCTATGTATGTAGTGAATGTGGAAAGGCCTTCAGTCGCAGCTCATCACTTATTCAGCATCAGAGAATTCACACTGGAGAGAAACCTTATGAGTGTAACAAATGTGGGAAAGCTTTCAGTCATCGTTCAGCCCTTATTCAGCATCATATCATTCATACTGGAGAAAAGCCGTATGAATGTAATGAATGTGGGAAGGCCTTCAACCAAAACACATACCTTATTCAACATCACAGAATACACACTGGAGAGAAACCCTATAAATGCAAGGAATGTGGGAAAGCTTTTAATGACACATCATCCCTTATTAAACATCTAAGGGTTCATACTGGAGAAAAACCCTATGGATGTAAAGAGTGTGGGAAAGCCTTTAGTGACAGGTCAGGCCTCACTCAACATCAGAGAACTCATACAGGGGAAAAGCCGTATGAATGTAGCGAATGTGGGAAAGCCTTCAGTTACTGTTCAGCTCTTATTCAGCATCAAGGAACCCACACTGGGGAGAAACCTTACAGATGTAATGAATGTGGGAAAGCCTTCAGTGACCGCTCAGCTCTTGTAAGACATCAGAGAATTCATACAGGAGAGAAACCTTACAAATGTAAAGAATGTGAGAAAGCCTTCAATCAGAGCTCATCTCTTACAAAACACGTGAGAACTCATACTGGAGAGAAACCATATAAATGCAATTATTGTGACAAAGCCTTCAGCCAGAGTTCATCTCTTATTCAACACCAGAAAATTCATACAGGAGAAAAATTCTACAAATGTAAGAAATGTGAAAAAACTTTCACTGTGCGTTCAGCCTTTCATCAACATGAAGAAATTCATAATGAATAGAATGCAGCAAATTCCTAAAATAATTACGTTTTCTCATCTGATTGTAATGATGAGCAAAGTTGGAGGACTCACACTCTCTGATAATAAGAGTTACTATAAAGTTACAATAATTAAGATAGTGTGTATTAGTGTAGGCTAGATAAATAGACTAATGAAACAGAAACAAGTCCTGAAATAGACCCACACACTTATATGTCAATTCATTTTCACAACAGGTATTAAAGCAATTCAATAAATGGTGCTTGAACAACCGGATATCCATATGGGGAAAAAAGAACCTTGACCTCTGTTTCACTTTATATACAAAAATTAATTAGAGATGGATCAGAAACCTAAATGGAAAAATTAAACTTAAAACACTTAGAAGAAAGCATAGGAGAGTACCATCATGACCTCATAATAGACAAAGGTTTCTTAGGACAGAGAAGCAATAACTATGAAATAAAAATGGTAAATTAGATCTAATGAAAAGTTAAAACTTTTTCTTTTTTTAATTTAATTTTTTTTAAATTGGGGAGTACTGGGGAACAGTGTGTTTTTCCAGGACCCATCAGCTCTATGTCAAGTCGTTTTCAATCTAGTTGTGGAGGGCACAGCTTAGCTCCAAGTCCAGTCATTGTTTTCAATCTAGTTGTGGGGGGCGCAGCTCACTGGCCCATGTGGGAATCAAACCGGTAACCTTGGTGTTATGAGCACTGCGCTCTAACCACTGAGCAAACCGGCCACCCACTGGTGGCTCAGCTCCAAGCTCAAGCTGTTGTTTCTCACTGGATCATGTGGGAATCAAACTGGTGACTTTGGTGTTATGAGCACTGTGCTCTAACCACTGAGCCAACCGGCCGCCCCAAAACTTTTGTGTTTTCTTTTGATGAACCATTAAGAAAATGAGTAGACAGCCCACAGACCTGGAGAAAATATTTGCAAATCATGTGTCTGACAACGACTTGTGTCCAGAATATAAAAAGAACCCCTACCACTCCAGAATAAAAAGACAAATAACCCAACACATAAAATGGGCAAGAGAGTTAAACTTCACAAAAGAAAATATACAAACATTTAAGAAACACATGAAAAAGTACTCAACAGCGTTAGTCATCAAGGAGATGCAAGTTTAGACCACAGTGAGATACTACTACTACACACCTGAACAGTTAAATAAAAAGTAAAAACTAAAATTAAAAATACATATGTTGGTAAGGTTGAGGGAAAACTGATAGTCTCATATATTGCTGGTGAGAATATAAAATGGTACATTTTGAAAAAGTTTGACCATTTAAAAAAATAAAGTTAAACTCATGGTCTTTGACCCAGCATTACACTCTTAAGTATTTACAATAGAAATGAAGACATATACCTCAAGAAATAATCGCAAAAACATGGAAACAACACAAATATTCATCAAGAACAGAAGGGAAAATGAAATCATTGTATTAGGTTGGTGCAAAAGTAATTGCGGTTTAAAAGGTTAAAAATAATTGCAAAAACCGCTGTTACTTTTGCACCAACTTAATATATTCATGCAACACATACTACTTAGCATTTAATAGGAATATACACAACAACGTGGCTGTATCGCACAGCCATTCAGAGCAAAAGAAGCCAGATTACAAAAAAAAAAAAAAAAAATGTGTGCTGTATGATTTCATTTATATGAAGTTTTTGGGGAGGCAAAACTAATTGTGGTAGGAAGAATAGTTATCCTTTTCCACACAGCCCAGTCACTCTAGGCACAGCAGGCTAGGACACGGGCCTAATGCTCTCAAATTCCCTTGCTCCACCTTATTCGTAGGGTGGAGGTGCTACTCCAACAGGAACAAGCCAAGAAGACTAGGGATCAGTGCCGCAGGCAGCAGGAGAACCAATCCAGGAGAAGTGGGCTGCGGTCTCTGCCCCCAACTCTTGTGCAGTGGAACAAAGGTCAGACCCAGTCAAAGATTCAAGGAACAAAATGAGCAAAGCAGTTTCTCTGGAATGGCTTCTCCAACTCCGTTTTGAAGTGGCATTTTTCACAAATGTCAGGCTTAAAATCACACGTGTCCCTGGTGGTCTGGAAGCCCATGTACATGCCCAAGGCTGTGCCCTCTCAGGAAGATCTGTGAGTAGAGCAAAATAGTTTTTCAATGGCAGTCTCTTAATCTGTTGCCCTTACTTTACCCACATACTAAAATAAAATGTATTAAAACACATGATAGCTTTGATGAGAAAGTAATGTTTAAGCTACAAACTTTATTATCATCAATGGGAGATGCTAAATTAAGAACAGGTAAGAATATTTTTAGCAAAGAGAACAATGTGAGAAGGTCCTGAGGCAAGAAGGCACATGTTACTTTAAGAATGGGCAGTGTGATTTGCGACAACCTGGATGGACCTAGAGGGTATTATGCTAAGTGAAATAAATCAGAGAAAGACAAATACCATATGATTTCACTTATATGTGGAATCTAAAAAACAAAAGAAATGAGCAAACAAAACAAATTCATAGATACAGAGAACATTTTGATGGGGAGGGGGGTTGGGGGAGTGAGTGAAAAAGGGAAATAGATTAAGATGTGAAAATTGCCAGTTACAAAAACAGTCCTGGTGATGTAAAGTACAGCATAGGGAATATAGCCTATACTGTAATAACTGTGTGGTGTTAGATGGGTACTAGACTTATTGGTGTGATCACTATGTTGTATGCTTGAAACTATTGTATGTCAACGGTAATTTAAAAATAAATTATTTTAAAAAAGTGGACAGCATGGCTAAAGCAGTAAGTGAGAGTAATGCAAGCAGTGTATGAATGAGGCAGAACCCAAGGAATGCAGGACATTGAAAGTACATTACCTTTTCTCCTAGGAGCCGTAGAAAGTTATTGAAGAATGTAAGGCATGTATGTTTAGATAATCAACTGTAATATATATTCCCTGTTGTGATTATGCTTGTCTGAATGATTGTTACTTGTAGGTAAAAGAACATTGCCAAATATAATAATGGTTGCTCAGATTAACCCATAAAATCACCAATCCAATGTACTTGACCACTAATGACAATCTTTTCACTTAGAGGAAGGAAATTCACTTCTAAGATTTTTAGCATTGTAATTCCCATGCAGCAGAGAATTGTAGTTTGTAGACTAAAAGAAATGTATTTCCATAATCATTATCTTGGCTTGGGGAGAGGTAACATAGACTTCAAGAGATAAAATAATTCTTCGTTTGTTTACTTAGACTCCAAACAGTGTGCCGAGTGTCCAGAAGATCATTACCCAAACAAGGAGAGAAACCACTGCCTCATGAAAGCAGAAATGTTTCTATCATTCGAAAAATCTTTGGGGATGTCTCTGGCCTGTGTGATCATTTTCTTTTCCATCCTCACAGCTCAAGTTCTCATAGTCTTTGTAATCATCGAGACTCTCTTATAGTCAAAGCCAATAATAGAGCTCTCAGCTACACCCTTCTCATCTCTCATCTGCTTCTTTTGTTCTTTGCTTGTATTGGTCAGCCTACAGTAGTCACTTGCCTCTTTCAACAAACAGGTTTTGGAATCATATTCACAGTGTCTATTTCCTCTGTTTTGGCCAAAACCATCACTGTATTCTTGGCATTTAGAGCTAAGAAGCCTGGGAGTAGAATAAGGAAGAGTATGAGACACACAACCTTTTAAAATCATTGTTGTCCGCTTGCTGATCTAAGCAACAATCTGTGGGATGTAGTTGGGGACTTCTCCCCCATTTCTAAGCAAGGACTCACAGTCTGAGCCAGGTTTAATTGTCATTGAATGTAACAAGAGCTCCATTAACACTTACTGCTGTGTCTTGGGCGACACAGGCTTCCTGGTGCTTGTGAATTTCACCTGGCATTTTTGGCCAGGAGCCCACCTGACACTTTGAATGAAGCCAAGATGATTGCATTCGCCATGCTGGTGTTTTGCAGTGTCTGGATCTTTTTTCTTCCCACGTAACACAGCACCAACGGGGAGGCCATGGTGGCTGTGGACATCTCCATTTTAGCCTCAAATGCTGCATTATTCACCTTTGTATTTATTCCCAAGTGCTATGTCATTCTGCTGAGGCCTGAAAAGAATATTTAGAGATATTTAAAGAAGAGATGACTATGGTATTTAAAAACTAGAGAATTTTAAAAAATTGTCTCAGCTATTAGATGATACTCAGTTAAGAAAATAGATAGCTGAGAAATGTAAAATGCAGAGACTCCTTCTCATAAAGGTAGTCTACCAACATAGGGCACAGTAAGTTCTGAGTAATATTGAAAACATTTACCAATGTATGTTGTGGGCAACACCCAATTTGAACACCTCCTGGTTAATCAGAATAGATGATGGCAGGAACACTATACTTGTGCATACCAGTTGAAAAGCAGCCCCATTGCTACCAAATTTATGGTAGAAAAGGTGTTTGCAGAGAACTAACTGTGAGCAGACAGATTTTTATGTGACATGGATTGAAAAATAAGATGTTAATTGAGTGGGAACAGAAGGCCAAAATGTAATATTGAAAAATTGCAGCTTTTCTTCCAGACCTCGTCCCTATTCCTAAAAATAATACAATCACGTAGAAATTGATACATCTAAAAAAATTATCCAATTATCAGAGGATAGAGAGATTGAAGAAGGATGCATGGCACATCATACAAGCTCAGTACCTCCTTTCTGATTTCATTCAATTTAACAGAATGTTTCATTAGCAATACTACCAACATTTAGAAGAACCAGAGCCAAATAAATGGAGCAAGTGACATATGAAGTTTCTAAACTCAGCAGATACTTTTGCATTAGACCATGCAGACAAACAGAAACAATCAAATGTAACTTTTTCTTAGATCAACTGTATCCTAACCCATCCATTCCTGTCTTGGAGGTTGTCCCATTCTTTATCAAGGCTAATTAGTATTCCTATGCTTCTGATCTCGTCCACTCAAGCTTCTTGTGAGAATCTGAGAGATGAGAATTCTTGAGAGAATCTGAGTTACCAATATCATATTTCTAAATTAAAAAAGAATATATCGGGTGCTGACCCGGTGGCTCAGGTGGTTGGAGCGCCGTTCTCCTAACACTGAGGTCTTTGGTTTGATTCCCATGTGGGCCAGTGAGCTGCACCCTCTACAGCTAAGATTGTGAACAACAGCTCTCCCTGGAGCTGGGTTGCCGTGAGCAACCGGAGGTTGGCATGAGCTGCCACAGGCTCCTGTGTGCTGCCATGGGCTGCTGTGTGCTGCCCTGAGCGGCTGGCAGCCGGTGAGAGCTGCCGTGAGCTGCTGTGAGTGGCCAACCGATGACTGGAGACCGACTGCCTCAGTGGGGGTGGGGGTGGGGCACGCACAAGGCTCATAACACCAGCATGGGCAAGGGAGCTGTGTCCAAATAACGGCTTGAACCAGAGTGGGTGGGGGGTGAGGCAGAAGAAAGGGGGGGAAAAGAATATATCAGTTTTCTCAACTCCATTAATATAAAAATTGTTTTTAATTTATTGGGGTGACAATTGTTAGTAAAATTACATAGATTTCAGGTGTACAATTCTGTATTACATCATCTATAAATCCCATTGTATGTTCACCACCCAGAGTCGGTTCTCCTTCCATCACCATATATTTGATACCCTTTACCCTCATCTTCAACCCTCCACCCCCCTTACCCTCTGGTAACCGCTAAACTATTGTCTGTGTCTATGAGTTTTTGTTTCTCATTTGTTTGTCTTGTTCTTTTGTTGTTTTTGGTTTATATACCACATATCAGTGAAATCACATGGTTCTCTGCTTTTTCTGTCTGACTTATTTCGCTTAGCATTATACTCTCAAGATCCACCCATGTTGTCACAAATGTTCCTATATCATCTTTTCTTACCGCCAAATAGTATTCCATTGTGTATATATACCACAACTTCTTTATCCATTCATCTATCGAAGGACGTTTTGGTTGTTTCCGTGTCGTGGCCACCGTAAACAAAGCTGCAATGAATATTGGAGCACACATGTCTTTATGTATAAATGTTTTCAGATTTTTTGGGTAGAGAGGGATACCCAGGAGAGGGATTGCTGGGTCATATGGTAATACTATTCATAATTTTTTAAGGAATCTCCATACTGCCTTCATAACGGCTGCACCAATCTGCATTCCCACCAACAGTGTGTGAGGGTTCCTTTTTCTCCACAGCCTCTCCAACACTTGTTACTATTTGTCTTGTTGATGATAGCCATTCTGACTGGGGTGAGGTGATATCTCATTGTGGTTTTCATATGCATTTCTCTGATGATTAGTGATGTTGAGCATTTTTTCATATGTCTATTTGCCATTTGTATGTCCTCTTTGGAGAAATGTCTCTTCAGGTTGTCTGCCCATTTTTCAATTGGGTTGTTTGTTTTTTTGTTGTTGAGTTTCATGTGTTTCTTGTATATTTTGGGTATTAGCCCCTTATCGGAGGCACTGTTTGCAAAAATCTTTTCCCATTCAGTTGGTTGCCTCTTTATTTTGTCGATGGTTTCTTTTGCTGTGCAGAAGCTTTTAAGTTTCATATAGTCCCATTCGTTTATTTTAGCTTTTACTTCCATTGCCTTTGGAGTCAAATTCATAAAATGCTCTTTGAACCCAAGGTCCATAAGTTTAGTACCTATGTTTTCTTCTATGCAGTTTATTGTGTCAGGTCTTATGCTTAAGTCTTTGATCCATTTTGAATTAACTTTGGTACATAGTGACAAATAGCAGTCCAGTTTCATTCTTTTGCACGTGGCTATCCCATTCTCCCAGCACCATTTATTGAGGAGGCTGTCTTTCCTCCATTGTATGTTTTTAGCTGCTTTGTCAAAAATTATCTGTCCATATTTATGTGGTTTTATTTCTGGGTTCTCAATTCTATTCCATTGGTCTATGTGTCTGTTTTTCTGCCAATACCATGCTGTTTTGGTTATTGTAGCCCTGTAGTACAAGCTAAAGTCAGGGAGTGTGATACCTCCAGTATTGTTCTTTTTTCTTAAGATTGCTTTGGCTATTCGGGGTCTTTTGTGGTTCCAAACAAATCTGATGATTTTTTTGTTCTATTTCTTCAAAATTTTGATGGGGATTGCATTAAATCTGTATATTGCTTTGGGTAATATGGCCATTTTAACTATGTTGATTCTTCCAATCCATGAGCACGGAATGTCTTTCCATTTCTTTGTGTCTTCTTCAGTTTATTTCAAAAATGTCTTACAGTTTTCAGCATATAGGTCTTTCACATCCTTGGTTAAGTTTATTCTGAGGTATTTTATTCTTTTTGCTGCAATTGCAAAAAGAATTGGTTTTTGTATTTCTTTTTCTGAGATTTCATTGTTAGTATATAGGAATGCAATGGACTTTTGTATGTTGATTTTGTAGCCAGCAACTTTACTGTATTCATTAATTGTTTGTAATAGCTTTTTGGTGGAGTCTTTAGGGTTTTCTACATATAGCATCATGTCATCTGCAAAGAGTGATAATTTAACTTCTTCATTCCCAATTTGGATGCCTCTTATTTCTTTCTCTTGCCTGATTGCTCTGGCAAGGACTTCCAACACTATGTTGAAAAGCAGAGGTGATAGGGGGCAGCCTTGTCGTGTTCCTGAATGTAGAGCAAAGGGCTTCAGTTTTTCACCATTAATTATGAGATTAGCAGAGGG
The DNA here is from genome assembly GCF_057876585.1 of Rhinolophus sinicus. Lineage (NCBI taxonomy): Eukaryota > Metazoa > Chordata > Mammalia > Chiroptera > Rhinolophidae > Rhinolophus > Rhinolophus sinicus. The sequence goes on from NC_142503.1 coordinate 89,681,236, forward strand.
CTTGTCATATATGGCCTTTATTATGTTAAGGTATTTTCCTTCTATACCTATTTTATTAAGTGTTTTAATCATAAATGGATGTTGTATCTTGTCAAATGCTTTTTCTGCATCAATTGATATAATCATATGATTTTTGTCCTTTATTTTTGTTTATGTGATGTATCACATTGATGGATTTGCGGATGTTGAACCATCCTTGTGCCCCTGGGATGAACCCCACTTGGTCGTGATGAATAATCTTTTTAATGCATTGTTGTATTCGATTTGCTAGAATTTTGTTTAGGATTTTTGCATCTGTATTCATCAGAGATATTGGTCTGTAGTTTTCTTTTTTGTGTTGTCCTTACCAGGTTTTGGTAGCAGGGTAATGTTGGCCTCATAAAATGAGTTAGGGAGTACTGTCTCTTTTTCAATTTTTTGGAAGAGTTTGAGCAGGATTGGTATCAGATCCTCTTTGAAGGTTTGGTAGAATTCACTAGTGAAGCCATCTGGTCCCGGACTTTGGCTATTGGGAAGGGTTTGGATGACTGATTCAGTTTCGTTACTGGTGATCGGTCTGTTTAGATTTTCCAGTTCGTCATGGTTCAGCCTTGGAAGGCTATATGTTTCTAAGAACTTGTCCATTTCTGTTGCAACCTGCACAACACAAGCTGTGGGAAGGCGAGGAAGGCGGCGAGGGTTAATCTAGAATAAAGAGACAGAGACTCATATACCGTTAAATCACAGATGACCAAGGGACTCGCAGCCTCAATAGACTGGAGCCCCGAATTGGGTCACTGACAGTATTTATTGATTATAAACAATGAGCATCACACGAATAAAGGCAGGGTCTGTGAAACTCTTACGCCATTTCAAAAAAATGATTTCAATACCCAATTATTTGTCCCAAAGCAGCCGAAGCATATCGTCCCAAAATGACTAAGGTGCGGTATGCACCACCCTGGGGGAGAGAGTCTCTCAGGGTGAAACTGTACCGTGAGCTGAGCAGAAAGAGCTTGATCTTATCGCTCTAATGGGCCTCTCTCACAATAAGGTGAGAGGGAGTAGCAGAGGCAAGCAGCAGCTTCCCACAAGAACAAGAGGAAGGAGGGGCAAGTCTCCCTCCTATTATTTCTTATAACAGCTCATTGGGGTCTCAATGGGGGTCCTGTCCGGCTTGAGTTGTCCCTCCAGCGAGGAATCTTACTCGTCGTTGACTGCAGACCCTTCTCTTGAAGACCAAATGGAGAGACTCAGGATATTATAAACTCAACCCCAGAAAGGCACAATCCCACAACTTCTTCTTTCCTTAGGGAAAGGTTGGGGGAAACAGATGGCTAGGCTGCTGTGTGACCACACATTTCTTCTAGGTTATTGAATTTGGTGGAATGTAGTCCTTCATAGTATTCTTGGATGATCCTTTGTATTTCTGTGGAGTCCGTGATAACTTCCCGTTTTACGTTTCTGATTTTGTTAATCAGTGTCTTCTCTCTTTTTATCTTAGTAAGTCTAGCCAAGGGTTTGTCAATTTTGTTAATCTTTTCAAAGAACCAGCTCTTTGTCACATTAATTTTTTCTATTGTCTTTTTGTTCTCTATTTCATTTAGTTCTGCTCTGATTTTTGTTATTTCCTTTCTTCTGCTGACCTTGGATTTCACTTGTTCTTCTTTTTCTAGTTCTTTGAGGTGTAACATGAGGTTATTTATTTGGGATTTTTCGTTTCTTGAGATAGGCCTGTAATGATATAAATTTCCCTCTTAAAACTGCTATTCCTGCATCCCCAAAATTTTGGTAGGATGTATTTTCATTGTCATTTGTTTCTATGTATCTTTTGATCTCTCCTCTAATTTCTTCTTTGACCCAGTCGTTCTTTAAAAGTATGTTGTTTAATCTCCATGTATTTGTGTTTTTTCCTGCTTTCTTTTTCCAGTTGATATCCAATTTCAAAGCCTTGTGATCAGAGAATATGCTTGTTATGATTTCAATCTTCTTAAATTTGCTGAGGCTGATTTTATGTCCCAATATATGGTCTATCCTTGAGAATGTTCCATGTACACTAGAAAAGAATGTATAGTCTGATGTTTTAGGATGAAGTGCTCTATATATGTCAATTATGTCCATTTCATCTAATGTGTCATTTAGGGCTGCTATTTCGTGATTTATTTTCTGTTTGAATGATCTATCCATAGCTGTCAATGATGTATTTAAGTCCTCTAGTATAATTGTGTTTTTGTCAATTTCTCCCTTTAGTTCTGTTAGTAGTTGCTTGGTATATTTTGGTGCTCCCTGATTGGGGGTATAAATATTGATGACTCTTATGTCTTCTTGTTGTATAGTCCCCTTTACCATTATGAAATGTCCATCTTTGTCTCTTGTTATCTTTTTCACCCTGAAGTCTGTTTCATCTGATCTCATTATGGCTACACCTGATTTTCTCTGGGTACCATTTGCTTGGAGTGTCAATTTCCACCCTTTCACTTTGAGTCTATGCTTGTCCTTGTAGCTGAGATGTGTCTCTTGGAGACAGCATATGGTTTGGTTTAGTTTTTTGATCCAATCTGCTACTCTGTGCCTTTTTATTGGTGAGTTCAGTCCATTTACATTTAGGGTGATTATTGTTACATGAGGATTTCCTGTCATTCTATCTTTAGTTTTCTGGTAAGGCTGTGTCTCCATTATTTCTGCCTTTTTGTTGTTGTCTATTATTTCTGTGTGGTGATGTTTCCCTCTGTTTCTTCTTTTATTACAATATATATATAATATATATATATATATATATATATATATATATATATATATATAATATATATATAATATATTATATATATATATTATATATATATAATATATATTATATATTATATATATATATATAATATATATATATTATTACTATATATATATATATATATATATATATATATATATATATATATCAGTTCTGGATTTTTTTTGCGTGGTTACCCTTAAGTTTATGTAAAAGAAAGTTTGATATTTAGAGTATTCCATTCTTCAGCACGCTTACTTTTTCCATTCCCATATTCCGGTTCAGGCCTTTACTCTCCCCCTTTTTATGTTTTGGTTGCCACAAATTGTCCCTGTTGATGGTGGTCGAATAGCCTCCTTTAGTATTTCTTGTAGTACAGGTCGTGTATTGGAAAATTCCCTCAGCTTCTGTATGTCTGGAAAGTTCTTTATTCCTCCTTCATATCTAAAGGATATCTTTGCTGGATATATTGTTCTTGGCTCATAATTTCTCTCTTTCAATAGTTTGAATATGTGGTTCCACTCCCTCCTGGCTTGTAGAGTTTCTGCTGAAAAATCTAATGATACTCTAATGGGCTTTCCTTTGTAGGTTACCGTCTTGTTTTCCCTGGCTGCCTTGAGAATTCTTTCTTTGTCATTGATTTTAGACAGCTTCAATACAATGTGCCTTGGAGAAGGCCTGTGGGGATTGAGGTAATTAGGTGTTCTATTTGCTTCTTGGATTCGAGGATCCAGTTCTGTCCACAAATTTGGGAAGTTCTCACTGACAATTTGTTTGAATATATTCTCTGTTCCCTTCTCTCTTTCTTCTCCTTCTGGTATGCCCATTATTCTTATATTGCTCTTTCTGATGGAGTCAGAAAGTTCTTGTAGAGTTCTTTCATTTCTTTGAAGTCTCAAGTCTCTTTCTTCTTCCATCTGTGTAATTTCCAGGTTTATAGCTTCGATGTCACTGATTCTTTTCTCCAGCTGGTCAACTCTACTACCTAAGCTGGTTATTTCATTCTTAATTTCTTCTATTGACTTCTTAATCTCTAGAAGTTCTATTTTGTTCTTTTTTAAAATTTCAATCTCTTTCATAAAATGCTCATGTTATTTTTGATTGTGTTTCTGAGTTCATTAAACTGCCTTTCTGTGTTTTCTTGCATCTCGTTGAGTTTTTGCAGAACTGCAATCTTGAATTCTTTGTCATTTAAGTCACATATTTCCATATCTTTAAGTTCCTTTTTTGGAGACTTTTCACTTTCTTTCTGAGTTGTCTTGTTGCCTTGGTTATTCATGGCAATTACTGATTTATTATTTCTCTTCCTAGACATGTACAGGAGTGGCTTCTGCAACAGGTTGATAGGAAGAGGTCTTTCTTTTGTTTTCCAGTACTGTTGTTAGAATGTTTTATTTTCTCTCTGACTGCAGCCTTTTTTTTCTCTCTCACACGGTAGTGCTATGTTTTCTCTGCACTATTCCAGCTTCTTACACAATGGGTGGATTCCCTGGGAGACAGGCTTCTCCTCTGTTAATAGTTCGCCTGGGTCACAGGGCGCAGTGTCCGTGTGGGTATGCGGAGAGCTTTTGAAGCTCCAAAGCTCTTCCTGCACCAGATTCAGAGCCCATATGTTTCAGCAGTTCTGTTTACTCCTGCAGTGATCCGCCCAGATAGGTGGGGCCAGGGGCCGGGTGAGTTGTGAGAGGTGGCCCAGAGCAATGGTGGCGACCACCAGCACAACCCGTCCTGCTTCCACAGCTCCCTCCCCTCTGCCAGAACTAGTTGGGCTGTGAATCTGTGTCTGTGTTCCACAGTTCTCAAAACAGCAAATATTCTGTTCTTTTGATCTTACACTGCTACTGTTCCGCTTCTAGCACCAGGCAGGTGGGGGCGGGGTGAGCTCTGGGAGGGTGGGGAGGGGGCGGTTAGTCTCAGTGCCTAAGGCTTCCGTTCTCTGCTCGGCAGTGAGGGCTTAAACCACCATTTTCAGCCTTCTTCCCTCAGTCTTTTCTCCGAGGTCTCTGCCGTGAGCGTGGTTCAGCCGTGTTATATGCTGCCCCCTCAGCCCTGTGGGCCATAAGTGGAGCCCTAGCAGTCTGAGTTCTTCCCTCTCCCACAGCTGCTGCAGTTCCGGGATGCAGCGAGCTCGGAGCACTGAGCTAGGTCTGCATCCTGCGCCTGCGCGGCTCCGTCTCCGCACTTCTCCCTTCCCTCCTTCCCCGCTCGCGCGATTCGCCCACCTTTAGGTGAATGCAGTAGTGGGCCTCTTTGTCTTGCCTGTCTCCTGTGCAGGGAGTCCCTTGTGGAGTTATTGTTGTTCGATTAGTTGTAAATTCCAGGGGAGCTTTACAGAGGTTCACCTCATGCTGCCGTTTTGATGACATCCCGTTAATATAAAATTTTAAAACTTAGATGAAATGGATAATTTTCTATACAAATATAATTTATGAAAAGTGGACCCAGTAAAAAAAGTCTAAACAGAGCAGTTTCCTTAGAGAAGAAATAAAGAATGTTGAAAATAAAACCTAGACTCAAATGCTTTCAATGCAAAATTCTACCAAAATTTGTAAAGATTTGATCGTTCCAATACTTCTTAAACTTAACAGAGAATGGGGGGAAAGAGAAAGTTCCGTATTTTAAACAAGTATAAAATTAATACTAAAGCTTAGTAGAAATTGAGAAAAATAGACATACACATAATTTTAACTTATGAATATCAATGTATAAGTACTAAATATATATTAGCCAACAGAATCCAACATCACATTTAAAAATACATCATGACCACATGGAGTTAATTGTAGAAATGCAAGAATATTAGCAAACCTATTAATATGTCTAAGGATAAAAAAAATCATGATTGCTTTTATAGATATTAAAATGGCATTTATAAAAATCAGCACCCATCATTGAAATGGGCATTGATAGATTCTTTTTTAACATAGTAATAAATAAGTAAGTATTTATATGTGTATATGTACGAGGTCTGACAATTAAGTTTGCAAACTCACCTTTAAAAAGTGCTACTACATACCTCGTTGCTGAATATCACTGTGGTAACCTTTGAAGTACCCTCCTTGGGAAGCTATGCATCGACACCAGTGCCTAGTCCACTCTTCAAAGCAGTTTTGGAACTTTTTATGGAATGGCTATCAGAGCTGTTGTCGCATTACCCTTGATGTCCTTAATGTCATGAAAATGTCTTTGTTTCAATATGTCCTCTATCTTCAGGTAAAGAAAGAAGTCAGCAGGGCCATGAGCAGGTGAGGAGGGAGGGCGTTCCAATACAGTTATTTGTTTTGTTTTCTGGCTAAATACTCCCTCACAGACAGTGCTGTGTGAGCTGGTGCATTGTCATGATGCAAGAGCCATGAGTTGTTGGTGAAAAGTTCAGGTTGTCTAACTTTTTCATGCAGCTTTTGCAGCACTTCCAAATAGTAAACTTGGTTAACTGTCCAGTTGGTACAAATTCATAATGAATAATCTCTCTGATATCAAAAAAGATTAGCAACATTATTGCAACAAGTTTGCAAACTTAATTGTCCAACCTCATATATGTCTATATATTATTTTCAAGCCACCGTTTTATTTAATGGGAAAGTACTAGTAGCAAGTCTACTAAAATTGGGCGCAATGCAAAGATGATTACTATTGTCATTATCATTTAATGTTACATAGGAGTCATTGTCCAATACAATTAGACAGGAAAAAGGAATGAGAAGTCTAAAATTCTAAAAGGAAAAAGAAATCTGGGTCTATTACACGCCTATAAAACCCAAGATAACTTAAAAAATAACTACAAACCAAAAAGAATTCAGTAATGTAGCAAGTTATAAAATTAATGTACAACAATCAATAGCCTTCATATGTACAAAATTCTTAGAAAATTTATGAATGAGAAGACTTCATTTATAATAGCAAGAAGATGATACAATTCCAAGAAATAATTTATCAAGAAATGTGAAAAATTTTAATGAAGAAAACTTTAAAACACTCCTGAATGAAATAAGTACAGTTAAATAAATGAAAAGACATTTATTCTTGATAAGAAGACTCAGTGTCATAAAGATGTCAATTATCCTTAAGTTAATTTAAATCTTAGCAAGATACCAATACAAGCAGTTTTCTTTTCTGCAACTGTATTTATTAATTCTAAAGCTCATGTGGAAAAATAAATAAGCAAACAATAACAATAATTTTTTAAATGCTGAAAAAGAGCAAATAAAATTTTCTCTCATTTATAAAAACGACATAAAGCCTTTCTAATTAAAACTGTGATATTGGCATATGAATAGACTGACAAACGGAAGAGAATAGAAAATCCAGATATGGGTACAAGAATATGTGAAGACTTAGTATATAATAAAAGTGGCATCTGATATCAGTGGGGAAAGGCAGGCTTTTAAACAAATGGTATTTGCACTACTGGATAATTTTGGGGGAAATGGTAAATTTAAAATCATAACTTTCACCACATACCAGGTTAAATTTCAATTGGATCAGAGATTTGTGTATTGAAGCAGAAGCAGGAGCAGCCGATGCAGAAGCAGGAGAAGCAGAAGCAGAGGCAGCAGAATCAGCAGAAACAAAAGCAGAAGCAGAGGCAGCAACATCAGCAGAAGGAAAAGCAGAAGCAGAAGCAGCAGAAGCAGAGGCAGCAACATCAGCAGAAGCAAAAGCAGAAGCAGAAGCAGCAGAAGCGAAAGCAGAAGCAGAGGCAGCAACATCAGCAGAAGCAAAAGCAGAAGCAGAAGCAGCAGAAGCGAAAGCAGAAGCAGAGGCAGCAACATCAGCAGAAGCAAAAGCAGAAGCAGAAGCAGCAGAAGCAGAAGCAGAGGCAGCAACAACAGCAGAAGCAAAAGCAGAAGCAGAAGCAGCAGAAGCGAAAGCAGAAGCAGAGGCAGCAACATCAGCAGAAGCAAAAGCAGAGGCAGAAGCAGCAGAAGCAAAAGCAGAAGCAGCAGAAGCAAAAGCAGAAGCAGAAGCAGCAGAAGCGAAAGCAGAAGCAGAGGCAGCAACAACAGCAGAAGCAAAAGCAGAGGCAGAAGCAGCAGAAGCAAAAGCAGAGGCAGAAGAAGCAGAAGCAGAAGTGGAGGCAGCAGAAGCAGAAGCAGCAAAAGCAGAGGAAGCAGAAGCAGAAGCAGTAGCAAAAGTAGCTTAAGAAGAGAACAAGGAGGAGAGGAAGGAAAAGGAGGAGAGGAAGGATGAAGAAGAAAAAAATGACAAGATAAAAGGAAACCAAAAAAAGTGCAACTTCATTTTTAATCTTGGAATGGAGAAATATTTCTAATGATGTCTCATAACCCAAAATCCAAAATGCAAATGGTATTTAAACATATAAAAACTTCAGGGGAGACCGGATGGCTTTGTTGGTTAGAGTGCGAGCTCTGAACAACAGGGTTGCTGGTTCGATTCCCACATGGGCCAGTGAGCTGTGCTGTCCACAACTAGATTGAAGGACAATGACTTGGAGTTGATGGGCTCTGGAGAAACACACTGTTCCCCAATATTCCTCAATAAAAATTAAGAAGAAAAAAGGAAATTTCTTGAAAACAAAAAACAAAGACAAAAAAAACCAAAACTTTAAGTGCACTCTTAATTTAAAAAAATGCACATTAAATCTATACTGAGTTTCCTCTTCTGGCCATGATGCATTTTCTAGGACTGGACTTACTGGACTCAAGGTAAAAAAAATTAACTCTACAATTCGACAGACTATATGAAGCAAAATGTTTTTGGGCCTTGGACAACAGGCAGTGCATACTTGTGATCCCTGAGACAAAGGAAACAGATAAGGTGAGGCCAATTATTGCCCTTGCTTTCTAACTGGAGACACATTCTAGAACACTGAGCAGGGGAGGAAGAACCCGAAGAGACAATAGCAGGCTCTCTGAGATGAGGAGACACAGATTGGAATTCAAGGAGGTGAAGGTAGCTGGGATTTGGGTAGCAGAATCTTAGAGCGATGAAAGCTACACAGAGAAAGAGCTCTAGAAATCTGAATAAGGGGACCTCTTGAGTCTGTTCCTGGCTGACTCAATGCCAGGCAAAGAATGAACAGGAAGTTGTAAGCTGAACAATTCACAGAGCTCACACAGAACTGGGAGATAGTCATGTCCTGACCAGTCATAATAGAGCGTTCTCATTGAACACCTGAAGCATTCAGTAGAGATCCTAAGGATAACGTCTTAGCAAAAGTACTAAACTAGCCATAGAATACTTTAAGATCTGTTTAAGCTTTCAAGCCAAGATCACACTCTTCTTGGGGTGACTCACCCTTACAAAGCTTCAAACAAGCCTTGAAAGACCCAAATTGATCTGAGGGTAATTCGAACTGTCTTCCAGGGGGAAAAACTTTATTGTGGTAAAATATATATAAAATAAAAGTTACATTTTAAATCATTTTTAATTGTACAGTTCAGTGGCATTAAGTACATTCACATTGTTGTGCAATCATCACCATTGTCCATCTCCAGAACTCCCTTCATCTTCCCAGACTGAAACTCTGTACCCATTAAACACTCACTCTCCATTTTCCCCTCCCCTCATCCCCTACTGACCACGCTTCTACTTTCTGTGTCTATAAATTTGACTACTCCAGGTACCTCATAAAAGTGGGGTTATACAATATTTGTCCTTTTGTGTCTGGCCTATTTCACTTAGCACAATGACCTCAAGTTTCATCCAGGTTGTTGCGTGTTTCATAATTTCCTTCTTTAGGGGCCGGCCCGGTGGCTCAGGCGGTTAGAGCTCCATGCTCCCAACTCCGAAGGCTGCCGGTTCGATTCCCACATGGGCCAGTGGGCTCTCAACCACAAGGTTGCTGGTTCAACTCCTCGAGTCCTGCAAGGGATGGTGGGCTTTGCCCCCTGCAACTAAGATTGAGCACAGCACCTTGAGCTGAGCTTCCTCCCAGAAGGCTCAGTTGGTTGGAGCACGGGCTCTCAACCACAAGGTTGCCATGCCAGTTCAATTCCTGGAGTCCCGCAAGGGATGGATGGTGGGCAGCGCCCCCTGCAACTAAGATTGAACACAGCACCTTGAGCTGAGCTGCCGCTGAGCTCCTGGATGGCTCAGTTGATTTGAGCGCATCCTCTCAACCACAAGGTTGCCAGTTCGATTCCTCCACTCCCACAAGGGATGGTGGGCTGCGCCCCCTGCAACTAGAAGACAGCAACTGGACCTGGAGCTGAGCTGCACCCTCCACAACTAAGACTGAAAGAATAACAACTTGAAGCTGAACGGCACCCTCCACAACTAAGATTGAAAGGACAACAACCGGACTTGGAAAAAAAAGGCCTGGAAGTACACACTATTCCCCAATAAAGTCCTGTTCCCCTTCCCCAATAAAATCTTAAAAAAAAAAAAAAAAAAAAGAATTTCCCTCTTTATTGAGGCTGAAGTGTATGGATATACAGCCTTTTGTTTATCCATTAATCTGTCCATGGACACTTGGGTTGCTTCCACCTTTTGATTATTGTGGGTAATATTTTCATAAACATGGATGTACACTATTTTCAGTTCTTTGGGGGTATTTAACTACATGTGAAATTTCTGGATCATATGGTTTCAATACTTTTTAAAGAAAGACAACTCTAACATTCAATGTAAAATATATAGTGTCTAGCATTAAATAAAAAATTAATAGATATGTAAAGAAGCAGGGAAAAAAATCCAAAACCAGGAAAATAAGCAGTTATTAAATAGATCCAGAAATGACAGAAATTGTTCAATTAAGAGACAAAGACTTTAAAACAATATGAATATGCTCAAGGATTTAAAAGAAACAAACATAATGAACAGAAAATAATGCAAGATAATAAAAGGGAGTAAGTGAGCTGTTGGAGATTAAAAACACCCCAACAACATTGATTTGAAACATTGATTTGAAAGGATCAATAAGCTTAAAAAGCAGCAATAGAAACTATTGCATAAAGGACTCGCAATTATTGGTCTCCTCCCCATAGTGGTCTTTATTTCATAAGTAGTGGGAAACTGGAAAATCCCTCTCTTCCCATCCCAGTGTTTTAGCTCTTCAGCCTCCTGCTCCATATCAGTAATCATCTTGATAGAGAAACTATTCCTGAGTTTGTGGCCCCCAAGTCTCCACTGTTGTTACTTTTGCACAGTGTGATTGTCAAAGGCTCCAGTGGTTTTTCTATCTGTGATCAGCCCTTTGCTGGACCAAGCCCTAAATATTTTGAGTAACATTTAAATGTGTAATATTTTAAATTTAACACTTCCTGGTACATTGTAGGCACTCAATAAATATTAACTGAATTAATGAATTTCATTTTATTTCCTGGTTTTCTTAATTGTCTTTTGTAAGTGCGAACTGCTACAACATTGAGCCAATGAATATCTGTATTCACTAAAGATGTTCGGAAAACTGAAGGTTTTCTTCCTATTACTTTAAAAGCATATTCTGTGTGACAGGCATTGTTCTAAGTAATTTACATACTCATTTAATACTCTTAATAACCTTGTGAAATTCATAGTACTAGTCTCCTCATTTAATATATATGGAAACTAAGGCACGGAGGAGTTTAAGTAATTTGTTTCAGGTCAAATAACTAGTATACTACTGCTAAAACACACACACACACACACACACACACACACACACACACACACTGTTTTGGGCCCATAGGAATCAAGACTTTAAGAGAGATTTCACATAATACCTCAAGTAGTATTTTTAAAATCTGTATTCTCTCTTACTTTTTTCTTTACTAAACACATGGAATCCTATCAAGATTTAATAAGTCCCACAATAAATTACAACTAATTGCCACTGTTAACTAATTCTACATTGTGTCAACCTTTAAAACAAAAAGGCAAAGGGTTTAGCCAGGAAAATCAAGTTTATTCAGGACTGTCAGATGAATGGCAATTTGGAGCATGCAAACTAGGGGGAACCAGGCAAGCTGGAAGAATGAAAGAGAGGAAGGAGTGTGATTTTATAAATGAAGGTAGGGAGTTGGGAGAGGTAGTTTTGAACAAAAGCTCATTGGAGGAGAGCAAGAGGTTGGAGTTGTCTCAGCTTCTCATTGGTTGAATTATTGCTGGGAAAGGAGAAAATCTTTTCCTATCCAGGTTATGTAAAGTAAGCTTCTTCTTGCTGTGGTATGTCCGTGACAGCCCTCCCTTCATGAGTTCTGGACTCCATTTTGAATGAGGTTTTCTTTATTCATTTTCAGTTACTTTAAGTAATTGCATTCATGTAACAGAAAAGTAAATAACTCCAAATAACATCATTTTAGATAAACATCTATTTTTTAAAATATTTTTTGTTAAAGTAATAATGAATTTGTGTATAATAATTTAACTTATTATGCTTTTAGTCAGGTATGGCTGTATCCAGGGTTGGCTCTCTTAAAAAGTTCGTCACTCTACATTCGACTAAGAAGAGGAGCTTTTAAAAATATCCAATTACTAGACATTCTGACAAGCGGTGTGAAAGGAGTGGGTCTTAGTATTAGAATTTTTAAAGCCTCCAGGTGATTCCCACTAGTTTCAGGAACGCCGGAGGCGGGGCCTGGAAGTCACGTTGATTGGCCCAGCTGGGGGGGAGGGTGTGACCTGTGCATGTGACTTGAGGACTATGTACGCTTAGCCCGACCATAGAGTTGTGGAGCCTCCGCGGTTCCTAGAAGGTACGTAGGCGGGGACTTTCGGCTCCGGGCGCGCGAGTGGGCGGGAGAGAGGCGCGGGAACCTTCCGCGTTAGCGCCCTCAATTGGGGGATTGACGGAGGAGGCGATCACGTCACGGGGCAGGCCGGAAACCTAGAGAGGTGCTCCCAGCGCACAATCTTGCAAGTGGACACTTAGGACTTCCTGGAGCAGGTGCCGAGCAGGTTTGGTGAGAAAGAAGCTACTGTGATGGGAGGGATGGGTGCCGCGAGGAAGCCACAGTGGCTCCGCCACGGAAGGTGTCAGGGCTCAGGGGTTCCCCCCTTCCACCCCCGCCTTCCGGCCTTCGGGGGACGTCACTTGACGTTTATGGAGCGTCTTCCTGAAGATGCCAGCTTTTGAGTATGTTCCTCGTAGTCGCGTTTTCAGCGTTAAGGAAGAACACAGTCCGATGATTGATTGCCTGGTTGATACTTTTGTTTAGTTTGATTTTGTTATAGGGGAAAGTAGGATATGGTTAAAAGTTTAAGGGGTTCACATTGTGAAGTGTCATTTTAGATTCCGAGTTCCAAATGTACAATATTCACAGATGACAGTTTAGGTAATGAAAAGGTTGCGGTCCCTTCCCCAATGTCGGATCCATTATCAGGACTTTTTTGAAAACCTTCCTGCTTAAGAGACAGAGGGTCTTCTTTCATAATATTTTTAGGGAATGTAAACGGTGTGTGAGGGATTTCCTTAAAAATGCACTTACATAAAAAGCAAGCTTCACCGGTAGCCAGAAAAGCACAAAAAAGAAATGCAAATTACGTTTATCCCATCACTTGTGTACTCCCTGAGAGTAACAATATTGAATTTATAGTGTTAAATAAAAGCTGAAGTGGAAGCCACAGTTTGGGTGTAACGCTAGGCCAGTCACCCCATAGCTGGGGAATCAAAACTTCAACTGTGCTAATTTCCCACCACTGCTGACTTTGTCCTTAAATGAAAGTTGAGCTTTCTTCAAGTGGGGTGACCTTGCATCTTCCTAGCCAATCAGCTACAAATAAGTTAAATTGCACAGTACTACTACGCTAAAAGGAATGTAAATTTCTAATAACCAATCATGATAGAAAATAAGGTACATCGTCATTCATGTGTAGGGGGTATTTTTCTCCCCCCTTCTGCGTTCTTAGTTAACACCCCCCTGCAATAAAAGATTAAGAGAATAACAAACAAAAGTTTATTAACATAGTGTATATTCGTATACTCATGTATATATGGGAGATACCCAGGGAGAAGTAACTCCTGCTTAGAACTCAGGCTCTAAATACCATCTTAATAGGGAAAGGGGAGGGCGGATGTAGGCCTCTTAGAGGAGAGTAGAAAACTTTTAGGACCCGTAATAGGCCCTTAGAAGAATAGATAGGTCTGTTAGTTTGCCTGGGTGTGCTGTTGACTTCTAGTGTCATCTTGTGACAAGAGTCAATCTTCCCTGGTTAATGAAACTCCCTGGGAGGGATTTATGACAGTTGAGTCCCTTTTGGAGGATCTGTATTTAAGCAGATAAGGGGAGGTCATAGAAAGCCTCTCTCTGCATTTGCTGTTTTTCAAGTGCCTGCAGCTCAAAAATAATCAATATTCCAAAGGGGCATATTTTGGGGTGGTGTGTTCTGCTATTCCTCATAAGCTTTAAACTGAGTGGTAACTGCCTAGAGCCCAGCTTCTTAACACTGAATTTTGAAGTCTCCTTGTTCAAGGTTTATTTCTTGCTCAATAAAATATTCATATCAAGTAAATCTGAATTTCTTTTTGACAACAATTACGTCTTTGTATATAATATGTAGCCTGAAGTCTCTGATAACTGTCCTAAAGCTGTTTTTACACTCTGAGCTGATTCTGTATGATGTAGAAATAAATGAAGACCACCCAAATGAGAACAAAAGCTCTTCACTCAGAACCCGCTATAGTAAGGGAGTCAGCCACCGTCACTCATGTATGGCAGAGTCTCAAAGGCAGGGAGGGGAAAGCTTTACAGTGGGAGAAAAAGGAAAGCTGAAATATGCCCAGTTGGAGATTGGTGTGGGAAAGCTGGAGCTTTTAAATTAATAGAATTGAGACATCCTGGCTGATTGAGTAGGGGGTGCTTGTTTGGCTTTCTCTGTTGGTCCTAAATTGGAAGAGGGGGTAAGTATTAGGAATAAGCTGGCAGTTATTGACCAAGTCCTAACGTGGGACCTACTGTGTTTCCCCCAAAATAAGACCTAGCCGGACAATCAGCTCTAATGCGTCTTTTGGAGCAAAAATTAATATAACACCTGGTCTTATTTTACTATATATTTACTATATATTTTGCTTTTTTTTTTTTTTTTTTTTTTTTTTTTTTAACAGGACTTTATTGGGGAACAGTGTGTACTTCCGGGACTTTTTTCCAAGTCAAGTTGTCCTTTCAATCTTAGTTGTGTTTTTTTAACAGGACTTTATTGGGGAACAGTGTATACTTCCAGGACTTTTTTCCAAGTCAAGTTGTTGTCCTTTCAGTCTTAGTTGTGGAGGACACAGCTCAGCTCCAGGTTCAGTTGCTGTTGCTAGTTGCGGGGGGCACAGCCCACCATCCCTTGCGGGAGTCGAGGAATTGAACTGGCAACCTTGTGGTTGAGAGGATGCACTCTAACCAACTGAGCCATCCGGGAGCTCAGTGGCAGCTCAGCTCAAGATGCTGTGTTTAACTTTAGTTGCAGGGGGCGTAGCCCACCATTCCTTGTGGGAGTCAAGGATTGAATTGGCAACCTTGTGGTTGAGAGTCCGCACTCCAACCAACTGAGCCATCTGGGAGGCAGCTCAGCTCAAGGTGCCGTGTTCAATCTTGTTGCAGGGGGCACTGCCCACCATCCCTTGCGGGACTCGAGGAATTTAGCTGGCAACCTTGTGGTTGAGAGCTTACTGGCCCATGTGGGAATCGAACCAGCAGCCTTCAGAGTTAGGAGCATAGAGCTCTAATGGCCTGAGCCACGGGGCCGGCCCTATATTACTTTTATAATATAAGACCGGGTCTTATATAATATATGACCCGGTCTTATATTAATTTTTGCATTAGACGCATTAGGACTGATTGTTGGGCTAGGTCTTACTTTCGGGGAAACGGCATTGCTGCATTGGTTGTGGTTTGAGTTCTGGGTTAGGTTCTAGTTGCTGCGGGTTGCAGGTCAAAGTGCTATTTTTATCATTTTTATCCCTTTATGTATTCAGTCTCTCAGTGACGTGCTATAGAACATATTCTGGGGAGAAGGGGAGGGCAGGGCCACAGATTCTTTTGGATGTAGCTTCAGAAATTGATCTAGCTTCAGAAATTATATACTAAAAAGACTTTTCTAGTGGCTCCTTTCATTTTATCACATATTCCAACACCAAACACAGTGACTTTGTATTAGCGGAGGTTTGTTAGTCCTGTTGGAATTCCCTGTCCCAGGGTTGCCTGGTGAGAGAGGTTCAAATTCGGACTGCTTTACTCGTTATCTTTTTCTCTCCTTCAGCCTAGCCTGGCGGCCAGGATCGTGCCCCAGCTCAGAGACCAGGCCATGGAGGCTGTGTTCCTGACAGCCCTGTGGAAGGTGAGCTGGGTTCCTCCCCTGCTTCCTCAGCGTAGCCCTGTGGCTGGACAATCAATGGCTTTAACGTGGTGTTAACTCCTTCTTTTAGGTTGAGCCTAAAATTGGGGGATTTTTTTCCTTCTTGAAAGGTGAGGTAGAGACCTTAAACTCTGGAATTCAGACAGGTTCAAATCCATGCTTTGTTTTATATGTGTTACCTTCAGCCAGTTATATAAGTTCTCTGGGTCAGTTTCCTGATCTGTAAAATGAGCTAATGGTAGTACCAATAGCAAACAGTTGTGAGGATTAAATGAAATAAGGTACATGGAGTACTTTGCATAGTATCTAGTTACGTTTTAAACACTCTGTGAGTTTTAGCTATTGTACCATAGCTGTTCATTGTTTTTATCAGTAAGCATTATTGTGTACCTACTGTATGCCAGATACTGTATTTTATGCTAGGAGATCAACTCTTCCCTGAGGGAGTTTTACAAGACATTTGGAGCGGTGGATATGTAAAGTCTTATAATACAGAGATAAATTCTGATGTGTTAGTATTAAAGGCTATAATGGAAGCTTAGTTATTGCATTTGTAATGTTATGGCGGGTGATTATAAGAAGTTGATTTTGAAAGTAAGGAGACAATTTGGGAAGCTGTTGCAACAATACGGAAAGAACAATCTTGATCAGGAGGGAAGGAGCTGGAGTCAGAACAGACAGGCCACATTGCTCCAGCGTGTCCGCATGTTCTGAGGGGTTGCGAGCTCTGCCTGCCTTCCCGCTGCATCTGCAGCCTCCGCCACGGCCAGACCACCTGCGCTTAGCGGTGCGCAGCGCTCTTCCGCGCCTCCATTCCTGTGTCTCCCGCTCTCTCTGTCCACAGGCAAGCTCACCTATTCATGTTTTAATACTCAACTCAAAAGTATCTTTGTGAAATCCTCTCTAACTTCCTACATTAACTATATTATCCTCCTGTGTTCCCACGCAGGCGCTCATGGCGGGTGGAGGGCGGTTTAGAAGAACAATTTCAGAAGAGCTGTGGAGGCCTAATCCAGATGGTGGCTTGTGGAGTGATTGGAGTGAGTGTGGAGTTTTCTTTACAGAAGCTGGTCCAGTAAGCGAATGAGAGACAGTGGAAACCAGAGGGGAAGAAAGGCTCAAGGAACATCTTTTTAACAATAGGAGAGAGTTTAGCATTTTGCTGGCTAAGAGGAAGGAGTTAGTAGAGGAGTGAGTGTTTAGGAAAAAACACTTCTGTGTTTCTCTTCTTTCATGCTTTACTTCACTTCTGACACCAGAAGTGGGGTTTTTCCACCTATCAAGCAGTTTGTGACACCAGCTAGGTGCCCTGTAACGTAACTCAATTCTGACACTCTACCTGGACTTAGCACAGGACTCTACAGGTGAAGGTCTCTGTCCCACAGGACTGCCGTCTACTCCAGCCTCCAGTCACAGGTCCAGGTTGTCACCTGTGCTTCTGAATGATTGGCTCTAACTTGGAGTTTTCCATGATCCCCTCCTTGGGTTCTGTGAATTTGCTGCAGTGGCTCAAAGAAGTCAGGAAAACAGTTTGCGTACTAGATTATGGGTTTATTCTAAAAGGATATAACTCGGGAATAGTCAGATGGGAGAGATGCATAGGACGGCATGTGGGAAGGCATGCAGAGCTTCCGTGCTCTCTCCAGGCATGCCACCCTCCCAGCATCTCCACGAGTTCAGCAACCCATTTTGGGGGTTTTATAGAGGTTTGTTAGATTTGATTGATTAAATCATTTGGCCTTTGGTGGTAGGTTCAATCTTCAGCTCCTCTCTCCTCTTAGTTGGGGGGCAGGAAGGGGCTGAAACTTCTTACTCTCTAACCTTGTGGTTCTTCTCCTGGGTACCGGCTCCCAGTTTTAGGGACTTTCCAAAGGTCACCTCATTAACATAAACTAGGGTGTGTTGGAAGAATTTTATTATGAGAACTAGACATTCCTTTCACCTTTATGGGCTGGAGCTACCTCAGAAACCGAGGACAAAAGACCCCAAGTATTACTAGATGCTCATTTGCTCTTATTCCTTTAGGAAATTACAAGGGTTTTAGGAGCTCTGTGTCAGAAACAGGGACAAAGATCAAATGCACGTTTCTTACTGTAAATCACTATCACAAGGGGAAAGAGGGGAAAGATACAGAAAAGGAAGACTCATCGTCATTGGATTCAGACCCTGGAGGAGATGAGAGAATGGAATCAAAGGCAGAGGAGGAGGGATTACTAGAAGGGCAGCCTGAGGGAGGAGGAGAAGGAGGAGTAATAATGGTCTGGGGCGGCGGGGAGTGTGAGCAGTTGAAGAGCATGTGCTCTTGGGCTGTTTTCTGGGACATAACTAGCATCGCCTTCTGAAAGGCAAGGTAAGTTACCTGTCCTCACAGCCCCTTTGATTACCCCCACGGTGTATTGACCGCTGGATCATTGCCATGTCGATTTCTCCATCTTCCCTCACTGGACCGTTCACCCCTTGAAGCAGGGACTAGGGCTGCTGTGGGTTTGTACATTTGTGCGCTTAGCAACTCTAGGGAGCCCTGTCCACACAGCTGGGATGTCAGTGGTGTCCTTAGAGTTCAGCAGCACACCGCCTGAATCGCTGTGTCGTGTGGCCTCAGCAGGAGCTGTAACCTTTATTTTTATTACTGGCCTATAGCATGAAAGCTAACAACTCATTGGTGCTCAGTAAATGTTTCTTGAAGGAACAGGAATGATAAAGGTGTAGAGGACCACTGGTGAGGAATATGAGAGCAAGAGTTGTTGAGAATCATTAAGAGCCCAGCTGTAAAACTAAATGTACGGAGATAACGCAGTGGGAGATTAAACCATTTCACACAACCCGCCTCAGTGCTTGTGAACCTTCATGTAGATGCAGACAGTGCAGGCGGCTGAGTCGGTCAGGTTGAGGAGACTGTACAGGAGGGACATTCAGGACAGAGGTGAGAAGGGCTTGAGGAAGTCAGGTTTGGTAGGGAGGAAAGAAAGGCCATGTGATTTGGGAAGTTCTGGTGTCTGTTTCCAGAGGGGAGCTTCTCAGGATGGGGGTGGGTATTCCCTACTAAGGAGCACCCTTGTTCTGTACAAATACCCCCTGAACCCACACAGTGTCTTGTAAGAGAAAGTGGTGGGGAGACAACCAGGCCGCTGCTCCAAGGGCCTCAGTAACGTGTAAATGACACGCCTGTTCTCAGCCCACATGAGGTGAGCACACAATTGCAAATGGAAACTTCTACTGCAGACATTGTGCCGATCACTATATCTCTCTGAATGTACTCTCCACCCTTCCCTACTTTGGTCTGTGCCCTGGGAGGCTCATCTTTATATTCACCATCAGTAGGTTCTCTTGCCCTCTGGCTTCTGGTAGGCTTTTGACAATGGATGGAAGGGGTCAGGGGATCAGAGACTTGGAGGAAATTAATGTCGGGTGCTTATTCCCACAGCTCCCACCCTGCTGGCTGCCAGATGACAGTGGCTGTATTTCTCTAAGGCCCTGGCTCCAGCCTTGTTCCCTCTTTGACAACTTTCTGGATTCCAGTAACCCTTTCCCTCCCCTCCTCTTTAGACCTAGTAGGTAATGGTTCCCCAGCATAGCCAGCCCCTGCATGCTTCAGCAGGCTTTGTTGGTTTTCAGGAAGCCTGTCCATTCCATCATGACTAGTCTGCATGCTAAGCTCTTCCTTATGGGAACCCGGGCAGAAGAAATATTTTATTTGTAAAAGGTAGTATTGTATAGAGCAGGAATTGGCTGCTACCTGGACCTGGTAGTAAAGTTTTATTGGAACACAGCCATACCCATTCGCTTATCTGTCCTCCATGGCTTTCTTTTGTGCTACAGCAGCAGGGCTAAATAATTGCTGCAGAGACCAAGTGGCCTGAGAAGCCTAAAATATTTACCATCTGGCCCTCTAGAGGAAAAGTTTGTCAGCTCTAGAAGAGAGAACATGCCTGGCCTGAGGGTAGGAAGATGAGTTGATCTCTGCCTGAATCTGCCTATTGATTCAATGAGCTTGGCCAAGTCACTCTACCTCATCAAACCTGACCTATAGAATAACAATTGCTTGCAAAGTTATTGTCAGAACTGAGGCTATAATTAGTTACTGTGTTTTCAGGAGGAGTTGTCCTTTGAGGATGTGGCTGTGAACTTCACCAGAGAAGAGTGGAACAAACTTGACTGGGCTCAGAAAGACCTCTACAGAGATGTGATGCTGGAGAATTACAGAAACATGATCTTGCTGGGTAATGACGGCTTAAAGATTTGGCTTTGAGTGCTTTGAGTGTCTACACAAGTCCTCAGTCCATTTTCTGCAATTCCAAAATCAGAAAAAGCTCTGAAAACCAGAAGTATTTTCGTAACTCATTTGGCTACAAGACCCAACATGAAGTCATCGGGTGGCAAAACCTGATTTCATCCTACACGAAGCTATTTATCATCCTTATTTTTCCCACTTGGTCTTCGTTTTTGTTTTTTAGCATTAGAGATGTCTGTGTTTGATTAAAGGTCCAGCTCTAAACCCTGTTGAGTTGGAGGTGGTATATAACAGAAAATGACACACCAAGTCATCTTTCTAAAATCTGGAAAAATTCTGAATTCTGAAACACAACTGGCCTCCAGGGTTTCAGATAGGGGATTGTGGACGAGGAATATTTTCCTTTTGTTTTAGAGTCCATTCCCCACTCCCACTGGCCTCCTCCACAACTACCGTATAAGACCTCTTGGCATTGAAAAGATTGTGGCCTATTTGGATTCTAAACGCTAGCTTCTTATTCTCTTTAAAAGTCTTTTCTCTGGAAGTCGGTTACTTCTTTGTTTGCAGCATCACTAGCTGACCAGGAAATGATTCTTAACTGAGTTCATTTCTGAACCTTCACTGCTTCCGTCTTCCCCGGAGCCCGCCTTTGTCTTACTCCAATGCAGAGTCTTGTGGAAGTTTCCTGGATAGTTTTCTTTCTGGGACCACATGTTTGCCCCCCACACTGACACTCTTGGCACAGAGTATATCGTGGGATTGTCCACCTACCTCTGGATTTGTTAATGTTTATTTTCCTTTTACAAATTACAAGAGCATATTTGAATACATGGAAGGTATAGGAAAGCATGAAGGGAAGAAGAAAACATTCAGGGGTAACACTTAATATTTTGGAATATTTCCTTCCAGTTTTTTTGTTTCCCTACGCTTTTAAAAAATGTAGCTGAGCATATTCTTTGTATAATTCTGTAATCCCTTTAAAACTCAGTGTTACAACATCAGCATTTTCCCTGTTATTAAAAAGCCCCCATAAATACAGGAAAAATTTTAATGTAATTCTGTTGTATGATGCATAATATTTAATCATTTTCTCGCTTAAGAATGTTTAGCTTGGCTTTGTTTTTGTTTGTTGGTTTGCTTGTGTGTTTATCATCTATATTATGTTCCAATGGATATTTCTGACTATAAATCTCTATATGAATATCTGATTATTCCCAAATATATAGTCCCAGGATTGGAATTTTGGAGTTTGAGGATATGGGCACTTTTCAGTCTCTTAATATATACATATTTGAATGATTTTTCAGTAATAGAATAGAAAATAAAAACCATTACAGGCCCACTGCCCAGAAGTAACTTCTGTCAACATTTTGGTTTACTTTTTCCTTGTCTTTTCCTATATATGTATACTTACATATGTATACGCACACATATAGTTTTAAAAACAAAATGAGGATTGTCATACTGTACATGAGTTGGTATTCTGCTTTTAAATATCTAGGGGGCATTTTCCTATTTTAATAAATGTTTTTTGAACACATGGATTTTTAATATGTCTAATACTTTTGCCTTCATTGTATTAATGTGCTATACTTTAATTATCCCCCTATTAACATTTAGTTTATTTCCATTTTTGCATTGTACAACTCTGCTGAACATCTCTGGAACATTAATTTTTGTCCTTCTTGTTCCTTAGGCTGTATTGCTAAGAGTGAAATGACCATATCCAAGGGTGTGAATATCGTTCAGGTTATCAATAAAAATGACCAAATTTTCACAAAGATTGTGCCAATTTCTATTCTTAGGAGCCCTTTTGATTATTGTCCTTATTTCTTCTTGCCACTGTAGACCCAAAGGTTAAACTGAGCTCTAGGACCTCCCCCTGTAACTCACTAACCACCACATCCCATTTACTTCCCCATGAGTAGGATTTCAGTTTCCCAAACCAGAGGTGATCTGTCAGCTGGAACAGTGGGAAGACCCATGGATCCTGGATCTGCCAAGAGCTGGTACTAGGAAGGCTTCCAGTAATGCTTGCCCAGGTGGGTGAGAAGGCCCAGTCAAGTGGAAATCATAAAGAGAAAGGGAAGGCACATTAATGAAGCCTCTTTGTGTCCCAGATACTGAGCCGGGTGATCAGCATATATCCTCCCACTTGTTTATCCCTACTGCCCTCACGGTTGTAGGTATGACCACCATCCCCATTTTCCAGATGAAGAAACTGATAGATTAAGATACCTGTCACACGGTAGATTGCTATTTGGAATTTGATTTCAAGTCCTCAAAGCTCATCCTGTCTGCTGCAGTGAAGTACTTCTTTGGAGCATCTGTTCTGGTATTTTCTGACAGCTCTTGCTGTCATCCTCGATACTCTACCCTCGTTACTGATCCTTTCTACTTTCTCTTGTTCCCCTGCTTTCATTTTGTTTTTCTCTTCCTCAGTGTTTCTTGAGGTGCCTACTTTTTCCTACTTCCTATATCCTGTTCTGCTTCTACCTTTTTCCACATCCTTCTAAGGTTTCTCAGTAGAGGCACTTTGACATTTTGGACTGGGTAATTCTTTGTTGTGGGGGAGCTGCCCTGTGCATTGTAGGATGTTTAGCAGCATGGCTGGCCTCTACCCATAAGAGTCCAGTAGCACCACTCCAATGTGACAACCAAAAATGTCCATTGTTACATGTCCCCCAGGAGCTAAAATCACCCCTGCTTAAGAACCAATACTCTATTCTGTCGCCATTTGTACCTACTTCCCTCTGGTTCCTTTTCTATTCTATCTTATACTTTTTTCATTTTTAAGGAGCTGTTTCTCCCAGAATTATGAAAAGCATGCTTATTTAGGAAATGTAAGATGCTACCTCTACATTTATGTGACACTACTATCCATAGTAAGTTTGTTCAATAATGATGATGGGTTCGTTTGGTTCTCACATTTTCTGATGCACACACTCTTGTTCATTTTTTAGTTGGTTGAGGTCAAGAGCTCTTTCTGTTATAAAAGCTGGGAGTGCTATGGAAATCAGAATTTTGGCCTCTACTATAATGATGTAACAAAGTGAGCACCTCTTAGCTTCATTTGGATATCTTATGTCACAAACAGTTGACTTCTTTTCCCTTTTTCCTTCTGTGGTGGACAGGTCATTTATATATTTTCTTGTTATTTCACTAGGTTCTGAAGCCAGATACCAGATGATAAAGTTAACTCCAAAGCATAACATTTCTGAAGATTTAGAGTCCTGTAATGTATCAGTGGTAGGGCAGAAGATGGTCAAGAGACCTTCAGAAAAATTACTTAAATGTAACAAATTTGTGGACATTTATAGAGTTAGACTCCCTCCTGTTGGTGATGAATGCAACCAGGACTTCCTTCAAACCCTTAACCCTTTTCAGGATCAGCATGCTCAAATAAGGAGGAAGCAGGGCAAACGTGATGGATATGGAAAACCCTTCCATCAGAGATCATTGCTTTTGAGGCATAAGCAAATTCCTACAAACGCAAAATCTAATGAATGCAGTGAATGTGGAAGAGTCTTCAAGCGTCGGGCAAATTTTGTTCGACATCAAAGAATTCACACTTCAGAGGACCCCTTTGAGTGTGACATATGTGGGCAAGCCTTCAGACGGAAGTCAGCTCTTAGTGTCCATAAGCAGTGTCACCCTCAAGAAAAGCCATATAAATGTCATGAGTGTGGAAAATTTTTCCGGCAGATGGCATATCTTGTTGAGCATAAGAGGATCCATACCAAAGAAAAACCCTATAAATGCAGTGAATGTGAAAGAAAGTTTAGTCAGAATTCAACCCTTATTCGACATCAGGTAATCCATAGTGGAGAAAAACCCCACAAATGCCTTGAATGTGGAAAAGCCTTTGTTCGGAATTCAACCCTTAAAAGCCATCAACAAATTCACAGTAAACAGAACACTCACAAATGCAGTGAATGTGGAGAATCCTTTGGTCGGAATATAGATCTCATTCAGCATCGAAGAACACATACCAAGGGAAAATTATTTGAATGTAGAGAATGTGGAAAAACTTTTAGTTTTAAGTCAAATCTTCGTCGACATGAAGTCATTCACAATGGAGAGAGACCCTACAGATGTGACAAGTGCGGCAAATCTTTCAGTTGGCGCACAAGCTTTATTAAGCATCAGGGTACTCACAGAGAGCAGAGAGCTACGTGATGCTAACCAAAAAAGCTGCCATTTAAAGACCAGAACGTACCACTATTGCAAGTATGTATAATTTGATTGTTTTATGAAAATTAGTAAATGGCAACCAAACTAGTTTTTTTGTGGGGACCCCTTTTTGTAGGTGACCTTCTTGCTGTAGTCCAGAACTACCGGATAGACAATGTGATAGGCTCCTTTGTGCAGTTTCCCTTGAGACCTATGCTTTCATTCCCCTAAGTCAAGTTAAGGCGGAAGGAACGCATAGTAGCTTTGTTCTGTGGTCCCCCAGACTGGAGACCGTTGGATCGTGAACAATTTATGAAAGCCTTTCTTGGTGTCATACAGAGCAATGACCTAGATTGATAGGCTGTTTAAAAATAAGTGCTACTCACTAGTAGCTAGTGAGGTATGGAGAATTACTTACATTTGTTTATAAGATTAAGTGAGTGTGCTCCTACATTTTATTGTGAGTTCTAAGTCCGTGTTTACAGCAGCTGCTGTTGGTACCCTGCCGTGTCCCTCCGGCCTTACCCCATCCATGGGTTTCATGCACCTTGTACTATCTTCATCTCGTGGCCTGCGGGCTTTTTCTAAAACCATGAAAGGCCACTGTTCTTTGGGGGTGACTAGCACATCCTGAGAGC
Source organism: Rhinolophus sinicus (assembly GCF_057876585.1). Classification (NCBI taxonomy): domain Eukaryota; kingdom Metazoa; phylum Chordata; class Mammalia; order Chiroptera; family Rhinolophidae; genus Rhinolophus; species Rhinolophus sinicus. The sequence continues at coordinate 89,706,248 of NC_142503.1, forward strand.
AGGCCATAACCAATACTTGATGGGAATTGATATATCCCAGGTCTCCCTCTCCCATTGGGTGGAGTATCTCTGAAGCATGTGCCGTACATTGGTTTCAGATTTTCCCATGGGATTACATACATTTACGCACAGGATAGCTGCTGTATTCGCTGTCTTCTCTTATCTGTGTCTCTTCTACACTCCACTCCCAGTATTTCAGCACCTCTACCCACAAAGAAATGGCTTGTACTCAAAAAGTGTCAATGTTGTCCTTGAAGAGCCATATCCTTTTTGTTCCCATAGTTCTTCCAGGCACATTCTCATATTCAGGTTAAATATAGGTTGAGCTGACTGTATTACTTACTTTTCCCTTCAGCTTACCAATACAAGAAACCCATTTGAAATTTTAATATCATAAACATCATCCTAGGTCTGCATTAAAAATAGCTATTTAGGGGGTGGCTGGTTAGCTCAGTTGGTTAAAGCGTGGTGCTAATAACACCAAGGTTGTCGGTTCAATCCCCACATGGGCTACTGTGAGCTGCGCCCTCCTTTAAAAAAAAAGCTATTTAGATCCTGTCATATTATTCAAATCCCCTCTTATTTTTTCTTTATTCTTTTCTTACTACCACCAATTCCATGATTTCTTACCCAGCAATAAATTGCTATTAAGAATGAGAAGAAAGCAAGTGGCACCCCATAAAATTGAGGACTCTTAAGCCTTATAGGAGGAAAATATTGATTAGTGTTAGGTTGTGTATTGGGTTTGAAAATACCGAATCAGTATTTTGACTGGTCATTATTGGCTAGAAGAAGGGGCTGCCATATTTTATTTCCCTAAGCAAAATTAAGAAGTTGAAATTTCTGACTGATGGGGAGATAAGCCAATGAGAGATAAGTCCCCCTTAACCTTGGGAGACGGTGACCTGTGAAAAGCAGATCCAGCCTTGAGTACCTAGAAGTATGGGCCAGGCTATTAAATCTATTCTGTTCAGATAAAGCACAAGCTTCCAGCTTTCCAGAATGAAAGGGCACAACTAAAGGATCCAAGGTTAACATGAAACACGCTTACAATCAGCCACATCTGTCCCCAGGGGAAGAAAAGATCTGTGCTACTCAGTATGGTAATCAGGAGCCCTATGAGGCTATTAAAAATGAACAAATAAAACTAAATTCCTCAGTCAAAACCCACATTTCAGGTTCAGCACAGATATACATCGTTTCCATCATAACCAAAAGGTTTATTGGATAGAACTATAAAGAGCCTGTAAAGACTTCTTACGGAGACACAAGGAAACTTGTATTTGGTGCCTTCTCTCCAACTAAATTAAATGAACTTCTTTCCCCTGTATAAATGACCCCTATAAAACGTTTTCATTTATGTTTGAAAATATTTTTTTCAGTCGAATTTCTGGGACACAAAGGAGGGAGGGATGACACTGGTCTGGTAGGCTTGTTGAACTTAACTTGTTTTGGGAGAAAGGAGCCCCCACCTCACGAGTGTGAGTGCAGGGAAGGCTTCCTGCCTTTCCCAGAGGCGAGACAGGTGCCAGGCCAAGGGCACAGATTAGCAGTGTCATGTTTGTTAACAGTGTAAGGCAAGAGCTCCAGACTAGTCCTCCGGAGAAGGTAATGGGAAAGAAATGTTCAAGTTTTGGCTTTTCTATTTGCTTAATGGACTGGACCCATTGTCTTCCATGCCTGGGTAGACTGAGCAACCATCAGCTCAATCAGTGAAGGTCGGGGGAGTCTGGCATCAACAATCTAGACTATTCCAATGGACTAGAAAAGGTACATCATTTCTTGAGAAGACCAGTGAAGCTGTTTCACCATATTTAAGTCAAGGGGAAAAATAAATAATACAAATGTTAATTTGCCTACTTTAGGTAAAATGCTAAATTAGAAATTAAAAAACAGGGTGTGTTAAATCTTAAATAAGATATAAAAGTTGACAAATGTTTTATTTTCTCATATTTTTATACACTTGAGTCACAGTTGACTAAAATATCATGTAATATGGTTTATGTGCATGACCAAAATGCAGCTCACATTCAAGTTTTGACAACACCTGTATGAATCTAGACCAGGGGTGTCCAAACTGCGGCCCGTGGGCCAACTGCGGCCTGCAATCCATTGTTAATTGGCCCGCAGCAAATTCCAAAAACATATTTAGTTAAATAAACCAGGTGAGGCAATACATACTTCACCTCGAGTGAGTAGCCCGGCTGTTTGTATATTTTACTGCAAATGGCCCTTGGTAAAAAACGTTGAAAAAAGTTTGGACACCCCTGATCTAGACCTTGTTCAAGTTCATTCTCAACTGTAACTTCATCAAGGTGGCTTCTCCATTTGTCAACATTTCTTAGCTGGTGGAAATTAGGTGCAAACAAGTATTAGGTTGGTGCGAAAGTAATTGCAGTTTTTGCAATTTTTTAACCGTCTAAACCGCAATTACTTGTGCACCAACCTAATATAAAGCAAAAACACATAATATTCAAAAATAAATTTTAGAATAAAGTAGAAATAAATGACTTCCTGGCAAAATAAATTTTCAGTTAAGTTCTCAGATTTTTTAAAGTAAATTCGTGGCTACTTACTTGTGTCTCTATTGTAAATGGATATTTTTCCCACTTCCATTCTGAAGTGCATATGGCTAATATAAGTGAATCGGTAATGATGTTGTTATTCTGAAATATTAATAATTTCAAATTTAGAAAAAATTAGATAATACAGAAAACTCCCTTGTACCATTTACCTAGATTCACCAAATTTAGCATTTTGCCACCTTTCTATGGGATACTTTTTAGCAGTTTGAGTAATCTAGATACAGATATATAGATATAGATATATACAAAAATCAATCTAGTTCCAAAATGACATTTAAAGTAGTATATGCTCTTAAAATTCTGAAAGCTGCAATACTACATGTATTTATGGATGTAAGATCTTATAAGTAAAATATAAAATGGGGAAAAGGACACATAATTTCAGGATAGTTATTCTTTCTGATGAGAAAGAGAAAAGAATGGGATTAGAGAGGGGACATGAGGGTCCTTAACAGTATATGTTGTTTTATTTCTTTAAAAAATGATCTGAAACAAATCTGGCATTTTAAGAACTGATAAATCTGTGTGGTGCCTATGTGAATGTTCTTTAAAATCAATCTATTTTGTGTACTTGTCTGTATGTTAGCAATATTTCACAATAAACTTGTCTATGTTTATTGTGAAATAATGTAATTCAAAAGTACATGAAGATACGTGACAGTAAATAATTATAAAAAGAACTCCGCATGCATCTTAATCCTAGTTAAGAAATAGATCATTTTCAGAATCATGAAAGCTCCTTGTATTCTCTCCAAACTTAGCTCCCTCCTCTTTACTAAAGATTCACAAGTACTGTGAGTGTTATGTTAAGCACTCCCTTGTATAATGTATACATACCATCTATTTATATCTCGACACTATATTACTTAGCTTTGCTTTTTCTGGAATTTTACATACATTCAATTATACTCTTATCCCTTCTCTGGGACACATATGTTTTGAGAATCATCCAAATTTCTGTGTGGTTTAATCTTATTCACTGATACTGGGCCGTGAGCAGCCGTAGGTTGGAGTGAGCAGCTGTGGGCTGCCACAGGCCACTGTGTGCTGCCATGAGCGGCCGATAGCCAGCGTGAGTGGCCAGCAGCTGGCGAGAGCTGCCGTGAGCTGCGGTGAGCGGCCGACCGATGCCTGGTGACTGTCTGGCTCAGCCGGGGGAGCGCAAGGCTCATAATACCAGCATGGGCCAGGGAGCTGTGTCCTACGTAACTAGACTGAGAAACAAAGGCTTGAATCGGAGTGGGGTGGGGGGCAGAAGAAGGGGAAGGAAATAAAAAAAGTAATGCCAAACTTTTCTATAATACATGTAGCAATTTACATCCCCAACAGCAATAGATGAGAGTTCCTGCCACTGTATGTTTATCAATACTTGCTTCTGACAGATTTTTAAAGATTGATATTCTGTAAGGTATAAAATAGTATCTAATTATGGGTTAATTTGCATTTCTCTTATTACTAATGTAATTGAACATCTTTTCGTTACCATGGGTTGCGCTTCCTATTTTGTTTGTCTTTTCCTAATCTTAATGTAGTTGAATTTATCAATCTTTTCTTTTATGATGGTGCTTTTTGAGTCTTGATGCAGATTGCTACCAATTTATCAGAAATGTTTTTGTTCTTTCTGGGCACACAGCTAGACCACATTTCACAGCTTGTGCTGTTCACTGTAGTGAGGTGACTGAATTCTAACCCGTTGGAGTGTGAGTACAGATGACGTGTGCCACTTTTTGGCTTGGCCCGTAAAAGCCCTCACACCTCCATGCTCTTTTCCTCTTTACAGTTGACTAGATTAGAAAACGCAGGGCATCTTGGAAGCTGTGTATTGAAGATGGAAGAGCTGTCATCAGATTGACGGCTTGGAGAGGAGCCACCCTGGGAGTCATGTTTGTGTGCCTTAAACTATTACCGTGTTTCCCCGAAAATAAGACCCAGCCAGACAATCAGCTCTAATGCGTCTTTTGGAGCAAAAATTAACATAAGACCCGGTCTTATGTTACTATAAATTAACATAAGACCCGGTCTTATTTTATAGTAAATACCCTCTCCTTATTTTATAGTAAAATAAGACCGGGTCTTATATAAGACCGAGTCTTATGTTAATTTTTGCTCCAAAAGACGCATTAGAGCTGATTGTCCTGCTAGGTCTTATTTTTTGGGAAACACAGTATAGGATTGAGAAATGAACAACTATAACTTTTTGGGTCTATTTTGTAGAGCTGTTATAATTAAGCTAACTTAATGCAGAGTATTAAGATATTCTTTATTAATCTGAGATCAGGACAATACCTCCTATGTTTTTTCCCCAAAGACTTGTGTTTCAGTAAAAAAAACTGTATGAATTATTGAACAAATAACTAAGCTTGATCTTTTAGCAGTTTCTGTCTGCTATGTGTTCAGTTGTGTATCCACCCCCAAAAATGTATGTGTTGAAGTTCTAAACCCTAGTACCTCAGAATGTGACTGTATTTGGAAATAGGGCCTTTAGGAGGTGATTAAGTTAAAATAAGGTCACTAGGGTGGGCTGCAATCCAATCTGACTGGTGTCCTTAGATAAAGAGGAAATTTGGATTCAGATCTATACAAAAGGAAGACCATGTGAAGACACAGGGAGAAGAGAGCCATCTACAAGCCAAGGAGAGAGGCCTCGGAAGGAACCAACCCTGCCAACACCTTAATCTTGGAATTTCAGCCTCTAGAACTATGAGAAAATAAATTCCTGTTCTGGCTGGTTTGGTCCTGGTGAGGACTCTACCTGGCTGGCCGAGAGGTGCTCTGTCTTCACATGGTGTTTCCTCAGTGAATGTGTGACAAGGAGCGAGCCAGCTTTCTGATGTTTCTTCTTAGAAGGACACTAATCCTGTTGGATCAGTGCCCCGCCTTATGAGCTCATTTAACTTTAATGACTTTAGAGGCCCCATCTCCAAAAGCAAGACAGGGAGTTAGGGTTTCAATACATGAATTTTAGAGGGACACAAACCTTCAGTCCATAACAAATGTCTACAAGTACATCAGTAATATGGATACATTTCAAAAATGTAAGTGAAATGAATTAGACACGAGAATATATACTGGGTGATTCCATTTATATAAAGTACAAAAACAAGTAAGACTATGTTGCTTGAAGACAAGCTAATGCCTTTGGTTGGGAGATAATGATTGGAGTGGAGCACAAGGTGGAGGGACTTTTGGGGGCTGGTAATGTTTATTGATTGGGATGCTAGTTAAGTGGGTGTATTTGTAACATTCATCAAATTTGTTTATATTGTAAATTATACTTTGTTACAGGTTTTTTAAAAACCCAAGGGGTCCAGTGATATAATGCAAAAGACCTTTCCAAAGATCAAGATCTTTAAGATGCCCATAGACCTTAACTTTAGTACTTTACAAGAATTGTAATTATTTCCTGATTCTTTCCGAGTTGCTTTCATTTGAGGAAGAAGTGGCTGGGTGTTTCAACAGGGAGAAGTGGGAAGACTTGAACTTGGCTCAGAAGGGTCTCTGCCGAGACATAATGCTGGAGAATGCAGCAAACAGGTCTTGCTCCGTCCCTACAGTTTGGCCTTGTTTGTGGGGTTCTAGATATATATATATATATATATATATATATATATATATATATATATATATATATATATATAAAATTTTACATAGGTAGATGTAGATATTTATATGTATATATATATATATATGTACATATATATATGTATTTATAAATATATATATATATAAATGTCTAAGGCCTATATATAAAAATATCCATAATCCTTTTATTTCCAATTCTAAAAATCTTAAAATCTCTGAGGGCAAAAATGTTTTCTCATAATCCACTTGGTTACCAAACCTGAGCTGATCTGAACTCTGGTGGCAAAATAAGGTTTACAGTCCCAGTGGGCATTTTCATATTCATGTATTTTGTTTCAGAAATATTAACATGTTGGATTATGGAGTATTGGCCTAACCCCCTATGTGGTGTTATGTAAATACCTTTCTAAAAACTAAAAGATTCTGATTTTTGAAGACACGTGGCCCCAAGGCTTTATTTAGATCAAGGATTTTGCATCTATGTGTATGGGAGATTTTGGAGCTCAGAGTAACATTAACTTCCCCACCCACCTCCACAAGGAAGGACTTGAGGGACATGTGTCAGGAAAGAGTAGCAGCCCTATTGGACTGACAATTACCCTCTCCAAGCACTTTCCTTCCCCCACTGCCAAGTGGTAGCCATAAAACTCCCTGATAAAACAAAACAATGGCAGCTTTGGTTGTATGGATGAGAACTGACCTGGAGATCAGCAATCTGGTCAGACAGAAGATTGAATTACAAGCAGTACATTTAGCTATAGGAGAACCAGAGACATGCCCCAAAGGCTATTCGTGGCTGTGGCCAACAGCTAAGCCATATATATAATCTAGTAAATGGGTCTTGGACAATTAAAAATAATAAAAATGGGGAGCCCAATTATGATAAGCCCTTTGCTCACCAAAAGAATCCAACATGGATTCGGAAGGGGACAGGAGTGCTAAGATAGATTATCTAGACCAATCATTCAAAGTGACAGTGTGGCTCAAGATTGAGTGGCCACTGAGTCCCCCAAGCCATGCTGTGCTTGTCCAATGATCCCCCATTCCATTATGACACCTGCTAGGTCAATAATGGTTGCCAAAGACTATTCAGAATCCTACCAGAAAGTAAGCATGTGGGAAGAGGGGGGCTCACCTGCTCAGCTTCAGCAGGACCCTCTACTTGGGCCTGGTAAACAGCCCTGCCTTGCGCACCTTCTGGGAACCCTGGATTGTTGGAGACCCTCTGATCCCTCACTCCGGCCAGGCTCCTGACTCTGCAGTTCCCGCTAGGGGGCACCAGGAACTTTCCTTTTAATTTCTGCTCTGGAGAACTTTCTGCTCTGGAGACCTAGAAGTTGCAAGTAGGGTGCCCAACCTTCTAGAATAGAATTTGAAAATTTTAAAACGACGTTCTAAGACAAAGATTTTAATGACTTTATAACTCTCTCTCCCAGCTCCAGTCAGGTCTTCTGTGACTTTGGTAGCAAAAATCTAGGTTTACCATTTTGTCAGACACTGCTTGATACTATGGGAAAAAACACGTAATAATATGGTTCCTTACTGTTATGGAGCTAATTAAGGTAAGTGAGGTTGTCAGTGTGGGGCTTTCATTGATAGGACCGGTGTCCTTATAAGAGGAACAGACACCAGAGTTCTCTTTCTGCCCACCACACAGGAAAAGCCATGTGAAGACACAGTGAGAAGGCAGCTGTCTACAAGACGGGAAGATGCATCAAGACACCAACCTTTGACGGCACCCTGATCTTGGACTTCCAGCCTCCAGTACTGTGAGAAAATAAATTTATGCTATTTATCCACCCAGTCTGTGGTATTTTGTTATGGCATCAGAACAGACTAAGACACCCTTTATAATCTAGGTATCAGAGATGGCATATACTCGTACACATTAACTTACTGTATGTAGTAGTTTGCAAATGTTTTCAGAAATGAAATTTTAAAGTTGTTTTTTACAAAAGTGGAATTTTTCCTTTATTAATTTGGTGATTTAGGGGCTGGGGAACAGGAGCTGGGATTAAAAGCAGAGAAGCATTTTGACGGAAGGCTTATATGTGGGAAATTCAAGTAGTACGTAGGTAACAGTAAATGTCTATAGAAAGGAGAAGAGGAAGACTAAAAATGGAGAGAAGACGGTCCATTCTAAGTTTGCAAAATTCCTGTAGTAAAAAGAACACGAGGATCAGCACCTGTCCCAGGCTGTGTATACAGGTGACTGTCTTACTAGCTATCTGACCTGGGGCAAATAACCTTGATAAGCTTGGGGAAAACAAGCTCCTGGCCTACATCAACTTTTACCATCGCCTCGCCCTCAGCCCAATTCTCTTAATACTAAATCTCATTTAAATAAAAATTAAATACTCCACAGGACCCCCTGAAGCCTGAATGCAGCTAAGCCAGCCGTTTCACGGTACCTTCTGTTGGTTTTAAGGAGGGTCAAAGGAGATAGCATGCACTGCTATTCTACCACACCCAAGGTCAAGGATGTGAGTTCTGAAAGGCAGTTAATTTGGTTTTGGTTTATGTACATTTAGGTAAAAAAGTTAATGTGAAGTAAGGTGACAAAGCTAGAGTAGAAATCTCATAATAGGATGTAATTTGGCATTAGCTTCCAGGGAAGGAAATTGGGAAGGTGTATTAAAAGCCAAAACTAGCTCACACACTGATCAAGGAATTCTACTTGGGCACCTAGCCTGAGATTCTAAAGAACAATCCAAATAATGCTAAAACTATAATGGTATTCACTATAGCATTGCTTGCAATAATAAAAGACGACAAATGCTTGAAATGTCCAATAAAAGGAAAATGGGTCAATTGTTACATCTACTTGATGGACTATGGTGCAGCCATTAAGCATAAAGTTTATGAAAAACATGTAAAATCCTTAATACACATTAAAGATATGAAATATAAGTACTATTTTTATTATATAAAAATATGCACAGAAAAAAATCAGAAGGAAATACAGCTGACCCTTAAACAACACGGGTTTAAACTGTGGTCTGCTTATATGCAGACTTTTTTCAATACAGTCGGCCCTCTGTATCTACCGGTTTCACATCCATGGATTCAACCAAACACAGATGAAAGACAGTATTTTCAATCCATGGTTGGGAATCCGCAAATGTGGAGGGTCGGTTATATGCATTTTTCTACACCATTTTATACAAGGGACTTGGGCGTATGTGGATTTTCATATCCACAGAGTTCCTACAACCAATACCCATGGATACCTAGGAATGACTGAAATTTTTGGGGTGTCAAAAAGTTATACACATATTTTGATGTATAACAGTATAGTTTCTGAAGTTTTCCCATCTATGATCTTGTGTCATGCCATGACAACACTGTAACATTAATTCAGTTATCACCATCCCCATTATATACAGAGTTGAGCTCACAGTGGTCAAAAAGCAGGCTTAAGTTAGCACAGCCAAGCTCAGTGGTAGGGTAGTTCTGGGACTAGAAGAGACATCTCACTCCACCCTGGGGGCCTCCAACCTGCTTTGGTTAACAAGATGGGCAGAGGTTCAGGGATGACAATGAGAAATGTTGGAAATCTCACAAATCTCACATAAACAGTATTCTCTTGTGTAACAGGCCCATGGTAAGCCCTTATGCAAAACCTGGTGCCGTAACATGACCTTCCAGTAGCCTACACTGGATCAGACTTCCTCTCCCCCCACATCTAGTCCTGCTGCATGAATTTGGATGACAGACAACAGCTCCAAAACCAGAGGCCTGTTTTAGGCTCTTCAGCCACTATCTGCTCACTACATGACCAAGGGCAAGTTAATTTACTACTCAAGCCTTAATTCCCTCTATAAAAATGGGAATAACAGTAATAATAGTTCTACTCCCTCAGGCAGAACTATGAACTAACAAGGAGAAACTATGAAATAAATGAAATAACCCCCCCCCCAAAAAAAAAAAAAGTTATACACAGATTTTGGACTGCACAGAAGGTATAGGTGCCCCTAACCCCTGCGTTGCTCAAGGGTCCATTGTAAATGCCAGTAACAGGTCAGGTGTGGGAGTATAGGTAATTTTTTCCTATAGTGTTTTCCCAAATATCCAAGAATGTGCTTATATCCCCTTAATTTAAAAAAAGGTTCAAAAAGAATTTGGATGCAATACATATTGCGAGTGTGTAGAACTAGAAAGAGAGTAAGATAGACTTAAGATCTAATCCAAGTTTTTAGCTGCCTAACCCAACAGGGAAAGAATGGGAAAGAGAGACTACAAAGCTAATTTTTTTTCAAGTCAAAAATACAAAGTGGCTCTTGTATGCACTGAACTGTTCGAGGTGTTTTGGATGATAAAGTATTTGAAATCCTCTCTACCACCTAAGGGGAAAGACAATTCTAAGTGACTAAAATTAATTCTTAGGAAAGTAATTGGAGTGCCAAAGATTTGGTCCCAGAGCAGAGGTAGGAAGAGTGATGAGACAACGACAGAATGTCGCATGTCAGCCCTTACTCTTGTCAGCCCTTAGTTCTCCTCCATGGAACCATCTGCTGGAGGGGCTCCCGACTTGTGCATTTCTCCTTCATAGTAATACTCTATCAACGTGTGTCTGGAGACTTGAGTCAGACTGAATCTATCTTGGGTATGATGCCCAAGGAAATATGATCCACGATTGACTGAAATACTTCACAAGCCAAAGAATGTGGTTTCTGGGCAATAAAAAAAAAAAAAAGAAGAAAGAAAACAGCTCATGCAGAAGCATGTCAAAATGATGGGACTTTATTTCTATGGATCCTTTGGTGTCGGATAAGGTGTGGACTCTGTCTAAATCTTTCCCCACATTCAAGACATTCATAAGGTTTTTCTCCAGTGTGAGTTCTCTGGTGTGTAATGAGGGTTGCACTCTGACTGAAGCATTTCCCACATTCAGAACATTCATAAGGCTTCTCCCCAGTGTGGATTCTCTGATGTTTAGAGAGGTCAGAGCACCGTTTGAAGCTCTTCTCACATTCTTCACAGGTATAGGGTCTCTCCCCTTTATGGATTCTCTGATGTCTAAAACGGTTGGAAATTCGGCAGATTTCCCCACATTCATTACATTTGTAGTGTTTCTCTCCTATATGGATTCTTTTATGCCGATTGAGATGTGAGCTCTGTCTGAAGCTGTCCCCACATTTGGAACATATGTATGGCTTTTCCCCTGTATGTGTCCTCTGATGTTTAATCAGGGCAGCACTCTGGCGGAAGCTCTTCCCACATTCTTGGCATGTATAGGGTTTCTCCCCAGTGTGGATTCTCTGGTGTTTAAAGAGATCAGAACGCTGTTTGAAACTCTTCTCACAGTTATCACATTTATAAGGTCTTTCTTCTCGGAACTGCTTCAGGGCCTCAAAGAGGCCTGGACTATGGAAATTTTCCTCGTTGTCAGTAGATCTGTGAGGTTTCACTACTGGAAGTTTCACTGGATCCAAACTCTGTTTGCACTTGCTGCCACGTTCATCAACATCAATGGACCTCTCTACTGTGAGGTCATGCTGACAAAGAACAAAGTTTGAACTTCTGGCACTATTCCCAAATTCATTATTTTTGGAGTCCCCCCCTTCTGTGTAACCATTTGTGAGATCTGAGATGTTGGTGAGTCCTTGCTCTTCAGGAGAATGTTCAAGTTTCAGTGATGAGGGGTTTCCTGATTGCTTTTCCACCCTCTCATGTGTATCGCCACACTTGGAAAACAGTGGAGCCTTCCCCTGTGACCCTTCTTGTAGCTGCCTCTGTGGCTCTACGTCTAGAATTTCTTGCTTTGGAATCAACTCTTTGTTCTCAGTTCTGATTTCCAAACCTGAAACATTAAAATGACAAATTGTTAACATTTCATCCTGGCAAGAGTGAAATAAGCAAGTACCAGCAAAAACCCCCGCCCCAACCTTTTTAATCTCCATAAAACCACTCCTGAAGTTAAATTGTTTTAAGTTAACCTGTCAGATGTGCTGACATTTTCCTGTGCAAAACCAGTTCCTTTGCTTTTATACTTGTGCCTGTACCCACTAAGCCATCTCTTCTCCCCCGCCCCACTCCACTGTTGTTCGTCACCATACTATGACAGGTAAATTGGGAAGGGGTGTTAAGAGAGGCGGTCTAGCCTTTATCCCATGTCTGAAGGATGGTTTAACAAAAGAAATTCTATTCCTGTGATGAGTTACAGTAAGTAGACATACCAGGAGCCTCCAATGTCTGAAGGCAAGGTTTGTGTGGGAGATAAATCTAGGACTGATTTGAAACTCTGTAAAGGAACCAGATTCTATCCCCTAGTCCAGAATTCTTGCAGTTTACTCTCCAGGAAGGCTGACCCAGATAAATTCTGGATTGGGGACATCAGACACAGCTAAGAATAGGAGACAGGTACCACTATCATATCAGAATGATTACGTGAAAAGTGACACCCTACTTAATTGGTAGAACCTCACTACAATGTCCTCTCCTCAGGCTCAAACTATTTGCTCCAAAAGCTTATATCCTCCAGGCAGAAAGGGCAGTAATTTTTATGGCAGGGATTTCATCGGCTTATTCCCTATTGTATCTCCACTTAGAATAGCACCTGGCTTACTGCAGACACTCAATAAAATATTTGTTGAATAATCTCTCTATGGTAAAACTCACCAACTCAGGCGAAAAGACCTAGAGACACTGACATAAGGGAAGTCCAAAATCTACCATCACCTGATGGCCACCCCTATCCTGGAGATCCCCGGTTCACAAGTCCTACCCTAACAGAGATTCCAGTCAGAATTCTTACGTTTGACTATTAACACGTTGCGTACGGCGGGGTTTAAATCCCTCATACCCCTCTGTTCCGGCAGGTTTTTAAAAGAAACTACTTTAAAATGCACTCTTCTCTTTAAAGCGTAAATGCTTCTATGTCATTTATTATTTTTCTATGGAATTTTTTAGGATTTACTCACGTATGATGTTAGTAATCCCTCCTGGTGTGATACTGCAGAAAGCAGCTTCCTTTGTGCAGTGGGACACGGCAAAAATTGCATATGTACCGAGTTTCACTTCTCACTTTTTTTGATGCGCACACTTTACACACCCGTGTGTGATATTTTTTCTTTCCTCTTCCCACTATGGGCTCCAGATGATGCATGGCCAAATCTCCCAAGAGCCTGGCCGGATTGTCTTCCTTGGGGGCCCGCGGCGTCGGCACTTTCACAGCTGGTTCCCTATCGCCACTCGTCTCACCTCCCTGTCTTGGCCTCTCACTGCTCTCTGCCCAATCTTTTGAAATTCTGAGAAGATATTGTTTGAATCTTATTTTGCTGTCTTGATTCAACGTTTTATAGACCCGAAAGGAATTAAAAAGTGCACAGTTGATCAACCACAGCACAACTTTTTTAGACCACTTCATTGTTTTTCTTAGTATTGTGTAGTATGATAAATACATGTCTGCTCTGTCAACACCCTTCATGCAATCATTGTACTTCACAATACAACTGGGCTTCTTGACCATAAGTCCTGTTCTTTTATTCATTTTCCTTGTATTGCTCATGGTTGCATCATGAATGGTCGTGATCATCCTAACCTCCCGTTTATCTTTCCAATTCAGGAGCAGGACTTGGCCTTTTCGGCAAAAGCTGTATTCCCCTGTTTTCAATTTTTTTGATTCTTTTTTCAAAATCTCCGGAAGACCTCTATTCACTCTAATTGTGCCACATACTCTTGTTTTTGTGGCAAGAAGAGATTCTGCTGTTTTTACACTGTTATAATAATTGTCCTGGTAAACGTGATGCCACTGGCCAAGGCTAGGTTTCAAAACTGATAGGATAGTTTCTTCAAGTTTTTTACCCTCAGCTGCATAAACCTCCAAGTTTGAAATGTAGCCAGATTCACTTTCGCATAACATGCGAACAAGCAGTCCATATTTCACTATCTTTGCTGGGTTGTATGTGCGGAATTTCAGTTTTCCTCTCCAAGGAATCATTGCCTCATGTAGGGATAATTCTTGTTTTGGTTTATAAACTGTCTGAAATTTTTCTACAATATAGTCCAACACTGGTCTGATTTTGAATAGCCTGTCTACTGTTGTGTTTGAATACAAATCGTTGTTGTTGAAATGCCATGCTTTCCATATATATTCAAATCTGTTTCTAGACATCAATTGCCAGAATATAGGTGTTGAAATAAAAGGATCAGTACTCCAATATTCTTTCAATGACGTTTTCCTTACTTGCCCCATGAGGATTATTATAGAGAGGAACTTCTTCAACTCAGGAACAGTAATGTCAGACCATTTTCCAGACTTAGGAGATAATTTGTATTTATCTTTGTTCTGACTGTAGTACCGGTTGGACTCATCGCACATGATTTGGAAAAAGTCATCACCGAGAAAAAGTTCCACGACTTCAGAGATACTATCAAAATGATTAGGCCTGATTTGTACACCAGGTGTACCTTCAAATTTCTCCAAACTAACTTTTATATCTCGTTTTTTCCATGTATTGGAAACTTCACTGTCAATTTCTTCATCGTCACTATTTTCCGAAGACTCACTGTCGCTAATTATGAAAGAATGAATTTTTCTTCTTTTACTCCTAACTGGAAAGTCGCTGTCATTTTCACTCTCACTGCTCTCTTCATTGGCCTCAACAGGTACATCGGATAATTCATCAGCACACAAATCTGCTAAAATTTCATCTTCTCTCATTGTTTGACCTTTAGCTTTCGAAGCCATACCTACACAATCACACAAATAAAATAACTGCAACAAGAAATTTTATAAGCGTAATACCCCCAGTTCGAAAAAGAATATAGGCACAAGTAAAGAATCCAATGTCTTCTTGTGTGAAAACAACCAAGCACCTAACACAGCAAAACTCGAAAACAAAACTCGGGCAGTGAAACCGTATGAGCAAGTGTCTTGAAGGAAACTAAACCCAAACCAAGAATGCCTCTTGTGAGCGCATCTCATATCGTGGGATTACCAAACACGCAGCCGAGTTTGGACGACGAAAGCCAGAGATGCTAGTGTAAGTGCTTTTGGGAGGCCTGAGTTAGTGATAAACCCAAAGACGCTGAGCTTCAAAAGTGTTTATTTATGCGGTCAAATGAATCTGCTCCATTATTAGAAATGAGGGTCTAGAAAACTGAAACCCAGTGGTACATCAGCAAGTGGCGATCCGAGGGAAGAGCTGCTTTTGAATCGTGCAATGGAGAACAATGCAGCTTTGAAAAAAATCCATTCTAACGCGAATGGTAGCATTGTTGCATAGCAATGCATGATATGTTGAACATAGCAATGCATGGTAGCATTGTTGCATAACTATGGCCAATAATATGAAAATAATTCCTTTCAACTTCCTATAAGTTTGCATTGACGAGGTTACAATATCTATTTCATGAGGTATCACCGAAGAGTTAAATAAAATAATTCGGTGTTTTTCCAAAAATAACATAATTCAAAATCGCCTAAGGGATACTAAGGTTCCAAATGTTATAAACAAATCACTACAGTTCTGGAAAACTCTGTTTATTCGTACATCCACTGTTGTGAATGTAACACGTGAAATGACTCATGGGTGAAAAAATGTATCCAATTCAAAATCACTATTTTTTTAGAAAAAAATAATATGAATTCTAAAAAGTGTACATATGATGCAGACTTTATTCATTAACGACATTTGCCCGTTAGATATTAACGAAACACAAATAATTCAATAAAATATGCAAAGTAAAAAGAGTCAACAGTAAAAACGAGAATTCTTGTTATCCGTCCTTAACGCATGGCTCAGAAAAAACGAAGATTCTCGTGATCCGTACGCAACGTGTTAAATACAAACAGAAAGTGAAAGGTTACCAGTAGTTCAAGAAAACCTCTAATAGATACGACAGTGAAACATGTAATGCATGAAATGAGAAAACTTAATAACCGGTAACTAGTATTCTCAGATTAATAAGAGAAGATACTGCATCCAGAAAACAAGGAGGCTATAAGAAAAGGAATATTTAAAGAAAAAAAATTCTTGAAAATGAGAGCAAAAATATTTCAGTTTAAGAGTTGGAAAATAAAGCTAAGGCAATCTCATAGATGAAGAAATGGGAACAGGGTGGGAGGAACCTTACAGGATCAATGAGTTCCAACATCCATCCAACTAAAAGAAATCCCAGAAAGAACACAGTAAAAATGAGATTAAAAATAGATAAATTTAAAAATACTATAAAAAATTCCTCACAACTTAAAGGTATGAGTGTCTATATTATAAGGCCCACCAACTACTCAGAACAATGAATGAAAAAACAACAACACCTCACACTAAGGCATATCCATGGTGAAATTTCATACTAGCAGGATTAATAAAGAAAAACTTCTAAAGGCTTCTATACAGAACAGATTGTACACCAAGGATGAAATATCGCAGTGGAATCAGATTCTCAATAGCAACATCACAAGCTAGCTAGAAAATTCAGTCTTCAAAATTCAAAGGTAGAATCATTTCTAAACCAGAATGCTATATCCAACTACTCTACAATCCAAATGTGAGAGAGGAGTAAAGACATTTCTGACACTCAAAGTTTCAAAAAATTTAGCTCCCATGTATATGGAACACACTGGAAGATGCTCTCCATCAAATCAAGGGGGTTAAACCAAGGAAGAAAATGGTATGAGACCCAGGAAAGAATTCCCAGGGTAACAGTGAAGGAAAGTTCTAGGGTAACAGCTGAGTAACAGGTCTGGAGAAGAAGTCTGTTCACACTGGAGCAGAGGAAGCTTCAGGAGGATCTCTCCAAGGGAATTTGAAGATGATGGCATATCTGATATATGTGAACACTAATGAACAAAAAAGACTGATTTAACTATAATGAGAGAATTATGGACTGCTAAATGTGTGTATGTTGGGGGGATAAAACTCTTGTCTTAGTAGGCAGTCAAGAGATAATAACTGAAATTGGGGGAAAATAGCAGAGTAGGTATCTTATTTAGAAATATAAAACTAAATAACACTGAAAAGAGTTAAAACCATTTTAAAGTTATGTTTGCAAAATTGGAAACAGGATTAAGAAGGGCCTAATATTTCCTAAGACTATTTGAACCATAAAGTAAAAGACTGAAAAAACTGACTATATTAAAAATTTTAATTCTATACAAAAGATGCCATAGTGAAAAGACAAACCACCTGTATAACCAATAAAATAAAGGATTCATATCAAAATTATAAAGGACAGCCACAAAGCAAATTTTAGAAAGATAATGCAGGAAAGAAGGGGAGATAAGGATATAAACAGGCAATTCACAAGAGAGGAAACCAGAATGTCCAAAATATATCTGAAAGATATTTAACTCATAGAAATCAGGGTAAGGCAAGTTAAAACCACCAAATACCATTCATTCATTAATCTAAATAGTATTTACCCAGCACCCATCCTGTGCCAGGCACTATTCTAGGCACAGAGAATATATTAATGACCAAACAGTCAAAAATCTTTCCTCTTGTGGAGTTCACATTCTAGATGGGGTGGTCAGACAATAAATAAACAAAACATTAGACAGATTATTTGAGGTAATAAATGCTATGGCCCAAGTCAAGCCAGGCAGAGGATCAGTCAGCAGCGTGGGAGGAGATAGTGGCAGGCAACCTGCAGCGCTAAACATGACGGTCAAGTCAGACCTCACTGAAAGGTGAAATCGGAGCAAAAACCTGAAACAAGTCAGGGAGTTTGCTTATAGTTTGTGGAACTCTGGAAGAACATTCCAGGCAGAGGGAACAATTAGAGCAAAGACTATGAAGCGGGTTGCCAGCCATGGTCAAGGAGTAGCAAGGTCAGTGGAGCTGGAGCAGAGTGAGTGAAGGGAGCAGGAGATGGGTCGGTGTGGTAACGGCCAGTCACACTGGGCATCACAGGCATTTACTCAGAGTGAAATGAGGAGGGTTGCAGATTCTGAGCGGAGGTGGGACGCAACCTAACATTTCAAAAGGAATACTTGGACTACTGTGTTAACACATCATGCCATCAGCTGCACACCAAATGTTGACAAAGATGTAGAGAAAGAAGAAACCTTGTATACTGCCGGTATCCTTTTGGACAGCAAGATGAGCAAACACCCCTAAGTACCTTCTCTTCAGAAACTCCTACCGTGTTTCCCTGAAAATAAGACCGGGTCTGATACTAAGTTGTGCTCCAAAAGATGCATTAGGGCATATGTTCAGGGGATGTCATCCTGAAAAATCATGCTAGGGCTTATTTTCTGGTTAGGTCTTATTTTTGGGGAAACACAATACATATGATCACAGGGAGAAAGATACAAGAATGTCCAGTGTGATACTGTTTGTGGTGGTGAAACACTAGAAGCCTTAGTGTCCATTTATAGGAGAATGGATAAATGAATCTTGAAATATACACAATGAAATATATAGGTGTTAAAATGAATAAACATCAACATGAATAAATCTCAAAAATGTAATGTTGAGAAAAAGGCAAGGTGCAAAAGAATCATACAGTAATATAATTTATATACCGTAAAAATAGTGTATACACATTCACAGGTTTTTACATTTACATGTTTATATATGTATATGTAGAGAGAAAGAATGTGTGTGTATGTGGTTACATAAATATATAAAAAGAATGTAAAGCAAACATGGAAATAATAAATACAACAGGATGTTGGTTACCTCTGGAAAAGGAGCGTAGGGAACCGCTTTCAGGAAGGGTTGCACAATAGCTATAACATATTATTTTGAAAAAAAAAAATGAAGCCAATATGGCCACTACTAAAATTTGATAAACCTGGGTGGTAGATACACAGGTGCCCATTATGTTTTTTAATACTGTATGTATTTTATTAAAAAATGAACCAAAAATAAGCTGAATCTATCACCTAACAGTATAAAACAAAAAAATCTTCCTTGGGTCACAAAAGAGACTCTAGGTCTCTCCACTTATGTCTGTGAATGGCACTGGCTCAGGGAACGGACTGAAGCAAGCCCTTCCGACATAACATCGGTAGAGACAAGCAAAGTCACAGCACTTACCTGGCGGGACTGTGTTCCCATAATCCTTCAGTGTGCTCTCCCTGTAGAAGTCCCTCTGCACTGCGTCCAGATGCTCCCAGTCCTCCCAGGTGAGAGACACAGCCGCATCCTTGACTTTCACCAAACCCTAAAACAACAGGAGATCTCTCAGCACCTGCTGTCCCAGGACAGCCTTTCCACGAGTCTCAGGATGAGGCTAGACTCCAGAGAAGGGTCAGCCAGCACCGAGGAGGAAGCACTGAGAATGAAGTAACCACCATGGCTGTTGAGTCATGTACTGATCAGTGAATCATGTACTGATGGGGAGTTTCTAAGTGACTAATGAGAGAGGCTGCCATTCTCTTGCAATCCCAAAAAGCCTTTCTGTGGACCATCTACACATTTGAGGTTAAGAGTGAAATATATATTCACTGGAGTTATAGCCCTGTGATTTATCAAAATGGAAATCTGGTATAGATGAAAAATGTACAGATGACTAGAAAGTCCCAAGTTCCAATGCTGGCCCTGAAACAGTTTCCTCATGTGTGAGATAGATACAAATATATACGTTAAGAAGATGAAGGTACCTCACCAACAACTCCT
This sequence comes from Rhinolophus sinicus, assembly GCF_057876585.1. Taxonomy (NCBI): domain Eukaryota; kingdom Metazoa; phylum Chordata; class Mammalia; order Chiroptera; family Rhinolophidae; genus Rhinolophus; species Rhinolophus sinicus. Next base: position 89,725,986 of record NC_142503.1, read on the forward strand.
CAGTGTAATTTCCTTTCCCTTCCTTGACCATTGCACAGTACGATATAATCCAACAAGATAACGTTTTCAGATGGCTTATTTAAATATAAGTTGACCATTCTGAGACGGTAAAGCCATAGTTCTTATAAAGGGAAGGTTTTAAAACTGATGCAGGGAGTTGGCTGTCTTGGTTTCACTAATGACTCACAAACTGACTCCAAGGATCTCTCACTCAGTGACAAGGAAGGGGAATATATTTTGTTTTTTTTCCTGCTATGTCTTGTTATATTTTATATTGTTTTGACATCTTAAAACAAAAACAAAACCACCTTTCTGGCTGTGGAGAGTGCCCTTCCTGGGGCCAGCCAGTTCTTAGAGAGAGCAAAGGGCTCAGCTGGGATTGGTTTAATCCAGAGCCGTACCGTCTCCATCTGGCCCATACACTCCAGGAGGCAACATTCCCCCACTTTACTCATCCCAAGGCCAGGTACCAGGCAACTAGGGACCACTGCTATAATTTACAGCCCACTGAAATTAAACTAGCAGATCCTACTGTTCCCTCCGCCCTGCCCTGCCTTTCTGTCAGAAACCCCAACACAGGCTCTGGCCTAAGCTTTCCCCTAGCTCCTGTCACCTGCTTGACCGCCCTGGTGTCTTTTCCATGACGTCGTATGGCATGCAGAGCCTCCTGTCTCTTGGACCTGTGTGTGATAATTTCCCCCGAGCCTCTCCTCTGTCTCTGTGTAAAGGAAAACCACACTCCTGTGTGTCTTCTCTCCTTTCAATACTCTGAATACTTCACTACAACACTACGTCACTTCTAACACCAGATGTGTGTGTGTTTCCACACGTCAAACAATTCTGCAACACCAGCTGGGTTTCACGCCGTTTAGCTTAATTCTGATACTGCCTACCTGGAGATGGGCTCAGGTCCCAGATTAAGGACTCAGTCCTACAAGACTGCCCCCTCCCCAACTTCAGGCACCAACTGCAAGGCCATGACCTGTTTCTGACCAACCAGCTGTAGATGAGAGGTTTCCACAACCCCCTCTTCGGGTTCAATTAATTTGCTAGAGCGGCTCCAGAACTCAGGAAAGCAGATTACTTACTAGATTATCAGTTTATCATAAAAGGATATGACTCAGAAAAAGGGAGATGGAAGAGATGCATCGGGCAAGGTCTGCGAGGGTCCTGAGCTCAAAAGCTTTGCTTCCCTTGAGTTGGGGTGCATCGCTCTCCCGCTAAGTGGATGCATCTACCAACCTGGAAGCTCCCCGAACCCCATACTACTGGGATTTTTATCGAGGCTTCATCATGTATGTATGATCAATTATTCACGCCACTTCCAGCCCCTCTCCCCTATCAATTGTGGGAGAAGGGAGTCGCCAAACCGTTAAAGAGTAAAAAGGTTCCTCACATTCAGTGTGGTAGGGAATTACCGTTCTAGCCTCCTGACATCTTTCTTTCCCAAGTAATCTAGTTAGACAAAAGGGGTGTCTGACAATGGGTAGACAATACTCCTGTGTAGGTTTTGTGCTGAGAGGTCATAACTTAAGGATCATTTCCTGGTTGGATTTGTCACCGTTTCCCAAGTAAAGTTTCACGCACATCCTAAAGTTTACACAAAATGTAATGAGGGAAAACTTCTGAAATTCGTAGCATTCATACAGCTCCATTCCCCACACTCCCATCACCAGCACGCCTCACCTGGGGTGAGGTCGCACCCAGCGCTCTCTGAAACGCCCGCACTACCGCTGCAGCCTCCTCCGCGCTGTCGGGGCAGTGCTTCCGCACGCAGGCCTGGAGCTCGGCGGGCAGGATGGTGAGGAACTGCTCCAGCACCAAGAGCTCCAGGATCTGCTCCTTCGAGTGCATCTCAGGCCTCAGCCACCGGCGACAAAGTTCCCTGAGCCGGCTAAGCGCCTCTTCGGGTCCCGCCACTTCCTGGTAACAGAACTGCCTAAAATGTTGTCGACAAGTTTCGGAATCGTGACAGTCCCCTGGTGTGTCGGACTCCCGACCTCCGGCTGAGTCTTCCTCCACTTTAACTATCAAAAGTCCATCACGCAGGGGCGGCGCGGCGACCCTGGCCCCCCCAGCCACCCTCCAGGCCCCCGCCTCAGCGTCGCTGCCTTGACTTGCGGTGAAGAGCGAACTCATCTTTGGACCCTGTCGACTTTCCCCGAGTTTTGCCTTCAGGTGAGAAGAGAGCAAACCCTGCAAAAACCCAAGAAACTCATGGGCTCTCCCCAAACAGCGGCTCCCTCTGGGACTCCTCCTATCCACAGCTGGGCCACTTACGACCTGCCTCGTCTGGTGACAAAAAAAGCTAGTATACCAGACAGGAAGTGCGTCACCGAGTCACTGCGGTGCTCACGCTGGCGGGCATTTCCGGGGCCTCTCTAGGCGCCAGGGAGGAGTGAGATGCATCTCCGTGGTTATCCTTTCCCCGCTCCTTCCAAGGATTCTCTACTTCTTTCCAGGGATTCTCTAGGCGTGTACCTTGCTTTGTAGGGCTTGCAATCCTTCTGGTTACAGAACTAAAGGATACTCTTCTTTTAAAACTTGAATATCATTCTTTTTTTTAAAAAAGATTTTTATTAAAATAAAGCTAACGTACAATATTATGTTTCAGGTGTACGACATAGTTATTCAACATTTATATACCTAAAGAAGTGATCACTGTGGTAAGTCCAGCAACCATCTGACACTGTACCACTCTATCACAATATTATTAACTATATTCCCCATGCTGTATATTACATCCCCATGACTTGTTTTATACCTGGACATTTGAAACTTATTCCCTTCCACCTCCCCCAATCTTAATTTTTTCAATTACAGTTGATATGTAATCTTTTATATTAACTTCAGGTGTACAGCATAATGGTTAGACATTTATATAAGAACTGATCCCCCTGACGAGTCTAGTACCCACCTGGCACGACACATAGTTGTTACCATATCATTGACTATATTACCTGTGCTTTACTTTACATCCCCATGACTATTTTGTAACTACCAATTTGTACTTCTTAATTCCTTCACCTCTTCACCCTTTCCTTCAACCTTCCTCTCATCTATCCCCCTGATAAATCTAGTACCCATCTGTCATACATAGTTATTACAATATTATGGACTATGTATATTCCTTATGTTATACTTACATTCCCATGACTACTTTGTAACAACCAATTTGTACATCTTAATCCCTTCCCCCTTTTCAACCACCTGCCCAACCCCCATTCCATTTGGCATCATCAAAATGTTCTCGTATCTATGAGTGTGTTTCTGTTTTCTTTGTTTGTTATTTTATTCTTTAGATTCCATATATATGCAAAATCACATTGCATCTGTCTCTAGCTTTCTGACATACTCCACTCAGCACAACACCCTCCAGGTCCAACCATGCCGCCACAGATGGCAAGAACTCATTCCTTTCCATGGCTGAACAATAGTCCATTGTATATATGTACCACCTCCTTTTTATCTATTCTTCCATTGAGAGACACCCAGGCTGCCTCCATATTTTGGCCATTGTAAACAACACTGCAATGAACATGTGGATGCACACGGTCCCCTTGAAGTAGAGTTTTGGATTTCTTCAGAAAAATGCCCAGAAGTGGGATTACTGGGTCCTTCTTTGTCTCTTGTTATAGACTCTGTTTTGAAGTCTATTTTGCTGATATAAGTATTGCTACCTCAGCTTTTTTTTTTACTCATTTCCATTTTCATGAAACATCTTTTTCCATCCCTTTACTTTCAGTCTGTGTACGTCTTTCTAATTGAAGTGAGTCTCTTGTAGGCAGCATATGTAAGGGTTTTGTTTTGTTTTCTTTTGTGTGTGTGTAATATGACCTATTTCATGTTTATTAAGCTTTCTCCTTTTTATTATTAGTTTCAGGTGTACAAAATAATGTAATAGTTAGATATTTATATCCCTTACAGTGATAACTCCGCTCCCCCAATCTACTACCCCTCTGACATCATATATACCTGTTACAGTTCCACTGATTCTATTCCTTATGCTGTATTCCACATCCTGTGTATATATATATATATATATATATATATATATATATATATATATATATATATATATATAATTACAATTGACATTCATTATTATTCAGCTTTAGGTGTACAGTGCAGTGCTCAGGTACCTGCACCATCCCTGAGGTGGTATCCCTAATGAGACAAGTGTCCATTAAATCCCCTACAAATCTTTCCAACATTATTGATTATATTCCCCAAACTGTCTTTCATATCCCCATGGCAATCTTGTGGTTACCAATTTGTGCTTTCTAATCTCCTCACCTTCTCCTGCATCCCCACCCCCTCCCACCGAGCAACCCTCAGTTGTTTTCTATATCTCTGAGACTGTTTCTAATTAGTTTGTTCATTTATTCTATTCTTTAGATTCCACATATAAGTGAGATCATATGGTATTTGTCTTTCTCCATCTGACTTACTTCACTTAGCATAATGTTCTTGAGGTTCATCCATATCTTTGTAAATGGTAAGATTTCATTCTTCTTTATGGCCGAGTAATACTCCATTGTATAAATGTACCACAGTTTCTTAATCCAGTCGTCTACCGATGGGCGTTTCGGTTGTTTCCATGTCTTGGTTGTTGTGTATAGTGCTGCAATAAACATAGGGGTGCATAAATTTTTTAGAATTGGTGTCTTGGATTTCTCTGGATAGATATCTAAGAGTGGAATTGCTGGGTCATAAGGTACTTCCATTTCCAGTTTTTTGAGATACCACCATACTGTTTTCCATAGTGGCTGCACCAATCTGCAATCCCACCAACAGTGCATGAGTGTTCCCTTTTCTCCATATCCTCGCCAGCACTTGTTGTTTGTTGATTTATTGATGGTAGCCATTCTGACTGGGGTGAGGAGGTATCTCATTGTGGTTTTTATTTGCATTTCTCTAATTATTAGTGAGTTTGAGGATTTTTTTCATGTCTGTTAGCCATCTGTATGTCCTCTTTAGAAAAATGTCTCTTCTGTGCTCTGCCCATTTTTAATTGGGTTGTTTGTTTTTTTGGTGTTGAGTTGAATGAGTTTTTTTTATAAATTTTGGATATTAACCCCTTATCAGATGTACCATTGACAAATATCTTCTCCCATTCAGTGGGATGCCTTTTTGTTTTATTGATGGTTTCCTTTGCTGTGAAAAAACTTTTTAGTTTGATGTAATCCCATATATTTTTTTCTCTTACTTCCCTTGCCTAAGTGGCTATATCAGTAAAAATATTACTAAGGGTAATTTCTGCAAATTTTCTTCCTATATTTTCTTCTAGGAATTTTATGGTTTCAGATCTTACATTTAAGTCTTTAATCCATTTTGAATTTATTATTGTATATGGTGTAAGGAGGTGGTCCAGCTTCATTTTTTTTGCATGTGTCTGTCCAGGTTTCTCAGCAGCATTTATTGAACAGACTGTCTTTACCCCAATGTAAATTCTTGCTTCCATTGTGGTAAATTAAATGACCATATAGGTATGGATTTATTTCTGGGCTCTCTATTCTGTTCCATTGATCTACGTGTCTGTTTTTATGCCAGTACCATGCTGTTTTGATTACTATAGCCTTGTAGTATGATTTGATGTCAGGTACTGTGATACCTCCCACTTTGTTCTTATTTCTCAAGATTGCCATGGCTATTCACGGTCTTTTATGGTTCCATATAAATTTTAGGATTATATATTCTATTTCTGTGAAAAATGTCCTTGGTAGTTTGATAGGAATTATGTTGAATCTGTATATTGCCTAAGGCAGTATGGACATTTTAACTATATTAATTTATATATATATATATATATATATATATATATATATATATATATATATATATATATATAATCATAATGAAATGGCAATAACTACATTTATATCAACAATTAGTTTCAATATAAATGGATTAAGTGCTCCAGTGGCTGATGGATAAGAAAACAAGACCAAAAATAGTTTAAGTAACATGTGGGATAACATCAAGTGCAACAACATGCGTATCATAGGAATACCAGAAGGAGAAGAGAGGGAGCAAGGGATCAAAAACATATTTGAAGTATGATGACCGAAAACTTCCCTAACATGGTGAAGGAAATCAATATACAAGCCCAGGAAGTGCAGAGAGTTCCAACCAAGATGAACCCAAAAAGGCCCACGTCAAGACACATTATAGTTAAAATGGCAAAGGTTAAAGACAAAGAGAGAATCCTAAAAGCAGCAAAAGACAGACAGTGAGTTACTTACATGGGTGCTCCCATAAGACTATCAGCTGACTTTACTACAGAAACTTTGCAGGCCAGAAAGGAGTGGCAGGAGGTATTCAAAGTGATGAAAAAATGATAGCTTTGCTAGATGTTGTAATCTTGGTTGTAGTTCCTTGCTTTTCATCACTTTGAATATTTTGTGCCAATTCCTTTGGCCTGCAAAGTTTCTGTTGAGAAATCAGCTAATAGTCTTATGAGACCTTCCTTGTAGGTAAGTATCTGCTTGTCTCTTGCTGCTTTTAAAATTCTCTCTTTGTCTTTAACCTTTGGCATTTTAATTATGATGTGTCTTGGTGTGGGCTTCTTTGGGTTCATCTTGTTTGGACCCTCTGCACTTCCTGGGTTGGTATGTCTATTTCTTTCACCAGGTTAGGAAAGTTTCCCGTCATTATTTCTTCAAATAGGTTTTCAATTCCTTGCTCTCTTTCTTCTCCTTCTGGTACTCCTATAAAGCAAATGTTGATATGCTGATGTTGTCCCAGAGGACTCTTAAATTATCCTCATTTGTTTGGATTCTTTTTAATTTGTGCTGTTCTGATTGGGTATTTTTTGCTACCTTATCTTCTAATCGCTGATTCAATCCTCTGCTTTATCTAATCTATATTGAGTCCCTCTTATGTTTTCTTCATTTCAGTTGTATTCTCTGTTTCTGGCTCTATTGGCTCTATTTTTATGTTTCTTATCTCTTTGTTGAAGTTCTCACTGAGATCATTGAGCGTCCTTATAACCTGTGTTTTGAACTACGTGTCTGGTAGATTGCTTGTCTCCATTTTGTTTAGTTCTTTTTCTGGAGATTTGTTCTGTTCTTTTGTTTGGGACATGTTTCTTTGTCCCCTCATTTTGGCTGCCTCCCTGTGTTTGTTTCTATGTATTAGGTAGGACTGTGATGTTTCCCAGTCTTAGGAGAGTGGCCTCATGTAGTAGGTGTGCTGTGGGGCCCAGTGGTGCAGTCTTCCTTGTCACCTGAGCCAAGTGCTTCAGGTGTGTGTCCCCTGTGTAGGTTGCGTGTGCCCTCCTGTTGTAGTTGAGGCTTCAGTGCTGTTTGCACATCAGGGGAGGGATTGTCCTTCAGGCTGATTGGTTGTCAGGACTGACTGTGACTACAGTGGAGGAGCTGTTATTTAGGGGCTGACCCTATGGAGCAGGGTTTGCCTTTGCAGGGCTCTGGCTTCTGACCAGTCCTCAGAGGTGGCCAGGTGACATTCCAGCTCAGTTAGAAACTGGCCATCAGGAGTGCCAGCCCCAGGGCCTCCTGGATGGTGTCCCACCACAGGCCAAGTACAGCTACAGCCTGTGCCCTGCCCGAGGTCACCAGGTATGAGCCATAAAGCAATTCGCAGATGGCTGCTGCCCATGCTTGGTTTGGAGGTGCCTTGAGAGGCCAAGTTTTGAACTGATGCTAAGCTGTGAACTGGTGAAGGCTTGGGGCTGCTCAGCAAGACATATGGGACACACTAAAGCCAAATGCTGCTTGTTTCAGTTTTGTAAACCTTTAAGAGGTTTGAGAAAACTCTGCAGCATGAGCCAAGACCGGCCATTTATATGGAAAAGCCACTAAAAGTGGCTTGGGTGTGCCTGAAAGTTGGGTGCGACGGGGTCTCAAGGAATCACTAGGGTAGAGCAAATAGTGTTAGACAGTTTGATGGAGACTCAAATGTGGTGGCCCCCTGCATCTGCATGCCGGGAAGGGGGAGGGATCAACAAAGAAAAATGCATTCTGTCAGCACGTCTTTCTGGGAGAAAGCTGCCCCTATAGTCCTTGCTCTGAAGTCAGACAACTCAGTTCCTCCCTGTATGTCCCTGGCACCTTTTGAGATGCTGCCCCAGTACTGGAGCTCAGAGTGAGTCCATCAGTGAGTAACCTGTGAGGGCGCCCTCTAAAAGGATTGCCTGGGATTCTAGCCCCCCTGTCTCACCCAGCCAGAAGCTCTACTGTTTTACACAGCTAGAAGTTATGGGGACTTCTCTCCCCATCACCGGAACTCTGGGCTGGGAGCCTGGTGTGGGACTGAGACCCCTCACTCCTCCAGGGGGGACCTCCATAGCTGAGATATACCTCCCAATTTTTAATGGCCACATATGTGTGGGATCAACCTGTTCCACACCTCCCCACCTTGTACCAGTCTCGAGATGGCTTCTTCTGTATACACTTAGTTATAGGACTTTGGTTCAGCTAGACTTTATGCTATTCTCATTGATGGTTCTGTAATTTAGTTGTAATTTTAATGTGGTCATGAGAGGAGGCAAGTTCAGCATTTACCTACTCCACCATCTTGGCCAGAAATCTTGAGTGTCATTGTTTAATACATTGTCTGTGAATAAACTTTTATACATCTTGTTTTAGGAAAAGTTAAAGGTCCAACTGTGCAATGAGTGGTAAACAATCATTCATTCATGTGGTATTTGTTTATACAAGAAAGGTTTGGAGTGTATCTTCATGCCAAGGCATAGTATTTTACACAATAGATATAAAACTGGGGAAGACATAGTCCCTTCCTCAAGTTGCTCAATGTCTCCAGGGACAGATACCACTATTACTTCTGAAATCTAAAACGCCATTCCCCACCTTTTCTCCTTTGTCTAAAATGTCATATATACCCAATGTTGCCTCACTGTCTTTGGAATTTTTCAAGCATATGTGAATTCCCTATGCACATGTATTGAAATTTTAATTTCTTCTCTTAATCTGTTAATTTGATTATTAGCCCAGCTGCAAGAAGTTAGAAGGTGGGAAGAAAAGTATTAATTTTTTATTTTCTGCCCCCACGGTGTACAGATACCCACAAGTGACAGGGCTACATGAGGCCTTATCTAATCAGCATCAGCATTTCCTGGGATTTTGTTAGAAATGCAGAATTTCAAGTCTTACTCCAGACCTAATGAATCATAATTTGCATTTTAAAAAGATCCCCAAGTGATTTGTGCACACACTTAATTTTGAGAAGCAGTGATCACATGAACCTTTCTGACAGTAAAAAATGTAGTTAACTGTTCTGTACACGTACATTATGTTTAGCATACATAAGCCATATCCACTATCCTTCATTATTTGTACACACAAATATTTTGTGAGATGACAACGTGAAGCAGAGTTGTATCCCAGGGGAAATTCTAGAAGCAGTAAAGCTCCACCTGTAGGTATCATGGACCCTACATTTGAAACTAAGCTTTAATTCAGTTTGTAACAGGAGTAAATCGCAAATTATAATTTTGGTCATTTTTTAAATTTACCTTCAAAATATTTTATGATGGTTTGATTTTGACCCTTGGACACTATTTTTTTTTTTTTTTTTTTTTTTTTTTTAAATTAAATTTATTGGGGTGACAATTGTTAGTAAAATTACATAGATTTCAGGTGTACAATTCTGTATTACATCATCTATAAATCCCATTGTATGTTCATCACCCAGAGTCAGTTCTTCCATCACCATATATTCGATCCCCCTTACCCTCACCTCCCCCCCCACCCCCCCCACCCCCCTTACCCTCTGGCAACCACTAAACTATTGTCCGTGTCTATGAGTTTCTGTTTCTCATTTGTTTGTCTTGTTCTTTTGTTGTTTTTGGTTTATATACCACATATCAGTGAAATCACATGGTTCTCTGCTTTTTCTGTCTGACTTGTTTCGCTCAGCATTACTCTCTCAAGATCCATCCATGTTGTCACAAATGTTCCTATATCATCTTTTCTCACTGCCGAATAGTATTCCATTGTGTATATGTACCACAACTTCTTTATCCATTCATCTATCGAAGGACATTTTGGTTGTTTCCATGTCTTGGCCACCGTAAACAAAGCTGCAATGAACATTGGAGCACACGTGTCTTTATCTCTAAATGTTTTCAGATTTTTTGGGTAGATACCCAGGAGAGGGATTGCTGGGTCAAACGGCAATTCTATTCGTAATTCTTTGAGGAACCTCCACACTGCCTTCCATAACGGCTGCACCAGTCTGCATTCCCACCAACAGTGTATGAGGGTTCCTTTTTCTCCACAACCTCTCCAACATTTGTTACTATTTGTCTTGTTGATGATAGCCATTCTGACTGGGGTGAGGTGATATCTCATTGTGGTTTTGATTTGCATTTCTCTGATGATTAGTGATGTTGAGCATTTTTTCATATGTTTATTTGCCATTTGTATGTCCTCTTTGGAGAAATGTCTCTTCAAGTCCTCTGCCCATTTATCAATTGGGTTGTTTGCTTTTTTGTTGTTGAGTTGCATGAGTTCCTTGTATATTCTGGATACTAGCCCCTTATCGGAGGCACTGTTAGCAAAAATCTTCTCCCATTCAGTTGGTGGCCTCTTTATTTTGTCAATGGTTTCTTTTGCTGTGCAGAAGCTTTTAAGTTTCATATAGTCCCATTCGTTTATTTTAGCTTTTACTTCCATTGCCTTTGGAGTCAAGTTCATAAAATGCTCTTTGAACCCAAGGTCCATAAGTTTAGTACCTATGTTTTCTTCTATGCAGTTTATTGTGTCAGGTCTTATGCTTAAGTCTTTGATCCATTTTGAATTGACTTTGGTACATGGTGACAAATAGCAGTCCAGTTTCATTCTTTTGCACGTGGCTATCCAATTCTCCCAGCACCATTTATTGAAGAGGCTGTCTTTGCTCCATTGTATGTTTTTAGCTTCTTTGTCAAAAATTATCTGTCCATATTTATGTGGTTTTATTTCTGGGTTCTCAATTCTATTCCATTGGTCTATGTGTCTGTTTTTCTGCCAATACCATGCTGTTTTGATTATTGTGGCCCTGTAGTACAGGCCAAAGTCAGGAAGTGTGATACCTCCATTATAGTTCTTTTTTCTTAAGATTGCTTTGGCTATTCGACCCTTGGACACTATTATATGTGACAGTAACTCTTAATTATAAAATGTTTGAAAATACATAAAATATCAAGGACTTATTTTAGTATCATGGAAATAACTGAACCTTTGGGTCCCATGTACTCAGAAAAGTCAGGCAGGTAATAATCTAGCTAATAATGGAAGATTTCTTTAGTGTTTTTTTTTTCTTGCTTCAAGAAACAATATATAATGAAACTACAATAATAATATTTTAAATGTTTCATATCCATTTATGTTCAACAATGTTCAGAAAAACAAATCACATAATACTATCCATTAATTTAACATTTACATTAAATCATCTGTATTATTTAACAAGTGAAGAATTATCACAGTTATATGTTATAGGTAAATTCATTTTTAAAATTCATTTATTTAAATAAGTAAAATGAATGTCCTGATTTATGAATGCAAAGTCCCAGGCAGGGTCAGAATTCCTTATGATATCTCTATGGACTAAAGTTTAAATTATAAATTAATGATTTATCCAAAAATTGTGCCAAAGCACAGGTAGTCAACCCCTACTTTAGGCTTTAGCAGCTAAGTGGTCATACTACTTTGTTGTGATGTTTTGATGAGACATAAACAGGACATGAAACAAGCCAAGGCAGGTTTTTCAGGATTAATTTTTAGGACAAATCCACTTCTAGACAAATTCACTACTTTCAAGGCTCAGATTTGTCATTCTAGAAATTTGGAGCAATCTGTAATAATTTAATGACATAACTTATCCCATGTTTATATCTGATCTCTCCAAGTGGCTTCAAAGTCCCTGCAGGGCAGAAACTTTGCACAAGTCTACTTATTCATCTGTTTGAGGGCGCTGTCATAATCTGGCAGAAATTCAGAAGTTCTTTTCCCAGTATTGCAGGACAAAGCTTCAAGGATGGGCAAGGAAATTAAAGGTAGAATGCAAATTCATAAATAAGGGAACCCTTTACAGTATAGGCAAACTTAGCTCCAGAAAATATCTACCTATGTAACTAATATGGAATCTAAAAGAGAACGTCAAGTACTATGAGGGCAGTACAAGCATTTTTCATCACATCCTAGCAAGAGAAGCTGTAGGTTCTGTCTGCTCACCAGCTGATTACCAGTCTGTCTCTGGGTTGTGTTATGCACTCTGATAATGATACACTGATTTTCTTAGCGCTATCTCCCTTTCTCCTGTAATGTAACTTTTGCCTTCATCTGTAGTATGTCAAGTGCTTCCATCTGCCCTCACTGATATCACTGAATGGTATATTTCTGTGTTCCCAATGTCATTTTTGGTGCTTTGTACACAGAAGTTAATTGAGAAAGGCTAGTTGCCTCACATTTAAAAAGTAATTGAGGAAGTAATTAAGTGAGAAAAGGAAAATAGGGCAGGATAAATAAGACGGAGCCATGGATAAGATGGGATTACAAATTGCCTATGGTAAGCTCCTATGTACCGGCAAAAGATAGCCCACAATTTGGCTCTGAAAAGTGTCAACATTCAATGCAGGAAAAAAAATCAGTTACATGATTTGCAGTATATCTCGGGGAAAAGCAAACTATTAATAGTAGCTTAGGAGAAATCCAGCTATTCTTGGTACCAAGAGAGAAGAGAAATTTCCCTTGAGGGCCGAGGAAAAGGACACTATGTGACATATGGACAACATCTTAAGATTTCCCAAGTAAATAAGCTTAACGGATTTTAATGCCCCTTTAATGTTAGCTGATGTTAGGTAACAAAGCACAATTCAAAAAAGCTGATTCTGTGAAGGAAGAAAAGAGTGTAGTTTAAGTATTCAGCTCTCTTAAATTCTGGTTTAATATAGGACAAAATTCAAAGTACCTAGAGCAGCACTTTCCAGACCTTTTGCCATGCCATGCAGGCTGATAGTTATGTGAAAAGTCCATTCCCAGATCTACCTGGATTGTCACTCATTTCTCTCCTCTTAAGATAATATATCTTATCGTGGTACATTGCAAAAATGGCCACAAAGGTAAAACAGAAAAGATAAAATACCAGGAATACACTTTGCAGTTTCTCCTGTCAAGAAGTTGAGTACTTCCGCACCTTTTGAATTTGGGCTGGCCTTGTAGCTTGCTTTGACTAACAGAATGTGGCAGAAGTGACTTTTGAGCCTAGGTATCAAGACCCCTTGTAACTTCTCTTTTGCTTTTGGAATCTGCCATCACCAAGTGAGCAAGTCTGAGTGAGCCTGCTGGATGAAGGGAGGCATGTGACTCAGCTGCTTCCTGTCACTCCAGCTGACACAACCAATCCCCAGAACTGCTTAGCTTACCAGCAGCTCACCACAAACAAAAGAAGGAGCCCAGCAGAAGAGCCACCCAGATAAGCACAGACCAAATTGTCAATCCACAGAGTCATAAGCTAAATAACTTTTTGGGTTTTTTTTAAGTCACTAAGTTTGGGGGTGGTTTGTTGTACAACAAAAGCTAATAGATATACTTTTAAAAAGTAAATCAACCGCTTCACAATTTAACAAAAAGACAAAACAATATATGTGCAAACCTATATGAAGAAATATTTAAAACACTCCCAAGGATCCAAAATTAGGCTTTTTTTTCTACAAATGAAAAGACATACCATGTTCTTGGATAGAAAAATCAACTTTGTATGGCTGTTAATTCTCCCTAAATTAATATAAATTAAAAATGACCTCAATACAAATTTCATTCTGGAACAAGAAAAACTGAATCTGAAGTCAATTTGGAAAAAATAAAGAAGCAATAATACTTTGAAAAAGAAACACAATTGTGGGCATTTGCCCTAAGAGATATTAAAACCAATTATTAATCCTCAATAAATTAAAACAACATGGTATTAGCAAATCCATAAACAAATAGACCAATGCAACAGAATAGAAAATCTAGAAACAGACCACAAAACATACACATTTAATGTATGATAAAGGCATAATCACAAACCAATGGGGGGGAAAGTTAGACTTTTTCATAAATGTTGGGACAACTGGGTAGTGATTTGGAAAAAGATAAAGTTGGATCTATACTTCACACTATACACCAAGAAAATTCTGAATGGATCAAAGGACCCAATGTTTCAAAGTGAAACTATGCAAAGTTCTAAATGTAAGGAGTGAAACCATACAAATACTACCATGTTTCCCTAAAAACAAGACCTAGCCGGAACATAAGCTCTAATGCGTCTTTTGGAGCAAAATTAATATAAGACCCGGTATTATATTATATTATAATTATATAAGACCCGGTCTTACATTAAAATAACTTTTGCTCCAAAAGACGCATTAGAGCTGATGGTCCGGCTAGGTCTCATTTTCGGGGAAACACGGTACAATGCACCAAACATACTGAAGTGTCAATTTAAGCCTCTCCAGCTCAAAGTCTCCCTGGAGATAGCAGGGGAGTTTCTGAATTTTTTTCATTCCCATAAGGTAGACCACAGCGCTAGCAGGATAGTCTCAAAACCCATCCTGGATTGAGTGAAAATTCATCCCACACACTAAAAAAATAATTCTCCAGGGGTATCCAAGGATGTGTGCCTTCTGACTCATAGAGTGGAGTCGGTGAGCCTCATTTTGGCGACGCGTGAAAGAGAGGTGATAGTCTTATCCTGTCGAACAGCTTTGTAAACGGATACAAAAATAAGAAATTATTAAGGATGAGATCCCCTTAGCTGACTCCCCTTTCTTCACAGGTATGCAGGGCTACCCCTACTTTCCCCAGTCAGGAGGGCAATGGACTTCCCCACACACCGCCTTTAAGCAAGAGGCGCCCAAGGAAACGCCTCCCTGCCCTCCCGCGTTCGGATAGGCCCGCGAAACTGAGGCTGCATGAAGAGCCATGGCTCTATTGGTTAGCAGGAATGGTCCGCGCGGGACTTCCTGGGATATGTAGTCCCGGGAGCCGCTGGCTCCCGCGATTCGCGAGTCTGAGGACGGAGATTTCGGCCCAGAGAGCTGACTGCGGTGGTAAAGAGGTGGGTGTGTCTGGAGAAAGGGTGCAGGGGTGGTGAGATTCAGGTGAAGAAACCGAAAGGTCCAAAATTGAAGAGAAACGAGTGTTGCGATCTCGCAGAAAGGCACGGACCTACTTCGAATTGGGGCGCAGAATGTTGAGGGTGGGGGAGCGCAAGTTCCACGGCCAATCAAATACTAGCAACTGTTGCCTTAGCAACGGCTCTGGACATTTAAGGCTCTGCACACTGTCCGCACTCTAAGGAAAGGGGAGGAGCCCAGTCTGTTTAAATGGCCTTGGGGTTGGGTGGGGAAGGAAGGTACCTCCGTTTTCTCCGCCGATCTAGTGACGCTGACCCTGCGGTTCGGTGGGCTGGGAACAGCCCAGTTTCGGGAGGTAGGACTGGGATCCCGGGTCGGCGCCCCATCTCCCCGCTGATTGGCCCTCAGCCCCTCCGGGGCGGGGCCTGGGGCGGGCACCTCCCACCCGATACGAGGAGAGGACCTCCGGGGTTCCTAGAGAGGACCCGGAAGTGCTCTCTGGGGTGGGATTTTTGGCTCAACCCGGTTGGACTGTGAAAGCTTGGACTTGCTTACTTCCGGCGAGGAAGTGTTGTGAACTGTGGGGTTCGGTTTTCTCTCGGTTTGTAAGAAGAAACCCGTCTTCTGAACCTTGATTGCGGGAGCTTGGTCTTCCAGGAGAGCTCCCCGAGACTGGGGCCTTGAAGAAAGAAATGGGCTTTGTGTCCAGGCGGTAGTCCTGTCCCTAACCTTGACCGGGCCGGTCTCCGTGTCTACCGGGTCAGGGTCGATTCCAAGGAATCCAGGTCCAGATATGTACTTACAAACCTGCTTCCCCTCGGGACCAATGAAGTCTCCCGTTGGTCTGTCAGGCTCCTGTGGCTTGAAGGACAGGACCAATTTTGACCAGTGTGATGTTTTTGACCCACGTTCTGACTTAAGTTTGGCTTATGGTAGAGAGAAGGAACTACTGCGTCTGGACTAGTTAGTAAGTCTTGTCCTTTTATTTATATGAAATTTAATGTTCTTTACTACTAAAATTGTGTTGGTTGGTCCTGATGTCAGATTTTTATGGCTCTCATTTCCATTTTTTAAAAGTTAGAAATACTCTCTATTAACTATTGTATGGGTGGAGTGACGGCTGCCTTGTAGTCCCTATTTTTAAGTCAATTACTCTGTTGAGTTGCCCTCTTCAGTATAGATGACCTCTTTGTCATCTCTTTGCTAATAATGATTTCCAATACATCAGTAGGTTGTACACTAATGAAAGCGTCCTTCAGAAGATCTTAAAGAGCAGAAAACATTTGATCAGTGTAACACAGCTAACCTGGAGAGACATCCCTCTGGAGTTGGAATGATAATGACAGAATCTGGGGAAGTTACAGACTTGGACCCTCCAGCCGAGACTTCACAAGAGCAAGAAGACCTTATAATAGTAAAGGTGGAAGAAGACTGCACCTGGATGCAGGAGTACAATCCGCCAGTATTTGAGACTTTTTACCAGCGCTTCAAGCATTTCCAGTACCATGAGGCATCAGGCCCCAGGGAGGCGCTCAGCCAGCTCCGGGTGCTCTGCTGTGAGTGGCTGAGGCCGGAGATCCACACCAAGGAGCAGATCCTGGAGCTGCTGGTGCTGGAGCAGTTCCTCACCATCCTGCCTGAAGAGTTCCAGACCTGGGTGAGAGAACATCACCCAGAAAACGGAGAAGAGGCTGTGGCTGTGGTAGAAAATATACAGAGAGAACTAGAGGAACGCCGACAACAGGTGAGTGGAGACAGAGCAATGAGGAAAGAGAGGAAGAAAGTTAGGAGCTGCTGAGCAGGGGTGAGATCTTTAGCGCTCTGGTGCTTCATTCATATTCTTTTGTTCTCCTGGGATTAGGTACACTGTGGAGATTTCCTGCCACTCCAGCAATGAGAAGCAGTATCCAGTGTGTTAACCTGGAGAAGACAATCTGCGATTTTATTTATTTTTAAAATTACTGTATTTATTTTTTGAGTGACATGATACAAAATTCAAAAGGTACATAAGGTTGTAATGAAAAGTAAGTTTCCCTCCCACCCCTAACTCCCCAAGCTGCCTAGTTCTCCTCACCAGAGACAACCGTTGTTACATGATACATGTATATCCTTACAGAGATATTCTCTACTCTCTATATAAGCATATATGTACATGACATGCTTAAGAAAAACAAATGTTTTAAAATCACTGCACATTTCTGCCTCTTGCTTTTTTCTTATATCTTGGTTTGTTCCATGTTAGTGCAGATAGAGCAGCCTCACTCTGAAACTGCATTATATTCCATTGTATGGATGTACCATAATTGAACTCCTGTTGAGGGCTATTTAAGTTGTTCCTTTAGATTATTTCTGAAGTTTTACTATAAACAGCTTTGCTGCAATTAATATCCTTTATGTACATCATTAATTGTAGAATGAATGCTGAGAAGTCCAATTGGCTCAGAGGCCATATGCATTTGTAATTTTGACAGCTGTTGACAGATTGTCCTCCATAGAGGTTATACCAATTTATATTCCAACAGTAATGTATGAGAGAAATTTTTTGCCCACAGCCTGATGACACAATGTTATCTTAACTTTTTGATTATTGCCAATCTGAAAGATGCAGTATTCCATTTTGGTGCGATTTTAATATGCATTTATCTTACATGAGTGAGTTTGACCATAGTACAAGTTTTAAAGGGCTATGCCTATACCTTTTTTTGTGAATTATCTGTTCATATTATTTACCTATTAGAAAAAGTAAGCACTGTGTCTGTCGTCTATGTTGCAAGTGTTGTTTTCCCACGTTGTTGTTTGTCTTTGCTTATGGAGATTTTTGCTTTGCAGGGTTTTAAAATTTCTATGCAGTCAGTTTAAATCTTTCAATTTATGGTTTTTGGGTTTTGTGCTTTACTTAGAAAGGCCTTAACACTACAATATTATAAGAGAGTTTTTTTCATAGTTTCTTCTTCATTTTTTTTTTTTTTTTTTTGTACTTTTAAGTTATTGATCCATCTGGAATTCCTTTTGGTTTACGGTGTTTGATATGGTTACAACTGTATTTTTTTCCAGCTGTCTACCCAGTTGCCCCAGCAACGTGTATAGGAACCCACCATTTTCCTCTCTGAATAAAATGCCATTTTTATTACATACCAAATTTCTGCGTGTGTTTGGGTCCATTTCTGGTCTTTTTATCCTATTTTATTGATCTTATTGTCCATGTATCAGTATTTTAATTATTTCAGCTCTATCAAGGGCTTTGGTATTTGTTAGGGCAACCCTTCCTTCTTCCAAATTATTTTTCAATATTTTCTTTTTTTCTTACGAACTTGAGAATTACTTATTTTGTTTTCACTACCCCAAAAATCCTATTGGTATTTTTGTTTGGATTCCATTAGATCATATGTTAATCTAGAGAGGAACCAAATCTTTATGTTGTTACGTCTTCTTGTACTTTGTTACTCATTTTTAACCTGACCCTCTACGTTCCTCTTGTTGCTAGGCTCATCATCTCTTAAACTTTCATTTTCCTTTCATAGCAAAGAAACAAAACACATGGGATCGTAGGGGTACAAGAGTTTGAAGTTAGAGAATTTCCCTCTTCTTCAGAGCAATTGCACTTCAGTGGAAGGTATCAGTCTCATTCATTATCCTTCACCTCTGGGTAAGGGGTATTTCAACATTTTAGAACAGCCTTAAGCTCCTCAGCTGGTTAGCTCACTCCATGAGGCAAGTGGGCAGTGGAGAGAGTTGCTGATGACCTGCAGCCAGACCCTGCAGCTCTGCGGAATAATCGTCCTGCAGGCGGGGATGTTCGAACCTTTGTCTCGCTTTACAGAAAGTAAAGGTTCATGGTGACATCTAATTATTATAGTTATTCCTTTTTAAAACCTAATTTAGGATTTAATAGATGAACTATTTCCTATTTTTCAATAGTAATAAATATTCAAAAGCATAGGTTAAAACGAAAGCAATTTTTTAATGGAGGATTTACAGCAGATATTACACGTTTACCTCTCTCAGTGTGATATGCAGCCCATCTTTGGAAGGGACAGAGAAAAATCATTTCTTAGTGGTCATGAGGATTTGAGGCCCAGAGAGGGGGTTTCCCAACACAGCACACTTTGTCTTTCTCTCTGCCTACCTTCTGTATCCCCGACATTGTTCCTCAACTTTATCTCCAGACAGTTCGTGTCCCAGGCTTTATCCTTACCCCTCCTCCTTGGTTTCTCTGTCCTAGTCTTAGGGGACATCAACGGCTGCTTTGATTCTTTGGTGCCTACGTGCTTTTTGACATAATTGGCATCATCTTAACTCTTGTTCTGAGTGTGCACACAAGACCATAGATTTCCATGCGAAGTGATATTTGCCACAACTGTTTGCAGCTGCCTCTTAACGTAACTCCTGTACCACATTTTGCCAGTACTAGGACAGTTAAAATCTAGAGTGTTCTGAAACATGAGGGGGGAGGGAGATGACGATTCTATCTTGTTACCTGCTAGGATGCCTCTGTGCTAGTGGCACCTTCCAGAATAGGCAGATTCTAGAGACTGGTTGTGGCAGAGTACTTGTATGTACCCTAGGGTTGAGGAAGAGCCCAGAACAGAAAGATGGAGGATTGCAGCACGTTGGACATGAATTAGCTCCAGTTTTGGTGTTCTGCTAGGGGACCAAGTGTGGCTTCCTGAGTCCTACAATCGACCCTTCCAACCTCCTTTCTCACCTCTCTCCCGCCTTCGCTGAACTTGACTCACACTGATCTTCTTAGGATTCCTTGACTGTGCCAAACACATGCTTTCTGCCTGAGAGTCCTTGCTTATGCAGTTCTGTCTGCCTGCAACACTTCTTACTTTTGTCCTGGCTGGCGTCTTTCATCCTTTAGGTGTTTACTTAGGTGACACTTCCTCAGAAAAGTCTTCGCTGGCCAGCCAATCCTAAGTAGGTCTTATCTATTCTGTCTCATGACACCACTTTCTTCTCCTTTCTCAAATATAACACAGTTTGTAATTATGTATTTGTATGTTGATATGTTTAATGGAAGTCGTCTTCAACTAGACATAAACCATGTTTGTTAAGTCATTGTATAATCAGTGTCTGGCTCATTATAGACTCACATTAAATATTTGGTAAAGGGGTGAATGAAAGAATAATGTGAGTTTATTGGACTCTTTAATAGCCTTCTCAGTAATGTACTGATTGGTGTGGTTGTGGTTGTTAGATTGTGGCATGTCCTGAAGTCCTTTCTCAGAAGATGGTGCCACCAGGAGCCGTGCAAGAGTCCTTCAGTCAGCCGCTCCTGTCTCTGGACCCCCAGCCTGAACAAACGCCACAGAAGCCTGATCATCTGGAGGAAAATGGTGAGGCTCTCTAATTCAGTGAAATAGATGTGGCTAGAGAGTGGGTGCCCTGGCCACGTGGGTAAGCGGTGTCTGTAACAGAGAGACTTCAGGCTGGGCAGCGTCTCTGCCCTCAGCAGTATCTGGAGGCTGGGAAGGGCGGGGACCTAGAATTGAGTCCCTGGTGTTAAAAGAGAGGTCAGCTTATAGGATGTCTAGGAACTGTACCACAGTTCTGTTCAAAAGCTAGAATGCAGATGACAACTATACAGGTACTGTTAAAAGAGCTACAAAATTGTTTTAGAAAAGTATCATATTGTTTTACAAGCGTTCTCAGACTCTACCTCATAGATTTTGTTGTCTTGATGCTTATATAAAGAAAGCTTTCCAGTTCCTAATTGCATTCGTTTCTGGCTACTCATTCACATTGACATCTTATTTCAAGCAGTGCTTCACAATGACCTTTAGAGCATTTGTTCTTTCTCTTTCTCACCTTCCCTCCCTTTATTGTTTTATTAATCTGTATTAGATAACATCATGGAGGGATTATGAACAGCTAAGTGTCTTATTTATGATGCTATATATCCACAAGTGTGTAATCTCTAATCAGAAGCTCTTGTTATCAGATATATTTTAGAATTCCGCATTTTTCAGATTTAGTAAGGCAATATGATTCATATGCCATATATTACACTATCAACAGGATTTGAGGTGGTACTCCATAATCACATACATTAATATTTCGACAGTGACGTATGCATATTTACAGTAAGATTAAATAAAATCTTTGAATAGCTTCATCTATGTTCTGGTCAGGTTTTGTTGTCAAATTAGTTCAATGCCTAACTTAATGAAAGAAACAACCTTTGATATTTAGAACTTTGGGATTTCAGAATTGTGAGTCAGGAATCGTGAACTTGTATTTCCTGTTTGGCCCCAGGCTTTCTTCTAGGTTCCCTTTAGTGGTCAGGTCTTTCACATGACATGTCCCATGGGTCTAATCTTTTCCAGCTTTCCCTTCACTGTGGTGATAATAACAAAAGCAGCAGCAGCAGCAGCAGCTATTAACTCTATGGTACTTACTACGTATGTGTCAGAAATTGCTCTAAGCTTTACTTACAGGAATTCATTAAACCTTCAGTGTATCAGGAAGAGAAGTCTTCACTGTCACCATCTGCCAGTAGGTCCTTTCTGTTTATTTATTTTAATATTTAAGTCATTTTATATGTAATTTACAGAAGAAGAATCAAAAGATAATGAAAACAAATTTTTAAAGAAATTTTAATAAGAATTAAACCTTTGTGTATCAGGTATATTTTGATAATGGAAACAACATAAAAATGAAAGAATACTGCCATACAATACTGTCCTTTTCGCAAAATGGGATGGTCCAGAATCTTGTAAAGTATTATGTGATGAAGTCCTTCATGTTGAATGATTCACTGGATGAGATGGTCATATTCCTTTTATGAAATTAGAAATAAAGTGTTTATCATTGATTCTTGAGTTTGAGAAAATTCATCTAGGATATTATCATTTGTAGACTCATTCTAAGATTCCCCTTATACTTTCAGTTTCATCGTTTTCATTAGAGAGCACACTGTTCCCTGTCTCTCCATCATTTTCTCATTCATCTAATAGTGAAATGTTTTCTGCTGCAAATTTTTTTCTCTTTTCCAACATGGGTGGGAAATGAAAAATTCTGAATTCTCAGCTATGCTCAATGAAAGCTAAAAGCTGGTGTCAACAGTCTTATACCATCTTGAAGATGATGCAAAACTCTGGGCAATGCACTTAATACTTAGGAAATAGTGAAGAATGATGATGTATTTCAATATTGCGTGATCCTAAGTATTTCCTTTCTTTTACCATTTTCTTACTATTTTAGTCTTTTATGCTCTCATTAGGAATAATTAATGAATAATGATAGTAAAAATGAAATAATTCCTAGAATGATGAAATAGAAAAATGTTTCATGATATAGGAAAAATAAAATCACTCAGATCCCAAAATGTATCCTGGATGTGTAAAAGGGTCCAGCAGATCCATGTGGAGATTACAAGATAGAATGAGTTTTACTCTATTTTTTAATAATACTAAAATGAATTTTCTTTTTGTTCTTCAGAAGGCCTGTAAAGGAATATAAGTCATGTAATTCTAGTCTTTAAAAATAGTTAAAACTGTTCAAAGCAGGAACCCAAAACCCCAAATTGTTTACTAGGCCTGGTTGGCAAGCAGAGGGTTAATGCGCACACTAACCCAGTGGAATGAATAGATATTGCTGTTACCCTCATGTTAGAAATTAAGAAGCTGAGGCCTAGAAAGGTTAAGTAATTTGTTCAGGGTCGAAAAGTTAGTATGACAGAGCTTGCATTTTAACCTAAGCAGTCTGGCTCTAAATCTACACTTTTATCCCATTCTGAGCCAGCCTGCCTTTGCTTTACCATCAATCCCTCCCAAGTAGCAGAATCTTATCCTCCTTAAACCATGTCATCTTCCCTCCACGTGCAGAGTCTCATTACATCAGGTTACTCTTTTTGTCTGTTTCTAGGTGCTGCTTCTCTTCTCTGCCTGTTAGCCAGATCCTAGCCAGTTTCTTTATTTTAACAAAATTACTATGGTTTTTTTGTTTGTTTGTTTTTAATACTCTGGGGGAAGCTGTATTCCTCATGCCTTTCTTTGATAGCACTGAGGGCTGGTCTTCTGCCCCTGGGACTCTTGAGCTTGAGAGGGGCTAGTCATTTACTTGAAAGCTAAAGAAACAACAGGTTTCACAGGAACTTCAAAAAATAAGTGGAATTATTTGAAATGTAATTCTTATAATAATCCCAATTACAATTGGAATGTAGTCGGTAATCAAAATTACTGTTTGAGCATAGACTACATTCATCCCTTTCTTCAAGTCGTCTTTTGACTCTTTAGCCACGCTCCTGGTTTCAGACCCTGTCTCTGTTTTTGGCTTTCATCCATAACCATTGTCTCCTCCTTTTTGTGTCGTTGCTCATTACTTCCTGTTCCTTGGACGTAAGCAAGCTATATATGCTGCATACATCTCCAGAACTGGGGAAACCATAGCAAGGTGTAAACCATGGGGTTAAAAGTTAAAACCAAGTGGATTTGTCCAAATTGGGGCACACGTAGACAGTGAGATCAGGGTACACCATGAATCTTGGACAAAGAACAAGCAGAGGTGACAGCAGAGAGTCAGATGGTCACCAGCTCTAGAGAATAGACCCTCCAGGCATTGCACATTATTCACTCTGCCTGCAAAGCACTCTTATCCTTACCTCACCCACCCATACTTCCTGTAGGAAGGCTTTCCTGATGCTCCCACCTCCCGCTCTCCACGCAGGTGTCCCTGCCTCTGTGTTCCTATGGGAACTAGAGTTAACTTCAAGTATAGTATTCTTTACCCTATTCTGGAAGTAAGTAAGGCTTATGTGTCTGTCCTCCCCATTAGACAGTGAAGTTTTGGGAGGCAAGAATTGCTTTATCTGCCTATTCCTATAACACACAGAGTAGACTTAATAATACATACTGATTGGCTGACTATAAAACAACCACAGTAATTCCTTAAAGGGAGAGAATGTGGGCTAAGGCCTTGCTAATCAAAGTGTGGTTCAAGGAGCAGCACTACCAATAGCACCCGGGAGCTTGTTAGAAGTGCAAAATATGGGGGCCACCCCAGACTTATTGAGCCACAATCTGCCCTGTACCAAGGCCCCCAGGTGAATTGTTTACACATTAAAGCTTGAGAAGCTCTGGGTTCTGGGCAGGGCTTCAGCTCCATGGACGCTGTGGGACTTGGGTTATTCTTTGAGATGACTAGGTTCAATCTGGCAGAGTAGAGTGCATCCTTATAGGGCGATGGCACAATCTGAAGTCAGCAGCAGGGATTCGCCTGACCAAAATAGGGAGTCCAGTGTTTTGGGGAGAAGGGTGAGTATAGGGTAGGTGGGGGAGGGACTGGAATGTTGAGAGTCTTGAGAGCCAAGCAGAAGAATTTGGCCTTGATATATCAGGGTTCCATTGTGGATTCTTAAGCAAAAGCGGAACATGATGGCAACCGGAACTGGGCAAAGATATTCTCACTGACACCTCTTTTTCTCCCCCCTCAGCCCTTCCTGCTCTCCAAGTTTCTCCCCTTCCCCTGAAGGACAGCCAGGAGCTGACAGCCTCACTTCTCTCAGCTGGGTCCCAGGTGAGCTGGCGTCCCTGTGCCTGCTATGAGGACCCATGTCTATTCTTGGACAAGTAGCTGCCTTAATCCTGAATCTTTATCAGGAGTTCTGTCTCTCTAATTGGAGACCAGGCCCATCTTGGGTTCATACTTCAGTAACTTTTTCGTTCTACCCAGTACTCCCCTAACCTCTTTGAAGAGTAGTCCCTCCCTCTACTTCTTTCCTTAACGCTCACAGTTCTTCCCCTCACTCCAAATTTGAACATAGGGAATGGGAATTTAGTGGAGGTCTCGTGTTTCAGAAGTTGGTGAAAATTGAAGATGTGGCTGATATGGCTGTTTCCTTCATCCTGGAGGAATGGGGACATTTGGACCAGTCCCAGAAGTCCCTCTATAGGGATGACAGGAAGGAGAATTATGAGAGTGTTACTTCCATGGGTAAGACTTGTTTCGTCTGCATGGATTAGGACATCTTAATTTTGTTTTAAAGAATATTTCTAGTACATCTTATAAAAGCATGTATGTTTTCATTGTTATGACTTTGCTTATTTTTTTCTGTGAAAGAGTAAATCTACGTGTTTTTTTTTTCCATTCAGCTTATTCTGATTCTTTCCATCATAATAAGGGTATGACTAAAGACTGATAATACTTGGGGGATAGTATCTGTGTGCCAGCAAATTCTATCTTTTTACTGCTTTAAAGTAAAAGAGCGTAAAACTAACAAGTTTGAATTTTAACAGATCTGTAGTAGTTATTGTATTCTATTCCTTGACAAATTGAATAATTCTTAACTGAGTAATTCTCATGTGTGAAAGCATCTCAGACTTTGCTGAATAACTGTTTATTATAGTTATCATTACAACATCTCAATAGCATTCATTCTTTTCTTTCTAATGCATGGATGGCTAGTTGTTCACTCTGTTACCATTCTTAGATCACTGGTACCTATTTTTTGATGTTTGCCCTGTTGGCATCTACACTTTACATGTCGTATCCCTTCTTGAATTTTGCCCCCCCAAATGAGATTTTTGCACCTATTTCTAACTAAGTTATGAACCTGGAAACTAATATTTGATTGTGCTGTCTGGATCAATTATAAAAATTTCAGCACTATAGCAAAATTTTGCAGCTTATAGCTTTTAGCTTCTTTTGAATGAATTCTTTTAGAAGAACCACTATATGTCAGGCACATTGGTAGACTTTAGATGAAATACTTGATAATGCCAGATTTCTTTTGAAAAGCATTATACCAGTTTATGTTATCTAAGGGATTTTATTCATTCACAGGCTTTTATTTAAAAGTATAAAACTGACTCTTGCTCTTTTAAAGTTTCCATTTCTTTTGTTACTATTTATATCTGTATATATTTGTATTCCTTTTCATTGATTTATTTGTACATGCCCCCTGGTTATTTATCTATTGAGATCTAGTGGTCTTTCAAGGAATTATTTATGTCGTGTATTTAATGCAATATTTTTCATTCTCTTTTTAAATTAAATTCAAAAACCTCACTTGTCTAATTTGAGTCTATTAGTATTGTTTTCTTTTTCTATTACTTTACAGGTATTTGATGGGTTTCAGAGTTGGAGGTTATTGGCACAGTTCTTTTGTATACCATTGTCCAAGCAGTTTTAAATTCTTGCTTTCTGATTTTTTTCTTTTCATTATCTATTATTACTCTTACACTCAGTATACTCTTCTACATTAAGAACATGTTCAGTGGTTTCTGCCTTTTTCATTTCTATGGGAAGAAAATAATCAAATGAATCTTGGAAATGAATCTTGGAAACAGCTGTTTCCATGGAGTGGCTTGAGATGTTTGGGAACGAGACACAGTTCATTGAAGATTGCAAAGGAGAGGAATTTGAGAAAGTTCTTATAGATAAACTTTCAGGAACTTTGTCTACGCAGGGGAAGAGAGAGAGGGCTGGTCACTGAAAGAATGCAAGGATTAGATGGATGGATTATTTTTGTGTGTTATTTTATTTTTAATAGAAATTTTAAGCATACTTAAATGCCACTGGAAAAGACCTAGTAAAGAGTGAGTTTGAAATGTTGGGGCAAGGAAGAATGTATAATTGATGTAGGGAGGTCCCTGGAAAATCGATGGCAGGGTGAGATCCAGGGTGCAGGAGGAAGGATTGACTTTGGCTAGGAGAGAGACAGTTTTTCCACTGTGAGACGAAGGGAGGGGGAAAGAATAAGGCTGCTAGCAAGTTTATAGTTGTGGTTATAAGATATTCAACGAGTTCTTGACTGGATAACTTTGACCTTCCTGAAATAGAAGACACAGTCACCTGTTGAGAGTGAGCAGGTGATGGAATAGGTGGTGCAGTAGAGGTAAATGTAGTGGAGAACTTTGATTTTAAAAAGGTCATGCCTGCACCTAGTAAAAAAAAAAAAAAAAAAAAAAAAAAAATATATATATATATATATATATATATATATATATATATATATCAATGTGTGTATATATATATTTAAATAGTATAAATGAGTATAACATGAAAAGTGAGTCACCTCCCCCCGATCTCCTAGTCCCTCACCAAGGCAGTGACTATTGCTAATTTTTTTATTGTATCTAGACATATTCTGTGTATATACAAGTTTGTGCAAAATGATAGTGTACCATACATATTCTGTTTTTTTAAAATATGTTTTTATTGGGGAATATTGGGGAACTGTGTGTTTCTCCTGGGCCCATCAGCTCTAAGTCGTCTTTCAATCTAGTTGTGGAGGGTGCAGCTCAGGTCCAAACCAGTTGCCATTTTCAGTCTTTAGTTGCGGGAGGCACAGCCCACCATCCGATGCGGGAATTGAACCAGCAACCTGTTGTTGAGAGCTCACACTCTAACCAACTGAGCCATTGGGCCACCCTTCAGGAAGCTCAGTGGCAGCTCGTTGTTTTCAATCTAGTTGTAGAGGGCGCAGCTCACTGGCCCATGTAGGAATCCAATCGGCAACCTTGTCATTCAGAGCTTGCGCTCTAACCAGCTGAGCCATCCAGCCGCCCCCATACTATTCAATTTTTAAATACAGTGATGTATCTTGGAGATCATAATGGAGACCTTTTGATGTAGTTTCTGAGAAAAATGAGTAGGGAAACTAGCCAACCTTAGAAACATAGGATTCTAGACAAGGCACCAGTTAGGTTGAAGAGCATGAGTTTATAAAGCACCAAATCTGCCTAGTTGGGTGTTTTTGTAAACCATTGCCCCCCATCACACACACACATTGCATCACTCAGCAGCCAGGCATAGCATTGAGCTGTGAGTTCAGCTGAGCTATTGAGTTATCTGACAAATATACAGATAAACCAGGAGAATCAACAGAAAGCTTGTCATATATGTGGAGAAGAGATGGAGGAAGAGGAAAAAAGCAAATTTGTAAACTGATTGGTATAACAACCTGTATAATCACCTTCTCTGGAAAAGGACAATTGTTAATTGCCTCAAAGAGGTGCATTGGGCTAATCTGATTTTTTTCATATTCACCCCCAGAAAAAGAAAGACATGAGCTTGTTTGACTTGTTGAATGGGACAGAATTCTAAGAAGAATAAAATGTGTGAGCATGCGTAGATGTGAATGAAAGAGAAAATGAAATATTACAATAGTCGAGATTACCTGCCTAGTTGAATGCGGGAGGAAAAGACATGTAAGAAGTCTGGTTTTGTGATAGAGCTTTTTTGTTTGTTTACATGTTTGTTTCTATTAAAACTTCTATTTAGGAAGATAATTAAGTAAAAATGGTTAGAAGATAAATTAAAATTAAAGTTGTCTTCATGGTACAAGAATTATAACTTCTCCCTCTGTCAAAAAAAGATAATAATACTATCTACCTCAAAGGGTCATTTTAATGATTAAATGCCATAAAATTGTAAAACACTTAAAGGCATAGTGCCTGGTCCATAGTATGTGTTCAGCAAATGTTAGCTTTTATTACCATTATTATGTGATATTTGAAAACAGCTTTTATTTTTACAAAAAAAATTGTTAGAAAATTCTCAGTAGGCCATGACCTATCTCTCTAGCATTTAAACATTAATATTCCCTATTTTTTTGTTAACTACTGAAGATTTGTCTTTGCAAACCATTTTAAATGTTAGTGTTTTGAGTGAAATATATGTTGCTGATTCAGTTACACAGGAAACTGATTGTAGTCTCTTAAACATCTGTATTCATCAATGACTATTGAGTATTAAGCTAGCTCTTGACAGTAGTAGGTCTTCTCTGCGTGTAGAAAGAATGCCTTTTTCCCTTTAGACTAATTCATACCAAACTAAGATTCTTTGGGGATTGAAAAAGCTAGAAAGATCCCTTTTCTTCCCCAAGCTATGACTAAACAGGAAGAGGAAGGTGAACACTGGGTTAGCTGTGTAACCTGATGTCAGATTTAATTAAGACTAGCTAATATTGCTCAGATATTCACAAACAGGTACTGTATGTAAGAAGCATACCAAGAGGATGTCATCTTCATTAAATAGAATGACCACTCTCCCAGTCTCATCTCTGAGCCATTCTTGCCAGCTCTTTCTTTTTTAGCCTGTCTCAGTCTCCTGCTTAAATATTCTTTATCCCATCCCTGTATTGTAAAGTCATTTTGTAAAGTCACGCACTCATGTTGGTTTCATATAGTGATTCTGTATCCCTTAGGCCTTTTTTTTTCTTTTAATGCAGGAAATAGCTAAATTTTCCTCCTGTTGTTTCAGATTATGAGTCCAGAAATGACAATGTGGAACTCATAGTAAAGCACATTTCTGATGAAGCTGAATCGCACTGGATGACATCAGGAAGCTCTGAAAGAAATGTTCCCCAGAGTCAAGAGTTTGGAGAAGTTAGTGACCTTCACAGCATGGTAGAAAGGTGGCAGGTAAGCCCCACTGTGGGCAAGTCAAGGCAGAACCCTTCCCAGAAAAGAGATTTTGGTGCCATCACAGACATTAACCATAAGCAAAACACAAATGCCGAGAGAGGTCACAAATGTAATGATTGTGGTAAATTTTTCCTTCAAGCCTCAAACTTCATTCAACATCGGCGAATCCACACTGGGGAAAAACCATTTAAGTGTGGTGAATGTGGGAAAAGCTATAATCAGCGTGTACACCTTACTCAGCATCAGCGAGTCCACACCGGTGAGAAACCCTACAAATGTCAGGTGTGTGGAAAAGCCTTCCGTGTGAGCTCCCACCTCGTCCAGCACCACAGTGTACACAGTGGAGAGAGACCTTATGGATGTACCGAATGCGGGAAGAACTTCGGTCGGCACTCCCATCTGATTGAGCACCTGAAGCGCCACTTTCGAGAAAAATCCCAAAGATGTACGTGTGAGGACTTTGTATCGGAGAATAAATGGAGGCAAACATTATTTGATTAGCTTAGAATGATAGCACTGATGGATTGTGATGCTGGGAGCAGTAGGATGGAGCAAAGATTACAGTCTATTTTATTATTATTTATTCTTTAATTGTCAAATTAGTAGGCAAAACCCTATGCCCTCCCCCCATCTTCACAACTTCCCTTTCCCCAGAGGTACTTGTTTTCAGCTCTATTTCTTCTGGTAATTCCATATTTTATTTTTTATGATTATTATTTTTTAATTAGTTTCAGGTGTACAAACCAACATAATAGACATTTAAACCCCTCATAAAGTGATAACTCCCCTTCCCCAAGCTACTGTCTCTCTGACGTCTTATATAGCTGTTGCAATACCATTGACTATCTTCCCTATGTTGTACTCCACATCCTGTGACTATATATACCTGTATATTTAATTATAGTTGACATTCAATATTCTTCTTCTTCAGCTTCAGGTGTGTAGTGCATTGGACACAGTCTATGAAGTTATCCCCTGATAAGTCCAGTGCCCATATGGCATCTTACATGATCTTTACAACATTGTTGATTATATTCCTCATACTGTATTAACTA
The DNA here is from genome assembly GCF_057876585.1 of Rhinolophus sinicus. Taxonomy (NCBI): domain Eukaryota; kingdom Metazoa; phylum Chordata; class Mammalia; order Chiroptera; family Rhinolophidae; genus Rhinolophus; species Rhinolophus sinicus. The sequence continues at coordinate 89,756,498 of NC_142503.1, forward strand.
CCAATTTGTATTTCTTAATACCTTCACCTTTTTCACCCTGCCTCCAACCCCATTCCCATCTATCACCCTGATAGATCTAGTACCCATCTGGCACATACCTAGTTATTATAGTATTATTGACTATATTTCTTATGCTATGCCCTATATTCCCATGACTACTGTGTAACAACCAATTTGTACTTCTTAATCCCTTCCCCTTTCACCCATCCTTACCACCCCTCCTATCTTAAAGAAATCCCTCTAAGATTCCTTGTAATACTGGTTTGGTGGTGATGAACTCCTTCAGCGTTTTCTTGTCTGGGAAGCTCCTTATCTGTCCTTTAATCCTAAATGATAGCTTTGCTGGGTAGAGTAATCTTGGTTGTATGTCATTTTTCATCACTTGGAATATTTTCTGCCACTTCCTTCTTGCCTGCAAAGTTTCTGTTGAGAAATCAGCTGCTAGTCTTATGGGGGCTCCCTTGTAGGTAATTAACTGCTTTTCTCTTGCTGCTTTTAAGATTGTCTGTTTGTCTTTAACCTTTGGCATTTTAATTATGATGTGTCTTGGTGTTGGCCTCTTTGGGTTTATCTTGTTTGGGACCCTGTGCACTTCCGAGCTTGTATGTTTATTTCCTTCACCAGGTTAGGGAAGTTTTCTGTCATTATTTCTTCAAATAGGTTTGCAATTCCTTGCTCTCTTCTCCTTCTGGTACCCCTATGCTGTGAATATAGGTACACTTGATATTGTCCCAGAGGCCCCTTAAACTGTCCTCAATTTTTTGGATTCTTTTTTCATTTTGCTGTTCTGGTTGGGGGTTTTCTGCTACTTTACCTTCTATATCGCTGGTTGGATCCTCTGCTTCATCTAATCCACTGTTGATTCCCTGCAATATATTCTTCATTTCCATTATTGTATCCTTATTTCTGACTGGTTCTTTTTCATTATTTCCATCTCCATTTTTTTTTTTTTCAATAATTTTTTTTGAAAAGATTTTATTGGGGAAGGGGAACAGGACTTTATTGGGGTACAGTGTGTATTTCCAGGACTTTTTTTCCAAGTCAAGTTGTCCTTTCAATCTTAGTTGTGGAGGGTGCCGGTCAGCTTCAGGTGCAGTTGCCGTTGCTAGAGGCAGGGGGCGCAGCCCACCATCCCTTGCGGGAATCGAACGCAACCTTGTGGTTGAGAGGATGTGCTCCAACCAACTGAGCCATCTGGGAGCTCAGCAGCAGCTCAGCTCAAGGTGCCATGTTCAATCTTAGTTGCAGGGGGCGCTGCCCACCATCCCTTGCAGGACTCGAGGAATCGAACTGGCAGCCTTGTGGTTGAGAGCCCGTGCTCCAATCAAGTGAGCTATCTGGGAGGCAGCTCAGCTCAAGGTGCCATGTTCAATCTTAGTTGCAGGGAGCCGAGCCCACCATCCCTTGCGGGATTTGGAGGAGTTGAACTGGGCAACCTTGTGGTTGAGAGCCCACTGGCCCATGTGGGAATTGAACTGGCAGCCTTTGGAGTTAGAAGCACGGAGCTCCAACTGCCTAAGCCGCTGGGCCGGCCCTCCATCTCCATTTTTATGCTTCCTATTTCTCTGTTGAAGTTCTCCCAGAGATCACTGAGCATTTTTATAACCAGTGTTTGGAACTCTGCATCTGATAGATTGCTTATCTCCGTTTCACTTAGTTCTTTTTCTGGAGTTTTGTTCTGTTGTTTTATTTGGGATATGTTCTTTGTCTTCCCATTTTGGCTGACACTATGTGCTTGTTTCTATGTATAAGGTAGGGCTGCTATGTCTTGTGGCCTTATGTAGTAGGTGTGCTGTGGGGTTCAGTGGCACAGTCTTTCCGGTCACCTGAGCCATGCGCTCCAGGTGTGTCCCTTGTGTGGGTTGTGTGTGGCCTCCTCTTGTAGTTGAGCCTTGGCTGATAATTGCACATCAATGTGAGGGACTGACTCTTGGGCTCACTCACTGTTTGTGAGGACTGGCCTTGATGACAGTGGAAGAGTTGTTGTGCAGGGGCTGATCTTACAGAGCAGGATCTGCCTCAGCAGGACTCTGGTGCCTGCCCAATCGGCCCCTTAGGTGTGTCATACTTGGAGGCAGCTGGGTAATACTCCAGCTCATTTTGAAGCTGGCCACTGGGGGCACCACCTTGGAGGGGATCCGCTGTAGGTCAAGTTCAGCCACAACCCAGTGCCCCACCCGGGGCCTCCTGGCTGGAGCCACAAAGAAATCCGCAGATGGCTGCCAGCCATGCTGTGCTTGGAAGCACCTTGAGAGGCCAAGCCACGAACCAAGGCTGGCTTCCACTAGTGCTGTACTTAAGGCTGCTCAGCCAGAGGCACAGAACACGCTCAAGCGAGATGCTGTTTGTCTGGGTTCCACAAACCTTTGAGAGAATCTGCAGCTTGAGTCAAGGTTGGCAGTCTGCATAAAAAAGCCACTGGAAGCGACCTGGGTGTGCCCGAAAGTTGGGCGAGGCCAGGTCTCCAATCACCGGATATGGAGAACAAATGGCAGAGATTCAGATATGGCGGCTATGTGTCCACATGCGAGGAAGGGGGAAGACTCAGCAAAGAAACAGTGGCCTCTGTGAGCTCCTCTGTCCAAATGAAAGCCGCCTCTCCAGCCCATCAGCCGCCAGACAACTCAGTTCCTCTCCATATGTCCCTGCCACCTCTCTAGCCCCTGCCCTAGCACTGGAGCTTAGAGTGAGTGATTCCATTGGTGGGTAAGTCTGTGTGTGGTCCCTTTAAGAGGAGCACCTTAGAGCGCAGCTGCCCTCAGTCTCACTCAGTCACAATCTCCACTGGTTTTCACAACCAGAAATTATGGGGACTTCTCTCCCCAGCACTGGAACCCAGGGCTGGGTTAGGGCTGGGACCTCTTGCTCTTCTGGGGGGGCGGGGGGGACCTCCACAGCCGAAATATCCCTCCCGATCTTTGATGGCCACTCACAGGTGTGGGACCAGCCCATTCCTCGTCTCTGCCCTTCCTATCAGTCTGGAGGTGGCTTCTTCTGTGCATCCTAAGTTGAAAGACTTCAGTCAGCTTGACTTCAGGTGATTCTCAATAATGGTTGTTTTGTAGATTAGTTGTAATTTTGATGTGGTTGTGAGAGAAGGTAAGCACAGCATTTTACCTACTGCGCCATCTTGGTTGCCCCTCCCAATTCCATATTTTAAATTTGCTTGACTTTCTATTATAGTAAATGAGGATTTTGGCTTTTACTTGCTTTTTTCCCTCTTTCCCCAATTTAGTTATTTCACTTTAAAATGCTGGAATAATCGTACAGGAAGTTTGGAGGAAAAAAATTGGGAGAAGAAAAAAATCACCCATAATCTCACCATCCTAACTAATAGACTATTATTATATAGGGTATTCCCTCTTGTCATTTTTCTTCCCTTTTCTTTTTTTAAAATTTTATTGGGGTGACAATGGTTAGTAAACTTACATAGATTTCAGGTGTACAATTCTGTATTACATCATCTATATATCACATTGTGTGTTCACCACCCAGAGTCAGTTCTCCTTCCATCACCATATATTTGAACCTCCTATCCTTTTTCATAAGCTTATTTTTACATAGTTGTACTCATAGGGTACAATTAAATATTAGACATACACTTTTTCCAATGTTGCTTGGCCCTCCTATTTGTTATTTTTGACAGTCTGCCACTGTGGAGACATGTTTGTTATTTTTGACAATCTGCCATTGTGTGGAGGCATCATAATTTACTCAGCTGTTCCCCTGTTGAACTTCTAATTTTTTCTCTTTTGTCCTGGTAACTTTGCTTATGCTTTTTTCTATATTCAGGATTATTTTCATAAAATAAATGCCCAGAAGTGAGATTAGTAGATGAAAGGCCAAAAACATCTTTATGGCTCTTCATACATATTGCTAAATTGCTTTTTAAAACAATTGTACCACATACAAGAGTATCTGTTGTACTAAAATTCTTCCAGGGTTATCAAAGAAAAATTTTAACAGGTTGAATAAGCAGAAGAGAATTCTTTGCTGTATTAATTTTCATAAATTTGGTATGAATAAGATTGTTATTTTCCTGTTTGTTTACTTTTTTTTTTAATCTCGTTAAGTGACTTTTATAGGATGAGATTACATTAAATTGTGCTCTGAACTTAATGGCTCTTATTAACATTCTTCAGAAAATTCTAAGACTGGCCACAGTATTTATTTTTCAGTTATGCTTTTGATGTCCTCGAGCCCAGCTGCTTGTCATTCACATTGACAACCACTGCCACCTCTTTCTACTGGGCTTGGAAAACAATTGCTTTAAAACAAGGTCTTTTCTATTACATCTTCCCTGCAATTGTTCTTCTGACTAGTTTCCTAGTTAATTTTCACTTACCTCCCCCCATTTCTTTGATCAAAAGAAGGATACTTTGTGTGTTCTTCCAGCCATATTTATTGAGAGCCTCTAGTGCTGGGTGCTGGGAATACACAGTGAACAGAACAGATGCAGTTCATGCCCCTGTGAAGCTGTTGGTCTGGTAGACGTAGCAGATGCTGAGAGTGATGAGCATTTTCATAGAAGTATGGGGTGCCATGGGACGGAAGCTGAAGCTGCAGTGTCGGCTAAGGTTGAAGAGAGCCGAGACTGACACATCCCCTACCCTCTTGACAATATTTTATACTGGCTCATTTCTCTTTTCCTGGCTTCTAACCAGGTATTCTTCCAATTCCATATACCCTTCATAATCCTTTGCTTCCCATTCTTGCAGTTTTTGTCAGTTCTCACCATCCAGTTGTGTATTTCTGTTCTATCTCATTCTGTCTGCCTAACTCACGTTGTGGTCATGACCCCTTCCACATATTCTACCTCCTCTCCCATTTCAGAATTCCTATCTCGCTTTCCCATATAATAAAAGTGCTTTGCTGATCCCTGTGATTGCCTAACTCCCATAATTCTTACCACCCTTCTGGATAAGCCTCTTCTTTGTCTTGTTCTTTCACTGGACAAATACCAAACGGTTTTTTCATTCCTGTTAGCATCAAGTACACACATGCATCCCCCTTTGTTCCTCCTATTACATCATAGTTTCATTTGATTATCCTCTTTTTCCTGACAGTTTATTTTTGTTCTGTAAAATAATTGATGACATTTGCATTTCCTCTTTATGTTTTTCAGGCAGCGACAAAAGAAATAAGAAGAAAATTTCAGAATTTTCAGAAGCGGACATGGAACTCTCTGGAAGAACCCAAAGAAATGTTTCTCAAGTTCAAGATTTTGGAGAAGGCAAGTTGGAAAGAAAGCAGGTAATTCCCATGAAAGAGATACTAGGACAACCCTCTTTAAAGAGGATAAATTGCAATGAAGTCACATATGTCCACAAAAAGTCCTCCACAGGAGAGAGACCACATAAATGTAATGTATGTGGAAAAAGCTTTATTCAGAGCGCCCATCTTATTCAACATCAGCGAATACACACTGGGGAGAAACCATTTAGGTGTGATGAGTGTGGGAAAAGCTACAATCAACGTGTGCATCTAACTCAACATCAGCGAGTCCACACCGGTGAAAAGCCGTATACGTGTCATTTATGTGGGAAAGCGTTTAGAGTGAGGTCCCATCTTGTTCAGCATCAGAGTGTGCACAGTGGGGAGAGACCCTTTAAGTGTAATGAGTGTGGAAAAGGCTTTGGGAGGCGTTCACACCTTGCTGGGCATCTGAGACTCCACTCCAGAGAGAAATCCCATCAGTGTCATGAATGTGGAGAAATCTTTTTTCAGTATGTGAGCCTCATTGAACATCAGGTGCTCCACATGGGTCAGAAAAATGAAAAAAATGGCATTTGTGAGGAAGCATATAGTTGGAACTTAACAGTGATTGAAGATAAGAAGATTGAGTTACAAGAACAGCCTTACAAGTGTGATATATGTGGCAAAGATTTTAGTTATAGTTCTGACCTTATTCAGCATTACAGAACTCATACTGCAGAGAAAACCTATAAATGTGATATATGTAGAGAAAATGTTGACCAGTGTTCCCACATAAAAAAACACCAAAAAACCTATTCCAACATAAAATCCCATCAATGTAATGAATGCGGCAGAGGCTTCACTCTGAAGTCACATCTTAATCAACATCAGCGAATCCACACTGGTGAGAAACCCTTTCAGTGTAAAGAATGTGGGATGAGTTTCAGTTGGAGTTGTAGCCTCTTCAAACATCTGAGAAGTCATGAGAGGACAGATTCCATAAGTACCTTAAGTGTGTAGATGCTTCTATTGTAGCATAGCTCTTACTTAATTTTAGAGAAGTCTTCCTGAAGTGAAACCCTACTTGTATAATGAATGTAATAACAACTTCAAGCAGTTTTGCCAGCTTAACCCTCAAACCTACAGATACATTGAAACTCTTCAGTTAAAACTTAGGAACACTGGAGAACAGTAAATAGATATTCCTGTTGAGAAATGCTTCCATTAGCATCTTCATGCTTGAGCATGTAGACGAGAACCCACAGATGAGGTGGATGAAGGAAAGCCTTCAGGCACTCATTTGAATCTCAGAACATTGACACTGAGAAAAGCCTCATGAATGCAGTAGATACAAGCTTTATTTGTAGTTTCCGCCTTGTTTGACAGCTTATCTATTCAGGGAAGAGCACAGGTAAAGGAGAAGAGAACTCTTCAGCATGATACCTATTTTGGTACCTCAGCAATGAACCTTTCCTAGAAATGATTGTCCTAGCCACTAGAACGCTCCGGTCATTGTTCCCATTGTAAGTATTAAACCTTTTGAAAAGAAATTGACTTAGGTGTTTTGGCAAAATTGGGATTCAGAGGCTGGATGGTATGTGTTCCTGCTGTCTTACTCAATCTACAACTTCTCCATGAAACATACTCCACTTTTTTGTTTTGTTTTGATTCTACTAGCGTCAAGGTTAGTTATTAGAAAAAGGAGTTCAATTTGTCAATTCAGGAGAAACTGTTGGTCAGTCACGTCTTGAGGTGAAGGCAGAGGGACCTTAGTGGAATAGAGAAGACTGGCCAGACTGTGCACTGTTTATTTTCTGCCCCCACAAGAATGAGGGCAGCTACGTCCATAGAAGGAATTGGACCAAGTTGAATTAATAATTGTGGTCCAAGCAGTATGTGTACCAATTCCTAGTTGCTCTGGAGATGGGTCTCCCCCATAGGATAATGGCGTGTAGAAAGAGTTTCAATTTGAGTTGCAGCTGGATTTGAAAGTAAACAGTAATTAGGAGCAGGGAGGACATGGTCTGCTTAGGCCTGTCTTGTGGGAAAGTCTGGGTAGGAGTTGTAGGGGGAAGAAGATGACATGGGGAAAAGGGTTAACCTGAGCCTATTTGCTAGTGAAAGGGAGAGAGTACTTGTGGGCGCTGCTGAAGGCCTGCTTCTGCCGACTGCCTAGCATACAATAAACAATAAATAGTTGTTGACCATGTTGTACACTGGTGTCCTGTTCAGATCCCTTTGACCAAGCTGGCACATCGTCCCCTAACTGCTCTGAGTTTTGGCTGCTAAGTGCTTGCAGCTCTTCCCTTCTCCAGAGACTCTGGAGAATTTACCCTCAAATGGTGGGAGCTGCCTCATTTAGGAGTAATCTGCCCTCCCCACTGCCCAGCCACTGACAAATTGGAGGCACAAAAGGCTGATTCATTTGCCTCAAGGCAGGGGGGAAACTGTAATGTATTAGGTTGTTGCAAAAGTAATTGCAGTTTAAAGGGTTAAAAATAATTGCCAAAACTGCAATTAGTTTTGCACCAACCTAATAGTTTACGTTCTAGAACACACCCTTTGTGGATCAGGCCAAGGCTAAACCTTATGAGAGTACATCCATGCTTGGCTCTTACCCCACCTTGATCCTGTTTCGTTCCCTCCCACCAGGACTTTTCCTGAAGAGCGCTCCCTCAGCCACTCAGTGGTGCTGAATCCCTGTCTCAGGCTCTGCATTAGGGAACCTGCTCTAAGACAGTTGGTGCTGTGAGCAGCCCTAGGAGGCTGACGGGAAGCATTAACTGTGCAGGTGGCCCCGACCAGGAGGCAGTGTGGTGCTGTCACTTATGGTGGGTGGCGCGGCGGGGGGAGGGGAGGTAGTCCCTGGCATCGGGGGGCTGTTCAGGTGTGAGACACTTACTGGTGAACTGGGAGGGTATACAGGTGGAAAGGGATGTACTGACTTGAGTAAGGTTTAGGGAAAAAATGAAAATAATGTAAGGATTATGGAATTGGGTGGTTCTTGCTGAAAGTCACTGATTGAAGGGAAAATGACACACTTGGGACAAATAACCACCAACTTAATGCAAAGTGTGAGTGTCAGAGGGCCTTCTTGGGAGCATTAAGGAGACTTGTCTCCTGCAAATAGAATCATAGAGCTAAAGGTCAGGTATAAGACGAGAGTGACAACTTCAGTAAAGCCTAGTGTTAACATTTATTGAACATTTACCATATTCTATACATGCTAAGTGCTTTATGTGGATCATCTCAATCCTCCCAACATTATGAGATGGTTTCACTCACTAGCACTCTCATTTTACAGCTGGGAAAAGGTGAGGTTCAGAATAGTTCATTCACTTGCCCAAAGTCACACAGCCCCATGTGGCAGAACTAGCATTTGAACCCAGCTTATTTTGCCTCCAAAAGCTAAGCTCTTAAGCACTAAACTATGCTGTGTCTTATATTATTAAACATCAAACATTACAAAGTGGTAAAACTCTTGTCACCTGTGTGGAAAACAGTTTTGATTCAAGATCTGCTAAAATCATACAGTTACAGAATCTTAGAATTGTCATGGGCCCCATAGGATCATCAAACCCACTGGAAGAATCCCCATTCAGTTTGTAGGCATGTGCATGTAACGTGCTTAATAACTGTTGCACTGGAGAAAACGTTCCCTGGCAACTGATTAGCCCGTTTCTGCATAAAACCCTTTGAATGATGGGGAGTTCATTGCCTTCCAAAGCAGGCTCTTCTATTTTAAAACAGCTCCGATTTTCAGAAACTTCTTTTGGAGCTTAAAACGATGTTTATCTGTATGATCTAAAATCTTTCATTGCTCCTAGCTGCAGAAAAAAAAATTACTTTTATGATTTGAACATTTGACTGAAAAGTATTTTGCTGCCACAAGTCACATTTATCACAGCCTTCCCTTCCAAACCTCCAAAGGGAAAGGGAAACAAAACAAAACACGTATTTTGTTTGCCCAAGTTTGGACCAGTTAGAGCAAGATTTATTTGCTCAAGATGCTACTTCCTTGTCCTTTTTAACATTTTCATGAAAATACTAAAAAGGACTAAAGGCAAAAGAACAGTACAATCTGCGTTGCAAGTACATCGGTAAATGATGTCCTGAGCATGTTGGCTGAATTCTATAGAAATGTTTGCTAAGGCACTAGGGCAGGGAAGAAGCCTGTGACTGATTCTATCAAAAGTTTTTGTTTGTACAAAACTACCGGAGCCATCTTAGGAGGACCGGGTCCTGGTCATTAGCTTGGGGTCCTTTCCCTGCAGAAAGAACAATTAGAGACAGATACCGTGCCCTAGTTCTCAAAACTTGTGACCTGCGCCTTCCACCCACCTAGTTCTCAAAACTTGTGACCTGCGCCTTCCACCCATCAGCCCCTTACTTCTTACTCATTGGTGAGGAGCTGCTTCTTAACCTTGGTCTCTTCCCCAGACTGAGGAGGAGGTTAAATTACCCTAGTTTTATAGAGGAAGGCTCAGGGAATCACTGAGACCTGCTGGGTTCCTAACAAACGTGGGGCTCTGGGGGAGGAGATGGGACTGGAAAGCACTTCTGTAAGGCTTTCTGGGACTTGTTCTATTTGTCCTGAAGGTCCTGTGTTCTGCTTGATGTCCCTCTCCAGGGCTGAACCCGTGACTCTGAGTTCCGGGTTGCGGATGGTGGAGGGGAAGCCAGCTGCTTGTAGCCACTGCCCCTCCCACCCCTGCTTGCCCCCCGCCCTAGTATTTGGCCCCAGCAGGATATAGAAAGAAGCCCCTCTCCCATGTTTCCCTTTCTCCCTTCCCAGCCCAGCTTTGTGCTTTGACTTAACCCAAATGATGGCATCCATTAGGAAAGGCGTTGGAGACAAAACATAAGATACCAGCTTTGTTCTGCCCTTGTACAGAATGATAGATGCCTTCACTATAAAGTGCAGCTCTGGTGGTTAGGACCTAAGGAGAAAGAACAGCACCTAGAGATATTCCAGAAAAAGGAAATTACAAAATTTAAGGTGATCACAAATTTGAATCTATGAAGCCACAGGTAGTAGAACTAAGAGACACTCCTTGAAATGAGAATGAGATAAGGAGAAAAATTAACAAATATTCTTACTCCATAGGTAATAAACCAATGGGGTGCCTACAGAGATACAGAAAATGTAGCAGATAAAAAATTAAGGAAATTCAAGGACGAGTACCAAAATGGAGGAACTAGCGTATTTTGGAATTGATGTCAGTGACAGTTTTACCTCTTCACAACACATCTGTCCCTTGGTACCTCTGACAGGCAAAATGATGAGCATGGCAGATCATGAGTTCGATGCAGTATGGCATCTGCTTTGTTTTAACCTTGGTTGGAAATACTACAAATACACATCAGTAATCATGAGGGCAACCAGGAGAGAATACGCCTGGATTAGCACAAACCCTTCACTAGGTCTACATAAATAATTTTAACAAGCCATTGGGACAATAGTATAATCTTGTTTCTAAGGGAAAAAAATGTTCTATTTGTTGTGCACCTGATAATGTGGTTATTTCTGTGCTAAGTATCTTACATGGTGTCTTAGGCTGCTTGGGCTGCCATAACAAAATGCCACAGACTGGGTGGCTTAAACAATAGAAATGTATTTTCTCACCATTCTGGAGGCTGGAAGTGAGAAATCAAGGTGTCCGCAGGGTTGATTTCTACTGAGCCTTCTGTCCTTGGCTTGCAGACAGCTGCCTTCTCACTGTGTCCTCACATGGCCTTGCTTCTGTGCACATGTACTCCTGGTGTTTGTTCCTCTTTTTTTTTTTTTTTTTTTTTTTAAAGATTTTATTGGGGAAGGGGAACAGGACTTTATTGGGGGAACAGTGTGTACTTCCAGGACTTTTTTCCAAGTCAGGTTGTTGTCCTTTCAATCTTAGTTGTGGAGGGTGCCGTTCTGCTTCAAGTTATTGTCCTTTCAGTCTTAGTTGTGGAGGGTGCTGTTCAGCTTTGTTGTTGTCCTTTCAGTCTTAGTTGTGGAGGGCGCAGCTCAGCTCCAGGTCCAGTTGCCGTTGCTAGTTGTAGGGGGCGCAGCCCACCATCCCTTGCGGGAGTCGAACCGGCAACCTTGTGGTTGAGAGGATGCGCTCCAACCAACTGAGCCATCCGGGAACTCAGCAGCAGCTCAGCTCAAGGTGCCATGTTCAATCTTAGTTGCAGGGGGTGCTGCCCACCATCCCTGCGGGACTCGAGGACTCGAACTGGCAACCTTGTGGTTGAGAGCCCACTGGCCCATGTGGGAATCGAACTGGCAGCCTTCGGAGTTAGGAGCATGGAGCTCTAACGGCTTGAGCCACCGGGCTGGCCTGTTCCTCTTATAAGGACACCATTCCTATCGATGAGGACCCAACCCTTATGACCTCATTTAACCTTTTTTTCCGAAGTTGGGCATTTCTTTTTTCATTTTTTTATTAGTTTCAGGTGTACAAAACAACATAGTGATTAGACATTACACACCTTACAAAGTGATAACCCCAACAAGTGTACTTCCCATCTGACACTGTACATAGCTATTACAATCCATTAACTATATTCCCTGTGCTGTACTTTACATCTTGTGACTATGTATTTTCTAAATTATTTTCAGGTGTACAATATAGTGGTTAGGCATTTATGTAATTTATGAAGTGATCCCTCTGATCACTGCCCATCTGACACCATACATAGTTTTTACAACATTATTGAGTATATTCCCCATATTGTATTTCACATCCCTGTGACTATTTTGTAACTACCGATTTGTACTTTCTAATCCCTTCACCTTTCTCAGTGACCTCATTTAACCTTAATTACCTCCTTAAATATCTCCAAATATAGTCACACAGACTGTTAGGACTTCAACATATGAATTTTGGGGGGACACAGTTTAGTCCATAACACATGTATGATGTCTGACAATTAAGTTCGTGAACTTGCCACCATGCACTTACATTGGCAGCACTGTACAAACAGCTCGGTAAGGTTTCATAACCTTGGTATATCAGTGTCTCACAGCTGTATTCGTGTCAATGTGTGGTGGTGTTTTGCTGAGTGAGGTTCATTATTGTTGCATATTTTTGTGTGCCGTCACAAGAATGAGCTTGAATTAGAGCAATAAACAAACATTAAATTTCTTGTTAAACTTGGCAATAGTGGAAGTGAAATCAGGGACATGTTAGTCCAAGTTTATGGGGATAATACCATGAAGAAATGGCAGTGTACAAATGGATTAAACATTATTCTGAGGGGAGAGAATGAGTCACTGATGAAGAGTGGTCAGGGCGGCCAGTAATGAACAGAACTGATGAAACCATTGCAAAACTTCATTGAATTGTGCGTCAAAACCATCGGCTGACAGTGAGAAGCGTAGCGAACCAAGTAAACATCGATACAGAAACAGTTAGGAAAATCTTGGCATGAGAAAGGTGTGTGCAAAAATGGTCCCAAAGGAGCTCACCAATGAACAAAAGCAAAGGAGAGTCGAAGTTTGCCAAAACCTTTTGGAGAGGCAAGACGATGTTTTGGGCTGTGTTATCACTGGTGATGAAACATGGGTGTACCACTATGACCCTGAAACAAAGCGACAAAGTGCACAATGGAAGTCAGCCAATTCTCCGTGACCAGAAAAGTTCTATCAGTCCAAATCAAGGGTCAAAATGATGTTGCTAAACTTTTTTGATATCAGAGGGATTATTCATTATGAATTTGTACCAACTGGACAAACAAGTTTACTATTTGGTAGTGCTGAAAAGCCTACGTGAAAAAGTTAGACAAAAATGACCTGAACTTTTTGCCAACAATTCATGGCTCTTGCATCATGACAATGCACCAGCTCACACAGTACTGTCTGTGAAGCATTTTTTTAGACAGTAAACAAAAGACTGTGTTGTAAGACCCTCCCTACCCACCTGATCTGGCCCCCAATGACTTCTTTCTTTACTCGAAAATAAAGGAATATTGAAAGGAAGACGTTTTGATGACATTCAGGACATCAAGGGTAATACAACAATAGCTCTGATGGCCATTCCAGAAACAGAGTTCCAAAATTGCTTTGAAGGGTGGACTAGGCGCTGGCATCGGTGCATAGCTTCCTAAGGGGAGTACTTCAAAGGTGACCATAGTGATATTCAGCAATGAGGTATATAGCACTTTTTCTATAATAGGATGAGTTTGCGAACTTAATTGTCAGACAGTGTATTTACAATAACTGCTTAGGAGTATAGTCCAATTTTATAGTTGAATAGTCTGAGCCTCAGAAAGTGAATAAATTGTCCATACTCAGGTAGTGAGAGTTGGAGTCAGGTTTGAGTCCCTAATGTACCCAGCTCTGAAGCCTGAGTTTTTTTCTCTACAGCATGTAGAGTATCTTTTTTCTTATGTATTTTTATGCGAATGTATGTTTAAATAGTTAAGTTTCCAAAGCATTGTCATGTGATCTTCCCAAGCTCTGCAGGGGAAGCAAGCAGTATAGTACCATTTTACAGATGAAGAAATGGAGGCACAGTGATATTATGACTTGACTGTAACTCTGTAATGGAGCCTAGAGCCTCAGGTCTCTTAAATCCTAACCTAGATAGTCCTTTGCCTACAACGAGGAAAAAGAAGGTCAGTATCTAATGTTTTCACAGCTTTCTAATTCTCTCATTTTGGCAGCAAATTACTAGAGCTCCCTTCCCCATTCCATCTTTCCAGAAAAGGAGGGGTTTGGAGGTGGGGCTTTTTTCTTGTACGTTCCCAGCCTCCCAGGGAGGCTTTCTGTTGGCATAGGTGTTTGCCGCAAAGGGGGGCCATATCTCTCTCTTAAAAGAGCAAGATGTTGAGAGACTGCCTTCCATTTGGGGACCCTAACCGGTCCTAGTCCAGGAATGGGAAGCCTGGAGCATGCCCTTAGCTTCCCAGAATAATCTCTGAGGCCCTCTGAACAAACCACGGGAGGAGCAGTTGTGGAAAGTGGATTGTTGGTGCACCGTTCCCAGCCTCTAGGGTCATGGAACAGCTTTTTCTTTCCTGCTCGTGTCTCTCATCTTCAGCATTAATTCTCTTCTTAGGAAAGAGATGATCCTCTCTAATTGGGGGTCCTTATAGCTTTGGAGGACTATTTGCCTGGATTTTGTATTTCCAAAACCTGAGTAGCAAGGATAAGAAGTCAGCTAAGCATGTATATTAGAATATTAGTTATATTCTTAGAATATTAGTTTGCTTCCAGTTCTTTTTTGTGCACTAGTAGCTCAGTAGGGTAGTTCTGCTTCGTTACGTGTTAAAAGAGTATTGGTGGTCTAAATGATTAAAAGTGCTTTCGAATCCATTATCTCAGTTTGCAGTTTCCCTGTAAGCAAGATGGAGCAGATACTATAAAATAGACCCAGCAAGGTTCAGTAATTTATCCAAGATTACCAAACCTGTTAGCAGAGCTGGAACTGAAAAAACTAATCTTAACAGCACAGTGGTGATCTAAAATGGGAAAGTAGGCACTCCCGAGAAAGAAGAGTGAAGAAACTCAGCCTGCCCCAGGACCTGCATTATTTGGCTTTGTGGTAAGGAGGGTTGTGCCTGGTGCTGTGAACCCGGGGTTGCTAGCTCTGGCTCTCCCACTATTGACTGACCCTGAGCAGGTCACTACTTTCTTGGGCCTTATTCTTTTTCATGTAAAAGGTGTGGTGGTTGGATTAATTAGCCTCTAAGGCAGGGGTGTCCAAACTTTTTTCAACATTTTTTACCAAGGGCCGTATGCGGTAAAATACACAAACAGCCAGGCCACTTACTCGAGGTGAAGTATGTATTGCCTCACCTGGTTTAATTAAGTAAACTAAATGTAGTTTTGGAATTTGCTGTGGGTCAATTAACAATGGACTGCGGACCGCAGTTGGCCCGCGGGCCACAGTTTTGACACCCCTGCTCTAAGGGCCCCTCCACCGCTAACACTATAATCCTGAGACCTTTCAAAAGTCAGAAAGGAATGGGCATCTGAGATCCTGCTCTACATCCATTCATTCATCATTGTATTCAACAAATATCTGTTGAGGACCTACCATGTGTGACATGAACTAAAAGAATAGATTACAAGTAATTAAAAATGTTGGGAAATGTCACAGGAAAAGGATAGGATACAATGAGGAAAAACAAAGACACCTACTTTAAATTGGTGGGCAAGGAAGGCCTCTAAGGAAGTCAAATTTGAACTGAGACCACAAAGAAGGTACAGAGCTAAGAGACTGACTACAAAAACAGACAGTGGCCAGACCATACATAAAAATAGAACCTGACCTACAACTTCCAGCACCAACCCAGGAAACTAACCCATTGTCTATAGTAACCAGCTCAGGAAGCCAACCTACTATCTACAGACCAAATTTGTAGGAAGTCCGACCACTTCTCTAGCAACCAGGGCAGGAAGCCAAACAATAACCCCTGTAACAATCATCCCCAAATAGCCAGGACTTGATTAATAACTGACAGCTTCCCTAAGTTTTGCCGTTGCTTCTAACTTAGGACTAATCAGAGAAAGCCAAATATGTACCCTTAACCAGTCACAGAGGATGCCCCGCTGCTAGTGAGCTCCCCTAAGCTTTCCAGGCAACAGACTCCAATCAAGGCACACCTGAGACCTTCCCTTTTCCCCACTCCTTTGCCTGCCTTGGAGTCTCTGCCAAAACAAGTGATTGTGGCTGACTACCTTGTTATAGGGAGCTCTGAATAAATAACCGTTACTTGTTCTCATTTGGGTGATTTCTGTTTAATTCCACAGAGCCAGGCAGGTGAGGAAAGGGAAATACTCTATTCCAGGCAGAGGGAGCTGGCTGCAGCACAATGAACTGGAGAGAGAGTGGTACATGCTGACGTGGGAGAGGTAGATGAGGGCTGATCATCCAGGCTCTTGTAGTAAAGAATTAGATTGTATTCTAAATGCGATGGGAAATTATCAAAGAGTGTTAAGTAGATGAGCAGCACAATCCTGTTTATATTTTTAAAAGTCAGTGCTGACTGAAGAATGGGGGCATTGAGAGCAGAAAAAAGCAGGATTGCTTAGATTACACTGCTCGGTGGCTTAAGGCATGGACTCTAGTGGGAGTGGGTTGGAGAGATGTGGACTAAGTCAGTTCATTAATTCAAAGCAGAATGATAAAAAAAATGATTGAGTCGTACACTTAAAATGGCTGGACTTCATTATATGTAAATTATGCCTCATGAATGCCGTTTTCAAAACTACAATATGCAGAATGTAATGATAGGTTGAAGGTGAGGTAGTGAGAGAGAGGTAGATGTCAATATTGATTACTGGGTTTCTGGAGTCAGCATTGGGTGACTGGTGGTGCCATTTGAGCTAGGAATGATCGGGACAGGAGAAAGGATGGGGTGATACAGTATGTACAGAGTATAGGGAGACGAGTTTAGTTTTGGACATACTGTGTTTTGAAATACATGAGAGATATCCAAGTGGAGATACTTGGTAGATAGTTTACATAGTCCTAAACTCAGAGGATAGATCTGGGATGACGATGTGGATTTGGCAGTGATAAACTAGTAAATGGAGATAGTGTTCAAAACCGTAGGAATGACTCATCTCCTCTGGAGAGAAAGAAATATAAAGGAGGACTGTGGACTGAGTCTGTAGACCTCCGATGTTTAGAGGCTGGGTAGAGAAGGAAGAGCCAGTAAAGAGAGAAACCAATAGGTTATAGCTAAGAGATGGAAGTGTTCTGACGAGGAGAGAATGGTCAACTTCTGAAAGGCTACTGAAAGCTCAAGTAAAATGAGGATAAAAAAACCCCAGCAACATTGTATTTGGCTACATAGAATCAAGTGGTAATTCAGGCATGAGCAGTTCTAGTGGAGTGGTGGGAGAAGCATCGAGACTGGAGTAGACTGAAGAGTGACCAGGAAACAGAAAGGGCCCATATCACTTGCATTGACAGCATTGAGCCGTGTTAGGTATGGCGGGTGAAAGGATGTGTAAGGAACAAAGAGGAGGTTTTGTAAAATGGGAGGTATCAGGACAGGCTTGTATGCTCATAAGAAGAAACCAGGGGAGAGAGAGATTAGAAGCCAGAAAAGAGAATAATAGAATTGAAGTTCTTGAGAAGAAAGGACGGTATGGAACCAGGAGCGCAAATGGAGGTATTTGATTTTAATAGAAGGACCTCCATCTCCATGGCATAGGAGGGGAAAGGAAAAAATGGCTGGAGACACAAAAACTATAGATTTGGTGGTAGGAAGATCAGTTTACAATTGTGTTTCTTAATTAAGAAACCTAAATACACAGTGAGATCATCTGCTGAAAGTGAAAGGTGGCAGGTGGAAATAGGGGCTTGGGGATGTTACAAACTTGTCTGCATGAAATGACTGTTATTACTATACTGGTATTTTTGTAGTTCTGGGCACCTGTCAAAAAGCAAGTGAAACACCCCCTTGAGTAATTTTTGGCTGCCCCACATCCTCCAACCAAGTCCCTCAAGCAAATGTTCATTGCATACGTTTTGTGTCATTTGTTGAAACCTGAAGAGGAAGTTGCCTTACAAATGTGATAACTGTAAGTTAGACTGCTCAGAGAAGTCCGTCCATGTGAGACGGAGAGGTCAGAGTACTGAGCTGTCTGCCCTGGAAGTGGCGGCCTCATGACCCTCTGTTAAGGCTCCTGTAAGAATGGCCGTGTCCTGGATGGGGAATGGACCGAATGACCTTTCATGCCCTGTGCCTGTCTACCAGTGAGTCTGAGAGGCCGAGCTAGCTCCAGAAGGCATGTGGAGAAGGTGGCGCGGAAGGGCAAGCATGACGTGGAATGCTATGGGAGGCTACTGTGCACTTCTGCTTTCCATACAAAGTCTCCTAGAGGTCCCTCTGCCCCTGCTTCCCTGGCCATTCCCAAAGAGTCAGGTAACAACGTTCTGGTCGCAATTGATCCAAGAGGGGTCCAAATTTGATTCTGTGCCTCTATTTCCTGAATGCCTTTACTGCCAGAAACAGACCTAAGGAGGGAAGTGGGCCAAATCTAGACTGCTTAAGCCTTTTGTAGAGAGGACTCCTGTCACCACCATGAGTGATGTGGGGGCAAATTGTAATAACTGGGAGCATAGTAACAGTGGTGGTGGGTTTTGTGTGTATGCGAGAAAATGTAATTGGAGGTGCCTGTCTTTCTGCTATGGTGGGAGATAAGACCAGAAACCTTCCTTCCCTTCCCTTCCCTTCCCTTTCCTTCCTTCCTTCCTTCCTTCCTTCCTTCCTTCCTTCCTTCCTTCCTTCCTTCCTTCTCTTTCTCAGGTGTATGTAGCACATGTGAGGCACTCTCCCAGGTGTGCCAAAAAAATGTATATACATTTTAAGAAAGAAAAAAAGTATTAAATTGTAACAGTATATACTGATAACAAAAGATTAATACAAGTCATGTGTATACATTTTTTGGCACCCCTGGTATGTATCATGTATAGCATATATATATATATATATATATATATATATATATATATATGGTACGTATAGGATAGATATATTATAATGTATACATATATGATATATATGACATAATATATATATGACCTATATATGTATTATATATATATAAAACATATGTAAAATATACATTTAATTCTTACAGCAACCTTATTAGGTAGGTCCTATTATTGTTCCCATTTTATAGAGGAGAAGACTGAGCCACACAGAAGTTAACTATCTTACCCAAGTACAGGTAATATGTGCAAGAGCCAGGATTCCATTCCAGGCAGAATGGCTTCAGTGTCTATGCTCTTCAGGCTTCCTATGTGAGTGTACTTGATTTCTCAAGCTTAGAAAGCAACCTTTGAAGACTAAGTATCCTGCCTTTGTTTCTTTTGAGTGCATCTTCGAGTCCAAATACATATTTGCAAAAACCCTAGAGAAAAAGGTATATTATGTGCTTAACAGGAAGGGTGCAGAGTTTGTCAAATTGGTTGAAGAACAGATATTCTCTTGTTGGCTGAAACTGAAAACTCAGAAGCAATGGGACAACTCTGGCTCTGGCAACCCAGCATGGGCCTCTCCTGCTTACCCTTTTTTCCTCAGGAGAGAGATGCTCATGGGCCCTCTTTTATTATATTGATAATTATCATAAAGCTGTACACTGATTTGGAGAGCTGGTACTGTGGACTGGCCACAGTGCCCTTTGTTCTGCTACAAACCTGATATCTCCAAACCCTCCCTCACTTTCCTAACTGCTGTCTGTCTGTCCACTCCTCAGAGACCCATATCTTCCCTTTTATGTTCCTACTAATTTTTATCTGTGTCTACTTATTGATGCCAATTTCTCTGTACATTCTCATACTGCACATCTGTGTGTGGGAGATACTTGCAAACCTGGGGTCATGGACATAAAATACGTTTGTAACTGTATTTATGAATCTATCAAGAGGTATTTTTTCCCTCCATGCCGAAAAGAGTGGCTAGGAAAAGACTGGGCTTATGAATAACTATAGTTGCATATGTCAGATCTTCAGCTATTTATCTTTATTTTAATAAAAGTAAGAGTAGTAATAAGCCCAATTAATTTTTCACTTACATACTAAGCAATATCTTCATTAAAACTGGCATGAGCAGAAAACTGGAGAGACACTATGGTCTAGAAAATTGTTGTAATGTGACTTGACTTATGTTTCTCTGTATTCCCTGGTCATTATGCTGTAATTTCTAGATGCTTTCTTGCCTCAGCACATAGGCTTTTGCCTCAGGTAGACCTTGGTCTGAATCCTGTCTCTGTCATTTGGTAAATGTGACAACGGACCAGTTACTTAGTTTTCTGAGCATTTTCCTCATCTGTAAAAATAGAAAAATAAGAGCCTCCTACTGTGTTACTGTGAGAACAACAAAAAGAAAGCACCTATTGTAGTGCCAGACACATAGCAGGTGCTTTATCGATGTAATTTCTCTTCCTTCCCTCCTACCTCTCTCCCATGGCTGTCCCCCTTCAGCGTCTAGTTTTGTTCGCATATGGAAACGGGTACCATTTGCTGCCTTGTATCTGCTGTCATCCTCAGCAGATTAGGGAGTGAATTCTGAGCAATGGGGCATTGGTAGTGAGATTGTTAGTCAGGGGGCAGAGCCAATGTGTCCCTGAAGGAAACATGTTAGAGAAATGTCCTCTAGTTGATTCTTTCTTCAACCCACAATGGCGACCCAGCTTTCCCTCTCAGGCCCAGAGGGTCCTGACAAAGCAGGGAGTACAGACACCCGCAGGCTATGGCCTAGGCCAGCCAGACACCTTACCTGGTGAGAACAGGCTTTCTGGTGCTCATTGCTCGGTGACCCTGGTCAAATCCCTGCGAGGGATAAAGCCAAAGCTCCTGCCTTGAAAATCTAGAAAAACTGGAGACAAATTACATGCAAATGGCCTATGGAATTATAAGAATCTAGTTTCTCAAAGTAACAAAAAAGCTAACAGGAATTGGAGCCAGTGTGGGAAAAGGTTGTCAGTATCGTCATGAGATTCTGTCACCCTCACTTCCTCTCCCCCATTGTTACAGGCTACTGGCCTCTGCATCATTTTATTTCTCCTTGATTTTACATCCTGGATCACCATCACTTTAAAAATACTTCTCTCTTAATTCTTGATAATTTCTAAATAGACACAACTGGTCCTTCTAACACACTGGTCTCTCAGTTCTCCGAATCCTGTCCTCCATCCTGCCGCAGTTACACTTCAGACCTCGTCATTACCTGAAACTCAACTTCATGCATTCCACTCTGATAACTACCTCCTATCTTTCCAGCTTCCTTTCTATCGTATTAGGTTGGTGCAAAAGTAATAGTGGTCTAAAAGGTTAAAAATTTCAAAAACCTCGATTACTTTTGCACCAACCTAATATATACAGACCCCAACAACCTTTCCATATTGCCAGGCCCTCCAGCCCATTGATGTTGCTATATGTTTGCTGTCCTTCACCCTACTGACCCATCATACAGTCCATGGACTATCACTATAATCTGTCCCTCTTTGCTGTGGCGTACTCACTTGACAAAATCAGTCATGATGAAATTCAACCTCTGCCTACTCAGTACTTGCACTCCAGTCACTGGAAATGGCTGAAGGAAAATACGTATCTTGCCAACTCATCTTGTTCTGAACGCATGACCAGAAAACTCAAGTGAGACTATGGGCACTTCCACTTCTGGGGAGTAGAGTACTGTTCCCTACTCCTCCCACTAAATATACCGAAAACCCCTGGAAATGTAAATTTGTTATGTCAAACAAATATAATTAGACTCTGAAAGGTGGAAAAAGGGGAAACTGTGTTTAGGCCTTGGAACCCAAGTGATGACATAGCAGTGAGTTCCCTGGGTTCTTTTTCCACCCCATATGTGCCAGACTGGGTGCTGGAGAAGCTGGCAACCTAGAAATACCAATGGGCACAGACTTTAAAAAGCCAGAAGAAAATCCTGCAGGAAAGGGGCAACTAGCAAGACAGAAAACTTTTAGACAACAACCACTCAACTCCAAACACCACAGAAAACATGATGGCTGTACTCCTGTCATCCTCAGCAAACACTGAGTGGGCTCCCCAGGCTGGTGCCAGTGGAGACCACATGGTAACCTGCACTGCCTCCCTCACGCAGTGGTAACAACGCAGCCCCTCTTCTCTACATACATGAGTGTGTTTATAGAGAGAAGGAGTCAGTGAAAAGGAGGATATTTAAACGAGAAGATAATTTAGTGGAATAAGATCCCAGAGACAGAAGGGAATGGTACGGAGAATGAGGCTGGGATGATCCTCTTCGATGATACTAGGAACACTAGTTCCTTAGATACACAAGGAAAGGAAAGGACAAGAGGTGAGACTGCTGAGGGAGAAGAGATAGAAATTAGGATATTTTCCTCTCATGTCCTCCTGTCGAGGCAGTGATGGACATGGGTGCTCCTTTCCATTGATTCTTTTTCTTTATAAACCTACCCATGTTTTCCCTATACTTGAAAACAAAACAAGTCACATCTCATCTCTCTCGTCTTGTTTCAGGGAAGCTTCTTAACTCTCTCCAGTCTTAGGCTCTGTTGTAAGTACTCTTGCTGGTTACCAGTGGCTTGAATAGCACACATCTTTGACTCCTGCAGTCAAAGCCTTTTACCGCCAGGCCCCAATCTACTCCCATCGAGAACTCCACGTCGTTCCCACAACACACCACAGCCTTTGACCATGCTGTTCTCTTAGGCTGCTGTTCTCTTAGGCTGGAATGCCCTTCCGTCTACTCCCCTTCTAGGCCCAGTTTAGATGTGACTTCATCTATGAAATTTTTTTATCATTCAAATCCTTTTTTTTTTTTTTTTTTTAAGATTTTATTGGGGAAGGGGAACAGGACTTTATTGGGGAACAGTGTGTACTTCCAGGCCTTTTTTCCAAGTCAAGTTGTTGTCCTTTCAATCTTAGTTATGGAGGGTGCCGCTCAGCTTCAAGTTGTTGTCCTTTCAGCCTTAGTAGTGGAGGGTGCAGCTCAGCTCCAGGTCCAGTGCTGTTTTCTAGTTGCAGGGGGTGCAGCCCACCATCCCTTGGCAGGAGTCCATTCGGCAACCTTGTGGTTGAGAGGACGCGCTCCAACCAACTGAGCCATCCGGGAGCTCAGCGGCAGCTCAGCTCAAGGTGCCATGTTCAATTTTAGTTGCAGGGGGCACTGCCCACCATCCCTTGCAGGACTCGAGGAATTGAACTGGCAACCTTGTGGTTGAGAGCCCGCACTCCAACCAACTGAGCCATCCGGGAGGCAGCTCAGCTCAAGGTGCTGTGTTCAATCTTAGTTGCAGGGGGCGGAGCCCATCATCCCTTGCGGTACTCGAAGAGTTGAACTGACAACCTTGTGGTTGAGAGCCCACTGGCCCATGTGGGAATCGAACCGGCAGCCTTTGGAGTTAGGAGCATGGAGCTCTAACCGCCTGAGCCACCAGGCCAGCCCTCAAATCCTCTCTTTCAAGGGCCTACAGAACCTTGTTTCTCACCTGTATTTTGGTACTTTATTCTTTCTGCTTACATTTGAGTTGGTTGTCATCTCCAAGTCTGTCTTCCTCAAAGGCTTTCCCTCCAGTAGGGAGCAAGGACCATGGTTTGTCCTCTTTGATTGCCCCTGCAGCATCGAACAGAGTTTGCCGTAGCAGCTTCCAGGCATCTCAAATTGATGCCGGGAGTATTTAGGACTTCGGAGGTTCTCTGCTCTTCACCAACTCTCCCAACCCATCTCTACCTGCCCGCCTACTCCTTGTTTAGATAAAGAAGATAAGGGCCAGGGAGGAGTTTTAAGAATGACAGGGTGGCAGGTGGAGATGCTAAGTGGAAGGTCAGAGGTGCTGTGGCCTCCTAGTATGTGAAAATTACGCCCTTCCAAATTAATTAGTGCCCACAGTTGATTTACAAAGAGTTGTTGTCTCTACTCCCTGTCCTTTATTAGACAAAAGCCAGGCACTGTAAGGGCTATGACTGAATATATACTTTAAGAATAAAATGTAGATTGTGCCAATTCACAGGTGCAGCTGAGAAAAGCTGTTGGCACAATTATCCTAAAATAATGGATAAGCCAAAATCCATTTTCCTCTATTTTTGGGATATATTATTAAGCATAGATTTTCCTTCTTAATTGTATTGAGTCTAATATTAAAATACTTCTGTAACACAGAGGAAAAAACATCGGAAGCATTCAAAACCAAGAGTTCTAATAATGGCTGGTGAGTCAGTTTTCTCACCTACAAAATGAAGAAATTCAACAGATAATTTTAACATTCCATAAAGTTTCCTAATTTCCTGGGCCCACACGGACTGCAGTGGGAACAGCCAAAGAAGGCCATATGGGGCTAGAAACCAGTCTCCTAAATCCGGGATCTGGTACTTGGGCTGTAGACCCCCCTTTGCATCACCCCTTTGGCACCAACCATAATGGTAAGAACTGGAAGAAGGGTTTGCACATGTGGTAGACCCAGCCCCCCAGGATGGAGTGTTTGGTGTTCACAGTAATCACTGCACCAGATAATGTATAGGGACTGTTTGCAAAACATCCTTACATTGAAAAGGATAGTCTCATAGTAGCAAATCTGGGCCAGTTCAGTTAGGAAGTGACAGGTCCATGACTGGACTCAATCTCCTGACTCCTCTGTGTGGGACCTTCTGCCATCACTCACCGCCGAACTCCAATTCCTTCTTTCATGTGAAAAATCAATGCCAGCATCTCCAGGCCAGCGTTCTCACCTGACTTAACGCTGGCCCGGGTTGGTGTAGGTGAAGCTTTGGCTGTGCTGTGGGCTCCCCTTCCTCTCCACCCATCCATTGGACAGGGCACACACATTTACCAGGCACACCACCCCCATTTGCTTGTGTCAGACTTGTCACAGAACTGGGTAGTTGGGACAGAAAGCCCGCAGACCGACTGCTCAGTGAGGTCTGCAGCCTGAGCTTGGGGCCCCGGCTCTCTTCCCCAGAATTACTCACCTTCTGGGCTCTGGCGTATCCTCAAGGACACAAGGACTTGGTCTCTCCTCGTCTTGGTCAATTTGGGCTCTATTTCACAGGCCCTAAACTGCTCCCAGAGTTTACCACAAACCCCTAAAACTTCCCCTCTATTGAAGTGTGCTTCTCTCAATACACCTCACTGTAATTTGCACGAACACCTACCTGTTGATTATTTTGCAGTTGTCAGATCTTTCAGATGCTTGTTGCTTTTCTGCTTCCTTTCACACAGTGGCTTGCGACTACATTAATTTTGTAACTGTTGGTGGGACCAGTCACCTGGTATTGTTGTAGATGCTGCCTTGTGGGTTTCAGTTTTGCTATCCTTGTTGCTATGCCACTATCTTTTCTCTTGTGTCCCTGTCTGAGAGCAAGGGAAACCTTCACAGAAATATCCTGATAGACTGCCCTACACACCTCATTAGCTAGAATGATAACACATGCCCCTGGTTACATAAACCCAGTGACAAGGAGGATGGTATTAAACCAGGATTAGCATTGAGATTCACTTCCTGGAATTAAAACTAGGGAAGAGCACAGAGGCACATCCATGGTGAGAAACTGAAGGGGGCTCTGCCTGAAAGGAAGGAGCAAGACAGCAGCAGTGGACAGGGGAACAGGTCTGATCATAACACTATCAAGAGCGCTATTTCTCAAAAGTGACATTCCCAGAAACGTATTTTACAATATTACCCTGTACACACACCTTCATGTAACTGACAAGTTTCCTAAAACAATGCTTACTGTTACTATACAGGAAAAAGAAATATAGTCAATTCCAAATAGAATTTTATTACTATTTAAATACAATATACAAAACACTGCCTAAAATTAAATACAAAACCAAACTTTCACAAAGATTGTATTTAATGTGATGGGTGTGCTTGCCTGTTCATAAGTTCATTCCAGTCAGGGACACATGAAGATAAGGCTACACGCATGTCAGGTGCACTATTGAGCCTATTTCTTTTCTTTGTTTTTAATCGCGTCAAGATTGAAAATCCTAGTTCACACAGATGGGTATTTGTGAATGGTAATAATAGCAATATACACTTTCTACTTAGTAACGGAAATTCATCTTTGATCTTAATCCAAAATGCTGATAAACTTAATGTCTTATAATAATTCCTCAGCGTGAATGATGAACTGAGCTGCAACAATTCATTCTCTTCTTCAGGCACCAAGTTTAACTCAATTATTGATTCTGGGGTTTGAAAAGCAAAGGGATCTTTCATCCAGACATTTTCCTTTACTGATTTAAATATCTCTTCTGGAAAGTAATGATTAAAGGTTTGAGACAAAGACGTGAGATGCAACAATATCTCTAATTTTATTTCTTTTAAGCAGTCTTCATTAATAATGTTCTCTTCAATGTGTTGTAACAATGTTGGGAACATATAGTAGCTAGGGCAGTTACTTTTAAGTCTTGTTTGCCACAATAATAATGTCTTTTGGAATCTTAGAATATGGTCAACATATTGAAATATATCATTGTTTTTCCCCTGTAGTTTCAAGTTTAATTCATTAAGAATGCCAAAAATATCACTTAAATATGCCAATTTTGTTACCAAAATGTCATCTTCAAACATAGTTGCCAAATAAGATTGCTTTTCAATGAGAAAAGTGTAAATCTCATGCCTGAGTTCATATACTCTGCTCAATACTTTTCCTTGAGACAACCAACGAACTTCCGTGTAACACAGTAAGTGGGTATGGTCAACTCCAATCTCTGAACAAAGTATTTCAAGAAGTCGGCTGTTCAGTGAGCTTCCTTTAATAAAATTAACAGTTTTCACTGCATTTCTCAATACATCCATTAGACTTGGTGGAATTTCTTTGGATACCAAAGCTTCTCGATGAATAAAACAGTGATTCCAAAGAGCATTGTTATGGGTTGCTTCTAGCAATTTTTCAATAACTCTGCTATGTTTTCCAGTCATATTTGCTGCTCCATCACTGGAAATTCCCTTACAATTTTTCCAGTTTAATTTATATTGACCAACAATGCAGTTTTCTAATTCAGTAAATAAATCTAATCTAGTTATATGTGAATTTAAATTTAAACAACACAACAGATCCTCTATAAAATCATCTTGCCACACATATCTCACATAAACCAAGAGTGTTGGACAACTTGCATTATCAGTGCTCTCATCAAGTTGGATAGCAAAATCTATACCAGACTGTAGCCGTGTAATGAGCATTGTTTCTAAATGTTTTGCAATAGTACAGATTCGACGAGATATTGTATTATCACTAAGAGGTATCGTTCTTAATTTATCAGCTGATTTATCGTCAAAAATTGTACGTACCATATCCATACATGCTGGAAGAATAATTTTTTCAGCAGCTGTGTGAGCCATTTTCTCTTTTGCCACTCGATATGCAACTAAATACGATGATAATAAGGCTCTCTCATTCATAGTTGTGGAACGACTAGGAAATTGTGGTGATAACTCTATCTTATTTCTTTCTCTTTGAAAATGGTCCTCCTCATCTTCATCTTCCTCCTCCACTTTCACTATCACTATGCCTTCCATCTCCTGAGTAGTCTGGGGAGACAGATCTGCAGTATCCCTTGACTCAGCAGTCATTATTTCAGGTTCAAGGAACTGGCTCACTTGATCCAAATAGGGTCTGTTTGCAGGACTGTCCTTTCTGAGCTAGGTATTTTATGAGATTGGTTTTTACAATCCTGTAGGGTAGAAAAATTTAATAGAAGCATTAAAAAGTAACATTGTATTGCTATGTAAGTACTGCCAACACCTCATGTAAGTATTCATGAAGACAATTCACTAAATCCAATGGTGTGACATGGTAAATGCTGAACAACTGTCATTTGTGTTAGCTGTGCGCCACGCAGATTTGATGCCTTACATAACCAGCTCATTTAATGTCCATGGAAACCTAATAAAGTACACAAGATTATTATTCCTATTTTACAGATGAAAAAGAGGAGCTGAGAAAGATTAAATAACGTATAGTTTAGTAGAGCCAGTACTCAAACCCAAGTCTGAAGCCCAAGGCCCTAAGTATGCTGCTACAGTGACATCTAGTCACTCTAAAAAGTGATCACCAAAGCAGAGTGTACAAGATGATCTGCTGGGGCGTAGGGAAAACTAAAACTTGTATTTATATTTTTAAAATGCTGAAACTCATTTAATCTTTCCTGATAAGCCCTAACTTTTGCTGCCATTTTATAGCATATATTGCAAAAGTAAATGCGGTTTAAAAAGTTAAACTGCAAAACCCGCAATAACTTTTGCACCAACCTCTGTCATCATGTGTTGCCCTTCTTTTTTTTTTTAAGTTGATTTTTTTTTTTTTTTTACAGGACTTTATTGGGGAACAGTATGTACTTCCAGGCCTTTTTTTTTCTTCCAAGTCAAGTTGTTGTCCTTTCAATCTTAGTTGTGGAGGGTGCCATTCAGCTTCAAGTTGTTGTCCGTTCAGTCTTAGTTGTGAAGGGCGCAGCTCAGCTCCAGGTGCAGTTGCCGTTTTCTAGTTGCAGGGGGCACAGCCCACCATCCCTTGTGGGAGTCGAACCGGCAACCTTGTGGTTGAGAGGACGCATTTCAACCAGCTGAGTCATCCGGGAACTCAGCAGCAGCTCAGCAGCAGCTCAGCTCAAGGTGCCCTGTTCAATCTTAGTTGCAGGGGGCGGAGCCCACCATCCCTTGCAGGACTCGAGGGATTGAATTGGCAACCTTGTCGTTGAGAGCCCACTGGCCCATGTGGGACTCGAACTGGCAGCCTTCGGAGTTAGGAGCATGGAGCTCTAACCGCCTGAGCCACCGGGCTGGCCCCTGTTGCCCTTCTTATATTCATCTTCCAACTATCATATTTTCTTTGCTCATTTCCCTTCATTCTGTCTCAGGTATTTTAAGATCGAGGAAAATGAATTTTGGTTTTTGACATCTGGGTTAAAGTTTTAAAGGTGGGGGAGGGGGCATGACATCCCCAGAGGCCTTCCCCCATGTGGCAGTATTTGTCAAAATGAAGGGACTCCAAGGAGGTGAAACTCAAAAGATGCAGAGATGAGGGCAGGAGCATAGTCATGCCTCCCCAACCTGGACAGGCCTACCTGGATGTTTCCTGCTCACATGCTGGGCAAATAGCTGTAGAAAGACTAGGTTTTATTTTACATTTCTTGAATGATCCTAGCACCCAGTCATCTTTTGACTTTAGACTCGTTAACTGTCTCCATCACTGTTTGGTCTGTAATATTTTGATGGCTTTTATGCTGAAATTTAATTTTTAATGCTTTCATGCCTTATCTCAACTAGATTAACTCCTCAAGAATAAAGACTGTCTTTTGCTTTCATGGTTGCCCTTAAGTCGCTTATTGTTCCTTGCAACCCACAGGCATTTAAAAAATATTTGTTTGAAGGAATACAATGTCAACATTTTCTGCCCATTTGTACAAAGTTCAACAAATTCATTATAGGCCTGGTATTTCGGTATTTAGAAGGGCATGTCATTTATAAAAATTGAACAGATTTCAGAACATTGCGACTGTCGGGTTATTTATGAAACATCTGAGTAAGAATGGGAAAAATATTATGGCAGCGGGTTTAAAACGCATAAAAAATTATGTTAATTCGGTAAGTGTCTTATATATTTCCTATTACACTGTGTAACCAACCTATTTCTCCAGCAAACAATAAGGTTTCATTGATCTGCTTTCAGTATATTCTCCACAATTCATTTATTGATTGCAAATGATCTTTTTAGCACTGGCCTGTGTTTTCTTATACCTCTCTCTCCATAATGAAAGTATCTTTCTGTATCCTGGTGGTACTGCAGGAAATGGAGATGGGGCATCAGGTTTGGCCTAGCTGGATTTTTCAGTTATATCACTCTATCAATGAATTTTCAAGTTGGAAGGGCCCTTTGAGATAAGCTAGTTTATTTTACTTAGGACAAAATTGAGACTTGGTGGTGTTTTGTCCAAGACCACCCTTGTAGTCAGTGGCAGGGAGCACTGGTAATTAGTCTCCTAAAGGCCCAACACACTTGCCACTACATCACCACAACCTCCCTTCACTAAACACCGCACCAAGTCAAACTCAGCTCCCACAACTGAAAAATCCAACTAATGTCTGAAATCATACATTAAAAAAATTCAGAAAGTTCAGAAACTTAAAGGAAAAGGGTGAAATATATATAATCTTACTGCATCCAAATCACAATATTCATGAGGCTTCAAACACTCTTTAATCACCACCATTAATAGAGGTGGGTTTGGGGGGTGAGCAGATGATCTGCAAACACTTGAGAGGTTTACACTTGTCCACTATTACAAAAAACAACCAAGAAAACAGCCCGTGGAGCTTGATTAGGAGCCTTGAGTGTCTTCCTCATTTTGCACCTCGGGTCCCTAGAAACTTAGAAAAAAAGCTCACCGGAAAGAGAGCAAATGGAATGATTCCCTAGGGAACACGGAAATTAAACGAGTCATTTTGTCCCCGACCCCTTTGAGTGAAAACCAAGGACGAGACTGCTTCTTCCCGGGGACACGCAGATTGCCTACTCACGGTCCCCCAGGCATCTCATCCTACCTTAGTCGGGAAATGAAAACGTCGTCGTTCCCTTCCCGCTTGGATCCGGGGCTGTCTGCAGGGAAACGGCGCTGCCTACCGCTAAGGCTGGGGTGCAGGATGGGGACGTGGACCCTCCACCCCGTTCGAGGGCGGTCGTGACGTGAGGGACCGCGCAACACAGCCATACTCATCCACCTCTGTCCCCACCCGTCTTCCCCGGTTGGACCCACGTCTCACCGTGAACCCCGGAGAAGCCTGGGGGTGCTGGAATGGAAAAGGGAGCTGACCCAGAGGATCGTAGGACAGCGAGTTTGTTACCAATGAACTCTGCTCACCCTAACTCAGTGAGACTGTGTCTGTCACAGAAGCCGGAAGTGCGTCAACCCCCGTCTTCCGGGACTGGGCTGCGTTTCGGGGTCCGCTCTAGAAATGCGGGAGGACTAGGCGTCCTTGTTCTCCAATCGCAGGGTTCGGCTTTGGGGAGGGCATCTCTCTCCTCAGCTCAGCTTTAACAATCCAGATAAAGTGGGGGTTAAGTTTCCCTTGATACTGCCCTGCTCAGATACTTACATGTTTCTCCAACTTCTTCTTACTGATGGCAGTAATCGGAATTCTAGTTATTATCAAACAATAATACTTAGTGATCGTGTGTCTGTGGCAGAGGAACCGAAACAAAAGTGTAGACAGAGGAAGATCAAAGTGAAGTCAGGAACAAACCCGAAGTGGTTGCTTCTCTGGGGACCCTGATTATGCCTTACCACTTGAATGGACAGTATATTCAAATACTTGATTTATGGGCAACAGACATTCTTTCCAATAACAGAAGTTATACGATTTGATTCTGGCTAATGTGTCCAGGGAATTTGCAGAATAACATCAATGGTATTAATTATAGTAAGTCGAATTTGAGCCATTTTGCTGACAAAATGTTATCAATAATTACGGCTTTCACCATTACTTCTTGGGTAGAGCAAGAAACTTCATCTTTTATAAAACAGTAACTGAGACCTTGAATGACTGACACGACTCTAAGTTCCAAGGCAAGTTTGAGCACAATAGAAAGTCCACAAAAGGAACAGCTACCTACTGTAGAAGTTACCAATGACTAGGTGATATTCTGCATAACTTTCAAAGCCCTGATAAGTCTTCCATTCCCTATGAGGTTTGACCTTGCTGTGGTTGTCATTTTTTCTCTTTCTACTTCCCTATGACTCTTCAATAAACCACCTGAGTAGGTCTTTGCTGCTTTATCACTGGCTGGCTCACTAACCTATGGTCCTCCTTGAAGACATATTCCCAGAACGTCTTCCTCCACATACTTCCTCATATTTCTGTTCAGTGTTCCAAGTCATCTAAGAGCCATTACATTGTTATGCATTGTTTTTCTTCTTTGTCTAAAACCTGCCCTCTCCCCTCTACTCCCATGCCTGTTTTTACATTAAACTGATAAAGGGTTCAAGAAGGTAGGTTATTGAGTGCAGCTGGCTGGGTATGTTTTTGTATTTATGTAGTGTGTGTGGCAGGGGCTGTGGGGATGTTTATAACTCCATTGTTTGCCTATTGATTTACTGGCACAAGGAACCCAAAGTGGCCTGGTGGTATTCTGTTTCCAGTTCAGTAGAACACTTAATGTAGTTCCTAAAAGAAATGTTCTACCTGAGAATCAGGACTATAGCCCAGCAGATTCTAGCCTTGGAGATAGGAAGCACAAATTCCATAAATGGATTACTGGGTCTGACAGTAATAGAGGCCACTCCTGTTTTGAACCCTTGGTTCCTGTAGTTATGTAGTCTTTTTATTGGAGACACAATACCATATATATGTTATTGGTTCAGTGCATATCAATGCATATACTGTATCCCCAACTTTGCGAGGTGCTATGTCTTGTATCAGCAATTCAACAATCTTCGACATACCATTCCACACTTCTATCAGGCTCACTGCTTCTGAGTGGTGAGTAAGCACCATGAATTCTGTGTTTTACAAGCTCATTGTCACACCTCCTTGACTACAAAATAGCTTCCTTGGTTTAAGGTATGTCCAATGGACACGGCATCCTGTAAGCCCTCAGATGATGGTGCTGATAGAGGCAAAGCAGTCAGGAAGACAAACTCATATTCGGGGCAGGCATCAAGTCTGGTGTGATATTTTACTTATTTTGTATCTATCCATGCCTAGTGCAATGGTAGGCATAAAGGAAAGATTAACGAAGTGCTCAATTCCTTGGGAATGGTTGCTTACACATTTTCTTTAAAGCTATATATTATAAACTAAAAACTCACAAATTTTATGAGTTGGTTAATTGTTTCCACCTGTTATCTGAGGAACCCTTGAAAGAAAATTTTGCTTAGAAGCAAAGGAGTAGCTACTGTTTCTTACCACTCTTTGTTAGGGATTGATGCTATTGGTGGGAAGTAGACCCTTAAGTTGGTCCCTCCTGTCGTCCTCTCACTGGAGCAAACTAAAGTCAGCTAAAACTTAGACACAAATGCACCACTGCCAGTTTGCTCATCTCTACTGGAGAAATGCAGCACTCTGCTAATAGGTACAATTTGTGGGAAAATAGCAACTCAGGAAAGAACCCCAAACTTACAGCTATCCTAGAATATTAGAAGAGCTGTTAATGAAAAGGAGAAAGTAATGTGTAATCTGTTGTCCCAGGGATCTCAACAGGAAAAAGACATCACCAGGGGGGTATATTTCTGTTCAACAGAAGAAAGTGTCTAGCTGGAGCTGTCCAGCAAGCAACTGGCTAAGCAGTGCATTTTCTATGTTAATGCCGATTCCATTGTGACAGGGATACTGTTAACTAGAGAGATTGTGTCATAGTAGGAAGTTATACCGTGTTTCCCTGAAAATAAGATCTAGCCGGACAATCAGTTCTAATGCATCTTTTGGAGCAAAAATTAATATAAGACCCGGTCTAATATTATAAGACCTGGTATTACATTATATTAATTATATTATACCCGGTCTTATAGAATAAGACCGGGTCTTATATTAAATTTTGCTCCAAAAGATGCATTAGAGCTGACTGTCCGGCTAGGTCTTATTTTCAGGGAAACAAGGTATTAAACCAGGGATACTAAAGGAGGAAAGAAAGGGAAGACACATCAGAATATGAAGCTGACGTAGTTTGAAAAAAACATATAGAATGCCACGCTTTTGATTTTTCTTATAATTTGATATCAAATAGCATTTAAGGATATTTGATTTGTGAGCTTAAACAAAGGAGTAATATCTAAAGTTCCCTCCACTTTTTCGATTCTGCAAGAGACTTGCCAGTCCCTAGCGGATCTATTTCCACCACAAGACATCGCATTCCCTAAGGATCCAGAAGTTATAATGTCCTAAGGGATTCTGTCCTAGCACGGGGCCTGCCTGTCCACGTCCTCCGTGCTTACCTATCCTTATTTCTGCACAGTCCAGCCTTTCCCCAGGTATGTGGCTCTCTTCCAGTCTCAGTTTCTCTTCCACTTCAATATGCTCAATGCTCCCGCCTTCCCCCAAGAACTTCAGTAGATTCCGATCCCAGGATTTTCTGTAGTCCTCATTATCACCGAAGCGCCTTCAATCGTCTCTTTAATAAATGTACTCTATACCCTTGTGCTAGTTCCCTACCGGCTGACTCCTGGAAGTCGGACCATTAGGGCTGAAGCAGGGAAGGGCCAGCGGAAGCCCTTTCCCAAGTCCGGGGCTGTCATGGTCATTACTGGTATACTGGCTAGAGGCAGCCAGCGAGTTTAGCAGAGGAGACGAAGCCGGAAGATTGACATGGAAAAGCGACTCAAGCCGCCTTCCGTAGTTCCCACCTTTTACCCGACGCCCTCATCCGGGGCCCTCATCCGGGGTCCCGCCCTCCGCACCAAGCCGTCGGACTCCGCCTCCGGAAGTGCCACCGAGAAGCGCCGGCCTCCAAGCGGTGTAGAGCGACTCCCGAAAGCCCAGGGTGGCCCGGCGAGCAAAGGTGTCTGCGACAGGACGGCAGTTTAGCCCGCATTTCCACTTGGGTGAGTCCCCGGAAGCCGTCCTGGGGTCGCAGTGGGGTTGGCTCCCTGTTTAGCCTCCGGGGGAGGAGGAGGAGGTGTCCGGTCCTGCCCGCCGCGCTTTGCTTCCCCAGGAGCGCGCGGGGCGGATGGTGCGAGGGCCTGTTTCACCTCAGTCGGTATTTGCCCCGATGCCCCGCGGACTGAGGGCCCGGCTGTCAGGACCCGGTGACTGCCCTGGAGTGAACAGGGTCTCTGTGAGCCGCCTCGCCCTTTTGGGACCGAGTCTTCACCTCACAGGGAAGTGGGAGAAGGGCAGCTCCGGGTGAGGCATTCTGAGGACCGGGCGCAAGGGCCCTGTTTTAGTGTTGCGGAAGGGAGACGGAACCCTGTCGCGTCCTTGGGTTTGAAGGACACCAGTCAAACCTGTTCGAATAATAGCTCTTCCCTGGGTTACTGTCAGGATTGTGGGAAAAGGCCTGCCTGCCTAGTTTGAGTAAGCGAAGGGTCTGACTCCAAACGTGAAATTTTGTTATTTAGACAGGACCATTTAGTCATTGAATGTGGGCTGACGTGGTGTTTACCAAGTAATTCCTAAGGGCCTGCTTTAAAAAAAATTAATGAGCAATCATAAGTGGCATATTTCTCTGGTTACAAACTTGGGCTTTGAAAGAAGTTTGTAAATTTCGAATATTTTAAACTTTCCACAGAAATCTTTATACTATTAAATTGTACTTTCTTGATTGTGTTTGAAATACCACAAATTCCGATTTAGTGGAGTTCAAATAAACCTGCATTCTTGGAGCGTATGATTTGGTTCTCAGCTATTTAAAACTGAATAATATCCACTTTTCCTTTTGTAGTTTAATTTTATTGACTATTTTTTATTGACTACAATATATAAGATACTTTGCTAAGTCCTGAGGATATGAAATGATGGGCTGTTTTAATTTATTACAATAATTTCTCCTAATCTCACTCCACAGTGATGGTCATTGTTCTCCAGAACAGGGATGGAGGAAATATCAGCCCGGGAAGCAGCAGGATCATCAAGGGTCCAGTTTCAATCTTTGGAGACCCAGTATGAGGGTCTGCCCCCAGAGCCTCAGGTCGTGCAGGACTCCGCCATGGAACAGGGACTCACTGGGGGTAAGGCCAAGAGAGCACTGACATCCAGGAGAACGGGAGTGTAGAGTTGCTCCCAGGCCTGGGACTTCAGTAAGAAGATGGCCCCTGGAGGGAGGTCTGGAAGGGAGGGCAGATGCTCAGTCCTGGTCTGGGACCCTCTATTAAGGGCAGCCCATCTTTCCTTAAAAGACAGAGGTGGTCACTCACTTTGTTCCAGCTGTTTTTGTTCATACAACCTTCACTTTATTCCAGTTACCACAGCCACAATAATTTCTAAGATATGCTGCCTTTGCCACATCTCACAATCCCTGCCTGGCTTTCACTTCCTCTTAGGTTTGGGGCCTGTCCCTCACCCTGTTCCCTTCACTTAGTTTCGCTGCACTTTGATAACTTTGTGTGCTTTGCCACCTGCTGTTCTATTGCAACTGCAGTGTTTGTGACTAATCTAACTTTGATAAAGAAAGCACCCATTAATTCCTTGGTTGAGTGCAAGGAATTGCCTGTATGAATGTATACATGTCACATTGACTCTATGATATAACATTTTTATGTACTGTTTAGATAGGTTGATCTGTCTTGTACTTCCTTTGTTTTGTAAGAATCTTAGCTTACTTGTGGCCAACTGCAGTGCCTGAAATAACTTGTGTCAGTGACACTGAGTGCCACAGTATGT
The DNA here is from genome assembly GCF_057876585.1 of Rhinolophus sinicus. Lineage (NCBI taxonomy): Eukaryota > Metazoa > Chordata > Mammalia > Chiroptera > Rhinolophidae > Rhinolophus > Rhinolophus sinicus. The sequence continues at coordinate 89,792,460 of NC_142503.1, forward strand.
AGAGTGCTGTGAGGAACTTGGGGAGTGTGGAAAGGATTATGAGGAAACAGATGACCATTCCTTATTCTTAGGGGCCTTACACACTGGTTGCAGAGACACCGTCCATTAATAAGAGAAAGGCTTAGTGATGTTTACAGAACAGTGTTTGGGAAAGGGTCAGAAGTCTACTAAATCACCGTGGTCCTGCACCAGTCACTGCGAGTCCTTATGCTTTGCTTTGCCCATCTGCAAAAGAGGTATAGTGCTTCCCCTTCTGTTAGAGGAATGTCATGTCATGAGGATAAAGTGAAACATGAGATTTCATAATAAAATCCTCTATCACGGGTCTAAACATGTGTAAGCAGGGTATGCAAGTTCTGAGGAGCAGAGTACACACTCAATACCTGATAAATGTTCATTGGTTTTACTAGAATGTTGATGTGAAGAAACGTCCCACTGACTCCTGTAAGGGAGCCCTAGGGAAGGGCTGCTCTCACTCTTGGCTCCTTTCTCCTCCCTTAGCTCCACCTGTTCCCCAGGTGCCTGCTCTTCCCCACGAGGGAAGCCCAGGAGACCAGGCAGCTGCACTCCTGACAGCCAGGTACCAGGTGAGCTGAGGAACCCTCTGCTTTTCCTCAGGGACTATTGCTGCTGACTGAGTGTGGCCTTTCCCTCATCCCTTCTGTAAACCTTGCTTGGAATTTTTTTCAGTAGCAGACCCCAGTTTGGGAACTGATTCTCTCCAGAGACCTGGACTTCACACAGACCACCTTCCCGTCTTCCTAACACCACCAGCAAAACACTGTTTCTTTGTCCCTGGTGCTGTGCTGGGCGCTTATGAGATGTTAAAGGGTTGTGGAATTTGTTCCCTCAATTCTAATCTGTTCTCACTCCTCCCGACATAAGTACACACGGGAGATCTCTCTGTATTGTCTCCTTCGTTCTCTGGCCGTGGTGCTGTCATGGCCTCCTTCCCCAGAGCAGCCAGGCTGTGTTATTTCAGGAGTTTGTGACATTCGAGGATGTGGCTGTGCACCTTACCCGAGAGGAATGGGGATGCCTGGACCCTGTTCAGAGGGAGCTCTACAGAGAAGTGATGTTAGAGAATTATGGGAACGTGGTCTCGCTGGGTAAGGACTGTCTTTTTATTCAGTTTACCTGTTGGGATTTCTGTACTGAGTAGGTATGAGGTTTCTGAGAAAGTAGAGTGTGGCTCAGATTCCTGGTCTTAGAACCTTTGAATCCTCCATCTTTAAGGTCATCTCCTCCAGGAGTGGTTTTCCTTTGGGAGTTTCAGGGTAAGACATTCTACTCCTTATCCTGAGTTAACAGTTCCTGCTTTTGTGGGGTATCTGGTTAGAAAAGGGAAACTTGCTTGTGCTTTGCCTAAGTTCTTACCTTTCTTGTCTTTTCCTTTTTTATGAGAGACTCTAGAGCAGGGGTATCAAAACTTTTTTCAACGTTTTTTACCAAGGGCCATATGCGGTAAAATACACAAACAGCCGGGCCACTCACTCGAGGTGAAGTACATATTGCCTCACCTGGTTTATTTAAGTAAACTAAATATATTTTTGGAATTTGCTGTGGGCCAATTAACAATGGCTCATGGGCCTTAGTTGGCCCGCGGGCCGCAGTTTTGACACCCTTACTCTAGAGCCTCCCAACCCACAAGCAGACTCTTTCCTTCCTGGTAATTCAGTGCTCCTGTATCCGAGTTTCCCGTTTTCCTCAGAAGAAGAAATGCCATTTTTAGAGAGAGGCTAAAGTCCTTGTTAAGTAATCCCTCTTAAGATCCCTAAATTCATCTCCAAGCAGACAGAATTTGAGAGACTTCATTTAAAGACACGACTCACTGTACTACATTTCAGTGCGTCACCCAGGTGGTAACCCTAAGTAATCTCATCCCCAGGAGTGGAAGTCTCAGACTTAAACCAAGTCTCTCCTTTGTCGTTTGGATGGTACAGTGGGCAGCAGAGGTTAGGCAGCCTGTGGTGCTGGAGAAACATCAGTGGGGCTGTTGGCAGCCCTTTTGATGTGAGCACTGCTCCTTTTTCTCTTTCTTTTTTTGCCTGTCCCTGCTTTTGTTCAGTTCCTTTTATTTATGTATGTCACAGTTATTCTTTTATTAATCTCAGTTATTCTTTTCTCTTTGTCTCTCTTTTTGCTTTGCCTATGCTGGTGGCATCCAGGGTGTTGCTTTGTCTCCTCGATTACACTCAGGATTAAAGAGATCTTCTTGTCTGTGGGGAGGCAGCCTGCCCACTGGGAAAGTTTTTAGCGTGTTTTCCATTCCTGGCTCTTTGATCTTTATAGGCATACTTCTCCGTCTTCCCACCACCCGGATTCATAGTGTGAATTCCTGCCCGGCCCTGAGTCATACCCAGGCAAGTGCTTTCTCTGGAGAAACACTTGCAGTCCTTTCGGCAGGAATCTCCAAGAGATGGCCCAAGTATCGGCTTCCCATCGATATTGCTCGTCCCTGCTCGGAAACTCCTTTTCCACAATTATAAGATATTACACTTGATTGATGGAATAGATGCTCCCCAGGATGCCACCACTATGTAAAATTGCAGCTCCTCAAATGACCTTTGTTAAATTTCTGAAGGGCCCAGGAAGCCCTCGGTTGCACCAGATGCATTTTGAATCCTGAGTTCATTCAGAAGCCGCGGTTGGTGGCCATCTACTTGTGTTCTGAGAAACCACAAAGTTCAACTCCAGCTCTTCATTTATGATCTTTTCATGTTATTTCAGGATGTGGAATGTATGCTGTGCGCCCCTCTTTTTCTGTAGTGAACAGGACCTGCCCCGTGTGTTGACTAACTCTCCTGCGACCCCTGGGCTTTCCTCATATTTAACATTCTCGTCTTCTTCAAGTCCCTGTGGCCCCTTCCAGGGTCCTGCCTTTGTCCCCTTTATTCTTTTTTGCTAAATAGATTGATGCATTTATATGACCTTTCCCGATCAACTGTTCGTTAGCTCTGTTCTTGATGGAGGGGAAATGGGAGGGCAAAAGAGTTCAATTTCTTTATTTCAGGGTATCAACTTGAATGTATGTTTAACAACTTTGTATATTGTACAATGATATGTAATTGTAAGATACTGTTAATTTTATCTAATAATTACATAATTTCCAACAGTTTATCTGTCTACTTTTTGGAGTAAAGAAACTTCTTAACAGCTTAATCAGCCAAATAACACAGCATGCTATTGGACTGAATTTCATCCCATTTCCTCTGTCATCTCTGCACATACAGGACACGCATGCACACTCACACATACTGGGCACAAATGCATACAAGAAATCCTCCTCAGTTTGCTTTTGTGACCAAGTTAGCAGCATCTCTTTAGTAATTAGTTTTTACAGTTTTGGGGAAGTCATTTTCATATTTGTGGGTTCAGCAAACTCCATGTAAGATTTAAAGTTACACACTTAATTAACAGCTTTATGTTTGGTGTTATAAAATTGAGACTTTATAATTCAGTCCCTGACTTAGCAGCCCTACATTCCAGTTTATATCTTTTTATCATGGCGGTAGCTCTGAGTTGTATTTGCCACAGACATCAGAACTTTAGTCCTTTGGTTAAGTGCTTTGACTATGCTAAGTATGTAGTAAATGTACAGAATATGAACAACTGAGTAAAAGAATGAAAAAAATAGCTAAAAAGTCATAATTTTCATTACCAAATCTAAAAGCATATTCTGTTGACAGTGTGTAAATTACTGGCTTGATGGTCATACCCAAAGGGAAGTAATCTGTGACTTGGTGCTTAAAATGAAGATTAAGACTGGGAAAGAGACTTGGATTGCATTTCACATGGGCTAGTTTGGCAGGTGCCCTATTAATGACAGCATTAGAAACATACTTATCAAAATTCTAGTTGAAGGTAAGTGAGTTGATAAATCAGGAATGTTTGACATTTACCCTTTACTTTTTGAAATTGATGTCCTGAGGACAAAAATGATTTTGTATAGACTGTCCTACTGTCACAGCTGTTTACTATTTATTGAGCATCCAATATGTTTCTAGGTACTATATACCATTTACTAGGTACTATATCTCATTTAATCCTTAACCCTGTGAGCAGGTATTATTCTGTTTTATACCTGAGGAAACTGAGGCTCAGAGAAGGTGAGTGATCCACTCAGGGTCTGAGCTGGGCGTGGGACTCAGATCTGACTCTGAAACCCATGCTCTGTTTCAGTGTTTTGTGCCTTTAGTACAATTAGTTAAACCACATGTGGCATTTTTTATATTTTTATGGCTTTGTACTCTGATGATAATTAAAAACGGCCAAGATAAATAGGATAGATAGGCATAAGGTTGTACAGTTTGGGAGCAGAAAAGACATACATTCATGAAGAAGTAAAATTGCTAGGGATATATTCCTTTATAATAGGTATATACACAAAAAGATATTCCTAAGGAAAGATTTTATTTGTGTATTTGTTAAGGACCAGGAAAGAAAGGCATGAAGCTTCCAAATGGCTAAACTTTAGCACAAGTCTGGTATAAGCAGCAAACCAAATAATGAGGTATATATATATTTTATATCATTTATTTATTTTTATTAGTTTCAGGTACACAAAACAACGTAATAGACATTTATCATTTATATCCCTCACACAGTGATAATCCTCCCCCCCCCCACCATCTACTACCCCTCTGACATTGCATACAGCCATTATTTTAAATGTTACTTTTAAAGACCGGATTAAGTTAAAAATAGATCTAATTAGAAAATGGTCAAGGTTTAAATTTTAAAAATCAAAAGGTTTTAATAAAAGATAATTTTAGATAGGAAAAATTTTAAAGCAAATACATATTTTGAAAGCACAGTTTTGACTTAAATTTAGTAAAAGGCATTCAGGCCAATGGCAAGAAAACCTGCCTTAATGATTTCTGTGACCCTGTGGTAGATTGGAAAGAATATAAACTGGAATCAGACTTGGGTTCCACTTAGCAGCTGTGATATGCTGAGCAAATATTTAAACTGACACTCATTTTCTTCATCTCTAAAACATGAAAAATAATGTCTACCTTTCTGGTTTGTGCCAAGGATTAAATTAGATTATGTAAGTACCTGGCTCATAACCGTGTTTACTCGATAATAAGACCTAGCCAGACCATCAGCTCTAATGCGTCTTTTGGAGCGAAAATTAATATAAGACCTGGTCTTTACTATAATACTAGACCAGGTCTTAATATTAATTTTCGCTCCAAAAGACGCATTAGAGCTGATGGTCCGGTTAGGTCTTATTTTCGGGGAAACACGGTAGTAGTTACATAAATGTTTGTTTGGAAAGGACACAACTGATAGGAGCTTTGGATCAGATTTTCTTTTTTTTTTAAATCTTACTGGGGAATACTGGGGACAGTGTGTATCTCCAGGCAGTTGTCCTTCAATCTAATTGTGGAGAGTGCAGCTCAGCTCCAAGTCTAGTCGCCGTTTTCAGTCTTTAGTTGCAGGGGGCGCAGCCCACCATCCCATGTGGGACTTATTGTTGAGAGCTCGCACTCTAACCATCTGAGCCATCCGGCCACCCCTCCGGAAGCTCAGCGACAGCTCATTGTTTTCAATCTAGTTGTGGAGGGCGCAGCTCACTGGCCCATGCCGGCATCAAACTGGCAACCCTGTTGTTCAGAGCTTGTGCTCTAACCAACTGAGCCATCCGCCGCCCCTTTACTAGATTATTTTAAAGCCAGGTTCTAAAATAAGACTGTCTGGGTTTGTGCTCTGGCTTCACCATTTATGACCTTGGGCAAGTTAATTAACGAATCTTCATTTTCCCATTTCTAAAATGGGTACAATAATAGTTCATACCTCAAAAAGGTATGGTGAGTATTGAGTGAAAGCTTGTAAAGCTCTTGGTGTGGTTCTTTGCACCTACTAAATGCTTAGTAAACAGTAAACCTTAGCTTAATATTTTGATGATACAGATGACTTTAAGTCTGTATCTTGAACCCTGTTTGCTCTTGTAAACTGCAATCTTGTATCTCTAACTGCCAGCTAAGCATTTTCTCTTATACCTTTCTACGTTACTTTAAACACAAATCTAAAATCAAACCCTTCATCCTACATGAAGATCTTTTTTGTTGTGCGTATGTGATTTAAGTGTAGATACAGAGTAAATAACCAAAATTTATTTCAGTTATCAAAGTTTAGAAGCACCTTAATATCTCAAAGTTAAAAGTTGCAAATTATGTTATCAGAATTCTGAGCAGAATAGTTGCTGCTTTATGCCACACTAACGTTTTCTTAAATTGCAAAACTATTTCATTTGACATGGAAGATCTTAACTAAGTTAAGTGTGCAAAAGGAGAATCGACTGTTTGCCCAGAAGGAATTCAGAAACACAGTAAATATCTTTTTTTTTTTAAAGATTTTATTGGGGAAGGGGAACAGGACTTTATTGGGGAACACTGTGTACTTCCAAGACTTTATTCCAAGTCAAGTTGTTGTCCTTTCAGTCTTAGTTGTGGAGGGTGCAGCTTAGCTCCAGGTCCAGTTGCCATTGCTAGTTGCAGGGGGTGCAGCCCACCATCACTTGCGGAAGTCGAACCAGCAACCTTGTGGTTGAGAGCCTGCGCTCCAACCAACGGAGCCATCCGGGAGGCAGCTCAGCTCAGGGTGCTGTGTTCAAGCTTAGTTGCAGGGGGCGGAGCCCACCATCCATTGCGGGACTCCAGGAGTTGAACTGATAACCTTGTGGTTGAGAGCCCACTGGCCCATGTGGGAATCGAACTGGCAGCCTTCGGAGTTAGGAGCACGGAGCTCCAACCGCCTGAGCCACAAGGCTGGCCCCAGTAAATGTCAGTCTTATAATCTGTTCTGATCTCTCTGCTCATAGGCTCTCATATGGAATCCCAAGAGAGCAGCTGTTGCTTTATCATATTTTCCAGGCCCAATGCCCTTTTTAAAACGTTGGTTATCTGTTATATGCTGACTCTTGGGCACAGAATTGGCACTCAGTGAGCAGCTCTTAAATAAATTATTAATCAGAACAAGTGCAAGATACAAGATACATGGGTGTTTGTTATCAAAGAGTTTATAAATCAGGTAGAGATGAAGATACTAGAAACCAATTTTTAAAAAATGTATAAACTCCATTATATAATGACATGCCAGGATAAGAGGAACAGATAAATTTTGTAGACATTCAGTAAGTGGAGAGAAAGGCTTTTGGAGATGAGAGGATTGAGCTAGACCTATATGTGTGCTACTAGAAGCTTTCTGGGCTGAACACATATAAAATAATGCCCCTTTGATACTATAATAGTTCTGCCCCTTCAGAAGCTCATTGCCTCTTTCTTTCACTTTAAAAGAGATTAGATCTTCCCAGTCCATTATGCAAGCCAGACAAAGACCATTTTATGTAAAGATGCACTTTTATTGTACTTGCTTCACTATATCATATTATAGTTATTTATATCTCTGTCTCTGCATTTAAGAGTGTAAAGTCCTTGAAGGGATGGACCTTTCCTGCTTGGCTCTTTATCCCCTGCACACTTTGCATAAATGTTTGTTGGATAAACAAGAGTGTAAGCTCCTAATGGGTGAGAATGTGTCATATTATTCTTTGTTTCCTCATGTGAATTGAAATGAATTGTTTCTTGAGATTGGTCCTAGGAATATTTATTCAGGCTTCACTGATTCTGTTGCTACAGTTCAGCTCACCCTGCAACAGGGCTTGAGTATTCACTTTTCTCCAGTCCAGCAAAGTTGTAATTTTGATTACCTGGATTTTGACTAGGTCTAATACTATAGACCAGGTCTAACACACGATTGATCTATAAGCAACAGATGAGGACTGAAAATAATAATTTCTGTGAAATTATCCCGTGCACAAATTCCCTTGTCTGAGGAATGTTAGATGACTTCTCTTGCTCCCAAAAGGCATCAGCCTGCCCCTTACTAACACGCCTCTTTCTAGAGTACAAATAGGAGCTCCTTGTAGAGCATCTTTGCCACTCACGCTTCAGGCTTCCCCAGTGTCTTCTAAGAATTTACTTTCTCCATTAACCATTAGTTAATAGAAAAATGGGTTGGTGTAGTATCTGCTGAAAAATTGCCACATCCCATTTCCTTCTCTGTGAGCAGGATTTCCAATTTTCAAGCCTGATGGGATCTCCCAGCTGGAACAAGATCTACTGGTCTTTGATCTGGAAACTAAGAATAGAGAAGTCTTAAGAGATGACTGCTCAGGTGAGTAAGGCAGAATCAATCAGATGGAATTAGTAGGAAAGTAAAGTCCAGTTGTTGAGCCAAGTTGTAACTACTTTGACAGTCAAAGTGAAGAGCTCTGCCTGTATCACTGAATGGAGAGCTTTTTCCTTTCCCTTCAGTTTTGATAAACTCTTTGCATTTATTTTGTTCCTTGTCATCCACAAGTTGTACTAAGTCCCTATTTAAGTTGCTTATTTTTAATTCTTTTGAACTATTTTCCCTATTAACTCCTTTGAAACACCTTAATTGGTTATCTTCTTAGTCTCATGAAAGTACCTTCTGTTTCTGCCATACCCTGAACCATTTGGATCCTACCTCACTGTTCCTATTCACACCCTTTTATCTGCTGTTGAGATTTTGTGCCTGTGTTTCAGAGTAAATAAACTCTCATCCTGGTAGAGACTAGATTATTTAGTATTTTCCTCTCTGAGTTTTCTTTTTCTAAGCACGGGGTACAGATTATATTTGCATTTTCTATTTATATATTGAATCAGATGGAGATACCAGAGAAGAGAACAAGCTGTTGATTCCTAAGCAGAAAATTTCAGAAGAAGTACATTCATACAAAGTGAGAGTAGGAAGACTCAAAAAGGATATTGCCCAAGTTCCTGAGACTAGAGAAGTGTATAAACCTGAGGACAGATTAGAAAGGCTTCAGGAAATCCTAAGGAAATTTCTCTTCTTGGAGAGGGAGTTTAGGCAAATAACAATCAGCAAGAAAACCTTCACCAGTGAGAAGAACAATGAATGTAATGAACCTGAAAAAAGCTTCAGTCTGGAATCTACCCTTGATACAGATCAGAAAGATCTTAGAATACAGAACATTGATGACATTGATAAGTACGACATGAGCCTCAACCAGAATTCAGCTGCTGATAAACAGGAACACATAAATCTAACACAGGATTTTCAGAGTAGTGAATATAAAGAAAGCTTGATGGAGCTCTCCCACCTTAGTAAATGTGAAAGCATTCCTACCACTGAGAAATTCTATAAATGTGATGCATGTGAGAAAGTCTTCCACCAGAGCTCAGCCCTTTCTAGACATCAGAGAATTCATACCAGAGAGAAACCCTACAAATGTAAAGAATGTGAAAAATCTTTCAGTCAGAGTTCAAGTCTTAGTCGACATAAAAGAATACATACTAGAGAAAAACCCTATAAATGTGAAGTGTCTGATAAGTCCTGTGAGTCATCTGACAAATCCTCTAGTCAGAGCTCAGGCATAATTCAGCATAAGAGGATTCACACTAGAGCAAAATCTTACAAATGTAGCAGTTGTGAAAGAGTCTTCAGTCGTAGTGTACATCTTACTCAACACCAGAGAATTCACAGAGAGAGGCCCTGTAAGTGTACTGTATGTGGCAGTGACTTCTGTCATACCTCATACCTAGTCGAACATCAGAAAGTTCACTGTGAAGAGAAAGCCTATGAATACAATGAATGTGGGTTGACCTTTATTAAACATCAAGGAATTCGTCTCAGAGAAAAGCCCTATACATGTAATGAATGTGGGAAAGACTTCAGATTGAATTCCCATCTTATTCAGCATCAAAGAATTCACACAGGAGAAAAAACACATGAATGTAATGAATGTGGAAAAGCTTTCAGTCAAACCTCATGCCTTATTCAGCATCACAAAATTCATAGGAAAGAGAAATCCTCTGAGTGTAATGATTATGAAGAAAGTTTTAATCATAGCTCAGATCTTGTCCTACAACGAGAAGTCCTCACCAGAGAAAAAGCCTTTGATTGTGATGCATGGGAAAAGAACCTCAGTCAGAGAGCACACCTTGTTCAACATCAAAGAATTCATACCAAAGAGAAACCTTACGAATGTAATGAACATGGGAAGACATTTAGTCAAGTTCAGGCCTCATTCAACATCTGAGATTTCACCCCAGGGAGAAATCATGTATGTACTGAATATAGTAAAACCTTCAATTATAGCTCAACCTTTATTCAGTATCGGAGAGTTCACACCAGAGAAACCCTCTGAATGTGACAAATGTAGTAAAGCTATTAGTTAAACTCAGTCGATGCCTGCAAACCCATACCAATGAACAAACCTACGAATATATTGAATGTGGTAAATGCTTCATGCTATGTTCATACCTTAGTCACCATTGGAGAATTCATACAGGAATAAAATTTCATCACTAATGAATGTGAAAAAAACCTTCAGTCAAAGACACTACCTTGTTCATCATCAAATTCATTCCATGCAGAAAGCCTATGAATGTAATCAATGTGTGTAGGGATGGGGGGAGTGGGGGGGAAGATTCAATCATATTTCAATCCTCATTCAACATCAAAGAATCCATACCCTGGAGAAATCATTTGAGTGTAGGAGTTCAAGTCTTTTTCATCATCGGAATACCTGCACCAGACCAGAATCTGGTATAATGCAAATGGAAAAATTTATTGCCATATTTCAGGCTTTATTCGACATAAAAATGTTGGAGAGAAAATTGTTTATTGTTTGTATATGAAATCATTAATATATAGTTCCAGTCTTTTTCATTGCAAAAGAATCTATTCTGAGGAGTGACTTGGTGAATTCAGTGCTGTTTTATTACGGCATTGTTTTATTTAATATAATAGGTATTGTATGTAACTATGTGTACTTTATTTATGGAATTCATTTAAGCTATTTTTATTTTAATATAGCCTATAAACATTTTATTTCCTGAAATTGGTACTTATTATTCACAGCTTCCCTAAGGTATTACTCCAATGTTAAAACATCAGCATCTGGAATATAGCTCATTTAGCTTTTTCTGCTGTTCTCAGCCCAAATTCTCTCCAAAACAGACTGTTGGGCCTGCTCTTTTTTGAGAACCCTACATACTCGTTTCCAGCCACAGCACTTGAATTCCTATGGATTTCTCCATTCTCTTAAGCGCCTTGGACTGGTGGTTTCCTAGTTTTAAGCTTTTCACCAGCAGGTATGCCTTCCCTACTTGATGTTGCTATTCTGGTGTCTTCTTTCATAAAGTGAAGCAACTTCCTTTAAATTGGATTTCCACATCCTGTTCATCCATGAGTATGAATAATTCTGTCTCCCCTGAGTTCATGGCAGGCAGCTAAACATTTTAAAGTGATGCCCAGGTTCTTAGCTGCCTGTCTGCGTCCACAGCCCTCTAAGAGATGATAAGGACATCAGGGAGCCGATGAGATTATGGTGGGCTAGCTGCATTCAGCGCTTGTTCTGCATGTCTGAGTTTAGAATCACTTTATATACTTCCATTGAAGACCAGCAAAATGCTTAGGTCTGCTTTTGATAGGGCAAAACATAAAGAATATAAACTATTAGGTTGATGCAAAAGTAATTGTGGTTTAAAAGGTTAAAAATAATTGCAAAAACCGCAGTTACTTTTGCACCAACCTAATAAAAAATTCAAAGAGCTTCATAAGAGAGAGCTCAGCCTTCCAACAAAAATATTACTGTTCTTAGGTAATATCTCTAGAGAGAGTATTTCAAGAGAGTGGCAGGTCTGTTCCTGGTAAAATTTTAACTGTTACGATTGCTTTATCTATTTTAATTTCTGTCCCCAGTCTTCCCTCATCAATCCAGGACAGTATTTGAAGTGGGGGCTTTGTGTGTAATTATTTATCATTATCACACTTTTGTATTTTACTAGACTCTACAAGCCATGTAAAAGAACATGGGTTTCTTGATTGATAAAAGTGATCACAGATGTTGGCTCCAGAGTTCATCGTAACGCCTACCGTGTTTCCCCCAAAATAAGACCTAGCCAGACCATCAGCTCTAACGCACCTTTTGGAGCAAAAATTAATATAATACCGGGTCTTATATTACAGTAAAATAAGACTGAGTCTTATATTAATTTTTGCTAACCAAAAGGTGCATTAGAGCTGATGGTCCGTCTAGGTCTTATTTTGGGGGAAACACGGTAGCAATAGTTCGTGATTCTTTAGATAATGTCAAAGCATTTTATTGTATTTTTCCATCTTAAGCTTCATAACGTTTTGTGAATAAGACAAGTGTTATTTAAAATTCTAGTCATTCCAGCAATTGAGGCCTTCATAGTTCAGATGTTATAATATTCACGAGGGATCCTCAACAAATATATAAAAATGTATTGCTCGCTTTATAAGCATCTTACAGCTAACCTCTAGGATAGTTCTGCCACTATGTTTTACCTCTTAGCATCAGCAAGCTTAGGATCCCATCAGGGCAAGGGAGGGATCTAAACGAATTGATCTAAATGTAAAAGCAAATGAAAATGCATGTTTTTTCCCTGTTAATGAACGTGTATACCTTTACTTGTAAAGACTAATAGTCACCTCCGGTGATTATGAAACAGAATTAATCCGTAAATAGTAGAATATGTAAAAATCACATGTATGCATTTGGTTTAACAATGTGCTTTTGTACCTCCACTTGAATAAAGATGTGTTTGATACTCTGAGAATCTGTTTCAAATAAAATCTGAAGGCCTTAGCCAGAAGCATTTGGAAATTTTGGAATCATCTTCCTGGCTGCAACTCAGTTCCTTCCAAAAACCTGTTTCACAACAAGAGTGGGTCACTCTCCTGTGTACTGGTACCTGCTCTTCCATCGATCTCTGGAGGAACAATGTCTGAATGTTTAGGATTTAAAGAGTTACTCGATTGGGATGCTGTCTACATAAGAGGAAATCATTTGAGGTTTCAGTAGAAGTAGGCAGAATGTGTTTTTCTTAATAAATACATTTTTAAAAATGAAAAACCAAAATAATCCTCAAGAGCAAGTAACCTGCCACTTTAAGCTTGCGGATGTTTAATCAGTCCAAATAATGAGTTTGAGTTCTTTGTCTTTTTCAGTCTTGAAGTTTGGAAAGGGAAGAGAAGAAATCTAATAGTTGAGGGACATCTAATTTTATCTGTCTTCTGTCTGTCCACTCACCAAGTGTACATGTATGTACATATTCAGACTTAATCCTCACAACTACTCTGCAAGGGAACTAGCTCTGTTATTCAGAGGCTCTGAGGCATAGAGAGGTTAAAGAACTTCGTAGGTCACACCGCAAGTTCAAAGTCAGGTCTGTTTGACTCCAGAGTTTTCCATCATCATGAAATTGGTGTTAGACACCAACCAGAGAAGTTTTCTTTGATAGCTCTTCATTCCCTGTTACAACCCAATGATTCGCTATTACGGTTTGCAGCTAATTCTAAATGCACCCAGAGCTCTCTGGTATACTAGGGGCAAATATCCCAATATCTTGTGGGAGCTAGTCAGAGACCCCCGCCCCCTCCTTGAAACAGGCTTAGACAATTTTAACAATGACGGGCCACAGGTCAAAGCTTCCAAATTCCTATTTCCTGCCAAGACACCCCAAATCCCATCACTAGATTTATATTTCCATTTTTTCTGCTAACTAGAACTTGCTGATGGACATGTATCTTTACCAAGATATACTGTCACCTCTGGTTATATATAAAGCAGTGGAGCAAAGCAGGTAATGGAAAAATCAAGTTTGATTCCTCGGTTTCGGCTTGAGCAAAGGAGGGATAGAAGTAGACTGGAGAGGGAGCATGCTACAGGAGGAGCAGGGGGAGGATTGCAGGCACGAAAGCACGCCGGAGGCCTGTACATGAAAGAGTATGGCATTTTCAGGTAATGAGCTCTGGAGAAATGCCTCATCCTAGGAAATGGCATATGGGTAACAGGAAGTTCAAGAATGAAGTTCAAAGGAGGCCCATGGGGTGTCATCTCAGCAAAGCATAATGGGCTTCCCACATCTGAAAATGTAACCTCATCTATCTAGTAACACAGTTGCCAGACACTATGATATTCAGTGCTGGCCAAAGGATACAGTTAAATGGATTAAACCATCCACTGAGTGAAGATGAGCAAATTGTCAAAGCAATGGCTTAGGAATTAGACATACCTGTGTTTGAACTTTGCTGTTTACTTACTAGCTGTGTGACTGGAAATTTTACGTAGCCTCTAGTTTTCTTGTCTGTATAATGTTAATAACAGCATGAAAATTAATGTAAAATGTACTGTGCCCAAAAGTTATTAATATAAACACTAATATAAAAACCTGTAAAAATAGAACAGATGTTTAGATAGAAGGGAGATAAAATTTTAAAAAGGGAATCAATGAGCAAGCATTTAACAGTGGAGTACTAGCATTGCCCAGGAAGGGATACCCTGGGTTTGGAGAACTTAAACATGACTAGAGAAATCAGGCATCCTGGGCTGTGATAGGAACTGCCTCCCTACAGGGACTCCCTGCTGGAGTCAGCAAACTGTGACATCTGACTCTTCTAACATTTGTATCATATGACATCACATTTTCAAAATGGGAGTGTATGAAGGAACCCATGTTTAATCCAGACCATTAAGAGTGATTTCAATCAAATCAGATGGTGCCCTGTACAAATCAAAATAAATGCTGGAATTTTTTATTTTGCTGATGCAACCTATTCACTCTCTTCAGTTTTAGAAAATGGTTAGCCTTTTATATTTGTATTTCATTCATGTTTATAAATTTACAACTTGGGTATAATTACAGGCGTCTATATTTTTCTGCAGTTGCTCATAGTACAAATGTCCACCCTGCCTTCATTGTCCTTCATTGTCCAGGGTGCAGTTAGCACCAGGCTTTGGTTTGAACTGGCCAGGGTTCAAATGCTGCCTCTAGTTGCTAACTACCTCTGCAGCATCTGGCATGTAAGATAGTAAATGTACCAACTTCACAGGATTGTTGTGAGGGTTAATGAGATGTCAGTTTAAGTGCTCCACAACTGGTAGCTGTTATTTCTGCGTTTAGCAGGAAACTACCCTTATAAACAACTCATTTCCTTAACCTTTTTTTCCTGCTTCGACATTTCAAAGGTGCCTCTGGCAAATCTGTACTCCAGGCTCAGAAGGCTCTTTGGATTTGACCTCTTTAAGGCTTTTCTTTCTCATATTGGTATTGGTACCAGTATGTTTCTCCTGCAAAAGTGGGAGGGGCTGGGTTGAAGCGACAAAGGGAGAGAGGACTGGGTGGAATGAGGGCCTAGGTGACGAATTCGGGCCCAGCAGGGTTAACCTGGCCAGTGATTATGAAGAAGAGAGGTGACAGGTGTAGTAAAACAAGGCAGGCAGGAGCGGAGGAGGCAAATGGGGTACACACAAGACAGAGGGAATGAGAAAGAAGGAAACCGATTTAGATGCTCGGTCCACTTAGGCAATGAGGGCAAATAAAGAAATCTGTACCATCCTCCTACAATCCTTTCTGGGGAAGGACAAACACCGAAGGAGGTCCCCATCCCAAAGCCGCTGTGCGCCCAGCTCCCGGTGGAGAACCTGCTTTCGAGATTAGACCTCCAAGCTGCCTAGATAGGACCCGGAAGTGCACACCGAGGAACCCGAGTTCCCAGGCCGCCTACTGGAGGCGGAGGTCGCCCACACCGCGGAGCGCACGGATCGTGTGGGGACAGTGAGTGTCCGGGCTCAGCGATCCCGGGTCTGGGGTGGACAGTGGGGAAGCCCGCTCCGTCGCGGTGGCCGATTCGGGCTGCGGGGCTCCCGTGGGATTGGTGTGGGGCCGCAGGAACCTGCTCGGTCACGGCCGGGGCGCGGCGCCTGGGGCCTCAGGCCGCCTCCGGGTGACGCCAGCCTAGCGGTCTTCTCGCGGCGGGGCCTGAGAATGAAGCTTCTCAGACCTCCTGGGATGGGAGTCGCTCTGGGGAAAGTTTCACCTTCCGTTTTCCCTCTGTCTGTCCCCTTCTCCCACCGTTTCCTGAAGTGACTGCCCGTCCCTTGTGCTCTGTTCTGAAGAAGATTTAGAGAAGATCTTGGCTTTGGAGCGGCACCGGTTATTGGACCCAGCCCATGGAGAAGCTGCCTGAGCAGATGTCTCCGGAGTCCCCGTTTCCATCCCCCGAGCAGGAACCCCGAAAGAGCAAGGGTGAGGAGTTGACCTAACCGGCTTTCTTTGTCTAAACTGTCCTAACCGGGGCCTCAGATCAGATGGACACGATTTACCTTAGAATTGTCCTGGTGCAAGACTACTGATTTTTTTTTTTTTACCTGAAGCTCTATTGCATGTAAATAAAGCCTATAACTTATGTTTCCTCTCTGACTGCGTGGAGCAAACCTGCAGGAGCACTGTCATAGCGCTAAGTCTTGAGTTGTCATTCCAGCACCTGCCAACTTGCTTGGCCTTTGGAGAAGCTCAATGCATGTGATTTGAATAAATGAATGAATGAACCCAGTAAAGTCTGTCCTATACCCCAAGTACCAGGAAGAGTAGACTCCTTCCCTTACTCTCTTTCATCATTAGGGAAGACACGTTTTCCACCCAAGGTATTAATTGCAAGCGGGTGCCTTGCCTGTGGTGTAGACAAGCCCAGCCAACTGCTGATAGAAATGAAGTTAAACTATAAATATCCACATTTTTATTTCAATCTGCCATCTCACCATTATCTAGTATATATTTGGCCATTTATAAAAAGTGGACTTGGATTGTTTAATTAGGGGACAAAGGCCTAGATAATCCACATTGGGACTTTGAGATGGCTTATGTTTGGGGATATTTTCTTTCACATATTGAGCATTCTAATGAGGTTTTCAGGATAATTTTTAACAAGTATTAACTGAGTTATTATTATGAGGTGGTGAGACTAAGTTGAAAGAAAACCTAACCCCTACCCACCCACGAGCTTTGAGTTGAGTTGGACCTTTAACCATGAGAAACTATGGGACAATAAACAACGTAAAAGTTCACAAGAGGAGATCCCTGAGAACTGGTATTAGCCCAGGAAGCCTTAGAAAATCATGAGTTTGGTCTGGGAGGAAGTCAGCGAACAAAAGGAGTTAGGTTTTAGATGAGAGAGGATAGGATAGGCCCTTACCACAGGCTCTTTGCTGCTGGTCTTTATGAGAGGCCAAGTGCTTTTATTCACCTTCCTAAAATATTCATTCATGTTAGTTCACAGTGCCCACTGGATTCAGTCCATATTTCATAATCTGGCATTCAGGATCCTCTTTAAAGTCTTACCTCAGAGTTCCCCGAGACAAACCCAGCAAGAGTGGTTTGTTTATACAAGGTAATACAGAACACACATACATTGCTGCTTCCTGCATTCTCGCCTATCCAAACCCCACACAACTCAAGGTTCCATGCTTGAAGACTCAGTGCAGGACAGCCTCTTCCTTGAAGCTTCTGAAAGACATCAGGACTGTGAAGAAGGAAACAAATGGATGCAAGAGACATTTACATGGAAACCTGCAGGACTTGGTGACTGAGCAGTTGAGGGAAGCTGGGTACAACTGCCTTTGTTCCGTTCACTGGCATACCTCTTTAAAAAAAGTCTTCACCAGTTGCTAATATCTTTGTCATTGCCATTCACCTCTCAGTGCGGGGTACTGCTTCTGTGCCATCAAAACTGGTTATATCCAAGTTGCCAGTGGCTTTACTAATGAATCCACTGGACACATTTTTTTTCAGCCCCAATTTTTTGACCCCTTAATATTTTCTGTTGATGTGCTTCCTCTTCCTTGTAACTCCTGTTCTTTGGTTTTGGAAGCACCATATTCTCGTCTGCCTCTTGTCTTCTCAGGGTCTTTCCCACTCCTGTTTTTCCACCTGTTCCTTAAACATTGATTTTCCCCAAGACTGTTCTCAGACTTCTCCTCTTTTCCGTCCTGTGGATGATCCTGTCCCCTTCCATGACTTTAGTTACCACTATATATGCTGCTCTTGCTTCCAACTGACTCCTGAATATTAGGTGTTTGCAGTATGCTTCTGAGCACATGCTTTTTTTGCCGTCCCCTACCTGCCTACCTTCCAATGACTACCTTGGTTAATTTTAGTAACCAAGGCCTACAGATGAAAGAGTATGGCATTTTCAGGTAATGAGCTCTGGAGAAATGCCTCACCCTAGGAAATGGCATATGGGTAACTGAGTAAGTTTAAGAATGAAGTTCAAAGGAGGCCCATGGGGTGTCAGCAAAGCATAATGGGATTCCCACATCTAAAAATGTAACCTCATCTATCCATTCATTCAGTAATACAGTTGCCAGGCACTATGCTATTCAGTGCCTGGATTCAGTTAACCTAATCAAACGAGACTTCTCATCTCATGCTTTTCTGCCATTCCCTGCCTCTCTACCTTCCAATGACTACCTTGGTTAATTTCCCAAACCAGAAAACTTGGAGTCATCCTCTACTATTCTCCTTCCCTCCATATTCAATCACCAAATCCTATCAATTTTTTTTCAGAAAGATCTGATTCTGTTAGCTGTCACTGCCACTTCCTCATTGTAGGCCCATTATATCTTTTCTGGGTTGTCGACACATCCCTATGCTTTGGTTATTTCCCCCACCCTAGGCTCCCCTCCATACTGCTGCCAGAATAAACTTTCCTGGAAACAAGTCTGATCATATTATTCTCAGCCTATAGGACAAAGTCCAAAATCCTGAGTGTGGCTTATGTGTGTCTTCATTATCTGGCTGTATTCTATATTTCTGCCATATCTCTTGCTTCCTGCCCACATGGAGCATATATTTTGGTCATGTTGAAATTCTTTTGAATATACCTTAAATTTAGTATTCCCTTTTAGGTTTCTGAGCCTCAGCATATACTATTATTTTTTCCTGGAATATTCTTTACCTTGTTGATCCTGGTCATATTTAAAGACCCAGCTCACTGTACTTCTTTGAGGATGCCATACCCAACTCACTTAGGTCGGTTGTGATCATTCCTTATTTTGTGCTTTGCAGCACTTTGGTCATATATATCTGTTTTAATACCTCTACCAGTATCTTGCACATAGTAGGCGGTAAATATGTTTGTTGATTGGTGAAATCAAACGGGAAGTATATTAGTTTCCTAGGGCTGCTGTAACAAATCACCACAACCATATGACGTAAAACAACCGAACGTTCTCTGTCATAGTTCTGGAGACTAGAAGTCCATGAGGAACAAACGCCCTCTGAAAGCTCTAGGGAAGACGCCTTCCTTGATTGTGCTTAGCTGCGTGGCTCCCAGCAATCCTTGGGGCTCCCTGGCTTGTAGCTGCATCATTCCAATCTCTCTCTCTACGCCTTCTTCCCTGTGCATTTCTGTGTCTGATTCTTTCTCTCCTTTAGCTTATAAAGAGACGAGTCATAGGATTTAGGACCCACCCACATCCATTATGACCTCATCTTAACTGCTTCTGCAAAGACCCTGTTTCCAAATAAAGTTATATTCTGAAGTTCCAGTGGACATGAACTTTTTTTGGGGTGGGCGCAGGGAGGTGGGAGTGGGACACGACACTGTTTAACCCCATACAAGAAGCACTGCTCTTTCTTCTGCTGTTAGAAGTAAATGTACGTGGGATCACACAGCTTTGTAGTTAAACTACTTAAAGAACTGCAAATATTTGCCCCTGCTTTTAAATTAGAAGCAGATTAGTCGAGAAACTTTTTTTTTAAACCTTTGGCTACAGGGAAACATTTTATGTGCCTGTTATTTCAAGAGGCAGCTGCTATTCTTTTCTTGGGCTTCTCTAGCTCTAGCTCAGACTGGCCCCTGTTTGTCCAGGCATTCCAGGGGGTTCTGCCATGAAGGGGTATACCTCTAAATTCCATTTGTATCTTTGTATCTTAGTCCAGAAGACTTTAGAAATGGTCTATTTGGGACCCTTATTTGGGACCCTTAGTGATTTATAGATGAGTAGAACTTTTTAATGGATTGCTGGGAAATAGTCAGGAGCACTTTTTATTTTTTAAATTTTTTTATTGGGGAATATTGGGGAACAGTGTGTTTCTTCAGTGCCCATCAGCTCCAAGTCCAGTTGCCGTTTTCAATCTTAGTTGCAGGGGGCGCAGCCCACCATCCCATGCAGGAATCAAACCAGCAATCTTGTTGAGAGCTTGTGCTCTGACTGAGCTATATGGCTGACCCTCCGGCAGCTCAGCGGCAGTTTGCTGTCTCCCTGTCTTCCACCTAGTTGTGGAGGGCACAGCTCACTGGCCCATGTAGGAATTGAACTGGCAACCCTGTTGTTCAGAGCTCACGCTCCAACCAACTGAGCCTTCCGGCCGCCCCTCAGGATGGCTTTTAAGCACCTAATGTGGGCAGAGTTCTTTACATAGTCCTGGGGTTGGAGAAAAAGAAATGGAAGACATATTTTACTTTAGAGATCCTTTCAATATAAATTGAAGGAAACACACATACAAAACTAAAAATATTTCTAAGGAAAGGCCCAAAGACAACGTGGTTAATTAAATGCCGTGAGGGAGGCAGGAATTGTATGCTTTAGATTCAAAGGAGAGAAACCACTTCCAGCTGGGGGCTGGAGCTGGGTTAAGTTTCACAAAGAAGGCTGCCTTTAAGCTGGGTCTTGAAAGACAAATAGGATTTTGATAGGTGAAGTTGGAAGGGAGGCTGTTCCGTGTTGGAGAAGGTTGAGCAGAAAAGGAAATGCCTGGGACATAAATGCTCAGAAGACGTTAGTTCAGATTAACTGGACCATAGAAAAGATGTGTAAAGGTAAAGTGGAGTAAGACTGGAAAATGAATGCCAGGCCAAAGAGTTCAGATTTTGTTTGGCAGAGATCCTAAGATGTGTTAGCTTTTCTCAACAGGAGGATAGTGGCTGAGTGTTGTGTATCAAGAAAGAGAATGATTTGTTTAGGGAGCTGAGAAGTGCTTAGTATCTAACGTTATGACATTAACAGTGATAACAGGAAGGCAGGGACAAATATCAAGGAGTATATTAGTAAGTAGAAGCAACAATACTTGTTTACTGAGCCGATGTGGAGCAGAGAAGGGAGTCCCCTTCCCTTTTCTATTTTGAAAAAATGTTAAAGTTGCAGGAGAGCTGCAAGAATATGATACCAAATAGTCATACACCAGAAGGAGGAGCAGATTTGGGACTGGTACGAGAGCCACATAGAAATGTTTTTTTAGCTTATTGGTGATGCTGATTTACAAATATCCCCTTCTCAGTAGATGGGAACACCACCCTTCCGGCTACTCAACCCTGAGAGAAACCTTTGTTTCTATCACATTTATATCCGTTGGTCAAGAATCCTGTCATTGTGACCATCAACATTTTCCCCAGAATCCAAGTACTTCTTACTAGCTCCTCTGCCACTATATTGGTCCAGGTCGCCATCATCTCTCATCTGGATTGTTGCAGTCGCCTCCTGGCTGGTTGTCCTGCCTTCCCTGTTGCCTCCATACAGCCACTGCCCACACAGCAGCCAGAGTGATCCTGTCGAAATGTCAGCTCTTGTCTTCCTCTGGTCAGACCCCTGCAGTGGTTCCCGGACTTCCTTAGTGAACGCAAACCTCTTACAGTAGTCTACAGGGTCCTATGCTCTCTGATCCCCTTGTTATGTCTCTGACCTCATTTCTTACTACTCTCCCCCTAGCTCTTTCTGCTCCAGTCACACTTGCCTCCTTGAACACCCAGGAACTTTGTACTTGCTATTTCTTCTATGTGTAATGCTCCTTCCAAGATACCCTCATCTACTTCAAGTTTTTGCTTAAATGTCATTTTCTTAGTCCTTCTTTGACCATGGCATTTAAAATTGCAATCCTTCTGCTCACTCACTGCCCCTGGCACTTTAATCCTTGTTCCTTGCTTTTTTCCTCTATAACACTTTTATCAATCTTCTAATAGCATGTAATTGACATCATTTATTATCCATCCCGCTTACTAAAATGAAAGAGCTCAGAGGGCAGGATTTTTGTCTGTTTTGCTCACTGATGTATCTCAGAGCCTAGAAGTGGACCTGGCATGTTGTTGGTACTCAGTAAAATCTACTGAATGAATGTGAATGGGTGAAGTGTCATATGACTTGTAAAGATGAGTAGTATTTCAGGAACGATAGAAGGATCACCTTCAGCTTCATGGAGAAGGTAATACTGAACAGGGCCTGAAAG
This sequence comes from Rhinolophus sinicus, assembly GCF_057876585.1. Lineage (NCBI taxonomy): Eukaryota > Metazoa > Chordata > Mammalia > Chiroptera > Rhinolophidae > Rhinolophus > Rhinolophus sinicus. The sequence continues at coordinate 89,814,548 of NC_142503.1, forward strand.
CAGTAGGAGTTACATTCTTGAATATATCTGGAAGGCTGTCAAATTTTTGGCAGTGGGCCAAATAAAAGGCACATCCTTTAGAATGTCTGTCTTCATATGTTATGGTAGAGAAAGAATAGACTGGTTCAACAAACAGCAGAAGAGGCTTTGTGTAGGGGAGAAGATCACAATGAGACTGGAAAGGCAGATAGGGCCCAGGTCAGGGAGCCATAGAAAAAGCCTTCATTTTAATATTTGCCAAAGCCAAGTACAGAAGGCAATTATTATGAAGTATGTCAAGTCCAGGTGGAATCATGCCCTGGTTATTGCTCTTTCACTTGTTGATGAGCTGATGGAGACTCTATTTGTTATCTTCTCTTTCTTGTGTTTCATCTTATTTAATGAATCCAGTTTTGAAGGACTTCTAAGTTTAGGTGCGCCAAGCCCTGTGCAACAGATTTGGCAGATTTAGTAAGCTCTAGAGTTATGCTGTCCAGTAGGTAGCCACTAGCCACAATTGGGTAACTAAACTTAAATTAATTTAAATACAATGAACAGTTCAGCTCCTCAGTTGCGCTGGCCACTACTGGGTACTGTATTGGACAGCACAGATGTGGAATGTTTCCATCACCACAGAAAGGTCTGTTGGATTGTGCTGTTGAAGACATCAGTGAACAACTTGAGTGCATTATGGTACCTTGCTAAAAGAATTGGCCCGCCTAGCTACTATTTAGACCTGCAAAAGTAGAACTACCAATATGATCCAGCAATTCCACTCCTGGTTATTTATCTGAAGGAAACAAAATCATTATCTTAAAAAGATATCTGAACCCCCATGTTTATTGCAGTATTATTTATAATAGCCATGACATGGAAACAACCTAAATGTCCATCAATGGATGAATAGATAAAGCAAATGTGGTATATGTATATAAGGGAATATTACTCAGCCATAAAAAGGAAATCCTGCCATTTGTGACAACATGGATGGACCTTGAGGTTGTTATACTAATTGAAATAAGACAGAGTAAGACAAATACTGTATGATCTTACTTATGAGGTGTGATCAAAAAATACAGTGAATGTTTACATTAAAAAATGTATTACAGTAAAAGACACATTGCCATTAATACCCCTCAAAATACTCCCCTCACTTCGAACACATCCCATTTTTCTTGTAACTTTCTGAAGCAGTTGTGCTGTCATGTCTGCCTCAGTGTCCTGAATCGATTCAAAATGTTTACCTTTCATGGTCAGTTTGTCTGGGGAAGAGCCAGAAGTCACACAGTGCTAGATCCAGTGAATAAGGTGGATGAGGACACACCATAACACACCATAATGTTTTTATTTGACAGAAAATGCCATACCAGAAGTGATGTGTGACACAGAGCCTTTCCGTTGTGATAAAAAAATATGGTGAATGCTGCCGCTGAGTGCCATCCAACAGAAAGGCAGGGATCTTCAATAGGGGAAGTGGCACGTCGAGCCTTAGCAACAGTGTGTGACAAGTTTCAGCTTGTTCAGTGCACTCGGGTGTGAGCTACGGGTGAGAGAAGGTGTATTTTAAAGTGTGCCGTAAATCATCCTCCATTATGACAATGCTCTGTGTCACACATCGCTTCTAAGATACAGCAGTTTCTGTCAAATGAAAACATTATGGTATGTCCTCATCCACCTTATTCACCGGATCTGGCACTGTGTGACTTCTGGCTCTTCTCCGAAGTCAAAATGATTCATGACATCACTGTAGCCACGACAGTGCAACTAAAGACACTTATGAAAGGGGACTTCCAGAACTGCTTCAGGAAGTGGCAAGAACGATGGGTAAGTGTGTTTGAAGTGAGAGGGAGCATTTTGAGGGGGATTAATAGTAATGTGTCTTTTACTATAATAATTTTTATTTACATATTCACAATATTGTTTGATCACATCTTATACATTTTAGACTTTCACTGATGATAGAAATGCTGCATTGGAAATTCCTCAGCACCACCTTCTTCTAGAAAGATCCCTCTAAGCATGGGGCCTACTTTCTCTAGTACTGCAAAACAACTTCTCTAGCTTCAGTAAGCCCTATTTAATAAGTAAAACTTATTTGTATGAAAGTACCCTGTTTCCCCGAAAGTAAGACCTAGCCAGACAATTAACTCTAATGCATCTTTTGGAGCAAAAATTAATATAAGAACTGGTATTATATTATATTGTGTTATGTTATGTTATGTTATATCATATTGTATTATATTATATTATACCCGGTCTTATATTATAGTAAAATAAGACTGGGTCTTATATGAATTTTTGCTCCAAAAGACACGTTAGAGCTGATTGTCTGGCTAGGTCTTATTTTCGGGGAAACACAATAAGTGGGAAATATTTTTCTATCACATCTCCCTTAGATGCAGCTAGGGTACAGAATTTCTTTTTATATATTCTCTTAGATTTGAAATAGATTTGGAAATATTTCTCTATATTATACTTCATATTTTAAACAACTTTTCCTCCTGTTCTCTCTCCCTCCCCCCTTCACCCTGCCTTTGTCTAATCCTCCCAATTTGCACTTTTTCTAAAAGGTGCAGGTAAGGTCTGAGTATGTCTGTGTTCATGAGTGAGCATGTGAGCATCTGTGTGTAGAGAGGGAGGAGGGAGATGTTGGTGTCTGATTATATGACGGGAGTCTCCCCTGTTACCGCAGAGACAATCCACATGGCCATCGTACCATGTGGATAGAACCTCGGGGGTGAGGTTCTCCTCTTTTATTTATCTGTTCAGTCCCTGCCCCTCCTCACACCTGTACACCAACATCACCCTTCCTGTGGGCTGAGATATCACACTTCCCTCTGCTTTTCTGTTAATCCCAGTGTATCTGTCTGGTTGGCTACTTCATATATAAATCCTAACTTTAGCTTTAAATCTGCTCAACTTGTATTCATCTTTTCCCTATATTGCAAGGCCCTTTTTCCTACTTTTTTGAATCAGATACTTCTGGAATACTTTGATCATCCTGTTTCCCATCAGGTTTTCTTGTTACATTTACCTTTTTTATATTTTCTGTCAGATGGTGAGACCTGGGCTGAGGAGCAATTAATTATAAAACAGCAAACTCGTGAAGTAGGGATACGACTACATGAAGGAGATGAATGTGAACAAAACAAACATGAGGGAGTCTTTGAATATGGACGAAACTTTGGCAATATGGGAAACTTTATCCAACAGCCACAAATTCTTACTGAAAAGAAATCTCAAATGTGTAATATTTGTGGAAAATTGTTCAGGCGGAGCTCATACCTTATTCAGCATGAAAAAATCCACATGCAAGAGAAACCTTATGAGTGTCATGAATGTGGAAAAGCCTTTGGCCATAGTTCAAACCTTATTCAGCATCAAAGAATACACACAGAAGAGAAACCCTATGAATGTAGTGAGTGTGGGAAAACCTTTCGGCGCAGCTCACACCTTCTCCAGCATCAGATAATTCATACAGGAGAGATGCCTTATATGTGTAATGAATGTGGAAAAGCTTTTGGTCGGAGCTCAAGTCTTATTCGACATCAGAGAATCCACACTAGGGAGAAACCCTATGAATGTACTGAATGTGGGAAGGCCTTCAGCCAGAGCTCAAATCTTATAGAACATCAACGAGTTCACACCAAAGAGAGACCATATGAATGCAATGACTGTGGGAAACGTTACAGTCGTAACTCGCACCTCATTGAACATCAGAGAGTTCATACTGGGGAGGCTCCTTATGATTGTAATGAGTGTGGGAAATCTTTTAGTAGGAGTTCACTCCTTATTAAACATCATAGACTTCACACTGGAGAGAGACCCTATGAATGCAGTGAATGTGGGAAGACCTTTAGTCGGAACTCCCACCTTATTCAGCATCAGAAAACTCATAGTGGAGTCAAACCCTCTCAATGTAAAGAGTGTGGGAAAACCTTCAAGTATCGTTCATACCTTGTTGATCATCTGGGAAATCATACAAGGGAGAAACTGTGAATGAAACGAAGGTGGTAATGCATTTGGTCGGAGTTCAGCTCCTATTGAACATGAGAGAACTCACACTGGAGAGAAACCCTTTGGGTGTAGTGAGTGTGGATGGGCTTCAGTCCTAGTTCAGCTCTTCTTAAGACCTGAAAGTCCACACAGTGAACAGATCACATAGATGTGTTCAGTTAGATCGAGTTCCTGCCTTAGTCAGCATCAGCAGGTTCATTTTGGAGGAATGAAGGACATGGGAAAAGCCTCGCTTTGTGTCAGAGAGGGGCACAGAAGGGGCGTAATGCAGCTCTACCAAGCTGATGACTGAAGCAGAACCGTAGCACTGCTTTTGATATTAAGGATCCACATCAGAGGGAGCTTCTGTGGTTTGCTGTTCAAACCTCCTTAGTCGTCCTCTGAAAATGGACTGAGTTATGTCCATTCCAGGAAAGAAAGAATCAGGGAATTTTGGATTCCGACTCAGATCAGGAAAGCAATAAGGTGACCTTTGAACCCAATAGTTTTCCATCTATCTCATCTGTCCTGTTTGTTGTAATTAGATGGAAGTGGCTCTTGGGTCTTTCTTCTTTCTTGGGTCAGTATTTTGCTCCTCAATGTCCTACAGACTACTGAATCTCCTTTTGTTTTATGTGACATACATGCACTTAATAAATGTGCAGCTTTTCTAAGTCAAGTAATAATTCCTCAGTATGACATGTCATGGCTTATGTGTCAGTTTGGGTAGACTGAACTACATTTGCCAGAATTCCTTACGTTTCAGTTCGTGTGGGCTACAAGGCAATTCTTGGGAGAGTTGAGGGCAGGAGAAAAGCAGCAGTTATTTTGTAACTCACACGCATTGTCGCTGACTCACCTCACTGGCTTGAAGCAGCGGCTGGGAGGGTGTGTGGTGTGGGGGGTGTGTGTGTGTGTGTGTGTGTGTGTGTGTGTATGTCCTCCTAGCTCTGCTTTTCTGAACCCTAGTAACTTAAAAGGAACCTCAATAATAATTTTCAAGATTTCCTGTCGGAAAAAGCTGGTTCAAACTCCTTTATAATAAAACTTCCACCACAACCTTAGGTAGAGCTTCACTACCATGTAATTGTTGAGGAAAAAGTTTGCAAAGCAGTTGGATAGTGTGATACCTAATTGATTTATAAAATTAACAACAAAAAACCTCTGAGTCCCCATTTACCATGAATATTTTAATCATTAAAAGAAGTTCCAGGGGCGGCCGATTAGCTCAGTTGACTAGAGTGCGGTGCTCTTAACAACAAGGTTGCTGGTTCGATCCCCACATGGGTCACTGTGAGCTGTGCCCTCCACAACTAGATTGAAACAATTACTCAGCTTGGAGCTGATGGGTCCTGAAAAAAACACACTTAAATAAATGAAAGTTTAAAAAAGATTACTAAAAAATAAAAGTTCCAAAAATACCTCTACAAAAATACATTGTTAGATTTATTCTAGGTATCTGAGAGAAATAACTGCTTTAATGTAAATGCTTGTTTTTTATCTAAAAACATCAGATTATTTTTCCTCCAGTTAGTCTGGATTAGGGATTATCTAAAAAAAAAAATCAGTGAAAATTATACTTACATTGTGGACTCTTGAAATCGAAAGTTGCCTCCTGTAGTCTCCATGCGTGGTCTGGTGCTGTGCATGTAGTAGGTGTTCAGTGGATGGCTGCAGGATGAATCTATTTACTGGAAAATAAGGTCTTGTCTCAACTCTCTTCACTGTACTCTTCTGCCTTCCTCTGCCATTCCTATAGGGGGTTATTGACATTAAATAATGGTCACCTGGTTCTAAGGACACTCTTACTATCTGGATGTCCTGATGATAGGCTTATACTCTGTGAGATCAGATCTGAGCTCTGAGCTACTGTGCCCACAGACTCCACTTGGCATGTGACCCTCCTCGAGTCCCTCCCCACCCCCTTACACCACAGAAAGGGCCTTTTCCTTCTGTGGGGTCTGAGAAGCTTCAGGAATGAAGACTTGGGTGTGAAGGCTGGGCAGGGTTCTAATGGGCAGAGAAGCATAGCAGGGAATGTCACCAGGACTGCAGGATTGTGTGCCAGGCTCAAGAGCGGAGGTGTCTGTGGAGACAAGAAAAGGGGAGAAAACAGTTTGTCTAGCAGTGGGGCTCTGGTTCTTTGGACACAAGTGTCACTAGTGAACAGACTAGTTCACCAAACTCTTAGAACTCAGTCAAGTGAACATGAGGGCAACCAACTCATTCCAGTTTGCCAGAACTTTCTCAGTCTTAGCATTGAAAGTCCCACATCCTGAAAATGCTCAGTCCTGTGCAAACCAGGATGTTTGGTCCCCCAAATCTATAGTGACCCTATACGCTGCCCCTTCATGGTTCTTGGCTGCAACAAGCGCTAACAGAGCGGGAATCCTCAACTTAGGTTGTGTGCTGGAACCACCTGGGGAAGCTTCCCAGTAGTGAAGCCTCAGTCCCGACCTCAGAGAGTCTATGCGTTTGCTGTGGGGTATGGCCTGGATATTGGGATTTTGTAAATCCTCAGGTAATTCTAATGTGCCACCAAGATTGAGAAGCTATACAATAGAGGGTATTCACGCTTCACCAGTGCTGAGAGGACACAGAGACCACATAGGATCTGGTGGCTTGGTCACAGGGCCAGCCAGAGGGCTGGGCTGACCTCTTGCCAGGTGACCCTTATTTAATGTATGGACAGCATCAGGGGCCTGCGAGTATGTGAAAGAAGAAAGCATGTCTCAGGCTAAACTGAAGGAGCGGGGAGAGGGACCCATTGCACTGGGGGTGAAACCAGCTATTGGGAGCCAGCTTACTCATGGGGGCAGGGGCCTGCTCATTTCCCCGTTCTGTTACACAGTTAAACTGCAGTTTGGGCAACTTGGGGCTCTGGAACCAAGGGTCAAGGGCAACTTTGGAGCTCTGGACCAAGGAAGCACAGAGCCTGGGGGCAGTCAGAACTGAAGGCTCCAGCCCCAGCTCCTGGGCACTGCTCTACCCCCTTTTCCACAGGCAATTCCCTCTTCCCTTGCACGTCCTTCTACCCTAGACCTGTGAAAACATGAAATTGCTTCCAGAAGAGGCTATAACCTCAACTGGTGCACACATTCTAAAATTTCCAGTCAAAGGAGAGGCTGGCCTGGCAGTCTCTAGCCATACCGTGTATATAGCCTTGCACCCTTTCCCTCTCCTGGGTTAGAGGCATTTCCTGTGCTCTGGGTAAAGAGTTAGGAGTCTGGGCGAAGGGGAGATAGGAGGAAGGCGATGAATTTTAGCACTGGCACCCAAATGTGACCGCTTTAATCCCATCAAAGGGCCCTCAGGGCCCTCAGGATGAAGTCCTACCAGACCCTTCTTCTCCAGCCCTGACCTCTGACTTCTCCAGCCCTCTTGTGGCCACCCTCCTGGTCATTTTGAAATTCCATGGGTTTTTGAACACTATTTTTCAACTGTAGGTCAAAAGCCAATAGTGGATCATAAAATTGATTTATTGTAATGAGTTGCGACCAGCACTAAGTGTAAAAGGAAAAAGCAGGCAGGACTACAACGGAATAGAAAACATCCACGTGCATTGCACGTAACAAAGGTAAGTGAGACTTTTGTTCTCTGTGTGGGGCGCACGTGCGTGTGATATACAGTATTTCTTACCAGAGAGCAGGTGAAAACCTCTGCACAATGCATTCCTCTTTGGGTAATAAGGTTCCATCTAAATGGCGCCTCCTTGGCAGGTCTTCCCTTGGACTGAACTGTTCTCACTCTGCAATTCCCGTAGCATGCTATACTTTCCTGTGTGCACTGATCACACTTTTAAAAAAATGATTTATTCACTTGCCTGTCTTATGTGCTAGATTGCAAGCTCCATGAGGGCAGGGGCTGTATGCACCTAGCATTGTATCTGTCATTAGAGAAGGCATTCATATTGAGTGGCTGAATGATAAACGTGAATTTAGGTTCCAGCTGTGTGTGTTCTTAGTTCTCTTTATTTTTTCCAGCTTTTTATCTGAAAGATTTCAATATACAGAAAAGTTGAAAGACTAGTATAATGAACACCCTTTATATCCTCCACTTAGATGAACAATTATTAACATTTTTCCATATTTGCTTTTGATCTATCTACACACTTTTTTCTGAATTATTTGAAAGTGAGCTTGGATATAACTTTCACCACTAGATACTATGGCATACTTCTCCTAACAGAAAGGTTATTCTACATAATCACAATACTATTAACATACCTAAGAAAAAGAGTATAATTCTATGACACCATCTAAAATGTAGCCCATATTTAGATTTTTCCCAGTTGCCCCAAGAATGTGTTGTATAGCTATGTTATTTCAAGTCAAAATAAAATCAAAGGTCACATATTGCATTTGGCTTTATGTCTCTTCTTTTAATCTAGAATATTCCTCCACCTTTAAAAAAAATGACATTGACTTTTGGAGGAGTCAAGACAGTTATCCTTTAAAATTTTCCACAAAATTGATTTCTGTTGTCCTGTGGTGGTGTTTGACTTCCTCCTCAACCCCCTGTATTTCCTCTAAACTTAAGTGAGGTTTAGAGGACTGGTTAAACATTTTTGGCAAGAATATCTTACTGGTGATGTTTCCTTCATGCTGTATCGCCTCCAGAGGCCTATGATGTCAGATTATTCCATCCAAAGTAGCGCTGGTTGTTCACTTGTTTAAGATCTCTCCTAGGTAAAGATATGTTTTCCTTTTGCAATCAGCAATTTGCAAGGATGATAAACTCCAGCACCGTGTGAAGAATCTATTCCTCTACAGCCTAATGTTTTTAGCAATCAGCCATGATCTTTTAGCAACTATACATGATCGTTTGGGCAAGTTCTTAACCCAAGATTCTGTTTCTTAATCTGCAATATGGTGATAATAATACCTGTCAGTTTTGGATTTGCTGTGTAATGACATTTAAACGTAATGTATAGGGGTGGCGGATGGCTCAGTTGGTTAGAGCCCGAGCTCTTAAGAGGGTTGCAGGTTCAATTCCCACATGGGCCAGTAAGCTGTGCCCTCCACAACTAGAATAACACAATTAGCTGAGCTGCTGGAGGGACGGCCAGATGGCTGTTGGTTAGAGCGTGATCTCTCGACAACAAGGTTGTCAGTTCAATTCCTGCATGGGATGGTGGGCTGTGCCCCCTGAAACTAATGATTGAAAACGGCAACTGGACTCAGAGCTGAGCTGCGCCCTCCACAACTAGATTGAAGGACAATGACTTGGAGTTGATGGGCCTTGGAGAAACACACTGTTCCCCAATATTCCCCAATAAAATATTTTTTAAAAAGTAATGTTGTGGGGACAGAGCCAGAAGTGCAGTTTCCAGGCTCTCAGGCTCACGTGGAAAGGTGCTCACTCGGGTAGTAAATGGCCATCAACTGTGATTGGATGGCCATCAGCTGTAGCTAGTTGGCCGTCAGCTGTAACCAGTGAGCCATTGGCCACTAATACAACTGCTGTGGCTACGCTAGCAGAAAATGGGGGCTAGCAAGAAGATGGTGGCTGGCAAGTGTGGATTGCAGTTAGGACGGCGGGTTGCGCACAGTGTGGCTCCTGCTTCCTGTGTCTCCAACCCAGCCGCCAGCGGGAATATAGTGGTATGACTCCCCTACCTATGGCTCCGTGGGTGTTCCTTTTTGGCCTCACCATGTCCTGCGTTATTATGTGGGGAGTGGGAGCAGAGACCAAGCAGGGTCTCCCGCATGACAAATGGCGCAGCGAGCAGGGTCTCCCGCACGACAAATGGCGCAGCGAGCAGGGTCTCCTGCACGATGGTGCATATGAAAATGCTGTCATGGTCTGCCATCATTTCTCCTTCCTCCGAGAACACTATCCCCCTTTTTTAAGAAAGTTCTGCCTACCCTGTTCCAAATATGTGGTCCAAATTGCTGGCTTCTTGGATGACCCTATCTGCCTGGCCACTGTGGGACACACCTGACTCATCTTCTTTGGCCAGAGGGGTATGAACACATGACCCAAGCTGAGCCGATCTGAATGCTTCTTCCCTGGGAAGTTTTGAACCAAGTAAGGGTCGGAATAAGGAGAGGCAAACATCCGTTATCCCTAGGGTGGATACATGTGAGGATGGAAGTTGACTATTTCCCCTGCCACCTGGAGAATAAAAACCTGTCAGGTGGCAAAGATCAAAGCTGTCTTTCTGAGATCAGGGCAGAAAAGAGTTGTGCAGGGGTCTACCTGGCCTGGCTCCAGCCCTTGCCAGCTGTGCCTCTGCCTGCCCCAGCTAAGTCATTGAAGGCCCTCTCTTGACTGAAGCCTTGCAAATTGGGTTCTGAGCCTTATGACACATATTATAGAATCTGAATAGCACAAGGCCTGTCATTGATAGATGACTCATAAATTAGCGCTCCATGCACTCTCACCCCTTCCTGTTGTCTTTGAATATGTACTGACTAGTGGAGAGGTGTGAAGGGGTGGCAGACATGGTCCTGGTCCTGGATTTTAAAAATCTCAATGAGTTTTAAATGCATTTCCCTGGTGAGTGCAGACTCAGAGCAAGGGGGACTGACAGCTTACCCTGCTCCAAGGGTGTCTGTTCTTATCACGAGAACCAGCCCCCTACCCAGATCCCTAGGATTGGAAGGAAGCCAGTCCTGCCTCCATTGAGTGCTCTCTCTTTGAAAAGTTTAAAACTGGCCAGAGTGGTGAGAGGTGCACACAGCTGGGGCAGGGAGGCCTGAAGGAGATCAGAGCGCATGCGCAAGACATGGGCGTCGGAGCGAGCCTGGGAGCGAGGGTCTTGGGCAGGGGAGTGAACTGGTAGAGTTAGATAATTAAGAGCTTCTTACAGTAGCTCCAGGTGGAGGCTGCTGTTTGTGCAGCGCTATCTCTGTGTGGGGTGGATAGTGATCTTTTTTCCAGCCACTTCTCATTGGATCCTTTCTGCCCTCCAACAGAAGTTACTATTATTATTCCCCTTTCACAGATGAGAAAACTGACCCTCAGAAAGAGAAGTAACCTCCCCAAGGTTACCCTTCTGCAGCCGACTCTAGGTTGCTCCAACCCCTATCCCGGTCCGCGCACCGGTGAGCGAGGCCGAGGCCGGGAGGGCCTACCAACGTCTAAGGCCAGATTCCTCCAGCTCGAGGGCCCGGTGAGCAGCAGGGCGGCCTGCGGGAGAGGTGAGCCCCGCCCTCCTCCGCGGGGCCCCAGGGCTGGGGACTCTGTCCCGAGACCAAGCATACCTGCGCTGGTGCCAACGGAAACCTGGACCCGGCTAAAGAGGCCGACGAGGGGCCGCGGGCTCACCCCGCTGCCATAGGGCCGCCTGGAGCAAAGAAGCCCCGCGCAGGAGACCCGGAGACTCCGACAGTGCCCCCGCGGAGGGAGGGGAGATCAGTGGAGGGCAAGCAGAGGTGGCTCCACGGCTCAGGAGGGGGAGGGCGTGGAGAAACCGCCCCAACCCCAGAAAAACAACCCAGTGGGCTATTGGGACCCACGGGGCAGGGTCTGGAATATGTCACTGTGACTTTGGGGCCACGGAAGGGCCGGGCAGAGAAAGGTTATCCTCGAAGGAACGGCCTTCCTCCCCTTCCACCCCCTCAATCCCCCCGCGGCCCAGACGGTAGCCCACCTCTTTCATCACCCAATACAGTTCCCAGGTGTCCCCGGGGGTGCACAGGGCCTGGAGAGGTGACAGGGCTGCACTCAACTGCTGCAGGATGGCTCAGGGAGACTCTCCCAGAGGGAACCCGGATTGAGGACCCTCCACCCGAGCCGAGCCGGTGGTTCCCAGATGCTGGTGCAGGCCCCACAGAGGAGTACGCAGCTCTTCTACCTTCCAGTGTCCTAGGTCCTTTTTAAATAATAATTAAAACAGTCAACAATAGATGATAGTTTTTTGTTGTTTTGTTTTTAATGCCCTTGGGGGGAAAAAAGAGAAAGCTGGCAATCCTACATTCTTCCATTCTGTCTCCCTTTCTCACACATGCACGTGAACACACCTATTAGAAAAAATTCATGGATTCCACTAAATTCCACATCTGGGAATCACTGAACTGAACTGCTGGTGGGTGGTGGCTGGTAAGGTGGGAGGAGCAGTCATGTGGCTTTCTGGTCCCTGGTCCGCTCTGACCGTGGGAGCCTGGGCAGGATCCCACTCTCTTCCGCTCTGTTTCTTCCTCAGCACTAGGGGATCTAGTAATATAGAATCCCCTTTTTATATTAAAATGTCTGTGGTCCTTTGAGTCCAGCCTATGTAAGTGCATCCATCCCCCAAATCGCATATCCCTGGGGCATAGTCATCCAGTCGCAGCATTAAGGGCTATTCTATATAGCACCCTGGCCTATCCCTGGAGAAAGGCTGACAAGGTCCTCTTCACTGGAGAGCAGGGTGCAGGGTGGAGGGTGGTGGAGGTGGGGTGCAGACAGGAGGGGTGCACTGGGTTATGCCTGGCCCCGCAGCAGCCCTAGGCTAGGGAGAGCAAAGCACTGTATCATGTGATGTGTTTGTCTCTCTCCCCAGTAGTTATCAAGAGCCTACAAGTTCCTGTCTTTTTCATCCCCAAATTGCCCCCATCGGCCTACGCTGGTCATGGGACATCCAGTAAGTACACAGTTAGTTTTTGGGGAGGGAATGGATAATGGCTGGTGGCTGGGGGGTCTGCGGGGAGTACACAGGACCAAGCTGAGTTTTGCAGGAGAGGTGGGATTTAAAAGGTCTGGAGGCGCAGAGAGGGCACGCCCAAGGGAAGGAACCCAGCCATGGAAGCTGCAGGTGCTTGGGGTCAACTGTGATTTCCAGGACTAGAGGGAGACATGGCAGGTGTGGGGGCAGGAAGGGTGGTTGCTTGGGGAACTTTGTGAAAGGAAAACTAAGAAGATGAGGAAGGCTGATAAGCTGGAGAAAGGAGGAAGACAGCATGAGCTCTAGGCTGGAGTTTGGAGAGAATGACTGAAAGAGGGATGACACTCAGACAGTTTTAGGCAAGTTGAGGTTGGCGGGTTGACAGGAAGGAGCGCAGACCATCAGATGAAAATGTCCAGGGTAATCCATCCCATCGGTGGACGGGGGTCTAGAGGTAGCCGTGACTCCTACCTGGAAAGTTTTAGAACTGGCACTCAACACTCTGGACCTACCGACTTCTTCATTTTAGAGTGAAGGAAACTGAGGTCCTGAAGTTCAGGTGACTCATCAATAGGCCTGAAGTTGTGGAGAGGAGATTGAAAGGGGAGCTTTGGAGAGAGGGAAGGATCAAATTTTTCAGATGGGAGAAAGAGAAACTGGTGAACAACAGAAAGAAAAAGCCCATTCGAACATTCCCAAAGCGCTCTGACAGCACTCAAAGAGGAGCCGTGGTTTACCCATTTATCAACAGCAGAGTTGGGTGGGACGTGCAGGAGGGCACCCACACCTCTGCCCTCTGCCATTAGGCTTGTTCTGCTGTAGTGATCTGTAGTTCTCAAAGCCTCAAAGACACTGCTTGCCCCCAGCTGCAGTGAGGGGGGTCTGCATCAGGACGGTGGAGAGGCCTCAATGCCTGGGCATGCGCAAGGTCATTTGTATAGGGTGCGGAGAGGGGAGAGCAGCGCCTCCAGTCCGAGGGCCCTGTCTTCTGCACTCACCAGGCAGAGCTCGAATCCTTGGTGCTGCCAAGGATAGTCCTACTTATGCAGGGGTCCCCAGGTCTGGCTTTGGGCATGACTTGGAAAGAAGGGCTGTTGTCTTGGGGTGCCCCTCACCTCCCTTGTCATGTCTCTCTCACATCTCCTGATGCCTCCCTTCTGTGTCACCATGTAACCAGGGTCATCATAGTGCCATCCCTCTGCCTCCCTGCAGTGCCCCCCACTCCCACCCAACTCCTTTCCTTCCCCTGCTTGTTCCTCTCCACCTGGGGGAATCTCATTCCCCTGCCAAACTTGGCAAAGGCAGAGAGGAAAGCAGACAAGTTGAATACATTTGCTCTTAGGCTGTGAATGGCCACTAGCCCCTTTACCCACAGGGATATTTGAATTTTAGAAGTCCATCTCCTCATACCTCCTCCCCTGCCCCTCCAACTTTAATCAAGCACTTGAGTCCCAGCGGTGTGCTTGGCCCTTTGGTTTGCAGTATTGGGTCCTCCCCGTGACCTCACTGGGCAGGTGTCATTTCCTCCCTTTTCCAAATGGGGGACCCAAGCTCCTGAGAGTTTTAGCAAGTTCCCCAAGGTTATACAGCTAGCAAGTGACAAAGATGGGATGACAGTCGAGGGCCTCTAAAGCCTAGTCCAGCCAGCTCTTCTATAATACATTGCAGGTGCTCATTCAAAAGAAGGCATCTTTAATGACAGTAGTGAAGGAGAAGACACGAGTGATCCTTAACTGACGGCCTTGACCTCCAGGCCTAGAGGGGTACCTAGGGCTTCAGGAGGGTCGATGAAACTTTACAGTGATTTGTAAAACTTCCTGTATGCATATGACCTACTCATTTTTCAGTGGAGGGCTCCTCCTGGCCAGGTGGACCCTCCCCATCTAAATCCCAGGTGCTGAGGCAAGAAGGCCAGCCAATGAGAAAGGGTACTTCAGACCCTGGTATTATTATCTCCCCCTGGTCCTCATTCTGAAATCTCAAGTGGTAAGTAGCAGACTGAAAGAGGGAGGCGGAGAGCTTCTTCTGTAGTCAGTGGGTGAGTGTTAACAACTGAATGGTTAGAACTTTAGAGCTGGAAGAGGTTGCAATGGCCTAGTCCAACCTCCTCATTTTACAGAGGTGGAAATTGGGGCTCAGAGAAGGGACCCCACATGCGCAGGATCACCTAGGGAGTTAGTGGCAGAAAATGTTTTGTGTGTTTTTTAGGTCCGCTGACGAGGTCTGTGAGGCTGTCAAGTTTATCGAGGCAGAGGAATCACCATGTACTGATGTATGTGCTGGCATTTCTAAGGCATTATCTCCTGGTGCCACATGAGAACTTGGAGTTAGTGCCCCACCTCTCACCCTCACGTTTCCCTTTCACAGATGAAGCTGGCTTTCGAGGACAAGGACATGAAGGGCTTCACGTGGGCTATCGCCCCAGCTTTTACCTCCCTGGGCTACCTGCTTGTAGTGCTGGTCACCGTCTTTCCTTTCTGGGTGCGCCTTGTGAACCAGGAGTCCGGAGAAGTGTTTTTCAGTGGCCTGTTTGAGAACTGCTTTCATATCACGTGCTGGAAGCCTCGACCCTTATCCAGTAAGGAGGGACAGAGGTGGGGACAGCCAAGATGGAGATGGAGCTAGTGTTAGGACTGGAGGACAGAGGACTGGTTGTGGGCAGAGGACAGAATTTAATAAGCCCAGAAGGGTATGTTCTCTGAGTCTCCACACCCTTGGGGTTAGAGGAAAGGAGGAGGCTGGGAGGGGGTTAATAACGGCAGGCTGACCGCCAGTCAGGAGCAAATGTGTCAGCAACGAAGTTTATTTCTGGGAAGGAGTGGCTCCACCTGGGAGGGAGAAGGGGATCCTGCCCTACTCTGTGAGGCTCCCCACCTCTTGGGGCCACCGTTAGCCCATCCAGGTAGCACCCTTTTGGGTGGGCACAGCTCCCAGCTGGGGGAGCAGCCTGCTTAGCAGAGCGCAGGCTGGATCTCAGCCTCCACTTGTCCCCTTAGCCACACACCTGTATGGCTCTGGCTGGCAGCTCTGCAGATAATGTGCTCAGGCCTGGGTACCACATTTTCAAGGAGGCACTCGAGACCATGTTTTACAAGGAACTTGGGAAGTTCATGACGTCTGTCATGGAAAAGAGTTGACCCCAGGAGACCTAGGGGTTATCTCCTGCTAATAGGAGAGGAGAGCCATTTTGGGGGAGTCTGAGCCAGACTGAGCTCTTTGATCCAGGGTTCCTCCACCTTGGCACTACTGACATTTGGGGTCGGATGATCTTTGTTGTGGGGGCTCTCCTGTTTCTTATAGGTTGGTTAGTAGTGGCTCTGCCCTCTTCTACCCACTAGATACCAGAAGAACCCTCCCTCCCTTAGTGTGACAACCATGATTACCTGGCATTGTCAAATATCCCCCATGGGGGGCAAAATTGCCTCCAGTTGAGAAGCACTGGTTTAACCCAAGGGTAGATTCTAGAATTTTGGGTCTTCAACACCTTTGTCTGTTTGTCCCGCCCCCAGCTGTCCATCTCTGCACAGTCAGGAGGACATGCAAACTCATTTTAACATGGGTCCGAATCATGCCAACAGTAGGAGAATAAATCACCCTGTCCTCAAGACTCTGGCTCTGTTATTTCGGGTCTGTTTCATTACTTCTATTAACCAGGATAATTAAATAGGGGTTCCCCATAGAGTTCAGAACATCCTGACCTCACAAAGTTCTGCTTTTCCACCTGTGACATGTTTCAGTGTAACCAATACTGATGCGATTCTTCATGTTTCTATGTGCAAGAAATTTTATCATAAAGGTTTTATTTTATGTTGCTTATTAAAACCACCATATGTCTAATTTTTTCCGTATACTTCCATGTTATGTGGACCAAAATGGGGCCAGAGCATTCTTGGTGGCAAAGTGACAGGATCAGACAGAACCTCAGCCCCAGGCCCCATGATGGGATCTGGGGGTGGTGCAGCCCTAGGGGCTATTCCTGCCCAGGCTCTGCCCTTTGGGGTCAGGATGCCAGCGCCAGCCTGTTCTCTCTCCCCTGCAGTTTACATCATCCTCGGCCGAGGTTTTCTGCTGTCTGCGGTCATCTTGTCTTTCCTCAACACCCTCATCATGGTGTCCTTTGCATCTCAGCTCTTTTCGAGGACGCAGAAGTACAGTTTTGTGTCAGCCTTCATCAGCTTCTTCACAGGTGTGGACCAGGCAGGCAGGCCCCCACCTTGGGGAGGGCCTGGGTGGTCTCTGATGTCAGGGGGGAGTATTTTAAGGCCTCCTTCCTCGGTTGCCTTCTCTATAAAGTGTCCCACCCCCTGAGGATTTATGACTCCTCTCCTTTGGGGCTTTTCAGCATTCCACACTTCCAGCTGGTACAGCGCTTACCACGTTGGCTTGGGGCCATCTGTCTGGGGGTCTTTTTACCAGAATTATCCCAGCGACTGTCATAGAGTCTGGCATAGAATTCTCATATAATTGAGAGATGTGATATAAATGAAATATAAATGTTTCTTGGATGAATGAGTGGAACAGATCATCTCTGCTTTTTGGGACTTTTCACTTTAAAAGGCTGACCAAGGCTCTCCCCTGGGAGGCTCCCATCAGGTGGAGGAGGTAGGAGGCTCACAGTGGGAAAATCAGGTTGAGTTTCCTTCAAAGCATCACACCCAGGGCCCAGCCTGGAGCCAGTTGAGGTCACAGGCACAGAGGGTATCCAGGAAACGGATTCTTGAGTAGGGCGCCCCTGGGAGGTGAGGCACACAGGCTTCGAGATGAGTTGGGAAAGGGGGTGAGACAGGCATGTGGATGAAAGCTGTTGGCTCCGAGGGCAAGAGGTGCCAGCAGGAGAAAGGAGCCTCCACGCAGGCGCCACACAGGCTGTAGGCCACGTGGCTCTGTCTGATTAAGTCTGAAGAAGTGTGGAGTGAAGGAGGAACCACGGGAGGAGAGCAAGTGTGCCTGTCTGTGACCTGCAGGGGCCTGTGCGTGCCTGGCCTTGGTGCTGCACGCCCTGGAGATCCGGCATCTGACGATGAAGCCCAGTGCCCCCCACTTCTCTGTGCAGTGGCCTTACTACGTCCTGGGCTTTGACACCTGTCTCTTCGTAGTGACTGGTGAGTGTCCTGGGGCTGGGGCCCCTCTCCCTGCCCTCTGTCTGGATTCAGGAGCCATGGACACTCTAGAGCTGTGCTTTTCTTTCTTTCTTTCTTTTCTTTCTTTCTTTCTTTCTTTCTTTCTTTCTTTCTTTCTTTCTTTCTTTCTTTCTTTCTTTCTTTTTCTTTTTCAATCGAAGTTTATTGGGGTGACAATTGCTGGTAAAGTTACATAGATTTCAGGTGTACAATTCTGTATTACATCATCTATAAATCACATTGTGTGATCACCACCCAGAGTCAGTTCTCCTTCCATCACCATATATTTGATCCCCTTTACCCTCATCTACCACCCCCCTCCCAAAACGTCCTTCGATAGATGAATGGATAAAGAAGTTGTGAGATATATATATATCTATATATATTCGGCAGTAAGAAAAGATGAAATAGGACCATTTGTGACAACATGGACGGATCTTGAGATTATAATGCTAAGAGAAATAAGTCAGACAGAAAAAGCAGAGAACCATGTGATTTCACTGATATGTGGGATATAGACCAAAAACAACAAAAGAACAAGACAAACAAGTAAGGGAGCTTTGCTTTTCATAACTGCAGTCACCAGCTACGTGTGGCTATTTAACTTTGATTAAAATAAAATAAAGTTAAAAATTCAGTGCCTCTGTCACACTAGATACATTCTAAATGTTCAATAACCACATTATTATGTCCAGTGGCTACAGATATAGAAATTCCCATCACTGCAGAAAGTTCTACTGGACACCACTGCTCTCACCCTATCCCCCACCCTAGTCCTTTCCATTCTTAGCCTTCGTGTTTTGAGAATCAGACTTCCAAATTTTCCCTTTTCCTTATGCCATCCTGGTTCCTAAGCCTTATTATTCCTACATCTATCTTAATCCTGAAGTCCATCTTATTCCTCACCTACCCACTTTATCTTTACATACCATCACCCTCTAAATTCTTAATCCTATTTAATTTTGTCCCTACTCCTAATCCTCTCCTTGTTATATTTATCGGACCCATAATCATAATCTATTTTAACTCAATTTTATTATACATTGAATATACAAGGTTGGACAATTAAGTTCGCAAACTCACCCTAGAAATAGTGCTAGGGGGAGTGCAAGGCTCATAATACCAGCATGGGCCAGGGAGCTGTGTCCTACACAACTAGCCTGAGAAACAGCGGCTTGAACCAGAGTGGGTGGGGTGGGGAAGGCAGAAGAAAGGGGGGGGGGAATAAATAAATACATTCTTTCCAAAAAAAAAAAAGAAAAAGTGCTACACACCTCACTGCTGAATATCATTACCATTACCTTCGAAGTACCCCCCTTGGGAAGCTATGCACTGACGCCAGCGCCTAGTCCACCCTTCAAAGCAATTTTGGAACTCCTTTTCTGGAATGGCCATCAGAGCTGTCATTGTATTATCCTTGATGTCCTGAATGTCATCAAAATATCTCCCTTTTAATATTTCCTTTATCTTTGGGTAAAGAAAGAAGTCACTGGGGGCCAGATCAGGTGAGTAGGGAGGGTGTTCCAATACAGTTATTTGTTTACTGGCTCAAAACTCCCTCACAGACAGTGAGCTGGTGCATTGTCGTGATGCAAGAGCCATGAATTGTTGGCGAAAAGTTCAAGTCGTCTAACTTCTTCACGCAGCCTTTTCAGCACTTCCAAATAGTAAACTTGGTTAACTGTGTGTCCAGTTGGTACAAATTCATAATGAATAATCCCTCTGATATCAAAAAAAGGTTAGCAACATCCTTGCAATAAATTCGTGATCTTAATTGTCAGACTGAATTGCTTGCTTAACTCTCTAGATTCCTGTTTTCATTATGGCTTTGGCTTCTAAGAATATCTTACTCTGATGCCAGCTTAATGATACATTTACAAATAAATTTTTGAAGAAATATTTTATTTAGAATTTGTTTTTAGTGGGAGAGTATCTATAATGCTGAAAATAGAAGTTGTCCTTATTTAGTGTTAACATTAATATAGCGTTTACCATTCACTTAAGGTATCTCCATTTGTTCTTATGAACATTGATTCTCTTCTTACTTTTACTTTTTACCGAAGGTCTTGAGTTGGGTGTCAAGAGGCCTGGGTTTTGTGTTTGACTCTCCTCTCTTAAACTTTGTTTTCTCACCTTTTAATGATTAGACAATTGCTCAGATGCCTTCCAGCCCTGGCCATGGTTCTGTGAGTTTATCCACCTGTTTGTATGCTTTGTCTTCTGATGCATTGCTTACCCTCTACTCTAAGTGGGAGGGGAATATTAGGGAGGGCAGGTACAGACCAGGAGTTGCATTAGAGGAGAGAGTTCCTGATCTCTACGGCATGAAGCACCACACTGTCTCTAACCTGAGCCCAACTTTTGCTGTTACCTAGGTGCCATCTCCCTCTTCCAAGAAACAGCCTGCCTTAGGTGCCATTTGTTGCCCGCTTCCCAGAGTCCCGAGGAAACCCAAGGGATCCCGCACCTGGAGAATCTGGAGAGTTTGGGAGGAGAACTTAGCTCAATACAAAAGGAGACACTGCTGAAGGAAGAGACAATTATCTAGTCCAGAAGAGTCTGTCCTCTATGCCTCGTCAGCTGTGTGAATGCATGTGTTAGGTGTGTGTGGTGCCTCCTTCTCTGCCAGTCTCCACTACGTTTAATGAGCTGAGTGTCAAATTAACCCTTCACTTCCCTATAAAGTGACTCTATTTTGCTCGTATTTGAAATTTGTTCAAAGGTTTTTGAATTCTTCTTGGCTTCCTGAGTGATTTCTCTCTCTCTCTCTTCTTTTTAATTTTCTGGCAGGTGTTTTCAACAAAAGGACTACTGCCTGTTAATCCGTACCTCAAAAAGCTGGCCTGGAGGGCCATAGGGGAGGGAGGAATATTATAAAATGATTGAGTGAACCCCCATAAAACAAAAACTGAACAGAATGTAACCACAGAATAAGGTGTTTGAGTTAGTCACATTAAAAAGAAAAAGTGATGTCCCCATATAAAAGTGTGACTCAGTACAGGAAACTTTTCTTAAGTATGTGTTGGGGGAAAGGGCTGGGGATGGTTAAAGGTGAAAACATTTCCAATATTGAGTTCCCAAGTCTGGAAGTCTGAGCCTAATCAGTCTACGCCTCTGAGGAAAACATAAGGCAAATTACCCAATGAGTGTATTGGCATTGCATCCTTCCACTAGCGCCAGAAGCCTTCTGAGTACACCTCTAATGTACCCCCTTAACATTCCTGATGGTGCTTACAGACTGGGGAGCACTCAGCCTCCAGCTAGGATGGGTGTAGCTAGGAAGTACAAATGCTTTGGGACAGTGGGGAGGCCAAACGGTGGGTGATTCAAGACCCTTCATCTCAACAATACAAAGGAACAGTGCCTCCCCACTTCTCTCTCTAAAGAACACATATGTGGAAAAGCTCTTAGAACTTCATGTAATTTTAAAAACAAATGCAGGGAGCTGTGTATATCTATCTGGAGAGGAGATATGATGGACATGGCTAGGGCAAGTGGGCTCTGTTGGGACTGTTAGTGTTTATTAAAGGTTGACCTTGTGTACTGCACCATGGGGGTATCAGAATCAATTCCTGTTCTCCGGAGGCTCACACCCAAGCAGAGGAGCTAAGACATACACACCTGAAAGATAGCCAGTAGGTGTTTTAATTATAATTTTTCTCCAAAAGGTATCTTGGGAGTTTCTTATAGGGATATGGTGACAACCATCTCACTTTTCCTCCTAAAAAATCCATATAGGAACTATGATTGTCAGTGAAACTAGGAATAGAGAAAACCTACAAACTCTAAAATATGTAATTGTGGCCCAAACAACCCTAAACCAGTAGAATCAGTATGGGAAGCCACAACTGGAAAAATGGCATGGTGGACACAGTGGGGCTGGGTCAGAAAATACACAGGGATTCTAGTGGTGGCAAATTCTCCAAGTCATCAGCAAATATTAACCTTTAGATGTCTGTGAAGGACTCACCATGAGAGGGAATGGCTATGAATAGGATAGAGAAGAAACATGAGCATGTGTGTTGGGGAGGCAGAGAAGGCATAGGAAGTTCATGGGAGTCTTTAAAGGGAAAGATTTAAGAAAACACTACTTGGGCCGGCCCGGTGGCTCAGGCGGTTAGAGCTCCGTGCTCCTAACTCCGAAGGCTGCCGGTTCGATTCCCACATGGGCCAGTGGGCTCTCAACCACAAGGTTGCCAGTTCAATTCCTCGAGTCCCGCAAGGGATGGTGGGCTCTGCCCCCTGCAACTAAGATTGAACACGGCACCTTGAGCTGAGCTGCCTCCCGGATGGCTCAGTTGTTGGTTGGAGCGCGGGCTCTCAACCACAAGGTTGCCAGTTCAATTCCTCGAGTCCCGCAAGGGACGGTGGGCAGCGCCCCCTGCAACTAAAATTGAACACGGCACCTTGAGCTGAGCTGCCGCTGAGCTCCCGGATGGCTCAGTTGGTTAGAGCCTGTCCTCTCAACCACAAGGTTGCCGGTTCGACTCCCGCAAGGGATGGTGGGCTGTGCCCCCTGCAACTAGCAACGGCAACTGGACCTGGAGCTGAGCTGCGCCCTCCACAACTAAGACTGAAAGAACAACAACTTGAAGCTGAACAGAACCCTCCACAACTAAGACTGAAAGGACAACAATTTGACCATTGTTCCCCAATAAAGTCCTGTTCCCCTTCCCCCAATAAAAAAATAAATAAATAAAATCTTTAAAAAAAAAAAAAAAAAAAAAAAAGAAAACACTACTTGTAAAACAGAGGAGACCACCTTGGAAGGCAGATGACAGTTACCCTTAGCATCAATGACTGGTGGAGAATGGAAGGAAGGAGAAGAAGAAGGTAGTGACTGGTCATATAAGCCCTACTGAACTGTTAGGATAGAAAAATCAGAGGAATCCTGGCTACACGGGAACTATGTATTAAAGAAAGTTTTCCTCAATGTAACAATTGAAGAAAAAGCCCTCGCATTGAGAAACTGGGAACATTCTGCTTACCTGACTCATTTTCCACAGTATCCTTCTCCAAATAGGTGGTCCAGGAATATCAAACTCATTCAAATAAAACAGTAAAACAGATATCAATGCAAGTGTATTATAGGAAAACGCAGAAAGAGAACCAAAAGTCTGGATATGAAAAAGCTCACCAGAAAAGTGTTGCCACAAAGTAGAGGAAAATTATAATTCAACATTCCAAGATAAATTAAAAAACATAAGCAATTGCAGCTAGGAAAAAAAAAAGCACAACAACCACAAATCAGAATTATAGATACTTAGAGAAGAAATGTCCTGACAACAGAAGGTGAAGGCCAGATGATGGGGAAACAGGAACTGATAGAATTATAGAAAGAACTGGAAAGAGTCAGAAATGAAGACTAAATTATGAGAAGCACCAGGGAGAATGGATACCAGAAAAGTAAGACATAAAGGATTAAGAATAAAAGTGAAGAAAATGAAATAAAAGGATTAGAAAGTAAAAGCTATAAAATATAGATAAAAGAGATCCAATATACATAAAATTGGAGACCCTAAGGAATAAAAATGAAATAAAGGAAGAGAACAAATATTTAAAACTAAAATTCAAGAAAACTTTACTAAAATAAAGTTCCTTTCTATTAAAAAGGTGTAACATTTTCGTGGGAAAATTTATACAAAATGGTCAACTCCTTCCATGATGGGGCAGTGCTTTGTTTTCTACTGGAATAGATACTCTGGAACACAGCACTGTCCCATCATGGAAGGCCTGGAGCTGCTACTTCCTTTACGCACAAATACTGGCTTACAATGTGAAATTATTAGACATGCAAAAAAGTGACTGACAAGGGGGAAAAAAAACAATAGAAGCAGATGCAATGATGACCCAAATATTGGGGTTAGCAAACACAAACTTTATAATAACTACTATTAAACTATTACTGTGTTAAAAACTTAGAAGAAATGCAAAATGTTCAAAAAATTGAGACAACTATACTGAAATGCCATTTCCTGCAATACATTCTGTTGGCTAAGCTGTGGGGAAACGGGCTGTCATGCAGCAAATGGAAGTGCAAAATGGTATAACCTGTATTGAGGGGAATCTAGTAATACCTACAAAACTGAAGAAGCATTAATGCTTTAACCCAATATTTTCAATTTAAGAATATGCCTGCACATAGATTTTAAAATGATGTGGGTGCAAGGTATTAACTGCTGCAGCATTAGTAATAAATGATTAGCAGCACCTCAAATGTCCATCAACAGGTGACATGTTAAATTGTTACATGCATACCAGCTTTAAAAAAAAAAGAAAGATGTCTAGGTACTGATTTAGAACAATTTCTAGGGCATATTACATGTTAAAAAGCAAGGTATCTAGTGTACTTCCTTTTGTGTGGGAAACGGAGAGAAGATAGGGGAAATATATGAATATTAGTATTTGCAAATAAACATTTGAAGGCCATACAGTAAACTAATAAATCTTCAGAGGGGGAAATTAGGGAATGGGACGGGTGGAGCAGATAGAGATAGGAGCAATAATTCTGTGAAACTTGTTGTATGATTTTGACTCTTGAATCATATAAATGTACCTATTCAAAAATTCATATTAAATCTCAAAGGGTAAGTTGGGTAACATTAGTCAAATATTCAAAACTGTGCAAACCAGCACTTTCAACATCTCTACCTTCATTTCTGTAGTTGATGCTAAAACAACTTTTACATCAGCCATTTTACTTTGTCCTGCTAAAGATAGGCCTGATATAATTCTACGCATACAGTTAATGAAGAACCCAAGAGGCGAGTATTTACTCCAATGCCAGGCCTGACACCCCAGGGCCTCCAATGTTCAGTACAAGGTTTTTAAAATTTTAAATTTTTAACTAAACTCTGCTGCCTCTTCTGTTTCTTCTCCATGGTAATGACAACTCCCCTTCTCCACCATTTCTGTATTTCACTCAATACCCTCATCGCTTTTCTCAGATAATTTTCTTCCTTCTCCTTCTGCCCCTCTGTCACTTTCTCGTTCCCTTCTTCCCTTTCCCCCTTCTTATTTCCCAGGCCCTCACAATGCTCTCAATTCACATAGTACCATGTTCTTCACTAGAAAAACAAACACCTTCATTTGCTCACCTTCCTGAAATCTGTCTCCTTTTGGACGACACCATTTCCTTTGGTTATAGTCCTATCTCTCAGGAGAAGAGCATGAGGTCAGAATGTGGCTGGTTTCTTTTGCAGTTTTCAGATGACTGTTTATAATTTTTCTTCAAAATTTTCCTCTTTAAACCATGCGAAAGAAGAGCCAGTGATGTAGAAAAGCTCTTCCAAATATAAAAGATATTATAAAACTGCAGTAATTAAAACAATGTGTCAGGTCCTGACACAGGATATAGATACACTACAGAATAGAATAAGAGTCCAAACATAGAGCCAATTTGACATAGGAATATAATACTTGATAAAACTGACCTTTTAAATCAATAAGGAAAAATAGATCCTTCAATAGTATTGAGGAAAGCTTGCTAGAATTTTGGGGAAAAAAAAGGGAGAGGCTAGATTTGTATTTTTTTTTCTTTGACCAGATGCATTTCAGACAAAACTAAGATTTCAACTTAACAATAAAACCATAAATATATTGGAAGGGCACGTGGGGGATTTAAAAAATCATCTTGGAGTATGGAAGGCACAAAACAGAAGATTAAAAAAAGAAAGATCAACTTGAATTCATAAAACAATGTTGCAATGCATGAACTTCTATTAAGAAAGACAAAATACATTTTAGGAAAATAATAGGAATAGGAAAATAATTGCAAAACATTTGAGAAAGGGCTAACTTCCTTAATGTGAAAAAAACAAAAAACAAAACTCATATATCAATGAGAGATAACAGAAACAGAGGAAAGGAAAAAAATAGCCAGTTTACAGAAAAAGAAATACAAGTAATTAACGAAGGTAGGAATAATGATTGACTTCACTCATAATTAATAAATGCAAATAAAAATTGGAATACATTTATTTCCCTTATCATATTGGCAAAAAATGAAAAAGTTTGATAACGTCCAGTATTAATGAAATTGTGGGGAAACGAATGTTATCCCCCGCGTTTGTGTGAGTAGAAACTGGTGCAGCCTCTTTGCAGGATAATTTGGCAACAAAAGCTGATAAAATTCAAAATGCACATAACTTTTAGACCCAGCAATGTACAGGAATTCATCCTCGATTTATTTGCAAAGTGCACAAGGAATTATGTATAACAATGTTCATTCCAGATTTCTGGTAAATCCTAAGTCTGGAAACAACCTAAATGTCCACCAATAAGCTTCTTAAGTCAGGGGAAATACATGCAAAGAAATACTGTGCAGCCGGTAAAAAGAATGAAGTAGATATCAATATGTGAAGGTTTGGAAAGATATATTGTTTAGTGAATAAAAGCAAAGTGCAGAACAGAATATAGCATGATTATGTTTATGAGAAACAGAAAGCATATACATTTTACACCTAGCTTGCCTGTATCATTTCTGGAAAAATTTCTGAAACTTGCTTCACAGCCTCATCCTCATCCCCGATTCCTCAGCTTCTTGTTTTTCTTGGTGGTTTCCATCCCTCCTCTCTGCTTAGCTGGACTCCATCCATGGTCACTCAGTACAACCTTCTCCCACCAGAGCCCTCCTTCCATCTGGCTTGGCATTCTTTATAAATCATTGTGACAAAACCCCAATATTGGATTAATCCGGCTGTTTATTTTCTGCAGATCTGCCCCCAGATTGTACAAACAATTGTGTGGATTGATTCTGTCACTTGTTGTTTTGTTTTCTTTTCAATCTCACATTGGGTGTTCAGTGTTGCTTGACAATCTTTCCATTCACCCAATTGTTTTCTTACTTCATTCCTCACAACAGATATTCCAATTTTTTGCTCCATCATTTAAGCTCCAAACCTATCACTGTTCCTTGCACTCTCAGCAGATAACATCACTGAGAAGAGGCCAAGAATGAATTCCTGAAACATCTCTCTAGAATAATTTTAAAATAATCTGCTTTAGAAGTCAGCAAACTAAACCCCTTATGTCAAATCCAGCCCTGGCTATGAGCTAAAAATGGTTCTTTTAGGATTGTGAAAAATGAAGAATATTCAACAGACTATGTGTCCTGTAAAGCATAGGATAGTTACTACCTGACCCTTTATGGAAAAAGTTTGCTGAGCTCTGACCTAGATCATCACCCATTTTCCTTTTCTTCCCAATTCAGAGTAACCCCTTTCTCCTCTCCAAGGCTGACCTAGAAACCTGTGATCTGATCCAATCTCCTTCTGCCTCTTCCAGAATGCCCTCTTTCCTGTGTCTTCTCCACAGCGAGCTGAAGAATGCTTTTTTTTATATCGCTAAGTATGTAGTGCAGTTTTCCCAAATTGTCTGAGCCAATCAGGCAGATTCTCTTGGTCTTAGATGGTTTAAGTTCCAGTCTCATCCCTCTTGGATGTGAGTGCATGTTTGTGAATGGAGGCTATCCAACACTATTTCCAAGACGCATTGTTAATGTCATTTGTAATACAAAAGAATCTGAGCTCCTGTGAGCCCAGCTGGACCTGGCCCTGTGGCATGGTGTAAGATTAAGGACCCAATGTTCTCTCTTTCCAGATGACCAACCAATTGCCTCCTGCCGTGCTGGGTGGACTGCGGGGCCTCTGGTCCTGCTCCCCACATAAGCACGCAGGATATGGCTAGGCCAAAAAGGAACACCCAGGGAGCCATAGATAGGGGAGTCATATCACTATATTCTCTCTGGTGGTGGGGGAGACACACGGCAGTAGTAGCCACACATTTCCTGCCAACCAACCAACCAATCATCACAGCATGGCAGTTACATCAGTAGCCAACTGGCTAACCGGTTACAGCTGATGGCCAACCAATCACAGTTGATGATCATTCACTACTCCAGCCAGCACCTCCCCAGGCGAGGCAGAGATCCTGGAAACTGCTCTCTGGGACTCTGTCCCCACACCTCCTTTTAAAAAGTTCATTCTTATCTTACTGGTGTGAAATGTGGCCTTTGTCATTTACTAAATTACTCCATCTTCTCTTTCATCCTCCAGATCCAATCAGTCCTCAAAACTTGCCAATTTTACTTCCCAAATAGGTTTCATATCTACACCCTCCTTGCAATTGCCAGTTTCACCAACTACCCCAGTTCAGTCTCTGGCTGTTATTCTCCTGAATTGCATTATTTAGCCACATTTTACTCCGACAGTCAGTCTTCTTATCTTCCCACTTTCTTCCCTCCCTTCTTGTTCAGTTTTTCCGGCAGGGTTCTCAGCAGCATCTTTCTAAAATCTGTTCTCTTCCGCATTTAAACCGTTCCCTTGCCTTTAGGTTACCTTCCGAAATACCTAATTTAACTGTCTGCTCCTGTGGCTCTGATGGTGCGGGAATGCCGTTAATGCCTCCCCACTACCTGGGCTCCTCGTGCTCCCTCGGCTGGGGACATTTACCTCATTTTTTGCTACACCCTTCAAATCTGAGCTCAGGTGCAGGCTCCTCCTGGAAGCCTTCTTTGACTCCTCCCCACGCCACCTCCCTCCTACCGGGGTCGAGGCCCCTCTTTTGTGAACCTATAATATTCAATGCTCCCCTCCGTCATCTTCGGCCCCTACGCCTCGTACAAAGAGCACCGAGGCGCGCGGAATGAACACGTGTTGACCCACTGGTCTCTAAAGGCCCTTGAGAGAGGCGCCGTGCCCGATATATGTCTGGAGAGTCCTTCCACAGAGGGAAAACAGGTGCAAAGGCATGGGCGTACAAAGGAGCTTGCCAACCGAGAGCCTCAAGGGTGCAGGTAGCCCTGGAAAAAGCTTCTCGCGGTCCCGCGCACGCTCGGGAACAGTCCCCGGGGACGAGCGACCACCGAGACGCCCCGACCTCCGAAAGTCCTAGAGAGGAAACGGAAGGTGCCCTTTCCTTACGCACCTGTCTGACAGCGTCCGCGGCCCATTTCCGGTCCACCGAGGGCAGTGGCGACCCCGGCGCGGGTGCGGGGCAGCGGGTGAGAGCCGGGTTGGGGCCGCGCGGCGCGGCGGGGTGTCGGTGGTCGGGGTGCCGGGGCTGGGCTGTGGTGCAGCTCCGGGCATCGGCTGCGGCAGGACTTACGCTGCGGACGGCGCGCCTCCTTGGAGCCGTCTCCGGCGGCACCGAGGCCTGGACGCCCGGGACCCGGGGAATAGGGGGCGGGGCGTCCGCGAGAGGCTCAGGTAGGAGCGAGCGAGGCTGATCCCGCCTGGCCAGGGTTAGCCTAACGTAGAGGTGTCCACGCACCCGAGACCTTGAACCAAAGTGGAACTCTTTGAAAAGTCAAAGTAGTTATTTTAGAGCCAGCGTAGGACATTCATTTAACTAATAGCAATGGAGACTTCTCTTTATCAGATTCAGGGATAAAAGATGAGTGAGGAGCTTTCTTGTGTTCAGGGATTCTGGTAGACAGAGACACATTGGTAAACATTTGCACTATAGTGGGATACATGTAATAGCTAGAAGGTCATGACACAGCCATCTCAATTGATGCACGAGAGAAACGAATAGACTGAAAATGTAAAATAGGTTTAAGAAGGGTAGATAAAATACACAAACACCTAATAGAATATTAAGAGAAGCTTCGGAGGTGCCTTCTGCCAGTTGCTCATTCTCTGCTCCATTTAGAGTGCTCTCCCTGCCCCCCAAAGCTGAGCTCCTTACCCACTTTTTTGGACTTCCAGGTGTGTCTCCCCAGCCTAGGTCACCTCCCTGTCCCCCCCCCCCCCACCCCCCACTCTCGGGGAATTAAATAGTGTTCATTCTCCATTCTAGTACAAGCCTCTTTTTTTCTCATGAGCACTTGAACCTACATTTCCTTTTCCCTTTTTGGCTTCCCATATTTCTCATCTAAACCATATATATATATATGTTGGTAGGCTGACCTTGGCCCCCCATCTCACCTCTTACATCTTCAGCTTCTTCATCTGAAAAGTAGGGGAAGTAGTGCTCACCAAACAGAATTGTTGTAAGTATTAAATGAGACTATGTGTGTTCACATGCTTTCTAAACGGTAAAGCCTACACGAGTTAGAAATCTTTTGATCAGTTATAATAATGGTATATATGTTGCTCTGTTTGTTTTAGGTTGCACATACATCCAAACCACTAGCAAATCTGTTGGGTTTACCTCCAAAATGTCTTGGCTTTGTCTGCTGCTTTGCCGCCATCCTGATCTAAGCCTTAATCATCTCCTGGTTGGACCACCATCACTGCTCCTTCTCTTCTTTTCCCCTCTAATCTGTTCTTGACATACTGCATGCAAAGTGACCTTTGTAAAACATGTAGCTCCCCACGAAAATAAGAAGTAAGTGCAAAACCCATAAATCTTACTGTGGTCCAGGCCCTGAATAATTTGGTTTCTGCCCGTCTGTACCACCACTTCTCATGTAGCTCTGTCCATTCGCTCTGCTGAAGTCGCACTGCACTTTGGCTTGGTATCCGACATGCAGAGTAATTTCTAGCCTCAAAGCTTTTGTCTGGAATGCTCTTTGAATGACTGGCGCATTCTTATCCTTTGGTCTCAGCCTAAGTATCATCTCTTCAGAAAAGCTTTCTCGAAGTTGTTTGTCCCCCATCAACAGAGCACCTTACTTGTTTCCTTTCTAGAACTTATCCCCATTTATAATTTTAATTTATTTGCTTACATTTTTTTTTTCTGTCTGCTGTACTAGTATATGAGTTTCAAAGGGAAATACCTTGTCTATCTTGTTCTCTATTGTATTTCTAGTTTCTGTGGGCCTGGCATATGTATGTGTTCACTGTATATTTCCTTTAGTGTTGGAAGAGTGTGCCCTGGTGACCAAATTATCACCTATCTTGCAGTCTCCCATTGTAGTGTTATTTCCCTAATGTTTTCTCCCTAAAGGTATTTGTGGGTCTAAGCTAAAACCTATACATTTTGTATTTACTCTCTGCCCATATTAGGTGGTTAGCAAATACTGAATTGATTGACATAGTTTTCAGGATTGACATAGTTCAGTTTTTTGAAAATGTCTCATAGAAGATAATTACCATGTTCTCCAGCAGAATATTCCTTGATGTAGAAACAACTGGGATCGACTGATCTTTCAGTCTCACTTATGCTCATTGTCTGGTCTTCCCAACAGACCATCAGTCTTCTGGGTGGGAGTGTGAAGATGCTTAAAGAGCGTCCAGGGATGGCGGAAGATCCTCAGCAGCAGATGGGTGTTCCTGTGGTAAAACTGGAGAAAGAGTTGCCATGGGGCAGGGGAAGGGAGGACGCTAGTCCTGAGACTTTTCGGCTGAGGTTTCGGCAGTTCCGCTACCAGGAGGCAGCTGGTCCCCAGGAAGCCCTCAGGGAACTCCAGGAGCTCTGTCGCCAGTGGCTGAGGCCCGAGCTGCACACCAAGGAGCAGATCCTGGAGCTGCTGGTGCTGGAGCAGTTCCTCACCATCCTGCCCCGGGAGTTCTATGCCTGGATTCGGGAGCACGGCCTGGAGAGTGGCAAGGCCCTGGTGGCCATGGTGGAGGACTTCACAGAGAGAGCACTGGAGGCCAAGGCGGTGGGTGAGAAGGGGTCTCAGGTCTTACTTGTTGGTGTGGGAAGGGGAGACTTAAAGAATTGAAAAGTTTGAGGAAGCAGTGGGAGTGGATGAGGTGCAGAACCTCCCTCCTCGGCTCCTAGACTCTCTGCGGTACTTCTTTGTGGGGCAGTGGAGTTTTCAGCAAGAAAAGCCATTCCCGAGGCTTCTGTTTTGGTCATCAGGGCAGAGGCCTGGCCATAGTTCCCTTGTGGGCCTCAGGCCCAAATAAGGCAGTTGTGATGGATTTCAAGGTCCCTCCTAGACCCATTCCTCCTTGGGCAGAGCTGCGTGTGGGACTGCAGGAAAGTCCACTTGGAGAATATTCTCATTGCACCTCACATGCTTCCTTGAGACTCTGGCCATATCTCTGTCACTTTCTGACACAGTCACCTGCATGTTGGCTGGAAACGAAGAGAACAACTTTTTCTCGCTCGCTAATTCGCTGAACAATCGAGGCTTTGTGTTTTTACTTTCAGCATCTGTAACTAGGGAATTTTTTTTTTTCCTCGTCGTGAGCGTGTTGGGCTAAAATTCTCAATAGGACAATATTTAGGCTCTCTGTGATATTATTCGTGGTGGAATTTGATCTGTATTGAGGCAGACAGAAGGGACCCTGTAAAACATCATGGACTCATAAGAGTTGCTCAGAGCCTGAAAAAGGGAGTTCAGCTTCCCTTTCACCTTCTCACTGATGTCCTGGCGGGGAGCTGAGCCGGCTAATCCTTCCTACCCCCTGTGGCTGGAATGGTCCTTTTCTTGTCTGTCCTTTTAGGTTTAAATTCAACTCACTTCATAACAGTCTTTCCAGGCCTCATTCTAATAGGTGTTGGTGACTGTTTTTAGGTGCCATGCCACATGCAGGCAGAGCAGGAGGAGACGGCACTTTGCAGAGGCCCTTGGGAACCAGGTATGCACCTGGGGCCAGTGGAGGTCAAGCCTGAGTGGGGGATGCCCCATGGGGAAGGAGTCCAAGGCCTAGACCAAGGCACCGAGGAGCAGCTCAATCAGGACCCGGGAGCTGGGACGCAGGCCTTCCAGGAGCAGGGTAAGACGCGAACAGTAAGGAATTAAGGGCACAGGACATGGCGCTTTGTATGCTCCCCTCATCTTTTCCTTTACAAACCGAGCAACCGATACATTGTTACCTGCGAGGTGTAATTCTGAGCTTTCTTGGCTACTTCTTTGACTTTAGTAGGAAACAGATGAAGTGAAATTGTTTTCTACACCTCAACTCTCTGATTTCTGAGGGGATAGCTGGGACTGTGCTCGCTTGTCATTCTCCTTTCTCTCACATCCCTTCTGGAAACCACCAGGAAATACGCAGCTGACACACTTTTTAACTAGGCAGACAGACCATATCCCTAAAAGGAATGTATGACTTTATTGTGTTACTGAATCTCAGAGGGGGTTATTCCCAGGGTAGGGAGCATGATTAACCCTGAACGGACAGGGCATATTGGGTTGGGACCATCTCCCAGCTGAGAACAGGGTAAGCTACACCCAAACCCCTCTCTGTCTGGAGTCTCCTGTGGTTCCTGGGGTTCTGTGTGTCAGGCAGTGAATAGCTTTGAATGGGCTAAGTGCAAGGCAGCGCTAATCCTGCTCACGCTTTTTTCCCCATGCTCAGCTCTGCCAGTTCTTCAGGCTGGTCCTGGCCTCCCCCCAGTGAACACCAGAGACCAAGAGATGGCAGCAGGATTCCTTACTGCTGGATCCCAGGTGAGCTGTGCCTCTGTCCTTCCATTGATCATGGTGTTGCTTTGAGTGAGGTTTACTTGCCCCAAGGTTTCTCTTCACAGCAGAGCTCCATCCACAGAGTTGAATTAGTCTACGTTTCTTGTTCCAGTGGACATGACAGCCTTGTTCTCTCCACTTTACCCTCCTCACTTGTTAATTTGAATCGAGCTTATACCTTAGGCTCCAGGCTAAGGCTCTACTCACTCGTTGGTACTACTTTTTGATTTTTTTTTATTAATCCAGTATTTCTCTCTTAATTGTGAGAAGGAAGAGGAATTGTTGACAGAAACCCCATAGGTGTGATGTAGGGTGAGGTGGTTGGCTAGGAGAGCAGTCACCCTTTCTAGATAGTCTTCATGGGTCCTTCTGCTGCTGCTCTTCCTCTGCACCTCCCGTCCCCCCACATCTGCAGAAGGAAATGACTTATGGTTGGGGCTCCCAGGACTCTACTGAGCAGAGTGGCTGCCTGGCCCCTACTCTGGCCACACCCGGAGTTTTGGCCTTCTTTGCACTTCTTAGCCTGCCATGAGTGGGGGAACTAGAGCACAGATGGGGTACTCCTGCCCCAGTGTAAGTCTCTTCCGTGAGATGCTGAGCGTTACCAGGGAGGTGGACGGTTTCCAGTGTGGCACCTTTCTGAAGGGCACAATGGGTCTTAAAGTGTGAGTCTTAAACTGAAGAGTTTCTTGTAGAAAAAAGTGTCATTTAGCAGAAAAAAGGAAGTGAGTCAAGTCTGATCTAGCTAAAGCAGTATTGGGCAAGGTTTCATGCCTGCGTCATTTCTTATTCCTGTTTTCTTAGGATGGGGTTTGGAGGAAATGCAAAATGGAAGCATGTTTTAATTTGGTCAGATCTTCATAATAGTTCTTCATGGTTTTGTGAATAAAACATTTATTTTAACATGGCAATGTTAAAACAGGGCTTACACAAATGTTTACTTATCTCTGAGGGAAAATCAGTTCAAAATGAGGGGATAAATAGCAGCTTCCAGTTTTGATCAAGCTTGAGGATTTGGTGGAGGTGATTTATAATAAAAGTAGAAATGAGATGCTGTGGTTGTTAGATACAAGCTAAGCGTGCAGCAGAGACTCAGAAATAAAGTGGCTCAAACAAGTCCATTACTCTTTGTGGTTACACCGTCAAAAGGTAGGTGTTTCTGCTCCCAAGGCCATCTAGGGACCCTGGTTCCTTCCATCTCACTCTGTTCTGCCCTAGAGTGTCGTCCCCTGTGGTCTCTCTCCTTTTGAACTGCTCCTACTTCAGGATTCTTTCTTGATCCATAGACCTCTCCTGTTGTTTCAGGGCTTGGGACCATTTAAAGATATTGCTCTGGCCTTCCCAGAGGAGTGGAGGCACGTGACCCCAGCTCAGATAGACTGCTTTGGGGAGTACGTGGAACCACAGGACTGTGGGGCCTCACCTCCAGGTAAGATTGTTTCCATCCCACAGGTAAGAGACTGAGGTGTGTGGAAGCTACAGTCAGGGTTCTTGCCCTTGCTCCAGATTTCAGAATCTGGTGCTATACTGACAAAGCAAGGGGGCTTCATGGCAGACGAGGAAATGGGACCAAGGCAAGAGCATGGATCAAGGAGGTGAGAACTAGCTAGGTGCATTCCTGTGTCAGGAGAGGAGTGGACAAGGGGCAAGAAGACGTGAGGTAATTATTCTGGCTGTGATGAGACAGGTCCGTCATTAGGACTTCCCGAGCACCTAGTCTGTGTCCGTGATTGAAGGGTACCATGCTTGAGAGCAGGAGAAAAGCAGCAAAGGATTGATTCTCTGATTGCGTTCATTCAGCAGGTGTTTACTGAGTGTCCTCTGTATGCAGGCGCCACATGTAGCTTTGTGTTGAGGCAGGACTAACGTAGTGAAGCCTTTGTAGCCTGCAGTGAGTGTAGAGGGCATGAGGACACACAGTAGGATTTTAGAGACAGGAGGGGTTGGTGTGGGCCTGTGTCACAGAACAAGCACACCCTCCATTGGACCTGTCTCACATGAGGTGGGAGCTGGGAGGACTTGGCCGTCACACACATGAAAGGAGCTCAGAGGAGGAGGACCAGCAGGAGAAAAGAGGAGGGAAGTGCAGGGCGAAGGCCCTGCTGGGAAAGCCAGCACAGGGCACTGCAGGGGTTTGGGGCTGCCAGAGTGAAGAGCAGTGTGGAAAG
Organism: Rhinolophus sinicus; assembly: GCF_057876585.1. Classification (NCBI taxonomy): domain Eukaryota; kingdom Metazoa; phylum Chordata; class Mammalia; order Chiroptera; family Rhinolophidae; genus Rhinolophus; species Rhinolophus sinicus. Next base: position 89,849,705 of record NC_142503.1, read on the forward strand.
TCTCTGTGGGCTGAATGGGGAGGTGAGCGAGGAGAGGAAATACACGTGGTTGGGAATGGCCTTCTCCTTCATTCCCTCAAATTCTTTTCTTTTTTATTAACTTCTTTGTAAGTTATGTACTGACCGCTCATATGCCCTGACCCCAGGTGGCCTTTTTTCGTCTTGAAATATTTTGAGGGATGAGTGAGAGTGTCATTGTACTTCCTCCAGGACATGAGAGAACCCATCCTGACTCCACCACTTCCTAACTGTGACCTTGGGCATCTTACTTGACCTTTTCAGCTCTGAGTTTCCTTAGTTGTAAAATGGGGATATTCATAGAACACTGTCTCATGGAGTGGTGAGGATTTAATGAGATAATAAATCTAAGCATTTGGCAAGCATGGTAGTGCTAGATATTTTTATTGGTTGTGTAAGTATTATTAAGTGATTCCTTTATGAGTCAGTCAGCATTCATTCAGTTATACACTCCAGAATTTTTATTTGGCATTTACTATGTGGCCAGCACCCTGCTAGTCACTATGAAGAGTTAAAAATAAAGGCACTTGCCTCTACAGTTCTATAAGTCTGATGAAGAGCCCACGTGCCTGTAATTATGGAGTGGGCGAGCGGAGGGGGCTCAGGAGACCTGGGTCCGGTACAAGGTTATCACACCATGAGAAAGAGAGGTAAGACTGCTCTGATGGCAGAGGATGTGGAAACCCTCAGAGATAACTGCACAGCACGAGCTCGTGCAGTGTGCCCCAGACGCAAGTGCCATCATTGCAGTGTCTTAATGCCCCTCAGCGGTGTACCTCTGCCAGTGGTGACACTCTGTGGGGGAAGGATTCTGCTCTCCCGTTCCCAGAGGATTTTTGCACCCTCCTGGCCATTTCTGACTGTTCTAGAGACTCTGCTGTATGTTTGTCCTCTTACTCACTCATTGTTTCAGAACCGAAGCACTTCCCTAAGCATTTCTGCTGAGGTTGGGTGAGGTGAAGTTCTGTTTCCCAGGCCTACCATCTGCTGGCCATCGCAGCCTTTAGCCTTCCTCAACATATTTCAAGATGAAAAAAGGCCACGTGGGGTCAGGACATATGAGTGGTCAGTACATACAAAGAAGTTATTAAAGGAAAAGAAGAGAATTTGAGGGAACGAAGGAGAGGGCCATTCCCAACCATGTGTCTTTTCTTCTCCCCACTTTCCTCTCCAGCCCACAGAGACTTTCCGCACTGCTCTTCACTCTGGCAGCCCCCAAGCCCCCGCAGTGCCCTGTGCTGGCTCTTGCATTGACAGCTGTGTGAGAAAATAAAATTCTGTAATATGTAGCACATATTTGCATTTCTTCAAGGTCCATTTAAGGTTTATGCATTGCATATCATTTTAATTTTACTATTCATAATACCTCAAAACTGGAAACTACCCAAGTGAACATCAGTCAGATTAATAAATAGGATGGAATATATTCTTACAGTGTAATACTATACACCAGTGAAAAAGAATGTAGTGTAGCTACAGCTACATACCATGATATGGTGAATGTCACAAGCGTAATACTATTAAAGCCACAAACAATGTGTGAATCAATTACATGAAATTCAAGAACCGACAAAAGTACTTTATGGTGATGAAATTCTGGATAGCATGTTACCCTGAGGGCAGGATATAGTCACTGGTGGGGATGGGAGAGGATTTCTGGGCACTGGTAGTGTCTCTTGAACTGGATGCTGATGACATGGTTGGTTGTGTTCATTATGAAAAGTCTTTGAGCGCCACATTTGGTTTTGTACTCTTTTACCTTCATGAAGTTTATAAAAGAGTGTATCAGAGATGATAGCTGTGTGCTTTATATTTTGATCAGATCAGGAAACACGTAATGTCTGTTTTCTTTTTCTCTTAATGATCTTGCCTGAAAGGACTCCTTTCCTCTTTACGCACCACTTACCATTTCTCTCTTGGCTTCTTTGCTTCCTAGTACAGTTTTTACCTTTTTTTTTATCTCCCTCTTTCTTTTGTTTTTCCATAAACCACTGTTCTGTTAACTTAGAGAGTGTAAGCGGGATTAGAGGAAGGGCTTCTAGAAGGGGTAAGGCATTTCAGTAACATCCACAGGCATTTCGATCTTAATAGAGATGGTAACGTAGAGGTGGCCTGTACAAAAACGTCACGGACAGACTGGGTTCATTTGTCCATCCAGCAGTCATTAAGCATTTTTCCTGAGTCAGCCCCTGTGCCAGGCCCCAGGAGAAGCAGATCAGTAAATAAAACAAGGCTGGGCGGAGGGAGCCACATGAGCAGGGACAGCAAGCTGAACAGGTAAATGGAGGCTGTGGAGAACTGCAGGTAGTAGTTGATTCCTGGAACAGGCTTATAATCACTGAGGAAGGCAAACATTTGGATGGATGTAAAGTAGCATTTACAACAAGGTCACATATAAGTAAGTGCAAAATAAACAGCACTGATTGAATACATATGTGCTGAAGAGATCGAAAATACAAGCATAATCAGGGTGTGTTTCTTAGAGGAAATCAGTGAGTTAGATTTTGAAGGAAATACAGGAGTCTGAATTGGAAAGTTAATTGGGAAGACATTAAAATTTGGCAGACTGTTCTATAAGAAGGCATGGAGTTTGTCTTAGCTTGGGACTGAGTGATTTAAGCAAGAGACTTTTATTTCTCATAGTTCTGGAGGCAGGGAAGTCCAAGATCAAGGTGCTAGCAGATCCATTGTCTGCTGAGGGCCTTTTTCTTGGCTTGACATATCCTCACATGGCAGAGGCGGGATGGGGAGAGATCTGTGTCTTCCTTATAAGGACACGGATCCCAGCATGGGCGCAGCGGTCGTCTTCGTGGCCTTACTTATTTGCCAAAGGCTCTACTTCCTAATAGCATTTCTTTGGGGTTTAGGGCTTTAACCTATGAATTTGAGGGGAAGGGGGGGTCACAAGCATTCAGTCCGTGACAGAGATGGAAAGAAGTAAAGGAAAATCTGACTTTAGGGTCAGTGGAAGTAAAATATAGAGGTTTCTGGTCAATGGAAAGAAGGAATTGTTAATGGGACATGCTTAGAAGCCATGTTCTAACGTAAATTTACTGTCATAGCTGCTACAGAATCAATCTGTATCTCCTTTGTCCTGTAGACATTGGGAGCAAGGAAAAGGAGGCCAAAACCCAGCCAACAGACCTCAAGGGGGCGCTTGCTCAGGGGACGTCAGAGAGGTTTGGGGAAGCTGCTCTCCAGAGCCCTGAGCTTGGAAGAAGCTGTGAGCAGGAGTCCGGCAGCTCTGTGGGAAACATGCCAGGGCCGCTTCCTCCCCAGCATGGCGTCCTTCCCCTGCCCGATGACCTCAAGACGCACAGCTCCTTCTGGAAACCTTTTCAGTGCCCTGAGTGTGGAAAAGGCTTCAGTCGGAGCTCAAATCTCGTTAGACACCAGCGAACCCATGAAGAAGAGAAATCCTATGGCTGCGTTGAGTGTGGGAAAGGGTTCACTCTGAGAGAGTACCTCATGAAGCACCAGAGAACCCACCTAGGAAAGAGACCCTATGTGTGCAGCGAGTGCTGGAAAACCTTCAGTCAGAGGCACCACCTTGAGGTCCACCAGCGGAGCCACACGGGGGAGAAGCCCTACAAGTGTGGGGACTGCTGGAAAAGCTTCAGCCGGAGACAGCATCTTCAGGTGCATCGGAGGACACACACTGGGGAAAAGCCCTACACCTGCGAGTGCGGCAAGAGCTTCAGCAGGAACGCTAACCTGGCAGTGCACCGGCGAGCCCACACTGGCGAGAAGCCCTACGGGTGCCAGGTGTGTGGCAAACGGTTCAGCAAAGGGGAGCGGCTGGTCAGACACCAGCGGATCCACACCGGGGAGAAGCCCTACCACTGCCCTGCCTGTGGGAGGAGCTTCAACCAGAGGTCCATCCTCAACCGGCACCAGAAAACTCAGCATCGCCAGGAGATCGCAGTGCAGTAAGCGTGCCCCGGGCACATGCATCCTTTTTGCTAATGGAAGATGCTGGAGACAGTGGGACCTTCCAGCACCATCAAGTGGAGGGAGACCTCACTGGAGGATGTCATTCATGTTTACTCACTGAAGCGCTTTGGAGGGAGCCTTGAGGGGTGATGGGGTGCAGAAAGGCACTTTGACCCATTTGCTTCCACTTGTTCAAAAGGAAAAGGGCAAGGCCTGGTTTATTTTGAGTTTCCAGAGAGCATAGCTTCTCACATCTCTTAGACAAGTGGTGCTAACAATTTTTCTTACCGTCTTTTGGGGAAATGATATCCTGAGTTTTGGTTCAGGTTGAGGTTTTTCTCCTGTAGTGGGATGTTCATATCCGCCTCCTGAGCAAGTCTGATAGTCAAGGCAAAATTTTGTCAATGTTGGCAGCTGAACCTAATTTTTCTGAGGTCTGTGTCCTGCCTGCAAGGATACAGACTGTCTCCCTTCCTCTCCCACTCTCTTTTCCATTTAACAAATATTTATTGAACACCTGCTATAGGCCTGGCGCTGGGGAGACAGTGGTATTCTTCCTCCCCGAGCTGGTGACTTAGCACTGGAAGCACACGTGGAGCCTTCATTATCGTGTTCGGTTACGTTTGTGGTGAGTGCTGTGAGAGGATGTTCTTGTGCCCACCCAGCCTGCCTGCCTGCTCGCGTGCTGGATCTTTCCCTTCCTAGTTGGGGTCACCCAGGGAGCCTCATTTACTTGTAGCCCCCTTTGTAACCTTCTACACTCATCTGTAAAGCTTCCCCATTCCATTCCTTATACTGTAACAACTGTCCATACATCTATTAGGAAATTAATATTTTGTTATTGATCAACTGAATAAACATGAGACTATTTTTAAAAACATTCAGTTCTGTATAAAGATCTAATTAAATGAATCTGAAGGGTGAACTAGTATTAATATTGTCTATTTGATGGCACTTTAGAGTATATAAAATGCTTTTCTCTGTATTTTCACTTGATTCATTCCACACATGTTTCTTGAGGCCCAACAATATGCCAGGAACTCTTCTCGGTGCTCGAGATGTCAGTGAATAAAACATAAAATGGGGAGAACCCCTGACCTTGTGCAGCTCACATTTTAGTGAATGTATTTGATCGTCAGAACCACCCAAGGTGGGACCTGTGGATGCTCCCATGAACCCTCTGGACCTGGGACCTGAGTCTGACCTTGGTCCTGTCAGCTTCTTGCCCTGAGATGCCTTTGCCACTTACCTTTTGTTACTGAATAATCTCCGTCCTCAGTGCATCCAGATCTTTGTCATCTGAGAGGTGCTGGGGTCCTGAATGCCAACTGGAGATGACGAGGTGGTAGCAGTCTGTTGTGCATGAGTGCCAAATAAAGTGTTTGCAGGCATTTGAAAAAGCGCATTTCCTTAAAATGAGAAGATGCAGTGTTTGTAACTGTTTAAGCTTTCTTATATTATTTTGACGTCACTAAAGGGTTTCCTTTCTGTTTGAAATCTGGAGCCTGCATAGCTCGCTCGCATGGACTGCACTGCAGGGTTGTAATGCTGCGCCTCTGAACGCCGGCTGCTGAGTGAGTCTTTTGACAGTGTACTGTAAATCGGTTTATTTTTTGACAGCGTACTATAATTGCAAGATGTGATTTGTCTCATGATGCTTCTTAATACATATTCCTTTACTGGTTCCCCCCCACCCCCATTTTCTATTGTAAATAAGATAAATGGTAATGACTTTAACACAAATAGTTGCATTACTCAGTCCATGTTGGAACACATTATTCTATCACCTGTTATTGGTACGTAGCCATGGTGTTTAATTTGGATTTAGCACATGACCTCCTGGCCTCGCAGGTGTCCCCGCGAGGCTGCACTAACCGGAACGTATCTGAGACGGCCACTCTCTGAGGTGCTGGGCTGCTGCTACTTCTCAGCAACATTGAGGTTCAGATGTAAAATCAGCCTTTATTCCCACTTCCCAGACAAGCCTGGCAAAGTTTATGGCCTCCTGGCAGCCAAAGCCAATGGAAGGCTTTTTCTATTTTTTTTCTTTCTTTTTTTAAAACACTTTTTTTAAAAGTAAAATTTATTGGGGTGACAATGGTTAGTAAAATTACGGAAGGCTTTTTCTAAGCCTCTGGCTTCTCGTCTGGAGGGCCTGGGGGCTGACCTGGCCTGAGTTTGGCTTTCTCTGAGAAGTCTGTGTTACAAAGCAGGGCGGGAGCATGGGGCCATCCAGGGCTGGGAGTTGCTCATTCTTTCTGTTTACCTGAATTAAATTGGAGATTCTCTTTGATTATGCGCTGAGCCAAACAGGGCCCTGGGTTTTCAGCCGGTTGGACTCTCTTAAGAGAAGCTTTAGTGGGAGCCGGGCCTTGCTGTCTTTCCCACTTGGGCTCCCTTGCCTGCTTGGAGACCGAAGATGATGGAGGGTACCTCACAATGCCTCAGAAAAGAATTTTTTCCATGGAACTACAGTAGCCTTATTTTTTTATATCTAGTCAAGTGTCAAATATTTTCTGTATTTTTCTATTTAGAGGTTTTTTGTAATAGAAAAGTTAAAACATATGTAAATGAATCCTCATGTGTTCATTCAACCTGAACCATTATAAACTCAGCTAATTTCCTTCATCTCTACCCTGTCCTCCCCATATTCCTCCCTCACTGAAGTTTTGAAGCAAATCCCAAACGTTGTTTATAAATATTTCAGTGTGTACCTCTGAAAGGTAAGGACTCTAAAAAAAATAACCACACTACTATTATACCTAAAAAATGCACAGTTCCTTAATTCCCAATTAATATTTTTTTAAAAACCCACATACTTTTTAGAAGCTTCTTTAAGATTCAAGTAAGATCCATAAATTGTAATTTGTTGCTTTGTCTTCTAAGTCTAATAATCTATACTGCCTATGCTTTTTTACCCTTGGAATTCATTCATGGAAACAACTAGATTATTATCCTGTAGAGTTTCTTATATTCTGAATTTTGTTGTTTGTAGACCCATGGCATTATTTAATATGGTTCTCTGCCCTCTGTATTAACTAAAAAGTTACAGGTCTAGACGTGTAACCAGATTCATATTTCACATTTTGGCAAGAACATACAGATGGTGGCAAGTGTGGTTGTTTCTCATTATATAATGTTAGGAGCCTATCCATTTAGTTCATTAATTCTGTGAATGATTATTTGTTAGCTGGAATGCTCCTATAAGAAATTTCCCCTCATTAACTATTAGGTTACTCTTAGGTACAGTTCATAGAGGAAAGAAAATGCTTGGTTCTTCCCTTTATTTGCCTGTTTTCACAATAGTGATCTGGCTTCTTTGCTTCCTGTAAAAGTGATCAATCACTTTTTAAAAATCAAAATGTTTCCAAGGATTTAAACCAGTCTACTACAATTATTCTTTGTGATGCTTAAATCATTTCACCTTTGCCTCGCGGGAGCCTCTTCAGCTTGGCTCCTGATTCCTTTTGGCACACCTCTAATCATCTTTGATTGCTTTTTTGCTTTCTAGTGGGACAAGATGTCACAGGGTCATCTTGTACATTTTCTGCCCTTTTAAGAGTGAAGGGAAGTGCTGTTTATGTCAGGACAGTGGTGTAAACGGGCTCCAGGGCCGATGGACATTGGTCACCTTACACTGTGGACGATCGAGTCTGCAGTTCACTCACCTGGGAGCGCTGCTGTGCACTTGTGGGGCCTGCTTGCATGTGTGGTGATGCCGAGGAAGGGTGCACTTCCGGGGGTGTGACCTTTGTAAGAGAAACCTCTTTTTATCCCCTGGGTGGTGACAGAACCACATAACTTTCTGCCCAAAGTCTCTCCTGGGTAGCTGTTGCATTAAAACATTTTTCTTTCTCAAAATGTATGTCATGAATGTTGTCTGCAGGCTGATTATACTTAAATACTTTCAGGACCTTGTTTTCCCAACCTAGGGACAAGTAGAACCTTTGTTTCTTAAAAAAAGAAGCTGGTTTTCAAGCCCCACCTGTCTCCATCCACCAACACAAGTGGACTTTCTCCACGTCTGTGGCAGGGAAAATAACTGGCACTTCCAGAGTTTCTCAACCTCGGCACCACTGACATTCTGGGCCAGACGGTTCTTTGTTTTGGAGGCAGTCCCGGCTGTTTTGTGCGCTGTAGGATGTTCAGCAGCTTCCCTGGCCTCAGCCTGCCGGATGCCAGTAGCACCCCCAATTGTTACAACTAAAGAGGTTTCCAGACATTGACAAACATCCCACAGAGGGCAAAATGGACCCAGCTGAGAATGACCGCTTTTAGCATTCAGGATAATAGCTAAAGTGAATTAGATGCTTTACTATTGAGAGAAAGGGCTGGCGTGCCAAGGATGAGCAACTTCATGCCAAGCTTAATGCGCCAGCCTAACTTTCTAGAAAACAACAGAGTTTTACTAGAGATCACTTGTTCTAAATGTAGTACTGCCAAGTAGAGCCAAGAGCTATTAAAGTAGAATCCCAGGATAGGGGCCTGGAAATCTGTAACACCCTAAATGGTTCCTATGCGGGCAACCTGGCTCGTTTTGGGTTTCAGGCGAACATCCGCCACAGAACCTCTATATCACAAAGCTTTTGCTTGGTGCCTAGATTCGCCTTTCCCAGTAAATGCATGTGTGTAGTAGGGGTAGCTTAAGCTCAGTGCAGCCAGTTTCAGTCTTCCTTCCCCCCCCCGCCCCCCCCCCCCCGTAAAAGGGCTGCTGTCATTGCCACATGCACTAGTCATAGCTTCATCATCTAAGTGGCCAGAGGCCAGGAAATGGCAACAAATCCAAGAGCTCGCTTCACATGTTTTTCCTTTCCTAGTAAAAACTTCAGTCTCTTTAGAGGTGCTAGAATAGCTTTTAGATAGAGATTGGGAGAAGAAAGGTTGCAGAAGTTTGTTCACCTTCTTGACTCCCACCTAGGAGCTATTTGAATATTACGCTATTTCCATGTCTGAAAAATCCACCTAGAATTTATATCATCCTAGAAATTTCATTGGCTCCTGCAGAAGGGCCCAGAATGTCATATGAACAGGGAAAGCAGAATGAGCAATAAGTAGTTTATTATTGATAGTCTGCACGAGGTTTTTCCAATCTCCATTATAAAGGTTCCTGCTGCCTCGACTAAGGTACTAATGGAATGAAGGGAAACTAAGTGATGAAAAAAATAAACAGTTAAAACAGTGTGTTATGTACTAGTATGTACATAAACCAATGGAATAGAATAAAAGATTCAGAAGTAGACCTGGCTCTATATAGAAATCTAGTATATAATAAAGGTAATGTCTCAGGTCACTGGGAGAGATTGACTTTTTAAAAAATGGTATTGGAATAATTGACAGCCATTTGGAAAAATTAAAAATAGATTCATTTCTCACACCGTATTCAAGAATAAACTCCAAATGAATCAGGAATCTAAATGTAAAAAATGAAACACAAATGCTAGAGGACAATGAATGAAAGCCTCTAAAATGTGGGTTTAGAGAAAAACTTTTAAACCATGACTCAAAATCCAGATGCAGTTAAAGAAATGATTGATGAATTTCTACATAAAACTTTTCTAAAAACTTACGAAGTTATAAATGGCAAAATAAATTAGCAAAGACAAATGACAGATTAGGAGAAAAATATTTACTCCTAATATACCAAAAACTTAAAAAAAATGAGCCAAAATAAAAGACCCCAAGTCTCACAGAAAAATGGACAAACTTGAATTCATAAAAAAATATATAAAAATGGCTCTTAATCATATGAAAAGATACTCAACTTCATGGAAAATAAATGCCAGTTAAAGCTACATTGAGATATTATTATTTATTAGATTGGCCCAAATTTAAAAGTTTGACAATACATGCTGTTGATGAGTTTGTGAGGAAACGGGAATTCTTACTCATTGCTGATGGAATACAAAATGGTACAACCTCATGTGGAGGGGAATTTAGCAATAGCTAACAAAATTATGTATGAATTTACTCTGAAAATACACCTCTAACAATGTGAAAATACACATGCACAAAGTTATTCATTACAGCATTATTTGCAAAAATATTGGAAATTGCCTAAATATCCAAGATAGTTGATGGAAAAACTATGGCACATTCATCCACTCAATGGAGTATCATGCAGCTTAAAAAAAAAAATCGGGTCAATTGGCAAAACTGAAATATGGATCTAGATTAGGAAAATTATTGTATCAATGTTAAACATATAAACATTGGTGACTACGCTGTGGTTATGTAAGAGAATATTCCTAAGGAAATACACCTGAAGTATTTAGGGATAAAGGAGCATTTGTGTGTGTGTGTTTGTGTGTGTGTATGGATATACATATGTGTATACCTACCTACCTACCTACCTACTTATAGAGAGAAGGGAGAAGGGGGAGGAGGAAGAAGAGAAGGAGGGAAGAGAAAAAATGGGGTAAAAATATTAATGATAAATGAATCTGAGTAAAGGATATATGTGTATTTTGCACTACTCTTACTGCAACTTTTCTGTAAAGTTGAAATTATATTCATATAAAGGTATATGTGAATATATGAAGTTGAGTATCTTTTCACTGGGAGGAAAAGTGTTCCAAGCCCTTGTCAATGACAATTGCCCTGAGGTGGGAGCAGGAGTGATGCAGCATGTAACTAATAAGATGTACTGGTTTAATCACACCTCGTCTCGCACAAGAGCTGCGGATTCATTCCCATGATGTTTTCACCATGTGCGGGGTTGACATGGTGACTGAAGGAGGACCTCGGGCCGACAACTTTCTTTCTTTATGGAAAGTCCCCTTTCAGTGTCTTTCTTTATCCCTGGTCTTGGTTTTGTGTTGGTGTCCTCACTGAATCCTTTCAACTCAACAACCTTTAAGTCTAAAGGTTATTTGCGTAAGGCTTCATGGCTTCTATGGGTGCTTTTGGCCATGTTCTGCCTCCTGCCCCAAATTAGACACCATTTTCCCAAAAACTGCTGGTTGCAGGCCATTGCTTCAGTGAGCATCTTTGGTAATTAATTTATGTTCTGGCTAATACATATATGCAAATATCCTTGTGGGCTTTCAATCTCACAGTGTTCTAGAATGATTTATTTTACAATTTGTGACTTACTTGGTGCTCAAGACAGAGCTCTACAACAGGGCAAAACTATTGGTCAAATAAATGAAATATGGAGGGGTAACTTGTTTGAGCAGCAGTGAGTTAAAAGGGAAAAGTTTAATTTTAAAATTGTTGAATATGAAATAACAGAAGTGTTATTAGATATTTGGAATTGGGCTTCATAAGGCAGGTTAGGGTTGAAAGCCCAGTTTTGTGTGTATGTTTAATTCAACTGGTATGCTGTGTATGTTTAATTCAACTGGTATGCTGGGGACTAGGCACCCAGAAAACATCAGCTTGACACGCTAGTACCAATAGAGCTATGTACCACCCAGGGACTGCGGGTGTACATCTGGAGGCTCCCCCAACACCAGGCCCGAAGAAACCTTGCAGGAACTCAGTTCCAGCCCACATCTACTGTGTTTCCCCAAAAATAAGACCTAGATGGATTTATCAGGTCTAATGCGTCTTTTGGAGCAAAAATTAATATAAGACCCAGTCTTATTTTAATATAGCATAAGACAGGGTCTTATATAATATAGTATAAGACCGGGTCTTATATTAATTTTTGCTCCAAAAGACGCATTAGAGCTGATGGTCTAGCTAGATCTTATTTTCGGAGAAACATGGGAATATCTTCATGTACTGTTAGATCAGCAGGAGCGGTTACACCTGGAAACCCACAACATTTCAATGTCCTCACCATTCTTAGCTTCTCTGCCCTCCCCTACTCCAAATGGGCCAAATACCTCTGGTAAATCCCATCTGGCTCTGATCACACCTCTACTTTGAAGTACTTCATACTTCAGGAAACTGAAAGGAGCAGCAGGGCAGGTAACTGTAATAGATCGTGTGGGGTTTCACCCCAGAAGATCATTTTCTCATAGAATAATGGCATCTGACTCAAAAGATTCAATGTAGAGGATCTAGGCAGGATCCAGCTCTGTTGTCTTGAACTTTCCCCTGGTTTCCATGGTACTGTAGAAGACATTGCTGCCTCTGGGTGGTACTCAACACTCAGTAAAACCAGCTCTATCAGCTTGCTGATGTATTTTTACAGCTTTGCTAGTAGTGGAGTTGGCAAGTCCCTGTCACACTTAATGCTCAAGTAAAAACTACCCTTAGGATATTTTAGATCAAGGTTTTGTCCTTCATACTATTAATTAAGTAGGGAAGCCATTAGATTGAGGTGGTTCTAATACCTTGGCAGCCTACATAGGCAAACCAAAACCTAAGCCTGTAAATGCCTTAGGTTAAGAAATGGAAACCTAAGGGCAACCAATCACAAGCAGTCAACTAAGCTTTCCTGTATAAGGTAAACTTGAGCTATAGCCAATCAGATAATTTCCCCACTTTGCTTCCATGTCTTCTCTATAAACGCCTTGTCCCCACCTCCTGTGAGCGGAGCACTGTGAACCATGGCTGGTTTGGTGCTGCCTCATTGGAATCAATTTTTGCTCAAATAAGTTTTTAACATTTTCTAATATGCCTCAGTTTATCTTTTAACAACAATGCTTTTCAACAGAGATTCTTAAAATGTTACCTGAAGACCATTTACATCAAAATCACTTTAGGAACTGGTTTAAAATGTACTTGGGATTGGAGCAGTTTTCTACGGGACCCAGGAATCTTCCTTTTATCCAACTCTTCAAGAGCTAATAACGCACATACATTTCGAGAATGATTGCTCTGTTGTGTGGAATACTGTGGCTTCCCCAGAGCACTCATTCAAACATTTCAACAGATCCTGAAGTTCCCCTCACCAGCCCACAGCAGATCTGAGATGGCCCCACACGTGACCGGCAAGGCGCCATCTTCACAGCAAAGTGCTATGCGTGACTTTCAGCTGGTAGCCATAACACAGGAACTGAAAACGGGATAGTTCCATCCCGATCTCTCACTAGGAAAAGACTTTGATTTGGTTTTATCTGGTCAGAAGTCCATTCACTGCTATGTCTCAGTACTCAGTGCAATGCCTAGCTTAATAAAGAGTTCTTCAATCAGTGCCTTTTACAGTAGTTACCTAATATCTACCACTCTGTCTGGTGCCTTCTCATTTTCCTGGTTGCCAGTGCTGTACTCCACTTTCATGTGCCCCTATGGGGGAGGCAGATGAAACACTTTCCATTGGGCATCCCAGGAGTGCAGCTCTATGGAAAACACTTGAATTCTGATATGATGAATTTGCGCTTATTTATGACTTGGTGCTGAGCTGGGTGTGGAGAGCACAGCATGGCAGGCTTGATGGAACTGGGAGAGTCGAGTGTTGCAGAGGATTCAATAGGAGCTCTTTAATGGACCCATGTCTATAAGTTGTTCTGACATCTGTGTCAGTAAAATTTATCTTTAACAATATCCTTTTAAGTAAGCTGATAACTCTTTGTCCTGTATGACCATAGAGAGGGACTCAGAGGGTGTTGAGGACATGGATGGGGAGACCACTGAAATAATAGTTTGGGGAAGAGCACAAACTCTTTGAGAATCAGTCCCAATCCAGAAGCCAGATTCAACGGAAGACTGGACTGTGTTCTAGAAAGTTCAGAATCTTTATTCAAGAAAAAGACTTCCCTTTTGCTCTCTTTGAGATGAGGTGTTATTTTCTGTTATATGACTGTAGCTTCTTAGTGAAATAGCTTAAGATGTAACTCTTTTGGGCTTGACTAAAGGAAAGTGCTGATTTGTTGAAGGAAAAGGAAGGGTTTATACTGCTAAGTCTGTAAGGGTGGTTGAGCTTCTGAACTTTTTACAGTTGACCTATTTGTAGGATGAGGAAGAGAATATTTCTATTCATTTACCCATCAGCAAATAGCTTCCAGGCCAGGATGAGAGCCAGTCTGAAAAGGTGTGTGCCATACGAGAAGAATTTTCTTACTCTATACCCTTCCTTGGAAGAGAGTTCTCAGAGCCAGAAAGCCTTCTCAACACCCACCGATGAGCAAGGTCAGTTGAAGGTCTTTCATATTTATTTATTGCTGTCCATTTTTTTCCTTGTTGAATGTTTTTGTTTTTTACCTTGGAATGAAACCATTGTATTATTCACCATTGTAGCAAATGCATATTAAAGGAAGACCTCTTCTCCATGTTGATGTCATTTTTTCTTCACATCATTTTTACATGTTTGAGGTGAGATTTTTTTCCTTTTATTATGGTTTTATGTCAGAGACCCAGGGGAGCCTAAATCCTGTCTTGCCAATCATCCCAAATCCTGAGAGCTCCTCAGGAAACCATGTGCGCAAGGAACAATAGCAAACTCTGAGCCAAAGTACCACTTTGTTAGTCTGAGTTACACACAATAAACTACATCATGAGCTCACTGGTAAAAAGTGGGCTGGAAAACAGTCTAAGCCGATCTTACTTCCCTCTCTCAGCCCTAGATCTGAATTGAGGACCTGAGTGTCCAGGCATGGTGTGGAGGTGGGGGTGACTGGACCCCAAGTGAGGACCTCCCAGCCAGACACGAGTAGAAGGGGACTAATCAGGGCCAGGCTGGAAGGAAGGGAGCTTCACCCCTGGATGCTGACCCTTCAGGGCACACTGCCCTGTGTAAGAGACGGGCCAGTGAACTCCTTGGGCTCTGACCAACCAACTTTGTAACTTCTTTCTAGATGTAAAAGGTATTGGTTGAGGCAAAATCATGGGGAGAAAGGCCATCCGTGTTCTTTCTCCACTGTTTGCATTGTTGTTATCATGATGTATATAGCAGGATATTTTTATTGAGTCATCATTTTTAAGCCAGGCCCTGTGATAGGGCCTTCTGAGGATGAGTTCATTAAGATGAACAGGACCTTCTATAAAATTTTAAAGGACTCAGCAGTTCTGTTTGGCATAGAGTTGGGGTGAACATGAATCATGCAAAGCAGAGTATGAAAAGGGTTGTAATGGAATTTGAGTTATATGGAGTTCCAGAGGAGAGAAATTATTTTGGCTAGGAAGACTTGAGGTGGCTTTATGAAGAGCATGCTATTTTATCTGAGCCTTGAAGGACAACTAGAATTTTGATAGAGATAAGCAAGATGAGACTGCTGGAACAGCATGAATAGAGACTAAAAAAGCATGGTGTGTTGGGTGGAATGGTGAATTTCAAATGGCCTAGAGTCAAATGGCTAGTAATTGGAGGGGCTAGGACTAGAAGTCAGTTGTTACAACTGTCTGTGGAATGCTCTTTTCAGCTCTATTACACTTGCAGAATATTACTCTGTTGGAGAGGAAGCCACACACAGCTTCTCCAGCCATGAACTCATTTTTATGAGGCTTTTTCTCTTTGTCTCCTTCTCTGGGTCAACTTGTAGAAAAACACATTCATAAGAATTATGATGGCCCATTCCCTTCATGGTCTTCTTAACCAGAGAAGCAATTCTAAGTCTTTCTTCTCTCTTTACCATATGGATGGCAGACCTTTCTTCCCTAAGAAAAAAGAGAACACATAAGTGGAACAGTGTGGGGTCTGCTTAGAGGCTCGATGAGACAGTCACTACAGACATTCCTGATACAAGTGTCTAGAGCTCTGGGACACCACTCAGCAGGGTCTAAGGGCAAGAGTGGGACAGCTCAAGGGATGATGATCAAGCTGTCCCCAGAGCTAGGTTCAACCCAGAATATGGGGACGGGGATTGAGGAAGTTGGGATGAACTGGAAGAGTTTGGAAATTGGGAAGGAGAAGGGTTAAGGATTTGAGGAACGTGGAAGTGAATGGGGGCTTTCAGAAGGCATCCCTTTGGCAAAGGTATCAGCAGAGGTCACAGACTCTGTAAGTTCACCTTTTTCAAAGCCTTTTCAACCCTCTCCAGAAATCTGCAGATAAAGCTAATTTGCGTCTGTTAATGTGGTTATGTCTTTAGAGGAGAGTTTATCCCCCTTTCGGTAACCTGGGCAGTCTGTTTCGGTGCTGAGAAATTTTGGACTTTCAAATTACTTGTGGGGCCCTGGCCACAGTACAACCCAGGATAATGAGGTCTGTGTCTCTCCTGCCCTCTGTATGTGCAACCTGTCCCTGGGGTTCATCCTCTTCCCAGCACAAAGGCCGTGAGGGGCAACTCTGCTGTCACAGCCCACAAGATACAGCCTTTATATCGAAGAGTTTTCTTAGAGCTCCTTTCATATCCTTATTTCTCAGGCAGTAGATGAAGGGGTTCAGCGTGGGGGTGACCACCATATACATCACTGAAGCCAGCGAATCCTTGTCAGCCGAGTGGGAAGATGAGGGATTCAGGTAGACCCCTGTGATGGTCCCGTAGAAGAGGATGACTACAGTGAGGTGGGAACCACAGGTGGAAAAGGCCTTCTGTTTGCCCCGGGCAGATGGGACCTTGAGTACAGCAGATACAATGTGGATGTAGGAGACGAGAATGCCAAGGAAGGGGACGAGGACGATCAAGCCCCCCACCAGCAGAATCATGAGCTGGTTGAGTTGGGTGTTGGAACAGGAGAGCTGGAGCAGAGGGACAAGGTCACAAAAGAAGTAAGGGATCATGTTGCTGGCACAGAAGTCCAGCCGTGCCATGAGGAGGGTGTGTAGCAGGGAGTGGGAGCTGGCGATGAGCCAGGAGCTCCCCAGCACCAGGGCGCAGGTTTGCAGGCTCATCGTAGAAGAGTAGTGCAGAGGGTGGCAGATGGCCACGTATCGGTCATAAGCCATTGCCGTCAGGAGGAAGTTGTCCATGTTGGCAAGCAAAATGCAGAAGTATATCTGGGCTAGGCAGCCACCATAGGAGATGGACTGAGTCTGCGCCTGGATGTTCACTAGCATCTTTGGGACTGTGGCGGAGATGAAGCAAAAGTCCACCAGGGAGAGGTTGCTGAGGAAGAAGTACATGGGCGTGTGCAGGTGTGAGTCTGAGCCCACGGCCAGGATGATGAGCCAGTTCCCTGCGGCCCCGATCAGGTACATGACCAGGAAGAGCCCAAAGATCAGTTCCTGCCTCTCGGGCTGGCTGGAGAGTCCAAGAAGGAGGAACTCGGATGCACTTGTGTGGTTTCCTCTCTCCATGGTCAACTGGTCCTGCTGGGAGATCAAGACCAGGCTCAGGCTATCGAGAGGGTGGAGGTGTCCATGCCTCCCACCTTCGCTCATGCGGTCCCTCAATCACATCTGGCCACATCTCCATGTACAAATCCCAAAGGATGCTCTCAATCTATCAGAGGAAAGACCTATGGCTCCAACGCACCCCAAAGTCAGGGTTTTAATTATTTCACAACCAAAATGCTGCTGCTCCTGAAACCCACAAAACCCTATCTTGCATCCTTCCAAAGAGAATCCTTGTGACATATGGCCAGGGACTCAGTGGTGGCAACCACGGGGGAGTGCTTAGGGTGTTTGCACCCCCCCCAAATTTCCATCATACTCTCATTCTTTGATGTGAGCAACTGATGTTGTCTCAATATTAAGTAAAGATCTGTAGAAATATAGTTTGTTTCTACTCCTGATAAGATTGCCACCCGAAGGCCCTTGCTCTACAGAATTCTGAAACCACAGTGGCACATAGGTAGAACCAGAGGGCATTATTTTTATCTACCCTCCTTCCCCTTGAATATTTTGTTTCCCCTTGTTCCCCCACCACATAGAGCTCAGGGCTCTGGGGGCTCCGGTTGCCACACAGCGACTCTGGGCCACCTTGGTGCTGAAGCTGGGGGTGAAGGAAGCCAGGGCAAACCTGGACAGAAGAGTCTGCTCCGCACTGGTACAGCTCAGCCAGCCCTTCTGTCTGGGCTTACCCAGGGAGGGACTCACCTCTGGAGGGTAAGAGTTGCCCCTGCAGATAACAGAGAAACCACAGGTCTAACACTGCCCAAAGTAACAGAGTCAGCAGGAGGACAACCCAGGGACTCTAGTAAATTGAATTTCAAAATAGTTCAATGCACGCTTAGTTGAAGTGTCATTAGATATAATATTAATTATTTTCCTGTGCTTCACAAGACATAGTTGAGGTTTGGGTCCTAGGAAAATATAAATCATAAAGAGGGAGGGGAGAGAGAAGGAACTGGAGTTAGTGTGCTGACTAGGGATGGGGGAATAGCTGATGGGCGAAATCGGCCTGGAAAAGCTATGAGGGTGGGGTGATAATTCACTGGAAAACTGGGCAGGGAGCAACAGGGGGACACTATCTTGGGAGGCTGACTTTCCATGCCGCCACTGTGCTGAGGTAGTGCCTGCTTGGAGCAAAGGAACTGTGGGTTATAGGAGGGATGGAGAGTTAGGCTACGCAGCAGGTCCCCGGTGAGGTCCTTGCCTGTGTTGAAGGCTATTTCTTAGTATGGAAGGTAAATGGCTTATTTTGCTTTAATGTTTTACTGATTTGATTTTTTTAAAGGATTCAAGCAAGCGTTTGGCAATTCAGAGGTAGAAATTTGGGTAAAAAACAACCATTAGATAGAAATGCAGGAGCCTAACAGGAGGGAACTCTATTTGGTGAAAATTAAAAATGAAGGGAAACATATTTAATATGGCTGAGATCTTCATTTGATCAGTTCTGATTAAAAGAGCTCTTTACTGGGTGATGTGAAAGATAAGAAAACCATAAAGGACATTGTTCTTATTCCCAAGAAGTTTCTAGTCAAATGTAGAACTTTCACATAGGAAACAGCCCTTAGACTAGGGAGCTGACATTTATTGAGCACCTACTGTGTGTCATATACAGGGTTAGGCAAGTGCATGTATTTAATTTAACCCTCACAATAACCTACATAAGCTAGGCATTATTCTTATTTTATAGATGAGTAAACTGAGACTGGGAGGGTTTAAATAATTTCTCCGAAGACATCAGGATTTGATTCCAGGCCAGTCTGATTTCAAAGCAGCACTGTTTTGACTGAAGAAGTATATCTGGATAAACTTGAACCTGGGGCATCTGAGTAAATGGACGAGGGATTCCTGGAGTGGCCAATGTTTGGACAGGAGAAAGGGAATGTAGGTGGAACAGGGGCATGGTGGAAGAGGACCATCTTGTCTGAGGAGAGAGGACTTGTTTGGGTGGCTGCATATAGATTCCTAGACTGACAAAAGCATGTGAACAACAGCGGCAGTGTGTGTAGTGACAAAAGCTCTGTCTCTTCCTTGATTATATCCCTTTCAAACCAGGGTGACTCTGTCCTCTCTGTTCCTTCCAATCCTCTCCCTGAGATGCGGGAGAAGAAAATTTTCTTATTATTACTCCCCACTTGTTAGGAACATACTCTTCCCAAGTCCTCCTATTTTAAGAAAACTAAAGCTAAGAGAGTCTAACTTAAAACCGAAAGGATTTCCCCCCAGCTTCTGGATCATTCCTGCCAGCATGCAGATATCTCCCAGTTTAAAAAGTCTACCCTTCACCCAAATTCTCCTCTAGCTGTCAGCTCATTTCTCTACTTCCCCTTTCCACGAAAGTCCTCAGAATGTGGTCAGGTCTCATCCTCCAGCCCCCTTTCCCCCATTCTCTTATGAAGCTCCCCCCGCAAGGCTTCCCCACCAAGCCGTAAAACTTCCCTTGTTAAGGCTACACTTGAGGTTCATTCTCAGGCTCCGTTTTACTAAAACCAACGAGCCAGAGTTGGCACAGTCGGGCACTTCCTCTTTCTTCAAACACGTTCTTCACTTGGTTTCACAGTTTTATGTTGGCACCTCTCCTACCTCACCAGTGCTCACTCTCGGTGTCCTTTGCTCATCCTCATTCTTCTGATCGCTCCCTGTTGGGATGCCTCATCGACTCCTTGAGCTGAGACCTTGAATCAAGAAAAAGTAGGTGTCAGACTCAAAACTCTCTACAGGTAATGGTATCTAGCTAAAATTCAATAAGTGATACTGCTTTCTTATGTATCGTGGTGTACACAATTTTTTAATAGATGAATTTCAATGAACAAAGTTAGTAAATTAAATAACAGTATTAAGGAAACAATTCCTGGTGATAAGTAAATATGATTGATGTGTGGGAGACACTAGGCTAATACCAGGTGAAGGAGAACGTAAAGTTGTAGAGAGGAGTGAGGGAAATAGCACCAACCTGAGTATTTCTCTGAAGTAGTCCAGAGGGTTGAGAGAGAACTCAAAAGGGAATCCCTTTCTCACCATAAGATTTGATGCTGTTTGCTTCCATCTTTGAAACGCACCTAAAGCCAACTTGTAGACTCCCATAAGACAGGCTCCACACCATGGGAAACACTGCGTAACCCATACATACCTGGACTCAGACACCTATTTGTTTAGGTCTGGATTCTGTTCCTGATTCTTAGACAGCCAGCATACGGATTGACCTTATTTTCCTGCTTCAATGACGGCAGTTCTGCATCTTTCTCTGATGACCACCACAGCTCTGGGATTGTGTTGGCTTAAACATTAGACCTATTTCATAAAAGCCCAAGAGGTGGAGAAAATGCTTGTCTTTGACTTTGGGCTCCTCATGTTTAATTTTCTCCTGTATTATTGTATAAACAATTGAGTCATAATTAACTCTGTTTAAATAATTTAGAAGGGGAAACAACAAATTGAAAAATAGATAATATAACTAAAGATAGAACAAATGATGTAGAAAAAGAAAAATAATTAGTTTAAGCAGAAATCTAATATTTGATTCTTTGAAAAAGAATTGATGAACAATATTAATTTTGATAAACAAATGAGAATGAAAATTAAAATGAAGTCAGGATTTGGAAAATACATTTAATAGCTAGTACAAAAGATTGACATTTAAGTTGAATATTATTTTCAATTATAAGCTAATATATTTTATCAAATAAAATAGAGGGCTACTTACAAATATATTAAATACCCCCAGAGGTGCAAAAAGAATTAGAGAATGTGAATATAATGCTAATAGGGAAAGACATCTAAAAGGGCATCTGACACCAATGAAAAAAATCTGACTTTCCAAGAACCAATAATTAATTCAGTAATAAAAAACTTGAAAACATAGAAAAGTAAGATATATTAATACTCTGTAAAATGGATAGAGTAATAATATCTGCTTAAAGGGGTTGTTGTGCAGATTAAATGAGAAGATACCCATAACGTATGTAGAACAGGGCATTGTACATAGAAAGCATCCAGATACCTTGGCTATGATTATTACTGTAAATATTATTCAATTCATTTTTGGAGGGAAATATGATTTGAAACTCAAAACAAAGACAATAAAAGGAATATTTTAGACCAATTTCATTTATAAACATAGATGCAAATGCCCCAAATAAAATACCTGCAAACTAAGAAAAGAACACATTCAAAGAATTAGCTGTTAAAATCAAAGGAATCTATTAACCTAGTAAATCACAAACAAAATATCAAAATAATGTAATTAGATCCAGATAAATTTATCACCACATTATAAATTAAACTCTGAAGACTTTAGGAGTGTTTTTTCTTAATATGATAAACTGTGTTTTTAAAAACAACAGTCAACATCATGTTTATTGATGATTTAAACTTTATTCCTAAAAAGAAGAACAAGATATGGGTGTTCTCTGTTATCATTCCTTATTTAATATTTCACTAGAAATGCTGGTGATGGCTACCTGAAAAGAAAAAAGAAATACAAAATAAAGAAAACACTTTGCAAAATATTTATCTTATGACTAAGCTGTTAAAAGAAATGAAATCATTGCTAAAAATAAAGTTAGGTGGGCAAGGTTGTAGGCTATCATATCACACAAAAATCAGTAAATTGCTTACTGATATGTCAAAAAAAAAAAAAGGAATGGAAAGGGTGGTTTCATTGCCCTTAATATGAAATTAAATATTTGAATTTTAATTAAACTTGGAAATTTATAATGTATAAAGTAAAGGAATATATAAGATATAAATAGATTTTAATTGAAAGGTTTAACTATATTCAGCTGCTCATGCATTCCAAGTAAGTGTATAGATATGCTATTATTTATAATAAATTAATAAGAATATACTTTATAGTGGGCACTGTACTAAGTACTTAAATATTAGCTTTTAAATTCTACTCAAAACTCTATAGGTAGGTACAGTTATCTAACTTACAAAGCTTTATAGAGATTATGTAAATAAATATAAATGTAGGAATTTTATTTTTGGGACCCTAGAGCAGGAAACAAATCAGATGGAAAAAGAAGATAATTTGTTCAAAGATATTTGTTGAAACATTATTTCTAAATTGAACAAAAGGTTTAAGGAGAATAATATTGTATGGTAACTATAAGGAAAAAAATAGTCACGGGAGGTGGAGTATAGGATAAGGAAGATAGTCAGTGGTAATGTAACACCTATATAAGATGTCAGAGGGATAGTAGCTTGGAGGAGGGGGGTTATCACTTTGTGAGGGGTGTAAATGTCTAACTATTATTTTGCTTTGTACACCTGAAACTAATAAAAAAAGAAAAAGAAAGATTTAAAGCAACCAAATGTCCAAAATAATAGAATAGATTTGCAACTATGATATATCAATGCAATGGAATACTATACAGATATTAAAAATGAAAGAATATTTCAATTTCTGGATATTTGTCTATGATATAGACTTTAAAAGCAGAACATAAGATAGCATATACATACAGATAACACATCTGCCAAAATGTTTGTACATCTGCTAACAAAAATATTAACTTGGAAGGTAATGGGAACAGTTTGAGGTTTCATTTTACTAGTCCCCCCCCCTTAAATTGCTTACACTCAACATAATGTAAAAATTAGGCCATTGTAGGCATTCACCTGCTCTGCTTCCGAGCCTGTCTTAGCACCAGCAAATATTTTCAGATGTCTCTGCCAAGAATAAGAATTAGAGAAGGTTGGAATTACTGGATAGGCCTCCGTAGTCAGGAATGAGGGCAGAGGTTGTTTAGGAATCAAATCCTGTGTGATTTTAGGAAGTGTGTACTCTGCTTTCTTGTCTGTAAAGTGATGGGGTTGGATCCCTGCATGATTTCCAAGGTCCTCTACAGGTCTCTGGCTCTGTTTGTCTTTGAGAAGTGGAGGAGGAGGAGGAGATGTCTTTAGGCTTATAATTTTGGGGCAATGAGAGAGGACTGTCTCCTCCTGCACCCACGTTGGCACTGACCTGTCCAGGTGGTCTGATTTCTGCCAACCCTGCCCGAGGAAACTGCCTCCTCCTGAGTTGCTTCTTTTCGCTAAGGAGGAGACATATGGCTCACAAGCAGCCTAGAGCCAGAGACACAACCCCAGGCCCCACGGAAAGTAAGATGTGGGGCAAGTCTATGGGTGGAAGGCAGGGTAAGCAAGGAAGCTGAGAGAGAGCAGGGCTCCAGTCCCTGATTGGTGGGCCAAGCAGAGGTGTGTGGACCTCACACTTAGATTATTCACAGGGCCACTCTCGACCTCTAGGGAGTAATACCCAATGGGCATTATTAAAAATAAACATGCAGTAATTGCCTTGGGTCTGGCTGGGCCCAATTCTCCAGGGCTCCAGACACATCATCTCCTTAGGGTTTTCCTACTGGAAAGTTATTGCTTTCAGTGGATTAATTTGTTATTTTTGTCTACAGGGGAGATCTTAATATTTTCCTACTTTTAATTTTCATTCCAGGGAATTTATCTTGTTTATTCAATCGATCAGAACTCCAATGTTTATCTTGATAATCATTTAAAAAATTGTGATAAAATGCACGTAACATCAATTTACCATCTTAACCATTTTAAAGTGTACAGTTTAGTAGTGTTAAGTACATTCATACTGTGTGTAACTAATCTCCAGAACTCTTTTTATCTTCCCAAACTGAAACCCTGTACCTATTAAATAAGTCCCCATTCCTCATTTCCCTCAGCCCCTGACAACTACCATTCTACTTTCTGTCTCTATGAATTTGACTCCTCTAGTTACCGCATGTAAGCGGATTTATCCAGTATTTGTCCTTTTGTGACTGGATTATTTTACTTAGTATAATGTCCTCAAGGTCCATCAATTTTGCAGCATATGCCAGAATTTCCTTCTCTTTTAAAGGCTGAATATTCCATTACATCGGTATAGCACATTTTGTTTATTCCTCTGGTGATGGACGCTAGGCGTACTCATATCTTTGGCTATTGTGAATAATGCTGTTAATGAACATGGGTATACAAATATCTGTTCAAGCCCCCACTTTCAATTCTTTTGTGTATATACCCAGAAGTGGAATTTCTGGATCATGTGGTTGCTGTATTTTTAATTTTTTGAGGAACCACCATAGTGTTCTCCATAGCAGACGCACCATTTTACATTCCCACCAACAGTGCACAGGGTTCCAATTTCTTCACATCCTCACCAACACTTATTATTTTCTGTTTTTTATTATTCAAGTTTATTAGGCACAAAGAAGTGAATCTGCAGAGGGAAGGAACATCAATAAATATAAAATACATGTGAGACATTGGGAGAATCACAGACCATGGTGTCAGCAAGAACATGCGAGGATGGTAGGGCTGCTATGACTTGGATGCCTCTACATGTGAGTTTCTGGTCAAGGAGCTAAACCTTTGTCCTACCAGAAAGAACTCTGCACCAGCACAAGTTCAAAGGGCATGAATTCAGGAGAATTCAGGTCTCCAGGAGAGATGTAATGCCAGATTCCTGAGAGTTCTCCTTAATTGTGATTTTTGGTTTCTGCTCATTCCTTCCCTAGTGAATAATTTTATTTTTAATTGCTATTCCAGCAGTGGGGACGATTAATGCATAAAGACCTCATCAGGACAGGCAGTCTACTCTGAAGGTGGAATTGCCTTTGTCTAGGGCCTCTTACTCATAATAATTAAAATGTTTATAATTATTTTATAAACATGGAGGGAGGTGGAATGGATACTGTTTTATATATATAGTAATAACCATCCTGATGGATATGAGGTGGTATCTCATTGTAGTTTTGATTTGCATTTCCCTAACAATTAGTTTTTTTGAGAATTTTTGCATGTGCTTGTTGACCATTTGTATATCTTTGGAGAAATGTCCATTTAAGTCCTTTGCCAATTTTTTAAAAAAATTCTTCTTCTTCTTCTTCTTATTTTTTAATTGGGGAATATTGGGGAACAGCGTGTTTTTTCAGGATCCATCAGCTCCAAGTCAAGTGGTCCTTCAATTTTAGTTGCAGGGGGCACAGCCCACCATCCCATGCGGGAATTGATCCGGCAACCTTGTTGTTGAGAGCTTGCGCCCTAACCAACTGAGGTTACCGGCCGCCCCTCCAGCAGCTCAGTGGCAGCTCGTTGTCTTCAGTCTAGTTGACAAGGGTGAAACTCAATGGTCCATGTGGGAATTGAACCAGCAACCCTGTTGTTCAGAGCTTGCGCTCTAACCAACTGAGCCATTCAGCTTCCCTGTCCTTTGCCAATTTTTAAATCAGGTTTTTAAAAAATTGGTAAGTTGTTGGAGTTCTTTATGTATTCTGGATCAGACCTCTGATCAGACATATGATCTGTAAATATTTTCTCGCAGTCCATAGGTTGCTTTTTACTTTGTTGATTGTGTTCTTTGATGCATAGATGTTTCAAACTTGATGTTCAGATGATCTGTTTTTTCTTTTGTTTCTTGTGCTTTTGGTGTTCTATCCAAGAAATTATTGCCAAATTCAATGTCATGAGATCTCCCCGTTTTCTTCTAGTAGTTTGATAGTTTTAGCTTCTACATTTAGATTTTTGATCCATATTCAGTAAACGTTTATATATGGTATAAGGTAAAGGTCCAACTTCATTATTTTGCGTGCCGATATTTAGTTTCCCCAGAACTATTAGTTGAAAAGACTGTTCTTTTCCCATTGAATGGTCTTGGCACTGTGGTAGAAAATCATTTGACAATATATATGAGGGTTTATTTCTGGGTTCTCTATTCTCTTCCAATGGTCTATATGCCTCTCTTTATACCAGTGCCACACTATTTTGATTACTGTAGCTTTGTAGTAAGTTTTAAAATCAAGGAGTGTGAGACCTTCAACTTTGTTCTTCTTTTTCAAGAGTATTTTCATTATTCAGGGTCCATTGAGATTCCATATGAATTTTAAGATGGATTTTTCTATTTCTGAAAAGAAATGCCATTTGAAATTTAATAGAAATTGCATTAAGTCTATAGATTGCTTTGGTAGTATTGACATTTTAACAATAAGTCTTCTAATTCGTGAACATGGGGTCTCTTTCCATTTATTGGTGTCTTTAATTTCTTTCAGCAACTTTTTATAGTTTCCAATATACAACTCTTTTGCCTCCTTGGTTAAGTTTATTCCTAAGTATTTTATTTTTTTCCACGCAATTGTAAATGGAATTGTTTCCTTATTTTTTTCAGACTATTCCTTGTTAATGTATAGAAACACAACTGATTTTTTAGTGTTGATTTTGTATTCTGCAATTTTGCTGAATTTGTTTAAGAGTTCTAATATTATTTTTTGTGTGACATCTTTAGGGTTTACAACATATAAAATCCCTTCATCTGTGAAAAGAAATAATTTTGTTTCTTCCTTTTCCATTTGGATGCCTTTTATTTCTCTTTCTTGCCTAATTGCTCTGGCTAGGACTTCCAGTACAATGTTGAATAGAAGTGGTGAAAGTGGTCGTCCTTGTCTTGTTCCAGATCTTAGAGGAAAAGCCTTCATCTTTTCACTGCTGAATTTAATGTTAGCTATGGCCTTGTCATACATGGCCTTTATTATGTTCAGATACATTCCTTCTATACCTAATTTGTTGAGAGTTTTTATCGTGGAAAGATGTTGTATTTTGTCAAATGCTTTTTATGCATCTGTTGAGAAGATCAAATGATTTCCCCCTTCATTCAGTTAATGTGGGGTATCCCTTGATTGATTTGCATATGTTAAACCACCCTTGCATTCCAAGGATAAATCCCACTTGATCATGGTGTATAATCCTTTAAATATGCTGTTGAATTTGGTTTACTAGTATTTTGTTAAAATTTTTGCATCTATGTTTATCAGGGATATTGACCTGTAAGTTTTTTCTTACCAAGATAATGCTGGCTTCATAAAATGAGTTTGGAAGTATTCCTACCTCTTCAATTTTTTTTTGAAGAGTTTGAGGTGGATTGGCATTAATTCCTCCTTAAATGTTTGTTAGAGTTCACAAGTGAAGCCCTCTGGTCCTGGACTTTTCTTTGTTTAGAGATTTTTGATTATTGATTCAATCTTTTTTACTAGTTATAGGTCTATTGTGATTTTATATTTCTTCATGATTCAGTCTTGGAAGGTTGTATGTTTCCAGGAATGTATCCATTCTTCTAGGTTATCCAATATGCTGGTGTATAATTGTTCATAGTAGTCTCCTATGAACCTTTGTATTTATGTAGTATCAGCTGTGATGTCTCCTCTTTCATTTCTGATTTTTTTTGACACTTCTTTATTTCTTCTTAATCTTGCGAAGGATTTGTTAATTTTATTTATCTTTTCAAAAAACAGCTCTTAGTTTTGTTTATTTTTCTTTTTTTTATAGTGGTGTGGTACTTTATTTTTTTGTTTGTTTGTTTGTTTTTTAAATTTATTTTTAAAAAATTTATTGGGGTTACAATTGTTAGTAAAATTACATAGATTTCAGGTGTACAATTCTGTATTACATCATCTATAAATCCCATTGTGTGTTCACCACCCAGAGTCAGTTCTCCTTCCATCACCATATATTTGATTCCCCTTACCCTCATCTCCCACTCCCCACCCCCCTTACCCTCTGGTAACCACTAAACTATTGTCTGTGTCTATGAGTTTTTGTTTCTCATTTGTTTGTCTTGTTCTTTTGTTGTTTTTGGTTTATATACCACGTATCAGTGAAATCACATGGTTCTCTGCTTTTTCTGTCTGACTTATTTCGCTCAGCATTACACTCTCAAGATCCATCCATGTTGTCACAAATGTTCCTATATCATCTTTTCTTACCGCCGAATAGTATTCCATTGTGTATATATACCACGACTTCTTTATCCATTCATCTATCGAAGGACATTTTGGTTGTTTCCATGTCTTGGCCACCGTAAACAAAGCTGCAATGAACATTGGAGCACACGTGTCTTTATCTATAAACGTTTTCAGATTTTTTTGGTAGATACCCAGGAGAGGATTGCCGGGTCATATGGCAATTCTATTTGTAATTTTTTGAGGAACCTCCACACTGCCTTCCATAACGGCTGCACCAGTCTGCATTCCCACCAACAGTGTATGAGGGTTCCTTTTTCTCCCCAGCCTGTCCAACACTTGTTACTATTTGTCTTGTTGATGATAGCCATTCTGACTGGGGTGAGGTGATATCTCATTGTGGTTTTGATTTGCATTTCTCTGATGATTAGTGATGTTGAGCATTTTTTCATATGTCTATTTGCCATTTGGATGTCCTCTTTGGAGAAATGTCTCTTCAGGTCGTCTGCCCATTTTTCAATTGGGTTGTTTGTTTTTTTGCTGTTGAGTTGCATGAGTTCCTTGTATATTTTGGATATTAGCCCCTTATCGGAGGCACTATTTGCAAAAATCTTCTCCCCTTCAGTTGGTGGCCTCTTTATTTTGTCGATGGTTTGTTTTGCTGTGCAGAAGCTTTTAAGTTTCATATAGTCCCATTTGTTTATTTTAGCTTTTACTTCCATTGCCTTTGGAGTCAAATTCATAAAATGCTCTTTGAACCCAAGGTCCATAAGTTTAGTACCTGTGTTTTCTTCTATGCAGTTTATTGTGTCAGGTCTTATGCTTAAGTCTTTGATCCATTTTGAATTAACTTTGGTACATGGTGACAGATAGCAGTCCAGTTTCATTCTTTTGTACGTGGCTATCCAATTCTCCCAGCACCATTTATTGAAGAGGCTGTCTTTCCTCCATTGTGTGTTTTTAGCTTCTTTGTCAAAAATTATCTGTCCATATTTATGTGGTTTTATTTCTGGGTTCTCAATTCTATTCCATTGGTCTATGTGTCTGTTTTTCTGCCAATACCATGCTGTTTTGATTATTGTAGCTCTGTAGTACAAGCCAAAGTCAGGAAGTGTGATACCTCCATTATTGTTCTTTTTTCTTAAGATTGCTTTGGCTGTTCGGGGTCTTTTGTGGTTCCAAACAAATCTGATGATTTTTTGTTCTATTTCTTTAAAATACGCCGTTGGGATTTTAATGGGGATTGCATTGAATCTGTATATTGCTTTGGGTAATATGGCCATTTTAACTATGTTGATTCTTCAAATCCAAGAGCACGGAATGTCTTTCCATTTCTTTATGTCTTCTTCAATTTCTTTCAAAAATGTCTTATAGTTTTCAGCATATAGGTCTTTCACATCCTTGGTTAAGTTTATTCCTAGGTATTTTATTCTTTTCCCTGCAATTGCAAAAGGAATTGTTTTTTGTATTTCTTTTTCTGAGATTTCATTGTTAGTATATAGGAAAGCAATGGACTTTTGTACATTGATTTTGTAGCCAGCAACTTTACTGTATTCGTTGATTGTTTCTAATAGCTTTTTGGTGGAGTCTTTAGGGTTTTCTATATTTAGCATCATGTCATCTGCAAAGAGTGATAATTTAACTTCTTCATTCCCAATTTGGATGCCTTTTATTTCTTTCTCTTGCCTGATTGCTCTGGCAAGGACTTCCAACACTGTGTTGAAAAGCAGAGGTGATAGGGGACATCCCTGTCGTGTTCCTGAACATAGAGCAAAGGGCTTAAGTTTTTCACCATTAATTATGAGATTAGCAGAGGGCTTGTCATATATGGCCTTTATTATGTTAAGGTATTTTCCTTCTATACCTATTTTATTAAGTGTTTTAATCATAACTTGATGTTGTATCTTGTCAAATGTTTTTTCTGCATCAATTGATATAATCATATGATTTTTGTCCTGTATTTTGTTTATGTGATGTATCACATTGATGGATTTGAGGATGTAGAACCATCCTTGTGCCCCGGGGATGAACCCCACTTGGTCGTGATGAATAATCTTTTTAATGCATTGTTGTATTCGATTTGCTAGGATTTTATTTAGGATTTTTGCATCAGTATTCATCAGAGATATTGGTCTGTAGTTTTCCTTTTTTGTGCTGTCCTTACCAGGTTTTGGTATCAGGGTAATGTTGGCTTCATAAAATGAGTTAGGGAGTACTGTCTGTTCTTCAATTTTTTGGAAGAGTTTGAGCAGGATTGGTATTAGATGCTCTTAGAAGGTTTGGTAGAATTCACTAGTGAAGCCATCTGGTCCCAGACTTTTGCTTTTGGGAAGGTTTTGGATGACCTATTCAATTTCCTTACTGGTGATCGGTCTGTTTAGATTTTCCAGTTCTTTATGGTTCAGCCTTGGAAGGCTATATGTTTCTAAGAACTTGTCCATTTCTTCTAGATTATTGAATTTGGTGGCATATAGTCCTTCATAGTATTCTTGGATGATCCTTTGTATTTCTGTGGTGTCCGTGGTAACTTCCCCATTTTCGTTTCTGATTTTGTTAATTAGTGTCTTCTCTCTTTTTATCTTAGTGAGTCTAGCCAAGGGTTTCTCAATTTTGTTAATCTTTTCAAAGAACCAGCTCTTTGTCACATTAATTTTTTCTATTGTCTTTTTGTTCTCTATTTCCTTTAGTTCTGCTCTGATTTTTTTTTTTCCTTTCTTCTGCTGACCTTGGGTTTCACTTGTTCTTCTCTCTCTAGTTTGTTAAGGTGTAACATGAGGTTATTTATTTGGGATTTTTCTTATTTCTTGAGATAGGCCTGTAATGAGATAAATTTCCCTCTTAAAACTGCTTTCGCTGCATCCCAAAAATTTTGGTAGGATGTATTTTCATTGTCATTTGTTTCTATGTATCTTTTGATCTCTCCTCTAATTTCTTCTTTGACCCAGTCATTCTTTAAAAGTATGTTGTTTAATCTCCATGTGTTTGTGTTTTTTTCCGGCTTTCTTTTTGCAGTTGATGTCCAATTTCAAAGCCTTGTGATCAGAGAATATGCTTGGTATGATTTCAATCTTCTTAAATTTGCTGAGGCTGATTTTATGTCCCAATATATGGTCTATCCTTGAGAATGTTCCGTGTACACTAGAAAAGAATGTATAGTCTGATGTTTTAGGATGAAGTGCTCTATAAATGTCAATTATGTCCATTTCATCTAATGTGTCGTTTAGGGCTGCTATTTCGTGATTTACTTTCTGTTTGGATGATCTATCCATAGCTGTCAATGATGTATTTAAGTCCCCTAGTATAATTGTGTTTTGGTCAATTTCTCCCTTTAGTTCTGTTAGTAGTTGCTTGGTGTATTTCGGTGCTCTCTGATTGGGGGCATAAATATTGATGACTGTTATGTATTCTTGTTGTATAGTCCTGTTTACCGTTATGAAATGTCCATCTTTGTCTCTTGTTATCTTTTTCACCCTGAAGTCTGTTTCATCTGATATCATTATGGCTACACCTGATTTTCTCTGGGTACCATTTGCTTGGAGTGTCAATTTCCACCCTTTCACTTTGAGTCTATCCTTGTGCTTGTAGCTGAGATGTGTCTCTTGGAGACAGCATATGGTTGGGTTTAGTTTTTTGTTCCAATTCTGCTACTCTGTGCCTTTTTATTGGTGAGTTCAGTCCATTTACATTTAGGGTGATTATTGATATGTGAGGATTTCCTGTCATTCTATCTTTAGTTTTCTGGTAAGGCTGTGTCTCCATTGTTTCTTTGCCTTTTTGTTGTTGTCTATTATTTCCTTGTGGTGGTATTCTATGTTGTTTCCCTCTGTTTCTTTTTTTTTTAACAGTATATATTTCAGTTCTGGATTTTTTTTTAATGGTTACCCTTAAGTTTATGTAAAAGAAAGTTTGATATTTAGAGTATTCCATTTTCTTCAGCACACTTACTTTCTCCATTCCCATATTCCGGTTCAGGCCTTTACTCTCCCCCTTTTTGATTTTTGGTTGCCACAAATTGTCCCTGTTGATGGTGGTCGAATAGCCTCCTTTAGTATTTCTTGTAGTGCAGGTCGTGTATTAGAAAATTCCCTCAGCTTCTGTATGTCTGGAAAGGTCTTTATTCCTCCTTCATATCTAAAGGATATCTTTGCTGGATATATTATTCTTGGCTCATGATTTCTCTCTTTCAATAGTTTGAATATTTGTTTCCACTCCCTCCTGGCTTGTAGAGTTTCTGCTGAAAAATCTGATGATAATCTAATGGGCTTTCCTTTATAAGTTACTGTCTTCTTTTCCCTGGCTGCCTTGAGGATTCTTTCTTTGTCATTGATTTTAGACAGTTTCAATACAATGTGCCTTGGAGAAGGCCTGTTGGGATTGAGGTAACCAGGTGTTCTATTTGCTTCTTGGATTCGAGGGTCCAGTTCTGTCCACAAGTTTGGGAAGTTCTCATCGACAATTTGTTTGAATATATTCTCTGTTCCCTTCTCTCTTTCTTCTCCTTCTGGTATGCCCATTATTCTTATATTGCTCTTTCTGATGGAGTCAGAAAGTTCTTGTAGAGTTCTTTCATTTCTTTGAAGTCTCAAGTCTCTTTCTTCTTCCATCGGTGTAATTTCCAGGTTTCTATCTTCAATGTCACTGATTCTTTCCTCCATTTGGTCAACTCGACTACCTAAGCTGGTTATTTCATTCTTAATTTCTTCTATTGAATTCTTAATCTCCAGAAATTCTATTTGGTTCTTTTTTAAAATATCAATCTCTTTCATAAAATGCTCATGCTGTTCTTTGTGTTTCTGAGCTCATTTAACTGCCTATCTGTGTTTTCTTGCATCTCGTTGAGTTTTTTCAGAACTGCAGTCTTGAATTCTCTGTCATTTAAGTCACATATTTCTGTGTCTTTAAGTGCCTTTTCTGGAGATTTTTCACTTTCTTTCTGAGCTGTCTTGTTGCCTTGGTTATTCATGGCAATTACTGGTTTACTATTTCTCTTCCTAGACATCTACAGGAGTGGCTTCTGCAACAGGTTAATAGGAAGCGGTCTTTCTTTTGTTTTCCAGTACTTGTTTTGGTAGAATGTTTTATTTTCTCTCCGACTGCAGCCTTTTTTTCTCTCTCTCACAGGGTAATGCTATGTTTTCTCTGCACTATTCCAGCTTCTCCCACAATGGGGGGATTCCCTGGGAGACAGACTTCTCCTCTGTTAATAGTTTGTCTGGGTAACCGGGCGCAGTGTCCGTGTGGGTATGCAAAGAGCTTTTGATGTTCCAAAGCTCTTCCTGCTCTCGATGCAGAGTCCGTATATTTCAGCAGTTCTGTTTACTCCTGCAGGGATCCACCCAGATATGTGGGGCCAGGGGCGGGGTGAGTTGTGAGAGGTGGCCCAGAGCAATGGCAGTGACCACCACCACAGCCGGTCCCGCTTCCACAGCTCCCCCTCCCCTGTTGGAACCAGCGGCCCCGAATCCGTGTCCAGGATCCACAGCTCCCAGGACAGCAAACACTCCATCCCTTTGATCTGACACTTCCACTGCCCCGCCTCCAGCACTGGGCAGGTGGGGGCGGGGCAAGCCCCAGGAGGGTAGGGAGGGGGCGGCCAGTCCCAGTGCCCAAGGCCCCAGTCCTCTGCCCCGCACTGAGGCCCAAACCACCATTTTCAGCCCCTGTCCCCCAGTCCCCTCCCCTGGGTCTCCGCCATGAGCGCTGGGTCCAGCCGTGCCACATGCTGCCTCCTCAACCCTGCGGGCCACAAGCGGAGCCCCAGCAGTTGAGTTCCTCCTCCCCCCACCCATCTGCTGCGCAGGGAGTCCTCCTTGGAGTCACCATTGCTCGACCAGTTGCAAACTCCAAAGGAGCCCCTCAGAGGCCCACGTCACGCCACCACCCTGACGATGTCTCTGATAGTAACTTTAATTTGAACACATTCCAAAGCTTTACACTTTTACTCTCTCCCTAAGTTTTATATTTTTGATGACACACTTTACATCTTATTATGTTATGTATCTCTCAACTAATTATAGTATTTTAAATTAATTTTACTACATATTTCTTTTACCCTTTATATTGCTTTATACGTGATTGATCCACTACCTTTAATATTTATTCATTTATTAATCTTTAATATTTATTGACCTTTTCTGATGTGGATTTTGCTTTTGTGTGTTTCCTTATTATTAATTAATACCTTTTCTTTTAAGCTTAGAGAAGTTTCTTTAACATTTCTTGTAAGGCTCGTTTTGTGGTAATGAACTCCTTTGGCTTTTGCTTATCTGGGAAAGTCAATATTTCCTTCAATTCTGAATGATAACCTTGCCAGATAGAGAATTCTTGGTTGGAAATTTTCCCTTTCAACCCTTTGAATAAGTCTTGCCACTCCCTTCTGGTCTGTGAGGTTTCTGCTGAACAATCTACTGATAGCCTTTATGAGGTTTCCTTTATATGTAATAAATTGTTTTTCTCTTGCTGATTTTGAGATTCTCGCTTTATCCTTAACTTTTACCATTTTAATTATAATGTGTCTTGGTGTGTTTCTCTTTGGGTTTATTTTATTTGGAATTCTCTTGGCCTCCTTGATCTGCATATCTGTTTCCTTCCCCATATTAGGGAAGTTTTCAGCCATTATTTCTTTAAATAATTTTTTCTGGCCCTTTCTCTCTCTCTTCTCCT
Organism: Rhinolophus sinicus; assembly: GCF_057876585.1. Lineage (NCBI taxonomy): Eukaryota > Metazoa > Chordata > Mammalia > Chiroptera > Rhinolophidae > Rhinolophus > Rhinolophus sinicus. The sequence continues at coordinate 89,884,157 of NC_142503.1, forward strand.
TCTGGGACCTCTATATGAATGTTATTCTGCTGGATATTGTTCCAGAGGTCCCTTAAGGTATCCTTGCTTCTTTTAATTCTTTTTTCATTTTCCTATTTAGTCTGGGTGTTTTCCATTGCTTTGTCTTCCAGCTCGCTCATTCATGCTTCGATTTCATCTATGCTGCTGTTGAACACCTCTAGTATATTTTTTCTGTTTAATTACAATTTCTGTTTGGTATCTTCTTATATTTTCTATCTTTTTGTTGAAATTTTCACTGTGTTAATCTATTCTTCTCCTAAAATTGGATTCTTACTTTGGACCATTACTTTGAACTCTTTACCAAGTACGTTGCTTATCTTCATCTCATTAAGTTTTTCTGGGGATTTGCTTTCTTTGGTTTGGAACATATTCCTCTGTTTCTTCATTATGCGTATCTCTCTGTGTCAGACTATATGTATTAGGTGAAATGGCTACCTCTCTTAGTCTTGAAAGAGTAATCTTGAGTAGGAGCTGTTCTGTGTAGCTTAGAAGCACAATCTCCCGTGTCCACCAGAGCCAAATACTCTATGGGCTTCCCTCATGTGTGCTGCATGTGCCTGCCATCTGTAACAGGGTTGCAACTACTGTATGGGGATGGCAGGGCTCAAGACACTCACCTAGGAGGTTGAGGCTAAGTCACTGCATGGTGAGGGCAAGGTGTGGGATGCTCACCCAGTCCAGTGGAAGCTTTCTTTGGTTTGGAACCAAAGAAAGACATGTGGATGGCTGGTCTTGGGATACTCACCAGACTCAGTTGCAGTTCTACTACTGTGTGTACAGGGTGGGACACTTGCCAATCCGTGCTGTGGCTCAGTCTCTGTGTGGGGTGGGCAGGATTCAGGGCCCCACTCTGGCCAATCGCAGCTTGCCTGCTGCAAGGAGGAGGACAGGGCTCAGGGTGCTTGCCTGGCCCAGTTGTGGCCTGGTGGCTGCACAGGAACAGTAAGGCTTGTAGCACTCACCTGGTCAGGTTTCATGGGGTGGGTGGGGTGTGGGACACTTGTCCAGCCCACTTACTTCAGGTTGGAGCACACCCCCTGATGCTAGCAGGCTAGAGGGACAGTTCTAAAAATAGCACCTGTCATCTCTGTCACCCGCAGGTTAGTATGAAATAGCAAAAATGTTGTCCACCAGTAGTTTTGTCCCTGGATAAAGTCCCTGCAGGTTCCTGCCGCTCTGGCAGCCTCCTTACAGTTAGTTAGTAGAGCTCCCTTACTTAGGGTCTAGGGGCTTTTCAAACTGTTGTTTTTGTGCTGGAACTCAGGGGGAGTGGGTTTGTGTGCAAGCCCTTTAAGAGCAGTTTCTCTAGTCCTATAGTTCTGTTTTTACTGGTCTTAATCCTCATTGTTTTTCAAAACCAGACATTTTGGGGACTTGTGTCTCCAGTGCCAGCCCTCAGGATTGGGGTACCTGATGTGAGGCCTAATCCCTTCACTCCTTAAAGGAGAGTTCCTTTCCGGGAGGGGAGGGATCCCTCCTGCTTGTGGGTCACTGCACCTGGTGTGGGGTCCTGGGTGAGGTCATGTCTCTGCCTCTCCTACCCTTCTCAATGCATCTCTTTTGTCTTTGGTTGTGGAGGCGCCCTTCCTCTAGTTCTCAGGTCATTATTAGAGGAAAACTTTTCCATATGTAGCTGAAATGAAAATTTGTTGTGACCCTGGAAGGAGATAAGTTCAGGGTCTTCCTACACCATCATCTTAAACCCCCCTCCTCTCAGATAGTTTTGATCTTCCTCATTATGATGATGAGATGCTTTATTAAAACCTGAGGATCTGAAGATAAAACTGTCTGGATTGATGACTGTATTTCTGTTGTGGATAAAAATAAGTCTCGAGTCACTGCTTTTTGTTCAGCTATTCATTAATATGCTTCATATATTTCTGCCCCTAGAGCAAATTAATGTTTAATTATTTTGTATTGTAGTTCACTTAAACTTAAATTCTTTGAACATAGCTAAATTGTAGTGTGACATCATCTAAGTCCTTGAAAAGACAGATGGAGGTAAGTTCCTTTATTAAAAAGTTGTACTTGAACCCACGCAGCAGGTGCAGTAAATTGAGTCCTTTCAGTCACTGTATGCATATAGCAGTTTTGCAATGAGGGGAAAAACATATTGGGAGGAGTGGCTGTTGAATGAGTGACTTCCTCAAACTGAGTTCTATGCTTTTGTCTTTTAAATCCTATGATAGAACAAAATGTGGAGTTACAAACCAAAATTACAATACTACAGGTTTTTATATTGGAGGACTACGTATTTTTGTATGGTTTTGAGGAACTGTGTAGGAGAAAAAAGGAGAATCCATTTCTAGCCTATTATAGTACTAAGGGAATGTCACACAGTCCCTGCCTCCTTCCAGAGAGGTATCTGAAAAATTCTGGCTTCTGTTATTACTAAAGTAACTTCACTAGCATTGGGTTTTATTGATTAAAGTCCCCTAGATATTTTAATGGGTATGAATTTATTATGTCTCCGTCAACTTCCGTAGGGCCTTTTCTTTGGTGAATAAATTTTTTTTCTGGGCATGCAGTTAACAGCCTTTTAGGTTCTACTTCAATGTATATATTCTGAGAGAATTGAAACTGCCAAAGTAGTCTTGACTTTCAGTGGCAGGTGCTAGAGTTGCCTCGTAATGTGTCCCTTGAGTGAGCAGAGTTCACGTTCTCAACCTACCTGAACTAGCCTGATTATAACTTGAACTTCCTAAGGTTCATGTGCCAATTTGAGTTCACTGTTTAATATTCAACAAGGATTATGCCAGCAAGGCTGTGCGGTAGGAAAACATCAGATAGCGATGTCGTTGGTGAATTGATTTGAGTTGCAACACGGTCCACCTGGCTACTGAGCTTACCCCGCATCCCTGCCTCTGTCTTCTAGGTCTGCAACCTTGGAAGTTTTGAACTTAGTTCATAGAAATCTAGTACCTGCGCAATGGGAGCATGTACTACGACATCCCTATGATCCCTATGTGATGGACAGGGAATTGAGAGTGGAAGGGTCTTGCCCACAGTCAAGTAAGTGAATGACAGATTGGAGTGGGACCCTGGAATCTGGACTCCCATGATGACTTCCTCCCAACAATTCTGTTTCAATTGTCCCTTCATTTCCTGTATAATCTCATGTCTATCTGATCTGCCATTTTCTGCTTTCCACTCCCTGCCTTCAATGCGTAGGAGGTCCATAGGTCATTCTGTGATTCAGAGACCCTCTCTGGCGTTCGACTACATTCTTAGAGGGAATGCTTAGCCTAAATTTACAAAGCTGTTCTGGGTGAAGCTGATGGGAAGCCTGGGCCTTGTCCACTTGGCATTGTCATCTTCTGACATCTGTCTTCCACTTCTGGAGGCGGCTCCTGCTTGGAAAGAGCTGATCTAGGAGTCAGACTTGATCCTTTGGCTTATTCTGGAATGCCCATTCAATCAGCTGGTCTGTTCCTTCCTGTTCCATCTTTCATCCATCTAGACATATCCTCTGTTCTAACCTAGCAATTCTGGGTGTTGTCTCCATGGAAGGACTTTGCCTTCAGAACTATGCTGGGCTCCGTGAAAAGAGCTGCAGGCCCTTGGGAGTGGCTTGAAGAAGGCTCTGGAATAGGAGGTGAGGGCAACATTAGCAGTTAGCAGGCCAAGAGGCAAAGGCTGAGCATAAGGCCCTCACCGTCATCTAGTTGGATAAGCATGTCTTCCTAAGCTCTCTTGCTTTTGCCAGGCACGGTGCTTGATAGTAGAGAAATAAAAACAATTTTACTTCTATCAAGATTTCCAACCATATTATCTATTAATTTCATTCTTTGGTGGTATATGCTGCAGGCAAAAAGGAGGAAGGAGAAGGAAAAGTGACATTCAGTTATGTGCATATTGGAATAGACGCTTTTGGTGACCTACACATATCCCTGCAGACAGTTTCCATGCTGGGGCTTCCTGTGCTTTAGGAACTGAGGCTACTGTCTTCCCACTGGCATGTGCTTGGCTTGATGAGGGACAGGTAGGAGATGCTAGGTAATTAAAGCCCAGAAGAGCAATACTTCACAAATCAGAGGTGGGGAAGCATTCGAGCCTCCCTTTCCCTCAACACAGTTCTGAGGCATATTCTGCCTAGTTGATCAGATTGTCTCCTATGAGCTGGACTTCCAGTTGCCCATAGAAGTGAGCTGCTCATGAATATACACTGTATTTGCATTTCTACCTTCCTTGAGTCACTTCTCCATCCTCTCGAAATGTTTCCTGGATCACCGCCTAAATGAACTATTTACATCCAGATGTTGGGCTTAGGGTCTGCTCTTGGGGGAAATTCAAACTAAGAATCCTATTATGTACGTGGAGTTTTACAAGCGTTATCATATTCACTTTTCACACAAGCTATGATATATGCGTCAAATCCTTTTTAGAGATGAAGCTGTTGAAGTTCAGAGAAGTTAAGTGGGTTCCTCGGAGTCACACAGCTAATAAGGGTAAAACCAGGATTTGAAACTGTGTCTGTGTGACTCCTAAGGCTGTCCCATTTCTACCACTTCAAAGAGCTGGTTGGGGGCAGGAGACCTAAGCTCTGGGTGTGGTTCTTCCTCCACATCAGTGTGTGAACTTGGGCAGACCCCTTCCTTGTTCTTGATTTAAGCCTCGTTACATTCCCACCTCAGGGTTTTGCACAAGTTACTCTCTTTGCATGGGGTGTTCTCCCTCCAGTTGCTCTCTGTGTCAGATGTCTTGAAGACCAAAATCAAGTTCAGTGATTTGCTAGGGTTCACAGAACTCCACAAAGCTTTTGTAATCATGGTTATGATCCATTACTGAAAAAGGATCTAGGTTAAAATTGGCAAAGGTGAAAGGCATGGAGGATCCAAGACTTCCAGTTTTCCCCTTCCAATGGAATTGTACAGACAGCCTAGAATGCTACTCTGGTTTTCTTATTTTTTCTCTTCTATTTTCCATCTTTTTATTTCTTTTTTTGAAGTAAATTAGTTAACTTCCCTTTCCTGCCTTTCTATGGAATGTTACCTCTTTGGTTGTATTTTTTATTTCCAAGAGTTCCTTTTTACTCTGTTCTCCTTTAATGAGAGCACATCTCTCAGGTCACTATGGCTGCTTTCCAAACTCCATTCTGACCCCACACTGTTTGTTTTCCTTTAAGCGTCTATCCCTGTTTGTTTTAGTCTTTCCCTTAAATGCTGGCTGGTCTGCCTGTATTTGAGAGCATGCGTAATTTGTCAGTAGTGGGCTTTGGAGTAGAGCCATCTGCCTGGAGGACCCCTAAATCTCTATATCAGTAGCTCATTGGGACTGTTCAGTTTCCCCAGGAGGAATTCTCTGGTCTTCTGCCCAGGAGGCGGAAGGTGAGGGAAATCTCATGATTCCCCTAATTCTAGTCCAGCGCCCCCTTCTCCTCTCTGCCAGGGGTCCCTAAGTCCAGAGTGTGTCCAGTTCAACATGGGCAGAGTCGTGTCCACAGTCTTCTGCAGGGTAGGAAAGGTGGCCGTAACAAAGCACCACAAACTGGGAAACTGGTGGCTTAGTACAAAAGAAGTTGATTGTCTCACTGTCCTGGAGGCCAGAAGGGAGAGGTCAGGGTGCTGGCAGGGTTGATTTCTATTGGAGCCTCTGAAGGAGAATCTGTTCCATACCTCTTCCTAGCTTCTGGTGGTTACCGGCAATCTTTGTGTCCCTTGGCTTCTGGTAGCATCACTTCAAGCTCTGCCTCCATCTTTACACTGCTGCCTTCCTTACGGGGGTTTCTGGGTTTCTTCTTATAAGGACACCACTCACTGAATTGGGGCCCACACACTGTGGTATGACCACATCTTACCTTAACTAACTACATCTGCAAATATTCTGTTTCCCAATAGAGTCACATTCTGAGGTTGCTGGAGGACATGCATTTTGGGGGACCACTATTCAAGCCAATACGGGAGGAAATCTGGAAATCTATTTATTATGCAGACTTTAAGCAATCATCCTGTTCTCAGTCACACCTCCTGATGGTAGACATGCCTGTGCATTCAGTTCCTGAGTCTTTGTGGGCCTGGTGGCCTGGTTCTGTTTTGTCTGGTCTCCCCAGTGCTGTGGGCTCAGCTCCAGCTTTCTCTGTTCTGCACAGTGAGGGCTACTTCTACTTCTAGGTTTCAAACATTTGGAGGCAGTTGTTTGCCCTGGTTGTCTTTGTCACTGTGGATTTATGTCTTTTAAGAAAGCACTTCAGTGCATTTTATGGGGCTTCTGGAGGCTCAGAAGTAAATGCATGTGTTCAATCACCATGTTTAAGTTTCTGAGAGGAATCTTAAAGATGAGGAGGTGATTGAGAGAGAAGAGGCAAGCGGAGTAATATGAGCAAACGTGTGGAGATGTGAGCACCAGGGTGTGTGCAGGGACCTGTAACGACTCCAGGGTGACACAGCGTGAGGTCTGAGGACAGGCACTGGGAACACAGCAGGTGCCTTGAGTCACCTCTAACCTGGGCGTGGCACAGGCAGTGCCCAATGTGAGGGATCAATTCTGGGAGCGCCCTGACTGATGTGCAAAGGTCACCCTCTGACAAGAGATCAGCCAGGAGGCTGTGGTTATGGTCTAGGCCAGAGATGACGATGTCTGACTAAGGCAGGGGCTGGGGAAGGAGAAGGGGGGAAGTTTGAAAGATATTTAAACTCTTAGAAAGTACTGCTAATAATGTCTTCCCGAATTTTTAGAATGATAATTTTCAAATATAGAAAATTTCAACAGAAAGATGGGGAAAAAATTGTGTAGTAAACACCCACCACTCTGATTCTACAATTGGCGCTTCTTTACTCGGTTTATCATTTATCTGTTCACTCCTCTATCTATTCATCAACCCATTTTATTTTTTAATGCATTTCAATGTAAGGTGCAGAATGAGAACACTGTGCCCCTGAACACAGCAGCATGAGTGTAATTACCTAGATGAACCTTGCTATGTAAATAAAATTAACCTACTAATCCTCCCTTTGTTTAAAATTTTGATATTTTGTTCCTGATAGATATTTTGCATTAATATTGATTGTTAAATATATTGCATTTCAATGTAATTAATAATTATTACTGAGATTTTTGGCAATTTTGCTCTCAAGTGGATTGTTTTACTCTATTTGTCCTAGTCTTGGCCCTGCCTGGAAGTTTCCACCAAATGTTATAAATAGCCTGTGTTAGTAAGGAGGAAAAAAGCTCTCTCCAATCCTTCTTGTGGTTCCTTTGGATTTTGCCTTTTCTCTTCCTACAAAGTAAAGTGTTCAACTTTGGGAACTGTTTAAAACAAATTCTGCTGCACCTGAGGAGGGTGAAAGGGATTTCAACCCATGGGGTGTTAAGATCCCATAAGAGTGCAAAAAGGTGGGGTGTGGTGGGCCTGCTCCAGGCCCTATGCTCACACCGTTGGACAGACAGTTCCAGCCCTAATTAGAATCCAGGAAATTAAGTGTCTAAACATTTATGAGCTCAGCAGCTCCTCACCCAGCAAGTGGTAAAAAGAGCTATTTATTTTATTTGTTTTTTAAAATTAAATTTATTGGGTTAATAACATTATGTAATTTTCATGTGTATAAGATTATAACTGGACATCTGTGTACCCTGTTGCATTCTCTGCAACCGAAGTCTAGTTTCCTTCTGTTAGCACATATTGACCTCTTTTGCTCACTTTTCCTGCCTCCCACTGTCTTTCCCCTGTGGTTACCACCATTCTGTTGTCTGTATCTATGATTTTGTTTATTTATTTTTGTTGGTTTGTTTGTTGCTTTTTTCCCCCATTTTTATTTTATTTTATTAGTTTCAGGTACACAAGACAAAGCAATACTTAGACGTTTATCATTTATATCCCTCACACTGTGTGAACCCCCCTCCCCCCATCCACTATCCCTCTGACATCGCACAGAGCCATTACATTTCCACTGTCCCTATTCCTAATGATGTACTCCGCTTCCTGTAACCATATACATACATATATATATATATATATATATATATATATATATATATAAAATTATATATATATATAAAATTATATATATATATAAAATTATATATATATATAAAATTATATATATATATAAAATTATATATATATATAAAATTATATATATATATAAAATTATAGTTGGCATTCATTATTGTTCAGCTTCAGGTGTACAGTGCAGAGATCAGGCATCTACATCATCCCTGAGGTGGTCTCCCAAATGGGACACGTGTCCATCGGATACCCTACAAAATCTTTACATTATTGATTACATTCCCCAAATTAATTTTCAAAACCCCGTGGCCATCTTGTAGTTACCAACTATTTTCTGAACCCCTCACTTTCCCCCTTATCCCCACCCCCCCGCCCAACTAGCAACCCTCAGTTTTTCCTCTGTCTCCAAAACTGTTTCTGATTAGTTCATTCACTTATTCTTTTCTGTAGATTCCACGTATAAGTGAGATCATATGGTATTTGTCTTTCTCTGTCTGACTTATTTCACTTAACTAAATGTTCTCTAGGTCCATCCATGTTGTTGCAAATGGTAAAATTTCTTTCTTCTTTATGGCTGCCTAATACTCCATTGTATAAATGTACCAGTTTCTTAATCTAGTCATCTACCGATGGGCATTTTGGTTGTTTCCATGTCTTGGTTATTGTGTATAGTGCTGCAATAAACATAGGAGTGCATAAAGATTTTTGAATTGAAGTTTTGGATTTCTCCAGATAGATACCTAGGAGTGGAATTGCTGGATCATAATGTAGTTCCGTTTTCAGATTTTTGAGATACCTCCATACTGTTTTCCATAGTGGCTGCACCAATCTGCATTCCCACCAACAGTGCACAAGGGTTCCCTTTTCTCCACATCCGCACCAGCACTTGTTGTTTGTTGATTTATTGATGATAGCCATTTTGACTGGGGTGAGGTGGTATCTCATTGTGGTTTTTATTTGCATTTCTCTGATGGTTAGGGAGGTTGAGCATTTCTTCATATGTCTGTTTGCCATCTGTATGTCCTTTTTAGAAAAATGTCTCTTCATGTCCTCTGCCCATTTTTAAATTGGGTTGTTTGTTTTTTTGCAGTTGAGTTGAGTGAGTTTTTATAAATTTGTGATATTAACCCTTTATCAGATATATCATTGGCAAATATCTTTTCCCATTCAGTAGGATCCCTTTTTGTTTTATTGATGGTTTCCTTTGCTGTGAAATAGCTTTTTAGTTTGATGTAATCCCACATGTTTATTTTTTCTCTTACTTCCCTCGTGCGAGGGGATATATCAGTAAAAATCTTACTCTGGGTAATGTCTGTGAAGTTTCTTCCTATATTTTCTTCTAGGAATTTTATGGTTTCAGATCTTACATTTAAGTCTTTAAGCCATTTTGAATTTATTTTTGTACATGGTGTAAGGAGGTGGTCCAGCTTCATTTTTTTGCATGTGTCTGTCTAGGTTTCCCAGCACCATTTATTGAATAGACTGTCTTTACCCCACTATACATTCTTCCTTCCATTGTAGTAGATTAAATGACCATATAGGCATGGATTTATTTCTGGGCTCTCTATTCTGTTCCATTGATCTACGTGTCTGTTTTTATGCCAGTACCATGCTGTTTTGATTACGGAAGCCTTGTAGTATAATTTGATGTCAGGTATTGTTATATCTCCCACTTTGTTCTTATTTCTCAAGATTGCTGAGGCTATCTGGGGTCTTTTATGGTCCCATATAAATTTTAGGATTATATGTTCTATTTCTGTGAAAAACGTTGTTGGTAGTTTGATAGGAATTGCGTTGAATATGTATATTGCCTTAGGCAGTATGGACATTTTAACTATATTAATTCTTCCTATCCATGAGCATGGTATGTGTTTCCATCTATTTGTATCTTCTTTCATTTCTTTCTTCAGCATCTTATAATTTTCTGAGTATAGATCTTTTACTTCTTTGGTTAAATTTATTCCCAGGTATTTTATAGTATTTGGAGCAATTGTAAATGGGATTGCTTTTTTAATTTCTCCTTCTGATGTTTTATTATTGGTATATACAAATGACACTGATTTCTGAATATTAATTTTGTATCCTGCTACTTTACTAAATTCATCTATCAGCTCTAATAGTTTCTTGGTGGAGTCTTTAGGGTTCTCTATATAATCATATCATCTGCATATAATGACAATTTTACTTCCTCCTTACTGATTTGGATGCCTTTTATTTCTTTTTCTTGTCTGATTGCTGTGGCTAGAACTTCCAGCACTATGTTGAATAGAAGTGGAGAAAGTGGGCAACCTTGCCTTGTTCCTGATCTTGAGGGGAATGGTTTTAGCTTTTCCCCATTGAATATGATGTTAGCTGTGGGTTTATCATATATAGCTTTTATTATGTTGAGCTATGATACCTCTATTCCCACTTTCTTAAGGGTTTTTTATCATAAATGGCTGCTGGATTTTATCAAATGTTTTTTCTGTGTCTATTGATATGATTGTGTGATTTTTATTTTTCATTTTATTAATGTGGTGTATCACATTAATTGATTTACAGATGTTGAACCACCCTTGCATACCAGGGATGAATCCCACTTGATCATGGTGTATGATCTTTTTAATGTATTGCTGAATTCTGTTTGCTAATATTTTGTTGAGGATTTTTGCATCTATGTTCATTAGAGATATCAGCCTGTAGTTTTCTTTTTTTGTGGTGTCTTTGTCTGATTTTGGGATCAGGGTGATAGTGGCTTTGTAAAAAGTGTCTGGGAGGCTTCCCTCCTTCTAGATTTTTTGGAAGAGCTTGAGGAGAATAGGTGATAATTCTTTTTTGAACGTTTTGTAAAATTCACCTGTAAAGCCATCTGGTCCAGGGCTTTTGTTTGTTGGGAGATTGTTGATTACTGATTCAATTTACCTGGTGGTAATCAGTCTATTCAGGTTTTCTGTTTCTTCTTGAGTTAGCCTTGGAAGGTTGTACGCCTCTAGAAAATTGTCCATTTCTTCCAGATTGTCAAATTTGTTGGCATATAGTTACTGCTCATAATAATTTCTTAAAATTTTTTGTATTTCTGCAGTGTCTGTTGTCACTTCTCCTCTTTCATTTCTGATTTTATTAATTTGGGTCCTCTCTCTCTTTTTTAAAAAAGACTTCATTAAAATGAGTCTTGCTAAAGGTTTGTCAATTTTGTTTATCTTCTCTAAGAACCAACTTTTTGGATTCATTGATCTTTTGTATTGTTTTTCTGGTTTCTATTTCATTTATTTCCGCTCTGATCTTTATTATCTCCTTCCTTGTATTCCCTTTGGGCTTATTTTGCTGTTCCTTTTTTTTTTTTTTTAACAGGACTTTATTGGGGAACTTTCAGGACTTTTTCTCCAAGTCAAGTTGTTGTCCTTTCAAACTTAGTTGTGAAGGGTTCTGTTCAGCTTCAAGTTGTTGTTCTTTCAGTCTTAGTTGTGGAGGGCGCAGCTCAGCTCCAGGTCCAGTTGCCGTTGCTAGTTGCAGGGGGCACAGTCCACCATCCCTTGCGGGAGTCGAACCGGCAACCTTGTGGTTGAGAGGACACGCTCCAACCAACTGAGCCATCCGGGAGCTCAGCAGCAGCTCAACTCAAGGTGCCGTGTTCAATTTTAGTTGCAGGGGGCGCTGCCCACCATCCCTTGTGGGACTCGAGGAATTGAACTGGCAACCTTGTGGTTGAGAGCCCACTGGCCCATGTGGGACTCGAACCCGGCAGCCTTCGGAGTTAGGAGCACGGAGCTCTAACCGCCTGAGCCACCGGGCCGGCCCTTATTTTGCTGTTCTTTTTCCAGATCCCTTAAGTGTGAAGATAAACTGTTGATTAGTGATGTTTCTTTAGGTAGGCCTGCAATGCTATGATTAGTGTTGTTTCTTTAGGTAGGCCAGCTATGATTAGTGATGTTTCTTTAGGTAGGCCTGCAATGCTATGAATTTGCCTCTTAGGACTGCTTTTGCGGCATCCCATAGATTTTGGGTCGTCGTGTTTTCATTTTTGTTTGTCTCGAGATATCTTTTGATTTCTTCCTTGATGTCCTGCATGACCCATTCATTATTTAGTAACATGTTATTCAGCCTCCATGAGTTTGTGTTTCTTCCAGTTCTTTTCGTGTAATTCATTTCTAATTTCATAGCACTGTGGTCAGAGAAGACAATTGGTATGATTTCAATTTTCTTAAGTTTATCAAGACTTGTTTTGTAGCCTAACATATGGTCTATCTTGGAAAATGTTCCATGTGCTCTTGAGAAGAACGTGTATTCTGCAGCATTGGGGTGAAATGCTCTGAAAATATCGATTAAATCCAAGTTGTCCAATGTATCATTTAAGGCTGTTGTTTCCATATTGATTTTCTGTCTGGAAGACCTGTCCCTTGTTGTCAGAGGTGTATTGAAGTCCCCTACTATGATAGTGTTACTATTGATCTCTGTGTTTATGTTAGTCAATATCTGTTTTATATATTTAGGTGCTCCTATGTTGGGTGCATAGATGTTTACTAGGGTTATGTCCTCTTGTCGGATCGATCCCTTTATTATTATATAGTGCCCATCTTTGTCTTTTAATATGTTCTTCATTTTAAAGTTTATTTTGTCAGAAATAGTATTGCAACTCCAGCTTTTTTCTCATTTCCATTTGCATGAAATATCTTACTCCAACCCTTCACTTTCAGCCTGTGTGTGTCTTTTGATCTGAGGTGAGTCTCTTGTATACAGCATATAAAAGGATCTTGCTTTCTGATAAGCCACCCTATGTCTCTTGATTGGGCATTTAATCCATTTACATTTAAAGTGATTATTGATAGGTACATAGTTATTGCCATTTTAAAATTTATAGTTAGATTGTTTTCATCTTTCTTCTATTTACAGAAGTCCTTGTAGTATTTCTTGCAATGCTGGCTTGGTGGTAATAAATTCCTTTAGCTTATTCTTTTCTGGGAAGCTCTTTATCTCTCCATCAACTTTGAATGATAGCCTTGCTGGATAAAGCAACCTAAGTTGTAGGCTTTTGTTTTCCATCACTTTGAGTATCTCCTGCCACTCCCTCCTGGCCTTCAATGTTTCTGCAGAAAAGTCATTTGATAGTCTTATGAGAGTTCCCTTGTATGTAACCCTCTGTCTTTCTGTTGCTGCTTTTAGGATTCTCTCTTTGTCTTTAACCTTTGCCATTTTAACTATAATGTATCTTGGTGTGGACCTGTTTGGGTTTATCCTGGTTGGAACTCTCTGCACTTCCTGGGCTTGTATGCTGGTTTCCTTCATCAGGTTAGGGAAGTTTTCGGACATTATTACTTCAAATATGTTCTCAATCCCTTGCTTCCTCTCTTCACCTTCTGGTATTCCTATGATGTGCATGTTGTTGTGCTTGATGTTATCCCAGAGGTCTCTTAAACCATCTTCATTGTTTTTTATTCTTTTTTCTTTCTGTTGTTCTGTTTTGGTGATCTCTGCTAACTTGTCTTCTAAGTCGCTGATTCGATCCTCTGCTTCATCTAACCTGCTGTTAATTCCTTCAAGTGAGTTCTTTATTTCAGTAATTGTGTTCTTTAGTTCTAACTGGTTGTTCGTTTTGTCATCTCTAAGCTTCTTAAACATTCTTATCATCAGTGTTCTGAACTCTGTCTCTGATAGGTTGGTTACCTCTGTTTCATTTGGTTCCATTCTGGAGGTTTCTTCTGTTCTTTTATTTGGGACATGTTTCTTTGTTTCCCCATTCTGGCTGACTCTCTGTGTGTGCTTTGATGTATTAGGTAGATCCCCTAGAGTTCTTAGTTCTTGCTGTGTTATCTTATGTAGTATGTGTCCTTTATATTTGACTTGCACTACTTCATTCTTCTCCTCTGCGTGTGCTCCAAAGGTGACTCTTGTGTTGTGTATATTGTCCTGTTAAAGAAGATCTTTAATTGCTTTTCACTTGTGAGTAGGTGGGGTGACTCCTAGGCTGACTAGTTGTGAGACTTGGCTCTGCCCACTGCAGGGTGTTCTGCTGCGTGAGGGTTGACTGCTTAAATGTGGTTTGGCCTCTATGGTCTCTTGTGCCTGTAAAGAATTCCCTCTGGGTGTGTCACTTGTAGGTCAAACCCGGTAGTACTCTGGTTTGGTCTGGAGTTGGCCTCTTGGTGTGTTGAATCTTGTGCCTCTTAAGCTGGGCCCTGGTAGGGCAATTTCTGAACAAAGCAAATCACCAAGCACAACAACAACAACAACAGCAACAACAACAACAAAGAAAAAATCAAATACATTCACATGTAAAAAAAACCAACAACCCCCACTCAACACAGGCAAAGATATCAAAGATATAAAGACAAAACAAAACAAAACAAAAAGCAGTGCCAGTCTTGGCTTTAGCCTACCAAGTAATCTCCAGGTTGTCCTCTGCTGTACCAAAGAGTTCCCTGCGTATTGTGCAGGCAGAGCAGGTCACCTGGTGCCCAGAGTGACGTTGGGACTGCAGATTTAAATGCGTGGGGCTGAGGGGTCTGGATGGTAGTTTTTACAAAGCCAGTGCAGTTTCTGCCCTTGCCTGCACATACGCACACAGAGTAGCACCACCAGCCCTGTGTCCGTTCTCCTGAGTCTTAGGGCACTTCTTCCATGTGTGTGTTTGGTGGGCGGGAGATTTCTGAGCTGCTGAAAGCCGGGAGCTGCATCTGCTGCTTACTGCTGAACCCGGGGAGTGCCTCCGCCGATGTAATTGCCCCACCCTAGGCAGGCCAGAAAGGGTGGGTGCTGGGGATGGAGGGGTCTTCTCTCTCCCAGCCCAGCCATGTCACACTCTTCCCGCAGACCAGAAAATGTGGTGGCTGGGGGCGGTGGAGTCCTGTCTCTCCCAGCCCAGCAAAAACGACACTCCTCCTAGCCTCCTCCCTGGGCCAGAGCCGCCCGCCAGTCTTCCCAGCCTGAGCACCAAGGCTCCTCTGCAATCTGACACCACTCCTCAGTTCAGGGGCCAGTTGAAATCTCTGGAAGGGCGGGGGTAAGATTGGAAGAGTGGGGGGAGGGGCCCAGGTATGGAGTTTGTGTCTGTTGTCCAACCTAGGGCTTAACTGGAGGTATCAGCTGAGGTTATTGCCTCAAATGCTAGATATTCTGCCCACTCGGCGGGAGAGATCAGCTGTGGGATGCAGGGAAACAGCCCACCTCCTGGCTTTTGTGTTCTCTGTTCCATTCTGGGATCCCCTGTGTCTCTGCAGCTGTGGATGTCGGCCACGTTTCCACCACTGCAGATGTGGTTGGCACCTCCACAGCTGAAGGTGTGGGCTGCGTCCCCACAGCCACAGGTGCGGACCTGTTTGTTACTCTTTGTTTTGTATTTCACACATGAGTGAAATCATTTAGTTTTTGTCCTTTTCCATCTGATTTATTTCACTTAGCATAATACCCTTCAGATCCATTCATGCTGGCACAAATGGCACCATTTCATCCTTTTTATGGCTGAGTAATATTTCATTGTATATATTTGCCTCTTCTTTTTATCTAATCACCCATCAAAGGATACTTTGGTTGTTTTTATGTCTTCGCTATTGTAAATAATTCTACAATGAACATAGAAATACTTATATCTTTATGAATAAATGTTTTCATACTTTTCAAGTAATACCCAGAAGTGGAATTGTTGGATTGTTTGGTAGTTCTATTCTTAATTTTTGAGAAACCTGCATACTGTTTTCTATAGAGGCTGCACTAATTTATATTCCCACCAACAATATATGAAGGTTCCCTTTTCTCCACATCCTTTCCAACACTTTTTGATCTTTTTTATAACAGTCATTCTAATGGGTCTAAGTGGTACCTCATTGTGATTTTGATTTGCTTTGCCTAATAGCTAGTGATGTTGAACATCTTTTTTTTTTTTTGTCCCCACCACCACCACTCACCCCTCCCACCCCCCTACCCCCCCACCCCCCGTCCTGGTTTTTGAACCATTGTTTCTCAGTCTAGTTGTAGGGCACAGCTCCCTGGTCCATGCTGGTATTATGAGCCTTGCGCTACACCAGCTGAGGAAGTTGGTCGCCAGTCGTCGGTTGGCCACTCACAGCAGCTCACAGTGGCTCTTGCCGGCTGCCGGCCACTCACAATGGCTGCCAACCACTCACACTGATTGCCGGCCACACACTGGTTGCCAGCCAACCTCCAGCTGTTCACAGCAGCCCAGCTCCAGGGAGAGCCATTGTTCCCAGTCTTAGCTGTAGAGAGTGCAGCTCACTGGCCCATGTGGGAATCGAACCAGTGGGCCTTTGGTGTTAGGAACACGGGCTCCCAGGCGCTCCAAATGCCTGAGCCCCTGGGCCTTCCCTGAACATCTTTTCTTATGTCTCTTGGCCATCCGTATGTCTTCCTTGGAAAAGTGTCTGTTCAGGTCCTTGCCTCTTTTTTTTTTTTTTTTTTTTTTAAATCACATTGTTTTTTGTAGGCGACCCTGGATGAGGCCAGTCTAGTGTCAGACAACACACCTCAGGAGGTGACATGAACAATCAGGTTAGACTGTGAAAGATTTGCCCCCATTTTGCAACATATCCTGAGTTGTTTATCTTTTTTTCACAATACACTTCCTGTTTTATTAATTCCTGTCCACTTAGTCTTCTGTTATTTGCCTACCATTCTCTGATTCCTCTTTCACGCATTGGTTTCATCACCTTTTACTTTCTGTCTCCCTGGAAGCCTAAATGATTTTGACGGTGACATGTCAGAACTATTTGGAACATCTCCTGTCTGCTGAGGCCATGAGTTCAGTGAATACGCAGTTTTGTAATGGGTAGTAGGATGTGCATTTCGTTTTGCAGTAAGAACCAGCTGTGTACTATTGCAACTACAGTGGAAGTGTGCTGGGAGGTGTGGAAGAACATGTTTATTCCATGCGAGGCTGACAGTCTGCCAAGTTATCTCAGGTGGCCTCCTGGAATCTAAGCAAGCATGACACCGGCACACTTTGGAATCACAAGATCTGGCTCCCTGCCCTGGATTCATGATTAATTGCTTGGACAAGACTCTTCTCCATCCTTAATTATATTTTCACATCTGTAAAGTGGAAATTAAAATATTCCAGCACTGCTTATCTCACAGGGTTGCCACAAGGGCGAATTAAGAGAGATGTGAAAGAACTTCATAAACTGTACATTAAGGGAGAGATATGTTACTTTTTCTGGGGATCATTGTCCAGCCTCCCATGTCTGCCCTTTGTTGGTATTAAAGCTTGCAACCTTCCTTTTAAAAAATTTATTTTGATTTTTTTTTCTTTAATTTTTCAATTAGAGTTGATATTCAATATTATTTTTTATTAATTTCAGTTGTACAGCATAGTGGTTAGATATTTGTGTAATCTATGAAGTGATTCCCCTGAATAGTCTAGTACCCACCTGGCACTATACAGAGTTATTACCATATTATTGGCTATATTCCCTATGGTGTACTTCACATCTCCATGACTATTTAGTAACTGCCAATTTGTACTTCTTTATCCCTTTTCCTTTTTCACCCAGTCCCCCAAACTCTCTCCCATCTAGCAATCATCAGTTTGTTCTCTGTATCTATGAATCTGTTTCTCTTTTTCTGTTGTTTATTTTGTTCTTTAGATTCCACCTGTGAGATCATATGGTATTTGTCTTTCTCTGTCTGATTTATTTCACTTAGCATAAAACCTTCTAGGTCCATCCATGTTATTACAAATGGTAAGATTTCTTTTTTTTTTTATGACCGAGTAATATTCTATTGCATACCTGTGCCACCTCTTCTTTACCTAACCATCTACTGAATCATCTATTGATGGGCACTAAGGTTGCTTCCATATCTTGGCTGTTATAAATAGCATTGCAGTCCTTTCTTACTTACCTCTCTGTAGGGCTCCATTATCCTTGCAGAGGTAAGCCGCTTTCTCAGCACAGTTACGTGTCTCTCTCCCTTCACTGGAGGCCACTCCCAAGGATGGGGACTGTATGGCTTATAGCCCACAGCCTGGCACGATATGACACATAACACTTGTCCTTGACTCAATGCGTGGATGAATAGGTGTATTCGCTCATTACACTTTCCAGTGGCAGCTATGGAATTTGACATGTCCTCCTGGAGAAAACCTTAACCCAAAGGTGACAAACCATGATGGTAGAAATTTCAGCTGCATGACAAGCTTCCAAGTGAATAAAAGGAAGGGGGTAAGATAGTTGGGACTTACTGCATTTACCAATGAGACGTCCACCTACTCAGTCCAGTGTCAGGGAGCCCTGGGGACTTTCAGGCCAGAGGGACCTGAAGAATTGACGACAGATGAGTATCACTTTCTGCAGAAGGGCTGAAAGTGAGAAAGGATGAAGAGAGAAGGAAGTGCACAAACACAATTTAAGTGTCTCCTCTTTCTTTGTGTATTAAGGAACTTTGAGGTTTTTTTGTGACATAATCCACAGGGTCTCAGTCCAAGCAGACACAGAACGTGCATCTGAGTGATGATAATGAACCCATGGAAATTCCAGGTGCTCAGGCCTCACATTTCTCCCATCAGGAATGTGGCAGAGGCAGAGGGGCAGGGGTCTGGAGTCACAGGTGACACTGATCGCTGCTACAGGCCTTTCCTGACCAGCTCCTCAGTGCCCATTAAAAAAGCCCCCACAGGTCTGAAAGCAGGAAGCCACCTCTGCTATGACCCCTTTGGCCCCAGAAAAAATCTCATGTCCTGTATACTGTGTGTACTACCCACAGTGACATTTGCCATGCCAGCTGTGGCTTAGGTGATCGGGGTCCACTTGGCCATCCAGGTTGCTGTTCTCTTCACACCCATTGTTCTTGGACTTGTGGTCTTTCCAGAGAGAGGGAGCCATTCTTTTGTCATGAACCTGTCTGTTTTTCTACTGTAGGACCCTCTGAGGGGCAGGAAAGGAAGCAGCATGAATTGATAAGCTTGGTGTAGCCATCACCCTCTTGACCACGTGTTGCCTCTCCTTCAGGGGCTCCTTGTCAATGAAATCCTAATGCATCGGCCTGAACTTGACAATCCAGGAAGATGGTGTGGTCACCAGCAAGCTATGGAAAGAATACATAGGGCACCCAGCAATCTCACCTTTACCAACTCAACTCCACCAACATTTCTCTCCTTTTTATTTTTTTTACACTTTATTCATTTAGACATTCCATATTATTTTATATAGATTTCAGGTATACAGCATAGTGTTTAGATATTTATATAATTTAAGAAGTTATCCCCCTGACTGGTCTAGTACCCACCTGACACTATACATAGCTATTGCCATATTATGGACTATATTCCCTATGCTTTACTTTATATCCCCATGTCCATTTTGTAACTATCAATTTGTACTTCTTAATGCCTTCACCTTTTTTATTCTGCCCCCAACCCCTCCCATCTATCACCTCGATAAACCTAGTACCCATCTGACATCACACATAGTTATTACAACATTATTGACTATATTCCTTACACTATATTCTCCTATTCTCCGATTTTTCTTTTTTAAAAATTTATTGGGGTGACAATTGTTAGTAAAATTACATAGATTTCAGGTGTACAATTCTGTATTACGTCATCTATAAATCCCATTGTGTGTTCACCACCCAGAGTCAGTTCTCCTTCCATCACCATATATTTGACCCCCCTTACCCTCATCTCCCACCCCCCACCCCCCTTACCCTCTTGTAACCACTAAACTATTGTCTGTGTCTATGAGTTTCTGTTTCTCATTTGTTTGTCTTGCTCTTTTGTTGTTTTTGGTTTACATACCACATATCAGTGAAATCATATGGTTCTCTGCTTTTTCTGTCTGACTTATTTCGCTTGGCATTATAATCTCAAGATCCATCCATGTTGTCACAAATGTTCCTATATCATCTTTTCTTACCGCCAAATAGTAGTCCATTGTGTATATATACCACAACTTCTTTATCCATTCATCTATCGAAGGACATTTTGGTTGTTTCCATGCCTTGGCCACCGTAAACAAAGCTGCAATGAACATTGGAGCACACGTGTCTTTATGTATAAATGTTTTCAGATTTTTTGGGTAGATACCCAGGAGAGGGATTACTGGGTCATATGGTAATTCTATTCGTAATTTTTTGAGGAATCTCCACACTGCCTTCCATAACGGCTGCACCAGTCTGCATTCCCACCAACAGTGTATGAGGGTTCCTTTTTCTCCCCAGCCTGTCCAACACTTGTTACTATTTGTCTTGTTGATGATAGCCATTCTGACCGGGGTGAGGTGATATCTCATTGTAGCTTTTATTTACATTTCTCTGATGATTAGTGATGTTGAGCATTTTTTCATATGTCTATTTGCCATTTGTATGTCCTCTTTGGAGAAATGTCTCTTCAGGTCCTCTGCCCATTTTTCAATTAGGTTGTTTGTTTTTTTGTTGTTGAGTTGCATGAGTTCCTTGTATATTTTGGATATTAGCCCTTTATCAGAGGCACTATTTGCAAAACTCTTCTCCCATTCAATTGGTTGCCTCTTTATTTTGTCGATGGTTTGTTTTGCTGTGCAGAAGCTTTTAAGTTTCATATAGTTCCATTCATTTATTTTAGCTTTTACTTCCATTGCCTTTGGAGTCAAATTCATAAAATGCTCTTTGAACCCAAGGTCCATAAGTTTAGGACCTATGTTTTCTTCTATGCAGTTTATTGTGTCAGGTCTTATGCTTAAGTCTTTGATCCATTTTGAATTAACTTTGGTATATGGTGACAGATAGCAGTCCAGTTTCATTCTTTTGCACGTAGCTATCCAATTCTCCCAGCACCATTTACTGAAGAGGCTGTCTTTTCCCCATTGTATGATTTTTGCTTCTTTGTCAAAAGTTATCTGTCCATATTTATGTGGTTTTATTTCTGGGTTCTCAATTCTATTCCATTGGTCTATGTGTCTGTTTTTCTGCCAATATCATGCTGTTTTGATTATTGTAGCCCTGTAGTACAAGCTAAAGTCAGGGAGTGTGATACCTCCAATATTGTTCTTTTTTCTTAAGATTGCTTTGGCTATTCGGGGTCTTTTGTGGTTCCAAACAAATCTGATGATTTTTTGTTCTATTTGTTTAAAAAATGCCATTGGGATTTTGATGGGGATTGCATTAAATCTGTATATTGCTTTGGGTAGTATAGCCATTTTCACTATGTTGATTCTTCCAATCCAGGAGCATGGAATGTCTTTCCATTTCTTTGTCCTTATACTATATTCTACATCCCCATGACTACCATGTAACAACCAATTTGTACTTCTTAATCCCTTCCCGCTTTTCACCTATCCCCACCCACCTCCTATCTGGCAACCATCAAAACGTTTTCTGTATCTATGAGTTTGTTTCTGTTTTATTTGTTTATTTTATGCTTTAGAGTCCATATAAAAGTGAAATCACATTGCATCTGTCTTTCTCTGTCTGACATACTCCACTCAGTACAATATCCTCAAGGTCCATCCATGCTGCCACAGATGGCAAGAACCCATTCCCGTCCATGGGTGAGCAATATTCTATTGTACATATATGTACCACCTATTATTATTATTATTTTTTTTAAAGTCAATTTTTCATTCTGATGAAAAAAAAAATTTTATTGGGGAACAGTGTGTTTCTCCAGGACCCATCAGCTGCATGTCAAGTCGTTTTTTTCAATCTAGTTTTGGAGGGTGCAGCTCAGCTCCAAGTCAAGTTGTTGTTTTCAGTCTAGTTGTGGAGGGCGCCACTCACTGGCCCAAGTGGGAATCGAACCGGCAACCTTGGTGTTATGAGCACTGCACTCTAACAACTGAGCCAACCAGCTGCCCTGCCTTATCCATTCATCCATCGATGGATACCCAGTCTACCTCCCCATCTTGGCCCACATAAACAATGCTGGATTGAACATATGGATGCACAGGTCCCCTGGAAGTAGTGTTTTGTGTTTCTTTGGATAAATACCCAGAAGTAGGATTACTGGGTCCTTGTTTGTCTCTTTTTTAAAGTCTATTTTGTCTGGTATAAGTATTGCTACTCCAGATTTTTGTTTGTTTGTTTCCATTTTCATGAACTATCTTTTCCCCATGTCTTTACTTTATTATTTATTTATTTATTTATTTATTTATTTATTTATTTATTTATGTATGTATTTATTTAATTGGGGTGACAATGTTCAACAAAACTATGTTGGTTTCAAGTGTACAATTCTATAATACATCATCTATATATTATATTATGTGTTCACCACCCAGAATCAGTTCTCCTTCTATCACCATATATTTGATCCCCTTTACCCTCTTCTACCACCACCCCTCCCCCTTACCCCCTAGTAACCACTAAACTGTTGTCTGTATCTATGAGTTTTTGTTTTCTTTTGTTTTTTTGTTCCTTTTGTTTGTCTTGTTCCTTTGTTGCTTTCAGTATCATATCCCACATATGAGTGAAGTCATATGGTTCTTGACTTTTTCTGTCTGACTTATTTTGCTTAGCATAATAATCTCAAGATCCATCCATGTTGTCACAAATGGCAGTATTTCTTTTTTTTTTTATGGCTTAGTAGTATTCCAACCATCCCTTTACTTTCAGTCTTGATTAGATCTGAAGTTGGTCTGTAGTAGGTCGCATATTCATATGTAAGGGTCTTGTTTTTTTATGCATTCAGCCACTCTGTCTTTTGATTACAGCATTTAATCCTTTTTTCACTTAAAGTGATTATTGATAGATATGTAGTTATTGCCATTTTATTATTCACATTTTTTATCTTTTTTGTTTTCTTTGTCTTAAAGAAGTCCCTCTTACATTTCTTGTAATACTGGTTTCATAGTGATGAACTCCTTTAGCTTTTTCTTGTCTGGGAAGCTCTTTATCTGTCCTTCGATACTAAATGATAGCTTCCTGGGGTAGAGTAATCTTGATTGTAAGTCCTTGCTTTTTATCAGTTTGAATATTTCCTGCGAATCCTTTCTGGCCTGTAAAGTTTCTGTTGAGAAATCACCTGACAGTCTTATTGGAGCTCCTTGTAGGTAACTAACTGCTTTTCTCTTGTTGCTTTTAAGATTCTCTCTTTGTCTTTAAGCTTTGGCATTTTAATTATGATGTGTCTTAGTGTGGGCCTTTTTGGGTTCATCTTATTTGGAACTCTGCATTTCCTGGGCTTGTATATCTATTTCCTTCGCCAGGTTAGGGAAGTTTTCTATTATTATTTCATCAAATAGATTTTCAATTCCTTGCTATCTTCTTCTCCTTCTGGTACCCCTATAATATGACTGTTGGTACTCTTGATGTTGCCCCCGAGGCTCCTTAAACTAGTCTCACTTCTTTGGATTCTTTTTTCTTTTTGCTTTTCTGTTTGGGTGTTTTCTGGTACCTTATTTTCTAAATCACTGATTCGATCCTCTGCTTCATCTAATCTGTTGATTCCCTGTAATGTATTCTTCATTTCTATCATTGTATTCTTTAATTCTGACTGGTTCTATCTCCGTTTTTATGTTTCCTATCTCTTTGCTGAAGATCTTTCTGAGATCATTGAGCATCCTAATAACCAGTGTTTGGAATTCCATGTCTGGCTTTTCTCCATTTTGTTTAGTTATTTCTCTGGTACGTTGTTCTGTTCTTTTACTTGGGACATGTTTCTTTGTCTCCCAATTTTGGGTGCCTTCTTGTGTTTTTATTTATTTATTAGGTAGGGCTGCTATGCCTCCTGGTCTTAGTAGAGTGGGCTTATGTAGTAGGTGCCCTGTGGAACCCAGTGGTGCAGTCTCCCTGGCCACCGGAACTGGGTGCTCCAGATGTGTCCCTTGTGTGGGTTGTGTGTGCCCTCCTATTGTAGTTGAGTGTTGGTTACTGATTGCACATCAATGGGACAATGGGAGGGTTTGACCCTCACGCTGATTGGCTGTGAGGACTGGCCTTGACTATAGTGGAGGAGCTGTGGTGTTGGGGCTGACCCTACAGAGCAGGGTTTGCTTTAGTGGGACTCTGGTGCCTGCCCAGTCTGCCCTTTGGGTGTGTTGTCCTTGGAGGTGGCCGGGTGATGCTCCAGCTCTGTTTGAAGCTGCCCACTGGGCATGCCAGCCTCGGGGCCTCCTGGGAGGGAACTTGCAGCAGATCAAGATGCAGCCTGTGCCCTGCCTGGGGCCATCTGGCATGAGCCACAAAGCAACCCGCAGATGGCCACCACCTGTGCTAGACTTGAAGGTACCTTGAGAGGCCAAGCCACAAACCAAAGCCTGCTGCTGCTAGTACTGAGATTGGGGCTGCACAGCAAGAGGTACAAAACATGCCATAGCCAGATGCCAGATGCTACTTGTTTGGTTTTTGTGAACCTTTGAGAGACTTTATGAAAGTCCGCAGCATGAACTAAGGCAGGAGGTTTGTATGGAAAAGCCGCTGGAAGTCGCTTGGTTGTGCCCAAAAATTGGGTGGGGCAGTGACTCCAGGAATTGCTAGGGTGGGGCAGACAAAAGGTGATAGCCAGTTTGATTGAGACTCAGAAATGTCATCTGCCTGTGTCTGCATACAGGGAGGGGGGAGTGCTCAATACAGAAACAATGACTTCTGCTGACTCCTCCAACCAGTAGAAAGCTGCCCTTTTAGCCTTGGCCCTGAAGCCAGACAATTTAGTTCTTCCCCATATGTCCTTGGCACCTTTTGAGCCTTTGCCCCAGTGCTGGAGCTCAGAGCAGGTGTGTCTATCAATGAGTAAGTCCCTTTAAGAGGAACACCTGGGAGTGCAGCCACCCTCCATCTCACCTAACCACAGTCTCCACTGGTTTTCACAACCAGAAGTTTTGGGGCTTCTCTCCCTGGCACTGGAACCATGGGTAGAGGAGCCTGGCATTGTGCTGGGACCCCTTGCTCCTGCAGGAGGGACCTCTGCAGGTGAGAAATGCCTCCCAATTTTTAATAGTCACACGCTGGGGTGGGACCAGCCCGTTCCGTGTCTCTGCCCCTCCTACCAGTCTCGAGATGGCTTCTTCTGTATGCTGTAGTTATAGGGCTTTGGTCAAACTAGATTTCATGTGATTCTCAGTGATTATTGTTCTGTGGTTTAGTCGTAATTGATGTGGTCCTGAGAGGAGGTGAGCACAGTATTTACCTACTCTGCCATCTTGACTGGAAATCCTCCACCAACCTTTCTTGAATGCCATTCTGTATAAAGTACTCTGCTAGGGACTAGTGACATAAGGGTGACGTAAATACCCAGACCATGCCCTTGAGAAGCTCTCAATCTGGTAAGGGAACTTGATGTGGAAAACAACAGTGGTGCTGGAGAATAGAGAAGACAATAATAGAATTGTGTGCAGGGAATAGAGGTTGTCCAGAGGAGGAAGTGGTTATATGTTCAAGGAGGTCAGTTAAGAAAGACTCTTGCAGAAGGGGTTCTATCTAGGCTGGATCTTGAAGGATGAGTAGGAGCCTTCTTGGGGGCACACAGACATTTCTTGGCAGAGGACACTGCATGGGTAAAGATTTGTAGACCTAGCTTGTTTGAAGGAATTCAAGTATTTTTCAGAGCAGGCAGCCATGGAGTCAAGGGCAGGATAGAGATTTCAGGCCAGTGGCTTTACTTGAGTTTCTGTAACCTTTGGGCTTGCTGATAAAACTGAGTGAGTTGTTGATTGATTTCCCACAGAACACGAACTCAAGGGTGGTCAAAGTGGGAGTGTCCATCAACATTCAAGGTGGAGAGGGCAGGTGCAGGTGGAGCACAGATGGCCCTTTTACTGGCTGCAGATCTAGTCACGCCCCTTTTCTCAGCACATAAACATCCAGTGTAGCTGAGTCACAGCTGGGTGGGTGGGAAGGGAAGCTCCGCACGCACAGGCTGACAGAGACTAGCACACACTGCTGAAAGGGAGCCTCAGAGTGGCAGATCTTAGAAGAAAACGGCCATGGACCTGATCCCAAGCTTTTCCACAGAGACCTGGGTTCTCCTGGCTACCAGCCTGGTGCTCCTCTATTTGTGAGTAACTGTCCAAATGTGTATCCTCTGTAACCTTGGACTTGGGGAGCTAATCAGGGTTCCCTTTCCCTTATGTATTTGGAAGATCAAATATTTAATGAAGGGGGAGTTTCTTAAGCATTGGGGGCTACAAATACAAAAGGAGTTATTACTGATCTTGTTTGAAGGAGTATCGCCTCCCTCCCCCTCTAAATCCCAACCTTCACTGCCTGGAATTTTTAGTGACATTGTTTACTCCTGGGGATAATCTTGTAATCGACTGTCAGTTTGGATGGAGTTAAACTAACCAGAATTCAGAAGGGGCTGATTAAAAACAACTGGCTTCTGTGCAGTGAGGTCCTCACTCTTTTCCCATTTTGGGGGATCCTGAAGGCAGGAGGGAGTGGCCTGGGGATTTGTCTGATTACTTTCACTTTCCAAGTTCCACTTTCCAAGTTCTGTTTCTACTGCAAAAAATATGTAGAAGGATCGTCGTCCCCTGTGTGACTAGGTTGGTTCCTCCTCCCCTCCGACTGCCTGGCATCATTAACACAAGGAACCAGGGTGCACCCCAGATTTCATGGGGATTGGAGACTGTCCCACCCTCCTCTTCACACTGGCTCTTCCCTCTTTTCTGTGTCTCTACCCTGGCGCTCCCCTCTGAAGACTCATTCCCCCACCCTGTAATAGGCAGAACTTTTTACCCCTAAATAAAAATCACAGAGTAGAGAAACTTGGCAGAAATCATGAAATTGTATTCTTTTCTTTAACTTTTTCCTTCCAGTCTTTGGGGAGGTCAGCATCAGTATAGAGATTAATATTCCCCCTATATGAAATCAGCTAACAGCCTGCAAAGCCATGAACCGACAAGCCAATTTGGATTTAATTTTGTTCCCTTTAAGTTACAGTGCAGGAAGACAGATCTAACAGAAGAGTTCCTCTTAAGGGTGGGATTCCTGGTATCACAGAGCAGGTGGGGGAGGAACTTTCTTGACTTGTGGGTAGGGAAGGCTCCCTCCTTGTCCTGTTTCACCTCTGCCTCAATTTCAGTTTCATGAAGAGCAGGAAATCATGATGACATGAATATAGAATATATAAACTTTGCTTAATTTTTTTGAAAGAAATATTACAAATTCAGCGTATTGTGGCAACATATTTTCTGTGTGATGACTTTTTAAAATTAATTGACACAATTTAGTTTCATTCTATTTAACACCAGAGTTTTTTTTTACTGAGGTAAGACTGTTCCTTCTGAAGGATAAAAGAGGGCTGTTGGTTCCGAATTTGTGGTGACAAAGGTGTGTAAATAACCTTACCCTTCTAGAATAATGTCAGGAATATGATTCCAGTGTACAAATATATACTTTTATGACGTAGATTATCTATATGTTTTTAAATATACCTGCCCAGCCAGTTATTTTAATCTCACAGTGCAGATGAGTAAGTGAGATTGTGAGCCAGTGACTAAGACAGGCATCCAGGTAGCATCTGGGTGGAGTGGGAGAATATTTCTCCCAGATACTCCACGTCCTGGTCCACAGGAGGTCACTCACAGGGCAGCAGGGTAGGCATCTCATCTGCTTGAAGCCTGGGGTCGGGGACACCATCTAAGTCACACTGTGTGGTCTGTCTGGCAGTGGGGCTGTCACTACTGTCACCAGTGGATACACAGCACTCTAACCTTAGGTAACACTGGTACAGCTGAGTCACTAGCTGTAGAGTAGAGAGTATCCTCTTATGCCCACACAATGTAAATGCAATAGAAATGATTGGCTTTATGTTAGCCCCTTCATTTGCACCAAAGCAGTATTACTCTACCAAAAAGAGGGAAGCTGGGAAGAAACTGAAGAGTCCCCCAGCCCACCCTTGGCCTTGATATGGAACCATGTGAGTTTAGACCTTAGATTTTCCCTTGGGATCAATGTTGCTGACACATTCATTCAATTGCTTAGCCTTATTTGAGGGTTTATGTAACATGTTGAAAGTTCAGAAGTAGAAACTGGTTTAATTGATTTGCTATGGTTGTCATTGCGAAGGAAGGAACTAAGATGGCATGAACCAAGAGTACCCCGTTTTTGACAGTCAGTGTACATACTTCCACCAACTTTCTGGAGGAAGGATCCAAACACCCAGCTGGGCCTGGTTGAGGTACCTCTGCTGTGTCCTTAAGCATAAGTACTTTCATACAATTTTGGGCATTTATTTCACCACATATTATGTGATTTGCTGGAGCAGTACAAAATATTTGGAACCTATATTTCCTTAAAGGCTAAACTCTAAAAAAGAGGACACAAGGTCTTAATCCAGCTCTGGAACATTTTGTAGTTACTAATCTTATGTTTTATAACACATCTTTTGCTATCAACAGGAAGGTACCCTGTTTGCAAGGCCACCTATCTTTCAGCTGAAAGTGTTTGTAGAGTACGTAGGACCATTATACAGAGCCTGCTTTTCAGCCATAATTCCCTAATTTGCCTCTATGGGCTTCGTCTTGTAGGCCTAGAAGCTTCATGGTTGAAATGGTTGCCAACGGCCTCTTTCCTCAGCCTCTCTTCCTCCTCCCCTCTGACCTCTCTGAGTAACCCTGGAGTGGGAAGGCTTGCAAGGATCCAGAGCCCCCAGCTGTGGGACTCCACATATGACACATGAAGATCAATTTCAGGCAGGCCTGCCGGAGGAAGCACCAGCCTTAATGGGATTTTGAGATGGTTGACACACAGAGCCAGTAAACCAACTGCATGGTGACTGGCCATCATGACAAACGGCGTGAGCCTGGCACGCTTAGCAGGTGACCATCACAGGCTGGTGGACCAGATGCCACCAGGGGAAGAATGGTCTGGAAATGCATTATTTAGTCATTGGTTCCTTCATACAGCTTCATTCAGGGCCCATGTGGGACAATCACTCTTCTCTAGAGCACATGGCACCAAATTTCCTGAGAACATGGGTGTAGCTGAAAGGCTACGAGGACAATGGAGGCCTTGAGCCCAGTTTCATGCTATAGAGATAAGAACACTGTGGCTAGTCAAGGCCTCCCTGTGATGATATATTTAAGAAGATCCAGATCCTAAAGCAGGGTCAGGGGCTAGAGGGAAGGCAAAGCATAAAGTCACAGAGCAAACTGTAAGAACTCTATCTCTGTGGGCGCTCACTAACCCTCAGTCATTGACGGATGCAGTTATGCAAAATCTCATCATCGGAGCAGAAAAACCTTCTTCCTTTTTCTGCTTAGAATTAGAATCTCCAAAATCCTGGAAGAGTCAACTTACTAAATAGAATTCCAGCCTGAGCCTCTCAGGAGCGCTCCAATCTGGAAAATTTATCAAGCATTCACTCTAGGATTGGGGCCCTGAAGTCTTCAGCTCTTTTTAGCTAATAATCATTACTTTATGTGGGTCTCTCAGTGGAAGTGAGAAAGGAGATGACGAGTGAATGGAATTATTGCTGTTGGAATTGCTTTATTACTTATCGCCTACATGTTACCTCCGCTTGACTGTTCCAGTTCCAAGTCCGCAATCACCAGCCCCAGCACCTATTCCACAATTCCTGCTTTCTCTTTTTCTTTATAGATATGGGACCTCTACACATGGGTTTTTTAAGAAGCTGGGAGTCCCTGGGCCGAAACCTCTGCCTTTTTTTGGAACTGTTCTGGGTTACCGTAAGGTGAGTGGTGTTTGGGCTCCCTCTTTCTCTCTTTTATTTTAGAGTATCATCTTTGTTTATATTCTTTATTTTTTATTAGTTTCAGGTGTACAAAACATTGTAATAGTTAGACATTTACATCCCTCACGATGCTAACCCCCCTCCCCCAATCTACTACCCCTCTGACATCTTATATTGCGGTTACAATTCCATTGACTCTGTCCCAGCTGAGTTCCATAGTCAAAGTGCCCTCCTCATGAGGATGTTCTGAGGTTTCACACTTTCCGGAATGGATGTCATATGCCCCATCCAGCACTGGGCCAGGTTTACCCCAGGGCCCTGTTGTCAGCTGTTAGGAGTCTCAGGTTTTGCCTCAGTCAGACAGCATCCCGCTCTGGCTGGTTCAGCACAGGACTTGCTGTTCCAGCTTGTGAGCATCGTGAGAAGCATTTTCTTGCAGCCAGGTGAAGATTCCCAGAAAGGCATAATCGTACTTAGTATTAGGTGAAAAGCATGAAGGAGGTGAGTGGCACTGCCTCATTACGGGTATACGCTAGAGTCAGACTTCCTGCTCGTAGCATAAGCTCCTGGTAGCTCTAGCTTCCGTCCTCCTGGAGAGCTTGGAAACTTCAGTGTATTTGGCAGCCCCAGTGTTCACCATCGGGGAATCTGCGTACATGCATTCTCTAAGAACTGCTAAATGCCTGTAGTTATATCCATGGCCCCTACTCACGCTTTGCTCGCCTTGACGACTTTGGGGGACAAGAGAGATGGAACAAGATCTTTCTGCTTTACTTCTCTGCCCTCAGAGGAAGCACCTATGGGTGAGTCTGAGCAGGTATCACTGAGGCAGCATGGGGGCTGTCTGTCAACTTCAGATATTTAACCTCTAAATGAGTTGTGTGGGGTTTTTGTAAGTGAGAGAGAATTACTTATACAAAATCACTAGAAAGGAGATTATTTGACAAAATAGCGAAAAATTGAATTTAACTGAATGGAATATACTCGTTGACACATGGACTGTGGATTTTGGTGCGGCCTTTGTGATATATCCTGACCTTATGCTTCACCCAGGGCGTGGCCCCTGGACAAAAGGTTACCAGCTCACATCCTCAGGCCAGAAGGCAGAGCCTTGAATACAGGCTGCTCTCTGCCAGATTTCCTTTCCCAGAGACCAGAGGCTTGTTTCTCAGATCCTAATTCTCCCAACTGAGGTCTTCAGTGTTTCTATTAGTCTAAGAACTTCCCGTAATTTTTCCCTCTGAAAAAGCAATAATTTCCTTTCCACCTTTCCTACATCAACTCCTTATAGATGCACCCCCACACCCACATTCTTGGGACCTTCTTTTGCATGGTTAAAACATCTAATATCACAGCTAAAACTTAGCGATCAGAAGATTTGTATTTTAAGTGACAGAAGTGAAAACTCAGAACAAGTGTGTTGATTTGCTCAGGCCTGGTGGAATGGTGCCATCTCCCCAGCTTTTCTATGTTGAGCTGGAAAACCAGAGGCAAATCTACTTTGTCATTCATTCATTCCCTCAGTCAGTTTCTCACTCAACAAACGTGTCTCACATTTATTCAAATCTGCTAGAATAAAAGAGTCACTGGTGAGTCAAACGTCCTAATTCTGCTGGAATTCTAGAGAGGGCTCATGAGATAAATGAAAATCATGCTTAACCAGGAGATCAAAGAGTGCGCAGGCCACTCTTACTTTCCCTCAGCTTCAGTTCTCAGTGTCCACGGTGGTAATAATTCTGGGGTTTAGGAGATTTTAGAGGCAACACATGTACAAAAAAAACCTTTAGAAAGACAAGGAGTTAGTTAATATCATAGACAAGGAAGGGTAAGTCATTCAGTAGCTATACTAGTTACAGAAATTTGAAGAGTGATTTAAAATTCTCCATTTCAATTATCTCTTTATTTTCTCTCCATTTCCCAAAACACCTCTGAGTAAGAGCTTCCCTCTACCTGCCAGTGAAAAAGAGTAAACTTGATTTCATGAGTTTGAGTCATTTTTGTCCCAATTAGAGGTAGGGTTCAGTATGTTTAGATTAATGATCTAATTTTGTTTCTCCTTGCAGGGTTTTTTGGAGTTTGACCAGAAGTGTTTTAATACGTATGGAAATATATGGGGGTGAGTATACTGGAAACTTCTATTGCATAGCCTTGCTGATATAATGAGACCCCACCCCCACCCCATGGTGTTGAAGACAGTCTCAGCCTATAGTGTTATTGTACAGCTTTGGAGGCTTGTTCTACTAGGGATCCGCTATGTCACCAGGTGTCCAGGGCTACATTCTGAATCAGCTGGAGAGGTGCAGGTTATCACTAGTCGCCAGATTTGGTGGCTTGGGGACTCCTGACGTCTCTCTCTGTCCAGTGTTTAATCATTCTCCCCTTCTTTATTTTTCCTTCCTTAGGTCACCTTTTATTGGATAAAATGCATTATTTCATTCCTAATATGCTCATAAATGCATGGCATTTCTCCCTTCCCACATGATTCACTGTTAATCAAGAGCCAAATGTTCTTGTTTAAAATTGGATTTGTTATGTCATTTTGAAAAATGGCTGTGGGTATAGGTACACAGAATGGGAAACCATTTGTACTCAGCTTTTTTCACTTTCTCCACAAGTATGAAGTTTGGGTTTTTAAAAGAATTTTAAGCCAAGACTTTTCAATAGAAGTTTAGATTATACAAGTATTGCTTTATCTACCCTATTCTCTAACTTTGAAGAGATGTAGCACATTTTCAAACCACCCTTTTCCTGGTGGGCTGATGGACTTGAGGATTGTATAGAGTGGCCTTGGCCAGTTCCAGCAGCTGTTCCCCTTCGGAGCTGCTAGAGGTGTGGTGAGAGCAGAGGGAAAGGTAGAAGGTGGTGCTTGCATGCTAGAAGCAAGTAGGAGAAGGCTTTATCTCTCTGTACTGGCCATCTTCTAAGTGGCATCTCATTAAATTATGTCACTGTTTCAACACTAAATGTACTCGACACCCACTCAAACCTTCTGAGTTTTAGAACATTTTTCAGAAATGGGCAGCATTAAATGCAGTGGGTCTCATCCATTTTTATTTGCAAACACAAAACCTTTTGAAATCATCTGTAAAGTCAAAGAGAGAATAGGTAAGTCTTGTGGAAAATCTTCCATTTGTTCTACCTAATGCATCTGATTTATAGTAAAAAAATAAAATTCCAGAGGACAGTGTAATTATAGTAATCCATGAGATCAGGCCAAATTGGGATGTATCACATAGAAAGAATCCCCTTTGTGTGATACGTGTGTCAAAAGTGGGCTTGCTGTGCTATTAACAGATGTCACCTACACAGAGACCAAGTCCCACAGGGGACCCATATACAAAATAAAAATAAGCAGTGAAAAGAAAGAATTTTTTAATGAATTATACATGCTCCCCTGTATTTTTTAATATTCTTTCCTTAAACATTTTTCTAACCTTGATTCTACCCAGAACTTCTCTTTAATAGTTAAAATAATATTTCCTTTAAGAAATTGTAAACTACTGAACAAACTTTATAAAATAGGGCAAAGAAACCATTCATGTTCCTATTATATATTTTTGGGCATTCCCAGTCTTTTTCATTTGCTGACGCATTTTTACATACTTGTGATCTCTATGTCTACAATTTTCATCTAATATGAAGTCATATGCATTTTTCATGTTTTTTGATATATCTTTAAAAGTGTATATTTTAATGACTGAGTGGGTGGACTCTTATTTGTTTTTTGTTCTCAGATAATTTACTTGCCTTCACCTATTTACTAACCTAACTTTATGTTTGATAATAAGGTATTTTAACATATAAAAATTATGGAGAATGGTATAGAAAATACCCATGTACACACCATCTGGACTTAACAAATGCTCTAATGTTGTTTCTAACCATGTCCTTTAGGAATATGGATTATGTAACATCAAAGGAAAGTCTGGACTTCCAGGAGTGGCTGCATCTGCAGATATTGGTTTGTTAAATTTAATCAACTCTGTTTTCCCAACACAGGTTCTATGATGGTCGACAGCCTGTATTGGCTATCACAGATCCAGACATGATCAAAGCAATACTTGTGAAAGAATGTTATTCTGTGTTCACAAACCGGCGGGTAGGCATGCATTCTTTTTTAATTTAATATTTCATTCATTTTTAATTTTGAAATAATAATAGATTAACAGGAAGTTGCCAAAAAAAACATCCAGGAAGGTACCATATCATCTACCTTGCACTCTGTTTTCCCCAAAGGTAATATCTTGTATGACTATAGTACAATACTAAAGTAGGGAACTTACATTGGTACTATCCACAGAGCTTAATCAGATTTCATCAATTTTATGTGCACTCAGTTGTGTGTGTGTGTCACTATAAAAATTT
Source organism: Rhinolophus sinicus (assembly GCF_057876585.1). NCBI lineage: Eukaryota > Metazoa > Chordata > Mammalia > Chiroptera > Rhinolophidae > Rhinolophus > Rhinolophus sinicus. The sequence continues at coordinate 89,918,026 of NC_142503.1, forward strand.
ATGATCTATGTAGATTTGTGTAACCACCACCACAATGAAGATGCAGAACTATTCCATTGCCATAAGGCTCTCTCTTACTATTCTTTCATAGTCACAGTGTGTAACTTATTTTTTCCTTTTATTAGGGTTTTCAGCAGAGCAAACATTTTTGACACCAATTTATCAATGTTTTTATGGGTTGTGTCTTTAGTGGCAAGTCGAAAACTGTTCACCTAGCCCTGGGTCCTGAAGATTTTCTCCTATTTTTCTAAATGTTATATAGTTTTATGTTTTACATTTAAGCCTGTGATCCACTTTGTGTTAATATTTGTATAACATGTGAAGTTTAGGTCAAGGTTCTTTTTTTCTGCGTATGACTTTCTAATTGCTGCAGCACCATTTGTGAAAAGGCTAGCCTTCTTCCTTGAATGGCTTTTGCACCATTGTCAAAAATCACGGGACCTATTTGTGTGGATTTATTTCTCATTCTTTGTTCTGTCCATTGATCTATGTATCTACCCTCCACCAGTACCACACAATCTTGATTACTGTAGCTATATAGAAAGTCTCAGCATGGAGAATAATCCACCATTTTTTTCTGAATTGTTTTAGCTATTCTATATCCTTTGCCTTTCCATACAAAGTTAAAATGAGCTGATATATGTTTATAAAAAGATTGCTGAGATTTAGGTAAGACACAATTAGTCATATGGATCAGTTTGGAGAAAATATCTATATCATTACTAGATCAGTTGTTTCAATCCACGAACATAGTATGTCCCTCCATTTATTTAGGTTTTCTTTGATTCCTTTCACCAAGTTTTCAGCATAAAAATCCTATACATATTTTGTTAAATTTACACCTATAGTATTTCATTTTCTTTGGAGTGATTGTAAATCGTATTGTATTTTCACATATTCATTATTATACAGAAATGTGGTTGATTTTTATGTGTTAATCTTGTGTCCTGCAACCTTGCTGAACTCATTTATTAATTCTAGAGGTTTTCTTTTTATATTCCTTGAGATTTTCTACATTGACAGTTATGTCACTGAAAATGGGGACACTTCTATTTTTTTCCCTTCCAATCTGTATCCCTTTAATTTCTTCTTCATTTTTTCCTTTTATCTTTTTCTTTTTTTGGTCTTCTTACTACACTAGCTAGGATTTCCAGTATGATGTTGTCTAAGAGTAGTGTCTGTGGAGATTTTGCCTTGTTCCTGATCTTAGGGGAAAGCATTCAGTCTTTCTCTGTTTTAAAAATTTTATACACTTATTTTTGACAAATAAAAATATAGGTATATAAGTGTATAATGTGACAATTTTTTATATATGTACATACATTATAAAGTGATTCCCACAAATGAATTAACATGTCTATCACCTCTCATAGTTACCTTTTTGTTTTCATTTGTAGTAAGAACACTTAAGATTTACTGCCTTAGCAAATTTCAAATATACAATACGGTATTATTAATTATACTCACCATGCTGTACATTAGATCTCCAGAACTTATTCATCTTATAATAAAATTTTCCGGTACAATGAGTTTAACTATTTTTTTGGGATTACACGTATAAGTAAGATTATATGATATTTGTTTTTCTCTGTCTGACTCAATTCACTTAGCATGTTGTTCTCCAGGTTCATTCATATTGTTGTAAATGGCAGAATTTCCTTCTTTTGTAAGGCTGAATAAAATTCCAGTGTGTATATATGTACATATATATACATATGCTACATTTTCTTTATCATTCATACGTCCACTTACATAGAAAACTAGTATTCATAGGTACAACTTACTATTGCCATTTTGTTAATCCAGATATGTCATAGATCCTTTGTCCCATCTTCCTCTCTTCTTCCTGTCTTTCTTTGGGGTTTGATTTTTTATAGTAGTATGCTTTGATTCCTTCTTCTTCCTCTTCTCTATTTCTACCATAGGTTTTTGCTTTGTGGTAACCATGAGACTTATGATCAAGAACAACACAGGGATACCCCCTCTCACCACTGTTATTCAACATAGTATTGGAAGTTCTAGCCAAAGCAATCAGGCAAGAGAAAGAAATAAAAGGCATCTAAATTGGGAATGAAGAGTCAAATTGTCACTTTTTGCAGATGACGTGATTCTTTATATATAGAACCCTAAAGATTCCACCAAAAAAACTATTAGAAAGAAATAAACAAGTACAGTGAAGTTGCAGGATGCAAAATCAATGTACAAAAATCCATTGCATTCCTATATACTAACAATGAAAGTTCAGAAAAAGAAATGAAAAAAAAAAACGTTTTGCAATTGAAACAAAAAGAATAAAATACCTAGGAGTAAACTTAACAAAGGATGTGAAGGACCTATACACTGAAAACTATAAGACATTATTAAAAGAAATTGAAGAAGACACAAAGAAAACAAAGATATTCCATCTTCATGGATTGGAAGAATCAACATAGTTAAAATGGGCACTGACTCTTCTTCTACTTGATTGGGTCAGCTCTTATACCTCTCTGTTGCATGCTTTTCGTTCAGTCATTGTATTCTCCAGCTTCAAAATTATTTTGTTCTTTTTTATGTTTTATATCTCTTTGTTGAACTCTTGTTTTGTAATTTGTTTTTCCGATTTTGTTAAATTTTTCAAAAATTAAATTTATCAAGCTAAAATTGGTTAATTTTAGTACACAGAAACCATACCATTGCAAGACTGTAGGGATCATGACGAATCAGGGAACATGATACCAAGTGATCTTGTTATATTTTTAAATCTGCGTTTCTTTAGCTCTCTGAACTTCTTTAGAACAAATATTTTGAATACCTTGTCAGGGCAATTTGTGATCTCCTTTTCTGCGATGTCTGTTACTAGAAGTTTATTGTGTTCCTTTGGTAGTGCCATGTCTCCCTGATTCTTTGTGATTACTGTAGTCTTGCAATGGTGTCTGTGCATTTGAAGAAGCAGTCACCTCTTGCAGACTTGATCAACTAACTTCAGTAAGGAAAGACCTTTACATTTGGGTTGGAGCACACTGGAGTGTGCTGTGGCCCTTGGTCTAGTGGTACAGGGTGCCAGTGTGGGGGTGTGTGGTGGCTCCAGGTCTGGATGGCAATGTTGATCAGGTAGTTAGGTTCACCACATCGCCAACTGCATGATCCTTGGCAGCAAGAGCTGTGGAGGGTCCATGAGGGCTGTAAAGGCTGTTGGTGTATTCAACATCTCAGCAAGTCCAGTAGTGAGGGACTGGGGTAGGCAGAAGCGGTGGCCAAAGTTGATGGTATGCAAATTGTGGGAATTAACTGCAGGCAAACATGTCCAGTGGTAAGTGCAGGGGCCAATGGCAAGGGTTGGGGCCAACTGTGGGCACACAGGAAGCTTAGAGTGCACAGGCTGTCAGTGTGCACTCATGTGGCTACAGTGGCTACCTACTGGCACACGCACAGCAATCAGGGCTGGTGAATGGATTTTAGGCTGAAAGTATACAGATGTGTTGCTGCAGGGGTTAGGTGTGGGTGTATGTGTCAGTATAGTCCACTGACAGGAGTCAGGGCTGGCTCCAGGCACCTGAGCAGCTGCAGGAGCCTGGGCTGGTGCTATGTACATGGCCAGCCACAGAGGCCATGGCTGGCTGTTGGCATGGATCCTGAGGCTAAGGGTGTTAGTAGTGGCATTCATTTGGGCAGGTCTGGTGGGGGTGGAGTGTGGTGGAGCAGGAGTCAGGCCCCTGGAGTCTGCAAATGTGAAAACCTGTGGGCTAACAACAGCAAAATCTACAGGGGGTTCAGGGCGGCTATGCTGGTTGTTGGCTTCCTCAGCAGCAACGGCTGTTGGGGTCTTCTGTAGAGCAATACACAGACAATTATGGTCACTCCTGCCTCGTGTCTGATACTGGTAGTTACTGCTCTTCTTTGTTCTGAGCTCTCTCAACTTCTCATCTACACCATAGAGTGGGGGCAGTGAAACCAAAGCAGGTCATTTGTGCAGTGCATTGAAAGGCTGGGGAAAATTGTCACTCACCCGGTTCTTTTCTCAGCAAGGGAAAGTAGGTCAGGCTGGGGAGTTCCCTCTTGGCACTGAGCTGTGCTTGCCTGGGGGATGAGATGATGCAGGCAAAATTAAACTATTCTCCTTATCCATTTTAATATAGTTAATCTCAGGATTTTTGCTTCACTCTGTTTCTGATCTTCTTAAGTGAACTCCTAAGCTCTCCCAGATCTATATTTGTTTCTGAATGGCTGTCTAATTGTTGTTCTCTGTGGGGGTGCTGGAGGCTGGAGTCTCCTACTCCGATCTTGGTGATGTCATTCAAGGTTCTTATCATTAAATGTGATGTTAGTTGTAGGTTGTTTTGTAGATGCTCTTCATCAAGTTGAGAAAGTTTTCCTCTTTTCCTAGTTGGTGAGTTTTATCATTGAATATGTATTGGAGATACTCACTTTAAAACAAAATATTGTGTTGGAAAATGGAAGAAAGTCTCAAGCGAGTTGACTTGATAAGCCAGTCCCAATCTGAGAAATAGAATTACCTACTGTTTTTCTCCTTCTATCCCTGGTGGGAAAATGTAAAGGAAAAGGATCTCCATGTAATTGTATCATTTTTTCAGAATAGCCAATAGATTCCTTATCTGTAAATTTTAACTCTATTTTACAAAAAGTTACCATATTAACACATCACTTTTTCAAGTTGCTCATGCTGTAGACATAAATAAAGCTAGAACTGGTCTGAAGCAACACAGAGTTTACCTAGGCTATGTGGCTATCTCTCAACAATCCCTTTCTACTCTACTGAGCCCTGCAGGATATACTAGAACTTACACCTTTGTATTCCCCTGGAAGAGCAGTTTCCCTACCACATGGGTCATTTGCATTGAAAAAGACATTGGAATACAAATGCCTAATACCATATCAAGTAGCTGGATGTCTCCTCCACCCTCACAGGAAGCTAGACATTTGGGATAAGTATTTATTGAGTCTCTAGCATTGGGTCTGCTACTAAGTAGACTGTCACTAAATATTTGTTGAATAATTGATGCCCATTTAACAAATATTCTACAACTGTTGAGACCTTCAAAACTTATGTAGAACAAAATGTTTTTTGCTTTCAACTCTAGTCTGTTGGCCCAGTTGGATTTATGAGAAGTGCCATCTCTATGTCTGAGGATGAAGATTGGAAGAGAATACGAACATTGCTGTCACCAACGTTCACCAGTGGAAAGCTCAAGGAGGTAAGAAAATAGAGGACTTTTAATTAGAAAGTTAAAGAATGCAGCTGGGAATAGACTCAGAGATATAGAAAAAAAAAGTGTTGGTTATTAGATGGGAAAGGGGAGGGGATGGGGGAGGAAGTGAGGGATTAGAAAGAGAAAATTAGTAGACACAATATCGTCATGGGGATATGAAATACAGAATGGATAATATAATCAACAATGTTGTAAAGATTATATAAGGTGTCAGATGGGCACTGGACTGATCAAGGGGATGACTTCATGGACTGTAGATGCCTGACTAATGCCTTGTACAACTGAAGCTGAAGTAGAATGATATTGTATGTCAACTATAAGAATATATGTGTATATGTGGTCATGGGAGGTGGAGTACAGCATAAGGAAGATAGTCAATGCTATTGTAATAGCTATATAAGATGTCAGAAGGGTGGTAGATTGGGGAAGGGGGGTTATCACTTTGTGAGGGGTATAAATGTCTAACTATTATGTTGCTTTGTACACCTGAAACTAATTAAAAATAAAGTAAAATAAAAAGAATGCATCTGGGGACAGGTAGAAAATAACGTAGTTTCCTTCCAATGAGTAGTAGCATGCTGAATTTGAGCTTCCAAAAATAGTCTTTTATCTTTAGGTCCTAGAAGTGACATTAGAAAGTGTCACTGTTCCATGGTCTTGAAAGCCAGGTCCTTCTAGGACTTGAGTATTCGCATTTAACTTTGAGTGTTGTACTTTTTGTCTAGATGTTCCCCATCATTGGCCAGTATGCAGATGTGTTGGTGAGAAACCTGAGAAAGGATGCAGAGAAAGGCAAGCCCACCACCTTAAAAGAGTAAGTATGAGTGCAGCTGCTGGGATTCTGAGCTCTGCCCCAAGACCCTCTAGCTTCTTGCCATCAAGTCGAAATTCCCACTGTTGAGTAACTCTAGTGACCAAACAGAAGTAGGTGTGTGGTGTTAGAATACCAATGGGGTACGCAAGAAGACGTGGCTCATCCAAAAAGGCAGGGAAGCCAGGAGAGAAAATTTCTATGTACACTAGCCAAGATTAATATATCTGCTTAAGTGTCACCTTGGATACTCTGGAAGACAAAAGTACATAGTTTAGAAAGAAGAAACTTGACCATTACTGAGTTTTGAGTGTAGAGTGTATGGAATAGTGGCAGGGAAAATACTTCGTACACGCTGGCAGGTGGTGGGGAGGGTAGGAAAGTTACAATGTGGAACTTATAACAACTTAAAGACCACTTCCTGATTTTCTGAGTATACTAGCAAAATACTCCATATTAAATCTTATCACCACTTCTCCTTTCTTCAGTTTCAAAAGAGAGAACGTTCTGTATAGACTATGATGGGTAGAGTGGCCATATCATTTGTTGTCTAAACTAAGACACTTTTTAGTTATGCAGGAATAATAGGTGTAAACTGGGGCTGATCTGGGATAAGTGATAACTGATCATATGTCCATTACCTATGGGATTTCCCCAAATCAATTTTAGAATGATTTATTTTATATATATATATATATATATATATATATCTATATATATATATATATATATACACATACATATATATGTATATATATATACACATATATATACACATATATATATACACATATGTATATATGTGTATATATATATACACATATATATATACACATATATATGTACATATATATACATATATATACATATATATATAATAAATCATTCTAAAATTGATTTGGGGAAGTATATATATATTTTAAACTAGGAGTATTCTTAATTCTTACATTTATACAGAAATGAGTCTGCCTTCAGGGGAACCTCAGCTCACTGGAGTTGAGAGCGGGTCTTTCAGGAGCCTTAGCGGGGTGTAGAAAAGGAAGGATGACATTCCTGGCAACTCAGACCAGGGTGCTGTTGCTCTGTAATGTGCTGAAGAGGAATCAGCTCAGCATAGACTCTGTGGTGACACAAGACCCAGATCAATGTCGCCTTTTTTGACTCCACGAGGAAGAGTTACTTTTTCTACCCTTTGTCCCCCTCAAACACAGAGCAGCTACTATTGCTCGCACTCAAAACACACTACTGTCATTTGATTATGGTCTCCATCCTCCTGTGACTGATCTCCTTGAGCTCACAAGGGGTGTAACTTGTCGTAGTGACCCCATCACCCCCAGCACAGGGCCAGCTACATCAGTGCCACACGATAAACACCTCATGTGTGAGTGTGGCAAGAGCATAGACTCTTCAGATGGTCCAGCCGATGGTTTTGACAGCATGTGGCTCTTTACCTGTCTGCCTGAGCATATGCTCTTACATGCTCTTCTTGCTGCAGCTGTTGGATAAGGAAAGCAAAGAGGTGCTGATGTTAACTTCCCATGTCTGTCTTTATGCAGCATCTTTGGCGCCTACAGCATGGATGTGATCACCAGCACATCATTTGGAGTGAACATCGATTCCCTCAACAACCCACAAGATCCCTTTGTGCAAAACATCAAATTGCTGTTAAAATTTAATTTCTTGGATCCATTCATTCTCTTAATAAGTACGTGGACTACTATATTTATTTTTCTTTCTCCCTCAGTCCCTCCCTTCTCACCCACTTTCCCCCACCTCTCGTCCTTCTACCATCCTCCTTTTCTCCCTTCCTTTCTTCATCTCTCTCTTTCATTCTTTAAAAGTTTTATTGAGATATATGAGGTGTGATCACAAAATATGGTGACTGTTTAAATAAAAAAAATTTATTACAATAAAAGGACATATTGCCGTTAATCTCCTTCAAAATACTCCCCCTCTTTTCGAACACACTTATTAATTCTTGCCACTTTTTCAAGCAGTTCTGGAAGTCCTCTTTTGTGAGTGTCTTTCGTTGCTCTGTTGTGGCTGCCTCGATGTCCTGAATCGTTTTGACTTTAAGGAAGAGCCAGAAGTCACATTGTCCCAGATCCAGTGAACAAGTTGGATGAGGACACACCATAATGTTTTCATGTGACAGAAATTTCCATACCAGAAGGTATGTGTGACACGGAGCCTTTCTGTTGTGATCACAAAATGCAGTGAATGCTGCTGCCAAGAGCCATCCAACAGAAAGGCAGGGATCTTCAATATGGGAAGTGGCGCATCCAACCTTAGTAACAGTGTGTGACAAGTTTAAACTTATTCAGTGCAGTCAGTTGGATGTTAGCTGTGGTTGAGAAAAGGTGTGTGTGGTATTTATTTATTTATTTGTTATTAGTTTCAGGTGTACAAAGCAATGTAATAATTAGACATTTACACCCCTCACAAAGTGATAATCCCCTGCAATCGCCTACTCCTCTAACATCGTATATAGCTGTTGTAATACCATTGACTATATTCCTTATGCTGTACTTTACATCCTGTGACTATAGATATAATATATTTAATATTTATTAATCTTTAATATTATATTATATTTAATATTGAATTATAGTTGACTTTCAATATTATTCTACTTTAGCTTCAGGTGTGTAGTGCAGTGGTCAGCCATCTATACGGTCTATGAAATGATCCCCCTGATAAGTCCAGTACCCATCTGGCATCCTACATAGTCTTTACAACATTATTGATTATATTCCCCATACTGTATTTTATATCCCTGTGACTATATTGTGACTACTACTTTGAGAGAAGGTTGATTTAAAGTGTGCTCTAAATCATCCTCTATCATAACAATGCTCCATGTCACACATCACTTCTGGTATATGGCAATTTCTGTCAAATGAAAACATTATGGTGTGTCCTCATCTGCCTTATTCACTGGATCTAGCACCATGTGACTTCTGGCTCTTCCTCAAAGTCAAAATGATTCAGGACATCAGGGCAGCCATGACAGCTCAACTAGAGATTCACAAAAGAGGACTTCCAGAACTGCTTCAGAAAGTGGCAAGAACAATGGGATAAGTGTTTTCAAAGCAAGGGGGAGTAGTTTTAGGGGGATTAATATCAATGTGTCTTTTTTTATTTAAACATTCACATATTGTTTGATCACACCTCGTAATTCACATAGTACATAATTCATTCACTTAAAATGTACAGTTTAATCACTTTTACAACCTAGTGTCCATTGACAGATAAATGGATAAAGAAAATATGAACAGGAAGAGGACTTCTTGCTTCCAGTAGCGGGGGTTGAGGGGGTGGGGGTGAGGTTACTCAGACTAACCTTTTCATTGTAAAAAACCTGAATAAAATATTTTTAATATACACACACACAATGGGATATTCTTCAGTTGTAAAGAGGAAAGACATTTTTTCACTTGTGACAGCAATGCTGGACCTTGAGAGCATTATGATAAGTGAAATAAGTCAGACAGAGAAAAACAAATACTATGTGATCTCACTTATATATGGAACCTAAAAAAATACCAAAACTTGGGAAAACGAGAAATGCTTTGTGATTTTCAAGGTGGGGGATTAAATGAAGGTGGTCAAAACATACAAACTTTTAGTTGTAAGATAAATAACAGTGTAGATTCTAAAAGTTCTTATTACACGCGAGAAAAATATTTTTGTAGCTACGAGGTGATTGATGTTAACTAAACTTACTGTGGCAATTATTTTGCAATATATGAATGTCAAGTCATTATGCTGTATACCTTAAACTTATACACAATATATTTCAATTATAACTCAATAAAACTGAAAAAATGTGTTTTAGTACATTCAAAGATACATGCAACCATCATGATATCAATTGTTAGAACAATTTTGTCTACTTAGAAATCCTGTAAGTTTTAACTTTCACCTCCCACTCCCCTTAGCCCTAAGAAACAACCGATCTACTTTATGTCTTTATAGATTTGCCTGTGCTAGACACTTCAAATAGATGGAATCACATAATATGTGGTCTTTGTGGCTTGCTTCTTTCATTTAGCAGAATGTTTTCAAGGCTCATTCATGCTATACTTCATTTCTTATTATGGCCAAATAATATTCTACTTTATGGACACTGCATTTTGTTTATCCATTCACCAGTTGATGGACATTTAGGTTGTTTCTACCTTTTGCCTATTGTAAATAGAGCTGCTATGAACATTCATGTACAAGTTTTTGTTTGAATACCTGTTTCAATTCTTTTTTAAAAAAAGAATTTTATTGGGTGACAATGGTTAGTAAAGTTACACAGGTTTCAAGTGTATAATTCTGTAATGCATCATCTATACATCACATTGTGTGTTCACCACCCAGAGTCAGTTCTTCTATCACCATATATTTGACCCCGTTTACTCTCATCTACCATTCCTCTCCCCCCTTAACCTCTGGTAACCTCTAAACTATTGTCTATGTCTATAAGTTTTTGTTTCTTTATTTGTTTGTCTTGTTCCTTTGTTGCTTTCAGTTTTATATCCCACATATCAGTGAAAGCACATCGTTCTTGACTTTTTATGTCTGATTTATTTTGCTTAGCGTAATAATCTCAAGATCCACCCATGTTATTGCAAATGGCACTATTTGATCTTTTCTTATGGCGGAGTATTCCATTGTGTGTGTATAACATATCTTCCTTATCCAATCATCTATCAAAGGGCACTTTGGTTGTTTCCATGTCTTGGCCACCATAAATAAGACTGCAAGGAACATCGAAGCACATGTATCTTTACAGATAAATGTTTTCAGATTTTTTTGGGTATATACCCAAGAGAGGGATTGCTGGGTCATATGGTAATTCTATTCGTAATTTTTTGAGGAACCTCCACACTCCTTCCATAACGGCTGCACCAGTCTGCATTCCCACCAACAGTGTATGAGGGTTCCTTTCAAAATGTCCTTCAATAGATGAATGGATAAAGAAGTTGTGGTATATATACACAATGGAATACTATTCGGCAGTAAGAAAAGATGATATAGGAACATTTGTGACAACATGGATGGATCTTGAGCGTATAATGCTAAGCGAAATAAGTCAGACAGAAAAAGCAGAGAACCATGTGATTTCATTGATATGTGGTATATAAAGCAAAAACAACAAAAGAACAAGACAAACAAATGAGAAACAGAAACTCATAGACACAGACAATAGTTTAGTGGTTACCAGAGGGTAAGGGGGGGTGGGAGGTGGGAGATGAGGGTAAGGGGGATCAAATATATGGTGATGGAAGGAGAACTGACTCTGGGTGGTGAACACACAATGGGATTTATAGATGATGTAATACAGAATTATACACCTGAAATCTATGTGATTTTACTAACAATTGTCACCCCAATAAATTTGAAAGATAAATTTAAAAAAATTATCAGTTTTGTTTATCTTTTCAAGAACCAGCTCTTGGTTTCATTGATCATTTGTATTATTATTTTAGACTCTATTTCATTTATTTCTGGTCTGATCTTTATTATTTCCTTTTGTCTTCTCACTTGGGATTTGTTAGCTATTCTTTTTCTAGTTCCTTTAAGTGCAATGTTAGATTGTGTTGTTTTTGTTTTTTTTATATTTTTAAAATTAGTTTCAGGTGCACAAAGCAATGTAATAATTAGACATTTATCATTTATATCCCTCGCACAGTGACAACCCCCTCCCCCATCCACTACCCCTCTGACATCGCTCACAGCCATTACATTTCCACTGTCTCTATTCCTAATGCTGTACTCCGCTTCTTGTAAATATATATATATATATATATATATATATATATATATATATATATATATATATATACATACATACATATATATAAAATTGTAGTTGACATTCTTTATTGTTCAGCTTCAGAAGGTTAGGTTGTTTATGTGAGATTTTTTTTGTTTGTTTCTTGAGGTAAGCCTGTATTGCTATGAATTTCCCTTAGGACTGCTTTCACTGTGTCCCATAGATTTTGGGTCATTGTGTTTTCATTTGCATCTCTCTCAAGGTATCTTTTGATTTCTTCCTTGATCTCGTTGTTGACCCATTCATTATTTAGTACCATGTTATTTAGTCTCCATGTGTTTATGTGTTTTTCAGTTTTTTTCTTGTAATTGATTTCTAGTTTCATACCACTGTGATCAGAGAATATGCTTGATATGACTTCAGTCTTCTTAAATTTATTGAGACTTGTTTTGTGGACTGTCATGTAGTCTACCTTGGATAATGTTCCATGTGCCCTTGAAAAGAATGTATATTCTGCTGCTTTGTGGTGAGATGCTCTAAAAATATCAATTAAATCCATCTGATATAGTGTGTTATTTAAAGCCACTGTTTCCGTGTTGATTTTCTGTCTGGAGGATCTGTCTATTGGTGTCAGTGTGTTGTTAAAGTCCCCTACTATGATTGTGTTACTCTTGATCTCCGTCCTTATGTCTGTCAATATTTGTTTTATATATTTAGGTGCTCCTATGTTGGGTGCATAGATGTTTACTAAGGTTATGTCCTCTTGTTGGACTGATTCCTTTATTATTATGTAATGTCCTTCTTTGTCTCTTATTACAGTCTTCGTTTTAAAATCTATTTTGTCCGATGTAAGTATTGGTACTCCATCTTTTTTCTCATTTCCATTTGCATGAAATATCTTTTTCCATCCCTTTACTTTCAGTCTGGGTATGTCTTTCGATCGGAGGTGTGTCTCTTGTAGATAGCATATGCCTGGATCTTTTTTTCTAATCCACTCAGCTACCCTATGTCTTTTGATTGGAGCATTTAATTCATTTACATTTAAAGTGATTATTGCTAGGTATGTAGTTACTGCCATTTTATTATTCATATTTTTGATCATCGTTAATTTGTTTGTTTATTTTCTTTTTTCTTCTGCTTAAAGAAGTCCTTTTAACATTTCCTGTAATACTGACTTGGTATTAGCGGTAATGAATTCCTTTAGCTTTTTTTTTTTTTTTTTTTTTTTTTTTTTTTTTAATCTGGAAAGCTCTTTATCTCTCCTTCAATTTTAAATGATAAACTTGCTGGGCAGAGTAGTCTTGGTTGTAGAGTTTTGTGTTTCATTACTTTGAATATTTCCTTCCACTTCCTTCTGGCCTGCAAAGTTTCTGTTGAGAAATCAGCTGATAGTCTTATGGGAGCTCCCTTGTGAGTAACTAGTTGTCTTTCTCTTATGGAGAAGGCCGGTGTCTTTTACTCTTCTGATAGGTAGACAAAATTATAATTGCTCCAGGTACATTTTGTATTTTCACTGTGGTTTCCTTTTTTTCCTACAGCATTCTTTCCATGGCTTACCCCAGTTTTTGAAGCATTAAATATCTCTCTGTTTCCAAAAAGTGTTACTGAGTTTTTCAAAAAATCTGTAAAACTGATGAAAGAAAATCGTCTCCAAGATAAACAAAAGGTAAAACCTGGTGATGGTTACATGAGGGTGTTCACTTTTGATAATTTATTGAGCTGTATACATATGATTTGTGCACTTCTCTTTTTTTTAAAGGTAGGTAGAGACTCTAGGATTTAGCACAGGAGAGTTATAACATTTCATAGGGAATGAAGAAAGTAGAGGTGTGGGAAGGAAATAAGAAAATGAATCAGAAAGATAATATTAATAATGTAATAATAGGCTCAACAATTAGTATGTCACTGCATGAATGTTATTGAGATAAAAAATATACTATTATACTACTGTTCAATAAATTGTCAAAAAAGAATTATTGTTTAAAAATTATTTCTCTGGTATTATAATTTCTCCAGATATTATGTAGGCAAAGAATCACATCAATTCTAAACCTCTTATTTTACACATTCTGCAATGGAAATTCCAATGAATTTCTACCTGATGGAACATAATTTATGTTAAATTTGAGCCTGCCAGAAACTGGAGAGGGCAATAGTCTTCTCTTGGCATTGGAACTTTGCCTTAATGGGCCTGGAGGCCAGCACAAGAATGTCTGCAGGTCAGGGGGACAGGGCTGGGTACCCAAGGATGTCACTGCAGGTTGTTCAGAGTTCTGGGAGGGTGGAGCATTTGAAGCTACTCATGGAAAAGATGCCGATCAACTCAGCAAGTGTCAGGGTTGTAATCTATGTGGCCATTCATTAAGGATAAAGGATGGAGAAAATAAAAAAGATTGAAGTCAGTGACTTTTTTCTGAGCAAGCACACATGATAAGAGAGAGAGGAGACAACTCTTTTACGAGGAAGCTATATTTAAAACCAGAGAATTTGAAGATCAAAGACAGTTAAGACCAAAAAGCAGTTGGACATGATTGCTGGATTTCCCTCAGGGAAGCATCCTGCTCTCCAAGATTTGTAGATGGATGTGTCATTCACTGATGACTCAGGCAGCACCAGTCAAACTTCTGGACTAAAACAGGCCATACTTTCAGGGAAGAGGTGAAGTACTGCAGTCCTGATTTATTTCTGACTTCACAAGTGACTTTCTGTCATTGAAATTTCTCCTTCTGCTTCCAGCACCGAGTGGATTTTCTTCAGCTGATGATTAACTCCCAGAATTCCGCAGAAATGGACAATCATAAAGGTAACCAAGGTGAGCTTCAGAGAGCTGGTGATGGGGAAGCTCAGAGGTAGAGGCTTGGTTCTGAAAATGTTCAGGAAGACTTTTAGGCAGATAAGAATTTCTGCCAAATTGAAGAAAGGCACATGTTCAGAGATAGAAGGTAGGCAGTGGCACTTTCTAGAAGTATGCAGAGATGACTTTGTTCAAAGCGTAAATGGCAACCATAAACAAGTATTTTATGTCCAGAAATCAGTCAGTGGTCTGTACATCAGAACCTCTGGGGAGCTTATTTCCAATGTCCATTCTCCGGCCTCATCTGCCCCACTGAATCAGACTCTCTGCCTGGAAGTTTGCTTTAAGGCTCCATCACATCAGGAGGCACATTGCCCCAGTGTGGGTGACCTTAACTTGGAACACTTGGTTGAAATTGTGTTCACTAGCTTATCTACTGGAAACTTTTATTTTTCCTTTGTAACTAATAAGTAAGTTGTGTGGAAGCCTTTGAGACTAAGGAAATATTCTATTTTCTCTTCAAACTTTCCCCCGCTAGTTTTATCATCCATGAATGTTTTTGACTGAAATCATTATTACTGTGATGGTTGCAAAATAATGACTTCCTAATTCCATCATTTCTTTTACATTTATGAGTTGATAGTCCATTGTAAGGGAGAGCTCTTCATTCTCCCTTGTTTGTTTGTTTGTTTGTTTATATCAGTATGATCGCATATATTACCAATTACTCTTTTCCATTATTCTTTCGTTGATGGTCAATTCTCTCAGCTTTGTCCACTGAAGCCCTTTCAAATAGGCTTCAGGGTCCTTTTTTGCTTTCTTTTGAATTTTTCAATAGACTTTATTTTTTAGAGCAGTTTAAAGTTGACAGCAAAATTGCAGGGAAGTGACAGAGATTTCCCATGTACCCCTGACTCCACCTATACTCAGCCTCCCTGACTATCAAAGTCCCTCATAAGTATGGATCATTTGTTATAATCAGAGAACGTACATTGACACATGACTATCACCCAAAGGCCATAGTTTACATTAGGGTTCACGTTTGGTGTTGCACATCCTATGGGTTGTACATTCTATGTATAATGACATATGGCCACCATTATAGTATACAGAATATCCTGTATCCTTTTCACCCATCATTTTTGAACACTTCTTTGCTTTTTCACGTGAACCATTCCAGGTTTCTCTATATGTCCCCTGATCAGCTCTAGAATCAGCCATTTCTAGAGCTCACCAGGAGCTCTGGTGAGATATGGTGTTTAGTGTCAAAATCTGGGATTTGGAAATCCTCATTACTACTAAGGTTTCTTTGTGTCTAAACCCTTTCAGTGGACAAAGCTAAGGACATCAAATATATTTAAATAGCTCTGATAAACATAAACATATTCTCTCTCTCAAAACAAGAAAAATCCATGTATTACAGCTTATTTCCACGGTGTCAATACTCCCATGATGGTTAATTTCAAACTACCAATGGTTTGACACCATCTCACAAAATTTGTGAATATTTAATAGTTGATTATAGAGAGTAGGTATGAGATTACTCTAGTACACCGGTATAAATATGTCTATAGCTATACCTTTCTCTCTACCACTCTCTCTCCCTCCCTCTCTTTCTTTTCTTTCTTTCTTTCTTTCTGCCTTCCTTCCTTCCTTCCTTCCTTCCTTCCTTCCTTCCTTCCTTCCTTCCTTCCTTCCTTTCTTCCTTTCTTTCTCTTTCGTCTATTTATCTGTCTGTCTATCTACTTGCCTGTCTATCATCTATCAATCAATCAGTCTATCTATCTATCTATCTATCTATCTATCTATCTATCTATCTATCTATCTATCTATCTATGTATCTACATGGTCCAATACAACCTTCTGTGATGAAGGAAATATTCTATGTGCACATTGTTTAATACAATAACTACTAGACACATGTGTCTGTTGAGCACTTGACATGTGACCAACTGATAACTGAATCTTAAATTGTATTAATTTTAATTAATTAAAATTTAAACAGCCACATATGGCTAGTTGTTACCATATTGGACAGCACAGCTCTGAACTTTGAATATCATGGGCTGTATTCTAACTGGGGGAAAGAGTTTGATAGTTGAATTTACCCCCAACAGCATCATAGAAATCATCATTGGAAAATCAGAACTCTGTAGACATTTCTTACACTCATTTTGTATTGTTTTTACTCACAAATTACATGGTTAGAGTGGGTCCCATGTTTATTTCAGTGCTCTAAGTAGCTACAGGTCCTAATCCAGTCCCAGTCAAATCAATCAGAGCCTGACCATGCTTAGTTTCTCTCAGGAGAAAATTTAAAAAAAGGCCAATTTGATCATAAGAGCTGTTTGCTGAGTATACATTAGAGGAAAGAGAGAGTGCGTATGCTGAGAAAGATGACATTCAGGCCATAATTGAATAAGCATTGCTGATTCCACTTGCTGGTGCCGATTTTTCTATATTTCATAGTGGTTAATGTCCTTCTATTGATACATTCATTCTTCAGCTATTTTAATGCTACTGACTAGAACAGAGTAGTGCACCCCTCTTCTAGCTTTGTGTCTATCTCTGTAATTTCCGTACACATCTGAGATCATCCATGTTGAAGACATTTGCCCAGGTCTTCTATTACCTGATGCATCTTAAAGGTATAATGCATGCATCTCGAGCTCAGCGGTGCACACAAATCAACACATCTCTTAACAGTTCTACTGTTAAGTTGAATAGTTCTACTGTGGAGTTTGGGATTTTGTATTTCTAATAACCTCCCAGATAGTACATCAGAACTGATAGTGCTGGTGCATGGACGATGCTTTGAGCAACAAGTATCTGTAGCCCAACTGTTCTCTTAAATTTCTGTAAAATGTTTAAATAAAAGATCCTTCAATTTTCCCCTACATGAGCTTTAGTACTGTAAACTCTCTCAAAGTTTTTCAAGTGTATTTTAGCCAGAATAATTTAAATGTTTCCAGAGGGAGAATGCTACCCCATATTACTTGTAGCTAAATTACTTTTAGGATTTTCTGAAGAACATACTGATCACACTGTGTGTGTTACACAAAAATGTTATCTCTGAAATTACACATCTGTGTTAGTGGTGGCCAACAATAATATAGACATTGGGGAAAGCTAGATTAAGATACTTTTTGCATTTTTCTGGCTCTAAGATACACATCAGTGTGCAAACCACTCCCAGTTTGATTCTGAATTGTTTTTCCAATTTTTCCCCTAGAGCTTTGGGAGTTTCATTTAGATTTTCTGTCATCAAACTGTGATAATGTACATTGACCTTCTTTATATAAATGTCTTTCCTCTCCTTTTAGGTTTGTCTGATCTGGAGCTCGTGGCCCAATCTATTATCTTTATTTTTGCTGGCTATGAGACCACTAGCACTACTCTTTCCTTCCTTATGTATTTGTTGGCCACTCACCCTGAAGTGCAGCAGAAACTGCAGGAGGAGATTGATACAACTTTCCCCAATAAGGTGAGTAGTTGATGCCTGGAAAGGGAGGGAGAAAGTGAAGCCTTAGCAAGAATGCCTCCTAAACAGTTCCTAGAATTTTGAAGGACATAAGCATCAATTCTTTCATCTGCGCTTTTTAGGAAGGGTATAAAGAAACCAAAGAAAATGGAAAAACTTAGGTAATAATGTATGCTTTTCACGTATATATAAGAAATTTGAAAAAAGTGCTTGTCATGGCATATCAGTTATCTGTTACCATAATAATGCCAAGTAAAAATCAACAAACCTCAGTGAATATTAACAATAAGCATTTATTGCTCAAGTCTCTGGATAGTTATCTATGTTGATACTAGTTGGACGTGCTTTCATGTGCCTCTTGGCTGATCTTGACTGCCTTTGATAAGCTGGCTTGGCTGATTCAGACCCTGATGGTCTCAATACTTCTCCCATACTCCAGAAAACTAGCCTGGGTGTGTTCTTCTTAATAATGGCAGAGGGCAGGAGCAAGAAACTCAATTATATAGGTACCTTTCAGAATCTGCCTGCATCACATGTAGCCAACATTCCTTTGGTTCAAAGCAAACCACATGGCCAAGCCCAGCATCATAAGGGAAGGCTTCACAGAGTTAAGGACATGTGCAGCAAAGGACATGGAAACAGGAAGGGGTGGAGAATTGGCACCAGTAGTGCTGGATAAACTTTGCAGATAAAGAGCAGCTGGTATGGGGCCAGCCCGGTGGCACAGGCAGTTGGAGCTCCATGCTCCTAACTCCGAAGGCTGTTGGTTCGATTCCCACATGGGCCAGTGGGCTCTCAACCACAAGGTTGCCAGTTCAATTCCTCGAGTCCCGCAAGGGATGGTGGGCAGCGCCCCCTGCAACTAAGATTGAACACGGCACCTTGAGCTGAGCGGCCGCTGAGCTCCCAGATGGCTCAGTTGGTTGGAGCGTGTCCTCTCAACCACAAGGTTGCTGGTGGGCTGCGCCCCCTGCAACTAGCAAAGGCAACTGGACCTGGAGCTGAGCTGCACCCTCCACAACTAAGACTGAAAGGAGAGCAACTTGAAGCTGAATGGTACCCTCCACAACTAAGATTGAAAGGACAACAACTTGACTTGGAAAAAAAAAGTCCTGGAAATACACACTGTTCCCCAATAAAGTCCTGTTCCCCTTCCCTAATAAAATATATATATATATATATATATATATATATATATATATATATATATATATATTTTTTTTTTTTTTTTTTTTTTTTTTTTTTTTAAAGAGCAGCTGGTATACAGGAAAGAGCATAGAGTAGGAAATAGGAGACATGATTTGAGTCCGGACTGTGGTTTTGGACAAGTCCAAAAACCTTTCTAATTTATAGGTCCTTCAAATATAGGAAAAGATTTTAGGGCCTATTTAAATGACAGATTATCTGTCTTCTCTGGGAAAGCCTATCTTGGGATTCTTTTGATTGCAGGAAGATGGAAAGGTCACTAAAGCATTGTGACTACCTAAAACATTGTGTTCTGCCCTTTTTATAGTAGTAATTGCAAAGAAATAACAACACTAAAGCTAACATTTGTTTCTTACTATATATGTGTATTCTAAATGCCTTCTATTTACAAATGAATTTAATCTTCAAATATTCTGTATTAGTCAGGATAGGCTAGGCTATATCTCAGTAACAGATTGGCCCTCAAATCTGAGTGGCTTTATATAGCAAAAGTTTACTTCTTACTCATATTTGCATGTCCAACGTGGCTTTTTAATGGAGGATGGGAGTGGGACTCTCTGCTCCATATTGTTACCTGGAAATATAGGCAAAAGAGGCTCTACTTTATGGTAGCTGCACTGTCTGGAACACGATGCCTTCATGTGGGCTGGGGAATAAAAACCTAGAGCGTTGCTCATTGGAGTTTCAAATGTTTTGGTCTCCAACTGACATATACCACTTCGGCTCAAAGCCCGTTCACAAGTTGGTTTCCCTAACTTCAAGTGTCCTTGGAGATATGGGAGACTACAAGGATATTGGGTGAGCAGTGAGTGTCTCTGCCACACAAGCCTATGAAGAGTCAGCTCTAACTATCTCCATGTAACATGTCAGAAAACTGAGCTATGGAGAGATGAAGTCGTTTTCATCCGCTAGTCACACAGCTAGAGGTTAAGACCAGTTTATGAACCAGGGTGTCTAACTCCTGAGTCCAACTCTTATCCTCTACAATATTGCCTCTTCAGTGTGACACCAAGTGATAACCACCTATTGCCCACAGAGTTTTCAGATCTCTGCTGAAACTGGAATGCTTTGTGGTGTGAAGAGACTGGCCTCTGGGGCTGGAGAGGCTTGTTTGAGGTCTTCCCAGCTTGCAGTCAAGCCCTGAAGTGACAATTAGGAGATTGTTCCAGTGAGACAGCATGGGGCTAGGAGTCCATCTCTTTATAACTTTCCCTAGAATGAAATTGTGGACCTTGAAAGAATCCAACCAAACCCTCCTATTGACATATTTGGTTCGGAAAGGAGCTAGTTTTTCTCCAAATTATTTACAAAGCCTCTACATAATATAGTGTGCTTCATATATATATATGGCTCTGCTTGCTAAATTTATACACATATATACAAATACATGCATATATATGTTTAAATTTACATATATACATATTTATACACATATATGTTTTATACATATATATTTATACATATATATATATTTATAAACTTAGCAAGCAGGGCTTTTTAAAAATTGCTGTTACACAGGGAATTTGGTCTTTTACACATTCTCTTTCCTTGGTACAGATGTGAAGCCTCTCCTTTGAAAGGAAACAGTGACTTTGGCTCATTTCATCTAAGATTAAGGGCCATAGTTTATTAGTTACATTTCTTCACCTGTGAAGGAAAATCGCTGCATGGTCATGTGAGGGATTTCAGGTCCTGTTTAGGGAATTGTCCCAAAAGTCTCCCATAGTCATAATTACTCCACACACCTCAGTGGGCCATTGAGCAGGTCAAAGCACATGACAGATGTTAAAATGCCTGTGAATACTAAGGTCCTTTACCAAAAAGAAGTTGTTCTTTGAAGCTCCTAAGAGTTCAGGAGTACTGCATAGGCTGAGTTCAAAGTTGATCCCAAATCTCAATTGATCAAAATCTGTTTCTTTCTTCCCAGGCACCTCCCACCTATGACGCCCTGGTGCAGATGGAGTATCTTGACATGGTGTTGAATGAAACGCTCAGATTATTCCCAGTTGCTGGAAGAATTGAGAGGGTCTGTAAGAAGGATGTAGAAATCAAGGGGGTGCTCATTCCCAAAGGGACAGTGGTGATGGTGCCAAGCATTGTTCTGCAACGAGACTCAACATTCTGGCCAGAGCCTGAGGAATTCCATCCTGAAAGGTACTGGGCTCCATGGAGAGAGAACCCACCCTGACGCAGGCTGGTTGGACCATGTTCTGATGTCTGTTAGTAAGGTGACAATGTGTGCTTGTACAGTAATTGATTTCTACTTCTTTTTATTTTAACAAGTTTGTTTACTTGTTATAAGAGTGATTATGTTTACTCACAAAGTTTTACAAATTCCAGAGTAGAAAAGGAAAATTGTGTTTTTCTACAGTCCCACCACCCTAAGATAGGCCTCATTAAGAATGTGGTGTATATCATATTGGCATTTTTCTATGCATATATTTTTTAAGTTAAAATGGTCATACATTTTATTTTATTTTGAACTTGTTACATTATTTAACAGTAAAGTACAAACAACGTCCTATTATATATACAATCATATATAGGTATATATGAACCATCATATACATATTTTTGTGTGTGTGATTATATGCATAGGCCATAATTTACTTAACCACCATCTGATTTTAGGAATATAAGCTTTTATTTTTTTCTTTAAGTTTTTCTGTGCTGGACTCTTTAGCTCTCTGAGTTTACCACAATTTTCCCACATTATACTTTTTTACACACTGGCCATCGTTCCTGTAGCGTTATTGTGAGAGTGCAGGCTGAGAACCTGACAGGTCCTCATCCCTGAAGGTTTAAGCTGCCTCATTGAGGGTGGAGGGGAACACAGGTCCCCCGGTACCTCTCTAGCTGCTGTCCTGTGGCAGCTCCCTCCTACTCTCAGCATTTGGTGACTCTTCCAAAGCGAAGTCATCTGTTTCTATACATCAAGACCCTCCTTTGGAGGGTGGAGGGAGTCTTTAGCAGGCTATTCTGGGAATTCAAAGCCAAGGGCGGGCTTTGGGCGCAGCTTGAATTCTGGAAAGAGGTGATATTTCCCATCTATTGTATTGGTGAGAAAAATTGGAATGAACTAATAGAGGCACTAGCTGGGACCTAGACTTTTGTCAGCTCGACTGTACCATCCCTAATGGCGGGGACCTTGTCTCATTTGCCATAATGTTCTCAGCTCCAGCGTAGAGCTGACTCGTGATACTTGTTGAAAGAAGAAGCTAGAGTTGACCAAGTGCTCCGTTTCCTGGACCAGGGCCACTCTGTGCTTCCTCAAAGCTCAGCACTTTCCCTCACTGTAGTTTCATGAACATGAAACCAGAGATCCTTACTGTACGTCTCTTTTTTATGAACTGTATTGGGCTAACTTTGGATAATAATACTATATAAATTTCAGGGGTACATCTTTATAATACATCTGTATACTTATTATGTGTGCTGTCTATCTGAAGGCTAGTCTCCTTCTGTCCTTCTGTATTTCACCCCCTGTACCCTTCTTCCCCCTACCTCCCACTCTCCTTCTCTTCTGGTAACTGACATTCTGTTATCTGTATCTTTTTGTTTGCCTTGTTGGTTGCTTTTTGTTTTGCATCCCACATATGAGTGATGTGCTGTTGTTGTCCTTTTCTGTCTCAGTCATTTCACTTAGCCGAATACACTCAAGATCCATCCATGTTGTCACAAATAGCAACATTTCATCTTTTTTATGGCTGAGTAGTATTTCATTGTGTGTGTGTGTGTGTGTGTGTGTGTGTGTGTGTGTGTATATATATATATATATATATATATATATATATATATATATATATATATATATATCACATCTTCTTTATCCAATCATCCGTCAAAGGATACTTGGGTTGTTTCAATGTCTTTGCTATTGTAAATAATGCTGCAATGAACATAGGGGTACACATATCTTTACAAATAAATATTTACAAATTATTCAGGTAGATACCCAGAAGAGAGATTGCTGGGTCATATGGTAACTCTATTCTTATTTTTTGAGGAACCTCCATATTGTTTTCCATAGTGGCTGCACAAGTTTAAATTCATACCAGCAGTGTATGAGGGTTCTCTTTTCTTCACATCTTCTCCAGTGTTTATTTTTTGTCCCATTTTGTTTGTGTGTATCCCTTCTATTTATTTATGTATTTTTGCTTTTAACTTTTTCTTTTAATTAAAGTTTATTGGGGTGACAATCGTTAGTAAAGGTTACATAGATTTCAGGTGTACAGTTCTGTATTACATCATCTATACATCACATTGTGTGTTCACCACCCAGAGTCAGATCCCCTTCCGTCACAATATATTTGATCCCGTTTACCCTCATCTACCACCCTCCTCCCCACTTACCCTCTGGTAACCACTAAACTATTGTCCATGTCTATGAGTTTTTGTTTCTTTGTTTGTTTGTATTGTTCCTTGTTGTTTTCAGTTTTATATCCCACATATCAGTGAAATCAAATGGTTTTTGACTTTTTCTGTCTGACTTATTTTGCTTAGTATAAGAATCTCAAAATGCATCCATGTTATCGCAAATGGCACTTTTTAATTTTTTTATGGTAGATTTGTCCTACTTATAGTAGCTTTCTAACAGGAGTGAGGTTAGCTTTGATTTGCATTTCTCTTATAGCTGCTGATGTGAGCATATTTTCATACATCGGTTGGCAATCTTGTAATTCTGTTTGATTCATTCAGTCATCATACAGACAATAAGTGCTTACCATGTGTGAGGAAGTGGTCCAGGCAGTGAGAAATCCAAATGTTAAAATAATGGCTATATAGAAAATTTTTGACATGTACACAAGTATATGTGTATTTGACATACACACGAGCATTTTCTATAGGCATAAGGGATGTGTCTGTAGAATACTATGGAATACTTAAATGTATCTATGTGTGCCCATCACCTGCCTTAGAGCCATCAGCCTATGTCCGCTGTCCCATCAACACACCACTATTGTCCTTCTCCTGATTCCCATATTATTTTAAGGCACATCGTCTGTAAATAGACAATGTTCTCCAAAATATAGAGACTCTTAAAACATACGTAACAACAATGCCATGATTACTTTCTCCAATATCAGAGTTTTTCCTCAATAAAATCAAATATTGAGGAATCAAATTTAAATAAAACATAGATCTAAACATCAAGAAATTTATAGCCCAGCCGAACAGACAGACAAGGAAATCAGGGATTAGAGTAGAATAGCATCATATGACCATGAAAATCATCTGATTTATGCTATTCTGTGGGAGGTAGGGGGACAGAAGCTGAGAGTCCAGGGGAGGGGGTGGGAAGGAAGTGAAGACAGAGGAAGAAAAAGGAAAGGAAGGGAAAGAAAAAATAACAGTTTAACTAACAGGAGACATTATTCCTGCTTCCTTCCTCTGTGAGCATGTGACCAACATGAGTTTGAGTGGAGGCAGGAACCCACTGTTCCTTCAGTCTCATTTCTTCCTTGCAGCTCCTCAGAGGGTGAACATCTCACACTAAATGTAATTTTAGTGTTTGAAGATAAATTTTCCTTTAAATAGCACTCATCTTGTGTCTTCAATGAGACCAAAAGCTCCTATAGCCTAAGGAGAATGGAAAGGACCTGTAGCTTACAATTCTCACTGCAAAATAATCACAGCAGCATCTCAATGACTAGCCCCCGGAAGCGTCCTGTGTACCTCTGGTTAAGGAGTCTGAGCGAGAACCCCAAACATGTGAGGGTTGTGGTGTTATATTTCATTAACTTGTTTCCATCTACTGTTGTGGAACCAGGTTCAGTAAGGAGAACAAGGACAGCATAAATCCTTACATATACCTGCCCTTTGGATCTGGACCCCGAAACTGCATCGGCATGAGGTTCGCTCTCATGAACATGAAACTTGCTGTCGTCAGAGTCCTGCAGAATTTCTCCTTCAAACCTTGCAAAGAAACACAGGTCAGACAGTTAACTTTCTGCGTGCATAGTGCTGTATTGGGAGAGTTTTCTTGCTGGGGGATATATATGCATATATATTATGAATGTGCTCATTCACTGTTTGGTAACTTATTCTACGTGCCAGAGAATCTATTTGGAGTCATCTGTGCCCTTTAAGATGCTGTTAGCTCTGGAGTGCTAAGTCTGTGATTTTATATTAACCCAGCTGTAAAAGTCATCTGGAATCAACGCAATTAGCATGACATGAAGCTGTGCAGTCCTGTGAGCAAAGTTTTAAATTTGGTTTCAAGTCCATTGGAAGGGAGGGGGAGTGTTGTGTGCAGTCATGAAGTGCAATGAGAATAACCACGTCGTGACTTTTGAACAATGCTCTTCTCCGCCTGAACTTACAGATGCTCTTACAGCAGTGGTTCTCAACTACTGGCTGTGCACCAAAATCAGAGGGGAGTTTAAAAATTCCTGATGCCTAGGTCATCTCAGAATCTAAAATCATCCATCCTGTGTGACTTGAAGAGTGCCCCCTTTGATTCTCATGTGCAGCCAAGGTTGAGAATCACTGATTAAAGCATTTCTGCCAGATGTGAAGGATTCCCACAGTCTAAGGCCATCCTGGCTACTTGACCCCACCTCCTGGGAGCCCCCTGCATTCAAGCTTGGCTCCTTTTATATCTGAATAAGATCTCTGTGATGTTCTCTCTCTCCTCGCTATTCTGTTCTCATCTTTCAAGTCCTAGTTCAAATTCCCAAGTCCCTCCAGGAGCCGTCCCCATCTAGTCCAAAGCCCGTTCTCTCCTCTGCTCTATTACTACTCACTGCAGGCTGGTCTCATTGGTTGTATCACCTCACCTAATACTTTGTCATTAAATCATCCAGTCTGGTGCTCCATTTCTTTGTAACTAAGAAAGGTACAAAGCTCCTCATTTTGTGCCTTTCATAAATTCCTTGGCACTCATGCAGCAAATGATTAA
The DNA here is from genome assembly GCF_057876585.1 of Rhinolophus sinicus. Lineage (NCBI taxonomy): Eukaryota > Metazoa > Chordata > Mammalia > Chiroptera > Rhinolophidae > Rhinolophus > Rhinolophus sinicus. The sequence continues at coordinate 89,944,193 of NC_142503.1, forward strand.
GTAATGATTTGCAGTTGATCAGAGCTCTCGGAGATAAATTTTAAGCATCTTAATTTGAAAATTTTAACAAATAACATTTGTGATGTCCATTCTGTATGAGTGTTACAGTTTATAGAGGAAATATATACATGTGATTTTAAATTGTATAATAGAAAGGTTTTACACTAATAGAGAGATCTGGAATCTCTCCTCTGAAGAACAGAGAACTGTTGCCACTGGTTCATATCAAGCAAGGCATAATAAGGCTTATTTCTCGGCCTCGTGCGTTTAACATTCATCCACTCCCCTTACGGAGGCTTTCTCAGGGAAGAGGAGAGGGTAGAGATGGTTCTCATCTTATTTGCGGCTTTGGGCAGCTGAGTAGCCATCCTGTAAATGTGTGCAAGCAGGGGACTGAGCCCTGAGAGGAAGTGGGCCTCTGGCACACCTGGGTGGGGAGACGCTCCTGCAAACTCCCAGTCATCCACGGCTGGTGCTTCTCAACCTGCATGACAATTTGCTTGCCCTTCTCTCAACTGAGATCAGAAGGTTATTGTGTTGGTGGCTCTCCCAACACTGAAGGAGCAACTGGGTGAGAATGGAACTAAAAGTATTAGTCAAAACACTACATAGGCCTTCAGAAGTTCACCATTTACACTGCCCCTGAGAACCAGGACATGTTACAATGCAGGCGTAATGCTTCACAGAGAACTCTTCCCATCATGAAACTGGAAGAGTTCCACTGGGAGAGGTGACTGGACTCTAGAAGTCAAGGATGGTCCACACTATTAAAATGCATAATACATATTCAAAATTACCTTGCAATTTTCAATATGCACAAAATTAACTTTATATGGCTTTTTAAAAGTTTGCCATAATGCCTAAGAATCTGGTTTAAATTTAAAAAATTCATCTTTTTTATTTAAAATTTAAACCAAACACAAACCAACATGGTTTTGTCTCTGGCCTGGTATATAATAGGCACTGTGTAGATATTTTGTTGAATGAATGGATAGATGCATATTTTCACTATCCAGTCTTGACACAGCTTATTGAATAAGTATTAGGAATCAAGGTGTATGGTGCTAAAAGTAGTTTTTATAAATTTGTAAGTCATTATTGTTCTTAATGTATCTTGTCGACTTTGCTTCTGTCATTGACAATGCTTCATTAATCGATTCTCATGTGCTGTTTAACCTTTGCAGATCCCTCTGGAACTGCAAGCTCAAGGACTTATTCAACCACAAAAACCAATTGTTCTAAAGGCTGAGTTGAGAGATGGGACCGTAAGTGGAACCTGACTTTCCCTAAGGACTTCCGCTTTGTTCTTCAAGGGAGCTGTATCCCATGACACCACAGACCTCAATTTACTTTGTGAATAAAACCCAGAAATGAAGATGAGCTTAACCTACTGCACTTGATGGATAACTAGGGAGTCTGTACCTTCATTTAGCTTTCTCAGTAGCTACACAGAGTATTCTATACTGTGTAATATAAAAGATGTGACTAAATAAGTACCATATATGCAGACCCAGTTTATTTGGTTCTCATAGTACTATCTCCATTCACCTCCACTTAGGACCATTTACTCTTCCTGACCACTGATCAAGAATACAAATTTCTGTATTACATCATCTATAATTGTACACCTGAAATCTATGTAATTTTACTAACAATTGTCACCCCAATAAATTAAAAAAAAGAAATTTAAAAAAATTTCAAAAAGAAAGAATACAAATTTCTCAACAATGTTACCACAAACTTTAATAAAAACAAGAATTATTGTGATAACTGCAGTAGTGACATTTATATCCCATGTTTTATTTCGAATATTTTATATTGTATGTTATACAAGCAAGTCAAGAAACATCTCTCTACAATAGTATTATCTGCTGCCTTCATGCACAGTAGGGGGAATTGAATCAGTGAGAGCCAGTGACTAAATGTTTTTGACCCTCACAATCACTGGCTGGGTGGGGCCTTTTTCAGAACTCCAGTTTGATATATTAATATAGGTAAGAGTTAATCCCCTGTGTCTTGGCCCTTGTTTCAAAAATATATTCATAGTTTAATTCTACATTTATGGAGCACATATTTTTTTATCCTCAGCTGAGTCACTTTTGATTTAATGTTTCGTCTCATCTCCCTTGATGTTTCCGGAAGGCAAGAAACATGTTTTTATTTATTTCTTTGTATGTCATCCTCAACTGTCAACTATCTTAACACAATGAACATGAAATAAAAGATGGTCGACTGGTCAATTGATTGGGCAGAAAAGCTGCAAGCATTCATCAGTTTCAATTGGCATCAGAAGCTGCACAGGTTCTTAATTTTCTTTCTCTGTCCCTTCCCTCCCATTTATGTCCCTTCCCTTTCCTTCTCCCCTATATTCTACCTGTCTTGCCTCGCCTTGCTTTGCCTTTCCTACCCTACCCCTTCCTTTCCCTTCCTGGATAATTCAGACCTAAAGCAAATCGCTGGGACAGCATTGTGGGTAAACATACACTGGTAGCGGGGAGACAGGGGCAGAGAAGGGTGTCACAGTGACTCCAAGTCAGAGACCAAGAAGGGTGGGAGGGTGTCCACATGGGGGAGCAGACTGACATGTGCCTGGGAACCCATGCAGAGCGCGTCATGGTGAGAGTGGTGAGAGCTTAATAGGGTTTGGAGAATCTAAGTAGAGCAAGGTGGGCACCCGTGTGTGTCAAGTGATGGTGCGGGGTTTGTCTATATTAAGGGGAAGTTGATCAAATAAGTAAATGTATAATAATGGATAATGGCAGCCAAGTTTCACACTGTTGGAGAAGGGAGTCACTCATTCAGAAAGGGAGAAACTAGAATGAATCCTGTGGATTCAGCGATGGGACCAAAATGCATGCATTGTGTAAATTCATGCTTTTGATGATAGCTTGTATGTGTGTGTGTGTGTGTGTGTGTGTGTGTGTGTACACACATGTGAAGGAATACGGTTCAGCAGTTGTCCTGATGGGAGGGCAAAGATTACAGCTGCTGGTAGGGTGTGGTGGTTGAGGTGGAAGGCTCTCCCTGAATTCATAAAGCAGCTCTGCCACTTGGAGGCTGGGTAACCTAGTTACTTAAGCTTGGGGCACCTCACATTCCTCATCTGTGAAGCAGGGGTGATCATAGCACCCTCCTAGTGGGCTAATTGCGAGGATTATGGAAGTTAATGCAGATGAGACTGAGAATGATTCCAGGCATGTTGTGAGTCAACTGCAGCACTGGCCGTTGGTGTTATGATTCATACTCCCAGAACAGTGCTCTTCTGAGCTGCTGATGTCATGGAAGAGCCCAATTTGTCACAAATCAATTTGCGGGACAGCCAATTTGCTGAATGACTCAGTCACTGGGTTCCTGAGATCCTCTCTGAGGTTTCAGTTCTTTCCCAAACTGGGCTCTGCAACTCTGCTCTAAGGTGTGAATGTGGGGACAGAGCCAGGAGTGCAGTTTCCAGGCTCTCGGCCTCACATGGAAAGGTGCTGGCTCGGGTAGTAGATGGCTATCAGCTATGACTGGTTGGCCATCAGCTGTAACCAGTTAGCCAATTAGCCACTGATATAACTGCCGTGACTGCATTGGTTTGTTGGTTCATTGGCAGGCAGAGAAGCTGACGGTGGATTGTGGATCGTGTGGATCCTACTGCCTGTGTGTGTCTTGCTTAGCCGCCAGCGAAAATATAGTGGTATGACTCCCCTATCTATGGCTCCGTGGGTGTTCCTTTTTGGCCTCACTATATCCTGAGTTCTTATGTGGGGAGCGGGAGATGAGACCCCGTGTCATGCAGGGTCTCTGCTCCCGCTCCCTGCACAAGAACACAGGTGTCATGTGGGGTGGCCAGCGGGGTCTCTGCTCCCGCTCCCCACATAAGAACGCAGGATATGGTGAGGCCAAAAAGGAACACCCACGGAGCCGTAGGTAGGGGAGTCATACCACTATACTCTCGCTGGCGGCTGGGTTGGAGAAACAGGAAACAGGAGCCACACAATTCTCAACCCTCACTGCACCACTTGCTAGCTCAGCCACCATCTTCTTGCGAGCCCCCATTTGCTGCTAGCATAGCCACGGCAGTTATATTAGTGGCCAATGGCTCACTGGTTACAGCTGACGGCCAACTAGCTACAGCTGATGGCCATCAAATCAGAGTTGATGGCCATTTACTACCTGAGTCAGCACCTTTCTATGTGAGGCCGAGAGCCTGGAAACTGCTTTCTGGGGCTGTGTCCCCACACCCCGCATGACATCCCGTGTGAAAGTGAATAAGTGGGTTTTCCTGCAAACATACTGTACTGTTTTTTTCTATACTTATGTCCTACCCTGGCATCCGCCCCATGCCCTGCGTTGTACCTTTCTTTGGCCCACCCTGCTGCCCCCATTCAATGGGCACATTGGTGCGTTCGTGGGCTTTCCTTTAAACATACTTCATTGTTTTCTCTATTTTTGTGGATTTATGTTTTGGTGTTTGGCAGAAAATTGGCAGTAATGGAATATCATAGGTCTTAATGTCTTATGGATTTGTCTTATGTCTTAATGTCTTCTGAATTGACTTATCTTGAATTGACTTCAGGTGAAGTGCTAGAAGCGGGCACTGGGCTTAAAGCCAACTGCTCCAGGTGTCGATGGTCCTATGGCCCTGGCCACATTTGCTCAGAGCTTGGCCCTGCCTATTCCAGTAAATTGCAAGTGGCTTCCATTATTGTGTCCCATGACCCTTCATGTTATGCCATAAGAACTGGTCCTAACGATCAATCAATTGGTCTATTTACAGAGTGATGTGACCTATGCATAATCCATCTTATTAAATTTGAAGGTGGTTGTGCAAAATGGAGGTGATTCCTTCATTCATGTATTCATTCAAAATCACCATACCAACTATACCATTTTTAGGCCTCAGGACTATAGAAGGGAATACATTGTGGATCTCAAAATTTAATTGGAGAGACAGAAATATAATTGTTGTATAATCATTGAGTCCCCAGGCACCCTTGAGAGAAGGAGAATGGATCTGTATTAGTTTGCTGGAGTTGCCATAGCAAAGTACAATAGACTGGGTGACTTAAGCAGAAGAAATTTATTCTCTCACAACTCTGGAGGCTGCAAGTCCAAGATCAAAGTGTCAGCAGAGTTGGTTCCTCTCAGTTGGCTTCAGGAAGGCCATCTTTTCCTGTTCTTCACATGGTCTTCCCTCTGGCCTGTCTGTGTCTGAATCTCCTTTTCTTATAAGGATACCAATCATTGTAAATTGGGGCCCACCCTATGGTCTGATTTAAACTTAATTAACAATTTAAAAGCCCAATCTCCAACTACAGTCCATTCTGAGGTGCTGGAGGTTAGGAACACAACATGAATTGGTGGTAGGGGGGCATAATTCAATCTATAACAGGATTTGAGGAGAGCCCATGGGTCTGCACGTAGCTGACACAGGAGGGCTAAGGGCTCCCACACAGCACTGAACATGTACTCTCACCAAGTCTGGGTGGAGGCTGGGGGCAGGGCCTGGATGCCAGTGAGAAGTGCCCAGGGGAGACTCTCAGGTCTAATAGAGCCACGAATGCAGCAGCAGACCCTCTAGGAGCCTCTGCAGAAGACGGCAGGGAGCAGACGTGGCCTACCAGGCCCCAGGGGAGGGTGAAGGTCTGAGGCTCACTTTCCCATTACATAGTTCATACCCCTCAATATCCTGACCTCATCCTGGAAGGAACAAGAAAAGGAGGGGCTCAGAAAGTCCAACTCAGAGAAGCTCCTTAGGCAAATGTCATGCGGGAGACCCTGCTCGCTACGCCATTTATCGTGCAGGGCGTCCGGTGGGGTCTCTGCTCCCGCTCCCCATACAAGAACGCAGGATATGGTGAGGCCAAAAAGGAACACCCACAGAGCCATAGGTAGGGGAGTCATACCACTATATTCTCTCTGGCGGCACTATACTCTCACTGGAGGCTGGATCCACACTGTCCGCAAACTGCCATCCACGCTTGCCAGCCCAGCCGCCATCTTCTTGCTAGCCCCCATTCTTTCTCTCTCTCTTCTCCTTCTCTGCTAGCGTAGCCACAGCAGTTATATTGTGGCCAATGGCTCACTGGTTACAGCTGACGGCCAACTAGCCACAGCTGATGGCCATGCAATCACAGTTGGCCATTTACTACCTGAGCCAGCACCTGTCTATGTGAGGCCGAGAGCCTGGAAACTACTTTCTGAGGCTCTGCCCCCACAGCAAACAAGACCGCAAAGTTGTTTTATGGTAACCAAAAAATTCTCCCTTCCCAATCCTGCCTCAGGTACGGTCCCATGGGGATGATGATCTCATTTATGAAAAGTTAAAAGGCTGCGTTTTCTTTGAGCACCTGTGTGCATTTTCAAAAGTGCTATATCTCTCATTTCTACAGTTGGTACAATAACACAGATGATTCACAGACAAAGATGAAATGAAAGAATCAGACAGAAGTCATCTCAGAGATCAAGCCAAAGCTTAAGTTTTACAGATTTCTCACTTATTCCTCCTAACAGCCCTCAGAGGAGACTGAGGCACAGAGAGATGAATGACTTGCCCAAGGTGAGAGCTGGGAAAGGCAGAGCCTTCCAGACCTGTGGCCTTAACCATATGTGGTGCTGTTGCCAAACAGCCTCCTGAGTCTCACTGCTGGGATAAACCCCAGGAGATCCCAAAGTTAGAGTCATGAATAGATCAATTCACTATGGTGGGAGGTCTGCCTGGTGCTTTTGGAGCACAGAGAAGGGCACTTAGCCCCAGAGGAGGTTTGGAGAAGGTGACGTCGGATCTGACACTTTTAAAAATTCATTTAAAAAATAAAATTTATAGATGTACATGCTTTAATTTTTTAAGATTTTTATTAAACCATGGCTAACATACAGTATTATTTTATTTTCAGGTGTACACCATAGTTATTCAACATTTATATACCTAAAGAAATAATCACCATGATAAGTCCAAAACCATCTGCCACCATACCAAGCTATCACAATATTATTGATTATATTCCCTATGCTGCACATTACATCCCCATGACTTATTTGTTTTACACCTGGAGATTTGAATCTTTTATTCCCCTTCACCTTTCCCCCCTCTTTTTAAATTTTTCAGTTAGAGTTGACATTCAATGTTATTTTATATTAATTTCAGGTGTACAGCACAGTGGTTACACATTTATATAATTTAAGAAATGATCCCCCTGACTAGTCTAGTACTCAGCTGGCACTATACATAGTTATTACCATATTATTGACTATATTTCATGTGCTTCACTTTACATCACCATGATTGCTGAGTAATTACCAATTTATACTTTTTAATCCCTTCTGCTTTTCACCCTGTCCCCAACCCCACTCCCATTTGGCAAGCATCAATATGTTCTCATGTATCTATGAGTTTCTTTCTGTTTTGTTTGTTTATTTTGTTCTTTAGATTCCACATACTTATAAGGGAAATCACATTGCATCTGTCTTCGTCTTACGCTCCACTCAGCACAGTACCCTCCGGGTCGCTCCAAGCCACTGCAGATGGCAAGAACCCATTTTCTTTCAGGGCCAAGCAATATTCCATTGTATATAAGTTCCACCTCCTCTTTATCCATTATTCCATAGACAGGCACCCAAGTTGCCTCCACATCTTGGCCATTATAAGAAATGCTGCAATGAACATATAAATGCACATGTTCCCTCGTAATACCATTTGGGTTTCTTCAGATAAATACCCTGAAGTGGGATTACAGCATCCTTCCTTGTCTCTTGTTAGTCTTTGTTTTAAAGTGTATTTTTTCTCATATAAGTACTACTATCCCGGCTTTTTTTTTTTTCCATTTCCATTTTCATGAAATATGTTTTTCCATCTCTTTCATTTTTGTGTGTGTGTCTTTCAATCTGAAATGATTCTCTTGTAGGCAGAATATATAAGGGTTTTATTTTCTTATCTAGTCAGCCTTCCTATGTCTTTTGACTGGCGCATTTAATCTATTTACAATGAAACTGATTGTTGATACATATGTAGCTATTGCCATTTCATTATTCATAATAGTGATTTATTTTCCATCTTAAAGAAATCCCTATAACACTCCTTGTAATACTGGTTTGGTGGTGGTGAACTCCTTTTGTTTTTTCCTGTTTGGGAAGCTCTTTTTCTGTTCTTCAATTCTAAATGATAGCCTTACTGGGCGGAGTAATCTTGGTTGCAGGTCCTTGCATTCCATCACATTGAATATTTTATGCCAATCCCTTCAGCCTGCAAAGTTTCTGTTGAGAAATCAGCTGACAATCTTATGGGAGCTCCCTTATAAGTTACTAGTTGCTTTTCTCTTGCTGCTTTTAGGATTCTCTTTTTGTCTTTAACCTTTGCCGTTCTAATTATAACGTGTCTTGGTGTGGGCCTGTTTGAATTCATCTTGTTTCAAACTCTCTGCACTTCCTGGGCTTACATGTCTATTTTCTTCACCTGGTTAAAGTTTTCAGTCATTATTTCTTCAAATAGGTTCTCAATCCCTTGCTTTTTCTCTTCTCCTTATGGTGCCCCTATGATGCGAATTTTGGTATGCTGTATGTTGTCCCACAGGTGTCTTAAACTATTCTCATTTTTTTGAATTCTTTTTTTCTTTCTGCTGTTCTGATTGGGTGCTCTCTGCTACCTTCTATTCCAAATCACCATTTCGATCCTCTGCTTCATCTCTTTTGATGGTGATTCCTTCTAGTGCATTTTTCATTTCAGTTATTGTCTTCTTCACATCAGACTGGTTCTTATTTATGGTTTCCGTGTACTTTTTTATGCTTGCTAACTCTTTGTAGAAGTTTTCACTAAGTTCGTTGAGCTTCCTTAAGCCATTGTTTTGAAGTCTTTCTCTGATAATTTGCTTGCCTCCATTTGTTTAGTTCTGTTTCTGGAGTTTTCCCCTGTTATTTCATTTTGGATGTATTTCTTTGTTTCCTCATTTTTGCTGCCTCACTGTGTGTTTCTATTTATAGCAGGTGCCCTGTGTGTTTCTATGCTCTGTCTCCCAGTCTTGGCTGGGTGGCTTTATAACAGGTGCCCTGTTGGGCCCTGGCAGTCTCCCTGGTCACCTGCTCTGGGTGCTCCAGGAGTGTCCCTTGTGGGGGTTGTGTGTGCCCTCCTGTTATAGTAGAGCCTTCATTGCTACTGGCACATCAGTGGGTAGGATTGATCCCCAAACTGATTGGCTGTGGGGTTTGGCCACATCCACAGCTAACAAGCTGTTGTGCAGAGGCTTACTCCACTGAGTGGGATTCACCCCAATGGGTTCTTGTACCCGTTGACACTACCCTTTGTGTGTGCTGCTTGTGAGGTTAATTGGATGGTGCTCTGCTGTTATCTGAAGCCATCCTCCAGGTATGTTGGTGCTGGGGCCTTTTGGGAGAGGCTTTGGTGCAGGCTCAGGTCACCCACTGACTGTGACTGGTCTGGGGCTATCTGGTAGGAGCTACAAAGTGATCCATGGTTGTTCACTGCCTGTGGTGTATGGGAGAGGCCACACTGCAAACCAAGGATGTCTGCCAACAGTACCGGGCCTGGGGTAGCTCCACAAAATACCAGGACACCCCAAGGTTTGCTGCCACCTGTCAGCTCCCTTAAGGTTCAGCCACTGATAAAGTTTTGTGTGGTATGCACGTTGGGTGAAGCAGGGTTGCAGAGAGTCTCTAGAGTAGGAAGAGCTCTTGTCACCAGGTTAATGTAAATTCTGGTTGGTGCCAGTGCTGAGCCTGAAGCTACTCAGCAAAAGTCTCAGAGCACACCGAGGCCAGTTGTCATCTGCCTGATGGCTGTGGAATCCTATAGTTTTCCAAGAAAGAGTGCAATGCGGGAGGTGCTGCTCTTGGAGAAAATGCCTCTGGCGTTGGGGGACTTGGGTTGGGCAGGGTCCCAGCTGAGTCAGCAGGGTGGAGCCAGAGAGCTGCAGAGCACAGCAGACAAATCAGATTCTGATTTGGCCAGCAGCATAGGGGGAGAGCTCCACACAGGAAAGATGGTGGCCACCTGCTGGCTGCATGGATGCCGGACCCCACACAGGGTAAATGGCGGCTGTCCTCCAGCCATCCCACTGAGGCCACATACCACAAACTGCCCCTTGTATGCCTCCGACACTCCTCGAGTCACCGTCTGTGTGCTGGAGCCCAAAGTGAGTGCCTGCGAGTGAGTGAATCTGTGCACAGGCCCTTTAAGAGGACACCTGGGTTTCCCGTCTCAACCAGATAGTCAGAATCCCCACTGTTTTTCACAACCAGATATTGTGGTGGCTCCTCTTCGTGGCAGCAGTACTCTGGACTAGGGAGCCTGGTGTGGACCTGGGGTCTCTTGCTCCTCTGGGGGGAACCTCCGTGGCCAAGATATCCCTCCCGGTTCTCAACCACCAAACAGAGGTTTGGGGCCAGTCCGTTTCTCATCTTTGCCCCTCCTACCAGTCTCACCTTTGCTTCTTCTTTATGTCCTTAGTTATAAAATTTCTGCTCAGTCACATGTCAGATGGTTTTCCAGGTTGATTGTTCTAAAATTTTGTTGTAATTTTAATGTGTTCACAAGAAGGAAGCAGGCACAATATTTATCTACTTTGCCATCTTGGATCTCCTCTCTAGATGTACATGGTTTAAAGACTCAGACAGTCCTACAAGGTTTATAACAAAACTGTTGTCAACTTGCTCTACCTGATTCCTACTGTGGTGTTACCATCCAGAGTCCACTTTAACCACTTTTCAACCACTTTCTTCTAGTGTTTACTGCTGTGCCATTAAATGGCATGCTTATACTACAACTTCTTGATTACTATGGAAGATAAGTGTTCAGGTTCCTTCCATCCTCCTCTGCCTCACCCCACTTCCTACCTTCCCGAAACAAGGATGGGACTCTGATTTCTATTCAGTGTTTGCATCAATATAACTTAAGTGTCTATTATTCACAATTGAGCCACACACACTCTGTGCTTGACAACATTTATGTTCTTGACAACTTTTCATTTTCATTTTCCTTGACACCAATAGTACCTTTTTGTAATTTGATGAGTTTTCTCTGTCCTTATCATCCGTTTTCCAGCAGAACTGTAATTCCCCCCTCTGCCCCTTTAAGCCCTCTGGAGGCCCTCTCCTTGCTTTCCATCTGGACTGCTTACTCCTGATGGCTTCTGCACAGCCTTGCCCCCTTGCCTCTCAGCTGTGCTGAATGACCTGTTCCCAGATCCTGTGCCTGTCTCGCTCTCTCTCGGTTTTCACCATCCTTTTGATAGTGTGCCATCTTGTGACTTGCAGAGGAATGATGCATATGAGTAAATTTTTAAAATAACCTCCACATCTGAATACATCGAATGCATGTACCCTCATGGTTGGTTGATTATTTCGGCATAGAATTCTAGGCTGGCCAGAATTTTCCCTCTAAATTTGGAGACATAAAGTCTTGCTTCTAGTTTTGCTGTTGAGAAGTTTAATGCCTTTCTGAATTCTGAGCCTTTGTATGAGAACTGTTTCCTGCTCTTGCTACACTTTCTGCCAGGTTTGATATGTTCGTGTTGTCCCTGGTGTTCTGAAATTCCATTACAATGTGTCTTAGTGGATCTGCTTTCATCCATTATTTTAGGCCAGAGCTGTCCAATCAACCTTTCTGTGATGAGTCAAATGTTCTCTCTCTGTATTGTCCAATAAAGTGGTTGCCAGCCATATGAGCTATTGAGCACTGAGGAATTGCTTTTGTAATTTTTTTAAATTAAAATTTATTGGGGTGACGATGGTTAGTAAAGTTACATAGGTTCCAAGCGTACAATTCTGTAATACATCATCTATACATCACATTGTGTGTTCACCAACTAGAGTCAGTTCTCCTTCCATCACCATATATTTGACCCTGTTTACCTTCTTCTACCAGCGTCCGCCCTCATTACCCTCTGGTAATCACTAAACTGTTGTCTGTATCTATGAATTTTTGTTTCTTTGTTTGTCTCATTCCTTTGTGCTTTCAGTTTTATATCCCACATATAAGTGAAGTCATATGGTTCTTGACTTTTTTGGTCTGACTTATTTCACTTAGCATAATAATCTCAAGATCCACCCATGTTGTTGCAAATGTCACTATTTCATCTTTCCTTATGGCAGAATGGTATTCCATTGTGTATATATAACACATCTGTCTTATCCAATAATCTATCGAAGGACACTTTGGTTGTTTCCATGTCTTGGCCACCATAAATAAAGCTGCAATGAACATCAGAGCATATATATCTTTACGGATAAATGTTTTCAGAATTTTGGGGTAGATACCCAGGAGAGGATTGCTGGGTCATATGGTAATTCCATTCTTACTTTTTGAGAAACCTCCACACTGTCTTCCATAACGGCTGCACCAGTCTGCATTCCTACCAACAGTGTATGAGGGTCCCTTTTTCTCCACAGCCTCTCCAACACTTGTTACTATTTGTCTTGTTGATGATAGCCATTCTGACTGGGGTGAGGTGATATCTCATTGTGGCTTTTATTTGCATTTCTCTGATGATTAGTGATGTTGAGCATCTTTTAATATATCTATTGGCCATCTGTATGTCCTCCTTGGAGAAATCTCTATTCAGGCCCTTTGCCCATTTTTTAATTGGATTGTTTATTGTGGTTGTTGTTGATGTCGTTGTTGAGTTATATGAGTTCCTTGGATATTTTTTGGATATTAGCCCTTTATCAAAGGTGTTGTTTGCAAATATCTTCTTCCATTCTGTTGGTTGCCTCTTTAGTTTGTCGATGGGTTCTTTTGTTGTTCAGAAAACCACATAAATATGGATAGATACTTTTCAACAAAGGAGCCAAAAACATGCAATGGAGAAAAGACAGCCTCTTCAATAAATGATGCTGGGCGAACTGGAAAGCCACATGCAAAAGAATGAAACTAGATTGCTATCTGTCACCATGTACCAAAATTAACTCAAAATGGATCAAAGACCTAAACATATGATCTGAAACAAAAAACTGCATAGAAGAACACATAGGTACTAAACTTATGGACCTTGGTTCCAAGAGGATTTTATTAATTTGACCTCAAAGGCAAGAGAAATAAAAGCTAAAATGGGATTATATCAAAGCATTTATGATTTTATTTAATTTCAATTAATTTATATTTAAATATGACCATCAGTGGGACTACTGTATTGGACAGAGCAGCATATCATGTTTTCATTTGAAGACTCCTGTCTTTGATTCTGGTAAATTTTCTTGAATTCCTTCCTGTATTTCTTTTTCTATTTTCTTTTCTGATACCTTTATTTGACAGAAGATGGAACTCCTAGAATGCTTCTGTAGTTTTCTGATGTTTTCTCCTCCATTTTCCATCTCTTTTCTTCTCTTTTGAAGTGAATTGGTTAACTTTCCCCTTCTATCTTTCTGTGGAATGTTACATCTTCTATGATATATCTTATTTCCAGAGTTCCTTTTCACTCTGTTCTGATTTAATGTCAGTATATTGCTCAAGTCACTATGGCTGCTTTCCAAGCTCCATTCCTACTTCACACTGTTTGTTTTCCTTTAAGCTTCTATCCCTGTTTGTTTTTGTCTTTTCCTTAAATGCTGTCTGGTCCTTGCTGGTCTGCCTGTATTTGAGAGCGTGCATAATTTGTCACTGGTGGGCTTTGGAGTAGAGCCATCTGACTGGAGGACCCCTAAATCTCCATGTAGTAGCTCATTGGGACTGTTCAGCTTTCCCAGGAGGAATTCTCTGGTCTTCTGCCCAGGAAGCGGAAGGTGAGGGAAATCTCATGATTCCCCTAATTCTAGTCCAGTGCCCCCTTCTCCTCTCTGCCAGGGGTCCCCAAGTCCAGAGTGTGTCCAGTTCAACATGGGCAGAGTTGTGTCCACAGTCTTCTGCAGGGTAGGAAAGGTGGCCGTAACAAAGCACCACAAACTGGGAAACTGGTGGCTTAGTACAAAAGAAGTTGATTGTCTCACTGTCCTGGAGGCCAGAAGGGAGAGGTCAGGGTGCTGGCAGGGTTGATTCCTACTGGAGCCTCTGAAGGAGAATCTGTTCCATGCCTCTTCCTAGCTTCTGGTGGTTACCGGCAATCTTTGTGTCCCTTGGCTTCTGGTAGCATCACTTCAAGCTCTGCCTCCATCTTTACACTGCTGCCTTCCTTACGGGGGTTCTGGGTTTCTTCTTATAAGGACACCACTCACTGAATTGGGGCCCACACACTGCAGTATGACCACATCTTACCTTAACTAACTACATCTGCAAATATTCTGTTTCCCAATAGAGTCACATTCTGAGGTTGCTGGAGGACATGCATTTTGGGGGACCACTATTCAAGCCAGTACAGGAGGAAATCTGGAAATCTATTTATTATGCAGACGTTAAGCAATCATCCTGTTCTCATTCACACCTCCTGATGGTAGACATGCCTGTGCATTCAGTTCCTGAGTCTTTGTGGGCCTGGTGGCCTGGTTCTGTTTTGTCTGGTCTCCCCAGTGCTGCGGGCTCAGCTCCAGCTTTCTCTGTTCTGCACAGTGAGTGACCTTTCATGGCAAATATACAGTGGTCATGGGCGTAAATTCTGGGGCCAGAACACCTGGGTTCAAATCCTGGAGCTGTGGCTGTGTGACTTTGCACAAGTGAATTAACCTCTCTGTGCCACAGTTTGCTCATTTGTAAAAGGTGGTTGCTAATAAAAGTACCTACTGCATACAGTTATTCTGAGGTATAAGGGGAGTGTTTAGCAAGGTGTCCGGCAGGAAGAGCTGTGATGACTCTTGGCTACTTCTACTTCTAGGTTTCAAACATTTGGAGGCAGTTGTTTGCTCTGGTTGTCTTTGTCACTGTGGATATGCCTTTTAAGAAAGCACTTCAGTGTATTTTACGGGGCTTCTGGAAGCTTCAGAAGTAAATGCATGTGTTCAATCACCATGTTTAAGTTTCTGAGAGGAATCTTAAAGATGAGGAGGTGATTGAGAGAGAAGAGGCAAGCGGAGTAATATGAGCAAAACTGTGGAGATGTGAGCACCAGGGTGTGTGCAGGGACCTGTAACGACTCCAGGGTGACACAGCGTGAGGTCTGAGGACAGGCACTGGGAACACAGCAGGTGCAGTGAGTCACCTCTCACCTGGGCGTGGCACAGGCAGTGCCCAATGTGAGGGATCAATTCTGGGAGCGCCCTGACTGATGTGCAAAGGTCACCCTCCGACAAGAGATCAGCCAGGAGGCTGTGGTTATGGTCTAGGCCAGAGATGACGATGTCTGATTAAGGCAGGGGCTGGGGAAGGAGAAGGGGGGAAGTTTGAAAGATATTTAAACTCTTAGAAAGTGCTGCTAATAATGTCTCCCCGAATTTTTAGAATGATAATTTTCAAATACAGAAAATTTCAACAGAAAGATGGAAAAGAATATATATAGTAAACGCTCATGTACCCACCACTGAGATGCTACAATTAGCATTTCTTTATTTAGTTTATCACTTATCTATCCACGCCTCACTCCATTCATCAACCCATTTTATTTTTTGATGCATTTCATTGTAAGTTGCAGAATGAGAACACTGTGCCCCTGAACACAGCAGCATGAGTGTGATTACCTAGATGAACCTTGCTGTGTAAAAAAAATTAACCTACTGATCCTTTTATTTAAAATTTTAGTACTTTGTTCCTATTTTTGCATTACTATTGATTTTTAAAATATTGCATTAAAATGTAATTAATAATTATTACTGAAGAGGCATTTTTGCTCTCAAGTGGAATGCTTCACTGATTTGGCCTCGTCTCGGCCCTGTCTGGAAGTCCTCACCGATTTTTTTTTTTAAGACAGAGAATACTTTATTGAGACCCATCAGAGAAATGGACAGGCTGGGTCTGTAACAAGCGTCATGCTTTAAAGCGTAGGCCAGTAATTGTATATGAGAGTATACACTGCTCCCTACAAATTAGCTGATCAGACCACAGCTTTTTAATGTTTAAAACAGAATAAGCCTCCCTGTAAAAGCAGCAGCTTTGTGACATGTTAACTTTAGTATTTCTCTCCATCTTCCTTAACCCTTCTTCCATTTATTTTTATAGACACCTTGTGTTGGCAAAGACGGAATCAGCTCTCTCTATTCCTTATGTGGTTCCTTTGGGTTTTGCCTTTTCTCTGCCTACAAAATAAAGTATTCAACTTTGGGAATTGTTTAAAACAAGTTCTGCTGCACCTGAGGAGGGTGAGAGGGATTTCAACCCACGGGGGCTTTAAGATCACACAAGAGTGGGAAAAGGTGGGGTGTCGTGGGCCTGCTCCAGGCCCGGTGCTCACACAGTTGGACAGATAGTACCAGCCCTAATTAGAATCTAGGAAATTAAGTATCTAAACATTTATGAGCTCAGCAGCTCCTCACCCAGCAAGGGGTAAAAAGAGCCATTTATTTTATTTATCTTTAAAATTAAATTTATCAGGTAACAGTGGTTAATAACATTATATAATTTTATCTAATTATATAATACAAGATCATAACTGGACATCTGTGTACCCTGTGGCATGCTCTGCAACCCCAGTCTAGTTTCCTTCTGTTAGCATATACTGTCCTCCTTTGCTCACTTTTCCTGCCTCCCACTGTCTTTCCCCTGTGGTTACCATGGTTCACTTGTCTGTAGCTACCATTTTGTTTTTGTTTGTTTTATTATTTAATTACTTTTTGTTCTGTATTCCACATATGAGTGAAATCATATGATTTTTGTCGTTTTCCATCTGACTTGTTTCACTTAGCACAATACCCTCCAGATTCATCCATGTTGTCAAAAATGATAATATTTTATTTTTTTATGACTGAGTAGTAATCCATTGTATATATGTACCACAACTTCTTTATTCAATAATCTGTCAATGGGCACAGGTTGTTTCCATGTCTTGGCTTTTGTAAATAATGCTGAAGTCAGCGTAGGGGTACATATATCTTTAGGAATAAATATGTTTTCGTATTTTAGGGATAAATACCTAGAAAAGGAATTGCCGGATCATATCATAGTTTGATTCATAATCCTTTGAAAAACCACCATACTGTTTTTCACAGAGACTGTACTAATTTATACTCCTACCAACAGTGTGTGAGGATTTTCTTTTCTCCCCATCCTCTTCCACACTTGTTATTTTTTGTCTTTTTGATAATAGCAATTCTAATGGGTGTGAGGTGGTATCTCATCTTGGTTTTAATTTGCATTTCTCTGATGCTTAGTGATGTTGAACGTCTCTGCATATGTCTGTTGGCCATCTGTATGTCTTCCTTGGAAAAGTGTCTATTTAGATCCTCTGTCCATTATTTAAATCAGATTGTATGTTTGGTTTTTTGTTGTTGAGTTGTGTAAGTTCTTTACATATTTTGGATATTAGCTCCTTATCAGAGGTATCACTTGCAAATATCTTCTAACATTCAGTTTGTTGCCTTTTTGTTTTCTTAATGGGTTCTTTTGCTGTGCAGCAGCTTTTAGAGTGATGTAGTCCCATTCTTTATTTTTGCTTTTACTTCCCTTGTCTTTGGGATCAAGTTTACAAACACCCCTCTGAGACCGAGGTTTATAAGTTCGGTACCTATGTTTTCTGCTAGGACTTTTATGGTTTTGGGCCTTACATTTAAGTCTTTAATCCATTTTGAATTTATTCTTGTATATGATATAAGATAGTAGTATAGTTTCATTCTTTTACATGTGTCTGCCCAGTTATCCCAAGACCATTTATTAAACAGTCTGTTTTTACCCCATTGTATATTCTTGCCTCCTTTGTCATAGATTAAATGCATATATAGACATAGGTTTATTTCTGGACTCTTTTCTGTTCCATTAATCTATGTGTCTGTTTTCCTACCAGTACCATGCTTTTTAAAATTACTATGGACTTGTAATAAGTTTGATATAAGGTATTGTGATATCTCCAGCTTTGTTCTTTCTCAAGATTGCTTTGGCTTTCGGGGTCTTTTTAAAAAAAGATTGTTATTAAAATATAGCTAACATACAATATTACATTTGTTTCAGAAGTGCACCATAGTTATTCAACATTTATATACCTAAAGAAGTGATCACCATGATAATTCTAGAAACCGTCTGACATCATACCACACTATCACAATATGATTAATTATATTCCCTATGCTGTACAATACATCCCATGACTTATTTATTTTATACCTGGAAATTTGAACCTCTTATTCCTCTTCACTATGGGGAATATACACAGGCTTTTAATTTTTTCAATTAGAGTTGATATTCAGTGTTATTTTATATTAATTTCAGGTGTACAGCATAGTTTAAATTAAACATTTATATAATTTAAGAAGTGATCCCCCTCATGAGTCTAGAAAATTCTGTATAACACTATGCAGAGTTATTACCAAATTATTGACTATCTTCTCTATGTTTTACTTTATATCCTCATGTCTGCTTTGTAACTATCAATTTGTACTTAATCCCTTCACTTTTTCTCCCTCCCCCCAATTCCCCTCCCATCTATTACTCTGATAAATCTAGTACCTATCTGACACCATACATAGTTACCACAATATTATTGACTAGATTTTTTTATACTATACCCTACATCCCCATGACAACTTTGTGACAACAAATTTGTACTTCTTAATCCCTCCCCTTTTTAAACCACCCCCCACACCCTCCCATCTGGTAACCATCAAAATGTTGTGTGTATCTATGAGTTTGTTTCTGTTTTGTTTGTTTGTTTAGCTTGTTCTTTAGATTTCACATACAAGTGAAATCACGTTACATCTGTCTTCCTCTGTCTGACATGCAGTCATCTATTGATGGGCACTTAGGTTGCTTCCATATATTGGCTCTCTTAAGCAGTGAACATAGGAGTGTGTTTATCTTTTTGAATTAGTGTTTTGGATTTCTTCAGGTAAATACCGAGAAGTGAAATTGCTGGGTCATAATTTTTTGAGGAACCTCCAAACTGTTTTCCATAGTGTCTGCACCAATTTGCAGTCCCACCAACAGTGTACAAGGGTTCCCTTTTCTCCACCACCTCACCAGCAGTTGTTATTTTTTGATTTATTGATGATAGCCATCCTGATAGGTGTGAGGTGATATCTCATTGTGGTTTTAATTTATATGTCTCTGATGATTAGTCATATTGAGCATCTTTTCATATGTCTGTTGGTCATCTGTATGTCCTCTGGAGAAATATTTATTCAGGCTCTCTGCCCATTTTTTAATTGGACTGTTTGCTTTTTTGGTGTTGAGTTGTATGTATTCTTCATAAATTTTGGATATTAACCCTTTATCAGATGTATTCTTGGCAAATATCTTCTCCCGTTCAGTAGGATGTCTTTTCATCTTACGAATGGTTTCCTTTGCTGGGCAAAAACTTTTTTGATTGATGTAGTTTCATTTGTTTATTTTTTTCTTCTTTTGTTTCCTTGCCTGAGGAGATACATAGAAAAAAAATATTACAGAGAACAATGTCAGAGAATTTACCACTTATATTTTCTCCTTGGTATTTTATGGTTCAGATGTTACATTTAAGGCTTTAATCCACTTTAACTTTATTCTTGTATATGGAATAAGATAGTAGCCTAGTTTCATTCTTTTTCATGATATCTGTCCAGTTTTCCCAAAACCATTTATTGAATAGACTGTCTCTATCCCATTGTATATTCTAAAGCTGATATTTCCTTATTGGCTTTCTTTCTGTCTGGATGATGTATCTATTGCTACAGGATGGGTGTTCAAATCCCCTCCTATAATTATATTTTTGTCAGTTTCTCTCTTAAGGTCTGTTATTGTTTTATATATTTGGTGCTCACAAATTGGGTGTGTATATATTGGTAAACCTTTTGATGAATTTTCCCCTTTATCATTATAAAATGTCCATCTTAATCTCTTTTTACCTTCTTGGTCTTAAAATCTATTCTGTCTAATGTAAGTACTGATACACATACTTTTCCCTGGATGCTATCAGCATGGGGTACCATATTTCACCCCTTCTCTTTAAGCCTATGTTTGCCTTTGGATCTCAGATGAGTCTCCTGAAAGCAGTATATAGCTGGGTCTTATTTTTTTTTTAGTACATCCCAGCACTGTCTCCCAAGAAGAGCCATTTAAAGACAATCGATGACATGGAAAAGGCCAACAGTTCACAATCAGCAAACTCCCAACATTCTAATTATTTTTCAACTAAACCTCGAAGTTGTTTCCCCTTCTTGCTAAAAGAAAATACATTACACAATTTGGAGTTACTCTATAACTGTTGTCTTCTCTCAGCCACTGGTTGAACTGTTTATGAGTTCACATGAGTGAACATTTCTAGATGAACTGTTCATCTAGATGAAAGGGTCAGCTATCTGGCCCGACAATGTCATTGTTTTCTTCAGTTGTAGTCACCATGAGTCAGACTTGCAGATCTAGGTCTCAAACCATGGCAGTTCACAGATCAGGGTCTCCTCTGGTCAGGGTTCCTTTGGGAAGGAAAAGCATAAAATATTAATGCTCATTTTTAATGCTCATGCAGCAACTGAGGCTGAGGGTGCTTAAGTAACTCCCAGAGGGCCTGTGGATCCCTACTAGCTGGCTGTGTACACACAGAACATACGTGTCCCTGGAGTCCATAGAAAGCTCAGGAGCCAACCAGGCCAAGTCCCCACCACACCCTTTACTTGTCCCCCTCTGTCCCTGGTTTGTTTTCACAGGTTCTTACCCATTAAATTGCACAAAGTCAAAATCCCAGAAAAATTAGCACTTTACAACCACTAGGATGGCTGTAAAGAAAAATAACAACTGTTGATAAGAATGTGGAGTAATTGAAACACTTGTACATTACTGGTGGGAATGTACAATGGTTCATCCACTGTGGAAAACATTTTGGTAGTTCCTCAACAAGTTAAGCATAAAATCACCATAAACCCAGAATTTCTACTTATGGGTATGTACCTAAGAAACCTGAAAAGAGTTTCTTAAACAAATACGTGTACCCTTATGTTCAAAGCAGTATTCTTCACACTAACCAAAAGGTGGAAACAACACAAAACAATGGATTAATGGCCAAGCAAATTATGGTATATACATACAACACAATAGTATTCAGCCATAAAAGGACTGAGGTACTAATAATACATGCTACAGTAGGGATGAATCTTGAATACTTTACCCTATTTGAAGGATGTCAGATACATAAGGCCATATATACATGATTCCATTTATATGAAACATCTAGAATGGGTAAATTCATAAAGCCAGAATGTACATTGGTGATAGCCAGGGGCTGGGGCGAGCAGAGACTGGGAAGACGGTGCTCAATGGGCATAGGATTTTATTGTGGTGCAATGGAAATGTTCTGGAAGTCGGTTGTACCACATGTACTAAAGGACACTGAATTGTTCACTCTAAAATGGCTAATTTTATGTTATATGGAATTTACCTATGTACATTTTTTTTCACTCCCAGAAATGTACCCTAATAAGTACAAGACAGGTCACCATGGAGCCTGCCAAGCACAGTGGCTGTTTTCAGAGGCCCTTCCCAACCTCCAGTCCCCTGCTGCCTGGTCAGGGCTGACCTTGGCCCCAGACACAGAGGCTCCACAGTGTGGTCTGTGAAATGATTACCTCCTTATTAGCAGTAATAAGAGTTGACATGATTCAAACTCTGTACTTTGCAACCAAGAAATGATAAACATAATAAATAATGGTGATGGTAAGCTAGGCCATTCTTGCAGCCTGAGAGGCCCCCTCTCCTTCTGTTCAAACACTCCTCTGTCCATCACACTGTAAGCAGACTGTCACCTCCTCCGGGAAGCACACCCGTTGTCCCTCTAAGTGGCTCCAGATCCCACTTATTTCTGCCTTCCCCCAAGCTCCCGATGCCTTTGGAGGTGTCTGCCTACAGTGGAGCCCCACACTTAGGTCCCTTTGAGATGGTCTTGTTCACACCTCGTCCCCATGGCACATCATAACACTGGGCACAGCAAAGATCCAAGTCAGACTTATAGAGAGGACCCATGGCCCTGGGAATAACCCTGTGACTGATCGGAATAGGGCATCTTGTGCTGCAATTCAGGAATGGGCTGAACTTGGCTGGGCAGGTCTCCTGGAGAAAGGCACTGGGCTTGGCAGGCACCATAGTGACTTATCTCCTTGGGAACCCCTTTGAACTGCATACAAAATGTGAGTGTTTGTTTTCTGGGGAGGTTGTTCATTACTTTTATCTGATTATCAAAGGATCCCATGTTCTGACTAAAGGTCAAGAACTCTAGCTTGTGAACCTAGGTGATCTTAGCTGAATAAATCTCTGGGCTCTCCCTTCCCCCCATGCCCTTTGCTGCCCTTAGATCTGGTTAGTTCATAAAGACTCATAAGGGAGAATAGTACTTAATTTTTTCAGTGATTTTTCAAATTGTTCACCGAATCGTCAAGCAGCATTTCTGACAAAAACAAGTAATGATATTCTTCATATTTACAGGAACAATAAGTTAATTTATCAGATGTTCTTTATTTAAGAAGTTACTATACAGCTATATACAATGTCAGAGGGGTACTAGATTGGGGGAGGAGGTTATCACTTTTTGAAGGGTGTGAATGTCTAACTATTACATTGTTTAGTGCACCTGAAACTAATAAAAAAAATCATGAATTTGGGGGAGAGCGAGAGGGATTAATAGGTGAAGTACAGAAGGTTTTTAGGGCAGTGAAACTATTCTGCATGGTACTATGATGTGGCTACGTGGCAATATGCGTTTTTCCAGACATATATAAGACAAAGAGTGAACCTTAATATTCACTATGGAATTTAGTTAATAGTAATGTATCAGTATTTGTTCATCAAATTTAAAAAGTACCACAATAATGGAACACATTAATAAGGGAAGAAGCTATGTAGGCGAGAGGGAGTGTATGGAAACTCTTTGTACTATCTACTCAATCTCTCTGTAAACCCAAAACTTCTTTAAAAAATTAGTCTACTAATTTAAAAAAAAAACACCAAGAAGTTACTGTTTTTGAAAAGGCTATATGTACACAAATTAAAATATTAAATGATATAAAAGGATAATGTTTTTATACTATGAAGAATGATGTGTTCTTTAGATTTCTTGGTAGATACTTTTATCAGGTTAAGGAAATCCTTACTATGAGTAGTTTAAGATTTTTTATATCATAAATGGGAGTTGACTATTAGTAAATGAAACTATTGATACGATATGATTTTTCTCTTTAATCAATTAATGTGATAACTGATATTTATATTTTTTCTCTGTTAACTACCCTTGAGTGAGTTCCAGGGTCAAATCCAACTTGGCCATGATGTACTGTCACTGCTGGATTTGGCTAGCTACTATCTTTTTTTTATGGTCTTTAAAGTTTATGTTTCATTTGGCAGCTCGCTTTTTTTTAAAAATTAGTTTCAGGTACACAAGACAAAGTAATACTTAGACGTTTATCATTTATATCCCTCACACTGTGTGAGCCCCTTCCCCCCATCCATTATCCCTCTGACATCGCTCACAGCCATTACATTTCCACTGTCTCTATTCCTAATGCTGTACTCTGCTTCTTGTAAGTATACACACACACACACACACACACACACACACACACACATAATTGTAGTTGACATTCATTATTGTTCAGCTTCAGCTTCAGGTGTACAGTGCAGTGATCAGGCATCTACAGCATCCCTGAGGTGGTCTCCCTAAAGAGACAAGTGTCCATAGGATACCATACAAAATCTTTACAACATATTGATTACATTCCCCAAATTAATTTTCAAAACCCCGTGGCCATCTTGTAGTTGCTGACTGTTTTCTAATCCCCTCACCTTCCCCCTTATCCCCACCCCCTCCCATCTAGTAACCCTCAGTTTTTCCTCTCTGTCTCCAAAACTGTTTCTGATTAGTTCATTCACTTATTCTTTTCTTTAGAGTCCACATATAAGTGAGATCATATGGTATTTGTCTTTCTCTGTCTGACTTATTTCACTTAACATAATGTTCTCTAGGTCCATCCATGTTGTTGCAAATGGTAAGATTTCTTTCTTCTTTATGGCTGCCTAATACTCCATTGTATAAATGTACCACAGTTTCTTAATCCAGTCATCTAATGATGGACATTTTGGTTGTTTCCATGTCATGGCTATTGTGTGTAGTGCTGCAATAAACATAGGAGTGCATAAAGATTTTTTAATTAGAGTTTTGGATTTCTCCAGATAGATACCTAGGAGTGGAATTGCTGGATCATAATGTAGTTCCGTTTTCAGATTTTTGAGATACCTCCATATTGTTTTCCATTGTGGCTGCACCAATCTGCAATCCCACCAACAGTGCACAAGGGTTCCCTTTTCTCCACATCCGCGCCAGCACTTGTTGTTTGTTGATTTATTGATGATAGCCATTTTGACTGGGGTGAGGTGGTATCTCATTGTGGTTTTTATTTGCATTTCTCTGATGGTTAGTGAGGTTGAGCATTTTTTCATATGTCTGTTTGCCATCTGTATGTCCTTTTTAGAAAAATGTCTCTTCATGTCCTCTGCCCATTTTTTAATTGGGTTGTTTTTTTGGAGTTGAGTTGAGTGAGTTTTTTTTATAAATTTGTGATATTAACCCCTTATCAGATATACCATTGGCAAATATCTTTTCCCAATCAGTAGGATCCCTTTTTGTTTTATTGATGGTTTCCTTTGCTGTGAAAAAATCACACATGTTTTTTTTTCTCTTACTTCCCTTGCCTGAGGGGATATATCAGTAAAAATCTTACTCCGGGTAATGTGTGTGAAATTTCTTCCTATATTTTCTTCTAGGAATTTTATGGTTTCAGATCTTACATTTAAGTCTTTAAGCCATTTTGAATTTATTTTTGTATATGGTGTAAGGAGGTGGTCCAGCTTCATTTTTTTTGCATTGTGTCTGTCCAGGTTTCCCAGCACCATTTATTGAATAGACTGTCTTTACCCCACCGTACATTCTTGCTTCCATTGTCGTAGATTAAATGGCCATATAGGCATTGATTTATTTCTGGGCTCTCTATTCTGTTCCATTGATCTATGTGCCTGTTTTTATGCCAGTACCATGCTGTTTTGATTACTGTAGCCTTGTAGTATAATTTGATGTCAGGTATAATTATGCCTCCCACTTTGTTCTTATTTCTCAAGATCGTTATTATCTCCTTCCTTGTACTCCCTTTGGGCTTATTTTGCTGTTCTTTTTCCAGATCCCTTAAGTGTGAAGATAAACTGTTGATTAGTGGTTTTTCTTATTTCTTTAGGTAGGCCTGCAATGCTATGAATTTCCCTCTTAGGACTGCTTTTGCGGCATCCCATAGATTTTGGGTCGTCGTGTTTTCATTTTCATTTGTCTCGAGATATCTTTTGATTTATTCCTTGATCTCCTGGTTGACCCATTCATTATTTAGTAACATGTTATTCAACCTACATGAATTGGTGTGCCTTTCAGTTTTTTCCCCCTGTAATTCACTTCTAAGTTCATAGCACTGTGGTCAGAGAAGACAATTGGTATGATTCCAATTTTCTTAAATTTATCAAGGCTTGTTTTGTGGCCTAACATATGGTCTATCTTGGAAAATGTTCCATGTGCGCTTGAGAAGAACGTGTATTCTGCAGCTTTGTGTTGAAATACTCTGAAAACATCGATTAAATCTGAGTGGTCCAATGTGTCATTTAAGGCCGTTGTTTTCATATTGATTTTCTGTCTGGAAGACCTGTCCCTTGTTGTCAGAGGTGTATTGAAGTCCCTTACTATGATAGTGTTACTGTTGATCTCTGTCTTTATGTCAGTCCATATCTGTTTTATATATTTAGGTGCTCCTATGTTGGGTACATAGATGTTTACTAGGGTTATGTCCTTTGTCGGATCGATCCCTTTATTATTATATAGTGCCCGTGTTTGACTTTTAATATATTCTTCACTTTAAGTCTATTTTGTCAGATATAAGTATTGCAACTCCAGATTTTTTCTCATTTCCATTTGCATGAAATATCTTACTCCAACCCTTCACTTTCAGCCTGTGTGTGCCTTTTGATCTGAGGTGAGTCTCTTGTATACAGCATATACAAGGGTCTTGCTTTCTTATCCCCTCAGCCACCCTATGTCTCTTGATTGGAGCTTTTAATCCATTTACATTTAAAGTGATTATTGATAGGTACATAGTTATTGCCATTTTTTAAATTTGTAGTTAGATTGTTTTCATCTTTCTTCTATTTACAGAAGTCCTTGTAGTATTTCTTGCAATGCCGGCTTGGTGGTAATAAATTCCTTTAGCTTATTCTTTTCTGGGAAGCTCTTTATCTCTCCATCAACTTTAAATGATAGCCTTGCTGGATAAAGCAACCTAAGTTGTAAGCCTTTGTTTTCCATCACTTTGAGTATCTCCTGCCACTCCCTCCTGGCCTTCAATGTTTCTGCAGAAAAGTCATTTGATAGTCTTATGAGAGTTCCCTTGTATGTAACCCTCTGTCTTTCTGTTACTGCTTTTAGGATTCTCTCTTTGTCTTTAACCTTTGCCATTTTAACTATAATGTATCTTGGTGTGGACCTGTTTGGGTTTATCCTGGTTGGAACTCTCTGCACTTTCTGGGCTTGTATGCTGGTTTCCTTCATCAGGTTAGGGAAGTTTTCGGACATTATTACTTCAAATATGTTCTCCATCCCTTGCTTCCTCTCTTCACCTTCTGGTATTCCTGTGATGCGCATGTTGTTGCACTTGATGTTATCCCAGCGGTCTCTTAAACCATCTTCATTGTTTTTTATTCTTTTTTCTTTCTGTTGTTCTTTTTGGGTGATCTCTGCTATCTTGTCTTCTAAGTCGCTGATTCGATCCTCTGCTTCATCTAACCTGCTGTTAATTCCTTCAAGTGAGTTCTTTATTTTGGTAATTGTGTTCTTTAGTTCTAACTGGTTGTTCATTATGATTTCTATATCCTTCTTTATGTCGTCTCTAAGCTCCTTAAACATTCTTATCATCAGTGTTCTGAACTCTGTCTCTGATAGGTTGGTTACTTCTGTTTCATTTGGTTCCCTTTCTGGAGGTTTCTTCTGTTGTTTTATTTGGGACATGTTTCTTTGTTTCCCCATTCTGGCTGACTCTCTGTGTTTGCCTCGATGTATTGGGTAGGTCCCCTAAAGTTCTTAGTTCTTGCTGGGTTCTTATGTAGTATGTGTCCTTTATATTTGAATTGCACTACTTCGTTCTTCTCCTCTGCGTGTGCTCCAAAGGTGACTCTTGTGTTGTATATATTGTCCTGTTAAAGAAGATCTTTAATTGCTTTTCACTTGTGAGTAGTGGCGTTGACTCGTAGGCTGACTAGTTGTGAGACTTGGCTCTTCCCACTGCAGGTTGTTCTGGTGCGTGAGGGTTGACTGCTTAAATGTGGTTTGGCCTCTTTGGGTTCTTGTGCCTGTAGAGAATTCCCTCTGGGTGTGTCACTTGTAGGTCAAACCTGGTAGTACTCTGGTTTGGTCTGGAGTTGGCCTCTGGGTGTGTTGAATCTTGTGCCTCTTAAGCTGGGCCCTGGTAGGGCAATTTCAGAACAAAGCAAATCACTAAACACAACATGAACATCAACAACAAATTAAAAATCAAATACATTCACATGTATAAACAACCGACAACCCACACTCAACACAGGCAATGATATCAAAGATATAAAGACAAGACAAAACAAAACGAAAAGCAATGCCAGTCTTGGCTTAAGCCCACCAACTAATCTCCAGGTTGTCCTCTGCTGTACCAAAGAGTCCCCTGCGTATTGTGTAGGCAGAGCCGGTCACCTGGCGCCCAGAGTGATGTTGAGACTGCAGATTTAGATGCGTCGGCTAAGGGGTCTGGATGGTAGTTTCTACAAAGTCAGTGCAGTTTCTGCCCTTGCCTGCACGTATGCACACTGAGAGTAGCACCACCAGCCCTGTGTCCAGTTCTCCTGAGTCTTAGGGCACTTCTTCCATGTGCGTGTGTGTGTCTGTGTGTGTGTGTGTGTGTGTATTTGGCGGGCGGGAGATTTCTGAGCTGCTGAAAGCCCAGAGCTGTGTCTGCCACCTACTGCTGATCTCTGGGAGTGTCTCCGCAGTTGTAATTGCCCTGCCCTAGGCAGGCCAGAAAGGGTGGGGGCTGGGGATGGAAGGTTCTTCTCTCTCCCAGCCCAGCAGTGTCACACTCTTCCTGCAGGCCAATAGAGGTGGGGGTAGGGGTGGAGGAGTCTCTTCTCTCATAGCCCAGCAAAAATCACACTCTTCCCAGCCTCTTCCCTAGGTCAGAGCTGCACACCAGTCTTCCCAGAGCTTGAGCACTAAGGCTCCTCTGTAATCTGACACTACCCCTCAGTTCAGGGGCCAGTTTAAGTCTCTGGGAGGGCGGGGGTAGGATTGGAAGGGGGGGAGGGGCCCAGGTATGGAGTTTGTGTCCTTTGTCCTATCTAGGGCCCAGCTGGAGGTCTCAGCTGAGGTTACTGCCTCAAATGTTGGATATGCTGCCCCCTCGGTGGGAGAGATCAGCTGTGGGACTCAGGGAAAGAGGTTTTGTATGCTCTGTTCCATCCTGGGATCCCATGTGTCTCTGCCGCCTCAGATGCGGCCGCATCCCCACAGCCACAGGTGCGGGCAGCGTCTCCACTCCGCTCCCTTCCCTCTTCCCCAGCTCTCCCAATTTGCCCACCTTCCAGTAATCCTTGCACAAGTCTCTTAGCTGTTCTGCGTGATGAGCAGAGAGTCCTTTGATGGCTTATAGATGTCCCATTTGTGGTAAGATCCGGAGGAGAACTCAAAAAGTGCTCCCCGCTGCCGCCATTCCTATGATGTCACCTTGCTAGTATTTTGTTTGTGATCTTTGTGTTGATGCTCCTGAGTGTGACTGACATGCAATCTTCATTTCCTATCCTGTCTTATTTAATTTGGATCAAGGTGATACTGTCCTCATAGAATGAGCTGGGCGTGAAGCCTTCTGTTTCAGTTCTCTGGATTGATTTTACATGACACTTTAGAGTCTCTTGGCTTGATGTCTGTGGCAGCATCCTCTAAGACAGTGGGCAATGCTCCCTACCTCCCACTAGTTACAGGCCTGTGTAATCACCTCTCCTTGGTGTGGGCTGGATCACGTGACTTGCTTCTGATGAATAGAATATAGCAAAAGATGTAGAATGCCACTTCTAAAATTAGATTATAAAAAGACTGTGGCTCTAACCAAAAGGTTGGTCATCAATGCATCCTTTGGATTAATTTATGACAAAAAAGGGGGAATTGTGGATTAAAAAAGAGGTTCTATGGAAAGTAACCTCACAGGATGATCTGATCATAAATTCCTAACTGGGCCAGTTATGGTGGGTAATCCTGACCCAGGCATATAACTTTTTAGTAAAAGGTTTATCTTTACCTTAAGCAAGACCTGTCTATTGTTTCTGTGAACCTAGGTAAACATACCTTTGGAATGCTTCTTTTTAGATCCCTCCTTCTAATGCTGGAACCACCTTTCAGATGCCTCCTTTTGATTTAACCACTTTCGTGAGAGCAAATAATCTTAACTATTCTTTAATCCAATCCCTGCCTTTCTTTTTCTCACCTTCATGTAATCTTCCTTACATTCGCTCATTAATTTCAAATGCATAATAGAAATTACAAAACTGTCATTCTCTAGAACATTTTAAATCTTGCTCTCTGGAATATGTTGTGAGTTTGGTTCAAATAAACTCTTATAAAATTTTTTTTAAGTCTGTGGCTTCTATCTTGGGTACCTGCTTCTAGTAGTTACACCCCTGTGTAATCACCTCTCCATGGTGTCGGCTGTATCACATGACTTGCTTCTAATGAATATAATATGGCAAAAGAGATGGGATGCCACTTCTGAGATTAGGTTATAAAAAGTCTGTGGCTTTCATCTTGGACACCTGCTGTCACTCACACATTCTGAGGGAAGCCAGCTGCCATGTTGTAAGCTGCTCTATGGTGGCAGAGACCCAGGTGACAATGACCTGATGGAGGCCTCTGGCCAATAGCCAGTGATGAACTGAGTCCATGATCTTGTGAGGAACTGAAGCCTACCAATGGCTACCTACGAATAAGTAGATTTGGAAGTGGATTCATCCCCAGTGAAGTCTTTGGTTAGGAATGTAGCCCTGCCTGACTTCAAAATTGTAACCTCATGAGAGACCTTGAGCTAAATCATATCAGGATTCCTAAAAAAAAAATCTGTAACAGAATAAAAGTTTGTTGTTTTAAGCTGTTCCACTTTGGGATAATTTGTTGGACAACATTAATAACCAACTTACCTATCCCGTTCTTTGGCCACTTGTTTGGTTTCAACTGCCACTGCAGGGACCATCTTTACATAGGTTCAAACTTAAATTACATAGATGTAGCCTGACAGTGCCTCCCAACCTACCAAATCATCTGTAATACAGAATTTTGGAGGAGTTAATGCCCCATGGGAAGAACATTTGACCAACAGGAGAAGGAAGCCAGTGGATACCTTCTTCCTCTTTCCTTCCCTTGGACGGACTGTCCTAGATGTAGTGGTCATGTAGCCTCTCAGAAGATGGTCTCTCTTGATCAGAGAATCAGTTGCTTTTGATAATAATTGTTGGCCGTGTGCGAAAGGAACCCTCCAGTAGGTTATCCTTCCTTCCATGCTTCATTCCTATGTTCTTTCACACTTGATCCCATGAGATTATATTCTGTAACAAAATAGTAGCACAAACCCTTGTGTCTCAAGCTCGCTTTTCTTGGAAACCAGGCTGAGACATATTTGTTCCTTGAAGGTTGTTTTAAAACTCTATCGACATTATGTTTTCCTTGTGGGGAGATTTTGACGTCTCATTAAATTGTTTTAGTATTTTTTTTTAGATTATTTAGCTTTCTCTTTCTCCTTGGGTTGGTTTTGGTACATTATGTTTTCCTAGGAACTACCCCATTGCTTCTAATAGTAATGTTTTTCAAATTTTTGGCAAGAATTATTTATTATTTTCTTGAGTTTAGGTATTCAATCTACAAATTAAAAAATAAAAATTACCAGTATGTGCTACTGGTTAACTGCTAGAAAGTGCTTGCTTTTGACAAAGTGAATGCAGAAGCATCAGGTGAATATTAATTGAACAACTGAGAAATGGTCAATTATGCCTTTTTCCTTGTAGACATGTGTACTTATAGCTGTAATTTTATATTCCAAGCCATAAATTATAGTTTTATTTTTTGCTTAGTAGTATCTCATAGTTGATATGATAGAATTAAAAATATCAGTATTTCATGAAATAGACTTGTGGCCTCTAGAAACAGTTGCCTCCTAATGAAGCTTGAGAACTGTTGGCTTTTCTCCGACGTGTGGCCACGTCCAAACCAACCACGCCCTCCACCTTCACTACCAAGTTCCTGCTTTGAACCTGGCCAACTAGGGAGCACTGCCAACAGAGGTCTCCAGAGACTCTCAAATGACAGTGATAATGTTTACTTTATATAGGAAACTATTTTGTGTTTCCCACATCTGAAGCAAACAACCCCCTTAAACAAACTGGCTTCCCTCAATGGTGTTTGCATTATTTTACATGACTTGGATGGCTGCTTTGTTGGATCGGTCAGATCCTTTTTGGTCATTGTCCTCATCACTTGAGCATTTCCCAAATTTATCTCCCTGATCACTAGCTTACTAGCTGGTTACCAGCTTACTAGCTGGTTACCAGCTTAGGAGTTGCTCATTCTCTCACTTGCTACTGTTTCCTATTTGTGATTTCCAGGATACTCTCAACTCTCATTAACCTTCGTTGATTTGATTCATTCAGTCAGTTTTCCATTCATTCATCATATATGTACTAAGTGTCTGTGATGTGCCGGCCAGTGTGCTGGGCCAGGGAGACAGAATCAAGAAGATAGTTCTTGCTCTCAAGTTGGAAATCCATGTGCTGTGTACCTCATCTCCCCTAGCAGTTTCATCCCTGATTGCATGTTAGCGTGGCTTGGAGGAGAAAGTTGTTAATTTTGATAGTGTTGTTTGACTTTTAATGCTAACGTTTTTTCCTACCCTCAGATATTCTTGCGGGCCTGGGTGTCTACTATTTTTTAAAGCTCTTTATGCACATGGAATGTAATGAGAATTCTGGGCTGAGAGTCACTCCTTGTTTCTCTGTAGGTAGAATGTGTAGAATTGGGGTGCTCCCCACTACACACCTGCTGAGGCAATGGAATGGTGCTCTGGCTCCTGGAGGATGGCTAGAAATTTACCTGATGTAAAATGGGTTGGGCCCATTCCAGATGGGAGAACAGCTTGTGTGGGTACAAGGAGATGCAAACATGTCTCATTTGGGGAGCTTGAGGGAGTGGCAAATCATACCATTTGCTTAAAACATCGTGTACACTTGGGAAGTGGACCAAGAGAAGACTGAAGAACACAGCCTTGGCCAGATGGACAGGGTCTTGAGTTGGTACCCTAAGGCATTAAATTTTATCCAGGATGATAGTAGATGTTGGAAGGATTTGATAAGGGAGAAATATTAAAAGTTCTTTGTTGTTGTTTTTTTCTTTTAATTGAAGTTTATTGGGGTGAAATAGTCAACAAAACTACATTGGTTTCAAGTACACAATTTTATAATACATCATCTGTGTATTGTATTATATGTTCAGCACCCCGAGTCAGTTCTTCTTTCATCACCATATATTTGACCCTGTTTACCCTCTTCTGTATCCTCTCCCCCCTTTCCATCTGGTAACCACTAAACTATTGTCTATGTCTATGAGTTTTTGTTTCTTTATTTACTTGTCTTGTTCCTTTGCTGCCTTCAGTTTTATATCCCACATATGAGTGAAATCATATGGTTCTCGACTTTTTCTGTCTGACTTATTTCACTTAACATAGTAATTTCAAGATCTATCCACATTGTCGCAAATGGCACTATTTCATCTTTTCTTATGGCAGAGTAGTATTCCATTATGTATATCACATCTTCTTTATCTAATCATCTATCGAAGGACACTTTGGTTGCTTCCTTGACTTGGCCACCATAAATAATACTGCTATGACTATCAGAGTACATATATCTTTACAGATAAATATTTTCAGATATTTTGGGTAGATACCCAGGAGAGGGATTGTTGGGTCATATGGTAATTCTATTTTTAATTTTTTGAGGAACCTCCACACTGTTTTCCATAGTGGCTGCACCAACTTACCTTCCCACCAACAGTGTATGAGGGTTCCTTCTTCTCCACAGCCTCTCCAACACTTGTTACTATTTGTCTTGTTGATGATAACCATCCTAACAGGTGTAAGGCTGTATCTCATTGGACTATATCAAACTGAACAGCTTCTTCACAGCAAAAAAAATCCATCAACAAATAAAAAACAGGCAGCCAACCGAATGGGAGAAGATTTGTAAACAATGCCTCTGATGGGGGGCTAATATCCAAAATATATAAGGAACTCACACAACTGAACAAAAAGATAAACAATCTAATTTAAAAATGGGCAGAGGACATGAACAGAAACTTCTTCCAACAAGACATAGAAACGGCCAACAGATATATGAAAAAATCTTCAACTTCACTAGCTATTAGTGAAATGCAAATCAAAAGATCTTTGTTTTGCCAGGCTCTGTATGCTGGCCCTAGATGACACCAGCCTAAGGTCAGGCAAACACTTTAGGGCGTTTCTGTAACAATTAGGTTAGACTGTGAAGTCTTTGCCCTTATGTTGCAACATACCCTGAGATACCTATCTTTTTCTTCATCTGATGGATCCTACTTTAGTAATACCTTTCCAGGTGGTCTTCTGAAATTTACCTACCATTTCTTGATTCCTCTCTCATTTCTTGGTTTCATCTCCTTTTACTTTCTGCTTTCCTGGAAACCTAAATGATTCTGATTGCAACATGTCAGAACTGTTTGTAACAGTTCTGCTGACTGTTTCAGCTGACACCAGGAGTTCAGTGAATACACTATTTAGTAATGGGTAGAAGGATGAGCGTGTCGTTTTGGGGTCATAACCAGCTGTGCAGTATTTTTGCAACTACAGTGGAAGTGTGCTGGGAGGTGTGGAAGGAAATGTTTATACCATACGAGACTGACAATCTGCTAAGTTATTTCAGGAGGCCCAAACAAGTCTATGGCGGGTTCAATTTGGAATCACAAAATCTGGCTCCATGCTCTGGAATCGTGGTTTAGTTGCTTGGACAAGACTCTTCTCCATCCTGAGCTCCTGTTTCCACATCCGTATAGTGGGAGTTAAAATGATCTCAACACTACCTCTATCACAGGGTTGTTGTGAGGGTCGATTAATAGACACGTGAAAGAACCTCTTAAAATGTATAATGCAGTAGAAATGTTAGAGGTTAGCGTATCAGGAAAGAAACACTCTGGGACAGAGGAGAAAGTGAGCAGCCTTGAGGAGTCCTTCCTCCTCTCTCCTTTGCTGTAAAGTCTACAGAAGTGGTTCTACTTCAGTGAAAGGTGGATTTTCTGTATGGTACGATGTTTGTGTGTGTCAGAAAGGATATACCCCTGCCTCACCCCTGCCCCCCTTGATGGGCTTGTTAGGGTGTCTCAGCTTGTCTCTGTGTTGGGCTAGAGCGCTGGTGACTATTCTCTCAGAAGGCCTGCACTCTAGTGCTAGTCACCCCATGAATTCTTGAGCAAGTGGGCCTGGCTAAAGTTCAGACCTTGGGCTCTAAAGTTAGACAATCTAAATCTGACAATCTAAGTTTGTCTAAAGTTAGACAAACTAAATTAGTTATGCTAGTAATTAGTGATGAGAAGTGTATGATCACTTAACATTTCTGTGCCACAGTTGGCTCACCTTTAAAATAGGGATCATATCTCATAGGATTATTTGGGTGGATTGAATTAGTTAATGCAGCCTAGTACTCATAACAGTAAACATTATCTATCGTTTCCTGAGGTTAGGTCTTGGGGTGTGTGTGTGTGTGTTTGTGTGTGTGTGTATGTGTGTGTGTGTTTGTGTGTGTTGCCCCTTAGCTGAAGTCCTAGTTAAGAAAACACTCTAGAATTAAGAGCTCAGGACTTAAATGGGTACCTGACTTCACTCAAGTGCATCCTATTCTATCTTTGTCCTCAGGTGCTATCTGTTCCTGACTGGGCTGGGAGACCTGGGGACGGGACCCTAAATGACAAGAAGGAGAATAAAAGAGGAGGATGGAGGATTTAGAAAATCCAAGAGGTACAGAGAGTCTGAGAGAGGCTGGCAGTGAAGGGGTCTTGTGGTTTTCTAAGTCCTCCGAGGTCAGTTCTGGTCAATTTCCTTCACAGACAGGTGAGGAAACAGGCACAGGCATGCCCAAGATCACACATTTCCAATGACCAAAGTCCTGTTGATTCTGTTGTCTTCATATCTTTCAAAAGAGAAGAGAGTTTGAAGAAAGAAAGGTCAACTGTGCCAAATATTGCTGCTTCATAGCATGTGTCCTGATTAATATTCTATATTTATTTGTGTGGTGAATTGTTTAATGTCTCTAGCTGTTTTGCCTTCATGACGGCAAGGATCCTGACTCTTATATTTAGCATGGCACATGGCCCGAACACAGCAGGCACAGAATCCAATGAACACACATTGGGAGAGATGCCCACCTCCTCCAATGCCAGAGAGAATGTCCAAAGACCTGCCATGTCGCATCCAGCTCAACATGGGCAGTGAGGGAACGAGAAGGGGCGGCTTTAGGTTAAGTTTTAAGAAAGAAAGAAACAGAGACTTAATGCAGTTGAATCTCAGAGGGCCAAGGGTCTCACAGTCATGAAAGACTGGAGCGCAAAATCAGACCGACTGGTGGCTTTTATTGATTATACAAGGGAGTAAAAATTATCTTATCTCCGGTCTGTAAAACTCATCCATCATATCACAAAGGTGATGTAATCCAATTATCCCTGCCTGCAAACAGTCGGAGCAGAAAGTCCTATGATGACTTATTTAAGGTGTGTACCCTCCTGGGGATAAGTCTCTCATGATAAAACTTTATTATTGAGCTAAACAGGGAGAGCTGATATTATCGCTCTCCTAACTTCTCTCACAATCAGGTGAGAGGGAAAGCCAGTGTCAGCAGTGACTTCTTTTAAGCAGAGGGAAGGGGAGGCAATGCTCCTTCCCATATTTTCCATAGTAGCTCATTGGGGGTCCCCACACGGTTCCGCCTGTCTTAGGTTGTTCCTCACGTGAGAAATCTTACCCGTCCTTGGCTGACAAACCATCTTTTGGGGACCGGATAGAGAGACATAAGGTGTAAACATAAAGATGAAGCAAAGTCCCAAGAAGGCACAGTCTCACAGACTCTTCTTTCCTTAGGGAAAGGTACGAGGGGACAGTGCTATGATGCTGTGTGACAACACTGCCACTTTCTTCACCACTCCTCCACCAACTAAAGGCCCAGTTACCAAAACTTAGATACCAACTGGTTACAGTGAATCAGCAAGATAAAGTTTTGCCCTATAGAGAAGATGGGGAGTTGAGAGCTGAGTTACACATAATTTTGCTTTCATTTTTTGCACATTCAAGATTGTGACCTGTCTGTTTTTCACAATGGGTTTGCTGCCAGAACACAGATGTAGTGAAAAACCACTGCTAAATCTAACCCAAAATGGGAAAGGAAAAGACACACATCAACATAGTTTTCATTGGACACATAGATTCCAGAAAATCTACCATTATAGGTCATCTGATGTATAAATGTGGTGGTGGGATAGACAAAAGAACCATCAAAAATTTTGAGAAGGAGGCTGCTGAGATGGGAAAGGGCTCTTTCAAGTATGCCTGGGCCATGGGTAAACTGAAAGCTGAACGTGAGCATGGGATCACCATTGATATCTTCCTGTGGAAATTCGAGACCAGCAAGTATTACGTGACCATCACTGATGCCCCAGGACACAGAGACTTTATTAAAAACATGATTATGGACACATCTCAGGCTGACGGGGCAGCCCTGATTGTTGCTGGTGAATGTGAAACTGGTATATCCAACAATGGGCAGACCTGTGAGTATGCCTTTCTGGTTTACACGCGGGGTATGAAACAAATAATTGTTGATGTTCACGAAAGCGATTACACCGAGCCACCCTATAGCCAGAAGAGATACGAGGAAATCGTTAAGGTCAGTTACTTCAATGTAAATTCTCACACTTATAAATACTGAAGTATTTCAAAGAACCTAAAATAAGGCTTACGTAATGTTGAGTATTGTCTTGCTACAGTGAATCGTATCCAGCTTCTAGGAAAAATAAGTGATATTGGAAGTTAAAAAAAAAAGTGAAAAAAAGATTGTGACCTGTGAAATTTGAATCTAGCACATAAATCACTTCAGGGCAACATTTCCTCCTCATCCAGTGAGTAATTCTCTCTGGGTCACTGGATCTCAGAAGGGTCACCCAGAAAAGGTGCCACTTGGGCTAACATTAAAAAGGACAGAAATATCAGACTGATCATGCTCCTTGTATCACTGAGTCCCAATTACCTACCATATTGTACTGATATCTGAGCCTAATGCTTCCCTGAATGTTATTTGAGATTCAATTTGACCTTTCGCTAAGTAGACAGAGAATGCAGATAAGCCATTCTCTGTTGATGAGGACATTTTGTATCTCATACCCATTACTTTAACTAGGCTATAAAATAATTATCTGTTAATTGGTCTCTATATCAACCTGAATAATATCTGGGTCCTAATCATATTTGTACCCTAAGTATTTAGAGCAGAGTTTGAAAAGTAGGTGATGAGCACATAAGTACACAAATGAGTAGATGAGAGACAGGAGATGTGTGTGGTGTTTCTCTGACACACAGTGTATTTATTCACACATTGAGCACAACTCTTAGTATGTGAGTCTCTTTACGTTAGATGTTTCCTTCTGTGGGAGGAAGGGGCACAAAAATCATGCTTTCTATTACTTCCAATTGAGGAACAAGGCGATTTGCATTGGTTAAGACACAGTGCTGGCTACACTTTAGTCCTAATGAATGACTAGTCTATGTCTGCTGCAATAGATTTCAAACAGCCGGACCAGTCCATGAGGTGAATAGGGCCAGGGGTGGTCATATTAGGCTTCGTTGTGAAATCACTGCAGCCAAGTGTGACTTCGGAGGAAGATAAGATATTAGTTTCCACAGAGGATTTGTTTCCAAGAAGAAGAATAAAGGCTTTGTGTTTAGGTGAGTGAATTAAGTTAATAGATATAAGATGACACCTAGTTTTTCCTTGTTTGGATGTATTTTGTGTGCCTCTCTGGTTGGGAGCATAGATAGGAGATCCTACCCAACAGTACCCTTAGTATGGGATCCTAGTAATAGGGTCATGTACTGTCCCCAGTTTATAGCTGTAGAAACTGTGATTCAGTGACTGTAAGTGGCTTCCCAAAAGCTATTCATCACAACACATTACAAATAAGCTAATATGAAGGGAGACTGAAAAGTCTTGCATTTGTCTTTGTTCCTGTTGAAGTGAAGTGGAGTCCTTTCTTCTGAAGACCCATAGGCGTGCTGCTTTGGGGGTCACTGTGAGGAGCCAGAATTTTAGCCAATTGTTATTGCAGCCTTGGCTCTTCACTATTTCTCATAGTGACCCTTATCAGAGAACGACAAATGTTGACTACTGGCATTTAGAAGAAGACTTTTCAGTCTCTCTTCATATTAGCTTATTTGTAGATGCTGCTGTAATGAGTACCTTTTGGGAAGCCACTTGCAGTCACCGAGCCTCAGCTTCTACAGCTACAAACGGGGGACAGTAGCATTACCCTATATAACAGCACCCAGTGTGAACACCAAGAGGGGGAAGAAATGTGTTGGAATTCCTGGGACTTTCTATCCTACTTTTCCTAGGGATCATCTTTTAGCTTCCCCTGTCTGCCTTTTCTTGGTATTCAAGCTTGCAGCCCCTTCTTACTGACCTCTCTGTAGGGCTCCATTATCCCACACCTTGCAGAGGTAAGCCACTTTCTCAGAAACATTATGTGTCTCTCTCCCTCCACTGGGAGGCCACTCCCAAGGATGGGGACTGTATGGCTTATAGCCCACAGCCTGGCACGATATGACACACCACACTGACCCACTTGTCCTTGACATCCAAATAGGTGTATTCGCTCATTACACTTTCCAGTGGCAGCTATGGAATTTGACATGTCCTCCTGGAGAAAACCTTAACCCAAAGGTGACAAACCATGATGGTAGAAATTTCAGCTGCATGACAAGCTTCCAAGTAAATGAAAGGAAGTCGGTAAGATAGTTGGGACTTACTGCATTTACCAATGAGCCGTCCACCTACTCAGTCCAGTGTCAGGGAGCCCTGGGGACTTTCAGGCCAGAGGGACCTAAAGAATTGACGACAGATGAGTATCACTTTCTGCAGAAGGGCTGAAAGTGAGAAAGGATGAAGAGAGAAGGAAGTGCACAAACACAATTTAAGTGTCTCCTCTTTCTTTGTGTATTAAGGAACTTTGAGGTTTTTTTGTGACATAATCCACAGGGTCTCAGTCCAAGCAGACACAGAACGTGCATCTGAGTGATGATAATGAGCCTGTGGAAATTCCAGATGCTCAGGCCTCACATTTCTCCCATCAGGAATGTGGCAGAGGCAGAGGGGCGGCGGGGGTCTGGAGGGTGTCACAGGTGACACTGATTGCTGCTACAGGCCTTTCCTTACCAGCTCCTCAGTGCCCAGTAAAAAAGCCCCCACAGGTCTGAAAGCAGGAAGCCACCTCTGCTATGACCCCTTTGCACCAGAAAAAATCTCATGTCATCTTTCTGGAGTCCTGTATACTGTGTGTACTACCCGTAGTGACATTTGCCATGTCAGCTGTGGCTTAGGTGATCGGGGTCCACTTGGCCATCCAGGCTGCTGTTCTCCTCTTCACACCCATTGTTCTCGGACTTGTGGTCTTTCCAGAGAGAGGGAGCCACTCTTTTGTCATGAACCTGTCTGTTTTTCTACTGTAGGACCCTCTGAGGGGCAGGAAAGGAAGCAGCATGAATTGATAAGCTTGGTGTAGACATCACCCTCTTGACCACGTGCTGCCGCTCCTTCAGGGGCCCCTTGACAATGAAATCCTAATGCATCGGCCGGAACTTGAAGTGATGGTGGCTGAGGCACAACCAGGCCTTCTTGTTGTGGTAACAGTCTAGGAAGATGGTGTAGTCACCAAAGAGCCATAAGGAAAGAATGCACAGGGCACACAGTAGCCTCACCTCTACCAAATCAACTCCACTGCTCTGTATAAAGTGCTCTTCTAGGGACTAGAAACATAATGGTAATTAATACCCAGACTGTGCCCTTGACAAGCTCTCAATCTGTTAAAGGAACTTGGTGGGAAGACCAATAATGGTGCTGGAGGGTAGAAAGGACAAGAGAAGACTTATGTACAGAGAACAGAAGTTGTCCAGAGGAGGAAGTGATTTTACCTGTTCAAGGAGTTTGGTTAAGAAAAGATTCTATTTTTTCTGTCTGACTTATTTCACTTAGGATGATAATCTCAAGATCCATCCATGTTGCCTCAAATGGCACTATTGCTCTCCATTATGTATGTGGACCATGTCTTCTTTATCTAATCATCTACTGAAAGATATTTTGGCTATTTTTATGTCTTGGCCACCATGAATAATGCTGCAATGAAGACAGGAGTACATATATCTTTATGGATAAATGTTTTCAAATTTTTTGGGTAGATACCCAGAACCAGGATTGCTGGGTCATGTGGTAATTCCGTTCTCAATTTTTTTGATGAACCTCCATACTGTTTTCCATAGTGGTTGTACCAATTTATAATCGCACCAGTAGTATATATAAGGGTTTGTTTTTCTCCACAACCTCTTCATCACTTGTTATTACTTGTCCTGTTGATAATAGCCATTCTAACAGGTGTGAGGTGCCATCTCATTGTGGTTTTGATTTGCATTTCTCTAATAGCTGATGAGACAGAAAATATCAAAAACCCTATGACTTCACTCATATGTGGGATATAAAACTGAAAGCAAGAAACAAGACAAAAAAACAAAAACTCATAGATGCAGACAACAGTTTAGTGGTTACCAGAGGGTAAGGGGAGAGTGGGGGTGGTAGAAGAGGTTAATATATGGTGAAGGAAGGAGAACTGTCTCTGGGTGGTGAACACATAATGCAACATATAAATGATGTATATAGAAATGTACACATGAAGCTTATCTAATTTTACTAAGCAATGTCACCCCAATAAACCTTATTTTAAAAAGAAAGGGGGTGGCCACTTGGCTCAGTTGGTTAGAGTACAGTGCTCATAACACCAATTTGGCCAATTTGACTCCCACATGGGCCAGTGAGCTGTGCCCTCCACAACTAGATTGAAAACAATGACTCCACAACTAGATTGAAAACAACTATTTGTCTTGGAGCTGATGGGTCCTAGAAAAATACACTGTTCCCCAATATTCCCCAATAAAAATTAAAAAAGAAAAAAGAAAAAGAAAAAGAAAGAAAGACTTTAACAGAGAAGGTTCTGTCTGACCTGAGTTTTGAAGGATGAGTAGGAGCCTTCTAGGGGGCACACAGACAATGCTTGGCAGAGGACACTGCATGGGTAAAGATTTGTAGACCTACCTTGTTTGAAGAAATTCAAGTATTTTTTAGAGCAGGCAGCCATGGAGTCAAGGGCAGGTTAGAAATTTCAGGGCAGTGGCTTTACTTGAGTTTCCGTAACTTTTGGGCTTGCTGATAAGACTGAGTTGTTTATTGATTTCCCACAGAACATGAACTCAGGGGTGGTCAAAGTAGAATATCCATGATGCTTTGCCAACTTTCAAGGTGGAGAGGGCGGGTGCAGCACAGATGGCCTTTCTACTGGCTGCAGCTCAAGCCCCACCCCCTTTTCCAGCACATAAACATCCAGTCTCACTGAATATCTACTGAGGAAGGGAAGCTCCGCACGCACAGGCTGGCAAAGACTAGCACACACTGCTGAAAGGGAGCCTCAGAGTAGAGGATCTTAGAAAAAAACGGCCATGTACCTGATCCCAAGCTTTTCCACAGAGACCTGGCTTCTCCTGGCTACCAGCCTGGTGCTCCTCTATCTGTGAGTAACTGTCCAAATATGTGTCCTCTGTAACCTTGGACTTGGGGAGCTAAGCAGGCCCCCCTTCCCCTTATCTGTTTTGAAGAGCAAACATTTAATAAAGGGGTAGCTGCATACATATTGGGCACACAAACACAAAAGGGGTTATTCTTGATTTTACTCTAATCTGTTGAAGGAGTATCACCCCGCGAACCCCCAACTCCTAATTTCTATAACACAGAAGGTTTAGTGACGTTATTTGCTCCTGGGGATGATCTTTTGATTGACTGCCAGTTTGGATGGAGCTACACTAATCAACCAGAATTCAGCAGACACAGATAAAATCACCTGGCCTCTGTGCAGTGGGCTCCTCACTCCTTTCCCAGCTTGGGGATCCTGGAGGCAGAAGGAAGTGAACAGGGCTTGTGTCCCATTACATTGACTTTCCGAGTTCTGTGTCTACTGTAGGAGATGTGTAGGGGGATTAGCGCTTGAGTAACTAGGTTGTTTCCTGCTCCCCGCCCTCCCACTGCCTGGCATCATTTATGCAAAGTACCAGAGCGCAGCCCACACTTCGTGGGGGTTGCAGACTACCCCACCATTCTCTTCACACTGGCTCTTCCCTCTTTTCTGTGTCCCTTCCCTGGCTCTCCCCTCCTAGGATTCATTCCCCCATTATGTAATAGGCAGAACTAACTATCCTTAAATGAGAAATCTTTACAGCAGTACAAACTTGGCAGAAATCTTGAAATCATATTCTTTTCTTTCACCTTTTCCTTCCTGGTTTGGGGAGGGTCATCATCAAAATAGCGATTTATGTTCCCGCAATATAAAATCTGCTAACAGAGTGTAAAGCCACAAACCTACAAACCAATTGGAATTTAAATACCTTTTTTCCCCTTGAAGTTACAACACAGGAGGATGAATCAAATCACCTCGCAGAGGAATTCCGTTCAAGGGTGGGATTCTGGGCATCATGGAGCAGGTTGGGAGAGGAGTTATTTTTCATGTATGGGTAGAGAAGGCCCCCTTCATTTCCCATTTTCACTTTCATGCAGAGTAGGAAATCATGATGACATGAGTATAGAAAATATAAACTTTGTTTCAGTCTTTGAATGAAATGTTATGACGACAGGGTATTGTGGCAACATAGTTTGCATCTGATCACATTTTAAAATTATTGATAATGTTTAATTTTATTCTATTTAATACTAGATTATTTTACTGAGATAAAACTATTCCCAGCATGTTCTTTCTGAAGGATAAAATAGGGCTGTTGATTCAGGATCTGTGGCTACAAAGTTGTATAAATAAACTTACCCTTCTAGAATAATGTCAGGAAATGAGTCTAGTGTACAAAATATACTTCTATGATACAGATTGTGTATGTGTTTTTAAATATACCTGCCCAGCTGGTTATTTTAATCTCACAGTGCAGGTGATTAAACAAGATTGTGAGCC
Organism: Rhinolophus sinicus; assembly: GCF_057876585.1. Classification (NCBI taxonomy): domain Eukaryota; kingdom Metazoa; phylum Chordata; class Mammalia; order Chiroptera; family Rhinolophidae; genus Rhinolophus; species Rhinolophus sinicus. Next base: position 89,987,566 of record NC_142503.1, read on the forward strand.
ACTGATGGTAAAAGAGAAGGACATCCAGGCAGCATCTGGATGAAGTGGGAGAATATTTCCCCCAGGTATTCCAGTTCCTGGCCCACAGGGGGTCAATCTCATCTGCTTGAAGCGTGGGGTCAGAGACACCACCTAAATCATATTATGTGACAGTATCCTCTACTGTCACCAGTGGATACACAGCACTCTACACTTCAGTAACACTGGTACAGCCAAGGGTTGGTGGCTATAGAGAGTATCCTCTTATGCCCACACAGTGTAAATGCAATAGAAATGATTGGCTTTATGTTAGCCCCTTCATTTGTACCAAAGCAGTATTACTCTACCAAAAAGAGGGAAGCTGGAAAGAATAGTGCCCCCAGCCCACCCTCTGCCTTGATATGGAACCATGTAAGTTTAAACATTAGATCTTCCCTTGGGATCAATGTTGCTGACACTTTCATTCAATTGCTTCGCCTCACTTGAGAGTTTATGTAACATGTTGAAAGTTCAGAAGCAGAAACTGGTTTAATTGATTTGCCATGGTTGTCATGGTAAAGGAAGGAACTAGGATAGCAGGAACCAAGAGTACCTGGTTTTGACAGTCAGGCCTCACATTTCTACCAACTTTCTGTAGGAAGGATCTAAACACCCAGCTGTACTGGGCCGTACTGCCTCCATTGTGTCCTTCAGCACAAGTCGTTTCATGGGATTTGGGGGGTTTATTTAATCACATATTATAAGATTACCTAAATTTGTACAGAATTTTAGGAACCCATACTTTCTTAAAGGGTAACCACAAAAAGAAGAGGACACAATTCAACTCTCTGGAACATTTTATATTACTAATCTTATGTTTTATAACACGTCTTTTGCTATCAACAGGAAGGTACCCTGTTTGCAAGGCCATCTATCCTTCAGCTGAAAGCGTTTGTAGAGTACGTAGGACCATTATACAGAGCCTGCTTTTCAGCCATAATTCCCTAATTTGCCTCTATGGGCTTCGTCTTGTAGGCCTAGAAGCTTCATGGTTGAAATGGTTGCCAACGGCCTCTTTCCTCAGCCTCTCTTCCTCCTCCCCTCTGACCTCCTTCAGTAACCCTGGAGTGGGAAGGCTTGCAAGGATCCAGAGCCCCCAGCTGTGGGACTCCACATATGACACATGAAGATCAATTTCAGGCAGGCCTGCCGGAGGAAGCACCAGCCTTAATGGGATTTTGAGATAGTTGACACACAGAGCCAATAAACCAACTGCGTGGTGACTGGCCATCATGACAAACGGCGTGAGCCTGGCACTGCTTAGCAGGTGACCATCACAGGCTGGAGCCTGGCACGCTTAGCAGGTGACCATCACAGGCTGGAGGACCAGATGCCACCAGGGGAAGAATGGTCTGGAAATGCATTATTTAGTCATTGGTTCCTTTATACAGCTTCATTCAGGGCACATGTGGGACAATCACTCTTCTCTAGAGCACACGGCACCAAATTTCCTGAGAACATGGACTTGGGTGTAGCTGAAAGGCTACGAGGACAATGGAAGCCTTGAGCCCAGTTTCATGCTATAGAGATAAGAACACTGTGGCTAGTCAAGGCCTCCCTGTGATGATATATTTAAGAAGATCCAGATCCTAAAGCAGGGTCAGGGGCTAGAGGGAAGGCAAAGCATAAAGTCACAGAGCAAACTGTAAGAACTCTATCTCTGTGGGCTCTCACTAACCCTCAGTCATTGACGGATGCAGTTATGCAAAATCTCATCATCGGAGCAGAAAAACCTTCTTCCTTTTTCTGCCTAGAATTAGAATCGCCAAAATCATAGATGTGTCCTCTTACTAAATAGACGTGAGTGAATTTTCTGGAAGAATTCCAGCCTGAGCCTCTCAGGAGCACTCCAATCTGGAAACATTTATCAATCATTCACTCTAGGATTGGGGCCCTGAAGTCTTCAGCTCCTGTTAGCTGATCACCATTAGTTTTTGTGACTCTCCCAGTGGAAGTGAGACAGGAGATGACGAGTGAATGGAATTATTGCTGTTGGAATTGCTTTATTACTTATTACCTACATGTTACCTCCCTAGCTTGACTGTTCGAGTTTCCAGTCAGAGACTTGCCATCCCAGCACCTATTCCATAATCCCTTGCTTTCTCTTTTTCTTTATAGATATGGGACCTCTACACATGGACTTTTTAAGAAGCTGGGAATTCCTGGGCCGAAACCTCTGCCTTTTTTTGGAACTGTTCTGGGTTACCGTAAGGTGAGTGGTGTTTGGGCTCCCTCTTTCTCTCTTTTATTTTAGAGTATCACCTTTGTGTATATTCTTTTTTTTTTTTTATTAGTTTCAGGTGGACAAAACATTGTAATAGTTAGACATTTACATCCCTCACGATGCTAACCCCCCGTCCCCCAATCTACTACCCCTCTGACATCTTGTATTGCGGTTACAATTCCATTGACTCTGTCCCAGCTGAGTTCCATAGTCAAAGTGCCCTCCCCATGAGGATGTTCTGAGATTTCACACTTTCCGGAAAGGGTGTTATATGCCCTACCCATCAACAGGCCAGGTTTACCTCAGGCCCTGTTGTCAGTTGTAAGGATTCTGGGGTTTTGCCTCAGTCAGACAGCATCCCGCTCTGGCTGGTTCAGCACAGGACTTGCTGTTCCAGCTTGTGAGCATTGTGAGAAGCATTTTCTTGCAGCCAGGTGAAGATTCCCAGAAAGGCATAATCGTACTTAGTATTAGGTGAAAAGCATGAAGGAGGTGAGTGGCACTGCCTCATTACGGGTATACGCTAGAGTCAGACTTCCTGCTCGTAGCATAAGCTCCTGGTAGCTCTTGCTTCCATCCTCCTGGAGAGCTTGGAAACTTCAGTGTATTTGGCAGCCCCAGTGTTCACCATCGGGGAATCTGCGTACCTGCATTTTCTAAGAACTGCTAAATGCCTGTAGTTATATCCATGGCCCCTACTCACGCTTTGCGCGCCTTGATGACGTTGGGGGACAAGAGAGATGGAACAAGAGCTTTCTGCTTTACTTCTCTGCCCTCAGAGGAGGCATCTATGGGTGAGTCTGAGCAGGTATAACTGAGGGGTTTTTGTAAGCAAGAGAGAATTACTTATACAAAATCACAAGGAAGGAGATTATTTGACAAAATAATGAAGAATTGAATTTAACTGAATGGAATATACTAGTTGACACATGGACTGTGGATTTGGTGCGGCCTTTGTGATATATCCTGCCCTTATGCTTCACCCAGGGTGTGGCCCCTGGACAAAAGGTTACCAGCTCACATCCTCAGGCCAGAAGGCAGAGCCTTGCATGCAGGCTGCTCTCTGCCAGATTTCCTTTCCCAGAGACCAGAGGCTTGTTTCTCAGATCCTAATTCTCCCAACTGAGGTCTTCAGTGTTTCCATTAGTCTAAAAACTTCCCATAGTTTTTACCTCTGAAAAAGCAATAATTTCCTTTCCACCTTGCCTGGATCAACTCCGTATAGATGTACCCCTAGACCCATATTTCTGGGACTTTCTTTTGCATAATTAAAACATCTAATATCACAGCCAAAACTTACCAATTAGAAGATTTGTTTTTTAAGTGACAGAAGTAAAAACTCAGAACAAGTGTGTTGATTTGCTCAGGCCTGGTGGAATGGTGCCATCTCCCCAGCTTTTCCCTGTTGAGCTGGAAAACCAGAAAGCAAATTCACTTCGTCATTCATTCATTCCCTCAGTCAGTTTCTCACTCAACAAATGTGTCTCAGATTTATTAAAGCTGCTGGAGTAAAAGGGGTCACTGGTGTGTCAGACTTCCTAATTCTTCTGGAATTCTAGAGAGGGCTCATGAGAAAAATGAAAATAATGCTTAACCAGGAGATCAAAGAGTGCGCAGGCCACTCTTACTTTCCCTCAGCTTCAGTTCTCAGTGTTCATGGAGGTAATAATTCTGGGGTTTAGGAGATTTTAGAGGCAACACATGCACAACAAAAACCTTTAGAAAGACAAGGAGTTAGGTAATATCGTAGACAAGGAAGGGTAAGTCATTCAGTATCTGTACTAGTCACAGAAGTTTCAAGAGTGATTTTAAATTCTCCATTTCAAATATCTCTTTTATTTTCTCTCCATATCCCAAGACACCCCTGAGTAAGAGCTTCCCTCTACCTGCCAGTGAAAGACAGTAAGCCTGATTTCATGAGCTTTGAGTTAGTCTCGTCCCAATTAGAGGTAGGTTTCAGTACATTTAGATTAATAATCTAATTTTGTTTCTCTGCAGGGTTTATGGGATTTTGACAAGAAATGTTTTAAAAAGTATGGAAGTATGTGGGGGTGAGTATACTGGAACCTTCCATTGCATAGACTTGCTGATATAATGAGACCCCACCCCCACCCCATGGTGTTGAAGACAGTCTCAGCCTATAGTGTTATTGTACAGCTTTTGGAGGCTTGTTCTACCAGGGATCCGCTATGTCACCAGGTGTCCAGGGCTACATTCTGAACCAGCTGGACAGGTGCAGGTTATCACTAGTCGCCAGATTTGATGGCTTGGGGACTCCTGACATCTCTCTCTGTCCAGTGTTTAATCATTCTCCCCTTCTTTATTTTTCCTTCCTTAGGTCACCTTTAATTGGATAAAATGCATTATTTCAAAGTTTTTTAATATATGCTCATAAATGCATGTCTGGAGCATTTCCCACATGATTCACTATTAATTAAAAATCCAAATATTTTGAAATAAAATTTGGATTTATTATGTCATTTTAAAAAAGCGCTGTGGGTATAGGTACACACAATGGAAAATTATTTCTGCTCAATGTTTTTTACTCTCTGGGCAAGTATGGAGTTTGGAATTTTAAATGAATTTAAGGCCAAGACTTTTCAATAGAAGTTTAGATTATACAAGTATTGCTTTATCTACCCTATTCTCCCACTTTGAGGAGATGTAGTTTATTTCCAAACCACCCTTTTCCTTGTGGGCTGATGGACTTGAGGATTGTATGGAGTGGCCTCGGCCAGTTCCAGCAGCTGTTCCTCTTCGGAGCTGCTGGAGGTGTGGTGAGAGCAGCAGAAGAGGTGTAACGTGGTGCTTGCATGCTAGAAACAAGTGGGAGAAGGCTTTATCTCTCCGTACTGGTCATCTTCTCTCAAGTCGACAGAAACCATACAGTTCTACTGAGTTTGCGTGGCCCAGAAAGTCTGCGTGATGGAGTAGAATGAACGCACAGCACTGGATCACCACTGGTCCAGCTCAAACTGCCCCTTCCAACATTTACTACTTGTGTTCTCTGGGTGGAGTCTCTTGTGAGCTCTAAGGCTGGTATGAGATCACGGATATAAAGGGTGACCGAAAACCACTGTCTCTCCACCCAGGTGTTTTTGTAAAAACATGATGGGGAAGGGGACTTATCCAAGAAATATAATCAATTTGATTGACCCAAGTGCCACCACAATCACGTATATCACTGCTTCAACACTGAATGTATTCAACACCCACGTAAGCCATCTGAATTTTAGAACTTTTTTTTTTTTTGGAAATGGGCTGCATTAAGGGCAGTGGTTCTCATCCATTTTTACATGTGATCACAAAAGCATTTGAAATTCCTCCATGATGTCAAAGAAAGAATAGGTGAGTCTTGTGGAAAGTTTTCCATTTTGTTCTAGCTAATGCAACTGATTTATTGTAAACAATAAAATGCCAGAGGATGGTGTCATTAAAGTTATAGCAAACCAGTCAGGAGATCAGGCAAATCAGAATGTATCACACAGAAAGAGTCCACTTTGAGTGGTACATCTGTCAAAAGTGGGCTTGCCATGCTGCTAGCAGATGTCACCCACATGGAGCTAAAGACCCCGTTAGACCCACATATAGAGTAAATATAAGCAATGTAAAGAAGATATGTTTAAATTAATTGTACATGCTCCTCTGTATTTTTTTATGCTCTTTGTCTTTTTGTTTTAAAATTTTCTAATCTTAGTCCTAACCAGGACTCAACTTTAATAGTTAAAATAATATTTCCTTAAAGAAATTGTAAGCTACTAAACAAATTTTGGAAAATAGGGTAAAGAAATCATTCATATTCCTACTAGATCTTTTTGAGCATTTCAAGTCTTTTTCGTTTACAGACACATTTTTACATATTTGTGATCAGTATATCTGTACTTTTCGTGTAATATAACGTCATACGCATTTTTCCTGTTTTGATGTATCTTCAAAAGTATATTTTTAAATGACTGAGTGGGTGGACTCTCTGTTCCCAGATAATTTACTTTCCTTCAACTGTTTACTAACCTAACTTCTTTTTTGATTAATAAAATAATTAACACTCCCTTACTATGTTCCATTCACTGTTCTAAGTGCTTTAGATATATTAACTCACATGTTTAATAACGTACTTCTTTGTGTGTAATAAGCCAATAAAATAATCACACTCTCATTTGTTGCTATTGGGTATATAAGTTGGATATAATTTCTAAAGCGTGCAATATGGTAATATCTATTAAGATGACAAATGTATATACTCTTTGATTCAAGAGTAACATTTCTGAGACTTCATTATTCAAATATACTTGCACACAAGCAAAATAATGTGAGTAGAAGGTTAATCATTGTCTCATTGTTTGCTGAGTTGGGGGTGGAATCTAAATGTTCATCAGTAGCTAATTATGCTGCAGTAAATTTATACAAAGAAATGTTCTGCAGCTCAAAATAATGAGAAAATTCTCTGTGCTGATAAAGATTTCTAAAATACAAATTTAAAAAAGCAAGATAAAAATAAATATTTCAAACTTACAAAAAATTATACAGATGGTATAGAAAATGCCCATGTGCACACCACCTGAACTTAAGAAATGTGCTAATATTATTTCTAATCATGATCTGTAGGAATATGGATTACGTAACATCAAAGGAAAGTCTGGACTTCCAAGTGTGGCTGTGTCTGCAGATATTGGTTTGTTAAATTTAATCAACTCTGTTTTCCCAACACAGGTTCTATGATGGTCGACAGCCTGTGTTGGCTATCACAGATCCAGACATGATCAAAACAGTACTGGTGAAAGAATGTTATTCTGTGTTCACAAACCGGCGGGTAGGCATGCATTCTTTTTTTAATTTAAAATCTATTTATTTGTTTATTAAATTTTAATTTTGAAGTAATAATGGATAAACAGAAAGTTGCCTAAAAATCCAGGAAGCTCCCCGCCCTTCGCCGGAACCAGTTGGGCTGCGAATCCCTGCTGCGGTCCATCGCTCCCATACCAACAAACATTCTGTTCTTCCGATCTGACACTGCTAGTGTTCCGCTTCTAGCACAGGGCAGGTGGGGGTGGGGCGAGCTCTGGGAGGGTAGGAGGGAGCGGCTAGTCTCAGTGCCTAAGGCTTCCGTTCTCTGCTCAGCAGTGAGGGCTTAAACCACTGTTTTCAACCTTCTTCCCTCAGTCTTTTCTCCGAGGTCTCTGCCGTGAGCGTTGGGTTCAGCTCTGTTATATGCTGCCCCCTCAGCCCTGTGGGCCACAAGCGGAGCCCTAGCAGTCCGAGTTCTTCCCTGTCCCACAGCTGCGGTAGTTCCGGGATGCAGCGAGCTTGGAGCACTGAGCTAGGTCTGCATCCTGCATCCTGGGGTTCTGTCTCCACACTTCTCCCTTTCCTCCCCCCCCCCATGCGATTCGCCCACCTTTAGGTGAATTCAGTAGTGGGCCTCTTCGTCTTGCCTGTCTGCTGTGCAGGGAGTCCTTTGTGGGTTGTTGTTGTTCGATTAGTTGTAAATTCCAGGGTAGCTTTACAGAGGCTCACCTCACGCCGCCATTTTGATGACCTGAGTCCACTGTTTCTTGTTCTGCGTGATTGACTCTGCTCTTGCAGCTCTCTGTAGCATTTATTTATTTCAGCCATTGTAGTCTTCAGCTTCATGTGTTCTCTTTGTAATTATTTATGTTTCATATCTCTTTGTGGTACTTCTCATTTTGTTTTTGTAATTTTTCTACTTTGTTAAATTTTTTTAAATTAAATTTATTGAGGTAACATTGGTTAATACCCATGCACAGATACCATTGCAACAATCACGAACAATCAGGGATAATGACACAAAATGATCTTGTTAAAATTTTTTCTCTGTGTTTCTTGTACTTCTCTGGGTTTTTTTGCAAAAATTATTTTGAATCCCCTGTCAGACAATTTGTGATTTCTGTTTCTTTGAGGTCAGTTACTACAAGTTTATTGTGTTTCGTTGGTGGTGTCATCTTTTGCTGATTCTTCATGATCCCTGTAGTCTTGAAATAGTGTCTGTTCATTTGAAGAAGCAATCACCTTTCCAGACTTTATGAACTAACTTCAGAATAGAAAGACCTTTACTTTTGGGTTGGGACATACTGGAGTGTGCTATGGCCCAAAGTCTAGTGGTGTATGTTGCTATTGTGGGGAGTAGGGTGGCTCCAGGTTAGTGAAGCATTGTTGACCTATGCTGCTGGGGTTCACCACATCACCAACTGCATGATCCTTGGCAGCAAGAGCTGTTGAGTGTCCACGGTAGCAAAAAAGTGTCTTAAGCAGCATCAACAGCTCTAGCAGTGAGGGACTTAGTCAGACAGCCAAAGTTGGTGGTATGCAAATGCTTATCAGTGGGGGCTGACTGCAGGAACATGTCCAAAGGTAACGGCCAGGGCTATTGGCAGGGGCTGGGGCTAAATGTGAGCAGGGAGGTAGAATGCTCAGGCTGTCAGTGTGCACTCACATGACTGCAGGGGAGAGATGCAGGGGCGAGATGCAGGTGCATGCACAGCAGTGGGGACTGGTGACTGGTGTTGAGGCTGACAGTGTCTAGGTGTGCAGCTGCAAGGATTAGCTGTGGACGCATGTGGCAGTTTAGTCAACTGACAGGAGTCAGGGTTATCTCTAGGCACCTGAACAGCTGCAGGGGACTAGGCTGGAGTTATGCACATGCCCAGCCACATATACCAGTGCTGGTTGCTGGTGCAGATCCTGGGGCTCAGGGTGGAGGCACTACTTGGGGTAGCTCTGGTGAGGATGGAGTGTGATAGGGCAGGTCTCAGTCTGTTGCAGTGTGCAAATGTGAAAACCTGTGTGGTAATCAGCAGCAAAACCTGCAGGGTGTTCACAACAGCTGTGCTGGCTGTTGCTTTCTTCAGCAGAAAAGTCTGTCAGGGTCTTCTGTGGAGCAAGAGAAATAAAAGCACAGTGAATCCTGTCACAAGCTGATCCTGGCAGTACTTTCTCTTCTTCTTTGTTCTTAGCTGCCTCTAGACTGCTCATCTATGCCGATATATTGGGCATAGTGAAATCAAAGCTGGTCATTTGTGCAGTGCTGTGAAAGCCTGGGGGAAATTATGACTCACCCTGTTCTTTTCTCAACAAGGCAAAGTCTCTCAGGCTGGGGCGTTCCCTCTTGGAACTGAGCTGTGCTGTCTGGAGGATGAGATGATGCAGGCAAAGTGAAACCATTCTCCCTATTTATTTTGCGCAGTTATTCTTGCTTTTTTTGCTCCACTGTGTTGTTCAAGCTTCTTAAGTGAACTTCTGCTCTCTCCTCAACTTATTTTTGTTTCTGGACAGGGGCCTAATTGTTGCTTTTTGTGGGCCACAAAGGCTAGAATCTCCTCCACCGCAATCTTGGCGGTGTTATTCCAGGTTTTCATCGTTAAGTGTGATGTTAGCTGTAGGTATTTTTGTAGGTGCTATTTATCAAGTTGAGGAAGTTCTCTTCATAGTTCTTGTGTGTTTTTTTTTAATCATGAATAGATATTGGAAATATTCATTTTAAAACATAATATAGTGTTAGAAATTGGAAGAGTCTTAAGCAGGTTGGTTAGATAGGCCAGTCCCAAGCTGATAAATAGAATTACTTCTTTCTTTTACTTCTATATCTGGTGGAAATATGTAAGAGAAAAGGATTTCCATGTAATTGTATTATTTTATTTTCAGAATAGCAATAGATTCCTTATCGTTTAAGTGTTACCTACTGTTTTATTTTTAAAAATCACCATATTAAGACCTCCCTTTTTCAAGTTGCTCATGCTGTAGACCTAAGCAAAGCTAGAACTGGTCTGAAGCAACAATGAGTTTGCCTAGGCTATCTGGCTATCTGTCAACTCAGCCCTTTCTATTCTACTCAGCCCTGATGGGTGTACTATATCTTATTCGTACCTATTCTCCCTGGAAGAGTAGTTTCCCTAACTCATGTGTTATTTGGACTGAGAAAGAGATCGGAATACAAATGCTGAATACCATATTAGGTGGCTAAATGTCTCCTCCACCCTTACAGGAAGCTAAACATTTGGTATAAATATATATTGAGTCTCTAGTGTTGGGTCTGCTACTTGGTAGACAGCCACTAAATATTTGTTGAATAACTGATGCCCATTTAACAAATTGTCCACAACTGTTGAGACCTCCAAAACTTATGTAGGGCAAAATGTCTTTTGCTTTTGCCTCTAGTTTTTGGGTCCAGTTGGATTTATGAAAAGTGCCATCTCTCTGTCTGAGGATGAAGACTGGAAAAGAATGCGAGCATTGCTGTCTCCAACATTCACCAGTGGAAAGCTCAAAGAGGTAAGAAAATAGAGGACTTTTAATTAGAAACTTAAAGAGTGCATCTGGGGACAGGTAGAAAATAAGGTAGATTCTTTCCAAGGAGTAGCCTGCCAAATTTGAGCTTCCTAAATATAGTCCTGAAAGTGACATTGTAAGATTCATTATAGGAGTTCCGGTCAGGATAGTGGAGTACTGAGAAGGTAAACATTGTGCTTGGTCCTCTCATGACCACATCAAATTTACAACTAAACTACAGAATAACCACCATTGAGAATCAACTGGAGTCTAGCTGAACAGATGTCCCGTACGAGGTGTGATCAAAACATATCGCAAATATGAAATTAAAAACATATATTACATTAAACAACACATTGTCATTAATCCCCCTCAAAATACTCCCCCTTGCTTTGAACACATTTATCCCATTGTTCTTGCTATTTTTTGAAGCAGCTCTGGAAGTCCTCCTTCATGAGTGTCTTTACTTCATTCTCCATGATGACAAGGCTCCATGTCACTCATCGCTTCTGGGTGGAAATTTCTGTCAAATAAAAACATTACAGTGTGTCCTCATCCACCTTATGCACTGGATCTGGCACTGGGCAACTTCTGGCTCTTCCCCAAAGTCAAAATGACCATGAATCGATTCAGGACATCAAGGCAGCCATGACAGCACAACTAAAGACACTCACAAAAGAGGACTTCCACAACTGCTTCAGAAAGTGTCAAGAACAATGGGATAAGTGTGTGCATAGTGAGGGGGAGTATTTTGAGGAATTTAATGGCAATATCTCTTTCACTGTAATAGATTTTTTTTATTTAAACATTCACCATATTATTTTCTCACACCTTGTAACCAAAGATATACAGAAGAAGCCATGTCAAGACTAGTAGGAGAGCAGAGATAGGGAATAGTTTTGTCCCACACCTATATGTGGCAGTTGACAATCAGGAGGAATATCTCAGTTGCAGAGGTCTGCCTAAGGAGGAAAGGGTACCCAGCCCAAAACCAGGCACCCCATCCCAGGGTTCCAGTGGTGGGAAGCAAAGTCCCCATAACTTCTGGCTGTGAAAACTGGTGGAGATTGCAGCTGAGTGACATGGAGGGCTGGTAGAGTCCCAGGCTTTCCTTTTAAAGGGCCAACACATGGACTTACTCACTAACAGACTCACTCACTCTGAGCTCCATTGCTGGGGCAGTGGCTCAAATGGTACTGTGAACATACAAGGAAGAACTGAATTATCTGACTTCAGAGTGAGAGCTACAGGGGCAGATTTTTCCCAGGCAAATGTGATCACAGAGGCCATTGTTCCTTTGTTGAGCTCCCCACACAGCATACAGACTCGGGCACCATATCTATGTCTCCCTCACCCTAGATATCACTGTTCACTCTGCCCTCAGACCCCATCCCTACCCCCAACTTGCAGGCCCACTCAGGCCGCTTCCAGTGGATTTTCCATAAAAATGGCCTGCCTTGCCTTACGCTGCAGACATTCCTAAAATCTCTCAGGGGTTCACAAACCCCAACAAGCAGTATCCAGCCACAGTGTGCCATGTACCTCTTGGTATACAGCCCTAAGCCCCACAAGCAGTAGTTGGCCTCAATTCTCAGCTTAGCCTCTCACAGGCAACACCAAGCCTAGTACACATGGCAACCATCTTCACATCACTTTGTAACTCACACCAAGTAGACCTGGGCAGGGTACAGGCAATGGCTGACTATGGCCTACAACACAGCTGCAACCAAGTGGCCCCAGAACAAATACATCTAGGGGACTGCCTTTGGACAACCTCGGGGCATCACCCAACCACTTCCACAGGCAACATACCCAAAGGGCAGACTGGGCAGGCACCTGAGCCCTGCTAAAGTGAATCCTGCTCCATAGGGTCAGCCCTTACACAACATCTCCTCCACTGTAGTCACAGCCAATCCTTACAATCAATCAGCCTGAAGACCAATCACACACATTGATGAACAAACATCAGCCAAGGCTCAACTACAACAGGAGAGCACACACAAAGGACACACCTAGAGCACCCAGCTCAAGTGACAAGGGAGACAGCACCACCTGACCCCATAGGAAATCTGCTACATAAGGTCACTCTACTAAGACTGGGAGACATAACAGCTGAACCTAACACAGAAACAAACACATGGAGGCAGTCAAAATGGGGAGACAAAGAAACATTTTCCAAATGAAAGAACAGAACAAACCTGCAGAAAAAGAACTAAACAAAATGGAGAAAAGCAATCCACCAGATGCAGCATTCAAAACACTGGTTATAAGGATGTACAATGATCCAGTGAGAACATCAACAAAGAGGTAGGAAACATAAAAATGGAGAGAGAAAACGTAATAAAAAAGAACAAGTCAGAAATTAAGAATTCAATAACTAAAATGAATAATACATTAGCGGGAATCAGCAGTAGATTACATGAATCAGAGGATTGAATCAGCAATTTGGGAGAGAATGTAGCAGAAAACACCTAATAAGAACAGCAAAAAGAAAAAAGAATCCAAAAATAAAGATAGTTTAAGAGGCCTCTGGAACTACATCATATGTACCAACATTTGCATCATACAGGTGCCAGAAGGACAGAGAGAGAGCAAGAAATTGAAAAACTTATTTGAAGAAATAATAATGGAAAACTTCCCTAACCTGGTGAAGGATATAGACATGTAAGCCCAGGAAGTGCAAAGAGTCCCAAACAAGGTGAAGCTAAGGAGGACCACTCTAAGACACATCAAAATTAAAATGCCAGAGCTTAATGACAAAGAGAATCTTAAAAGCAGCAAGAGAAAAGCAGTTAGTTACCTACAGGGAAGCTCCCATAAGACTGTCAGCTGATTTCTCAACAGAAACTTTGCAGGCCAAAAAGGGGTTGGCAAGAAATATTCAAACTGAGGGGCAGCAGGATGGCTCACTTGGTTAGGGCGTGAGCTCTGAACAACAGGGTTGACTGTTCAATTCCCACATGGGCCAGTGAGCTGTTCCCTCCACAACTAGATTGAAGTCAACAAGCTGCTGCTGAGCTTCTAGAGGGGCGGCCAGATGGCTCAGTTGTTTAGAGCGCAAGCTCTCAACAACAAGGTTGTTGGTTCAATTCCCACATGGGATGATAGGCTGCACCCTCTGCAACTAAGATCGAAAATGGTGACTGAACTTGGAGTTGAGCTGCACCCTCCACAAATAGATTGAAGGACAATGACTTGGAGCTGATAGGCCCTGCACAAACATACTATTCCCCAATATTCACCAATAAAAAAATAAAAATTAAATTAAAAAAAATTCAAACTGATGAAAAGCAGGAACTTACAACCAAGGTTACTCTACTCAGCAAAGCTATCATTTAGAATCAAAGGACAAATAAAGAGCTTCCCAGATAAGAAAAAACTACTACAGGAGTTCATCAGCACCAGACCAGTATTGCAAGAAATGTTAAAGGGATATCTTTTAAAAGAAGAAAAAAAGATCATAACATGAATAATAAAATTACAATAACTACATATCTATCAACAATTACTTTCAATGTAAATGGATTAAATATTCCAATCAAAACACATAGGGTGGCTGAATGGATAAGAAAACAATAGATGATGTATTACAGAATTGTACACCTGGAACCCATGTAACTTTATTAACAATTGTCACCCCAATAAACTTTAATTAAAAAAAACAAACCCTTGCACATGATGCCTATAAAAGGCTTACTTCAGATCAAAGGACAGATGCAGACTGAAAGTAAAGAAATGGAAAAAGACAGTTCATGAAAATGGAAACAAACAAACAAATAAAAACAACTGGGGTAGCAATACTTAACTCCAGACAAAATAGGCTTTAAAATAAATGTTAGAGAACAAGTGACATAGAGGACCCAGTAATTTTACTTTTGGTTATCTATCTGAAGATACCCAAAATACTACTTCAAAGTAACTAGCATTATGTACAGCAGCCAAGATATGGAGGCAATCTGGGTGTACACCAATGGATGAATTGATAAAAAGGTGGTGCATGTTGTGTACAATGAAATATTACTCAGCCATATAAAAGAATGAAATCTTGCCATCTGCAACAACATGGATGGATATAGAGGGCATTGTGCTGAGTGGAGTAAGTCAAACAGAGAAAGAAAAATGACAAATGATTTCACTACTGTGTGGACTCTAAAGCAAAAAATAAATAAACAAACAAAATAGAAACACTTATAAATACAGAGAATATTTTGATGGTTCCCAGATGGGAGGGAGGTTGGGGATGATGAAAAAGGGGAAGGGATTAAGAAGTACCAGTTGGTTGTTACAAAGTAGTCATGGGGACGTAGGGTATAGCATAAGGAATATAGTTAGTAATATTATAATAACTAAGTATAATGTCAGATAGGTACTAGATTAATCAGAGTGATCACTTCATAAGTCACATAAATGTCTAATGACTATTTTGTACACTTGAAACTAATATAATATTGTATGTCAACTGTAATTGAAAATTTTAAAAATAGAGGAAAAAATTCATTATAAAATCTCACTTACTGCTGTATGCTTGTGAAAGCCAGGTCCTTCTAGGACTGGAGTCTTAGATTTATCTTCAGGTGGTATTGTACTTTGCATCTAGATGTTCCCTATCATTGGCCAGTATGGAGATGTGTTGGTGAGAAACCTAAGGAAGGAAGCAGAGAAAGGCAAGCCCATCACCCTAAAAGAGTAAGTATGAGTGCAGCTGCTGGGATTCTGAGCTCTGCCCCGAGACCCTCCAGCTTCCACCACAGAGCTGAAATACCCACTGTGGACTTCCTCTCATGACCAAACAGAAGCAGGTGTGTAGTGTTATAAATCCAACAGGCCACCCAAGAAGAAATAGCTTACCCCTAAAGGCAAAACGGCCAGGAGGATAAATCTCCTGTATACGTGAGCCAGGATTAATATATCTGCTTAAGGGTCACTTTGGATATTCCAAAAAACAAAAGTACATAGTTTAGAAAGAAGAAACATAACTGTACCCAAGTTTTGAGTGTAGAGTGTATGGAATAGTGGCAGGGAAGACACTTGGTACACGCTGGCAGGTGGTGGGGAGGGTAGGAAAGTCACAATGTGGAACTTATAACAACTTAAAGACCACTTCCTGATTTTCTGAGTATACTAGCAAAATACTACATATTGAATCTTATCACCACTTCTCCTTTCTTCAGTCTCAAAACAGAGAAGGTCCTGTATAGACTATGATGGGTAGGGTGACCATATCATTTGTCGTCTAAACTAAGATACTTTTAAGTTATGCAGGAATAATAGGTGTAAACTGGGGCTGATCTGGGATAAGTGATAACTGATCAGATGACCATTACTTATGGGATTCCCCCAAATCACTTTTGGAAATGAATTTTATATATATATATATATATATATATATATATATATATATATATATATTAAACTATATATATATTAAACTATATATATTTTAAACTATATATATTTTAAACTATATATATTTTAAACTATATATATTTTAAACTATATATAAACTAGGAGCATTCTTAATTCTTACATTTATACAGAAATGAGTCTGCCTTCAGGGGAACCTCAGCTCACTGGAGTTGAGAGCGGGTCTTTCAGGAGCCTTAGCGGGGTGTAGAAAAGGAAGGATGACATTCCTGGCAACTCAGACCAGGGTGCTGTTGCTCTGTAATGTGCTGAAGAGGAATCAGCTCAGCATAGACTCTGTGGTGACACAAGACCCAGATCAATGTCGCCTTTTTTGACTCCACGAGGAAGAGTTACTTTTTCTACCCTTTGTCCCCCTCAAACACAGAGCAGCTACTATTGCCCGCACTCAAAACACACTACTGTCATTTGATTATGGTCTCCATCCTCATGTGACTGATCTCCTTGAGCTCACAAGGGGTGTAACTTGTCGTAGTGACCCCATCACCCCCAGCACAGGGCCAGCTACATCAGTGCCACACGATAAACACCTCATGTGTGAGTGTGGCAAGAGCATAGACTCTTCAGATGGTCCAGCCGATGGTTTTGACAGCATGTGGCTCTTTACCTGTCTGCCTGAGCATATGCTCTTACATGCTCTTCTTGCTGCAGCTGTTGGATAAGGAAAGCAAAGAGGTGCTGATGTTAACTTCCCATGTCTGTCTTTATGCAGCATCTTTGGCGCCTACAGCATGGATGTGATCACCAGCACATCATTTGGAGTGAACATCGATTCCCTCAACAACCCACAAGATCCCTTTGTGCAAAACATCAAATTGCTGTTAAAATTTCATTTCCTGGATCCACTCATTCTCTCAATAAGTATGTGGACTACTATATTTTTCTTCCTTCCTTCCTCGCTCTCTCCCTTCCTCCCTACCTCCTCCACCTTGCTCTCTCCCTCTTTCTACAAAAGCTTTACTGAGATATGTCATATACTATATAATTCATCCATTTCAAATGTACAGTTCAATCACTTTCACAACCTAGTGTCCATCAACAGGTAAATGGATAAAGATAACGTGATATACATTCATACAAACGCACACAATAGAATAATATTCAACCAAAAAAGGAAGGAAATCCTCCCATTTGAGACAACATGGGTGGATCTTGAGGGCATTATGCTAAGTGAAATAAATCAGACAGAGAAGACAAATACTGTATGATCTCACTTACATGTGAAATCTAAAAGAATACACAAACTCATAGAAAAACAAGAAATGATTTTTGGTTATCAGATGCAGGGGTTGAAGGTGCAGGAATTGGATGAAGTTGGTCAATAGGTACGAACTTTCAGTTATAGGATAAATGAGAATGTACATTCTAAAAGTTGCCATAACAAGGGAGAAAAATATTTTGTATCTCTATGAGGTTATTTATATTAACTAAACTTACTGTGGTAATTGTTTTGCAATATATGTATGTCAAGTCATTATGCTGTATACATCTTAAACATATTCAGAACTGTATGTCAATTATAACTCAATAAAACTGAAAAAATGGTTTTACTATGTTCAAAAATATGTTCAGCCATCACAATATTAATTGTTAGAACATTTTTATCAACTTAGAAACCCTGTACCCTTTCACTTTCAGCTCCCACTCCCTAAGCAACCACTAATCTACTTTCTGTCTCTATAGATTTGCCTACGCTAGACTTAATATAGATGGAGTCACATAATATGTGGTCTTTGTGGCTGGCTTCTTTCATTTAGCATAATGTTTTCAAGGCTCATTCATGTTGTAGTATTTAACAGTACTTCATTTCTTATTGTGGCCAAATAATGTTCCATTGTTTGGACATTCTGCATTTTGTTTATCCATTCATCAGTTGATGGACATTTGGGTTGTTTCCACATTTTAGCTATTGTGAATAGTGTTGCTATGAACATTTACGTACAAGTTATTGTTTGAATACCTGTTCAATTCTTTTTAATTTCTTTTGGTTTTGATTCTACCACTCAAGGACGGCATTGCTGAATTATGTATTAATCTGCATTTACCTTATTAAGGAACTGCTAAACTTTTTTCCACCATAACTATACCATTTTACATCTCCACCTCTTATGTATGAAAGTTCCAATTCCTCCACATCCTCACCAACACTTGGTCAACATTTTCTATCTTTTTGATTATGGCCATTCTAGTGGGTATCAAGTGGTATCTCATAGTGGTTTTGATTTACATTCCCCTAATGGATAATGAGGCTGAGCAACTATTTATATGTCTGTTGGCCATCTTTATATCTTCTTTAGGTAAATGTCTGTTCAAATTCTTTACCCATTTACAATTGGATTGTTTATCTTTTCATTGTTAAGTTGTATGAGTTCTTTATATATTCTAGATAAAATTTCTTTATCAAATATATGATTTGAGAATTTTTCTCCCGGTAGGGGTCTTTTCTCTTTCTCAATAGTGTTCTTTGAAGTACAAAAATTTTAACTTTAATGATGTACAATTTATGTATTTTTCACTTTCTGCGTGTGTCATGTCTAAAATCAGTTGCCAAATATGTCATTAATATTTACCCCTTGATTTTCTTCTCAGAGTATATAGTTTTTGCTTTTATGTTTAGTTATTTGATCCATTTTTATTTTATTTTCATATGTCGTGTTAGGTAAGAGTCCAACTTCATTCTTTTGCATGTGGCTATCCAGCTGTCCCAGTATGATTTCCCCCATTGAATGGTCTTAGAATCCTTCTCAAAATTCAGTTGACCTTAAGCTGAATAGACATTTCTCCAAAGAGGACATGACCCTTAGACATGTGAAAGAATGCTCAGCATCACTAATCATCATAGGAATGCAAATTAAAACCACAATGAGATGTCACCTCACACCTGTCAGAATGTCTATCACCAATAAATCGACAAACAAGTGTTGGTGAGGATGTGGAAAAAAGGGAACCCGTGTGCACTGTTGGTGAAATTGTAAATTGGTGCAGCCACTATGGAAAACAGTATGGAGGCTCCTCACAAAATTAAAATTAAGCTACCATATGACCCAGCAATCCCACTTCTGGGTATTTATCTGAAGAACTCCAAAACATAAATTTGAAAAGATATATGCATTTCTATGTTCATTGAAACGTTATATACAATAGCCAAGATATGGAAGCACCTAAGTGTTCATCAATAGACAACTGGATTAAGAAGATGTGATACATATATACAATGGACTATTATTTGTCTGTAAAAAAGAATGAATCTTACTATTTGCCACAACATGGATGGACCTAGGTAGTATTATGTTACGTGAAATAAGTCAGACAGAGAAAGACAGATATCATATGATTCCACTTATATGTGAAATCTAAAAAACAAAATAAACAAACCAATAAAACAGAAACAAACTCATAGATACAGAGAACAAATTGATGGTTGCCAGATAGAAAGCATGCTGGGGGAATGGGTGAAAATGTTGAAAGAGATTAAGTACAAATTGCCAGTAACAAAAGAAATAGTCATTGGATGTATACTATAGCATAGAAAATACAGTAAATAGTATTGTAATAATTATATATGACGTTAGATGGGTACTAGACTTATAGGGGTGATCATAAGGTATACGAGGCCTGACAATTAAGTTCGTGAACTTACCACCATGCGCTCACATTGGCAGCACTGTACAAATAGCTCCGTAAGGTTTCATAACCTTAGTATATCAGTGTCTCACAGCTGTGCTCCTGTCGATATGTGACGGTATCTTGCTGAGTGGCGTTCATTATTATTGTCACGTGTCTTTGTGTGCCATCCCAAGAATGTCTGAGCTTGAATTAGAGCAATGAACAAACCTTAAATTTCTTGTTAAACTTGTCAAGAGTGGAAGTGAAATCAGGGACACGTTAGTCCAAGTTTATGGAGATAATGCCATGAAGAAAACGGCAGTGTACAAATGGATTAAAGTTTTTCTGAAGTGAGAGAACATGCCACTGATGAAAAGAGGTCAGGGTGGCCATAATGAACAGAAATTCATCAAATTGTGCATCAAAATCGTCGGCTGACTGTGAGAAGTATAGCAGACCAAGTAAACAGCGATAAACAGTTAGGAAAATCTTAACTGAAAATCTTGGTATGAGGAAGGTGTGTGCAAAAATGGTCCTGAAGGAGCTCACTGATGAATAAATGCAAAGGAGAGTCGAAGTTTGCCAAGACCTTTTGGAGAGGCAAGACGATGTTTTGGGCTGTGTTATCTCCAGTGATGAAACATGGGTGTACCAACACGACCCTGAAACAAAGCATCAAAGTGCACAATGGAAGTCAGCCAATTCTCCATGACCAAAAAAGTTCTGTCAGTCCAAATCAAGAGTCAAAATGATGTTGCTGACTTTTTTATATATCAGAGGGATTATTAATTATGAATTTCTATCAACTGGACAGTTAACCAAGCTTACTCATTGGAAGTGCTAGAAAGGCTGCATGAAAAAATTAGATGAAAAGACCTGAACTTTTCGCAACAATTCATGGCTCTTGCATCATGACAATGCACCACCTCAAATAGCGCTGTCTGTGGGGGAGTTTTTAGCCAGTAAACAAATAGCTGTATTTGAACACCCTCCCTAGTCACCTGATCTATCCACCAATGACTTCTTTCTTTACCCGAAGATAACGAAAATATTGAAAGGAAGACATTTTTATGACATTCAGGACATCAAGGGAAATATAACAACAGCTCTGATGGTCATTCCAGAAAAAGAGTTCCAAAATTGCTTTGAAGGGTGGACTAGGCTCTGGCAGCATCAGTGCATAGCTTCCCAAGGGGAGTTCTTTGAAGGTATCCTTAGTGATACTCAGCAATGAGGTATGTAGCACTTTTCCCAGGATGAGTTCACGAATTTACTTGTCAGACTTTGTATGTAAATGTCTAATGTATATTGTACACCTGAAACAAATATAATACTTATCTCAACTGTAATTGAAAAATAAACTTAAGTTTAAAAAAATTCGCTTGACCTTAGACACATGGGTTTATTTTGCACTCGAAATTCTATTCTATTGGTTTGTATATCTGTCCTTAAGCCAGTACCACACTGCCTTGATTATTATAGCTTTGTGGTGAGTTTTGAAATTGGGAAGTGTGAGTTTTACAACTTTAATCTTTTTTTCTGATTGATTTTGATTATTCTGGGTCCCCTTCAATTTCATAAGGTTTTTTAATTGAACTTGTTGTAAATGTATACAAAAAAAAACAAACTCAGGTAATATTTTGATAGGGAATGCATTAAACCTATAGATTGATTTCTGAAGTCTTGCCATCTTGACAATATTAAATTTTCTGTGCCATAAACATGGATGGTTTTCTATTTACTTTTGATCTATTTTAATTTATTTTAACAATGTTTTGTAGTTTTCAGAGTATAAATTTTGCACTTTTATTAAGTTTATTTATCATCTTCTTGATGTTATTGCAAATGGAACTATTTTTGAGTTTTCTTTAATTAAAGATTATTGGGGTGACAATTATTAGTAAAGTTACACAGGTTTTAGGTGTACAGTTTTGTAATACATAATCTATATATCACATTGTGTGTTCACCACCCAGAGTCAGTTCTCTTTCAAGATATATTTGATCCCTTTTACCCTCATCTACCTTACCGTCTGGCAACCACTAAACTATTGTCTGTGTCTATGAGTTTTTGTTTTGTCATTTGTTTGTCTTGTTCTTTTGTTGTTTGCAGTTTTATATACCACATATAAGTGAAACATATGGTTCTCGACTTTTTATGTTTCACTTATTTTGCTTAACATAATAATCTCAAGATCCATCCATGTTGTTGCAAATGGCACTATTTCATCTTTTCTTGTGGCAGAATACAGATGGAACTATTTTCGTAATTTAACTTTTGAATTGTCTACTGCAGTTTATAGAAATACAATTGACTTTATACATTGATCTTGTATCATGAAACCCTACTTGTTTATTAGTTCTAATAGGTTTTTAGTGGATTTCTTAGGATTGTCTATATACAAGATCATACTATTGATAATAGAGATCGTTTTTCTTCATTTCCTATATCAATACCTTTTACCTATTTCTTTTTCTAATCTACTTCCCCTGGCTAGAACTTCTAGTACAATGTTGAATAGAAGTGGTGAGAGAGGCATCCCTATCTTGTTACTAAACTTAGGGGAAAGCATCCAGATTTTCACTATTAAGTATGGTGTTAGCTACGGGTTTTTCATAGATACTCTTTATCAGGCTGAAAAAATTCCCTTCTATTCCTAGGTTGTTGAGTGTTTCTGTTGCAAAAAGGTGTTGGATTTTGTCAAATGATTTTTTTGCATCTATTGAGATGAACACGTGGTTTCTGTTTTTTATTCTATTGGTATAGTACATTACACACCCTGAATTCCTGGGAGAAACACCACCTGATTATGGTGTATACTTCTTTTTATATGTTTCTAGATTGAGTTTGCTAGTATTTTGTTGAGGATGTGTGCATCCATATTCATAAGA
This sequence comes from Rhinolophus sinicus, assembly GCF_057876585.1. NCBI lineage: Eukaryota > Metazoa > Chordata > Mammalia > Chiroptera > Rhinolophidae > Rhinolophus > Rhinolophus sinicus. The sequence goes on from NC_142503.1 coordinate 90,010,012, forward strand.
TATGATGGTTTGTAATGTTCTTTTCCTGTGATATCTTTTCAGGTTTTAGTATCAGGGTAATACCATCCTTGTAGAATGAGTTTGGAAGAGTTCCCTCCTCTTCTATGGTTTAGAAGTGTTTGTGGAAAATTGGTGTTCATTCTTCTTCAAATATTTAGTGGAATTCACCATTGAAGCCATCTGGACCTGAGCTTTTCTTTGTGGGTAATTTCATGATTACTAATTGAATCTTTTTTCCGGTTATAGGTCTATTCAGATTGTCTATTTTTTTTCTTAGTCAGTTTCTATAGTTTGTGGCTTTTTAGGAATTTGTGCTTTTCATCTAAGTTACATAATTCATTGATATACAATTGTTCATAATATTCCTTTTATTTTTTAATGTCAGTTATAATCTTCCCTCTTTCATTTTTTCCCACATTTCTTCCACTTCTTTCTTTCTTTACTTTTATTTTATTTTCATTTTTTTGTACCTTAAAATTTTTATTTTATCTCAAAACACATGTTTTTATTAGTTTCAGGTGCACAAAACAAACTAATAGTTAGACATTTATTATTTATATCCCTCACACTGTGTCAACCCCCCGCCCCCCCATCCACTATCCCTCTGACATCGCACACAGCCATTACATTTCCATTATTCCTAATGCTGTACTCCACTTCGTGTATATATAAAATTATAGTTGACGTTCATTATTGTTCAGCTTCAGCTTCAGGTGTACAGTGCAGTGATCAGGCGTCTACATCTTCCCTGAGGTGGTCTCCCTAATGAGACAAGTGTCCATCGGATACCCTACAAAATCTTTACAGCATTATTGATTACATTCCCCAAATTGACTTTCGTATCCCCATGGCAATCTTGTGGTTACTGATTGTACTTTCTAATTCCTACACCTATCTCTTTATCTCCCCCCCACCTAGCAACCCTCAGTTTTTCCTCTATGTCTCTGAGACTGTTTCTGATTAGTTCATTCATTTATTCTTTTCTTTAGATTCCACATATAAGTGAGATCATATGGTATTTGTCTTTCTCTGTCTGACTTATTTCACTTAACATAATGTTTTCTAGGTCCATCCATGTTGTTGCAAATGGTAAGATTTCATTCTTCTTTATAACTGCGTAATACTCCATTGTATAAATGTACCACAGTTTCCTAATCCAGTCCTCTACTGATGGGCATTTCAGTTTTTTCCGTATCTTGGCTATTGTGTATGGTGCTGCAATAAACATAGGGGTGCATACATTTTATTTAATCAGAGTTTTGGATTTCTCCAGATAGATACCTAGGAGTAGAATTGCTGGATCATAATGTAGTTCCATTTTCAGATTTTTGAGATACCTCCAAACTGTTTTCCATAGTGGCTGCACCAATCTGCATTCAACCAACAGTGCACCAGCGTTCCCTTTTCTCCACATCCGCGCCAGCACTTGTTGTTTGTTGATTTATTGATGATAGCCATTTTGACTAGGATGAGGTGGTATCTCATTGTGGTTTTTATTTACATTTCTCTAATGGTTAATGAGGATGAGCATTTTTTCATATGTCTGTTTGCCATCTGTATGTCCTTTTTAGAAAAATGTCTTTTCATGTCCTCTGCCCATTTTTTAATTGGATTGTTTGGTTTTTTTTTGGAGTTGAGTTGAGTGAGTTTTTTTATAAATTTGTGATATTAACCCCTTATTGGATATATCATTGGCAAATATCTTCTCCCATTCAGTAGGATCCCTTTTTGTTTTATTGATGGTTTCCTTTGCTGTGAAAAAACTTTTTAGTTTGATGTAATCCCACATGTTTATTTTTTCTCTTACTTCCCTTGCCTGAGGGGATATATCAGTAAAAATCTTACTCCGGGTAATGTGTGTGAAATTTCTTCCTATATTTTCTTCTAGGAATTTTATAGTTTCAGATCTTACATTTAAGTCTTTAAGCCATTTTGAATTTATTTTTGTATATGGTGTAAGGAGGTGGTCCAGCTTCATTTTTTTGCATGTGTCTGTCCAGGTTTCCCAGCACCATTTATTGAATAGACTATCTTTACCCCACTGTACATTCTTGCTTCCATTGTCGTAGATTAAATGGCCATATAGGCATGGATTTATTTCTGGACTCTCTATTCTGTTCCATTGATCTATGTGTCTGTTTTTATGCCAGTACCATGCTGTTTTGATTACTGGAGCCTTGTAGTATAATTTGATGTCAGGTATAATTATGCCTCCCACTTTGTTCTTATTTCTCAAGATTTCTGAGGCTATCCGGGGTCTTTTATGGTCCCATATAAATTTTAGGATTATATGTTCTATTTCTGTGAAAAACATCATTGGTAGTTTGATAGGAATTGCGTTGAATATGTATATTGCCTTAGGCAGTATGGACATTTTAACTATATTAATTCTTCCTATCCATGAACGTGGTATGTGTTTCTATCTAATTGTATCTTCTTTCATTTCTTTCTTCAGTGTCTTATAATTTTCTGAGTATAGATCTTTTACTTCTTTGGTTGAATTAATTCCCAGGTATTTTATAGTCTTTGAAGCAATTGTAAATGAGATTGTTTTCTTAATTTCTCCTGGTGTTTTATTATTGGTATATACAAATGCAACTGATTTCTGAATATTAACTTTGTATCCTGCTACTTTACTAAATTCATCTATCAGCTCTAATAGTTTCATGGTGGAGTCTTTACGGTTCTGTATATATAGGATCATGTCATCTGCATATAATGACAATTTTACTTCCTCCTTACCTATTTGGATGCCTTTTATTTCTTTTTCTTGTCTGATTGCTGTAGCTAGAACTTCCAGCACTGTGTTGAATAGAAGTAGAGAAAGTGGGCAACCTTGCCTTGTTCCTGATCTTAAGGGGAATGGTTTCAGCTTTTCCCCATTGAGTATGATGTTAGCTGTGGGGTTTATCATATATGGCCTTTATTATGTTGAGATATGATCCCCCTATTCCCACTTTTTTAAGGGTTTTTATCATAAATGGCTGCTGCATTTTGTCAAATGCTTTTCCTGCATCTATTGGTATGATCATGTGATTTTTATTTTTCATTTTGTTAATGTGGTGTATCACATTAATTGATTTGTGGATGTTGAGCCACCCTTGCATACCAGGGATGAATCCCACTTGATCATGGTGTATGATCTTTTTAATGTATTGCTGAATTCTGTTCACTAATATATTGTTGAGGATTTTTACATCTATGTTCATTAGAGATATCAGCCTGTAGTTTTCTTTTTTTGTGGTGTCTGTCTGATTTTGGGATCAGGGTGATAGTGGCTTAATAAAAACTGTTTGGGAGCCTTCCCTCCCTCTGGATTTTTTGGAAGAACTTTAGGAGAATAGGTGATAATTCTTTTTTGAACATTTTGTCAAATTTACCTATAAAGCCATCTGGTCCAGGGCTTTTGTTTGTTGGGAGATTGTTGATTACTGATTCAATTTCCTTGGTGGTAATCAGTCTATTCAGGTTTTCTGTTTCTTCTTGAGTTAGCCTTGGAAGGTTGTATGCCTCTAGAAAATTATCCATTTCTTCCAGATTGTCAAATTTGTTAGCATATAGTTGCTCATAGTAATTTCTTAAATTTTTTTTGTATTTCTGCGGTGTCTGTTGTCTCTTCTCCTCTTTCATTTCTGATTTTATTAATTTGGGTCCTCTCTGTCTCTTTTTAAATGAGTCTGGCTAAAGGTTTGTCGATTTTGTTTATCTTTTCTAAGAACCAACATTTATCTTTTGTATTGTTTTTCTGGTTTCTATTTCATTTATTTCCTCTCTGATCTTCATTATCTCCTTCCTTGTACTCCCTTTGGGCTTATTTTGCCATTCTTTTTCCAGATCCCTTAGGTGTGAAGATAAACTGTTGATTAGTGGTTTTTCTTGTTTCTTTAGGTAGGCCTGCAATGCTATGAATTTCCCTCTTAGGACTGCTTTTGCTGCATCCCATAGATTTTGGGTCATCATGTTTTCATTTTCGTTTGTCTCGAGATATCTTCCTTGATGTCATGGTTGACCTATTCATTATTTAGTAACATGTTATTCAGCCTCCATGAATTGGTGTGTCTTTCAGTTTTTTCCCTGTAGTTCATTTCTAATTTCATAGCACTGTGGTCAGAGAAGACAATTGGTATGATTTCAATTTTCTTAAATTTATCAAGACTTGTTTTGTGGCCTAACATGTGGTCTATCTTGGAAAATGTTCCATGTGCTCTTGAGAAGAACATGTATTCTGCAGCTTTGGGGTGAAATGCTCTGAAAATATCGATTAAATCCAAGTGGTCCAATGTGTCATTTAAGGCTGTTGTTTCCATATTGATTTTCTGTCTGGAAGACCTGTCCCTTGTTGTCAGAGGTGTGTTGACGTCCCCTACTATGGATAGTGTTACTGTTGATCTCTGTCTTTATGTCAGTCAATATCTGTTTTATATATTTAGGTGCTCCTATGTTGGGTGCATAGATGTTTACTAGGGTTATGTCCTTTGTCGGATCGATCACTTTATTATTATATATTGCCCATGTTTGACTTTTAATATATTCTTCACTTTAAAGTCTGTTTTGTCAGATATAAGTATTGCAACTCCAGCTTTTTTCTCATTTCCATTTGCGTGAAATTACTTATTCCAACCCTTCACTTTCAGCCTGTGTGTGTCTTTTGATCTGAGGTGAGTCTCTTGTATATAGCATATACAAGGGTCTTGCTTTCTTATCCCCTCAACCACCCTATGTCTCTTGATTGGAGCATTTAATCCGTTTATATTTAAAGTGATTATTGATAGGTACATAGTTATTGCCATTTTTTAAATTTGTAGTTATATTGTTTTCATCTTGCTTCTATTTACAGAAGTCATTTTAGTATTTCTTGCAATGCTGGCTTGGTGGTAATAAATTCCTTTAGCTTATTCTTTTCTGGGAAGCTCTTTATCTCTCAATTTTAAATGATAGCCTTGCTGGATAAAGCAATCTTGGTTGTAGGCTTTTGTTTTCCATCACTTTGAGTATCTCCTGCCACTCCCTCCTGGCCTTCAATGTTTCTGTAGAAAAGTCATTTGATAGTCTTAGAGGAGTTCCCTTTTATGTAATCCTCTGTCTTTCTCTTGCTGCTTTTAGATTCTCTCTTTGTCTTTAACCTTTGCCATTTTAACTATAATGTGTCTTGGTGTGGACCTGTTTGGGTTTATCCTGGTTGGAACTCTCTGCACTTCCTGGGCTTGTATGCTGGTTTCCTTCATCAGGTTAGGGAAGTTTTCGGACATTATTACTTCAAATATATTCTCAATCCCTTGCTTCCTCTCTTCACTTTCTGGTATTCCTATGATGCACATGTTGTATGCTTGATATTATCCCAGCGGTCTCTTAAACCATCTTCATTTTTTTAATTCTTTTTTCTTTTTGTTGTTCCGTTTGGGTGATCTCTGCTAACTTGTCTTCTAAGTTGATGATTTGATCCTCTGCTTCATCTAACCTGCTAGCAATTACTTCAAGTGTGTTCTTTATTTCAGTTATTGTATTCTTTAGTTCTAACTAGATGTTCATTATGATTTCTCTGTCCTTCTTTATGTCATCACTAAACTCCTTAAATATTCTTATCATCAGTGTTCTGAACTCTGTCTCTGATAGGTTGGTTATCTCTATTTCATTTGGTTCCAATTCTGGAGGTTTCTTACATCTTTTAGTTGGGACATGTTTCTTCGTTTCTTCATTCTGGCTGACTCTCTGTGTTTGCTTTGATATATTAGGTAGATCCCTTAGGGATTCTTCGTTTTTGCTGGGTTATCTTATGTAGTATGTGTCCTTTATATTTGACTTGCACCACTTCCTTCTTCTCCTCTACGTGTGCTCCAAAGGTGACTCTTGTGTTGTGTAGAATGTCCTGTTAAAGTTGATCTTTGTTTTTAGCTTGTGAGTAGGTGGGATTGACTCCTAGGATGACTAGTTGTGAGACTTGGCTCTGCCCACAGCAGGATGTTCTTCTGCTGCATGAGGGTTGACCGCTAAATGAGGTTTGGCCTCTACGTGCTCTTGTGCCTGTAGAGAATTCCCTCTTGGTGTGTCAATTGTAGGTCAAACCCAGTAGTATTCTGGTTTGGTCTGGAGTTGGTCTCTGGGTGTGTTGATTCTTGTGCCTCTTAAGCTGGACCCTGGTAGCGCAATTTCAAAACAAAGCAAATCACCAAGCATAACAACAACAACAACAACAAAGAAAAATCCAAATACATTCACATGTAAAAACAACCGATAACCCACACTCAACACAGACAAAGATGTCAAAGATATAAAAACAAAATAAAACAAAAAAAAGCAGTGCCAGTCTTTGCTTAAACCCACCAAGTAATCTCCAGGTTGTCCACTGCTGTGCCCAAGAGTCCTCTGCTTATTGTGCAGGGCGAGCCAGTCACCTGGTGCCCAGAGGGACGTTGGGACTGCCGATTTAGATGAGTGGCGCTAAGGGGTCTGGATGGTAGTTTCTACAAAGTCAGTGAATTTCTGCTCTTGCCTGCACATGTGTGCACTGAGAGTCGTACCACCAGACCTGTGCCCAGTTCTCCTGAGACTTAGGGCACTTCTTGTGTGTGTGTGTGTGTGTGTGTGTGTGTGTGTGTGTGTGTGTGTGTGTATTTGACGGGCGGGAGATTTCTGAGCTGCTGAAAGCCCAGAGCTGTGTCTGCCACCTACTGCTGATCTCTGGGAGTGTCTCCACAGTTGTAATTGCCCTGCCCTAGGCAGGCCAGAAAGGGTGGGGGCTGGGGATGGAAGGTTCTTCTCTCTCCCAGCCCAGCAGTGTCACACTCTTCCTGCAGGCCAGAAAAAGTGGGGTGGGAGTGGAGGAGTCTCTTCTCTCCTAGCCCAGCAAAATCACACTCTTCCCAGCCTCTTTCCTGGGTCAGCCAGTCTTCCGAGAACCACAGCACTATGGCTCCTCTGTAATCTGACGCTACTCCTCAGTTCAGGGGCCAGCTTAAGTCTCTGGGAGGGCGGGGGTAGAATTGGAGAGTGGGGGGAGGGACCCAGGTACGGCGTTTATGTCCTTTGTCCCACCTAGGGCCCAGCTGGAGGTTTCAGCTGAGGTTACTGCTTCAAATGCTGGATATGCTGCCCTCTTGGCAGGAGAAATTGGCTGTGGGACGCAGGGAAAGAGCCCACTTCCTGGCTTCTGTGGTCTCTGTTCCATCCTGGGATCCCGTGCATCTCTGCAGCCATGGATGCCGGCCGTGTCTCCACTCCGCTCCCTTCTCTCTTCCCCTGCTCGCCCAATTTGCCCACCTTCAAGTAATCCTCGTACGAGTCTCTTAGCTGTTCTGTGTGATGAGCAGAGAATCCTTTGATGGCTTATAGATGTTCCCTTTGTGGTAAGATCCGGAGGAGAACTCAAGAAGTCTGCCTCGCTGCCACCATTCCTATCCCTCTTTCGTTTCTGATCTAGTAATTTGAAATCTTCTCTCCTTTTTTTGATTAGTTTAGCTAAATGTTTTCAAAGAATCAGGTTTTTATTTCATTGGTTTTCTGTATTGTCTTTTATTCTTTATTTTATTAGTTTCTTCTCTCATCTTTATTTCTTTGCTTTTGCTTGCTCCAGGCTTCATTTGCTCTTTTTATTCTCTCTCTCTTTTTATTCAGTGTATTAAGGGAAAAGTGTGGTTATGGATTTGAGATCTTTGTTGTTGTTGTTGTTGTTGTTAATATAGACATTTGTACCCATAAATTTCTCTCTGATAACTGCTTTTGCTACGTCCATGAATTTTGGTATGTCATGTCTTCATTTTCATTCATCTCAAAGTAATTCCTAATTGTCCTTTTGATTTCTTCTAAGACCCATTTGTTATATAGGAGGGTATTGTTTAATTTCTACATATTTGCAAATTTCCTGATTTTCTTTCTGTTATTGATTTCTAATTTCATTCCATTATGGTTGAAAGTCATACACTGTATTATTTCTATCCCAACTATTTCTTGAACAGAACTATTAATTAAAGTAGTATACTATGGTCTAGTTTATCCAAAGTCATTTTAGTCCAATAGATAAAGGGCTAAGAGGTCCATGAATTTAATCCTGTTCTTTCCACATCCAAAGATGTGGAAGTTGCCAGTGATCTCACTGCTATAGAGAAGGCCCTTATGGTTGGACTTCCACTTGCCTAGCCATGGACTTGGAAGTCTAAGAAAAGGTCATGGAAGGAATGGCTCCTGGTGAGAAGCCTGGTGTGTTTTACTCTTCTGATTGGTAGAGAAAACTACAATCGCTTCAGGTATATTTTGTATTTTCATTGTGCTTTCCTTTTTCCCTACAGCACTCTTTCCATTCCTTATCCCAGTTTTTGAAGCATTAAATATCTTCATATTTCCAAAATATGTTACTGATTTTTTCACAAAATCCATAAAACGGATGAAAGAAAGTCGGCTCCATGACAAACAAAAGGTAAAATCTGGTGGTGGTTACATGGGTGTGTTCACTTTTTGATAATTTATTAAGCTGTATACATATGCTTTGTGCATTTCTCTTTTTTTAAATGCAGGTAGAGAATTCTAGGGTTTAGAGCAAGAGAGTTAAAAGATTTTATGGAGAATGAAGAAGATGGAACTTCAGAAAGGAAATTAAAAATGAGTCAGTGAGGCAATGTTTAAAATGTGACAACAGAGAGGCAGCAGGCAGGCAAACAGGGGGTGGGGGGACATCTTGTGATCCGGAGAGTGCTGGGTGGGCAGAGCAGGGGCAGCAGCCACCAGATCTGTTCTCAGAGTGATGGGCCTTGGAGACTGGGTGCCACCATGATTGGGGGTTTATTCATCTATAATCATAAGGGGAAGGTGCTCATCTCCCAGGTCTACCGAGATGACATCAGGAGGAACACAGTGGGCGTCTTTTGGGTCAGTGTTATCCATGCCCCGCAGCAAGTGTACAGCACTATCACCAACATCGCTAGCATCAGTTTCTTCCATGTTAAGTGGTCCAACATCTGGCTGGCAGCTGTCACCAAGCAGAATGTCAATGCTGCCATGGTTTTTGAATTCCTCTATAAGATGTGTGAAGTAATGGCTGCCCACTTTGGCAAGATCAGCTAGGAGAACATCAACAATTTTGTGCTCATAGATGAGCTGCTGGATGAGATCCTAGACTTCGGCTATTCACAGAACTCAGAGACAGGCACACTGAAAGCCTTCATCACCCAGCAGGGCATCAAGAACCAGCATCAGACAAAAGAAGAACAGTCCCAAATCACTAGCCAGGTGACTGGGCAGATTGGCTGGCAGTCAGAGGGCATCAAGTACCCCCGGGAGAAGCTCTTCCTGGATGTTCTGGAGAGTGTGAACCTCCTCATGTCCTCTAAGGGGCAGATGCTGAGCGCCCATGTGTCAGGCCGGGTGGTAATGAAGAGCTACCTGAGTGGCATGCCTGAGTGCAAGTTTGGGATGAATAACAAGATTGTCATTAAGAAGCAGGGCAAAGACACAGTTGATGAAACAAGGAAGAGCAGGAAGCAACAAATTGCTATCGGTGACTGCATCTCCCAGCAGTGTGTGCGACTCAGCAAGTCTGACTCTGAAGGCCGCATCAGCTTCATTCCACTAGATGGAGTTTGACTCATGAGTTATGGCACCACCAAGGGCATCATCCTTCCTTCCGGGTGATCCCGCTAGTGCGGGAAGTGGTACGTACCAAGCTTGAGGTCAAGGTGGTCATCAAATCTAACTTTAAGCCCTCATTACTGGCACAGAAGATTGAGGTGAGGAGATCCCAACCCCACTGAACACAAGCGGGGTGTAGGTGATCTGCATGAAGGGGAAGGCCAAGTACAAGGCCAGTGAGAACGCTCTCGTGTGGAAGATCAAGTGCGTGGGAGGCATGAAGGAATCACAGATCAGCACAGAGATTGAGCTTCTGCCTGCCAACGACAAGAAGTGGGCTCCACCCTCCATTTCCATGAACTTTGAGGTGCCATTCACGCCCTCTGGCCTCAAGGTGCGCTACTTGAAGGTTTTCGAACCGAAGCTGAACTACAGCGACCATGATGTCATCAAATGAGTGCGTTACATTGGTCGGAGTACCTAGTAGCAGTTAGCCTGCCTCCCTACCCTCCCTCTTCCACAGGTCCAGGTGCCCCCCCACCACACATCAGTGTCTCCTCCCTCCTGCTTTGATGCCTTCCCTTTGTATCAGCACGAGTCTAGGTCTGGACCAACCACATCATTGGTGGGACTGGTGGAGCTCTCCCTGGGCAAGATTGTTTTAGGGGTTCCTACTTCTCCATCCATATGTCTGCCCTGACCCAGTGCCAGGCTCTGAGTCCTGTGACCAAAGCCAGGTGGGCTCCCTCTCCTCCCCTGCCCTGTGACCACATATCTTGAGGGGGAGGGTTGTCTGTCCCTCAGCTCAGAGCTCCCCCAATAGCCAGTAACAGATCCCCAGCCCTCAATTCCTACTCTGCTTTGGGATAGTGTGAGCTTCATTTTGTACATGTGTGATTTCATCCAATTATAAACCCAATAAACTCTGTAAAGCAGAAAAAATAGAAGTAATAGGCACAATGATTAGTATATCATTGTGTGAATATTGTTGTGACAAAAAAATATACCACTTCCCTTCAATAAATTGTCAAGGTATAAAAATTACTGATTAAAAATTATTTTCCTGGTATTATAATTTGTCCAGATCTTAAATTTTCAAAGAATCACTTCAATTCCAAGACTTTTTAAAATTAGTTTTAGGTTTACAAAACAATGTAATAGTTAGACATTAACACCCCTCACAAAGTGATAATACCGCCCCAATCTACTACCTGACTGACATCGTATATAGTTGTTACAATTCCATTGACTATATTCCCTATGCTGTACTCCACATTCTGTGACCCTTTCTATATATATTGTATTACACTTGACATTCAATATTATTCAACTTCAGCTTCAGGTGTATAGCGCAGCGGTCTGGCATGTGTAGTCAATGAAGTGGTCTCTTATTTTACACATTCTGCAAAGGAATGCCCAATGAGACACCTGGTGGAGTATAGTTTATGTTAAATTGGAGCCCAGTCAGACACTGGAGAGGACAGGAGTCAACTCTGGGCATTGAGGCTGCAAGCTAGCTAACACAGATTTGCCTTCCTAGAGGCCAGCACAAGAATGTCTGCATGTCAGGGGGACAGGGCTGGGTACCCCAGGGTGTCACTGAAGACTGTGCAGAGTCCTGGGAGGGTGGGTATTTGAAACTGCTCTTAAAAAGCCGCCGATGGACTCCGCAAATGTCAGGGGATTCAGATATATGGCCATTGGTTAAGAATTAAGTCATGATAATAAAAAGTACTGAAGTCGGGGACTTCTTCCTGGGAAAGGAGGCATGATAGGGGAGGGAGCAGACAAGTCTTTAGCCAGTAAGCTGTGTTTAAAACCAGAGAAGTAGATGATCAGTTAAGATAAAAATCAGTTGGATATAATGGCTGGATTTCCCTCAGGGAGACAGCCTGCTCTCCAAGATTTGTAGATGGATGTTTTCGTTCGCTGATGATTCAGGCAGCACTAGTCAAATTTCTGGACTAAAACAGGCCATACTCTCAGGGAAGAGGTGAAGTACTGCACTCCTGATTTATTTCTGACTTCACAAGTGACTTTCTGTCATTGAAATTTCTCCTTCTGCTTCCAGCACCGAGTGGATTTTCTTCAGCTGATGATGAACACCCAGAATTCCACAGAAATGGACAATCATAAAGGTAACCAAAGTGAGCTTCAGAGGGCCAGTGATGGGGAAGCTCAGAGGTAGGAGGTTGGTTCTGAAAATGTGCAGGAAGACTTTTACGCAGATAAGAAATTCTGCCAAATTGAAGAAAGGCACATGGTCAGAGATAGAAGGTAGGCAGTGGCACTTTCCAGAAGTATGCAGACATGACTTTGTTCAAAGCGTAAATGGCAGCCATAAACAAGTTTTTTATGCCCAGAAATCAGTCAGTGGTCTGTACATCAGAACCTCTGGGGAGCTTATTTCCAATGTCCATTCTCCGGCCTCATCTGCCCACTGAATCAGACTATCTGCCTGGAAGTTCGCTTTAAGGCTCCATCACATCAGGAGGCACATTGCTTCAGTGTGGGTGACCTTAACTTGTGTTGAAATTGTGTTCACTAGCTTATCTACTGGAAACTTTTATTTTTCTTTTGTAACTAATAAGTAAGTTGTGTGGAAGCCTTTGAGACTAAGTAAATATTCTATTTTCTCTTCAAACTTTCCCCCATTAGTTTTATCATCCATGAATGGTTTTTGACTGAAATCATTATTACTGTGATGGTTGCAAAATAATGACTTCCTAATTCCACCATTTCTTTTACATTTATGAGTTGATAGTCCATTGTAAGGGAGAGCTCTTCATTCTCCCTTGTTTGTTTGTTTGTTTGTTTATATCAGTATGATCGCATATATTACCAATTACTCTTTTCCATTATTCTTTCTTTGTTGATGGTCAATTCTCTCAGCTTTGTCCACTGAAGCCCTTTCAAGTAGGCTTCAAGGTCCTTTTTTGCTTTCTTTTGAATTTTTCAATAGACTTTATTTTTTAGAGCAGTTTAAAGTTGACAGCAAAATTGCAGGGAAGTGACAGAGATTTCCCATGTACCCCTGACTCCACCTATACTCAGCCTCCCTGACTATCAAAGTCCCTCATAGGTATGGATCATTTGTTATAATCAGAGAACATACATTGACACATGATTATCACCCAAAGGCCATAGTTTACATTAGGGTTCACTCTTGGTGTTGCACGTCCTATGGGTTGTATATTCTATGTATAATGACATATGGCCACCATTATAGTATACAGAGTATCCTGTATCCTTTTCACCCATCATTTTGTGAACACTTCTTTGTTTTCTCACATGAGCCATTCCAGATTTCTCTATATGTCCCCTGATCAGCTCTAGAATCAGCCATTTCCCAAGGAGCTATGGTGAGATATGGTGTTTAGTGTCAAAATCTGGGATTTGGGAATCCTCATTACTACTAAGGTTTCTTTGTGTCTAAACCCTTTCAGTGGACAAAGCTAAGGACATCAAATATATTTAAATAGCTCTGATAAACATAAACATATTCTCTCTCTCAAAACAAGAAAGATCCATGTATTACAGCTTATTTCCACGGTGTCAATACTCCCATGATGGTTAATTTCAAACTACCAATGGTTTGACACCATCTCACAAAATTTGTGAATATTTAATAGTTGGTTATAGAGAGTAGATATGAGATTACTGTAGTACACCGGTATAAATACGTCTATATCTATACCTTTCTCTCTCCCTCTCTCTCCTTCTCTTTCTTCCTTCCTTCCTTCCTTCCTTCCTTCCTTCCTTCCTTCCTTCCTTCCTTTCTCTTTCATCTATTTGTCTGTCTATCTACTTTCCTATATATCATCTATCAATCAATCAATCAATCAATCAATCAATCTGTCTATCTATCTATCTATCTATCTATCTATCTATCTATCATCTATCTATCTATCATCTATCTATCTATCTATCTACATGGTCCAATACAACCTTCTGTGATGAAGGAAACAGTCTATGTGCACATTGTTTAATACAATAACTACTAGACACATATGTCTGTTGAGCACTTGACATGTGACCAGTGCAACTGATAACTGAATCTTAAATTGTATTAATTTTAATTAATTAAAATTTAAACAGCCACATGTGGCTAGTTGTTACCATATTGGACAGCACAGCTCTGAACTTTGAGTATCATGGGCTATATTCTAACTGGGGGAAATAATTTGATAGTTGAATTTACCCCCAACAGCATCATAGAAGTCATCATTGGAAAATCAGAACTCTGTAGACATTTCTTAACTCATTTTGTATCGTTTTTACTCACAAATTACATGGTTAGAGTGGGTCCCATGTTTATTTCAGGGCTCTAAGTAGCTACAGGTCCTAATCCAGTCCCAGTCAAATCAATCAGAGCCTGACCATGCTTAGTTTCTCTCAGGAGAAAATTTAAAAAGAGGCCAATTTGATCATAAGGGCTGTTTGCTGAGTATACAGTAGAGGAAAGAGAGAGTGCGTGTGCTGAGAAAGATGACATTCAGGCCATGATTGAATAAGCATTGCTGATTCCACTCGCTGGTGCCGATTTTTCTATATTTCATACTGGTCAATGCCCTTCTATTGATACATTCATTCTTCAGCTATTTTAATGCTACTGACTAGAATAGAGTAGTGCACCCCTCTTCTAGCTTTGTGTCTATCTCTGTAGTTTCCGTACACATCTGAGATCATCCATGTTGAAGACATTTACTCAGGTCTTCTATTACCTGATGCCTCTTATAGGTATAATGCATGCAAATCACCACATCTCTTGAAAGTTCAGATTGTGATTCAATAGTTCTACTGTGGAGTTTGAGATTTTGTGTTTCTAATAACCTCCCTGATGGTGTTGATGTTGCTGGTGTATGGACGATGCTTTGAGTAACAAGTATCCGTTGCCCAGCTTAAGTTTCATTTATGTTTAAATAAAATATCCTTCAATTTTCCCCTGCATAACCCTTAGTATTGTAAACTCTCTCAAAGTTTTTCAAGTGTATTTTAGCCAGAATAATTTAAATGTTTCCAGAGGGAGAATGCTACCCCATATTATTTGTAGCTAAATTACTTTTAGGGTTTTCTGAAGAACATACTGATCACACTGTGTGTGTTACACAAGAATGCTATCTCTGAAATTACACATCTGTGTTAGTGGTGGCCAACAATAATATAGACATTGGGGAAAGCTAGATTAAGATACTTTTTGCGTTTTTCTGGCTCTGTAAGATACACATCAGTGTGCAAACCACTCCCAGTTTGACTCTGAATTGTTTTTCCAATTTTTCTCCTAGAGCTTTGGGAGTTTCATTTAGATTTTCCTTCCTCAAAACTGTGATAATGTACATTGACCTTCTTTATGTAAAATGTCTTTCCTCTCCTTTTAGCTTTGTCTGATCTGGAGCTCGTGGCCCAATCTATTGTCTTTATTTTTGCTGGCTATGAGACCACTAGCACTGCTCTTTCCTTCCTGATGTATATTTTGGCCACTCACCCTGAAGTGCAGCAGAAACTGCAGGAGGAGATTGATATAACTTTCCCCAATAAGGTGAGTAGGTAATACCTGGAAAGGGAGGGAGAATGTGAAGCCTTAGCAAGAATGCCTCTTAACCAGTTCCTAGAATTTTTGCAAAGGACATAAGCATCAATTCTTTCAGCTGTGCTATTTAGGAAGGGTGTAAAGAAACAAAAGAAAATGGAAAAAACTTAGATAATGTATGCTTTTCACGTATATATAAGAAATTTGAAAAAAGTGCTTGTCATGGCATATCAGTTATCTGTTATCATAATAATGCCAAGTAAAAATCAACAAACCTCAGTGAATATTAACAATAAGCATTGATTGCTCAAGTCTCTGGATAGTTATCTATGTTGATACTGGCTGGACGTGCTTTCGTGTGCCTCTTGGCTGATCTTGACTGCCTTTGATAAGCTGGCTTGGCTGATTCAGACCCTCATGGTCTCAATACTTCTCCCATACTCCAGAAAACTAGGCTGGGTGTGTTCTCCTTAATAATGTCAGAGGGCAGGAGCAAGAAACTCAATTATATAGGTACCTTTCAGAATCTGCCTGCATCACATGTAGCCAACATTCCTTTGGTTCAAAGCAAACCACATGGCCAAACCCATAAGGGAGGGCTCCACAGAGTTAGATGGCAAAGGACATGGAAACAGGAAGGGGTGGAGACTTGGCACCAGTAGTGCAATGTACCCTGGATAAACTTTGCAGACAAAGAGCAGCTGGTATGCAGGAAAGAGCATAGGGTAGGAAATAGAAGACATGAGTCTGACTCCAGACTGTGGTTTTGGACAAGTCCAAAACCCATTCTAAGTTATAGGTCATTCAGATATAGGGTAAAGATTTAAGGGCCTATAACATTAGACATTATCTGTCTTCTCTGGGAAAGCCCATCTTGGGATTCTTTTGATTGCAGGAAGATGGAAAGGTCACTAAAGCATTGTGACTACCTAAAGCATTGTGTTCTGCCCTTTTCGTAGTAGTAATTGCAAAGAAATAACAACACTAAAGCTAACATTTGCTTCTTACTATATATGTGTATTCTAAATGCCTTCTATTTACAAATGAATTTAATCTTCAAATATTCTGTATTAGTCAGGTTAGGCTAGGCTATGTCTCAGTAACAGAATGGCCCTCAAATCTGAGTGGCTTTATATAGCAAAAGTTTACTTCTTACTCACATTTGCATGTCCAACGTGGCTTGTTAATGGAGGTTGGGAGTGGGACTCTCTGTTCCACATTGTTACCCGGAAATATAGGTAGAAGAGACTCTACTTTCTGGTAGCTGCACTGTGTGGAACACGGTGCCTTCATGTGGGCTGGGGAATAAAAAACTAGAGCGTTGCTCATTGGAGTTTCAAATGTTTTGGCCTCCAACTGACATATACCACTTCGGCTCAAAGCCCGTTCACAAAGTTGGTTTCCCTAACTTCAAGTGTCCTTGGAGATATGGGAGACTACAAGGCTATTGGGTGAGCAGTGAATGTCTCTGCCACACAAGCCTATGAAGAGCCAGCTCTAACTATCTCCATGTAACATGTCAGAAAACTGAGCTATGGAGGGATGAAGTCGTTTTCATCCACTAGTCACACAGCTAGAGGTTAAGACCAGTTTATGAACCAGGGTGACTAGCTCCTGAGTCCAACTCTTATCCTCTACAATATTGCTTCTTCAATGTGACACCAAGTGATAACCACTTATTGCCCACAGAGTTTTCAGATCTCTGCTGAAACTGGAATGTTTTGTGGTGTGAAGAGACTGGCCTCTGGGGCTGGAGAGGCTTGTTTGAGGTCTTCCCAGCTTGCAGTCAAGCCCTGAAGTGACAATTAGGAGATTGTTCCAGTGAGACAGCATGGGGCTGAGTGGGGTTCATCTCTTTATAACTTTCCCTAGAAGGAAATTGTGGACCTTGGAAGCATCCAGCCAAACCCTCCTATTGACATATTTGGTTTAGAAAGGAGCTAGTTTCTCTCCAAATTATTTATAGAGTCTCTATATAACATAGTGTCCTTCACTAATATATATATATATATATTTGAATAAATTTAGCAAGCAGGGCTTTTTAACTAAAAACCACCATGTTAAACAGGGCATTTGGTCTTTTATAGATCCTCCTTCCTTGGTACAGAAGTGAAGCCTGTCTTTTGACCTAAGTGTAAGGGCCATAGTTTATTAGTCACATTTGTTCACCAGAAAACGAAAATCGCTATGTGGTCATGTGAGGGATTTCGAGTCCTGTTTAGGGAATTGTCCCAACAGTCTCCCATAGTCATAACTACTCCACATACGTCAGTGGGCCATTGAGCAGGTCAAAGCACATGACAGATATTAAAATGCCTGTAAATTCTAAGTTTCTTTACCAAAATAGTTATTCTTTGGAGCTCCTAACAGTTCAGGAGTATTGCATAGGCTGAGTTCAAAGTTGATCCCAAATCTCAATTGATCAAAATCTGTTTCTTTCTTCCCAGGCACCTCCCACCTATGACGCCCTGGTGCAGATGGAGTATCTTGACATGGTGTTGAATGAAACTCTCAGATTATTCCCAGTTGCTGGAAGAATTGAGAGGGTCTGTAAGAAGGATGTAGAAATCAAGGGGATGCTCATTCCCAAAGGGACAGTGGTGATGGTGCCAAGCATTGTTCTGCAACGAGACTCAACATTCTGGCCAGAGCCTGAGGAATTCCATCCTGAAAGGTACTGGGCTCCATGGAGAGAGAACCCACCCTGACGCAGGCTGGTTGGAGCATGTTCTGATGTCTGTTAGTAAGATGACAATGTGTGCTTGTACAGTAATTGATTTCTACTTCTTTTTATTTTAACAAGTTTGTTTACTTGTTATAAGAGTGATTATGTTTACTCGCAAAGTTTTACAAATTCCAGAGTAGAAAAGGAAAATTGTGTTTTTCTATAGTCCCACCACCCTAAGATAGGCCTCATTAAGAATGTGGTGTATATCATATTGGCATTTTTCTATGCATATATTTTTTAAGTTAAAATGGTCATACATTTTATTTTATTTTGAACTTGTTACATTATTTAACAGTAAAGTACAAACAACGTCCTATTATATATACAATCATATATAGGTATATATGAACCATCATATACATATTTTTGTGTGTGTGATTATATGCATAGGCCATAATTTACTTAACCACCATCTGATTTTAGGAATATAAGCTTTTATTTTTTTCTTTAAGTTTTTCTGTGCTGGACTCTTTAGCTCTCTGAGTTTACCGCAATGTTCCCACATTATACTTTTTTACACACTGGCCATCGTTCCTGTAGCGTTATTGTGAGAGTGCAGGCTGAGAACCTGACAGGTCCTCATCCCTGAAGGTTTAAGCTGCCTCATTGAGGGTGGAGGGGAACACAGGTCCCCCGGTACCTCTCTAGCTGCTGTTTTGTGGCAGCTTCCTCCTACTCTCAGCATTTGGTGACTCTTCCAAAGCGAAGTCATCTGTTTCTATACATCAAGACCCTCCTTTGGAGGGTGGAGGGAGTCTTTAGCAGGCTATTCTGGGAATTCAAAGCCAAGGGCGGGCTTTGGGCACAGCTTGAATTCTGGAAAGAGGTGATATTTCCCATCTATTGTATTGGTGAGCAAAATTGGGATGAACTAATAGAGGCACTAGCTGGGATCCAGACTTGTCAGCTCGACTGTACGATCCCTAATGGCAGGGACCTTGTCTCATTTGCCATAATGTCCTCAGCTCCAGCGTAGTGCCGACACGTGATACTTGTTGAAAGAAGAAGCTAGAGTTGACCAAGTGCTCCGTTTCCTGGACCAGGGCCACTCTGTGCTTCCTCCAAGCTCAGCACTTTCCCTCACTGTAGTTTCATGAACATGAAACCAGAGATCCTTACTGTACTTCTCTTTTTTATTAAATGTATTGGGCTAACTTTGGATAATAATACTATATAAATCAGGGGTACATCTTTATAATACATCTGTATACTTATTATGTGTGCTCTCTATCTGAGAGCTAGTTTCCTTCTTTCATTTTGTATTTCACCCTTTTTACCCCCACGCTCCTTCTTCCCTCCATCCCCCACTCTCCTCGTCTTCTGGTAACTGACATTCTGTTATCTATATTTTGTTGTTTGTTTGTCTTGTTTGTTGCTTTTTGGTTTATATCCCACATGTGAGTGACAGCATGCTGTTGTCCTTTTTTGTCTCAGTCATTTCACTTAGCCGAATACACTCAAGATCCATCCATGTTGTTTCAAATGGCAATATTTCATCTTTTTTATGGCCGAGTAGTTTTCCATTGTATATATATCACATCTTCTTTATCCAATCATCCGTCAAAGGATACTTGGGTTGTTTCAATGTCTTTGCTATTGTAAATAATGCTGCAATGAACATAGGGGTACACATATCTTTACAAATAAATGGTTACAAATTATTCAGGTAGATACCCAGAAGAGGAATTGCTGGGTCATATGGTAGCTCTATTCTTATTTTTTGAGGAACTTCCATAGTATTTCCCATATACAAGTTTAAATTCACACCAGCAATGTATGAAGGTTCCATTTTCTTCACATCTTCTCCAGCATTTGTTATTTTTTGTCCTATATTTGTTTGTCTGTATTCCCTCTATTTATTTATGTATTTTTGGTTTTAACTTTTTCTTTTAATTAAAGTTTATTGGGGAGACAATGGTTAGTTAAAGTTACATAGGTTTCAGGTGTACAATTCTGTATTACATCATCTGTATATCACATTGTGTGTTCATCACCCAGAGTCAGTTCTCCTTCCATCGCGATATATTTGATCCCATTTACCCTCATCTGCCACCCTCCTCCCCACTTACCCTCTGGTAACCACTAAACTATTGTCCATGTCTATGAGTTTTTGTTTCTTTGTTTGTCTTGTTCCTTTATTGCTTTCAGTTTTATATCCCACATATCAGTGAAATCATATACCTTTCGACTTTTTCTGTCTGACTTGTTTTGCTTAGCATAATAATCTTGGGATTCATCCATGTTGTCGCAAATGGCACTATTTTATCTTTTCTTATGGTAGATTTGTCCTACTTATAGTAGCTTTCTAACAGGAGTGAGGTTAGCTTTGATTTGCATTTCTCTTATAGCTGCTGATGTGAGCATATTTTCATACATCGGTTGGCAATCTTGTAATTCTGTTTGATTCATTCAGTCATCATACAGACAGTAAGTGCTTACCATGTGTGAGGAAGTGGTCCAGGCAGTGAGAAATCCAAATGTTAAAATAATGGCTATATAGAAAATTTTTGACATGTACACAAGTATATGTGTATTTGACATACACACGAGCATTTTCTATAGGCATAAGGGATGTGTCTGTAGAATACTATGGAATACTTGAATGTATCTATGTGTGCCCATCACCTGCCTTAGAGCCATCAGCCCATGTCAACTGTCCCATCCACACACCACTACTGCCCTTCTCCTGATTCCCATATTATTTTAAGGCACATCGTCTGTAAATAGACAATGTTCTCCAAAATATAGAGACTCTTAAAAAGTACGTAACAACAATGCCATGATTACTTTCTCCTATATCAGATTTTTTCCTCAACAAAATAAAATTTTGAGGAATCAAATTTAAATAAAACATAGATCTAAACATCAAGAAATTTGTAGCCCAGTGGAACAGACAGACAAGGAAATTGGTGATTAGAGTAGAGTAGCATCATATGCCCATGAAAATCATCTGATTTATGCTATTCTGTGGGAGAGAGAGCGACAGAAGCTGAGAGTCCAGGGGAGGGGGTGGAACGGAAGTGAAGACAGAGGAAGGAAAGGGAAAGGAAGGGAAAGAAAAAATAACAATTTAACTAATGGAAGGCATTATTCCTGCTTCCTTCCTCCGTGAAAATGATCAACATGAGTTTGAGTGGAGGCAGGAACCCACTTTTCTTTCAGTCTCATTTCTTCCTTGCAGCTCCTCAGAGGGTGAACATCTTACGCTAAATGTAATTTTAGTGCTTGAAGATAAATTTTCCTTTAAATAACACTCATCTCATGTCTTTAATGAGACTGAAAGCTCCTATAGCCTAAGGAGAATGGGAAGGACCTGTAGCTTACAATTCTCACTGCAAAATAATCACAGCAGCATCTCAATGACTAGCCCCCGGAAGCATCCTGTGTACCTCTGGTTAAGGAGTCTGAGCGAGAACCCCAAACATGTGAGGGTTGTGGTGTTATATTTCATTAACTTCTTTTCATCTACTGTTGTGGAACCAGGTTCAGTAAGGAGAACAAGGACAGCATAAATCCTTACATATACCTGCCCTTTGGAACTGGACCCCGAAACTGCATCGGCATGAGGTTCGCTCTCATGAACATGAAACTTGCTGTCGTCAGAGTCCTGCAGAATTTCTCCTTCAAACCTTGCAAAGAAACACAGGTCAGACAGTTAACTTTCTGCGTGCATAGTGCTGTGTTGGGAGAGTTTTCTTACTGGGGGATATACATGCATATATATTATGAATGTGCTCATTCACTGTTTGGTAACTTAGTCTACGTGCCAGAGAATCTATTTGGAGTCATCTGTGCCCTTTAAGATGCTGTTAGCTCTGGAGTGCTAAGTCTGTGATTTTATATTAACCCAGCTGTAAAAGTCATCTGGAATCAACGCAACATGATGCTTCACAGTCCTTTGAGCAAAGTTTTAAATTTGGTTTCAAGTCCACTGGAATGGAGGGGGAGTGTTGTGTGCAGTCATGAAGTGCAATGAGAGTAACCACATCGTGACTTTTGAACAATGCTCTTCTCCGCCTGAACTTACAGATGCTTTTACAGCAGTGGTTCTCAACTACTGGCTGTGCACCGAAATCAGAGGGGAGTTTAAAAATTCCTGATGCCTAGGTCATCTCAGATTCTAAAATCATCCATCCTGTGTGACTTGAAGAGTGCCCCCTTTGATTCTCATGTGCAGCCAAGGTTGAGAATCACTGATTAAAGCATTTATGCCAGATGTGAAGGACTCCCACAGTCCAAGGCCATCCTGGCTACTTGACCCCGCCTCCTGGGAGCCCCCTGCATTCAAGCTTGGCTCCTTTTACATCAAATAAAAACTCTGTGATGTTCTTCTCTCTCTCTCCTCCCCATTATATTCTCATCCTTCAAATCCTAGTTCAAATCCCCAAGCCCCTCCAGGAGCCGTCCCCATCTAGTCCAGAGCCTGTCTCTCCTCTGGTGTGTTATTGCTCACTGCAGGCTGGTATCGTTGGTTGTATCACCTCACCTAATACTTTGTCATTAAATCATCCAGTGGTTCTCCTTTTCTTTGAACCTAAGAAAGGTGTGAAGCACCACATTTTGTTACTTTATAAATTACCTTGTACTCATGCAGGAAATGCTTAAGGAGTGAATTGAGGTTGATGTAAAGCTCTTGGATGTCAATTTTAAACAACTTAATTTCAAAAATTTGATAAATACCATTTGCAATATACATCTGGTATGAGTGCTGGTTGTTTATAGGGGAAATATATACATGCAATTTTAAATTTTAAAAATAGAAAGTACCTTTATACAATAGGTAGGGTATTATGCAGCCATAAAGAAGAATGAAATCTTACCATTTGCCACCATATGGATGGACCTAGAGAACATTATGCTAATTGAAATAAGTCAGACAGAGAAAGACAAATACCATATGATCTTACTTATATGTGGAATCTAAAGAAAAGAATAAATGAATGAACTAATCAAAAACAGTCTCAGAAACATAGAGGAAAAACTGAGGGTTGCTAGATGGGAGTGGGGGTGGGGATAAGGGAGAAAGTGAGGGATTAGAAACCACAATCGGTAACCACAATATGCCACGGGGATATGAAAGTCAATTTGGGGAATTTAATCAATAATGCTGTAAAGATTTTGTAGGGTATCCGATGGACACCTATCTCATCAGGGAGACCACGTCAGGAAAGATGTAGATGCCTGATCACTGCACTGTACACCTGAAGCTGAAGCTCAACAATAATGAACGTCAACTATAATTTTATATACATATATAGTTACAAGAAGTGGAGTACAGCACAAGGAATAGAGACAGTGGAAATGTAATGGCTGTGTGCGATGTCGGAGGGGTAGTAGATTGGGGGAGGGGTTATCACTTTGTGGGGGATATAAATGATAAATCTCCAACTATTACATTCTTCTGTACACCTGACACTAATTAAAAAATAAAATAAAAACTTAAAAAATAATATTAATAAAAATAAAAAAATAAAAATAGAAAGTACATTTATACAATGGAGTATTACACAGCCATAAAAAAGAAGGAAATCTTACCATTTGCAATGATATGAATGGACCTAGAGAACATTATGCTAAGTGAAATAAGTCAGACAGAGAAAGGCAAATACCATATGATCTCACTTATATGTGGAATCTAAAGTTTAGAATAAATGAGTGAACTAATCAGAAACAATCTCAGAAACATAGAGGAAAAACTGAGGGTTGCTAGATGGGAGGGAGGTGGGGATAAGGGAGAAGGTGAGGGGATTAGAAAGCACAACTGGTAACCACAATATGCCACGGGGATATGAAAGTCAATTTGGGGAATATATTCAATAATGTTGTAAAGATTTTGTAAGGTACCCAATGGACACTTGTCTTAATAGGGAGACCACTTCAGGGGTGCTATAGATGTCTGATCACTGCTCTGTACACCTGAAGCTGAATAATAATGAATGTCAACTATAATTTTACATATATATATACATATATATACATATATATACATATGTGTATATGTATGTATGTATATTCACAAGAAGTGGAATGCAGCATAAGGAATAGACACAATGGAAATGTAACAGCTGTATGAAATGTCAAAGGGGTAGTATATTGGGGGAGGGGGTTATCACTTTGTGAGAGGTATAAATGATAAATGTCTATTACAGTGTTTTGTACACAGGAAACTAATAAAAAAATAAAAAGGTTTTACACTAATAGAGAGATCTGGAATCTCTCCTCTGAAGAACAGAGAACAGTTGCCACTGGTTCATATCAAGCAAGGCATAATAAGGCTTATTTCTCGGCCTCGTGCGTTTAACATTCATCCACTCCCCTTAAGGAGGCTTTCTCAGGGAAGAGGAGAGGGTAGAGATGGTTCTCATCTTATCCGCGGCTTTGGGCAGCTGAGTAGCCGTCCTGTAAATGTGTACAAGCAGGGGACTGAGCCCTGAGAGGAAGTGGGCCTCTGGCACACCTGGGTGGGGAGACGCTCCTGCAAACTCCCAGTCATCCACGGCTGGTGCTTCTCAACCTCCATGACAATTTGCTTGCCCTTCTCTCAACTGAGATCAGAAGTTATCGTGTTGGTGGTTCTCCCAACACTGAAGGAGCGACTGGGTGAGAATGGAACTAAAAGTATTAGTCAAAACACTACATAGGCCTTCAGAAGTTCACCATTTACACTGCCCCTGAGAACCAGGACATGTTACAATACAGGCGTAATGCTTCACAGAGAACTCTTCCCATCATGAAACTGGAAGGGTTCCACTGGGAGAGGTGACTGGACTCTAGAAGTCAAGGATGGTCCACACTATTAAAATGCGTAATACATACTCAGGATTACCTTGCAATTTTCAATATGCACAAAATTAGTTGTATATGGTTTTTCAAAATATTTTGCCATAATGCCTATGAATCTGGTTTAAATTTTTAAAAAATTGTCTTTTTTATTTAAATTTGAACCAAAGCAAACACAAACCAACATGATTTTGTCTCTGGCCTGGTATATAATAGGCACTGTGTAGATATTGTGTTGAATAAATGGATGGATGCATGCTTTCACTGTCCAGTCTTGACACAGCTTATTGAATAAGTATTAAGAATCAAAGATATATGAGGCTAAAAGTAGTTTTTATATGTTTGTAAGTCATTATTGTTCTTAATGTATCTTGTCGACTTTGCTTCTGTTGTTGACAATGCTTCATTAATCGATTCTCATGTGCTGTTTAACCTTTGCAGATCCCTCTGGAATTAGATACTCTGGCAATTATTCAACCAAAAAAACCAATTGTTCTAAAGATTGAGTTGAGAGATGGGACCGTAAGTGGAGCCTGACTTTCCCTAAGGACTTCCGCTTTGTTCTTCAAGGGAGCTGTATCCCATGACACCCAAGACCTCAATTTACTTTGTGAATAAAACCCAGAAATGAAGATGAGCTCTACCTACTACACTTGATGGATAACCAGGGGGTCTGTACATTCACTTAGCTTTCTCAGTAGCTACAAAGTGTATTCTACACTGTGTAATATAAAAGAGTTGACTAAATAAGTGCCAGATATGTAGACCCAACTTATTTGGGGTTCTCATAGTACTATCTCCATTCAACCCCACTTAGGACCATTTACTCTTCCTGAGCACTGATCAAGAATACAAATTTCTCAACAATTTTGCCACAAACTTTAATAAAAACAAGAATTATTGTGATAACTGCAGTAGTGACATTTATATCACATGTTTTATTTTGAATATTTTATATTGTATGTTATACAAGCAAGTCAAGAAACATCTCTCTACAATATTATTATCTGCTGCCTTCGTGCACAATAGGGGGAATCGAATCAGTGAGAGCCAGTGACTAAATGTTTTTGACCCTCACAATCGCTGACTGGGTGGGGCCTTTTTCAGAACTCCAGTTTGATATATTAATATAGGTAAGAGTTAATCCCCTGTGACTTGGCCCATTATTTACAAAGCACATTTATAGTTTAATTCTACTATTTTGGTGCACACATTTTTTTCACGTTCAGCTGAGGCACTTATTTTTATATTTTGCTTTTGAGTTAATTTTTTATTTCATCTTCCTGACATTTCTGGAGGCAAGAAACATGTTTTCTTTTATCTCTTTGTAAACCATCTTCATCTCCCAACTGTCTTAACACAATGAACATGAGATAAAAGTTGGTTGATTAGTCAATTGATTGGACAGAAAAGCTGCAAGCATTCATCAGTTTCAATTGGCATCAGAAGCTGCACAGGTTCTTAATTTTCTTTCTCTGTCCCTTCCCTCCCATTTATGTCCCTTCCCTTTCCTTCTCCCCTATATTCTACCTGCCTTGCCTCGCCTTGCTTTGCCTTTCCTACCCTACCCCTTCCTTTCCCTTCCTGGATAATTCAGACCTAAAGCAAATCGCTGGGACAGCATTGTGGGTAAACATACACTGGTAGCGGGGAGACAGGGGCAGAGAAGGGTGTCACAGTGACTCCAAGTCAGAGACCAAGAAGGGTGGGAGGGTGTCCACATGGGGGAGCAGACTGACATGTGCCTGGGAACCCATGCAGAGCGTGTCATGGTGAGAGTGGCGAGAGCTTAATAGGGTTTGGAGAATCTAAGTAGAGCAAGGTGGGCACCCGTGTGTGTCAAGTGATGGTGCGGGGTTTGTCTATATTAAGGGGAAGTTGATCAAATAAGTAAATGTATTATGGATAATGGCAGCCAAGTTTCACACTGTTGGAGAAGGGAGTCATTCAGAAAGGGAGAAACTAGAATGAATCCTGTGGACTCAGCAATGGGAACAAAATGTATTGTGTAAATTCATGCTTTTGATGATAGCTAGCTAGGTGTGTGTGTGTTTGTGTGTGTGTCTGTGTGTTTGTGTGTGTGTACACATGTGATTTAAACTTAATTAACACTTTAAAGGCCCAATCTCCAACTGCAGTGCATTCTGAGGTGCTGGAAGTTAGGAACACAACATGAATTGGGGGTAGGGGGGCATAATTCAGCCTATAACAGGATTTGAGGAGAGCCCATGGGTCTGCACGTAGCTGACACAGGAGGGCTAAGGGCTCCTACACAGCACTGAACATGTACTCTCACCAAGTCTGGGTGGAGGCTGGGGGCAGAGCCTGGATGCCAGTGAGAAGTGCCCAGGGCAGACTCTCAGGTCTAATAGAGCCACGAATGCAGCAGCGGACCCTCTAGGAGCCTCTGCAGAAGACGGCAGGGAGCAGACGTGGCCTACCAGGCCCCGGGGGAGGGTGAAGGTCTGAGGCTCACTTTCCCATTCCATAGTTCATACCCCTCAATATCCTGACCTCATCCTGGAAGGAGCAAAAAAAGGAAGGGCTCGAAAGTCCAACTCAGAGAAGCTCTTTACGCAAATGAGACCGCAAAGTTGTTTTATGGTAACCAAAAAATTCTCCCTTCCCAATCCTGCCTCAGGTATGGTCCCATGGGGATGATGATCTCATTTATGAAAACTTAAAACACTGCATTTTCTTTGAGCATCTGTGTACATTTTCAAAAGTGCTATATCTCTCATTTCTACAGTTGGTACAATAACACAGATGATTCATAGACAAGGATGAAATGAAAGAATCAGATAGAAG
Source organism: Rhinolophus sinicus (assembly GCF_057876585.1). Taxonomy (NCBI): domain Eukaryota; kingdom Metazoa; phylum Chordata; class Mammalia; order Chiroptera; family Rhinolophidae; genus Rhinolophus; species Rhinolophus sinicus. The sequence goes on from NC_142503.1 coordinate 90,037,416, forward strand.
TCATCTCAGAGGTCAAGCCAAAGCTTAAGTTTTACAGATTTCTCACTTATTCCTCCTAACAGCCCTCAGAGGAGACTGAGGCACAGAGAGATGAATGACTTGCCCAAGGTGAGAGCTGGGAAAGGCAGAGCCTTTCAGACCTGTGGCCTTAACCATATGCGGTGCTGTTGCCAAACAGCCTCCTGAGTCTCACTGCTGGGATAAACCCCAGGAGACCCCAAAGTTAGACTCATGAACAGATTAATTTACTATAGTGGGAGGTAAGCCTAGTGCTTTTGGAGCACAGAGAAGGGCACTTAGCCCCAGAGTAGGTTTGGAGGAGGTGACATCGGATCTGACACTTTTAAAAATTCATTTAAAAAATAAAATTTATAGATGTACATGCTTTAATTTTTCAATATTTTTATTAAACCATAGCTAACATACAATATTATATTATTTTCAGGTGTACACCATAGTTAGTCAACATTTATATACCTAAAGAAGTGATCACCGTGATAAGTCCAAAACCATCTGCCACCATAACACGCTATCACAATATTATTGATTGTTACACCACCATAACTTAATTGTTTTATACCTGGAAATTTGGACCTCTTATTCCCCTTCACCTTTCCCCCACTTTTTAATTTTCAATTACAGTTGACATTCAATGTTATTTTATATTAATTCCAGGTGTACAGCACAGTGGATACACATTTATATAATTTAAGAAATGATCCCTCTAACTAGTCTAGTACTCAGCTGGCACTATATATAGTTATTACCATATTATTGACGATATTCCCTGTGCTTTACTTTTTATCCCCATGACTACTGAATAACTACATATTTGTTCTTTTTAATCCCTTCCACTTTTCACCCTGTCCTCAACTCCTCTCTCATCTGGCAAGCATCAATATGATCTCTGTATCTATGAGTTTCTTTCTGTTTTGTTTGTTTATTTTGTTCTTTAGATTCCACATACTTATAAGGGAAATCATATTATATTTGTCTTTGTCTTACGCTCCACTTAGCACAGTATCCTCCAGATCGCTCTAAGCCCCTGCAGATGGCAAGAATCCATTCCGTTTCACGGCCAAGCAATATTCCATTGTATGTAAGTTCCACCTCCTCTTTATTCATTCTTCCATAGACGGAAACCCAGGTTGCCTCCACATCTTGGCCATTATAAGCAATGCTGCAATGAACATATAAATGCACATGTTCCCTTGTAATACCATTTGGTTTCTTCAGACAAATGCCCAGAAGTGGGATTACAGCGTCCTTCCTTGTCTCTTGTTATAGTCTTTGTCCTAAAGTCTATTTTGTCTCATAAGTACTAATATCCTGGCTTTTTTTTTTTTCCATTTCCATTTTCATGAAATATCTTTTTCCATCCCTTTACTTTTCATGTGTGTGTGTCTTTCAATCTGAAGTGATTCTCTTGTAGGCAGCATATGTAAGGGTTTTATTTTCTTATCCATTCAGCCCTCCTATGTTTTTTGATTGGAGCATTTAATCCATTTACATTGAAACTACTTGTTGATACATATGTAGCGATTGTCATTTTATTCATAGTAGTAATCTTTTTCCCCCCCTATCTTATAGAAGTTCCTATACTGGTTTGGTGGTGGTGAACTCCTTCAGCTTTTTCTTGTCTGGGAAGCTCTTTTTCTGTCCTTCAATTCTAAATGATAGCCTTGCTGGGTGGAGTAATCTTGGTTCTAGGCCCTTGCTTTCCATTACATTGAATATTTTATGCCAATCCCTTCTGGCCTGCAAAGTTTCTGTTGAGAAATCAGCTGACAATCTTATGAGCGCTCCCTTGTAAGTTACTAGTTGCCTTTCTCTTGCTGCTCTTAGGATTCTCTATTTGTCTTTAACTTTGCTATTCTAATTATAATGTGTAATGGTGTGGGCCTCTTTGGGTTCATCTTCCTTGGGACTCTCTGTGCTCCTGGATTTGTATGTCTATTACTTCACCAGGTTTGGCAAGGTTTCAGTTATGATTTCTTCAAATAGGTTCTCAATCCCTTGCTTTCTCTCTTCTCCTTATGATACCCCTATGATGTGAATGTTGCTATACTGGATATTGTCCCAGAGGTCACTTAAGCTATCCTCATTTTAAAATTCTTTTTGATGTTCTGACTGGGTGATCTCTGCTACCTTCTCTTCCAAATCACTGAATCGATCCTCTGCTTTATCTAGACTGCTAGTGATTCCTTCTAGTGCATTCTTCATTTCAGTTATTGTATTCTTCACTTCAGACTGGTTCTCATTTATGGTTTCTATGTACATTTTTATGCTTGCTATCTCTTTGTTGAAGTTCTCTAAGTTTCTTGAGCATCCTTATAACCATTGTTTTGAACTCTGTCTCTGGTAGTTTGCTTGCCTCTTTTTTGTTTAGTTCTGTTTCTGGAGTTTTTTCCTGTTCTTTCATTTGTGATGTGTTTCTTTGTTTTCTCATTTTTTTTTATGCCTCTCTGAGTGTTTTGATGTATTAGTTAGATCTGCTATGTCTCCTAGACTTAGCTGGGTGGCCTTATGTAGCAGGTGCCCTATGGGGCTGTGGGGACAGAGACAGGAGTGTAATTTCTAGGCTCTTGCCCTCACATGGAAAGGTGCTGGCTCAGGTAGTAAATGGCCATTAATTGTGGCTAGTTGGCCGTCAGCTATAACCAGTGAGTCATTGGCCACTAATATAACTGCCGTGGCTACGCTAGCAGAAAATGGGGGCTAGCAAGAAGATGGTGGCTGAGCTAGCAAGAGTGGAGTGCGACGGAGTGTGGATTGCAGATTCTGTGGCTCCTGCTTCCTGTGTCTCCAACCCAGCCGCCAGTGAAAATATAGTGGTATGACTCCCCTACCTGTGGCTCCGTGGGTGTTCCTTTTTGGCCTCACCATGTCCTGCATTCTTATGTGGGGAGTGGGAGCTGAGACCCCGCCTGGCACCCTGCACAACAGTGCTCCAGGAATGTCCCTTGTGGGGGGTTGTGTGTGCCCTCCTGTTATAGTAGAGCCTTTTTTGCTATTGGCATGTCAGTGGGTAGGATTGAACTTCAGGCTGATTGGCTGTGGGCTTTAACCATGTCCACAGCTTATGGGCTGCTGTGTGGGAGGCTGACTCCACTGAGTAAGATTTGCCCCAGTGGGCTCCGGTGCCTGTTGACACTGCCCTTTGTGTGCACTTGTGGGGATAATCAGGTGGTGCTCTACTGTGATCTGAAGCCAACCTCCAGGTACGTTGGTTTGGAGGTCTTTTTGGAGTGGCTTCAGTGCAGGCCCAGGTCACCCACTGACTGTGATTGGTCAGGGGCTACCTGGGAGGAGCTACAAAGTGATCCATGGTTGTTCACTGCCTGTGGTGCATGGGAGAGGTCACACTGCAAACCAAGGATGTCTGCCACCAGTACCAGGCCTGGGGTAGCTCTGCAAAATACCAGGATACCCTGAGATGTGCTGCCACCTGCCAGCTCCCATAAAGTTCAGCCACTGATAAAGCTTCATGTGGTATGCACTTTGGGTGATGCAGGGACTCAGGGAGTCATTAGAGTGGAAGAGTTTTTACCAGGTTAATGTATATTCTGGTTGTTACCAGTGCTGAGCCTGGAGCAACTCAGCAAAAGTCTCAGAGCACACCAGGGTCAATTGCTGTCTGCCTGGGGTCTGTTGGAATCTGATAGTTTTCCAAGAAAGAGTGCAATTCAAGCTGGGCAGGTTGCTCTCATCATTAAGGTAATTGGGTTGGGTAGGGTCCGAGTGAGTCAAAGGGCAGAGCTGTGGATCTCACCAGATGAATCCAATTCACATTTGGTCATAAGCATACAACATGGGCTCAACACAGGAAAGATGGTTCCAGACTACTGGACCCCACACAGGGTAGATGGCGACTGTCCTCCAGCCATCCCACTGAGCTCACACAACTCAGTCTGTCCCCTGTATGCCCCTGACACTCCTCGTGTCACGGTGCCTCCTCTGGAGCCCAAGGTAAGTGCCTGTAGTGAGTGAGTTTGTGCGCAAGCCCTTTAAGAGGACACCCGGGTTTCCCGCCGCCTGTGCATTCAGTTCCTGAGTCTTTGTGGGCCTGGTGGCCTCTTTCTGCTTTGTCTGGTCTCCCCAGTGTTGCGGGCTCAGCTCCAGCTTTCTGTTCTGCACAGTGAGTGACCTTTCATGGCAGAAATACAGTGGTCATGGGCGTAAATTTTGGAGCCAGAACCCCTAGGTTTAAATCCTGACTCTGTAGTTGTGTGACCTTGCAAAAGTGAGTTAACTTCTCTGTGCCTCAGTTTGCTCATTCATAAAAGGAGGTTGTTAATAAAAGTACCTACTGCATACAGTTATTCTGAGGAATAAGGGGAGTGTTTAGAAGGGTGTCCGGCAGGAAGAGCTTGTGATGATTCTTGGCTGCTTCTACTTCTAGGTTTCAAACATTTGGAGGCAGTTGTTTGCTCTGGTCTTCTTTGTCACTGTGGATTTATGTCTTTTAAGAAAGCACTTCAGTGTATTTTACGGGGCTTCTGGAAGCTTCAGAAGTAAATGCATGTGTTCAATCACCATGTTTAAGTTTCTGAGAGGAATCTTAAAGATGAGGAGGTGATTGAGAGAGAAGAGGCAAACGGAGTAATATGAGCAAATGTGAGGAGATGTGAGCACCAGGGCGTATGCAGGGACCTGTAACGACTCCAGGGTGACACAGCGTGAGGTCTGAGGACAGGCACTGGGAACACAGCAGGTGCAGTGAGTCACCTCTCACCTGGGCGTGGCACAGGCAGCGCCCAAGGTGAGGGATCAATTCTGGGAGCGCCCTGACTGATGTGCAAAGGTCACCCTCTGACAAGAGATCAGCCAGGAGGCTGTGGTTATGGTCTAGGCCAGAGATGACGATGTCTGACTAAGGCAGGGGGTGGGGAAGGAGAAAGGGGGAAGTTTGAAAGATATTTAAACTCTTAGAAAGTACTGCTAATAATGTCTTCCCGAATTTTTAGAATGATAATTTTCAAATACAGAAAATTTCAACAGAAAGATGGGGAAAAAATTGTGTAGTAAACCATCATATACCCACCACCTAGATTCTGCAATCAGCATTTCTTTACTTGGTTTGTCATTTATCTGTTCACGCCTCTATCCATTCATCAACCCTTTATTTTTTGATGCATTTCAATGTAAGTTGCAGAATGAGAACACTGTGCCCCTGAACACAGCAGCATGAGTGTAATTACCTACATGAACCTTGCTGTGTAAATAAAATTAACCTACTAATCCTCCCTTTATTGAAAATTTTGATATTTTGTTCCCCATGTTTTTTATATTACTATTGATTTTTTAAAATACTGCATTAAAATGTAATTAATAATTATTACTAAGGAGGCAATCTTGTACTGAAGTAGAATGATTCACTCGATTCATCCTCGTCTCAGCCCTGCCAAGAAGTCCCCACTGACTTTTATAGATACCCTGTGTTGGCAAAGACGGAATCAGCTCGCCCTATTCCTTTATATGGTTCCTTTGGGTTTTGCCTTTTCTCTGCCTACAAAGTAAAGTGCTCAACTTTGGGAACTGTTTAAAACAAGCTCTGCCACACCTGAGGAGGGTGAGAGGGATTTCAACCCATGGGGGCTTCAAGATCACACAAGAGTGGGAAAAGGTGGGGTGTCGTGGGCCTGCTCCAGGCCCGGTGCTCACATAGTTGGGCAGACAGTTCCAGCCCTAATTAGAATCCAGGAAATTGTCTCAACATTTGTGAGCTCAGCAGCTCCTCACCCAGCAAGTGGTAAAAAGAGCCATTTATTTTATTTATCTTTAAAATTAAATTTATCAGGTAACAGTGGTTAATAACATTATATAATTTTATCTAATTATATAATACAAGATCATAACTGGACATCTGCGTACCCTGTGGCATGCTCTGCAACCCCGGTCTAGTTTCCTTCTGTTAGCATGTACTGTCCTCCTTTGCTCACTTTTCCTGCCTCCCACTGTCTTTCCCCTGTGGTTACCACCATTCAGTTGTCTGCTATCATTTTTTGTTTGTTTGTTTTGTTATTTCATTACTTTTTGTTCTGTATTCCACATATGAGTGAATTCATATGGATTTTGTCCTTTTCCATCTGACTTATTCCACTTAGCACAATACCCTCCAGATTCATCCATGTTGTCAAAAATGACAATATTTTATTTTTTTTATGGCTGAGTAGTAGTCCATTGTATATATGTACCACAACTTCTTTATTCAATAATCTGTTAAGAAGCACTTAGGTTGTTTCCATGTCTTGGCTTTTGTAAATAATGCTGAAGTGAACATAGGGGCACAAATATCGTTAGGAATAAGTGTTTTCATATTTTGGGGATAAATACCTAGAAAAGGAATTGTCAGATCATATCGTAGTTTGATTTTTTTTTAAATTTTATTTTATTAAATTTATTGGGGTGACAATTGTTAGTAAAATTACATAGATTTCAGGTGTACAATTCTGTATTACATCATCTATAAATCCCATTGTGTGTTCATCACCCAGAGTCAGTTCTCCTTCCATCACCATATATTCGATCCCCCTTACCCTCATCTCCCACCCCCCACCCCCCACCCCCCTTACCCTCTGGCAACCACCAAACCATTGTCTGTGTCTATGAGTTTCTGTTTCTCATTTGTTTGTCTTGTTCTTTTGTTGCTTTTGGTTTATATACCACATCATAGTTTGATTTTTAATCTTTTGAAAAACCACCATACTGTTTTCCATAGTGACTATACTAATTTGCACTCCTACCAACAGTGTGTGAAGGTTTCCCTTCCTTCACATCCTCTCCCACACTTGTTATTTTATGTCTTTTTGATGATAGCAATTCTAATGGGTGTGAGGTGGTATCTCATCATGATTTGATTTGTATTTCCCTAGTAACTAGTAACTAGATATTGAATATCTCTGCATATTTCTGTTGGCCATCTGTATGTCTTCCTTGGAAAAGTGTCTATTTAGGTCCTCTGCTCATTATTTAAATGAGATTGTTTGTTCATTTGTTTGTTTGTGTGTTGTTGAGTTGTGTAAGTTCTTTATATATTTTCAATATTAGCCCCTTATCAGAGGTATCACTTGCAAATATCTTCTACCATTTGGTAGGCTGTCTTTTTGTTTTGTTGATGGTTTCTTTTGCTGTGTAGTAGCTTTTTACTTTAATATAGTCGTATTGGTTTATTTTTTATTTTACTTCCCTTGTCTTTCGGGTCAAATTTACAAAAACACTTCTGACACCAAGATCCATAACTTTGGTACCTATGTTTTCTTCTAGGAGTTTTATGGTTTGGGGTCTTACATTTAAGTCTTTAATCCATTTTGAATTTATTCTTGTATATAATGTTAGATAGTAGTCTAGTTTCATTCTTTTACATGTTCTGCCCAATTATCCCAGGACTATTTATTGACAAAGCTGTTTTTCCCCCATTGTATATTCTTGCCTCCTTCGTCATAGATTAAATGACTATATAGGCATGGGTTTATTTCTGGGCTCTCTGTTCTGTTCCACTGATCTATATGTCTGTTTTTCTCCCAGTACCATGCTGTTTTGATTATGATGGACTTGTAGTATAGTTTGATATTCAGTATTGTGATACCTCCAACTTTGTTCTTCTTTCTCAAGATTGTTTTCTTTATCCAGGGGCTTTTTAAAAAGAGATTGTTATTGAAATATACCTAACATACAATATTATGTTAGTTTCAGGTGTACACCATAGTTATTCAACATTATATACCTAAAGAAGTGATCACCATGACAACTCTAGCACCCATCTGACACCATACCACACTATCACAATATGATTAATTATATTTCCTATACTGTACTTATATACCCATGACTTATTTGTTTTATACCTGGAAATTTAAACCTCTTATTCCCCTTCACCTTCCCCCTCCCCATTTTTAAGTTTTCAATTACTGTTGATATTCAATACTATTTTACATTAATTTCAGGTGTACAGCATAGTGGTTAAACAGTTACATAATTTAAGGAGAGATCCCCCTGACTAGCCTAGTACCCACCTGGCACTATACGTAGTTATTATCATATCATTGACTATACTCTCTATGCTTTACTTTATATCCCCATGACTGCTTTGTAACTATCAATTTGTACTTAATACCTTCACTTTTTTCACTCCCACCAATTCTGCTCCCATCTATCACCCTGATAAATCTAGTACTTATCTGACACCATACATAGTTACTACAATATAATTGACTCGATTTTTTTTGTGCTATACCCTACCTCATCATGACTGCTTTGTGACAACCAATTTGTACTTCTTAATCCCTCCCCTTTTCCAAACACCCACCAAATGCTCCCATCTGGCAACTATCAAAGTGTTCTCTGTATCTATGACTTTGTTTCTGTTTTGTTTGTTTGTTTAATTTGTTCTTTAGATTTCACATATAAGTGAAATCACATTACATCTGTCTTCCTCTCTCTGACATACTTACACGGTCATCTATTGATGGGCACTTAGGTTGCTTCAATATCTTGGCTATTTTAAGCAGTGAACATAGGGGTGCATATATCTTACAAAAGAAAAAAATAAACAAATAGACATACATCAAGCTAAAATTTTTTGCAAAGGAAACAAAACCATTCACAAGGTGAAGACATCTTACTGAATGGGAGAAGATATTTGTCAAGGATACATTTGCTAAGGATTTGATATCCGAAATTTATAAAGAACTCATAGAATTCAATACCAAAAAAATAAACAATCCAATTAGACCTGAATAGACACTTCTTCAAAGAGGACATAATGATGGCCAATAGACATATGAAAAGAAGCACAATATCACTAATCATCAGAAAATGCAAATTAAAACCACAAAAGCTATCACCTCACACCTGTCATAATGGCTATCATCAATAAATAAAAAAACAGCAAGCGCAGGAGAGGATGTGGAGAAAAGGGAAATTTATACACTGTTGGTGGGGCTGCAAATTTGTGCAGCCACTATGGAAAACAGTTTGGAAGTTCCTCAAAAAATTTAAAAGAGAACTATCTTATGACCCAGCAATTCCACTTCCACTTCTGGGTATTTATCCGAAGAAATCCAAAATACTAATTCGAAGCTTCCTCGCCTGCCTGGGGAGATACATAGGAAAAAAATTACTAAGAACCATGTCAGAGTATTTACTACCTATATTTTCTCTTAGGAGTTTAATGGTTTCAGATCTTACATTTAAGTCTTTAATCCATTTTGAGTTTATTCTTGTATATGATGTTAGATAGTAGTCTAGCTTCATTCTTTTGCATGTTATCTGTCCAGTTTTCCCAAAACCATTTATTGAATAGACTGTCTTAATCCCATTGTATATTCTAAAGCTGATATTTCCCTATTGACTTTCTTTCTGTCTGGATGATATATCCATTGCTGCAAGTTGGGTGTTCAAATCCCTTCATGTAATAATATTTTTGTCATTTTCTCCCTTCAGGTCTGTTATTAATTGCTTTATATACTAGGTGCTCACAGATTGGCTGTGTATATATTAATAAATCTTTTGATGAATTTTCCCCTTTATCATAAAATGTCCATCTTAGTCTCTTTTTACCGTTTTGGTCTTGAAATCCATTTTGTCTAATGTAAGTACTGATACACCAACTTTTCTCTGAATGTCATCAGCAGTATCATCTTCTATCCCTTCTCTTTAAGCCTATGTTTGCCTTTGGATCTCAGATGAGTCTCCTGAAAGCAGTATATAGCATTACCCTACATAACAGCACCCAGTGTGAACACCAAGAGGGGGAAGAAGTATGTTGGAATTCCTGGGACTTTCTATCCTACTTTTCCTAGGGATCATCTTTAACTTCCCCTGTCTGCCTTTTCTTGGTATTCAAGCTTGCAGCCCCTTCTTACTGACCTCTCTGTAGAGCTCCATTATCCCACACCTTGCAGAGGTAAGCACTTTCTCAGCAACATAATGTGTCTCTCTCCCTCCACTGGAGGCCACTCCCAAGGATGGGGACTGTATGGCTTGTAGCCCACAGCCTGGCACGATATGACACATAACACTGACCCACTTGTCCTTGCATTCCAAATAGGTTTATTCACTCATTACACTTTCCAGTGGCAGCTATGGAATTTGACATGTCCTCCTGGAGAAAACCTTAACCCAAAGGTGACAAACCATAATGGTAGAAATTTCAGCTGTATGACAAGCTTCCAAGTAAATGAAAGGAAGTGGGTAAGATAGTTGGGACTCACTGCACTTACCAATGAGACGTCCACCTACTCAGTCCAGTGTCAGGGAGCCCTGGGGACTTTCAGGCCAGAGGAACCTAAAGAATTGGTGACGGATGAGTATCACTTTCTGCAGAAGGGCTGAAAGTGACAAAGGATGAAAAGAGAAGGAAGTTCACAAACACAATTTAAGTGTCTCCTCTTTCTTTGTGTATTAAGAAACTTTGAGGTTTTTTTGTGATATAATCCACAGGGTCTCAGTCCAAGCAGACACAGAACGTGCATCTGAGTGATGATAATGAGCCCGTGGAAATTCCAGATGCTCAGGCCTCACATTTCTCCCATCAGGAATGTGGCAGAGGCAGAGGGGCGGCGGGGGTCTGGAGGGTGTCACAGGTGACACTGATTGCTGCTACAGGCCTTTCCTGACCAGCTCCTCAGTGTCCAGTAAAAAAGCACCCACAGGTCTGAAAGCAGGAAGCCACCTCTGCTATGACCCCTTTGCCCCAGAAAAAAATCTCATGTCATCTTTCTGGAGTCCTGTATACTGTGTGTACTACCTGTAGTGACATTTGCCATGTCAGCTGTGGCTTAGGTGATCGGGGTCCACTTGGCCATCCAGGCTGCTGTTCTCCTCTTCACACCCATTGTTCTCGGACTTGTGGTCTTTCCAGAGAGAGGGAGCCATTCTTTTGTCATGAACCTGTCTGTTTTTCTACTGTAGGACCCTCTGAGGGACAGGAAAGGAAGTAACATGAATTGATAAGCTTGGTGTAGACATCACCCTCTTGACCACGTGCTGCCGCTCCTTCAGGGGCCCCTTGACAATGAAATCCTAATGCATCGGCCGGAACTTGAAGTGATGGTGGCTGAGGCACAACCAGGCCTTCTTGTTGTGGTAACAGTCTAGGAAGATGGTGTAGTCACCAAAGAGCCATAAGGAAAGAATGCACAGGGCACACAGTAGCCTCACCTCTACCAAATCAACTCCACTGCTCTGTATAAAGTGCTCTTCTAGGGACTAGAAACATAATGGTAATTAATACCCAGACTGTGTCCTTGACAAGCTCTCAATGTGTTAAAGGAACTTGGTGGGAAGATCAATAGTGGTGCTGGAGGGTAGAAAGGACAAGACTTATGTACAGAGAACAGAAGTTGTCCAGAGGAGGAAGTGATTTTATCTGTTCAAGGAGTTTGGTTAAGAAAGACTCTATTTTTTCTGTCTGACTTACTTCACTTAGCATGATAATCTCAAGATCCACCCATGTTGCCGCAAATGGCAGGATTTCATCTTTGCTTATAGCCGAGTAATATTCCATTTTGTATATGTACCACTTCTTTATCCAATCATCTATTGAAGGACATTTTGGGTTTTTTCATGTCTTGGCCACCATGAATAATGCTGCAATAAACATAGGAGTACATATATCTTTACGGATAAATGTTTTCTGATTTTTTGATAGATACCCAGATTGCTGGGTCATATGGTAATTCTATTCTCAAGTTTCTGAGAAACCTCCATACTGTTTTCCATAGTGGTTGTACCAATTTATATTCTCACCAATAGATATGAGGGTTCATTTTTCTCCACAACCTCTTCAACACTTGTTATTACTTGTCTTCTTGGTAATAGCAATTTTAGCGTTTGTGAGGTAATGTCTCATTGTGGTTTTGATTTGCATTTCCCTAATAGCTGATGAGACAGAAAATATCAAGAACCATCTGACTTCATTCATATGTGGGATATAAAACTGAAAACAAGAAACAAATAAGTCAAAAATAACAAAAACTCATAGACACAGACAACAGTTTAGTGGATACCAGAGGGTAAGGGGAGAGTAGGGGTGGTAGAAGAAGGTAATATATGGTGAAGGAAGGAGAGCTGACTCTGGGTAGTGAACACATAATGCAACATATAAATGATGTATTGTAGAATTGTACACATGATACATATCTAATTTTATTAAGCAATGTCACCCCAATAAACTTGATTTTAAAAAAAGCAAAGAAAAGGGGAAGCCAGTTGGCTCAGTTGGTTAGAGTTCAGTGCTCATAACACCAACGTAGCTGTTCGATTCTCACATGGGCCAGTGAGCTGTGCCTTCCACAGCTACATTGAAAACGACTCCACAACTAGATTGAAAACAAAAACAACAACAACGACTTGACTTGGAGCTGATGGGTTCTAGAAAAACACACTGTTCCCCAATATTCCTCAATAAAAATTTTTTAAAAAAGAAAGAAAAAGAAAAGGAAAGAAAGACTTTAACAGAGAAGGTTCTGTCTGACCTGAGTTTTGAAGGATGAGTAGGAGCCTTCTAGGGGCCACACAGACATTGCTTGGCAGAGGGCACTGCATGGGTAAAGACTTGTAGACCTACCTTTTTTGAAGGAATTCAAGTATTTTTTTAATCTTTTAAGTCATGTTTATCAATGCATAAAAATGTAAGTGCCACCAACAAGAACATATACATATCCAGAGCAATCAACAACATCATCTTTATATATAATCAAAATGCAGAAAGCAAGCTACAAGTTGTCATGGGTTACTTGATTTATACTGAATAGACTCTACCTTCTCATTTTCCCTTCTTCCTGACCAACAGCTCAGTTATTGATATCTGATTTTGATGATGAAGATTATTTATTTAGTCTTCCAATATTATGAGCAATTCATCCCCATTATCATGTTTGGTCACCTAATGAGACATTTGGCTATGCAATATTTGACATGTCCTCTGAATCCTTTGAGCTTTAAAATATAGTGGGAAAGACACTCATTCAGCAATTTAAGCACCTGCCATGCAGTAGAAAATATGTTAGACACTAGGGGCATAGTTATAAGCAGTGGGTTTTGTCTTTTTTTTTTTTTCGTTGTGTAAAAAAAAACTAATGTTTTACAATATTTGTTAGAAAAGTGACAGTATTAAAGGTTATAGAAACATTTAACATTAATTCAAGTATTTTTTAGAGCAGGCAGCCATGGAGTCAAGGGCAGATGAGAGATTTTAGGCCAGTTGCTTTACTAGAGTTTCTGTAACCTTTGGACATGCTGATAAAATGGAGTGAGTTGTTTATTGATTTCCCACAGAATATGAACTCAAAGGTGGTCAAAGTGGGAGTGTCCATGATGCTTTGCCAACTTTCAAAGTGGAGAGGGCGGGTGCAGCACAGATGACCCTTCTGCTGACTGCAGCTCAAGCCCCACCCCCTTTCCCAGCACATAAACATCCAGTCTCACTGAATATCCACTGAGGAAGGGAAGCTCCGCACGCACAGGCTGGCAAAGACTAGCACACACTGCTGAAAGGGAGCCTCAGAGTGGAGGATCTTAGAAGAAAATGTCAATGGACCTGATCCCAAGCTTTTCCACAGAGACCTGGCTTCTCCTGGCTACCAGCCTGGTGCTCCTCTATCTGTGAGTAACTGTCCAAATATGTGTCCTCTGTAACCTTGGACTTGGGGAGCTAAGCAGGCCCCCCTTCCCCTTATCTGTTTTGAAGAGCAAACATTTAATAAAGGGGTAGCTGCATACATATTGGGCACACAAACACCAAGGGGGTTATTCTTGATTTTACTCTAATCTGTTGAAGGAGTGTCACCCCGCGAACCCCCAGCTCCTAATTTCTATAACACAGAAGGTTTAGTGACGTTATTTGCTCCTGGGGATGATCTTTTGATTGACTGCCAGTTTGGATGGAGCTACACTAATCAACCAGAATTCAGCAGACACAGATAAAATCACCTGGCCTCTGTTCAGTGGGCTCCTCACTCCTTTCCCAGCTTGGGGATCCTGGAGGCAGAAGGGAGTGAACAGGGCTTGTGTCCCATTACATTGACTTTCCAAGTTCTGTGTCTACTGTAGGAGATGTGTAGGGGGATTAGCGCTTGAGCAACTAGGTTGTTTCCTGCTCCCCGCCCTCCCACTGCCTGGCATCATTTATGCAAAGTACCAGAGTGCAGCCCACACTTCGTGGGGGTTGCAGACTACCCCACCATTCTCTTCACACTGGCTCTTCCCTCTTTTCTGTGTCCCTTCCCTGGCTCTCCCCTCCTAGGATTCATTCCCCCATTATGTAATAGGCAGAACTAACTATCCTTAAATGAGAAATCTTTACAGCAGTACAAACTTGGCAGAAATCTTGAAATCATATTCTTTTCTTTCACCATTTCCTTCCTGGTTTGGGGAGGGTCAGCATCAAAATAGTGATTTATGTTCCCGCAATATAAAATCTGCTAACTGCCTATTAAGCCACAAACCTACAAACCAATTGGGATTTAAATACTTTATTTCCTTTGACGTTAGAGTACAGGAGGATGAATCAAATCACCTAGCGGAGGAATTCCTTTCAAGGGTGGGATTCCGGGCATCATGGAGCAGGTTGGGAGAGGAGTTATTTTTCATGTATGGGTAGAGAAGGCCCCCTTCATTTCCCATTTTCACTTTCATGCAGAGTAGGAAATCATGATGACTTGAGTATAGAAAATATAAACTTTGTTTCATTCTTTAAATGAAATGTTATGACAACAGGGTATTGTAGCAACACATTTTGCATCTGATCACATTTTTAAATTAATTGATAATATTTAATTTTATTCTATTTAATACTAGATTATTTTACTGAGATAAAACTATTCCCAGGATGTTCTTTCTGGAGGATAAAACAGGGCTGTTGATTCAGGATCTGTGGCTACAAAAGTGTATAAATAAACTTACCCTTCTAGAATAATGACAGGAAATGAGTCTAGTGTACAAAATATACTTCTATGATACAGATTGTGTATGTGTTTTTAAATATACCTGCCCAGCTGGTTATTTTAATCTCACAGTGCAGGTGATTAAACAAGATTGTTAGCTACTGATGGTAAAAGGACATCCAGGCAGCATCTGGATGAAGTGGGAGAATATTTCCCCCATATACCCTGGGTCCTGGCCCACAGGAGGTCACTCACAGGGCAGCAGGGTAGGCATCTCATCTGCTTAAAGTCTGGGGACAGGGACACCACCTAAATCATATTATGTGACAGTATCCACTACTGTCACCAGTGGATACACAGCACTCTAGACTTAAGTAACACTGGTACAGGCAAGGGTTGGTGGCTGTAGAGAGTATCCTCTTATATCCACACAGTGTAAATGCAACAGAAATGATTGGCTTTATGTTAGCCCCTTCATTTGTACCAAAGCAGTATTACTCTACCAAAAAGAAGGAAGCTGGAAAGAAGAGTGCCCCCAGCCCACCCTCTGCCTTGATATGGAACCATGTAAGTTTAAACATTAGATCTTCCCTTGGGATCAATGTTGCTGATACTTTCATTCAATTGCTTCGCCTCACTTGAGAGTTTATGTAACATGTTGAAAGTTCAGAAGCAGAAACTGGTTTAATTGATTTGCCATGGTTGTCATGGTATAGGAAGGAACTAGGATAGCAGGAACCAAGAGTACCCCGGTTTTGACAGTCAGGCCTCACATTTCTACCAACTTTCTGTAGGAAGGATCTAAACACCCAGCTGTACTCGGCCGTACTGCCTCCATTATGCCCTTCAGCACAAGTCGTTTCATGGGATTTGGGGGGTTTGTTTAATCACATATTATAAGATTACCTAAATTTGTACAGAATTTTAGGAACCCATACTTTCTTAAAGGGTAACCACAAAAAGAAGAGGACACAATTCAACTCTCTGGAACATTTTATATTACTAATCTTATGTTTTATAACACATCTTTTGCTATCAACAGGAAGGTACCCTGTTTGCAAGGCCATCTATCCTTCAGCTGAAAGCGTTTGTAGAGTACGTAGGACCATTATACAGAGCCTGCTTTTCAGCCATAATTCCCTAATTTGCCTCTATGGGCTTAGTCTTGTAGGCCTAGAAGCTTCATGGTTGAAATGGTTGCCAACGGCCTCTTTCCTCAGCCTCTCTTCCTCCTCCCCTCTGACCTCTCTCAGTAACCCTGGAGTGGGAAAGCTTGCAAGGATCCAGAGCCCCCAGCTGAGGGACTCCACATATGACACATGAAGATCAATTTCAGGCAGGCCTGCCGGAGGAAGCACCAGCCTTAATGGGATTTTGAGATGGTTGACACACAGAGCCAGTAAACCAACTGCGTGGTGACTGGCCATCATGACAAACGGCGTGAGCCTGGCACTGCTTAGCAGGTGACCATCACAGGCTGGAGAACCAGATACCACTAAGGGAAGAATGGTCTGGAAATGGATTATTTAGTCATTGGTTCCTTCATACAACTTCATTCAGGGCACATGTGGGACAATCACTCTTCTCTAGAGCACACGGCACCAAATTTCCTGAGAACGTGGACTTGGGTGTAGCTGAAAGGCTACGAGGACAATGGAGGCCTTGAGCCCAGTTTCATGCTATAGAGATAAGAACACTGTGGCTAGTCAAGGCCTCTCTGTGATGATATATTTAAGAAGATCCAGATCTTAAAGCAGGGTCAGGGGCTAGAGGGAAGGCAAAGCATAAAGTCACAGAGCAAACTGTAAGAACTCTATCTCTGTGGGCGCTCACTAACCCTCAGTCACTGATGGACCCAGTTATGCAAAATTCATCATTCGGAGCAGAAAAACCTTCTTCCTTTTTCTGCCTAGAATTAGAATCGCCAAAATCATAGAAGTGTCCTCTTACTAAATAGAATTCCAACCTGAGCCTCTCAGGAGCGCTCCAATCTGGAAACATTTATCAATCATTCACTCTAGGATTGGGGCCCTGAAGTCTTCAGCTCTGTTAGCTGATCACCATTAGATTTTGTGACTCTCACAGTGGCAGTGAGAAAGGAGATGACGAGTGGATGGAATTAGTGCTGTTGGAATTGCTGTTATTACTTATCGCCTACATGTTACCTCCCTAGCTTGACTCCAGTTCCAAGTCAGAGATTCGCCATCACTTATTCTATATCCCTGGCGTTCTCTTTTACTTTATAGATATGGGACCTCTACACATGGACTTTTTAAGAAGCTGGGGATTCCTGGGCCGAAACCTCTGCCTTTTTTTGGAACTGTTCTGGGTTACCGTAAGGTGAGTGTTGTTTGGGCTCCCTCTTTCTCTCTTTTATTTTAGAGTATCACCTTTGTTTATATTCTTTTTTTAAAATTAGTTTCAGGTGTACAAAACATTGTAATAGTTAGACATTTACATCCCTCACGATGCTAACCCCCCTCCCCCAATCTACTACCCCTCTGACATCTTATATTTCGGTTACAATTCCATTGACTCTGTCCCAGCTGAGTTCCATAGTCAAAGTGCCCTCCTCATGAGGATGTTCTGAGGTTTCACACTTTCCGGAAAGGGTGTCATATGCCCCACCCAGCACTGGGCCAGGTTTACCCCAAGGCCCTGTTGTCAGCTGTTAGGAGTCTCAGGTTTTGCCTCAGTCGGACAGCATCCCGCTCTGGCTGGTTCAGCACAGGACTTGCTGTTCCAGCTTGTGAGCATCGTGAGAAGCATTTTCTTGCAGCCAGGTGAAGATTCCCAGAAAGGTATAATCGTACTTAGTATTAGGTGAAAAGCATGAAGGAGGTGAGTGGCACTGCCTCATTACGGGTATACGCTAGAGTCAGACTTCCTGCTCGTAGCATAAGCTCCTGGTAGCTCTAGCTTCCGTCCTCCTGGAGAGCTTGGAAACTTCAGTGTATTTGGCAGCCCCAGTGTTCACCATCGGGGAATCCGCGTACATGCATTCTCTAAGAACTACTAAATGCCTGTAGTTATATCCATGGCCCCTACTCACGCTTTGCTCGCCTTGACGATTTTGGGGGACAAGAGAGATGGAACAAGAGCTTTCTGCTTTACTTCTCTGCCCTCAGAGGAGGCACCTATGGGTGAGTCTGAGCAGGTATAACTGAGGCAGGATGGGGGCTGTCTATCAACTTCAGATATTTAATCATTTATCTAAATGAGTTGTGTGGGGTTTTTGTAAAGGAGAGAGAATTATTTGTAAAAAAAAAAATCACTAGTAGGAGATTGTTTGACAAAATTATGAACAATTGAATTTAATGGAATGGAATATACTAGTTGACATATGGACTGTGGATTTTGGTGCGGCCTTTGTGATATATCCTGACCTTATGCTTCAACCAGGGCGTGGCCCCTGGGCAAAAGATTACCAGCTCACATCCTTAGGCCAGAAGGCAGAGCCTTGCATGCAGGCTGCTGTCTGCCAGATTTCCTTTCTCACAGACCAGAGGCTTGTTTCTCAGATCCTAATTCTCCCAACTGAGGTCTTCAGTGTTTCTATTAGTCTAAGAACTTCCCATACTTTTTCTGTCTGAAAAAACAATAATTTCCTTTCTACCTTACCCAGATCAACTCGTTATAGATACACCCTTAAACCCATACTTCTGGGAACTTCTTTTACATACGTAAAACATCTAATATCACAGTTGAAACTTAGTAATAATAGGAAGATTTGTATTTAAGTGACAGAAGTAAAAACTCAGAACAAGTGTGTTGATTTGCTCAGGCCTGGTGGAATGGTGCCATCTCCCCAGCTTTTCCCTGTTGAGCTGGAAAACCAGAGGCAAATCTACTTTGTCATTCATTCATTCATTCCCTCAGTCAGTTTCTCACTCAACAAACGTGTCTTACATTTATTCAAATCTGCTAGAATAAAAGAGTCACTGGTGTGTCAAACGTCCTAATTCTGCTGGAATTCTAGAGAGGGCTCATGAGATAAATGAAAATAATGCTTAACCAGGAGGTCAAAGAGTGCGCAGGCCACTCTTACTTTCCCTCAGCTTCAGTTCTCAGTGTCCATGGCGGTAATAATTCTGGATATTTGAGAGGTGACACATGCACAACAGAAACTTGCATAAGACAAGGAGTTAGTTAATATAGAAAAGGTCAGTCATTCAGTATGTATACTAGTCACAGAAGTTTCAAGAGTGATTTTAAATTCTCCACTTCAAATATCTCTTTCATTTTTCCTCCATTCCCCAAGCCACCTCTGAGTAAGAGCTTTCCCCTATCTGCCAGTAAGCCTGATTTCAAGGAATCCGGGCCGTTTTTGTCCCAATTAGAGATAGGGTTCAGTACATTTGGATTAATAATCTAATTTTGTTTCTCCTATAGGGTGTATGGGATTTTGACAAGAAATGTTTTAAGAAGTATGGAAATATGTGGGGGTGAGTATACTGGATACTTCCATCAGATAGACTTGCTGATATAATGAGACCCCACCCCCACCCCATGGTGTTGAAGACAGTCTCAGCCTATAGTGTTATTGTACAGCTTTGGAGGCTTGTTCTACCAGGGATCCGCTATGTCACCAGGTGTCCAGGGCTACATTCTGAACCAGCTAGAGAGGTGCAGGTTATCACTAGTCTCCAGATTTGATGGCTTGGGGACTCCTGACATCTCTCTCTGTCCAGTGTTTTATAATTCCCATCTTCTCCATTTTTCCTTTCTTAGATTACCTTTAATCAGATAATGCATTATTTCTGAGCTTTCTAACATATGCTCATAAATGCATGTCATTCCCCCTTTCACACATGATTAATTAAAATCCAAACATTTTAAAATTTGGATTTATCTTGTCATTTTTAAAAAGGGCTGTGGGTATAGGTACACAGACAGAATGGAAAACTATCTCTGTTCAGTGTTTTTTACTTTCTCCACAAGTATGGAGTTTGGGATTTTAAATGAATTCTAAGCCAAGACTTTTCAATAGAAGTTTAGACTATACAAGTATTGCTTTATCTATCCTATTCTCCTACTTCGAGAAGATGTAGCATATTTCCAAACCATGCTGTTTCCTGGTGGGCTGGTGGACTTGAGGATTGTATAGAGTGGCCTCGGCCAGTTCCAGCAGCTGTTCCTCTTCAGAGCTGGTGAGAGCAGTGGGAGAGGTGTAACATGGTGCTTGCATGCTAGAAGCAAGTGGAAGAAGGCTTTATCTCTCTGTACTGGCATCTTCTCTCAAGTCAACAGAAACCATACAGTTCTACTGAGTTTGCGTGGCCCAGAATGTCTGCGTGATGGAGTAGAATGAATGCACAGCACTGGATCACCACTGGTCCAGCTCAAACTGCCCCTTCCAACATTTACTACTTGTGTTCTCTGGGTGGAGTCACTTTCTTTCTTTAGAAAATGGTTCTCATGCTTGGGTGTATATAAGAAGCACCTGGGAGAGCTTGTTAATAATGCAGATTCTTGGGGCCCATGCCCTAGCAACACTGAATCTGGAGGATCTGGAATGGGGCCCAAGAATCTGAATGTTAATTAGTAGTGGAAGAAATAGTAAGGCTGGTATGAGATCACGGATATAAAGGGTGACCGAAAACCACTGTCTCTCCACCCAGGTATTTTTGTAAAAATATGATGGGGAAGGGGACTTATCCAAGAAATATGATCAATTTGATCGACCCAAGTGCCACCACAATCACTTATGTCACTGCTTCAACACTAAATGTATTCAACACCTACTTAAACCTTCTGAGTTTTAGAACATTTTTTTTTTCCGGAAATTGGCAGCATTAAGGGCAGTGGTTCTCAATCATTTTTCTATTTGATCACTGTCATGCAGGAGACCCTGCTCGCTGCGCCATTTGTCGTGGAGGGAGGCCTGCGGGGTCTCTGCTCCCGCTCCCCACACAAGAACGCAGGATATGGTGAGGCCAAAAAGGAACACCCACGGAGCCATAGGTAGGGGAGTCACACCACTATATTCTCTTTGGCGGCACTATACTCTCACTGGAGGCTGGATCCACACTGTCCGCAAACCGCCATCCACACTTGCCAGCCCAGCCACCATCTTCTTGCTAGCCCCCATTCTTTCTCTCTCTTCCTCTGCTAGCGTAGCCACAGCAGTTATATTGTGGCCAATGGCTCACTGGTTACAGCTGACGGCCAATTAGCCACAGCTGATGGCCATGCAATCACAGTTGGCCATTTACTACCTGAGCCAGCACCTGTCTATGTGAGGCCGAGAGCCTGGAAACTGCTTTCTGGGGCTCTGCCCCCACAATCACAAAACCATTTGAAATTCCTCCATGAAGTCAAAGAAAGAATAGGTGAGTGTTGTGGAAAATCTTCCATTTTGTTCTAGCTAATGCAACTGATTTATTATAAACAATAAAATGCCAGAGGATGGTGTCATTAAACTTACAGCAAACCAGTCAGGAGATCAGGCCAAATCAGAGTGTATCACACAGAAAGAGTCCACTTTGCGTGGTACATATGTCAAAAGTGGGCTTGCCATGCTGCTAACAGATGTCACCTACACTGAGCTGAGGGCCCCGTTGGACCCACATATAGAATAAATATAAGCAATGAAAAGAAAATATGTTTAAATTAATTGTACATGCTCCTCTGTATTTTTTTATTCTTTGTCCTTTTGTTTTAAAATTTTCTAATCATCATTCTAACCAGGACTCCTCTTTAATAGTTAAAATAATATTTCCTTAAAGAAATTGTAAACAACTAAACAAATTTTGGAAAATAGGGTAAAGAAATCATTCATATTCCTACTAGATCTTTTTGAGTGTTTCAAGTCTTTTTCATTTGCAGACACATTTTTACATATTTGTGATCAGCATGTCTGTACTTTTCATCTAATATGATGTTATATGCATTTTGCATGCTTTTGATGTATCTTCAAAAGTATATTTTTAAATGACTGAGTGGGTGGACTCTCATTTTTTCTTCTCTTCCCAGATAATTTACTTTCCTTCAACTATTTACTAGCCTAACTTCCTTTTTTACTAGTAAAAGTAATTAACACCCTCTTGCTATGTCCCATTCACTGTTCTAAGTGCTTTAGACACCAACTCACGTGTTGAATAACACACTTCTTTGTGTATAATAGGATAATAAAGTGATCACACTCTCATATGTTGCTAGTGGATATGTAAAGTGGATATAATTCCTAAAGAGGGCAATATGGTAATATCTAGTAAGATTACAAATGTAGATACCCTTTGATCCAGGAGGAACATTTCTGAGAATTCATTATTCAAATATGCTTGTACACAGGCAAAATAATGTGACTAAAAGGTTAATCATTGTCTCATTGTTTGCTTTAGTAAAAGATTGAGGATAAATCTAAATGTCCATCAGTAGCTAAATACATTGCAGTAAATTTATACCAAGAAATATTTTGCAGCTGTAAAAATAATGAGAAAATTCTCTGTGCTGATATAGAAAGATTTCCAAAATACAAATAAAAAGAGCAAGATTTTTTTTAAAAGAAATATTTTAAACATACAAAAAATTATGGAGAATTGTATAGAAAATAACCATGTACACACCACCCGGATTTAACAAGTGCTCTTATGTTATTTCTAACCATGATCTCTAGGAATATGGATTATGTAACATCAAAGGAAAAGCTGGACTTCCAGGAGTGGAATTTAATCTGTAATACATAATCTATATATTTTTATCTGTAATACATCATCTATATAAATTTAATCTGTATGAGAAAAAAAACTCATAGACATAGACAATAGTTTAGTGGTTACCAGAGGCTAAGGGGGGTGGGGGTGGAAGATGAGGGTAAGGGGGATCAAATATATGGTGATGAAAGGAGAACTGACTCTGGGTGGTGAACACACAATGGGATTTATAGATGATGTAATACAGAATTGTACACCTGAAATCTATGTAATTTTACTAACAATTGTCACCCAATAAATTTAAAAAAATGTTTACAATAAAAAAGAAAAAATATTTAATCTGTAATACATCCTCTATATATTAGAGAGTTGATTAAATTTTACAAGACAATGTCTGCAGACGGAACCACTCCTGGAAGCCCAGACTGTCCTTTGATGTTAGGTACTCTGTATTACAGAATTGTACACTTGAAACCTATGTAATTTTACTAACCATTGTCACCCAATAAAGTTTTTTTTTTTCAATAAATTTTAATTAAAAAAAAAGTAACTCCACTAAAAAGAAAAATTAATTAACTCTATTTTCCCCACACAGGTTTTATGATGGTCAACAGCCTGTGTTGGCTATCACAGATCCAGATATGATCAAAACAGTACTTGTGAAAGAATGTTATTCTGTGTTCACAAACCGGCGGGTAGGCATCCATTATTTTTTTTACTTTAAATTTTATTTATTAAATTTTAATTTTGAAATAATAATGGATAAACAGAAAATTGCCTAAAAATCCAGGAAGGTCCCATGTCACGTACCCTTCATTCTGTCTCCCCCATTGGTAATATCTTGTATGACTATAGTACAATATCAAAGCACGAAATTGAAATTTGTACTAGCCATAGAGCTTATTCAGATTCATCAGTTTCTATACTTTATTTGTGTAGTTGTTTGTGTCTCTATAAAAATTTTCATATGTGAAGATTTGTGTAACCACCACCACAATGAAGATACAAAACTGTTCCATCACCATAAGTTTCCCTCTTACTATTTTTTTTGGTCACAGTGTGTAGCTTATCTTTTCCTCTTATCAGGGTCTTTAGCAGAGCAAACATTGATTTTGGTGAAACCAATTTATCAGTTTTTCCTTTTATGGGCTGTGCCTTTGGTGCCAAGTCTGAAAACTCTTCACTGAGCCCTGGGTCCTGAATAATTTCTCCTACTTTTTTCTAAATGTTATAAAGTTTTATGGTTTACATTTAAATCTATGATCCATTTAATTCTAATTTTTATATAAGGTATGAAGTTTAGGTCAAAGTTTGTTTGTTTGTTTGTTTGTTTGTTTGTTTATTCATTGCCTATGGGTGCCTAATTGCTGCAGCACCATTTGTGAAAAGGCTAGCCTTCCTCCTTGAATGGCTTTTGCACTATTGTCAAAAATCATTGGGCCTATTTGTGTGGGTCTGTTTCTCATTCTCTGCTCTGCTCATTGATCTATGTATCTACACTCTACCAGTTCCACACAATCTTGATTACTGTACCTATGTAGTAAGTCTCAGCATGGAAAATGAATTATCGTCCCACCTTTTTTTCAGAATTGTTTTAACTATTCTATGTCTTTGCCTTTCCATACAAAGTTAAACTAAGCTAATCTATGTTTACAAAGAAAACAATTGCTGAGATTTTCATAAGAATTGAAAGTAATCACATAGATCAATTTGGAGAAAATCTATATCGTTACAAGGTCAAGTCTTTCAATCCATGAAAACACAGTATGTCTCTCGATTTATTTAGGCTTTCTTTGATCCCTTTCTCCAATAGAAATTCTATCCATGTTTTGTTAAATTTACACCTAAAGTATTTCATTTTCTTTGGATTGTAAATGGTAGTGTTTTCCGATATCATTGTTATTATATAGAAATGGGGTTGATTTTTCTGTTGATCTCGTATCCTACAATCTTGCTGAGCTCATTTATTAGTTCTAGAGGTTTTCTTTTTATATTTTTTGAGATTTTCACGTTGACAATTATGTTACCTGAAAACAGGGATGCTTCAATTTTTTGCTTTCCAATCTGTATGCCTTTTATTTCTTCTTTTTGTCTTACTGCCCTAGCTAGGACTTCCAGTATGATATTATATAATAGTGCTTTGAGTGGACATTTTTGCCTTGTTCCTAATCTAAGGGGGAAGCATTCTGTTTTCACCATTTTTAAATTTTTATATATTTATTTTGACAAATAAAAATGTATGTATTGAAGACATGCAGTGTGATATTTTGATATATGCATACATTGTAAAATGATTACCACAAATGAATTAACATATCCATCACTTCTCATAATTAGCTTTTTTGGTGTGTGGTAAGAACACTTAAGATCTACTATTCTTAGCAAATTTCAAGTATACAATACAGAATTGTTAACTATATTCACCATGCCGTACATTGGGTCTCCAGAACTTTTTCATCTTATAACTAAAAGTTTGTATCCTTTGATCAATATCTTTCCTTCCCCTCACACTCAGATAATCACCATTCTATTCTGTTACTATGAGTTTTGTTATTTTTTTCTCTTTTTTCAGATTCTGTATGTGAGATTATGTGATATATGTCCTTCTGTATCTGACTTAATTCACTTAGCATATTCTCCAGGTTTATCCATGTTGTCCCAAATGGCAGGATTTCCTTCTTTTTAAGCTTGAATTAAATTCCAGTGGGTGTGCCATATATACAAGTGAGTGTGTGTGTGTGTGTGTGTGTGTACACACACACAATTGTATATATGAGCGTGCAGGCACACACACACACACATACACACTACATTTTCTTTATCCATTCATCTCTCCACTTATATAGAAAGTGATTATTGATAGATAATGACTTACTATTGCCATTTTGTTAATCCAGGTGTGTCATAGATCCCTGTTCCTTCTTCCTATTGTCTTGTTTTCTTTTGGGATTTCATAATTTTCTATAGTAGTGTGCTTTGATTCATTTTTCTTTTCTGTATCTACTACAGATTTTTGCTTTGTAGTTACCAGGGACTTACATGAAATATTTCATAGATATAACAGTCTATTTTAAGCTGATAACAATTTGTTCCCATTTTATGTTTTGATGTTATTCTTACATCTTTTTCTATTAGATATCCATTAACAAATTATTTTAGCTATAGTCATTTTTAACCTTTGCACTAGAGTTATAGTTGATTGCCCACCACCATTATAATATTACTGTATTTTGAATTTGACTATATATTTACACTTGCCAGTGAGTTTTATACTTTGATATGATTTTATCTTATTTATTAGTGTCCTTTCTTTCCATCTTAAGATCTTCCTTTAGTGTTTCTTATAAGGCAGTTCCGGTGGTGATGAACTCTTTCCACATTTGTTTGTCTGGAAATGTCTTTATCTCTCACTTATTGCTGAAGGACCACTTTTCTGGGCTAAGTGTTCTTGGTTGGTAGGGGTTTTATTGTTTTTGTTTTTATCTTTCAGCTTTATTTATTTATTTATTTATTTATTTATTTTAGTTTCAGCTGTACAAGACAATGTAATAGATATTTACACCCTTCACAAAGTGATAACCCCCCTCCCCCAATCTACTACCCCTCTGGCATTGTATATAGCTGTTACAATTCCATTGATTCTATGCTGTACTCCACATCCTGTGACTATATACATACATATATTAAATTATAGTTGACATTC
Organism: Rhinolophus sinicus; assembly: GCF_057876585.1. Taxonomy (NCBI): domain Eukaryota; kingdom Metazoa; phylum Chordata; class Mammalia; order Chiroptera; family Rhinolophidae; genus Rhinolophus; species Rhinolophus sinicus. The sequence continues at coordinate 90,063,662 of NC_142503.1, forward strand.
ATTATTATTCAGCTTCAGCTTCAGGTGTACACTGCAGTAGACAGGCACCTACACCATCCCTGAGGTGGTCTCCCTAATAAGACAAGTGTCCATCGGATACCCTACAAAATCTTTACAACATTATTGATTATATTCCCCAAACTGTCTTTCGTATCCCCGTGGTAATCTTGTGGTTAAAAATTTGTGCTTTCTAATCTCCTCACCTTCTCCCTCATCCCCAACCTCCTCCTATCTAGCAACCCTTAGTTTGTTTCTCTATGTCTCTGAGACTGTTTCTGATTAGTTTGCTCATTTATGCTATTCTTTAGATTCCATATATAAGTGAGATCAAATAAGTCTGTCTGACTTATTTCACTTAGCATAATGTTCTCTAGGTCCATCCATATCTTTGCAAATGGTAAGATTTCCTTCTTCTTTATGGCCCAGTAATACTCCATTGTACCATGGTTTCTTAATCCAGTTGTCTAGTGGACATTTAGCTGATGGACATTTAGTTGATGTCCATCCAGTTGATGGACATATTGGTTTTTTCCATTTCTTGGCTATTGTGAATAGTGCTGCAATAAACATATGTGATTGCATCAAATTGAAAAGTTTTTTCACAGCAAAGGAAACCATCAATAAAACAAAAAGACATCCTACTAAATGGGAGAAGATATTTGTCAGTGATACATCAGATAAGGGGTTAATATCAAATTAAAAAAAAAAACCACCTCATTCAACTCAACACCAAAGAAACAAACAATCCAATTAAAAACGGGCAAACGACATGAGACATTTTTCTAAACAGGACATACAGATGGGCAGTAGACATATGAAAACATGCTGAACCTCACTAATCATTAGAGAAATGTAAATAAAAACCACAATGAGATACCACCTCACCCCAGTCAGAATGGCTGTCACCAATAAATCAATAAACAACAAGTGCTTGCGAAGATGTGGAGAAAAAGGAACCCTTGTGCACTGTTGGTGGGATTGCAGATTGGTGCAGCCACTACGGAAATCACTATGGAGGTATCTCAAAAACCTGGAAATGGAACTATCTTATGACCCTGCAATTCCACTCTTAGGTATCTATCCAGAGAAATCCAAAACGCTAATTCAAAAAAAACATATGCACCCCTGTGTTTACTTCAGCACTTTGAATATATCATCTTACTGTCTCTGGCCTTGAAGATTTCTTCTGAGAAATCTGCTAATAGCCTTATGAGGGTTCCCTTGTACGTGATGAGCTCCTTTTCTCTTGCTGTTTTCAAGGTTCTCTGTCTTTGATTTTTGACAGTTTTATTATAATGTGTCTGAGTAAGGTATTTTTAGATCAATCTGTTCATGAAATAACTTTTTCCATCCCTTTACTTTTCATCTGTGTGTGTCTTTCAATCTGAAGTGCATCTCTTGTAAGCAGCATATGTAAGCGTTTTGTTTTTTTATCCATTCAGCATTTCTGTGTCTTTTGATGAGAGCATTTAATTCATTTACATTTTTAAAAATTGTTAATAGATATGTTGCTATTGCCATTTTATTATTCATAATTTTGATCATTTTTCCCCTATCTTCAAGAAGTCCCTCTAAGACTTTATGTAATACTGGCTTGGTGGTGATGAACACTTTCAGCTTTTTCTTGTATAGGAAGCTCTGTATCCCTCCTTCAATTTTAAATGATAGCTTTGCTGGATAGAGTAGTCTTAGTTGGAGGCCCTTATTTTTCATCACTTTGAGTATTTCCTGCCACTTCCTTCTGGCCTGCAAAGTTTCTATGGAGAAATTAGCTGATAGACTTATGGGAGCTAACTTGTAAGTAACTACTTGTCTTTCTCTTGCTGTTTTTTGGATTTTCTCTTTGTCTTTAACCTTTGCCATTCTAATTATGATGTGTCGCAGTGTTGGCCTGTTTGGGTTCATCTTGTTTGAGACTCTCTGCACTTCCTGGGCTTGTATGTCTACTTCCTTCACCAGGTTAGGGAAGTTTTTGGTCATTATTTCTTGAAATAGGTTCCCAATCCTTTGCTCCCTCTCTTCTCCTTATGGTACTCCTATGATGTGAATGTTGTTATGCTTGATGTTGTCCCACAGGTCCCTTAAATTATCTTGTTTTTTCATTCTTTTTTCTTTTTGTTGTTCTGATTGGTTGTTTTCTGCTACCTTGCTTCTGAATCACTTATTCAACACTATGTGTCATCAAATCTGTTGTTGATTCCTTCTAGTGTATTCTTCATTTCAGTTTTTGTATTCTTTGTTGTATTCAGTTATTGTATGCTTACTATCTCTTTGTTGAAATTTTCACTAAGTGAAATTTTCTTATAATCAGTATTTTAAACTCTGTCTCTAGTAGGTTGGTCTCTAGTAGGTTGGTTGCCTCCATTTCATTTAGTTCTATTTCTGGAGATTTCTCCCTTCTTTGATTTGGGACATGTTCTTTGTTTCCTCATTCTGTTTGTCTCTCTGTATTTACTTCTATGTATTCTGTAGATCTCCTATGTCTCTCAGTCTTTGCCAGGTGACTTTATATAGTAGGTGTCCTGTGTGGTCCAATGGCACAGTCTCCCTGACCTCCTGTGCGTATGTTCCAGGAATGTCCCTTGTGTGTGTTGTGTGTATTCTCCTGTTGTAATTGAGCGTTGATTGTTTTTGGTATGTCAGTGGGCGGGATTGACTCCCAGGCTGACTGACTGTGAGGATTGGCTACACCAACAGTGTACAAGCTGCTGTGTGGGGGCTGACCCTTCAGAGGGGTATTCGCTCCTGTGGAATTTTGTGCCTCTTGAGACCACTTTTGGGGTATGCTGCTTGTAAGGGTAACCAGGTAGTGCTCTGGTATGGTCTGAAGCCAGCCTCTGGGTGTGTTGTTTCTGGTGTCTCTTGGGAGGGGCTCCCCTGAAGGCCACTTTCAGCTTTGCCTGTGACCGGCCAAGGGCTACCTCGGAGGTACATCATATGTGCTTGGTTGCTGTTTGTACTAGACCTGGAGACCTAGACTGTAATGAGGCCAGCTGCCACCAGTATTGGGCCCGGGGTAGCTTGGCCAAAGGCCCAGAGCCCCATAGGTTTGTTGCCATCTGCTGGCTGCCTGTAAGGCCCAGCCATTGAAAGAGTATCCTTAGATGTGTGGGCTGGGTTGGTTGGCGCAGTATGCAAGTGGCACCAGCAATGTGGCACTAGGTGGGCAGGGTAGTGTCTAGGGATTTCCAAGGCATGACTGGTGGTTTTTACAAAGTTAATGCAGATTCAGTTTTTGCACCAGTGCCTGGACTGTGACCACTCTGCAAAATGTCCCAAGCTACTGCTGGCCTGGGCCCACAGATCCCTGGGGGCTGCCCAAGAGTGGCTGCAGCACAAGTTGTAGCTCACTGCTCACCACCAAAAGTTCCCTGAGGAGCTGTGGGCCACCCACTGCTGTAAAAGGCTACTGCAGTTTGTGGCATGCAGCTGGCCACCCAAAGGCTGAGAGGGCCCATGGAAATGCAGCCCTACATGGATAGGGTGGGGTTTCAGAGAGCCTGGGGTATGGGAAGTGGTTTCTACAAAATTAATGCAGTTTTGGTTCTTGCACCAGTACCAGGCCAGTGACCAATTTGAAAAAATACTCTGAGAACACCACAACTAGTCACCACTGGGTCAGGCCCACAGATTCCCAAGAGCCACCCCAGAGAGGCTGCAGTGTATGTTGTGGCTCAGTGCCCACCACCAAAAGTTCTCCAGGCCTCCACAGACTCTCCACTGCTGTAAAACTCTTCTGCAGCTTGTGGGGCAGGGCAGGCCACTCAAAAGCCAAGAGTGTCCCAGGTGATGCAGTATTAGCTGTGTGGGGTTGGGACCCAGGGCATCACCAAAGTGGTGTGCATGCATAGATTTTACCAGACCAATGTGGTCTTAGATTTGGCCCTTCAGGGGAGAGTTCAACATACGCATGATGGATCCCTGCTGTAGGCTACCTGTGAAGCAAGCTACACACAGAAAAAATGGCAGCTGTCCCTCCAGCCCTCACCCAAAAGCCATACAACTCAGTCTTTCCCCATATGTCTCTGGCACCTCTCGCATTGCCACCCCCCCACCAGACACCAGGTGAGTGTTTGCAAGTGAATGATTCTATGTGCTGGGACTTTAAGAGGGCATCAGGGTTTCCAGCTGCCTTCTGTCCCACCGGGACAAACAGATAGAGTCCTCACTGATTTTCACTGCCAGACATTTTGGGAACTCCTCTTCCCAGCACAGGACACCTGGGGAGCCTGATATGGGGCTGACACCCCTCCCTCTTCTGGGGGGATATCTACTACTGAGATGTCCCTCCCAGTGTGCAACCACTACCTGTGGGTTTGGGGTCAGCCCATTTTGCATCTCTGCCCCTCCTACCAATCTCAATATGGTTTGTTCATTATATCTTTAATTATATGTGTTGTGTTCAGCTAGTCTTCAAATGATTCTTGAGGTTGATTGTTCTATAATTTAGCTGTAATTTTGGTGTGAACCCTGGAGGTAATAGGCATAGCATTTACCTCACCCACCATCTTCCCAAAATCCTTTGGCAGTTGTCTCAGCCATTATTTTTTAAAATAAGCTTTCTGTCCCTTTGTCTCTTCTCCTTCTAGGACTCCAATAATGAGAATATTGTTTCATTTAATGATATCCCATAATCCTGTAAGCTTTCTTCATTCCTTTGCATTCTAAAAAAAGATCTGTCTTTGAGTTCACTGACTGTTGTTCTGCTTGATTGAATGTGCTCTTGCAGCTCTCTGTTGCATTTATTAAATTCAATCATATAGTCTTCAGCATCAAAATATCTTTTTGTAATTTTTTATGTTTCATATCTCTTTGTAGTACTTCTTATTGTGTTTCTGTAATTTTCCTATTTTGTTAAATTTTTTAAATTAAGTTTATTGAAGTAACATTGATTAATACTTATGCACAGACACCATTGCAACATATAGGGGTCACAAACAATCACAGAAAATGACACCAAATGATCTTGTTAAATTTTTGTTAATCTGTGTTTCTTGTACCTCTCTGAGCTTCTTTGGAACAATTATTTTGAATCCCTTTCAGGCAATTTGTGATCTCCATTTTTTTGAGGTCAGTTACTATAAATATATTGTTTTCCTTTGGTGGTATCATCTCTTGCTGATTCTTCATGATCCCTGTATCTTGAAATAATGTCTGTTCATTTGAAGAAGCAGTCACCTTTTCCAGACTTTATGAACTAACTTCAGTAATGAAAGACCTTTACTTTTGGGTTGGGGCACAATCGAGTGTGCTGTGACCCTCAGTGTAGTGGTGTGTTGCTATTGTGGGGAGTAGGGTGGCTCCAGGTTAGTGAAGCATTGTTGACCTATGCTGCTGGGGTTCACCACATCACCAACTGCATGATCCTTGGCAGCAAGAGCTGTTGAGTGTCCACGGTAGCAAAAAAGTGTCTTAAGCAGCATCAACAGCTCTAGCAGTGAGGGACTTAGTCAGACAGCCAAGGTTGGTGGTTTGCAAATGCTTATCAGTGGGGGCTGACTGCAGGCATATGCCCCATGGTAAGGGCCAGGGCTGGTGGCAGGGGCTGGGGCTAAATGTGGGCACAGAGGTAGAGTAAAGTGCTCAGGCTGTCACTGTGAACTCACATGGCTGCAGGGGCGAGCTGCAGGCGCGAGTTACAGGTGCATGCACAGCAGTGGGGGCTGCTGAATGGAGTTGAGGCTGACAGTGTCTAGGTGTGCAGCTGCAAGGATTAGCTGTGGACGCATGTGGCAGTTTAGTCAACTGACAGGAGTCAGCGTTATCTCTAGGCACCTGAACAGCTGCAGGGGACTAGGCTGGAGTTATGCACATGCCCAGCCACATATACCAGTGCTGGTTGCTGGTGCAGATCCTGGGGCTCAGGGTGGAGGCACTACATGGGGTAGCTCTGGTGAGGATGGAGTGTGATAGGGCAGGTCTCAGTCTGTTGCAGTGTGCAAATGTGAAAACCTGTGTGGTAATCAGCAGCAAAACCTGCAGGGTGTTCATAACAGCTGTGCTGGCTGTTGCTTTCTTCAGCAGAAAAGTCTGTCGGGGTCTTCTGTGGAGCAAGAGAAATAAAAGCACAGTGAATCCTGTCACAAGCTGATCCTGGCAGTCCTTCCTCTTCTTCTTTGTTCTTAGCAGCCTCTAGACTTCTCATCTGTGCTAATATATTGGGCATAGTGAAACCAAAGTTGGTCAAAACTGGGGGAAATTGTCTCTCACCCTGTTCTTTTCTCAGCAAGGCAAAGTCTCTCAGGCTGGGGAGTTCCCTCTTGGAACTGAGCTGTACTGGCTGGAGGATGAGATGATGCAGGCAAAGTGAAACCATCCTCTCTATCCATTTTGTACAGTCATTCTCAGGTTTTTTTGCTCTACTATGTTGCTCAAGCTTCTTAAGTGAACTTCTGCTCTCTCACTGACTTATTTTTGTTTCTGGACAGCTGTCTAATTGTTGTTCTTTGTGGGGCAACAGAGGCTACAGTCTCCTACTCCATAGTCTTGGTGATGTTACTCCAGGTTTTCATCATTAAGTGTGATGTTAGCTGTAGGTTTTTTTGTAGGTGTTATTTATCAAGTTGAGAAAGTTTTCTTCTCTTCATAGTTGATGAGTTTTTATCATGAATGGATATTGGAAATATTCATTTTAAAACAAAATATAGTGTTAGAAGTTGGAAGAGTCTTAAGCAGGTTGGCTTGATAGGCCAGTCCCAAGCTGACAAATAGAATTATCTCTTTTTTTCCCCCTTCCATCTCTGGTGGAAAAATGTAAAGGAAAAGGATCTCCATGTAATTGTATCATTTTTTTCAGGATAGCCAATAGATTCCTTATCTGTAAAGTTTAACTACTATTTTATAAAAAGTTACCATGTTAACACATCACTTTTTCAAGTTGTTCATGCTGTAGACATAAGTAAAGCTAGAACTGGTCTGAAGCAACACAGAGTTTGCCTAGGCTATCTGGCTATCTGTCAACAATCCCTTTCTATTCTATTCAGCCCTGGAGGATGTACTATATCTTATTCCTATCTATTCCCCCTGGAAGAGCAGTGTCCTTACCTTATGGGTCATTTGAAATAAAAAAGAGATTGGACTAAAAATGCTGAATACCATATCAGGTAGTTGGATGTCTCCTCTACCCTTACAGGACGCTACACATTTGGGATAAATGTATATTGAGTATCTAGTGTAGGGTCTGCTACTAAGTAGACAGCCACTAAATATTTGTTGAATAATGGATGCCCATTTAACAAATTTCCACAACTGTTGAGACCTCCAAAACTTATATAGGGCAAAACCTCTTTTTCTTTTGCCTCTAGTCTGTTGGTCCAGCCGGATTTATGAGAAGTGCCGTCACTCTGTCTGAGGATGAAGATTGGAAGAGAATACGAACATTGCTGTCTCCAACGTTCACCAGTGGAAAGCTCAAGGAGGTAAGAAAATAGAGGACTTTTAATTAGAAAGTTAAAGAATGCATCTGAGGATAGGTAGGAAATAAGGTTGTTTCTTTCCAAAGGGTAGCCTGCTGAATTTGAGCTTCGTAAAAATAGTGACATTGAAAGATTCATCATAGGAGTTCCAGTCAGGATGGTGGAATAAGTAAACATGTGCTTGCTCTTCTTGCAACCATTCAAAGTTACAACTAACCTACAGAACAACCATCACTGAGAATCAACTGAAGTCTAGCTGAATAGAAGTCCTATAACTAAGGATATACAGCAGAAGCCATGTCTGGTAAGAGGGGCCGAGACATGGAATGGGCTGGTCGCACATCCACATGTGGTGGTTGTGTTAAGGCCTGGAATCGTCCACCCCTCAGACAGACAGAGGACACACGATAATGCAAGTCACACAACGAGGTTTATTTCCAGCCAGCTGGGGTCCCAGTCTCTGCCCGACGCAGCGGGTTTTAACAAGGACCCCAAACCCTTAAAGCTAAGGGTTTTTATAGCATTCTTAAGGCACTCAGTAATTTTCCATAGTCTTAGGGAGTGCAAGATAAACTACAGGACTTACATAGCTTTAAGGAGTATAAGATAAACTACAGGACTTACATAGCTTCAAAGAGTATAAGATAAGCTACAGGACTTCTGGTCTCTGTGCTGCAACTGCCCACATCCTGGAATTTACAATTAGGTTGTTTTAAGCTAAGGGCTGTTAACCCTGACCTTAAGGTAGCAGTTCTCGTGCTAACGGTCTCTTACAGTTGAAAATCAAGAGGAATGTCTCAGCTGCAGCGGTCCACTTAAGGAGCAAGGGCTCCTTAAACCCCAAACCAGGCTCTCCGGCCTGGGGTTCCAGTGCTGGGAAGAGAAGTCCCCACAATTTGGCTATGAAATCTCGTGGAGATTGCAGCTGAGTAAAATGGAAGGCTGATGGAGTCCCAGGCCTTCCTCTTAAAGGGCCAATACATGGACTTACTCGCTGACAGACTCACTCATTCTGAGCTCCAGTGCTGGGGCAGCAGCTCAAAAGCACCAGGAATATACTAGGAGGAATTCGATTATCTGATGTCAGGGCAAGGGATGGAGGGGCAACTTTCTCCCAGGCAGAAGTGATGACAGAGGCCATTGTTCCTTTGTTGAGTCCTCACTCCACCCAGTATGTAGATGGAGGTAGGCACCATATAAGTTCCCTCAATCTGGCTAACATCATTCACCCAGGCCTGGTAATTCCCGAAGATCCTGCCCTCCTCCCACCCAGACCAATTTCAGTGGATTTGCCATAAAAATGGCCTATCTTGGCTCATGCTGAGGACTTTCCTAAAATCTCCCAGGAGTTCACAAACCCCAAACAAGCAGCATCAGACATTAGTCTGTTATGCATCTCTTGGTAAACAGCCCCAAGCCCAACAAGCAAAAGCTGTCCTCTGTTCTCAGCTTAGCCTCTCCCAGGCACCTCCAAGGCCAGCACACTGGCAACCATCTTCACATCATTTTGTAGCTCATGCCAAGTGGACCTGAGCGGGATACAGGCAATGACTGACTATGACCTGTAACAGAGCTGCACCCAAGTGACCCAGAACCAACACACCCAGGGGGTTGGCTTTGGACAATTTTGGAGCATCACCCAACCACTTCCACAGGCAAAACACCCAAAAGGCAGACTGGGCAGGCACCCAAGTCCTGCTAAAGCAAATCCTGCTCTGTAGTGTAAGCCCCTGCACAATAGCTTTTCCATTGTAGTCATAGACAATCCTCACAACCAATAATCCAGAGGGCCAATAACACCCATTGATGTACAAAGAGTAATCAAGGTTCAACTACAACAGGAGGGCACACACAAAGAACACACCTGGAGCACCCGGCTCAGGTGACCAGGGAGACTGCAGCACTGGGCCCCACAGGACACCTACTACATAAGGTCACTCTACGAAGACTGGGAGACATAGCAGCTCAACCTAATACATAGAAACAAGCATACGGAGGCAACCAAATGGGGAGACAAAGAAACATTTTCCAAATGAAAGAACAAAACAAACTGCAGAAAAAGAACTAAACAAAATGGAGAAAAACAACCCACCAGATGCAGCATTCAAAACACTACAAGGATGTCCAATGATCTCAGTGAGAGCATCAACAAAGAGAAAGGAAACATAAAAATGGAAATAAAAAGCATAATAAAAAAGAACCAGTCAGAAATGAAGAATTCAATAACTGAAATAAAGAATACATTAGAGAGAATCAACAGTAGATTACATGATGCAGAGGACTGAATAAGCAATTTGGAAGAGAATGTAGCAGAAAACATCCAATCAGAACAGAAACAAAAAAAAATCCAAAAAATGAGAGTAGTTTAAGGGGCCTCTGTGATAACATCAAGCTTACCAACATTCACATCATAGGGGTGCCAGAAGGACAAGAGAGAGAGCAAGGAATTGAAAACCTATTTGAAGAAATAATAACGGAAAACTTCCCTAACCTGGTGAAGGAAACAGACATACAAGCCCAGGAAGTACAGAGAGTCCCAAACAAGATGAACCCAAAGAGGCTAATACCAAGACACATCAAAATTAAAATGCCAAAGCTTAACGACAAAGAGAGAATCTTAACATGTTGCGTACGGCGGGGTTTAAATCCCTCGTGAAGATTCTCATGATCCGTATGCAACGTGTTAAAAGCAGCAAGAGAAAAGCTGTTAGTTACCTACAAGGGAGCTCCCACAAGACTGTCAGTTGATTTCTCAACAGAAACTTCATAGGCCAGAAGTGATTGGCAGGAAATGTTCAGACTGATAAAAAGTAAGGACCTGTGACTATGACTACTCTACCCAGCAAAGCTATCATTTAGAATCGAAGGACAAATAAAGAGCTTCCCAGACAAGACAAAGTTACAGGAGTTCATCAGCGCTGGACCAGTATTACAAGAAATGTTAAAGGGACGTCTTTAAAGAGAAGAAGAAACAAAAGATCAATAATATGAATAATAAAATGGCAATAACTGCAAATCTATCAACAATAACTTTCAGTGTAAATGGATCAAGTGCTCCAATCAAAAGACATAGGGTGGCTGAATGGATAAGAAAACAAAATTCTTACACATGCTGCCTACAAGAGACTCACTTCAGGTCAAAAGACAGACACAGACTGAAATTAAACAGATGGAAAAGGATAGTTCATGAAAATGGAAACAAACAAACAAACAAAAACAGCTTAGGTAGCAATACTTATTCCAGACAAAATAGACTTTAAAACAAAGGTTAGATAACAAGAGACAAAGAGGGACCCAGTATTCCCACTTCTGTTTATCTATCCAAAGAAACGCGAAATACTACTTTGAAGGGACATGTGCATCCATATGTTAATTGCAGCATTATGTACAATAGCCAAGATATGGAGAGAACTTGGGTGTACACCAATGAATGAGTTGATAAACAGGTGGTACATATATACAATGGAATATTACTCAGCCATATAAAAGAATGAAATCTTGTCATCTGCAACAACATGGATGGACATAGATGGTACTGTGATGAGTGAAGTAAGTCAAACAGAGAAAGACAAATGACATATGATTTCACTTCTATGTGGAATCTAAAGAACAAAACAAAAAACAAACAGAAAACCAGAAACAGACTTATAAATATAGAGAACATTTTGATGATTCCCAGATGGGAGGTACATTGGGGGTAAGCGAAATAGGGGAAGGGATTAAGAAGTACCACTTTGTTGTTACAAAGTAGTCATGAGGATGTAGGGTGTAGCATAGGAATATAGTCAGCAATATTATAATAACTAAGTATAAAGTCAGGTGGATACTAGATTTATCAGGGTGATCACCTCATAAATTATATAAATGTCTAATCACTATTTTGTACACCTGAAACTAATATAATATTGTGTGAAGTGTAATTGAAATTTTGAAAAAATAGTTAGGGAAAAGATTCATTATAAAATCTCACTTACTGCTGTATGCTTGTGAAAGCCAGGTCCTTCTAGGACTTGAGTCTTGCCATTTATCTTCGGTTGGTATTGTACTTTGCAACTAGATGTTCCCCATCATTGGCCAGTATGGAGATGTGTTGGTGAGAAACCTGAGGAAGGAAGCAGATAAAGGCAAGCCTGTCACCCTAAAAGAGTAAGTATGAGTGCAGCTGCTGGGATTCTGAGCTCTGCCCCGACACCCTCCAGCTTCCTGACACAGAGCTGACATTTCCACTGTGGATTTATTCTCATAACCAGACAGAAATACGTGCATAGAGTTACAATCCAACAGGCCACCCAAAAAGAAATAGCTTACCCCTAAAAGCAGAACAGCCAGGAGAACAAGTCTTCTCCTGTATACATGAACCAGGATTACTTTATCTGCCTAATTGTCACCTTGGATATTCTGAAAGACAAAAATATATAGTTTAGAAAGAAGAAACATAACCGTACCCAAGTTTTGAGTGTAGAAGTATGGAATAGCGTCAGGAGAAGACTCTTGGTACACATTGGTGGGGAGAGTAGGAAAGTTACAATGTGGGACTTACAGCGACTTAAAAACCGCTTCATGATTTTCTGAGTATACCAACAAAATACTACATATTACATTTTATCACCACTTCTCCTTGCTTCAGTTTCAAAAGAGAAAAGGTCCTGTATAGACTATGATGGGTAGGGTATCTTTTCTTGTCTAAACTAAGGTATTTTTTAATTATGCAGGAATAATGGGTGTAAACTGGGGCTGATCTGGGATAAGTGAAAAGTGATCATATGTCCACTTACCTATGGGATTCCCCCAAATCAATTTTGGAGTGATCTATTATATATTTTTTTAAACTAGGAATATTCCTTTTTTTTAACTTTTATTTATTTAAGTGTGTTTTTCCAGGACCCATCAGCTCCAAGTCAAGTAGTTGTTTCAATCTAGTAGTGGAGGGCGCAGCTCACAATGGCCCATGCGGGGATCGAACCGGCAACCTTGGCGCTATGAGCATCATGCTCTAACCAACTGAGCCAACCGGCTGCCCAAACTAGGAGCATTCTTAATTCTTACATTTATACAGAAATGAGTCTGCCTTCAGGGGAACCTCAGCTCACTGGAGTTGAGAGCGGGTCTTTCAGGAGCCTTAGTGGGGTGTAGAAAAGGAAGGATGACATTCCTGGCAACTCAGACCAGGGTGCTGTTGCTCTGTAATGTGCTGAAGAGGAATCAGCTCAGCATAGACTCTGTGGTGACACAAGACCCAGATCAATGTCGCCTTTTTTGACTCCACGAGGAAGAGTTACTTTTTCTACCCTTTGTCCCCCTCAAACACAGAGCAGCTACTATTGCCCGCACTCAAAACACACTACTGTCATTTGATTATGGTCTCCATCCTCATGTGACTGATCTCCTTGAGCTCACAAGGGGTGTAACTTGTCGTAGTGACCCCATCACCCCCAGCACAGGGCCAGCTACATCAGTGCCACACGATAAACACCTCATGTGTGAGTGTGGCAAGAGCATAGACTCTTCAGATGGTCCAGCCGATGGTTTTGACAGCATGTGGCTCTTTACCTGTCTGCCTGAGCATATGCTCTTACATGCTCTTCTTGCTGCAGCTGTTGGATAAGGAAAGCAAAGAGGTGCTGATGTTAACTTCCCATGTCTGTCTTTATGCAGCATCTTTGGCGCCTACAGCATGGATGTGATCACCAGCACATCATTTGGAGTGAACATCGATTCCCTCAACAACCCACAAGATCCCTTTGTGCAAAACATCAAATTGCTGTTAAAATTTCATTTATTTGATCCACTCATTATCTCAATAAGTATGTAGACTACTATATTTATTTTTCTTCCTCCCTTTCTCCTTCCCGCCTCCTTCCCTCTTTCCCTCCCTCCATCCACCTCTCTCTCTCCCTCTTTCTATATAAGCTTTATTGAGATATGTCATATACTATATAACTCATCCATTTCAAATGTACAATTCAATCACTTTTACAACCTAGTGTCCATCAACAGATAAATGGATAAAGAAAATATGATATATATTCATATACACACAATGGAATACTATTCAGCCAAAAAAGAAAGGAAATCTTCCCATTTGAGACAACATGGATGGATCTTGAGGGCAATATGAAGTAATTCAGACAAAGAAAGATCAGTACTGTATGATCTCACTTATATGTGGAATCTAAAAGAATACACAAACTCATAGAAAAACAAGAAATGATTTTTGGTTATCAGATGCAGGGGTTGAAGGTGCAGGAATTGGGTGAAGTTGGTCAATAGGTACTAACTTTCAGTTAGAAGATAAATAAGAGTGTAGATTCTAAAAGTTCCTATAATGGGAGAAAAAACTTTTTATCTCTATGAGAATATTTATATTAACTAAACTAACTGTGGTAATTATTTAGCAATTAGGTATGTCAAGTCATTATGCTGTACACATCTTAAACATACAGAACTATATGTCAACTATAACTCAATAAAACTGAAAAAATAGTTTTACTACATTCAAAGATATGTTCAGCCATCACAATATCAATTATTAGAATATTTTTATCAACTTAGAAACCCTGTACCTTTTAACTTTCACCTCCCACTCCCTAAGCAACCACTAATCTATTTTCTGTCTCTATAAATTTTCATATAGATAGAGACACATAATATGTAATCTTTTGTGGCTAGCTTCTTTCATTTAGCATAATGATTTCAAGGCTCATTCATGTTATACTGTGTTTCCCCAAAAATAAGATCTAGCTGGACCATCAGCTCTAATGTGTTTTTTGGAGCAAAAATTAATACAAGACCTGGTCTTATAAGACTGGGTATAATATAATATAATATAATATAATATAATATAATATAATATAATATAATATAATACTGGAACACAATGGAATATTATTTGGCTGTAAAAAAGAATGAAATCTTACTATTTGTGACAACATTGGTGAACCTAGACAGTATTATGCTTAGTGAAACAAGTCAGACACAGAAAGATAGATACCATATGATTCCACTTATATGTGAAATCTAAAAAACAAAATAAACAAACAAATAAAACAGAAACAAACTCATAGATACAGAGAACAAATTGATGGTTGCCAGATAGAAAGCATACTGGGGGAATGGGTGAAAAAGTTGAAAGGGATTAAAAAGTACAAATTGCTTTTGTAGCCGGCAACTTTACTGTATTCGTTGATTGTTTCTAATAGCTTTTTGGTGGAGTCTTAAGGGTTTTCTATATATAGCATCATGTCATCTGCAAAGAGTGATAATTTAACTTCTTCATTCCCAATTTGGATGCCTTTTATTTCTTTCTCTTGCCTGATTGCTCTGGCAAGGACTTCCAACACTATGTTGAAAAGCAGAGGTGATAGGAGACAGCCCTGTCGTATTCCTGAATGTAGAGCAAAGGGCTTCAGTTTTTCACCATTAATTATGAGATTAGCTGAGGGCTTGTCATATATGGCCTTTATTATGTTAAGGTATTTTCCTTCTATACCCATTTTATTAAGTGTTTTAATCATAAATGGATGTTGTATCTTGTCAAATGCTTTTTCTGCATCAATTGATATAATCATATGATTTTTGTCCTTCATTTTGTTTATGTGATGTATCACATTGATGGATTTGCGTATGTTGAACCATCCTTGTGCCCCGGGGATGAACCCCACTTGATCGTGATGAATAATCTTTTGAATGCATTGTTGTATTCGATTTGCTAGAATTTTATTTAGGATTTTTGCATCGGTATTCATCAGAGATATTGGTCTGTAGTTTTCTTTTTTTGTGCTGTCCTTACCAGGTTTTGGTATCAGGGTAATGTTGGCCTCATAAAATGAGTTCGGAAGTACTGTCTCTTCTTCAATTTTTTGAAAGAGTTTGAGCAGGATTGGTATTAGATCCTCTTTGAAGGTTTGGTAGAATTCACTAGTGAAGCCATCTGGTCCCGGACTTTTGCTTTTGGGAAGGTTTTGGATGACTGATTCAATTTCGTTACTGGTGATCGGTCTGTTTAGATTTTCCAGTTCTTCATGGTTCAGCCTTGGAAGGCTATATATTTCTAAGAACTTGTCCATTTCTTCTAGGTTGTTGAATTTGGTGGCATATAGTCCTTCATAGAATTCTTGGATGATCCTTTGTATTTCTGTGGTGTCCGTGATAACTTCCCCTTTTACGTTTCTGATTTTGTTAATCAGTGTCTTCTCTCTTTTTATCTTAGTAAGTCTAGCCAAGGGTTTGTCAATTTTGTTAATCTTTTCAAAGAACCAGCTCTTTGTCACATTAATTTTTTCTATTGTCTTTTTGTTCTCTATTCCATTTAGTTCTGCTCTAGTTTTTGTTATTTCCTTTCTTCTGCTGACCTTGGGTTTTACTTGTTCTTCTTTTTCTAGTTCTTTAAGGTGTAACATGAGGTTATTTATTTGGGAGTTTTCTTGTTTCTTGAGATAGGCCTGTAATGAGATAAATTTCCCTCTTAAAAACTGCTTTCGCTGCATCCCAAAAATTTTGGTAGGATGTATTTTCATTGTCTTTGTTTCTATGTATCTTTTGATCTCTCCTCTAATTTCTTCTTTGACCCAGTCCTTCTTTAAAAGTATGTTGTTTAGTCTCCATGTATTTGTGTTTTTTCCCGCTTTCTTTTTACAGTTAATATCCAATTTCAAAGCCTTGTGATAAGAGAATATGCATGGTATGATTTCAATCTTCTTAAACTTATTGAGACTGATTTTATGTCCCAATATATGGTCTATCCTTGAGAATGTTCCGTGTACACTAGAAAAGAATGTATAGTCTGATGTTTTAGGATGAAGTGCTCTATAAATGTCAGTTATGTCCATTTCATCTAATGTGTCATTTAGGGCTACTGTTTCGTTATTTATTTTCTGTTTGGATGATCTATCCATAGCTGTCAATGATGTATTTAAGTCCCCTAGTATAATTGTGTTTTGGTCAATTTCTCCCTTTAGTTCTGTTAGTAGTTGCTTGGTGTATTTCGGTGCTCCCTGATTGGAGGCATAAATATTGATGACTGTTATGTCTTCTTGTTGTACAGTCCCCTTCACCATTATGAAATGTCCATCTTTGTCTCTTGTTATCTTTTTCACCTTGAAATCTGTTTCATCTGATATCATTATGGCTACACCTGATTTTCTCTGGGTACCATTTGCTTAGAGTGTCAATTTCCACCCTTTCACTTTGAGTCTATGCTTGTCCTTGTAGCTGAGATGTGTCTCTTGGAGACAGCATATGGTTGGGTTTAGTTTTTTGATCCAATCTGCTACTCTGTGCCTTTTTATTGGTGAGTTCAGTCCATTTACATTTAGGGTGATTGTTGATATGTGAGGATTTCCTGTCATTCTATCTTTAGTTTTCTGGTAAGGCTGTGTCTCCATTGTTTCTTTGCCTTTTTGTTGTTGTCTATTATTTCTGTGTGGTGGTATTCTATGATGTTTCCCTCTGTTTCTTCTTTTATTTCAGTATATATTTCAGTTCTGGATTTATTTTGAGTGGTTACTATTAAGTTTATGTAAAAGAAAGTTTGATATTTAGAGTATTCCATTATCTTCAGCATGCTTACTTTCTCCATTCCCATATTCCGGTTCAGGCCTTTACTCTCCCCCTTTTTGAGTTTTGGTTGCCACAAATTGTCCCTGTTGATGGTGGTCGAATAGCCTCCTTTAGTATTTCTTGTAGTGCAGGTCGTGTATTAGAAAATTCCCTCAGCTTCTGTATGTCTGGAAAGGTCTTTATTCCTCCTTCATATCTAAAGGATATCTTTGCTGGATATATTATTCTTGGCTCATGGTTTCTTTCTTTCAATAGTTTGAATATTTGGTTCCACTCCCTCCTGGCTTGTAGAGTTTCTGCTGAAAAATCTGATGATAAGCTAATGGGCTTTCCTTTGTAAGTTACCATCTTCTTTTCCCTGGCTGCCTTGAGGATTTTTTCTTTGTCATTGATTTTAGACAGCTTCAATACAATGTGCCTTGGAGAAGGCCTGTTGGGATTGAGGTAACTAGGTGTTCTATTTGCTTCTTGGATTCGAGGGTCCAGTTCTGTCCACAAATTTGGGAAGTTCTCATCGACAATGTGTTTGAATATATTCTCTGTTCCCTTCTCTCTTTCTTCTCCTTCTGGTATGCCCATTATTCTTATGTTGCTCTTTCTGATGGAGTCAGAAAGTTCTTGTAGAATTCTTTCATTTCTTTTAAGTCTCAAGTCTCTTTCTTCCTCTATCTGTGTCATTTCCAGGTTTCTATCTTCGATGTCACTGATTCTTTCCTCCATCTGGTCAACTCTACTACCTAAGCTGGTTATTTCATTCTTAATTTCTTCTATTGAGTTCTTAATCTCCAGAAATTCTATTTGGTTCTTTTTTAAGATTTCAATCTCTTTCGTAAAATGCTCATGCTGTTCTTTGATTGAGTTTCTGAGTTCCTTTAACTGCCTATCTGTGTTTTCTTGTATCTCGTTGAGTTTTTTCAGAACTGCAATCTTGAATTCTCTGTCATTTAAGTCACATATTTCTGTATCTTTAAGTGCCTTCTCTGGAGATTTTTCACTTTCTTTCTGAGGTATCTTGTTGCCTTGGTTATTCATGGCGATTACTGGTTTACTATTTCTCTTCCTAGACATCTACAGGAGTGACTTCTGCAACAGGTTGATAGGAAGAGGTCTTTCTTTTGTTTTCCAGTACTTGTTGGTAGAATGTTTTATTATTTCTCCAACTGCAATTTATTTTTCTTCTCCCACATGGTGGTGCTATGTTTTCTCTGCACTATTCCTGCTTCTCACACAATGGGGGGATTCCCTGGGAGACGGGCCTCTCCTCTGTTAATCGTTCGTCTAGGTCACAGGGTGCAGTGTCCCGGTGGGTATGCGAAGAGCTTTTGATGTTCCAAAGCTCTTACAGCTCCTGATTCAGGGCCCATATGTTTCAGCAGTTCTGTTTACTCCTTCAGGGATCCACCCAGATAGGTGGGGCCAGGGGCGGGGTGAGCTGTGAGAGGTGGCCCAGAGCAATGGCGGCGACCACCACCACAGCCGGTCCTGCTTCCACAGCTCTCTCCCCTTTGCCAGAACTAGTTGGGCTGTGAATTTGTGTTTGCGGTCCACAGTTCTCAAAACAGCAAATTTTCTGTTGTTTTGATCTGACACTGCTACTGTTTCATTTCTAGCACCACGAGGTGGGGGCCGGGCGAGCTCTGGGAGGGGAGGAAGGGGGCGGCTAGTCTCAGTGCCTAAGGCTCCGTTCTCTGCTCGGCAGTGAGGGCTTAAACCACCGTTTTCAGCCTTTTTCCCTCAGTCTTTTCTCCGAGGTCTCTGCCGTGAGCGTTGGGTTTAGCCGTGGTATATGCTGTCCCCTCAGCCCTGTGGAGCCCTGGCGGAGCCCTAGCAGTCCGAGTTCTTCCCTCTCCCGCAGCTGCGGTAGTTCCGGGAAGCAGTGAGCTCGGCGCACTGAGCTAGGTCTGCGTCCTGCGCCCACGCGGCTCCGTCTCCGCACTTCTCCCTTCCCTCCTCCCTCCCTCGCGCGAATCTCCCACCTGTAGGTGATTTCGGTAGTGGGCCTCTTCGTCTTGCCTGTCTGCTGTGCAGGGAGTCCTTTGTGGAGTTTTGTTGTTCGATTCTTTGTAAATTCCAGGGGAGCTTTACAGAGGCTCACCTCACGCCGCCATTTTTCCGGAAATGAATCAGCCTAAGGGTATTGTTTAATAGCTACATATTTGCAAATTTTCCAATTTTCTTTCTGTTATTGAATTCTAATTTCCTATCATTGTGGTTGAAAGTCATACACTGCATTATTTCTATTCTGACTATTTCTTGAAAAGAACAGTTAATTAAAGTAGTAAACTATGGTGCAGTTTATCCAGAATAATGCTAGTCCAATAAGCAAAGAGCTAAGAGGTCTGTGGATTTGATCCTGTTCCTTTGGTCACTTCAAAGATGTGGAAGTTGCCAGTGATCTCATTGCTATAGGGAAGGCCCTATGGGTGGACTTACTCTTGCCTAGCCATGGACTTGGAAGTCTGAGCAAAGGTCATGAAAGGAATGGCTCCTGGTGAGAAGCTTGGTGTGTTTTACTCTTTTGATTGGTAGAGAAAATTATAATTGCTCCAGGTACATTTTGTATTTTCATTGTGCTTTCCTTTTTCCCTACAGTACTCTTTCCATTCCTTGTCCCAGTTTTTGAAGCATTAAATATCCTTGTATTTCCAAAACGTCTTACTGATTTTTTCACAAAATCAATAAAAAGGATAAAAGAAAGTCGCCTCCATGATAAACAAAAGGTAAAATCTGGTGGTGGTTACACGGGTGTGTTCACTTCTTGATAATTTATTGAGCTGTATGCATATGATGTGTGCATTTCCCTTTTTTCTTAATGTAGCTAGAGAACTCTAGGGTTTAGAGTAAGAGTGTTATAAAATTTTGTGGGGAGTGAAGAAGACGGAGGTTAGGAAAGGAAACAAAAATGAATCAGAGAGACAATGTTTAAAATGCAATAATAGGCAAAATGATTATTATGCCATGGCATCAATATTGTTGAGATAAAAGTATACCACTTCCCTTTAGTAAATTGTCAAAGTACAAAAATTACTGTTTAAAAATTATTTTCCTTGTATTATAATTTCTCCAGATTAAATTGGCAAAGATCACTCAAATACCAAGACTCTTATTTTACACATTCTGCAAAGGAATGCCCCATGAGACACCTGGTGGAGTATAGTTTATGTTATATTGGAGCCCATTCAGACACTGGAGAGGACAGGAGTCTTCTCTGGGCATTGAGGCTGCAAGCTAGCTAACACAGATTTGCCTTCCTGAGGCTTGGAGGCCAGCTCAAGAATGTCTGCATATCAGGGGGACAGGGCTGGGTACCCCAGGGTGTCACTGACGATTGTTCAGCATTCTGGGAGGGTGGGCATTTCAAACTGCTCATGGAAAAGCTGCCAATAAACTCTGCAAATGTCAGGGGGTTCAGATATGTGGCCACTGGTTAAGAATTAAGGCATGAAAATAAAAAGGATTGAAGTCTGGGACTTCCTCCTGAGCAAACAGGCATGATAAGAAAGGGAGCAGACAAGTCTTTAGCCGGGAAGCTGTGTTTAAAACCAGAGAATTTGAAGATCAAAGACAGTTAAGACCAAAAATCAGTTGGACATGATTGCTGGATTTCCCTCAGGGAGACAGCCTGCTCTCCAAGATTTGTAGATGGATGTTTTCATTCACTGATGATCCGGGCAGCACTAGTCAAACTTCCGGACTAAAACGGGCCATACTTTCAGGGAAGAGGTGAAGTACTGCACTCCTGATTTATTTCCAACTTCACAAGTGACTTTCTGTCATTGAACTTTCTCCTTCTGCTTCCAGCACCGAGTGGATTTTCTTCAGCTGATGATGAACACCCAGAATTCTACAGAAATGGACAACCATAAAGGTAACCAAGGTGAGCTTCAGAGGGCCAGTGATGGGAAGACTAAGAGGTAGTGGTGGTTCTGAAAATGTGCAGGAAGATTCCCAGGCAAATAAGAATTTCCTCCAAATTGAAGAAAGGCACATGGTCAAAGACAGAAGGTAGGCAGTGGCACTTTCTAGAAGTATGCAGACATGACTTTGTTCAAAGCTTAAATGGCAGCCATAAACAAGTATTTTATGTCCTGAAATCAGTCAGTGGTCTGTACATCAGAACCTCTGGGGAGCTTATTTCCAATGTCGATTCTCCAGCCTCATCAGCCCCCCTGAATCAGACTCTCTGCCTGGAAGTTTGCTTTAAGACTCCATCACATCAGGGGGCACGTTGCCCCAGTGTGGGTGACCTTAACTTGGAACACTTGGTTGAAATTGTGTTCACTAGCTTATCTACTGTAAACTTTTATTTTTCCTTTGTAACTAATAAGTAAGTTGTGTGGAAGCCTTTGAGACTAAGGAAATATTCTATTTTCTCTTCAAACTTTCCCCTACTAGTTTTATCATCCATGAATGGTTTTTGACTGAAATCATTATTACTGTGATGGTTGCAAAATGATGACTTCCTAATTCCATCATTTCTTCTACATTTATAGTTGTTCTAGTGTAAGGGAGAGCTCTCCATTTTCCCTCATTTATTTATTTGTTTATTTATCTATATCAGTATGATTTCATATATTGCAAATTTACTCTTACATCAGTCTTATTTTTGATGGTCATATTCTCTCAGCTTTGTCTACGGGAGCCCTTTCAAGTGGGCTCTGGGGTCATATTTTTCTTTTTCTTGCTTTTTAATTTTTTTACTTTGTCAATAGACTTTATCTTTCAGGGAAGTTTTAGGTTCACAGCACAATTGAGTGTAATGGACAGAGATTGCCCTTCGAACTTTCCCCCTTTGCCATCTATACTCAGCCTCCCCAACTATCAAAATTCTTTACAGGTGTGTATCATTTGTTTTAATCAATGAACATACATTGATGCATGATTATTACCCAAAGTCCGTAGTTTCCACTAGTGTCCACTATTGGTGTACATTCTATGGGTTTTGACAAATGTATAATGACATATATCCACCATTATAGTATACAGCGTGTCCTGTATCCTTTTCACCCATCATTTTGTGAGTACTTCCTTGTTTTCTGGTTGAGAAAATTCTAGGATTCTCTATATTTCCCCTGATCAACCCTGGAATCAGTCATTTCTCCAAGGAGCTATGGTTCATTTTAGTGAAAAATAGTATTTAGAAACCAAAATATGGGATTTGGAATGCTCATTGCTACTTGGATTTCTTTGCTTCTAGATCACCATAGGGGACAAGCTAATAACATCAAATATATTTACATAGATATGATAAATATAAATATACCCATAATCAGACTAGTGGTGTAAAGATATCTCTCTTTCTCTCAAAAAAAATCTTTTATTTACAGTTTATTTTCATAATATAAATAATCCCATCATGGTTAATTTCAAACTACCAATGGTTTGACAACTATCTCACAAAATTTCTGAATATTTAATAGTTGGTTCTAGAGAGCAGGGATGAGATGACTCTAATACACCAGCATAAATATATCTATATCTATGTCTATACCTACATATTTCTTTCCTTTTTCCTTTTTTTATTAGTTTCAAGTGTACAGAACAATGTAATAGTTAGACATTTACACCCCTCATAAAGTGAGAACCACCTCCCCCAATCTACTACCTTTCTGACATCATATATAGCTGTTACCGTTCCACTGACTCTATTCCTATGCTGTACTCCACATCCTGTGACCATATATATATGTTAAATTGTAGTTGACATTCAATATTATTCAGCTTCAGGTGTACAATGCAGTAGTCAGGCATCTACACTGCCAATGAAGTGGTCTCCCTAATAGGACAAGTGTCCATCTGACTCTTCTTTATTTCTTTACCTTTTATCTATCTATCTATCTATCTATCTATCTATCTATCTATCTATCTATCTATCTATCTATCTATGTATTTATCGACCTATCAATCATCAATCTGGTCCAAATTTCTGGAATGGAGGAAATATTCTATATCTACATTGTTCAATACCGTAACCACTAGACCCTTGTGTCATTTGAGCACTTGACATGTGACCAGTGTAACTGAAAACTGAATCTTATATTTATTAATTTTAATTAATTAAAATTTAAATTTAAACTGTCACATGTGGCTGGTGGCTACCATATTGGACAGCACAACTCTAAACTTTGGATAACATGGGGTATATGCTAACTGGAGGTTAAAAAAATTTATAGTTGACTTTACCCCCAACAGCATCATAAAAATCATCATTGGAAAATCAGAACTCTGTAGATATTTCTTACACTTATTTTGTATTGTTTTTGCTTGTGAATTACATGGTTGGGTGGGTACCATGTTTATTTCAGAGGTCTAAGTATCTAAAGGTCCTAGTCTAGTCCCAGTCAAATAAATTAGAATATGCTCAGTTTCTCTCAGGAGAAAATTAAAAAGGAGGCCAATTTGACCATAAGTACTGTTTGCTGAGCATACAGTAGAGGAAAGAGAAGGTACATGTGCTGAGAAAGATGACATTCAGGCAATGATTGAATAAGCATTGATAATTCCACTCACTGGTACCTGTTTTATTATATTTCATGCTGGTCAATGCCCTTGTATTGACACATTCCTCTGCTATTTTTTAATATTAAAATGGAATGTTTATAGAATACAGAGGACAATGAACTATGGATCCTGGTTGGCACACATATATTTCACTGTTCTATCAACTGACAAGGCCTAGAAGCAACAACACCTCAGTATCAAGAGCACATCTAGCACCCAGATCTTGTTTCCTTAATAACATTAAAGAATAAAGGAATCAGGGCTCCTTGAAAGAATGATTGACTCAGAGATTGGGACAGGAACAATATAAAATGAACCCAGAGCATCTTATAGATCCATAAAGTGAGACATGCTTAAAAACAATATTAACCCCACAATGATGGGAGTGTACAGAAGGGACACAGAAGCCAACTGAAAGAGCTCCCAATGGCCAAAGGTGGAACACTTTGAACAAGATAAAGTATTATTGCATTATTTCCCAAAGTATAAAATCAATATCCATGCGTTCATAGTGGTATAAATAAATTGAATAAATGGGGGAGAAAAGACCAATTTCTTTCTGAAAAATTCCAAGTAACTTATGTAGACATTCCACCTTTAAGGAGAGCACAACTCCCCTCTCCTAAGGGGTGGGCAGCACATAATGACTTCATTGCAAAGTGTGCAGTATTGTGTGGAGGGGAGGAACTTTACAGTGGAGAAACCTGGCAAATAAGACCTCAGCCAGGTGACCATGTCTAACATCAACAGTCATAAATCATGTTGTTATCATGTACTCTTGATATGTGATGGGAATAGCACTTTACCTCTGTGGTCTTCCTCTCAAAATTCCTTAAGCCCAACCTAATCATGAGAAGAACTCAATCCTAACTGAGGGACTTTTTACAAAATACCTGACTCAAAAACTCAAGGTCATCAAAAACAAGGAAAATCTAAGAAGTTGTCACAACTAAGAGGAGCCTATGGAAACATGATGACTAAACGTAATATCCTCAGTGAGATATTTTGTGTGAATTCTCTTTTGCGTGAATTCCTAGGCACCGAGCCTCCTATTAGTGTCTCTTTGGGGCATGTAGATTTATTCCTCTGGGGTTTGTTTCCCTGATTAAAATTTGAGATGTGACCCAAATTTTCAGCACAAAAGTCTATTGACAATAATTTCTTTCAACCTAGTAGTTTCTTTCAATAAGTGGTTATTTATCTTGGTGTCACACAGGGCTAGCTGTCAAACATCTGAGGTCATGATGGAGGCAGGTTTCTCACTCAGGTGAAGGCATCTGAAAACTCCGTACACAGACTGTCCACCTGCCACTAATTTCCTCTCTTCAGAAGAGCCAAGGATGCCCTACTTTCAAGTCATCCTGGCTCTGCATCTGACCAAAGTCTACAAGTGGCCCCTCTGCACATGTCTGGAACTCTGCTGGGGTACGCCAACCCTGGCAGAACCACAGGGAAAAGACTCTGCTACTGTTTTAATGCTATCGATTATAATAGGATAGTGCACCACTCCTCTAGCTTTGTGTCTATCTCTGTAGTTTCCGTACACATCTGAGATCATCCATGTTGAAGACATGTGCCCAGGTCTTCTAGTCCCTGATGCCTCTTAAAGGTGTAATCCATACTTCTCGACCTCAGTTGTGCTCACAAATCACCACATCTCTTGAAAATTCAGATTGTGATTCAATCGTTCTAGTGTGGGGTTTGAGATTCTGCATTTCTAATAACCTCCCGGATGCTGCTGATCCAGGGACAGTGCTTTGAGTAACAAGTATCTGTAGCCCAACTGTTCTCTTAAGTTTCTGCAAAATGTTTAAATAAAAGATCCTTTAATGTTTCCCTGCATAAGCCGTAGTATTGCAAACTCTCTCAAAATGTTTCCAAGTATAATGTAGCTAGAATAATGTAAATGTTTCCTGAGGGAGAATGCTAACCCATATTACTTGTAGCTATACTACTTTTGGGTTCTCCAAGAAACATATGAATCACACTGTGTGTGTTACATAAAAATACAATCTCTGAAATTACACATCTGTGTTAGTAGTGATAGTGGCATAACCAGTAACAGATGGCCAAGAATAGGAAAAGCTGGATTAAGACAATTTTTGCCCTTTTCTGGCTCTGTCTGATGTACATCAGCGTACAAACCACTCCCAGTTTGACTGAATTGCTTTTCCAATTTTTCCACTAGGGCTTTGGGAGTTGAATTTAGATTTTTCATCATTGAAACTGTGATAATGTACATTGACCTGCTTATATAAAATGTCTTTCCTTTCCTTTTAGCTTTGTCTGATCTGGAGCTTGTGGCCCAATCTATTGTCTTTATTTTTGCTGGCTATGAGACCACTAGCACTGCTCTTTCCTTCCTGATGTATATTTTGGCCACTCACCCTGAAGTGCAGCAGAAACTGCAGGAGGAGATTGATACAACTTTCCCCAATAAGGTGAGTAGGTGATACCTGGAGAAGGAGGGAGAAAGTGAAGCCTTAGCAGGAATGCCTCCTAACCAGTTACTAGAAGAATTTTCGCAAAGAGCGTACGAGATCTGACAATTAAGTTCGCAAACTTGTTGCAATGATGTTGCTAACCTTTTTTGATATCAGAGGGATTATTCATTATGAATTTGTACCAAGTGGACAAACGGTTAACCAAGCTTACTATTTGGAAGTACTAAAAGGCTGCGTGAAAAAAGTTAGACAACCTGAACTTTTCACCAATAATTCATGGCTCTTGTATCATGACAGTGCACCGGCTCACACGACACTGTCTGTGAGGGAGTTTTTAGCCAGTAAACAAATAACAGCATTGGAACACCCTCCCTACTCACCTGATCTGTCCCAATGACTTCTTTCTTTATCCAAAGATAAAGGAAATATTGAAAGGAAGACATTTTTATGACATTCAGGACATCAAGGGTAATATGATGACAGCTCTGATGGCCATTTCAGAAAGAGTTCCAAAATCGCTTTGAAGGGTGGATTAGGTGCTAGCATCGGTGCATAGCTTCCCAAGGGTTGTATTTTGAAGGTGACAGTAGTGATATTCAGCAATGAGGTATGTAGCAATTTTTCTAGGATGAGTTCGCGACCTTAATTGTCTGACCTCGTGAGCATCAGCTCTTTCAGCTGGACTATTTAGGAAAAGTGTAAAGAAACAAAAGCAAATGGAAAAACACAGGTAATGTATGCTTTTCACAGATATATAAGATCTTTGAAAGAATTGCTTATCATGGCATATCAGTTATCTGTTACCACAATAATGTTAATTAAAAATTTTTTAAAAACCTCAGTGGCAATTTCTTGCCCAAGTGTATTGATAGATATCTCTGATGATATTGGTGGGACTTGCTTTATTCTGGCTATTGGCTGGTCCAGACTAAACTTGGCTAAGCTGGCTGGGCTGACTAACATACACACATGCTCCACGTGACTCCCATACTCCAGAAAGTTAGCCTGCGTGTGTTTTTCTAAGGTCATGGCAGAGGGCAGGAGCAAGAAACTCAATCATAGAGGTACCTTTCAGAATCTGCCTGCATCACATGTAGCCAACATTCCTTTGGTTCAAAACAAACCACATGGCCAAGCCCAGCATCATAAGGGAAGAGTCCACAGAGTTAGACGGCAAAGGACATGGACATAAAGGGGTGGAGAATTGGCACTAGTAGTGCTATGTAGCACCCTGGGCAAACTTTGCAGACTAGGAGAAGCCTGATATACAGGAAAGAGCATAGAGTAGGAAGTAGGAGACATGAATTTGAGTTCAGACTGTGGTTTTGGATAAGTCTTATGACCTTTCTGAGTTATAGATCCTTCAGATATAGTGTAAAGATTTTAAGGCCTATCTAAATTAGAGATTATTTTTCTTCTCTGGGAAAGCTCATATTAGGATTCTTTTGATTGCAATAAGACGGAAAAATCACTAAGAGACACAGACTACCTAAAGCATTGTATCCTGCCTTTTGTATAGTAGTAATTGCAAAGAAATAAAAACACTAGAGGTAAAATTTGCTTCTTACTGTATATGTCTATTCTAAATGCCTTGTATTTATAAATGAAATTAATCTTCAAATATTCTGTATTAGTCAGTATAGTCTAGGCTCTGTAACAGATTGGCCCTCACATCTGAATTGCTTTATGTAACAAAAGTTTACTTCTAACTCACATTTGCATGTCCAACGTGGCTTGTTAGTGGAGGATAGGAGGGGGCCTCTCTGTTCCACATTGTTACCCGAAAATATACCATGTTTCCCTGAAAATAAGACCGGGTCTTATATTACTTTTTGCTCCATTAGGCCTTATTTTCAGAAGATGTCTTTATTTTTTCATGTACAACAATCTATGTTTATTCAAATACAGTCATGTCATCTTCTTCTGGAACATCCTCATAGTATCCTAAATGCATCCGTCTGGCTGAGATGTTAACTTAAGCTTATTTTCAGGGTAGGTCTTATTTTTGGGGAAACACGGTAGGTAAAAGAGGTTCCACTTTATTGCAGACGCACTGTCTGGAACACGATGCCTTCATGTGGCTGGGAAATGAAAAACTAGCGTGTTGCTCATTGGAGTTTCAAATGTTTTGGCCTCCAACTGACATATACCACTTCGGCTCACAGCCCGTTCACAAAGTTGGTTTCCCTAACTTCATGTGTCCTTGGAGATATGGGAGACTACAAGGCTATTGGGTGAGCAGTGAGTGTCTCTGCCACACAAGCCTATGAAGAGCCAGCTCTAACTATCTCCACGTAACATATCAGAACACTGAGCTATGGAGAGATGAAGTCGTTTTCATCCACTAGTCACACAGCTAGAGGTTAAGACCAGTATATGAACCAGGGTGTCTAGCTCCTGAGTCCAACTCTTATCCTCTACAATATTGCCTCTTCAGTGTGACACCAAGTGATAACCACCTATTGCCCACAGAGTTTTCAGATCTCTGCTGAAACTGGAATGCTTTGTGGTGTGAAGAGACTGGCCTCTGGGGCTGGAGAGGCTTATTTGAGGTCTTCCAAGCTTGCAGTCAAGCCCTGAAGTGACAATTAGGAGATGTGGGGCTGGCCTGGTGGCTCAGGCAGTTGGAGCTCTGTGCTCCTAATGCTGAAGGTTGCCGGTTCGACTTCTTGAATCCCGCAAGGGATGGTGGGCTGCGCCCCCTGCAACTGACAACAGCAACTGGACCTGGAGCTGAGCTGTGCCCTCCACAACTACAATTGAAAGGACAACAACTTGACATGGAAAAATCCTGGAAATACACACTGTTCCCCAATAAAGTCCTGTTCTCCTTCCCCAATAAAATCTTTAAAAAAAAAAAAAAACACTAAAAAAAAACCAATCAGGAGATTGTTCCAGTGAGACAGCATGGGGCTGAGTGGGGTCCATCTCTTTATAACTTTCCCTAGAATGAAATTGTGGACCTTGGTAGCATCCAGCTAAACCCTCCTTTTGTCAAATAGGGAATTTCTTATTTTATACATCCTCTTTCCTTGTACACATGTGAAGCCTCTCTTTTGAAAGGAAACAGTGACTGGCACATTTCACCAAGAGTAAGGGCCATAGTTTATTAGTTACACTTGTTCACCCGTGAAGGAAAATTGCTACATGGTCATGTGTAATGATTTTGGGTCCTGTTTAGGGAATTGTCCAAATAGTCCCATAGTCATAACTACTCCACACATGTCAGTGGGCCATTGAGTAGGTCAAAGGACATAACAGATATTAAAATGCCTGTAAATCCTAAGTTTCTTTACCAAAATAAGTTGTTATTTGGAGCTCCTAACAGTTCAGGAGTACTGCATAGAGTGACTTGAAAGTTGATCCCAAATCTCCATTTATCAAAATCTGTTTCTTTCTTCCCAGGCACCTCCCATGTATGATGCCCTGATACAGATGGAATATCTTGACATGGTGTTGAATGAAACTCTCAGATTATTCCCAATTCTTGGAAGAATTGAGAGGGTCTGTAAAAAGGATGTAGAAATCAAGGGGGTGCTCATTCCCAAAGGGACAGTGGTGATGGTGCCAAACTTTGTTCTGCAACGAGACTCAACATTCTGGCCAGAGCCTGAGGAATTCCATCCTGAAAGGTACTGGGCTTCATGGAGAGAGAACCCACCCTGACGCAGGCTGGTTGGAGCATGTTCTGATGTCTGTTAGTAAGATGACAATGTGTGCTTGTACAATAATTGATTTCTACTTCTTTTTATTTTAACAAGTTTGTTTACTTATTGTAAGTGTGATTATTGTTTGTGGTCAAAATTTTACAAACTCTAGGCTAGAAGAAACCTGTGTCTGTCCACAGTCCCACCACCCTAAGACAGGCCTCATTAAGAATGTGGTGTATATCATATTGACATTTTTCTGAGCATATATTTTTTAAGTTAAAATGGTCATATATTTTCTTTTATTTTGAACTGCTTACTTTATTTAACAGTAAAGTAAAAACAGCATCCTGTTATATATACAATCATATATAGGTATATATAAACCATCATATACATATTTGTGTATGTGATTATATGCATAGGCCATAATTTACTTAACCACCATCTGATTTTAGGAACATAGGTTTTTTTTCTTTAAGTTTTTCTGTGCTGGACTCTTTAGCTCTCTGAGTTTACCACAATTTTCCCACATTCTATTTTTTTACACACTGGCCATCGTTCCTGTAGCATTATTGTGAGAGTGCAGGCTGAGAACCTGACAGGTCCTCATCCCTGATGGTTTAAGCCGCCTCATTGAGGGTGGAGGGGAACACAGGTCCCCCGGTACCTCTGTGGCTACTGTCCTGTGGCAGCTCCCTCCTACTCTCAGTAAATGTGACTCTTCAAAGCAAACTCATCTATTCTCTATACGTCTGAGACACTCTTTGGGAGGACAGAGGGAGTCTTTAGCAGGCTCTCCTGGGAATTCAGAACCAAGGTCTGGCTTTGGGTACAGCTTGAACTCTGGAAAGAGCTGATATTTCCCATTTATTGTATTGGTGAGCAAAATTGGAATGAACTAATAGAGGCACTAGCTGGGATCCAGACTTTTATCAGCTCGACTGTACCATCCCTAATGGCAGGGACCTTGTCTCGTTTGCCATAATGTCCTCAGCTCCAGCGTAGAGCCGACACATGATACTTATTGAAAGAAGAAGCTAGAATTGACCAAGTGCTCCGTTTCCTGGACCAGGGCCACTCTGTGCTTCCTCCAAGCTCAGCACTTTTGCTCACTGTAGTTTTATGAACATGAAACCAGAGATCCTTACTGTACTTCTCTTTTTTATTAAATGTATTGAGCTAACTTAGTATATAAATTTAAGGGGTACATCTTTATAATACATCTGTAGACTCTATTGTGTGCTCTCTATCTGAAGGTTAGTCTCCTTCTGTCACTTTGTATCTCACCCTTTTTACCCTTTTATTCCTCCCCCCATTCTACTTCCCTTCTGGTAACCACCATTTTGTTAACTGTATCTTTTTGTTTGTTTGTCTTGTTCATTCGTTTGTTGCTTTTGTTTCATACCCACATATGAGTGAAATCATGCTGTTCTTGTCCTTTACTGTCTGATTGATTTCACTTAGCCTAATACACTCAAGATCCATCATATTGTCATAAATAGCAACATTTCATCTTTTTTATGGCTTAGTTTATTCCATTGTATATAAGTACCACATCTTTATCCAATAATCCATTAAAGGATACACGGGTTGTTTCAATGTCTTGGTTATTGCAAATAATGATGCAATGAACATAGGGGATTCACATATCTTTATGAATAAGTGTTTACAAATTATTCAGGTAGATACCCAGAAGAGAGATTGCCGGGTCATATGGTAGCTCTATTCTTAATTTATTTAGGAGCCTCCATATTGTTTTCCATAGTGGTTGCACAAGTCTATATTCACACAGGGAGTGTACAAGGGTTCTCTTTTCTTCACATCTTCTCCAACATTTCTTGTGGTTGTTTTTTTGTCTTATTGATAGCCTTCTAACAGGAGTGACGTAGTGTATCACCATACTTTTTTTTTTTGGCATATATTTCTTTTATTTAGATATACATAGAAGAACACGTCCTCCCATTTTACAAAAAAAAAAAAATCCTGTTTTTTGTTTATTTTATTTTATTAGTTTCAGGTGTACAAAGCAGCATAATAATTAGACATTTACACCCCTCACAAAATAACACCCCTCCCCCAAGTTCCTACCCCTCTGACATCTTATATACCTGTTATAATACCATTGACTATTTTCCTTATGCTATACTCCACCTCCCGTGACTGTGTGTATATATATATATTTCAGCTTCCATTGTACAGTGTATTGGTCAGGCATCTACACAGTCTATGAAGTGATCCCCTTGATAAGTTCAGTACCTACCATCTGGCACCTTACATAATCTTTACAACATTGTTGATTATATTCCTCATACTATATTTTATATCCCCATGACTATGTTGTGTCTACTAATTTGCTCTTTCTAATCCCTTCACCCTATCATTATACTTTTCATTTACATTTCCCTTACAGCTAGTGATGTTGAGCATTTTTTCATACATCTGTTGGCAATCTTGTACCTCTCTTTGATTCATTCAATCATCAAACAGAGAATAACTGCTTACCTGTGTCAGAAAGTGGGCCAGGCAGTGAGAAATCCAAATGTTAAAAAAAAGATGCCTAATATGGAGTATTTTTGACATATACACAAGTATGTGTGTATTTGACATATATAGAAGCATTTTTTTATAGACAGAAGTCTCTGGAAGATTTTTAACACATCTATGTGTACCATTGCATTCCTAACAGACTTCAACCCATGTCCACTACCCCATCCACATGTCATTGCCACCCTCCTCCTGAACCAATGTTATTTTTTTTAATTAAAGTTTATTGGGGTGACAATGGTTAGTAGAGTTACACGATTTTCAGGTGTGCAATTCTGTAATACATCTGTATACCACATTGTGTGTTCACCATCCAGAGTCAGTTCTCTTTCCATCACCAAGAAACAAAAACTCATAGGCACAGACAATAGTTTAGTGGTTACTAGAAGGTAAAGGGGAAGCAGGGTAGTAGATGAGGGTAAAAGGGATGCGATGTTTTTTAAACACCATCTGTAAATATTCCAATGCCTCCAAAATATAAGGACTTTTTAAAAAATACATAACTACAAGCCATGATCACTTTCCAAAATCCACATTTTTCCTTATTCAAATATTGAGGAATCAAATTTGAATAGAACATAGGTTTAACATTCGAGGAATTTATAGCCCAGCGGAACAGACAGACAAGGAAATCGGTGATTAGAGTAGAGTAGCATCATATGCCCATGAAAATCATCTGATTTATGCTATTTTATGGGACAGAGAGGGACAGAAGCTGAGAGACCAGGGGAGGGGAAGGGAAGAAAGTGAAGAAAAAGGAAGGAAAGTGGAGAGAAGGGAAAGAAAAAAATAACAATTTAACTAATGAGAAGCATTATTCCTGCTTCCTTCCTCCCTGAGCATGTGACCAACATGAGTTTGAGTGGAGGCAGGAACCCACTTTTCCTTCCATCAGTCTCATTTCCTCCTTGCGGTTTAGAGTGTGAACATGTCACCACACTGAATGTAATTTTAGTGTTTAAAGATAAATTTTCCTTTAAATAACACTCATTTCATGTCTTCAATGAGACTGAAAGCTCCTATAGCCTAAGGAGAATGGGAAGGACCTGTAGCTTACAATTCTCACTGCAAAATAATCACAGCAGCATCTCAATGACTAGCCCCCGGAAGCATCCTGTGTACCTCTGGTTAAGGAGTCTGAGCGAGAACCCCAAACATGTGAGGGTTGTGGTGTTATATTTCATTAACTTGTTTCCATCTACTGTTGTGGAACCAGGTTCAGTAAGGAGAACAAGGACAGCATAAATCCTTACATATACCTGCCCTTTGGAACTGGACCCCGAAACTGCATCGGCATGAGGTTCGCTCTCATGAACATGAAACTTGCTGTCGTCAGAGTCCTGCAGAATTTCTCCTTCAAACCTTGCAAAGAAACACAGGTCAGACAGTTAACTTTCTGCGTGCATAGTGCTGTATTGGGAGAGTTTTCTTACTGGGGGATATATATGCATATGTATTATGAATGTGCTCATTCACTGTTTGGTAACTTAGTCTCATGTGCAGCCAAAGTTGAGAATCACTGATTAAAGCCTTTTTGCCAGATGTGAAGGATTCCCACAGTCCAAGGCCATTCTGGCTACTTAACCCCACCTCCTGGGAGCCCCCTTGCACTCAAGCTGGGCTCCTTTTATATCTGAATAAAAACTCTGTGATGTTCTTCTCTCTCTCCTCCCCATTCTGTTCTCACCCTTCAAGTCCTAGTTCAAATCCCCAAGCCCCTCTAGGAGCCGTCCCCATCTAGTCCAGAGCCCGTTCTCTCCTCTGCTCTGTTATTGCTCACTGCAGGCTGGTATCGTTAGTTGTATCACCTCACCTAATACTTTGTCGTTAAATCATCCAGTCTGGTTCTCTATTTCTTTCTACCTAAGAAAGGTACAAAGCACCTCATTTTGTTCCTTACATAAATTCCCTTGCACTCATGCAAGAGATGCTTAAGGAATGATTTGCAGTTCATGTAGAGCTCTTGGATATAAATTTAAAAACTTATTTTGAAAACTTTAACAAATAATATTTGCAATGTGCATTTTGTATGAGTGTTGGTGTGTTTACAGGGGAAATATGTACATGCAATTTTTTAATAAATTAAAGTTTATTGGGGTAACAATGGTTAGTAAAGTTACATAGGTTTCAGGTGTACAATTCTGTATTACATCATCTATATAACACATTTTGTGTTCACCACCCAGAGTCAGTTCTCTTTCCATCACCATATATTTGATCCCTTTTACCCTCATCTACCACACCTCTCCCCCTTTACCCTCTGGTAACCACTAAACTATTGTCTGTGTCTGTGAGTTTTTGTTTCTTCATCTGTTTCTCTTGTTCTTTTGTTGCTTTCAGTTTTATATCCCACATATCAGTAAAATCATACGGTTCTTGACTTTTTCTGTCTGACTTATTTTGCTTAGCATTATAATCTCAAGATCCATCCATGTTGTCACAAATGGCACTATTTCATCTTTTCTTAGGGCAGAATATATACCACATCTTCTTTATCCAATCACTTATGAAAGGACACTTTGTTTCCATGTCTTGGCCACCAAAAATAAAGTTGCAATGAACATCGGAACACATATATATTTATGAATAAATGTTTTCAGATTTTTGGGGTTTATACCCAGGAGAGGGATTGCTGGGTCATACGGTAATTCTATTAATTTTTTTAGGAACTCCACACTTCCTTCCATAGCAGCTGCACCAATCTACATTCCCACCAACAGTGTATGAGGGTTCTTTTTTCTCCACAGCCTCTCCAATATTTGTTGTTATTTGCCTTGTTGATGATAGCCATTCTAGCTGGTGTGAGGTGATATCTCATTGTGGTTTTTATCTGCATTTCTCTGATGATTAGTGATGTTGAGCTTTTTTTCATATGTCTATTTGCCATTTGTATGTCCTCTTTGGAGGAATTTCTATTTCGGTCCTCTGCCCATTTTTTAATTGGATTGTTTGAGGGTTTTTGTTGTTGTTGTTGAGTTGTATGAGTTCCTTATATATTTTGGATATTAGCCCCTATCAGAGGCATTGTTTGCAAATATCTTCTCCCACTCAGTTGGTTTCCTCTTTATTTTGTCGATGATTTTTTTGCTGTGCAGAAGCTTTTTAGTTTGATATAATCCCATTCATTTATTTTAACCTTTACTTCCCTTGCCTTGAGGTCAAATTCATAAAATCCTCTTTGACCCCAAAGTCCATAAGTTTAGTACCTATGTTTTCTTCTATGCAGTTTATTGTTTCAGGTCTTATGTTCAGGTTTTTGATCCATTTTGAGTTAATTTTGGTATACAGTGACAGCAGTCTAGATTCATTCTTTTGCACATGGCTTTCCAATTCTCCCAGCACCATTTATTGAAGAGGCTGTCCTTTCTCCATTGTATGTTTTCGGCTTTTTTGTCAAAAATTATGTGTCCATATTTATGTGGGTTTATTTCTGGGTCTTCAGTTCTATTCCATTGGTCTGTGTGGCTGCTTTTCTGCCAATACCACACTGTTTTGATTATTGTTGCCCTGTAGTACAAGCTGAAGTCAGGGAGTGTGATACCTCCAGCATTATTCTTTTTCCTTAGGATTGCTTTGGTTATTTGGAGTCTTTTGTGGTTTCATGCAAATCTGATGATTTTTTTTGTTCTCTTTCTTTAAAAAATTCCATTGGGATTTTGATGGGAATTGCATTAAATCTGTATATTGCTTTGGGTGATATGGCCATTTTAATTATGTTGATTCTTCCAATCCATGAAAATAGAATATCTTTCTATTTCTTTGTGTGTTCTTCAATTTCTTTTAAAAATGTCTTGTAGTTTTCAGCATATAGGTCTTTCACATCCTTGGTTAAGTTTATTCCTAGGTATTTTATTATTTTTGTTGCAATTGCAAAAGGAATTATTTTTTTTATTTCTTTTTCGGGAAGTTCATTGTTAGTATATAGGAATGCAATGGATTTTTGTGTGTTGATTTTATAGTCAGCAACTTTACTGTATTTGTTTATTGTTTCTAATAGCTTTTGGTGTAGTCTTTAGGGTTTTCTATGTATAGCATCATGTCGTCTGCAAAAAGTGACAATTTAACTTCTTCATTCCCCATTTGGATGCCTTTTACAGTGGCACCTCAGTTTTCGAACATAATCCGTTCCGGAAGACCGTTTGAGTTCTGAAACGTTCGAAAACCGAGGCACAGTTTCCCCATAGAAAGTAATGCAAAATGGATTAATCCATTCCAGACCTTTAAAATCAACTCCTAAAACTGCAAATTTAGCATGAATTTTACTATCTAAATGATACTATAGATCCATAAAATTTACGGTGTTCGTAAACTGAAATGTTTGTCAATGGAGACGTTCAAAAACTGAGGTACCGCTGTATTTTTTTCTCTTGCCTGATTGCTCTGGCTAGGACTTCCAACACTATGTTGAAAAACAGAGGTGATATGAGACAGCCCTGTCTTGTTCCTGAACATAGAGCAAAGTGCTACAGTTTTTCACTGTTAATTATGACATTAGCTGAGGTTTGGTCACATATGGCCTCTATACCTATTTTATTAAGTGTTTTAATTATAAATGGATGTTGTGTCTTGTCAAATGTTTTTTCTGCATTTATTGATATAATCATGTGATTTTTGTCCTTTATTGTTTATGTGGTGTATCATATTGCGTATGTTGAACAATTCTTGTGCCCCTAGGATGAACCCCACTTGGTCATGATGTATAATCTTTTTAATGCATTGTTACATTCAATTTGCTAGAATTTCGTTTAGGATTTTTGCATCTGTATTCATCAGAAATATTGGTCTGTAATTTTCTTTTTTTGTGTTATCCTTACCAGGTTTTGGCATCAGGGTAATGTTGGCCTCGTAAAATGAGTTAGGAAGTATTTTCTCTTCTTCAATTTTTTGGAACAGTTTGAGCAGGATTGGTATTAGATCCTCTTTGAATGTTTGGTAGGATTCACTAGTGAAGCCATCTGGTCCCGAACTTTTGCTTTTGGGAAGGTTTAAGATCACTGATTTAATTTCCTTACTGTTTATCAATCTATTTAGATTTTCTTATTCTTTGTGATTCAGCCGAGGAAGGCTATATGTTTCTAAGAACATGTCCATTTCTTCTAGGTTATTGAATTTTGTGGCTTATAGTCCTTCATAGTATTCTTGGATGATCCTTTGTATTTCTGTGGCATCCATGGTAACTTCCCCACTTCATTTCTGATTTTGTTTGTCTTTTCTCTTTTTATCTTAGTGAGTCTAGCCAAGGGTTTGTTAATTTTATTAATCTTTTCAAAGAACCAGCTCTTTGTTGCATTAATTTTTTCCTACAGTCTTTTTGTTCTCTATTTCATTTAGTTCTGCTCTGATTTTTATTATTTTCTTCCTTCTGCTGACTTTGGGTTTCATTTGTTCTTCCTTTTCCAGTTCTTTAAGGTGTAATGTGAGGTTATTTATCTAGGATTTTTCGTCTTTCTTGAGATAGGCCTGTAGTGATATAAATTTCCCTCTAAAAACTGCTTTCACTGCATCCCAAAAATTTTGGTAGGATGTGTTTTCAATTCTCATTTGTTTCTATGCATATTTTGATCTCTCCTCTTATTTCTTCTTTGACCCAGTTATTCTTTAAAAGTATGATGTTTAATCTCCACATATTTGTGTTTTTCCCTGCTTTCTTTTTGTAGTTGATATCTAATTTCAAGGCCTTGCAATCAGAGAATATGCTTGGTATGATTTCAATATCCTTAAACTTGCTGAGGCTAATTTTATGTCCCAATATATGGTCTATCCTTGAGAATGTTCCGTGTACACTAGAAAAAAATGTACATTCTGATGTTCTAGGATGAAGTGCTCTATAAATGTCAATTATGTCCATTTCATCTAATGTGTCATTTAGAGCTGATATTTATTTAGTTTCTATTTGGATGACCTATCTATAGCTGTCAATTATATAGTATGTCCCCTATGATAATTGCATTTTGGTCAATTTCTCCCTTTAGTTCTGTTACTAGTTGCTTTGTATATTTCGGTGCTCTCTGATTAGGGGCGTAAATATTGATGACTGTTATGTCTTCTTGTTGTATAGTCCCCTTTATCATTATGAAATGTCCATCTTTGTCTCTTGTTACCTTTTTTATCCTGAAGTCTGTTTCATCTGATATAAGTATGTTATGCCAGCTTTTCTCTGAATACCATTTGCTTAGAGTGTAAATTTCCATCCTCTCACATTGAGTCTATATATTTGTCCTTGTAGCTGAGATGTGTCTCTTGGAGGCAGCATACTGTTGGATTTAGTTTTTTTATTTAATCTGCTACTCTGTGCTTTTTATTGGTGAGTTCAGTCCATTTACATTTAGGGTGATTATTGAGGATTTTCTATCATTGTACCTTTTGTTTTCTGGTAGGACAGTGTCCCCATTGTTTCTTTGCCTTTTTGTTGATGTCTGTTATTTTGGTGTGGTGGTATTCTATGATTTTTCCCTCTGTTTATTCTTTTTTTATGTTATATATTTCATTCTGGATTTTTATTAGTGGTTACAATTAAGTTTATGTAAAACAAAGTTTCATACTTAGAGTATTCTATTTTCTTCAACAGGCTCCGTTCTCCCTTCCCCTTTCCTGGTTCAGACCTTTACTCTCTCCCCTTTTATGTTTTTGTTGTCACAAATTGTCCCTATTTATGTTGTGAGCTGATTTCTACATTGCAGTAGCAAGTTGTCTTTTTGCTTTTTTTTTAAGTGTTTTTTTTCTTCTTTGCCCTGTATGTTGTGTTTAAGTGTATAGTGTCCTATTTGGTGTCAGGGTTGCCATTTCCTGCATCTGTCTGTCTGTTCATAATACTACTCATGGTTTTGTATTCTTTTGCTTTTTTGTTTTAGGTCAAATAGCCTCCTTCAGTATTTCTTGTAGTGCAAGTCGTATGTTAGAAAATTCCCTCAGCTTCTTTATTCCTCCTTCATATCTAAAGGATATATTTGCTGGATATATTATTCTTGGCTCATAATTTCTCATTTTTAATAGTTTGAATATTTGATTCCACTTTCTCCTGGCTTGTAGAGTGTCTGCTGAAATATCTGATGATAACCGAATGGGCTTTCCTTTGTAAGTTACTGTCTTCTTTTCCCTGACTGCCTTGAGGAGTCTTTCTTTGTTGTTAATTGTTGACACCTTCAATACAATATGTTTTGAAGAAGGCCTGTTGGGGTTGAAGTAATTAGGAGTTCCATTTGCTTCTTGGATTCAAGGATCCAGTTTTTTTCACCGTTTGGGAAAGTCCCGTCAACTATTTGTTTGAATATACTCTCTGTTACCTTCTCCCTTTTTTCTCCTTCTGGTATATCCATTATTCTTATGTTACTCTTTCTGATGGTGTCAGAAAGTTCTTGTAGAGTTCTTTCATTTCTTTTAACTCTCAAGTCTTTCTTTTCTTCCATCTGTGTCATTTCCAGATTTCTATCTTCAATGTCACTGATTCTTTCCTCCATCTGGTCATTTCTGTTACCTAAGCTGGGCCATTTCATTCTTCATTTCTTTTACTGAGTTCTTAATCTCCAGAAATTCTCTTTGGTTCTTTTTTAAAATTTCACTCTTTTTGGTAAAATGTTCATTTTGTTCTTTGATTGTGTTTTTGAGTTCATTAAACTGCCTGTCTGTGTTTTCTTGCATCTCATTGAGTTCTTCAGAACTGAAATCTTGAATTCTCTGTCATAAGTTATATATTTCCATGTCTTTAAGTTCATTTTCTGGAAACTTCTCATTTTCTTTCTGAGCTGCCTTGTTACTTTGGTTATTCATGGCAATTAATGATTTATTATTTCTCTTCCTAGGCATCTACAGGAATGAGTTCTTCAATGGGTTGATAGGGAAAGGTCTTTCTTTTTCTTTCCAGTAGGTGTTGGTGGAATGTTTTATTTTCTCTCCTGCTGCAGCCTTTTATTGTCTCTCATATTGTAGCACTATATTTTCTCTTGCACTGTTCTGGCTTCTCACATGATGGGGGGCAGGGGTGTTCCCTAGAAGATGGGCTTTTCCTCTGTGAGAAGGTCACCTGGGTCTCAGGGCACCGCCTCCATGAGGAGGATGTGGAGAGCTTCTGAAGTCCCAAAGCTCTTCCTGCAACCAGATTCAGAGCCTGTGTGTTTCTGCAGCTCTGTTTACCCCTGCAGAGATCCACCCAGATAAGTGGGAGTGGGAACAGGGTGGGTTGTGAGCGGTAGGTCTGAGCAATGGCAGCGAGTACCAGCACAGTTATCTTGCCCCTACAGTTTCTGCCTTTCACTAGAATTAGTTGCACTGTGAGTCTGTGGCTATGGAGCTGCAGTTCTCAGAGCTGTAAATATTCTGTTCTTTTTATCTGACACTGCTACCATTCTGCTTCTGTCACTGGGAGGGTGGGTTGGGGCGAACTCTGAGAGGGTGGGAAGGAGTCAGCTAGGCTCCGTGCCTCTGCCTATGTCTTCCCTCCTCTGCTTGGCAGTGAGGGCCTAAACCACCGCTCTCACCCTTCTTCCCTCAGTCTTTCCTCTGATGTCTCTGCCATGAGCATTGGGTTCAGCCGTGGTATATGCTGATTCCTCAGGCGGGAATATGGGTCATAAGGAGAGTACCAGCAATCTAAATATTCCCTCTCCTGTGACTGCGGTAGCTCTGGAATACAAGGAGCTGGTAGCTCCTGTCTGCGTCCTGGGGACCGCAATCCACATCTCTGTACTTCCCCCTTCCCTTCTCACCCACTTGCCCAATTTGCCCACCTTTAGATGATTTCAATTGTGTGACTCTCAGGCTTGCCTGTGTGCTGTGCAGGGAGTCCTTTGTGGAATTATAGCTGTTCAATTTGTTGTAAATTCCAGGGGAGATTTTGAGAGGCTCTCCTCACGTCACCATTTCTGTGACACAATCTACATGCAATTTTTAAATTGTAAAATATAAAGATCTGTAATCTCTCCTCTGAAGAACATAGAGAATATTTGCCATTGATTGATATCAGGCAAGGCAGTATAAGGCTTATTTCTAGGCCTCATGCATTTAATATTCATCTACTCCCCTTAAGTAGGCTTTCTCAGAAATAGGAGGAGGGTGAAGATGGTTTTCATCTAAATGGTGGCTTTGGGCAGCTGTATAGCAGTCTTGTAAATGTGTGCAAATGGGGAACTCAGCCCTGAGAGGAAGTGGGCCTCTGGCACAACTGGGTGGGGCAGACACTCCTGCAAACTCCCAGTCATCCACAGCTGGTGCTTCTCAAGCTCCATGACAATTTGCTTGCCCTTCTCTCAACTGAGATCAGAAGTTATCATGTTGGTGGCACTTCCAACACTGAAGGAGCGACTGGGTGAGAATGGAGCTAATAGTATTAGTTAAAACACTATATAGGCCTTCAGAAGTTCACCATTTACATTACACTTGGGAGCCAGGAGATGTTAGAATACAGGCATAATGCTTCACAAAGAAGTTTTCCCATCATGAAACTGGAAGGGTCCCACTGGGAGAGGTGACTGGACTCTAGAAGTCTAGAATGTCCACACTATTAAAATGTGTAATATGTACTCAGGATTACCTTGCAAGTTTCAACATGCACAAAGTTAATTCTATATTGTTTTTCAAAATACTTTGCCATGATGCCTAAGAATCTGGCTTAAATTTTAAAAATGCATTCTTTTTATTTAAAATTTAAACCAAAACAAACACAAACCAACATGATTTTGTCTCTGGCCTGGTGTAAAATGGGTGCTGTATAGCTATTTTGTTGAATGAATGGATGGGTGCATGCTTTCACTACCCAGTCTTGACACAGCTTATGGAATAAG
This sequence comes from Rhinolophus sinicus, assembly GCF_057876585.1. Taxonomy (NCBI): domain Eukaryota; kingdom Metazoa; phylum Chordata; class Mammalia; order Chiroptera; family Rhinolophidae; genus Rhinolophus; species Rhinolophus sinicus. The sequence continues at coordinate 90,105,550 of NC_142503.1, forward strand.
TATTAGGAATCAAAGATATATGATGCTAAAGGTAGTTTTTATATGTTTGTAAGTCATTATTGTTTTTAACATATCTTGTCTACTTTGCTTCTGTTGTTGACAATGCTTCATTAATCGATTCTCATGTGCTGTTTAACCTTTGCAGATCCCTCTGGAATTAAATACTCTAGCACTTACTCAACCACAAAAACCAATTGTTCTAAAGGTTGAGTTGAGAGATGGGACCATAAGTGGAGCCTGACTTTCCCTAAGGATTTCCGCTTTGTTCTTCAAGGGAGCTGTATCCCATGACACCCAAGACCTCAATTTACTTTGTGAATAAAACCCAGAAATGAAGATGAACTCTACCTACTGCACTTGATGGATAACCAGGGGGTCTGTACATTCACTTAGCTTTCTCAGTAGCTACAAAGTGTATTCTACACTGTGTAATATAAAAGATGTGACTAAATAAGTGCCAGATATGTAGACCCAACTTATTTGGGGTTCTCATAGTACTATTTCCATCCACGCCCATTTAGTACCATCTACTCTTCCTGAGCACTGATTAAGAATACAAATTTCTCAACAATTTTACCACAAACTTTAATGAAAACAAAAATTGTGGTAACTGTAGTAGTGACATTTAAGTCACATGTTTAATTTTGAATATTCTGTATTGCATATCAAGCAAGTCAAGAAACTTCTCTTTACAATAGTATTATCTGCTGCATTCGTGTACAGTAATGGGAATCTATAGAATCAAATCAGTGAGAGCCAGTGACTAAATGTTTTTGACCCTCACAATCAAGGGTTGGGTGCTACCTTTTTCAGAACTCCAGTTTGATATATTAGTATAGGTAAGAGTTAATCCCCTGTGACTTGGCCCATTGTTTAGAAAGTATATTCATAATTTAATTCTATCTTTTTTGGAACACATATTTTTTGTGACACCCAGCTGATGCACTTATGTTATTAGTTTTTATTTATGTTTTATCTCATCTCCATTGATGTTCCTGGAAGGCAGGAAACAATTTTTTTATGCCTCTTTGTATGTCATGCTCAACTCTCAGCTATCTTAACACAATCAACATGGAATAAAAGATGTTTGACTGGTTTGTTGATTGAGCCTGTAGAAAATCTACAAGCATTCATCAGTTTCATTGGCTTCAGAAGCTGCATAGAGTTCTTCATTTTTCTCTTTTGCCCATCCCATCTTCTTTATTTCCCTTTCCTTGCCTTCTTTTCCTTTCCTTTCCCTTCCCTTCCTTTCTTTTCTCTTCCCTTCTCTTCCGTTCCATTCCCTTCCCTTCCTTAGCCTTCCCTTCCTGGATAATTCTGTCCTAAAGGCAATAGGTGGAGCACAACATTGGGGGCAGACACACATTGTGGGGTGGGGGCAGAGAAGGGAGTCACAGTGGCTCCAAATCAGAGACTGAGTAACACGGGAGTGTGTCCACATGGAAGCACAGCATGGTATGAGTGTGGGAACCCAAACAAGGTGAGAAGGATGTCCTTGCAGAGGGTGGCCTGGTGAGAGCAGCCAGAGCCTAAATACTCTTGGAGAATCTGAGTAAGGAGGGCATGGAAATGGATGGAGCAGGTATTGGCTTTCTAAAGGTGGCTTGATCAAATAAGTAAATATATGAAAGATAATGGAAGCCTGGTTTCTCACTGTTGGAGAAGGGAGTCACTGATTCAGAAAGAGAGAAAACCAGAATAAACCCTGTGGACTCAGAGACTGGAACTGAATGTATCAGTGTAAATTCATGCTTTACTATAGAGATAGATGATAGATAGATAGATAGATAGATAGATAGATAGATAGATAGATAGATAGATAGATAATGTTACCGGAGATGCCAAAAATATGTATACACTTGACTTGTATTTATCTTTTGTTATTGATATATATTGAGTATTACAATTTTAATACAGTTTTTTTTTTTCCTTTCTGAAAATGTGTATACATTTTTTTGGCACCCTCTGTATATGTATACACACACACACACACACACAAATGCTCTATTTCTCTCCACTGATAGGGCTTAGAAACAGTGACACTCTATAGTAAGGAGCACACCTCATGCCAAGATCTTGGCTTATAAATATCATTTTCTACTGAATGGAACCCAGGATCCTTAGAGAAATAGCTGACTTGAGGGCCAGGGCTGAAAAAGTGCAAGATGAGGCTGAAACATCTTATGCTAAAAAGGAAGAAAATGCTAAATACTGCAGGGAACATAGCAAAAGGACACAGAAGCCAGACTAAGGGACCTCCACTGACAAAACGAGGGACAATTTCAGCATCATAATAATGATAAGAAATTATACCACATTGAATAAAATAGGAAAAGATGAGTATATACAGACATAAAAAAAGGATGAATTGCAACTGGGTGAGGATACTTACACAGTTTCAAAGTACTGCTGCTCAAAATACTTATTAATTACAGGGGCGGCTAGATGGCTCAGTTGCTTAGAGTGCATGCTCTTAACAAGGTTGCCGGTTCGACTCTCACATGGGATGGTGAGCTACGCCCCTTCCCACCCTCCTTCATCGCCCCCCAACTAGATTTAAAAAAAAAAAAAAAACACAAAAAAAACAGCGACTAGACTTGGAACTGAGCTGCACCCTCCACAAACAAGATCAATGAAAGACAACTTGACTTGGAGCTGATGGGTCCTAGGAAAAACACAGTGTTCCCCAGTAAAAGTCCTGGAAATACACACTGTTCTCCTTCCCCAATAAAATAAAAAAACAAATAAAAATAAAAAATACTTATCAATTACAAAGGAAAAGGGTAGCTTCACAGTGGAGAACACTGGCACACTCACCCTAAATCAAGTGATCAGAGTGAGCATCATCAAGAATGAGATGAATTAATCATGCATCACCTGATAGGATGCAGTGAGAAAAACTCAGCACCACCTCTGTGATAGGTTGATAGATTTCATACAGTTCCCTCCTAGCTCATGGATATAAATATGTTTTAATCATAATCCGTGTTTTCTCACTGGGCTGTAGACACACTACTGCCTCTTCTGTGGCTAAAGTCCTGTTAGAAAAGATTATCCCTACCTGGGGAACTCCTCTCAAACTCCAAAGTGATTGAGGAACCCATTTTACTGGTCAGGTGCTTCAACACATCTGTGCTGTTTGGCCAGTCTTACAGCATTTTCATTGTGCTTACGACCCTAAGTCCTCAGGTTTAGTCAAATGCACTAATGGCATTAAGATTCAAATGGCAAGATTCCTGGTCAAAATGGTGGAGTAGGTAAATGCTGTGCTCACCTCCTCTCAGGACCACATCAGTTACAACTAAATTACAGAATAACCATCATTGAGAATCACCTGAAGTCTAGCTGAACCAAAGCTCTGCAATTACAGGTATACCAATGAAGCCACCTTGAGACTGGTAGGAGGGGCAGAGATGTGGAATGGGTTGGTCCCACACACACGTGACCATTAAAAATTGAGTGGGATATCTCAGCTGTGGAGGTTCCCCCCTGTAGGAGCAAGGGGGTCCCAGTCCCACACCAGGCTCATAAAATTTCTCAAAGCTTCACAAAACCCAAACAAGCAGCATCTGGCTTTGGCATGTCCCGTACATCTAGCTGAGCAGCTCTGTGCCAGGCACTAGTGACAGCTGGCCTCGGTTCCAGATTGGCCTCTTGAGGCACTTCCAAGTCTAGTGCAGGTGGCAGCCATCTGCAGATTGCTTTGTGGCTCAGATTGCAGGTGGCCCCAGGCAGGGCACAGGCTGTGGCTAAACTTGGACTCAAGTGGGTCCTCTCCCAAGAGGCCCCAGGGCTGGCATACCTAGTGGCCAGCTTCAGACCAAGCCAGAACATTACCCGGCTGTCTCCAAGGATGACGCACCCAAAGGGCAGGCTCTGCAGGCACCAGAGCTGTGCTAAACTGAACCCTGTTCTGTAGGGTCAGCTCTTGCACCACAGCTCCTTCACTGTAGTCATGGCCAGTCCTCACAAACAATCAGCCTGAAAGTCAATCCCTCTCATTGTCATGCCAACAGCAATCAAGACACACACAACCCACACAAGGGACACACCCGGAACAGGGAGACTGTATTACTGGGTCCCACAGGACATCTGCTACATAAGTTCACTCTCCTAAGATCAGGAGGCATGGCAGCCCTATCTAACACATAGAAATGAACACAGGAAGGCAGCCAAAATGGGGAGACAAAGAAACATGTCCCAAATGAAAGCACAGAACAAAGCTCCAGAAAAATGAACTAAACAAAATGGAGACAAGCAATCTACCAAACGCAGAGTTCCAAACACTGGTTAAAAGAGTGCTCAATGATCTCAGGGAGAACTTCAACAAAGAGATAAGAAACATAAAAATGGAGATGGAAAACATAAAAAAGAAATACAAATATAGACTACAATAACTGAAATGAATAATACATTTGAAGGAATCAACAGTAGATTATGTGAAGCAGAGGATCAAATCAGTGATTTAGAAGATAAGGTAGTAGAAAACACCCAAACAGAACAGAAAAAAGAAAAAGTATCCAAAAATAATAATAATAAGGATAGTTTAAGGGGCCACTGGGACAACATCAAGCATGCCAACATTCACATTATAGGGTACCAGAAAAAGAAGAGAGAGAGTAAGTAACATAAAACCTATTTGAAGGAACATTGACTGAAAACTTCCCTAACCTGGCAAAGGAAATAGAGATACAAGTCCAGGAAGCACAGAGTCCCAAACAAGATGAACTCAAACGGGCCCAGATCAAGACACATCATAATTAAAATGCTAAAAGTTGAAGACAAAGAATCTTAAAAGCAGCAAGAGAAAAGCAGTTAGTTACTTACAAGGGAGCTCTCATAAGATTGTCAGCTGATTTTTCAACAGAAACTTTGCAGGCCAGAAAGGATTGGCAGGAAATAGTTCAAGTGATGAAAAGCAAGGACGTACAACCAAGACTACTCTACCCAGCAAAGCTATCATTTAGAATCAAATGACAGATAAAGAGCTTCCCAGACAAGAAAAAGCTAAAAGAATTCAAACCAGTATTACAAGGAATCTTAGAGGGACTTCTTTAAGATAAATAAATAAATAAACAAACAAACAAAATGGCAAAAACTACGTAACAACAATTATTTTCAAGATAAATGGATTAAACCCTCCAATCAACAACAGATAGATGGCTGAAAGAGTAAGAAAACAAGATCCTTCCTTACATATGCTGCTTAAAAGAGACTCACTTCAGATAGAAAGGCACACACAGGCTGAAAGTGAAGGTATCGGAAAAAGCTGTTTCATGAAAATGGAAACAAAAAAGAGCTGAGGTAGCAATAGTTATGCCAGACACAATAGACTTTAAAACAAAGGCTATAACAAGAGACAAAGAAGGACCCAGTAATCCCACTTCTGGGTATGTATCCAAAGAAACTCAAAATGCTACTTCGAGGGGACATGAGCATCCATGTTTATTGCAGCATGGTCTACAATGGCCAAGATGTAGCAACAGCCTGGGTATCCATCGATGGAAGAATGGATAAAGAGGAGGTGGTACATATATTCAATGGAATATTGCTCGACCATGGATGGGAATGGGTTCTTGCCATCTGCAGTGGCATGGATGGACCTGTAGGATATTGTGCTGAGCGGGGTATGTCAGACAGAAAGAGACAAATGCAATGTGATTTTTCTTATATGTGGAACCTAAAGAACAAAATAAACAAACAAAAAATATCTTATTAACCCAAAAGAAGGCAAGAAAAGAATAATAGAGGAAAACACAAAAAGGGTTAATTTTTTTTCCTGTGTCTCCTTCCTTTATTTTTCAGTTACAGTTAACATTCAATATATTTTTTTATTAGTTTCAGTTGTACAACATAGTGGTTAGACATTTATATAATTTACAGAGTGATGCCCCTGATAAACATAGTACTCACCTGGCATCATACATAGTTGCCAGAATATTACTTATTATATTCCCTATGATGTATTTTACATCCCGTGACTATTTTGTAACTGCCAATTTGTACTTCTTAACCCATTCACCTTTTCACCCAATCCCCCATCCCCTGCCTATCTGGCAACCATGGGTTTGTTTTCTGTATCCATGAGTCTGTTGCTGGGTCATAATGTAGTTCTATTTTTAATTTTTTGAGGAACCTCCCTACTGTTTTCCATTGTGGCTGCACCAATTTGCAATCCCACCAACAATGCACAAGGGTTCCATTTTCTCCAGATCCTCACCAACACTTGTTTGTTGAATTATTGATGATATAATAGCCATTCTGACAAGTGTGAGGTGATATCTCATTGTGGTTTTAATCATGTCTATTGACCATCTATATGTCCTCTTTGGAGAAATGTCTGTTTAGATCCTCTGCTCATTTTTTAATTGGATTGTTTTGGGTATTAAGTTGTGTGAGTTATTTATAAATATTGGATATCAACTCCTTATCAGATGTATCATTGGCAACTATCTTCTTCCAATTTGTAGGTTGTATTTTCATGTTGTGAATGGTTTCCTTTGCTATGCAAAATCTTTTTAGTTTGATGTTGTCCCATTCATTTATTTTTTATTTTGTGTCCCTTCCCCAGTGAGATATATCTGAAAACAATATTAGTAAGAGCAATGTCAGAAAATTTACTACCTATATTTTCTTCTAGGAGTTTGAAGGCTTGTGGTCTTACATTTGTCATTAATCCATTTTGACTTTATTCTTGTACATGATGTAAGACAGTAGTCTAGTTTTTTGTTATTTTTTTTTTTTGCATTATCTGTCCAGTTTTCCCAACACCATTTATTGAAGTCTGTCTTTACCCCCTTGTATATTCTTGCCTCCTTTGTCATAGAGTAATTAACCATATAGGCATGGGTTTATTTATGTGCTTTATTCTATTTCATTTATCTATGTGTCTATTTTTACACCAGTATCATGCCATTTTGATTACTGTAACCTTGAGTATAGTTTGATATCAGGAAGCATGATACTTCCAACTTTGCTCTTTCTCAAGATTGCTGAGGCTATTTGGGGTCTTTTGTGTTCCCACATAAATTTTAAGATTACCTATTCTAGTCCTGTGAAAAATGCCATTGGTATTTTACACTTGATCTTAGCCAAAAGGCCGAGAAGCGATGCATTGGTATTTTGATAGGTATTACATTGAATCTATACATTGCTTTGGATAGTATGTGCATTTTAATGATGTTAATTCTTTCTATCCATGAACATGGTATATGTTTGCATTTATTTGTATCTTTAATTTCTCTCTTCAATGTCATAATTTTTTGAGTACAGGTCTTTTGTCTGCTTATATATTTGTCTAGTTACATTTATTTCTAGGTTTTTTTTTATGCAATTGTAAATGGAATTGTTTTCTTAATTTCTTTGACAGTTCATTATTGGTGTATAAAAATGCAACCGATTTCTAAGTACTAATTTTGTATCCTACTTTACTGAATTAATTTATCAGTTCTAATAGTTTTTTGGTGGAATCTTTAGGGTTCTGTATCATGTCATCTGCAAATAATGACTTTTACTTCTTCCTTTCCAATTTGGACATTTTATTTCTTTTTCTTTTCTAATTGCTGTGGCTAGGATTTCAAATACTGTTGAATGAAAGTGGTGAAAGTAGACATTACCTTCTTCCTGATTTTTTTTATTGTTTATTAAGACATTGAAATTTATAAATTTACACCAATTACAATTTTAAGTTTTGTGACTCACAGAACGTGGCCCCAAAAACTGTGTTTTTTTATATTATAACATGTGTACTTATATTTCTGACATTCTATTTTAATATTTAAATAATTACATTTTAATATTCTCTCAATTCAGAATGTTTTACTTTTATTAAATTTATTGTGGTGACATTGGTTAGTAAATTACACAGGTTTCAAGTGTACAATTCTATAACACATCATCTATATATTGTGTTGTGTGTTCAGCACCCAGTCAGTCCTTCCGTCACCATATATTTGATCCTCTTAACCCTCCTCCACTACATCTGCCCTCACCCCCATACCCTCTGGTAATCACTAAACTGTTGTCTGTGTCTGTGAGTTTTTGTTTGTCTTGTTCATTTGTTTTTGTTTTATGTCCCACATATGAGTGAAGTCATATGGTTCTCGATTTTTTCTCTTATTTCACTTAGCATGATAATCTCAAGATCCATCCATATTGTAGCAATTGTTTCTGATCTTTAAAAAAAAATGATTTTAGCTTTTCCTTGTTGAGAATGATGTTAGCTGTGGTTGTCATATATGATCTTTATTATATTGATGTATGTTCCCTCTATTCCCACTTTGTTGAGAGTTTTTACCATAAATGGACACTGGATTTTGTCAGATGCTTTTTCTGCATTTATTGATAAGATCATGTAATTTTGTTTATGTGGTGTATCGTGTTAATTGATTTGTGGATATTGAACCAAACTTGCATCCCAGGAATAAATCCCACTTGATCATGGTGAATGATCTTTATAATTTACTGCTGTATTCAGTTTGCTGATACTTTATTGAGGATTTTTGTACTCTATGTTCATTCGGGATATTGGCCTATAAATTTCTTACTTTTTGTAATGTGTTTGGTTTTGGAATCAGGGTAATGCTGACCTCATATGACAAGCTGAGGAGCATTCCCGCCTCTGGAATTTTTTGGAATAGTTTGAGAAGGATAGATGTTAATTATTTGAATATTTGCTAAAAATTACCTGTAAATCTATCTGGTCCAGGACTTTTGTTTGTTGGTTTTTTTTATTATTATTACTGATTCAATTTCATTAGTTGTTATCAGTCTGTTCAGACTTTGTTTCTTCTTGATTGAATCTTGGAAGATTGTATGTTTCTAGGAATTTATCCATTTCTTCCGGGTTGTCCAATTTGTTGGCATATAATTATTCATAGTATTTTCTTATAACACTGTATTTCTGTAGTTTCAGTTGTCACTTCTCCCCATCCATTTCTAATGTTATTTGGGTCCTTTTATTCTTGATGAGTCTGATTAAATGTCTATCAATTTCATTTATCTTTTCAAAGAACCAGGTCTTGGTTTCATTGATCTTTTCTATTGTTTTTTAACATTCTATTTATTTCCACTTTGATCTTTATTATTTCCTTCCTTCCACTCATTTTAGGCTTTGTTTGTTGTTCTTTTCCTCATTCTTTTAAGTGTAAGGTTAAATTGTTTGAGATTTTCCTTGTTTCTTGAGGTAGGCAGAAAGGGCAAATTTAATTATGTTGATAAATTTAAACTTAACTATGTCAATAATATTATATATAAATGAACTAAATATTTCAATTAAAAGCCAGAGATTGACAATGGGTGAAGAGGCAAGACCTGAAAGTATGTCATGCTAAATGAGTTACCCAAAATGGGATGATCCGTCAACAGGCATTCTGTAGGTCTGCACCATGACACCAATAATGGTAAAACTGTGAGGAAGAGCAAATAAGCTGTACTTTCAAGTATTCAGAGGACCCTGATCCTTTTGACTCTGGAATCTTTTCCACTTCAGAATCACCTGTCTCCTGCATTCTTTCTTTTAGCCATGAAAGGAGCCCAGGTCACCAAGAATTGAAGGCTGGACTCTCAGCATCCAGACTGCAGAGAAGCTGTGATTTTTCTCAATCTTTCCTGAGTCCTTCTTGGTTGCCTAAATGTAGTCTGTAACTATAGCCTTTAAGTCATCAGCATGGGTGTTCTATGACAAATACCTTTCCAAAATCTCTTATAAGTCTTCAGTTACCTGGGTTTCTTCACTGTGTTTGTCTGTTTGTTTGACACTCCCTTACACTTTCAACATACCAGAAGATGTTTAAAGCAACTAAGTATTTAAAGTATTTATAGCAACAAAACAAATATTTATAGTAACAATGTAATGCATGTTTACTACATATGTAAAAGTGAAATGTGTGACAACAATGGAACAAAGACTGGGAATCGAGGTCATACTGTTATATCTTTCACTACACACGAAGTGACATATTATTTGAAGGCAGAAGATTTTTCAAAATGTACATTGTAAACCCTATAGCAATGACTAAAAAAGTTTTTAAAAGAAGTACAAATATTAAGTAAATAGAGGAGATAAAATGATTTTTAAATGCTCAATAAATCTAGAGAAAGCAGAAAAATGAAAAAAAAGAAACAGATGAAATGAAACTAATAGAAAACAGCAAGCAAGACAGTAAATTTTAATCCAACTACACAAACAATAATTTTAAAAGTGAATAGTTTAAGGATAACAGTTAAGAATTGACAGACTGGGGGCAGCTGGTTAGCTCAGTTGGTTAGAGCATGGTGCTCTTAACAAGGTTGCCGGTTCAATCCCCACATGGGCCACTGAGCTGTGCCCTCCACAACTAGATTGAAACAACTACTTGACTTGGAGCTGATGGGTCCTGGAAAAACACACTTAAATAAATAAGTTTAAAATAAATTGACAGACTGGATTAAAAAAAAATTAAAAACCCAACTATATTAGCTTGTATTAGTCAGGGTTCTCCAGAGAAACAGAACCAATAGGATGGATGGATCACTGGCCATTGGATCACATGATCATGGGGGCCAAGAAGTTCCACAATCTTTTGTCTGCAAGCTAGAAAACAAGGAAAAATGGTGGTGTAATTAAGTCCGAATCCAAAGACCTGAGAACCACGGGGGCTAATAGAGTAAGTTACACCTGGGGTCCAAAGGCCCAAGAATCAGGGGACCAATGGTATAAGTGTCAGTTCAAGTTTGAAGTTCTGAGAACCAGAAGCACTGATGTTCAATGGCAGATTGATGACCCAGCTCAAGCAGAGAACAAATTTGCCCTTTCTCTCCCTTTTTGTTCTATTCAGGCTCTCAACTGATTGGACGATGTCTACATACATTAGTGAGAGCAATCTTTACTCAGTCTATTGACTCAAATGTTAATCTCTTCTGAAAACACCCTCAGAGTCACACCCAGATATGTTTTTCCAGCGATCTGGGCATCCCCTTAGTCCACTCAAGTTAACACAAAAAATTAACCATTATAGAGGTCTACAACAAACCTATTTTAATATTATGATGAAGACTTCCAGTTTCAGCTCCACATGTAAAGAATAGGGAAGTTATAACTCATATCTTTAAAAGGGAAAAAAATGAGAAAACTGAAAATCAATGGCTTTTCTTGGACCCATCAGAACTGAGGTTGCATGGCAACTTGCCACCCCCAAATCTGGACAAACAGGTAAATCCACAGATTTGAAGCTGAGACCTGCTTATCTGAAGCAAAATCCACTGGAGTCATAAACTGGTAGGAATACTTAAATGGTAGATTTGGTGAATTGCTGGATGTTGAGTGTGGGCTAACTTGAGAGAAACTTCTGGGAGCTGCAGTATTGGAGATGGTGGCACATATTCATGGGTTTTACCTCGAGGAACCCCACCAAATTCTCAGAGTGAAAAGTTGAAAAATACCCTCCTGGCTCTGGCAGGGGGAGGAGGAATAGATATCACCGGAAAATGTGCCCAGTGTTTTCCATAACAAAAGCCTAGTCTCCAGGGAAAAAAGATTTTGGCACAGCCTTATCCAAGGTCAGTGTAGGGAGCTTACAGCTCCAAAACATGTATCCACCAACTTTGGGGGCTGTGTGGAACAAGTCTAGGTTGAAATCTGAGATGGTCAAGATCACCTAGAGAAAATGTAGGATAATTATTGTCAACCTGTCTTCTGGGATTCTTAATTGTTGTTCCCACAGCTAAAGTTTTGGTGGTGAAATAAGTTTGAGAAATGCTACATAATAACCCCTCCTAATGAGTCACATATTAACATAATACTCAGAGAAATCCCTAAGTAAAATTGAGAACTATTACAGTTTATTCTCAACCCTGTTTATACATCAGAAGCATCAAAAAGTTTGATTTTTAATAAATATGACACCTGGGTCCCATCCCATATCTGAGGGGCCAATATCAAGACTCAGAAAACAAAACAAAAACAAGCAAACAAACAAAAAAATGGCAAAGAATTGTAAGACAGAGTAACAGGAAAAAAAAAAGATGAAAGTTCTGTGCAATAATTAGTAGTAAAAGGAACCAAAATGTATCACCCAAAATACGCCTCTGACATAAAATTATTTTGAGCTGGAGGCAATTAAGCAGCAGTAAACCCAGAAATGTACCCCCTTTTGTGCCTAAAGGCAGGATATCAATTCTCCTTTTACTGGAAACAGACTTAGCCCAGACACAGAACCAGAGGACTCTGCAAACAAACATTATGTCATTCGTTTCCTCACAGATACTTGCCTTCCCAGTCTACCACCCTTGGAAGCCTAAAACTGCTTTCCTTTGTCCTGTCATTTCTCACAAATTTATTGTTCTTTGTTGAAGGTACTCAGTAAGCCAGAATTCTAAACCACCACTTTGGTTTTTTTCATTTTATTTTTTTAAGTTTGTTTCTCCAGGACCCATCAGCTCCAAGTCAAGTAGTTGTGTCAATCTAGTTGTGGAGGGCACAGCTCACAGTACAGTGGCCTGTGTGGGGATCGAACCAGCAACCTTGCTGTTAAGAGCACCGTGCTCTAACCAACTGAGATAACCGGCCTCCCCTAAGCCGCCACTTTGAGTTATTCTTTATTTTAGGTTCTCCTGCGTGATGTGTTAATAAACTGTTTTTTTCATGTTCATCTTTTTTGTTAGAATCTCAGCTAAAAACCTAAGATGAGCAGAGGTAAAGTTTTAGCTCCTCTACAGTTGTATGAAGGGAAGCTTATGAAAGCCGGAGAAAAGAGGAAAAGGCTTAGGATCACTGCCACCAGAGATGTAAAATAAAGTCAAGTAATGAAAATATAAAGTTTGTTTACGAAGCAGCTCAAAGAGCCCCGTTGAAGTCAGAGAGCAAGACTCTAGCAGAACCAATCAACCTGGTTAAACAGCCCAGAAGGCAGAGTGAAGGAAAGATACTGATAAGTTTCCCAAGGAGCGGAAATTATAAGGCAGGTACTGGTGGAAGTCCTGATGGGACATAGTAATTTCCTTGGTTTGCCATGAAAAAGTACCACAAATTGGGTAGCTTAAAACAACAGAAATTGTCTCACAGTTCTGGAGGCCAGAAACCCTAAATTAAGGTGTTGGCAGGGCCATGTTCTCTGGGAAGCTTCTAGGGGAGTCTTCTTTGCCTTTCCCAGCTTCTTGCAGCCCCAGGCACTCCTTGGCTTGTGGCAGTATAACTCCAATCTCTCCTATAGCCATCTTCCCTCTGTCTTCATATTGCATTTCCATGTGTGTACAAATTTTTATCTAATTATAAAAATACCAATCACGTTGCATTAGACCCACCCTAATGACCTCATCTTAATTTCCAAATAAGGTCACATTCACAGGTAGGACTTCAACGTATCTTTTCGGAGGACATATTCAACTCCTAACAGCAAGTATCTTAGAGAGTTAAGAACTCAGCAGAAATCACTGAATAAGGGAGTTGCTCAGGCTAAATAGGAAGACAAGCCAGAAGGGGACAGGACATAGTAAGGGGAGGAGAGGTTAGGAAATGTGCTGGAAGTTTTGAAAGAAGCCTTGTTAAATCACTGCCGGAATATCTATTGAAAGTCTGGGAGGAAACACATTAAAATGTTAGTAATGGAGAGATCATTGATGACTTTAATTTTCTTTACACTTTATGTATGTTCCAAATTTTCTACAATAAGTACACAACTTTTATAATGAGGGAAACAATCATTATTTTACAAATAATAAGTTTTTTTACAAATAAGTTTTATTTTACAAATAAGTTACTATCCAGTAACTTTCACAATCCTGAGGGCATACAATCTAGAGCAGGAAGGTACAGTGAGAAAAACAAACATAGAAACATAGTAAGAAACAAAGATGATGCTGACCCACAATCTGCATTCAATAAATGCCTCCAAGTAAATGTAGAGTAGGAAAGAGTATAGGCTTTAATCTCAACCCATTTGCCAGCTGAGCAATACTGAGTGCGTTACTCTAAAGGTTTGTTTTCTCACTTGTAAAAATAGGATTTTAATTTCCATCTCACCGAGCTGTTACAAGAATAGCTTCATTTCCCACCAGTCACCGGTGGGATGACTAAAGATGCTAATGGGCCTAACCATATGAAAGCATTATGTGAAGAGGCTAGCAGTAGAAATACTTAAGTGTTTTTCAACATTTTCATTATGACATTAATAACCTTGTATACACAATATAGGAATTTGACAAACGGATAGCATAACGAACATGTGAAGGCTGAGACACGGTCAGGTGAAGAAGAGTAATAGAATGGGCAGAGTAAAGGAAGACTGCCTCAATTTTCTGATCCAGAAAAGTGAGGGCTATCAGTACTTACTGGGAAGAGGAATCACATGACTGAATAGAGACTCTATAAATTTGTCAAGTTTCAGAAAAAATGAGATAAGCCTAAACTATGGGTGTCCACGCTGTGTGCCTACCACACCGGTTAGGCTACTTCAGACTGTAAGTAACCAAAGTGCAACTAAAATTGCCTTATACAATAAGGGAGTAATAACCTCATAGAACAAGTTTAGAAGCTACAAAAACTTCCCCCACCCTTTGAAAATTTCCCATTCTATCTCACAGGCCAGAATTACCACACTTGGGACTGCTTCTCCTAAGCACATGGAGGGGGCATACCAAACAGTTCAAATAGAAAGAACCAGAAGAGAAGGAGAGAAGTGGGGCAAGCGGCTCTAGAAAAGCAACCAACAGGGTCTGCCGTATCTGTCTACATATTCACAAGAAATACGGGGAGCTGAACAAAACATGAGACTGGAACCTGAATGGATAATACTGCCATACTACAAAGGACTGATATGTATGAAGTGAAAGAAGAGGGCCAGGGATGGATGTCCCTGGGCTGGAATACAGGCAGGGATCCTTGGGCAAAGAATAGCCTCATTTCCCACCAGTCACTGGTGGGATGACTAAAGATGCTAATGGGCCTAACCAAAAAAACGGCCGGAGAGGTGAGACTAAAGAACACGAAAAAGTGTGTAGGTGCACTCCATCCACAGCATTGTAGAATGAGACGTCCCCAGCCCCGTGATCTAGGAAAACTCCCACCCGGTGAAGAGCTGGCTCTTGCTTGGTAGGAGTTACACAGGAGCCTGTTAGGGGCCAATAGCCGGCAGAACTCCAACAAATAGCCCAAATGCCCCCATGGGGGAACATTTCTGATTTATCAACAATCCCCATGACGTCCTCCTGACAAACCCCCACAGCAATCTCCAGGCCATCTCGGCTCTCAACTTCCCAGTAATGTTGCCCTGAAGTGAAAACGTTTTTCCCCAAAACACAGTGTAAGTGCTGAAATCTCTCCACAAAGTGCATGTTCTGCTGAGGATTCCTCCGTCCAGTAAAGTAGGTCCATGCTGCAGAAATTAATGGCCAAGACCTGCCCGATGCTCCATTTTTCACGTACCTCCCTTCCAGGGAGAAGACAAGTTCAGGATGAGCTGTATTTTCAGCTAGACTGACAGCCACTGCAGAGAAAATGAGAGCTGAGATAAATAATGCAACAGCTTACCACCAACCCTCCTCTAGAAATAGCCATCTTTTCCAGCTTCAGTTCCATCCTTTTCCTCTAACGAGATTCCACATTGCCCCTCCACTGATCCTCAGCAGAGCCTAGTGGGCCATAGGACAGCCAGTAGCAACCTGAAATCCTCACTTCCCTTCTGTTCTAAACAACAAAGAGCTAAAAACTGGGGAGCTCATTTCACGGCCCCAAGTCTTTACAATCAGCATAAAATTTGGAGAAACATTAATAAATTCTGACTCGTTGAATGAGAACTAGACCAAGGCTGTTGACTGGCTGGTTCTTTGTGCAGGTACACATAGATGTCATCATTAACAAGGTTTCTGTTCCCTGGTTCCAGTTGTTCACTGACATCTCCACAGGCCCCCAACAAATAACGCAAAATGGACCTCATTATCCTAAGTTCCCCTCCGCCTCTTTGGAGGACTAATCCCCCCACAAACACAGACATCATTGTCTTCTATGTCCTCTAAGGTGTAAGAGCATGACCTCCACCCAAACACTACACTTTGAAATCTCGAGGTTATTTGACTCTTCTCTCCCTCTGATCCTCAATCCTATCAATTCTACCTCTGAAATATCAGTCAGGTTCTTTTCCTCCTCTCCATTCACACTGCCTCGGTCTTCACTCAGACCTTCGGCATTTCTCATCTCACTTTAACTGTCTATACCATCTTCCCTAGCATCCCTGCCTCCAAATTCTCTTCCTTCCCAGATTCTCCATGTCTCTCGTTTGTCTTAAAAAGAAAAAAAAAAGAAAAAGAAAAATCAGGAATGAATGTTAGGTTTGGACAAATGTTTTTTCTGCATCTACTGAGGTGATCATAATTTTCCTTTTTTAATTTATGTGGTGAATTACATTTATTTTTCAAATGTTTAACCAATTCTGCTTTTCTGGAATAAATCCCATTTGGTTGTGATGTATTATCCTTTTAATATATTGTTAGATTCAATCTGCTAAAATTTTTTCTTTAGAATTATTCAATGTTCACACGGAGCATTACTCTATAGTTCTTTACTCTTGGAATGTCTGTCTCATTTTGTATCATGGTAATGTAGGCCTCCTAGAATGAATTGGGAAATATTCTCACCTCTTCAATTTTTGGTAAGAGTTCATGTAGAATCGATATTCATTTCTTATACATTTCGTGAATTCATCAGTTGTTGCCTTACAGCTGCCAAACCATTTGTTCCCCCACTTTCACAAGGGAGTGCCTCAGCAAACTGAGGCCCGATGGAGAGATATCAGAGAAGCTTCCTTGAGGGGATGTCTCAGCAAACTGAGACCCATGGAATTATATCAGTCCCTCCCCTTCAATGGATTCCTTGGAGATGGAATTATATCAGTCCCTCCCCTTCAATGGATTCCTTGGAGATGTGCTAACACACAGATCTTGAGATTAACAATCTTTTACCTCTTTAAAAGTTTACCTATAAAAACTATGAGTAGGCCTATTCGGGGCTCAGTCCCTTAGGCTGTTCCCCTTGGCTCCTCGGTTTGCATTCTATTCATGGCTACTATCTTTTCTTAACCCCGCGCTGCAGCCCTTTTCCCTCCCCACAACCCTGTTAGTGCTGGACACGACAATCAGTGAAGCCATTTTAACTACAAAGTTTTTAACTACAATCTTTAATAGAAACTAGGTATTCCGGTTATCTATTTATTCTTGAGTAAGCTTTGGTCATTTGTGTCTTTTTAGGCTTTGGTCCATTTCATCTGTTGTCGAATTTATCAGCATAAAGTTGCTTGTAATATGCCCTTATTATCCTATTATTATCTGTAGAATCTGTAGTGATGTCGCCTCACATTCTTGATATTAGTAATGTGTGTCTTCTGTTTTTTCCCAGGTCATTCTGGTTAAAGGTATATCATTAAAATCAATATTCTCAAAAAACAGCTTTTGGATCATTATTTTTTCTGCTGTTTTTCTGTATTGCAATGATTTCTTATTTATTTTGTTTACTCTGGGTTTTATTTGCTTCTTTTTCCAGTGTCTTAAGGTGGAAACTGGTCACTGACTTAAGAACTTTCTTCTTCTTTAATATAGGTTAGTGCTATAAATTTCTCTTTAATTATTGTTTTAGCTGCATCCCACAAATTCTGATGTTGTTTTCCTTTCCATTCATTTCAAAGTACTTTCTATTTCCCTCTTGATTTCTCCTTTCATTCGTAGGTTATTGTGGGTTATTTAGTTGCCTAACATTTGGGGATTTTTCAAGGATATTTTGTTACTAATATCTAACTTAAATGCATTATGGTCAGCAAACATACTTTGTGTAACTTGAATCCTTTGATGTAATGAGATTTGTTTTATGGTCTACCTTGGTCTATCTAGTAAAACATTCCATGTACACTTAAAAACAATGTGTATTCTGCTGTTTTGGGGTGTTCTATACATATCAGTGAGGTCAAGATGGTTGCTAGTGTTCTTTATGCCTACTATACCCTTGCTGATTTTCTGCCCACTTTTTCTAAAAATTATTGAAAAAAGTATTGAAAACTCCAGCTATAATTGTGGATTTACCTATTTGTCTTTACAGCTCTATTATTTTTTGCTTAATATATTTTGAAGCTGTTACCGTGTTTCCCAGAAAATAAGACCTAGCCGGACAATCAGCTCTAATGTGTCTTTTGGAGCAAAAATTAATGTAAGACTGGTCTTATGTTACATAAGACCCGGTTTTATATTATAGTAAAATGAGACTGAGTATTATATTAATTTTTGCTCCAAAAGACGCATTAGAGCTGATTGTCCAGCTAGGTCTTATTTTCAGGGAAACATGGTATTAGATATATAAATGTTTAGAACTGTTATGTCCTCCTGATGAATTGACCCCTTGTTATCATTAGGAAATGGTCTTCTTTATCTCTGGTAGTAGTCTTTGTTCTGAAATCTACTTTGATATTAATATAGCCACTTCAGATTTCTTTTGAGTAATGTTAGCATGATATATCTTTTTACACTGTTTTACTTTTAACATATATGGGTCTTTATTAATATTTAATATTTCTTGTAGCACGCAGTTGTCTTTTTTATTCAATCCAATCTCCATCTTTTGATTAGTATATTCAGATCATTTATATTTAATAATTATTTATATGATTAAGTTTGTGTATCATCTTGCTACATGTTTTCTATTCTATTTGTTCCCTTTTTTGCCTTCTTTTTGATCAAATATTTTATAATTCCACTTTATCTCTTTTGTTGGCTTATTAGCTATAACTCTCTATTTTAGTGGTTGCTTTGAGGCTTATACTATACCTCTTTAACTTATCAGAGTCTATCTTCAAGTGCTATTATACCACTTCACATATAAGAAATGTATAGTATAGTTCCATCTCTCCTCTCCCAACATCCATGCTATTGCTATTGTGTATTTTAATTGTAAATATGTTACAAATTCCAATGTTATTTTTCGTCTGTCTGTTTAAACAATTACTGTATTAGTCAGGGTTCCCAGGAGAAACAAAACAAATAGGATTTGCGTATAAAGATTATAAGGAATTGGCTCCTTATGATTATAATGCCTGGCCCAAGTCCAAATCTGCTGTGTGTGAGCAGGCTCAAGACCCAGCGAAAACTGATGTTCCAGTTCAAAGGCCATCAGGCAGGAAGAGCCAAAGCTGCAGATGAAGTCTGAAGGTGGTCGACTGCAGAATTCCCTTTAGCTGGGGGTAGGGAGAAGGTCAGTCCTTTGTTCTAGTTAGGCCTTCAACTGACTTGATGAGACCCACCAACATTATGGAGGACAATCTGCCTTACTCAAGTTTCCCAATTCCAATGTTAATCTCATCCAAAATACTCATAGCAACACACTCAAAATAGCGTTTAACAAATATCTGGCCCAGTCAAGTTAACACATAGATTAATCATCACTATTAGCTTTTAACAATATTTAAATAATGACGAAAAATAAGTATTTACTTATGTAATTATCATTTAGGGAGATCTTTAATTCTTTTGTGTAGATCCTGACTTCCATCTGCTATCGTTTTCCTTCTGCTTGTAGGACTTTCTGTAACATTTCTTGCAGTGTTGGTCTGATGCTGATTAACTCTTTCAGTTTATGGGTATCTGCTAACATCTTTATTTCACTTTGTTTTTGTGATATAAAGTAATAAAATTCGAGGTTAACAAGTTTGTTTTCAGTACTTTAAAGATTTTGCTCAGTTGCATTGTTTCCAATGAGAAATGTGATGCCATCTTTATCTTTGTTCCCCTGTAAGTAACATGTCCTTTTTCTCGTTACATTTTCAACTTCACTGATCTTTCCTTCTGCAATGTCTTATCACCTTTTAATCCCAACCATCTCAGTCACTGTAGTTTTCATCTCTAAAAGTTTGACCTGGGATTTTTTTATATCTTTTATATCTCTACATGTCTATTTACAGAACAGTTATAATAACTATTTAAATGTCCTTCTATGCTTATTCTAACATCCTGGCAATCCTGGATAGGTTTTAATTGATTATTCTCATTATAGGTCATTTTCCTACCTTTTTGCATGCCTGGTAATCTTTTGATTGGATGGAAGACATTGTGAATTTACACTGATGAGTACATATTCATTTTTTTTAAATTATAATCAATCTTTTTAAGCTTGTCCTGGGCTGCAGTTACTTGGAAATAATTTGTAATTCAATCATTTTTGGGTCTGCTTTCATGATTTATAAGGTGATCCAAAGCAGTGCTCAATGTAAGGTTAATTATTCCCCACTAATGAGGCAGATTTTCCTGAGTATTTCCAGTCTGGCTGTAGGAACAGGCACTGTTCCTGGCCCTGTGTGGGCACCAGGAACTATTCCTTCTAACCATTTTGGAAACTTCCTTCCTCAACCTCAGGTTGTTCTTCACAAGCATGTGCTGACTGGAACTCTGCTGAAAACTCAGGGTGTGCCTTTGTAGAGCATCAGGGTCTCTCTCTGTATAGCTCTCCTCTCCAGTACTCCGTCCAGTACGCTGCAAACTCTCTTTTTTGTTCTCCCTGGACTCAGTTCCATTCCTCAATGCATGGAGTCCACTTGGCTCCACCTGTTAACCCTCCCTAAGATGGCCTGAAAACGCTCTCAAGGCTGTAGGCTGGAGCAATCATAGTGCTCACCTTGTCTGTTCCACATTTCTCAGGGATCATTGTCCTTTATTGCCTGAGGCCCAGTGTTTGAAAACTATTTGTTCTAGTACTGTGTCTGCTTTTTTGTTTTGTTTTGTTTTTAATTAACTAAGTTTCAGGCAAAGAATAAATCAACTTCATTTTAAGTGGAAGAGGACATCCACAACCTGGTTCTTAATCAGGGATATGCATATGAGAACTGCCTGAACAGCTTTCACAACATGCACATGCCTTGCTACTCCTGGAGATCCAGTAAGTTTATCTTCAGTCTTTCCTACCCTCATCTTTTCAACCTCAGTTCCTGCCTTTCCCGACAATGCACCTTATGGTTTAGTCATACTGCATACCCTTCCCTCCATTTTCTCCACACCTTAGCTCATGCTGCTCCCTCTGCTTGCAAAAGTACACTCCCTTTTTCCACTTGGCAAGCTCTTACTCATCCCTCAAATTCCAGAACTGTCACCTCTGCTATGAAAACTTCCCTACTTCACCCCAACAGAGCTATTCCTCTGTACTTCTGTAATATTTTATTCATACTACTAGTAAACACTGGAGCTCACCTTATAGTAAGTGATATGTGTCTATTCTCAGAATAGGTCTTTTTCTTTTTGTGTCACTAGTACCTTATAACACATAGTATGTGTTAAATAAATATTTATTGAATGAAGCATATATCTATTTATTCCTAAGTATTTAACATTTTTCCTGACCCTACTGTTAATTGCATGCTCTTTCCTCTTTCCCTCCCAGATTTCTATTTATTTTCTTATTTGAAAGACTTCTCCTTAGGAGAAGTCTTCCAACTCCTAGAAATTCTGCTCACCTTGGACTTGCTTCAGCATTTCCTTCAGCATTGGGATATGGCACACAGACTTCACCTTTAGATCTTCAAGGGAATAGTTCACATCCTGGTTCTCACTCCTAAGAAAAGTACAGAAGGCTGCTCTTTTAGGAGACAACATGGGCAGCCAAGACCCCCAACGCCCATGTGAAGGTTCCAAGCCCAAAGCTCAGACCACGTCTTTCCCATTGCTCCTTGAAAAAGTGAACAGAATTCCTCTTTCACAGACCCCTGAGGGTGTGGCCAGATTCATCTATAGAGCCCAACCTTGTTTCCCCTCTGCTAGAGCTATATCTTTACCATTCCACTCATGCCCCCATAAGAAGGTAGAAGCTCATACCTGGTCAACAAATCTTTTGGATTCTGTGAAGAGAAGAAAGAAATAAGTAAGTTATGTACCTTCCTCATGAGAGCTGGTACTCAACTTTGTGAGCAGGTATTTTTCTGTCTGTTGCTTTTGTTAATGTCATATATGATCTCATGTTGACAAAGCTAATGCATTGACACAATGCACTTTTTTCTCATGTGACCCCTCTGTACTCTTTGTCATGTTCATCAATCCCTTTCTTGAAACCCAAGTTTTTTCTCCTTTAGCATTATGACATTAACTCTTTCATGGCTTTTTGCCTACTTCTCCATCTGTTCTCTTTCAATCACAAACAAAAGAAATGTTGGTGAGGATATGCCGGAAATATAAAGTGGACTTTGGAAAACAGCTTGGCAGTTTCTTAAAAAGTTAAATACAAATATACCATATAGCCCAGCAATTCTGCTCCTATTATCTACCTAGGAGAAACGAAAACATATGTCCACACAAAGAATGGCAGACAAATGTTCACAGCAGCATCATTCAAAATAGCCAAAAAGTGGAAACACAAATACCCATCAACTGGTGAAGACAAACAAAATGTGGTATATTCTACAATGTATAATATTCAAAAATAAAAAAGGAATGCAAATACAATACTAATGTATGCTACATGAATGAACCTCAAAAACGTTATTATACTAAATGCAAGAATCCATACACACACAAAAAAAACACATTGTATCATTGTTTATGTGATATATTCAGAAAAGGAAAATTTATAGTCAGAAAGTAGATTGTTTGAGGCTGGGGGTAGGAACAGAGATTAACTATAAACAAGCACAAAGGGATCTTATGGAAATGCTCTGAAAAGTGGACTGGTAAGGATTGCACCACTTAGTAAAATTATAAATATCACTCAATTATACTTAAAATGGGTGAATTATATATGAATTATTATACCTCAAGAAAGCTTTAAAAAAAAAAAAAAAGGGAATATACCAAAATGGTTAATTACCATTTGAAAAAAGTATTCAACCTTATGAGTCATCAAAGAAATGCCATCTACCCTCCCAGAGGAGGGAAGAGGAGCTGATTGAGGGCATGAGATAACATTATACACCACTTAGGATGTTAAAGAACTAACAATTCTAAATACTGATGAGGATATAGAGCAATGGGATCTCTTACACATTGCTACCAAAGGTGTAAACTGGTACAAGCACTGTGTTAGGAATTGCTTTCATTGGTACGTAACTAACAGAAATGTATACATATGAGCACCAAAAAAGACATGTTTGTAACTGCTTTTTTGTAACAATAAAATGAATAATATGTTTTGATGTAATACAATGGAATACTGTCAGGCCTCCATATCCATGGGTTCCGCATCTGTGGATTCAACCAATTGCAGATCAAAAAGTTTTTTCTTAATGTTACATTGTTGCTGACTATGTAGTTATGCCTACCATGGTTGCATCTGTAGTGAATATTTACAGACGTTTTTTTCTCTCGTCATTATTTCCTAAAAAAATACAGTATAACAACTATGTTATATTAAATATGTAAATAATCTAGAGATGATGTAAAGTATACAAAAGGATATGCATGGGTTATATGCAAACACTACACCATTTTATATAAGAGACTTGAGCATCCATGGATTTGGATATCAATCCCTTACAGAAACCCAGGAACAACTGTACTATACAGCAGGGTTTTCAACGTCAGCTAACATTTTAGGCTGGATAAGTCTTCGCTGGGAGCAGGAGGGGAGGCGTGTTCTGTGCACTGTAAGACGCTGAGCAGCATCCATGGCCTCCACACACTAGGTGCTAGTAGTAACCACCTCTGAGTTGTGACAACCAAAAATGTCTCCAGACATTGTTTTCTGGAGGAGCAAAATTGCTCGTGGTTGAGAATTACTACTATGGAGCAATGAAAACAAACATCTGCTACCTGCAACAACATGGATTAATCTCACAAACATAACTTTTAACAAAAGAAGCAAGACATAAATGAATGCATACTGATTCTTTTTCAAAAATAGCAAAACAAAACAGTGTGAGAAATCTAAAAAGAGACTAGTTTTGAGGAAGAGGGAAAGGATATTGATTGGGGGTATGAGGAGGGCTTCTGTGATGCTACTCATGTTCTATTGCTTGACTTGGGTGGTGGTTACATGTGTGGGTCAGTGATGATAATCTTTCAAGCATTTATATATTTTTCTCTATGGAGTTATACTTAAAATGCTTTTAAACCTGTTTATTTCACTATGACAACAAAAATAATATTGTCAAAATCTGTGGACACAGTTAAAGCAATACTTAAAAAAGAAAGCATAGCTTAAATATATTTACCAGCAAACAAAAGGGTAATATAAACGAGCTAAGTATGCCAACTCAAGAGGTTAAGGAAAGAGCTACAGAACAAACCCAAGAACCAATAAGAAAACCATAATAAGAGTAGGTATTATTAATCATTTCACTGTAGCATTATTTGTAGTGGTAATGGTGTCAGGGACAACCTGGGTATCCATTACTAAAAGAAGGAACTGGCAAAATGTGGTGAGTGGACACACAGATTAAATGTATATATAAATAATAGGAACGGATCTTTAAAATATAGTGCTGAAGGAAAAAAGCAAGAAACAGAATGCAACACGAACTTTAACTCATTGCATAAATTAAAAATACATAAACCCAAACAATACTATGTATTTTGCAAATAAAAAGATAAAAATTAAGCACAATGTTTATTTTCAATGTTTCTATATTTCTAAGAAAAATGGAAATGAGTTATGGGCTAAAAGTGAAGGAATAAATGAAAAACATGGATGGATGGATGGATGGATGGATGGATGGATGGATGGATTAGTAAAATAATTTCTCTTAGGCTCTAAGATTCTATGATCCAGTTCCATATTTAATCATTTCCCTAACTTTGCACTTGCAAATGTTGGCTGATATATTTGTTTGTAAGCATTCTGCTGGCTTATGTGTATCTTTGAGGTTTCAGATGCTGACAAGATGTTAAGCCTATATTTATAAAAGTGTTTAAATGTATTATTTCAAAGATTCTGCTAGAGTATACATTTGGATATGTAACTGGAACTTCATTGCTCAAGCAAGTTGTAAAAGTTCTAGACAATTCTTGGAAATCATTACATGTACACACGATATAACTCCCAGCTAGCAATTCCCTGTTGAGAACACTGACAAGTGGGTCCATGTTTTCATCTTCCTTAAGAGAAGAATAGAATGTTGCCTCCTTCTGATGAGAAAAAATAGTAATGGTAGATTGAAAGTATTCTTGGGAACACCCTTCAATGGTTCTTTCATCTTTAGTCACATGATATGGAGGAAAGAGAGGTTCTGAGTGATCTGAGACCAAACGTGAATTATTTCAGTGAGGAAAAAAAAGGCAGTCGGAAATGTTGGATTGTACCCCAAAACTGAAAGAAGCTGACCAGCCCAGTGGCTCAGGTGGGTGGAGCACATGGGCCAGTGAGCTGCACCCTCTACAGCTAAGACTGTGAACAACAACTTTCCCTGGAGTTGGGCTGCTGTGAGCAGCCGGAGGTTGGTTGGCGTGAGCTGCTGTGGGCTGCTGAGTGCTGCCCCCCTCCCTACCCCAATGGGCCAGGGAGCTGTGGCCTACATAATTACACTGAGAAACAGCGGCTTGAACCAGACTGGGGGCAGGAGGCGGAAGAAGAGGGGGAAAAAACTGAAAGAAGCTATAAGAGCGCTTTACCAACAGAGGATATAAAGGTAAAGATTAACTTTTGATAATGAACTGGCCTAAGGACCCAAATCTAAGAGCTAATTAGTTAGAATTATAATCTTTTAAAGGTTGCTAAATATTTGAAATTATTTAAATAAATGTACTAATCAAAATCTGTGGCTAAGAACAAAATTTATCAAGCTGTAATTATAATGATTAAATATTAGTGACAAAGATAAATTTCTCTTAAAAATTGTTGACATAATTATCTACTTTGTGATTTTATATTTGCTTTGTTTTACTGTTTTAACAAAGAATTATGAACATATAGTACGACAAATACTGTTTCCCTGAAAATAAGACCTAGCTGGACAATCAGCTCTACTGCATCTTTTGGAGCAAAAATTAATGTAAGACCAGGTATTTATATTATATCATATTATATTATACCCAGTCTTCTAGTAAAATAAGACTGGGTCTTCTATTAATTTTTGCTCCAAAAGACGCATTAGAGCTGATTGTCCAGCTAGGTCTTGTTTTCGGGAAAACACGGTAGAAAAGTCATAGATGTGTTTCAGATCCTAGATAAACTATTAGACCAAGTGAATCATTAATTTCCTTTGGATGGTAAATCTTTGACTCTTTAATTGTATAATGACAGTAGTAATACAATTGTCAACAGAGAGAAAACATTTATTCTATTAAATCCACTCAACAGGAAAGATACTCAGCTCTAAAGACAAGAGGGAGTTCAGTTGGTGATGTTAACTAACTCCCCCGCTGCCTGTCTCACCTGAAGCAACTCCAGGCTGGAGCCCTGGCTCTTCTCCCAGACCTCTAAGATGAGCTCCTTCAAGGAAGTGATTATTTGATTGAGTCTTACTGAGTTCTCAGTCCATTTCTTCTCTGTCTCTTCTTCTTCTTTGCTCAACCTCTGAAGAAACAGTTGCTCTTCTTCAGCCAGGAAGCGGTGCAGCTTTGCATACTCTGCACTGACGTTCAATCGTTGATTCTTCATCTTGTTCTATAGCCAGACAAGATTTGCTCAGTCCTTGTTCTACCTGGTCCTTGCTCCTAAACCCTTTGCACATGACTCCCCAACAATCCATGGTCCTTCCTTATCACCTCCTCCAGAAAAGTTCCTGCCCATCCCTCACAAATTTCTACTACTCCTCTATTTACACTTACTTGATATCCTTATATAATACTAGTCTTTATAGTATTAATCGATTCTTTGTAACATCTGAGTCTCTACTACTGCTAGCAATGCCTTGTTTGTATACTTTTTAAACTAAAATGTACTTTCACATCTATTAAGTTTAGCCCTCAGAATACCTACTGTTTAATTTTGTTAAATTTTTAGATATGCTTGGTTGCATGCACATCATGCCTCCCAAGCATCTCTGAAAGCAAAGTCCATTTACTTTCTATAATTCCATGGGCCCAAAACAACCCCAACCTCGGGTAAATACTTAGGAAAATGTGGGGAAGTGAGGGGTACTACCTTAAAGTAGAGATACGGGGATAAAGTGTATGGAAGTTGCATCACCCAAAGTGACAGGTCAGTAGGTACTTCCTGTTCTATCACCTTATCTCTACAAGATACCTGACAACTGATGACATCCTACAAGCTCTTCCCAGCAAAACCCTGTAAGCAGCCTCAGACTGAAAGGGCCTCAGGGGCAAGAAATGCCCAACCATTTCTGCTGTTACCTGCCACTCTGTAACACTCTTCATTTCCATGTCATGTAACCGCATGGCTTCTTTCATCTTGACCTTCAGACTACACTGAGTCTTAAGAAGTTTTTCCTGCCAACAGAAATACGTATCAGACAGAAATCTTTCCTCCAAACATCCTTGTTTAAGTACTAAAAGTCGCCTAATCCAAACAGGAAATGAGATTGAGAAAATGTTGAAGACAGTCATAAGTTGTCTTCAGAATAAGAAATATTCTGATCTGAAATAATCCTAACACTATATAGAGTTTGGCGGCTAAGTTAGCAAAACTAAAAATTGTTAGAGTATTAATACCTAGTATTGGCAAGGGAGAAAGCCTCTGGCACGTAATACTAGGAAAGTAAAAAAGTGCCATCATTTTGAAGAGCACTGGTAAGATTTAACAAAAATTAAAGTGTGCATATTCTACTTCTAATAATCTATACAACAAAACACTACCAAAAATAATCAGTATGTATAGGAATGTTCACTGCAGCATTATTCATTACCCGTCAATGGGAAACTATTAAATAAATTATGGTATATTGATACTCTATATCAATTTCAGGTAGCCCTCTACATTGACATGTTATATTAAGTTACAACTATACTGTAAAACAATAGTACTGTAGAATTCTGTTTTAAAAAGAATAAATGTGTGTGTGGGGGGGGTGTAGGTGTTGGTTTGTGTGTGTGTGTGTTTAAATGGAAGGAAAATCTGGAAAGATATATACCTAAGTATTATTAACACTGGTCATTTCTGTGGAATAGGAATAGTTTGAAAGTTAGGGGGAGGGAAGATTAAAAATTTTATAAATTTCCGTTTTGTTTGAATTTCTACAAGAGGCATATACCATTTTTGCAATTTAAAAACCCAAATAAGCTATTAAAAAATAAAACAAGTCAATCAGCACTAACTAAGTAGGCTGTAGAGGGGCAGACCCTGACCTGAGACAGAAGCAGGCAGGTTACAGACACACACAAGAGGAAAGCCAATAAGAACTGATGACCAAATGGCTGCACGCAGAAGGAGTCTAGATGTAGCCCCTGGGTTCTGGCTTGAGTAACTAGATGGACTGTAGGTTATTTACCAAGTCAGGAAATATAGGAAGATCAGCAGTATGTAAATAGGAGGAAAGACAAGAAATTCAACTTGAATAACTTGACTTTGAGATATCTGTGGGACATCCAAGTGGATCTAGTTAGCAGTTAAGAGTCAAGAAAGAGATCTGAGCTGCAGAAGCAGATTTAGGGGTTAAATTTAGCACTGGTAGCAGTTAAAGGCATGAGTGTGAGTCAAATACCCAGTAAGATTCTACAGAGTAAAGAAGATCAAAGCTAGAACAGGGAACAGCTACAAGGGGTATGCAGAGGTTGAAAATCCTGCAAAGAAGCTACGATGAATGGTTGGTGAAAAAACATGAGAGAATAGTTTCTTACAGGAAGAGGAAATTTAAAATAAAAACTGGTGAAAACTGTCAAATGCTGAAGAATGGTCATGGACAACTTTCTGAGTCTGGATGTATGCCAAAATAAAAAGCTTAAAAGGAAAAAAAAAAATGAGTAGAACTAAGGAATAAGCAGTACATTAATTTTTTAATTCTTCCCTGGGAGAATAATAAATACTAATAGGTATCACTTTTCTTCCAATGATTTATAAATGACAATGCTTAAAGTTAGGTTAATTTAAAAGACTGACAACACCAAAGTTGGCAAGGATGTGGATCAACCAGAACTCTCATACAATGTTGGTGGATGTGTGAAATGGTACAACCACTTTAGAAAAAGGTCTGGCATAAAACTACTCATACATTAATCCTAGAACCCAGCAATTCTACTCCTAGACCCAGGAAAAATCACAACATGTGTCTACAAAAAGCACTATATGAGAATATTCATAATGCCATTTTTCATAAAAACCAAAAACTGGAAACAGCCCATGCATCCTAATAGGAAGATGCATAAACAAACCTTGGTGCGGTCACATAATATAATACTACTCAGCAGTAAAAAGTAACAGAGTACTGCTATGCACAAATAGATGAATTTCAAAATCAATATACTGAGCAAAGGGAGCCCATATAGAAGAGTACAGACTATATGATTCCATATATGTGAAGTTCTGGAACAGGTACAATTAATCTGTGGTGGAAAAAAAATCAGAACAGTGGTTGCATTGGGTGGGGGTAGGGTGCAAACATTAACTAGGAACGGGCATGAAGGAGTTTTCTGGGATGATGGTAATGTTCTGTATCTTGTAAAGGGCTTGGGGTGCCCAGGTATATGCATTTGTCAAAGTTCAACAAATGTACACTTAAGATGTGTGTATTTAATTATTCTGAATTTTTAAAAATACCATAAACAAATATTCAATCTGGTTCATGATAGGCATGCTAAAGTATAGGAGGACGTGTACTGTCTGCAATTAACTTTAAAATGCTTCAAAGGAAAATAAGAATTGATGACAGATAGATAGGCAGGTGACAGCCAAGTAGAATAAAATGTTAATGGCAGAATCTAGATGTGGGTATACTGGTGTTATTATAAAAGTCTCCCAACTTTATGTATGCTTGAAAATTGCACATAATGTTGGGGGGAAATAAAATTAGGTTATAAGGGGACATATATCACAAAATCACATGTGCTATTTTCTTTCTAACACAGTGTTTTCTAATATTATAAAATCTATTATCCCTAGTTAACTTAAATAGGTACATAATCCCGCTATCAGTAAGCTATCTCAAATAACTTTATTCAATTATATTACTGCCACTTTTTAATCAGTCAAATTTGATATGCGTATGTCAGGCTCCATTGAATGTGATCAAGATTTTTTTTAAGTTTTCACTTTTATTTGATAATGAAAAAAATTAAATAATCTTTCAAATAGAATTTTTCAATTTTTTTAAAAGCCGTTAACAATTCCAGTATGCATGAATTATCCTGTATGGTTGCTTCAATTATCCAAGACTACCTGAGTCTTTCTGAATCCTGACACAGTGGGATATAAATAGGGCCCCTGTACCATTTGGGAACCCTTTGGGGAAATTAGAAAACTCCTTCCCTGCAATAACAGAAACTGCCAGGAGGTGCAGGAGGGCAACACCAAGCATTTCAGTAACATTTATTGATGTTTACTGTACGATAGTCATTGTTCTAGAATCTGGTCATAAACAAATGAGAAAGACTTGGGCCTTGTCTTGTAGGATACAAGATAAATGTTACTGAATGAAGGAATTAATGTATATTTCCTTGTCCAGCTTTGTATCTGTTTCCTGTTTGTAGTCAGCTGATAAAACTGCACAGCATTTTATAGTTTACAAAAACACTTTAACTTGTATAATTAAATTCGTGCATTCCAACCAGTACTTACTAGACACCAATTCTGTTGGAGACCACTGGAGTTACACCATCAGTAATAGAAGGGGATAGGGCTACTCTGGAAAAGATGATCAAGGAAGGTCTTCAAGCTAAAAGCGCATAAGATCTAAAGGATGGAAAGTGTGGGTAGAGAAAGAGAACAGCCTTGAAACAAAAGCAAGAAGGCCAGTGTGGCTGGAGCAGAGTAAGATAAACTGATTTATTCAACTGAAGCTTACCACACGAGATAAGACAGACAATTTACAATTAAAACAATTAACGTAGTGATTTTCCCAACTGATGAAGGAAGCTAATAACAAATCCCAGCCTCATCACTCCAAGTCAGGCTTTTCCCAAATCATCAGTTATGTATGACATCTATAGGATAGACCTGCACTGTCCAATACAACATCCATTAGCCATGTGTGCACATGAAATATGAATAGTCCGAATCAGTACGTGCTGTAAATTAAGTACACAGATTTTAAAGACCTACTATGGAAAAGTAATGTAAAATATCTCACTAATAATTTTTCATAACAAGTAATGTTAAACAATATTCTGGGGGGCGGCCCGATGGCTCAGTTGGTTAGAGAACCAGCTCTCAACACTTGGTTGCTGATTCAATACCCGCCTGGTATGGTGGGCTGGGCCCCCTGCAACTAAAGATTGAAAACAGCGACTAGAGTTGGAGCTGAGCTGCGCCCTCCACAACTACATTGAAGGACAACGACTTGGAGCTGATGAGCCCTGGAGAAACACACTGTTCCCCAATACTCCCCAATAAAATTTTTTAAAAAACATTTTGGATAATTAGGTTAAATAAAATATATTATTAAAAATACATCACCTGTTCTTTTTACCACTAGAAAAATGTTTAATTACATATGTGGTTCGCATTGTTTCTATTGGACAGCACTGGCATACACCCTGTCAGTATGTTTGTCTTAAACTTAAAGCTCCCAGGGCCAGTCCCTTGAATTCTGCAGTTATGATGAGCCTCGTACCGACCCTCCCCACTCCCAGTTTTAACTCCAGCTCTAAGGTAGCAAAACCTTGAGCCTCTAGAGAGTTTTCATGCTTCCAATGGGACTAGCAGCCACTTCAATGGGTCCTTGATGAAAGTAAAAGGTAAATGTTCCCGGGCAACACCCGCAGCCCCCTAACGTCCAGCTTACCCGGTAGTTCTCGAAGGCCTCGTCGATGGGCGCCATCGTGTGGGTCTGGTGCTCCTGGGACTCCCTACACACCAAGCACACGGGCCGCTGGTCTTCCTCGCAGAAGAGCCGCAGCGGCTCCCAATGACGGCCGCACAGGCCGGGGGGCGCGGGGCCCTTGCGCCCGGGCCGCACGGTCTTCGTGAGCCGGCCGAGGACCCAGTTGGGCCGCAGTGCGGCGGGCGACGACAGCTGCCGGCACTCGGGGCAGGGGAACTGGCCGCCGGCCGGTTCCCAGGTGCTTTGCAGGCAGCAGCGGCAGAAGTTGTGACCGCACTCGATGGACACCGGGTCCTTAAAATAGTCCAGACAGATGGAGCAGGTCAGCTCCTCCTGGAGATCCTTGGCTTCCATGACGACACACTTTCCCAGAGCCCGAGTCGGGTCGGCTGCGACGCGCTGGAGCGGCCTGCAGGCTGCGGGTGGGCCCTGGAGGCCGGCGGCCCTCGGATCTGCGGCAGGCGCCTCCCCCGGCGGGGGAATGTTAAATCTCACTTTGCGGGACTTAATCCGGGCGCGAGCTGGCCTTCCCGCGGGCGTGGCGGGACCGCAGCGCGCTAACACCGGAGTCGCAGTGTCGCAGCGGCTGGAGGCCCCGTCCTGGCCGAGGGGCATGACGGGACCGGGGCTGCTCCTCCAGCCAACAATAGAGCTGCCGCAATCCTCCTAGAAAACTCGAGAAGTCGGGATCCCTGGGGTTTGGGAAAGGCGCCAGAGGGCGGCGACTAAGCCTGTGCAGCCACCGCTGGTGGAGCTAAACAGGGAGGTGCTAAGGAACTTGGCTTAGCTGTCAAATTTGAAAGGTGTGGTTAAGATGAGCTGGCTGACGGGGAAACGAAAGTCAATGTGGGGAATGTAATCAATAATGTAAAGATTTTGTAGGGTATCCGATGGACACTTGTCTCATTAGGGAGACCACCTCAGGGATGATGTAGATGCCTGATCACTGCACTGTACACCTGAAGCTGAACAATAAAGAATGTCAACTATAATTATATATATATATATGTATGTGTGTGTGTATATATACACATATACATATATATGAGGTACAGCATTAGGAAGAGAGAGTGGAAATGTAATGGCTGTGCGATTACAGAGGGGTAGTGGATGGGGGGAGGGAGGTTGTCATTGTGTGAGCGATGTAAATGATAAATGTCTAACTATTACATTGTTTTGTGCACCTGAAACCAAAAAAAAAAAGTAGGGGAAAAAAAGATTAGCTGGCTGCTCGGGCGATTTAAATTCTGGAGTCCTAGGCAAGCTGCACCCAGGAGGGCATTCTGTGCTTGTGGGAAAGACCAGAGGGATCTGCCTAGCTGGGGGAGGAATCTAGAGTTAGAGTCTTCCCAGGTTTGATTTCCCACCATTATTTTAGGTAGTTCAACTCCCAGGAGGTCTGCGGGCTATGGGATGCTCTAAGCCAACTCTTGGTAATCTGCTTTGAGTGGCTGTCATCTAAAATCCTGGGAAGGAGCAGATCCTGTAGCTGCCAGTGCTGAAGCAGTTCCCCCAATGCTCCTACTTGAGGTTAAGACCAAGGTGGAGAGCAATGCCTGGAGAGTGGAGCTGAAGCTGTAGCTGTTGTAAGGATATTTTGAATGGCCTAATAGGAGCGGGAGAGTGGATGAAAAGGAAATGAAGTTTTTCAAGTGGGAGTGATTAAGATTCAGAAGCATAGATACATTGCCTTTTGGTACCCAGCTAGAAAACAGCAACCATTTTGCTATCCCAATCCGTTGAGGCTTTCCAACAAACAATATGCTTGTCTGTTTCAGGGAATTATCTGTTTCTCTTCAATGGATTATTGATCTTGTGTTTCTGAGGTGCTTATTATTATTATTATTATTATTCCAACTTTATTCCCTTACTTATGAATGAAACTTTTTTTTTTTTTGGTTTCCCAATATCAGATATTGCCTTCTCCATGATATGCTCAGTGAGTAGTCACTGAATGTATGTATGATTGAATGATTTGGAAAGAGGGTTTCTGCAATTTCTGTTTGGGAGGGTTTTTTGATAAAAGCTCCACAGAATATCTATGTTAAGCACGGCCAGAGGAATGAGGTGTAGGAGACCAAAATTGGTCTATTAGAATTTATTTGGCATGTTTGAGCTGTAGGAGGTCAGGCTAGAAAAGACCATAACCTCCCCAAACAAAAAGGGGTATGCAGTTTTACTGGATGGAGTAAATGAAGTTGTTTCCCCCTTCAATGCTTCAGGGGGTTTTCATTGCGTTGTCTCTAGCAACAAAGGGTTTTAGGACATGACCAAGCCCTCTGGCTCCACACCCTGGCCTCGCTGATCACTAGCCCCTAGGAGACAAAGTACAAAGCAAGACAGGATAAACTGGTTTCTACATTCCAGGCAGCTTCTCCAGGCCTAAGGCAAACACAAGCTGGCAGGTACAAGATACAAAGCAAGACACGTTGGCTTTTAAGATAAGAAGGTTCCTGTTCCTGGCCTAGATAGGGCCTAACAATCTAGTTTTAAAATGTTTAAATTATACAACTAAGAAATGCATTTCTTTATAAATTGAAATACTATATTGAGAAGGAATCTGAGTCTTAATATGAACCAAGGAAGAAGTGGTCTTATCAGTTACTGCTGTTTGCCATAAGTGTTTGTGGTGTATGTCTGTATGTCCGCCTATTTATTGAGTGACAAATAAAATCCTATGCCTCTTTAAGGTCCTTATGTCTTAAATTCTGCCATACTCCTAAGATGAATGTCCCTCTTTACTAAAAATATTGAGGCTCCCTAATTAAGTTTTATTTATATAGAATTTCAAGAGACCCCAAATAGCCAAGTGTCATGCAGGGAGGCCTGCGGGGTCTCTGCTCCCGCTCCCCATACAAGAATGCAGGATATGGTGAGGCCAAAAAGGAACACCCACGGAGCCATAGGTAGGGGAGTCATACCACTATATTCTCTCTGGCGGCACTATACTCTCACTGGAGGCTGGATCCACACTGTCCACAAACCGCCATCCATACTTGTCAGCCCAGCCACCATCTTCTTGCTAGCCCCCATTCTTTCTCTCTCTCTCTGCTAGCACAGCCACAGCAGTTATATTAGTGGCCAATGGCTCACTGGTTACAGCTGACGGCCAACTAGCCACAGCTGATGGCCATGCAATCACAGTTGATGGCCATTTACTACCTGAGCCAGCACCTGTCTATGTGAGACTGAGAACCTGGAAACTACTTTCTGGGGCTCTGCCCCCACACTCCACCCCTACAGGCTCTCACCTCACAATCTACACAACAAGCGTCTTCCGCGAGGGGACCTGTGTGAGGAGCCTGGAGGTGACTGCAATATCCTGGACATAACCAGGCTCTCTGGGCACAGCCAGGGTTTCTCAGGGCACCACCAGTACTTCTGGGCACAGCCAGACTTCCTGGACTTCTTAGGGTACCACTAGTTTCCCCGGACACAGCCAGGGTTTCTCAGGGCACCACCAGTGCTTCTGGGCACGGCCAGACTTCCTGGACTTCTTAGGGTACCACCTGTCTTCCCGGACACAGCCAGGGTTTCTCAGGGCACCACCAGTACTTCTGGGCACGGCCAGACTTCCTGGACTTTTTAGGGTACCACTAGTTTCCCCGGGCACAGCTAGGATTTCTCAGGGCACTGCCACTCTCTCTGGGAACAGCCCGACTTCCTGGGTACAGCCAGGGTATCTTCAGGGCTCAGCCAAACTTCCTGGACTCAGCCAGGTCTCTCAGGGCACTGCTACTCTCTCTGGGCCTCTCAGGGTACCCTGCTGGAACAACAGCAACTCACAGTCAAGGTGCTTACATATTCTCAATGGCGGCCAGTCAAGACACAAAAGCAAATATCCCCCAGTTCCACTACATGGTGGTATGTTCCTAAACAAACAGTCAAGTTGTCCATTAAATTAGGGATGGAAGGCAATTCCCCATAGTCCATAGTCATTCGCCAGGGCTGTCCTGGGGGTGAGGGATGACCTTGACCTCACCCTTATCTCCCACGGAGGACTCAGCAAGCGTTACCTCCTGGGACTATAAGTCCCGTATGGGGGCAGAGCCCCAGAAAGTAGTTTCCAGGCTCTCGGCCTCACATAGACAGGTGCTGGCTCAGGTAGTAAATGGCCATCAACTGTGATTGCATGGCCATCAGCTGTGGCTAGTTGGCCATCAGCTGTAACCAGTGAGCCATTGGACACTAATATAACTGCTGTGGCTACGCTAGCGGAGAGGGAGAGAAGAGAGAAAGAATGGGGGCTAGCAAGGAGATGGCGGCTGGGCTGGCAAGCGTGGATGGCAGTTTGCGGACAGTGTGGATCCAGCCTCCAGTGAGAGTATAGTGCCGCCAGAGAGAATATAGTGGTATGACTCCCCTACCTATGGCTCCGTGGGTGTTCCTTTTTGGCCTCACCATATCCTGCGTTCTTGTGTGGGGAGTCGGAGCAGAGACCCCGCAGGCCGCCCCGCATGACAAATGGCGCACCAAGCAGGGTCTCCCGCACGACAAATGGCGCAGCGAGCAGGATACGGTCCCGGCCAAAGTTCTCCAAAGGACGGTGGAGCAGTTTGTGTGTATGAACATTGAGTCTCAGGAAGACCAGGAGGAGCAGCTGCCGGAGAGCTGGACCCCCGTGGAGGGGTGGGAGGATGTGGACGGTTCTCCCACCAGCACAGGAAAAGCCATGCAGCTGCTGGAGAGATGGAGCCCCGTGGAGAGGTGGAAAGATGTGGACGGTTCCCCAACCAGCACAGGCCGGAGAAAGCGAAGGTCGTTGCAGCCCTGTGGGCCGGGGAAGTTCCTGCTCAGGCAGCCCGGATGCAGGACTTGTAGTCCCAGGAGGTAACGCTTGCTGAGTCCTCCGTGGGAGATGAGGGTGAGGTCAAGGTCGTCCCTCACCCCCAGGACAGCCCTGGTGAATGACTATGGACTATGGGGAATTGCCTTCCATCCCTAATTTAATGGACCGCTTGACTGTTTGGGAACTGTTGTTAGTGGAACTGGGGGATATTTGCTTTTGTCTCTTGACTGGCCGCCATTGAGAATATGTAAGCACCTTGATTGTGAGTCGCTGTTGTTCCAGCAGGGTACCCTGAGAGGCCCACAGAGAGTGGCAGTGCCCTGAGAGCCCTGGCTGAGTCCAGGAAGTTTGGCTGAGCCCTGAAGATACCCTGGCTGTGCCCAGGAAGTCGGGCTGTTCCCAGAGAGAGTGGCAGTGCCCTGAGAAATCCTAGCTGTGCCCGGGGAAACTAGTGGTACCCTAAAAAGTCCAGGAAGTCTGGCCATGCCCAGAAGCACTGGTGGTGCCCTGAGAAACCCTGGCTGTGTCCGGGAAGACAGGTGGTACCCTAAGAAGTCCAGGAAGTCTGGCCATGCCCAGAAGTACTGGTGGTGCCCTGAGAAACCCTGGCTGTGCCCGGGAAAACTAGTGGTACCCTAAGAAGTCCAGGAAGTCTGGCTGTGCCCAGAAGTACTGGTGGTGCCCTGAGAAACCCTGGCTGTGCCCAGAGAGCCTGGCTATGTCCAGGATATTGCATTCACCCCCAGGCTCCTCGCACAGGTCCCCTTGCGGAAGACGCTTGTTGCGTAGATTGTGAGGTGAGAGCCTGTAGGGGTGGAGTGTGGGGGCAGAGCCCCAGATTGTAGTTTCCAGGCTCTCGGCCTCACATAGACAGGTGCTGGCTCAGGTAGTAAATGGCCATCAACTGTGATTGCATGGCCATCAGCTGTGGCTAGTTGGCCATCAGCTGTAACCAGTGAGCCATTGGCCACTAATATAACGGCTGTGGCTACGCTAGCGGAGAGGGAGAGAAGAGAGAAAGAATGGGGGCTAGCAAGAAGATGGCGGCTGGGCTGGCAAGCGTGGATGGCAGTTTGCGGACAGTGTGGATCCAGCCTCCAGTGAGAGTATAGTGCCGCCAGAGAGAATATAGTGGTATGACTCCCCTACCTATGGCTCCGTGGGTGTTCCTTTTTGACCTCACCATATCCTGCGTTCTTGTGTGGGGAGTGGGAGCAGAGACCCCACAGGCCGCCCCGCATGACAAATGGCGCACCAAGCAGGGTCTCCCGCACGACATCCCGCATCCGGGCTGCCTCAGCAGGAACTTCCCCGGCCCACAGGGCTGCAACGACCTTCGCTTTCTCCGGCCTATGCTGGTTGGGGAACCGTCCACATCTTTCCACCTCTCCACGGGGCTCCATCTCTCCAGCAGCTGCATGGCTTTTCCTGTGCTGGTGGGAGAACCGTCCACGTCCTCCCACCCCTCCACGGCGGTCGAGCTCTCCGGCAGCTGCTCCTCCTGGTCTTCCTGAGACTGAGTGTTCATACACACAAACTGCTCCACCACTCTTTGGAGAGCTTTGGCTGGCACCATACCCTGCTCGCTGCGCCATTTGTCATGCAGGGAGGCCTGCGGGGTCTCTGCTCCCGCTCCCCATACAAGAACGCAGGATATGGTGAGGCCAAAAAGGAACACCCACGGAGCCATAGGTAGGGGAGTCATACCACTATATTCTCTCTGGCGGCACTATACTCTCAATGGAGGCTGGATTCATACTGTCCGCAAACCGCCATCCACACTTGCCAGCCCAGCCGCCATCTTCTTGCTAGCCCCCATTCTTTCTCTCTTCTCTCCCTCTCCGCTAGCGTAGCCACAGCCGTTATATTAGTGGCCAATGGCTCACTGGTTACAGCTGATGGCCAACTAGCCACAGCTGATGGCCATGCAATCACAGTTGGCCATTTACTACCTGAGCCAGCACCTGTCTATGTGAGGCTGAGAGCCTGGAAACTACTTTCTGGGGCTCTGCCCCTACACCAAGCTATCTTGAAAAAGAACAAAATAGGAGGACTCAGACTTCCCAATTTCAAACCTATTACAAAGCCACAGTAATCAAAACATGTGGTACTGGCATAAGGATAGACATATACCTCAATGGAATAGTGTTAGGAAAATTTCCTCTTGCCAAGAGACTGGAAAAAGAGGCTGACAACTCCAGCCATTACATCAAGAGTGTATTAAGAGAACTTACATACAAGGTGTGTCTCAGGCATCAGCAAGATGACATGGATATCGTCAACGCCATATTGCAGGTACTAAAGAGTTGTATAGAACAGGGCAGGATGAATAGGGGTGTGACCAGCCCCAGATAAGGGGAAAACGCCTTACATGCTTGCCCAGGGCAGGTCGAAGTCCTATTCCCAGAACCAGCATTCCTGGAGGATAGGGGAGGAGTCTGGTCAGACATTCTCTGAGGGGACTTAGGGGAAACAGTATCTGCTGGCTGGGATCTAGCCGGATATAGCTCAAGGGTTCACAGCGATTACATCATAGGACAGTATCTTTTCTATAAATAGAATTGAAAGTCCAGAAATAATGTCATAAATCTGTTACTGAACTCAGGTTCAGCTGCTTGCCGCTTGTCAGCCAATGATCGAGAGACAAGGGCTGGTGGAAAGAAAAGGAGGTTTAGTCAAAATGCCAGACAGGGTGGACTCCTATCTCATACGCCATCTTCTCCCTTCCTAAAGGGGCCAGAAGACTTTATAGGCACGTAAGAAGAAGCAGAACAAGAAAAAGGGAAAGTTAGACAGTTGCTGGGTGCTGACTTCCAGAGAAACACAGGTGAAAAAAATGCTTCCTGGGAGTCTGATTTGCTTCAAGACAATCTCAGACCTAGTGGTAGGGGGGGATTCATGTGTCAGCTGGTGGAAACTTGCAAGGGTGTTGTAGTCTGGTTATTGGCATCTCGAGATCTAAGGGATGAAACAGTTAAAGTCTGCGTTCTGGCAATTAACCAGATTAACGGGGTACTCTTATGCTTGTAACCTTGGGAAAACAGAGTAATTGAATCAGGCAGGAGGGGAAGGAAACAAAGAAAACAATGAAAAAGAAAAATAAACTAGATTGCTAAATGTTGAAAAGTATACCATCACCCTTACACATCTAGAAGGAATTGATTTTCAACGAGTGTTCTAAAACCATATTATATGGAGGAAAAACAGGCTTTTCAACAAATGGTGCTGGGATAACTGGATATGCACATGCAAAAGAATGAAGTTGGACCTTTATACCATAAACAAAATTTAATTTAAAATCTATCAAAGACCTAAGTGTACAGCTAAAACTATAAAACTCTAAGTGTAAGAGACTGTTAGCATGAGAACTGCTACTTTAAGGTTAAGATAGGGTTAACAGCCCTGAGGAGACTGTTAGCATGAGAACTGCTACTTCAAGGTTAATATAGGGTTTAGAGCCCTGAGCTTAAAATAACCTAATGGCTTAATTGTTAATTCCAGGATGCGGGCAGAGAGAGACCAGGTGGCTGATAGCTAATCTCTCCTGTTCTCTGCAGCTATGGGAGCTTTTGTAGCCTAACTGTAAACTCTTTGAAGCGTAGACTAATGTGTACTCCCTAAGCATAGCTCAACCTGCACTCCCTAAGATTATGAAAAATTACTAAATGCCTTAGTTATGTGAGAATTGTAGTTCATTTTGTACTCCCTAAGACTTTGGAAAATTACTGAGTGCCTTAGAGATGCTATAAAAACCCTTAGCTTTGTAAGCTAGGGGTCCTTGTTAAAACCCGCTGCGTCGGGCAGAGACAGGGACCCCAGCTAGCTGGAAATAAACCTCGCTGTGTGACTTGCATTATCGTGTGTGTCCTCTGTCTGTCTGAAGGGTGGACAATTCCAGGACTTAACAGAAGTAAACATAGGTGTTAATCTTCATGGCCATGGATTAGACAATGGTTTCTTTTCTTTTTTTTTTAGTTTCTGTTTCTATGAATACTTATTTTATTTAATTTTTAAGACATTCAATATTATTTTATATTAGTTTCAGGTGTACAGTGGTTAGGCATTTATAAAATCTATGAAGTGATCCCCCTAATAAGTCCAGTACCCATCTGACACCCTACATAGACTTGACAACAGTATCGATTATATTCCCCATACTGTATTTTACATCCCGTGATTTTTTGTGACTACCAATTAGTAGTACTTTCTAATCCCTTCAACCTTCTCCCCCATTCCCCAATCCCCCTCCCATTTAGCAACCATCAGTTTTTCCTCTGTATCTATGAGTCTATTTCTGTTTGCTCGTTTATTCTGTTCTTTAGAGTCCACATATAAGTGAGATCATATGGTATTTGTCTTTCTCAGACTGACTTCTTTCACTGAGCATAATATTCTCTAAGTCCATCCATGTTGTTGCAAATGGTAAGATTTCATTATTTTTTATGGCAGTAATACTCCATTGTGTAAATATACTACAATTTCTGTATCCAATTGTCTATTGATGAGCATTTCATTTTCTTTCTATATCTTGGTTATTGTGAATTGCACTGCAATAAACATAGGGGTGCATATATTTTTTTGAATTAGTGTTTTGGATTTCTTTGAATAAATACCCAGAAGTGTAATTGCTGGGTCATAAGATAGTTCTGTTTTTAATTTTTTGAGGAACCTCCATACTGATTTCCATAGTGCCTGCAACAGTTTGCAATCCCACCAATAGTGCACAAGTTTGCGCTTTTCTCCACATCCTCACCAACACTTGTTGTTTGTTGATTTATTGATGATAGCCAATCTCACGGGAGTGAAATGGTACCTCATTATGGTTTTTATATGTTTTTCTCTGATGATTAGTGACATTGAGCATCTTTTCATGTGTCTATTGGCCATCTCTATGACCTCTTTGGACAAATGTCTCTTAATGTCCTCTGCCCATTTTTTTTTTTTTTTGATTAAAGTTTATTGGGATTAAAATGGTTAGTAAAGTTACGTAGGTTTCAAGTGTACTATTCTGTAATACATCATCTAAATCCATTTTTAATTGGATTGTTTGTTTTTTTGGTGTTGAGTTCTATGAGTTTTTTATGAATTTTTGGATATCAACCCCTTATGAGATGTATCCTTGGCAAATATCTTCTCCATTCAGTAGGATGTCTTTTTGATTTGTTGATGATTTCCTTTGCTGTGAAAAAGCTTTTTAGCTTGATGTAGTTCCATTTGTTTATTTTTTATTTTGTTTCCCTGGTCTGAGAGGATGTATCAATAAAAATATTACTAAGGGTAATGTCTGAGAGTTTATTTCCTGTGTTTTTTTCTAGGTGTTTTATGGTTTCGGGTCTTACATTTAAGTCTTTATTCCATTTTGAGTTTATTTCTTGTATATGGTGTAAGAAGGTGGTACAGTTGCATTTTTTTGCATGTATCCAGTTTTCCCAGCATCATTTTATTTTATTTTATTTAAGATGGTTTTTTTTATTATTGGGGAAGGGGAACAGTACTTTATTGGGGAAGAGTGTGAACTTCCAGGACTTTCTCCAAGTCAAGTTGTTGTCCTTTCAATCTTAGTTGTAGAGGGCACAGCTCAGCTCCAGGTCCAGTTGCAGTTGTTGGTTGTAGGGGGCGCAGCCCACTATCCCTTGCAGGAGTTGAAGAATCGAACCAGCAACCTTGTTGTTGAGAGCCCACTGACCATGTGGGAATGGAACCAGCAGCCTTCGGCATTAGGAGCACAGAGCTCCAACCACCTGAGCCACGGGCCAGCCCCCAGCACCATTTATTAAATAGACTGTCTTTATCCCAATGTAAATGTTTGCTTCCTTTGTTATAGAGTAAATGACCAGATAGGCATGGATTTATTTCTGGGCTCTCTATTCAGTTCTATTGATCTATGTGTCTGTTTTTACGCCAATACCATGCTGTTTTGATAACTATAGACTTGTAGTGTAATTTGATATCAGGTAGCATAATACCTCCCACTTCCTTCTTATGTCTCAGGATTGCCATGGCAATTTGGGATCTTTTATTGGTTTCATTAAATTTTAGGATTATTTATTCTAGTTCTGTGAAAAATGTCATTGGTATTTTGAAAGGGGTTGCATTGAATCTATATATTGCTTTGGGTAGTATGGACATTTTAACTATATTAATTTTTCGTATTCATGAGCATGGTATATATTTCCATTTATTTGTATCTTCTTTAATTTCTCTCTTCAATGTCTTATAATTTTTGGAGTACAGGTCTTTTACTTCCTTGGTTAAATTTAGTCCTAAGTATTTTTTTTGATGCAATTGTAAATGGGATTGTTTTCTTAATTTCTCTTTCTGATAGTTCATTATTGATGTATAAAAATGCAACTAATTTCTGCATATTAATTTTGTATCCTGCTACTTTACTAAATTTATTTATCAGTTCTAATAGTTTTTCATGGAATCTTTGGAGTTCTCTATATATAGTATCATGTCATCTGCAAATAATGACAATTTTACTTCCTCCTTTCCAATTTGGATGCCTTTTATTTCTTTTTCTTGTCTGATTGCTGTGGCTAGAACTATGTTGAATAAAATGGTGAAAATGGGCATCCTTCTCTTGTTCCTGATCTTAAGGGGAATGCTTTTAGCTTTTCCCCATTGAATATGATATTAGCTGTGGATTTGTCATGTATGGCCTTAATTATGTTGAGATATATTCCCTCTACCCACCACTTTGCTGAGAATTTTTATCATAAATGGATGCTGGATATTTTTCAAGAACTTTTTCTGCATCTATTGATATGATCATTTGATATTTATTTTTTATTTTGTTTATGTCGTGTATCACATTAATTGATTTACAGATGTTGAACCAACCTTGCATACCAGGAATGAATCCAACTTGACTGTGGTGTATAATATTTTTAATGAATTGCTGGATTCAGTTTGCTAATATTTTGTTGAGAGCTTTTGCATCTATGTTCATTAGGGATATTGGCCTATAGTTTTCTTTTTTTCTTTTTCTTTTCTTTCTTTAGTAATGTCATTGTCTGGTTTTGGA
The DNA here is from genome assembly GCF_057876585.1 of Rhinolophus sinicus. Classification (NCBI taxonomy): domain Eukaryota; kingdom Metazoa; phylum Chordata; class Mammalia; order Chiroptera; family Rhinolophidae; genus Rhinolophus; species Rhinolophus sinicus. The sequence goes on from NC_142503.1 coordinate 90,149,162, forward strand.
ATCAGGGTAATGTTGGCCTCATAAAATGAGCTTGGAACCTTACCTCCCCCTGGATTTTTCAGAATAGTTAGAGAAGAATAGGTTTTAAATCTTTTTTGAATGTTTGGTAAATTCACCTGTGAAGCCATCTAGTCCAGGACTTTTATTTGTTGGGAGCGTGTTGATTACTGATTCATTTTCATTGATGGTAAATTGGTCTGTTCAGATTTTCTGTTTCTTCTTGATTCGGCCTTGGAAGATTGTATGCTTCTAGGAATTTATCATTTCTTCCAGATTGTCTTCCAGTTGCTCATAGTACTTTCTTAAAATTTTTTCTATTTCTGTGGTGTCGGTTGTCACTTCTCTTTCATTTCTGATTTTATTTATTTGGGTCCTCTCTCTTTTTTTCTTGTTGAGTCTGGTTAAAGGTTTGTGAATTTTGTTTCTCTTTTCAAAAAACAAGCTCTTGGTTTCATTAATCTTTTGTATTGTGTTTTTAGTCTCTATTTCATTTATTTCCACTCTGATATTTGTTATTTCTTTCCTTGTACTCATTTTGGGCTTATTTTGCTGTTCTAGTTCCAGTTTCCTTAGGTGTAAAGATAGACTGTTGATTTGAGGGTTTTTATGTCTCTTTAGGTAGGCCAGCTTTACTATGAATTTCCCTCTTAGGACTGCTTTCTTTGTGTCCCACAGGTTTGGGGTCATTTTGTTTTCACTTTCATTTGTCTCAAGGTATCTTTTGATTTCTTCTTTGATCTCATTGTTGACCCATTCATTATTTAATAGAATATTATTTAATCTCCATGTGTTTGTGCATTTTTCAGAGTTTTTTTTATTGTAATTCATTTCTTATTTCATACCACTGTGGTCAGAGAAGACGCTTGATATGATTTCAATCTTCTTAAACTTATTGAGACTTGTTTTGTGGTCTAACATGTAGTCTATCTTGGAAAATGTTCCATGTGCTCTTGAAAAGAATGTATATTCTGCTGCTTTTGAGTGAAGTGCTCTAAAAATATCAATTAAATCCATCTGGCCTAGTGTGTCATTTAAGGCTGCTTTTCTGTCTGGAGGATCTGTTGTTAAAATCCCCTGCTAGGATTGTGTTACAGTTGATCTCTGCCTTTATGTCTGTCAATATTTGTTTTATAGATTCAGGTCCTCCTGTATTGGGTACGTCGGTGTTTACTAGGATTATGTCCTCTTATTGGATTGATTCCTTTATTATTATGTAATGTTCTTCTTTGTCTCTTTTTACAATCTTCATTTTAAAGTCTTTTTTGTCTGATGTAAGTATTGGTGTCCCATCTTTTTTCTCATTTTCATTTGTATGAATATTTTATCCCTTTACTTTCAGTCTGTGTGTGTGTCTTTTGATCTGAGGTGGATCTCTTGTAGACAGCAAATGCATGGGTCTTGTTTTCTTATCCACTCAGCTACCCTATGTCTTTTAATTGGAGGATTTAATTCATTTACATTTAAAGTGATTATTGCTAAGTACATTAGTAATTGCCACTTTATTATTCAGATTTTTTTTATCTTCATTAGTTTGTTTTCTCCTTTTTTCTGCTTAAAGAAGTCCTTTTAACATTTCTTGTAATACTGATTTGGTGGTAATGAATTCCTTTAGGTTTTTCTTACCTGGAAAGTTCTTTATCTTGCCTTCAATTTTAAGTGATAGCTTTGCTGTATAAAGTAGTCTTGCTTGTACACCTTTGTTTTTCATCACTTTGAATATTTCCTGCCACTCCCTTCTGGCCTGCAAAGTTCCTGATGAGAAGTCAGCTGATAGTCTTATGGGAGCTCCCTTGTGAGTAAATAGTTTTATTTCTCTTGCTGCTTTTAGGATTCTCTCTTTGTCTTTAACTTTTGCCATTTTAACTATGATGTGTTTTGGTGTGGACCTATTTGGGTTCATCTTGTTTGGAACTCTGTGTGCTTCCTGGACTTATATGTCTATTTTCTTCACCAAGTTAGGGAAGTTTTGGGTCATTATTTCTTCAAATAGGTTCTCAATCATTTGCTCCCTCTCTTTTCCTCCGGGTACTCCTATGATGCAAATGTTGTTACTCTTGATGTTGTCCCACAGGTCCCTTAAACTATCTTCATTGTTTTTTATTCTTTTTTCTTTTTGTTGTCCTAATTGGGTGTATTCTGCTACCTTGTCTTCTAAATTGCTGATTTGATCCTCTGTTTCCTCTAATCTGCTGTTGACTCCTTCTAGTGTATTCTTCATTTCTGTTATTGTATTCTTTATTTCTGACTGGTTCTTTTTTATGGTTTCTATGTCCTTTTTATACTTGCTATCTCTGTTGAAATTCTCACTTAGTTTCTTAAGCATTCTTATAATCTGTGTTTTAAACTCTGTCTCTAGTAGGTTGGTTGCCTCCATTTCATTTAGTTCCATTTCTCGAGATTTCTCCTGTTCTTTTATTTGGGACATGTTTTTTTGTTGCCTCATTCCGGCTTCCACTCTGTGTTTGCTTCTCTGTATTAGCTAGATCTCCTATGTCTCTCAGTCTTTGCTGCGTGGCTTTATGTAGTATGTGTCCTGTGTAGTCCAATTGTGCAGTCTCCCTAATCTCCTGTGTGTGTTCCTGGAGTGTTCTTTGTGTGTTGTGTGTGTTTCCCTGTTTTAATTGATCCTTGATTGTTTTTGGTGCATCAGTGGATGAGATTGACTCCCAGGCTGACTAATTGTGAGGATTGGCTACACCGACAGTAATATGAGCTGCTGTATGGGGACTGACTGCTCAGAGGAGGCTTCATCCCCACAGGCTTTTGTGCCTGTTGAGAGCCCCCTTTTTGTGTGCCGCTTGTGGGGCTAAACATGTGGTGCTCTGTTGTGATCTGAAGCTGACCTCTGGGTGTGTTGTTTCTGGTGTCTCTTGGGAGGGGCTCCCAGGACAATTTCGCCTTGCCTGTTACCAGCCCTGTTACCTTGCCTGTTATGTGACTACCTAGTAAGAGCCACAAAACTATTAATATCTGTGGTTGGATGCTGTCTGTGTTGGACCGGGAGACATGTGAGGGTAGCCTGTCTGTGAACCAAGGCTGGCTTACACCAATATTAGGCCTGAGGGCACATAGCAAAAGGGATAGGCAGTGGTTTCTTAAATATAACACCAAAATCATAAGCTATAAAAGAAAAAAGTGATAAAATGGATTGTATCAAAATTAAAAACTTTTGGGTATCAAAGGATTTGGGTATCAATAGAATGAAAGACAACTCACTGAAAGGGAAAAAATATCTGGAAATCATATATCTGATAAGATTCTAGTATTCAGAATATATAAAAAACTCAATAGCAAAAATACAAATTACCCAATTTTTAAAATGGGCAAAGAATTTGAATAGACATTTCCCCAAAGAAGATATACAAGTGACCAATAAGCATCTGAAAAGATTTGCTCAATATAATTAGCCATTAGGGAAGTACAAATCAAAACCACAATGAGATACCACTTCACTTCAGTAGGATGGATAGAATTTAAAAAATCAAACACACAAACAAAACCCAGAAATCACTAAGTGTTGGTGAGGATATGGATAAATTGGAACCCATATACATTGCTGTTGGGAATGTAAAATACTACAGCTGCTGTGGAAAAGTCTGGCATTTCCCCAAAAAGTTAAACAAAGAGTTACCATATACCCCAGCAATTTCACTACTGGGTATTTACTAAAGAGAATTGAAAATATATGTTCACACAAAAACTAGTACATGAATGTTCATAGCACCATTATTCACAATAGTCAAAAAGTGGAAACAATCCAAATGTCCATCAACTGAAAAATGAATAAATAAAATGTGGCATATCCATAGCAAGAAATAATATTCAACCATGAAAAGGAGTAAAGTACTGATACAAGTATATGCTGCAACATGAATGAACCTTAAAAACATTATGCTAAGTGAAAGAAGCCAGTCACAAAAGATCACGTGTTATGTGATTCCATTTATACGGAAAAATCCCAAAACAGAAAACCTATAGAGACAGAAAGTACATTAATGGTTGCTTATGTTGGGGAGGCATGGGGGTTTATGGAGTAATGGCTGAGGGTTGTAGGGTTTCTTCTTGAGTTAATGGAAATGTTCTAAAATTGTTTGTGTTAATGGATGTACAACTCTGACTGTACTAAAAGCAATTGAATTGTATACTTTAAATAGATGAATTATATGGTACATGAACTATATCTCAATAAAGCTGTTTAAAAAGGACTCTATCAAAGAGAAATTCAGAACAATGACATTTACTTTTTTTCTGTCCTTGGTCACTCTGGCTACAGCAGATAAGGGATTCTTTATGAAACACTGTGTAACAGAAAGAAAAATGATTATTTAGCTCGTTGTTGCTGAAGTGTCTCTTGGGGAACGAAATATATTTCCTTAGGGATGCACCTTCTTAATTTACTTGGAGATAATTTGGGATTCAGAAGGAGAAAACAAAACTAGGTAATGGCTCTTTGTTGAGAATTTGAGAGTAAAGAAAAATTCAGGAAAGAGGTGTTTCTTCAAAAAGGTGGGAGGCTAGAATGCTCATGGACAGAAATGATTGACTCAAGAAAAGAGAAACCTGCTGTTTAGCTTTAAATTATCTACTGAATCACATTGTGGTGTAAACGTCCTTTACTGTTGCCCCTGAATCAGCAGTAGAACTCTACTGTCTTTTCTGTGTGGTATTTCAAAAGTAGGGACTTGACCCCACATATGAGGTGCTGCTGTGCTGGAGCCAATGGAGTAGTTGCCATGAACCAAACAGAGAATGAGAATTGAGCAGAAATCAGAGCCATCCATGGTCCAGGGGTCATAAGCCTCTGAATTCACAGTATTCTTTCTAAAGGGTGTGGCTGGTGTTTGAATAAATCTAATCTCTATATTAAAGGACACTGTGTTATATATGCTTTGAAGGCCAGAGTTTCTGGATATGACATATACTGCAATGACATATACTTCAAGGGTTACAGGACTTTGAAGTTGGGGGAGCAGTGAATGTAGAATAACAGGAGAGAGGTAAGTAAGGTCACTGAAACAGGATGAAGGATTGTCTTTAGCAACAAGAATGCCACCAACAGTAATCAATGTTTATTGCGCAGGACAAGGGTCAGGAAAACTGATACCAACACCAGAGAATTCTGATGAGGAAGCACAAGCAGGAGTTCTTCAAGGAAATGCTTTAGCCAGCATGAGCCACCATAGCCTTTAGAGATGCTTCAACAGCCTCTAATTTGTCATGGAGGTAAATCCCCATTCACTGGAGGTTGGAAAGAAGATCCAATCATAGGATTTCCTTCAGAGTTGAGCCAGGTATCTTCAGATCTCTGCAAAGTAGAGAATCAAGCAGAAGCTGAGACTTTTTCTAAGGGGGAGGAGCCCTCAGCGGAAGGACAAGGAGATAACAAGTGACTGAGCCTCTGGTCCTGGTTCATTGGAAGGAATCGTCAAATTGGCAGGGATGGAGGTTGGGTTAGGAACAGTGGTCAGAACATCTGCCTAGAAACTGGTTTTCTACTTTGTAACATGTGGGAATTGTACTTCCCAGAGGGTGAAGGACCTGCCGAGGGGGAATCATCTGGACAGAGACACCAGACAAAGAGAGACATCAGTGCCCTTCTCACCTGCTACTCGGAACTGCTCTTTTGATTCCGTCACTGGGAAGTTATCAGCTGGGTCCTTTTGTCTTGTGGTGCTCTCTGAAGTTGGGAAGTAGTGAGAAGAGGAAGATTTTTGCTTCCAGGTCCGCCACCATCTCCCCAGGCCCAGGAGCACAAGCTCCAAAAGAGTAAACAAGAGACAGAGCCCACTGACTCCAAACATGGTCTTTAGGAAGATGGTCTTCTCAGAGGGACGGGACAGATTACAGGTTATACTACCAAGGCAGGGCTCTCGACGACATGCAAAGGAACTGGGCATCTTGAACCCATACAGATGGTACTGCCCCCCCAAGGCTGCCCCCTCAAGGACCAGTCGTACCCCCAGCTGTGCCACATACGCCCAGAGCAACTTGGGGCTTCCAGCCGCTGAGGCATCTGTGCTTCCCTCTCCTTGTTGGATCAGGGTCTCCTCTCCCCTCTTCACCTTTCCTGAGTCTTCCCAATGCCAGATGACATGATATATGGTGAAACCCATATAGAGGGCACTGGGCACAGTCACTAAAATGACCTGGAAGGCCCAGAAGCGCAGTGGGGAGAGGGGGTGAAAGGCATCGTAGCAGGCAGCCTTGCAACCTGTCTGCTGGGTGTGACACACGAATTCGCTCTGCTCATCGCCATAGACCCCTGTCCCACTGGCAGCCAGCAGCACGAGGCGGAAGCCCAGGAGCACAGGAAGCAGGAGGCGCCCCACAGGTGTGGAATGCCGGCTCTCCTCAGCCACCAGCCGCCTCAGGAACCGGCCGCACATCCTGTTAGGGAGCAGTGGACAATGATGAGTGTAGATGTGTTGCTCACTGTCCTTTAGGGGGAGCTCTAGGCCACCTCTTCACTCCTAATCCAAGGATGGTTAAGGCAAGCCTTCTTGCTTCTCTCCAGGAATCTGGTTGATGAAATATTAAGATTTTTTGCAACTATTTATATAGTTGAAGGCATCTATGTAAAATAATAATAGTGTGTGTGGGTATGACTCTCTCTTCTGTCCCCCTCTGTACTGCTGGAGCAGAGAGGAACTCCCATTGTTGGGTAGAGACCAGGGTCTGTCTTTTTGTCTCTTTCCCTCCGTCCTTCTTACCCTAAGTCAGCTAAATAGTAAGAAACCACTGTCCTCGGAAAACTGTTTCCACAGGTGATGGCTGCCAGGGCTGGTGCTACTGCCAGCATCATCTGAATGAAATCAGTGCTGACTCGGGGGAATGTGCATGCTCTTGCTGTCTGCTTTTCTCTGGCTCCATGCCCTTGGAGGCTCACAGGTGTGTCGGGCTGGCCTCTGCTCCCATCTCAGGGTAAAACCGAGATGCAGTTAGGTTAGGAGGCTTTATGGGGATCAAGAGAAGAGAGTGAGTGTCAAGCCTTGCTTTAGTCTAATGTTTTTTAGACCTAACCAGCTTAGGAAAAGGAGAATATTTGGAAGAAAACCCAGAAGCAACTACTAGTTAAATGTATGGGATTTGGGGTCAAAGCCAGAACTGACTGGATAAAAATTTGAGATTTGATTCCTCTCCTTTGCTGTTGTTCCCTGGGCTCATATCTCCCTCACAGTGAGAGGTGACCGTGGTCAGGAACAGATTTCAGAAATTCCTCATTTCTCTGGACAAATACCATCATACCACAAGCCCAATTTGCCATTTTTATCTTTGTCCTTATCAGCAGCCTTCCTCAATGCCCAGCCACTGGTTCTAACCATCCCCTTTCAGCCCAAACTCTTACACACCTATTTCCCCTCACTCTCAGAAGACCGTGCAAACCTCTTACTCCACAGAGAGGATAGAGACTTTGATGTGAAACCCCACAGCTACTACTTATCTTCATAGTCACTTCCTTCTATGGCATCTTAGAGAAAGAAGTGGCCCTACACTTACCCAAGGCTACTCTCCTTTCCAAATCTGTGTCCTTGGGTCTCTCTTTTCTGGCTTCTTCAAGGATTTGATCCCCAGATTATATTTCCTGTAATTCAGATCACCCTTATTTCCTCTTTGAGTATGAACTTGCTTAGGTTCCTCCCTTTTAACTCTAATAACAATAACCTGAATTTCTAAGTTAATATGGCAGCAAATGAGACACGCCTAATTTGTCTTGTATCAACTTCCCAATTATAATACCCACAAAGTTGCACAAAACAATTTTAAACGGGCGCTAGTATCATAAACTATAGATAAGAACAAGCTATATGCCAAAACTTAAACGGAAATGGTCACTTCTGTGCAATTGGAAGGGATGGATTGAGATGCTTTCAAGGGTTTCAGTTGACCAGAGAAATATGTCCCCACCCACCAACTGTGAGAATCCATATTGTGAGCCACTAGGAATCAAGGGTTTGAATCTCTGCCTCCTCCTCAGTCCCTATCTTTCTACCTCCATCATAGATTATGAAGGCTCAGAAGTCTACCGGGCTGTTGAAAATTCTTTTCTATAAAATTGGGTTAAAAGTTTTAGAAGAAACCTATTTTCCATCTCTAGCAAGATACAAAATTGTTCTCATGATTAAAGATGGCAGATTGAAGACAGAGACTTATCCCCTCATTCCCAAGACTCCTCAAAAATGAGAGTAGATGGATCTTTAAATGTATAAACCCACTACAGAGTAGGAGAAAGAGCCTCGGTAGCACAACTAAAATCCACTTTGAAGGCAATAGGACAAATACTGAGAAAAATCAAATTGGGGTGCTGAAAGCACATTGGGTAATTCTTCCAGAATTCAGGGGGAAAAGATGAATAATTGAAAATAATAAAAGGTAAATAGATAAGGACACAAAATCTGTTTCCTAATTTGAAAATCAAGGCAACAATAAAACAAAATCACTGGCTTGCTTATTGGATGAAAAAGCATTTGAAGTACCTGGCAAAAAAAAAAAAAAAAAAAGCAATTTCTCAATAAATATTTAGCTAAATTTTGTTTGGTGTGATATTGAGTTCCATAGAGGACCGAAAGGAAGGTCAACTTCCAATGCTGGTCCTGGGCTTCTTGACCTTGGCACTATTGACAGTCAGAGCCTGATAATTTTTGTTTGGGGACAGGGAGGATGCTGTCCTGTGCATTGTAAGATGTTTAGCAGCATTCCTGGCCTATATTCACTAGATGCCAGTGGCACCCTTCTCCCGCCCACAAAGGTCTCTAGACATTGCTAAATGTCCCCTGTGGTCAAATTCACCCTGGTTGAGAACCACTGCTTTAGGGTAGCACCGGTCCATCACCTCTAATCTTGGCTTCAGTTAATTACCAGCTCTTTAAAACAAGACGTCTGTACCAGAGCATCTCAAAGGGCTTTTATTAGGTGGGCCATTATAATCTGCCCATTTCCGGGCTGATTGCATATTATCTCTCAACCAGTCCCATCTGTGAGGATGCCTGCAGCCCCTCCCTCCTTGCCGCATCAGTATAGGGGGTCCCTGCGCTTAGGGGAGGCAGCCCCCAGGCTCTGAGGGTTTCTGCCCTGGTTCTGGAGAGTTACTAGACTAAAAGCTAATTTGGTATAATAAATTCTAAAATCTTGCTCGCAGCCTCGTCATTTCAAAGTGCAGGACTGACACCCTCTAAAGACATTTTCGGCACATTCCCAGCAGAATGGAATTGAACACAGAACAGGCCTGGCATATTGTAAGTGTTGGGAATTTGAGTCGTTTTCAGAGGCCCTGTCTCCGATTCTTCTCTCTGTCCTGTGCCCACTTCAAACCCATAGCCAGACACCCAAATGTCCTCTACAAGGCCTTAGGAACTGAACTGGGGTCTCCAGAGCTCACCACAGAGCTTTGGTGGTTTGGAAGTGAGAGCAGGGAAAGCAGGAAAAGAGAACCCCTTGGTTTTGAGCCCCATGCCTATTTCTGAGACCTCTTCCATTTCCTTTGCCCCACAGCTGTTATCACCAAAACGGTTATTCCACACACATCTGGGGTCTCCTCTTCAGACACAATTGTGCTCTATCTCCCAAAGTCTGCAGACAAAAGGGAGTTTCCTATACAGCTGGCGCCTAAACACAGCCCACCCTGCTCCCTCACCCCCTGTCTTCCAGGGACACTGTGGTCCCCCCATCCCCTCCTCCCCCCACCGCCTGATCTCTTCCAGCCATCCCTGGCCCACCTATCTCATTCTCTGAGACCCTAATCCTCCTCCCACAAACGTGTGCAGCTTTGCCCACAGGGGCCAGAGCTCCCAGGCCGGACTTCAGGACCTAGGGAGCTGAGGGTTCAGCATTGCGGACAAAGCTCCACTCAAGGAACACCACTCTGTTTCCAGGACTGGAGAAATAGTTTTCAAATAAATCGATTTGGCAGAAAGTTGGTAGGATCTGAGCTCTGTCAAGATTTTAGTCAGTGGAGCAAACCTGTGAGCTCAAAAGTTGGGGGAGGGAGGAAAGCCCAGAGTTTGAAGGGCTTTCAAATATGTAAATAGAGTTTTTAAAATTCCATCATGATTTTAGTAAGAATTTTTCTAAGCATCTCTATACTTTTGGAGAAAATTTTCAGGCTTCCATTGGTGGCAGACTCCATGTCAGACAGTTAAGGTGTGAGGGATGGATATCCACTGAGAACAGAGCTGGACCCACGTCACTGCTCCCATCTCACCCACCTGGCCTGGAAAACGTTCTAGATTTTTTACTCAAAGTGTGGCCATGTGCAGCAGCACTGCCATCACCAGGTCTGCAGAGCAGATTCTTGGGCCACATTTCCAGCTTAGCAAATCAAATCCGAATTTTAATAGTATCCTAGGTCATTTGTGTGTGCATTCGAGTTGGAGAAGGCAGTCTAGAGCCCTGGGCAGCCCCCACCATCCTGCCCCCTGGTCCTGTGCCAGCCCAGCTGCTTCTGCCCCAGCATGAGCACTCACCTGGCAGCTTTGAGCAGAAACACCAACAGGAGAAGGAGGCAGAGACAAGTGTCCTCAGACTGGAGCCCACAGGGTCCCAGCTGTCCCCCAGGCCCTGCCTCCTGCCACCGCCCACTTCTCCCCCTCCCCTTTTCATTCCTGGCAGCCTTAGTGAAGGATAAAAGAATTGCAGCTGGAGGAATAGGCAGGCCTGCTGTTAAAGAATGGGCTGTGGAGAATAACACTGTTGTTGAGGGTAAGGGGACTGTCTCCAAAGTGAGCTGAAACAGGGATTTTCAAATCATCTGAAAGAGGGCAATGGCTTCAGCTCATTTCCAACATGCGGGCTTCTGGCAACCACACATAGAGTTCAATATTCTTTCTGCAATGTTTATCTCAGGAAGTCCTCTCCTCTTGGCAGGGAGAAATAGCACAGGCTTCTCCCCCACAGCACTGGGCATCTGTTCCATGTCCCCTCAGCAACTCAGGGAGCCCAGCCCCTGTCTACCACACCCAGTGAGAACTGTGATACCTGCCCCTATGCTAGAGCCAGGATCCCCTCCAAAGGTATGGTGGAGGGTGGGGAGGGGCTAGGCTGGGCGAGCAGATGGGTGGCTGGGTGGGTGGGAGAGTAACCCATGAGTGAGCTTCTTGAGTGAGGATCTATTTACTCTGTTGCCTGCAATAGCTCCCAGAGCCAACATAGCACTCTTCAAGGAGTAAAGTTGGAGGAAACCTCAGTTCCAGATTCTGCTTCTGTGGGTATTTGGGTTATCATTCCACTATTTTCTAGCATTTAATATTGTTATGGAGACGTATATGTCCAGTTGGATAGTCCACCTTCTAAGTGATTTGACCTTTTTGACACTTTGCCAAACGGATTCTTTTTTTTTTTTTTTTCACCTGTGGAGCCTGTTCACTCCTCCAGGGGATTCTATTAAGAACAACATAAGATAACCTCCCACTGGCTCTGTCCTGGACATGTTCACATCTGGTCCACAGGAAGTAGTTACACATCCTTAAGGCCAACAAACTCTAGGCATGTAAGCCAAGTCCAATGCAGTCAAATCTCCTTCCTTTCATCTGCTGGATAGCCTATCTCTTGCCTTCTCGATTGATCAGCCAGGAGTCAATAGACACATTGGAGCCCCTTTCACGAGGCTTGAGATGCAGGAGGCAGTACCCTTATCCCCTTCTCTGAGGGAGAACTAGCAGCACATCTCTTTCCAAAGATATTCTCTCTCCCAAGTTAATCCTTTCCACCTATAATTTCCAACAACTCTGCCATTTTATACAACTTTGATGTGGGTGTAGAGTTTAAGAGTGACATAACTATTGTTTGTTTGTTTGTTTGTCCTTTGAAATATTTCATCTCAGACTAAAATATAACTTTAGAATAGCACTTGTGTTGTGTATTCTAAAACATTACACCTCAAAATCCCTGTCAAAATTTCCAATTTAATATTTTGTTACACAAACATTTATTCAGTGCTTAATAAATGATGGATATTCTAAGTGCTCTGTGACTATTAACTCATTTATCCCTTATAGCCTTATGATGTAAGTACTATTATTATCCTCTTCTACAGAGGAGAGAAATGAAGAATAGAGAAATTAAGTAACTTATTCAAAGTCAACCAGCTAGTGAGTAGAGAAGTTGGGATTTGAACAAGCAATCTGGCTGCACATGGCACATTCTGAACATTACTGTTAGCTTCCCCATTATCCAAATTACCAGTCTTTAAAGAGGTTTTTATTGTAAACCCATCGTAATTTCATACCCTCAAGAAAATAAAAATCCTATGCTTACATGTTCCACATCTTAATGACTAACTCCACTATCCACCCTGGATCGCAACCAAAACCACTGGTGTCATCACTGACGCCTTCATCGAGCACATCTTGTCGATCTACCAGTTGTACAGATTCTGTGCTTTGAGTTTACGCATAGAAGGTGCCTTAGTTCAAGACTGAATTAATGAAACGTCATCCTACTGTCTCTGCTTCTAGGCTGGTCCACCTCTAACCCATTCTCTGCATTGCAGAAAGAATATTTAGATTTATTTAAATTTACCAACATGTTTACCAGTTTCTAGGCTCAGTGCTGCTTTTTGATACCTTCTAGGTTAAATTTTCTTCTTTTTAATTTTTTTAACCATCAACCATTTTTTTATGTGTTCAGTAGCGTTCACATCATTTTACAACAGATCTCCACAACTCTTTCATCTCGCAAAACTGAAACTTTGTACCCATTTCTCCCTCCCCTTAGCCCCTGCAAATCACAATTCTACTTTCTGTTTCTGTGGATTTGGCTACTTTAGATACCTCATATCAATGAAATCATACAGCATTTGTTATTTTGTGACTGGCTTATCTTACTTAGCATAATGTCATCAAGGTTCATCCATGTTGTAGCATCTATCAGAACTTTACTTCTTTTTAAAATCAAATAATATTCCATCATATGTATATATGTATGTGTGTACCACATTTTGTTTATCCATTCACCCATTGATGGACATTTAGGTTGCTTTCATCTCTTGGTTATTGTGAAAACTGCTGCGAACATGGCTGTGCTAAATTTTCTTCTTCTTGGAGTACAACCTTCAGTAGTTCCTCTACTAGGGAACTTGTTAGGAGTAAAAATCTCTTGATCCTCTTTGGTCTTAAAATGATTTCATTTTATCCTCAATCTTGAATTGTTATTTAGTTGGGCAAAAAACTCTAGGTTGACAGTTATTTTCCCTTATGACTTTAAAGATATTATTTAATTGACTTCTACCATCTCGTGGGTTTATAAGTCTGATTTATAATCCTTTATGCAATTGCCAGAAGGCTCTAAGAAAATTGTTATAAATACAGTTAATAAAATCATTGAGTATATATTTGCAAATAGTCTAAGTCATCACCAGTTTGTTGAACTGCTGAAAACATAGAGGGCAATTAATTTAATGATCTAATATTCTTTACCAATGCTTGTTGGTTGAGTTATGAAAGAGCTTTGCTAAGATTTACTGTATTGATAACTCCAATGCAAGGTTTCTTGAAGCAAAGGAAGTGTTTACCAAGTGTTCAATAATCAAAGACCCCTAAAAATGGCAATGTGATTTCCGATCCCTCACTGATATACTGTAGATGAACAAACTAAATTTGAAGCTCCGAGTAAAAGAGAAACTTATTTGTGAACTAGCCAGACAAATATGAGAATTAACATTGAAATGTAAACTTTTTGAAATACAAATGAATAATAATGATTTTATACAATGTTCTAACATTAAATCAATATGCACATTGATCAGATCAATAGCTACTTACCATATAACTAAATCTGTGTTATATTACTCTACTTTACATACTACATCTGGCCCAGAGGCTAAACTGTGGGGCTTCTACTTGGTTAATTCTTCAGTAGTCCATCTGCCATGATCCATTCTGTTTTGCAGAGCCCAGACTGGTGAATTAAATGGGGATATGATAGAGACCACTGCCATGCATTCCTTAATTATTTGAAGATGCCATTGATTTCTGCCGTTCCTCCTGGGATGCCATATTGTTTTCTGTTTATTCTCTTGGCCTATTTGTGGGCAGGGGGAAGCTCACTTGCCCTTTGCTATATAATAACTTTACTCCAGTGGCCAAGGAATCTGCAGGATTCAACCATCTGCTAAGTTTATCCATTCTGACTACACATTTTCAAGTATGGGACATGAATACTAGATGAGTGTGTAGAGCCAGTGAATATAAGATACAACTGTGAGAGGGAGCTGGGACAGGGCTTCATTTATTACCAAACCTCCATATGCGTTATGAGGAACTTTGGATCCTCTGGGTTCTCAGTGCCAGCTCAAATCATGTATGCAACTGTCCTCAAAAGCTCTCAATATCACCCTTCCCCATTGTGTGGTTATTTGAGCAAATGGCTATAGGTTAATTTGAGGAAGGACTCCGGGAATCACTACTGCATGAACCTCACGTGCTGTTGTGAGTACTTCCACATGGAGACCCAACCCTTCAATCTATGGGTTCTCAGTCTAACTACTTAAAACTAACCAAGAGTTGTCTTTGGAAACCGAGAGCTCTGACCCCACCATTCAGTGCTATGCAGATGGCCCAGCCAGAGTGACCAAAGTCCAAAGTGGGGGTGGAAAGTAGGGGGGTGCACAGGGCCCAGGGAATAGAGATACTTTTCAAAGTTGCATGAATTTCCCTTGATTCTTCAATGGCTCCATTTATAAATGTCCACAGTGACCGGGTCAGTGTGGGTATCAGGGGAGGAGGCTAAGGTTGGTGCTGGGGTCTGGGGGGAGAGGGTTTCTGCCTAATTATTTCTAAACTTGTGGCAAGACCCTAAGGCACCAAGACAAACTTCCCTTTCACAATAAGTTTCGGAGGATTGCTGCCAGGAAAGAAGCCCCCAATGGCTAAAGAGAACTCTCATCCCACTTCTTTGTTCCACCAGACAATGCCCCCTTTGTCCCTCCTCTTCACACCAGATGAGACCAGCTTCCTCCCACAGCTATATGTTGATGAGATGTGCCAAGACCTGGAGCAGCAGGGCACCCAGGGTGCAGGGGGCACCCAAGGTTAGGGAGTGGAAAGAAGTGTGGAGGACTGGCATCTCTGTACCCCACAATGATGGGAAGAGATCACTTTCTTCTCTCCTTCTCTCCCTCTTTTCCACAGAGGATGTATCTATCTAGTTTTGGGGAGAGCAAGACACACTAGGAACAAGAGTTGAGGAGGGTGTCCGCAGAAGGAATGTGTCAGAACAAGAAGGAAAATATCTCCTTAGAAAATTGAATATAACAGCAGCACTGGGCCTGGGATACTAGTATGTGACCTGGAGAGAAGGGTGCTAAACTAGTCCTGGGCCCATCATCACATGAAAATCTGGAGGAAACAAAAAACATAAACTCATAATTTCTTAAGATTGTGTGAGTTTAAAATCTGTAACATTTACAAATAGTCAGCCAATGCATTCCTCACCAGTATGGCAAGGTTACAACTTAGTAACAGTTTAACTCAAAGAACTGATGATACAGAGGCAGCATCCTGGTTTTATTCCATGCTGATCCCATCTGGTTTGTTACCCGAATTTCCAGAAAATTCTCCTTCCTGCACTTTCTACCATATAAAGGCAAATCCTTCTCCCCAGGTGAGCATGCAAGGCTGTGAAGCAGCCATTGATCCCAAGGACCAGATCTTCCTTCTTGACCCTCTGCTGCCCCACAGTGGGTCTCCCAGTTGACCCACTCCTCAAAGTCCTCTCCACTTTTGCAGGTCTTTGTTCTACGACTTTCTTTACACCTCATTTTCCAGGCCCAGTGAAGTCTTCCCCAGATTTTAGGCAACTGCCCACCTCAAAAATCAAGCCTTCATTCTTTATGATTGTGAAGACAGTTAAGCCCCTGGGACCATACAGCCCCATGATGGGGATAGAGGATGGGGAAAAGCCAAGTTCAGAAGCCCAGGGAGGATATCTTCATGGTGACCTTGAAAGACATCATGGACTATTCCAAGTACAGAGATAGCCAATGGACTAAATGTGGATGGAAGTACAGATGTGCTGTTTCCACAAGATCAAGCAGTCCCAAGTAGGCATGAAAAGGGGAATTAGTGGGAAGGAAATATCAGAGCCCTAAAAGATCAACAAAAGACATACGTAGAAATACACAGACATTTCTGCATCCCCCTCACCCACAACAGCTGTTTTCCTCTTTCCCCATGGCTTCCCCATCCTCACTCCCAGGCCTCAGTTCTGACAGGAAGTGATGTCAGAGTCAGCTCTTAACCAGGCACATCTGATCTCTCAGCTCCACAACCCCACCTGTCTGAGGCTGATCCTACTTAAGAAGACATCAACCTCACCTGTACCCAGGGATGCTGGGTGGAGAGTGAGCCAACCTTGGGGTCAGTCGAACCTGTGTTCATATGGTGGCTTCACCAGTCACTAGCTGTTTCACTTAATCAAGTGATTTAATCATCTGGGCTACACTGCATCGGTGAGTCCTCTCACTGTTGTCGAGAGAATTCAGTTTTTAAAAATCAGCCTATGTAAGCTTCATGAGGGCAGAAGCAGTGTGTCTCTTGATTTGTGCTGCACCCCCTTTGCCAAAGACATCGCTCAGCATTTAGAACTTGCTCAGTAGATAGTTCTATAGTTCATAGTCCATGCTAGTTGCTCATTAAATGTTGGTTTCCTTTCCATAGACTGTTAAAGCTACATGGAACCCTAAGGATCCTCCAGGCCATTTTACAGACAAGAAAACAGACTCCGAATAAATAATTTATGTGGGTCATACAGACTGCACGAGGCAGAACAAGAAGCCAGTTCCTCGAACCTGGTGAACTGTTGATACCAAGGCACAGAATAAGGGCTAAATAGTAGGATTAGACAACAAAATGCCCAAAAAGCTTCAGAGAATCTGGAATTCCAGGAGAGAGCAGGAAAACAGCCTGCAGTATGTCACCTAAGGAGGTGACATTAACGTACAGGGGACTGGGAAGGACATTGGCTGGACCGGAAAAGTGGTGGTCAGAACTCATGGTAACAGGGGTGACGGATAAAGACAAAAAGAGGAGGACACTAGGTCATTATAGTAGATGGCATTTATTAAGCAAGTACTGTGTAACAGGTACATGCTATCTTATTTAATTCTCACACACACACAAATGATACAGTTGTTATTATAACATCTATTTTAAAAATGAGGACATTGAAGCACAAGAGGAACTAATTTGCTCAAGTTCTGTAAAACCTGGATCATGAACCATAATGCTCACTATATTGGGTAAAATCCTAGCTGAGTTACTGTTTCAAATAATCAGAAGAAGGTTGAAGCCCGAAATAGGGATTATACTGATCCCAGAAAGCAGGCATTCAGGGAGGGGAAAACAAGGAGGAGTTATTGAAAATGGGTGAGGGAGATGGGGACATTAGGAATTTGGGATCGGGATAATAAAAGCAAGATAAAGGAGCAGATGTAATCACTCTACAATCACTTGACTAGGCAGTAGAACTCTTAAGTTGGATGGAAAGAAAAGTTTCAAATAATCTAAAGATTAAGAATAGTTTTTATTTGGTTTTGGAATATCTAAAATGTTGTGTCTGTTTCCTCAGTATTCACAAGACATCCAAAAAACAACAACTGTGCAACTCAGGAGCCACAGCAGATCTGATTTTCCTCTCCCAGCCCACTGATAGGCTCCCTCTTGTGGCAAAACGGGATATTACCGCCAAAATTCAAGAAATACCAACACGTGTTAAATGTCTGGCTTGGACGCTACGGAAGTGAGGACATTAGGTGTAAGGTGTCTGTCTCACAGTTCCAAGGCGCTGGCAGTGAGGGCTGAACCATCCTGTTTTCCCTGCAGTGGTGGATGGGGTTTCCCATAATTGCACCAGCATATTCTGTACAAGAAGGGCCTTTGTTGCTCAACCCTCCTCTATTCCCTCATGGCTTGTTGATCAGCTTGGCACATCAACAGGTGGATTGATCAACTCAGCACACAAAGTCCCCTTTGCCAGCTGGGATCCAAATGCAGACGGAAGAGAGGCATCAGACCATCTCCTGATGCACGTGCTTGTCTGGAATTTAACCCTATTTACAAGCCAATAAATTAGTCTGTTACTGTTTTACGGATGCTGGCAGAAGACAGCAGATCTCTGGGATAGAGACAAAGGACTGGTGATTATGGCACAGCAAGCACCATGAGCATCGTGTTGCCCAGGGTTCTTCTGGGCCTCTAACTCCCAGACAGTTACTCTGAAGGACCCAGGTGGATGCTACACAGGCAGTAGGTTTGCAGTGCAGTCAAAGTACACTGAGCTTGGGGAATGCATGCTTTTATAGTTAGCTGTCACAAGCCTGATCTTCTTCCAAAGGGGATCAGTACCTCATCCCTTGAGGTTGTTCACTGCAAACACTTCCCTGAGACATGGTCTGGGTATAAACATCAAACAGGGTTTTGCATTCTTAACAAGCCCAGTAAAAATGTGCCAGAACCTCAAGGCCCATAGCAGATTGCCCCTCCCCAGTTCCTTCCACCACCACCCTCCCTGCACTCAATCAACCAGTTGTTCCCTGACTCACAAGCTGATTGTTCCTACTGATAAGGTAGGATTGTATCAGAATGGTGTTAACATACTGATTATTGGTGACTTTCATGGATGTGGGACACAGGTAAGGTTCAGGATTCTGGGCTACAACAGCCCTCTGTCCTACACCTCTGTGTATTTGGAGGTGTGGAGAAAACCTGTACAGTGTCTCTCTCTGATCTACAACAATCCATAAGAGCTGGTGTCCTTCACCTCAGATTCCCTCAGTACCATCACCCAAGATGCCCTCCTCTGGTTCTCAGGTCAATCAAAGAGAAAGAGGAAGAGCACCTATCTTCCTACCTGGGCTTTCCAAAAGAATCAGGCACAAGAAAATCCTCACTTGCGGTGATCCATGCCATAACTTAGCGTGTTCTCCTGGCAGGGTATAAGCCATGATGGTATACTGCTCTTCTTGCGGCTGCCCCCACCTTGGCCCTCTTCCTCCTCAGCCATGAGTAGTTGGTAGGGGTGTGCTCACATCCCCCCGTTTCTCAGGGTCCCTCTGTCTCTTGTGGATAACCTTCTCTGCCAAGGGGCATCCCTCTCCATCCCCTCTCACTGGCCCTGGAAAGCTCCAGATTGTTCATCAAGCACAGGAGCAGAAGGATGGTTCATTCTGTTTGTGGAGGCCCTCAGCCGACAGGGAGGTAGTTTCCTTAGTTGAGGACTTCTCCCTGAAACTATCGAAAAAAGAAAAATAAATAGGAAGTAGAAGAGAACAGATAAGAAAAGTAAAGGTGAGGAGGTTCAACAGCTAGCTATACAATAGGAGGTCCATAAAGAAAGAATTGAGAAGAAGGAATAGACTCATACCATGGCACATTGTTACAAAATTTCTAGTTATGAAGCTAGAGAAAAAAAAATTTTTTACAAACTTCCAGAGAAGAGAAAAAATAGATCACACGTTAAAGAATGAGAAATCAGAATGGTTCTAAACATTTCAAATGTACCAATGAAAGCTACAAAACAACAGAGCAGAGAGATGCCTTCAACCCCTGAATAAAATTATTTCTAACCTAAAATTCTATACCTAGCCAAACAGTCAATTGAGTGTGTATGATAAAAAGATTTTCAGATAGGCAAGCACTCAAAATATTTACCTCCAGAAGCTTCTTGGTAATGTGTTCCATCAAAATGAAAAATAAGCTAAGAAAAGAAGATATATGCAGTGAACAGGATCTAGGAAATAGAAGATGCTACACAGGTAAGAGAATTCCCAGGATGATGACGAAAAAGGGAGATCCCAGATGTGGAGAGCAACCTGCCTAAACCTGAGATTTCTTTTTTTTTTTTTTTTTTTTAATTAAATTTATTGGGGTGACAATTGTTAGTAAAATTACATAGATTTCAGGTGTACAATTCTGTATTACATCATCTATAAATCCCATTGTGTGTTCATCACCCAGAATCAGTTCTCCTTCCATCACCATATATTCGATCCCCCTTACCCTCATCTCCCACCCCCCACCCCCCGCCCCCGTTACCCTCTGGCAACCACTAAACTATTGTCTGTGTCTATGAGTTTCTGTTTCTCATTTGTTTGTCTTGTTCTTTTGTTGTTTTTGGTTTATATACCACATATCAGTGAAATCACATGGTTCTCTGCTTTTTCTGTCTGACTTGTTTCGCTCAGCATTACTCTCTCAAGATCCATCCATGTTGTCACAAATGTTCCTATATCATCTTTTCTTACCACCGAATAGTATTCCATTGTGTATATATACCACAACTTCTTTATCCATTCATCTATCGAAGGACATTTTGGTTGTTTCCATGTCTTGGCCACCGTAAACAAAGCTGCAATGAACATTGGAGCACACGTGTCTTTATCTCTAAATGTTTTCAGATTTTTTGGGTAGATACCCAGAAGAGGGATTGCTGGGTCATATGGCAATTCTATTCGTAATTCTTTGAGAAACCTCCACACTGCCTTCCATAACGGCTGTACCAGTCTGCATTCCCACCAACAGTATATGAGGGTTCCTTTTTCTCCACAGCCTCTCCAACATTTGTTATTATTTGTCTTGTTGATGATAGCCATTCTGACTGGGGTGAGGTGATATCTCATTGTGGTTTTGATTTGCATTTCTCTGATGATTAGTGATGTTGAGCATTTTTTCATATGTCTATTTGCCATTTGTATGTCCTCTTTGGAGAAATGTCTCTTCAAGTCCTCTGCCCATTTTTCAATTGGGTTGTTTGTTTTTTTGTTGTTCAGTTGCATGAGTTCCTTGTATATTCTGGATACTAGCCCCTTATCGGAGGCACTGTTTGCAAAAATCTTCTCCCATTTAGTTGGTGGCCTCTTTATTTTGTCAATGGTTTCTTTTGCTGTGCAGAAGCTTTTAAGTTTCATATAGTCCCATTCGTTTATTTTAGCTTTTACTTCCATTGCCTTTGGAGTCAAGTTCATAAAATGCTCTTTGAACCCAAGGTCCATAAGTTTAGTACCTATGTTTTCTTCTATGCAGTTTATTGTGTCAGGTCTTATGCTTAAGTCTTTGATCCATTTTGAATTAACTTTGGTACATGGTGACAAATAGCAGTCCAGTTTCATTCTTTTGCACGTGGTTATCCAATTCTCCCAGCACCATTTATTGAAGAGGCTGTCTTTGCTCCATTGTATGTTTTTAGCTTCTTTGTCAAAAATTATCTGTCCATATTTATGTGGTTTTATTTCTGGGTTCTCAATTCTATTCCATTGGTCTATGTGTCTGTTTTTCTGCCAATACCATGCTGTTTTGATTATTGTAGCCCTGTAGTACAAGCCAAAGTCAGGAAGTGTGATACCTCCATTATAGTTCTTTTTCCTTAAGATTGTTTTGGCTATTCGGGGTCTTTTGTGGTTCCAAACAAATCTGATGATTTTTTGTTCTATTTCTTTAAAATATGCCATTGGGATTTTGATGGGGATTGCATTGAATCTGTATATTGCTTTGGGTAATATGGCCATTTTAACTATGTTGATTCTTCCAATCCATGAGCACGGAATGTCTTTCCATTTCTTTGTGTATTCTTCAATTTCTTTCAAAAATGTCTTATAGTTTTCAGCATATAGGTCTTTCACATCCTTGGTTAAGTTTATTCCTAGGTATTTTATTCTTTTTGCTGCAATTGCAAAAGGAATTGTTTTTTGTATTTCTTTTTCTGAGATTTCATTGTTAGTATATAGGAAGGCAATGGACTTTTGTGCGTTGATTTTGTAGCCGGCAACTTTACTGTATTCGTTGATTGTTTCTAATAGCTTTTTGGTGGAGTCTTTAGGGTTTTCTATATATAGCATCATGTCATCTGCAAAGAGTGATAATTTAACTTCTTCATTCCCAATTTGGATGCCTTTTATTTCTTTCTCTTGCCTGATTGCTCTGGCAAGGACTTCCAACACTATGTTGAAAAGCAGAGGTGATAGGGGACATCCCTGTCGTGTTCCTGAACGTAGAGCAAAGGGCTTCAGTTTTTCTCCATTAATTATGAGATTAGCAGAGGGTTTGTCATATATGGCCTTTATTATGTTAAGGTATTTTCCTTCTATACCCATTTTATTAAGTGTTTTAATCATAAATGGATGTTGTATCTTGTCAAATGCTTTTTCTGCATCAATTGATATAATCATATGATTTTTGTCCTTTATTTTGTTTATGTGATGTATCACATTGATGGATTTGCGTATGTTGAACCATCCTTGTGCCCCGGGGATGAACCCCACTTGGTCGTGATGAATAATCTTTTTAATGCATTGTTGTATTCGATTTGCTAGAATTTTATTTAGGATTTTTGCATCGGTATTCATTAGAGATATTGGTCTGTAGTTTTCTTTTTTTGTGCTGTCCTTACCAGGTTTTGGTATCAGGGTAATGTTGGCCTCATAAAATGAGTTAGGGAGTACTGTCTCTTCTTCAATTTTTTGGAAGAGTTTGTGCAGAATTGGTATTAGATCCTCTTTGAAGGTTTGGTAGAATTCACTAGTGAAGCCATCTGGTCCCGGACTTTTGCTTTTGGGAAGGTTTTGGATGACTGATTCAATTTCGTTACTGGTGATCGGTCTGTTTAGATTTTCCAGTTCTTCATGGTTCAGCCTTGGAAGGCTATATGTTTCTAAGAACTTGTCCATTTCTTCCAGGTTGTTGAATTTGGTGGCATATAGTCCTTCATAGTATTCTTGGATGATCCTTTGTATTTCTGTGGTGTCCGTGATAACTTCCCCTTTTACGTTTCTGATTTTGTTAATCAGTGTCTTCTCTCTTTTTATCTTAGTAAGTCTAGCCAAGGGTTTGTCAATTTTGTTAATCTTTTCAAAGAACCAGCTCTTTGTCATATTAATATTTTCTATTGTCTTTCTGTTCTCTATTTCATTTAGTTCTGCTCTAATTTTTGTTATTTCCTTTCTTCTGCTGACCTTGGGTTTTACTTGTTCTTCTTTTTCTAGTTCTTTAAGGTGTAACATGAGGTTATTTATTTGGGAGTTTTCTTGTTTCTTGAGATAGGCCTGTAATGAGATAAATTTCCCTCTTAAAACTGCTTTCGCTGCATCCCAAAAATTTTGGTAGGATGTATTTTCATTGTCATTTGTTTCTATGTACCTTTTGATCTCTCCTCTAATTTCTTCTTTGACCCAGTCCTTCTTTAAAAGTATGTTGTTTAGTCTCCATGTATTTGTGTTTTTTCCCGCTTTCTTTTTACAGTTGATATCCAATTTCAAAGCCTTGTGATCAGAGAATATGCATGGTATGATTTCAATCTTCTTAAATTTGTTGAGACTGATTTTATGTCCCAATATATGGTCTATCCTTGAGAATGTTCCATGTACACTAGAAAAGAATGTATAGTCTGATGTTTTAGGATGAAGTGCTCTATAAATGTCAATTATGTCCATTTCTTCTAATGTGTCATTTAGGGCTACTATTTCATTATTTATTTTCTGTTTGGATGATCTATCCATAGCTGTCAATGATGTATTTAAGTCCCCTAGTATAATTGTATTTTGGTCAATTTCTCCCTTTAGTTCTGTTAGTAGTTGCTTGGTGTATTTCGGTGCTCCCTGATTGGGGGCATAAATATTGATGACTGTTATGTCTTCTTGTTGTACAGTCCCCTTCACCATTATGAAATGTCCATCTTTGTCTCTTGTTATCTTTTTCACCTTGAAGTCTGTTTCATCTGATATCATTATGGCTACACCTGATTTTCTCTGGGCACCATTTGCTTGGAGTGTCAATTTCCACCCTTTCACTTTGAGTCTATGCTTGTCCTTGTAGCTGAGATGTGTCTCTTGGAGACAGCATATGGTTGGGTTTAGTTTTTTGATCCAATCTGCTACTCTGTGCCTTTTTATTGGTGAGTTCAGTCCATTTACATTTAGGGTGATTATTGATATGTGAGGATTTCCTGTCATTCTATCCTTAGTTTTCTGGTAATGTGTCTCCATTGTTTCTTTGCCTTTTTGTTGTTGTCTATTATTTCTGTGTGGTGGTATTCTATGATGTTTCCCTCTGTTTCTTCTTTTATTTCAGTATATATTTCAATTCTGGATTTATTTTGAGTGGTTACCCTTAAGTTTATGTAAAAGAAAGTTTGATATTTAGAGTATTCCATTTTCTTCAGCACGCTTACTTTCTCCATTCCCAGATTTCGGTTCAGGCCTTTACTCTCCCCCTTTTTGAGTTGTGGTTGCCACAAACTGTCCCTGTTGATGGTGGTCGAATAGCCTCCTTTAGTATTTCTTGTAGTGCAGGTCGTGTATTAGAAAATTCCTTCAGCTTCTGTATGTCTGGAAAGGTCTTTATTCCTCCTTCATATCTAAAGGATATCTTTGCTGGATATATTATTCTTGGCTCATGGTTTCTCTCTTTCAATAGTTTGAATATTTGGTTCCACTCCCTCCTGGCTTGTAGAGTTTCTGCTAAAAATCTGATGATAATCTAATGGGCTTTCCTTTGTAAGTTACCGTCTTCTTTTCCCTGGCTGCCTTGAGGATTCTTTCTTTGTCGTTGATTTTAGACAGCTTCAATACAATGTGCCTTGGAGAAGGTCTGTTGGGATTGAGGTAACTAGGTGTTCTATTTGCTTCTTGGATTCGAGGGTCCAGTTCTGTCCACAAATTTGGGAAGTTCTCATCAACAATTTGTTTGAATATATTCTCTGTTCCCTTCTCTCTTTCTTCTCCTTCTGGTATGCCCATTATTCTTATATTGCTCTTTCTGATGGAGTCAGAAAGTTCTTGTAGAGTTCTTTCATTTCTTTTAAGTCTCAAGTCTCTTTCTTCTTCTATTTGTGTCATTTCCAGGTTTCTATCTTCGATGTCACTGATTCTTTCCTCCATCTGGTCAACTCTACTACCTAAGCTGGTTATTTCATTCTTAATTTCTTCTATTGAGTTCTTAATCTCCAGAAATTCTATTTGGTTCTTTTTTAAGATTTCAATCTCTTTCGTAAAATGCTCATGCTGTTCTTTGATTGAGTTTCTGAGTTCCTTTAACTGCCTATCTGTGTTTTCTTGTATCTCGTTGAGTTTTTTCAGAACTGCAATCTTGAATTCTCTGTCATTTAAGTCACATATTTCTGTATCTTTAAGTGCCTTCTCTGGAGATTTTTCACTTTCTTTCTGAGCTATCTTGTTGCCTTGGTTATTCATGGCGATTACTGGTTTACTATTTCTCTTCCTAGACATCTACAGGAGTGACTTCTGCAACAGGTTGATAGGAAGAGGTCTTTCTTTTGTTTTCCAGTACTTGTTGGTAGAATGTTTTATTGTTTCTCCAACTGCAACTTATTTTTCTTCTCCCACACAGTAGTGCTATGTTTTCTCTGCACTATTCCAACTTCTCACACAATGGGGGGATTCCCTGGGAGACGGGCTTCTCCTCTGTTAATAGTTCGTCTAGGTCACAGGGCGCAGTGTCCCAGTGGGTATGCGAAGAGCTTTTGATGTTCCAAAGCTCTTCCAGCTCCTGATTCAGAGCCCGTATATTTCAGCAGTTCTGTTTACTCCTGCAGGGATCCGCCCAGATAGGTGGGGTCAGGGGCGGGGTGAGTTGTGAGAGGTGGCCCAGAGCAATGGCGGCGACCACCACCACAGCCGGTCCTGCTTCCACAGCTCTCTCCCCTTTGCTGGAACTAGTTGGGCTGTGAATTTGTGTTTGCGGCCCACAGTTCTCAAAACAGCAAATTTTCTGTTGTTTTGATCTGACACTGCTACTGTTTCGCTCCTAGCACCGGGCAGGTGGGGGCGGGGCGAGCTCTGGAAGGGGGGGAGGGGGCGGCTAGTCTCAGTGCCTAAGGCTCCGGTCTCTGCTCGGCAGTGCGGGCTTAAACCACTGTTTTCAGCCTTTTTCCCTCAGTCTTTTCTCCGAGGTCTCTGCCATGAGCGTTGGGTTCAGCCGTGTTATATGCTGTCCCCTCAGCCCTGTGGAGCCCTGGCGGAGCCCTAGCAGTCCGATCTCCCGCAGCTGCGGTAGTTCAGGGAAGCAGCGAGCTCGGCGCACTGAGCTAGGTCTGCGTCCTGCGCCCGCGCGGCTCCGTCTCCGCGCGCTTCTCCCTTTCCTCCTCCCTCCGCTCGCGCGAATCTCCCACCTGTAGGTGATTTCAGTCGGTAGTGGGCCTCTTCGTCTTGCCTGTCTGCTGTGCAGGGAGTCCTTTGTGGAGTTTTTGTTGTTCGATTTGTTGTAAATTCCAGGGGAGCTTTACAGAGGCTCACCTCACGCCGCCATTTTTCCGGAATAAACCTGAGATTTCTGAAAGTCTTGTTATGAGGTGAATATGATTGGTGAGGAGTTTACAGTTGAATAAGAACATAAAAAAATAATAATTAGCTCCATTTAACAAAAAGTTATGTGGAAAAGTAAAACAATTGTAGTTTACTACATAGCAGAGCAGTAAAGGTATTACCTAGTCAAACTACGAAAACTGAATATAGGTCTAGCCTAAATTCTCATATGTAATGTTTATATTCAGAGGAGGGATTATGAGAAATGGATGTGTGTAGTGGAGATTAGGAAAGGAAAGAAGATAAATCGTCAGTTTCCAAGAGATTGACTTTATAACGCCTAGTGTTAAAATATCAAGAAAGCATTTTATTTAGAGACGTGGAGATAAATAGCTCCAAAATAATCAACTACAATATGTGTAAAAATAAAGAAAAAATATTTTGGGAACCATGTTACTTTGCATAAACCAGACATTGAAAAAAATACTTATCGTCTCAAATAAAGAATTTTCACTGGGAAATGATTAACAGAAAAGGAAGGAACTGCAAAATGATTGTGTATGTAATTTAAAACAAAAAAAAATTTTTTAACAAAACAAATTGACTCACCTCAACTGCTTTTATAGCTTTATAAGATAAAATAAATAATGAAAGTGAAACATTAAAATTTAAAAAAAAAAAAAAAAAAACGAAAACAGAGATGGAGACAATGCCATGAACAAAGCAGAAAATGAAGCCAGACCAAGTGACTGTATGGGATTTGGGAGAACATACCTTCACAGCCTCAGTCCCCCGCCTTCCAGAGAGTGTTGTGTTGAGAGCTCTGGAGTGAAATACACACACACACACACACACACATGCAGAGTAACGTTCTGGAGGTATGCCTACAATGGACAGAATCATCAAATTCAACAAAGAAATCACAGCCAGCAATCCCCTTGGGCCCTGCAGCCCTGAACAACAATCAGCAATGGGAAGCAGCGAGCATCTCAGTGAAATGGCTGAGGCCCGTCTGGAGGAAGAGTGCCCTGAGATGCTCAGAGGGATTGCCTACAACCTGGACTAAGTGTTCATAGCTGCTTACATTCTACTCACCAGCACTGAGCAAGAACAGGGTCAAGGGAACTTGAGGAGAGGGGATATAACAGGGTAAATGACCTAGTGGGGGAAAACAAGAGGAGGGTTTAGAAGTATGGAACGGTATTCCTCAGAATCCTACTTACCCCACTAAAAGTACTCTCAAAAGCTCTGGGTTCAGGACAAGAATGGGGACAGGGAGGGACATTGCCAGCCCACTCCTGAGACTCAAGAAAGTGGCCTAAGTTCAATTTCTATTCTTGTCCCAAGCTCCCCAGGGAGAAAGAGGCCTGATAAAGTACATAGTCCTTCAGTTCTATCTTACATTACTATTTTTAATTATACTGTATTGGGTGAGAAGTATGTAGAAATGCTGCCTTTGATATTTAGTAATGAAGGAAAAAAACAAATTACTCAGAAGTAAATAAACCAGCCAGTGATATTTCAAATAAAAATTCTAAGCCTTTGAACAAATAAGAAAAACACGTGACAGGACAAAATTTTCATAGCAACAAGGAAACCAGAAGTCCGCATGAACATCACAGGCCTAAGGCAAATTGGCGTGTGACATGTCACCCAACTATGACAGGACAGGCAGGGCAGGGTTGACAAGAGGGAGGAAACCTCAGAAGACCCAGGTATGGGGAAGGAGAGGGCACTCACACACCAAAACAAACTTCCTGGAAGGATTCAGATTTCAGAGTCAGTGTGAAAGATTGAGGTAGCTTGCCAAGAAGAGGTAGAAAGATTGTTGATGACCAGGAGGGTGTGAGGCAGCTGAGAGGAAAGGATCACAAGGTCCTGACAGGGAAGTAACCACAACTTACCATAAGCATTGACTCGTCACACCAGGGAGGATATAGGAGTTCAGAGAACCAAATGTGGGTCCTTCCAAGGTCACTTCCTGCCCACCCGACAACACTAACAGATTCCCTGCAGACAGGACCAACTTCAAGTGCAATTTCAGGATGGTGGATCCCAGGAGGGCTTCGTTGCCACAAATTATCTCATTCTTAACAATTCCTCAGCCACTTTAGAATAGCATGTTGCTCTGTATCTAGGGGACCCCTCTGCAAAAAGCCCATCAGCCCCCAAGGGTGCATGGAAAGATCTGTGTTTCCATATAAGTGGGTTCCTCTGGAATCTACATGTTTTAATTTATGCATTGAAAACTATCTTGAGGGCAGCTGAATGGCTCAGTTGGTTAAAGCGTGAGCTCTCAACAACAAGGTTGCCGGTTCAATTCCCACAATGGGATGGTGGGCTGTGCCCCCTGCAACTAAAGATTGAAAACCGAGACTAGACTTGGAGCTGAGCTGCGCCCTCCACAAGTAGATTGAAGGACAGCTACTTGGAGCTGATGGACCCTAGAGAAACACACTGTCCCCTAATATTCCCCAATAAAATTATTTTTAAAAAACTATCTTGAAAGGAAAAGGTAAATAAATAATTTCTAAAAATAAAGAAAAATAAAATTCATCTTCAGAATAACTGCCAAAGGAGCCAAAGGAGTAGATGGCACCAAAGGCTCAGAACTGCTGCCCTAGAGGGATGGGGTATGCAGAGAACATAGGCTGTGAAGGAAAAGACCAGCAATGGAATGTGCCTCAGTCACTGGAAGACATTGGAAGCTCATTGGATGGAATCTGCCTCCAATCTCCCTGTTGAATTTATCACCCCACCTGCCCTAACCTCAATCTTTCTCATGAACTCCGTTTCTAACAAATTTGCCTCAGTGACCCTCAGATAGGTCTGGTGCCATCTACTTTTGGTCTTTGCTCATTTATCCATTGACTTACTTCTGAAAGTGTTTATTGATTGTCTTCTTTCTGCCAAGCACTGGGCTAAGCATTACAGACAGAGAAAGGAACACGACACACACCATCCCTGTCCTTATGAAATTTATTGCATAGCTGCCAACAGAAATTCTACCCCTGTCCAATGTCCTGCTCAACCACAACATCTTTCGTGAAGCCTTTCCTGACACCATTCCACAACTGACTTCCTTGTCTGATGAAGCTCTTATTAACACCAGCCATCAATACCAATCATACAAGAATTGTATGAATGTCTTGATCACACTTGGCTATTAGACTTTTTAGGTCTTTGTAAGTGAGTTCTGAAATCTCATTTTTTCTTCTTAGGTTTTAGTCACTAGGCATTATTAGGTTTTGGATCATTTAGGTTTTGGATCATTTTCATCATTGCAACTAGAAAAGACAAAAGATTCTGCACTGTTGTAGAAATTACCTGATTTTCAGACTGTGCTTTGAGTCAATAAGTTCTGCTGTGGAGTTTATTCTCTTTTTCTTTAATCTTACCAGCACTTATGGACTCAAACATCACAGACCTTGTCCTTACATTTCTCAAGTCCTTCACACTGTGCCATGGCAGCAGCTGGTTAGCGCCTAATATTTTGCCTTCACTGAGCATTTATTTTAGTTGATCACCAGAGATGACTTAATGAGCAGTTTGACCCTCCCTGCTTTTACCACCTGCAAGAACGTCCCCAAGACATCAGTTTTTTCACTTCCTTTAGCCCCAATCTGGCCACATAATCAAGACTGTTCCCTTCCCTCCATTTCCCTGAGTGACTATTGCCTGAAAACAATCATGTCCCATGCTCGGTAGTAGTCAGAATCATTAGTGGCTGAAACAGATTCCTATTCTGACTTTAAGCAGAAGACAAATATACTTTCCAGTTAGCTCTCAGAATCAATGGAGAGACTCAAAAATTGACACTCAGTAATAGGCACGAGAAGCACAAGCGTAATCACACCACGGAACTAGTACTATAAACACATGTTGCTGCCAACAGGGGCAACAAATGCCACAGTGTGGACCCATGACAAAGTCCCAACCCCAGATCCGCTGTCTCGGTTCTGAATTGGCAGGCCATCTGTAGACACACTGGTCACCACATCTGCCAAGCCTGGGCTGTGTATCCTGTTTTCTCAGAGTCAGGAGAGGAGCCCATCCTGGCATTCTCATTGGCTTGTGCATTTACCTCACCTGGGCAGGGCTTAAATGCCAGCCATTCCCTAGACTACATCTGGCTCTCTCTCCACCTAGTCAGCTCCAGGACCTGGGGAAGTCCAGTAGCTTCCAACCAGACGCAGTGAACACAATGGTGCCTGTACTGCTGTCCCTGCTGCTCTTTCTGAGTCCTGCCGTCACCCAGGAGACCCAAGAGGGTAAGTGTGGAAGCAAGATCCGGGTATGGAGAAGAACGGAGGGGAGGTAATGAGTTGTATAGATGGGCTTGGAGAAGGGCCACTGGTGCAGCTGGGCAACCCAAGTGTACTCTAGGAATGGGTGTCTGAGGCTGTCAACGAATTCAGCTCACACACACCTGAAAGTGTTCAGGGAATCTCTGGAATCGTGGTAAATAAGACCTCAAAGAATCAGAATCTAAAACTCTTAGTTTACAAATGAATAAAACTAAGACCCAGAGAAGTGAAGTAACCTGCCCAGGGTCATACAGCCAGGACAGAGCAGGAGTTACACAGGTGGAGCTTCTTGTTCCTTCCTCCTTCCAATGGCTGGATGTAACTGTCTGACTCTCAGAGAGACAGCGACCACAAAGGGCCCATGTGAAGGCATGATAACTGGAAGGGTGCTTCTGGAAAGAACCTGTTCCCTCACTCCACAGTCAGACATTACGACAGGGCTTGGAAGGCTAGTGACTGGGAAAGGAGCCAGCTGGAGCTTGGGAAGAACCAGAGTCGGTCCTAGGACAGAGTAATGAGGCTTTCTTGGCATACAAAATTTCAGGATGGAGAAATGCAAGCTAAACTGTGTAAGTTTAGAATGCATTACATTTCCAAACTAACAATTGATCATATTTAGAATGTTAATCACATCCTACACCATAATCTAATTTAGTCATGTTCTCCAGAGAAACAGAACTCATATACAGCATGTATATACAGAGAAAAAGAGACGTTTGTTTTAAGGATACGGCTCACACAATTGTGGGGGCTGACAAGTCTGAAATCTGCAGGGTAGGTCAGCAGACTGGAGACCCAGAGAAGAGGTGATGTTGCAGTCTTGGGTCTGAAGGCAGTCTCGAGGCAGTTTTTTCTTCTTTTGGGGACCTCAGTCTTTTCTCTTGAGGCCTTCCACTGATTAGATGATGCCAACCTACATTGTGGAGGGTAATTTGATTTACTCACTGTCTACTGAGCAAAATGACAAACCACATTTAGAAACTAATTAGCAAGAATAACTGTAGTACTGGGACTAGGAATCTGCCATATGACCCCCAACATTAGTAACACCCATGGGCGCGATGTCATGAATTCATTATGGAATTAATTCGGAAAATGTCCCTTCCTCTCCCAATCCCTGAAATATAGGGACAGCCCTGGGAATTCTGAGAGCCCTCCTGTTCTTATCTTATGCTGATCCATTCTGGGTCATTTCCTGAGGTTTCTAGTCAATTCTCCTTCCTGCACTTTCTAACTAGATGTATTTTTCAGGCTCAATTAGGCTATGCTATAGTAACTAAGACCACTTTTAGTGTCTTAACCCAACAAATGTTTATTTCTTGCTCATGTAAAGTTGAATATATGAGTAGATCAGGCAACTTTTCTGTCCTCCATAGGGTGGCTCAAGGATGCAGGCTGTTTGTATCTGGAAACTCTCCTGTTTCATCCTGTTGCCGCCACAGTCATTGTCTAAATAGAAAAGAGACAGGTGTCAAACCAGCCCACAGGGCCTCCAACCAGAAGAAATACATTACTTCCACTCACATTCCACTTTGACAGAACATAGTATGTACCTACTAGAACATAGAATGTACCTACAAGAAGGCTGAGAAATATCATCTTCTGATGTGCCATGAGAGAAAACAATGTAGCAAAGACACAAAACGATCTCTGAAATACCAGCCCCAGAATAGAAGTAGAGCCCATTTTCTTGAGTGAGTTTCCAATAGTAAGAGACTGCCTGACAGTGGCGTGGATTGAGCTGGGGAGGAAGACGCCCAGTGACCAGATTTCCCTTCCTGGTCCTCTGCTGCCCCACATTGGGATCCCTTGCAGGGAGCTCACTTCTCAAAATTTTCTCCTCTTCTGCAGGGACTTACTCACTGACCTTCTACTCCATTGCGGTGTCCAAGCCCACTGAGGCCTCCCCCAGCTTTCAGGCCACTGGCTACCTCAATGACCAGGCCTTCTTCCACTATAATAGTGAAAGCGGGAAGGCTGAACCCCTGGGCCCATGGAGACAGGTGAAAGGGATGGAGGACTGGGAGAAGGAGAGTAAACGTCAGAAGGCCAGGGGGGACTTCATCCTGAAGAACCTGGAAGACATCATGAGCTACTACAAGGACAAAGGTCAGTGGATTACAGACTGCAGGGTTCGAGGGTCTTGTGAGTGGAAAGGGGTCTGTAGGATAGAAATACTCCCCAGGCCAAAGGAGGAGCCAAAAGCACATTTAGAAATTCACAGACATTTCTGCATCACCCCTCCCCTGCTACACAGATGCTTTTCCTCTTTCCCCATTGCTTTCCCCATCCTCACTCCCAGGTCTCAACTCTCACAGGAAGTGATGTCAGAGTTAGCCCTTATCCAGGCACATCCGACCTCTCAGCCCCACATCCCACCTGTCTGAGGCAGATACCACTTTACGTGTCAGACTCACCCCCACCCAGGATGTTGGGTGGGAAGTGAGCTAACCTTAGGGTCATTCTGACCAGGGTTCACATGGTGGCCCCTCCAATCACTAGCTGTTTGACAGTCAACGTGTTCTTTTTTATTTTTTTAAGGAGAGTGCAGCTCACATTGCCCTATGCAGGGATTGAACCAGCAACCTTGGTGCTACCAGCACCGTGCTCTAACCAACTGAGCTAATGGGCCACCCCCGGTGAACATGTTTTTAATTATCTGGTCTGAATCTGCAAAAATTAGAGCATTGAGTCCTGCCTCCAAGAGATTTCTTAAAACTTATCTAGGTAAATTCCATGAAGGCTAGAACATAGCCTGTCTTGATCTCCGCTGGAGCCCCACCATCTAGGAGAACCAATAATTGTTGCTCAAATGAAATATGTTGAACGATTGAAAGTACCTAACACAAATCATGGCTCATACTAGGCTCTCAGGAAGGATTGAACTCAAAACCACAAACTGTCCAAGTTCCCTAAAATCATAAAGATCTTCCTGTCCATAAGGAGCAGAGCAAGGCGGGAGGGGTCCCTAGATTTGTGGTGTGAGGAACTGGTGCAGAGTGGAGTACAGAGACTAGTTTTCGTGTCTCCCAGCCCAGCACCCTTTCTCCTAAACCACACTGCCTAACACGCCAAGTCAGTCGGTCAACTGGTAATTTAAAATTATTATAGAGTGGGTGTCAAAAGGTGGGTTTCTGAGTACCCAAGATGCTACATGAAACCTGGAAATTTCCAAAAGGGGGCAAGAGCTGCACAGAAATCTGAAGGATGTGGAATGGGAGCCCTGGTGAGAAAAAAACCTAGGCTGTGTTCAGAAATAGTAGAGGGTAAGGCACAGATGCCCAGGAAGGACACTGGAACAAAGTTTGATTGACTGGAATAGAAATGTTGACGTGAGTTGTCATGAGTAAAGAGGACAAAGAGATGAACGCAGTGTATTAGCACTAGCAGTGTAATAAGAGCTAACATTTATTAAGCACCATGTGCTAGGCATAGGTATTGACACACGTAATGATCACAATAGCGCTCTAACATAAGTACTAGTGCCATTGCCATTTTAGAGGTAAGAAAATTGAAGCACAGCAAATTATTGGCTCAAGTTCATGCAATAAGCCAAATGAGAGTGGAAACAGATCTGGGATTTGAGCCCAGAGAGCTTTAGATCAGAGCCTGTGCCAATAGCATTAATCAGTATCAGGTAAACATCTACTTTAAAATCGAAATAAAGTGGCTCTGTCCCCCTTTCCTACGGAAGCCAGTTTCCAAGAGTTCTTGCCAACTGAGAAGGGAGGTGAGCATTAGAGATTTGTTTGAGGATATCAATCACCAGAAAAGAAGGAAGAACTGATCAAATTATGTTGACTCAACTGGAGACATCAACTCCATGTAGAACTGGGGAAAAAGGAGAGATTGCACAATCTATTTTAAACTACAGATAAATTCCATTTAATTACGCAATGCACTTCTGTGTGCTTCTGTCCAGTTTCTAAGAATTCACAGCATGTTCATACAAAATTCATTAAAAGAGCTGCTGCATGGGCCTAGAAGATCTGTCCATAGTCTGTAGCTCTCTGAAATTTCCTGGCTGGGAAGAATGTATCTCATCTCAGACTGGCCTAAAACACCAAACCAAACCAAGTTTCTCTCTCTGTGTCTTCTCTATGTCTGGTTAATAACCCATTTGCCAAGATAAAGGGGTTGCATGCTTAGATTTCAAAACCCTTCCTTCCTAGTGGGTTGCACACTGTGTAAGAGTAAGAGTTATTAAGATGGAGTAGATGCCAGACTGATTCTTTTCCGGGGGGTTGGGTTGATGCAGGGAATCACACCACACGGGAAAAGTTTAGTTGTGTGCTCCGGAATAACAGCTACTGTGGGGCGTCCTGGACGATTTCCTATGATGGACAGGACTACATCAAGTTCAACACAGAAATCCCAGCCTGGATTCCACTGCAACCTGAAGCTCTGAATACCAAGGTGAAGTGGGAGACAGAAGGTTCCGTGCAGCGGGCCAAGGCCTCCCTGGAAGATGAGTGCCCGCAGAAGTTACGGAGGTACCTGCAATACAGCAAGATGTACCTGGACCGACAAGGTACCCAAAGCCCCGCATGTCCTGTTTCCCCACAGTGAGCTGAGAAAGACCAAGGTGATCCCAGCTGGGAGCTCAGCAGAACATCTCAGGCAAATCCTGTACTCATTTCTTTCCAGTCTCCTGGTTTGGCTGTGGGGAGAAGGCAGGCAGGTAAAATGTTTACCCAGAAAGGATGAGGACGAGTAAGTGTGAGAAGGATTAAGTGTCAGAAGCTGAGATTTTGGTTTAAGAAACAATGAGAAAGAGGTTCTATGGGAGGGAGCAGAGAAGGGTCTGCATGACAGAGCTGCAGGCAGAGCTAAGGGGTAGGGCTGAGACTGGGGAAGGCAGGAGCCACAAAGCCCACTGGGACATTTGGGGAAAAATGGAAAAATGTATGGGGACGTTCATAGTTTCTTACCAGCAGTAGTCAATACACGGTGGAAGGGGGTGGGGGAGATACTGGGTGGCAAGAGAGCAGTCACAGACGTTCTAGGATCCAACAGGGAAGGCTCAGGAAAGCCTTGGCTTCCCTGATCTTTGTCAAGTTTCCCTGGGGAGGCACGTAGAGAGCTGAGAGCTCTGCTCATTCCTAACTCCAGGGGTGGCGGAGACATGAGCAGGGGAGATGTTTCCTTCAGACCTTCAACCTCCACACTCTATCCCTCCACAGATCCTCCCTCTGTGTCAATCACCAGCCAGGTGGCTCCAGAAGGCACCAGGACCCTCAAATGTTTGGCCTACAACTTCTACCCACAACCAATCAGTCTGTACTGGACTCGGGCCGGCAGTGTGGTGGAGGCTGAGTCATGGGGAGAAGATTTCAGTGAAAGTGATTCTTACCAGTCCTGGATGGTGGTGAAGATCCCCTCTCAGGACAGAGGCCCTTACACCTGCCATGTTCAGCACAGCAGCCTGGCCCAGCCCCTCACTGTCCCGTGGAAAGAGACGCAGGAAGCAAGGGGTGAAGGCTCCTCAGGGTCTCAAGACCAATAGCCACCCTTTCTTTGAGACATGAGAGATGAGCTCTAAAACCACTGTCAATGCCTTCAGCGAGGCCCAGGGAAGCAGTGAAGAGGACAGCTGGTGGATTTGGAGACACAAGATTTGAAAACTGGGCAGTGAGCTGACTCACTGCCACAGCCCTTCAGAACCTGTTATCTAATCTGTAAAATGTAATCACTAGTGAACTAGCCTCTATACAAAATAAATCAGATTATTAAACTGTTATTGATGTACAAATGTCAGTAGATGTTATCATTTGTCCTTCTCCCAAGCATGATTGGTCTTATTTTCTGGGTATAATCCACTGGAAGCAATGTTTGCTGGCCATCTTGACCCTGTAGTGTGGCATGACCATCTGGTCCCTTAAGCACTGTTCAGGTGCCCACTGCTGATGTCCCCTAATACAATCCAAAGCCTCTTCTGTACCTAACTTTCCCCATCACTCCCTTGCACCCTGTGAGATCCACTCCAGCCACTCCACCTTGCCCATACCACTTTGGCCTTGAGGCCACACATAACCATTGCTTATTTGAGAGGCTTCATCCCTCCAGGAAGCATTCCCAAGGAAGCAAGTCTCAACCTGATGTTCTTGGACTTCCTCCAAATTCCTTTGATTGTGTTTTTGTGTAAAAACTGAGTCACACCACCATGCACAGGTTTAAGCCAAAAACACACACACACACACACACACACACAAAAAAAAACAGAGCAGAACTCCTACATTTGACCTTTTTATTAAGCCTCACTGCCACAAATTATCTTCTTAATAATTTCTCAGTCCCTTAGTACTATCTGGTCTCTCTCTGGAGGATTATTCTGGGGATAGTTTTCAGCTAGACTGGAGTGAAGGAGTACTCTAAATTCGGCAGGAGATGCCAATTATATATAGGACTTAAAAACATTATTTGCTAATGCCCTCTTCAATGTGGCTGAACACTGCTTTTTCAACCTTGTTCCTGCTAGAATTTGCTGTTTCAGCTAACTAGACCTTATTGTTCATCAAATATATTTAATGTTTTCTCTCTATTTCCTTGCTCATTTATTGGTGAACTATTAAAGAATCATATATTGAGTATCTGTTTTATGCTTGGTACTCATAAACTCTGGAGACCCAGGAGAACAAGGTAGGTCCAACCTCTTCAGACATGGAGTTTACCTCAATTTTGTTTATTGAAATAATATCCACTGTCAAGGTCCAGCTCAAATTTTACCTCCTTCCATGACCACTGCCATAATCACCAATTTCAATATATACTCTTTTCATGCTGATACTTCTTTTCAGATAAAAGTATCAGGGACGATTTCAAGAAAGACATTCGCGTGAAGCCAATCTCCACACCATCTAAAGATATAACAAGCAATCCCAGACCACCCATCACCAATCCTCTTTTTTGTTCCTTCCCAAATGAAAAGAAAGGGAAATAAAATTCAAGAAATCAAAGACAGGTAGAGGTGGGGGGTGGGGGAGGAAGGACAGGGAAGACAGAAAACAAATTTGCCAATTTCTGAATTTCAATTCAGACTTTTTATCGTTGCTCACTTTCAAAGTTTTGGTGAATCCATCTATCAACTTACTCATTCAACAAATGTTTAATGAATGTCTCAGTTATAAGACACTGGACAGATGTTTATATAATAAAGAAATGAACCAGAAGTATAATATTCCACACAGTAATAAGCAAGGTCACAAAAGTGGTTTGGGATCAAACAAGGGAGAGCTTTGAATCATGCGTTAAGGTTCTGATCTTTATTTTGAGTGTAATAGTTAAAGTCTTTTTGACAGGGTGACATGATTAAAATTATGATTCAGGAATATTAACCAGGTATTAATGAGTACAGTGGACTGGAGGATGAGGAGAGAAACCAGCTGTAAAAAGAGTCCCCTTGTGATCCAAAAGCAAAAGTGCAGGCTGGCTCAGCTCACCCAGGTGGGGTCATGTCCTACTTGAGTGTCAGGAAATCCATTGGCTCCCATGGAATTTGATGAAGCCAAAATGGCTGGATTAATATCCCCGACAGCAGGAGAGCTCCAGGAATTGAAAGTGCTTTCTACTTGTGAGGTTAGTAACTACCATCTATCATTCTTTACTTAAAAGCTTGCAGAGATTAGAAGGAACCCCAGGGGCCGCAAACTGAAGAAACCCAACTGAACTTTTCCCTAAAGCCCCATTGACAGACAGCTCCTCCTGCCCCTGGTTGCCCAGAATGAATAAGGGCAAGACCCCCTAGACAGCCTCACCAGACACCTCCTCCACCATACATGCTGTCCCTTCCTCTTATCATTTTGCTTTACTGTGTTGTATTTCATTTTATTTTATTTCCTGTGTCCAGGTATGGATGTTAAGTTCATCTTAACTCAGAAGTACACAGCACATGACCAGTCTCAGGCAAGTCAAGACCCCTCTAATTTTAATTTATGCAGTTATTTTCCCAATTCATTCACATCCTCATATTGCAGCCCCTTGGCTGTTTATAGGAAATAAGCCTCTTCCCCATAGACCACATTCTCTGCCTGCTCAGATTTAAGGGCTTGCTTTTGGCTTTGAATGGGAACTCCCAGTGCCTACTTTAGGCAAAAACTCACAGTAAACTAGTGCTTCCTTAACAAATGTGTCATTTAGGAATGCTTCTTGGCTGCAAGGAATATCATACTTGACTAAAGATGGTTCAAATAAGAGGTACTTTTCTCAGGCTCTAGTTGACCAGCTCTGAGCCAGCTTCCCTATAAGATTTTGGTCACCCCTACTGGTCACAAAGATCGTTGCTCCAAGTGTTAGGATCGTGTCCTCACAAATTCGGCTCAGAGCCTGGATGCATGGGACATGAGATAATGGCAAAATTGTCTTCCAACCACAACTCCTGTCTTTTATCTATTCTATCTATCTCATTAGCAAAAGCCAGTTTTCATAGACATACCACAGGCAGGGACCCTCTTGCTTGAGATTAACAATTTTCTGTCAATGCCTGTCAAAATCAGGGTTTTTTTCCCCCACACAGAGGAAGGAGGGAAATTATTTTGGGATAAGCAGCCAACAGTGTCTGTTACACTTGAAAAAGTACAAATATAATATTTAAAAAAAAAACATACTTAACATTAGCACATTCCCATTAATTTCAGGAATACGAAGGTTAGACAATTAAGTTTGTGAACTCATCCTAGAAAAAGTGCTACATAACTCATTGCTGAAGTGCTCCCCTTGGGAAGCTACGCACTGATACCAGCGCCTAGTCCACCCTTCAAAGCAATTTTGGAACTCTTTTTCTGGAATGGCCATCAGTGCTCTTGTCATATTACCCTTGATGTCCTGAATGTCATCAAAAAGTCTTCCTTTCAATATTTCCTTTATCTTCTGGTAAAGAAAGAAGTTACTGGGAGCCAGATCAGGTGAGTAGGGAGGATGTTCCAATACAGTGATTTGTTTACTGGCTAAGAACTCCCTCACAGACAGTGCCATGTGAGTTGGTGCATTGTCGTGATGCAAGAGCTGTGAATTTTTTGTGACAAGTTCAGGTCGTCTAACTTTTTCACGCAGCTTTTTCAGGACTTCCAAACAGTAAACTTGGTTAACTGTTTGTCCAGTTGGTACAAATTCATAATGAATAATCCCTCTGATAGCGAAAAAATGTTAGCAACATCATTGCAGCAAGTTCACGAACCTAATTGTCAGAACTTCATAAAACAAGAATGCTTATTTCCACAATTATTCAATATTTTTCTGGA
The DNA here is from genome assembly GCF_057876585.1 of Rhinolophus sinicus. NCBI lineage: Eukaryota > Metazoa > Chordata > Mammalia > Chiroptera > Rhinolophidae > Rhinolophus > Rhinolophus sinicus. The sequence continues at coordinate 90,188,947 of NC_142503.1, forward strand.
AGTTCTAGTTAATTCCTTAAGACAAAAGAAAATTAGAAATTCAAATATTAACAATCATGAAATGAATGACACTTATTAGCAGATGCTATGTTTTCCTACTTAGAAAACAAGAAAATAAATGGCCAATTCACTAAAATAAACAGGAGTTCAGAAATGTGGGTGGCATGCAAATATATAAGACCAATGGGTTTCCTGTATACCAACAACAAACAGTTGGGAAATATTAAAGAAAAAAACCTCAACCATAATAGCTCTAAAAGGAATAAAATGCCTAAGAATGAATGGACGTTTTCCTTGAGGTTGATCAGGCTTTAGTGTCCCAGTTTAGATAGGTTATTGTTTGCAACCAAGTTACCCCCATTTTTCTTTGAATCTGGCATTTGCCACTTCTCTTTAGGAACTTGAGTTAGAGGCTCTCCCAGCCCTCTAGACTCCAGCTGTTATGGATCTCCCACCTCCCATCCAGGCTTCCTGGTGGTCAGCAGAACAGAGGAAGCACAGCCCTCTGTGGAGGGACCACCCAATTTGGCACCAAGAGCAATGGAAAGGCTATTGAGCTGGTGACAGCAGACACTACAGGACGCAGCATTAGGGACTGAAAACAGGAGAGGGAGCTGCTGTTTGACAGTCTGTATAAGAAGAAGTCAGACTTTCACCACCCCCCCCCAAGAGAAAGGAGGCATATTTTCTGAGATCTATACAAGGTTCCTGATCCAAATTCAGGGACAACAGGTATGGATTGGATGCCACCTGAAGATGTTACCAGGTGGAAACAGGGATCAAATGAAAGTCTACCTACTGAAGTTGAGACACCCTAGTCCCTTCTCTTGACCTTCTACATTTTACTCTTCACTTTCAGATTGTACTCAGGGTCACAAGTCTCCTCAAGTTTAATTTTTTTCATGGAATTTGTGTTTCTGTTTCTTTATTCTCATTGTTGTTTACGGAGTGTTTTTCCAAGAGAACAGAGATGAGAACATCCTTATCTCACCATCTTACAGCCGGAGAGGCCAGGGGGTAGGGGATATACAAGTATAGAGGGACCAGTGTTGGAAGTGGACTGTGGCGAGGGTGCTGTCTGCGCTGCTAATGGCTTTCCAATTTCTGTTCCCATTTTCCCTAAGACTGTCCTTCCTTTCCTGGGTAGTGTAGACCACATGGGTCCATTAAATAAATTTCTCTGTTTGCTTTCACTACCTCAACTGGGCTGTTTCTTGTTCCCAATTAACCTCTGGCTATGAATATCACTGGTATCAAGACATGGGGTTTCAAGAAAAAAGAAAATGTGGAACCAGGTATGAAAACTCACATACACTGGCGCAAGAAGAGGGCCACCCCTCAGCTGGGGAAGCAATTACTCTTATGGAACAGACAATGTGCCGTGAGATCAAAGATTTTGGTCCTCTAAATGGGAAGATACTGGAGGGTTCTGGTTACCCTCTGGAGATTTAACTAAATCTCGGTAAGGAATAGATACATTCTCCTCGATAGCTGCTTCGTTTTGCTTAAATACAAGCCTTGGAAAACAATAGTGTGATAAGGATAAAGAAGTTGTAGAAGACTTGGGGAAGGCTAAGCCCCCCATTGCTCCTCCAGAGCACCTTCCTTTCTGACCCTCCTAGGAAAAGGTACTGAACACCCCTGTATGAAGTGAGTTCTTTGAACAGTGTTGAAACTGAGCCTGGGGAGCCAGGCTGACAATCTCCCTGCCCCAATCCATTGTTTCCCAATCCAGACCCTGTGGGTCATTTGGGTTAGAACAATGGGATCGACAGAACCCCCACTAGTGTGTTCTAAACACCAGCCTCATTGGAAGGGAGAATCTGGCTTATGACCAGAGGGTTGCTGCACAGGAAATCCAGCAGACTCGAAGGTTGTGTGGAAGCTTCAGGGGCAGAAAAACCTTTTCCCCAGGAGCAGGGACTTAATGCATGAATCATGCCAGTAAGTCAGAAATTGCAGAATGTGCAGATGTCACAGACTGGGGAACAAATGATGCTCTGGGTACACTTCTCCATATTATTTACACATTGAGTGATACCACTTTACCTTACCACAAGTTGATGTGTCAAAGTCTTGAGAAGTAATCCTCCAAAGCAAACACAGAAAGGGGGAAGCATGAGGCAGAGGCCAAATTGCCCTGGATTAAACTCTTAATGTGAAAAGCAAGCTCTTAAATTTATTACTGGAAAATATTTTTATAATCTTGGGGTCAGGAAGGATTTCCTAAGCAAGATTCAAACAGTATAAACAAAAAAAAGAGAAAGATTGATTAAAGTCTATGGCACTAAAACTTAAAACATGTGTACAACAAAACATAAACAAAGTGAAAAGCAAATCCAGATAGTGAGAAGATATATTTTGCACTGCATAAAATCAGCGTAAGATTTAATATCCAAATGTATTGTTAAACTCCTACAAATCAATGAGAAAAGGCAAGTAGGAATGGGCAAATATTATCAACAGGAAGTTCACAGAAGAGGAAATAGGAATGGACAATAAATAGACACTAAACTTCACTAGTAAATGGGAAAATGCAAATTAAAACAGAGATATAGCAAAACCACAACAAGAAACCAGTCCACACCCACTAGGATGGTTACAGTCAAAAAGACAGATGACCAGTGTTGGTGAGAATGTGAAAAATTGGAATTTTCATGCACTGCTAGTGGGAAGGTGAAATGATGCAGCCACTATGGAAAACAGTTTGTCGGTTCCTCAAAAGATTAAACAGCACTAACACGACACAGCAATTCTACTCCCAGCTACATACCCAAAAGAAATAAAAACATATGTCTTCATAAAAATGTGTACAGAAATGTTTACAACAGCATTGTTCATAACAGCCAAAAGGTAGAAAAAAACACATGTCCATAATTAGATAAATAAAAGGGGTATAGCCATACAATAGAATTTATTCATTGATAAAAAGGAATGAAGTACTGGGGCCAGCCCTGTGGCTCAGGCGGTTAGAACTCCATGCTCCTAACTCCGAAGGCTGCCGGTTTGATCCCCGCATGGGCCAGTGGGTTCTCATCCACAAGGTTGCCAGTTCAATTCCTCAAGTCCCTCAAGGGATGGTGGGCAGTGCCCCATGCAACTAAGATTGAACACGGCACCTTGAGCTGAGATGCTGCTGAGCTCCCGGATGGCTCAGTTGGTTGGAGCACATCCTCTCAAACACAAGGTTGCCAGTTCGATTCCTTGAGTCCCGCAAGGGATGGTGAGCTGCGCCCCCTGAAACTAGCAACGGCAACTGGACCTGGAGCTGAACGGCACCCTCCACAACTAAGATTGAAAGGACAACAATTTGACTTGGAAAAAAAGTCCTGGAAGTACACATTGTTCCCCCAATAAAGTCCTGCTCCCCTTCCCCAATAAAATCTTAAAAAAAAAAAAAAAAGGAATGAAGTACTAATACATGCTGGAACATGGATGAACCTTGAAAACATTATGGTAAGTGAAAGAAGTCAATCACAAAGGTTCACATATTGTATGATTACATTTATAGGAAATGTCCAGAATAATCAAATCTATAAAGACAGGCAGAAAATTTGTGGTTTACTATAGCTGGAGGTAGGAGAATTGGGGAATGATAGTTAACTTTTATTTTATTTTATTGGGTAACAGTGTGTTTCTCCAGGGCCCATCAGCTCCAAGTCATTGTCCTTCAATCTAGTTGTAGAGGGCGCAGCTCAGCTCCAAGTCCAGTCCCCGTTTTCAAACTTAGTTGCAGGGGGCACAGCCCACCATCCCACATGGGAATTGAACTGGCAACCTTGTTGTTGAGAGTTTGTGCTCTAATTTACTGAGCCATCTGGCTGCCCCTCCAGCAGCTCAGCGGCAGCTGGTTGTCTTCAATCTAGTTGTAGAGGGCACAGCTCACTGGCCCATGTGGGAATCCAACCAGTAGCCCTGTTGTTCAGAGCTCGCGCTCTAATCAACTGAGCCATCTGGCAGCTTGATAGTTAACTTTTGTTTGAGATTTCTTTTGGCAGTAATAAAATGTTCTGACATTAATAGTGGTAATGATTGCATGACACTGTAAATACACTAAAATCCACTGAAGTATATATACACCTTATTTTATTTTATTTTAAGATTTTATTGAGGAAGGGGAACAGGACTTTATTGGGGAACAGTGTGTACTTCCAGGACTTTTCCAAGTCAAGTTGTTGTCCTTTCGGTCTTAGTTGCGGAGGGCGCAGCTCAGCTCTAGGTCCAGTTGCCGTTGCTAGTTGCAGGGAGCACAGCCCACCATCCCTTGCAGGAGTCGAACCCGCAACCTTGTGGTTGAGAAGACATGTTCCAACCAACTGAGCCATTTGGGAGCTCAGCGGCAGCTCAGCTCAAGCTGCCGTGTTCAATCTTAGTTGCAGGGAGCACAGCCCAGCATCCCTTGCAGGAGTCGAACTGGCAACCTTGTGGTTGAGAGCATGCACTCTAACCAACTGAGCCACCCATCTGTCCTATGTACACTTTAAATGAGTGGATCGTATGGTATGTGAATTACATATCAGTAAATCTGGGGTTTGTTTTCTGTTTTTGTTTTTTGTATCCCCTTTTTACTTATATTTTTATTAAGTTTATTGGGGTGACATATGTTAATACAATTATATAAGTTTCAAGTGTACAATTCTATAATACATCATCTGTATATTGCACTGTGTGTTCACCACCTGAAGTCAAATCTCCTTCCATCACCATATATTTGACACTCTTTACCTTCTTCTACCTTCCCCCACCCTTCTTCCCCTCTGGTAACCACCGTTCTGTTGTCCATGAAATACTGTTGTTTGTGACAACATGGATGGAACTTGAGAATGTGATGCTAAGCAAAGTAAATCAGGCAGAAACAGTCAAGAACCATATTATGTCACTCAGACGTGGGATATAAAACAGAAAGCAACAAACAAGACAAACTGTCGAGTCCAGCACAACAAGAGCTGTGGGATTCAAGAAAGGCAGCACAGAGTTAAGAAAGACAGCAGCCAAGAATAGATTGTAGGTGGGGCCAAGGGACTCAAGTCTCAAAGACTGAGCCCCACATTGGGCCAATGCATAGCTTCTATTAGTAATCATACAAGGAAGTAAAACTTGTTTTTTCCATGGTCCGTAAGTTATATGTCTGACTGCTGTTTTTCCTGAAAGCCCCCATGTGCTCCAACACGTACTGTGCCCTCACACACACGCACAACCCCAGGGGATGGAGTCACTGTACTGAAACCATCAGATAAGGGAGGATGACCGATATCATTCCATCGGTTCCCAGCTTTCCGGGACACTCCCTCAAGGAAGCTTTACCGATATTGTTCCATCGGGTCTCAGTTTTCTGAGACACTTCCTTGTGTTATTTTGGGGTCGGCGTGGGGGAACAGACAGTTTGGCAGCTGTAAGGCAACAACAAACAATCAAAATAAAGCTGTTGTGTTTTTTTAAAATGAGATACATACCTTCCCCTCACCTACCCAAGGATGATGAGCAGTGGGAGTGCACTGCTGGTGGGAAGGGAGTGGGGGCAACCACTTCAGAGAGCACCTAGTAAAGCTGAAGATTCACATACTCTAAAACCAAACAGCTCCACTCTTAGGCATGTACTCTGCAGAAATCCATGCAGATGTAAAGGAAGGAACAAGTGCAATAGTATTCACTGCAATGCTGTTTATGATAGTAAAATTTGTTTTAAAAAAAAGATCAAAATGTTCACCAATAGACTAATGGATACACAAATTGTGGCATAGCCATAGGATGGAATGCTATACTGAACTGAGAGTTAATGGACTAGAGCTACATAGATTAATATGAATGAATCTCAAAAATATACAATTGTATAAAAAGATAAGCTTCAAAATAATATGCACAGTATTATATCCATTTTATAATGCATATGACCTGGTATTCTTTATGGATTTATCATGTGCAGTAAAATAAAAATATGCAGAGGACGGAGAATCAGCATATTCAGAAAGAGAATATGGGAGAGAGAAGACTGGGCCCAGTAAGGACTATGCATCATCTGCTTCCCTAATGTTTTAGATCTTAAAAAAAAAAAAAAGTTTTTGTGTGTATGAAGCAAAAATGGCAAAATATTAAGATTTAACAAAACTGTGGTTATTATAGTATGCTCTACATTTTCTGTATTATTGAAATATTTCACAATAAGATGAAAATGTTAAATGACTTTTAAAATGAGAATTAACATGTATTATTCTATTTAAATTTTAAATACTTACTCATTGTATGCAGCACTGAATTCCTCTTGGTAAACAATTTAATGCTTTTAGGGCTTTGGGAAGCCTGTGGCTCTGTGGACAGAGGCACTAGGATGTTCACAACTGATACTAGTTTTAAAGGTTTATAAATGGAGATTCAAAGAGGAAATGGCCTGGGGGATCCAGCCAGCGATGTAGAAGATAAGATAGTAGAAAACAGCCAACCAGAACAGCAACAAGAAAAAAGAATCCAAAAAATTGAGGAGAGTATAAGGGGCCTTCGGGACAATATCAAGTGTACCTATACTCACAGCATAGGGGTACCAGAAGGAGAAGAGAAAACAAGGAATTGAAAACCTGTTTGAAGAAATAGTGACAGAAAACTTCCCTAGCCTGGTGAAGGAAATAGACATTCAAGCCCAAAAAGCATATAGAGTCCCAAACAAGATGAATCCAAAGAAGCCCACACCAAGACACATCATAATTAAAATGCCAAAGGTTAAATACAAAGAGAATCTTAAAAGCAGCAAGAGAAAAGCAGTTAGTTACCAAGGAAGCCTCCATAAGACTGGCAGCTGATTTCTCAACAGAAACTTTGTAGGCCAGAAGGGATTGGCAGGAAATATTCCAAGTGATGAAAAGCAACGACATACAACCAAGATTACTATACCCAGCAAAACTATCATTTAGAATGGAAGGACAGATAAGGAGCTTCCCAGACAAGAAAAAGCTGAAGGAGTTCATCACAACCAAACCAGTATTACAAGGATCTTAGAGGGACTTCTTTAAGATGGGAGGGGTGGTAAGGATGGGTGAAAGGGGAAGGAATTAAGAAGTACAAATTGGTTGTTATACAGTAGTCATGGGGATGTAGGGTATAGTATAAGGAATATACTCAATAATATGGTAATAACTAGGTATGTGCCAGATAGGTACTAGATCTATCAGGATGATAGATGGGAATGGGGTTGGGGGTAGGGTGAAAAAAGTGAAGGCATTAAGAAATACAAATTGGCAGTTAATACGGTATGGGGAACATAATCAACAATGTTGTAAAGATCACGTAAGGTGCCCGATGGGCACTGGACTTATCAGGGGAATCACATCATAGACTGTGTAGATACCTGACCAATGCACTATACACTTGAAGCTGAAGTAGAAGAATATTGAATGTCAGCTATAACTAAATATATAGGTATATATAGTCACAGGATGTGGAGTACAACATAGGGAAGACAGTCGGTGGTATTGCAACAGCAATATAAGATGTCAGAGAAATAGTAGCTTGTGAGGAGTGGGTTATCACTTTATGAGGGGTTTAAATATCTAACTATTACATTGCTTTGTACACCTGAAACTAATTTTAAAAATTATATTAAAAATAAAAAAAAGGAAATGGCCTGGCCAAATACATGTGGTTTATGAATGAGAGCAGCTATACTTGATCCCTTCTTGGGATCAAGAAGAAACTTCTGATCACAATATCAGAGCTATGTTCATTGTATTTGTTCCCCCAAGTTCAAATTCATGCAGACTCCTCATGTAGGAATTCAGAGGCATTTGAAAAATACTTCTTGAAGCCATATAAATATTAGACTGTTCGCCAAGACAAACCTCATCACTAACTATAGTGTTAGTATAAAATTAAAATGCATATTATAAAAAGTTGTACATTCATTAAGGAAAATTTGTATATTAAAGGAAAGTGTAAAGAACAAAAACTCAACAACATTCCATCACTTAAATATAATCTTTCTCAACGTTTTTGGTTTTGCTATACATTGACTTTTTAAAAATGTATAAATTTGCAAATAATTATTTCCCCAGGTTCTGTAATATCCCGTGAAAGTATTTGCTATCCAGTGATGATAATATTCCATTGAATTAATGTTCCATGGCTTAACTAAAACATATCCCTATGTCGAAGGTTTTCGTTGTTTCCAGTTTTTGGTAGCATAAATATTGCTGTGATATCTTCATGCCTTCCTTTTTTAAAGCTTCTTGATACATACTACTAAGTTGCCCTCTGAAATAATTGTTCCATCCTTCTTGAGGGCAGTTTGTCTTTAGATTCGCGAATAAGTTCTTAATGTAATACTAACCTCCCTTCCCCAAAAAGGATACAAATCAGTGCGTATGTGAGTTAGTTTGGGTTAGTGGTTAAGAAAATAGACTCTGAAATAAGATTTAATGGCTTTAACTGGAAGCTCTGCCATTTGTAAATGTGTGATCTCTCTATCTCAGTTTCCTTGTCTGTGAAAGAGAAATAATGTAGTACTTACTCCAGAGGATTAAGCGAGGTAACGCAGGTAACACTCTTTAGTGGCTGGTACATAGTAAACATTAGAAAATCATTAGCTAGACTATTATCTTTGTTATTGTTATTGAGATAAAGGCCAGGTAGCCTTCAAAGCTCTACATATATTACTTAATTTATTCCTCAAGACAACAGAAGTGTTGGGAGCAACTCCCAGGTCAGGCCATTGCAAGGAAGGGGAGAGCCCTCCTTCCCCCTTTGGTTTTCCCCATCCTGCTTCTTGGAAGTGGATCTAGTGCCTGGAGCTCCATCTTGGACTGTGACAGTGACAACCACACCCTACGGATAGTGGAGCAGAAAGCTGGAAGCAACCTGGGTCCCAGGTGACAGTGGAGCCACCAATCCAGCACTGAACTGCCTAAATCCAGACTTTTTAAATGTGAGAGAAAGAATCCCCTCTCTTGCTTAAACCACTCTTATCTGGAGTCTCATTCACAACAGTCAAGCCTATTTCCTAACTCATACAGCCTCTACCAGACAGGTTCTGCCACTTGAGTCATTCATGGGTTTTGTATTGAAATAAATGCTTAGACTTCTGAAATGACCTTTCCTTAAACTGAGACAGGGCCAATTAAAAGGAGAGAAGCCCAAAACAAAATGTTTTCCACTTGTTTATGTTGTTGCCTAGGGACCACCTAGGCAGAGTAGTTAAACTATAGCTGTCTGTCTGGAAAAGAGTTTGTACATTAATAGTTAGGAAATGGGAAGTGTAGTCGGTGCTCACAGCTATACCGCATTAACCTTGCCTCTCACATCCATCTGTCTACGACCCATTTCTACTGGATTCAAAGCACCTGCTAAGGCAGCAGCCGGCTTCTCTGGACCCTTGGGCACCCGATCCTTACGTGCAGGATCTTAAAACACATTGTGGGCATCTGTGTCATATTTCCTTCTTAGGTGGGAGAAAACTGCGGCTTTCCGGAAAGACATTTCTGCCTTAGGTTGTAGGCTCAGTTGCAGTTGCAAGTTACTGCCACGAGAGGGCACTAGTATCCTGCCAAAGGATTCGGAGTGGTTCTTCCCTCAGCTTTAAGAGTCAGCAAGGTTGACAGAGGGCAGAGGAGGACGTTTTTCTTCAAGTATATTTGTTGATCCCTTTTATAACTATAGGGTCATCTCACTCCGTTTTCACACCTGTCCCCCAGCATTTCTACCTGAATGTCCTGAAGACACCTCAGTATCACAAGCCCAAATTCCAGCATGATTTTCCCCACTCCACCCCATCCCCAAAGAAAACAACCTCCTCGTCCCCATCGCCCTCCCCTCCCCCTCATCTATGTCCCCCTCCTCCAGGTTTCTCTCTCGCACTTAAAGGCATCTTTATCTTCCAGCCACTCAAACTAAGACCATTGGTTCCTGTCCCCTCCCTTTCATCCCAAACAACCAAGATGTCACCAAACCCAAATTATGTTCTAACTGGGGCAATTTTCTGTACCCAGACTGCACTTCTCTCACTGTGCCTCAAACAGATATTTTGGAGTCCTCCCAAAACTCCCTCCTTTCCAATCATCCTCAATACTCTGATAACACAGATAAGATCATCTCATTTCCCTCTTTAAAGATTAAGATGAGATGGAAACGACCCAAGTGTCCCTCGAAGTGTAAATGGACCAACAAAATGTGCTCTATCCATACAATGGAATATTAATCAGCCTTAAAAAGGAAGGAAATTTTGACACATGCTCCAACATAGATGAACCTTGAGGACATGATTCTAAGAGACAGCAGAGCTTGGTTTAATCCAGAACTGGCTGTTTTCCCAGATACTTTTATCAATAGACATAGCTTTTGAGACAAAAATCCCAACACATGGGAAATGGTGAGACAGAGAGATCAACTTCTAACATACTCTGATTTACAATAAACCTTTAAATCAGCTATTTCCTAAGTCTCTAATTTCCATTTTTAACTAAGCAAAATTTCTGGGTTGAATTTCGTTTTCCGGGTAGACATTCCTACTGAAGAAAGGAAAGTTCTCAGTCTCCATTCTCTAGCTGGAAATAGCTTCACCTAAGAAGTAATAAAGTTGGCAGTCTAGTTTCCAAACGAGGGTTTGTGGCTTTGGTTACTGAAAATCTGTCTGAGGCAGCTTAATGTAGAGGCTAAGAGGATAAACTAGTCTAGAGTTAGTCAACCTCAGGGCTGCTCCTGGCTCTTCAGTTCCAATATGGCTACTCTGGACAATGATGATGATCATATGATTTTTATTTTTCATTCCATTTTACGGTCTTTCACATTTATTTAGATTTGTGTGAACCATCCTTGCATCCCCAGTGTAAATCCCATTTAATCGTGTTGTATGAGCCTTTTAATGTGTTTTTAAATTCTGTTTGCTAATATTTTCTTGAGAAGTTTTGCATCTATATTCATTAGGGATATCGGTCCTGTAGTGTTGTTTTATTGTATTGTCCTTATCTGGGTAATGCTAGCCTCATAAAATGAGTTTGAGAGTGTTCCCATCTTTTCACATTTTTGGAAGAGTTTGAGAAGGATTGGCATTAATTCTTCTTTAAATGTTTGGTAGAATTCACCAGGGAAACCATCTAGTCCTTGGCTTTTCTTTGTTGGGAAGTTTTTTGATTACTGGTTCAATCTCCTTACTTATTATTCTTCATTTTCAGACTTAGTAGGTTGAACTTTACATTTTGCTTTGGTGTTTTCCAACTATGGGCAATTTTACTGGGAGACGGGAGGTAATTAATTTTGGGAAACAAAGCACTTGATAGGACCTTCAACTAGTCCTGCTTTGTTTTCCAAAATAAGAGCTTAAGGCATCTGAGGAAACTGCTGCAGAAGGGGGCCAGTGAGCAGAAACTCTGTACCCATTGGACAATAACTCCCCACTTTCCTCTCCCTCAGGCCCAGACAACTACCATTATACTTTCTGTCTCTGTGAATTTGACTACTCTAGGTAACTCATATAAGTGGAATCATACAGTATTTGTCCTTTAGTGACTGGCTCATTTCACTTAACATAGTGTCCTCAAAGTTCACACATTTTGTAGCAAGTATTAGAATTTTCCTTTTTAAGGCTGAATAATATTTCATTGTATGGACATGCCACATTTCGTTTATCCATTCATCTGTCTATGAACACTTAGGTTGTTTTCAATTTTTGGTTATTGTAAATAATGCTGCTATGAAGACGGGTGTACACAATATCTCTTCAAGTCCCTGCTTTTAATTCTTTGTAGAATATTCCCAGAAATGGAATTACTGATTACATGGCAATTTTGTTTTCAATTTTTCTTAAGAGCCATTATACTGTTTTCCACAGTGGTTGCACCATTTTACATTTCCACCAGCAATGCACCAGTGTTCCAATTTCTCCTTGCAAACACTTGTTAAATTTCATGTTTGTTTGTTTGTTTGTTTTTATGGTAGCCATTCTAATGGGTATGTGCTGGTCTTCTCTGAATTCTTGCACACTTCTGTTACATGTTTCCTGCCACTTTGAAAGCATACGCTTTCATTTTAATAGTGTTCATTTCTGATGAGAGGCAGTGCTGGGCAGTGGAAAGGCCATGGTTCTGAGTTCTGACTCGGCTGTGTCACTGGAAGACCCTCAACAAGGAAGTACTTTCTCTAGGCCTCAAATTCTTCATCCTCTGGTGGGGAGCCAGCACGATAATCGGCCATGCTTCAACCCTAGCTGAAACAGGACTGGATATATTTTAAATGGAGTTTCTCTTGCACATATGAGTTGCTGAATATGATTTCTGTTTTTTTTTCTTTTATTCATTTTGCTGCCCCTGTCGTGGAACATGCGCTGTGAGTCCGGGATCTTGCGGTTTGGTCGGTGTCCTTCGAGCCTGGGGAACCACCGAGATGTGGAGCCGCCGGAATCCTAGAGAGGGCGCCTTGCCAGGTAGTCGCGGGCGCACTTCCGGCCTTTGTGTGTTGGGGGGGACTGTTCTCTGCTCTCCGGCCACTGCGGGGCGCGCGGTGAGGCTGGCTCCACCCTGCCACACACCCCCACCCCCAGAACAAAAGCGTCCCCAGACCGCAGTGCCATCTCGCTTGGGGGACCGGGAGAAGGTCCGGCGGCCGATTGCAGGCGTTGTGTCTCTTTCTGTCCCCGCATTTTTGGTCCCGCCTTCCATTCGTACCCCACGCCGGCAGGGAGTGGGGAACTTCCAAACCTCCTGGGAGGCTGGGAGGGAGAGTCCACTGCCTCCTCGTTCAGGTTTCCTTGGAGCCGCCTGCTTCCAACCCCACGCCCTCCCAAGTCTGTGCTGCTGTCCATGGAACCTCCTTTTGAAACGACCTTGTGGAAGATCCAAGTTGTTCAACTGAAAAACGCGCTCCGGAACCCTCGGCTTTACGTTTTCACTATTCAGCATGCACTTAATAACCTGAGTGTTGGCCTAGGTATAGGAGGAACGAAGATTCAGCCTAGATTGCTGCGTTTCACAGACAAGGCAAGGGAAGTGACGTCTGTTCTTGCTATAATATGAAATACCTTAAATGAGAAACGATGGAGTGATACAGAATAAGAGCTGCTGCAGCAGGAATGGGGAAGACTTTGTGAAGTGGGTGGTATTAGAAGGAGGGGTAGGAATTGGATATGTGGAAATACCCTTCCAGCCAAGAACATTCCAGATAGAGGTGAAAAAGTGGGGAGAACTGCAGGGAGAAGTAAATATTTCAACACCATTCTGATAAATATTTATTCTGTGCTCTGTAGTGAAGATTAAAGAATGTATGACCACAAATCCCTGCTGTAGAGATTGTTAAATCTCATCTGCTAAAAATAGCCAAGCCCCCATTTGAAAAAAAAAAAAAATGGGTTTGTTTTCTAGAGCTAGTATAGCAAAATTAGATCTGCATGCCACTTACAGGCTGTGTGACCCTGGGCAATTTTCATAACCTTTCTGACCCTTGGATTCTTTGTTTCTAAAGGAGGGATAACAGTAACCAATTGCCAATCCACCACCCCTGAAGGCTCTGACCAGCAACCAAGGATTAAGGTTCAAGGACACATCTGATCTGGCATCTCTTCCTCACCACCTCAGGAAAACTATGTACACATTGCCACCTTTTCCTGCCCAGCACTGCTTACTATTCAGTTATGCCATCTCGGGCCCACATGCACACGGGTACACAGCTCCCTCGTTATGTCCGGGCAATACGACCCTGTCTTTCATCACTTGGCCTTTTACTTTAGAAAACATACAGTTCTCTCACCATTTGTGTTTTTCATTCCATTTGTGAACTTCAAAACAACGATATCATGGCTGATTTAACCAACAATAAGCCAGAGATATGTGTATCAAGAAAAGGGAAGACCAGGGGTGTCCAGTTAGTTGGTTAGAGCGTCCGTGCTCTTGACAGCAAGGTTGCAGGTTCGATCCCCACATGGGCCACTATGGGCTGTGCCCTCCACAACTAGATTGAAACAACTACTTGACTTGGAGCTGATGGGTCATGGAAGAACACACTTAAAAAATAAATAAATGAAAGTTAAAAAAAGATTTTTTTAATAGAAAAGCGAAGACCATTACTATTGAAGTGAAATTACATGGGTGTTACCAGTATCTCAATTATTTGAAAGCCCAGATAACTCACTCAGAACCTCCACAGAAGAAATCTTTTTCTTCGCTAGTCTTCTAATCCTCAAATACTAGCATTCAAAATGAACAAAATAGTGTTGCTAACCCAATTTTATTGTTTTTCTTTTGTACTTAGATGTTAGAATTGCAATAATGTTTTTTACTACTTTCTACCATGTTTTATCTACATTATGCTTTAGCTAAGCTTTTGTGAGGGCATAAGTGATGTTTACAGGACTGTTTAATTGGGAAAATGAGCTCCAAATTCCCAAGAGCCAATCTAGAAATGGACTATTGGAATATATTACTTTAAATTAGAGATAACCATTTATATATTAGTATTTTAGTCTTCTAATATTTACTCTTGTTCATTTTTCTTCAGTTAACCTACATTTATTGGCTTCTTATTAATGTTTTGGGAAAGAACACTTTTAATCATTCTGCATGGAAATTTTTCTAAAATTTATGACAACGTCCTGTGTGTATTTGATTTAACTCACTTTTTTCTGACTCTGTCAACATTACGAACATCCTTTACATAATGATGTCCTCAGGGTTCTTTGCTCTACATGAAATGATTCTACCTGCATAACTTTCTTAGTTTCACTGTACATTTCTTTTCAAAGAAAAAGTTAATAGAAGCTTCACATATGCAGATAATTTGCTCAGACAATTAAGCATGAATCCTACTTTCATGTCAGTTATTATAATAGTCCCTGAAGTTTTTAAAGTTATTTCTAAGTGACTTGAGAAGTCTGAATTTGTTTAACGTGCCATCTTTGGCACAGCCCTTTCCATATGCCATTTTAAAAACATGGTTTGACACAAATGTTTACTTTGTGATGTTCAAAGAGGAACTCTAAGCCTGTTTAAAAATAAAAACAAACTCTATCCTTTGCTTCGGCCTTAGTCCTCACTTCTCAAAACTTATTGCAGACTGCCTTGATATTTATTACCCATTTATGTAGTAAATGTATTTACAAGAGTGAAGTGATTCATACATACTTGTTTGCCAATTTCCTTTTGGGCAATGGTTATAAAACATCATTTCATGGATCCACTCTGTCACCTGTCATCACCTATCCCTCCTGGTCCTACTTGGAACATTTAAAACACCCTCTTTCTGAAAGGAGGTCTGTAATCACAGTCTGTTAACCAGATGGTTCTGCTGGAGAGGTGGGACTATAAGTAAAACCACGTCAACGAAGTTCACTTCCAAGGGCTCTGTCTGTTAGAGCATTGCCCAGTAATCAGAAATGCATCCATTCCACAACACACATCTGTCGCTGAGCCTTGGTTTTGTCTGATTTTAAATGGGCACATAAAACTTGTCCTCCCAACTCAACGAAGATTCAATGAGAAAGGATAAATGAAAACATGGAAACTATAAAACACTAATAACAGCCCCAAAGGATAAGCATCTACAAGGAAACAGGAATCGTACTAGAGGCTTTGTATCTGTGATGAGATCACTTTTAAAACTCAGAACACCCTTGCAGGCTTGGAATTACTATGTCTGGTACCTTAACAAGAAAATCAAGGTGCAGACAGTTACCATCTAAAAGTCCAGTAGCAGAGTCAAGTCAGTTCAGTTTCAAAGCTCAGGCTCTTTTCACTAAAATCCTTCTCCAGATATAAACTCTTGTTTTCCTCTCTACTCAGAATGAAGACAAGAGCTGTGTTTAAAGTTCTTAACCAACAGTGGGTGGGATGACGGTGACTAATCGCCGCTTCAGCACAGCTGGCTGAGACTACACCAACTCTCCACGACTTGTGCGTGCATTTTAGAACAGGCCCCAGGCCATCTGGAAAACCCATGGGCTCTATGCATTTGGGGGAATTTTGCTGCATAATGTAACAGAAGAAAACTAAAGTGTTGAAGACAAGAGGGTAGTATGATCTTGCATTTCGGAGATAGCCAGAGATGACAGAATATTCTTTACTGGAAGTTCTGTCTTCCTCATATTATCAAGTAGATGCATAAATGACAAATGGAAAAACATAAGGACTTGATGGCTTTTTGAAAACTGCTAAAGAACAACAACAACACAACCCCAAAAATATTTTTTTAAGAAATACCAAAAAATCTTTTTCCTTAGGGGCTCAAATGTCTTAAGTTTTGAGAACTGTTCGATTTATAACCTGAATACAGCCTTATATTTTACTCTTTAGAAAAATCCTGGAGCTCTTTCTTCCTGCTCCAAAATGGCCAGGCTGCTCTCAGTTCCCACACAGCTGTCATCTCAGGTTCTCCCTTCAGCAGCAGCCTGGGGAGCCTTTGTGCCACCCCGGTGTTGGATCGCCTGCTTCTGGATCCCATTTCTCTCTTGAGTACTCCTCCTTTTAGTGAAGCACAGCCTTCCATAAACTTTCTGGGATAGAGTACCTGTGGAGAAAATATTTTGAGAACTTGCGTATCTGAAAATGTGGTTTTTTTCCTCCTCTCATAACTCTTGTTTTAGTTTGGGTATGAAATTCTAGTTTGGAAATTATTTACCCTTGGAATTTTGTCTTCTAACTTCTGATGTTCCTGTCAAGAAATCCAGGAGAATTCTGGGTTTTAGCCATTTATGTAAGAAATCTTTTTTATTTCTGGAAATCTTGGGTTCCAAAATTTCACATCGACGAGTCTGTTTTGTTTAATTCATTCCCATTAATTTTGCTGAGCATCTAGTGGGCTGCACAGTGTTATTTCCGAGACATTTTCTTAAAATTTTTTTGTTGGTAATTTCCCCGACTTCGTTTTCTCTGTTCTCTCTTTCCAAAATTCCGAAAATTCAGATGTGGAATATCCTGGGTTGATTCTCCAGTTTCCATACATTTTACATTCATGTTTTTAATCTTTTTGTCTTTTTGTTCTATTTGCTGGTATATTTCCTTAACTTTCTCTTCTGTTGAATTTTTCATTTTTGTGCTAATATTTTCTATTTCCAAGATTTTTCTTTTGTTTTCTGAATGTTCCTTTTATAGCGCATCTTACAATTCTCATATCTCTGAGGACATTAACAGTTTTTGTTCAATGTTTTCTTCTGCTCCCTGCATGGCATTGTGGTTTCTTGGTCTTTCTCTCGTTGTGGCCTGCTGTTATATAAATGGGCTAAAGACAGCGCCTGTGTTGTTTATTTCTTCGCAGCAGCCTCAAAGCCCACCAGGAGTAAATGCAAATTCTTACACATATAGTTGCTTTAAAAGTAACTCAAAGAAACATATTTTCAGCCATTTAGAGCCACCTGCTTTGCAAAACTGCACCTATCAGCTAGCCTTAGGTAAGACAAACCCTGGGGCTATAAGAGACCCCTAAACTGCTGCCACCCTTCAGGGTCCTCTGAACCAGAAACTCCCCAGTGTGCAGCTGAGCAAGGTCGCCTAGACACGCAAGTGCCCTCTCCAATTCCCTTTCTCCTGTGAGCTCTCTTGCTATTACCTTTCTGGGCGCTGTAGCTATCCCTGTATGGTACCTGTCCCGCAGTCCTGTCCCAGCTCCACCCAGCAAAGCTTGTGCCACACCGCCACATTGTGCTCCTGTCTCTTCCTGGATCAGCCCCCAAATCGTCCACCTCACCACACCTCCCCATCAGATAAGGGCTTCCCTCAGCCATCTTGGCTGTCCATTTACAGGGACAGAGTCAATGTGAGACTCACACAGAGTCAGCAGGGGACTCTGGGACGCGCCCTGGAAGGCTCGGGTGTGGGCAGACCTTGTCCACTATGAGCTTCCCACAGATAATCCGCTGAGAACTGGACCCCCGCTGTGTCTAGATCTTGTCTCTTGGTCAGTTTCTCCAGGGGAAAACCCGCTGGTCTCCCTCCGGAGGAGCCCAAGGCTGGCTGCCAGCCTTCTGGGTGCCGGGGGAGGAAGGGACTTGACCATTGGAGGGTTTGGGGTCAGGGCAGGGCCTCTCATGCACAATGGGTCTGAGAGCCCACACCTTAAGGCCATCAACCAATCCCAGCTGGATTCTGACACCAGGCATAGCTGAGGTGTGGGTGCTTGACAGAAAATGAGGGATTAAATAAATATCTACCTCTGGAATGAGGAGACCCTCCCCCAGGTCCTGCCCAGGCACATGCTTTTTCCTACAACAGGAAATGATGGCAAGCTCTTCCTGTAAAGGGACAAATGGTAAATAGTTGGGGCTTTGCTGGCCATATGGTAGATGTCACAACTGCTCAACTCTGCCATTGCAGCACAAAGGCAACCACAGACAATGTCAACGAAAGAGCGAGGCTGCATTCCAAAATCACTTTATTTATGGATGTTAAAAATGGAATTTTCACGTGTCATGAACAATTATTATTTTATATTTTTCCAGCTATTTAAAAACATAAAACTCTTGGATCACTGGCTGTACAAAACCAGTAGTAAGCTGCATTTGGCCCAGTAGCAGATCCGGGCCCTAGCATATAATTGTCAAGAGTTCATTATCAAAGACCTCTTAACCTTTCTTGCTCTTTCCCTTAACAGTGCCTCCCAGCACTAATTTTTGTCTGTAGATGTAGGGGTTACTGGTTCTCTCTCTCTCATGCAGCCTCCAGGACATGCCATGGAAATTCAGATATTTATGAATTGCCTTGGAATGGAAAAGGTGGTAACAGCGATTCCGAGGGCGATTCCGAGAGCTCCTGCCAAGTTCTACCCCAGGGTGGAACAAGTTGTTGATTGTTCCCTTTCCCTGGATTTTACCCAAGGTGATAAATGAGTGCAGCGGGAGGAGATCTCTGAGAAAGGTGGGAGCCCAAACTCCCAGGCCTTGGGCTTATCTGAGTCAGAACCTCTGTCTCCAGCAATAAAGACTGTTTTTAGTAGGCCAGTAGCTGTCTAGTCTCAGCTTTCAAATCATCAAAGAAAGCAATCCCACTTTTTTTAGCTGCAAGGGCAAAATGGGAGTTTGGCAGAAAAAAAGACCTGCTTCTGCCGTTTAATAATGTAAATTTTGGGAACAAGTCAGTTCTTTCCAAGCCTTGATTTTTTAATCTCTAAAATGGTGATCCCTGCCTCATTGGGTAGCTGTGTGGATTAATAAAATAACATATCTAAAGTTCCTGTCGCAGTAAGGGGGCTCAACAAATGGCAGATAGTGTAATTCTAATTTATCTAAACAAGGAAGCTCAGAGAGGTTAAAACACCATCCAAAGAGCACACAGGTCATTACAGGTGGAAGCAGGAATATAATTTGCCTTCTCAACTCTTTAGCTGATATTCCTTCTTCCACCCTGCACTACTAGAAGAGGAGGCCTTGGTGTTTTTTTGGTTTTTTGTGTGTGTTTTTTCACCACTCCTGATATATTATGGTAGGAAAGGTGTTGGGGGCTGAAAGATAATCAAGTTTGTACCACCTTTCCTCACAAACCCCTTGATTTCTGCTGCAGGTGACAGACCCTCTCCTCTCATGGTCAGACACGGGGCAAAGCTGACCTCTACACATCATATGGTACAGGGGGTATTGGGGTGCACCCCCCTTTGCCACCTCCCTTTGCCTCCCCCAGCACCCTCATGTCCACCTTCATCCCATTCCTGAAGCAGGCTCCCATCGTCTGGGCTGGGCCGCTCTGCCTGGACAGTCACAAAGATTCTTTGTAATGTGTTTACAAGGAGAGGAGTGAGAGCAGGGGCCTGGCTGTACTCAACCCACATGGGCCCCCAGCCCTGTTTACACAAAGAGGGAAGGAGCCAAGACAGATGACCCTGTTGCCTGGAGGCCCGGATTAAAAACATAACCCAAGTCCAGAGCCCATGGCTTGTTTCTAGGCTGCACCTTACAGAAACAGCACCAAGGCTCTTCTTTACCCAGGGAGGCCTGTTTGCTTGGCTGCTGAGAGATGTTTGCACAGGGAGGGAGGTGGCAGCAGCCATCTGGCTGTTCTCTGGCTGAGCAGAGGAGCGTTTGCAGGTCTGGCACCATCTGTGTTCCAGGGCCTCTGGGGAGGCAGCCCCCTGACAAGTCTTCCTGAGACACTCGTCTCTTCTGTGAGAGTAAATATGGATGATTTGGGGGAAAGTTTTTTTCCCCTTTTCTTCATATCCACATCAAGTAAATCATCTAGGATCTTTCCCCCAGTTTTATTTTATGAGGTGGAGAGAAATGCAGTTTTTGGCATTTAAAGAATGGTGATGTTTAGCAGCTGTAAGTTACTTTACAGTTTACAAGGCATTGTCGTACCCACCATTTCACATGATCCTCAAGACAGTGGGGTGGATAGCTGTGGCCAAAATCATCCCTATTTTACAGATGAGGAACTGATACTTAAAGAGGTCAAGTTGCTTGCATGAAACCATGCACATAACAAGAGGCAGAGGCCAATGATTGCAGATTACATGTTCTTTCCACTCTGTCCCTTGCCTCCCCATTTGGCTGAAAAGCAAGGTGTGCAGAAAGCTGGTTCCCACATGTAACTGCCTTGCAGGTGGCTTTTGGGAGACAGCCTTGCATTTCAGGGACATGGTAGAACTCAAGGTGGTGAGCCACAGGGCACTATGCAGGGACCACAGATCTGTCTCTAGTTACCACCAATGGGGCAATCGCTGGGCACCAGACAAAGCAATATGCGGACCAACCGTGTGAAACCTCATGTAACATACACACCGTTCTACCACCAGTGAAATCGGGGAGGCAAGAGAGTGTCTTACAAAATCACTGAATGTTTCCTCCAAGTTTCTTTGCCCGTTTCCTTTTGGGCTTTGTCTCTCTGCATTCAAACATGTGCATGTCTACCTGACGCCATTACCTGAGTTCCAAATCCTGTCCTAGCTAGTTCTTTTCAGTTCTTTATCCTCCCTTTTGTAACCCAAAACACCAAATCCACCCAAGAGGCGCCATTCCCAGCTTCCTCCCCTTTCTCTCTCCATCTGTGTCCCTTCAGTCCAGCTCCACTGTTCAGTCCAAATTGCTTTGACCTGTATGATCAGTTAGAACTTCTCAGCTCTGCTTAGACCACCCTTAGCCGAGCCCAACACCTGACTCAGCCACCAGCCTCACTTCCTGGTCTTTTCATTCCCATTGCTGTCAAATCCTGCTTCTCCTAAATTCTCGCCAATCTGTCCTTCAGTGACCACCTTTCTGTAACAAGTGTTACAACGTTTTGCTTGCCAAGTACTTTTGCATGTGTGCACATAGGCAAACGTTCACATAGAGTCTCATTTAGAAGTTAGGTCCTCCTCTCCACTGGTTCTCCATTCATCTCCTGCCTAAACTACTAAAACTGTTTTGTTTGTTTTTTTTGCTTATTGTCTTCACCTGCAATGCCCCTGAATTCTGCCTGCCGTCATTCTTTTAACCAACCTACGTTCAGATCTTTCAATACCTTCCTCATGAAATGCTATTATAAGCCTCCAAATATTCTTCCTAATACGAAGGCCTCACTTCCCTTCCTCCAAAAATTCTAATTAGCTCTCTCCTGTATCCTTCTATATTCTCTCTTGACATTCAGTGTCTGTCGTCTGTTATTAAAATCAGTCTGTGACTTCTGAAACCAGAAGCTCTAAGGGTCATGTGGCCGATGACTGACAGTTCACCCTGCAGCCAGCCACCCCTCGCTGCTGGGATGTATTTGTACATCCACAGTGTGCTTGCTCCCACTGTAAGCTCCCTGGAGCAATGACAATCCTCTTATAACTGCTGAGATGTTTAAAGGAGGCTCTGGGGTTAGTTCAGCTGCTCTCTAGTTTCTAGCCTAACTCTAAGGTGTGTCCCTGTGCCATATGTTCTCTCTCCTCTACCATTTGGCCTATTCCAGAGGCAAAATTGGGGAGGCACTGCTATACATGACCCTCAGATTACCTGTGATTGAAACTCTAATGATCAGAGAAGGCTTGGTATTGTGTCCTAAGGGTGAATCCCAGAATTTCAATGAGGGTCATGCAAAATTTGTACAAAGTTTGACAAATGAAGTCGAGACCTGGGAACACAGCCCAATGTTATCGTTGTCTTCTTTACTTTGGTTCTTCAAGGATGAGGAAAGGCCACTCTGTCCCAGTTGGGTACCTGTCAGAGCCGCTGCGCTCTCCTGTATCCCTGCCATCTTTGTGTGTTGTAGACAGAGGCTGCCTGTCATTGGCACACAGATAGGAAAGAGCTGCTGGATGGACCCACACATGCAGCCCAAGTCCAAGGGTCAGTCAACAGCCCAGAGCCCTGAAGCCATCTTGTACCTAATGTGAGTGAGTCAAAAAATATAATGATGATAACAATAGCATTACTAGCTAACCACAATATTTCACAGTGCGCTAGGTACTATGCCAGAGCGTTTTCTTGGGTCAGCTCAATTAGAGCCTCGTGACAACCCAATGAGGTTATAATCCCAGTTTTACAGATGGACACTGAGGCTCCAAAAGGATATGTAACTAGACCTAGAGTAAGTGATACAGGTGAGATTAGAACCAAGGCCGTCCGAATTCAATGCTTATACGTGACACACCACAGCTAGGAAGGATGCAGCTTGAGGTTACTTGGGAACAAGGCCACAAGGCTTGTTTATCTGTTTGGTTTTGATGAGCTACCAATATCCTCATTCAGACCATATGTTTTTGCCCTTGTGTGACTGGACGTGGACTGGAATATTATTGGTAATGAGTGGAGTCCATAGTAAGGACAGGGCGGCCGGTTGGCTCAGCTGGTTAGAGCGCAGTGCTCATAACACCAAGGTCACCAGTTTGATTCCCACATGGGCCAGTGAGCTGCGCCCTCCACAACTAGATTGAAAACAACAACTTGACTTGGAGCTGATGGGTCCTGGAAAAACACAGTTTTCCAATATTCCCCAGTAAAAAAATTTTTTTAAACAAACAAGCAAAGTAACGACAGAAAGGCCGGAACTTGTGGAGGACACTCTGAGCCCACAGCACAGTACTTCAAAGATCCCAGATGCCCCCTATATGACAGGTGGAAAAGATCAGATGCTTTGCTAGCTTGGCCAGTTTCCCTGCTCCCCAAGTTTAAAGGAAACTGGCAAGAAAGAGCTAAGGGTTTTGTAGAAGTTGAATGCCTTTTGCCTCTTGGAGATGCTTCCGTCTCCTCTACGGTGATTCTCACTCCCACTCACCATGAAGCCAAGTAAGGATGTCTCCAAAAACTGGAGATAGGGTGGGGAGGAGTGCCAGTAACAGCAGGAAACTGGCATCTCATTCTCTGCTTGGGCATATGCATCTCTTAGACAGGAGACTTCCTCCCTCCCAGGAGAGTGGAGGGGGAATTCAACAAGCCCACTGTCTAAGATGGGAGGGTGGCCAGAAGAGGGCTGTGTGACAGCCCACGTTTATGCCATTTGAGTGGCCAAAGATACCTGAATTTTCCATGGATCAAGTGGACCCAGAAGAAGGTAGCTAGGCTTGAACTATCCTACTGTGCCCCACCCAAGCAGCCCCAGCAAAAAAGAGGTTGTATGATGCCTTGCCGGGGCAGATCTACTAGGACAGGGGCTGGGTAGTGAACAGCCCCTAAGGGCTCCCTGAAGATTTCATCCCTTTACTCCATGAGCCAACATTTGAATGTCTGACACACAGACCATCGGTAGTGGTAGATGGTATTTTCCAAAAGTGGCCACAGTAATATTTCTGGTCTCATATGTACTTCCAGAACCTTGCCACTCCCATCAAGAGGTGGCATCTATTTCCCCTCCCCTTAAGACTTTATGACCGCCTTAAGGAATTGAATGCAGTGAAAGTGATGCTGTGGGACTTCTGAGGCTAGGTGATAAAAGACAACATGGCCTCTGCCTTTGTCTCTCTCCCTCTCTCTCTTTCTCTCTCTCTGTTGTGTGTGTGTGTGTGTGTGTGTGTGTGTGTGTGTGTGTGTCCCTGGATGTTTGTCCTTGGATCAAAGTCACTACCCTATGAGGAGGCTCACATGGAAAGGCCACATACATGTGCTCTGACCAACAGCCCCAGCTAAGATCTCAGTAGACTGCCAGCGTCAAGTACTAGACTTAGGAGTGAGCGAGTGAGCGAGCTTCCAGGTAGCCCAACCCCCAGCCTGTCAGCCCCCCCAGCTGATCCATGTGGAGCAGAGATGAGCCAACCATGCTGGTCCATGCCGAAAATTGAGGATTGAGGAGCAGATAAATGTTCTCATTGTTTTAACCCACTACATTTTGGGGTGATTCGTTTTGCAGCCTAAGTAACTGGAATACATTTACCTAGGGAGCAGTAACAGTCAACAGTTAAGTAAGAGACGTTTGACCCTTTTCCCCACTCTTCCTCCATCCAACACACCCAGGAATCCATAGCTTAGACTAGGAAAGAGTAAAGGGAGTTAGTCTCCTAGAAGCAGACCACTAGCTTCCTCCACTCTGGGGAGAGGCAGGGAAAAGAGTAAAATGCAGACCACCCTCCCCTTCCCACTGCAGTTCCCCAGCCACAACCTGGCCAATATAAAGGAGGGAATTTTTGAATCAGAGATGAAACGAGGGTTTTAAACTGGGCAGACACTTAAATGAAAGTGATTAGGAAGTATGCAATCTCCTTCAGGTGCCATTTAAAAATCTGTCACCTGAGGAGAGGGGAGATTAGACAATACAGAGGGGCATAATGGGTGAAAAATAGAACTATTTCATGCGTGTGCCTCTCTGAATTGAGACTGCTCAATAAAGTGGTAATTTTTATCAAGTAACCAAATGTATTCCTACCAAAGGACAAAGTATGGGCACCATCCTTGTGGCAGTGAAAATGTTTATTTTAGAAGTTAGATGATATAAGAAGATGTGGCTGGAAGCATGGAGACCCTGAGCCCGGATCAGAGTAACTCCTACCAAGAAATGACAGTAGAGTGTTTTGAGAAGGAGGTGTCACTGGATAAGGATGTGCCATGCAACCTGATATCTTAGCCACAGGCAGGATGTGGCTAATTTTTGCCAGATTATTTTGTGGCAGACATCACCCTAGTAGCTTTTTATTTACACTTCACAACAACCAATGGAGATGGGTTCTTTTGATAGCCTCATTTCACAGACAGGGAAACTGAGGTTCAGGGAGATTAAGTAACTTTCCCAGGTTCACTTTCTCAAGGCCGGTCTCTCTCTCATATACACAAAGATTAAGTAACTTTCCCAGGTCACAGAGCAAGAATATGAAGCCAAGTCTGACTCCAGAAAATTCCAGAAAACTGGCTGCTTTGCCTCTCCTCTTGAGGGAGGGCAGGATTGAGAGCTGTTCTGTTAAGACAAGAATTTTTATTCTCAGTTCACCTGGAACTCCAAGCTAAATATATTTAGAAATTGTCAATTTCCCTTCCACCCTGAATCTTATCTATTTCTGACCTGTTATAGTGGCTAGTAGGTGACTCTGCTTCCTGCCCCACAGACCAACTCTTGCCCCACAATGTCCGTGGAGATGGTTCACCTATAGGACAGCTGGGTCCCCTTACATCTTTCCCTGATATGAATAGGCCTACAAACAAGGGATCAGTTGACTACGAGAGGACTCCCAGTGGTCCCAGCTGGGCAGAACCAAGCAGGACTTGGCTCCCCCTCCCTCTGAGTCACCTCGTTGCAGTCCAGCCACCATTCCTTCTCTTCCCTATGCTTCAAAGCTAAGGACAGAAGAAATGGCTCCCTGGTCTGAAACCACGTTTCACCGGGTCCAATTATTCTGTCATTAAAGCAGACACAATAGATATTTTTTGTAATTGTGCACATATATTCTCAAAAGACTGAAAAGTATCCTCAAAACTCTACTCTTGTTGTATAATCCATTAGACATCTATGAGCTACACTTACGTCATCCAGCCCAGCACTGCTCAGCATCAAAGAACCTCAGGCTGATAGATGCATCTTAAGGGAGCAGTTAGTCTGCCTCTGCTCCATACAACGTTCCCAGCAAGAGACTACCCACCCCCTCTCTGACCATCCCTTTCTAAGGCAAAGCCTTTCCTTATGTTGAGCCAGAATTGGCATTCCTAGTGATTCCCACACAGTGGTCTCTGCTTTGTCTGCTAGAATCTGAGGAGAATCTATTTCCTTTTCCATGTGTGGAGGCAAGATTCAGGCACTCTTATTGGCTGAATTGTGTCCCCCTCTAAAATGCATGTGCTGAAATCCTAACCCCAATGTGACTATTTGGAGATAGGGTCTATAAAGAGGCAATTAAGTTAAAATGAGGTCATTTGGCTGGACCCTAATCCAACACGACTGGTGTCCTTAAAAGAAGATCAGGGCAAAGACACACACAGAGGGAAAGCCATGTGAAAAAACAGGGAGAAGAGAGCCACCTCCAAGCCAAGGAGAGAGGCCTCAGAAGAAGCCAACCCTGCCAACCCTCAATTTTGGACTTCCAGCATCCAGACCATAAGACAATACGTCTGTTCTTTGAGCTGCCCAGCCCGTGGTATTTCATTATGGCAGCCCCAGCAGACTAACACAGGCCCCCTACCAAGCCCCCTGTTCAGCCTAAGCACACCCTGCTCTTCTTGCTGAACCCCAAAGAAGCTTCATTGTACCTTCCCCATGTTGCTAACTCCCCGCTCCCTGCACTGTGGTGGCTCTGATGACCAGAAGGCGAAGTCCTACACGCAGATGGCCTGAGCGTTGCAGACGAAGGCATGCCTGTGACTTCCCATTTGGACTCTGTACTGCTGTCCATGGAGTGTAATATTTAACTTTTATTGAATTGCACTCTTAGCTCACTTTGAACTTATAGTACATGAAGAGCCCCAGACACTGTTCACTACTATTGCTGTCAAAAAGCCACATCTTCCACTTCCAGTCCTTTCATACTTATTTTTTCCAGACTGATGTTCCATATTGGATGGTGGCCACAGGGATATTTTGTAGACTTTTCCACCTACATGCAGAACATTTGGCCCTATTACATTTTAACTCATCCATTTCCTATTTGTGGGTTTTTGGGGGATGTGGGGATGCAGAGGAGGGACAAGGATTGTTTTTCTACCTTTAACATACTAGTTAACACCATTAGCTTAGGGTCATGCATAAATCTAATTTTATGTCACCAAAATTCTCATCTATAACATTGATAAAACAGGAAATAGGTCATACAAAACAGGTCATATAAAAGGATCCTGTTGAATAGGAAACAAGACAGAACCCAGTAGTAGCTGACTCTGGAGAATGCATTCAAAGTTGATGTGAATTTGTTAATATAAATTGGGTTGGAAAATTCAACCAACTGAAAAGTCCATCCAACCCTGCCCTTACCTGCCTTCCATTCATTTAGTAAGCGCTCGCTGAGGGCCACACTTCTCCAGCTTGTCCCACTGGAGTAAGAGCCATAAATTCACTATCTTCCCTATAAAGCAGTATGTCTAGGTCTTTGTCCTTTACTCTGCTAGAGATTCTTCATCCTAGTGTTCCAAGATTTAATGATTAAGGCTGTCCTACTCCAGACACGCCATCTATAATTTTTCGGACTTATAAGTCTTAAATGAATGTCTTCCTGGACTTCTACATCTGGCCATATGGCAGAGAAGATGATCGGAAAAACCTCCCTATGTAACACACTGAAAAATGGTGGGTTCCATGCAAAAGGCATCTTTTTTAATGCATGAATGAGCTGATGGGAAAGTAAGTGAATTCCTTGGAAGCTAGAAATGACAAGAAAGCACTAATCCAAGAGGGATAAGCACACCCTAGAGAGCTTTTTCTCTGAAGTATCTGCTCCTTAACAGACCACACATGCGGGGGACAGAGACAAAGTTGGGGACCTGAGACCTCTGCCTAAAGCTCGGAATCTCAAAGGACAACACTCTGAAGAGTGAATAAGAATAAAATCCACACCAGAGAAGAAGACGATGGGGATATGTAGCTACTAGGGCCTTGGAAATTCCTAACCACAAGGCCACCTTCACAAAGGTTTGGGGCCTGAAATCACACTAGTGACCCAAAATATCTCTAGCTAAATTTAGTTTATAGTGACCCTGACTTATTAATGTTCCTGGGTACAAGACTGAATCAAATACAGACTCTAATTATAAACCCAGGGCTCAACTGGCTCCCACAGAGAGAACTCTGAGGACCACACAATGAAAAAATCATTAGACACATGAGGAGACACCCCAAGGGCCCTTGTGCCTGGTGTCGGTGATACATTCGGGGCTGCATCTCTTCAGTATTACCTCCACCAGCTTTTACAACACGACAGTCAAATTGGGAGCCCGGTTTCCAGAGTGCCATTCAGAAACTTGTATTTGCTCAGGGCAGCTGGCAGGTCATTACGTGCAGCGTCTCTTTGTCATAGTAAATCATTTCAACACTTTTACCTTTGAGTTCTTTTAAAACTCTTGGGTGGATGCCACCAGATCTCATTAGCTGAACTTGTTTGCCAACAGATCTAGAACCTTGGGGTGACCAGCACTCTTTCATATACACCCTCTGACTATTTGTCACACCAGCAATCTCATTTTTTGGATTCTATCTTTAGGAAATAATCCGAGATGTCCTTAACGATTATGCCCAAAGATGTTTTGCTTTTCTCATAGCACCTATGAAATGGTCTTACTTAATTATTTGTCTCTTTTCTCCAGTGTGGGTCCAAGCTCCATTAGTCCCTCTTCTAATTAATAATAATAATGGTAGGTAACATGATTGTTTACTGTATGCCAAGTGCTCTGCTCTGCACTTTATATACATTGTCATTTAACTCTCACAAATACTTTATGAGGTTAGTATAATTATCGACATTATCAATTATTAATATCATTTTACAAATGAAGAAACTGAAGGCTTAGTGAGGTTATTAAAAAGCCCCCAAACACATAACTAGTTAGAGGTGGAGTTGAGACTTGAACTTTGCCATTAATTAAAAAATTAACAACACATGTGACAGTTGGTTGTTGTTTTTTTGCCATTTGACATTAATTTCTATGCTTTGAATAAGTACAATATGCCTGGTATACGGTGAAGCTTCAGAGGAATTCACCAGTCTCTTAAGTCATTCCATGGAATAGGCAGCATCTCAGACAAGAGTGTCGTAGATATTTAAGTTTCTTGTCTAGTGTGGCAGAACCTGTTGGTAAGTCTACTCAAATGTCTCCCCCTACTGCCCCTAGGATCTCAGCTGTCCTGATTTGTCCCTTCTGGCAGAGTCCTGATTTTGTTTAGGTTCTCACTGCCCACACAGCTCGCAGGTACCGTATCCCAAGTAGTGAATCTTCACATTAGGCAATCGTGGTAATTCTATCCTCTATGCTCTGATGGTTCTTGGCAAGGGTATGTGATGCTCTTCTAGCTGAAGAGATGTGAACGTCTATGGGAATGGGGGGCAGGGGCAAAGAGTTATGAGATTTTCCTTGCTCTTAAAAGGAGACACAAGACAGAAGACAGCTCAGTCCCTTTTCCAATCTCTGGGTATGGTATGAGGAATAGATGACTGGAGCTGTGGCAGCCATATTGGTACCATGAGGGAAAAGAGCCAAAAACAACTGTCACGTGTGTTGTTAATTTTTTTCACTCGTCTTTTAATTTTGTAAGCATTATTTTTTTATTTTTTAAAAATTGGTTTTAACAGGATTTTAATTTTTAAAAATATATTTTTTATGATTCTTTTTTCTGATATTATTTGAATTGGAACTTTGGGTTGTGATAGAAATTGAGCTAAAATAAGCTTAGGCAAAAATGAGAATTTATTCATTCACATAACCAGAAAGAACAGAGGTGTAACCCAGCATTACAGGGAGCAGGGACTAGGCACCAACTCTTTGCTTATCAATTTGCTTTACTCTCCTTGTCAGCTGTATTTTCTCACAATGTCTATATCCAAAAGGTAAGATTCATCTCCAAAGGCAGTGCCAGCACACACCTCTCTTCAGTTTCATGAACAGAGAAGGGGTTCAGAGAATCACAAAGTGGCTCAGATTAGCAGCAAGGGAAGTGATTAGCCCAGCTTGGATAAAGAGGTCACCTCTAGCCCAGCCACCATGGCAAGATGGATTCACATACGAAAATACCTCCTGTTCAAACCACATGTCCATGGTGGGGGAGAGGAAAGGGGGTAAGTTCCTCAGAAGAGGGGATTCGTGGACAGACAAGCCAATGGATGCCTATCTCAGGTGCCATGCCTAACAATCCCCTCATTCCCCAAAGTGTGCAAATAGTCTCACCTCTTTTCCTCAATTACTCATGGTTATATATTTTACATTAAAATTTTTAATATATCTTGAATTTATTTGGATGTAAGTATAAAGTATATACATCTAATGTTTTATGTTTTCCAAATTAGTAGGCAATTGCCCCAACACACAACCATGTGATGAGTTACAGAAATAAGACCCATAACAACTGTGCCTATTTTCTTCTTTATTTGTATTTTATTTTATTTTTATATATGTATTTATATATTTATATATATTCACTGATTGTTCCTATTTCCTCTCTGTTTCTCCTATTATTTTTTGTGTAAAGATTGTTCGTAGTTTTACATCAGGAGTGGTTAACTTATAATTTAGCTTATAGGTTATGGACTATACAGGTGAGAGATTGGAACTGAATGAAAAGAGGAATTAACACCACCCAATGGCAGCTAATGACTGATGGGACTTTGTGAAAAGGGCAAAAGCACTTCATTTGTATGAGGGCTAATTGCATCACTTATGTGAAAGCATAATGTGTTTTGTTATTACTATTGTGTGGAAGTTAAATCTGGATGAAATGCTGAGAATGCATGCAATCAATGAATTTTTCCTGTCTGCTCTTAGCTCAATTCCCTCTGTCTGTGTTCCATTCTGTTTTGAAGCAGTTTGGGACCATGCAAATCACACTTTTTGGACTCCTTTGCCAACAGGTGATTCTGGTGTCATTTCCTGTGGGCTTAGTGGTAGCAGCAACAGCTCTGGTGGTGGTGATGGCAAGCTGGCACGGTGACAGCTGGTGGTGAAGCAGTGGCCAGGTGCAGGTGTACAGATGCCCAGGACCTGGGAGCTGGACATGCAATCCACAGGGAGGGTTTCAAGGACTCTTCCCTCAGGAAACTGTGGTAGGCAAAATGACCCCCCACCCCAAAAATCTGTGTCCTAAAACTGTGAATATGTTGCCTTTCATAGTAAAAAGGACTTTGCAGATGTGATTAAATGAAAAATCTCAAGATGGGAGGTTATCCTGGTTTATCCGGGTGGTCTCAGTGTCATCACAACGGTCCTTAACAGAGCGAGGCAGAAGGCTCAGAGTCAGAGAGTGAAGATGTGAGGATGGAAGTAGAGGTCAGACAGAGGGAGGGAGATCTGAACATTTGAAGATGCTACACTACTGCATTTAAAGATGGAGGCAGGGACCACGAGCCAAGGAATGCAGGTGGCCTAGAGAAGATGGAAAAGACAGGAAATGGATTCTCCCTAGGCCTCCAGAAGGAATGTAGTCCTTATGACACCTTGATTTTAGCCCTGAAAGACACAATTTCAGACTTCTGACTTCCAGAATTGTAAGAAAATAAATGTGTATTGTTTAAACCATTAAATCTGCAGTTATTTGTTACAGTAGTAATAGGAAACTAACACGGAAACTAATACTAACAACTAATACAGAAGTTAATTAGCCCCAGATAAAAAAGGCTTCCAGAAGTCACCTTTGGGAATCAGCCAGCAGGAAAGGTTGGCTGGCACACCAATCACACTGCAGCGATGGCCAACAGCATGCAGTGAAACTGCTTTATCTAGTTTTACTTACTTGTATGTGCCCGAAGGGGAGGAACAGGAGGCTACAGCTCAAGGAGTAAATCTGAGAGGCTCTGTCACAAGACTCGTCTGCCAGTCTCTCCCATGGGGTGGCCAGTGTCTCAGGAGGCTTCTCAGACCTTCGTGCAAATAAACCTGAGGAAGACACATTCCTCCAGTTCGAAAGGTCCAGACACACCTGAATGCCCAAAGTGGATTCAGGTCAGAACCAGGGTGGCACCTCCTCACCATCTATATGCATGTTATCTTCACAATCACCTTTGAGGTACATACCACTGTCCCGTTTTGAACCTAAGAACTGCATTTGTTAGGGTTGCTGCAACAAAGTGCCACACACTGCAGGGCTTAAACATCGGAAATTTACCGTCTTGTAGTTTTGGAGGCTGGAAGTCTTAGACCAAGGTGTTGGTGGGGTTCGTTCTTTCTGTGGGCTCTCCTTGGCTTGTTCATGGCCAACTTCTCCATGTATCTCTTCACATTATCTTCCCTCTATGCATGTGTGTGCCCAAATGTCCTCTTCTTCTAAGAACACCAGTCATATTGGATTTAGGTCCACTCCTAATTTAACTTGATTACCTCTGTAAAGACCCTACCTCCAAGTAAGATCACATTCTGAGGTACTAGAATTTAGGACAACATACCTTTTTTGGAGGACACAAGTCAACCCATAACAGGAACGAGGGCTCAGCAAAGATTTAAACCCCAGTGTGTGTC
The DNA here is from genome assembly GCF_057876585.1 of Rhinolophus sinicus. Classification (NCBI taxonomy): domain Eukaryota; kingdom Metazoa; phylum Chordata; class Mammalia; order Chiroptera; family Rhinolophidae; genus Rhinolophus; species Rhinolophus sinicus. Next base: position 90,221,354 of record NC_142503.1, read on the forward strand.
GCCTTCCATGTGCAGCCACCAGACACAGCAGGGGGGGGGAAATGTGGCTTATGTATCTTTGCCTTCTAAGCTAGGTTTAATTCCTATGGTTTCTAGGAAATGGTTTTCATATCTTTAGGGGGAAAAAAGGTTTTTCTATTATCCACCAAATTGTCTCTACCCCTCACCTCATCACACATATCAGACAGGTGCTTCTCAAATTTCCTCAGTGAAAGCTACGTTCCCACAGTACAAATCAATATTTGAGTAGCAGTTATTAGAAGCTTTTCCAGGTGTTTGCTTATCCTGTCCTGGATGGTGGAAAGATGATTGCAGTATTGTTCTGCCTATTTTTTTAGTGACAACTGGGAGACAAAAAGTGATTGGGGACGGTTACACAATTCAGAAAGTGTTCAACTGGAACCTGGCTGAGGTCTCCTCACCCAGATTCCAGGAGAGCCTTCTGTGGCCTCCTCCCACCCCAGCCATCCACCTTGCCTGGGGAACACCAGCCTTCCCACAGCAAGACCAATGGGCAGTGAGAGTTTGTTCATGGTCATAAACCACACCATGGCGTTGAAGCCCACAAAGAGCTGGGAAGGTTGGTTCTGGTCTAAGGCAGTGGTGCCAATAATTATAAACCAGCCACATCCATCAATGTCCTTCACTGAAGGCCTGGTGGGCCCACCTCCAGTATGCACAATTTCCTCATGTAACATGAAGAAAAAGAGTTTATTCTTTTTTTTTTCTTTTTTTTAGATTTTATTGGGGAAGGGGAACAGGATTTTATTGGGGAACAGTGTGTACTTCCAGGACTTTTTTCCAAGTCAAGTTGTTGTCCTTTCAATCTTAGTTGTGGCGGGTGCAGCTCAGCTCAAGGTCCAGTCGCCGTTGCTAGTTGCAGGGGGAGCAGCCCACCATCCCGCAAGGAATTGAACCGGCCTACCTTGCGGTTGAGGGGACACACTTCAATCAAATGAGCCATCCGGGAGCTCAGCGGCAGCTCAGCTCAAGGTGCCATGTTCAATCTTAGTTGCAGGGGGCATTGCCCACCATCCCTTGCAGGACTCGAGGAGTTGAACCAGCAACCCTGTGGTTGAGAGCCCACTGGCCCATGTGGGAATCGAACCGGCAGCCTTCGGAGTTAGGAGCACGGAGCTCCAACTGCCTGAGCCACTGGGCTGGCCCCAAGTCTATTCTTTCTAAGGGAAGAAATTGTAACTGTGCTTCTATATTGTTGAACAGGAACAGCATTCACTTCACAGACAGATGGCTCTTTGTTTTGGGAAACCTCTTGAGGGAACTTGTTTAAGAAAGGGGAGGCCCCTTGGCCCTGGGGCTCTTAGACAAGAGGCACACACCACCTACCTGCAAACCTGTCTGCCCCCAACTCAGAGGGGGTGTATGTGTGCACCTGCCCTGTGTGAGAGTGCAGTACCCTGTGCAAGTAGGCCCATTTGTATGCTGAATACCATTTAAAGATGGAGAAATTTCATTTAAAAATCCCATTTCTCTCTTCTCCTTGGAAAAATGAGCCTATCTGGTAATTCTGAGTCCATACCCCACTTGGCAACAATAGCCTGAAGAGTGACTTCCTCCAGGATATGTGCTCCACAGATGGGCAGCTACCCACCGTCTCACTTCACAGGTAACAATTAAATTTATCCCAGCTATTGGCTGCCTGGCCTCTGTAGACATTTGGGGGAGGGAGGGGGACGTGTACTGAGGTTCATAAAAAGAAATCAACACTCAATAGAATAAAAAGCTCCAAGAGACTGTTAGGTAGGCTTCTACAAGAAAGGAGATGTGAGGAAGGATCTGGACGAAGCAGATGGCTTGCGGGGCGGGGGGTGGGGGTACGACCAGGTGGGTTAGGCATTAGCGAACTGGCCAGGGATAAATTCTGGATAGCTGAGATAGCTGAAAATGTTGAATATTCACTTTGAGGCTAATTCCAGTCATCGCTGCTATAATCTTCCTCATTGATTCAGAAACCAAGGATTAAAGCTGTGCACAACAGTCTTGTGTTAATGGACCGTTTGAAGGTCCAAAAAGTGAAGAAAAGGCTGTTCCGAGCCAGGGGACCCAAAGAAGACAGCAGTGGGCAGTGGCATTTAGGAGCAGCAGGAGGAGAAGCTGCAACACAGTTGACCTTGGAGCTGGCTTGAAACAACCCCTTTTCTACTAGAGGAGAGTAACCTTCAGAAGACGAACCCCACAGAACCTTTAATTCTGTCCTAGGAAACCAGGCCAGAGAAGTATGTTTATGTGGCTAGGGATACATGCATCATTTATTTCACTTTGTATTTGGTGACCCATGCACTGGTCTAATGTTCCCTACAAGGCTGTAAACTTCTTGTAGACCGGGGCAATGTCACTTTTCTATCCTCCAAAATCAAGCATAATCCCTAATACATAATAGGTCATAAATGGCTATAAATAAATAAATTCTGCCATAACTCTGATGTGATCCAATAAATTGAACAAGGCCAATGGAAGGACATTTGCCACCCTTCTTGTGCAAGAAAATTTGCTGCAGGATGAAGAACTAAATCTCTTTGGGGAAGAAATATGGCAATATGTATTTTTAGAAGTTAATATCCATGGAGCATTTTCTCAATCTGTTGAGATTTTGCTTCCCAGCAATTGTCATCAGTTTGGCTCAAATAAACTCTTATTAACAGTTATAAAAAAAAAAAAAGTTCATACCTATTCACTCAGTAAACCCACTTCTCAAAATCTGTCCTAATTAAACAAGCCAAAAGACATTTGCACAAAAATCTTAATTTAAATATGTCTTAAACTAGCCAAACTTTGGAAGTATTCTACCTGTGTGGAAATAGAAAAATTATTAAATAATTAATGGTACAGTTGCTTGATTGAATACTATATAGCTATTAAAATAATTATCCATCCTGTGTAGCAAAATTTAAGATGTTAATGAGGCAATGTTAAGGATTTTTAAGTAGTACACACGATTTTTCATATCAATCGCACTGAGCTTTTCCAGGTGGCAAGGAACAAAGTCGACTCTCGTTAGCCAGGAGTTTAGTCTAAGGACACGTGGGGAAGTAGGGAGACAGGACACAATGGACCTGCTACAAAGTCAAGCAATGCAGAGAATAAACATTGTTTGGGGCCTAAAGGTCATTCAGGTTGTCACCTCACTATGCTACGGGCCCTCAGTACTGGGTGGCTGGGCTCCCTTCCATGAGCTCTTCCATGCGGTGCACCTGTCTTTGTTTCTATAGCTCAGTTTTTCCCTCTACTCAAGCCTGTTTACTCTGACTTCCACAGCTTTGTGGCTTCTATCACCTAATGGTTTCTGCTCACTGATTTCTGCTTGTCCCCAGTTTTCTGTCTGTCTCACATATAAACTCCCCAAGAAAGGGCTTCTAATCGCTTTAGTTTCCTATGGTTTCATTAGTCAGAGCTCTCAGGCCAGCCAACTTCTGCAGTTCCACTGATGAGCATATATACATATTATGCTTTCATCAGATGCCCAAACCTGATCCAATGAGGTCCAGTTCAAAAACAAAATGGTCATACAGCATGAATGTGGCAGGTACTTCAACTGTATCAGCCATCTATCCAATACAATCATAGTTTTGAAGTATGTTTAAAGTAATAAGTAAAAAGTATAAAACATACATATGCAAACAGATGGGAAAGGGATAAATTAAAGCCATCTGTGGGGGCAGAGCCCCAGAAAGTAGTTTCCAGGCTCTCGGCCTCACATAGACAGGTGCCTGGCTCAGGTAGTAAATGGCCAACTGTGATTGCATGGCCATCAGCTGTAACCAGTGAGCCATTGGCCACAATATAACTGCTGTGGCTACGCTAGCAGAGTAAGAGAGAGAAAAAATGGGGGCTAGCAAGAAGATGGCGGCTGGGCTGGCAAGCGCGGATGGCAGTTTGTGGACAGTGTGGATTCAGCCTCCATTGAGAGTATAGTGCCGCCAGAGAGAATATAGTGGTATGACTCCCCTACCTATGGCTCCGTGGGTGTTCCTTTTTGGCTTCACCATATCCTGCGTTCTTGTATGGGGAGCGGGAGCAGAGAACCCGCAGGCCGCCCCGCATGACAAATGGCGCAGCGAGCAGGGTCTCCCGCATGACACCATCATAGTCATGTTAAGGTGGAGGGATTACAGGCGATTACTTTTCTCCATTTTGCAGTTTTCACTTAATGATACTATAATTGCTTTTTAGTTTTCAAGTATTTTTTAGAAAATAATCTCCCCCAAGCAATTGTACTCATGTAACCAACCTACTGCGTTCAGTCTCTCCATGTACTTGTCTTGAAACAGAGAGCAAAGTCACAACCATTAAAGCTCATGGTCACCTTTGCACAGGTGGAGCAACTTACCTTGCCAGGCAAAGGTGAAGGCCATAATTGTAGATTGTGAAAGCACCTTGAAGGCAAAAGTGTCTGTTATTACTATGAAAACTCCTTTTAAACTGCTATAATAGCATATGCCACATAAGCAAAACAACCAACTAACTTGGTTGTGGAAAGACGTCCTTTGTCTACCCGCCAAGTATTTGAAAATACCACCCACTCAATTGGCAGACTCCAGGACCTAAGAAAAGCTACCACAGCAGTTTCGTGAAACCAGCCACCCCTGGCTTCACTTTGATCTTTCTCTGTCTACACCCTTGTTTCAGTTCCTCTGCCACAGACATACAATTACTAAATATTATTATTGCTTGATAATAACTATAATTACAAGGACGACCTGAGATGGAAAAGACAGGAGAAACTGAATTTCCATATGGATTGATGTATGAGCTGGACAGTCTGTTTGTATCTCGTAAAGCCTGAACCCCCTTCTAGTCGGTCCCCAGCAATAACTCGGGGCACACAGGTGAGAGCCGGAACCTCAAAGCTAGAGGCTTTACTACCCTCCCCGGGGCAGACACCGGCTGTTGCGATTCGGGAAACGAGATGTGAAATCCTCCCGCGCTCCTAGAGGCGACCCGGAAGCGCAGCGCAGTCCCGGAAGACGGGGTGCTGACACACTTCCGGCCTTTGTGACTCATTGTGTCTGTGTCGAGGCGTCGGGAGGGCCTAGGTCCTTGTGCAGCGCCCTTCGGCCGGCCTGAGCCCCAGAGTCAGCTCCCCTTTCTCGCCCAGCGCCCCAAGGCGGCTCCCGGGGCTCACGGTGAGACTTGGGCCGGCCTCTGGGAGGGCGGGCGGGGCCGCAGAGCGGTGTGCGTGAGGGTGGGCTCTGCAGCTGCGGCCCCGGGGTCCCCTCCAGGCGGCCCGGGCGGAGTGTGAAGACAGTCCCTGTCCCTGTCCCCTTCCTAGGCCCAGCCATGGGAAGCGCCGTCCCCGGGGAGACGTCTCCGCCCCACCCCCGGGTCCAGGCGGGAAGGGGGCGAGGGTTTAGTGGCCGGGGGTGCCCTCAGACTGCAGAGAAGCCGGCTGCGGGCCTTCCCCCTTCCGGGCCCCTTGCCCGCAGTGTCGTCATCGTCGTTTGACGTTTCTGAGAAGGGGGTCGCAAGCGAACCGACGACCCCGTCAGGTTTTCCTGCTCTCCTTTCGTCGCCATTTGCTTTGATTCCAGTGAGAGATTTTCTTCGGGGTCCTTCAGGACCTCCAGGTGAAAAATACGGAAGGCCGAGAAATGGACACGTTTTGAAGTGCCGCATATGTGTTTCCAGATCACCTGCTTCTCTTCACTCCACCCCCACGCCTACTCCCTGACCGGTGATTAAAGAGTAGTTGAAGCCTAGTCAGAATGGATAAAAAAGTGATCCGGATCTAGTTGAGATTATATACAACCCACTCTCTATTTCAGTTGTATGGAGTGTTTTGAAGGCTTTTAGAAATGAGCTGTCAGGAAGATTAGGTGGATTTTTCGGTTCTGGGTGGCTGCTCTGCTGGACTTGTGGGTGGAGGGCGAAGGGAATTTGTGGAAATTGCACTTGGCCGTTAGGAATCATAAACTGAGTGACCTTGGATAAGACAAGACACTTCACCAACTCTCAATTTTGTCATCAGTAAAATTAACTAGGTTTTCTCAAGAGGTTCTTTCAACTTTGAAATTATTTGATTTAGTGTAATTGAAAAATTCAGCTGTAGTTTACCCTGACACTGCCCCCCTCCCCTCCCTTTCCTGCAGTGCTTCCAGTACACAATAAGACACTTTCATTATAGAGAGTGGCTGTTACATGGCCTGGGACCAAAGAAAGCATTTATTGTACAGGCCAGTGCTAGGCGGATTGGAGCTGGTCAATAAATACTTGTTGAATTGAATTGTGGAGAATTCATTGTAATCAACCAACAAAGCACTGTTACTATATATGCTGGCCAAATGAAATCACTTTATTACATAATGATAATTTGTTTCTCCAAGTTTATATTGACTGAGTTACTATGCAAGATTCTTGTTCATTATTTCAGGCATCATATTCATCTTAAAAACAGGGAAGCTAGCTACTTAATACCATAGTCTTTTGCTTATTCTCTACTTGATCTAAGCATTTAATTTTTTTCTAATTTTATGTTGCATCTAAATTCACATTAGTGTTAAATCTTAACTTTTCATTTTGAGGTAGTATCAGTATTCTTTGTGTAGCTAGCTGTATTTTAAACATAGCTTTAATATTTTAAATCAGTTTATGGTAGCTCTGTTCAAAAATGGGGAGGGGCACAGTTTGTTTAAACTTTGAAGACTGGAAAAGATAATGGCCTATTTAGAAAATAGCCTTTGGAATACACTGAGCTTGTAACTTCAAACCCTTTTTTGAGAAAATCGTTCATATTTATCTTTGGTGAGAACCATTTGCTGGGGGTAATCTTATCTAAGTCGGATAGTATGTCAGAATGTTTTTCATCTCAGAGAGACCCTAGAGGTAGTGTTCCACTCTTCCGCAGTTCCTCCTCCCCCTCCCCCCAACCCCCCAATTTGACAGATAAAGATACTGAGTGCCAGAGAGGTTAAAAAACTCACTCAGGGATGTGTAACTTATTTGTGAGTGACTAGAATTCGGGTGTTCCACCCTGTGCTGCTTTCAGTATTGCAGGATTTCTCCCATTGCTTAATCTTTTAAGCAGCCTGAAAATTGGAAAGTACAGTTAGATCTCTTAAGTTCATTGAAAAAAGTTAAAATACTTAGTGCCTACTTAAGTGCCAGATGCTCTTTTAAATGCTTTATATGTGTTAACTCATTTAATCCTCACAACAAGTCTGTGAGGCAAATATTGTTTTTTATCCCCATTGTACAGATGAGGAAACATGCATATAGAGAATATTTGCCTGAAATCGGCTGGTAAGTATGCGGTGGAGCAGCTTAATGAAACTCTTCCAAGTAGCCAATTTGAGGGCAACATTGAATGATGTATGAATGGGGGAAAAAAATACTAACGTTGTAAATTCAGTAAAGTTTTTTTTAAAAACTAATGCCTGCAAGGAATTATTCTGAGGGGTCTAAGAGACACAAAGGTGCATACCTTTAACAATAGTCCAGTTGAGGAGGGAAGTCATGAAAAATTAAATTACAGAAAAAGAAACAGCATAAGAACTTCCATAGCATATGCTTGGTGGAGACCATTAGTGCCAGAAGTTTAGAGAGGAGAAAAGCTGTGTGCTCACATTTTCTGGGAAACCTAAACCAAAACCCAGCCCTTCCACTGCTGTTGGGACTTTTGTCCAGAGTAGAAGCAGGAAATACTGGGGGATGGGGGGGAGGACCTGTTGAAATTGGGGAACGAGGAAATGCGCCCATGCCCTCATTTCTGTCCCTTGAGGTCTCACTTCTTCCTCAGTATCTCTTCCTATTAAGTCGCACTAACCCAAGGAGTTACTCTTTAAAACAACTCTGGCGTAGGTGTGAGTAATATCAAGATTCCTTTCCTTTATTCTTTATGCAGCTGGGACATGATAGAATTTTCATAAAAATAGAGACTTCTGATGCTACGCTAGTTACTAGTTCTCCTTATCCTGTTTGAAGGTCCCACCTGATGGATTTTAAATAATTCCACTTGCTTTTATGGAAAAGATGCATCTCCTGCTGTGTCTCCTTAGTCACACAGCTCTCTAGTGAAAACAGTGGATGACAGATGAGGCCTATTCCTGAGTGGTCATTCTTTATAGGCACCTTCATAGGCCTTCCTCTTACAAAGAATCTGTGTGTACAGAAGCCCTTCCTTACCCCACATGTTGAGACACAATGAGTTTGATATGACGGTTAGAGCTTGAACTGAGGAGTCCCACAGACCTAATTTCAAATCCTGGCTCTACCATTTAATTGCTGTGTGATGTTACTTAATATCAGTAAATCTTAACTTTCGTCGTTATAAAGTGTGATGATAATTGTAGCTACCTTCTAAGATTTTTATGTGGAATGTTTAATATAATACCTGGTGCACAGAAAGCACTCAGTAAACATTGGCTCTTATTATGGCTGCTAGAGGCTTGAACAGCTATGAAGAGCAAGTGGCATTTTAGCTTAGCTCTGAAGGATAAGTAGACATTGAGTATGATGTGAGGAAAGGATGGCAATCAAAATACAAGGCATATACTGAGCAGACTGATTTTGCTGGATGGAAAGATTCATGCAGGGGAAGGAGAGGAATTGATGGGAAATGAAGCTTGGGGGAAACTGGGACCACCAGGTACAGGCGGGTGTTGATTACAAAGCTATACAGTTCTAGGAAGAATAATCTGAGAGTAAGATGGGAGTTTAAGGGGGCTGGGTGTTGGGAGAAAAGGAAGGCAGGGAACCAAAGAGGAAGCTGGACTTAATGGAACTAGATGGAAAAATAAGTATAAACAAAGAATTACTTCTCCCTGGTTCTTGGAGACAGTGCACATGAGAAGAGAGGAGTCAAAGAAGGTAAGATTCTGAACCTGAGTGATTGAGGTAGTAGTAGAATATCTGATCACTAATTTGCCACTGAAGTTAATAAGAAGATGGCAGGCGGAGCTGTAATAGTTTGAGTAGTTCTTGTTTCTTCTATTCAGCTTAACAGAATTAAACTGCCAGGTTCTCTAGGAGATAAGTGCAAAGATGACAAGAGTCCTTGTCCTTGAGGGGCTTAAAATTTGGGGAGATGAGATAGGAACTGTAACCCAAATAATGAAAAATACAAGGGGAATATAAGTGCCTTAAGATAGAAACAAAAAAGTACAAAGTGTTTAAATGAGGAAGATACCTTATTTAATATGGAATGTCAGGAGACATTATACGTCACATTATACATCTTGAAACGTGAGTAAAAATTTGACCAATAGAGTTGATTTGTTGGGAGATAGTTCACAGCAAAGAGATGATGGAAAACATACCTTATGGTTGGAGAACTTTCACAGGCCCCATAGGCTGGAATATAGGGGATCACTACTAAGAAAAGTAGTGGGAGATAAGAACGAATAGTAGAGTGGGGTGTATTCTTTGAAAACTAAATTGGTAGATATCAAGGACTCCTTGACAGTAATTGAGGGAAAGGAGGGAGTGACCAGAAGCATACTTTGACAATACTGCGTTTATCTTGGTCTGTTGCTTGTATTGGAACAGGGAGAAAGTAAAGCTAGAGAAAGTGTATGGGGCTGTGGCACTAAACTGGGCAGGAGATATGGAGCTTGAATTAGGGTGGTGGAAAATAATTGTGGGACACACAGCAGGAAGAGATAGTTTTTCTTTTAACTTTTCAGAATTGAAAGAAAGAAACTAAGGCTTATAGGAATTATTAGCCTCCAGTTGGATTAAGCTAGCCAAAGGGGATATCTCTTGGACTACCTACTTGCTGTCTTTTCCTGTAAAGGTTCTGGCTGTTCAGATGCCCCAGCTCCAGGGGGGGCCTCTTCCTACAAGCTGCCTTGTTAACTCATGGCTCCTCTAGCACTCCTGTTGAAACTTCCTTAGAACTGTTGGCAATTAAGCTTTGTACTGTAATTATTTGTACAAAAATAGGAATCAGGCTTCTCATCTTTTTATTCCTCTCGGTCTAACAGGACACCTTGCGTGTTGTAGATATGCAGAAATGTTTAGGAAGTGGAAGGAGGATGGGGTGCAGAACAGGTCTGATGCAATCGATGGGAAGGGCTAGAAGATGATTTGCAATAGGACTTTTACCAGCTTAAAATCATTGGTGAAATAACTTAATTCCTGCATTCCCTTTATATTTATGTAGAAAGCCTTCTTGAATGTAATGTTCTTTATTATTATGGACTCCTAGTTTAATAAGGATTTCTGTTTTTCATTAAGGCCAAAAAACAAGATAGAAAAACTAATCCTGTGATAAATCTCAGATTAAAATCATATTCTTTGTGATTAAAACAGGCATCTCCAAACTTTTATGGTCACACCCCTGTCAGTAAAAACTATGTATAAAAGTTACATAAAAGTATTATACCAGTATTTCGCATAATAAACCAAAAAGTACATTAAATTGCTTTTTAAAAATAACTTTTATGCTTTAAATGTACATGATCTCTTTGCCACCAAAATTATTAATTTTTTAGTGAGAGCCATCGAATTAAAAATGTTTTGCTAGTTGGCCTAATTCACTGTGATACAGCAGTTGGATGCTCTGTCTCTAAAACTTGAATTTGATGCTTAATTTTGATGGTTGTAGAGGTGAAAAAATACTTCACAAAGATTTGTCACTTCAGATGGAAGAAACACACTGTTAACTGTGTTTAGCAACTCACGATTGGTCCTACCACCAACCAAATTTTTGTTGTTGAAATTCAGCTAGTACTTTTCCATTTTCCATGATCTTAAATCACCTGTTCTTACAAACTAATCAAAAGAGGTTCATTTGTTTTTTTATATTTTTAATAAACAGGCTTAAGACCCACTAAAAATGTTCATTTGGGAGATTTTTAAACAGATTAGAAAATATTCCAAGTTTTTAAAATGTGTAGATAATAAGGATACTTAGTCATTTTGGGCAGTTAAAATTATATAACAGTGGAAATGTTTCCCAGCATACATCTGTTCTTATAATACTTTCTTCACACTCTTTTTTTTAAAGCAGCTACTTTCTCACTTATTGGTTGACTTCTTGTTTGGTTTTTACCTCCTAATTGGCTAAGTAAAACCTTGTTCTAGATAGAAGCTTCAGCTGTGCCAATTTCTTATTCTTGTGTGTTTGTGTCATTAGTATTTCCTATAACTGTAGTTTCTCTGCAAAAATCTTTAAAGCTGCTGGTCTCTTTTTTTATTTGAGCTGTAATTGACATATAACATTATATTAGTTTCAGGTGTACCACATAATGATTCAATATTTGTATATATTGCAAAATAATCACAATAAGTCTAGTTAACATCTGTTGCCATATTTAAACAAAAGTTTTCTTGTGATGTGATTTTTTAAGATCTATTCTCAGCAACTTTTCAAATATGCAATACAGTATTATTAACTATAGCCACCATGCTGTACATTACATCCCCAGAACTTATAACCAGAAGTTTATATCATTTGACCCCCTTAACCCATTTCACCTACTGCCCCATGTCCCCATGCTTGTCTCTTATGAAGGTGAGATTGTTTAAAGCTGGATAAAATAATCCATTATTCCACATAACTGTCTCAGATAAACCGGGAAACATCACAGTACTTAAAAGTGAGCAAGTGAATGAAGGTACCTTGGGAGCCCTCTGTGTGACCCATAAAAATAATAGAAATAGCTGGATGGTAGAGTAGCAAGTCCAAGGCTTCAAATATGGCTTTAATGTTGACTCTACTACCATGTTTACCCGAAAATAAGGCCTAGCCAGACAATCAGCTCTCATGTGTCTTTTGGAGCAAAAATTAATATATAGTATAATATAATGTAATTAATGTAATATAAAATACCGGGTCTTATAGTAAAGTAAGACTGGGTCTTATATTAATTTTTGCTCCAAAAGGTGCATTAGAGCTGATTATCCAGCTAGGTCTTATTTTCGGGCAAACACTGTGGACAGGTAGCCACATGCTGCTGAGCAAATTACTTAAGTTATCTAAGCCTCAATCATGTCAGCTGTAAAATGGTACTAGCAGTTGTGCCTCCTGCTATTGTGGGAGGAAATAAGGCTGCATGTACTGCTAGAAGCCTGTTGCCTGCACCCTGCCAACATTCAGCCCTCCCTGTGTGAAGCACTATAAGCTCGTCATACGTAACCTGCTGTCCTGGAAGTCAGGTGCTTGGACTCAGACAAACACCATGAGGGAGGAATTCCCCCATTGGAGGTTTCTGTTTGCAATCCTTAGTGTATAAAGTGACAGTGGTGAGAACTGCGGCTCTGGAGGCTTTTTTCCCCCCACTACTCAGAGGCATTCTTCGTGCCTTGATGAGCAGCCTTTTGTGAAGTGTTAGCAGCACGATTCACTTTCTGTTGCCTTACAGCTGCCGAACCGTCTGTTCCCCTGCACCTTTCCCATGACATCACAAGGAAGTGTCTCGGCAAACAGACCCGATGGACCGATACCTGTCATTCCCCCTTAATGGATGGTTTCAGAACAATGACTCCATCCCTGGTGGCTGTGCGTGTGTGTGAAGGCACAGTACGTGCTGGAGCACAGTGGGGACTTTCAGGAAAACAGCCAGCAGGCACGAAACTCACAGACCATGGAAAAAACAAGCTTTACTTCCTCATATGATTACTAATAAAAGCTGTGCGTTGGCCTGATTCGGGGCTGAGTCTTTGAGGCTTGAGTCCCTTGACCACACTTGCAATCTATTCTCGGCTGCTGTCTTAACCCTTCTTGAATCCCACAGCTCTTGTCATGCTGGACGTGACAACTTTTCATAAAGGTACTAATAACTTTTTTGCTACTTCAGGAATAGTACAGAAACGTATCAGGAAACATCTCGTAGGACAGAAAGGCGAGCACAGACCCTATTTGGATCAAGTCAGTTCCCTGCGCCTGAACGATGACTGCTGAATCAAGGGAAGCCACGGGTCTGTCCCCACAGGCTGCCCAGGAGAAGGATGGTATCGTAATAGTGAAGGTAGAAGAGGAAGATGAGGAAGACCACATGTGGGGGCAGGATTCCAGCCTTCAGGACACTCCTCCTCCCGACCCAGAGATCTTCCGCCAACGTTTCAGGCACTTCTGTTACCAAAACACTTTTGGGCCTCGAGAGGCGCTGAGTCGACTGAAGGAACTTTGTCATCAGTGGCTGCGACCAGAGGTGAACAGCAAGGAGCAGATCCTGGAGCTGCTGGTGCTGGAGCAGTTCCTTTCCATCCTGCCCAAGGAGCTCCAAGTCTGGCTGCAGGAGTACCGGCCCGATAGTGGGGAGGAGGCCGTGACCCTCCTGGAAGACCTGGAGCTTGATTTATCAGGACAGCAGGTAAGAAGAGGTGAAACCTATTATGTGTAAGCAGCACGCAGACTGAGACTGGAGCACAGAGGAAATTACTGATTTAAAGTTCGTATTAGTAGTCTTAGTAGTTTAGTAGTAGTAGTAATAGTATTAATATATAAGCTACTACTTACATAATGTATGTAATAGCTATATTATATGTGCATGTATAATGTTATATGTAAAATAAACTAATATATAAGCTACTACTAATATAAGCTAGTATTAGTAGTCTGGTGGTTATTCTCCCTGCTCTGCTTGGATATTAAAAAGTATTATGGCCTTCCCCCTGTAAGTATGGCATACTTACAGTCTTTTTGTTCATTTAAAGTGCTGGTTAAAAAGTGATTTACCCACAAGCCCAACCTGTTTGTCCTCAGGTCCCAGGTCAAGTTCATGGACCTGAGATGCTCGCAAGGGGGATGGTGCCTCTGGATCCAATACAGGAGTCCTCAAGCTTTGACCTTCATCATGAGGCCACCCAGTCCCATTTCAAGCATTCATCTCGGAAACCCCGCCTCTTACAGTCACGGGGTAAGAAGCAAGGTTTCTTGTGGGGAAAAGAAGCAAACTATTCAGGATGTTTTATGCCCTCTCTGTGTTGCTAAGTGCCTGTAATAAAGAAGCATGCTTCCTTTTATCATCCATTATTGTCATTATTATTAAATGTTAGGGGAAATATAACTTATAGACTCGAGTTAAATAACGTTACTAAGGAAGTAAATGAAATGTGCATAATGAACTTGGGTGGACTTTACATTGTTTATTGAGTTGTTAGCATTCTGGATGTCTAACATTTCTTTTTTACAGGAAAGTGCTGGGAAGACATATATTTTCAGCCTCGGTTTTGAAACTGTAGTATGTCATAAATTACCTTATAAAGGATCATTTTTTAAATTCATTTTATTTAAAATGTGTAAAAAATATTGTATAACATCACACTTTTTCTAGGTTACTTTCAGAATTTTCAAACAACGGGAAAGGATGAAAAAAATTTATTTTGATTGAACATGAGGAAAAAAATCATTTCAGGGTGATATAAATAATCAGTTTAATTATTTTTCCTTTTGGGGAAATATTAACTATATCTTTATCCGATTTTAAAATCAAAGTAGTACATAGAATATCAGCAAAAACAGTAACATACTAAAAGTACAGTTCAGGAAGAGTTGTTGGAGGCACGTTCCTTGACCAATATGTTTCTTTGTGATGACATTTAAGGTAGGGATATTAGTGCTTAAGGAAGCATCCTCTTCTCTGCATTCTGGAGGATAGCCAGCATTCGTATGCTGGAGAAATCCGTGGAAACCTATGCACTGTGATGTTTAATCCACCACTGTCCACCTGTACCATTTATGAACTAGGGCTTGTAAGGTCTCCATACTCCACAAGAGGTGAAATCAGGAAATCAAAGAAGATAATCATGGTTTTAAAGTGCTGGATTAGAGCTTCAAGTTGCCAAAGTAACAGTGTAGTGACCCTGGTAACAATATAGTTGTTGCTTAGCAAATAGTTCTTCATCTAATTGAATCATATACATTTATTCTCAGTTTCCTCTTTGTGCTTTTCATCTTTCCAGAGTGTTTCCTAACTCTCGGAAGATTAATGCGCTAGGTACTTTTTCATACATTTTGCTTTAGCTTATCTTATTATTGTACTGTCTGAAATAGTTACAAGTTTAGTAATTCAGTTTCAAATTCATTTCTCTACTATCTCTGCAGCTCAGTAATATCATCTATTTACCACTAACATGTCCAAATCTAATATTACTTGGCAAGGGAGGATTTTAATTTCACAGTTTAAAATTTTTCTAATTGTTCTTATCCATTGCAGTTAGTGTGATTATATGATATCGATGTCTTTTATTAGATGAGTGTCAGCTTACACCTTTATACACTTATAAATGTCTCATTAACATTTGAACCGTGTATACATATTATTAAGAAGTTGGATAAGTGAGGGAGACAAGTAGAGGGACAAAATGACAAAACTTACCAGAAGTAAGAAGGCCCCCTTCCTACCTGTGTTTCAAGATATTACTACTAAAGATTTTTAAAGCTGTTCTTGCGTTTTTAACAACTAAATGGGATTCTGATGTCCTGGTACTTGTTCCTTGGACAGGAGAAAATTAAATTTTGAGCCAAGCTTGAATCATGGGCTGAATATTACCCACTTCTGTAGCCGAGAGTAGGAATCTGGGTTCTAAATCTGGCTCTGCCATTCTTAACTGTGACA
Organism: Rhinolophus sinicus; assembly: GCF_057876585.1. Classification (NCBI taxonomy): domain Eukaryota; kingdom Metazoa; phylum Chordata; class Mammalia; order Chiroptera; family Rhinolophidae; genus Rhinolophus; species Rhinolophus sinicus. The sequence goes on from NC_142503.1 coordinate 90,236,872, forward strand.
TTAGACAAGTCATTTACCCTCTCAGGGCCTCAGTTTCCCCTTCTTAGAAACAAAAGTGTTGGACCCAGTGGTTTTAAGGACGCTTTCGTGATTCCTTATGACTCCTGTTTAAGAAGAGAAGTCTTGGGAAAACATAGGTCATGCTTTTTCTTGTTTATAGTCTCTCTAGTTATCTATTCTGTAGTTAAACATTGAACATGCTGGTGCAGGAAAAACAGTGCCTCTAGGCCCTTTTTGAGGGGAGGCCCAGAGCAGAGCTGCTTTTTAACTCAGAGCTTCTTTCTCCTCCGCCAGCTCTGCCTGCCACCCACGTTCCTGCCCCTCATCACGAGGGTCCCAGAGACCAGGCGATGGCGTCTGCACTACTCACAGCAGATTCCCAGGTAAGCGGTGGCCCCTCTGCCCTTCCAAGTCCCTCCCTCTATCTGCTTCTTGCTGGAGCTCTTTTAGCAGTCTCCACCCAGGACTCACTCTCCATGTCCCTGCCCACAGAGTAGCCCCACCCACTCACCCTCCCATCCACCAGAGCCTGTTATGGTCACCATTTCTTTCCCAGCGCCCTCTAGGTTTGCATCAGCTCTGTCCCTAACTCCAGGTTTGGGCAGGGGTATTTCCCTGAGCTTTGGGGGAACTGAGTGTGGGGTCTCATATTATTTCAGGCAATGGTGAAGATTGAGGACATGGCCGTGTCCCTCATCCTGGAGGAATGGGGATGTCAGAACCTGGCTCGGAGGAATCTCAGTAGGGACAGCAGACCGGAGACTTATGGGAACGTGTTTTCCCAGGGTAAGACTGATGCAGGATTACTGTCTGATAAGATTGTTTTCCCTCTTTTTTTATTTATTGTGGGATCTCTGATGTATTCAGTTCAGTATTGACAAGGATTTAGAGACTACTGAGCCCCTTTCTTCAGACGAAACAGAAAATGAGAACATTTGTATCCATTTAACCCCAGAAGCCTGGTACTATGACTTCCTGATTCCGGGTGGATTTTTCACCTCTAGGTAGTTTTTGCTGTTTGAAATCAGAAGTACTCTTGTATTCTGAATCCTCACCTCTTCCACCACTGTTACCTGGGAGGTTTCTGCTCCACTCTGTAGGTTACAGTTTAGATGCCTCTGTTGTGGGGGGGTATCTGTATTTCCTAGTGTAGAAGACCAGGTAAGAATTGATCATTGGTCTAATCCAACCTGGGACCATGTTCCTGAACCTACCAAGCAGGCATCATTCCATGGGCTTTCCGTCCTTTTCTGTCCTATAAGCTCTGCTCTGTGATAGGTTTCCATAATTCCATGAACTTGCACCTGCACTTTCCTTATGATCAGGATTCCCAGTTTCCAAACCAAATAGTTGTCTATGAAGAGCCCTAGTTCCTGGGTGTGTAATAAGAACAAATTCTAAGAGGCATCAGCCAGATAAGACAAAGTGACACACAGCTGACAAACATTGCCATTTGTCTCTGCTAGATCTCAACCCCGGGAGACATTACTGGAAAGAAGCTCTCAACTAAGTCTTGTCATAGGGAAGTGCACAGTGAGGCTTCTGCCTGGGAACGGCAGAGGGAGGGCGCATGAAGGGAAACTTCATGAAGAAAAGATGTTACTAAAGAAACGTCAAGTTTTGTTTTGAACTATAAGGATAACTGGAGTTTGAGTTCTTGGTACTTGCGCTTTGGACTAGATGAAAATTAAGCCAAAGAACTGATCTGTGTTTATGAGCTGGGTGTTATCTACTCCATGATAACTTACGGGGGGGAAAAAAGAGAATTGGACAGTCTGGGAACTATCCAGATAGTTAAGGACCATGACTTGGAATTCAAAAAAAGTGGATCAGTTTCCTCTTCCTTAAGATTGGTTCGTTATTTACGGCAATTTCGTCACTAAAGTCGAGGGTTAGATATTATTCAGCTCCCTGGGAAATTGCATTCAGGGGCCTGTTTGTCATAGTGCAGGCCCCCTTGGACAGGTTTCTTAAGGCCAAATAAATAAAAAATAGACAAGACATTTTTGGAATCTTTTCTAGGCAAATGTAAACATATAAAATAGTATATGTTTATTGAACAATTTTTAATCTCTGCTTAAAAACAGTGAATATAACAGTCTACAATAAAAATATATTCCAACGTTTTAATATGCTAAATCCTAAAATAAGAGGATCAGCTCTGCATTTGTAAAATTTTGTTTTCTTCTAGTATCTCCTCCATGGGCTATCTCTAGAAATGTTTTCAGTTTCTTTTCTGTTCTCATTTATTCTCAGTTGTCTTTCCGTGAAGGTTTTAATCGTGTTTACTAATGCCCTGAGCAATTTCTTCACCCTCATCTCTGTTACTTGAGCACTGTCGGCTCTATGCTGCTCTCCCTGGTGGAGAGAAACTATTTCCTGTGTCTGAATAGCCACGCAACCTGCCAAGTTCAGAGCTCCTTGTTTTGCCCATTAACCATCTCCTTGTTGATAAAAATCTCAGAGAATGGAGGAGTTTTCACTTTTCCTTTTAACTATATTCTCTTATTTCTGCTAATACCCTTACTATATTATAGGAAAGACCTGACTGTTCTCTTTTTAAGCTCATAAATACTTATATTAGAGACAGACATGATTTTTTACATGTATATTTGTTCCTTTGAACTAATTATTGGGTGACCAAAAAATAGAAGTATGAATTGTAACCTCTTAGGTTCCTTCCTTCCTTAGCTGGTGCTGTTCCCTCTGCTCGTCCCCTGTGTGTGTCTGTCAATTCCTGTCCTCTCCGCACGCTCCCTCTATTGTTCTTTCCACTCTGCCCTCTTATTTCCCAACTCTATTCCTTGTTTCCTCTATTTTTTTCCCAATTTTTCTTCTATTTTATCTTCAATTAATATTGTGAGGTCATTTTGCAGGCATGTAGGAGCTTCCTGGGAAAACAATGTCACTTGATTAACCTATAGATTCAAAATAAAAAGGTGCTATTTGTATTTTCTATTTATTGTGTCAGGTTGTGAAAGCAGGAATGAGAATGAGGAGTCAACCTCTAAAACAGAAATCGCAGAAGACACAGCATCACATGGGGAGACAAGAGGAAGAGTCCAGAAAGATTTTGGAGAAAAACGTGAACAGCAGGGCAGAACAGCAGAAAGGCAGCAGAGGACCCCTGAGGAGAAAACTGGACGAGAAAAGAGAGATTCGGGGCCAGCTACAGTCAAGGAAAAAAAACCCACCACAGGAGAGAGAGGTCCCAGGGAGAAGGGTAAGGGATTGGGAAGAAGCTTCAGTCTGAGTTCAAACTTTAACACCCCTGAAGAAGTTCCAACAGGAACGAAGTCTCATAGATGTGATGAATGTGGTAAATGCTTCACAAGGAGTTCAAGCCTTATTCGCCATAAAATCATCCACACTGGAGAAAAGCCCTATGAATGTAGCGAGTGTGGGAAAGCCTTCAGTCTGAACTCAAACCTTGTCCTGCATCAGAGAATCCACACAGGAGAAAAACCTCACGAATGTAATGAGTGCGGCAAAGCCTTCAGTCACAGTTCAAATCTCATTCTGCATCAGCGAATCCACTCTGGAGAGAAACCTTATGAATGTAATGAGTGCGGAAAAGCCTTCAGCCAGAGCTCAGACCTTACAAAACATCAGAGAATCCACACGGGGGAGAAACCCTATGAATGTAGCGAATGTGGAAAAGCTTTCAACCGAAACTCATATCTTATTTTGCATAGGCGAATTCACACCCGAGAAAAGCCCTATAAGTGCACTAAGTGCGGCAAGGCCTTTACCCGGAGCTCGACCCTCACTCTGCATCACAGAATCCATACCAGAGAGCGAGCCTCTGAGTACAGTCCAGCCTCGCTTGATGCGTTTGGAGCATTCCTGAAAAGCTGTGTGTAAACCAAGAATTTGTTGACAAGCCATTTCCCCCTTTTGTTTCTAAAATTATTTCAGAGGTGTGTGCCCATGGAGGGGAAAAAAACATCCTCAATTGATTTTTTTAAATCACACTTAAGGATCCTTATAGTTAGATCAGCAGTGTTCTGCCTTTACGTAGTCTGTGGGCATGTAATTCTTCCACACAGCCCCTGCAGGAAAAACCTAGTCATATGGATAAGCCACATGCTATTTCCACACAAGATGAAAGCACATACACAGTAACGGTCAAGCTTGTCAGTAATACCTTTAAAAGCGCTGCTGGACTCTCAGCAACTGCAACATAGAATTGAAAGATTCAGATTGGCTCTGTGAAAATGGTACTGAGGTTAAAGCTGCTTGCTGCAAACAAGCCCTGCTTGGCCAACATTTTGCTGTACCTTGTTTCTCAAAAAAGAGGGACAGTTAAAACAAAAACTACATTGGGACATGCTGCTCAAACTAGTTATATATACAATAAGTTAATATATCTGATCACTGGTAGCCTACCAAAGCTATAGAAATCTAGGACTGTGCTGATCAGTATCAAACCAAAGATTTCTATCTCTTCCTGAAAGAGGGTATGTGCACCAGTCTACAGTTCCAAAGGACTGCCACAAACGTAGATGGTTTTATCCTCATCACTGAGAGAAATTCTACTGAAATGGCAACAGTGATTCAAAACACTTCTCTCCCTTCTAGAAGAAATCCCTAAAGCACTATCGCACTCCTAAATGCATTTCTCCATAAGTTAGCACTTGATTATATATATGTGTACACTGTCCTTTAGTCCTTCATTGTTTCGTGTATGAAAGTTTTCATCAACCCCCAGAAGAGATGCTTTGATCATCAAGGGATGTGTTCATATCCCGCACAGCGCTGGACTCAGTGCTGAACACAGAAGAGGCAGTCATTATGCCTGACTTCTAACGGGACTTTTACATTTATAATAAAGCCCTGTGAATCACGAGTACCGAAATACGGTAGCCTGGCCCAACTTCTGAAGAGGACCTTCAGAGCCTGAAGCATGCTAAAGCTATAGATTCTGATGCTGTTTTTGTCCTAAACATTTAAAAAAGGCGCTAGTTAGCTGCCTGTGTACACTTTCTAAATACAGATCAATGAGTAAGTGCCATGGAATGTCAGAAATGACTCCATTGTCGTCGTCTTAAAAATACAAAAACTTACTAAGACCATTTTTTGACATCTTCCTATGGCAAAGATCTTAGCCAGAATTCTCTTCAGTCAGCTGCTGAACAACGTGATGATTTGGGCACTTTCTGAATCATTTGTAACGTTAAATAATATAGTTCAGAAGATGTCATTTTTGTTGCTTTTCAGAAAAAGTAAAGTTGTAGGGAGCATTTTTCTCCCCACACTTTCCAGAAACTTCACAAAAGCATTTGACATCGTTAGCTGGCAATTACTAACTAAATGTGTTGTTGCTTGGAAAAGTTCACTAGCGTGCTGAAATGTGGTTGGTTGTATCATAGTCATACCGCATGGTGTCTTTTCTCTCTCATCGCTGAAGACTGAGGTGAGGTTATGAAACTTTGATCCTTTCCATCTTCTATGCAAGAGGATGCAGTTGGCTGCCTGGAAGCTAATGACAGAGACTGTTTTCAGATACACACACAGGACACCCAGGTATCATGGGCTACAAGGTAGTCACCAGGGACTCAGGTATAGGTGACTACGCTCATGAGAGCTTGCAAATGATTGTGGACAGCCCTATAGGAATTTAGACACATAGACTAAACACACCTAAAGACTATCCCTATGACGGGAGAACCTCACATAGAATTTTGAGATTTTCCATCAAGAAACAGAACTAAAACTATCATTCATCATCTTGTTCCCTAACTAACGACTCAAGCCGTTGAGACAGCATGGCTTTATGGGGAGCCAGTGAGGTGGGGGCCGCTGTGGCCTCAGCTCCAGACCAAACGAAAATTCTGCACAGCAGTAATGCTTTCGCTTCTCCATAACTTGGACCAACCACAGCTTCCCTGTGTCTCTAAGCGGTTTCATTAGTGTTGCCTGGCGAAACTTCAAGGAAGTCACCTGGTGACCAAAATGTCTCTATCCATTCAATTTAAGAGATACAGAAGAGATCCTCCAGAAGAGTATACCTAAGTAACATTTTATAGTAAAGGTGGAAGAAATGCTTTTAGGATTTTCTTTAAAGAGTGAGCCACAGTGATGGTTGCACAGAAAACTGCTGGTGCTTTTGAGCAAAGACTTCTGCTGCTACTACCGTAGGAAGCAACTGAAAGCAGTAAGGTGCTTAACTCCAGGCACTGATCAAAGCACTGACTTTTCTTAAGAGGGGAAGAACTTTGGTCAGTTCTACATTGGCTTTTTTTTTTTAGCCACAACTATGTGCTGATGTAATTCAGCCATCATTTTTGTTTTTTTAAATGAAAGTTAAATACAACCTGTGCCCCCACATTTAATTCCCATTTTCTGGGACATCGTACTGACTGTGGGATAGCCACTGAGGTTGCTTCGCATCTTCAGCAGATGCACGGCTTGAAGCAGCTACTTGAAGATACGTTTTTTGATGAAAACAAGGCTACAGGTGTTGATTAAAACCATTTGCATTGCATTAATTTATCAGCTGCTCCATGCAAAGTGTAATTAGGTCATGGTCAAAAAGGCTTACAACATCTAATTAGTGCTCAGGCTAGTCATTCAAACTTTCTTGACTGGCTGAAATCTGTTAACAGTTGAGGTACTGTAGTTAACCAGTAGGCATGCTAGTTGACCTAATGGAAGTTTTTGAAGGGCTTTTGAAAATAATACCTTAACCTTGCCAGGAAGAAAAGTAAATTTCTTCAAGTTGTAGGGTATTTGTTTCTACTCCAGCCCAACAAGCAAGGGGAAAGCCTGAGAATAGAGATGTATAAGGCATCTTGATATGTAAGGCACTTAGTATTTTATTAAAGGCATAAAAGTGAAACTGCTAAATATGTACAAAGGTCAGTATGTTTGATGGGTGAGGCAATTCACATCTTACGTACATCAGAATTCATTTTCAGGAGGGAACCTCTTAAATGTGATAGTATGGCAAAGCCTTTAATCACATCTCAGCCCTTAGCCTCAGAAAGCTTATACTGTAAATAAACTTTATTATTAATATTATATGTGAGGAAAACGTTCGTGTATAGCACTCATTGCTTTGGACAGAAAATGAATTCCATCCAGTCATGCAATGAATTTGAGAAACACTGCAGAAGACGCTCAATCTTAACTCCAGAGGATCCACAGAAGAAAAAAATGTGGGGAAATGCTAAAGAAATAGCAAAATGTGCAACTTCTTACAAAATTGTCAATGTTGGGTACTTCTATATATTTTGTATGACCATGTCGTCAGTGTGTGTGTTTTGTACCTCCGGCCCCTGTTCTGTATATTCCCTGTAAACAGATAATGTATTTTAATCTATTTGACAGAACACATCACTCCAAAAGAGCAAAGTTTTGGGGATGAGTAGTGAAGTTGATGTCATTAGAGACAAAAAATCAGTTCACAGAACTGAGGAGGAGGAATATAAGAAAAAAAACCTTCTTAGTTTGGTGCTTATCAGAGCAAGAGAGGTTAGTAGATTCATTAGGAGAAAAAAGGTTAATAGGGCACTACAATGGAACAATTCCTGTCAACATCTGTAGCTTCCTGAGAGTTTTCAAAGCCAGGAATTTGACTTCTTAGTGGCCAGATCACCATTTCAAGCAAAGAAAATGGGTTCTCTGAGCTTGTCAGGGGGAGTAAGAGGGTCTTTTCCATGACGCGAGACTAGAGAGTGTCCTGGAAAGGTCAGTGGGACCACTGAACTTGACCAGATTCTGTAAACCATAGTTCTGCTTCCCCTACTAACTCAAGTCTATGCTTAGAAAATTTGGGATAGGAAAACCCCAACACGGGCACTTTCCTGGAAAATAGGCACAGATGCATCCAGTTCCAGTGTTGCGGGGAGTTTTTCTGATAAGCATTTTGCAGTACTCCTTTTGGCTGTACCTTCCCTGTTCCCACCTACTTCCCCTGGTTTATGATTGTTCGGAGAGAGGGCTTATGAAGATTCATAGCTGTGAAAGACTTTTTCTGATTTTTGGAAAAAAAATTAGAGGTGGAGTTCCCCACCTTGTATTCCAGAGTCTGGTCATGCTGATGTACTCATCTGAAGCTGGCTAACCAGGGTCACCCAGGTCATCCTCATGGAAGAGTCATTGTGTGAATTGGAGTAACAGTGTTAAAATGTAGTCAGTGACTGACAGCAATACTTGCCAGAGGAGCCATAGTTTTGTGTGTCCCACTCTACGCAACTTCTCAAAATAGTTATGAGGGGGCTGGGGTTCCCCATCTGGGAAATCAAATGAAGGTCTTGCAGATTGCAAAGTGAAATGTAGAATCAGAGAAAAGGTGATTAAGTGGTATATAAATAGATCTTTTTGCAGAAGTTAGATTTTTATTTCAGCTACTACTGGAGAATTTAATAAGCATTATTTGAAAAGTTTTCCTAACAATAGATTTAGGTTTCATTTTTAGAATGGACACACTACTGTACATTTAAAAGCAGTTACTTATTTTGCTATTCAAATTAATTTTTTATTATATCTAAAAATGAAATTATCTGTTTTACTTTTCAAAGCTTTGTAAAACAAACTTGAAATTATAGGGAGGTAAGCCATCTCCAAGTCTGCAGGTCAAACAAGTTTGGGAAGTGCTTGGACATCTCATAACGTGAGATGTCTTAACGTAAGAACTTAGTTTCATATTGTCTGGTTATATTTAATAGTAGATACCACAAACCTCATGTTTTTCTCTTACCCTAAAGCAGTGGAAGATAAAGAGTGGGCATTAAATTCTAAACAGCGATGTGTTATTTTCACAGATTTTAAAAAACATCTTTTGAGAGTCTCATCTCCATTTACTAAAGAATCATGACTCACTTTAAAGTACACAGTAATCAGTAAAGTTAGTTGGTCTTAAAATTATATTTTCTCCCTTCAGCAAGCATCCATTAAGTAGTGAGGCTGAGTGTTTTAAGATATAGAGAGATCTGTGAGTGATTGAAAAGTGGTATTAAACTTTGGATTTCATTCCAGTTTCAGATTTGGCTTTTAAGTTCTTTGGTCCAGTGAAAGGACTAGGCAGCTGCAATCGCCCTAAATCACTATCATGGAGTCTCCCGACAAGGCCAGGTGTGTTAGAAGAGTGGGGAGAAGGCTTGTAACAGCCCCAAACTCCCAGCTGCGGCCTGGTGGAGGGAGAGAAGAGAAACGTGGGGCTGCATTGAGGCCAGTGCTTGCTTGCCTTCCTCTCACCTCAACTACTTAACAGTTTAAGGCTTTGGTCTGCCCGGCAAGGGCAAAGCATGTTAGATGTAGAGACGCTTTTGAGAGTAGCGGGTTCTTACAGGAAAACAAATGTATGTATGGGGGCGGGGGGTGGGAGGAAGCAGATTATAAGTATGCAGGAAAATCTTGTTCTAAAAATACGAGTTTAAGGGTAAAGTGTGGGATATGCAAGTAAAATCAATTATTTTAAAATGAACATGTATTTTTATTAACTTTTAGTTAAATAGAGATTATTACAACCAGCTCAACATAAGCCTAAATCTATAGAGCTAACTCAGGCATTGTCTTGTTTATCTGTAGACTGGATAAAACAACCCTTTCCTGTTTTGTCAGTTCCTGGTTTCTTAGTTTAGAATAGACCAAAAGAAGAAACTTACTTGTCTATGTATACCTGCAGAATTAAGTTATTGCTGTTAAAACCTGGCCTTTTCATTTTACTAGTCTTCTAAGAGTCCAGATGCTTGGTAGATGTTCAGTAAATGATTTTTAAATTGAATTTGTTCATTTAAAATCCTTGTTAACATTTCTGGAAAAGCTGCTTACTCAGTAAATAATGGAATCTTAGAGGAGAAGTGGTTTGGTTTTTTAAGCTAGGGAACTCCATTGAAAATATTAATAATAATTTGAAGACTGAAGTTTCAATCATGAGAAATGGTAGCAAAATAAAATTTACACACATTTATAGTCAGTGGTCCATTTTAGGAGGCCGGTGATATCTGACAAGAGTAGTGAGGTTGGGGAATGAAATTGTGGGGATTTGTCATAAATACTCTATGTTTCTCTTCTTGGGTCATGGTAAAACAATAAATTATCTCTAGGTGACAATATTTGTGGCGTTTGGTTTTTGTCATCCTTGGTTGCATAAATGCACGTTTGGGATAAAGAAAATACATTTTCGAAGTTAAAAACTGAAACTGCAACTCACAGACAGTCCTCGCACAAATGAACATGTTCTAAGTAATTTCACCAGATCTCCCTGTGAAACACCACTTTAGGGCAACAAGATTGAAAGCCATAAAGTAGCTTTTTAATGACTCCCCAAAGCATAATTTTCTCAGAAGATGGCACCATTGAAATAACCTTTGTCTAGTTTGACTTAGAAAACTGAACATCCTAATGGCAGGTTCAGCATGTAATCTGATGGTTTATACTTTTAAACTGACCTCTAACCTAATAACCTTGTTTTGTTACTGCATAATATATTGCAAGAAACTCGGTGATTTTTTAAAAAGTAAATGAAAAATAAGTGGCACGTAAAAAACAATATATTTTTACATAGATATCTTCACAACCAAATCCTGGTTCAGGGGAACTCCACCCTATGCTGTCTGCCTTAGCCTGCGGCCCCCAAAGAGCAGGAGCTGAGGTGAGGGCTTGTGTGCAGGTGATGTGCTTTAGGAAACAACTCCAGAGAACAAGTGAGGGGCAGGGTGGACAGACACGGGAAGAACTCCAGGTTAGTGAACGTGGTCACTGCTGTGACAAGGGACCCTGTGAGAGATTCTGGTCTCAATAAAGGCTTGGGTGTGGAGAGGACCAGAGCCGTACAGTGTCCCCAGTGCAGACAAGAGCCCCAGCACTAAGAAGGGTCAGGGATTTCCTACCAAGGGCTTCTCTCAACCTTTCACTCCATACAGTCCTGTTCAAACCCTCGTGACTCCCATTCCTGTGTGTGTGGGAGGACCGACAGCCGCCTTCATTGTTCCCCTGCCCCTGCTAGACAATCCTATTCGCTGCTGTCTTCTTGGCTTCACAGATGGTTTCTCCTGCTCCCCGAGCTCCCGTGCTTACCACAGCCTCACCTCACCCTTTCTCAGCTGATGCTCCTCAATGTCCCTTCCCGAGGGCCTCCCTCGGGTCTCCCAGGTGTGCTACATGTTCCAGTCCTCCCTGCTCCCTAGAGCCCCTCGCCCAGCTGCCTGCCATACCGTGTAACTCTGGTGCCTCCAGGCTCCTCACCCCTCCACATTTGTTTCACATTTAAATGAGTACAAACCTGTAGCTTCAAGGAGCAAAAGCAGATTTTAAAAATCTTTTGTTTGACTTTGTCCCTGTTAGCTACCAAATTCCTCTGCTGAGACCATAACACCATGTGCATCTCTTCACTGCTGATATCCACCCTCTTCAAGCCCCTGTACCAGAGCTCTTAGCCACTTACATGGCTCAGTCAAAGGTCACCGGTGTTCTTGACAGCGTTTTCTCCCATCTTAATTCTTATTTTCTATAACATTTAACCATTTCCTTGAAACCCTGTCACTTCTCATTACACTGCCCTCAATTCCTCTCTTCTCCTTCACTCATGAATAATAACCATAACTTTTCTCTAATCCATATATCAACTTTGCAAAGACAGTTGCCCCATTTTACAGATATTGAAACTGACGGCTAAAAAGTGGCTTACCCATTAAGAGGCATAGCTAGATTTTAAAACCAGGTGTGTGCAACCAGCTTCTTTTCACTAGTTCATTGTCCCTTCTCCTCTTATGAACTCAATTATTCTCCCACCTTCATACATCATTTAAGTGATTCCACAACTATGTCATTTATGAAGCAGCCTGGCGTAATGGTTGCACACATGGCACTGGAGCCAGTTTACCTAGGATCAAATCCTTTATCTACCACTTACTTGCTGTGTCTTAGTTTCTCCATCTGCAAAATGTGCATAGAGTTATAAGCATTAAATAAGCAATTACATGTAAAACACCTACAACAATGCCTGACATAAGTGTTCTAAAAATATTAGCTATTATTATTTCCTCCATGGGCCTCTAGCTCTTCTTGAATATTCATTTACCCCTCACTAAAGTTTCCCTTTTTAAAGTGAAACGTGCTGCAGTGTCCTTCATCCCATAAGACTCTAAAACATGTATCACTGAAATCAAGTCTCTGTGAAAATTGAGGACCCAGACTCTGGGCCCATTTTAGTCCCAGATGTTACGGGCAGAATTCCATATGGCCTCTGTGGTTCTCTCAAATCGCCCCAATTCTTGCTCAGTTCTTTCCTCTGCCCCAATCCTTCTTCAGCTGATGCAATTCCTTTTGCAATCCCAAATCCTCTGAGGAATCAAATTTCCCCTGGAATAATGGAAATCGCTACACAGATTTAGGAGGACTTTCTTGTCCCAAACTACCCATGTCCCTTTGCCAATAAATTACCACCACTGCCTCCAAGGCTCACACGTCATCCACTCCACATTCTTGAACAAAGGAGATGCTAGTCTGACTCTACCCTACCTGGGTTATCTGTCACCGTGTGACCTGCATTTGGTTCTAGATTGCACATTTTAGAAGACAGACTAGCTGCAGGATGGTAAAAGCAAAACCACCTTGTGGGGGCAGAGCCCCAGAAAGTAGTTTCCAGGCTCTCGGCCTCACATAGACAGGTGCTGGCTCAGGTAGTAAATGGCCATCAACTGTGATCGGATGGCCATCAGCTGTGGCTAGTTGGCAGTCAGCTGTAACCAGTGAGCCTTGGCCACTAATATAACTGCTGTGGCTACGCTAGAAGAGAAGGGAAAGAATGGGTGCTAGCAAGAAGATGGTGGCTGGGCTGGCAAGCGTGGATGGCGGTTTGCGGACAGTGTGGATCCAGCCTCCAGTGAGAGTATAGTGCCGCCAGAGAGAATATAGTGGTATGACTCCCCCATCTATGGCTCTGTGGGTGTTCCTTTTTGGCCTCACCATATCCTGCGTTCTTGTATGGGGAGCGGGAGCAGAGACCCCACCTGGCACCCCGCATGACACATGGCGCAGCGAGCAGGGTCTCCCGCATGACACACCTCATGTGCAATCAAGAGGTTTGCTTGGTGAGGAGAAAACTCACTGAGATCTTGGTCTCTGTCCTCGAACATACTCATAGAAAGGCCTGTCATCTTAGAAGAGGATTTCAGTTTGTACTGCTTGACTCCAAGAAATAAAACTAAGTCCCTTTCAACAAACATTACTGTCAGGCCATGTGCTGGGTGTTAGGAATAAAAACAGGAAAGAGATACAGCAATGAGTAAGGCAGATAAGCAAAGCCAGCTCTGCCTACCTGCTACTAGGACTTTGGGCAAATTAGAAAAAGGTGCCCCTTCCTCAGGAAACCTGACTGCCTTCTCTTGGCAAGTTGTGATAACTACACAACTCCCTGATAAGATGAATGATGGCCCCGGGGGTTGTGCAGGACATAAGCTGCACAACCAAGAGTGGCCCTAGTGGAAGCCACTGTGAGAAGAACCTTGCAGAGCCAGCCAGAGCAGGTGGCTGCATCAGCTCAGGCATTCAGGGATGTCTGGCGGACATTCAGGGGTCCTGGGCAGGAAAGGGTCTCCCATGGTGAAGCACTGGGCCAGATAGCCTTTGTGATCTGCTTTTACTCTGAGATTATGCAACTTTTTCTGGGTTCTTCTACAAACAAGGTGGTACAAGCCAGCAACATGCTCATGTGAGTCTTGGCAGGGAACTTTACCCTCTCATTAAGGAGAAGGCAGGTGGCTCTCTCCAAAGCAGATAGAATGGAGAAAAGGATCCGTAATTGGTGGAGTCACATCTATGGGGGGGGGGGGGGGAGATGGAGGGGAGCTGACATTTAAAACAAAGAGGAGATCAGAAATAATACTGGAGCAAGTTTGAAGATTAAAAATCCCTTACTACTGGTATGGCTAGTTATAAAGCTAGTTCACTCTCACATGATCCAAACGCTTTTAAGTCGTCAGAGCTGGTGTTATTACACCCATTTTCCAGAGAATCGAGTTGCATATCCAAATCTCCCAAGGTTCATTAGCAACAGAGTTCCAGCTCTAAGCCGGGGTTGTCTAACTACACCACTCTACTCCTAGTCTCTTTTCCTTTCCTTTCCTTTCCTTGTCTTGCAGTTTCCCAACATGGTATATATGTAGACTCCTTCCAGGAATGAAAAAGGGAAGTTTTCAGAGCTCTAATAGATGAGAAGCTTGCCAGCATTGTTTAAGAGAAATTAAGGTTTTGATCACCCTCTACTGGCCAAGCACAGTGATGGCAGAAAAAAATAGGTGATGGCAAGAAGCGGGGAAGATTCAGAAAGCAACCATTTTAGAGAACCATGACTACCCTGCTGGAAAAGGAGGGAGGAAGCCGGGGCCTACAGTACCACTGGTAGCTTTTCCCCTTCCAATTTCTGCTACAAAAGGGAGAGGAATCCTTTTTCTTTTTCAAGCCAAATAATATTTCAAGACAAGAGAGAAAATTTAGAGAAAGTAAAGCAGGAGAGTATGGAGGTCATTTAAGTAAGGAACTGTGGACCCTCAGAGTCCCCAAGGTCAATTCAGACATTATACATTCCAGGATTCAGAAGCAACTTTCAGACATGATCATGGAACTGCTGTAGGTGATCGTTGGGACAATCATATCTAATAGTTTCAAATAATTTAAAAGGAAGACAAGAGGAACAACTATATGCATTTTGTGAGAGAAAAGGATCAATCAAGACTAGGGTCAGTGAGTTGAAATTATAGGAAAGCAGATTTTTGCTTTAAAGAACTTTTACCAATTAGAATTCTCTAAAAGGAGGAAACTGTCCTCTAAAGTAGTGAGTTTCCTGCCATGGAAATGGTTAGAAGAAGAGGGCTTGTCATAGAAAGGGTATTTGTGCTACTAGAGGTTAGACTATAGATTCCCAAGATGACATATCATGTTTCCCAAAAATAAGACCTAGGCAGACAATCAGCTCTAATGAGTCTTTTGGAGCAAAAATTAATATAAGACGCGGTCGGGTATAATATAATATAATAATAATATAATATAATATATATAATATAATGCCAGGTCTTATATTAATTGTTGCTCCAAAAGATGCATTAGATCTGAAAGCATAAAACTCCTAGAAGAAAAGATAGGAAGAAACTTTACAGACATTACCTGGAGTAAGATTTTTACTGATATATCCCCTCAGGCAAGGGAAGTAAGAGGAAAAATAAATGTGGGATTACATCAAACTAAAAAGTTTTTTCAGGAAAGGAAACCATCAATAAAACAAAAAGGGATCCTACTGAATGGGAGAAGATATTTGCCAATGATATATCCGATAAGGGGTTAATATCCAAAATTTATAAAAAACTCAACTCAACTCCAGAAAAACAAACAACCCAATTGAAAAATGGGCAGAGGACCTGAAGAGACATTTTTCTAAAGAGGACATACAGATGGCAAACAGACATATGAAACACGCTCAACCTCACTAATCATTAGAGAAATGCAAATAAAAACTACAATGAGATACCACCTCACCCCAGTCAAAATGGCTATCATCAATAAATAAACAAACAACAAGTGCTGGCGCGGATGTGGAGAAAAGGTAACCCTTGTGCACTGTTGGTGGGATTGCAGATTGGCGCAGCCACTATGGAAAACAGTATGGAGGTATCTCAAAAAACTGAAAATGGAACTACCTTATGACCCAGCAATTCCACTCCTAGGTATCTATCTGGAGAAATCCAAAACTCTAATTCAAAAAAAATGTATGCACCCGTGTTTATTGCAGCACTATACACAATAGCCAAGACATGGAAACAACCGAAATGCCCATCGGTAGATGACTGGATTAAGAAACTGTGGTACATTTATACAATGGAGTATTACGCAGCCATAAAGAAGAATGAAATCTCACCATTTGCATCAATATGGATGGACCTAGAGAACATTATGTTAAGTGAAATAAGTCAGACAGAGAAAGACAAATACTATATGATCTCACTTATATGTGGAATCTAGAGAAAAGAATAAATGAATGAACTAATCAGAAACAGTCTCAGAGACATAGAGGAAAAACTGAGGGTTGCTAGATACGAGGGCGAGGGTGGGGATAAGGGGGAAGGTGAGGGGATTAGAAAGCACAATTGGTAACCACAAGATTACCACGGGGATACAAAAATCAATTTGGGGAATGTAATCAATAATGTAAAGATTCTGTAGGGTATCTGATGGACACTTGTCTTATTAGGGAGACCACCTCAGGGATGATGTAGAAGCCTGATCACTGCACTGCACACCTGAAGCTGAAGCTGAACAATAATCAATGTCAACTACAATTTTATATATATACATATATGTATATATATATACACATATATATACATATATACAAGAAGCGGAGTACAGCACTAGGAGTAGAGACAGTGGAAATGTAATGGCGTGTGCGAAGTCAGATGGGTAGTAGATGGAGGAAGGGGGGTTATAACTGTGTGAGGGACATAAATGATAAATGTTTAACTATTACATTGTTTTGTACACCTGAAACTAATAAAAAAATTGCAAAAAAAGACACATTAGAGCTGATTGTCTGGCTAGGTCTTATTTTCGGGGAAACAGTATTCAGTCACCACCTATTGGTCTCATCTCTATTATTGACCATATTTGTAAATATGTGTTTACATGTTGTCTGCGAAAGAAACATCCACACCTGTAGAGAATTTTTATAAGAGTTTATGTGAGCCAAAACTGATGACAATTGCCGGGAAGCAAGATCTCACATTCTACAGAGAATGATAGTTTGCAGTTTCTTTTATGTATTTGGAATTAAGGAGGAAATTTAAGGAAGGTTACATGAAGGTGGGAATAAGCAAGGCAGGGATTGGATTACAGGACAGTTAAGATTATGTGCGCTCTTGAGGGTGGTTACACACCTTTGAAGGATATTACTTCTGGCATTTCAAAGGTGTATTAACCTAGATACACACGAACAATGAACAGGGCTGGCTTAAAAACTTTTTCACTGAAGAAATTGTATGCCTGGGACGTGACTACTCACCATGACCTTCCCAGTTAGAAATTTATGATCAGACCATCCTGTGTGGTTGGCTTCTATAGAACCCCTTTTCTGTCCACAGTGTCTGTCAAGAACTGCATATATTTTTCATTTTTTCCTTGTGTCTTAACACAATGCCTAACACTTGTAGGTTCTTGGTGTTTGTTGAATGAATTCATTGGAAGAGTATGAGATTCTTGGAAATCAAAATCATTCTGAAGAGGGCTGGCCTGGTGGCTCAGGCGGTTAGAGCCCTGTGCTCCTGACTCTGAAGGCTGCCGGTTCGATTCCCACATGGGCCAGTGGACTCTCAACCACAAGGTTGCCAGTTCAATTCCTCGAGTCCTGCAAGGGATGGTGGGCTGTGCCTCCTGCAACTAGCAACAGCAACTGGACCTGGAGCTGAGCTGCGCCCTCCACAACTAAGACTGAAAGGACAACAACTTGAAGCTGAACGGCACCCTCCACAACTAAGATTGAAGGACAACAACTTGACTTGGAAAAAAGTCCTGAAAGTACACACTGTTCCCCAATAAAGTCCTGTTCCCCTTCCCCAATAAAAAAAAAAATCTAAAAAAAAAGTCGTTGTGAAGAGGAAATGCAGGTGATACATCACGTGAGCCACCAGTACATTGGCCAACTTTTCCTTTGTTCTCTTGTGGTTTTGTCATATGGTCATGGTTATGTTACTGGAGGAAAATAATGGATCATCCTAAATTAACTTCTTTTAATACAATATGATTTGGATGGACAGCATTTGATCTTGCTAATGATATCTTTAAAAACCTGTTCAGATATACTAAGGACACAGGATTGAATTAGATAATCTAGCTTCTACTCTCAGCTCTGCTACTAATTAGCCAATGAATGTGCCTTAGATCTGACTTCTTCAGGCATTGGTTTCTTCAGCTGAAAACAAGAGCTTAATCAGATTGTCCTTAAGGTTTCTTTTGGTGATAATATTTTGCAACTCATGGCCCCTTTGCTTTAGAAAGAATAATGAGTTCGAAATGGGAAAAGTTCCTTCAAGCCCAGCGTCACAATTCACCGGTTGCATCACTAGGCAGAGATCCTTTGACTTCAGAGGATGGATAGAGCGCTACCAAAGCATCAACACATGTATGGCTAGTGGAACGGATGCAGGTTTCCTGGTTTTCCCCTCAGCCCTAATGATTCTGTTCCGTCTAACCATTTCTTCTTTCTCCAGTCTAACACAGAGGAAGTATAGTGCTGAAAAGCATAGGCTTTGGAGAAACAGAGCCAAGCGTGAGTCTTGACTTTCCCACATATCAGTTGTACGGCACTGGAAAAGTTTTTCACCTTTCTGAGCCCAAGTTTCCTGCTCTATAAAACAGTTTACTATTTCACAGGGCTAAGTATTCTCAGGGTTATATTTCACAGGATTGATATAATGATGATAAATGTGTGCAGTAGATTGTTTCTAAATATAGTCACATCATCTCCCATCCTTCATACTCCCTTCCAATGTGACCAAGAGATAAAGTCTATTTTTCTTCCCCTTGAATCTGGCTTGGTGACCTGTTTTAACAATAGAATGTGGTGGGAATGATGCTATATACCTTCCAAGGCTGGCCCTTAATCATCTACAATGATTCTACCTTGACCTCTTAAGATGCTCCTCTTGGGGAACCCGGTCATGCCTGAGAAGGCCCAAGCAGCCATGTGGACAGACTCACATGGAGGAGCATACGGAGGCCCCAGGCCAACATCCCAGCTGAGCCTCCCATCTGTGGGCCCGCACTAACTGCCAGCCATCCCAGCTCCTCAGTTGATACCCCAGGAAACAGAACTAACTCCGCCAGTTCAGATTTGTGAGATCATGTGAGAAATGATACTAGTTGTGTTAAGGCACTAAGTTCAGGAGTAGTTTTGTATGCAGCACATATAACTGAAACCAAGTATTTAACACAGTTCCCAGCCCGTAGTTAAGTACTCAAAAGAGGTGTGTGTGGAGTGGTAATGAAGGAGAGATGTAAAAAGCTTTCCTCCTGTTAAGGGGAAAACTAACAGGAGTCTGGGGCAAGCTGTAGGATGTCAAAGGGCGTCTAACAAAAAAATTCATTCTGCAAAATTACTGCCCTTCTCATCCCCAGGGCTCTCCCACTTCTTCAAAACACCACAAGACGATGCAGGAAGTGGGCACTTTTAAGCAACTCTTTCTTGAGAAAAGTCCTTCCTTGCTTTGTACTTTTCTATCAGTTCCATTCATTGGTCTTCTGGGGTCCCATAAGGCAAATTTCTTTTTCAAATGACAATACTTCACATATTTGAAACCTAAGACTGTTTTGTCCCTCATTCTCCCCCTTATCTTTTCCTACCTAAGGTAAGCAAAAATTCTCCATATTCTCTTAGGTCGGATGGCATGATGTTCATACCTCACACCTCGCGATTTGCTCATTTCTCGGACCTTTCTTAGTAAAATACAAAAGGGGGAGGGGGACAAGATCCTTGCTCGTTCGCGTTGGGGGCGATTCCGCTCGCACAGGAGGTGCCTCAAATCTCCCGCGTACCCGAGACACCGAGATGCCAAGACCTCCCGAATTCCTAGAGGGACCGCTGCGGCCGCGCACAACGGCCCGCGGGCGGGGCTATGACGCACCTCCGGCTGCGCCGGCCACGGTGCGCATCGCGGTGTCCCAGCGCCCCGAGCGGCTCTGACTCATGGTGAGCCTCCTGGTCCCCGGTTAGCTTGGCGGGCGGAAGAGGAAGCCTTGGGCGAAAGGGTTCGGGGAGGAACGAGTGGGTGTACCACCTGTGGCTTCCGAGGACCCCCCCCCCCCCCGAGACCGGTCCTGGAAGGGCTGTGGGGAGGAGCCCCGTATTTCTGCTCTGCCCCGGATGGTGGAGGCGCGTGTTCCCTGGAAAGCTTTTTCCTCCCCCCACGGCTTTAACAGATGAAACTTTGTTTCGCGTTTCAGAGTATTTGTGCGTGTGTGTGTGCGCGCGCGCGATTGTGTGTGTGTGTGTGTGTGCGCGCGCGCGCGCGATTGTGCGTGTGTGTGTGCGCGCGCTCCCTTAGCCGAGCCGTCAGCCTGACCGGGGCTGCCTTCTCTTTTCCCCTGGCTCTCAACGGGAGGTCAGAAATCAGGGCTAATTGATGGAACACGCCCGAGGGGGTGGGGACCTCCTGTGAGAAACCGAACCTCTTTAGAAGTCCTGGGTAGCGTCTGATCCAGGGGAGGGAATAGTCCCCCTGGGCTTTGTTCAGGTCAGAAAGCATGCAAATAACAGAGATCTGCTCAAGTTTGGAAACAGTATTAAAAGGAGCATTTGTTAATAGAGTTTGTCAAGAGAAAGGTGATCTGGTGGGTGAGGTACTTGGAAACCTAGTTTATATAAGGAACAGTTGGAACAACGGTGGAAAAGAAAAGAGTTAAGAGGCAAGACGATTGTTTTCAGGAACTGGAGGATATTACGGACAAAGTAAGTATTGGACTAGGACTAAACTAGGATCCGTGAAGATAGTAGATTAAATAGTTATGCACAATTTGGTTCCACATAAAGAAAACCTTGTTAACGGTTAGAACTGTCTAACAGAATTCTGTGCCTCAAGAATTATCAAATTTGCCTGCCTAAGAGTTTTCAGGTACAGACTGAGTATGATAAGGACATTCTAGGATTACGTAGTTGGTAAGTCCCATTAAATTGTTAGAATCTATGATAATTTGATATATTTATGCCTCATCTTCTTCCAGAATGTGTTTGGGGCACTATAAGGGCATACAAACTTTGGGAAATTGGCATAAATGAGGGGGAAAAAACTTGGAACAGAACAGAAGCCTTCTGCTTATTAGACCATGACTTTTGTTTGATGGAGCTGTTTAGCTTATAGCCTAAAAGAGTAGTTCACAGTGGTTGAAGACAGTGTGAGTTTGTAAAGAAACCTCTGTTTTCCATCCACATGCTTTTTGATTTTATGAGCACTTTATTAACAAAAATGCAGAAGCCAAGTCCTGGAGGGCATCCCTAAATGAACCTTTAGACAAACTCAACATGACCAAATGTGAAATTACTGGCTTTACTCGGGGAAAAAAAAAATCAAGGCAGAGCATTATGTGATTTGTTTTTTAATCTTCGCCAGTCTGAGAGGTGGAAGCATTTCTTTTATTATAACTAAGGTTAAGCATCTTTTCATGGATTAATTACTGAGCTGAGACTTGAAAGGTAAATAGAAGCCTGCCATGAGAATTGGGCCTTGATTGAGCATCGGGAAAGAGGAGTGATGACTGAATGGGGAGACAGAGACCAGACTGGGATTCATTTGCCATGCAAAGAAATTAAGTGGTTTTAAACAGCTGGGTGATAGGAGCAGATTTGTGTTTTAAACCTCTGTAAGTAGCCTTTGAGCCTGTGGAGATAGAATTGCCAAACTGGAAAATGGCCTGTGTGATTTCAAAGGAGGAAGGGATATTGTTTTGATGTTGCCAACTAGTTCAAAGCTAAAAGTATTTGGTAAAAATAGGCTTTGTGTTATGTTTGAAATAGATCTGCTAGACACTATTTCATTAGGCCAGTATTCTGCCAGTTATTGGAAGAGAGTCAGAAATTAACTATTATTGCTCCTAAGACATGTGCCTTTGAAAAAAAAAGTCATAAAAGAAAAAGGCTTCACAACTTTTTTAAATGTCAACTGTGAGAATGGTCTGCTTCAGCACAGTTAGTGTTCAAGAAAACAGCTATATTTCTCTTTACCACTCCTCCATAATAGAACACCATTTACCAAAGTTGCTTGTTTGCCCCAACACCACTTATTTTTTTATTTAAATAAACATTTTGAATAGTTTTAGATTTATAAAAAAACTCAAAGATGATACAGTGAGTCCCTGTCTGCCTCTCACCCATTTTCCCTTATTGTTAACATCTTACATCACTGTGTACATTTGTCACAACTAAGGAACCAACATTGGTACATTACGATTAATTTAACTAAGCTCCACAGTTTATTTGAATTTTACTAGTTTTTCCCTAATGTCCTTTTTCTGTTCCAGGATCCCATCTATGATACTACATTACATTAGTTTTCATGTCTACTTACTGTCCTCTGGTCAGTTAGTTTCTCAGTCTGTCCTTGTTTTTGATGACCTTGACAGTTTTGAGCCTTCCCAGTCAGTTATTTTGTAGAATGTCCCTCAATCTGGGTTTGTCTGATGGTTTTCTCATGCTTAGACTGGGGATATGGGTTTTGAGGAGGAAGAGCACAGAAGTGAAGTGCTCTTCTCATCATATATCAGGGCACATGACTTATCACTGATGATGTTCATCTTTTTAAAAAAATTCATTTTTATTGAGGTAGCATTGGTTAATAACATTATATAAATTTCAGGTATACAGTATAATTCAGTATCTGTACACTATTGCATGCTCCCCACCAAAAGCCTAGTTTTCATCCATTACCATATATTTGACCCCACTTATCTATTTTGCCCTTCCCCCTCTGGTAACTACCATTCTGATGTTTCTATCTCTGAGTTTTTTGTTTATTTGTTACATTTTCGTTTTAAGCTCCACATGAGTGAAATCGTAGGGTTCCTATCCTTTTCCGTTTAATTCACTTAGCATAATACCATCAAGATCCATCCATGTTGTTGCAGATGGCAATATTCCGTCTTTTTCACGACCGAGTAATATTCCTCTGTGTGTGTGTGTGTATGTGTGTACCATGATGCTGTTCATCTTGATCAGCTGGCTGAGGTCGTGTTTGTCGGGTTTCTTTCCCCCAGTCCCTTTCTATATTCTCTTTGGAAGCAAGTCATCAAGTGCAGCCTACACTCAAAGAGCGGGGAGTTAAGCTCCACCCTTAGTATCTACATAAATTATTTGGAATAATTTTGTGTGGGAGATTTGTCTTTTCTCCCCTATTTATTTATTCAGTCACCTTTTTTTTTGCATCAGTATGGGCTTATGGATATTTATTTCACACTTAGGGTTATAATCCAATACTACATTATTTATTTCATTACTCATTGTTTCAGCTGTGGCCATTGGGAGCTTTTTATATTTTGTCTTCTATGTCCATTTGACATGCCTCCCTGTTTTTTTGTTTTTTTTTGAGGGAGGGAGCATTGGTTTTATTTTATTTAACACTTTCTGGCATTATAAGATGCTCCAGCCTCACCTTGTATATTCCCCGACCTAGAATCAGTGATTTCTCCATTTCTAGTTCCTGTTCTTGGAGAATGATATTTAGAAACCAAGATCTGTGCACTGGGTATGCTGATTGCTACCAGGATGTCATTGCTTCTAGACCTTCTCAGCAGACAGATCTAGGAAATATCTGTATATTTACCCCTGTACACACACTTCCCTAATTCTGTGTCAGCCTCTCATTATTTTATGCTAAATATTAGTTCATACTGCCATATTTTTAACCTATATTTGTATTGGTATTTTTTAAAACCCAGTTTTACAGTTTTTTACTCCTTAAGGGTAGCCCCAAAGATCCATGTATCACATTCATTCTTTCCATGAATATTTGAACACCTGAAAAGTACTAGGTGTATTCTAGGTGTTCAGAATATAGCAGTGAACAAGACAAAAGTCCCTGCCCTCAAGAGTTGATAGTCAAGGAAGGAGACAGTTTTTAAAATGGTAAAATACAGTAAATGATGTGGAGGAAAAGAGTAGGAGGATAAGGAGTTCTGGGGTGAGGGAGGGTAGAGTGCAGTTTAAAGCACGGTGGTCAGGGGTGCCTCAGCCAAAGGTGATACCTGAGTACAGACCTGGAGGAGGTGAGGGAGCCAGCCAGGTGTAGTCTGCAGGAAGGTTAGGCAGAGGGAGCAGCGTGGACAGAGGCTCTGAGGTGGGGGTGTGCCTCACAAGTCCAGGGAACAGTGTGGCTGGAGTAGAATGAACGAGAGAAGAACAAGATGAGATCAGAGGCCGCGGGCTGAGGTCTTGTGGGGCCTTGTTGGCTATTGGGTGACTTTGGCTTTTACTCTGTGTGACACACAAAGCCTCGAGAGGTGTGAGCAGAGAAATGATGTGATCTGACTGGTATTTTAACAGGATCACTCTCGCTGCTGTGTTGAAGATGGACTGAGAGGGCAAGGGTGGGACCAATTCGGAGGCTATTTCAGTACCCCAGGCAAGCGGTGATGGAGTGGGATGGCAGTGTGAAGGGAGTGAGAAGTGGTGAACTCCGGGTCTCTTGGATGTAGAGCTAACCGGGTTTGCTTATGAATTGTGTGTAGAATGTGAAAGAGAAAGGAGTCAGGGATGACCAGGGTTTTCGGTCCAAGAAAACAGAACAGTGGAGTTGCGGGTAACTGAGATGAGCAACTTTGAGGGGAAAGATGGGAAGTGCAGTTTGGGACATGTTAAGCTTGAGATGCTGTTGGACAGGCGAGTGCCAATGTCAAGTGGGTAGTTGGTCGTATGAGTTTAGGGTTCAAAGGAGAGGTCCAGGCCAGAGATACATCGGCAATTATGAGTATATATTAATAGATGATAATTAAAGCCACATGCCTTGAGGAAATCTCCATGGAGACTGAGTGCAGCAAGGAAGAAGGGGTCCAAGTGCCAAGCCCATCACTCAGTGGTGAATTTGAATTGTAGGCACTACAGAACTGGTGCATTAGAAGATTCTAAGTCACTTTGCTAGTGAGCTAGCTCACCCCGGGGCACCGTAGCAACATCTAGGGAAACTTTTTCTTCTTTAGTTGCAACTATGTACATATTTTGCAGAGGCAATCGTGATGCAGTGGCATGTGTGAGAGTGGACTCCCCAAGTTCTGGGAACAGATCCACGTGAATAAGACACTCCTTACTTAATGCCACCTGTGCTGTGTAACTCCTAGCGTGCTGTTGAGTTTCCCAGGCTGGATCCCAGAAGCTGAGCAACCCAAATGGGTTCCGATGTCTACTGTTCTTGGTGTGCCCTCCACTGGCTGGAGTCGGAAATTTTGTAACCAGTTAGTTGAAGTTATTCCAACACCGAGGTCTACTTTTAAGCATTTCTAAGGAATGCTCCCAGCACTGCTACATCTGTTATTTTTAGTTATTTTAGCCATTGGTGCCAGTGCCTTTTTTTAGGAGCAAGATGGCAGCACTTCTCCCCTGGCTCAGTTTTTAAATCATCCTGAGCTTGGGAGCTCCGGGAGCGGAGTGTGTGTGGGAGGGAGTGGCCAGTGCTGCTCTTGGTTCGCTCTGTCAGGCAGCTGTTGGCATCTCATAGGGGCTTCGGAGCTGGTACAGTGGAGGGGAGTCCAAGTGCTGACATCCCTAGGGTTCTGGTAATTATTGAATTGTTCATAAAAGCAAGGTTACGTCTTGAGGTTCTGTTACTAGAATCCTACTTTATATTTTTAAAAATTACCAAAATTGATCACAAAAATAAATGAAGGGGGAAAATAACATATAAAGTACATGTTTTTAATATATATTCACTAAATGTGTGACTCGAAACACCTAATATAAAAGCTGTAACACAAATGTACATTTGTTGAGGGAGGGTTCTGCCTGGACTGGAATTGCTGTTTTGTTTTCCTGGGCTGTGGTGTCTTATTGTTTTGGGGTTTTCTTTGTTTTGTTTTGTTTTGTTTTTTGAAGGCGATGAAATTTGAGCGTTAGTAGTAAAACTTTTGTCAAAAGACTGCTTATGATCCCTTTAAAGACTTTCTGATATAAAAGCAATAATGCCCATTATAGAATATTTGAAAAATCAAAGAGAATTTTTAAAAATTGAAATAACCCATCACTCTATAACTCAGAAATAGCACTGTTTTGTCCTTTCTCGTTCATTGTGATTATGTGTATATTATGGGTGTGTGTGTGTGTGTGTGTGTGTGTGTGAGAGAGAAACTTGGTATTTCAAGTGCTGTCAAGCCAGATCCATGGAGATTGACGTGCATGTTAGAAATTAGCATACTCAAGTTTTTAAATGCCTTAGATTATCTGCAACTCCTAGTCCCTCGCTTTCAGCTTATAGAAACCATTTGTGCATTCTTTCTGTGGTGTCTGTCTTTGCCATCAATATAATTTCATATAACAAACATCCATGTAGGTTTTTATGTGTTGGGCTCTTTATTGAGACTGCTGGAATTTTCCTGCTCTAGATTATCCAAATTCAGGCAAGACTCACCCATGTGACATGAAAGATGCTGCTTAAAGTTTGAAAACATGCTCAGGAAGGCCCGTCACAGCATGTAAGATTCACTAATTTATGTAGTTTTCTTTCAAAATATATTTAATGAGTGCCAATTATGATGGACTGATTCTCTGTGTTTACACGTTTGTTTTCCATCTCCCTCGCTGACTGGGAAGCTCTGTGAGGATAACAGTGTATCTGTCTTACTCATCACTGCAGCCCTAGTTCCAAACCCGTAGCCCGTATTCAGTAAATGTTGAATGAGAGGACTTCACTTTCTTGGCAAATGAAAAAAATAGAAGTAATTATATTAATATTTATTACAGATGTGTTTGGTATTCTAATATATTAACCGAACAAAATACTTAGAATATTCAAAATTTAAAAGGGGAAAATACTTCTGAACATTATTTGTTTGTATCATCTGTTATGATTTCATTTTTTCCCTTAATTTCTCGCCATACATAGGTCATCAAAATAAATACTTTTCTAAGAATATAGGTTACTTTTGGTCTAATCTCTCTGTCATTCCACTTGCCTTTCTGTGAAAACTGAAGGTAAAGGGCATTGAAAATCTTGAGTACACATTACTTAAAATGAGTCAAGTGAAGCTCACAATTATATCACTAATTATACGCAATCATTTTCAAATTTACTGGTTAATTCCAACCTTATAACTTGATTCCTGGTCATGCTGCCTAACCCAGTCATTTGACTAGTAAATTTTGATGCTAAAAGTCTTAGGTTTAAACAGACTGCATTTGGCCAGCATGTAGCCTATTGAAGTCTCAGAGGAGTTTCTGAAACAGTTTATGGAGCAAAGGTAATTTAAATTTATTATTTTTTTATATTTGAAACACAAATTTACTTTGATTGTAAACGAAAAGGAATTGGAATGATAGTAACAAACAAGATTTCCCCACTGGATATTGTGGTATGACTGTAGCAGTCTTACAGTTGAAACTTGATAAGGAACCCACTGCATTGCGAAACAGCTAAATATGCAGGTCCAAAAAAGGAAGGTATTTTTAACTGCCACACTGACTCAGAAGCCCATCCATCTCCTTCAGCATCCCAAAGATTAAGCACATGTTCTGCTTAGCTATGTAATAAAGTGGCAAACACGCTGCACCGCTGACATCACAGGACAGTTGCCTATAAAACTAGACTTCTGATGCTGGGCCCCAGCTTCACTTTCACAGGTCGTCATCCTCGTCCGGGAGGGCAGTTTTCTGAGCAACCTCCAGGTCCCGCTCGTACTGTGCTGCCAAGGCGGGATCCATGACAACCTCTGGTGGGGCCAGGGCAGGCATGGCAGCGAACTTCAAGTTAGGGTCTCC
The DNA here is from genome assembly GCF_057876585.1 of Rhinolophus sinicus. Classification (NCBI taxonomy): domain Eukaryota; kingdom Metazoa; phylum Chordata; class Mammalia; order Chiroptera; family Rhinolophidae; genus Rhinolophus; species Rhinolophus sinicus. The sequence goes on from NC_142503.1 coordinate 90,264,314, forward strand.
GATGAGTTTTCGAGCAAGCCCGAGGAAGGGTTTTACAAAGTTGTAGTTACTTTTGGCAGAGATGTCCTAGTGCTGAAGATTCTTCTTTCGGTGGAAGACAGTTGATTTTGCTTTCACTTTCCTGTCCTTAATATCCACTTTGTTGCCACACAGCACGATGGGGGTGTTTTCACATACTCGTACCAGATCTCTATGCCAGTTAGGCACATTCTTGTAAGTTACTCTGGAAATTTCATCAAACACTGTAATGGCACACGGCTTGGATGTAATATCCGTCTCAGTCCACCGAATTTCTCCTGACCAGCGGTATCCCACACATTGAACTTAATAGGTCCTCTGTTGGTGTGGAACACGAGGGGATGGACCTCAACACCCAGGGTAGCTTCTCAAATTCGCCAGTCAGGTGACGTTTCACAAATGTAGTTTTTCCAGTCCCACCATCACCAACCAATACAAGTTTGAACTGAACTTGGGGTTCACCTTGGGCAGCCATCGTGATGTTACTTCCAGAAGCGTCTCTGGGCGCGTCTGAGAGCTAGAAAGACGGAGGAAGCGCAATTCAAGTACTGGGGAGACGCAGCGGCCATGGGCGCGAGCGTGTGCCGAGGGAGGGCGGGGCAACGGCTAGGTTTTATGTATAAACCGTGCTACAGTGTAGTGTGCCCTTTAGGAGCGTGGAGACAAAGCAGGATGTCCTCACCTAACTCCAGGGAGGTTTTGAACAGTAATTTTTATGATAGTTTTATGACGGCCATAATTTCTTGTGCTAAAGGTATAATTGTAAAGACCCCCCCAAAAAAACATAATTTTTCTTTTGGTGATTTTATGGTAACCATATTTTCTTATGTTTAACCGGTAGCCCTAAAGAACCAGAAACCCCAAAGAGCCAATATCCCTGATTCACAGAGCCTGGTCTTTAGCGAGGCTGTTTCTGGAGTCCATATGATGACCAAGGTCCTGGGCATGGCTGCAGGTCCGGGCTCTAGACCTCCACAGGAGCAGGTGATTATGAAAGTCGAGGAGGAGGAGAAAGAGAAGTGCTTTCCTAGCCTAGAGATGTTTCGCCAGCGCTTCAGGCAGTTCGGGTACCATGACACACCTGGACCCCGGGAGGCACTCAGCCAGCTCCGGGTGCTCTGCTGCGAGTGGCTGAGGCCGGAGATCCACACCAAGGAGCAGATCCTGGAGCTGCTGGTGCTGGAGCAGTTCCTCACCATCCTGCCCCGGGAGCTGCAGGCCTGGGTGCAGGAGCACTGTCCCGAGAGCGCGGAGGAGGCTGTCACTCTCCTGGAAGACCTGGAGCGAGAACTGGATGAACCAGAACAGGAGGTGGGCTGGGGGCACCTTTTCTTATCCTGTAAGAGGAGGAGCATAGCATTCCAGGCAGGAATGGCTTTGTCTGTACAATAATAGCTGAGTGGGAGTTTCCACTGAGTTAGACCAGATGTCCTCCTATTTTTTCCTACTATCCTATACTAGTTTTAGCCTTGAGAATTGCATGGGAGGGTGTTTCTTTTCTCTTTCCTAGAGATTCTATATGGCTCTCCTGAGATTTTCTTCCATTCTAGTTCTTAAAGTGAGCTGTGCATAAACCCAGCCATTGCAAATTGTCTCTAGGTTTCACCTCCTCCAAATGATCAGAAACAGATGTGGGAGAAGATGTCCTCTTCAGGAACAGCAGAGGAACCCCTGAGCAGCACACAGCCACAGTCTGTGGAGACCAGTCCCAAATATGAATCTTGGGGGCCCCTATACATCCAAGAGACTGGTGAAGAGCAGGATTTCACTCCAGAGCTGAGACAGATTCAAGGTAGGAACCATCTGTCAGGCCCCCCACTCAGTGCCCCAGGCCTTGTAGTTGAAGAAACAGACTAGTTGTAATTACTAGTTGTGAGGCGATCCCCAGAATTGACTTGACTGGTTTGGGGCGTCTCAGTCCGGGTCCTGGTATGGGAACAGATGACACACTAATAAAGTCAGTTGAAGTGAGTTGAATAAAGGGACTGTGTATGGAGGTATGGACAGGTTGAATGGACCAGTTCTTACTGTGCTTGTTCCTTTGTTAATGATTTTGTGAACCTGTTATAATCAGTGTTGGATTATGTAGAAATGGTCCCTGGTAAATTCTTTTTCAACTTCTGCCTCGTTAGGCATTTAAAATTATTAACTCTTATTAAGTTACTTATTTCCCACACATAGTTCATGGCAACTTGAAGGGAAGGCTGTATGAGTAACCGAGTGATTGCTCATTGTGGAGAGTGAAAGGGGTTTTAGCTCCTGTTACAGTCCCCAGCAGACAGTGAATAGCCTGGAAGCAGCTGAGTGCTGACTGCAGGCAGAGGAAGGAATAGATGGTAGGTGGGGGGAGAGAGAGGGACAAGGAAAAGGGGTTGGAGGAAAGTGCTTTGTCGATTGGGGCTTCTGTACTTGGTGGGAAGTGACCGTGCTCAGGGGGAGCCCATTTTTCAGAGAGACTTTCTTTTACTCTCCTTTTCCATGTATGTGGACTAACAGTTAGATGGACTCGTAGAGGTGTGACTGCCTAGTGAAATGCTAAAAAGATATATTGCTTCAATCTGATTTCAATAGTGTTACTTTATAACTAAAAGAATTACAAGACATAGCCAATGAAGGTTAAATGCTATGAATTGAACCCTGATGGGAGTTAAGTATTTTCATTCAAATTAATAAGGATCTAAGACTAGAATGATTATAAATGGACTGAATATACTCTTTTATTGATTCTACATGAGTTTGCCACTAGCCTCTTATCCCATAATTATCCTTTTTATTTTCCTTATTCAAATTTGACCCTTAAGCAATGTTTCTTTTTTCCTTCTGCCTGAGTATCACCCATCTCCTTTGCTGCTATCCCAATATGCTTGGTTTTCTCTTATTGCCCTCTATGTATGAATTTCTTCTCCTGGCAGAAAAAGCCATGTATTAGGTTGGTGCAAAAGTAATTGCAGTTTAAAAGGTTAAAAACAATTGCAAAGACTGCAATTACTTTTGCACCAACCTAATACTTATCATGCTATAATAATTTCTGGTAGGGGGCTTGTGTGAAAGTCTGGTACTGTAAACTAGATTTGATGATGGCTTATTTGTATCATTGTGATATTGTGACCTCTCATAGAGCAATATTTGGTCACCCTTTAAAAACCCATCAGTGTCACCTGATGATTCTGTTTGTCCTTTAACAGTTTCTTCTCAGAACAGGAAACAACTGACATGTCCTTATTCTACTTACTGTTTCAGATTGTAAATCGAGCACCCAGAATGAGGAATCAACAGATATGCAGAAAAGTTCTGAAGAGTCTCATGCAGAAGAATTCAAAAAGAATGTTATTCCCATGGTTATTGCCAACAAATGTGAGGCCAGGTTAGACAGGCAGTGGGTAAACCTTGAAAAGGAAAGAGGAAGAAAAACCCCTCTCTTAGATAAAGGTTCCAAGAAAGGTAGAGAATTAATGTCTACTAAACCTGCCCCAGGAGAGAGACGTTACATATGTGCTGAGTGTGGGAAAGCCTTTAGTAATAGCTCAAATCTTACTAAACACCGGAGAACACACACTGGGGAGAAACCGTATGTATGCACCAAGTGTGGGAAGGCCTTCAGCCATAGCTCAAACCTTACCCTTCATTACAGAACACACTTGGTGGATCGGCCCTATGACTGTAAGTGTGGAAAAGCCTTTGGTCAGAGCTCAGACCTCCTTAAACACCAGCGAATGCACACTGAAGAGGCCCCATATCAGTGTAAAGATTGTGGGAAAGCTTTCAGTGGTAAAGGCAGCCTCATTCGACACTATCGAATACACACTGGGGAGAAACCTTACCAGTGTAATGAATGTGGGAAGAGCTTTAGTCAGCACGCAGGTCTTAGTTCTCATCAGAGACTCCATACTGGAGAGAAGCCGTATAAATGTAAGGAGTGTGGGAAAGCCTTTAACCACAGCTCCAATTTTAATAAACACCATAGAATCCATACTGGGGAAAAGCCCTACTGGTGTAATCATTGTGGGAAAACCTTCTGCAGTAAGTCAAATCTTTCCAAACATCAAAGAGTCCACACTGGAGAGGGAGAAGTGCTTTAACTGTCAAGTATGCTCTCTTGGTGGTGGTGGTTTTTGTTGTTTTGTTTTGTTTTTAGAAATGAGTGCTAGGGAGAATTCCAGTAATAGCAATATAAACTCTGGTGGTAGATTTTGTTTTACTCAGCTCCAAGGTATGCCTGAGTAAGAGCTCAAGCAGTGGCACGGTAGGAAGGCAGGCCCTGGAGGGTGTCAGTGGATTCCTCACTTGCCAACTTAACTGGGGCAGGGTCCCCTCCACACTTCAGGTCCCATAAACCATGCCGGCATTGCCTTTTGTATAGTTAAATTGATGTGTATCCAGTATAATTATGCAACATTACAACTGTTTAACAAGAACTATGATTTGTAAAGACTTGAGCCATGTTGAACACGATCTGATTCAGAATAAACTTACAACATCTTGTAATGCTTCAGGACTGTTATTATAATAAATGGTATATTTGTTGAACACTGTTCTAGAGAGAAAACTATTCCAACTGGTTTAGCTTTGGGAAAATTTGGATTTGGGGTAAATAGAATGTTTAATACTTGTGAATATGTGCATTAGGAAATTGCAGTAGAGTGTTGAGTATCTTGATCTACATTGTGCTTTTTTTTCTATATACTAAGCACATTTTTTTAATAATTGGGAACATTTTGTCAGCCTCGTGTACATTTTGGTTGTGTATATTCTGTCTCCGCCAAATTCTGAAAATCTGACTCTCCCTGAGAAGCTTCCTCCTTCTAAACTTCAGAAGTCAATAATGTACAACCGATTACCTTAAATTCATCTGATCTTTTCTCTCTGGCTGCAATCTCTTTGATTTCTTAAGATACTTCCCTCTCAAAGTCTTGGCCAGTTGGTCCTCCTGTTACCTAGAACCCCCACTACTTCACTTGCTTATCTTCATATTACGAGTTTTTTCCACCTCCGATTAGTAGTCACTAAAATATGTGTTTGTCTCCGACTGTAGCCCTAGTGACCAGGCAAACCTGAAATGCCAGGAGTAGGGCCTGCAAAATCAGAGCTGGTTCTGATCTCTAGAAACTGCCTTTGTGCCATCCTGGAAACAGATTAAAGTACATGTAATAAGTCTTTATGCACCAGTCAGATTTGTTAGGGAGGGGGTCATTATTGGAAAAAAACAATCAATTGTACTTGAAATTTGAAATGTCACTGTTCCAGTAGCTTGCTGACGATCTTCTGGACGTCCTGCCATCACCTTCACTCAGTACCTTTCCTGTGAGCTCTCCTGTGTATGTGAAACATGGAGGCCCACAGAGAATTTGGTGATTAGGTAGCCGCTGATTATCTGTAGGGCTCCTGCTGGAGCTGTTCCAGGTAAGGGGAATGAAGAGCCCTTGCTAAGCCTGAGGGCCTGCGGCTCATCCTACTTTGGTGAGGTGAATGGGTCCCACATCTGTACTGCCCGTTATTTTCCTGATACCTTCTGTGCAGTGGGTACTTCCTGAGGGACATTGATGGAGGACACAAAGATCTACACACTTCGTTTCAGCGCTCATAGGTCCATCTGTAAGCTGATGTCTTCCTCAGATCTTGTCTCCAGACTTTAACCTTACTTTTTGCAGGCGCCTTGTCTAGAAAAGTTGTTTGCCTCAGCCCAGGAAGCCATGACTTTCCCTCAAGTCATTTCTCCCCCCGTACAAAGTTGGTGCCCAGACTGCCTGCAGCTCTCCCACTCACTGGATTTCTCACAGTGGACTTCAGGGCCACTCCTCAGGAAGGCCATAGTGAATCAATGTTTTTTGGGTTCACACTAACATACTGAGCTGACCCCTCTGTCAAACAGACCCAGGTGTTTCTTCCACCAAGTCAGAGAGCCTGCCATAAGTCCACAGGTATGAGCAGAGGGAGAAGCATCAGCTCAGCAACGTCAGGTGACACAGGTCTGAGTCTCCTGCTTACATCCCCTGTGACTTCCAGACCTGCTCATGCCTGATCCCAAATGTGACATTTCCTCCATATTGTGGATCGTTGCTGTGTCCACCCGCTCCAGATCGAATGACTTGTGAGTCAGAGCATCCTCAGCTGCGATTAACAGCTCCAGTTACATGGTCACTGTCCCGTGGTCAGTAGCATCCCAGGAGCTGATTTTCACACTGAACAGTTCTCTCCTGCAGAAGGTATGGCCTTGCTCTAGAATTCTATTGGTAAGCTCCACTGGGGCTTAGCAGACCTCTACACCACATTTGTACCTACCACAGGTACCTCTGACACCATCTGAATCTGCCAGGTCATATAGTACTTGGGCTATATGACTGGGCCACACTTGAAAGTATGTGTTGCCTCCAAAATCCAAGGAAGCCCACCAAACACTGCCTCTTAGTAGTGAAGGCAAGATGCAATAATTTGTCCGTTACCTTAGAATTTTCCAGTATGCCTAAGACTTTTGGACCCTTGAAAACTTCACTATATAAAAGGCCCTTGAATCTTTGTAGGATTTATCTCTCATCCTCTGGTATGCATGTGTTTTACTGAGGAATCCAAGTACACTTGCTACTTTCTCTTCACCAGGTTTGATTATTATGATGTCATTATTAGAATGATGTTCCACAGATTGTACAGAAAACCAAAGTCCCTGTGTGAAGTAGCAGGAGGGTTGACAAGACTGGGTCAAGAAATTGAGTGTGGGGGCCGGCCCAGTGGCTCGGGTGGTTGGAGCTCTGTGCTCCTAACGCCAAGGTCGCTTGTTTGATTCCCACATGGGCCAGTGAGCTGCACCCTGTACAGCTAAGACTGTGAACAACAGCTCTCCCTGGAGCTGGGCTGTCATAAGAAGCCAGAGGTCGGCATGAGCAGCCGTGGGCTGCTGTGAGCAGCCAACTGACGACTGGTGACTGGCGACTGACTGCCTTAGCTGTGGGGAACGCAAGGCTCAATACCAGCAAGGGCCAGGGAGCTGTGCCCTACACAACTAGACAGAAACAATGGCTTGAACTGGAGTGTGGGAGGGGAGGCATAAGGGTTGGTGGGGGGGAATACATAAATAAATAAATAAAATTGAACGTGTTCTGCTGTCCTTCCGGTTAATTGTGAACTGCCTTTGATCCTCTTATTGATGGAGATGGGCAGAACACATTCACCAGATTACTAGCTGGCATACCAAGAGCCAGAGGCCCTGTTGATCTGTTCCAGTAAAGATGGGGACAGCAGTTGTGATTAAGCTTATGGCAGACAACATCATCAGCCATGATTTACCAGTTTTTTACAGGAGCAATACAGAAGAATTGCATCTTAAATCCTTGAGGGTGGGAGTAATCAATTCCACACAGGATGTAGTATTCTGATTTACCATCTTAGCTAGGTAAAAGGAGGGGAATTTCATGGGTTCCATTTGGCCCTTTCTACCATAATGACTTAGGCTATAGGTTAGGGAACCAAAGTGCTAAATGTCCATCCCCCTGCTGAATATATCCATCCCAATTATCATCTCAAGAACAGAATCACAGTGTGTGTCTTCAGACCCATTGAGATGGATTTGGGTGAGGACTCCATTCATTCGCTGACCTCTATCTGAATGCCAATGATGGGAATTTTAGACCCTCTAGATCTGTGTCACCTCAGACTCTGTATCCATTAGCCTCAAAGGTCTGGACATTCCTTTTCCCTACTATACTCCACAAAACCCTTTGGGGAAACATTTATTCCATATAGTTGTGGTGGGATTGTAAGGTTCTTCCCCAAAGAAACCCAAATCCTCCCCTTCAATTGATTATTCTGGATTGGCGAACTGGCTCAGATCTGGAAAGTTGATGAAGGATTGCAATTTCCCATTGCAAAGCTGATACCAGCCTTCTCACCAGCTTGTGAATTTTTTCTGTTTGTTTATACAGTGGTACCTCGGTTTTCGAACATAATCCATTCCAGAAGACCATTCGAGTTCTGAAACGTTCAAAAACAGCCGACATCTAAACCTCAGGATCTTGCACTCAGCAGAAGCTGTGTGACATGTTCGACTTCCAAAGCGTGTTTGAAAACCGAAGCATTTACTTCCAGGTTTACGGCATTCATAAACTGAAATGTTCGTCAACGAAGACATTTGAAAACTGAGGTACTACTGTACAAGTCAAGCATTACCCTGTTGGCTTTCAGTCCTTCCTAGGAACACCAAGAGTTAGCCATCACCACAGATTCCTGTGGGTTGCCATTCCAGCCTTGTTGCTCATCGTGGTAGCTATTCTAGAAATCAGTCATCCCCTTTGACACTAAAGACTCAGTTCCATATCAGCATCTCCTATTAATTCTAGCCTACAGAGACAGCCACCACTGAGCTTCTCAGTAACACCTGGGCTCCCCTCATTCATACTCCATAGTGTCTTAGTAAATGGAGAATTCTTTGGGCCCTCTGAGTAACATAGTTGTTGGGTTCTCCAGTTTCACGTGATAAACTCACTTTTTCATGAGCCTGCTGACCCCTTTCTCAATACTCTGCTAATTAGGTCTAACATTTCTACATCATTTACTGTAGGCCATCATTCATGTCCAAGTTTTAATGAGCCATCCTAGAAGTGTATTAGGACTGTATTAATTTACTATTATTGCTGTTACAAATTGCCACAAACTTGGTGGCTTAAAACAACATACTTTTATTACCTGTAGCTTAGAGTTCCAACATGGGTCTCACTGAGCTACAACCAAGCTGGTAGGAAGGCTGTATCCCTTTGTGGAGCTCCTGGGGAGAATCTGTTTTCTTGTCTTTTCCAGCCTCTAGAGGCTGCCCGCATTCCTTGACTCATAGCCCCCCTTCCTCCATCTTCAAAGCCACCAGCATTGCATCTCTCTAACCATTCTAATAGTCACATTTCCCTCTGACTCTTCTGCCTACCTCTTATACTTCTAAGGACACTTGGGGTTACACTGGAGCCATCTGGAAATCAAAGATAATCTCTCGAGCAGTAACTAAGCCATAAAGATCTAATGCACAGATTAATGAATACAGTCACTAATGGTGTACTATAATGATGTAATGTGATAGATATTGCTTCAGCGGAACCCATATTACAATATATAAATGTATCAGCGTAACATGCTGTACACCTTAAATTTACAAATTGTTACATGCTAAATTTATCAAAAACTAGGATAATCTCCCCATTTTGAGCTCAGCTGAATAGCAGCCTTAATTCCATCCGCAACCTTAGTCACAGGTTCCAGGGCTTAGGATGTAGACTTCTTTGGGGGCCATTATTCTACCTACCACAGACTGTCCTTGGGTGTCTTTGCCAGAACATTGAAACCAGAGGTGTTTCAATGTCAATATCCACTCCCTATCCCAGCTTTATGTTCAGCGTGCCACCACTCCAAGTCAGCTCCCACATGTGCTCTCTGGTCCCTGCGAGTAATTTTATCCAGGTTCTGCAACACTCCCAGCAAGGAATTTTCTCTTGCAGCAATGACTGGTTTTCCACTTGGTTATGCAGCAGCTATTGGTCTGTAGGTATTGGGGAGGTAGGGAGAGATTTTGAGAAGCATAAGCAGCTCAAGAGGCACCTACCTGCCTCAGGTGAGATCTTTGCATGGTCTCCAAGCAAAAAGAGGCTGCTCTCCTATAGCAAGATGCTTCTTTTAGGCCAGAGAGTTCAGAAGAATTTAGGGTTTGGGGTACTCAAGCACACATACCAAGCATCTCTCATATATCAGGATCCCAGTCTTTCCCAATGAGGCCTCAGAATTTTGGCATAAATGACTTGGTGAGGCTTTGCACTTAGGGACCTTTGCGGTTCTGCCACCCTTACTTGACAATTCAGTCCCGGACCTGGTTTTCAGTCCAGTCTGCTCTCAGCACAAGATGAGGATCTTTAACTGCTGCCATGGAGGACTTCCGGCTTCCCCAACGTGTCCGGAACTGGTAGTTGGCTGGCCTGAGCCTATCATTTCGTTTCTTCAGAGCTAGAGAGAGACTGAGAGAAGCTCTGCAGTCCTTATAACTGCCGCTACCCCAACAGTGTTCAGTTACAGAACGAGTGCATAAGCTAAGGCTCCCCTTCTCCCTGTGCCTCATGTCTTGCCATAACTAGTGAGCGTCTTAGTAATTGCCGTGCTATACCATGCCAGGGGCTATCGCCACTGCACTTATTACCAGGCTCCTTTCTGACCATCTGACCAGTGAATGACCTGTTCCAGAATCCCATCCTGAGGGCTAGATTTCTACGGCCACTACCTGTACCAACTGTCATAGTTTGAATTTTCCATAACATAGAGTCTGGAACAAGGATTTGGGGGCAGATAGTTTGTTTATGGAGGTGACTCACGGATGCAGGAGTGAGGGAGCAGGGAGAGAGATGGGAGGAGGAAAAGGCAATAACGGGTGCATTGTTGAACGGGTGCTTCTTAGGCAACTACTGCTCAGTTGTGCTGAGACCTTCAGATAAATCATGTAACAAATGGGGACATTGGTATACCTGCGCCCTGCTCCAATCCTAGTGCCCACCTTCCATGGTTAGCAGGCCGGTGCCTGCTTGGCTCTGGTAGAGTGAGTGAGGACCCCTGGTAGGCTGGGAAGGACACTGTCCCTGGGGCTTTGAGGCTGGCTTGGCCTAAAGATGCTTGCGAACATCCCCCATATCACACACAGACACACGTGTTCACACACACATGTACACTAGCTAGGGTGGCCAAATTTAGCAAATAAAGGCACAAGACTTACATATGGATTCCAGATAAACAATACTTGGAACATACTTCTTATACGAAAAAATTATTCAGTGTTTTATCTGAAATTCAAATTTAACTGGGCATCCTGTATCTTATCTGGCAATCCTACCCACAGCATGAGCAGGTGGCAATGCCTCCACCCCTTTGTCTACCCACACGTCGTAATCTAATGAATTGAGGAAACTCAGTTACACCAGTAAAATGTATATTTGTTGATGAGGTGGCAGCTTTGTGCATCCCAGGAAATATATTGTGACTTTATAAGTTCTTCTAGAATAACCTCAAAGTGCTAGCCTGGAAATATGAGGAGTAAAGAAGGCAGCAGCTCTTTCCTTGTAGCCCACGTCCAGAATTCTCTTTGGTGGGATTGTCAGCTACTAGGAGGCATAAGAGTGGGATCTATCTTGAGATGATAGAAAAGAATGCAAGCAGCTGTCTCCACAATTCTGTATAATGGCGTAATTTCACCCCATCTCGTCTGTGCACAATGACTTAACAGATAGTTCACATATACGATTCATAAACATGATTCCAGATGAATAAACCAATTTTGGCTCTTAGTGTTACATTTCTAGTGATAGCAGAACAAATATATTTTACATTTTAATTATTTTTTCCATTTTTAAACTGTAAAATACACATAACGTAAAATTTACCATATCCCTATTTTTTTATATCCCTATTTTACACATGCAGAAACAGACTTAGGGCGTCCAAGCAATTAAGTTGGTGGAACTAGAATTCTCACTAAAGCTCTGTCTGCCTTCAGTGCCCAGGCTGCCTTCCCATTTACTTAGGAGTCATGTAGATCATTCTAGACACTTTGCAGAATGTTTCTTTTCCTGACCGCAGAGATTAATGACATTTGCCTTTTCTATTTATTGTCTTAGACTAAAAGTAGACAACCAAGAGTGAGCTGAGTATTCCACAATAGGGTGATGGTGAAGCAGTGGATATGAACAGAAGATCTGATGAGTCTTATAAATCTATGAGCTCTTTAGAAATAGAGAAGCAAAATTCCACAAGAGAGAGAGGAAAAGTACTCCTTCCTGCAGGTTATGTTCTTGCAGAGCAACAGTCATCCCCAGAAACCCCCCCTTAGAGAAAAAGCCTATAACCATAAGAAAGTTGACAGAAATGTCAACATCCCACAAGAAGAAAGGTCTTGTAAGAAATGTAATTTGGATTACTCAGCCACGGGGAATCACCAGAAAATCCCCGGAGCAAAGAAATCCTGTGTGTCTGTGGGAAAACCTGCCATCAGAAATTCCACCTTGTAATGCATGTGATGAAAACATACTGGAGAGAAGCCCTGTGTGTGTTAACGAATGTGGGAAAGCTTCACTGGGAACTCTACCCTTACTCAGCTTTGGAGAAGCCATTTAAGTGCAGTGACTGTGGAAAACCCTTCAAGCAGAACTCTCACCTCATAATACATCAGAGAATTCATTCTAGAGAGAAAACATAAATGTTCTGAGTGTGGAAACGCCTTCAGGAATTGCTCATAGCTTTCTTTCTTTTTTCTTTTTAAGGAGGGTGCAGCTCACAGTGGCCCATGCGGGGATCAAACACGGCAACCTTGGTGCTACAAGCACCGCACTCTGACCAACTGAGCTAACCGGCCACCGCAACTCACAGCTTTCTTGACAAAGAGGAAACACAATGGAGAGAAATCTTGCTCCAGTCATCAGTGGGAGAAAACCTTTCGTCTTAGCACAGAAGTCACCAAACATCAGAGGTTCCACACTGGCGAGAAACCTTATCAATACAACAACTGAGGGAAAACCTTCTATCAGAAATCAAGTGTGATCACACACCAGAGGATGCACAGAGGGGAGAAACTTCATACATACATTAATTGTGGGAAAACTTTCTGTCAGCGATCAAGCCTTATACATCAGAGAATCCACACTGGAGAGAAACTTTGTAAATGCAATGATTGTGGGAAAGCTTTCTCAAACCTTGAGAGAGCCTTCAAACACAGTTAGGATTTTATCTCATACATAGTATATATGTTATATTAGGCTATTATAATTTAGGATCTCCACACTAGAGAGGGGACCTATAATCATTATAAAATGGGAAGCATCTTACATCAGGCATATACAGTCACCCATTCATATTTCAGGAAAACCTTGTGAGTTTGATGTAGCAAAAGGACTCCGGCATTGTGAATGTACTTAATGCCTCTGAATTATATACTTACCATGGTCAAAAATGGTAAAATTTATGCATATTTTACCACAATTTTAAAAATAAAAAGTATGTTATACTAGATGTATGCAATAAATCCCATTTTTTATCAGAAAAAGAGGCTTAAACAGATGTTTGAATCATATTCTGTAACTGTGGAGTCCATTTTTTGAGGAAATTTAGAGTATGTTAAAAACAAAAGATGCTTTATGTTAGTTCAAAAGAATAGCTAACTCGAAATTACCCTTATAACAAACATGAGATTAGTCTGAAAGAGTTTGTAAATGCTCTTTAAAATTATTTGAGGGTTGTCAATTCTGTCTAGAAAGACTCCACGGGACGTGTCTGGCATCTCCCTGAACCATTGAATTTCTCCTGGTAGGTCCTCCTATAAATAATTAGTAATGTTTCCTGAGCACATACTATGTGCAGCCTCTATGTACTTTCTGGCATGCTCTCATTTAAGCCTCATAAAACTCTATGAAGTAAATACCGTTTATAGAAATAAAAACTGAGGCTCAGAGAGGGTGAATCTTTTGCCAAAGGATCACTCACAGCAAGTCAAGGGGCAAAGCTAAGAACATCTGACTCCAGATCCCACCATGTTGGTTCCATACAGATATGGACCATCTCTTAAAAACACAAGCCATCTTGCAAGTGGTATATCCTGGCATAGCTCAACCTCCAACATCGCATGAGCCAATTCCCATAATAAGTCTCCTTTTATATATCTACAGATATCCTATTGTTTCTGTTTCTCTTAGATAATACAGACACCAAAAGCACATGGAATCAAAGGAAAAAACGATAAATTGGATATCATCAAAATTAAAAATTTTGAAAAAATAAAATATTAAAAATTTGGGGCTTCAAAGGACACCATCAAGAAAGTGAAAGGACAACCAATAGAATGTCAAAAAAAAATTACAAATTATCTATATATGATAAGGCACTTATATCTAGGGTATATCTTATAACTAATGCAATAATAAAAAAACAAATAACCGATTAAAAGATGGACAAAAGATCTGAATAGACATTTCTCCAAAAAAGATAAGCAACTGGACAATAAGAACATGGAAAGATACTCAACATAATTAGCCATCAGGGAAATGCACATCAAAACTACAATGAAACCACTTCAAACCCACTAGATGGTTACAATAACAAGTGATGTTGAGGATGTAGGAAAATCAGAAGCCTATACACTGCTGATGAGAGTATAAAACAGGACAACCACTTTGGGTGACAGTCTAGCATTTCATTCAAAGGTCAAAGCATTTGACCCAGAAATTTCTAGTCTAGGTATACACCCAAGAGAAATGAAAACATATCCACACAAAAACTTGTACACAAATATTCATTGCAATGCATTATTCAGAATAGCCAAAAAATGGAAACAAACCAAATGTCCATCAGTGGACGAAAGAATAAACAAAATGTGGTATGTGCATAGAATGGAATGTTATTCAGCCACAAAGAAGGATGAAGTACAGATTCATACTCCAACATACACAGATGAACCCGGACTTCATTATGCTAAGTGAAAGAAGCCAGACACAAAGACCACATAGTGCATGATTACGATTCCATTTATGTGAAGTGTTCAGAACAGGCACATCCATAGACAGAAACTAGACTGGTAGCTGCCTAGTGCAGTTGGGAGAAAATAGTGTGTGACTGCTAAAGGGTGCGGGTTTCTTTTTAGGGTGGTGAAAATGTTCTAAAATTGTGGTGGTGATTGCACAACTGGACAATAAACACGGAAAAATGCTCAACATAATTAGCTGTCAGGGAAATGCATATCAAAACTACAATGAAACCACTGAATTGTACACTTTAAATGGGTGTGAATTATATCTCAATTAAGTTATTTAAAAAAACACAAAGAGGGGCAGCCGGTTGGCTCAGTTGGTTAGAGCACAGTGCTCATAACATCGCCGGTTCGATTCCCACATGGGCCAGTCAGCTACGCCTTCCACAACTAGATTGAAAAAAAAATGACTTGATTTGGAACTGATGGTCCTGGAAAAACACATTGTTCCCCAATATTCCCAATAAAAATGAACAATAAAAAATAACAAAGAAACTCAATCAAACAAATACCTTGGGAGCATAAGGCACACACCGCACAGCTTCTGCTGAGAAGCCAGCCTTGGTGGAGCAGGGGAGGATTCATGCTGAGGAGAACCCTGGATGTCCACACATGCTGCTTCCTTCTTTCTTTCTTTCTTTCTTTCTTTCTTTCTTTCTTTCTTTCTTTCTTTCTTTCTTTCTTTCTTTCTTTCCTTCTTTCCTTCCTTCCTTCCTTCCTTCCTTCCTTCCTTCCTTCCTTTCTTTCTTTCTTTTTTTTTTTTTTTTTTTTTAAGATTTTTATTGGGGAAGGGGACAGGACTTTATTGGGGAACAGCGTGTACTTCCAGGACTTTTTCCAAGTCAAGTTGTTGTCCTTTCAATCTTAGTTGTGGAGGGCGCCATTCAGCTTCAAGTTGTTGTCCTTTCAGTCTTAGTTGTGGAGGGCACAGCTCAGCTCCAGGTCCAGTTGCCGTTGCTAGTTGCAAGGGGCACAGCGCACCATCCCTTGCTGGAGTCGAACCAGCAACTTTGTGGTTGAGAGCCCACTGGCCCATGTGGGAATTGAACCAGCAGCCTTTGGAGTTAGGAGCATGGAGCTCCAACCGCCTGAGCCACTGGGCGGGCCCCACATCCTGCTTCTTAGCAGGAGAAACTGCATCCGGGGGTCAGACATGGCTTGACATGAGAAAATTCATACTAGCAGTTACTACCCTTGCATGTACTAAGTGTAGGGGATTTTTCTATCAGAATTTCAACTAAATTAAGAATCACAGATTCTGTATGAGAAAACCCCTTCACATCTGACGATCTGAGTTTGAGAATGCAACCATTCCTAGATTGCAATGCCCCTCACTGTTCCTAGAATGTGGCAAGGACATTTCTTTTCAAGGGCCCTTTGCAGCTGCTGTTCCTTCTACTTGGCATGCTCCCCACTCCCAATATTAACATACTAGGGTTTTAGTAATCAGGGAAAGGTGGAAGGACATTGCGAATAGAGGGAACAGTACCAGCAAAGGCAGGGTGTTGGAGAGTAAATGACAAGCTCATGAGAGAAGATGCTGGGTGGGTCCTGGGGAGGCTGGTGGGTTGATGGGCCTTTAACGGTAGGTTGTGGAGTAGCTGATGGAAATCCCTGACAGGGCACCATGACAGTTCCTGAACAGGTGTGACATGAAGAAAATGGGGCAATAGGCTACCCCAGGCAATCATGTGCATCTGCTGTGGGAAGGTGTTTTTTTCATGTTTTACCCCCTTTCTTTCGCCTCCCGCCCCCCTCCTCCAGTTCAAGCCATTGTTTCTCAGTCTAGTTGTATAGGACACAGCTCCCTGGCCCTTGCTGGTATTATGAGCCTTGCGCTTCCCCCCGCACCACCCCCACCCCCTGCCCCGCTGAGGCAGTCAGGTCATCAGTCGTCGGTCAGCCGCTCAGGGCAGCTCACGCCAACCTCCAGAGAGAGCAGTTGTTCACAATCTTAGCTGTAGAGGGCGCAGCTCACTGGCCCATGTGGGAATCGAACCGACAACCTCGGTGTTAGGAGCGTGGCGTTCCAACCACCTGAGCCACTGGACCGGCCGGTAAGGTTTTTTATAGTGTAATCAGAGTAGGTAAGTATTACTGAGAAATTACATGTTCAAATCAGGGTATAAGACAGATGATATAAGTAGCTTTAAAAGCAATTTTGGGGGGTCATTTGTTACTCTTTATGATTCTGATGGTGCATCAGCTTCTTCCTACAGAAGAGATGATCTAAACTTTCTTTTCACTGGAACTTTTCATCTCGGTGGCCACACTATGATGAAGCAGACAGAAACGGGACAGAGGAGTGGCAATTGTACTTCATTCCTGGCAAGTTTTGTCTTAATGATTCCTGCCTGCCCATGGTCTTAAGTATCACCCACACCGAATGATACGCACAGGAATTCCTATATGTGGGTGTGAAAGTGGCAGTGACTGTGTAATGCCTGAGACCGTCTACGGCAGTATCTAGAGGGATATGATGAAGTCTTGAGGGAAAGAGAAGTCCCATGTTTGTGACTATAAGAGGTTGTCTATATTCTACCTATCCATGTTCTCAATTTAGCTTGAATGCTATTTCCTCAACGAAGCCTTTTGTGACCACCATGTGACCCACCCCTTCCCAAGCAGAACACACGCAAGCTTTTTTTGAATTCTCCCGTTTCATTCATAGAGATAGTACAGTGGTGTAATTAAGAGCCCAAGCTCTGGAGCCAGACTGCCTGGGTTTGAATCACTGCTCCACTTACTAGCAGTGTAACGTTGGGCAAGTTACTTAACCACTCTGTGTCGCAGTTTTGTCGTCTGTGAAATAGAGACATTAGTAGGACTAAGAGTCCATATGGTTGTTGTGAAGACAGTAAAGTTGAGCTTCATTATGATTACGGTTCGTTTCCTGGCATCTCATTCTGTCCTGCATTATCAATACAGGCTTCACCACTCCCATTAGACTGGAGCCCCCTACAGGGCAAGAACCATGGTTCACTTGTCTTTGTAACACCTACAGTACTTACTGACCTGCTGTTGAAGAGCTTCAAGGATCAGTGACAAGGCAGGGGTGTCGGAGGAGGGGTTGGGACCCCTCTGGTGGTCTGGGGAGGGTGTGATAAGGTAGATTAAGCCGGGCTTTGAGCTCCAAATGCCTTTGAATCTCACTGCACCATTTACTGTGCTCCTGGTGGACTCCCCTCCCTCCTTTCCTTCCTTCCTTCCTTCCTGAAGGGAATAGAAATGGGAGCAATAATAGACCACACCTCAGAATTGTTAAGAGGATTAAATGAGTTAATATATAAAGTGCTTACAACAATGCCTGACACATAGTAAGTGCTCGATGAATGTTCCTTATTACTTTTTTCTTAATTTTTTTCTGATTATGAAAGCAATATTTACTTGTAGTATTAAAGTGTGAAAATGTAGGCAAACCCACACCATAGTGAGGAAATGAGATGTATGAACAAATAAGTAACAGATGGGGGGACAAGCGCAATGAAAGTACACACCAGAGGCAGAGGCAGCTTGGAGGAAATGACCTCCGTGGGGTGGAAGGTGGCATGCACAATGCCCTGAAAAGGCTCCACACGAAAGGTGAAGCTCACGGTGATGTTTTCAAAGATGAATAGGAGTTTGTTAGGTGGACGAAGGGAGGGCATTCAGGAAGAACGAACAGCATGTGTAAAGGCACAGAGGTATTAAACACCATCTGTGCCCCTGTAATTGTAGTTCTGCATCGCTCTGGTGTGAAGTCGGGGTGGGGGGGGAGCTAGGAGGTAGGATGAGGAAGTAGGCAGGACTAGGAGATCAAAAGCCCTGCATCATGAAAAAGAATTTGGACTTTGACTAGGGGGATGAGAAGGGGCCACTGAAAGTTTCTGAGGCGGTGTCATCAATTAGCATTTAGAGAGAGAACTCATGCATAGGTATGAGCAAGGATTGGAGAAGACTTTGGAAACAAAAAGACCTGTAAGACTGGTCCCAAGTCCCAGACGAGTTAAGGACGGTCTAGGCCCATGCAGGAGTCACAGGAATGGGCAAGACAGGATGGGCTAGGATACTGATGGACAAGCTGTATGGGTGAGGAGATGGAGAGAAACAATGCAGCCAGAAAAGTTCCCAGGTTTCTGGCTTGGCTGACTGGGAAGTTGATATCAGTAACCAAAGAAGGGAATATACAAGGAAAAATACGCTTGTGGAGGCAGATAAGAATTGTCGTTCCGGGCGAAACCACTCTGGTGACCATATTTATCTTTGTATGCAGAAAATAGTCCATGTAATTTTTGCTTCATTTTAAAATCTTCAGTTCATTACTGACATATTTAAAATAATACACCTGACTAGTCTTTATTTTCTTGAAGTAGAAAAAAATTAAACTCTATAAGCAATTTATAAAAAAAATTGTCTTTGGGCTTTCAAAAATAATCTTTTAATTAAAAATTGTTAATGTTAAGATATTCTCCATCATCACGCCATGGTTTACACTCATCAGCTGATACATTTAGGTAAAACCAGGCTTTTTCCTTACTTGGAAACTTACTACATATCTTTTCCTAGAAGTATTTGTGTTGGATCTCAAAACACAGGCCTGACATGGGATGCATGGTGGGAAGGGAGCATCAGGAATGAAATGGCTTTTGCTGTGACTGACAACATCCTTGAAAACCTTATCTTGCCCATCCCTCTCATTTTGCAGATGCCAAGGCAAAGCCAGAAGCTAACAGAAGGCAGAAGCTCACAGGCAGGCAGAACTCAGCTCAACTTAATTCCCAGCGATCACAAGGCTCCTCCGTGGAATTGCTTGCTTTTGCCCAGTGCAATTAGCCTCTCATCCCTGAAGATAACTACAATAAAGTCAATCATCAGGGGTACCATTGAACGTTTCTGCGCTGAATGGGAGGTTGAAGATGGTTCAGGCCTTCCTGGACTCTGATTTTTATTGATTGGCTGTGAGGAGCTGGAGTAGGACATGGGAACATTATGGGTGAACAAACTCATAGGCATGAATGTATGGGGTGTGTGGGGGGCCTTGTTATCTTCTTGCTATTTGATGTGACAAAGATTCTTTGCTTGGCCAAACCTTACTCAGCCTCCTGAACCTTCTCCTAGGCCCATCTGTGCACTTCCTTTTGAAATCTAATTTTAGCAAGAACTCCCCTAAGTCAGTGCTTTAGCAAGAGTCCCCATCCTCCATATCTGAACCCCCTCATCCTCCGCCTGATCACCCTGACCTGTCTTCAGCAAGAACCTTGTTGGGTCCGTTTAGCCAAAACTCCTCTTACCCGATTTCCCCTTAGAAATTTTCCATCCACTGACCCCCAGCCTGTAAATTCCTTGGCTGTAAATTCCCACTGAATCATACTGTATTGAGAATTGAGCCCAATTCTATACTGAGGTCTCTTTTCCCCCCAATTACCAATAGTTCTGAATAAAATCAGTTTTTACCGCTCTGACTACTGTCCAGCTCTGGTTTTTGGGTTTTTTTTTTTTGTTTGTTTTAAGATTTTATTGGGGAAGGGGAACAGGACTTTATTGGGGAACAGTGTTTATTTCCAGGACTTTTTTTCCAAGTCAAGTTGTTGTCCTTTCAGTCTTAGTTGTGGAGGGCGCAGCTCAGCTCCAGGTCCAGTTGCCGTTACTAGTTGCAGGGGGCGCAGCCCACCACCCCTTGCGGGAGTCGAACCGGCAACCTTGTGGTTGAGAGGACATGCTCCAACCAACTGAGCCATCTGGGAGCTCAGCGGCAGCTCAGCACAAGGTGCCGTGTTCGATCTTAGTTGCAGGGGGCGCTGCCCACCATCCCTTGCAGGACTCGAGGAATCGAACTGGCAACCTTGTGGTTGAGAGCTCACTGGCCCATGTGAGAATCGAACCGGCAGTGCTCGGAGTTTGGAGCATGGAGCTCCAACCGCCTGAGCCACCGGGCCGGCCCTAGCTCTGGTTTTTCACACATCTGGTTTTCCGATGTGTGAAGAGGAGAGGTAAAGATTAAGGCCATGCAGATACGTAGAGACCAGCTCAAGGAAAACCTCGTACTACACAGCCAAGGAGTTTGAATTTATTCTGTAAGAAGGGAGAAGCCACTGAAACTTTTTGATAAAGAAGTGACACGATGGGTATAGTGCTTTGGGGAGATTAACTTGAGAGAAAATAAAGACAATAATCCATTAGGAGACTTTATATAGTCCAGGGGAGAATAAGGACTGGAAAGAATTCTAGGGTTAGCAGCAAAGGAAATGAAGAGGAGCTAGAACTATGAAGGGGATTATAGACTCATAATTAACAAGACAATCGCCTGAAATTCACTCTTCACACATGCCACCCCATCTCACATCCAAGCCACCTATGGGATGTGGTCCAGCCTCCCACTAAGTAGAGCAAGCCAGGGGGTCTTCTATTCTCTGATCTCATTGTCTTATCTCAGTGGGCAGTTCAACTGGAGTCCTTCATCTGTAATATGGAGTTATACCAACACCTGCCTCACACACAGACGGTTGTGAGGATTAAATGATTTAACGTATGAAAACCACTTGGAAAAGGGCCCGGCAGAGTATATGCCATGTGTGATCTGCTAGTACCATCACTTGGAAATCCCACCTTCTCCATCACCTCAACGCTGAAATCTTCCTGACAATATCTATTTTTCCACTCCATGCTAACCAAAACTGCCCAGGTCTTGACACTAGTTAGATGCAGAATGAGAACAATCCAAGAAAACCCTGAAGTTGTGATCCTGAGAGATTTGCAGAAATTATGAGGGGGCAGATTATCGGAAAAATGTATCTGGTTTGAAACACACCACTTGAAACTTTTAGAGGTCCAAGCGTAAATGCCCTGTAGTCTGCTGGAGACCGACGCCTGGAGCTTGGGAGAGATCAGTGCCACACTTGCAGACTGAAACTTATTTGCAGAGGTAACAGTTGAGGCCATGCAAGTAAATGCGTTCCAAGGATAATAGCACCAACTGATACCATGACTGGACATTAAGGATGCTGTTAGAGACTGATGGGAATAGGAATTATCAGAAGTTAGGTGAATAGAATGTTATGGAAGTACTTTCAAAGATGTGAAAAACAAATGGCCCCATCAGTCTCAGGTCCCACTGAGCTCTGAAGGAGTGAGTCACGAAGGGCGGTTCAGCATCTGGGGTGCAGTGCAGACTCTGGGCAGAGAAGGGGCTCGTCCTTCACGTGTAATGACTGTTCATCATGTAGTATTTTCCCTGTTCAGGGGACTCTCCCAGAGTTCACAGAAGTGCCATGCTCAAGGCCTACCCCTAACTGTCCTGCCTTGAACCTCCCCCCATTTACTACGTATTATCTGGCTTATAAGACCTAGCTCCAGTTTATCTCCTCCTGGAAATTTCCCCTAACTCTTCCATTACTATTTCTTTCTTCTCAAATTTTCAGGCTCTATCCTCAGAAATTCTTTTGTAAGTCTGACTTGGGGCTCAGAAACCTGCATTACTAACAAGCAGCCTAGTGATTCTAATACGAATAATTCATGGTCTACCCTTTGAAAAACAGTCCATTTGCAAGTATGCAGTGAACGTCAAAGATTCAAAATGTTTCGTTATAGCTTCAAAAAATTAAAAATGTATTAGGTGGTCAATGACAATGTCATCCAAAAATTTTCAGAGGCCAGAATTCCAGACATTTCGTCTTCTCCACTAGACTTTCATCTCAGCCTTCTCCCCGACTATAACATCCTCGCACCAATAGCCAAACTAGGAAATCTAAATATGCCCATGGCTACTCAATATCCAAGTACGCTCTTGTTGGCGACCCCATGCCCAGAAACACCTTTCTAGTTGTGGTTGCTGGTTGTAAGTACCATACTACACAGAATGACTACACATACTACACAGCACATAAAATCCTACGTGTGGGGCCGGCCCGGTGGCTCACGCGGTTAGAGCTCTGTGCTCCTAACTCTGAAGGCTGCCGGTTCAATTCCCACATGGGCCAGTGGGCTCTCAACCACAAGGTTGCCGGTTCAACTCCCACAAGGGATGATGGGCTGTGCCCCCTGCAACTAGCAATGGCAACTAGACCTGGAGCTGAGCTGCGCCCTCCACAACTAAGACTGAAAGGACAACAACTTGACTTGGAAAAAAGTCCTGGAAGTACACACTGTTCTCCAATAAAGTCTTGTTTCCCTTCCCCAATAAAAATCTTAAAAAAAAAAAAAAAAAAAAAATTAAAAAAAAATCCTACGTGTGGATATAAAGGTGGGAGCAACTGTGTAAATGACTGAATAGTTTATGGCAGCATCTAGAGGAATACGATGGAGTCTTGAGGGAAACAGGTCACGTTTGTGGCCTAAAGAGAAATTGTAAAAAAAAATTTTAAGATTATTAAAGATTGCATTTAATCAGTTTCATGTTGAAACTAAATTTGGCCCCCGCGCAAAAACACACTCGATCTCTCCTTCTGAAAAACTATTCTGTTTAATAGTGCATTTCATTTATGCTACAGGATGAGCAGGATTGGGAAAACATAATGAAAGGTTATCCCTTCAGCTGGGAAAACTCAGGGGCTCTAGCCTAACCCAGCCGTCAGGCTCAGGCCAGAGCCTTCCTTCTCTGGGCTTTGTTTTGTTTGAATTCATACTTTGTTGTTGGTTATAGAGGTGGAGTTAGGAGCAGTCTGGCTGCTGGGGCCAGAGGTCACAGGTCGTGTGACAGAGGGCAGGGCAAGCTGGCTGAGTTCCTTAAAAGCATCCTTAGTAACTAAGGGTTTAGATTAAATCCCTTTCCATCACAGGAGTGGTGAGAGGAATTGGGAGAGACGAGGAAACAGAGTCCAATGCTAAATGCTTTTGATCCACTCCCTCATGTTAGACTCACTGATTAGACAGATTTCCCCATTAGTCCTAGCACAACAGGGAATGATGAGGGGTTCTCAGACGAAATTGCCAGAATGTTTTTGGAAACTTGGTCTTGCTTCTCCAAGAGCCCTAAAGAACAGTCACCACAGAAATCCCCTCTTGCCCTCCTCAATAAAGTAACAAATCCCTCAGCACTGAATTTCCACAATTAGTGAACTCGTTCAAGAAAACAGCACATTCCTTATCAAAACTTAAAGCTGGATTAGGAACAGTGGCTTTCAAATACAGCCTCTGCCCCTTCTTAGCAAGTAACGACTCAGAACATTCTTTCCACTGCCTTCTGCACTGACTATACTGACTCCAACTCTTAGAGGAATCCTTAGTTTTGTTCCTACTGTGCTTCCATCTACACCTTGGAAAGAAAGGCCCTCTTGGTGTGAGAAAAATGGTCTAGTGCAAACTCCCTTCCAAAGCGGAAGGTAATTGGTCCCAGAGCTTCCCTCTAACCACAGCACTTTAAATTGCTGCTTGCCTCGTAATTTTTCAAGTCTGGTATCATTCCTGGGGAAACTGCCTAGGTTGCTAATCACAGTGCCAGGATGATTTGCCCAATTTGCCCCATTCTCTAAAGTGAAAGGTTTGTGCCAGAAGGGACACATCCTAAGTTGTTCGTACTTTTATAGTAAGGCAGGAGCTCTTTAGGTTCAGAGGAACTGAGAAAAACAGGTGTGGCGTGTGGCTCTTTCATGTCGACTCCCTGATATTTAATTCAGCAGTAACTCTGAGAGAACTTTTGCTCATTCCCATTACGTTCAAAGGCTTCTCTCCAGTGTGAATTCTCTGATGGCGAACAAGAGCTGAGCTATACCTAAAGGCTTTCCCACACTCACTACATTCATAGGGATTTTCCCCTGTGTGGATTCTTTGATGCTGAATAAGGCCTGAACTATAGGTAAACTTCCCTCCACATTCCATACATTCATAGGGCTTCTCTCCAGTGTGGATTCTCTGGTGCTGATAGAGGTGTGAACTCTGGCTGAAGGCCTTCCCACACTCATTACATTCATAGGGCTTCTCTCCAGTGTGGATTCTCTGGTGATGAATAAGGGTGGAGCTCCTACTGAAGGCCTTCCCACATTCATTACAAGCATATGGTTTCTCTCCAGTGTGGATTCTCTGGTGGTGAGTAAGGGTGGAGCTCCAGCTAAAGGTTTTCCCACACTCGGTACATTCATAAGGTTTCTCCCCAGTGTGGATTCTTCGATGTAGAATGAGAGCAGAGCTACAGCTGAAGGTCTTCCCGCAATCATTACATTCATAAGGTTTCTCTCCAGTGTGGATCCTCTGATGCTGAATCAGATGTGAGCTCTGGCTGAAGGCCTTCCCACATTCACTACATTCATAGGGTTTTTCCCCAGTGTGGATTCTCTGATGTTGAATAAGGTCTGAAGTTCGATTAAAGCTCTTGCTACATTCATCACACTTATGGGGTCTGTCTCCCACAGGAAGTCTCTGATGTGAAATAAGACTGGAACTTACAGTAAAGCTGTTCCCAAAATCATTACATTTCTCACTTCTCTCTCTCGTGGGGGTTAGCTTTTCCTCAACTGTCACTTGATGAAAATCTTGTATCTTCCTATTCAGTCTTTCTCCAGAGGAAGTTCCCAACTGCCTCTTTAGACTGACTTCTTGTTCATAGGCTTCTTCAAACTTAAGACCCTGAGAAATATCCTTTTGGAATCGTCCCAATAGCACCCCGTGTGATCCTGTTTCTTCAGAAATTTCTTGATCATGCTCAGTTCTGCTCTCACCATCTGGCACAATACAAAATACAAACGTCATTTGTTCCTTATGAAAGAATCAAAAACCAAAGAACAGGAAAATCACATGTATGCCTCTCTATCTGCCCAGGCGGTGTATAGCTTTGGCAGAATCAAAGAAATGGGTAGAGGAAACAGGGAAGGAGAAAGGCAGGAAGCAAAATTGAGACAATAGCTGGAGGTATAGAGAAGTTGGGTATGTAAGTTGGGTATGCATCGGGCAACAGCAGGGAACCAAAAATAAAAGAGAAAGGACATGTTATTTAATGAAGTGACAAAGTCCTCAGAGAAGTTAGAGACTATAGATTAGGGAGTGATGACTACCAGAAGTTTTAAAAAAGGGGGTGGGGGCGTGGCCCAATAGCTCAGTTGGTTGGAGCGCAAGCTCTGAATAGGATTGCCAGTTCGATTCCTACATGGGCCAGTGAGCTGCGCCCTCCACAACTAGATTGAAGGACAACGACTTGGAGCTGATGGGCCCTGGAGAAACACACCGTTCCCCAATAAAATAAAATAAATTTTTTAAAAGTGGGGACAGTGATGAGAAACAGTAGCAGAGCAGGAAGGAGAAACAAGGGTGAGGCCACTAGTGACCCCCACAGCCCTAGGTGAAAAGAACACTCATGTCTGTAGTTCCACATATGCCAAATCCATGGCAACAGGCAAAAGACAGAGTTAATTCATCTCTGGGCCCTGGGCCTAGAAGGCTGTGCTGATGTGAGACTATGTAAACAATTTCCATTTTGACTTCTCTATTTTCACTGCCTTAGGGTTTCTAAAGGGAACTTGAGGCACAGAGGATAAGTATAAAGGGTCTAGATGTTAGCATTTTTAGTTTGTCAGTATTTTCAAAAGTAAACACTGGGCAATGAGTGTCAGGGATAGGAATAGCTGTTTCTCCCTCACCCAAACAGGTCCTCTCAGGACCTCTCTGTTCTCATTTCCCTGCAAACCCAGGACCATCGGCCCTTCCTCTTATTCCAGCCCAGAGATGATGTCGAAACTCAGAAATGGGAATCCTTCTCATGGGGAAAGACCTGGGACAAGGCTTATTCTGCTCATACGGAGCAGTCCCAGAGCTCAATCCCAGACCCAGGATCTGTAGAGGACAAAAGGAAATGTCAGGAAGGTCTCAAATGGGATTTAGGAGGACCCCGTGGCATTGCTCAGGAAAATGTTCTCACTGAAAGTGGGTGACGGACAAGGAAGTAACAGCCCATAGACTATAAGAAGCGAATTGCTCCCTCTAACAAGCTGAAATTTCTACAAGAGCAGCAGTTACACTAGGTTCTGAACAAAGCAACAAGTCCCTAGGAGAAGTTCAACAGAGAAAGGGAGGAGACAGACAGAGTTCCAGAATGTTCACTTGGGCACAGAGCAGTACCTCGCATGTTCAGGGATCCCAATATGCTAATCTTTTGGAAAAGTCTCTGGATTCTCTGTTAAATACTAAGAATAACGTGGAAAAAAGTACCATATTTGGACTTATAAGACCAGGGGTTTGAGTTCTTATACTCACCAGCTATAGGACTGTATGTAAAGCATTTAATACCTCTGATCTCTTTCCTCACCTATAAAATGAGGATAATTCTAGCTACCCGGATTGCTTTGTTTCTGTGAGGATTAAATGAGAGAGTACATATAAAAGCTCTTTATAAACTGCAAATTACTGTACAAATAGGAGTTACTACTATTATCATTGTTAGAATTTTCTGAGACTAAGTCAATCCTTCATGAATTATTTGCAGTGACTCAACTGTTACCAGCAAAAGAGAAGCACAGAAATGCCAAGAGAGTTTTATTAAGAAAGCGTAACTCCTTACCCAGCAAGAACACATTCCTGTAGTTCTCCAGCATCACATCTCTGTAGAGATCCCTCTGGGCGGGTTCCAAACGCTTCCACTCCTTCCGGATGAAGTACACAGCTACGTCTTCAAACGTCACCAATTCCTGAAACAACATGGACATGCATGCGACTTCACGGTGAGGGGGGGACTAGCGACACCAAATAAACAATCCGGGACAGGGTGGAATGATGCATATTTGGGAAACGGGGGAAAGGAGATCAGGGCGGAGAGAGCCAAGAGTCCAAGAAAGAAAGACCCGCTATACAGCAGGAAAGGGCGACGGTCCGGATGGAGGGAATCGTGGTTAGGGCCCAGAATGGGATGGTGCTGCACCAAAAGGTTCCACGAAATGGGACAGAAAAGACAGGTAAGGGGAGCCACAGCTTACCTGGGACTTGGCCTTTAGGAGTGCGGCTGCCAACATCTCATCCCCCAGACTGTCCTTGTTGGAAAATGCAGCCACTTTTGAGGAAGGAAGAGCTGAGGACAATGAAAAAGGGTCCATGAGAGAGTCTATCTGCTCTCGGGCCTCCCGACCTACAGAAACCTCATAGGGCCTCTGGGACAACCTCGGCCTCCTGCCCTCTGACATTTCGAAGTTCAGGTACTCTGCAGCCACTAAAGGTGCTCGCCACAGGTACATTCAGTGTGGGCCCACCACGAGATGTCCAAAGCCCTGCTGATTCCTGCTCTCCGATCTGCACTCGGTCCCCTCCTTTCTCTCCAGTCACTCTGCTGTCAATGAAACTTGCCTCATCCTACTGTTAGAGTGTGTTCTTGACCATCCTCCCACACTTGGCCAGAAACATAGGCTGTCAGCTCATGTCCCTTCCACCATTCACCACATCTCTGAACTCAAACTCTTGCATGAAGTTCTCTTGGACCAGAGGAAAACTAAGATCCGATTTTAGGTTCACCCCAACTCTGACTGAAGACAGAACACTCAGAGCTCTTCTCCACTCCCACAACAAATCTACAAATCTCAAAACAATACAAATGTTTCCTGTTTCTGTGCTTGGTCACCTATCTTTTTCTGTAATTCTTAGGTTAATATTTTTCTCAGAGACTCTAAATCCCTAGATACTAGATTCTGCAGAATCATCCAGACAAAAAGGTCCTTAAATGCTTCCCTGATAAGCACGGGAATAATACCCATTAGGACTGAAGCTGGCTCCAACTCCCAAAGTCATGAAAGCAGTCTATGAAAGCAAAATACAAATACTTTTGTGGTTTTCTATCCATTTTTTCCTTTTGCCTGTGACCTACAAAACAATTCCCAAGAGCCTCCTCTAAGCAAATGGTGCTAAAGAGCACAAATCAGGACTATGAAGTTGGCTATTACAAAGGGCCTGAAAGATAGAATTCGGTGACTGTCAGTTTTCTTAATCCCGCACAATGAACCCACAGTCCTTAAAAATGCCTCAGCTATAGGGCGGCCTGTTAGCTCAGTTGGTTAGAGTGCGGTGCTCTTAACAAGGTTGCTGGTTCGATCCCCACATGGGCCACTGTGAGCTGCGCCTTCCACAACTAGATTGAAACAACTACTTGACTTGGAGCTGCTAATGGGTCCTGGAAAAAACACGCTTAAAATAAATAAAGTTAAAAAAAAATACCTCAGCTATAAAACTTATCAAGCAGTACATTAATTACTGGCTTCAGTCAGCCTTCCCCACTCAGCTGTGACTTCCTAAACAACAAGAACTGTGTCTTATCCATGTCTGGATTCTAACAGTCAGCCTAGTACATAGTGAATGAGAGATTTCAATAGATGACTGCTGAAGGACTGAATAAAAGAATGAATGAATCCTATTCCTTACCACTCTCAAGCAGGGCCTGAGGTTCCTGAGATACATGATCAGCCTGAGTTTCCATGGGTAGGGCCAGAAGCTCCGTCTCTGCTCTCCTATTTGCAGACTCTGTAAGAAGCAGGTTTTGAATGAGGAGGAAGCACTGCAGAAACAAAAGTTCAAGGTTCAAAGATTTAAAAAAACAGCCCACCTCCTGAATACAGAAAGGAGGAACTAGCATTTAATTCATTACTCAGGAACAGCAAGAAGAAAGGCGGCAACTGGGACTAGTGTGGAATATACACACCCACTCCCTGTGATGAGACCACAGGAGGATCACTAAAAAGGCCCAAGTTCCTCCACAATATCTCACCTTTGGCTCCCCCCACACATGGAGGAATATTTATTACAACAAAAAACGGGGAACACCAGTGCCAAATAATATTAACAGAAGGAAATACTGAGTAACTATCAAAAATACGAAAAATTCAGAGTAAAGAGAAAAAGAGAGTGTACACATAGATCGCAAACTGTGTATGCATCATACCAACTTTTTAAGACTATTCGGGATAACTGATAAAGCTATTTGTTTATAGAGGAGGAAAAAACCCACAAACATTAGAATTGGTAGGAGGGAAAAAAAACTTGCTTCATTAGGTTTCGAAATGAAGGTTTAAATGAAGGTTTAAATGAAAACTTGCTTCATTAGGTTTTAGGTGTTATAGTTAGAGGAAAAGAGGCCATGAAATAGCACCCAAATAACAGAGAACAGAGAAACTTTCCACGAGTTCTCTGTCTCTCATTTTAAAAAAGCTGGGGAAACACCACCTATCTCACAGAACTAGGGCAAATAGCTCAAATCCATTAAATTAAATAAGATAAATTCTTCCTCTCCTTTCTTTCTAAAAGTTGTCTGCTTTCAGTCCCAAAGCTGGGATATTACTGAGGAACTTGGGCTTTTTTCTGATCCTTGCGAGTCTCATTACAGGGAGTGGGTGTATATATTCACCCAGATCTAAAAGACTAGTGCCAGTTGCTGTGTGTCCTCTCACTGAGAAGGTAGCAGCGAACTTTCTTGTTTTTTCTCCCTTCTCTCCTAATACATTTCCTTGGGTCAGAGTGTTAAGTCCCTGAGCAGAGACTAATTATTACTTATGACTGTTTCTATCCCTACTAATGTCCATACTTGCCAGATGCAACGGCAATCAAAGAGATTTGTTCTCTGTGGCTCTAGGGAATAAAATGTAACCTTAGCGCCTAGACTGAGGTTTGGATTTCAAGTAGAAGTTTCCATTTCACACTTGAATGCTGTGGCAAGAATCAACAGACCTAGAACAGATGCAGCAGCCACCAAAGCATACTTACACTTAGGCAAGAGTAAAGAACAAAAACCTTCCATTTTGTCCACCTCCCTCTCCGGATCTGTTTATGTGCTCATAGAACAAACATCTATTGCATGCCAACAATATTGCAAGGCATTACTGAAAGGAGTCGAAAATCAGGAATGCATACGGTATTTGCTTCATTGTTACAGACTACTGCATTCATGTAAGACAGAAAAAGGGGAGAGGCCCTGTCTGAGAGCCACTGAGAGTTCAGAGAACTCTAATCTTTGGGCAACAAAGGGGTATAAAATACTCACCACCAACGCCATTACAGTGAAAAGCACTGAATCAAGCATGAGCCAGGCCCACCAGATCAAGGTAGGTGACACACCCTCTTGCCACCATCATCCTCCCATCTGGGTCCCTTTAACTCTGTGTCCAAGCCAGCCATCTTGTTGTTCCTGTCAACCAACTTTACAATTTCCAGGACTGTTTCTAAGCAATCACCCCCAACAAATCAGCTCTCAGTCCAAACTCTCCTTAGAAAGGAAAGTCAGAGGCTGTGACTCCAGAGAAAAAAAGTGACGCTCCCTTCTCACAGCTGGGTTAACCAAAGCTGGAACTCAAAGGCATATTGTTGAGAACAAGTCCCCAGTGTCTGGATCAGTAAACAATGTTTCACAGAAAGAAAAATCTCTATTGTGTCCCCACAGCTTCAGGTGCAGGCAGAGCCCTTCGCTTGCTCCACTGCCAACCCCTCTCCCTGGAACTGTTTCTGTGGACTGAGAAAGATGACCTGGTGATGCAAACGAGTCATGGAACGCTTTACCTGCTGGATTCTTTTCTACCTTCCTTGGAGTTATCACTAGTAGGCCAGAGCAGAAATTATTGAGAGCCTGTGTTCAAGTTCCCGGGAATTCTGACTTTAGTTGATGCCAATGCTGTATGATTTAAAAAAAAAAAAAAAATTGAAATATTCAGGTAAACTTCACTTCTAATACAGATGTTTATAGATAAGGGGGAAAAAAGGACACTGTCTAATAACTACCAATTAAGACCACAACTGGTATTTGCATTGCACCCTTAGAGCTGAAAGGGAACTGAAGGTTCTCCCTGTCAATCTCCCACCCAGTGTAAGTAACACTTTCTCAAGTTGCAACGTTCTGTCAGCTAACTTGCTACAGCTAACTTGTTACGTGCTCTTAATACTTCAGCAAGGAGTCTATTTGCTGCACATTTAGCCATCAGAGGTCTTCAGAGGTAAACTGAAAAATCTATCCCCTTGGACCTTCACCCCATAGAGACCTAGTGCCCTACGGAGCTTAAATTATAGAATCTTTTTCCACACAACTGTCTAAAACCAAATGATGCCCACGCGCCACAAACTTTCCTTGGGGATAAACACCTAGTTTCTCTAGTCCACAGATTTCAGGTTTATCATCCAGTTACTTATCCTCTAGTAGTTTACACACGCCCTGCAGAGCGTAAACACCGGTCTGTGTTCAATCCCACTTCAAAAACGGATCAAATCAGGGACCCAAAACAACTGAAAATGGGAGCCAGACACAGTTGTACCACTCCCCCTAAAAGACTCGATTTACGGGGCGCCAGCGGATTATTCCCGGAATCTGAGCTTGCATTCCCTCCCAGACCTAATTCTAACTGTGCACACTTCGGAGAACTCATTCCCTGATCCTCAGACCCACCTAAGTAAAAACAGAGCTCCACTCCTGACGAGGGGCCGAATAACTGTGTAAACCTCAACGAAAAGTGTCTCGGAGAACTACCAAATTAAGGTCGCTGTCATCAGTTGTTTTATTAAAGAGAGAGAAGCTTCTACAACCGTAATGGAACTTTTAAGTGCTCGAGCTGTGCGCTAAGTCACAAGACCAGCACCAGAGCCCCTTTCTTCTCTCCCACGCAGAGTCCCTCTCAGCGGAGGAGGTCCCCGGGGAAACGGAGTCCGGGACCCGCGGCGGCGGAGGGAGTGGCGCCTCCCGGCACCCTGCTCCGGGAGGGCCTGGGTACCCCACGGGACTCAGCGGCACGGACACCACCCCCTTCCCCGGTGACTACAGTCTCCGTCTCACCGCGAGCCGCGGGGGCGGCCGGACTCACCCTGGGGACAGGGACGGGAGACTTGGGGGGCCGGACAAAGACCAGGCCCCGCTGGACACTGTCACAGACCCACACACCGGGGACAGAACAAAGAACGGAAGCTCCCTCCGTTTCGCTTCCGGGTCGGTCCTATTTTGCCACCTACCCCACCCCCGTGGCCCCCACGCCCACCTGTTCTCTCTAGGAAAATAGGAGGTCTTTGCCTCTCGGTGGTTTGCAACCTCCAGGCCTCTCTCGCGAGGCGAGGGTTCAGGGCCGGAACACGAACGCGGCACTGCAGCCCCCGGTTCCCGCCGCCCGCCAAGCCGCGCCCCCTGCTGGCCGGGCTGGGCGGGATGCCGCACACCTCCGCCTCCGGGCGTGTGCTCGGGCACCGCGGGCCCGGGAGGGTGCGGAAGGGGTGCGAGAGGGGTCATGGGGGAAACGGGGTCCACCGGCTCGCGCTCCACACGTGGTCTCCCGAGAGGCAGCCAAGGGCTGAGGAGAGCGCCCAGTGCCCGAGGGACCAGGGTCCAAGCCAGGGCCAGAGCCAACCCATAGCAAACTTGGGAAAGATTCAGCTATATAAAAAATTCACCCTTATTTGAAATTTACAAATAAACCAAGTCTATGCTTCCAAACGAAGTTTTCTGTGTGTATCTTGGCCCAGGGCAGGACTCCCCAAAATAGTTCACAATAGCATATTGATTATTTTGAATTAAAGTTATTTAGGAAACTGCCAATACAAAGAGAACACTCTGACCTCTCTGTGTGGCCCCTAAAAACAGATCAATCTCGCACCTGAAAGCTGCCCTGCTCCTAGAGGGAAAGACACCCTTATCACTAGAGTTAAGGAATCCAGAGCGGAAAAGTTTACGTAAACAAACCTTGTTACACTATTAATTTACTACCCAAGCCCAAACTTTGTTTAGATTCCTACCTAATGAGCATCCAAACCTAGGTATCCTGTAGATTCTTCACAAATTTATTATCTTTGTCCAAAAAGTATTAAAAGATGGCTCTGGTCCATCATTTCTCAGTGCTATCTGTGATCTGTGTCCACTTTAAAAAAATTTTTTCCCTCCTATTAATCTAGTCTTTTGTCAATTTTACTAGTACAGCTGTAAGAACTCAGGAAGGGTAGTGGGGGAATTCCCCCTCCCCAACAGTTTCATGTAAAAATGCCCCCCTTTAAATTACTAAAATCTGAAAACATTCCAGCCCATCAGTTATTGTGAGGACAAACCTGTACAAGGTATGACAGAAAAACTAGTTGGGGAAGTTACTGATCCAAGAAAACAGGTGAAGCTCCATCAATGTGATGAATGTGTGGAAATGCTTGAGGGAATGAGGGTCAAGGCTTTGTGGTTCACTCACTTTTATGCCCTCACAGGAGGAGTCCTGCAAGTGTTGGAATCCAGTCCTTACAGATTATATACAAAACAAAATCCTGTTATCTCCTGAGGAACTGGGGCTCTCTGGGTCCCTCTTAAAGCCCTGCCTCACATTTGATCCCGATTTTTATTGCATATTTACAGCGCACCCACTCATCTCTGTGAATGCAACAGACCTTGCTCTCTGGTGATGTCACCGGAGAGTGAGTCCTTCTGGCACAATGTCCAGGTTCTTGGCGTCTCGAGCAAAGAATTGAACGAGACACAGAAATAAAGTGGTGAAAGAGTTGTTTATTAGGAGAGATAGTACACTTCAAAGAAATAGAAGTGGACACGAGCAGTCGAGAACAGCTCAAGGGCCCAAGGTGGCATTATCAGGAGCAAAAGTACACTCCAAAGAGTTTGGAGCAGGGTAAGCAAAAGACCAGGCTCAAAAAGCAAACGGCCCAAAGGGCCAAGGGCCGGGGCTCATAAAGGGCCTGACTGTGAGGACTTGGAGTTTTTATCTTTTTCTCTCCAATTGGTTGTTCCTTTCCAGGCAAGGGACCACTTGATTGACACTTGAGATTGACAAGAGGCTATTACTACATCTTTTTAGACTGCACAGGTGTGAGTGGCTGGTTTGATCTAGTTGGGTATCTTGTACCCATTTGTCTACAATGAAAAAGGGAAGTTTTGGACAAAGAGGGGAGGTCTTTGGGGTGGTAATGCAGAGACCCGATGTTCATCTCTAACTGCCTGCCTTGTTTTCCCCTTGAGAGAGGAGATCCCCATAACATCTCTATGGGAAGTTGAGGGACAGAAGGTCTGTTTTTCTGTATCTACTTCCCGCTGGGCAGGGGCCTAGAGCTGTCCCTACCTATTGGGGGATTCACGAAACTCTCGCTGTATCTGATCTTAGATGAGAGGAAGGGGTCTCAAGATCTGCCTGGAAGACTGAGTTGGCTTCTTTGGTTGCAACTGGCAATCTTGCTGGGATATCCTCTGCATCCCCAAAGCCCCTGCATGAGGAAAAATAGATTTTAATTAATAAATCCATTAACTGTATATAGCCTGTGGCCATTCAATCAGTCATTCAGGTGGCATCATTGTCCAGGAGTTGGGCCCAGAATGGGTTGGAAAGAATCATTAGGTGTCAATGATTACAATCAACACGTATACTGGCCTGAGGGGTCTGGGATGGCTTGGGGGATGTTGGGAAGTCACAGGCTTTTAAGTAGTTATCTGAGAGACATTCTGTGATTCAGGCTAGGAGCAATCTTTAGTGTAGGATTCAGAAACTGATTAGAAGAGTAATCAAAGCCAGGGTGTTGTGTGGCATATCAGGTGGGGTCTCTGCTCCTGCTCCCTGCACAAGAACACAGGTGTCGTGCGGGGCGGCCTCCGGGGTCTCTGCTCCTGCTCCCCATATAAGAACGCAGGATATGGTGAGGCCAAAAAGGAACACCCACGGAGCCATGGGTAGGGAAGTCATATCACTATGGTCTCACTGGAGGCTGGGTTCACACAATGTGCGACCTGCTGTCCGCTTTGCTGCCATTAGACCGACTCTCCTCCCCTCTCCTCCCCTCTCCTCCCCTCTCCTCCCCTCTCCTCCCCTCTCCTCCCCTCTCCTCCTCTCTCCTCCTCTCCTCCTCTCTCCTCCTCTCCCCAACGTAGCCGCGGCAGTTATATTAGTGGCCAATGGCTCATTGGTTACAGCTAATGGCCAACCAGCCACAGCTGACGGCCATCTACTACCCGAGCAAGCACCTTTCCGTATGAGGCTGAGAGGCTAGAAACTGCTCTCTGGGGCTCTGTCCCCACACAGGGGCTAAGGAACTAAGAAACTAGGGAAAAGTAGACTTAAATTTTCTATAGTGAGGGAGCTCCCATATCAGTGATTTCAATCTAAGGACAATAATTTAAATAACCAATTCCAGTAAAACATGGTATGTTCTAGAAAACAAAGAGCAGGGCTCTGTGGGGAGGCTAGACTTTCCAGAAGAGATGCTGGCCTGTTTTACTTTTGTTATACAGAGACAGCAAAATTACACTCAGAGACTGATTCTGCCTTTGCCAGCTATTTATTTAGCACAGATTTGTGTGGGAATTATAATTTCACAAGTCAATAGCATACAGGATATTTCTTAATAAGCAAAATAAAGAAATAACATACTCCAAACAAGTGACAGATTAATCACATTATTGTTCCACGCAAGGGAAGGTGAAGGAATAACGTCCAAATTTCATATGAGGTGTACCTTTTCATACAAGGAAGTACTCAGGAGAGTCTGTAAACAACCAAGAGCTGATTTCCAGCTGCCAGCTCAAAGATGAAAGTCCTCTGTTGCTGAAACTGGAGGGCAACCTGACAGCAACCGAGTCCGGGCTCGTGCTGCTTGTGCCTGTGCCTGCGCCGCTCACCCAATAGACTAACACAGGAGTTGGGCAATAGGATAAGTGTTTATTGTCAGAGCACCCGAGATCTGACAAGGCAGCAGGTTAACACTTTCAAAAACTGCCTTAACATTCTCAGACTGGCTTGGGGTATTTAGGGGAAAATCTGGGCGTTCCTCCAGAGGCTACGTGAGCAGTGAGCAGGTTTGCGTGGAGCCTTCCCTCTGGCAAAGTGGCTATCCACTGGTGGTGGCATCAGCAACCCAGGTACAATAATGGGAGTAGCCTGGAAAGAATGTTAGACCCTAGAGATTTTGATCAATAAGCCTAAGGGTATTAATCATAAATTTCAGGGTAATTTTCTAAAACAGGGAACTGAGTGGGGACAGGGGAACTTCGCTGCAGGGGCATGATCTGCTGTTAAGCTATAGGTCAAGGAAAGGTAAGTCCAGGGGGCCTTGCAAGGCCTCTACTATGGGGGTCCCCACCGAGCCCTGCTAGAGCACGTTGCTAGGAAATGAAGATGCTGGTGTTGCCAGGCAATTTCCTTTCCTGGGACCACTGTGTAGTTTATCACCACCAACAGCCAGAGTCACCTTGCCACAGTAGGAGCGAATGCCCCAAAGGTCTTCAGAGACTGTTTAGGTTAGTGAAGAGTCGCCCTGCCCAAATGGAAATTCTCAAATAGTCCTTACAAATTCTAAGTGTTTATAGTCTAAATGTCCCCTTTCCATAGTTGCTTCTCCACAGGTTCTTATGGGTAAGTCCCCAGCAGGGCCCCTCAGCAGCTGGGCTGCTGACAACAGATGAAGAATGATGACATCCTGGCATGATTTACTTCATTCTTTATATCAAAACAACTTTACTTCTAAAACACATCTGTTTTGTGTTTGTCATTGTCACAAACAAGTGGATTAAAATACCTTCACTTAAGTCATAAACAAGTGGATTTGAAATTATACTAAACCAATACACAACAAGGCCAATGAGGGGCAGGGGAGTGTTCTACCGTGTTTTCCCGAAAATAAGACCTAACTGGACAATCAGCTCTAATGTGTCTTTTGGAGCAAAAATTAATATGACTCAGTATTATATTATAGCTGGTATTACATTGTATTGTATTATATTACATAAGACCAGTTCTTATATAAGACCCGGTCTTACATTATATTAAAGTAAGACCGGGTCTTATATTAATTTTTGCTTCCAAAGACGCATTAGAGCTGATGGTCCGGCTAGATCTCATTTTCAGGGAAACACGGTATGCAGAGGAACCAGCCAGTGCAAAGGCCCTGAGGCAAGAGAGAACAAAATACACAAGTAATTCATACAACTTGAGGGTGGCCTGAGAGGTGGATGTGTGACCCATTTCCAGTTCTTCTAGACCCCAGTGAAAATTTGAGCAAATACATGGAATAGCCAAGCCACTCAATGAACTCAATTCCCCCTTCAAACTGGGCTTTATTTTTTTCTCTTCTCAATTCCTTATCCTTCCACGTGTACTCCCAGGACAAGAACAGAGATAAAGAAGGAGGCAATGGCAAGAATGGAATTAGAGGGAGGCTCCTCAGAGCAGGAATGTTTGTTTCAGAAAGTTCTCCTAATGACAACCCTCAGGGAACAGCTCTTAAGACTCCCAGCACCTTCAGGGCAATCAACATTATTATTCTGGAGCTGA
This sequence comes from Rhinolophus sinicus, assembly GCF_057876585.1. NCBI lineage: Eukaryota > Metazoa > Chordata > Mammalia > Chiroptera > Rhinolophidae > Rhinolophus > Rhinolophus sinicus. The sequence continues at coordinate 90,301,997 of NC_142503.1, forward strand.
GAAGTCAATTTGCAGTTTACCATTGGTGCCTGAACCAAGCCATCTCGTTAATTCCCAGCCAAGTTCTCAAAAGCCATGCTATTAATGATTATTCTTCCAAGTCTATAGTCTCCATAGTGCCATGAGTCACCCGGGAATGCTCAAGGTGGGGAAGAAAATGTTTAAACTTCCATATAGCTTTATTCTAAAAGAAGGGGGGTGGGGGGATAGAGTTTAAAAAAAGAAAGTAAGCCTTACCAAAAGAAGGAAGGAAGCTGGTTGCCTCACTCGGGTCTCTTTTCAGACTTAAGATAAGGGTATGAAAATTCTGAGGGGGTAGGGATGGTGGGCGTGGGGTGGGGTGGGGGTGAGTGTGGGGGTGGAGTGGAGAACACACAAATCTTCCCAAACTGTATGGAGACAGCTAGTTTTTGTTTTGTTTTTTCCTCCCCTTCCTCCGCCTCCTCCCCCTCACTCTGGTTCAAGCCGTTGTTTCTCAGTCTAGTTGTGTAGGACACAAGCTCCCTGGCCCATGCTGGTATTATGAGCCTTGTGCTCCCCCCGGCTGGGGCAGTTGGTCACCAGTTGCCCTTCGGTGCTCAAGCAGCTCTCACCTGGCCAGCTGCTCACGCTGACTGCCCCAGGCTCATGGCAGCACATGGTAGCCTATAGCAGCCCAGCTCCAGGTGAGAGCTGTTGTTCACAATCTTAGCTGTAGAGGGCGCAGCTCACTGGCCCATGTGGGAATCGAACCAGCAACCTCTGAGTTAGGAGCATGGCGCTCCCATGACTTGAGCCACTGTGCAGACCAGAGACAGCTAGTTTTGAGAGAACCAATTTCCAGGTCCTTCTTTTCTATCTGTACACCTTTAAAACTGCTGCCCTGGAAAACATCCCTTTGGCCACAGTGCCCTCTATCACAAGATAGGCTTCTCAGCCCAAACCTTACAGCTGTGCATTGCCTTGGGGTGTCAAAACCTCTGGGGTACCAAATAAAAAGGATTCATTTGAAATACTGCTGCCAATATTGAGTAGGTGAACAAATCCTTTGTGATTCAAGTGTTTCCCTATTATTCCCCTCCAATAAAATGAGAAGAGGCCAAAAACCATTTCTGTTGATAGATCACAATGTGATTTTGGCATATAAAATTGAAATTGCTGTTACCGTAGCCCTTTTACCACTCATCTGCTCATTTATGTGACAATACAAGAACCCTTGTTCTAGATATGCATATATATGTATATGTATATGTATATGTATATGTATATGTATATGTATATGTGTGTATATATATACACATATATACGTACACATATATATATGGCCAAAAATGTATACACATTTTAAGAAAGGAAGAAACTGTATTAAAATTGTAATAATATATGCTGATAATAAAAGATGCATACAAGTCACGTTTGACTCCTGCAATTACAAGAGATGCTCAAAGTGGTTAAATCAGCATAATTTGAATACATTTTTTCCTTTCTTAAAATGCATATACATTTTTTGGCACCCTCTGTATATATCATATATTATACATGATTTCCTGCCTAATTGGCCCTAAGAAAGTTTTTTTTTTAATTGTCGTAGTTGGGCAGATGGGTGGTTCAGTTGGTTAGAGCGCGAGCTCTGGGCAACAGGGCTGCCGGGTCGATTCCCACATGGGCCAGTGAGCTGCGCCCTTCGCAACTAAAATGAAGTCAACGAGCTGCTGCTGAGCTCCCGAGTGGCCCGATGGCTCAGTTGGTTGGAGCATGTGCTCTCAACCACAAGGTTGCTAGTTCAACTCCCACAAGGGATGGTGGACTGTGCCCCCTGCAACTAACTACGGCTACTGGACCTGGAGCTGAGCTGTGCCCTTCACAACTAAGATTGAAAGGACAACAACTTGACTTGATGGAGCTGATGAGTCCTGGGAAAAGCACACGACTGTTGCCCAATAAAAAGTCCTGGAAATACACACTGTTCCCCAATAAAGTGCTGTTCCCCTTCCCCAATAAAATCTTCAAAAAAAATTGTCATAGTTTAATTGAGAAAACCATAAGAATTACAAAAATTTCTTCATAAGAATTACAAAAAAGTAAACATGCATCAAGGTCATGAAAGACAAAGAAAGAATGAGGAAATATAAAGAATGAGGAAATATAAAAGGCTGGACAAAACAGGAGACAAGACTCCAAACTGCAACATGGATTCGAGATCAGAAAAGGGACAGAAAAGGGATGTTAGTGAAAAATGGGTGAATTTCCAATAATGTCTGTAACCCCAATGATCTGCTCTACCCACTGAGGGTCACAGCCCGTCCCAGCACTGGAGCAACATCCACAGCCTGCTTCTGTGCACTCTTAAAAGATTTTAAAATAATTATTATTGAAGTAAAATAGATAGAACATAAATTTTCCCATTTTATCCATTTTTAAGTGTACAGTTCAGTGGCATTAAGTACATTCACATTGTTGTACAACCGTGACCACCGTCATCTCCATAACTTTTTCATCTTCCCAACCAGAAACTCTGTACTCACTGAACAACTCCCCATTCCTCTCTCCCCACAGCCTCTGGCAACCACCATTCCACTTTCTGTCTCAATTTGACTACTCACATACTCATAAGTGGAATCATACAGTTTCTGTCCTTTTGTGACTGGCTTATTTCACTCAGCATAATGTCTTCAAGGTTCATCCACATTGTAGCAGGTGTCAGAATTTCCTTCTTTTTTTTTTTTTTAAGGCTGAATAAGATTCCACTGTATGGATAAACCACTTTTTTTTAATCCATTCATCCTTCAATGGACTTGGATTGTTTCTACTTTTTAACTACTGTGATTAATGCTGCTGTGAGCACTGGTGTACAAGTCCCTGCTTTCAATTCTTTGTGGGTATTTCCAAAGAAAGATTCAAAAAAACTTTCATTGCCATTTTTCTTTAGCAAGAGAGGTACCACTTAGGGAGAGAAAATCCCCATGAATTACTGGTCTTTGTTCATTGAAGACCCTGGAGTGGTCTCCCTGAATTGTATAAATGTGGCTGCCTTTGTCTGTGGTTTGGCAAAAGCTCCACTGTCTTATGGAGCTGGTTGCAAGGGAGAAAGTGAATCAGTTTGCATAATAAGTGGACCCCTGTCTTTTCCTGCTTCCTGATATGGTTCCTAGTTAGGGAGACTGATCAAGGTCTCAGTAGCAGGAAACAGCACTAGATCTCCGAAATAAACCTAGAAAGGCCGAAGAGAGACAGGGCCATTGAGGGAAGGAAGAAGAGGGAACAGGATACTCTGAGGTGGCAAACACTGGAACTGGTCCTCTCCATGCCTCCTGGGCCAGCTTGAGCCCTGGGAAGGGTGTGTGTGTGTGTGTAGGGCTGATGCTAAGATTTGGGGCTGGATAATTCTTTGTTGTGGAGCTATCCTGCGCATAGTAGGATGTTTAGCAGCATCCCTGACCTCTACTCACTAGATGCCAGTAGCACCCACTCCTAGTTGTGACAACCAAAAGTGTCTCCAGATAGTACCACATATCTTCTGAAGAATACAATCACCCCCAGTTGAGAACCACTGGGTTAGGGTGTAAAGCTCTCTCCCTGAGCTTAGTTTGGGATGACTGTCTCAAACAACTTGAAGATGGGGAAGGGCACCTTGGCTCCAGAGGTAACTGCTGGAGCTGATTATCAGGTTCAACAACCAGACTCCAAGCATGACTTTGGGAATAAGGTCATTGTTCATGCAGTTTGTGCCTTGGGTGGGAGAGATTGAACCACATCTCAGCCACTTTAGGCCAAGCTTCAGCCTCATGCCTAAGAGACAACTGACACGGAAGCGGCTCCATCTCCACCACTCCAGGGCAGTCTAGCACCCTGGATGTAGAAAAAGAAAGAGCTGCTGATTTTAATCCATTTGGTTGGGAGCTGCCTTTACTGAGTGACACACTGCACAGAGAGCAGGTGGCTGGCCTGCACACGCAGTGGCCCTGAGGGCTGGACCCCATGCTAGACCCAAGACCAGCCCAGAAGCAAGACTGGTGCTCTGGAATCCCCACCACCAGGCCAGTGTCTTCCCATCACCTGTCCCCTCCAGTCCAACATTCCAATATAGGACGCGATAGGACATGCAGCTGCGTGCTCGGGAATCCCAGACTTGTAGAGAGGGAGCAGGCTGAAGCTATGGAGAGGGACAGACAGGACAGCCAGAAGTCCTTCTATTACAGCTCTGTGGGTGGAAGCATTGTGATCAGGGATCCACTTGGATCTCAAACAGAATTAGAGGGCCACCCTAGTTTGTTTTTAGTTATTATTGAAAATGGATGTGTGAGTCTATGGTTCTCTTTTACCTTTAAATCAAGTGCCTTAAGATTCTGTATGGGGATGGCATTCTCTGCATGATTTGAATAAAAGGGCCTCTTTTTTTTTTATAAACAACAAACACATTATTTATTTATTTATTTATTTATTTATTTATTTATTTATAAGGAGGTTGCAGCTCACAGTGGCTCATACTGGGATCGAACCGGCAACCTTGGTGTTATCAGCACCACGCTCTAATCAAATGAGCTAACCAGCCACCCCAAAAAGGCCCTCTTAATCCTTACCTTTCGGTCAAAACTGCCGTGCTAATTCCTTTGGATCAGCACTTTACAGTACACATCCCCGCGGCAACAGCAGCTCTGCCCAGTAATCCTGCAGTGGTTCTGGTGCCGAGGAGTTAGTGCTGCGATCCAGTGCCTCACTAGTGTGTAATAGCCCCTCCAGACTAACTCATGAAAAGTGGAGCAGGGGAAGGTGTAGGGCTACCCAGAGCCTGTGACTCCAAAGGTAGGATCCCAATCAGAGTTGGGGCGCATGGAACTGCAAGGGAAGCAGCCAGTCTCCAAGTGATCGGACCCACCTTCCTCCTCTGCTCTCTTCCCTGTGCACAGCCCCCCTGCTTACTCCTGAGCATGCACACAGGACCCCAGGATACATTTGGAGGCACAGTTAGGGGCTCCGCCACACCTTATCTATAATGAAGGCTTCCCTGAGGCTAGAGGAAGTGAGGAAATGTACTTTTATATCCAGGAGTGGTTCCCACTGGTAGCCACAGGGCAAAAAGGGGATGTGGGTGCTTAGCTCTGAGTGGGCTGGCAGGTGAGGTCAACTCACTTGTCCGATAGTTATTTTCAGTCGTGGCCAAAACTCATATGGGTTTTATGCAATTGTTTTGTTGCGGAAAAGTGGCGAGGACCAAGAGACTCAAGCAGCGCGCAGAGATCAGGGAGAACATAGCTTTATTATGCCTGCGGGCTCAGCGGGATTGTTCCCAAAGACTGAGCACTTACTGGGGTAGGGCGCTTTGTTTTATAGGGTTAGGACTCCGGGTTTGAGGGGATTCGCGCCATTGCTATTGCGACGCTAGGGATTGGTTAAATCTGGCCGGGGTGCCGGGGAGGTCCGTCCCTAACAGCTGTGATCGCTCAACACTGGTTTGATGAGAAAGCCTCTAACCGCTGTGTTTGCAGGAAACTACCCCGATAAGGTATCGGAGGAGGAGGGGGACAGAAAGCTCCTAGTGGCTGTGCCCGCAGGAAAAAAACCATCCCGACAGTTTCAATGTTGGATAAATAGCTAAAGTCCCTGTGATGGCACGTCCCATGAATAAGCAGCTGTCGTGCAGGAGACCCTGCTCGCTGCACCATTTGTCATGTGGGGCAGCCTGCGGGGTCTCTGCTCCCGCTCCCCACATAAGAACACAGGATATGGCTAAGCCAAAAAGGAACACCCACGGAGCCACAGGTAGGGGAGTCATATCACTATATTCTCGCTGGCGGCTGGGTTGGAGACACAGGAAATAGGAGCCACACGATCCGCAACCCGCCGTCCACCTCTCTGCAATCTGCAACTCGCACTCCGCCGTGCTAACTGCAATCCGTGCTTGCCAGCCACCCTCTTCTTTTTTTTTTTTTTTTTTTAAGATTTTATTGGGGAAGGGGAACAGGACTTTATTGGGGAACAATGGTCAAATTGTTGTCCTTTCAATCTTAGTTGTGGAGGGTTCTGTTCAGCTTCAAGTTGTTGTTCTTTCAGTCTTAGTTGTGGAGGGCGCAGCTCAGCTCCAGGTCCAGTTGCCGTTGCTAGTTGCAGGGGGCACAGCCCACCATCCCTTGCGGGAGTCGAACCGGCAACCTTGTGGTTGAGAGGACGCACTCCAACCAACTGAGCCATCCGGGAGCTCAGCGGCAGCTCAGCTCAAGGTGCCGTGTTCAATTTTAGTTGCAGGGGGCGCTGCCCACCATCCCTTGCGGGACTCGAGGAATTGAACTGGCAACCTTGTGGTTGAGAGCCCACTGGCCCATGTGGGAATCGAACCGGCAGCCTTCGGAGTTAGGAGCATGGAGCTCTAACCGCCTGAGCCACCGGGCCGGCCCTGGCCACCCTCTTCTTGCTAGCCCCCATTTTTTGCTAGTGTAGCCACAGCAGTCATACTAGTGGCCAATGGCTCACTGGTTACAGCTGATGGCCAACTAGCCACAGCTCATGGCCATCCAATCACAGTTGATGGCCATTTACTACCTGAGCCAACACGTTTCTATGTGAGGCCGAGAGCCTGGAAACTGCTTTCTGGGGCTCTGTCCCCACAGCAGCTGTGGCTGGGCTGGAGCCCAGAGTCTCTTCGCTTCCTGTGGGTGATGAGCTTTGGCTACCTGCACCTGGCAGTCATCTCCAGGTGGTCACCACTGGGCTGTGGCCCATCCATTTATCTCTACCACTACTGCTCATTCTACTGAGCAGGTCTGTAGCCATTGAGTCATGATTGGCTCCTGTAAGCTGTTCCAATGAAATTACAGGTAAGTTTCATCCTCTACAGGACGAGGAGACTGATGTAGATGTATATATCTTCTAGGTTGGGTTAGAGATCAGGAAGTTGAGGTAAATCATACCAGAGAGCCTGTATTTTCTGTTAAGCAGGAGGCAGGCTGAAAATAAAGGGTCAAGATTGTGAAGAACGGGGTTCCCACCAGGTGCCCCAGCCTGGGAACCCAGATAAGTCACAGGTCAGCAGAGACATTCTGGTCATTCACGATGGCCCAGTAGGCTGCCCACTCACACTGGCCCAGCAGGTTTTAGGGCATTGCCATCAGAAATAGGAAGGCAGAGATAGGTATGGGAGATTTTGTTATCGGGAAATGATGTTGAACCTTGGCTCTTCATCTTCTTGAAGGAGTGAATTCAATCAAGAGACAGAATTTTGTGTAGCAATGAGATAGCAAGAAGTTCATTAGAAAATGTGAGTATGCTCCGAGACACGGAGGGGACCAACCCAAAGGTGGGAAGCAGCCTCGCCTTACATTGTGTGAAGGCTTGGATTTCTCTGGGTAGAATTGCCTACTCCTCTCCCTTCTCTCATCTCTCTTTCTCCCCCTGAGGTGCCCTGTCCTCTGGCATTTAGCAATGCATTTCTTTGATTTAGGGGCCTGTGTAAACACATTCCTTGGGGTATGTGAAAACCTGGAATCCTACTAGGCTAGTAAGGTATTGGTGGTCCTGACAAACAGGATGTATTCTCTGATAAGCAGGATGTCTGTCTCTCTTCTAATGTGTTTCTTTGATTTAGGGACATGTGTAAACACATCCCTTAAGTGTATGTGTAAGCCTGGATTTCTGCTGGGCAGCTGAAAGCAGTCTTGACCCAAGTAAGAGCTGCAGCAAGGGGTTTTCTAACCGGGGCTAAATTTCTCCTTCTCCTGCTCATTTCTATCTATCTACCTACCCTATCGATTTCATAGAGCTAAAAACAAGAGCACTTGGCAACTGATTAAATATCGAGGATGAGGGACATAGCGGATAAGAAGAGATTATTATGTTTTGACCATCACTGAGCTGGGATGGGTTCAGGGTCTACTAGTTCCTACAACAGCCAAACACTGCTCACTCTCTTTTTCTAGATTGTAACTCCTAGCGGAGAGGCACATGGACAGATTTATCCTTGTACCTCCACAGAGCCTTAATCAATTAGAAAATTAATGTCAGTTTATTTATAAATTAAACTCTTCTGGCCACCTCCAGACCTAAATGAAGAGTGAATACCTTATGTCTCTCAGCACTTCCTCCTGGATAAAGAGCTGGAGAGAGAGAGAGAGAGAGAGAGAGAGAGAGAGAGAGAGAGAGAGAGAGAATGGTGGTTTGGCTGTAGAAAGTGCCCACAAGATGTGGACTGCCCCTAGATAACTAGTCCTTTGTGGGTTATAGGAACTTGCTCGAAGCCAGTACCTGGAACAGGGATTCTGTGAGCTGCAGCTGGCCCGTGGACCTGCTCCTCCTGCCACATGGGGCACTGCCAAAAGCAATGGACTCAGGAGGCCTTTCCAGCCCCTGCCCAATAACAAGACCACTAGTTTTCATTAAGGGAGTTGTCAAAGGTGGCCTTGTGGGACATCGCTTGTCTATGCAAGGCAAGGGGTCTGTACAGTCACCTTTGGCCAGTGCTGCATAAGCCAGTGGTCTGCATGTCCTCCGGGCTGGGCTCACCACCCAGCTGCAGTACCTGGTCCCTGCTGCAGCCCAGATTGACTGGAAGTATGGACAGGATGCTGGGCACAAGGGTGGCTGAGGTGCCAAAAACTGCAGAGTAAAATGCAGCAACATGCACAGGCAAAGAAAGAAAGAGTTCCCAGGGCTGAGGCATTCCTAGGACATCAAAGGGGTAGCGCTCCTCCCCGTGAAGGAGGAAGCAGTACTAAATTGTGAGTGCTAACTGTGGAGTGCAAGGTCAAGGAAGGAAAAAGGATGACAGTTAAATTTCCCCTCTGCTGCGTCTACCACGCTCTGCAGGCTAGCCCCCCCCCCCCCTCCCCTGCCCTGCACTCTCAGCCAGGGGAATTAGCATTGTCTGATGCTTGTAGCCCCTGACAAAGTTTGCTAGATTTCTTGGTCCTTGTTCCTGTAAGGGAAGACATGCCCAAATTCAACAGATGGGGTTTGGACAAGGTTTTTAGTGGAGACATGAAGCTAAAGTGATTTTGTATGGAGCCCAATGTCTTTGCTGTTTCTACACCTAAATGTGTAGTAGGAATCGATGGGTTATATGCTTGCACTTTTCCAGCCTCTTAAGTATTAAAGAAATTTCCCATTCAGGGATTGCCATATGTAGAGGGTGACAGTGGGACACACAGATCACTCACCAACCCATCTCCCTTTCCTCTCCAGAATGGTCCGTCAGAAACAATAAAGAATGGGGAGGAGAGAAAGGGAAATCACAGTTCCACTTAAAAACTCCAGCCGCCAGTGTTTGCAGAGAGGCCATTTCTCAGTGCAACATCGCCACCTGCTGGACACATCCATCAGGTACACTTGCTGCTGAAGAACTCCAGACCCAGGAGGCTTTGTAATTCTCCAGCCTGATACCCCACTTTTGAGGTGAATCGAGTTGAACCTCATCATTAACAATATGGGAAGAGCTTAAAAGGCGTTGCTAGTCAAACAGAAATGGTAATTTTAAAGGCGCAGTCAGCCTGGCCCAAGAGAGGTTTTACATGAAAAAGTAGCAGCTGCTGCTTAGGAGAAACCACTTGAAGCAATGTGGATCAGTGGGGACCCTCATGTCTCAGAGGTTCCCCTAAATGCCTGGACTTGGTTCCCTGATGGCTTAGCTAAGGTAAAACCTAATGGGTTCCATTGAGTGGCTGCAGCTGTCCAGCCTCAGGGCCAGCTATGTAAAACTGAAAGCAGATGTCCCCGCTCTGCTCAGTGGGCAGAACTCAAGGCCGTTCTCATCATGTCCGGCCAGCACGCCCCTTAATGAGCCGTGTTACATTTTACAGACTTGGGCTGTTAGCCAATGGCCAGGCTACTTGGTCCACCACTTGGAAGATGACAGACAAGGAATATTAAAGACACACCCTGTGGGGCGGAGAACTATGGAAACATTCCTTGGGTCTATCTGACAGGTGCATTACTCATGTGGATGCCCAAGGTGGGGACCTAGTGGTCTCTGATCAGACTGACTGGCAACAAGCTGATCAAGCCTGCATTGCTCAAAAGCTCCCTCCTGCTCCTCTTAAATGGACTCCATTGAACCTTTGACACCCTCTAAGGGTTCTCTTGGTGCCGGTGTCTCTGTTTTAGTCTGATCCCCTGACTCAGGCCACATCACTATGGACCTTGAAACTAAACTGTCATGTTTTAGGCTTTGCAGACCATCAACAGTCTGACATTGGTGTACCTTTTGTCAATAAAAGCCACCCAACAATGAGCCAAGAGTCAAGGTGTTGGGTGAACATTCCACACTCCCTACCATGGGCAGCATCTCGTTGCCAAGCACTGGAATGGCCTCCTCCAAAATTAGCTCTACCTCCCTCCCCTCCTCTGGTCCACACACCTTAGTGAGGCAGGCTGGTCACTGAATGTGGCCATCCCCCAAAAGCATTTGTCTCCTCTTGGTCAGTCATCCTTTGGGTAATGATGAAGATAAAACGGCTGGGGAGCTCTCTAGACTTATTCTGAAAATTAAAGATTCTGCCCTGCCTATTCCTTGGAATGACACCACCCCACCCCACCCCACCCCCGCCTCCCCTTATGGCTACCCCAAGCCAGCCTGGTTGGTAGACCCTCTGGCTACAGCCAAGCCACAAGGGAGCCTAGGGCATGCTAACTTAATTCTGGTCTAGCCACCAGCATTCTCTTATTGTTTTGACATGGTTCTAGATCATTTGATTGAGGTCACTGCTCTCCAGCTTCCTTACAGTGACCCCACACATGCTGTGGCAGGCTGAACAAGATTCCCCAAAGATATTCAGGTATAATCCTTGGAACTTGTGAATGTTACTTTATATGGCAAAGAGGATTTTACAGGTATGATTAAGTTAAAGATCTTCAGATGGGGAGATTATCCTGGATTATCCTAGTGGGCACTAAATGTAATCCCAAGTGTAAGAGAGTGGTAGGTAGAGATTTTACTAAGAAGGCAATGTGGTGATGGGAACAGAGGGACAAAGATATATGAAGATGCTGCTGAAAATACTGGATTTGAAAATGAGGAAGAGGCCATGATCCAAGTAATGCAAGGAATGTAGTTCCAGAAACTAGAAAAGATGACAGGAAACTAATATATGTGTCAAGGTGGAGGGTATAATGGTCTTTGCAAATTTTATAAAAATGCTCTCTTTCACTCACACCTGACCCTTCTGGACAAAAAGTCTATATGCAAATAGGGGATAATTGGAGAAAAAGCTACTGGGATGTGACACACCAATTTTGTGGCCATAGAAGAAGAGCAATAACCCAGCACCTGGAAAGGGAACACCTTAGACCCAGGAGGTGCAGGGAGGTGGGAGGAGGATCGCTTAACGTTCTCTTTGTCGTCCAGATCTAGCACCACCGCAGCCTAGCAAGCCCATCCCACGGCTCCCTGAGCTAGGCAGCAGCTCTGGCTGGATTTGCCAGCACTGAAACTCCTCCATGTGAACACCTCTCCCCGCTCCATATGCATGCGGACACACAGACCAGCACAACCTTGTTGCAAACCGACTACTACAAATTCATGCGCTTCTCCTGAGGCCTAAGCGTCCTTGCGTCAGCAAATCCTATTAACTCTACTTTCCAAATGTATCCTGAATTCAATCAGGACTCACAGGTGTTGCCCTGTCCAGGGCAGCTGGGTGAAGGGGCAAGTGGGGACGAAAACCCAGCGTGAGCTTAGAAGGGACATCCTTTTCTTTTCTTTTTTTGGAGAACTTTTAAGATTTCCTCTCTTAACAACTTTCAAATATGCTATACAGTACTACTGACTATAGCTGCCGTACTAGAGACTTTTTCCACTACACACCAGGGCATGTGGCTAGCTGCAGGCCTGAGTCATCTCTCACCTCTGCCTCTACTGCCCAGGTCCAAACCATGGTCATCTCTCTCCTGGATTAGGACAATAGCTCCAGTTTTCCAGGCTTCTATGTCCCCACCATCCGTCTAATCTCCATGCATCAGACTGGGTGACCCTTTACAGCCTTGAGTCAAATCAAGTCATGCGTCTCTTCAGACTGAAAGCCAAAGTTGTTATAATGGCTCATGAGGCCTCACATGATCTGACGCTGTTACCTCTCTGATTTCATTTCATCTCAGTCCTTCAGTCCCCACTTGCCCCCTCACTCAGCTCCAGTCATTGACTTTCTCATTATTCCTGGAACACATCATGCAGTCTCTTGCCTGAAGACCTTCGCACTTGTTCCGTTTGGAATACTCTTCCTCCAGGTATCCTGACACCTTGCTCCCTTACTCCATTCTGGTCTTCCCTTCCATGTAAAACACCACCCCTCAAATCCCTCTTAATATCCTTATGTGTGCTTATTGTCTGTTTCTTACAACTAGAGTGTAAGCTTCATGAAATCAGAACTTGGTTGTGTTCAGTGCTGTAACCCCAGCACCTGGAATTGTGCCTGTTGCATAGTAGGCACTCCTAAATATTTGTTAAGTAAATGAATGAATGATGGATGGATGGATGGATGGATGGATGGATGGATGGATGGATGGATAACCACTGACCCCAAAGAGTAGAATTTCTTGACAACACCACAGATTCAAAGTGATCGGTGACTCAGTCCGTGTTCTTTCCTGGAGGGCCTTCACTTCAGTCCTTGGTATCTTCTTTGCTGACTCTCTGAGCAGCTATTCCCCACCAGCCAAGTTATCTCCACTCTGTGGAAGGAAAAGTTAACAAAACAAGAAAATGATGCATTGTTTAATTTTGGTGGAAGGCACAAAGAGAACTGTGGGAGAAGTTGCCTTAACACAATTTCAACTTGAGTTTTTCGTAGTAGATTTTTGATACAATGCACTTTTAAGAAATGCTCAGTGAGCTTACTTCCAAAGCATGTATAATCAACTGATTCAATTTCAAAATCATCCTTGAATTTCACAATAACCACTGTTTTATGGGTTGTATAATTATCTGAGCAGTTTCAAAAGCATTTGAAACACCAAAAGACAAAGAAGTACTTTAATGTGTGAAACAGCAACACAAACTGTCAACTTTATTAGCCCTAGAATAATTGTCTTTATTTTAGCCTTCAATCTAACTGAGAAACTCCTAAACACTGACTATCATGTAAAAGAGATAGATTTTTCTGACCTCATTTTCCCTAAAATGGCCTATATGCTTTTGTTCCTTAACTGTCTCAGTTGGCTGGAATGTTTTTCACTGGACATTAGAATGAGATAAACTCTTTCTCAACTTCCCCTTGGGCAGAAGACCCCTATCCCTGCAGGATTTCTCAGGCCTCTTCCTTTGAGTGTTGCTGGCCCTTCAACTTTCCTTTATCCAGGCTCCTAAGTGGAGAGGTTGCTTAATTCATGTAAGTTATTATTATCAGTAGAAAACATCTCCGGTACCTGCTAGTCCTGGGCACCAGAGTAGGCTCGCGGGGTCAAGAAACAGGTCTCTACCTGCTTTCTAGAGCTTACATTTTGGGTGGGGTACAGACACATATTAAAAGAGCCAACCAGACATGTTGGGGCAGCAGAAGGGGGAAAGGCAGTGTACACAATTTGCTTACATGTAAGAGTGGAGAGAGGGCTGGAGTGGTCTCTTTGCCAGAGGTGAGATTCATGGAGATGGAGAGTACAGGGAGGGTGGAAGGGGTTAGGAAATGCTGGGGATGCGCCTAGTACTGTTGTTAATACCATTATTTGGGAGGAGGAAAGATAGGACATGCAGAGAGCTACTCAAGACCAGGCTCCAGCCCAAATTATTCATCCATTTACTCAAAAATTATTTAGGTACCCGTGTCAGGTACCGTGTTGTCTTAGGGGTTATAATGATGAACATGACAAAGGCCCTTAAGAGTTACTGGGGCGTGTTAAAGGAACAGATGTGACAGCTAGTGTGGCTGAAACATGGGGACCAGGGGGCAGAAAAGGCCAGGGCCCATTGACAAGCAGGGGCCGAATCATACAGGGCCTTGCAGGCCGCGCTTAGCAGCTTGGATTTTATTCTGAGGGCAATAACATGACATTTCATTCATTCCGCAATAGACTTAGGAACTAGGCAATCTTATTCGAATTCTGCTTTCGAAGACGGAAAGGTTGGTGTGGGGTTAAGTAATTTGCTTAAGGTCAGCCGCAGACGAGAGCTGGCTCAGGGTCTACGAAAATCTGTCGGCTTCAGGGCCATGCGGGCGTCGGACTTTTGCCGCCGGAGGGCTGCGGGAGGACACCAGGCGGGTACGACAGCCGCTGCCTTGCGCCAGGGAAGGTGCGCGCCCCGGGGACGCTGCGCATGCGCCGCCCCGGACGGAAGCCGGGAAGGGGGCGGGGCCGAGGCCGGCGGGCGCGGGGAAAATGGCGGCGGCGGCAGCTGCGGCGAACGGGACTGGGGGGAGCAGCGGGATGGAGGTGGATGCAGCAGGTAACGGGCCCCGCGGGGGCGGCTCCCGGAGACGGCCTTCGAGGTGCGTTAAGGCCGCCTTCCTGGATCCCAGGAGAGGTCAGGAGGGCGGACGGTAACATCGCTCCCTGGGATAACTTGCGGGAGGGATATATGGCCCGGCTCTGCCATCTCCCACTCCCGTCTCCTGGGGAGGGTGTGGGCCCGGAGTCTCACTCACTCTCCTCTTCCTCCACCTTTAGTAGTCCCCAGCGTGATGGCTTCCGGAGTAACTGGGAGTGTTTCAGTTGCTCTTCATCCCCTGGTCATTCTCAATATCTCAGACCATTGGATTCGCATGCGCTCCCAGGAGGGGCGGCCTATGCAGGGTGAGTGTTCAGCCTAATTCTGCAACCTCCTGTCGTTGGTCACCTCCACCAAACAGTGGTCTTTTCTCCTTCCTTTCCTTAAGATAATTCTTCCTCTGCCAAATCACCATTTCCCCTGTACTTGGTTCACACCCTCAGCCTGTAATGATTAGGTAAGTTTTGGGATTCTTTACTCTCACCCCTATCTGTCCTTCTCTTCCCCAGTGATTGGGGCTCTGATCGGGAAGCAGGAGGGCCGAAATATCGAGGTGATGAACTCCTTTGAGCTGCTGTCACACACCGTGGAAGAGAAGATTATCATTGACAAGGAATATTATTACACCAAGGAGGAGCAGTGTGAGAGGGGACTAGAAGTGGAAGAGAGGAGTGGGAGGAAAAACAAAAGCAGAGTGGGGAAGATGGAGAGGGTTGGGGAAAAATGAACAGGACATGGGATGAGAACGGTGGGAAAGTAGAGTACCTGAAATCTCAGAAAAAGAACATATTCAGGTATTCTGCCCCACAAAAGTGAAGGATGAGAGGAGAAAATAACCATTCTAAAATGAGCCAGGATTTGAGGGGGAGGGGAGAAGCTGGTGAAAATATACCAGGAGCTTCAAATTCAGGAAGGATGGTTTAAAGAAATACTTTGTGCTCTGGCCCCTTCCTCTCCAGTTAAACAGGTATTCAAGGAGCTGGAGTTTTTGGGTTGGTACACCACCGGCGGGCCACCTGACCCCTCTGACATCCACGTCCATAAGCAGGTATGCGTGCTCACACATGTGCACGCTGGGATAAAGAATAGAGGATGAGGGAAAGAAGAAATATGGGCATTGACACTTGTCCATCATCCCCCTCTTCCAGGTGTGTGAGATCATCGAGAGCCCCCTCTTTCTTAAGTTGAACCCTATGACGAAGCACACGGATGTGAGTAACACTGACCCAATGCCCATTTGGTCATACCTGTCTATCACTATGCTTTTATACTCATCCCCTGCTATCTTTTACTGTATGACATCTCTGTTGAATTCAATCTTCATTCTGCCATTTATCAGCTGTGTCTTTGGATAAACCTGCATTTTCTTATGTGTAAAACAGTGATAATCTGTCCTTCATTGGCTCTTCAATGTGAAAGTGCCAATCCCAATTTTTGGCACATAGTAGTTTCAGGTGAATTTGATTTAAGAGCTGTTTTCCATCTCTTCTTTACAGCTTCCTGTCAGCGTTTTTGAGTCTGTCATCGATATAATCAATGGAGAGGTAATGCCCTACCCTTCAACCCTCAGATCCTGCCCCTGATGTTTCCTGCTTTTGACTCTCCCTATGTGCCCTGTAGGCCACAATGCTGTTTGCTGAACTGACCTACACTCTGGCTACAGAGGAAGCTGAACGCATTGGTGTAGACCATGTCGCCCGAATGACAGCAACAGGCAGTGGAGAGAACTCCACGGGTAATGGAGGCTGGAGGGGCATACTTGGAAGTGGGGGTGGAAGGTGTGACTACAAGCCTTTTCAACCATGGCCTGTCCCTGCTCCCCTGCAGTGGCTGAACACTTGATAGCACAGCACAGTGCCATCAAAATGCTGCACAGTCGCGTCAAGCTCATCTTGGAGTATGTCAAAGCCTCTGAAGCAGGTAGGACGGGTTCTCCCTGGCATTCCTACCACTTTTCTACTCCCTCCTGGGGAAGTGACAGCATCCACATTAATGCAGCCTCTCTTTGTACCTTTAGGAGAGGTCCCCTTTAACCACGAGATCCTGCGGGAGGCCTATGCTTTATGTCACTGCCTCCCGGTACTCAGCACAGACAAGTTCAAGACAGACTTTTATGATGTGAGTGTTAAAACCCAGGAAGGTGGGTGGGGCTTATGCTGTCATTTCTGCATGCAGGACATAGGACTCAGGTGTTCCCTGGGCATGCTGTGAGGGACCTGGATCTCTCTGTTCCCTCCCAGCAATGCAATGATGTGGGGCTCATGGCCTACCTGGGCACCATCACCAAAACGTGCAACACCATGAACCAGTTCGTGAACAAGTTCAACGTCCTCTATGACCGACAAGGCATCGGCAGGCGGATGCGGGGGCTCTTCTTCTGAGGGTACTTGAAGAGATGATGCAGAGGTCAGGACTGTCCCAGAGGGGAGAGGTGTTACACTCCCCTTAGAGAAACCTGTCATTAATAAAAGGGGAGTGCCCCCTCAGCACCCCTTCCAGTGGCTCTGTCCTCTGTTAGGCACCACATAGGTTTCTCAACTTGGATCTTAAAGGCCCTTGGTTCCAGCCTTGCTCAGAGGCATGAGTCCCATTTTATTATCAGTTATGTTCTCAACACCTTTCAGTGGTTGGGAACTCACTGCCACTTGAAGTGACCCCAAGTCTGGTCAGGTAGACAGACTGTCTATATTGAGCCAAAGGCTCTGTTTCCACCTAAGCAATGGGTTTTGCTCTTTAGTATCTCCCTGTAAACCAATGACCCCTTTCCTAAGCTTAGTTTTTCACACACAAAAAGGGAAATTGGGAGGGAGCGGGATATTAAGCACATTTCTATGAGGGACAACTGAAAGTCTTGATCCTATAGCGAGCACTGAGTATTGCCAAGAGGACGTTTCCCAATTATTGCTAATGTTTGAGTGCTGGCTACAGAAAATGTACCTGACCTAGCAGACACCTCAGCCAGCCCTAGGAGGCAGGTACTAGTGTCCATGTCATTTTAGAGATGAGGCCAAGTAGTGTAAACATGAAGATTGTTCTATGCAATTACTTGTGCCTCCCTCCAGGTACTTTATTTTCATCCCCTAACCAGGCCTTTCAAGTTGTACTTGGGGACGCAAGAGGTGGCCACTGTATCCCCAGAACTAGAAGGGAGCACAGCAATAGACTCAATATATATTTGAATCTAGAGGGGAGTAAGAGCAGGCAAGGGATCTGAGTGGAGATCCAGTGCAACAGGCTGTACAGTGGGTTCTCATTCCTTGCTGCATTCCCAGTGTCTGTCTTGGTATCTGGCAGGGAGAGTAGGTACTTAATACATTTATCGAGTAAATGAAGACGAACATAAAAGGAATAAGAAATGAATCTATAAAATGTACAATATCCAGTTTTACTAGAAGGCAGCAATCTACACACACTTTATTAGCAAAAGGAATGTATAAAACAAGTGCAGCTCAGGAAAACGAGGGCGAGAGGTGTCCTCCTTTCCCCTCATGGGCATCGTTAGACCTTTAAAGGAAGGGGGGTGTTTAGCACGGTATGCAGAGTAGGCCCCAGTGTCTCAAGTGGGCTGGAATCAGACAAAAGTGATCCGTGTCCGGGCAGTATTAACCTGCCAGACGTTTAACTCCTCATACTCATCTAGAGCTGCCTGGAATTGGGCAGGTGTGAAGCCCCGGGATATGCAGCGCTGCTCCGCCTCAGAAAACCGGACACTTCGGCCCTCTGAGACCAACTCACGGACAGTGGCAAATATCACATCTGCTGGTCTCTGGGTCCTGAAGGAAACAAGTGTGGATGTTTAAGGTCAGGCTACCGACAAGAGCACCCAACATGTCAGAACAGTGGACTTCTGAGGCAATCATACATGTGATTGCAGAAGCCACAAGGATAAGTGGTCTGCTCAGGAAAGTCAAGGTGACTCCCGATTTCCTTCTCCATTAAACCACTCACCTAGCTGTTTGTCCCTTGTCACTCAGAAGTGAGTCCTTTGACATCTCCATTAGCCTGATGGCTTCATTCACATCTTCCTTCTCCACTGTGTCCACCATTCGCAGACGTGCCTAAGGGGAAGGTAGGGAGAGATGGGAACCGGAGGAGGGGAGTGGAATAGTCAGGGGACCCCCGTGTTTCAGCTTTAAGGCTGGGCAACTCATGGGGTGCCTACGCACAAAACAGGTGGAGGCCCCCTACCCTCCCCTGCAAACATCCGCAGTGTGGGGCCGGCACTGTCAGACCGAGACAAGTGCAATGCCCAGGGCAGCGTCCAGCAATTGCCCAAGTCTCCGCCTCTCAACACTGGCCAGTCCCGGTGTTCAGCTGTCCTGTGAGGGAGACCAGACCCTTCTGAACTCCACTGGGCTCCCCACCATGACAGATGGAGCTTGGGGAGTTCAGCCTAGCAGGTGATTGGCAGAGAGGTTGTGTCCCTGGGGCTCGGGAAGTGCTAGCTCAGCAGTAGGTCAGGTAATCACACTACCTGCACGAACAGCACTTTGGAGCCCCCAGGACTAAGGTCCAAGAGGTGAGGACAGAAATGAACGTTTCTAACACAGGATTTAGGACAAGGGGAATGAAATTCACCCCTCCCACACCGGCAGTGAGGTTTGAGAAGCCAGGCCTTTCCCTCCATGGATGCTGTGTGTGCCCTGCTGGAGCAGCAAGTACCCACAGTGCGGTAGCACGGAGAGGACCACTATCTGCACTGTCAGCACTTTAGCCCCGGCAGGGCTGGAGTGGGAAGCAGGCGGCAACGAGAGGACAATGTTAAGGCAGGCTGCCCAGTAAGTCAAAGCAGACCACCCCTCCAGCAGAACAAAGGGTCGGGAACTCACCAGGGCCGTTGACAGTCGCAGGATAGCCAGCAGGGTTCGGGCGGAAGTATAGGTGGCATCCTTACTAGCCCAAGCCTCTCGCCTCATCTCCACGTACGCTGCTGTGATATAGTCTGCCAGAGACTCGGGCACTGTGGGCTGCTTCTCCTGGCACATAGCTATGTAACGTCTGCAGGAGATTCATGGCAAAGCAGAAAAGGAAGATGGGGAGAATATGGCTTTTTTTCTGTGTAAGTTTCCCATTTAAGAAAACTCTTGGGGGTAGGTGGGAACTTTTAAGTAGAAAAAAAAATTAGTGATTATTTGCGTGGCTTGAGTATCACTGATGGATTTATCTAAATGGTGCTTTTCAAATTATTTCCAACTTTTAAGGAAAATGGCCTATGCATGAATAAGACATATTCATGTTACTAGAGATGATCAAGTCCTCTCCTCTGAACATGTATAACTAAAGCAGCAGAAATATATTTTGTTCACTTTGAGACCATTGTTTAAAGAGAATAGGTAAGTGGAAGGGTCACTGGGGGGCCGCGCAGAGAAATTAGTCTCATCAAGTATCCATGGAGTAGGATCCAGCTTTGCCTCAAATCTGAACCTGTCTCACCAGTCAGGTCAGGATAATGGTGTGAAAGGTTGGTTCAGATGTGTGTTGTGTGGCCAAGATGGGGGTTACCTAGACTCAAGTGTTCTCAGACCCAGGACACAAGAGGGCAGAGTGGTAGTGAAACATGTACAGCCTAAGACTGAAAGTTTTTCAGGACACACACATGGTGACCGGTGGAGCACACCTGTCCTTACCCAGCTCTCCTACCTCATAAGCTTCATGTCCAAAGGTTCAAACTGGGTGGGAGGCTGCCGGCTGTGCTGGTGCACATAGGTGATATGCTGGGCCAACCTAGGAAGAGTGGAGGCAAGGAGGAATACTTTTTGGTGCTATAAACACACACCCTGTGCCTCAACTCTGTATCTTCTCCCCTTAGTTCCACCGTCTCCTCACAGTGTGGCAGGGACAAACTTTTCCAGGAAATCATCTGTGTTTCAGCCCTGACCCACCACTTCCCTAAGAACTGTAGACCAGTATCCACAGGCAGAGAATTGGAGTGCTTTCCAATTTCTCTTCCCTCCCTCCCTTTAGATCATTCCTAAGGGATGTCTCAAGTGTTGAGCTTCATTCACCGTAAGTCATTGTCTCGGTCGGGCCGGTCCTGGATCAACCAGAGGAGGTCAAATCGGGAGAGGAGCGCAGCAGGAAGCTGTATGTTCTGTTCCAGGCTGCGGCGAGGGTTGTAGCGCCCATAGGCAGGGTTGGCGGCAGCCAAGATGGAGCAGCGGGCATTGAGTGTAGTCAGAATGCCTGCTTTGGCAATGGAGATGGTCTGCTGCTCCATGACCTCGTGGATGGCTGTGCGGTCAGCCTCAGCCATCTTGTCAAACTCATCGATGCAGCATACACCCTGGTCAGCCAGCACGAGGGCACCACCCTCTAAGGTCAGTTCTCCAGTCACAGAGTCTCTGAGCACAGCTGCTGTAAGCCCCACTCCAGAGGAACCTCGGCCTGTTGTGTACTGGCCTGAATGGCAGGGTCAGGAAAAGAGAGGACACAAGGAATAGGGACAGCGAGGTGAGGCCTGCACTGGACTCATGTACCTACCCACCCAAACCTTCTGGGGAAAGCTCGGGGGCGGGGGGGGGGGGGGGGGGGGGGGGCCGGGCACTGGCAACATCTCCTGCCTCAACCCCCAAGGAAGAGAATAAACACGGGGTAGTGCTATCCCTATCTGCTACATTCACCTCTTTCAGGATCTGATTACTCACTGCGGGGGGCCAGGCGATCAATGTAAGACAGCAGCTGAGATTTAGCCACTCCAGGGTCCCCCATCAGGCAGATATTGATGTTGCCTGAAGAAAGAAAAGAACTCCATATGACTATTTTTTCATGGAAGTTGTCCAACAACAGAAAAATACTTTTGAGGTCTGCCCCTACTCCCATACTCAGCATTGTTTCTTCTGATCCCTCCCTGTGCCCATGAAGCCAAGATGCCAACTCTTATTTTGTGACGTATAGGGACACCAATTCTTGTCATCCTTTCCTTCTCCCAAATGTATTCCCTTACCCCGAGCCTCCGTCTCATTTCCTCTTACCCCTGATTTTCATGCCTCGAGGAGACTGGTCCACACCTCCCACCAGCAGGAGCAGCAGCGCCTTCTTTACATCTTCATGCCCATATATTTCCGGAGCAATGGAGGCTGCCAGCTTTTCATAGAAATCCTCCTCTGTGGGAAAATGAAGGTTAGGAAGGAAAAAGTGCTAGGAAGAAACTCCCATTTCCGGTCTCCCCTGTGGCCCCTCACCTGCTATTTGCCTCAGCTCCTCCTTGCTCAGCTCTTTAGACCCAGACTCATCATCCTCACTCTTATTCATCTTCACAATCCGATGGGCTTCCAGGTAAGTTTCCGAGAGTAAACCCTTGAACAGGAAAAGACCAGGATATGAATGAAGTCTCTTTAACTTGCCCATCCACATGAGTCCCTCAGGAGTTCCTAACAAACCCTTTGTTGTATTTTGTTTTGTTGTTGATAGTATTCTCTGTGGATGTGGTGGGCAAGGGAGAAAAGGGAGTATTTCCTCCTCATTTTAAACTCCCTTTCTTACCTGTACCACCTGTCGGAACCCAGAGCACAAGATTGGCAAGAAGATACCAGTGACACTGACGTGGTCCCCGGGCTGGGCAATCCGTGTGTTCTCTCCTTCTACCAACACCGTGATGCTACGAGGGATATTTCCCACGGGCACTTGATCACTCTACAGGGGATAAGGGTGCACAGACAAGGAGAAAGGAACATGAAGTCTCCAGGGACTTAACCCCTTTGCCAACGTATCCCACTCTTCTATTTCTCGGCCTGCCCAGCCTCAGAAGATAAGCCAGACGAGAAGGGAAGTGGAGATTTCCTTTACTTCTTCCTAGCTCAATCAGAAAGTTTCAGTCAAACCTCCCTCCTGATCTAGGTGACTTCTCTGCCTCAGCTCTTCTTTTGTTCTTTCTTCCACCCAGTGAGTGAGTACAGTATTTGAATGGACTCTCAAGCTCCACCTTCCCTGGGCAACATATCCCAAACTCACATGTTCTTGCATCTTCATCTCCTGGAATTTGATGAATTTGGAGCCACGTGTCTGCAGATATAGCCGCCCACCAGAGCGGTTGGTCTGGCACTCCTGGCTTGGGCACATGATCAGAGGCATGAAAGTGGGAGATTGGATCTAGGGTGTAAGAAAACACCAAAGAGAGTCAGAAGCAAATGAGCCAATTAGAGTCAGTCACTTAAATCACATTTCCTCTTGATAGCAGATACCATAAATTGTCAAAAACATCTTGAACTATTCTGGGTCAACATGGATAAGCATCAAGAACACAGAACAGATGGAAAAACTACTACCTATCAGAAAAAGGATGAGAAATATACACACAGCTGTGTTTCACGACAGAGAAAATAACAGATCAGCATCAGCACACAAAACTCTTACAAAAAATACTAACAGAGTTAAGTGTGTTCCTGTTCCTTGCTCCAAACATACCGGCTGGTAGGTCTCTGCCCCACACTGGTCACAAGTGTAAGTGGCCACTACCATTCTGGGTTTGACTTCAGACACACGAGTGACGATTCCACGCACAGTCACCAATTTCCCCAGAGAGTCAGCCCGTACTTCCCGGATCACACGAGGCTTGTTACTGCTTGGGCCTTCAAAGTACAGCTCACTAAGGGGGAAAAACAGTCATTAGCAAGGTCCTAAAGGACAAATTCCCATGCCCTTCCCCACTGAGACCACTCACAATCTACGCATGAGTTCAGGAGGGTACTGGTTCTGGGGGCTTCGGGCAGCCGCAGGGTCCCGGCTCCGCTGCTCCATCATCAGCCGGTGCTCAATGTAAACATCCAGAACATCCTTATTTACCACCTACAGGTAGACAGAAGACAGGAAAAATGAGTGGCAGGATGGGGCATAAAAAACACCAGGCAGAAATTACTGCCCCCTTCCTCAGTTCAGAAAGCCTTAGAAGCTTCCTGACAGAAATCTAAGTTCCTTGCCCTGCATTTTCCTGCACTCACCTCCCTCTCTTTGTACTGAGGCAGCAGCTCTTGTATGGTATCAGCAAAGAGCCTTGCATAGCGCTTGGTGTTCTCACAAATTGAGTCCACCAACTCAGGGTCCTCCTCAGCCACATCATCTAGGTCTATGTACATTGCCACTTGTTCCCGATGAGCCAGTTGAACCTAGGGTGGGGAAGAATCAGCAAAACCCCAGAACCAAGTTTACCATGCTCACCAGTGTTACATGCAAAGACATTATCACCGTGAGTTCAGCATACAGGTTCCAGGCTTCCAAAGGCAAGAAAAGAGCAGTGTGAGACAGAGCAATACTCACTTCTCAGTTACCAAAGGACAGCCTCCCAACTCCTAAAAACACTTTACTTATCACAAATGTAGTATATTCACTTGGCGTACCATATGGCAGTCAACACACGTCACTTACAAACGGACTTGCTGAAATGAGTCAGGCCACTTCTTACAGCTCCTGTAAGCAACCAGCCCATCCCTCTACCTAATTGTAGACTTACCAACTGGTTCCCATACTTGAACTGCTTCTTGCCAAACTCATCATCCTGGTAAAACTCTTGTAAGAACTTCTTCACCTTTTCTATAAAGTAAACGTAAAATTATGAGAATCAACCTTCCTTTGATTCAGATACCTTACTGCAAACCACTCTGATAAGAAATCTAAGAAACTCACTTCCATTTAAAACATTTCATTTAAACAAACTAGTCACATGAACATTTAAATAGCCCTACATAATCCTCTCCAAACTGGGCAGAACTCCTTTTCACGAGTCAGTTTTTAACTAGAGAATAATTAGGGGCCCCGGACAGTTGAGAGTACTACCCAATACCCTCCCCTAGGGGAATTCCAGTCTCTGCCTTAGAAATCTCAGTGCCCTTTCCCAAAGGCCTCCCACTCCCAGCAACACACTCAGGTTTCAAGGTTCTCAGCTTTTCTTCCATGCGTATGGAAGATTCCCCCTTTTCTTTCGTTCCCCTAAATCTCTGCCACTAGGCCCATCCTTCACCCCACCCCCCTCTCCCGCCACTGCTTCCGCTCTTAGTAAACAAAGAAGCACATGGGCCCAGATGCCGCCGCCTCACAGCCCGGGATTCCTCCGCTCAGGGCGTGAGCTCCTCCGACTATTGGCCAGCTCGTCCAAGGCCACTCGGTCCCACCTGTTATCTCCTCTCAGCCTCCCACTAAAACTCCCAATTGCAGGCTCTCCCCAACCCTCAGTAGCTCTCTCCGAGGCCACCGCGCGGAAGGACACTGTTTACACACGACACTCCCTCCAGAGGCGCCGCGCAACTTCCGCCCGCCTTCACTTCCGCTTGGAGGTTGGCCTAAAATGGCCAATCCCCGCGCGCAGCGGCCCAGGCCCGCCCGCCCCCGGAGCTTCGGCGCGTCTCTGCCGGACGCGGGCACTCGGAGTGCCTAAGAGTGCGGATGAAAGTGAGCCAGGGAGTGCTCAACACTGCGCCTTAGACAGGGTCTCCTGAGGTCCCGGTCTCTCCTGGGCGCGACCCTCCCCACTGGAGCCACCAAGCCCGGCGGCTTTCCCCCGCCCCACTTCTTTCCCGGGCACGATCACCAGGTCTTCCCCGACCTTAATCTTGCACGTGCCTCCCAGGCAATGTCTTCCTCAGCTCCACCGCTTCCGGCCCGGGGTCTGGCCTCGCGCTGAGCCCGGCCCTCCAGGACGCCAACTCACACCAACAGGTGTTGGTCGGGACGCTTCCCGCGCAGAACGCCCCTCCCAGGCTTGCAGACCCTCACCTTTCTCGAGCGCGTAGTCCTTGAGTGCCATCGCTGCCGAGAGCCCTACGGCAGCAGTTAGCGGGCTCAAGGATCACCTCGATAGCAGTGAACGTCCGCGCGGCGGACTGTGGCTGACCAACCGAAATTGGCGCGAAACGTCGCCCAACACGTGACCGGCGCCGCTGCGAGCGGGCCAATCCGAGAGGAGGCCCTCCGTCCCTCCCACTCACCGCAGGCTCCAGCCTCCGCCAATCACCTAGCGAGCCTGGGCTGAGTGACGGGGAGGTGGTGCGGCCGTCTGAAGCGACAGATTGGGTAAGGCGGGGTGGGCACCGGGTTTCCCGCGTTGGAGGAGACTCGCTCTTAAAGGGCCAGTCCACGAGCGTCCTTTTGTTCCCGGATAGCAGGGAGGGGCAGGCCCAACTTTCGCTGTCTCCTTGTCTACTCTCCAGAACGGCAATGATTTCCCAGTTCTTCATTCTGTCCTCCAAGGGGGACCCGCTCATCTACAAGGACTGTATCCTTGACCCACAGGTCCGTGGGGGGAGGGAGGGTGGGCTGGATGGGAGTAGTGCCCCAGAGCCAGTCCGTGTCGCCAGCTCCTTAGCTGTCCTTCAACCCGTCAGTCCGTGGGGACAGTGGCGGCCGGGATGTGGCTGAGCTCTTCTACCGGAAGCTGACGGGACTGCCCGGAGACGAGTCCCCGGTTGTCATGGTAACCACACGGGGGTGGGAGTGCTACTCTAGGCAAGCTCGAGTAGGGGGGCACCTCCTTCCTCCTAACGGCTTCCTTGAGAGCTTCCCCTTGGGGGATACATTCCTCCAAATAATATTAACGAATTTACTGAGCGCTAACTATATAGCAGGCACAGCTCCTCACATGTCTTAATGCTCAGCATCTCTGGGGTAGGAACTATTATTAACTTCACTTACTCTTGGGAAGCGGGGCCCTAGGGAGATTTATAGTTCGCCCTAGGTCGCACTGCTAGGAAGTAGGGGAATCAGGATACCAGCCCAAGTCTCATGGGTCCTTAAGCACAGCTTTGTTTTCCTGACGCTTTCCCCCCACCCCACCCCGACTTTGCCTCAGCACCACGATGACCGTCATTTTATTCACATCAGACACAGCGGCCTTTATTTGGTGGCCACGACTTCAGAAAACATTTCTCCCTTCAGTCTCCTAGAGCTGCTCTCTCGGTGAGGAGGGCAGGGCTGGGCAGCTGGGCTTGGGGGTCTGAGAGGAGGAGAAGATGCACACTCCATTCCTTTCCCTCAGGTTAGCCACTCTCCTGGGCGACTACTGTGGCTCCCTGGGTGAGGGGACCATCTCCCGCAATGTGGCGCTTGTCTATGAACTCCTGGATGAAGTGCTGGTAAGGTCCAAGGATTTTTTCCTCATTGTCCCTGTTCCCTGAAGATCTGTTCCTCGGTTGGAAGGCTAAGGTCACTCCTTTTCACCCCTTTCCTCGGCTAGCCACGCAAAGACTGTTCTTCCTCTGCTCCTAGGACTATGGCTACGTACAGACCACATCCACAGAGATGCTGAGGAACTTCATCCAGACCGAGGCTGTGGTCAGCAAGCCCTTCAGCCTCTTTGACCTCAGCAGTGTTGGCTTGGTCAGTGGAGGAAAGAGGACCAGGAGGGGGAAGGGTTGGCAGGGAGTGTCAGACCTGAGGACTGATTGCTTTGGGTGCTTTCCAGTTTGGGGCTGAGACACAACAGAGCAAAGTGGCCCCCAGCAGTGCAGCCAGCCGCCCCGTCCTGTCCAGCCGCTCTGACCAGGTGAGAGAGGGATGAACGGGTTCAGACCCTCTGATTTTTTTCTGGGACCCCAGAGTCTAAGTTCCCAGTGTATCTTTCCACCTCCCTCAGATGTGGATTATCCAACCCCTTCTCTTACCTTGCGTTCCCACCCCAGGGCCCTAGCCTCCACTGCCCTGTCCACTTTAGAACACAGGTGGTTCAGCCTCCAACCACCCAAATCTCCTCTCTTCTTCAGAGCCAAAAGAATGAAGTGTTTTTGGATGTGGTCGAGAGACTATCTGTGCTGATAGCATCTAATGTAAGTTCCCTGGAGCTGAGGTCAGATGTGTCTGGGAAACTATTGGGGAGGTTGCCTCTGGGCATTAATCTCTGGCCACTCTCAGGGCTCGCTGCTGAAGGTGGACGTGCAGGGAGAGATCCGACTCAAGAGCTTTCTTCCCAGTGGCTCTGGTGAGAAGTTTGCAGGTTGGGCCAAGGGTTGGGTTTGGGACAGCCTCCTTGATGATATGTGTGGTGGTATTTGGTGGCCTTTTCTGATCTGATGTCCTTTCTTCTGACAGAGATGCGCATTGGCTTGACAGAAGAATTTTGTGTGGGCAAGTCAGAACTGAGAGGTGAGGAGAAAGTGGGTCTTTCTCTCCTAGGTATAGGTCACTGCCAGAGGTTTTGTGGAGAGAAGTTAGAAACAGATACCCACCCCATGCCACCCCTGCTCTTCTCTCCCAGAATATGGGTTAGGAGAGGAGTCTTTCTGTCTTTCCAGGTTATGGGCCGGGAATTCGGGTGGATGAGGTCTCGTTTCACAGCTCGGTGCACCTTGATGAGTTTGAGTCTCACCGAATCCTCCACTTGCAACCACCTCAGGGCGAGGTCAGGATGGGCTGGCTTATATGTTCCAACTACTCGGGTAGGGAGGTAGCTCAGGTGTAAGGGGACCAACCTGGCTCTGTTCCTCCCTGGTCTCAGCTGACTGTGATGCGGTACCAACTCTCAGATGACCTCCCCTCCCCACTCCCGTTCCGGCTCTTTCCCTCTGTGCAGTGGGACCGAGGTTCTGGCAGGTGAGACCATTTCCTCTGTTCTAGAACTCCTGTAGAACTCAAGCCAATATATATGTTCCCAAGTCTTATTGTGGAGGGGTGGTGGTGGTAGTGGTATAGAATACAAGTTAGAAAAAGGTACCCTCCCCAGTGGACTCAGCCCCATGAACTCTAGTGACTAGTGGAGTTGGGTAGATTTCAGCCTTTCTCTCTCCTTCCCGGGGCACAACCAACACAGCCATACATGGGGGCCTTGGGTGGAGGATGGTGAGATGCCAGTAGGATATGGCCCAAGTAACAGTATTTGTACTCTCACCTAGGCTCCAGGTTTATCTGAAGTTGCGATGTGATCTGCCCCCAAAGAGGTACGAGTGGGGGTAATAGCCAAGACTAGTTCAGCTATGGGGGGTAGGAGACAGGGCCCAGATACCTATTACTTCCACCTTTAGATGCAGCCACCAGCCTCGGAATCCAGTTTAGTTTGAGGCTCGAGAGTTTGGGAAGGGGATGGGGTGGCCCTTGTACTACATTCCAGCTGTGACATTAATGAAGTGTGGGACAAGTCACTACTTTCCTGGGGCTGACTGTTCCTTTCACTGTGCAGCCAGGCTCTCAACGTCAGGCTGCACCTTCCCCTACCTCGAGGGGTGCTCAGGTTAGTGTGTGTTTAATGTGGGGGTTTGCTTGGGTGGCTTTACTAAGTTCCTTGGACAACACGGTGGCATTGGGGAGGAAAGTGTGCACTGTGGGGTGGAACTAGCCTGCCCCCAAGGCAGGTAGGGGCTGAGCCCAGCACCTTTTGTCTCCAAATTCCAGCCTATCTCAGGAGCTGAGCAGCCCAGAACAGAAGGCAGAGCTGGGGGATGGAGCCCTTCGCTGGGACCTGCCTCGGGTGCAAGGAGGCTCTCAGCTCTCAGGCCTTTTCCAGGTATTAGCAACTGATTTTCTAAAGCCCCCTTTTCCCACCTCCATTTTCAGCCCCCTGACCCAACCCTGCTAATGCAGTTGCTGCATTGTTCCCGCCAGCGTGGTTAGCTTTCTGGTCCCTTGACTTCCCTGCCCACCTTCCTCTCCCTCTCTGTGCCTTCAGCAGCCCTCCCCCTGCCTCTGCCTCCCACAGATGGACGTCCCAGGCCTGCCTGGGCCTCCCAGTCAAGGGCACTCCACCTCAGCCCCTCCGCTGGGGCTGGGCCCGGCAAGCCTCTCCTTTGAACTTCCCCGGCACACGTGCTCTGGCCTCCAGGTTCGCTTCCTCAGACTGGCCTTCAGACCCTGCAGCAACGCCAACCCCCACAAGTGGGTACGACACCTGAGCCACAGTGATGCCTATGTCATTCGGATCTGAGGCTCCCCAAATGAGGACATAGGCAGCAAAGGCGGTGGTCCGTGGCTGAGGAGAAGGATGATACTGTCTATTCCAGCCTTCCGGTGTGTGGCTATGGATCTGATTGGAAGAGTCTAAGTCCTAGAGACCATGAGGGCTCAACGGGTTAGACCCTCCCATAGTACTGGTCACAGGAAAGACTGACGTGGAACAGAACTTATAAATCAATCTTTTATTCTGAAAAGCTGGCTGTACAATATCTAAAAAGAAAGTTAAGGTGGGGGAAGCAGGTTGCTACTTCTTTCCACCTAGTGTGTGTGTGTGTGTGTGTGTGTGTGTGTGTGTGTGTGTGTGTGTAGGCAGGGAGAGAATCTGAGGAAGAGAATGTTGACAGATGTTTGACAGCATCAAGGTGCAGGCTGAGGGGAGCCAGATCCAGGGGGTTGGGAGCCATTAGCCTTTGGAGTCCCTGGAGCTGGAGGGGGGCTATCTCCAGCTTCCTGTTTCCCCCCACAGAGGGCACTGCCCCCAAGTGGGGAGGGGGCTGAGGATGGCGGAGGGACTGGAGAAGGATGGGAGGTGGGGCCCCCTTTGCCCTCCCCTGTTGGGGGAAGAGAGACCACTATGTACTTCTGGACACTGCCGGGGCCAGAGGGGGCAGTGCTGGGGGGTGCAGCTGTGGCGGTGGAGACCAGCTTGACAATGGGCTGCACGCTGGGGACCGTGGTGGTAACGGGAGAGGTAGTGGTAGAGCCTGAGCCAGGAGCTGAGGTGCTGAGGGATAGGACCTAAGGGGAAGAAAGGAAAGGCAGTGCCTATTGCCTCGCACCCTCCCCATTCCCCAGGCCTGGGGGAATCTTCACTTGCTCCAACCCAACAATCCACTCTGAGTCTTGCTCAGGAGTAGCTACAACCTTGCAGACCCCTAGGAAGTGCTCCTTCTAGTTCCTGTCTTTGGGCCCAGAGGTGACTGGGCTCTACTCTGGAGCCCACGGGGTGCTGTGAGGTAACCCCAGGTCCTTCAGGGTAGCAGGGTGACATACTCCCCACCATCCCTGGTCCCACACACTCCACGTACCTGTTGAGTGGATGAGGCGCTGGAGGATGATGACATTACAATAAACTTAGTTGGAGGAGGGGAAGGCTGAGGTGGGGCAGCTGCTCGTGCAGACACCAGCGTCTGGACAGGCAGTGCGATGGAGCCAGGGACCTTCAGCAAGCCAGGGGTCCGAGGGCCAGGCTGAGGGGCCTGTGAGAGGGTCAGCGTGGGCCGGGGCTGCAGGAACAAGAGGCAAGAAGAAAATGTCAACATCTAAGAAAAAGAAGGGCTCTTGCTCCTCAGTCAGTCTCACTGGGGTTGAGAGGGCCCTGGGTTTTACACAGTTCATTCCCACCCTGATGGGAACCATGGCTCTACCCCACCCCACCCCAACCCACCCCCGTATTCATGTCTCCTTACTCCTCTCCACTAGGTCACCCTTTCTCCGCCCTGCACTGTCACTGACCTGAGTGATGGTCAGAGTAGTCCTGTTGACCTGCTGAGCCTGCAGAGCAGCTTGGGCCCGGGCCTTGACCACATGGGAGCAGAGGAGGGGTCCAAGGGACCCAAATTCTCCCCGATAGGCATCCTGATTATCAGGTGGTGGGCGCAGCTTTGCCAGAACAGGGGCACAGTGTTTCTGCAGAGAAGGCAAAAAAAAAAAAAAAAAAAAAAAAACCAGGTAGAGGGAGGGCTGGGACGAATTGTGGTGAGGGGTGAAAAAGGATATTACCCATCATTTCAGTATGTTCCTCTTGGAGACCAAACTTATTTCACTAAGTTTCTTTTGGAGGTCAAATTGCTGGGATAGCAGTGTGTGCAAGGAATGCTGTGGTGTTTTTTTGTTTTTTTTTTCATGAGAAAACACAGGCACCAACTGGTGTGAACAGAGAACCTGCTGAACATCCTGGTAATATCTAAGGAGTAGTTGGGCCATAGGGCGTTTGCCTTGCACAGAAAGGGCCATAGTGATGCGGAAGCCTCGGGGGCAGTGTGTCTAAAAGTTACAGGCTGAGGTTAAAACCTCTTATCTCTTACTTAACCCCTTTGTGCCTCAGTCTTTCCACCTACAAAACAGTATCGGACTGTAAGGTGTGCTCTGAATAAAGGAGGCAAAGATGGGATAAGTGAATAAAAGATAGCACATACTTGCTAAACATTGCACCTATGTGTATGTGTGTTGGTGTGTGTGTGGGGGGGTTTAGTGGGAAGAAGTGCAGGAAGGGCAGGGGGCTCTGGTCACCAGGAGAAGGCTCTGCACGTGGTCAGCTCCGATGCGGTCGATATTGCTCAGCACAGGGCCATCCAGGACACTGCGGATCCGCTCCCCCTCCTGCTGCAGCCGGGGCAGAATCAGAGTCTTAATCACCTGTGGGAAAGCAAAGGGGAAGCCAGGGGCCTGGGGTCACCACAGGGCTTCCCGTGTCGAGGGCTATTACCCACTATGCCCTCGTGATGCCTCCCTCCCCCAGTGCATCCCCCTGGGGTCTGACATCATGTCCCAGCTCGGCCAGGCCTGCGATGGAGCCGTAGCGTGTGGTCCACGGTGTCTTCTCGTCCACCCAGCTCTGTAAGGGGATGGAAAATAAACCCAGATAAAGGGGCCTGAAAGGCTAATTGGTAAGGACCTAAATTTCTTATAAACACTTTCCTTGTAGATCACTAAGACGTTAGGACTGGGCTCAAGTCCCAGGCCCACGCCCCCGGCCTCTGCTGCTTGTTTTCAGAGTCATTGCCCCCAGCCACGCCTGATCTCCCACTGGTTTGGGTGAAGCTGTTGTGGTGACAACCCGGGGTAGAGATGTGAAAGGGCTTCCTTCCGCTCCTTGTTCCCCTGGCTCACCTTGGTGAAGGTCTTGGTTATCCGGGACTGGATGTTGTTCGTGGTTGTGCTGAAATGCTTGCAGATCTGGGCTACCAGGCGAGCAGCGAAGTCCCGGAGTGCCCAGTGATTGTCCACATCTGGCCGCAGGCACAGCTGTCTGCTCACGATGCAGGTCATCACAGCTGGAATCAACTCATGCACCTAAGGGAGAAGTGCTGAGTCAGCTAATTCTGACATGGCTTCCTGTTGATGGCAGTCAGATCCCTGAAGCCTGGCCTGAGAGGCGGGTGGGCAGGACCACTCACATATTTTTCTAGATACAGCGTAGGGTTGTCCATCAGTGCCTTCACCATGCGCATCAGGTAGATGAGCAGGGCCAGGTTGTTCTGCACCACGTTCACACGGACCTGTGGGAGGGAGAAGTGACAGGGCAGGGAGACCCTGCAGATGAGCATCCCTCCTACCTCCTCACCCCTGGAACCTCATCCGAGGTCCTGGCCTTCCTTAATCTTCTCACCCCCTCTGAGATGAAGGTGCTGAATCGTGGCAGCATCTGATACAGCCCCGGGTCTGTTGCAATGCTCTGAAGAGCTTCCTGTGGGAGGAGGGGAATGAGTGAAGTGGGGACAGACACCATGGAAGGAATTTGTGGGGCCTCCAAGAGAAGGAGTCTCGGGGTAAAGGCAGGAAGGTAGGGACTCACCGCTCTCTTGGCTTCACATGACCCCACACAGGCTTCGGTGATTTCCTTATAGTACAGCTGCTGCTCCACAGACAACTCATGGATACTTCGAGGCTTTAGTCGCAAAGGACCTCCCTCCAGCAGGGGTGGTGCCTTCTTCTCTTTCCCTGTGTGTATTGGGAAGAGGGATTTGAAAAAGAAAGCTCCAGAAGAGGCCTCATACCAGACAAACCTTGATCCTCCACTCCCCCACTTAGAGAGACCCAGTTTCCATTAGGCTCCCTTCTGAGGCTCTCTGGTCTGAGGTCTCACTCCTTACCCTGACCTCACCCACTTTACAAATGACCATCTGGCTTTGGGACAAGAGCCGAGAGGCCTGGCCTAGCAGGGCTGACCTTTGCCGTCAGCTGGAGCAGCCCCTTGACCTTTGCCTTTCAAGGGTCCATCTTCCTCCTGGCCTGGCTTTGCTGACTTCAGGGGTTCTGTGGCTTCAGCCTTCTGCTGCTCTTTGGGAGCTGGTGGGAAAGCAGTCACAACAGGAGTGTCGAGAGTGGTAGATGTAAAGGAAGAGGGGAGAGTGAAATAGAGAGAGGTGGGTTCTGGGAATGGAGGTTACCTGGGGGTGGGTTCTCTGGGATAGCGGGCTGGCAGCCTTCAATGCTCAACCAATGAGCTGCAAGGAAGGAAGGTGTCAAGTTGAACTGCTGGACATGGACACTAGGGAGTCACTCCACACTAAGGAATGTGTGTTTTCAATCCTGTGCCCACTTCCTGCAACTCACCAGGGATCTCACACTGAGGGTTTCTTCCTTGGGAGCTTCCTCAAACCCATGTGCATTGTGCCCCCCTTTCCTTCTCCCCACCACCCTGCTCTCCTCTCCCCCAACCTTTGAGGCAGACGTCCAGGGGCACCCGGGGCAGAGGGGTATTGATGATGTCACTCAGGTCAACCTCCTTCTCCTCGTAAAAGTAAAGCTCCCGGCCCCCACCAGAGGCAAACCGGAAAGGAATGAACTCCTGAGCGTGGAAGCCATAGAGTGGCTAAATCAGGAGAGAGAGAGACAGACACTGGGATGAGAAGGGAGCCCGTGGAGGCATGGCTGAAGGCACATGCAGCGTCTGGGAGGACTGCTCTCACCACCCTGCCCCTCATCTCTGTCCTGGGTGTCTCAGTCACCTCAACATTCTTAAGCTTCAGTGCGTAGTCAATGTCACTG
The DNA here is from genome assembly GCF_057876585.1 of Rhinolophus sinicus. NCBI lineage: Eukaryota > Metazoa > Chordata > Mammalia > Chiroptera > Rhinolophidae > Rhinolophus > Rhinolophus sinicus. The sequence continues at coordinate 90,335,955 of NC_142503.1, forward strand.
GTGGTGAGCTTCTGCCGCTTCCCCATGTGCATGAACTTCAAGGCATCCTGGGGGTGGGAGAACAGATGTCAGCCCAAGACCCTGAGGAAGAAGGGGGCCTGGGCAGCATCCTCAATACAATGCAGGGCTGGGTAGAGGGGCCACATTACCTGCGCAATCTCCTTGATGCGGTAGCTGACCTCATCCGTCAGCAGCTGGCAGGTTTCCTCCTGAATCTGGGCAATGCCCATTGACTCGGCCACCACCTTCATTGACTCCGAGGGCAGCACCGTATTGCTGAGCTTTAGCTTCTTTTCCTCAGCCATTCTGGAGCCCCTCCTCCCTCCCCCGAAGGATGATGCCCCCAGGGTGAAGAGATGGAGAGATGGAGACCCTGGCAGGGGGGTGGGGGAAAAGAAGGGAGAAAAGAAACGTGAGACCCAAAGAAGAGAGGCTATCTAGCCAGGAGAGGTCACAATAAATGAAGGGCAATGGGGATGCCAGGGAAGGAACTCAGGGTGTCTTGTCTGTCTCCACATGAGTCAGCACTGGATGTAACAGAAGGAGCTAGCAATCCAATCCAATTCAACATAATTTATTGAGCTCTGGCAGGCACTGTGCACGTGAGGTACAGAATGATCTCGGCCCTCAATTTAAATCCCAGCCCTAGCACTACCTAGCTATGTTACTTGGGCAGATTACTTAAATTGTCCTGGCTTTGGGTTTCTTCTCTGTAAAATGTGAACAACACTTTTTTCCTAAGGTTGTTTAGCACATACCTTCATCTCTCTTGCCCCTTCTTGCATCATTATTCATGCTTGACACAAACACAATATTGGTTAAATATAATTCTCCCACTCTAAGCTTATATATCCGTACAATTCAACGTGATGTGAAAAACATAAAACCATCATGACCAATTCCCGCTTTAAATTAATGGTCATAAACTTCAAGTGGGTCCTTAATGCTGCCAAACAATCACATATACCTCTATGCACTCAGTCTTCCTCTGTCCTATGTGACACCTTTTTACCTTCCTCACTTTCAGCCATCAGAAGGGACCACCAGACTCCCAGCACCATGTCCACCCCCAGCAGCAGTGGTGCCGACATACTCTGCCTTCCCACCTGTTACTACCGTGTTCCCTGAAAATAAGACCTAGCCAGACAATCAGCTCTAATGCGTCTTTTGGAGCAATAATTAATATAAGACCTTATTTTACTTATAGTAAAATAAGACTGTGTTTTGTCTAATATAATACCAGATCTTATATTAATTTTTGCTCCAAAAGACGCATTAGAGCTGATTGTCCGGCTAGGTCTTACTTTCGGGGAAACAGTGTATAAAACGTTCATGCTAGTCATCAACTCAAGCTTTGCTCCAGCATTTCTCCCATCTCCCTGCACATCAATTTCTTAACCTACCAGATCGTTCCCATCAGCCTACAAAATGCAGTTATTTCTCCCATCTTAAAAAAACAAAACAGTGGTATATGTACAGCGGAATCTTATTCAGCCTTAAAAAGGAAGGAAATTCTGACACCTGCTACAACATGGATGAACCCTGAGGACATTATTCTGAGTGAAATAAGCCAGTCACAAAAGGACCAATCTGGTATGATTCCACTTGTGTGAGGGTCTTAGAGTAGTCAAGCTCAGAGTCAAAAGGAGGGAGGGAGGACGGGAAGTTATTGTTTAATAGGTAAACTTTCAGTTTTACACATGAAAAGAGTTCTGGAGATGGATAGTGATGGTTGCACAACAAAGTGAATGTATTTAATGCCACTAAATTACACTTAAAAGTGGTTAAGATGGTAGTAAGTTTTATGTGTCTTTTCACCAAATTACACATTAAAAAAATACTTTCTTCATTCCACTTTCTCTACATGCTATATACTCCATTTTTGGCTCCTTCTTGCAATAAAACTTCCTAAAAGAGTTGTCTTAACTCTGTTTCTAATTTCTCTCCTCTTGGACCTATTCCAATCAGGTTTCTGACCCCACTGGGTCCCTGAAACCGCTTAAGGTCACTGATGCATCACATTGCCAAATCCGAGGCCCACTCTCTGTTCTCATCTTCCTTACTCTTTCAGCAGCACATGGCATAGCTGACTACTCTCTTCTGACAACACTTTTTTTTACTCCGCTGCTGCACCACGTTCTCCAGGTTTTCCTTCTACCCCACTCCCTTTTGGTTTCCTTTACTGGTTCTTCCTCTTATCTGCTTAATGTTGGAATGGACTCAATCCTTAGTCTTCTTCTGTAGCTATACTTACTCGCTGGTGACCTCAACTTCTGTTTTCAGTATCCTTTATAGGCTGATGATGGCCAAATGTATCCCCAGCACAGAGCATTCTTCCTAGCTCCAGGCTTATATGTCAAACTGTCTACTTAAAATCTCCACTAAAACTGAACTCCTGATCTCCCCTCCCCGCTCCTCCAGCCTCAGCTTTCCTCGTCTTTGTAGTGCCACCATCCATGCAGGAGCTCACTCTCTATGTGAGCCCTCACATCAAGTCCACCAGGTGACCCAAACTGATTCCTCCATTCCCACTACATGGTCAGGTCCCCAACATCTATTATCTGGGTAACTTCAATAGCCTCCTGATAAGCTCTTCCTGCTTCCACCCTTGCTTCCCTACATCTATTCCCAATATAGCAGCCAGAGTGATTCTGCCAAATTATAAATCAGATTGGGTCATTTATCTGCTCAAACCCTGTAATGGGTCCACATTTGTCATCGAGTAAAATCCAAAATTCTCATATGGTCTACAAGGCACTGCATGATCTGTCCTCTCCATTACATCCCTGATCTCCTTTCCTTCCTTCTTCCACCTTGATCCAGCCCCACTGTCCTGCCTGCTGTTCAAAACTGACAGGCATGCTCTTGATTTATGGGCTTTGCTATTCCTTCAGCCTGGAATGCTCTTCCCCAGATGTCAGCTTAGCTGCCTATTCCTACCACCCTATTTAATACTGCACCCCCCCACCCTCTGCTCTTCCCCTGCCCCGGAGCATTGAACATCTAATATATACTGTATTTCTTACTGTTTATCACCACCACACACATCCCCTTCTGCACCGTGTGGACATAGATCTTTGTTATGTCCACTGATATATTCCAAGACCACAGACTGTTGCCTGAGACACCTTAGATAATGCATATTTGTTGAATAAATGAATGAATTGTGAGGTTTACAGATGTATGTGCTCAATACATACTCAGTACCACTATTAAGACGAACGAGAGACAGGCCCAAGTTTTAAAATCTATTCTGCGGTAAAAAGAAAAGGGGCTTGCTTGAAGCTGGCGTTAGGAAGACTAATGTCAAAAGTGTTCAGGACTGATTGCAGGGTGTAGGTGGTGGCGTGCTGGAGGGGTGAGAAGATAGAGGCGAAAGAGAATTTGGTTCTTCTCAAACCATCCCAGGTCTCCTCTCCCACTTTGTAAGTCTTATCTGCGGGGCACACATTTATTCAACACACACTCTGTTCCTGGGGCCGGGTATACAAGAAGCGGTCGTGTCCCAGTTTCCTGGAGAACTCCCACTAATCCTTCAATACCCTGCAGTACCCTCTGCCAGTAAAGGCTCATAAAACACGTGACGGCCTAAGGAGCCCCTCAGGTCAGTGGAGTCGGCAGGAAGGCTTCACAGAGGAGGGTTAACTTGAGCTAGATCTTTGTAGTTCCCTCAGCAGGGAAGTGGGTCGAAGATCCCCAGGCAATGGGTCCAGCGCGAAAGAAGCAGCAGAGAGCCCACCTCATCCCCCAACATCCCTCCAATGCAGATACACAGAACCCACGCGCACGGACACACAACCAACCGTCTTCCTCCGGGTCCCCACACAGGCCCGTCATAGGGTCTATTCTCAGGTACCACTCAGACCCACCCCCGCAAGCCGAGCGCCCCGCTCAGGAAAAGACTCTCACCGCAGCCAAAGCGCCGCTCACCCGGCGCTCGGCGCCATGTTGGCCCCGCCCCCTCCCGGGAGCAGGTCCTGGCAGAGATGGGGAGCAAGTCACTGCCCCTTCTCCTAATCGGAGTAAGTCCGCTAGGCTCACAGTCTGAAACGATATAAAAAACGTTGTTCCGCTGTCTACGTGTAAAGAGCACAGCCCCCTGCTATAATTACTTCTGTTTATCCCTTCACTATCGGGCGGCCAGGACCTTCGCGAAGCGCCACAAAACTGAGGTGGGGATGCCCTGAACGCAGAGAGGCCCCACCCCTTCTTGGGCCGGCACTGCGCACGCGCCCCCTGTGCTAGGCTAGATTAAAGTTAGCGCTGACAGCCTTGGAATTTAAAGGGCCCGCTGCCTTCCTGAAGTTGGTTTGAAGGCAAAGGGTGGTTGGTTGTGGACAGCTCTTCTGTCATGGGACCTGTGCGGTTGGGAATGCTGCTTTTCGTCTTGGCTGTGTACGGTGCTTGGGCTGGGACGCCAAAGGAGGAGGACGATGACACAGAACGCCTGCCCAGCAAATGCGAAGGTATCTGAAGGGAGTAGCCCCTGTTTGCATCCCTCTGCCCCAGTCCTTTGTCTGGGCCGGACCAGATGGACAGTGACGGGTGGGTCACTCGACCTCCTTAAAGATCCGAGGAAGGTTCTGATGGAGTTTGGCGCAAATCGAATGGGATCAAGGGAGGGAACTCATAGCGCTATCCCAAAATTATGACACTATAATTCCCATGAGACACCCAGAAAGGGCCCGCTTTTTCTGGCTGGCTTGTGACCCAATGGTTTGTGGGAATTCTCGTTCAGGGACTATCTGCGCAGGACCGCCCACTCTACTGAGCATCTTCAGTGTGTGTGTGTGTTTCCCCCATGCCACTGGACCTAAATCTGGAGAGCCTGCAGGAGCGTGGTGTGACGCTCATACCTTGTGGACATCTCTGCTCCACCCCGGCAGAGACGCTCCCAAATTACAGGTCCCACGTTCTCCTGAGGGGGTTTAGAGGTGAGTAAGTCAGCCCTTGAAGCTCATAAATAAAAGAGGAGGCCACACAGCTAGGAGAGGTTCCCCATACGTTTGAGGCTTTGCAAAGGTTGTGTACTGTATGGATTTTACAGCAGACAGCATCTTCTGTGGCTGCATGAAGTTTGAGGCCCAGCTCAGAGGGGGCACTTCAGAGCTGGACCATTGAGTGCTGTGGTTCTCTAGTTTGTTGCCTTCCTGACATTAATTTCTTCCCTGAATTCTTTTACCCTTAACCTAAATTTCAATATCAGTGTTCCTCAAGACTTGATCCCACTCTTTTGCCCCTACTTCTGTCAGTTTTTCTAAACACATACACAATCTTGTCAGTCCTTCGGTCAGTCCTTGGTTTAACACCTCTGCAGGCCTCCTGCTGTGTTCAGACTACAGCCCACATTTTTTAGGGCAGAGCGTATGCCTCTTTATTGTATGCCCCCACCTTTCTTTCATTTCCGTACCCCAACTCCCATCCCCAAAGTTCCCATGCTTAAGCCACACTGAACTTCGTAGTGGTCACTGAGCTTACCTTATCTTTTTGAACCTCTGTACCTTTGCCATTGTTTTTCCCTTTGCCTGGAATGACCCTCTCCCTTCTGTATGTGGTTCTTCAAGATCCAATTTAAATGTCACCTCCTTTGGAAGTCTTCTTTCTTATCTATCACCTCCAACCATATGGTAAGCCCTTGGAGGGAAGGAGAGTACCTGTGTCTCCCAGATCCTAGTATGGTGCCTGGCACATTTTAGGCACTTTTGTTATTTGCCTTTGTGTTTAGTTCACTTGACACTTCTGTATAGGCCACTCCCTTTCTTGGGACCTATCACATGCCAGGTCAAACGGTAGGTGCTGGAAAGACAGAGGTGGAACAGATGCAATGCTCACCTTAAGGAAATTGCAGGTTAGTAGGAAGTTAGTATGTGACCACTGAAAGAATTTTGCATTTTCTAATGAGATTATGTCTCTTGGTCTTAACCCCTAGTGTAGGGTCTTTCACACCATATTGCTGTCTATTATCTGTCCCCAACAATATTGGCAGTGTCCCATGGATAGAGATCATGGGTTTTATTGCTCTCTGTATTGCTATTGTGCATCCAGAAGGAGCTCAATAAATAACTGCAGAACAGCAGCAAAGACTAATACAGTGCTCACTGTGTGCCTGGCACTATTCAAAGGGCTTTCCATAGACTGATTTGTTTAATCCTGACCACACCCCTATGAAGAGGTACTGTTATTATCTCTATTTTAGAAGTGAAGAAACCAAAGCACAGCAGGATTGTCACACAGCTACTAAGTGGCTGAGTCAGGATTGCAATCCAGCTGGGCTGGCTCCAGAGTCTGCACTTATAACCATCATGCTCTACTGCCTTTGCTCATCTGCAGAATGAGTTGCTGGCATGTTTGTTTATTTCTCACATCCCCTTGAACATCTAGTGTGTAAGCTGCTGAGCCTGGAGCTACAGGAAGAGCTGAGTCGCACTGGCCAATCTCGAGAGGTGCTGGAGCTGGGGCAGGTGCTGGACACAGGCAAGAGGAAGAGACACGTCCCTTATAGCGTTTCGTGAGTCCTTGGTGTCCCTCCACCTTCCAACCCCCAAAGGAGCCCTGGGAACTCGTACAATATTCAGGGAGTCTTTGTTTCTCCTCTTCCCACAGAGAGACAAGGCTAGAAGAGGCCTTGGAGAATTTATGTGAGCGGATCCTGGATTACAGTGTTCATGCTGAGCGCAAGGGCTCACTGAGATATGCCAAGGTCAGACTCTTCCCCAGGGGAGGATCCTACTTCTCAGACCTGTATACTCTGGGGCCCACCTCCCCCAGCTCTCGACTGTCCCCTCCATTGTTAAGACTCCCTCATCTCACCCTCAAGAATTCACCCAAGTCTCCAGTAGTTGACAAATCTGATATGGTGGAAATGGACAGAGGTGGGTAGTGGGCTGTGCTGATCCCAAATTCCCATCTCTCAGGGGCAAAGTCAGACCATGGCAACGCTGAAAGGCCTGGTGCAGAAGGGGGTGAAGGTGGATCTGGGGATCCCTCTGGAACTGTGGGATGAGCCCAGCGTGGAGGTCACATTCCTCAAGAAGCAGGTAAGATGGGATACTGCACTGACCAAGGAGATGAGAAGGGAACCTGAAAGGGGTGCTAGACCCTAGGGAGGTCTGTCCCTGAGCAGGGAGAAGGGGCGAGAGTGAGGACTCTGTCATTAGTTGCAGGAGCATATCAAGAAGTAATAATGGATGCTAATAATATATACTACCACTTACCGAGCACCTACTAGGTCCTAAATTCAAAGCCACATACATTTCAGATGCTGCCTCATTTTACCCTCACAATAACCTTATTACCATTTCCCATTTTACAAGCAAGGAGCTGAGACTCAGAGTTTATTAATAACCTACCTGGCAGAGTAGGTGCTAGTAAATGTTTGTTGAATGAATGAGGATCACACATCTAGGAAGCCAAATTTAACCTTCTGGCTACATGCCTCTCTAAGATGGGGTGGGGAGACAGGGAATAGTGAAGAGCAAAGAGGAGGGTTTCCAAAGCCCAGCTGAGCAGATACCCTTCTGTCTCTTCTACTTGACCAGTGTGAGACGATGCTGGAGGAGTTTGAAGACGTGGTGGGAGACTGGTACTTCCATCATCAGGAGCAGCCCCTACAGCATTTTCTCTGTGAAGGTCATGTGCTTCCAGCTGCTGAAACTGGTAAGTGTGTGGGCTGGCCCTTTCCTGCCAGGTGACAACATCCCTTACCCCCAGGACACATCTAAATTGTTTCCTATTACCCAACCTAGCGTGTCTACAGGAAACTTGGACTGGAAAGGAAAAGATCACCGATGGGCAAGAGAAGACGGAAGGAAAGGAGCAAGAACAAGAGGAGAAGGAGGAGGAGGAGGAGAAAGAGGAAGAAGAGAGGACCAACACACCAGGCCACTCCAAGCATGACCCAGAGGATCTTTGACCCTTGCTTTTGATCCCCAGGAAGGGCAGGGCTCACAGAGAAGAACTCTCTGAAGGCTGAGTTCTCCCTGCCCCTGTTTTAAGGGTGATGTTGTGAGTGATCCAACCAAGAGCTTGTAGCTGTTCTTTCCCATCTGGTCTCAGGCAGGATCCTGATGGTACAGCATGGCTATGGGAAGAAAGGTGTGTACAGTACGGGAAAGCCCAACCCCAACAGATGAGCACTCTGCTTGCTGACTAGCTCCTTAATTGTAGATGTGTGTGGTGACAGTATTGAAGGCTTTCCCCTTTAAATATCTTTACTACTACCCCTCCCCCCGCCCACTAGAGGTTAGGATGGTATAGGAGTTGTGGGCTGTGGGAAGGTCACTTTGCCCGTTTTTTAGACCCAGAGAGTATTCTCTACGACATAAACGCCGCCTGCATCCAGGTTACATGCCAACGAACTAACCGAGGGGACATTGGATGAGGATGGGGTGATGTTGGTAAATTAGGTGGAGTAGATACTTTATGTACTAAGTATTAATTTCACCGAGGCCCACCACATAGTTTCACAGGTGCCAAATTTTCTATATCGCTAGTAAACTTAAAAAAATACACATCATCTGGGTCCAAAGTTTCAAAACAACTGCCGAGGACACAGCATACCTTGCTGGCCGATGTGGCAGCGCCAGGGCTGTTAGCCGCCTTCCGGTTAGAAGCGAGTAGTGCTTCGTAATGCTGCTACCGGAGGAGGCTGGAAGGGAAAACACGGACGAGGGCCGTATTTAGGCCTGGGTCAGTGCAACCCCTGTCGGCGCATGTCTGAGACTGCGCGGGGGATTCAAATTCTGTGCGTGGTGCCACCCCTGCCGCAATAATTGGATTTACGGCAGCTCGCACAGGACAAAATCCTCCCCGCCTCTCCGATTTCTGTTCTTTCCTCGGAACGAGCCAAGGCCCAAGAGAGACGATAAAACTAGGTCTAAGGTAGAGTGGCTTCGATTAGAGCGAGGGAAATGAAAAGTACATCCTCTGGAGGATGCTCAGTGGACCTACCACGCGAAAGGAGCGGGGCGAGGGCCGAAAACGCTGAAGTACAGGCGGATTAACGCGGAAGAAAGGGTCGGGCGGTACCATTTTCGGAAGGGTAGAGGGAGATACCACCTTAAAGGTGCAAGGGGTTGGCAAAGAACTGAGATTAGGAGGTGCCACGTGGCTGAGGCCGGGGGCGTGTTGGAACCCAAAGTTACTGGACAGTCGCCCACAGCCCCACGTCTGTCTCCGGCCATGAGCAATCTACTGCGGACCGAGCCGCTGCGCGGGGAGCTCCCTCTGCGAGTGTCCGGCGACCCCTACTCTGTGGTGGTTCTGCTGCAGGGCTACGCGGAGCCGGAGGGGGTTGGCGACGCGGTGCACGCCGACGGTTCTGTGACCCTTATCCTACCTGGGACCTGGGGCTCGGACTCCAGCCATCGAGAGGCCCGGTCCACGGGCGGCGAGGCGAAGACGGCCCTGGAGGAGGCAGCCCGTGGCCCCATCCTCGTGGACACTGGGGGCCCCTGGGCTCGGGAAGCGCTCCTGGGGGCCCTTGCCGGGCAGGGAGTGTCCCCCGCAGACGTGACTCTGGTGGTGGGGACCCATGGACACTCGGATCACATCGGGAACCTGGGGCTGTTTCCCGGGGCGGCCCTATTGGTCTCGCACGACTTCTGCCTCCCCGGAGGCCACTACCTCCCCCACGGGCTGGGTGAGGAACGGCCCCTGCGGCTGGGGCCGGGACTCGAGGTTTGGGCTACGCCGGGCCATGGCGGCCAGCGGGACGTGAGCGTGGTGGTGGCGGGCACGGCCCTGGGCACCGTAATGGTGGTGGGTGATGTGTTTGAACGCGATAGGGACGAAGACTCGTGGCAGGCGCTAAGTGAAGACCCGGTGGCCCAGGAGCGGAGCCGGAAGAGGGTCTTAGGTACTGCTGACGTGGTCGTGCCTGGTCACGGAGCCCCCTTCAGGGTGGTCAGGGAAGCCTGGAATCCAGAGAAAAAGGGTCCAGGGAACAGCCGGCGGGATCCCGTGGTTGTAGACAAGGAGCTGATAGTGCACGGATAAGCCCTGGAAGAGACCGGGCTCCTGTCAGGCAAGCTCCCCCCTCCCCTCAGCCAAAGAACCGACGTCCAGGACACCGGTCAGCCAGAGTCAGAGAGTCAGGGTGGCAACTACCAGCCTTTCCAGGAGGCCGATTTTCCAGCGAGGTCAGAGTGCTGCTACTACTGCTGTCACCAGTATCACTATTTTTGCAACCAAACTGGGACCAAGGACTGGATCTGCTATGTGCCACCTCTCCACGCTCCATTGATAAAATGGGAGAATGTTCTTGGGAGAGTCCTCCCAAATAAAAAATAGGGAACTACATTGAAAATCATAACTGCCCTGTTGTAACCCTGAAGCGTTAATAGTGACAATCATGCAAATGTGATCAGCAACTGCAGCACTGGCCATTGCTTATTTCTCATGGGATGCGTGTTGCTGAGAGAAGGTTCAGAGCATGGAAGTAACACCTTAGTCCTCTGACTTTCATTCATTAATTCGTTCAGTCAATGAATATTTAACAGCTGCAAGGTCTCAAGCACTGCTCTGGGTAACCGGGAAACAGCAGTGAGCAAGCTAGACAAACTCCCTGCCCCTCCTGGAGAAGAGATTCTACTGAGACAAGTAAACAATAATAATAGTAGTAAATCAAATAATTACAGGTTGTACTTAGTGATAGGAGAAAAAAGGCTGAGAAGGGGATAGAGTGCTGGGGTGGGAGAGTGGTAAGGGAAAGCCACTGGAGATGATGTTTGGTCAGAGAACTGAATGAAAAGAAAGCCAGCCATATGAGGATCTGGGAAAGGGGCCTTCAAGACACAGGAACAGCAGATATAAAAGCCCTGACACAGGGCAGCTTGACCTGCTTGAGCAGCAGGAACCCATGGGGTTGGTTGAGGGGCAGTAAATGAGGGAGCAGAGTTAGGCAGGGCCTTTATGCAGGGCCTCGTGGACCATGGTGAGGGGTTTGGATCTTTACTGAGCTAGAAACTTTTGGGTGTTGAGCAGGCTAATGACCTGGTCTCATTTATGTTTCAAAATAATTACTTGTTCTGAGTGGAAAAGGGGTAGGACTGGAGCAAGAATAGTTAGGAAGTTATTGCCGTCTTCCAGGGGAGACAAGTTGCTGGCACCTGCCCGTATCCCAGAAGTCCTATTACGACTGAGGTCCTCTTCACAACTGTCCCGGTACCCAAGCCCTCTATCCACACAGCCCAGGACTGACAGAAGCACTCAGGTGGGGTAGGTGAAGGAGAGGAGGAAGTCTACCTTGTGGATGATGAGCCGCCCTGGGTGGCTGCTGTTGGGCACGGCCAGGTTAGAGGTCATTTCCCAGGCTTCCACAAAGGCCACACAGAGGTCGGCAAAGGCAGCTCTGAGGAGCTGGTTCAGTGGGAAGATGAACCATTCTCTACCATATGCAGACTTGTAGCTGGTGTTGACCAGCTTGAGAGCCACAAGATTGCAACCGCAGCGGCCCAGATCCATGTCAGTCATCAGATAAAAAAGGATTCAAGAAAGGTGGTAAAGTGGGCCCTAGCACTGCCATGGTTTGGGGGTCCCCTGCCAGGCCCCCCAGCTCTGGGGCCACAGAGTGCAGGGAGGCCACTGGTGTGCAGGCGGAGCTCAGGGCTCAGCTGTGGGCCCGCCATTGCAGCACTATGTTCCAAGTGGTCTCCACAGCCATCAGGGGCCCCGTCTGATATGGGGCATGTAGATGCATGGGCTTTAGGGCTGGGGAGAGGAAGAGAGAGGAGAGGTCAGGGGTTATTTAGAGCTATGCACTGGGATTGTATACAAATATAAATTCCAGCCCGGACTTACTTTCCACAACATAGGTGTTCTGCTCATGACTCAGGCCTGGTCAGGGCAACACATCTCTTTGGCCCCACTGATTATCTCCAGGTTGGACGGGTCACCCAAGCTAGTCCAGTCTTGGTAATCTTGCTGGAGCTAGTGGAAAAGAGTCTAGCTTTTTTTCCTGCAAGACTGATGTGGGAGGAGGGAACCCCCTGCAGCTGGGGCCACCAAATGGGGACAGAATGAAGCTAAACAGTAGGGGGCAGAAGTGAGCAGTTAAGAGAAACAGACCTGAGGACAAGTTTGAGCCTTCAAAGTCAGATCTACAGCTTAACTCATCAACTTCTCTCCTGCCTAAGCTATTTTGTATTTTCAGCACCTTGCAGCAGGAGGAGGCCTGAATGGATACAAACACTGGTGGAAATGATCCATTAGAGAGAAGCAGTGAGGACAGTGTGGAGAGAGGGTTGATAACAGGGAAAGCAGTGCTTAAGATACTGTGAGGTTGGGCCTAGAATGTACTCTTACAAGTTTCTTTCAAGCTTTTTTCTTCCTTTCTTTCTTTCGTTCGTTTCTTTTTTTCTTTTCTTTCTTTCTGAAAACTCAGGAAAACTTGACCTATATGATAGATTCCTCTAATCGCAAATATTCGATGCCTTCACATTGCCTGCAGAATAACCCAAACTTTCTCTCCTAGTCCTTTTCAAGTCAAGTCTGCTCCAGTTTGCCTGGACCGCCTGCTGCCTTCCACACAAGCCAGCATCCTCCTTCTCTCCTCCAGGCCTTTCATCCTTTTCTCCCCTGCCGTCTTCTCTCTCTTCTCCATCCTAACCATCCAGGCTCAGCTCACCTCATCACTTACGGAAAACCTACCCTGATTTGTCTAACCCTACTTTAAATTCTTGTAATGCATTCTCTGTATTAGTCTCTTAGCATTAGATAATGCCTGGTGGTCATTTTTTTCTGGAAATGTCCTCTCTTCACGGTCCCCCTTGAGAGCAGAATTTATGCAAGATACTTCTCTGAATGCTCCAGAGCTCAGTGTTTCGTCTATAAATGCCATGAAATAAATACATGCTGTGTCTGGTCTACCTAGTTTTCTGTTACCTGTGGCCCAGTTCTGACTCCTTGTCCAGGACTCAGGTGTCTGTCCCTGCCCATCCTCTGAGAAGTTCCAACATCCTGTCCACTTTGCAAACAAAGGGGTGTTTTCCAAAGCCCACTCTGTTCACCTCTTTCTTTGTGAGGCTCCAAGTGTCCTACCCTCTCCTGCCATGGCCACTCACAGGGCACAGTGTCATGCATATACTTCCTCCACTGCCATAGCATGGAGTCCCGCATCACGTGGACCACATGGCCAACCAGGCAGCCAAGGATGTTGTCAACAGTGGAGAAGTAACAGCTGGAGCGGGACAGCAAGTGCCCCATATCTCAGTGGGAGAAGCCAAAGGGTTTGGGGGCCAGAAACCCAGGGTGGAATGGGTTCGAGGTGCCAGGGCTACAGAAAAGGAGTAAAATGTAATAGGCTAAATAGTAAAAAGCTAAAAATTATTACCTGTGCTGGGCGCATGTACAATAACTGTCCTCTTAAAAATAGATAAGAAAATTAAGTGAAGTGAGTTAGTAAATGTCAGAGCAAGCATGTGAATCCCTTAACTAAACTATGGAGAAGCTAATCCCAGTTATAGACATAACCCTCCAGGTCGGCTAATCCCAGTTATAGACATAACCCTCCACCCCACACCAACCCAGGTGAGCCACCACTATGCACTCACTCAAGCTGCTCCTTTTCTTGTCTGCCATCTGGCTCTGGATCAGAGCAGGCCCTGAAGGAGAACTTGGCCCTCACATTCCTAGAGAGATAAATGTCTGATAGGAATGAAGACTTGGTGAGGGGCTGAAAGCTTGAGTTTATGTAAGAGACATTATTCATAATTTTAACTATGCCTATATTTAAAAAAGATTCCAAGTGGCTACCATAGATATATGTATACAATATAGCATAATTAAAATAAAAGTTAAAAGGAAGACTAGAGACCAGGTATAAGGTGAAGATAGTTTTACCAAGGACTTAAGAATTTTTTCGGGATTCTTCCAAAAACTAAACACTGCATTTGGCCCTAAACTTCCAAGCAACACACAGGCAGTGGGTTTTGTAGTTTTGCTGTTCTAGTAATAGGAAACATAAGAGCTTGCTTGGAGAGAGGTTTTTTTCTTGAGTTCACATTTGAAAAGAATCAGAGAGTGGATGAACACTCAGACAAAAGTATGATGACTGGAAACAACCAGACAGTTATGAATATGCTTTAAAAATCGTCCAAAGAATGAATGGTGGATCAATCAGCTTTATTGTACAACAAATGACCCCCAAAACTAGTGGCTTAAAACCACATTTATTATTTCTTACAAACCTTGATTCTTCTGGCCTGCCTTGGCTGCAGCTGAGTGGCCTAGGATGGCTTCACTCACCCATCAGGAGCTTTACCTGGAATTAGAGGGTTGACTGGGGCGTCTCTACATGTTTCCTCAATCTCCGATAGGCTGGCTCGATCTTGTTCACATGCTGCCAGAGGTGTTCCCAGTGCTACAGCAGAAGCCCCAAGGCCACCTGCACTTGAGGTCTAGGTTCAGAAATTGCACAATATCACTCACACCACGTTGTGTTGGTCAAAGCAACCAGCCCAGATTCAGGAATGAGGAAATCGCCTCCACCTCTTGATAGAAGGAGCTGTAAAGAATTTATGCTCATTTTCTCAGTTGCAATATATCACAACAGCTGTGTGCATAAACTGATGATGCTAAAAGTTCACCATTTCCTGTGTTAGGTAAGTCTTGACCACAATCCTCTTATGCCTTCTCCCATTCCCTGAAGTAGCGGTCAGTCACACCACACCATTCCCTCGTCACTCCCAGAAGGGGGCAGCTCTTCTTACTTCACAGAGAAAGCCGACCATTGTCCCAGCTATCTCTGCTACAAGTCCCTTATCAGAAAACTCAGCATCTGTATCCAGCGTCACCTTCAGAAGAGGAGCAGTCCCTCTCCCACCCTGACCGGACGTTTTATATCCTCACTGAGTCCTCTTCATCATGTCCCGCTCACTGTCTTCTTCAGTCTGGCTCCCACATTGACCACTCCACTAAAAGGCTCTGGACGGTGTTGCTCACGAACGTCATAATCGCCAAATCCATGGACACTTAGTGCTCATTTCACTTGCTCACTCAGCAGCACGGAACATTCCTTCTTGAAACCTGCATTTCCCCTCTTGGATCCCTTGACTACATACCGCTCTGTTCTCCACCCACTGCCCACTTCCCTCTCAGTCCGTTCTGAGCGCTCCTTTGCTACTCACACACCTTAAATAGTCTAATTTTTTGTTGTTGTTCTTAAATACTAATTGGTCAGGAAAACATTTCAAAAATAAAAGGTACAAAGAATAACAATGCAACCAACACCTGTGTAGTCACCACCCAGTTTAAGAAAGATACATTGTCATTACTTTGAAGTCTCCTTCATGTTTTTCTTCAGTCCCATCGCTTTCCTGGCCCCTCAGAGGAAACTACTATCTTGAGTGGGGTGTTTACCATTTCCCTGAAGTTTTTTGTAGTCTGACCATATTTGCATTTCTACACAAGGATTGTTTTTGTATGTTTTCAACTTTATGTAACTAAAATCATACTGTAAATATTCTTACACAACTTGCTTCTCTTTCACTCAATATTATGATTCAGAGATTTATTTATTGTGGATAGCTGTAATTCATTTTCACATGTGTAGTATTCAATTTTATGAAAAACCATATAATGTTGGGGAAACTGAATATCCACATGCAAAAGAATGAAATTGGACCTCTATACCGTACACAAAAGTTAACTCGAAGTGGATAAAAGACTTAAATGGAAGACCTGAAACCATAAAATTAGGGGAAATCATAGTGACAAAGCAAAGCTTGACATTCGTCTGGGTCATGACACCAAAAGGAAAGACATAAACGCAAACATAAATAAGTGGGACTATATCAAACTAAAAAGCATCTGCACAGCAAAGAAAACAATCAATGAAATGAAAAGGGAATCTACGAGACCGCAGAAAATATCTGCAAACCGTATATCTGACAAGCAGTTAATATTCAAAATATATAAGAGAATCATATAACTCAATAGGTAGAAAAAAACCCCAATTTAAATTTTGACAAAGGTCTGGAAAAATGGCGGCGTGAGGTGAGCCTCTGTAAAGCTCCCCTGGAATTTACAAAGAATCGAACAACAAAAACTCCACAAAGGACTCCCTGCACAGCAGACAGGCAAGACGAAGAGGCCCACTACCGACTGAAATCACCTACAGGTGGGAGATTCGCGCGAGTGGAGGGAGGAGGAAAGGGAGAAGTGCGCGGAGATGGAGCCGCGCGGGCGCAGGACGCAGACCTCGCTCAGTGCGCCGAGCTCGCTGCTTCCCGGAACTACCGCAGCTGCGGGAGAGGGAAGAACTCGGACTGCTAGGGCTCCGCCAGGGCTCCACAGGGCTGAGGGGACAGCATATAACATGGCTGAACCCGACGCTCACGGCAGAGACCTCGGAGAAAAGACTGAGGGAAAAAGGCTGAAAACGGTGGTTTAAGCCCGCACTGCCGAGCAGAGAACGGAGCCTTAGGCACAGAGACTAGCCACCCCCTCCCTCCCCTCCCAGAGCTCGCCCCGCCCCCACCTGCCCGGTGCTAGAAGCGAAACAGTAGCAGTGTCAGATCTAAACAACAGAAAATTTGCTGTTTTGAAAACTGTGGACCGCAAACACAAATTCACAGCCCAACTAGTTCCGGCAAAGGGGAGAGAGCTGTGGAAGCAGGACCGGCTGTGGTGGTGGTCGCCGCCATTGCTCTGGGCCACCTCTCACAACTCACCCCAACCCTGACCCCAACTATCTGGGCGGATCCCTGCAGGAGTAAACAAAACTGCTGAAACATATAGGCTCTGAATCGGGAGCTGGAAGAGCTTTGGAACATCAAAAGCTCTCCGCATACCCACCGGGACACTGCGCCCTGTGACCTAGACGAACTATTAACAGAGGAGAAGCCCGTCCCCCAGGGAATACCCCCATTGTGTGAGAAGTTGGAATAGTGCAGAGAAAACATAGCACTACCGTGTGGGAGAAGAAAAATAAGTTGCAGTTGGAGAAATAATAAAACATTCTACCAACAAGTACTGGCAAACAAAAGAAAGACCGCTTTCTATCAACCTGTTGCAGAAGTCACTCCTGTAGATGTCTAGGAAGAGAAATAGTAAACCAGTAATCGCCATGAATAACCAAGGCAACAAGATAGCTCAGAAAGAAAGTGAAAAATCTCCAGAGAAGGCACTTAAAGATACAGAAATATGTGACTTAAATGACAGAGAATTCAAGATTGCAGTTCTGAAAAAACTCAACAAGATACAAGAAAACACAGATAAGCAGTTAAATGAGCTCAGAAACTCAATCAAAGAATAGCATGAGCATTTTACGAAAGAGATTGAAATCTTAAAAAAGAACCAAATAGAATTTCTGGAACTCAATAGAAGAAATTAAGAATGAAATAACCAGCTTAGGTAGTAGAGTTGATCAGATGGAGCAAAGAATCAGTGACATCGAAGATAGAAACCTGGAAATTACACAGATAGAAGAAGAAAGAGACTTGAGACTTAAAAGAAATGAAAGAACTCTACAAGAACTTTCTGACTCCATCAGAAAGAGCAATATAAGAATAATGGGCATACCAGAAGGAGAAGAAAGAGAGAAGGGAACAGAGAATATATTCAAACAAATTGTCGATGAGAACTTCCCAAATTTGTGGACAGAACTGGACCCTCGAATCCAAGAAGCAAATAGAACACCTAGTTACCTCAATCCCAACAGGCCTTCTCCAAGGCACATTGTATTGAAGCTGTCTAAAATCAACGACAAAGAAAGAATCCTCAAGGCAGCCAGGGAAAAGAAGACGGTAACTTACAAAGGAAAGCCCATTAGATTATCATCAGATTTTTCTGCAGAAACTCTACAAGCCAGGAGGGAGTGGAACCAAATATTCAAACTATTGAAAGAGAGAAATCATGAGCCAAGAATAATATATCCAGCAAAGATATCCTTTAGATATGCAGGAGGAATAAAGACCTTTCCAGACATACAGAAGCTGAGGGAATTTTCTAATACATGACCTGCACTACAAGAAATACTAAAGGAGGCTATTCGACCGCCATCAACAGGGACAATTTGTGGCAACCACAACTCAAAAAGGGGGAGAGTAAAGGCCTGAACCGGAATATGGGAATGGAGAAAGTAAGCGTGCTGAAGAAAAGGAATACTCTAATTATCAAACTTTCTTTTACATAAACTTAAGGGTAACCACTCAAAAAAAAAAAAAAAATCCAGAACTGAAATATATACTGAAATAAAAGAAGAAACAGAGGTAAACATCATAGAATACCACCACACAGAAATAATAGACAACAACAAAAAGGCAAAAAAACAATGGAGACACAGCCTTACCAGGAAAGTAAAGATACAATGACAGGAAATCCTCACATATCAATAATCTCCCTAAATGTAAATGGACTGAACTCACCAATAAAAAGGCACAGAGTAGCAGATTGGATAAAAAAACTAAACCCAACCATATGCTGTCTCCAAGAGACACATCTCAGCTACAAGGACAAGCATAGACTCAAAGTGAAAGGGTGGAAATTGACACTCCAAGCAAACGGTACCCAGAGAAAATCAGGTGTAGCCATATTGATATCAAATGAAACAGACTTCAAGGTGAAAAAGATAACAAGAGACAAAGATGGACATTTCATAATGGTGAAGGGGACTGTACAACAAGAAGACATAACAGTCATCAATATTTATGCCCCCAATCAGGGAGCACCGAAATACACCAAGCAACTACTAACAGAACTAAAGGGAGAAATTGACCAAAACACCATTATACTAGGGGACTTAAATACATCATTGACAGCTATGGATAGATCATCCAAACAGAAAATAAATAACGAAATAGTAGCCCTAAATGACACATTAGATGAAATGGACATAATTGACATTTATAGAGCACTTCATCCTAAAACATCAGACTACACATTCTTTTCTAGTGTACATGGAACATTCTCAAGGATAGACCATATATTGGGACATAAAATCAGTCTCAACAAATTTAAGAAGATTGAAATCATACCATGCATATTCTCTGATCACAAGGCTTTGAAATTGGATATCAACTGTAAAAAGAAAGTGGGAGAAAACACACATACATGGAGATTAAACAACATACTTTTAAAGAAGGACTGGGTCAAAGAAGAAGTTAGAGGAGAGATCAAAAGATACATAGAAACAAATGACAATGAAAATATGTCCTACCAAAATTTTTGGGATGCAGCGAAAGCAGTTTTAAGAGGGAAATTTATCTCATTACAGGCCTGTCTCAAGAAACAAGAAAACTCCCAAATAAATAACCTCATGTTACGCCTTAAAGAACTAGAAAAAGAAGAACAAGTAAAACCCAAGGTCAGCAGAAGAAAAGAAATAACAAAAATTAGAGCAGAACTAAATGAAATAGAGAACAAAAAGACAATAGAAAAAATTAATGTGACAAAGAGCTGGTTCTTTGAAAAGATTAACAAAATTGACAAACCCTTGGCTAGACTTACTAAGATAAAAAGAGAGAAGACACTGATTAACAAAATCAGAAACGTAAAAGGGGAAGTTATCACGGACACCACAGAAATACAAAGGATCATCCAAGAATACTATGAAGGACTATATGCCACCAAATTCAACAACCTAGAAGAAATGGACAAGTTCTTAGAAACATATAGCCTTCCAAGCCTGAACCATGAAGAACTGGAAAATCTAAACAGACCGATCACCAGTAATGAAATTGAATCAGTTATCCAAAACCTTCCCAAAAGCGAAAGTCCGGGACCAGATGGCTTCACTAGTGAATTCTACCAAACCTTCAAAGAGGATCTAATACCAATCTTGCACAAACTCTTCCAAAAAATTGAAGAAGAGACAGTACTCCCTAACTCATTCTATGAGGCCAACATTACCCTGATACCAAAACCTGGTAAGGACAGCACAAAAAAAGAAAACTACAGACCAATATCTCTGATGAATACCGATGCAAAATCGTAAATAAAATTCTAGCAAATCAATTACAACAATGCATTAAAAAGATTATTCATCACAACCAAGTGGGGTTCATCCCCGGGGCACAAGGATGGTTCAACATACGCAAATCCATCAATGTGATACATCACATAAACAAAATAAAGGACAAAAATCATATGATTATATCAATTGATGCAGAAAAAGCATTTGACAAGATACAACATCCATTTATGATTAAAACACTTAATAAAATGGGTATAGAAGGAAAATACCTTAAAATAATAAAGGCCATATATGACAAGCCCTTGGCTAATCTCATAATTAATGGAGAAAAACTGAAGCCCTTTGCTCTACGTTCAGGAACACGACAGGGATGTCCCCTATCACCTCTGCTTTTAAACATAGTGTTGGAAGTCCTTGCCAGAGCAATCAGGCAAGAGAAAGAAATAAAAGGCATCTAAATTGGGAATGAAGAAGTTAAATTATCACTCTTTGCAGATGACATGATGCTATATATAGAAAACCCTAAAGACTCCACCAAAAAGCTATTAGAAACAATCAACGAATACAGTAAAGTTGCCGTCTACAAAATCAACGTACAAAAGTCCATTACTTTCCTATATACTAACAATGAAATCTCAGAAAAAGAAATACAAAAAACAATTCCTTTTGCAATTGCAGCAAAAAGAATAAAATACCTAGGAATAAACTTAACCAAGGATGTGAAAGACCTATATGCTGAAAACTGTAAGACATTTTTGAAAGAAATTGAAGAAGACACAAAGAAATGGAAAGACATTCCGTGCTCATGGATTGGAAGAATCAACATAGTTAAAATGGCCATATTACCCAAAGCAATATACAGATTTAATGCAATCCCCATCGAACTCCCAATGGCATTTTTTAAAGAAATAGAACAAAAAATCATCAGATTTGTTTGGAACCACAAAAGACCCCGAATAGCCAAAGCAATCTTAAGAAAAAGAACAATAATGGAGGTATCACACTTCTTGACTTTAGCTTGTACTACAACGCTACAATCATCAAAACAGCATGGTATTGGCAGTAAAACAGACACATAGACCAATGGAATAGAATTGAGAGCCCAGAAATAAAACCACATAAATATGGACAGATAATTTTTGACAAAGAAGCTAAAAACATACAATGGAACAAAGACAGCCTCTTCAATAAATGGTGCTGGGAGAATTGGATAGCCACGTGCAAAAGAATGAAACTTGACTGCTATTTGTCACCATGTACCAAAGTTAATTCAAAATGGATCAAAGACTTAAGCATAAGACCTGACACAATAAACTGCATAGAAGAAAACATAGGTACTAAACTTATGGACCTTGGGTTCAAAGAGCATTTTATGAACTTGACTCCAAAGGCAATGGAAGTAAAAGCTAAAATAAATGAATGGGACTATATGAAACTTAAAAGCTTCTGCACAGCAAAAGAAACCATCGACAAAATAAAGAGCCAACCAACTGAACGGGAGAAGATTTTTGCAAACAGTGCCTCTGATATGGGGCTAATATCCAAAATATACAAGGAACTCATGAAACTTAACAACAAAAAAACAAACAACCCAATTGAAAAACGAGCAGAGGACCTGAAGAGACATTTCTCCAAAGAGGACATACAAATGGCAAATAGACATATGAAAAAATGCTCAACATCACTAATCATCAGAGAAATGCAAATCAAAACCACAATGAGATATCACCTCACCCCAGTCAGAATGGCTGTCATCAACAAGACAAATAGTAACAAATGTTGGAGAGGCTGTGGAGAAAAAGGAACCCTCATACACTGTTGGTGGGAATGCAGACTGGTGCAGCCGTTATGGAAGGTAGTGTGGAGGTTCCTCA
Organism: Rhinolophus sinicus; assembly: GCF_057876585.1. NCBI lineage: Eukaryota > Metazoa > Chordata > Mammalia > Chiroptera > Rhinolophidae > Rhinolophus > Rhinolophus sinicus. The sequence continues at coordinate 90,357,741 of NC_142503.1, forward strand.
AAAAATTACGAATAGAATTGCCATATGACCCAGCAATCCCTCTCCTGGGTATCTACCCAAAAAATCTGAAAACATTTAGAGATAAAGACACGTGTGCTCCAATGTTCATTGCAGCTTTGTTTACGGTGGCCAAGACATGGAAACAACCAAAATGTCCTTCAATAGATGAATGGATAAAGAAGTTGTGGTATATATACACAATGGAATACTATTCGGCAGTAAGAAAAGATGATACAGGAACATTTGCGACAACATGGATGGATCTTGAGAGAGTAATGCTGAGCGAAACAAGTCAGACAGAAAAAGCAGAGAACCATGTGATTTCACTGATATGTGGTATATAAACCAAAAACAACAAAAGAACAAGACAAACAAATGAGAAACAGAAACTCATAGACACAGACAATAATTTAGTGGTTGCCAGAGGGTAAGGGGGGCGGGGGTGGGTGGGAGATGAGGGTAAGGGGGATCGAATATATGGTGATGGAAGGAGAACTGACTCTGGGTGATGAAGACACAATGGGATTTATAGATGATGTAATACAGAATTGTACACCTGAAATCTATGTAATTTTACTAACAATTGTCACCCCAATAAATTTAATAAAATTAAATTAAAAAAGAAAAGAAAAAGAAAAAATTGGCAAAGGACCTAAGTAGGCATTTTTCCAAAGAAGACCTACAAATGGCCAACAGTTATATGAAAAGATGCTCAATATCACTAACAATCAGGGAAATACAAATTAAAACCAGAGCTATCACTTCACACCTACCAGGATGGCTATCATCAAGACAAAAACCCACGAGATAACAGGTATTGGCAAGGGAGTGAATGAAAGAGAAACCTTGTGCACTGTTGGTGGGGATGTAAATTGGTACAGCCATTAGGAAAACAGTACGGAGTTTCCTCAAACAATTAACAATAGAACTACCATATGATCCAGTATTCCCACTTCTGGATAAATATCCAAAGGAAATGAAACCAGTATCTCAAAGAGATATCTGCACTCCCAAGTTCATTGCACATTATTTACAATAGCCAAGGTATGGAAATAACCTTGGTGTTCATTGACAGCTGAATGGCTAAGGAAAATGTGAGATGTACGTGTATGTGTACATAAGCACAAACACGTACAGGAATATCATTCAGCCCTAAAGAAGAAAATCCTTCCATTTTTGACACCATGAATGGTACATTTTCTTTCTTTCTTTTACCAAGGATGAATTTATATTAACACATCACTATTACCTAAAGACTACCCTAAGGTTCACTATGGTGCTGTGCATTCTATTGGTTTTGACAAATCTATAATGATATATATATATATATATATATATATATATATATATATATATATATATGTGTGTGTGTGTGTGTGTGTACACACATATATATTATATAATAAATATAAATGATATAATATATATATTATATATAATACATGTAGTATATATAATATAATAAATATAAATAATATATAATATATAATAATACCATGTGGAGTATTTGCACTGCCCTAAAAATCCTCTGTGCTCTGCCTATTCATTTCTGCCCACAATCACCTCCTGCCCCTGGAACCATTGCTCTTTTTATTGTCCCCGTAGTTTTGCCTTTTCAGAATGTCATATAGTTAGAGTCAAACTGCATACAGCTTTTTCAGATTGGCTTCTTCCACTTAAACATACATTGAAGATTGCTCCATATGTTTTTCATGGCTTGATAACTCATTTCTTTCAGTGCTGAATAATATTCCATTGTTCAGATGTGCCACAGTTTATTAATATTTACACATGAAGGACAACGTATTTGCTTCCCCATCGTGGAAATTATAAATAAAGCTGCTACAAACATCAACGTGCAGGTGTCTGAATGGACATAAGTTTTCAACTCTTTTGGATAAATACCAAGGAGCGTGATAACTGGATCTTATGGTAGAGTATGTTCAGTTTTGTAAAAACCGCCAAATGTCTACTAAAGTGGCTGTACCTTTTTGTATTCCCACCAGCAATGTGTGAGAGATCCTGTTGCTCCATATCCTTGTCAGGATTTGGTGTTGTTAGTGTTCTAGATTTTGGTTTTCTAATACAAGGTCAGATATTAAGTTCCCAAACTCATCCTAGAAAAAGTGCTACCTACCTCATTGCTGAATATCACTACGGTCCCTTTCGAAGTACTCCCTTTGGGAAGCTATGCACCAATGCCATTACCTAGTCCACTCTTCAAAGCAATTTTGGAACTCTTTCTGAAATGGCCATCAGAGCTGTCGTATTACCATTGATGTCCTGAATGTCACCAAAATGTCTTTCTTTCAATATTTCCTTTATCCTTGGGTAAAGAAAGAAGTCATTGGGGGCCAGATCAGGTGAGTAGGGAGGGTATTCCAATACAGTTATTTGTTTACTGGCTAAAACTCTCTCACAGACAGTGCCATGTGAGCTGGTGCATTGTCATGATGCAAGAGCCATGAATTGTTGGTGAAAGTTTCAGTTCGTCTAACTTTTTCACACAGCCTTTTCAGCACTTCCAAATAGTAAACTTGGTTAACTGTTTCTCCAGTTGGTACACATTTATAATGAATAATCCCTCTGATATCAAAAAAGGTTAGCAACATCATTGCAACAATTCACGAACTTAATTATCAATGTCATAGATGTGTCACAGTAACTTGTTTTAATTTGCATTTCCCTGGTGACATGTAATGTGGAGCATCATTTTATATATTTATTTGCCGTCTGTATGTCTTCTTTGGTGAAGTATCTGTTAAGGTCTTTAGCCTATTTTTAAAACTGGATTGTATTCTTATTGTTGAGTTTTAAGAGTTCTTTGTGTATTTTGGATAACAGTAGCTTTATTATTCTGCAAATATTTTGCAAATATTTTCTTTCAGGCTGTGACTTATCTTCTAATTCTCTTGACATTGTTGTAGAACAGAATTTTTTAATTTTAGTGAAGTACAGCTTATCAATTATTTCTTTCGTGGATGATATCTTTGATGTATCTAAAAGGTATCATCATACCCAAGGTCATCTAGGAGTTCTCCTATGTTATCTTCTAAGAGTTTTATAGTTTTGTGGTTTACATTTACTTCTATGATCCATTATGAGTTAATTATTTTGTGAAGAGTGTAAGGTCTGTGTCTACATTCTTTTTTTCCTTTCCTTTCTTTGTTTTCTTTTCTTTCTTTTACATTTGACTGTCCAGTTCCTCTGGTACCATTTGTTGAAGAGACTATCTTTGTTCCATTGTATTTCCTTTGCTCCTTTGTCAAAGCTCAGTTAACTATATTTATGGAAACATATTTCTGGCATCTCCTTTTTGTTCCATTGATCTATTTGTCTATTCATTCACTGATACCACTCTGTTTTGTTTACTGTAGCTTTATAGTAAGTCTCTAGGGTCAGTCCTCCAACTTTCTTCTTCTCCTTCAATATTCTATTGGCTACTCTGGGTCTATTGCCTATCCATATAAATTTTAGAATAAGTTTGTCAATGTCCATAAAATAACTTGCTGGGATTTTGATTGGGATTGCATTGAATTTATAGATAAATACTGACATCTTGGCAATATTGAGTCTTCCTACCCACATACATGAAATAGCTCGCCATTTATTTCATTCTTTTATTTTGTTCATCAGAATTTTATAATTTTTCTTTTATAGACCTTGTATATATTTTGTTTGATTTTAACTATTTCATTTTTCGGGGGTACTAATATCAATGGTATTGTGTTTTAAATTTCAAATTCTACTTGTTCATTTTGGTATGTAAGAAATCAATTGACTTGGTGTATTAATCTTTTTTTTTTTTTTAAAGATTTTATTGGGGAAAGGGAACAGGACTTTATTGGGGAACAGTGTGTACTTCCAGGACTTTTTTTTTCAAAGTCAAGTTGTTGTCCTTTCAATCTTAGTCGTGGAGAGTGCCATTCAGCTTAAATTTGTTGTCCTTTCAGTTTTGGTTGTGGAGGGCGTAGCTCAGCTCCAGGTCCAGTCGCCATTGCTAGTTGCAGGGGGCGCAGCCCACCATCCCTTGTGGGAGTCGAACCGGCAACCTTGTGGTTGAGAGCCCACTGGCCCATGTGGGAATCGAACTAGCAGCCTTCGGAGTTAAGAACATGGAGCTCCAACCACCTGAGCCACTGGGCCGGCCCTGGTGTATTAATCTTGTATTTGCAACCTTGCTAGAATCATTTAATAGTTCCAGGAAATGTTTCTCTCTCTCTCTCTCTCTCTCTCTCTCTCTCTCTCTCTCTCTCTCTCTCTCTCTCTCTCTCTTCCTCTCGTCAATTACTTCGAATTTTCCATATAAACAATCATGTCATCTGCAAGCAAAGTCTGAGGAAAAAGAAGCTAGGATGGTTTCAAATGGACAACTCACTCTGGGGTTTGTCCCATGGTAGGGACAGAAGGACTGGACCCCAGGAGCCACCACCTCAGGAGGCTGGCAGTGTACTCCTGATCTGGAGCTGGAGCAACTCATGGAAGATATTGGGAAAGAATTGGAGCAGAGGGTGGAGCTACAGCATAGAGATGATGCAGAGGAGGTCACATTGGCCTTCTTTGAGGAGTAGTTCTGTGCTCTTGTGTTCTCTCACCCCCTTTCCCTGAGAGCAGGAGGGAGAGTCTCTTAGAGGGTCGCTATGAAGCTCATAAGTGTTGGGGTTGGTCATTGGCTACAAGGTAAATTGTGTGTCAAGTCAGAGTTGTGCATTTATGTGTTGAAGAGTTTAGTGGTTTACTTGGTTTGGTCATCTCTAACCAGATGCTCCCTTTTACTTCTCTCTCTTGTCCATGTTTCTGACATCATTTCTGGTGGGAGGCCTGCACAGTACAGGAATCTGGGACGGCAATAACACCGAGTCCTGGGAGTAGGACATCAAGAAGGGCACGATTGGGTTCAAATCCTGGCTTACCACTTACTAGCTGTGTTGCTTTGTGAAAAACACTGTAACCATTCTGGCTCCTTGTTTCACGCCTGAAATGAGTACGTCCTATACCTTCAGGGTTGTTCATTATGTTTAATGAGTTAATACACACACAGGCTTAACATGATGCATGCCAATTATTATTGTAAGGGGAATAGAATGGCTAGATTGGGGGGCAGACCTTGGTTCTGGGCTGCCTACCAGTGTTTGGGGACTTAGTGTTTCCAGGCCTGAGGCAGTCACTGGACAGAAGTATTAGAGGAGGGATCTTATATCTCATTTTGGTGAGAAGGACTGATGTTGAAGATGATATCAGTTTTCTTCTTAGATGCATTCAGGCAAATCTTACAGGTACTTTTATTGTGTGGGCAAGAGCAGGAGGTTGTAGAGGGAATTGGAGCAGATGGCTGTTTCTCTCAGGTCCTTGGTGATTTTCGACCCCTGCTGGCTTCTGAGTTGTCTGCATCTGGCTGGGGTCATTACGGGAAGTGGTGATCCCTCTGTGCAGCTGACTCTAAGGAGCCTCAGGAAGTGAAGAGCCTGGCCTATTAGCGGCATAAGAGGATGTGGATAAGAAAGTAGAGGATGAGAACAGCTGAGAAAGTCTCCCCAGTTCTCTTCTCATAAAGACACTTCCTGTTTCAGAAACCACATCGCCCCCCATCCATTCACTTGGAGGACAAGCACTCATCTGGCTGGGGCTCTGGCATTAGTCCGCAGACCTGTAGAGGGACCAACAGGGTGTCAGTGTGCCATCCATGGTGGCATCTCTCCTCCCTGCCTTCTATGCTCGTCCCACTCTGAGACCATCCTTGGAGAGATCTGGGCAGCAAAGTGGCTCTGCTGACACCCACCTGGGAAGAGCCTGAGACTCAGAGCGGGCACCCAGCTGGCACCGAGGCCACCCACACTTGTCCTGCTATTGTCCTCAACACCAAATGAGGGGAGCAGCTCTTCTCTGCACCCTGTGTCCCTTTATCCTGCCCTCTCTCCCCCACCTTTCCCTGTGCATCCTTCTCCCTTCCTTGAACCTTTCCATGATCCCACAACCTGTTCCTTCCACTGCTGAGCCCTGGTCCCCTCCACCCCCGTCGTGTCACAGGCACCACTGCTCCCTCCTGCCCTGACAAACCAGCTTCTTGTGCTCTCCTTCTGAGTGGTGGCTGTCTCTCTCCCCCACCTCATAAGCTCATGGCTGCAATCTGTGTTTGCCCTGCAGCCCAATCCCCTCCATGTCTTCCGCTGAAACCTCTGCTGTTCCTCCCGGGCCCTCCCCCCTCTACACCCTCAAGTATCCCTGCAGCATTTCCCAAGGATTTGGCTCCAGTTCACACACATCCTCTCCATCACCCTTCACCTTCCTGGGAGGACTCATCGTCCACGGGACAAACCTCTAATGCACTGGACTTGCCTGTATCCCAACTCCAGCGACCTCTACTCTCCTGAGTTATACCCTGGACTTTATATCTGTAATCACAGGGACTGCTGAGACCTCTGACATACTAAATGCTAGTATCGTTTTTATGCTACAGCTTTCTTTCCTTCCAGTTCTCTCATGTCATCATCCCCCTACACCTGTGCTTCGATCGCCCTGAGCTCTTGTTCCTTGATCATCCACTTTCTTTGAGGTTATTCAAGCTCCCTGCTGAGCCCTCCACCCTCTCACCAGCTCCTTGACCTCCTGTGTGCCCTTGTCCTTCTGCCACACTGAGTTGACAAATTCCAATCCTGCATGTCCCCCATGGCAGGCAGTGCTATTTGCTTTCCTAATATCCACTCAATTCTTACTGAGTGACAGAAGCTTGATTTTATTTGGAGTGGCAAGCGCTCCCCTACAGATAGATGTGGGACATATGACTAATTCTGGCCAATACGATATAAGGGGACACATGGGTGGGACCTGAAAGCTCCTTAAACTGAGGAGAGACAACTGGGGCATAGTCTTTTTTCCTGTCCTCTTTCCTTATGTTTCCTGCTTGGATTCAGAAATAATGGCCAGAATCTCAGCAGCCATCTTGGACGATGCTGCAATGTTCAAGACAGAAGCTAGTATCCAGGAGAGTGAGCAGAGAGGTAGGAGCTTGAATGCCTAGGACAGTGGCCTCTGCTGTTTGCCTCCACGTCCTTTTATTTGAAGGAAAAACTATCAACTCTGTGTTATTTAAGTTATTGTGGCTTCTGATCTCTGGTACTAGTAGCTAAACAGAACTCTTAATTGACAGATCCTAAACGTTACTAAACTACATGGTTGAACACTGGTGGGGAAAAACACAATCACGTGCAAAGATATCTCTGCTGATTCATGGCTTCTTATCTGAGTTGAGCCATTCAATAACATCTTCCATTTCCTCAGTGACTGTCAAATTTTCTCTTCAACTTTAACCCTCATTCTCATTCTCAGGAGAAAACTATGGTGGTTTTTTTGTTTGTTTGTTTGTTTGTTTATTTGTTTGGGGTGTTTTTCTTTTTTTTTTTTTTTTGCAGAATTAAAAAACAATTTGTATGGAGTTGAACTTACCAATGTTTGTATTCGTGGCTTTTGTGTTTTATGTTTTACTTAAAGAGGTCATTTCCACTCCATGGTTATAAAACATTCTCACATGCTTTCTTTTAGTACTAGGGTTATTTTTTTCCCTCAATTTTGAATCTTTGACCTTCATGGAATTAATTTTGGTGCAAATTATGGAGTATGGAGATAGTGTTATTTTTTCACAGATGGTTACACAATTGTTCCAACGCTATGTATTGATTACTCACCTTTCCCCATTGATTAGAAATGTTACCTTTTGGAGTTCTAGTCACATTGGTGGGGTAGATAAACACTGTTCTTGCATTTTCTCCTGACCACATTGAAATTGAAACTAAACTATGAACAACCATCATTGAAAATTGCCTAAAGTCTAGCTGAATACAAGTCCTGCAGCTAAGGATATATAGAAGAGGAAATGTCAAGACTGGTAGTAGTGGCAGAGATGCAGAATGGGCTGGACCCACACCTGCATGGCAGTCAAAAATCAGAAAGGATATTTTGGCTGTGGAGGTACCCCCTGAGGAGTGTGGAGACCCAGATCCACACCAGGCTCCCCAGCCCAGAGTTCCATGCTGGAAACAGAATTCCCCGTAAGGGAGGATAAAGAGCCTAGGGATCATAGCTCTTATTGAGCCCACCATGGATTACCAATTTTTTTTATTTTTTTATTTTATTGGGGAAGGGGAACAGGACTTTATTGAGGAACAGTGTGTACTTCCAGAACTTTTTTTTTCCAAGTCAAGTTGTTGTCCTTTCAATCTTAGTTGTGGAGGGTGCCGTTCAGCTTCAAGTTGTCCTTTCAGTCTTAGTTGTGGAGGGCACAGCTCAGCTCCAGGTCCAGTTGCCATTTTCTAGTTGCAGGGAGCGCAGCCCACCATCCCTTGCAGGAATCGAAGGATTGAACTGGCAACCTTGTGGTTGAGAGCCCACTGGTCCATGTGGGAATCGAACCAGCAGCCTTCAGAGTTAGGAGCATGGAGCTCTAACCGCCTGAGTCACCGGGCTGGCCCTGGATTACCAATTTTTAAATAATTGTTATATAATATAGGCTAACACCAAAATAGTACCAGTCACTATGTGACCTTTCTTTAATTTGGAAGAATCTACAGAACCTTGGAGGGTGTCAGAGGCATCATTTCTGAGTGTTAATTATTATGGTTATTCAGAAATACACAAGTACTAGATAATAGGAATGTCTAGCAGTGCTGCTCAGATATGAGTTCTAAATAGAATGACTCCAAGCAGAGCTTCCAGCAGCTACATATAAAAGGCTCAGTCTTCAGGCATCTTAACCTTCTCAGCATTATTGATATCCGATTATGTCCTTTGTGCATATTGTCCATTTCTAGTCCAAAAGCTCTTGATATTTTATCCAGGATAGCATCTGTAAACAGAAGTCTTTGACCTCTACTTTCTTCTCTTTAATCTATTTCTGGCTTATCGGCGAAGAGTTGCACCTGCCCAGGGACCTGTAGTGCAAACTTGCAGCTCTACAGGCAGTGTTGCACTGAAGGAGGTCGTTGCTGGACTTTCATTCTGAAGATAATTCTCAAGATGGAGCAGTGCTACCAATACAGCTTGCATCTATCCACAGATTGAGAAATCCAGCTTTAGAAGTTACTTGCCCCTTAGGCAAGGAGCTTGCCAAGAAATCCTTGTTCATTTTATTGAACAGATTTTCAGAATCTGTAGGACTCATCAGTAGACTATTGAGAACAATGGCAATATTGTTACTTTTACAGATCTTGCTCTTCTGATTTCAGGTTAAAAAGTAACTTGTTTTTTATCTATCACAGGGGATTGTGGCTTGAAAATTTCCATATCCTCACTAGCGATTTTGGTAGTGTCTACACTGTTTTAAGCTATTTGTTACAGTAGATACATGTTCTCCATTTATTAAGGTGTTGCAGACCAATTTAACTGGCATGTTTCAGGAAAATTCTTCCTAATTTAATAGGTAAGCTAAAAGTCTTATTTTTTCATATTTAGTGCTTAATCCCTCTCATGTTGTTTGAAATTAGCCTGCAAACACTTTCCCTCACTTCTGTGGGCTCTTGCAAGATAAGCATATGAACAGTGAAATAATCAATAAAAACAAACAATAAAATAAATTTAAACACTGGAAAATCATATTCTTTTCATCTCTGTTTTGTATTTCTACCTTTATGATTTCAAGATAAATGAGATTGTTTGCATCTATGGAGAATAAATTGTAACCGTAATCTTTATTTTTGGTAATGAATAAGTACAGATAAAACTGTCTCTATGATTATAAGAACACATGGAATTATCCAGAAAATTTCCCTTTCAAGGAATTAAAAGGTTTCTGTATTTAAAAAAAAGAAAGAGAGAGATAGGAAACGAAAATGGAGATAGAAAACAGAAAGGAACCAGTCAGAAATATAGAATACAAGAATGGAAATGAAGAATTCATTACAGTGAATCAAGTAGATTAGATGAAGCAGAGTATCCAGTCAGCAATTTGGAAGACAAGGGACCAAAAAGCACGCAATTAGAACAGCAAAAAGAAAAAGAATCTACAAAAAAATGAGGATAGTTTGAGGGACTTCTGAGACAACATCAAGTGTAACAACCTCGTATCATAGGGGTACCAGAAGGAGAAGAGAGAGAGCAAAGAATTAAAAATCTATTTTGCAGAAATAATGATGAAAAACTTTCCTAACTTGGCAAAGGAAATAGACATACAAGCCCAGGAAGCAGAGTCCCAAACAAGATGAACCCAAAGAGGACCACACCAAGTCACATTTAGTACCCATTTCACATCATACATACGTATTACAATATTATTGATTCTATTCCTCATGCTATACTTTACATCCCCATGACTATTTGGTAACTACCAATTTGTATTTCTTAATTCCTTCCCCTTTGTCACCCAACCCCCAACCCCCTTCCATCTGTCAAAGGTTAAAGGTTAAAGACAAAGAGAGATCTTCAAAGCAGCAAGAGAAAAGCAGTTAGTTATCTACAAGGTAGCTCCCATAAGACTGTCAGTTGATTTCTCAACAAAAACTTTGCAGGCCAGAAGGGATTGGCATGAAATATTCAAAGTGATGAAAAACAAGGATTTACAACCAAGAGTACTTTACTCAGCAAAGCTATCATTTAGAATTGAAGGACAGATAAAGAGTTTCCTAGACAAGAAAAAGTTAAAGGAGTGCAATAACACAAAACCAGTATTACAAGAAATATTGAAAGGACTTCTTTAAGAATAAGAAGGGGGAAAAAGGGGTAAAAAATATAATAAAATGACAATAACTACGTATCTATTAACCGTTATTTTAATGTAATTTGGTTAAATGCTCCAATGAGAAGACAGAGTTGCTGAATGGATAAGAAAACAAGGACCTTATAAACTCTGCCTACAAGAGACTTCAGATTGAAAGACCACAGAGACTGACAGTAAAGGGATGGAAAATATATTTCATGAAAATTGAAAAACAAAACAAACAAATAAACAAACAAAACAAAACTGGTGTAGCAGTACTTATACCAGACAAAACAGACTTTAAAACAAAGGCTATGGCCAGCCCGGTGGCTCAGGCGGTTAGAGCTCCATGCTCCTAACTCCGAAGGCTGCCGGTTCGATTCCCACATGGGCCAGTGGGCTCTCAACCACAAGGTTGCCAGTTCAACTCCTAGAGTCCCCCAAGGGATGGTGGGCTGCGCCCCCTGCAATTAGCAATGGCAACTGGACCTGGAGCTGAGCTGCACCCTCCACAACTAAGATTGAAAGGACAACAACTTGACTTGGAAAAAAAAGTCCCGGAAGTACACACTGTTCCCCAAAAAAGTCCTGTTCCCCTTCCCCAATAAAATCTTTTAAAAAAACAAACAACAACAAAAAACAAAAAACGAAAAACAAAGGCTATAGCAGGAGACAAAGAAGGACCCAGTAACCCCACTTCTGGGTATTTATCCAAAGAAACCCAAAACACTACTTGGAAGGGACATGTGCATCCATATGTTCACTGTAGCACTATTTATAAAGGAAACAAACTCATAGATACAGAGAACATTTTGATGGTTGCCAGATGGGAGGGGGCTTGGGTTGGGTGAAAAAGGGGAAGGAATTAAGAAGTACAAATTAAATAGTCATGGGGATGTAAAGTATAGCATCTATGGGGATGTAAAGTCATGGGGATGTAAAGTAAAGAATATGGTCAATAATGTTGTAACAAGTAAGTATGACAGCAAATGGCTAATTTTTAGATTTATAGGGGTGATCACTCGGTAAGTAATATAAATGTCTAATCACTATGTTGTACTCCTGAAACTAATATAATATTGTATACGCACTGTAATTAAAAAATTATTTAAAAAACAAACAACAACAAGAAACTAATGCGACATTTTAACCTACAAAATTCCTACATATATTTGGGTCTGTTTTCATATTACCTATATTTGGATTTTTCTTTTTTCCATTGCTTTCTCTATGTATTAATATGACAGCATTGCATCATTTTACTTATGGTAACTGAATAATTATAAGTGCTACTGCTCTTATGATGCTTACTCTGTGCCAAGATCTATTCTAAATACATTACGTTTAATCGCCATGACAACCCCCGGTCATTACTATTATTATCCCCATTGTACTGACGAGTAAGTTGAGGCACAGCGTAATAGTACCATTGTGCCAGAGTTGACCCATCCAGGATTGACTTCAGGGAGTCACATTTTATGCTCTTCACCTCTGTGCTTTAATATATAATACGGCAAATCTCCTTTCATTGAAATTTTCTTTAAAATCAATTTTGGAGGGTGTTGGGACACAAATGATTAATGCCTCTAGCCCTGTCCTCTCTGCGCTGTAAATGGATACATTCAAGTGTCTGGTGGACATCTCTACTCAGATACAACAAAGGTATCTTAAATATAACCTATCCCAAATTAGGTACATAGGAAGTCTCTGACTTCCTGTTTCCTGATGCACTTAGTGGTTTCATCTCACCCTCCTTCACCCAAGTTGTTAACATGGGACTTCCTCCTGCTCCCTCACCCCTACATCAATCCAATCCCCAAGTCTTACTGTCCCCTCTGAACCTTTTCTAGAATCTGGCTCTTTCCCTCCATCCACACTGCCACTGCATGAGACTGGCTCAAGCCTGGCCCACCACCATCCTTTCCACCACAGACTGATGCATCTGCAAGGCAGTGAGGTTGTCCCTTGGCTGCTTCACGTTGAGTCTGGGATCCAAGGCTCTTGGGTGTGATTTATAGTGTTCTCTATTCCTGCCTCCTCCAAAGCACTGAGCTGCTTAAAGTTCCCAGAATGGTTTCTTCTGCTTGGAAAAACGGTGACTTCTACACCACCCTCACCCCTTCCCTGGCTAACTCCTTTTATTCTTTGACACTGTCTGCCGGTGTCACTTCCTCTGGGAAGTCCTCCTTGATTACTCCTCCTTCTTCCCCAATGAGGTAACTTCCCCCTCTCCTGCCTTACCCACTGAGTTTCTTCAAATCAGCGCTTCTGCTTTACCTACTAGTGTCTCCAATCACAAGCCAGGCCCCAGAAAATGGGCATTAAACCAATGTTTGCTGAGCTGAGCTAACTTCCATCTGCTCTCTCCTTACTTTTTCAGTGTAGACCCTCTCCCCCTATGAACCAAAATGTGAGCACTGATGAGAAATGATTAAGTCAAGGGAGCGACAGAACTTGAAATGATCAGATTAGTGGAGAGGGGTTGGTCTGGAGCGGTGGTTCTCAACCTTGCTCCCTCAAGACTCCACTGAGCAGACTGCTAACACTGCAGATTCCCACGTCCAGACGTCACTCCGCAGGGATTTGCATTTTTAACGGGCACCAGTGGTCATTCTGAGCAGGTGGGTTCTCAGAAACACCAAGTTGAGAAGCTTGGGAGAGAGTGGGGTCTTTGAGTACTTACCTTTGCTCCTCTTCCACCTGAGATAGACCGTCACTCCCAAAATTGCAATTTTGAGCACAGCGCTGAACAGTGCCACGGCAACCACAGCTTCTGTTCTCAGGAGCCAAGACCCTGAGCTCCTTTTGTCCCCAGAGACACTGCCATCGGTGCTGCTGGTGGGGATGGCGGTGCTGGTGGGGCCTTGGGTGGTTTTCTTGGTGGCTGAAAAGACATGAGAAATAAACAAATTCTCCCCTGGAGGACTGGAGGTATCGGGGTGAAACTATCACACCTTGTTCCCTAGTTTGGGGAATATTGGGGGTGGGGAGCAACCCTCTGAAGCTCTCACACAGGGAGGGGAGTAACAAGGTGAAATGCTGAAGGCCGAGAAGCCACATCACTCAGTTTAAATCCTGACTCTGCCACTGACCAGTGGTCTGACGTCAGAACCTCATTTCATCACTTAGAAATAGGGATAACTATAACACAGGTTAAAGAATTTTATTGTGGTAAAAGACGCATAGCAAAATTCACCACTTTAACCATATTTAAGTGTACAGTTCAGTGGCATTAAGTACATTCACATGGTTGTACAACCCTCACCACTATCCATCCGCAGAAGTTTTTCATCTTCCCAAACTGAAACTGTGTCCCCACTAAACAACAACCCCCCATTCTGCCACCCCAGCCCTTCATAATGTCTAGTCTACTTTCTGTCTCTATGAATCTGCCTACTCTAGGGACCTCATCTAAGTAGAATCAAACTGTATTTTACCTTTCACAAGATTGTTTTTTAATGAGTGAATAATCATGTGTAAAGCTCCTAGTGTACACTGGAATGTGATTTTGAGGTTAAATTAATATTTAAGTCCTAGAAAGAGCATGGTGGTCAAGATGGGCAGTGGTTTACCCAGGGAGAGAAGGGTGGGGCTCAAACAGTGTCCTTCCCAGACAGGAACAATAATTAATCACTGACATATTAATACTTTAGAATTACCAGTGCAAGTGATTACAAAAAGCATCCAGTTTAGTTAATTGTTAGTTTTCTAAATAATATTCTACGGACAACACGCCCACTCATTGCCTCCGCCTGGGAGACAGCCCCTCCCCCACTGCCCTGGAGACAGATAAACCCAGATTCAAGTTCTGATGCCCACTGAGTAATTAGGAAGGTCTATTAATGCAACACACCCCATTGTTAGGTTAAAAATGGGTCAAAACAACAAGATGATCAGGTCAGTAGGTGAGGCTGATTGGCTCTTAGTTAAGAGAGGAGACTCTGGGGTTCAACTAGGTTCAAATCTCACCTGCATCACAAGAGCGACTTTGGGCAGGTGTTGAGGCTCTGCACACCTCAGTTTCCCCGTCTGGAACAGGTAGATGATTGCAATACCTGCTGTTATTGTGGGGTTGTGCAGGTTAACTAGCGCGATGCATACCAAGGTGTCAGCCTGGTCGCATGCACAGTAAGCGGGAGCTGCTGTTATTGATGCTACAGAGGGGCCTCTAACGACCAGGACAGGGGAGCAGGATCAGAGTGGAGACGGGGACAACATAGGGCCTCCTGTGGGAGAGGTGGGGACTGGGGGGTCAGCGAGAAGCTAGGAGGGTAAGGAGGATGGAGAAAGGAAGAGGGAGATGGCGAAGGGGAAGAAAGAGATGGGACCAGGGCGGGGAGCATCGGAGGCCGTGTTGTGGGGAGCAGAGTGGGAGAAGGAAGCAGGGGGATTGGGAAAAAAGGTGATGGGGTGTTTCCAGGGAATTAGGGGCTCCTCAGGGCGTTGTTGGGACCTACTGTGTGTGCCAGGCTGAGCTCATGTCTGTGGGAATAGCTGGGCAGGAGTAGCGGTTAGGGAGAGGAGTTTGAGAGAAGGGTCAGCAAGAGAGGGGCCTGGACCAGGCCTGGGGGATGAGGGCAACAGTGGCCTTCGAAAGCCTCAGCCAGGGCAGCGGGACTCACCGGGGGTGATGGTGAGGTTGGTCCCAGGGATGGACTGCCATTTTATCTTGTCATGATTCTGGAGGGTCAAGTGCACTCGGCAGAAGTACAAACTCTTGTCCTCCCTCCGCAGGTTAGAGATCTGGAGGGAGCCGTTACTCCAGTCCTTTGTCCAGTTCAGGGAGAGCCGGTCCTTGAAATCCTTATGGATGAAAGGGGGGGTCGTGTTGTAGATAAACTCCCCATGGAACTGTTTCCATATCCAGGATATACTCACGCTGAGAACACTGGGTAACTCCCAGGGGTGACAGAAGGAGAAGGGGATCTGGACGGAGCCACCTTCAGGGGCTGAGAGTTGCCCTGGTTGGTAGACCTCATAGTCCAACTTTGAAGAGCACTTTGTTGAACGACCTGAAGGTGGGAGGGAGAGGGAGAAACCTCAAATTGGGGGTGGTGGTGGGTAGGGGACAAAGAGGTAGCCCCGACCAGCTGGCACCCTCACCCAAGGGCAGAAGTGTGACAGATGGTAGCAATGGTCCTCTATCTGGGTGTCCTTCTCTCTAAACTAGGGGTTAGGGGAAGGGGTAGGGATGAGGGTTCCAGCACTGTGGGACCAGCCCTTTGCTTGTTGGGGATGGGAGGCCTGGCTGGCCACCCCAGCAGACACCTTCTCCAGACACCCAGCATAAGCCCCTCCCGGGGGCTCCCCCATGGCCCTGGGCAGACACTCACCAGCCTGCAGAGACACCAGCAGCAGCAGCAGCAGGGGCCGCAGCAGGGACAGACCCATCGCCTTGCTCTCCTCTTGGAGATGAGAAGACAAGCACAGACCTCAAGGCCAGAGGGAGGCCCTGCGGAGGGGCCACCTCAGGAAGTCTGGGCAGCAGGAGAGGGACGATCAGCCTCTTTCAGAGGACAGAGGAAGGGTGGGAGCCTTCCCCAATTTGGTGCCCCAGAGTGACTGGCACTTCCTGTATCAATCTGGCTTCTTCTTTTCCTCTATTGCAAAAGGGCCTCCCTTGTGGTCAGTGCAAAGGGAGCCATGATGCTGGTCTCCAGCCTCCATTTCCACACTGAAGGGCGTGATCCTGACCTTGGCTTGTTGGGGCCTCTCCTCTCCAACCTCAGCTCCCTGCCTCTGCCAGCGCCCTCCTCATCTTAGTAGTCGCTCTCCATCTCTCTCTGTCTCTCACTCTCTCTCCCTTTCTCCTCTTCTCTGAGTGTCTCTCAGCCTCTGTTTCTCTCTCTCATCCCAGGGGGAGGGGCAGCAGCAGGACCAGCTCAGGCTCTTTCAGGAAAGGAAAGGCGGCCCTGAGTCTCTGCCCAGCTACAGCCCCTTAGAGGGAAGGAGGAGGGAGTTGCTGTGGTCAGATGCCCTCAGGCACCATCCCCAGCACCAGGGGCACCCAGCTTGTTCTTGGCCCCTCTCCCTCCCCTGCAGTCCCCAGAGTGAACCAGGCCTCCCGGGCCAGGTCTGTTCCCAGGGGCCGTCTCACACCCTCCCTGAGGTTAAGAAGTGAGGGTGGGCTCACACTCGCACCTCCCCGGAGAGTGGGCCTCCTGGAGGCCATGTCTCCACCCACGGGATCTGCAGGGCCCTCTGTTCTCTCCACTCTACAGATGTGAGACCAAAGCTCGGGAGGCTCAGCCCCAAGTCCCTGACTCAAGTGACAGGTGCGGGACTCGAACTGCAGTCTGGCTGACTCCACAGAGCTTTCTGCTGCTTCTGGATGTTTCTGTCTGGTTGCTCCAGTTAATCTCTGGGCCTCAGCTTCTGAGTGCAGATCTGTGGGGGTGAGTCCCAGAGGCTGTGTTTCTGTAATGCTCCTAAGGTGATTCCATGAACAGCTGTTAGAGTCCTGGCTAATGCACAGCCTTCCTTGGACACAGGATGAAGACTCAGAGCAGTAATGATTCACCCCAGCGACAGTCCCTGGGACTGTCTCCCATGAGGGCACTGCCAGCCTGTGACTGGTGGTGGATGGGCTGAGAGATTGGGGGCTGGGACCATTGGTGACCTACAGGCTGGCTCCATAGGAGGCCCTGCCCACCCCTCTCCAGGATGAGGTGGTTATCAGCCTACTGCAGAGACCGTGGGCATGGGAGGACGTGGTTTCATCAGAGGAAGTGGCCTTGATCTTCTAGAGGTGGAAGCAGCAGATCAACTTTCTTTTTCCTTTTCTCAGTTTTTTCCCAATCCTAATAGCTTTCTTCTAAGCTTTCCCCACCGTCAACCAGGCAGCCCCCGCCCTGTGTCTGCTTTGCTTACCCCTCCTCCCAGGCCGAAGAAGAGAGGTTGCAAATTTTCATGGAATCCTCTTATCTGAGTCAGGCCATAAACATGCATGGCCTCGTTTTCAGCTTTACAACATTCTGTAGTTGGTATGTCGTTATCTGCATTTTACCCTTGAGGAAACTGAGTCACAGAGCCTTGATGTCATGCAGTTCTCTGGGCTGTGAAAGATGCTTGAGTCAATTGGTAAGAGCTGGAAATGTGGACAGAAGAGAGGACAAGGGACCCAGTGGCTTCGCATAGGACCCCAAAGGGTGGCCTGCCCTGCCTGAGGGGTGAGTCCTGGGTTCTATGCCTGCCGTGCCCCAGTAACTGTGGGACCTGGCTGGATAGTCTCTTCTTTTCCAGGCTGCCAGGGGAGGGCGCTGGACCCCACCAGGGGTCATGACTGCCCATTCCATTGGGCAGCACAGACCATTTAAACAGGCTCTGGGCAATCTTCACAGAGAACCTGCTGTCCAGGTGCCTTGGGCCCAACTTCTCCCATGTCTGGTCTCCCTAGATGCAAGCTGCGCATTTCATTGATCCCCATGAGTGTGGAATTGTGAGGTGTGATTTGTACCTTTTGACGTCCTTCACCCATTTCACCCAAGCCTCATACCCACCCTTGGCAACCACCAGTCCATTCTCTGTCATCTGTGAGCTCATTTTGTTGTTCTTTGCTTTGCACACATAAGTGAGATCGTATGTTATTTGTCTTTCTCTGTTTGGCTTATCTCACTTAGCATAATGCCCTCATTGTCCACCCATGTTGTTGCAAATGGCAAGATTTCTTTCTTTTTTTGTGGCTGAAAAATATTGCATTGTGTATATATGTATATAAACCACATCTTCTTTATCTGTTTGTCCATGAAAGTACACTTAGGTTGCTTCCATGTTTTGGATATTACAAATAATGCTGCAATGAAAATGGGGGTGCAGATAACTTTTTGTGTTAGTTTTTCCTTTCCTTCAGATAAATACCCAGGAGTGGAACAGCTGGATCATATCAGTGATCTCTCGTCTGAGTGAAGTTTGACTTTTGTTATTCATTTAGAAAATCAGAGCCTTGCGCTCCCCCAGCTGAGGCAGTCGGTTGGCAGTTGGTGGTCATCCGCTCATAGCAGCTCTTGCTGGCTGCTCATTGGCTGTCGGCCACTCATGCTGGCCACCAGCTGCTCCTGGCAGCACAAGGCCCACTGGAGCCCACCGCAGCTCACTGCACTAGCAGACAGAGTTGTTGTTCACAATCTTAGCTGTAGAGGGCGCAGCTCACTGGCCCATGTGGGAATCGAACAGGTGAACTGGGTATTAGGAGCAAGATGCTCCATCCACCTGAGCCACCAGGCCAGCCTGATTCTTTCTTTATCTTTAAAAGCCAATGATGTTATAAGTGATGCCCCGATGCTGGCTGTTTTGTGTTACATTTTATTGTATGCACGTAATAACATGAACTTCAAGCATGTGAAATAAAAATGGTCTACATTGCAAGAAGTTGAAAAATCCACAACTGTGCAATTTGTGCTCTGAAACCAGCTGCGAATTACAAAAACAAACTAATTCCAGGAGCTTAAACAAAGTAGAAAATAATCATTTTTCTCACATAACGAGAAGTCTGGAAGTAGGCAGCCTAGGACTGGCACAGCAGATCTGTGATACCAGTAAAGACCCTAACTCTCTGTATCTTTCATTTCAAACAACCTAAGCATGTGCTTTGTTTCCTGTGGTCACAAGATGTCTGCCCCTTCTCAACATCGTAACTGCCTCATAGGAGGCAAAAATAAGAAACAGAAAAGGGCAAAAGACATTAACCAGCCAAGTCTCTATGCATGCTTAAGAACTTTCCTGAAGCCCAATTCAGAGATGTCAGCTAATACAGGTCAATGGCTAGAAATGTGTCACATGGCAATCTCTAGTTGCAAGAAAGTCTGGGAAATAAGGCTTTTTTCACCCAGCAATTGGCTACCCTAGGGTGGGGTGGTGGAGGGCAGGAAATCAAGATTTTTGTTGGTAAGGAGGAAAGAAGGGGTTTGAGTGAGAAACTATTAGCTTCTGCCACATTGTCCCTTTAATTTAAACTTTAAATAATAAAAAATTTTAAAGTTCATTTGGAAAAACTTGACATTGCATTGTGTTTCTTTTTTAATCAGGAAATATAGTTCAGCCACATGGGGACTGTGGCAGCCACGAGAAAGTGGCTCGCAGACCTCCAATTACAGGGAACATAATTGACCAAGGGTCCACTGTCATGCTCTGAAAGGGCCAGTGGCCCATTCCCACAAGCTTGGATGTCTGGTGCAGGTACAGGTTTCCTTTTCCTGCCCGCAGAGCCTGAGCCAGCACTACTATCCTGGGGCTTGCTGATCATAGTCCATTTGGGGACCCATGAATCCCACACAGGTTAGCACCCAACTAGGGGATGCACTTCTCAGAGAAGGAGCAGTGGGATGAGGCCCTGACCATGGAATCCCCTGCTCATATCACATGTTACCTCACTGGGAGGCAGCCAGCCTACAGAACCCTTGAATGGCCGTTGGAAGGTGCAGCAGAAGCCCCAGCCTGGAGGAAACCCTCTAACAGGATGGCATGCCATCCTTCAGTGTATTTGTTAGATCAGAGACCCCTATGTGGGGTTGTGTCTCTGATACGAATCAGGGGTTGGAAGCATCACACCCAATGATTCCTTGGGGATTCTGTGCTTCTTATCCCTGCAACTCTGGGCTCTGTAGGGTTAGAGGTCTTCATCCCCAAAGGGGGCACACTCTTGCTCGGGGATACAGCAACGATCCCATTGAATTGCACACTTACTGGTGTCATCAGGACACTTTGGACTCCTGTGCAAGACAAGTCGCCAACTTGGCAGGGATAGTTGATCAACAAGGGGGAAATGGGGCCACTTTCACACCACGGGAGCAGGGAGGAATCTGTGGAATGCAGATGGTCCCCTTGGCCACCTCCTGGTACTCCACACAGTACTGTAACTGTGAACAGATATGTGCAGCAAACCCACTGTGAGAAGGACATATTATCAATGGTTCATGTCCCTCAGGAACGGAGCTTTGGGCCAAGTACCAAATAAGTCACCAAGCTATGCTGAGGGGAGAGCTGAGGATGAAGGAATGTAGAATGAAGAGTGGAGGAGGGGGGTCGGCCCAGTGGCTCAGGTGATTGGAGGACCCTGCTCCTAACGCTGAGGTCACCCGTTCGATTCCCACATGGGACAGTGAGCTGCGCCCTCTGCAACTAAAGTGAAGTAATTGAGCTGCAACTCAGCTCCCAGATGGCCAGATGGCTCAGTTGGTTGGAGTGCATGCTCTCAACCACAAGGTTGCCGGTTCGACTCCAGCAAGGGATGGTGGCAAGAGATGGTGGGCTGTGCCCCCCTGCAACTAACAATGGGCAACTGGACCTGGAGCTGAACTGTGCCCTCCATGACTAAGATTGAAAGGACAACAACTTGTCTTGGAAAAAGTCCTGGAAGTACACACCGTTCCCCAGCAAAGTTCTGTTCCCTTTCCTCAATAAAAATACGTAAATAAATAAATAAGAATCATAGTTAAAATTCAGTGAACCCTTATGTGTCAGACAGCAGGCTAAGTACCTGACATGTGTTATCTCACGAAATTCTCAAAAAAAAAAAAAAAAGAAAGAAAGAAAAAAGTGGAGGAGGGAGAGAACGGGCACCAGTTGTGGCCCTGAGACCCGCTGCAGCAACGGATCATACTTGTAGGTACTCCAACAGTGATTATCTCCCAGTCATGGGATTCTAGGTAATTTTCATTTTCTTTGTTAATTGTTTCAGTCTTTTTCAAATTTTCTACAAAGAGCATGTATTACCTGTTTTTTAAAAAAGACTTTATTGGGGAAGGGGAACAGGACTTTATTGGCGAACAGTGTGTACTTCCAGCATTTTTATCCAAGTCAATTTGTTTTCCTTTCAATCGTGGTTCTTGAGGGTGCAGTTCAGCTACAGGTCCAGTTGCTGTTGCTAGTCGCAGGTGGTGCAGCCTACCATCCCTGGTTGGAGTCCAACCCGCAACCTTGTGGTTGAGAGGACGCGCTCCAACCAACTGAGCAATCCAGGAGCTCAGTGGCAGTTCAGCTCAAGGAGCCATGTTCAATCTTAGTTGCAGGAGGCACAGCCCACCATCCCACGCAGGAGTCGAGGAGTGGAACAGGCAACCTTGTGGTTGAGAGCCCACTGGCCCATGTGGGAATTGAACCGGCAGCCTCCGGCGTTAGGAGTATGGAGCTACAACCGCCTGAGCCACCGGGGGCGGCGCTGAGCATGTATTACTTTTAACAAATAGAGAAATATTTTATTTTACCAATAAGTCCATAAAAGTCTTCACATATACACTCAGGCTTTCCACTAGGGTGGCTCTGATAAACTGGAATGGAATCCATGTCTTAGGCCTTTGCAAGGCTTGTTGACACTCCACACAGAAACTCCAACACATAAAATGACAATCCTCCTTTACTGGATGTAATAGATGTTGCCAGCTCTGGCCCCACCCTCACCCTCTTAGCACTGCTTTTCCATGTGGGATCTAAACCTCTCAAGATTCACTGGACCACTGCTAAGCTGCTCTCCCCTGCCACCACCCACATCCCAATTCTTCCTGGTTGATTTTATGGCCTGTGCATTAGGAAGAGGTTAGGGAAGGGGTAGAGTCCACTGAGGGAAGGGCTTGCAGGCTTGATCACCCCTCCAGCTTCTCCATCCACACAGTGCCAGACCCGCAGAGGCTCTCAGGTGGGGCAGACGAAGGACAGGAGGAGGTCCACTTCATTGCCGACGATGAGCCGCCCTGGGTGGATGTCGTCGGGCACGGCCAGGCTGGAGGTCATTTCCCAGGCGTCCACAAAGGCCACACGGAGGTCGGCAAAGGCAGCTCGGAGGAGCCGGTTCACCTGCAGGGTGAACCAGTCGCTGCCATATACGGACTTGTAGCCAGTGTTGGCCAGTTTGATGACCACGAGAGTGCGGGGCTCCCGGGTCAGCAGCGCAGCCACAGCTGCCCGGATCCCTGCCAACCGTCGTGCAAAGATGGACGGAGGGAAGGTGGTGAAGTGGGCGCCCAGCCCCAGCACCACCACGGTGTGGGGACCCCCTGCCAGGCCCCCCAGCTCTCGGGCTACAGAGTGCAGGGAGGCCACTGGTGTGCGGGCGGAGCGCAGGGGCCAGCTGTGGGCCCGCCAGTGCAGCACTATGTTCCGAGTGGTCTCCACGGCCATCAGGGGCCCCGTCTGGTATGTGGCGTGCAGATCCATGGGCTTTAGGGCTGTGGAGAGGAAGAGAGAGGAGGCCTAGGAGTGAGTATAGGACTGTGTACCATCCTCTTGTACAAATGAAATTTCTAGTCCCCATATCCCAGGGCATAAGCATTCTGTCTCTAAACCCTAATGCTTACCCGCCCCACCCCCCAGTTTTCAAGGTTGCCAAGGATCTCACTATCATCCATCCTAACTCTTATTCAGTTTGCTCTTATTTCTCTAAGACATTTGACTTCTCCATGCTGAGTGACCTCTTCCAGAATCCTCTCTTTCTTGCCTTAACACTACATTATCCCATTTTTTCCTACCATTCTGGTCATTCTTTGCTCAATTGTCAGCTTCATATTTTCTTTGCATTCTGTAAATGTGGTATTCCCTAAAATTCTATCACTGTCATCCACTTTTCTTTACCATCTTCCCTTTGGGGAATTCATTCACTGCTACCTCCTCAGTTTCTGTCTAAGCCCTGATGGCTTCCTGAGCTTTGATTCCACACTTCCAATTGCCCAGGCAATATTTTCTCTCTAATGGCCACCATGGTCTTGAATATTTTGTACATTGCCTGGGTAGATGAGTCTATCATTTTAGCACACATAAATCTCTCTGTCCTGTACTTCCCCCTACTGTCCCACACCAGTCAGCTATTGTTTTGGTGACTTTCCAATGTTTTGTTGTTGTTTTCTTAGCTCTCCCTGGGGAGGACATTAGCCATATTTAATACCTCTCGGTGTCTCAGTCTGAACTCAAATAATTCACCAAGTCTCATTCATTATTCATTTTAAGGTTTCCTATGTACAAACATGCATCCAACTTTTAGTTTAGGCTCTTAGTAACTCTTGGCTGCATTCATCTAGCAATATCTTACAGGTACAAATTGGCACTGTTCTGGGTACTTTTGTATACAATAGTGAGAAAGAGACAGACATCCTTGCCCTCATGGACATTACTGTTTCTTGGGAGAAAGAGATTTCCTGATGCAGAAGGGAGGTTGGAAATTTTGAGGAACTGAAAGGAGGCTGGTGCTCCTGCTGCATAATGAATGGCACGAGGTGAGGTTAAGATACAGGCAAGGTCTGGTCACGCAGTTCCTTATGGATTATGTTAATGATTTTGATTTTTGTCTCAAGTAAATTTAAAGTGAAGGTGAGTAGCATGATCCAATTTACATTTTAAAAAGCTTTTGCTTGCTTCTTTGTGAAAATCTGGGGTGAAATGGGGAGCCTGGTTTAAAGGACTCTGTGATAGGCTTGGCAATGGTCAAGGATGAGGAGAAATAGGGATAAAAGCAAGAGGGTGACATTTATATATATATATATATATATATATATATATATATATATATATATATACACACACACACACACACATATATATATATTATTATATCTGTAATTTTTTTTCTTTTGGCAGCTAAATTTTTCCAACTTTGTAGAAGTATAATCAACAAATACAAATTACCTATATTTAAGGTGCACAACAGGATGTCTGACAGGATTACCACAGTTAAACTAATTAACATATTTATCAGCTTACAGTTACCATTTTGTATGTGTGATGAGAACACTTAAGATCTTCCTTTTTGAAACTTTCAAATGTACAATACAGAATTGTTAACTTCAGTCACCATGCTTTCATTACATCTCCAGAACTTACTCATCCTGAATAACTGAAACAGATATATTTTTGATGGCGAGTAGACAGGATTAGATAACTGGAAGCTGGAATTAAAAAACAGGAGGTATTAGTGAGTCCCAGGTTTCCAGTTTTAGCAGTTCGGAGATAATGCTGTATGTTACCTTTTGCAAACGGTGCACTGTGAGACTTGGCCCACATATCCTGATGAAGACAATTTTAAAAAGTAATTTTAAAAGTTTTTAAAAAGTCTAAGAGAAGAATGCCAGAATTGGAGATCCAAGAGATTAGAGTTTTTCTTAACTGGGGGTATTTGTGAGTAAAGATACCAGAGATAGGAATACTTTCTGCTTTTGGCTGAGACCCCAAAAGACTGACCTGGGATCATTTTCCAATCCATGGAAGTTCACTGAAAGGCAGATATGTATTCTGGAGGCTTTGAGGGATGGACGTAGCATCCTCCAACGGGGGAAAACCTAGTGTAACATTTCCTGTACTGGGCTAGAAACAGAAGAACTTCACTATGGATGGTGGTGTGTACTGTACTCCGAGGGATTATCTCACATGCAAGTTTAGATGGCTCACAAAACTTCCAACCTTGTTTCTAAACTGTAAGCACTCTTCTTAGATGTCTTCCAGAATGAAAACCCTTCTTCAACATAAAATAACATTGCGTTAGGTCTTACATTATACACAGAAGTATTTCGTCAAATAAAACATCCAGAAAACAATACAATATCACAAGACACTTCAAGAGGCAAAACAAAATAAGCTAAATGCATAGAGACAATAGACAACAGAAAGAAGCCATGGGGACTCCAGATACTGGAATTATCAGACACAAACTGTAAAGCAACTATGCTTACTGTGTTCAAGGGAATAAATGTCTAATTTGAAAATCTCAACAATGAACCAGAAACTATAAAAGAGATATTGAAGATTTGAAAAAGAATCATCTGAAATTATGGAAGTAAAAAATACAGTACCTACAATTTAGAACCAATGGTTGGGTTTAATAGCAGATTGGACACAACAAGAGAAAAGTAGTGAGTTGATACACAGATTGGAAAGAAAGACCCAGAATGAGTGAAGAGGGAAATAGATGAAAAGCACAGAAGAGAGGGAAGCTACAGAGAAGAGAGTGAGAAAAATAGAACACATTTAATTGGAGTCTCAGAGAAAAGGATGAAAAATAGGAAGAGGTAATATTTGAAGAGATCGTGGGTGAGAATTTCCCAGAAACAATTAACAACATAATGAAAGGCATCGATCTACTGTTTCAAAGATCCCAACAAAGCCAAAGTAGAATTTGTTGAAAAATCCGCATCTAATCACATTTGATTGAAAATATAGAAAAAAATCAAATGAAAAATAACTGAAGACAAAAATTACCAATGCCAGGAATAGAATAGAGGCTACCACTAGACTCTGCAGACATCAAAGTATAATAAGGGAGTAGTACAAACAACTCTACACACATAAATTTGACATCTTAGATGAAATGGACCAATTTATTAAAAAGCACGAACTATTACAACTCACCTAATATGTAATAGATAATTTGAATAGCACTATAACCATTAAGAGAAATGTCAGAAACTTAACCAAATGCAATGTGTGTTCCTTGCTTGACACTAGCAGAAAAAAGATAAAGCATGCAAACAGTTACCAAAGAAAGTTGATACAGACCTTCAGGCAACTAGGAATAAGAAAATTTTCTTCATAATGATAAAAAGTTCAATTTTCCAGGAATTTGTAATAACTCTAAATAGCTATGCATCTAATAATATAGCATTAAATAAATAAATAAGGCAAATTTCAAAATTCACGTGGAAAAGTGGGAAAAATCACAATCATTCTGGGAGATTTTTATACATATCTCTTTATAACTGGTAAAGTAAATAGACAACAATTAGTAATGATGTAAAGATTTGAACAACATGATTTAAAAACCATCCCTATTTACACACAGAAACTATCAATTGCAGAATACCTATGTGGAACATTTAGAAAATTGATTGTATACTGGTCCAAAAAGTGAGTTTTCATCAAATCTCAAAATATTTCAAAATTTAAAAATATGACCTCTGGTCACAATGAAACTACATTAGCAATCAATAACTAAAATAGCATTAACCAAAAGATATATCATGTTCAAACATCTCAGTTGGAATCACATTGAACTGCAGGTTCAATATAATCACAATTAAAATCACAACAGGAAAAAGTTTTTTTTTCAATTCCACAAGTTGATTAAAAGAGTCATATGGCAGCACAAAGGGCCAAAACAAAGGCCAAAGCTCTTTTAAAAAAGAGTAGAAATGTAGCTCCTGTCCACCAGAAATCCAAAATTATTACAGCACTATAGTAATAAAGACTGGGTGGTATTGGTGCTGAGACAAGCAAATAGATTCACTAAACAGAATAGAGATTCCCCAAACAGATAGACATAAGGACACCTGCTTCATGACGAAGATGCCCTGTAGAGCTATGGGGAAAAGATGGCTTCTCAGTCAACAGTGCCAGGTTAATCAGATACCCCAATATCCAAAACTTAAAAAAAAAAAGGTGTTCTCTCATGACTAATAGAAAAATTCAAATGAAAACCACATAAGCCACTATGATACACCCATACTTTTTGCCAAATATAAAAAAATGATAATATCAAATGTTGGGCAAGAATGTGGAACAACAAGAACCCCTGGTGAAAAAGTAAACTGGTAAAAACCACTTTTTAAACATTGGCAGAACCAAAAAGTCTAAAGATGTACCTACTCTCTCATCAGCAAAACCATCACCAGGTGACATCCTACAAAAATACAACCTCATGTGGACTTAAAGTTACTTGTACAAGAACATTTATAGCAGCATTATTCATGATAGTCCTATCAACAGTAGAATGTAAAACTGTAGTGTGATATAATCATACAACTAAATACCATGTAGCAGTGAAAAGGAATGAGTGACAATCCCTTGAAAGAATATAGATGAATTTTATATACAAACCCCCCGCCCCAGACACAACAGAAATCATAGTGTACGTTTTCATTTCTATGAAGTTGGAAATCAGGCAAAATTCATCTCGTATATTGTTTAGGAATGCCTAATAAGTTGGCAGAACTATAAAGAAAAACAAGGGCTTAAATATTAGAACAGAATAAAGATTTCTAGAATAATGGGAGAGAGAGAGAGGGAGTTATAACTTGGAGGAGACATGGTACCAGGAAGGCTTCTGGAGTGAGATTCTCATTCTCTTTCTTAATGGGGGTGGAGGTTATATGGGTGATCATTTTATAACAATGGAAACTGCTTTATGAATTTTCTATGTTATATTTTATAATAAAATTTTTAATAAAATTATGCACACTGATTAATATAAAGGTCTATCAATTAATTTCACAAATCTGCCACCTGCGCTTATATTGGAAGCATCGTACAAACAGCTCGGTAAGGTTTCCTACCCTTGGTATGTCAATGTCTCACAGATGTGTTTGTGTCGATAATGTGATGGTGTCTTGCTGAGTGGTGTTCATTATTGTTGTTTCATGTTTTTGTGTGCCATCGCGAGAATGTCTGAGCTTGAATTAGAGCAAACGAACAAACATTAAATTTCTTGTTAAACTTGGCAAGAGTGGAAGTGAAATCAGGGACATGTTAGTCCACATTTATAGAGATAATGCCATGAAGAAAACGGCAGTGTACAAATGGATTAAATGTTTTTTTGAGGGCGGAGAAGACGTCACTGATGATGAGAGGTCAGGGCGGCCAGTAATGAGCAGAACTGATGAAAACATTGCAAAAATTTGTCTAATTGTGTGTCAAAATCATCGGCTGACTGTGAGAAGCATAGCAGACCAAGTAAACATTGATAGAGAAACAGTTAGGAAACTCTGAACTGAAAATCTTGGCATGAGAAAAGTGTGTGCAAAAATGGTCCCGAAGGAGCTCACTGATGAACAAAAGCAAAGGAGAGTCGAAGTTTGCCAAGACCTTTTGGAGAGGCAAGACGATGTTTTGGGCTGTGTTATCACTGGTGATGAAACATGGGTGTACCAATACGATCCTGAAACAAAGCGTATAAGTGCACAATGGAAGTCAGCCAATTCTCCATGACCAAAAAGTTCACTCAGCCTAAATCAAAATTCAAAACGATGTTGCTAACTTTTTTTATATCAGAGGGATTATTCATTATGAATTTGTACCAAATGGACAAACAGTTAACTAAGTTTACTATTTGGAAGTGCTGAAAAGGCATTGAAAAAGTTAAGACAACCCGAACTTTTCACCAACAATTCATGGCTCTTGCATCACTACAGTGCACCAGCTCACATCACAGTCTGTGACTAAGTTTTAGGCAATAAACAGATCATTGTATTGGAACACCCTCCCTACTCACTTGATCTGGCCCCCATTGACTTTTTTCTTTACCTGAAGATAAAGGAAATATTGAAAGGAAGACATTTTGATGACATTCAGGACCTCAAGGGTAATACAACAACAGCTCTGATGGCCATGCCACAAAAAGAGTCCCAAAATTCCTTTGAAGGGTGGACTA
The DNA here is from genome assembly GCF_057876585.1 of Rhinolophus sinicus. NCBI lineage: Eukaryota > Metazoa > Chordata > Mammalia > Chiroptera > Rhinolophidae > Rhinolophus > Rhinolophus sinicus. Next base: position 90,386,762 of record NC_142503.1, read on the forward strand.
GGCACTGGCATCAGTGCATAGCTTCCCAAGGGGAGCACTTCGAAGGTGACCACAGTGCTATTCAGGAATGAGGTATGTAGCACTTTTTCTAGGATGAGTTCGCCAACTAAATTATCCGTTTTTGTATGCTGATGGGGATGTGACGGAAATTATGCTGTTGCTGTTGAGAGGGAAGGTGATTTAGGAGGGAAGGGAGAAATTGGTGGAGAGATGTCCTTGAACGGGTAAGAGGGGAGGAGACCTAGAGCTGAAGTGGAAGGAGCATGGAGAGTTCATTTTCAAAAACAGGTGGCAATACAGAGAATACTACTACAGATGCTGGTAAGAGAGGAGGTGTGGTGGTGGAAATCTGGAATTTCACTTCTGATTGCTTTGTTTTGTTAAGAAAATATAAGGGTCGGCAGCTGACCATGAGGATGAAGAAGGTTTCGGGAAAGGAGAAGCTGTGACATCGTCAACAAGGCCGGGGGTTCAGTCGTCCAGGACAGTGGCTCTCAAACTTCAGTGCCCATCAGCATCACCTGGAGACTTGTTGAAACACAGACTGAGCATCTCCCCAGAATTTCTGATTCCGTAGGTCTGGGATGGGGCCTGAGAAGTTGCGTTTCTCACAAGCTCCCAGGTGGTGCCGATGCAGCTGGTCTGGGGACCACGTTTGAGAACTGCTGGGATTACTGTGCAGCATTAGCGCATCCCAGAGGTTTGTGGTCATGATTTCAAGTGAACAGTCAGCATGGAGGAGTGAAACTGCCTCAGACGCATCTTTCCTGACCATTCTATCTTCCTCTGCCTCACTATCTTCTACTTCCACAGTATTTTTTCTCACAGAACTTCTCACTATCTGTGACTTGTTTCTGAGTCTTTCCATTAGCGTTTATGCACAACAAAACAGGAATGTTAGTATTTTTGTTGTTGGTCACTGTTATGTTGTCATAACATAGAACAGTGCCTGAATATCACAGGTGCTCAATAAATATTTATCAATGAAAAACAAGAAAGGATGGAAGGAAGGAAGGAAGGAAGGAAGGAAGGAAGGAAGGAAGGAAGGAAGGAAGGAAAGAAAAAAGGAACGAAGACGAGAGACAGGAAAAACAAATTACCACACAAGCAACTCAATTATCGTATTAGTTTTGACTATTAATAGAAAAATATTTACATAATTATAAATATAAACACTGTGCACTGATATGTCTAAAATTAACATAAATGCAATGGAAAAGTGGGAAGGGGAGGCTAGCTAGGTGCTTACCACAGTATTTTCTTTTCCTGACGACTATATTTCCCAAATTCTCTGTTTGGACCGTGACTGAATTGTAGTCATTGGAATGTGAGCAGTAAAGATGTACGCCACTTCCATGCCTGGACATAAAACACCCATACAATTCTCTGTTCTCTCTCCCTCTCCCTTTTCCTCTCTTTCTCTGTCTCTTTCTCATCATCAGTGGGTTGGGTACAGAGGATCCAGTAGTGATCTCGGGAGGCCCCAGGGGACAGTGGACACATAGGATGAAAGGAACCTGGATTCTAGAGTTACCGCTCTGAGGACAACAGTGTGGAAGCCTGCTCCCAAACACTGGACTTTGGCTGAGTCCAACTTTCAAGCAACTGAAATTCTAGGGTTATTTTTATTTCAGCAAAAAAGAGAAATGTCAAAAATGGACTCATTAGGAATTGCTAGTGTATCAGTCAAGGTTCAATCAGGAAAAAGAAATCACACGTTAGTTTGAACAAGGAAAATTAATGTAAAGAATTATTAACTATAATAGGGGAAAGGGAATTCTAAAGAATACTATAATGATGAGGAAGAGAACCTGAATTCTGGAATAATTCTTTAGCTTACTAATGTGCTCTAAAGTAGTATCCTCTGCTCTTTATTCCTTCTTCAGAGTTTTTAAAGGATATTTTCATTTGCAAAATGTCTAGTTGGTTCTTTGTAATATACAAGGAATTCAAAGTAACATATACCTTGATTAAAATACAATTGACCTCAGGAGGGATCCGAGTTTCCCTTCCCACTTGGTAGCAACATGGCATGAAACAGGTGGAGTGAAGAAATGCCAGTTGGCCCTGTGCTTGCCCACCCCGGTGTCAGTAGGGCAAAGGGTGGAGCTAAACGTAAACTTGTACCTTCACCCAGTGGCAACAAGGCTGTGGAATTGGTTCTCCATGTTCACTGGGGTGGCATGAGCCGGACCCAAAAGGGAGCTGAACATACACCTGGACCTGCGTGCTACACCTACACAGGGTGAGTGCTGGCTGAAAAGGACAAAGGTAAAATAAGACCCAGAGTCTCACAACATAAAACCCACATGTCCAGTAAACAATAGAAAATCATTCATCATACCAACAATCACGATAATCACAAATTTGAATAAGAAAAGACTATTGCCAAGTGCCAACACCAAGATTACTCAGATGTTGGAATTATCTGACAAGGATTTTTAAAGCAGCCATCATAAAAAAATGCTCGAGTGAGCCATTGTGAACACTACACACCGATTAGTATAGCTAAAATGTAAAAGATTGACTTTTCCAAGTGTGGCTGAGAACATAGAGCAACTGGGGAAATACATGGTGGAAACATAAAGTGCTATAGCAAGTTTGAAGAAGTTGGCAGTTTCTTAAAAAAATTAAACATATACCTACTATATGATCTAGACATTCCATTTTAAGGTATTTACTCAGGAGAAATGAAAGCGTATGCCCATACAAACATTTGTGTACAAATATTCATGGCAGCTTTATTTGTAATAGCTAAAAACTGGAAACAGCCCAAATGTCCATCAACAGATGAATGGATAAATAAATAATGGTATATCCATGCATACAATGGAATACTACACAACAATAAATAGGGAACGAACTATTGCCACATTCAGAAATGTGGACGAATCCCAATAAAATTATGCTGAGTGAAAGCAGCCACACATAGAAAAGAGTACACATTGTATGCTTCCATTTATATGAAGTTCTAGCAAATGCAAACTAAGCTAAAAAGACAGAAAGCAGATGTGCGGGTTGCCTGGGGACAGAGAAGAGTAAAAGGGAGGGATTAGCAAGGACTACCAGGAAAGCTTTCTGAGTGGTGGATCTGTTAATTGTCTTATGTGTGGACATTGTTTTCCAGATGTACATACTCGTATGTTATAATTTATCAAGCTGTCCACTTAAATATATGCTGTTTATGACTTGTCAGTTACACCTCAATAAACTGTTTAAAATAAAGGGGAACCTCAAATTAGGCCTAGTGACTGAGGGTGATGATATGGTAAATTTCTAAACTTTGCAGGAAGACAGGATTGTATCTGCACTACCCACCCGAGATTGGAGATAATATGTTTAAGTGGACTTTCCTCACACACCTGGTAAGTAAGGGCCACAATTAGCCGGTTGCTAACTTCACAAAAGAGTTCACAGAGATTATGACCACTGAATAGTGGGCCAAGTCCAACAGGCATTCAGGCTAGCTTTGGTGTTCTACCTTCCCACTCAGGTATCTTCAAGACTTGTAGTAACTTTGGAGTAGGTACTAGATGCTTGGACATAATTTTATTTAAAATAACCACTATAGACTTCAAGTGTTTAATTTTATTTTCTAAATGAGAGGTTATTCACACGTTCTGTCTGTGATAATGCTCTGTTTTCCATTAATCTTGACTTTTAGAAAAAATGGCACACATGGAAGAGTTGAGATTGGATTAATTTAACTTTGGAGGGGCTGAGGAAATGACACTCATTCAGCAAAAGTCACTCAGGTTTTAGGTGCTAAGAGAACCATAGCTCTATCAGCTGCTGGATAAGACACAACAGTGAGGCAAAGAAAGGAAAGAGAGAGAAAAGAGAGGAGGAGAGGGGAAGGGAGGTAAAAAGGAGGGAGGAAGAAATTGAGGAAGGTAGGGTACAAAAATCTGAACTTTATTTCTTTTATGTTAATTTTACTTAAGAGAGAAAATGTGGATTTTGTTTAAAAACTAAATCGGGGACTGTTTTTGTATTATCAGAAATTGTATTATTTGAAAGTTTCTTTTTAATGCTGTCATATGAATTCATTACATAACTTCCGGTCAACCAAATTGGAAAGCAAGCTTGGTGATGATAATTACATTCTTTCAGCTCTGATTCCTTTGCTCATTTGCCCTTGGAAAATTCCCAGGGTACTGCCCCAACCTCTGCAACATAGGAGTCTTGTCTCTCAAAGCCCTTCCTGTTCACCTCTTCCTTCCTGAGGCTCCAGGTGTCCTGCCCTCTCCCCTCAGGGCCACTCACATGGCACTTTGTCACGCAGATACTCCCACCATTGCCGAAGCGTGGAGTCTCCCATCATGTGGACAACGTGGCCAGCCAGGCAGCCCAGGATGCTGTCAACAGTGGGGAAGGAGCGGCTGGAGCAGGACAGCGAGTGCCACACTTCTTGGTGGTAGAAACCAGAGGGTTTTGTGGCTGGGAGGCCAGGATGGCACGGGGGCCGTGGGGACAGGGCTACAGGAAAGGGGAAAACAGAATACAGCTAACGTTTATAAATTACAAAATGCCAGGTGCTCCTCTATGCTCTTTACATGCAATATATTATTTCATTTACTCTTTGACAAAAATCCATGAAGTAGTATTCTTATCTTCATTAACAAGTGGGGACACTGAGGTCCTGAATTATTAATCAATTTACCCATGATCAAGAATGACTGGCAGAGATAGCATTTTAACCCCAAAAGTCTGACTTTACAGCCCATGTTACTAACCACTATGCTATACTGTCCTATCGGGGGGCTGGGGCTCTACTCCCAATCAAGGAATAAAACCCCTCCAAGTCTATTACCCGCTCAAACCCCAGCATATGCCAGCCCCACTCACCCAGGGTGCTGTTCTCTGGGGCTGCCATTCTGACCTGGATTGGAGAAATGCCCTGAGGGAGCTCGATGTCTGTCACTTTCCTGGAGAAACACCAAAATTGCGCATTGAGGGAGGGTGACCAGGTGAAAGCTGGAGACCAGTATTAGCATATGATGGTTGACTTGTGATTTCTACCCTAAATCCAAAGAGTTTGAGATAGTTACAATACAATTTGCACATTCACACTGTGAAGCAATTACAATAAAGAGTCAAAAAATAATGGAAGGAAGAGAAAATCATATCAGGAATCTGGACCTTCTGCAATCAATCTACACTTTGTCTCTCAGTCTACTCACAGTCCAGGTAATAAAAGAACATCGAAGCTGGGTTGCGTAGTTCTCCTTCTCTGATAAATGGAGGTACACAAGCATGCCAGGAAAGACAAACTTCCTGGCACTAAATTCTGGAAGAAACACAGAGCAGAATAATTTTGTGTTATGTGAAAACTCACAAAGAGCACCGTGTGAAATAACCAGGCTAATATCAACATTTGTAAATCATGTTGCTATTACATAGCCTTGATATGATGTGATGAAAATGTGACCTTATCTCTGTGATCTTCCTCCCCCAAGCTCATAATCCACCTTGTGGTGCCAGAACCCCAGAAAGTAGTTTCCAGGTTCTCGGCCTCACATAGACAGGTGCTGGCTCAGGTAGTAAATGGCCATCAACTATGATTGGATGGCCATCAGCTGTGGCTAGTTGGCTGTCAGCTGTAACCAGTGAGTCATTGGCCACTAATATAACTGCTGTGGCTTCACTAGCAGAAAAATGGGGGCTAGCAAGAAGATGGTGGCTGAGCTAACAAGAGCGGATTGCAGAGAGGTGGATACTGCCAGAGAAAATATAGTGATATGACTCCCCTACTTATGGCTCCATGGGTGTTCCTTTTTGCCCTCACCATATCTTGCGTTCTCTCGTGGGGAGCGGGAGCAAAGACCCCGCAGGCCACCCCACATGACACACCTCTAATTACACCAAAAACATCAGATAAATTTCAATAGAGAGGAATAATACAATACATGTATAATTAACCAATACTCCTCAAAACTGTCAAGGTCAGAAAAGACATCATCAAAATGGCGGCGTGAGGTGAGCCTCTGTAAATCTACCCTGGAATTTACAACTAATCGAACAACTATAACTCCACAAAGGACTCCCTGCACACCAGACAGGCAAGATGAAGAGGCCCACTACTGAATTCACCTAAAGGTGTGTGAATTCCGTGAACGGGAGGAGGAGAGAAAGGAGAAGTGCGGAGACGGATCCCCACTGGCTCAGGACGCAGACCTAGCTCAGTGCTCTGAGCTCGCTGCATGCCGAACTACTGAAGCTGCCAGAGAGGGAAGAACTTGGACTGCTAGGGCTCCGTTTATGGCCCACAGGGCTGAGGGGACAGCAAATAACACGGCTGAACCCAATGCTCACAGCAGAGACCTCGGAGCAAAGACTGAGGGAAGAAGGCTGAAAACAGTGGTTTAAGCTCTCACTGCTGCAGAGAACTGAAGCCTGAAGCAATGAGACTAGCTGCCCCCTCCCTACCCTCCCAGAGCTCGCCCCAACTCAACCGGCCCGGTGCTAGAAGTGGATCAGTAGCAGTGTCAGATCAAAAGAACAGAATATTTGCTGTTCTGGGAACTGTGGACCGCAGACACAGATTCACAGCCCAACTAGTTCTGGCTTAGGGGAGGGAGCTGTGGAAACAGGACCGGCTGTGGTGGTGGTCACAGCCATTGCTCTGGTCCACCTCTCTCAACTCACCCCACTCCTGGCCCCACCTATCTGGGCGGATCCCTGCAGGAGTAAACAGAACTGCTGAAACATACAGGCTCTGAATCTGGTGCAGGAAGAGCTTTGGAACTTCAAAAGCTCTCCGCATACCCACCAGGACACTGCGCCCTGCGAAACAGACGAACTATCAATAGAGGAGAAGCCTATATCCCAGGGAATCTCCCCATTGTGTGAGAAGTTGGAGTAGTGCAGAGAAAACACCTACAAGGACAAACATAGACTCAAAGTGAAAGGGTGGAAATTGACCCTCCAAGCAAATGGTACCCAGAGAAAATCAGATGTAGCCATACTGATATCAGATGAAAGAGACTTCAGTGTGAAAAAGGTAATAAGAGACAAAGATGGACATTTCATAATGGTAAAGGGGACTATACAACAAGTAGACATAAGAGTAATCAATATTTATGCCCCCAATCAGGGAGCACCAAAATATACCAAGCAACTACTAACAGAACTAAAGGGAGAAATTGACCAAAACACAATTATACTAGGGGACTTAAATACATCATTGACAGCTATGGATAGATCATCCAAACAGAAAATACATAACGAAATAGCAGCCCTAAATGACACATTAGATGAAATGGACTTAATTGACATATATAGAGCACTTCATCCTAAAACATCAGACTATACATTCTTTTCTAGTGTACACGGAACATTCTCAAGGATAGACCATATATTGGGACATAAAATCAGCCACAGCAAATCTAAGATTGAAATCATACCAAGCATATTCTCTGATCACAGGGCTTTGAAATTGGATATCAACTGCAAAAATATAGCAGGAAAAACACAAATACATGGAGATTAAACAACATAGTTTTAAAGAATGACTGGGTCAAAGAAGAAGTTAGAGGAGAGATCAAAAGATACATAGAAACAAATGACAATGAAAATATATCCAACCAAAATTTTTGGGATGCAGCGAAAGCAGTTTTAAGAGGGAAATTTATGTCATTACAGGGCTATCTCAAGAAACAAGAAAAATCCCAAATAAATAACCTCATGTTACACCTTAAAGGACTAGAAAAAGAAGAATAAGTGAAACCCAAGGTCAGCAGAAGAAAGGAAATAACAAAAATTAGAGCAGAACTAAATGAAATAGAGAACAAAAAGACAATAGAAAAAATTAATGTGACAAAGAGCTGGTTCTTTGACAAGATTAACAAAATTGACAAACCCTTGGCTGGGCACACTATGATAGAAAGAAATAAGGCACTAATTAACAAAATCAGAAATGAAAAAGGAGAAGTTATCACGGACACCACAGAAATACAAAGGATCATCCGTGAATACTATGAAGGACTATATGTCACCAAATTCAATAACCTAGAAGAAATGGACAAGTTCTTAGAAACATATAGCCTTCCAAGGCTGAACCATGAAGAACTGGGAAATCTAAACAGACCCATCACCAGTAACGAAATTGAATCAGTCATCCAAAACCTTCCCAAAAGCAAAAGTCCGGGCCCAGATATCTTCACTAGTGAATTCTACAAAACCTTCAAAGAGGGTCTAATATCGATCCTGCTCAACTCTTCCAAAAAATTGAAGAAGAGATAGTACTCCCTAATTCATTTTATGAGGCCAACATTACCCTGATACCAAAACCTGGTAAGGACAGCATAAAAAAAGAAAACTACAAACCAATATCTCTGATGAATACAGCGGCAAAAATCCTAGACAAAATTCTAGCAAATCGAATACAACAATGCATTAAAAAGATTATTCATCACGACCAAGTGGGGTTCATCCCTCGGGCACAAGGATGGTTCAACATACGCAAATCCATCAATGTGATACATCACATAAACAAAATAAAGGACAAAAATCATATGATTATATCAATTGATGCAGAAAAAGCATTTGACAAGATACAACATCCATTTATGATTACACACCTAATAAAATAGGTATAGAAGGAAAATACCTTAACATAATAAAGGCCATATAGGAGAAGCCCTCAGCTAATCTCATAATTAATGGTGTAAAACTGAAGCCCTTTGCTCTACGTTCAGGAACACAACAGGGCTGTTCCCTATCACCTCTGCTTTTCAACATAGTGTTGGAAGTCGTTGCCAGAGCAATCAGGCAAGTGAAAGAAATAAAAGGCATCCAAATTGGGAATGAAGAAGTTAAATTATCACTCTTTGCAGGTGACATAATGCTATATATAAAAAACCCTAAGGACTCCACCAAAAAGCTATTACAAACAATCAACGAATACAGTAAAGTTGCTGGCTACAAAATCAATGTACAAAAGTCCATTGCATTCCTATATACTAACAATGAAATCTCAGAAAAAGAAATACAAAAAACAATGCCTTATACAATTGCAGCAAAAAGAATAAAATACCTAGGAATGAACTTAACCAACGATGTGAAGGACCTATATACTGAAAACTATAAGACATTTTTGAAAGAATTGAAGAAGACACAAAGAAATGGAAAGACATTCCATGCTCATGGATTGGAAGAATCAACATAGTTAAAATGGCCATATTACCCAAAGCAATATACAGATTCAATGCAATCCCCATCAAACTCCGAATGGCATTTTTTAAAGAAATAGAACAAAAAATAATCAGATTTGTTTGGAACCACAAAAGACCCGAATAGCCAAAGCAAGCTTAAGAAAAAAGAACAATCATGGAGGTATCACACTTCTTGACTTTGGCTTGTACTACAGGGCTACAATAATCAAAAGAGCATGGTATTGGCAGAAAAACAGACACATAGACCAATGGATTAGAATTGAGAACCCAGAAATAAAACCACATAAATATGGACAGATAATTTTTGACAAAGAAGCTAAAAACATACAATGGAGGAAAGACAGCCTCTTCAATAAATGGTGCTGGGAGAATTGGATAGCCACGTGCAAAAGAATGAAACTGAACTTCTATTTGTCACCATGTACCAAAATTAATTCAAAATGGATCAAAGACTTAAGCATAAGACCTGACACAATAAACTGCATAGAAGAAAACATAGTGTGGGATTACATCAAACTAAAAAGCTTTTTAACAGCAAAGGAAACCATCAATGAAACAAAAAGGGATCTTACTGAATGGGAAAAGATATTTGCCAATGATATATTTGATAAGGAGTTAATATCACAAATTTATAAAAAACTCACTCAACTCAACTCCAAAAAAACAAACAACCCAATTAAAAAATGGGCAGAGGACATGAAGAGACATTTTTCTAAAAAGGACATACAGATGGCAAACAGACATATGAAGAAATGTTCAACCTCACTAACCATCAGAGAAATGCAAATAAAAACCACAATGAGATACCACCTCACCCCAGTCAAGATGGCTATCATCAATAAATCAACAAACAACAAGTGCTTGCGTGGATGTGGAGAAAAGGGAACGCTGGTGCACTGTTGGTGGGAATGCAGATTGGTGCAGCCACTGTGGAAAACAGTATGGAGGTATCTCAAAAATCTGAAAATGGAACTACCTTATGATCCAGCAATCCCACTCCTAGGTATCTATCCAGAGAAATCCAAAACTCCAATTAAAAAATCTTTATGCACTCCTATGTTTATTGCAGCACTATACACAATAGCCAAGACCTGGAAACAACCGAAATGCCCTTCAGTAGATGACTGGATTAAGAAACTGTGGTACATTTATACAATGGAGTATTACGCAGCCATAAAGAAGAAAGAAATCTTACCATTTGCAACAACATGGATGGACCTAGAGAACATTATGTTAAGTGAAATAAGTCAGAAAGAGAAAGACAAATACCATATGATCTCACTTATATGCGGAATCTAAAGAAAAGAATAAGTGAATGAACTAATCAGAGACAGTTTTGGAAACATGGAGGAAAAACAGAGGGTTGCTAGAGGGGCGGGAGGGTGGGGATAAGGGGAAGGTGAGAGGTTTTGAAAAATAGTCGGTAACCACAAGATGGTCATGGGGGTTTGAAAATTAATTTGGGGAACGTACAGAGGGATAGTGGATGGGGGGAGGGGGGTTCACACAGTGTGAGGGATATAAATGATAAACGTCTAAGTTTTGCTTTGTCTTGTGCACCTGAAACTAATATAAAAAAAAAAAAAAAGAAAAGAAAACATAGGTACTAAACTTATGGACCTTGGGTTCCAAGAGCATTTTATGAATTTGACTCCAAAGGCAAGGGAAGTAAAAGCTAAAATAAATGAATGGGACTATATGAAACTTAAAAGTTTCTGCACAGCAAAAGAAACCATCGACAAAATAAAGAGGCGACCAACTGAATGGGAGAAGATTTTTGCAAACAGTGCCTCCGATAAGGGGCTAATATCCAAAATATACAAGGAACTTGTGCAACTCAACAACAAAAAAACAAACAACCCAATTGAAAAATGGGCAGAGGACCCGAAGAGACATTTCTCCAAAGAGGACATACAAATGGCAAATAGACATATGAAAAAATGCTCAACATCACTAATCATCAGAGAAATGCAAATCAAAACCACCATGAGATATCACCTCACCCCAGTCAGAATGGCTATCATCAACAAGACAAATAGTAACAAGTGTTGGAGAGGCTGTGGAGAAAAAGGAACCCTCATACACTGTTGGTGGGAATGCAGACTGGTGCAGCCGTTATGGGAGGCAGTGTGGAGGTTCCTCAAAAAATTACGAATAGAATTACCGTATTACCCAGCAATTCCTCTCCTGGGTATCTACCCAAAAAATCTGAAAACATTTATACATAAAGACACGTGTGCTCCAATGTTCATTGCAGCTTTATTTACGGTGGCCAAGACATGGAAACAACCAAAATGTCCTTCGATAGATGAATGGATAAAGAAGTTGTGGTATATATACACAATGGAATACTATTCAGCAGTAAGAAAAGATGATATAAGAATATTTGTGAAAACATGGATGGATCTTGAGAGTATGATGCTAAGCGAAATAAGTCAGACAGAAAAAGCAGAGAACCATATGATTTCACTGATATGTGGTATATAAACCAAAAACAACAAAAGAACATGACAAACAAATGAGAAACGAAAACTCATAGACACAGACAATAGTTTAGTGGTTACCAGAGGGTAAGGGGGGCGGGGGGTGGGTGATGAGGGTAAGGGGGATCAAATATATGGTAATGGAAGGAGAACTGACTCTGGGTGGTGAGCACACAATGGGATTTATAGATAATGTAATACAGAATTGTACACCTGAAATCTATGTAATTTTACTAACAATTGTCACCCCAATAAATAAATAAAAAAAGCTGTCAAGGTCATCAACAACAGGGAAAGTACGAGAAAATGTCACAGCCAAGAAAAGCCTTGGGAGACATGACAACTAGATGTAATATGGTATTCTGGATGGGATCCTGGAACAGAAAAAGGACATTAGATTAAAACTAAGGAAAGCTAAATAAACCATGGATTTTACCTAATAATAATGTATCAATATTGGTTCATGAATTGTAAGAGATATAACACACTACTGTAAGATGTTAATGATAGGAAAATTGTTGGGGGAAAGTGGGTATGGGAACTCTGCACCATCTGCTCAATTTTGTAAATCAAAACCGTAAACTCTGGTAATAAGAAAATTCCAACAATTCCACACACAGGTGTTTATCTAAGAGAAATGAAAATATTTGCCCACAAAATTGATTTCGGCAAAAATTGTTAAAGCTACGCAATTGACAGCAACTTTATTCATAATAGCCAAAATCTGGAAACAACTCAAATGTTCATCAAGAGGTGAAAGGATAAACAAACTGTGGTCTATCCATACAATGGAACACCATTCATTAATAAAAAGGAGAAAAAGGAGAAAATTACTGATATGCAACAATATGGATGAATCTCAAAAAACATTTTACTGAGCAAAAGAAGTCAGATACAAGAGTACAAACTGCATGATTCTATTTTTATGCAATTCTAGAAAAGGCAAAACTAACATATACTTTCAGAAAGGAAATCAGTGTTTGCCTGGGCTTGGGGTGGGTGAGGGAACTTGACTGTGAAAGGACACAAGGGAATCGTCAGAGATGGTGGAAATGTTCTGTATCTTGATTGTGGAGACAGTTACACAAGTGTACACATTTATCAGAACTCATTGACTTGCACATTTGTAACAAATACATTTCATTGTATATAAATTACACCTCAATAAATTATATTTAAATTTTTTTAACAAAACAACAAATTCAGACAATAGGATTATGAGCTGCTGAGTAGTCTATAATTAAATAAATAGCTATTAAGAATACATATTTGTAGCATGAATGTATACATGAATTGCTGTCTCTAAAATTGATGGGCTAGAGTTCCACTGAGGCAGGAAATGCTGTTGGGCGATCTTTTTGTGTGTTTCCACCTCGCTGTCTCTCCCAGTCCTCAAAGCTGAGCTTGGCCCCTTACCTGTCTTTCTTCCTTCACTTCCCAAGGCAGGGGAGAGAGGGGCAGGGGCAGCATGTTAATTTACAGGAGCTTTCTCAACATTAACTCCGTTACCAGAAAATATATCAACCGGCACTCATCCTGACCTCCTACTCGCCCCATTTTGGAGAAGAGGTGCCACTGTACCCTAATGCTACCTCCTTCTGCAGCTTTTAGATTGCACCACTTTCTTTCCTCCTCCTCCTCCTCCTTCTTTTTTGCACCATCTTCAACTTCTGCCCCCCAGTTCTTTTCCCCCCAGAATATAAGCATAATCACATCTGCTGCACTGAATGAAGCACCTCTTCCACTACCTCTCCCTGTATCTACAACTCAGTCAGGTTCCTTTCCTTCAAAGGACAACTTCTTGAAAGACTCATCTGACCTTGTTATCTGCCTTATTTTTCTACTTTTTATGCACATTGTTAAAGTTACTTTATTATGTAGTCAACATCCAGCTCTAGAGGATCTTAACATTTAGCCAGGTTTGAACTAGATCTCTCTTTAGATAGAAATAAATCAATCACTAAAACAAAAAATGTTGGGGAGTTTGCAGAAAAACTGGACCTCTAAGACGTTGCTGGTGGGAATGTAAAATGGTACGGCCACTCTAGAAAATAGTTTGGCAGTTTCTTATAAAATTAAATATCCACTAATTACACAACCCAGCAATTACACACAGACATTTATTCCAGAGAAGTGAAAACATGTTCACATAAAAATCTAACTATGAATGTTTATGGAAGCTTTACTTACAATAGTCAAAAACTGGAAACAACCCAAATGTCCTTCAATGGGTGAATATATAAAAAAAAACTGATATGATGAAATACCAGGCTGCCATAAAAAGGGATGGATTATTGATGTATGCAATAACTATTTTCTATTGTAAGTACTAATTCTGTATCAATTATGTGTATTACAGGTATAATCTTCCAGTTCATATCTTGACTTAAACTATGTTTACGGGACTTTTTGTCATGAAGAAGTTTTTTATTTATATATCATCCCATTTATGAATATTTTCTTTTATGATTTAGAGAAATAGAGCATACAAATGGTTTTCAAGGAAATATAGAACACAAAAAGTTTAGTCATCTGTTGTGTCACAAATAAATTCTCAATAAATTTCAAAGAATAGGTATTAGAAACCATACTTTTAGTCATAATGCAAATAAGTTAAGAAAAAATACAAAGATACCCAACTCCCTACCCTATATCTAGAAACTAAAAATAATTCCTAAATAATTCATGACTTAAGGAGGAAATCACTGTAGAAATTATAAAACACGTAATACTGAATAAAATGAAGCTCCCATAGACAAGATTTGGAGAATGCAGCTAAAACTATACTCAGAGGGAAAATTTATAGTCTTATAATTTTATCCCATATAAAGAGGATTGATGTATTGGTTAATTGTCCTGAATCATGAAATTAGAAAAAGGAAATAAATCTTAAAAGAAACAGAAACAACAAATATTAAAGTTACCAACGGAAACAATTAAAATAGAATGGAGACTTAATTTTCCTGGTCATATAGCAGACCCAAGTATTCACGACAAAAATACACTGAGAACAACTAAAAATTCGGACAAAAAGGTTTTCTTAAAAATATTTTTTAAAATGGATTTTTAAATAATTGAAAAGCTAACAAAGTAAAGAATCTTCAGATGAAAAGAAAAGTGTAGGCAGGAATTTAGAGAAATGAATGATGCATTCAAGGCACTTTTGCCCTGAGGTGATTCACACTGCCTTGAATATTTCATTTCTTATCATTCCTGGAGAATTCCAGGAAATCAACTGTAATCTTCCTAAATGGATATCCGGACCAGTTTTTTGTGATATATACTGTGTTTTCCCAAAAATAAGACCTAGCCTGACAATCAGGTCTAATACATCTTTTGGAGCAAAAATTAATATAAGACCTGGTCTTATTTTATGATAACAGAAGACTGAGTATTACATAACGTAATTAATATAATATAATACAAAATAATATAATATAATATAATATAATATAATATAATATAATATAATATAATATAATACCGGTCTTACATTAATTTTTGCTCCAAAGACGCATTAGAGATGATTGTCCAGCTCGGTCTTATTTTGGGAGAAACAGGGTATCTATCTGTGTAGAAAAGTCTGTCACATAACGGTGCTAAAAACACATGTGTTGAATGAGAGTATAAATAAATGAGGGTGTAACCTGGGGAGGGCCATTGGGTCACAGGGACAATATTCAAAAGGCAGGATGTGGCTTAGGGTGGGGCCAGCATCCCACATTCTGGGTTTTCTTACCACGACAGCAGGGCCTCATCCTGTGGTGTAGTCACTTTCAGGTAACGCCCACTTGAGTGCCCAACTAAAGAGCTGCAAGGCAGGGTAGAGGGTCGAGCACAGAACCAGAGCTCACCCGAATCCACATCCCTGTACTGGCAGGTAGGCCCTCTTGTTCCAGTTGACTGGGGGTCAACATTGCAAATGACAGTCTCTTCAGTTCCTGTGGGGCCCCGAAAGTAGCCCACAAAATCAACTGTGGCCCTTTTCTCTGTCCAGATTCTTCGCAGAACCCCAACTGCCTCGCTGGAGTGGATCAGGCGCACCTGTACTTGGGCCTTCCCAGCCCAGAGCAGGGGGAAGGACAGCAAGTATGTGCCGTTCTCCAGATCCTGGACATCCCCAGGGAGCCCAGCCTTCAAGTCAGGCCCCAACAGCTGAGCCCGAAACAGATCCCCACCATGGGTCTTGGGTCGGCCCCGGTGGTCTCTGGCGATAAGGATGGCCTCCAGGGAGCCTCTCAGGGCATAGCTGGTCTGGGCAGGACCCCTCAGGTGGTAGGTGGAGGCCTGGGGGCTGGTGGAGGCCAAAAAGTCCCCCTCATCTCCTGGGGTCAGAGGCCAGTACAGGAGGTGGGTGAGGTTGGCCAGCTCCTGGGGGAGAGAGTCCAAGAGGGAGGGAGATGCTGTGGACTCAGAGGCAGATTGAGAGGCAGGGCGGGGTGCGGGGGGCCGAGGGACGGTGCTGTTAGGCCAAGACATCTTGAAATAGAGGACCTGTGGGTAGAGAAAGGAGACTCTATCAGTGGTTTGTGTTTCCCTCACTTTCTTCTGGGCAGGAGCTGTCCACTCACCAAAGCTAGTCCCCTCTGCCAGGAGTCCTATCCTGCCTGCACCAGGCTGTCTGTCACTCATCAGCCTCGTGTCTGAGTCATTACCACATTCATCTTGTGTGAAGGTGAAGTTATGTCTCTGGATCTCAACTGTCTCCTTATCTCAGCCTTATTCCCTCTACTACCACCTTCCCCACACCCCCACCCACCCCCTTGCCACAACGTACACAGAGATAAGTACAGGTCTGCATGACACTGTCACATCTATAGCTTTCCTCACGCCTCACAAGTCTTGCTTTCCTTCCAGAACCTGTCATTCTGATTAAGTGTCCTCTTTTTTCTTCCTAGTCCCTCTCTCCCACCATCTCCACCCTAGATTTCCAACAGAGTTGTGGGTGAGCAAGCCCATTCCTCAATGCTGCTGAGGGTTATAGAAGAAGGAGGTTAGACCATCCCCTAGGGAACTTCCTCTCTAATTGGACTCAGATTCAACTACAGAAACCATTGGAAAAGTGAGAAGCTGTAGAAAGGCACAGACACAAGTGTGAGTTTGAAAAAGGACTGAGATATGGCAGATTGTTTTCTAGGAAGAAATGGTGTTTGCTACAACAAAGAGTCTCCTCTGGGGCTCAGAGCTCTCTGGTGTCATATTCTGAGAAACACAACCTCACAAATACAGACCAGAGAAGTGTGAGGATGCAAACAGGAAGAGCAGTAGAGAGAAGCCATGTTCTGTGTAATGGAGGGTGGTAACAGATGTGAGAGGAAGCCTGTGCGCCTGGCCTATCAGATACACGCCTACACCCACCATAGTCCCCTCTGCTCAGACAAGTGTTATTCAGACAAGACAAGTCTCAAAATCCATGGTGACACATGGAGGGTGTGTTTGAGGCTGCAGTGTCTGATTTGATCGCTGGAGGAGAAACACTCACAGGACTGGCTCATCTCTGGGCTGGAGAGGAGCAGGAATGAACATCACAGAGTCTGGGCTCCAACTCCACTACTGTGTGGTTCCTTGGGATGCTTGGCCCACAGAGGCCCGTGGCATCTTGGGGGGAAGTACGAGGTTGGACAATTAAGTTGTGAACTCATCCTAGAAAAAGTGCCAAATACCTCATTGTTGAGTATCACTACGGTTACCTTCGAATACTCCCCTTCGGAAGCTATACCGATACCAGCGCCTAGTCCACCCTTCAAAGCCATTTTGGAACTCTTTTTCTGAAATGGCCATCTGAGCTGTCATTGTATTACGCTTGATGTCCTGTATGTCATCAAAATGTCTTCCTTTCAATATTTATTTCCTTTTCTTCGGGTAAAGAAAGAAGTCACTGGGGGCCAGATCAGGTGAGTAGGGAGGATGTTCCAATACAGTTATTTGTTTACTGGCTAAAACTCCCTCACAGACAGTGCCATGTGAGCTGGTGCATTGTCGTGATGCAAGAGCCATGAATTGTTGGTGATAAGTTCAGGTTGTCTAACTTTTCGCACAGCCTTTTCAGCACTTCCAAATCATAAACCTAGTTAACTGTTTGTCCAGTTGGTACAAATTCATAATGAGTAATCTCTCTGATAACAAAAAAGGTTAGCAACATCGTTGCAACAAATTTGCGAGCTTAATTGTCAGATGTTGTATACCTCGTAAGGTGTCAGATCCTTGTGGAGCCTGTTCATAGGCCCTCATCCTGGGCTGGGAGAATATCAGGAGGGCCATGAACTGGGAGATCACAGATTAGAATGGCTCCCCATCCATCACTAACAAATGGCAAAAAAAAAATGAAGGTGAACATGATCCATGTTCCTAGAAGCAGAGACTGTTTTCCCTCCTGCCACTTGCTGCTTTGCCACCACACAAAGGGTCCTGAAGATTTGAACTGACAAGTAAGAGTGGCCGAGAGTTCTGGTTACAGCAAATTTGAACAGATTGGAGAGAGAAAGACCAAGAATAACTGTTTAACTTGCAAAGAATTAGTAGGTATGGGAGGTTATATGGATATTTGTTTTATTATTCCTGTTATGTCATATACAGGATATATATATATATATATATATATATATATATATATATATCATGTATATCGTGTATGTATATATATATCATGTATATCATGTGTATGTATATATATACACGGTATATATATATTCTCTCGTATGTGCAAAATACTTCAAGTTTTAAAAATCTTCTGCTTAATTTCTCTTTCACCAAAGAGGAATTATAAAAAGAAATATACAATCTGTGTACATAGAAATAAAAAGAGAAAACTTCAGAGTGACATCTTTTAGGTGGCAAAGTAGGAAGCTCTGGATCCTCTTTACCTCCAGGAACACACAGATTCAGGAACAATTCACAGACCAATCCCCTTTGTGAGAAATAATAAAACTACCTGACAAGCTCCTACACTCTAGCCCCGCGTGAAACCAGACTTACCTAAATTGGTAGAGAGACTCAGGACATACTCTTGCCAGAATCCCTAGCCCTCGGTACACTGCCATAGGATCAGGAGGAGAACACTTAGCTCCCACCTTCTACCAGGGAAAAGAAGGGAAAGCGTTGGTCCACTGGTCTAGTGCCCCAGCTTTTCCGTAAGACTTCTTAGAGGACTGGCTTCAGACTGGCCAGTTTTCCAATGCTGACCAGACCAGCACAATCCAGCTAGCTGCCTGGGGGAGAACAAGGACTACCAGTTTAGGCTAGTAGTTACTGTGAGGGTGAAATTCAGAGAATGAATAACACAGTTAGACTTAGCTAGTTTGCAGTTTATCTAGCCACCTATAATTAACCCTAGTTTGTTTGCAGTTTGATTCTTCCTGATATTCGTCTGTTTTCTCTTTGTTTCTCCCCTCACTGATTAACTGAAGAACCCTTTCCCTTTCTCAAGGCTCCCCATACCTCATTAATCAACAACATCCTAACCTAGGAAGGAGCAATTTCTTAATCCTCAGGCTCCCGGACACTGGAATCCAATTTACAACTCCCTTGCAGTTTTTACTGCTGATGCATAATCTCAGGCCTGGAGTCCCAGTCCTGAGTCTAGAGATAACATTGTCTTCAAACAGACCAGATTCCAGGAAGGACGTCAGCCCTCAAACCTGCCTGACTGACTCCCC
This sequence comes from Rhinolophus sinicus, assembly GCF_057876585.1. Classification (NCBI taxonomy): domain Eukaryota; kingdom Metazoa; phylum Chordata; class Mammalia; order Chiroptera; family Rhinolophidae; genus Rhinolophus; species Rhinolophus sinicus. The sequence continues at coordinate 90,406,076 of NC_142503.1, forward strand.
CTTTCCTACATAAGAAAAAGCTAACCTGAAGTTAGTGCAGCTGTCCACTCTCAGGCTCTGGACTCTGCCCCCGCGTACCCCACCCCCTGACACAACACAGGTGTTTCTCTTCTTATTACCCTAGGCAGCTGACATCTTTGGACACTGCCATGGGCATTCTCTCTCCGCCCTAACTTTATAAAAACTTCCTTTGTAGAGTCTGAATGCTTTCAGCTTTTGTGAATGACCAGGGGTTAATTCCACGCCAGGACTGTTACCACAGCTCCTCATCTTGGCTCCACACAGCTGCCTGCGCTGTGTGAAAAGCCAGTCACAGAAAGACAAATATCGCATGATTGATTCCCTTTATATGAAGTATCTAAAATCGTCAAATTTATAGAACAGAATTGTGGGGTGTTGTTTGCCAGGGTCTAGGGAGAGGGAGAATGGGGAGTTACTAATTAATGGGCAGAAAGTTTCAGTTAAGCAAGAGGAGTAAGTGTTACAGATCTGCTGTACAACACTGTACCTATAATATCATGTTGTATATTTTAAGAAATTGTTAAGCAGGTAGATCTCATGTTAAGTGTTCTTATCACGATAAAATAAAATAAAATAAAATAAAATAAATACTTGGTTTTACTCAAAAGACAGTATTACAGTGAAAGGCACACACGACACAGAGCTGGAGAAGATATTTGCAACATGTACAACAAATGGAGGAGCTTATACCCAAAATCTACAAAGAATTCCTACAAATTAATAAGGAAAGACAGACAAGTCAATTACAAATGGATAGAAGATACTTTAATAGCATTTCACAATAGAGGACCAATGACCAATAAACACGTGAATAGGTGCTCAGCTAAACTGGTAAGAAAAGCAATGCAAATTAAAACCACAGAGAAATACCTTTACATATTCAAAGAAAGGCTACAACTAAAAGATGGACAGTACCAATGTTACTGAGGCTCTGAAGCAACTGAATCTCTCAGATCATGCTGGTGAGATAAATTGCGGAAACCGCTTGGAAAACTATTTGACATTATGTACTGAAATTTAAGGGATGCATACCTTAGGACCACGCAGGTTAGCTCGTATATCCAACAGAAAGGCATGCATATGTGAACCAAGCTATATTTAAAATAGCCCCCTCCAAAAATCCATCTCAAGTTAAATGGATAAATAAATTGTCACATGTTCGTACACTAGAGTACTAGAATGAAATGAAAGTTAACAAATAATAGCCTTATACTACAACAAAATACTTCCTCAATTGCTCTCCATTCAATCTCTCCCACATAACCATTATGATATTTATGATTTTCATATAAGTTCTATATCAACCTAAAAAGTATCCATCAAATATGCATGTACATACACCTACACACACAAAAATATGTGTATGTAGATGAATCTCACAAAAATATTGAATAAGTGAAAGTAGACACACATAAAAGAGTTCATAGTGTATGATTACATTTCTATAAAATGCAAAAGCATGCAAAAATACACTATAATGTCTATAGTTGAAAAGAAGAGAGGGGAGTAGTGATGGAGAGGGAGGCAAAAGAGGGAGTTTCTGGGTGTACTGATAATTTTTATTTTTTGACTTGAGTGATGATTATACAGGTTTGTTATCTTTTATTTAGTTGAGCACTATGATTTCTACATTTTTATGTATGTTATAATTCAAGTTTTTTTTAAAAGGTGGGATGCTTTGGCTGCTGCACCAAGATGTCTGACTCTCTCACAATGAAAGGTTTCTCTGGTAATGAAACCAACACTTTCTTTGAACCAGTTTATTAAGGAATTAGGGTTTCCCTGCCAATTTCCTTCATGCTCTTAGAATGAAGACCAATTTATGAACCCATCTTTTGAGGTCAACCACTTTTTAATAGAGACCAGAAATCCATATTTTCATGTGAAATCTCCTACTATTTAATTATCAATAACCCATTTAACTGTTTTAAACCTGAATTTAAACAGGCCAAACAACGTGCATCTATAGCTACATAAAGCACCACAACTCCAGTTTTGACCTGTGTACAAAAAGGGAAAAGTCTTTTCCTGAAGCTATTCTTAGCTTCTCACCATAGCTGAGTTCCCAAAAGACACCGTAAAGGTCACTCCAGCCAATTGCCCACTCTTTCCACAGAAAGATTTTTTCTGGAAAAAGAGCCCTGCCTCTTTTTCTCTGTGCTAAAAAGCAGGACGTGGCACCACAGACTTCTGTCTCTTTCTCTTACACTTCGGCAGAAAAGGTGAGAGAGCTGAGAACAATGTGAATAGCTTCTTTTTTTCTCTGTTGGAATTTCTGTGAATAATCTCTTCCAGGTTTGTGCTTCTAATCCCCTCATAGACCCCAACACCCAACCCCTCATCCGCCTCCTAAAGATGGCATCCCACCCTGCAATTGCTGACGTGGAGTCACACAGGGGCAGAGAGAAGATTGAAAGCTCCCTCAGTCCCCTCTTCCAGATTAAGGCAGTAATCAATCCCATTGGGGCTGCATAAGGAGACAACAAATAAGCCAGCGATCACAGGAGTGGAGAAAAGGGTAGTACTCACCCAGACCAGAAAGACCAACCCCACAGTCAGAATCTTGTACCCCTTGCTTTGCCCCATGAACGGACCCATGGCAACCTAGACTCTTCTCTGAAATATCCAGCACGAACCAGGAAACCTGTTGGAGCATAGAACAGTAAACGTTTATGATAGCCCCTCCCAATTATAAAGAGTTTTTTATTTGGTAATTTTCCTAGAGGGGTACATGTTCTGCCTGATACTGCAATCTATTCCGGGCACTGTGTCTCTCAAAATCCACCATTCGAAGCACTAGGTTTCCCCTACAATTTAGAGTCTCACTTTCTTGTCGTTGAAACCATTGCAGCTTCCTGTAAGCGGGTATATTCTATTTAGGGAAGCCAAGGTCACCCCTGGTCTTCGAATTAATGACCTCTTTCACAATTATTTTAAATAATAATTCACTATACCAAAAAGTAACCAATGAGAGAACGTACTTTTCGTCATTCATTTGTAAATTTTCATAAAATGCATTTGGTGTTCATTGTAGATTTTTTTTCATTAGTATATTGTGACTCCATAATGGGAGGGTTTGGGCATGAGGGAGGAGAGGGCATCTACCTGCGAGTCAGCCTGGGTTATGCCAGAGGATAACGGAGAGGTGACTGAGGTCTGCAGGAGTCAGGGCGGGATTCAGCTTGTGTCAGTGCCCACTGCCCTGAAATACATACGATGAAATAATGTAGGGTGGAGCAGAGAGCTGGGACATCAAATCTAAAGGAAAAGAATACAAATATGCTAAAACAATAACCAGTATTGTTATTGTTGATTGAACTTCGATGTGGTTCTGAGACTCTGAATCACCTGGAGTAAAAAAAGGGACAGTGAAAAGTGTATCGGTATTTCCCAACCTCCAGTCCTGCACTGGGAATTTCACATGGTTTTGTCATACACATATCCTGTCTACACTGCTTTTTTAAAAACTATATTGGGGTGACAATTGTTTAAAATTACATGGATTTCAGGTGTACAATTCTGTATTACATCATCTATAAATCCCATTGTGTGTTCAACACCCAGAGTCAGTTCTCCTTCCATCACCATATATTCGATCCCCCTTACCCTCATCTCCCACCCCCCACCCCTCTTACCTTCTGGTACCCACTAAACTATTGTCTGTGTCTATGAGTTTTTGTTTCTCATTTGTTTGTCTTGTTCTTTTGTTGTTTTTGGTTAATATACCACATAGCACTGAAATCACATGGTTCTCTGCTTTTTCTGACTTATTTCGCTGAGTATTATACCTTCAAGATCCATCCATGTTGTCACAAATGTTCCTATATCATCTTTACTTACTGCCGAATAGTATTCCATTGTGTATATGTACCACAACTTCTTTATCCATTCATCTATCGAAGGACATTTTGGTTGTTTCCATGTCTTGGCCACCATAAACAAAGCTGCAATGAACATTGGAGCACACGTGTCTTTATGGATAAATGTTTTCAGATTTTTTGGGTAGATACCCAGGAGAGGGATTGCTGGGTCATATGGCAATTCTATTCGTAATATTTTGAGGAACCTCCACACTGCCTTCCATAAAGGCTGCACCAGTCTGCATTCCCACCTACAGTGTATGAGGGTTCTTTTTTCTCCACAGCCTCTCCAACACTTGTTACTATTTGTCTTGTTGATGATAGCCATTCTGACTGGGGTGAGGTGATATCTCATTATGGTTTTGATTTGCATTTCTCTGATGATTAGTGATGTTGAGCATTTTTTCATATGTCTATTTGCCATTTGTATGTCCTCTTTGGAGAAATGTCTCTTCAGGTCGTCTGCCCATTTTTCAATTGGGTTGTTTGTTTTTTTGTTGTTGAGTTGCATGAGTTCCTTGTATATTCTGGATACTAGCCCCTTATTGGAGTCACTATTTGCAAAAATCTTCTCCCATTCAGTTGGTTGCCTCTTTATTTTGTCGATGGTTTCTTTTGCTGTGCAAAAGCTTTGAAGTTTCATATAGTCCCATTCGTTTATTTTAGCTTTTACTTACATTGCCTTTGGAGTAAAAATCATAAAATGCTCTTTGAACCCAAGGCCCATAAGTTTAGTACCTATGTTTTCTTCTATGCAGTTTATTGTGTCCGATCTTATACTTAAGTCTTTGATCCATTTTGAATTAACTTTGGTACATGGTGACAAATAGCAGTCCAGTTTTATTCTTTTGCACGTGGCTATCCAATTCTCCCAGCACCACTTATTGAAGAGGCTGTCTTTCCTCCATTGTATGTTTCTATCTTCTTTGTCAAAAATTATCTGTCCATATTTATGTGGTTTTATTTCTGGGTTCTCGATTCTATTCCATTGGTCTATGTGTCTGTTTTTCTGCCAATACCATGCTGTTTTGATGATTGTAGCCCTGTAGTACAAGCCAAAGTCAGGGAGTGTGATACCTCCATTATTGTTCTTTTTTCTTAAGATTGCTTTGGCTATTTGGGGTCTTTTGTGGTTCCAAACAAATCTGATGATTTTTTTGTTCTATTTCTTTAAAATATACCATTGGGATTTTGATGGGGATTGCATTGAATCTGTATATTGCTTTGGGTAATATGGCCATTTTAACTATGTTGATTCTTCCAATCCATGAGCACAGAATGTCTTTCCATTTCTTTGTGTCTTCTTCAATTTCTTTCAAAAATGTCTTATAGTTTTCAGCATATAGGTCTTTCACATCCTTGGTTAAGTTTATTCCTAGGTATTTTATTCTTTTTGCTGCAATTGCAAAAGTAATTGTTTTTTGTATTTCTTTTTCTGAGATTTCATTGTTAGTATATAGGAAAGCAATGGACTTTTGTATGTTGATTTTGTAACCAGCAACTTTACTGTATTTGTTGATTGTTTGTAATAGCTTTTTTGGTGGAGTCTTTAGGGTTTTCTACATATAGCATCATGTCATCTGCAAAGAGTGATAATTTAACTTCTTTATTCCCAATTTGGATGCCTCTTATTTCTTTCTCTTGCCTGATTGCTCTGGAAAGGACTTCCAACACTATGTTGAAAAGCAGAGGTGATAGGGGACAGCCCTGTCGTGTTCCTGAACGTAGAGCAAAGGGCTTCAGTTTTTCTCCATTAATTATGAGATTAGCAGAGGGCTTGTCATATATGGCCTTTGTTATGTTAAGGTATTTTCCTTCTATACCTATTTTATTAAGTGTTTTAATCATAAATGGATGTTGTATCTTGTCAAACGCTTTTTCTGCATCAATTGATATAATAATATGATTTTTGTCCTTTATTTTGTTTATGTGATGTATCACATTGATGGATTTGCGGATGTTGAACCATCCTTGTGCCCTGGGCATGAACCCCACTTGGTCGTTATGAATAATCTTTTTGACGCATTGTTGTATTCGATTTGCTAGAATTTTGTTTAAGATTTTTGCCTCTGTATTCATCAGAGATATTGGTCTGTAGTTTTCTTTTTTTGTGTTGTCCTTACAAGTTTTTGGTATCAGGGTGATGCTGGCCTCATAAAATGAGTTAGGGAGTACTGTCTCTTCTTCAATTTTTTGGAAGAGTTTGAGTAGGATTGGTGTTAGATCCTCCTTGAAGGTTTGGTAGAATTCACTAGTGAAGCCATCTGGTCCTGGATTTTTGCTTTTGGGAAGGTTTTGGATGACTGATTCAATTTCGTTACTGGTGATCGATCTGTTTAGATTTTCCAGTTCTTCATGGTTCAGCCTTGGAAGGCTATATGTTTCTAAGAACTTGTCCATTTCTTCTAGGTTATTGAATTTGGTGGCATATAGTCCTTCATAGTATTCTTGCATGATCCTTTGTATTTCTGTGGTGTCCGTAATAACTTCCCCTTTTTCGTTTCTGATTTTGTTAATGAGTGTCTTCTCTCTTTCTATCTTAGTGAGTCTAGCCAAGGGTTTGTCAATTTTGTTAATCTTTTCAAAGAACCAGCTCTTTGTCACATTAATTTTTTCTATTGTCTTTTTGTTCTCTATTTCATTTAGTTCTGCTCTAATTTTTGTTATTTCCTTTCTTCTGCTGACCTTGGGTTTCACTTGTTCATCTTTTTCTAGTCCTTTAAGGTGTAACATGAGGTTATTTATTTGGGAGTTTTCTTGTTTCTTGAGATATATTGTAATGAGATAAATTTCCATCTTTCTTGTAATGAGATAAATTTCCCTCTTAAAACTGCTTTCGCTGCATTCCAAAAATTTTGGTAGGATGTATTTTCATTGTCATTTGTTTCTATGTATCTTTTGATCTCTCCTCTAATTTCTTCTTTGACTCAGTCGTTCTTTAAAGTATGTTGTTTAATCTCCATATATTTGTGTTTTTTCCTGCTTTCTTTTTGCAGTTGATATCCAATTTCAAAGCCTTGTGATCAGAGAATACGCTTGGTATGATTTCAATCTTCTTAAATTTTCTGTGGCTCATTTTATGTCCCAATATATGGTCTATCCTTGAGAATGTTACGTATACACTAGAAAAGAATGTATAGTCTGATGTTTTAGGATGAAGTGCTCTATAATTGTCAATTATGTCCATTTCATCTAATGTGTCATTTAGGGCTGCTATTTCGTTATTTATTTTCTGTTTGGATGATCTATCCATAGCTGTCAATGATGTATTTAAGTTCCCTAGTATAATTGTGTTTTGGTCAATTTCTCCCTTTAGTTCTGTTAGTAGTTGCTTGGTATATTTCGGTGCTCCCTGATTGGGGGCATATATATTGATGACTGTTATGTCTTCTTGTTGTATAGTCCCCTTTACCGTTATGAAATGTCCATCTTTGTCTCTTGTTATCTTTTTCACCCTGAAGTCTGTTTCATCTGATATCATTATGGCTACACCTGATTTTCTCTGGGTACCATTTGCTTGGAGTGTCAATTTCCACCCTTTCACTTTGAGTCTATGCTTGTCCTTGTAGCTGAGATGTGTCTCTTGGAGACAGCATATGGTTGGGTTTAGTTTTTTATCCAATTCTGCTACTCTGTGCCTTTTTATTGGTGAGTTCAGTCCATTTACATTTAGGGTGATTATTGATATGTGAGGACTTCCTGTCATCTTATCTTTAGTTTTCTGGTAAGGCTGTGTCTGCATTGTTTCTTTGCCTTTTTGTTGTTGTCTATTATTTCTGTGTCGTGGTATTCTATCATGTTTCACTCTATTTCTTCTTTATTACAGTATATATTTCAGTTCTGGATTCTTTTTAGTGGTTACCCTTAAGTGTATGCAAAAGCAAATTTGATATTTAGAGTATTCGATTTTCTTCGGCACGCTTATTTTCTCCATTCCCATATTCCGGTTCAGGCCTTTACTCTCCCTCTTTTTTGTCGCGTCCAGCACAACACGGGCAGTGAGGGTGCAAGAAGGGGCGGTTTGGGTTAAGTTTTTAAGAAAGAAACAAACAGAGACTTAATGCAGTTAAATCTCTCTGAAGGCCAGGGGTCTCTCAGTCTCAGAGGACTGGAGCCCAGAATAAGGCCGACTGAAGGTTTTTATTGATAGGTATACAAAAAGAAGAAAGTAACATTATTTCTTACACCGTCTGTGAGACTCATACATCATAATAGAAAAATGTTTATTCCAATCACCCTTTATCTATAAACAGCTGAAGGACAAGTTCCCATGATGTCTTACCTAAGGTATGTACCTTCTCAGGATCAAGTCTTTCATATTGTAACAGCTCCGTTGAGATAAGTGAGAGAACTGATCTTTGTTGTCTTTATGACTTCTCTCACAAACAGGTGCAAGGGAAAAGCCAGAGCCAGCAACAGCTTTTCCCAGGCAGGGGGAAGGGGAGGCAAGGCTCCTTCCCATATTCTTCTAAGGCAGCTCATTGGGGGTTCCCACTTGGTTCCGCCTAGCTTAGGTTGTATTATCCGTGAGATATCTTTGGCTGCAAACCATCTTTTGGGGACCAGACAGAGAGACATAAGGTGTAAACACAAGGATAGAACAGAGTCCCAAAAAGGCACAGTCTCACAGACTCTTCTTTCCTTAAGGAAAGACACAGGGGGACAGTTGCCTAGGCTATTGTGTGACTACACTTTTTATGTTTTGGTTGCCACAAATTGTCCCTGTTGATGGTGGTCAAATAGCCTCCTTTAGTATTTCTTGCAGTGCAGGTCGTGTATTAGAAAATTCCCTCAGCTTCTGTATGTCTGGAAAGGTCTTTATTCCTCCTTCATATCTAAAGGATATCTTTGCTGGGTATATTATTCTTGGCTCATGGTTTCTCTCTTTCAATAGTTTGAATATTTGGTTCCACTCCCTCCAGGCTTGTAGAGTTTCTGCTGAAAAATCTGATGACAATCTAATGGGCTTTCCTTTGTAGGTTACCGTCTTCTTTTCCCTGGCTGCCTTGAGGAATCTTTCTTTGTCGTTGATTTTAGACAGCTTCAATACAATGTGCCTTGGAGAAGGCCTGTTGGGATTGAAGTAATTAGGTGTTCTATTTGCTTGTTGGATTTGAGGGTCCAGTTCTGTCCACAAATTTGGGAAGTTCTCATCGACAATTTGTTTGAATATATTCTCTGTTCCCTTCTCTCTTTCTTCTCCTCCTGGTATGCCCATTATTCTTATATTGCTCTTTCTGATGGAGTCAGAAAGTTCTTGTAGAGTTCTTTCATTTCTTTTAAGTCTCAAGTCTCTTTTTTTCTTCCATCTGTGTAATTTCCAGGTTTCTATCTTCGATGTCACTGATTCTTTCCTCCGTCTGGTCAACTCTACTACCTAAGCTGGTTATTTCATTCTTAATTTCTTCTATTGAGTGCTTCATCTCCAGAAATTCTATTTGGTTCTTTTTTAAAATTTCAATCTCTTTCATAAAATGCTCATGTTATTCTTTGATTGTGTTTCTGAGTTCATTAAACTGCCTGTTTGTGTTTTCTTGCATCTTGTTGAGTTTTTTCAGAACTGCAATCTTGAATTCTCTGTCATTTAAGTCACGTATTTCCATATCTTTAAGTTCCTTTTCTGGAGACTTTTCACTTTCTTCCTGAGCTATCTTGTTGCCTTGGTTATTCACGGCAATTGCAATTACTGATTTATTATTTATCTTCCTAGACATCTACAGGAGTGGCTTCTGCAATAGGTTGATAGGAAGAGGTCTTTCTTTTGTTTTCCAGTACTTTTTGGTAGAATGTTTTATTTTCTCTGTGACTGCCACCTTTTATTTTCTCTCTTACACAGTAGTGCTATGTTTTCTCTGCACTATTCCAGCTTCTCACACAATGGGGGGATTCCCTGGGAGTTGGACTTCTCCTCTGTTAATAGTTCGCCTGGGTCACAGGGTGCAGTGTCTGTGTTTGTACGCGGAGAGCTTTTGAAATTCCAAACCTTTCCTGCACTAGATTCAGAGCCCATATGTTTCAGCAGTTCTGTTTACTCCTGCAGGGATCCGCCCAGATAGGTGAGGCCAGGGGCGGGGTGAGTTGTGAGAGGTGGCCCAGAGCAATGGCGGTGGCCACCACCGCAGCCGGTCCTGCTTCCACAGCTCCCTCCACTTTGCCGTAACTAGTTGGGCTGCGAACCCGTGTCTGCGGTCCACAGTTCTCATAACAGCAAATATTCTGTTCTTTTGATCTGACACTGCTACTGTTCTGCTTCTAGCACAGGGCAGGTGGGGGCGGGGCGAGCTCTGGGAGGGGAGGGAGGGGGCGGCTAGTCTCAGTGCCTAAGGCTCCGTTCTCTGCTCGGCAGTGAGGGCTTAAACCACCGTTTTCAGCCTTTTTCCCTCAGTCTTTTCTCCGAGGTCTCTGCCGTGAGCGTTGGGTTCAGCCGTGTTTTATGCTGCCCACTCAGCCCTGTGGGCCATAAGCGGAGCCCTAGCAGTCCGAGTTCTTCCCTCTCCCGCAGCTGCGGTAGTTCCGGGAAGCGGCGAGCTCGGAGCACTGAGCTAGGTCTGCATCCTGCGCCCCTGCTGCTCGGTAAATTCCAGGGTAGCTTTACAGAGACTCACCTCACGCTGCCATTTTGATGACCAGCCTCTACACTGTTTTTTATTTAATGTTTTTCTTTAAACTTACTCATTGTCAAAATTCAAAGACAACAAGAATAGAAAAGCAATAATATTTACAAAACTAAAGGTGTAGGGTATATATTATACTCATGAAAATTTCAACTTACAGAGAAGTATAAGAAAATAATAACAGAATGCCCACCACCCAGCTCTATCAAATTGTAGTTTGCTATACCTCAGATTTGTTAAAGAAATGAAATATGTCCTCAATTGCTCTCCCTTCAATCTCTCCCAGATAACCATTATGATGTTTATGATTTTTATATAAGTTCTAATCATTCCTAAAATGTATCCATCAAATATATGTATGTGTGTGTGTGTGTGTGTGTATAATATGAATATACACATAAAATATTTCAATATGTTTTTGAGATTTATTCCTGTTGCTATATGCAGCTCCGGTTTCTTACTCAGCCCCTTCCTTGTTTTCTACTTCTCCCTCTTTCTGCAGTGGCCACTTTGTCATTTCTTTGAGGCAGAGTCACCAAATTTGGGAGCCTTACTACCTCTTGTGGGTGGTTTCATGGAATAGGGAGTGTAGATGAAGGGGAGGGAAAGTTATCTGGAAAAGAGATACATGGAAATTATGTTTGTAGACCTGAATTTTGCTTTATTTGCTTTTGTTTTGTCTAATTTTGAGGCAATATGGCCCCAGTTTATGAACATGTTCTTAATTTGGAGGTTTCTAATAGCAGCCTGAAGCTGAGGTTTCAGGGACTGAATGGAGGATGAGCTGACAGTGTCGAACACAAGTAATATAGAGCTACTCCCAAACCAGTACATGCTCACCTTCTAATGGAGCCAGGAAAAGAGCCACTCCTTACCCTAGCTCCCAGTCTGCCTAGTCACTTAGCTGTCACTGACTGGCTGGCCCTGGCTTGGTCCTCTGGCTCACCATGCTACACTTCTGAGGTCACGCTTGCCCACCCTCAGCTGCCTCACTCCCAGATCCACTTTTTTGACCAACAGTGGTAGTTAAGCTAATAATTTTTCAGGGCCTTTCAGATCAACAAATAAACAATTAAAACAAATTGGTGTAGCAGTACTTATACCAGAAAAACAGACTGTAAAACAAAGCCTATACCAAGAGACAAAGAAGCACCCCGTAACCCCACTTCTGGGTATTTATCCAAAGAAACCCAAAGCACTACTTGGAAGGGACATGTGCATTCATATGTTCATTGTAGCACTATTTATAAAGGAAACAACTCATAGATACAGAGAACACTTTGATGGTTGCCAGATGGGAGGTGGGTTGTGGTTGGGTGAGAAAGGGGAAGGAATTAAGAAATACAAATTAACAGTCCTGGTGATGTAAGTATAGCATAAGGAATATAGTCAATAATATTGTGACTAGTATGTATGATATCAAATGGGTAATTTTTAGATTTATAGGAGTGATCACTCAGTAAGTAACATAAATGTCTAATCACTATGTTGCGCACCTGAAACTAATATAAGATTGTATATGAGCTGTAATTAAAAAATTATTTAACAAACAAACAACAACAACAAGAAAGAAATGTGACCTTTTAGCCTACAAAATTCCTACATATATATGGGACTGTTTTCATACTACCTATATTTGGGTTTTTCTCTTTTCTTCCATTACTTTCTCTATGTATTAATATTCCGGTATTGCATCATTCTAATTATGGTAACTGAATAACTTTAAGTGCTAATGCTCATATGATGCTTACTATGTGCAAAGATCTATTCTAAATACATTACGTTTAATCGCCATGACAACCCCCGGTCATTACTAGTATTATCCCCATTTTACTGACGAGTAAGTTGAGGCACAGAGTAATAGTACCATTGTGCCAGAGTTGACCCATCCAGGATTGACTTCAGGAACTCAGATTTTCCTGAGTGCTTCACCTCTGTGCTTTAATATCTAATATGGCCAATCTCCTTTCATTGAAAATTTTCTTTAAAATCAATTTTGGAGGGTGTTGGGACACAAATGATTAATGCCTCTAGCCCTGTCCTCTCTGCGCTGTAAATGGATACATTCAAATGTCTGGTGGACGTCTCTACTCAGATACAACAAAGGTATCTTAAATATAACCTATCCCAAATTAGGTACATAGGAAGTGACTTCCTATGTTTCCTGATGTACATAGTGGTTTCATCTCACCCTCCTTCACCAAAGTTGTAAACATGGGACTTTTTCTGCTCTCTCACCCCTACATCAATCCAATCCCCAAGTCTTACTGTCCCCTCTTAACCTTTACCAGCATCTAGCTCTTTCCCTCCATCCACACTGCCACTGCATGAGACTGGCTCAAGCCTGGCCCACCTCCATCCTTTCCACCACAGACTGATGTATCTGCAAGACAGTGAGGTTGTCCCTTGGCTGCTTCACGTTGCTTCTGGGATCCAAGGCTCTTGGGTGTGATTTACAGTGTCCTCTATTCCTGCCTCCTCCAAAGCACTGAGCTGCTTACAGTCCCCAGAGACACTGAGGTTGGTGAGGGTGGCGGTGCTGGTGGGGCCTTGGGTGGTTTTCTTGGGGGCTGAGAAGACATGAGAAATAAACAAATTCTCCCCTGGAGGACTGGAGGTGTCTGGGTGAAACTGTCACACCTTGTTCCCTAGTTTGGGGAATATTGGGGGTGGGGAGCAGCCCTCTGAAGCTCTCACACAGGGAGGGGAGTAACAAGGTGAAATGCTGAAGGCCGAGAATCCACATCAATCAGTTTAAATCCTGACTCTGCCACTGACCAGTGGTCTGACCTCAGAACCTCATTTCACCACTTACAAACAGTAAGTGATGAATTATAACTTACATTCAACTATAACACAGGGTTAAGGAATTTTATTGTGGTAAAAGACACATAACAAAATTTACCACTTTAACCATATTTAAATGTACAGTTCAGTAGCATTAAGTACATTCACATGGTTGTACAACCCTCACCACTATTCATCTGCAGAACTTCTTCATCTTCCCAAACTGAAACTCTGTCCCCACTAAACAACAACCCCCCATTCTGCCACCCCAGCCCTTCATAATGTCTAGTCTACTTTCTGTCTCTATCAATCTGCCTACTCTAGGGACCTCATCTAAGTAGAATCAAACTGTATTTTACCTTTCACAAGATTGTTTTTTAATGAATGAATAATCATGTGTAAAGCTCCTAGTGTGCACTGGGATGTGATTTTAAGGTTAAGTGGATATTTAAGTCCTAGAAAGAGCATGATGGTCAAGATGGGGCAGTGGTTTACCCAGGGAGAGCAGGGTGGGGCTCAAACAGTGTCCTTCCCAGCCGGGAGCAGTAATTCCTCACTGACATATTAATACTTTAGAATTACCAGGGCAAGTGATTACGAAAAGCATCCAGTTTAGTTAATTGTTAGTTTTCTAAAAAATTTTCTACAGACAACACGCCCACTCATTGCCTGCTCCTGGGAGACAGCCCCTCCCCCACTGCCCTGGAGACAGATAAACCCAGGTTCAAGTTCTGATGCCCACTGAGTAATTAGGAAGGTCTATTAATGCAACACGCTCCACTGTTATGTTAAAAATGGGTCAAAACAACAAGATGATCAAGTCAGTAGGTGAGGCTGATTGGCTCTTGGTTAAGAGAGGAGACTCTGGGGTTCTACTACGTTCAAATCTCACCTGCATCACAAGAGCGACGTTGGGCAGGTGTTGAGGCTCTGCAGGCCTCAATTTCCCCATCTGGAACAGCTAGATGATTGCAATACCTGCTGTTATTGTGGGGTTGTGCAGGTTAACTAGCGCGATGCATACCAAGGTGTCAGCCTGGTCGCATGCACAGTAAGCGGGAGCTGCTGTTATTGCTGCTACAGAGGGGCCTCTAACGACCAGGACAGGGGAGCAGGATCAGAGTGGAGAAGGGGACAACATAGGGCCTCCTGTGGCAGAGGTGGGGACTGGGGGGTCAGCGAGAGGCTAGGAGGGTAAGGAAGATGGAGACAGGAAGAGGGAGATGGCGAAAAGGAAGAAAGAGATGGGACCAGGGCAGGGAGCATTGGAGGCTGTGTTGTGGGGAGCAGAGTGGGAGAAGGAAGCAGGGGTGTTGGGAAAAAAGGTGATGGGGTGTTACTAGGGAATCAGGGGCTCCTCAGGGCGTTGTTGGGATCTACTGTGTGTGCCAGGCTGTGCTCATGTCTGTGGGGAGGCACAGATATGGGAAAAGCTGGGCAGGAGTAGCGGCTAGGGAGAGGAATTTGAGAGAAGGGTCAGCAAGAATGGGGCCTGGACCAGGCCTGGTGGATGAGGGCACCAGTGGCCTTCGAAGCCTCAGCCAGGGCAGCGGGACTCACCGGGGGTGATGGTGAGGTTGGTCCCATGGATGGACTGCCACTCCTGCTTGCTATGAATCCGGGGGGTCAAGTGCACTCGGCAGAAGTACAAACTCTTGTCCTCCCTCCGCAGATGAGAGATCTGGAGGGAGTCGCTCCTCCTGTCCTCTGTCCAGTTCAGGGAGAGCCGGTTCTCAAAATCCTTAAGGATGAAACACGGGGTCGTGTTGTAGATGAACTCCCCA
Source organism: Rhinolophus sinicus (assembly GCF_057876585.1). Classification (NCBI taxonomy): domain Eukaryota; kingdom Metazoa; phylum Chordata; class Mammalia; order Chiroptera; family Rhinolophidae; genus Rhinolophus; species Rhinolophus sinicus. The sequence continues at coordinate 90,421,142 of NC_142503.1, forward strand.
CAGTACTGTTTCCATCTCCAGGATATACTCACGCTGAAAACACTGGGTAACTCCCAGGGGTGACAGAAGGAGAAGGGGATCTGGACGGAGCCACCTTCAGGAGATGAGAGTTGCTTTGGTTGTATAGAGAATCTTTAATTGCACTTTGTTGAGTGACCTGAAGGAGGGAGGGAGGGGAAGAAACCTCAAATTGGGAGTTTGGGGGGTGGGGGACAAAGAGGTAGCCCCGACCAGCTGGCACCTTCACCCAAGGGCAGAAGTGTGACAGATGTAGGACTGGTTCTCTATCTGGGTGTCCTTCTCTCCACATTAGGGGTTGGGAGGGGAGAGGGGGTTCCCAGCACTGTGGGACCAGCCCTTTGCTTGTGGGGGATGGGAGGCCTGGCCGGCCCCCCCAGCAGACCCCTTCTCCAGACACCCAGCATAAGCCCCTCCCGGGGGCTCCCCCATGGCCCTGGGCAGAGCCAGGATGGTTCTGGCCACTCACCGGCCTGAAGAGACGCCAGCAGCAGCAGCAGCAGCAGCAGCAGCAGCAGCAGCAGCAGCAGGGGCAGCAGCAGGGACAGACCCATCACCTTGCTCTCCTCCAGGGAAATGAGAAGACAAGCACAGACCTCAAGGCCAGAGGGAGGCCCTGCGGTGGGGCCTGCTCAGGAAGTCTGGGCATCAGGAGACGGAAGATCAAGCTCCTTCAGAGGTCAGAGGAAGGGTGGGAGCCTTCCCCAATTTGCTGCCCCAGGGTCACCAGCACTTCCTGTATCAATCTGCCTTCTTTTCCTCTATTGCAAAAGGGCCTCCCTTATGGTCGGTGCAAAGGGAGCCATGATGCTGGTCTCCAGCCTCTATCTTCACACTGAAGGGCATGATCCTGACCTTGGCTTGTTGGGGCCTCTCCTCTCCCACCTCAGCTCCCTGCCTGTGCCAGCGCCCTCCTCATCTTAGCAGTCAGTCTCCATCTCTCTCTGTCTCTCACTGTCTCTCCCTTTCTCCTCTTCTCTGAGTGTCTCTCAGCCCTCATCCCAGGGGGAGGGGCAGCAGCAGGACCAGCTCAGGCTCTTTCAGGAAAGGAAAGGCGGCCCTGAGTCTCTGCCCAGCTACAGCCCCTTAGAGGGAAGGAGGAAGGAGCCGCTGTGGTCAGATGCCCTCAGGCCCCATCCCCAGCACCAGGGGCACCCAGCTTGCTCTTGGCCCCTCTCCCTCCCCTGCAGTCCCCAAGGTGGACCAGGCCCACCAGGCCAGGTCTGTTCCCAGGGGCAGTGTCACACCCTCTCCCTGAGGTTAAGAAGTGAGGGTGGGCTCACACTCCCACCTCCCCAGAGAGTGGGGCTCCTGGAGGCCATGTCTCCACCCACAGGATCTGCAGGGCCCTCTGTTCTCTCCACTCTACAGATGTGAGACCAAAGCTCGGGAGGCTCAGCCCCAAGTCCCTGACTCAAGTGACAGGTGCGGGACTCGAACTGCAGTCTGGCTGACTCCACAGAGCCTTCTGCTGCTCCTGGGTGTTTCTGTCTGGTTGCTCCAGTTAATCTCTGGGCCTCAGCTTCTGAGTGCAGACCTGTGGGGGTGAGTCCCAGAGGCTGTGTTTCTGTAATGCTCCTAAGGTGATTCCATGAACAGCTGTTAGAGCCCTGGCTAATGCAGAGCCTTCTTTGGACACAGGATGAAGACTCAGAGCAGTAATGATTCACCCCAGTGACCGTCCCTGGGACTGTCTCCTATGAGGGCACTGCCAGCCTGTGACTGGTGGTGGATGGGCTGAGAGATTGGGGGCTGGGACCACTGGTGACCTACAGGCTGGCTCCATAGGAGGCCCTGCCCACCCCTCTCCAGGATGAGGTGGGCACTGCCTACTGCGTAGACCGTGGGGTGGGAGACATGGTTTCATCAGAGGAAGTGGCCTTGATCTTCTAGAGATGGAAGCAACAGACTGACTTTCTTTTTCCTTTTCTCAGTTCCTTCCCAATCCTAACAGTTTTCTTCTAAGCTTTTCCCATGGTCAGCCAGCCAGCCCCCGCCCTGTGTCTGCTTTTCTTACCCCTCCTCCCAGGCCCAAGAAGAGAGTTTCCAAATTTTCATGGAATCCTCTTATCTGAGTCAGGCCGTAAACATGCATGGCCTCATTTTCAGCTTTACAACATTCTGTAGTTGGTATGTCGTTATCTCCATTTACCCTTGAGGAAACTGAGTCACAGAGCCTTGATGTCATGCAGTTCTCTGGGCTGTGAAAGATGCTTGAGTCAATTGGTAAGAGCTGGAAATGTGGACAGAAGAGAGGACAAGGGACCCAGTGGCTTCGCATAGGACCCCCAAGGAGGGCTTGCCCTGCCTGAGGGGTGAGTCCTGGGTTCTATGCCTGCCGTGCCCCAGTAACTGTGGGACCTGGCTGGATAGTCTCTTCTTTTCCAGGCTGCCAGGGGAGGGCGCTGGACCCCACCAGGGGTTATCACTGCCCATTCCATTGGGCAGCACAGACCATTTAAACAGGCTCTGGGCAATCTTCACAGAGAACCTGCTGTCCAGGTGCCTCGTGCCCAACTGCTCCCATGTCTGGTCTCCCTAGATGCAAGCTGCGTATTTCATTGATCCCCATGAGTGTGGAATTGTGAGGTGTGATTTGTACCTTTTGACGTCCTTCACCCATTTCACCCAAGCCTCATACCCACCCTTGGCAACCACCAGTCCATTCTCTGTAATCAGTGAGCTCATTTTGTTGTTCTTTGCTTTGCACACATAAGTGAGATCGTATGTTATTTGTGTTTCTCTGTTTGGCTTATCTCACTTAGCATAATGCCCTCATTGTCCACCCATGTTGTTGCAAATGGCAAGATTTCTTTCTTATTTTGTGGCTGAAAAATATTGCATTGTGTATATATGTATATAAACCACATCTTCTTTATCTGTTTGTCCATGAAAGTACACTTAGGTTGCTTCCATGTTTTGGATATTACAAATAATGCTGCAATGAAAATGGGGGTGCAGATAACTTTTTGTGTTAGTTTTTCCTTTCCTTCAGATAAATACCCAGGAGTGGAACAGCTGGATCATATCAGTGATCTCTCGTCTGAGTGAAGTTTGACTTTTGTTATTCATTTAGAAAATCAGAGCCTTGCGCTCCCCCAGCTGAGGCAGTCGGTTGGCAGTTGGTGGTCATCCGCTCATAGCAGCTCTTGCTGGCTGCTCATTGGCTGTCGGCCACTCATGCTGGCCACCAGCTGCTCCTGGCAGCACAAGGCCCACTGGAGCCCACCGCAGCTCACTGCACTAGCAGACAGAGTTGTTGTTCACAATCTTAGCTGTAGAGGGCGCAGCTCACTGGCCCATGTGGGAATCGAACAGGTGAACTGGGTATTAGGAGCAAGATGCTCCATCCACCTGAGCCACCAGGCCAGCCTGATTCTTTCTTTATCTTTAAAAGCCAATGATGTTATAAGTGATGCCCCGATGCTGGCTGTTTTGTGTTACATTTTATTGTATGCACGTAATAACATGAACTTCAAGCATGTGAAATAAAAATGGTCTACATTGCAAGAAGTTGAAAAATCCACAACTGTGCAATTTGTGCTCTGAAACCAGCTGCGAATTACAAAAACAAACTAATTCCAGGAGCTTAAACAAAGTAGAAAATAATCATTTTTCTCACATAACGAGAAGTCTGGAAGTAGGCAGCCTAGGACTGGCACAGCAGATCTGTGATACCAGTAAAGACCCTAACTCTCTGTATCTTTCATTTCAAACAACCTAAGCATGTGCTTTGTTTCCTGTGGTCACAAGATGTCTGCCCCTTCTCAACATCGTAACTGCCTCATAGGAGGCAAAAATAAGAAACAGAAAAGGGCAAAAGACATTAACCAGCCAAGTCTCTATGCATACTTAAGAACTTTCCTGAAGTCCAATTCAGAGATGTCAGCTAATACAGGTCAATGGCTAGAAATGTGTCACATGGCAATCTCTAGTTGCAAGAAAGTCTGGGAAATAAGGCTTTTTTCACCCAGCAATTGGCTACCCTAGGGTGGGGTGGTGGAGGGCAGGAAATCAAGATTTTTGTTGGTAAGGAGGAAAGAATGGGCTTGAGTGAGAAACTATTAGCTTCTGCCACATTGTCCCTTTAATTTAAACTTTAAATAATAAAATATTTAAAAGTTCATTTGGAAAAACTTGACATTGCATTGTGTTTCTTAGTCAGGAAATATAGTTCAGCCACATGGGGACTGTGGCAGCCACAAGAAAGTGGCTCGCAGACCTCCAATTACAGGGAACATAATTGACCAAGGGTCCACTGTCATGCTCTGAAAGGGCCAGTGGCCCATTCCCACAAGCTTGGATGTCTGGTGCAGGTACAGGTTTCCTTTTCCTGCCCGCAGAGCCTGAGCCAGCACTACTATCCTGGGGCTTGCTGATCATAGTCCATTTGGGGACCCATGGAATCCCACACAGGTTAGCACCCAACTAGGGGATGCACTTCTCAGAGAAGGAGCAGTGGGATGAGGCCCTGACCATGGAATCCCCTGCTCATATCACATGCTACCTCACTGGGAGGCAGCCAGCCTACAGAACTCTTTATTGGCCATTGGAAGGTGCAGCAGAAGCCCCAGCCTGGAGGAAACCCTCTAACAGGATGGCATGCCATCCTTCAGTGTATTTGTTAGATCAGAGACCCCTATGTGGGGTTGTGTCTCTGATATGAATCAGGGGTTGGCAGCATCACACCCAATGATTCCTTGGGGATTCTGTGCTTCTTATCCCTGCAACTCTGGGCTCTGTAGGGTTAGAGGTCTTCATCCCTAAAGGGGGCACACTCTTGCTCGTGGATACAGCAACGATCCCATTGAAATGCACACTTACTGGTGCCATCAGGACACTTTGGACTCCTGTGCAAGACAAGTCGCCAACTTGGCAGGGATAGTTGATCAACAAGGGGGAAATGGGGCCACTTTCACACCACGGGAGCAGGGAGGAATCTGTGGAATGCAGATGGTCCCCTTGGCCACCTCCTGGTATTCCACACAGTACTGTAACTGTGAACAGATATGTGCAGCAAACCCACTGTGAGAAGGACATATTATCAATGGTCCATGTTCATCAGGGACGGAGCTTTGGGCCAACTACCAAGAAAGCCACCAAGCTATGCTGAGGTGAGAACTGAGGATGAAGGAATGTAGAATGAAGAGTGGAGGAGGGAGCGACCAGCCCAGTGGCTCAGGTGATTGGAGGACCCTGCTCCTAACGCTGAGGCTGCCGGTTCGATTCCCACATGGGACAGTGAGCTGCGCCCTCTGCAACTAAAGTGAAGTAATTGAGCTGCAACTCAGCTCCCAGATGGCCAGATGGCTCAGTTGGTTGGAGTTCATGCTCTCAACCACAAGGTTGCCGGTTCGACTCCAGCAAGTGATGGTGGCAAGAGATGGTGGGCTGTGCCCCCCTGCAACTAACAATGGGCAACTGGACCTGGAGCTGAGCTGCGCCCTACACAACTAAGATTGAAAGGACAACAGCTTGTCATGGAAAAAGTCCTGGAAGTACACACCGTTCCCCAGCAAAGTCCTGTTCCCTTTCCTCAATAAAAATACATAAATAAATAAATAAGAATCATAGTTAAAATTCAGTGAGCACTTATGTGTTAGACAGCAGGCTAAGTACCTGACATGTGTTATCTCACAAAATTCTCAAAAAAAAAGAAAGAAAAGAAAAAAGTGGAGGAGGGAGAGAACGAGCACCAGTTGCGTTCCTGAGACCCACTGCAGCAACGGATCATACTTGTAGGTACTCCAACAGTGATTGTCTCCCAGTCATGGGATTCTAGGTAATTTTCATTTTCTTTGTTAATTGTTTCAGTCTTTTTCAAGTTTTCTACAAAGAACATGCATTACCTTTTTATAAAAAAATGACTTTATTGGGGAACAGTGTATACTTCCAGCATTTTTATCCAAGTCAATTGGTTTTCCTTTCGATCATGGTTGTTGAGGGTGCAGTTCAGCTACAGGTCCAGTTGCTGTTGCTAGTTGCAGGGGGAACAGCCCACCATCCCTGGTCGGATCCAACCGGCAACCTTGTGGTTGAGAGCCCACTGACCCATGTGGGAATCGAACCGGCACAGCCTTCGGCGTTAGGAGTACGGAGCTCCAACTGCCTGAGCCACAGGGGGCCGGAGCTGAGCACGTATTACTTTTGACATATAGGAGAAGTATTTTATTTTACCAATCAGGCCATAAAAGTCTTCACATATATACTCAGGCTTTCCACTAGGGTGGCTCTGATAAACTGAAATGGAATCCATGTCTTAGGCCTTTGCAAGGCTTGTTGACACTCCACACAGAAACTCCAACACAGAAAATGACAATCCTCCTTTACTGGATGTAACAGATGTTGCCAGCTCTGGCCCCACCCTCACCCTCTTAGCACAGCTTTTCCATGTGGGATCTAAACCTCTCAAGATTCACTGGACCACTGCTAGGCTGCTCTCCCCTGCCACCACCCACATCCCAATTCTTCCTGGTTGATTTTATGGCCTGTGCATTAGGAAGGGGTCAGAGCAGGGGTACAGTCCGCTGAGGGAAGGGCTTGCAGGCTTGATCACCCCTCCAGCTTCTCCATCCACACAGTGCCAGACCCGCAGAGGCTCTCAGGTGGGGCAGACGAAGGACAGGAGGAGGTCCACTTCATTGCCGACGATGAGCCGCCCTGGGTGGATGTTGTCGGGCACGGCCAGGCTGGAGGTCATTTCCCAGGCGTCCACAAAGGCCACACGGAGGTCGGCAAAGGCAGCTCGGAGGAGCCGGTTCACCTGCAGGGTGAACCAGTCGCTGCCATATACGGTCTTGTAGCCAGTGTTGGCCAGTTTGATGACCACAAGAGTGCCGGGCTCCCGGGCCAGCAGCGCAGCCACAGCTGCCCGGATCCCTGCCAGCCGTCGTGCAAAAATGGACGGAGGGAAGGTGGTGAAGTGGGCGCCCAGCCCCAGCACCACCACGGTGTGGGGACCCCCTGCCAGGCCTCCCAGCTCTCGGGCTACAGAGTGCAGGGAGGCCACTGGTGTGCGGGCGGAGCGCAGGGGCCAGCTGTGGGCCCGCCAGTGCAGCACTATGTTCCGAGTGGTCTCCACGGCCATCAGGGGCCCCGTCTGGTATGTGGCGTGCAGATCCATGGGCTTTAGGGCTGTGGAGAGGAAGAGAGAGGAGGCCTAGGAGTGAGTATAGGACTGTGTACCATCCTCTTGTACAAATGAAATTTCTAGTCCCCATATCCCAGGGCATAAGCATTCTGTCTCTAAACCCTAATGCTTACCCGCCCCACCCCCCAGTTTTCAAGGTTGCCAAGGATCTCACTATCATCCATCCTAACTCTTATTCAGTTTGCTCTTATTTCTCTAAGACATTTGACTTCTCCATGCTGAGTGACCTCTTCCAGAATCCTCTCTTTCTTGCCTTAACACTACATTATCCCATTTTTTCCTACCATTCTGGTCATTCTTTGCTCAATTGTCAGCTTCATATTTTCTTTGCATTCTGTAAATGTGGTAGTCCCTAAAATTCTATCACTGTCATCCACTTTTCTTTACCATCTTCCCTTTGGGGAATTCATTCACTGCTACCTCCTCAGTCTCTGTCTAAGCCCTGATGGCTTCCTGAGCTTTGATTCCACACTTCCAATTGCCCGGGCAATATTTTCTCTCTAATGCCCACCATGGTCTTGAATATTTTGTACATTGCCTGGATAGATGAATCTATCATTTTAGCACACATAAATCTCTCTCTATGTCCTGAACTTCCCCCTACTGTCCCACACCAGTCAGCTATTGTTTTGGAGACTTTCCAATATTTTGGTGTTTTTTTCTTAGCTCTCTCTGGGGAGGCCGTTAGCCATATTTAGTACCTCTCGGTGTCTCAGTCTGAACTCAAATAATTCACCAAGTCTGATTCATTATTTATTGTTAAGGTTTCCTATGTACAAACATGCATCCAACTTTTAGTTTAGGCTCTTAGTAACCCTTGGCTGCATTCATCTAGCAATATCTTACAGGTACAAATTGGCACTGTTCTGGGTACTTTTGTATACAATAGTGAGAAAGAGACAGACATCCTTGCCCTCATGGAGATCACTGTTTCTTGGGAGAGAGAGATTTCCTGATGCAGAAGGGAGGTTGGAAATTTTGAGGAACTGAAAGGAGGCTGGTGCTCCTGCTGCATAATGAATGGCACGAGGTGAGGTTAAGATACAGGCAAGGTCTGGTCACGCAGTTCCTTATGGATCATGTTAATGATTTTGATTTTTGTCTCAAGTAAATTTAAAGTGAAGGTGAGTAGCATGATCCAATTTGCATTTTAAAAAGCTTTTGCTTGCTCCTTTGTAGAAACCTGGGGTGAAATGGGGAGCCTAGTTTAAAGGACTTTGTTATAGGCTTGGCAATGTCAAGGATGAGCAGAAATAGGGATAGAAGCAAGAGGATGATATTTATGTATATATTATATATGTGTGTATATATGTATACATATATATACACACATATATACTACATATATTATAATATGTAACTTTTTTCTTTTGGTAGCTAATTTTTTCCAACTTTGCTGAAGTATAATTAACAAATAAAAATTGTTTATATTTAAGGTGCACAACAGGATGTTTTGAGAGGATTACCGCAATTAAACTAATTACCATATTTATAACCTTACAGTTACCTTTTTGTGTGTGTGGTGAGAACACTTAAGATCTATCTTTTTACAATTGTCAAATGTACAATACAGAATTCTTAACTTCAGTCACCATGCTGTTTATTAGATCTCCAGAACTTACACATCCTGAATAACTGAAACAGATATATTTTTGATGTGGAGTTGACAGGATCAGATAAATAATTGGCAGCTAGCATCAAAACACAGGAGGTATTAGTGAGTCCTAGGTTTCCAGCTTTAGCAGTTGGGAGATAATGGTATGTGTTACCTTTTGCGAACGGTGCACTGTGAGACTTGGTCCACATACTCTGATGAAGACAATTTGAAAAAGTAATTTTGAAAGTTTTCAAAAATTATGAGAGAAGAGGACAGGATTGAAGATCAAAGAAATAGATTAGAGCTGATTCTTAACTGGGGGTATTTCTGAGTAAAGACACCAGAGATAGGAATACTTTCTGCTTTTGGCTGAGACCCCAAATGACTGACCTGGGATCATTTTCCAATCCGTGGAAGTTCACTGAAAAGCAGATATGTATTCTGGTGGCTTTGCATCCTCCAAAGGGGATGGAACTTTGCGTCCTCCAAAGAGGAAAACCTAGTATAACATTCCCTGTACTGGGTTAGAAACAAAAGAACTTTACTATGGATGGTGGTGTGTACTGTACTCGGAGGGATTATCTAGATGACTCACAAAACTTCCAACCCTGTTTCTAACCTGTAAGCACTCTTAGATGTCTGCCAGAATGAAAACCTTTCTTCAAAATAAGATAATATTGCCTTAGGTCTTACATTATACACAAAAGTATTTTGTCAAATAAAACATCCAGAAAACAATACAATATCCCAAGACACTTCAAGAGGCAAAACAAAATAAGCTAAATGCATAGAGACAATAGACAACAGAAAGAAGCCATGGGGACTCCAGATACTGGAATTATCAGCCACAAACTGTAAAGCAACTATGCTCACTATGTTCAAGGGAATCAATGTCTAATTTGAAAATCTCAGCAATGAACCAGAACTGTAAAAGAGATATTGAAGATTTGAAAAAGAATCATCTAGAAATTATGGAAGTGAAAAATACAGTAACTACAATTTAGAACCAATAGGTGGGTTTAATAGCAGATTGGACACAACAAGAGAAAAGTAGTGAGTTGATACACAGATTGGAAAGAAAGACCCAGAATGAGTGAAGAGGGAAATAGATGAAAAGCACAGAAGAGAGGGAAGATACAGAGAAGAGAGTGAGAAAAATGGAACACAATTTAATTGGAGTCTCAGAGAAAAGGATGAAAAATAGGAAGAGGTAATAGTTGAAGAGATCGTGGCTGAGAATTTCCTAGAAACAATTAAAAACATAATGAAAGGCATCGATCTACTGTTTCAAAGATCCCAACAAAGCCAAAGTAGAATTTGTTGAAAAATCCACATCTAATCACATTTGATTGAAAATGTAGAAAAAAATCAAATGAAAAATAACTGAAGAGAAAAATTACCAATGCCAGGAATAGAATAGAGGCTACCACTAGACTCTGCAGACATCAAAGTATAATAAGGGAGTAGTACAAACAACTCTACACAACAAATTTGACATCTTAGATGAAATGGACCAAATTATTAAAAAGCACAAACTATTACAACTCACCTAATATGTAACAGATAATTTAAATAGCACTATAACCATTAAGAGAAATGTAAGAAACTTAACCAAATGCAATGTGTGGATCTTGCTTGAATCTAGAAGAAAAAAGATAAAGCATGCAAATAGTTACCAAAGAAAGTTGATAAGGACCTTAAGGCAACTGGGAATAAGAAAGTTTTCTCAGAATATAAAAAGTTCTATTTTCCAGGAATTTGTAATAACTATAAAAAGCTTTGCATCTAATAATATAACATTAAATAAATAAATAAAGCAAATTTCAAAATACACATTGAAAAATGGGCAAAATCACAGTCATTCTGGGTGATTTTTATACTTACTGTAAATCGTTGTCTACTTACTGGTAAAGTAAGTAGACAATGATTAGTTATGATATAAAGATTTGAACAACATGATTTAAAAACCATCCGTATTTAGACACTGAAACTATCAATTGCAGGATACCTATGTGGAACATTTACAAAATTGATAGTATACTGGTCCAAAAAGTGAGTTTTCATCAAATCTCAAAATATTTCAAAATTTAAAAATATGTCCTTTGGTCACAATGCAATTACATTAGCATCAATAACTAAAATAGTATTAACCGAAAGATATATCATGTTCAAACATCTCAGTTGGACCCAAATATATTCACTAAACAGAATAGAGATCCCCCAAACAGACAGACATAAGGACCCCTGCTTCATGACGAAGCTGCCCTGCAGAGCTATGGGGGAAAGATGGCTTCTCAGTCAGCAGTGCCAGGTCAATCAGATACCCCAATATCCAAACTCAAAAAAAATAAAAAATAAAAAGGTGTTCTCTCATGACTAATCAGAAAAATTCAAACGAAAACCACATAAGCCCCTACTATACACCCATAATTTTTGTCAAATATTAAAAAATGATAATATCGAATGCTGGCAAGAATGTGGAACAACAAGAACCGCTGGTGAAAGAGTAAACTGGTAAAACCACTTTTTAAACATTGGTAGAATCCAAAAAGTCTAAAGATACACCTATTCTCTGATCAGCAAAACAATCACCAGGTGACATCCAACAAAAACACAAGCTCATGTGGACTTAAAGTGACATGTACAAGAACATTTATAGCAGCATTTTTCATGATAGTCCTATCAACAGTAGAATGTAAAACTGTAGTGTGATATAATCATACAACGAAACACCATGTAGCAGTGAAACTAAATGAGCGACAATCACGTGAAAGAATATGGATGAATCTTCACACAAAAAACCCAGACACTACAGAAATCATAGTGTATGTTTTCATTTATATGAAGTTGGAAATCAGGCAAAATTCATCTCGTATATTGTTTACGAATGCCTAACATGTTTACAAAACTATAAAGAAAAACAAGGGCTTAAATATTATAACAGAATTAAGATTTCTAGAACAATGGGAGAGAGAGAGAGGGAGTCATAACTTAGAGGAGACATGGTATCAGGAGGGCTTCTGGAGTGAGAGTCTTCTTCTCTTTCTTATTTGGGGTGGAAGTTATATAGATGATCATTTTATAACAATACAAACTGTTTTATGCATTTTCTGTATTTTGTTATATTTTATAAAATTTTTGAAATTATGCACTTCCATTAATATACAAGTTCTATCAATTAAGTTCATGAACTTGCCACCTGTGCTTATACAGGCAGCACTATACAAACAGCTCGGTAAGGTTTCCTAACCTTGGTATGTCAGTGTCTCACAGATATGTTCATATCGATGAGTGGCAGTGTCTTGCTGAGTGTCTTGTTGTTACGTGCTTTTGTGTGCTGTCATGAGAATGTCTGAGCTTGAATTAGAGCAACGAACAAACATTAAATTTCTTGTTAAACTTGGCAAGAGTGGAAGTGAAATCAGGGACACGTTAGTCCAAATTTATGGAGATAATACCATGAAGAAAACAGCAGTGTATAAATGGAGTAAATGTTTTTTTGAGGGCAGAGAACATGTTACTAATGATGAGAGGTCAGGGCAGCCAGGAAGGAGAAGAACTGATGAAAACATTGCAAAATTTTTCTTTTTCTTTTTTTTAAAAATTTTATTAAATTTATTGGGGTGACAATTGTTAGTAAAATTACATAGATTTCAGGTGTACAATTCTGTATTACATCATCTATAAATCAAGTTCTGCGTCAAAATCATCGGCTGACAGTGAGAAGCATAGCAGACCAAGTAAACATCGAGAAAGAAACAGTTAGGAAACTCTGAACTGAAAATCTTGGCATGACAAAAGTCTGTGCAAAAACGGTCCCGAGTTGCTCACTGATGAACAAAAGCAAAGGAGAGTTGAAGTTTGCCAAGACCTTTTGGAGAGGGAAGACGATGTTTTGCACTGTGTTATCACTGGTGATGAAACATGGGTGTCCAATATGACCCTGAAACAAAGCGTCTAAGTGCACAATGGGAGTCAGCCAATTCTCCACGACCAAAAATGTTTGCTCAGTCTAAACCAAAAGTCAAAAAGATGTTGCTAACCTTTACTAATATCAGAGGGATTATTCATTATAAATTTGTACCAACTGGACAAACAGTTAACCAAGTTTACTATTTGGAAGTGCTGAAAAGGCTGCGTGAAACAGTTAGACAACCTGAACTTTTTACCAAAAATTCACGGCTCTTGCATCACGACAATGCACCATCTCACACGGCACTGTCTGTGAGGGAGTTTTTAGCCAGTAAACAAATAACTGTATTGGAACACCCTCCCTATTCACCTGATCTGGCCTCCAATGGCTTCTTTCTTTACCTGAAAATAAAGGAAATAAATATTGAAAGGAAGACATTTTGATGACATTCAGGACCTCAAGGGTAATACAACGACAGCTCTGATGGCCATTCCAGAAAAAGAGTCCAGAATTGCTTTGAAGGGTGGATTAGTGCGTAGCTTCCCAAGGGGAGCACTTTGAAGGTGACTGCAGTGCTATTCAGCAATGAGGTATGTAGCACTTTTTCTAGGATGAGTTCGTGAACTAAATTGTCCATCCTCATATGCTGATGGGAATGTGAGGGAAATTATGCTGTTGAGAGGGAAGGTGATTTAGGAGGGAAGGGAGAAATTGGTGGAGAGATGTCCTTGAACAGGCAAGAGGGGCGGAGACCTAGAGCTGAAGTGGAAGGAGCATGGAGAGTTCATTTTCAAAAACAGGTGGCAATACAGAGAATAGTAGCAAAGATGCTGGTAAGAGAGGAAATGTGGTGGTGGAAATCTGGAATTTCACTTCTGATTGCTTTGTTTTGTAAAAAAAATATGAGGGTCAGCAGTTGACCATGAGGATGAAGAAGGTTTCAGGAAAGGAGAAGCTGTGACATCGTCAACAAGGCCGGGGGTTCGGTCATCCAGGACAGAGGCTCTCCAACTTCGGTGCCCATCAGCATCACCTGGAGACTTGTTGAAACAAGACTGAGCATCTCCCCAGAATTTCTGATTCAGTAGGTCTGGGATGGGGCCTGAGAAGTTGCGTTTCTCACAAGCTCCCAGGTGGTGCCGATGCAGCTGGTCTGGGGACCACGTTTGAGAACTGCTGGGATTACTGTGCAGCATTAGTGCATCCTAGAGGTTTGTGGTCATGATTTCAAGTGAACAGTCAGCATGATGGAGTGAAACTGCCTCAGACGCATCTTTCCTGACCATTTATCTATCTTCCTCTGCCTCACCATCTTCTACTTTCACAGTAGTTTTACTCACAGAACTTCTCACTATCTGTGACTTGTTTCTGAGTCTTTCCATTAGGGTTTATGCACAACAAAACAGGAATGTTAGTATTTTTGTTGTTGGTCACTGTTATGTTCCCAGAACATAGAACAGTGCCTGAATATCACAGGTGCTCAATAAATATTTATCAATGAAAAACAAGAAAGGACGGAAGGAAGGAAGGAAGGAAAGAAGGAAGGAAGGAAGGAAGGAAGGAAGGAAGGAAGGAAGGAAGGAAGGAAGGAAGGAAGGAAGGAAAGAAAATAGGAATGAAGAGGAGAGGAAAAACAAATTACCATACAAGCAACTAAATTATCGTATTAGTTTTGACTATTAATAGAAAAATATTTACATAATTATAAGTATAAACACAGTTCACTGATATATTTAAAATTAACATAAACACATTGGAAAGGTGGGACGAGGAAGGTAGCTAGATGCTTACCACTGTATTTTCTTTTCCTGACGACTATATTTCCCAAATTCTCTGTTTGGACCAAGACTGGGTTATGGCCATTGGAACATAGCAGTAAAGATGTATGCCACTTCCATGCCTGGACATAAACCCCCCACAAAATTCTCTGTTCTCTCTCCCTCTCCCTTTTCCTCTCTTTCTCGGTCTCTTTCTCCTCATCAACGGGTTGGGCACAGAGGATCCAGTAGCGATCTCACTAAATATCTAGTTGGTTCTTTGTAATGTACAAGGAATTCAAAGTAACATATACCTTGATTAAAATACAATTGACCTCAGGAGGGATCCGAGTTTTCCTTCCCACTTGGTAGCAACATGGCATGAAACAGGTGGAGTGAAGAAATGCCAGTTGGCCCTGTGCTTGCCCACCCCGGTGTCAGTAGGGCAAGGTGTGGAGCTAAACGTAAACTTGTACCTTCTCCCAGTGGCAACAAGGCCGTGGAATTGGTGCTCCATTTTCACTGTGGTGGCATCAGCCGGACCCAAAAGAGAGCTGAACATACACCTGTACCTGCGTGCTACACCTATGCAGGGTGAGTGCTGGCTGAAAAGAACAAAGGTAAAATAAGACCCAGAGTCTCACAGCATAATACCCACAATGTCCAGTAAACAATAGAAAATCATTCATCATACCAACAATCATGATAATCACAAATTTGAATAAGAAAAGACTATTGCCAAGTGCCAACACCAAGATTACTCAGATGTTGGAATTATCTGACAAGGATTTTTAAAACAGCCAACATAAAAAATGCTCGAATAGCCATTATGAACACTACACACCTATTAGTATAGCTAAAATTTAAAAGATTGACTTTTCCAAGTGTGGGTGAGAACATAGAGCAACTGGGGAAATATATGGTGGAAACATAAAATGCTATAGCAAGTTTGGACAAGTTTGGCAGTTTCTTAAAAAGTTAAACACATACCTACTATATGATCTAGACATTCCATTTTAAGGTATTTACTCAGGAGAAATGAAAGCGTAGGCCCATACAAACACTGGTAATAACTAAAAATTGGAAACGACCCAAATGTCCATCAACAGATGAATGGATAAATAAATAATGGTATATCCATCCATACAATGGAATACTATACAACAACAAATAGGGAACGAACTATTGCCACATTCAGAAATGTGGACGAATCCCAATATAATTTTGCTGAGTGAAAGAAGCCACACACAGAAAAGAGTATACATTGTATGTTTCCATTTATATGAAGTTCTAGCAAATGCAAACTAAGCTAAAAAGACAGAAAGCAGATGTGCGGGTTGCCTGGGGACAGAGAAGAGTAAAAGGAAGGGATTAGCAAGGACTACCAGGAAAGCTTTCTGAGTGGTGGATCTGTTAATTGTCTTATGTGTGGACTTTGTTTTCCAGACGTACATACTCATATGTTATAATTTATCAAGCTGTCCACCATAAATATATGCTGTTTACGACTTGTCAGTTACACCTCAATAAACTGTTTAACATAAAGGGGAACCTCAAATTAGGCCTAGTGACTGAGGGTGACGATATGGTACATTTCTAAACTTTGCAGGAAGACAGGATTGTATCTGACTACCCACCCGAGATTGGAGATAATATGTTTAAGTGGACTTTCCTCACACACCTGGTAAGTAAGGGCCACAATTAGCCGGTTGCTAACTTCACAAAAGAGTTCACAGAGATTATGACCACTGAATAGTGGGCCAAGTCCAACAGGCATTCAGGCTAGCTTTGCTGTTCTGAGATACCACTCAGGTATCTTCAAGACTTGTAGTAACTTTGGAGTAGGTACTAGATGCTTGGACATAATTTTATTTAAAATAACCACTATAGACGCTAAGTGTCTATTTTTCTTTTCTAAATGAGAGGTTATTCACAAGTTCTTTCTGTGAAAATTTTCTGTTTTCCATTAATCTTGACTTTTAGAAAAAATGGCACACATGGAAGAGTTGAGATTGGATTAATTTAACTTTGGAGGGGCTGAGGAAATGACGCTCATTCAGCACAAATCACTCAGGTTTTAGAGCTAAGAGAACCATAGCTCTATCAGCTGCTTGTCAAGACACAACAGTGAGGCAAAGAAAGGAAAGAGAGAGAAAAGAGAGGAGGAGAGGGAAAAGGAGGGACTAGAGAAGAAGGAAGAAATTGAGGAAGGTAGGGTACAAAAATCTGAACTTTATTTCTTTCACGTTAATTTTACTTAAGAGAGTAAATGGGGATTTTATTTAAAGACTAAATCGGGGACTCTTCTTGTATTATCAGAAATTGTATTAATTGAAAGTTCTTTTTTTAATGCTGTCATATGAGTTCATTACATAACTTCCGGTCAACCAAATTGGAAAGCAAGCTTGGTGATGATAATTACATTCTCTCAGCTCTGATTCCTTTGCTCATTTGCCCTTGGAAAATTCCCGGCATACTGCCCCAACCTCTGCAACATAGGAGTCTTGTCTCTCAAAGCCCTTCCTGTTCACCTCTTCCTTCCTGAGGCTCCAGGTGTCCTGCCCTCTCCCCTCAGGGCCACTCACATGGCACTTTGTCACGCAGATACTCCCACCACTGCTGAAGTGTGGAGTCTCCCATCATGTGGACAATGTGGCCAGCCAGGCAGCCCAGGATGCTGTCAACAGTGGGGAAGGAACGGCTGGAGCAGGACAGCGAGTGCCACACTTCTTGGTGGTAGAAGTCAGAGGGTTTGGTGGCCAGGAGCCCAGGATGGCACAGGGGCCGTGGGGACAGGGCTACAGGAAAGGGGAAAACAGAATACAGCTAACGTTTATAAATTACAAAATGCCAGGTTCTCCTCTATGCTCTTTACATGCATTATATTATTTCATTTACTCTTTGACAAAAATCCATGAAGTAGTATTCTTATCTTCATTAACAAGCGGGGACACTGAGGTACTAAATTATTGATCAATTTACCCATGATCAAGAATGACTGGCAGAGATAGCATTTTAACCCCAAAAGTCTGACTTTACAGCCCGTGTTACTAACCACTATGCTATACTGCCCTGGCAGCGGAGGCTGGGGCTCTACTCCCAATCAAGGAATAAAACCCCTCCAAGTCTATTACCCACCCTACCCCCAGCATATGCCAGCCCCACTCACCCAGGCTGCTGTTCCCTGGGGCTGCCATTCTGACCTGGATTGGAGAAATGCCCTGAGGGAGCACCATGTCTTCATTTTCTGGAGAAATACCAAAAGTGAGCATTGAGGGAGGGTGACCAAGTGAAAGCTGGAGACCAGTATGAGCATATGATGGTTGACTTGTGATTTCTACTCTAAGTCCAAAGAGTTTGAGGTTGATACAATACAATTAGCACATTTACAATGTGAAGCAATTATAATAAAGAGTCAAAAAATGATGGAAGGAAGAGGAAATCATACTAGGAATCTGGACCTTCTGCAATCAATCTACCCTTTTGTCTCTTAGTTTACTAACGGTCCAGGTAATAAAAGAACATCAAAGCTGGGTTGCGTAGTTCTCCTTCTCTGATAAATGGAGGTACACAAGCATGCCAGAAAAGACAAACTTCCTGGCACTAAATTCTGGAGAAACATGGAGCAGAATAATTTTCTGTTACGTGAAAACTCACAAAGAGCACCGTGTGGAATAACCAGATTAATATCAACAATCGTAAATCACGTTGCTAGTATGTACCCTTGATATGATGTAATAAAAATGTAACCTTATCTCTGTGATCTTCCTCCCCCAAGCTCATAACACACCTCTAATTATATGAAAAACATCAGACAAATTTCAATAGACAGGAATACTATGATATGATTATATTAACCAATACTCCTCAAAACTGTCAAGGTCATCAACAGGAAAGTATGAAAAAAATGTCACATCCAAGAAGAGCCTTAGGAGACATGACAACTAGATGTAATATGGTATTCTGGATGGGATCCTGGGACAGAAAAAGAACATTAGGTTAAAACTAAAGAAAGCTAAATAAACCATGGACTTTACCTAATAATAATGTATCAATATTGGTTGATGCATTGTAAGAGATATAACACACTAATGTAAGATGTTAATAATAGGAAAATTGTGGGGGAAAGTGGATATGAGAACTCTGCACGATCAGCTCAATTTTGTAAAGCAAAACCATAAACTCTAGTAATAAAAAAATTCCAGAATTCTACACATAGGTGTTTATCTACGAGAAATGAAAATATTTGCCTACAAAAGTTTTATAGCGCAATGTTGACAGCAACTTTATTCATAATAGCCAAAATCTGGAAACAACCGAAATATTCATCAAGAGGTGAAAGCATAAACAAACTGTGGTTATCCATACAATGGAACACCATTCATTAATACAAAGGAAAAAAAGGAGAAAATTACTGATACACAACAATATGGATGAGTCTCAAAAACTGTTTTACTGAGCAAAAGAAGCCAGATGCAAGAGTACAAACTGCATGATCCATTTTTTATGCGATGCTAGAAAAGGCAAAACTGACATATACTTTCAGAAAGGAAATCAGTGTTTGCCTGGGCTTGGAGGTGGGTGAGGGAACTTGACTGTGAAGGGACACAAGGGAATCTTTAGAGGTGGTGGAAATGTTCTGTATCTTGATTGTGGAGACAGCTACACAGGTGTACACTTTGATCAGAACTCATTGACCTGTACATTTGAAACAAGGACATTTCATTATATATAAATTACAATTCAATGAACTATATGTAAATTTTTTTAACAAAACAAGAAACTCAGACAACAGGATTATGAGCTGCTGAGTACTCTGTAATTAAATAAATAGCTATTAAGAATAAATGTTTCGGCATTCAACGGAGGAAAAATGGTGGCGTGCGGTGAGCCTCTGTAAAGCTCTCTTGGAATTTACAACGAATCAAACAACAAAACTCCACAAAGGACTCCCTGCACAGCAGACAGGCAAGACGAAGAGGCCCACTACTGAATTCACCTACAGGTGGGAGATTCGCGGGAGCAGAATATATATATATATATATATATATATATATATATATATATATATATATTCTCTGGCATTTGCAAAAGATTTAAAGTTTTTAAAATCCTCTGCTTAATTTCTCTTTAACCAAAGAGGAATTATAAAAAGAAAAATACAATCTGTGTACATAGAAATAAAAAGAGAAAACTTCAGAGTGACATCTATTAGGTGGCAAAGTAGGAAGCTCTGGATCCTCTTTACCTCCAGGAACACACAGATTCAGGAACAATTCACAGACCAATGTTTTGGTCATGACACAAATAGGAAAGACATAAATGCAAACATAAATAAGTGGGACTATATCAAACTAAAAAGCATCTGCACAGCAAAGAAAACAACAAAATGAAAAGGTAATATACGAGATGGCAGAAAATATTTGCAAACCATATATCTGACAAGCAGTTAATATTCAAAATATATAAGAAACTCATATAACTCAATAGCAAAAAAACCAACCCAATTTAAAAATTGGCAAAGGATCTGAGTAGGCATTTTTCCAAAGAAGACATACAAATGGCCAACAGTTATATGAAAAGATGCTCAACATCACTAACAATCAGGGAAATACAAATGAAAACCATGAGATATCCCTTCACACCTGCCAGGATGGCTATTATCAAAACAAAACCCCAGGAGAGAACACGTGTCGGCAAGGGAATGAATGAAAGAGAACCCTTGTGCACTGTTGGTGGGGATGTAAATTGGTACAGCCATTAGGAAAACAGTACGGAGTTTCCTCAAACAATTAACAATAGAACTACCATATGATCCAGTATTCCCACTTCTGGGTAAATATCCAAAGGAAATGAAACCAGTATCTCAAAGAGATATCTGCACTCCCAAGTTCATTGCACATTATTTACAATAGCCAAGGTATGGAAATAACCTTGGTGTTCATTGTCAGCTGAATGGCTAAGGAAAATGTGAGATGTACGTGTATGTGTACATAAGCACAGACACATACAGGAATATCATTCAGCCCTAAAGAAGAAAATCCTTCCATTTTTGACACCATGAATGGTACATTTTCTTTCTTTCTTTTAACAAGGATGAATTTATATTAACACATCATAATTACTCAAAGACTACCCTAAGGTTCACTATGGTGCTGTGCATTCTATTTGTTTGGACAAATATATATATATATATATAACCATGTGGAGTATTTGCACTGCCCTAAAAATCCTCTGTGCTCTGCCTATTCATTTCTGCCCACAATCACCTCCTGCCCCTGGAACCATTGATCTTTTCATTGTCCCCATAGTTTTGCCTTTTCAGAATGTCATATAGTTAGAGTCAAACTGTATACAGCTTTTTCAGATTGGCTTCTTCCACTTAAACATACATTGAAGATTCCTCCATATTTTTTTCATGGCTTGATAACTCATTTCTTTCAGTGCTGAATAATATTCCATTGTCTGGACGTACCACAGTTTATTAATATTTACCTATTCACCTACTGAAGGACAACGTATTTGCTTCCCCGTCTTGGAAATTATAAATAAAGCTGCTACAAACATCAACGTGCAGGTGTCTGAGTGGACATAAGTTTTCAACTCTTTTGGATAAATACCAAGGAGCGTGATAACTGGATCTTATGGTAAGAGTATGTTTAGTTTTGTAAAAACCGCCAAATGTCTACTAAAGTGGCTGTACCTTTTTGTATTCCCACCAGCAATGTGTGCGAGATCCTGTTGCTCCATATCCTTGTCAGTATTTGGTGTTGTTAGTGTTCTAGATTTTGGCTTTCCAATATGAGGTCAGACAATTAAGTTTGCAAACTCACCCTAGAAAAAGTGCTACATACCTCATTGCTGAATAGCACTATGGTCACCTTCGAAGTACTCCTCTAGGGAAGCTATGCACGGACGCCAGCACCTAGTCCACCCTTCAAAGCAATTTTGGAACTCTTTTTCTGGAATGGCCATCAGAGCTTTTGTTGTATTACACTTGACGTCCTGTATGTAATCTAAATGTCTTTCTTTCAATATTTCCTTTATCTTCAGGTAAAGAAAGAAGTCATTGGGGGCTAGATCGATGAGTAGGGAGGGCGTTCCAGTACAGTGATTTGTTTACTGGCTAAAAACTCCCTCACAGACAGTTTTGTGTGAGCTGGTGCATTGTCGTGATGCAAGAGCCATGAATTGTTGGTGAAAGGTTCAGTTCATCTAACTTTTTCATGCAGCCTTTTCAGCACTTCCAAATAGTAAGCTTGGTTAACTGTTTGTCCAGTTGGTACAAATTCATAATGAATAATCCCTCTGATATCAAAAAAGGTTAGCAACATCGTTGCAACAATTCGCGAACTTAATTGTCAACCTCATAGATATGTCATGGTAACGTGTTTTAATTTGCATTTCCCTGGTGACATGTAATGGGGAGCACCATTTGATATGTTTATTTGCCATCTGTCTATCTTCTTTGGTGAAGTATCTGTTAAGGTCTTTGGCCTATTTTTAAAGTGGATTGTATTCTTATTGTTGAGTTTTAAGAGTTCTTTGTATATTTTGGATAACAGTAGCTGTATTAGATGTGTCTTTTGCAAAAATTTTCTTTCAGGCTGTGAATTACCTTCTAATTCTGTTGACATTGTCTTTTGTAGAGAAGAAGTTTTTAATTTTAATGAAGTACAGCTTATCAATGATTTTTTTCATGGATTATATCTTTGATGTTGTATCTAAAAGGCATCACCATACCCAAGGTCATCTAGGATTTCTCCTACGTTAACTTCTAGGAGTTTTACAGTTTTAGTTCTATGACCATTTAGTTCTATGATCCATTTTGAGTTAATTTTTGTGAAGAGTGTAAGGTCTGTGTCTACATTTTTTTTCCTTTCCTTTCTTTTTCTTCTTTTCTTTCTTTTACATTTGACTGTCCAGTTCTTCTGATACCATTTGTTGAAGAGACTATCTTTGTTCCGTTGTATTTCCTTTGCTCCTTTGTCAAAGCTCAGTAACTATATTTATGGAAACATATTTCTGGCATCTCCTTTTGTTCCACTGACATATTTGTCTAGTCATTCACTGATACCACACTGTTTTGTTTACTGTAGCTTTATAGGAAATCTCTAGGGTCAGTCCTCCAAGTCTCTAGGGTCAGTCCTCCAACTTTCTTCTTCTCCTTCAATATTGCATTGGTTACTCTGGGTCTATTGCCTATCCGTATAAATTTTAGAATAAGTTTGTCGATGTCCATAAAATAACTTGCTGGGATTTTGATTGGGATTGCATTGAATTTATAGTTAGAGAAATACTGACATCTTGGCAATATTGAGTCTTCCTGACACACGTACGTGAAATATCTCTCCATTTATTTAGTTCTTTGATTTTGTTCATCAGAATTTTATAAATTTTCTTATATAGATCTTGTACATATTTTGTTTGATTTTAACTATTTCATTTTTAAGGGGGTGCTAACATCAATGGTATTGTGTGGCATTGTGTTTTAAATTTCAAATTCTACTTGTTCAGTTTTGGTACATAAGAAATCAATTGACCTGGTATATTAATCTTGTATGTGCAACCTTGCTATAATTGTTTAATAGTTCCAGGAGGCGTTACTCTCTCTGTTTTTTTGTCAATTACTTCAAATTTTCCATATGAACAATCATGTCATCTGCAAGCAAAGTGAGGAAAAAGAGGCTAGGATGGTGCCAAATGGACAGCTCACTGTGGGGTCTGTCCCATGGTAGGGACAGAAGGACTGGACCCCAGGAGCCACCACCTCAGGAGGCTGGTGGTGTACTCCTGATCTGGAGCTGGAGCAACTCATGGAAGACGTTGGGAAAGAACTGGAGCAGAGGGTGGAGCCACAGCATAGAGATGATGCAGAGGAGGTCACATTGGCTTTCTTTGAAGAGTAGTTCTGTGCTCTAGTGTTCTCTCACCCCCTTTCCCTGAGAGCAGGAGGGGGAGTCTCTTAGAGGGTCGCTATGAAGCTCATAAGTGTTGGGGTTGGTCATTGGCTACAAGGTTAATTAACTCAAGTCTGAGTAGTGCAGTTTATGTGTTAAACAGTTTAGTGGTTTACTTGGTTTGATCATCTCTAACCACATGCTTCCTTTTAATTTCTCTTTTTTGTCCATGTTTCTGACATCATTTCTGGTGGGAGGCCTGCACAGTACAGGAATCTGGGACGGCAATGACACCGAGTCCTGGTAGAAGGACATCGAGAAGGGCAGGCTTGGGTTCAAATTCTGGCTTATGACTTACTAGCTGTGTTGCCTTGTGAAAAACACTGTAACCATTCTGGCTCCTTGTTTCAGGCCTCAAATGAATACTTCCTATACCATATTCAGGGTTGTTCATGATCTTTAATGAGGTAATACAAACAAAGGCTTAACATGATACATGCCAATTATTATTGTAAGGGGAATAGAATGGCTAGATTGGGGGGCAGACCTTGGTTCTGGGCTGCCTACCAGTGTCTGGGGACTTAGTGTTTCCAGGCCTGAGGCAGTCACTGGACAGAAGTATTAGAGGAGGGATCTTATACCTCATTTTGGTGAGAAGGACTGATGTTGAAGGTGATATCAATTTTCTCCTTAGATGCATTCAGGCAAATCTTACAGGTACTTTTATTGTGTGGGCAAGAGCAGGAGGCTGTGGAGGGAATTGGAGCAGATAGCTGTTTCTCTCAGGTCCTTGGTGATTTTTTTTTTTTTTAATTTTTATTTATTTATTTATTTTTTAAATTAGTTTCAGGTGCACAAGACAAAGCAAAACTTAGACGTTTATCATTTATATCCATCACACTGTGTGAACCCCCCTCCCCCCATCCACTATCCCTCTGTACGTTCCCAAAACCTCTCACCTTCCCCTTATCCCCACCCCCCCGCCCCTCTAGCAACCCTCTGTTTTTCCTCCATGTTTCCAAAACTGTTTCTGATTAGTTCATTCACTTATTCTTTTCTTTAGATTCCGCATATAAGTGAGATCATATGGTATTTGTCTTTCTCTTTCTGACTTATTTCACTTAACATAATGTTCTCTAGGTCCATCCATGTTGTTGCAAATGGTAAGATTTCTTTCTTCTTTATGGCTGCATAATACTCCATTGTATAAATGTACCACAGTTTCTTAATCCAGTCATCTACTGATGGGCATTTAGGTTGTTTCCAGGTCTTGGCTATTGTATATAGTGCTGCAATAAACATAGGAGTGCATAAAGATTTTTGAATTGGAGTTTTGGATTTCTCCGGATAGATACCTAGGAGTGGGATTGCTGGATCATAAGGTAGTTCCATTTTCAGATTTTTGAGATATCTCCAAACTGTTTTCCATAGTGGCTGCACCAATCTGCATTCCCACCAACAGTGCACCAGCGTTCCCTTTTCTCCGCATCCACGCCAGCACTTGTTGTTTGTTGATTTATTGATGATAGCCATCCTGACTGGGGTGAGGTGGTATCTCATTGTGGTTTTTATTTGCATTTCTCTAATGGTTAGTGAGGTTGAACATTTCTTCATATGTCTGTTTGCCATCTGTGTGTCCTTTTTAGAAAAATGTCTCTTCATGTCCTCTGCCCATTTTTTAATTGGGTTGTTTGTTTTTTTGGAGTTGAGTTGAGTGAGTTTTTTATAAATTTGTGATATTAACCCCTTATCAGATATATCATTGGCAAATATCTTTTCCCAATCAGTAGGATCCCTTTTTGTTTTATTGATGGTTTCCTTTGCTGTGAAAAAGCTTTTTAGTTTGATGTAATCCCACATGTTTATTTTTCCTCTTACTTCCCTCGCGCGAGGGGATATATCAGTAAAAATCTTACTCCGGGTAATGTCTGTGAAGTTTCTTCCTATATTTTCTTCTAGGAATTTTATGGTTTCAGATCTTACATTTAAATCTTTAAGCCATTTTGAATTTATTTTTGTATATGGTGTAAGGAGGTGATCCAGCTTCATCTTTTTGCATGTGTCTGTCCAAGTTTCCCAGCACCATTTATTGAATAGACTGTCTTTACCCCACCGTACATTCTTGCTTCCATTGTCATAGATTAAATGGCCATATAGGCATGGATTTATTTCTGGACTCTCTATTCTGTTCCATTGATCTATGGGTCTGTTTTTATGCCAGTACCATGCTGTTTTGATTACTGTAGCCTTGTAGTATAATTTGAAGTCAGGTATTGTTATACCTCCCACTTTGTTCTTATTTCTCAAGATTGTTGAAGATATCCGGGGTCTTTTGTTATCCCATATAAATTTTAGGATTATATGTTCTATTTCTGTGAAAAATGTCGTTGGTAGTTTGATAGGAATTGCGTTGAATAT
The DNA here is from genome assembly GCF_057876585.1 of Rhinolophus sinicus. Lineage (NCBI taxonomy): Eukaryota > Metazoa > Chordata > Mammalia > Chiroptera > Rhinolophidae > Rhinolophus > Rhinolophus sinicus. The sequence continues at coordinate 90,446,895 of NC_142503.1, forward strand.
ATATATTGCCTTAGGCAGTAGGGACATTTTAACTATATTAATTCTTCCTATCCATGAACATGGTATGTGTTTCCATCTATTTGTATCTTCTTTCATTTCTTTCTTCAGTGTCTTATAATTTTCTGAGTACAGATCTTTTACTTCTTTGGTTAAATTTATTCCCAGGTATTTTATAGTCTTTGGAGCAATTGTAAATGGAATTGCTTTTTTAATTTCTCCTTCTGATGTTTTATTATTGGTATATACAAATGCAACTGATTTCTGAATATTAATTTTGTATCCTGCTACATTACTAAATTCATCTATCAGCTCTAATAGTTTCTTGGTGGAGTCTTTAGGGTTCTCTAAATATAGTATCATATCATCTGCATATAATGACAGTTTTACTTCCTCCTTACCGATTTGGATGCCTTTTATTTCTTTTTCTTGTCTGATTGCTGTGGCTAGAACTTCCAGCACTATGTTGAATAGAAGTGGAGAAAGTGGGCAGCCTTGCCTTGTTCCTGATTTTAAGGGGAATGGTTTTAGTTTTTCCCCATTGAGTATGATGTTAGCTGTGGGTCTATCATATATGGCCTTTATTATGTTGAGATATGATCCCTCTATTCCCACTTTCTTAAGGGTTTTTATCATGAATGGCTGCTGAATTTTATCAAATGCTTTTTCTGCGTCAATTGATATGATCATATGATTTTTATTTTTCATTTTGTTAATGTGGTGTATCACATTAATTGATTTGCGGATGTTGAACCACCCTTGCATGCCAGGGATGAATCCCACTTGATCATGGTGTATAATCTTTTTAATATATTGCTGAATTCTGTTTGCTAGTATTTTGTTGAGGATTTTTGCATCTATGTTCATGAGCGATATCGGCCTGTAGTTTTCTTTTTTTGTGGTGTCTTTGTCTGATTTTGGGATCAGGGTGATAGTGGCTTCGTAAAAAGTGTTTGGGAGTCTTCCCTCCCTCTGGATTTTTTGGAAGAGTTTGAGGAGAATAGGTGACAATTCTTTTTTGAACGTTCTGTAAAATTCACCTGTAAAGCCATCTGGTCCAGGGCTTTTGTTTGTTGGGAGATTGTTGATTACTGATTCAATTTCCTTGGTGGTAATCAGTCTATTCAGGTTTTCTGTCTCCTCTTGAGTTAGCCTTGGGAGGTTGCATGCATCTAGGAAATTGTCCATTTCTTCCAGGTTGTCAAATTTGTTGGCATACAGTTGCTCATAGTAATTTCTTAGGATTTTTTGTATCTCTGCGGTGTCTGTTGTCACTTCTCCTCTTTCATTACTGATTTTATTAATTTGGGTCCTCTCTCTCTTTTTTTTAATGAGTCTGGCTAAAGGTTTGTCAATTTTGTTTATCTTCTCTAAGAACCAACTCTTGGATTCATTGATCTTTTGTATTGTTTTTCTGGTTTCTATTTCATTTATTTCCGCTCTGATCTTTATTATCTCCTTCCTTGTGCTCCCTTTGGGCTTATTTTGTTGTTCTTTTTCCAGATCCCTTAAGTGTGAAGATAAACTGTTGATTAGTGATGTTTCTTGTTTCTTTAGGTAGGCCTGCAGTGCTATGACCTTCCCTCTTAGGACTGCTTTCGCGGCATCCCATAGATTTTGGGTCGTTGTATTTTCATTTTCGTTTGTCTCGAGATATCTTTTGATTTCTTCCTTGATCTCCTGTTTGACCCATTCATTATTTAGTAACATATTATTCAGCCTCCATGAATTTGTGTGTCTTCCAGTCTTTTTCCTGTAGTTCATTTCTAATTTCATAGCACTGTGGTCAGAGAAGACAATTGGTATGATTTCAATTTTCTTAAATTTATCCAGACTTGCTTTGTGGCCTAACATATGGTCTATCTTGGAGAATGTTCCATGTGCGCTTGAGAAGAACGTGTATTCTGCAGCATTGGGGTGGAATGCTCTGAAAATATCGGTTAAATCCAAGTGGTCCAATGTGTCATTTAAGGCTGTTGTTTCCGTATTGATTTTCTGTCTGGAAGACCTGTCCCTTGTTGTCAGAGGTGTGTTGAAGTCCCCTACTATGATAGTGTTACTGTTGATCTCCATCTTTATGTCAGTCAATATCTGTTTTATATATTTAGATGCTCCTATGTTGGGTGCATAGATGTTTACTAGGGTTATATCCTCTTGTCGAATTGATCCCTTTATTATTATATAGTGTCCATCTTTGTCTTTTAATATTTTCTTCATTTTAAAGTCTATTTTGTCAGAGATAAGTATTGCAACTCCAGCTTTTTTCTCATTTCCATTTGCATGGAATATCTTACTCCAACCCTTCACTTTTAGCCTGTGTGTGTCTTTTGATCTGAGGTGAGTCTCTTGTATACAGCATATACAAGGGTCTTGCTTTCTTATCCATTCAGCCACCCTATGTCTCTTGATTGGAGCATTTAAACCATTTACATTTAAAGTGATTATTGATAAGTACATAGTTATTGCCATTTTTAAATTTGTGGATAGATTGTTTTCGTCTTTCTTCTATTTACAGAAGTCCTTTTAGTATTTCTTGCAATGCTGGCCTGGTGGTAATGAATTCCTTTAGCTTATTCTTTTCTGGGAAGCTCTTTATCTCCCCGTCAATTTTAAATGATAGCCTTGCTGGATAAAGCAACCTAGGTTGTAGGCCTTTGTTTTCCATCACTTTGAGTATCTCCTGCCACTCCCTCCTGGCCTTCAATGTTTCTGCAGAAAAGTCATTTGATAGTCTTATGGGAGTTCCTTTGTATGTAACCCTCTGTCTTTCTCTTGCTGCTTTTAGGATTCTCTCTTTGTCTTTAATCTTTGCCATTTTAACTATAATGTGTCTTGGAGTGGACCTGTTTGGGTTTATCCTGGTTGGAACTCTCTGCACTTCCTGGACTTGTATGTTGGTTTCCTTCATCAGGTTAGGGAAGTTTTCAGACATTATTACTTCAAATATGTTCTCAATCCCTTGTTTCTTCTCTTCACCTTCTGGTATTCCTATGATGCGCATGTTGTTGCGCTTGATGTTATCCCATAGGTCTCTTAAACCATCTTCATTGTTTTTTATTCTTTTTTCTTTCTGTTGTTCTGTTTGGGTGATCTCTGCTAACTTGTCTTCTAAGTCGCTGATTCGATCCTCTGCTTCATCTAACCTGCTGTTAATTCCTTCAAGTGAGTTCTTTATTTCGGTAACTGTGCTCTTTAGTTCTAACTGGTTGTTCGTTATGATTTCTACATCCTTCTTGATGTCCTCTCTAAGTTCCTTAAACATTCTTATCATCAGTATTCTGAACTCTGTCTCTGACAGTTTGGTTACCTCTGCTTCATTTAGTTCCATTTCTGAAGGTTTCTTCTGTTCTTTTATTTGGGATATGTTTCTTTGTTTCCTCATTCTGGCTGACTCTCTGTGTTTGCTTCGATGTATTAGGTAGATGCCCTGGAGTTCTTAGTTCTTGCTGGATTAGTATATAATAAATGTCCTTTATATTTGACTTGCACTACTTCGTTCTTCTCCCCTGCGTGTGCTCTAAAAGTGACTCTTGTGTTGTGTATATTGTCCTGTTAAAGAAGATCCTTAATTGCTTTTCACTTGTGAGTAGGTGGAGTTAGCTCCTAGGCTGAGTAGTTGTGAGACTTGGCTTTGCCCACGCAGGGTATTCTGCTGCGTGAGGGTTGACCGCTTAGATGTGGTTTGCCCTTTGGCCTCTATGTGCCTGTAAAGAATCCCCTCTGAGTGTGTCACTTGTAGGTCAAACCCGGTAGTACTCTGGCTTGGTCTGGAGTTGGCCGCTGGGTATGTTGAATCTTGTGCCTCTTAAGCTGGGCACTGGTAGGGCAATTACAGAACAAAGCAAATCACCAAGCACAACAATAACAACAAGGAAAAAGTCAAATACATTCACATGTAAAAAAACAATCGACAACCCCCACTCGACACAAGCAAAGATGTCAGAAATATAAAGACAAATCAAAACAGAACAAAAACAAACAAACAAAAAAAAATAGCGCCAGTTGTAGCTTAAGCCCACCAAATAATCTCCAGGTTGTTCTCTGCTATAGCACAGAGTCCCCACTCGACACAGGCAAAGGTGTCAAAAATATAAAGACAAATCAAAACAGAACAAAAACAAACAAACAAACAAACAAACAAAAAAACAAGCAAAAAACAAACAAACAAACAAAACAAAAAAACACAGCGCCAGTTGTGGCTTAAGCCCACCAAGTAATCTCCAGGTTGTTCTCTGCTGTAGTACAGAGTCCTCACTCGACACAGGCAAAGATGTCAAAAATATAAAGACAAATCAACACAGAACAAAAAAAAACAGCGCCAGTTGTGGCTTAAGCCCACCAAGTAATCTCCAGGTTGTTCTCTGCTGTAGTACAGAGTCCTCACTCGACACAGGCAAAGATGTCAAAAATATAAAGACAAATCAAAACAGAACAAAAAAAAAAAAAAAAGACAGCGCCAGTTGTGGCTTAAGCCCACCAAGTAATCCCCTGCGTATTGTGCAGGTAGAGCCGGTCACCTGATGCCCAGCGTGACTCTGAGGCTGCAGCTTTAGATGCGTGGGGCTGAGGGGTCTGGACAGTAGGTTTTACAAAGTCAGTGCAGTTTCTGCCCTTGCCGGCACATATGCACACCGAGAATAGCACCACCAGCCCTGTGTCCAGCTCTCCTGAGTGTTAGGGCACCTCTTCCCTGTGTGTGTGTGTGGCCAGCAGGGAATTCCTCAGCTGCTGAAAGCTGAGTGCTGTATCTGCCACTTACTGCTGATCCCTGGGAGTGCCTCCGCCGATGTAATTGCCCCGCCCTAGGCAGGCCAGAAAGGGTGGGGGCTGGGGATGGAAAGAGGGGTCTTCTCTTTCCCAGCCCAGCTGTGTCACACCCCACCCACAGGCCAGAAACGGTGGTATCTGGGGGTGGATGAGTCTTCTGTCTCCTAGTCCAGGGCAAACCACACTCTTCTCAGCCTCTTCCCTGGGCCAGAACCAGCGGCCAGTCTTCCCTTAGCCCAAACCCCAAGGCTCCTCTGTAATCTGACACTGCTCTTCAGATCAGGAGCCAGTTCAAGTCTCTGGAAGGGTGGGGGTAGGATTGGAAGAGCGGGGGGAGGGGCCCAGGTATGGAGTTTAATAGCCTCAAATGCTAGATATCCTCCCTCTGCAGGGGGGAGAGGTCTGCTGTGGGACGCAAAGTAGAGTCCGCTACCTGGCTTTTGTGTTCTCTCTTTTGTCCTGGGAACCCCTGCGTCTCTGCAGCTGGGGATGTGTTTGCCCCGCTCTAGGCTGGCTAGAAAGGGTGGGGGCTGGGGATGGAAGGAGGGGTCTTCTCTTTCCCAGCCCCGCTGTCTTAACACTCTTCCCGCAGGCCAGAAAAGGTGGTGGCTGGGGGCGGAAGATTCCCAGCTCCTAGCCTCCTCCCTGGGCCCGCCTGTCTTCCCGGAGCCGGGGCTCCAAGGCACCTCTGTAATCTGCCGCTGCTCCTTAGTGCAGGGGCTAGATCAAGTCTCTAGAAAGGCGGGGATAGGGTCGGAAGAGCGGGGGAAGGTGCCCAGGCACGGAGTCTGTGTTCCTTGTCCGGCCCAAGGACCAACTGAGGTTATTAGCTGAAGTTAATGCTGGATATGCTGCGCCTGCAGCGGGAGAGGTCCGCTGTGGGACGCAGGGCAAAATGCCCACCTCGTGGCTTCCGGGCTCTCCTCCGTCCTGGGATATCCTGCGTATCTGTAGTCGTGGGTGTGGGCTGGAATTTCACAGGCACAGGTGCGGAGCAGATTTCCACAACCCAAGGGTGGGGGCCGAATTTCTACCGCCACAGGTGTGGACCGCGATTCCAACCCGCGTCCCCACCGCCGCCGCAGGTGCGGCGTGTCTCCGCTCCGCTCCCTTCCTTCTTCCCCTGCTCGCCCAATTTTTCCCCACCTGCAAGAAATCCCTGCGCGAGTCTCTTCGCTGTTCTGCGTGATGAGCAGAGAGTCCTTTGATGGGTTATAAGCTTCCCGTTTCTGATAAGATCCGATGGAGAACTCAAAAAGTGCGCCCCGCTGCCGCCATTCCTATGACGTCCCTTGGTGATTTTTGACCCCTGCTGGCTTCTGAGTTGTCTGCATCTGGCCGGGGTCATTATGGGAAGTGGTGATCCCTCTGTGCAGCTGACTCTAAGGAGCCTCAGGAAGTGAAGAGCCTGGCCTATTAGGGGCATATGAGGATGTGGATAAGAAAGTGGAGGATGAGAACAGCTGAGAAAGTCTCCCCAGTTCTCTTCTCATAAAGACACTTCCTGTTTCCGAAAACACACACCCCCACCCCACCCCTTGGAGGACAAGCACTCACCTGGCTGGGGCTCTGGCATTAGTCCGCAGACCTGTAGAGGGACCAACAGGGTGTCAGTGTGCCATCCGTGGTGGCATCTCTCCTCCCTGCCTTCTATGCTCGTCCTACTCTGAGACCATCCTTGGAGAGATCTGGGCAGCAAAGCGGCTCTGCTGACACCCATCTGGGAAGAGCCTGAGACTCAGAGTGGGCACCCAGCTGGCACCGAGGCCACCCACACCTGTCCTGCTATTGTCCTCAACACCAAATGAGGGGAGCAGCTCTTCTCTGCACCCTGTGTCCCTTTATCCTGACCTCTCCCCCACCTTTCCCTGTGCATCCTTCTCCCTTCCTCGAACGCTTCCATGATCCCACAACCTGTTCCTTCCACTGCTGAGCCCTGGTCCCCTCCTCCCCCATCGTGTCACAGGCACCACTGCTCCCTCCTGCCCTGACAAACCAGCTTCTTGTGCTCTCCTTCTGAGTGGTGGCTGTCTTTCTCTCCCACCTCTTAAGCTCATGGCTGCAATCTGTGTTTGCCCTGCAGCCCATTCCCCTCCATGTCTTCCACTGAAACCTCTGCTGTTCCTCCCGGGCCCTCCCCCCTCTACACCCTCAAGTGTCCCTGCAGCATTTCCCAAGGATTTGGCTCCAGTTCACACACATCCTCTCCATCACCCTTCACCTTCCTGGGAGGACTCATCATCCACGGGACAAACCTCTAATGCACTGGACTTGCCTGTATCCCAACTCCAGCGACCTCCACTCCACTCAGCCATACCCTGGACTTTATATCTGTAATCACGGGGACTGCTGAGACCGCTGAAATATTAAACGCTAGTATCGTTTTTATGCTACAGCTTTCTTTCCTTCCAGTTCTCTCATGTCATCATCCCCCTACACCTGTGCTTTGATCGCCCTGAACTCTTGTTCCTTGATCATCCACTTTGAGGTTATTCAAGCTCCCTGCTGAGCCCTCCACCCTCTCACCAGCTCCTTGACCTCCTGTGTGCCCTTGTCCTTCTGCCACACTGAGTTGACAAATTCCAATCCTGCATGTCTCCCATGGCAGGCAGTGCTATTTGCTTTCCTAATATCCACTCACTTCTTACTGAGTGACAGAACCTTGATTATATTTGGAGTGGCAAGCGCTCCCCTACAGTTAGATGTGGGACATATGACTAATTCTGGCCAGTGCCATATAAGGGGACACATGGGTGGGACCTGAAAGCTCCTTAAATTGAGGAGAGACAACTGGGGCATAGTCTTTTTTTCCTGTCCTCTTTCCTTATGTTTCCTGCTTAGATTCAGAAATAATGGCCAGAATCTCAGCAGCCATCTTGGACGATGCTGCAATCCTCAAGACAGAAGCTAGTATCCAGGAGAGTGAGCAGAGAGGTAGGAGCTTGAATGCCTAGGACAGTGGCCTCTGCTGTTTGCCTCCATGTCCTTTTATTTGAAGGAAAAATTATCAACTCTGTGTTATTTAAGTTATTGTGGCTTCTGATCTTGGTACTAATAGCTAAACAGAACTCCTAATTGACAGATCTTAAATGTTACTAAACTACATGGTTGAACACTGGTGGGGAAAAACACAATCATGTGCAAAGATATCTCTGCTGATTCATGGCTTCTTATCTGAGTTGAGCCATTCAATAACATCTTCCATTTCCTCAGTGACTGTCAAATTTTCTCTTCAACTTTAACCCTCATTCTCATTCTCAGGAGAAAACTATGGTGGTTTTTTTGTTTGTTTTTGGGTGTTGTTGTTTTTTTTGCAGAATTAAAAAACAATTTGTATGGAGTTGAACTTATCAATATTTGTATTCATGGCTTTTGTGTTTTATGTTTTACTTAAAGAGGTCATTTCCACTCCATGGTTATAAAACAGTCTCACATGCTTTCTTTTAGTACTAGGGTTATTTTTTTCCCTCAATTTTGAATCTTTGACCTTCATGGAATTAATTTTGGTGCAAATTATGGAGTATGGAGATAACGTTATTTTTTTGCAGATGGTTACACAATTGTTCCAACGCTATGTATTGAATTACTCACCTTTCCCCATTGATTAGAAATGTTACTTTTTTGAGTTCTAGTCACATTGGTGGGGTAGATAAGCACTGTTCTTGCATCTTCTCCTGACCATATTGAAATTAAAACTAAACTAAAAACAACCATCATTAAAAATTGCCTAAAGTCTAGCTGAATACAAGTCCTGCAGCTAAGGATATATAGAAGAAGAAATGTCAAGACTGGTAGTAGTGGCAGAGATGCAGAATGGGCTGGACCCACACCTGCATATCCGTCGAAAATCAGAAAGGATATTTTGGCTGTGGAGGTACCCCCTGAGGAGTGTGGAGACCCAGATCCACACCAGGCTCCCCAGCCCAGAGTTCCCCGCCAGGAACAGAATTCCCCGTAAGGGAGGATAAAGAGCCTAGGGAACACAGCTCTTATTAGGCCTACAATGGATTACCAATTTTTTTATTTTTTTATTTTATTGGGGTTGGGGAACAGGACTTTATTGGGGAACAGTGTGTACTTCCAGAACTTTTTTTTTCCAAATCAAGTTGTTGTCCTTTCTATCTTAGTTGCGGAGGGCAGAGCTCAGCTCCAGGTCCAGTTGCCGCTTTCTAGTTGCAGGGGGCGCAGCCCACCATCCCTTGCGGGAGTCGAACCGGCAACCTTGTGGTGAGAGGACGCATTCCAACCAACTGAGCCATCTGGTAGCTCAGCGGCAGCTCAGCTCATGGTGCCGTGTTCAATCTTAGTTGCAGGGGGCAGAGCCCACCATCCCTTGCAGGCCTCGAAGGATTGAACTGGCAACCTTTGTTTGAGAGCCCACTGGTCCACGTGGGAATCGAACCAGCAGCCTTCGGAGTTAGGAGCATGGAGCTCTAACCACCTGAGCCACCGGGCCGGCCCTGGATTACCAATTTTTAAATAATTGTTATATAATATAGGCTAACACCAAAATAGTACCAGTCACTATGTGACCTTTCTTTAATTTGGAAGAATCTACAGAACTTTGGAGTGTGTCAGAGTCATCATTTTCGAGTGTTAATTATTATGGTTATTCAGAAATACACAAGTACTAGATAATAGGAACGTCTAGCAGTGCTGCTCAGATATGAGTTCTAAATAGAATGGTCCCAAGCAGAGCTTCCAGCAGCTACATATAAAAGGCTCTGTCTTCAGGCATCTTACCTTCTCAGCATTATTGATATCCGATCATCTCCTTTGTGCATATTGTCCATTTCTAGTCCAAAAGCTCTTGATATTTTATCCAGGACAGCATCTGCAAACAGAAGTCTTTGACCTCTACTTTCTTCTCTTTAACCTATTTCTGGCTTATCGGCTAAGAGTTGCACCTGCCCAGGGACCTGTAGTGCAAACTTGCAGCTCTACAGGCAGTGTTGCACTGAAGGAGGTCGTTGCTGGACTTTCATTCTGAAGATGATTCTCAAGATGGAGCAGGGCTACCAATACAGCTTGCATCTATCCACAGATTGAGAAATCCAGCTTTAGAAGTTACTTGCCCCTTAGGCAAGGAGCTTGCCAAGAAATCCTTGTTCATTTTATTGAACAGATTTTCAGAATCTGTAGGACTCATCAGTAGATTATTGAGAACAATGGCAATATTGTTACTTTTACAGATCTTGCTCTTCTGATTTCAGGTTAAAAAGTAACTTGTTTTTTATCTATCACAGGGGATTGTGGCTTGAAAATTTCCATATCCTCACTAGCGATTTTGGTAGTGTCTACACTGTTTTAAGCTATTTGTTACAGTAGATACATGTTCTCCATTTATTAATGTGTTGCAGACCAATTTAACTGGCATGTTTCAGAAAAATTCTTCCTAATTTAATAGGTAAGCTAAAAGTCTTATTTTTTCATATTTAGTGCTTAATCCCTCTCATGTTGTTTGAAATTAGCCTGCAAACACTTTCCCTCACTTCTGTGGGCTCTTGCAAGATAAACATACAAACAGTGAAACAATCAATAAAAACAAACAATAAAATGAATTTAAAAACTGGAAAATCATATTCTTTTCATCTCTGTTTTGTCTTTCTACCTTTATGATTTCAAGATAAATGAGATTGTTTGCATCTATGGAGAATAAATTGTAACTGTAATCTTTATTTTTGGTAATGAATAAATACGGATAAGACTGTCTCTATGATTATAAGAACACATGGAATTATCCAGAAAATTTCCCTTTCAAGGAATTAAAAGGTTTCTGTATTTAAAAAAGAGAGAGAGAGAGAGAGAGAGATAGGAAACATGAAAATGGAGATAGAAAACAGAAAGGAACCAGTCAGAAATATAGAATACAAGAATGGAAATGAAGAATTCATTACAGTGAATCAATAGCAGATTAGATGAAGCAGAGGATCCAGTCAGCAATTTGGAAGACAAGGGAGCAAAAACCACGCAATCAGAACAGCAAAAAGAAAAAGAATCTACAAAAAATGAGGATAGTGTGAGGGACTTCTGAGACAACATCAAGTGTAACAACCTCGTATCATAGGGGTACCAGAAGGAGAAGAGAGAGAGCAAAGAATTAAAAATCTATTTGCAGAAATAATTATGAAAAACTTTCCGAACTTGGCAAAGGAAATAGACATACAAGCCCAGGAAGCAGAGTCCCAAACAAGATGAACCCAAAGAGGACCACACCAAGTCACATTTAGTACCCATTTCACATCATACATACGTATTACAATATTATTGATTCTATTCCTTATGCTATACTTTACATCCCCATGACTATTTGGTAACTACCAATTTGTATTTCTTAATTCCTTCCCCTTTGTCACCCAACCCCCAAACCCCTTCCATCTGTCAAAGGTTAAAGGTTAAAGACAAAGAGAGATCTTCAAAGCAGCAAGAGAAAAGCAGTTAGTTATCTACAAGGTAGCTCCCATAAGACTGTCAGTTGATTTCTCAACAAAAACTTTGCAGGCCAGAAGGGATTGGCATGAAATATTCAACGTGATGAAAAGCAAGGATTTACAAGCAAAAGTACTCTACCCAGCAAAGCTATCATTTAGAATTGAAGGACAGATAAAGAGTTTCCTAGACAAGAAAAAGTTAAAGGAGTGCAATAACTCAAAACCAGTATTACAAGAAATATTGAAAGGACTTCTTTAAATAAGAAGAGGAAAAAAAAGGTAAAAAAATATAATAAAATGACAATAACTACGTATCTATTAACCGTTATTTTAATGTAATTTGGTTAAATGCTCCAATAAGAAGACAGAGTGGCTGAATGGATAAGAAAACAAGGACCTCATAAACTCTGCCTACAAGAGACTCACTTCAGATCGAAAGATCACACAGACTGATAGTAAAGGGATGGAAAATATATTTCATGAAAATTGAAATGCAAAACAAACAAATAAAGAAACAAAACAAAACTGGTGTAGCAGTACTTATACCAGACAAAACAGACTTTAAAACAAAGGCTAGGGCCGGCCCGGTGGCTCAGGCGGTTAGAGCTCCATGCTCCTAACTCCGAAGGCTGCCAGTTCCATTCCCACATGGGCCAGTGGGCTCTCAACCACAAGATTGCCAGTTCAACTCCTCAAGTCCCGCAAGGGATGGTGGGCAGCGCCCCCTGCAACTAAGATTGAACACGGCACCTTGAGCTGAGCTGCCACTGAGTTTCCGGACATGCTCAGTTGGTTGGAGCATGTCCTCTCAATCACAAGGCTGCCGGTTCGACTCCCGCAAGGGATGTTGGACTGCGCCCCCTGCAACTAGCAACGGCAACTGGACCTGGAGCTGAGCTGCGCCCTCCACTACTAAGACTGAAAGGACAACAACTTGAAGCGAACGGCACCCTCCACAACTAAGATTGAAAAGACAACAACTTGACTTGGATAAAAAAGTCCCTCAAGTACACACTGTTCCCCAATAAAGTCCTGTTCCCCTTCCCCAATAAAATCTTTTAAAAAAACAAACAACAAAAAAAAACAAAAAACAAAAAACAAAGTCTATAGCAGGAGACAAAGAAGGACCCAGTAACTCCACTTCTGGGTATTTATCCAAAGAAACCCAGAACACTACTTGGAAGGGACATGTGAATCCATATGTTCACTGTAGCACTATTTATAAAGGAAAAAAACTCATAGATACAGAGAACATTTTGATGGTTGCCAGACGGGAGGGGGTCTGGGGGTTGGGTGAAAAAGGAGAAGGAATTAAGAAGTACAAATTAAATAGTCATGGGGATGTAAAGTATAGCATAAAGAATATGGTCAATAATGTTGTAACAAGTAAGTATGACATCAAATGGCTAATTTTTAGATTTATAAGGGTGATCACTCAGTAAGTAATATAAATGTCTAATCACTATGTTGTACTCCTGAAACTAATATAATATTGTATACGAACTGTAATTAAAAAATTATTTAAAAAACAAACAACAACAACAAGAAACTAATGCGACATTTTAACCTACAAAATTCCTACATATATTTGGGTCTGTTTTCATATTACCTATATTTGGATTTTTCTTTCTTCCATTGCTTTCTCTATGTATTAATATGGCAGTATTGCATCATTTTACTTATGGTAACTGAATAATTATAAGTGCTACTGCTCTTATGGTGCTTACTCTGTGCCAAGATCTATTCTAAATACATTACGTTTAATCGCCATGACAACCCCCGGTCATTACTATTATCCCCATTTTCCTGACGAGTAAGTTGAGGCACAGAGTAATAGTACCATTGTGCCAGAGTTGGCCCATCCAGGATTGACTTCAGGAACTCAGATTTGATGCTCTTCACCTCTGTGCTTTAATATAATACGGCGAATCTCCTTTCATTGAAAATTTTCTTTAAAATCAATTTTGGAGGGTGTTGGGACACAAATAATTAATGCCTCTAGCCCTGTCCTCTCTGCACTGCAAATAGATACATCCAAATTTCTGATGGACATCTCTACTCAAATACAACAAAGATATGTTAAATACAACCTATCCCAAATTAGGTACATAGGAAGTCTCTGACTTCCTATGTTTCCTGATGTACATAGTGGTTTCATCTCACCCTCCTTCACCAAAGTTGTAAACATGGGACTTTATTCTGCTCCCTCACCCCTACATCAATCCAATCCCCAAGTCTTACTGTCCCCTCTTAACCTTTTCCAGAATCTGGCTCTCTCCCTCCATCCACACTGCCACTGCATGAGACTGGCTCAAGCCTGGCCCACCTCCATCCTTTCCACCACAGACTGATGTATCTGCAAGACAGTGAGGTTGTCCCTTGGCTGCTTCACGTTGCTTCTGGGATCCAAGGCTCTTGGGTGTGATTTATAGTGTTCTCTATTCCTGCCTCCTCCAAAGCACTGAGCTGCTTACAGTCCCCAGAATGGTTTCCTCTGCTTGGAAAAACGGTGACTCCTACACCACCCTCACCACTTCCCTGGCTAATTCCTTTTATTCTTTGACACTTTCTGCCAATATCACTTCCTCTGGGAAGTCCTCCTTGATTACTCCTCCTTCTTCCCCAATGAGGTAACTTCCCCCTCTCCTGCCTTACCCACTGAGTTCCTTCACATCAGCGCTTCTGCTTTACCTACTAGTATCTCCAATCACAAGCCAGGCCCTAGAAAATGGGCATTCAACCAATGTTTGCTGAGCTGAGCTAACTTCCATCTGCTGTCTCCTTACTTTTTCAGGGTAGACCCTCTCCCCCACGAACCAAAATGTGAGCACTGATGAGATATGATTAAGTCAAGAGACAGAATTTGAAATGATCAGATTAGTGGAGAGGGGTTGGTCTGGAGCGGTGGTTCTCAACCTTGCTCACTCAAGACTCCACTGAGCAGACTGCTAACACTGCAGATTCCCACGTCCAGACGTCACCCCGCAGGGATTTCCATTTTTAACGGGCACCAGTGGTCATTCTGAGCAGGTGAGGTCTTAGAAACACCAAGTTGAGAAGCTTGGGAGAGAGCGGGGTCTTTGAGCACTTACCTTTGCTCCTCTTCCACTTGAGATAGACCGTCACTCCCAAAATTGCAATTTTGAGCACAGCGATGAACGGTGCCATGACGACCACAGCTTCCGTTCTCAGGGGCCAAGACCCTGAGCTCCTTTTGTCTCCAGAGACACTGAGGCTATCGGTGCTGGTGGTGGGGACGGCGGTGCTGGTGGGGTCTTGGGTGGTTTTCTTGGTGGCTGAAAAGACATGAGAAATAAACAAATTCTCCCCTGGAGGACTGGAGGTATCGGGGTGAAACTGTCACACCTTGTTCCCTAGTTTGGGGAATATTGGGGGTGGGTAGCAGCCCTCTGAAGCTCTCACACAGGGAGGGGAGTAACAAGGTGAAATGCTGAAGGCCGAGAATCCACATCACTCAGTTTAAATCCTGACTCTGCCACTGACCAGTGGTCTGACGTCAGAACCTCATTTTATCACTTAGAAATAGGGATAATTATAACACAGGTTAAAGACTTTTATTGTGGTAAAAGACACATAGCAAAACTCACCACTTTACACATATTTAAATGTACAGTTCAGTGGCATTAAGTACATTCACATGGTTGTACAACCCTCACCACTATCCATCCGCAGAAGTTTTTCATCTTCCCAAACTGAAACTGTGTGCCCACTAAACAACAACCCCCCATTCTGCCACCCCAGCCCTTCATAATGTCTAGTCTACTTTCTGTCTCTATGAATCTGCCTACTCTAGGGACCTCATCTAAGTAGAATCAAACTGTATTTTACCTTTCACAAGATTGTTTTTTAATGAATGAATAATCATGTGTAAAGCTCCTAGTGTGCACTGGAATGTGATTTTAAGGTTAAATGGATATTTAAATCCTAGAAAGAGCATGGTGGTCAAGATGGGCAGTGGTTTACCCAGGGAGAGAAGGGTGTGGCTCAAAGAGTGTCCTTCCCAGCCGGGAGCAGTAATTCCTCACTGACATATTAATACTTTAGAATTACCAGTGCAAGTGATTACGAAAAGCATCCAACTTAGTTAATTGTTAGTTTTCTAAAAAAATTTTCTACAGACAACACGCCCACTCATTGGCTGCTCCTGGGAGACAGCCCCTCCCCCACTGCCCTGGAGACAGATAAACCCAGGTTCAAGTTCTGATGCCCACTGAGTAATTAGGAAGGTCTATTAATGTAACACACCCCATTGTTAAGTTAAAAATGGGTCAAAACAACAAGATGATCAAGTCAGTGGGTGAGGCTGATTGGCTCTTGGTTAAGAGAGGAGACTCTGGGGTTCAACTAGGTTCAAATCTCACCTGCATCACAAGAGCGACTTTGGGCAGGTGTTGAGGCTCTGCAGGCCTCAGTTTCCCCATCTGGAACAGCTAGATGATTGCAATACCTGCTGTTATTGTGGGGTTGTGCAGGTTAACTAGCGCGATGCATACCAAGGTGTCAGCCTGGTCGCATGCACAGTAAGCGGGAGCTGCTGTTATTGCTGCTACAGAGGGGCCTCTAACGACCAGGAAAGGGGAGCAGGATCAGAGTGGAGAAAGGGACAACATAGGGCCTCCTGTGGGAGAGGTGGGGACTGGGGGGTCAGCGAGAAGCTAGGAGGGTAAGGAGGATGGAGAAAGGAAGAGGGAGATGGCGAGGGGGAAGAAAGAGATGGGACCAGGGCGGGGAGCATTGGAGGCCATGTTCTGGGGAGCAGAGTGGGAGAAGGAAGCAGGGGGATTGGGAAAAAAGGTGATGGGGTGTTTCCAGGGAATCAGGGGCTCTTCAGGGAGTTGTTGGGACCTACTGTGTGTGCCAGGCTGAGCTCATGTCTGTGGGGAGGCACAGATATGGGAAAAGCTGGGCAGGAGTAGCGGTTAGGGAGAGGAGTTTGAGAGAAGGTCAGCAAGAGTGGGGCCTGGACCAGGCCTGGGGGATGAGGGCACCAGTGGCCTTTGAAGCCTCAGCCAGGGCAGCGGGACTCACCGGGGATGATGGTGAGGTTGGTCCCATGGATGGACTGCCACTCCTGCTTGCTATGATTCCGGGTGGTCAAGTGCACTCGGCAGAAGTATGAACCCTTGTCCTCCCTCCGCAGGTTAGAGATCTGGAGGGAGCCTCTCCTCCCGTCCTCTGTCCAGTTCAGGGAGAGCCGGTTCTCGAAATCCTTATGGATGAAAGGGGGGGTCGTGCTGTAGATGGTCTCTCCATGGAACTGTTTCCATCTCCAGGATATACTCACGCTGAGAACACTGGGTAACTCCCAGGGGTGACACAAGTAGAAGGGGATCTGGATGGAGCCACCTTCAGGGGCTGAGAGTTTTTTTGGTTGTTTTATTTCATAGAGAAACTGTGAATTGCACTTTGTTGAGCGACCTGAAGACGGGAGGGAGAGTAAGAAACCTCAAATTGGGGGGGGTGGGTGGGGGGGGGACAAAGAGGTAGCCCTGACCAGGTGGCACCCACACCCAAGGGAAGAAGTGTGACAGATGATAGGAATGGTCCTCTATCTGGGTGTCCTTCTCTCTAGACTAGGGGTTAGGAGAAGGGGTAGGGATGAGGGTCCCAGCACTGTGGAACCAGCCCTTTGCTTGTGGGAGATGGGAGGCCTGGCCGGCCACCTCAGCAGACCCCTTCTCCAGACACCCAGCATAAGCCCCTCCCGGGGGCTCCCCCATGGCCCTGGGCAGAGCCAGGACGGTCCTGGCCACTCACTAGCCTGCAGAGACGCCAGCAGCAGCAGCAGCAGCAGGGGCAGCAGCAGGGGCAGACCCATCGCCTTGCTCTCCTCCGGGGAGATGAGAAGACAAGCACAGACCTCCAGGCCAGAGGGAGGCCCCGCGGAGGGGCCAGCTCAGAAGTCTGGGCAGCAGGAGAGGGAAGATCAGGCTTGTTCAGAGGACAGAGGAAGGGGGGGAGCCTTCCCCAATTTGGTGCCCAGAGTGACCAGCACTTCCTGTATCAATCTGATTTCTTCTTCTATTGCAAAAGGGCCTCCCTTGTGGTCAGTGCAAAGGGAGCCACGATGTAGGTGTCCAGCCTCCATCTCCACACTGAAGGGTGTAATCCTGACCTTGGCTTGTTAGGGCCTTTCCTCTCCCACCTCAGCTCCCTGCCTCTGCCAGCGCCCTCCTCATCTTAGCAGTCAGTCTCCATCTCTCTCTGTCTCTCACTGTCTCTCCCTTTCTCCTCTTCTCTGAGTGTCTCTCAGCCCTCATCCCAGGGGGAGGGGCAGCAGCAGGACCAGCTCAGGCTCTTTCAGGAAAGGAAAGGCGGCCCTGAGTCTCTGCCCAGCTACACCCCTTAGAGGGAAGGAGGAGGGAGCCGCTGTGGTCAGATGCCCTCAGGCCCCATCCCCAGCACCAGGGGCACACAGCTTGCTCTTGGTCCCTCTCCCTCCCCTGCAGTCCCCAGAGTGAACCAGGCCTCCCGGGCCAGGTCTGTTCCCAGGGGCCGTCTCACACCCTCCCTGAGGTTAAGAAGTGAGGGTGGGCTCACACTCCCACCTCCCCAGAGAGTGGGGCTCCTGGAGGCCATGTCTCCACCCACGGGATCTGCAGGGCCCTCTGTCCTCTCCACTCTACAGATGTGAGACCAAAGCTCAGGAGGTTCAGCCCCAAGTCCATGACTCAAGTGACAGGTGCGGGACTCGAACTCCAGTCTGGCTGAGACCACAGAGCCTTCTGCTGCTTCTGGATGTTTCTGTCTGGTTGCTCCAGTTAATCTCTGGGCCTCAGCTTCTGAGTGCAGACCTGTGGGGGTGAGTCCCAGAGGCTGTGTTTCTGTAATGCTCCTAAGGTGATTCCATGAACAGCTGTTAGAGCCCTGGCTAATGCAGAGCCTTCCTTGGAATCAGGATGAAGACTCAGAGCAGTAATGATTCACCCCAGCGACAGTCCCTGGGACTGTCTCTCATGAGGGCACTGACAGCCTGTGACTGGTGGTGGATGGGCTGAGAGATTGGGGGCTGGGACCATTGGTGACCTACAGGCTGGCTCCATAGGAGGCCCTGCCCACCCCTCTCCAGGATGAGGTGGGCACTGCCTACTGTGTAGACCGTGGGGTGGGAGACATGGTTTCATCAGAGGAAGTGGCCTTGATCTTATCTTCTAGAGGTGGATGCAGCAGACTGACTTCCTTTTTCCTTCTCTCAGTTCCTTCCCAATCCTAATAGTTTTCTTCTAAGCTTTTCCCACCGTCAGCCAGGCAGCCCCCGCCCTCTCTCTGTGTCTGCTTTTCTTACTCCTCCTCCCAGGCCCAAGAAGAGAGGTTGCAAATTTTCATGGAATCCTCTTATCTGAGTCAGGCCATAAACATGCATGGCCTCGTTTTCAGCTTTACAACATTCTGTAGTTGGTGTGTCGTTATCTCCATTTACCCTTGAGGAAACTGAGTCACAGAGCCTTGATGTCATGCAGTTCTCTGGGCTGTGAAAGATGCTTGAGTCAATTGGTAAGAGCTGGAAATGTGGACAGAAGAGAGAACAATGGACCCAGTGGCTTCGCATAGGACCCCAAAGGGTGGCCTTCCTGAGGGGTGAGTCCTGGGTTCTATGCCTGCCGTGCCCCAGTAACTGTGGGACCTGGCTGGATAGTCTCTTCTTTTCCAGGCTGCCAGGGGAGGGCGCTGGACCCCACCAGGGGTCATCAAAGCCCATTCCATTGGGCAGCACAGACCATTTAAACAGGCTCTGGGCAATCTTCACAGAGAACCTGCTGTCCAGGTGCCTCGGGCCCAACTGCTCCCATGTCTGGTCTCCCTAGATGCAAGCTGCGTATTTCATTGATCCCCATGAGTGTGGAATTGTGAGGTGTGATTTGTACCTTTTGACGTCCTTCACCCATTTCACCCAAGCCTCATACCCACCCTTGGCAACCACCAGTCTATTCTCTGTCATCTGTGAGCTCCTTTTTTTGTTCTTTTGCTTTGCACATATAAGTGAGATCATGTCGTGTTTGTCTTTCTCTGTTTGGCTTATCTCACTTAGCATAATGCCCTCATTGTCCACCCATGTTGTTGCAAATGGTAAGATTTCTTTCTTTTTTTGTGGCTGAAAAATATTCCATATGTACCACACCTTCTTGATTCATCTATAATATATACTTAGGTTGCTTCCATGTTTTGGATATTACAAATGCTGCAATGAAAATGGGAGTGCAGATATCTTTTTGAGTTAGTTTTTCCTTTCCTTCAGATAAATACCCAGCAGTGGAACGGCTGGATCATATCAGTAATCTCTCGTCTGAGTGAAGTCTTTTGTCATTCATTTAGAAAATAAACTATTGTCGCATCCAGCGCAACAGGGGCAGTGAGGGAACGAGAAGGGACGGCATTAGGTTAAGTTTTGAGAAAGAAAGAAACAGAGACTTAATGCAGTTAAATCTCAGAGCGCCAAGGGTCTCCCAGCCTCAAAGGACCGAGAGCCCCAACTCGGACTGACTGGTGGCTTTTATTGAGAATCATACAAGGCAGTGGCATTGTTTTTTCCACGTTCTGTGAGTCTCAGAGATCATACCACAAACCGATTCAAATCAATCACCCTTGCCTGCTAACAGCCAGAGCAGAAAGTCCTATGATGTCTTAACAACTGTGATATGTGCCTCCCCAGGGACAAATCCTTCATGTTAAAACCTATTGTTAAGAATGGAAGGAGAACTGATGCTATGACACCATTGGCTCACTTCCCAAGCAAGTGGTGGGAAGGAATATAGTCACAGAGCCAGATGCTCTCGTCAGCCTGGGGAAGGTGGGGACTGTGCCCACCTCTATCGACCCCGTGAGTTTTCCTCTTGGTCCCCGCTCGACTGCGCCTGGCTTGAGTTGTTCCCCCCATGGAGAATCTTACTCGTCATTGGCTGACCAGCCATCTTTTGGGGTCAAACAGAGAGGCATGAAGCATAAGCACAAGGGTGAAGCAAGGTCCCAGGAAGGCACAGTCTCACAGACTCTTCTTTCTTTAAGGAAAGGTGCAGGGGGACAGTCTGCCAGGCTGCTGTGTGACAACAAACTGTATTTCCTGAGTTACTAGATATTGAAATGTTTGTGTGTTGTTTTGTAGCTGAATAGTACTTTAGTGGAGTTTAAACTCCCTTAGTTTTCAGTGTGTGGGCTTTGCAAGCGTTGTTCCACTGTCTTCTAGTGTTGGATGTTGCTGCTTATTAATCTAAGTCAATATAAATTTTTTTCTTATAGGTTATCACTTAAGCCTTTTTTGTTTCAATGCCCAAAGAATTTTTTATCTTTTTTTACCCCTTCTTCTGCCCCCCTCCCCACTCCCGTTCAAGCCGTTGTTTCTCAGGCTACTTGTGTAGGACACAGCTCCCTGGCCATGCTGGTGTTATGAGCCTTGTGCTCTCCGCCCCCAGAGGAGGTATTCGGTGAGTCATCAGCTCACAGCTGCTCAGGGCAGCTCTCCTGGCCTCTGGCCTCTCCTGGCCGCCCACGGCAGGGATGGCTGTTGTTCACAGTCTTAGCTGTGGAGGGCGCAGCTCACTGGCCC
Organism: Rhinolophus sinicus; assembly: GCF_057876585.1. NCBI lineage: Eukaryota > Metazoa > Chordata > Mammalia > Chiroptera > Rhinolophidae > Rhinolophus > Rhinolophus sinicus. The sequence continues at coordinate 90,467,652 of NC_142503.1, forward strand.
ATATAGGAATCCAACAAGTGAGCACGGGGTTAGGAGCAGGGCGCTCCAACCACCAGTGCCACCAGGCTGGTCCGATTCTTTCTTTATCTTTATTTTATTTTATTTATTTGTTTATTTATTTGTTTATTTATTTATTTATTTATTTATTTATTTATTTATTTAGTAGTTGTTTCCATTACTTGGCTATTGTAAATAATGCTGCAATGAACACAGGGGTACGTATATTTTTTCAAATTAATGTTTTCATAATTTTCAGATAAATATCCAGAAGAGAAATTGCTGATCCATCTACTGTACCTATTTGTATCTTTCAATCTATTTGTATCTTTGAATTTAAAGTGTGTCTCTGGTATGCATCAAGTATACCAAGCTTGGATGTCTAGTGCAGGTACAGGTTTCCTTTTCCTGCCCGCAGAGCCTGAGCCAGCACTACTATCCTGGGGCTTGCTGATCATAGTCCATTTGGGGACCCATGGAATCCCACACAGGTTAGCACCCAACTAGGGGATGCACTTCTCAGAGAAGGAGCAGTGGGATGAGGCCCTGACCATGGAATCCCCTGCTCATATCACATGTTACCTCACTGGGAGGCAGCCAGTCTACAGAACCCTTGAATGGCCGTTGGAAGGTGCAGCAGAAGCCCCAGCCTGGAGGAAACACTGTAATAGGATGGCATGCCATCCTTCAGTGTATTTGTTAGATCAGAGATCCCTATATGGGGCTGGGTCTCTGATAGGAATCAGGGGTTGGCAGCATTGCACCCAGTGATTCTCTGGGGGTTCTGTGCTTCTTATTCCTGCAACTCTGGGCTTTGCAGGGCTAGAGGTCTTCATCCCCAAAGGGTGCACACTCTTGCTCGGGGATACAGCAACGGTGCCATTGAATTGCACACTTATTGCTGCCATCAGGACACTTTGGACTCCTGCGCAAGATAAGTCGCCAACTTGGCAGGGACAGTTGATCAGCAAGAGGCCATAGGGCCACTTTCACACCACGGGAGCAGGGAGGAATCTGTGGAATGCAGATGGTCCCCTTGGCCACCTCCTGGTACTCCACACATCACTGTAACTGTGAACAGATATGTGCAGCAAACCCACTGTGAGAAGGGCGTATTATCAATGGTTCGTGTTCCTCAGGGACGGAGCTTTGGGCCAACTACCAAGTAAGCCACCAAGCTATTCTGAGGGGAGAGCTGAGGATGAAGGAATGTAGAATGAAGAGTGGAGGAGGGAGCGGCCGGCCCAGTGGCTCAGGTGGTTGGAGCACCCCGCTCCTAACGCTGAGGTCACCCGTTCGATTCCCACATGGGCCAGTGAGCTGCACCCTCTGCAACTAGAATGAAGTCAGTGAGCTGCCGCTCAGCTTCCAGGTGGCCAGATGGTTCAGGTGGTTGGAGTGCATGCTCTCAACCACAAGGTTGCCGGTTCGACTCCAGCAAGGGATGGTGGCAAGAGATGGTGGGCTGTGCCCCCCTGCAACTAACAACGCCAACTGGACCAGGAGCTGAGCTGCGCCCTCCACAACTAAGATTGAAAGGACAACAACTTGACTTCGAAAAAGTCCTGGAAGTACACACTGTTCCCCAGTAAAGTCCTGTTCCCTTTCCCCAATAGAAATAAATAAATAAGAATCATAGTTAAAATTCAGTGAGCACTTATGTGTCAGACAGCAAGCTAAGTACCTGACATGTGTTATCTCACGAAATTCTCAAAAAATTACACACACGAAAAAAAAAAGAGTGGAGGAGGGAGAGAATGGGCACCAGTTGTGGCCCTGAGACCCGCTGCAGCAACGGATCATACTTGTATGCACTTCAACAGTGATTATCTCCCAGTCATGGGATTCTAGGTGATTTTTATTTTCTTTGTTAATTGTTTTGGACTTTTTCAAATTTTCTGCATAGAGCATGTATTACTTTTTTTTTTTTTTTTTAATATTTTACTGGGGAAGGGGAACAGGACTTTATTGGGGAACATTGTGTACTTCCAGGACTTTTTTCCAAGTCAAGTTGTTGTCCCTTCAATCTTAGTTGTGGAGGGTGCTGTTCAGCCTCAAGTTGTTGTCCTTTCAGTCTTAGTTGTGGAGGGCACAGCTCAGCTCCAGGACCAGTTGCCGTTGCTATTTGCAGGGGGCGCAGCCCACCATCCCTTGCAGGAGTCGACCTGGCAACCTTGTGGTTGAGAGGACACGCTCCACCAACTGAGCCATCAGGGAGGCAGCTCAGCTCAAGGTTCCATGTGCAATCTTTAGTTGCAGAGGGCGCTGCTCACCATCCCTTGTGGGACTTGAGGAGTTGAACAGGCAACCTTGTGGTTGAGAGCCCACTGGCCCATGTGGGAATCCAACTTGCAGCCTTCGGGGTTAGGTGCATGGAGCTCCAACAACCTGAGCCACCGGGCCAGCCCAGAGCATCTATTACTTTTGACAAATAGGAGAAGTATTTTATTTTACCAATCAGTCTATAGAAGTCTTTACATATATACTCAGGCTTTCCACTAAGGTGGCTCTAATAAACTGAAATGGAATCCATGTCTTAGGCCTTTGCAAGGCTTGTTTACACTCCACACAGAAACTCCAACACAGAAAATGACAATCCTCCTTTACTGGATGTAACAGATGTTGCCAGCTCTGACCCAACCCTCACCCTCTTAGCACAGCTTTTCCATGTGGGATCTAAACCTCTCAAGATGCACTGGACCACTGCTAGGCTGCTCTCCCGGGCCACCACCCACATCCCAATTCTTCCTGGTTGATTTTATGGCCTGTGCATTAGGAAGGGGTCAGAGAAGGGGTACAGTTCACCCAGGGAAGGGCTTGCAGGCTTGATCACCCCTCCAGCTTCTCCATCCACACAGTGCCAGACCCGCAGAGGCTCTCAGGTGGGGCAGACGAAGGACAGGAGGAGGTCCACTTCATTGCCGACGATGAGCCGCCCTGGGTGGATGTTGTCGGGCACGGCCAGGCTAGAGGTCATTTCCCAGGCGTCCACAAAGGCCACACGGAGGTCGGCAAAGGCAGCTCGGAGGAGCCGGTTCACCTGCAGGGTGAACCAGTCGCTGCCATATACGGTCTTGTAGCCAGTGTTGGCCAGTTTGATGACCACGAGAGTGCGGGGCTCCCGGGCCAGCAGCGCAGCCACAGCTGCCCGGATCCCTGCCAGCCGTCGTGCAAAGATGGACGGAGGGAAGGTGGTGAAGTGGGCGCCCAGCCCCAGCACCACCACGGTGTGGGGACCCCCTGCCAGGCCCCCCAGCTCTCGGGCTACAGAGTGCAGGGAGGCCACTGGTGTGCGGGCGGAGCGCAGGGGCCAGCTGTGGGCCCGCCAGTGTAGCACTATGTTCCGAGCGGTCTCCACGGCCATCAGGGGCCCCGTCTGGTATGTGGCGTGCAGATCCATGGGCTTTAGGGCTGTGGAGAGGAAGAGAGAGGAGGCCTAGGAGTGAGTATAGGACTGTATACCATCCTCTTGTACAAATGAAATTTCTAGTCCCATATCCCAGGGCATAAGCATTCTGGCTCTAAACCCTAATGCTTACCCGCCCCACCCCCCAGTTTTCAAGGTTGCCAAGGATCTCACTATCATCCATCCTAACTCCTATTCAGTTTGCTCTTATTTCTCTAAGACATTTGACTTCTCCATGCTGAGTGACCTCTTCCAGAATCCTCTCTTTCTTGCCTTAACACTACATTATCCCATTTTTTTCTACCATTCTGGTCATTCTTTGCTCAATTGTCAGTTTCATATTTTCTTTGCATTCTGTAAATGTGGTATTCCCTAAAATTCTATCACTGTCATCCACTTTTCTTTACCATCTTCCCTTTGGGGAATTCATTCACTGCTACGTCCTCAGTTTCTCTCTAAGATCTGATGGCTTCCTGAGCTTTGATTCCACACTTCCAATTGCCCGGGCAATATTTTCTCTCTAATGGCCACCATGGTCTTGAATATTTTGTACATTGCCTGGATAGATGAATCTATCATTTTAGCACACATAAATCTCTCTCTATGTCCTGTACTTCCCCCTACTGTCCCACACCAGTCAGCTATTGTTTTGGTGACTTTCCAATGTTTTGTTGTTTTTTTCTTAGCTCTCCCTGGGGAGGCCGTTAGCCATATTTAATACCTCTCGGTGTCTCAGTCTGAACTCAAATAATTCACCAAGTCTCATTCATTATTCATTTTAAGGTTTCTTATGTGCAACTCATGCATCCACCTTTAGTTTAGACTCTTAGTAACTCTTGGCTGCATTCATCTAGCAATATCTTACAGGTACAAATTGGCACTGTTCTGGGTACAATGGTGAGAAAGAGACAGACATCCTTGCCCTCATGGAGATCACTGTTTCTTGGGAGAGAGAGATTTCCTGATGGAGAAGGGAGGTTGGAAATTTTGAGGAACTGAAAGGAGGCTGGTGCTCCTGCTGCATAATGAATGGCACGAGGTGAGGTTAAGATACAGGCAAGGTCTGGTCACGCAGTTCCTTATAGATCATGTTAATGATTTTGATTTTTGCCTCAAGTAAATTTAAAGTGAAGGTAAATAGCATGATCCAATTTACATTTTAAAAAGCTTTTGCTTGCTTCTTTGTGAAAATCTGGGGTGAAATGGGGAGCCTGGTTTAAAGGACTCTGTGATAGGCTTGGCAATGGTCAAGGATGAGGAGAAATAGGGATAAAAGCAAGAGGGTGACATTTATATATATATATATATATATATATATATATATATATATATATATATACACACACACACACACACATATATATATTATTATATCTGTAATTTTTTTTCTTTTGGTAGCTAAATTTTTCCAACTTTGTAGAAGTATAATCAACAAATACAAATTACCTATATTTAAGGTGCACAACAGGATGTCTGAGAGGATTACCACAGTTAAACTAATTAACATATTTATCACCTTACTGTTACCATTTTGTATGTGTGATGAGAACACTTAAGATCTACCTTTTTACAACTTTCAAATGTACAATACAGAATTGTTGACTTCAGTCACCATGCTTTCATTAGATCTCCAGAACTTACTCATCCTGAATAACTGAAACAGATATATTTTTGATGGAGAGTAGACAGGATCAGATAACTGGAAGCTGGCATTACAAAACAGGAGGTATTAGTGAGTTCCAGGTTTCCAGTTTTAGCAGTTGGGAGATAATGCTATATGTTACCTTTTGCAAACGGTGCACTGTGAGACTTGGCCCACATACCCTGATGAAGACAATTTTAAAAAGTAATTTTAAAAGTTTTTTAAAATTCTAAGAGAAGAATGACAGAATGGAGATCCAAGAGATTAGAGTTGATTCTTAACTGGGGTTATTTGTGAGTAAAGACACCAGAGATAGGAATACCTTCTGCTTTTGGCTGAGACCCCAAAAGACTGACCTGGGATCATTTTCCAATCCATGGAATTCACTGAAAGGCAGATATGTATTCTGGAGGCTTTGAGGGGTGGAACTTAGCATCCTCCAAAGGGGGAAAACCTAGTGTAACATTTCCTGTACTGGGCTAGAAACAGAAGAACTTCACTATGGATGGTGGTGTGTACTGTACTCTGAGGGATTATCTCACATGCAAGTTTAGATGGCTCACAAAACTTCCAACCTTGTTTCTAAACTGTAAGCACTCTTCTTAGATGTCTTCCAGAATGAAAACCCTCTTCAACATAAAATAACATTGCGTTAGGTCTTACATTATACACAGAAGTATTTTGTCAAATAAAACATCCAGAAAACAATACAATATCCCAAGACACTTCAAGAGGCAAAACAAAATAAGCTAAATGCATAGAGACAATAGACAACAGAAAGAAGCCATGGGGACTCCAGATACTGGAATTATCAGCCACAAACTGTAAAGCAACTATGCTCACTATGTTCAAGGGAATCAATGTCTAATTTGAAAATCTCAGCAATGAACCAGAACTGTAAAAGAGATATTGAAGATTTGAAAAAGAATCATCTAGAAATTATGGAAGTGAAAAATACAGTAACTACAATTTAGAACCAATAGGTGGGTTTAATAGCAGATTGGACACAACAAGAGAAAAGTAGTGAGTTGATACACAGATTGGAAAGAAAGACCCAGAATGAGTGAAGAGGGAAATAGATGAAAAGCACAGAAGAGAGGGAAGCTACAGAGAAGAGAGTGAGAAAAATAGAGCACAATTTAATTGGAGTCTCAGAGAAAACGATGAAAAAGAAGAAGAGATAATATTTGAAGAGACTGTGGCTGAGAATTTCCCAGAAACAATTAAAAACATAATGAAAGGTATCGATCTACTGTTTCAAAGATCCCAACAAAGCCAAAGTAGAATTTGTTGAAAAATCCATATCTAATCACATTTGATTGAAAATATAAAAAAAAATCAAACGAAAAATAACTGAAGACAAAAATTACCAATGCCAGGAATAGAATAGAGGCTACCACTAGACTCTGCAGACATCAAAGTATAATAAGGGAGTAGTACAAACAACTCTACACACACAATTTTGACATCTTAGATGAAATGGACCAATTTACTAAAAAGCACAAATTATTACAACTCACCTGATATGTAATAGATAATTGGAATAGCACTATAACCATTAAGAGAAATGTCAGAAACTTAACCAAATGCAATGTGTGTACCTTGCTTGACAGTAGCAGAAAAAAGATAAAGCATGCAAACAGTTACCAAAGAAAGTTGATACAGACCTTCAGGCAACTAGGAATAAGAAAATTTTCTTCATAATGATAAAAAGTTCAATTTTCCAGGAATTTGTAATAACTCTAAATAGCTATGCATCTAATAATATAGCATTAAATAAATAAATAAGGCAAATTTCAAAATTCACATGGAAAAGTGGGAAAAATCACAATCATTCTGGGAGATTTTTATACATGTCTCTTAATAACTGGTAAAGTAAATAGACCACAATTAGTAATGATGTAAAGATTTGAACAACATGATTTAAAAACCATCCCTATTTACACACTGAAACTATCAATTCCAGAATACCTATGTGGAATATTTAGAAAATTGATTGTATACTGATCCAAAAAGTGAGTTTTCATCAAATCTCAAAATATTTCAAAATTTAAAAATATGTCCTCTGGTCACAATGCAATTACATTAGCAATCAATAACTAAAATAGTATTAACCGAAAGATATAGCATGTTCAAACATCTCAGTTGTAACCACATTGAACTGCAGGTTCAATATAATCACAATTAAAATCACAACAGGAAAAAGTTTTTTTTTGAATTCCACAAGTTGATTAAAAGAGTCATATGGCAGAACAAAGGGCCAAAACAAAGGCCAAGGCTCTTTTAAAAAAGAGTAGAAATGGAGGTCCTGTCCACCAGAAATCCAAAATTATTACAACACTATAGTAATAGAGACTGGGTGGTATTGGTGCTGAGACAAGCAAATAGATTCACTAAACAGAATAGAGATCCCCCAAACAGACATACATAAGGACACCTGCTTCATGACGAAGATGCCCTGCAGAGCTATGGGGGAAAGATGGCTTCTCAGTCAGCAGTGCCAGGTCAGTCAGATACCCCAATATCCAAACTCAAAAAAAAATAAAAAATAAAAAGGTGTTCTCTCATGACTAATCAGAAAAATTCACATGAAAACCACATAAGCCACTACTACACACCCATAATTTTTGTCAAATATTAAAAAATGATAATATCGAACGCTGGCAAGAATGTGGAACAACAAGAACCGCTGGTGAAAGAGTAAACTGGTAGAACCACTTTTTAATAATTGGTAGAATCCAAAAAGTCTAAAGATACACCTATTCTCTGATCATCAAAATAATCACCAGGTGACATCCAACAAAAACACAAACTCATGTGGACTTATAGTGACATGTACAAGAACATTTCTAGCAGCATTTTTCATGATAGTCCTATCAACAGTAGAATGTAAAAATATAGTGTGATATAATCATACAACTAAATACCATGTAGCAGTGAAAATGAATGAGCGACAATCCCATGAAAGAATATAGATGAATCTTAAATACAAAAAAAAAACCAGACACAACAGAAATCATAGTGTATGTTTTCATTTATATGAAGTTGGAAATCAGGCAAAATTCATCTTGTACATTGTTTAGCAATACCTAATAAGTTGGCAGAACTATAAAGAAAAACAAGGGCTTAAATACTAGAACAGAATAAAGATTTCTAGAATAATGGGAGAAGAGAGATTTATAACTCGGAGGAGACATGGTACCAGGAAGGCTTCTGGAGTGAGATTCTCATTCTCTTTCTTAATGGAGGTGGAGGTTATATGAGTGATCATTTTATAACAATAGAAACTGTTTTACGCATTTTCTATGTTATATTTTATAATAAAATTTTTAATAAAATTATGCACACTGATTAATATACAAGGTCTATCAATTAATTTCACAAATCTGCCACCTGTGCTTATATTGGAAGCACCACACAAACAGCTCGGTAAGGTTTCCTACCCTTGGTATGTCAATATCTCACAGATGTGTTCGTGTCGATATGTGACGGTGTCTTGTTGAGTGGCATTCATTATTGTTGTTGTGTGTTTTTGTGCCGTCGTGAGAATGTCTGAGCTTGAATTAGAGCAATGAACAAACGTTAAATTTCTTGTAAACTTGGCAAGAGTGGAAGTGAAATCAGGGACATGCTAGTCCAAATTTATGGAGATAATACCATGAAGAAAACAACAGTGTACAAATGGACTAAAAGTTTTTTTTGAGGGCAGAGAACACGTCACTGATGATGAGAGGTCAGGGCGGCCAGTAACGAGCAGAACTGATGAAAACATTGCAAAAATTGTCTAATTGTGCGTCAAAATCATCGACTGACTTGGAGAAGCATAGTAGACCAAGTAAACATCAATAAAGAAACAGTTAGGAAACTCTGAAGTGAAAATCTTGGCATGAGAAAAGTGTGTGCAAAAATGGTCTTGAAGGAGCTCACTGATGAACAAAAGCAAAGGAGAGTTGAAGTTTGCCAAGACCTTTTGGAGAGGCAAGAAGATGTTTTCGGCTGTGTTATTACTGGTGATAAAAAATGGATGTACCAATACGACCCTGAAACGAAGCATCTAAGTGCACAACGGAAGTCAGCCAATTCTCCATGACCAAAAAGTACACTCAGTCTAAATCAAAATTCGAAACAATGTTGCTAACCTTTTTTGATATCAGAGGGATTATTCATTATGAATTTATACCAACTGGACAAACAGTTAACCAAGTTTACTATTTGGAAGTGCTAAAAAGGCATTGAAAAAGTTAAGACAACCTGAACTTTTCACCAACAATTCATGGCTCTTGCATCACGACATTGCACCAGCTCATGCCACACTGACTGTGAGTAAGTTGTAGCTGGTAAACAGATCATTGTATTGGAACATCCTCCCTACTCACCTTACCTGGCCCCCATTGACTTTTTTTTACCTGAAGATAAAGGAAATATTGAAAGGAAGACATTTTGATGACATTCAGGACATCAAGATTAATACAACCACAGCTCTGATGGCCATTCCAGAAAAAGAGTCCCAAAATTCCTTTGAAGGGTGGACTAGGCACTGGCATCAGTGCGTAGCTTCCCAAGGGGAGCACTTCAAAGGTGACCGCAGTGCTATTCAGCAATGAGGTATGTAGCACTTTTCCTGGATGAGTTCGCCAACTAAATTGTCTGTTCTCATATGCTGATGGGAATGTGAGGGAAATTATGCTGTTGAGAGGGAAGGTGATTTAGGAGGAAGGAGAGAAATTGGCAGAGAGATGTCCTTGAATGGGCAAGAGGGGAGGAGACCTAGAACTGAAGTGGAAGGAGCATGGAGAGTTCATTTTCAAAAACAGGTGGCAATACAGAGAATACTAGCACAGATGCTGGTAAGAGAGGAAATGTGGTGGTGGAAATCTGGAATTTCACTTCTGATTGCTTTGTTTTGTTAAGAAAATATGAGGGTCAGCAGCTGACCATGAGGATGAAGGTTTCGGGAAAGGAGAAGCTGTGACATCGTCAACAAGGCCGGGGGTTCGGTCGTCCAGGACAGTGGCTCTCCAACTTCGGTGCCCATCAGCATCACCTGGAGACTTGTTGAAACACAGACTGAGCATCTCCCCAGAATTTCTGATTCAGTAGGTCTGGGATGGGTCCTGAGAAGTTGTGTTTCTAACAAGCTCTCAGGTGATGCCAATGCAGCTGGTCTGGGGACCACGTTTGAGAACTGCTGGGATTACTGTGCAACATTAGTGCATCCTAGAGGTTTGTGGTCATGATTTCAAGTGAACAGTCAGCATGGTGGAGTGAAACTACCTCAGACGCATCTTTCCTGACCATTTATCTATCTTCCTCTGCCTCACCATCTTCTACTTTCACAGTATTTTTTCTCACAGAACTTTTCACTATCTGTGACTTGTTTCTGAGTCTTTCCATTAGCGTTTATGCACAACAAAACTGGAATATTAGTAGTTTTGTTGTTGGTCACTGTTATGTTGTCATAACATAGAACAGTGCCTGAATATCACAGGTGCTCAATAAATATTTATCAATGAAAAACAAGAAAGGATGGAAGGAAGGAAGGAAGGAAGGAAGGAAGGAAGGAAGGAAGGAAGGAAGGAAGGAAGGAAAGAAAAAAGGAACGAAGAGGAGAGACAGGAAAAACAAATTACCACACAAGCAACTAAATTATCGTATTAGTTTTGACTATTAATAGAAAAATATTTACATAATTATAAATATAAACACAGTTCACTGATATGTCTAAAATTAACATAAATGCAATGGAAAAGTGGGAAGGGGAGGCTAGCTAGGAGCTTACCACCATATTTTCTTTTCCTGATGACTGTATTTCCCAAATTCTCTGTTTGGACCATGACTAGGTTGTAGTCATTGGAACGTGAGCAGTAAAGATGTATGCCACTTCCATGCCTGGACATAAAACACTCACAAAATTCTCTGTTCTCTCTCCCTCTCCCTTTTCCTCTCTTTCTCTGTCTCTTTCTCATCATCAGTGGGTTGGGTACAGAGGATCCAGTAGTGATCTCAGGAGGCCCCAGGGGACAGTGGACACATAGGATGAAAGGAACCTGGGTTCTAGAGTCACCGCTCTGAGGACAACAGTGTGGAAGCCTGCTCCCAAACACTGGACTTTGGCTGAGTCCAACTTCAAGCTACTGAAATTCTAGGGTTATTTTTATTTCAGCAAAAAAGAGAAATGTCAAAAATGGACCCATTAGTAATAACTAGTGTATCAGTCAAGGTTCAATCAGGAAAAAGAAATCACACATTAGTTTGAACAGGGAACATTAATGTGAAGAATTATTAACTATAATAGGGGAAAGAGAATTCTAAAGAATACTATAATGATGAGGAACAGAACCTGAATTCTGGAATAATTCTTTAGCTTACTAATGTGCTCTAAAGTAGTATCATTCTGCTCTTTATTCCTTCTTCAGAGTTTTTAAAGGATACTTTCATTTGCAAAATATCTAGTTGGTTCTTTGCAATATACAAGGAATTCAAAGTAACATATACCTTGATTAAAATACAATTGACCTCAGGAGGGATCCAAGTTTCCCTTCCCACTTGGTAGCAACATGGCATGAAACAGGTGGAGTGAAGAAATGCCAGTTGGTCCTGTGCTTGCCCGCCCCGGTGTCAGTAGGGCAAAGTGTGGAGCTAAACGTAAACTTGTACCTTCACCCGGTGGCAACAAGGCCGTGGAATTGGTGCTCCATGTTCACTGGGGTGGCATCAGCCGGACCCAAAAGGGAGCTGAACATACACCTGGACCCGCATGCTACACCTACGCAGGGTAAGTACTGGCTGAAAAGAACAAAGGTGAAATAGGACCCAAAGTCTCAAAGCATAATACCCACAATGTCCAGTAAACAACAGAAAATCGTTCATCATACCAACAATCACAATATTCACAAATTTGAATAAGAAAAGACTATTATAAAGTGTCAACACCAAGATTACTCAGATGTTGGAATTATCTGACAAGGATTTTTAAAGCAGCCAACATAAAAAATGCTCCAATAGCCAGTATGAACACTACATAACTATTAGTATAGCTAAAATTTAAAATACCGACTTTTCCAAGTATGGGTGACAATATAGAGCAACTGAGAGTCCTATCCAGTGATGGTGGAAACATAAAGTGCTATAGCAAGTTTGGACAAGTTTGGCAGTTTCTTACAAAATTAAACATATACCTACCATATGATCTAGACATTCCATATTAAGGTATGTACTCAAGAGAAATGAAAGCACATGCCCATACAGACACTTGTGCACAAATATTCATGGCAGCTTTATTTGTAATACCTAAAAACTGGAAACAACCCAAATGTCCATCAACAGATGAACGGATAAATAATGGTATATCCATCCATACAATGGAATACTACACAACAACAAATGGGGAACGAACTATTGCCACATTCAGAAATGTGAATGAATTTCAATAAAATTATGCTGAGTGAAAGAAGCCACACACAGAAAAGAGTACACATTGTATGCTTCCATTTATATGAAGTTCTAGCAAATGCAAACTAAGCTAAAAAGACAGAAAGCAGATGTGTCGGTTGCCTGGGGACAGAGAAGGGTAAAAGGGAGGGATTAGCAAGGACTACCAGGAAAGCTTTCTGTGTGGTGGATCTGTTAATTGTCTTATGTGTGGACATTGTTTTCCAGATGTACATACTCGTATGTTATAACTTATCAAGCTGTCCACCATAAATATATGCTGTTTATGACTTGTCAGTTACACCTCAATAAACTGTTTAAAATGAAGGGGAACCTCAAATTAGGCCTAGTGACTGAGTGTGAAGATATGGTACATTTCTAAACTTTGTAGGAAGACAGGATTGTATCTGCACTACCCACCCGAGATTGGAGATAATATGTTTAAGTGGACTTTCCTCACACACCTGGTAAGTAAGGGCCACAATTAGCCGGTTGCTAACTTCACAAAAGAGTTCACAGAGATTATGACCACTGAATAGTGGGCCAAGTCCAACAGGCATTCAGGCTAGCTCTGCTGTTCTACCTTCCCACTCAGGTATCTTCAAGACTTGTAGTAACTTTGGAGTAGGTACTAGATGCTAGGACATAATTTTATTTAAAATAACCACTATAGATGCTAAGTGTTTATTTTTCTTTTCTAAATGAGAGGTTATTCACAAGTTCTTTCTGTGATAATTTTCTGTTTTCCATTAATCTTGACTTTTTAGAAAAATGGCACACATGGAAGATTTGAGATTGGATTAAATTAACTTTGGAGGGTCTGAGAAAATGACGCTCATTCAGCAAAAGTCACTCAGGTTTTAGGTGCTAAGAGAACCATAGCTCTATCAGCTGCTGGTCAAGACACAACAGTGAGGCAAAGGAACGAAAGAGAGAAAAGAGAGGAGGAGAGGGGAAGGGATGGAAAAAGGAGGGAGGAAGAAATTGAGGAAGATAGGGTACAAAAATCTGAACTTTATTTCTCTCTTGTTAATTTTACTTAAGACAGAAAATGCGGATTTTATTTAAAAACTAAATTGGGGCCTCTTTTTGTATTATCAGAAATTGTATTATTTGAAAGTTTTTTTTTAGTGCTGTCATATGAGTTCATTACATAACTTCTGGTCAACCAAACTGGAAAGGAAGCTTGGTGATGATAATTACATTCTCCAAGCTCTGATTCCTTTGCTCATTTGCCCTTGGAAAATTCCCAGGGTACTGCCCCAACCTCTGCAAACATAGAAGTCTTATCTCGCAAAGCCCTCCCTGTTCACCTCTTCCTTCATGAGGCTCCAGGTGTCCTGCCCTCTCCCCTCAGGGCCACTCACAGGGCACTTTGTCACGCAGATACTCCCACCACTGCCGAAGCGTGGAGTCTCCCATCATGTGGACAACGTGGCCAGCCAGGCAGCCCAGGATGCTGTCAACAGTGGGGAAGGAGCGGCTGGAGCAGGACAGCGAGTGCCACACTTCTTGGTGGTAGAAGCCAGAGGGTTTTGTGGCCGGGAGCCCAGGATGGCACAGGGGCCGTGGGGACAGGGCTACAGGAAAGGGGAAAACAGAATACAGCTAACGTTTATAAATTACAAAATGCCAGGTGCTCCTCTATGCTCTTTACATGCATTATATTATTTCATTTACTCTTTGACAAAAATCCATGAAGTAGTATTCTTATCTTCATTAACAAGTGGGGACACTGAGGTCCTGAATTACTAATCAATTTACCCATCAGCAAGAATAGTGACTGGCAGAGATAGCATTTTAACCCCAAAAGTCTGACTTTATGGCCCATGTTACTAACCACTATGCTATACTGTCCTATCGGGGGGCTGGGGCTCAACTCCCAATCAAGGAATAAAACCCCTCCAAGTCTATTACCCACCCAAACCCCAGCATATGCCAGCCCCACTCACCCAGGCTGCTGTCCCCTGGGGCTGCCATTCTGACCTGGATTGGAGAAATGCCCTGAGGGAGCTCGATGTCTGTCACTTTCCTGGAGAAACACCAAAAGTGAGCATTGAGGGAGGGTGACCAGGTGAAAGCTGGAGACCAGTATGAGCATATGATGGTTGACTTGTGATTTCTACTCTAAGTCCAAAGAGTTTGAGGTAATTACAATACAATTAGCACGTTCAGACTGTGAAGCAATTACAATGAAGAGTCCAAAAATAATGGAAGGAAGAGAAAATCATATCAAGAATCTGGACCTTCTGCAATCAATCTACACTTTGTCTCTCAGTCTAATAACAGTCCAGCTAATGAAAGAACATCGAATCTGGGTTGCGTAGCTCTCCTTTTCTGATAAATGGAGGTACACAAGCATGCCAGGAAAGACAAACATCCTGGCACTAAATTCTGGAAGAAACACAAAGCAGAATAATTTTTTGTTATGTGAAAACTCACAAAGAGCACCGTGTGGAATAACCAGGCTAATATCAACATTCGTAAATCATGTTGCTAGTATATACCCTTGATATGATGTGATGAAAATGTAAATTTATCTCTGTGATGTTCCTCCTCCAAGCTCATAATCCACCTCTAATTACACCAAAAACATCAGATAAATTTCAACACAGAGGAATACTACAATACGTGTATAATTAACCAATGCTCCTCAAAACTGTCAAGGTCAAAAAAGACTTCATCAAAATGGTGGCGTGAGGTGAGCCTCTGTAAATCTCCCTTGGAATTTACAACCAATCGAACAACTATAACTCCACAAAGGACTCCCTGCACAGCAAACAGGCAAGACGAAGAGGCCCACTACTGAATTCACCTAAAGGTGGGGTAATTCCGCGAGTGGGGGAAGAGGGAAGGGAGAAGTGCGGAGACGGAGCGCGCGGGCGCAGGACGCAGACCTAGCTCAGTGCTGCAAGCTCGCTGCATCCCAGAACTACTGCAGCTGCAGGACAGGGAAGAACTCGGACTACTAGGGCTCTGCTTATGGCCCACAGGGCTGAGGGGGCAGCATATAACACGGCTGAACCCAACGCTCACGGCAGAGACCTCAGAGAAGAGACTGAGGGAAGAAGGCTGAAAACGGTGGTTTAAGTCCTCACTGCTGCAGAGAACTGAAGCCTGAGGCACTGAGACTAGCTGCCCCCTCCTGGCCCTCCCAGAGCTCACCCCCCGACCCCACCTGCCTGGTGCTAGAAGCGGAACAGTAGCAGTGTCAGATCAAAACAACAGAATATTTGCTTTTCTGGGAACTGTGGACCGCAGACACAGATTCACAGCCCAACTAGTTCTGGCAAAGGGGAGGGAGCTGTGGAAACAGGACTGGCTGTGGTGATGGTCACTGCTATTGCTCTGGGCCACCTCTCAAAACTCACCCCGTCCCTGGCCACACCTATCTGGGCAGATCCCTGCAGGAGTAAACAGTACTGCTGAAACATATGGGTTCTGAATCTGGTGCAGGAAGAGCTTTGGAACTTCAGAAGCTCTCCGCATACCTACCAGGACACTGTGCCCTGTGACCAAGGCAAACTATTAATAGAGGAGAAGCCCATCTCCCAGGGAATCCCCCCATTGTGTGAGAAGCTGGAAGAGTGCAGAGAAAATATAGCACTACCGTGTGAGAGAGAAAAACAAGGATGCAGTCTCAGAGGAAATAAAACAGTCTAACCACAAGTACTAGAAAAGAAACGAAAGACCTCTTTCTATAAACCTGCTGCAGAAGCCACTCCTGTAGCTATCTAGGAAGAGAAATAATAAATCAGTAATTGCCATGAATAACCAAGGCAACAACACAGCTCAGGAAGAAAGAGAAAAGTCTCCAGAAAAGGAACTTAACGATATGGAAATATGTGACTTAAATGACAGAGAACTCAAGATTGCAGTTCTGAAAAAACTCAACAAGAGGCAAGAAAACACAGATAGGCAGTTAAATGAACTCAGAAACACAATCAAAGAACAGCGTGAGCATTTTATGAAAGAGATTGAAATTTTAAAAAAGAATCAAATAGAATTTCTGGAGATTAAGAACTCAATAGAAGAAATTAAGAATGAAATAACCAACTTAGGTAGTAGAGTTGACCAGATGGAGGAAAGAATCAGTGACATCGAAGATAGAAACCTGGAAATTACACAGATGGAAGAAGAAAGAGACTTGAGACTGAAAAGAAATGAAAGAACTCTACAAGAACTTTCTGACTCCATCAGAAAGCAATATAAGAATAATGGGCATACCAGAAAGAGAAGAAAGAGAAGGGAACAGAGAATATATTCAAATTGTTGATGATAACTTCCCAAACTTGTGGACAGAACTGGATTCAAGAATCCAAGAAGTAAATAGAACACCTAATTACCTCAATCCCAACAGGCCTTCTCCAAGGCACATTGTATTGAAGCTGTCTACAATCAACGACAAAGAAAGAATCCTCAAGGCAGCCAGGGAAAAGAAGACAGTAACCTACAAAGGAAAGCCCATTAGATTATCATCAGATTTTTCAGCAGAAACTCTACAAGCCAGGAGGGAGTGGAACCAAATATTCAAACTATTGAAAGAGAGAAATTATGAACCAAGAATAACATATCCAGCAAAGGTATCCTTTAGATATGAAGGAGGAATAAAGACCATTCTAGACATACAGAAGCTCAGGGAATTTATTAATACGCAACCTGCACTACAAGAAATACTAAAGGAGGCTATTCGACCACCATCAACAGGGACAATTTGTGGCAAACAAAAAAAAAAAAAAGGGGGGGGAGAGTAAAGGCCTGAATCGGAATATGGGAATAGAGAAAGTAAGCATGCTGAAGAAAATGGAATACTCTAAATATCAGACTTTCTTTGACATAAACTTAAGGGTAACCACTCAAAAAAAATCCAGAACTGAAATATATACTGTAATAAAGAAGAAATAGAGTGAAACATGATAGAATACCACGACACAGAAATAATAGACAACAACAAAAAGGCAAAGAAACAATGGAGACACAGCCTTACCAGAAAACTAAAGATA
This sequence comes from Rhinolophus sinicus, assembly GCF_057876585.1. NCBI lineage: Eukaryota > Metazoa > Chordata > Mammalia > Chiroptera > Rhinolophidae > Rhinolophus > Rhinolophus sinicus. Next base: position 90,485,131 of record NC_142503.1, read on the forward strand.
GAATGATAGGAAATCCTCACATATCAATAATCACCCTAAATGTAAATGGACTGAACTCACCAATAAAAAGGCACAGAGTAGCAGATTGGATCAAAAAACTAAACCAAACCATATGCTGTCTCCAAGAGACACATCTCAGCTACAAGGACAAGCATAGACTCAAAGTGAAAGGGTGGAAATTGACACTCCAAGCAAATGGTACCCAGAGAAAATTAGGTGTAGCCTTAATGATATCAGATGAAACAGACTTCAGGGTGAAGAAGATAACAAGAGACAAATTTGGACATTTCATAATGGTAAAGGGGATTATACAACAAGAAGACATATGAGTCATCAATATTTATGCCCCCAATCAGGGAGCACCGAACTATACCAAGCAACTACTAACAGAACTAAAGGGAGAAATTAACCAAAACACAATTATACTAGGGGACTTAAACACATCATTGACAACTATGGATTGATCATCCAAACAGAAAATAAATAACGAAATAGTAGCCCTAAATCATACATTAGATGAAATGGACATAATTGACATATTTAGAACACTTCATCCTAAAACATCAATCTACACATTCTTTTCTAGTGTACATGGAACATTCTCAAGGATAGACCATATATTGGGACATAAAATCAGCCGCAGCAAATTTAAGAAGATTGAAATCATACCAAGCGTATTCTCTGATCACAAGGCTTTGAAATTGGATATCACTGCAAAAAGAAAGCAGGAAAAAACACAAATACATGGAGATTAAACAATATACTTTTAAAGAACGACTGGGTCAAAGAAGAAATTAGAGGAGAGATCAAAAGATACATAGAAACAAATGACAATGAAAATATATCCAACCAAAATTTTTGGGATGCAGCGAAAGCAGTTTTAAGAGGGAAATTTATGTCATTGCAGGCCTATCTGAAGAAACAAGAAAACTCCCAAATAAATAACCTCATGTTACACCTTAAAGGACTAGAAAAAGAAGAACAAGTGAAACTGAAGGTCTGCAGAAGAAAGGAAATAACAAAAAGTAGAGCAGAAACAAATGAAATAGAGAATAAAAAAAGACAATAGAAAAAATTAATGCGACAAAGAGCTGGTTCTTTGAAAAGATTAACAAAATTGACAAACCCTTGGCTAGACTCACTAAGATAGAAAGAGAGAAGACACTCATTAACAAAGTCAGAAATGAAAAAGGGGAAGTTATCACGGACACCACAGAAATACAAAGGATCATCCAAGAATACTGTGAAGGACTATATGCCACCAAATTCAATAACCTAGAAGAAATGGACAAGTACTTAGAAACACATAGACTTCCAAGGTTAACCATGAAGAACTGGAAAATCTAAACAGACCAATCACCAGTAACAAAATTGAATCAGTCATCCAAAACCTTCCCAAAGCAAAAGTCCTGCACCAGATGTCTTCACTAGTGAATTCTACCAAACCTTCAAAGAGGATCTAGTACCAATCCTGCTCAAACTCTTCCAAAAATTGAAGAAGACACAGTACTCCCTAACTCATTTTATGAGGCCAACATTACCCTGATACCAAAACCTGGTAAGAACACAAAAAAAGAAAACTACAGACCAATATCTCAGATGAATACAGCCGCAATAGTCCTAAACAAAATTTTAGGAAATCAAATACAACAATGCATTAAAAAAATTATTCATCACGACCAAGTGGGGTTCATCCCCGGGGCACAAGGATGGTTCAATATACGCAAATCCATCAATGTGGTACATCAGATAAACAAAATAAAGGACAAAAATCATACGATTATATCAATTGATGCAGAAAAAGCATTTGACAAGATACAACATCCATTTATGATTAAAAAGTTAATAAGATAGGTATAGAAGGAAAATAGCTTAACATAATAAAGGCCATATATGACAAGCCCTCAGCTAATCTCATAATTAATGGTGAAAAACTGAACCCCTTTGCTCTACGTTCAGGAACATGACAGGGCTGTCCCCTATCACCTCTGCATTTCAACATAGTGTTGGAAGTCCTTGTCAGAGCAATCAGGCAAGAGAAAGAAATAAGAGGCATCCAAATTGGGAATTAAGAAGTTAAATTGTCACTCTTTGCAGATGACACGATGCTATATATAGAAAACCCTAAAGACGCCACCAAAAAGCTATTACAAACAATCAACGTATACAGTAAAGTTGCCGGCTACAAAATCAACGTACAAAAGTCCATTGCATTCCTATATGGTAACATTGAAATCTCAGAAAAAGAAATACAAAGAACAATTCCTTTTGCAATTGCAGCAAAAAGAATAAAATACCTAGGAATGAACTTAACCAAGGATGTGAAAGACCTATATGCTGAAAACTGTAAGACATTTTTGGAAGAAATTGAAGAAGACACAAAGAAATCGAAAGACATTCCGTGCTCATGGATTGGAAGAATCAACATAGTTAAAATGGCCATATTACCCAAAGCAATATACAGATTTAATGCCATCCCCATCAAAATACCAATGGCATTTTTTAAAGAAATAGAACAAAAAATCATCAGATTAGTTTGGAACCACAAAAGACCCGAAAACCAAAGCAATCTTAAGAAAAAAGAACAATAATGGAGGTAATACACTCCCTGACTTTCGCTTGTACTACAAGGCTACAATCATCAAAACAGCATGGTATTGGCAAAAAAACAGACACATAGACCAATGGAATAGAATCGAGAACCCAGAAATAAAACCACATAAATATGGACAGATAATTTTTGACAAAGAAGCTAAAAACATACAATGGAAGAAAGACAGCCTCTTCAATTTATGTTGCTGGGAGAATTGGATAACCACGTGCAAAACAATGAAACTTGACTGCTATTTGTCACCATGTACCAAAGTTATTTCAAAATGGATCAAAGACTTAAGCATAAGACCTGACACAATAAACTGCATAGAAGAAAACATAGGTACTAAACTTATGGACCTTGGGTTCAAAGAGCATTTTATGAATTTGACTCCAAAGGCAATGGAAGTAAAAGCTAAAATAAACGAATGGGACTACATGAAACTTAAAAGCTTCTGCACAGCAAAAGAAACCATTGACAAAATAAAGAGCCAACCTACTGAACGGGAGAAGATTTTTGCAAACAGTGCCTCTGATATGGGGCTAATATCCAAAATATACAAGGAACTCATGAAACTTAACAACAAAAAAACAAACAACCCAATTGAAAAACGAGCAGAGGACCTAAAGTGACATTTCTCCAAAGAGGACATACAAATGGCAAATAGACATATGAAAAAATGCTCAACATCACTAATCATCAAAGAAATGCAAATAAAAACCACAATGAGATATCACCTCACCCCAGTCAGCATGGCTATCATCAACAAGACAAATAGTAACAAGTGTTGGAGAGGCTGTGGAGAAAAAGAACCCTCAGACACTGCTGGTGGGAATGCAGACTGGTGCAGCCGTTATGGGAGGCAGTGTGGACGTTCCTCATAAAATTACGAATAGAATTACCGTATGACCCAGCAATCCCTCTCCTGGGTATCTAACCCAAAAAATCTGAAAACATTTATCCATAAAGACACGTGTGCTCCAATGTTCATTGCGGCTTTGTTTATGGTGGCCAAGACATGGAAACAACCAAAATGTCCTTCGATAGATGAATGGATAAAGAAGTTGTGGTATATATACACAATGGAATACTATTCGACAGTAAGAAAAGATGATATAAGAACATTTGTGACAACATGGATGGATCTTGAGAGTATGATGCTAAGCGAAATAAGTCAGAGAGAGAAAACAGAGAACCATATGATTTTACTGATATGTGGTATATAAACCAAAAGCAACAAAAGAACAAGACAAACAAATGAGAATCAAAAACTCATAGACACAGGCATTAGTTTAATGGTTACCAGAGGCTAAGGGGAGCGGGGAGTGGGTGATGAGGATAAGGGGGATCAAATATATGGTGATATAAGGAGAACTGACTTTGGGGGGTGAGCACACAATGAGATTTATAGATAATGTAATAGAGAATTGTACACCTGAAATCTATGTAATTTTACTAACAATTGTCACCCCAATAAATTTTTTTAAAAAAGCTGTCAAGGTCATCAACAACAGGAAAAGTATGAGAAAATGTCACAGCCAAGAAAAGCCTTGGGAGACATGACAACTAGATATAATATGGTATTCTGGATTGGATCCTGGAACAGAAAAAGGACATTAGAATAAAACTAAGGAAAGCTAAATAAACCATGGATTTTACCTAATAATAATGTATCAATATTGGTTTTTTAATTGTAAGAGATATAACACACTACTGTAAGATGTTAATGATAGGAAAATTGTGTGGGAAAGTGGGTATGAGAACTCTGCACAATCTGCTCGATTTTGTAAATCAAAACCATAAACTCTGGTAATAAGAAAATTCCAACAATTCCACACACAGGTGTTTATCTAAGAGAAATGAAAATATTTGCCCACAAAATTGTTTTAGGCAAAAATTGTTAAAGTTGCGCAATTGACAGCAACTTTATTCATAATAGTCAAAATCTGGAAACAACTCAAATGTTCATCAAGAGGTAAAAGGATAAACAAACTGTGGTCTATCCATACAATGGAACACCATTCATTAATAAAAAGGAGAAAATTACTGATATGCAACAATATGGATGACTCTCAAAAAACATTTTACTGAGCAAAAGAAGTCAGATACAAGAGTACAAACTGCATGATTCTATTTTTATGCAATTCTAGAAAAGGCAAAACTAACATATACTTTCAGAAAGGAAACCAGTGTTTGCCTGGGCTTGGGGTGGGTGAGGGAACTTGACTGTGAAGGGACACAAGGGAATCTTCAGAGATGGTGGAAATATTCTGTATCTTGACTGTAGCGACAGTTAAACAGGTGTACACTTTTATAAGAACTCATTGACTTGCACATTTGTAACAAATACATTTCATTGTATATAAATTACATCTCAATAAACTATATTTAAATTTTTTATCAAAACAAAAAATTCAGACAATAGGATTATGAGCTGCTGAGTAGTCTATAATTAAATAAATAGCTATTAAGAATACATATTTGTAGCACGAATGTATGCGTGAACTGCTGTCTCTAAAATTGATGGGCTAGAGTTCCACTGAGGCAGGAAATGCTGTTGGGTGATCTTTTTGTGTGTTTCCACCTACCTGTCTCTCCCAGTCCTCAAAGCTGAGCTTGGCCCCTTACCTGTCTTTCTTCCTTCACTTCCCAAGGCAGGGGAGAGAGGGGCAGGGGCAACATGTTAATTTACAGGAGCTTTCTCAACATTAACTCCGTTACCAGAAAATATGTCAACCGGCACCCATCCTGACCTCCTACTCGCCCCATTTTGGAGAAGAGGTGCCACTGTACCCTAATGCTACCTCCTTCTGCAGCTTTTAGATTGCACCACTTTCTTTCCTCCTCCTCCTCCTCCTTCTTTTTTGCACCATCTTCAACTTCTGCCCCCCAGTTCTTTTTCCCGAGAATATAAACATAATCACATCTGCTGCACTGAATGAAGCACCTCTTCCACTACCTCTCCCTGTATCTACAACTCAGTCAGGTTCCTTTCCTTCAAAGGACAACTTCTTGAAAGACTCATCTGACCTTGTTATCTGCCTTATTTTTCTACTTTTTATGCACATTGTTAAAGTTACTTTATTATGTAGTCAACATCCAGCTCTAGAGGATCTTAACATTTAGCCAGGTTTGAACTAGATCTCTCTTTAGATAGAAATAAATAAATCACTAAATAAAAAATGTTGGGGAGTGTGCAGAAAAACTGAAACTCTAAGACGTTGTTGGTGGGAATGTAAAATGGTATGGCCACTCTAGAAAACAGTTTGGCAGTTTCTTATAAAATTAAATATCCACTAATTACATAACCCAGCAATTGCACACAGACATTTATTCCAGAGAAGTGAAAACATGTTCTCATAAAAATCTAAGTATGAATATTTATGGAAGCTTTACTTACAATAGTCAAAAACTGGAAACAACCCAAATGTCCTCAATGGATGAATATTTAAAAACACTGATATGATGAAATACCAGGCTGCCACAAAAAGGGATGCATTATTGATGTATGCAATAACTATTTTCTATTGTAAGTACTAATTCTGTGTCAATTATGTGTGCTACAGGTATAATCTCCCAGCTTATATCTTGACTTAAACTATGTTTACGGAACTTTTGGTCATGGAGAAGTTTTTAATTTATATATCACCCCATTATGAATATTTTCTTTTATGATTTATGCCTTTTGTTATGTCTAAAATAATATTTTCCTAATCCAAAATCATAAAGGTGTTTTCTGCTATTACCTTACTAAGTTTTAAGGTTGATTTTTCACATTCAGGTCTTTAATCGTCCTGACCTTGATCTTTATGTATATACATTGAGGTTCAGATCTAGTTATATTCTTTTCTGTTTATTTCTGTTCAATGCATTCCCCATTGTTTCGAATGCCTATTATGTTTAGGTAAAGTTACTTATCTTCATGGATCTAGTCTTTTCTATGATTTATTCAACTACGCCTAAACAAATGCCACATTCCATGTCAAGAGACTATTTCACACACCAAAAAAAACATTGAAATATAAAGAGATGAAAAGGGGTACGCCATGCAAATTCTAAGCAAGTGAAAGCTCTTCTAGCAATATTCATAGTGTAAAAATTAGGACTTAAGACAACAAGCAAGAAAGTAACATAAATAATTTACCATTAACATAAAACAATCACAAAATTGAATGTATTTAACAACAGAGCCTAGAAATATCTAAAATGAAAACTTCCTGAATTAAGATGAGAAACAGTCAAATCTACAAACCTACAAACACAATATACTACATTTATGTCTGAAACTAATAGACTAAGCAGACAAAAAAATAGTGAAGATATATGTGTTTGGAATAAAAAACTTAACAAGCTAAATCAAATAGGTTCAGAATTTCATTCTGAAGAAATAGAGAATACAAATGGTTTTCAAGGAAATATAGAACACAGACAAAAAGTTTAGTCATCTGTTGGGTCACAAATAAATTCTCAATAAATTTCAAAGAATAGATATTAGAAACCATACTTTTAGTCATAATGCAAATAAGTTAAGAAAAAATACAAAGATGCCCAACTCCCTACCCTATATCTAGAAACTAAAAATAATTCCTAAATAATTCATGACTTAAGAAGGAAATCACTGTAGAAATTATAAAACATGTCATACTGAATAAAATGAAGCTCCCATATACAAGATTTGGAGAATACAGCTAAAACTATACTCAGAGGGAAAATTTATAGTCTTAACTATAAATTTTATCCCATATAAAGAGGATTGATGTATTGGTTAATTGTCCTGAATCATGAAATTAGAAAAAGGAAATAAATCTTAAAAGAAATAGAAGCAACAAATATTAAAGTTACCAACGGAAACAATTAAAATAGAATGGAGACTTAATTTTCCTGGTCATATAGCAGACCCAAGTATTCACAACAAAAATACACTGAGAACAACTAAAAATTCGGACAAAAAGGTTTTCTTAAAAATATATTTTTAAATGGGTTTTTAAATAATTAAAAAGCTAACGAAGTAAAGAATCTTCAGATGAAAAGATAAGTGTAGGCAGGAATTTGGAGAAATGAATGACGCATTCAAGCCACTTTTGCCCTGAGGTGATTCACACTGCCTTGAATATTTCATTTCTTATCATTCCTGGAGAATTCCAGGAAATCAACTGTAATCTTCCTAAATGGATATCCAGACCAGTTTTTTGTGATATATACTGTGTTTTCCCAAAAATAAGACCTAGCCTGACAACCAGCTCTAATGCATCTTTTGGAGCAAAAATTAATATAAGACCTGGTCTTATTTTATGATAATAGAAGACTGAGTATTATATAATGTAATTAATATGATATGATATGATATGATATGATATGATATATGATATGATATGATATGATATGATATGATATGATATGATATGATATGATATGATATGATATGATATAATGCCGGGTCTTATATTAATTTTTGCTACAAAAGACACATTAGAGTTGATTGTCCAGCTAGGTCTTATTTTTGGGGAAACAGGGTATCTATCTGTGTAGAAAAGTCTGTCACATAACGGTGCTAAAAAAGCATGTGTTGAATGAGAGTAAGAATAAATGAGGGTGTAACTTGGGGAGGGCCATTAGATCACAGGGACAATATTCAAAAGGCAGGATGTGGCTTAGGGTGGGGCCGGCATCCCACATTCTGGGTTTTCTTACCACGACAGCAGGGCCTCATCCTGTGGTGTAGTCACTTTCAGGTAACGCCCACTTGAGTGCCCAACTAAAGAGCTGCAAGGCAGGGTAGAGGGTCGAGCACAGAACCAGAGCTCACCCGAATCCACATCCCTGTACTGGCAGGTAGGCCCTCTTGTTCCAGTTGACTGGGGGTCAACATTGCAAATGACAGTCTCTTCAGTTCCTGTGGGGCCCCGAAAGTAGCCCATAAAATCAACTGTGGCCCTTTTCTCTGTCCAGATTCTTCGCAGAACCCCAACTGCCTCGCTGGAGTGGATCAGGCGCACCTGTACTTGGGCCTTCCCAGCCCAGAGCAGGGGGAAGGACAGCAAGTATGTGCCGTTCTCCAGATCCTGGACATCCCCAGGGAGCCCAGCCTTCAAGTCAGGCCCCAACAGCTGAGCCCGAAACAGATCCCCACCGTGGGTCTTGAGTCGGCCCCGGTGGTCTCTGGCGATAAGGATGGCCTCCAGGGAGCCTCTCAGGGCATAGCTGGTCTGGGCAGGACCCCTCAGGTGGTAGGTGGAGGCCTGGGGGCTGGTGGAGGCCAAAAAGTCCCCCTCATCTCCTGGGGTCAGAGGCCAGTACAGGAGGTGGGTGAGGTTGGCCAGCTCCTGGGGGAGAGAGTCCAAGAGGGAGGGAGATGCTGTGGACTCAGAGGCAGATTGAGAGGCAGGGCGGGGTGCGGGGGGCCGAGGGACGGTGCTGTCAGGCCAAGACATCTTGAAATAGAGGACCTGTGGGTAGAGAAAGGAGACTCTATCAGTGGTTTGTGTTTCCCTCACTTTCTTCTGGGCAGGAGCTGTCCACTCACCAAAGCTAGTCCCCCCTGCCAGGAGTCCTATCCTGCCTGCACCAGGCTGTCTGTCACTCATCAGCCTCGTGTCTGAGTCATTACCACATTCATCTTGTGTGAAGGTGAAGTTATGTCTCTGGATCTCAACTGTCTCCTTATCTCAGCCTTATTCCCTCTACTACCACCTTCCCCACACCCCCACCCACCCCCTCGCCACAACGTACACAGAGATAAGTACAGGTCTGCATGCAACTGTCACATCTATAGCTTTCCTCATGCCTCACAAGTCCTGCTTTCCTTCCAGAACCTGTCATTCTGATTAAGTGTCCTCTTTTTTCTTCCTAGTCCCTCTCTCCCACCATCTCCACCCTAGATTTCCAACAGAGTTGTGGGTGAGCAAGCCCATTCCTCAATGCTGCTGAGGGTTATAGAAGAAGGAGGTTAGACCATCCCCTAGGGAACTCCCTCTCTAATTGGACTCTGATTCAACTACAGAAACCATTGGAAAAGTGAGAAGCTGTAGAAAGGCACAGACACAGGTGTGAGTTTGAAAAAGGACTGAGATATGGCAGATTCTTTTCTAGGAAGAAATGGTGTTTGCTACAACAAAGAGTGTCCTCCGGGGGCTCAGAGCTCTCTTGTATCATATTCTGAGAAACACAACACCACAAATACAAACCAGAGAAGTGTGAGGATGCAAACAGGAAGAGCAGTAGAGAGAAGCAATGTTCTGTGTAATGGAGGGTGGTAACAGATGTGAGAGAAAGCCTGTGCACCTGGCCTATCAGATACTGGCCTACACCCACCATAGTCCCCTCTGCTCAGACAAGTGTTATTCAGACAAGACAAGTCTCAAAATCCATGGTAGCACATGGAGGGTGTGTTTGAGGCTGCAGTGTCTGATTTGATCGCTGGAGGAGAAACACTCACAGGACTGGCTCATCTCTGGGCTGGAGAGGAGCAGGAATGAACATCACAGAGTCTGGGCTCCAACTCCACTACTGTGTGGTTCCTTGGGATGCTTGGCCCACAGAGGCCCGTGGCATCTTGGGGGGAAGTATGAGGTTGGACAATTAAGTTGCAAACTCATCCTAGAAAAAGTGCTACGTTCCTCATTGTTGAACATCACTACGGTTACCTTCGAATACTCCCCTTCGGAAGCTATACCGACACCAGCGCCTAGTCCACCCTTCAAAGCCATTTTGGAACTCTTTTTCTGAAATGGCCATCAGAGCTCTTGTTGTATTACTCTTGATGTCCTGTATGTCATCAAAATGTCTTCCTTTCAATATTTATTTCCTTTTCTTCGGGTAAAGAAAGAAGTCATTGGGGGCCAGATCAGGTGAGTAGGGAGGGTGTTCCAATACAGTTATTTGTTTACTGGCTAAAACTCCCTCACAGATGGTGCCATGTGAACTGGTGCATTGTCGTGATGCAAGAGCCATGAATTATTGGTGATAAGTTCAGGTTGTCTAACTTTTTCACACAGCCTTTTCAGCACTTCCAAATCGTAAACCTAGTTAACTGTTTGTCCAGTTGGTACAAATTCATAATGAGTAATCGCTCTGATAACAAAAAAGGTTAACAACATCGTTGCAACAAATTTGCGAGCTTAATTGTCAGATGTTGTATACCTGGTAAGGTGTCTGATCCTTGTGGAGCCTGTTCACAGGCCCTCATCCTGGGCTGGGAGAATATCAGGAGGGCCACTGAACTGGGAGATCACAGATTAGAATGGCTCCCCGTCCATCACTAACAAATGGCAAAAAAAAAAGTGCAGGTGAACATGACCCATGTTCCTAGAAGCAGAGACTGTTTTTCCTCCTCTCACTTGCAGCTTTGCCACCACACAAAGGGACCTGAAGATTTGAACTGACCAGTAAGAGTAGCCAAGAGTTCTGGTTACAGCAAATTTGAACAGATTGGAGAAAGAAAGACCCAGAATAAATGTGTAACATGCAAAGAATTAGTAGGTATGGGAGGTTATATGGATATTTGTTTTATTATTCCTGGTATGTCATATACATGATATATATATATATATATATATATATATATATATATATAATGTATATCGTGTATGTATATATATATATCATGTATATCATGTGTATGTATATATATACACGGTATATATATATATATTCTCTCGTATGTGCAAAATACTTCAAGTTTTAAAAATCTTCTGCTTAATTTCTCTTTAACCAAAGAGGAATTATAAAAAGAAAAATACAATCTGTGTACAAAGAAATAAAAAGAGAAAACTTCAGAGTGACATCTTTTAGGTGGCAAAGTAGGAAGCTCTGGATCCTCTTTACCTCCAGGAACACACAGATTCAAGAACAATTCACAGACCAATCCCCTTTGTGAGAAATAATAAAACTACCTGACAAGCTCCTACACTCTAGCCCCGCGTGAAACCAGACTTACCTAAATTGGTAGAGAGACTCAGGACACCCTCTTGCCAGAATCCCCACCCTCGGTACACTGCCATAGGATCAGGAAGAGAACCCTTAGCTCCCAGCTTCAAACCTGCCTGACCTACTCCCCCTTTCCTACATAAGAAAAAGCTAACCTGAAGTTAGTGCAGCTGTCCACTCTCAGGCTCTGGACTCCCCGCGTACCCCACCCCCTGACACAACACCGGTGTTTCTCTTCTTATTACCCTAGGCAGCTGACATCTTTGGACACTGCCATGGGCATTCTCTCTCTGCCCTAACTTTATAAAAACTTCCTTTGTAGAGTCTGTGAATGCTTTCAGCTTTTGTGAATGACCAGGGGTTAATTCCACGCCAGGACTGTTACCACAGCTCCTCATCTTGGCTCCACACAGCTCCCTGCGCTGTGTGAAAAGCCAGTCACAGAAACACAAATATCGCATGATTGATTCCCTTTATGCGAAGTATCTAAAATCGTCAAATTTATAGAATGGAATTGTGGAGTGTTGTTTGCCAGGGTCTAGGGAGAGGGGGGATGGGGAGTTACTAATTAATGGGCAGGAAGTTTCAGTTAAGCAAGAGGAGTAAGTGTTACAATCTGCTGTACAACACTGCACCTGTAATATCATGTTGTACATTTTAAGAAATTGTTAAGCAGGTAGATCTCATGTTAAATGTTCTTATCACAATAAAATAAAATAAAATAAATAATTGGTTTTACTCAAAAGACAGTATTAGAGTGAAAGGCAGGCACGACACAGAGCTGGAGAAGATATTTGCAACATGTACAACAAATGGAGGCGCTTATACCCAAAATCTACAAAGAATTCCTACAAATTAATAAGGAAAGACAGACAACTTACAAATGGATAGAAGATACTTTAATAGCATTTCACAATAGAGGACCAATGACCAATAAACACATGAATAGGTGCTCAGCTAAACTGGTAAGAAAAGCAATGCAAATTAAAACCACAGTGAAATACCTTTACATATCAAAGAAAGGCTGCAACTAAAAGACAGACAGTACCAATGTTACTGAGGCTCTGAAGCAACTGAATCTCTCAGATCATGCTGGTGAGATCATAAATTGCAGAAATTGCTTGGAAACCTATTTGACAGTATGTACTGAAATTTAAGGGATGCATACCTTAGGACCACGCAGGTTAGCTCGTATATCCAACAGAAAGGCACGCATATGTGAACCAAGCTATATTTAAAATAGCCCCCTCCAAAAATCCATCTCAAGTTAAACGGATAAATAAATTGTCACATGTTCGTACACTAGAGTACTAGAAAGAAATGAAAGTTAACAAATAATAGCCTTACACTACAACAAAATACTTCCTCAATTGTTCTCCCTTCAATCTCTCCCACATAACCATTATGATATTTATGATTTTCATATAAGTTCTATATCAACCTAAAAAGTATCCATCAAATATGCATGTACATACACCTACACACACAAAAATATGTGTATGTAGATGAATCTCACAAAAATATTGAGTAAGTGAAAGTAGACACACATAAAAGAGTTCATAGTGTATGATTACATTTCTATAAAATGCAAAAACATGCAAAAATACACTATAATGTCTATAGTTGAAAAGAAGAGAGGGGAGTAGTGATGGAGAGGGAGGCAAAAGAGGGAGTTTATGGGTATACTGATAATTTTTATTTTTTGACTTGAGTGATGATTATACAGGTTTGTTATCTTTTATTTAGAAGAGCACTATGATTTCTACATTTTTATGTATGTTATAATTCAAGTTTTTTTTAAAAGGTGGGATGCTTTGGCTGCTGCACCAGGATGTCTGACTCTCTCACAATGAAAGGTTTCTCTGGTAATGAAACCAACACTTTCTTTGAACCAGTTTATTAAGGAATTAGGGTTTCCCTGCCAGTTTCCTTCAAGCTCTTATAATAAAGACCAATTTATGAACCCATCTTTTGAGATCAACCACTTTTTAATAGAGACCAGAAATCCATATTTTCATGTGAAATCTCCTACTGTTTAATTATCAATAACCCATTTAACTGTTTTAAACCTGAATTTAAACAGGCCAAACAATGTGCATCTATAGCTACATAAAGCACCACAACTCCAGTTTTGACCTGTGTACAAAAAGGGAAAAGCCTTTTCCTGAAGGTATTCTTAGCTTCTCACCATAGCTGAGTTCCCAAAAGACACCGTAAAGGTCACTCCAGCCAATTGCCCACTCTTTCCACAGAAAGATTTTTTCTGGAAAAAGAGCCCTGCCTCTTTTTCTCTGTGCTTAAAAACCATGACTGGGCACCATAGACGTCTATCTCTTTCTCTTACACTTCGGCAGAAAAGGTGAGAGAGCTGAGAACAATGTGAATAGCTTCTTTTTTTCTCTGTTGGAATTTCTGTGAATAATCTCTTCCAGGTTTGTGCTTCTAATCCCCTCATAGACCCCAACACCCAACCCCTCATCCGCCTCCTAAAGATGGCATCCCACCCTGCAATTGCTGACGTGGAGTCACACAGGGGCAGAGAGAAGATTGAAAGCTCCCTCAGTCCCCTCTTCCAGATTAAGGCAGTAATCAATCCCATTGGGGCTGCATAAGGAGACAACAAATAAGCCAGCGATCACAGGAGTGGAGAAAAGGGTAGTACTCACCCAGACCAGAAAGACCAACCCCACAGTCAGAATCTTGTACCCCTTGCTTTGCCCCATGAACGGACCCATGGCAACCTAGACTCTTCTCTGAAATATCCAGTATGAACCAGGAACCCTGTTGGAGCATAGAACAGTAAACGTTTATGATAGCCCCTCCCAATTATAAAGAGTTTGTTATCTGGTAATTTTCCTAGAGGGGTACATGTTCTGCCTGATACTGCAATCTATTCCGGGCACTGTGTCTCTCAAAATCCACCATTCGAAGCACTAGGTTTCCCCCACAATTTAGAGTCTCACCTTCTTGACTTCGAAAACATTGCAGCTTCCTGTAAGCAGGTATATTCTATTTGGGGAAGCCAAGGTCACCCCTGGGTCTTCACACTAATGACCTCTTTCACAATTATTTTAAATAATAATTCACTATACCAAAAAGTAACCAATGAGAGAACTTATATTTCGTCATTCATTTGTAAATTCTCATAAAATGTATTTGGTGTTCATTGTAGATTTTTTTTATTGGTATATTGTGACTCCATAATGGGAGGGTTTGGGCATGAGGGAGGAGAGGGCATCTACCTGCGAGTCAGCCTGGGTTATGCCAGAGGATAACGGAGAGGTGACTGAGGTCTGCAGGAGTCAGGGCGGGATTCAGCTTGTGTCAGTGCCCACTGCCCTGAAATACATACGATGAAATAATGTAGGGTGGAGCAGAGAGCTGGGACATCAAATCTAAAGGAAAAGAATACAAATATGCTAAAACAATGACCAATATTGTTATTGTTGATTGAACTTCGATGTGGTTCTGAGACTCTAAATCACCTGGAGTAAAAAAAGGGACAGTGAAAAGTGTATCGGTATTTCCCAACCTCCAGTCCTGCACTGGGAATTTCACATGGTTTTGTCATATACATATCCTGTCTACACTGTTTTGTTTTGTTTTGTTTTGTTAATTTATTGGGGTGACAATTGTTAGTAAAATTACATAGATTTCAGGTGTACAATTCTGTATTACATCATCTATAAATCCCATTGTGTGTTCACCACCCAGTCAGATCTCCTTCCATTACCATATATTTTATCCCCCTAACCCTCATCTACCACCCCCCACCCCCCTTACCCTCTGGTAACCACTAAACTATTGTCTGTGTCTATGAGGTTTTGTTTTTCATTTGTTTGTCTTGTTCTTCTGTTGTTTTTGGTTTATATACCACATATCAGTGAAACCACATGGTTCTCTGCTTTTTCTGTCTGACTTATTTCGCTTAGCATCATACTCTCAAGATCCATCCATGTTGTCACAAATGTTCCTATATCATCTTTTCTTACCGCTGAATAGTATTCCATTGTGTATATATACCACAACTTCTTTATCCATTCATCTATCGAAGGACATTTTGGTTGTTTCCATGTCTTGGCCACCATAAACAAAGCTGCAATGAACATTGGAGCACACGTGTCTTTATGGATAAATGTTTTCAGATTTTTGGGTAGATACCCAGGAGAGGGATTGCTGGGTCATACAGTAATTCTATTCGTAATTTTTTGAGGAACCTCCACACTGCCTCCCATAACGGCTGCACCAGTCTGCATTCCCACCAACAGTGTCTGAGGGTTTCTTTTTCTCCACAGCCTCTCCAACACTTGTTACTATTTGTCTTATTGATGATAGCCATTCTGACTGGGGTGAGGTGATATCTCATTGTGGTTTTTATTTGCATTTCTCTGATGATTAGTGATGTTGAGCATTTTTTCACATATCTATTTGCCATTTGTATGTCCTCTTTGGAAAAATGTGTTTTCAGGTCCTCTGCCCATTTTTCAATTGGGTTGTTTGTTTTTTTGGTGTTGAGTTTCATGAATTCCTTGTATATTTTGGATATTAGCCCCTTATTGGAGGCACTGTTTCCAAAATCTTCTCCCGTTCAGTAGGTCAGCTCTTTATTTTGTCGATGGTTTCTTTTGCTGTGCAGAAGCTTTTAAGTTTCATGTAGTCTCATTCGTTTATTTTAGCTTTTACTTCCATTGCCTTTGGAGTCAAATTCATAAAATGCTCTTGGAACACAAGGTCCATAAGTTTAGTACCTATGTTTTCTTCTAAGCAGTTTATTGTGTCAGGTCTTATGCTTAAGTCTTTGATCCATTTTGAATTAATTTTGGTACATGGTGACAGGTAGCAGTCCAGTTTTATTCTTTTGAATGTGGCTATCCAATTCTCCCAGCACCATTTATTGAAAAGGCTGTCTTTGCTCCATTGTATGTTTTTAGCTTCTTTGTCAAAAATTAGCTGTCCATTTATGTGGTTTTATTTCTCCATTCTCAAGTTTTTCCATTGGTCTATGTGTCTGTTTTTCTCCCAATACCATGCTGTTTTGATTATAGTTGCCTTGTAGTACAAGCTAAAGTCAGGGAGTGTGATACCTCCATTATTGTTCTTTTTTCTTAAGATTGCTTTGGTTATTTGAGGTCTTTTGTGGTTCCAAACAAATCTGATGATTTTCTGTTCTATTTCTTTTAAAAATGCCATTGGGATGTTGATGAGGATTGCATTAAATCTGTATATTGCTTTGGGTAATATGGCCATTTTAACTATATTGATTCTTCCAATCCATGAGCACGGAATGTCTTTCCATTTCTTTGTGTCTTCTTCAATTTCTTTCAAAAATGTCTTATAGTTTTCAGCATATAGGTCTTTCACATCCTTGGTTAAGTTTATTCCTAGGTATTTTATTCTTTTTGCTGCAATTGC
This sequence comes from Rhinolophus sinicus, assembly GCF_057876585.1. Taxonomy (NCBI): domain Eukaryota; kingdom Metazoa; phylum Chordata; class Mammalia; order Chiroptera; family Rhinolophidae; genus Rhinolophus; species Rhinolophus sinicus. Next base: position 90,502,061 of record NC_142503.1, read on the forward strand.
AAAGGAATTGTTTTTTGTATTTCTTTTTCTGAGATTTCATTGTTAGTGTATAGGAAGGCAATGGACTTTTGTACATTGATTTTGTAGCCAGCAACTGTACTGTATTCGTTGATTGTTTGTAATAGCTTTTTGGTGGAGTCTTTAGGGGTTTCTATATATAGCATCATGTCATCCGCAAAGAGTGATAATTTAACTTCTTCATTCCCAATTTGGATGCCTCTTATTTCTTTCTCTTGCCTGATTGCTCTGGCAAGGATTTCCAACACTATGTTGAAAAGCAGAGGTGATAGGAGACAGCCCTGTCGTGTTCCTGAACGTAGAGCAAAGGGCTTCAGTTTTTCACCATTAATTATGAGATTAGCTGAGGGCTTGTCATATATGGCTTTTATTATGTTAAGCTATTTTCCTTCTATACCTATCTTATTAACTTTTTAATCATAAATGGATGTTGTATCTTGTCAAATGCTTTTTCTGCATCAATTGATATAATCGTATGATTTTTGTCCTTTATTTTGTTTATGTGATGTACCACATGGATGGATTTGGGGATGTTCAACCATCCTTGTGCCCCGGGGATCAACCCAACTTGGTCGTGATGAATAATCTTTTTAATGCATTGTTGTATTTGATTTGCTAGAATGTTGTTTAGGATTTTTGCATCTGTATTCATCAGAGATATTGGTCTGCAGTTTTTTTTAGTGTGTGTTGTCCTCAGCAGGTTTTGGTATCAGGGTAATGTTGGCCTCATAAAATGAGTTAGGGAGTACTGTGTCTTCTTCAATTTTGTGGAAGAGTTTGAGCAGGATTGGTATCAGATCCTCTTTGAAGGTTTGGTAGAATTCACTAGTGAAGCCATCAGGTCCCAGACTTTTGCTTTTGGGAAGGTTTTGGATGACTGATTCAATTTCGTTACTGGTGATCGGTCTGTTTAGATTTTCCAGTTCTTCATAGTTCAGCCTTGGAAAGCTATATGTTTCTAAGAACTTGTCCATTTCTTCTAGGTTATTGAATTTGGTGGCATATAGTCCTTCATAGTATTCTTGGATGATCCTTTGTATTTCTGTGGTGTCTGTGATAACTTCCCCTTTTTCGTTTCTGATTTTGTTAACTCGTGTCTTCTCTCTTTCTATCTTTGTGAGTCTAGCCAAGGGTTTGTCAATTTTGTTAACCTTTCCAAAGAACCAGCTCTTTATCACATTAATTTTTTCTATTGTCTTTTTGTTCTCTATTTCTTTTGGTTCTGCTCTGATTTTTGTTATTTCCTTTCTTCTGCGGACCTTGGGTTTCACTTGTTCTTCTTTTTCTAGTTCTTTAAGGTGTAACATGAGGCTATTTACTTGGGATTTTTCTTGTTTCTTGAGCTAGGCCTGTAATGATATAAATTCCCCTCTTAAAACTGCTTTCGCTGCATCCCAAAAATTTTGGGAGGATGTATTTTCATTGTCATTTGTTTCTATGTATCTTTTGATCTCTCCTCTAATTTCTTCTTTGACCCAGTCGTTCTTAAAGTATATTGTTTAATCTCCATATATTTGTGTTTTTTCCTGCTTTCTTTTTGCAGTTGACATCCAATTTCAAAGCCTTGTGATCAGAGAATATGCTTGGTATGATTTCAATCTTGTTAAATTTGCTGAGGCTGATTTTGTGTCCCAATATATGGTCTATCCTTGAGAATGTTCCATGTACACTAGAAAAGAATGTATAGTCTGATGTTTTAGGACAAAGTGCTCTAAATATGTCAATTGTGTCCATTTCATCTAATGTATCATTTAGGGCTACTATTTCGTTATTTATTTTCTATTTGGATGATCTATCCATAGCTGTCAATGATGTATATAAGTCCCCTGGTATAATTATGTTTTGGTCAATTTCTCCCTTTAGTTCTGTTAGTAGTTGCTTGGTATATTTCGGTGCTCCCTGATTGGGGGCATAAATATTGATGACTCTTATGTCTTCTTGTTGTATATTCCCCTTTACCATTATGAAATGTCCATCTTTGTCTCTTGTTATCTTTTTCACCCTGAAGTCTGTTTCATCTGATATCATTATGGCACACCTGATTTTCTCTGGGTACCATTTGCTTGGAGTGTCAATTTCCACCCTTTCACTTTGAGTCTATCCTTGTGCTTGTAGCTGAGATGTGTCTCTTGGAGACAGCATATGGTTGGGATTCGTTTTTTGATCCAATCTGCTACTCTGTACCTTTTTATTGGTGAGTTCAGTCCATTTACATTTAGGGTGATTATCAATATGTGAGGATTTTGTATCATTCTATCTTTAGTTTTCTGGTAAGGCTGTGTCTGCATTGTTTCTTTGCCTTTTTGTTGTTGTCTATTATTTCTGTGTGGTGGTATTCTATGATGTTTCCCTCTGTTTCTTCTTTTGTTACAGTATCTATTTCAGTTCTGGATTTTTTTTTTTTTTTTTTTGAATGGTTACCCTTAAGTTTATGTCAAAGAAAGTCTGATATTTAGAGTATTCCATTTTCTTCAGCACGCTTACTTTCTCTATTCCCATATTCCGGTTCAGGCCTTTACTCTCCCCCTTTTATGCTTTGGTTGCCACAAATTGTCCCTGTTGATGGTGGTCGAATAGCCTCCTTTAGTATTTCTTGTAGTGCAGGTCGTGTATTAGAAAATTCCCTCAGCTTCTGTATGTCTGGAAAGGTCTTTATTCCTCCTGCACATCTAAAGGATATCTTTGCTGGATATATTATTCTTGGCTCATGATTTCTCTCTTTCAATAGTTTGAATATTTGTTTCCACTCCCTCCTGGCTTGTAGAGTTTCTGCTGAAAAATCTGATGACAATCTAATGGGCTTTCCTTTGTAGGTTACCGTCTTCTTTTCCCTGGCTGCCTTGAGGATTCTTTCTTTGTCGTTGTTTTTAGACAGCTTCAATACAATGTGCCTTGGAGAAGGCCTGTTGGGATTGAGGTAATTAGGTGTTCTATTTACTTTTTGGAATCGAGACTCCATTGTTGTCCACAAGTTTGGGAATTTCTCATCAACAATTTATTTGAATATATTCTCTGTTCCCTTCTTTCTTTCTTCTCCTTCTGGTATGCCCATTATTCTTATATTGCTTTTTGATGGAGTCAGAAAGTTCTTGTAGAGTTCTTTCATTTCTTTTAAGTCTCGAGTCTCTTTCTTTTTCCATCTGTGTAATTTCCAGGTTTCTATCTTCGATGTCACTGATTCTTTTGTCCATCTGGTCTACTCTACTACCTAAGCTGGTTATTTCATTCTTAATTTCTTCTATCGAGTTCTTAATCTCCAGAAATTTTATTTGGTTCTTTTTTTAAATTTCAATCTCTTTCATAAAATGCTCGTGTTGTTCTTTGATTGTGTTTCTGAGTTCATTAAACTGCCTTTCTGAGTTTTCTTGCATCTCATTGAGTTTTTTCAGAACTGCAATCTTGAGTTCTCTGTCATTTAAGTCACGTATTTCCATATCGTTAAGTTCCTTTTCTGGAGACTTTTCACTTTCTTCCTGAGCTATCTTGTTGCCTTGGTTATTCATGGCAATTACTGATTTATTATTTCTCTTCCTAGACATCTACAGGCGTGGCTTCTGCAACAGGTTGATAGGAAGAAGTCTTTCTTTTGTTTTCCAGTACTTGTTGGTAGAATGTTTTATTGTCTCCGACTGCAGCCTCTTTTTTCTCTCTCACACAGTAGTGCTATGCTTTCTCTGCACTATTCCAGCTTCTCACACAATGGGGGGATTCATGGGAGACGGACTTCTCTGTTAATAGTTTGCCTGGGTCACAGGGTGCAGTGTCCATGTGGGTATGCGGAGAGCTTTTGATGTTCCAAAGCTCTTCCTGCACCAGATTCAGAACCCGTATGTTTCATCAGTTCTGTTTACTCCTGCAGGGATCCGCCTAGATAGGTGGGGCCAGGTGCGGGGTGAGTTGAGAGAGGTGGCCCAGAGCAATGGTGGTGACCACCACCACAGCCGGTCCTGCTTCCACAGCTCCCTCCCCTTTGCTGGAACTAGTTGGTCTGTGAATCTGTGTCTGCGGTCCACAGTTCTCAGAACACCAAATATTCTGTTCTCTTGATCTAACACTGCTACTGTTCTGTTTCTAGCACTGGGCAGGTGGTGGCGGGGCGAGCTCTGGAAGGGGAGGGAGGGGTCGGCTAGTCTCAGTGCCTAAGGCTTCCGTTCTCTGCTCAGCAGTGAGGGCTTAAACCACTGTTTTCAGCCTTTTCTCTGAGGTCTCTGCCATGAGGTTAGGTTCAGCCGTGTTATATGCTGTCCCCTCAGCCCTGTGGGCCATAAGCGGAGCCCTAGCAGTCCGAGTTCTTCCCTCTCCCGCAGCTGCAGTAGTTCTGGGATGCAGCGCGCTCGGAGCACTGAACTAGGTCTGGGTCCTGCACCCGGCGCGGCTCCATCTCCACACTTCTCCCTTCCCTCCTCCCCCACTTGCGCAATGCGCCCACCTTGAGGTGAATTCAGTAGTGGGCCTCTTCGTCTTGCCTGTCTGCTGTGCAGGTAGTCCTTTGTGGAGTTATTGTTGTTCGATTAGTTGTAAATTCCAGGGTAGCTTTACAGAGGCTCACCTCACACCGCCATTTTGATGACCAGCCTCTACACTGTTTTTTAGTTAATGTTTTTCCTTAAACTTACTCATTGTAAAAATTCAAAGACAACAAGAGTAGGAAAGCAATAATATCTACAAAATTAAAGGTGTAGAGTATATATTATATTCGTGAAAATTTCAACTTACAGAGAAGTATAAGAAAATAACAACAGGGGCCGGCCCGATGGCTCCGGCGGTTAGAGCTCCATGCTCCTGACTCCGAAGGCTGCCGGTTCAATTCCCATATGGGCCAGTGGGCTCTCAGCCACAGGGTTGCCAGTTCAATTCCTCGAGTCCCGCAGGGGATGGTGGGCAGCGCCCCCTGCGGCTGGAATTGAGCACAGCACCTTGAGCTGAGCTGCCGCTGAGCTCCTGGATGGCTCGGTTGGTTGGAGCGCGTCCTCTCAACCACAAGGTTGCCGGTTCGACTTCCGCAAGGGATGGGGGGCTGCGCCCCCTGCAACTGGCAACGGCGGCTGGACCTGGAGCTGGGCTGCGCCCTCCACAGCTGGGACTGAGGGAACAACAACTTGAAGCTGAACAGAGCCCTCCACGGCTGGGATTGAAGGGACAACAACTTGGCTTGGAGAAGGGTCCTGAAAGTTCACACGGTTCCCCAATAAAAAGTCCTGTTCCCCTTCCCCAATAAAATATTTAAATAATAATAATAATAATAATAAATAAATAAATGTTATAGAAAATAACAACAAAATGCCCACCACCCAGCTCTATCAAATTGTAGTTTGCTACACCTCAGATTTGTTAAAGAAATGAAATATGTCCTCAATTGCTCTCCCTTCAATCTCTCCCAGATAACCATTATGACCTTTATGATTTCCATATAAGTTCTATATCATTCCTAAAATGTATCCATGAAATATATATGTATATATATCTATAACATATGAATATACACATATACACATAAAATATGTGTGTATACATATATATGATTGTCTTTGACTGACAAACAACAAAATATCTGTTTCTGCAAATATTTTCAATATGTTTTTGAAATTGATTCCTGTTGATATATGCAGCTCTGGTTTCTTACTCAGCCCCTTCCTTGTTTCCCATCTCTCCCTTTTCTGCAGTGGCCACTTTGTCATTTCTTTGAGGCAAGCAGAGTCACCAAATTTGGCTGCCTTACTACCTCTTGTGGGTGGTTTCATGGAATAGGGAGTGTAGATGAAGGGGAGGGAGAGTTATCTGGAAAAGAGATACATGGAAATTATGTTTGTAGACCTGAATTTTGCTTTATTTGCTTTTGTTTTGTCTAATTTTGAGGCGATATGGCCCCGGTTTATGAACATGTTCTTAATTTGGAGGTTTCTAATAGCAGCCCGAAGCTGAGGTTTCAGGGACTGAATGGAGGATGAGCTGACAGTGTCGAACACAAGTAATATAGAGCTATTCCTCCACAAATGCAAGAAAATGTTATTTAATAAATCCACAGAGGTGCCAATGAACCAACGGGACTCCATTCATTTAACCCCCATGGGGTCATGTGCACTAGCAGCTCTGGGAATAAGACATCTTCATCTTGCCACCAGGATCCTTTAAATACAAATGCCTGCCCCAACCAGTACACGCTCACCTTCTAATGGAGCCAGGAAAAGAGCCACTCCTTACCCTAGCTCCCAGTCTGCCTAGTCACTTAGCTGTCACTGACTGGCTGGCCCTGGCTTGGTCCTCTGGCTCACCATGCTACGCTTCTGAGGTCATGCTTGCCCACCCTCAGCTGCCTGACACCCAGATCCACTTTTTTGACCAGGAATGGAAGTCAAGCTAATAATTTTTCAGGGCCTTTCAGATCAACAAATAAACAATTAAAACAAAACTGCTGTAGCAGTACTTTTACCAGAAAAACAGACTTTAAAACAAAGCCTATACCAAGAGACAAAGAAGCACCCAGAATCTTACTGATAGTTATTTATCCAAAGAAACCCAAAACACTACTTGGAAGGGACATGTGAATCCATATGTTCATTGTAGCATTATTTATAAAGGAAACAACTCATAGATACAGAGAACATTTTGATGGTTGCCAGATGGGAGGGGGGCTGGGGGTTGGGTGAGAAAGGGGAAGGAATTAAGAAGTACAAATTAAATAGTCCTGGTGATGTAAGTATAGCATAAGGAATATAGTCAATAATATTGTGACAAGTATATATGATATCAAATGGGTAATTTTTAGATTTATAGGAGTGATCACTCAGTAAGTAACATAAATGTCTAACCACTATGTTGTGCACCTGAAACTAATATAATATTGCACATGAGCTGTAATTAAAAAATTATTTAACAAGCAAACAACAACAAGAAAGAAATGCGACCTTTTAGCCTACAAAATTCCTACATATATTTGGGCCCGTTTTCATACTACCTATATTTGTATTTTTCTCTTCCATTGCTTTTTCTATGTTAATATGCCAGTATTGCATCATTTATATTATGGTAACTGAATAATTATAAGTGCTAAGGCTCATATGGTGCTTACGCTGTGCCAAGATCTATTCTAAATATATTACGTTTAATCGCCATGACAACCCTGGGTCATTACTATTATTATCCCCATTTTCCTGACGAGTAAGTTGAGGCACAGAGTAATAGTACCATTGTGCCAGAGTTGGCCCATCCAGGATTGACTTCAGGAACTCAGATTTGATGCTCTTCACCTCTGTGCTTTAATATCTAATACGGCGAATCTCCTTTCATTGAAAATTTTCTATTAAATCAATTTTGGAGGGTGTTGGGACACAAATAATTAATGCCTCTAGCCCTGTCCTCTCTGTGCTGTAAATGGACACGTCCAAATTTCTGGTGGACATCTCTACTCAGATACAACAAAGGTATCTTAAATATAACCTATCCCAAATTAGAGGAGGTCTCTGACTTCCTGTTTCCTGATGCACTTAGTGGTTTCATCACACCCCCCTTCACCAAAGTTGTAAACATGGGACTTCCTCCTGCTCCCTCACCCCTACATCAATCCAATCCCCAAGTCTTACTCTCCCCTCTTAACCTTTACCAGAATCTAGCTCTTTCCCTCCATCCACACTGCCACTGCATGAGACTGGCTCAAGCCTGGCCCACCTCCATCCTTTCCAGCACAGACTGATGTATCTGCAAGACAGTGAGGTTGTCCCTTGGCTGCTTCACGTTGCTTCTGGGTTCCAAGGCTCTTGGGTGTGATTTACAGTGTCCTCTATTCCTGCCTCCTCCAAAGCACTGAGCTGCTTACAGTTCCGAAAATGGTTTCCTCTGCTTGGAAAAACAGTGACTTCTACACCACCCTCACCCCTTCCCTGGCTAATTCCTTTTATTCTTTGAGACTTTCTGCCAATGTCACTTCCTCTGGGGAGTCCTCCTTGATTACTCCTCCTTCATCCCCAGTGACGCAACTTCCCCCTCTCCTGCCTTACCCACTGAGTTCCTTCAAATCAGGGCTTCTGCTTTACCTACTAGTGTCTCCAATCACAAGCCAGGCCCTAGAATATGGGCATTCAACCAATGTTTGCTGAGCTGAGCTAACTTCCATCTTCTCTCTCCTTACTTTTTCAGTGTAGACCCTCTCTCCCCATGAACCAAAAGGTGAGCACTGATGAGAAATGATTAAGTCAAGAGACAGAACTTGAAATGATCAGATTAGTGGAGAGGGGTTGGTCTGGAGCGGTGGTTCTCAACCTTGATCACTCAGAGACTCCACTGAGCAGACTGTTAACACTGCAGATTCCCACGTCCAGACCTCAACCCGCAGGGATTTGCATTTTTAAAGGGCACCAGTGGTCATTCTGAGCAGGTGGGTTCTCAGAAACACCCACTTGGGAAACTTGGGCGAGAACGGGGTCTTTGAGCACTTACCTTTGCTTCTCTTCCGCATGAGGTAGACCGTCACTCACAAAGTTGCAATTTTGAGCACAGTGCTGAACAGTGCCACGACGACCACAGCTTCCGTTCTCAGGGGCCAAGACGCTGAGCTCCTTTTGTCCCCAGAGACACTGAGGTTGGTGAGGGTGGCGGTGCTGGTGGGGCCTTGGGTGGTTTTCTTGGGGGCTGAGAAGACATGAGAAATAAACAAATTCTCCCCTGGAGGACTGGAGGTGTCTGGGTGAAACTGTTACACCTTGTTCCCTAGTTTGGGGAATATTGGGGGTGGGGAGCAACCCTCTGAAGCTCTCACACAGGGAGGGGAGTAACAAGGTGAAATGCTGAAGGCCGAGAAGCCACATCACTCAGTTTAAATCCTGACTCTGCCACTGACCAGTGGTCTGACCTCAGAACCTCATTTCACCACTTACAAACAGTAAGTGATGAATTATAACTTACATTCAACTATAACGCAGGGTTAAGGAACTTTATTGTGGTAAAAGACACATAGCAAAATTCACCACTTTAACCATATTTAACTGTACAGTTCAGTGGCATTAAGTCCATTCACATGGTTGTACAACCCTCACCACTATCCATCTGCAGAACTTCTTCATCTTCCGAAACTGAAACTCTGTCCCCACTAAACAACAACCCCCCATTCTGCCACCCCAGCCCTTCATAATGTCTAGTCTACTTTCTGTCTCTGTGAATCTGCCTACTCTAGGGACCTCATCTAAGTAGAATCAAACTGTATTTTCCCTTTTACAGGATTGTTTTTTAATGAATGAGAAAACTTGTGTAAGGCGCCTAGTGTGCACTGGAATGTGATTTTGAGGTTAAATTAATATTTAAGTCCTAGAAAGAGCATGGTGGTCAAGATGGGGCAGTGGTTTACCGAGGGCGGGCATAAAGAGTGGGCTCAAAGAGAGTCCTTCCCAGCCGGGAGCAGTAATTCATCACTGACATATTAATACTTTAGAATTACCAGGGCAAGTGATTACGAAAAGCATCCAGTTTAGTTAATTGTTAGTTTTCTAAAAAATTTTCTACAGACAACACGCCCACTCATTGCCTGCTCCTGGGAGACAGCCCCTCCCCCACTGCCCTGGAGACAGATAAACCCAGGTTCAAGTTCTGATGCCCACTGAGTAATTAGGAAGGTCTATTAATGTAACACACCCCATTGTTAGGTTAAAAATGGGTCAAAACAACAAGATGATCAAGTCAGTAGGTGAGGCTGATTGGCTCTTGGTTAAGAGAGGAGACTCTGGGGTTCAACTAGGTTCAAATCTCACCTGCATCACAAAAGCGACTTTGGGCAGGTGTTTAGGCTCTGCAGGCCTCAGTTTCCCCATCTGGAACAGCTAGATGATTGCAATACCTGCTGTTATTGTGGGGTTGTGCAGGTTAACTAGCGCGATGCATACCAAGGTGTCAGCCTGGTTGTGACGCACAGTAAGCGGGAGCTGCTGTTATTGCTGCTACAGAGGGGCCTCTAACGACCAGGACAGGGGAGCAGGATCAGAGTGGAGAAGGGGACAACACAGGGCCTCCTGTGGGAGAGGTGGGGACTGGGGGGTCAGCGAGAGGCTAGGAGGGTAAGGAGGATGGAGACAGAAAGAGGGAGATGGCGAAGGGGAAGAAAGAGATGGGACCAGGGCAGGGAGCATTGGAGGCTGTGTTGTGGGGAGCAGAGTGGGAGAAGGAAGCAGGGGGATTGGGAAAACAGGTGATGGGGTGTTACTAGGGAATCAGGGGCTCCTCAGGGCATTGTTGGGTACCTACTGTGTGTGCCAGGCTGTGCTCATGGCTGTGGGGAGGCACAGATATGGGAACAGCTGGGCAGGAGTAGCGGCTAGAGAGAGGAGTTTGAGAGAAGGTCAGCAAGAGTGGGGCCTGGACCAGGCCTGGGGGATGAGGGCACCAGTGGCCTTCAAAAGCCTCAGCCAGGGCAGCGGGACTCACCGGGGGTGATGGTGAGGTTGGTCCCAGGGATGGACGGCCACTCCTGCTTGCTATGATTCTGGGGGGTCAGGTGCACTCGGCAGAAGTACAAACTCTTGTCCTCCCTCCGCATGTTAGTGATCTGGAGGGAGCCGCTCCTCCTGTCCTCTGTCCAGTTCAGGGAGAGCCGGTTCTCGAAATCCTTGCGGATGAAAGGCGGGGTCGTGTTGTACATGGTCTCCCCATGGAACTGTTTCCATCTCCAGGATATACTCACGCTGAGAACACTGGGTAACTCCCAGGGGTGACATAAGAAGAACCGGATGTGGACGGAGCCACCTTCAGGGACTGAGAGTTCCTTTGGTTGTTTTATTTCATAGAGAAACTGTGAATTGCACTTTGTTGAGCGACCTGGGGACGGGAGGGAGAGGAAGAAACCTCAAATTGGGGGTAGTGGGGGGTGGGGGACAAAGAGGTAGCCCTGACCAGGTGGCACCCTCACCCAAGGGCAGAAGTGTGACAGACGGTAGGAAAGGTCCTTAGGTTGGGTGTCCTTCTCTCCACACTACGGGTTAGGGGGAGGGTGAAGGGTGGGGACCCCAGCACTGTGGGACCAGCCCTTTGTTTGTTATGGGTAGGAGGCCTAGCCGGCCACCCCAGCAGACCCCTTCTCCAGATACCTAGCATAAGCCCCTCCTGGGGGCTCCCCCATGGCCCTGGGCAGAGCCAGGACGGTCCTCGCCACTCACCAGGCTGCAGACATGCCAGCAGCAGCAGCAGGTGCAGACCCATCACCTTGCTCTCCTCTTGGAGATGAAAAGACAAGCACAGACCTCAAAGCCAGAGGAGAGGCCCTGTGGTGGGGCCACCTGTAAGGGATAGAGAATATATGAAGGTCTGCCTGGGGACGTTTGGGCATGTAAACTTTCACAGTGACTTGGATACGTGCTTGGTCTTGGAAGGATTGGCTGCCCTCCGAGGGACCAAGAAAACAACAGGATGTGGAGCCTGGCCTTCACCTTAGTGTAACTGGGCCGAGCTCCAATACATCTAATCTCATATCAAGGACGGGCCCCGGCTCCTAGCCAGATCTGATACCAGTTCCTTGTGTTGTTGACACGTATGTTTATTGGTTCCTTGCCACTGTTGTTAGTGAAGTCCTTGAAAGCCCAGAAGAACAGAGGCAGGCATGGTTGTTCCCCGGGCCACCTCTGCTGCTGCAAGATATTTCGCCCATAGTGATGAAGGGCCGGTGCTGCTTCTGTGACTCTAACTGACTGGGCCCTGGTGGTATGATGACTTGCCTTACTGTTTGTCTTTATTATTCATTTACTTTCACTTTATAATAAACCCTTTTTGATCTCTATGTTGTGCCTTGTGATGGTGAGTCTTGCATGTCGAGCCTCATAATTAAGCCTGTGCACAGCAATTGATATTAATTATCAATACAGCACCTCAGGGAAGTCTGGGCAACAGGAGAGGGACGATCTCCTTCAGAGATCAGAGGAAGGGTGGGAGCCTTCTCCAATTGGGTGCCCCAGAGTGACCAGCACTTCCTGTATCAATCTGGCTTCTTCTTTTCCTCTATTGAAAAAGGGCTTCCCTTGTGGTCAGTGCAAAGGGAGCCACGATGTAGGTGTCCAGCCTCCATCTCCACACTGAAGGGTGTGATCCTGACCTTGGCTTGTTGGGGCCAATCCTCTCCCACCTCAGCTCCCTGCCTGTGCCAGCGCCCTCCTCATCTTAGCAGTCAGTCTCCATCTCTCTCTGTCTCTCACTCTCTCTCCCTTTCTCCTCTTCTCTGAGTGTCTCTCAGCCTCTGTTTCTCTCTCTCATCCCAGGGGGAGGAGCAGCAGCAGGACCAGCTCAGGCTCTTTCAGGAAAGGAAAGGCGGCCCTGAGTCTCTGCCCAGCTACAGCCCCTTAGAGGGAAGGAGGAGGGAGCCGCTGTGGTCAGATGCCCTCGGGCGCCATCCCCAGCACCAGGGGCACCCAGCTTGCTCTTGGCCCCTCTCCCTCCCCTGCAGTCCCCAGAGTGAACCAGGCCCCCCAGGCCAGGTCTGTTCCCAGGGGCAGTGTCACACCCTCCCTGAGGTTAAGAAGTGAGGGTGGGCTCACACTCCCACCTCCCCGAAGAGTGGGCTTCCAGGAGGCCATGTCTCCACCCACGGGATCTGCAGGGCCCTCTGTCCTCTCCACTCTACAGATGTGAGACCAAAGCTCGGGAGGCTCAGCCCCAAGTCCCTGACTCAAGTGACAGGTGCGGGACTCGAACTGCAGTCTGGCTGACTCCACAGAGCCTTCTGCTGCTTCTGGATGCTTCCGTCTGGTTGCTCCAGTTAATCTCTGGGCCTCAGCTTCTGAGTGCAGACCTGTGGGGGTGAGTCCCAGAGGCTGTGTTTCTGTAATGCTCCTAAGGTGATTCCGTGAACAGCTGTTAGAGCCCTGGCTAATGCAGAGCCTTCCTTGGACTCAGGATGAAGACTCAGAGGAGTAATTATTCACCCCAGCGACAGTCCCTGGGACTGTCTCCCATGAGGGCACTTCCAGCTTGTGACTGGTGGTGGATGGGCTGAGAGATTGGGGGCTGGGACCATTGGTGACCTACAGGCTGGCTCCATAGGAGGCCCTGCCCACCCCTCTCCAGGATGAGGTGGGCACTGCCTGCTGCGTAGACCATGGGGTGGGAGGATGTGGTTTCATCAGAGGAAGTGGCCTTGATCTTCTAGAGGTGGAAGCAACAGACTGACTTTCTTTTTCCTTCTCTCAGTTCCTTCCCAATCCTAATAGCTTTCTTCTAAGCTTTTCCCACAGTCAGCCAGGCAGCCCCCGCCCTGTGTCTGCTTTGCTTACCCCTCCTCCCAGGCCCAAGAAGAGAGGTTCCAAATTTTCATGGAATCCTCTTATCTGAGTCAGGCCATAAACATGCATAGCCTCATTTTCAGCTTTACAACATTCTGTAGTTGGTGTGTCGTTATCTCCATTTACCCTTGAGGAAACTGAGTCACAGAGCCTTGATGTCATGCAGTCCTCTGGGCTGTGAAAGATGCTTGAGTCAATTGGTAAGAGCTGGAAATGTGGACAGAAGAGAGGACAAGGGACCCAGTGGCTTCGCATAGGACCCCAAAGGGTGGCCTGCCTGAGGGGTGAGTCCTGGGTTCTATGCCTGCCGTGCCCCAGTAACTGTGGGACCTGGCTGGATAGTCTCTTCTTTTCCAGGCTGCCAGGGGAGGGTGCTGGACCCCACCAGGGGTCATCACTGCCCATTCCATTGGGCAGCACAGACCATTTAAACAGGCTCTGGGCAATCTTCACAGAGAACCTGCTGTCCAGGTGCCTCGGGCCCAACTGCTCCCATGTCTGGTCTCCCTAGATGCAAGCTGTGTATTTCATTGATCCCCATGAGTGTGGAAATGTGAGGTGTGATTTGTACCTTTTTACCTCCTTCACCCATTTCACCCAAGCCTCATACCCACCCTTGGCAACCACCAGTCTATTCTCTGTCATCTGTGAGCTCATTTTGTTGTTCTTTTGCTTTGCACATATAAGTGAGATCATGTCGTGTTTGTTAGATCGGAGACCCCTATATGGGGCTGGGTCTCTGATAGGAATCAGGGGTTGGCAGCATTGCACCCAGTGATTCTCTGGGGGTTCTGTGCTTCTTATCCCTGCAACTCTGGGCTCTGCAGAGTTAGAGGTCTTCATCCCCAAAGGGGGCACACTCTTGCCCGTGGATACAGCAACGATGCCATTGAATTGCACACTTACTGGTGCCATTAGGACACTTTGGACTCCTGCGCAAGATAAGTCGCCAACTTGGCAGGGACAGTTGATCAACAAGGAAACATGAGGCCACTTTCACACCACGGGAGCAGGGAGGAATCTGTGGAACGCAGATGGTCCCCTTGACCACCTCCTGGTACTGCACACACCACTGTAACTGTGAACAGATATGTGCAGCAAACCCACTGTGAGAAGGACATATTATCAATGGTTCATGTCCTCAGGGACGGAGCTTTGGGCCAACTACCAAGTAAGTCACCAAGCTATGCTGAGGGGAGAGCTGAGGATGAAGGAATGTAGAATAAAGAGTGGAGGAGGGAGAGAACGAGCACCAGTTGCGGCCCTGAGACCCACAGCAGGAATACATCATACTCGTATGTACTTGAACAGTGATTGTCTCCCAGTCATGGGATTCTAGGTGATTTTTATTTTCTTTGTTAATTGTTTCACAGTTTTTCAAATTTTCAACAAAGATCATGTATTACTTTTGACAAATAGAATAAATATTTTATTTTACCAATTAGTGCATAAAAGTCTTCACATGTATACTCAGGCTTTCCACTAGGGTGGCTCTGATAAACTGAAATGGAATCCATGTCTTAGGCCTTTGCAAGGCTTGCTGACACCCCACAGAGAAACTCCAACACAGAAAATGACAATCCTCCTTTACTGGATGTAACAGATGTTGCCAGCTCTGTCCCCACCCTCACCCTCGTAGCACTGCTTTTCCATGTGGGATCTAAACCTCTCAAGATGCACTGGACCACTGCTAGGCTGCTCTCCCCTGCCACCACCCACATCCCAATTCTTCCTGGTTGATTTTATGGCCTGTGCATTAGGAAGGGGTCAGAGAAGGGGTACGCTCCGCCCAGGGAAGGGCTTGCAGGCTTGATCACCCCTCCAGCTTCTCCATCCACACAGTGCCAAGACCCGCAGGAGCGCTCAGGTGGGGCAGACGAAGGACAGGAGGAGGTCCACTTCATTGCCGACGATGAGCCGCCCTGGGTGGATGTTGTCGGGCACGGCCAGGCTGGAGGTCATTTCCCAGGCGTCCACAAAGGCCACACGGAGGTCGGCAAAGGCAGCTTGGAGGAGCCGGTTCACCTGCAGGGTGAACCAGTCACTGCCATATACGGACTTGTACCCTGTGTTGGCCAGTTTGATGACCACGAGAGTGCCGGGCTCCCGGGCCAGCAGCGCAGCCACAGCTGCCCGGATCCCTGCCAGCCGTCGTGCAAAGATGGACGGAGGGAAGGTGGTGAAGTGGGCGCCCAGCCCCAGCACCACCACGGTGTGGGGACCCCCTGCCAGGCCCCCCAGCTCTCGGGCTACAGAGTGCAGGGAGGCCACTGGTGTGCGGGCGGAGCGCAGGGGCCAGCTGTGGGCCCGCCAGTGCAGCACTATGTTCCGAGTGGTCTCCACGGCCATCAGGGGCCCCGTCTGGTATGTGGCGTGTAGATCCATGGGCTTTAGGGCTGTGGAGAGGAAGAGAGAGGAGGCCTAGGAGTGAGTATAGGACTGTGTACCATCCTCTTGTACAAATGAAATTTCTAGTCCCATATCCCAGGGCATAAGCATTCTGTCTCTAAACCCTAATGCTTACCCGCCCCACCCCCCAGTTTTCAAGGTTGCCAAGAATCTCACTATCATCCATCCTAACTCCTATTCAGTTTGCTCTTATTTCTCTAAGACATTTGACTTCTCCATGCTGAGTGACCTCTTCCAGAATCCTCTCTTTCTTGCCTTAACACTACATTATCCCATTTTTTTCTACCATTCTGGTCACTCTTTGCTCAATTGTCAGCTTCATATTTTCTTTGCATTCTGTAAATGTGGTAGTCCCTAAAATTCTATCACTGTCATCCACATTTCTTTACCATCTTCGCTTTGGGGAATTCATTCACTGCTACCTCCTCAGTTTCTGTCTAAGATCTGATGGCTTCCTGAGCTTTGATTCCACACTTCCAATTGCCCAGGCAATATTTTCTCTCTAATGCCCACCATGGTCTTGAATATCTAAACAGAATAGAGATCCCCCAAACAGACAGACATAAGGACACCTGCTTCATGACGAAGCTGCCCTGCAGAGCTATGGGGAAAAGATGGCTTCTCAGTCAACAGTGCCAGGTCAATCAGATACCCCAATATCCAAAACTTAAAAAAAAAAAGGTGTTCTCTCATGACTAACAGAAAAATTCAAATGAAAACCACATAAGCCACTATGATACACCCATACTTTTTGCCCAATATTAAAAAATGATAATATCAAATGCTGGGCAAGAATGTGAAACAAAAAGAACCGCTGGTGAAAGAGTAAAGTGGTAAAACCACTTTTTAAACATGTGCAGAACCAAAAAGTCTAAAGATACCTCTACTCTCTGATCAGCAAAACAATCACCAGGTGACATCCTACAAAAACACAAGCTCATGTGGACTTAAAGTGACACGTACAAGAACATTTATAGCAGCATTTTTCATGATAGTCCTATCAACAGTAGAATGTAAAAATATAGCATGATATAATCATACAACTAAATACCATGTAGCAGTGAAAAGGAATGAGCGACAATCACGTGAAAGAATATAGATGAATCTTAAATACAAAAAAAAACCCAGACACAACAGAAATCATAGTGTACGTTTCCATTTATATGAAGTTGGAAGTCACGCAACATTCATCTTGTACATTGTTTAGGAATACCTAATAAGTTGGCAGACTATGAAGAAAAACAAGGGCTTAAATATTAGAACAGAATAAAGATTTCTAGAATAATGGGAGAGAGAGAGTGGGAGTTATAACTCAGAGGAGACATGGTATCAGAAAGGCTTCTGGAGTGAGAATCTTGTTCTCTTTCTTATTTAGGGTGGAGGTTATATGGGTGATCATTTTATAACAATGGAAACTGTTTTATGCATTTTCTATGCTTTGTCATATTTTATAATAAAAGTTTTAATAAAATTATGCACACTGGTTAATATACAAGGTCTATCAATTAATTTCACAAATCTGCCACCTGCGCTTATATTGGAAGCACTGTACAAACAGCTCGGTAAGGTTTCCTAACCTTGATATAGCAGTGTCTCACAGCTGTGTTTGTGTCGATGTGTGATGGTGTCTTGCTGAGTGGCATTCATTATTGTTGTCGAGTGTTTTTATGTGCCGTCGTGAGAATGTCTGAACTTGAATAAGAGCATCGAACAAACATTAAATTTCTTGTTAAACTTGGCAAGAGTGGAAGTGAAATCAGGGACATGTTAGTCCAAATTTATGGAGATAATGCCATGAAGAAAACAGCAGTGTACAAATGGATTAAATGTTTTTTTGAGGGCAGAGAAGACGTCACTGTTGATGAGAGGTCAGGGCGGCCAGTAATGAGCAGAACTGATGAAAACATTGCAAAAATTTGTCTAAGTGTGCGTCAAAATCATCGGCTGGCAGTGAGAAGCATAACAGACCAAGTAAACATCAATAGAGAAACAGTTAGGAAACTCTGAACTGAAAATCTTGGCATGAGAAAAGTGTGTGCAAAAATGGTCCCAAAGAAGCTCACAGATGAACAAAAGCAAAGGAGAGTCGCAGTTTGCCAAGACCTTTTGGAGAGGCAAGATGATGTTTTGGGCTGTGTTATTACTGGTGATGAAAAATGGATGTACCAATACGACCCTGACAAAGCGTATAAGTGCACAATGGAAGTCAGCCAATTCTCCATGACCAAAAAGTACACTCAGTCTAAATCAAAATTCAAAACGATGTTGCTCACCTTTTTTTGCTATCAGAGGTATTATTCATTATGAATTTGTACCAAATGGACAAACAGTTAACCAAGTTTACTATTTGGAAGTGCTGAAAAGGCATTGAAAAAGTTAAGACAACCTGAACTTTTCACCAACAATTCATGGCTCTTGCATCATGACAGTGCACCACCTCACGCCACACTGTCAGTGAGTAAGTTTTAGCCGGTAAACAGGTCATTGTATTTGAACACCTTCTCTAGTCACTTGATCTGGCCCCCATTGACTTTTTTCTTTACCCGAAGGTAAAGGAAATATTGAAAGGAAGACATTTTGATGACATTCAGGACATCAAGATTAATACAACCACAGCTCTGATGGCCAATCCAGAAAGAGTCCCAAAATTGCTTTGAAGGGTGGACTAGGCACTGGCATCAGTACATAGCTTCCCAAGGGGAGCACTTCGAAGGTGACCGCAGTGCTATTCAGTAATGAGGTACACAGCACTTTTCCTGGATGAGTTCACCAACTAAATGGTCAGTCCTCGCATGCTGATGGGAATGTGATGAAAATTATGCTGTTGAGAGGGAAGATGATTTAGGAGGGAAGGGAGAAATTGGTGGAGAGATGTCCTTGAATGGGCAAGAGGGGAGGAGACCTAGAGCTAAAGTGGAAGGAGCATGGAGAGTTCATTTTCAAAAACAGGTGGCAATACAGAGAATACTACTACAGATGCTGGTAAGAGAGGAAACGTGGTGGTGGAAATCTGGAATTTCACTTCTGATTGCTTTGTTTTGTTAAGAAAATATGAGGGTCAGCAGCTGACCGTGAGGATGAAGGTTTCAGGAAAGGAGAAGCTGTGACATCGTCAACAAGGCCGGGGGTTCAGTCGTCCAGGACAGTGGCTCTCCAACTTCGGTGCCCATCAGCATCACCTGGAGACTTGTTGAAACACAGACTGAGTATCTCCCCAGAATTTCTGATTCCGTAGGTCTTGGATGGGGCCTGAGAAGTTGCGTTTCTAACAAGCTCCCAGGTGGTGCTGATACAGCTGGTCTGGGGACCACGTTTGAGAACTGCTGGGATTACTGTGCAGCATTAGTGCATCCCAGAGGTTTGTGGTCATGATTTCAAGTGAACAGTCAGCATGGTGGAGTGAAACTGCCTCAGACGCATCTTTCCTGACCATTTATCTATCTTCCTCTGCCTCACCATCTTCTACTTTCACAGTATTTTTTCTCACAGAACTTTTCACTATCTGTGACTTGTTTCTGAGTCTTTCCATTAGCGTTTATGCACAACAAAACAGGAATATTAGTATTTTTGTTGTTGGTCACTGTTATGTTCTCAGAACATAGAACAGTGCCTGCATATCACAGGTGCTCAATAAATATTTATCAATGAAAAACAAGAAAGGATGGAAGGAAGGAAGGAAGGAAGGAAGGAAGGAAGGAAGGAAGGAAGGAAGGAGAAAAGGAAGGAAGAGGAGAGGAAAAACAGATTACTATACAAGCAACTAAAAAATGAAGGAAGGAACAAGCAAAACAAATTACCAAACAAGCAACTAAATCATCATATTAGTTTTGACTTTTAAGAGAAAATTATTTTCATAATTATAAATATAAACACAGTTCACTGATATGTCTAAAATTAACATAAATGCAATGGAAAGGTGGGAAGAGGAAGGTAGCTAGTTGCTTACCACTGTATTTTCTTTTCCTGACGACTGTATTTGCCAAATTCTCTGTTTGGACCAAGACTGGGTTGTAGTCATTCAACCTGAGCAGTAAAGATGTATGCCACTTCCATGCCTGGACATAAAGCACCCACAAAATCCTCTGTTCTCTCTCCCTCTCCCTTTTCCTCTCTTTCTCGGTCTCTTTCTCCTCATCAATGGGTTGGGCACAGAGGATCCAGTAGCGATCTTGCAAAATATCTAGTTGGTTCTTTGCAATATACAAGGAATTCAAAGTAACATATAGCTTGATTAAAACACAGTTGACTCCAGGAGGGATCCGAGTTTCCATTCTCTCCTGGTAGCAACATGGCATGAAACAGGTGGAGTGAAGAAATGCCAGTTGGCCCTGTGCTTGCCCACCCCGGTGTCAGTAGGGCAAGGTGTGGAGCTAAACGTAAACTTGTACCTTCACCCAGTGGCAACAAGGCCGTGGAATTGGTGCTCCATGTTCACTGGGGTGGCATCAGCCGGACCCAAAAGGAAGTTGAACATACACCTGGACCTGCGTGTTACACCTACACAGGGTGAGTGCTGGCTGAAAAGAACAAAGGTAAAATAAGACCCAGAGTCTCACAGCATAATACCCACAGTGTCCAGTAAACAACAGAAAATCATTCAGCATACCAACAATCACGATAATCACAAATTTGAATAAGAAAAGACTATTGCCAAGTGCCAACACCAAGATTACTCAGATGTTGGAATTATCTGACAAGGATTTTTAAAGCAGCCATCATAAAAAATGCTCAAGTGAGCCATTGTGAACACTATACACGTATTAGTATAGCTAAAATTCAAATGATTGATTTTTCCAAGTGTGGGTGAGAATATAGATCAACTGGGGAAATATATGGTGGAAACATAAAGTGCTATAGCAAGTTTGGACAAGTTTGGCAGTTTCTGAAAAAGTTAAACACATACCTAGCATATGATCTAGACATTCCATTTTAAGGTATTTACTCAAGAGAAATAAAAGCATATGCCCATACAAACATTTGTGCACAAATATTCATTTAGCTTTATTTGTAAGCGCTAAAAATTGGAAACAGCCCAAATGTCCATCAACAGATGAACAGATAAATAAATAATGGTATATCCATACATACAATGGAATACTACACAACAATAAATAGGGAACGAACTATTGCCACATTCAGAAATGTGGACAAATCTCAATATAATTATGCTGAGTAAAAGCAGCCACACACAGAAAAGAGTACACATTGTATGATTCAATTTATATGAAGTTCTAGCAAATGCAAACTAAGCTAAAAAGACAGAAAGCAGATGTGCGGGTTGCCTGGGGACAGAGAAGAGTAAAAGGGAGGGATTAGCAAGGACTACCAGGAAAGCTTTCTGAGTGGTGGATCTGTTAATTGTCTTATGTGTGGACATTGTTTTCCAGATGTACATACTCGTATGTTATAATTTATCAAGCTGTCCACCATAAATATATGCTGTTTACGACTTGTCAGTTACACCTCAATAAACTGTTTAAAATAAAGGGGAACCTCAAATTAGGCCTAGTGACTGAGGGTGACGATATGGTAAATTTCTAAACTTTGCAGGAAGACAGGATTGTATCTGCACTACCCACCCGAGATTGGAGATAATATGTTTAAGTGGACTTTCCTCACACACCTGGTAAGTAAGGGCCACAATTAGCCGGTTGCTAACTTCACAATTGAGTTCACAGAGATTATGACCACTGAATAGTGGGCCAAGTCCAACAGGCATTCAGGCTAGCTCTGCTGTTCTACCTTCCCACTCAGGTATCTTCAAGACTTGTAGTAACTTTGGAGTAGGTACTAGATGCTTGGACATAATTTTATTTAAAATAACCACTATAGATGCTAAGTGTTTATTTTTCTTTTCTAAATGAGAGGTTATTCACAAGTTCTTTCTGTGAAAATTTTCTGTTTTCCATTAATCTTGACTTTTTAACTCTCAACATGGAAGAGTTGAGATTGGATTAAATTAACTTTGGAGGGGCTGAGGAAATGACGCTCATTCAGCAAAAGTCACTCAGGTTTTAGGTGCTAAGAGATCCATAGCTCTATCAGCTGCTGGATAAGACACAACAGTGAGGCAAAGAAAGGAGAGAGAGAAAAGAGAGGAGGAGAGGGGAAGGGAGGGAAAAAGGAGGGAGGAAGAAACTGAGGTAGGTAGGGTACAAAAATCTGAACTTCAATACATTCATGTTAATTTTACTTAAGAGAGTAAACGGGATTTTATTTAAAGACTAAATCGGGAACTGTTCTTGTATTATTGATACAGGAGAGTTAGCATGTCCCTAGGTAGACAGGGAGGTCCCTGGTGGAATAAACAAAAGACAGCCATATCCTAAAACTTCGGGTTTTGAAATCACTCCTTCACTCCAGGACATAATGTAACAAGGCCTTGAGGTTAATCATAAAATTCATGTTGGCCTGACAAATGGAGCAGATCTGATAGATAAGAGTGGGTTACTTTGCTAATTCCTTTAGGATGGGCAAGCAGAACAAACCTGGTACACGAATTTCATTAGAAGGAGCCAGTTCCCTTCTTCTAAAGTTCCCTTCTTCAAATACCTCCCCTTCCCCAAGCAGGCAAAGGAAGGTTTAAAAGTAAGAGCTTTTGCCTCAGTGTTAGGGCACCCCCCATTGGGGACCCCCTCCCACTCAGGAGCTGCAACCTTTTCTCCTGCCTCTAATAAACTATCCTCTTTTTAAAACTTTTTTACTCTCCTGGTCCGTGTTTCCATTCTTCGGCTTCACGAGACAGGATCCCGGCCCACACTCAGAAACTGCCGGCAGATCCAACATCACCTACATCATTATCAGAAATTGTATTATTTGAAACGTTTTTTTTAATGCTGTCATATGAGTTCATTACATAACTTCCGGTCAACCAAACTGGAAAGGAAGCTTGGTGATGATAATTACATTCTCTCAGCTCTGATTCCTTTGCTCATTTGCTCTTGGAAAATTCCCGGCATACTGCCCCAACCTCTGTAACATAGGAGTCTTGTCTTGCAAAGCCCTCCCTGTTCACCTCTTCCTTCCTGAGGCTTCAGGTGTCCTGCCCTCTCCCCTCAGGGCCACTCACAGGGCACTTTGTCACGCAGATACTCCCACCACTGCCGAAGCGTGGAGTCTCCCATCATGTGGACAACGTGGCCAGCCAGGCAGCCCAGGATGCTGTCAACAGTGGGGAAGGAGCGGCTGGAGCAGGACAGCGAGTGCCACACTTCTTGGTGGTAGAAGCCAGAGGGTTTTGTGGCCGGGAGCCCAGGATGGCACGGGGGCCGTGGGGACAGGGCTACAGGAAAGGGGAAAACAGAATAGAGCTAACGTTTATAAATTACAAAATGTCAGGTGCTCCTCTATGCTCTTTACATATATTATATTATTTCATTTACTCTTTGACAAAAATCCATGAAGTAGTATTCTTATCTTCATTAACAAGTGGGGACACTGAGGTCCTGAATTATTAATTAATTTACCCATCATCAAGAATAGTGACTGGCAGAGATAGCATTTTAACCCCAAAAGTCTGACTTTACAGCCCATGTTACTAAACCACTATGCTATACTGTCCTAGCAGGGGGGCTGGGGCTCTACTCCCAATCAAGGAATAAAACCCCTCCAAGTCTATTACCCACAAAACCCCCAGCATATGCCAGCCCCACTCACCCAGGCTGCTGTTCCCTGGGGCTGCCATTCTGACCTGGATTGGAGAAATGCCCTGAGGGAGCTCGATGTCTGTCACTTTCCTAGAGAAACACCAAAAGTGAGCATTGAGGGAGGGTGACCAGGTGAAAGCTGGAGACCAGTATGAGCATATGATGGTTGACTTGTGACTTCTACTCTAAGTCCAAAGTTTGAGGTCGATACAATACAATTAGCACATTCACACTGTGAAGCAATTATAATAAAGACTCAAAAAATGATGGAAGAGAAAATCATACCAGGAATCTGGACCTTCTGCAATCAATCTACACTTTGTTTGTCAGTCTACTAACAGTCCAGGTAATAAAAGAACATCGAAGCTGGGTTGTGTAGTTCTTTCTCTGATAAATGGAGGTACACAAGCATGCCAGGAAAGACAAACTTCCTGGAAGAAACACGAAACAGAATAATTTTCTGTTATGTGAAAACTCACAAAGAGCACTGTGTGGAATAACCAGGTTAATATCAACATTCATAACTCAAGTTGCTAGTATGTACCCTTGATATGTTATGATGGAAATGTAACCTTATCTCTGTGATCTTCCTCCCCTAAGCTCATAACCCACTTCTGATTATACTGTTGGGATGGTTTTCCTTGCAGGCCCCCGCTGAGAGCTCTATCTCCCCCTTATCGGAGCTCCGTCCCCCTCCTCCTCCCATACCTTATCGGAGATGTCTCCCGTGGGCACCATAGTTAGAGGCCTCCCTGTCAAAACAAAGTTGAGGGATTACAGCTGCTAGGGACGGATCTCCCTGACACCCCGGCCAGATTTCCCCCCTAACTTGGAGGCCTAACCCTATAAAACAAAACGCCTGGCCCCAGTTAGTGCTCAGTTCTTTGGGAACAATCCCACTGGGCCTACTGGCGTAATAAAGCTGTGTTCTCCCTGATCTCTGCGAGCCGCTTGAGTTTCTCGGTCCTAGTCATTCTTCCACAACATTTGGTTCCCTGACCGGGAAACCCAACCGTGATGGACCCTTGCACCACCGGTGTGGGGTGAGAGGCAGGCCGTGGAGCAACGGGAGGCCCGAGAAGGGTGTAGGCGGGCCCTGCTGATTTTGGCGGACCCCGGACGGGGCTTCCCTGGGCAGCCACAGCCTGCGCCTCCCCAGCTGGACCCGCTGAGAGGGACCGGGGTCAACCAGTCGGATCCACCCATCGGACCAGGTAAGCCTCGAGGCCATTGTCTGGAGCCAGTCCTGTCCCATGTGAGAGAAGGGGAGCCTGATCACCTCCCAGTAGGGTCTTATAACCTACCCAGTCAGGGACACCCATAGGAGGGTGTCAACCCCGTGTGTGAGTGACTGATTGTGTGTCTGATTGTTTGATTCCATTGCTTTGGCTATGGAAGCCTGAATATGCTTCGCCCTGATTCTCGAAGAGCATCGTGTGGCATAACAGTGATTCACTCCACAGAGTGGCCTGGTCTGGAAATTATTCTGGAATTACACTGTAGCCAAAAACACTCCTAAGTGCCCCACGAGGGACGCCAGCAGGGCAGCGCCTGAGTAAATCCCCCTCCCCACCGTCTGCGACATAGTAGCTATGGGTGGGAAGCAAAGTAAGCCTGCAGTCCTAGACTGCATGTTAAAGAATTTTAGGAAAGGTTTTGGCAGAAATTATGGAATCTGCATGATCCCAGGAAAAATTAAGAGCCCTCTGTGAATTAGACTAGCCCACTTTTAACGTGGGCTGGCCGTCAGAGGGAACCCTAGACCTGGTCGTTGTCCTACACGTTTATATTGTAGTGACCGACAATCCTGGTCACCCGGTCAGTTTCCATACATTAACTCCGGGTTGGAAATTGCCAGGATCCTTCCACTTTAGGGTACGGTTCTGCTCTAGTAAAAAGGAACAGTGCAGGATTCTTGTAACCCAGGCTCTGAAAGAAACTCCTAACACCCCTCCGACAAAGGCCCTTCACCAAGAGGACACAAGAAAACTCCACTGAATATTTGAGGACAGACGTCTGAGTGCCAGAAAAACATTTTGGGGAGCGCGATCCACTGTGTTTGGGGACAGCGCAAGCCGCAGCGCAAGCGGGACCGCCGAGATGCGCCTCCAGAACGTAGAGTAACAATCACAATCCCACATTCCAGGCGAGTGCGAGTGGGAGGGAAAGTGACCCGGGCCCAGGCGCCGGGTGAGCGCCCTGCAGCTAACATGAAAGCCGCCTCCAGCGGAACAGCCGACACAGCGGAGGAAAGAGGCTCCTCTCTCGGCTCCCTCTCCCTGCCCCAGCCCTGGGAAGCAGCGATTTCAGCAAGATTGGACCTGCACACCCTCTGGACCTCGCCCCAGGGAGCCTGGTGGAGAGAGGATGCAGCTGGTAGAGCCTGGTGGAGAGGAAGAGACAGCCCCTTTCGAGCTTCCCTGGGCCAACCTCTCCGGGGAGGGGACCAAGAGCCAACGGCGGTCAGCACCCGGCACCCCCGCCCCCTCTCCCCCGTCCTGGAACTTCCAGCCCGGGTCTGCAGCACCAGGAAGAAGGCGCCTGAGCTCCCCTACCCGAGACCCAAGCGTGGGCTGCGTAAGCTGAGAGCACAGAGCTCCCAGGCCGTGCGCCAGGGGCAATACTATCCCTTTCTTTTGCCTTTTCAACACCAAGAGCATTTCTGCAGTGGAAGCTCAGCAGCCCTCGGGGTGGAAGGAAAAACCCTAGAGCCTTAAAGCAGCGACCAGGGCACTGGTCCCTACTCGGCCGCCTCTGAAGAAGCCCGGGGGCTCCCCCCTGCCGCCGCACCCCACGCGCTCCCGGGCTGCGGACCTAGGCAAAACCGCGGCCTGACTGCAGCCACTGGCAGGGCCTTCCCCAGCTCGGCTTGGGGACCCGGGAGCACCCCGGCGACCACCCCAGCTGCCCCCGTGCTCGGGGAGCACAGCCTGGGCCTTGCCCAGCCCCCAAACTACCGTGAAATCAATGTTATTTGGGTGATGCGAGAGAAAAAAGAAATAAGGAGGACCATCAAAGGAAGGCTCCGCCCAGCTGCCGTATCTCTGGATTTCTCCTTCTTTGACTTTGCCACACTTAGTGCTCGCCTAGTGATGCAGCAGTAGAATTGTCGCCTGCCAAGTGGGTGACCCAGGTTCAATTCCCAGTCAGGGAAGCGGTTTCCTTTTCACCCCTGCGAAGGGGAACTTGAAGACCACATTTAAATTGCATAAAAGTTAACTTAATTTTCATATGAGGCGTTTTCTGCTTACAAACTCTGTGACAGTTTTGGTATTCCAAGTGCAACATGATGGGCGATGTGTGGAATGTCTCTGGGTTCTTGAGATGGGGACTATTTAAAGGCCATAGTATATAATACCAAAGGAAAACTGCTGTCACAAAACTGAGAAACAAGCAAATGACGTACTTAGCATCTCTGAATACACACCTGAGAAATTTACTGAGAGCTGCTTGGGAAAAGGCTGACTTTGTGAATCTCCAGTCTTTTAACGAGGTTGGCGCCACTGTGCTGATTGGCTTCTGTCTGACAGTATTGGGACACGATTCTTTGTTATTTGGTTAGTCTAAACAGCAACTACAGATTTATTGCTTATTATTTCCTTCTCATTTCTTATAAAAGTGCGATGCACATATGACCTCTCCTTAAGTTCCCAAACAAAGATCGCGTTGACTCTAATGTTACCTTACTAATAGATGGAGAACCCATCTGTAAAAGGGAGACTCACCTACTTCCATCAGCAGGAAGGAAAAGAAAAATTGACCTATAATTTTGCTGAGTGTGAAAAGGAAGAAGAGGAAGACACTAGAAAAATCAAAGTGCCAATATCAGTACTGGACGCCACCAGCCACAGTTCTGCTGTCTTATGAGACAATCCAGGGGTGATCTTGTTCCCAGAGTCTCACACTGACTGCAGCTGCACTGACAGCAATTTTCCACCCAAACTCTTCCTAGCTGC
This sequence comes from Rhinolophus sinicus, assembly GCF_057876585.1. Taxonomy (NCBI): domain Eukaryota; kingdom Metazoa; phylum Chordata; class Mammalia; order Chiroptera; family Rhinolophidae; genus Rhinolophus; species Rhinolophus sinicus. The sequence goes on from NC_142503.1 coordinate 90,529,337, forward strand.
TTATACAACATACGGCCTTAGGCAACGAGAGCTAGAATTTCAAGGACTCCAGCCATAATCATTTCATAACCCCTCACCAAGGGACAAAATACCTTCTTGTCTTAGTCTGTACCTTCTCGGGCTGGGTAAAAGCCTTCCTCACCTGAACTAAAAAGCCAGAGAGGTCACCAAAGTTCCCCTCCACGAAATCGTCCCACAGTATGGGCTTCCCCTCACCATTCACAGGACAACAGACCAGCCTTATCTCAGATGTACTACGGACTCTGGCCTCAGCCCTCAGTGTCTCCTAGAAGCTTCACACAGCCTACTGGCCTCAGAGTTCAGGGAAAGTAGAGTATATGAACTGTACCCTCAAAGAAACATTGTCTAAGCTATGCAAAAAACAAACAAAAACAAAAAAAAACAACCTCCCTGGGATGGATGGATCTACTCCCCTTAGGCGCCCGCCGCTCCCTGTGTACTCCTCAAAAGGATGGTTTTTCCCCCATTTAAAATTCTCTAGGGCCGGCCTCCCCCATTGCTATCATCCATCCCAGGCAGCCTCAAAGTAGTAGGTAACTCCCAGGTCAGCTTATCGCCCTAGGAAAGATCCTTACAGGCCTGCACTCACATCTACTAGAAAGAACTCCTGACTCATTAGGGACCCCTGTCCATCCCCACTTTCCAGGTGACAGGGTCTAAGTAAAGATTGGAAGCATGAGCCCCTCTGCCCAATATAGATGGGCTCACACAGTAATCCTTGTTACACCCACTGCTCTTAAGGTCTCCAGAATCACACCGTGGATTCACCACTCCTGAGTCAAGCGAGCAGAGTCGGACCAGCCTGCCTGGACAAGCCACTGAAGACCACGCTTAAGAAGACCAGCTGAATAACAGTTCCCCCCCTTAACCATTTTCGCCCTCTGCCTGCTGACCCTTCTGGTCTCTCTTTTGCTCATCTCTACGACCCTGCCTGATTGGACCCCCACCCAGCGGGGTCTCCTCCTGTCCGGATTTCTGTTATGGGTTTCTCCTCTACTCGTGCTCGCCTGCCTGAGGCCCTCTGGCTCTTAGGCCTTCTTTGCCTTTTCCCCCTTGGGTCTCTCCTCGAAGTGTCCCTGCTTCCAGCGGTCCGGAACAAGAGCCTCAGACCTCCCAGTTCCCCTGCAATCTCTTCCCCCGAGGGTCTGTCTGCTGGACCTACTTAGCCCAAACCGGGTCCTCTGATGGCAGTGGAGTCCAGGGCACTGACCTCTGCAACATTGTGGCGGCCCAGATTGCTGCGATGGCTCGGGCTGCACTGCCCCAGCCTTGCTGCCATGGCCTCGGCCTGACTTCCCTCCGCCGGGCCAAACTCCCAGATGCCCAGGACCCTGCCAAGCAGCTCAGAGCCTCCATAGTCTCCCGCCCGGTCAGCGTCCCCTGGCTCCTGCCTCAAACTTAGCCTGCTACCTGCCCCCTGGCCTCTCCTAGGCTCCCGACACCCACTGCCAGAGCTTTTCTGCACCTTTGCCCTCCTGCACTTTCTTCTGTAACGGAAGCTACCTATACAGGTATCAGAGCACACATCACGGTGGAGGTGGCTGCATCCTCATTTTCATTCTCCTTCTGCCGCCGTTTTTGCTGACGCTGAATTCCAGTCGCGGGTCTTTCCTTCCCTTCGCACCCGCCGTGGGGCTTTCATCCCTTTCCTCATAGGTGCTGGCATCTTTACAGGGGTTGCCGCTCCGGCCTTGGGACTTCCATCGACTTTTACTACAAACTTTCTCAAGAAATCAATGATGACATGGAGCAGGGCGCAGACTCACTCATGTCACTTCAGACCCAACTCTCCAGCCTGGCGTCAATCGCCCTCATAAACCGGGGAGCCCTGGATCTGCTCACGGCCGAAAAGCGCGGGACCTGCCTCTTCCTCCAAGAAGAATGTTGCTGCTACATGGGCCAGTCTCGGATCCCCGCCACCAGGGTCTGTGAGCTCCGGGGATCGCATATAGAACCGCTGCGAGGAGCTCGCCTCCTGGGGGTTTGGCTTTCAGTCCTGGACTTCCTGACCCCCCCTTGCTCTCCATTTTCCTCCTTGCTGCCATCGGCCCGTGCATCTTTGCTGCCCTTGTCCACTTCATCGAAGGTGCCGTCTCCTGTCTGACCACCGCCCACGTCCTTGCCCTGCGGGGCTGTCACTCTCTGTTTAGATGATGATCTTTCGGGGTTCCCCTTCCAATCATCAACAGGGGGGAATATGTTGGGACGGTTTTTCCTGCAGGCCCCCCTAAGAGCTCAATCTCCCCCTTATCGGAGCTCCGTCCCCCTCCTCCTCCCATACCTTATCGGAGATGTCTCCCGTGGGCACCATAGTTAGAGGCCTCCCTGTCAAAAAAAAGTTGAGGGATCACAGCTGCTAGGGACGGACCTACCTGGCACCCCGGCCAGATTTCACCCCTAACTCGGAGGCCTAACCCTATAAAACAAAGCGCCTGACCCCAGTCTGTGCTCAGTTCTTTGGAAACAATCCCACTGGGCCTACTGGTGTAATAAAGCTGTGTTCTCCCTGATCTCTGCGAACCACTTGAGTTTCTCGGTCCTCGTCATTCTTCCGCAACAACATAAAAAACATCAGACAAATTTCAATAGAGAGGAATATTACAATACGAGTATAATTAACCAACACTCCTCAAAACTGTCAAAGTCATCAACAACAAGGAAAGTATGAGAAAATGTCACAGCCAAGAAGAGCCTCAGGAGACATGACAACTAAATGTAATATGGTATTCTGGATGGGATCCAGAAAAAGGACATTAGATTAAAACTAAGGAAAGCTAAATAAACCATGGATTTTACCTAATAATAATGTATCAATATTGGTTTTTGAATTGTAAGAGATATAACACACTACTGTAAGATGTTAATGATAGGAAAATTGTGTGGGAAAGTGGACATGGGAACTCTGCACGATCTGCTCGATTTTGTAAATCAAAACCATAAACTCTAGTAATAAAACAGTTTCAGAATTCCACACACAGGTGTTTATCTAAGAGAAATGAAAATATTTGCCCACAAAATTGTTGTTGGTAAAAATTGTTAAAGTTGCACAATGTTGACAGCAACTTTATTCATAATAGCCAAAATCTGGAAACAACCCAAATGTTCATCAAGAGGTGAAAGGATAAACAGGCTGTGGTCTATCCATACAATGGAACACCATTCATTAATAAAAAGGAAAAAAAGGAGAAAATTACTGATATGCAACAATATGGATGAATCACACAAAAAATTTTCCTAAGCAAAAGAAGCCAGATACAAGAGTACAAACTGCATGATCCATTTTTATGCAATTCTAGAAAAGGCAAAACTAACATATACTTTCAGAAAGGAAATCAGTGTTTGCCTGGGCTTGGAGGTGGGTGAGGGAACTTGACTGGGAAGGGACACAAGGGAATCGTCAGAGATGGTGGAAATATTCTGTATCTTGATTGTGGTGACAGTTACACAAGTGTACACATTTATCAGAACTCATTGACCTGCACATTTGAAACAAGGACATTTCATTGTATATAAATTACACTTCAATAAACTATATTTAAATTTTTTATCAAAACAAAAAATTCAGACAATAGGATTGTGAGCTGCTGAGTAGTCTATAATTAAATAAATAGCTATTAAGAATACATATTTGTAGCATGAATGTATGCGTGAACTGCTGTCTCTAAAATTGATGGGCTAGAGTTCCACTGAGGCAGGAAATGCTGTTGGGCGATCTTTTTGTGTGTTTCCACCTCGCTGTCTCTCCCAGTCCTCAAAGCTGAGCTTGGCCCTTACCTGTATTTCTTCCTTCACTTCCCAAGGCAGGGGAGAGAGGGGCAGGGGCAGCATGTTAATTTACAGGAGCTTTCTCAACATTAACTCCGTTACCAGAAAATATGTCAACCGGCACCCATCCTGACCTCCTACTCGCCCCATTTTGGAGAAGAGGTGCCACTGTACACTAATGCTACCTCCTTCTGCAGCTTTTAGATTGCACCACTTTCTTTCCTCCTCCTCCTCCTCCTTCTTTTTTGCACCATCTTCAACTTCTGCCCCCCCAGTTCTTTTTCCCGAGAATATAAACATAATCACATCTGCTGCACTGAATGAAGCACCTCTTCCACTACCTCTCCCGGTATCTACAACTCAGTCAGGTTCCTTTCCTTCAAAGGACAACTTCTTGAAAGACTCATCTGACCTTGTTACCTGCCTTATTTTTCTACTTTTTATGCACATTGTTAAAGTTACTTTATTATGTACCCAACATCCAGCTCTAGAGGATCTTAACATTTGGCCAGGTTTGAACTAGATCTCTCTTTAGATAGAAATAAATAAATCACTAAAATAAAAAATGGTGTAAAGACCAAATTTTGGGGAGTGTCTCGTCCTGCGTGACGAGAGTTGTGTGGAGTCAGTAGAGCGGCTCAGGGTTAAGAAAAGACAGCAGCCATGAATAGAGTTTAAAAGTGGAGGCTAAGGGACCGGCAGCCTCAAGGTCTGGGCTGTAGCACCTGGTCGGGCCTGTGCAATAACTTTTATTAGTTAGGTGGGGAAGCACAGGAGATAAAGCTTGTCAATCTCAAGATCTGTGAATTCTATACATCATAATAGAAAACCCTATTAGAGTCAATCACCCTTGCCTGCAGACAGCTGGACCTTAAGTCTCAACTTCCCCAAGGGACAAAACCTATATGCATATGAATAGATGGAGAGCAAGCACCTCATTGAATCACTTCCCTTGCAGGTTTTGGGAAGGAATGCAGCCACCAAGGCAGAGGCTTTCCTTAGCCTCAGGAAGGTGGGAGACTGTGCCCACCTCTGTGAACCCCATGGATTCTCCTGTTGGTCCCCATGACTGGGTCTGGCTTGAGTTGTTCCTTCCGTGAGGAATCTTACTCCTCATTGACTGTCCAGTCATCTTTCTGGGACCAAACAGGGAGGCATAAGGTGCAAACACAAAGGTTTCGCAAAGTCCCTGAAAGGATCTGTCTTAGAGACTCTCCTTTCTTTGGGGGCAGGTAGAAGGAAACAAAACTGTTAAACTGTTGCCTGGCGAGATTAAACTGCTGCATGGCGACAGGGGAGTGTGCAGAAAAACTGGACCTCTAAGACGTTTCTGGTGGGTTGTAAAATGGTATGGCCACTCTAGAAAATAGTTTGGCAGTTTCTTATGAAATTAAATATCCACTAATTACACAACCCAGCAACTGCACACAGACGTTTATTCCAGAGAAGTGAAAATTTATGTTCACATAAACATCTACGTATGAATATTCATGGTAGCTTTATTTATAATTGTCACAAACTGGAAACAACCCAAATGTCCTTCAATGGGTGACTAGTAAAAAAAACTGATATGATGAAATACCAGGCTGCCATAAAAAAGGATGGATTATTGATGTATGCAATAACTATTTTCTATTGTAAGTACTAATTCTGTGTCAATTATGTGTGCTACAGGTATAATCTCCCAGCTTATATCTTGATTTAAACTATGTTTATGGGAACTTTTGGTCATGGAGAAGTTTTTAATTTATATATCACCCCATTATGAATATTTTCTTTTATGATTTATGCCTTTTGTTATGTCTAAAATAATATTTTCATAATCCAAAATCATAAAGAGATTTTCTGCTATAACCTTTTCTGAGTTTTAAGGTTGCTTTTTTGCATTCAGGTCTTTAATCCTCCTGACGTTGATCTTTATGTATATACACTGAGGTTCAGATCTAGTTATATTCTTTTCTGTTTATTTCTGTTCAATGCATTCCCCATTGTTTCGAATGCCTATTATGTTTAGGTAAAGTTACTTGTCTTCATGGATCTAGTCTTTTCTATGATTTATTCAACTACGCCTAAACAAATGCCACATTCCGTGTCAAGAGACTATTTCACACACCAAAAAAACATTGAAATATAAAGAGATGAAAAGGGGTACGCCATGCAAATTCTAAGCAAGTGAAAGCTCTTCTAGCAATATTCATAGTGTAAAAATTAGGACTTAAGACAACAAGCAAGAAAGTAACATAAATAATTTACCATTAACATAAAACAATCACAAAGTTGAATGCATTTAGCAACAGAGCCTTGAAATAAATAAAATGAATACTTCCTGAATTACAATGAGAAGCAGTCAAATCTACAAACCTACAAACACAATATACTATATTTATGTCTGAAACTAATAGACTAAGCAGACAAAAAAAATAGTGAAGTTATATGTGTTTGGAATAAAACAAGCTAAATCAAATAGGTTCAGAATTTCATTCTGAAGAAATAGAGAATACAAATTATTTTCAAGGGAATATAGAATACAAACAAAAAATTAGTCATCTGTTGGGTCACAAATAAATTCTCAACAAATTTCAAAGAATCGATACTAGACACCATACTTCTAGTCATAATGCAAATAAATTAAAAAAAAAAATACAAAGATAGCTGCCTCCCTACGCTACATCCAGAAACTAAAAATAATTCCTAAATAATTCATGACTTAAAGAGGAAGTCACTATAGAAGTTATAAAACATATAATATTGAATAAAATGAAACTCCCATATGCAAAATTTGGGGACTACAGCTAAAACTGTACTCAGAGGGAAAATTTATAACCTTAACTATAAATTTTTATCCCATATAAAGAGGATTGATATATATATTAGTATATTGTTCTGAATCGTGAAATTAGAAAAAGGAAATAAATCTTAAAAGAAATAGAAACAACAAATATTAAAGTTACCAACGGAAACAAATAAAACAGAATGGGGACTTAATTTTCCCGGTAATACGGCAGTCCAAGTATTCACAACAACCTTTACACTGAGAACAACTAAAAATTCTGGACAAAAACAGTATTTTAAAAAAATATTTTTAAAAATGGATTTTTAAATAATTGAAAAGCTAACAAAATAAAGAAAAATCAGATGAAAAGCTTAGTGTAGGCAGGAATTTAAAGAAATGAATGAGGCACTCAAGCCACTTTTGCCCTGAAGTCATTCATTCTGCCTTGAATATTTCATTTCTTGTCTTTCCTGGAGAATTCCAGGAGATCGATTGTAACCTTCCTAAATGGATAGCAAGACTAGGTTTTTGTGATATGTACTGTGTTTCCCCAAAAACAAGACCTAGCCGGACAATCAGCTCTAATGTGTCTTATGGAGCAAAAATTAATACAAGACTTGGTTTTATTTTACTATAAGACTGAGTGCTACATAACATAGTAAATATAAAGTAATAACATAATATAATATAATATAATATAATATAATATAATATAATATAATATAATATAATATAATATAATATAATACCGGGTTTTATATTAATTTTTGCTCCAAAAGACACATTAGAGTTGATTGTCCAGCTAGGTCTTATTTTTGGGGAAACAGGGTATCTATCTGTGTAGAAAAGTCTGTCACATAATGGTGTTAAAAACACATGTGTTGAATGAGAGTATAAATAAATGAGGGTGTAACCTGGGGAGGGCCATTGGGTCACAGGGACAATATTCAAAAGGCAGGATGTGGCTTAGGGTGGGGCCGGCATCCCACATTCTGGGTTTTCTTACCATGACAGCAGGGCCTCATCCCGTGGTGTAGTCACTTTCAGGTAACGCCCACTTGAGTGCCCAACTAAAGAGCTGCAAGGCAGGGTAGAGGGTCGAGCACAGAACCAGAGCTCACCCGAATCCACATCCCTGTACTGGCAGGTAGGCCCTCTTGTTCCAGTTGACTGGGGGTCAACATTGCAAATGACAGTCTCTTCAGTTCCTGTGGGGCCCCGAAAGTAGCCCATAAAATCAACTGTGGCCCTTTTCTCTGTCCAGATTCTTCGCAGAACCCCAACTGCCTCGCTGGAGTGGATCAGGCGCACCTGTACTTGGGCCTTCCCAGCCCAGAGCAGGGGGAAGGACAGCAAGTATGTGCCGTTCTCCAGATCCTGGACATCCCCAGGGAGCCCAGCCTTCAAGTCAGGCCCCAACAGCTGAGCCCGAAACAGATCCCCACCGTGGGTCTTGGGTCGGCCCCGGTGGTCTCTGGCGATAAGGATGGCCTCCAGGGAGCCTCTCAGGGCATAGCTGGTCTGGGCAGGACCCCTCAGGTGGTAGGTGGAGGCCTGGGGGCTGGTGGAGGCCAAAAAGTCCCCCTCATCTCCTGGGGTCAGAGGCCAGTACAGGAGGTGGGTGAGGTTGGCCAGCTCCTGGGGGAGAGAGTCCAAGAGGGAGGGAGATGCTGTGGACTCAGAGGCAGATTGAGAGGCAGGGCGGGGTGCGGGGGGCCGAGGGACGGTGCTGTCAGGCCAAGACATCTTGAAATAGAGGACCTGTGGGTAGAGAAAGGAGACTCTATCAGTGGTTTGTGTTTCCCTCACTTTCTTCTGGGCAGGAGCTGTCCACTCACCAAAGCTAGTCCCCTCTGCCAGGAGTCCTATCCTGCCTGCACCAGGCTCTCTGTCACTCATCAGCCTCGTGTCTGAGTCATTACCACATTCATCTTGTGTGAAGGTGAAGTTATGTCTCTGGATCTCAACTGTCTCCTTATCTCAGCCTTATTCCCTCTACTACCACCTTCCCCACACACCCCCCCCCCCTCGCCACAACGTACACAGAGATAAGTACAGGTCTGCATGCAACTGTCACATCTATAGCTTTCCTCACGCCTCACAAGTCCTGTTTTCCTTCCAGAACCTGTCATTCTGATTAAGTGTCCTCTTTTTTCTTCCTAGTCCCTCTCTCCCACCATCTCCACCCTAGATTTCCAACAGAGTTGTGGGTGAGCAAGTCCATTCCACAATGCTGCTGAGGTTTATAGAAGAAGGAGGTTAGACCATCCCCTAGGGAACTTCCTCTCTAATTGGACTCAGATTCAACTACAGAAACCATTGGAAAAGTGAGAAGCTGTAGAAAGGCACAGACACAAGTGTGAGTTTGAAAAAGGACTGAGATATGGCAGATTCTTTTCTAGGAAGAAATGGTGTTTGCTACAACAAAGAGTCTCCTCTGGGGGCTCAGAGCTCTCTTGTATCATATTCTGAGAAACACAACCTCACAAATACAGACCAGAGAAGTGTGAGGATGCAAACAGGAAGAGCAGTAGAGAGAGGCCATGTTCTATGTAATGGAGGGTGGTAACAGATGTGAGAGGAAGCCTGTGCGCCTGGCCTATCAGATACTCGCCTACACCCACCATAGTCCCCTCTGCTCAGACAAGTGTTATTCAGACAAGACAAGTCTCAAAATCCATGGTGGCACATGGAGGGTGTGTTTGAGGCTGCAGTGTCTGATTTGATCACTGGAGGAGAAACACTCACAGGACTGGCTCATTTCTGGGCTGGAGAGGAGCAGGAATGAACATCACAGAGTCTGGGCTCCAAATCCGGTACTATGTGGTTCCTTGGGATGCTTGGCCCACTGAGGCCCGTGGCATCTTGGGGGGAAGTACGAGGTTGGACAATTAAGTTTGTGAACTCATCGTAGAAAAAGTGCTACATACATCATTGCTGAATATCACTACGGTTACCTTCGAAGTACTCCCCTTGGGAAGCTATGCACTGATGCCAGTACCTAGTCCACCCTTCAAAGCAATTCTGGACTCTTTTTCTGGAATGGCCATCTGAGCTGTCCTTGTATTACCCTTGATGTCTTGAATGTCATCAAAATGTCTTCCTTTCAATATTTATTTCCTTTATCTTCTGGTAAAGAAAGAAGTCATTGGGGGCCAGATCAGGTGAATAGGGAGCGTGTTCCAATATAGTTATTTGTTTACTGGCTAAAAACTCCCTCAAGATAGTGCCGTGTGAACTGGTGCATTGTCATGATGCAAGAGCCATGAATTGTTGGTGATAAGTTCAGGTTGTCTAACTTTTCCACGCAGCCTTTTCAGGATTTCCAAATAGTAAATTTGGTTAACTGTTTGTCCAATTGGTACAAATTCATAATGAATAATCACTCTGATATCAAAAAAGGTTAACAACATCGTTGCAACAAATTTGCGAGCTTAATTGTCAGATGTTATATACCTCGTAAGGTTCTGATCCTTGTGGAGCCTGTTCACAGGCCCTCATCCTGGGCTGGGAGAATATCAGGAGGGCCACTGAACTGGGAGATCACAGATTAGAATGGCTCCCCGTCCATCACTAACAAATGGCAAAACAAAGTGCAGGTGAACATGACCCAGAAGCAGAGACTGTTTTTCCTCCTGCCACTTGCTGCTTTGCCACCACACAAAGGGACCTGAAGATTTGAACTGACAGGTAATAGAGGCCAAGAGTTCTGGTTACAGCAAATTTGAACAGATTGGAGAGAGAAAGACCAAGAATAACTGTGTAACATGCAAAGAATTATTAGGTATGGGAGGTTACATGGATGTGTGTTTTATTATTTCTGGTATGTCATATACATTATATATATATATATATATATATATATATATATATATATATATATATTCATTCTCTGGTATGTGTAAAATATTTCAAGTTTTCAAAATCCTCTCCTTAATTTCTCTTTCACCAAAGAGGAATTATAAAAAGAAAAATACAATCTGTGTACAAAGAAATAAAAAGAGAAAACTTCAGAGTGACATCTTTTAGGTGGCAAAGTAGGAAGCTCTGGATCCTCTTTACCTCCAGGAACACACAGATTCAGGAACAATTCACAGACCAATCCCCTTTGTGAGAAATAATAAAACTAACTGAGAAGCTCCTACACTCTAGCCCCGCGTGAAACCAGACTTACCTAAATTGGTAGAGAGACTCAGGACATACTCTTGCCAGAATCCCCACCCTCGGTACACTGCCATAGGATCAGGAAGAGAATCCTTAGCTCCCAGCTTCAAACCTGCCTGACCTACTCCCCCTTTCCTACATAAGAAAAAGCTAACCTGAAGTTAGTGCAGCTGTCCACTCTCAGGCTCTGGACTCTGCCCCCGCGTACCCCACCCCCTGACACAACACCGGTGTTTCTCTTCTTATTACCCTAGGCAGCTGACATCTTTGGACACTGCCATGGGCATTCTCTCTCCGCCCTAACTTTATAAAAACTTCCTTTGTAGAGTCTGTGAATGCTTTCAGCTTTTGTGAATGACCAGGGGTTAATTCCACGCCAGGACTGTTACCACAGCTCCTCATCTTGGCTCCACACAGCTGCCTGCGCTGTGTGAAAAGCCAGTCACAGAAACACAAATATCGCATGATTGATTCCCTTTATGCGAAGTATCTAAAATCGTCAAATTTATAGAATGGAATTGCGGAGTGTTGTTTGCCAGGGTCTAGGGAGAGGGGGGATGGGGAGTTACTAATTAATGGGCAGAAAGTTTCAGTTAAGCAAGAGGAGTAAGTGTTACAGATCTGCTGTACAACACTGTAACTGTAATATCATGTTGTACATTTTAAGAAATTGTTAAGCAGGTAGATCTCATGTTAAATGTTCTTATCACAATAAAATAAAATTTAAAAATAAAATAATAATTTCTTTTAATCGAAACACACTATTAGAGTGAAAGGCACGCACGACACAGAGCTGGAGAAGATATTTGCAACATGTACAACAAATGGAGGAGCTTGTATCCCAAATCTATAAAGAATTCCTACAAATTAATAAGGAAAGACAGACAACTTACAAATGGATAGAAGATACTTTAATAGCATTTCACAATAGAGGACCAATGACCAATAAACACGTGAATAGGTGCTCAGCTAAACTGGTAAGAGAAGGAACGCGAATTAAAACCACAGTGAAATACCTTTAAATATTCAAAGAAAGGCTGCAACTAAAAGACGGACAGTACCAATGTTACTGAGGCTCTGAAGCAACTGAATCTCTCAGATCATGCTGGTGAGATCATAAATTACAGAACCCACTTTGGAAAACGATTTGGCAGTATGTACTGAAATTGAAGGGATGCATACCTTAGGACCAAGCAGGTTAGCTCGTATATCCAACAGAAAGGCACGCATGTGTGAACTAAGCTATGTTTAAAATAGCCCCCCCCCCAAAGTCCATCTACAGCAGAATGGATAAATAAATTGTCATATATTCATACACTGGAGGACTAGAATGAAATGAAAATTAAGAATAATAGTCTTACACTACAACAAAATACTTCCTCAATTGCTCTCCCTTCAATCTCTCCCACATAACCATTATGATGTTTATAATTTCCATATAAATTCTATATCATCCCTAAAATGTATCCATCAAATATATATGTACATACACATACACACACAAAAATATGTGTATGTAGATGCATCTCACAAAAATATTGAATAAATGAAAGTAGACACACATAAAAGCGTTCATAGTGTATGATTACATTTCTATAAAATGCAAAAGCATGCAAAAATACACTATAATGTCTATAGTTGAAAAGAAGAGAGGGGAGTAGTGATGGAGAGGGAGGCAAAAGAGGGAGTTTCTGGGTATACTGATAATTTTTATTTTTTGACTTGAGTGATGATTATACAGGTTTGTTATCTTTTATTTAGTTGAGCACTATGATTTCTACATTTTTATGTATGTTATAATTCAACTTTTTTTAAAAGGTGGGATGCTTTGGCTGCTGCACCAGGATGTCTGACTCTCTCACAATGAAAGGTTTCTCTGGTAATGAAACCAACACTTTCTTTGGACCGGTTTATTAAGGAATTAGGGTTTCCCTGCCAAATTCCTTCATGCTCTTAGAATAAAGACCAATTTATGGACCTATCTTGCCAGTTCAACCACTTTTTAATAGAGACCAGAAATCCATATTTTCATGTGAAATCTCCTACTATTTAATTATCAATAACCCATTTAACTGTTTTAAACCTGAATTTAAACAGGCCATCAAAGTGCATCTATAGCTACATTAAACACCACAACTTCAGTTTTGACCTAAGGACAAAAAGGGAAAAGCCTTTTCGTGGAGGTAACTCACCATAGCTGAGTTCCCAAGAGACACAGTAAAGTCACTCCAGACAATTGCCCATTCTTTCCAGACAGAGATTTTTTTCCCTGAAGCCCTGCCTCTTTTTCTCTGTGCTAAAAAGCAGGACGTGGCACCACAGACTTCTATCTCTTTCTCTTACACTTAGGCAGAAAAGGTGAGAGAGCTGAGAACAATGTGAATAGCTTATTTTTTTCTCCACTGGAATTTCCCTGAATAATCTCTTCCAGGTTTGTGTTTCTAATCCCCTTATAGACCCCAACACCCAACCCCTCACCCGCCTCCTATGGATGGCATCCCACCCTGCAATTGCTGACGTGGAGTCACACAGGGGCAGAGAGAAGATTGAAAACTCCCTCAGTCCCTTCTCCCAGATTAAGGCAGTAATCAATCCAAATTTGTGGCTGCATAAGGAGACAACCAATAAGCCAGTGATCACAGGAGTGGAGAAAAGGGTAGTACTCACCCAGACCAGAAAGACCAACCCCACAGTCATCAGAATCTTGTACCCCTTGCTTTGCCCCATGAATGGACCCATAGCAGCCTAGACTCTTCTCCGAAATATCCAGTGTGAACCAAGGACCCAGATGAAGCATAAAACAGTAAATGTTTATACTAGCCCCTCCTAGTTATAAAGAGTTTGTTATCTCTGGTAATTTTCCAAGATGGTACATGTTCTGACTGATACTGCAAACTATTCCAGTCCCTGTGTCTCTCAAAATCCACCATTTGAAGCCGGAGACTTCCCCTAGAATTTAGAGTCTCACTTCCTGGACTTAGAAATCATTGCAGCTTCCTGTAAACAAGTAGATTCTATTTGCGGATGCCAAGGTCACCCCTGGGTCTGTGCACTAATGACCTCTTTCACAATTATTTTAAATAATAATTCACCATAACCAAAAGTCATTAGTGAGAGAACTTACATTTTGTCTTCACTTGTAAATTCTCATCAAATGTATTTGGTGTTCATTGTAGATTTTTTTTATTGATATACTGTGACTCCACAATGGGAGGGTTTGGGCATGAGGGAGGAGAGGGCATCTACCTGCGAGTCAGCCTGGGTTATTCCAGAGGATAACGGAGAGGTGACTGAGGTCTGCAGGAGTCAGGGCGGGATTCAGCTTGTGTCAGTGCCCACTGCCCTGAAATACATACGATGAAATAATGTAGGGTGGAGCAGAGAGCTGGGACATCAAATCTAAAGAAAAAAAATACAAATATGCTAAAACAATGACCAATATTGTTATTGTTGATTGAACTTCGATGTGGTTCTGAGACTCTGAATCACCTGGAGTAAAAAAAGGGACAGTGAAAAGTGTATCGGTATTTCCCAACCTCCAGTCCTGCACTGGGAATTTCACATGGTTTTGTCATACACATATCCTGTCTACACTGCTTTTAACTTAATGTTTTTCCTTAAACTTACTCATTGTAAAAATTCAAAGACAAAAAGAACAGACAAGCAATAATACCTACAAAAGTAAAGGTATAGGTATATATTATATTTATGAAAATTTCAACTTACAGAGAAGTGTAAGAAAATAACAACAGAATGCCCACCACCCAGCTCTATCAAATTGTAGTTTGCTACACCTCAGATTTGTGTAAAGAAATGAAATGTGTCCTCAATTGCTCTCCCTTCACTCTCTCCCAGATAACCATTATGATGTTTACGATTTCCATATAAGTTCTATATCATCCCTAAAATGTATTCATCAAATATATATATAATATATGTATATACACATATACACATAAAATATGTATGTATATGTACATGTATATGATTGTCTTTACCAGACAAACAACAACATATCTGTTTCTGCAATTTTTTTCAATATGTTTTTGAGATTGATTCCTGTTGATATATGCAGCTCTGGTTTCTTACTCAGCCCCTTCCTTGTTTCCCATCTCTCCCTCTTTCTGCAGTGGCCACTTTGTCATTTCTTTGAGGCGAGCAGAGTCACCAAATTTGGCAGCCTTACTATCTCTTGTGTGTGGTTTCATGGAATAGGGGGTGTAGATGAAGGGCAGGGACTGTTACCTGGAAAAGAGATACATGGAAATTATATTTGTAGACCTGAATTTTGTTTTATTTGCTTTTGTTTTGTCTAATTTTGAGGCGATATGGCCCCAGTTCATGAACATGTTCTTAATTTGGAGGTTTCTAATAGCAGCCCTAAGCTGAGGTTTCAGGGACTGAATGGAGGATGAGCTGACAGTGTCGAACACAAGTAATATAGAGCTACTCCTCCACAAATGCAAGAAAATGTTATTTAATAAGTCCACAGTGGTGCCAATGAACCAACGGGACTCCATTCATTTAACCCCCATGGGGTCATGAGCGCTAGCAGCTCTGGGAATAAGACATCTTCCTCTTGCCACCGGGATCCTTTAAATACAAATGCCTGCCCCAACCAGTACATGCTCACCTTCTAATGGAGCCAGGAAAAGAGCCACTCCTTACCCTAGCTCCCAGTCTGCCTAGTCACTTAGCTGTCACTGACTGGCTGGCCCTGGCTTGGTCCTCTGGCTCACCATGCTACGCTTCTGAGGTCATGCTTGCCCACCCTCAGCTGCCTCACTCCCAGATCCACGTTTTTGACCAGCAATGGAAGTCAAGCTAATAATTTTTCAGGGCCTTTCAGATCCCACTGCAAGTTGCTCCTGCTGTCTGTCAGCCACCACGTCCTTCCTTTCACTTCTAAACAATGTCAACTCCTGACTCAATCTCTCTAACTCACCACCTGTCCTAACACTCAGCGACTTCAAACGCCATGTAAGTGAACCTTTCAACACTACGGCATTTCAGTTCTGGAAGATGCTCTCCACCAATGACCTTGTCATCCAGACTTTCTCAGCTATTCACTCTTGCCTGACCGTTGCACACCTGAGTCTGTGTTTTCAAACTCCAAATACCCCATCTCATCCTCTCTCTCAGGCATGACACTCCCCCGCCCACAATCTATCCACGTATCAGCATCTGCATCCATATAATCAGCCTGCCCATTTCCTACCATGGATGAACTCTCCAGACTCTTATCTAACCTTTTGCTAGACTCTATCCTTTCTCACCTTCACAAGGACATTGCCCCAGAAATTCTCCTCACTCTTTCTCTCTCGCAGATATTACAATGGCCTGAGGCCTTTCATGGCCACAGTACATCAACCAATATGTTTTACCTATGGTATTAAAATTGTATGGAAGGGTAGCAATTAGGAAAATAAAATCTAGAAAGACTCCTAAGGAGAGCCTTTTAAAAGGTTAACAACCACTAACTCAGAGGAAAAATAAAAAATTTACATGGCCCTTCGTAACCTGGTCCCCAGGACCTCCCGGAGCTCGTCTCTTTCTAGTCTCCCGCTTGAGTTTTCAGCTCCAACCACATGGCTTCTTTGATGATTCTCGAGTATCAATACATTAGGCGAGCAAGTACACCCGCGCACACTGAACCTTTGCTTTTGCTGTTACCTCCGCTGTGGACATCTCTCCCAGGTTTCCTCCAGATGGACTCCCTCACCTCCTTCCAGTCTTTGCTTGACCCTTCTCAATGTCTCTTCAGAGAGAACTACTATGACCCCCCTATTTAACACTGCAGCATGCCCCCTTACTTCCACACTCTGGGCCCCATTTATTCTGATCTACTTTTGCTTCTTTTTTTTCATAGCACATACTATCTTCTAACATACTGTTTCATTTTCCTTGTATGTGTACTGCTTGTTTTCTGTCTCCATCCACTAGAATATAAACTACATGAAGGTAGAGCTCTTTGTCTCTTCTATTCACAGCCCTTAGAATAGTACCCGGCACAGAGTAGCTCTCAATGATGAAACAAATGAATTCTTTCCAGCCTTAGGGGAAAAACTTAAGTCCATAGAAGAAGCTATAAATTTAGCTGAGTTGAATCTATAACTGGGAAGAAAGTATGAGGCCAGGGCTGAGGCTGTGACTCATGACCACATAATTAATCCTGTCTGGGACCCCCCTCCTTAGGGCCATAAGAACAACTAGAAATTGAGGCATGTTAAAGATGTTTCTGGAGCCTAGCACAGGGCAAGAGGGACTTTTTGCCTGGTCCTCACATTCATGAGAAGCCTCAGATGTAGGTTTTGAACATTCTCTCTAAAGGGGCGTTCATTATATATTCAGCCAGAGTAATACCCACAAGAAAGGAAGGAGATTTTCAGTTTACAACTTAATGGTGTCTCATTACAGCATTCTGCCCCATGGATCAACTTGTTAAACCCTGTAATTATCACATGACTATCAAAATCATAACGCTTTATAAAATGTCTCTGTGTTAAAAGCATTCATTTGTTAAATATAACTATTTCAATTATGCTACAGTTTTGGAACCCTCCTTTTGCTTCCCTTTGGTTTTTTACATACTGCTAAATTTGAGAAATGGAAGCCACTTGGGCTTTAAAAGAGCCTGAACATATCAGATTGGCTCTGTCCCCTCTTGGCCACAGAGAACCAAGGAGGTGGCCACTGCAATGTTATATGAGCTCCTGGCGCTTACAGGCTGCCGAGCCCCAAACACTCCAATGCCTCCTTCCATTCTGGCTCACCAATGCATCCCCAAAATATGTGCTTACAAAACATATTCCTTCCCCTTTGCTCCATTATCCCACTATACTCCTGGGTGGGGGCGGCAGTAAAAGAGGGAGAACCAGGGAGGAGAACTCAAAGTGTAGGCCCACATGTAAATGCTGCCACGGAGACTATTCCAGGAAAGGGACAACCCTCCTCTCTGGGTTTTGTGGCTCTGATGGTTCGTTTTATGTGTCAGTCTAGCTAGGCTATGGTACCCAGCTGTTTGATCAAACACCAGTCTAGGCGTTGCTGTTGAAGGAAATCACAATATGTCACCATAAAATATGCCTCTTGGACAAAAAACAATTCGTTTGAGCTAAAAGGTGTTTAAAAAAAAAAAAAAAGAAACAGTAGGTGTAAGAAGGGCATTCTGACTCTCCCCTTTTCTTCCTGAAAGCAGGACATAAAACTAACATATGGAAGATGTCAGAAGGGAAGTAACGTTCTATTATCAAGGAGAGGAAGTTGACACCTAGAGAATTCTGTAAAACAGGCCTTATTAAAATAATTCTGATCTTCCTTTAGCCTTCTCATAGTTTAGTCACATTTCCACAACTACCTCTCTTTGCTCAACCTAATCTAAAAGCGTTTAGCTTTTGCCACTTCCTTGGGTCTTCATTCATTATGAGTGCTCCTGTGTCACATAAAATTTATATGAGAGAAGTTTGTATGCCTTTCTCCTATAAATCTATGTCAATTTAATTCACAGACCCAGATGAAAACCCTGAGGGCAGAGGTAACATTTTCCTCCTGTTCTCTGTGAAGGTTGTTTTCAGATACGATGAATATTTAATTTTGAATAAAGCAGATTAGCCTCCATAATGTAGATGGGCATCATCCCATTGTTTAAAAGCTTTAAGAAAAACGACTGAGGTTTCCCAGAGAAAAAGGAATTCTCCTGAAGATTGAAATAACATAGAAACACTACCTGAGATCCAGCCTGCTGCCCTGCAGAAAGAATTTGGACTCCAGATTGCAACATCAACTCTTGCCTGAATTTCCAGCCTGCCAGCCTATCCTACAGATTTCAGACTTGCCAGCCCCCTGTATAGAGCATTAATTATTAACACAAAATTGACTAATTCTGATAGCTATGTCAGTCACAAAGTGACAGCCATGCCAGGGCATCACGTGAAAAGTGCACCCAGTGAACACCCAAATCAGGTAACTCCAGATACAGGGTGGGGTGTGACCACTGCATGGCTTTATGGGACTGCAGATGGGTGCGCCATACCAAGTCTTGAGCATAAAATCAGAGCTCTCTGGCGGCTCCTCACTCAGGCCTCAACTGAGGAGCTGACAGCCGCATCTAAACTCATCCCAGACAGAGCGCTTGGCACCTTCCCAACCCCAATTCTGCCTTTCTTGGTTCTCTTAACCCCGACACATCCATTCAACCAGCACGTTTCAAAAATGTTGAAAACATCACAGCCATTCAGTGTGCCAGTGAGCTAGGCAGGCAAACGCGGAGTTGCAGTGACGTGTAGTAAGTGGCTATACCAGAGATATGAGCCCCTTAGGTACTGGTGGGACAAGCGTTGTGTGTTGGGAGGGGCTGAGTTGGGAGTAAATAAAGGCATGCATGGTTTTCAGTCAGGATGCTCTACTAGGCTGAGAGAGGGAGTGTTGGCATCACATGGAAACGGCTTGCACAGGAAGGAGGAGGCCAGCTCTGTCGCTAGAATGAATGGAAACACGTTATTTCACATCTTAGAATTTGTTCCCTCCTCTTCAGAAGAAGAAAGTACCATGGAAGAGTAAAAAAGCAGAGTTAGAGATCACGAGGCCAAAGGAAAATTCTCTAAAACCAGACAGAAGCCCTGGAAGCAACTGGAACAATAAAGAAAAAACTATTCAATTTTTAGGTTAGCAATGTGCTAGGTACTGAGGTAAACAGTGGAATTTCAAAGGCAGACCAGGGCCTACTTTCAAGGAACTCATAGACAAGTTGCACAAGCACTCACCAGAATATTCTTCCCCCTGGTAGACAAATAACAGCATGATGCATTCCTCCAGGTCTCTGTTTAGTTGTCACCTCATCAGAGAGGTTGATCCTGTCCACTTGATATAAAGTAGCACACATACCATCCCCCAGCCCAACCTTCTATATCCTCCCACTCAACCTTTTTAAAATGTTTATATTAAAGTATAATATACATACAGGATATCAAGGGTAATACGATGACAGCTCTGATGGCCATTCCATAAAAAGAGTTCCAAAATTGCTTTGAGGGTTGACTAGGCACTGGAGTCAGTGCACAGCTTCCCAAGGAGAGTACTTTGAAGGTGACCGTAATGATATTCAGCAATGAGGTATGTAGCACTTTTTCTAGGATGAGTTCGCGAATTTAATTGTCATCCCTTGTACACCCCTATTGTGTGTGTGTGTGTATATATATATATATATATATATATATATATATATATATATATACACACACATGTATTGGGGCAGGTGGTTAGCTCAGTTGGTTAGAGCGAGGTGCTCTTAACAACAAGATTGCCAGTTCGATCCCCACATGGGCCACTGTGAGCTGTGCCCTCCCCAACTAGATTGAAACAACTACTTGACTTGGAGCTGATGGGTCCTGGAAAAACACACTTAAAATAAATCAAAGTTAAATAAACAAACAAACAAACATATGTATCTCCCTAAATAATACATTATTTTGTTTTTCATGTTTTTCAACTTAGTGTAAATGGAACTCTTCTGTATTTTTCTTCATAGCACTTCTCACCAATTAACATTTATTTTCTTATTGATTGATTGATTGATTGATTGTCTGGCTCACCCTCTCCCTCACAGCTTCTTGAAAACAAAACAAAAAAAAGTCTTGTTTTTATTCACTATTGTACCTTCAATTCCAAGAAGAGTGCTCAATTAACACTCATTGAATGAAAGAATGAGAAACTTGGCTCTCTACATGACTAGTATGATTCAAGCTGTTTGTGAAAATGAAATAATTTTAATGATGGCTGATGAGCATTGTCCTGCTTAGCGTTCCTCTGTGTCGAGAAAAATGAGTGCAGACATTCTGAGGTAATATCAAAGGTAGCTTAAAACTAATACTAAATGTAGTTGGCCCATGGAGCAATAGAAAAAGCATCAGCCTCACTGTCAGCAAACTTAGACTGGAATCTGGCTCTGTCACTTATCAGCTGTGTCCCTATGAGCAAGGCTCAACCTCTCTCAAGTTTCCACTTCCTCATCTGCAAAATGGGGATACTATTACAGGGCAGTTAACATGAAGGTAAATGAGTGCATGGATGAAAATATTCTGAACAGTAAGTGCAAAAAAATGATGTTACAAACTGTCATCAATATCTTAAATCCAGGGAAGGCTTTGCAAATTAAGCATCTCCACAAAATTTTTTCTATGTCCTTCTCCAGTTTAAATTTTATATTATAAACATGCCTCATTTTTAAAAGGGCACCCATCTTCTCTAATTAGCTTTCCCCTCAAAAAACAGTACATAGTTTTATTTTATTGAGATATAATTCACATACAGTAAAATTCACCATTTTAAAGTGTACAATTCAATTGTTATTACATTCACAATGTTGTGCAATCATCATCACTATATAATTCCAGAACATTTTCGTCACCCAAAAAGAAACCCCCTACTCATTAGCAATCACTCTCCATTACCCTCTTCCCCAGTCCCTAGCAATTACTAATCGGCTTTCTGTCTCTATGGATTTACCTAGTCTAGACAATTCACATGAAGAGAATCATATTCTATGTGGCCTTGTGTCTGATTTCTTTCACTTAGCATGTTTTCAATGTTTATCCATGTTGTAGCATGTACAAGGTGTAATCAAACAATACGGTGTTTAAATTAAAAAAAAAATTATTACAGTAAAAGACACATTGCCATTAATCCCCCTCAAAATACTACCCTTTGCTTCAAACACACTTATGGCATCATTCTTGCCACATTCTGAAGCAGTTCTGGACGTCCTCTTTCATGAGTGTCTGTCATGCAGGGACTCTGGTCCCGCCCCCCACACAAGAACGCAGGATATGGTGAGGCCAAAAAGGAACACCCACGGAGCCATAAGTAGGGGAGTCATACCACTATAGTCTCAACAGCGGCTGGGTTAGAGACACAGGAAGCAGGAGCCACATGATCCACAACCTGTCGTCCACTTCTCTCTGCCAACCAACCAACCTAGCGTAGCCATAGGCAGTTATATTAGTGGCTGATGGCCAACTAGTCACAGCTGATGGCCATCTACTACCTGAGCCAGCACCTTTCCACGTGAGGCAGAGAGCCTGGAAACTGCTCTCTGTCCCCACAGTGTCTTTAGTTGCACTGTTGTGGCTGCCTCGATGTCCAATGTCCTGAATCGATTCAAAACATTTACCTTTCATAATCATTTTGACTCTGCGGAAGAGCCAGAAGTTGTATGGTGCCAGATCTGGTGAGTAAGGTGGATGAGGACACACAATATTTTTACTTGACAGAAATTGCCTTACCAGAAGCGATGTGTGACACAGAGCATTGTCAGTGATGGAGGATGAAGGTAAGATACTCACAAAAGAGACTTCCAGACCTGCTTCAGAAAGTGGCAAGAACAGTGGGATAAGTGTGTTCGAAGTGAGGAGGAGTCTTTTAAGGGGGATTAATGGCAATGTGTCTTTTACTGTAATAGGTTTCTTTTAATTTAAACATTCACCGTATTGTTTGATGACTCCTCGTATCAGTACTTCATTCCTTTTTTATGGCTAGAAAATATTCCTTTGTATGGATATGCCACGTTTTATTTATCCATTCTTCAGTTTGTGGATATTTGAGTTGTTTCCATCTCAGGGGTAGTATGCATAATGATGTTAGAAATATTTGTGTGCAAGTTTTTGTGTGAAGATATGTTCTCAATTCTCTTATATATCTAGGAGTGGAATTGCTAAGTCATACAGTAACTCCATATTTTTTTTCAGGAATCGCTGTTTTCCACAGCAGCTGAACCAGTTTACATTCCCATCAGCAATGTAGGAAGACTCCAATTTCTCCACATCCTCCCCCAAGTACTTACTATTAATAGTTCTAGAATCCGTTTTTCATTTCACGTTACCAACACTGCCTGTCACATTAGTATTGCAGCCGGTTTAGAAACTAAAACGAAAATTCCTATGTGATACTCACATATTAAAAAGTAACTCCAAGGTATGTTTCTAACTTTTCCTGGCAGAGAATATTCAGTATTAAAACTGTCTTGCCCAGGTGGGTACTCAATTTCCCATCACACCGTTCCTCACAAAATCCCGTGAGGAAACGCTTTTTGGGGAACAAATCCCTGTCTTAAACAGAGAGCTGTCTCGAATAGGCAGAAGAGTAGCATTTGAAAAGCTCTTCACATGCACGTCACGTCATTTCATTTTACTCTCTCGCTTGTGCTCACATCAGTAGGCTGTCTCACCCCGGCAGAACCCGGTCCCCTCCCACACACACACTAGGCGCGCAGGCGCACAGCCTCAGCCCACCCTCTCCCTCCGGCCCCGCCCCTCCAGGCCTTCCCCTAAGCCAACACTCCCCGCTACCGCCCAGAGCTCTGCGCTTGAGGGGCGGGGAGATGGGTGTTTGCGTGCGTCTTGGAAAACCGGCTTTCCGCACTGGCAGATTAAGTTTGATGACGTAGTCAAGCTCCAATCCGTATTCTGGGGGCGGGACTAAAGTCCGGCGACGCAGGGCAGAAGGAGACCGCCCGGTGGAAGCACGTGACCTGGGTCTGGAGCCGGAAGCTACCTATCTGGTCTGGTGTTTCCCCAGCACCTAAGGCTGAGATGGTGAGTGAGGACGCATGCGCGAGAGTACGCTTTGGGGGGTTCCGTGTCCCTGTTCCCCAATCTCTTTGGGTGCCCGTTCCTGGGCCCGCACTTCGTTTTCCCCTCCTCTCCGTCCCGGACAGAGAGAGAATGGAGATGGCAGGGATGGCGATGTAGAGAGCTGAGGAGCGATCTGTGGGAGGGTGTACGGGGGCTGGGGAGTAGTCTGCGGACGAGGGGGGGGCCACATGGGGAACTGGAGCGGGGGCTGGAGAGGGGCCAGTGGGGCTGCGAAGGCGTCCGGTGGTAGCAAAGGTGGGATGTGAAAGAACGAGGGAGCCCAGAGGCAGAGGGTGAGGACAGATGGAGGTGCAGGAAGATGAGCGTGGAAGGCCATGTAGAGGTAAGAGGGTCTGGAAGGGCCCTGACTGGGGAAAGGGGGCGGGGGCGGGGCGGGGCGGGAAACTGTCATGAGAGACGGGTTGCAAGTGAAGAGTATCGAGGGCCATCTTCTTAGCATGCTTGTCACTGATTGCATCTTTACACACTAGACTTCTGCACTGACCCAGGGGCTGGAGCGAATCCCAGATCAACTCGGTTACCTGGTGCTGAGTGAAGGCGCAGTGCTGGCGGTGCGTTCTGGGCAAGGGAGGGGGTCCCCCGTAGTACACATGGCCCGGTGATCCCTCTAACATTGCCCAGTTTAGCCTAATTTCCCGCTGTTATTGATTTTAATCGGTATCATGCCTGGCATATAGTAAGCTTTCAATAATTAAATAAATCTCTGGAATCACAGTGTGGTAACTGTTCTGAGGTAAAAGGGTTTACTAACTTTACCAAAGTCAGACAACTGGCTACAGGTTTGTTGCTAACTATGATTACCTGGGTTATTCTCCAATATGTCTTTATTTGGTATTTATTAAAGAGGCTTTGTATTTTGTTCCATAGTACAATATAGGGTTAGCTCTCTAGAAGTTTTCCAATTTAGAGACAAGGTTAAGGTTAAAAGTTGAAAGCAATGTGAGGAGTAAAGACAACTGAAGGAGTCCAGAAAATAAAGGATTCAATCCTTCATGATATAACTTGTGTTATGACAAGGAATCCTTCTTGGAGGAGGTAAAAATTCAGCTGGGCTTAAAGGATGGATGGTTATGAACAAGCAGAAAAGGAGAGTATGCAGGATGTATTTGCGGGAATGTCATATGAGCCTGTCTGAATTGGTGGATTTGTGTTGAAAATTTGAAAAGGTTTAGGGGAAGAGAATATAGTAAGGAAAGATCTGATTGTGGAGGACTTTCAAGGCCAAGTTAACACATTTGGGGTAATCTTGAGGATAATAGGAGTTTTGAAGGGTTTTTGAACAGAAACATGAGCTGATGAAATAGTTGAGCAAGATTGTTCTACTAAGTATGAAGATGGGCTGGAAGGGGCAGGATCCAGAAGCAGAGGCTGCTGCGGTGGAAATCAAGGTATGAGACTGAGCTGGTGACAATGAGCAGCAAGGAGAGAAGAGAACTTAAAGACTCAGTATGTCTTGGTAATGACTAGAGATATTCCACCCAGTAAAACTGAACGCAAGCCTAGAATGATGGTGCCTTAATAGGAAGTTATTAAAGGAAGTTGATTGGGGAGGGGGAGAGGTAAGGGGAATTTTGATGGCTTGACTTTAGACATTGAGTTTGATGTGACATAGAATAACAGCAGTTAACATATATTGCTAGGCGCTGTTCTAAGCATCTTGCCAATATTATCTCATGTAACCTTCACGAGCCCATAAGATAGGTACCGTTGTCTCCAAGTTACAGATGAGGAAACTGAGTAACCTAGTGAGAGGCCCATTTTGAGGAGGTAGGAAGTTGTGACAGTCACCAGAAAAGAGGCAGCCCGGGCCACTGTCACATCATTGCCCAAGGACTAGGTAGGTAATATGGAGGGGTTCAAGGGCAAAAGGGATGTTTATTTCAGACTTTGCAGACAGGGCAACAAGTGGGAAGACTAAGGAAAAGCAGCCTTGAACAAGCCAGTGGTGGGGGTGCACCGATTTTGAAAATATGATTTTACAGATAAGCGGGGACAGGGAGAGATAACGAGTTTCAAGGGATTAGGAAAGAATGCTCAGTAAAGAAATGGATGAGAGTCACTGCTCATCGGGGAAGCCCAGTATAAGGATGAGAAACGATGGCATCAATGGTGCAACATCATAGGAAAGTTTTAGGTTTGTTTTTCCAAAACTTGGGCGACCTGAGGGGTGCCAAGACCTGGGGAGGGAGAGAATACCAATGCTAGAGCCAGAGTGACTGTTCCCTAGAAATTGCCAATTCTGTTCCCTAATTTTTGTCATCCTGTCTCCTCCATCTTCATGCAGTCATCTGGGGATCTAGAGAATGATGAGCAAGCAGCCAGTGCCATCTCTGAGCTGGTCAGCACAGCCTGCGGTTTCAGGCTGCACCATGGCATGAACATACCCTTCAAGCGCCTGTCAGGTGAGCCCTAGTCCCCGCCCGTGGTGGTGGTGATAGGAAGTGGGGTGCTCCCAGAGGTGGGGTGCGCTCCTCAGGGGAAAAAACACTTATCTCCTCCCAACCCCCCACCATCTCCCCTTGGCCACTGTCTTCCCTTTGGGATTCACCACTGCATCAGAAGTATGAAAAAGCAAGAGAAGGAAGGGGATTGAATGGAGACCTTCCATCTTCAGATCTCTGAGCCTTGAACCATCAGATTTCTTTGGCTTTTGATCCCAGCCAGGTTGTGTGTGACCCAATGGAGGCCACTGCACTCCACTAACTGTGTGTTCCCTTCCCTCTCTCGGGGTGGGGGAAGGTATGTCTCCCCTGCAGTGGTCTTTGGAGAACACACGCTGCTGGTGACTGTGTCAGGACAGAGGGTGTTTGTGGTGAAGAGACAGAACCGAGGCCGGGAGCCTATTGATGTCTGAACCTGCCAAGGGCGAGGGGCAGAGGTGTACTGGGTCCATGAGCCTCTGCGATGAGGAAGATGCAAGCTTCTTCCACCTTTTTCTTGGCCTGCTGCTAGAACTAAGGCTTTCTGTTCACCCACTGCACCACCCGTTACCTGGAAGGGCAGAGGCTTGGGGACTCTGCTGTGTTGAGGATAGTGAGGACAAGGGGACCTCCCTCTTCCCTCCCTTTCTCCCTCCTAATAAACATGAATCTGATGTTCTCAGGGCCAGGGATGTGTGTGCTGGTGTGTGGGGGGGAGGGTGTTACACCTCATGTCTTATACTTTCTGGGGAGAAAGTTGAAAGTCATGTATCTCAGCCCAGAGGGGTGGAGCTAGGCCATCTCTGGGAATCAAAAAAACAACAAAAAAAGGTGGGAAGGGAGCTGAGAGAAGCTATTTGGTATGCATGCTGAAGGGAATCATTTTGAGCCCCTGGGTCTCTGCTCCTGCCACCAACACACAAACCACATTCTTCTCCCTCCTGAACAGGCATTTAATAGTCTTATTTCAGTTGGAAGCAGTAGTTGGAGAATAAGTTACTGGAACAGACCAAAAAAAACAAAAACAAAAAACCCACACAACTTAAAGTGCTTCAGGCTGCAAACGTAAACATGAGGGGCGGGAGGAGGCCACCTAGCTATGTCCCTCACCCCTGATACAGGAGGGTCATTGTCAGGGTCCCGTTACCATGACCACCTTTTAATCTCAGCCCTGGGGTGGATGGGTGGGAGGGAATGTCAAAGGTGGGAAAGACAACTTAATAGGAATGAGAAGACACTTTGTAAACTTAGAACCAAGGTACAAGGCAGGGGACAAGGGAGCTCTTGGAGCCCTTGCCCTGGCCAAAAGGAGGGGCCAGCCCCCCCTCAGGAAGTCAGGGAAATACTGTTGGCGTAGTGCTGCAGCCATACCCGCCCATTTCACAGCTTCTTCCCTCATCAGCAGACACAGACAGACAGCCCAGTTGGGCCTCCTCACCTACAGTGGGAGGCATCCCTGGGGAGGCACAGCCTAGAGCGAGGACCCCCACTGGGGGCGTTGGGTTTCTGGGAATGTAAGAGGGAGGAGTCAGCATGGTGCTACTTGACGGGCTCCACCACCAGGACCTTGCACTCACGCTTGGCAATCTTGTCCAGAGAGAGCACAGCCTTGTCCGGGGGCAGGTAGAGGGGGCGGCCGACAGGGGAGGCCACAGGAGGTGTGATGGCCCTGCGCTCCATGACGCTGCCCGACCTGGGAGAAGGCAGAGGCTTTGGGCTCTGGTTAGACCTCAGGACCCCTCCCTGTTTCCTCTCCAATTCTGGCTTCTACAGAGGCCAATGGCACCCCTCCCGAAGTTCCATACCTCATGAGGTGGCTGCGGGAAGGCTGTTGGTGGGAGAAGGACTGAGAGCGGCCCAGGCTAGCCTGGTGCCTCTCCACCAAGTCCCGGACAGCAGGGCTACTGGGGCTGCTCTTTCGAGAGAGGGGCCGGGCCTCAGGCGGAGGGTGGGACACGCTGGCAGTGAACTGCAGCTTCAGTTTCATATGCTGGCTCAGCTGGGATGGAGAGACATCGGTCAGCATTTCCACTCATCTTCTAGGCCCCAGGCCTCCTCTCAAATCATCTTCCCCCTTGATAGGCCAATGCTGGATCTAAATTCTACCTTCCCTCTGCCTGGCTTTAGAGTACCACACATTGTAGAAGCTAGCGGGCCTGCCACCTCCTACGCCGGCCGACATTCTACATCACCCACCGTACCCCCCAGCCCCTCCCCAGCCCACCTCAAAAAGCCCCGTCCTTAGAGCCTGGAAGGCCACACTGAAGGTGAGTGCACTGCCCTTCCGCGAAAAGCCAAGGTTGTTGAGGGGTGTGTGGCACACAATGGAGTCTAGGGCGGCCTGCATGGCTCGGCGCTCCTCCTCACACAGCTGCTTTCCTGGGGGGCAGAAACAGCGACCAGTAAACATCTGTACAGTGTTTCTCATTTCACAAAGCACCTCCATGAGCAGTCTTATTGGATCTTCAAAGCCACCCTGTGGAATAAACTAAGTATATCTTTTGCCTATTTTATAAATAATAACCGCTAATGTTTACTGTATGCTGAGGTCTATTCTAACCATTTCACATATAATATATCTTTAATGCACCATAATAACCCCATGAGGTATTATTTTTTCTATTTTAGAGATGAGAAATCAGAGGCTCAGAGAGTTTGAGTAACCTACCCAAGGTCACACAGCTAATAAATGGCAGAGGTAGAAATCAAACATACCAGGGAGTCCAGCTCTAGTGTTAGGGTCCTTAAATCATTCTGCCCTGCTACCTCTTTAAACTCTCTATCTGTGACACTGGAGACTACCCAGGTACAGAGCCAAAGCAGCCTGCTACAAGTCACCTACCTCCATGATTTCTTCCTTTCCCCTCCCCTTCTTTGGGACACCTGGCAGCAACCTACCAGCCTGTGCGTGCTCCGGGGTCCACACGAGCCTCACAGCAAGGAAGTCTTGGAGATTGTTAAGCAGCGTGTAGGTGACAGTGAAACGCTCGTAGGTCCGAACAGGGGACTCACATGAAGCAGTCATCACAAAGCACGGGCGGTCCAGGCGGATGCTGGGCAGGCTAGAAGCAGTGAGAGGAAAGCAAGATGTGTGTGTGAGCTGCAAAACAAAGGTGAACAGAATGGTGCCCCAGGGGTTCCCACATACTCACCGGTAGTGGGTATAGATGCTCTGGGTGAAGGGCAGCTTCGGGGTGGACCACTGAACCACAGCAATCAGGGGGACTTCTAGGCCCTGTGGGATGGACAAAGGAAACCACAAGTATCAGAGGTTGTCCCCCTCTCATCTTTAGTCACTCCCCCTGGCCTTTCCCTCCTACTGCTTTTTCTTAACCTTTTTCCTTGAACACACCAGCCCCTTATACTTACCTCCTTGCCCCCTGGAGGTGGCTGCTCACCCCCTCTCAGCTGAAACAGGAAGTTGTGTTCCTCCAGGGCACTGAGCGGGCAGGGGAAGCAGCCAGAGGTACCAGGGAGCCGACAGAAGGAGCCCATGGAGATCTCCCCAGACTGGTGACTAGTTCAGAAGAAGGGACAGAGCTGGATCTTTCCATGCCAAAGATCTCAGCCCTGCCCCCATCCCCACCACTCCGAAGCCCTGTCCCTCCCCAGGACCTCACCAGACATTGTCCACCAGCAGCACAGAGCCATCAGGCATGACAGGTAGATAACTGGCATTGAAGTTTGGGAGAATGCGGATATCTCGGATGGAAATTTCCTCCTGGGAGGAGCTGTTCAGCACTGTCGGAGGTAACCAGCTCAGCTCAGAGTATCTGGACCCATAAGACCCCACTTTAATCCCCCCAAAATGGACCTATCCCCACCAGCCTGCACAGAGTAACTGCCACCCAGTCAGTGCCCTTGCTGCCGCCCAAGACCTGAGCCACGGATCTGCTCACCCTTGAGAACGGTCAAGTGTTTTCCAGCCACAGTGAACTGGCGGCATTTCAGAACTGGAGGGGGCAGCAGAGTCAGCAGGGTGCTCACTGCAGGAGAGGGCGAGGCAAGAACTGACTGGCTGGGCACAGACCTCACCTCTTACAGTTCTAATCTCCCTCTTCTCAGATCAGGCACTCGCCAATATCAACCCTCCACTGTGTTCCCCCAATTCCAGACTCCAGCGTTTTCTCCCTGAATTCTCCCCACCTTGGGCCTTGAAAGCGCTCTGCTCGCCCCGAAAGGTCTCCCCAGGAGATCGGGTCTGTAGCAAGCGCAGGTAGCCTTGATCTCTGACCTCTGGTGCCTCAACCTCCCGCTTCCACACAGTCACTACAATCTGAGCAAAGGGGACACAGGACCACAGTCAAAAGGAGACAGCCAGCCAACCTTAGAAAGAGCATCTAAATTAGGACAACAGCTCCACCCCTTGCCAATCTTACCTTGGCCTTAGGTGTCCCTGGGGGCAGTCTATCCAGTGAAACAGTGAGCGGGAAGATGACCTCATCTGTGGACACAATTGGTTCCTCCACAGGCAGCTGGGGGCAGGGGGTGTGTGAAAAGGGGTGAAGAGGTCAAGAGAAAGAGGCAGCCCGGAGCGTTCCCTTTAAGATCTGCGGTGCGCGGTTCTTTCCCTCCCCTCTCTTCATCCGTCATCTGCCTCTTGCATCCCTCCAGCGTCCCTCTCCTCTCCCGTCTTTGGAGCCCAGCAAACCTCCCCGCCGCCCTGTGCCGTGTCACCCCGGCTCCTCACCGTGGTCGCTCCCCCTGAGGTAGCAGGGCCCGGGCCGTGGGTGAGAAGGGGGCTGCAACCTCGAAACAACACCCCACCGCCAGGATCCCCGCCCCCTGGAGGTTCAGGATCCTGGTCGCCGGAGCCACCGCCACCGGGCGCCCCGCCTCCGGCGCTGACCGAGGCCAGGGCGGCCAGGGCAGTCGCCAATTCCGCCCAGGCCCCACGGGACCCCAAGCCCGGGCCACCCCCGGCGCCGGAGCCCGCGCCGCCCCGGCAACGCAGCACCAGCAAGAAACGGACAGTCTCCCCCAGGTAGAGATGGTTGCGCCGGGGCAGCGCCCGGTACCGGCCTGGGTCCCCCGCCAGCTCCGCGCGCGGCGGCAGCGGCACGGCCGGGAAGTACATCGAGTAGTCGCACTGGGACTCCATGGGACGGCGAGGACTGCGCCGGCTGGGGGCGAAGTGGGCCGGGGCGGCGGAGGGCGAGGGGCCGCTGGGGGGGGTCCGGGGAGTCCGACACCTGACGGGGGCTGCGCGCGGCCGCGCCGGTTCAAGAGACCCGCTGGGGCCGGGAACCGGCGCAATGAACTAGGAACCGCGACCCGGCGGGGCCGGAACCGGGTGCGGCGCTGAATGACTGGGGAAAATCCGGAAGCGGAAGGGGCGTGGCCTCTGAGGCCCCGGAATTTGTGGGTGGCCGGACCCTGGAAGAGAGGGGTGGGGTCCGGCTAGTGTTAGGCTGCAGCAAGAAGGATTTAGGAGAGACTACAGGCAGACTTCTTAAAGAGGAGATATTAAAGAACCCCCTCCAACCCCGCTTCTCCCAAGGGAATGCTCCATCCCCTCCCCTTTCCTCCCTACATAAAGCAAGTCCAAGTTTCAAATTATTTATTCATTCAACAAATATTTCATAGTGAAATGAGCATAGCTCAGTAACAAATGTTTCATAGAGAAATGGAGGTATTATTCCAATCCACCGAATCCCAAACTTTCTCTGGTTTACACCATGGTTTGCTCCTTCCAGAGAGTGTTACACTGTTACACGGACCAGCCAGGCGACTGGAAAGGGGTAGAGGCAAAATGGGGGTTGGGGTTGCTGCTAGCTGCTGAACGACTAGATTCCTTGGCACAGGCTTGGAGTGCTTTGGGCCCACATCCGTGCAAACTTCTATTTGTCCTCTAGGGAGCAGACATGCTTTCTGAGGGAAGCAGAAATGTCATCTGGCTGCCCCACACTAATCACTTGTGTCCTTGTAACGTAGCTGTTCTTCAACCTAAGACTTAATGGTCTAATGCCTAGGGGGAGAATAGCCTTGAAGTCTTGAGGGGCAGAGTGACTGTTGGGGGGAACTGCTTGGCATCTAACTTGTCTTTGTACTGTAGCTCAGGGGTGGCCAGGAGCTCACACTCCTTCTGGTCATGGAGGCTCAGTCCACTCTGAAGTACATAGCCTAAAACCTTCCCTGACCCAAACTGGAAAGGGCGGAACCGTTGGTCAGTGATGTATTTGGGGTCTAAAGCCTCACCCCCCACCAGACAATGTTTAGCCAGGGCCTCTCGGCGAGCCCTGAGCTCTGCCACTGCACTCTCCAGCCGGCTCTGGCCATATTGCTTTATTCGTGCCCACAGACTGTGGTTGAAGTGAACATAAAGAGCCCAGTCCAAGTTGTTCCAGGCTCGGGCCCGTGCAGTCAGATGCCTCTTTTCAGCCGTCAGTCCACCATCGCTACCAGGGCTTGTGCCCTGCTCACTTCCAGCCTGGGCATTGTGCATGAAGCCCACCACATCATCTAGACCCCAGCACAGAGCATCTGCCAATAGAACCAATGACTCGTCAAAGTACTCGGCCACCAAAACCAGGTCAAAGACAGAGTCCAGCCAGGCCAGACTCCACTGGATGAAGGACGAAGACCCCAAATCTAAAGTGATAGGGCTGGATGTCTGGCTGTGACCATCAGCAGCAGTGGGAGCAGGATGGAAGAGAGCATTGGGATCTAGGGTATGGACTCGAGGGCCAGCACCAGAAGGCAGGACACGCAGTTGTGGGGGATTAAGGTCTCTGGGGGGATGAGGATTTCCTCTCTTGGTCCTCATCTCTGGAGGGAAGGGGAGGCCAAAGTCAAACCATAGCAAGTTGCGTGCATAGTGGTCCCCACGGGCCCCAGGCCGGTAGAAGGCTCGAGGATTGGCCAGGAAAGCAGCCAAGGAAGGTGCCTTGCGGAAGGCTGATGAGGTGGATTTATAGTAGGAGAAAGCAGAGCGGGCCAGAGCTGCTGGATCTCGGACAATGGAAAAGAAGAAGCTGTCGGAAGGCATGACCTGGAGTACCTGCAGAGGAGAAAAAACATATAGGAGAAAGAACTGGGCCAGGAAGAAACTAAGTGCAAGCCCAATGCCCGCAGATCGCCTAGCCTCCTCAGACCGCCTCCTGGCAGCTCTAATAGGAAACACCACCTCACCCCACCCCCCGCCCTCACCATCTTCTTTCACTAGTTGATAAATCTTGGGCCAGTTACTTAATGCCTCTGAGAACAGTTTGCTCATCTTCAAAATGGGGATACTCGTACCTTCCTCCCAGCTGATTATGGAGGTTGCATGGGATAAAGGATATAAAGGAACCTGGAACCTGGGAAGCTCCTAGAGAACATTTATTTTTGGGGGGCTTTCTCTCTGCCTTGGTCAGTAAAACTTCTAGGAATCAAAC
This sequence comes from Rhinolophus sinicus, assembly GCF_057876585.1. Lineage (NCBI taxonomy): Eukaryota > Metazoa > Chordata > Mammalia > Chiroptera > Rhinolophidae > Rhinolophus > Rhinolophus sinicus. The sequence continues at coordinate 90,562,503 of NC_142503.1, forward strand.
TTTGTGTTAATTTCTCCAACAAAAACTATTAAGTACCTACTGTGGGACTCTTGATCACAGCTCCAAGAAAAGAACGGGCCTCAGGCCTCCTGGGGGCCGGGGAGGGGGTTCACAGGCAGCAAAGAGGAAGGAGAGGGGGCAACTATAATGTTGTGTCAGGTATAGGTGTCAGATGAGCAGACAAGCCCAAGATGGCCAAAGGACAGGGCACTTCTGGGGCTCCTGGGCATCTTGGAGAGCCAAAGACACCCCTGGACTGGACACTGGGAAGCCATGGCCACCTGGTAGGGGGCTTCCCTGAGGCCTGGGACATTTGATCACACTTCTTAGAAAGAAGTAATGTGGGAATGGGACTGAGCCTGGTAGATCCATGTCAGAAACCAGCTCCTGGACTCCTGGAAGGGTTTTTGCCTCTGAACATGACGTCTGTCATTGAACCTGACTCCATGACATGATGTCCTCCAATTTGATCTGCTAATATGGGCATGCCTGCAGGGCAGAGCCTGTAAACTGTGTGTCTCTTTGAAGGCAGAGAAGAACAGTGCAGAGAATGGTCTGTGGCATCAGGTGGACCTGGAATAAAATCCCAATTCAGCTATTTACCAGTTATGTAACTTTGGGCAGGTTATTGAACTTCTCAGAGCCTTCATTCCTCCATATAAATCTGAGTTAATATTTACCTTGAAGAATGTAGAAGTAGATGGAACAAGGTAGGTAGTCAATGAATGGTGGTGACAATGAAGGTCATCATCCTAACCTCGAGAGAAATCTCCCTCAAAGACTATTGCCATCACCTCACGCCTAGCAGTGGCCCCTTGCTAACCATTAGATCACATGCTCCTTAGCCGCTTTCTTCAGCTCCAGCTTCAGCGGGAGTGTGTTTTAGCCCCCGCTGAAGTTCTATCTCCTCTATACACTCCCCTCTTGAAACCACCACCACCACCGTCTTTGCTGATATTTTGTTCCCTCTTAAGTATGCCTGACGTTCTCCTTACTACAAAATCATGTCCATTCTTTCCTTTAAAACCTACCTCTCCAGAAAGCTCCACCTCTTTTGATGAATATTGTCCCCACTGTTCCAAATACAAATATACATACACATGCACACATGCCACAGAAGGCGCTTTGCCTTTGGAGCAAATGGGCCTGGGTTCAAATCCGGTTAACAGAGACCAGTCACTTAGCCTCTCTGAGACTCGATTTCCTCATCTGTATATAATGGAAACACAATGCTTTCCTGGCAAGGTGATGGTGAGATTAATACTTAGCACTCAAGAAGTATTCAATAAAAGTTAGTCCCTGTATGTTTTCATTTGCGCATTGACTTTCTCCGCGAGCTCTCAGGTTCCTGTGTTGTACATGCGAGTGCATGTACTCGTCTCCCCCCATAGAAGTGAGGCTTTAAGGGGCGAGGGCTTGGCGTATACCTGATCCTTAAAATCTGGCAGACATGGTGAGGAGAGTGAGAGTAAGATGGGTCAGAGGGCAGTGGCTGAGCAGAGGTCCTGGTAGTGTCAGTGGAAGGGGCCAAGAAGGGCCAGGGGACACCTGGAGGGAGAGTTCGAGGACGGAGGGGTGGGGTCAGAACTGGCAGGGCACTGACACCAGCAGTATAAATTGGTTAAGAACGGAGATTGAGTAAGCTTCAGATGGGAGCGGGCAGGACTTCAGCTCTCAGAAATTACTGAGGACAGCTGAGGAAAGGAAAACAGGAAACCTCACCTTTGTGGCCCCAATGCCCAACTTTTGGGTGAACTGATGCCTGGGGAGCCCCCAGGCCAGGGGCCTCCTCCCCTGATTGTCTTGTCTACAGACCTGATCCCGTCTCTCTCCAGTCCCACCCACCCCTCTACACCCCCTCACCTCTTTCAGGTTGAACCTCATGTGATGACAGAGGATGTCGAAGGGGGGCTGGGTGCCTCCACCCTCAGGGTGGTAGCCTTTGACCCGAGAGGCCTGGAAAAGCCTTGGGTAGCCGAACTGGTAGCGGGCAGGGAGGGCGAAACGCAGCCCATGCCGGTCCCCGTAGCGATGAAGTAGGCTTAACACAGAGCTGCTCCCAGATTTATGTGTCTTCAGGAACACCAGTCGCTGCCTGGGCGGGCAGGATGGAACAGCTGGCCCTGGGGATGGGACCCAGGGCTGTCGGAGCTGCAGCCCGGGTAGCCTGGGGAGAGACAGGAGGGGAAGTGTCCTGTCCCTCACCAGAAGGTGGATGGGTGTCTAGTGGAGCAAGGACAAAGGGTGTGAAGTTCCCAAGAGTCATAGCTCCAGGTGGGATTGGGAGGAGCAAGTGGGGGGCATCTACGGGGCGCTGGGAGAAGATGAAACTCACCTCCTCTGGAAGGGCCCCCCCCAGAGCTGGAGGGCAAATCCGATGGTCATGAAGACTCCCAGAGCCACCCCCAGGCTCCGAGGGCCCCAGAGACGCCTGGTCCTGGTAGGAGACAGAGGGCCCATGTGGCACAGGGAAGGGTGACAGGGCGATGGTCAGGCACAGAGGCAGAGACAGCTTGAGATAGCCGTGCAGCCACAGAAGGCGCAGGTTCGAGATCAGGGGTCATTCCCCAGGCCTGCTTGCAGCCCTGGTTGAGTCTGCCCCCTGAGTTAGCAGATTTTTGCCTCTGTCAGCGTCTAGAAGGGAAATGAGGGGAAGGAGGGGAGGCTAAGGAGAGGGTAGAGCCTTCTCGCTGGCTGCTGCAACTGAGACCTAATTCATGCAGGGGGCTGGCTCCGAGAGGGGTGTGTTCTCTATATACATATCTTCAAGGTGGCCCCACAACTACTCCTCTGCTCTCAGCCTCCATCTCCCTCAACCACCACCTACAGTTTCTCCCTGAGCCTCAGGGATTTGGAAGGGAAGGGGAGAAAAACAGAGACCCTGCAAGAAAGATCAGACCAGTCTGCTCATAAGACTGATGTGGACATGGCCAGGCCACTGACTTCCTCCTCAGCCTCTGTCTGTGACGGATCGGGATGAAGAGCCCCATTTGGAGGCTGAAAGCGGTAGCCATAAGGAAAGAATGCGGGTCAGATGAAGCAGGGGAGGGGAGGCCACAGGAGGGAGTGTACTGAGTAAGAGTCAGCCATCTGGTCTAAACTCAGACATCTATTTTCCCTCTTGGCACAGGGCAGTCCCCAGTGTGGAAGGCGCTGGGGAGACGTGCGTTACTTATGAAACCCAGTTCCTGCAACACAGCCCCTCACACCCCCGTTCCCACTTTCCAATCCCATCAGTGCACCCAGAAGAGATTGAGAGAGTGGGGGTAGGGGAAAGGAGGGAGGGAGGTGGAGAGAGAGAGAGAAAAAAAAAAAACTCTGGAGACAAAGATACTGACAGACTCAAACACTGAGCTTGAAATTCTTTCCCAGGCCCCAGTTTCCTAATCAATTGGGAGTCCAAACCCACCCCTTCAGATTACAACCCACGGACACAGGCCACAGCCCCTCCAACAAGCCTTGACAGCCCCCTTCCAGGACGCGCCTGGAGTAACCCCAGACAGAGAACCCATACTTGCTACCTAGAGACCCGCCCCCTCTGGCATCACCCCACAACTCCCTCCCCCAACACAGCCCCCAGGATCCAGCCCAGCACAGGACTCCGTATCCAGATTTCTATTCCTTCCACCCATCTCTGTCTCCTCCCATTACCCTTGATTCCAGCCCTCTGTCCCCTCCAACCTTGGTGACTCCTTAGTCACCAGCCCTTTGTTGGCCCCTCTCGGGTGCTATGAACCCCCCCACCCAACTCCTCCCATAAATTCCAGAACCCTCCACTGGCTGCAGCCTGGGTGTCACTTGCCCACTCACCATGCCACCTGAGGAGCAGCAGGCAAATCGGGGTCTGGTCCTCCCACCCACCCACCCCAGACACGGCCCGGCTCCTCCCGCTCAGCTCAACTTTCCCCATAAACTTTCTCAGTGCCCAGGCTCCTCCCCTCTCCCTCCCTTTGTCTGGCCAGTGCCTGCAGCTGCTTCAGCTTTGATGGCTTATCTGGGTCTCACTCGCTGCAACTTTTCCTCCTCAAGGCACCCAGCCCACCCTTGGAAGACACCGCTTCTCTTTCACACTTAGGAATCAATTATACTTTTTCTCTCTTCCTTTTTCTGCAGAACAAAAAACTCATTCAGGAGACAGAAAGAAAGGAGAAAGTAACAGACAAACAAGAGTTGAAAGCAGACATTGTCAAAGACTTTTGACAAAGTAGCCAGAGGCTGACTTGCAGAGAATAGCCCCCCAGCCTGGAAGGCAGGGAGCAGTGGGGTTGTAAAATACTGATGCCTGGTGTTCAAAAAGAATTTTGCCAGTGACAAGGTGCTTCCTCACACAGTTCCTATTTGGGCCCCACACTTCTCCCCATTTTACAGATGAAGGTTCTCAGATCTACAGGGTGGATAACTTGCCCAAACTCAGTATCAGGGGAGAGGTTTCATGACAGGAGACAAGCAGGCAGAAAATGAGCCGTCAAGGAGGCTCTGGGGCCTCTGCCAGGAGCCAGGGCTCAGGGAGGGACGCTGAAGTTACAGAAACTCACACTTGGGGTCCAATAAATTAGTTATTTATTTGTAAAATGCAAAATTTGTGAAGGATGTGGATGGCAGAGGTCATTAGTTGCGACTTTTTTTTTCTTTTTTGTATTTTAGTTTAAGAAATTGATACTGAAAAAACTCAACAGAACCCAGACCTGTAGATCCTGACTTCCTATTCACACACCCCAGTCCCCTGCCCTGCACCTGGTCAGCAGCCAGCTTTGTCCATTTCTGAGACCAGGTGCCCCCACCCCTTCCCACTTCCAACTTCCTTCAAACCCCACCCACCAAATGATACTCTAAAGCTTCTCCCCTTCTCTTCCTTGGGGCTGAGTTGGAGACCACACCTCCTTCCTAAATAAATACCCCACTATGCCCATCCCTAGACACCAAATGAAAAAAATAAATACTGTGAACACCTACACACTCCCAGTGGGAATCTCCTGGACTCGGGGCCCCAGCCATTCACCCAAAAAGTCCCTTCTCTGTCTTCTCTGCAGGCCCTTCAACTCCTCCCCAGACCCAGCAGAGGGGGGAGGAGAAGGGCCGTGAACCCTTCTAATGCCAGGGCACCCCTCCCCTGTTATCGGGGTCCAAGTAGGGCCAGGGCTGAAAGGAGGAGAATGAGGATGGGTTGGGTGTGAAAACCAATCGATGTCCCCCCAGTCCTGCTCCTGCCCTGGTTGTGGCGGATGATGACACCTCCGCCTTTGCCTCCAGCACCATCTCTTCGAGGAGGGCGAGGAGGCCGGGCTGGGGGGGCCACAGCTGCTGCCCCAGCCATCCAGTCATCTGCATAGTGCTGTCCCTCTCCAGAGCCGCTGGCGTCCTCATCTGCAGGGAGGGAGAGGATCAGAGGGAGAGAATCAGGGACAGACAGGGATCAGTAAGAGGGACAGTGAAAGACAGAGCGAGAGAGATAGAAAGATGAAAACAGAGTAAGAAAGAGAGTGGCAGGAGAGACACAGATAGATAGTTGGAGGTTGGGAGGAGGTAGAAAGTGACAGGAAGGCAGTGAGAGAGAGATCAGGCAGACAAGGGAATGAGGGAAGGTGATGGGAAACAGGAAAAGAGACAATGAGACAGAGACAGAAAAGAGAAACAGATGGGAAGAGAGGATAGACAGGAAAAGACAAGGCAGACATACATAAAAGCAGCCAGCAGACAGCAAGAGGGGTGGGGGAGGAGAGACGAGGAGACACAGAGACAGACAGTGGGAGAGAGAAAGAAAACCAATGTCCTTGCCTTGCTTCTCTGGCAAACTCTACCACACGCCCGACCCAGCCGAATGGCACCACCACCAGGCTCCCCTGCCTTGCTGGCGTTGCTCACCCTTGCCAACCTCCTACAGCCCTTTGCCCATTGTTCTGTAAGAATATTTTGGAGTCCTCCCAAAGAGACCCTCTCTCTCATTGCTTTTCTACCCCTTACCTGTAAGGTAAGTAATGCTAGTTTGTAAAATGAATGAGTAATGAATGATAACTGAGATGAGAGGGGAGGGACTCAGAAGGCAGTGGGCGGGGCCCGGGTCTAATCACAGGCCCACGGTTGCTCCAGGGTCTTACCCCAGTCCTCCAGTTCCAGGTCGCGTCCCAGAGCGGCTGCCTTCATCCTGATGGTGGCTGCCCGGAGATGCAGCCGCCGTGTCCGCGTCTGGAGGTCGGGGTTCGAAGCTTCTACATCCACCTCTGGGTTGTTGAACTGCTCGGTCAGAGAGCCTCCGACCACGGGCAACAAGTACCTACGAGCAGAGCAGCCCCCGAAGGATCTCGCCTGACCCGACGGACCCGCCCCGCCCCCAGATTCCGGTGTAGGCAGCCCGCAGCCGCCACCGCCAGCCTGCCCGACTCTCACCGGCCCCGCCCGGTTCCAGTCCAGCAGGGCGCCGCCTCCTGCGTGATGTCTGCCGCCATGCGGGGGTCCCCGCACACAGTCAGGGGCAGCCCGGCCCAGAAGCCCCGGACCCGGCCCAGCCGCTCGCGGAGCTCCCACACCTGGACAAGCAGAGAGAGCGGGCAGAGCTACAGCGTGCCCACCCACCAACCTGATGCCCCCGCGCTGCCTGCCCCCCACTCACCAGCCGGGGCAGGCTGTTGCCCGATGCCATCGTGGGCCGCTCCTCCTCCACTCCCACCGTCCAGAGCCGGCCCACCTCTTCCGGGGGTGCCGGGGCTCGGCGGGAACGGGCAGGTGCCTTTGGGGGCCCCCCGCATTCCTGAAACACCTGTAGCACAGGGAAGAGGCGTCCCACACGCGGTGAAACCCACACGCGGTGAAACCCACACTGTATCCCTGCTCCAACACCTCAATCTCCCCTGACACCCCACTTTCCCCAGATACCCAACAATGTCTCCCTGACACTCCACAATGTACCCCCAACCACAGGCCCTCGCCTCCACATTCTCTCTCCTGTACCTGAGCTGACACCCCCATTCTGTCTCCCCCACCCTCGGAGATGGACACTCCCACGCTCCTCAAGGCCCCTGTACCTGGGTGGACACCGCTACACTGTTCTCCTGCAGATACATCAAACCTTCTGAGATCTTCACCCCAATGGACTGGGCTGCCTGCTCAAAGGAAAAGGGGCCCTGGATCTTCTCAGCCAGAAACAGGAGACCATCTTGAAGGAGGGGGAGAAAGACAAAGGGTAAACTGAGGGGACAGCCAGGGAAGTACCCACTGAACTAGGAAGTTCCCACAAATCCTGACCTGGGAGCAAGGTGTTGGATTGGGGCGACTCACATGAGAAGAACTACCACCCACCCCAAATTCCCCTTCAGTGTGGCTTAAAACTCCCTCCCAGTCCATCCCCATTCACCCCTACACAGACAGCCTTCCATAGGCTTTCCTGAGTCCTCACCCAGATAGGCCCCCCAGTCAGGGTCCAGTCCCTGGCTGCTGAGACAGCCATGGGCCACGTTGAGGCAGAAGCCCCGGCAAGGCAGCAGCAAGGGGACCCCCCGACAAAGGGGGCAGCCGGTCAGACGCATCACAGCCCGCTTGCAGCCTGCGGACATGGGCACCTGGGGGAAGAGAGCTGGGCTGTGTCATCCACAAACACTGAGGCTGCCCTCAGCCAAGCTTGGTGCTGGGCACAGAGAGAAATCTGTGCACCCCACCTTCCCAGGCCCTATGTGGAGAGTTGACTTGAATGGCTAGTGTTGGTGACTCCATGTGGAAGCAGGTGAGACCCCAAAAGACTGAAGGGAAACTCCTAGAGGTCAGGTTGCAGATATGCCTCTTGGTAGGGATGGAGCTAGAGAGGCGGTGGTGGTGGTGGTGGTGGTGGTGGTGGTGGTGGTGGTGGTGGTGGTGCTGGTGGTGGTGGTGGTGGTGGTGGTGGTGGGCAGCCTCTGAGAAAAGGTTTAAAGACAAGAGTGAGTCCATTATGGTTGGGGAAGGAAGACAGGATGCAGGTCGTAAGGCTGGGAGATTGGGAAGAGACTGGGCAGTGGAGACAGAGCCTTGAAGGCCAGGTCAGGAATCTGGCCTTTAGTAGCAGGGAAAGCAGAGCCACTGAGGGGATGTGGAGGAAACCAAGGGAGCCAGTACTCCCATCTCGGGATGCTATGGAGACGGCAAGGACCCTAGAGGCTGGCGGAGTATGTGTCCTCAGAGGTGCAGGAGGGGTCACAGGTGGGAGGTGGTCATGAATCATGACGCAGGGGAGACTTCACTTTGGCCCCCTTCCTTCCTGATTCACTCTGGACGCCATAGCCTCGAGGCTGATAGGGGAAGGCCACAGGTCTCTCCTGCCAGCTGGCTCCTAACTCTTCCACAAGGGGCCTCTCCTACTCTGCCTCTCCCTCCCTGAGCCCCACCTACACTCAGGCCCCCTCTAACCTTAAGCGCTTCACTGACCACATCTCTTCCGGTCTCCAGGCCCTGGATAAAGGCCCGGGCAGCCACCATAGCCCGGGTAATCTGGGGGAGAAGAAAGAAGGTGAGAAAAACCACAATATTGTCATGTGTCAATCAAGACTGGGGCCAAGAGATTGTACCAAGGGGACGAGGAGGGGGGTTAAGTTTGTGGAGTTACCTTGGGGTGGTTAGGAGTGTCAAGTGGTACAGGGAGGCAGGTTCAAGAGGCTCAGAGGATTATAGTCTAGAAGGATAAAGGGGAACTGGGCTTGGCAAAAGATGGAGGGAATTGAGTTTTACAGGGTTTGCAGACAGACTGCATAGAACAAAGACTGAACTTGAAGCCAGAAGACAGGGGTATGAAACACAGCTCTACCGTTTACTGGCAGTGAGACCTTAACTTCTGGGAAGCTCAGTTTTCTCACCTGTAGGACAGGGATACTACCATCTACCTTGTAGAGGTACTATGACAATTAAATGAGATACTATAAAGTGAAAATCCTTCTCAAATATTAGTGCCTAATTCACAATTAGTTGAACCAGAGAAAGTCAAGATATTAGGATGAGGGAAGAATTGGCAGAAAGGTGGCTGGGGGCCAAGAGTAGGTGAGTGGGTCAGGGATGTGTGTGAAACGATAGCACAGGATAAGAGTGGGGGTACCTCCAATTAAAGGAGACTAAGGAGCATTAGGGCAGGCAGGGGTGGCTGGGGCTCAAGATAGGGGTCATCAGGTCAGAGATGGCTGCCATGCAGGATGTGAGGATCACCAGGTCAGGGGTGACTGGGGCAAGAAGGAGGGTCATTAAGTTGGAGGTGAGTGCACAGTTCAGAGGTTACTAGGTCAGAGGTGGCTGAAACTCAGGCCTTAGGACCCCTCACCTGCAGGCGGAGGCGGCGGGGTGAGTCCCCGAAAGGCTTCAGAGAGTCATCAGCAGAGGAGGCGAGGCGTGTGAGGCAGAACAGGTAGTCAGGGGAGAAGATGTACTGTGGGTGCAGCAGGGGGAACATTCTCTCCAGGAGCTGCGCCCAGAAATCCACCAAGGCGTCATCTAACCCCTCACCAGACTTCTCATAGTAGTCCCGCAGCCGAGAGAACAGGCCGCTGAATAAGGGGGTGTGCTGGGAGTACAGGCGGCCATAGGAGCGGTGGAAGAGCAGGGCCAGGGAGTGCTCAGCTGATGAGAGCATCTCCCGAAAAACCTCTGTGGCAAATGTGAAGAAAGGGATGGGAGGGGAGGGGAGGTGAGGCCAGAGAAAGACGGAAAAGTGGAAGGGCAGAGGCAGGAAGAGATGGGGGTGGGGGAGAGAAGAGAAAAGACAAGTGAGTTAGAAACTGAGCAACTCTCAGAGACCTGGGCAGACTGGGAATGGGGTGGGGCAGGACCTGGAGAGAGCCTGTGGTGGCGGGGCTAAGCCAGTGCTGGGGTGCCTGACGGATGGAGTAGGAAGTTGGGACAGTATGCTTGCTGGGGTCACGAGCACAGAGAGGAGATATGTGGCCAGGTTTGGGGACTCCAAATCCTCACCATCAAATTTTCTGTGCCGGGCAGCCAGCGTGTGTACCAGGAAGGAGCCACTCTCCTCCACCAGGCCTCGGAAGGTAGCCTCAGTGTCCCAGGTCAGCCTCTCCTCTATCTCACTGGAACAGCAAGTGTATTCTTGGGGACAGATCCGGAGGTGCTCACCTGGAGAGAGGAGACACAAGGAATGGTGGAAAGTGATGTTATAAAATTCCTTCCTTCTGCCTATCTCTGGGGCCATCCCTTCTCTTTCACCTGTCTGGTTTCTTGTCTATTGTCTGCACCCTCATCCTCACTTGACCCTATCCCCACATTATTCCCTCACCCATCCCAAGTTCACTGTCATTAGCCAAGGGATGGATAGTGATGGGCCAAATTAGTGATCAGAGGTTCCTCAGGGGACCTTCCCCAACATCACATACCCCAGGCCTCTATAGACTTACAAGGATGGCTTACAGGAAGGCTTCTATGGGAAGAATGGGGTTTGGAGAGGCGGAGTTACTTGGTGAGCAAGAAAGTATTATCGTAGTGCTCTTAAAAATAGAGAGGAGAACAAATTGGGCTGTAAAGAAAGAAACATAGAGGTGGATGCTAATTACTAGAAAGGTATTCCTGGGGTGGGGGTAGAGTAAGCGTGCCATTATGTGAACAGGAGCGTTATTGTGATCCTGGTAAGGAAGTTCAGGAGGAGGAGAGATGTTATTACGATAGGATGAAAAGATTACTATAACGGTCACTCTGAAGAAGAGTTATTGTGAGATGAAGAAGACCCGCCCCGCCCCCTCCCTTACCCCCAATTCTCTAGTCTTCCTCTTTCTCCTCACCTGAGATCAGGGCGGGAGGGAGTAGGCTTAAGCTATATCCCCGGGCGCCCAGAATCTGCCGGGTCTCAGTGCAACTCCGGGTGACCTTTGCCTCGCTCCCGCGTCCAGGACCAGGACCGGGACACAGAGGCAGCAGTAGAAGCAGAAGAGTTAGCCGCGCGAACATAGCTGCTGCGACCCTGGAACAGCAAAGTGAATCCTAAGGAGTAAAGAAGAGCCGCCCGAACTCAGAAAGCCGGTTCTCTGCCGTGGGAACCTCCCCGCCAGCTACAGAAAGAGCACGACCTCGGAAAACTGAACACCCACCACGATAGCTAGGACCAGAAGCATCTGCGGAGACAATGGGAGCGGGGAGCCGGACAAGGGGCGGGGCCCGGGGCGGAGCTCTGCCAATGATGGTTAGGAATAGGCCTCAGGGGCGGGGTCAAGGGAGAAATTAAGCCAATGTAGTGGGGAAGCTCGGCAGAGGGGCGGGATTCGGTTGAACTAAGGAGGTTAGTGGGGGGCGTGGTCTTTTTCAGGGGCGTGGCGACCCGGTTTTAAAGGTGGGGCCTGGGTGGAGCCCAGCCTATGGCAGTTGAGAAGCCAGATTGAAGGAGCTACTAGTAGTCTAGTGAGAAGACCCGCCGAAGTGGGGGAGAGGGGAAAAAGGGGGCGGAATATTGAGGGTAGAGGGGCGGGGATGGGGTGGAGGAAGGTTGAAGCTGGCGGCCAGCGCGCCTGAGCCCACGTGATGGGGCGGAAGGCGGGAGAGCTGGTGGCCGCACGAGGCTGCAGGAGCAGTGTGACTGGAACGTGGTAAGCACGAGCTCTTACACCTCCAAACCTCGCGACAATTACCAACCCTGGGACTAGACGTTGGGCTCGCGCCTGCGCGCAACGCGCCTCGTGCATTCCCGCGTTTTTCTGGATTCTTCCGCCACCAGAAGGGAAGCGGCAGCCGCCTCTGCCGCAGGTGGGGTGACTACAGAGACCCGAGGGACCCCAGGCGGTGACTTTTCCTCAACCCTGCTCTCCCAGAAGTCGCTGTTCCGGGTTCAGACAGTGAGGCTTCTTTTTAACCCAAGAATACGGCCTCCCCCCACCCCCGTCGCCGCACTGCGGTCTCTGAGATAGGGACCTCCCTCCTCCATGAATCGGTAGCTTCCTCCACCTCCAGTCCCCACGAGACTGATAGTCACATTTGTGAGCGGTTAAAAGGCTCCTCCGCCCAAAGAAACTTACCCTGGGGAGGGTTAGAAGTACCACCATCTGGAAAAGTAGAGAACGAGAGCTTTCCTTTACTCCTTCAGCGTTTCGGGCCCTGTTCTAATGGCGCCTCCGCCTCCAAACCGTTAAAAGCGTCCCATTCCATTCCGTACGGAATCAGGTAGTACTAGCTTTCCAGAAATGAACGTCTAGGTGCTTTTTAATTTATGTTTTGTTTGTAACATGTGAGCTGGTTCATTTACACCAGGCAATTTAGCTTCCGAGTCGGGAGAGGGACCTGCTTTAAGCTGCTCTGGTGTGTGCCTTGCTCTGTGCTTGGAGAGCAACTCCACACCCGTGCTCTGCGTCTGGGGCAGTGGTTTCCTTAATCTCCTGATGCCTTAGGTCAAGGCTCTCATTTTTTTGTGTGGCTCCCCCACCCCCGGCCACTGTGAGTTCCAGGGCAGTTCCGTTGGAAAGACGGGCTGGAAAGGGCTGGGGAGGGAGGAAGTGGTGGGGTAGGAGCCCCTTTCTCTCTTTCTTCCCTCAGCTGGAGCACCATGCCTACCCTTCGATCCTCCTCCTCCGGTCTCCGTAGCTCCGCCTCCCCAAGCAGTGTGTCCTCCCCACTGCAAGGAGCAATGGGAGGTGGACAGAGGGGCTTGTCTGCGTCTTCTAGTTTGTCTGCCAGTGTGCCCTGTGATGACAGGGACTTGGACCAGACTTCAGAGGGGTGAGTAAAGTTGGTAAGAAATGGTTACTTGTGCGGCTTTCTCCGGCATCATCGGCAGCTTTCCCCTCTGTCATTTTACGGCCTTGATAGTAATGTGCGTGTGACTGTATGAAAATGTAAAAGATGCTCTGCTGGTTCACAACAATGACCCCCTTCCAGCGTTGCTGGCTGGTTTTGGCTGCCCTACATGTTGTAGGCATCAGGAATAATACATCTTGTTCTAAATCCATCACCCAACTTGTCTAAACCTTTCTTGAAAGCGTTTGTATGTTCAGTGTGTGCAACCTCTGGTGGGAGCAGGGAGATAGGGGAAGGGGAAGTAAAGAATTATTTTTTGTTGCCTGACAAATATGGTTTACTCTATAGTTGGTGTCCTGTAGTTTCTTTTTGGGGATGTTATATACAAGTGCATCTATTCTTATTTGATATCATTTATGAGCTTTTTTGGGTGAAGGTTATAATAACATATCTTGGTTTTTCTAATCTTTCCAGGAAAAAATTAATCTAATACAAGATCTGATTTATCCCCTGGTTATTTTAATTGACTTCCTCTGAATCATTTGTTTCTGTCAGTGCTCGTGTTGGGGACCAGATTATATCTCTATTATTAACTTTAAATCAATTAGACATGTGAATTTGTTTTAAGGAGTGGAATTTAACTCCAGGTGCACATTAATCTCCTGTTTATGTGTGAATAATATATGACTTCCCAAACCATGCTGGTTTTTCTCCACACAGCAGTGATCCTTCTACCTGCTTACGTGAATATCATTTGATTTTCTTATTCAGAGACTCTTAGGAAAGGGTTATCCTTCACCCACCTCAGTTCCTCATTCCTTATCTCCATTGCTTTATTCAAGTGAAAGTTTTCTTTTAAGACTTTGTCCCTACTTTCTGGTAACCGTAAACTCATCTCTTCTTAAAAAAAATATGAATATATTTTTCTAATGGAGAGGAGTTACAGCTAGAGACAAAGAAATTATAATTACCCTTTTCTATGGAGGGACTGGGGTGTTGTATCTAAGGACAGCCATACTCCCTCATAGGGATAGTGATTCTTTGTCAGCTGATGAAGGCAGTGACTTTGAAGACACCTTGAGACCCAATGTGAAGAAGAGAGCAGCAAAACGACCACTCAAAACAACCCCAGTGAGTCATTCGGTTTTGTTTTGTTTTGGAACCTGGTCTGGGAAGTGGCAAAAGGAAACCTAGAAGAGACTCAGGAGATACGTTTGATGAAAGGACAAGGCTTAAAGAGTGTTAAGAGACAGAGTAGGAAAAAGGCAAATTTTGAAGAGAAAAGAATAAAAGGAGACGGTATTAGGATTCAGAGGAATAAGAATAGGGCTAAAGGTCTTTTACAAGGAGAAAAAGAAATAATAAAGTTCACAATATAAAAGTCAGTTATTTTAAATCTGTGACTCAATTTCTCCTCTGTTATTGGCAGCTTAAGCCTACCTGTGTGACAATGAGACCAAGTGTTAATGCCACTTTCACTTTTTAAAAATATTTCTGATCTCTTTATACTTATTAGGTGGCAAAACATCCAAAGAAGGGGTCCCAAATGGTACGTGGTCATAGCCAGAAAGAGTCAGAGCCACTAGCCAGTGATCTCTTTGATGCTGTGAAAGCTGCCAAAAGTGACATGCAGGTAAAACAGTGTCTCACCTGTTTCTTAATACCATCCACCCCTTGTAGGGTGGAAAGATAAGGACAAGTGTCTACAAACTTGATTTAATGTGAACATTTTAATGAACATAACCTATATCAGAAAAGACAGGTAAGACTATGGAGTGAATCCTTGGAATTATATAAGGTAGACCTTGGATGAGAGAGAATGTTTCTTTCCTAAAAGTATCAAAGAGCAAGATTGATTTTGCTTTTACTGATTGATAAAGGAGGCAAGGAGAGGCATTGGATAATCTAGAGAGAAAGCTTGAATATGGGTGGCAGCTTGTTCACCCTTGTCACTTTTTAGCTCCATTTTAGCAATTATACCTAATTCTTTTTCCCTCCCCACATTTCTTTTTTTATAACTTGTTGTAATTTTATTTCATCTGAAAGTGTATAAGGCTTATAAATAGTTTACAAAAATTTTAAATGATCACCCAGAAGTGAAACATTAATAGTGCTTTAGAGGCCCTTGTATAGCTTCTTTCCCCTACCCCACAGTCCCTTCACCACCCAGAGATAGCCACTAGAGTGAATTTTCTATAAATGATTCCCTTGTCTTTTCATTATAGTTTTATCACAAATTAATGTATTCCTTAATTTAAATAAGTGAATTATTCTCTATATAGTCCTCTGTGACTTAATTATTTCAGTTGTTTAAGATTCACCCATATTGGTATGTAATGTAGATTTGTATAGTTTTTAGAAAAGTTTTAAATTTTTAAACATGGAGTTTTTCTATATTTTTGTTGTTTTATATTTTTGTTGCTGATTTCTAATTGTCAGAAAATGTGGTCTTTGAAACTTAGACAAACTTTATGACTTAGCATTTAGTCCTTTTCCAAAACGATTTTACATGTATATGAAGTGGATGTGTGTTCTCCATTTGTTGGGTCCAGGGTTCTCTTGGGTGAGATAAAAAATGTTAAATGTCATACTGCTTTGATATTTCTACTAGTTTGGGGTTTGGGGAGGTTTTTTTGGTCTGTGTGATATATCAGTTAGAGAGAGAGGTTTGTTAGAAAGGTGATTTTTCAATTTTTTTGTATTCAGACCTATCTTTGCCTTAACTATTTTGAGGCTTTGTTTCCTGGTAAATCAAACCTTTTATTGTTATATACTGACACTTGTTTATCTCTATACTTGAAGACAAAAATTGTGGGTGTTTTTTTTTTGATTAACATCTATACTAGCTTTATTTTTGGTTAATATTTGCCTAGTATCTTTTTCTTTTCTTTTACTTTCAATCTTTCTATGTATGTTTGGAGTCCGTCTTCTGCATACAGTATATATCTGGATTATGTTATTTAATCCATTCTGCCAATCTGTCTTTTAACGAGAGTTTAATTCGTTTGTATTTGTTGTTTGTACTGATATATTTGAATTTATTTCTTCCATTTTATGTGCTTTCACTTTATCTTGCCTTTCCTGTTTCTTTTTCCTCTTTTCTTGCTTGCTTTTGGATTTCTGTCTTCTACAAGGACCTAAGTACATTTTAATTCCAATTTCCCCTTCCAGTTTACATGCTGTTGTACAGTGTTTTAGTTCTGTCTATTCCTCTTCTCCCAGCAAAAGAGACATTACTATTTTATACAATGTTTGTTTCTACTTACTTACATTTTTATCATTTTCTGTGTCCATCATTCCTTCTCAAATCTTCTGTATGGAATGATTCTCTTGCTGTCCAAAGTTTATTCTTTAAAATTTCCTTTAGGTACAGCTTATTAACAAACTCATGTTTTGCTTGTATAAAATGTCTTACCCTGTTCTTGAAAGATTGTTTGCTGTGTATAGAATTCTAAGATGACCTTTTTTTCTCTCAGCACATTAAAAAGATTATTCCACAGCCTTCTAACTTCCTTTATTGCTGCCGAAAGTCAGCTGTCAAAGTTAGCACTGTCTAATACAACAATTTGTAAGTATGGAAATGTTCTATATCACCATTGTCTAGTACAGTATTCTTTAGCCACATATGGTTATTAAGCACTTGATACGTGGCTGGTGTGACTTAAGAACTGAATTTTTAATTTTTATTTGATTTAATTTTAATAGCCAGATATGGCTAGGGGGCTACTGTTTTGGTTTGCAAATGTTAAATGCAAATCCTTTGTAAGTGATCTCTTTTTGCTATGACTGTTTTCAAGACTTTTTTTGCTTTTGTGTTGTTTTATAGGATGTTTTATTTGTCATGCTTCAGATCTGTTAGTTTTCTGGCTCTGAGAATTGGTGTCTTTCAACAACTACGGAAAATTCTTTTCAAATAGTGCCTCTTCTTCATTCTATTATCTTCAAGAATTCAATTAGACATCATTTGAATTTCTTACTTTATTTTCCATGTCTCTTAATAGCTCTTTCATTATTTCTGTTAGTCTCTGAACTGCATTTTGGATAATTTCTTTGACTTAATTTTCTAATTCATTCATCTTCTGTGTGCTGTGTCCAATCTACTTTTAATTCATTCATTGAAATTTTAAATCTTATATTTCTTATTTCAACAAATTTTGTTTGACCCTTTTCAGAATTAGTTCTTTGCTTCTACTTTCAAGCTTCTCTTTCATTTCTTTAACCATAGTAAGCATAATTTGTAATCTGTGATAACTTCAGTGTCTAAAGTCTGTGAATATAATTCTACTCACCGTTTTTCGTGCTGATTCTTACTTTCAGTGCCTTGTTTCTTTACTAGGTTTTACTGTGAACCACTCATTTCCAATGGAATTCTATATGTTAGAATTCTTTGCGGTCTGGTTTGAAGGTGGGTTTTAAGAGAGGAACCTGCATTTGCTTCTGGTAGTTGCCTGGGGGCACTTCAGAGTCACTTTTAAGTAAATTGTCTGATTGAGCTTATTCTGATCATATAGGTAGTGTGGATCTGGACTGAAAATCCAGATCTGAGAGCTGGTTTATGGTTATGAATTCTCAAGGAAGAATTCTCTTTTTTCCCTCAACCCTACACTGAGATCATAACAAGCTAGTTTTCTTGCTGTTCCCTTCTGACCTATAGGTTTATTTCTCATTCTTGCTTTCATGAGGATGTGACTCTTTGCAGGATATAGCTTTATGCAGGAGCCTCCTTTTGGACTATTCTTGGAAAGGCCACAGGCTTGATCTCCTGTGCTCTGCATTCCATGCAGCCATGTAGACAGAAAGTCAGGGTTCCCAGGGTTTAATAGAAACCCTCAGGGCAAAAGTCAGCTTACTTATCTTCAAGGATTGCTACCTTCACTTCGTTTTTAGCCTATGTGGAGTTCTATTAGGTTGGTGCAAAAGTAATCGCGGTTTTTGCAATTTTTTTTTTTTAAAACCTTTTAAACTGAAATTACTTTTGCGCCAACCTCATACCTTTCATTCCAGTTCAGCAATACATTTTAAAAGATGTTTTTAATGTTTTAATCAGAAGTTTAGATGCTTCAATTGGGAAGATCATGTAGGATTTCTAGTCTGGTATATTGCTGTAAATAGAAATCATCCACATTGTTTTCCCAGTCTCTGGTGGATGAGTGGCTAGAGAGCTACAAGCAAGACCAGAATGCAGGATTCCTGGAGCTCATTAACTTTGTCATCCGGTCGTGTGGATGTAAAGGTGAGCAAACTCCTACCTCTTTCTAGTCTCCAGCCTTCTGCTCCTATGTTATAAAACTTTTCCTCCATTTAGATGAATAGGATTGGGCATTCCTAAATGAAGGGTGAAGGTAAAGCATAAGCAAAGTTTCAATTATTTAACTATATTGTTGATTGGCAAATATGGACGTGATCCAGTAGGGAACTGTGTTGGTTTGGAGACAAGACCCTTTGCAGAAAAATAATCATGCTAATAATATTCACACATTTAAAAATGGACCATCAGATACCTTTTAGTCTTCCTTTCTCTAGATGAAATAATTTTCTTATTCCTTATTTCTCAGCCACTAAATCGCATATTTCTCCACTGAAGCTGTAGACCCCCAGAGGCCATGACCTAATTTATTGGGGCAGATAGTCTTAGGCAGGTTGTGTTATAAGAATCCAGAATCTGGTATAGTTTTGCTTTCCTTATTTGTTTGGATTTTTTTATTAATAACTAGTTTTCCACTGCTCAATTCCTTTGGGTTTTCTAGAGTTGTTGCATTATAGTAGATACACAGTTAGATGCTAGCACATTTGGATCTTCTGATTCCCCACCTATGCTCTTTTCAATATATTCCCTAGGTCATCTTCAGATGTCTATTAAATAGTCATGGTATCCTGTTATTTTTCTTATCCTCCATGCCTTAGGCACTGTGACCCGCGAGATGTTCAAGAAGATGTCCAACTCAGAGATCATCCAGCACCTAACAGAACAGTTTAATGAGGTGGAAGGAGATGACCAAGATCATCATGCCACTCTTATTTCAAAATACAAGTCTTATCATTCCCTTCTTTCTGTTTCTGGGAAATAAAATAGCTTTTCAAAGGAGGAGTTCAGTCTCTCGGGGGCAAAGGAGACCCATAGATATTTTCTGAATATGCCTCAAGAGTTGAGAATAGCAGGAAATGAAGTATAACAGAGATAAGATTCTTACTATACTATTGGGTTTTGACATCCAGTGTCCCTATGGCCTGGTAGTAACTTGCCCATCCTTTTCATAAACCCTTCTGTAGGACTCAGGAGACTATCCCCTGATAGCTTCAGGTCCATCCTGGAAGAAGTTCCAGGGAAGTTTCTGTGAATTTGTGAGGACATTGGTCTTCCAGTGCCAGTACAGCCTCCTCTATGATGGCTTCCCTATGGACGACCTCATCTCCCTGCTCACTGGCCTCTCAGACTCCCAAGTTCGTGCCTTCCGTCACACTAGCACCCTGGCTGGTGAGCACTCAGTTTTACTCTATAAATGTTCTCCTGGAGATTGGTAGGACTTTCTTCTCTAGTCCTGGATCTTCTTTCCTACCTGCATCTTCGCTCTTGATTTCAAGGCCATGCTTCTTTATTCCAAACCCAGTTGAGTTTCTCACAAGTGGAATTGTAATAAAAGGGTGGAACACAGTGACAATTTACAGCTCTAACATGTTTCTTATAGCTCATCACTGGGAATATGCTGAGGATTAAAAGCTGCCCAAAAGAGAGAGGCAGAAAGAAGTTTACTCCAGAACATTGAGTCTTGGGATTTAATAGTCACCCTGCTCTAGCCTTTTATTTTCACTGCCCTTTATTTCCTTCTGTTTTGAACCTACCTTCCCTTCTCTGACTCAAGTAATGATTTTCATATCTTGTTTTTCCTGACTGCAAGCCATGAAGCTAATGACCTCTCTGGTAAGAGTTGCCCTCCAACTGAGTTTGCACAAAGACAACAACCAGCGTCAGTATGAGGCTGAACGAAGTAAGGGGCCAGGACAGAGAGCACCTGAGCGGCTGGAGAGCCTGTTGGAGAAACGCAAAGAGGTGAGAAGTATTCCCTGCCTCTTTCTTCCCTCTCTACCGGCTTCCATCTGCTGCTTCCACAGCCCACCTTAACAGTTCCCAAGAGCTCTCTGGTAAGGCGCAGATCCCCCAGCGATCTTAATGGAGGCTGGCAAGTTTAATAGGCCCATCCTGTCAGAGGTCATTGGATGCTCATCTTGTTTCTGGGATGCAGGCTCAATTATTCTCATTTCTAATTTAAAGTAAACTTTAGAGTTCTCTATAATTCAAAACCTTCTCTCAGTTTCCGTTGTCTATATTCTTTATCAGAAGTGTTTAAGTGTTGTGCCTGTGTCTCATGCAAGGAGTTAAGTTTTGACTTTCATGTCAAATGTACAGTATACAGGTCATCATAGGAGTCCTAAAGGCCAACCACTGATGGGGAAGCCAAGTTTTTAAGAAACAGAAAGGGCACAGGCGTTTCACTCACTCCCGAGTAAATTCTGTTCCAGTTAGCTACTAGCTCCATGGCCTTATGTAACACTTCCAAGCTTCAGTTTCCTTTTTTTTAAAAGGGGAATAACTCTACCCTTTTGTGAAGATAAAATGAGATAATGAATAAATTGCCTAGCCTGGCACATAGTAGGTACTTGCTTAGTTTCCTCTTTAAAAAAGACTAGTGGAATACATAAGATCTCACGAATTAAACTAATTAAACCTTTATACTAATTAAACCTTCAAACAGCTGTCTATCATGAGACAGACACTGATTTCCACCCCCGTCCTCTCCCTTGGTATCTGAATCTCCCCTCAGCATGAGGTGGCAGGATTCACCATGTCTAACTGTACCAACGGCCTTTTCCCAGCCCTCACCCAAGATTTCTTCTGTGCTAAATCATTGTAGAAGAAAACTTTCTATTTCCCCCATTTTCTATTTTCACTGTCAGTATGCTCTTAAACCTTATGTATATTCTGTCTCAAATCTTAGTACACTAGTACAAGTTTTTTTTTTTACTGCTCTAGCCTCTTGCTTCATCAATTACCATTCTCTTTTTTGTCTTTAATCTCTCCCTCCCCACTGTTTTCTTCTCTCCATTTATATATATATATATAGAGAGAGAGATAGATAGATACATACATACATACATACATACATACATATACATACACACATACATACATACATACACATAGGTATGCCCTTGAATCTTTTCATTCCTCTCCTCTGTGAGCTACATTTCTATCCTTTTACAAAGTGTTTCCTTACTGCCTTAATATCCAGTTGTATCCTTTTTGCTGCCTAGCTTCTCTCCTCATTTTTCATTGAAATTATTCTCAGACCAGTGATGACTTCCTAATCCCTATAGCAATGGCCTTTTCTCAATCTCCCTTTCCCAAACTTCTATAGAATTTGGTACTGATGACCCACCTTTTCCTCCTTCCCTCTTCCCTCTCCTTTTTCTTTTAAATATGAAAATTGTCAAACATTCAGAAAAATGGAGTCACTGGCAGAACGAACACTATATACAAATTATCTAGATTTAACAACTAATATTTTACCATATTTGCATCTTTTATTTTTTTAGTATTTTATAGTAAATTATGGACATATTGGTTTTTCAACCTAAAGACTTAAATATGTCCTCTAAAAAAAATGGCATGTTCCTACATAATCCCAGTACCATTTTCACTTCCTAGAATATTAACAGTGATTCCCTAAATTGTTCCTAATTCCAACTTGTATTAAAATTTCCCCATTTGTCCCCCAAATTCTTTTTATATCTGATTAGTTCCAACCAGAGTTTAAGGACTATGCATTTGATTGTTATGTTTCTTAAGTCTCTTTTAGTCTTATAGGGAACTTTACTTCCCCTCTTTTCCCCCCAATATGTTGATTTATTGAAGAGGTAGAATTAGTTGTCTTAAAGAACATCTCCTTATACTTCTGCTTCCCTGTAATTCCTGTAATTTTTATAATTCTGTTTCTTTGGTACAAGTCTAGGGTTTCTCATTAGTGACACTTGACGTTGGAGGGCTGTCCTTGCGTTGCAGGATGTTTAGCTGCATTCCTGGCCTTTATCTGCTAGATGGCAGTAGTAACCCCCCAGTAGTAACAACCAAAATGTTTTCAGACATTGCTAAATGTCCCCTGGAGGGACCTCCAGTTGAGAACCACTGATCTAATCTCTTCCTTCTCCTTTTTTACTAGATCCACTTCTGTCAAACAAACTGTGTTTGTTAAAATTTCATTTCCCCAGTTGTTAGTCAAAACCATACGTAACTACCAACTAGGGCCTCTGAATAGCCAAAGATAATCAAAATAACCGGACACAGAGGAGATACTATTTTTTCCAAACACAAAGAAATCTCTGAGGTATTAGTTGACTATACAGCTTCTTCCATAATTAGAAGGTTTAAAAGGGAACATAGGCTACCAAGGGTTCAGACTGTCCTGCAGTAAATAGAAGTACAGTGGAAGCCATACTTTTCCATATTTTTGTGGCCTTATGTTGTTGGGGTACAAGAGAGATTGACCTGCTCCTTCTTGTCCTCCAGCTCCAAGAACATCAAGAAGAGATTGAGGGGATGATGAATGCCCTCTTCAGGGGTGTCTTTGTACATCGGTACAGGTGAGTTAATAGGCTCCTCTGGTCCTTGGTTATAGAGTCTGTAGAAGTAACCAGGCCCCCTCCTAACTCGGAGTTATTTGGTTATACCCAGAGCTAATGCAGTTGGAGGGAAAACTAACAGGTATTTCAATTTAATTAGGTTTAGTTTATTTATCCCCACCTACAAGGGATTTTGTAAGCTCTTCTGGGAGAGAAAATGAGGATAAGGCATTGCTGAGTATTCTTCTGTCCCAGCTTTGCCCAAGGCCTTCCCTCTCTCATCTTCCTGGGACTAGAGACTTAAGAGGACAAAAGTAGAGAGCCAAAAGGCAGGGCTTTTCAGAGGGTATGCAGCTTGGCAAGCCTTTTCCTAGCCCAGCCTGCTGTTTCACTGCTAAAGGCAGGGAGTTTTACACTGTTTAAAGAACGGGTAGAATTAAGTTTTAAAAAGCAGCTGTAGTTGTTTTTCATTCTTATCTAGATTTTATCCTTTGCATTTTCATAACCCTTTAATTTTTTTCTTGAAGTGGAATTAAAACACACACACTGTTTGGCCAACAGTTAAAGTAACTTCCAAAATCAGTTTTTACAAGGGGCATGGAGGATAAATTCAACTACCATGTTTCCCCGAAAATAAGACCTAGCCGGACTAGCAGCTCTAATGCGTCTTTTGGAGCAAAAATTAATATAAGACCCAGTCTTATTTTAATATAAGACCAGGTATAATATAATATAATATAAAATAATATAATATAATATAAAATAATACTGGACCTATATTAATTTTTGCTCCAAAAGACGCATTAGAGCTGATTGTCTGGCTAGGTCTTATTTTCGGGGAAACATGGTCTATGAGCTGGTTACAGAAATAAAGTATTTACTTTTTTATATATTATATTAACATCAGGAGGAGCAAATGAAATGCATGGTACATGGTGTTTAATCAGGAAAATAAATTCTTCTGTGACAAGGAGATTATCTGGTTGATGGAAAGTGAGTTTGGAGAAAAGGTGATTAGGTCAATTTATCACTCTGTGCCTAGGGATGTCCTTCCTGAGATCCGTGCTATCTGCATCGAGGAGATTGGATCTTGGATGCAAAGCTACAGTTCCTCTTTCCTCACTGACAGCTATTTAAAATACATTGGCTGGACCCTGCACGATAAGGTGAGAGTCGAGTCAGTCTCCTTTCTCCTATTCCCCTCACCCTCTTCCCTACCCTAGGACACTTCAGCTTTTCCTGGTTCTACCACTTAGGTGTTTCACTAGTGAGCAGTAATCAACCCATACAGGCACTGAACCTTGAAACTTCCCTAGTATCAAGGAGGGTAGGATAACGTAAAAGAGAAAGACCTATCCAGGAAATAAAACGCCTCAAAGCCAGAGTAGAGAGGAGAAAGACTTGCCCTATGAAAAAGCAAGAATGTCATTGATGGGTTGGTAATACAAGTGCTCTCCAGTGGTGAGCAGAGGATCCTTTTCATCATGGTTGCTAAATTCTGCTGTCATCCTTTTTTTTTTTTTTTAAGTAAGAAGACAGCTGTGCATTGTCTTTGAGGTATCTCAGAATCCTCAGTATAAGGGGACACCCCGGCGCAGAAAGAGTAATCTGAGAGGGGAGTATAGGGGCCCAGTGAGGGTGAGCACAGGAGGAGTCAGTCATACTTCCATTTTCCTCAACAGCATCGGGAAGTCCGTCTGAAGTGCCTGAAGGCTCTCAAAGGGCTGTACAGCAACCCAGACTTGACAGCACGTCTGGAGCTCTTTACCAACCGATTCAAGGTGAAACTGGGACAGTCCTCCTGTGCTCGATTCTTTCTTATGCTTCCTGTTTCCCCACCTCATCTTTGCATTTCTATTGCGTTTACATATCTCTAGTTACCCCAGCATCTGCTTCTACACCCTCTCCTTAGGAGTCTCTAAGATTCTAGGAGAACATAATTTTGGAGATGGATACAGTGAGGTTTTGATCAGTGTTCTCCTTCCTGCAGGACCGGATGGTTTCCATGGTCATGGACCGGGAGTACGATGTGGCAGTGGAGGCCGTCAGGTTGCTAACACTTATCCTTAAGTGAGTCCTGGGAAGTGGGGGTGGAAGCATCTCAGACTTTTAACTTTTCAGCATCAGACAAACCCTTCCAGAGTCCTATCCCTCCTCCTAGCGTAAGTTGAATCTTCCTTATGTACAGGTTGAAAGACAGAGGTCATTCGTGAGTTGCAAGACCTCCAGGGAGAAAATTTCCTATCTTCTCTAACTCTCCATCTCCTCTGTCTTCCACTCTTCATTTTAAAGTTATTTGTGAGTTAATCCTCGTTGTTTTTGCCTCTGTTTGTTTCTAGCCTTAGTTGTGCTAGAAGACTACACCCATATCTACCTGCTCTTTCTCTTTTTTCTCTTGGCAGGAACATGGAAGGGGTGCTGACAGATGCAGACTGTGAGAGTATCTACCCTGTTGTGTATGCCTCTAACCGAGCCCTGGCCTCTGCTGCAGGGGAATTTCTGTACTGGAAGTGAGTGGGGCTCCTTTCATTTGTTCCTTTAGCACCATCCTCTGTTGTTTTCTCTCCCTCATCTGCTGCTGCTTTTCCCAAGAACTCCCCACACCTACTGAAACAAATTAAAGTGTCTCTTAGGATCTCCTTTTCCCTCTCAACTCCTTAGGGCTTTCTTGAGCTCTGTACCTCTTTTTCCTTTATACCTCTCCTTGGATTGTTTCTTCCCTCCATGGTGGTTATTCCACTCCTTGTTTTCTCCTGTGCTGTGCCCTTTCCTTGTGTACATTCTACCAGGCTCTTCTACCCTGAGTGTGAGGCAAGAACGCCGGGTGAGAGACAGCGACGCCGAAGTCCACGTGCCCAGAGGACTTTCTTCCACCTTCTGCTGTCCTTTTTTGTGGAGAGTGAGGTGACGTATAAGAAGGAGCTGTTTGGCTGTTGTGCATAAGACCCGCAGGTGGAGAAGGATGGGAGCTGGCACTACAGGAAGGAGAGACATGGTTAATCACTGGGCACTTCCTAGAGTTTTTAATGTGACCAGTAACTTCACGTGTACGTCCTTCCACAGCTCCATGACCACGCCGCTTACTTAATAGACAGCCTGTGGGACTGTGCAGGGTCTCAGCTGAAGGACTGGGAGAGTCTGACGAGCTTGCTGCTGGAGAAGGACCAGAGTGCGTGTCACATGGTACCTGGGGAGGGGCCCTTTCACCTCCTGGTAGGAAACCAGGAGAGATTTCTTTTCCTGTCCTGTGAAAGAAAGATGTGGTGGGCAGTAGGGAGGAAAGGGTGGGGGAGGACTTGGAGTTGGAGGCTGGCTAATCTATGATTCTGTGTTTCATTCTCCTGCCAACCCAGACTTGGGCGATGTGCAGGAAAGCACGCTGATAGAAATCCTTGTGGCCAGTGTCCGGCAAGCTTCCGAGGGTCACCCCCCTGTGGGGCGGGTCACGGGGAGGAAGGTATGGCGTGAGTGGTGGGTTGGATTGATTGACAATATTAAATCCAGATGAGTATTATCCATCCTTATCCTCAGGTCTTGGCTTAGGGGGCCCCTTCCTCTGCCCTGCAAAGAATTCCATCTTAAGAAAAAGAAATCTGAAGTGGGCTCCTGAATTCTCTTTTCCTTCCTGGGCAAATAAGTTTGTGGGGAGGAGGGACACACACACGCCCTCTGGAGTCATTTGGGGTGTGTTTCTTCACACCCCAAATGACTCTAATTCTAGGGCTTAACCCCTAAAGAACGTAAGATCCAAGCAGATGACAAGGTGAAGCTGACTGAACACCTCATTCCGCTGCTACCACAGCTCCTGGCCAAGGTAAAGCTGCCCCACTGTTCAGCTTCTGGGAGTGAGAGCGTGAAAGAAAATGGTCTCCGATGATGAGGAATGGAAGTAAGAATTAGCAACATATTAGCTAGTAAGTCAGTCTCCCTCTCAATCACCACAGTTCTCAGCTGACGCAGAGAAGGTTGCTCCCCTGCTCCAGCTTCTCAACTACTTTGACCTCAACATCTACTGCACCAGGCGCTTAGAGAAGGTGAGGAGGGAGGAAGACACATTTCCTCTGCCTTGCTGCTTCCCTGCAAGGGCCAAAGGTCCTACTGCCAGTATTTGGTTCTTCTCAAGAACCTGGGTTTCAGAAAAACCAGCAAGTCTTCTCTTTCTTGGGTATCTTACCCTTGAAGTTGAATGCTTTTGAACCTATTGTTTTCTTTTGTTAAATATTTTTTTTATTTTTCAATTATAATTGACATACAACATTGTATTAGCTTCAAGTGTACAACATAGTGATTAGAACATTTATGTAACTGACGAAGTGATCACCTCGGTAAGTCTAGTGCCCGTCTGACATACACAGTTATTACAATATTATTGCCTATGTTCTTTACTCTGTACTTTACATCCCCACAACTGTTTTGTAACTACCAATGTGTACTTCTTAATCCCTTCACCTTTTTCACCCAATTCCCTAACCCGCCTCCTATCTAGCAACCATCAAAATAGTCCCTGTATTTATGAGTTTGTTTCTGTTTTGTTTGTTCGTTTATTTCCTTTTTTAGATTCCACATATTAGTGAAGTCATATGGTATTTGTCTTTCTTTGACTTATTTCACTTAGGATAATACCCTCTAGATCCATCCATGTTGTCACAAATAGCAAGCCTTCATTGTTTTTTATGGCTGAATAATATTCCATTGTAAATAGGTACCATTTCTTCTTTTTCCATTCATCTATTGGTGGACACTTAGGTTGCTTCCATATCTTGGCTGTTGTAAATAATGCTGCAGTGGAGATACGGATATATATGTCTTTTTGATTAGTGTTTTGGGTTTTTTTGGATAAATACCCAGAAATGGAATTACTGGGTCCTTTAGTTTCTTGTGATTGTCTTTGTTTTAAAGTTTATTTTGTCTGGTATAAGTATTGCTGCCCCAGCTTTTTGTTGTTGTTTCCATTTTCATGAAGTCTTTTTCCATCTCTCTATTTTCAGTCTCTGTATGTCTTCTGATCTAAAGTGAATCTCTTATAAGGATCTTGTAAGGGTCTTATTTTCTTATCCATTCAGCCACTCTATGTCTTTTCATTGGAGCATTCAGTCCCTTTCCATTTAAAGTAATTGTTGATAGATATGTAGTTGTTGCCATTATTCATATTTTTGATCATTTTTTTCTCCTTCTTAAAGAAGTCCCTTTAACATTTCTTATCATACTGGTTTGGTGGTGATGAACTCCTTTAGCTTTTTTTGTCTGGGATCAACCCAATTTCTTATCTCTCTCAGCTGTACTCCGCTCCAGAAGAGTTGTCTTCCCCACGTCCCCAACACTACCTAGCTTCTTTCACCCTCTCTCTCTCAGCACCTGGAGCTGTTCTTGCAGCAGCTCCAGGAGGTGGTGGTGAAGCATGCAGATCCAGCAGTGCTCGAGGCTGGAGCTCACGCCCTCTACATGCTCTGTAATCCCGAGTTCACGTTCTTCAGCCGGGTGGACTTTGCCCGCAGCCAACTGCTGGATCTGCTGACCGACCGCTTCCAGCAGGAACTTGAAGAGCTGTTGCAGGTAGGAACTGGGGCTGAATGACAGGACACCTCAAACTCAGGTGGGAGAGGGCCACAGACGGGGAACATGGGTCTGGGAGTTCTTGGGAAAAATCTCATTGTGGCCCTTCTTTTTCAGTCGTCCTTCCTCGACGAGGATGAGGTGTACAGCCTGGCAGCCACTCTGAAGCGCCTGTCTGCTTTCTACAAGTGAGCAGCTCACCTCCTGCTTCCTCTTCAATTTCTCCTGCTGTCTGTAGAATTGATTCTGTTCCAGTGTAACATTTCCCTCCTCCCTCCCCCCTCGAGTGCTCATGACCTAACGCGCTGGGAACTCTCTGAGCCGTGCTCCCGACTCCTCCGGAAGGCTGTGGACACAGGAGAGGTTCCTCACCAGGCAAGTGCACAAGTTGGGGATGTGGAGGCAGAGAGGAGTTTTTAAGGGCCCTGTGTCCTAGGTGACCGTGGAACCCAGGCAACTCCAATACCAGAGATGTGGGGTGGACACAAGGGAAGAAGATCATGTGTGTATTGTCCCTCCATTCCACCCTTGGAAGGTGAGCTGTACTTTCCAGTGCCTGCAAACAGCCATCCTCTCTGGTTTCCTGGGAGTCAAGGATAATACTGAGGGATTCTAGGAGACTTCAAATAAATTCAGGAGAGGTGACGTTTTTACCTAGGATAAAATCCTCTAAAGATTGTCTGGAATCACCTCTTTTCCTCCAGAAAAGGAATTGGGGCTCCCTTAATCTTATTTTCTCTCTTCTTCACTGATTTTGTCTCTCTTCACTACTTTGTGTGCGCCTGCCTGTCTGTCCTTCCCGCTCGCTCTCTTCCTCTCCCTCCCTGTCTGCCCCTTATTCTCCTGACACATCCCTCATTTTAGTAATATTTGGTTGTTACAGGTGATTCTGCCAGCCCTGACTCTTGTCTATTTTTCCATCCTCTGGACACTAACACATCTTTCTGGATCAGGTGCTTCCCAGGTGAATATGGGTCTGAGAAGGGGGAATAGGAATGAAAGAGCTTGTGGCTTCATTCCTCCCCCTGAAGCCACTGTCTCCACAGATGCAGCTGTTGAGTTTGAAGGGCAGGATGGTGGCCTTCTGTGAACTCTGCCAGAGCTGCCTCTCAGATGTGGTTCCTGAGATCCAGGAGCAGGTGAGCATTGACTCAAGTGGGACCAAGGAGATAAGTCTTTCCGCATGGTCGGAGGACTCCTCATTCTAAGAAGAAATTAGCTGTGTAATTTTGATGTTAGTCAATGTTGTGTGCTTTTTAAGCATTGTTTTTCTTCCCCCAACAGGCTTTTATCTTACTAAGTGATCTACTTCTCATCTTCAGCCCTCAGATGATTGTAGGGGGCCGCGATTTCCTTAGGCCCCTTGTCTTTCTTCCTGAAGCCTCTCTCCAGTCTGAGCTAGCCAGCTTCCTCATGGACCACGTCTTCCTGCAGCCCGGAGAACTGGGCAGGGGTACTAGGATCCTATACCTGGGGCTCAGGAAGCGGCTGGGGCTTGGGCCTGCCTCAGGCACATAGGGCAGGGGGCCTAAATCTGTGATGCTGATATTTCCATTCTGCATTTGCTATGAGCCAGGTCATTCCCAGGAGGACCATTTACAGATAGAACAGCTACATCAGCGGCGCCGCCTCCTGGCCGGGTTCTGCAAGCTGGTCCTTTACGGGGTGCTGGAGATGGAGGCAGCCTCCGATGTTTTCAAACACTATAACAAGGTACAGTGAAGCACCTCGCTTGGACTGCAGGCACTGTATCACTACAGAAAGGAGGGTGGGGGGATGAGGGTATCAGGCTTAAAAGAGAAATAGGAGGGAAAGGGCAAAAGAAGTTTAGAATAAAGGGACAAAGAAAAGAGACTTAGTAAATAATTATGGAGAAGAAAGTGTTAGGAGGAAGAAATTCATTGGAGGGGAAATATCTTATTCTTCCTGTCCAGAATTTTTTTTTTCCCTGTGAATCTGGTTTATGGAATGGGGTAATGTAAGAAGGAAAAAAAGAATGGAAGAGGGGTCAATTTTCACAAGATACCTAGACGTGTACCTCCGTTTCCTCAGCCTCCATTGTATTGATTTCTGTTTGGTGAGCACCTACTATGTGCCAAGCACCATTCCAAGCACTAAGGACACAGCAGTGAACAAAAAAGACAAAAGTTCCTGCTTCATGGAGAGCGTCTGTTCTAGTGGGCTGAGACTAGAAGTGAAGGCTTCAGTGCTGGATGAGAGTGGGCACTGGCAGGCACACTACTCTTCTCCAAGAAATGGGCTCAGGGCAGAGTTTCTTCCCTTATTTATTTGGCTAAACTCTGATTTATTTTGGGTTTCACACCTATTGGCTAGAGATGAGGTCTAGTCTGGGTTGTTTTATATTATACTTAGATTCATGTTTTCCTACCTAAGTCACTTTTGGAAGGAGACATAATTAGGAAAGTGAAGGAAGACACAAAACAGAAACAGTCTTTTCCTGTGATCAGACACTGTCTTCTCCATTACTTCTTCCTCAGTTTCACAGTGACTATGGGGACATAATCAAGGAAACGTTAACTAGAGCAAGGCAGATCGACCGAAGTCACTGTTCCCAAGTCCTGCTGCTGAGCCTCAAACAGGTACTCCTTCTGCCCCAAGTGCCACAACCGAAGCCGTGCCGTCCCTATAGTTTGCAGAGCCTCTCTCAACCCCTGACCGTTTAGTATGTGAGATCCTTAAGAGCAGGAACTTTATAATTTATTTTGACTGTTACTTTATATGGCAGTCTCTTTCATAACTAGTAGACCCATAGAAAGTATTTTTGAACTGACTGGGTAGTTTCCGCCCCACCTTGATAAAATTCAACTTAGAAGCACTGACAGTAAAGTGATAGGAAATTCCTAATTTTTTTCTAATCTGTTCTCTCTCAGCCTCCTTTGGTTACTACAGACATTTTTATTTCTTGTTACGGAGCAGAGGTGAAGGCTCTCTCTGCTGTAAGGAGTAAGACGTAGGGGAAGAGTACTAGGAGGAAAGAAAGAGTAAAAGTAGCAGATGGCATCCCAAGCCCTTTAGAATTTCTAGGCAGAGAAGGGAATGTTCTACTTTTTGCCCTGTTTCCACCTCGTACCTCCCTCTCCCAAATGTACCATGTCTCCTGGACACAGGTGTACACAGAACTGCTGCAGGAGCAGGGGCCCCAGGGCCTGAATGAGCTTCCGGCTTTCACTGAGATGAGGGACCTGGCCCGGAGGTTTGCCTTGAGCTTTGGACCCCACCAGCTACAGAACCGTGACCTTGTGGTCATGCTACACAAGTAAGGCAGTGCTGGTTGGAAGTTAGTGTGCTTGAATTTTTTGGCTAAGCCAAAGGCTACATACAGGGAGAGCTGGGAGTAAGGTCGTGGAGGAAGGATAGCATGTTGAGAAGTAGCGATCAGGTTGGCACGGGGATAGTTCTGGGAGACAAGCTGGGAACGGGTTTGGTTCACTTGGACAGCCCTGGGACTGAAGTAGGAAGGGACTATCTTCCTAAAATAATTCTGCTCAACCAAGGGAAGGCATCAAGTTCTCCTTGTCTGAGCTTCCTCCAGCTGGCCCCTCCGGTCAGCCCCCCAATCTGGCATTCCTGGAGCTCCTTTCAGAGTTTTCCCCTCGACTCATCCATCAGGACAAGCAGCTACTGTAAGTTATGAGTAGGTGGATAAAGGAGTGGATTAGGGAAGAAGGGCATGGTGAGGCCCGCTGATCACTTCAGCCTCCTCATCCTACCCCTTCATTAGATTGTCCTACCTGGAAAAGTGTCTGCAGCCTGTCTCCCAGGCACCTGGCTATCCCTGGGGTCCAGTCACCACCTATTGCCACTCCCTCAGCCCTGTAGAGAGCACAGCAGAGGCCAGCCCTCAGGGATACCCCCACTCCAAGAAGAGGCGCATTGAAGGTAAAGTGCTGTGTATGTATGCTGTGTGTACACGAATATCAGGGTCCCCAGAAATACTTCCTTTATGCCACTACTTAGGGAAGTAGTATATGGTCTTTTGCCGCCTTCAAACTTTTCCATTTGGTTAAGTAAAAAAATTTCATTGAGCATCTACTATCATTATTTCATAACTTTTTACCTTCAGATCACTACCTGTCTTATAATTTAGCTAAGGTTTTTTCTTTAAACTGACTTTTCTATTTTATATAGTCTCATCTTAAGTGATAATATCGTAGAAATCACAAGTTTGATGTGTTAGTATGTTTTCTCTAGTGTACATTTAAAGATACTAGTAGTCATTCCCCATTTTCCCCATACCCGCAACCCTTGGCAGGACCATTAACCTCCTTCCTATCTCTGAATTTGCCTGTTTTAGACATTTCATAAAAACGGAATCATAGAATATGTGGCCTTGTGTGTCTGACTTCTTTCACTTAGCATACTGTCTTCAAGGTTCATCCATGCTCTAGCATAAAACAGTAGCTCGTACCTTTTTATGGTTAAATCCCATTCTATCGTATGCATAGGATACATTCATCCATTCATCAGCTCATTGATATTTGGGTTGTTTCCACTTTGTGACTATTATGCATAATGTTGCTATCAACATTCATGTACAAGCTTTTGCATGAACATATGTTTTCAATTCTTTTGAGACATACCTAGGAGTGAAATTGCTGGATCAGATGGTAACTCCATGTTTCACTTTTTGAGGAACTACCAAACTGTTTTCCAAAGTGCCTACATCATTTTGTAATCCCAACAGTAATGTATAAGGACCCCAGTTTCTCCATGTGCTTGCCAATACTTGTTATTGTCTGTCTGTATTTTATCCATCTCCCAGTGGCTATGAAGTGGTATCTCATTATGGTTTAAATTTCATTTGCCTAATAACTAATGATGTTGAGCTGCTTTCATGGGCTTATTGGCTGTTTGTATGTCTTCGTTAGAGAAATGTCTATTCAAATCCCTTGCTCATTTTAAAATTGGGCTATTTGTCTTTTTATTGTTGAGTTGTAA
This sequence comes from Rhinolophus sinicus, assembly GCF_057876585.1. Lineage (NCBI taxonomy): Eukaryota > Metazoa > Chordata > Mammalia > Chiroptera > Rhinolophidae > Rhinolophus > Rhinolophus sinicus. The sequence continues at coordinate 90,595,305 of NC_142503.1, forward strand.
CAGATCTTTATATATTCTAGATACAAGTCCCTTATCAGATATATGATATACAAAAAATTTCTCCCGTTCCATGGGTTGTCTTTTCATTTTCTTGATGGTGTCCTTTAAAACAGAAAAGTTACTAATTTTGATGAAATCCAGCTTATCTAGATTTTCCTTGGTTGTTTGTGCTTTTGATGTCTTATGTTAAGAAATCATTGCCTAATACAAGGTCACAAAGATTTACATCTATATTGTCTTCTAAGCGTTTTCTAGTTTTAGCCCTTATATTTAGGTCTGTGATCCATTTTGAGTTAATTTTTGTATATGATGTGAAGTAAAGTCTGACTTCTTTTTAATGTCTTCTACATACCACCTAAAAGTATCTCTTATACCCCCAGGAAACTTTAATCAGTTAGCTAATATTTGTTAAGGACCTACTGTGTGCAAGATACTGTGTTAGGTGTTTTAGAAACCATGAAGGATCCTCAAGTAGCTTACCATCTAGTAGGAAAGAGAAAAAAGTATTTATAGAAAAAGCTGAATTATGAACAGTCACCAGTAAATAATAACTTCTTGAGGGTTTGAAAATTGACAGATGAATGCTAAAGAATACAGAGAAGGAAGTTATCGTTGTAAGTTTAGTTGATCTATGAAGGCTTCCCCAAGAATATGGAATTTAAGCTGGAGCTTAAAAAATGGGTAAGATTTATATAAGTTGAACAGAGGAAGAATGAATATCATGGGCTAGCAGACTAGCATAAGCAAAACATAGGAAAGTATGTGTTAGCCAGAGCACGTGGATGTATTGGCTGGTTTGCCTAAAACAGGATTTGTAAAGGCAGGATGAAACTAAAAAGGTCGGTTCCATTGTTTATTCAACAGATATTTGTTGAGCACCATGTGCTGGGAATACAGTAGTGAACAAAAAAGATACTGTCGAGTGTCAGGTAGTGATACGTGCTGTGGCACAAAAGCAGGGAAGAAAATGAGAAATACAGTTGAGGTGGGGATTGCGGTCTTATAACGAGTGATCAGGGGAAAGCCTCACAGAGAGTTTGAATGTTGGGCAAAAACCTAAAGGAAGTGAGGGAGGGTGCCTAGTGTATATCAGCGTAGGGTATGAGAGGGGCATCCAGTCCAAGGCCGTGATGGGGGATGTGCCTGGCATGTTCAGGAAACAGCGGAGAAGACCAGTATAGCCTGATGGAGAGAGTGGGCAATGAGGCCACAGAGGTCATAGGAATCCAGAACATAGGAGGCAGAGAAAAGACTGGACTTCACGTGGAATGAAATGGGAAAGCGTTGGAGGATTTGAGCTGAGGAGTGACGAGATCTGCCTCTCATTTTAAAAGCATCCTTTCTGGCTACTGTGTTGCGAATTAACTAGAGGGCAAAGGGTAGAAGCAAAGGAGCCAGTGAGGAGGCTGTTGTAGGCTTCCAGACAAGAGCGACCGAGTGTAGACTGGGGCAATGGCAGAGGTGGTGAGAAGTGGCCAGTTTCTGGATATATTTCCAAAAAGATATCACTAATAGGACTTCCTGGCAAAGTAGAAGTGTGTGATGTCAGACAGAGGATTTGAGGATGACTCCATGCATTTTGCCTAACAGTTGGAAGGATGGCATTGATAGCAACTGAGATGAGGAAGGATGTGAGATTAGGGCGATGGTTATTAGCCATGTTATTGAACAGACAGTTCAGGCTAGAGGCAGAAGCTTGAAATGAACTTAGGAGTTGGCATTTAAAGGCGTGAACGTGAATGGTGAGGAAGCCAGTGAGGGTGGAGCAGAGGAGAGGCCCAGGGGCTGAGCCCTGGGGCGTTACACCATTAATAGGCTGGGAGATGAGAAGGACCTGCCAGGGAGCCGAGATTTCCTCTCCGTTACTACAAGCTCATGGGTGTGGGACTTTCCTGTTGTCGGGAGCCCTCTGCTTAAACCAGCAGCTGCTAACTTTCTGGGGTTTGGGTTTCAGCTCATAAACGTTGCCATGGCGAGGAAGTGTAATGGGGGGGTGACTATTTACAGTTGACAAATATTAATATTAATATCAATTTGACTCATGTTTTAAAATAGTATGACGTGGGTTTTCTGAGACATTTTAGATTCTTTCTCCTCCTTTACCTCCTCGGATCGCTGCAGGAGAGCGATTCTTAACATTTTGAGCTTCGGGGCCTCCACTGACCCTCCCTACCAGCACTATGTTGACATAACAGTCATCTCATTTTGTTTTGCTTGCTTTTTGAAAATCCAGGCTTCCATTTTTCTGTTCCTCCCTACTCTTCATACTTCCATCCTAGCTTCAGGTCCCAAAACTCTACGTGCAATTTTAAGCTTTTTCTCACCACAGAAGTCTTAAATGACTAGGACCTCAAATGTCTTCATTGACTCACTGAAACTTCTCAATCTTAGGTGAGTCCAACCCTCTCTGACATTCGTGTCCAAATGTTACTGTTTATGTGTGAAAATATATCTCTTTCCATCTTGTTTTCTAAGCCGTGTAGTAAGTTTTTCTTGATACAATTCTAGATATAATTCTGTAAGCCTTATTCTTAGTACATAGGGCTATGCTCATGGTTTTAGGCATAACATAACATAATGCAGCCATATAGGTTTTCCATTCCCTTCCTAACTTTCACTAACCAAATCCTAGGCCGGTCTGGAAAAATGAAAACCATCTGCGGCGGTACGTGGTCTGCAGTTACCATGTGCATCTGCTTCTTCGCAGGCCCCTCCCGGCGGCACAGAGAGGACATCTCTTCACCCCAGGAGGAAAGCCTGCAGCTGCACAGCATTCCGCCCACACCCACCCTCACCTCCACAGCTGTGAGAAGTCGGCAGCCCCTGGGGGGCGTGGAAGAGATGGAAGAAGAAGGCAGCTCAGAATCCGAGTTTACCCAAGGGTGAGGGCCAAGGGAGAAGAATCTGGGGGTCTGATTGCCCAGTTTGGTGCCTTGCCATCTCCATCTTACTGTTTCTGTTCTGTTGTTCTCTCCCACAGCACTCGCTCATTCTTGAGTTCTTCTCCAGTCCTTTTCCAGTTGTTTAGCTTTACTTTTTCTGCACTCTGAGCTTTTCTCCCTTTAATGCTGGCCACCTTCCCTCCTCTTTTTACCCTTGAATTTTGTTTACTGTCACTTATCCTACATCAATCCCAACAGGCAGCCCCTTTCAGGCACCCAGACGTCAAGGTTCTTGAGCCCACAGCATCTCCAGACTCCACTCAACTCCTCAGGGCCTGGTCTGGGCAAGCAGCTGACCCGGTGAGCTTTTCTCATCATCTTCTAGCTTTACTTCAGATCTGTCAGCCACGGTGAGGAGATTCTCCCCTTATCCAGTGCTTCTATGCCAGTGCTTTTTGGACTTGTTTTAATCATAGAAGACTTCTTTCCAGTATAATGTGGGACCCTAGTATGTAAAACTGATATGAGTAGAACTGTTGATTAAAGCGGGAGTGGGAACCTAGAGTCCTGCTGTATTATTGCCCACCTCTTCTCCCCTGGGGTGCCTCTGAGAAACTGTCAGGGGTCATTAAAGAGCAGTTTGGAAACCTCTACTCTTTGCTACTGCCATCAGCCTCAGCCTCATGGAAGAGGATGAAGAAGAGTTAGAAATTCAGAATGAGTCAGGTGAAGAATGGCAAGATCCAGACAAGGTGAGCCCAGCATCCCCTTTTCCCTTTAGAACTAGAGGCAGATACGAGAAAAAGAAACGAGAATGATTCTCCTCTATCAGCCCTGATGATGCCTTTGTCTGTGAAAGCTGCTTAGGACTTTTTGAAAGAATCAGAGTAGAGAAGGGAGGTTTGTAAGTCACTTTGCATTTTGCTAGGACTTTACTTTTATTAAAGAAAGAGAGTAAAGAAATTAAAAATACCAGGGGCGGCTGGTTGGCTCAGTGGTTAGAGGGCATTGCTCATAACACCAAGGTCGCTTGTTCAATCCCCACATGGGCCAGTGAGCTGCGCCCTCCACAACCAGATTGAATAACAACTTGACTTGGAGCTGAGCTGCGCCCTCCACAACCAGATCGAAAACAACAACTTGACATGGAGCTGATGGGTCCTGGAAAAACACACTGTTCCCCAATATTCCCCAATAAAAATTTTAAAAAATTAAAATACCGAAAAGGACTAGAGTGGCACTACTCCTCTCAGTCCCCAAATAAGAATTGAAAGGAGTCCTAGAGCTAGATCTGGGGGGTCATCTAGCCTAGCCTTGTAGCCCATGCAGTAAGTCTCTTCATAACGCACATGCACACACAGGCACACGGGACCCTGCCTTCCCTCCTGTCTCCTAGAGGGCTGCCCTGGTCCCTGTTCCTCCACTCACTCCATTTTCAACCCCAGCCTGACTGCTTCCCCAGGAGAAAATGCCAGAATACTAGGAAGAGCATGGAATTTGAGTGAGGTGACCTGAGCGTCCTCACTCCACCTCTTTATCAGGTTAGCTCCTGAGCTGCACTCAACCTCCTCATCTTTGCAATGGAGCTTTTTTACCCAAAACACCAACTGAAGGCATCTTATAAACGGCAAAGAATTATGTGTCTGCTGCTGTTATTCTGCTCCCTTCTCTGCTCTCTGAGGAGGGAGAAAGGACAGAATAAAGCAGGGGAATGGAGGTCTTGTGAGACTAGAGAGCAAGTCCTCTGTTAGAATACTGTAATCTTTCCTTAGTCCTCTCAGGAAAAATCCCATCCTCAGGTCCCAAATCTGCATGAATGTTAGGCGCTCAGTCAGCAGGTCAGAGGAGGTGCTGCTTTGATGACTCCAAGAAGTCTAGGCCTGAACCTCCTGCCCACTCTGCCTTTTCTAGTCTGCCCTCCCTGGCTGCTTCAGGGGCCTGAGCAGGCCTCGCACTTGTTACTGTCAGACTGGGAGGGGAACTTTGTGACTTTGCCATGTGATAGGAGTGGGGGAGGACCTTTCTGACTTCGGACCCCATTCTCTCTAGCACTCTTCTCCAAGTGAGCCTGGGCTGGACCTCTTAGATTCTGCAGAGCTGAACACTGAGGTGAGCATACCCCGAACAGACTGCGGAAGAAGGAGTTGTGGTCCTTGGGAGATGCTGGTATCTGTCAAGTAGGTGGAAAGAAAGACCACAGCCCATGGCCTGTGCGCTCAGCTGTGTCCGGAGCTTTAGGAGTAGCCGTGGGCCGAGGGCAGGAGGGGAATTCGAGTACTTGTCTAGAGGACCATGCAGCCATCTCTTTGCCCCGTAGTCTGTCATCATGTCTCTGTGTTTGCCTTTCATCTTTCTCATTACAGGATTTCTGACAGGACTTGTGCCCCTCCACAGCACCACCCTCTACGTCCAGGACATGACCACGTGGAAAAGGCTGACAGGAGAAGGGAACAAAAGGAACCATTACTTGAGGCCCCACCCATGGTCTCTGAGGGGAAGGAGAGGTGGGCTTTGCCTTTCTAACCTAACCTTTCTCGGATTTTGTTAGGCTAGGGAAGCCTTAAGCCCGGTCTTTCCTAATGCACCATGGCTCTGGCCCTCTGTGTTTGAGCAGAGTGCCCATTTCCTGCTGTGTTGGAAGGGTGGGGGCTTCACCTCACTATCCGAGAGGGTCACTGCCTCCCTGTGTTTAATGGAAAGAGCCTAATATCTCTCCTGTATTTTGAGAACATCTTTCCCATCCTCTTTTGTGCCCTAGTGGTAGGTCAATAAAATACGTTTGAATCAGCTGTTCCCAGAGTGTGCCTTGAGATTGTCAAACTGGTGGAGGTCAGGTCTTTGCTGGTGCCTCAGGCAGCCCTGCCCAGCCCCATGGCCCAGTGTGCTCTGCGTACCCCCAGGTGCTAGTGTTCTGGCTCCTAAGGATGTGTTGCTGAGTCCTGAGAGACTGAGTGGGGCAGAGGAGCTAGGGAGCAACACTGACTGCCTCCAGTAGTTTGGGCTGAAGAGAGAAGGTAGTGACTTGATCTCCTGGAGGGTGGACCTGCCTGTCTCATCTATACCGAAGCCAGGCCGGTCCACAGTCTTGGCAGAAACCTTGCCAAGAAATCTTGGCAGCTTTCACCCAACGGTTCTTTCCAGAGGTAATTTCGTTCCCTTATCCCAAAACACTTGTCATAATTTGAAATTTTATAGACTCTCAATATCTGAAAGTTAGGAGGAAACTTAGAAGTTATTCTAAATGTCTGACCCTAAAATCCATGTTTTTGACATCACCTCCTTTATTCTTACCTTCCCTGCTAGTTCTCACCAAGTCCTGTCAAGTTGTTCTCCAAAATATCTGTCTGATCTGTGTCTTTTCTCTTTGCTGCCATCGTCTCTCACCTAGACGGCCACAACATAGCCTCTGGAAACCAGCCTCCTTGAAACTCGGACTTGTTTGTTGTTCTGCCTTTTGGGGCAGCATAGCACCTCTGTTCTCTCTCCCCCCTGACAAGCAATCACATATATGAAGACACTGTTGTCACTTTTTACTTTGACTGTTTTCTTCTGTGGTTTAAGGAACCCTTCAGCCTCTTCTTTTAAATAGAATTTCCTGTTCTTTCCTGTCCTGGGCATCTGATTTAATTCCAAGTTCTCACTGTGGTCTCCCAGGCTGAAGACAGCCATCCAGCTAGTGGTCTCTGTAGGAAGGAATCATGACTTCCTGTGATCAGATGGTCACTCAGCCAAACCCATTTCTTCCTCCTTCTCCCTTTCTCTCCCCCCGCCCCCCAGATAAAAGCTAGAAGTTGGGTCTGTGAGTCTCCTTTTGCAAAGGCAGCCTACCAGTACTCTGGGGGCAGCCAATCCATTCAAAGATCTTTACCTCAAGAGAGAGGAGTCTTTTCTATGGGATCTGGGAACAGAGTGGGAAAACTGAGGTGAAGATATGGAGGTCACTAAGCATCTCAGAGGTGAGAGATGCCCGGGTTAAATACCAACCAAGCTAAGGATACTTCACAAGTTCAAAAGAGAAACTTTTGCTTTTGAAGCTCTGTAAATGGAGATCTTTATGTAGCCAGACAGCCCAGTATAGTGGATTGAGCCCCAAGCTGAGAATCCGTGCAAGTGTTATACCATGCTCCCCAGACTGTTTGCTGCTCTTTACTAAGAGATTGGGTTCTAAGGCCTCTCCCCTTGAATGTGGGATCTGTGATTGCTTGATTAATAGAATTTGGTGGAGTGATAATGCTATGCCAGTTTCCAAGCCCAGACCTTAAAAAAACTGGCAGCTTCCATGTCCTGTTTCTTGAGATAATCATTCTTGAAACCCAGTCACCAAGCTGTGAGAAAGTCCCAAACAGTCACATGGAAAGGCCATGTGGAGGTGTCCAGCCAGCAGCTCTAGCTGAGGTCCCAGCCTACTTCCAGCATCAACCACCAGACATGATTCAGATGTGAATCAGACCCAGCTTTTGAGTCTTCCATCTGAGGCCCCAGGCATCAGGGAGCAGAGATAAGCTATCTTTCTGTGCCTTTCCAAAATCCTGAGCCATAGAACCCATGAGCATGATAAAAGGGTGGTGGTGTTTAAACCACTAAATTTAGGGTGATTTGTTATGTAGCACTAGGAACTGAAACAGAACCTTGGATTCTTAAGATGCAAATATTTGGGCATCTTTATCAGTTAAAAATTTTATATGTATATTAACATCTACTATTTGTTTTACTTATTATACACATTAAAAATATGGCTGAAGGGCAGCCTGATGGCTCAGTTGGTTAGAGCGTGAGCTCTTCACAACAAGGTTGCCGGTTCGCCACAGCTAGATTTCATGAAGGACAGCGACTTGGAGCTGATGGGTCCTGGAGAAACACACTGTTCCCCAATATTCCCCAATAAAATTTTTAAAAATATGGTTACGTTAATGATGAAATCTGGTTAACAGTACAAAATGCCTTTTAGCGCTAAAAAACGTATTAGTGAAAGCAAAATGAGAAACTTTTTAAGTCATGGCTTAACATTTCTGATTCTAGTTGAAAGTTCACTTTATTTTGATACTTTTAATGACCCTCATAACTGAAAAGAGTACCTCTCAAAAACATGTAAATCCAGATGGAATGGGTGCTTCTTAGGCTGCATCTACTACTGTTTTAAGTAGATTATCGAAACTCCATTGAAATTCTTCATTTGGAAGACTTATAAATGATTTCCAAGTATAAATAACAGCATCCGTAGAGGGAATAAGCATTATTGGGACCACAGAATCACTGCATCCTGGAGCACGTAAATTGCGGTCCGTCATACGCTGTGGGTTTGCCTCTCACCGTAGGAGGATGATCTTACTGTAGGTGAACTATGACATTTGTATCTCAGTAAGGGCACCACTGTCATGGAATAGTAATAACAGCTTCATTGTATTTTTATCTTAAAAATGAGAAATGTTAATCATGTTTTCTTCATGAACACCAGTGGATATTCTGTATACCACCTGCGGCACACACACCCCACTTTTACAACCACAGCTTTGAGGGAGTTCATGCCAGTAAGCTCCTTGCCCGCAGAGGCAGGGCTGTGAGCTTCAGGAGCAGCAGCTCCAGTTGGTCAGACCCAGGCTCGGCTGGAACCTGAGCCGAGGCGGGAGAGACGGAGGCCGGCAGAGCCTGACACTGACCCTGGTCGGTCAGCGGCGCCAAACGTGCTGCTCAGGAGATGCACAGGTGTGCACTGCCTGTTTACTGCTGAATAATAGCTTTTTAAATTCTTTTAAATAATTTTCAGTAGGCTTTATTTTTTAACTCTTGTTGTGGCCTTGAGCTCTGCCCAAAGGTGACTTGTTGGTGTTCTCTCCTAAATCATAAAGTGAAAGGGCTTTCTCCAGATTGCTGAGAAGGGTCTTCAGCTGATAGGTAAGTCACCATCTTTTGAACTCCAGGCAACACGGACCCAGGGAGTAACAGGATGAAGAAACTTCGTGTTTGGATAACATGAAAGGATGAGGTGGTGGGGTGGGGGAAGGTTTCTTTTCACCTGCAGACATTTTGAAGTCTTCCTTGAGCTCTATAGTTCCTTCCCTGGGAATGAGGTTGCGACCCTGGGAAGGATCCACAGCAAGTCTTGAGCAGAGTTGCTGGAAACCCTAACTGTGTGTTAAGTTGGGATAGCTGGATAAATAGGCACTAAAGAATGTGGTCAGAAAGGAGCAGAGAAATAGAAGAATGGTAAACCCACCAAAGAGAAACCCCAGGAAACTAGAGAAGACCTCTAGTGGGCAGAGGAGCCTAGAATCCTGGGGAAACTTGAAGGAAAATATATTTAATTTGATTTAGTAGATTAGAACCAGCTACGGGACTGAGTGGTATACCTAGTAGAAAGCCGAAAAATAAAGCATCTTGTGTCGTTGCAGTAGCCTCTCACAGGATGGGGAGGCTGCCCAACCTAGGAACTCTGCGCAGGTTCTCCGCTGGTGGGGTGGAGTGAGACAGGTTAGCTAGCATGTCTCTAGGTAGACAGGTGGGTTAAACAAAGACAGCCATATCCTGAAACTCCAGGTTTTGAAATCACTCCTTCGCTCCCTCGAGGACAAAATGTAACAACACCTTGAGGTTAATCACAAAATTCCTTTTGGCCTGACAAATGGAGCAGATCTGATAGATAAGAGTGGGTTACTTTGCTAATTCCTTTAGGGTGGGCAAGCAGAACAAACCCGGTAGATGAATTTCATTAGAAGTTGCCAGTTCCATTCTTCAGACAGGTTCCCTTACCCAAACAGGCAAGGGAAGGTATAAAAGTAAGAGCTTTTGCCTCAGTCACGGGGCACTCCCACTCAGGACCCCGTCCCCGCTCGGGAGCTCTGACCCTTTGTTTTCAATAAACTCTCCTCTTTTAAAAAATCCTTGCCTCTCCTGGGTCTGTGTTTCCATTCTTCGGTCTCGAGACCCTATCCCAGCACTCACTCAAAAGTCCTCTATATCATTTGGAGACTCACAGAGACATGTTTCCCCTTCAGGAGGACTGCTGTTTCTTTGGGGGGGAAAAAAACTTTAATTCAATTTACAAATTTTCATTATGTGTGGGAGAAGCAGTTTAGCATAGTTGTTAGTAGTGAGGATTCTGGAGTTAAACTTTTTGTCGGAGTTCAAATCCTAGCTTCACTGTGTACTAGCCTCATGACCCTGGGCAAGTTATTTCCTCTAAGGTGATTGTAAGTGTGGAGCTAACATATATGAATAGCTCACAACAAATTTAGCACATAGTATACATTGAGATGTTACCTCTTATTGTGTATATTACTTTGATGCAGGAACATAAGTGACCTTTTTTATAACATTTAAAATACATGTAAAAATAAATGGAGCAATTGTGAGTCTCACTCTGCAAACTCAGGTGAGGAATGTCTTACAAGGATGATCGCTAACACTCGCTGAGGGCTCCATCCAGGTGTGAGCCAGGCAGAGTGCCAAACCTACGCTGATTTATGTACCCCTCTCAGTTACACTGTGAAGCAGAGTATGAGTCCTGTGGGGATATTGCTGCCCTAGGAGGTTAAGTCACTTTGTCTCAGCTGGCACAGCTAGAAAATTGTGTCACCCATTGAAACCCTCATGGGCCTCATTCTAGAGACTGTCCACAAGGGCTGTTTTCACTGCAGCTGGACTTAGGCTGGGGCTGCATGGATTTCACCAAGAAGTGTCAGAGCAGAAAGAGGCTATTAGCAGACCTGTCACCTAACCTGCACCTTCAGGCCAAAGAGGAATGAGGCCAACCACACAGGCCTGATGACTCAGGGCTTATGTTGCTGGGTTTAACGACATTTTGTGTCTCTCGAACTCGAAACTGGAGACTATTCAGGGCTAGCCAAAAAGTTTCTGAGAGAACAAGGGCCCTCACATATATAAAAACATGAAAGCATTCGAGTACTTAAAGCCATGTGGTAATGAAACAGGAATAAGGGGGGGGGGGTGTATAGGAAAGAGAATCCAGAAGTAGACCCATTTGTAAGAATTTATGATCAAAATGGCATTTCGAAACAGTAGGGAAAGAGACTATTCAATAAAAGGTTTAGGCTCGCCACCTAAAACATTACAATATTTTACACCACTCCCAAGTTAAAACTCTTCATGGGCTAAAAATAAACCTTCAGAATTAAGCATAAAGACAAAACAAATTATTTTTAGAACTTGGACTTGCTAAGCAGTACACGAAATCCATAAATGGGGCCGGCCCAGTGGTTCAGGCGGTTGGAACTCTGTGGTCCTAACTCCGAAGGCTGCCGGTTCGATTCCCACATGGGCCAGTGGGCTCTCAACCACAAGGCTGCTGGTTGGATTCCTCGAGTCCCGCAAGAGATGGTGGGCAGCGCCCCCTGCAACTAGCAACAGCACCTGGACCTGGAGCTGAGCTGCACCCTCCACAACTAAGATTGAAAGGACAACAACTAACTTGACTTGGTAAAAAGTCCTGGAAGTACACACTGTTCCCCAATAAAGTAAAATATAAATAAATAAATAAATGAAATACAAACTTTTTTAAAAATCCAGAAATGATAAAAGATTGACAGCTTTAATTAACTTCATGAAAATTAAAATGAGGGGAACGGGGATGAGTAGGCTAGTGAAGGAGAGCTTTGACATTTTCTAGTCTTCTATATTGTTTGAATCTTATACAATGAGCTTACTGAGGGAACAGCGTGGCTTATAGATGGAAAAAAAATGGAAAATGTTGGTGAGTAACTTTGTGCCATGGTCTTTAATCCATTGATCACCAAGTATTGAGCTCCCTTATGTACTAGGACTGTGTGGGGATTGAGTAAAAGAGCCACCACTAGAGCCTATCATCTGTGAGACGGTTGTCCAAGAAGAAAATGTTCCTGGAGGTAGAGGGATTTGAGCTGGGCCTTGCAAAATGGGGAGGATTTTAGTGGGTCCAAGACAAGAGTCTTCCAGGCCAGGCTGAAGCTGGCAGCGCCACGTGTCCCAGTGCTCTGCACCCACACTGGGCTGGGCCACCTTGAAGTGAGTCAGCGCTGCGTAGGTCTCCCACCCCTTCAAGGGAATGTAGTGGAGGAAGTGGTGAGAGCAGATGTGAGTCAGGTTTGGAGACTGGGACATCAGGCCTAGAAGACGGTCAAAGGTTCAGGAGAATGCTAAGCTGGGAGCAGTGAACTGATTGGTCTTGGGGTCCTGCTTAGCTATGCTCTCATATGTGAGTGGGGTGACAGAGTTTACCCAAAAGACTGATTGTTTATGGCTAACACCACAGGATTAAACAAAGATGCTGAATCAGGCAAGTAGGCAAGCCAGGCCTCAGAAAGGTGACCACAGCCCTGGGGCAGGACCTCCTCTCAGTTCTCATCACTCCCTGGACAAGAGAGTCTTCAACACCCCTGCCCCCTTGGCTCTAAACCTGAGCTCACCAAGCTACTCTCATCACAGAGTCAAGTTCAGCATGAGATAAGCATTTTGATCACTTGTCACTGCTTATACAGCAGCATTCTGGTCAGTTTGCGTTCTGTAAATGAATATAAACAGAAGCAATTTGGAGCAACACTTTGTGGAAAGAGATGGCCTACGTCAGGGAGGTGGCAATAGGAAATGGTAAAGGTCAGATAGTCACGATGGGAAGCCCTCAAAATTTCCTGATGGGCTGGAGATGAAAGAGAAGGTCACAGATGATTATGCTTTGGACCTGAACAGCTGGAAACCAGTGGCCCTCAACTGTGGGGGAAGGGGAAGGCTGCAGGTGGGACAGAGTTCAGCTTGGGGAATGTTTGTGATGTTTGGCAGGAGGGAAGTCTGGGATTGGAATTTACACGGGATGGGCAACATGGACAGTGTGGAAGCCTACTTCAGCTGTCCTCGGTAGATAAGTGACGGGTCAAGCTGGGCTCCGCTCCTAGGTACCTGCCCTGCTGTCTTCCTGCTTACAGGGCTTCTTCTCAAGTTCCTTCACATTCCCTACCCCTTGGCTGGCAAGGGCCAGACTCAGAGCCTTCTTCCGAAGGAGAAACCAGGGGCCCCACCGTCCTGAGGAAAGGAGATTCTTTTCAGGTCCCTCTGCAAAGTTCTTCCCTACTCCACCCCTCGCCCTTCCCCAGGGCCTAGTCTGCCCAGGTTGTTACCCACAGACAGAAACAAACCTGAGCTGCCTGCACTGCTCACACCAAAGTACAGCGTGGGGGCAGGAAAAACCTTGTCACTGTCACTTTAAGTCTCCTGAGGGAGGGGGTCCATCACCCCGTGTGCACCAGCTGAGGTAGATTGAGAGAAGGAAGTGGAGCTGGGTGGCAGAAAGCATCGGGCGCAGCAGCTCCTGGGCCTGCTCACACGTGAAAACTTCCTGCAATGAGCGGAAACACACAGGTGCTGCCCCCACCGCGACAGCCCCCAGAGCCTGGGTCGGTGGGGCGCCATGGACAGGCCCCGGGCCCTGGTTCTGCTCTTGGCACTGCTGACGCTCTGCATCACTGCTGGTGAGTGGGGGCCTGAGAGAAGTAGAGGTGGTGGGGACATGGTGTAGACTCAGCCCTTGGCCCTTCCTGTGTCTGTGCCCTACAGGGACCCCGGAAGTGTGGGTGCAAATTCAGATGGAGTCCACCGAGTCCCCATTCTTCACTGTCCGCTGTGGATTACTGGGATCTAGCACTATCACCCAGGTGACTGTGAGCTGCAGGGGGCCCGATGGTGCTGGAGGGACCAAGCTGGCTGTGTTGCACCCAGAATTCGGCAGCCAGCAGTGGCCCCCTACCCGCCAGGTCCGCTGGGAAACCAGAACCAGCATCTCCCTCACCATGGAAGGGTCTGAAGGGAGAAGCCCTAGTCCCAACACCACGGTCTGCTGCACGTTTACTTCCTTCCCTGAGGGCTCCCAGGAGGCTTGTGGTAACCACCTGCTCGACTCAGACCCAGGTGGGGCTGATAAGGAGCTGGGCCCAGGGAGGGCAGGGAAGGCCTCAGGGCACTGGCTGCTATCTGGTCTGTCTTTATCTATGCACAGGGCTCCCTGCCACTAGTCCAGACCCTATTCTGCGGGCTGACTTGGCCGGGATCTTGGGGGCCTCAGGGGTCCTCCTCTTTGGCTGCATCTACCTCCTACACCTACTTCACCGGCAGAGGCACTGGTAAGACCCAGCCCTGGCCAGACCCAGTCTAAATCCCCACAGCGCTGGGCTAGCCACATGCTTTGCTTCTGACCCTCCTCTCTCTCAGGTCCGTCACAAAGCTTCAGTCATCTCTCAGCAGTCCCCAGACACAGACAGGAGCAAGGGTAAGTGTCGGGGATCGCTTTGGAGCCAGGAACAGAGTGGGCTGGATTTGGGAGCCATGAGGTGAACCTCACTTGAGCTTCTTTCCCCATCACCCCTGCAGGCAGCCAGCCAAGTCTCCCTGGCCTCTTTCCACACCCCCTATGCCACCGTTACCACCAACTACTGCCCAGCAGCTCTGGACACGGTCCTCCCACCCCAGCCACTGTCTAGGTGGGTGCCACTCCCCACCCACATGGCATGCCAACCTGCCCCGAGGGCACCTCTGCCAGCCTCTGCTCGAAGCAGTTTCATCTCCGTCGAGAATGGACTCTATACTCAGGCAGAAGAGAGGCCTCCCCACACGGGCCCCAACCTTATCTCTTTCCCTGACCGTCTGGGCCCCAGAGCTATGTAGGGGCGTTTAGGAGTTCGATGACAGGAGCCCCAAATCCACTTGACCTTCCTCCCCCGCCAGGCTTCTGGGACCCTTTTCTGTTGGTGTCTGTGTCCTGGGCACCCACCGTCTGCACGTTGTATTAGGCTCCAACAAGTGTCTCCACACATACCCGGCCAGGGCCCACTTGCCGCGGATGTGGTCACCGTGTGTGCTGATGTAGGTACATGTGAGCACACATATGTGTGCAAGAGGTGACAAAACCGCATCCTAAGTTTCCTGTTTTCAAGTCCCCAGCCCTCCCAGTTGATGTCAATAACTAAGTGAACAAAAATGGTTTTTCTGGGGCCACGGCTGGGCCTTTTCTTTGGGAGGTTGAGGTTAGAGACAGTTTCAACCTCCGGGAGGCAGGCGCCAGGTTAGCGCTGGAGGGGAACAGGGTCTCAGCACCGGTGATCTCTCCCCTGTACCCAACACCCCATTCAGACGGGGGTTCCTGGAACTGGCAGGGGACTCCTGACCTTGCAGACCTTGCTGAGGGACACCAAGTGGGAAGACAGTGTTCGGGGTCTGGTGGCCTCAGGCAGGATGGTCCATATTCAAATCCCACCATGTCCTAGGACAGCAGGAAGGTATTCTGGGGTTTCAACCCAAGAAAAGGCCCTGTGGTCTGACCTGGTGTCCCTGTGACAGGGCTCCCTGAGATGGCCTGGGAGTGGAGCCCTGATGCCCCCATCCAGAGTTGACACTCAGAGGCACCCACCTCATATGACACCCACCTCATATCTGCCCAGAGTGTCTTCCTCTGGCTCCTCTCCTTTTACTAAGTCACCAGTACTCCTCCCCACTGGCCACTGGAAGACAGAGGCCCACTTGACACAGGGACATCACAGGGTGAGGGGGTGGTGAAGGGCTTATGGGACCTGCCTCCTTCAGCCAGTGACCATCATTCTCCTCTGAGAAGGCCTCGGAACTGGCCTAGACAGCTCAGTGGTCCCTGCAGGCTGGATGCTGAAGGGAGAGGAGAGGGGGTGCTGCAGAGGTCCCCGAGAGGTCAGGAAGAGGTGAGTGAGGGAGGGTGTATAGCTCAGGGCCCAGCAGCCTTGGGACCATGTCAAGACCAGGAATGGATGAGCGGGCAATGGAGCTTGCAAGGTTTCAGGAGGCTTTGGAGGGGCTCAATTCCCTAGGAAGGGAATGCTCATGGGACAAGGCAGGGAGCCCTGAGGGGATCCCCAGCCCTCAGCCTAGCTCCCAGCCAGGCCACTTGCCTCTCATGGAGCCCAGGGACAAGCCCCGTAACCTGAGCTTGTCTTCTACAGGCTCAGGTAGCCACAGCCCACCCCGGTCCCGGTGGTTCGTGGAACCAAAAACCTGGGGACCCAGGAAGTCTCTGCAGCTTGCCTGCTCCCCCCATCCAGCCCCAAGTGCCAACCCAGTAGTGCTGAAGGGACCAGCTGAGAGAGACGTGTGGTAGCGCGAAGTTGTGGGGACAAAGCTGGACACAGCCCCAGAGATCAGTCCATGCCGCCTTCTCAGACCCAGTATGGGACATCATGCTCAGATTTGTTCAACAAGTGTGGAAATTGAGGCCCAAGAGAGAACACTTGCTTAAGGGGACAGAACTGAATCAGCGCAGCACCTCCAGGGGCAGGTATCCAGCACATGCCCTCAGCCATAATCCAAGATAAGGCTTGTGCTTTGAACTGACCAGGATTGCGTCCCAGAGTCTACTCCCTATCTGTAAGACTTGGAGGGTTTACTTAGCCTCTCCCAGGTCCTCTTTGCTTATCTGGCACATAGTAAGGGTGATAAGGCCTGAGAGGAGTGTAAAGATTGTCACCAAGTCCAAGTACTAAGCAACTTTGCACAGAGTATCTCATTTAGAACAACCCCAAGGGGAAGGTGTTTTCAATAAGTCCGTGTAACAGACAGGGAGCCTGAGCCCAGGGTCACAGAGCTGGAAGGCTGAGATGCCCTTTGCTAGAAGAGGAGGCGCGGGTCCACCAGACTGAGCCTGGACGCATTCGCTGCTGGGCTCAGCTTGCAGCGCGGCCTCGCTGGGGCGGTGTGGAGAGGCCGAGTGGAATGTCGGGGACCCTCGGGAACCCGGCCGGGCCGGGGGCGGGAGGCCAGGCGTGCGGAAATCACCAGGAGGCCCTCTGCTGGCGACCACGCACAGGAAATGCGGGCGCCACCAACTGCACTGCTGACACCCGCTGAGGTGATACGGCTGCCCCGAGGAGTCCCTGGAGGTCCTTCTGCAGAAAACGCCAGCCCCGCCCGAGAGAATAACATTTTCAGAGACGCTGCAGGGGTCGCGGGGACAGAGTTGTGACCCTCTCTGCAACGGGTCCCGCAGCCCCACCCTCGCCCAGCACCCACGCTCGCCCCCACCCCTTGACCGCCTCCACCCGCGGTCAGCTGCTCGGCCCCAACGGCACCTCACTGCGGTCCAGCCCCGGGTCCGAGAACATGCCCGCCCCGAGAGTCTGCCCCTCAGTGACCCCGGAGCCTTCCCTCCTCTGTGCAGCCCCAGCTTCTCTCCAGCTCGTCCGCACCGTCCTGCCCGCCGCAGTCCTCCTCTCCCCGCCCCCAGCCCCACCTCCGGCCGCCTGTCCCCGGGAGCCCGCTCTCGCCCCTTCACCTTAGTTTCCTTTAGCAACCTCACCCCAGCCTGCGCTCACCCTCCTTGTGGCCCAGTGCTGGTCCCAGCCGTCCCTGCTGCTCACGGCTCTGAACCCTCAGTTACCATCGCCCTGTCTGGAAACCCCAAGCCGCCGGTCAAGGTGCTGGGCAACCACCTTCCCGGCCCACAAGTCCCTCCGGGGACCCACCGAGAAGAGCTGCAGACCCAGACGGAGACCGGGGCACTACGACCACCTGCCGGCTGTGTGACGTCTGGCTGCCTGTCGCCCTGGGAGCCTTGGACCCTTGCAGGGTGCGCTGCAGAACACTAGCAACGTCTTGGCCTTGCCCGCTGCCCTTTGGGGGCGCCCACTCCGCTGGTGCTGAGTGACTGAGGTGCTGAGGTGGCCGGGAGAGGGAAACAATGAATGGAGAAAAGTAAATAAACAACATCACAAACGTTCAAAGGAAAACGGGTGCTCTGAGAAGGAATAATGGGGACTCTCTGAGTAGACATTTAAAATAAAATTGAAGTGAGAGTTGTCTAGGCAAAGATTGTGGGGAGACCATTCCAAGCAGGGAGAGACAAGTCCAAAGGCCCGGAGGCTGAAAAGAGCTCAGCATTGCCAGGACCCAACGCAGGTCAGTGTGTTTGAAACAAGGGGAGTGAGAGCAGCAGCCAAAGCCCACAGACGGGATCTGGCTTTTATTGTGAGAGTATTATTAGAAAATGGGGTTTCAAGCAGAAAACCCCCGTGTGGGAGGGAGGGCAGAAAAGTGGAAGTAGGAACAATTGGTAAGCGACCGCAGTAATCCAGGTGGGAGATGGGGGTGTTCAAGTCAAGGCTGGTGGAGTATAGATGGCAAGAAGTGGGTGGATTCAAAATGTGTTTCGGAGGCAGAGTTGTTCCTGGCTGCTAGGAGGAAGATCAGGATGGTCTCAAGGGTGATGCCCAGTTTCCCAGCTTGAGTGACTACCGTGTTTCCCCGAAAATAAGACCTAGCCTACAATCAGCTCTAATGCATCTTCTGGAGCAAAAATTAATATAAGATCCGGTCTTATTTTACTATAAGACCGGGAATATGATGATATGATATGATATGATATATGATATATGATATATGATATATGATATATGATATATGATATATGATATATGATATATGATATGATACCGGGTCTTATATTAATTTTTGGTACAAAAAATTCACTACAGCTAATTGTCCAGCTGGTTCTTATTTTCGGGGAAACGCGGTAGGTAGGAGAAATGCCATTCACTGAGCTGGGAGATTGAAAGGAAAGGAGCATGTTCTAGGGGAAGAGGTGACAATCAAGGAGCCAATAAGAGACGGCTTAAGTTGAGATGCCTGAGACACAGATGAGCTGTGGGCATGCCGATGCCTCCTCAGAGCCTACGCCTTGTCTCAGCTGAAGGGATAAGAGTTGTATGCAAAAACCTGATGAGAGAAATCAAAGGTTCTAAATAAATGGAAAGATGTACTATGTTTATAGATCCGAAGGCTCATTGTTAAGAGGTCAGTTCTCCCCAAATGGATCTACAAAATCAAAACATTCTTTTTTTTTTTAAGATTTTATTGGGGACGAGGAACAGGACTTTATTGGAGAACAGTGTGTACTTCCAGTACTTTTTCCAAGTCAAGTTGTTGTCCTTTCAATCTTAGTTGTAGAGGGTGCTGTTCAGCTTCAAGTTGTTGTCCTTTCAGTCTTAGTTGTGGAGGGCGCAGCTCAGCTCCAAGTCCAGTTGCCATTGTTAGTTGCAGGGACACAGCACACCATCCCTTGTGGGAGTCGAGGAATCGAACCTGCAACCTTGTGGTTGAGAGCCCACTGGCCCATGTGGGAATCGAACCGGCAGCCTTTGGAGTTAGGAGCACGGAGCTCCAACTGCCTGAGCCACCAGGCCAGCCCCCAAAACATTCTTAATGGAAATTCCAGCAGGCTTCTTTGTAGAAATTGACCAACAGATTGGAAAACTTACAGGGATAAACAAAAGTACCTAGAAAAACCAAAACAATTTTGAAAAAGAACGAAGTTGGAGGACTTATACTATTGGATTCAAAACTAAAAGCTAAACAATTCCAAGGGTTTGAGGAGCTGTGAGCCAGAAACTATGGATGAAGAGCACATATATATGAGAAAAAAATTTGGTCAACTGAATGACCAAATATATATTTACCAATCACAATATCAAAAGAGTAAAAGGCAAGTTGCAAACGAATGTATCCTGGAAGATATCTTGTATCCATCATTCAATCCCCAGGGACCCAAACATAAAGCCTGGGCTTTATCTGGCCTCAAAATCTCCAGTGACAAGAAACAAAGCCTGGGCCAGAGCAAGATGTAGATCAGACGAGACCTCTGCACAAAACCAGGACCCCTAAAACACTACACCCTCATATAGCTAGAAGAAAACTGTCATGAAAAAGGAGGTGTTAGGATTGATTCTTCAGCCATGGCTCTAGAGAAAAAAATGAAAAGTATCTCCCAAGAGCATCTCTAACCACTCATCCACACTCTTGAAGGTTTAGGTCAGAATTCACAGTGCCTGTGATGCTTGAGAAATACAAAGCCAACAATATCACTTAATGTGACCCTTGATGGGTAGCACACCTGCCCTGGGCAGATGTAAACACAAATCCTCTCTGGAGAAAGGCACAAATAAGCCTCAAAGAATTCCCACAGATTAAGTGTGTTCACCTCCCAGAGTCAGTTCTCCTTCCATCACCATGTATTTGACACTCTTTACCCTCTTCTACCACCCCCACCCCCCTTACCATCTGGTAACCACTGAACAGTTGTCTGTGTCTGTGAGTTTTTGTTTGTTTGTCTCGTTCGTTTGTTGCTGTCAGTTTTATATCCCACATATGAGTGAAGTCACATGGTTCTTGACTTTTTATGTCTGACTTATTTTGTTTAGCATAATAATCTCAAGTTCCATCCAGGTTGTTGCAAATGGCAAAATTTTATCTTTTCTTATGGCTAATATTCCATTGTGTATATATACCATATCTTCTTTATCCAATCATGTATCAAAGGACACTTTGGTTGTTTCCATGTCTTGGCCACCGTGAATAATGCTGCAATGAACATAGGGGTACATATATCATTACAGATAAATATTTTTAGATTTTTTTGGTAGATACCTAGAAGAGGGATTGTTGGGTCGTGCAGTAATTCTATTCTTAATTTTTTTAGGAAACTCCATACTGTTTTCCATAGTGGCTGCACCAATTTACATTCCCTTGGTTTTATTTTTAATCCCATTCAACCCTGCCCTGATGCAAGTCCATGTTCCCAGGATGCACTCTTGTAACTGTAGTAGCAATGTAGCAGCAGCAGCAGTAGACTGACCACAGTGACAGAGAAACTAGGAGAGAGAAAAAAACCTTCTCTCTGACCATAAAAACTGGTGAAGGGAACCCTTGTGGTGAAAAAGGGTGGGGGAAATCCCCTTGTAGTTTTCTCTCCCTTTTCTCCCACTACTTCCCCCCAAGAGGCAAATGTAGTCACAGGAAGTGGCATGACAAGAAGTGCATGAGAGAACTATCTTTACGATAGCTTTTTCTATTTTTCAAAGGAGGAAGCTAGAGAAAGGAATTCCATAAGCTGCATATAAAGTCCCAAGCCCCATCCAAGATACACATACATGGGACTGATCCATAAAAACATGCCTAAGGCTTTTAGAACTAAAGTGTGATGTAGATTGTCACCCCATCTCAGAATGGCCCAGGGGAAGGGTGCGGGGGACACAGGAGAGGAAGGGGGTTGGATGCATACACAGCACAGATCCAAACACCACAGAAAAGTTTTTGAAAATGGAAATGACATTGGAACCACAGTCCACAGAGGACATGTTGGAATTTGTGGTCTGAACTTAACTCAGTTGTCTACCAAAACAGAGAAATCAATATTCTCTAGAGGATTTGAACAGGGCCCAGCATCTCATAGAATAATACTTTAAATATCCTGGATGTAATTTAAAATTACTTGACATACAAAGAAACAAGTAAATCTCCACAACACACAGGTGAAAGACGCTAACCCCAAGATGACACAAATGTTGGAATTATTAGACAAATACTTTAACACAGATATTAGCACCATGCTCCATAAAATAAAAATGAACAGTCTTGAAATGAATGGAAAGACAAACATTCTCAGCAGAAAGTAAAAGCCATAAAAAGAGAGCCAAATGGAAATTTTAAAGCGGACAAATATGGTAAGTGAAACAAAAAGTTAATTGGAAGAGTTCAAAAGCAGTGTGAAGATGAAAAAGAACAAATAAATTTAAAAATAGATAAAAAGAAATGATCCATTAACCAATGTTACCCCAATAGATTTAATAAAAAACAAAAATAAATGATCCAACCTGAACAGCCAGGAAAAATAAAATTTTAAAAAATGAACAGAGCTTTAGAGACACATGGGACAATATAAAAAAGTCTAATGTATGTGTTATTGGAATCCTGGAAGAAGAGGAGATAGAGATCAATGCAAAAAGAAATATTTGAACAAGCAATGGCTGAAAACTTCTCAAATGTGGTGGCAGACATAAATTTAGAGATTTAAGAAGTTCTCTCAACCCCAGGCAGGATAAAATCAAAGAAAATCATGTCCAGACACATCATAATCAAACTACTGAAAACTGAAGATAAATGAATGTTGAAAGCAGCCAGACAATAACAAAGCATTACATGCAGGGAAACAACAGTTTACATGACTGCAGGTTTTTCATCAGAAACCGTGGAGGCAGGAAGATGGCAGAACTGTATTTTTAAAGTGCTTGAAAGAAAAGGACTGTCAACCCAGAATTCTATACCCAGTGAAAACATCCTTCAGTAATGAAGGTGAAATGAGGATATTCTCAAATGTTTCTTGTAGTATCTGTCTTGGTGTAGAATTAACCCCTGGTGGTTTGCAGAACGTGAAAGCATTCACGAGACTACAAAGCATTCACAAGACTACAAAGCAGGAGAGTAAGAAAGCTTTATCAAAAGTCAGGCAGAGATGGTCCGGCCCGGTGGCTCAGGCGGTTAGAGCTCCATGCTCCTAACTCCTAAGGCTGCCGGTTCGATTCCCACATGTGCCAGTGGGCTCTCAACCACAAGGTTGCCAGTTCAATTCCTTGAGTCCCACAAGGGATGGTGGGCAGCGCCCCCTGCAACTAAGATTGAACATGAGCTGAGCTGCCGCTGAGCTCCGGGATGGCTCAGTTGGTTGGAGTGTAGTCCTCTCAACCACAAGGTTGCCAGTTCGAGTCCCGTAAGGGATGGTGAGCTGTGCCCCCTGCAACTAGAAACAGGAACTGGACCTAGAGATGAGCTGCGCCCTCCACAACTAAGACTAAAACAACTAAGAGTGAAAGGACAACAACTTGAAGCTGAATGGCACCCTCCACAACTAAGATGGAAAGGACAACAACTTGACTTGGAAAAAAGGCCTGGAAGTACACACTGTTCCCCAATAAAGTCCTATTCCCCTCCCCCAATAAAAATCTTAAAAAAAAAAAAAAAAGTCAGGCAGAGAGAGAGAGAGAGAGTTCTGTTTGGAACTGGCAAAGGATTTTTGTCAAGGCAGTCTGATAGGGAGAACTGCTGAGACGGGAGGTAAGACAGATACTGGCAGAAGTTTGCCAGGGTAGAGCCTAATGGAGATAGCTGCGCCAATGAGAAGGCGTGCTGAGGTTTTATATTTTCCCATGCAGTATGTAGCGTGCTTGTCCGTTTGCAGGAGGGCTACCATTACAATTATCTTCTCCTGGGAACTGTTCTGTTCCCACCTATGATGGATGTAAGGTGCTTGTCAGCTTGCAGATGCAGTGCTAGCCAGGGCAATGCGAACCAAGTGGTTAATTTTTAAGCTCGGTCCTGCTAACTCACACGCTCGCTCCTGTTATCTCTTTGCCTGTCCCAACCTGCCAGCTCACAAGCTCACTCCTGTTAACTCTTCACTTGTCTCATCAGTATCCTTATCTGGTTTTGATATGAGGGTAATGTTGGCCTCATAAAATGAGTTTGTAAGTGTTCCCTCTTTAATTTTTTGTAGAGTTTGGGAAGGTCTAGCATTAATCTTTCTTTAAATGTTTGGTAGTATTCTCAATGAAACCATCTCTTCCTGGGGGCATTTCTTTGTTGGTAGATTTGTAATTACTGCTTCAATCTCCTTACTCATTATTGGTCTGATCAGATTTTCTATTTCTTTATGATCTGACATTTGTAGATTAAATGTTTCTAGGAATTTATTTTTTTCTTGGATATGCAAATTTTTGGTGTATAGTTTTTTTTTATAATCTCATTTTTTTTGTATTTCTGTAATGTCAGTTGTGGTTTGTCCTCTTTCATTTATAATTTTTTGTACTTTTATTTTTTAAGTAATTTTTTCCAGTTTTATAATTGACATACTCACTGTATAAGTTTAAGGTGTATTGCACAATGATTTGACTTATATCATGAAATGATTACCACAATAACTTTAATTAACATCCATCTCAGTTTTTTTTCAAAGGACATTGTCAAATGAAGGAAAATTAAATGGATTTATAGCCAGCGCACATGCTGGCTACATGTAAAAGAAATGCTAAAGAAAGTTCTTCACAGGGAAGAGAATGACACCACAGGGAAACTTGGAACTTTAGGAATGTAGGATGAGCAACAGAAATGGTAATTATTTAGGTGAATATAAGAGATTCTTTTTTCCTCTTAAATTCTTTAAAATATATATGACTATTGAAAGCAAAAATTATAACATTATCTGGTGGGATTTTTTATGATTGTAGATTTCATACATATGACAATTACAACATAAAAAGAAGAGTCTAGAGGGATCCATATGGTTGTAAGCGTTCTTTGTTTCACTTGAAGTGGTAAAATATTAATTCTAACTAGACTGTGAAAAGTATATATTATAATCCCTACAGCAATCACTTAAAAAACAAACATAAAACAAAAAAACAAAAACCTATGCAAGTTGTCTTCAATAAACAGTACTGGGATAACTGGATATCCAAAGAAAGATTTGGGGTGATGAAAAAGTTATGGAAATAGATTGTGGTGATTGTTGTACAACATTGAGAGTGTAAGTACTGACGCTGAATTATACACTAAAAATGTTAAAATGGAAAAATGTATGTTATGTATATTTTATCACAAGTTTTAAAAATTAATAGTGTAATATGCCAAAAAAACTTGGAATTGTACACTTCAAATGAGTGGGTTGTATGGTGTGTGAATTACATCTCAATAAAGCTGTGGGTTTTTTTTAATGGGACCAAAAAATTCTTAACTTAATGTACTTGAAAATGAAGAGACACAGTCTTAAATAACTCTTGAATTAAAAAGAAATTAAAACGGAAATAACAAACCACTTAGCAATAAGAAGGAAAACACATCATAACCAAACCTTGGGACACAATGAAAGCTGTATGAAGAGAAAAATGTCCTATCTTAAAAGCAATCATTATTAAAGAAGAAAGATGAAAAAAATAAAGTGTGGGGATTTGGCAGAGACTGTCATGTGTTCCTCAAAACCTAGATCATTTTCCTACTAGACACACAATAGTATGGGCCCTATGTACATGTTTTCATGTATTTTTAATGGTTAATTTTTAACAAACATTAAAGAACTGGAAAAATATTGAAAAGGAGGTCTATTAAAACTCACAACACTATTTTAAGTTTAAATATTTTATTTATACCCAAAGCAGAATTTATTATAATTTTACCTTCCTGGCTTTAATGAAAGCAAACTCATTAGTAATATTTTTAAAAATCTACTGAGTTGTGGCCGGCCCAGTGGCTCAGGCGGTTAGAGCTCCATGCTCCTAACTCCTAAGGCTGCCGGTTCGATTCCCACATGGGCCAGTGGGCTCTCAACCACAAGGTTGCCAGTTCAACTCCTTGAGTCCCGCAAGGGATGGTGAGCTCTGCCCCCTGCAACTAAGGTTGAACACGGCACCTTGAGCTGAGCTGCCGCTGAGCTCCGGGATGGCTCAGTTGATTGGAGCGCATCCTCTCAACCACAAGGTTGCCAGTTCAATTCCTCGACTCCCGCAAGGGATGGTGGGCTGTGCCCACTGCAACTAGCAACGGCAACTGGACCTGGAGCTGAGCTGTGCCCTCCACAACTAAGACTGAAAGAACAACAACTTGAAGCTGAACAGCACCCTCCACAACTGAGATTGAAAGGACAACAACTTGACTTGGGAAAAAAGGCCTGGAAGAACACACTGTTCCCCAATAAAGTCCTGTTCCCCTTCCCCAATAAAAAAATTAAAAAATAAAAATAAATAAAAAAATATACTGAGTTTTTTGGCATCCCCTAAAGTCTTCAGTTCTCGCTTGCCTCACCAAGATCCTGGTCCCACATCTAAACACATTTCCAAACCTCTCACAGATAGGAGGTCAGACAACTGATTTCTGGCCAATGCAGTGTGGGAGGATGGGACATGCACCACCTCCAGAGAAAGTGATGTAACCCCACTGGTGCAATCCTCACGCTCTCTGTCTCTCCATTTGCCAGGTGGATGGAGAGAACCTGAAGACACTAGAGGAGGTGAAGCTGCAGGTGGAAGAAGCCTCGGTCCCTGAATCACCGATTGGATGAGAGATGCCCTGGAAGCCTTGGACCAGAAACATCCCCACTAGAATGTTATTTGATCCAGGACTGAACTTCCACTGTGTTAAACTACAGGCACTTGGGGTTGTTTGTTACAGCAGCAGTAGGATTTACTTTATTCCGTGCACCTAAGATCCAAAAGTGAAAAAATATAAGATACATCTTCTGACGACTATAAACCCCTTTTCTTCCTGTCTACGTTTCCCAGTCTACATTGTGGCTCTGCTTTCCTGTAGCACGGTTTTCTGCAGTAAATAGAACAAACAGCCGGACGTCTCCCTTTGTTTCTAACACATTTTGCCAACGGTGAATTCACATTCTACATGCCTTTGTCGAGTCAAGAAACTGGGTGGATCCTGGCTGGAAACAGATGGTCTCCCAGATGAAGACAGCTGAAGAAAGGGGATACTTGACCTGAGTAAGGTGCGGATGGTTCCTGTCATCTCCTTGAAAGCCATGTCTGGCCCTCACTCAGAGCTAGTACCAGGGGCTGTTGTAGGGGAGAGACTAGAACAATGGCAGGGAGCCTCCCTGGAGGCACAGGCAGGCGTGTAGCAGGTGGGTACCCCGGGCCTGTGGAAGCTTCTCTCTGGGAGTTCCTGGATGTTAATGTAAGGCTCACCCTCCCGCCCCCCAAAGTGGTTGATCATTGGAACAAGAAGAGAGCCGTGTTCAGGATGTGTGATAATGTCGAGATCCTGGGGAATTTTGAAAAGCACCCCAAAGAACTAATCAAGTGCCCCAGATGACTTTGAGATTGGAAGGGGAGTGAATTGCAATGACGTATCCAAAAGAAGAAAATGGCTGGAAATCGGATGTTCATTGATGACCTGCACATCAGCTATCTCTACAAACACTTTAACCGACATGGAAAGTACCAGTAGAAGAGAAAGCTAGGGACTGTGGAAGAGGCACATCTGTCACCCCAGAAAAGGGAAACAGTACTTTTTCTTATAAGGAAAGGGATTGGTATGATTTCCATAATAAAGTGGGGTTCCTTTGGGAAAAATGAAAGAAAAAGAAAAAGAAAGGAGATACTTA
Source organism: Rhinolophus sinicus (assembly GCF_057876585.1). Lineage (NCBI taxonomy): Eukaryota > Metazoa > Chordata > Mammalia > Chiroptera > Rhinolophidae > Rhinolophus > Rhinolophus sinicus. The sequence continues at coordinate 90,622,113 of NC_142503.1, forward strand.
GAGCGGAAGGGGTGGGCAGGGAGCAAGAACACTAGAGAGACAGCGTGGTGGCACAAGGCGGGTCCAGCAAGTCTTCGTTCCACCTCCAGGCCTGAGGGAGTAGTTATGAGAATCCAGAGGGGGAGGGAGAGAGAACTGTGCAGAGAGTGCTGCCTGACAGGAGCTGGGACCAGCACCCCCCCTAGAGTCAGGCAAGGGGAATCCTACCTGACCCCAGGCTCTAGAAAGTCTTGAACACAAACACACAAGTGAATTTATAAAACACATATGAACATCCGGGTCCAGCACTACCTGTAACCTGTAAAGAGGAATCTCATAACTAACACCCCTCTGGTCCCAGAGAAGTGCTTCTCCCCACAGCCTGCCCCATCCTGACCCAGGGGGACTGGACCCAAATGCCATAAGGGTCTGGGGGGGGGGTGCCCTTGTTGACAATAGAAGACTGTCTTTGCATGGGCCTGCGTGAAGGAAACAGGCAGAGGAGGTACAGAAGTAACAGAAAAGACAAATTTATTAACCTGTTAAATCTTTCCCTCAGATAACTGGAATGCAATAGAGTTTTGCAAAACAAATAATTGTCTCCTAGTTGTGTCAAACATCACTTTTTCTTCTCTTCATGTTCCAATTCATGGTTCCAGAGATACTCACATATTAGAATGCTATGCATAACAGTTGCACATGGCACTGCAGAACTTTAAACAATTCTTATTACATATCTACATACATGCATATATATGCATATATACATTATATATGCATACGGGTTTGACATACCTATCATACATGAAGCAAGCTACCAGTGTTGCTTTAAAAAGTGATTAAGATCGAATGATCTAAGTGATAACAATTTGCATCATGAAATTAAAGCATTTAGTAATATTTTCTGTAATAATAACTTCTGATGTGTGACCACACTGCAACACACTAAATATGTTGTATAAAATGCATGACATTTCCAAATTTAAGCATTGCTTCTAAGAGGTATATTGACAATTCCAGTTGCTGCCTTAATAAAGAGAGAAGTTGCTTCAAATGAAATGAAAGTTAATAAAACAAAACCACATCAGAACTACAATGATTCAGGAAAGGTTGTTTAATTTGGCATTACCGTCCATAGAAAACAAATTATGATAGTGGTTATAACAATATATTTAGTGATTCTACTGAGAAAGATAAGAAAAAGAAGCTTTACCAAACAAATATGTAATAATTTAAGAATTCCATCTGTCTTAATTTAAGACTCCTGCAAATATCACCAGCTCTTTAACAAAACATCCAGGCTCATGCAATAATTAAATACAGGTGTCTTTGTGTTGCTAACTTTCATTGGTATATGTCGTGTCCTGCATGACAAGAGCTGTGGGAAGCGAGAAGGGCGGCGCAGGGTTAAGAAAGACAGTAGCCAAAAATAGAGTGCAAGCGGGGCCAAGGGACTCAAGCCTCAAAGACTGAGCTCCCAATTGGGCCAACACATAGCTTTTATTGGTTAACAAATGAGGAAGAAAATCTTGTTAATCTCAAGATCTGTGAATTATGTGCCTGCTGGCTGTCTTTCAGAAAGTCCCCATTATGCTCCAACACAGACTGTGCCTTCACACACACGCATAACTCCAGGTGATCCATTAAAGGGGAGGGACCGATATTATTCCATCAGGTCTCAGTTTGCTGAGACATCCCCTCAAGGGAGCTTTATCGATATCTTTCCATCCAGCTGCTGAGCCACTCCCTTGTGAAATCCTGGGAAGAGCCGGGGGAACAAATGGTTTGGCAGCTGTAAGGCAACAGGTATAAAAACATATATTTCTCAATTTTGTATTAGGAAGGCATGCTCCTCGGGGCAGAGAGACAGAGCATCTCTTATTTAGCAGATATTATTGAGCTTGATCGATAACTTAAATATTTTGACATAAAGCATGTGGGCCTCTGGCCGTGCTCGGGCCGTGGTCCCACAACTGGAAAGGACAAGCCCACCATCCACAAGGAAGGTGGCCAGTCCAGTGAACCTGACCATAACCCTGCCAGGCAGCCCAGGCAGGGGGCCAGGAGACAACCCCTCGGGACCCAATGTCTTCCCTCCCTCAGATCAGGACCCCAGCACTGCTCCCGTTGTCTGAGCACAATAAGACCTCAGCCCATTAGCCCTTGGGTGTGTGTGGGGGGAGGGTGGTGGGGGCAAAGGGGTACATCTCAGCCAGCAATGTCATCCTAGGTCCAATAGTAGGTAGGACATGCCCTGTTTTGCTGCAGGAAGCAGAGCTCTGTTAATGCCTCGGTGATTTTGGTATCTTCTCCACTCTTAGAAACAAAATTCACCAATTTGCACTGAGGCGTTGATTTGTGCTTGTACCAAATAATTAGTTATCTGCAGAGATTACAGTTTAATAAAGTCCCAGGACAGATTATGTACTAGGGACGAAGACTGCAGGTGTGCTGACCCCAGTTTTCAGATCCCAGCCCTGGACTTCTCACTCGTCTCTGCAAATACAAACTATCTCCCTTCTCTCTGGGGTCCCATTCACCGTGACAGGTTTATGCTGTCTGCCGGTCAGTGTTAACGGTTTCCATCACAACTTCTGTGTATCCCTCAGTGAACCACTCTAGAGCCATTGACCCATTTTTGTGAACTGGGAACATAGTGAAGCCCAACTGTAACACAGTAGACTTGGGAGGTGGAGATAGGGTGATGAATCTACCAGCCAAGGAACGAGGGTATTGGAGCCACCTGAAGATGGAAGAGGTGAGAAAGGATCCTCCCTTAGAGCCCTCTGGAAAGCACGACTCAGCTGACACCCTTGCTTTTGGACTTTCAGCATCCAGAACTGTGAGAGAATACGTTTCTGTTGTTTTGAAACAAAAACAAATAAATACCATAGATCAGTGACATGAAATGACATGAAATTCTGTGGCCTGAGATGAACTGCAACCTATGCTCAGAAGCTTGGTTGAGATATTTGCCAATTCAGGCACTGTTAGCACATGCTCAGTCTTTCACAGTGGAAGCTACTAAAAACATATTTAAACAAAAGAAAGAAAGAAGGGAAGAGAGAAAAGAAAAAGGAGGATTTATGTATCAATCATAATTCATCTTAAATTTGAATTCTGTGAAATGCACTGTGGGGGCAGAGCCCCAGAAAGTAGTTTCCAGGCTCTCGGCCTCACATAGACAGGTGCTGGCTCAGGTAGTAAATGGCCAACTGTGATTGCATGGCCATCAGCTGTGGCTAGTTGGCCGTCAGCTGTAACCAGTGAGCCATTGGCCACTAATATAACTGCTGTGGCTGTGCTAGCAAAGAGAGAGGGAGAGAGAGAAAGAATGGGGGCTAGCAAGAAGATGGCGGCTGGGCTGGCAAATGTGGATGGCGGTTTGCGGACAGTGTGGATCCAGCCTCCAGTGAGAGTATAGTGCCGCCAGAGAGAATATAGTGGTATGACTCCCCTACCTATGGCTCCGTGGGTGTTCCTTTTTGGCCTCACCATATCCTGCGTTCTTGTATGGGGAGCGGGAGCAGAGACCCCACAGGCCGCCCCGCACGACAAATGGTGCAGCGAGCAGGCTTCCCCGCATGACATGCACATAAACAAAATCATTTCGTGGCTTTTTCTTCTACTTTCGCCAAGCTACCTGAGGACCAGTTGGGGGACCCCACAGACAGGGGTGTGCTGGAGCTGATTATTAAGTGTTGGGGAATGTTGTGAGCCTGTTGTTAAACACAGCCATTATTAAAAATTAAATATGTACACAACAATGTGAATGTACTTAATGCCAATGAACTGTAGCTTAAATGTAATTAAAATGGCAAATTTTATATTATGTATATTTTACAATAAAAAATTTTAATCAAGAAACAATAATATAAACTTACAAAGAAATAAATTATATAAAAAAATGAAGGAAGCTCATCCCTCCGTTCTTATTTTACTGTGTTTTAGTATTATCTCTGCTCTTGAGGTTATTTATGCTGTTGTATCTGCATGGTGGGAATACTATGTAAAAACTACGCACATTTCTTCCCAACTCCACGTGCAGTGACTTCACACTGGTACAAGTCAACTCGAGCTGCTATAACAGAATACCACAGACTGGGTAGCTTAAACAACAGAAACCTACTTCTCACAGTTCTGGAGGATGGGAAGCCCAAGATCAAGGTGCTGGCAGGCTAGATTTCATTCTGAGGCCTCTTCCCTTGGCTTGTAGGTGGCCACCATCTTGCAATGTGTTCACATGGCCTTTCCTGACATGGAGAAAGAGTGACTGCAGCGCTCTGGTGTCACATCGTATTAGGACATGAATCCTATTGGATCAGAGTCCCTCTCCCCATGACCTCATTTAACCATAATTATTTTCTTAGGGGCCCCATCTCCAAATACAGCCACACTTTCAACATATACATTTCCAGAGCGGGGGACACAAACATTCAATCCATATGGAACTTAGATCAGTTTTGTGGGAGTTTTGCCACACCATGGAAACTGGCAAATGCTACAAATCAGGGCTTCTTTTCTGGAGAGCTGTTTATTGAACAACTACCAGCACACTGCTGCCCTGAGGGGAAGGGCAGACCATGATCTGTTCCATTCTCTGTGAGTATCCTTCTCTTTTCCCAGCCTGGTTGCTCAGCAAGGTCAGGGGTCAGCCTTTGCTTCCCTGTTCTCAGCCTTTGCTTCCCCTCTGCTCTCATCTCTTAGAAGTTCATTTAGCGTTTATCAGATTGACCAGGAGCTGAAATGTAGCCTGGTAGCATGAGAAGGTGGCTGACATGTGAGGAAATCTCAGTCACATGACAAATGAAAGTTGTAAATACGACAGAAGCAGAAGTTACAGATGGCAGGCTCTGGAGTCAGACTGCTGGGGCAAATGACTTCCATTTCCTGAGCCTCAGTTTTCTCATCTGTAAAGTGGGGATAGACCCCCTTAGAGGGGTCTGAAGACAGAAGGAGGTAACACAGAAAACACTGCCCACTACCTGGAAAGCTACATGGATCATCACACCTGATACTCATCCTTTAAAGAACTCTCCATTCTTTCCACACACATTGGTCAGCACTCACTGCGCCACACACTATGCTGTATGACAAGGACCCAAAGCTCTATGAACCAGGGCCCCAGTCAGTCCTCAGACATCTCCCTGTGTAGCAGGAGGACAACACAGAAAGGGGAACCGTTGGTTGCTATATGGCCCAGAGGACTATTGCCACTGATGGGGAAGTGGTCAGGAGCATGTGCTCTGGGCCCAGACGCAAGACATTAACTGGCAATGTGATTCACTCAAGGCTCATAATCTCACATGGGAAATCAATTTCCTCTTGTGTAAAATGAGGACCCTAACAGGCCCTGCCCACTTCCTGGGGTGGTTGGGAGAGTTCCGTGCTATTTTAAAATATACCCTGGATTAGTTTCAATCAAGTAAGACACACAGACACAGAAATGACTGTTATGAAGGAAGACATTTATAGTCATAAATCCCTGAAAATAGGAGGCACAGCACGTCACACAGGGCCACGCGGAGAGTCAGGAGGCAGAGGGAGCCAGAGGAAAACATAGGCAGCAGCCTTTGTTGTAGTTTCTGTGCGAAAGGCAAAGCAAGGTAGGGTGAACAGATTAGGACCGCTGGTTTGGGTAATTGCTGCAGTCTCTGGGAATTAGGGGCTGTCCCTAGTTGTCTGGTACCTGGCCCTGGGTGGTAGGGCAGGGGAATATTGCAGCCTGGAGCACAAGAGCCATATAGAGAAGGTGGTTCGGGCTGTGGGCTCTGGACTGGTTGGTTTACATATGAAAGACGTGCTCCTGGGCTTGTCTATTGCTATGGTTAAGAATTGGGTAGCCCTGGCTAGTGACACCCCAGATGTCAGAGTGTCATGCGGGATGTCATGCAGGGTCTCTGGTCCCACTCCCCACATAAGAATGCAGGACATGGTGAGGCCAAAAAGGAACACCCACAGAGCCATAGGTAGTGGAGTCATATCACTATATTCCCGCTGGCGGCTGGGTTGGAGACATAGGAGGCAGGAGCCACATGATCTGCAACCCGCCGTCCATTTCTCTCTGCCAACCAACCTCACTTGCTAACTGCAATTTGCCTCTCTGCAATGAGTAATCCACACTCCACCATGCCACGCCACGCCATGCCACTACACCACCACATTACACCACCACCTCGCTAGCTTAGCCGCGGCAGTTATATCAGTGGCTAATGGTTAACTGGTAACAGCCGATGGCCAACTAGTCACAGCTGATGACCATCTACTACCTGAGCCAGCACCTTTCTATGTGAGACCGAGAGCCTGGAAACTGCTCTCTAGGGCTCTGTCCCCACACAGAGCATCAAGAATGCAGCAAATAAGAAAACATCCTGAATACAATTGCAAAGCACCCAGCACCCAGTAAGTGTGAGATAACATCCCCACCTCTTTCAGCACTAACTTTGTGGGGCCTGAGCCTCCCTCCCTCTACTTGTTTCACATGGTCAGTTTTCCCTTTTCAGCTGGACTCTAATTCCTGGAGGACTCATTGTAGGCCTGAGCCCAACCAGGGGCAGGACCAAGCCTCCCTGGTCCCCTTCCCCAGATGGAAAACAGGAGGAAGTAAAGAGAGTGCTGATGTCAGCAGAGGCGCACTGACAGTTCATGAGGAAGGGCAGGGACCACGAGCTTGCCCCTCACCTCTCCTCCTTCCCTGGCCTTCAGAGAAGATTTGTCACCTGCCCATGGCCTGACAGGACTGCCTCACCTCAGGGGCCTCACTCACATCCCTCCTGCCTTTGTTTCCACAGACCTTGATGAGTGGCAGCTGAATGAAGCGCCAGTGAACAACCCTCTCCAGGAAGGGCTGTGGGAGGAGAGGGGAAAGGAGAAAGGCTAAACTGTGGGGGGGTTGAGGGCAACCATTATGTTATGTACCCCGCTCACAAGGCAGGCAGACCTGAACGTGGTCCAAACTCCAGACCTGGCCAGTGGAGGAAACCGGAGTCAGTGAGGTGACCTCTCTGAGCCTCTGTTTCTTTCTCTGTCAGGTGGGAATAAAATTTCTTTACCTCACAGAATACTGTGAAACATAAAGGTAACACAAGGCAGATCCTCAGAGTCAGTTTCCTTGCCTTAGAGCAGTGGTTTTTGAACTTCAGCAGGTCAGGTGTGGCCTGAGAATGAACATTTCTCACAAGTTCCCAGGTGACGCTGACGCTGCTGGTGAACACTGTGATACCTGTACTTGGTATGACTCGGTCATCTAGTAGGTGTGTGTTTAACTTTTTAAGGAATGACCAAAGTAGTTGTACCGTTTCACGTTCCCACCCCTGGTATGTGAGAGCTCCAGTTGCTCCACATCCTTGCCAACCATCCTTGCCAACGGGTAGTATGGTCAGTCCTTTAATTTTAGCCATTTAATAGGTGTGTAATGATATCTCAGTGTGGTTGTCATTTGCATTTCCCTAATAACCAGTGATGCCACACATGTACTCGTGTGTTTATTAGTTACCTGTGTATCTTCTTTGACAAAGTATTCAAATCTTTAGCTCATTTTTTAAATTGGGATTTTGTTTTATCAAATTTTCAGTCATCTGTATATTCTGGATACAAGTCCTTTGTCAATTATGTGATTTGCAAATATTGTCTCCCAATATCTAGCTGGTCTTTTCATTTTCTTGATAATATCTTTTGAAGAACAGAAGTTGTTAATTTTGATGAACTCTTATTTATCAATATTTTCTCTTATGGACAATGCTTTTGGTGTTGAATCTAAGAAATCTTTGCCTAACCCAAGGCCAGAAAGATTTTATCCTATTTTTTTTATTGAGTTATATAATTTTAAGACTGACATTTAGACTGATGATTCATTTTGAGTTTATTTTTTATGTAGTGCACTTTTTAAACATATTAATGTTCAATTGTTCCAGTGCCATTTGTCTAAAAGACTATCCTTTCACCACTGAGTTGCTTTTGCATCTCTGGTGGAAATTAATTGACCATATGTATGTGTGTCTATTTTTGTACTCTGTTCTGTTTCATTGATCTATTTGTCTATCTTGATACCAATGCCTTTTCATCACAGTAACTTTATAATAGGTTTTGATGTTGGGTAGTATAAATCCTCCAACTTTGTTCTTCAAAGTTTTTTAGGCTATTTTGGGTACTTTGAATTGCTATAGGAATGTTAGAATTGGCTTGTCAATTTCTACAAAAAAAAACAAAAGAAAAAAAAAAACACCTGCTGGGATTTTGATTGAGATTATGTCAAATCTACATATTAATTTAAGGAGAATTGACATCTTAATAGTATTGAGTCCTCTCACGTATGAAATTTCCATTTATTAGTCTTTTTAAATTTCTCAGCATTGTTTTCAGTGTTCAGATATTGCACATCTTCTGTCATATTTCTTCCTAGGTATTTTGTATTTTTGATGCTAGTCTAAATGGTATTGTTTTCGTTTCAATTTCTAATTCTTTGTTGTTAGTATATAGAAATACAATTAATTTTTGTATATTTATCTTGTATCCTGCAATCTTGTTTAATTTACTTATAATTCTAGTGTAAATTCCACTTTGTAAATTCCATTGGATCTTCTGCATAAACAACCAAGTCATCCCTGCGTAAAGGCAGTTTTTACTGCTTCCTTTCCAATCTAGATGACTTTTGTCTCAATTTTTGTACTCACGGGATTTTAATTTATAGCGGTGACTGAGTGACGACTCAGAGAGGCTAATGCCATTGGAAGGTTTTTATTACTTACATTTCCTGAGGGGAGGGGGCAAGCCATGCTATACATGCCCACCTGGGGAAACACAAGCGTCAGTCAGGAGAGGACAAGGGGAAAGTATGACCACAGCCTTTGTTGTGTTTTCTGTAGAAAAAGCAAGGCAGGACAAGGGAAACTGTTTAGGATTGGCTGGTTTGACAAATTCCAGTGGGTTTTGGGCTTTTGGTGCTATTTCTAGTTGTCTGGTACCTGGCCTAGAGTTGATTTAGGACAGGGGAAATGTTGGCTTGGTGTGTGAGAGTTAGATAAAACAAGTAGTTTAGAGTATGGGCCCAGGATTGGTTAGTTTGCATATGAGAGGCATGCTTCCAGGAGAACCCTTAGCTATCTCAGAATTGGCTAGCCATGGGGAGGAGGGGGAGCGGAGGGAGGCAGTCTCTCCCCAGGCAGGAAGGCCACAAATGCTAGAGCATCAAGCATACAGAAAATAAGAAAATATAATTAGTACAATTGGCCCTGTGATGAATGGATGCCAAACAGATAAGTTCAGAATGTAAGAAAATACAGTCAGAACGTTTTTATTTATTTTTCTTTCCTATTGCATGGGCTAGCACCTCCAACACAAGGTAGTGAGAACAAATATCTATGCGTTATTCCTGATCTTGGAAGGGAAGCAGGAGAAGGGTGACCTCCCATGGAGAGGCAAGGGGATGAGACAGTTTTGGGCATGGCCAATGAGGAGGGGAGAATGGAACCTTGGAAGAACTTGGGAAAGGTCTAAGGCACTGTCTTAAAATGTGGTTCATGGATCATACCCCTCACTCTGTCCTGCTCCTGTTCACACTGCTTCTGACCTCTCCCCCATGGCCACCTGCTGGGTTAAAGAGCTTAATCTAAGCTCTTAGCATCACAAACACCAGGCCCTCTTCCTCCCAATAGCCCCTTCTGTGAGTGCAGTCACAACTGAAGGCTGATTCCCAGGCCCTCTCATTCTTGTTGGGGGAAGAAAGAATGAACAAACCAGGTGAACATGTTGCAAAAAACAGCGTGGACCGAGAGACACAAGCGGCACCCAGAGGGCAAGGAGAACTCAGCATTATTACACTAGTGGGCCCAGTGGGATATCTCCCAAAGAACTGAGCACTGACTGGGGTCAGGGGCTATACTTTTATATGCTTAGGCCTCCGGGTTGAAGGGGGGAGGTCTGGCCAGGGTGCCAGGGAGGTCCGTCCCTAGCAGTTGTGATCCTTCAACTTTGTTTTGACAGGGAGGCCTCTAACTATGGCACCCGCGGGAGACAGCTCTGATAAGGAGGAAGGGAGACAGGAGACATCTCCGATAAGGTATGGGAGGAGGAGGGGGCAGAGCTCTTATGGGGAGTTTGCCAGGGACATCTCCAATAAGGGGGAGATTGAGCTCTTAGGGGGGCCTGCAGGAAAAACCGTCCCAACAACCACACGTCATCTCTGAGCAGAAATCATGCCTCACAATTTCTAGCCTCATGGGGATCAAGCTTGGTCCAGGGGTCTGAATGTGATGAGAAATGTGCAACTTGCATCTAGGGAGACCAGACATGGGAGCAGTTGGGCCCGAGGCACCTGGACAGCAGGTTCTCTGTGAAGATTGCCCAGAGCCTGTTTAAATGGTCTGTGCTGCCCAATGGAATGGGCAGTGATGACCCCTGGTGGGGTCCAGCGCCCTCCCCTGGCAGCCTGGAAAAGAAGAGACTATCCAGCCAGGTCCCACAGTTACTGGGGCACAGCAGGCATAGAACCCAGGACTCACCCCTCAGGCAGGCCACCCTTTGGGGTCCTATGCGAAGCCACTGGGTCCCTTGTCCTCTCTTCTGTCCACATTTCCAGCTCTTACCAATTGACTCAAGCATCTTTCACAGCCCAGAGGACTGCATGACATCAAGGCTCTGTGACTCAGTTTCCTCAAGGGTAAATGGAGATAACGACACACCAACTACAGAATGTTGTAAAGCTGAAAACGAGGCCATGCATGTTTATGGCCTGACTCAGATAAGAGGATTCCATGAAAATTTGGAACCTCTCTTCTTGGGCCTGGGAGGAGGGGTAAGCAAAGCAGACACAGGGCGGGGGCTGCCTGGTTGACGGTGGGAAAAGCTTAGAAGAAAACTATTAGGATTGGGAAGGAACTGAGAAAAGGAAAAAGGAAGTCAGTCTGCTGCATCCACCTCTAGAAGATAAGATCAAGGCCACGTCCTCTGATGAAACCATGTCTCCCACCCCACGGTCTACACAGGCTGATGCCACCTCATCCTGGAGAGGGGTGGGCAGGGCCTCCTATGGAGCCAGCCTGTAGGTCACCAGTGGTCCCAGCCCCCAATCTCTCAGCCCATCCACCACCAGTCACAAGCTGGAAGTGCCCTCATGGGAGACAGTCCCAGGGACTGTCACTGGGGTGAATCATTACTGCTCTGAGTCTTCATCCTGAGTCCAAGGAAGGCTGTGCATTAGCCAGGGCTCTAACAGCTGTTCATGGAATCACCTTAGGAGCATTACAGAAACACAGCCTCTGGGACTCACCCCCACAGGTCTGCACTCAGAAGCTGAGGCCCAGAGATTAACTGGAGCAACCAGACAGAAACACCCAGGAGCAGCAGAAGGCTCTGTGGAGTCAGCCAGACTGCAGTTCGAGTCCCGCACCTGTCACTTGAGTCAGGGACTTGGGGCTGAGCCTCCCGAGCTTTGGTCTCACATCTGTAGAGTGGAGAGGACAGAGGGCCCTGCAGATCCCGTGGGTGGAGACATGGCCTCCAGGAGCCCCACTCTCTGGGGAGGTGGGAGTGTGAGCCCACCCTCACTTCTTAACCTCAGGGAGAGGGTGTGACACTGCTCCTGGGGACAGACCTGGCCTGGGGGGCCTGGTTCACCCTGGGGACTGCAGGGGAGCAAGAGGGGCCAAGAGCAAACTGGGTTCCCCTGGCGTGGGCCTGGGGCCTGAGGGCATCTGACCACAGCGGCTCCCTCCTCCTTCCCTCTAAGGGGCTGTAGCTGGGCAGAGACTCAGGGCCGCCTTTCCTTTCCTGAAAGAGCCTGAGCTGGTCCTGCTGTTGCCCCTCCCCCTGAGATGAGAGCGAGAAACAGGCTGAGAGACACTCAGAGAAGAGGAGAAAGGTAGAGAGAGTGAGAGACAGAGAGAGATGGAGACTGACTGCTAAGATGAGGAGGGCGCTGGCAGAGGCAGGGAGCTGAGGTGGGAGAGGAGAGGCCCCAACAAGCCAAAGTCAGGATCACGCCCTTCAGTGTGAAGATGGAGGCTGGACACCTACATCGTGGCTCCCTTTGCACTGACCACAAGGGAGGCCCTTTTGCAATAGAGGAAAAGAAGAAGCCAGATTGATACAGGAAGTACTGGTCACTCTGGGCACCAAATTGGGGAAGGCTCCCACCCTTCCTCTGTCCTCTGCAGGAGGCTGATCGTCCCTCTCCTGCTGCCCAGACTTCCTGAGCTGGCCCCTCCGCGGGGCCTCCCTCTGGCCTTGAGGTCTGTGCTTGTCTTCTCATCTCCCCGGAAGAGAGCAAGGCGATGGGTCTGCCCCTGCTGCGGCCCCTGCTGCTGCTGCTGCTGCTGCTGCTGCTGCTGCTGATGTCTCTGCAGGCTGGTGAGTGGCCAAGACCATCCTGGCTCTGCCCAGGGCCATGGGGGAGCCCCCGGGAGGGGCTTATGCTGGGTGTCTGGAGAAGAGGTCTGCTGGGGTGGCCGGCCAGGCCTCCCATCCCCCACAAGCAAAGGTCTGGTCCCACAGTGCTGGGACCCCCATCGCTCCCCCTCCCCCTAACCCCTAGTGTGGAGAGAAGGACACCCAGATAGAGGACCATTCCTACCATCTGTCACACTTCTGCCATTGGGTGAGGGTGCCACCTGGTCAGGGCTACCTCTTTGTCCCCCACCCACCACCACCCCCAATTTGAGGTTTCTCCCTCTCCCTCCCTCCTTCAGGGCGTTCAACAAAATGCAGTTCAAAGTTGGACTATGAGGTCTACCAACCAGGGAAACTCTCAGCCCCTGAAGGTGGCTCCGTCCACATCCCCTTCTCCTTCTGTCACCCCTGGGAGTTACCCAGTGTTCTCAGTGTGAGTATATCCTGGAGATGGACACAGTTCCATGGGGCTTTCATCTACAACATGACTCCTCCTTACATCCATAAGGATTTCAAGGACCGGCTCTCCCTGAACTGGACAAAGGACTGGAGTAACGGCTCCCTCCAGATCTCTAACCTGCGGAGGGAGGACAAGAGTTCGTACTTCTGCCGAGTGCACTTGACCCTCCAGAATCATGACAAGATATACTGGCAGTCCATCCCTGGGACCAAACTCACCATCACCCGCGGTGAGTCCAGCTGCCCTGGCTGAGGCTTTCGAAGGCCATTGGTGGCCTCATACCCCAGCCTGGTCCAGGCCCCTCTCTTGCTGACCTTCTCTCAAACACCTCTCCCTGCCAACCCCAACTCTCCCCCCAGGCCTGAGCCAACTTTATTCTTTTCGTCTTAATCTTCCCCAAATCTGCACTGTCTTGCCCTTTCCCTCACTACCTGCTCCAGATCCAGCCCACACCCTCATCCCCAGGCCTCCGCGCTTTCTGGGCTCCCCAGTTACCCTCTCTTCTTGCTCCAAATGGGGGCTCCAGCCCTGCCCCCACCCTCATCCCACATCTTCAAGGTGGACTTGACTTCTTCAGTGTGTGGTCTCCTTCCTTTTGTCCTGTGTCCGTGTGGAACTCCAGCTATTCCCATATCTGTGCCTCCCCACAGCCATGAGCTCAGCCTGGCACACAGAGTAGGTCCCAACAACGCCCTGAGGAGCCCCCGATTCCCTAGTAACACCCCATCACCTGTTTTCCCAATCCCCCTGTTTCCTTCTCCCACTCTGCTCCCCACAACACAGCCTCCAATATTCCCTGCCCTGGTCCCATCTCTTTCTTCCCCTTCACCATCTCCCTCTTCCTGTCTCCATCTTCCTTACCCTCCTAGCCTCTCGCTGACCCCCCAGTCCCCACCTCTGCCACAGGAGGCCCTATGTTGTCCCCTTCTCCACTCTGATCCTGCTCCCCTGTCCTGGTCGTTAGAGGCCCCTCTGTAGCAGCAATAACAGCAGCTCCCGCTTACTGTGCATGTGACCAGGCTGACACCTTGGTATGCATCGCGCTAGTTAACCTGCACAACCCCACAATAACAGCAGGGACTGTTACAGATGGGGAACCTGAGGCTCGCACCTGCCCAAAGTCACCACTCATGATACAGGCAAACTTTAAACGCAGTTGAACCCCAGAGCCTCCTCTCTTAACCATGAGCCAATCAGCCTCACCCACTGACTTGATCATATTATTGTTTTGACCTATGTTTAACCTAACAATGGGGTGTGTTGCATTAATAGATCTCTCAGTGGGCATCAGAACTTGAACCTGGGTTTATCTGTCTCCAGGGATGTGGGGGAGGGGCTGTCTCCCAGGAGCAGGCAATGAGTGGGCGTGTTGTCTGTAGAAAACTTTGGAGAAAACTAACAATTAACTAAGTTGGATGCTTTTCATAATCACTTGCACTGGTAATTCTAAAGTATTAATATGTCAGTGAGGAATTACTGCTCCTGGCTGGGAAGGACACTCTTTGAGCCCCACGCTGCCCTCCCTGGGTAAACCACTGCCCATCTTGATTACCAAGCTGGTGTTAGAGCAATTAGAAAATGTCTCACCACCTGGATTAAGTGAGAAAGCCTTGGATTTATATTTCCTACACCTTCTCCATATCTCCTTAAATGGCCATTTAAGAGATTATGTCTCTTTTTAGAACCAGCTTCATGTTTCCCTTATTCTTCCTTTTCTCATTTCTCTGTCACATTTATTAATAGTATGAGTTTTTCATCAATAAATTAACTTTTTTAATTAACACAATTAATAGGAAATCCAGGCTCATTATTTTAAAAAAAGAAATACAGGAAAGTAATAAAAAGAAATGTTTTTAATCCAAGTACCACCATGCAAAGACATAACATTAAGGGAATATTTGCAGCAAATATAGGTTTGTGATTAGCTCATTAATTTTTGTTGTTGAACAATTTTAATCATAGAAGTGAAAGGAAAAGATTACATGATTATATAAGGCTAATACTTATAGATCTTTTTAAACTTTTTATTAGTTTCAGGTGCACAAAACAAAATAATACTTAGACGTTTATCATTTATATCCCTCACACTGTGTCAACACCCCTCCCCCATCCCCTACCCCTCTGACATCGCACACAGCCATTACATTTCCACTGTCTCTCTTCCTTACGCTGTACTCTGCTTCTTGTAAGTATATACATACATATAAACTTGTAGTTGACATTCATTATTGTTCAGCTTCAGCTTCAGGTATACAATGCAGTAATCAGGCATCTATATGATCCCTGAGGTGGTCTCCCTAATGTCATTAATTTTTTTTACATACAAGTGTTTTATTTGTAGCCAACTCTAAGAGTATTATCCTTTGTAATCTTTTTCTTTAATTTCTAAGCACAAAATACTCTATCCCATTACGGGTTGAAACTATTTTAATTTATTCTAATTTTTGTATGATTTCTTTCCACAATAAAACTCTTTAATGGAGTGAGAATTTATTTTGGTATACGGTGTGAGGTAAAGAACTAAATCAATCTTTATACCAAGAAACTAATCAATTGTCTCAATCCCATTTATTGATTTACTGAATATTCTTTCTCTTCTTCACTGATTCATGGGCCTGGCTTTTAAGTTCTTCTGTAGAATAGTATCCATTTCTGGTCTCTCTATTCTGTTTCACTGGTTTTTGTTTGTTAAATTTTGACAGGGTCAAAATTTTTTTTTTATTATTAAATTTATTGGGGTGAAAATTGTTAGCAAAATTACATAGATTTCTGGTGTACAATTCTGTATTACATCATCTATAAATCCCATTGCGTGTTCACCACCCAGAATCAGTTCTCCTTCCATCACCATATATTTGATCCCCCTTATCCTCATCTCCCATCCCCCTCCCCCATTACCCTCTGGTAACCACTAAACGATTGTCTGTGTCTATGAGTTTTTGTTTCTCATTTGTTTGTCTTATTCTTTTGTTGTTGTTGGTTTATATATACCACATATCAGTGAAATCATATGGTTCTCTGCTTTTTCTATCTGACTTGTTTCGCTTAGCATCATACTCTCAAGATCCATCCATGTTGTCACAAATGTTCCTATATCATCTTTTCTTACCGCCGAATAGTATTCCATTGTGTATCTATACCACAATTCTTTATCCAATCATCTATCAAAGGACATTTTGGTTGTTTCCATGTCTTGGCCACCATAAACAAAGCTGCAATGAACATTGGAGCACACGTGTCTTTATGGATAAATGTTTTCAGATTTTTTTGGTAGATACCCAGGAGAGGGATTGCTGGGTCATATGGCAATTCTATTCGTAATTTTTTGAGGAACCTCCACACTGCCTCCCATAACGGCTGCACCAGTCTGCATTCCCACCAACAGTATATGAGGGTTCCTTTTTCTCCACAGCCTCTCCAACACTTGTTACTATTTGTCTTGTTGATAGCCATTCTAATTGGGGTGAGGTGATATCTCATTGTGGTTTTTATTTGCATTTTTCTGATGATTAGTGATGTTGAGCATTTTTTCATATGTCTATTTGCCATTTGTATGTCCTCTTTGGAGAAATGTCTCTCCAGGTCCTCTGCCAATTTTTCAATTGGGTTGTTTGTTTTTTTGTTGTTGAGTTTCATGAGTTCCTTGTATATTTTGGATACTAGCCCCTTATCGGAGGCACTGTTTGCAAAAATCTTCTCCCATTCAGTTGGTCGCCTCTTTATTTTGTCGATGGTTTCTTTTGCTATGCAGAAGCTTTTAAGTTTCATATAGTCCCATTTGTTTATTTTAGCTTTTACTTCCATTGCCTTTGGAGTCAAATTCATAAAATGCACTTTGAACCCAAGGTCCATAAGTTTAGTACCTATGTTTTCTTCTATGCAGTTTATTGTGTCGGGTCTATGGTTAAGTCCTTGATCCATTTGGAATTAATTTTGGTACATGGTGACAGATAGCAGTCCAGTTTCATTCTTTTGCACGTGGCTATCCAATTCTCCCAGCACCATTTATTGAAGAGGCCGTCTTTTCTCCATTGTATGTTTTAGCTTCTTTGTCAAAAATTATCTGTCCATATTTATGTGGTTTTATTTCTGGGTTCTCAATTCTATTCCATTGGTCTATGTGTCTGTGTTTCTGCCAATACCATGCTGTTTTGATGATTGTAGCCCTATAGTACAAGCTAAAGTCGGGGAATGTGATACCTCCAGTATTGTTCATTTTTCTTAAGATTGCTTTGGCTATTCAGGGTCTTTTGTAGTTCCAAACAAATCTGATGATTTTTTGTTCTATTACTTTTAAAATGCCATTGGGATGTTGATGGGGATTGCATTAAATCTGTATATTGCTTTGGGTAATATGGCCATTTTAACTATGTTGATTCTTCCAATCCATGAGCATGGAATGTCTTTCCATTTCTTTGTGTCTTCTTCAATTTTTTTCAAAAATGTCTTATAGTTTTCAGCATATAGGTCCTTCACATCCTTGGTTAAGTTTATTCCTAGGTATTTTATTCTTTTTGCTGCAATTGCAAAAGAAATTGTTTTTTGTATTTCTTTTTCTGAGATTTCATTGTTAGTATATAGGAAAGCAATGGACTTTTTACGTTGATTTTGTAGCCGGCAACTTTACTGTATTCATTGATTGTAAAAACTTTTTGGTGGAGTCTTTAGGGTTTCTATATATAGCATCATGTCATCTGCAAAGAGTGATAATTTAACTTCTTCATTCCTAATTTGGATGCCTTTTATTTATTTCTTTTGACCGATTGCTCTGGCGAGGACTTCCAACACTATGTTGAAAAGCAGAGGTGATAGGAGACAGCCCTGTCGTATTCCTGAATGTAGAGCAAAGGGCTTCAGTTTTTCACCATTAATTATGAGATTAGCTGAGGGCTTGTCATATATGGCCTTTATTAGGTTAAGGTATTTTCCTTCTATGCCTATTTTATTAAGTGTTTTAATCGTAAATGGATGTTGCATCTTGTCAAATGCTTTTTCTGCATCAATTGATATAATCATATGATTTTTGTCCTTTATTTTGTTTGTGTAATGTGTCACATTGATGGATTTCGGATGTTGAACCATCCTTGTGCTCCGGGGATGAAACCCACTTGGTCATGATGAATAATCTTTTTAATGCATTGTTGCATTCGATTTGTTAGAATTTTGTTTAGGATTTTTGCATCTGTATTCATCAGAGATATTGGTCTGTAGTTTTCTTTTTTTGTGTTGTCCTTACCAGGTTTTGGTATCAGGGTAATGTTGGCCTCATAAAATGAGTTAGGAAGTACTGTCTCTTCTTCAATTTTTGGAAGAGTTTGAGCAGGATCGGTATTAGATCCTCTTTGAAGGTTTGGTAGAATTCACTAGAGAAGCCATCTGGTCCTGGACTTTTGCTGTTGGGAAGGTTTTGGATGACTGATTCAATTTTGTTACTGGTGATCGGTCTGTTTAGATTTTCCAGTTCTTCATGGTTCAGCCTTGGAAGGCTATATGTTTCTAAGAACTTGTCCATTTCTTCTAGGTTATTGAATTTTGTGGTATAGTGTGGTATGGTATAGTCCTTCATAGTATTCTTGGATGATCCTTTGCATTTCTGTGGTGTCCGTGATGACTTCCCCTTTTTTATTTCTGATTTTGTTAATCAGTGTCTTCTTTCTTTTTAATCTTAGTAAGTCTAGCCAAGGGTTTGTCAATTTTGTTAATCTTTTTAAAGAACAAGCTCTTTGTCACGTTAATTTTTTCTATTGTCTTTTTGTTCTCTATTTCATTTAGTCCTGCTCTGATTTTTGTTATTTCCTTCCTTCTGCTGACCTTGGGTTTCACTTGTTCTTCTTTATCTAGTTCTTTAAGGTGTAACATGAGGTTATTTACTTGGGATTTTTCTTGTTTCTTGAGATAGGCCTGTAATGAGATAAATTTCCCTCTTAAAACTGCTTTCGCTGCATCCCAAAAATTTTGGTAGGATGTATTTTCATTGTCATTTGTTTCTATGTATCTTTTGATCTCTCCTCTAATTTCTTCTTGGACCCAGTCGTTCTTTAAAAGTATGTTGTTTAATCTCCATGTATTTGTGTTTTTTCCTGCTTTCTTTTTGCAGTTGATATCCAATTTCAAAGCCTTGTGATCAGAGAATATGCATGGTATTATTTCAATCTTCTTAAATTTGCTGAGGCTGATTTTGTGTCCTAATATATGGTCTATCCTTGAGAATGTTCCGTATATACTAAAAAAGAATGGGATGAAGTGCTCTATAAATGTCAATTATGTCCATTTCATCTAATGTGTCATTTAGGGCTGCTATTTCGTTATTTATTTTTTGTTTGGATGATCTATCCATAGCTGTCAATGATGTATTTAAGTCCCCTAGTATAATTGTGTTTTGGTCAATTTCTCCCTTTAGTTCTGTTAGTAGTTGCTTGGTATATTTCGGTGCTCCTTGATTGGGGGCATAAATATTGATGACTCATGTCTTCTTGTTGTATAGTCCCCTTTACCATTATGAAATGTCTGTCTTTGTTTCTTGTTATCTTTTTCACCCTGAAGTCTGTTTCATCTGATATCATTATGGCTACACCTGATTTTCTCTGGGTACCAATTGCTTGGAGTGTCAATTTCCACGCTTTTACTTTGAGTCTATCCTTGTGCTTGTAGCTGAGATGTGTCTCTTGGAGACAGCATATGGTTGGGTTTAGTTTTTTGATCCAATCTGCTACTCTGTGCCTTTTTATTGGTGAGTTCAGTCCATTTACATTTAGGGTGATTATTGATGTGTGAGGATTTCCTGTCATTCTATCTTTAGTTTTCTGGTAAAGCTGTGTCTCCATTGTTTTTTGCCTTTTTGTTGTTGTCTATTATTTCTCTGTGGTGGTGTTCTATGATGTTTCCCTCTGTTTCTTCTTTTATTACAGTATATATATATATATATACATATATATATATATATATATATATATATATATATATGTATATATATCAGTTCTGAATTTTTTTTTTTTTTTGAGTGGTTACCCTTAAGTTTATGTAAAAGAAAGTCTGACATTAAGAGTATTGCATTTTCTTTAGCATGCTTACTTTCTCCATTCCCATATTCCGGTTCAGGCCTTGACTTTCCCCCTTTGTATGTTTTGGTTGCCACAAATTGTCCCTGTTGATGGTGGTCGAATAGCCTCCTTTAGTATTTCTTGTAGTGCAGGTCGTGTATTAGAAAATTCCCTCAGCTTCTGTATGTCTGGAAAGATCTTTATTCCTCCTTCATATCTAAAGGATACCTTTGCTGGATATATTATTCTTGGCTCATAATTTCTCTCTTTCAATAGTTTGAATATTTGGTTCCATTCCCTCCTGGCTTGTAGAGTTTCTGTTGAAAAATCTGGTGATAATCTAATGGGCTTTCCTTTGTAGGTTACCGTCTTCTTTTCCCTGGCTGCCTTGAGGATTCTTTCTTTGTCATTGATTTTAGACAGCTTCAATACAATGTGCCTTGGAGAAGACCTGTTGGGATTGAGGTAATTAGGTGTTCTATTTGCTTCTTGGATTTGAGGGTCCAGTTCTGTCCACAAGTTTGGGAAGTTCTCATTGACAATTTGTTTGAATGTATTCTCTGTTCCCTTCTCTCTTTCTTCTCCTTCTGGCATGCCCATTATTCTTATATTGCTCTTTCTGATGGAATCAGAAAGTTCTTGTAGAGTTCTTTCATTTCTTTTAAGTCTCAAGTCTCTTTCTTCTTCCATCTGTGTAATTTCCAGGTTTCTATATTCGATGTCACTGATTCTTTCCTCCATCTGGTCAACTCTACTACCTAAGCTGGTTATTTCATTCTTAATTTATTCTATCGAGTTCTTAATCTCCAGAAATTCTATTTGGTTCTTTTTTTAAATTTCAATCTCTTTCGTAAAATGCTCATGTTGTTCTTTGATTGCATTTCTGCATTCATTAAACTGCCTTTCTGTGTTTTCTTGCATCTCGTTGAGTTTTTCCAGAACTGCAATCTTGAATTCTCTGTCATTTAAGTCACGTATTTCCATATCTTTAAGTTCTTTTTCTGGAGACTTTTCACTTTCTTCCCGAGCTGTCTTGTTGCCTTGGTTATTCATGGCAATTACTGATTTATTATTTCTCTTCCTAGACATCTACAGGAGTGGCTTCTGCAACAGGTTGATAGGAAGAGATCTTTCTTTTGTTTTCCAGTACTTGTTGGTAGAATGTTTTATTCTCTCCGACTGCAGCCTCTTTTTTCTCTCTCACACAGTAGTGCTATGTTTTCTCTGCACTATTCCAGCTTCTCACACAATGGGGAGATTCCCTGGGAGACAGACTTCTCCTCTGTTAGTAGTTTGCCTGGGTCACAGGGTGCAGTGTCTGTGTGGGTATGCAGAGAGCTTTTGAAGTTCCAAAGCTCTTCCTGCACCAGATTCAGAGCTCGTACGTTTCAGCAGTTCTGTTTACTCCTGCAGGGATCCACCCAGATAGGTGGGGCCAGGGGCAGGTGATTTACGAGACGTGGCCCAGAGCAATGGCGGCAACCACTACCACAGCCGGTCCTGCTTCCACAGCTCCCTCCCCTTTGCCGGAACTAGTTGGGCTGCGAATCTGTGTCTGTGGTCCACAGTTATCAGAACAGCAAATACTCTGTTCTTTTGATCTGACACTGCTACTGTTCTGCTTCTAGCACTGGGCAGGTGGGGGCGGGGCAAGCTCTGGGAGGGTAAGGAGGGGGCGGCTAGTCTTAGTACCTAAAGCTTCTGTTCTCTGCTCGGCAGTGCGGGCTTAAACCACTGTCTTCAGCCTTCTTCCCTCAGTCTTTTCTCCGAGGTCTCTGCCGTGAGCGTTGGGTTCAGCCATGTTATATGCTGCCCCCTCAGCCCTGTGGGCCATAAGCGGAGCCCTAGCAGTCCGAGTTCTTCCCTCTCTTGCAGCTGCGGTAGTTTCGGGAAGCAGCGAGCTCGGAGCACTGAGCTAGGTCTCGGTCCTGCGCCCGCGCGGCTCCATCTCCACACTTTTCCCTTCCCTCCTCCCCCACTTGCGCAATGCGCCCACCTTTAGATGAATTCAGTAGTGGGCCTCTTCGTCTTGCCTGTCTGCTGTGCAGGGAGTCCTTTGTGGAGTTATTGTTGTTCGATTTGTTGTAAATTCCAGGGGAGCTTTACAGAGGCTCACCTCACGCTACCATTTTGATGATGTCTCAAATATTTTTATGTTCTTTACATAGTTCCTCTTAGAATGCTAACCCACAATTTTTTTCCAGTTTTATTGAGAAATAATTGGCATACATCACTGTACAAGTTTAAGGCATACAGCATGATGGTTTGACTTACAGATATTATGAAATGATTACCACAGTAGGTTCCACTAATATCCATCTGCTCATATAGATATAATAAACAGAAAAGAAGAAAAAAGGTAAAAAAATTTCTTGTGATGAGAACTCTTAAGATTTACTCTCTTAACAACTTTCCTATGTATCATAATCAGTGTTAGCTATAATCATTATGTGTATATTGCATCCCTATTACTGATTTATCTTATAACTAGAAGTTTGTACCTTTTAAATATCTTTCTGATTTCCCCTCCCCCCACATCCTGCTTCTTATAACCAGACATCTGATCTTTTTTTCTATGAATTTGGTTTTCTGGGTTATTTTTTTAGATATCATGTAAAAGTGAGATCATGCAGTATTTGTATTTTTCTGTGTGACTTATTTCACTTAGCATAATGCCTTCCAGATCCATCCATGTAGTTGCAAATGGTAGGACTTCCTCATTTTGTTACGGCTGAATAATATTCATATATATGTGTATACCACATACCACAACTTCTTTATCCACTCATCCATCATTAGACACTTAGTTTGTTTCCATGTCTCGGCTTTCATAAATAATGCTTCTATGAACATAGGGGTGCAGTTGTCTTTTCAAGTTAATGTTTTCATTTCCATTGGATATATTGCGAGGAGCGGAATTGCTAGAACATAAGGTTGTTCCATTTTTAATTTTTTGAGGACCCTCCATACTGGTTCACATTCCATGGCGGCTGCACCAATTTCCACTCCCACCAACAGTGCACAAGGGTTCCCTTTTCTCCATATCCACTCCAGCATTTGTTATTTCTTGTCTTTTCATGATAGCCATTTTAACAGATGTGAGGTGATAGCTCATTGTGGATTGGGTTTTTTTTTCACTTTTAAATCAGTCTTTAATTTTCAATTCATATATATACATATATATATATGTATGTATATATATATATATATATATATATATATATATATATATATATTTATTTATTTATTTATTTATTCAAGTGATAATTCCTGTTGTCACATAGCCCATAATACAGCATTTGTGTTTATTGAGAGGAGATGCCATCATTATTAATGAAACATAACTCATTGTGGTTGTAATTTGCATTTCCCTAATGAATGGTGATGCTGAGCATCTTTTCAGTACCTGTTGCCCTTTTGTATGTGTTCTTTGGAGAGATGTCCATTCAGGTCCTTTGCCCATTTTTTAATAGGGTTTTTGGGGTTTTGCTATTGAGTTGTATGAGTTCTTTATATATTTTGGATATTAACCCCTTATCAGATACAAGGTTGGACAATTAAAGTTCCCGAGCTTTCCACCATGCGCTTACACGGTGGAAAGTTCACATACTTAATTGTCTGATCTTGTATGTGTCACTTGTATTTTCTTATATCAGTACCACGTGTTTTATTTATTGTAACCTTATCATATTTCAGTGGCTGATAAGACAATTTCCATCTCAAACACATTACTTCTTCCTCAGTAACTTTATTATTATTGCCTGCCTATTCTTTCACATAAATGTTAGAGTAAATTTGTTAGAGTAAGTAAGTTAGAGTAAGTTCTGAGAAAACACTCATGAGGATTTTTAAAATCAGAATTGCATTAAACCTATAAAGCAATGGAAAGACACAGAAATCAGTATATCTTCCCACCCAAGAACAGGTCCTATTTTATATTCCTCTGTAAACCTTGGTAGTGTTCTTCTAAAGCTCATCTATATGTCTCATAAAGTTTTATCATCTATATGCTTGATTTTTATTATTAATATGTAATATTATTTTTGAATGTTTATCTTTTATAATTTTCATTGTAAAAGTAATGCATAAATCTGACCAAGATGGTGGTGGGTTATATCCACATGTTTACCTCCAGTGCCTCCCAAAATCAGCTAAAATGACAGCAAAGGGAATTTTTTAAAGACAAAAAGCCACAAGGACAAAAAATGTGAGTAGATGGACAAAAACAAAATATAGGAAGCTGGAAACAGATGGACTAATGTAAGTGGCTTAGGAGACCAGAGGAGCTAAACTCTAAACCAGCAGTGGGGAAACCCAGAAGCAAAGCAGTCTGCACTGTAAATCCCCTTAAAGATTCAGGAATGACAACCCCAAATACCCCTGAAAGTGGGAGTAAAAGGGGGTCTGAAATCTAGAGGACTAGCTGAAAATCTATTTAAGGAGCAGGCAGACCTCCATACCCCTACCCCCCACCTCAGCAAAATATTGGAGATTTGCTTTCCAGAAAGAATGAACCAGATAGACACTGGGGTGGCAGTGGTGGGGAGAACCAGGGGCACAACTGGTGACAAGGGTTCAGCCCTTAAAACTAAAGATTTGGTGAATTGATGAGACCTAAACAGCCCCACCTTCTTAGATGCCTTCCCAGGGCTCAGGTTGCTCTTCCCCCACCCCAAAAACAAGAAATCAGGAGATTCTCTCTGGGAAATCTACCTGATGGGCCTAGAAAAGATCTAGAACTCTAATACATCACTCTACAACCCACTAGCTGACAAGCACTTTCTCCCATTCCACACACACAGCTTCCAATCAGCGTGGCTTTCTGCACCCTGGGATCCAAGGAGGCAAGGAAATTGGGGTCTCGGCCTTGCATCAAATCCCCCAGCACTGAGGACTATACCCTGTCTTCAGCTGTGCTTGGATGCTCAAGGTTAGAGACGCCATTTTAAAGTATGGTTAAACATTTAAGGGAAGCTTCTTCCATGAAACATGGAGACCAAAACAAATGGGGGTGGTGAGGATGGGGGGAGTGGTAAAGAAGAATCTGAAAGAAACCAAAACAATGGAGGGAGAATAACACTGTCAAATAACTCTCACTCTCAGAAGGTCACCCATGCATGTGACAAGAAAGGGTACTTTATGAAGGAGCTTTCCATATAATAACGGAGCTCTTGGAAATTAGAGATATAATAGCCAAGATGGAAAACTCAATAACAGGCTTGAAAGATAAAATTTATGGAAATCTCTTAGAGGGTAAAACAAAAAGGTCAAAGATTTGGAAACTGTAGTGAGTTGACTAGAGGCCTCCCAAAAAGATATACCCATATCCTAATCCCCAGAACCTATGAATATTCCCTTATATAGTAACAGATACAATTCAATTAATATAATATAGAAACTATAAGAAAAGATAAGAAAAAATGGGATTGGTCCAAGAGGTCCAACCTCTGAATAATGCAAGTTGCAGAAACAGAGAAGAGAGAAGTCATGGGGAAGAAAATATCAACAAAATTGCTCTAGAAATTATCCAGAACAAAAGAGCCCAGCAAATGGGTAAAAATAAAAAGACCTGCCTCAGGGCACTGCAACATGAAATTTCAAAATGTCAGGGATAAAAAGAAGATCCAACAAATTTCCAAGGAGGAAAGAAACAGGTCACATGTGGAGATCTGGGAATCAGAATGGCTTCAGATGTCTTAATAGCAACACAAGAAGCTGGAAGATAGTGGTTGAACGCCTTGAAATTCCAAGAGAAAATTATTTCATTCATTAATTTAACAACTACTGATTGAGTGCCTACTATGTGTCATTGCTAATCTGAGCACTGGGGAAACAGCAGTTAAAAAAATTGCCATCAACGATGGATCTTACATTTGAGTGTGGGAAGACAACCCCCAAAAAAGCAAACAAATTAATTATGTCTGTGTGTTAGGTGGTGGTGAAAAGAGAAAAGGAGGAAAATAAAGCAGAATCAGTGGGATACAGGTTGCTAGAGGTGCAATGTTATTCAGACGGAACAGGGAAGGCCTGGGTACACTAGTCAGTGTCCCGGCAGGAAGCAGCCACTTAAACAGGTAACTGAGGAGAGTTTTGAGTGGGGCACCAGGTAGGGAAACCAGTCTGGGATGATGAGACACCTGGGACCAGACATGAGGAGCAGCAGAGGGAGTAGACACGGGGCCCCAGTGGGGAACTGTGGCTTCTGGGGAGATAGAGTCAACATGACCATGATGGTTAGTTTTACATGTTAACTTGGCTGGGCTGAGGGATGCCCAGATGGCTGTTGAGACTTTATTTCTAAATGTGTCTGTGAGGGTGTTTCCAGAAGAGATTAGAGGTGGGCATCACCCAAGCCCTTGTGGGCCCGACTAGAACAAAAATTGCAGGAAGGGGAAATTTGCTCTCCACTTAAGCTGGAACCTCCGTCCATCTTCTCTTGCCTTCAGACGTCAGAGCTCCCGGTTCTCGGGCCTTCAGGATGGACTAGAACTACATCACTGGCTCTCCCAGGCCCTCTTCTTGCAGAAGGCAGATCGTGGAGCCTCTCAGAATCTCGTGAGCCAATCCCACATGATAAAACGCTTATATCCTATTGGTTCTGTTTCTTTGGAGAACCCTGACTCATACAATACCCATCAGGGAGAGAGCAAAGGGCTATGCCCTGACCTACCCTCTCCATCTCCTGCTGGTGACCCCCACTGGCCACTGTATGGGAACCAGGGTGTGAGAGAGCCCATGGATGGAGTCTACCAAGACCAGCCTCCAAAGGCACAAAGTGGTAGAGAAGCCAGCAGAAAAATCCAGATCTGGAGGAAGTGAGGGAGAGGGTCTAGAGACGAATGTTCCAGTCAAAAGGAAACAGCAAGGGCAAAGGCCATGAGCTGGGAAAGTGTGGCTGAAGCAGAGGAAGAGGCTGAGGTGGCAGGAGGTGAGGTCAGAACTGGCCGTGGGGCACGTCTGGTGTGGCTTTGAAAGCCAAGGAAAGAACCTTGACTCAGTGCAATGGCAGCTAGTGAGGGTTTCCTGCAGAGGAGTGCAATGACTTGATTTACACTGTAAAAGTGTTCCTCTGGCTGTTGGATGGAAAACAAGACTGTACAGATGAGCAAGGTCAAAAGCATGAGCACCAGTGAGAGGCGATGCGGCTTGATTAGGGTGGGGGATGGGGGCTGAGAAGCGGCCAGACCCTGGTTACAGACTGAAAATAGAGCAGGCTGAATCTGCAGATGAATGGATGTGGGGGATGAGAAAGAGAGAAGAACCACGGCTGACTGTAAGGCCTGTCACCTGACTCGTGAAGGATGGAAATGCCATTTCCTGGGAATGGGAAATGGGAGGCTGCGGCAGGTTTGGGAGGAAATCAAGAATTCTGTTTGCACATCTTAAATTTGAGATCCTGCTAAACAAACAAACGGAGGCATGATAAGCAGCGGGACAGATGTGTCTGGAGTGCAGGGCGAGTTGGCTGGATGTGTACATTTGGGGGTAATCAGCATTCCGCTGGAAGTTAATGCCGTGGGACTGTGTGAGACTATCTGGGAGGTGAGTGGAGACAGAAAAGATGTGCTAGGACTGACCCATGAGTGGCTCAGGTTGGGAAGACAAGGAGGAACCAACGAAGAAGACTGAGGAGGAGCTGCTAGGAGGCAGGAGAAGAACCAAGAGAGAATGGTGTCCCAGAAGCCAAGGGAAGAACCCATTTCATGGAAGAGAGAATATCAAATGCTGAGAGGTTGAGTAAGATAGAGAAAATGGGGTGTAAAAGATCTAATTCTTCAATTTCAATACTAGGAAGAGAATACATGCTACCTAAAACAACACACTCAAGCAACAGCAGTAAATGCACGTGATTGAGAAATATGAGGTTAATACCAAAAGAAATAGCTAAAGGTGCTGAAAATAGCTGTCTCTGGTGGAGTGGGAAGGAAGTGAGGAGGCTTATTCAGTGAGTTGCTATTTTTATAACCTGTCTAGAATTCGTGGACTGTTAAAATTATGTGACTATACAACTTTGATAAAAACAAATGTTACATTTTAAAATTAATAAAGGTACTATTAATACTTGCACATAATAAAAAATGGTCAAACAACACAGAAGGGAGTCAAATGGAAAGTACATCCCTCCCTCTCCACTTTATCTCCCCAGCCACTACTTCTTTCTGTGGAAATGTTCTTTCTTACAGATATAGATGTAAATATAGATATAGATACACATACAAATACAAAATATAGATATATACGTGGTGTGATAAAAAAAATATGGTGAATGTTTACATTTAAAAATTTTATTACAGTAAAAGACACATTGCCATTAACCCCCAAAATACTCCCCCTCACTTCGAACACATTTATCCCATCATTCTTGCCACTTTCTGAAGCAGTTCTGGACGTCCTCTTTCGTGAGTGTCTTTAGTTGCGCTGTCATGGCTGCCTCCATGTCCTGAATCTATTTGAAATGTTTACCTTTCATGGTCATTTTGACTTTGGGGAAGAGCCAGGAGTTGCACGGAGCCAGATCCAGTGAATAAGGTGGAGGAGGACACACTGTAACATTTTTATTTGACAGAAATTGCCGTATACCAGAAGCGATGTGTGACACGAAGCGTTGTCTTGATGGAGGACGAAGTAAAGACATTCACAAAACAGGACTTCCAGAACTGCTTCAGAAAGTGGCAGGAATGATGGGATAAGTGTGCTCAAAGCGAGGGGGAGTATTTTGAGGGGGATTAATGGCAATGTGTCTTTTTCTGTAATACTCTTTTTTTTTTTATTTAAACAATCACCGCATCTTTTGATCACATCTTGTATAACACCAATAGAATTAAACTGTATGGTGTTCTGCTCTATAGCTTGGTTTTTTTAGTTAATATACTTCAAATATCTTTCCATTTCAGCACATGTACATCTGTGCCCTTTTTTAAAAAAATGGCTGCATGGTACCCCACTGTAGTCATGTATCATAACTTACTTACTTAGTTTTCTATTTAAAGGCAGTTAGGTTGTTGCCACATCGCAATAATGCTGCAAAGAACACTCTTTAACACAGGCCTTTCAATCCTTACACCAGGATTTCCACAGGACAGATTCCTAGCACTGAAATCACTGAGTCAAAGGGCACGCGTCGATATTTTACACTTTGATAGATATTCTCAAGTGCATTCCCACAGGTTGTGCCAATTTATACTCCCATTGTGCCAATACTGGGTATTATTCTCCACTCAGATCAGTTAAAAAAAAATAGCCTTTTGTTTTAATCATTTTTTAAAAATTATGAATGAATATTAGCATCAGGGTTGTCGTTTTATGTAATGAATTAGCGTTGCATAGTTTTCCATATTTCTCAATGTTCTGGAATCTTCTGTCTAGGAATTATCTGTTCCTTACATTTTTACGACAGTTTACTCATAAAATCACCTGAGCATAGAATCTTTATGAAAAATTGTTCCTTAATAGTGTTTCGCTTCTTTGTCTATGTGTCAGTTAAACTTTATTACTTACTAAAATTCATTTTTTTAAATTTTTGTTTGTTTCAGAAAATCATCCATTTCACAGAGTTTTTAAAATGTATCACCCTATAATTGAGCATACACTCACAATTTAAACAGACTCTTGTTGTTCCAAGAGTCTTGTCTGTTTTCTTGTGTGTTTTTTCCTAGATAACCACTTCCTGTATTTATTCCATCTGCTATTCTTATTCCTAATAAGTTTATTTCTACATAAGTTTTCATTACTTTCAAACTGTGAGTTTCCTTAGGGCTGGTTATTTTTTCTTTGAAAATTGAACATTTTATTAATTTTAAAAATTTCTTCCCGTTTTAAATAATGAAAGCATTTAATACTATGCATTTAGCTTAGAGTGTAGCTTTAATGATATTCCAGGAGGGTTTTTGAAATATAGATCGCTCTGGTTTTTATTTGCTAAATAGCGTGTTATTATAGATATAGATATATAGATACATATTTTTTTACTAAAAATTTAAAATTATCTCAATTGAGAGATGGTATTTATGGTTTTATTATTAATTTCTAACCAGCGTGGACAGAGAATTTGGTCAATACTGACCTGAAGATTTTATTGGCGTAGATATATTTTCTGCGGCTTCATATTATGTCAGTTTTATTTTTTAGTGGTGCATTAAACATCTACAAAGGTACAATCTGTTTGTAAGAACTAAAGTTCAATATATATTAATTTAATGTTAAAAACATATTTCCAATATATATTAGGTTCTTTACAGATGTTTTCTCACTTATTAAAACAATCCTGTAAAAGGGCAAATACTGTTTGATTCCACTTACGTGAGGTATCTAGAGTGGTCAAATTCATAGAGCTAGAAAGTAGAATGGTGGATGCTTGGTGCTGGGGTGGGGAGAATGGGGAGCTGTCATTTAATGGAGACAGAGTTACAGTTTGGGAAGATGAAAAAGTTCTGGAGATGAAAGCTGGTGAAAGTTGTACAACAATGTGAATGTACTTAATGCCACTGAACTGTACATTTAAATATGTGTAAAGTGGTGAATTTTGTTATGTGTCTTTTACCACAATAAAATTCCTTAACCCTGCGTTATAGTTGAATGTAAGTTATAGTTCATCACTTACTGTTTGTAAGTGGTGAAATGAGGTTCTGAGGTCAGACCACTGGTCAGTGGCAGAGTCAGGATTTAAACTGAGTGATGTGGATTCTCGGCCTTCAGCATTTCACCTTGTTACTCCCCGCCCTGTGTGAGAGCTTCAGAGGGCTGCTCCCCACCCCCAATATTCCCCAAACTAGGGAACAAGGTGTGACAGTTTCACCCAGACAACTCCAGTCCTCCAGGGGAGAATTTGTTTATTTCTCTTGTCTTCTCAGCCCCCAAGAAAACCACCGAAGGCCCCACCAGCACCGCCGCCCCCAGCACCGCCACCCCCAGCACCGCCGCCACCACAGATGGCCTCAGTACCACAGCTGACAAGAGCTCTGGACCCCTGACTCTGGGAGCTATAGTCGGGGTGGCACTGGCTGGTGCTGTGTTCATAATCGCTATTTTGGGAGTGACGGTCTACCTGAGGTGGAAGAGAAGCAAAGGTAAGTGGTTCTGCCCTCTCCCCAAGCTTCCCAACTGGGTGTTTCTGAGAACCCACCTGCTCAGAATGGCCACTGGTGCCCGTTAAAAATGCAAATCCCTGCGGGGTGAGGTCTGGACGTGGGAATCTGCAGTGTGAACAGTCTGCTCAGTGGAGTCTCTGAGTGAGCAGGGTTGAGAACCACCGCTCCAGAGCAACCCCTCTCCACTAATCTGATCATTTCAAGTTCTGTCTCTTGACTAAATCATTTCCCATCAGTGCTCACCTTTTGATTCATGGGGAGGGGAACCGTCTGCCTTGAGAAAAGTAAGGAGAGAGCAGAAGGGACAGGAAGTTGGCTCAGTTCAGCAAGCGTTGGTAGGGTGCGCATTTTCCAGAGTCTGGCTTGTGATTGGAGATATAAAAAAGCACAGGTCTTGCTTTCAAGGAATTCAGTGGGGGAGGGGGATGCCTCAAGGGCTAATTGGCTCGTTTGGAAAGAGCTATAGTAGGTTGGGAGGAAGAAGGGGAATCAGGGAGGACTACCCAGAAGTGACACCTGCAAAAAAGTCTCAAAGAATAAAAAATAATTAGCCAGGGAAGTGGTAAGGGTGGTGTAGAGTTCACTATTATTCCAAGCAGAGGAAACCATTCTGGGAACTGTAAGCAGCTCAGTGCTTTGGTGGAGGCAGGAGATGGGAGAAGAGGCTTTGTAAATTGCATCCAAGATCCTCGGATCCCAGAGACAACACGAAGCAGCAAGTGACAACCTCACTGCCTTGCAGATATGTCAGTCTGTGGTGGAAAGGATGGAGGTGGGCCAGGTTTGAGCCAGTCTCATGCAGTGGCAGTGTGGGTGGAGGGAGAGAGCCAGATTCTGGAAAAGATTAAGAGGGGACAGTAAGACTTGGGGATTGGATTGATGTAGGGGTGAGGGAGCAGGAGGAATTCCTGTGTTTACAACTTAGGTGAGGGAGGGTGTGATGAAACCACCAAGTGAATCAGGGAACATAGGAGGTTGGAGACCATGTTTGGGGGAGAACAATGCTTCCTCTAATTTGGGGTAGGTTATATTTCAGATACCTTTCTGGCATATGAGTAGAGATGTCCATCAGAAATTTGGATGTATGCATTTACAGCTCAAAGAAAGGACACAGCTAGAAGCATTAATTATTTATACCTCAACACCCTCCAAAATTGATTTGAAATTATTTTAAAGAAAATGCTCAATGAGAGGAAATTTGCCCTATTAGATATTGAAGCACAGAAGTGAGGAGCATAAAATCTGACTTCCCGCAGTCAGTCCTGGATGGGTCAACTCTGGCACAACGGTACTATTACTCTGTGCCTCAACTTATTCATCAGTAAAATGGGGATAATAATGGTAATTACTTAGGGGTTATCATGAAATTAAACACAATCCATTTAGAGTAGGTCCTGGCAAATATACATATGAGTATTATCACTTATAGTTATTAAGCTACAATAAATTAAAATGATGCAATACTAGCATATAATAAATAAACAGATAACAAATAAAGCAGTGGAAGAAAAGAAAAAAAAAAAACAAATACAGGCAGAATAAAAATAGACCCAAATATATGCGAGAATTTTGTAAGTTAAAAGTAATATTTTTAACCAATGGGGAAAGGTGGGTAATTCAATACATAGTGGTGGAACCATGGAGTGGAGATGACTTCCCTAAGTATAATACAAAACCCAAAAGCAATGAAAAAACATATTGATAAATTTAACTACATAAAAATTGTGGATTTTTAAAATTCTGACAAAAAACAAAAAAAGCCCACCATAATGATTGTCTCCTGAGAGTAAGGATAAGGATCGGAGATAAAGAGAAAATGTGAC
Source organism: Rhinolophus sinicus (assembly GCF_057876585.1). Lineage (NCBI taxonomy): Eukaryota > Metazoa > Chordata > Mammalia > Chiroptera > Rhinolophidae > Rhinolophus > Rhinolophus sinicus. The sequence goes on from NC_142503.1 coordinate 90,654,886, forward strand.
ACTGTCACTGAGGAAATGGAAGATGGTATTTAAGAATTCAACTCAGATGAGAAGCCATAAATCAGTAAAAGCATCATCGCACGTGATTGTGTTTTTCCCCAGCAGTATTCAGCTATGCAGTTTAGAAACGTTTAAGACTTACTGCTGTGTTTCTCCGAAAATAAGACCAGGTCTTATATTAAGTTTTGCTCCAAAAGACGCATGGGGCTTATTTTCAGGGGGTGTATTAAAAAATAGTGCTAGGGCTTACTTTCCGGTTAGGTCTTATTTTCGGGGAAACACAGTGGTTAGGATTTGTGTTCATCTGCTGGCACCAGAGACCATAAGTAACAGTGGTTTAAATAAGACAGAGATATTTTCCCTTCATATAAAAGGATCTGGAGGCAAACAGCAGAGGCCACTGTCTTAGGCATTCAAGCTCCTACCTCTCTGCTCACTCTCCTGGATACTGGCTCCTATCCTGGATTGCCTCATGGTCCAAGATGGCTGCTAAGATTCTGCCCATTATTTCTGAAACCAAGCAAGAAACAGGAGGAAGGAGGAAAGGACAAAAAGACTAAGCCCCAGTTATCTGTCTTCCTTCTAAGGAGCCTTTCTGAAAGTCCCACCCATGCGTCCCCTTATATCGTATTGGCTAGAATTTAGTCATATGTCCCACATCTATCTGTAGGGGAGCACTTGCCACTCCAAATAAAATCAAGGTTCTGTCACTCAGTAAGAAGTGAGTGGATATTAGGAAAGCAAATAGCACTGCCTGCCATGGGAGACATGCAGGATTGGAATTTGTCAACTCAGTGTGGCAGAAGGACAAGGGCACACGGGAGGTTAAGGAGCTGGTGAGAGGGTGGAGGGCTCAGCAGGGAACTTGAATAACCTCAAAGTGGATGATCAAGGAACAAGAGTTCAGGGCGATCGAAGCACAGGTGTAGGGGGATGATGACATGAGAGAACTGGAAGGAAAGAAAGCTGTAGCATAAAAACGATACTAGCGTTTAATATTTCAGCGGTCTCAGCAGTCCCCGTGATTACAGATATAAAGTCCAGGGTATGGCTGAGTGGAGTGGAGGTCGCTGGAGTTGGGATACAGGCAAGTCCAGTGCATTAGAGGTTTGTCCCGTGGACGATGAGTCCTCCCCGGAAGGTGAAGGGTGATGGAGAGGATGTGTGTGAACTGGAGCCAAATCCTTGGGAAATGCTGCAGGGACACTTGAGGGTGTAGAGGGGGGAGGGCCCGGGAGGAACAGCAGAGGTTTCAGCGGAAGACATGGAGGGGAATGGGCTGCAGGGCAAACACAGATTGCAGCCATGAGCTTAAGAGGTGGGAGAGAGAGACAGCCACCACTCAGAAGGAGAGCACAAGAAGCTGGTTTGTCAGGGCAGGAGGGAGCAGTGGTGCCTGTGACACGATGGGGGAGGAGGGGACCAGGGCTCAGCAGTGGAAGGAACAGGTTGTGGGATCATGGAAGGGTTCGAGGAAGGGAGAAGGATGCACAGGGAAAGGTGGGGGAGAGGGCAGGATAAAGGGACACAGGGTGCAGAGAAGAGCTGCTCCCCTCATTTGGTGTTGAGGACAATAGCAGGACAGGTGTGGGTGGCCTCGGTGCCAGCTGGGTGCCCGCTCTGAGTCTCAGGCTCTTCCCAGATGGGTGTCAGCAGAGCCGCTTTGCTGCCCAGATCTCTCCAAGGATGGTCTCAGAGTAGGACGAGCATAGAAGGCAGGGAGGAGAGATGCCACCATGGATGGCACACTGACACCCTGTTGGTCCCTCTACAGGTCTGCAGACTAATGCCAGAGCCCCAGCCAGGTGAGTGCTTGTCCTCCAAGGGGAGGGGTGGGGTGGGGGTGTGTGGTTTCGGAAACAGGAAGTGTCTTTATGAGAAGAGAACTGGGGAGACTTTCTCAGCTGTTCTTATCCTCCACTTTCTTATCCACATCCTCTTATGCCGCTAATAGGCCAGGCTCTTCACTTCCTGAGGCTCCAGCTCTAAAAAAAGAAAAACCTGAGAACAGTGGACCTAAGTTTCGGGCACTTTCTCTGATTCTTTCCCAGAATGTCTCCTTTGGTCCTTCTCTGTTATCCACTTTCCTCCTCCTTTTGTCGCCATTTCTAAAGCTTTCCCTTCTGTACATCGTGATGTTCCCACCTTGAACATTACCCTTCCTGAACACATCTGCCGCTGCCACATTTTCTCCTCTTTCTTGCTCATCAGGCAATCTCCCTTTTCCCCTTGTCATGCGCCCCAAGGGGCCACAAGAAGCCTCTGCCTCCAGTTCCTCTACCATCTGCCTTTTCTCAGGAGCACCTCCTCCACTCAGCTCCCAGCCTGCTCGCCTCTCCTCTGCACCCGGACTCCCCTTCCTTTCCTGACCACTGGTCCTCCTAACGCTCCCAGTTTTCCTTTTCTCCATCCTTCTCCCCATTTGTACACTTTCCCTTCCCACAGGCCCATCCCTCATTTCTCTCCCTCCCTGACTTTTGTCAGCTGCCTTTCTGGAGTCCTCTCCCAGGATGGTGTCTCCTCCTGGGGACCAAGACCTGAGCACCCACCCAGAGGACCTGAGATTATCTTCGCTGGTTTTCCTTCTCCCGTTTTAACTGAGCCAGTGCCAACAGAGAGGACAGGAGCTCACCCTTTCAATTTCTCCTCCTTGTGCCCCTTTCAACAAAAGCTGCTTCTCTAGAACAATCCACTTTAAGCTGGGACACAGGGACCGCTCCTGGGCTACACCCAAATTGCCTCTCAATCCTCTTCCCAGCAGCCTCCTGCTGAGCGTCTTAAACCTTTGCACATAACTTCTGAGCATGTCCAAGCAGGTGGCAGAGCCTCCCAGAAGAGAACGAGCCCAATGCCCGTTTTAACTCTTTTCTGCGCAGCATTGGACACATTTTCCACCCTTTTGTTTCCATGCAGGGGATCCTTCCAAAATACCGAGGAGAATTATGAGAACACTGGGAACAAAGGTCAGCCCCACCATCACTCCCCTCCTTCACCTAGGCCCTTCCTTCTTCCCACACAGTGACCCTCCGCAGTTTCCTCTTTCCTATGCCTCACCCACCCCTCCCTCGTGCCCTGGTCCTGACCTAATAGATGACCCCACTGCTGAGTCCCTGGCCCATTTCTCTATCCTGACTGCCATACCACCTGACCCCAGCACATCTTTTCTTCCTAGGACGACATAGAGAGCCCGAGCTGGACACCAAGGTAAGCATTCAGACTAGGGCCTGAAAGAATTAAAGGGAAGCTTGGAGCAGGTGGGATGGAAGAAATAGAGCGACTGTGGGCTCGGCAGGGCACCCAGGTGTGGGATCGCTGCTGTAACGTGGGGAGAGCTCCCCCTCCACTGTCTAACCCCCTTTTTTCTGTTCTCACCCAGGATGACAACATCCTCTATGCCTCCCTTGCCCTGTCCAGCTTGAACTCACGGTCAGCACCTCCCTGCCAGCCTCCCCAAGAGAATCCCCAGGAAGAGACTCTATACTCTACCGTAAAGACCTAAGGAGTGGGCCTGGATGGTGAGCTCCTTAGCGTAAGCTGCACAGAGGGATCACCACTTCCCATAATGACCCCGGCCAGACGCAGACAACTCAGAAGCCAGCAGGGGACGAAAGCCACCAAGGACCTGAGAGAAACAGCCATCTGCTCCAATTCCTTCTACATCCTTCTGCTCTTGCCCACAAAATAAAAGTACCTGTAAGATTTGCCTGAATGCATCTAAGGAGAAAACTGATGTCCACTTCAACATCTGTCCTTCTCACCAAAATGAGCTATAAGATCCCTCCTCTAATACCCCTGTCCAGTGACTGCCTCAGGCCTGGAAACACTAAGTCCCCAAACACTGGTAGGCAGCCCAGAACCCAAGGTCTGCCCCCCAATCTAACCATTCTATTTCCCTTACAATAATAATTGGCATGTATTGTGTTAAGCTTTTATGTGTATTACCTCATTTAAACATCATGAACATCCCTGAACGGTATAGGAAGTAATCCTCTGAGGCATGAAACAAGGAGCCAGAATGGTTACGGTGTTTTTCCCAAAGCCACACAGCTACCGTGTTTCCCGGAAAATAAGACCTAGCTGGACAATCAGCTCTAATGTGTCTTATGGAGCAAAAATTAATATAAGACCTGGCATTATATTATATTATAATATTATATTATATTATGTTATATTATATTATATTATACCCGGGTCTTATAGTAAAATAAGACTGCGTCTTATATTAATTTTTGCTCCAAAAGACACGTTAGAGCTGATTGTCCGGCTAGGTCTTACTTTCAGGGAAACACAGTAGTAAGTGGTGAGGCAGGATTTGAACCCAGACCTGCCCTTCTCAATGTCCTTCTCCAGGACTCAGGTGTCATTGCCTTCCCAGATTCCTATACTGTGCAGGCCTCCCACCAGAAATGATGATGTGCCACGTGACAGGGCGGAGGAGGGAGAGAAGCCAAAAGGAAAAATGTGGTTAGAGACAAACCAAATCAATTAAGCAGGTAACCTATTTTATTAATACATAACCCACACAACTCTGACTAGCCGATTAACCTTGTAGTCAATGACCAATCTCAACAACTCTGCCTCGTGCTCCCAGGGAACAGGGTGAGAACACAAGAGCACAGAACTACTCCTCAAAGAAGGTGAACTCCTCTGCGTCATCTCTATGCTGCGGTTCCACACTCTGCTCCAATTCTTTTCCAATATCTTCCATGAGTTGCTCCAGGTCCAGGTCACTGGAGGCTTCATCGTCAGGGAGGAAGCTTCCAGCCTCCTGAGGCGGTGGCTCCTGGGGTCCAGGCCCTTCCTTCCCCACCGCAGCACAGGTCCCATGATGAGCTGGTGGAATCAGGCCCTTTGGCACCATTCTAACCTCTTTTTCCTCAGACAAGCTTGTTACTGAGACCTTGTTCTGAGGAGCTTTAAATTTTTTCTTAGCGCCTAAATGAAATAGTGACAAAACTGAGAGTCTTATTAGGTCATCTGTCCTTACCTTTTACAAATCAAACTGCTAAATTTCTATTTCCAAAAAATCTCTGGAAAAGATTACCTTTCTCAATAGAAAGAAATAGGCTTTGGAGTCAGAAAGTCCTGGATTCAAGCCATGGATTGGCTATATGCTAGACATGAGTCTTGAACAAATTTTAAACTCTTTCAAATGGCAAATATCTAGTCATAGAAATATTTAAAAAATTAAAGAGAACAAGCATGGAAGTATCTATCTAGTTAGTGCATGGCAATACTCAGTACAAAAAAAAAAAAAAGCCTCCTTAGCATTCTCCTGTCCGCAGATCAAATCAAATCAATAACCATTATGTTTCCATAGTATGTGCTGCATTCTACAATCTGAGAGATGCCCTTTGGCCTAATTTTTGTTCTTTTTCAAGTAATTAAAATCAGTAGAATTGTTCAAAAAGGATCCAGGGAGGGGAGATGCAAACATGAACCTCATTTCCCCACTGTTTTCCGAAGTCTAGAGCCTTACCTGGCTGTTCAGGGTGTGAATTCCCGTGCACTTCCTTACTCCCCGTTACGGGTACAGGAGCAGCTGCAGGTTCATTTACCAGAGATCTCTTCATGGGCTTCCTCTGTGGGGTCCCATCTCGTCCAGCTGCTATGCCTGCATCACCCCCAAACCCCAACCATGAAAGACATTTGTTTATTTTTCTCTAAATGACAGCTTGGAAAGGGTCCACGGGACTCCCCACATTTAAGTCTTCTGCCCTGCAGCTTCTGCTAATCTTAATCTAGTAAATTCTCTCAGTTCCTTTTTTTACCCCCAAATATTTCTTTTCTCCCCCCGTTGGATCTTCTTCTCTTTATGATTCTCCTCAGAGCCTGCCTTTTCCAGGAAGTCATACTTCTTGGCTAAGAATTTAAAACATTCATTCCATCTTTAACCTAAGATTTTATAATTCAATATACAGAAGTGAGGAGGCTATAGCTTCTCCAATTACACTAGCATAATTCTTGCCTGTTTTCTTTGGTTCTGGAGCTGAGACAGTCAAGTCCAACTGCCTGCAGACCCCTTCCATTCTTTGCTTCTGCCCTGCCTTAACTGTCCCATTTCCAGCTGGCTTGCTTACCTCTTGCATTGGGTTTTTTTGTCTGAACTTTGGCTGGCTTGGGACTGGACAAAGTTAGGTCCTAAGGATGGGAGAGAAAATTTTAAAAAGATAAATGAAGAAAATTGTGTTTTTAACAGAGTGGAATGCTACAGAAATGATGGGTGCACGTAATGGAGTCAAATTAGATTCTGTGAGCCTGATACTATTTTAATCAATGACAATAAAGATAAAAATGTTCATCCTTCCCATTCTATTTGATATTAATCAATGCAATGCTTTCTGAACAAGAGAAGGAAATAAAGCTATGCCGCAAAATAAAAAAAATTTGTAAATTAAAAATTAAGAGAAAGTGAGAATCTATATTTCAGAACTTCAGTTTCCAGTTCTACATGTAAGGAGCTTGGAAGTTGCCACTCTGTTCTAACAACTAAAAAGCTAAACAGACTAAAAATCAGCAACTCTTATTGGATCTATGAGAGGTAAGGACATAGGGCAAACTGCTGTCTTTAAGGCTGAAGAGACAGAGGCAAATACAGGGAGTCATGGCTTTCCAGAGCAGAGACTCACAGGCAGAAACCACCCCAAGAACCAGTGCCAGGGTAGGAAAACCTCAATAGCAATAAATGAATTGTTGGAGGCTCAGTGTAAACAAGTCTGAGGGTTAATAATTCCAGGGAGATCCAATAATAGGGGGCTCCCAGACTTTTGTGAGTTTTACCTCTAGCAGTCCTACCAGGTTCTTACAGAAAATAATCAAAGAAAAATCCCCCCCCAAAAAAATGGCGGCGTGAGGTGAGCCTCTGTAAAGCTCCCCTGGAATTTACAAAGAATCAAACAACAAAAACTCCACAAAGGACTCCCTGCACAGCAGACAGGCAAGACGAAGAGGCCCACTACCGACTGAAATCACCTACAGGTGGGAGATTCGCGCGAGTGGAGGGAGGAGGAAAGGGAGAAGTGCGCGGAGACGGAGCTGCGTGGGTGCAGGACGCAGACCTAGCTCAGTGCGCGGAGCTCGCTGCTTCCCGGAACTACCGCAGCTGCGGGAGAGGGAAGAACTCGGACTGCTAGGGCTCCGCCAGGGCTCCACAGGGCTGAGGGGACAGCATATAACACGTCTGAACCCAACGCTCACGGCAGAGACCTCGGAAAAAAGACTGAGGGAAAAAGGCTGAAAACGGTGGTTTAAGCCCGCACTGCCGAGCAGAGAATGGAGCCTTAGGCATTGAGACTAGGCACCCCCTCCCTCCCCTCCCAGAGCTCGCCCCGCCCCCACCTGCCCGGTGCTAGAAGCGAAACAGTAGCAGTGTCAGATCAAAACAACAGAAAATTTGCTGTTTTGAGAACTGTGGACCGCAAACACAAATTCACAGCCCAACTAGTTCCGGCAAAGGGGAGGGAGCTGTGGAAGCAGGACCGGCTGCGGTGGTGGTCGCCGCCATTGCTCTGGGCCACCTCTCACAACTTACCCCGCCCCTGGCCCCACCTATCTGGGTGGATCCCTGCAGGAGTAAACAGAACTGCTGAAATATACCGGCTCTGAATCAGGAGCTGGAAGAGCTTTGGAACATCAAAAGCTCTCCGCATACCCACCGGGACACTGCGCCCTGTGACCTAGACGAACTATTAACAGAGGAGAAGCCCGTCTCCCAGGGAATCCCCCCATTGTGTAAGAAGTTGGAATAGTGCAGAGAAAACATAGCACTACCGTGTGGGAGAAGGAAAATAAGTTGCAGTTGGAGAAATAATAAAACATTCTACCAACAAGTACTGGAAAACAAAAGAAAGACCGCTTTCTATCAACCTGTTGCAGAAGTCACTCCTGTAGATGTCTAGTAAGAGAAATAGTAAACCAGTAATCGCCATGAATAACCAAGGCAACAAGATAGCTCAGAAAGAAAGTGAAAAATCTCCAGAGAAGGCACTTAAAGATACAGAAATATGTGACTTAAATGACAGAGAATTCAAGATTGCAGTTCTGAAAAAACTCAACGAGATACAAGAAAACACAGATAGGCAGTTAAATGAACTCAGAAACTCAATCAAAGAACAGCATGAGCATCTTACGAAAGAGATTGAAATCTTAAAAAGGAACCAAATAGAATTTCTGGAGATTAAGAACTCAATAGAAGAAATTAAGAATGAAATAACCAGCTTAGGTAGTAGAGTTGACCAGATGGAGGAAAGAATCAGTGACCTCAAAGATAGAAACCTGGTAATGACACAAATAGAAGAAGAAAGAGACTTGAGACTTAAAAGAAATGAAAGAACTCTACAAGAACTTTCTGATTCCATCAGAAAGAGCAATATAAGAATAATGGGCATACCAGAAGGAGAAGAAAGAGAGAAGGGAACAGAGATTTCAACAAATCAAACAAATTGTCGATGAGAACTTCCCAAATTTGTGGACAGAACTGGACTCTCGAATCCAAGAAGCAAATAGAACACCTAGTTACCTCAATCCCAACAGGCCTTCTCCAAGGCACATTGTATTGAAGCTGTCTAAAATCAACGACAAAGAAAGAATCCTCAAGGCAGCCAGGGAAAAGAAGATGGTAACTTACAAAGGAAAGCCCATTAGATTATCATCAGATTTTTCAGCAGAAACTCTACAAGTCAGGAGGGAGTGGAACCAAATATTCAAACTATTGAAAGAGAGAAACCATGAGCCAAGAATAATATATCCAGCAAAGATATCCTTTAGATATGAAGGAGGAATAAAGACCTTTCCAGACATACAGAAGCTGAGGGAATTTTCTAATACACGACCTGCTCTACAAGAAATACTAAAGGAGGCTATTCGACCACCATCAAAAGGGACAATTTGTGGTAACCAAAACTCAAAAAGGGGGAGAGTAAAGGCCTGAACTGGAATATGGGAATGGAGAAAGTAAGCGTGCTGAAGAAAATGGAATACTCTAATTATCAAACTTTCTTTTACATAAACTTAAGGGTAACCCAGAACTGAAATATATACTGTAATAAAAGAAGAAACAGAGGGAAATATCATAGAATACCACCACACAGAAATAATAGACAACAACAAAAAGGCAAAGAAACAATGGAGACACAGCCTTACCAGAAAACTAAAGATAGAATGACAGGAAATCCTCACATATCAATAATCACCCTAAATGTAAATGGACAGAACTCACCAATAAAAAGGCACAGAGTAGCAGATTGGATCAAAAAACTAAATCCAACTATATGCTGTCTCCAAGAGACACATCTCATCTACAAGGACAAGCATAGACTCAAAGTGAAAGGGTGGAAATTGACACTCCAAGCAAATGGTACCCAGAGAAAATCAGGTGTAGCCATAATGATATCAGATGAAACAGACTTCAAGGTGAAAAAGATAACAAGAGACAAAGATGGACATTTCATAATGGTGAAGGGGACTATACAACAAGAAGATATAACAGTCATCAATATTTATGCCCCCAATCAGGGAGCACTGAAATATACCAAGCAACTACTAACAGAACTAAAGGGAGAAATTGACCAAAACACAATTATACTAGGGGACTTAAATACATCATTGACAGCTATGGATAGATCATCCAAACAGAAAATAAATAACGAAATAGCAGCCCTAAAACATTAGATGAAATGGACATAACTGACATTTATAGAGCTCTTCATCCTAAAACATCAGACTACACATTCTTTTCTAGTGTACATGGAACATTCTCAAGGATAGACCATATATTGGGACATAAAATCAGTCTCAGCAAATTTAAGAAGATTGAAATCGTATCAAACACATTCTCTGATCACAAGGCTTTGAAATTGGATATCAACTGCAAAAAGAAATCGGGGCAAAACACAAATACATGGAGATTAAACAATATACTTTAAAGAAATAAATTCTTAGAGATGTGCTATATTAGAAAGAATAACTGAGACTCTCCTTCCCTGGAGACCCCTAAGAGATAAGACCAATCAGTCATGGCTACCATGAGGCAGGGACTGGACTGTTCCTTAGTAAATATAAACTGATGCCAACCAGTTGCCCGATAGGAATTTCCTAAAAGGAATCCGAAAAATCAATCTTACTTTTTCCTCTTCCTCCTCCTCTTCCAACTCTGACTCTTCCTCTTCTTTCTCCGCGGAGGAACCTGAGCTGTTAGCCCCAGAGAACATTGAACCTAGAACAGGAATAGGAAGGAAAGGCTAAATCATTTATCCAATAAAACAGTTGATGAGTTAATGGAGCTGAGCCCAGAGAATGAATCTTCTAATTCTATTTTTCATGTCTAAGTGTTATTTTCTCCATGAAATATGATCCTAGATATCATGGTTCCACTCTTTTCAAAGTCCCATCATTATTCAACGTGCACCCTCCCTCCCCACCCCCTTTTCTCCTCCATTTCTCTCTCTTCTCATCCATACATCTATCCATCCCAGACACTTGGTCAATGGGGAGCCTCCTATTATAGAATCCAGAACTAAGCTGATGACATCAGATATAAAGATTCAGTTGTTGCCCTCAGGAAGGAATCCCTCCTCGCCCTCATTAGTCCTCATCCTCCTACTGACCCTACCTTTTCTTTCCCCACTATTGTCAGATCCACGGTATCGGCTCCAGAAACCAAACAAGTTAACCCGTTCCTGAGGAAACCAAGACACAAAAGCATCATCCACTACTCTCCCAGGGGCTATTGTTGCCCTCTGTCTTCAAGGTTTTAGTTATGCAATTTGTATTCCTATTCCATACCATTTTCACTTGAAATTTCACATTAGATTTATCTAGATCTTTGTTGAGATTAACTATTATAATATATTATAGTAAAATAACATATAATTATATAGTATCATAACATATAATATTATAATGTCTTTTTCCCCTGTATTTATAATTCAGTAAATAACTGGGAAGGGAAAATTCACTGTTTGTCATTCTCCGCCCCACCCCCAAAGGCAGAATTTGAGGGTAAAAACTGACTCTGCATAACAGAGAGGTTAGGGTACATACATCTGAGACTTGAAGTCAAATAGGGGGGATGATGCCCCCTACCACAAACTGTCTCTGTCTGCGCTGAGAGAAGATTCAATTTGTCCAAGGGTAGGGAAAAGAATGGAATGAGTTAAGGAATCAAAGAAATTTGGCTTGGGAAGAAAAGGCTATGCAGTTCTAAGACTAACACTGTGTAACATGGAAGGACAAACCAGTTTTCTGAAGTAGGGAATGTATGGTTTGCTTTGGGTCCCAAGTCCCAAAGAGGAGCAGGTATGTGGTCCAAACACTCTCCCACCTGAATACTGATCTGTTCTGCTTCTTGAGCCATTATCAGGGCTGCCCCCAATTTGTGGCTGCAGTCCTTGTTCTTGTACTTTCTCTGAAATAGAAGAAGATTCGAGTCAATGATAAATATCAGAGACGTGACCACATCATGCCGTGACTCACGAGACATTTTCTTTAACTACATTTATTTCCGGTTCCTGGTATTCACATGATACTTATTCATCTTTTGAGCTCAGAGGCAAAATTCCTTCTCCTCCCCCAACAAACCTTTTACCAATTCCTAGAAATATTTTCAACCAATATTTTGGTTAAATCCCATGGAAATTTCAAAAGGAAAGATTAAAGGAGTTCAGATGATTATACTTTTAAGCGTCTTACAAATTTCTTTAGATCCAGCGGCTTGATTTAATACTCACTGCCTGATTTTCTAAGGCCCGTAAGCTGCTGGGCTTCTGCTCGTTTGTAAGGCTGGTCAAACCCAAAGTGATTAGAGGGAAGAACTATTATTTAGTTAATGTAGTGGTTCTCAACCAGAGTAGATTTTGCCCCCCAGAAGGCATTTGGCAATGTCTAGAGACAACTTTTTGGTTTTCACAATTAGGGGTGGGGGTTGCTACTGGCTAGAGGATAATAGAGCCCAGAGATGCTGCTAAAAAGCCTGCAATGCACAGGATAGCCCTCCACAACAAAGAATCATCTGGATCAAAATGTCAGTAGTACCTACACTGAAAAACTCGGAGTTAATCTGTGCCCTCATTTCTGCCACACGTTTTGGCTAAACTATAGAAAACCAGAGTCTTCAGGAAGGCCTCCCAGCTGCAAACAGGGAAGGAGACTAGGAAAAATCATTCCCCTGCTGTGCTGCAGTCCTGGTAGAAAGAAGAGTCCCTCATGAATAACCTCACACTTACATACTTGGTCAGACATGGGACTTTCTCCCAACATAGCTACCCCCTGGGAGAACATCAGGTTTAATTAAAGGAGGATTTGGTTTTCAACTTCCCTGTATCACAACTGACCCCCAAGGGTTGCTCACCACTCCAGCTAGCTCCAGAGACAGCTCCTGGAAGTTCTTTAGCATGTTAACTGGGATCCAAGCACGAGAGGCTGTTTCTCCAAAAAATGTCACGTGGTACTTAGACTGAAATAAAAGATGGTTCTGTTATAGCCTTTTGTCCTCCTTCCTTTGGCCTTCTAACCAGAAAAGGCAGGGGAAGAATTGAGGAGTCACAAGGAAGGAGGTTCTGGGCCTCCCCTGCTCCCTTACGCCTGACCCACCTACCCCATCTCATTCCATTGTTCTTCCATTCTGACCTCAGGAATCCTAACCAAGGCATATTTATCAAAACCATAAATGTCCTAGTAATAAATAAATATTTAATTAGATATAAGTTTGTTTCCACATGTGAGTACTTATTTATGTGTTTGTCAGTCTAGCTAGATGTCTGTTTCTGTTCGTATCTGCTGGCTGTATCTACCATGTTTCCCTGAAAATAAGACCTAGCCAGACAATCAGCTCTAACACATCTTTTGGAGCAAAAATATGATCCGGTCTTACTATAAGACTGGGTATACTATAATATAATAAATATAATAAAGTAAGATATAATTAATATAATAAAATATAACATAATATAATACGGGATCTTATATTAATTTTTGCTCCAAATGACGCATTAGAGCTGACTGTCTGGCTAGGTCTTATTTTCGGGGAAACACGTTATGTTTCTAACTCTGTACATCCATTAGGATGGATTTGTTCATTCCTTTGACCTGAGCACCTACTACCCAGAACCAGGAAAACTCACCGGCAGGGAATCAAGATGAGAAGCAAAAAGAAAATACTCCCCCAGGTCAGGATCAGATTCTACCATGCCTGGCCACCTAGAGAAGACAGATGGGAACAGGGGACAGAAGGGAAAGGGTTAGATGAACAGCATGCAAACTCGCCAATATACATGTACAGAAAGAAGCAATGTGCTTTGCAAACAAAGGCTCTCAAAGATAGACCCCCCTTCTATAAATCCCCCCTCCCCAGTTGAAGTAACTTCCACCAATGTACAGAATCTTCCTAGTAAAAGTATCTTATCCTTCTAGGCCTTCCAGCAGCCCTGAGAACAAAATCTTCTGACTAGGGACATCTCCAAAGAAGAAACTATCCATCTTACCCTTCCTTGTTCTCTATATTTTGTATATCTCTCATATCTCAATGTTTTAAAAAATGCCTTGGAGCTACCCTCTTCTTTCTACCCAATCAGGGTAGAATTGTCAGGCCCTTTTTTACCAGGGAGATACCACCTTCACTGTGAAACCTCTAGAAAACACATTCTTTCAAAGCCTCCAAGCTTGGTACTTCATCTTTTCCCCCACCCCATGTTCTTTCCAGGGCAGGTACCATTTCCATTATAAATGCTTTCCATTTCCTTCCCTCTCTGCTTTAATCTACCACTCTCAAGTCCAGGAAGGGTGCTCTGACTATGCTACGGTGCCCTACCAGGGGTAACCATACTGCTTGGCCCAGATGATGGATCCTGGGATGTAGGAGGCATAGGCCACATCACTCTCACGCCCTGCCCAGGTCTCCTCAGGGATATCACAGCGATTATAATCCAAATCTGCCAAAAAGAGAGAAGGAACGAAAGGAAGGAAAGAGCCTCATAAGGTGAAAATCTAGATGAGGGCAGGGGATAGGCCAAAAAGAAACCGGTATATGCAGCAGGTGGAACCAAAAGGGCTCCTGGGAGATGGGCCTGGAGGAAGAACAAAGATTCCTAGAGGAAATACAGCCTAGATCCAGGAGAAGTAGGAGTGCAGTGCTGCCTCCTTATACTCTACAGAAAGACATTCCAAACTTCTGCCTATCTCTCACATTGTCTGACCCTGTTTCCATCTATGTAACATCATGACAGTAATTTCTCTGAGACTCTGTTTTCTCATTTGTAAAACAAATGGGCTGGACTAGATCGTCATAATCTCTTCCAAGTAATTCCAAACATTTTAGAATTCTAAGCCACTGGATCTCTTTTACCTGATTTTCTCCATATAGCTCATATCCCTTCTTATACACCAACCCAATACCAAAAATCTAATCAAGATTGCCAGGGTCAGATCAATGCTGAAGAAGATGGACTTCACTAAGAACATGTGTTTAGATTCCACGCCCCTCCCCACAACAATACTCTTCAGGGTGTCTTCTTCTAGCCTATCATCCCAGATTCATCTCGATATGACAGGAAGATTCCCTTCTCTCTCCCAAACACTATAAGGACCCCTGGAGTTGAAACTACTCCTACGACACATTTAAGCTAAAGGATACATGCAGGGAAAGAAAGGGGGAAACAATAAAAAAAGAAAAAAACATTTCCACTCATTCTACCTGTATTCTGGTTACAGGACCAATTCTCTGGAAGGACTGAGGGATCAATGTTCCCACGGAGTCGCCGCCATTTCCCACAATTTGGGAAAGAACATTGGACCCAGACTAGACATTGACCTGTGACAGGAAAAGAAACTGAACTGAGGCTCAAAAACGTGCTCTTCCTTCTTCAATCCAACAAAATCAATATATCCTCCCCCACCAGAATCACACAGCCTTAGAGATTAAATAGTCCAGTCCTTGACTTATAAATGGGAAAACTAAGGCTTAGAGAAGGTAACTGACTTGCTGCAGATCAGTCCAAGTTGGTGGCAGAGCTGAGCTTACAAGCCAGGTCTCCCATTTCAATCTTTTTACTATACCATGTATCATCTCTCCTCTACCCAAGGCAGAAAGGAAGTTTCCTGTATTGACAGCTCTTTAAAAGGTTGACTGACATCTTTCTGGCTAGTGCCTCATTCTCTGCTGGCATGTCAGTACTGAAAAGTTCTTTTAAAGGGCTACCCGACATCTTTTATGCACAACATCCAGAGTTTCTATCTGAATCTCAACTGATTTACCAGTCACCAAATTACCAAGTTGCAGTCTTTGGAACCAACAGCCCTGAGTTCACTCCCTCCAAAAGACACAGGTCTAGGTCTATTATTTCTCAATCAACTATTTCCTTCAGGCAAAGTATTCCTTTTATCCACTACTTTCCAAACCCTCATCCCCACCTTTCTCTATCCCCACATTTTCTAAGTTGACCCAGAGCCCCAGTCAGCCTCTCCTCCTTCCCTCCCAAACACTTCCACTATGTTCTTTGGAATTCCAGACAAAAGCAAAAGTCCACATATCCTCAACCTCTTCTCTGAACCTCTATCTCTTTTTTGAAACCTGGTGACCCATTGCCTCTACCCGACCTCACCCCCACCCACAGCCCTCTAAGTGGAGCTGCTTCCTTCTCATACATTCCAAGTCTCTCAGGCCAGAAAATGGGGTCAACATCATCCTTACTCCCCATTGCCACTTCCAGACCATTACTATCCTCCTTCCTATAAAAACCCTTCCTCCTTTGAGGTCCATGATGGATCCACACCACCCTCTCATCTCCCTTGTAAAGGTAAAGATGCTGGCATCTGGTTTAGCGTTCTCCTCTCTACCTCCTGTCCTCATTCCTGATGACCACTATTTCCACAGGCTAACTCACAAAGCACCCATTCCCTGAGTTGCTTGACCTTTCCTGCCACGCCACCTCAGTGATCCACTTCACTTCAGTGATCCACTCCTGCTCTTGCACGCCCCCCCTAGTCAGCCGCTGGGACTGCACACTCCCTTGAACTACTTATCCAAACATCTCTCTCTGCTAAAAATTCTCCCTCCTGCCGCCTCACTTGCTCAAAGACTTCTATAGCAACTTTTCACCTTATCTAGAGCTCTGATCCACTGGCCACTGCTTTCCCCTCAAGCTAGTAGCAACCTCATTTCTTTACTCTGTACTTACTCAATTTGATTCCTTAAATTGGTTTGTAGACATCTTCAACTCCTTTTCCCTCTGTCCTTCCTCTTACCCAGCGGGTGAAACATAACCTGAATGAACCCACTTTACCTTTTCTGTGCCTATATTCATTAAAACTGAGAGTTGCTAGAGAAAAAGCCCATAACCAGGCACATTGGTGCACTACATATTCACAAATAATGTCTCCCTAGGAAGCTCACTCTCCCACTGTCCAATTTTACCTTAAATGTGTGAACATAAGGCAGACCTTTTGTCCCATTGAAATCATCCTTCAGAAAAGCATATTATGGCTCACTTTCTCAATTACTTAATTTTGAAGAACAAAGTACTGGATAGGAATAATATATTAGTCTGAAAAGACAATTGCCAATAATAGCTTTCGATATTTATATAAATTACCTAGCAAGACTAGAAAGTAAGAATGGGAGAAGGAGTGGGGACCATAAAAGTAAATACAGATCAATAAAATAAATGGTTGGTTGTGAAAATAATTAATATTCATGAGAAAATGAGTGAGGAAAAAATCATTCTAATGCTATAGAATTAGATATTTATGGCTTAGGATGAAATTTCCAATGACAGCAATAAATAGTTCTTTAAAGTTCCATTTCAAACAACATAGAAAATGAAGATAATATGTTTGAAAACTATGTTTAAGGCTCACAATGTGGCTCTATGATAATGAACACTGATGTCACAGACACGTTAAGAGCATTTCAGTTGACCATTCATTCTTTTTTTTTTAATTATTCATTACTTTTTTTTTCAGCTACAGTTGACATTCAATATTATTTTATATTAGTTTCAGGTGTACAGCATAGTGGATATTAGTCTTTTCAGACTGATATACCATTCTCAACCAGTTCTTCAAAATTAAGTAATTTATATAATTAAGGCATTTATATAATTTATGCAGTGATCACTCTTCTTAGTCTGCAAAGGCTTAAATTTAAGACCCAAAACCATAAAACTCCTAGAAGACCACTGATTTTTGAAACACTTGTTTCCTTAGATTCTGTGATTCCCTCATTCTCCATTCCAACTCCCCATCTTTCTGGTAGTTTCCTCTTCAGTCTCCTCTACTGGGTTCTCCTTGTTCTTCATTCAGTCTCTAAATGTTGGGGTTCCAAAGCCCAATCATGGGGTGTTTGCTCCCCATGCTACACATTCTTCTGAGGTAAGCTCTCCCATTCCCATAGCTTTGAAATCCATTTTCATACTTGCCAACACACAGATGCATACTCACAGCCTCTGTTCTGAGCTCTAGGTACCGACAGCCACCTTACTCTTCCACATCTCGATGTGGATATCTCACAGTGATCTCACACCTAATGGGCCCGAACCCAAACGCTTGATCTTATTCCTCAAATTTGCTCTTCCTTCACTTTTTCCCATGTCCTTTCATGTAATTGCTCAAGCCAGAAACCAGTCGTCTTTAATATACTCTCTCCTCTCTCCCACAATTCATTACCAAGTTCTTACAATGTTACTTCTAAAACATATATTAAAACCATCCACTTCTCTGTCTCTACTTTCATCATCCAAGCCACCAAAATATCTAATCTTAACATTAACTTCTTAACTCGTCTACTCTTGTCGCCCCATACTTCATTCTCCAATTAATCACCAAAGGGATCCTTTTAAAACATTAATTTGATGATGTCACTCCCCGCTTAAAACCTGCCAGTGTCTTCCCACTGCACTTAGGGTAAAATTCTCTTAGGATAAAATTTGTAACATCATCTTTGATCTAATTACTACCTACCTCTTTACATTTATCCAGTGCCACTTTGCTGCCTTGCTTCCCCTTGCTCTCTGAACTCCAATCAAACCAGCTTTCTTTTAGTACCTGGAATATGCTGAACTTCACCCTACCTAAAACTCTTTCTCCAACTCCTACTCTTCTTCAGGTTTCTGCTTAAATGTCATTTCCTTACAAATGGATTCCCTGACTGGTCCAATCTTAATTAGGTCTCCATTATTTCCTCTCATGACACTCTATTCTTTTCCTTCACTATACTTAACACAAATTGATTGCATTTATCAGATACTTGCTTTTCTACTTCCTACTCCAGGAGCACTCACCTCTCCTTGGCAACTTAAGAAACAGGAAGAGTGGTTCTTTTAGCAAGGGGCTTACACTGTCACTACGATCACAATTTGACTCACAAGAATTGCCTAAGGAGTCAATTTCCATCTCCAGTCTAAAATCCAATCCTTGCCCTAATACTGGGAGGTTCAGGAGATGGCTCAATACCACCCAGAACACCTGACTGTCCAAAGTAGACTAACACCTCCAGTTCCTTACATTCCCATATCCTAATAGTATGAGGAGCAATTTATTGCCTTGGACTACCTTATTTGGCGCCTGCACAGTCTTTCTAGAGTTTTATTTCAAGTATGTACAAACCATATTATGCTTATATAATTACAATTATATACACACTCGTACACACATACATATTAGATAATAGCTGATTGTTTATTCCATTGTTCCTTACACTTTGGGTTCTGTTTTTTTGGCACAAGCCTATTTTCCTCCAGATTGTTAAGTCTATTTATTTTCAAAGTTTCAAACATACTAATATATTGTATGATCTATTTTATTTCTTGTCCTAAATTTCCCAAGATTACCAAGGTTATTTCCTATACAGTATGTGTTTATTATCTGTGCGACACACTAAAACTGTAAATTCTATGAAGTCAGGGATTATCTATTTTGTTCACCACTATAATTCCAGCACCTAGCACAATGCCTGGCACATAATAGAAGGTATTAATAACTACTGTTAAAAGAATAAATAAATCTGTATCTATCCTTGTCTTCCCTACATCCAATCTCAAAGGTTAAGCTGTCCTTTCTAAGAATAAATCCTCTGGTTCTCTTCTCATCCCCTTCAATCTCTCCCTCTCTATAAACAATTTTCCCTGAGCATATAAACATGCTGATAACACTCAGGTCAAGTCTATTTTCTTAAAAAGAAAGTTAGAAAAAGAAAAACTTCCCCTCACCTCTACATCTACCCCCCCCCCTTTATTTACTATTTTCTCCCTCCTAGTTTTCATATCTAAACTAATTGAAAAAAGTATTCTTCAACCAACTATAATCTGCCATTCACCCTTACCAACTGCTCTAATCAAGACCCTAATTACTTCTCAATTGTGATATCCATCAAGCATTTTCAACTCTTTACCCTCTTTGGTGTCTCTGTCGTAGTATTTGACAAAAGCTAAATATACTCCTTTTCTTGAAACTCTCTCCTCCTCTGGCATCTGTGATACCACATTCTCCTAGTTTTTCTTCTACCTTTCTGAATTTTTTCTCAGTTCTTCATTTTCTCTCTGGGCAGCTCTTTCTCTGCTCAACCCTAAACATTATGGTCCCCAGGGATTTTTATTCAGTGCTCTTCTCTTCACTCTACACTTTCTTCTTGGAAAATTTCATCCATTCCTACTGATGCAGATGATTCCCAAATCTCTCTCTGTAACCCAGACTTCTTTCTTGAGCTCTAAATTTCATCACAGACCCACTAACTTGTCCAAAGCTGAATTCATCATCCTAAACTTGCTCTTCCTTCTATATTCTCCATTTCAGATCATAATTTCTTTCAGCTATTCAGTCACGCATGCCAGAAAATAGGATCATCCTAGAGGCCTCCCTCTTCCTCTGCTCTCACATACAACTGGCAACCATATCATACTGATCCTGCCTCTTAAATATCTCAAGTTTGTCTACTGCTCTTCACTTCTACTGTCTATCTTCCTTTTGTGGGTAACTATTTCTATGGGTCTGGTACGTCTTCCATGTTAGTGACAGAGTGAGCTTTCTAAAATGCAAATCTTATCAAATCTTCCCTACTTAATATCAATGGTTCCTCTTTACCTTTCAAATAAAATCCAAATTCCTTAGCTTCACATATAAGGCCTTTTATGATCTGGGCCTTGCATGTCTCTAGCCTTATCTCCCCAACGCCTACAACCTCTTACCTCACAACATACCTAAAAGGGACAACAATTAGCCCTCCTCCATAACTCTGCCAAGAATTATAACTCTGAACCACCCCCCATTCCCACTTTGGTTCACTTGACTAAATTATATTTCAAGATTTGGCTCAAGCAATATCTTTTCTTGGAAACTTTTCCAGGTCTATTCCCAACTTGTAGCTTTCTTATTTGCCTTCCTCAGAAGCCAATCTCCTTTGTGGCAGGCTTACATTCATTTCCTCTAAGCTTACTCAGCACCTCCTAAAATACCTAGTATATAGTATAATAGAAACCCAACAACTTTGGATTATATGAATGAATTAAATAGTTCTCTTCTTCAGCAGCATACCTTCTAACAAGTAGCTGTAGAGAGAGATTAATTATAATCTTTGCAGAATTCCCTCTTCCCTCCATCTCCAGTTTTCAAGCCCAAGCAGTTTTTCCAAACCATGGCTGAACTCACCAAAACCACTTTCTTCTCCCTTTTGTTGATCTATGGTCTGAGAATGAACCTGAACCATTTTCTTTGGTTGGTATTTCTGTCTGTGCTCATATCCACTTTGGGATTTTTGCATTTTCTCATCTTCTGGGAAGATAAAACAAAACATTGTAGGGCAGGAAGATGAAGAAGAGATTCTTTGTAGATAATAAAGTAGGAAGAAGGAAAACTCACAGCATGACAATTTAAAGCCTTGGGCTGAAAATGTTCAGCCTGTCCACTGTCCCATTCCCTAATTTCATGGATTAAGTACTTGAGCCAGATGTCAAAGTATAAATACTATACTTACTAGCTTCCTTCTTTCTTTTACTTAAGGAGAGTCTATTGAATTTCTTCTTGCGTGGTACAGGATCTGGCTGGCCTGGCTTAGATGTCTTTATCTCAGGGATTATTCCATCTTCTTGAGAGGCTGAAATCTCTAGAATATGAGGCACTATTACCCTCTCTCTGAAAATAAGATTTTTTTTTTAATGAGAAGGTAAACAGGAGCAATTTGCAGTAAGCACCTTTTTTTTCTGGAAAAAAAAATCCAAGGAGAAAATTCAGGAGGATAGAAGAACCGTAGGCTTTCTATGGCCTCCTAAAGTCGTTTTATCCGTTTTCTTGCCTATTTTCCCAATTCAAACAAGCATCTTTCCTGAGCTGAGAGAAATCTAGAGATATGAAAAATAACCATATAGATAAACAGATAGACCATTTATGAATATTAAGTCCACCCTGTGATCAACTTGCCTCACAGGGATAAACTTACCCATCAGCATTATCATTATCAGTAGTAGAAGAAGCAATTCCTGGTTCCTTGTCTAACTGGGTACATCTTAGGGGCTTGGCACAGGAAGTCTCTGCAAAATAAAGGCTAGATTCCATCCCTCTCAAAACAAAATACTATAAGCATAAAAGCAATGAAAGAAAATAACCACTCCATTATATCCAAACTGTACCCTTTCATTAAAATGTCTCCCACCTGGTGCCTAGAAGAGTCTCCTTTTGGACTTTTGTCATATCATAAAACTTTTAAGTCTTTAAATTCTCAAGAAAAACTACAAATCCATGTCCTTCTGCAAGCCTTTCCAGATTGATCTGCCTCATTCCAGGATAACCAGGTAATGTTAATTTTATTTTTAATATTGTGTTTTATATCATATGTTCCTCAAACTTTCTCTAGGAATACAAGTACACCTAAGAATTGCTGAAAATGTCAGACCATTCTCCTTAGCCTTCTGGACCTTCTGGAGAGGGTCTCGAGGTCTATGCTATAGATTTCTTTATTCTAAAAATCAAATCCCTGAGCATATGTTAAAACAGTTTCAAAACAGAAAACGTACAAGGGTAAATGGAAACTAAGTTCTTTAAACTTGGGAAAAACAATTTATCTTTTCTAAATATATTGTAAACATATAAAAATGAATTTAAATTACATTTTTTGACTCTAGAGATGATTATTTTTATGTTCTGAAGTCAATGTAATCTACTTTTCTAAAAATCTATACCCCCTATCTAAGGAGTTTTGGCTATAGTCCTGTTGATAAAAGATGAAGTATTTTAAAATATTTCTAAGTTCCATCTAATATTTTCTTCCTTAGGAATATGGAGGGAAAGAATGAAGCTGTCAACTTACTCTACACCTCAGGTAATGGTTTTTCGCTTAACTGAAACTTTTTCTGTCACTATAAGCATACCCAAGCTCTGCTGGAGGGACTTCTGTAGCACAAGCTGGACAATCTCCTCAAATTCTGCATTGGTAAGACTTGATTTTTCCTGCAGAGACAAAGGTAGAGGAGGAAAACTGCTCATCTTTTCCCATTCCTCCTCTCTGGCCAGTCAGGGAAGCCTCCTTTAGATGAGGCAATAAGTTCATTGAAATCAATGAACAAACCTAAGGACCCCAGAAACTCTATCCCAGATCTCCTGGAAACAAAGGAGTGAAAGGAAAAAGTTGATAAAGTTTCTGTCTACCTCTACTATCATCTCCAACCCACTTCAGCCCTTACCTACCCATTATTTCCTGCTGAATGCTTTCATCAAAACATTTTTTACCTCTTTGAGGAAAGGAATAAGAAACTGAAAAAGAATAAGAAACTGAAACTACAGGATGAATTTCCCCAACATGTAAAGATTCTGTTTGTCTAGGCTAGATGACGAGGAGAAACTGTCCCACTAAAGCCCATCAATATAACTGATACCTTTTTTTTCTTCTTTGCTTGCTTGTTATCTTGAGCCTTTACTTTTTTCTCCTGGCCACTGCTTGGACCATTCTTTGTGGTTGCTTTTGCCTTCTTCTTCTCTAACTTGGCCTTTGGCAGGTTTGGCCTGGCTTGTGCCTCTGGAGAACTGATCCCCAGGGTCTCCTCTTTGGGTGAGTTAGGGCTACAGGGCGTCAGGCTATGCAATTTTTGTGTAGGTGGGGCAAAGGCTTTTTTTGGTCCTTTCCCATATTCTGAAAGAAATTTGATTATCAAATGGAATTTGTGAAACATAGAGATTAATACAGAGATTGCCAAACAATGCCCATTGACTGACCATATCAGAAGTATCTGGAGAAAAAATTTAACAAATTCAGATTTCTAGGCTTCTCTTCACCTACACTCACCTCACCTGCCCTGAAATTCTGATGAAGTAGTTTGAAATAAGACCCAAGAATTTGTAATTTTACAAGTCTATCTAGATGATGATTCTGACATACTTCCAGGCTTAGGAACCACGGCCTAACTCAAACGCAATAAATATAAGCATATGGGAAACTGAATTATTCAAATGTGAAAATTTTTAATTTGCTCATTTTAACTTTGGACAAATTTTTACAAGAAATTAGAGAAAATGGAAAAAAAATAGTCAAAATCTACAAATGATGCTATGAAAATTGTATTGACCCTCCCAGGTATAAGTAATATCTCTTTCTTCTGAGCCTCCATAACACTTTGTACCTGCCTGGTAGCATTCACCCCATTCAAACTTACATTATAGATATTTAAATGTCTTTTCTATCCCTACAAGTTCATACATTTCTTGAGCAGGACTGTTTCTAAAATAATATATTTCATTCAAAATATCTAGAAATGTAGCAACTTTAACAGAGTGCACACAAAATATGGGAACTGAGCTTCCCTTTGGTGGGCATCTGGACCTCTTGGTCCAGATGACCAAGAGCTGAGACAGAAGGGGAAAATGAGAGAAATGTATAAAGTGAACTTCCCTCACTCTGGACTCACCTTCTTTACTCTGCAATGTTGTCATCATTCAGCTCAGAAGCTATACTTCCTTTGTGTCTCTGTTAGGAAAATTTAAAAAATTAACTTCAATGACTCTGACTGAATATAATTTTAAACTTTCTTCTCTCCCTGTCTTCTTGGGTTCAGCATCTTTTTTCCTGGAACCCCTGAACTACATTTTCAGCCTTCTTTTTTTTTTTTTTTTTTTTTTTTTTTTTAAGATTTTATTGGGGAAGGGGAACAGGACTTTATTGGGGAATAGTGTGTACTTCCAGGCCTTTTTTCCAAGTCAAGTTGTTGTCCTTTCAATCTTAGTTGTGGAGGGTGCTGTTCAGCTTCAAGTTATTGTCCTTTCAGTCTTAGTTGTGGAGGGCGCAGCTCAGCTCCAGGTCCAGTTGCCGTTGCTAGTTGCAGGGGGCACAGCCCACCATCCCTTGCGGGAGTCGAACCAGCAACCTTGTGGTTGAGAGGACGCGCTCCAACCAACTGAGCCATCTGGGAGGCAGCTCAGCTCAAGGTGCTGTGTTCAATCTTAGTTGCAAGGAGCACAGTCCAGCATCCCTTGCGGGAGTCGAGGAGTTGAACAGGCAACCTTGTAGTTGAGAGCCCACTGGCCCATGTGGGAATCGAACCGGCTGCCTTCGGAGTTAGGAGCAGGGAGCTCTAACCGCCTGAGCTACTGGGCCGGCCCCATTTTCTACCTTCTTGACTACACTTCTCATCAGTTCCAATTACATGCCAGGGAATAATGAGAGTTACTGTTTCAAAGATTAGCAATAAGACTGAGGAAGTAATGGTGGTAGTGATGTGTTAAAAAGAAAATTCAACTAAGTAAAGTTTGAAGACCTTTTTGGCTTATTAAATGATTCATGAATCGGGCATCATCCAATCAACCAGACAGAAAGAAGCTCCAGGAAGCTATACAAAATAAGGCTTTTATAGGCAGAAGGGAGAGGAACAAGGAAGTTATACTAGGCAAAAAAGAGGATTGGTTATTGCAAGGTTACTTTCCTTTAGGGGACGGCAGGGATCTATCTGGCAGATTACCTAACTAGTGCTGGTCAGGTGATTACTGATTGACTGGTTTAAGATTCCATTTCTAGGAGGGCTGAAACTGTAATAAAATTACACCTTGGTTTGGTGACATGGGGCTTAGCATAAGAAACTCCATTTGGGGCCTGTTGTCTTGTTTTTAACAGATGGAAGTATAAACAGTCGTAGGATAGTAGCAGTAGGGTATGGATGGTCCTGGGAATTAAAGAGTGAGAGTTTTCTTCAGAGTAATAACCTCATTTCACAAGTTAAATGCTTTTAACCATTTTAACCTCATAGGATACACAAAAAGCATAGATTTTTAAATTTTCCATGTGCTTCAATGTGTACTTTTGTACACATTGAAAATTATATTTCTAGGTACTCTAGAGTGAAAGGCCCAGGCTGTTCACAGCCATAGGCAACGGAGGGATGAAAGTGAGGAACCTCCCATCACATCGTATGCTGGAGATTAGCATACCCACACAGTTATTAGTCATCTGTGGCCCAGCAGAGTGCCAAGACTCACCTTGTGATATTTCAATAATTTATACATTTTCCAATTTATATTTTCCACTATTGATATTTGTTCTACCCAGCTATTTGAAGAGAATTGCGTTTCGTTTTATCAGCCTAAACTTCTCATAATCCACTACCCAGTTTTCTTTAGGCTTAAAGCACATAATTCACTTTTTAAAATTTTTATTGGGGAACAGTGTGTTTTTCCAGGACCCATGAGCTCCAAGTCAAGTCATTGTTTTCAATCTAGTTCTGGAGGGTGCAGCTCACTGGCCCATGTGGGAATCGAACCGGCAACCTTGGTGTTATGAGCACTGCGCTCTAACCAACTGAGTCAACCGGCCACCTTTCACTCTTATTTTTAACAGTTATAACAAACACTATAGCTCTTTAGAGGTCATAAAATGCCATCTTCCCCTTTTACAGATGAAAAAATATACAAAGACAGGTTAAGTGGTTTGCCCAAAGCCTCAGTGTTAATACCCAGGCCTTCAGATTTTAAATGATATTAATAGCATATCTGTTCTTCTCAATGATCTTATTTCTTTGAAGGCCCTGGACCTGAAACTCAATCTTCCAACTCTGCCATCTGCCACTAGAAAGAGATCCAAAAGCAGCATGAAATGGATCTTTTGGTTTATATACAGTTCCCTTTAAAGGATCTGGAAATGTTAAGACCCTCAAATGACCAAGCAATAGTAAACACTCAATTGTTCAGGGTGCAGAGTTCCTCTCCTTAGTTCCCAAGATAAATTCAAAAGGTGTTGGGGCTTGACTTAGTAGGGCCACAGCATGGCTCAGTGTAAAGTATTTTTAAATTATCTTTTGGTATTTTTCTGTTCCTTCTCTTGGTTCTATAAATGTGAACAATTCAGATGTGCTGTTCTGCAGAACTACTTGTCCTTAATATTAAAGAGCATATTTGCTCACTTTTTCTATTTAACTCTTCACCACCCACCCCCAAACTTATTTGCTCCAGGAAAAAAGGCAAATGGTAAACTGGGGGAGAAACTCTGTAGCAAATTGGTCTCCTTCTTTATGGTCATCTTAAATAGAAGCTAGAAACTGAATAAAATTGGCTGCAAAAGGAATTTGACCACAAATGACAAACATATCTTCTCTCAGACTCCAGAATTCCAAAAATAATCATGAGAAGTCCCTGTGAAGGTAATCTACATCATAAGAAGAGCTATACTGAATGAGAAATGAAAATTAGTGTATTTGAGATATTCAATTTTTAAAAATGTACATCTACATAATATGCTTGTACATCCATAAACTATCCCGAAGAATACACAAGAAACTGACAAAAGTACCTCTGGAGAGTGGAATTGTGTGGCTGGGGTGGAAGCGAGCTTTTTACCGTACCGCCCTGTGCATCTCTAGCATTTTATAACATACATATATTACCACTTCAAAAGGGATTTTTTAAATGTTATTTAAATAAAATAAAAAGAGTATTTTTGATCAACCTGAAAATGCAAGAATTTCCAATATTTAGGTTCAAATCATTATCTAAGCCTATACTGACCTCTCTAGGCAAAAGTATGTTACTGGAGCCCCAACCAACTGGATACAATTGTGGATCATCGTTGATTTAATGATGTAGTAAATCTATCAGCAGTGATGTATAATTAGAGGGGGGTGGTGATGAAGAACCTTACTTTTAAAGAAAATCCTAACCTGATCAATAAAGGGAAAGCCAGAAAGTCACTGTCTGACAACTCAAGTCTCTGCTCCTCTATTTCAGACTAATTATTTACATCCACAATAACAAATACTGAAAACTAGTTCACAAAGAGAAAAAATTTAAAAAACAGTTAATAAATATACAAAACACCACCAACTTACATCTGATCAGCTACTAAATGACTAGGGGCTCTAGCTCCAGGAATAACATTTGAGGCTTTCATTTTTCTTACCTTAGATGAAAAAGAGAGGGGGAAAAAATCCAATAAAGCTTTAAGTATGAAAGTAAAAGAAAGTTCCATAAACCAGATGCTATTCACTCAATATAAAAAAGAAGGGTGAATAAGAAGAGAGGAGAAAACTTAGAAACAACAAATAAAGGACACCAAGAGAAGATGAAAGAGGTATTCCAAGAAATAGAAAGTTTTCTCTCACTTACACATTAAAAATCATCACACTGTTTTTAAGATAAAATCACCTAGCTCAGCAGTTCTCAAAGTATGATACAAATTGTCCTGAGGGTCTCCTCTTTTTTCCATTTATCTGTGTTAGGCTGAATTTTCTCATATATTTCAATCAAAACAAGATTCAAGCATACCTTAAAGATAACACAGCTTTGGTTCCAGACCACCATAATAAAGTGAGTACTACAATAAAGCAAACTGTACTCTTTTCACTGCTGGAGGGTCTTGCCTTCAATTTGTAAAAAAAAACAAAACCAAAATCTGTGAAGTGCAATAAAGCAGAGGGCAATAAAACAAGGTATGCCTGTATCATAATAGATTGAATTCAGAAACAGATGAAAATCCAGCTGTCTTCTATTAAGCCAGACATGAAAGATATTTACAAAAATGTAAAACAATGTCATTCTTCACACTAACTTTCCTTTCACTTAGGAAAATATTTTTCATAAAAATGTTATTTGTTAATATGCAATGGGTTTATTGTTATTTTAATATCAATAAATGCTTAACTTTGTTTAAATATTTCAATACCAATAAATATACAAATAGATACAAACCAATTTTTTGGAGTCCTTCATAATTTTTGAGAGTATAAAAGGGTTCTTGAGACCAACATGTTTGAGAACTGATCTAGCTAAATAATTCAGTCTTGTCAATATTTTTCAAAAAGCATTCTCCTCACTCCTCCCCCTACTTAGAATGTGTTCACAAATTTCCCTCTCCTAACTATCCAATGTTCCCTCTTTATATTGTCCCTGGAATCCTAGGTCTAAGAGAACAAAAATAAACCCTTTAGATTTGTTCTCTAACACAGAC
This sequence comes from Rhinolophus sinicus, assembly GCF_057876585.1. Lineage (NCBI taxonomy): Eukaryota > Metazoa > Chordata > Mammalia > Chiroptera > Rhinolophidae > Rhinolophus > Rhinolophus sinicus. The sequence goes on from NC_142503.1 coordinate 90,683,282, forward strand.
TCCATGGACTTCAAAAAACTGTATTTAAAGACTATATTTAAAATCTCCTTTAAGCGGGTGTTGGATTTCCTTTTGGCTTTAATATTTTCATGCCTCTATTAATAATAGTAGTTTCCTTTCCTTTTTTTTTTTTTTTTTTTTTTTTTGGTATGTGTGTTCAGCGAGCATGATTTAAAACTTTTAACAAAACAGAGAAAAAAGATTCCAGCTACCCTACTGCCTATATTAGACTACCTAACAAGACATTACTGTCATAACTACGGTAGTTGGACGAAACCTTTTACAGAAGCTTATAAATTATTAAGGATGAAGTAAAGCTTCTTGGTTCACAGAGTGCAAAAAAGCACAGAGATCCAGACACTTATCAACAAAATACTCTTTCTTTGGGGACTCTGATCTCGTTCAGATTCTTGCTATCTACTGCCAGAGATGTTTCCACGTGTGCCGCTGTTAGGGACCTCAAACTAGCCTTTTTGTGTTGTTTTTCACTTAAAGGAGCACATTCCGCTTCAACTTCCAGTTCCCCGCACCATTCCTCCCTCTAGCGGTGCCGAGGTTTGGAACAGTAAAAGGCCTTAATTACACCTTTAAAACCAGACGGGAGACTTTCCGGTGATTCGCATTTTCCCTCTCTCTTCCCTCACCAATTCTCTCTTAAAGATAAGAATTAAGATCTGAGGTATCACAGAGTCAAAAATCCTCAACGCCCCTCAAAGGGTAAAATAGTGGCTTTCTAGCTTCTCTTCCCCATCAAGAACCCCACGATGAGAGAATTTCCCCTCAGCTGCCCCTCCCGCTGAGGTACCAGTATCCTCATTCTCGCTCAGACCGGCGTTGCCTGCCATGAAATTCACTTAAAAGAGCACAGAGATATTGTTTGTTGAGGGTGAGTCTTGGGGTTAGAGATTCTAAGGAGCAGGGGTAAGAGTTGGTTGTTGCCCTGAAAAGAAAACTTCTCTTCAGACGAAAGGTTCCGGGATTGGTCGCACCTAGCACTTTCATTTGCAAAGGGAGAGGAGCCAGCTACCTTCTGGAATGAAGAGGACCTAAAAGCTAGGAGCAGAGTGACCTATTTCAGCAATTCCGCAAGCCCCTCCAACCTCGACTCACTTTTCCCGCCACCAAGAAAAGGCGCGAGGCCACACAAAGCTCCACAGCTCCCTCGAGCGGCGAACTCCCAATGCTGCGGCGCATGCGCAGCTGGAAGCCGCTTTGCTCTTGCGCAGCTGAGTTATTTCCGCCAGCTTTCACTAGAACGCCCTCTAAAACTACAAATCCCATAATTCTGGTCGGCCTCACCTTTTTTGTTTTTAAGGCAGCCGCAGGAGCGCCCGACCGTTGAGGAAGCATATCTTTCTTTTCCTAACTTTTCTCTCTCCCAGACTGCCTTTTCCTTCCTCTTTTCGTTCCCTGATTCCTATTCTTCCTTTTAGTCTCCTTCGCACCTTTATTTTAATATTTCTTTTGAAACTATACTTAGCCCCACTCTCGCCTCTACTCCTCTTTTCTCAGCCGCAGGACCCGCACCCCCAAGCACTCTTGGCAGGGAGAACGGGCCACCTAGCACCCAGTGGAAAGAGCGTCGAATAGCTTCCTCTCCATTGGCCGAAGCAGGGGCCCAAAGTAGACCAAAACCTCTTCCCCAGCCACACTCGTTTTTCTAGAAAGGGGCGCGAAGCCGCAGCTTGCGCTCGGGAAGGACTGCCTGCGAGAGGACGGCTGTAATGGGCAAAGGGTCGCAGTCCGCGGACTAGGGACTCATGCGCAGGCGTCGGGTGGTGGGCGGAGGCGTTGGGGTCGGGACTGTGCGTGTGAAAACAGGGAAGGGCGTGGTATCCCCAGGTGATCGCGACTAGGGAAAGGCGGAGGAGCGAGAGAACAACTCGGCCATTTCGAGGGAAGAGGAAGTTGGACAACATCGGCTGTTTTAGTGCTGATTTTTTTTTTTTCAGTTCAGCAGCGAATATTTTCCGGGGGGGGGTGAGTTAAAAATGACCGATCGTACTTTACTGAGAACAGTTCATAGGAAGACGGTTCGGACGCTCCGTTCCTTCCCTTCCTTTCTCAAAATTCACTCCTCCGCTCCTCGGAAACCTTTCTAAGTAGTAAGTGGGCAAAGGGAGGTGGGGGCAACCAGGTCATGAATAATTCATGAACCATCCTGTTCCTTCGCCACGCCCCGCCGAATCGTGCTCACGCAAGTTACGTGTACCAAACCTGAGGAAGCGACGTAATAGTCCCCGCCCCTAGGACGGAGGGCGGGGTGTCGTCTCCAGCACGTGCTGCATCTACAAGCCCAGAAGGTTGTGCGCAGGCGCTGCCCGCTAGGGGGAGGAAGGAGGCGGGGTAGGGAGGTTGTTGGGTTTAGAGCCGGGCGGAGGCCGCTGAGACTCATTCCTCAGGAACAAGGGTCGAGTGTCAAGGAGACCTTTTCACACCAGCTCCCCGTACCCCGCCTACGGTGGGTGGGATCGCGCGGCAGAGACAAAGGATATCAGTAGGGACGAACATAGCTGCGAAGGGAAGTAGGGTGTCAGTTTGGGGTGGTGGGCTCTTTGTGGGGGTTGAGGGGGGCTATATTTAAAGTCCCGGAGCCGTTAAGTTGGTTCGTACTCGGATGCGCGCGCGACCAGGGTGGTGGCAGAGTGCGCATGCGTGACTCTGGGACGAGAGGAACGCGCTCCAGCAGTGCGCGCTCGCGGCAAAGCGGTAGTGGTAGGGGAGGAAAGGGTCGGCGCACGCGCGGTTGGTTCCTCGAGTTGTTCGGGTCTCGCGGGTATCTTGTGGTCTCGCGGGCGAGTGGGGCGCGCTTCGGGGGAGGTGCTTGGGCGCGAGACTAGGCGAGAAGAGCAGAGCTGCGCGCGCACTCAGGAGGGGGGCAAGGGAGCGGGGTCTAAGAAGGGGGGTTAAGCCCCCTGGCCCTCCCCCCCCGTAGCCCTCGACTGGGACGGAATAAGGGGAGGAAATGATCGAGATGGCGGCAGAGAAGGAGCCGTTTCTGGTGCCGGCCCCGCCACCGCCGCTCAAAGAGGAGTCTGGCGGAGGGGGCGGCCCCTCGGTGCAACCGCACCGAGAGGCTGCCTCCGGGGAGCTCCGAGGCAGGACGCAGCACGGGCCGGGCCCGCGCGCACAGTCAGCCGGGGCCCCGGCTTCTGGGGCCGGCACGGAGGGCCCCGGTGCTACATCCACCCCTCGGGGAGGCCAGTCGCAGCAGCAAAGAGGGGGCGGCCCCCAGGCGCACGGGGAGGCCCGCTTGTCGGATCCCCACGGGCGAGCCGCTCCCCCGGACGTGGGGGAGGAGCGACGGGGAGGGGGCGGAACAGAACTGGGCCCCCCTGCCCCGCCCCGACCCCGTAATGGCTATCAACCCCACCGGCCCCCTGGGGGAGGTGGAGGCAAGAGGAGAAATAGCTGCAATGTAGGAGGTGGTGGAGGCTTCAAACATCCGGCCTTCAAGAGGCGCAGGCGGGTTAATTCGGACTGTGACTCTGTGTTACCCTCCAACTTCCTCCTGGGGGGCAATATCTTTGATCCACTGAACCTGAATAGTCTCCTGGATGAGGAAGTGAGCCGCGCACTCAATGCAGAGACCCCTAAGTCATCCCCACTTCCAGCCAAGGGGCGAGATCCAGTGGAGATTCTCATCCCCAAAGATATTACTGACCCGCTCAGTCTCAATACTTGCACTGATGAGGCCCAAGTAGTTCTTGCTTCACCACTCAAGACTGGTCGGAAACGGCATAGACACCGGGGACAGCACCACCAGCAGCAGCAGGCAACAACTGGAGGGAACGATAGCCACTCCTTGCTGCCCACAGCCCCCCTCACCCCCTCACTCCATGGGGAGGGCACCACACAGCAGCAGCGGCACAGGGGCCAGAATCGGGATGCCCCCCAGCCCTATGAACTCAACACAGCTATCAACTGCAGGGATGAGGTCGTGTCTCCCCTTCCATCTGCCCTACAGGGTCCCTCAGGCTCCCTTTCAACCCCTCCAGCTGCCTCAGTTACCTCTGCACCCTCGTCTTCCTCCTCACGACATCGAAAACGTCGCAGGACTTCCAGCAAGTCAGAGGCAGGGGCTAGGGGTGGAGGCCAGGGTCCCAAGGAAAAGGGCCGAGGGAGTGGGGGAAGCCGCCACCACCTCCACCCACTACCTGCAACAGGCTTTAAAAAGCAACAGCGCAAGTTTCAGTATGGGAATTATTCCAAGTACTATGGGTACCGCAATCCTTCCTGTGAGGATGGGCGCCTTCGGGTGTTGAAGCCTGAGTGGTTTCGGGGTCGGGACGTCCTAGATCTGGGCTGCAATGTGGGCCATCTGACCCTGAGCATTGCCTGTAAATGGGGCCCATCCCGCATGGTGGGCCTAGATATCGATCCCCGGCTCATCCACTCGGCCCGCCAAAACATCCGACACTACCTGTCTGAGGAGCTGCGTCTGCCACCCCAGCCTTCTGAGGGGGACCCAGGGGCAGAGAGTGAAGAAGGGACTACAACAGTCCAAAAGAGAAGCTGCTTCCCGGCCTCACTGACAGCCAGCAGGGGTCCCATCGCTGCACCCCAAGTGCCCTTGGATGGAGCAGACACATCAGTCTTCCCCAACAATGTTGTCTTCGTCACGGTAAGAGGGTGTTGGGTTAGGGGCCAGGTAAGAGATTAAATGGGAATGTGGCAAGGGAAGGTTGTGAACCAGAGGGATTTCTGTGCATGCAGTTCTTGCTAGGAAAACCAGATTCTTACGAAAAGGGTCTGAATCTGCAACTGATTCATCTGGTTGTCTCTCCCTCTATAAACTAGAAAGATGAGGGCTATACCTGGGCTCTTTTCTCATGACAACTAGCCCCAAAAGGGGGTCCCCTTTTGCCCTGCTCACAGCCTAAACTATAATCCAGACCAATCCACCTTCCTTTGGAGGCTGCTGCTGATAATTTGGTCTAGTTGAAAACTTGTCTTCCAACCTACTGAAGGTGCATGAAGGGATGGGTGTCAGACATGGAACGTCTCGGGGTGTGGGAGGATTAGGATAGTGGCTAATATTTACAGTTTCTATCCTTTGATAGGGACCTTGTTTGCATTAGATACAGAGTTGGTTAAAGAATGTCAGTGGTGAGGAACCCAAGAGGTTTGACATTAGATCATCTCCACATTGACCCTAGATAGTGGGATGGGGAAATGTCAGAGTCCTCTGCGGGGCGAGGGATAACATGTCTTCAGCTTCTGTCCCTTGACTACTCATAGTTCCCCATAGTGTTGGCAGTTTGTTGGGTCAAGCCTAAAAACATGGACTTTTCAGAGGGTGGTAATGAGCTTATCTAGAAAAGATTTCCTAAGGGATGGGGCTCTTATCTGGAAGAAAAGAAAGGACAAGCCTGAAACTTTGCCAGCCCCAACTACAGGGAAGGAACCACGGGTTTCCTTTTCAAATCTGGGTTAGGTCCCTTTGCATAATGTCGACTCCCTCAGCTTATGTTTGTGGACAGGGTCTTGGAGGAATCCCAGCATTCTTTCTCTGCAGTTTTATCCCAGCTTTGGAGATCTCATGGACACTTGGCTCAGTTTAAAATTACCTGGGTTCCCTTTTTATGTTTGATTGGTTTACCACCAATAGCATGCAAGAAAATGAGACTCACTAGGCACCATTTGGGTATCACAGATGACTATGGCCAAGGGCTACAGTAAGGCTACAGGACGAGTTGTGTGGAGGCCACTAGTGGTTCTCTTAATGCCTCTTGACCTGGACCCCCATTCTTGCCCTCAGGGTAATTATGTGCCGAATCGAGATGAGCTGGTGGAGGCCCAAACACCTGAGTATGACGTGGTGCTCTGCCTCAGCCTCACCAAGTGGGTGCATCTGAACTGGGGAGACGAGGGACTGAAGCGCATGTTTCGTCGGATCTACCGGCATCTACGCCCTGGGGGCATTCTGGTCCTGGAACCTCAACCTTGGTCATCTTATGGCAAGAGAAAGACTCTCACGGTGAGTTGGGGTTTCAGTGGACATTGCAGGATATCCTTCTTTTAGTTGAGGCAAAGCAGCCTCAAAGAAGCAGAAAGGGGACTTTCTGAACAAAGTGAATAGTCCCCCTGGGTTGTTGGGTGGGCATCACTGCCAAGTGAGAAGGCAGCAAGTTGAAATGGTCCCGTTCTTGTCCCTAGGAAACAATCTACAAGAACTACTACCGAATCCAGCTGAAGCCAGAGCAGTTCAGTTCCTACCTTACATCCCCAGAGGTGGGGTTCTCCAGCTATGAGCTTGTGGTCACACCCCATAACACCTCCAAAGGTAAGGCTGGCTTTTTTGTTGGGGGAGGAAGAAAGGCCGGTCCTGGTGGAGGATGCAGACCCTGTGGAGTCTTGAGGTCCTGCCAACCCCTCCTGATTGCACACTCTCCTCTCAGGCTTCCAGCGTCCTGTGTACCTGTTCCACAAGGCCCGTTCCCCCAGCCACTAAGTGGCTCCCTGAACAGCAAGTGTGAAGAAGCTGCCCACTGCTCCTAAGGACCTGGGGGAAGAAGAAATTATCCCAGTCTTTCCTTTCTGGCTCCAAAGTTTCCTTTCTCAGATCTGCAAAGAAAGCTTTTCCTACGTTGTTGCCCCAGCCTCCCTATACCTCTGGCACCTAAGCAGCAAGCCCAACTGTACTGGAGTTACCACCATCTTCCTCTCCCCCAGCCCAGTGGGCTGGATGGCATGGACTGTTTATTGACCTCTGTTCTCCTAGGGCATGAGAGGTAGGGAGTACCACTTCTCTAGCCTCTTCCTCCTGTTTTTCCAAGGAGAGATTCCTATTCTCCTCAGCCCTTGTCCCTAGCTACGTTTCAGTGGACCACGGATAAATGGACTGAGGGTTAAAAGGGGTAAGCTTGGCAGGGAGGCACGCTGGTACTGTGAAAATCCTTCCCTCTGCTGTCCCCCATTGGGAGAGGGGGTTGGGTTTGGAATGTAAGAACAGCACAATAAACTTGATGTTTAGGGCAGTGGCCCCCACACTTATGTCTGGCACTTTCTAAGGGGAAGAGATGGTGTCTTCCAATACAACCTGGGCTTCCTCTGCCCAAACTAGTCTCAAGGTTTTTTAGTCGTTGGGAAGATTGCAGATTGCTAGTCAGATTTTCACACAAGTATGCAGAACCCTAGACAAGAAAAAGGAATAATGCAACTTTTAATGTGAAACTTGAAGAGCCCATCTATGCCCACCCCTGCAAAAAAAAAATTTTTTTGACGTGTGTGTGTGTGTGTGTGTGTGTGTAAGTATTGGCAGAAGGCTAACTTTGGAAGTTAACAGTGGAATTGAAGTGGATCTAGAAAAAGGCATTTTGAATCAGACCACCACCTCCCCTGTGCTCTAGAACGGACCTACCACCCACCCTTTTTTGTGCTGTGGAACCAGACTAACTGGCAGTTTCATTAACAGGAAGCTCTTCAGCTTCATGTGTTGTTCCTGAAGCTTTGGACATTCATTCAGCAAATACTGAGCACTCTTAGATCAAGTGTAAACAAGATGGGCAAGACCCTTGAAGGTGAAAACAAGGAAATAATTTCAGTAACTGCTAGTAGCTGCCTTGCAGGTTCCTTGAGCTGGGGAATGAGGGAAGGTTTCCCTGAAGTTTACTGTGTGGGCTGAGACCTGCATGTTAAAGTGATCCAAGTGGTGCAAAGGAACAAGCGTGGTGTCTTCAAAAAAAAAAAAAAAATGGCAGCTGTGACAAGTCAGAAAGGTGTGGGGAGGGTATCTAAACCTCTGATTTGGGCAATTTTCTACTTGTCATTACTGAGTTCTTTAAAAAGGGGCAAAAATTTGACTTCTTGGCAACTTCCAACCTGAGGTTTGACCCCATCTTAAGGCTTTCAAGAAGAGTTCCATTTGTTAGCAAAACAACTTTATTCTAATAGTTTTAACACAAAAATATGAACCAGCAATTCCAGGCCTAAGCTTCCCATCGCTTCAGTATCCGATGCATGAGGAAGGTATCCTCTGAAGGGCGGGGCCGGAGTTGGAGCCGGAGAGGGGGCAGACCGTCCAGAGTTAGGTGTGGAGATTCATAAAATAATGTTTCTGGGTCACACAGGATGGTCATGTCTGGCCCTGGCCCAGGTGGCTCCTGTTTGGAGTTGGAACCCAAAGGTTACACACGAGGAAAGAACCTGTGGCGGAAGTAGGAAGAAGTGGAGGGGTGGGACGGGGGAGGGACTCATGCCCAGGTCCCTCACCTTTGGGGGCGGGGCTCGGGCCTGCGGCGGCAGAAGCGCCAATTTCTCCTTCAGCGCCGCGTTCAGAACTTGTTCCTCGGGTACCTGCAGGCTCACCAGGTCCCGGAAGAGCAGCCTGCTGCGCGGCACGTTCAGCCCTGAGACCGCAGGGGGAGAGGAGGTGAGCGGCGCCTCTCACACCCACACCCGCGCCCGGCAGGCTGTCTGCCCCCCTCACCCTCAGCCACGCTCTCCTCCAGGCCGCAGCGGGTCTGGAACGACTTTCTCAGCTGTTCCTCCACGGCCTTTGTGGCATCGAATTGACCCGCGGCTGCGGCCCGCGCGGCCTGCAACTCAAGGCTCAGGGCCAGGCTGCTCTGCGGCGCGGGAGCCCCCAGGTCCTGCAGAGCTGCGGGCTTCTCGATTGGTGCAGCGACGGCCGGCAGCAGTTCGGACCGGACAGGGGAGGGTGGCGCCAGGCGGAAGCGGACCTGGGAGCAGAGAGGGCGGTGAAGAGGTAGGCGCAGGGTCGTCGGCAGGTTGCCAGCGAGGCCTTTAGACACCTCACCTGCCGCCCCTTGCGGGCCCCGCCCCGCCGCTCCGCCCGCCCCTTCCGCCGCCCCGGGCTGCAGTTCAGCCGCTTGGGGCTCTCCGACCGCGGGCTCGGGCTTAGGCTCAGGTCCAGGCCGGGTTCGGGCACTGGGGCTCCGGGCTCCGGGGCGCGGGGTTCTGGGGGAGACCCCGGGGCCGCCATGGCCTCTTCCCCTTCCACCAACTCCAGCTCTGACTCTTCACAGCCCATCATCTCTGTGTGACTGGAGGCCAAGGTCACTTAGCACCGGCTCACGACCTCCTCTATTCAGTCCGACCCAGACCGCTACCGGAAACCGTTATCCCCTACCAAAGGGGGGCGGGGAGACGAGCCCTCCCCCGCTCTATTGGCGCTCCTAAACGTCATTTCCGTTGACCCGCCCCCTGCCCCTACCGGGCTTCCGCCCGCAGAAACTCTGCACCTCCCCTCGGCTGGGGTGTTAGAGCTGAGGCCAGTGGAAGCCGTACGGGTCCCCATCAGTACCATTTTTCCTTTCGAACTGTATGACTTTGCCTCCTTTCTTTGCCCGCGGAATCTTCATTTGGCTTCTGCTGGAGTCCTGAGTGTGTCAGTCTTCCCTGTCGGGGTGCCAAATGGGACAGCTTTAACTTAACTGTCCAGCTTCCCCTCACTGGACCTCCCTACTTCGTGCCTTCACAGCATCTGTATGTTTTCTGTCGCCTCCGAGCTCGGACCAGAACTTCCCAGTTTGAGTGAGGGTGGGGCTCACTGACCCCAGCCCCGGGCTCCCTCCTGGGACTCTGGGCGATCGTGGTTTCCCGGGCTTTAACTGCCTCACTCAGCCTGGAGGCCTTTTGTAACTTTTTCCTCTTCTAGCGTCCCTTAACATATTCATGTCTATAAAAACAGATACTTGTATGTTGAGTATAGTTTTTTTAAAAAGAAGGCCTCGGTGGATTTATCCGACCCCTGGACTGCAGGGCAGAAAACTGGAGCTCTCGCTCGTTTCCCATATTCCTTAGGGCAGATCCTCTCAATTCTGTGAGCGTCTGTTTCTTCTTGTTTAAAATGTACTAAATTGGGTTCAGGCTTCTTGAGGCTCTCGCAAAATGTCAACAGGTATGTTTGTGTATCACTTTTCAGTTTGAGAGTTTTCACATCCTTTATCTTCCCAAGAAATGCTGTGGAAGATCAGATAGAATGGATAGTGTTGCCCTCATTTTACAAAACAGTTTTCAAGGATCTCAATGGTTAAACACTAGAGGCTTTCCTGCTAAAGTCTGGAATAAGAAAGTATAACTATTCCCTCTACATTTGTGAAAGGGAGTAGGGAGGTACAAATGTAAATAAATACTTATATTTTTAAAAAGTGGAAGTAATTCATTTAAAAATTTTTATAGTTACATACTATAACTGAAGGGAAAGAAGCTGGACTTTGAATATATTTTGTGCATTTGACTTTGGAAACCTGTATGTTTTATATGATTGTATGATAAAAATTAATTTTTAAAAATCAGTCCCTAAAAGTTGAAAGTGAAATGAAACAAATGAACCTAAATGTATATCCAGTTGGTGGCCTAACTACACAGAAGGGAACTTTCTGAATGACTTGAAAACACACTGATTTAACTGTACATCCAAAGATCTGCCCTAAGGACAAAACTGCCATTAAAAGAATAAAACTCCTATAAAATCTTAAATTGTATTTAGTAGTCATATTATTAGGAATAGGTGGAATTGTGATAAAACATAATCATGTTGATTGTACCAGAACTGGAATTTTGTCACAGGAGACGAGATGAAGATCTAAAATCAATGTTATGCAAATTCCCTGTAGTCTTAAATTAGGAAGTATCTGTATGAACTCATGGTATATTTTAGCTTAAATTAAAAAGTATATCCTAATTCTGTCTACTGAAAAGCCCTTAGAAACAACGATGGACTCCCTCAGCACCTTTAGCCCCCAAATATAGTAGCTAATTCTGTACCCCTGGGCATTTCAAAACCTATACACAGATGTTCACAGCAACTTTATTCATAATAGCCCCAAACTGGGAATAACCCAAATGTCCTTCAATAGGTAAAAGAGTTAAACAGTGGTACATCTATACCATAGAATACTTACTACTCAGCAATCAAAAGGAACAAACTTGATACACATAACTTGGATGAATTACCAAGTTATACTGAGCAGGAAAAAAAAAGCCAATCCCAGAAAATTACATGCTGTGTGATTTCATTTGCATAACGTTTTAGAAGTGACAAAAGTTTAGAAACGGAAGACATTTTTAGCTGTTGCCAAATGTTAGGGACTAGGTGGAAGAAGTAGGAGGGAGATGGTTGTGGTCATAAAAGAGCAACCAACACCAGGAATCCTTCGGTCTTGGAATTGTTCATTTCCTTTACTGTCATGGATACAAGAACCTACACAGGTGATAACATTGCACAGAACTTAATACATGCACACAAAAATGAGTACAAAACTGGGAAATATGAATAAGATTGGTGGATTATATGAGTTGTCAGTATCCTTGTTGTGATAATATAATACCGTTTTGCAAAATGTTACTGTCTTAGTCTGTTTATGCTGTTATAACAGAGTACCAGAATAATAGACTGGGTAACTATAAAAAACAAACATGTATCTTGCACAGTTCTGGAGGCTGGGAAGTCCAAGATCAAAGCGCCAGCAGATTCAGTGTCTGGTGAGAACCTTCCTTTTGGTTCACGGACAGCTGTGTTCTCACTGTCCGCACGTGGTAGAAGGGGGCAAGAGAGCTCTCTGGGGTCTCTTTGGCACTAATCAAAGGCCCCGCCTCCAAATACCAACACATTGTGGATTAGGTTTCAACATATGAATTTTTTGGAGGGGACACATTCCGTCTATAGCAATTACCATTGGGAAAAACTAGGGAAAGTGTGTGAGTGATCTTTCTGTATTATTTCTTATCACTCCATTATAATCTACAATGATCTCAATAAAAATTTTAATTAAAAGTAATGTTGGGGGCCGGCCCGGTGGCTCAGGCAGTTAGAGCTCCGTGCTCCTAACTCCGAAGGCTGCCGATTTGATTCCCACATGGGCCAGTGGGCTCTCAACCACAAGGTTGCCGGTTCAACTCCCGCAAGGGATGGTGGGCTGCACCCCCTGCAACTAGCAACGGCAACTGGACCTGGAGCTGAGCTGCACCCTCCACAACTAAGATTGAAAGGACAACAACTTGACTTGGAAAAAAGGCCTGGAAGTACACACTGTTCCCCAATAAAGTCCTGTTCCCCTCCCCCAATAAAATCTTTAAAGAAAAAAAGAAAAGTAATGTTGGGGTTGGGAAGAGGAGGGGCAATGTGTGCGTGTGGGTAGATAGAGGAAACAAGATTAGCCAAATGTGGATGATTGTTGAAGCTGGGTGATGGCTACCTGGGGGATTATATATTTTCTTTACTTTTGTATAGATGTATGAACATTTTTATAATAAAAGCTTTTTGTTTTCTAGTTTTTGGGGTTTTGCTTTGGCACACTGGAAGTGTTGGAGGTAAAACTTGAAACTGCCCCTCCCCCCCAGGCCTTGACTGTACTAATAGATAAAAAAAAGTCCCTGTAGGAACCCTAGCCACAAATTCAGTAAGCCTAATTCCTCAGCCTTAAAATTTAGCCACTCCCTCTTTCTAGGCCGGGACACAGAGATAAAAAACAAGCCATTCTGTTTGCCAGCTTATGCTGTGGGCCTCCAGGAATTGGAAAGTTAACCCAGTGACTTTAAAGAAACAATATGATTGTGAGGGAATGAAGGGTCTCAGTCCTGCCTCACCACTCTTCCTAGGATTTCTTTGGCTGGACCAGGCTGAGAGGCCTGGAATTGCTTTGCCTCTAAAAAACAACAAAAAAAGAAAGATAGAAATAAAATGCCCCTCTAAGAAGCTACTAATAAGTGAGGAAGACTTCTCTATCCTTAACTTTAGTCTCCTCCTGGCAGCATGTTCTAGAATTATACTCTCTTCTGCAAAGATGGATTCCAATTACATGTCCCACTAAACCACACCCTGAATGAAGGCAGTAAAAGGTGGAAAGGAGGAACCCAGGAGGAGGGAGCAAGGAACGAAATTGTAAATATGGTCCAGGAACAGAACCCCTTCTACTCTAAGCAAGAGGGGAGAAACAGAAAAGCTACCCTGACCCCATTACCTGAGATTGCCGTGAGGGGTACTCTTCCTTCCACTTTCCAGGCTGGAGAGGTCCCACCCACTTCTGCATTATCTGCCATCCAGGGAAGATTTGGAAGAGGAAAGAAAAGGGAATGCTGAAGGAAGAAGGAAAGAGGCACAGAAAAGAGCCCCAGGAAGAGGTCACACTTTAGGCTCTTATATTCTGTCTTTATGGGTTAGAATTCACGAGGTTGTGATGTTCTCTGTAGTAATCTGGGTGGGGTATCCCAGACCTGGTTTAGGGAAGGCGAGTCTGGGTCCTGGAAGGGGTCATTCAGGATCATCCCTGAGCTTCTGGGCCAGACACTCTGGGTGGGCTAGGTGGGACAGGAGACAGGACCGGATCAGAGGTCCTTCCATGGACCATGCGGTTGAGTTGCAGTAGGATGCCCCCAATGCAGTGATCCACGGTGTGGCTGGGACTGCTGCATAGAGCATCTAGGAAGACCTGCCAGGGTTGAAGGGGCAGGGGAAGAACAAAGGCTCCATCCAGGAAGGCGCCCTCCAATAGGGCCAAGACAAGCCAAAGAAATAAGGCAGCAATCACCGACCACCACCCTCTGCAAACCCCTCTTGCAGGGACCCCAACACTTCCCGTCTCCCCCTCCCAAATTGGCTGCTGCCTATGGGTCAACCCAGAGACACTTCCACACTGTGTTCCTGTCACACAGAGAGTGCTGGAGGATGGGAGTAGCTCACTTGGCACTTCAACGGCTGTGACCCACCCTCCAGCCACACAGCATACTTTCCCATCCTACCTAATCTCAAGGTTGGTAAGGTAAACCACCCCGGCAGAAAGCCTGAGCCCACCACTCCTTCCTCCTAATGCAGAAGGAACAGACTGAGATCCAGAGAGGAGGGCACAGGTCCAGCTGCAGGCAAACACCGAGGCCAAGCCCCTCGGCCTGGCCCTTCCAGCAGCAGGAAAGGAGCAGGAGGGCCAGGATGAGGCCCCTTCGCATGAGCCTCCAGGGATATGGGATGAGGCCAGCTTCTGGGATAAAAGAGAATTGAGAGTAGAGAACAGGGTCAGAAGAAGTCCACAGTCTGGGTGAGGTAGAGGAGAGTGAAGAAGGGGAAACTGAATGACACTAGGAAAAGAGAGAAACAGATTTTTAGGGTTGGGGGTATAGAGAATTCAATGGAGCCAGGCTCGGTAAAGGGAGGCGTATTGGACTGAAGGCCTGAGCTTGCTGGGGAGGGGATGTACTTGATGTTAACATAGAGAATAGAAGGTTGATGCCAGATGGTTAAGGCCTAAAGGAGCCTGGGGAGAAGTTGGTCAGAAACCACTGGAGCTGTAAGAAAAGGGATGGAGGCCATGAACAGGGTGGGTGAGGTTAGAGCTATGAAAGATGTGGCCATAATCCAGGAAGATGGGGCCATGTGTAGGGGGGAATGTAACTACACAGAGGGACATGTAAGCTGCTGACCTTGGGTTGCAGGTCCTGACAGATCTCTCTGCCTGGCAGGGAGTCAATGCCTAAGACCTCAAAAAATGGGATTGTTACTCAACAAGGGTAGACACACAGGAGATGTTGGGGGATCTTAGGGGTGAAGGGTGATTCCATGGTAACTTCTAGATTGGGCAGTGAGGTCTTCCCACAGCCTAGGAGCAGCTGGTAAAGAGAACGAGTTGAGTGCCTTGGATTCCACTCTCTGCAGTGGCCCCAGGGTCATCCACCGAATGCCAACACCCAGCAGGAAAACACAGGGTGGGAGTAGACAAGGAGAGGAGGGGGACAGCTGCAGCTGCCGGGAGGAATGGCAAACTGAGGGAGGGAGAAAGGTGCCAGGTGGGAGTGAGAGGTGCTCTAGGCAAAGAGGACAGATAGGGATTATGGGGGCAGATATAGGTATTGGGGGCTGGGACATCATGAAGGGACCCCAGAGGCTGGCTGGTTCATAGTAGAAGCCAGCTTGTGCAGCTGGGCGGAAACTTGAAGAGGGACCAGGGTCGGGGGTAAAAGAAAAACCTGAGGGGGAACCGAAGCTCTGAGGTCCTACCTTGTTCTGAGGTGAAAGAAGTTCCAAGATGGCAGAGAAGGGAACTTGGCCCAGAGCCTGCTGTCTACTGCTGCTGAGGTCATGAGAAGGTCAGATGGAGCAACAGGACTCTTCTCTCCCAAAACTACTGGGACAGGGGGCCTCAGCCTCCACAGATCACCACCCCACATCATCCAAAGAGTGAGCCATCCCTCAAAGCCATTCTCCTGTATCTCAGCCTGTGTTTCTGCCCCCATTGTCTCTACCTCCCCCAGGCTGTTCCCAAGAGGTGTCCAGGCAGTGGCTGAGCCCTGTCCTAGAACCTTGGGTGATCAATGCAGAGGGGACCCTAGGACTTATGAGAAAACTGACCCAGGGTCATCAGCTGGTAGTTACAGAGCCCAGGGCCTGCCTCTGTGTGGTGCTCCACCCTTCCTCCCCCCACACCACCTCTGCCATTTCTGCTCAGGCAAGGAGGGACCATGTTCCCCAGCACAGCATCTGCCACAGAAAGAGAAAATAAGTATTTGTCAAATAAGAGAAAAGTAACTCTTTTCTGATTATAAACAGTTTCTGACAGTTTGGGATTTGATTAATGTGGTGATTTTTAAAAAAAAGAAATTGGCCAAAAATTCCTTGACACTCCTTCCATTGAGAGGTGGGAGCCAATGTCCCCTCCCCTTGAATTGGAGCAGGATTGTGACTCGCATGCAGCCTCCTGAAGCAACTTGGCCTTTTTCTACAGGCCACGCCCCCCCCCACCTCATGCCCCCCAGCTGGGAGCTGGAGTGGGAGAGGGCGTGTGGAGAGGGCCAGCCTGAGGGTAGCCCTGCATAGAATCCTCCTAAGAGCTGGGTCACCTCCTTTTGTTGTGTAAATTAAGCAACTCCTGATAAGCATCACATTTCATCCTGTGCCCTGGCTGCCAGGGAGCTCAATGCCACAGTTTGACCAGACTGCAATAACTAACCTTGGCCTAGGTTTCTAACATGTTTCTCTTCTTCTAGACTTAAAGAAAGAAAAATGAACGTAACACCTATATCACGGGATTGCTGGGAGGATTACAAGGATACATTTAACAACTTTCAGAACCTACTATATGCTAGGCATTGTGCTAGCTGCTTGAAACAAAACTCTGCCTATTATTCCCATTTTGCAGATGAGGAAATGTATCTACAAACAAAGAGGCCAAGTGATTTGCTCAAAGTCCTACAGCAAGTACGTATAATAGGACCACATGCTAGTGCACTTTTCATAGATTTAAAAGAACGCATGTGTGAAAACATCTAAAGCAACAATGGTTTCCTTCCATCTTTGAGCTCCCTCAGCCCATCTGAACATCCCTCAGCTGGGTCACTTCTCAACCATCAGTTTACCCCCTCAATTGTGAACTGACAAGGTGAGGGACTGTGGTGAATCACCTTTAAAACCACCTGGCACTCAGTAAATGTGTGTTGAGTGAACAAAAAACACACCACTCTATTCCATGACTTGTTTTAAAGGCTCCTTCATTCATCCCACAAATATCTACTGAGCACCTACTCTGAAGATCTAGGCACTGCAGTAAGTCCTCCATGGACATCGTTAAGTCCCACCAGTCACCATGAGTTACTATAGGTCCTATTATCCACAGTTTTTCAATGAGGAGTCTAAAACTGTTCTCAGACTCCAGTATGCATCGGACTCTCCCAGAGTTTATTAAACACAGAATACTGGGCTCCACCTCAGTCTCTGATTCAGTAGATATTACCTGAGAAATTACATTTCTAATAAGCTCCCAGATGCTGCAGATGCTGCTGGCCCCTGGTCCACACTGGTAAGTAGTGATGTCTCAGTCAACTCCCAGGTCTGTCTGACTGCCCAGCCTCTAATCCACAATGCCTAGTGCTTTCTAACTTGGGGGGGAAGGGGGTAGGTGGCATGAAATAGTGTTTGTTTGCACAAACACTATTTGGAATACACAACTGGGGGAGAAATTCAGCCGTCCCCTCCAGTCTTTCCTGCCCCACCCCTCCCTCTCCTTTCTGGAGGCTCCTGAGAGTTTGGCCTAGAGCTGGTCCTGGGACCGCTCCTATTCTCATCTTCTCTCCTCAGTGTCCCCCAGGATGTTGCCCACACCCTCACCTTGGCGGCATCCCCATCCCTGGGGGGCTGGGATTGAAGACCCCAAGGTAGGAAGGATTTGGTCATAAGGACCATCTAGTCTTGAGAGGGTTTCTCCAGACTCCAGAGAGTTACCAAGGGAAAAGGGAGAAAGCAGGAAAAGAAAGGGTGGGAGGTGGGAGACAGGTGGAGTGTTGGAGGTACCAGGGAGGGAAGCCTGGTGTTGGGATTATAGAGGAATGACTGGGGTCTCTCTGTGGGGAAAGGGAAGGGGAGCCATGTCAGGAAGGGTAGGGGGTATTTAGCAGGAGGTCCTATTGTATGGAGAAGTTGATGAGGAGGGTTTATGTCCAGCCATGCCCATCCAGTAGTCTCCATCACCTTAAGGTCCAGAAGGTGGTCACACAGCTGGTCACCAATTACGCTCAGCAAGTGTTGGGTTGCAACATGCTCAAGAAACTGAGGCCTTAGACACAGAGTTTTAGGAGACAGAAACCTAGGCTGCTAGCATAGTCCTAAGAATCAGGGCTCAGCCCCCTCCCCACAGTTACTCCCCCCACCAAACAGTGTCAGTCCTCTAACCTGAGAAAAAACCCCAAATGTCCAGTACTCTTCCTATTGGCATCCCAAGCCTAGGAAAGGCTTGTTACTCTGGCAGCAAAGGGTTGAGGCTGGTTGGTTCTGGGATGGAGGAACAGAGGGAGCTGCAGATGGGGCCTGGGTAGCCCAGCAGGAAGTGAACTTGGTGGAGAAAGAAGCCTTTCCACACCAGTGTGCTGTGACCACAGAGGGGTCTGTGTACACAGAGAACACATCTTCAGTTGCAGGTCCGAAGTCCGCACCTGGGGACAGAGAGAGGTGGACTAGGGACTCACATCCCACAGAGGAATGGGCCTGGGGCCAGAAGTCAAAGAATTCCCCCCAGCAACACCATCTCTCTCTTTGCCTCAGTCTCCTCATCTGTAAAATAGGGGAACGTTGGGACAGGAAGCTTATATTAGATCTCCAAGCAGCTACTGTTCCAGACAGTATAGAGAGCCAACATCCCCTCTCCCAACACACTTCAGTCCTATGCCACCACCCAGGGGCTGATCCCCTCCCTTTGGCACCTCCTGAGGCCAGCCCCTTCCTCCCCCGACCCGACTCCCACTTCTCCCCAAGACTCCAGCATCCCCCTCCCAATTGGCCAAGGCATCCTCCCCCCCAGCCCCCACCAGCCTCACTCCCAGCCACCAGCAGCAGCTCCTCAGAATAGCATGCCCATAATTGTCAGGCCCAGCAGTCACCCCAGGAAGCTGCTGGGTTTCCTGATGCAGCTTAAAAGTGGTGGGTCTTGGCTCAAGGATGCTGGAGATCAGCTGTTCTTTGGTAGTAGGAAAAAAGCACAAAATGGGTGAGAGCTGGAGGTGTGGAGCAGGTCAGATCCCCTGCCAGGAGTGAGTTCTGTGCTTTGGGAGTCAACCAATGAGTGAGGAACTGGTGTAAGAAGGATACAGGCTCAAATGGAGGAATGGGAGAGTTGTGGGAGCCCCACCATGGCCTGGAGATAAGCCGGGGCATTTGGGCCAGACCAGGGTTCCCAAATGGGATCAACTTCTCCTCTCCGTTTTCCACCTTCAGGCCAAGGGTCCCAGCCGAGGGTGTTCCTCCACCCCATTGCAGCCTAGCTGTCTCACCCCTTCTCCATTTCCAGGAGACTGGCTCTCCATGCCCTCTTCCTACACCCCTCCAGACCCCAGGCCAGCCTCCACCACCCCACCCCCAAATTTATCTTTGCCCCACTTGGTGCTAAAAGCACTCATGCAGTGAACTTGATGCTCCAGAGACCAGGTCAATCCTCTCCGGATGCCCTCCTCCCATCCCCAAATCTGCAGGGTGCCCAGTGTGGTTCCAAGACATGGAGAATGCCTCCCCTCAGCCCTGTAGTATCAGGTTGGAGGGCTTATATGCCTGGCTCATAGGGTTCATCCACCTGGCCTGTACACCCCAGGAACTGTGTCTCATCTTGCTCACAAGACACTCTTATCTTGTGATAGGGAATGGGGAAGGGGTAGTTATGACCTGGCAGACAAGGTGACCCCCGAGACACACACACACACACACACACACACACACACACACACACACACACACACACACTACAGGGCCCACTGAGCCATGTCACAAGATGTCATAGGACACTATCACTCCCCCAAAGGAAATTAGGTACCCTAGGCCAGGCTCTGTGAAGACTGTCGGCCCTGTAGGAAGCCAATCAGGGCACAAGATATAACTGCCAGAGAAAGAAAGAAATGTGGGGAGATGTCTGCAAGGACAGCAGGCCAGCCCGGAAGACTACTTTGTGTGAATTAGAAAAATATGCCCCTTCCTCAAAGTCCTTTACTGCCATCTGGTGGGAAATTGCCCTATGGGTTCTATACATCTGTCCACTATGGAGACGTGCAGTGCATAACACAACCTGTACAATGTTAAGGGCTGACTCTGAGGGATATAGAAGGCGGCGTCAAGAGAAAGAAGGACGGACCCTGTGTCCAATCAAGGAGGTGGCAAAAGCAGTGGTGAATGACAAGGCCTCCAGGCCTAGCCGACCTGTGTCCACTCTCACATCACTAACTGGGGAATTGGGGGAATAATGGAATCCCTCTAAGCCACAATGTACTGACTTGGAAAATGGGGGTGATGGCCTTAGGGCCTAAGGGACGGCCTACCCTTAGGACTAAATGACAGATGGAGGCAAAACTTGCTGGTTATGAAGTGCCCCAGTGATGGACATGGCAACAAGAACAACAGCTGATTCAGAGAGAGGGGAAGAGGCAGAGAAAGAGGCCAGCTGTTCCTGGCCAGCAGCCAGGGTTTCACTAACTTGTTGAGAAGTTGATTTAACTAGAAATTAACTGTCCCATGGAACCAGTGTCACCAACGGCCGATGGCCCACTACAGTAGGCCGATCCTGAGTGTTTAAGGGTAATGGGCAGGAGGTCCTCCATCAGCTAATGCTGTCGGAACCGCGGGGATGTGTGGGGTTCAGGGGGGCTCACACAAGAATGCCTCCCTGTTGGGGGACGCCACCACCAGTCCTGCATTTCCACCGCTGCCTCCCTCTCTCGCCCCGAGGCCGCTGCGAGCTCCCCAATCCCGGCCCAGAGAGGCACGGCGGGAGGGCGTTCGTGCACTGCAGCGCCACCTGGAGCTTGGGACCGCTAGGTGATAGGTCGTCCAGGTGCCTTAGCTTTACGGCCGACCTTCGGGGCCTTCCAGCATTACTACCTGACCCCAACAGGTCCCACCCCCGGGCTTCTGTGGGTTTGCACCCACCAGACAGGGTGGGAGATCAGACTAGACAGAGGGAGGAGGCGGGAGAGACCACGCCTCCCAGAGGCCCCGCCCCTTCCGGCGGTGCGGACAGGGTCTTGACTGACAGGATGTTGTCACCACGGGGTTGGGCAGGTGTCCAGGTCCAGCACGCACTCCATGCATTGTGTACCCTTCTTTCCCCTTCCTCAGTGACCCTTGAGTAAAGTTCAAATTCCTTCCTTTTCCAGCCTTAGATCCCCTCCCCACCCAAGGGGAGCCCTCATCCTCCAGGCCTGAGCCTTCAACGACCTGGAAGTGCCTTCCATGACCTTACCCCAGGGCAGCCTCTGGAACAGGGGTGCCCCATGAAACTCATCTCAGGTTAAAATATAGATTCCTTTCAAGCCAGTAATCTGTTTTGTTTTGTTTTAATTGGGGAATATTGGGGAACAGTGTGTTTCTCCAGGGACCATCAGCTCCAAGTCGTTGTCCTTCAATCTAGTTGTGGAGGGAGAAGCTCAGCTCCAAGTCCAGTCACCGTTTTCAATCTTATTTGCAGGGGGCGCAGCCCACCATCCCATGCTGGAATTGAACCAGCAACCTTGTGGTTGAGAGCGCGCGCTCTAACCAACTGAGCCATCCTGCTGCCCCAGGAATCTGTATTTTTAAGAAGCTTCCAGATGATTCTGATGTGTCCTAGGCTTCAGAATCTGACAGTCCGCATTCCCATGCAAAGTGGCAGTGGTTCTCAAACTGAAACAGGTTTGTCAAAACAGATGGGCCCCGTGCCCAGAGTTTCTGATTCAGTGACTGGTTGCACTGCTACCAGTCTCGGGGATGCTGATGCTGCTGGTCCAGAACCACTTCTTTAATAATACATGTAGCAGAAGAGCTATTCACCTGTTGCCAGTTAGCTGGGTACCAAGTCCTGTGCAAGGCACTTTACATTCATACAGCCGTGTGAAACAAATATTTACCGTATTTTCTGGATAAAGAGAACAAGATTCAGACAGGTTAACTCATTTGCTCAAGGTCACAGAGCCAGGAAAGACAGAATTTGAACCCAAGTCTTTCTGAACCCAAAGCCTAGGCTGGCCCCACCTCCTATGCACTGCTGGTTATCACCTCCCAAGGGCTTGTCTTGTTTCTACAATTCACCAGACACTCCCTGGAGCCTGAGAAGGTGCAGGATAGGGTTTTGAAGCCCCCCTCCCACACTGCCATGGGATCAGGGGGTCTGACTTTGCTGGGTGTCAGGTTTTTTGCCCAGAGAGCTCATGAAAAGGGAACAGGGAAACCAACTCTTTGCATGGTGCTGACCTCTAGTTTCTTCACTCTCACTCACACTGGGAGTGGAAGTTACCCTGACTTCTCTCTGATTGGCTCCAAAAAGAGTTTTCTGGACAGGCCACCTGGGGTAGGAGAAGGGAACGACACTCAGGTAGAGCAAGATGGAGGCAGGACGGCTGGGTCCTGACAGGAGAAAGGAAAGAGGGTGCCGCACAGGTGCCTGGGCACCTCATCAGTGCTGCCTGGAAGTGTTGCCCAGACAGGTCCCAGGTGGAAGCATCTCTTTAGGGACAGGGACACAGGTCAGACCACAGTTGCAGACTGGGTGGAAAGCTGAGCAGCGAATTTCAATGGGGCCCTCAGTGAAGGACTGTGTGGGGAAGAAATGAAATCTAAGTGGGCAGGGAGGAATGAGGAGGTCTCCCGCCTGTGACTTCCCACCCCTGCCTACTTAAGACCTGGGCATCTCCCTGAGACAGGGGATCAGCAGCCCCTCTCAACAGTGCTTATTCTCCTCTGCCTCTTTCTCAAGGCTTCCAGGTTTGTGCCTCTCCCCACTGGCTCCTGAGTCTTAAAGGTCCTCTTGGGGAGCACAGCCTGAGAAGGGAGCACAGTTTAGGAGCCAGAGATAGGACGTGAGTCTGAACCCTGAAAGCCATCGCTGAACTCATCAAGTGGGGAGGCCAGGACCGAGTAGTACATACCCATTATGTAATCCTTCCATACCCCAACCATCCACGGAGCACCTATGCCTGCCAGGTAAGCCCAGGACATAGGGGGTAGATGGAATAAAGCCCAGGGGTCTGGGGGTGGGTGGGTGGGGAATTAAGGGAAGGACTCCCTGAGGTAGAGAGTAGGTCTGAAGGAGGAATGAGAGCAAGCCAGGTAAAGAATGGAAGGGAGCAACTTTCAAAACAGAAGAATCAGCATTTGGAAAGACCCAGAGGGAAGAGTAATAAACTGAAACTAGCCAAGCACAGTGGACGTGACTACAAAGGGAGACCTGGACAGATGAGGAGAGACAAAACCAAACAGGTGGGCAGGGACCATAGCCAGGAGCTGAAGTAAGGAGTTTGGATTTTATCCTGAATGCTACAAGACCCCCTGAAAAGATCTTAAATGGAGGGAGAGACAACATGCTCCAAGTCACATTAAAAAGATCTCTCTAACCCGATTTTAAAAATTCAAAAATATATTTGCGTGGCAAAAAAAAAAAAAAGAAAAGAAACATAAAATAACCTCACACCTGTTAGAATGGCTATCATCAAAAAAACAAGAAATACCAAGTGTTGGAGAGGATGTGGAGAAAAAGGAACACAAATACACTGTTGGTGGGAATGTAAATTGGTACAGCCACTATGGAAAACAATGTGGAGGTTCCTCAAAAAATTAAAACTAGAACTACCATACCATCCATCAATTCCACTTCTGGATATTTATCCAAAGAAAATAAAAATACAAACTTGAAAAGATATCTGTACCTTCATGTTCATTGCAGCATTATTTTCAATAGCCAAGAAATGGAGACAACTTAAGTATCCATTGATGGATGAGTAGATAAAGAAAATGTGATATATATACATATATATATATATACACACACACACAATGGGATACTACTGAGCCATAAGAAAGAAGGAAATCCTGCCATTTGTGACAACATCAATGGACCTCAAGGGCATTATGCTAAATTAAATAGGTCAAACAAAGACCAATACTGTGTGATCTCACTTATATGTGGAATAGAAGAAAAAAAAAGGTGTAAATACAGAGAACAGATTAGTGGTTGCCAGAAAGAGGAGTGAAATGTGGGCAGGGGTGAAGGTGGGCAAAACGCACAAACTTCCAGTTATAAAATAAATAAGTCCTGGGATGTAATGAACAGCATGGACTACAGGTGATAATATTGTATTGTGTATTGGGGGAAAAAACATAAAATAACAGTTAAAACAATTTTTGAAAGGAAGAATAAAGTGGGAGGAATCACTCTACCCAATGTTAGGTGACTATAGTAATAAACACAGTGTGGTGTTGGCAAAGGACAGATGCTTAGATCAGTGGAACAGAATACAAAACCCAGAATTAGACCCACAGACTCACACAAATGCGCCCAACTGATACAGGTGCAAAAGGAATTCAACAGAGAAAGGACAGTCTATTCAACAAGGGGTGTTGGAGCAATGGAACCTCCATAAGCAAAAAAAAAAAAAAAAAAAAAAAGAAAGTGAACCTTGCCCTAAACCTCACACCTTATACAAAAATTAACTCAAAATGGATCACAGACTGAAGTGTAAAATGTAAAACTATAAAATATAGAAGAAAATCTTCAGGACCTTCAGACTAGGGGAAGAGTCCTTAGACTTGACACCAGAGGCACAATTCAGAAAAGGAAACTTTGATAAATTGGACTCAACAAAAATAAAAATTTTTATTCTGTGAAAGGCCCTGCTAAGAGGTTGGAATGACAGTTACAGACTGTGACAATATATTTGAAAATGACATATCCAACAAAGTATATATGTAAAACTCTCAAAGCTCAAAAGTTAAAAAGAACAATAAACAGTCCAATTAGAAAATGGGCAAAACATATCAACAGACATTTCACTACAGAGGATATACAGATGGCAATTAGTTGAACATACATGAAAATATGTTTTACTGCATTAGCCATTAGGGAAATGCAAATTAAAACCGTAACAAGATATCACTACACACCTATCAAAATGGCTAAAATAAAATTTTAAAAAATAGTGTAACAGCAAATACTGGTGAGGATGTGGAATAACTGGATAACTCATACATTGCTGGTGGGAATGTAAAATAGTACAGCTGCTCTGGAAGAGCATGGCAATTTCCTACAAAACTAAACATGTACTTACTATATGACCCAGCAATTGCACTGTTGCTCCATTGAAATGAAAACCTACATTCACACAAAAATCTGTACACAAATGTTCATAGAAGCTTAATTTGTAAGAGCCCCAAACTGGAAAAACCCAAATTTCCTTAATTGGTAACTGGTTAAACAGACTGTGGTACAATGCCTCCATGGAATACTGCTTCTCAATAAAAAGCAACACACTATTGATACTTGCAACGACTTGGATGAATCTCAAGGGAATTTTATGCTGCATAGAAAAAAGCCAGTCATAAGAGGTTATATACTATATGATTCTATTTATATAATATTCTTGAAATGACGTTATAGAGAAGGAGAACAGGTCAATCATTGCCAGAGGTTATGGGGTGGAGGATTGGAAGGAGGGGAAAAGGTGGCTAAGGCTATAAAAGGGTAGCATGAGACATCCCTGTGATGGGACTGTTCTGTGTCTTGACTGTAGTGGTGGTCACATGAATCAACATGTCATAAAATTGCATGGAACTAAATACACATGCACACACACAAATAAGTACATGTAAAACAGGTGAAATCTGAATAAGGTCAGTGGATTGCGTCAATGTCAATTTCCTGGTGGTGATGTGGTACTATAGTTATGCAAGATGTTGCCATTGAGGGAAACTGGATGAAGGATAGACAGGAGCTCTGTATTATTTCTAATGACTGCATGTGAATCCACGTTATTTCAAAATAAAAAGTTAATAAAAGAAAGAAAATGGAGGACTGTGTTACAATATTTGCTATTTGCAATCCATGTCATAGATAAAGGACTAATGTCCCTAATATATAAAGAGCTCCTAGACATCAATAAGAAAAAAATAATAAAAATAAATGTGTAGACAGCCCATAATGCATGGCAGGCACTGTTCTAAGTTTTTTCCATGCATTAATTCATTAAATCCTCGCAACAAACCTGTATCATCTCCATTTTATAGGTGAGATGACTGAGGCACAGAGAAGTTAAGCAACTTGCCCAAGGCCATATAGCTAGAGGTAGAGTCAGGATTTAAAACTCAGCATTCTGACTCCAGAGTGCAAGCTCTTAAACTCTATATTAAACTTTTAAATGCTATGGGTCTCTAAAAAAAGACCCACAATACAGTATAAACATCACCGGAGCATATAAATAATAAAAGAAAAACAACTGGGTCTTAAACATAGAGGAAAGAGAAAACCAGGGAAGGTGGTGCAGAACCCCTGCACCCAGGGGACGCCTTCTTACGGCCTCATCTGCCCCAGCGTGGACAAGCCCGGCAGACACCACACCTCACTGCACAGTGCACAGACTCCACAAAAGACCAACCCCACCTTCCAAAACCTGCCCCTTTGCAGCCACTCACTGCAGGAGGCAAGCAGAGAGAAGGCTGTTCCTCAGCTTTAGCAGACAGACAGACACCAACATCCCAGGTAAGGTGGGCAGAGAGGTGTGGGGCAGGTGGGCTCAGCTTTGGAACTAAGTGTACTGGAAGGGAAGGGGAAATCCCTCCCTTAATCCATCTCCTCCTTGGAGATCTTCCTGGCTGTCTGCCCAGTCCTCCAGACTGACCCCAGGAACAGACAGGCAGGTCCAGTAACGGGTGGACAGTGCTGGAAAATCCAGCAGCAATGACCTAGGGAACAAAGAACTCGGCATGACCCACCACCACAAACACCTGCTCCCAGACCTACAGTCCTCCTGGCCCCTTGGAAAAGCTCCAGCCCTCTGAGCCCCACAGGTACTCCCCCACAATTCTATACCTCCAAGTCCTGGGGGACCATGGGCATATCTGGCAGGGGGAGGGAGGGCAGTTGCAGACAAAGGATTTTGGGCCCACAGTTCTGGAGACTAACATCTTATCTGACTGGTGACTCTTCCCTCATATAGAGAGTAAAGAATGCTCTAGAATCTTACAATCTTTTCTTCTAGTTGACCTTAGCCCTTCCACTTCTGAGAGGAAAATGGGAACAAGTGAAAATATAGTTACAGGGGCCAGCCCGGTGGCTCAGGCGGTTGGAGTGCCGTGCCGAGGTCACCGGTTTGATTCCCACATGGTCAGCCGGTGAGAGCTGCCATGAGCTGCCGTGAGGGGACGACCGGCGACTGGTGACCAATTGCCCCAGCCAGGGGGAGCACAAGGCTCATAATATCAGCATGCGCCAGGGAGCTGTGTCCTACACAACTAGACTGAGAAACAACGGCTTGAACCAGAGTGGGGTGGGGGGCGAGGCGGAAGAAAGGGGGGGGGGACAGAAAATATAGCTACAGACACCCACAAGTACATACAACAAGCACATGCACCTGTGTACATTCAGCTGTAGAAACACCCAGTGTGCATGTCTGAGAATAGCTTAGGCCAAGGCCTTCATGCCTGTGCCCAGCCCACAGTGAGGCTCAGTCAGGGCTGGCTCTCCTCCCCCAGGGCTCAAATACTAAAGTGGATGAGGCGCAAGGGTAGGGAGGGACATGAGTAGAAAGAAGATGTGGTTCCAGGACTGGGACTTTATCTCTGAGTTGAAAGGCTTAAATCAAGAATGTTTCACCTGGGTCAACTCTCTCCATGGAAGCTTTGGGCTGATAGGAAGCAGGGCTGAAGGAAGTTGGGATCACCATGTGACCCCAACCCTGAAAAGTATGTAGTGGATAAAGACAGCACAGGACTCACACCAGAACCCCTGGAAGCTGGCAGGGAGCTGAGCAATCAGTGGTTCAACCCAGCATTTTATTTGAAGAGTCGGAGGACCAGTGAAGGGGAAGTGACTCACCCAAATGTGGCAGCAAAGGGATAATAATATTGCAACCAGGTCTCTCTGTCAAGTGTTCTTCCTGCCACCCACCGCACATGCATTCTTTGTCACTTTCTAAGTGGTATTCCCTCCACAAGACAGTTGGTCCCACACACTAGGCAAAGGCTTGCTTTCTGGTTCATTCAGTACTATTTTAGGCCATGGGGTAGTAGCAGCTGAGTCTGTGTTATGCCAGGCATCATCTTCCTGATCCTCATGAAAACCCTGCGATAAGGTACTGCTATTGTCCCCATTGTACAGATGAGGAACTGAGGCTCAGAGAGGCTAACCAATGTACCCAAGGTTACCCGTGCAGGAAGTATTAGCTTAAACCACTTCCCATGCTCTTAGCTACTGCATCTCACTGCTGCCTTCCAAGTATATGGGTAAGAAAGTAAATATAATTTCAGATACTATTAAGCACTATAAAAAAATAAAGCATGGCGAGAGATAGAAGACAGTGAGTGTCTCCTGATGTCTAGGTTATTTGGTCAGGGAAAGATAACTCAAATATGTTCAGAATGGCAAGGATCCCACCACACTAAGAGCTGAGAGAAGGGCATTTTATTTATGTATTTACTTATGTATTTATTTATTTTTGAGAAGGGCTTTTTAGACAAAGGGAACTGTTGGATTTTTTTCATGGACAATGGAAAGACATTGGACGGTTTAAGCAGGGGAGTGACATGTTTTGCTGTGTGATGAATAGTTTGTAGGAGAATCCCAGGGGAAAAGCAGGACAAAGATTAGACATTTTCAGGAAATCTGACGATGATGGGGGAGGAAGGGAAAGGGTCAGGACTGTAAGAGATCCAGGGCATCTGGGACCAGCCCTCTCATTTTGCTCCCCACATTGCTAGGGCCCCCCTCACTAATAGGACGGGTAAGTTTTTAAAATAAAGAAGGACCTCTGGTTCCAGCTGGGCCCATCCATAGCCCTACCACTTCTGCCTCACGGAGTCAAGTGGCTTCAGTGGAAGGGATGTGCCTGGAGTCCAATGGAGACTGGAGGGGATTTTTGCTCCAGACTGTCATCAGGAGGCAGATTTCCCCAGGGGTCACCCTGTTCCCCATTGCTCTCTACTAGGAAAGGACTGGGGTGGGTAAGAATTTTCCTCCCTAAATCTCCACCTCAGGAGATCCCACATGCTTTCCTTCCAAATGGAAAGTTCCTTCGTAGGTTCCACCACAGGCTTTCTAGAGGGCTCTGGGCTGGATTTTGGACCTTCCCCTTCCATTCCCACCCCTTTCTCTCCCACAAGTTTCCTGCCCCCGCTTGGCCAAGCCCAGACAAGGCTCCATCATGCCTGGGGAGAAAAAGAGGGGTGAGAGGTGCCAGCAGCTACCTTGGCTGCTGGCTAAACTCACCTTCTTCCTTCCCCCCTCCCACTCCCAAGACACTAAAGAAACCAAAGGAAAATGAGAGCAATGTTCCTTCCCATAAGCCCACCGCCTCAAGCCCAGATTGGTTCCTGGCCCTGTAGCTACTCATAAGGCTATTTACCAATGACCTTCAGGGACCCAGCCTTCACCAGACCCTTCCCTAACCTCTGTTAAAATCTTAGGTCCCTGGGCCAGCCCGGTGGCTCAGGCGGTTGGAGCTCCGTGCTCCTAATTCCGCGTAGGCTGCCAGTTTGATTCCCACATGGGCCAGTGGGCTCTCAACCACAAGGTTGCCATTTTGATTCCTCGGCTCTCGCAAGGGATGGTTGCTCCGCCCCCTGCAACTAGCAACAGCAACTGGACCTGGAGCTGAGCTGCGCCTTCCACAACTAAGACTGAAAGGACAACAACTTGAAGCTGAACGGCACTCTCTACAACTAAGATTGAAAGGACAACAACTTGACTTGGAAAAAAGTCCTGGAAGTACACACTGTTCCCCAATAAAAGTCCTGTTCCCCTTCCCCCAAAAAATCTTAAAAAATTAAAAAAAAAATCTTAGGTCCCCAATTGGAAGACAAGAAGAGGAGCCCATCTCTAAGGACTTGGAGGGACTTAAACAGTGGATCTTGAGACACTGGGATCTAATAGCGAGGCACCATTCCAAAGCCCTGGGACCCATTAAACCTCAGGCTTTCCTGGGACACAGACCCTGCCCAGCTTGTTCAGCCTGGCCTGTTCAGCCCCAGAACAGTTCCTGGCACATAACAGAGATGTGATGAATAATTAATTGGTGATTGAAAGCCCTAGCAATGAGGCACTGCATTATCAGTCTGTTTTGAAAACAGGCTGAAAACAGGCTTTGACTTCAGGCCAAACTCAGGACTAATTCCCAGCAAAGCCACACCATTCTTGTGGTCAATACTTGCAATGTTACATGTATGTGTGCAAACATGTAACATGTTCTGTGTGAGCTGGACTCATTAGTTGGATGAATGAAAACATGACCGTCGGGACCGACCCGGTGGCTCAGACGGTTAGAGCTCCATGCTCCTAACTCCGAAGGCTGCCGGTTAGATTCCCACATGGGCCAGTGGGCTCTCAACCACAAGGTTGCCAGTTCAATTCCTCAAGTCCGGCAAGGAATGGTGGGCTCCGCCCCCTGCAACTAAGATTGAATACGGCACCTTGAGCTGAGCTGCCTCCTGCCTCCCTGATGGTTCAGTTGGTGGGAGCGCGTCCTCTCAACCACAAGGTTGCCGGTTCGACTCCCGCAAGGGATGGTGGGCTGTGCCCCCTGCAACTAGAAAACAGCAACTGGACCTGGAGCTGAGCTGCGCCCTCCACAACTAAGACTGAAAGGACAACAACTTGAAGCTGAACGGCACCCTCTACAACTAAAACTGAAAGGACAACAACTTGACTTGGGGAAAAAAAAAAAAAAGGCCTGAAGTACACACTGTTCCCCAATAAAGTCCTGTTCCCCTTCCCCAATAAAATCTTTAAAAAAAGAAAAAAAAATGACCGTCCCTCAGTGTTCTCTAAAAAATAAAAGCAATAACACTTCATCATAGAGCTGTTGTGAGAATTACTTACAATGAGACATAAAAATAGTCACAGTAGGTTCTTAATAAGTGGTGGGTGATATGGCTGTAGATATGGAAGTGCAGTGGACAATTAAAAGGCTCAGGGCAGCAGAGCTGTAGGGCCACGCAGCACAGTGCTGCTCCAGACTCTTGGGGGAAAAGGCCTACTGAATTCCCTGCAAGTGGGCTCCAACTCTTCCAAAGATGGGGGGAGGGAGGGGGCGGTGCTGGTGGTGGTGGTGCTGACTTTTTTAGTGAAGCGGACCTTTCCAGTTGCTCCTCACTACCCCCTTAGCTTTGCTCAGGCGCACCGCCAGCTACTCACAACCACTGGGTGAGCAAGACCCAGGAGCACGACCATAAGCATCCTCTCCCCATCTCCTCCACCCCGGCCTCTGCTGCCATCCCTTCCTCCTTCCCCATGCCACCCCAAGCCCTGTGAACCTGAAGTCCCCAAATTTTGCTGTTTTGTGAAATATCCCTGCTTTTCCTTGGGGAGCCACCACTGCGGCTTCGCATGGCCCCGCAAGAGGGCAGGCTAAGACGGAGAGGGGACTTGCGGCTCCACGGTTCCCAGTCGTGTTGCCCTCCATCCCCAACCTCCCTCCAAATCGCCATAACCTCCCACGGGGCATCTCCCCTCCCTCCCGGCTGCAGCACGAACGGTCCACTGGCCAGGACTGGCGGCCAAGGCCCCGCCCCCGTCCGCGTCCGCAGTCCCCAGGGCCCCGGCCGGCGCCGCTGCCGGGAACCCTGGGAGGTGTAGTTTTTTGGCAGCTCTCGGCAAGGCCGTGTCCAGCAGCCCTCGAGGGCCTTCCCCACAGACTTACATCCCACTGGCTGTCGCCATGTGCATCTTCAGACCCAGTGGCCCTCGCTGTGGCAGGGCCCAAGAGCGCCAGAGACCGGGCCGTGGGCTGGCTGCTGGAGGTAGGCAGTTTCCAGCAGGGCCTCTGTGGGGCCTTGGACAAGTCCCATTAATCTCTGCAACAGGCTGTCTTGCAGGACTGCAAGGGAGCACAGGCTCAAGACCGGACATGCAGCGTGTCCTCAATAAACGTGTGTACTGCTATGTTACTGTCCTGGCAGAGTTGCTACAGGCAGTTAAGTCCCTAGAAGTGTGTGTGGACCCAGAGCCAGAGCCACTGCGCCCCACACCCCCCATAGGCCCAGCGGTTACTCCCACACATATTTGGGCCAACAGCTCAGATGCCGCTCCCTGTCCCACCCAAGTTCCCCTCATAGCCTCTGGCCATCCACAAATACACTCTACACCTACTCAGAAATAGCTGATGTTTATTTCCCAACATTTTGATAATTTTTTACAAATTTAATAAACAGAATGAAGGGGAGTGTGTGGGACCCCAGGCCTGGCCCTGGGCTCCTGATGTGAGGTGACAGTATGAAAACATATTCTCACCCACAACTCCTGGTCTATTGCCCTAACCTCTCCTGTCAACCTTACCTAAGAGTGAGGTGGGGGGCTTTCTGATGAAGTGGGGCTCCCCCCTACAGAGGACTCCGTGCATCCTGTTTCAGGCCCTGAACTGTGTCAGGCTGGGGGCAAGTGTGGGCCCAGATGTGGCGCCTTCTGCATCTCTCTTGCCTGCGGGCCAGCTGCCGCAGTTGTTTCCGAATGGACCACAGCACCAGGTACACTTCCCGCAGCATCTCAGCCTCTGGGGACTGCAAAGGGGACCAGGCCCTCATTTGGGAGGTAACCGAGGTAGAACTCACAGATGACTGAAAGAGACAGAAGATGTGCACATGTAAACAGTTTGGTTTAGGGAGAAACCGCTGGTGGGACCACCTGCAGTTAAATAGCCCAGGCTTTTAATTCCACCTCCTTCATCAGGCCTCAGCTCAGGCACTGCCTCCTCCAGGAAGCCTTCTCGAGCTGCATTAGGTGTTCATCTCTAACCTTGTGTTTGCCTCATCATACCATGGTTCATCACTATTTATTCTGCAGATTCGTGTTTTCAACACCAGAATAAAAGATCCTGGAAGACAGGGACCACATCGGACCCACCTTTGAGTCCCCACTAGTATTTCATGGAAAATGTGTTAAAATGAAGACGGACCTCTATCTCCAGCCAGAGCTCCCCCCATGACCTCCAGGTCTGTATATTCCACTACCTCTTAGACATCTCCCTGCAGATGTCTTACCGACATCTCAGCTCATCTTGTCCCAACACCGAAAGTCTGCCCTTGCTCCATTACTGTACCCCCAGTGAATAGCTGCCGCCTGCTCTGACTTCTGTCTCTCCCGATCCCCTCACCATCAGCCAATCGACCACCTGGAGGAACAATTCTACCTCTTAAACATCACTCCAATCCATTAACTTCTTCTACCTGATGCCTCTCCCCCAGTCCAGAATATCCTTCCCTCTTAGCCTGGACTGCAACACCTCCAATGAATCTTCCTGCCTCTCTCTTTTTGTCCCCTTCTGACTCTCCTCCAGAGGGCAGCCAGGTGAACTGTTGGTTTTCTTTTTTTTAATTAGTGCCATAATACTTCAAGGACAAAATTAATTGATTTGGTAGTGATCTATACATTTCCCCTTTTTAAATTAAGTTTTTGACTTTGAGATATTATAGTTTCACATGTAGTTGTGAGAAATAATGGAGTTCTTATATACCCTTTATCCAAGTTCCCTCAATAGTAAAATCTAGTACAATATCAGTTAGGATATTGACATCGACACAATCCACTGAACTTACATTTCCCCAGTTGTACTTGTCCGTGTGTGTGTGTGTGTGTGTGTGTGTGTGTTTAATTCTACCCAATTTTATATCATATGTGTATAGGCTCATGTATTGGATACATAGGCTCATGTATCCAATTACCATGTAAAGATACAGGAGATGTCCATCACCCAAGGATTCCTCATGTTGTCCTTTTATAACAAACCCACTCCCCCACCCCACCTCTGCAGTTCCTAGCAACCACTAAACCACTCTTCAGTTCTCCATTTCTATAATTTTGGTATTTTAAGCATGGTACGTCATATAAATGAAATCACATAGTATGTAACATTTTGGGATTGGTAATTTTCACTCAGCATCATTCCCTTGCAATTCATCTAAATTGATGAATCCATAGTTTGTTACTTTTTATGGCTGAGAAGTATTCCATGATACAGATATATCACAGTTTAACCATTCACCCATTGAAGGACATTTGGGTTCCTTTTGGCTATTATAAATAAAGCCGCTATAAATATTCACGTACAGATTTTTGTGTGAACATAAAATTTCATTCATTCATTAGGATAAACGCCCAAGAGTACAACTGCTGCATCGTATAATAATTGCATATTTAGTGTTATAAGAAACTACCAAACTGTTTTCCAGAGTGGCCATACCATTTTATGTTCCCACCAGCAATGTAGGAGTGCAGGTGAGTTCTCTAAATCAAAATCTGATTGTGTCACTCCTCCACTCAAATGTCTGCAAGGGTTCCTATCGCTCTTAGGGTCAAATTCAAACCCTACAACTGGCCACCCACCCTGCCTTGTACTAGCTGGCCCTCAGCTCCAGGGTCGCTTTACTCTGACCCATACACCTTGGGCCAGCCCTCCACACATTATTCTTTCTTCATGGAACGGAACCCTCCACTCCCTCCACCTTTCCCTAAGCAACCCCCACCCTGCCTCAAGCCAAGCTAAATCCTTTAGGTCTCAGCTTCACCCCTTTTGTTAGAAAGGCCTTCTTTGACTTCCCAGGCCCGGACGAGGTGCCTCTCTCCTGGGCTCCCACAGACCCCTGTGCCTCCTATGTCATACCCCTAAGATACTGACCCAACAATGCCTATAATCTTGTCTATAGGCCCCTTAGTTTGGATAAATCTTGTTCACCATGTATCCTCGGAGCCTGCCTCAGTGCCTAACACTTAATAGAGGCACAGAAAATAAATTTTGAACAAGTAAATGGTGGGAGGAATGAGTCATGGGGGATGGCAAGAGTGGGAGGGCTGTTGGGGACAAGGGGGATATGGTACTGACCTTCCAGCTGCACATTTGCCAGCCGGACTGCAGAGCCGAGACCATGAGCATGGAGACAGACTTGACGGCCGTCCCGGGCAGCTGCAGCAAGGACCGGCCCCTGTGGCCCAGCTCCACCTTAGCCCCGTCTGTTGTCTTGGCCAACATGCAGGGATCAGCCGCTTTGGGGAACACTTCCATTTTGGAGGCCTTAGCCTCTTTGGGGGGCTCAACCAACTTGAAAGTTTCAACCATGCTGGGAGCCTTCTCTACCTTCAATGCACTTTTCTTGGAGTCAGGGTATTCCAAGACAGTTGACTTAGTTTTGTGTTTCCAGAATAAAACCTAAGAACCAAGACAGGGAGAGGAAGGATAGGAGAGAGGGCCAGAGCGGAGACAAATTCAGAAGAAGGGAAGGCACAGAGGGGATGGGACAGTGTGTGTCCCAGCCACCTCCCTGGCTGTTTTACCCCTCACATACTCCCTTCCCTGTCTTGTTTGGCCACAGGATGCCAGGAGGGGTGGGAGCCCAGGTAGGAGGCGTGTTTCTGTGACCTAGAGGTCACCGGCCAGCATCTCCCACCCCAGCATGGCATGAGCAAGGGGCCGTCTCTGAAACTCACCGAGTAAGTAATCTTTCGCCACATCCATTGGAAGAACCTCATGACTATAGCCATTTCTCCCAATACACGAGCCCCAAGTAGGAGGCAGAACCAGCATTTGGTACAGTGGAGGGGGGAGAGGGCGATAGAACAGGCTGCAGGCCAGTGGCCACCACCTAAGGGGTCTCTCAGGAACTTCAAGCACAGCAGTGAAGAAAGAAATAGAGAATCCAGTGGGAAAGCTCACCCTGACGACTCATCCTAGGCCTTTCCTCCCCCCCCTGGGACAGGGAGAGGAGTCAAAGTGGATGAGAACCCAAGCAGAGGGAGAGTTCTAGCCCATTGTGAGAGCCTGGCTGGCCTTGACCCCAACCCCCGAAGCCCTTCCAGGACCCCCGAGGCAATCCTGGCACACTCAGCCCTCTTTCCCCCAGGTCCAGGGAAGGGGAACTAACATTTATGGAGCACCTGGTACTTACTGGGCATTTCCGGTGTATGACGTCCTGTAATTCTCATAGCAGCCTCCAGGTAGGTGTCTTTGTCAGTGCCATGTTACCCATGAGGAAGCTGAGAGTCAGAAAAACCAAAGAACCTTCCCAAGGTCATAAATCTAGGGAGCTATAAGGATGGAGTCCACCCTGGGTTGGCCTCCAGTATCCAGCTCTCCACTGGTTCCCTCTAGTCTGGGGTCAGAGTCCTCTTGAGGCAGAGGCTGCTGTTTTCACTTCTTCCCCACTAGATGGGGTCCTTTTCCCTACCTGGTCTTCTGCCTGGGACAGGAGCGGAGCCCAGGCTGTTAGGGAGGGGCCTGCTCACCCACAGGGCCAGGTCCTCAGCCAGCTGGGGGTGGAAGCCACGGAGGCTGCCGGCCAGACCTGGCGAGGGCACTGTGTGCCCGGGGAGCCTGGCCCACACCCAGCACTGAGACAAGAGGCCCATTCAGGGCCCCCTGCCCCGCCCCCAAGCAGCCACCCGGATCCAGCCCGCAGAGGGGACACGCTGGGAAGCCGGGGGTGGATCCTGCACAATCACCAAAGGCCTCATTGTTTCCCTGTTTCCCCCCTAGCACGTGGGTGGATGCCCCCCTCCCCCTCCGCTCCCTCTGCCTCGCCTTGCCTGCCCCTTCCCAGGACCCTGCAGGCCACTGGCTCCCTCTTCCCGCATCTCTTTTGACCACTCATGTCTAAGCCACATTAAACCTCCCCAGTTTGGGCAAGGTCTCCAGGGGAGCCCACAGCCTCGGTCTTTCTCCCACAAGTAGAAACTGCCAGTGCAGGCCCCCGGTCTGGACACAAGCAACAAGATGCCAACTTCCAGATTCAAGTTTCTTCGGATTTTTTAATTATAATTATTATTTTAATAACAACCTGAATCCCAGAACTTCCAGATACTGTCCATACTCCCTCCCCTGGGCAGAGAAGAGGGGGCACTTTAAGGGAAGAAGATGGGGATGGGTGTCTGCCAAGAAGCCTCCAACTCCCCCAAGCCATCTATTGCTGGGGGTCCCAGAACACTGACACCTAGAGAGGGAGGAGGGGGCTCCATCTAACACCCCATCCTGAAGCCCTTCCTCCTCCGTCAAGGCCTGGGGATACGCCAGCCCAGTCCCTGGGCACTAAGGGGAAATGGAGGAAGGGTGGGGAAACAGGCCGATTCTGAGCCTTCAATTCCCATCCCCGGGGAGTCAGGGGGTATTAAAGCTGCATAGGAAGAGGGGGCAGGTGGCTGGCACAAGGCCTGGCATCTGTGGCAGCCCCCAAAGGCACATTGTGAGGGGAGGCTCAAACGGAGGGCCCGCTGGGTGCGGGGGGCCCAAGCCTTGGAACCCCCGAGGAGGGCAGCTGGGCTAGCTGCTCAGGGCTGGCGAGGGCACGCAGCAGTCCGTTCTCCTGCTCCAGTGCGGCATTCCGCTCTGCCAGGTCCCGGATCTGCTCCTTCAGCACCTCCACCTCCTCCCGGACCGCAAACATGAGGTGGGACTTCACCAAGTCCTGGGGGCCCAGGGACAGGCAAAGCATCAGGGGTCCCAGGCCATCCCAGCCTCATCCCCTACCCAGTGCCTTGAGGGACTGAGTGTGAGAGTTTCCCCCCAAAATCCCAGACAATAAGGGACCACTGGGGAAGAAGCAAAGCAGGGGAGGGGGGGAGGAGGGTGGCGAATAAAGCCAGACAGGGGCAAGGTCAGGGCTCAAAGACAGATGGGGGCCAGGAGCCTGGCCAGAGACCAAGGGAAGCAAAGGAAGGGTTCAGGTGGAGACTGGAGGGGATGGAAGACCCAAGGGAACCCAGGTGGGAGCGGGTGGTGGAGCTGGAAGTCAGTGTTCCCTAACAATGAGGACAGCAAGGGTGGAGCAGCAGGACAGCTAATGGAGGCAGGGCCTGGGGCATCAGCACATGAGCTGGGACCTCCTGGGACCAAGATGGCTTTTCTTACCATGGCTTGTTCGATCTTGTTGTCAATGCCAACCAGGCTTCCGGAGCCACTGGAGAGACACAGGGAGATGAGAGGTGAGGAGGAGGAGCAGGTGCCAAGCCAGGTCTCTGGACACCCCAGCCAGCTGCCTTCCAGGTGCTTCTCAGAGCAGGATCTGGCCTCCTCCACAAGCCCCTTCCCTGCAGCCTCCTGCCCACACCCCAGCCTGTACCTGTGACAGTAGAGAATCAGGGAGAGGAGAGTTTTGTCCATCCCTCGGCGGGGTGAGGGCCGCTGCCCAGGGCCCCCCAGGCCCCGGTGGTGTGGGGGTCCAGATGCCCCTCGGATGGGGGATGCTCCCCGAGGAGAGCAAGGAGAGGAGACACAGCCCCTTTTCCGGGGAGGCCCTGGAGCCATCCCCACCACTCGGGTCTCAAATGATGATACCAGGGACTTAACAGAGACTCCTGGCTGGGCCATCCCCGAGGGGCAAGGGTCCCCAGAACCCCCACCCCCAAAGGGAGAGGGCTGTAGCAGAGAACTGCCTGGGGGGCTCAGAGCCCCCCGGGCAGAACGGGGTCTGGTTGGTGCCAGGCAGGCAGAGAGAAGACAGTGCCCAGGGGGTGCTGGTCTGAAAGATATACACCGCCCCCCAGGGCAAAGCCTGGCTTCTATTGGCTCCTCAGGGACACGGGGACCCCCTCCCACTGGTTCCATGGTGGGCGGGAATTCCCAGACTCGGTCAGTGCCAGTGTCCCCTTCTCACCCTGGCACCAGTCCCAGAGCAGAGGGGAGGGGGCCGGCTGAAGGAAGTCAGCTGGTGGGCTGGGTAGGAGGAGGGACTGGGGACCAGAGGCCTGGGTCAGGGAGGGGTGTGAGGGGTGTGAGGGGTGAGGGAGAGCCTGGCCCTGAGAGGCATCTCCCTGCCTCTGACCCCATCCTGCTCCCTTTGGACTAATGCTGGCCTCCCTCAAGACCTCTGTTCCTCTCAGCTGGGATATGGAGTATTTCTGATATGCTTGTGGTCTTCCTTGGGTTGTGAGCATCCTCCCAAACACAAAGCTCACATCATGGGTGATCCCTGGTACCTAGCCACAGGGTCCCGCTCCTCCCATGGTGAGGGCCAGGAGGAATGGTTACCATGGCAACAGAACAGAGCCCAGAGTCCTGAAAGACAAGTATAACCTATGGTCCTGGGTCTGGGGTCTAAGGTCTTGAAGGGAGTAAGGGCTTCAGGAGAGGTGGGAAGGTGAGGAGAGTGGGAAGGTGGGACACCGGGAATAGGAGCAGGGGCTCTGAAGACCCCTGGAAGCAGATGACAGGACGGGGAAAACAGGCCTGGCTGCAGTTTGTTAAGTGGCCACGAGAGGTCGACTCAGGCCTGGCACAACAGTTCCAGGGCCAGGCTCCGGGTCCCAGAACCCAACTCTCTCTCAAGCCAGTCTCTCAGAGGCCCAGGGCCTGCACCAGCTTTTGTGCCCTGCCTATAGCCTCCAAGCCTCCGTCTCCCCACCACTCAGGCCCCAGGGTCCTGCCTCATCCCATGGCTCCCAACTCACCGCTGGCCAGCTTACACCTCAGCCCCAGGGCCAGCCCTCCACCAGTGCCCCATGCTGCAGAATCACCAGTCCTGCCCTCCAGCTCCCAGCTTCACCCCTCAGAGTAGGTGGCCCCAACATGCTGCATCCTGCACTCTTGTGCTCTCTTGTCAAGCCCTCTCTCCTGGTTGTCAGTTCCAACTTGCTTGGGGGGGGGGGGTGCGGGGAGGATTAGTACTCAATTCAAGGTGACCCTTGGATGAGGCCCTGCAGCCAGGAAGGGAGCACGAGGGAGCTGGGAATTTTCCATTCCCATCCAAGCTCTGGGTGCAGAAGGCGCTGACAGGTGGGTAACCAAAGGGGTGACCAGGCCTGAGAAAGCAGGACAGGGTGGGGTAGGGGAAGGACACCTGGGACTCCTGGAGTTGGGGTGGGGAGAGGACAAGTTTAAGAGTGGAGGGCAGCCTAGCCAGCTGGAGAATCAAAGCCGTTTTCAAGCTATTTCAATCTGTGAGACATGGGTGGAGACTAGGCCACCACAGAACCCCCCCCCCCCCCGCCCCTAGCCCCCAGTACACATAAACACACAAGGCCAATGAGGGGCAGATTCACAGGAACAGCAACCCTAGCCTTGCTTGGCAGACACTTGGGTAAAGATGCCAAGTAAGTTGTTCGTTCTTGCCAGAAATAAAGGAATACTACCATAATAAACATTTGTTGGCTGATAGATGAGTATCTCCTGTTTGTCTAGTGCTGGAGAGTTTTTGACAGCACTTTCCACTGTCACATCCTAATATTAACACTTCAAGGGACCAAGACTCTGGCTGGTAACCCAAGTCCTCCCTTTGAGAACCCCGAGGGAGGGCCGGCAGCACTGTGCTTGAATTCCTAGGCAGGGTCAGGAGCCGGAAGCTTAGGGTTGGCTGGGTGAGATCAGCTCTCACCATAAGCCCAAAAGGCGACATTATGCGAATTAGAACAAAATATCCCCTTCTTCAAGACACTTATTGCCATCTTCCGGAAAACTGTCATGACTTCAAGTGTCGGCGGTGACTTCAAATGTGAGTGGCGCCTCCTGAAGTTGTACAGGGCATGACATGCACAACTGGGGACTCTGGTTCTGCAGGACACTTGGGTCCTGGGCCAAGGACAGCCCTAGAGTTGGTTTTCTTTTTTTGAAGGTCAAATGAAACAGCCTCAAAATAAGGATCCAATAAAGAAGCAGGACATTTGGGAGAGGTGAGGTTCTGATCCTGGGGACAACGGCCAGACCTGCTCTCTCGCTGTGTTCTGAGGAGCCCCCAGGGGCTGGGTCTGAGGCCAACAAAGTGGCATCTGGCTGCCCTGTCTATACTCCCTCCCGGATCTGTGGTGTCTTTGGGGTTGGTCCAGGCCAGGAGTGGGGGAGGATGGCTCCTTGCCCAGCTTGGGAGAGCTGTCCCTGCCTCTGTCCTGGAAAGAAAGGGCATCCTAGAGATGGTTGCGTCCTCCTCTTCTCTTGGGACAAGGCATCCAGTAGGAGAGAGGAGAGAATATGGTGTTGGGGTCAGACTCAGGCTGTGATTGCAGGCCTGCCACTTACTAGCTGGGCGACCTTGGGCAAGTTTCTAAAACCCTCCTCCTCTGAGTCTCAGTTTCTCCATCTAGAAAGTGGGTATCATGGGATTGCTTTTAAGATTATGTGACATAAGATGTAGCACGTGACCCAAAGGAGGCACTGGATATAAATGTACTTTTTCTTTCCTGAGTTTCTGGAATTCATTCCTTATGTCTGGATCCTTCATGCTGACCACCCACCCATCCAGGCATCCACCTAGCCACTTATTCAAGTACCTCCCAACTGCCAGGCCCTGTTGAGGACTCAAAGGTTCTTGTAATCCAGGGGCACGTGAGCAATCTGAATTTACCAGGTACCCTCTGTTCTCCCAACCCCCGATTCTGGGATTGGTCAGGCATCCTCAACTCCCCATCTAGGATGCAGGCACTTAATACCCCAGCCCACTTCCCTCTCAAAAGGGAGATCCCATGCCAATCAGACTCTGTTCTCCTGCCAGCTCTGGGCACACCAGAGAGGTGATGTGGGGGCCCCCATTCCAGGGGGCCAAAGGGGTGGCCCAACCCAAACCCGCTGGCCCAGCAGGGTGGGGTATGGGGGGCTGGGCTGGGCCAGAGCCCCAGAGGCTTGCAGTGGAGCAGGGTAAAGTGGAGGCTAGGAGCTGGACTGGTCAGACTGGGGTGAGTGGAGGGGATGGGACAGAGAGAGGGAGGGAGGGGACACGCCAAAAGAATAGAGCTGAGGAGGCTTATAGAGGCAGAACTCCCTAAGAGAAAGCAGGAGGCTGGGCTCTGAAATCAACAGGGGTGGAGGAGGGACAGGGAGCCCTCATGCCAGGGAACCTCCCAAGTGGGAGGGGAAGAGGGAGGGAAGAGCTGAGAATAGCAGAGATGGCGGCAGGTGACTCTCCTGGCCCTGGACGACCTCACACCTCAGAGATTCCTGAGACCCAGACCCAGGAGCCAGGAGCGGCCCTGCCCATACCCACTTTGTTCCTCATTCTCCTCAGCCCCAGCCAGGCCCCTCGCCTTCCATCCCATCCACCAGTTTCCAGCCATCCCTTCTCTTCCCATTCTGGCTCCCAGCTTTCCCCAAAGCCTCAGGTTCCTTTCTTTCATGGTACTCACTTCCTGATTGTGTTGAAGGGAAGGAGAAAGGACACTCAACTCGGAAATAAGTACCCACCACCCACTCACTCATTGCTAAGCCCCGCCCCTTGTTTCCTTCCAAACCGGAAGTCCCTCCCCCAAGGCCTCAAACAGGAAGTCCCACTCCTCCCTCCAAAATAAAAGTTGCAACTCCCTAGCCCTTCTCCTGGGTTCCTATCAGTCCACGGCCAGAAAGGAGCAAGCAGCCTGGCTATCTGACTCGCAATTTCGTTCCTCCCTTTTCAGCTTGCTT
Source organism: Rhinolophus sinicus (assembly GCF_057876585.1). Lineage (NCBI taxonomy): Eukaryota > Metazoa > Chordata > Mammalia > Chiroptera > Rhinolophidae > Rhinolophus > Rhinolophus sinicus. Next base: position 90,725,024 of record NC_142503.1, read on the forward strand.
ACGTTCCTATGTTGAAACCTAGCCATGGAAACAGGAAGTTCTGCCCATCGTGCCACCAAACTGAACAGGACATTCTCTCCTGAAGGGCAAACCCCCGCAGATCTGCTCTCTGGTGCCTTCCCTGTGCCCCACAGCCATCCTCTCCATGGCTTTGGCTTGGCCACAGGGAGGACTCAGCCCCCATGGTATTCCTAGCACAGAGAACAGGACCTTAGGGACATGCTTTCTTGGTACTAGAGATCCTAGGATCCTAAAATAGTCCACATAGACTATAAGGATGTTACTGCTAAAAACAGGAGTCGCATTCCCCCCTGCAGGGAGAGGGAGACGGGGAACTGGGAGGAGACTAACTCCCTATTCTTTTCTCCTGCCAGTTAAGTTCTTCGGGTTGGCCAGATGATCCCTAAATCTACAAGAGCTCTGGAATTTGACAACAATGACTCCCTTCAAACTCTAAAAAAGTACTATGATTTGACAATCCTAAGCCAGGGAGTCCCACCCAGCTCTCTCCACAGAGGGGGAGTGCATCCCAGATCAGCTATACCCAGTGTGTTATGCCCAGGCCAGGTTTCTCTGTTTAAGAGGTAATCTCCAAGTTCAACTTAGGGGAAGGACACCTACCAGGCAGTGTCATGTGGCTATCCCAGATGCTGGGTGGAGAGCCAGAGCTCACCTACCTATCATCATCGCTGTCCAGATGGCCACTGATGGCCAGCATGGAGCGGGCCAGGCTGAGGCTCTGGGCTGCTGCTGCTCCAAAGGGGTCTGGAGACTTGTGAACCAGACTGGCATCGGGGAAGAAGTAGAGGGCCGGGGAGCTGGGGCGAGAGTCGAGTGAGGGCACCTGGAGGCAGAGAGGTAGGAACTGTCACATTGAGTATGAGAAAGGAACCAACCACCTTACAACTTGCCTAGTAGTCTTCCTCCCTCTCCATCTCTCCCCACATTCCCCCACTCTCTTCCAAGGACCCAACAGTCCTGACCCCACAGGTCTAGGGAAAGCATTGGGCAGGTATTAGAGGCAAGGAAATAGTGCACACCCTGACATCTGGTTGAGTGGTTTCCAAAAAGTGGCTCACAGGTATCAGAAAGGGGCTCTGGTCTGCACGCCAGCACGCTTCCACCAGCTGAGCCAGAACCCCTAATCAGAGGCTGGTTATTCTGTCCCTCCTTCTCCTCGGCCTATCTTCTGTCTGCCTTCAGTTACCTGACTTCTTAAGGCGATTTAAATGTCACTTCCTCAGAGAGGCATTTCCCCATCGTTCAACTAGTAAATTCCACTGAACTGCTCTATTTTTTTTTTAGCACCTAACATTATCTGAAATTAAAGTATTTTTGCCTCTTTGCTGCTAGAAGGTAAGCTCCAGAGGGCAGAGCTTAGTTTGTTCAACAGCTATTTGTAGAATGAATGAATCCTCAGAAACTGGTCCTCCACCCCCCAATCCCCCACCACCACTATACCCATTCAAGCCTCTCCTCTCAAACTTCTCGAGACTCAGGTGAAGTTCTGCTCCTGCTCTCTGGCCCTGGGGTGGGGTGGGGGGAGAAGTTGTGGAGATGCGGGAAGGCGGAGACTGGGCGTGGACCCACACAGCCCAACAGGCGCTGGGGGTGGCTGCAAAAGGGCGGGGGCCACAGGAACAAGACGCCTCTGTGAGGCCCCAGGAGGCCCAAGCTTCTCGGAAAAGCCAAGAACAGAGAGTCCAGCGTGGTTAGAGGGACAGAACAGAGGAAGGGGGCTCAGGTGAGGCCCCTGGCCCTCCTCCTGGCCCCTGTTAGAGGCAACTGAGGGAGAAGAGGCATGGGGGAGTGTAGAAGGAAGATTGACTTTGGGGCAAGGAAGCAGCAGCACAAACACATGCACACAGGAAAGGATCGGGACGTGAGAGAAGAAAAGGGGGCTGGAGGCATGAAGGAAGAGGGGCAGGGTCTGTGGGGCCCAAGGGAAGCTCAGGCAGGGCTTCAGGATAGAGAGATCAGAAGCTGCGGGTAGAGAGGGCTTGCTTTGGAAGAGTTCAGGGAAAGGGACCAATAAAGGAAACAGCATCTTCTCCCCCGGGGTAGGAACTGAATGAAAGAGCTCAAGAAAAGTAGGGGGGCGGGGGTAGCATGAGAGATGTGAGCTTAAGGCCAGGAGGGGGTGGGGGGAGCTGGTCCAGACTGGTCCTGACAGGGCCCAGACATTCAGTCTTAGGTTATTTTTATACTGTGGTTTGTGCCCAAGGCCAGGAAGGGGAAAAGTTCCCATCCTCACACTCCCTGACTTTCCTCCTACAGCCCAAGGTGTTATTTTCTCCTCCAGGACAGACATATCCAACTCCCACATCCCTGGCTGCCCACCCCTTGCCCCAGAGACCCAGGCATCCTGCCCCCCAGCCCAGACTTGTTCCTCTTTTGGAGACAGGAAGCAGAAAGAGCAAAGGATTTAACTCTTTCTCTACAGCTTCCCGCCTCTCTCTCACTCCGTGGTGGCCAGCCCCAGTTATCAATCTTGGAGAGGCCCAGACAGGCCCAGAAGCAAGGAACTGAGACAGACAATTGGGGGTGGAAAGGACAAACCAACAAATCCCCATCCTTGTAATGGGATTCCCCCACCACCTAATTCCTCAGTTTCTCAGAGAAATTTGGCTTGGGACAAAGCTAGAGAGGAGCTGGGATGGGTGGCTAGTAGGAAGAAAGAAGACCGCCACCTTGGGGACAGGGCTGCAAAGGAGACAGCAGAATGCCTACTTTTTGCTCCTCCCTCCCAACCCTGGTAGCTCCTCTCCCAGGGGCCCAAACACCAGCCCTGCCTAGGGCCTCCACCCTCAATGCCTGAAGGGTGAGACCAAGACAGAAGGTAAAGGCCACAGTGAGGAGGGCACATCTCTGTAATGGAGAGATGGGACTGAACTATGGTGCATGGAGATGGAGACTTGGGCCAAAGGCAACAAATGAAAGGCCGAAGAGAAAGAAAGAAGGTGCAGAATGTGGGGAGGAAGGACCCTGAGAAATAAAACAAAGGCTGTGTGAGGAGTAGGAATGGCAGGTGAGATGGAATTCCAAGTGAAGTGGCAGGAAGGAAAAAGAGGGACTGTCTGATCTGACAGGTGATGTTGGAGTGGGGAGAGGTCAGTATGGAGGTGGACTCCAAGGCCAAGATGGGCAAGCACCACCCCTTAGGTGTCTCCCCACACCCTGGAACCCAGTTCTTACCTGCCCCATCTCCTCTGGAGCAACCAACTCCGTCCTCAGCCGCAGGGCACCATCCTTAGTTCGGGACAGTGGAGGGGTCCCAGCTGCTGGGCCCCCAGCCTCCACTTCTACCCTCAATGAGGGCAGGGGCGTGGCAGCCCTGGATGTGCCGGAGCTATCCCCGGCCCTGGGCTCTGGGGGGCGCTGCTGGGGTGGGGAGGCCGACTGAGGGGGTGTCTCCACCTTGGCCTTGCCAGGCACTGCCAGTTGGCCCAGCCCCGCAGTGAAGGAGCGGGCCTGAGGTCCAGGGGAGGTGGGAGGCGGGCGGAGCCAGGAGGTGGGACCCTGAGACAGGCCTGGCTGTGGAGTAGGGGCACCCAGGCCCAAGCTGGCCAGCTCCAACCTGGAATCCAAAGATCTGCCCCCAGCGCCCCCCGAGGCCCCTCGAATCCCCTCCAGGAGCCGGCCGAAGCTAGGGGGCTCCAGGTCTCTCTCGTAAACATCCACACACGTCCAACGGCCACGGCGATAAGGCTCTCCCAGGCCCTGGGGCAGCTTCACCACCCGGAAACGGGAGGCAGGGGCCCCAGGCGGCGGGGAGCCGTTCCGGGGGGTGCCCTTGCCTCCTGGCTCGGCGTTGGGCTCCCCATTGGGCAGGCGGGGCGGGGGCCCAGTGGGAGCTGGCAGGGTAGGGGTATCTGGACCCCCTGGGCTCCCGGGGCCCTCGTAGTCCGTGGTGACGCTGGTGATTTGGAAACTACTCTTCTTCTTGCCCCCACTCATGGTCCCTGGGGCTCAGGACTGGACCAAGGTGGGCGGGGGCGAGGCGGTGGTGGCTCTTCGAAGGGGCTCAGGCGCCCCTGGAACAGGGGGGCCACATGGCGGGGACGTCAGGGCCCCTGGGGACATCTGAGTCCGACATGGTGGGAGTGCCTTGCAGGAACTGGGGGTGCCTGGTTGGTGAAGGGAGAACAGGGTAGGGGAGGCGGCGAGAGGTGGGGGCAGGGGCAGGTTTTTCCTGCTGCTGTAGCTGCCGAACTCCAGAGCTGAGTTTGCAAACTGGAAAAAGAGAGAGAGAGAGAGAGTGTGTGTGTGTGTGTGTGTGTGTGTGTGTGTGTGTGTATGTGTGTGTGTGTGTGAGTGAGAAAGCAGTGGGCAGGCCACCTCCGAGGCTTCCTCTCTGGGGAACAGAATGGGGGAGGAAGGGGAAACCGCCAGAGACCCAGAGACAAAGAGACAGGCAGAGAGGACAGAGACCAGAGCGGAGGGTTCCGTCAGAGCCAGCGCACAGAGCAGGAAGAGGCAGCCCAGACCCAAAGTTGGGCATTTCTCGCCTGGGATTCAAACTCACGGGACCCAAGTCATCCCAAAAGCAAGGACTCCAGGGCCTGGGTGAACAGGGGTGATGCCCCTCCTCGGCCTAGCCCGGCTGCACCGACGCGTCTGCGGGTCCTCAAGGCCCCAGCACCCCAGATCCCCCATCCCTAGGGCAGGCCCTGCCCGCCGCCCCAGAGCCCCGCCCAACCTAGATCCCTACCTCTCGGCCTCAGCCACCAAGCCGGGGGTCTCGGACACCTAAGATGTCGGGCTGTCCTTTCTCTGGGGCCTCCTGGCCCCAGCAGCGCGGGAGGCGCAGGCGGCTATCAGAGGCTGTCCAGTCCTCTTCGGGGGCCGCACCTTACCCCACAAGGCATCTCTCCGTGGAAAGTTTGCGCTCCGGAAAAGAAGGAACTCCCGCCTCCTTGGTGGAGCCCAGGCGCGGCCTTTGAAACCCCAAGTGTCTCTGGGCCGATGCGGGAGGCGGAGGCTTAGCCCCCCGATCCTCCAGGTGGAGCCGCCTCGGTGGTCGGGGCGAGTGGGTCTCCCAAGTCTCCTCCCTCGTGGCACCGCTGGGTCTCTCCGCTGCTCAGCAACTCTCTGTTCTGTCTCTCTCTTTCTGGACTGTTGACAACCCCCACACCAGGAAGTCCTGCCTCCTCGGGCCTGCTGACTGCTCTTCTCCTCCTCCTCTTTCCCCTCTTCCTCCCCTTCCTCCGCCCTCTCTCCCTCCTGGGGCTCCCGGCCAGCTGGCTCGAAGCCAGGCCTGCCACCGCCGCTGCTGGTGCAGTTGCCGCTGCTGCTGCTGTTGCTGCTGCTCCTGGGGCCCCGACCAGGCTCCCTTAACCCCACACCTGCTGGGCCCTAGCCCAGCGCTTCCTTGGAGAAACGGGCTGTGGAGGGCGGAGAGAAAGGGGAGGAGCCTGTAGGGCGTCCAGGGATTCCCTTACGTGTAGGCACTTGCTGCCATTGGCCTGCAGACACACAGAAGAGTAGGAAGGAACAGACCTGGAGCTCTCCTGGCACCTGCCACCCCAATAAGCACCCAGTAAATGTTATGGTGCTGCTGCAGCTGTTATTGCAATAGCTTCATTGGTTTTCACAGTCACTGTATGAGGAACGTACTGTTATTCATCCCTGTACCTATATTAAAAAGTGGATTATTATGAATATTATTATAATTTTCAAACATGCCTCACAGTAGAGAGAATGGTATAATAGAATCCCAGGTAGTCATCATAGAGTTTCAACAATTATCAACTCACAGTCAATCTTGTTTCATATATACCCCCAATATTTTCTGTTGTACTGTACTAGAGTATTTGAATCAAATCCCAGAGATCATATTATTCCTCTTCTTAAATGTGGAAATAGAGACCCAGGAGGTTCAGAAAGGCTGTCAGTGGTAGAACAGAGACATTCCACACACTCAGGTATGTCCCCGTCTGGTCTCCGTATAGAAAAAACGTCACGCACTCATGTACACGTAATCACCCATACAGATACACCTGAGGACAAACCACTGGCCCCAAGCATGGTCCCTTCTCCCACCTCTCACCTGTGCCACCTCTCCCATCCTATCCCTTGCTCACTATGGAAAATACACACACTCCTAAAGTGCTGACCATGTGCTTGGCGTGAAAGAATAAATCTCTATCTGCCATTGTCTCTTTATTGGCACCCCAACCAACATTCTGAGAGGAATTATTTTCGCAAAAGCTACCTCTGCCTTCACTCCAGTTCGGAAAGAAATGGATTCTAATTAATTTTGATCAAACAGAACTGTTCTCGAGTGTATAAAAAATTCCTCATATTTGTCCACTTCACATAATTATCTCGTGGATTCTCAAAACAGCCCTGGACAGAGATAGGGTGGGTTTTGAGCTCGTGTTTCCGCTAAGGAAACTGAGGCTCAGATGCAATCAGTTACTTGCCCAACATCAGAGCTAGTATTCGGTGGCAATGAGACTAGTACTGAGCTGTCTGACATATCCCTCCTTCCTCAGCTTTAGCTCCTGGAAATCTTTAACCAACCCTTAGGATTAGGTGAAATGAAATGAAGCAAAGCCCCTTGCCCCCACGTTTATATATTTGTCCTTTATTTCCTTGTTAAATTGCATCTGCATTCCTACCTCTCTCCCTTCATGGTAACAATGGCTGCCATAGCCAGGTCCTGAGGCATCCCAAGTGGTTGGTGGAAGCAGCCTCCCAGACTCACATCCCAACTCTCTTCTCTCTGGCAGTATTCAGAGCACATCCCTGCTGCTGTCCTCCCAGATCCTCCTTCCTTCAGCGCTGACTACTTACAAACTATTCAAAACCTATCTTAGGAACCCCCCCACCTTGCCATTATCTAAGACACTCAGCATTATCTTGGACTCCTCCATGTCTACAGTCACTGGGACTTTGTTGGTCTCTGCGGAAATCAGTAAGTAAAAATCAATAAGTTTGTTGAATCAATAAGTAAAAATTAATTCACACTAAGGTGTAAAAGTGAAAGGACTGTTATGTGTTTTAATGTGTTACTTCTCCTGGGGGCATTTATAACAGCCCTTTAATGTATGGGGCCCTTTCCACTTAAAAGCACGTTGTATTCATCACTGCCAACATTACTGAGGTAGGTATGCGATGAGACATCTTTCAGAGAGCTTGCACCATTTGCCCAAAGCCACACAGCACATCTGCAAAGACTGCCATATAAAGTAATATTCACAGGTTCCAGGGATTAGGACGTGGATATCTTTCGGGGGTCCATTTTTCAGCCACTTAAGGGTAGAACCGAGGTTTTCTTGAAGCTAACGTACGCCAAAGGGAATTCTGGGGGTGGAATTTCTCAGGGAGCTGATGAGAAAGGTGATGCGGGGAAGGGGGCGAGTCCCTCAGCGGCCTTGGTGGTTGCAGTCAGACGTCGACTCAGGGCGCCCAGGTCCTGGCGGGCGCCGCCCCCCGTAGTCAAAGGTTACCCGGAGGAAGACTTGGGCCGCGGGACAGGGCGGGTGTAAGACTTTGAGCCCAGGCGGTGAAACAATGTCCAGGCGCCTGGGAGGATTGCAGGCATAGGCAACGAGCACCCAGCGAGCCAGCTCGGGTGCCCTCCCCACACCTGAGGGGCGGGGGAAAGGTGGGGCGCGGCCAAGGGCGCACGCCCCCTGCTGGGCAAAGATGCGGATAGTCCCGCTCCAGATTCTCAGAGCCCCTCCGCCGGAAAGCGGCCCCCCCTGCTGGCCTCGTTGCCTCACTGCACGCCGGGCTCTGCAGCAGCAGCAGCCTCGCTCCGGCCGGACGCGGGGTGCGCAGCCCGTGAGCGCCTGGTACACGGGGGACGCGCGCCGGTGCAGGTCCCCAGCTACCGCTGGGGGGCGCCGCTGCGTGCTGCGCCCCACGTCTGTCCGCCGGGGCCTTGGACACTCAACCGAGCACGACCGAGCCGGGCAAGAGCGAGAGGCGGCGAGGAGTGGATGCCCCAAGGCGGGGGTGGGCTGGCGCCGGGTCCCCCGCGCCCCACGACCTTTCTCCGAGTTCCCCCGCAGATTCCTCGGCCCCCGTGTCCCTCACCCCAGTCTGGCGGCGCGGCGCGGCGCGGCCACTCCAGCTCTGTCCTTGGAGGGTGTGGAAGGGTGGGTTTGGGGCCGGGGGCGGGTCTGGGGGCGGACCCGGAGGCGGGGCTGTCTCTGCGGCAGGGCCCAGCTCGGCTCCCCCCCGGTCTCTCTCTGTCTCTCCTCCTCCCTCCTCCTGCTCCGGGCGGAGCCCGGCATGGGGGGGCCGGCGCCCGGCAGGCCAGGTACGGTGATGTAGAAATTGGGGACGCTTGGTGCGGGAAGGTGGGATGGGGGGAACCAGGGGCAGGGAGGATTGGCGGGGCGAGAGACGGAGAAACCCAGGGTAGCAGGACAAGGGGAAGGGGAGGGTTGCCCGGGAACCTGGGGCCCTTGGATGGAGAGGGGAATGAAGCCGGTTAGGTTTGGAACAAACAGGGAAGGGAGAGGACGGCAGTGAGGAGGGGCGCCTTGGACGAGAGGTGAGGCTGAGGCGCAGGAGAGTGTGTTTGGGGGAAGGGAAACCAGAGCAGGTATGGAGGCCGCAGCCCCGAAGATAGCTTTGGGGCTAGACTGAAGACCCCCGGGTGGGATTGAGGGGCGGGGACTGGAAGAGGGGAGCCGGGAGCCTCCTAGATCCTGGAGGAGGAAGAAGGTGATTTGGGCCATCAGTGAAGGAGGTGGAGACCATCTCTGAGGAGCCAGGGCTCAGGAAGAGGGGTGGACCAAGACCGGGGCCCAGGCACAGAAGAGGAAGGGGGAAAGACAGAGGAAGGCGATATCTGGATGGTGGTATTGTAGATGCCCAACTCAGAGTGCCCCCACCCTTTCTCCAGAATCCCCACCCTGCCCTCATGACACCTGCCCCCAGCCTCAGGGCCCAAAAAGGGGTGGGGAGTCTAACTGTCTCCCCCTTCCCCAGTGGGGTGCAATGTACGCAAGTAGGCCTGGGCATAACTCCTTGTCTGTAGGTATGTCCAGTTCTGTGCAGCCTATTTGTGTGTGTCTGTCTGGAGGTCTGTGTGTGCTGTGGGTGTGTCTGGTGTTTATGTCTGTGTGTCTGCCTGTTCCTAGGTTGTGTTTACCTATGCCAATCTATGTGTCTGGTCCTCTGTACATATGAGTCCATGGTCCTGTGGTTTGTGTGTCTGAATGTGTGTTTGTGGGGCCGGTGTGTGTGCATGTCAGGCTGTATTTACAGGATAGGAATCTGTCAATCTGATCACTCAGGAGTGTGTAATTGTGGCCCTGAACACCTTTATCAGGATGTATGACTCTGTGTACACATGTCCATCTATGTCTCTCTGTCTGTCCTAGAGGCAGTGGTGGGTTTTCTGTGTCTCCATCTGTTTTCCTCTCTCCGAGGACCCGAATCATGTCTCTGTTCCTTTCTCTGTCTCTCTTTCTCATTCATTCCTGGCCCCCACCCACCCCACATCTTTCTTTTTTTCCTTCCCATCTCCCCACCAAGTGGATCCGGGACCCAGGGAGGGCCGTCCCCCGGGCCTGGTGGCACTGAGCAGGGCCCCCCAGCCCCCACCTCCTGCCCCACGACATGAACCTCCTCTACCGAAAAACCAAGCTGGAGTGGAGGCAACACAAGGAGGAGGAGGCCAAGAGGAGGTAAGGCTGCATCCCAGACTGCCCCCTCGCCTGCCCACCTCTGCCTCCCCCTGGCTGCGCCACATCCCTTCTGCCCTTCCTGGGTCCAACAGCCTGGTCATCAGTCTGATCTCAGAGTCTGTGCTCAGCACAGAATTGCTGGAGTGGCACACACCCTGTCCCCGCCCTGTACCTGTCCTGGCCTCTTGGGGGGCTTCCAGCTCAGGAGCACCCTGTTGGCTCTTCCACATCCCCAGAAGCACGAGTCACTCCTTCCTGACTCACCTTTGGCCTGTGGTCTTCTCCTCACTGTCAATTTGGGGCTGGCTCCTGGCTCCCCTGTTACCTGACCTTGGAAGGGGCAGGCCCTGCTGCCCTCATGGTCCAGGGATAGTGTCATTTGAGGGGCACCAGGGAAGATCCATTTGGCCCCATCTCAGCCTCCTCTGCTGGGGGAGGTGAGTGGCCAAGTGACAGGTGTGTGTGTGTGTGTGTGTGTGTGTGTAGTGGGGGACTTGCAGGTTGGGCCCTGCAGAAGAGTCAGGGTTGGGGACTCCCTCCCTGCTTGCCCTCTCTGTTTGCCCTCCCAGGGACCTGGGGCCTGGCCTCCCCTGTCTTGCTCCCTTCTCTTCACTCCCGGTGACTGCACAGCCTCTTGGAGCCTGAGTCAGAGCCACCTCCCTGCTGCCTCCTTGCAACTGTGGAGTTTAATTCTGTTGTTAATTAGATTAATCAGAGCTATCACTGTGGTGATCTCTCCCTAATGAAGGGTTAGTAGACAGGGCCTTAATGAGAGCCCACCCCAGAGCAGCTCTCTCCTCTTCCTTGCCAGCTCCCCCCCTCCTTCACTTACAGGACAGTGAAGGGAATGGGGGTGGGTCTGGGAGGGTGACAGAGGAAAGGAGGAAGAAGGATCAGCTGGGGGAGGCTGCCATACAGCCGGTGTCTGGGAGAGGAGGCGCGGTATGTTGTGGAGCGTAGGCCGCAGTAACTGGACATGGGGGAGGCCAGAGGCCAGGTATGGGCCAACGTGAGAGTAAGAAAGAGCGAAGCTGTGGTGGTAGGTGTGTGAGTCAGGCAGAGTTGTGTTGCCTGGGTTTACATCTCTCTGCCTATGTATGAAGCGGTCAGATACTGTGTTGCTGTGTCAGATATGCCCAGGCTGGGATCAGCCAACTCTGGGATGCTCCCCTGAACACATGTTCACCCCTTCTCTCATCCCTGCCTCCATTGCCTTTTTTAAAGCCTCAGGATTCTGCCTGAAGCTTCTACTTCAGTGCCCTGGACCTTCAGACATCCGCCCCGCCCCCCATCCCCATCCCAGGCCCCCTTCTTCCTCCCTGGGAGGCCACAGGGTTGCAAACCCCTCTTGGGTTGGAGAAGGTGGAGGCTCAGGCCTGAGGCTCACCCTCTGCTCCATCTTGGCCTTCTCTCCCCAGCTCCAGTAAGGAGGTGGCTCCCACAGGCCCAGCGGGGCCCGGGGCTGGCCCAGGGCCTGGGGTCCGAGTGCGGGACATCGCCTCGCTGCGCCGCTCCCTCAGGATGGGCTTCATGACAATGCCTGCCTCTCAGGAGCACACCCCCCACCCCTGCCGCAGCGCCATGGCCCCACGCTCCCTTTCCTGCCACTCAGTGGGCAGCATGGACAGTGTGGGGGTTGGGCCTGGGGGAGGCGGTGGGGGTCTCACTGAGGACGGCAGTACCCGAAGACCCCCAGCCAAGCCTCGGAGACACCCCAGCACCAAGCTCAGCATGGCAGGGTCAGGGGCAGAGATGCCCCCTAGCAAGAAAGCAGGTGAGACACCCCTGCCCCTCCCCAGGGGGAGCTGGGAGCCAGGAGGATCCATTCAAGGCCTGGGGAGGCCTGCTGGGAGGGTTCATTCAGGGAAGAACCAAGAAAGTGGAAGGTTCCATTCTCAGAGGGAATGGGGGGGGGCTCCTTTTTGGAAGGGCCTGAGATGAATTATTCAAGGGCAGAGGAAGCTCCCTGAAAAGTCCAGTCTTTGGAAAGGGGTGTCACGTCCTTGGAGGAACATGAGGGTGGGAGAGAATTCAGGGTGGGAGTTGCAGATTCATTAGAAGGACAGAGGCTAGCTGGTCAGGTAGGAAACCCACTGGAGCTGTAAGTTGAAGGATATGGACAAAATAAAGAGGCAGATATGTCCTTGCAAATGGGTCAAGAGGTCAGAAAGGGTCTCCCCATTCCCTCCCCCAACCAAGATCCCAGTTTATTTCTTTCCCATCCTTCCCAGGCTCACAGAAGCCAGCCCCAGAGGGCCGAGAGTCCAGCCGGAAGGTTCCTCCACAGAAGCCGAGGAGAAGCCCCAACACCCAGCTGTCTGTCTCCTTCGATGAGTCCTGTCCCCCAGCCCCCTCTCCTCGAGGGGGGAACCTGCCCCTTCAGCGCCTCAGTAGGGGATCCTGCATCACTGGGGACCCTGAGGTGGGTGCCCAGGAAGAAGAGCCAGTGTACATTGAGATGGTGGGGGATGTCTTCAGGGGAGGAGGGCGAAGTGGAGGGGGCCTGACTGGACCCCCTCTCGGGGGTGGGGGCCCAACCCCTCCAGCTGGCGCTGACTCAGACTCAGAAGAGAGTGAGGCCATATATGAGGAGATGAAGTACCCCCTGCCTGAGGAGGCAGGGGAAGGCCGGGCCAATGGGGCCTCTCCACTGACTGCCACCTCCTCACCACACCAGCCTCATGCTCTCCAGCCTCACATCCACCGCCGTCCATCCTCAGCCCTCCCAAGCAGGAGGGATGGGACGCCCACCAAGACCACTCCTTGTGAAATCCCCCCGCCCTTCCCCAACCTCCTCCAGCACCGTCCTCCGCTCCTGGCCTTTCCCCAAGCCAAGTCTGCTTCCCGAACCCCTGGCGATGGGGTCTCAAGGCTACCGGTCCTCTGCCACTCCAAGGAGCCAGCGGGCTCCACCCCAGCTCCCCAAGTGCCTGCCCGGGAGCGGGAGACGCCTCCCCTACCGCCACCGCCTCCTGCTGCCAACCTGCTGCTGCTGGGACCCTCGGGCCGTGCCCGGAGCCACTCAACACCGCTGCCACCCCAGGGCTCTGGCCAGCCCCGGGGGGAGCGGGAGCTCCCCAACTCCCACAGCATGATCTGCCCCAAGGCAGCAGGGGCGCCGGCAGCCCCTCCTGCCCCGGCCACCTTGCTTCCCTGCCCCCCCAAGGACAAGGCCGTGTCTTATACCATGGTGTACTCAGCAGTCAAGGTGACCACGCACTCCGTTCTGCCAGCTGGGCCACCCCTGGGTGCTGGGGAGCCAAAGACGGAGAAGGAAATCTCAGTCCTCCATGGGATGCTGTGCACCAGCTCGAGGCCCCCTGTGCCTGGGAAGTCCAGTCCCCACACCGGGGCCATGAGCACAGCAGCTGGGGTTCTCCACCACCGCGGCTGCCTGGCCTCCCCACACAGCCTTCCAGACCCAACAGCAGGCCCCCTGACCCCGCTCTGGACCTACCCAGCCTCAGCAGCTGGGCTCAAGAGACCCCCTGCCTATGAGAGCCTCAAGGCTGGGGGGGTGCTGAATAAGGGCTGTGGAATGGGGACCCCATCCCCCATGGTGAAGATCCAGCTGCAAGAACAAGGGACCGATGGGGGTGCCTTTGCCAGTATCTCCTGTGCCCACGTCATCGCCAGTGCAGGGACACCAGAAGAGGAAGAAGAGGAGATGGGTGCCACGACATTTGGGGCAGGCTGGGCTCTGCAGAGGAAGGTCCTGTATGGAGGGAGGAAGGCAAAAGAGCTGGACAGTGAGTGAGGGAGGGGGGGATGAGGAGGGGTGGGGATGTCCATGGTTATTTGGGGGACACCTTGGAGGGGTTATTTGGAAGCCATGCCCCGTTGTCCTGAACTGGGAAATTTTGGGAGACCAGAGCAATGGGGGCATGCAGTGGACTGAAGGGATGAGGTCCCTATGAGTGCTAGAGGAGCAGGAAGCTCTAGGATATGGGGGTAGAATCTGGCCCTCAGAGCAGCCACCTCCTCCTGCCCCATCCTACTGTACTCCCTGCCCCTCCCTTTGCTGGGCTGCAAGGGTGTGTGTTTGTGAGTGTGCACAGACTAGGAGCTAAACACAGCTGCCTCCCAGCTGTTACCATGGCAACCCATCCAGACAGGAGGGAGAGGAGAGGGAGGCCCCTATGGTTGCCTGGCAACGCAATGCTCTGCCAGACCTACTCACAGATGAGCTTAGTTCACAGGCAGCCCTTCCCCCGAACGCCCCCCCACCACCACTTCTTGGCTCAGGGTTTGGGATTCTCCCCCTCCTGGAGAACAGTGCCCTTGGTCTGTTCCTGAGGATGGTCATTCTATCCCTATATGGGGTTGGAGGGGCTCGGAAGCTAAAGCTGGGGTATGGGAGACCCCTCTGACCAGCAAAAAGGGTTTGGAAGCAGCAAACATCTGATTCTCAGCCCAGGGATAGTACTAGTGGGTGCAATGGAAGGTGGCAGTACTGGGGTCCCTGTTGTGTGTGTATGTATTGTGGAGTGCGAAGAGGGTCCTACCCTTCCTAGCTATGACATGCTGCAGTGTGTGGAGCTGAGGGGACAGTATACCCCCAACCCCACCCCATACAGGCACTGAGCTCTCCTTGTCATCTCAGCAGAGGTCGAGGATGGTGCCCGGGCCTGGAATGGCAGTGCCGAGGGTCCAGGCAAGGTGGAGCGTGAGGACAGGGGCCCTATGGCATCAGGAATCCCAGTAAGGAGCCAGGGGGCCGAGGGCCTGCTGGCCAGGATCCACCATGGAGGGGACCGAGGAGGGAGCCGCACAGCGCTGCCCACACCCTGCCAGACCTTCCCAGCCTGCCACCGAAATGGAGGTGACACCCTGCCCTCGCACACCTGTACACAGATGGGGTGGACTGGGGGGAATCTCCCAGGGTCTGTGTCCCGGGGCCTACATCCTAATACCACATCTCCATGCCCTTTCTTCTGATGAGGCAGGGGCGGCCTGGAAGGGGCTGTCCTCAGGGAACCTGAAAGCCTTCTTTGGTCTTCATTCCTTCTTCCTCCCCAGACTTCACGGGAGGTTACCGCCTGGGGCGCTCCGCCTCCACCTCTGGAGTCCGCCAGGCCTCGCTCCACACACCTCGGCCCTGCAGCCAGCCCCGGGATGTCCCGAGCCAGGTGAGGAGGAAGATGGGGTTGGGTTTAATTGGAGAAGGACTATACAGAGAAGAAGGCTTGGGTGTGGAAAGATAGGTAAGAGGACGGGCTAGGGCCTGGCACAAACTAATAGGGAACTGGTGGAGAGTGAGGGAGTTGGGGGAGGACCTTGGAAAGAGGCTGCTTATGATGGGCAAGCCAGGCAGGGCCCTAACTGGCAGACAGTGCACCTCTGTGCAGTTAGAAAAAGGCTTCCCCTCTGGGAAGACAATTTTTAAAGGCGCCCCTTCCTCAGGGTGAGACAGGCCCAGCCTGGCACCAGGGCTCAAACAGCAGGGCAAAGGGTGTAAGGACTGGGTTTCTGTCCCATCAGCGCCCCCAGCCAGGAGGAGATGACAGAGGCAAGAGAGGACTTGTTTCTGGGGGAAGGCACTGGTCTCCGCAGTGGGAACAGGGCCCGGTCACTCTGAGGTCCTTGACCCCCGCTTCTTCCTTTCTCTCCCCGTCGGGGCCGGCGGCGGGAGGAAGGGGCACAGACCCACCCAGCACTGCCGCTGCCGCTGCCCCTGCCGCCCCAGCCGGCCCGCGAGCGCGACGGCAAGTTGCTGGAGGTGATCGAGCGCAAGCGCTGCGTGTGCAAGGAAATCAAGGCGCGCCACCGCCCCGACCGCGGTCTCTGCAAGCAGGAGAGCATGCCCATCCTCCCTAGCTGGAGGCGGGGGCCCGAGCCCCGAAAGTCCGGCACCCCGCCCTGCCGCCGGCAGCACACGGTCCTCTGGGACACTGCCATTTGAGGAGGGCGGGAGGCAAGGGCACCGGGACTTGGGAGCGGGGCGGGGCTCTCCGGGAGACTTGCCTTGAAAGTGGGACACTTGAAGAACCAGGTGAGAGAGCCAGGAAGAACCCCTGCCCTCCTTCCTAATCTCCGGAGACGGGGAGTCTGCCAGGCTTATCGGGCTTGGGGCACCAGCAGCACCCCAAAAAACTCGGGGGGATGAGGAGGGTTTGCTTGCGGTTGGGAGCGAGGCCCTCGCGCTGCTCTCCCCACTGAGTGTGGCAGACCCCTCCTCCTGCGAGGGCAAAGGCCAAGCCAGAGGTCAGCATGGGGGAGGTGGGAAGGGCTAGGGAGGAAGGGCGGGTCAATTGAAGGAGAGGGACTAGAGAGTGACAGGTGAAGAAGCTCTTTTTATAGAATCGGGAATTAGGGAGGGCGTATTTATTTTGTTATTTATTTCAGTCTGGAGGGCAATTCTGGGCCCTCTGACTTCCTCCTGGGCAGGGAGTGGGGAATGTCGGGCAATTAAAGGGAACCAAGTTTGCACTTTTCCCTCATGCCGAAAGGCCCCACCATCCGTGCTCACTCCAAATCGCGGGATTGGTCTGGAGTGGGAAGTGGAGCAGAAGGGAGGCCAAGAGCCACAGACTTAGTTACAGTACTTACAAGTCGCCGGTAGTGAGAGTGGCCTGCTCTGAAACTGGCATCTTATTTAGCTCTGGAGTGAGGATCTAGCAGCAGGTATGGGTGGGATGATGGGGAAGAAGGAAATTTTAGTGGGTGGGGGGAGGGCAGGGTATTTATTTAAATTTTAAAAAATCAGAAGAGATGTCAGGAACTTTTTTTTAATTCCTTTCTTTTCAGAATAATATATTAAAAGACTAACGATCCTAGAACTGGCTTCTTAAATTTCAGTGTGCTCCGCCTTTCTTAACACCTGTTTCCATTTCCCTCTGGCCCTTGGTTGGTGAGAGTTGAAGTTTGTGCAGGATGGGTTGAGTTGCTGTGGCAAGTAACAGAGACAGGTGGAGTCTGAGGTAAGTCTTCAGGAATGCCACCATGCAGTGACTCAACAAGCAAATATGGAGCATCTGATGTGTGCTTGGCAATGTGCCAATGCAGAAGGAATATTTAGACTGAGGCCTGCCTGCAAACAGCTATAGTCTACCCAGGGAGATGAGCTACCTGAGCCAATACTAGACAGTGCTCCGGGAGTAAGAGAGGGAGGGGGCTGGAATCATATGAGAAGGCTTCCTGGAAAGCGAGCCTAAAAGGACAGGTAAGATATGAATGAGCAGAGGAAAGGGA
This sequence comes from Rhinolophus sinicus, assembly GCF_057876585.1. Lineage (NCBI taxonomy): Eukaryota > Metazoa > Chordata > Mammalia > Chiroptera > Rhinolophidae > Rhinolophus > Rhinolophus sinicus. The sequence continues at coordinate 90,741,865 of NC_142503.1, forward strand.
AAAATCCCAAAGTCACAGTGTGGTTTGTAGAACAATAGAAGATGGAGGTGAGGGGTGGGTAGGAAATGCGTTTAAATAATGCAGAGGGCAATATGGAGTGGACATGAAGCCGGTTCAGAAAGATGGGCCTTAAAATTAAAGCAAGATGCTGGTCCTGGGGAAGGAACACAGAGGGATCCTGGGAGGTGATGTATCACCAGAGAGGAAGACAAAAAGAGTGTCTGGGAGAATGGAGGGCAAGGGACAATGAATGGGGCATCTGTGAAACCCAAGATTGGAGCTCATGTGATTGGGGAAATAAATGATCCCCCTGACAGCAAAGAAAGGGGCTGAGAAGACGTTGAGGGAGAACGATGAATTTGAAGCAATGGTGAATATTTAGGTTTGTGATCAGCTAGAACAGAATTTCAAATAGTGGATGATACAAGAAATATTTTTAAACAGTATGGAGAACATTTTTTTGAAACTTTAATAGTCTTGTGTTTATTTTCATGTTAGAGAAATTATAACCAACACATCAGACTTCTTGTTATTTCATGGGTATTATTGCACAAGATAAGGCTAATTTTTAATGAGTTGGTTTAAAGAAAAAAAGCAATGAAATAATGGTACAAGTAGTATACAGACTATGAAAAGTGACAGTGGTATGAGAATTTTTGAAATTTAAGAAACACCAAATTAGAGATAAAATGATAGTTTGGGAGAGATGACAAACTGTGGACATGAGGAATCATTAACATAGAAATGGTACTCAAGGCCAAGACTGAGCTCTGTAGGATAGAGTGTGGATAAAGAGTTAAGACCAAAATATAAACAAGGAATAGCTCTTCAAGTTTTCATTTATTTTTAATTGAGATATAATTGACATATACAATTATATTAGTTTTAGATGTACAACATATGATTGATATATGTATTGCGAAATGATCACCACAACGAGTTTCTTTTTTTTTCTTTTTTTTTAAGATTTTTTTTATTGGGGAAGGGGAACAGGACTTTATTGGGGAACAGTGAGTACTTCCAGGACTTTTTTCCAAGTCAAGTTGTTGTCCTTTCAGTCTTAGTTGTGGAAGGGTGCAGCTCAGCTCCAGGTCCAGTTGCCATTGCTAGTTGCAGGAGGCACAGCCCACCATCCCTTGCGGGAGTCGGGACTCCAACCGGCAACCTTGTGGTTGAGAGGACGTGCTCCAGCCAACAGCCATCCGGGAGCTCAGCTGCAGCTCAGCCCAAGGTGCCATGTTCAATCTTAGTTGCAGGGGGCGCTGCCCACCATCCCTTGTGGGAGTCCAGGAATTGAACTGGCAACCTTGCACCACAATGAGTTTAGTTAACATCCATCACCATACATAGTTACAAAATTCTTTTCTTGTGATGATAACTTTTAAGATCTACTCTCTTAGTAACTTCCAAACATACAATATAGTGGTGTTAACTATATTCACCATGCTGTACATCATATCCCCAGGACTTATTTATCTTATAGCTGGAAGTTTGTACCTTTTGACCACCTTCACCCATTTTGCTCCCCACCCCTCCGGCAACCACCAATCTATTATCTGTATCTACAAGTTCAGGTTTTGTTTTTTGTTTTGTTTTGTTTTGTTTTTAAATTCCACATATAAGTGAGATCATATTGTACTTATCTTTATCTGTCTGACTTATTTCACTTAGCATCGTGCCCTCAAAGTCCATCCATGTTGTGGAAAATGGCAGGATTTCCAATGCGTATTTATTTATTTATTACTGGGGAAGAGGAACAGGACTTTATTGGGGAGCAGTGTATACTTCCGGGACTTTTTCCAAGTCAAGTTGTTGTCCTTTCAATCTTAGTTGTGGAGGGCACAGCTCAGCTCCAGGTCCAGTTGCCATTGTTACTTGCAGGGGGCACAGCCCGCCATCCCTTGCAGGAGTCTAACCGGCAACCTTGTGGTTGAGAGGACGCACTCCAACCAACTGAGCCATTTGGCACTGGCCCATGTGGGAATCAAACTGGCAGCCTTTGACATTAGGAGCACGGAGCTCCAACCACCTGAGCCACTGGGCCAGCCCTCCAATAGGTTTTTAATAATTAGTTAGAAAATTGATGGAAGGAAACATCATTTGTAAGAGCAATAAAAATCCTAAAATGTCTAGGAGTAACTTTAACAAGAAATGTATGGGACCTATATTTGATCGATCAATAAAACTAAAATTCTTTGAGTTACTTAAACCAGGAAGACTTGAATAACTTGTTTTTAAACAAGGCCATATTATAAAAGTGTCAATTTTCTCTAAATCCATAAGTTTAATGCAGTCTCTAAATCCCAAAAGGTTAATTTGGAAAAGTTGACAATTCAAAAGTTTATCCAGAATGATGAGAAAAAAAAGAACATTCTGAAACAGATGAGTAATGGGGGGACCTGAATTACCAAATATTAAAAGTTGAAGTAAAAGCACAGTGTGTTGGGATTGGCACAGGACTGGCACAATCCATCAGAACAGTTTCCAGAAATAGCCCCAAAAGCACATGAGAATTCAATACATATATACGATAAAAGTGATATTTTAATGGTGGGGAAAGGTTATTCAATAATTGTTTCTTGAACAATTAGCCAGTCAAGGGAGAGTGTGGGAAGCTGGATATCTGTTTCATTCATTATGCCAAAAGATTTAAGTGTAAAAACAAAACATTAAAAGGGACTGTTGACTTTGGGATGGAGGAGGCCTTTCCAAAATAACATGAAAACCAAAAACAAATAAACCAAAAGACTTTTAAAGTTTGATCTCATTCACAATGAAAACTTCTATATGGCCAAGCAAACTACAAATATTAAACTGGGAAAATATTTGTAATACATATGAAGACAATATGTAAGGGAAATTTGTGAGTTGATAAGAAAAAGGAAAAAACAACCCAAAACAAATGTGAACAAAGGATGTGAACAGACAATTCACACAAAAAAAACACATAAATTACCAAAAAACAAGTTCAACCTTAACAATAAATAATGCAAAATAAAGCAACAATGAAATACTTTTCACCTATCAGACAAAAACATTCATAACATCAATCTGGCACGTATGTGCAGGAAACAGACACTCATTATGCAAATTAAATTCAGCCTTTCTGGAGGTCAGTTTAATAATATTTATTAAAATTTAAAATGTGCATGGTTTGAACTCAGAAATTCCATTTCCAGGAATTTATCCTACAGAAATAGTTACACAAGTGTGCAAAGCTAAGTGCACAAGGGTGCTAATTGCAGCATTGTTTGAAATAATGAAAAATTGGAAACAACCTCCAAAGTTCATCAGTATGCCAATGACTAATTTATGGTAACAATGGAAAACGGAAGCTGTTAAATAGAATGCAGAAGCTATAGCTGTTCTAAACACGAGAAGCAGGTCATAATAAATAAGCGAACAAGGCAGAAATGTACATATAGAAAAACTTGCTTTTAAAAAAATTATTTATTTGTAAATTTTTATGTAGGTCTGGAAGGAAATACACCAAATAGTTGATGGTGATTATTTTGAGGTCTGAGAAAATAGGGGACTTAATTTACTTTTTTAAAAATGAATTTATATTGCTTGAATTTTTACGTGTATGTCTTCATTCTGAAATCAGAAAACTATATATTTATTATTTTCTAAAAACAGAAGTAGTTAAGTATTCAAGGAGGATGAAGACAGGGGACAGCGGTTGAGCTCCGTGATAAGAAGCAGAGGTAGTCGCCAAGTGGCAGGCACTGTGGAACCAGCATGTGTGGGTTCAAATCCCAGATGGCTACTTAGAGGCTGAAGAGAGAGGGGTAGAGATGGAGGTGCAGTGAGATGAGAACGACTGGAATCTCCACAGAGTTGGAGTGAGAGGCTGGAGTGGACGGAATCAGGATAGGAAGGGCTCAGACAAGGGCAGGCACTTGAGGATGCTGTAGCTAGGGCTACACAGACCTTCCTCTAAATGTACAAAATTGGAGGCCTGGGAAGAGTTAAGAAGTTTAAAAAACTTAGGCTGTGCTGGAACTATAAACCTCACGTGAGGGATGGAGGGATGAGCACCCTCTGGGAAGTCAGCCTGGGCCCATCCTTGCCTTTCTGACACCTGGTAAAACTCCCCTGGGACTGTATATCCCTCCTGGGGTCACTAAGCCACTGCCAACACTGACTTTCCACCTTTTGAAACCACAGCAAAGCAGGGAAGTCTACAGCACCACAGCCGGAGGTGAGAGGGCCCTGGAGCACTCAAGTTAAGAGGGAGACAGGAGTCAGGTGGGAGAGACCTTCATTGGGAGGGAACACACTCGAATCAAAGGGGAGAGAAAAGAAGGACCTCCAGCATAATATCATGTCTTATTTTTCATGGCCCATTTTGTCCATTGAAATCATATTTCAGCTGTGAAGAGAGATTTCTATCAAAGATATGAGGTTCATGTCAAGAAGACTCGGGAGCAAACTTGAAGAGCTGCTAATGGTCAAAGGATGGGATAATTCGAGCATCAAGAAGGGTAAGAGCTGCAGTGGATTGAAAGACAAAGTGGTTAAATTCATTAGTTCACAATGACAAAAAAGATGTCTCATCTTTGAAGGATGCTAGAGAATCAATTCATTATTTTGAAAACTGGGTAAGTAAAGGGAAAGAATCAAGTATCTATCTTTATCAAATCGCTGATGAAGGGAAGTTTCTCTTTCTATAAATATTCTGGCTAGTAAATGAAGTCAGAATTTTAGAATTGGAATATCACCATGAAGTAATGGATCCATGTATTGAGTTTCAACAGCAGCTATCATTGCATATCAGATTATAAAAGACAACCAGACATGATGGGCCTCCTGATGGAAGAGTGTGCCACCACCTATGAAGTGTTCTAGTCCTCAAAAAATTGAACCTAGAAATATGATCAAACCTGTAGATGTCACTACCACTTACAGGAAATAGAGGAGAGGGAAATGCATTAAACACCAGAGGATGCAATCAGCAAAGTCGAGACTATGGGAAACGCCTGAGGGCAAACAACCTGGACTCTTCAACCAATATATTGCCAGGGAAAATAAAGAGATGGAGAAGGAAACTAGATTAAAAGAGACTGAAAGAGACACACCACCCATTGCAATCTATGGACCACATTTGGATCCTGATTCAATCAAACTTTTTTAAAAGCTCACTTCTTGAATTAATGAGACAATTGGGAATATGATCACTGACTGGATATTTGATGATACTAAGGAATTATTGTTAAATTTTTAGGTGTGATAATGTTTTGTGGTTATGTATTTTTTTAAGTCCTTAAAGAGATAATACTAATATATTAATGGGATAAATTATATGAGGTTTGGGATTCACTTCAAAATAAAATGGAAAGGGAGAAAGTGCGGGGGCAGGACGAGAAATGAATGAGGTGTTTTAAGGCTGATGAATGTTGGGTCTGCGCTTGGGTCATTTAAAACTTTCCACAATAAAAAGTACTGGGTTTTTTTGTTTGTTTGTTTTTGTTTTTTTTAAAGTCAATGTGATGACTCATAATTTTTCCTCTTTTGAAAAAATGAGGGTGGGAGCAAATTATCTAGAAAGCCCCTCCCAACACACTCTCTCTAACTAAAAATAACCTTTTATTTTTACAAAGCAATATATATGCATTGTAGAAATTTATCAAATACTGCAAAGCAAAACCAAACCACCATATTTCCATCACCCAGATGTTATCATTTATCAGCTTACTGCATAACATTACAGGACTTTTTCTATGTATATATGTTTTTTAACAAAATGAGATCATCCTGCACATGTTGTTTTGAAAGCTATGTTAATGGTCTCTACCTCCCCATGTCAATAGATTTTCATCTTATCTAATACCTAGGCCATATATACATTTCCCTAGTTGTGCTCCAAAGTGTCCTGGTGTCTTAGCTCAGGCTTGCCATAACAAAATACCGTAGACTGGGTGGCTTAAAACAACAGACATTTATTTCTCACAGTTCTAGAGACTGGGAAGTCCAAGATCAAAGTGTTGGTTGATTCAGTTCCTGGGGAGAACTCTCCTCCTTGCTTGTGAATGGCCACCTTCTCTCTGTATCCTTACATATGAGAGAGAGGGAGAGGGAGAAGAGGAAACAAAGGGAGAGGGAGAGAGTAATAATGGTCTTTCTTTCTCTGCTTAAGAGGACACTAATCCCATCATGGGGGTGCCTCATCTAAACCTAATAACCTCATCTAAACCTAATCACCTTCCAAAGGTCTCACTTCCAAATGTCATCACATTAGAGGGTAAAGCTTCATCATATGAATTTCAGACTGAGAGTTTATCCAGAACCATGCAATGCATGTGGTTGTTACGCTTCTTTGTCTCTTCTAATTTGACATATTATCTTTGCTTCTTTTGTTCCCGTAACTCTGAGTGGTGGAACAGATTAGACCAGTTGTCCTGTAGAATGTCCCACTCCCTACATGTGCTTGATTGCTTCCTCAAGGTGCCTGTGTGGTTTACAAGTACCTCACAATTAGGAAAAGTACAAAAGCCTCTCATCACTTGCTATTCAGACCCACATGCCCTAACAGATGCATCTTCAGAGTCGCAGCCCATTCCGAGGGTCCAGCTTCCTTTGCTCCTCTGTCACCTCCAAACCCCCAGAATGGAGTAAGGAGCATGTTGGCTGGGGACTCATTCAGGCCACCCACTGGCCTCTGCCACTACACAATCTTTGCCACCAAAAATGGCTGGGAGACAGAAACCACAGTCTGGAAGCACCTGAGATGGTGTCACCTCCATTTAAAAAAATTTCCACTGACCAAGGGGTGACCTTATGCTGATTGTGTTTGACATTCCTGCCTTAAAGCCCAGGGATGGGTGGGACAGTGAGATGTACACATTCCAGAAATTTCAGAGTAATGAGGGGAAACCTTTTGGAAAAATTAGAAACTAGAGGGAAATTTTTAAATATATGTATTATTTATTTCCCTGCCCATTCAGATCTGAAGTGACTTCGCTTGTTTAGTAACATAAAATTTATCCTTGCATTTGGGTCATAAAACTGTCATGGTTGGTCTACTTAGAGATATGAAAACCTAAAAAATGGAGAACAGTTCCCACACTCCTCCCCCATTTTGATGTTGTGCCTGGGTGAGTGAAAAGGTCTATGAGAAAATTTTCCCCTTCTCTCCTTTGTTTTTCTTTCTTCCTTTCCTACCTAGGAGGTCCTAAGGTAAAGGAAAGAAGACAGCTTCTTATAAGAACTTCTTACGAAGGCAGACAGTTTTACCTGGAAAGAGAAGGGCCCCTGACAACAAAGCAGACTGAGGAGGGAGAGTTCACTTCTAGAATTCCTTCCTGGGATGAGGGTGGGTGTTATCCACCTCCTTCCCAAGAAGAGAGGTAGGAAGCTGCCCACTCTATCTCGGCATCCTCAATCATTGCTCTGAGAGAGACCCGCCTCCCAGCATACCCATCCTGTGGTGAACGAAGGATTTTCTTTCCTTTGCTATTCTGAAGGAGAGAGAGGGGGCCTGTGCGGGAGAAGGGGCACTACCCCTGTCCACCAACAGACCACCACTCACTACACCTTGGAGGGAGAGAACATTCAGGCTTTACAGTGTATGGGGTGGAGAGGGTACAAGAGGACCACAGAGAGGCCAGCCATTGCTCCCAGAGGTACAGGTGAGGAAGCAGCATAGAACCACCAGACCTGGAGCAGGGACAGGATGAAAGGGGTCTGGAGGTGGAGGTGTCCTGACAAGGAGGCAAGCGGCAACTATCCCTCCCACAAGGGTGAGTGGGATGAGCCCAGGTGGCCAGAAAGTGACCTAGGGATGCTCGGCATCCTGGTCAGTGGACATGAGTCCCTGACGGTGGTGGGATTGCAGCTTAAGAGGAGACTACCTCCCAGGTGATGTGCTAATTGGTAGTTACCGCATGGGTCACAACCAGGTGATTTTGCCCTCCAGGGGCATCTGACAGTATTATTGATTGTCACAATTGAGGATGGGGTTGTTCCTGGCATCTAGCGGGTAGAGGCCACAGATGCTGCTAAACATCCTACAATACATAGGACAGCCCCCAACCTCTCCCCAAAACAAAGAAACATAATGAGAAAACAAAAAAGCACTTGGTCTGAAATATCAGTAGTGTTGAAGTAGAGAAACCTTTTGTCTTGAGGTTGAGAAACTCTGAGTTGGAGTATGTTTTTTTTTTTTTTTAAAGAGATGAGTAGCTACTACATCCTCATTTCTTTTTTTTTTTATTGGGGAATATTGGGGAACGGTGTGTTTTTCCAGGACCCATCAGCTCCATGTCAAGTCGTTCTTTTCAATTTAGTTGTGGAGGGCACAGCTCACTGGCCCATGTGGGAATTGAACTGGCGACCTTGGTGTTATGAGCACCGCACTCTAATCACTGAGCAACCGGCCGCCTTGGAGTATCTTAACACGCACAACATGGTACCTTTTGATTCCTATGGGAAAACCTAACAGCTTTGTTCAATCCACAAGAAGTTTTGTGTATTTTGTTTTCAAGTGTGCCAGTAAGACGTCTTATTTCTAAGTCAAACTGGGTGGGGGTGGAAAATTACACAAAGCCTTCCTTAAGTTCCAACCTTCGTCATTTGCTAGCACTTTAAGCTTATATTATCTCCTGTTCACACTGCTTATTGATCCTTGATGCATGCACAATGGAAGTTCTGAAATCATATTTCTATTTTTTCAAATCAGCTTTATTAAAGTATAATTTACTTACAATAAAGTGTACCCATTTAAGTCTACAGTTTGATGAGTTTTTAAAACTCCGTACACCTGCATCGATAGTTTTCAAAAACTACATTTACATTTGTGGAATTATGGTTGTAAACGTGGAGTTTGAAATCGATCAGACCCGGGTTCAAATTCCAGCTCTGCCCTCTACCAAGCCTCAGTTTCCTCATCCGCAAACTGGATTAATAATATCCTCCAAAGGGGTTTTCCTGATGATACAAACGATGACACACTTGAAGTATTTAGCACAGAACCTGCCTGGCATATGGTGAAGTGCTTCATCAGTGGTAATAATAATCATCATCGTTAGTGTTCTCACCATTTCATGATATGCTTGGCTAAGAGAGTCTTTTTTGTCTGTATCTACATGTCTTCCCAGGATAATCACACCTTCTCCAAGGCTCAATAATTATTTATACACAGGTGATTCCCAAACCAGTATTTGTAGCCTCTACCTCTCTCTCTCCTGGGCTCCAAAAGAACAGGGGAGTTTCCCCTAAGCCCACCTCAAAGACAGTATGTCCACAAACTGCACTCACTGTCTTCCTCTCAACCACCCACCATGTCTCAGACTGCCCATCGCAGTCAGTCATCACATCCAGCCTCCTGAAGCAGAAATCTCTTCACAGAAATACCTGGTCCCTTTCTCTCTTACATACACCCTTCATTCATTAGAATATCAGTTGAACTGCATCAAAACAGGCCCAAACGGCTGGAAAGTTATTTTTTGCTCATATAAGTGTCTAGACATAAGCAGTCCATAGCAGATCTGGAGGCTCCAGGATATCTGGGGCCAGGATCTTTCTGTTTGGTTGTTCTGCATTTCCAGTGTGTTGCCTTTGTTCCTCAGGGTCTGAGTGGCTTACTACCAAGTCCACTTTTTATGCAACAGGATGGCGCTTGCTTACAATGCAACACGCACTGCACTTAATCCTTATACCACCTAAGAAACAGTGATTTTCTTAGGTTGAACCATATAAAATTGCCATTTTTGACAGTCAAGTATGGTAGAATATTGGCAATTTCATGTAATTCAACCCAAAGTACCTCAATCTTACAGATAAGGACTCTGAAGCACAGAGAAGTCAAGTAACCCACCCAAAGTCACACAGCAAGTGAACAGCAGAGAAGGAATTAAAATCTAGAGCCTCCCTGGAAGCTGGGCCCATGGAATATTCTTCAATGAGTAAGGCTTGGTTCTTCTGTCCCAATGCACTCATAACCTAGTTGAAGGGCAATATATGAACACTGGAAAGCTAAACAGAAGTTCATGAGAGAAACAGCAACAGCTTAATATAGCTATGTAAGAATGTCATAAGGGGGGCAGACCCTGTGGCTCAGGCAGTTGGAGCTCCGTGCTCCTAACTCCAAAGGCTGCCAGTTCGATTCCCACATGGGCCAATGGGCTCTCAACCACAAGGTTGCCAGTTTGATTCCTTGACTCCCGCAAGGGATACTGGGCAACGCCCCATGGAATGAGCAACGGCAACTGGGAGCTGAGCTGCGCCCTCCACAACTAAGATTGAAAGGACAACAACTTGACTTGGGAAAAAAAAAAGTCCTGGAAGTACACACTGTTCCCCAATAAAGTCCTGTTCCCCTTCCCCAATAATAATAAAAAAAGAATGTCATAGGCCATCTATGATTTTTTTTTACCAAATGAGTGGAAAGACAAGACATTGTTTTTCTAGAAATTGAAGAGACAGAGCAATGGCTCCAAAATGGTGTGGCCTGGAAGACTCCCCAGAAGAGGGGAGATTTCAGCTAAGTCTTGAAAGCAGAGGAGGGTTAATTTCATAGTAGTAATAGGACAGATGTTTGGTAATAATCTCATTCTGTGTCATTTAACAAAACTTCAAGATGTTACCTTTGAATACTTGGGTCTCTGTCCTTACTTAGTTGTATGTACACATGCACGTGTATATACTCCTGTAGTGCACCTGTGAATTTCTTCCTATATGTCACCCCACATTTCTCACTTTGTGTATGTGTATCTGGGTACATCTTTCTGTGTCTCTATTTGTCTTTCTGTGTCTTGGCATTTGTTTCTCTCTCCCTCCCCTTTCTTCCTTTTTTTATTTCTCTATCACACTCTCTCATCATCTGTCTCTCCTCATTTTTGCTCTATAATTGGCCCCATATAAGTCCTAAGTATATCTTTTATTTTTCATTGCACATATTAAATACTTTGATGTGCCTTTCCCCTAATTTAAAATGCAAAATAATAGAATGTTCCATCACTCCACCTAAATCTCTTTTCCATTTTATTTATCCTTCCCCTGGCCTTTTACTTAATTTGTTTTTACAGTCGTACCTCGGTTTTTGAACATGTCCATTGATGAACATTTCAGTTTACGAACGCCATAAACCCAGAAGTAAATGCTTCGGTTTTCGAACACACCTCGGAAGTTGAACATGTCACGCAGCTTCTGCTGAGTGCAAGATCCTGAGGCCTAGCTGTCAGCTGTTTTTCGAACGTTTCAGAACTGGAACGATATTCTGGAACGGATTACGTTCGAAAACCAAGGTACCACTGTATTTTTATCAAGTTAGAAATATACATCATTTTAAAAGTCAAGTACAAAAAGACTAATCACGAAGAAAAGCAACTCCACCTCATTGCACTTGACCCACTGATCAAATTCAATGTTTTCAAGTCTTTTAGCCATTTCTTCTGATATAACATGTTTGTACAGCTACTATTTGATTTTTCTTTTTCAGTTTTAGATGCGATTTATTTAAACAGAAAGTGAAGTTAATTCTTACACCTCCACCCCCACACACAACTCTTCCCTTTCCCCAACCCTCACAATACAGTTATATCTTAATTTTAGATCGAGCAGAATTCAGTGTTTTTATTACTATTATTATTTAAGCTGAGCCAATGTGATAGACTATGATTATATTTTATTTGTTAGGGTTTTCTTTCCCTGGAGTTTATCATCTCAAATTTTTGTTTATCTAGTTTTCCAGGTCCCTATCAGGAATTCAGTCCCATCAGGTGACCGATCGGCCTAATTTTTTTAATGGACACATCTGTTCTGCAGCATTCCCCGTTACACACTAGATGGCTTACTGTAGGCTGCAACACAGCTGTCATCCTTGGACACTTTTCACCTCTCTCCCCTGCTCCTGTTCCAGAGTTCCATGTTTCCTCTTTCTTGGAATAGTTTCTCATTCTATTGGAGCCTATTCTCCAATTGCTTCCTGTGAAAACATTCCTACGAGATCTTGGTGGTTTTTTTTTGTTGTTGTTTTTTGTTGTTTGTTTTTGAGACTTCATATACCTGAAAATGTCTTTTATCCTAATAGAATCGATAGTTTGGCTAGGTACAGAATTCTAGGTTTGCAATCATCTTTCCTCAGAAGTTTGAAGGCATTGCTTTATTGTCTTCTAGTTTTCAATGATGTTGTTAAGAAGTCTGAAGTCATTCTGATTCCCTGTTATTTCTCTCTATAAATTGGCAGGAGTTTTGCTTTGGCTTCTGTGTTCTGAAATTTCAAGGTTATTTGTCTTATATATAGGCTTATTTTAATCCATTGTATTGAATACATATAGGGCCTCTCCACCTAGAAATTTAGTTTCTTCAATTCTGGCAGTATTTCTAGAGTTATTTTTTGAACAATTTCCTCCCATCTAGTTTTCTCTTTATGAAACCAATGTTTTTGGATGTTGGATCAATCTCCTAAATGGATCATTGAATTTTCTTATTTTTTCTCACTTATTTTTGTATCTTTGTCATTTGTTCTACTGTCCATGGGTTTTTTTCAACTTTGCTTTCCAACCCCTCTACTGAATTTTTCATTTTAATGTCATATTTTTAATTTTTAAGAGACTTTTTTCATTCTCTGACTGTTCCTTTTTTATGGTCTTTTGTCCTTGCCTCAAGGATGAAATATCTACTCTTATCTATTCAACAACTAACAATATTAATTTGTTCTTTAAGGTTTTCTTCTGTTCCTGCTTCTTTCAAGGTCATTTTTTTCTCTTTGTTGCTTTGGTTTCTGTCTTCCATGTCAAAGGCTGGTGTGACCTTCAGTTCTCTATTTATGTATCAATATGCAAAGGTCTTTCCCTTGAGCTGGTTCATTACTCCAGAGAGGACTCCACCAATCATCAGTGGGGGATGGGGGAGGAGGACGTCATAATCCTGGCTTCCAGTGCATAGAAAGGTGAGCCAAGGCAGGGAGGCTGACTGGAGGTCTCACTTGCCCTGTTAAGCCCCCTGCCCTCAGCTGTGGTACATCCTCTGGCAAACAAAACTAAAACACACTCAGAGATACAGAGAACGTTTTGATGGCTGCCAGATGGGAGTGGGTTGAGGGGTGGGTGAAAAATGGGAAGGGATTAAGAAGTACAAATTGGTTGTTACACAGTAGTCATGGGGATGTAGGTATAGCACAAGAAATATAGTCAATAATATTGTAATAACTATATATGGTGTCAGATGGGTACTAGATTTATCAGGGAGATAGATGGGAGGGGGTTTGGGGGACTGGGTGAAAAAGGTGAAGGGATTAAGAAATACAAATTGGTGGCTCAGGCGTTGGAGCTCCGTGTGCCTAACTCCGAAGGCTGCCGGTTCGATTCCCACATGGGCCAGTGGGCTCTCAACCACAAGGTTGCCAGTTCGACTCCCGCAAGGGATGGTGGGCTGCGCCCCCTGCAACTAGCAATGGCAACTGGACCTGGAGCTGAGCTGCGCCCTCTACAACTAAGACTGAAAGGACAACAACTTGACTTGGGGGAAAAAAAAGTCCTGGAAGTACACTCTGTTCCCCAATAAAGTCCTGTTCCTCTTCCCCAATAAAATCTTTTTAAAAAAAAGAAAAAAAAGAAAAATACAAATTGGTAGTTACAAAGTAGTCATGGGCTGTAAAGTAAAGCATAGGGAATATAGTCAATAATATGGTAATAGCTATGTATAGTGCCAGGTGAGTACAAGACTAATCAGGGGGATCACTTCTTAAATTATATAAATGTCTAACCACTATGCTGTACACCTGAAATTAATACAAAATAATATTGAATGTCAACTGTAATTAAAAATGTTTTAAAAGGGGGGGAGGTGAAGGGGAATAAGAGGTTCAGATCTCCAGGTATAAAACAAGTCATGGGCATGTAACGTACAGCATAGGGAATCTAGTCAATAATATTGTGATAGCGTGGTACAGTGTCAGATGGTTGCTGGACTTACGGTGATCACTTCTTTAGGTGTATAAATGTTAAACAACTATGGTGTACACCTAAAACTGATATAATGTTGTATGTTAACTATATTTTTTAATAAAAATCTTTCAAAAATAAATAAATGTTCATTGGATAAACAAATTGTGGTATATTTATACAATGGAATATTATTCAGCCATACAAATGAAGTACTGATACATATGATATGGATGAACCTTGAAAACATTACACTAAGTGAAAGAAGCCAGTCATAAAAGATCACATATTGCATGGTTCCGTTATATGAAATGTACAGAATTTGCAAATCTGTACTGATAGAATATGGACAACTAGATTAGTGGTTGCTAGGGGATGTGGAGGAGTAAGAAATGGGGAATGACTGCTAATGGGTATTGAGTTTCTTTTTGGTGAGGAAATGTTCTGGAATTAGATGGTGATGATGGTTGCATAACCTTGTGAATATACTAGAAACCACTGAACTGTACATGGTAAGATGGTGAATTTTGTGGAAAGTGAATTATATTTCAATTTTTTAAATGTATGTAGGTTAAGAATAAGAGTGAAAGCGAGGACAAAAAAATGTAATGTAAGCGATGTAAAACTTCAATAGTACATCAAATTCTCTTTTCGTCATGGATTGTGGAGAGGCAGAATGCAAAGATCAAGATCTGCATTTCAGGCTAAACCTCTGTAGCTCACACCATATTTAACCATCGCATGGCTGGGATTGGCCATGATGCTGAGAAAGGAAGATGCTTTGGTAGGCAACGGAGGACTAGGTGGCAAGATCACAAATAGAAGTGAAAAAGCCAGGATTCTGGTCTCTGTCCCATGTGTCTCTTGTTCTCATCTGTAAAGTGAGAAGGCTAGATTCAATGCTGAGCCCTACTCAGATAAGATTTAGTATCTCTGGGTTCGGCCCCAGAAAGCTCCTTTTTTTTTTTTTAAAGTTCCCAGGTGATTCTGAGGCTCATCTAGGTTTAGAAATCTCTTTTTAGAAAATGAAGTGTTCCAATGGTTAAAAACAAAAAAGTAATATGTCAAACTCTGTCTGGTCTGAGACCTTGAACTTTTGAAATTCTTTTTATGAAAGGTCAACAGATTAAAAAGTTCAGACACCTCATTGTTTGCTAAGTATATTTTCCCATAGGAAACTTGTAATAAACGTAGTTATTCTAGAGCAGAACTGAGTAGCAAGCCCGTTCATTTCACACCGTATTCAAAGGGGGTAAATTATCTATGTAGCTCATTCCCCTATTTATTGCTGTTTTAAGCCTCCCTGCCTTTACCTATCCTATTCCCTATGCCTGGAATATCTTTCCAATATTTCTGGACAATTCTTATGCCCCCTTCAAGACTCAGTTCAAGTTTGCTTTCCTTCAGAAAACCTCCCAAATCTCGCATATTGAGTTAATTACCCATTCTTTGTGTTCCCTTAGTGCTCTGTGTTCATCTGTCACCATCGTGTTAGTTAACTATTGCTGCATAATAAATTACTTCAAAACATCATAGTTTAAAACAACAATTATCATTTATTACCTCACGGTGTGTATGGGTCAAGAATTCAGGACATGGAGGGATTGACTTGTCTCTACTCCATAACGTTTGGGGACTCATCTGGAAAACTAGAAGTCAGGAGGGCTGAAGTCACCTGCAGGCTTGCCTGAGGCAGGAGAATCCGTTTCCCAGATAGCTCACAACCATGGGAGGCAAGTGGCGCTAGCTATTGGCACAGGCCTCAATTCCTCCCTGTGTGGGCTTCTCCACAGGCTGCTTGGATGGACCCGTGATATGGCAGCCGGCTTCCCCCAGAATGGGCGAGCCACAGAGAGCAAGATGGAAGCACAATGTCTTTTATGATCTAGCTTCAGAAGTCACACACTATCATTTCCATCTATTAGTTGGAAGTGAGTCCCTAAGCCTAGCACACATTGGAGTAGAAGGGAAGTAGATTCTACTTTTCGGAGCAAGGAGCATCACAGAATTTGTGGACATATCTTAGGACTACCATAACCATTATGCATTACATAATATTTAATTACATGTTTCTCTGTGTATCCCCACTGGTCTATGGGCACCTCCATGCCAGGGCTCTGACACCGGGCTTGGCACTGAGGGGGGGAGGGCGCTCAAAAGATATTTAGCTATTACTTGGATATCAGAGAATTTAATCTTCTTGACCATGGGGCAGTCAGACCTTCTCTGGCTCCCAAGAATGAGTTCAAGAAACTCGGATGCAGGCTCCAGGCTGTCTGACCTCTCCACCAAATGCCCTCAACACTCTCCGAGATAAACCCTCAGGCTTCATTAAGACATTTCAAAGTTTGGGGTGGGATACTAATACAGTCTGCAGAACTCAAACTCCAATATACATATTCTAGAGACACAGTAAAGTCAACATGCACAAATCATGTGCCTGTCCCTTTCCCAAACCTACTTCTCCCTGGGCGTCATCATTCCAGTATAGAATGCCAAAGGCCTGGACACCAATCTGTATTCCCACCTCTGTTTTCCCCCTCAAACCACTCAGACACTAAGTCCTCTGGGTCTGGGGACCCAGAGGGAAACAGCCAGTTAGGGCATAAGGGTCTTTAAATCCATATGTACACTGAGTATTGTCTATGGAGTGGATAAATAATATGTCACATATACATAGTTTCAAATTTATATCAATAACATGTTAATAACATATTAAAGTACAAATTCACCTAAAAGCATTCCTGAATTCAGAGCAGTCTTTTGTAACGCATATTTTTTCCATCAACAGGCAGCACAACTATCTTCATGGGGATCGGTGAAACTTTTTGGTGTTAAAGAGAGAGCCCTAACATTAATGCCACAGATTTATTTGTACATGAGCAAAGTGTAAATAAATTATGGAATACCCGTATGATGGAATATTTGACAGCCATAAAAAGAAACAGAGACACTCTTTAGGGACTTCTATGGAATGATTTCCAAGATATATTGTTAACTGAAAAAAGTGAATTGCAAATGCAGTGGGCTACAAATTGTATATATGCCCATAAGATACTGGAGACTCTGGCACACTTACTGTCCCCCAGAGAAGGAGCTGGGGACCACACAGTCTGGACATTGGGGCTAAGAAGAGAGATTTTTCACAATAAACCCTTAGCACCTTTTGTATTTTGAATCATGTGAATATATTGCCTATTTTTCAAAATCAAATTAAATTGAAATTTTAAGAAGGGAGAGTCTTCCAAATAGGTTGGAATCGATGGATTTAGATTCTGTCTCCTCAACATCACTCACACCCGTGCAATCTTCTCATAAAATTCTTGAGTAGCTCCTCACTGCTTTTTGCACCAATTTTAAATTCATCAAATGGCATTCACAGCCCTCTTGATCTGGCCCTTCTCAGATTTCTCTCTCTGTCCTCCCTTCTAAGCCCTCTGTTCAGGGCTGCTGACCCCTTCCAACGCCCTGAGGGGACCCGGTTTTTCATACCTCCATCCACTGCTCATGTTCCACTTGGAGCCCCCTTCCTCCTCTAATTTCCCTGGCTCATTTCCACCCATGTTCCAGGATTCAACTCATGTGTTACCTCATCTAGGAAGCACTTCCTGCCCCTCTTCCAAGGTGAGTTAGACAATCCTTCTCATTCAGTCAGTCTTCTGTAAAGGATTATTGTCACCACTTCTGGCCAGGACCCCTACTAGGTGCTGTGGGTACAGAAATTTAAAACATAGCCCCTGCTCTTAAGAAAATAGCCAGTTCATGGAAAGTTACCAGTTAAGATGAAATCAGTGCCTCCTTACCAAGGTCTAAGCCTTCAACCTGGGAAGCCAACTTGAGTGTGAAATTTCAATCTTTCAACTGACAGAGCAGTTTCTACCTTCTTCCCTTGTCTTCCTAAGACACTGTGCACACACCAGTCAAAGTATTTTTACATTGTAATACAGAACTCAGTTGTCTCATTTATCTTCTCTACCAGACTGTGCTCCAAGAGAAGGAAGTAAAATGAAGAGAGAGAGAGAGAGAGAGAGAGAGAGAGAGAGAGAGAGAGAGAGAGAGAGAGAGAGAGAGATAGATTACATGAAGGTGGTAGAATTGTCATAAGGCCTTGAAGGACGGAGGTAATTTCAACCCTTGTAGAGGAGGAGGAAGGACATTCCAACTTGAGAGAACAGGGTGAGCAAAGGAGGCATGTGGCAAGATTAAGATTAAAGAAGACATGTGTTCCCTGTGGCTGTAATAAAGGCTGTGTGTGTGTGCGCGTGCGCGTGCGTGTGCATATTTCTGCATGGTGGGAGAGTGGGATTGTGGAAGAGCTGTGGGAGATAAACTGGGTTCAGATTCTTTGAAAGAATTTGAGAAATAAGGTGACACAATTAGATTTGGGTTTTAGGAAGGAATCTATGGTGGTGGTTTAGAAGATGGATTAGAATGGGGGGGGGTCTGTTTGCACTGCTATAACAGAATATCATAGACAGGGGTGGTTATAAACAGCACAAATTTGTTTCTCAAAATTCTGGAGGCTGAGAAGTCCAAGATCAAGGTGCTAGCACATATGGTGTCTTATGAGGACCCACTTCCTGGTTCATAAATAGCCATCTTCTCACTGTGTCCTCCTGTGGCAGAAAGGGCAAGTGAGCTCTCTGGGGTCTCTTTTATAAGGACACTATCACATTCATTAGGGCTCTGCCAAAAGGGCCCACCTCCCAAAGGCCCCACCTCCAAGTGCCATAACGCTAGGGGTTAGGATTTCAATTTATGAATTTGATGGAGGACACACATTCAGTCTATAGTAGGAGGGGGGCGGAGATAGGCAACAGGGAGATCTGTTAGGAGTCAGGACTTGCTAAGTAACTGAACATGGACAGTGAGGGAGACACTGGACCTTTCCCTTTCCTCGGTCCCCATGTGCATCAATCACCACGTGCTATTGATTTTAGCATCTGCATTGCCACTGCCTTAGCTTAGCCTTCCCCATCTTGGCCTCCTGTCTGGGGCAAGCTGTATAACTTCATCATGCCTTCCAGTTACATTGCTCCCAACTGCTAAAGAAAAGCAGCCTTTGTCTTTTTTTTTTTTTTTTTTTGATAACAGCTTTATTGAGATATAATTAACATATTATACAATTCACCCACTTAGAGTATACATTTAGTGTTCATAGAATTGTGCAACCATCACCACAATCAGTTTTAGAACATTTTTATAATCTCCAAAAAAAACCTCATACACTTTAGCTGTCACTTTTTAATGCCCCCATCCCCTCCCAGTCCTGGACAACTACTAATTTACTTTCTGTCTCTATAGATTTGTCTATTCTGACATTTCATATAAATGAAATCATGCAATGTGTGGTCTTTTTGTGTTTGAATTCTTTCACTTACCAGAATATTTTCGAGGGTCATCCATGTTGTAGCATATATATCAGTACTTCATTCTTTTTTATTGTCAAATAATATTCTATTGTATTTATCCATTCATTAGTTGATGGACATTTGGATTGTTTCCATTTTTTGACTGTTATGCATACTGTTGCTATGAACATTCACATGCAAGTTTTTGTGTGGACATATGTTTTCAGTTCTCATGGGTGTACACCTAGAAGTGGAACTGCTGAGTCCTGAGTAACTGCCAAATTATTTCTCCAAAGCAGCCAAACCATTTTACAATCCCATCACCAGTGTATGAGGGTTTCTACTTCTCTGCAACTTCACCGATACTTCTTATTTCTATCTTTTTTATTGTAGCCATCCTACTGTATATGAAGGGGTGTATCATTGATTGCATTTCCCTAATGACTAATGATGTTGAGCATCTTTTCATGTGCTTATTGGTCATTTGTATATCTTCTTTGGAGAAATGTTTATTCAGATCCTTTGCCCATTTTCAATTGGGTTATTTGTCTTACTAATACTGAGTTGTAATAGTTCTTTATATAGTCTAGATATGAACCCTTTATCACATATATGATTTGCAAAAATATTCTCCCATTCTGTGCTGTCTTTTTGCTTTTTTGATATGGCCTTTGAAACACAAAAGATTTTTATTTTAATGAATTCCAATTTATTTATTTATTTATTTATTTATTTATTTATTTATTTATTTATTTCATTGCTTATGTCTTTGATGTCATATGTAAGAAAAATTTTCCAATACAAGGTCACAAAAATTTATACCTATATTACCTTCTAAGTGTTTTATAATTTTAGCTCTTACATTAGGTCTTTAGTCAATTTTGAATTAATTTTTGTATATGGTATGAGTTAGGAGTCCAACTTAATTCTTTGGCCTGTAGATATCCAGCTGTCCCATTAATGTTTGTTGAAAAGACAATTTTTCCCCATTTGGCAATCTTGTCAAAAATCAATTTACCACAAATATAAGGGTTTATTTCTGGACTTCAATTTTATTTCATTGATCTGTTTCTATCCTTATGTAAGTAACACACTGTATTGCTTACTCTAGCTTTGTCATAAATTTTGAAATCAGAAAGTGTGAGTCCTCAAACTTTGTTCTTTTCCAAGATTGTTTTGGCTATTCTAAGTCCCTTGAATTTCCATATGAATATTAGGATCAGGTTGTCAATTTCTGCCAAGAAGCTAACTAGGATTTTGATAGGGATTGCATTGAATCTGTAGATCAATTTGGGAAGTATTGCCATCTTAACAATAGCAAGTCTTCCAGTCCATGAATAGAGAATATTTTTCTACTTATTTCATTCTTTTTTAATTTCTCTCAACAAGTCATTGTAGTTTTCAGAATATACATTTTGCACTTCTTTTGTTAAATTTATTCCTAAGTATTTATTCTTTTTGATGCTATTGTAAATTGAGCTGTTCTTGATTTCACTTTTAGACTATTCATTGCTAGTGTATACAAATGCAGTGATTTTTGCCTATTGGTCCTTCCTGTATCTTGCAACCTTGCTGAATTCATTTGTTAGTTCTATTAGTTTTTAGTGGATTTCTAAAGATTGCCTATATACAAAATCATATCATTGTTAATAGTTTCATTTTTTTCCTTTCCAATCCAGATGCCTTTTATTCAATTTTCTTGCCTAATTGCCTTGGCTAGACCTCCAATACAATATTTAATAGAAGTGGTGAGAAAGGACATCCTTGTCTTGTTCTTTATCTTAAGGGGAGAAAGCATTCAGTCTTTCACTATTAAGTGTGATCTTTGCTGTAGGGTTTTTGTAGATTCCCTTTATCAGATTAGGGAAGTTCCCTTGAATCCTAGTTTGTGTTTTTATCATGAATAGGGTGTTGGATTTTATCAAATGCCTTTTTTTGCATCTATTGAAATGGTCATAGGGTTTTTGGTTTTTATCCTACTGATAAGATATATTACATTAACTAATTTTTTTGGATATGAAACCGATCTAGCATTCCACAAATAAACCCCATTTAGCCATGGTATGTAATCCTTTTTATATGTTTCTGGACTCAGTTGGCTCATATTTTGTTGATGATTTTTGTGTCCATATTCATATTGGTCTATAATTTTTTCTTTGATGTCTTCATCTGGTTTTGGTATCAGGGTATACTGACCTCATAGAATGAGTTGGGAAGTATTCCCTCCTATTTTATTTTTTGGAAGAGTCTGTGAAGAATTGGTATTAATACTTTAAATGTTGGCAGATTCATCAGTAAAGACATATGGGCCTGGGGTTTTCTTTGTATGGAGTTTGTTTTGCTTTGTTTTATAATTACATCTCTTGTTACAGGTCTATTCAGATTTTTTTCTTGATTTAATCTCCATAGTTTGTATGTTTCTAGGAATTTGTCTATTTCATATAAGTTATCTAATT
Source organism: Rhinolophus sinicus (assembly GCF_057876585.1). Classification (NCBI taxonomy): domain Eukaryota; kingdom Metazoa; phylum Chordata; class Mammalia; order Chiroptera; family Rhinolophidae; genus Rhinolophus; species Rhinolophus sinicus. The sequence continues at coordinate 90,763,558 of NC_142503.1, forward strand.
TATTGACATATAGCTGTTCATAGTATTCCCTTATAACCCTCTTTATTTCGGTAAGGTCAGTAGTAATGCCCCTCTTTCATTCCTGATTTTAGTAATTTGAGTCTTGCCTCCAATTATTAGTGATAATTATAAATTATGATTAATTTCTTGCTCAGTCTAGCTAAAGTTTTGTCAGTTTTGTTCATCTTTTCAAATAAGTAAATTTTGGTTTCAAAATTTTGGTTTCATAGGTTTTCTCTACTGTTTTCTTATTTTCTATTTTATTAATTTCCTCTCTAATCTTCATACTTCCTTCCTCCTTCTTGCTTTAGGTTTAATTTTCTCTTATTTTACCAGTGTCTTAAGGTGGAAGGTTGCTTATTGGTTTCGGATCTTTCTCGTTTTTTTAATGTAGGCATTTACAACTATAAATTTCTCTCTAAGTACTGCTTTAGCTGTATCTCACAAGTTGTAGTATATTGATTTTCATCCATCTCAAAGTATTTTCTAATTTAACTTGTGATTTCTTCTTTGACCCAGGAATATTTAGGACTATTGTTTAATTTTCACATATTTGTGAATTGTCCAAATTTCTCTTTATTATTAATTTCTAATTTTATTTATTATATTTGAAGAACATGCTTTGCATAATTTCAATCTTTTTTAATTTATTGAGATTTGTTTTATGGCATAACATAGTATATTCTGGAGAGTGTTGCAAGTACACTAGAGAAATACATATATTCTGCAGTTCGTGGGTGGAATATTCTATGGATGTCTGTTAGGTCTAGTTGGTTTATACTGTTATTCAAATCTTCTATTTCCTTGTTATAGTTCTGCCTACTGTGTTTCCCCAAAAATAAGACCTAGCTGGACTATCAGCTCTAATGCATCTTTTGGAACAAACATTAACATAAGACCTGGTCTTATATAAGACCCAGTCTTACATTATATTATTTTATTTTATTTTATTTTATTTTATTTTAATATAAGACTGGGTCTTATATTAATGCTTGCTCCAAAAGATGCATTAGAGCTGATAGTCCGGCTAGGTCTTATTTTCTGGGAAACACAGTACTTGTTCTCTCCGTTATTGAAAGCAGGGTATTAAAGTCTTCTACTATTTTATTGAATTGTGTACTTCTCCTTTTGATTCTGGCAGTTTTTATTTTATGTATTATGGGGCTCTATTATTAGTTGCACATATGTTTATAATTGTTATATTTCCCTGATGAATTAACCATTTTATCATTATAAATTGTTCCTGTTTATCTCTAATAACACTTTTTGTTTTGAAGTTTATTTTGCCTGGTAATAGTATGGCTTCTTCATCTTTATTATTACTATTTTCATGGTAACTTTTTCCATCCTTTTGCTTGCAGCCTTGGGCTTTGAGTAATCATAACTGGACCGTGAATACAGAAGATTGAACTATAGGCTGCCTAATAAAGACATTCTGAGTCTGAAAATGATTAGCCAACCAAATGAGACCCCCATGCTTAGGAAGGTGACAGTGAGAGAGAGAAGGATGCTATGAGAGAGGCTATGTGGACCATGAGAGACAGAAGAGAGAATAACCAGTCCCCAGCCTCATGTCAGATTCTGGATAGATTTCCAGTTCCAGCCCACCTATATCCTTACAGTATACTCACACACTTTTTCCCCCTAAACTTTTCATTTAGACCTTATTTCTTGCAAACAAACTACCAAACTACCCTCACAAACATAGAAGTTTATGCCAGGAGTGAAGTTGCAAGCAACAGAATCTCAGAAGAGGTATGAAATCTGTAATGACATAGTGGAGAAGAAGCAGAAATAATCTCTGCATCCCTGAATGGGAAATTAGAAGTCTATGGATCGGTAAAACAGTTAATGGAGTCTTGTATTCAGATATACGTTCATTGAAAGTAAAGCTTTTGTGGACTTTATTGCCATTCCTTTAGAGCACATCTGATCATTGGAAGTACTTTTAAGACCATAGATGCCTGGATCGCATCTTCAGAGATTCTGATTTAATTGTTCTGGGGCCGGGCCAGGGTATTAGGATTTTTCAAACCTTCCCAGCTAATTCTAAATTAAATTACAGTTTGAGAATCACTGCTTGAGAGACACTCTAAGAGAATAAGGAATATAAAGACTGAATGACTAAATGAACATTTTTCACAGCATTAAGTGATTTGCATCAAGATGTAACAAATTTTAGTCCCAGGGTACCTGGGTAGAAATAGATAACAATATTCAAGGCCACTCTCTCGCCCTGCAACAAAAAACACCTTTTACTATTAGCCAATGGTTGAAGACCACTGAAAATTAGATCCCTAAAGTGAATATTGATCATATTCTACTTTTTGAGTGGCGAGCTTACCAGTGTTCGTTTATTTTTACACATCATAGTTAATATACAGAGGGTGCCAAAAAAATGTATACACATTTTAATAAAGGAAAAAACTGTATTAAAATTGTAATACTCAATATATACCGGTAACAAAAGATGAATACAAGTCATGTTTGACTTCTGCAGTTAACATGTGCTCAAAGTGGTTACCATCAGCGTAATTTTAATACAGTTTTTTCCTTTCTTAAAATATGTATTCATTTTTTTTGTTTCTGATTTGTTTGTTCATTTATTTATTTATTTTTATTAAAAAATTTTTTTTCACTTATTGGGGTGACAATTGTTAGTAAAATTACATAGATTTCAGGAGTACAATTCTGTATTACATCATCTATAAATTCCACTGTGTGCTCACCACCCAGAGTCAGTTCTCCTTCCATCACCATATACTTGATCCCCCTTACCCTCATCTCCCACCCCCCAACCCTCCTTACCCTCTGGTAACCACTAAACTATTGTCTGTGTCTATGAGTTTGTATTCATTTTTTTTGGCACCCTCTGTATGTAATATATATTCTTTGTATATTTTCAAATATGTTATCATAAAATTTTTCTGTCAAATTGTAGGAAAAGGACACAGTAAATTGCCAAACATAGCAGTAGCTATGTTCACAACTGTGCTGGGCTTCTATGGTTAAAATTAGTCTTGATTATCAAGGACTGAAATCCTGGCAGTTGGAGTAGCAATATCTTGAGAGGATGGAGCTCTCTAGTCCTCTGGGCCCCTCCAAATAATTTCTACTGCATTCTTGATTGCCAAGCAAATGTGATGAACCCCCTCATCATGAGGAACATCTGGTCGTAGTAGTTCGGAAATACCAGAAAACCAAGAATGGTGTGCACAATCTGAGCAGGGAAAAGAGGAATTGTAGGCAAAATGAATTGCAGGAATGTTCAAGGGAGTTGTTGCAGGACTGACTATGTGGCCTTGAATCCCATGGTGTCAAAATCAAGGAGGATAAAATAAATAAGGGAGGTTAGACTATTACTTTATTTCCTTCCTCCCTCTCTTTATTTCTCTTCCTCTCTGTCCCCACCACTCCCATTTTCCTTCTCTTCCTGCACAGTTTGGCTGATTATACTTCTTTGTCAAGCTGACACTGAAGAGCCTGATGGCTTTTGCCACACTGTAGATGACTAAATATCAAGACTGAAGGAGAAAGGAATGACAGTCTGTCACCAATGACCTGCTAACATCTGCCTCCCTCCATCCGCATTTCTTCAGAAAATTTCACCACTAATGAAAGACTAATTTAGCAAAGCCTCTTTGTTGTGTGTGGTGGGGGAAGGGTGACATAGGAAGAGCTGTCTCAGCCAGGAACATGGAAGGAGGGCTGGGAAAGGAGGAAGCTAAGTGGTCAGAACCAAAAGCAGACATGTATTAAAAGCAAAGTGAGTGGACCATCCAGTCTCTGTTCTTTGCTGAGGCCACGCTGACATTCTGCCTGTGGTCATACTGGTTGTTGAAATTCTGAAATGTTTTTCTATCAGTTGGTAAATTGCTGCCTAGACTCTCCTGGTGCCCCCAACCCCATCTACCTGCCTCCAGGCCACCAGACTTCCCTCTCATCCTGAAACTAAAGGGTTAACACTTGGCACAATTGTTGGTCACCAAGAATCTGACTTAGTGCTAAAGTCAGTGTCTATTCTAATTGGCTGGTGACCCGGTGGTAACCAGCTGCTAAATATTTTGAATATCACCCCTAGCTGTGGCCACACAAAAAAATCAAAAGCCAAGTAGGTGTGACCATATTAGTGCCAAAAAAAAATGGCCTAACACACTGAGTTGAGGTTTTTTGCTTCTGCTTGAAATGTTGACAGGAACAGAACTGATAGGCAGGCCTGGGTTCTGCTTGATTTACACAGCAAAATAATTCCTTAATTTAACAGACAAAGATGTAACTCAAGCCAGCACACTGCATAGTGGCAGGCCCTCTGGCTGTAATCATCCCTGAGTCATAGACCCAGAGCTCCTTGGAAAGGAGGATGAGAATCTCAAAAAAAGACTGCTACAGCATCATTCAATTCTCCCTGCTGCTTGGTACCAAAGATTGACAGGACTTGAAAAATAATGGAGGGTTACCTCAAGCTGAATTAGGTGGGTATAAGACATATGATAAAACTTTTTTTTCCTGTATCTCTTTACCCACACCATCAGAAGCTGTTTGTCTTCAGCTGGTAGATGTAGCAGCATGTCTTCACAAGGACCTAATCACTTTACCTAGGGTGACCAATGATCGAGTTTGCCCAGGACTGAGTTCTGCATCCCAGGAAACCCCTGGGTTCCTGGCAAACAGGGATGGTTGATCATGTTAATTTACTCCTCCACCGATGTCACCCTAATCTTCTAAATCGATGATATCACACTGATTTGCTTTGGACATTAGGAAGGAGCAAGTATCTTTGATATCTAGTTGAGACATGAACTTAATAGAGGTGTGAGATAACACTGGCAGAAATACAAGGACCTGCCATATCCGTGAGGCGCTTAGGGGACGACTGTAATTTAGGGGACGACTGTAACAATGTATAATAGACTGTCTCCTGCAAAGTGAAAGGAAGGGGTAGGAAGTGAAGGACAAGGTTTATACCTTTTCAACTAACAAGGAATTTTGGAAGCAGCACGTACCTCTATTTTAGCAGAGCTTTTTTCACTGGAAGAAACAAAAGTTTGTTCAACAAAGATCTAATAAGGAAAACAGAAGAGAGAATGAGAGAGATCAAATCTCCTAGATCTGAGGTTATAGGGGATTCAAGCTTCACTGAAACCCAAGGAAATTCTGGGTCCACAAAAATTCCGGCAATAGGAATCTGTGGATTTTCTTCTATCCCACATTGGTTACGTGGCTTAGACATCATCTACCGTTCCCATTAGTGTTTGTTTCCTTCCATCTGATTCCACATTTCTCACCTGAAAAGCCCAAGAAAGAGAATCTGATTACCTTGTCTTTTTTTTTTAATTTTTTATTTACCTTTTCTTTTTTAAGTTTATGTTTTTATTTATAATAAAATTTGACATGTACATAATTTAAAGAGTTAACTACTTCCTACTACTGTGGACAATAAGACCTAGTTCTCTTTTACTTCCAGTCTCTCTCTCTTCTCTCTCTCTCTCTCTCTCTCCCCCCCCCCCACACACACACACCCTTCCCATGTCACCATCCTCTGAACATATTTGTCATTTTAATTATGGTTATTTTTCTATAACTATGTAAGTGCTATTTATAATTGAGCCATACATTATAATGTTGTTATTATTCTATTTGTTTTCCCTGGAGTTAATAATTGTCATGTCTTTTTGTTTGCCTAGTTTTCTAGGTATTTCTTGCTAATTGAACCCCTTATGTATAATTGTCTTCTATTATTCTACTATTTTCAAACATATGGAATAGGCTGTTGCAGATGTAAAGGTTTGTTCTCTGCCTTCAAGGAGAAGGTAAGTTATTGGGTCTTCTATCAGTTTCATCTTCTTAAAGAAATCCCTCCTAGAACCTTCTTCAATCTGAACTGGCTTCTGTCTAGGCCTGCAGCTCAGCTGTCATCTTGTAATCACCTTTTACCAACCCCCGAGGAATTCCCTTTATCTTTCTGGTGTTTGATGTCCTCATTCATGGATCCCGAGTCTTCCTCCTTCCTGCTTCATCCCTTCACTTTGGTGGTATACTCCACCAGTAGCTTCTGAAAAAGAGTGCTCAGAAAATGTTTAAGACTGTGTAGCAGAGACTGCTACTTATTCCACCCATGTCTGTCTTCTATTTTTCCACAGTAATAGTTTTTAGCTAGACACAAGACCATCCAAAATAAAGTCTATATTTTACATTTTCCAGCCTCCCTTGCAACCAAGGTTTGGCTATGTGATCAAATTCCGATCAATGGGATGTAAGCAGAAGTGTTATTTGGCAGTTTGTAAGAAACTTCCTGAAGAGATTGCTGACAAATACCCCTTGTTCCTCCTTCATCATCCCTTCCTCCATCTGGTATCTGTGACTCATCTGCTACTATCCTGAACCATGAGGATGACAGCCACATCCTGGGCATGGCGGGGGGGGGGAGCCTGGACTGAATCTGGGTTGTTGAGAGTTTCATAGAATAGAGCCCCTCTAGTGACCTGGATTTTTATGAGAAAAAAAAAAATGGTAACTATTGTTTTGGGTTTTCTGTCACTTGCATCTGAACCTTGAATTAATGAAAACGTCTTTATTCTAGAGTAATTGATAATTGTAGGTTGGCTGTATAAGGAATTGCAGGTTAGAAATTATTTTTCTACAGAATTTTTAATGTAGTGCTCCTTTGCCTTCTACCCTTCAGAGTTGCTAGTGTAAATTCCAGTTTGGATCATTTATTTGTCCCCTTAGAAACTTACAATACATATAAATAGTTTATCGCCACTATACTAAAGTTCACAAGGATGTGCCTTGGTGAGGTTCTAAGTTTTTCTCAATTGTGCTGGGACACTTGCTAGGTCCTTTATTGCAGATCTCAAAAAGAGCCAGCACAATACATTTCTCAAGGGTGAGAGGCATACCATGAAGCACAAAAGCCATTTCAGGGTCTGTCTCAGGTGTTTGACATGGGGAAACTGAGTAGGCAGAGAAGCAGGCAGAAGCTTCCTGGACCTAGTTTAGCTCTGAGAAGCAGAAGAGGTAGTGGAGTGTATGACAATCAGACAGGCAGGCATTGCATGAGGAAGCCTCTCTCTCTGCAATAGCAAGGTAAAAGAGGGATTTTACATTATGAAAAATGCTATAAGTAGTTGCATGTATAAGTAAGAAGTTGGATGACCTCAGTAGCATAAATAAATAAAGTAGATCTGATATTATCAAACACACCTTCGTTTCAGATACTCAGAGAAACCTCACAAAAGTTGACTACATATTAGGCTACAAAGAAAGCCTCATTAAGTTTTTAAAAATAGAAATAACACATATGTCATTCTCTGATCACAATGCAATACAACTAGACATTAACATTAAAACTAAGGGAAAAAATGTCTCGATCACCTGAAAAATTTTATTGTTCATTTTTAAAAGAAACTCTTGAGTCAACAAAAAATTGCAAATCAAAATGCTGAATATTTAGAAAATAATAATAAATACCATATCAGAATCTGTGAGCTACAGCTCAAACAGTGCTCAGATGAAATATTTTGGGTCTTACTTAATAAAAAGAGTAAGTGAATTAAGTAGGAGACTGGATACAGTCTTGAGGCCATAACAGAGCACCTAGCTTCTTGGGAATCTTTCAGGAGTCTAGTGGCAGGTTCAACTCTCATACAGGGTGTGGTGATTTATATGCTCTAGAAAAAAACATTTATTCTATACTTGTATATATATGTATATATATATAAATATATATACATATAAATATATATACATTAAATATATGTATATATATATAAATATATATACATTTATTATATATTTATTCTAAATATATAAAAACATTTATTCTATACATTATTTCTTTCCCAGCCTCTGACTATTTCACTATCCCAGGAATTACTGACTTTGCATAACACAGGGTGGTGCGGAGAAAATTATCTCCAACCAAGGGAAAGAAATAAAACAGTTGGCAAGCCATGGGCCATTATCATATTTCCCATCCACCAGAAGCAGCTGGTCTTATAGAACAATGAAATGTTGTTCTGAAAACAGATCTGACAGTATCCAGGAGACTGCACCTGTGAGACTAGGATGCTTTCTTGCAGAAAGTGATATGTGATCTCAAACGGTGACTGAAATGCAGTGTCAATTATCCCTCATCCAATATAGAGGTTGGGTGAAGAGTAACAGCTTTCACTATTACTTTTCTCTCTAAAAATATTTGCTTTCCATCCCCCAATTCACTCATGATCTGTTGACTTAAATGCCCAAGGGTGAGGTGGTTTCACCAGGGAACCAATAAGGGTTCCATCTAACCGTTTGGGATTCTTCCTGCCACTAGGCCAATGGTTCCTGTGCTAGCTCTGCTCCCCCGATTATGAAGGGGGAAATAGCGTGATTCCCCAATAAGGCCTGGGGGCTTCCTTGCACCACCACACCCCGTGGTACAAATTAACAGAAAACTATCACAATCCATACCATATCAGAATCTGTGAGCTACAATCCATGTCAACATTCTAATTTCCCTCCCCCACTATTGTATACATCAGGGTTTGGTGGCAGCTTAGTCTACCAATTTTTTCAAGGTTTCAGGATAGTAAAAATAACCTTTGGTTAATGAGAAACCATATGAGGAATGGGCAGCACTTGGAAACCGTTAACTCTGAAACTTAGAAGGAACATTTAAAGTGATCTGAGATGTCATATCTGCATATCTGGATGTGACTTGATGTTGCCTCCTTTTAGGGATGTTAAAGTGCATTTGTGGCTGTGATAACTAGAGAGGTGGAACAAAGTACACACTGAAGTGTCCGGGGCTTAGTTCTGGGCCGTCTTCTCTGTCTCCATGCTGTACCTAAGCAATCTCATCCAGTCCCATGGCTTTAAATAACTCCTCTATACTGATGACTCCTAAACCTCCTGCAATTCTATATCTACCTGCCTATTTTATCAACTCCTTGGAGGCCTCCCAAGGGTGTCAAATCAACATGTCCAAAGCAAAACTACTAATTTCTTGCTATCAGCATCCTGTAACCTGCTCTTGCTACAGTCTACCCTTTTCCAATAAACGGCACCATAAGCCACCCAGTTGTTAAAAAATAAATCTAGAGCTGCCCTGTCCAATATGGTAGTCACTAACCATGTGTGGCTAAATTTTATTTAATTAAAATAACAGGTCCTCAGTTTTACTAGTCTCGTTTCAAGTGCTCAATAGCCACATGCAGCTAGTAGCAACCACATTAGACAGTCAGATATGGAACATTTCCATCATCACAGAGAGTTCTATTGGATGGCGCTTCTCTAGAGAGGCTGCCTTTGATTCCTCTTTCCCTCACCTCCCACATGTAATCCATTACAAGTCCTATGGATTTTACCTCCAAACATTCCCTGAATCAATTCATTTCTCTCCAACCTACTCCTACCATCCTGATCTATGCCACCATTTCCTTTCACCTGGACTGCTAAACTCACTTCCTAATTGCCCTAATTCCAATCTCACCCACCTATAACCATTTCTCCTATAATGGATAGAATGATTTTTTTCAAAACTGAAAATCAGATCATGTCTTGCCCTTGCTAACAATCCTTCCAAGGCTTCTGTGGCTGAGACTGGTTTTATCCTAACATCCTTTCTCTCCTACCTCTTAAGTTTAGATGCGCACGTGGAGGCCCAAAATAAAGAATACATTCTCCAGAGTCCCTCCTTACACTTAAGTGTGGTCATGTGACTGAGTTCTGACCAATGAGGTTGTATGCAATTTACTGGCTTGTCCTTAAAAACAGCAGGCTCTTCCTGCTACTGTAACAGACACATGATTGAAGCTATAATCGAATAGGTCATGAGGTAAACTTGGGAATGAAGGTAATGCATTATGGAGCAGCATTACGGGTCCCTGACAATGGACCAAACCACCAGCCCTGGAATGCCTACCTAGACTTTTACATGAGAGAAATAAACTTCATCTTGTTTAAGTCCCAATTATTTTGGGTTTTCATCATAGTGCGACCTAATTCTAACTAATATTGTTTTCCATCACACTTAGAAGAAAATCTAAACTGCTAACCAAAGTCCAGAAGGTTTTACATGATGCGGTCCCACTCCAGTATAATCCCTCCACTTTCCCCTCACTACGCTCGTCATTCTGGCTTTCATTTTTTGCTGCTTAAACACACCAAGCTTCTTTATGTTTTACCTCTTCCTGGCTTGCTTCTCCTCAGATCTCGTCATGGCTGACTCCTTTTTGTTATTCAGGTCTCAACTTGCTTTAGACGTAGTTCCTCTGAACAGTTTAAAATACCCAACAAGTCACTCTCTTTTGCAATACCTTATTTTAATTCTCTGCACAAAACTTATCACTAACTGATGATTTTTTAACTTGTCTATTGTCCGCCTCCCCTTGCTAGAATGTAAGCTTCATGAAGATGGGAGTTTTGATTGGTTGTCTAGAACAGTGCCTGAAACCTAGTAGACATTCTGTGTTTGTTAAATGAATAGTCAAATACTATTCCATGGATAGTGTGGTTATTAAAAGCAGTTCTAACGTCAGACGACCCAGATTAAAATCCAGGTTGGGCCACGTGCCAGTTGTGTGACCTACTGCAAATTATATAACCTAAAACTCTCTGTAAAGTGAGATTTCCTACGGCATAGGGTAGGAGTAAGTAAAATAGCATTTATAAAGCACTTCCTCTCCTTCTCCCTCCCTGCCTCTAAGAGCTCCTTCCTCCCCCCCCCCCAGCCCCTCATATGGCTACCTCTCTTCTGCGCTGCTAGCCTCTCAGCAGTCTAACTGAGACAAGGCCTTTGAAATTTGGCGGGAATAAACATCATCAGACCGGAGGACCAGAGCTGCGCACGCGTGGGACCCCTACTCTTTCTCGCGCACTGACTTTGCATCCCGACAGCCAATCACAGTTAGCGTCGGAGCCTAAATTCCGAGAATTCACCAATCGAATCTGGGAGGCGGGCCGCCGTGAAAGAGGTGGCGAGAGGGGGCGGGGACAAGGAGACGGCACGCACAGTTCTCGCAGCCAGTTCTCTGCGGGCCAATGGGAGAGGCCTGAGGTCTGACGGCAGTGAGGCGTGGCATTGGCGGCTCCGCAGCTTGAGGCCGTCCAATGTCGGGCCAATCAGAGTGAGGAGACTAGCCAATCACTGTGCAGGATAGGTGAGACTGGGGGTGAGGAGTCTCGCGCGGACGCTGCGGGCTTCCGAGCTTCTGTCAGGGGAGCCGGACGTGCGGAGGCGACTGAGGAGGCGGGAAGTGGATTGTGGTTTAAGGGGCAATTGCTGACTTGCGGGGACGAGGTCCGAGACAGTGGGGCAGCCATGGTGATGGCGGCGAAAAAGGGCCCAGGGCCGGGTGGCGGGGTTGGCGGGGGAAAGGCGGAGGCGGAGGCGGCCTCCGAGGTGTGGTGTCGCCGGGTAAGGGAGCTGGGCGGCTGCAGCCAGGCCGGGAATCGCCACTGCTTCGAGTGCGCCCAGCGCGGGGTCACCTACGTGGATATCACCGTGGGCAGCTTCGTCTGCACCACCTGCTCTGGCCTCCTGTGAGTGGACCGGCGCGGGGGGAAGACCGGGAAGGAGTGGCGGAGAGTCGGCGTGGGGGACAGTGAGGATAAGGGGCGTAGGGACAGCCGAGGTCGGGGACGCGGAAAGGCCTGGAGGGACGCGCCAGGTGTGGCGAGAGGGTTGTCTAATGCAGAGGTGTCGTAGTCAAGGAAAGGGGGCAAGGGAGTCTAGACGCACGATTGGAGTCGCGTTTCATGGGAAGGAAGGACACCGGAGAGGAATGGAGAAAAAGCCTAAGGGAGACGAGGAGAACTGAAAATGGGGGAAATTGAAGGGAACTGAGGAGAGAGGGTTAGAGATTTAAAAGGCCAGAGAATGACATATACCTTGAAAGGGAATTTAATGTAGATGGGGGGCAAAAAGGAAAAAGATAGGGCAAACTGGGCTCAAGATGAGGGAGTGCCTTTCTTCCTTCCTGCTTGTGCCCATCCTGGAGTGTGAGATGGAGAAACCAAGTTAAAATAGGTAAACTAACCCAGGTTGACAGCACAGAGATAGAGGCAGGTAAGGAGCCATGTTCCAGTGTTCAGATGCAGATTCTAATCTTACAGGGTTTTGAAATGCTACCCAGAAGTAGATTATCTTACAAATCTAAGAGATGAGAACTGATGGGTTGCCTTGTTAGAGTTAATTTTTCCAAAGGTTTGGGGATGTGGATGAACCATCCTTAAATATAATAATTTATATGTCTAAGCTCCTTGTGGCCATGACTTGATCCCAGTAGTAGCATCTGGCAACTCTTTCTAGATTGGGGGTTGTTGTATAATCTGATATGCTACACTTGGCACTTGCACTCTATTTGGTAATGCCTGAGCTAATTTAGAACCACATTTCTAGCCCAGATTTCTGATTATATAGTAAATTTCTTTTTCCCCTTAGGGAATTTGGTTAGATGCATGATTAACATTTGATACCAAGCCTGTATCTCTATTTTTTAAATGTTTATCAAGGAATTTATTTTGACTTTTTTAGTATTGTTTTAATACATTGGTTGGTTGGTTTGGTCGTTGGCTTTGTTTTTAACAAGGAGCACTTTCCTTGTTTCTTTTTATACCTTTAGGAACCAAGGAGAGAGCAGTATTGTTCTTGCCTGACAGAAGGGAGAACAGAAGCAAAGAGGTTCAGTAACTTATCTAAGGCCATATGGAGCTTGCTGTTGTCAGCATTTGTTGTTTGATGTTAGTTATGATCATGGCAGACCAGAAATGAGGATCCAAGCCTTCTAAGATGCAGTTTAGGATTGTTTTTCTATTCAGTTTTTGCCTCCTTTGCCAATCTTCTATGTTCTGATCAACCTCACCTATGTGCTGTAGAAGGGACTTGATTTTGGTCTAAGTAAAAACCACTGTGGCTCATGGGACAATGATTTAAAAAGAACCCAAAGAGGAATGAATGTGTCTGTCACAAGTTGAGATAGAGACTCAAATGAAGCAAAAGGATAGAGACTTGAGACTGGGATAAGTACTCTGAGAAGAGAAGGAGCAAAGTTTAGGAATATGAATAGTGCAAAGTGGAATGCGAAAGCAGATTTCTGAAAATCTCATTATGAAAAGGAAAATCTGATTAGAGAGTCTGGAGAAAAGTAAAGGGAAGCAGGAAGTTAAAGTTGTTATATCAGAGTCTAGGTCCTAGGAAGAAAATGTTAAGAAAAAGTGTTAATTCATTCGGATTAGCTGTGACGGAATGAAAAACGCTGAATACATTGGAAGTGCTGACATCATTATCATTATTTTATGGATCTTGGTTTAAAGTATCCCATTGATAACATTTCCCTTCTATAATGAATCTCCTTTAGTCAGGACAGAAGGAGGGCCACGGGATCTGGGACACATTAAAAATCTGGTTTCTTTTGCTGGGATAGTTAACTCCTTAAATGTCAGTGCACAATTTGCAGAACTTTACCACTTTTTCCCTGTGGTCATTATTGTTGATCCCATTAATGAAAAGTCAAACACCTGTGATCTGGAGAGATACTGGGTGGAGGTGACTATCGCCTGAGGATTAATTTAATAGAGAAGTACCCCCAAGAGGCCTGGCTTTGTCTAGGGTGTGTGTACCTCCAACTAGAGGCTTAGCTTTTTAGGAACTTAAGTTCAGTGGGAACATGTGGTAGGAATCTACCAGCTCCCCCCCCTTTTTTTGTTTTTTTGTTTCAAAAGTTTCTAAGAAGGACATTTCTGCTTAGTATTTTGGTAAAGCATTATGAGACTCACTCAGAGTGGTTCTTGAGGTGGTAGACTGTAGGGAACACATTTTGGTGGTTGGGAAATGAGACGCTAGGCCAACCCTTGGTTAGCAGGAAGTGAGAGTAGAGTGAAGGATCAAGAAGAGGCTGGGCCAATAAATGAAACTGAACTGAAGGCATGTTGCGATTATAAAGACAGAACTACCAAAAGAAACTCTACAAGAAAGCTGTAGTTTCCCTGACTGTTTGGGTTCTGGTGGTACTTCTCATTTGTTAATTGGAGTGCTAATTAACACGGACTAGAGCAGGGTACATAAAGCTTTTAAAAGGGTCTTAACAAAGTATTACCTGTGTCCTTTGATGTCTTGTGGGAAGGGCTGGGAGCAGGCAGGTGGGCCTTAGGCAGAATGTGTGGGGTGGGGCATGTTTATTGCAGCTGCAGAGTGAGGGAGCACACGCGGTCCAGCAGGTGATGGAGAGGAGAGGCATGGCTCCACAGTGACACGTACAGTTAACATCTTAAATCCACATGGTTGATTGCCCATAGGTTAGGATTTTGTGGTACTGGGAAGTGAAAATTGTGGTAGGCCAACAATGTGCACATACATTAAGTCAGTCAACAAATATTTATTGAGTGTCTATCAAGCTCCAGATACTGTTTTAGGCACTGGAGATATGGTAGGGAACAAAACTGACAAAGTACCCATCTTCATGTAGCTTACGTCCCAGTGGAGGCCATGGGCTTCTATCATTAAATATATAATTGCAGGTAGTGATAAATGCTATGAAGTAAAATAAAGCTCAGCATGGGCTAGAGAGTGGTAAGAAATTGAGGTATGGTGATGAAAAGAGAAGAAATATTCTTTGTTAAAATGAAGAGGATATGGGGAAGAGGGGGTAGGGAACTGAAGTACCAAAGTTAGTGCCATAGCCAGAGAAAGGAAACAGCAGGATTGGCTTTGTAATTTGAAAGCCAGTTTTCCATTGAGTATGTTTCAAATATGTCTGTTTCTTAGGGGGATGAAGTATTCTGGAGGCAATGACAATAATTACCAGAGTTCCCAGCTGGCCAGATTGGCTGAGGTGACTGTTCCAGCCAAAGTTAAATTTCTCCAGATCTGAAGAAAAATTCAGATTTTAATATTGGTGGGTGGGTATGGCTATGCCTTCATTTCTGCATATGTGAGCTCATTCTTGATCTCTCTTTTTTAATAAGAAATACTTCTCAGCTGTAGCAAAAACCCACAGCGTTGGTGTGAAGGATTGAGAGAGAGGCTGTCAGTTTCTGCCGTTTCTAAATTTATATACATGCTGCCACAATTGTAGGTCCCAAATTTGACCTAGTTTTTACTCATTTGGTTTTCTTCCAACACCTAATTTCCTTAACCTGGATATAGAGCCATTTAATTTGCCTAATATATACATGGGTGTGTTTGCTTAGTTGTATTTCTGACTCTTCTACTAGAGGATGAATCTGCCATTTGAAGCTAGGTTGGGGTAAAAATTACCGCTAAAAGGGATTTATTTCCAAAGCCGTGCCTTGAATGTTCTTTCTTGTTCTGTTTGCTGACATGCCTCATGAATAAACCACTTTTCCTGAAAAAGAAAATAGATGTTGAGGCCTGAGATCTCATTGACGTCAGGGATGGGCACTACCTTGGACACCCAGGTTTTTCAGAAAGTATGTGATGTGCTTTCCCAACCTGGCTGTTT
The DNA here is from genome assembly GCF_057876585.1 of Rhinolophus sinicus. NCBI lineage: Eukaryota > Metazoa > Chordata > Mammalia > Chiroptera > Rhinolophidae > Rhinolophus > Rhinolophus sinicus. Next base: position 90,779,004 of record NC_142503.1, read on the forward strand.
GGATCCATCCTTTAATCTGTCTTCCTTCAGGTCTCAGTAGTGGATACTTGTCTCTTCTAGTTCTGCACAATTTTACTCTGATGACGGGATTAAGTCAGGATTAGGGCCGACAGAGCTTTGAGCTGGGTGTCAAGAGATGTGCTTGACAGACAGCTCTTTATTTGTGACAAGTTCCTAACCCTCCTTGTCCCTTAATTTCCCTGTCTGGCTCGCTAGTAGTGGCTCCTTATTGAAGCACTTTTATCTCCATGGAGGGAAAGGTGTAGTATGTTATTCAATAATTCAGTACTTTTCCATCTGTCTGCGCTGGAGAGATAGACATGTGCCTTGCCCTTATTTTAGTCCCATCCCACCATCCCCTCCCGCCTCACCTTTCATATTCACCTCTGCCCAGCAGAGTCTCACTAAATTCCAGACTTTATCATATTGGGGAGGGGGGCCTTGGAGAACTTGAAAAGCCCTTAAAAACATAATAAATCACCAAAGTGATGAAAAGAAAGGGAAAAACAATGTTAAAGGATTGACCTTGAGCCTGAAGAGGAGGGCAGCTGCTAATATGATTCTACATAGAGGACAGCTATTTATCATTGTCACTGAGGAACAACAACAGGAAATGGGTTGAAGCAGGGGAATTCAGATTAGGAAGAAGTTTCCTAAAATTAGTGAAATTGACCCTGGAGCAGGGTAATAGGGGAACCTTCCTATTAGGAACTATTAAGAATCTGTAAAAGGGACTCTTCTTGGTGATGTTTGAGTTCAAGATAAGAACTGAACTAGTTAACTAAACCCTGCTCAGACTCAAAGGTGTGGAATCCCAGGAGCAAAGAAACACAGTCTGGGTGTATGAATTTGAACACAAATATTCCGAGGTAAGGAATTCCCAAGTTCAGATTTGGCACAAGTGAAAGAACTCGGGTGCTGGGTGGAACTGTTTTTTTCCATTGTTGACCTGGCAGAACCTTCTTATCTGAGCAGCTGAGCAGGTTTGAGGCTTTTATAAAGCAAGATATAAGCAAAATGTGGGCCACTCTGAGGGTGATGACCACAGAGAAACAACAGGCATGGTATTTGTAGAAATAGTCGGGTGCTTAATAGAGGGAGGGGAGAGCAAGTCTAAGGAAGAATTGGGCAGACTTTAGGATCTCTGCAAATTACTTGCCAAGACTATTTCAAAGAGTGATTCAAAGTACTTCAAATGTCAGTTAGGTGCATTTCTATGAAAAAGAAACTGAAATGGAAAAAGACATCATGACTGGGCTGAAGGGTCACGTCCTACTAATGTACTTGCTTTCATTTGGAAAAACTTGTACTATTCTGGGCAAATAAATTTATCTCTATATTTTCCCCAGCACCTCCTGGTTAGAAATAACAGAATGGATTTGCTGTGCTAACTGAAGGGCAGGACCTCCTTCTAGCTCTCACTTCTTCTTTTGGGGAGAACCTGAGAGTTAATTTGGGGAGACTAGGTGCAAGTTGGAGAGTAGGGTCTGTTTGACTTCAGGCCAGTGACTCACCTCTGGCCCATTGTGTGACCATAGCATGCACACGACGGAAAGCAGCACTCCTAGACCACTTGATGTCAGCTACTGGAGGGGAGGGGCTCTTGTTTCTAAATTGCTTTTCTCAGCCAGCAGTGGCCTCTCTCTGATTCAGAAACAAATTCTCTGACTCATAAGCCGTGTAACTAGGCCCTCTTCCTGGGATGCTGAGTGTTGTGTTGCCGTGTAGAGAATTATCTCTGCCCCCAAACTGTGGCTCTGGTTATTGTACATAACCCAGTCTGTAGACATCAAGGTCAAAGCAATGCTTTCTGTACTGTGCTATGGAAATACCCTGTTCCATCAGATTCATTTGGCCCAAAGCACCTAAATCACTCATTTTCTCTGCCTTCCCTTCATCCTATCTCCCCCCCACCCCACCCCCCAAAAAACCCTTCAGTTTAACCTCAGCCATAGAAAATTCTGTTGTAAATATGCCCTCTAGACTCCTGTGTGGGTCAAGCCCCCCTCCCCCACCCCTTACAGGGAAGCACACCTCCCTGTTTATACTTTGCTAATACTTCCTGGTTGTCCTTTCCGGAAATGTCAGTGACCTCTTTGTGATAGGCTTAAAATCTGTTTTTCTAGTGTAAACATGATACATTTTCCTTTCTCCATGGCCATTTCTCTTCCCTCGCTGCTGCATCCTGATGCCACATTCTTCCTGATTGGCCTGTGTGCCTAAATGGCACCCTACTGCATTGAGAAGTACCAGCGTCCAGGCTCCCTGGGTCCTTCTGACAAGCCAGCAGCTGGTGATCAAGGACAGGATCCTGTACTTTTTGCATCCCCCAAAGTGCCTATCACAATACCTTGTGTTTTGTCAAAGTGAATATTTGTTAGTCGGAGGTGAGGAGGACCAGGATCGTCGGGACAGAGAGGTCTGCTCCGGCTGGACCTCAGGAAGGCCTGGCATTCTGCGGGGCGAGGGTCTGGTTACTGTGAGAAAGGGGAAGGGAAGGAGTACAGAGAGAAGCAGGCTGTCTGGCCTTCAAAGCAAAACAAAACCAAGCCATCAGTAAGGGAGGCTTTAGGAGAGAAAACTGGAATCTCTCTGAAATGTGATCAGAACAGAGCCTTCAGATCAAGTTTCAGAGCTACTGTTTGACATATAGTAACAAAGCTTCACTTTTGGTTTTCCCCACGCTTGTCTTTCCTAGGGGCATCAGTCCTCTTTGGTATTGCTTGATTTTTAAAGGGGTATTTTGAGACCCTTTACTTAAAAGTCTAGCAGCAGAATTGCTGAAAACGCCCTCAGCTGTAGCCTGCAGTGTTCTATCCTTTGTTAGAATCCGTAATCAGTCATTTATCATCCAAAAGGGCACGTGCCCTTTGCTGTTCACTCTGTGCTGTGTCATCTGTGCCCCTCCCTGCCACCCTCACTTACACTAAACTGGAACTGCCATGCCGCTCGCTCTTCCAGACGTGGCAGCGGCACTTTTATGCTGTGTGTACACCTGTAGGTGTGAATATGTGTTTTCCCCACCTTTTTCTTGGTATTTCCATTTGGTGAATTTTGTTACCGCTTCCTTCTCCTTTTGCTTTCCTGAGGGCATCAACAAGGACCCTATTCTAGAGTTACAATACTTTTATTTTCATCTTGATTCACTCACTTTTTTTCAGGAGAGTAAAGGTCGGAAGAGGCCTCATCAGTTGAGACTTCCCCGCAGGTGCCAGTGATCTTTCACTCCTGGTCCCAGGGTCTAGTGTATTTGTTTTGGTTCGTCCCATTGTTTTTAATCTGATGAGGGCAAGAGGTCTAGACCCAAGGCAAAGTTAAGGTATAAGGAAAGGGGCACCTGTGAAACCCTGCCTGGCTTAGCCCCAAGTTTCCCCTGTTGGAACAGTCTAGAGGCAGTTGAGGGGGGTAGCAAGAAAGCCTTCTCTGCTGTAATCTCCACAGGGCTTCTGTGGGCAGAACTGGACTCCCAGGGAGTTAACAGAACACACAGAGCTGGTACAAAAGCATTGCTACAGGATGTATGTTCCTGACTCATTCCAATCTCATATCTCATTGTTGAACCTCACTTCCTCCTGCTTCACTGAAAGATCTAGAAATGAGAAAGTATATTTCTTTTCCAGAGAGCTCTTCCATCCCTACCACCATGCCAGCCTTCTGTGTAGACAAGAGGAGGGGCAGCCAGCCAAGGCCCCCTGTTTTTTCTCTCCAAATCTTATCTTTTTCAGTATTACCAAGAATAGTCATGGGCCTTTGTTTTTGCCTTCCCTCATTCTTGAGGGATTTGTGTCTCATGGGCTCTGGGACCTTGAGGATGTGGTATAGGTGAAAACAGTGATAAAACAGGAAATGGTAAGTGGTACGTCTGAGTTCTCAGAAGTACCCCCTCAGCCTGGAGGCTGAACACTGAACTCTTGGGGTCTGAGTCAAGGGAGAGGAGGGGCAGTCTCCATCTTCCTCTCCAGAATGACTGGGATCACAACATATCCGTGACTCTGTTGTCCCTGTCTCTTCTAAAAGCCTCCGAAACATCCTTGCTTCCCTTCTTTCCTTGAATTAGGAAAAGTAGCTTCAGGCAGGGAGTTCTACCTGAGCTTAATTTATGTGCTGTTTTATTCTTTCTCCCTTCCCCTCCTCCCATAAACAGACCTGCAGTGCTAACTGCGTTATACTCCTCCTCTGTTTCTCTCCCACAGGAGAGGGCTGAACCCCCCTCACAGAGTCAAGTCCATCTCCATGACAACTTTCACTGAGTCTGAAGTACTATTCCTGCAATCCCGTGGAAACGAGGTGAGCTGCCCACTGGTGGACTGTTTACAGGCTGTAGTTGCCTTATCTGCTGGGGAACTTTGCCTCAAAATTAAAACCCTGCAGTTTTCTTTTCTGGTGGAATTTCTCTATTTTAGTATGTAAGATATCTTATGTATATTTGTATATTTACAGACTCTTAGTTATACAAATTGTGGTTTGTCTGGGCCTCTTGTTGGAGGAATCAGGGAAAGGAGCAAAATCTCTGCAGGGGGGTTGCCCCTGGGCACTCGAAGGGGCAAATGGGTGGAGTTCCGCCTTGATGAGCATTTAGAGTTGACCAGGCTACCCCCTCTGAGTAAGATCTCCAGGAGCTGACTTGCGCCTTGGCAACCCAGGTTTACGTCCATATCATTTCCTGGAAAGTGATTTAAACCCCTTCCTCAGCCAAATCTGCTGGCGGGGGCATACCATTCTTGGTGTTAGCAGTACTTCTAGTTTACGGGCAATTGGCTTCCTTGGAGGGTGTTCTTACTGGAAGCCACAGCTCTGAAAATTGCCCCTGACCCCACCCAAATTTAGTTCCCCATAATTCTCATGGCCTTCTGTTTTCTAGGATGTGTCACCATGTGTAATTATAAATTTATTTTTGTTGATCTAAAGCATGAGCTCCCCATTAGATGATAATGCTGTGAGGACGGGTTGTGTCTGTTTTGTAGGCATGCCCAGATCCTCAGACGTGTCCATGATCGATAAATATTTATTGATGAATAAATTGGATGCAGTATCATTCCCATTTCATCTTTCGACCCCAAGTCCTCTGTCACCTAATTCCATTCCTTTAGGTTTGCAGGAAGATTTGGCTGGGTCTTTTTGATGCTCGAACATCTTTAATACCCGACTCCAGGGATCCTCAGAAGGTGAAGGAGTTTCTCCAGGAAAAATATGAGAAGAAGAGATGGTAAGGAAGAAGAAAGAGATTTCTGTGGAGACATGTGTCCAAGACATAGTTCATCTGACAGTCTAGTTTCCAGAGTTGAATTGGGGCTTCTCTCAAAAGCTAGACTTGGGTAGAATTTGTTCCACTCAGATGTAGTTAGGGCTAAATTCTGACTTCAAAATCATAAAACTAGATGAAAGGACAACTTGGTCTCGGTCACTAACCTTGCCGATTTGATGTCCCCTCTTTTGGAGAGACAGTAGACTGATTGGAAGGGGGAGCTAGGCCTTGGGGTGTGGGTTAGTTTTTATAGCTCAGCCAATGTCATATATGGAGAGGGGTGGCTGGAAGCACGTGTCCTATATAGTTTTGTGCTTTTGGCTCCTCATTTCATTCATGATGTTATATGTTTTCCTCTTCAGGAAACAGCATCTCTGTTCTCCCTTGCCTTTTCTCTCCCCAGGTGTCACTTATTATTGTTTGATTTCTGGGGTATGGGCATGTTGAGGGGTACCTATAGGGTGGAGAAGAGAATGCAGACAGCAAGGAGATTGATGTGAATCAAGCAGCATTTTGGAGTCCCTGCTGGGGATGTCCAGAAGATTCTTCCAGAATAGAGACTGCACACACTATAGGGGGAGACGTTTTATCAGAAGTAGCAGGAGGTGGCAGAAGAGATTGTGAGAACTTAGAAGCTGAGGTGGCAGGAACTTTTTCTATGGGACTGAGAAGGAAGAATCTGAAGAAACTCCCAGGAAATAAAAGGGGGGACCTTGAGTAGGAAGTTGGGAAACAGGATCCTCCATCAGCGTTATTGCAGGTGTTTTTACTTAAAACCCAGATGGTATCGGAAAGAGGAGGGGATAATAGCACAAGCCAGAGCAAACTGAACATTCTTGTAGACGAAAAGGAGCATCTGACCGTAAAGGGGAAGCTCAAGAGAGGCAGAACTTTGTTACGTTGCTAAATTCCCTTCAGTTCAAAACAGAGAATTAGTAGGAAAAATGAGAAAGGATTAACTGCTGTAACCCGTGCTTTCTCCAGCACCTACGCTGAGCGTGGTCCAAGGTTTTACGCCTCTTCTTCCCGCCTAACTCTTGTTTCTTGCAGGTATGTCCCCCCCGACCAAGTCAAGGGGCCCGCTTATACCAAAGGCAGTGCCTCTGCCCCTGTTCAGGGCTCCATGCCGGAAGGGAAGCCCCTGCGGACGCTTCTGGGGGATCCTGTGCCCTCTCTCTCAGCTGCTGCCTCCACCTCTAGCCAGGTAACTCTCAGATCTGCCCTTCAAGATTATTTTGGGGTTTGGGAGACAGGAAAGTCAGTTTTCTAAATCAAATCTCCTGGACTTAGCAGACAACAGTTCAGGAGCTGTGAGTTGGTTCTCAGCCCTGCTGTTAGCTAAGTCTTGCATCTATCACCTTGGACTCGTATCTTTTGGAAGAAAGAACCCAACAGGGTTTAGGGAAGTCGGAGTATGAACTCCAAACCTGACCATTCCTCCAAGGAAACACAGAAGGGGCCGGGACTCTGCTTCAAGGACCTGGGAAAGAGGAGGAGGTAACAGCTTCAGGGGGACTGTTGGGCAACACCCCTGTGTATATCAGGTTTACCGTAACTGCTGTGCTCTAAGTGTGTGGTTTGGGAGCCGGTGTCCTGAGAAGACAGAGGTAGTAGGTATGAGACAGGCTAAGGCAGCTCCTGCCCGGGCATCCTCGCAGCTGAGGGCAGTTTCTCACTCTCTCTCTCTCCCCTGGCCTGTCTGGGGGCAGCCTGGGGAGCCCTGCACGGGCTGGGGCATGTCTGGGATTCCAGGTGCTACATGTAATGCCTTCTCCTCCAAGTCTGTCAGTCAGTCCCAGGCTCGGACATCCCAGCTCCGAAGCGCTCAGCCACCGCCCCACTCCTCAGTCAAGAAAGCCAGCACTGACCTGCTGGCTGACATTGGCGGAGACCCTTTTGCTGCTCCCCAGGCGGTACCTGCCTTTGCTGCATTCCCAGGCTTTGGGGGTAAGTGGGACTTGGAAGGAGAACCTTCCTGTGACATATGTACCGTAATACAAGGAATTCGCTCCCTTTGGGTGACCCCTAGCTCTCTTCACATGAACGAATGTGACAGGAGGGTTGAGGTCAAATGGGTGTGGCATGGATTATGTTTGGGAGGTGGGGGCTCCTAGCACTTTCTTTTAGAACACTGGAAATAACCTTTTTATTACTTTCTCTATTAAAATGGGGGCAATGGGATTATGTGTTCCATTTCCCCTGCCCCCTTCCTGAAGATCAGCATTAGCCAATAATAGAGTGTTGAATAAAGTGGTATCTAGTTTCCCTCTTTCCTTTTCAAGCCCTTTCCCACCTCCACCCAAAAAACAATTTTTCACATGATTCTGCCCAAACTAAGCCTTGACAAAAGTACTAACGCCTTACGATGCAAGGTGGTGGGGTGTGAGCTTGGAGGCGTCTGAGATCCCCTGTCCCCCATATGTGTCTGGCTCTCTGCTCCAGGCCCCTGCCATCTCCCTCTGAAGAGGACCCTGTGAAAAGGCAGATGTCCCATCCAGTGGCCTTGGCTTTTAGAATTAGTGTGTATTATATAGATTAATATACATGTTATATACATAACCTTTATATTCCTTTCACCTATAGGCCAAACACCTTCCCACGGGGCCTTTGCCAACTTCGATGCCTTTGGCAGTAGCCCCAGCTCTTCTGCATTTGGAAGCATTCCTCTGACTGGCCAAGCCCCATTCCAGGCCCAGCCAACACCCACAGGTAAACTCTGCCCCACCAGTTTCCTTTCTCTCTTCCAACTGCATCTAGTTGTCCACATCCATTCATCACCCTTCATCCACATCTGCACCAACCTACAGAACTACACAAAGGAGACAAAGAGAAGAAGCTCCAGGAAAGGACGATAGGAATCTGATGAGATTCTTGTAAAGAAGAGGGGGTTCTACTGTTCTATTTTTTCATGGAAGGAAAATGGCTAAAATTACCACAGGAGCTGTGGAGGTTGTGTACTGGAAGATTTCTGACTGGGAAGTATGGGAGACCTGAGTCCTAGAAAAATTGAGAAAGGACATGGTATTTTCTCTAGACTGAGTGCCCAGAGGGCAAGCGCTGGGTCAGAGTCTGAGGCGGTCTCCAGAAGTCCCCACCCATCCTTAGCAGAAGCCCTTAAACTCCTTATTGTGCAGTTGATACATATGTTATACAATAGAAGGCGAGTCTAAAGGCTGCCTGAAAGCATTCAGTCCCTCTCTAAGCACCCAGGCATCGAGTCTTCAGAGGCTTTGGACTGCCCCTCTTCCTTTGGACATCCTTGGATGCTGGAGGGCAGTTGGAACGTTATAAAGACAGATGTCTGAGGAAAGCCAGTGACTTATGCTCTCTCCTTCTCTCTTCCCCCATCTACGCACCCTTTCCCTTCTCCACCCTCACTGCCAGCCAGTCGGATGCTAACTGGAAGTTACAGCTTTGGTAAGTTATTCTGCCCACCCCACAGCCTACCCAAGGTAGGAGCCTGCCTCTGGTCCTCTGATCCTAGAGTTTGGAGGTTCCAGAGGAACGTTTCAAATTTAGCCATTTTACAGATGAGACAGTTCAGCAGTTTCCCTAGTTGTGCAACGCACAGAGCGGCAGCGCTCAACCCCGGGCCCAGACATTCTGACTCATGTTGCCCACAGTCTTCCCACTGTGCCATCATGAACTGGTTACTTGCTTTTGTTTTTATTTTATTTTAATTGTTTTGAATGGACATTTTATAAAAATAAAAACTAACAAAAGAAGTTCTCACATTATGAAATTCCTAAAGCAAACACTGTTAGACACGATGACAATCTAATAAACCAACAGAGAGGGAGACGAGTAGACCCTCACAAGATTAATAGATAAAGGTGATAGGAAGGAAGGAAGTCGACCTTTTGAGTAACACTTCAACAAGTTTGAAGTAATAAATGTAAGTAGAACTTTGTAACCAAAAGACAGAATATATAGTGTTTTCAAACATACAACCATTTTATAATTTGACCATATAGTGGGAAACAAAATCTCCATAAATTCTAACAAATAGAAATTGCACAGGTCACATTCTATATGACAAAAGACGTCCCAAACAAAACTTAAAGGCATGAAACAGATAGGGAGAAGATACTTTCAACGTGCAAAACAGACAAAAAGCTAATAGCCATAATGTGTGTTTTTTAAAATGCCTATAAGTAAGAAAGAATAGATTAATGGACAAAGGATACAAGCAGATAATACCTGGGGGGGGGGGGGGGATAGGAACGTGTCTTCAACCTGACTAATCAGGGAAAATACAAATTAAGGTAAAAATAATTTTGAACATTATACTCGCAAAAATTTTAAAGATTGATAGTGGCCAATATTGTGTGGGGAAATGGGCCCTTTTGTGCACTGTTGGTAAGAATGTAAGTTGGTATAGGGATATTCAGTTTAGCAAGAGGGAAGTATTCCTGGGAATGGGAGCTCAAAATGAAACAGCCTACAAGGTTGTTATAAATTGATCTGTTCAGAAATACAGTCCTAGCACCATTGATTGTTTTAAAGACTTTAAAGGAGAGAAAGAAGGCATTGACCCTGCAGCCATCCCTGGCTGAACCTGGGATGAACCTTTTGTTCAGCATCTGACCATCTCAGAAAGCAGAGTCTGCAGCCATAGCCAGAGCCAGCCCACATTTATGAGGCTCTTGCCATTGTGAGGAGCATCCACGGATCATCTCCAGGAGGAAAGAAAGATTCCACGTTTTGCAGTTGAGGAAACTGGCTGAACTTGATCAGTGACCTGGCCGAAACTAAATGGCTGCTAAGTGACAGACTGCATTCACTTTGCCCCACGCCCTGCTCACAAGGTTGTTTGTGTGACATAAAGAACTACTGGGTATGAAGTAGGGAGATTTGGGGGGGAGGTGGGCGTCTCTTCTGACAAGCCTGGTTTTATTTTTATATTTCTGAGGGGGAGTTTGGAGAGGGGAGGTTTCTAAAACTGCAGTTTCCCCCCTGAAATTATTATAAGGCATGTGTACGAATACAGCGGCCTGGAATGAGGCTCTGGCCGTGTATAAGAAGAAAAGTGAAGCACAGGTATTCCTGCGGCGTCCTCCTTTCTGAGAATGCGCCATCTGTGCAGGGTTCCCACTGCACCTGAGCAAGGGCTGGCTCTGCCCTCTGGTGTCCACAGGAGACACACAGCACTGCCCGCAGGTGGGACAACCTTCTCCAGCCTGGCCGAGCAGAGGACCTGGTCCTCACCTAGCGGAGCTCCCTGACATGAAGGCCCAGAGCAGGCCTGACAAGCCTGCCCCTAAGTGAGGACAGGGAACTGTTCGCTGAGAAAAATCTATGTACCCTGAGTCAGTCAGGTGAGGGAAGAGCCTGGGGCTGGAGAATCAGAAGATTCGACACCGCCGGGCTGACTGCCCCGCCTTCCTCGTAGCCAGTGGAGTGGAGAGGAGTAAGGCCCAAGCATGTGTAGCATTATAGCTTCGCACTTGTTCCTCTTGGAAGTCCAGGGCTGGGGAGGGAGGGTGGTCAAGGAGAGCACTGTCCTTTACATGCTGACGTGCTGGAAGCAGCCTGTCTGTCTTTAGAAGCTTGTAGCAGGCAGGCACTGGGCACCTGCCTTCCCTGCTGGAGTCTCAGCTCCTCCAAGGTAGAGCCTGGTCATGGTCAGTTATGCTCAGTGCCTAGCAGAGGGCAGATACCCTTTAAAAGGGGTTTTGGAGAAATACAGCTTAAGCCCTTAGAAAAGAAAGAACATGGAGATTCAAATTACAGTTCTGAGCGTTCCGGAAAAAGCCCAAAACTACTGACAAGAAACTAGGCTGGTTTGAAGGTTTGAAGGGGCCAGAGAGCCACGCGGATTTGAGAACCAGCCTGGCTTTGCCATTTCTTTCCTGTCTCCTGTCTTCCTTCTTCTTCTGGTCTCTGAGAGGAAAAGTATCTTCCATCGTGAAGGACACGCCCTCACCTTTCCCCACTTTCTGCAGGGTTTTGTCACATCAGCTTTCTTATCTGAATTTTACCTCCGCCTCCTCCACCTCTCTGGCACATTCCCTTTTTCTCACAAATACGCATAAAGTCGCCCATCCTGCAAAATGTTTCCACAACCTTACTCATGCTAGTCTCTTGTCTCAACTCCTTTCTGCAGCCATACCTCTGGGAAGAGGAGTCGATGGCCTTCGCTTACTCATTTTTTGTTCTGTTTTATCTTTTTTTTTTACACATTTTATGGCATAATATACATACTGTTCTGCACCTTGGTTTTTTTTTTTTTAATTTAACGGTACTGTTAGATCTTTTTTATCAGTACATTAAGAGCTTCCTCATTTTTTATAGCTGCACAATAGTCCAACATATGTTTATATCATAATTTATTTAATCGATCCCGTTGATAAGCATTTAGGATGAGTCAGTCTTTTGCTGTTAAACAGTGTTAGAGTTAACTACCATGTATGTTTTGCACTTGGAAGTTAGAGCTGTAAGAAAATTCCTGGCGGTGGAATTGGTCTTGTCCCGGGGACACAGTTGATACAGAAATAAATAAAAATATATCACTTCAAATAAGTCAAGTGCTATGAAGGAAAAGAACAAGGTGCTATGAGAGGAAAACCAGGACTGAATTCCCATTACTAATGGAAAGGCTTATCTGAAGACACGGTTCTGTTAAGCCTGACAGGTGAGTAGGAGTTAAGCCAAGACCGCGGTTGGGGCCTCTTGAAGTTCAAGGCAGAGGCAGAGGATGTGGAAAGGCCGGAGCTGAGGGTCCAGGGGAGGGTCTTGTTCCCTTGTGTTCATGACCCGAGCCAGCCATCCTGTTCCCTTTGACACCTTGTCTTGCTTCTCTGACCCTGGAAATCATTTCTTAAATCATAGGTTATGATAGAACCTCACATTTGTGTTACGCTGTACAGATTTCAAAACTCTTACCTCTGAGGGTCTTTACAGCCACCCTATGAGAGAGCGAGGAAAAAATGGCTTAGAGAAATGGTTTGCTCAAATCACAGCAGTAGCCAGTGGTAGAACCACAAGTAGAATCCAGTTTTTCTCACTCTACCTACTCAAATATTCATTCATTCTTGAGCACGGTCATGTGACAGACACTATGCAAAGTGTGTTTCCCTTCAGTATGACTCTTCCAGCCTCATAAAAAGAAACCCTTTTCCCATTTGTAGCTTTGTTTTACCCTCAGAACAGCCTAGAATGGTAAACACAGATAAAGAGGCTTTCATAAAATGACAGGGCCTCAGGCCTCTTCTTGTGACCCAAGGTCGCTCAGGATTTCCAGGACTCCTGCTCTTTTGTAAAACTCCCTCTTACTCTCCATGCTTTTTCTTTTTAGATGTGAAGACCAGGGCGGGCAGGAGAACCCTGCCGACGGCCCTGCCCAGTGAGCAGTGTGCCCAAGCCCTGATCTAAGCTCACAACATCAGGATGCCCCCCGCCCCCCAAGAAGAGGCAGTTCCCATGGGAGAGGGAAGGGTGCTGTCATCGCCTCCAGTGCCATCTCCACATTCCATGAGAATCTCCCAAGTGCTCTTGGACCTTTCTGCCCTTCACAGCTCCTGCCTACCCTCTCTACATGCCCCTTTAGGTGATTTATCTATAAATGGAAATGCTGCTTTGAAGGAATTACAGACTTTTCCATCTCTTGAGGGAAAAGGGAGTGTAAGTCAGACTAGAGCAGGAGGGACAATGACCTGACATGAGGAAGAACTGCTTTTCTCTCAGTGGTGATGGCTTTGAGCGCTAGGGAGACAGAAAAGCTGAGTATCACGTTGCCTGGAATTCTTGGCGGGAAACAAGCCCTCCTGAACTGGGTGACCCACGGGAAGAGTGGGCTGGCTCAGAGACCCCAGCTGGTGGCTCTCACGCCACCGCTCCACTCTTCCACTGCCCCCCTACCTCTGTCTCTTCCTGCCCCTTCCATCTTGTCTCAGCCCAGCACGCCTTGTTTTATTTCCTATGACTGCCCAGGGAGCAGCCAGGTGACGCCATTTGGTGCCTCTCCTCTTACACCGGCCAGTCAGCCAAGCAGCCTCGCAGACATGGGTGGCCTCCTGGGACCTGGGGCGTCAACTGGAGTTATCCCTAGCAGGTAGGCCCAGACTTGGGGGTTTGCCTTAGGACAGGAGAGCTGGCCGAGAAACCTGGCCTTGCTTTTCCCAGCCCACCCAGCTCCTCATGTCTGGCAGGACTGGTTTTGCGTCTCCCAGCCCCTTGCCCTGCTTATCTCCTTGCTCCTGGAAGATGTGCATGCCAACTTCTCCCCCCATATTGCAGCGTCTTTGGGATGACCAGCCAGCTCCCCACACTCCAGTCAGCCACACCTGGTGGAGGTGGCAGCACAGGGCTTGCCTTTGGAGGTGAGTCTTGACTGGAGCCCAGGGAGGGGCTCCAAGGCCAAAAGGAAATCGAGGACACTGAGCAGGGAGGGGAGTGGAGGGAAGATTTAGAGGAATGCTCAGTTATCACAATATTAAGCAGATGAGGAAACAAATAACCATCTCTTTTTCTCACCTCTACCCCATTCCACCCTGAGCAGCCTTCACCAACCCTTTCACAGCACCTGCTGCTCACCCCCAGCTGCCTTCCACCAACCCATTCCAGCCCAATGGCTTGGCCACAGGTAAGCCTCCCAGACTGTCCAGTGGCCCTTTCTCTGCAGGGCGCAAACTCCCCAGCACCTCTCGCCTTACACCCCTTTTCTCACAGTGTCAGAAGGAGCGGCAGGCGCCTCAACTGGCACTTGTGGTCCTCCCAAACAAGTACCCCCTGGCCGGCTTCACCAGCCCAGAGAGGACCGATTTTAATTTCCAGGCCACCTAGTGGGCAAAAAAGTAAAAGCAACCAAGTCACAGACGCAGAACTTCAGAATTAGAAAAACAGAGTGCTACTTAACCCGCAGCAGTTCTGAAGCTTGTTTTAGTGTTGACCGATAGTGGCCATGAGTCTCCTTCCCCAACCCTCAGTGTCCTCTAGGAGCCCAGCCTCTCTCCTTTCTGTATCCTAAGGTGAGCCCCTGAAATCATGACCTTATTCCCTGCCCTCATCAGTCAGAGTTCTGTGGTCTCCTCTCACCCTGCTCCTCAACCTCTGCTTTTCTCTCTTCAAACTCATGCTCCCCCTTTGTTTTGTTCTCAAAAACCTTGAGGCCATGACGAGAGAAGAATAATAGCTACCAGAGGTACCCGTGTGGCAGGCCCAGTGTGGAGTGCTTTACATACGTTATTAAATTTTCACAGCAGCCTTAGGAGGTAGGTACTGCCCCATTTAAGAGAAGAGAGAACTGAGGCACAGAAAGGGCTAACAATTAGCTTTAGTTTATGCAGTTGAATAGGTAGCCAAAAGCTGCCCCCAATTCCGTGCCCTGCCCATGCTCATAACCACTGTGCTCTCCATGCCCCAAGCCATGCGGGCAAGAAGGGGGCAGGTTTGGAGAGTTGCATGGAAGCTGAAGAATTCCGTGGCTCATGCACGGTTATTTCCACTGGGTACCTCTGGTTAGGGAAACAATCCCGTTTCCCGATCTCGGAGGGATTTCGGAAGAACTGTTCTCCAGCCGCCCTTCCAGAACTTCACCTGAGCCTCATGTCCCTCACTCTACAGGGCCCAGCTTTGGGATGAGCAGTGCTGGGCCTGGCTTCCCCCAGCCAGTGCCTCCCACCGGGGCCTTTTCCAGCACCTTCCCACCACCGCTGTTCTCCCCACAGCCCTCGATAACCCAGCAGCAGAACGGTAAGGGATTCAGACCATGCCTTCCTCCCCACCCCCAGGGACTGTGCACACCCACCGGAATATTAGGGAGGCAGGCAGATGGGCGCTAGTTCCATTTTGGACCACTGGGGAGGAATTGGAAGCATCAGACCCGCCTGCGTCCTATGACTGCTCCATACCTCTATTCGCGTCTCTCGGAAGGGCCCCTGTCACTGTCCACCTGGGATGTGGCTGTGCCTGCCCTGCAGGGAGGTGGTTGGAGTAGGTCAGCACCAGCATGAGGGGCAGGGCTCCCATCTGCTGAGTTTCTGCTCTTGCTCCCCAGGCTCTTCCTTCAGCGACTTAGGATCAGCCAAGCTGGGACAGAGGCCACTGAGCCAGCCAGGGGGCATCTCCACCAACCCCTTCATGGTGAGTACCCGGGCGCAGCATGGGGTGGGGCATGGCCTCTCCCTCCGGGGCTCAGGGACAGAATCCTTGCAGGAGAAGAGGGTGAGGTGGGCTGGAACTCAGGCCCCTTCCTCATGAAATTCTGCCTCGTCCAACCCAGGGATGAGTGGGGTGGTTAGTTGATGGCCTCAGTCCTCTGGCCCTGTCATCTCCCACACCCCTGGCGCCCTCCATTCGCCTCTTAGCTCCCTGTGTTCCCACTCCCCTCAGCACAGTAATACGGAGGGAGGAAGGAATCCTGAACTGCATTTCTTCTGCGGCCTCCAGCTTTTCTCCCCTCATCTAACAATTTGTGGTGCTTGTTTCTTTCCAGACTGGATCCCCATCAAGCCCATTTGCCTCCAAACCTCCGACCACCAACCCATTCTTGTAGCACTGTGTCCTGGGGGCCCCCTTCCCTGCTCTCTGGGGCCCCTCTACTGCCTGGAGTTCTGCTGACCACAAGCCTGTAGCATTTCTGTGGGTCTGAGACCAGAATGGGCCTTGTTTTGGAGGGGAGGCGTCTTGGAGATGCCGGAGGTGCTAATGCTTTGCTTGGGGCTTGCAGATGAAAGGGCAGGAGGCCTCGCAGGAGGAGAGAAGGCAGAGCCTGGCCTGAGGAGCGATGGTGTTTTATTTCTGCAGTTATTAATTATGAGGATAGTAATCCTCCTCCTGTCCCGCCTTCAGCATATGCAGCTCTCCCTTCATTCCCAGCGCCGCGGGTGGAGGAGGCTGTAGGCAGACTGGCCAGTGTTCCCCTGTGGGAACCACTCTCCCCATGCCCAGCTTTCAAACGCTGTTCTCCCAGACAGAAGCTCAGTGGGAAGAGCAGGCTAGAGGTGGGGACAAGGCCCAGTGTTGATGTGAGACAGTCGTCAGACAGGCTGAGAAAGCCCTGGGGGGCCAGTGTGCCCTTTCTCCATGTTTTTGCTTCCCCAGCTCCCTCCCTCATCCTGGGCACTCAGGATGACTAGTTTTACCTACATACTTAGACATGCTCAACTGCTGTCAAGCACTTTAGTTAGCTGTGGTGTCATGTTTGGATACCAGTGTTTTATATTTATACATAGAGAGAATTTTCTAATATAGCCTATTATATATATATATATATATATATATATATATATATATATATACACATACGTATACACACACATAGAGATATATACACACACACACACACACACACACACACACACGCAGCCATTCTCTCTCTCCCAGATAGCTCTTTTACATGGGGAATGGGCTGAATCCCCATCCGTGCCTCGACCAGCAAAGCCGGAGCTCCAGGTGGTGGGGGGAGGGCAGCTACATGTCCTGACCACCCCAGAGCCAGGGCTTTTCCAGGGAAAGGCTTTGTGCAGTTGACTATTTTTGTTGCTTTTTTCCACATGCCTCCCTGGCCCCCAAATCTCTGCACCAAAGCTGCTGCAGGCAATGTTGGAAAAAGAACTGTATTTGAAAGAAAAAGAAAATGGCTCTCGTGGTCTTGCTTTGGGCCAGCTTGAGGGACCTCATGTCAGTCAACGTGACTGCCTGGGAGACAGAACCAACGCCAGGGCTCTTGGTCCCAGAGCCAGACCCTGTCTGAACTGGAATCCCGTGTTAGTGGGGAGGTGGGACACGGCAGGACAGGGGCTGCCTCTGCCAGGACGGAGTGGGTGATGGTGGCAAGGGGATGATTCCTCCTGGGGGTGGGCAGAAGAGGAGGTACCAGCTGGAAGGTGGGGGTAGACCACTCTTACACTGTTTCCACCTGTGGATGTTGTGTCAACAGCCTTGGTGTCTGGGCTGTTTGTGTGGTGACAAGACCGCTGGCTTGGGTTAAACACCTCACCTGGCTGAGGAGAGGCCCAGGACTCAGCCTTGGGGTCAGAAGAGGTTCCTCCCTTTTCCATGTTGCCCAGGAATTCCTAGCCCTTTAGCTGCTCATTCTTGGGGTTTCTGTGGGTCTTTCCACCCAATGACCTTTAACAGCGTAACAGCAAGGAGAGGTGGAGATTGAGTTATCACTTTATTTGAGGATTTTTCTGGAAATACATCCAGCTGCTGCTATTTGCCCAGCCAGGCATGGGCTCCCCACGTTTCCACCCACCCTGTCTTGTGTCTGTGTTCCCATTCTCCCAGCCTCCACCCTCCTTCCATCTCCTAGTGGGATCTCCCAGGGTAAACCAACATCCCTTTTTCCCCTGGATTTATCATGTTCTGTCTGTTCCCTTTTCTCAGTATTTCTCTCTGCCATCCTTGATTATCTCTGGCCTTCTCCCTGTCTGGCCTTCTCTCTGCTTAGAGCCGGGGAAGGTGGGATGGTGCTGATATCTGTAGTGGTATAGTAGGGGGAGGAGCCTTTTCTTATTCCCCCACCCCCACCCCCTGCTCCCCCCCACTCCTCCTTTCCAAACCAAGAAAACTGAGGTTTGGAAGTGCGATTTAAAGGACCAGGAGCTGCAGTGCCTCTCACTGCATGTTTCAGTCACTCCTGCTGTTTCCCAGGATGTCCTTACTGCTTGGTGCTGGGCCCAGGGCCTCCCTGCAGCACCCCCTCCTTGCCTCCCAGTCTCTCTGTCCGACATGGACTCCAGCCAGCTCACTGGCCAGAGCTGGATGACCAGTCAGAGAAGTTTTACTGGGTCAGCCTCAGACCCCAGGACAGAAAAATCAAGAGTTCCCTGGGCACAGGCCAAGACTAGAACTGCAGCTGCCTCTCGGCCTCGAACAGCCTCCAACGGGCCTCCTCTCCAGGCGAGTGGCAGAGAATGGAAAAATCCCTGGCCTGATAAAAAATATCTAAATGACTGGGCTGTGTTCTTCCTGCCTCACACCCTGAGACATCCCTCCCTGCACAGCCTTGCTTGGTAGTTGCAAATCTGAACCCCACTACACAAACACTACATAAACATGAAGCTGGAGGGATTCACCCAGGCTCCCACCAGGTTTCTCACCAAGACCTCATGTCTCCCCACTCCCACACACACCACAGTTGTGACCATACTTTTCAGACAACTGTCCTCTGGCTGGGTCCCAGCCTTCAGCAGGTTACCTGCAACTGTCCCTGTGGGTGAGGAAGCAGGAGCCGGCCCCAGGATCTCTGTGAAGAGCTCCATTCTGTCCACATTGGAGCCGTGGAGCCATGGTGGGGGAGGGCTAAAGGAAGGAAGGGGCTCAATGTATGGCACAGTTCCTGTATCTCCCTCCCTTCACAAAGGAGTGGGAACTCAGGATGGGGGAGGGAGGGGCACACAGGAACAGCCCGGCCTTGGTACCCCAGCCTCCTCCTTCTAGGTTCCTCTCCTGGGTAACAAGATAATTCCACAGGGACTTAGAATGTGGAGATCACATCCCACCATCCCACACCTGCCCTGCACCTGGCAGGGGAATGCATAGGTGGACCCCTCTGCTTGGGGTAAGTATTCTCACCTAGCAGAGCTGAGGTTCTGCCACTTCCTCTCTCTGGGGAGCAACTCAAGTTACCAGGGCAACAGGCTAGAATAAATCTTGTCTGGGTGAGGCCAAGGGCAGTGTGGTTGCTAGGGCAAATGATTAGGCCAGTTGTTTGGCTCCAGGCTTTTCCTGGTACCCAGCAAGCTACATCACCTGGCGTTGATTACCAACCCATCTACCACTGCTGCTTGCCCAGAACCCAGGCACTCCGATCCCTGCTGCTTCCTACTTTATCTTTACCCAGCACTTAGGGGTTTGATGACACGAAGTGGTCTGGAGCTGCTCTCTATGACAGCAGCTGTGTATTCACGGGACTAGGGTGCTGCAAGGTGGTCTGGTTGATGGGAAGTGGGAAGGAGTAGGTGTGAAGAGACCCTCCTGTGGGTAGTTTTCAAATCAAGCCTGGGGAATAAGGCTCCAGGCCAGGAACAGAGCAGGTGCATGAGCCCTGTGGGTGCCACGTTCTTTGAGGCAGCACCCAGACTAGGAAGGGGAGGGGCCTGCAGACAGCTTTTGTGTCCCTGCCACTTGGCACATGGTACATATATCAAGGCCACACTGGGGACTAAGGCCTTGCACATAATGTTTTGTTTGCCACTTAAGGATCCATCACATACCTGCCCCTCCCTGGCCAACACCCATCAATTGTGGCAGCTGCCAATGGCCCCAGTGTGCCCCCTGAGCTGCCAACCCCTCTCCTGCACCTTGGTGGGGCTTTAGCTGATGGGGGGGCACCTGGAGTAGGCCCTGGGCATCACCTGCCTGCTATCTGGATGCCCATTCTCAGGATACTGGTTGGCTTAAGGAAAAGGACCTCGAGGGGCCACTACAGACTCCTTGCCCTAAATTTCAAGTCGGGAGAAGGGGAAAGACGCTAGGAATCAAGATAGGGCATCCCTCTCTCAGCATCACCTTTGAAAAGGTGTTCAAGGAACCTAGCCTCCACGCACACTGCACCATTGGCTCCTCTAGTACTCCAGCCCCTTCCTTCCAGGCCTGGGAAGTGGAGAAGTTCTGTCTCCCTGCTCAGGCTGTCCTGGCCCTTGGACTGGTCAGAAAAAGGTTCCTTTGCTTCAGTACTCTTGTTATATCTCCTTCCGTACCTGACTGTCCTACACTATCTTTAATTCTAGGGGCCACATGTTGCCCTCTTTCCCTTCCCCACCCTCAGCTCCCTCTTTTAGGTATCTTACTTGCCACCAGAGATATCATGAGGTCCTCTAAGGCCCCCATCTGTGTCAACCGCTGGTTTGTCTTGCAGAGTGTGCACTGACTGACCAGCGCCATCTCCCCCCAAGTGAGTTGGTTTGTGAAAGGATCAGAAGTGGGGTGTAAAAATGTCTGAATTCCAACCCCATCTCAAACCTCTGAGGAAGCAAGGGGCAAAGGGGGTACCTCCACCAGAGAGTCTGCACTTCTGTGATCAGAGCCATCAGCTGGCCCATGGTGGCATTTTTGGACTGTGGTGGTGAGAAGGCGCTGAGGGCAAAGGGGCAGCATGAGGGAAATGCCCCCTAAGGAATGGCCTCTTCCTCCACAGGATCTCCTCCAGTGGCCACTTGACTGGGATTCTGGTGGGCATGGGCCGTGCACAGGGACCAATCCAGAAGTTTATTTATCCCAAGACACCTTATCACCCCAAACCCACAGACACACAGAGAAACTAAACTTTCAGCTCCTGGGAAATCAGAACAACCCCAATGTTCAGCGGCCAGTTCCTGGTATTATTTGGGAAGAGTGCAAAACCAGTCCTGGGTAGGAAGCGGGGACACAGGTGCTGGAAGGCAAGAGCCGGAGTGGCGAATGGCGGGAGCTGAAAGGAGGTGTTGCCCTAAGGATGGCGGGACTTAGCCGCCCCTGATCTGCAGGATTGCGGATGCCGCTGCCAGCGCTATCAAGGCAGACACAGTTCCATTCACTTGCGCCTCCCGTGGTCGCTTTCCCCAGGAGTCAGCTCAAGTCAGTGGAGACGCCCCCACACTCCCCGCTCCTGCCAAAGCCCAGTACAAGGGGGTGGGGTGGAAGCCGTCTCTCCTAGACTTCCCAACTCAGACTCCGCTTCCATTGCCAGGCGTCCAGCGCCCGGGTCGCGCGAGGGTTAACCCCGCGGGGGTGGGGACTCCGGAGCGGTTGGAGGCGGGAGGGAGGGAGGGAGGGAAGAGGAGGCACGGGGAACCGCCAGGGTCCAGCCTCCGAGGCCTTTGGAGACCCGGGTGTCACAGGCCATCGGGCAGTCACTGGGCACACGCTGCGCGCAGCGAGGGGCCACTGCAGACTCCCCGCTCTGAACTTCAAGTCCGGAGCAGCGGAGAGACGCTGGGTATCAAGACAGATGTCAGCCACCTCTACCCCACTTCTTCTGGCCTTTCCCCAGCCGTCTCGGCCCCTCCTCCAGCCATTTTATAGCCTGTGGTCAGGAATGAACCCCGGAGACGGAGGCCCCACGGCAACCCCGGAGTCCGAATTGACCGATGTGCCCCTGGGTCCGCCTCCTCCCTGGGCCTGCCCGGCTGACGTGCGGCTCTGCGGCCACCTGCGGAAGCAGAAGTCCCAGCGCCGCCGCTTCTTCGTGCTCCGCGCTGACCCGCCGCGCCTCGAGTGTTACGAGAGCGAGAAGAAGTTCCGCGCCGGCCGAGCACCCCCCAAGCTTAGCATGAGCCTGGCGGGCGCGTGCACAATCAGCAAGCGCATGGACGCGCGCCAGCGCCACCTGATTGTCCTTTACACGCGCGACTGCAGCCTGGGCGTGGCGGCGGCCAGCGAGACGGAGCAACAGGCGTGGTACAGCGCCCTGCTGGAGGCGCGCGCCACCGCCGCCGGTGAGGCCAGAGCCTGGGACAGAGAGGGGCTGGGGGCCGGGGTTGGATGGTCGTGGATCTGGTCTAGCCATAGTCAATCCCTCCCCAGGTTACCGAAATCAAGCTCAAACATTAAGCGTTTATACACTTTTTCAGTTCTCGGGGAACAGTGACTCTGACCACCCAGCTCAGGAGCCCTCTGTGACCATCCCATTGTCCCTCCAGATCCCAGTTACCACAAGGACCCTGGGACCTGGATCCTCACTCCGTTTCAAGACGTCTGGCCTGTGACGCTGCGGCCCAAGGGGCTGGGGCGGACACGAGGCCTAGGAAGCGGTGGCTACCGACTGTGTCTGGGTTCAGGAGTACTGAGCCTGCTGAGGGAGCCCAGGGGCAGAGGTTCCAGGGACACCCAGGCATCACCACCACCAGCCCTGCGCCTGTCTCTGCTCAGCGTGCGCCGCTGTGGCCACGCAGACTCCTTCTTCTTCCTGGAGCTTGGCCGTTCAGCGCCCACAGGTCCTGGGGAGCTGTGGCTACAGGCGCCCGACACTGTGGTGGCCCAAAGCATTCATGAGACTGTCCTGGCTGCTATGAAGCGACTTGGGGACGGTGGTGTGGGTGGCCGGGCTGAACCCCTGCCAAGGGATCCTCTGACAAGCACCCCTAGGCCGTCATCTGTCCCCCAACCTCATGAGACCCCAGTCTCTGAGGCCCCATCAAGCGGCCTGAGCCATCAGGGGTGCCTGGGTAAGAGGAATGAGCCTGCAACCCTAGAGAGCCTGGCATCGCTGGGGGCAGCAGCCTCACACCCTGAGGCGTTGGAGCAGGGTGGGGGCCACATACGTGTGGGAGCTGGGAGTGATTACCAGTCCATGCAGGGCGAGGAAGCAGGTGGCTACATGGTGATGGCAGCCCCCGGGATTCCGGCTGCTGCCAACACCACTCCCCGCCATCCACGCCAAGATTGGGAGGGCACTGAATACATGCCCATGAGCCACTTTCCGCCAGGGTCCTTTTCCTTGAGTTCCCTGCCCTTTTCCTACAAGCCTGGGTACCCTGGACACTGGTTCCAAGGCCCCTATAGGGGCATTGGGGACAGCTGGGGTACCGCACGGGCTCAGCCCTGCTTGCAGCCACCATCTGAGCTAGCGGGGGAATACGTGTACATCGAGTACCCAGCCCCAGACTATGTAGGAAGGGGCACTGCCATACCGGACCCCCCTGACAGCCACCTCAACTACGTGGACCTGGACCTGGTCCCTCCTCTGGAGGCGCAAGGCAGGGCGCCCGGGGCCAGCACACACTGCCTACACAGCTATGCCAGAATCCAGTTCCAGAACAACAGGGAGGCAAGGGTGAGAGAGAGCCCACGGGGTCTAGCTGAAAGGATGGACCAGAGGCGGGGAAGAGAAAATAGGACAAAGTTATAAATGTCTTCCCACCTGTTTCCAGGACTGAGGGGCTCTAAAGGCCCAGATACCCCCTAGGACGTGTGACCACAGAGGCCTTGAGCTGCCCCTTACAGCCTGCTGCCCACTCTGTCCCTTCCAGCTGGGATGCCTGGTAAATCTTCAGGAGGAGGTTCCCCAAGAAGTTGGATTCTTTTAAGAGAAAATTCTAGAACCGCTACCAACAAGAAAAACCTTATGAACTTCTGGGCTTTCTCAGCCAAAGCCCTGACCCTCTCTGTTTCCCCACACAGTTCCTGCTGCATCAGTCCACAGTCTCGGGTCAGCCCTGGCCCTTCACCCTGCCTCCTATGAGAACTCCCACATGGACCTGCCCCTCCCCCCACCACACACACACCTGCAGTGCCGCTGAGTGTTTCCTCTACGGCAAAGAACTAACCTCCAGTCCCAGAGCTGAACTTCTGGGGCCCCAGCACAAGAAGGATGAAAGTACCAGGTATCTTGTTTTAGTGCCCCCCAAAAGTGATGTGCTATCCCCTTACTCCCTAATTTGCCTCTCCCAATGCCAGCTACAGGCTCACACAATCCTCCCTTCTGGCGGGCCTGGCAAAGCAGATGGAGTCCTTGCTTGTTATATACTCAGTCTGGGGGACTGTACTGTGGATCCCCCCTCATTAAAGGTGACTTGACCAATGAGTAACAAGAATTTGAGGGGAGGGCAGCCAAAGCCATGACGGAGAAAGAGACCCATCCCTACCTCCGTGCCCCACTCTGCTACCCACCACAAGGAGCCTGTTTGCAAACCAACACTTTTATTAATAGAAACCTGCCTGGAAGAGTAGGGGGCCCATGGAATTCCCAGAGGGGCTATGGTTGATGGGTGTCTGGGGTCTGTGGGAGAGATGGGTCAGTGCAGTGAGAACAGCTAAGGCAACCACTGGGGCCTGGCTGATCAGAGACAGGGTCTGGGGGACCAGCAGGGGGCGGGGGAGTCCCTGAGGAGCCCGAGGAGCTGGACCTTGGCTCCCCCTGGCTCATCTGCAAGAGGCCAGTGAGGGCGATCAGCTCAGGCCCACTGAGCCAGACAGTGGAGCAGCGTGGGGACTGGGTTGGGTGGACCCAGGGAGACATGATAGGGGGTGGGAGCAGCAGCTTCAGAGAGCCCATTACCTGAGGAGAAAAGAGGGGAAGTGTCTCCTTCCAAGGCCTGCAGGAAGGCTGGGGTGAGGCCAGGGAAGGAAGAGTGCTCACCTGCTGAGGGGCCTCAGACAGGTACAGGGGAACACGCTGCCCACGGGGCAGCAGAGGATCTGAAAGAAAGACATCTTCACAGCACATCACCGGGAACCCTGGGGAAGAGAAGCTGCTGGATAACAGGCTGGGGGTTCCCACCTCAGGGAGCTCTGAACCAGTTCCCTGCGCTCACACAACCATCAGTCCGGAGGCTGAGGGGACCAAGGGAAATTACCTGCATCCCGGGGTGCCTGCTCACCATTCTGATGTCCGGTTGTGGGGGCCAGGGGCCTGCAGCCCCTGCCTGAGGCTGCCTCATACAGGGGCCAGGAGGGATGACACAAGGTCCGGCCTGAGAAGGAGGCGCCAGACCCACAGCTGGGCCGCTGTGGAGGGTCGGGAAAGATCACTGGAGCTTCAGCCTCCTCCCAGGGTATCCCTGCCCCACCCCCAGGCCAGAGCCACAGGTACCCCTACTCACCCACACCAGCTGAGATCCTGCTTTAGCCTCATAGTTGGGGTCCCACGGTGCCAGCAGGGTCATCCTTGAGGGGGCCACCTCCCAGGCCATCTGAGGGGAAAGGGGATCTGGGGGGGGGGGGGACTTGAAGAGATTAAAAGAAGCTCAGGAGTTGGTGAAAGTGTATTGGGGGTAGAGGTGGCAAGGCCTGGTACCTACCTGGGGTTCCTGGAGACTGCTCAGCAGCCAGGCCTGAGGGGGCCCGGGCCAGCAGCTGCTCTCTCCGGGTCCAGGAAGGCCTTGGGGACCTGGGCTGAGGGCTTGGGGGCAGGGTAGGTAATGAGGTGCACCCGTCATAGCCCCCCCCACTCACCAACCCCCTCCAAGTCTGAATACTTCCAAGGCAGGGCCGAGGGCACCTGGTGCAAGGAAACTAAACATACCCATTCTTTGGTACAGTCCTTTGAGATTCCCTCACTGTGGGACCCCCCCACGTCGAATTTCCCCCCAAGTGCCTCTCACCTGTCCTGTGGGGGTGTTCCTGGCTCCCCCAGGGCTTCCTCTCCAGAGTTCCTGGCCTGGCTGGGGTCACTGCCCATAGAGCGGCCCTGTTCCTCCGGCGCCTGCTCCTCGCCGGCGCCCCACCGCCGCGAGGGCCAAGGCAACATGCTGCCTCTGAGAGGAGGGCAGGGTAGGGCAGCACCTCTATGGGGTACCCTGTGCTGCCCGGGCCTCCTGCCCTGCCCGCCTTGCCCCTCGCGGGCTCCCAGGCAGTCCCAACCTCCCTCAGCGGCCAGCGCTACCTTGCGGGGCTCTGGGAGCCCAGGTCACCCGCCCACCTCACAGGGCCTCGCCTCGACGCCGGCGCCCAGCGAGTTTCCGGGCCACGTGGTGCGCGCTCCCACCGGCGCCCCCGCGAGCGCCCCCTGGCGGCGGGGTCAGGGCGCCGGGCCGCCTTCAGCCGGGTGTGAAAGGGTGGTGGCGCGGAACAAGTCACTGCAGAACCTGGACATGGATGTTGAGGCGACCCCTTCCCCGCAACGCATGGCACGGCTTTCGTTCGCAGACACACATACACACACACACCTGAGCCGCAACTTAGACCTTCCGGCTTCTTTATTGCACTTGACACAACATCCGGCGCCCGTCTTCCATCCCAGACCCTCAACCACACCCAGAGGCAGCCAGGTGCCTTGCTGGGCAGCATTGCTTCCAAACCCTCGGGCCAAGCGGGGCCTGAGGAAGAGGGCCATGCCCGAGGCCGCCCTCACCAGTCCTTGCTAAAGAGCAGAGCCCAGGAGCAGCTGTCTTCTCTGTTCCTGGGTCCCAGGCGGGTCGGGGCCCTGCGCCCCTAACTCAACCCCTAAGACTGTTCCAGCAGTGCGTGGACGACAGCAGCGATGTAGGGGAGGCCCCTTCCCGGGGCCCCCTCCTCTTCCAGGATGTGATGGGGCTGGCACAGGGACTCCTGGGGGGGAGGGGCCCAGGTTAAGTCCCCCTTTACACCTTCTCCTCTGGGATTCCCTGCCCTTCACAGAGGGCAGGGGGGAGACACCCAAAAGGAGCCTGGTCAAAGGGGGCTGACAGGATCGCCCTCAAAATGTAGAAGGCGAAGGTCAGGGGCACTTGGACACAGCTTGGGGACAAATGTGATGCAGGGAAGCTGCCAGCAGATAACAGAAGGGAGATGACACAGGGGCCCAGGGCTCAGGGGGAAAAGACCTGTCATTTCCAGAGGGAAATGCTGGAGTAGGCAGGCTGGCACATAGAACCCAACGGGCACTGCAAGGACTGGGCCTGGCCACAGCAGGAGCAGACGCAAACACACACACACACACAGGCAGCCACGGTCTGTACAATTTATACAAGAGACGGGGACCCAGCCTGGGCCCTGCATCCCCTACAAATATAGAGTTCTCTCTACAAAATATAGATAATTTAGCCCCCTATAGCAGGGGTGGGAGGTGGGGTGGAGAATAAAAGTAGGAAGGTTAAGGTCTACCCCATCTCGGGGAGCAGAGGGCAGGGCTGGGTGGGAGAGAGCATGAAGGCACCATCAGTACTTGAGAGGGGAGGGGCTACAGGAGGGCAGCCAGAGGCTGGGGGCCCAGGGTCAGGGGGCACCAGAGTGGGGCCTCTGAGGTCAGTGTTTGTGAGGGGAGGGGGATTCACTAGTGTCTTTGGTAGGGACTGAAGGCACCACTGGTGGGGATGGGGTTTGCACAGGAGTCTTATAAATAGAAACAGGGCAAGGTGGTGTGGGAGGGGTGACTTCAGGTTCTAGGAACCCAGGAGCCGAGTGTAGACGACATAGAGCAGCAGCATGAAGACCATGTAGAAGAGGATGAAGCCGCCCAGGCCAGAGGGGGGCCAGAGGGGCGGGGGGGGCCTGCCCCCAACCCGCTTCACGGCCTCCAGGGTGGTCCACAGCCCCTGGGCAGTGCCCTGGAGGAGATCCGAGGGCGAGCACAGGTCAGCCTGGGAAGGGAGAGTAGGACAGATGGACAAAGACAAAGGGCAGACGTCAGCAGCAGCAGCAGCAAAACAATTCTTCCCCCCCCTGCCCTCACATGCCAGAGACAGAGCCACGCCAACATGCAAAGTGCAGGGAAGGGAGGCATGCAGAGAAGGGAGCTGTGCAGGACAGGGGCTTCCTTATGGGGAGCAGACACCCCTGTGAATGGAACCCTGCCACCCATGCAAAGGGCTCAGCTGAGCCCAGGACACCACCATTCTTTAGAGTAGAGACCAGCCCCCCATACCTCAGGCACCCCCATTTTTCGGCAGGCTTCTAAGAAACTCTCCACATTCTTCCGAGACTTGAGGGTACTGAGTTTTGGCTAGGGAAGCATAAGAACGGAAAGAGGAGAGAGTAAGGCAGAGGGCACAGGAGTCCCTTGTCCCATTCCCTACTTCCCACCCTGTGCTCCAACTGACCACAGCAGGTGAGGGCACATGAATGAAGGGCACAGAGCGGGGCCTCAGCTGGTTGGCCAGCTGACAGAGGATGACGCCATTGGCCAGAGCCTCTGCCAGGTCCTCCGGCAGAGGCCGCTGCAGCCGTGACTCAAGGACCTGGAAGGCCATGGAAGATGGGGAGAGAGGTCAGGATCAGCCGGGAACGCCAGCCATCCCCTCCCATCCTCAGCCAAAGCACCAGGGTGCACAAAGAGGGTGCTGAGCTAGGTTAGGAGACCAGCAGGTGCCATGCTGAGCCCAGGCTCCACCCACACAGATTCCACCTTTTACCTGGCGCAGCTGAGCCATCAGCTCCTTCTCATCCGGAAGCTGGGGGGATCGTCGAGTTCTCAAGACGGAGTCTGGTGAGGAAGGGCCTAGAAAAAAGGAGGCTGTGTGGGCTGTCTGCACTGCCATCCTAGACTGTGGCTGGGTCGCAGTGCCTGGCGCCCACATCTCCTGCCTCTGTGCTTGTGGGACTTTAAACACAAAGGGACAATTGACCAGAGGACTCCCAGGCCAGAAGCAGTGATCACAGCCCAGGGGTTAGTGCTGGGTTAGCACTGGGTAAATGGTGGGGAGGGGAAACCCACCTGAGCCACTCTGAGAAGAAGAACGGAAGAGGAAGCTGTTTGGTCTCTGGATGGAGCCGAGTAACCGGGGAGCAGGTGCTGTTGCTGGGGGCCAGAGCCAGGGAAAAGGGGCAGGTGAGAGGCAGCCCTCAGTGTCGCACTCCTCCCTCAGGCCACCCTCACCTACACAAGCCCCCATCCTCTTCCCAAAGCCCCTGTCCCACCTGGTCCAGATATAGGAAGGGGCTCCTGGGAGGTGGGGGCTGGGGCAGGGGCAGGGGGCCCCTGCGCCCCTGAAGCTCCCAGTTGGGTGGCACTGGACTTGGGCGTGCCGCTGAGGAAAAGACAGAAAGGGAATTAGAGGGGATGATCAGGGAGAGGCTGTTTAGGGAGAGGGCTCAGGGAGGTGGATTCTGGAGGGACACATACTTGTAGGTGACCTGAGCGGACGAGGCAGCAGCACCTCCACCAGCAGCCCTGACCCCCAGCTTCAGAAAACTAGAAATTGCAGGAAATTGGGGTCAGCAGTATCAGGCAGGGGGCTGCCAACCCCGAGTGACTCAGGAGGGTTCATTTCACTCATTTCCAGGGCCCACCACCTGGCAGTAGCCTGCGCCCACACCTGTCCTTTCTGGGGGCTCCCCACATTCCACTCTGCTGCTGCTGCTGCTGCCGCCGCTCACGCTCCTGCCACAGCTGCAAGGTGTCCGGGCGCCGCCGCTCCTCCCCAGCCGGTTCTTCCCGCCTGAGGGGCAAAGGCAGGATGAGAAGGGTAGAGAAGTTCAGGGAAGAGGAGAGGGTGCAGGGAGATGGAGTAAAGGGAGGAGGTGCCAGCTCAGGTGGCTCTGGGTACCTGCTGCTTGATGCCCTCTCCCCTTCCCCTGCCACAGGGCTTAATTCTGGTGGCCGCTGCTCCTGAAGAAAGAATAGGGGAGAGGCTGAGGGAGTGCCTGGTCCTCAAGCCTGCACTGGCCCCTCCTTCCTCACAGCAGAAGGACATAAGGACAAGGGCTGGCCCCTCACCTCGGCAGCACCTCGCTCTTCGTCCTCCCCAGGCACATGGCTGTCAATGAAGTCAATCTGCTCGGGGTCTCCGTCAGCTGGAGAAGCCAGGATATGTCAGCAAGCAGATGAGGGCCTTCAAGCATATCCGTTCATCTTAGTCCCCCGGGCCCCTGACCCCACTACTCACCAGAGCCATCCTCCTTCCGCTCTCGGGGCCCCCGAGGCTCCCGGGCCAACTCGGAGATCCGGAATGACAACTCCGAAAAGTCATCTGTTGACTGTAAATGTAGAAATGCAGACATAGGAGGCAGCCTCTCTGTAGTACTGGGGACCCACCCATGGGGTTCAGGGCCTTGGGATCTGCTGCCGAGCCAGCTCTTCCCCGGAATACTTGGGCAAAGGAAGGAAGAGGACAGCTCCAGCCACCATGTGTCATTCTGAGATTTAGAGGTACAAGGCAACGGGTCCCGGCTCAGATGCTCCCCCAGGGCTGAGATCACCAATGTCCCTTGGAAAGGAGGCACTTACCTCGTTTCCAGACCACCTCTTGCTGCCACTGTCAACACTGTGGAAGCCTGAGTCCAGCCCACCATCGTACCGACGTCCAGGAAATAAGTCCTCAGCTGGGCTGGGGCCAGCCAGGGAAACCTGGTCAGTGCTATACTGGGTAGCAACCCCTATCCTCCCTCCAGAAACTATGGGGACCCTGGTGCCAGAAAAGGGCATTAAGGCTCCAGGAGCTTCCTTCCTTCCCACATAGAACTTACCAGGGACTGAAACTCGGGGGGCGGGAAGGGGCCAAGTCCCCCAGTGCAGCACCCCCACGCCGCCCAGCCTCTGTTGACAAGTACTTGAAGATGTGAAGTTTCCCCTTCAGGCAGATCTAAGTGTAAAGAGGAGCATGAAAGGAGTCAAGTGGAAGCAAGGGGGCACCTCAGATCCTGCTTGGCTACCAACCGGCCCCCCCACTCCTGCCCAGTCCCTCTAGCCCTCCCCAGGCCCACCCCTCACCTGCGCAGGCGGACTTTGCAGGGGGTTGCTGTCCAACAGGATGACCTGCAGGTGCCTGAGGCGGCAGAAGGAGACCGGGATGCGGGAGATGCGGTTACAGGAGAAATCCAGGCGCACAAGAGGAAGGTCCCCTAGCTCTGGGGGTGGGTGGGGAAGAGTCAGAAGTATCCCCAAAGTGGGCTGGCCTTGTGCTCACTTCCTCTGCCTTCTGCTCGGGCCAGCCAGTCTCCCGTGGGTCCCCCACAACCTGTGTCCTGGCTGGCTGAGGGCACCGCCAGGAACAGCCTCCCTGCACTCTTGCCCCTCAGCTCTCGCCCACCTGCAGGCTTCCCCTCCCCCACGAGGCCTGACTGCAGCTCCTGCACGTCCCAGGTGCTTGCTCCTGTTTTCCTCCCTGCCCACTCCCGACTCCAACTGCTCCTTCATTCTCACAAGCCCCAAACCAACTGGGACACTACTCTGCTCAAAAACCTTCCATGATTTGCAGCTGGGGCTACTGAGGGTGAGTGGGCTGTGCCCTACACAAGGGCACCCAGGCAGTGTGCAATCCCACCTGCCCTGCCCCTGGGCGAGGCTGTGCCTGCCCATAGGAAGGGGTGCCTCTGTCTACTTCTCAAAAAGGCACTGTTGGATTAGTGGTGGCCCGAGACACAGAATATAAATCACCATTCCCTAGTCAAGGATATCACATCAGACAACCCTCCAGCCCATCAGCTTCTGGGCCTTTTCACATGCTGTTTACTCAACTGGGAGAATGCCATTGTTCTGTCCACACATCTTTCAAGGTTCAGCTCAAGTGTGTCCTCCTCCACGCAATCTTTCCAGACACTAGGTTGGAATTCATTGCTCCTTCCTGTGTCCCCAGGGCATTTTACTGGGGTCTCTTTTATGGTCCAGCAAAAGCCCTGATCAAATGCTTATTTGTATCCCTACTGCCTTCGAAGGAAAGACGGCCAGCGTAGGAGTAGGGGGCAGCCCAGAGAAACTGGATGACCACCTGAGCTTTGTTTCTTGCTCTTCAAAACCAAGACTGACATGGCACAGGTCCTTCCTGCCTAGCCTGGCTTGCTCTTCTAATCACACCTGTGCTGGACCCGGCTCCCGCCCACCCACATGCGCTGCACATGGGATTTCCTCTCTGCGACGCAGAGGGCGGAGAACTCTCCTTTAATGGTCTGCTCCCTCTGTACCTCTGGGGCGAAACCTTCCTCAAGTTGCCCAGGCAGGGCCTGTGCCTCCTCTAGCTCCTGCAGCTCTCTAAGTATCTTGTTCAAACACTTTCCTCTGCTTGTTTCTCCCATTAAATTAAGATTTAATTAAGCCATTACGTTTTAAGAGTTGGCCCCAGATCTGAGTGACATCACTCACTTCTACCTGGTCCCCACATAAAACACAGAAACACACACACAAAACAATGCTGGCTGAATTAAAGAAGGTGTGCCTGCTTTGGAGCAGAGGCTATCAAATGTTGGGGTGCACCACAATAAGCTCATTAAAATGGGGCTGCTTGGGCTCCAGCTCGTGGCCCCTCTGATTCAGACTCTCTGGGGAGCAAACACAGGGCAATCTGACACAGGTGTTGGAGAGCTCCTGTTGGGGTGAGTGGTGGCACTGGGTAACCCTGAAGGCCCCTTCTGACCTTGGGATTCTACAGGGTGCCCATGCACTCACCTACCCCCCTTCCTGTGTCTTTCCCCACATTTGAAAAATAGATGTGGGGAAAGACACAGAAAGGGGGGTAGGCCACTGCAGATGTGACTCAAGGACCAGGGGCCTTGTCAGCCTCAGAGGGTTGCTGGTCAAGAGCAAATAAAATAATTTATAGTCTGTTTTATACACTGCAAAAGCCTGATCAAATAAGGCATTATTTTTCTGTGATGATCCCTTCTGACTTCTCCAAAGTAGTGTCTCTCTCCCTCTCCCACCACCTCTCTTCCTTTTCCTCACCATCAGGCAGGGTGCTGAGCTGGTTCCTCCGCACATTGAGATCCCGCAGGGAAGGGAGGCTGCAGAGCTCTGTGGGGAGGGACTGCAACTCATTGCTGCTCACGTCCTGGATGAGGAAAGAAGCAGGGAGGAGCCACAAGCCCAGGAGCATCAG
Source organism: Rhinolophus sinicus (assembly GCF_057876585.1). Taxonomy (NCBI): domain Eukaryota; kingdom Metazoa; phylum Chordata; class Mammalia; order Chiroptera; family Rhinolophidae; genus Rhinolophus; species Rhinolophus sinicus. Next base: position 90,811,344 of record NC_142503.1, read on the forward strand.
AAGCCGCCTCAGTCTCTGGCCACCTCCCTCAGTCCCAGCCTTCCCCTAGGGCGCATCCGGCCTTTCCCCAACTTCCCCCCAAAAGGGCCTGGTGCCTGGCCCAACAGCCCCTCTTCTCGCCCTCCTCTCTGTCCTCACAAGCTGTCGCAGGCTTCCCAAGGTGCTGATGTCGGGAGGCAGGGCCCCCAGTTTATTGTTGCTGACAATGAGCACCCGCAGGGGCAGCTGGCAGATGTAGGGCGGCAGCGACGACAGCTGGTTTCGGCTGTGGAAGGGAGACAGGCAGCGGCTCACACTCCCCAGGCACGTGTCCCAGCACCACCCTCCTCTGAAGGTCACGCCACACCCTCCCCTGGTCCTGCCTCCCTACCTGAGGTTGAGGTAGGTGAGGGCTGTGAGATTTCCCAAAGCTGGATTCAGGCATCTCAGGCAATTGTGGTAGAGACTCAGGCCCTCCAGGGACACTAGCTGGCATGCTGCCTCCGGCACCTCGGGGAACCGGTTCCGGGACAGGTCTAGGGGAAGCAAGTGTCAAGGGAGAGCTGTGGAGCTGCCCAGCCCTGAGCAGGAGGACCTTGAATTTCTCCAGAGCCAGCTGCCGAGCCTTCTACCGTCCTCGCAGACCTTAAGAATCAGGACTATAAACCTGGGCTCCTGGAGACAGAACAAAGCCTACTGCAAACTGGAACACGTTCCAAACATAACCAGAATGGCAAAGGGGAGGCAAAGGCCTTAGGGTCACCGAGCTGGAGAAGCTCAGATTTGGGGGAGTGGGGACAAGTCTACTGTCTTCAAACACACAAATGGCAGACTATCCTGGAAGGGTGGCTGGATCCTATAAGTCTTGTGCTTCCTGGTGCTCTGTGATACCAGGAGAGATGGGAGGCAAAGGTTGTAGGAGAGGGCTGGTACTCCAAGGAAAATAGCAAGTGACGGGCTGGAAGGCTCAAGAGAAGAATACGGACCGCCTCTGGGGAGACCACTGAGAAAGACCATCCCTCCTCAGGGGCTGTCTCCCAACCTCAGCCTGTTTTTAACTCAGGGGAGAAACCAAGGGTCATTAAAGCCTGGCTCTAGAGTTAAGGCTCCTGACAATGGACAATGGTTTGTCACCAGCCCCTGGGATCCGCAAGCCAGGTCCAAGACCCTATGAAGTAACAGACCAGGAAGAAAAGGCAAGTCAACCAAGCGGGAGGTGGGAACTGGAGTCCTCTGGTCCCTACCATCTGGGCTCACCTTCCTGGGCTGGCTCCTTCCCACCCTCCTCTTCCAGCCCTCCTCTACTTCCTCTCTTACTGCCCAGACTTCAGGCAATCAGGACCGTTGTCTGTGTCCCGGGCACAGAGAGGAGTGGAGAGCGTAGGAAGGAAGAGAGTCTACGACAGCCCCCTAATCTCAAGTGGTGGCTTGCTAGTCCAACACAAGGAGTCAGGCAACTGGGGTTCCCAGCATCTGGAGGCACTCACGGCTTAGACCTCTCTGGGTTTCTGTTTCCTCTGCTCAGCCTGAGGGGCCCAGGGCCTGCTGGGGGAAGTCCTGGGCAGTAGTACTTGTGTGAGCTTCCTAGATGGCCCTCCTCAGGGAGGGGCGAGCAAAAGCTGAGGGGAGGAGAAACTGGGGTATATCCCCCAAGGAAATGAGTCTTGTGACAGGAAATGTAGTAGAAACAATCTGTCAGGTTCTGTCTCTGGTGGGCCCTGTGTTTGCCAGGGCAGATGATAGCCTGATGCCCCAGAAATCGCTCTCTCTCCCTCTCTGCTCCCAGCCCTGTGGTGCACAGACAGGAGACCTGTCACGGGAGAAGACAGTTCCAGGGGGGGTGGGAGGATCACACGCAGCCCTCCTTCTCTGCACCCACCCCATGTGTGTGCACGCATGCATGTGCATGAAGGGGGAGGAGAACAAGTGCCGATGGGGTAAGTGGGTGTCAAGGGCAAAAGCATGGAGCGGAAGGGAGTGCAGAAGGGAGCCCAGGCAGCAGGAGGCAGGGCACAGGAGGCACAGGATGTGGTCTGTGAGAGAATGAGCTGCACTTCTCCTTTGTGAGAGTGGCCCCTCCCCCAGCTCAGGAGGCATCCTACTATCTGGCCCCAGGAACAGAGTCTGCGGGATATCAGGGACCTGTGCCACAGGAAACATGCACCAAAAACACTGGTTCAGAAAGAGCTGGGAAAGCAGGGTGAGAAGGTTCAAAATGATTCCAGCAGCAGCGAACTGAAGCTTTTAGTCTGAGTTGGAGGGCAAGGAGGTGTGGAGGGCAGGGTATGGGCAACACTGTGTTTCTGTCACTTCCCCTTTCCACCCCATGCTATAAGCACCCTGCTGGTGGAGAGGGGACAGAGGAGAGCGTTCTAGACAAGATAGGCCCCGCTGGGCGTAGAACCTGGGCCCTGAAAGGACTAAGGATTGCTGCATGAACAGGGCAGAGAGGGGTTCTCAGAAAGCTGGGCTTTTCCCATTTCACACACAAGCTCACTCACAAGAGATCTGGCTGCACCCTGAGCGGGAATGCTGGGGGAGGAGGGTGAAAGAGGGGAGAGCTGGGAGGAGCAGGGAGTTCTTGGTAGTTTTCCCCAGGAGTCCACTCACAGAGACAGAGCCCTAAGGAAGTAAAGAATAACATTTGGTCTTTGTCAAAAAACAAGCAAGGGGGAGGGGAAGGGAACAGACGGCGCGAGTGTCACACAGCTGCTGAGGTCAATCTGGAGCTTGGGGGTTAGGTAGCTGGAGGAGACGGAGAGGATGGCTCCTGGGGCTCACCAGTTTCCTGAACTCACTCACTGCACAATGGGCAAATCAGTTTACCCCGCAACCCAAGAAAAGTGGAGAGGTTTAAACTGGTTCTTCCCAGAACTGTCTGTGCCCACTTGAGTGTTTGCAAGGGAGCAGGCACCTGCTAAGGGAGAAATGCAGTCTCAGGGCAGTGTCAACAGGAGGACATTCAGCCCCAAATTCTACTCTGGGCCAGGCTGGGGTGGGGCTTCGGGAATGTAGTCCTCCTCCCCACTTCCGACCCTCAGCACCCCCCAGCTGCCAGCCCAAAGTCATAGGTTGCCTCCAGAGCAGCTAAGGCCTGACTCACGCACTGCTCTAGTAGAGTCCCCCAGACCCTACCATCAACAGACACCAGAGTGGAGGGAACATGATTAGAGGGATCCTGCGGGTGGGGCCATGGTGGGTAATAAGTCTCTAGGTTCCCAGCACTCCTAGCTGGGAGCTAAAGTTTTCCTTCCTTTCAGCAACTGTCTCAAAGTCCCTCTCCCTAGGGATAGCAGAAACTGCAATGGGAATTCGAGGGTCCCTATGAGGTCACAGACTTCACAATGACCTCACACACGCAGGAAGGGGGAGTTGTCTCAGATAAGGGGGTTCAGGAATAATAGGCGGAAGAACTGGGGAGAAAAGAGTTAGGGGAGGTGGGAGATTAGCTTCTTTCCGACAGGCTGGCTGGGTGAAGAGGGCCAGCGACTTGAGGGGGCGGGACTACAAGGAAAGTAAGCAGAAACATCAGGTTGTTAGGGACAAATTCATGGGAAGTGGGAACCCAAGTCTGCTCGGATCTCGGTGGAACGGGGGAGAGTTGCAGACGAACTGGAGGAACAGAAAGGGGTCATTAGAGGGGCTCGTGGGAACTGCTTTATGGAATGTTCATAACTTAAGTTGAAGAAGTCATGCAAATGAGCCAACCAGGTGAGGGGCGGGGCCATTCATTATACAGGTGCGCCAATATGCAAATGAAGAGAAGCGGAGGGTGCGGGCTCTCACAATATTCGTCCAGGGACGCTGGGCGTGCCGTGCAAACGAGAAACACGTTCATTGTCTAGTAGTTCTTAAAGTGGGGAGGGGGTGGCAGCAGGTTTATGCAAGTCAGCAGGGTCGAGATCCCCGATGGCGAGGTGAAGGGGTGGGCCAGACTCCCGGGCCCCAAGAGAAACAAGCGAGGGGGCGGGACTATGTAAATGAGGGTCCCGGCTGGACTCGGGGCAGGGAGCACTCACCAGCTTGGGTGATGTCTGACAGGTCGTAGCTGCGGGCCGCGCCCCGGGGGAAGTGCTTCAATCGCCGGTTAGACAGGTTCAGGGTCCCGGTGGCCACGGCCTCCTCGAGGGCCCGCTCTGCACTGCGGCTCCCAGGCAGACCCGGAGACTGTGGAACGGAGGTCGTGGCCGCCGACTCTTCACCCCCGGCGGCGAATGGGGCCGCTACCGCCGCCGCCATCCGCTCCCGGCGGCTCCCGCTGCCTGACTGACGGGACCGGCCGTCCCTTCTTCCCCCTCCCCCTCCTTGGAGCCGCCGTAGTGGCTTCACGGGGGAGGAAGTGGGCCCAGCGACCCAGCGGACCAATCGCGGTCCCCAGACGCGTCGGAAGTGGCTAATCAGAACCCGCCGGGGAGGTGGAGACTCCCGCGCTGGAGTGAGGCGAGAGAAGGGAGGGGGACTAGAATGGAGCTCTCGCCAACTGCCGACGCTCCAGCCCGCTCATCGCATCCAATCACAATGCTTAGGGCTGAAGATGAAGCCAATCAGGTCCAACCAGGAGGCGGGGACGCCCGCGCTCAACTAGAAGTGATAGAGGCCGAGAGACCGCAAGCCCGGGACTACTAGTCCTCTTCCAATGAAGACCAATCGCAAGCCAGATACAGGAGAGTGACTGTGAAGAAGACCAATTAGATCATCCAGAGGGAACCTGGCCCTACCTCTTCTCTGAGGGACGACTCTAACTACCAATAGCATGGGCGAGAAGGCAGTCCCTTCGCTAAGGAGGAGGTGTGAGCTAGAACTTTGAGACTGAGGTAAAGAATGGGAGCCCGGCGCGTTGGTTGGGATGGGAGCATTATAAGGGCAGAAGTGTGTGCGAACTGGACGTGTTAGGAAGCGAGTCAGTTTTGAGCGCCTAAGATGTACTGGGGGGGTGCTAGGCGACTCCTGAGGCCAGTGCGCAGAGGGTCGTGGTAGGTGAAGGGACTGTGGAGGCCTGGCGGGCGGCTTCCCAGAGCCTGGAGAGACCCTGCTCAGCTTCTGGAGGGAGGGTTCCAGGAGACCGGGAAAGGCTTGAGAGCTGCCGCCCGGCCTGCCAGCCCTCCCAGAGGAGCGCGCCGGTACAGGAATTGTGATGATAAGACTGGGGATTTAGTTTAGAAGGGACCGTTTCTTCTAGAAGTCCTCCTTTTTACAAATGAAACAGACGGAGGAAAGTGGGTGAGTTGGCAGGAGCAAACAGCAAGGTACTGACAGCTTGCACTAGAACCCAGGCTTCCCACTACATCAGCTTTTACGGTGGACTTTTTCTTTTCTCACTCTCTTTGCCTCCTGGGGTGAAATGAAGTGTATAAAGGGAACCCAGTTATGAGAGGAAGCTGATGATACTTTCGGTCTGCTGAGAGATCTAACATGCTTTTAGATGCATGAAGACCTTTCGTAGTCTACTTAGTATGTTAATAGTTGCCTAACCACTCATAAGTCACATCTCAGATGCTGACATTCCTAAACATTTATTGAATTATTAAAATTCCATCCTGGGTATCCCAAACCAGCTGTTTACTAGTCACCGTAAATAAGGGAGTTTGGATGGGTGATAGTCTGTTAGCACAATAAACAAACGAGTCTGTAATACTGCACAGCTCAGGGCTGGCTGTGAGCCCCTGGAAGAGCCAGCTGCTCCTTAGATTTACTGGTGCAGATCTTCCGCCCCTATCTGGACAGACACAACCCGTTTCTCCTCATAAATGTCACCCCGCCCCCCAACATAAAAATAAGTGAATAACTTAGACTCTGGGAGATACCCTAAACTTTCAGAGTAAATTAGCCCTTTCCACCATAGTGGGTTTCCCTTCATACAGTTACTGTCCCAAGAAAGCAGTGTGCTTTTGGATATATTTTTCATGAGACTATAAAAGGTTGGCTGAATTGTTCCCACTTTCATCTGGTGCATGCTTTTGTGAGATAGATGGTCATTAGCAGGGTCACCTTCCCCCTCGTTAAACTGAATTTATACTTTTTTTTTTTTTGAGTTTATACTCTTGAGCTACAAATCTTCTGGAGGCCCTGGCCTGCTGAGATATGAAGAATTCACCAGTGTTTCTCTACAGAGTTAGTACTAAAAGGACCTCAAGTGGAAAAACGTCCTACTACTCCCTGAAAGTAAAGGCCTCATGTACCAGTAGTTCACACTATTTCCCCTGTAAAATGCATATCCCAGGAGCCATTGGGCGGCTACAGATGAGCTAGAACTGAAGAGCTAAAACAGAAAATCCCAGGCAAGGTTGGGGAAAATAGGTCACAGTGGCTAGGCAGTGAGGTCACAGAGAGGTTTGTCTGCCCCAGACTCCATGGGGAGGGGCCTGGGAGGCAGAGGGGCCCCAGAGGTCCCCCAAGTCCAGGCAGGGGACATGGTGTGGGAAAGGCAGCAGGGACAAGGCCCAGGACGGGTGCCAAGGGGCCTGGAGAAATGAGGGCAGGAGCAGGGAGGGGGCAGTCAGGATGGTGAGGAGAAGCCAGAGAAAGCTGCAAAATTTCAGTGGGCTGTGTGCAGATGGGAAGAGAGGCTCAGGGTGAGGGGTGGGGGCAGGGCAAGGGAAGGGCAGGAAGAGAGTAGCAAGAGATCTGGGGAGGGGTTACTTGAAGAAGTTGGACTTGGAACAAGGCAGACAGGGAGAGGCTGATCCATGGACCTAGAGAGAAAGATTGGAAGATTTGACGGCACAGAGCTGAAAGTCAGCACTATGAGCCCCCCAGATAGTAATTAATGAAAGAGACTGAGAGAAGGAAGAAAAAGAGCACGATCCTCATGGAACCCCTATGCTCCCCCTTCTAGGTAAAGCGGAGCTGCCCTTCATGTGGCCCAGAGCTTGAGGTTGAAGAAGAGAAGAAGGGGAGAGGGAACTCTATTTCTGTTCAGTTGTTTCCCCCAGAGCTGGTGAGTCCTTGGGGAGGAGGTATTAAGAATAAAGGGCTGGGGGCCAGACCACTGAGGGGCCCCGATGATCCCCACTTCCTCCCTCCTGTCCCCCAGGTGGAACATATCATCTCATTCCTCCCAGTGAGAGATGTAGTCGCCCTAGGCCAGACCTGCCACTACTTCCACGAAGTGTGCGATGCTGAGGGCGTGTGGAGACGCATCTGTCGCAGGCTCAGTCCTCGCCTACGAGAGCAGGGTTCTGGGGTCCGGCCCTGGAAGAGAGCTGCCATTCTTAACTGTACACCTTTCCCAGAACCTCCGGTTCTCTTTGCCTCTGTCCTACCTTATTCTGGGATCCCTCCTGCTCCATAGAGTTGCCTGATGACCTCAGCGTTCCCAGCTCTTCCAGAGCCCCATTCTCTGGAAGAAACTGTTAGATTCAAACATAAGTCATCAAGTACTTCAAGTCTAGAAGCTTAAAGTACTAGAGCCACTCTCTGATAGACATCCCACCCAGAGCTCCCATTAACTAGCTAGCATCCCTTCCATGTCTCCCTCCATATTCAAACTCGCTCCCAAATCTTACCCTAGAGACATCGTCCACTCCCCAGAAATGGAGTTTTCCCTCCTGTAAACCAGGGTTTCTCAACCTTACCACTACTGAGGTTTTGGACCAAATAATTCATTGAAGTAGGGCACTGTCCTGTGCATCACAGGATGTTTAGCAGCACCCCTGGGCTCTACCCACTAGATGCCAGTAGCACCTCCCCCAGTGGTGACAACCAGTGTCCCCTGAGAGAGATAATCTCCCCCAGGTTGAGAAACATGCTCTAAACCCTCTCCCTTCTCAGGGAGCTGCTATTCACTTACTTCATCTCACATATCAGAGATTAAGGGAGATCCAGACAGGAGATTCAAAGCTAGGCGTGAATGAGGGTTCCTGGTCTTTCTGAGTCATTCCTTTTCACTCCTTTGTGCTTCTTTTCTATGTATTTATTCTTATATTTCCCTCGATGTCTCTGATGCAAGGTTGGACAAAAGAAGTGCTCACTTACATGCATGTTTATGGATCTGAGCTGAGGTGGGCTAGAGAACTAACGTTCAGACAGAGTATAATTGAGGATATCCTCTAAACTTTCTATATGTCCTTTGGAAGGGTCTGTTCCCTAGTCCTAGGGATAGAGAGGAACTAAATAGCAGAGTATCTGAGAAATCTTATTTGCCCAAGCTCTGATTCATCTCCCTGTGTCATCCCAACCCCTTGAATCTTCCGTATCCTTCCCTTCTCCAGACACGAAAGGCCTGTATTTCCAGGCATTTGGGGGCCGCCGCCGCTGTCTCAGCAAGAGTGTAGCCCCCCTGCTAGCCCATGGCTACCGCCGCTTCTTGCCCACCAAGGACCACGTCTTCATTCTCGACTATTCTGGGACCCTCTTCTTCCTCAAAAATGCCCTGGTCTCCTCCACCCTTGGCCAGATCCAGTGGAAGCGAGCCTGCCGCTATGTTGTACTGTGTCGTGGAGCTAAGGACGTGAGTAGCAGAACCCTGGCAGCTGAGAACCCACCCCACCTTCGGGGCCCCAGGGCCCACACCCTTCCTGAGGTGTCCTCCTCAGGACAGCTGCCTTCCCATACAATGAACTGGAAAAAAGTCCTCATTTCCCAGCTGTGTACCCAATTATCTCATCTCCCACCCAGCCTCATCCCACTCCAAGCCCTAGATCCCAGACGTCTTTGTCTTTTCCTACAGTTTGCCTCAGACCCAAGATGTGACACAGTGTACCGTAAATACCTCTATGTACTGGCCACTCGGGAGCAGCTGGGAGTGGCAGGCGCAACGGGCAGCCGGGCCTGTGACTGTGTCGAAGTCTACCTGCAGTCTAGTGGGCAGCGGGTCTTCAAGATGACCTTCCACCACTCCATGAGCTTCAAACAAATTGTGCTGGTTGGTCAGGAGACCCAGCGGGCTCTCCTGCTCCTCACAGGTGTGGCTTTGAGCATTGCTGCTTTGCAAATTGTTCACTGCAGATTCTTCAGGACCTGCTGCAGGGGGAGGGAGACCTCTCCAGCTGGCTTCGGCATGCCACCTCATCTGGTCTCCAACCAAATAGCTCTGATTTTGTCTGACTCCTGTCTAGGATTCTGCATATTTCATATGCGTAAAGGGCCCTGATTTAAATTCTAATCTCCCTAACTTCCATGGCGGGCACCTCACTTTATACCGCAAACGGCTCCCCTACTTTCTCTGTGTTTCCTATCCCTGACCACACTCCCAAGCCTAAGATCTTCTGGACTTCTTAATTCTGGGCAGGGCCCTGAATTCCCAGACGTCATTCCCAACGTTCAGATTGAATTCTGCCGAATCTAACTAGGTATTTTTCTCCACTCATCCCTCACACTGAAGGACTGCCCTGATTTATTTTTGTTGGTAAACAGCTAGCCTCTGGGAAACTTGAGGTCACTCTTCCCTTATTTCATCTCTACCCTTTTTCTTCCAAACCCACTCTAGGGCAGTAAACATCTCATTCCGTATGGCTTAGGGGGTCTTTTGGGAAGTTAATATGGATCTTGGAGGGTCCTCTCCCCCATATAATTGTCTGCCTCCCCACACCCCATAGAGGAAGGAAAGATCTACTTTTTGGTAGTGAATGAAACCCAGCTGGACCAACCACGTTCCTACACAGTTCAGCTGGTCCTGAGGAAGGTATCCTGTTGCCTGCCTCACCTGCGTGTGGCCTGCATGGCTTCCAACCAGAGCAGTACTCTCTATATCACGGGTAAGAACCCCTCCCTTGTTCTTCAGACCCCAGCCCTGGACAGATCTTCCAGACACAGACACCATCCCCTACCCACCCGCAATTCTTCCAGCTCTGTGGTGGACCCGTAGGGCATCCTAGTAAAAGATGTTTAGATTCCCAGACATCATAGCTGGGTAATTTCCAGTGGGTGTGAGACTCCCTGGATCTTGCAGTTTTCATCCTAGGTGGGGCCTTATCACTAGGAAATGGGTGCCCAAAGCTGCTGAACTGAGGGCTCCCGACCCCCCAGACCAGGGGGGAGTGTATTTTGAGGTGCATACCCCAGGGGTGTATCGTGATCTCTTTGGGACCCTTCAAGCATTTGACCCCTTGGACCATCAGATGCCACTTGCTCTCTCACTGCCTGCCAAGGTAGGATCCTGGAGGAGGGGGCAGATCAGAGGGGGCGGAGCTTTAGGGGTTGAAATGTTCTGAAGATCTGTAATAGGAGCCGGAACCAAATGATTGATCAGGGAGGCACAGGGGATCCAGAGAGGGGGGTGATACAGAGGGCAAGGCCCAAAGAGATCAGCCAGGGATAGCAGGTTAGTGGTTGGGAGGCTTTGGAGTTCAGAGTTCCTCTGGAGGGAACTGAATGCCTACCTCCCCTTTCTATCTTACCCGCTAGGTCCTATTCTGTGCTCTTGGCTACAATCACCTTGGCCTGGTGGATGAATTTGGCCGAATCTTTATGCAAGGAAATAACAGATATGGGCAGCTGGGAACAGGGGACAAAATGGACCGAGGGGAACCCACACAGGTAAGACTGTTTCCTAGCAACTCTCATCCTGACCCCCTTCCTCCAATTCCCTGACCCCTGGATCACTCCACTTCTCCAATTACCATAGAATCCACTTCTGCTGCCTAGGAAGTTAAGCCAACCATTATGTAACGCCTGTGATACTGTTGTGTGTCTTACCCAGGGTTGGCACTGAGGTTCGTTCTGTGCAGTGCATGCTGTAAGTGCAATAGGAATTGAGTGAAGCAGGGAGACCCGAGTGGGCTGGACTAAGTAGAAGAGGCGAGATGCGAGCAGGGTCTAGTGGGTTAGATAGGACTTGGGTGGGGATAGGGAAAGGCATCCTGTGTAATGGGAACAGGGACAAAGCTTGCACATACCTGGGACAGTGAAAAGACTGGCCTGACTAAAGGAGAGAGAGTATTTTATAAATGGGTAGATATGTGGTGGTAGAGGTAGGTGTAAGCTTGGAGAGGCATAGATTTGGGAAAGAGTCATTTCAGGTTCTGGAGCAGGAGCAGGCAACCCCCACAGGTGATTGAGAGCAGGTCAGCTGGCCGGAGTGCGCAGGAAGCTTTGAGTGAGAAGCCCCTGGGAGGCTGTTGAGTGACAGCAGCACTTGAGACGAGGTCCTGGGGCTAGTACAGGGGAGGAAGAATGGAAAGGAATGGAAACAGGAGATGCCTTGAAAAAAAATGAAGAAGCTCTGGAAACTGATTAGATGTGAGCAGAGAGGTGTAGGACATACGTGACTCTGGCAATAGGTCCCTTGAAGCAAAATGGTATTAGCAACAAACGTGAATTGGAAGGGATGCTGCTTTGAGGAAAGGGCATGAATGTGGACTTTCTGCAGTAAAACACTAAAGTGGAAATGTCTCACTGGCAATTAGATTCTAAGTTGGAAATGACAAAATTAGAGCTAGAGGAGAAAACCTGGACAGGAGCTGCCACAGTAGGCAGGGGAATGGAATAGTTGTCGCTGAGATAGGAGGCATGCTCCCAAATGCCATGTCCCAGAAGCCATGGGCACAAGAAGTTTCAAAGAGGAGGGAGTGGTCAATAGTGACAGTGATACTGTAGGAATATATTTTATGGACCTGGAAAGATGGTCAGGCCATGTTTTTAGGAGGGAGAGATTGCTGCTGATCTGCGTTCAGCAGGGCAGACCTCCTGGGTGGGGCGGGGTGGGGGATATGCTGAGTCCCATTTCTCCCCTCTCTTATTTTCCCTAGATTCTGCCCTGAGTCTTCTTGTCACCCTTCTCCAAGCTGGGCCCCAAGTCCCTTGGTGTTCCTCGCCTTAGGGACTCTGGCCCTGTGTCCTCAGGTGCATTATCTGCAACGTCCCATTGCTCTGTGGTGTGGCCTCAACCACTCCCTGGTGCTGAGCCAGGCCTCGGACTTCAGGAAGGAGCTGCTGGGCTGTGGCTGTGGGGCTGGAGGTCGCCTCCCTGGCTGGCCTAAGGGGAGCGCCTCCTTCGTCAAGCTCCATGTCAAGGTCAGAGCAGGGTCAGGCGCGCTGGCAACCAGGGAGGGCAGGTAGTCCACAGGACTGTAGTTGGGGCTCCTGCAGGGACCCAGGGACCCATTTCTCCAGCACCACCACCCCCCTTTCCTGCCGTACACCGTGGCTACTGGCTATCTCCCTTAGCAAATCCTGCTGGCCATCCCTGACCTCACACAACCTTGGTGCTCAGCCAGCCAGCTCATTTGCTGGCTCATGGCTGATCTGAGGGGGAGGAACACAACAGCTAGGGCTTCGTGGGAACCCCGCAGTAAAGGCCCCACTCAGCCACGCTCCTTCTCCTCCAAGGTCCCTTTGTGTGCCTGCTCCCTCTGCTCTACCAGAGAGTGTCTCTACATGCTGTCCAGCCATGACATTGAGCACCATCCCGCCTATCGAGACCTCCCAGCCAGCAAGGTGGTGGGGACCCCCGAGCCCAACCCCGGGTCTGGAGAGCCCCAGGACCCTGGGGGGACAGCCTGGGACTGTGAGGAGTACCTCAGCCAGATTCACAGTTGCCCCACATTGCTGGACCGCATGGAAAAGATGAAGGAGATTGTGGGCTGGATGCCCTTGATGGCTGCACAGAAGGATTTCTTCTGGGAGGCCCTAGACATGCTGCAGAGGGCTGCGGGAGGGGTTGACCAAGCCCCCCCAACCCCTGAGAGTTGACCCCTCTCCTAGTCTCACCCCTGGAGGGAGAGTCTGGCCCTGGGCCAAAGGCTAAGGAGAGATGGAGCAGTAGCAATGAACACTGTATGTGTGCATGGGGAGGGGGATGCATTAGGTTGGGGACTGATAGACACGCCAGGGTGGGCAGGGAACTATTTTGTAAAATGTTCAGGGGGCTGCCCAGGAGGGACCCCCAACTTGACTATCATGGACAAGAGATTTGATGGACAAATAGAATAAAAGGCTAAAGAGAGCCCCGGTTTGGAACCCTGGGGCCTGGGAAGACCATGGGGGAGGGGAGGGGGGACCTGATGCCTGACTCAGTGGGCGAGGGAGGGCAGGAGCGTGGACGGGGCAGGCAGAGCAGAAGCAGCTCAAGCTTTCAGGCGCTCCAGAGTTGACAGTATCTGAATCCTTCAGCTTGCTTTCTTCTTCTATTCCCAAGATCTGACCCGGTCTTCTTGACTGGAATTCCTAACTCCACCTCTGGAATAATTCAGTCAACATGTGCTCCTTGGTGCTCTCTGCTTGGATCCTCTTATTCCCATTCTGAGGAAGTCACTTCGGACTTCAGAAAGCTTCCCACCCCTTTCCCTTCATCCCTGTGAAATCAATCTCCCTTCTCTCCGCTTCCTGTTTACCTTCCAGGTCTGGTTTCACGTGTCCTTTTCCCCTGCTTTCAGCTTCATCCTCCTCTTTATCCACATGCCATGCCTCCCTACCCCGCTCCCATACCTCCTTTCTCCTTGGCCTAGTCTGGCCCAGAGGTGGAGAGAAGAAACTGGAAATTTGAAGTTGGAAAATAAGCTGGAAAAGGTGATGGTCAGGAAGAGGGTGAGAGGTTGGGAGTCCAGGAAAGGACTCCTGGATGCTGAGGAAGCAACAATGGGGAAGATCGTGAGTGGGCTGGACAGTGCTCGGCAAGGACCAGAGGCTGTGTTCACAGGATGCGCAGGCACTGGATGCAGCGGACTTCCAGATGACATTACTTGATGCCTAGATTATAGCTGAGGCCCTGATGCTCCCTCAGCCCTTCATTGCTCCACCCCCTACTTAGGTCGATATGTGTCCTGGACCTAGAGAGGCCCCTGGACTCACCACTGTCCCAGCTCTACTCTCCCTGTCCCGCCTTCCCCGCCGCCCTCCCCACTGGCCAGTCCCCACGCCCACACAGCCCGGCTGCCTCATCTGGCACTGATTATCCCTGCTGCTGCGGCTGCCGCTGCTAAACTCAGCTGCTGCCTCTGTCTGGAGGACCCCAGCGCCTCTCCCCCCAGCCATGCTGCCTGCTGCCACAGCCTCCCTCTTGGGGCCCCTCCTCACTGCCTGGGCCCTGCTGCCTTTTGCCCAGGGCCAGACCCCCAACTACACCAGGTAGGTCTCTTAGCACCTTCCAATTAGCTTGAGTAATCTTCAAAGCCTGGTGGGTTATGCCTGTGGATCTCGTAGATGCTTTTGCTAATAAATCATCCTAGAGCACTCCTGCAGCCCCCTACCCTTCTCTGGCCCCCAAGTCCTCCCCCTCTACTGCAAGACCACTGTCTCCTGCGGGTCGCCAAACCCCATTCCTTCAGCCTCTGTCCTCTGCCCTCTAAGTCTCCCCATACACCCAGACCGTTGGCCCCCCATGGAACCTTAGAGCGCCAAGACTTTGAACTTGCCTGGTAGCTGGACATCTGGATTCCAGAAAGGAATTAGAGATTGTGGGGGGAAGTGGGAGCAGTGAGTGGGAGATTTGGGAGTCAGATACTCAGGTAGTTATCTGGAAGAAGAGCAGAGCAAAGGTTGGGAGCTCAGGGAGCCTGGTCTCCCGGTTCAGTTTGAGGGCCATCTCTGCTGCTTCTCCCTCATCTCTCCACCCCCTCCCCCGCACCGCCTCGTGGCTGTGTCTACATCTGGAAGTAGTTAGGCGGCTCCTGTCCCAACTGCCTGGCAGGGTGAGGGGGGAGAGTGAGGAAGGGGGGCTGAGGAGGATTCCGGGAATTCCTGTTGGGGTGGGGGTGGGGACTGGGGTTGGAGGGATAGACACATTGCTGGCCCCACTTTTTTCTGATCCTCTGCTATAGTGTTTCCCACCCCAATTCTCTCCTGGCTGGCTGAGACCATCCCAGACCCCTTAGGCCTTTCTCCCTCATGCTCCGGGCTTCCCTCCCTGGCCTCCCCATTCTCATGACCCCATCCGGTCCACCCACTGCTCCTCGACCCATGGTTGACCCCTCTTCTGTCCTCCAGACCCGTGTTCCTGTGCGGAGGGGATGTGACTGGGGAATCAGGTTACGTGGCAAGTGAGGGTTTTCCCAACCTCTACCCCCCCAATAAGGAGTGCGTCTGGACAATAACGGTGAGGAGGCCCCTCTGCTCACGACCCCTTTTCAGTCCCGAGGCCTGGGTGCAGCCAACACCACCCTTCTCCTGGGGAAGTCCAAGCCCCCTCCCCTCTGCACCCTGATGGCATCAGTGTTCACAGCGATACCCCTCTTAACCCGTCACTTCATCCCTGACCCCTGTAATGTCCCCACATACCTCAGATGTCCCCTGCACAAGCCCCCAGCCCCATGCAGAGCCCAGGCCCTCTGCTCTGCAAGATGGCATTCCTTCTTCAGGCCCAAATTTCTGTAGGAAATGCTTGGGGAAAGGGAGATGCCCTTTGCCTGTGCTGTGTGTGGCCTGACTTTGTGGGTCCCGCCCTGTCCCTGCAATCAGGTCCCCGAAGGCCAGACTGTGTCCCTTTCATTCCGAGTCTTCGACCTGGAGCTGCACCCCGCCTGCCGTTATGATGCTCTGGAGGTCTTTGCCGGGTCTGGAACCTCTGGCCAGCGGCTCGGACGCTTCTGCGGGACCTTCCGGCCGGCGCCCTTAGTCGCCCCTGGCAACCAGGTGACCCTGAGGATGACGGCGGATGAGGGCACTGGAGGACGAGGCTTCCTGCTCTGGTACAGCGGGCGGGCCACCTCAGGCACTGGTGAGACCTCCCTCACCTCCGCCTTCCCCCTCTCCTGGCCCCGCCCCGGCGCAGGCCCCGCCCCCAGCCTTAACTTTCACCCCAAGAGCCTAGGAGCCCATTATCTCCCTTTCCCTTTTTCCTCACTAACTGCCCCTCCAGTCCCTCCTCCCCGTCTTCTCTCCCCTCTCCCGCTCCCACCCACCCCCTCTTCCAGGCCCCCCCCCAGGCGCGAGGCGGAAATGGGTCACCGACCCACGGGTGGAATGGGCGGCCTGGGGTTACTGGGATGGTGAGTAACTGCCCGCCCCCGTCCGCAATCGGGCTCCCTCAGACAGGCGTGAGGGGGCACCCCAGTGATAGGGGACCAGGTTCCCTGACCTGGAGCCCCCTACACCCAGCCCGGGGCTCCCGATTGCGGTCCCATCACCCGCTCCTGGCGGCAGAAGTCCCCCCTAAAATGTTTAAGGCAGGTACCTCCCTAAAGGGGCCTAGGGGGGTGTGCCCCATTTTAAGGGGATCCTCACAGCATGAGGACTCTCCAGCCTGCAAAGGGGACTTCTCTGTCTGGCGGGGGAGATGGGATCTCCCAGGGGAAGAGAGGTGTGGCCGCGGGTCAGGGGGCGGGGCAAGTAGGGGCGTGTCCAGCCAATTCCTCCTCCCCCTTCCACCGCCCGCCTGGGTGCCCCGCGGTCCAAAACTTCCCTGAGCCTCGCTTCTCCAAGCCCCCTCTCTGCTAACCTTTTTCCTCCTCTTCTCGTCCCGTCATCCTGAGACCCCGACATCCAAACTTCCTGCACGGACAGGCTCCCAACCTAGAGCTCTTCTCGAGCTGACCGCGCGTCTCCACCGCCCCCCACCCCCACTCCTTTCTCCCCTCCCCAGAGCACCAATTTTGCGGGGGGCGGCTGGAGAAGGCCCAGGGAACCCTGACCACGCCCAACTGGCCCGAGTCTGATTACCCCCCGGGCATCAGCTGTTCCTGGCACATCATCGCGCCCCCGGACCAGGTACAGACCCCTGCCCGGGCTGCCCTCGGGGACCCGGGCGGCGTCCTCCAGCATGCAGCCAGCAAAGATTTATTGAACATCTATGTCCTGAGTCCTGAGCTGGCGCTGGTGGGGAGTCAAAACAGAGCCAACATGCTTGCAAGCACAATAAATAAATACATAAATAAATAAAATTACACCTAAGACGAGCGAGGTATACGATGCCGATAAACTGGTGTGGGGAGGGGGCGGGGGATGGATTCCGGGTCTGTTCCTTGAGAATGAGTCAGGACTTGACTTTGCCAACGATGGCGATGGACGCCACTGCAGGGTTCCGGTGTATGGGATCCCTTGAGTTGTGGTGTGAGTGCATTAAGAGGAGGGCGCAAGGGGATGCGGGAGGTGAGAGAGGAGGCCTCTGGTAGAGCGCCTCTACCAGAGGTGGCAATAGGTAGAGGAGTTGAGAGGTGCCGAGCTCCTGAACCCTCTGGCAGCCCGGGGACCCACCGCGCAGCCTCGCCTCTGCCCTGCTGCCAGGTGGTCTCATTGACCTTCGGGAAGTTTGACCTGGAGCCCGACACGTACTGCCGCTACGACTCGGTCAGCGTGTTCAACGGAGCCGTGAGCGACGACTCCAAGAGGCTGGGGAAGTTCTGCGGTGACACAGTCCCGGGGTGAGGGGGCGGGACCCGGCTGGGTGGCGCGGGATCGGGTGTATCCACCTACTCAGGTGCAGGAGTGGGGGAACCTCACTGCTGTTGGGAGGGGCAGGGCTTAGCTGAAGAGGCAGGGTCTGAACCTGTGAACCCCAAACCGGTGGGTGGAGCAGGTAGTGTACCAGGCTCGCACTAGGTCTAGGGTCTGTGGATCCAGAGGCCAGTGGGGCCTGCGAAGCTGAAGTCAGGAATTAATGCATCCAACTGAGGGGCAGAGGTTAAAAGGCCACTGGCCTGGGTCGGGCAGGGTGCACAGCCCCCTTGACACCTCCCCCCAATGCCCTGCCGCCCACAGTTCCATCTCCTCCGAAGGGAATGAGCTCCTCGTCCAGTTCGTCTCAGACCTCAGCGTCACAGCCGATGGCTTCTCAGCCTCCTACAGGACCCTGCCACGGGGCGCCGCCAAAGAAGGGCCTGCCCGGAGTCCAGAGGAGGGTGCCCGGCCAGGTCCCCAGCTCCTTGGCCCTAGCCCCAAGCCCGGAAACCGACCCAAAGTCAAGCCTGAATCCCCACCTACTGAGAAAAAGAAAGCCTCACCCCAGGCTGAGGCGACCCCGGTGGGCCCCAGTGAGTCTGGGAAGGGGGAGGAAGGAGATGCAGACTAAGATGGTTGTGTCAAAGAGTTCCTTTCTTGGCTCACTTGTTCATTCATACAATACTCACTGCGACCTCCGTGCTAATGTCTGGTACTGGGTGCTGGGACCCAAAGCTGGACAGAACTCTGAACAAGTTCAAATCAATGAGGCTGTTATAGAGAAAGTGACCTCCCTGCTGGGTAGATCACCCTCCACACACTGCCCCCCTCTCCCTCCTAGATGTACCCAGTATCACCTGCCCAAAGCAGTGCCGGCGGACAGGCACTTTGCAGAGCAACTTCTGTACCAGCAACCTGGGTAAGAAGCCTCATCCATCCCTAAGCTCTGCTCTTCCAGCTCCTCTCACCTTCCCTCCTGTCCCCAAAGTGCCCTTTCCTTCTGCTTCCAGCCCTGCCCTGACCTCCTGTCTCCTCCCACTCACCTTCACTCTCCCACAGTGGTGACCGCAACAGTGAAGTCCATGGTTCGGGGTCCAGGGGAGGGCCTCACTGTCACTGTCAGTCTCATTGGTGCTTACAAAACCGGAGGCCTGGACCTGCCCTCTCCACCCACTGACACCTCCCTGAAGTTTTACGTGCCCTGCAAGCAATGCCCTCCCATGAAGAAAGGTAACAGAAATATGGGGAGGTGGGGACTGGGACTTAGCCTCATGGAAGTGACAGAGGGACTCAGATGAGAAGATACCATCTACAAAGTACATAACATGAGTTTTTAATCCCTCCTTCCCCTCCCCCAGGAGTCAGTTATCTGCTGATGGGCCAGGTAGAAGAGAACAGAGGTCCCGTCCTTCCTCCAGAGAGCTTTGTGGTCCTCTACAGGCCCAACCAGGACCAGATCCTCACCAACCTCAGCAAGAGAAGGTGCCCTTCCCAGCCTGTTCCGGCTGCTGGGTCCCAGACCTGAGGCCCAGGCCGGCCTCCAGCCCCTGGCCCTAGGGACCCCTTTTTTATCCAAATAAATATTCCTTGACTGAGGAAGGGATCACATCTCCATTTCTATGGTTTTGGTGACCATCTTGGGGATTTCTTTTCATGCATTCATTAAACTCAAGACATTTACTATACAGAAGACTATTTTAAGAATGTAGGTGGATCTTGTCACCCCTTTGCTCAAAACTCTCCTGCATTCTCAACACACACACACACACACACACACACACACACACACACAGGACTATTTAGATGGATATGTTAATGAGCTTGATTGTGGTGATCTTTTATATATACACAAGGTCAGACAATTGTGTTTGCAAATTTTCCACCATGCACTTACACAGTGGGAAGTTTGCAAACTTAATTGTCCGACTTATGTGTGTGTATAAAAACATCAAGTTGTAGACCTTAAATATATACAATTTTTATGTCAAAGATATCTCGAATCTGTTAAAAAGAAATTTTTTTTAAAAATCTCCCATAGTTTTCTATCAGTCTCAGAATAAAATCCAAAGGCCTACTGTGTGCTCAAAGGCTCTAGGTGATCTGCATCCTGCCTCCCACCCCAATCACCTCGGACTATTGTCTTCCTTACCACCACTGTTCCAGTCACACTGGCTCCTTGACCATTTCTAGTACACTGGCTTTGCCTGTAGTATTCCCTCTATCTGGAATTCTCTTCCATAGATAGCTCATGGCTCGCTTCCTAACTTCAATCAGAAGTTTGTCCTAGTTACTCAGTCATTTGTTCATTCCAAAAGGCAGGCGCTGTTTTAGGCACCAAAGATACAACAAAACAAAGTCTCTGCTCTTGTGGAAAGGAGAGTATATTCTCCTGGAGCAGAGATGAACAGTAAAATATATAAGGTCAAACAGCTCTGAGTGCTGTGAAGAAAACAAAAGCATGATTAAGAGGACGAAGTCAGATTCTACATTTGATAGGGTGCTCAGGAAGACTTTTGGATAAGATCAACTCTGTTTTTGCTCCACTGCTAACCAATTGTGTGGCCTGGGGTGAGATTGTCACCTTGCTGAGGTTTCCTTGGCTGTAAAATGTGAAGATTTGGTGTGATGATGTAAATGGCAGGGTTGGTAAATCTTAATCCCTGTGCAAATGTGAGTGATTTTCAAGTTTCATGTAGGAAGGAGAGAATCAGGAGAGGAGCCCTAGGCTGAGACCCAAATCCAACTGGGAGCAACCTCGAACTACTACTACTGTAGGAAACAGCTTTGATTGCTGCAGAAGCTTCTAGAGAGCCTGGGATTGAAGTGGAGAAAGAGGGCTTCTCTATGGGATGGAAGTCTAGCGATCTGGACAGTCTGAGTGGGAAGGAACAAGGCCCGTTTCCAGCCTCGCCCAGGTCCACCAGAGTAACTCCAGGGCTAGAGTTCTAGCCAGAGACACTGGTCAAGTTTTATGTCACCAGGATCAAGTCAATTACGTCTTTAAGCGCACCCATCGGCGTATACTTATGGCGGAAACGAGGTTGCCCTGACCAATGACAGAGGCCGTACGGCGGAAGTACAGAAAGCGTCTCTCGGGCAGATGGCTGCTCCGATACGGTCACAAATTGGCAGGTACCGTGATCAGAAGGTGAGCATCGTAGCTTGAACGGCCGATCGGAGGCGGAAACCTTAAGGAGCGCAAGCCCGAGCTCAGGGAGGGGTCGGAGGGACAGTAACAGGCCTCTGGTAGCCGGAGGCAGGAAGGGCAGATCCGGAGGAGACCTCTGCGGCAGGCGGAGTCTGGCGGGAGAGAAGGGACGGAACCCCTGGACGCCCGGAAGGGGCGGGGCCTAGTGTGGGTGGGGCTTATGGAGATAGCCCAGTTGGGGGCCGCGAGGGGACGGGTTTACGGGGTGGGAGTGACCATGGAGGTTGGGCTTGGGGGCGGGGCCTAAAGGGACTGGGCAGAGCCGGAGAGGACAAGGGTTTGGGGTCTGGGTCCTGGTCTGCGGGAGCCTCATCTAGTGAGGTTTCGAGGCCGCGGTGGCGGCGGCGCCATAAATCCAGGCCCTGCCCCACGATCTCATCCCTTTCCCCGCTTTCGCTCCCCAGCTCTAGATTCCAGGCCCTGTCCCCCGAGCTCTGCCCTCGGATGTCCCACCGCCCAGAGCCTGCATGCGCCGCGGGGCGCCCCAGGACCAGGAGCTCGTGGGTCCGGGGGCTCCTGGGCGGGGATCCCGGGGCGCCCCTCCTCCCTCGGTACCTGTTATCCCGGTCCTCGTCTTTCCCCCGGATCTAGTATTCAGAGCGGACCAACGGAGCGGACCCCGGCAGCTGCTGACCCTCTATAACCCCACGGGAGCTGCGCTTCGCTTCCGAGGTGAAGGGATGGGCCCCTCATGCTATGGATGTGGAGGCTGGTGGCAGGACATTGGGGGCGTGTATGGGCTGGAGGAGTCAGATGTGTGTGGTCAGATGTTCAGCCTTGGCGGACTGGAAGAGTCATGGGGGTAGAAGGCAAGGGGAATTCTAGTGTCCCGTCATGGGATAGGCTTGTGTGGGTCTGTGAGGCAATAGTCGGTCTCTCTGTGCCTTTATCCCCCAGTTCTGTGCACAGCACCTGCCAAGTACACAGTGTTTGATGCAGAAGGATATGTGAAGCCTCAGTCCTGCATTGACATGTGAGTTGGGAGGGTGGCGAAGCCAGATGTCACTGCCACCTCTCTCTGAATTACTGAGCTGTAGTCTTAGGTCTCAGACGTGGTCCTCTTCAACCTGTTTTCCTCACCCTCTGTCTGCGACCATATGGGAGAGTTTCCTGGGAGTGTGGGACCTGGGTCCGCTTGGATTACTGCCTCTCACTCACTTCCTCTCAATTGGCTTCTCTCCTGTCTTGGGACCAGTGTGATTCGCCACGTGTCCCCCATTCCCAGCCACTATGACGTCCAGGACCGCTTCCGCATTGAGCTGTCTGAGGAGGGGGCTGAGGGCCGAGTGGTGGGGCGCAAGGACATCACCTCGGTTCTGAGGGCGCCAGCGTACTCCCTTGAACTTCAGGAACAATCCAACCCAATGCCCCACCCAGGACCTCCTTCCTGGACAGCACCACCCACAGCCAGACACCTCCCAGAAAGTAAGTTTTGGGGGATGGGAATTCTTTAGTTCTCTAGGGAGGGAGAACCTGGCATTCCCTAGAGATAAGTTCAGCTGGAGTTGAAGACGTCTTCTGGTTCAGTCTTTTTCTTTTTGGTGGAAACATTCCTGGGAGTTGAGATTTTATATCAAGTTAGGGAATAAGCAGACTTTGCAGTTTCCCTGGTTTCTGGCCTCTACTTTGATGGAAAAGTTCTTCCTTAGCTCTAACTTCTGTACTTTCTACGATGTGCCAGCTCAGTTCAGCTCAATAAGAAACTTGTACTGAGCAGTTATGCTGTACCAAGTTGTGTGCTGGGTCTGGGAGGTGGAGGTCCCTGCTGGACAGACAGGTACACAGGAACTAGTAATCAGGCAGAGTGAAGTAAAAAAGAGTGCTGAGGGGGCGGACTGGTGGCTCAGTTGGTTAGAGCGTGAGCTCTGGGCAGCAGGGGCTGCCGGTTCGATTCCACATGGGCCAGCAAGCTGCGCCCTCCACAGCTAGAATGAAATCAACGAGCTGCCGCTCAGCTCCCAGGTGGCCAGATGGCTCAATTGGTTGGAGCGCGGGGTGTCAACCACAAGGTTGCCAGTTTACTCCTTGACTCCCCCAAGGGATGGTGGGCTCCGCCCCTCCCCCCCAACTAAGATTGAACACGGCACCTTGAGTTGAGCTGCACCCTCCACAACTAAGATGGAAAGGGCAACAACTTGACTTGGAAAAGTCCCAGAAGTACACACTGTTCCCCAATAAAGTCCTGTTCCCCTTCCCCAATAAAATCTTTAAAAACAAAAAAAAATGCTAAGGAACCAGAGGAGAGAGGGTTTCTTGTGGCTGTGGGGACAGAGGATCCAGGAAGAGAGACGACACTTACCATGTGCCACTGGAAGCCAATAAAAAGTAGATACACCTTCCATTTTCAGCCTCCTCCCTGGAGGACCTTGGGTTGGGCAGGAATGGGGGCTGGAACTCGTGCTGATCCTTGTTTCCCAGAATCCCACTCGCAACTGGCCACCAGCTCCTTCCTCCTCTTCTTGCTGACGGGCATAGTCTCGGTGGCCTTCCTTCTGCTCCCGCTCCAGGATGAACTCGGCAGCCAGCTGCCCCAAATCCTTCACGTCTCCATGGGACAAAAGTTGGTGGCAGCCTACATCTTGGGTGAGCACAGAAGTGGCCAGGGGATCCAGGCTCCAGAGAAAGGGGGATGGGGCCTGGGAAGAGGGCTTCCGGAGCCCCAGGGCTGCTCCTAGGACCTTGCTCTTTCTCCCCTCTCCAGGTCTGCTCACCATGGTTTTCCTGCGGACCTGAGCGCCCCACTCAACCTCCACCCCCTCCAGGGCAGGGATGTGGACGTGAGACGGCCACTGTGATGCTCAGACCTTGCCTCCACCCCTACGCCCTCTTCCTTCTTCCTGCCCGCTGCCCCCACCACCCCCGACAAAAAGTACCCAGGGATTTGTATTCATTTTCCAAGTTGAATAAAATAAATTTGTAAAATTAAACTGAGAAATGTAGGGAACATGCCCCTTTCTTCCTACTTCTTTGCTCCAGTTCCTCCTACTCCAATTCCCTGGGGACCCAGGACCTGAGGCAGGGAAGAGGCCCAGTCAGGATTTAGGAGAGCTGGGCTTTTGTCCTGGTGCTACACCAAAAAAACTAACCTTGAGCACGACCTTTCATTTCTCTGAGCTTCAGTTTCTACCTCCTAAACGAGGGAATTGGGAGAGTTGGTTCTTTTTTTTCTCACCCATCTTTTCACCCCACCCCCTTTGGCAACATCAGCTTGTTCTCTATACTTTTGGGTTTGTTCCTGTTTTGTTTGGTTTATTCATTTTTAAAACATTTTTAGGTTCCACATGTAAGTGAAATACAGATTTATCTTTGTCTGTTTGACTTATTTCACTTAGCATTAATGCCCACTAGGTCCATCCTTGTCATAAATGGCCCAAGATTTCATACTTTTTATGGCTGAGTAATATTCCCGTGTGTGTGTGTGTGTGTGTGTGTGTGTGTGTGTGCGCGCGCGCATGCGCGCGCGCCACATTTTCTTTATCCATTCATCTATTGATGGACACTTAGCAGCACAGGTAGATTATTGACTGGGGACAAAAACCAGCAAGGTAATGTTGTTAAGACAGACTTAGTCTATTAACGCTGCTGGAAAGCTATCAGTTGTTTCAGCTTTACTTTGGGGGCCTTGGGAGCTGCCCAACTGCCCAGGGAGTCTTGTCCTTCCCACACACGAAGCTGGCCCCAGTGGGGCATGGCCCCAGTAGTGTGCAGAGAATGGCTCAGCAGCCTGTGTCAGGGAGTATGGGGGAGGGCTCTCACTATGGTCCAGTGAACCCCTCACCAAATTACATGTGTATGACTGATAACCATTCATACTGGGCTGGCTGTGCCCCTTTGCAGGCCAATGGTGACCCCAAAGTGCATTTGAAGTATCACACACAAATGACCCTGTTGGTATTTGCTGTGAAAAGACCTTGTTGCCGGTGGGATCAGGAAGGCTTTCTGGGACACAGTTTTGAAGGGGGCAGCTATAGGGATGGGAGGGGCTTGGGACACAGACCTTTTTATTTAAGTAAATTTCTTTAGAAGACAATACTGAGCTTGCAGCAGTTGGAGTGAGTATTAGTGTCCCGTGACTGCTCTAACAATTTATCACAAACTTAGTGGCTTAAAACAATACAGATGCGTTCTTTCTGGAGGCACCAGGGGAGGATGTCTCCTTGCTGCTTTTTCTAACTTCTAGAGTCCATCTTCATTCCTTGGCTTGCAGTCCCTTCCTCCATCTTTCAAGCCAGGAGTGGAAATAACGAATGACCAATGTTTTAAACCACTAAAGAGAGAAACAAAAAAAAAAGCCAAGAGTGTAGCATTTTCAAATCTCTCTCTGACTCTGACACTCGGCTTCTGTTGTCATTTCTCCTTTCTCTATCATTGATTTTCCTGCCTCCTTATATAAGGACCTTAGTGATTACATTACACCCCCCGCCCCGCCCCACCCAATCTGGGATAATTTTCCTGTGTTAGTTTGCTAAGGCTGCCATGTTCTGTGTGGCTTAAACTACAGAAATTTATTTTTTCACAGTTCTTGAGACTAGAAGTCCAAGATCAAGGGGTTAGCAGATTTGGTTTCCCCTGAAACCTCTCTTCTTGGCTTGCAGACGGCCGCCTTCTCGCTATGTCCTCCCACAGTCTTTCTTCTGTGTGTGCATCCCTGGGGTCTCTGTGTCAAGTCTCCTCTTCATTCACAGTGTTTGCGGATTAGGACATGGACCTCTTTGTCCAGACCTCTTTGTAGTAGATTCTGTCTACTACAGGGAGCAAAGGAACAAGGTGAACAAGGGCTGAGACGCCACTTTGGAAAATTTGTTCTGGACTGTGTCAGGGAAGCAAATAGTCAAGAGGGGTTCTGGCCCTGGTCCCATCTCCTAAGATCCCACCAAGTCAGGCTCAGGGGCCTAAGGAAGGGGCAGTTTCATCCTAGAACCCAGGGGCTGGGACCTCCCAAGCCACACAAGAAGTCTTCACGTCCCACATCCTGAGGAGCTGGGTAGGACCCTGAGAGGCGGTCACTGGGAGTTTTGCAGCTGCCCTGGGAGTGAGAGGCAGGGCCACAGGGTCTCTGCCTTCTGAGACAAAGATGAAAGGTAAAGTGGTGCCACCTGCCCTTGTAATTTCCTGCCTTCCTGCAGCTTCCAGCTCACTGGACAAAGATTGGCCAAAGGGGAACTTAGCAGGAGAGACGTCTTAGGCCAGGCCACCATGTGACCACTGCAGTCTCACAGGACTCCATGCTCAAAAGGGGTCCTGTGTTTGGGTTTAAGGCTCTGTGGTTGCTATCTTGAAATTCTTAATGATTCTACCTTTGAATTTATGTTTTGGAAGTAGAGTCCAATGGGACCGTAGAGCATGTGCTTGGGGTCCTGCCTCGCCTGAATGGGGTTCTTGCCTGCCAGCTCCCTTCCCCATCGAGTGACAACTGCCACCTTCCTTCCCCAGCAGGAACCTGGGCGCAGGTCTGGATCAGGGTCATGGTTGAGTATATCTGTACTAAGTTGTGGGACAGAACCCTGGGTGCCTTTGGGGATCTTCCCCAGAGTAATTCCCTGTCTGGGGGATTTGGGCATTAAACAGCAATGACACGTTGAGCAACTGTGGAAGAAAGAAAAAAGCTTTCTTCTTGCTTCTTGAACAAGAGGCCCTGTATTTTCATTTTGCAACAGACCTTACAAATGATGTAGCTGTGCTTGGTCTCAGGAGAAGATTCAGAGCCAGCCCCCCACCCATGGTGGTTTTTGGAGAAGGGCCCTCATTTCCTTAGGCAATTTCCTTCCTTAGGTAACAAAACAGCTCGGAGTTTCCCCCATGGAGACAGCATTCCTACTTGCAAACTCTCTGGCCCCTTCTGCTCAACCCTTCCCTAGGTCTCAGGTGAGCGATGATTGAGTGGGTGAGAGTGAGGAAGCATAAAGGTGCTTATAAACAACAGATGCCCGTGTGGTTTATTGAGGTACAAATCCCAGCCCCTCTACCACAAGCTACCTGTTGGCCATAAGGTTATGGTTTCAGCCGTCTCTCCCACCGAGAGCTGGCCAGGTCCCAGGGCCTAGGAAACCTTCCAAAGTGGTCTCTAGGTGTGGGGGGCGTGGCTCCTGCAGGGGGAGGGACTGAGATTGATGGAGCAGCTGCTGCTCTCTAATTATCTGACAGTGTGACCGTCCACCATGGAAGGCACTGTTCATCTACTCCTACACTGTAGGGTCAGGGGTGTGTGGGTGTTTACACTGGGCCCTAAGGAGAGACAGGAAGGGCTAATGAGTAATTGGTCAGCAACAAGAGGTGGTGCAGTCACCCAAAAATCTCTCAAGCAGATAAAGTAGGAGCTGTCGGCCAGGAGCTGGGGCATATGACCCCCACCTCACGTCCCCACGGATCTCAGAAGTTGTTATCAATGTTCCAGACGTCTCCGCTGAGTGCATTGGCAGCCCCCTGCAGCGTCCAGGTGAGCAGGGCCAGCTGGCGCCGAAAGCGGCTCTCCTGGAAGGCCAGGACGGGTGCCACCCCAGAGGAGGCAGTTCCCAGAGCCTTAGAGCCGCTGGAGCGCAGCAGCCGCACATGGTCGAGCAGGGCACCCAGCGTGTGGTCTCCATGACCCAGGAAGATGTGTCGGAAAGGAGAGTCCGCCGGTGACACGTACTGGGACAGGAAGTAGAACTCCACCTGCACAGAGAGGGGGATCATGCCGAAGTTGGGGTTCTGCCCAGGAGCGAAGGCCTGAACAATTCAAAACCCAGATTGGAACCTAGTACTTGCTTGATAAATATGGTGGAACAGCTTCTTTAAGTCCCACGTCCCTTTGGCTACACAATCAGGAATGGCTACTCTGTGAAGTCACAAGTAGCCTAGTAGGATGTGTTTTCCAGCTTGTTTTAGGTTGGATCCCTTCCTTTCTATCCCTTGAACCTCCAAGTCTGCCTGTAGGTCTCCAAGCCTTCCCTCCTCACCCATTCACTTCCCTGCCCAAAGCCTCAAAGAATAGTCTATTGTTCCTGTTGTTCCTCCTTTTCCCACACACCAGCCATTTGCCCCACCTCCACCAATGTCCACAGCCCAAACTCAAAGGTCAAGGGGACAGCCCAGTCCTAATGAAGTGCCTGACCTCCGTCCTCACCCTCTGACTCAGATACTGTTTGTTTTTCTGAGATGGCCTTGCTCCTAGCCCAGCTCTCCTCCCACCTTTCTGTTAGCCTCTCTGTTTCCTTCTGCTCCTACCTGTCGGCAGGCCCAAGGTTCAACTTCTACCTTCTGTTCTTCTCTTTACCTACAATCCAGTGGTTTTCAATCCTAGCTGCACACCAGAATCACTAGGGGAAGGTATTTAAATTACCATTGCCTGGGTGCCACCCCAGCAAAATCAGAATCTCTAGGGGTAGTCTCACACACTCATATCTTTTTAAGGCTTCCACCATTTGTTGAAAGAGCTCATCCACATCCCTGACTTCAACCAAGAACTTGTGGGGACAGTTGCCAAGTCTAATTGACAAATCATCCACTGGAACCCTGCCTTCAGCCTTCTGGGCCTCCCCACTGGGGTAGGGCGCACCTGGACACAGCCTCACACACAAGTGGGCACCAACTGCTTCCAAAACCTGACCCTCGCACCCACATTCCCTCATGAGCACCAGTCTTCCCCAGGTGCCAGGCTCTCAGTCTTGAAGGTGAGGGCGAGTGGGGCGGGCACAGGCTTTGTGGTCAGACTGCCTGGTTTCTAATTTCGGCTCCACCACTTACTGTGATCTTGGATATGTTATTTAGCCCATCTGAGCCTCAGTTTCTGTGTGAGATACTAGCAACCTCACAGGATTTGGGACAGTCCTGTGAGAGAAAGTGAAATAAAGCCCTAGCACATGGTAGCCCTCAATAAATGGCAGCTGCTATGATTATTCTCCTCCTCTTCTCTGAACACCCATTCTATTTTCCTTCCAAATGTATCACATCAGTACAGCCCCTCTCACCCAAAGGTGGCATAAGCTGCCACCTGCCACCCTCACCCGGAGCTCAGTCATCATTAATTTCATTCCCTCTTCAGGCCATTTACATTCTGGCCAAATCCTTCCTAAAACTCCACTTTGCTTACATCTCCTCCCTGCTCAAACACCTTCCTAATTTCTTTAATACCCAGACCCTAAAAATTCAAATTTCTTATCCTGGCATTCAAGGGTCCCCATAGTTCGTCCCTAGGGCCTCTGTTCAGGCTCTGCTGGTCCATACCCTGATCATAAGGAGAGTCAGGCCTATTTCACTGCCTCATCCTTATTCTTGGGTTCTCCACCCTGAAATGTCCTCTTTCTTTGCACCAACTCAAGTTCTGTCTGTTGTTCAAGACCCAAGTCACAGTCTAACGGAAGAGTCAGCAAACTTTTTCTGCAAAAACCCCGACAGTAAATATTTCAGACTTTGCAGGTCATACTGTTTCTGTTCCAACTACTCAACTTTGCTGCTGTAGCACAAAAGCAGCCATAGGCAGTATGAAAACCAGTAAGCATAGCTGCGTTGCAATAAAACTTTATTTACAAAAACAGAAGGCAGGCCAAATTTGGCCCGCTGGCTGTAATTAACTAACCCCTGGTCTAGAGCCACAAAGTCCCCTGGGTCTTGCCCAGTCCTGCGTTTCAGGTTCTGAAATCCTAAGTCTTTTCCTCTCCAGCCTGAATCTGAATCATTACCTTATACACAGATGTCATTATCCCCTTAGGGGACAACTTTGGGGATGGGGTGAGGGGGGTGTCTTTTTGTGTCCTGGAGTCTGGCATAACAGGGGTTAAAGCAAGATCTGTGAATGAGAATGAACAATGCCCAACCTCTTGTCTCACTGGCAGGGTCACAGCAGGGTCATGTCTGGGTGGAGGAAACAAAGGGAAGGGGAGAAGGAGACATCAGGAAGGGGGAGGAAGAAGAGAATTCTGAGGTAAGAGAAGAATGAGAGAGACCAGGAGCAAGGGGCAAGTACGAAAGAGCAAGAGGGATGGGTTTGTGAACAGAAAGAAGGAATGAGGGATGCCAAGGGAAATGGGCAGGGACCCAAGCAGGAAAAAGGAAGGAGGAGAAAGAATATGAATCTACAAGGATCAGACATGTTCTCCCACCTCACTGAGGATGGTCCTGCTTATAATTTTGCCATATAGACTTTTTCCTACACCTACAGTCCCTAACCATCCATTTACTGAAATCAAGGGGTTGCAAGGTTGAGTTCAGAAGGAAGAGGAGGGGTTGGAATTGGAGATGGAGTTCGAGTTGCAAAGTACTAAAGCTAAGCAGGAGGGATTGGCGAGGGAATAAGATCTAGTATAAATTTCAAGTGACACCTCCTCCAAGCAGCCTTTCTGGGTTTCACCCATCTCATTACTAGAAAGAAAAGCGATCTCCAAGCTCTGAATTTCTTAAGCCTTTTTCACCTCCCAGGTCATAACCCTGTACCTCTTGGACCGCCGTGGAATGCTTTTACTCTCCAAAGGTGTGTGTGTGTGTGTGTGTGTGTGTGTGTGTGTGTGTGTGTGTGTGTGCGCGTTGGGGAGGGGTTCCAGGTCTGTCCTGGGGAGGAGGGCGGGTTCCAGCTCTGCCCTGCGTTGGCCAAGCGACTATGGCCAAAGGGCTGGCCCTCTTTCATCATTTTGTGGGGCCTGCCTCGGTGGTTGCTCCAGCCTGGCCGGTCTGTGAACACTGAGCATCCAGGACTAGGAGCGCTAGAGGACAGGGACCGAGGGAAGGCAGTGAGAGGGATAAGGAACACAAAGACAGAGGGGCCAGGCAGCCGGAGCGAGAGCGCAGCGGCCAGGGGGCGGGGCCTCACCCGCATGATGCGCACATTGTACATGCGCATCAGCCTCTCGTCGCTCTCCTCAGAGCTGTAGATCTCCTTCCGCAGCTTCTCCGCCGCCCGGATGTAGTCCCCCCGCGCCGAGTACACCCACTGGAGGGTCAGCCCGCGGGCCTGGGTGTGGAGGCATGGGCTGGGGCCGGCGGCAAGGGCCAGGACCCAGCCTAGGATGGAAGTCAAGGGGCTGGGGGACAGGGCTCACCCTGGTCCTGGCAGGAGTGGGTAGGTATAGGGGGAAGGCTGGGGGGCGTAATGAAGTCAGAGGGAAGACCTGTGCGGTTGGGGGAAGCAAATCCCAGGGGTTTGGGAGGGGCTTAGGTGACTGGAGCAGAAGTAAAGGAGCCAGGTTGCCATAGGGGACCTAGACTCCAAGGAGGGTGGGGGAGGAGGGACCAGACCCCTTGGCCTGGGCCGCACTTTAAGGGGATATAGCGACCCCACCCCCAGAAGCGCTGAGCGGGGTTGGCATCTTGGACCTTGAGGTCCCCCGAGAACTCGTTGAGGCTGCTGATGTGCCTGAGGACCACGTCCCCGTAGCGGCCAACGTCAAGGGGCAGCAGGTGATCATGGCTGAGCCGGATGAGGAGCTGTCCTGTGAGTTGAGCCACAGCCTGGGCCACCGCAGGCAGGCGGCCCTGCAACATCTTGTGCAGGTTGTCATAGGTGTCCTCCTTCGTGTGCAGGAACGGGTACACCTGGCCATCCTGCTAGGACAGGGCGTGCTAGCTCGGGGGCATGGTGCAGACAGGCTGAGGGGCTCTGCTCTGGGGCGAGGCCAGTGAGTCTTACCTCCACAAAGGAGAACTCAACAGCAGGGACCCCTGCGAAAGCTGTGAAGGAATAGGCACTGCTGTCCATGGGAAGCGGCTGGATCCTGGGAGGGGCACAGGTTACAGTGCCCTGTGGCTTCAGGCTTACCCCACATCACCCCCAGCTCTCCTCCTTCCCCACTTGCCCCAACTTACACCTCTGCATCCCAGCTGTGATTGTTGAATGCTACCTGCTCATAAAGGGTCTGCCCGCTTTGGTTAGGAGAATCCACCTGAGGGCAGGTTGGGAGGCACAGTCAGGCTCTCTGGCCCTCCCCCCAGCTTCCCTTGGTACCCCACTCCTGGCTGGGCTCTTGCCTGCTTCAGGATGTTCTCAATGAGGCTGATCAGAAGGGGGCTGGTCTTGGCATAGAACTTGTCATCCCCTGCAGAGAGGGACACCAGGCTCAGGGCTTGGTCCTGAGGGCAGGTGTGCACCTGAGGGGGCCCCGGGGTGACACTGCCCCTGCTCACCCAGCACAGTGTTGTCCAGGCTCACGTAGACCACAGCTTTGAGATGCAGCAGGCTGAGGTAGCCCTGTGGGGGAGGGGTGTGGGATGTGAACACACCCCACTTCTCCCCACTGCCTGACGATCTGCCCAGGACCCCACATTACCTCCAGCCACTCCGTGGAGCCCACACTCCCAAAGTCACCTCCATCCCAGCTGATGAAGAGAAGACTTCTGCGGGGCCGAAAGCC
This sequence comes from Rhinolophus sinicus, assembly GCF_057876585.1. NCBI lineage: Eukaryota > Metazoa > Chordata > Mammalia > Chiroptera > Rhinolophidae > Rhinolophus > Rhinolophus sinicus. Next base: position 90,843,102 of record NC_142503.1, read on the forward strand.
TGGGGACAGGGAGGAGGGAGGGTGAGCTCAGCTGGGGGCCAAGCAAAGACCCCCTCTTTGTCTTCCTCTGTTCTAGTCTCCTGGGGTCTCTCCTTCCCTCTCATCAGGCCCGCAGCCCAGCCCATCTCACCTGGGTCTGCCTTGCCACAACTCTAATAGTGATGAAGGTGGCTTACATATAGAATCTCCTGTTTAATCTATACTCAACCATGGACTGTTACCACTTTCATGTTTAAATGAGGAAATGGAGGTACAATCACTTGTACAGGCCCACGCAGCTAGGACGTGAGTGGCCAGGTTTGGAGCCCAGGTCTGAGTGGCCACCCTGCAGCCCGTGCTCCTAACTGCCTCTCTGCCCTATGCTGACGGGCCACAGCCCTCGCTGCCCAGCCCAGGCCCAGGCCCAGGCCCTGACCTTACCATTGCTCACCATGGAGGAAAAGGTCCGCACCAGCTCCAGCAGTATGGCGGTCCCCACAGCAGACTTGGCGGTTCCGGGGCCCCACGCATCCCTCTGGGCCCCAATGACAACATAGTGATCTGGGGGAGGGGATGTTTGGCGTCCACCTCTGACACTGGCAGTGTTCAGAGGCTCCTCCCTCCACCCTGGAGGGCAAGTGCCCACAGGCCTCAACACCATTTCTCCAAGCCCCTCATCTCTGCATCTACCTCACATCTCTGCTGTCCCTAAGGAGAGTGCCCTTCTTACCTGGCCCTGCCTGGATGGCCTCCTCCTTCAGTGGAATGCCTGGGGTCATTCTGGACTCCATTACCTCTCAGGTCAACCATGTCCCACTATTTGCCAGGTCCTGACAGGTTTTCCCCTTTTAAATCTCCACGCCTTCCCCACCCATATTCCCACCACCAGCATTTTCATCTGAGCCTCGTTCCAGGCTGCCCTCTGCCTCTCCCTCTGTGCTTATAGGTACCACTCCCTTCCCAAGCTGTTCTCATGACCCCACTCTTCAGCTCAAGGACCCGCTTTGATTCCCCACTGCTATCCACATCTAGTTATGCTTGAAAGGGTCATCTACCTTATCTGATTTACTTTTCATGATATAATATCACCCAACTATGCTTGCCCACCTCTGGTGCTATATAACTCACTATTGCACAAAGCAGCCCATTCTGTCTCTGGATAGGCTGGACCTTGAGATCTCACTGCCACCCTCCATGGTCTCAGTTTAGACCCAACTTGCCAGCTTTTCTCCCTGCTAACCCCTGCTGCACCCTCCACTTCAGCCAAAGCCGCCTCCCTCCCCTGGGCACCACTCGGACCCACTCTCCTGGGCCTCTTGCTCCAGGATCCTCTCTGGCCAAGGTTTATAAGCAGCTCCCCTCCCACAGGCTGGGCAAGCAAGCACACCTGGCTCCGATCGCCCCTCGATGCAGCCGAAGATGTTGTTAATGGGGGTAGAGACCCTGTGGTTGTTGACCCCCAGGTGCAGGCCTGGCCCAGGGCCCAGGCGATAAGGAGAGCCTGGGAGCCGCCCCTGCCATTCCTGGGGGGTCACAGGACCTTCAAGCTTCCTGGAGAGGGGTGGGGCCGAAAAGGTTGGAAGTAGCAGAGAGGCTCAGGCTACAAAAGAGACCAAAGCCTCCTCTTCACTTTTTTTCTCCCTCCCACCCTCTGGCTCTACTCTCTGCCTCTGCACCCTGCCTGAGGGGGCAGTCCAGCCTGGGCTGATTGGACAGTTGTGCAGGCTGTGTCCTGCTCAAGGGTGCCCAGCAGAGGTGAGTGTGATACCCAGCAGGTGCTCCACTCACCAAACCTTGGACCCTGACAAGAGGCTATGCCTTCCCAGAAGACGCCTTTTTTTTCTTATTTCATCCAAAGGCACCTTATTGGCTAGCTGCAGCCTACCTCTCCCTGCCTTCTCTTCTGGTTCCCAAACGCCCCTCACCTCAGCAGGAGGGAGGCAATGTCCGCGCTGATGGGCTGGGCTGGGATGCTGGGGAGGCCGGAGGACTGGACTGGAGGGAACTGGGTTTGATTGAAGGAAGGGAAGCCAGGCGTGTAGGGGTCCCCAGTTCCCAGGTGCACCTGTGGAGAGAGGGGTGCCCACTGAAACTGTGGGCTGTTTCCAGAAATAGCGTGCCAGCTTCATCCCGAGCAAGGTACAGTCCCAGGACCCTAGGAAGGCACTGCCAGCTCCCCCTAGACTCACATGTCCATACACAGCCCGGTGGCTGGACAGCCCTGGCTTGTGTGGATCCTGGGAGAAGTCTGCTGGGTCAGGATATATGAGCACTCCTTGGGCCCCAAAGTCCTGGGCACTGGCCACCTGGGGAAGGGAGGGGCTGAAGGACTCCTTTTCCCAGAGACAACTGATTAATAAGAGCAGGAGAAGCAAGTAAAAGTGAAATGGCATGGCCCTTGATGTGCAGTTGTGGATCTACAGAGAGCCTGTGGGGTGGGTGCCCCCACAGGCTCTCATCTTGTGCCTTCCCGCAGTGCCTTGGCAGCCCTCCCTGCCAACATTCTCTTATGACCCACTCGGTTTTCTGTTTTCCCTCTGACACACTTCTAGACGCTATCCGATCCTGGGGTTCCCCAGCCCCCCATCCAGGGATCCTCACCTTTTGGGCAAAGCTGATCAACCCCAAGCGCACCAGCAGGAGGCGCCCGGCCGGCTCCACACCCCGGGCCCGGAGGTGCTGTAGGTCCTCCGGCCGCCCGTAGTGGGCGTACACTAGCTCTCCCTGAGGGTGGGGAGTTTAGTCAGGCGCGCTCGCCACGTCCCTCCTCCGCCAGGGGAAGGGGGCGCGGCAGGAGACGCTCACCGTGGCGTTGCCCGTGGCGCTGTAGGGACAGTAGACGTCGGGGTCCTCCAGCGGCAGCTCCTCCCCGGGCTCCCCAGCCGCATCGACCCAGTGCAAGGTGTTGGGGTGAGCCCTGAGGAGTGTGAGTGGTGAGCGTCCCACACCCCGCGCGACCCCCCGCCGCTCCCCTCGCCCTCCACGGACTCACGGGTCCGGGAACTGCAGCCCCACGTAATGAGTGTCAGTCCACACGTGGTCCAGCTTCTGGCGCAAGAGCGCAGCGCGGACGTCCTGAGCCAGGGCGGCCATCCCGGCAGAGCCAGCCATCCTTTTCCGAAGGCTGGTTTGCCTGAGCGGGGAGAGGTGGGATTGGGGCGCCAGAGGGGAGAGGGGCTGGGACTTCTGGGCGCCTGAAGGAGAGGGAGGTAGGGGGGGAAGGATGCCAGAGACATGGGTCGCCGTGGGCACCGGGTGCTAAGGGGCTCCCAAGCCTGTCTCTACCCTGCCATTACCATCCATTCCATCACCACCAGGCTGCGACCTAGGGTTTCCAGGGCCTCGCTTAAAATCTTAGCTGCCCATAGCTAGGGGTCCTGTCCACCATCCCTTAGGTTCTTTCTGGCTCAAGCCTAACTCACCAATCTATCTACTGCCACCTCCACACATATGGACACTGGCCTGTACTCTGCCCTAGGCACGAAAACTTTTCTTCCAAAGGTCTAACTGGACAGAGGTGGGACCCTCCATCTTCCCTGTCCTCCACCTGGGCATCACGGAGACACCTTACACCAAGGTTCCCGGTGGAATCGATGGAGACCCTGTCTTCTTCCATAGTCACCACCTAGTAACTAGTGAACCTGTTGTCACCTGAACTCTTCCTGTTCTTCTATGTCACCTCTGCCACAGCCCCCCCCCCCGCCCCGACCCATGACCTCTGTCAACCTGCTCTACCTGTGCCCTCTCCAAGGCAAACAAACTCCTCCTTCCTTAGCATCATCACTGAATACCTCTTCTGCCCTTTGCCTTGTCAGAAACCCTGCTCTCCCCTGAGAAGCCAGGTGACCTGCCTGTGGGACTCCTGAAGGTGGCTTAGGTTCACATACCACCTGGGCTTGGACTGGCGGCATGCTCCTGGTTTCACTATTTACATTTGTGACCATGTCTTCTGTGGTAAAACTCTTTCCTTTGAAGCCTGTGCCGTCCAGCTCTCCCACCCTCTGTCCCACTTCACTGCTATTAACTTCTAGCCAATTGGTCACTTGGCCACTTTCATTGAGGACTTTATCATTTTTCTCTCCATGCCATGGTCCACTAAGCTTCTGCACTGCTTCAAAAATCCATGCGGATGTGCCCTTTGGTCTCAGCCACCATCCTCTCCTCTCTCATGAGGACTATTGCAACCCATGGTCATAGTGGCTTTCTTAGTACCATTCCTGTACCGCCCCCCCACCCCCAGGAGCTCAACTGTCTTGTTTGAAAGTGCACCCATCAATGTGTTCATAAAATAGAGGATGCACACTGGATTCCTGCACAACAGTAAGAAACAAGAAACTAAATATATACTTGTACACTGCAATATAGAAAGACCTTGAAAACACTGTTAGGTTAAAAAAAAGTTTATCAAAATTAAAAGCACACACTAGAGATGGCTATATCTGAATAGTAAGTCTTGGAGTGATTTTTTAAAAATATTTTACTTCTTTGTATTTGTCCATGTTGCTTAAATTTTAAAATAATGAACATATAGCATTTTATGCAAAAATTAATGTTTTGAAAAATCTACATGTACACACAAAACATGACATACTGTATTTTGCCATGTATAATGCGCACTTTTTTGCCCAAATTTGTGAGGGGAAAATAAGGATGTGCATTATACATGGGTAGTACTAATTCTGTATTTATATAAATATTTTTTAATTCTTTTATTTATGCTTATGAGTTAAAAGTGTAACTCTAGAAATCAATAACGATATCTGTATGCAAAATAATACCCTGGAATATGATAATCAGTTTTGTTGAATTTACGACAAACTTGCAACAACGAAGAGTTCTTGGCCTTCTATGATGCGTAAATATCGTAAATTTGTTACTGGTACATAAAATTTCTTGTACCTCGTATTTGTTCTTGTGTTTTGTAATTATTTGTTGCATAAAATTTCTTGTACCATAAAGGTTAAAAAAAATACTAAAATTCCTTTATAATACAAAAACAAGTACTTAAATGTAAACAAATAAAATTTTGAATTAAAAAATTAAAACGAAAGATTTTTTTCCCTGAAAGTTTGGGCCAAAAACATGGGTGTGCATTATACACGAGAGTGCATTATACATGTCAAAATATGGTGTATGACAAAGCCACATGTGTATTTAAAGGTACACATCAAACACATTAGGTAAGGTGCTTATGGGGGAAGGGAATAGTGGGGAGGAGTGCTCAGGGATGGGGAGGGAAAATTAAACAGGAAAGCCTTTTCACTCTCCTTGACCAGTGAGGAAACTATACAGTGGTCTCAAGGGTATAATCAACTCCATAGCTTAAAATAATCCCTCCCCCCAACATCTGACCATGATACTCGGTTGTTTAAAACTTTTCAGTTTTCACTCTTTCCTTTTAGAATAAAATCTAAAGCTGTTCATGTAACCAGTAAGGCCCCTTTTGCCTGAGCCATATCCACCTGGCCAGCCACATAGACTTTCTTTCACTTCCTCCACTAGACCACCATCTTCCTGCTTCAGACCCGTTGCACGTGCTGTTCTCTGGTGTGAAATGCTTCCTACTTTGTCTTTGCTTGGCAATCAACTCACCCCTCAGGTCTTAACTTGTTACTTCCTCAAGGAAGCTTTCCTTGACCCCCAATCTAAATCAGGTTCCCTGGGTTATAGCCATTCCTCACCTCCTATACTTTTCCTTCAAAGCCATGATCCTGGTAATAATTATGCAGTCATGGATGTGATTATTACTGTAGTATCGATTTCCTCCAGTAGACTATAAGCTCCAGGAGGGAAAGGTCCTGACCTTTTCATTCTCTCCTATATCGCCGCCAGCTACTTAGCCCAGCACCAGCCACATAGTAGGTACTCACATATATTTGTTAGATAAAGGAATGAATGACCCCATCATTGTCACTTCCAGTCCAGCCACCCACTTTCCTGGCCTCACCCCGGATCTTGTCATTACCCAGAACTCCATCTCTGAGATATTTATCCATTGAGGATGTACTGAGCACCTACTAAGTGCCAGGCACTGTGGTAGGCGCTGGAGACTCCAAAATAAACAGGATACAGTTTATCAGATAAATCTTAAAAGCTCCAGAATCCCACTCTCTAACGAGAGTTTTTCAGGTTCCAGCTTACTCCCTTACCCTCATTATACTTGTTCTTCAACTGTATCGAGCATTCCAGACTGTCCAATTTCTCCAAGGCTGTCATCAGCTCCTAGTTTGTTTTCTCTTTCCCCATCCAACCTAGAATCACTTCATTGCTTGTTATCCTCTTGCCTCCCTGCCCTTTGATGGCATCCACAATGCCACAACCCACCCTCAGACCTGTCAAACCATCCACCTGCTCAGCCTATACCCAGACTGCCAAGTGTTGCTCAAAACAACAAAAAAGCCCTACATGTCATTGATGCCACAGATTTAAGGTCTTTTAGCAAGGTGGATCCAGCAGAATCAAAAGAGTAATAATACTCCTTGATCAAGTTCAGTGTTGATCTCATGAAGAAAAGGAAATCTACAGAGGGTGCCAAAAAAATGTATACATATTTTAAGAAAGGAGAAAACCGTATTAAAATTGTAATACTCAATATATACCGATAACAAAAGATGAATACAAGTCATGTGTATACATTTTTGGCACCCCTGGTATTAATACAAATGACTACATAAACATGAATAAAAGAACAATTAGGTGATTATCTCAGTACACTCTTGAAAAATATGTGAAAAAAGTCCCATACCTTTTCCTCCTTTCCTAATCATTAAAAAAAAACCAGTGAGCTAAGAGTGAAGGAAATTTTCTTAATTCATGTTTAAAAAGCTATCCAGAGTCTGCAGCAAAGTTCACACTCAATGACAAAGTATTATAGAAACATTCCTATGAAAATCAGGAAATAGGTAAGGACATCTATTGTTATCATTACCTAAATTCATGTCCTCTTCGATGCAATAAGAAATGAAAGAGGCATAAAGGGTATCGGCATTGGAAAAGAAGCTATGTGACTCTCACTATAGCTTGTATGATTTTGTACTTGGAAAACCGAGGAGAATCCACTGAAAAACTATTCCTGACCTAAAAGAGTGGCTCTTCTGTGGACCTACCTGGCAGCTCCTTCCCATCAGGGAAGGGTGACCTCAGCAGAACAAAAATAACAAAAAAAAACTGGCCTGCTTGTGCTGTGCTGCAGGCCCACACAGTCTGTCTGTCTAGCTTCTCTCATAATGTAGACGAGGGGATGGTCTGTGCCCACAAATGCATTTCCTTGCTTGTTTTTCTGATTCCCTAAAACACTTCTTCTCAGAGTCCCCCAGAGCTGCCTGCTGCCACAGGTCAAAATCCAAGCTCCTTGGTGTGGCACTCAAGATTCTTCAGGGTCTGTCCCACCTCATGTCTGGACCCCAGTGTTCTCATTCAGTGAGCTCCTAAATCTCCCAAACTGCCACCCTCAGAGCCTGAGCCCTCTCTCCTTTCAGCTCCAATGCCTGCCATCCTTCCCAGGACCAATGAACAGGAAGACCAGACAGGGAGGTGGAAGGACTCAGAAGGGGAACCCCAACACCAGGGTTCAGGGAGAGGAAGCAAAGAGGTGAGTCTGGCAGACGAGGGTTTCTGAAGGCGAGGAAGGGGGCAGCATGATCCTTACCTGATGGTGTCCTCCAGGCTCCCCTCCCCCAGGTGCCGCAGGAACATGGCCTGGAGGTCGCTCCAGTATAATGTGCCCTGGTGGGCATCCAGGCTGGTCTCGTAGTTGATATCCTCGCTGACCACCAGCACATCATCCCCGCATGCCTGGCAGGACCCTCGGAAGGCCACATAGCCCAGAAGGAAGGCTGGTGGGTGGCAAGATGGAGATTCTTCTTGTGCCCTCCTCTGGACCCCAGAAATCTCCCCCAGCCCAGGCAGTTCACTGTGGGGGCCAAATGATTCTCACCCCCAGTGAAGATCAGCAGGGCCATCAGGACCAGGTAGGGGGTGGCTCTTCGTCCTGCTGCTGCCCAGAGTCCAAGGTTTTGCCGCCCTGGTCGAGAGCCCCGGGGCTCAGGGCCCCTCAGCTCCATGGGACAGAGGCGGGCTGGTGGCTCAGCCACCTCTTCCCTGTCTTCCTCTTCCTCCTGCAGTCGCCCCTGCTGGGTGCCTTCCACATGCTTGTAGATGGTCTGAGAGGGTCCTGGGGACAACCTTTTCTGTGGGGGGCACGGTGGGCATGAGACTGGGGAAAGAGGTGTGGAGGACAGGGAGGGATCTGGCAATAATTGGGTCAGTGACTTTGGGGTGCCAAATGAGCACGAGGCAGAGGAGAGGGTCCTGAGAGGCAAGCGGGACAGTAGAGATTGAGGTGGGAAGGGGAGGGCCTTGGGGTTTGGGAGGAGGCTGAAGGACCCAGAGAGGAGGCCTAGGGTATCCCCCGACCCCACTCAGTCTTACCGCTCCCTGGAGTAGACCCCAAAGTCGCTCCATGCTCGTGCCCCCTCCTGAGTCCTGCAGGCTGTCCCCCACCCCCAGTGATAAACCGTTTGTGGGAGCCGCATGAGGGCCCCTTATCAGCCCTGGCAGGCAGCCTGAGCTCAGGCGTTCCTTGCCCCTCCACTAAGGGTGGGGGCACAACCCTGGCCTCAGCCCAGCCTTCCAGACATGGCCCCCCAGCCCAGGCTAGAGGATGAGGGGCTGTACCCTTCCCTGCCAATCCCTCCACAGTCCCACTCCCTGCAAAACAATCAATTTTTTTGCCTTGGAGCAGACTTTGGCCTTCCAGTTACCGTCAGGGGTGGGGGAGGGGGGCTGATGGCTGGGGAGGGCAGAGATATGGATGCCCCGACCCCTTTCCTGCTTCCACCCCTCTCAGTGTTCTAGGGACCCGTCTAGCTCCCCATCATGAAAACCTCTGCCCCTCCTCGTCTGGCTCGCAGGCCCAATGCCCAGGGTCTGTAACACATTAGTGGCTCCCCTGTCCGGATGCCTGCCCCAGTGGGACCCTAAGCTGAAGGCGCCACAGCTGTGTGACCTGGGGGTTTGGTCTGGCCATGTGGGTGTCTGTCTCATGAGAGTCAGGCTGAAATGTGAGTCTCAGGCTCCTACTGGTGCTGGGGAGGGAGGAGCATGGGTGGGAGCCCATGGTCAGGCAAGACCAATGTGTTCCAGGATGGGAGTCCTGGATTCGGGGGTCTGTGGGTCACCAGGCATCGTGGAAAGAGTCTTGGCCAAGGCGTAGACAGAGCGGGGTGACCTTGGACAAGCCATGCCCTCTTTGGGCACCTATGCCTGTTTGGTGACCAAAGGACTTGGACCACACGAGTTTCTACCTCTTTTAGGTCTAGGGACCCCAGTAACACATCACAGGCACAAACTGCTAAGTTTTACCCACAATTTCAGGCAGGCTGCGCAGGTTCCCAAGCCCCACCGAGGACTCCAGGACAAGTAGTGCTGGAATAGGAGGGCTGAGGGACCCCGTGTTGGAGTCACCCCTGGGAAACCTCAGCTCTTACCCAAGTCGGGAGAGAAGTTCTGAGCTACTGGGGTGCACCAGTGCCCCAGTCCCCGCCCTATTCTTGTCACCGCCAAGAGACCCAGCGTAGCCCCAGCTCACCTCAGCTGCAGATCTGGAGGTGTAGGGGCACTGTCTTCCTGAGGCCCGAGGCCCCGCCCACCTATGTCCTCCCTCCGCCCCTCCCACTCTAGGCCCAACCTCTGGCCTTGCACTCGCTTCAGCCCCTCCCCTGCCTCAGCATCTCCTTTCCAGCAACCCCTTTCCTCCCCAACTCGGCCCCTCACTGGGGGACTCATTGGGCGGCTCTGCTGGGTCCTCGCTGCGTGATCCTCCTTGTGCGATCCTCCCTGGATCGCAGCCCCTTTGAATCCTGAGGCATCCGTGGCTCCTGCGGCTTTGTCCCCTTCCGCAGACCTTGCCTCGCTGTCCACCATGGGATCACGAATGGATGTAGGTGTGCCCCCCTCCCCCCATCACCAACTCCCAGACCCCTGCACCCACTCTCCACTCCCTGGGAGGCCAAACTTTTTTTTCTCGTAAAACATTTTTACTCCTTTCAACCCAGAAACATCACAATCTAAGGGGATGAGAGGGATGGGAAAGAGAAAGGGACGATGGGGGCTTCGATCTGCGCCGGAAGGGGGGGGAGAACCCTCTCCTCCTTTGAGCGCCCCTCCCCCACCGCTGCGGCGGGCCTGAAGAGGGGGAGACCTCAGGGACACTTCCGCTCCACGCACTGCTTTCCGCCCTCTTCGTATTCCTGTTTGGAGATCCACATCTGCTGGAAAGTTCCCTGGGTGCGGGGGACAACATCTACGGTCAGGGAGGCCTTGGAAGAGTTGCGGGAAGCGCCTCCCCACTTTCCACCGGTGCAGGCTCAGCTCCTGGAAACCCTCCTCCTGGCCTTCCCGGCCCCTCAGGCCCACCTCCCTCCTGCAACGACCTCCCGCCCTCATACTCCCACCAACTCCTTCATATTCGGAGGGCTAATACCCCTCGTCATATAGGTCAATCATAATATTGATTCACGTATTCAACAAGTATTTACTGCGCACCTGTCTGACCTCTGCCAGCCCCAGGCCAGTCAACCGGCACCCCATCACCACTCACACACACACACTTCTCCTCCACCAGGTACCCTGTCACTCCATCAGGCCTTACAAACGTCAAGTCTCCCTCATTCCCAAGAAAATAATCTTTCCTCCACCCTCTCCATTTCTGCTCCACCTAACTTGTGATGGAGTTGTCTTCACTCTGGCACCCCATCCCCACACCCCTGTTGAAACTTGCCGCTTGAGGGTCTCCTGCACTGGACATCCCAATGTCCCTTCTCTTAGATGGTTCCTCTGTCTCTGCCTGAAAGTTAGTGTCTGTGTCCCTGGCTCTGCCTGTTTCTCTCCTTGCCTCACAGAACAAGGTTTCCTGGATTCTGCTCATGAGCTAAACGCCCCCAACCCGCCCTTTTCCCTTGCAGATCTCGGTGCTGAGTACCACACCCAAATATTCAGCTGACACCTCTTCCTGAGTATCCCTCAGGACCTCAAATTTAACATGTCCACGACTGAGTTCTCTGTCTTCCCCAGGTCTGGCCCAACCCTGCTTCAATGGTCTTTTTCACCTTCTACAGGAGCGCTGTCCAAAACAGTGACCACTGCCCACATGCGCTTATTGAGCACTTGAAAGGGGGCTGGTCTAAACTGAGATGTGTTCTATGTGTAAAATACGCACCGGATATTGAAGACTAAGTCCAGAAAAAAGAATGTAAAATATATCAATCATTTTTCTATTGATCGCACATTGAAATAATATTTTGATAGATTAGATAAAATATATTCTTTAAACTTACTTTCACCTTATCCTTTGGATTCTTTTGGCTACTAGAAAACTAGACATTGCATATGTGGCTCGCATTACGTTCCTATGGGACAGATCTGCCAGAAGCTAGCATCCTGAGCCTCATCTTGGACTCCTTCCGTCTTACCTTTTAGAGCCAGTGTCCACATTCTGTCAGTCAGACCTCTGATAAGCTCCCAATTCCACCCCAAAACCACTCCTCTGTTAAACTCCAGTCACAGTGGAGACCACTGAGCCCAAGTGAGCTTCCTAAACTCATATGGCCTCTGCTTTTGGCCTTGCCGCCAATCCCCATGGTCCAAACACCCTCTCTCCCTCTTTGCCTCATGAGTTCTTCCTCAGCCTTCCCATCTCAGCTTGAATGCTCCTTACAGGTCCTTCATGACCCCTGAGCTGGATCAGGTCCTCCCGTAATGGAACACTCCCATACTTTGTGGTGACTTTCTGTTTAATGGTCTTGGCTTCTAGAGTGTCTGTGCTCATGGAGGCAAGGACTCTTTCAGGCTTTGTGTCCACTTCCAGCACACAGGCGGTGCACAATAGCTGTATAGCTAACATGCTCCCAGCCCTGAACTAACTCGATTGTTAGTCTCCTCCCTTCCTGACCCTGGGGACTCCCTCTCCAGTGGATGTCCTCTTTGTCCTGTCATGGATGTCCTCCCTTCCCCTCTATGTGACTGACACCTCCAGATGCATTTTGCATCTCCAGCTCCCTGCTCAACATCCTTCTTCTGCCCAGCAGTAGGTCCAAACTGAACTCACCACCTACTGCCCAGAACCAACCTGCCTTCCTCCTTCTCTATTTGCCCTTTGCTGTCCTGCCCACCCCCACTTCTATCCACTCTATGATTCTAGGACAACAGAGCTTCCATGCAAGGTCTCCCCTCATCCAGCTCACTCCCCAATCCCCAGAGACAAAGTCTTCCCAAACATGTCTGTAAGTATCACCTTGCCTTGCCCCAGCCTGTCAGTGTCTCCTCTCTGCTGAGTACAGTGGGTGCCTCACCCTGGCACACAGGCCACAAACCTCATCCCAACCAACCTCTCCCACTTCCTGTCCCTCTGCTCCCTGAGAATTCATCCCTCTGGGAGCGCTGACTGCCCTTCCTCAAAACTAAATGTTTGTTGAGTTAATAAGTGAGGAGGCAGGCGAGGCAGTGGGGCTGCCCCTTTTCTATAGTCAGAGCTAGGACAGGCCCCTGTCCACTCACCAGTGAGGCCAAGATGGAGCCCCCAATCCAGGGGCTGAATTTGCGCTCCATGGTACTGTTGCTGGCGATGAGTTTCAGTCTCATGCTCTGGGGAGAAAGAAGGGCTAGGGGAAGCAGACACCTGGGTTCTGAGGAAGGAGAAGGTTTGGGGTGGGGAAGACTGGGAAGCCACAGGGGGAGGGGTCTGTTCTGTTGGCCAGAATGATACATAATTGGGAAGGAGGGAGAACTTGGTCCTAAAGGGCTAAACCAGGACTGGAGACCGGGACCCTGGCTGGAGGTGGGCTCCTACCGGCGGGGTCTTCTGGGAAAGCTCTCGATTGAGCCTGTCAGTGAAACCCTGAAGAAGTGTGTTCCCGCCCGTGACAATGACACTGCCATACAGGCCCTGAGAGCAGGGAAGAGGAGTGAGCAGACAAGGAACAGCCCTTCCCTGTCTCCCCACTTTTCCTGGGCCCCTTTGCTCAGCCACAGGCTCAGGCCTCACCGGGCGAATGTCGATGTCACACATGCCAATGCTGGTGGTCACCACATGGCCCACACCTAACATGGTGTTCCCCGACAGGCCCTGCAGAGAAAGGCAACGTGGGCTTTGGGCCCTCTGGCCCTCTCCTCAGACTCCTGTGACCCTTCCAGCCTCCCCCACACCTCAGCATCGGGAGACCCCAGCCAGCCCCACCCCAGTGCCGTCCAGCCAACCTGACCTTGACATTGGAGGGATCGAACAGGCCCTCAGGGATGCGGAGCCTCTCAGCACCATAGTCTGTGTTGTAGCCATTGGGCATTTCATAATGCACTGTGGGCATTTGCGCAGCCACCCTGCCCAGGAAGTAGCAACACTCTTGTTGAGAATGCTCACAAAGGACAAGAGGTCCCTCCTGAGCCTCTTTCCTACCCCCCAAGTGCGGGCCCCACTCACTGCTCATCGTAGGGAGAGTCTGACACCTGCAGCACGGACGCCTGGAAGTCCTGGATCACCTCCTGAGAACCCAGGGACGTGGTGAGGGCCGGTCCCCCCAGTGCCCCCCCAGCCCCATCCCAGCTCCAGGGCCTTTGTCCCTTCCCCTCTACTCATGGCGGGGGGGGGGGGGGGCTGGGAGTTGGGGAGGGCAGGGTGTTTCAGGGGGCCCTCTCCAGTGACTCACATTGCACATGTAGTTATGCCAGGACTTGGAAACCTGGGGTAGCTTCTCCTTCTTCTTCCAGTTTGGGGGGGCACCCTCCCGTACAGGCTCCTGTGGGGGCACAACCTATCAGCACCCTTCCCCATCCCACACTTGCCCAGCCCACTCTGACCACACCTGCTTTCGTAGCACTTGCTGGCTCTGCAGCTAATGGGCACCGGGATCTCTGCTCTGTTGCCCATAAAAGCTGTTTCTCCCCTTCCCTGTTAGAGAAGAGACAATGGGGAGAACCTGTCTCCATGTATGCCATGCATGAATCGACTACAGCTGATCTGAAAGGCCAGACTCAGAGAAAGCTGAGGGCATGGGGAATACAGTGGAACCAGAACCTAAGGAGACAGCCTTTACTGAGCTTTGTTCATGTTCCGTGTGTGTGTGTGTGTGTGTGTGTGTGTGTGTGTGTGTGTGGCGGGGGGGGACGGGGACGGTGTCCAGGGCGGATCCTTACATGCAGTATCTCATATAACACTCACAGCAGCCCTATGTGCTGTAATTCCACTTTACATGGGAGGAAACTGAGACGTGGGGAGTTTCAGTCTCATGCTCTAGGTCACACAGCTCTTACACGGTAGAAGCAGATCTTGAACCTGGGTCTATTAGACCCCACAACTCACCACACTGGCCCTACACATCCTGCTACCACCTGGCTGTGTGACTTGGGTCACATCCCTCAGCCTGTCTGGATCTCTGATGCCTTGATTGTAAACTGAGGAACTGGATCCAGGGTCCTCTGGGGGCCTTGCTGCTCCCAGCTCTGATATCTAATGGGTCAGTGGGTTATAGGGTGAGTGCCCAGGACACCCCAGAGGCCCCACCTTGGCTGCGATCATGTAAGGCGGAATGATGTCGATGGCCATTTCCTGGAAGAGCTCTCGGCATTGCATAGAGATGAAGTCCCCTGCCAGGGGTGATTTGACGATGCCTGGAAGGGGAGGGGTGTCAAGGTCTGGTCCCCCAAGGCACCCCCAACCCCTGCCGAGGCCCCACCTTGCTGCAGGACATAGCCATCATGCACTGGAATGGCTGTTGTATGGGTGGCCCCACTGTCCAGCACGAGGCCCGTGGAGCGTCCGTTTGCAAAGCTGGCATGGGATGGGTAGGTCAAAGAGACAGCAGCACCAAAGGAGGGGGCTGGCACCAGGCCTGACCTGGTCACTCTCTGCTCTCCTAGGGTCCAGGCCATTCCCAGTCTGCAAATCAATCCTGGTTTGTGACCCATCTGCTGGAGGAAGGCTCCTGAGACCCCTGTCACTGCTTCGCTGTCTGAATTACATCTTTCTCTATTCCTTCCTTCTGAGCTCCCAGCCTGTCTTTAGTCTTGGTCTATGTCTTATGAGCTCCCTGAATTTAGGGGCCATATTGCCACAGTGCCCAGCACAGGGTTCAATGCAAGGCAGATACTTTAAAACAGAAATGCTGATTGGCTGTTTGGGAAGGAAACTCCTCAGTGTCATGGAACCCTCCCTCCTCTCTCCAGCCCCAGCCCCAGCCCCTGCTGTCTACTTGGCCCAAATCTCTCTCTCTCTTCCAAGGAAATGGAAGGGGCTGCTGATCTGGCCACCCCAGGGTCCAAGGTACTTAGCCCACAGGGGATATCTGCACTAATAAGGGTTAGGGGGGTGTCTACCCATCCAGGACCTTATCTCCATAGAATCAGGCCTAGCCCTCAGCTCAGCACACCACGCACCCCACCCTGGCCCTCCACCCAGGTGGAGCAGCTCAACCCAGAGGATACGCGGTGAGCACAGCTGTCTTGCATAAGAAGAAGGCAGGAATGTTGTACTGCTCGAACATCAGCTCCGTCAGCTTCTCCCGCTTGGCCCGTGTGTTCCACTGGGGAGAAAGTGCAAGAGGGGAGGATTCAGGAATGGAGAAGCCCAGACCCATGCACGCACGCACACACACACACACACACACGCACACACACACGCACACACACACACACATACACACAAACAAAAATGAACTTTGGGAACAGAGGTCAGCCTCCTTGACCCTCATAAATCTTTAGAATGTGAGAACTATAAAGAATTTTAAAGATCACAATCCAAACCCAGCTGGAGAAGATAAAACTCAGACAGGGATAGTGACTTGCCCAACATCACACAGAAAGCTCTTGGTAGAGCTGACTCTAGAGTCATAGTCTCTTAACTCTTGGCCCAGTGTTCTTTATTGTACAATATACACACTTCAGTCTCCTCTAAGCCCCAGAACATTTCTCTTCTTTCTCATTCTAATCATCTCAGAGGCAAGAAGCTGGAGAAGAGGATTTCTGGGTAAAAATGGTGGATTGAATACAAACATCTAATTTTATTCCCTTCCAAGTTCTCAGCAAAACTATAATAAAGGGGCAATTTAAAAAGATATAAACTCACAAAAGCCAATGAACACATAGAGAAATGCTCAACACTATTGGCCATTAGGAAAATGCAAATCAAAAGCACAATGAGATACCACTTTATACCCACTAGGATGGTGATAATGATTAAAAAACAAAACAACAACAAAAAAAAAACCCCAGAAAATAACGAGCATCGGAAAGGATGTGGAGAAATTAAAACCATTGTCCATTGCGGGTGGGAAGGTAAATGGTTCAGCCATTGTGGAAAATAACTGGCAGTTCTTCAAAAAGTTAAACATAGCATTACCATATGACCCAGCAATTCCACTCCTAGTTATAGACCCATGAAAACAGGCGCTCAAACAAATCTTGTACATAAATGTTCATAGGAGCACTATCCACAATAGCCAAAAATGGAAACAACACAAATGTCCATTGATGGAGGAATGGACAAACAAATTGTTGTATATCCACATAATGGAATATTTATTACTCAGACAGAGTAAATAATAATGTAGTGATATATACTACAACATGAAATATTGCTCTGCCATAATAAAGAATAAAGTATTGATATGTACTACAGCATGGATGAACCTCAAAAACATGCTAAGTGAAAGAATACAGACACAAAAAGTCACATAATGTATGATTCCATTCATACAAAATATCCAGAATAGATATATCCATACATGCAGAAAGCAGATTGATGGTTGCCAAGAGCTGGGGGCAGGAGGAGTGGAGAGAAACTGCTTTATGAAAATGGGTTTTCTTTGGGGGTGAAAATGTTTTGGAACTAGATAGTGGTGATGGTTGCACAACATTGTGAATGTATTAAATGCCACTGAATTGTTAACATTAAAATGGTTAATGTTGTGTTATGTGAATTTTACCTCAGAGAGGGAAAGAGAGAGGGAGAATGGGAAGGAGAGACAGAGAGAGAGAGAGAGAGAGAGAGAGAGAGAGAGAGAGAGAGAGAGAGAGAGAGAGAGATCCTTCAAGGACCGGGAATAAATAATAAGAAAGGAGAAAACGGCAACATATTTTTGCAGGTTAGAAATCAGATATGTGAGTGGTAACTGACTTAACAGATTCAAGAATGCTGACTCCTAAGCCAGTAGTGGGAAAAAAACACACAGGAATAACCTGTGTTAAATCACAGAATACCCACAGGGCTCAGGAATTGGTAGTTTCAGGTATCTCTGGAAGTGCAAATGAAGGGAAAGTTAAAATAAGATTATTTAAAAATATTTAAGTAACAGATCCCTAAAATCTCTCCCCAATTCCATGTCACTGGGCTATTACCCACCCCAACTTCAGCAGAAAACGAAAAAGTTTACTCAGGACAGAGTAAAACTTTGGATCTCTGAACAGGTCGGACACTTGACACAGTTGGGAGTGAGAACACCATACTTAAAACAGGGCAATTAAGTGATGCCACACATATGGAATCCTGAGAACATCAGGCTTATTCCCTCACTTGGCTCTCAGAACAGGGGTGGCTAGGCCTGTGTTTAGGGTGGAAGTCTTTCCTGTGGGTTACATCAAAGATCTAAAGATTCCAATTACCAGAGGCTGCCTAACAAACATCGCAGTCAGATCATCCTATAGCAAAGATCATAGTCAATAGTCATAGTCCTCCACCCCACACAGCTTCCAATCAGCTTTTTAGCCCCCCCCCTTAAACATAAGTAGACAGCAAGGTGTTGCAGACACCTAAGAAAAGCCTCTAAAATGAGAGAGACCCTCCAAAAAGGGCAGAAAAAAGCAACTTGGAAGAACAGAGATTATACAGAGAGATGAAAACTTCCAAAAACAAAAACACAACTTATAATATCCTTATGAGATAACAGATGATATTGCACCCATGAAACAAGAATAGGATACTCTAAAAAGTAACATTCAGGCCCACCCGGTGGCTCAGATGGTTAGAGCTCCATGCTCCTAACTCTGAAGGCTGCAGGTTCGATTCCCACATGGGCCAGTGGGCTCTCAACCACAGGTTGCCAGTTCAATTCCTCGAGTCCCGCAAGAGATGGTGGGCTCTGCCCCCTACAACTAAGATTGAACACAGCACCTTGAGCTGAGCTGCTGCTGAGCTCCTGAATGGCTCAGTTGGTTGGAACGCGGGCTCTCAACCACAAGGTTGCCAATTCAACTCCTCGAGTCCCGCAAGGGATGGTGGGCTGCGCCCCCCTGCAACTAGCAACGGGAACTGGACTTGGAGCTGAGCTGCTCCCTCCACAACTAAGACTGAAAGGACAACCACTTGACTTGGAAAAAAGTCCTGTTCCCCAATAAAGTCCTGTTCCCATGCCCCAATAAAAATTTTAAAAATAAAAAAAAAGGTAACATTCATGTAACAAAAAAAGAGCTCCTGGAAATTAAAAACACAGATCAGAAATGAAAACCTCAATAGAAGGGTTAACATTTGCAACCATATGGACAGACCCAGAGAACATTATGCTAAGTGAAATAAGTCAGACGGAGAAAGACAAATACCGTATGATCTCACTTATGTGTGGAATCTAAAGAATAGAATAAATGAGCAAACTAATCAGAAATTAATCAGTCTCAGAGATATAGAGAAAAACTGAGGATTGCTATGTGGGAGGGGGGTGGGGATGAGAGAGAAGGTGAGGGGATTAGAAAGCACAAATTGGTAACCACAAGATTGCCATGGGAATACAACAGTTTGGGGAATATAATCAATAATGTTGTGAAGATTTTGTAGGATACCCAATGGACATTTGTCTTATTAGGGAGAAAACTTCATGGACGGTGTAGATGCCTGAGCACTGCAGTGTACACCTGAAGCAGAAGCTGAATAATACTAAATGTCAACTACAAATATATATATACACATAGTCATATATATATATATACACACACATACATATACATACACACATATACATATATATATACACACACACATAGTCATAGGATGTGGAGTACAGCTTAGGGAATAGAGTCAATGGAATTGTAACAGTCATATACGATGTCAGAGGGTAAGTAGTTTGGGGGAAGGGGATTATCACTTCGTGAAGGGTTGTAAATGTTTAACTATTATATTGTTTTATACATCTGAAACTAATAAAAAATAGAAGGGTTAAAAAATAAAGCTGAGGGAATATCTTAGAAATTTGAGGAAAAGAAAACTAGATGGAAACATAAGAGAAAAGATATGAAAATTCGAAAATCAGTTCAGGAGGTGTGAAATCCAAATAATAACATTTCCCAAAAGATAGAACAGAAAATTGAGATAAAATATTATTTAAATTACTGAATTGAATAATTACTAAACTAGTTTTTCACTGATTGAAAGACATAGGTTTCTAGATTGAAGGGACATACTGAGTGTCTAGAGCAATGGGTGAAAATAAACCAATATAATGTGAAATTATAGAACACTAAAGACAAAGTGAACAATCTATAAACTTTCAGAAAGAAAAATTACATCAAAGGATCAGGAATTTGGATATTTTCAGCCTTTCTGATGGTAACAATAGATTCTGGAAGACAATAAAGAAGTGCCTTCAATATTCTGAAGAAAACTGATTTCCAATTTGAAGTGTTATACCTAGCTAAGCTATCAATGCAAGGTCAGACACGCAATGTCTCAAAAAGTTTACTTCCCATGACTTTGCTAAGGCAGTTACTGGAGAATGTGCTCCCTGAAACTAAGGGAGTAGATCAAGAAAAGGAGTCATCAGATACAGGAAACAGGACTTCTAACA
This sequence comes from Rhinolophus sinicus, assembly GCF_057876585.1. NCBI lineage: Eukaryota > Metazoa > Chordata > Mammalia > Chiroptera > Rhinolophidae > Rhinolophus > Rhinolophus sinicus. Next base: position 90,862,901 of record NC_142503.1, read on the forward strand.
CAGGAGAGAGACAAAGGAATTCCCTAAGATGATGATGAAGGGAGATGTCAGAATGATAGCTATGTCCTCTGAGTAGAAAGCAACCAGTCCAAAGTGGAGCAAAGCAGTGGGTTCTTGGAGGGATTTCTTCAAGAAGATGAAATTGATAGAATACCTAAAGGAACTAATGTTTTGAGAAAAATATAAATAACTAATGAATAATTTAGGGTCACATTATTAAGTAGATAGAAAACTATGCAAAATAAAAACCAAGATAATTTTCAGTTCTAGGAAAAACAAAAGGTTATTCAGGAAAGGAAAAGTAACCACAGTTTACTGCCTGGCTCAGCCCTGATTAGCATACATAATAATAGCAGCAGTGTAAATACTGAATATGGATCTTTTAAAAACCTAAAATGCAACTGTACTTAAAGGTAGGAGTGAAAAATCATGTGTGGTATGGGTTGGGGGAGGAAAGAGAGCTAAATGCCTATTTTCTATAATCAGAAATCTATAGATAATGCCTAAAACTTAAAAAATCCATAAGCAGCAATTTAAGTGCAATATTCATGGATATGAAAGAAAAATGACAAAATAAGTTAGCTAAAAGAGAGAAAAGCAGTTGCCTGTGGAAAGACAAAATTGAAGGAAGAGCATAAATGGCATTTTTTCTTAACATACTTTATGTACATATATAATATTGACAAAAATTTAAGTTAAAAGTTCAAAAAAGGACTTTTGGGGGGAAAAGGTAGTGGATAAGGCTGATTGGGGAAAGGGTGAGTGGATCGAATAGAAGGAGAGAGATGGAGATTAAATCAGGGAGGAAGGAAAGTGGATATAGTTGGAAAGGAAGTCTGAAAATTGAGGTGGAGTGATTGATGGCAGGGCTTGAGGAGAGAGATGAATGGTGGGCCCTAGGGCTGGACTAGGGCTTGATGAGGCACTTACCGGGGCCTCAGACATGAGCACTGGGTGCAGGTTTGGCTCAGACTTGACGTGTTTGCTGTAGGTGTGATCCAGAATGGCACGGAAGCATTCCCAGTCCTCGACTGGGGTCAGGAGACCAGCGGGAAGAGATGAGGGTGGGCAGGCAGGGGTCCAGACACAGGAAGAAAAGGAAGGGGAAAGACCAAGTGCAGGGAAGGGGAAATGAGACCAGCTGTAGCAGAAATCCCCCCTTCTCAGGTATCTGGCAGGGCCCCTGGGTTGGGAACCAGGCAGCTGTGGGAAGCAGTGAGGGGATCCCTGGGACTTGGCAGTTGCAAAGAAAACTCCATGGGTGTGGGGTGCTGTGTCCCGGGTTATGGGGTGGGCTCCAGATATGTGTCAAAAGGCGGTGGGTGGGGGCCCCTTACTCATGCCATTCTTGAGGGGTGACATGACCTCTGCTCCATCCCGAGGCACATGCAGGGCGTTGGTGTCGATGTGGAAGATCTTTCCTTTCTTCTCTTTCTCCCCCTCCAACTCCAGCCCGCCCCCCTCCTCCGCGGCCAGCAGCCCCACCGTGGTGGGGAAGTCAGCCTGGAGGGGTGAATGGGCAGGGAGAGGTAGCACCCTCTTGACCCTGTACAGGCACATGGCAGGGCCCTCAGCCCGCCCCTCGGTTTACCCCCACATTCCCCGCTCAGCAGAGCTCTCTGGGCTGTGAGAGCCCTGGGTCACCGGGAAGCCTGGAGGGGAGTTCGGAGCCCCTAGGAGCCCGTAGGGCTGGAAGGCTCACCTTGGGGCAGTCCTCTCCAGCGTACCCAGCGCGAACTGAGAAGGAGCCAATATCAAAGACCAGCGCACCCACCTCATCTGTGCGGGGAGACAGGATTGTGAGGGGGGTCTCTCCCAAACTCTCTGCCCCTGTATAGCTCCGAGGGGAGGTCAGGGCAGAGCCACAGTCTTGCCACTTTTAACACCCGCCTGGGCAGATGGGAGCTAGGCCTGGAGTCCAGGATCCTGAGAGTGGGGGTCATGCCTCTAGAGTCCCTTCTTGCCCAATGGCCTTGTTTAAGCCACTCTCTTTTCTGGGAAGGAAAGGGCCGGGGGATCGAGCGGTGGGGGGTTGAATTGTGGAGAGGTTGGGCCGGGTAAGAGGGAGGACCAAAAGTAGGAGTGGCGCAGGACCCAAACCCGGGCGCAGAGGTGACAGGCCCCGGGGTGGCCAGAGCTTGGGTCGCGCGGGTTCGGGGCGCAGGGCTGCAGGTGAGGCCTCTTCAGGCTGGGAAGCCCGAAGCCGGAGGCTCGCTCACCTCCACCGTAGACGCCCCCGCTCATAGTGCCCTCTTAGCGCTGCCCTCGGCCCGTGGGCGGCGGCGGGATCAGCACCGAGGCGGCCGGACAGCTCCCGGGATCTCGGTAGGGGCGGGGCGCGGGGCGGCCAATCGGGAGGCCGGATCCCCCGCCCCCAATAGCACCGCGGATTGGCTGTGAGGCGAGACAATAACCCCGCCGGGGGCCGCTGCTTTAAAGGGCCAGACACGTCCACCGAAGGCGGCGGAGAGGGGACTAGCGGGACGAGAGCTAGGACGTTGAGACTGACCCTAAGGGATAGACAAGAAGAGAGCAGGAGTACTCAAGAGATGGAGACTTTGTCCATCCAGAGACCAGTACTCTGAAGGATGTCTGATGGGGCCCCAGCTCCCTTACTTTTTAAAGTGGAGTCCAGGAGAAGGCGCCATAGTCCGGGAGAGTCGTCCATCCTCAGTCAGGCTCCTGAGCAAGGTTCTGCCATATCCAGGCCTGAATGCAATCACTGGGAGAAGGAAGGAAGGGAAGGAGAAGGAGAGATACGGGAGTGGGTGTGTCTCCATCTTCTCCGTTTCTTTCTACCCTTGTCTTTCTCATGGTCCCTCTTTTCCTCGCCCATCCCCTGGTGCCTAGGCCTTATACATACACACGTGTTCACACGTGTATACACATTCACACAGGGCGCAGCTTTAGCTTCCTTGCCCTACCCCTCTGTCTTCATATGTTCTCCTCAGAAGGCGTTTATCAGGGAAGCCACCGGAAGGCTCCTAGGTTCATCTGCACTCCTGGCATGAGGCCACTTCCAGAGCAGTTCTGATAGCGAAGGTGAGGGAGCACCTCTGACAGCCTCGCTTAGATGTGAGACTTTCATGTGAGCATGTGTGTAGGTGTGTGCCTGTATGCATGTGTTTGTGTGTGTCAGTATATGTGTACATATCTATATGTATGTGTGTGCAAATGTGCATGTGAATACATGTGCGTGTTGGGGGCACTCCCACCTACTTGTTTGGGGGTGGGAGGAGCATTAAGAGCAGAGCTAGCAGAGGAAGAGGGTACTGTGCGAGGCAGCACTCCCCTGAAGGTTCTCTGCTCACCAGATGACCACTGTGGAAGAGACTCTACCCATCCCAAGACAAAGGACGGATGGTTTGAGCTAGCTTATCGGTTACCCACTGGTAATGTGGGTATTTCACATGCCCAGGGTTGGTTCTGAGGCCAGGCGTCGCTCCCCAGACTGGAGGGGTCCAGGCTTCATTGGAATGAATGAGCTATAGGGGACAGAGCTGACTCAGGAGCTGGGGAATTGAAATATTCCTGAGTGACCTTAGGTCAGTCATTGACCTCTATAAACTGAGGCCTGGATGAATTCAATGAGCCCCTTAACCTCTCAGTGCCTGCATTGTTTTATTTTTCAAAATGCTAAGGTGAGAATTAAAGGGTCACTAGAGGGGTAAGTGATTCTATCCACGGCCTGCACCTCTCCGTTTTTTGACATTTAATGTGTTGCTTCACTTCTTCTGTAAGTTCACCCTGTCAATTCCCACTAATCCCCCAACCCTCCAGTCTGAATCTCACATTCAAAAACTACCCCAGGCAGGAGAAACCTTACTGATATAGATCCAACTCCTAAATTTTACAGGGATTTTCCCAGATAGAGGCGGGGCCCTGTCTTGGGTCACACAGGCCGTTGGGACAGAGCCAAGACTAGAACTCACATCTCTTATCAGCCAGTTGACAGATGACCTTGTTTCATAACACCTCTGTGTCCCTCTCCAAGCTTCACTGTTCCCATCTGTAGGGGCTGGTGGTGAGGACTCAATTTGGTGTCAGAATCAAGTGTTGGGCTAATTGTTTGGCACCCAAGACTATTCACTAAACACTGGGTCCTAAGAATGTCCCTAGGGAGTTTTTGAGTCTTTAATATTATTATTCATAAGTTAGGAATCTGTAGTCTGTCTGGTAATGATAAGTGAATTTTCCTGTCATGGTTGGTGGAAAAGCTGGTCGGCTAGCTACAGAACTAGACTTGATTTACCTCCCAGTCAACTGTGGCCAGATACATTTGTCATGGTATCTGACATGCCATTCTATCATGAAAGTAGTTAAGGAAGAGGTTATTAATTTATTTCATTTATTTCATTCATAAATTAATGTCATTCATGGATCCAACAAACATCTTTTATGTCTACAGTGTGAGAGGCATTGTGCAAAGTATGGGAATACTGAAGTGCATAAGATATATCCCTGCTCTCAGGGAGTTTGGGTGTAGTGGGGAGCTCAGACATGCATGAAAGTGGGGTGAAATTGCGGCCCAGAGAAGGGAGGGGCCACCTGTCTCTGAGAGTCCATGGTGGCTTCTAAAAGTGAAGCTTGAGCTGAATTGTGAAGAATGAATAGGGGTTTACTGATGAACAAAGTGAGAAAGGTCTTCCACACAGAAAAAAACATGTGCAAAGGTCTAGAGACATGAACATTTCTGGCATACGTGAAAATTGTTAGGACCTCAGTCTAGAAGGAGTTGGTGGCAGAGACCACTGTTGGGGAGATGAAACTGGAAAAGTAGTCAAAAACTCATTCATGCCTGAACTCTATTTTTATTTAGCCAACACAAAACATCTACTATATGCCAGGCACTGTTATAAATGCTTTACAAATATTAAGTACTTTGGTCCTCATGATGACCCAATTATTATCCCCATTTTGCAGGGGAAACAGAGGCATGGAGAGGTTAAATGATTTGCCCAAGATCGCTCAGCTGGTAAGTGATATTTGAACTGTGAAAACTATTGATCCTGGGGGAAATGTTGCCATGCTGACAGTCATTTCATAGATGTTCTCTAGGTGCCTGATAGACACTGGGAATAAAATGGCTCATATAACTTGATGCGACTCTTGTCCAGTTTAATGTCTATCCTGGAAGATAAATGATTAAACAATTCAATAAAGTCATCAGGAAGTTCTCACATTCCAGGCCTGCATTCAGGTTGGCCAAACCTGAGCGGTTGGTAATGACGTCAAAAGTGGTAGGGCCAGGACCCTCAGAACCCACACTTTGGAAACGACTTGGCATCTTGTGAGAGTCTGCTCATTGTTTGGAGAGTTCGCCCCCAGCCCTCTGCCAGATAAACCAAGTGCTTTGGCTTCACAGGGAACCCCTAGCCTAGTACAGGTGGCTAGTGCCCAGAAATAAACAGTCCAGCAAGGCTGCAATAGGAATGGAGCCAGCATTGCAGTGGGGCACAAACACTAGTGTGGTCAGGGAGACAATACTGAAACTAAGCCTGAGAAAATGACCTGAATTTTCATGGCTGACAAGGAAGTAGAGTTAGAGTGAGGGTGGAAGGTGTTTTGAGTAGCGGAGACAAGACCCAGCCTGTGTGTCATGCAAAGAAGTTTGGCCCTTCTCATGGAATTGATGGGTAATGACTACATGGTTTTGAACAGTAAAGTTATACGATCCAATTTGCATTTTAGAAAGATATCTCCGGCAGCTATTTGGTAGGTTGATTAGAGAGGGACTACCCTAGAAGCCAGGAAATAGGCAAGAATCAAGGTGACAGGACTTGGTATCCAGTAGAAGGGATGGATTTAAACAATATACAAGAGGTAGAATTGACAAGATGTATCCACCAGTGACATAGATTGCTAGCCTTACATCAATAGCCATCTCCCTTCTTTAATTCTTAATAATGTTTTAGCTGGGTATATACTAGAGACTACATTTCCCAGCCTTCCTTTCATCTGGCCACTTCTGAGCAGAAGTTAGTGGTGTCCTTAAACAGGAAGACACTTGTGCTCCCCACCCCAACCACCTTCTCAATGGATGAGATTCAGATATAATAGTGGAAGCTGCTTGTGCCACGTTGGACACAGAGATGGAAGCTACATTTTGAGAATGGCAGAGATGCCTCCCCAGATCTGGAGGATCTATTTTGGGGTTATCACTTAAGCCATTGAATTTTTGGGACTCTTTGTTATAGCAGCTTGGACTATATTAATTAGTTGACCATCCTTTGGATATGTTCAATAAAGAAGGGAGAAGCTTTTGGGTGGATGATTGTGCTGTTAATTGGGCTAAGAGATACAGAAATGGGGTAGGGTTGGGTAGAGTGGGGTGGAGTAGAAGATTAATTTAGTTTTGAATATGTTGAGTATGAAATGTCTGAGAACAGTGGTGTGTAGTAAATGTTTTAACAACCAGTTCTTTTGGAAAGGGGAGCCCTGATCTGAAACACTTGCCAATTTCCATGATGTAAATACACCCACCATGATGATTACAAGTTACTACTGTCTACATGACTTCACTGAACAAGGAGTGGGGAAGAGAGGTACACAATGGGCTCCTGTGAGCTGGCCTGAGCTGGCACAAGCTGACTCCAGCACACCACTGTCTATGAGCATCCAGATGGAGATATTTAGTCCACAGTTGGACATATACCAAGTCTGCACATAGGGAAAGACATCTGGGCTGAAGATAGAGGTTTGAGAGTTATGAGCAATTAGGGGGTAGTTAAAGACGCAGTAATGGATGAAGTCACCAGTGAATAACACGGAGAGTGAGAAGAGGAGGCTGAAGTCAGGATCCTGGGAAAAATAATGTTTACAGAATGCCCCGTGGAGAAGAAGGTCAAGGAGAAGCCTGAGAAAGAACAGTCAGAGGAAGCAGGAAGTGTCCTATGACCTGTCAGAGCCAGGTTCTCCAAGGTGCTCCAGGACTTCTGACTTCTCAGAGAAATTTGTCATCTACTGGTCATCCCCTACCTGTCTGTATCCTTCACCTCTCCCTCCACCCACCCCCTACCACCTGTCATTCCCATTATCATCTAAACAAACTCCAGTAGCTACCATCAAAAACAAATACAATAATACCACATTCTCCTTTCACCGATGCCGCCCCTTTCTACATCCCCTCCAAGCCAAGATTCCCAAAGCCTTAGCCACTTTGTCTCCACTGCCTCATTTCTCACTCACCCTCAGCCCACTGCAAGCAGAGCATCCATTGCAAATGTTCCAGCAAAGTCACCAGTGTCCTCCACGTTACTGAGTCCTATGCGCACTTCTCAGTCTAGTCTTGCTTCATCTCTCTGCAGCACTCAATACAATTTACCATTCACGTTTTGGAACACTTTTCTTTTGGATTCCAGAACTCCACATTCTCCTGATTTCCTTCTGAGCTTTCTGGCTTCTTCTTTGGCAGCTTGTCTGCCTCTGCTTGACCTCTAAATGTTGGAGCTCCTCAGAGCTTGGTCTTAGGCCATCTTGTTCTTTCCCTGCACCTCTTTATGATTTCATCTGCTTTAAAACGCCACTCACTCTCAAGGCTCTAATCCAACCCAGACTCTGCTGCTGAGCCCCAGACCTGCTTGGACAGCCACCTACTGAACATACTTCCTTGCACCTCTCCTAGGACCTCAAACCTAACGCGTCCCAACTTAAAACTGATGGTGTCCCTCCCAAATGGTCTGCTCTCAGTAAGTGGCACTTCCAGGACACCAGTACTAATTGTTATTTCAATAATCATCTACCGTCTGTTTCCTCTGTAAACTGTAAGCTCCCAGCAGGCAGAGCACGGTGCATGTGTTCACGTTTGTATCCTCAGCACCCAGGGCAATGCCTGATAGAACACGGATCTGATAAATATTTGCTGGATGAGTTAAAACAGGGAAGCCTATAAGCACAGAAACCAAAGTGAAAGGAAGCAGTCAGATGCCCTATAGAGATTAACAACATTGGGTTCTAGTCCTAGGCTGATAGTTTTCTAAGTGACTTTAGGGAAGTCACTCTGCCCATCTGTAGATTGAGAGGAAATCGAAGTAAATTATCTATAAGGTCCCTTCCAAGTTCTAACATCTAATTGACATCTATTATCTACTGTTAATATATCACTGAATTGGTAAGTGCACATAAATGGAATTTGGACATAACTAAGAATGTGACTTTTTCTTCTTTTCTTTTCTTTTTTTACTTCCAGCATCTTTTTTATTTTATTTCTCTAATACAGTTGACATACAATATTTTTTCTTACTTTCTTTTAAAAATAGTGCTTAGAAAACTATTTGTAATGCTTTAACAGAGGCTAAATGAAAAGTGTCTGTTTTGATACTTTACTTTTAAATTGCATGAGGACTCAGTGAAGGTTATTCTCTGATTTAAACTTTCCAAAGCATTTTTACAACCCGTGAGGAATCATAGCAATCCAAGGTGACTTGAAGGACAGGTCAACATTCTCATTTTACAGAGGTGGAAACAGGCCTATACAGGTACTTACATTTTCATCCCTTTACAGAGATGGCCCACAGAGGGTTTCATCAAGAGTCTAGTACTGTTATTCATTGCACAGTGAAGTCGCTAAAGCTGCCTTGGTTCACGTCTCTACTCATTAGCACTAGGAATCGTTTCCACTACTGTAAAAAGGGAACAATGCTAGTACTTAACTTCATAGTATTGTCGTGAGTATTCCACAAGTATGAGTTATTATTACAGTGTCATGCAGATCTGTAAAGAGTTCTACAAAATCCCACTTTTGGTGGGAAACTGCCTGGGCAAGACCCTTTTCGCGGCATTCCCAGGTTCCCGAGCGCCGGCAGTGGTCCCCATTCATTCCTGCTCAGGGACTTTCAGAACCACAGCCCTCTCCCTCCGCCTCCTGGAGGCCTCCTGCCCAGTCCTGCCAGGGTCAGGATCTCTGAAACTCCGTCCCCTGAAGGGCGTGGTCTTACCAGGGTGGGGGCGTGGTCAAACCGAGAACTGGGGCGTTGAGCTTCCCTTCCCAGTCTGGAGCCACCCAATCCGGGAGGGTAGGTCACGTGACCAGAGAGCTGTTTCACCCTCCCTTATGCCGATACCACCTTTGTCAGTCCCAGGGGGAATGTCTTACTCCCTTTCGGGAAGCAAAGCATTCATTTTAGTCCGTTTTGCGTCGAAATAGCGTGGGGCAATATCTTCGTTTTGACAGAATCAGTCTTTGCCCCTTAGGTGGTATTTTCCCTTCCGGTCTCCCCCCACTATGTAGTTGGTCTCGCCCTGCCGGGCCCTGGGCGCGGCGGCGACGGCCGCGTCACTGGCGGGCGGGATCCCTCCGCCCTGGGGAGAGCAGCGCTGGACTGTTGAGTTGGGGTGACTGAGGAAATCCATCCGCGTCGCCGCCGCTGCCGCCTCCGCCGCGGAGGAAGACAGGACCTCCCGCGCTCCTCTAGCGACCCTTCGCAGAGTCCCACCGCCACAGGTACCTCCGGTGACAAAAGGAGTCCTCATCTCCCCCAGCCCCAAATTCCCTTGAGGGGAAACCTCTCTTTCTTCTGTCTCCCCGATCTGGCCTCTTGGGAGCGGACGTAACTCCCCAGACCTCTCCTCCCTTCCTTCGGCCCCGTCGCTTCTAAACCCGGAAGGGGAACTGGGGGACCCTCAGCCCCAATAACGCACGCGCTCCCTGCACCTTCAGGCGCATTTTGTCTAACCTCATCCCATCCCGGCCTCGCCTGCCTCTTGCTCCCTGAGAAGTTGGGGGGCAAATTCGGGGCTTTCTCTAGGCCCTGTTCTGTCCCCCCACCCCCGTTTGCTCCTGGGTAGCACCCCTCGTGTCTTTCCATTTCGCACTCCCGCCAGTATTCGCCTTGCAAAACTCTAGAATCCTCAGAGAAGCAGGCAAGGCCGCGAGGCCACCCTTCCCTTCGTCTCTACCCTAACCTCGATTTGGGCTCTGCCCATATTTTCTGGCCCCATTACCCTGGACGGGAGTCCTCGGCACCCCATTCCCTTTACTAGTCCTAACCCCAAGTCTAGCTCCAGGGCGCCCCCACCCCTCGCCTAGATTTCTTTTGGGCAAAATGGAGGTCGTGGGGGCCGGAGGGCCAGGCTTACTGCGCTTCGCAGCGCGGCACCGGTCCGCGCCTTCCAGCTGCCAGATCCAGGACCCTCCCTAGTCCCCTCCCCTTCGCCCCGCTAGACCTGCGGAGGCGGTGGCACCCCCATTTCTCCTTGGAGCCCCGGCTGCTCTGTGCCCAGAATCTGGGGACCCTGGAGGGCGAGGGGGACTGAGGGCTAGGAGCGTCGCCCCCGCCCCCAGCTTCCTCCTGCCCCGGGCCTTTGGCGTTGCCGCCCGGCCGGGATTGCTGACAGCTGGAAGGAAGGGGCTTTGTCTGGAGCTGGGAAGGTGGGGTGGAGGGCTTTGCCCCCTCCCCGCTTTTTCGGAGGGGCATCCCCTGGCGCTGGCTTAGAAAGCTGAACTGACAGCGGGAAAATGCCCGTGGGGAAGAGGAACGCCCAGGCCTGGGGGAAGTGGGAGCAGGGTGGGGGACGCCCGGGTTGGCATAGTACAGTGTGCATGGCCAGATCACACAGGTGTCCAAAAGGGGGGGCCAGGACTCCGAACCCTGGAGCGGAGCCAACCAGGCCCCTGGGGCCCCGGCGACGAACCCGCAGACTGGGCTCCTGGGGTGCCGAGGACACAGGGCCAGGCCGCCTGGGGCCGCCTCTCGCCCGCCCGCCGGCGCCGGGGAGAGAGCAGCTCCGTGCCTTGGGGCCGGAACCTCTCTTCCGAGCCCTAATTACTCGCGAGCGGTTCCCACGGGCTTTCCGCGGCGCGCTGGGGCGAGAGGCCTCGGCTCTGGAGGGAGCAGCGGCTTGAGACTGTCCTCCCCGCCACCCTCGCCTCCACCCCGCGCGGGCGGCTAATGGGGCGCAGCCGGCTTGGGGATTATTCAGGGTGAGCCGTCCCGAACCTATTAGTGCCCAATCGGCTTTTCCCAAATCCTGTAAACAGTCACCCGGTTCTGGGGAGGAGCGGGAGCCTGGGTCGGGCGGGGGCGATGGGGCCGGGGGTGGGGTCACCCACCCGACAGGTCTCTGCCGTGGATGCGGTTGCCTTGGCAACCGGGCTAGGGTGGGGGCACTTCACCAATGAGGTGCTCTCAGTCCGGGTGACGGTTGCCTAGGCAACCCCACGAACATCTCAGCTTCCCCCTCTGGTCTCCCCCCCAGTCTAAGCTTGGGGGTGTGTGTGGAGGGTGTGCGACGTGTGGGGGTGAATTTAGAGAGGCACCGCCCCTTTTAAAATGAGGTGCTATGAGGGCGGTGCCTGTACGGGCAGGGGCGGACGCCAGGTCTGTTTTCGAAGGGACTCTCCCCGCCCTCTTGCCCCCCCAGTTCCTGTCGCGGGTGTCCCGCCCGGGCTGCTGTCCGAGGGAGGGGTTTCCCCTGCGCTTCCTCTTGCACTTCCCGCTCCGTTTCCGGGGGGCGGGAGGAAGATTGGGGAAGTCAGCTATTCCTAGGCCCCATCTTTTCTGTGCCAGAGGCCCCGGGTTCTGCAAAGGGGCTGCGGCCAACCCAGACGTCCCCTCCCCCCTCTACCCTGTGCTCACCCTTTCCGGCCGCGCTTCAACCCCGCCTTGCCCCCCTTCTTCCCCGCGACCTTGGGCCTGACGTCAGCCCTGCATCCCCCAGGCCTCGGGCCAGCGGCGAGGAGCTGCCTCCCCCAGCCCCCGTCCCGCGGCCCCCAGCCGCCCCCAACCCCGCCCCACGGGCCTGGCGCCATGAGTGAGCTGGAGCAACTGAGACAGGAGGCTGAGCAGCTCCGGAACCAGATCCGGGTGAGGGCCTGGCCGGCTGAGCTGGGAGGGCTGAGTGGGCAGGGCCAGGCATCTGTGTGTGCCGGGCAGGGGGAGGGGTTCTTTGTGCGTGTGAGGGGTAACCTAACCCCCCCTTACTGTGTTATCCTCTCCACTCCTGTGTCCTGCGTTTCTTCTCCTCCCCTTCCTGGTCTTCTCTCCTGCCTCTTTCTGACTGGCTCTGCCATCTCTTGTAGGATGCCCGAAAAGCATGTGGGGATTCAACATTGACCCAGGTGAGATGAATCCAGGGCTGGACTTGGGGCTTGGGGAAGGAGCTCCGGTTTGAGGCATACTGCTTAGCGGGCCCTGCCTCCTGACTCGCCCTACCCATTCTCCCTCTACCTCTAGATCACAGCTGGGCTGGACCCAGTGGGGAGAATCCAGATGAGGACACGGAGGACCCTCCGTGGGCACCTGGCAAAAATCTATGCCATGCATTGGGGGACAGACTCAAGGTGTGTGTGCAGTGGGGGCTGGGTGTGAGCCTTTGTGTTTGCCCCAGGACTAAGTAGAGCAGGGCGAGTTGGGGGCAGTGGGAGGGGCAGCCTTGCAGAGTTGGGGGATGAACAGGATGCCCACGTTGCCAAGTGTGTTTGGGAAGATGGAGACTCCCAGACATCCCCAGGGGATGGAAAAGAGGCCCATACCAACAGGAACTTCTGAGCTGCTGCTAGGAGTTGTCTCAGAAGTGCTCCCCACCAGATGGGAGACTGGGAAGGGCATCCGTCCTCCAGAAGGGGCTTCACCCTGACCCCTCTGCCTCTCTCCTGCCACTCTCCAACAGGCTGCTGGTCAGCGCCTCCCAGGACGGGAAGCTTATCATCTGGGACAGCTATACTACCAACAAGGTAGATAGAGGTGGTACCGGAAGCTGGATGGGGCTGGGATGCACACCCTGCCTAGCTGGCTCTGACCCGGGGTACTGCCCCTCCTCCCTAGGTCCATGCCATCCCGCTGCGCTCCTCCTGGGTCATGACCTGTGCCTACGCGCCCTCAGGGAACTTTGTGGCCTGTGGGGGGTTGGACAACATCTGCTCCATCTACAGCCTGAAGACCCGTGAGGGCAATGTCAGGGTCAGCCGAGAGCTGCCTGGCCACACTGGTGAGAGGGGCCTGGTCGGGCATAGGTGCTGTTGGTGGGGGAGGGGCTGCGTTGCCCTCCCTTAAAGACCTGGTTGACCAGCCCCTTTCCCCAGGGTACCTGTCGTGCTGCCGCTTCCTGGATGACAACCAAATCATCACCAGCTCTGGGGACACCACCTGGTGAGGTCCTCCCAGGGCTAGGCATTGTAGCTCACCCCACACTTCCTGCCTGGGGGGCCACTGCCTCAGTGCTCGGCACATAGTACACACCCTGAGCAAGTGAGGGCAGAGCCCTCATTCTGAACACCTAGTCTCTCCCGTGGCGGGAAGGGATGGGAGAAGAGGAGGCTGCTGAGACCTAGTGGCTCCTGGCACCCCTTCCATGGAGGCTCTGTCAAGGCTGGGCTCCCATGGTCGAGGGATAGGGAGGCAGGGAGTCTGTCCTGCACCTCTCTCTGATCCCATCCTTCTGTCACCTCTCCAGTGCCCTGTGGGACATTGAGACAGGCCAGCAGACGGTGGGTTTTGCTGGACACAGTGGGGATGTGATGTCCTTGTCACTGGCCCCCGATGGCCGCACCTTTGTGTCAGGTGCCTGTGATGCCTCTATCAAGCTGTGGGATGTACGGGATTCGATGTGCCGACAGACCTTCATTGGCCACGAATCTGACATCAATGCTGTGGCTGTAAGTTCCGGGCTGGGCTGGGCGGGCCGTGTCTGCCATGCTCCTGGCCCTGCTCAGTGCCCTCATCCCACGCTGGTCCTGTGTCCTGTAGTTCTTCCCCAACGGCTATGCCTTCACCACGGGCTCCGATGATGCCACGTGCCGCCTCTTTGACCTGCGGGCTGACCAGGAGCTCCTCATGTATTCCCACGACAACATCATCTGCGGCATCACCTCTGTTGCCTTCTCGCGCAGTGGCCGGCTGCTGCTCGCTGGCTATGACGATTTCAACTGCAACATCTGGGATGCCATGAAGGGTGACCGTGCAGGTGAGAGCTGGATGCTGAATGGGGACAGGTGGGGACAGAGAACCAGGCCAGGTGAGTTCTGATGTACCCCTCCCTCACAGGTGTCCTTGCTGGCCACGACAACCGTGTGAGCTGCCTCGGGGTCACTGATGATGGCATGGCTGTAGCCACAGGCTCCTGGGACTCCTTCCTCAAGATCTGGAACTAATAGTCCCAACCCCAACTGGGTCTGGCCAGGAGGGGCCCTGCCCATGCCCACACTACAGGCCGGGAGCTTTGGGGCTGGGGGCATACAAACCTCCCTCCCCGGGCCACGGGGCCTTGGGTCCCTGCTCCCCTACCCAGGTTTGGTTCCTCCCGGGGTGGGGGGGGGTCCCCACTGTGGAGATAAAGATTGGAATAGAATGGGGGAAGAGGAGGAGCAGAAAGCCCTCATCCTTTTGCTGCCCTGGGGTCAGGGCCTCATCCCCCTGGAGGGCCAGAGGCAGGAGGTAGAAACTCCAGGGGCTGGATTTTTTAAAACTGGTTTAATTTTAATTTTTATTATATTTTCAGTTTTTCCATAAAGGAACCAATTCCAACTCTGTACCTGGTCTCTCCCCTTGCTTGTCTTTCTCACTTTGGGTCTGTCCCAGAGGGCACATCAGCTGGAGGGTGTGGGGCTCCACCAAGGAGAGGGCCAGAGAGGAAAGAAATCCCACTCTTTCTGACCAAAGCTGGAGTCACAGGCAGCAGGAAGGACCTTGTGCCCTGTGGGGCCATAGGTGTTCTTCCTAAGTGCACGGCTACCACTCGTGTCTGGCTGGGTCAGGCTGACCGCTCTGCCAGCAGCTCTTGGACTTCCTTCCCAGTTTTGTGCTTCTCCTCCCCCGTGTCCCCCCTCCCCCAAGAAAAGATGCAGAAGCAGAAGGGAACACACACCAAGTTTTATTGGGGGACATATTTACAGGGGCAGGGGTAGGTAGAAGGGTAAGTCATGGGGTCGGGGAGATTGTAGGTACAAGGCAGACAAGGGATTACAGAATGGCCCCTGCACCCACCCCAACTCTGGGAAGGGTGGGAGAGCAGCCGGGGCCCAGGAAGATGGGCTGGGAAAGGACAGCAATAGGGGCTGAGTCCCTGGGCTGGGGGGCTCAGGGGCTTGTAAACATTTACCACTCTCAGAAGGGGATGGGGTGGGAGAGGGCTCCCCCTACACTTCCTCACAGGGTTAAGGCCTCTCCAGGCTCAAGGGCCCCCTAAGTTCAAAGTCTCTTTAGCTGGGGGTAAGGGGAAGGAAGAGAGGGGAAGAGTGTCATCCCCCCTCCCCCTGCATTGGCTGCGGCAGGGGTGGGGGCAGTTACATTCAGTCACAACAGTACTCCCCCCACACCTCTAATGCCGCCAAATACTGGCGCAAGGAAACGGGGAGCTGGGGGGCCAGCAGCAGCAAGTCATTTCCCCCTGGCCCATCATCCCCTTATTGCTTTAGAGAGAATATTGTCTTTTCACGGATGCTAACACTGTTGAAACCAGGGAGAAGCAGGTGGAGGGAGTCCCTCCACCCCCCAAGGCCAGCTTTATCCCCCAAACACTGACCCAGTTGCCACTTTGGTGCAAAAAAAAAAAAAATGTGGTCTCCGGGGATGGATGGGGAAAGAAAACTGGGGCCACTCCCCGTTTCCCCAGGGCAGGAAGGATAGATACATTCATGGAGGGGAGGCAGCGGCAGAGTCCTGCCCTAATACTGCACTCTGAGCAATGAGGTCAACAGGAGAGATTAGATGAGAAACCCAAAAGGTACAAGGGAAAAAACCAAACCAGGAATGGAGACAAACCCAGGCAGGTGATTGGGAATACGTAGTCGGTGAGCAGGAGAAGGACTGCCGCCCACTCAGGAGACAGACACTTCTATTCTTGACCCCCCCACCTTACCCAACATTAAAAACTCATCAGGGGAGCAGGGAGGGGAGAGGCCACTCCTCTCCAGTTTGGTCAATGGAGGGGTACACAGCCAGCTGGCTGCAGGTGGGGGGCTCCCTTCTAACAGCCCCCACACTGCAACTGAAGCCCCCAGCTGCCCACTCTCGGCCTCCTGGGCCTCTCCTCTAGCCCCCTTTTCACAGGAGAAACAGTCATTAAGGGGTGCCTCTCCCCAGCTCCTGGAGGAACTGCTCTGCCCCCACCTCACTCAAGGCTGAGGCAGGGGACACAGCAGGGGCTTGTGGCCCGAAGAATACATTCATGTGGCAAGGCAGGGAGCTGGGGCTTTCAGCTTCACACCCAGGTCATCCCCCCAATGGCAGCGGAGGGGAACCCCCTCACCAGGGCCAGAGTGGAAGTTCTGCTGCCCTGACAGCCAGATGAGGTTGGCACCAGGCCGGCCCTCTGCCATCTACCCCATCAGCCACCTGGGGAGGGGAGATGGCACAGCCCATTTGTGCAACTTTCCCCTAAAGCAGCAAAGCCAAGGGGCTCCTTTGGCCCCAATCCCAGACACCTCTGCCAGTCACAGCAACAAGGGGGCCATTCACAGAGGTCCGGCTGGCGGGGTTAAGGGGGCCTTGCTGTGCAAACTGCTGGCACCCCAGCTTCCAGTTACCCCAATGGCCCACCTGGTGGGGCAGGGAGGGTAAGTGCAGCCTTGGGGGCCAGGCAGGACAGATCTGTGGGGGCATGTCCCCACTGCCCCAAAATAACAGTGTGTTTTTTTTCTTTCAGCCTCCTAACCTTTTTTTCATTGTTTTTCCTTTTTCTTAAAAAACAAACCAAAAAACCCAAAACTCCATGGACCTTCCACTGTCACCCCCAAAACCCCCAGAGGGGAAAGGGGTGATTAGAGTCTAGTTTTTAACAATTTTTTTTCTCTCTCCTAACGTTTTCTTCAATGTTGTTTAAAATTTTTTAAAAAGGAAAAAAAAAACCCTTCCCCCCAATCTGTAAAGTGCCTCGTGGTGGGTGAGTTAAGGTGCATTGTGTGGTTTGTAACAAGTGCTGGGGACCCTGCCCCTGCTTCCTCCTATGCTCCTTGTTGGGAGCCTGCAGACTGGGGACCCAAGGGTCCAAGCTGCTGTTGCTGCTCCTGGCCTACAGCCCAGGGGGCTGGTGGGATGGGCTGGTCAGTAGTCATCCACGCTCTCAATCTCACCAGAAGGTCCGTGCAGGGAGTACCCTGAAGCCAGAAGAAGCTGGGTTTGAGCTCTTTCAGCCCCAGGCAACTGCTCCATGCTGAGGAAGGAGCCTCCTAACTGGTCCCACCCCTAAAACATACCCAAGATGCTAGGGTCCGAGTGCAGCATCAGTGCCCGCCTCTTGGCCTTGCTGCCCTCCCCAGGGCCAAGTTTGGTGCTATGGTTGGTCTGAAAGGCCGTCTGCAGGGAGCCACTGCTCAGCCAAGCCTCCTGCCAGGCACCAGAGAGGGAGGGGGAGTCAGGAGGGCGCCTGGTGACCTCACCCTCACCTGAGTGGGGCTGTGAAAGCTCACCTGCTGCTGCTGCCGTTGTTGGCTGGCTTTCTGCTTAGCCCTCCGCTCCAGGAATTGTTTGGCAAATTCTTTGGCTTCCAGCGTGTCCCCCAGGCAGGAACGGATATAATCGTGGACATCATAGGGGGATTCCACCTCCTTGAGGATCGCTACAGCCATGGGTACTATGGGGCAGGATAGGGGCTGTCAGTGCCCACCTGATGAAGGTCTGCACCCCTGCGTCAGCCCAGCTTCCCACGGTCTGACACCCGTACCATCCAGGCTGCCTGTGGTGCTCAGTGTGTGTAGCATCTGCTCACACCACTGGGTGAAGCCATCCTGGGGCCTGGGGATGCCCTGTAACAGCTTCAGCAGCTTCTCTTCCTCCTCGGTCTTTTTGCGCACAGGCCGACCTGACAAGTGGCTATAGGAGTCACTGAGCGGGACAAGGGTGAATGAGAGGCAAGAGATCAGCTCCGGTGTTCTACATCCTTCCATCCTGGCCCGAGCCCGGACCCTGCGGCCCTGGCACCCACCTGAGAGAAGGGCTGCTCCGGCTGTTCTTCAGGCCCAGGCTACGGGCCAGGCTCCCGCTGGTCTTGAGGGTGTCCTCCCAGAGCCCCAGGCCGCTGCTGCTGCCCCCACTCTTGTCGGGCCCGCCCCACAGCGGCCCAGCCTCAGATACCCACTGGTTCAGGGGGGCAGTGCCCAGGCCCCCAAGCTGCTACAGATGGCAGGAAGTCAGGGTGGCCCGAACAGGGACACCCATACTCAAGAAAGCTAAGTGGGAAGACTCATTTATGTGTCAAAGGGGGGCAAATATGGACCAACGATCCCCACCGCATCCCTGGGGCACCTTGGGAGCTGAATGGAAGGGTTCCTGAGGGCCTAAAAGCTACAAGTCAGGTGAAAGAAGGGCCCAGACTGCTCACCACACGGTGGTTGGGGGCCTGGGCCCGTGATGGTTCCCGAGGCGGGGGCTGCTTATGCAGCTGTCGCTCGCCCTCCAGCTGCAGCTCAAGCAGCGTCTTCATGGAAAGTCCTTGCTTGGCCAGGCCGGCCCACAGTGGGGGCGGGGAGCTGGGTGCAGGGGGCACTGGGACGGAGGCCACCGCCTGCTGCTGCTGCAGCAGCTTCAGCAGCAGCTCCTGCTGCCGCACCTGAACCAGCGAAGACAGTGAGGGCCAGCAGCCTGCCCCCACGCTCAGGCCCAGCAGGTCAGGGGCGCGGCAGGGCACCCACCTGCTTGCGCCGAAACAGCTCCTCTTCCTCCTGCCGCCGCTTCTGCTCCTCCTGCTGCTGCTGCTGCTGCTGCCGCCGCTTCTCCTCACGGCGCTTTCGCTCCTCCTCCTCCCTCTTAGCCCTGAGCTCCACTTCTCTGCGCTCTTGGAACTGACAGTCATGATCCCACGTCAGACCTGGGGGCACCTGGCCTTCCCGGCCTCAGTCCCGCCCTTCACACCCAAGGGTTCCAGCCCCAGGATGCCTACTCACTTTATGTTGCAGCTGGAGTTGTTCTAGAATTGGACCCTGAGTCGAAGAGTTAATTGGTATGTCCCAAAGACTGGCCTCACCGCCTGCAGGAGGCAAAGGCACTTGCAGGAGCAAGCTCAGGCCCCCTGGGCTGAAGCAGCTTGAGCAGCAGGCACAGCCCCTGGGCCCCCTACGCCCCCAACAGCCCGCTGGGGAGGCCACACTGTACCTGACTGTGATGAGGCTGAGGTATGTATGTCCCAGAGGGAGCCTGAATCCGGCACCGACAAGGAACGGTTCATCGTCGGGAGCAGGTTCTGGTCCCCACCTCTGAGGAGCAAAGCACTGATTCTCAGCACCCGGGCTGCCCCATCTCCCCACTTTACATATCCTGAGGGCTCATACACGCACACAGCCAAGGGAAGACTGATTTGACAGAGAACAGCCCACAGACCTGGGGGGTTTGAGAGCTTGGAGCTGCTGCAGGAAGGCGGTGAGCTGCTGCTGCTGCGGTGGCGTCAGGTCCCCCAGAGCCGCCTTTTCCCGGAGCCCACACTGCTGGAGGGAGCGGCTGTAGAGAGGAGGACAGATTGAGGGGGTGCAGGCCAACACAGCCAGTGCCTGTCCCTACTTAGAAGCTCTTCTAGGCCCCGGTACCTGTTGACCAGTTGAAGAAATTGCTGGTGCTGCAGCTGCTGGTACAAGGCCGCTGCTGCCAGCTCCTGTTGCTTCTTCAGCCGCTCCTGGTCCATGTTGCCCTGAGTGGGGGCAAAAGCATTCCCACAGCTTCGACCTCGTGCTCCACACTCCCCGCTGACCTCCATCAAGCTCCCACCTCCCCTCCCTGCTCCTTGCAAAGGTGGGGATGCTCACCAGCAGTGGGGGTGGCGAGGGCCCCGGGGCAAAGGGCACACGACCCCACATCTTGATCACCTCACCCAGTGGCTGAAAGCCCTCATCACAGCCACGCTTTACAAGCAGGGCCATGGAGAAGTAGCCTGCTTGGAACCACTCCGCCATCTCCTGCGTGGTGAAGGGTCCTGGACCGGGAAGGGGGTGGGGTGGGGTTGCAATCAGAAAGGTGTGCCAGAGAAGCCCTGAAAGAGAACAGTGGTGTGCCCCTGCCCCAGCAGCCCCTCCTGCATGCCCCCTACTCCTCACAGCCACCTTGGATCTCCCCCTGTGGATCCTTGTAGAACCACTTCCGGGCTGCACCGTGGCTGAGGGGGAGGGCAGTGGCAGCTGCAGAGTGGCGCAGGCCCTGGGCCTGCATGGCGGCCGTGAACTGCTCTTCCTCCAGAGAGCTGTCCTGTAGGGATGCCACAAGCTTCTCTGCCTCCTGGGAGCCCAGGGAGAAAGGGAAGGCTCAACTGCCCAATCACAGCAACACAAAACGGGGCTGGGGCTAAGGTGGGGATGGGGTCAGCTGGACACAGCAGGATAGCTAGGGAAAAGCTTGGAACCTAGGCAAGGACAGAAGGAACAATGGCTTTCTGTCCCCCTACAGGGGAAGGCCCTAGAGCCTTCTTAGGCCCCCTGCTCCCTCCCAACCTGCTGGAGGTGCTTCAAGCCTTCATCATCTTCCAGATCTCCAGGTGGGCCAGGGGGTGAGCCCATCCCAGGACTCAGCTGCATTCCCCTCAAATCATCTCCTAGAAGGAGCAACGAAAAGAAGGTAGAATGGGGCGGGGTCCATAGAAGGGGCGAGACATCTCCCTATCTACCATTATTCCAAAAAAGAGGGTTCTACCCTTGTGGGCGCCACCCTTGTGGGCTCCACAAAGAAGGGGAGTGTTTTCCCCACCAGCCCTTGGCTCCAGAGAAAGGGTGGCCCCACCCTCTGGCTACCTTCAGCAGCTGGCAGGTCTTTCTCCACAGCGTCTCCTCCGTCCCCATTAGCTCCCCAGAGTGGGCCCAAGGTAGCCAGTGGGGATGGGGAGCTAGACTTCTCCTCTGGAGGCGGCAGTGGAGTCAGTTCCTTCCCACCTGAAGGGAAAGGTAATTACCAGGATTCAAAAGCAAAGAACTGGAAGGCCTTTAAGACAATTTAGCACAAACCTTCCATGTGTGGCCAGATCTCAGGCCTCTGACTCCCACCTGTATTGAGTATTGAGTCGACATACTTCCCTTTGGTCAGCACGACTAACACTCAGTAACTCAACACCACAACCCCCCTTTGCACCCCTTTTTCCCTGCAACATAGGCCACAGGTGCACGGTGTCCACAGCACTGCCCAGGGCTGCACGCACAATACTCTAGGTTTAATACTCCAAGGGGCTGGCAGAGCTCATTTGGATGACGCCTGATTTTTATCTGACATGCTGCCTTAGATGCAGCCCTGCTGTTTCCGGGTTCCTCCCCACACCTGTCAGCACCTGCCTTTCTCACATTTCTAAGCAGCTTTCTCCTAAAGGTGGGTGGACAGCCAGTGCCCAGCCGGAGGGAGCCCTATGCCAGCCCCAGGCTCTCAGGCTTTCTCCTGGCCCCACCCTGCAGGCTTACCTGCTTCAGGCCCCTCCTCGTCCAACCCTTCGGAGGGTTCTTCCTCCTCTTCCTCCAGACCCTGGAAGTCAAGCTCCTGCTCCTCAGGAATGGGCTCCTTGGGGCCCTTCTGCATGGGGTTAGAGGATACAATGGGAGGTGAGGAGGCAGAGGATAAACAGTTGGCAGGAAGAGGGCAGGTTCCCGCCAAACTCTAATAAAAGTTTCCCCCGGCTTCCTCACAGATACCTTGAGAGGCAAGAAGGCCCCCGAGGCATCGAAGGTGCCCATTTCTTCATCCTCATCGTCCAGGCACCACTCTGGGAGCCCGTCCTTGTCTTCGTCAAAGCCGTCAGGCCCTCGGCACCTCCGGAGGTGAGAGCTGCCCCCACCCACCCGCCCCTCCTCTTCACCACACCCTCCTCGATCCCCTCGCAAATCAAACTCAAACTTGCGACGCCGGTCCCCATGTTCTCGCCAGCCAGCAGAGCGGGGGCCACCATCTGGGCAGGAAAAGGTAGAGGAGGAGAATCAGTACCCCTGTCAAGCCAGAGGCTCCACTCTTCTGCTGCCCACAAGACCCCCAAGCTTTCCAGGACTGCAACCCAACCCACCCCGCTCCAGAAAGCTTTTGGCTCCCTCCACCCGGCCACAGGAGCCCTGGGCCCAGGAAGTTCTTTATGCCCCACCCTACCCCCCACAAGGCCCATCTGGCCCCAATCTCACCAGGGCTGGCTGAGCGCCAGCGGTCGCCATCTCGACGGGGTCCTGCCCCAAGTCTCCAGCTGCCCTCCTCCTCCTCCTCTTGCTCCTCCCGGAGAGAACGCCAGTTCTCGCTATCTGAGCGGGCATGTTCCTTCCTCAGGCCAGCCCCTCCGTCCTCAAACCCGGATCGTGCTTGGGAACAGGGGAAGACACAGTCAGCAGAGTGGCAGCCATGGTCCCTGGAAGACTCCTACTATAAACCTCGCTGGTAAAAAGGAGCCCAGCCCCGAGCCCTGCTGCTCCCCTACCTCCCTCAGGAAACATCCCCTCACTGGGGCCACCCATTTCAGTCTCCCCTCCCCCTCTCAATGACCTTCAGGGTCTAGCACCACCCTCACCACTATCCATACCTCCATCCCTCCTGGCCGACTTCTCAAACCGCCTCTCGCCTCTGCAGGAGAGACAGGTGTTGGTCAAAGGAGGACAGCTTCCCCTCCCCGACCTGCGGGATCTCTGTATACCTGTCCATTTTGTCCTGAGAAAGGTGAAGGGAGGGAGGGAACAGGGGACTAGGGAAAAGTCAGGCTAGGGAGGGAGCCCAAGGGGGATTGAGAGAATCAGAAGGGCAGGACCACAAGGGTTAGAGGGCAGAGAGAACGATCTCTAGCCAAGGCTTATTTAGTAGGTCTTCTGTTGCCCTCTAATGACAAAACCTAGACCCTCCATGGGACTCTGGATCTAACCCCGGGGCTTCTCTCTGCTCTGCTGCTATGCCCCCTCCTTCCAGCCTGCACCTGTCATCCCAACTCTGGCTACGCTGGATCTCCCGGGGGTTCCGACCAAAGGCCCCTTCGCCTTCTTCAATGCTTCTTTGGTAAAAGCAACTGTCACCACGGCCACGGCCTGGAGAAGGAATGAGACACACACGGGAAACATGCCAGATCATCTCTGCACATCCTCAAGACCACAGGCCCGGCCTCTGCTGTCCCCACAATACATCATCACCCCCTACCTCGGCTCCGCGTGCTGCCCCTGCCACGGGAGGCGCCGCCTGGGGGGGGGCCAGCCCCTTTCCCCATCAGCCTCAGCACAGCCACACTGTTCACTGACAGGGAGAAGTTTCTCTGAGGAGGGAGCCAGGGGTGGGAGTGAGGACCCAGGCACCTGACCACCCCCACCCTGTCCAGAACTGCACCCTCCACCACCTGTCTTCCCAACTCCAGCCCCCCACAAAGGTGGAGCCCCCGCACGCCAGCCTGCAGTCGCCCAGCCCGGCCCCACCTGCTCCTCCTCGGTCAGAGGCTCCAGTGCCAGGGGCTGCAGCGGCTCTTCCTGTAGCACCGCAGCAAATTCCTTGTCCTGCAGCTCATCGGGCACCTGTCAAAGGGGCAGGCGGGCCAAGACACCACATGCTTCTGGGCCCTGTCCACTGGCTGAGGCCACACGGGCAACTGGGCCACATACCCCACCCTGAGCCACCCCCTACCTTGTTCTCCTTGACGTAGAGGGCCAGCATCTCCTCTCGCCCATAGCGATAGTCGGCCAGCTTGTACTTGGGCATGGCGGGGGATGGGGGTGGGGAGGCCACGCTGCCACCGCTTGACAGTGCCCTCAGCCTAGAGAAGGGACACAGGGAAGGAGAAAGACAGGTGTCTGAGCAACCCTATTCTTCCCAGCTTCCCCATGCCACCCACAGCACATCTGACTCACCACTCAGGCCCAAAGTTGAGGGTCTCTGCTGCCATTGTGAAGCTGAGCGTGTCCTAAAGGTCGGAGATGAACAGGGATGAGGGGACCTGGCGTTCACTCTCCAAACACCTGTGGAGACATGGGGGACACTGGGCTTAGAAACAATGCACCCAAACAACCCTGAGAGGACGAGGACTATGTCCTCACCTTGGTGGGCACAGTAACGGGTCTAAAAGGACTCACCTAAACCACCCACATGCTACTCACACCATGAGTTAATAACCAAAGAGTTAACCAAAGAGAGAAGACCTGAGGGAGGAAGGAAACAGGGCAGCCAGAGCCCCTTTGAGCTTCTGTAGGAGCCCCTCCCTCACCCCAGACTCACCTGGCAGCCTTACCCCAGGAAGCAGTTAGAGTGGTGGCCCGACTCTCTTCAGGCAGGAGTCTATGCTGGAGTGAACCAGGGTCCCCAAGCTACTGGACGTTGGTGTGACCGCAGTGGTACCTGGGGAAGGACCTTCACATTTGGGCAAGACCCTTAACGAGAGGTGAGGAGAAGAAGAAGGTGGGTTAAATGAATGGGTCAGACGGCCCTCCCTGCTTCTAGCCCTCCTCTGTCCTGTATAATAGGGACCACAGCCCCTGCTCCTGCTCATCTCTGTCCCCCACATTTGGCCTCACGAGCAGTTAATTCACTTAGCAAAGCATGTCTGAGGTGCTGGAGGTGTGGCAGAGAACACACACGGCACCTCTCTGGATCTCAGCACTCTTTCCTGCATCGCGGAATATTCAGTAAGGGGGTATCTAAAGTTTGCATGGACGTTCAGGACAAAGATAAAACAAAAACAACCAAACAGACAAACCAACCACTGGAACCACAAATATTTTAAAGAGGAAAGGTTATGGAGAGAAGGATTAGAAATTAATCTGGGCGGAAAATTACTTCCCTCCTGAAAAATCTCAGAGCTGGCTATTGGTGGCTAGAATCCAGAGACTCAGTTTTGAGAGAAACCCAGTTCAGGGGAATTGGGGTGGGGATGCTATTCCAGAGCCAAAGGTGGGGCACACACTGAAGGCTGCAGGCAGGAGAATCCAGCCAGCACACCCATGGACTGGTTTACCAAACAGGAACCAACACCCAGGCCCCTTCCCTGGACCTGGAAGAGCCCAAGCACAAGTACAAAGAGCCAAGAAGGGAACAACATTATTAAGATACAAGCTAGGAAGAAGGCCCCTTACCATAAAGTAGAAATACAGTCAGTTACTGAGACTGAATGAAGTGGCAGTGGTGGCAGTGACCTGTCCCTCTAAGGATCAGCAGAGGAGATTCTCAGGAGGCAGCGCATCCCTGGCGGTACCGAGCAGAGGACGAGCAGACAGGGTCTCAGGGGGCTGCGCAAGGGTTCCCTCAGTGGCTGGGGGGGAGGTTGGACCGGAGCGCCTCCACGATGCCCATCAACTCTAAGACTCCACAACTCTGGGAAGGAAGGAAGAAGGGTTTCTACCAGACGGAACAAGAAGACAAGTCTGTTGAAAGCTCTTCCTTTCACGGAATTCAAGTAGGACTCCCAGGACAGCAGAGTAAGGTTAATTCTTTCTACACTACAATCCTTATGTAATTTGGCCAATGGATGAAACTTGAAGACATTATGCTAAGTGAAACGAGCCAGTCACAATAGAACAGATATTGTATGATTCCTCTTATGAGATTACTAGAAGAGTCAAATTCAAAGAGACAAGATCTTAAGTAGAATGGTGGGGGCCAGGGCTATGGGGCAAGGGGAGTGGGGAGTTGCTGTTTAACGGGTACAGAGTTTCAGCTGAAATGGGGCAAATGAAACAGTTCTGGACAGGATGGTGGTGATGGCCGAACGATGTGAACGTCTTTAATGTTGCAAAGCTGTAAACTTAAAAATGGTTAAAATGGTATATGTTAGGGGCGGCCGGATGGCTCAGATGGTTAGAGCGCGAGCTCTGAACCAGGGTTGCCGGTTCAATTCCCGCATGGGCCAGTGAGCTGCGCCCTCCACAACTAAGACTGAAGAAAACAAGCCGCTGCTGATCCCCCAGAGGGGCGGCCGGATGGTTCAATTGGTTAGAGCACGAGTTCTCAACAGCAATATTGCAGGTTCAGGATGGTGGGCTGCAGCCCCTGCAACTAAGATTGAAAACAGCAACTGGACTTGGAGCTGAGCTGCGCCCTCCACAACTAGTTTGAAGGACAACAACTTAGAGCTCATGGGCCCTGGAGAAACACACTGTTCCCCAATTAAAAAAAATTTTTTTTTAAAGAGGTATATGTTATATTTTACCACCATTTTAAAAAGGTTTAGGAAAAAATGGCATTTGGGAATAGCTATTACATACCTAAGCCTTCCCAATTCCAAAAAACACCCCATATTTTTCAAACAAATCTCAGGAGAGGCTGTTCTGAGCCTCCTCCGGTTCACTCCACAAGAGCCTGTCTTCTAGAGGAACAGGAGTCCTGTGGCATGGAAGGCTGCTGTGGGGAGGGGGTAATAGAAAAGGGACAACTCACCCTCCCACCCTGCCAAGGAGTGGCAAAGGTGGCCTCCTTGGTGCTTTCCACGTCTGGCCTTCACCTTTCTGTCCTGGTTGTAAGGAGCAAAGTGAGGAAAGCGGCTTCCAGTGTGAAAAGCAAGAAAACTGCAGAGGCAAAGGGAGAGGCGGTCAGGGGGGAAGAGGAAGCACAGGAGCAGCTGGAGAAAAAGGCCAAGTCTCCTGGCGGGCCCAGCCAGGAGAGGATTGGTCCCAGAGCTGGTGGCTGACTGGCTTCCTTGACAAGCAGCAAGCATGCCTCCCATGGTTTCCACCCCTCCAAGCAGATATGTGCGTCTTTTCCACATGCTTCCTCGAAGCCAGCTGTTCTCAACTGGGGGGGGGGGGGGTGACTCTGCTCCCCAGGGGACATTTGGCAAAATCTGGACACATTTTTGGTTGACATGACTGGGAATTACTACTGGCATCTAATGGGTAGAGGCCAGGGATGCTGCTAAAATCCCACAATACACAGGTCGGCCCCCACAACAGAGAATTATCTGGCTCAAAATGTCACTAGTGCCACGGTGGAAAAACCCTCCTCTATGCCATGAGCACAGGTAATCCTATTCTGTTTATGGGGAAGAATGGAAGACGACAGAAACCACATTTACTGCAGTTCATTCTCCCACTGAAGAGCAAGGAAATCATTCCATAATTATACTGTCCCATGAGAGAAATATGAGATTCTGCCAAGAGGGAAATCCTTGGGAAAACACTAGATTGAAAAAAACTGTCCCAAATTTCTCTATCACAAACTCTCAAAGGCAAGCGTTTGAATCCCTTTCCAGTGAAGGAAAGAGTGGGAAAGGCAGTAGAGGACTGGGGACATGGCCTTTCCTGGCTACTTGATCTAAGGGCCTCCTCACAGGCTCATTCCAGCTTAGCCCCACTGCTTACCCTGCCCTGAGGCCGCTTGCCTCATCTGTACTGGCTCTTCGTTCTCAGACCTCAGCATACCCTCACTCTCCTGGCATCTGAATTATTGCTATTAAAAGGCTGCCCCCTGCCGGAATCAAGGGGAAAGGACACACACTGGTCCTGGGTGCTCACAACAGGCTTCAGGGAACAAGAGGGGAGCCTGTTCTCTGGGGTTCAGAATTCACAAAAGGCAAAGATTCAGAGACTAGGCGGTCCCAGTACACACTAAGTTAAGAACATTATTTCCTCATTCCATCACCCCTAAAATTAGCCCCAATCCAGAGCAATGTGCCTTGGCACAGAAAGGTACCACTATTAACAGAAGTAGAATCCCAAATTCCCCAACATTTGAGCAATCGCCCAGCTCCAAGCCTGTTAGAGGTGACTCCGCCCTTTCACAGGATGGAAAGATTCTCCCAGCATGGTAGGATGAGAACTTAGAGGCTTAAAAAGGGGGTGCAAGCCCACATTCCTCTCGGATGGTCAGCTATCCCAGCTCTCTACTCTCTGAGCCATCCTGACAAATTCTGCCCCTCGGCATGTCTATTAGTTAACAGTTTTCAAAGCAATTCCACACTTTACCTCACTTGATCCCTTTTGCCCACTTGCCCAGTCTTGGGTTCCAGCCAGGGAAAACAAGGGAGGCTGCAGCTGCTACGGCAGGGGACCAGGACGTCCCTAGACACTATCCAACTGAAGAAGGGGCACGTAAGCAGCAAGAACCATCCCAAACTCTCAAACATACTTTGTGAGTTTCAAGCCATTTTAAATTTCTCATTAGAGAAATTTTAAAATCTTTCA
This sequence comes from Rhinolophus sinicus, assembly GCF_057876585.1. Classification (NCBI taxonomy): domain Eukaryota; kingdom Metazoa; phylum Chordata; class Mammalia; order Chiroptera; family Rhinolophidae; genus Rhinolophus; species Rhinolophus sinicus. The sequence goes on from NC_142503.1 coordinate 90,890,853, forward strand.
CATAGCTGCCTCTTTTCACCTTCTCAGCTCTATTCCAAATTCAGAAATAAAAGCGAGGATGAATGGGTCTTTTAATCCATCAAATCACACACAACACTAATACGTCCACTGGCTGAAAAAGCCAGACCAGGGGTCTAAGCACACAACTCACTTGACTGTAATTACCATATGGGACACTTGAGGCCCCTGGTCCCCAGCGATGGCAGCAACATACAGTACACATCTGCCCCAACCTTTCCCAATGACATGCTACACCTACAATGTAGGAAACAAAACGAGCTAGAGGGTTGGCGACCTGGGACTGCACAGGGGACAGTACAGATGAAGGAACCAGAGAGCAAACTCGCGAAGTGTGAGCCGCAGAGGGGACGCATGGTGTTTGAGCTGCAGAGGCAAACGAGGGGGCTCTTGGTGGGAGGCTAAGTTGTAACTATCATGTCAGCTCCAAGGGGCGTTGGAGAGGTAGTGTAAAGGGTGATTATTGTTGGGAAAGCAGCACTGAACAGCAAGAGGGGAGTAAGACTGGGTTGGCTGGAGGAAAGACTAGGCCAAGAAGTATTGATTTAGCATCTCCCAGGGACTGGCGCTATGATGGACCAAAGCTGGAAGCTTACTAGAATTGTAGTAACGACTAGGTAAGAGGTGCAAGATGAGGGTCTCCTTAAAGTTAACTCAAAAAAAAGGGAAAGTGTAAGGGGCCGTGGCCAGGGAGCTGCTGCATCAGGGGGATTGGGCTGGGAAGGGCGAAGCCTGGCGACAAAAAAAGACTAACCTGTTTAACACGGCTGGGCAACCGGGAGGAAGGAGACCCCAATGACCAAGCACTAATGTTGCTGACTGAAAGGAAATTCAGGTGAAGACCCAGTAGAGGTACTCTGGTTAAGGGGAAAAGGCTTCCACATTAGCCAGTCGTGCAACGCTTGGACTTTAAACCCGCAGGGCCCAGCTAATTTTGACAAGAACCCCGAGACACGTTAAGGAATCTCTGGGGAGCGCCCGGCATTCGGGTCGGGGGCCTCCGCGCGGGCCCGGCGGAGGATGCGGCGCGGGGGAGGCCGGGGGCCCTGGGCCGAGCTTCCGAGGGGCAGGAGACGACCGTTAGGAGCGCGGGGGTGGGAAGGAGGCAAACTGGCCGGGAGGACGGCGTGCCCTTCAGGGAGGGGCGCCAGGTGCGCGGGGCGTGGGTGAGGACGGCCACCCCCCGGGAGGGACGGCCGCGTTGGGGGCCGTCGCGCCGGAGGGAGGGCCGGGGGGCGGACACACCCGGCGGCAGCGGCCACGGGAGGAGCTGGGGGAGGTCCGTGCCGGCGGCCCGCGCTCTGGCTCCGGCTCTCGCAAGCTCGACGCGGTCGCCTCGGCGTCGGGGGCGGGCCTGCCCCGGGCCCGACTGCGGGCCAGGGGCTGCGGGACCGCCGAGCGCTTACCGCGGCGGGCGGGCGGGCGGCGCGAGGCTCCGGTCGCGGGGCGTGGGCGGCGGGCGGGCGGCGCGCGGCGGGCCGGGGGCGGCGGCGGGGGAGGGGGCGCTGGCGCTCCCGCGGCGGCCGCTCCTCTCTGTTTGTGTTTGTAGCAAGATGGCTGCCCGCCTCGTACCACGTGACGCGGACGCGGGGCCGCGGGGCCGCCCCCTCCGCCGCCGCCGCCTCCTCCCTCCGCGGCTCCCGCCCGCTCGGACCCGCACGGCCTCGCGCGCTCCCCGCGTGCCCCGCCGGCGCGGCCCGGACGCCCGCCGCCTCCGACCCCCCCCCCGGCACGTGACCCGGGAGCCCGGCTCGTCACGTGACGCGGGGGCTGCTGCGGGCAGATTGGGGGGGGTCCCCGTTGTACTCCGCGGCTATCCACCGGCACGTGACGCTCGACCATCGCGACGGGGCCGCCGCTAGTGGCATCACCGGCCTTTCCCGGTCAGACGGCTTCCTCCAGGAAGCCCGCCTGTATTGAGAGACTATAAACGATCTTGAGGTGTGTTTATCAGACGTCCTGGGATATATACAATAAATGAGGAACCTAATGATTTAGAAACAGCCCCAGGCCGCGTTGACTGGTGAGACCTAGAGTTTTACCTGGCTCCGCCACTGAGGAAGAGTTGAAGCTTTCTCGTATAGTAAGGAGTTAATGCTGTCCTCTGCCCCGTACCTGGCTGGCCCTCACTCCACTCCCTGGAGCGCTAAAAGCAGTAAAATGGGTGAATGTGAAAGACTTTGAAAAGCGATTAACTGCTATGCAAATGTAAGACTTCGATTGACACCTCCTTTGTTTAAAACAGGTTTTCAGGAATTTTCTGAATCCCTGAACCTTTTCGAATGAAAAAGTTTTTGTGTGTTTCCACTATTTTCCTTGGAGGTCATTCCAGAATGTGTACTCTGCTACCCAGCATCCTAAAAGAACTGTTATGAAATACAAAATAATCCTCAAGACAGGGAAAGTTAAGTTCAGTCTAGGAACTTGAGTCCCCTGTGTTGTGCCATAACAGAGTGCGAACCTTAGGAGCTACTACAAGCAAAGCCCTTTGTTCCGGCACGGGAGTATCCCCCAGGCTTCTAAGCACTCGTAGTTTTAGTGTCGGTTTGTTTCAGTTCTGCTGACTTTCTTGCAGTCTTGATTCCTGCCTCAGTGTTGTCAGTCAAGCTGCTTGCTCACAAGCTGCAAAATGCAATTGTTTAAAGCAATGGCTTCTGTGCTTCTTTCCATTACCAACAGTGTCCTTGGGCAAATTCATTAATCGCTCTCCTCTCTGGCTTGTATGGTAAAACACTTAACACAGTGCTTGGCACAGGACGAGCACTCCATAAATGTTAGCTAATAGGGGCTTGTGGTTCCACAGGGTCCACAATATTCAGATTGTTAACACTGTATGAAAATGTATCAACAGAATGTAATCTTGGGTCAGAATTCTCCTAAATTAAAGCTCATAAATTTATGACAGCTGTTTTTTCTTACTTAAAAGCTTTTGTTGTTTTTGTTGTTTTAACTTCGCTAGATTGTATTCTGGGTAGTTGAAATTACCAGTAGTCTAACTTCTGAATGAGTGCGGTCTTAGCATGTTTTACTTATTAATTGGCGAATATGAGATTGTAAATTACGGTGGAGAAATGGTGCAGGGACAATGGGGGAGGGGACCTCTGTGGATTGGAAAATGTTGGGGACTGAGGTTTGTGCTGAGCTGGAAGGAAGGGCAGGATTTGGATAGATTTAGGAAAAGTGGGCACCCCTTTGAGAATAGTAACAATCCAGGCTGATGGAAGACGATCTGGATTGCTAGTTGGATGAGAAGTGAAGTGAAACTCAGTTGAGGGCCTAGAATGCTACCATGAAAATGTTTTTGTTCTGAAAGTAGCACCCACTAGATGCACTGAATCAAGGAGAGGGTAGAAAATTAATAGTGATAACCCATGGTTTCATGTGTCCAGCTTGTGACCCTGGGCAAGTAATGTTCCCCAACTGTAAAGTGGGTACCCTGCTGCTGCTGACACTGGAAATGAACCGCATAAATGCCCTCTGTGAGAAAGGAAACTATGATATCAGACTGAATCTCTCATACAGGATTAAAGAAAAAAATTAGAAACAAATCACTTGGACGTAAAATATTTTTGTTTATTCAGGTGCTATGCTGTAAAATGTCTTGGTCTGTGTTGTTTTAAATTTAGAAGCTTTAGAACTAAAAAATTTGGTTAGATGATAAATCTAGATGAGAGGGAGGTCTCAAGACTAAACAGCCAAGCTCTGCCTTTTTTCTTAATGGCAGATTCCTCTGCGGTGTTTGCCTTCAATGAAATGCGAAAAGATAAGGACCATCTTTAGTGTCAAATCAGTTTGTTACAGAGCTTGGTTCACCCACCTAAATTGTGAACCTTTACATTTATCTGGATGTCAAAGTATGGAAAACATTTTAGACATCATGAAAAGACACACAACCTGAGTAATGGAATGATAGTTCATAAACTGTGCTTATAGTTAATTATTAGACAAAATGGACCTTAAAATTAATGTATTTCATTAAGAATTAGTTTCTGCCATGTGCCAAGTTCTTTGGTGGTCGACCAAATGTAACTGCTTGTCAGGTCACCAATGACCGCCACATTGCTAAAGCCACCGGCCGTTATCCTGTGTGGCCTCTGAGCAGCATGACACCACTCCCTCCTCCAGGAACTGCTTTCTTCACCTGGCTTCCATCCTGGGTTTCCTCCTACCTCACAAGCTGTTCCTCCTCTTCTCCCCTACGTCCCACGGCATAGTCCTAAACCTCACCATTGTAGCAGGAGGGGCTACACAGGATATGAGCCCCACTGCTACGCATTCCTATCTCAGCTTAGCCATTGCTTCCTTTAGAAAACCTTGGATCCCCCAAGGTCATATTGGCTGTTCTTCCTTGGGGGTCCACCAAATCCTGTACATTCCCTCCACTGGTCACACTATCTTGCTCATATTGTTTGCCTTCCACACAAAACTGAGCTGCTTAGCACAGTATTCTATGATGTCACCAGTATTCCATCTAACAGGGCTGCTTGATCCCACCTTCATTGCTGAATAGTATTCCATGGTGTGGATGTATCATAGTTTGTTTAACCATTCACCTGCTGAAAGACACCTGGGTTGTTTCCAGTTTAGGCTATTATAATGTTAAAAGTGAACTGGTATTGGGTAAGCATTTTAAGATACCAGTTCACTTTTATCAATAAATAAAACTGCTATGGACATGTGTGTACAGGTTTTAAATGCCTAGGAGTGTTCTTGTTGGGTCATATGGTGAGTATATTTTTAGTATTAGAAGAAACTGCCCAACTTTTCCAGAGTGGCTGTACCATTTAACAGTTAGTTGTACAGCAGTGTATGAGACATGCAGTTTCTCTGCACTCTTGTCAGCACGTGTTATTGTCAAGATTTTTTATTTTGGATATTCTAATAGGTGTGTAGTGGTTGTCATGGTTTTAATTTGCATTTGTAATGGCTAAGAATACTGAGCATCTTATGTGCTTATTTGCCATACTTATACCCTCTTTGCTAAAGTGTCTGTTCAAGACTTTTTCCCATTTTCTAACTGGGTTTGTTTTCTAACTCTTGAGTTTAGAGAGTTTTTTTATATATTCTGGATACAAGCTCTTTGTCAGATACATGATTTGTAAACATTTTCTCCTAGTTTGTGGCTTTTTTTCATCCTATTAATGTGGTTTTTCACAGAGTAAAGGTTTTTAATTTTGATGAAGTACAATTTATCAATTTTTTTCTCTAATGGATTGTGCATTTGAGGTTGTATCTAAGAACACTTCACTTGACCCTATGTCATAAAGATGTTTTCCTCTAAAAGTTTTATAGTTTTACATTTTATGTTTAGATTTACCATCCATTTTTATGTTGATTTTTTGCATAGGGTTGAGGTTTAGTTGCCTATTTGTCCACTTGCTTTAACACCACTTGCTGAAAAGACTTGTTCTTTCCCCATTCAACTGCTTTTGCATCATTGTCAAAAATCAGCTGACTGTACTTGTATGAATCTATTTCTGGGTCCTCCTTTCCGTTTTACTGATTTTTGTGTCTATCCCTTGGCAGTTACCACACTGTCTTAATATTGTATTTATACAGTAAGTTAAAATCAGGTGATATAATTTTTTTTTTCGAAATTGCTTTAACTTTTCTTGCTTTTCCATATAAATTTTACAATAAGCTTGTTTGTATTTGAAAAAATTCTTGCTGGGCTTTTCATAGGAATTGCATTAAAGCTAGAGATTAGGAGAGAATTGGTATCTTTACTATGTTGAATCTTCTAATACATAGACATTGTGTATCTTTGTATTTACTTAGATCTTCTTTGATTTCTTTCATCAGTGTTTTGTAGTTTTCAGCATGTAGATTTTGTGCGTGTTTTATTAGACTTATACGTAAATATTTCTCCCACCTCCCCCCATCTCGGGTGATTATAAATGGTATTGTATTTTAAATTCATATCCAATTGTTTATTGCCAGAATATAGAAATACAATCTGTATCTTTTTCTTGCCTTATTGCTCTGTCTGGGACTTCCAGAGTGGTTGGTGAGAGAAGACATTCTTGCCTTATTCCTGATTTTTAAAGCAAGGTAGCCAGTCTTTTATCATTAAGTATAATGGTAGCTGCAGGTTTTTTGTAGATGCTCTTTATCAGGTTGAAGATGTTCCTTCTATTCTTTTTTTGCTTAGAGTCTTTTTATTTTTTTTAATTTTTAAGATTTTATTGGGGAAGAGGAACAGGACTTTATTGGGGAACAGTGTGTACTTCCAGGACTTTTATTTTCCAAGTCAAGTTGTTGTCCTTTCAATCTTAGTTGTGGAGGGCGCAGCTCAGCTCCAGGTCCAGTTGCTGTTGCTAGTTGCAGGGGGCACAGCCCACCATCCCTTGCGGGAGTTGAACCGGCAACCTTGTGGTTGAGAGGATGCGCTCCCACCAACTGAGCCATCCAGGAGCTCAGCGGCAGCTCAGCTCAAGGTGCCGTGTTCAATCTTAGTTGCAGGGGGCAGAGCCCACTATCCCTTGCGGGACTCGAGGAATTGAACCAGCAACCTTGTGGTTGAGAGCCCACTGGCCCATGTGGGAATCGAACCTGCAGCCTTCGGAGTTAGGAGCATGGAGCTCTAACCGCCTGAGCCACCAGGCTGGCCCTGCTTAGAGTTTTTATCATAAAAGGGTGCTAAATTATGTTAGTTTTTCTGTATCAGTTTGATATGATCATGTGAATTTTCTTTAGACTGTTAATATGGTAGATAATACTGATTGGCTTTCTTATATTGAACAATCTTTGAAATCAGCTCTATTTAGTCATGGTGTATAATTATTTTTATGTACAGTATTCCCCACTTATCTCCGGGGATACATTCCAACACCCCCAGTGATACCCGAAACTACGGCTATTATTGAACCCTGTATATACTATGGTTTTCCTATACATACATACTTTTTCACTTGAAGGAAGCACTTTACAGCTTCTCTTTGGCATATCTGAATTGCCAGCATCACTGCTCTTGCCCTTTGGAGCCATTGAGTAAAATAAGAGTTACCTCAACACAAGCACTGCAGTCCTTGACAGCTAATCTGATAATCAAGATGGCTACTAAGTAACTAGTGGGTGGGTAGTGTATATAGTGTGGATACACTGGACAAAGGGATGATTCACATCCCTCAAGGGACAGAACAGGAAGGCAAGATTTCATCACACTATTCATAGTGGCGCGCAATTTAAAACTTATGAATTATTTCTGAAATGTTCCATGTAATATTTTCATACTACAGTTGACCACTTAATTAAAACCGTGGAAAGTGAAACTGTTGGTAAAGAGTGTCTACTATGTTGCTGGATTAAATTTGCTAACATCTGTAGTTTTCTTTTGTATTGTCTTTGGGTTTGACCTCGTAAAATTGGTTGGAAAACATTCCTTCCTACTGTTTTCTGGAAAAGATTGTGTAGCATTTGTGTTATTTCTCCATCTGGTAGAATTCACCAGTGAAGCCATCTGACCTAGATATTTTTCTAAAGGTTTTTAAAAAGCTATTATTTACTTTAATAGTTACAGGACTATTCAGATTATCTATTTCATCTTGGGTTTGGTTGTGGTTTTCTAGGAATTGGTCTGTTTTATCTAAGTTGTCAAATTAATGTATGTAGAGTTGTCTGTATTATTCTCTTAGTATTTTTTAGTGTACGGGCTCTTTAGTGCCATCCCTTCATTTCTGATAATCATAATTTGAATCTTCTTTCTCTTGTTCTCTCTTTTTTGCCAGTCTTGCTAAATCAATTTTATCTATCTTTTCAAAGAACCAGCCTTTGCTTTGAGTTTCTTTGTTGTTTTTCTATGTTCAATTTCATTGATTTTTTTGCTTTTTATTATTTCCTCCCATTTTCTTGGTTTGGCTTCAGTTGACTCTTCTTTTTCTAGTTCCTTGAGGTGGAAGCTTAGATTATGCTTCCCTTCTTGTAAATATACTATTCAGTGTTTCCAGAATACTCTTTGGTTCCCTGAAGGACTCCAGTTTATCCATTAAAACTCAGCTGAGGAGTGGCCGGTTTGCACAGTTGGTTAGAGTGCGAGCTCTTAACAAGGTTGCCCGTTCAATTCCCACATGGGATGGTGGGCTGCACCCCCCTGTAACTAAACATTGAAAACAGCGACTGGACTTGGAGCTGAGCTGCGCCCTCCACAACTAGACTGAAGGACAACTTGACTTGGAACTGATGGGCCCTGAAAAAACATACTGTTCCCCAACATTCCCCAATAATAATAATAATAATAATAATAATAATAATAATAAAAACTTTAAGAAAAACTCAGCTGAGATGTCACTTCTCAGGCAGTATAGGGTTGTAGCCAGCCTTTCGCCTAGCCCCAGCTATATGCCCCCAAACTTGTGGTTAATGAAAGAATCTGAAGCTAAAAGAACTATGGGATTTAAATTCTCAGGAACCTGACCTCTTTCTAACCGCCAGTCGTATGAGGTTATAGACTGCACCCTAGGTATCTAGAGAGGGGTCTGAGGGCCATAAAAATACCAACTCATGTGTAGGCTTCCAGTTTACAAGGTTATATAGATTATGCCTCACAACTCCAGGACAAGACAGGAATTATCCCCATTTGAGTGATGGGTAAAAGTCAAGCGGAGAGTAGTATGAGGTCCCCAATGCAGGGCTAACGCATTTCTGAAGAGAAGTCTCCAGAAGCGACACCAATCTAGGTAGAGAAGCCCCTCCCCAGGCAGAGGAAACCTGGCCTTAAGGAGCCACGACCCTCCTTCCCCCGACCCCTGCGCCGCCTTGCCCTGCCCGCTAGGGGGCGCACCTGCCCGCTCCCGGGTGGCTGGCCACAGCTGGAGAAGTGGTGAGTGGTAGTTCAGGCGTGTGGGTAAGTCAGTGTACCCCCAGGGAACAATGAAACCGGGTCTCACAGCTTGGGTCCCCAAGGGCAGGCCTGGGGTCAATCAGGCAAGAGGCAGTGGGGGGAGAGGGACAGCTCTCCGTGAACTGCAGGGGAGTCCCAGGATGCTGTCCTCCGCCGAGGGCCAGACCTCGCCACTCGATGCCCACCTCCGTCTTTGGGCCACAGGGACCTTGGGCATGAGGTCAGCTCTGCCAACAATGCCACGCCTCCTCCGACCAGAGGAACTGCGATGGACGCGGGAGTCCGGACTTGCCTTCAGGGTCCTTCGCGATCACGTTGTCCTGAACTCGCCGCCCTCCCTGCTATCTTTACAAGACCGTCGCCCAAATCTTCCACGCCCCTAGAATAGCCGCTTCACCTCCACGCCCCCCCACACCACACCACCCCCATCCCACAGGACCCCTCCGCGGGCCAGGAACTTGGACTGGCCTAGGAAAGCTGACCCTCCTCCTAGATCCTCCCCCACTTTGACTTGGTACTTGTCTCCGCCTCCGAGGCGTACACGTTGTAGATTCCATCGCCCCCGGAAGCCTCGCGTTACTCAAAGACCTCGCGCGATTGTGCAATCGCTCTGGAAAGGGGCGGGGAGAACGGAGGCCGAGAGGCGATTCGTGCACCGTGTGGGCCTGGCGGAGGGCCCGGCGCGCGTGCGCACTCTACAGTCCTTTCAGGAGTCCGGGGCCGCCTGCGACCGGGCATTCTTGTTGCGCGCCCCTTCTCTTCCCTTCCTGGGGCCCGAAGGTCGCGGACAACGCCCTCTATTCGGGCCAGTCAGCGCAACGCTTGAGCGGCCGGGCAGGGGAGCGGGCCGCGTGCGCGTGGAGGCCACGGTGGACCGGAGAGAGTAGGCGCGGAAGAGCCAGGGAAGGGGTGGTGGAGGGGCCTGAAGTTGGGGTGACGCGATGAATGAATAAGAACTGGGGGTGGGGGAGATGTGGGAGCTTGAGGTGAGTGGGCGGGGATTGAGGCTGGAAGGGAAGAGGGACGTCAAGTGCACCCCTTCCTGGCTACACCCTTTGGGCAGGAAATGGGTAGGAAGGAAATGAAGTCCCTTGTCACCCCCGTTGATCTCGCCCTTTCTCGTGCTAGGGCACGCTACATGGCCGAAAACCGAGAGCCCCGCGGGGCTGTAGAGGCTGAGCTGGATCCCGTGGAGTACACTCTTCGGAAGCGACTGCCTCACCGCCTGCCCCGGAGGCCCAATGACATTTATGTCAACATGAAGACTGACTTTAAGGCCCAGCTGGCTCGCTGCCAAAAGCTGCTGGATGGAGGGACACGGGGTCAGAACGCATGCACTGAGATCTACATTCATGGCTTGGGCCTGGCCATCAACCGCGCCATCAACATTGCCCTACAGCTGCAGGCAGGTAGCTTCGGGTCCTTGCAGGTGGCTGCCAATACCTCCACAGTGGAGCTTGTTGATGAGCTGGAACCAGAGACTGATACGCGAGAACCACTGACCCGCATCCGCAACAACTCTGCTATCCACATTCGCGTCTTCAGGGTCACACCCAAGTAACAGAAATGAGACTGGCTTACTTTGTCCACCCTCCCCCACACAGCTAGGCAGAGATGTGACTCTCCTTGTACTGAGTACTGTCGTGGACCTCCTACCAGACCCACTTAAGAAAAAGCCTGTCGCCTCATAGCCCAAAGGACTGAATTGAGAGGGGGAGTATATCTCTTATTGGACCCAAGCAGAGGGTCTTCCTGAATCTTTGTGGTCTGTAACCATTGTCCTAGACAATAAAAAGTATCAAGTTGTGTTAGTGCCCCGCCACCCCACTTCCACTGCCTCTCCCCTGTGTAAAGTCTGTGCATACCTGGAAAGGAGAGTAGGAAACTTGACAAGTATTTAGGTGCAGGAAGGGAACCCAAGTATTTCCTGCCTTCACAGCGCATAGATTGTACTATGGACAGTGTAACATAAAACAAACTTTAGTATAATGCAGAAGCCTGACAACCCAATGTTTGCTTTAAAATTTCTTACCCTCTCAGAGGCAGGCCGGATGAATAAGATGTACACTCACCTGCTGAGTGCAGCTGGGATAGGTGTATGCTCAGAAGTCAAGTTCTGGTGGCAGTTTCCAATCACAGGAAAGGTGAGGGTTTAAGGACGAGGGAAGCAGAAGCAAAGACTGGGGCCTCCTTTGTATCAGGCTCTGTGGTAGGGACTGACACACAGCTTCGTTTGCTTCCTGGTCCTGCAGGGCCCAAATTGTTCTAAGCAGCTATGGTCCAGATCCCTTCAGACCCTTCTGGTTGGGCTGCTCTAGTGGAAAAGGAAACCCCACTCTGAATTAGTGGGCATACAGATAATAAATCTTTCTGAGGTATTTGTAGAAGGATCTGATTTCTCGTGTTTATCAAGCTAGAGTCATGTTTGTCAAAGTGGATGTTGACCCATTTGTGTGTCTTGAAATCAATTTAGGCTTTTAAAAAGCAAGTATAAAAAGTTTAACTTAAATGGTATATCCACCCATTGATAACTGAAAAAATGCCAACATTACCATATATATATATACACACGATATATATATACATATATATATATGTAGTGTTTCCCTGAAAATAAGACCAGGTCTTATATTAAGGTTTGCTCCAAAAGATGCATTAGTGCTTATGTTCAGGAGATGTCATTCTGAAAAAGCATGCTAGGGCTTATTTTCCGGTTAGGTCTTATTTTCGGGGAAACACGATATATATATATATATATATATATATATATATATATATATATATATATATATATACACACACACACACGTGTACTAGTTATGAGGTAAATTGTGTTTTTTACTTTGGTCGAGGTCACAATTTTGCAAGTCTGATTTAAAGGTTAGTAACAGAATTTTGCTCTAGTTTGCTTGAAGGCAGTTTGGTTTGGGTTCTGAAAATCAGCCTTATTTATCCAAAATCCCTCCTGGCTTGAGTATTCCTATTGATGAGGGACTTTGGTACTGGGTGAGTGACTGCCAGCAACTCAAGAAGCACACTCCTTACTGAACGACTAATGCTTCATTCAAATAACTAAACGTGCTGCGTACCTATTGTACGCCAAGGCCTGGGTTGGGCCCTGGGGATACAAAGATGAGTATAAAATGGCCCCTGCCTTCACGGAGCTCACCATTTAATTGGGAAGGTGGTACACAGTTTTTGTGAATGAGGACGATATGTTATATAAGAAGTAATAGTAGCCATGATATGGAAATGTGGAGAAGGAAATGGCTAACTTCCTGAGTCTAAGATCATTTCACCTTTGACCTGGATTTTGGAGGATTAATAGTTTGCCAGGCAAGAAAGAGGGGAAAGGGCATATCTGGCAGAGAGATTGGTATACACTAAGGGGATTCATGAATAGGCAAGGCGTGTTTGGGGGTTGGAGAGTCACCCAGCGTGGCTAGAAAGCAGGAGACTGCAGAGACAAGATGGGAGATGTTCCTATCACACACCCACTGCCCCCCATTCCCCTGTCAGCCTTGACTGCAAGTCTCCCTTGCCCTGGAGCCCCCAGTAACAGAGTGGGAAGCTGTCAGGGATCTGGATGGAACTATGTGTCTCCCTGCACGTATGTGTTCTTGTCTCTGTGCTCCTAGCCTGGCCCCAGCTGAGGTGGTGGCAGGCATCCCTTTTGCGTTTGTTTTGGCAGCTATGTCTCCCAGTCTATTTGTTTGTTGTTTCTACTCCATGTTCTCTCACAGCTTGCCAGGGCGGTTTGCTAAGTGGCACGTTTACATGAACAGCCCCTAGACATTGCCACTGAAGGAAAAGAGAGTGTGGGGCACACCCTTGAGTGTGGGGACAGGTAGGAGGTGAAGGGAAGGCTCCTGCATCTACTGGAGACCAGGAGTGGTACGTGGGGTAGGGAACTCCATCCTTTCTGTAGGGAAGTCAGAAGAGAGGTTGAGAACAGCCTCTGTCCAACACCCTCCCTCCAGCCCCCCATCTACTGACTCTCTGAAGTGTCTTCCATCAAAACTTGAGAAATGGGAAAGTGGTGGCAGCAGAAGGTATGTCCAAATGCAGTTCCCCTCACTTCTTTTTACTTAACAGCTGAAGAGCCCACAATGACTGCCTAATAACCTCCTACTTCAAAACCATCCTCAGAAGCCAGAATTCAAATGCTTATCTTGGAGGCAGGTGTAGACATTTGTTCATCAGCCATTGCTCAGCATCCATCAGTTGTAGTGGTTTGTGTTAGGCACCAGGCCTTCCTGGAGTGGTGCAAACCATTGGTCCCCTAACGTCCAATAGGAAGCAGGACAGATAGACTTAAAAGACTAATAATTTGCATGGTGCTTGGAGCTGTCTTGGCATTAGTAAGGGCTCAATAAATGGTAAGTGTTGCTCTTGTTCATATGAGCCATTTTGCTAAGGAATGGTTTGGGGGCTCTTAGTGGGAATGGGAGGGGGGGAGGAAGGTGATTTGTGTGTGTCAGAATCACAAAGCTGAGTTAGTTCTGTCAGGCTCTGTGGCTTGCCTGGCAGGGAAGAAGACAGGCCCTCAGGACACATGAACTGGTTTTGGAGAGGCTGGTAATACTCCTGTGAAGGTCCCCATATTATGTGCCAGGTGAGTGCCTGGTGCATGGTCAAGAGTTGGAGGAAAAATGGTATGTTCCACACACCCTTGAACCCTTGGAGAAGTCGGACTAGAAGTATGTGTGGAATGTAGTTCCTTAGGGAACAGATGTCCAGCAGCACAGAGATTTGGAGTGAGGCAAAGCTTATTCCACCAAGAAAGAAGTCTGTGAAAATGGCCACTTAAGACTCCGTCTCCCAAATGGCATTATGGGTGCTTTGTAATTTATGGGGTTTTTTTGTTTGTTTAGCCATCTTTTCTACTTTTTCAATGATCACATATTGTTGGTTTTTTTCCCCCCTTTCGCCTACCCCCGCCCCCGCCACTCTGGTTCAAGCCGTTGTTTCTCAGTCTAGTTGTGTAGGACACAGCTCCCTGGCCCGTGCTGGTATTATGAGCCTTGTGCTCCCCCCGGCTGAGGAAGTTGGTCGCTGGTCGTAGGTTGGCTGCTCACAGCAGCTCACGGCAGCTCTCGCTGGCTTCCGGCTGCCGGCCGCTCATGAGGCTGCTGGCCACTCACGCTGGCTGCCAGCAGCTCCTGGCAGCACTCATCAGCCCGCAGCAGCCCGCAGCAGCCCGCAGCAGCCCGCAGCAGCCCGCAGCAGCCCGCAGCAGCCCACGCCAACGTCCGGCTGCTCACCGCAGCCCAGCTCCAGGGAGAGTCCTTGTTCACAATCTTAGCTGTAGAGGGAGCAGCTCACTGGCCCATGTGGGAATCGAACCGGTGGCCTTCGACAGTGTTAGGAGCACGGCGCTCCAACCACTTGAGTCACCGGGCTGGCCCCACATATTGTTTTTGTAATAAGAAAAAGTTAATTTTTTAACGAAGTCTGTTCTTCTGTTTTCTAGGTGGGGTGATCAGGGGAGTTAGTTATCAAACTGATGAGGTAACCTCAAAGAGAAGTGATTTCATTGCCCAATCCAGTAACAAATAAATATCCGACAAGCGAAGGAACGGAGTGGCAAGTGAATGAATGGATGCACATGAGGACAGCTTGCTGTCTACTCCATAACAAGCCTCTGCTCCCTTGGAGAACATCAAATGTCTCGTCGCTGGAAATATGCAAGCGGAGGGTGGAACTTCCCCTTCACCACATCTCCTAGGTCCCGTCCAACTTAGTCTATGAATGTTGTTTACTGCAAGAAAAATATGCTTTCCTGAAAGTACTAACATTGTTTGCAGGTTCATGAAATAAGACATGAGCAGAAGGGCTCATATATACAGATGGGGAATGCCTATGGTGTCAAACAATAGGCTCCTGTTATCCGCCAGTTCTCAGTGAACCATGGACAATTTGGGTAAATAATTTGCTAGATTTGGATGTTTAAGTATGTTTAAGGCTACTATAAACTTCCCTTGGGTAGCGCTTGGTCTCTATTCCTTCAAATAGGAAGAGCCTATAGGGCTGCTCAGTAGAGTCCCTGCAAAGTCCTTAAAAAGTCCCCAAGCCCCAATACAAAATGAAACTTTTGTATTCACAATTGTACACGTGCAAAGACGTTTCGTGGGAGAAAAACATTACTCCCGTTGATATTTTCAGTAGTGTTTTGTTTCAGTTAGGACTTTCTCATTTTATTTTTGTTTGGATAGGAAAGTTACTGTGGCCAATTCAGCAGCTCCATCTTCTGATATAGGATGGGTGATAAGGGAAGGCGCTTAGGAATATTCAGTGATACTTGTGAGCTGGAAATGAGGGCTGACACTTTTCATAGAAATCTAGACTGGTTCTGGAGCTCAAGGTGGAGGTATTATTGCTCTGGGAGCCCTGCTTCCAAGACCAAACCTTTTGGGGGTTCAAGAGACAAGTAACCAAGGAACGTGGCCCTGTAATGCTTGTCTAGGATGGGCCCAAAGGCTTCATTCCGTCCAAGGTCTTTAGGCTTCTCTGGGGACCCTCGTTGATGGCGCAAGGAATCTCTGGTTGGGCCCAGACTTTGAATTAACTAAATTTGAGACTTGTCTTGATATCCATGTCTTAACCCACCTCCAACTCCTATAATAATGCCGTTTCGCTCAGTTATGTTCAGGGGCAAGTTTCTCCAAAGTGCAGTCAATGTGTACACCCAGAGATACTTCTGTCCACACCCCACTATTCTCATGACTTCTTCCAGTGAGCTGCTCAGTGGGACAGCTACAATACCAGAGAAAAGGTGCCACGAACTTGTGCCTAGCTCCCCAGAGGGAACAATGGAAGATGCTGGAGGAAGGCCAAAGAAAAGGGTGGGGGTTTGGTCTCCAGGCTTCCAAAGTGAGGACAAATCGCAGGGACAATAAAGCAGTGTAGGAACAACACCTAGCGTTTATTGATCACCCTACACCAGGTATTATATAATCCCACAACAGCCCTGGGAAGCGATTACAATCATTTTCACCACCCCCATTCTACAGAAACAAGGCTCAGAGGTAAAGTCACTTGCCCAAGTCAGGTGCTACTAAGTGGTAAAGCTCAGGCCATGAACCTATTGTCCCTGTTTACTGGACAACCCCTTTAGACCCCTGGCCACAGAGCTGCTTGCTGAGAACAGTAACCTAGATTTGGTTCTCCCGGCTACTCGGTAGCCAAGAAAACAGGCCTTGCCTCAATTTCTCCAAATTGACCTTTACACAGGACTTTTCTTTGGTTATCCAGCAGGAATCCCTTCTCCAGCATTCTTGCTCCCTTCCCAGTTCCCCAAGGGTCAGGAAGCGCTCCCCCACCCCATCCTCCAAGATCCCCAGCCACCTCACTTCCTAGCACAGAAGGTCTTCTGGGCCACTGGCTGAACTCCCAAGTCAAGCCAAGAAGCCACTGCTTGGAAAGGAGGGAGGAGAGGCCCAGAGGCCCCCCTTATCCCCAGCCCGACTCAAGGCAGCTGGGACTTCGTGCTGCCTGGGGTCTGGGACAGCTCAGGGGGGCTGTAAATTTGCTTCTCCTTGGATTTTCAATCTGAATTGGCTGCCAGGAAGACTCCATGGAACAGAGCCTGCCTCCACCCCCGCCATCCTCTGGTAACAACTGTCCCTTTTCAGACCCTGCCTCAGTGGCTGCCTGCTCAGGAAGTAGAGGAAGGCCTTGTAAGTCCCCATGATGCCAGAGCTAGGTTGTCCAGGCATGGCTTCAGCAAGCACCACTCTGAAGATGGATGGATTACTTCCCTCCTCTAGGTCAATCTCTGGCTGAAGTGTTTGGGGACATAATGGAAGTCAGACACGAGTGATGACCATAAACAGGAAACGTGCTGGGTGCCTGGTGGGTACCAAGGTGAACAAGACCTGTTAACACTGTCCTTTGCTCTCTTCTCCGATTAATGGGGCACCTGTGCTACATGACTCCAGAGGGTACCATTCCCACCAAAGTCTACATGAATGACACCCCCTGGACTTGTGCAGTGCTCAACCATGACAGTTGAGAGGCATGTAAGATGTGTAAAAATGGCAGCACAGAGGAAGGAGACAACTTCCTGCTAGGGCTCAGGGAAGGTTTCATAGAGGAGGTAATCCTTGGGTTTGGGCTTTGAAGAAAAGGCGAGAGAGTGTGGGAGGCTGGCTGACCCAGGGAGAAGGCACAGAGTGAGCAAAGGACAGGAAGCTGCAAGCCATCTAACTGAGCTCATGTGATGGAGGGAGAGGTAATGAGCAATGTGGGACAATAGGCTGGAGAGGTAGGTGGGTGACAGAACACAGAGGGTTTTAGTTCTGAGGCAACAGGGAGCCATTGCAGGCTCCTGCTCAGGGGAGTGACTCAAAAGAGGCTATTCAATGGGAAAGTTCATCTAGCAGCGAGTTGGGAATTAACTGGAGGAGTCAATGAGGAGGCCCCCTGCAGTGGTGCTAGGACTGGGTCAACACCATGTCAGAGGAATATAAGCAGGCAGACGGAGGGGGCATTGGGCAGGGGGTGGTGGACATTGGAGGGGGGGCTGCAGGTACCGTAGCTTCCTGATTTCTTCCTGCTCAGGGTCCCCTGATGAGGACAGATACTGCTGGGCAGTAACCAAGAGCACCTGGGTTGAAGTTGGGCTCCAAACTAGCCCCTGCCCCTTTAGCAGGATTACACAGTTTAGAGATTGGGTGTGGGGTGGACCAAGACCCTCTCCTCTACCCTCTGTCCAAGCTGCAATCATAGCTCTTTCCAAAAGCCACAGAGAATGAGCCAGCACCCGCAGGCCCTAGCACCTACGGGCTGTGCTCATGGCCCATCTTCCTTCCTTTCTCTAAGGTAGGGGCCTAGGAGCCTCTGACAAGTTGCTGTCAGAGGGGAGGGAGGGGCAGGTCCCACATCACAGAGAGGCTCCTTCCCTCCTCCCTCTCCTGGGCTGTGTCTACACTCCTCCCCATCTGTCCCTGGTCTCCTCGTCATGGTCAGGTCAGGGCAGTGACGCAGGAGTCAGAGAACTGGGAGAGCAGAGCCTGGGGGCTGTGGGGGGGTCGGGACAGAACGCATGTGTGGACGTGTGTGGACGTGAGTGTGTGTGTGCTTGTTCCACAGCTGGGATCTGGGAAGGGAGCAGAACCAGGATCTGAGGGCCAAGAAGAGCTGGGAGCCTGCCTGGTGCTGAGAGGGAAACTAGGACCAGAAGGCATAATGGGGCATGCAGACCGTTATATCCGTATACCAGGTTCAGGGAGGGCGCCCAGAGTAGGCTGGAGGTGAGCAGAGGGTAGGGGAGTAGGGGCTGAGACAGTCAGGCCCTCATTACTTTCTACCAGAAACACAGCGGCCTCTCCATCCATCTTTCTGAACATGTCTTTGATCACACTCCCCCGCACCCCACGGCTCCCTCCCTCACCTCAGTCAGGGCTTCGTTCAGGTCACCTTCTCAGCATGCATCCCTGCCTGTCTGGTATAAAATTGCAAACTCTTCCAACACTCCTGGTCCCCTTCCATGCCTGTTCTCAGTCCTCTTTGCCATCGGAGACCCTCTATTTTTATTCGTTTTTGTGTTTATGGGCTGCTTCTCCACTAGAATATCGGTTCTACCAGAGCAGGCGAGCAGGCGAGCAGGCATTCTTGCCTGTTTTATTCACTGCTCTATCCCCAGGTTCTGGCCAAGAGTATATATATACACATATGTGTGTGTGTGTGTGTGTGTATATATATATATATATATATATATATATATATATATATATATGTATATGTACATATATATATATGAAATGAATATTCATTTCTTGAAGAAACAAATATTTCTTGAATGAATGAACATTTCCCACTCTGCAAACAAAACCCAAATTTCTCAGAGTGCCATTCCAGGCCCCTCATAACCTGAGCCCTCCCTCACCAGCACTCTGGCTTGATCTCCACCTCTCCCTGCCCTGCAGCCTCCACCCAAACACACCTGACCCTCCTTTCACTTGCTGAATTGGCCTTCCACACCCACCTCACATCTCTCCTACCCACCCTTCCAAGCTAAGCTCACTGCCACCTCCCTCATCAAAGCTTCCTTGAATCCCCCAGATAGAGGAGTTCTCCTTCTTCCAAACTCTCACAATTTATCTCTGTGCACTCCAGTCTTTGTCACACACGAAGATGTATCCATCTTATTTCTATAGTAAACTACAAGCTCCAGGAGGCAGGAACTAGATCTCCACATCTTTTTGTCCTGCAAAGTGCGTAGTCAAGTGTCTTGCACAAAGAAGGCACTGAACACATGAATAAAATATCTCTAATATCATGGGATGGAGTAGGGAGTGAAGGAATATATATAACCACCTGTATTTATAGGACTTTGCTGTCTTATGAAATCTGTGTGAGGTGAGACTGGTATTTTCATCACACCCATTTGACAGATAAGGACACTGAGGCTCAGAGGCTGAGGCTGCTTTCTGAGGTTTGAGAGCCAGCCAGCCTTGCACACCTGCTCTGGGGAGCTTGTCCCCCTGCCTCAGGGCTTTCTAGAAGCCACAAAAGCTTAGCTGCAAATCCAAACTGCCATCACTCTGGGGGTTAGCTCTATTCCAGAATTTGTAAGAATTCTGCTTTGCAAGCTAGCCTATATCACAGGTCAAAGAAACAGATGTCAAAGTGCATGTGTGTCTTGCACAGCATATCATGTGCTTTGTGCCGTAAATGTTCAATTTCAGTGTCCTAGAAAGTGAGGAGTGTGTGGGGTGAGAGAAGACCCCCCACATTTCTTGCTCTGTGCGCCCCCATCAAATTCCTCAGCGTGAACAACACTGGTTCTACAACAAGTACAGAACATGTGAGAAGGAAGACAACTGACTTGCCTTTGCCACCTTACTGGCTTTCAGACACCGCCGCTTCGCAGGAACGCGGGCACTGGCAGCTCTGAGCCCCCGCCCAAGACCGGGGCGCCCCCAACCTTTCTCAGAGTGGCTCTCCTCTCCCAGGCGCAGGCGTTCTGCCCAACCTGCCAGTGTGCAGCCAGCTACACCTCCGCAACCCGGGGTCTGGCGGGCAGACGGGTGTCCCTGCACACGTGCCTACCGCGGGTCCGCTCCCGCCCCGGCGAGCCCGCGACCCAGGCGTCCTGCCCCCTGCTCTGACCCTCTGGCCGCCCTCCGGCGACCCCTCACGCACACGGCTCCCCCACCCCCGCACACGCACGCACACATGCTGATAACAGCCCCGACCCCCGGCCGCAGCCGCAGTCCCTGGGCCAACGCCGGCTGGTCACCTCGCGTACTCCCGGACCCTGGCCCTGCGCTCGCTGGGCCCGACCCCCGACTCGGCGGCTCCGGGACGGTAGCCCCCTCCTCCGGCCCGTGGGGTGGCCCTGCCCTGCTGAGCTTCCCGGGATGAGGGCTCGGGACGAGGGCGCCGGGGGAGCCCCCGGTCGCTGAGCGGCTGGGCAGGGCGCGGAGATGGAGGTGCGCGGTGAGTGCTCTCCCGCCGGGGAGTTCCCGCCCCGGGCGGTGTTTGAGAAGGGATTTACCGCTAGGGCTGTTGGCCCCGAGGTGGCTGGGTTCAAGGACCCGCGACTTGCCGAGGACCCCGGAAGGGCAAGGGGGGGTGGGGCAGCCTCCACGTGGGACACGGTCTCGGGGAGTCCCTGAGAAAGGCGGAATGTGACCTGGAGACGGGGACGAAGTTTGGGGATTCAGGGAAAAGAAGGGCTGCTAGGCGGGTGGGGAGGTAGTTGATACCTGGGCGCTGGAGCAACCACCAGGATCTTCGAGAGGGAAAGCCTCTGTCACAACAGGATTGAAGTTTGGCCCCGAGAAGTGCGGCCGGTAGCTGGGGGGTGGGGTGTGCACGGTAGCGATTGAATGAAGGCAAAGGAGGCAGAACCTGAGCGCTTGGAAGGTTGGGGTAGGGAGGACTGGCCCCAGCGAGGAGCGGCAAGTGTGAACCTGCCCCTCCAAATCAACCCTTCTCCTCCCCTCTCCGCCTCACACCCAGCCTGGCTCTTTTTTTTTAGAATGTTCTGCCGTGCTGCTCCTGCTGTCCTTGCTGCTTCCTCTGGGCCTCCCCGTTCGAGGCGCCCCCCAACACCTCATCTGTGACAGCCGAGTCCTGGAGAGGTACATCCTGGAGGCCAAGGAGGCTGAAAATGTCACGGTGAGGCCTCCTTCCTAGGACATTCCACAGAACTCACTCTCAGGGGTCCAGGGGTCTCCTCCGAGATCCAGGAAGCTGGATTCCTTCCAACCTGGCACTTGGTTCAGGGGTGGAGGTGGGAAGCCAGAGCCCCCAGTAAAAATGATAAAACTGGTAGCCTCTAACCCACACCTGTAAGTTAGGTAAGAGGCAAAGCTGGGACCTATGGCCTATGGGCTGCCTGGCCAGGAGCTCTTGGGCACCCTGACTCACAGTGTTGCGCATTTCAGATGGGCTGTGGGGAAGGTTGCAGCTTCAGTGAGAATATCACCGTCCCAGACACCAAGGTTAACTTCTATGCCTGGAAGAGGATGGAGGTGAGTTCATTTTTTCCTTCTTCTTGGAGAGTCTCATTTTGAGAGCCTGATAGGGTGGGAGGGAGAATGCTAGAGAGAGAGCAGAAAAGGAGCAGTAAAGATGAGGGCTGAATGGAATATGTTCATTTGTTCATTCATTCATTCATTCCACAAATCTTATTGCATGCCTGCTGTTTGCTCAGCTAGGTGCTTGGGGCTGTGGAGAGGGAGGAAGGGGCTGGCTTGGGCTGGATGACTTCAAGTCTCTGCTCCCTTTAGGTTGAGCAGCAGGCTGTGGACGTCTGGCAGGGCCTGGCCCTGCTCTCAGAAGCCATCCTGCAGGGCCAGGCCCTATTGGCCAACTCCTCCCAGCCATCTGAGACCCTGCAGCTGCATGTGGACAAAGCCATCAGCAGCCTGCGAAGCCTCACTTCCCTACTTCGGGCGCTGGGAGCCCAGGTGTGTAGGAGTAGACCCTCCCTCAAACTCTGCCCTTTCTGTAAAATGGGAGAAGGGTCCTGCCGAGAAATACTGAGGCTTTCCTCATGCCCCCTCCAATTCTATTCCAAACCCCATCTTCCTCTCGGGTCCCTGGCACAGCAGTAACCTTCTGTTCTCTCCTTGGCAGAAGGAAGCCATCGCCCTTCCAGCTGCAACAGCCTCTCCTGCTCCACTCCGAACATTCACTGTTGATACTTTGTGCAAACTTTTCCGAATCTACTCCAATTTCCTGCGAGGAAAGCTGAAGCTGTACACAGGGGAGGCCTGCAGGAGAGGGGACAGGTGACCAGGTGCTCCCACCCCAGACACACCCACCACCTCGCTCACCACCACTGCCCATGCCACGCCTTCCACACCACCACTCCCAACCCCCATCAAGGGGCACTCAGCTCAGTGCCAGCCTGTTCCACGGACACTCCAGGGCCAGTGGTGACATCTCAGAGACCAGAGGAACTGTTCAGAGCTCAACTCTTATCTAAGGATGTCACAGGGCCAGCCTGGGGCCCTGAAACAGGAAGAATTCAGAGGAGATCAGCTTAAACTCGGGACTGCGCCATGCTGGGGAGACACTGAACTCACCTCGGTGCCCAGCAGAACTGTCATACCAGGACAAGCTGGAGGGAAAGTACTTCTTTTTTTACCTACCAAGCAGGGACAGGATGGACTGGAGAATTTAGGTGGCAAACCATGAATTCTCCCCAGGTCTCATGGGGTCTCCATGACAGAAAGAGCCCCCTGGACAATGAAGGTGGTGGGAGCCGTGAAGATGGGATGGGGGCTGGCCCCTGGCTCTCATGGGATTCAAGTTTTGTGTATTTTTCAATCTCACTGGCAAGAACTGAAACCACAACATGGCTCTTGGCTTTTCTGTTTTCCTGGGAGCCCCCCACTTCCCTGGCTCTTACCCCATCCGGGCAGCAGGCAGCAGGCCTGGGAAACCAAAGGTGGAGGGGGTCAGGCCCTACGTGCTGCCTCCCATGGCTTGTCTGACCTCTTGACCCACTGGGCCTGAGGCCACAGGCTCTACCCACAATGGTCAATAAGGTGGCTCCATTCAAGGCTATTCCTCAGTAGGCAGCTGCCAACGCTTCTTCTTTCTGCCTCTTCTCTGTGACCCCTTCAGCCAATGCCACATTCCCAGGAACCACCTTTGCCACGTCAGCACACAAACGTCTTAGAAATCCAACTGACCTCTTTCCGTGCCTAGGGATGGTCACCATTGGTGCTCTACCCTGCGACTTGCACAAGGGGCAGTACACAGCCGTGCCACCTCCCCCGACAGCTGACTCATTGAGCCCTGTGCCCACTGCTTCTCTCGGGAGCTCACTTCTATGACCTTCTTCTTCATTCCTCATGCAGCTCTATGAGAAAGTAACTGCCGTCATTCCCATTTTATAGATGAAGAAGTACAGTAACTTGCCCAAGGCCAAGGCAACAGGAATTCCCTCAACACTCGCCCCTTTCCTCTTCTGCTTATTCCTCCACGTAATCCGTACCTGTTCCCTGCTCCCCTGGGATAGGGGACACAGAACAAACTAACTCAACCTTCACTCCTGCTTCTAATCTGACCATTTACTCTGACAACCAACTTCAAATTCCTTCCCAGAAATAATGCTTCCAAGGGCAGAGCAGTGCCCAAGAGAGAGCCGTGCTAAGGGCAAAAGATGTCAGAAAACTATTGGGATCCCAATGCTGGCCATGAACATGTATGTGGTGATCAGTCTTTCCACTTATATCACAAAACTTAGAGAAGTCAGCCTGCGCCCTGCAAATATGCAAAAGGGAGAGAATGTTTTGCCTGTCATCTGCAGCAGGAAAAATTACGGGCAGGTTGTGGGGGTTGGAGGCTAATTGTCAACTACACGTGTGTATGGGGAGGGGTGAAGCTGTGGTGGGAGGAGGCAGGGAAGGGGTGTGCCCACAGGCGAATTTTCTCCCTGGCCAACCCAGCTCCTGGGCTATAGTGCCTCCTTCAGGCCCTATTAGGAAATGCTAGAGAAATCAGCAAGCAATAGAACCCTTAGGGTTCTGACCTCGCACATTACAATAAAAATTCGTATTATGGTTTCCATATATGGCATCTGGTTCTTGCCCCACTGCTCTGAACGAGTAAGGAAGAAATCTCTCTTTCTTACTGGTGAAATTGAAGCTAAGATATTTGTTCTCAAGTCCAAGGAATCCAGATAATAAATGACAGCTAGGACCTGAACTTGAGATGTAGGACTCATAACCCCAAAGCCTTGTCCACCTCTTTTTTAGCCTGAGTCACTGCCTACACATCCCCTGGCTCTTTTCCCCCTAGAATTCAGCGCTACTGACACTCAGCTTCTCTTCAGACTTCTTACTGCTTTCAATTAAACAACAACAACAAAAGTAGTTAATGGAACCGGAGCTATATGACCTGGGCTAGGTGTAATGGGCAAATATGTTAAGAACATTGAAACATAATTCATTTATTCCGCATTTGTGGAGTGCCAACTGTGTACCTTGGCACTAAATGCTAGGAAATGTGAAATGATAGTCATGCTACTCATAGCCCAGTGTCCTCCCATAGCAGGCAGTCCCCAGGGGCGAAAAGATTTAATCATAGTCAGCTTGGTATGTGACTTGAGTGCTGAGATGTGGGGTACCCAGAGGCCTGGGGTGTCAAGACCCTGGCGAGGGCCAGAGTCCCTATGCAGAGGCACAGATCTGCAAGGAGGACGTTGCCAGATTTCAGAGGCTTTTCAAATGCAGGCCAGGAGCGTGAACTTTCTTCTGTACTATTATTACTATGATTGACAACACATTAAACTCTGGCATCTACATGATCTACTGTGATTCTCACCACAGCTCCATGAAACAGAAGGACAACAGGTATCACCCTCGTCTGTCTGATGGGTAACTAAAACTGAGTTCCAATAGCTAAGTAATGGAGCTCTTCTGACTTCCTGGTGGGACAGCAGCCAGCAAGTCCAGTTGAGTGGGTGGGTTCAATCATTGTTTAATGGAGATGCCTTCTGTTTGTAGAGTACTTTGCGATTTATAAAGTGCTTTCCTGGGCATCTCTCGTTTGCCATCCTAACCCCACGAAGAAGGCAGGGAAGGCAGAGGAGCACCACTTTGCAGAGAAGGAAACCGAAGTCCAGAGAGATTATGGGGTTTGCCCAGCTCATAAGACACTGAGAGGCAGGCCCAGCACCCGAAGCCAGGTTCTCTGAGTCTGAGTCCCTCTTCTAACTGAAGCACAGATCATTGGGGAGAGGAGAATAGAGGGAGAGAAAGGAGAGAGGAAAGAGGCATTAGGCATGTCCAGCGCTCACTACCAACTCCTTCCCACTCCGTCCTCTGCCTCAGGCTTCCACTTCCTCCCTGGATAGGGAGAAGATATCTGCCACTCAGACTCCCAACATTATGGGCCGGCTCAGCCACCTCCTGCAGCCCCAGATCCTGCCTTGACTGCAGCCTTTGGCCTTGGGTACTACTGGCATAAATCCTCTCGCTGGGTCTGAGCATTAGGTTGTCCAAAAGCACTTACCCTAGCTCACAGGCTGCGTAGGATTTTTCTGGAACTACTGTCTACAAGTCTCACCACAGCAGGTGACTGTTGCTGGAGTTGAGTTAGCTAAATGGGGTCTCTTTGACATTGGAATCTAAGCTGAAAGTTAACTATTTCGTTTCCAGCTGGTCAAGGCTAATACTTCTAAAATTCCATCATAAAACTGTGACATTATGAAAGACTATTGGCAACAGAAAAATAGGCAACAGTATGGGTTCCCAACTTATGTGAGTCATGCCCAAATGCTTATACTCTCCCTTCTTGACTTTTAAAAATTGATTATTAAAAAAAATGATGTGACCCACACGTAATTTCTTATTTTTAAAAAACTTTGGCTGTATTAAGTCTCTCCTCTCCACATTACAGATGAGTAAACTGAGGCCCAGAGAGGGTATGCAAAGTGCCCAACGACACACAGTGAAGCCAGGACTGATTCCAGTTTTCTGGAGTAATTCCCAGGGGTCTTCCATAGTCAAGGGTATCTCATATTTATTCCTGTAGCTGCCAGTCTTGTCGGATGACAAACTGTCTGGGGCCTTGCCCTCTCCTGACTCCCCAAAATGCAGAGCCCAATGGTTCCCTTCCACCACCACCCTCCATTCCTTCCTATCCTGCCTTGAGCTCCCAACCCCCACATCCAAGCAGGTTGGAAGCTGTGACTGTCTAGCTCTGTGGCGCCAAAGGGAGGTCAGGAAAAGCAGCTTTCAGAGGACTGATTGCCCAACCAGGAGGCGCTGTGGATCAATTGGCTTCTGCTGCTCTTCCCCAGGTTAACCATTTCCTGCCTCGGTCCTTTCATTGATTGCTCTGCCAACCTGGTCTGGAGGAGGGGTAGACCAGGGTTTGGGATGGGCATCCTTTATATCACCAGCTTTGAAGTAAAGGGGCACAGGATCCCTCTCTCCCTGGGTGTAACCCCTGCATGGGCCCTGTTGTTACTCGATGGGCAGGAAGACTCCTGCTGGCTGCAAAGGGACTTGCGGAATTCCCTCTGAGACGCCTGGCGCTAGGCTGAGCCATCCCCTCCTTGACAGCCCAGGAGAATGGCCTGCCCAGGCCTCACTGTCACTTGCCCAGCACCCTAGACATAGATTTGAAAGTAGGGGGTGTTTGAGGTGGCTGGTTAGCTCAGTTGGTTACAGCGTGGTGCTGGTAGCACCAAGGTTGCCGGTCTAATCTCTGTATTGGCCACTGGGGAGCTGCACCCTCCTGAAAAAACAAACAAACAACCAAAAACAAAAAAAAAACAGGAAATCTGGACTCACACGATAGCTCAGCTCACTGTGGGCCAGCCCTCCAGCCTAGATACAGCTCTGTGTGTACAAGGAGAGTCAACGGGGTTTTTTTAACACAGCAAAACTGCCCTTTCAACTGCAGTCTTACATAGAATTGCCATCTATGAAACTGGTAAAAAGAGCTGCTCTGGCTGGGGTGGGACCCCCTATTTGGATGCTCCCAACAGCCCCCAAGGGTTTGCTGACAGAATGAGGAACTGGGCAGGACACCGCATGGGGCTGTCAGCACCATGCTCTCAGGCTCAGCGGTGACTTCGTTCCCACACACGGACATTGAGGACAGTATCTTTGCTATGAACAAGACATGACGTTCGGTTAGGTTAGTCCGCAACCATTGCTGTTCCCAGCTCCTGGAAAGCTCTTGATCCACTCACAGGTCCACTCCTGCAGCCTCGACATTAACATCCATCCACACCCCGTCTCTTACCCTCCACAGCCTCCTCTTCTGTCTCCCTAGCGCCAACCAGCCTCTTTGGTCCAAACCAGCTCCCCAGGATCGAGTCGCTCCTGCTGCTTAAAACCTTTTGGTGCCTCCTCACATCTATGGTATTCTAGGTCTCCCACGCAGGGCCCCTGCCTTCTCCCAGTCACACACACACACACACACACACACACACACACACACACACACACACACACACAGAGCTATTCTTCAAAAGTGTCATTGCTCTCTCCAAGCTTGGAACATTTCCTCTTCCTGGAATGTACCTTCCCAACTTCTTTGCCTAATTACCATCTCTGTCTGTGACGAAGCCCCTCAGGTGTCACTTCCTGCAGAAGTCTTCCCTAACCAGCTCCCTTCCCTTCCTGTCACCAGTAACCCGGGTCAGGGACTCCTTCCACACTCTCCCTACCAAGCACTGATCTCTCTGCCCACCAGAGGAATGCAGGTCGGAGTGAAGTCTTGACGCCATTGTAAAATGTGTTGAAAGGTGGAATGGGGTGCAATGGAGGATACAGGGCTGGCATTAGAGCAAGCAGGAAGGTGGGGATGAGCTGGCTGTGGGCAGGACTGGCGTGAAGGTCATCTGAGAGGGCTTCCTATGACCAGAACCTTCTCCATTTGCCTCCTACTTTACAGATGAAACAGAAGCCACGAAACATGTGTCTGCACAGCCCCCTCCCCATTCTCTTCACAGAGCTGCTTGTACCTCCTGTTGTCTGTATTTTAGACTTTTCCCTCCCACCTTCCCAGGAGCCCTTTTCTCATCTCTCTGGCTGTTGCACTCTTCCTATGAGCATTTACAGAGGCTCAGATTTCTCTTATCTTGAAAAGATCCTACTTTGTCCCAATTTGTGCACCTACTCCTTTAGGTGGCCGGACAGCTTTAAAACATTGTCCCTGCCTCTTCCTGGGATCCCATTCTTCAACTTCCTCTCCCTCCTCAGTCTGGCTTCCTCCCAACCAGGCCCCTCAAAGACCTCTCAAAGACAAACCACATTTATACACAGGAACGCCTGGATGCATCAATAGGCAGAAGACATGAAAACCCTCCCGACCCCTTTCCAGAGGTCACCACTGTGAACAGCTTGCTGTGTCCTGCTAGTTCCATCTCTACTCCTTGACCTGATTTTGTATGTAAACACATACCTTCGTTCTGGGAGTTTACATAAATGGGATTACCCTATAATTTTTTTCCTGTGACTCACCTCTTTCATTTAATATATCTCTAGGTGCTCTTTCCACCTTTGGAATCTATGGATTCCTTTTTTTTTTTTCCTCTTTTAAGTCAGGAATAAACTCTGACAGTATCATATTATCAAGCAGTACTTTAGAAAGAAAGGTAATGCTGGGTCAAAGATATGCACATTTGGAAGTTTAATAGTCATTGTCAAATTACCTTCTAAGAAGTTTTCACCAACATACAGTCTTATCAACAATGTATTTGAGTGTTTCTACCTGCAGCCTGGCCAACACTCAATGGCATCAACCTTTTAAATTGTTGTCAGTATAACAGGGATCGTTTGATCAGCATTTCTAGTGAAGTAGAGCATCTTTTCCAATGTTTATTGGATGGTTGTAGTTCTTCCTGTGACTTGTCTTTTTCAATTCTTTGCCAATAAGTATTTCAGACCTCACTTCACTGGACCTTCCAGTTGCCTTTGCCACTGTTGCCAGATATAGAATTTTAGGTTTGAAATTATTTTCTGTTGGAATTCTGCAATGTTCTGCTGCCTCTTAGAATCCATGGTTGCTATTGAAAGGTCCGACGCCATGCTGATGTCTGTTCCTTAATATGACCTGCTTTTTTCTGTCTGAAAGTGTTTAGGACCTTCCTTTCACCCCTGATATTCTGAAATTTTATGACATGCCTTTCATGGGTCACTTTGCATTCATCATACTTGACCCCTTTGAATCAAGAGACTCATGTTTCAGTTCCGGGAACTCTTCTTATGTAGTTTTTCTTAAGTAATTTTTTGTGTGTGTGTGTGTGTTCTCTTTTTTGAACTCTTTTCGTTGAATGTTAGACTTCCTGGACTGATTCTCTAGTCTCTTTCTCTTGTTTTTCTCTCTTGCTTTCCTTCTCTCGCTATCATTTCATTCCTCTCAATTTTGATTTTTAACTCTACTACTGGATTTTAAATTTCAGCCCGCATAGATTTTATTTCCAGTTCTCTGTCCAGTTTTCATGGCATCCTTGGAAGTGTGCCCAGAGTGGAGGGTCAGTGGTGTCTAAGTGGCCTGGGCTCCTCACTCTGCCTTCCCGTCTCTGAGAACCTCCTTTGAGGTCCCACATGGCTCCTCCAATCTGGACTGTGGTGCTGTTGGTGGCAGCTGCCTGGGCCCAGGGCCATATACCTGTCCCTGTCTGGTAAGTTGGGCTCAGGGAGCAATTGGGGATGGCTCTGAGGAAGAATGAGGGGCAAAGTTGGAGGGAGCAAGCAGGCTAGTGATGAAGGGCACAGCCCGCTGGGATGCAAAGAGAAGGATGAACTGAAATGGAGGGAGCCCCACAGGCTGAGAGTCTGGAACTTAAGGCAGTGCGAGAGCTCAGTGGGAGCAGGACAGATCCAAACCGTGAGGAAAGAGGGAAGAGGTGCAAAGCTGGGGAGACAGGTCTGAGGATGGCAGGGGAGGAAAGAGAGGTCGAGCCCTCAGAAAATGGACAAAATCTAGGGCACACTGAGCAGAGAGGAGAGACTTCAAGTAGGAGGCAGCAAGAAATGATGGATAGCTCAGTGTCCTGGAGCTTGTTTGTGGGGATTTGAACAAGCAGAACTTGAACAACTAAAACTAAGGGCTGGTTGATGTGGTCCATGCCACCTGAGGAGGGGCAGCAGCTTTTCTGTGGAATCTGGGAGGTGAGGAGGTGCTGTCCCTTTGTTAACCATCTCTATGCTCAGTTGCATGTAGCTGGGGCAATACCACGTCCACCACACACCTACAACGTGGCATCCATACGGTCCCCACTCTACTGGGGAAAGTTAGACTTTAGGACAAGAAGACCTCTAGTGAAGGAAGGAGATGCCCCAGGTAGTAAACTAGTTCCTCCTCACCTGAGACTCAACCATGCTTGACATCCAGGGCATAGAGGGATGGAGGGTACTGGCAGGGATGTGAGGAACTCTCAGGGAAGACACTTTTTCGGAGAGAGATGCAAACTTAAGGTGAGCTCGCAGTCATTGAGGCTTATAATTCTTGATAATGACAAGTATTACATTTTGTTCTTTCTCCAAATTAATCTCCAGGGAAGAGAAGCCTCCAGACTGGAAGCCAGTTGCCCGCAGCTCTAGGGACAATGGTGAGTTGGAAAGCAGGGCTACTCGGACCTTCTTTCCCTCCCGGGGGGGCCACCCACGTGCCCTCAGGGCCAGGCGATGACATAAACATGAAATAAATGTGTGAAGGGCAACCATTAGATGACAGAGGATGGATGGAATTGTGGAGGAGTTGAGTACAAGCCCTGCCTAAAAGATTCACATTCAAATTTACACCAACAAAGTGTATGCTGCCCAAAGCCTGTCTGCCCCCCTGAATCCAACCCCAGGGACCTCAGTTTCCAACCCCAGGGACCTCAGTTTCCGACTCCAGACCTAGACATCCTGCCCACCTCACCCCCCTCCTGCCCTGAATTTCTCATAAGAGATGACTTGTTTCTCAGATTCTCTTTCCCAAGTTTCTGTTCTGGACTCTAGTTTTAATGGATAGCTTCTCTAAGCTTAGGAGTCCCGCTAACCCCTTCCCCCTCCAGTTTGGCTCCACAGCTGGCCCTCTACCCTCTCCTGGTGGCCTTTTCTTCCCAGCCATTATCACTCAGTGTAATTTTGAGGACAACTCCAAACCCTTCTGTGATTGGACACAAGCGTCCACGGATGATGGGGACTGGACTCGAGCCAGTGGGCCTTCCCACACTGGCAACACCAGACCCCCCGGGGGGTACCCCAATGGAGGTAAGGAAGCCTAAGGTTTAGGGAGGCAGCTGGGAGGTGGGCACAGGCAGACTTGGGTGGAGGGAGCAGGGAGGCAGCTGGGAGTGGGTCCTGGGCTCTGGGAAAGGGGTAGGGGCAGCCCTTGGGGATGGCAGGACCTCACCATCCTGAGCTCTTCCTCCTCAGAGGGCTACTACCTGCACATGGACTCAAGCACTTTCCACCCGGGTGGGGTGGCCCGCCTGCGCAGCCCCCCCATATGGGAGCAAGGTCCCCTGTGCATACACTTCGCCTACCACATGTTTGGGCTGTCACGGGGTGCCCAGCTCAAACTGCTGCTGTTCGGGAGCACCAAGCACAAGCACCCCCACCTGCTCTGGAAACACATTAACACCCAGAGCCTCTCCTGGATGCCTATCGCTGTCACTGTGCCCATGGGGCACACCCTGCCCAGCCGGGTGAGGCCGAGGGCAGAGCCTAGGGCCCCAGTGGGAATCTGAGTGTTGGGGGTGCCTGGGAGGGGCTGGGACAATTGAGGGGGTGAGGGGGGCGGGACTGGGCCATCTGAATTCAGGCAGGAAACTGGGAGCCTGAAGCAAAGGCACTAACGGGTGTGTGGTCCGTCCTCCCTCCCACAGCTGATGTTTGAAGGAGTGAGGGGCAGCACTGCTTACCTAGACATCTCTCTGGACGCCATCGCTGTCTACCGTGGCTCCTGCAATCAGGGTGAGCTCATCCTTCCTCCTCTTTCCTCCCCAGCCTCACCATCTGCCCAGGGAGGCAGGAGTAGCTCAGGAACCATGCCCCTGGTTTCTTAAAGAGTGGAGGCTACTTGCTTCCCTCTACCGTCCCATCCTGTACCTTTGACTCCTGAAGAAGCCACACCTAAAAAGAGGTTCTCTTTGAACAGAATTGTGGTGATACCTGTCTTACAGTGGCCTGGCCAATCATTCCAGTTTGCCCTGGGCAGTCTGTAGTTTAGCACTGACAGTCCTGCATCTCAGGGAACCCTGAGTCCCAGGCAAACCTGGACGTCTGGTCACCCTGGCTACTACCCTAGATCCATCCAGAATTAGTCCACTAAGCTGATGTCAGAGATTTGAGGGGAGCAAATTCAAGGGAAGGAAGATCTCAGAAGCTGGGTGTAAGAAACTAACACTTATCAAGCACAGGCACTGTGCTAGATGCTTCCCTCATGTGGATACTATTATTCCCAGTTTAGAGGTGAGGAAACTGAGGCTTGGGCGGTTTAAGTAACCTGTGCCAAGAACCAGCTGGTAGGGAGTGGGACTGTAGCTGGCCTGAAAGCCCTCCATGGCTCATAGTAGTACCCAGATTGGGACTCAGAATTCTGACTCCAGACTGATGCATACTTTTCAGAGCTGCCTCCTCTTAAGAAAAGCTAAATCCTCCCTCCTTTCTTTCCCCTCAGTCTGTAAGATGCAAATGTGCAGCTTCGACACTCCAAATGATCTCTGTGGCTGGAGTTGGATCCCGACGCCTTCTGGGGCCAAGTGGGTCCAGCAGAAGGGGTTCTCGGGGATGCCAAACGTGGGGCCTGAGAATGATTTCTCCAACCCCGGTAGTGAGTAATGGCCACACACCTTTCTGGGCTTTTAGTGTCCTCACAGGAGTTTATGATGTTTGCCTGAACCCTACAATAACAACTTGGGATGGTCTGGGTTGAACACCAGCAACCTCAAACCTCTATCAGCTAGAGTTACCTGGCAGAAAACAAATTCCATGCACCCAGCCAGCTCCCCCCACTGCCACCCCACAAGCCCTACCTGGAAAATCCAGCACCTTTCTTCCTCATTCATCCAACAAATATTTACTGAGTACCTACAAGTGCCAGGTTTTGTCCCAGACACTTAGGATATATCAGCCTACAAAATAGACAAGGAGCAGCAGGGAGCCAAGGGGAGACAGGTCCTGAAACAACAAAGTAAATGATACAGTTATAAGGTGAGCAGTGCTGTCAGAAAAATTAAAAAGTTGAACAAAGTAAGGGGATTGGGAGTGCAGGGGTGGGGTGGGCTGTATGTTTCAAACGGGGCGGTCAGGGTTTATGCTCATTCCGGTCACATATGAGCATAAACTTGGAGGAGGTAAGGGAGTGAGGCATGAAAATTTCAAGGGGTAGAACATTCTAACCAGAGAGGCCAGGTAGGCAAAAGCCGTGAAGTACCAGTGGGCTGGTGGGAGCTGGGGCTGGGGGGCTGCTGAAGTATAACAAGGAGCCGTGTGATTGGGATGGAGAGAATGATCTCCGGTGGGCCCTTGGAGGGACAGATGACGTGGAACCTTGAAGGCCATCGTCAGGACTGTGGCTTTAATTCTGCACGGATAGGGGGTCTGCAGATGTGGAGCAGAGGAGTGACTTGATCGGACTTACGTTTAAAAGGATCACCTAGTTTTTGTGTTGAGAATCTACTGAAGGAAAGGGGCAAAGGCAGATGCAGGGAGGCCATTTAAGAGGCTTTTGCAATAATCCAGGAGATACTCTTTCTTTCTCTTCTGTTCCGTCTGTGTCTATCCCTAGCTACTTTTCCATTACCTCCCTGTGCTCTTGGCTCTTTTCTTCTTCTTCCTACAGTTGACCCCATTCTTCCCTCCCTCCTTCTATTCCTTTTCTCCTCCCCCCTCCCTGCTCTTTGGCTCCTTTTTCTCCCCCAGAGAAGCCACCTCTGCTCTCCATCTGCTCCGCACAACATACACTTCCAGCCGTTACTGAGTGCACGCCGTGCCAGGCTTCACAAGTCAAACATAAAGGATTATACTCCCTAGTTTCCCCTCCGAGTTTCTACCACTTCTTTCTTCTCTTTCCCTTCCTGCCACCTAGTTTCATTTTTTTCTTTCTCTTTTTCTCCAGCTTTCCCTTTCCCTACTCCACAGCCCCTTCTGCCCTCATCCAACTCCATGTTCTCCCTCCTCCGAGCTTTCCTGCTGCCTGAGGCTTGCTTTCTAGAAAGACCTTGGGAAACCCCACTTACTTTCATTCTAAGCCCCACCCCTACCCCCCACCGAGAGCAGGGCAGGGCCCGCCCGTCTCTGTGCCCTGCGCGCCCCCTCCCCGCCGCATTTAATACCGTATCCCATGCCCAGCAGTTTCAGTAAATGTTGTTATTGTTATTGTTTTAATTTTCTCTTTCTCTTCCTTTTACCATCTTTCTCACTTAATTATATATTTTACACATTTCCTTTCTTTTTCTCCCACTTCTTTCCCATTTCTCAGATGTCCTAGTATCGCCCCTCCTTGCTTTCGCTTTCACCACTTACCATGTCCTTTCCTTCTCTTTCGCTCCTTCCTTGTTGTTTCTTCTCTTTTCTCCTCTCTCCCACTCCCTCTCACTCTCCTCGTCAGCTCTCTCCTCTCGCTTTGCGAAGTCCACCTTCCACTGCGACTTGACTTGCGCATGCGCACATGCTCACTCTCAGTGGCTGCTGGTATTCCACCCCCCACCCCACCCCAGCCACTTGCTACTACTAGTTGCGTCCTGGAACGAGATCCATGTTGATTGGCTGCCTGAACTGGTGGCAAAGATGGGGTGGGGAGACACCTGCTCATCTGTGTCAGACCAGACCTCTCACCAGTTTGTGTGAGATGGCTATGTACAGTGGGACAAGAAAAGGAAGAGGACATGACTCTGGGGGACCTAAAAAGTCAGAGCACAAAGGACAAGGTTCTGACTACTGCTCCATCTGAGAGGATGCCACTTTTCATAGCGTGACACTCGTGTCCTTACCCAGCCCTACCAAGCACTTCTGGAAGACGTCGGCCAGTCGTGAAACGGGTGTAGGCCCACCTCAGCGCTGGCTGTGCTAGGCAGCTGTCGGGGCCCCTGCCCTCGCCTCAGGCCCTATCCCTGAGCCATATTCTCCTCATTTCGGCCACCCCATCTTACTGACCTTTTCCTCCGCAGGCGGCTTCTACATGCTCCTGGACCCTAAGAATGCAAAACCGAGGCAGAAATCTGTTCTCCTTAGCCCCCTGAGCCAGTCACCAGGCTGTCTGAGCCTGTCTTTCCACTACACCCTCCGTGGCCGGTCTCCTGGCGCAGCCCTCACCATCTATGCTTCCGTCTTGGGTGAGAGTGGTGAAGTCATGGGATTTATGACATGAGGCTCATCTTCCAGGATTGGGTTGATGGGGGAGATATGGGTCTAGGGAAATCTGGGCTAAGTGTAAGATTATTCCACGGAGTGGAATTGGGAGCCAGCAGGGCACTGGGTTCTGGAAAACAAAGTGCCAGGAGGTTGGAGAGAAAGATGTGCTTGCATTTGGAGGAGGGGAATACATTTCAGGTATTCCCTTTGCTACTCTGTCCTTCTGAGTACAGGCCCCTTAATCTCACGTCCTCGGATTCCTTCCACTACAGGCAGCACCCGGAAACACGCACTTTTCTCAGGACAATCTGGACCCAACTGGCAGCCTGTTTCTATCAATTACACAGGCCAGGGACAGATTCAGGTACAGAGGAGCAAGAGGTCAGGTTTCCTTGTCCATGGTAGGCAACCCCAATATTGAAATGGATCTGGGCACTGAGAGCCAAGTGCCCTGGTCCCTGAATAGAAAAAAATCGGAAGGGGGTTGGGGGTTTGGGCTGTTTTCTCACACCTGGCCCCCTCTCCCTCTCTCTTCAGTTTACCATGGTGGGTGTGTTTGGAAAGATCCCAGAACCAGCTGTGGCAGTGGATGCAGTCAGCATTGCTCCCTGTGGGGGTGAGAGCAAGGCCCTGGGAGGCCCAGATTTCTCAGAATCAGAGGGGTAGGATGGGGGAGGAATAGAGAGCAGGGCCAAAATTTCTCAAATCTCCCATTTTTATGCCCTAGAGAGCTTTCCTCAGTGTGACTTTGAAGATGCCGCCCATCCCTTCTGTAGCTGGGCCCAGACATCAGGCGATGGCGGACACTGGACCCGGGGGAGTCAAAATATGCCCATCCAGGGAACAGGCCCCTTCGGAGGGTCCCTTAACAGAGGTGAGGAGATTGAGGACCCCTCACGCCAACAAATTACTGAATCTTCTCCCAACTAGGGTGCTGGCTGGTGTGATTGATAGAAGATGTTGGAGGTGGTGAAGTGTTTATTGGGAAGTCCCAAGGGGCCAGAGCTGTGAATATGACAGAGGTAGAGTGAGTTGAGGATTCTCATGGCTGTGGGGGTCACTGAAACCCCCAGAGAATCTAAGCATCTCATTTCATTGAGTTGAAGGCTTCAAAATCCACTGCCTTGTTTTCATTCAAGACATTACTAGTCTAGCCAACAAAGGGATCTGGGTGGCGGTCTGTTTTCCCTTTCTTTCTGATCCTGCCATATTCAGTTAGAAAAGTCCAAAATGAGCAAACAAAACAAACAAAATGTTACAATGTAGGAAGTTTGGGTGTTTGCATGAAATCCCCATTTGGAAAATAAGTATTGCTAAAGAAAGCAGCATTATACTTGTCCTGTGGAGGTTTCTCATCTTGCCCATTCCTTTCTTTTGCCCAGGTAACTATATCTACCTTGAAGCTGACAGGTTCTCCCAGGCAGGCCAGTCTTTCAGACTGGTGAGCCGGCCCTTCTGTGCCCCGGGTGCGGTCTGTGTGGAATTTGCCTACCACATGCATGGCCTTGGAGAGGGCACTAAGCTGAAGCTCCTGCTGGGGAGTCCTGCGGGCAATTCCCCAACTTCTCTCTGGCAACGCGTTGGGTCTCAGAGGCCTGACTGGCTGAATGCCTCCATCACCATCCCTTCAGGACACCAACAGCCCATGCAGGTGAGAGACAGAGAGAGTGGGCCCTGTAAGTGTCTGCGTGGGGCATGGTAAGAGGGACACAATGCCTGGTATCCAGGAGAAGAACCGGGGCTGAGAAGATGAGACGCTAGAAGGGGAACAGTAGACGTGAACTTGGAATTTCCGAGAAGGCTCTCTGGCTCCAGAAAAGGGGCAGGGACAGAGTCGGACTGCTGAGACTGGAATTGTGACATTTTGGCAGAGGACAGACTCTATGCCTGGCAGAGTCGCCGAGGGGCCAGGGATTCACTTTCGTTTCTCTTTTTTTTCTCCCTTCCGCGTTACCTTCAGCTGATACTTGAAGCCGTCAGGGGTACCAGCACTGCATTTGTCGTTGCAGTGGCTTTCATCTTGATCAATCATGGGACCTGTCGAGGTAAGACAAAACCCAAGACCCCAGAAAGGGGGCCAGGCTCTGCGATGACCATTTCTTGGGCTTCTCTATATGTACTTCTTTAAATGCATGTCCTCTCTTGTGCCTGAGTTCTCAGACTGTGTTGTTTCCTGTATTCTGCCCACCTTAGCCATCCCAGCCCCATCAGGATGCTTGTTTGAATGAATGTGACTTTGATGCCATGAATTTCTGTGGTGGTATCCAGAACCCCTTACCTACTGAACAGTGATCCTGAAGGGAGGACCAATATTCTATTCATTTTGTGTTTCCTGTACCTGGCATAATATCTGACATATATTAGGAACAGTGGTTATTGAGTGTTTATTGAATGAAGGTGGGGTTGGGAGTAGAAGGAGGGATGCGAATAAGTTACCCCTTTGATCCCACCCACTTCAATTAGATGTGAGTGAAGAAGGTGGTGGTATGATTTTAACGAAACTCCAGGGATTTTTTTCTTTGCAGGACCTGTACCAACAGTACTTCCTTCCAAATCTCCAGTTCCCCCTACTGGTCATTCTGAAACCCTTGTCTCCACAGCAAAACCTATGGCTCCCACAGTAAAACCCACTGTCTCCAATGAAATATCCACTCTCCCCATGGAAAAGCCTAGAGTCCCCACAAAAACGCACATCATCCCCACAGAAAAACCCACCTTCTTCACAGAAAAGCCCACCATTTCCACTGAAAAGCTTACTGTTCCCATTGAAAAACCCACAGTTCCCACAGAAAAACCTACAGTCTCCACAGAAAAACCCACTGTCCCACCTGAAGAGCCCACTGTCCCCACAGAAAAACCTGTCCCCACTGAAAAACCCACTGTCCTCATTGAAAAGCCCACCACCCCCACTGAAAAACTGACTGTCCCCATTGAAAAGTCTGTAGCTCCTACGACACCACAGCCCAATCCCACAATTGTACCCACTGAGCCTACAGTCTTGGTGACAGCTCCTAGTGCTCCAAGCACCTCCATGATCACGGTGACCCTGGCTACCACTGCAACCCCTAGATCCACAGGTATGTGATCATTGGACAAAGAGCTGAAAGGAAGAGAGTGACTAGGAGAGAGAATTTGGGAAAGGGATGCTTCTAGTAGAAAACTCAGTCTTAGAGGAGAGATGAGTCAGACATGGTGACATTGGAAAAAATCATGAGGACTGACTACCCTGAGTGAGAGTGACAGCAGGGCATGGGTAGGTCGGGGTAGTTGGGAACCAAACAACAGGCTTACTTCTTACTGTTTTATTAATTGTGAATCGACTCATGTACCATAAATGCATCCTTTTATAGTGTACAACTGAGTGGTTTTAGTATATTCGCAAGATGGTGCAAACATCATCACTGTCTAATTCCAGAATGTTTTCATCACCCCCCAAAGAAACCCTGCGCCCTTCAGCCGTCACTCCCCGTTCCTCCCAACCCCCCAGTCCCTTGCAACCACTAATCTACTTTCTGTCTCTATGGATTTACTTGTTCTAGGGATTTCATACAAACGGAATCATACAATATTTGTCCTTTTGTGACTGGCTTCTTTCACTTAGCGTAACGTTTTCAAGGTTCATCCATGTTGTAGTTTGTATCAGGACTCCATTCCCTTTTCTGGCTGAGTAATATGGGCCTGCTTCTCAGAGAACTTGAGTGTGGGTGTAGTGGAGAGGCAGGACGTCTCCCTGAGAACAGCTGCGAGTGGAGGCTTGATGGAGGCTGTTTTCCCTTTAGCCAGCTGCCCCCCAAATGCCCACTATGAAACCTGCGCCTGCCCGGCATCCTGCCAGAATCCCAAGCCCAACTGCGAGCTCCTCTGCAAGCCCGGCTGTGTCTGCAATTCTGGCTTTTTGTTTAATGACTCCCACTGCATCAATGCCTCTTCCTGCAACTGCTTCTACAACAAGAATTACTACAAGGTAAGAGTACGAGGACGCCCAGGTCAACCTGTGGAAGACTGCAAGGAACGCCGGGATTCTGGTTCCACCTGCTTCTTGGGTGATGTGAATTTGGATCCATGGTACAGTCCCAAAGGGTCAGCTCACAAGCAGTGGTTACACAGTGGTGGAGTCATTCGTTCAGTGTGTGGGTTTTCTTTTCCTTGGGGTGGGGGACCAGGGAAGGGGAACAGGACTTTATTGGGGAACAGTGGGTACTTCCAGGATTTTTTCCAAGTCAACTTGTTGTCCTTTCAATCTTAGTTGTGGAGGGTGCCTTTCAGCTTCAAGTTGTTGAACTTTCAGTCTTAGTTGTGGAGGGCACAGCTCAACTCCAGGTCCAATTGCCATTGCTAGTTGCAGGGGATGCAGCCCACCATCCTTTGTGGGAGCCGAACCGGCAACCTTGTGGTTGAGAGGCCGTGCTCTAATCGACTGAGCCATCCGGGAGCTCAGCAGCAGCTCAGCTCAAGATGCCGTGTTCAATCTTAGTTGCAAGGGGCGGAGTCCACTATCCCTTGCGGGACTCAAGGAGTTGAACCGGCAACCTTGTGGTTGAGAGCCCACTGGCCCATGTGGGAATCAAACCGGCAGCCCTTGGAGTTAGGAGCATGGAGCTCCAAGTGTCTGAGCCATGGGGCAGGCTCCAGTGTGTGGTTTTGATTGTCATCTCCGTTCATACAATAAATATCCGTTAAGTACCCACTGTGACCGGGCATGATGCTAGGCTGTGTAGAAGTTTCCATCATCCCGTGGCCTGTGCCCCTAACAGTCTCAATATTGACATACTTTTCTGTCGCGTACTGGTAGCCTTGAGTAGACCAACAAGGTGGTGCAGAGCCCTCGTTTCCATTCTGAGGAAAGTTGGGAGTCCCTGGGTGCTGAGTAGAGCTTCAGGCGTGTTCAGGACAGAATACAGTTTTCCAGAATCTTCTTCCAAAGGAACTCGAAAATCCTGATAGAATAGGTCAAAAGTGAGGAGTTACTGTTCTTGTCTCCCCTCACTGGTCCCCTCCTGGGGAGATTCAGCAAGAGCAGAGGCTCAGAAGGTCACAGACTCTGGGCCAGCACTATCCATCCAAAAGGGACCCCATGCAAGCCACACGCCATTTTACGTTTCCTAATAGTCACATTAAAAAAAAAGAAAGGAAACAGGTTAAATTAATTCCAATAATCTATTCAATCCCAAATATTATCATTTCAACATGTAATCAATAGTTACTAATGAAATCATTTACATTTCTTTTTTTTGTCATACTAAGTCTTCAAAACTCAGTGTGTATTGTACACTTACAGCATATCTGAATTTGGACCGGCTACATTTCAAGAGCTCAGTGAGCACATGTGGTGCCTGTATTGGAACTGCCCTAGAGTCAGGCCAATCTGAGCTTGAATCCTGGCTCTAGCACTTTTGCTGCGTGACCTTGGGCAAGGTTCTTTACCTCCTCAAATTTGTTTCCATATCTATAAAATGTGCACAATAAGATTTTTCTACCGCATAAGACAGTTGTGAAGATGAAATTAGATCCTGACACAGACCAATTACTTAATAAATGTTAATTAGTACTATTATTAGCAATTTATGATAACCGTCATATGCAACCTGTTAATTAACAGTGCAGTAAGCCATTCATTAGTGTCCACTGCCTCTTCTCAGCTCAGAGTGTTCTTCCCTTTGGTTGTCAGAGTTCCTTTTTGTCTCTTCAGGGGCCACTTCCTCCCCACCCTACCCCCCTTACCAGTCTCCTAGGTGTCCCTGCGTCAGTGTCAGGATTAGCTACAGCCACAGCCTGGGGAGAAAGGTCTGTTATAGCTGTCAGCATCAAACATCTCTTCCCTACCCTGGGAGACATGTATTAACCTATTATATACTCACTTATGCTTTCAACAAATGTTTGTTGAGTATCTTGAACCCCCCCCCCCCCAGCATTGGGGTCACTGTGAACAAGGCATGATCCTTGTTCTCCTAATGCTGTTAGATTCTGAGGGACACATGGGTCTTGGTTCACGCTTTCATTCAGCAAGTATTTCTGCTGGGCACTGTGCTATGTGTTGGGGCTAAGATAGTGAATAAAGATGGACATGGTCCCTCACAATAGCTTATAATCAAATAATCCCCAAAATAAATATAAAGGTGCAATTGTAGTAAGTCTTGGGAAAGAAAGGTACCCAGAGGTATGAAGACGAACTCGTCAGGGAGGTCTGGAAAATCTTCCTGAGAAAGTGTGTCCCTTGAACTGAAACTGCTGGTTGCATAGGAATGATTTAGAAAGAGAGAGAAGGAAGAGCATTCCGGGATAAGAGAACATCATGTGCAAATGTCCTGTGGTGGGCAGGACCATGTGGTTGGGGGCGGAAGAAGAGTATGAGCAAGGTTAGGTCTGCAGGCACAGTGGAGGAGAAGGGCTATAGCGTGGGATGACAGAATCCGATCAAGAGCTATAGTGTTGTGACCCCTGACCCCTTGCTCTCAGCCTGGGGCAGAGTGGTTTAGCCTTAATTGCACAGAACATTGCCGTTGCTGGCCTGGCAGTCGGATGGAGTGCCAGACCACTCAGTGTGGGACACACACGGTATGCCAGCTGAAGAACGGCCAGTACAGATGTCACCCCTATGGTGAGACCCTCCCCTCATGTTGTTCCTGCCTGCCAGCCTGTCAGAGTGGGTGTGACACCAGGGTCCCAATCCTTCCCTTAACCAGAGGAGCTGGGACAGGCCACTGGGTGGGTGGGACCTGGCCTGCTGAACCAGCTTCACGTTCAGGGGTGAACCTTTCTCCCCTCAGCAGGCACTGCCACCTGCTTTGTCTATGGCGACCTTCATTATCTCACCTTTGACGGGAGACACTTTAGCTTCATGGGCAAATGCACCTACATCTTGGCCCAACCCTGTGGCAACTTGACAGGTAGGGTCCTGGAGATGCCCTTCGGCCTGGGCCTTGGGTCTGAGGTCAAAAGAGCTGGGCATGGGAACAGATGAGAAGGGCAAGTAAAGTAAAGGTTGACATGTCCACCCCAGAAGCAGGACTTTCCCAGGACCAGACTACCAGTAAAAATGCACTTTAAGACACTTCTCTTTGTCAGTTGTCTCCTTGGCCAGATTTTATTGAGAGGCCCCCTGGCATAGTCGCAATACAGGGATGAGAGAAGTAACACAGTGCCTGCCCTGGAGGACGCTTCAGTCCACTGAAGGGAGACGGATTGTCGGCGTACTGTGACAGACTGTTCTGGAAGAGGCAGACAGTCACACCCCACTCACATCTGGGTCCTGGCTTCCCTCCTGAACTGCAGAGCTGGTGTCTCTGTGGCCCTTTATCCTCACAGTGCCAGGTATGGGCGCCCCCCTCAGTGGGTGCTCAGAAACGCTTGTTGAATGAGCCCTTGGGTGCTCTTTACCCCTCTCCCCACCCAGAGCCCTTCTTCAGGGTGGCAGTGAAGAATGAGGAGCGAGGACAGGAAGGTGTGTCTTGCCTGAGCAAAGTCTACGTGAGACTACCCGAGACCACCATCACCCTGCTCAGGGGCAGACGCACGCTGGTGAGCCCCGTTTTCTGCTTAGCCCTGCTGGGGCCATGAACCTTGGCTTTGGCCTGTCCTGTAGGCGGCCTCGGCCTTGTCATGGCCAGCTCCTGCAGCCACCAGGCCCTCCCAGGGCCAGGCTCCGGAGCACTCCAATTGAAGAGGTGTTTAGGATTGCTCTCCCGGGTTGATGTAGGAGTCCGTTGGGGGTCTTCCTGACTCTCGGATCTGTCTGTCTCTTTTCTTGGCCCCACCTTCCAGGTTGGGGGTCAACAAGTCACCCTCCCAGCCATACCTTCTAAAGGCATCTTCCTGGCTCCAAGTGGACGATTTGTGGAGCTGCAGACTGCGTTCGGTTTGCGTGTGAGATGGGATGGTGACCAGCAGCTGTTTATGAGTGTGCCCAGGTAAGGGGGGCAACCCAGTGAGGCAGCTGCCACTTCTCCTGCTCTGCCCCTTCCTCTCCCAGAACCCTCCCGTCCCCTTCTTCTTCCATTTCAGGTACTAATTATCAGTCTGGGTAGGAATTAGCAGGCCTCCCTTTGGATGAGGAGACAGGAGGAAATGCTTTCAGGGCAGTGATAATAGTAGGATATATAACACAATGCTTTGGGAATGTGCTAGAAGGAGTCACTAATGGGCTGCGGAAGCTTTCACAGGAGTGGTCACTGGATCCCAGTCTTCAAGGAAGAGTGGCTTTCAGGGAAAGAAAGACTTTATAGAAATAGTGAACAGCAAATGCAAGAAAAAACTGGAATGTCTTAGGGTCAGCAAGAGGTTTGTTATGGCTGGAAGATGGCATGTGAGCAGAAGAAGGGGAGACTGTAAAGGTGGCTTGGGGGTGAGGGTTGTGAGGTCCTTGTGTGCCTGGCAACTGGTGTGGAACCCTTGTTTGGAGTTTGCTCGTCTTACTCCCCCACCCGCCTCACTCACCACCTTCTGCTGTGGTCCCTCAGATGACTGAGGACCCTTCTTTCATCCTCACCTGGCCCCCACAGCACCTACTCTAGCAAACTCTGTGGTTTCTGTGGCAACTATGATGGTGACAGTAGCAATGACAACCAGAAGCCCGATGGCAGACCAGCACGAGATGAGGAAGAGCTGGGCAATAGCTGGCAGACCACAGAGGATGAGGAAGAGGAGTGAGTCTCTGTCTCTCCCCTCCCACTCCTTTGACCCTTCTAAGAACAAGCACCCAGACCCACATCACCCTTTTTCTCCTCTCTCCTCTTCTGCATGCCCTCACCTCTGTCCCGGCCAAGTTCATGAACTCATTTACCACCGCGCTCACCCCTACCATCAATGGTCCTCATGCGATTCTGAGCAGGAGGTTTTCCCACCTTCTTTAGGGTTTGGTATTCAAATGTTCTCCACTAGGGGTTGCTGAGAGTGGGGAAATTGCTGGGGTAGGGGCCGGATGGAGGCGAGTCCTGGCCCTTAGGGCATTTGGGGTGAGTCTCTCTAGGTGCCAGAAGAACAAGACAAGTCCTCCATCTTGTGACTCAGCCTTGCAGAATACTCTGTCGGGGCCAGAATTCTGTGGACGGCTCATGGTCTCCCCCGGAGCCTTTGAGTATGAGGGGGATCAGGATGGGGGGGCACTTGGCCTCTGGGGTCCTTTGATGTGGGGTGGGGGACAGCCAGGAGGTTCTGCCCTCTGAGTCCCTCCGATCTGGCCTGTCTCCACAGGGCATGCCTGCCTCATCTCATGGCCCCTTTCTTCTTTGACAACTGCATATTTGACATGTGTAACTTCCAGGGGCTACAGCGGGTGCTGTGTGCCCACATGGCAGCCTC
The DNA here is from genome assembly GCF_057876585.1 of Rhinolophus sinicus. Classification (NCBI taxonomy): domain Eukaryota; kingdom Metazoa; phylum Chordata; class Mammalia; order Chiroptera; family Rhinolophidae; genus Rhinolophus; species Rhinolophus sinicus. The sequence goes on from NC_142503.1 coordinate 90,935,283, forward strand.
GACCGAGGCCTGCCAGGATGCTGGCTATGTGGTGAAGCCCTGGAGAGGACCCCAGTTCTGCCGTGAGTTGGGCCAAGAAACAGGGGGGCCCGTTCCTTCAGATGCAGATGGAAGCAGAGGGCTGGCATCTAAGAGTGTTAGCACGCACTTGGGGGCTCCTGGTTGAACCCCTTTGCTTCCACACACGGATGGGGAAATCTGCAGTCAGAAATATCCACTGAAAAAAAATCACAGTCACTTGCAAACTCAGAAAGCCTTCCCAGCTGCCTGAGGCTATGCAGAGCAATGCCTGTTGGCAGTTGCCCACCTGACAGGTTGCCCTATCCACACATAAAACAGACTCAGGTTTGGGAGGTTGCACCATGACTGCCGCGCAGCTGCTGGTTATGGCCTAGCTCTCTGGGGAGCCTGCTTTAGGGCAGGGCCAAGCCCTTGATTGAGGCCACACATGCAGTCACCCCACTCTCCTTCTACCCTGACCGCTCACCTTAGACATGTCTACACAGCAGCGCTAGTGAGGTTCTTGGATCAGTCTTGCTCCGCAGGACCTGCCTCTTGCTAGCTCCCTGCAGGCTGCTCCTCCAGGCCCAGGGTGGAAGCTGAGCTTGTCAGTCGTGCTTCTCCCACACCCTCTCTTCCCAACATGGGGCAGAAGCCTCTAGCTGTGGGCCTTCTGAACTCTGGGCTACGAACTAGCTATAGACCTTCTGTCTCTTGTCTCCTGCCTGCCTCACAGCCTTCTCACCTGTGCTTTTCTCTCTACCAGCTCTGGCCTGCCCACCCAACAGCAAGTATACCATTTGTGCCAAGCTGTGCCCCGACACATGCCATTCCAGGTTCTCTGGCATGTCCTGCCAGGACCGCTGTGTGGAGGGCTGCGAGTGCAACCCCGGCTTTGTCCTCAGTGGTCTCCAGTGCGTCCCCCGGTCCCAGTGTGGGTGCCTTGATTCCACAGGCAGCTACTTCATGGTGAGTCGCTCGGCCTGGGACTCCTCCGGGATCTGCCGCAAGAGAGAAGGCTCAGGGAAAGCCAGGGCCTGCAGGCCTGGGCTTAGGGAAATTCTGGCTCAGATCTCCTTTCCCATCTTCTTTCTTCAGCTTTACTACTTTTCATGCAGATGGGGATGGAATCCTAACAGTTACTGCTGGCCGCCTAAGACCCCTGCTTCTCTCCCTTCCCATCTTCCCTACCCTTCATGTCCCTGAGTCATTTTCTTACAGCTGTGTCTCCCCTCACTCTTTCTAAACACCACCAGCTTCTCTCCTACCAAGGGCCCCTTCCTCCTGAAACACATTGTCTTCCTCCTTGGCCCCTATCTTCATAGTCTTCTCAGAGACAGCTAGACCCTCATCTATGGTCCTTCTCACTTCCTTCTTTGCCTGTCCATCACCCAAGTCCTGGGAATGGCACTGGTGTCCGTCAAAGCCTTATACCACCTGAGGCCCACTTGGCTCTCCTCCCCTCGCGCCCCGTTCCAGACCTTCTGAATGCTCTTTGTCTGTGCCTTGCTCTCCTCCCAATTTCACCTTCCTCGTAGCCCCTTTCACCCTACTGTGCCTCCAGCCACCCAGCCATCCATGCCTGTTGGAATCCTTCACCACCTCTGAGGCCCTGTTGAAATGCTGCCTTCTCCTTGAAGCCTTCCTGATAGACAAAGTTAGAAAACATCCCTCTAAACTCTTAACTATCGGTGTTGATGGCAGGAAACTCTCACTAGGTGCCCCGCTCATCTTCTTTGGGTGTATATTGTGTTGGAGCATATAACCTATCAGTTTACTTGTTTGCTGCCCCCATTGGGGTTGTGAGTTCTCCTACGTCAGGGACATCATCCATTTGGGTCATTACTGAATCCCTAATGCCTGGCGCAATGCAGACATAAGTGTGTTGAATCAGTGAAGGAACAAACACATGATGGAATTAAGTGAGTGAATGCCAGACTTTTGCAACTAAGCCTAGAGCATTGGGAAACAGGAATGCCTCCCCCGTGAGCAGGCTGGTGATCTGAACAGCACTGGACCGATAGTCAGACCTGGGAATAACCTCTTCTCCTTCCTTCCTTTTGTCCCCCAGGCAGGGCAGCAGTGGTTCAAGCCAGGCTGCAGACAGCTCTGTATCTGTGAGGGCAACAACAAAACTCACTGTGTGCTGTGGAGGTGCCAGGCCCAGGAGGTCTGTGGTTGGCAGGATGGCATCTATGGCTGCCATGCCCAGGGTGAGCAGTCAGGTGGAAGGTGAGCTGGGGGGCTGCCCATGTGGCCTCAAACAAGAGCATAGCCTTGCCCTAAAGCAGGCTCCCCACAGAGCTGGGGCATAAGCAGGGGCTAGAAGGCAGTTGCCCAGAGCTGGAGCGGTGTCTTTAAGGGCCCAGAGAGTGAGGTGGGGACAGTTCCTGTCCTTGACCTCTCCAAGCCAAGCTGATCACCCGAGGAGCCACGGGCACCACCCCAACATGGGCTCACCAAGATGACAGCTCAGGGTCAGTGTGCTGTGAACTCCATCTCCTCCTCCCCAGGGTCTGCCACTTGCACTGTCTCAGGGGACCCCCACTACCTGACGTTTGACGGAGCCCTGCACCACTTCATGGGCACCTGCAGCTACACCCTGACCCGGCCTTGCTGGTCGAGGTCCCTCGAGAACTACTTCGTCGTGAGTGCTACCAACGAGTTCCAAGGTGGGAACTTGGAGGTCTCCTACGTGAAAGCCGTCCACGTACAGGTGTTCAACCTCAAAATCTCTCTGATCAAAGGCCGCAAGGTCGTGGTGCGTGCCTCCGCCTACCTCCTGGGCCCCACACCTCAGCCGACTCTGCACCTCTGCTCTGCCCCTCTTTGCCCGCAGGCCCGCCTGTCTGGCTTCTAGAGCCCCCGGGGGTCGCCCGCAACAGGTTCAGCCCCAGTTCCTGAAACATATCTGCCACCCCCCTTCTGCTCCCTGGTCTTGGCCCTGCTTTTGCCCATGTTCCCAACGCATTTCCCTACCATGTCCTCCCTGCCTTGTAGCTGAATGGTCGCCGGGTGGCCCTGCCTGTGTGGTCTGCACGAGGTCGGCTAAGCATGAGGCCCAGTGGCTCCTTTATCCTCCTCTACACGAATTTTGGGCTTCAAGTTCGTTATGACGGGAACCACCTGGTCGAAGTGAGGGTGCCCTCCACCTATGCTGGCCGGCTCTGTGGGTTGTGCGGTGAGTTCCTTGGGCACCTGTGGGCAAAGCCGGGATAATGGGCAGCAGTCTGTCCTGGTCCTGCTCAGACACACACCTAATTAGGTGTCCTAAGCGCTTGTCCACAGGTTCATGGGTAGAGGGTGATGGGTGTGTGAGGGTGAGTATGAAGGGAAGCCTACCCAAGGTGAAGAAAAGACAGGGTTAACCTTGGTCTCTGGAGTGCAGAATGAGGGCACCTCTTGGGGGAAGGATGGTGGTGTCCTGGGGCTGGGTCTGTCAGCAGGGCACTCTGTTAACTGCCCCTTCCTCCAGGGAACTACAACAACAACAGCTTAGATGACAATCTGAAACCAGATAAAAAGGCTGCAGGCAACTCCATCCAACTGGGGGCCGCTTGGAAGTCAAATGAGTACTCTGAACCTGGGTGAGCCAGGAATGGGGGGCTCCAGGCCTGGGGAGATGGGTGTGGGGAGGAGCCTCAGTGGGCAGCCAGCTGATGTCCTCTGTGTGACCCCAGTCTCTCGGAGGCTGGAGTTGATGAAAGGTTGTTCTGACCTCTCTTGCCCCTGCCTGCTGATTTCTCCCATGCTTACTGATCTGTCTCTTTGGAGAACACTTTTGGGCAGTCTATCCTGAGATCTAACTTTCTTCCTTCCTGCTGCATCTTCTGACCTTTCTATTTGAGGGCGCCACCTTATTCTTTTTTCCTGTCCTTATTCACCTCCCTGTTTCTTTCCACTTTTGTTTCAGTTTTTGGGAAGGTTCCTCCAACCCTAAATTCCTATCCCTTCCCCCTCTTTTTGTTTAGCTGTTTTGTTGCTGGTGGCAAGCCTCCCAGGTGCCAGGGAAACAAAGTGGCAGACACCTGGAATAACTGTGACATCTTAATGAACCCTCTGGGTATGCCTCATCCCCTGCTGGTCCTTTTCTCCTCCCCCAGGACAGGAGCTAGAGGAGGGGTACTCTAAGGGAGGGAGGAAGAGTGGAACACGAAATAGATGGAAAGTCAGGAGGAAGGCAGATGGAAACACAGAAGCAGCGCGTGCCTTCTTGGGAGCCTGATGGGTCAGCACTTTGTTGCATCTCAGGCCGTTGGTTCTCAGGAAATACAGGTTTTCATGGAAATGGATGTCAAATTTGCCTCGAGTAGCTGCCTGGTTCTGCTCCCTTCCCAGGCTTCCTCTCTTCTCTCACACCCCCGTGGTTTCACCCTCCAGGACCCTTCTCCAAGTGCCATGGGGTGGTACCCCCGCACTCCAGCTTCGCCAGTTGTGTGCACGGCCAGTGTGCGACCAAGGGTGATGCCCTGACCCTCTGCCGCTCCCTGCAGGCCTACGCATCCCTGTGTGCCCATGCCAGCCAGACCCCTGCCTGGCGCAATAGTACCTTCTGCCGTGAGTGACCTGACCACCCCTCCTGCTGCCTGGAAGAGTCCCTCCAAACCCTGTCCTCCCCTCCTTTCCCTAAATTCTGCTCCTCACCTCTTCCCTTCCCAGCCTGGCCCTCAGACACCACATGGCACCTCCTCCGTTCTCACTCTCCAGTCTCTCCAAGCCCAGCCCCCTCCCCTACTTGTCTCCCTTTACTGGGAGCCTCCTTCCTCTGATTCTCACCTCACCAAAAAGTTCCACCTTCATTTGGCTGCTGCCTCTTTCCCCTCTTACCTAGGCCAGCTCTGTTCCTTTCTTCCTGTCTTTCCCAGGAACTCTTTTTTTTTTTTTTTTTAATTGTGGTCAAATACGCATAACACAAAATTTCCCATTTTAAAGATTTTTGAGTGTCCAGTTCTAGAGCATTAAGTACTCTCATGTTGTTGTGCAACCATCACCACCATCATCTCCAGAACTTTTTCATCTTCCCAAACTGAAACTCTGTTCCCATTTAACACTAACTCCCCACTCCCCCACCCCTGCCCCAGGCACCCACCATTCTCCTCTCTGTCTCTATGAATCTGAATACTCTGGGGACCTCCTGCAGGTGGAATCAGACAGTCTTTGTCTTTTTGTGATTGGCTTGTTTCACTTAGCATAATGTCCTCAAGATTCATGCTTGTTATAGTGTGTACCAGAATTTCCTTTTTTTTTTTTTAAGACTGAATCATATTCCATTGTATGGATGAACCCCATTTTGTTCATCCATTCATCTGATGGATATTCCCAGGAATTCCTGGTGCGCCAAGGTCAGGGAGCTGAAAATCACTCAGCCCTTCCTACCACGGGTTTCTTCTTAGCTCTGAAGTGCCCACCTGGCAGCAGCTACAGCCCCTGTGCCAACCCCTGCCCAGCCACCTGTCTCAGCCTAAACACCCCACGAGACTGCCCAGCCGCACTGCCCTGTGTCGAGGGCTGCGAGTGCCAGAAAGGCCACGTCCTGAGTGGAACCTCCTGCGTGCCCCTCAGCCAGTGCGGCTGTACCGACGCAGGGGGCTCCTACTACCCGGTGAGAGCCAGACCGCAAGGTGTGCCCTGCCCTTTCCAGCTCTGTGAGTTGGTGAAGGGGCAGGGTGGGCCAGTGCCCGCTGGGGGCTGAGGAGCAAAGTCAGAAGCCAAGAGGCTGGAAGAGGGTAGTGATGGAGGTGATCACTGAGTGAAGTGGGCCTCGTAGAGGGCTCAGGGTTGGGGGAAGCCCAGTCCGCCTCTGACTTCAGGTTTCTGTTGCATGTCCACACCCCACAGGTCGGGGAGAGCTGGTACACGGACAGCACCTGCTCCAGCCTCTGCACCTGTTCCACCTATAACAACATCTCCTGCCTCCAAACCTCCTGCAAGCCTAACCAGATGTGCTGGCCCCTGGATGGGCTGATACGCTGCCGGGCCACAGGTAGGAGGCCACTGAGTATGGAGGAAGACCCCACAGCTCTGCAATTCCCCCTCACGGTCCTCACTTCTGTCCGTAGCACTCGGGTTCATGGCCCTGCTGTACCGAAGAGCTTCTGGCGGGGAACAATGACCACTACACTGTCTATCGGGAAGGGCTCCTTGGGTCACTCATGGTTTTCCTGTAGTGGCCGTAAACTGCTTAGATGGGATATTAAAAGTCTCTCCCTGGCAGAATAATACCTGCTCTGTACCCAAGCCTCACATTGGCCTGGCCCTTTGGCCTTGATTCTTTTCTTTTAGTCTTCCTTCCCTTTGGAGGCCCCTCCCCTTCACATCCTTTCCTTGAAGGTGGGGAGAACGCCTGTTCTTGCAGGAGGCTGGGCATTCCTCAGGCACCTGTTTCCTGCAGGTATGGGTGTGTGCCAGGTCTCGAACAACTCCCACTCTGTGAGCTTTGATGGCAGTCACCATGTCATCAGGGGCACCTGTGCTTACGTCCTGGTGAAAACGTGCCACTCCACCATGGACCTACCCTTCTTCAAGATCAGTGGCAAGAACGGGAAAAGGGAAGGCCAAATCCCCACTTTCTACCTCTACCAGGTCAACATTGACATCTTTGATTCCCTGGTCACCCTGAAAAAGGGCCACCGTGTGCTGGTGAGCTGGGCGGCATGGGCAGGGATAAAGGAAGCGAGCTCTGGGGACGGGGCTCTGGTCCTTCTTCCTACTCACCAGCCCTCGCCTCCTCTGTAGATCAATGGCAAACAGGTCACCCTGCCCTCGACCAGCCACATCCGGGGTGTCAGCATCTCTGCCAGTGGGGTCTACACTGTGCTCAGCATTCACATTGGGCTGCAAGTCAAGTTTGGCAGTGGGTTCTTGGAGATTGAACTCCCTAGAGCCTATTATGGAAAGGTGAGGAAAACGCCTGGCTCTCCTCCTAGGGGTGGGGCCCCATACACCCTAGAAGAGGAGAGTGATGCAGAGTATGCCTTTCTCTTTAGAGTGGAAAAGGGGAAGTCAATGAGAAGTGCTCTCCCGGGGTGGCCGGTTAGCTCAGTTGGTTAGAGCGAGGTGCTGATAACAACAAGGTTGCCGGTTCGATCCCTGCATGGGCCACTGTGAGCTGCGCCCTCCTTAAAAAAAAAAAGCGAAGTTCTTTCCTGCCTCATCCTCTCCCCTCACCCTGCACCTTACCCCCACCCCCACCCCATGCTAAGACTCCCCTCTGCCCACCCAGGTCTGTGGCATGTGTGGGAACTTCAACGGTGAGGAAGAGGATGAACTAACAATGCCCAGTGGTGAACTAGCCCAGAATGACGTTGAATTTGTGGACAGTTGGCAAGATAAGGAGGCCGACCCAAAGTAATTGGTCCCCAAAGACTCTGCCTTTTCATAGGAACATGAGTTGGGATTCTAGACCATGTGGCACACCTGTGGTAGGGAGATCGGAGTGCTCTGTTATCCTTTATGTGTATAACCTCACCAGTGATGGCTTCTGGGTTCTGGGAACCTATTTGGGGAAATATGAAAGTCTTCTTTTCTTGGCTCTGAAATGTGGAAGGAGACCGAGGCTGCATGGAAGGTGGCCAGAGCTCAGACCAGCTTCGCAGTGAAGACAAAAGGTGTCTTCAGGGGCACTTGGGAGCGCCAAATCATTTTCATAAGTGGGGCAGTGGTGGTCCCTATGACGATTCCTTTCCCTTTCTTCCCAGTTGCCAACAAAATGACCAAAAAGCTGACCAAATGAAGACCAAAACAGAACAGCAGGGGAAGACGAATGCAAACTGCAGGCCAGTTGACGTAGTGAGAGCCCAGGAGCAATGCCATGTGGCCTTCCAGGCTCAGGCCTGGGCTAAGTGTGCTACTCGCGTGGCCCTTAAGCCCTTCCTGCTCAACTGTGCACATAACCTCTGTGAGTCTGGAGGCCGAAAGCATGCCCTCTGTGAGTCTCTGCAAGCCTTTGGAGCTGCCTGCCAGGCCCAGGGACTCAAGCCCCCAATCTGGAGAAACAGCAGTTTCTGTCGTGAGTGTCCCTTATAGTTACCCCAAATAGTTCCCAAACCCTGTTTCTGTCTGTGGATCCCTTAAAGCTGCCCTTTTCTCTTTCCCTCTTGCGACGTATTTCTGACGTTGCTGTCTCTGACGTGCATTGTTTACAATAGACTCTTAGCCAGTGCCCCTACCGCCAGGACATCACAGGCTGCTTCTCATCTGCTTCTGCGCCAACACTGTCTTTCCAAAGGACATGTGATTGGGCTACTCCTCTGCATGGCTGTTGCCCGAAAGATTAAGTCCACGCTGCTGTCTGAGATGTACGATATCTTGCACACTGTCCCAGCCTCTCCTCTCACCCCTCTCCTGTGCGCCTGCCATCACCTGCACAAAAGGACTCCATTCACCCTACAGGCCTTGCTTTTCCACACCTTTTGCTCCTTTTATACACACCGCTCCCTGCACCTGGAAAGTTCTTCCCTCCTGGCAGACTTCTAGACATCCTTCTTTAGCACTTTCCTTTAAATTAAAATCAAAATTTATTAGTCACATACCATAATATTCACCCTTTTAAAAGTACCATTAAGTCTGACAGTGAAGTTCGCAAATTCATCCTAGAAAATGTACTACATACCTCATTGCTGAATATCACTACGGTCACCTTCAAAGTACTCTCCTTGGGAAGCTATGCACCAATGCCATTACCTAGTCCACTCTTCAAAGAATTTTGGAACTCTTTTTCTGGAATGGCCACCAGAGCTCTCATCGTATTACCCTTGATGTCCTGAATGTCATCAAAATGTCTTCCTTTCAATATTTCCTTTATCTTCAGGTAAAGAAAGAAGTCACTGGGAAACAGATAAGGTGAGTAGGGAGGGTGTTCCAATAGTTATTTTTTTAGTGGCTAAAAACTCCGTCACAGACAGTGCTGTGTGAGCTGGTACGTTGCTGCGATGCAAGAGCTCCTTCGGGGCCATTTTTGCACACACCTTTTTCATGCCAAGATTTTCAATTAAGATTTTTCTAATTGTTTCTCTATTGAAATTTACTTGGTCTGCTATGCTTCTCACAGTCAGCCGATAATTTTGATGCACAATTCGAGGAATTTTTGCAATGTTTTCGTCAGTTCTGCTCATTATTGGCCGCCCTGACCTCTCTTCATCAGTGACGCTTTCTCTCCTCTCAGAAAAACATTTAATTCATTTGTACACTGCAGTTTTCTTCATGGCATTATCCCCATAAACTTGGACTAACATGTCCCTGATTTCACTTCCACTCTTGCCAAGTTTAACAAGAAATTTAGTGTTTGTTCATTGCTCTAATTCAAGCTCAGACGTTCTTGCAATGGCACACAAAAACACGCAATAATAATAATGAATGTCACTCAGCAAGACACCGCCACACGTCATCATGAACACAGCTGTGAGATACTGGTATACTGAGGTTATGAAACCTTACCAAGCTGTTTGTACAGTGCTGCCAATGTCAGTGCACGGTGGCAAGTTTGTGAACTTAATTGTCAGACCTCGTGTACAATTCACTGGTTTTTAGGATCTTCACAAAGTTCTGCAACCGTCACCACTACCTAATTCTAGAACCTTTTGGAATGGTTCAGAAATTTTAAAAATATTAAGAGAGTCCCAGCGAAAAGTCTCCCTCCCACCCTGACGCCATGGGACCAGTTCCCAGCCTGCTCTTACAAATACCTGAGTATTTTTCCAGAGGTCTTTTGTTTGTGCACATACAAACAAATACAAATTTATTTTCCTTCTCTTCTTATACAAACAGCATTTGAGACACAGTATTTTGCACTTTATTTTTTTTCACTTGACAATCTATCTTGGAGATCCTTCCACATCAGATATTCTCTACCATGTGTCAGAAAACCATGTCTCCTTCTCTTTTGTGTCTGTGTAATATTCCATTATTATATTATAATTCTTTTATCATAATTTATTTAACTAGTCTCCTATTGATGGACTTTCTAGTTGTTTCCAATCTTTTTTTTTTTTTTTTTAAGATTTTATTTGGGAGGGGGAACAGGACTTTACTGGGGAACAGTGTGTACTTCCAGGACTTTTCCAAGCCAAGTTGTTGTCCTTTCAATCTTAGTTGTGGATGGTGCAGCTCAGCTCCAGGTTCAGTTGCCGTTGCTAGTTGCCATTGCTAGTTTCAGGGGGCAGACCCCACCATCCCTTGCGGGACTCGAGGAATCGAACTGGCAACCTTGTGGTTGAGAGCCTGCGCTCCAACCAACTGAGCCATCCGGGAGGCAGCTCAGCCTAAGGTGCCTTGTTCAATCTTAGCTGCAGGGGGCAGAGCCCACCATCCCTTGCGGGACTCGAGTTGTTAAACCGGCAGTCTTGTGGTTGAGAGCCCACTGGCCTGTGTGGTAATCGAACCGGTAGCCTTCAGAGTTAGGAGCACGGAGCTCCAGGCGGTTGGAGCTACCAGCCCAGCCCGTTTCCAATCTTTTGTTATGGCAAACATTGCTGCAGTGGATAACCTTATGCAGTTATGATTTTCTATGTGTGTGTCACTATTTGTGGGATAAATTCCTAGAAGTGGAATTGTTGAGTCAAGGACTGTGTGCATTTGTACTTTTGAAAGATGTTGCCATAGGGGGTGAGGAATTTATATTCTCACCCACAACGAACGAGAGTGTCCATTTCCCCATAGCCTCACGAACACTTTTACTTTTGGATTTTTGCGAATATGATAAGGGACAAATAAAAAGAGTCTTAATTTGCATTTCCCTGTCATGAGTGAGGTTGTACATTCTTTCATATGTTTGGAGCCATTTGAATTTCCCTTTCTGTGAACTATCTGTTCAGACACAGTCACAATTTTTCCACTGGGTTGTTGGTCTTTTCAAAATATTTTATAGAAGTTCTTTATCTATTACAGAGAGTAGTTCTTTATTAGTGCTATGAGTTAAGTTCGAGAACTTGTTGCAATGATGATGCTAACCTTTTTTTTTTTTTTTTTAAGATTTTATTGGGGAAGGGGAACAGGATTTTATTGGGGAACAGTGTGTACTTCCAGGACTTTTTTTTTTTTTTTTTCCCCAAGTCAAGTTGTTGTCCTTTCAGTCTTAGTTGTGGAGGGCGCAGCTCAGCTCCAGGTCCAGTTGCCATTGCTAGTTGCAGGGGGCGCAGTCCACCATCCCTTGCGGGAGTCGAACCGGCAACCTTGTGGTTGAGAGAACACGCTCCAACCAACTGAGCCATCTGGGAGCTCAGCGGCAGCTCAGCTCAAGGTGCTGTGTTCAATCTTAGTTGCAGGGGGCGTTGCCCACCATCCCTTGCGGGACTCGAGGAATTGGACCGGCAACCTTGTGGTTGAGAGCCCACTGGCTCATGTGGGAATCGAACCGGCAGCCTTCGGAGTTAGGAGCATGGAGCTCTAACCTCCTGAGCCACCAGGCCGGCCCCAATGCTAACCTTTTTTGGATATCAGCATTTGTACCATGAATTTGTGTCAACTGGACAAACAGTTAACCAAGTTTACTATTTGGAAATGCTGAAAAGGCTGCATGAAAAAGTTAGACGACCTGAACTTTTCGTCAACAATTCATGGCTCTTGCATCATGATGATGCACCAGCTCACTGTCTGTGAGGGAGTTTTTAGCCAGTAAACAAATAACTGTATTGGAACACCCTCCCTACTCATCTCATCTGACTTCTTTCTTTACCCAAAGATAAAGGAAATATTGAAAGGAAGACATTTTGATGACATTCAGGACATCAAGGGTAATACGATGAGAGCTCTGGTGGCCATTCCAGAAAAAGAGTCCAGAATTGCTTTGAAGGGTGGACTAGGCGCTGGCGTCAGTGCATAGTTTCCCAAAGGAAGTATTTCAAAGGTGACCATAGTGATATTCAGCAATGGGGTAAATAGCACTTTTTCTAGGATGAGTTCGCAAACTTAATTGTCCGACCGTCGTGTGTGTGTGTGTGTGTGTGTGTGTGTGTGTGTTTGAATATGTTAGTCTTTGTTTTATGTTTTCTGCATTGAGTCAAATTTATAAATGCCTTTCCCACTCTGAAGTTAAAAAAGAATTTGCCCATGTTTTGCTCTAGTAATTTTTATGGTTTCATTATTTTTAATATTCAAATGTTTGACCCATCTGGATTTATCCCCGTGTATCGTATGAGATATGAACCAACTTTGTTTTTATTTTTTTTCCGGCATTATTAAATGACTAGTCTCTCTTTTCCCACTGACTGAAATGCCACAATTTATCCTATACTAAATTCCCATATGGATTTGGGTCCCTGTCTGGGTTTTTTCTCCCCTTCCATTGTTCCATCTCTCTCCACTTACTAATAACACAATGTTGTGATCATTGAGAGTTTAAAATGTGTTTTAATTTCTGACAGTCACTACCCACTGCTTTCTTTTTTTCTTTTTTTTTTAGAGTTCTCCTGGCTTTTCTGATTTGTTTATATCATCTTCTCCACTTTAATATCATCTTATCCTATTAAAAAACAAAACAAAATCATTTTGGTGTATTTTATGGGATCATATTAAATGTATAAATTAACTTACGGAGAACAGACATCTTTATGTCTCAAACTCTTCCTGTCCTTGTACTGCTGCACCCCCCAGGACCACAGGACCCACCAGGTGCAGGTGGGTGGTGGGCTGGGGCTTCTGAAGCTGTCCCTGTGCAGTCCCTACGCTGAGTGACTTCCTGCACACGGTGGATGCCATTTTTATTTGTTGACAACTACTTTTGCCTAAAGAGCTTTATTTAACTCCAAAAGAGAGTAGCTCCCTCCTCTGTGCTTTTATTATACTTCGTACATACACGCATGTCACACATTTACTGACCATATACATCTAGGTCACGCAGCGGCTATTGGCTGACCTTTGTCTCCCATGCTGAACTGGGAGGGCCACTCTTCTTCCTCAGGGCCTGGTCTTTACCCCCACCCACATCCCTCCCCAGCTCTGGCATGCCCCACCCACAGCACCTACATGACCTGTGTTCCCCCCTGCTCACCTTCCTGCTGGGACCTGCAAGGCCAGTGCAAGGATGCCAAAGTCCCCTCCACCTGCAAGGAGGGCTGCATTTGTCAGCCTGGCTACTACTATGTGCTCAGTGAGCAACAATGTGCGCTCAGGACTCAATGCAGCTGCAGGGATGCCCAGGGTGGCTCCATCCCCATAAGTGGGGGGCAGAAGAAGGTTGAGGACAGCACTCCCTGAGAATGGAATTTTCTCCTTTCCTCAGCCTCTATCAGCCTGGGGCACCCAGATGGCTGGCCTTGCCTGGGGTGTGAAAGCTGGTGACAGCGCAGGGTGGTCTCCAGACAGGCTGGGGCTGGGGGTACATGGTTTGGATTTGGATTTGAAGAATCCAAATACCTGAGATGCCGCACAATGTGGTGGAGGAGCACAGCCTGGGTTTGAATCCTGATGGTACCATTCAGTGAACCTGTTACTTCAGTTTCCTCTTCTGTAAGATGGGTCCAGTAGTACCTCTTGAACAACATATGTAAACCAAGCACAATGCCTCTAGAGGGCGATACAGAGACATAAGTATGTGGGTGGCACCAGAACTGCCTGTGGCCTATGCCAATTAAGCCATTCAGACAGCTGGCTTGGCTGAAGGGGTAAAAGGAAGGAGAACTGGCACTTCCTTCAATATTCCCTTATTCTTCCTGTGGCTTTCACAGGCGGAGAAGACCTGGCTCTCCAGTGCCTGCACCCAGCGCTGTACCTGCAGAGCAGGAGCCAGTCAGTGCCGACCCTTCATCTGCCCCTCTGGCTTCTACTGCCAGCCCAACTCCAACGGCAATGGCAGATGTTCCCCTGACAGTAAGGGAGGCATGTGAGGAGGTGGAGACAGGCCAGAGGGGCTGAGGCAGCAAAGCTCTGGAGAGAGAAGGGGCCGAGCTCAGGCACGTAGTCAGCTTGGGTTCTCATTCTGGCTCTGCCCTGTTCTGTGGCCACCTGTAAGTCATGACCCTCTCTAGGTTTCACTCCTTTAAGGGCAAAAAGACGGCACCAGACAAGGTAATCCTCTCCTGTTTTTAATGGGCCTAGGAGAGGAGAAAGTTGCAGCTCAAGTATCAAGGGAGCTCAGGGCTAAGAGAGAGGGTGACAGGAGACATCAGGGCAAGTGAGGGATTCTGGGGGCTGTTATATCTGGGCAGGGTGGCTTTTTAGCATTGGCCCTTCCTGGCAGAGTCGGAACAATGCTCAATTTTGGGGGACCCCCATTACTGCACATTTGATGGCGTCAGCTATAGCTTCCAGAGCCATGTGACCTACACTCTGATCAAGACCGTGGACATGCTCCCTAATGGAGTGGTGTCCCTGGTCATGGAGGGACACGACAAGATGTATATGTCCCTCAACCTGATCTTCCTACACAAAATCATTGTGATGGTCTACAGTTATACAGTCCAGCTCCAGGCCGAACTGCAGCTTGTGGTAAGAGCCAGGCCACCCGAAGCAGGGAAGCCAGGCCTCTGGGAAGTTCCCAACAATCGCTGCCTGGTGGTTATAGAAGACAGTCATTTGCCTCATGGGGAGAGGCAGCAGAGGGCATGGGATTAAACAAAAGGTGGGAGACAGACAGGGAATGGGAGAGAAGGACAGAGCCTACAGTGTAAAGGTGGAGCCAGCTGAGGAAGTACCAGGGATATCCACTCTACCAATGTTTTTGCAAGGAATGGGCAAGGGCTGCAAAGGCAGCAGACCTCAGGGAGGCCCTTGCCTACTCCTTCCACGGATTGATGGCACAGAGAGGCATCAAGATATGCAGAGAGATACAGAGCCAAAGGGGCAGAGGGTCGGGTTGCTACAGGACTCCCTGCAGCTCTTGTCTTCTTTCTCCTGGTCAACGACCAGAAGATGGCCATCCCCTACAACTCCAAGCACCTGCAGGTTACCATGCAGGGCCATCGGCTGTATCTGGTCACTGACTTTGATCTGGTGTCAGCTTTGATGGAAAGAATAATGCAGGTACCTGAGGGTACGGACAGGTGAGCAGAAGGGACATTTCTGGGGTGGTGGAGGAAAACCATATCTTAGACCAAGCCTGGTGATCTCCCTGGTTAGAAGTGGGGTCCCAAGCTCCAGTGGAGGCCCCAGGAGAAGAGGGAGATCGAGGAGGTGGGGAGTCTTGCTCTGGATGCCCCCTTTCTCCTGCAGTGATCTCTTTGCCTAGCACATACCAGGAGCTTGGGTGTGGCCTGTGGGGGAACTTTGACAAGAACCAGAAGAATGAGTTTATGCTGCTCAGTGACGCCCTCACTCAGAACCTCAACAATTTCAGCAACAGTAGGAAAGTGAAGATGAAGCAAGGCCTCTCCTGCTTCTCAAGGTGTGAGAGTTGGGGCTCAGAGCAGGAAGGCCCAGGCCTCAGGGCCACGACCAATAATAGCCCAGTATCCGTCCACACCTGCTCAACCCCATATCCTCAGCAGAGGAGGAAACCGGCGGGTGAGCACCAGACACGCTTGCCTGATTCTTCTAATTCTGTGGGGGCACCTACCTTCTGGATCCCGGTCTGTGCCCTGCCCTCCCCTTGTACTCCCACTCAGTTCTTCCTAAGTTCATGGTCTTCGTGGGTCTCTCCTGGCCCTTGGCTGTCTCTGCCCCAGGGCCACCCAAGAAGAGAAGGAAAGAGAAGAGTCAGAATGCTGCCTGGAGCAGCTGGAGCTCATCAACAGCACCCAGGCATGTAGGGTGCTGGTGGACCCCCAGCGCCCCTTTGCTGCCTGTCACCAGACTGTGGCTCCAGAGCCCTTCCAGGAGTGAGTCAGGGGCCCAGGACACTGGGAATTGCCTTTCTCTGGATCCTTCTGCCCATCTCTGATTTGTGCTGTTTGGCTCACCTCTCTCTCTGTGGCCTGGGTTCCTTCTGACCCCGCCCCCCAACTCCCCCCCCCGCTCCCCCCCGCCCCCCCCCACAGCCTGATGTCCTTTTGCTGGGGTTTCCAGGTCCTATTCTGCAGGGTTAGGTGTCCTTGCCTCTTCCTCTCCACCTCTGACAACCCCCACTGTCCCCGCTGCTCCCCCAGGCACTGTGTGTTGGATATGTGTGTCACGCGGGAACCCAAAGAGCAGGACGAGCTGCGCTGCCAGGTCCTCGGTGGGTATGCCATCATCTGCCAGGAGGCAAACATCACTTTGGCCATCTGGTGGGGCCACAACCACTGTGGTGAGGCATTGACCTTCCCCCACAGCGGGCTCCTGACCCCCAGCCATTTTTAACTCTGCTCAGCTCTGTGCCACTACCATTGCCCCACGAGGGACTTCTTGTCTGGGTTCCCCGATTCTCACTATGGAGTCCTCGATTCTCAGTGTCAGCATCCTTCCAACCTAAGCCCTCTCTGCTTCTGCCTGGGAAGCCTCATCTCCACCCCATCACTCCATCCCACTGCTTGTCACCAATGCCCATCTTTCCTTCTCTAGTTCCTTTCCGTGCTTTGATGTCACAGACAAAGAGACACTCAGAGCCAGTCTACTGTTTGGCTTCCCTGCCTATACTGATCTGTGTTCTATGGGTGACCTTGGTCCTCCTCCAGCCCCACCCTGGCCACCTTCTGACTGTGACTCTGTGCCCTCAGCCTTGGCCTGTCCAGCCAATACTGTCTATCAGAACTGTATGACAC
Organism: Rhinolophus sinicus; assembly: GCF_057876585.1. Classification (NCBI taxonomy): domain Eukaryota; kingdom Metazoa; phylum Chordata; class Mammalia; order Chiroptera; family Rhinolophidae; genus Rhinolophus; species Rhinolophus sinicus. The sequence continues at coordinate 90,951,893 of NC_142503.1, forward strand.
CCTGTTCCGCCTCCTGTGCCACCCTGGCAACCCCTGAGGACTGCGAGGGTCCCTGTGTGGAAGGCTATACCAGCCTCCCAGGCTACATCTACAGTGGAGCTTGGAGCCTTCCCCTGGTCCTCTGCAGCTGCACCAACAATGGCGTCTACTACCACGTCAGAGGGGAGGACCTGGGGAACAGAGGTGCAGAGGGAGAGCCAGCTAAGGAAGGAAAACCGGACCTTCTCCTCCTGGTGTCTTCTCCCCTCTCCAGCGGGGTGACAGCTTTGTGACAGAGGATTACTCTCAGCGCTGCACTTGTGGCAGCTCAGAGGTCCTGCTCTGTGACCCCTTCAGCTGCAATGCTGGGGAGACCTGCACCCTGGGGAACCCCACTCGTGGCTGCTTGCGAGGTGAGCGAGACCGCCCCTTGGCTTTAAGCTGCTTCCATACCTCGGAGGTCCCTGGACAGAGGACTGTCCCTCCCAGTCCTGTGCCTGGGACTCCTCCGCACTGACGTGAGAAAGGCTGTGCTATTTCTTCCTGCTCTTTCTCACTCAGTCCCTTCCTTTTGGGGGAGGGGCAAGGGGTAAGGATGTGATGTGCACTGAGCATCCACTATCTGCTGAGCATTGTGCTGGAGCCTTTTCTAATCATCAGCTTCCATGATCTCCTTTAGTCCTTATTCAGCACCAGGTGGCAAGGATAGTCTCCCCATTTTATAGGTAAGAAAAATGGAGTTCAGAGAGGGTGAGCAATTTCCCCAGAGCCCAGGGCTAGTGAGTACAGAGCCAGGAATGGAAGCTGCTGCTTTATTCCCTGGGGTCCCAGCCCCCTCTCCCTGACTGTGGGTGTCCTCCCAGAACCCACCCCCGCAACCCTCTCCATCCTCATAGAAAGCCTGTGTCTACGGAACCCCTGTCAGAATGACGGGAGATGTCAGGAGCCGGGCACCCACTTCGCCTGTGAGTGAGAACTTGGTTAGGGCAGAGACCTCTGCACAGAGCCTGAGGATGTGTCATTTTCCAAAAAGCCAGGTAAGAACTTCATCCCAGACTGTGTATCTCACAGCCCCTTCCCCACCAACAACTGCTACAGCATTATTCCATGTATATAATGTTCACATCTAATAGATATGTGTCATAGATATATAACAGATGGGTAATGTAGTATTAATGTAATCTATATTATAGAATACATAATAATATATAATATTATAACATGACCCCTACAGATTAGCAGGACAAGGGTTCTCAGCTACTCGGAATCCCTGTGCCCATCTCTTGAATCTTCTCTCTGAACTCTAGCTGTCTTCTGAGATCTATATGCCTCACCCTCACTGTTGTTTCTCCTCTTGTATCACTCTAGGCCTCTCCAGGACCTTTTAGTGTTTTTCCCCATCCAAAACTACAATTCCCTTGAGCCTCTGGGCCCATGGTTCTCCAATTACCTAAGATTGCGGCGGGGTGGTGGCTTGTTTAATACTTTCATTCTGGGACTCACCGCCAGAGATTGATTTGGCAGGTCTGCAGTAGGCCCAGAAATCTGCATTTTTTAACAAGCTCCCAAGTGACTGATGGAAATGATTCTAGGGCACCTCTCTGAGAAGCATTGGCCAAGATGATGCTCTGGACTCTAGGGGACCAACTGGATGACCATCTCCCTAAAAGGCTTATGGAGTTGTGTTCCCAGAAATAGAAAATGTTCCTGGGGGGGTGGCACTAGACCTTGGAGCCCCTGGGGCTGACAGCCAGCTGGAGGAAGAACCAGCCACCATCAGGAATTTAGGAGGATGTGGTCCCCTCAGGGTGGCAACTGAAGACCAAAGGGAGGGTCTCCTCCCCCACCCCCTTCCTATCCCATCCCAGAAGTGTCCAACTTTGTGGCCATCCTGTTGGGAATGCTGGTGCCTGGGGTGGCCATAGTGCTGGCAGTGACCCAAGAATATGTTTCCAGGAAGAGGAGGAGGAGGTGAGTTCTGGGAGAGGGAATGAGGAGGGGCGGCTGGGGGGGAGTGAACATGAGGAGTGGGCACTGACCCTCTCTGTTCCCCACCGCCCCCTAGGGAGAAAATGCAGAGCCAGAACAGAGACAGGCTGGCAGACACAGGTAAGAACCAACTCCACTGCCCAGAACGTGGGCACTGGGAGTTGTCTGCCTCTAACACAGGTTTTCTCGCATTCTCTTCAGACTTTGTTCCAGAGCCCTGCCTTCAAAGTCACTCAGTTTTGAATTGTCCTCAAAAAAGGAGAGATAAAATAAAAGAATTTATTTTTGAAATGTGAATTTCCACAAGATCATGGTGGAGGAAAGGTCTGTGAGGTGGGTTTTGTAGGGAGAAATAGTGGTAGGAGGGAGACAGGTGTGGGGGGGCCTGGGGCTCAGTGCCCCACAAAATGTCCAGAGGGGAGGTCTTGAGGAGGTGACGGGCTCTGTCCCTTAAGCAAAGCCACATGGGAGTGGGTGGTCAGCCCTCTGGCTTCTGGAATACAGGAGAAAAGACCACTTTTCCCACTTTCCCCTTTCAAGAAAAAAGAAAGAATCCTCTTTCTCAGAGGATTTGGCCTCTGTGCTCCCCATCAGGGGTAGTGAAAGGTGATTCTGAGTAGTCTGACATTTCTAATGATGAGACAAGTCACTGGGCAGAGGCTAGGGATGGGGAATGTGGCTTTTTCCAAAGGGTGAACTGGCCCACCTTCTGTTCGCATCCATTTCCCCAAAGGGCCTAAACATTACGATGGCAAATGTGGGTGAGGTCTGGGACCTCTAGCTCAGGAGTCTAGAGTTCCAACCCAGTAGGAGTGACCTGCTCACCTCAGTCTGAGGTCAAAGGGCAAACATTCTGACCCTTCCCCTGCCTGGTGCCTCCCACCGGGCAGGTCTTTGTTTGAAGGGGCTGGGACAATTTGTTTGAATTCTAAGAAGGAAGGCTGTCAACTGAATGGGTGGGGGAGGTCTGGGGGAGGTAGGGCCCCAAAGGACAAAGGATTTGGGTTGAGGATGCCAAATCAGGTAGGTATCCTTACTCTGCTTATCCTCCAAGATGACCAGCCTTGCAGCCACCTTCTTTTAAGGAAGTGAGACCTAATCTGGGTGGGGAAAGGACTCTGGGGAGGGCGGGGTGACACTGGCTAAGCCACCCTTCCCCTTAGCTGGAGAGAAGAGCTCACACTCAAGCTGGGAGTGGCAGGCAGTCTCAGGGGTTCTAGAGCTGGGCTGGCCATGCTTGAACCTGGCATTGTGGAGCTTCCTGCTGCAGGTCTGCCCAGACCTTCACCTGGTCTTTAATCCTTTGTGTATTCTTCATCTATGCCCTGCTTGCTTGACCTGTTCCTCCCCTGGCCAGCTATGGTCATGTTCTCTCGCTCCGATGTCTGGTTGGCAGGGGAAGTGGGTAGCCTGGGTAGGCATCCTCCAGATAGACTTCCTCCTTCTGGACCCAGACCCCCTCCATCCTTGGCAAGACAGTCCCTCCCTGCCCCTCTTGGAGGTACAAAACATAGTCAATATGTCATCAAGGGAGGGGACAGAGGATTCCAGAGTATTAGGGACTCCAGAGGGGCTTGTACAGGTAGGAAATTGGGAATGGGATTACTGCCTGAGGCTTCCAGGGCTGGGAAGGGAAGAGGCTGTGATTTAGGGCCCTGCACCAACCCCAACACGACAACAGGGAGCAATTGAGATACAGAAATGGCAGAGCTGCTCCAGCTAAATAAAACTGGCCCCATCTGGGGCTGCCCCTGCAGGTGTCCCAGAAGGAAGGCAGATTGGGGGCACAGAAGAAAACAGAAGATGGTGAAAAAGACAATGGGGATTGATCCAGTCTTCATCTTCCTGTTTCAGAGGGAGAAGTGGGGGGAAGTAACTCAGGTGGTTCCCCCCCCCCCCTTCCCAAGAGGCTGGGAGAACCTGCCTGGGCAGCATCTTGAAAGGGGGAATTGTCCTCCTGACCCAGCCCAGCCTGTGTACGTATGTGGGGGGCCTCGTCCTCCACCTCAGCTCTCTGACCCTCCCCCACTGCCAATGCAGACATTCCCCTCCTAGTTGCCTTTAAACCAACCTCAGCTGTCAACATCTGGTCTGCATCTGTCTCCTTCATCTGATTGGACCCCCACCCCAGTGGATGCCCCCCACACACACTTCAGGGGGCTGTAGGGCAGAGCTGAGCTCAAGGCCTCTCCTGCCTCACACAGCCCCTTCCCAGGCCTAAGGAACCCAGGGCAGAGTGAGGGGGCAGCCACACCCCGGAGGTGCCCCAGGCTGTTGGCAGAGCCATCTGGAGCCGTTAGAAGCAGCTGCCAATGACTCATCTCCCACTGCCCCCACCCCACCACCTCAAACACACTCTGGGGCTGGGAACTAAGCACCCAGCCCCCCACAGCCTTGTCTCTAGACCTCCTACCCCTCCATACCTAGACTCCACTCTTCTTATAAGTCTATTCCATCCCCCACTCCCAATCACTCTGAGAGATCTGACACTTCCCTTTTTTTTTTATTTATACAAAAAAAGAAATTGTTTTAAATATAATTTAAGAACCCCTCCAAGCACCGGTGTCTGTCTCTGGTTTCCACCACCACCTCACCCCCCCCACACCCCTTCATGGACACAGCTTGGGGGTACCTGGTGGGGCAGGGAAATGTCAGGGGCTTGTGGCGTGACCAAGGCACTCTTCTGGAAATAGACACAAGGATGGGTCCCTGTTTCAATGTGGGCAAAGGAGGCGATAATGAAACAGGTCCCCTCCAACACAAAGTTATGACAAGATGGTAGAAAAACAAAACAAAAAACAAAAACGGGGGTGGGAAGGGAAGGAAAAATAAGACCAAAAACAAAAAATAAAACTCAGAAACCTTCAATATGAAGGCAGCTGATGGGGGGGAGGCATTTACAAGGGAAAACTGAGTTCGGTGGAGACAGCAGCAAGGTTGGGACATCCAAGTCCAATGATTCTGTCACTGAGCCAGGCATGGCACCCCTTCCTGCCTCCTGCCGCGGCGCTCCACTCCCGAGCTCACAGGCTTGTTACCCTCTTCTCTTTGGTCTGCAAGGTCTGCAGGGCTGTGGCCCTTCAAGGTGAGGAGGGGCACCTGGGGGCCCTAATTGGGGATCAGACGGAGTCTGTGGGGATTGCATCCAACCACCCCTGGGAAGTTGGCAAATTATGGGTACTTCCTCTCCCTCTGGTCATACCCAATCCTGAGGAAAGGGGTTCACACTCTTGGTGTGGGGTTCCTCACCTAGGGGGCATGTTATTTCTACACTCCCACATGTCAGAATCCCCAAATCCTGTCTCTCCAAATTGCCAGCTCCCCACCCCCATGGGTTCAAAGTGCAATCCAGTGAGGCGCAGGGATGGGGCCTCTTGGGACCCCACCCGACTCTGCCCAAAAAAGGGGAGCTGTGTCCCCGGCGTGGGAATTCCAGCAGCTCCAGAGCTGTGGGGCCAGGCGAGGAGGTGCAGGTCAGTACTGGGGGGCTGGTGCTCCCGACCCACCCGATGCTCCAGGTTTGGCTTGGGACTTCATGTGCTGTACACTGGCCAGGATTTTCTTCTGGTGTCCTGCCAGAGTGACTCCAATTCGGAGCAGGTCCCTGGGAGAAGAACGGAGAGCAAGGTGAGGCCAACGAGCTCTTGAGGCAGCTCTCCTAGCTTAGCTGCAGAGACCTGGTCACTGCCTCCGGACTGTCAGCCAATCAGGAAGGCCAGTGTGGAGGTGAAGCATACGTCATAGTTGCCGGGTAGTTTCCGGAGGATTTACGAGCCAGGCCACAGTCCTCCTGCGCAGCCGTAGTAGGGGTTGGGGCTAGGTATCCCGCAGGCCAGGGCAGAGGGGGCTGGGTAGAGAGGCAGAGAGGCGGGAGGTAGGGGCTGCAGCTTGGATGCTCCAGCAAGGATTAAGGCGGAGAACTGGAGAAGGGGAGGAGGAAAGAGAGAGAAAGACCCACAAAGTGAGGTTGGGGGAAGGGGCTGCACAGATTGCTTTAGAGAAGAAAGGCGAAGTCAGAAGGAAAAGGCCAGAGAGAGGAAGGGCTGGGTGGAGAGGAAAGGGAGGGAAGAGGGGAAAACAAACTGCCTACCCCCTCCATCCTGACGCCTGGAGACTGAGATAAGAAAAAAAAAGAAGAGGTGGGAAATGGAGAGCAAGAACCTGTGTCAAGGCCAGGCTGAACAGTTTGCGAGGAGAGCATCCAGGCCCAGTGGAGCAGACTGGCTTGTGACCTGCCCCACCAAGGAGAGGGCTTCCTGGACCCTGGTTCCAGGTTTCTATTCCTTCTATTTCTGTTATGCAAATCTAGGGCCAGAAGAGGCCTTGGGAGTGAAATGGGAAGGCAGAAAGGAGAAGTACCAGAGAGAGGCCAACTAGGGAAAAACTGTTTGGGAAGCACTGGAACCATAAAACCATTTAACAGTAAAGCTGGAAAGGTTCTCCAAAACCTAGTCCAATCTTCTCCTTTTATGGGTGGGAAAACATCCAGAGTTGACACATTGTTAATGTGAGAGCAGGGTCTGGAATGTAGATAGATGCACAAAGATAGATACAGATTGCCAGGCAGAGAGCAAGATGGCCCAGGGCTGAGATGGTGCAAAGGGGTGAGGCGGGCACAGCTGGCCTGGAAGATTCCCTTGGCTGTCAGCCCCAGCAGCTATTATTGCTTTGGAGGGACTCTAGAAAACAACTGACACCAGGAGCTGATTCCAAAGGCCCCTGCTGAACCTGTGGGCCAGATTCAGATCCCCAGGTGCCCCTCTGACTGCTTGGCTCTGACCCCCATCTTCAGCTCCTGCCACGACTTACTCAGCGGAGATTTGGCTGACCAGCTCAAAGGAGCCAAACCCAGCAGCTGCAAAACTTTCTTCATATCTTCCCATCTTGATGGCTCGAAGCCACTCACCCACAGAGCCAAAAGCTGAGTAGTGGGGCTGCCGCTGATCCAGGAGTGGGTGTGAGGCCCTAGGAGGCAAGGATGGGGAGGATGGACTGAGTACCAGGGCCGTGTTGGGGGGAGACGCTGAGCCCAGCTTTGGAGAGGCAGACAGGGACAATCCACACCAAAAGGGGCAGGTACTTTTTGGGGGAAAGGGAGGTTCTCAGGTGTAGAGGTGGCGGAGTGTAGGAAGGAGGGCCCATTCTCACCCGCCGTTCTCCCTGGCTACAATTTTGAGGCTGGCAGGGTTCCGGATCATCTTGTCGAGGGCGCTGACCACCTGGGGGAAGCGGGGCCGTGCATTCCGGTCCTTCTGCCAACAGTCCAGCATGAGCTGGTGCAGGGATGTGGGGCAGTCTGGGGGAGGAGGCAGCCGGTAGTCCTGTTCAATGGCATTGATCACCTGGAATGACAGAAGCACTGGGTCAGGATGTCCAGGGAGAATGAGGATACCAAAGGACCCCAAAGAAATGGCAACATCCCAAGCAGATGTTGGGATGAGTGCTACAGCCCCCCCGAATGGTAAATATGGGGGTCTTCCTGGGTAGGGCCCAGGTTGGCTGTGGCTCAACGCCCCAGCAGCACTTGGGCTATGGTCCAGATGTGTAACCTCCAAACGGGCCCTCCATCCCTGTGCCTTTCTGTGACCAGACATGTTGTATCAAACTCTGAGGTACAAAGATCAACTCTTCTTTGTGCCACCCCCATCATCTCAAGGAAACAGCAGCGATGAGCTCTCTGGAAACACCACCCCATATCCCAGGTGAGGCCATTCCAAGAAAGCTTCGTAGGACTGTGGGACACTTACATCCTGATTACTCATATCCCAGTATGGCCGTTCCCCAAATGACATGACCTCCCACATCACAATCCCGTAGCTCCAGGCATCACTGGCAGATGTGAACTTCCGGAAAGCAATGGCCTCAGGAGCTGTCCATCGGATGGGAATCTTTCCTCCCTGAAGATGAGAAAAGCAAAGATGAGCTGAGGGTCTCACAGGAACCAGGCACTCTCACCCTGGCCTTCACTTTTCCCCCAACTCAAGCCTTTTTTCTTTCTGGGTCCAGCTTCCCAACTCCATTCTTTTCCTGGACACCCAGAAATTGAGTTCCCTAAACTGACCACCCCCTCTGTGGTCTGCTCCTACATCCTGTCCCTGGATCAGATCTGTCAAACCCCCAGCCTCCCACCTTTCCAATCTTCCTGGTTCCTATGTCAGTCCTCCAGCCTCACCAGAGAGCTCGTGTAGGTGGGGTCGGAAGAGTTCTCCTCCAGGAATCGGGACAGGCCGAAGTCAGAAACCTTGCAGACCAGGTTGCTGTTGACCAGGATGTTGCGTGCAGCCAGGTCTCGGTGGACGTAGCTCATCTCAGCAAGGTACCGCATGCCTGAGGCAATGCCCCGTAACATGCCCACCAGCTGGATGACAGTGAACTGTCCGTCGTTCAGCTGGAGACCAGACAAGGGAGAGGGGCATGGTTAGGACAGGTCACCCTCCATTCCCCCTTTCTTCCACCTTCTGAATCGCATTTGGCACTTCCAGACCCATCTCACACTCACCTGTAGAGCAGGCCCATAGACTTCCCAGAAGCCCTCCTGCCTTTTCTTACCCTAAGTTCTCTGAGCTCTTACTATACTCTAATGACACAATGCTTATAACTGTTCCTGTTTCAAATATATGCATTCACTCTCTTAATTAGATCGTAAGGACAGATTTAACAATTTTTCTTCCATTTAACCTAGTGTGAGGCTTTACACCCAGAAAATACTCAACAAATGCTTTTGATCTAATATGTTCTTTTTAGTCAACAGCAACAGAGTTCTGACAACAGTGTGCTCTGAGCTACCTATCTGGTGGAGGTGCTTTTGTGCTGATCCAGCCAAAATCATGCTCAGCCTTCTTGGACCAACTTAGAGAACAGGGAGGAATCTGGGTATGATCAGTAACCAGAGAACCAAAACCAAGGTCTAAATCTTGACCTTGACCTTTACAGTTTGCTCTTACCAGGTAAGCCAACCAGTCATGGATGGTTAACTAATCCCATCTTCTGGATTCAGTTAGCATGCAGGGGACCCTTGGCAGCCCTGCAGGGCCAGGGACACAGAGTCCAAAAACTTAATTCTGAATCCATCCTCCAAGCCTGCACCTACCCCAGGCCTTGAATCTCAGTTCGTGAAAAGACCACTTGCCAGATGCTCAGGATATAGACCTAGAGCCTCCGTGATTCCTTCCTTTCTCTCACTCACCCTCCACTTATAATCCATTAGCAAATTCGGCTGGCCCTGCTCCCAAAATATATCCCAAATCCAACCCATTTCTCTGAACCCCACTGCAACCCTCATGGCCTGAATGACTGCCAGTCTCCTCATTGGTTCCTGGCTTTCTTCCGCTCCTGTTCCCCAGCACCCGCCCAAGGAATCTCCTTGAATCACTTCACATGCCTACTGAAATCCTTCCAAAGTCTTCCCATTGAACTTCTAATCAAATCCAAATTCCTGACAAAGGCCACAAGGCCTATGTGTCCAGGCCACCAGCTACATCAGGCTCCACTATGGCTCCTCTGCTCCCTGGATTCAGCCTCACCTGCCTTCCTGCCTCTTGAACATGCCAAGTTCCTGCCCATCCTGGTCTCTACTCTCTGCCCCCAACACACTTCTCTCCCTATCTTCTCAAGGCTGGCTCTTTCCCATCTACCCAAATGTCATCGCTTCTAACATACAGCCCCTCCCCTTCCCTGCACGGGATTTCTGTCTAGTACCAATGGAGCAGCCGCCAGTGTCCACAGGGAGGGTCAGGTCATCGCACTACTCCAGGGCAACCTCAGCATCACTCACGGTGGGAGCCAGGTGGCCTGTGTCTCCTGACGAGGTGCCATATGATGTTCACAGCACCTTCAATGTAGGCTGGCTACCAACGTTTAATTTTGAGTGTATCAAAATATTAGACATAGCTTCTCTTACAGGGCATACAGAGAAACAAGCTAAGTGACCCCACAGGGAAGAATCTGATAAATCCACAAGATGAGACATCCAAGGGGACAAATAGTCCAGCTCATCAAAATGTCAGGGTCATGAAAAGGGACTCTCCAGGATTTGGAAGATGCTCAAAAATGATAATCACTCGGTACAATGCTTGATCCTGAACTGGATTGTGGTTTGGATAAACCAGCAGTAAGGGAGATTTGGGGGATAACTGGGGAAATGTGGATATCGACTGGGTGTTAGAGGATACCAAGGAATTGTTGTAACTTTATCAAATGCACTGTTATTTTGCTACGTAGGAAAATGTTTTGATTTAAAAAAAAATTCATTGTAAAGTTAACAAAATAATAAAATTCAGTAAAGCCTGTTAAAGTGACAAAAATAAAGTAAGCTCTTTTCCCTCATCACCAGCCACTTTCCCATGATCCTGTTTGTTTTCATATCTGAAACTACCTGTTTACTTTTTATAAAAGCTTGTTTACTTGCTAATTTTCAGCCTCCCCCATTACAATGTCAGCCCCCCAAGAGCAGAGGAGATGTTCATGGCTTTATTCCCGGGGCTGAGGATCGTGGCTGGTGCACAAGGCGGCACTCAGGAAATATTTGTCAAAAGGATGGATGATGACCCCTTATATGTCAGGGTCAGCTGCCTCAGAGGCCAGTTCCACCCACGGCCTAAGGAAGGGCTAGTCCCAGGGACTCAATCTTTTCTGAAGGGAGAATGAAGGGCAGGGGGAAGTGATGTGGGATCCATGGTCTGTCCTGGGTTCTGAGCTCCTTGGCTGCGCTGGGGGAGGACAGGTGGAGTACAGGTGGATGCGAAAGGCTGGGGGTAGGGGGCTCACCCGCAGGAAGGAGTCCAGGGCACCGTTCTCCATAAACTCAGTAAGGATCATGACGGGTACACTGTTGGTGACCACACCCTCCAGACGGATGATGTTGGGGTGTTCGAACTGGCCCATGATGGAGGCCTCGCTCAGGAACTCCCGCCGCTGCCGCTCCGTGTAGCCGCCCTTCAGGGTCTTGATGGCCACACAGCTTTCCTTCTTCCCTGGGGCCTTAAGCCGCCCCCGGCACACCTCCCCAAACTCGCCTATAGGAAGGATGCCAAGGGTCCGCATTCCTGGTCTGGCCCTGCCTTCCCTGCCCACCCCACCCCCCTCCCGGGTACCCAGGGATCTTTCCTCTCACCTGCGCCAATCACCTCTTCAATCTTGACGTAGGAGACATCAATCTCTTTTGCAAATTCCCTTACAGCCTCATTAGGGTCTTCGTAAGTGAAGGGGTCAATGTAGACCTTAGTACCTGAGAAATCATTCCGGGCCCGTTAGCCAAGTAACTTCCCCTATATTCAGATACCCTTAATTCTTGGCTCACATCCTTGCCCCAGTCCTGTTTCCTTCAGGATAGGCCTACCCACCGTGCCCGATGAGATACTGTCCGTGTTTGTCTGAGTATTCAGCTTCTCTCCCACTGCTCTGCTTCCTGTAGCCAATGGGGAAGAAAAGGTAAACCGAGTCACATATCTATGTTTCCAGAGGGACAGGACGGGAAGAGAGAAGCAGGGATCAGAGACAGTTCCAAGTGAAAACAGGCTCCTGGGGCATTGAGGGAGGCTTGCCCTGGAGCAAGAGGGCAAGTGGCCACCCATACAGGTTTCCCAGGGGCCTCCAGGTGCCTGGAGCCCTCACCGGAGGCAGAGGACGGCGATGACGATGACCACCAGCACCAGCACCACACCCACGACCGCAGTGCCTGCAATCAGGGCCAGCTGCTCCCGCCAGCTCTCATTCTCTGGGGGAGAAAACACACGATCAGGAGAATCCGACCACCCCCGGGGGCCCTGCACCAGCCTCGTGGAAGAGCTGTGGTTCCCGAGAACAGTGTGGCAGGTGGGGGAAGACAAAGGAGAGCCAGGCTGGGGAAGCACAGGGGTTTTCAAACTGCTTTCTACAGGTCGTGCGCCCCTCTAGGGCCCCTCAGGGCAAGTGAGGAAGTTTCCCAGCCTTATTACTGCCACAGTGGGTTTGACCTTGTTCTGTTATAGCTTCTGGTGACCACAAAAAGTCTCATTTCAACAAAAGATTCCAAAGGCTAAATAAAAATGAAAGAGTTAAATGCCCTAAAGTGGAAAAAACCCAGATGTCCATCAATGGATGAATGAATAAATAAAATGTGCTAGACACACAGCGAAATATTTTTCAGCCATAAAAGAAATGAGGCATTAATACATGCTACAACATGGATGAACTTGAAAACATGGCGAGTGAAAGAAGCCAGTCACTGAAGACCACATATTATATGATTCCATTTGTGTGAAACGTCCAAAATAGGCTGATCCAGAGACAGAAAGTAGATTAGTATTTGTTGGGGTTCGGTAGTGATGGAAAGGGTATGGGGTCTCTTTTGGCAGTACTGAAATGTTCTAAAATTAATTGTGGTGATGGTTGCACAACTCTGTGAATATGTTAAAAGCCAATGAATTGCACACTTTAAATGGGTGAGTTGTATGGTATGTGAATCTTAAGTCAATAAAACTGTTTAAAAAAATTAAAAGGTTTAGAAAACCACTGGGCCAGCATATTACAACTAACGGGTGTCACCTCATTTAATCCTTGGAGCCCTGTGAGACAGACCTTATATTCTCATTTTTTTTGGATGAGAGCTGGGGCTCAGGAGTCATTTTTGCTAAAGGTCACACAACAGGAAGGCTGCTGAGCAGGTCTTCACACCCAGCTGCTGGTTTGGGTTTCTGCATCTTATGCTCTCCTCACCAGGCCAAAATGCCTTGAGGTTGAGCTGAAGAGGGGCATGAGGGTGTGATTTTGGGGCTCCTTCAGGGGCAGCACTGCCCACCCATGCCCTGCTCCCCAGTCTCACCATCCAGCTGGGTTTGGCTATGGTGCTCCTGGCCGAAGGGTCCGTAGCCAGCCTCAGAGCGCGCCCGCACCTGGACCAGGTAGCTAGCTCCTCGCTTCAGCCCCTGCAGCTCTGCCCGGTTTTCTGACGTCTTCAGGAACCGCACACTGCTGGGGCCCTCTGCACCCTGTCCAGGAGGGGCTGGGCATAAGTCAAGGCCCCCCGTTTCCAATGCTCTTCCCACCTCCTCCTGCCCTGCGCCCCCATCACTAGCGTCTAGGCCCTGCTGCGTGGAGGGTGAGGCCTCTATGATCGCTAATGTGTACTGTGCTGAGCATTTTGCAACGTCTCATTCAATCCTGGCAGCAATTCTGTGGGGTTAGTACCATTACAACTATTTTACACATGGGGACACTGAGCTTAGAGATGCGAAAGGGCTGGTCCAAGATCACACAGCTAGTAAGTGGCAGAGCTGAAATTCGAGTGCCTGCAATTCAAGTGTCCTACCCACAGAGCATGTCCCACTGCCCATCCCCACCAGTGGGGGCAGGGGCTGGCCTCACCTTCTCGTGGTACTTGACCTCATAATCCAGCACTGCTCCACTGGGTGCCCGGGGAACAGCCCATGCCAGGCTCAAGCTACTGGGTGATGACCGTGTCACCCGGATGTCAGACACTGGAGGCGGCACTGTGAGAGACAGGATGTGTTGGGGGTTCTTCTGCATGGCAGGTCTGTCCCTTACCTTTCCCAACTCTTTTGCTGGCTACACTTGTCTTGGTCCTTCAGCTGTTTCAAGAATTCCTTCTGGTTCTTTCTGCCCCATCCTCAACTCTCCAGCCTGCCTTTGCATCTTTTTCATTCTCTTTCTGTCTTTTGCCCCCAAAGCCCTGAGCCTCCATACTTCCTGAGGATCCCACTCCACAGCCTCTGCCTTTTATTCCTTTAGGCCTCGCTGGCTTCTCCCACCAACATCTCTCCTATCCGACCATGGGCTGCCCTCAGCCTCCAGTCTCACCCTCACGGTCGGTGGTGACATTCACAGCCTCAAATGGGACCGGCCCAGTGGCTAAGGAGGATACACCGTTCAAGGCAGCGACCTCGAAGGTGTATGTGAAGTCAGGACGAAGCCCACGAATTGCCACCCAGGGCTCCACCAGGTCCCGGGGGCCAGGGTCAAAGGTCAGGTCTCCTCCACAGGGTGTGCAGGACCCTCCAGGACGGCACTCGCGGCAGCGGAGTGCATAGGTGAGGTCCTTCCGGCCACCTGACTCGAGGGGGGCACTCCACTCCAGGCGCAGGGATGAGCCGTTCAGGCGGGGAACCACACTTCTCGGAGCGGACGGAGGGGCTGCAAGAGACCAGAGAGTCAGACAGAGGTGGAGCAGATGCAAGGGTTGGGCAGTGGGACAGATGGGCAGCCATACTGACTTGGCTGGGCACCAGCAGGCCAGGGGCAAGAGAAGGCCTGGGAGGATGGGGGCTAGGGTGGGGGTCTACCCCATGGGTCACTGGTCACTTACTGGTACAGGGCGAACCCTGGGGGTCTGTGTTGGCCCGGAAGTACCCGATGCGGCACTGACAGAAAGGTGCGCTGATGGCGTTGGAGTGGCTATTGGCTGGGCATGGCTGGCAGGACCCCTCCCCAGATAGGGGCTTGAAGGTGCCCTGGGCACAGGCTGAGAGAGAGAAAGCATTCATCAAAACATGCGTCAAAAACATGCTCTTAAGGTTGGATGAAGTACGAAGGGGGAAGCAGAACAAGAGGAGTTCAGAAACCTCACCTCTAATAAGAGGAAGTGACTTTCTCCAGATCAGGGATCAACCCTGACACCACCCCCCAGACCCTTGCTCAGGATGATTTTAAATGCACACCACAAAATACACAGGATTACAAAGGAAACCAAGTAAGTTGAAATACAATGATCAAAGCATGAAGAAAAGTCTGGGACATAGAAATGTGTGCGCTTCTTTGTTAACAGCCAATATAACAGCCACGACGGTACTGAAGTGGTGAGGAGCAAATACAGTATTTGACACGTCTTGCTTCATCTGTCATAATGGGCTGTGAAAATACCCAGGAACCATAATGAACAATAGAGATGCCTTTGTCCTCTGAGCCCAACAAGGTCCCCATATCTGAGGACAGTCCTGGATCCCTGGGCAACTTCCCATGTCCAGAAAGGAGTGGATGTAGTTAGGAGAGAGTGAGGAAGTGAGAAAGGGCTCAGAACTGTGCTGGGAGGCATGGGGTTGGGGCAGGGAATGGATGAAAAAAGGCTGTCCAGGAACAGAGTGCCCAGGAGAGCAGAGTGTTCAAAATGGATAAGACTAGGGTCCATCCCCACATAGACGGCCAATGCTTTATGAGGGACATGTCAACCCTCACCTCGGCACCTGGTATTCCCCTCGGCAGCCTCAAATCCAGGAGCACAGCTGCAGCCAGTGACTGGCTGCTCGGCCCACTGGCCATCCTCCCGGCAGTAGAGACTGGGACTGGGGCCAGGGGCAGGGACGGCATCAGCCACGCAGCTCCCTGCCACAGGCACCACAAGCTCACGAGGCACAGTCTCCGAGAAGCGGGTGAGATTCACAGTCAGCTGGGCGCACTTCTTGTAGAAGAGGTGCAGGGACAGCAGGGCCATGCAGGCGCCCTGGTCCTGGAAAGCCAGGTAGAAGCCAGCTTTGGTGAGTGGGCCCAGACGCAGCATCTTGACATTCACCTTCCCGGTGGGCTCAGCCCCAGGGCGCTTCCGGGTCAGGTGCTCAGCAGCCACTGTGTCCACCTGCCAGGTTGGAGAAGAGATTCACTATCACTATCCTCCACTCCCCAAGGACCCAGGAGACTGTCTTCTTCTTCCTAGCTCATCCTCTGCCTGACCTCCTGGGTTCCTGTTCCAGAACCTTCTCTCCACACTTTCCTGCAGGCCCCAACATTGTCCATGAATACTTGCTGTGCTCCTACAATATTCCTAGCCTCTGTCCTGTACTCTCTTTCTGTTCACGCACATTTATCAGCACCTACTCTATGCCAGGTCCTGAACTCAGTGCCGAGGAAACAGAAATGAAGGTAACACAGATAAGTTCTAAAGTATTGCAAGTGCTACCACAGGTGGGACCCCAGGGTGGGGCGCCTTAGCAAAGGCATCCCAGGGGAGACCTCGGAGCTGGAACTTAGAAGACAAGTAGTAAGTGGGTAAAAGATAGAGGGAAGGCATTCTAGGGTGAGGGGTAGTAGGAAAAAGGGGGAAATGTAGGGTGGCCCAAGTATAGTGGAGTAGAATGACTGAGGGATCTCCCCTGGGGCCAGGCCGGCAGCACAATTGCATGCTGTCCTACCTAGCAGACCACCTTCTTCCCTTGGATGTTCACCTCTGTTGCCTCTAAACCACAAACCTGCCCCAGCTTCAGGCACCCGGGTACCTTGATATAGGGATTCTCCATCCAGGCTGGTGTGAGGGCCGTGGCCGTGTCAGCATCGCTCTCGAAGTAGAAGACGGTAAACGTCTCCTTGCAGGAGCGTCCAGCCTGAGTCAGGGACAGGCACTCAAGCATGGTGAAGCGCAATGTGGCATATACATGGACAGCACCTCGCCGTGGGACCCAGCTGGTACGCAGCCAGTGGGCCAGGCCTGGGGCCCGCTTCATATCACACACCTCGTAGGTCCTAACGCTGTGCTGCTCCTCATCCAGACCGCTCACCTCCTCCCACTGTGGGGAGAAGGAGGTCAATGTGGGGGCTGCTGAAAGGGGTGAAGGTCAATGGGCGGGTGTTTGTCATGAGCAGGAGGGATTGAGGGAGGGAACCTCTGAGAGCAAGAGTTCAGAGGACACATGTTCCCACTGCTGTGATCTGGGAGGGCAGTTAACCAGTTAGCATTGGCGCCCCTCATCCCTCAGTTTCCTTCCTGAACTCCAGCTCCTGGGCCCAGCTCTTACCTGCCCTTCCACTTGAGGGAACGTCACCCACTTCAAATCAGCAGTTTCCAATTTTGTGTTCAGTAGGGTCTCTAAGACAGACAGACAGACAGACAGACAGACAGACAGTCAATCAGCACTTGGGGAGACACCAGGAAGACCAGATCCCTGAGACAGGTGGGTCCTCTTAGCTCCAAGCTGGAGGAGCCAGGCAGACTGAGACAAGAGAGGAGGATGGAAGCGAGCCCTGCCCTCTGCACCCCCCCCCCCATTTCTGGCCTCTTTCTCTGAATGTCAACCCCACCCCTAACAGCTGGCAGTCTCAGGCTGCCCCCTCAGGACTCCCAGATCTAGCCCTAGGTGAATGCTATGCTCTAGAGGGAGAGAAGCAAACACTGGAAGGGGAGAAGAGCAAACAGATCAGAAAGGGTTAAACTAGAGCCCTGACCTGGCCCTGACCCTGTGGTGGGCAAAAGGCATCAGGCAAGGGAACACCCCTCCCTACTGGGCCTGCCTCAGCCTCCACAGTCCCTTCCCCAATCCCAAAGTTGCTGCCTCCCTGCCCCCAACTCTACTCCTCTTCCACATCCCCACCCCCATTGGTGACCCAACACTTCAGTCCTACAGATCCTGGAAGGTGGTGCTCAGCTCCTGAGGTCCAGCCTTGACCCCCATCCCCTCCCCCTTAGCTCGCTGCTGTCAAAGGAGGAAGTGCTGGAGGCCAGGACGCTTGGGTTCCCTCCCATCCTGGTCCCTGCCAGGAGAGGCCTCACATCTGGATTTGGTTATGGGAGGGAAAAGGGGAGGAGACTTTAGGGGTGTGTGTATGGGGGGGAGAGAACACACCTGGCTCTGCTAGGCCTGGGGGAAGGGCGTTGGGGGAGCGGTGGGGCTCTGGCGGAAAGGGGGGATTAGAACTGCACAGGCCCAGGCAATGGAGGGAGGGTAGGGGAATCCCCTTGGAGGCCAGGGCAATGTGGGGGGCCCGGGGGCTGGCCCTGAGAGGAGCAGAGTGGGGACCCCCAGGCAGCCAGCAGCACACCTGGGACCAGGCCCCCCTCTCCCCCATGGGGGCTGCTGTAGACAAGGGAAGGCAGGTGGGTGGGGCAGCCTCTTCCCAGGGACCAAGGGATGTCTATGAGGGCAAGGAGTCAGGCAGGACCCCAGCCAGCCCCAGGTGAGGCCCTTGCCCCCATGGGTGGTGGGAGATAGCCCAGCACACTGGGGACAGGATGCCCGGGTTCTGGGAAGGGGGTGGATAGAGGTTGCCGTCTCCACCCTCCATTGTTCCAGCCAGGATAGTGTTTTCCTGTCTCCAATTTACACACTGTCTCTGTTTCAGGGCAGTCCATGGCACTCTGAGCAGCTCACTTTCTCTCACACTATCTTGGTCTCCCCTCCTCCAGCTCTCTTTGATCTGTCAGTTCCCTTGCCTCTCACCTCTCTCTCCCCAGCTCTCTGTCCACCCCCATTTCTCTTTCAGTCTCTCTCCTCCGTTTTCTGTCTCCCACCTTTCATCTTCACTGGGACACATAGCCTTCGATAAATTACTTAACTCTTCTAAGCCTCAGGCTCCTCATCTGTAAAATGGGACAATAATCCCACCCACCCCCAGACTATGGGAACCAAGAAATATAAAGCCCTCAGCACTGGCCTGGAGCTTGGAAAGCACTTCGGTAACAGGAATCAAAAGTGATTCCCTTTTCCTCTTTGCATCTTTCCTTCCCTCTCATCCCACTTCATCCTGGTGGGTTTTCTCTCTGCTCTGCCTTTCTTTTTCTTTTTCTCTCCCACAGTTCTTTACCCTTCTTTCTCTGAGCCAGACCAGTCTCCCCTCTCCTTACACCCAGCCTTTGATCCCCAGCCCAGAGCAGCAATGCCCAGCCTGGGGGAAAGGGGTTTCCAACTGCCTTTGATTCTTCCTCCTCAGCAGCCCCCCCACGGTCCCCTCCCCGGAGACCCCTTTGATTCCAAGAGATGAAGGGGGGGAGAAGACAGCTCATTGAAAGGAGATTAGGGCCTTTAGGAGGAGGGTTTATAGGGCTCTTGGTTCCCCCTCTAGGGGGTGAGGGGAGGGGAGAGACTCACAGATGAAGGAACACTTGGAGGAGGATATAAAAAAATTAGAAATTTATAGAGACTAGGAGGTGGTCGTTTGGCTCAGTTAGGGTGACACGGGCTGCACAGGTCAGTTTCTGCTGGCCTACGGAGTTGGAGGAACGCCAGCTTGTCTAGCACTTGGGCAGGGCTGGGGTCTAGAAAGCATTTAAAGGGCTGGGGTGCAGCTTGGGGGAACCAGGAAGGGGGCCTCTTTGCCGCAGCGGCAGTGGCTTTGGAAGAGATTTGGGGGTTTGGAGTGAGTGCAGAAGGTGGCCATACTGACAGAGGCGTGTGGAAGTGTAGCATCAAGGTGTGAATGCTAAGAAATGAGGGATGGGGGCAGTTTATGGCCTAGCACAAAGATTTGCCTCGTCTGCAGTTGTTTCTCCAGAAGATTTTCCTCCTGTTTGGCGGAGTTGGGAAGAGGGACAGAAACTTTGGAGAGAGTTTTGAAGATTGGAGTAGGAAGAAAAGGAAAGGCTACCAAGGGCGTCCCTGGAGTCAGGAGTAAGAGTGTGGGGAGTCGGGCCAGGGGCACGTCCCGGGACGGAGCCCTGCTCTATCTCTTTCCCAAACAAAAGAAAACTCCACTCCCCGCTGGGCCGCCTCCTCCCCGCCCCCCGCCCGGTCTAGCACTATTGGTCCGAAGTGTTCGGAGTTGGGGTAGAGAGAGGTCGGCCCCTCCACTCCGAGGCCCAACTTTGGGGGTCCCAGGAGTGGTGGGATGCCCCTAAGGAAACTCACCTTCTAAAGCGGCTGCGAGTGAAGCCCAGCAGAGCAGAGCCCGGAGCTCCATGGCGCCGCCTCACTCCAGTTGGATCGGATCCGAGTTTGGGGGGCACTAGCCCCCCCAGGTCTGAACCCCCCCTGAGCGGGTAGACGTCGACTCCCCGCGCGCGACTCTCGGTTGGGGCCTCAGCGTGGGCCCATGAGGGCGCGCCCGGTACCCGGCAGTGGCGCCCAGGTGTGGCCCCGCGTCCCCGCCGCACGCAAAGGCGGGCAGACGCGGGGCGTCCTTGCAGGGAACGCGCTGGGCGGGCGCAGAGAGAGACGTGGCTGGAGTCGGGGGTCCCTCCGGGGCCTCGGGGTCCCGCCCTGGCTGGCTGGGCGTGGGCCTGCCGCGCGCGGTCTCCCCCCCTCCCTGGACTGGCGCAGCTCGCGCCGCGGGGCCGAATGCGCTCCTCGCCGGCAGGGAGGGTGGAAGCCCGAGCGGGGACAGAGCGGGAGGGAGGGAGACTGCGGAGCGGGGCCGGGCGGCTGGGGCTGGGCCGGGCTGGGACTGGGCCGGGAGGCGCCTGGCCGGGGAGGGAGGGGCGCCCGGGGGGCGGGGGAAGCCTCCCCCAGCCCCGGCTCGGTCAGGGGGCCCGGGCGCGCTGATTGGAACGCGCGCTGCTGAATAATTCATGAGGGAAGCGGAGCGGGGCGCCGAGTGGAGCTGGTCGGGAAGTTGGGAGAAAGTTTGGAGAGGGGGGAGGGGCGGTGGGCGCAGAGCCCGGGGACCGCCCAGACGTGCACAGTGGCTGTGCTCCCTGCCGGAGACCAAGCGTGTCCGGGCCGGGGCCCAGAGACCCCCGGGGCAGGCCCGAACCCGGCAGACACCAAGGAGCAGAGAAGCACACCCAGCAGCACCGAGGGCGGTACAGAGGTGCGAATCATTTTCCTGCGGACTTCGGATTCTTCTGGATGCGCCCACTACCCCTAGTTGGCGCAGGGGACCGTGTTTTGGGGAAGCTTTTGAGGATGGAGGGTGGCCCAGCGGGCCCCAAGGCAGCGATCTCAGCTTAGAGAACTCTGGAGCGAACGTTCACACAATCATTCAACAAACATTAAGTATTGGGGACCCACTGTGCGCTCAACCTAGCGCTGAAAAATGTGGGGAGGGAGTGAAGCAACTGGGTTGAGATGGGGAGAAGTATAGAAAAGTCAAGGAAGCAAAGGTAAATAAAAGGTAGGTGGGTCCAAGAGAGTGAGGGATCCGGGTGGATTCCCAAATCACCTTCCTCATTCAGTCGCGTTTGGGAGGGCTCCGCGCCGCCCACAGCCCTGACCCCTGGAGCTGTCTTTCCTGAGGCTGTTTCCTGTCTGGCTCCTGGGGGCCCTCGGGATGGCTGGGAGGGCTCTTCCTCTCATTGCCAACACCCCCCCCCCCCCATCCCATCAGTTAGCCGGGAGGGTCCAGGAAAGCGAGGCACTTCCCACCAACCTGGTTCTATGTCAGGGTACCTAATGCAGGTCGTGGGGTGGACGGAGGGTGCTGCAGGAGTCCTCAAGTTGAAGAGCTGGAAGAAAAGAGCTTAAACTCAGAAAATATTTAAGGGGGACAGAGTCTGTAGAAGCTAAGGAGTCAAGAAAGAGGGAAGGAGGTGTCCCTGATGCTTGGGGGGCTGCCAAGCACCTCCAACCTACCCCCCCTCTGCCCCAAAGAGGACAGCCAGGCCTGCAGTGACCTCTTGTCCCAACTCACTTATCTTCCTGCCACAGAGGTACTCCCCACACCCCTGCCCTTCCTTGTTGCCCTGCCTGGGTCCTGCTCCGGGGTGGGGGGTCACAGAGGGCAGGAAACAGCCTGCTTGGCTGGAGCCAGGCAGACCAGGCAGGGGCTGAGAATACCCTCTTCCCTCCCTGATCCAAGTCCAGTCTGCCTTATTCAGCTTCTGCAGGTTACACTCCTCCCACCCCTACCTTTCTCTGCTTTCACTGATTCTCTCTTCTAAACCTTATGTCTCTGTCTTTTCCTGGGCTCTGCTTGAATTTTCTCATGGGGGGGGGGGGCGGGGAGTGCATCATTAAGGATGACTCATGATTCATCATTATGGAGTGGGGGGAAGTTGCATGACCTGAATGGTAGAGAGAGACCCAGATGCACAGAGAAATGAGGCAGGATGGAGTGAGAGGCTGATGGGACAGAGAGGCGAAATGGTATAATCAATAGCTCACTGCAGTTTTGAACCCTGGATTTCTGACCCTTGAAAGTCAGGCCCCCTCAGCTAGAGAGAAGAGGGCTCCTTAGGTAAGAAAATCCCATATCATTGAGTCCGCAGCTCCCCTAGCATGTAATCCGGTTTCTAGTACCTAGTGTATACCAATAAAAGAATGAATAAAATGAAACTTGTATTGAGTATCTACCATGTAGCAGGTGATCACTGTGCTAGTTTGCAAGATTTGACTTCAAAGATTTTATAATCTAGTAGAAATCCCATTACTTCCCCTTTCCACGGAGATAGTATCTGAGATTTTCTTTTTTTGGGGGGGAGGGGAACAGGACTTTATTGGGGAACAGTGTGTACTTCCAGGACTTTTTCCAAGTCAAGTTCTCTCAATCTTAGTTGTGGAGGGCGCTGCTCAGCTCCAGGTCCAGTTGCCGTTGTTAGTTGCAGACGGCACAGCCCACCATCCCTTGAGGGAGTAGAGGAGACCAACCGGCAACCTTGTGGTTGAGAGCCCACTGGCCCATGTGGGAATCGAATCGGCAGCCTTTGGTGTTAGGAGCATGGAGCTCCAATCACCGGAGCCACCAGGCTGGCCTGGTATCTGAGATTTTCAGTGCAGTGCTCAGGAATCACCCTTGGTCTATCACATGAGTATGAGGTCATTTTGCCCACACTCTGACCACCCAGGACCACTTCCTAGGCAAACATTCAGTATCCACTGAACTACATTACACAAGTAAGCATCCATGTCACTGTCTGGATTGGCCCAAACAAATCTCAGGCCCTCCTTTCCTCATTATTAGAGCACTTAAGTTACTTCATTGTCCTCCCAACCCACATATAATATTAGGCTGTCACCCCACCTCCTGCCCATGATCAATATGCTGCTGTCACTCATTGCCAGGGCAGTACCTGTGTGGAGCACCCCCTGAACAGCTAGCACGGTTTTCTTTCTTTTTTTAAAAAAATTAAAGTTTATTGGAGTGACAATGGTTAGTAAAGTTACATAGATTTTAGGTATACAATTCTGTGATACATCATCTGTATATCACATTATGTGCTCACCACCTAGAGTCAGTTCTCCTTCCATCACCATATATTTGATCCCCCTTACCCTCATCTCCCACCCCCATCCCCCTTACCCTCTGGTAACCATTAAACTATTGTTTGTGTCTATGAGTTTTTGTTTCTTCATTTGTTAGCAGGGTTTTTCTTGCTATCCACATCATTACAGTTGTTTGGAGCATTCTTGAAGTTAGGACTTTTTCCTGTATATACTAAACAACAAATCATCTCTTTTCACCATAAATTGTAGAAATAGTCACTCCTCTTCCTATATCCCAGCCCCTGTCTGGCCCACTTGACCCTGTCAAGTCTAGAGTTAAGTTTACCCAGAAGCTCATGAAATTTACTCTTGAGCACCCCTCACCTGCCTGGCTCCTCCCACCATCCTGGTTAATGAATGCCATCAATTTAAACAATTTTTAAGGTGAGTCACACACAGCACGAGAACGTTTGAAATGGCCTAAAATCTTACAGCTCTTGTAGGAAAGGAATTTGACCTTACCAGTAATGAGTTGTAAAGCTAAAAGAGACTTTATAAACTCTCAATAATGAAAGAAAAAAATTAAATTGGCCATACTAGAGGGAAGACTGAGATATAGAGAGAATAGAAAGTAATAATGCAAAATCATTATATGAAGAGGTGGTCAAAGAGTACACAAGTAATAAAAAGGTAGGACGTGAAAGTATTATAGAGGTGTATTGAGCAGTTATTTACTACAAATATTTTATCTAGCTTTTTTAATACTTAGGGTATTTGTCACCTTAACATTTACAACTGGTTGCGATTTCTCAATCTAAATAAACATTAACTTTTATACCTAATTTTATATTCAAATTTTGTTTTTGTTTTCTTAATGAGGGTTCCCCAAATTGTATAAACTTCAGGACTCGTAAAACCTGAATCCATATCTCATCTGATTACCACAAATCTTCCTAAACTCATCATATACAAAGTTGTAATAGACATGCACATAAAAGCCTTTATTAATTTGTTAGTGATTATGTATTTACTTGTGTGTGGCCCTAAGTTCAATGAAATCAGGTACAACATATACTCAACACATAATGTAAATCCAGTACAGGTCTGGTCCATAGTAAAAACTCAATAAATATTTGTTAACTATTTATTCTTTATTGACTAGTCATTCTTTAATTTACTCAGCAATTATTTATTGAACATTTTACTATGGGCCAGGACTGGGGACACAAAGTCGTCCATCCCCTGCCTTCCAGGACTTGACAGCTCAGGGGTAGAAATAGCCATGAAATCCCTAACGTACGAGACTATATGTTGAGCATAAAAGGTGGCATACAGAGGATCCTATGGGATTAGAAAAGAAGCATACTTAATCCAGTCTTCAGGGTCAAGATGAGCTTTCTGGAGAAAATGATGCTGTCTGAATGAGTCCTAGAGGAGATTGGCAGGAAAGGTTGCTTTAAAGGCAGAAGGAGGAGCAGATACAAAAGCATGAACATGGTGGATTGTCCCAGAGCAGCCAGAGTTCACAATGCCAGGGTGTAGAGTGCAAGGACAGTGACAGTGGACAAGCTGGAGAGGTGAGCAAGAGCCAGCTTCAGTCATTACAGGACCTTCCAGGAGTCTGGCCTTGTCCTGAATACCTTGGGAGGTACCAAAGGGTTTTAGGCAAAGAAACAACATCGGTGGATTTGTCCAGAAAGACCCCACTTATACAATTTTGGAGAATAGATTGAAAGGGATCAAGACTAAAGGCAGAGAAACTAAATGCAGTTCTCCAAATGACAGTAAGGGCTTGTGTGTGTGTGTGTGTGTGTGTGTGTGTGTGTGTGTGTGTGTGTGTGTGTGTTGTGGGGAGGATTCAAGAGATGTTAAGGAGCCAGAGTAGGCAGGACTTGGCACCTGGCTGTGTGGATGAGGGAGAGACTGAAATCAAGCATGATTCAAGTTTTAGACTCTGGCAGCTAGATAGGAGCTAGTGAAATGGAGCATGGGGGAGGAAGACGATGGGCATGTTGAGTTTGAGATCCCTGTGTACCATTCAGGTCTGGAGCTTGGAGATAGCTTTTTGGTTGGAGATGCAGGTTTTGGAGTTTTTGGCATATGTGCTGATGGAAGCTGCCGGGAGTGAGAATTGGTGTATGGAGACTATATAGATTGGGAAGACAAGAAAATCTTACTGCTTCACCTTCTTTGTTAAGCAAACATATTTAAATCATAATCAGAACCTTGTTATAGAGGCATCCGCTTTAAAAATGAGACAGGCTTAGAAGGTTAAGTGAACTGTCCAATGAATTCAGCAATAGTCAACAGGTGCGCCTGACTCCACCAGGGTGCTCTCCACTGCGCTCAGCACCCAGGATGGCCTTCCAGCCCCACCTCTAAGGCCCTTTCCTTCTTCCTCTCTCACCCAGGCCAGGCAGAGGGCATTTCCCTCCCTCTGACCTGGAGCCTTTCTCTTATACAGTATCTGCTTTCCACTAGCCATTAAAGGGGTGTGATTTACCCCCTAACATTCACCAGAGCCTTGCCCATTCAGTCCCTTATCTTGGCACTGGGGTTAGAGGAAGGGATCCTGAGCAGGGGACTGAAACAGCTAGGACTGGGAGCAAGCATCATGGGAGCTGACAGGAGAGAGGGAAGGGGAAGGGCAGAGCTCACAGCACAAGCCAAGGCTACCAGAGGGCAAGGAGGTGGAGAGAAGGGAGGCAAAGAGGCTGGGGGCCAGAGCTAAAGGGTGAGATGGGGGGGCGGGGCGGTGGAAGGGTGGGAGAGGTAGTGGGAGGCTCATTGTCCTAGCAGGGGGAAGTCTTTTGTTTCCTCTCTTCCCTTGGCAGCCTGACAGGATATGAGGCCAAGCCCCCACTCCATGCCAGCATCCCCCCCCACCCACTGGACATAGCCCTTCCCTTACCATTGTGTCATTGACAGGAATGGGGCAGGCGCATTGGCTCTAGGAGGGAATATAAGAAGGACTATTCATGGCTGGGGGCTAGTCTACCAGGGTCCTGAAGGGACAAGAAGCTCCGGGGCTGGTTCATGGAGCTTGGCACGGAAAACTGTGCCTGGGGAGGAGCAGGAAGCCAGGCTTGGGTGGGGCCAGCACCGAGGGTAGCAGGTCAGGCCAGGGGGCTGTAGGTTGGGTCCCAGAGGAGATGACGCAGAGCTTCAGGCTTCTCCTAGCCCCCACCATTCCAGCCTCCTGGCCTGAGAGCTCACCTGAACCCGTGCCCCCGACCCCCTCCATTCCCTAAGGTTGACATCACTCCTACCAAGGCAGTAGGCATCTGGTATTGGCCAGCAAAAGCAGGTGTCCTGTCTGGGCCCTCCACATCCACTTCCCTGGACTCCCTACCTCCCCGCGATCTAGGAGGCTAGCCTCCCACTGCGGTCCTCCAGGAACCTTGGAATTTTATCCCTCCCCTCTGCTCCCTTTTGGGCCAGTTTGCTCCATCAGCTGTTTCTGCAGGAAGGGCGCCCTGCATAGCCTCGCCTCTCTTCCCGAGCCTTTTGTTTGCTGGGTCTGCAGGAAATTGTAGGGGCGGTGGCTAAGGGCTCATCTGCCCCATGGGCCTGAGGGAGGGGGGTCGGGACTCACTAGACAATCCTGGGGAGCTCACAGTGGGGGTGGGGAGGGTGGCTCACCAGGGAATTAGCATTCAGGGCCTGAACTCGGAGTGGGGCACCCTGGGGCTGGGCGAGTTGGATGACCTCGTCCATGAGGGGCGGATCAGGTGTGTATTTGGGGATTCCTAGAACTGAAAGCTGGACGCACACTCCAAGATCACCTAACATGACCCGGGAGCCAATACGGGGGGGGGGGGGGGGGGAAGCAGATACTGAATCCCACAACCTCGGTCCTACACGTCAGGGATCCCAGTCGGTGGGGAGGCGGCAGGCAGGTTTGACCAACCAACCTCTGAGGATTAGCTTTTTTTTTCCTTAAAGAATGGTGGGGAGGAGGACCAGCACGTAGCCCCAGAATTCGCGCCTTCCCAGGACGCAACCGCAGAATAGGTGGCGGCGTGGGTGCTCTAGCGAGCCTGCGCCCTCTCGTTGGTTGCCCTCTCTCTGAGGCCATCCTGGGCGCCGCCATCTTCCCTTCCCAGAGGGTAGGGCGGGGCCAATGAAGTCACGTGAGGAGCAAGTCCCTGGTAGGACAGGGTTCCTACAGTCCTACAAAGAATGGTTATTAAGGGCCACCTGAGTGCCAGAGACTGACTGTAAAAAGCCTGGGAGCTACAGCAGCAAAGAAAACAAAAGTTCCTATTTCTGGAGCTTAACTTTATATTGGGAGGAGGCAATGAAAAAGATAAACAAGTAAACGACAAATATTAGATGGTGTTAAGGGCTTTAAGGAAAAAAAATAGGAAAGGGGATGGGAAAGAAGGTGTGGCTCAATTTTTAAATGGGGTTGGTGAAGGAGATTTCACTAAAGGTAGTATTTGAGTTCAGAAGACAAAGGAGGCTCTTGCCCTGTGAACCACAGCAATTTCTCCATAACCTGTCCAGAGGCCACGTGGGGCAGGAGCAGATGAGCAGAGGTGAAGGAGGGATGTAGATTGGGTACCGGCTTCATGGGTAGGTTGACTATATATAGACCACTCTGGGTCGTGTTTGAGCAAAGGAAACACTGTTAATAAATACGAGGTCTGCCAATTAAGTTAGTGAACTCATCCTAGAAAAAGTGCTACATACCTCATTGCTGAATATTACTACAGTCACCTTCGAAGTATTTCCCTTGGGAAGTTATGTACTGATGCCAGTGCCTAGTCCACCCTTCAAAGTAATTTTGGAACTCTTTTTCTGGAATGGCCATCAGAGCTGTCATTGTATTACCCTTGATGTCTTGAATGTCATCAAAATGTCTTCCTTTATCTTCAGGTAAAGAAAGAAGTCATTGGGGGCCAGATCAGGTGAGTAGAGAGCGTGTTCCAATACACTTGTTTCCTGGCTATAAACTCCCACACAGACAGTGGTGTGTGAGCTTGTGCATTATCATGATGCAAGAGCTCCTTCAGGACCATTTTTGCACACACCTTTCTCATGCCAACATTTTCGTCAAGATTTTATAACTGTTTCTCTATTGAAGTTTACTTAGTCTGCTATGCTTCTCACAGTCAGCCGATGATTTTGACGCACAATTCGAGGAATTTTTGCAATGTTTTCGTCAGTTCTGCTCATTATTGGCCGCCCTGACCTCTCTTCATCTGTGATGCTTTCTCTCTCCTCAGAAAACCATTTAATTCATTTGTACCCTGCTGTTTTCTTCATGGCAGTATCCCCATAAACTTGGACTAACATGTCCTTGATTTCACTTCCAGTCTTGCCAAGTTTAACAAGAAATTCAGTGTTTGTTCATTGCTGTTATTCAAGCTCAGACATTCTTGGGACAGCACACAAAAATATGCAACAACAATATGAACGCCACCCAGCAAGACACCGCCACACGTCGACATCAATACAGCTGTGAGACACTGATATACCAAGGTTATGAAACCTTACCGAGCTGTTTGTACAGTGCTGCCAATGTAAGCGCACGGTGGCAAGTCCGTGAACTTAATTGTTAGGCCTCATATGCCAAGGCAATAGGCATAAGCTGTTGCAGTAGGACTATAGTCAGTGAATCAAGAGGTGAGTATGGTTACCCTATGTATAAGAGCCTTTGGCTTTTACTGAGGAAAATGGGAGACCATTGGAGAGTTTTGAAAAACGTCATGAACTGATATTAGCTTTAATAGCATCACTCTAATTGCTCTGATGAGAATAGACTGTAGGGGCAAGGGTAGAGTAGGAAACCACTCAGGGGGCTAGTGCAATAATACAGGTATGAGCTGGTGGTGGCTTGGACTAGGGTGGTAAGAGGTGGTTTAATACTGGTTATATTTTAAAAGTAGAGGCACAGGAATTGCTGATGGATTGGATATTGGGTGTGAGAAAGAATATTCAAGCATAACCCCAAGAGTTTTGACCTAAGCAACTGGAAAGGTGAGAGGCTCATAAGAGGAGTAGGTTGTAGGGGTAAGTTTAGGCATTTGATTGTGGACATACCAAGTTTGAGTTGCCTGTTTGATGTCCAAGCAGAGATGTTAGTATGGTGTTGGACATACAGTCTGAAGTTCAGAGTAGAGATCTAGGCTGGGGATACACTCTTGGAGGCACTATTATAGAGATAGCATTTAAAACTATGAGATTAGGTGAGATCCTCAAGAAAGTGGATGTAAATGGTTAAAAGTCTGAGGATTGAGCTTCCAGTCTTCAATGGAGCCTCCAGTCCACAGTGGCCTCTTGGCTGTTACTCCAACAACACCTAGGGGTGCTCCTGAGTTAAGAGGAGAGATGGGGAAGAACCAGCAAAGGGGTGTAAGCAGGAGGAAATCCATGAGAGTGTGGTGTCCTAGTAGCCACATGAGGAAAGTGTTGGAGGAGAAGGTAGTGATGAAGATGTCAAATGATGCTGGTAGTTAAGTAAAATGAGGGCTGAACAATGACCCTTAGATTGACCAAGTAGAAGTCACTGGTGACTTGAGCAGTTTCCCTTTTGCTGAAGTACGAAAGCCTTAGTGTAGTGGGTTTAAGAAGAAACAGAGGAGATTGGAAATGACTAGTCTAGACAGCTCATAGAAGAAGTTTTGCTATCAGAAGAAACAACAAAGAAATGGAATGATAATGGGGGTGTAGTAAAGAAAATCTTTTTTTTTTTTTTTTTTTTTTTTTGAGACTAGACATACGAGCATATTTGTATGGTAATGGGAATGACCCAATGGGAACGGAAAACAAGATGATGACATGGGATCTAGTGGCAGGTTAACCTTAGCTGGGAGCATGATCAGTTTACCCCTAGTAACAGGAGGGCAGAGCAAAGTCTGGTGGGTAGATAAGAGCTTTTAGAGTCTCATCTGATGGCTTCTATTTTCTCAGTTGGGAATCAAGGGAGTGAGCTGAGAGTGAGAATGGTGGGGGAAGCATTGGAGAGTTGAAGAGATGGGTGAAAATTTAACAGTCATCTAAGAGTGTAGGAGAGTAAATGGATGATGAAATCTTGTCTGAATGCTGGGCAGCATTTAGGACCCACTTATGGTTCATAGTCACGAATTTGAGATGAGATTGGCTGCCATGGTTGGGTGTTTTCCCCAGCCACATTCAGCTGCTTGGGTAGGCTCAGGGTAGGAAATTGTGTTTACCAGGGTTGTGATTTTGCCAAGAAGTGTAACAATGTGAGAAAGGGGTAAGGGAGTGCTTTTCACTGACCATAAACATTAAGTTGGGTAAGAAGGGAAATGAGTGGGGGACAGTGGAAAGAGGTCAGGATCAATGGATTGGGGGTTCAGTGAAGTGGAGGATTGTTGGAGTCAGGGCATGACCTCTCTTTGACCAAACTTCAGTCAGGCTCCTCTGAATCCTCTTCTGGACTAGGCCTTGATCTTGGCCCCAATCCTTGCTGGGCCTGCCTAGTCCAATTTAGAGAGATAGCTAATATCTTGATATCCGACCACTCTGGCCTGCCTTCAGCAAGAATCCTGTTAAGCCTGTTTAGCTAGAATCCCCCTAAGCTTGGTATTTCCTCTTAGTAATTTCCCATTCACTGACCCCCTCATTCTGCTTGTTAGGTATAAATCCCTAGCTGTCTTTGCTGTATTTGAGGGTTGAGCTCCATCTCTCTCCCCTACTGTGAAAGTCTTGACACCTGTTGCAATAGTCCTGAATAAAGTCTTCCTTACTGTTTTAACAAGTGCCTGATTAATTTTTTTTCTCAATAGGCCTACTAAGAGAGGTGAATAGAAAGAGGGAGGGCCTACAGTTATTGGTAAGGATAAGGTCTAGGCATAACTACTGGGTAGGGTGGAGGGTGAGATCTATGCAGAAGTGGAGTTGAAGCATCTGCCAGCCCAGGGTGTTGAAAGTCTCCTCAATGTGGATATTGACATCACCCAAAATTATGACAGGAGTGGTGTTGGAGAGATCCAGGAGCCACACTCCGTGCTGTGGGCAGCAGAGATGACCACTGAAAATGCTCATGAGACTTCTCCCTGGCAAAGCCACGTTTGGGCTGGTTTGAGCCCCTTCCTCTCCTAGGGAAACGTTGCAGATGATCTGTAGACAAAGCCCAGTAGCAGGAAAAATGGTGTTCATTTCCTGAGGCTCAAATGACAGTGTAACCATAAAGGACTGTATAAAAGTTATGAATTTATTATTGAGGCTCTCCAAGCTTCAATTGCCTAATGAAAAATGTAAACAATGGCTGTATTTACCGCACAGAGTGGTTACGCATATTTAATGTAGTACTGTATGCAAATAATAACTTACTGAACATTTCCGCACTGTTCTCAAGTGCTCATTAGTTCGTTGAATTCTCATACGGAGTTTCCCTGAAAATAAGACCTATCAGTCTTATTTTTATATAAGACAGGGTCTTATTTTAGTATACTATAAGACTGGGTCTTATATAAGACCGGGTCTAATATAACATACACATGATATGATATAATATAATACCGGGTCTTACATTAATTTTTGCTCCAAAAGACGCATTAGAGCTGTTTGTCAGGCTAGGTCTTATTTTCCGGGAAACACGGTGTAACCTTATGCGGGAGGCTCTAGTTAATCCCCAGTTCATAGATGAGGAAATGTTGCCAGGTGGTGCTGATGTTGCTGGTACCTGAAGAGAGTGAAGAGGGGGTCCTAACTCTCCCAAGTTCAGAAATCCTGCGATCTCCGCTGGAGCGGAGAAGGCACGAAAACAGGCGCGGAGGCACAGTAGCCTGCGCCAAGGCTCGCGGAGATCAGCAGCCAATGGCTCCCTCCGGTGGCGGAAGCAAAAAGCGCAGCTGGTGGGCTGGACCGGGCGCGAGGGGAGGGCGTGGGGGGGGGGTGAGGAGAGGCCAGGACCCCGGGGGATATTCCCGGGATTCGAGAGGCTGGAGGAGTAGGACTCCTGAAGGCGTGGACCCACTAGGCCCCGCGTTCCCGGTGACACACCTGCGCCAGGTGTCGCGGTCCCGCCCACCTGCAGACTGCGGGCATCGGTCTCCACACGCCCCTTTCAACAGTGGCTCTTCCGGACGCTTCCGAGCTCGGAATGGGGTCCCGCCGGGGCGGCGGACGCTTGTTTGCACCAGAGTAATGGGTGCTGTAGGAGCCGTGGCCCACACCCGGCAGGAGATGGGCGCCTGAGGGGAACTCCGGCCACATCCCGGGTGCACGTGGAACTGGAGACTCACGGACCGCCAGAGCCCAGAGAAGGGCGGGGTTTCCCGGACGCGCCCACGGGGCGGGGCCGGGCCCGGGGACCAATGGGGCGCGTGTGCTGGGGGGGGCAGGCTCCGGGCCTGGCATCCCGGTAGCCGCAGCTGTCTTTTCCGGTGCCGGTGCCCCCTCCGCCGGTAGCGGACCCTCCAGGCTCTCAGAAATCACCCTCAAGCGGCTGCGTCCTCCGGGGGGGTAAGTGAACGCTCTGCCGCACCCGGGATGTGGGGGTGCGCTTGGCCTGGGAGAAGGAGATCTTGGCCCCCTCCTACCCGCCCCGGGCGAAAGTGGGCAGGAACTGGTGCAGGGGAAGAGGACCCACCTTGTGTTTCTATTTTGTTAGTCGAAGGGTGTGTTTGGGTTGGTAGTGTTTGGGGGGAGCCTCGAGTGGGTGGGAGAAATCTGATGAGACTAAGAAGAGGAGAAGCTGATTTGACATGGCTTGAGGGAGAGGGTTGACAGAGGGTGGGGCGTTGGAAGATTTGGAAGTTTCTTGTTCCCTTTAGGTGACTACATGGGGAGCTTAGGTGGGGGCAGCTAAGACTGCTGGGGTGAGGAAGGTTTCCTGCCCATAACTCACTTCCCTTTTGGGGGATTTGCTTCCTCTTCTACTATTAGTTAAGAAGGGAAAGGATCTTTACCCCTTTCTAGAGCCACTGCCATCCCTAGCCTCAGGGACATGGCGGAAGGGGTTGCCCACAGGAGCTGGGAGGGGCCTTGATAACTAAATTCTGCCATTGTTGGGGCAGTGGCCAGGGCCAGTGACCCCCCACTAACTCTTTGTGTGTGTGTTTCCTTGCAGCTCTCCCTTTGGGTGAGTCTTCTGGGTGTTCGCTTAGAGGTATTTTGTGGGGGCCTCAGTGGACCTGCTTTCCATTCAGCACACTCTCCTGTGCAGGCCTCATAACCCATTGCTGGTTTCCTCTACCTGCTCTTGGCCATGGCCAGCGAGAACTCTCCTCTGCTGGCCTACCGGCTCCTGGGGGAGGAAGGGATTGCCTTCCCTGCCAATGGGGCCGGGGGGCCTGGAGGCACATCAGCCCGGAAGCTCTCCACCTTCCTGGGTGTGGTGGTACCCACGGTCCTGTCCATGTTCAGTATAGTTGTCTTCCTGAGGATTGGTGAGTGGATTGGGGGGGGCGGGCTTAACCGGGGTGCAGTGGGGGATGGAGGGATTGGGATGAGGTTGGGGAAGGGCCCTGGGAGAAGTGGGTGGATGAAGGGCTTGGGGGGGCTCCCTGTGGCCTGGTTTCAGCTCTGGCGTGGAGCTTACTGATGACCAGTGGGGTGGGGTGTGGAGGTGTGGAGTGTGTGGGGGGGTGAGCCCCCAATGACCTATTTTGCCATTCCTGTCCCAGGGTTCGTAGTGGGCCATGCTGGGCTGCTGCAGGCTTTGGCCATGCTCCTGGTTGCCTACTTCATCCTGGCACTCACCGTCCTCTCTGTATGTGCCATCGCCACCAATGGAGCTGTGCGGGGTGGTGGAGCCTACTGTATCCTCTAACAATGATGGATTGGGGTCTGGGCTCTTCAGTCTTGTAGGGAGAGGAAGGGGTCCCTCCCTGCATCCCCTGGGGGGCAGGGCAAAAGGAAGGCGAGCTCTAATGAATGCTCTGCCACAGGCTGGTATGGGGAAGGTGACCAGTGTGGCTTTACATGATAGTGCCACTTTCCAGTCTACCAGGTGTCTTCCAGCTGTCACTTTGGTTTTCCTCACAGTCTCACCAGTTAAGTTGCATTCATTTTACAGAGGAGAAAACTGGAACTCAAGAGCATTAGGGACTTGTGCGAAGCCATACGGCTTGGGAGTAGCTGTGCTGGGACACAATGCCTCTGGGAACAGTCCGAGTGTGTGCAGGGAGACAACACCTGGAGGGTCAGCTGCAGAGTGCTTTGTGCCAGGGTCCTTCCTCACACTCCACTTCAGTTTCTTTTTCCTTAATGCTTACCCCCTGCTTCCACTTTTAGTCATGATCAGCCGGACCCTGGGGCCTGAGGTCGGAGGCAGCATTGGCCTCATGTTCTACCTGGCTAATGTCTGTGGCTGTGCTGTCTCCCTGCTGGGGCTGGTGGAGGCTGTGCTTGATGTCTTCGGGGCTGGTCCGTGCTCCCCAGCCCGCTATGGCAGGGTTGGCAGGGTCTGGGATTCTGGGATCATGAGGGAGAGAGGCCCTCTCCAGGACAGGGGCAAAGTGGCCCATTAGTTTGCTTTTCTCAGGCTTTTACTGTGTGCCCAGCTATGTGTAGATAGATGTCCAAGAGATTGTCCTGGCCCACAGGGATCTTACCATCTAGTCACGGAGGCAAGGCTAATAACCCTAAAATCGTCAGCAAGATTGGTAGTACCCACCAGGCAGGGCTAGTATGCTGGAGTACAGTTGAGTGGGGGAGTAGGAAAGATGGCCTTTCTGAGGACAGGTGGGCCAAAGAGGGCATCTCTCCTGCTTTGAGTCGTGGTTGGGGTCCCACATTAGGGCTTGGTCTTCTAACTCTGTTCCTTCCTCTGCAGATGCCACTGGGTCCAGTGGGCTCCGGGTCCTACCCCAGGGCTATGGCTGGAATCTGCTCTACGGATCCCTGCTGCTGGGCCTGGTGGGCGGGGTCTGCACTCTGGGGGCTGGCCTCTATGCCCGCGCCTCCTTCCTCACTTTCCTGCTTGTCTCTGGTTCCCTGGCCTCAGTGCTGGTCAGCTTTGTGGCTGTGGGGCCCAGGGTCGTCCCTGTGACCCCTCGGCCTGGCCCCAATGGCTCGTCCCTGCCGCCTCAGGTTGGCCACTTCACCGGCTTCAACACCAGCACCTTGAAGGCCAACTTGGGTGGTGAGCTGGGCCCAGGGCTGCTGGGGTTTCTGGGGGGAGGAGCGGACATGTGTCTGGGCTGCGCCCCTGGAACCCCTGCATGAGAACTGATGTCAGAGGGAATTGGGGTAGGAGGTCTGGACCCCAGAGAAGAGCAGGTTAATTAAGATCTGTGTGGTGTGTGTTGGCTGCTGTGTGTTTGGCCCAGCAGGCACAAGAGTGACCGCAAGACAGTCTCTGCCTTAGAGGAACTTGTTTAGTTGGAGAGATAAGATGTACATTCAGGAAACAATTAAATAGCGTAATAGACCATGTGATTCAAGTACACAAGAATCACAGAGGAGTTGAGAGGAGCGAGACCAGAGTATGGCCTGGGGAGGGCAGAAGCAGGTGGAGCTGGAGGTGGCCTGAGGCGGGCCAGGGAATTCAGGTAGGAGCCAGAGGGAAGGCATCTTAGGAAACATGAATGAGAGGGAGGGAGGAACAGAGGATGCAGGAGAAAGAGGTGTCGAGGAGCTGAGTTAGGACTAGAGATGGGTCAGGGATGGGGTCTTAGTGAGGGTGGGGGAGGCAGGGGGATTATGGAATGTGAGGAGCGGGTGGCAGGGCCAAGATGCCTGGATCACTAGTAGGGATGTTGACACCCTCTCCTCCCTGGGCATGATCCCTCCTCAGCTGGCTATGCCAAGGACTACACCACAGGCACCATGATGACCTTTGCCAGCGTCTTTGCCGTCCTTTTTAATGGCTGCACGGGCATCATGGCTGGGGCCAACATGTCTGGTGAGAGTCCCTGCCTGCTGCCTCTTGGGGGTGTTGGGCTGCCGCCCTGTGCCTCAGTCTGGGTGCTGAGGGCTCATGGATGTAGGGGATGGTGGAGGGCTGACCTTTCTCCCTCTGCTTACCTCCCTCCAGGGGAGCTGAAGGACCCCAGCCGGGCAATTCCTCTGGGGACCATTGTGGCTGTTGCCTACACCTTCTTTATCTACATCCTGCTTTTCTTCCTCTCCAGCTTCACCTGTGACAGGTGCCTCGGGAGGGGGTGAATCACCAAAGGTAGCACAGGCTTGGGGGCAGATGTCCATGGGGTGCAGGGAAATGGGGACTGTTTCTTCCATGGGAGAGAAATGGAGCTGCTGCTGCCAATGGGAGGGCTGGCTAAGTGGTAATAGATAGCCTGCAGCCAGCGTTTGCCACGTGCCTGGTACTGTTGTAAGTACTTGCTTTGGGGGTGGGGTAGGGAATGGCTTCCTAGTCAATTTCCATAAACAGTTGGCTCCTTGTGTGTATACTGTTGGGAATGTCCATCACGTGATTAAACCCAAAGCAGTCCAATGATAACCAATGAATGCCAAGTCTATCCCCCTGGCACACTTGATCTGGTCCTTGAGATGGGGGTTGGGGTTAATTGAAAATGCGTAGCTCTTAACCTCACACAGTGTTATGAGCGCTGTTCTCACAAGGACCCCTGGATGGCTGAACATTTATTTTCCGCGTCCTCCTCTTTCCCTCCCGGTAGGACCCTGCTGCAAGAGGACTATGGGTTCTTTCGCGCCATCAGCCTATGGCCCCCACTGGTGTTGATCGGTATCTATGCCACAGCGCTCTCAGCCTCCATGAGCTCCCTCATCGGTGCCTCCCGCATCCTTCATGCCCTGGCCCAGGATGACCTCTTTGGTACACTGTCCCCTGCCTTTGTGCCGGGCTCTGAGCGTGCCCTCCCATGTCTTTCTCAGTCTCCGCTTGGCCCAGGCTGATGGGTCTGTTGTATTTCTGTTTGCACAGGACTGATCTTGGCACCAGCCAAGGTTGTGTCCCGAGGGGGTAACCCTTGGGGGGCCGTGCTCTATTCATGGGGCCTAGTACAGGTAAGCCTTCCTCTTTAAGCTGCCCTTCCCCTCACCCTAAGCCCCTCCTGATTACGCTCACAGGATCAGGAGGGCTTAGGCTCTGGGTGAGAGATGTGAATGAAAGGCAGGATGCATCGGCATTTGGTGGGGGGTTGGCTCAATGTCCAGCCTCTTGGTCCTTGTCCAGCTGGTGCTCTTGGCTGGGAAACTGAACACACTGGCTGCAGTGGTCACCGTCTTCTATTTGGTGGCCTATGCTGCGGTGGACCTGTCCTGCCTGAGCCTGGAGTGGGCCTCAGCCCCCAACTTCCGGTGAGAGAATAAGATGCCCATGTCCCCAGAAAAAGAGGGAGGAATGGGAAGAACTCAGACCAAGGTGGGTGAGGCTGGGAATGGAGTGGGGTGGCCTAGTGTTCAGCCAGTCCTGAGTGTCCTTCCTTCTGTCTACCTACAGCCCCACCTTCAGTCTGTTCTCCTGGCACACCTGCTTGCTGGGGGTGGCCTCCTGCCTGCTCATGATGTTTCTCATCAGCCCCGGGGCTGCTGGCGGCTCCTTGCTGCTCATGGGCCTGCTTTCTGCCCTGCTCACTGCTCGAGGCGGCCCCAGCAGCTGGGGCTATGTCAGCCAGGCCTTGCTTTTCCACCAGGTCAGGGGAGCTTGGAGGAGGGTGGGGAGGGGAGGAGGCAGTCTGGGAAAACCTACCCTACAAGGAGGCCTCTTTTTCTCTTGGCTAGAGTTAGGGTTCCTGTCTGAGAGGTGTTGAGTGGGGGCTGCCCACTTAAGTCCTTCCTCCCTACCACCTTACCCTGTCCCCAGGTGCGTAAATACCTGCTCCGGCTGGACGTCCGGAAGGAGCATGTGAAGTTCTGGCGGCCCCAGCTGCTGCTGCTGGTGGGGAACCCCCGGGGTGCCCTGCCCCTGCTGAGGTTGGCTAACCAGCTCAAGAAGGGGGGCCTCTATGTGCTGGGTCACGTCACCCTGGGAGACCTTGGTAAGTTGCCCTCCATTCCTCCTTTCCCTGTCAGTCTCAGAAGCTCTTGGTGTTTTTTATGTCCCAGAGGCTTCATGCTTCTTCCCAGATGACTCTTAAACCGGCACACAGTCCTTCCAGACCTTCTTCTTCTGCCAATCGGGGATTTGGACTCAAGGACAAAGTCCATGAGTTTGACCCATATTTGCTGCTTTCCTTCTCTGCAGATTGCCTGCCCTCAGACCCTGTGCAGCCGCAGTATGGGGCATGGCTGAGCCTCGTGGACCGGGCCCAAGTGAAGGCCTTTGTGGACCTCACCCTCTCACCCTCTGTGCGTCAGGGGGCTCAGCATCTGCTGCGGATCTCGGGTCTTGGTAAGCTGCTCCTTCCTGGGTCCCCTCTGCCTCCTTTGTGGCTCTTGTCAGTCTCTGCCATACCCGTGACCCCACCACCACCCAAGAGACTAGACCACAGATTACAAACTCCAAACCCTCAGTTTAGTGCAGATAAGACATAGCACTCAAAGATAACAGTGTGTGATCAGATCTCGGAAGAGATGTTTAAGGACTAGAGATGGGGTGACACTTATTTTTTTCTGATCCAAAAATTGGGGCACAGATTCCAAAGAGTATGTTGTATTTCTGGGGATAGTGGGAAAATTATTTCAAGCCGGGGGCTGCCCCATCAAATCTGTGACAGATGGTTTCTAACCACTCAAGTTCCAAGAAAGGAAGACCACTATGCACTGATACAGCCAGCAAAAGTATTGTGATGAGATGATCTTTCAGCTGGGCCTTGAAAGGGGCAGAGAAGTAGGGAGTGGTGTCACATGGCCCCCAGAGACTGCAGAGATGCAGAGGGTGTATGAGGCTGATGCTTTTGGGTGGAATGGAAGATGCCCAGCTTTGTGACTGTATTAGTGCTGAGGCCTCCGGTCTTGCACCCCAGTTTCCTCCAAATCTTTGCTCAGCCACCTCCTTCTTTCTTAATCCCGGTACAGGTGTCTGCCCCCTCTCTGAGTGTATGCTTCCTTCTCCACTTAGAATCTGGGTAAAGATCATGTGTTGGACATTGCCCTATTTCGTGTAAATGAGAATCCTGGAAGATGCTCAGGAGGGGGTGTGATTAGTTTAATTTGCAAGATCAGCTAGAGTTCCAAGGTGTTTTTGGATGTTATCAAGCATTATGAGATAGACCCTGGAGCAGCTGAGGGCCTGGTCTCTCCACAGCCCCACATTTTGTGGGGAAACCTATGCCAAGAGACCACTACTTTCATGAAATTTATTCTGTGGAAAATGATTCAAATAAAAGGAAGGAGATTTCCTTTTATTTCCTCCTGGTAACCCATTTGTTTCAAGAGAAAGGGTCTAAGGAGAGGTCTCAGAGTCTTCCTGCATAGTCTGCCCTCTTGAGGGGGTGGAGAAATTATCCATTTCCATATTGGTTGTTCAAAAAATTAAAAACCAGGAGCTGTTGGCAGGGACTTGGGGTGTTGTGATTGGTACACATAAAAACTCAGAGGCTCAGAGAATGGGCTCGAGTGCTGGGTACATTGTGTTCACCTGTCGCCCCAGTATTTACCAACCATGAGCCTTTGGGCAGGTGACTTCACTGCTCTGTGCCTCAGTTTCCTTATCTATAAAAGGGAGTGAGTAAATAGTCTCTACCTCATGGTGTTGCTTCAAGGATCAGATGAGTTAAAACATGAAGAGCTTTCAATAGGACATGGCCCCTGGTTAGTGTGCAGATAGATGTTAGCTGTCTGATCTCCGGGCGCCATGCTTTGGACATGCCGTCATTAGGGAAACAGATTGCACAGCCCCAGCCTGGAGTTCTCATCCTCCCCCAGCAGGGTCTGGGTGCTGTTTCCCTGGATATTGAGGCCATGAGCTTGACTAATTAGGGGGTCTGGTCTGCCCAGTGGAGTCAGACTCACCTCCCATCACGAAAAAGATGTGCTGCTAGAAGCTTGGATTGAAGGCATCCTACTGCCACTAAAAGTGCTCATTAGTTAAAATAATCTTAAGGTGAATTTCTTTGCCTATTTAAACAGGGGAGATTAGTCATGGAGATAAGTCAAGTAAATGCATGCAAATGTGGGAAAACTAAAAGTCATCATGCAAACATGCATAGTGTTGTCCTAAGAGCCCAAGCACAGTGGGAATGTCATACCCAATGTTGCCACCAGTGTGTACGAGTGGATGTGTATAGCATGGTGAAAACTCAGCTGGTGAGTCTGATTCCTGTCGGTTCCTTCCCACCTCCCCCCTCTGTCCCCAGGTGGCATGAAGCCAAACACGTTGGTCCTGGGTTTCTACGATGATGCTGCACCTCAGGACCACTTCCTGACAGACCCGGCTTTCTCTGAGTCTGCTGAGGGCAACCAGGAGGGTGGGTCCCCAGCCCTGAGCACCCTGTTCCCTCCACCCCGGGCTCCTGGGAGTCCCCGGGCTCTCAGTCCCCAGGACTACGTGGCCACAGTAGCGGATGCCCTCAAGATGAACAAGAATGTGGTTCTGGCGAGAGCCTGTGGGGCCCTGCCCCCTGAGCGGCTAAGCCGGGGGTCTGGGGGCACCTCTCTGCCCCATCACGTGGATGTGTGGCCCCTCAACCTTCTGCGGCCCCGGGGTGGGCCCGGCTATGTGGACGTCTGTGGTCTCTTCCTGCTGCAGATGGCAACCATCTTGGGCATGGTGCCTGCTTGGCACAGTGCCAGGCTACGGATCTTCTTGTGCCTGGGGCCTCGAGAGGCCCCAGGGGCGGCCGAGGGGCGACTCCGAGCCTTGCTGAGCCAGTTGAGGATCCGGGCTGAGGTGCAGGAGGTGGTGTGGGGCGATGGGGCTGGTTCCGGAGAGCCTGAGGAGGAGGAGGAAGGGGACTTTGTGAACGGCAGGCGGGGAGACGCTGAGGCAGAGGCCCTGGCATGCAGCGCCAACGCCCTGGTTCGGGCCCAGCAGGGGCGAGGCAGAGGAGGAGTGCCTGGGGGGCCTGAGAGTGGGGATGGCAGGGAGGGGCCCACCACTGCCCTCACCTTCCTATACCTGCCTCGGCCACCTGCTGATCCTGCTCGCTACCCTCGCTACCTGGCACTTCTGGAGATTCTGAGCCGAGATCTGGGTCCCACGCTGCTCATTCATGGTGTCACCCCTGTCACTTGCACTGATCTCTGATGCTCCATTCCTGAAGTAGAGTGTCCAGGTCTGGTGGCCCACTTTGATAAGTGGATGAGGAGGGGAAGGGCCACCTTGGGCCTGCCCTGCATGTGGGACACAGAGCCAGGTGGAGGTATTAGGGGATCCTAGGCTGGGGCATCTCTCTGTCTTTGGGAGAGGGGTCCTGGTGCACTAATGCAGGGAAACTGTCCCTGCCACAAAGGAGAGGGAGTCAGCCCTGCCCCCTCCCTCCCTTAATCGGTGCCTTGATGGGGGCTGGGTCTCCGCTTGTGAGTCTAGGCTACCTCAGTCTCCCTTTGCCCAACAGACTCACTGACCGGTGAGGTTGTGATGTTTTTGTTGTTTTATTTTTCTAACTGCTGAATGTCAATAAACGACCAAAACACTACTGCTGGCTGAACACTACTGATGGGATAGGTGGGACTGGAAGAGGGAGACGTCTGTATAAGGGGACGTGGGAAACAGGAGCACTGGAATGTCCCAGAGGCGAGGTGGCCACGTGTAGGACTTGGGGAGCAGGCCTGGGGGACTCGTGGAAATGGAAGCTGCCCACGTCCCCTCAGACGGGCTCCCGTGGAAAGCCCTCCTTGTTGGGCAGGAGGGGGCTGACTCCGGGGAAGAACGCGGTTTAGGGCCTAGGGGGCCACGTGACCCTCCCCCAGGAATGCGGTGACGTCACGGGGGCGTGGCCGTCCCCCAAATTAGGGAGGAAGGGGAAAAAAAGCCAGAAAAAGTTTCTTTCCTGGAGTCCCAAACGAGGTGAGCGACCGAAGAAAGGGTCAAGTCCAGAGGCCTCGGGCTCCGTGGGACCCTGAACGCGCTGTCTGGAGTCCCCCATTCTAGGCCATGTCGGGGCCCACCTGGCTCCCCCCGAAGCAGCCAGAGCCCGCCAGAGCCTCTCTGGGGCGAGCTCTCCCCCGAGGCGCCCTGGGGCCGCCGCCAGCTCACGGAGCAGGTAAGGCAACCCCTGTGCATTGGAGGAAGCCACCCGTCAGCGGGCTCCTGCCTCCCGCCGAGCTTTCCCCTGCCGCCCCTTCCCCGAAGCCAGGCTGGAAATCAGCTGCCCCTGCCCTTTCTCGGCCCTCCCTGCCTCCTGCCACATTCTCAGACCCCAGGTTCTGGGGGGAAGGGGAGAAAAGGACCTGAGAGGGTCCTCCACAAGTGTTACCCTTTTCTCCTTCCCCATCCCCACCTTCACTCTCTTCCCTCACCCCAGCACTCCAGCCCCACCCCAGGGTCAATTTTTGCCCCCTCCCATCTGAGCAGTGTTACCAGGTCCCTGGGGGGCCCGAGGATCTGGGGCCAGCCTGGGTGGGTTGCCATGGAACACCCCAGCGCTCGCAGGTGAGAACTGGGATTGGGGGGTTGGGGGGCATTCAGGGCGGGAGAGGAGGCCATGTGATTTGCATTCTCC
Organism: Rhinolophus sinicus; assembly: GCF_057876585.1. NCBI lineage: Eukaryota > Metazoa > Chordata > Mammalia > Chiroptera > Rhinolophidae > Rhinolophus > Rhinolophus sinicus. The sequence continues at coordinate 90,994,080 of NC_142503.1, forward strand.
CTGCTTTTGCTCTATCCCTAGGGCCCCCCCCTAGACAGGGGGGCCCAGCGCCCAGGAAGTCTGGATGCTGAGATAGATTCTCTGACCAGCATGCTGGCTGAGCTGGATGGGGGTCGTGGTCATGCTCCTCGGAGGCCTGACCGGCAGGTGACCCCCCTGTCCTGCCCCTGCCCCTGCCCCCCTTTTCTCAGCCTTGTCCCTTCTTTGTCCACTCAGCCCACCGCCCCTTCACCTTCCCCTCTGTGTAAGTGACGCCAGCATGGAAGGCGCTGGGCCACCAGAACTTCTGGGTTGTCAGCTTCTCTGAGGGTGGGCCTTTGTCAAAAACCAGCCCTTACCTGGTGGCCACACACATGGGGTGGGGCTGGGGTGTTCACAGGTGTGTGTCCTGTAATGGGCCGCCTCACTCCTTTTCCTCTGCATTTCTCCCCAGGCTTACGAGCCCCCTCAGCCCCCTGCCTACCGCCCTGGCTTGGGCTCCCTGAAGTCAAATGGAGGTGGTGTTCCTCCCCCACTGCTCCCAGTGTCCCCCTATGGGGGCCCCACTCCAGCCTCCTATGCTACAGCCAGCACTCCCGCTGGCCCTGCCTTCCCTGTGCAAGTGAAGGTGGCACAGCCAGTGAGAGGCTGTGGCCCCCCCAGGCGGGGGGCCTCTCAGGCCTCTGGGCCCCTTCTGGGCCCCCACTTTCCTCTCCCAGGCCGAAGTGAAGTCTGGGGGGCTGGCTATAGGAGCCACCGAGAGCCAGGGCCCGGGGGTAAAGAGGAGGCTGCTGGGGTCTCCATCCCTGCAGGAGGAGGAAGAGGAGGCAGGTATGGGCCCCAGGTAAGCCCCAGGCACTGAGATTTGGGGTCCTCACAGACAACTGGACACTGATTGGGTGGGGTGGGAGTGATATTTAAGTCCTGGTTGTCAGATGTCTGGGGTGCCAGAGCTCTGGACCCCTCTGGGGATGTGGGGCAGGTCAGGAAAAGTAGGAGGTAGGGGGCTGGAGTGGCACACTAGCTCGAGACATGCCCCTGGGCCCTGGGATGACATGTTCTTCAGCGAGTGCTCTTTTGGGTGGAATTGCCTGGTCACCCTCAGGTATTTTGACAGCATCGAGAGCTAGAGGTAGGGCTGAACCTCTGATTCTCATCTCCCAGGTCTCCCTGAGCCAGCCTCCCGAGGAGGAGCTTGAGAGGCTGACCAAGAAGCTGGTGCATGACATGAGCCACCCGCCCAGTGGGGAGTACTTTGGTGAGCTAAGTCTGAGTGTGGCTGGAAAGGGTGGGGGGCTGGAGAGACAGAGGGATAGCAGACCTGGCTTCCTGACCTATGCAGGTTGACCCTGTCCCTCCCTGTCCCCAGGCCGGTGTGGTGGCTGCGGAGAAGATGTGGTTGGGGATGGGGCCGGGGTTGTGGCCCTGGACCGCATCTTTCATGTTAGCTGCTTTGTGTGTTCTACGTGCCAGGCCCAGCTTCGGGGCCAACATTTCTATGCCGTGGAGAGGAGGGCATATTGTGAGAGCTGCTATGTGGTGAGTGGGTGGGGCTGGAGGCTGGAATCAGCAGAGGAGGCAGGGGGCTTCCATCTAAGGTGGGAACTAGATGTCCAAATCCCAAAGAGGAAGAGGGCTCAAAGTTAGGGGACTGAAACAAGAAGGGAGGAATTAGGTAGCTAAATACCAGGCTGGGGAGAAGGACAACAGCCCCTTATAAATGTGAGGCCTTTGTTTTAGAGTTAAAGGAGTGTGTTAAACTCCCACAACATGCTGTGAGGCAGATATTACTACTGAAGGAAACTGAAGCTCAGAGAAGTTAAATAACTTGTTCAGGAAGTTGCAGTGCTGGAATTTGCACTCAGATCTGCACAAGGCCACCTTGCACTAAATCACATGCAGCGGGCTACATAAACATGGGTGGGCTGGCAGGATGCCTGTAGGGCTGCTGTGGGCCTCCCCAGCCCCTGACCTTTCTGACCTCCTTCCCAACAGGCCACCTTGGAGAAGTGCTCCACATGTTCTCAACCTATCCTGGACCGGATCCTGCGGGCTATGGGGAAGGCCTATCACCCAAGCTGCTTCACTTGTGTGGTGTGCCATCGTGGCCTCGATGGCATCCCTTTCACAGTGGATGCCACCAGCCAGATCCACTGCATCGAGGACTTCCACAGGTCAGGCTGGGTCCCCCACCTTTGTCTCAGGATGTCTGGCCTTTCCTGTCTTCCTCATTTCTTCTTCATGTCCCAGTACCAGCCTCTCCTGTTTCTCACCCTTGCCATGCCTTGTTCTCATTAACATCACTCTCTTCCCCCAAATCCAAGACCATACCTCTGGGCTCTTCTGTTCCCCTTCCACGTCTCATCTTCTCTGGGCTCTACTGTTAGTCCCCTTCAAACCTGGGGCTTGACAACCTCCTTGGTTCCCTTCTACACCAGGAAGTTTGCTCCACGGTGCTCAGTGTGTGGTGGGGCCATCATGCCTGAGCCAGGTCAGGAGGAGACTGTGCGAATTGTTGCTCTGGATCGCAGTTTTCACATCGGCTGTTACAAGTGCGAGGTCAGGGGGTCTGGGCAAGGGGTTATAGGGGTTCTTGGGGCCTGGGGATATTGGGTATGGTAGAAACCAGGGGTTTGGGCCTGATGGAAAGCTGTTGCTTTTTTCCTAATAGGAGTGTGGGCTGCTGCTCTCCTCTGAGGGTGAGTGTCAGGGCTGCTATCCGCTGGATGGGCACATCTTGTGCAAGGCCTGCAGCGCCTGGCGCATCCAGGAGCTCTCAGCCACCGTCACCACTGACTGCTGAGTCTTCCTAGAAGCAACTGCTGCATTCTTCCTTCTCATCGACCACCTTCCCTGACATCTACCTTTACAACTTTGTCACTAAATGCTGTTTTCTCTTCCTCCAATCATGAAATAATAATCTCCCAAGAGTTTATAAAATACTTTCGAGTCTATTATTGTCTCATCTGATTCTCACAGCAGTCAACACAAGCATACCTATTGTGACTAATTTTAACTGAGAAGTGACTTCCCCAGATTGCTTGGTTCCCAAGTGGCAGAACCTGGGTCTTCTTAGCCCTGGTCCAATTATTTGCAACTCTAGTACAGTTCGTCCTCTATCTTGGGTTCAATCAACCGGGGATAGAAAATACTCAGAAAAAAAGTTACATTTGTTCTATGTGTACTATGTAGTTAGGCCTACCATGGTTGCACTTGGTACTGAACATGGTACAGATTCTTTTCCTTGTCATTATTCCCTAAACAGTACAGTATAGCACTTACATTGTATTAGGTATTTATTATACTACAGAGATGATTTAAAGCATACAGGATATACGTATATAAATATGTATGTATATAAATACTACACCATTTATATAAGTGATTTGGGCATCCGCGGATTTGGTATCCCCAGGCATCCTGGAACCAAATCCCTGTGGAGACCAAGGAATGACTGTATACTCTTCAATGTAGTTTGGTATAAAGACACCCCTCCTCTCAGTGCTGGGAGGAAGGCAGCAGCATGCTCCTGGGAGGCAGCATTTCCTAGGACGCCTTCATACTCAACTCACTGAACAAGGAGTTGGTGTTATACCTGGGGCGGCGCTGCATTTAATCTGGGGCAAACCAGGTACTGCCTGTTTATCAAGACCTCAACCTACTGCGTATCTCATCAAAGTACTGGTTGGGGGTGAGGCTGAGAATTGCCAGTTTTGCCTACAAGAGGAGCCTCCTTTGCAGAATTAGACCAGGAACAATGGGTTTTGCAGGCAAAACATACCGAGGCACCAATAAAGACTGATCTCCGGTGGGAGCACAAAATGGTGGGAAATACTTTAAAATGGTTCCTCTATCCCGCTAAACCCCGCATTCCCCAAGCCCCTGCCCTGCGAGAGGAGAGGGGGGAACGGCCCCGGTTGAGGTCCGGAGGTGCCCGGAGCAAGGTGGTGGGGAACAACAGCTAGATACGACCCGATTCAGAACCGGACACTTCCGGGGAAGTGCGACCTTCGACCTCCGCCGGAGGAAATTCTTCACTCAGAGGACTCCACCGCCCACCTCAGGCTGCGCCTGGTCCTTTCCGGCCTCCGTAGTTACTCTCGGTGGCGCATTTCTCGTCTCAAAAGGCTCGCGAGACTTGCGGGTCCCTGTCCCTTCCCATCATGCTCCGGTGCTGCCGGCCTTTCCCTCTTTGGTTTAGTTCTAGTTAGGGCCGCTCGAGGAGTAGTTTGTGGTTGGAAGCGCCCTTCCGCGAGTGACGCAGGCGCAGCGCGAGAGGCGCGCGCCCACAGCCCATCCTCCGCTATCTCACTTTCTTTGCATTTCGTTGGCCAGGTAGCTGAGAGCCCTACATCTCCCTCTCACGCTCTACGCGGTCCTCATCGCGTGCCCGATGCAAGGGGCGGGCCCAGGTCGCCCAGAGAACCCAGGCAGCTCAAGCGCGACACTAACGGCCGCGACCCCTCACGGGTGGGGGAGGGGAGGAGCCTGGAGCGCACCGGCTGGGGCGGGCGGGCGGGGGGAGACGCGCCCTGGCCGACTGGGGTGGGCGGGGGACTCCTCGGGGCGAGTGGAGTGTCTGGGCCGACCACCTTGCCGGGGAAGAGGGCTTAGGATGGCGGGGATAGCGAATGGCTGGCTTTTGCGAGGGGAGGCGGGTGTGCAGTTTCAGAGGGGCGATCCTTTTACTCCCCTCGTCATTGTTAACCACCCCGTCTGGGCTGTAGGCCTCCTCAGACCGCGCCATGGGTGACAGTGATGACGAGTACGATCGAAGGCGCAGGGACAAGTTTAGAAGAGAGCGCAGCGACTATGACCGTTCGCGGGAAAGAGATGAAAGACGTCGAGGGGACGATTGGAATGACCGGTGAGACACTTTTCCTCATTTTTGTCCCCCGTCTCATTCTGTAGCACTCCACCCTCATTGCATCTCACTTACAGTTTTATTAAGGCGAACCATCTGAAATCGCTCCTACTTGACTTTTATGTGGTTCATTCAACCTGTTTGCCAAAGATTTTTGAAATATCTGGAAGGTCAAAGCAATAGAGCTAAGAAAGATTGAGTGTAGAAAAGCAGTATTTAGAAACGTTCTTAAAATGTGTGCACTTTATTGTTTTGTAAATTATACCTCAAAAAGTTTGATTCAGAAAAAGTAATATTATAGAATCGACTTGACTGGAGAGGTGGTCAGACCAGTATGATTAAATTTCTTGTAATTTGTTTTGCCTAAAATCAGAAAATTCTGTGGACAGTAATGGTTGAGTTTGACATTGATGGGATTAGGTTTGATTCTGCTAGTGATTAACTTTCTGGGATATTCTTGAGTTAATTTATAGTTATGTTGTTTCCATTAAGAAGCATCTGATGTGGTTTCAAACAAAGTAATCAAGTTTAAGATTTTTTTGATATAAGGGGTGTCACAAATACCTAATCAGTGAGCATTTGGCATTGACTTGATTGGGAAACAGATTATCAAAAAAGAATTTGCGGTGACTTATTGTGATAGCATTTATTCATTCATTATGGTTTTGAAAAATGAATTTAGTGAATCATTCAGTCTGTAAGTCAATGTATCTCTTCATTGTGAAGACTGTGGCACTTTGTTTTCCTTGGTATTTTCTAAGAAAAAAGAAAAGGTGTTTTTCTGAAGTCTAGAGTTGGGTAAGATGTAGTTATTGCCCTTGAGCTTATGGTCTGGGAGGCAAAATAGCCTGGGGTGTATGCTGCAAATGAGTATATGAGAGATCTTCATAAAGATGGTAAGCATTGAGAGAACAGATCTTTTAAGGGAGGAGAGTAGTGGTGTGCTGGGGAGAGCTACAGGAAAGCCATGCATAGCATGACTTGGAGTGATGAGTGCGAATTCCCTAGACACAAGTGGTGTGAACAGCTTTGAGCTGTGGATATAACATGCGCAGAAAAGAGTACATATTCTAGTATTTTTGTTTGTTTGTTTTTGTTTTTTAAATTGAAGTCTCATTTGTGTGACACTTAAGATTTTACTGGGGAAGGGGAACAGGACTTTATTGGGGAACATTGTGTACTTCCAGGCCTTTTTTCCAAGTCAAGTTGTTGTCCTTTCAGTCTTAGTTGTGGAGGGTGCCGTTCATTTTCAAGTTGTTGTCCTTTCAGTCTTAGTTGTGGAGGGCGCAGCTCAGCTCCAGGTCCAGTTGCCATTTCTAGTTGCAGGGGGCGCTGCCCACCGTCCCTTGTGGGAGTCAAACCGGCAACCTTGTGGTTGAGAGCCCGCGCTCCAACCAACTGAGCCATCCGGGAGGCAGCTCAGCTCAAGGTGCCGTGTTCAATCTTAGTTGCAGGGGACGGAGCCCACCATCCCTTGCAGGACTCAAGTTGTTGAACTGGCAACCTTGCGGTTGAGAACCCACTGGCCCATGTGGGAATTGAACCGGCAGCCTTCGGAGTTAGGAGCACGGAGCTCTAACCGCCTGAGCCACCGGGCCGGCCCCTATTCTAGTTTTTTTGAGTAGTGGTTCTCAGAATGTGGTCCACAGACCCTAGGGGGTAGGTGAGGTTACAATTATTTCTTATAGTAACACTAAGATAGTATTGACGTTTGCACTGATGGTTCTATAACAATGATGGGTAAAAGTGCTGGAGCCTTAGCACAAATCAAGACAGTGGCACCAAATAGGGAGAAGAAAAAAAGCTAGTTTCACTTAATGTCCTCGATGAAGCAGTAAAACTTTACATTTTTATTAAATTGGATTCTTGAATATACATCTTTTTAATTCACATGACAAATGGGAAGTATGCATAAAGCGCTTCTGCATATAGGAGTACAGTGGTTATCTTGGGAAGAGTATTTGTGGGATTGAGAAGTGAGCTGAATAACGGGTTTTTTTTTGTATTTTTTTTTTGTGTGTGTGTGTGTGTGTGTGTGTGGGTATGTGGGCTGCCTTTTTTTTTTAAACCTGAATGAAAGACTGTTAGAACAGCTGTTCCCATTTGGGTATTTGGCAGACATTTTCTTTTTTAAAAATTTTATTAGTTTCAGGTATACAAAACAACATAGTGATTAGACATTTATATATCTCATGAAGTGATAACCCCAATAAGTATATTACCCAATTGACACTGTATGTAGTTATTACAATATTATTAATTATATTCCCTGTGCTATACTTTATATCCCGTGACTTTTTTTTTTTTTTAAGTTTGGCAGACGTTTTTTTGAAAACAAGCTAGAGAACCTGTTACTTCAAGGAAAATTGTCGGTTTTGTTGCCAATGAGGAAGTGGAACTTTTTAGGGAAAACTGAATTTTGGAAAACTTATATCTACCAATGTGAGCTTGACAGCTGCCCACTACTTAAAGACTTTTCTGAGGAGATAGGTAGTACTACTAATGAATATGATGATTTTGATACTATGTGATCAGATGTGTCGAGATCCATTCAAAGAGTAAAATAGAGCAATGGATTCTAATGTAGCAGAGTACAGAATGTTCCTTGATATGTTTCGGATTCAATGGTGCAACCAGGCTTTCAGAAACTACCTCTTCTCAAGTTTTGGTTGGTATCAAAGAACATTCTCAGTTATCTGAAAATGCTATTAAAGTATTTCCGTAAAGTATTTCCAACTATATATCAATGTGAGGCCAGATTTTCTTCATATTTTTCAGCCAAACAACATATCAGAACAGATTGACTATAGAAGCAAATATGAGAATCCAGCTGTCTCTGTTAAGCCAGACCTTGAAAAATAAAATTGTAACTGTAAAGATAGGGCCACTTTTCTCATTAAAATATTTTTGGAAAATAGCCATTTTTCATAAAAATGGGTAATTTACGTTAATATACAACTTCAAAATGAATCAGTATTTTTTCTGTTCTTATTTTGAATATAGTAAGTATTGATAGATACAACCCATATAAGCAAAAACTCTTTAATCTTCAATAATTTTTAAGAATGTAAGGGGATACTAAGACGAAAAAGTTTGGAAAGCCACTAGGTTAGAGCAAAGGATTTTAAAATTTTTGAGATGGGGATGGGTGCAGCTGGTGACTGGTAGAGAACCTGGAATGACAGCCGGAAACCAAGGTTTTGAACAGTGTTATGCATTGGTATTTAAGCAGGGGCGTGGCATGATCAGATTTGTGTTTGAGAAAGAGCACTTGACTATAGAGAAGGGCGAAGAGACCAGAGGTAGGTAAGCAGAACCAGTGTTGCACTTAGGAGAAATGACCCGGGGCTGACAGAGGGCAGCTTTGATAGGCTTTGAGGCAGAGAATTAACAAGCCAATAACAAAGTAGTAGCAAGGAGGACACTTGATAACTGGATACATGGTGATACAGTGATATACTGAACATGGGAAACAGGAGGAGGAAAACAAATTGGGCCCATACTGGTGGAAATTATAGGTCAAATTCTGACATGTTGAATTTGAGGTGACAGTGACCGTCTAGTAGGGGATTGTTAATGGTCTTAGTGCTCAGGCTGGAGAAAGAGTTGAGAGCCATCAGTTTGTGAGTAATGGCTGAAGTGATGGAAGTAGGCATGAGTCTTCTTCTATTTAGAGAATAGTTCTATAATTTTAGGCTTTTGTCCTTTTAGTCACAGACTAAAGGGCCTGTCTAGGAGTGTGACGTTGGGATAGCCACGTGTGTCTTATTTACTGGTACTTGTTCTTATCTCCAGAGAGTGGGACCGTGGTCGGGAGCGCCGCAGTCGAGGTGAATATCGTGACTATGACCGCAATAGGCGGGAGCGCTTCTCTCCTCCCCGGCATGAGCTCAGCCCCCCGCAGAAGCGCATGAGGCGAGATTGGTGAGATGGCAACAGTTTCTCTGTCTTCCCTCATTTCTGCTGAGATCTTTCTTTGTCATTTCCTTTTCTCAAACTTCCTATAAACCCATTTTTTTTTGGTCCCTTTAAACCCTTGGGTGATCACTTTCCATATGCCCCCCTCCGTCTGTCCCGCCTTCCGTGTTCTGGAGAGGTGATTCTCTCCTCTGTCTGACTTTTGTGTCCCCCACCCTCAGGGATGAGCACAGCTCTGACCCATACCACAGTGGCTATGAGATGCCTTATGCTGGGGGGGGTGGGGGCCCAACTTATGGCCCCCCTCAGCCCTGGGGCCACCCAGACGTCCACATCATGCAGCATCATGTTCTACCTATCCAGGCCAGGTAAAGACCTGGGGTTCTAGGGTTCTTCGGAGAAGGGAGTTGGTGGGCTTGGGATGGATTGGGATTGCTGAAGACTGGCAGGAAGTGAGTTAGGCACACAGAGGATTGCCTGTGGGGGTGGTAGAAGGTGGTGCCTGGGGTGATGTCCATGTGGGCAAAGAAAGGGGGCAGCTGGCTACCTCGGCCCCCCCATCCCCCCACCCTCTTCCCCCACAACCAAGACTTCCTGACCGGGCCCCCCTCAGGCTGGGCAGCATCGCAGAGATTGACTTGGGTGTGCCACCACCCGTGATGAAGACCTTTAAGGAGTTTCTCCTATCGTTGGATGACTCTGTGGATGAGACAGAGGCAGTTAAGCGCTATAATGACTACAAGCTGGATTTTCGAAGGCAGCAGATGCAGGATTTCTTCCTGGCTCATAAGGATGAGGAGTGGTGAGTGCCCCTACTTTCCTGTTATCTTTTTCCTAGCATGTTTCCCCTGGCCCTGCCAGTGGAGCCTGCAGTCCTGTCCTTTTCCCATTTTCCCCAATCCAGAACTTCCTGGGGGGTGGGGGATGGGAAGTACAACAGCATTGGCTGATGGATTCTCCTCCTCACTTCAACGTCTGCCACAGCCCCCTACCCATCTCCCTTCCCCACTGTCCTCAGTCAGTGGGACACCTCCAGGCACCTGGCCAGAGCCACCTGTTCCCTGGGGGCAGCAGACAGACTGCTTCCCATTTGCCGGATTTGGGTCATTGTCATCCCTGATCGCCGGGACCCTCTGTGGCTATGGCATCCTCCCAAAAGCAACGAGTGAATTCAGACAAGAAAAGCAAAGATCTCAGGGTCATTTGACAGAAAAAGAATTTTAATCTTTTTTTCTTTTTTTTCTTTTTTTGTGGATGTTTTAATTTTAATCAACCATCTTTTCCCCCCTTCCTGCTCCTCCTCCTCCTCATCCTCTTTCTGCTCCTCCTCCTTGAAAAGAGCCAGAACTGGGAACTACACCCGCTCATCGACGGAGCTCGGAGCAAACCCACCTCCACCCCCACCATACCCAGACCATACATGAGCCCCTGGGCTGAGCAGCGCTGCCCCGGCCAGGCAGACAGGCAGGGCACTGCTGTGCACAATGCAGCAGCTTAGCTGAATGTGATTGCTCAGGCAGCTAGTCAGTCAGGGCCCCCACCGCGGAGTCCCGCGGCGGGGGCGTCCGGCCGGGACACCCCAGCCAGGAGCCAGCCGGTGGCCCACCTGCCAGCATGGGCCCTGGGCACGCTAGTTAAATCTTGAGCTCTGTTTGACCAAGCGGCCAAGGTAAAGATCCTGGAGGTGATGCCTGCGGCTTTCCTTTCCTCTTATGCTCAACTTGCGGTTCTGTCCTGTCTTTCACTGCCCCCTTTCTTTTTTCTCTCTGTCTTACTCTCATGTACCTTTCTCTCCCTTGTCTCTGTTCTGTTCTTGCTCCCTGCCTAACACTTCTTTTCTCTGTCCCCCCCCAGTTTCTCTTGTCTGGTCTTCAGTTTTTCCCTTTGTTTTTGCTATCTGGGACTTTCTCACACTGTCTCCTTTTTCTCATCTCCTAATTCCCTGTTTTTTCCCCCAAGGTCCTATTTTAAATGTTTTCTTTTCATGCTCCTCCCTAACACCCCACCCCTCTCTTGTTCTCCCTGTGGGCAGTACCTGAGGTTATAAGGGCATTTCAGGTTCTCCTTTGGTGGTCTGTCCCTGTCCCTTAACCATCTGCTTATCTTCCCAAGGGGGGAAGAAAGGTATCTTGCCTTTTATGGCTTTTCCTATCTGGTACATTTCAGGTTTCCCTCTGTCTTCCAACTAGGGATGGAGGGAGCTGGTGGGAGCAGTCCTTTTAATGACTAGTTTGGGGTTGGCAAGGAGAGGGAGGTTCTTTGGGGCCTACTGTTTCTTTAGCCTTCCTTAGAAGCTTGGGGAAACTATACTTTTTTACATTAATGTTTCCCAGAGACTTAGGGCAATCAATTTGCCTCTCCAACCCTGTCCCTCCTGTCCCCACCCCATCCCTCCCATAGTCACTACTCTTCCCAAATCCAGAACTCTTAGTTCCTGGCTCTCCCCCAGATCATCTCAGAGCATAACCTCTGGTTCCTTTAGGGGTATTGGGTGGTTCTAGTGCACCTCTTTTCCCAGTCTCTCTGCTTTTATGACCTTTTGTGGGTGTGAGGATGGGGGCTAAGCCCTGATTTTCCTGGGCCCCTCCCCATGTCCTGGCCCTGGCCTCCAGTGACTATTTTGTCTTTTTCCTCCCTACTTGATAGGTTTCGGTCTAAGTACCACCCAGATGAGGTGGGGAAGCGTCGGCAGGAGGCCCGGGGGGCCCTGCAAAACCGACTGAGGGTGTTCCTGTCCCTCATGGAGAGTGGCTGGTTTGATAATCTTCTCCTGGACATAGACAAAGCTGATGCCATTGTCAAGATGCTGGATGCAGGTGTGTAGACTGGGAGGGACAGTGGGTGTCTGGTGACCAAGGTCTTTGTTGAGAAATAGAAGTAGGTTGATAGAAAGCCAGAGGCTGAAGGCCAGGGCCCTTGGATTATAACCTCTGTTCCCTTTGTTGGTAGCTGTGATTAAGATGGAAGGAGGTACAGAGAATGATCTACGCATCCTGGAACAGGAGGAAGAGGAAGAACAGGCAGGAAAGCCTGGGGAGCCCAGCAAGAAGGAGGAAGGCCGGGCTGGGCCAGGCCTGGTAGATGGAGAGCGCAAGGCCAGTGAGAAGGAAGACAAGAAGGAAGATGGCAAACAGGTCTGGGTGCTGCCTGTGATCATCGGGGAGAGGGGACAGCTGTTCTGGTGGTGGGGTCCCCAGGAGCTGGAACTAGAGGATTGTGTGTTGGATGTGGGAGAGGTGAACTTCTGGGTCAGCTGTGGAGGGCGGGAGGGGCTCTCTAATAAAGATTGATGGGGAGATGGACATCCCAGTGACTGCGTCTACCTGTAGGCTGAAAATGACAGTTCTAGTGATGACAAAACTAAGAAATCTGAGGGTGATGGGGACAAGGAAGAGAAGAAAGAAGACTCTGAGAAAGAAGCCAAAAAGGTAGGGAATCTCTTGCATGGGGTCAGTGTCAGGGCGAGGGTCCTGGTCATGCGGCTCACCTCCTCTTGCTGCGACTCCCACAGAGTAGCAAGAAGCGGAATAGGAAGCACAGTGGTGACGACAGCTTTGACGAAGGCAGCGTGTCCGAGTCGGAGTCAGAGTCTGAGAGTGGCCAAGCTGAGGAGAAGGAGGAGGCTGGTAGGTTTTATTTTGTGCTGCTCGTCCGTTCTCTTCCTACTGAATAGGAGTGGAAGAAGTGAGAGGTTGGTGAAATGCACGGGAGGGTGGCCTTTTGGTAGACACAGTTAGGGTGGGGTGAGAGTTTGACAACTTCTCTATCCTCTCCAAAATCAATAAAAATTCATCAACTCCCCCCACTTCCTGTATAGAAGAAGCACTCAAGGAAAAGGAGAAGCCCAAGGAAGAGGAAAGGGAGAAGCCCAAGGATGTTCCAGGGCCAGAATGTAAACCCCGGCCCCTGCATAAGACTTGCTCTCTCTTCATGCGCAATATCGCACCCAACATCTCCCGGGCTGAGATCATTTCTGTGAGTGTGGAAAATGGCACTGGGGGCAGCGATGACACTCAGGCTCCATCCTTGGGTGGGGTCGGGAGGTGCGAGGTGGGGAGAAGATAATCAGGCACTGTTTATGACACACACCCCTATTTCTTTAATAGGGAGGTCCCCTCCCCATGGGCCAATGCCTTTTGAGGGTTGCTCCTGGTTGCACCATTTGCTTTCAAGTGCTGTTATTATTAAGTTCTTTGTTGGTTTTCCCTTGTACAAGTAAAGACTCAAAGGCAGTTCCTTAGGGTTCTGAGGACATGGGGATTGAAAAAAGGAGTAAATCCTTTGAATCACTAAAGGTGTCTCTTCCTCTGCTTTTCCAGCTTTGTAAAAGATATCCAGGCTTCATGCGTGTGGCACTGTCGGAGCCCCAGCCTGAGAGGAGGTGAGGAATGGAGAGCAGTGTGACCCTAGATACCTTGGAGAAAAGGTGCAGGGGAAGGTTAATGGCCAGCGTCACCTCCACCCCAGGATGATGCTGACGTTTTCTTTCTTGTTTAGGTTTTTCCGTCGTGGCTGGGTGACATTTGACCGCAGTGTTAACATCAAAGAGATCTGCTGGAACCTGCAGAATATCCGAGTGAGTGCTGGGAATGGGACTGTTTTGAGGAAGAAAAGGTGTGGCTCTCCACACAACCTCTGATTCCTTTGTTCATGAATTGCTTCATTCATTCTGCCCCATTTCATCCATTCAGTCTGTCCACGCTAATTGTGTACTGTTGTCTCTGGGCTAGGTGCCGGGACTATTACGGTGGCCACACCTGGTCCCTGTCCTCAGGGAGCTCACAGTTTAATCACTGGTGCTCTCCATAGGAGCAGTCTTTGAGTTGCTGCTTCTTGGGCAAGTGTTGGTAAGCTTTCTGTTCCTTGCAGCTCCGGGAGTGTGAGTTGAGTCCTGGCGTAAATAGAGACCTGACCCGTCGTGTCCGCAATATTAACGGCATTACCCAACACAAGCAGATAGTGCGCAACGACATCAAACTGGCAGCCAAGCTGATCCATACGCTGGATGACAGGACCCAGCTCTGGGCCTCCGAGCCTGGGACACCTCCTCTGCCAACAGTCAGTGACTCCCCAGAGAACTTTTTCAAAAAGCAGCTAATACCCTCATCTGCTGTGGGCACCTCTGGTCTTACATGATCTGTAGCATTGACCCCTTATACCCACCTTCTCGTGGCCTTTCTATGCAGCATCTTTATCTTCCAGCAGAACAGACGGGTATAATTATTTGTGGGTTAGGGTAGAACAAATATAAACATGAAGCTAAATGCTAAGGCAGCAGTACCGGGCCATGTGAGCCTTGAATTCCTTCCCCCTCACCTTGCCTTTTCAAAAGAGGCTCCTAGGCTCCCTACCCCAAGGGTCTTTCTCTGCCTCATTTGGCTCTCTTCTCCCTCCCAACCAGAGTCTGCCTTCTCAGAACCCAATCTTGAAGAATATCACTGACTACCTGATAGAGGAAGTGAGTGCTGAGGAGGAGGAGCTACTGGGGAGCAGTGGGGGCCCCCCGCCTGAGGAGCCTCCTAAGGAAGGGAACCCAGCGGAGATCAACGTGGAACGGGATGAGAAGCTGATCAAGGTGCCAGTGAGAACAGTGTGGGATGAACAAGAGCCTGGCTTGGAGCGGTAAAGGGGCGAGAGTGGTGAACTCACGGCTTCTCATTTCTCTTAGGTTTTGGACAAACTCCTCCTCTATTTGCGCATTGTGCATTCCCTGGATTATTATAACACATGCGAGTATCCCAATGAGGATGAAATGCCCAACCGATGTGGCATCATCCATGTTCGGGGGCCCATGCCACCCAACCGCATCAGTCATGGAGAAGGTGAGGTCCCCTGGCTGAGTCCCCTTTGGTTCCCCTTTCTTCCCTTTCTACTCTGGAGCAGTGCTCTGTCCCCTCCTTGCTTATTCCTTGAAGCTTCTGGCTCCCTTCTCCAACCTGCTGTCTCTGTTCCCAAACCACAGTACTAGAGTGGCAGAAGACATTTGAGGAAAAGCTGACTCCACTGCTGAGTGTGCGGGAATCTCTATCAGAGGAAGAGGCCCAGAAGATGGGTCGCAAAGACCCTGAGCAGGAAGTGGAAAAGTTTGTCACCTCTAACACCCAAGAACTGGGCAAGGATAAGTGGCTTTGCCCTCTCAGTGGCAAGAAATTCAAGGTCTGAGATGTTAGAGTTGTGTGTGAGATGGGTGGGAGGAGGGGGTGAAGCTAGGAATCTACCTCCAGGATACTGCTCATTTGTGATTGGTAGGAGGGGAAGGTGACTGTCCTTCCAGATGGGGTCTGGGGAATAAGGGAACTGCTTACTCTACTCTGACCCTCTCCTCTCTCCACCCAGGGCCCTGAGTTTGTACGCAAACATATCTTCAACAAACATGCAGAGAAAATTGAGGAAGTGAAGAAGGAGGTGGCATTTTTTAACAACTTTCTCACTGATGCCAAGCGCCCAGCTCTGCCTGAGATCAAGCCAGCTCAGCCACCTGGCCCTGCCCAGAGTAAGATATGATCCATGAGGGTGTGCCACTTTCCCTCTTCCTTGACTATGCAAGGACTCCTGTTTCTATATCCTATTGTCCCCTGAAAAACGTTTCTGCTCCACTCTGAGGCCATATTCCTAAGTCAGTTGTTTGCAAACCCCCCCCCCCCCCGCCCCGCCGCAGTAATTCATGTCCCTATTCGTGTTGTACTCCCCCCAGGCCTGACCCCGGGACTCCCCTACCCACACCAGACTCCCCAGGGCCTGATGCCCTATGGTCAACCCCGGCCTCCCATCTTGGGCTATGGAGGTAAGTACAGGAGGGACTTGAAAGGGCTTGGTGGTTGTGAGGGGCTGGGAGAAAGAAAACAGCCAAGGTGTAGTTGAGGTCATAGATGTTCAACTCGACACTGATCTTTTTCATAGCTGGTGCTGTCCGTCCTGCAGTCCCCACAGGAGGGCCTCCCTATCCCCATGCCCCCTATGGTGCTGGCCGAGGGAACTATGATGCCTTCCGAGGACAGGGAGGTTATCCTGGGAAACCTCGCAACAGGTAAGAACGAGCTAAGATATCCAAGCTTTCTGGCCCTCTTCAGACTGGGACCAGCTCTCATCCCATCTTCTTTCTTATCTCACAGGATGGTCCGTGGAGACCCACGGGCCATTGTGGAATACCGTGACCTGGATGCTCCAGATGACGTGGATTTCTTTTGAGCCATCTACTTTCCTCACTCTTGGTATCATCTATACTTGTGACTGCCTTGTCCCAGCTCTGAGAATTTTTTGTACGTCCAGCCCTACTGCCAATAAAAGCACTTCCACAGTGACTCCTGACTGAATATTATGTCCCCAGATCCTCCCAAACATTGGCTGGGGCAGTGGTTAGCTGTCTTGCCACTTTATTGACGCCAAAGGCCCCAGCTTCTAAGCCTCTGCTTTTGAGAATGGATAGGTGTCTGTGCGGGTGGGGTGGGGTGGGGTGGGGCAGCTGACGGTCTTAGTTTTGGGATCTTTGCCTCAGTCCAGAGCTTGCCGCTGCTTTTCTGAGTTTCGGGTGGTCAAACACAGGTTGTAGAAGGAGTTGGGGTCAAAGGCTGTGCTTGCTTCTCGCCAGCCCACCCACCCAGCAGCCTGTAGTTCACTGGGGTTTTTTGGAGCGCCCCAGCAGTGAGGGTCTAATACCAGGACGTAGGCTTCGGTGCCTGGCCCCAGGCAGACCCCCAGCAAGGCCTTGGACTGGGCATCTGCATCCCCCCCAACCATTACAGGACCCCCGCCCCCTACGAAGTGGGAGTAAAGCCTCTCCAGTTCCCCCTGAAGACCCGCTCCACGGGGCACATGGCATAGGCGCCCCTTGGGCCCTCCGAAGTAGTCGAGGCAGAGGCTGGCCTCTACACAGCCGATCCAGCTCCGGGAGCCCCGGAACCCAGAAGGTTTGTCGCCCATGTCCTCCAGTGCAGTCTGCACGGCGGCCATCCCGGGCACGCCCTCGGGCCTGCCCTCTGGCCACGAGCACAGAGTCTGTAGAGTGCGGTATCCGCAGCCCCAGCCTCGGTCGTCCAGGCCGTCGCAACCGTAGTGATAGTAGAGGTAGTGACCCGAGAGGACAGCCAGGCGAACGGGGCCACGTCCGGGTGGGGCAAGGCCCATGTGGACGTCCTTCAGCAGATCCAGGGCGTTCGGCTGGAGCGGAGGTTGCCGAGGCCGGGCAGATGCTGCGTCCTGGCGGCGCAGAGCAAACTCCAGGGAGAACTCAGGCTCCAGCGCTTAGTCTTGGCCCTAGGTCTTGGGCTAGCTGCGGACAGAACAGGCACACACGACCTGGCGACTTTCTTGCCGGGAACCAGGCAGCAGCTGAAGGAGAGCACTGTGGAGGCTACGCCGACCCGCGGGGTTCCCACAATGCACCGCCGCGGGCCCCTCCGCCGAGCCCGCACCTCCCTTCTGCGCAGGCGCGAGTTCCGCCACGCAGGGGCGGGCGCGCTGCGTCCCGGCTCAGAGTCTGCCAGTGCGCGGGCTCCAGCGCCTATCCTTCGATTCCCTCAGCCCAGCGGTTAGGCTTTCCGTCCAACCCCCGCTTCCCAGTCGCGTACACGCCTGTGGCTGTAACAGTTTATTGGCAGCCCAGAGGGGCGAAGGCACCGCAGGGGAGGGGGCTCGGCCGAGACATGCAGAGGACCGGGAACCCAGGGGGAAAGTCGGGGTGGGGAGGGTCTAGGGCTCCTCTGTTATATCCCAGCCCCTAGATAAATAGTATATACAGCTAGTGGGCCGGGAGGGGCGGGCAGGGCGGCGGGACGTGGGGGTCCCGCCTGGGTCACAGGTCTGAACAGCGATCCTGCTTGCTGTAATGGTCAAACTGGTTCTTCCAGTGCACCATGTAGGAGCTCCAGCGGTGGAACTCGGCCTTCCACTGGCGCTCCGCTTCGTCCAGCGTGTCTGCGGCCAGGCCGCCCGGCAAGTGGGTGCGTGGCGGGGAGAACACGGGAAAGGTCGGGGAACGGACACGGGGGGTGGGAGCGTGAGTGCAGGAGGATACAAGGAGAAAATAGGAGGCCACGTGGGATAGTGGAAAAAGGATCAGGAGAACATGCGAAAGACGAAAGTCCAGAGGGAGAGTGAGGGTAGGGGCGGGGCCAGGGAAGGAGGAGGGAGGGGGAGAAAATGACCGGAAGACAGGGGGACGGAATGGATCAGAAGGGGGAGCATCCGTAGGTTTATGGGGAAAAGAGAAGAGACAGAAATGGTTGACGGTTATAGCCCCTCTGGGAGGTGCTATCTAGCCCGGGTTTTCCCTCTCCCCCAAAACTCCAGGCTCAGGCCCTAAGGAATAATTTTATAAAAAAAGAAAATTGGCTTTTTCATTTCTATTTAAACAACAAAGGCGTGTGGGTCCCTGAGACGGGTTGTAGGTCACCCCTCCCCACTCCCTGTCCAGTTTGAGTCTCTCGGTTTGAGGAGGGAAGGGGCACTGGGTCGGAGATCCCTGAGTGGTGCCCTTCTCCCATGGTCCCACCACTCTTTAGAGGAGGGTCCCCTGAGGCCGGAGGGGTAAGAGGCCGTGGTCACAGCGGCAGGAGCCGGGAGAGAAGGAGGAGTAGGAGGGGTAGGGAAAGGCCGGGCCTGGGCCTCGGGGCAGCCTCCCCGTGGGCGGGGCCTGGGCAGGTGCTGGGAGCCTCCGAGGCTGGTGGGGAGAAGAGAGGGGTTACACCCCGCCGGCTTCCACTCCCCTTTCTCTCTCCGCGCCCCATCCCCCAACCCCCTCCGCCAAGCCCCTGCCCGCTGGCCCCTGCGTACCGGTGGCGCTGAGCAATTTGGGTAGGAAGCCGTTCCAGAAGGCGCAGGCCTGTGCGCGGAGACCCCGCCTCACCTCCAGCGGCCGCAGATTTAGGCTCACGTACTGCTGCACTCCCGCGGTGTACGGTGGCCACTGCGTGGCTTTGGGGTCCTGGGGTTCATTGGGGTCCCTGCGGAAGGAAAGGTAAGGCTCAGCCTCAGGCAAGCCTGCCCCGCCCTGGGGGCTGGGGAATGGAGAGAGAGGAGGCTGCTTCCAGACTCCATGCCTTCTCCGCTCCAAGGGGAGCCCCATCCCCTCCCTCCCACTGCTTAATCCTTCTTTATCTTCTCCAGTATCCCTCAACATCGGAGTCTTCCCCTTCCTCCTGCCCTCCCTTTCTGTCTCTCCTCTCCCTTTCTCTCAGTTTTTCTGCTCCACCGTCGTCTTTGTTTCTCTCATTTTAAAAAACTGATGATTTATTGAGCCCTTACTCTGTAACTGGGCTCAGTCCTATCTCTACAAAACATCACATTTACTTCTGACAACGCCCATGTGATACCGGATTTATTGTCCCCTTCTTCAGGCAGGTAAAACTCCGTGTGCCCATGGGTGCATGTCACAGCAGATAAAATCACCACTGGTCCAATTGATCAGCTTTGCAGTTGACACACCGAACTACTATGGTAACTCCTCTGTCTCTCCTTGTCCATCTCTTTCCTTCGCCTCCCTCTGCTGCTGTCCTTGTCTTCTCAAGAGCTGCCACCCTGCTTTCCTTCCTCTTTCCTTCCTCCTCCTTTCCTGGTATCCTGTCATTCCCTCTCTCCCGCTTTATCTCCTTTGTGAACTTTCCCCTCTCTCTGCTCTCTCTGGCCCTTACTGTCTCTGCTTGTTTCCCCCCTCCCCCCCACCTCCCTGGCTCCTGAAGCCGTCCTCCCCTCAGCACTGCTGACCCTGTGCGGGCGAAGTTGGCCCAGTATCTCATCAGTCGCTGGGCAAAGGCTCTCTCCTCGACGGTGTAGTTTAGCGAGGGTTCCAGAGGGAGCCCAAAGATGAACTCGATCTCGTAGCCGTGGGGCACCCCCATCCAGAGGGGCCAGGGTAGTGTGGACGCACGGTGTTCAAAGATGTAGGCATAGACCCGAGCGCCCTGGGCAGCCAGTCGCCCAGCCAGCTGGGCCACTGGGCACACGACATTGTGGTCGCCCACCACATCATTCATGGCCTCCCTCAGGCGTGCCGGGTCCTCAGGGTGCAGCCAGTCTGTGTAATGCAGGACCACAGCCTCGGCAGCCAGGTCACTTGCCTGGGGGACCCCGACCCGCACCCCGGCCAGGAACTGGGCCCGGCTGATGAGAGACTCGTTGTCTTTGCTGAAGCCTGGGGCCCCGTAAACCAGAAAATAGGAGCCCTCATCCTTCACCACACCCACCAGCACCTGAGGGGACAGGAGGTGGGGGAGACACAGACAGACAGGCAGACAGAAACGGACAGACAGAGCCAGAGAGATGAACAGTTACAGACCCACAACCATGAAGGAAGAGAGTACAAGATTGGGGATGGAGAGGAGAAAATACACCCACATTTCCTTTCCTCTGTCCCACTGGCCACCCTGGGATCAAGCCCTCAGGGAAGAGAAACCTGGGCCTTTGGGAGTGGACCTTGAGAAGCTCTCATGTCTGGGTCCCCAGGGGGAGGGCGGGTGGGAGAACAGGCCTAGAGGAACCAGCTTCACCCCCTCCAGCCACTAGTCACCTGCAGGCCGTGGAAGTCTCCAGTGTTGATGAGGGCCTCGGGCGTGTCACTGAGGAAGTCTCCGTCCACTACAGGCACGAAAGAAAAGCGGAAGATGCTTTCCTGAGGCAGCACATGCCACTCGTGGTCCACCAGGTCCTGAGCTGGTCGTGTCCGCAGGCAAGCAACCAACTCTGTGTCATTGCTACCAGCCCCACCTGGGGGACAGCCTACGAGGCGGGCCAGTAGTGTGGCCCTGCGGCGGGCCTCTCCCATGCTCACCGTGGCCCAGGGCCCATTGGGTGCACCGCTTTGCAGCACAGCCCTGTGGAACAGGCCCCGGCTGGGTGGGGACAGCAGGTGCATGCCCACAGAGGCGGCACCTGCACTTTCCCCAAACAGAGTCACTGACATTGGGTCCCCCCCAAAGGCTGCCACATTCTCCTGCACCCACTGCAGGGCCAGCCTCTGATCAAGGAGACCCACATTGCCTGGGGCCTCCCGGCTCCCTGGCAGGGCCAGGAAGCCAAAGGCTCCCACGCGGTAGTTCATGGATACCAGCACAATTGCTTCGGCCTGGGCCAGGAAGCGGCCATCATAAACGTCCAAGGAGGAGGCCCCACTGTAGAAGCCGCCCCCATAGATCCAGACGAGGACAGGGATGGGGGTTGCAGGCCGAGGGTATGGTGTCCACACGTTGAGGTAGAGGCAGTCCTCACTCAGCTCACGGTTGGGGTTCCACATCTCGCTGCCCTCAAAGCCAGGGTACAAGGTGTCCACGTATTGGTAGCAGACACTTTGGAAGGCGGTGGCGTCCAGCACCCCTGACCAGGGCTGCTTGGGCTCCGGTGGCAGAAAACGACGGGAGCCCACAGGTGGCTCTGCGAAGGGGATGCCCAGAAAAGCAGAGACAGGGCCCCCAGGGGCCTCCAGGCGGATGCCCTGCAGCTGGCCCCCACGCACCATCACCCGAAGCTTTGGGTCCTCCAGGTGCTCAGCCTCTGCCCCTCCTCCCAGGAGGAAGAGGAGGAGGAGAAGGAGTGGGGCCATCGGGAAGGGAGTGTGTAGAGGACACCACTGGAGCCTCATGGCTGCCAGGGCAGGCAGGCAGCTGCTGGGAGAAAGAATGGCAGAGGGTAAAGGCCTGAGGCTGCCAGGAGGGAGGAGATGAGGTAACATTCTTGCCCGGGGTTATCGCTGAGCTGCAGAGAGGTGGGGCAGGTTGGTGGAGAGGAGGAGACAAATGGAGGGAGGGAGATGGACATAGAGACAAGGACACAGGCAGACAGGGAGAAGCAAGAGGGGTCAGAGACCAGGCACATAGACACCCAGCAGACAAATGTAGGGAACAGAGATGAGACCTGCCAAGCAATTCCCTCCCCTGCCCCGCAGAGGGCCCACCGCCCTCACCTCCTTGCCTCAGCTGGGTGGACTGGGTTGGGCCCAGTGCAAGCAGTGCGGGCAGCGGCACTAGAGGCCGCAGTCAACGTACAGGCCACCCGACAGGGGCGGGCCCTCGCTGACGGGAGGCGCCGAACAGGGCGCTTTCGGTGGAGTGAAGGAGAAGCCTCTCCTCCGTTGGTCAGGGCCAGGGCCCTTGGGGGGTGGTTTGGGCATTCAGGGTGTGGGAACCGTGGGTCCTGGGGCACCCCAAATCCTGCCTACTCCACACCCTCCCCCCCATCCTGCCTCATCCACTGTGCGGCACAGGCGCTGGTGCCCGCGAGTGCCGGTCAGCTGCGCTTCCCAGTCGCCTAGCCTCAGCAAACGACCTCGCTAGCCCTGGATCCCAGGACTCGAGCCCCCCATCCATTCTGATGCTGCTGTGCACGCTGCCGCCAGACAGGGGCAGTACAGACCGAGAAAAGGACGGCGCCCGCCGCCCCGAGTCCAGGAGCCGGGAACTTGGGGCGGGGGTCTGGGGGCTTGTAGGCATTGCGGAAGGGTCTGAAGGGCGAGCCGGGACGCTTGTGGTCCCGGAGCTCCAGAGATCCCCGGCTGCAGGGGCGGGGGCGCTATTTTGAGGCAGCAGCTGCTGCGGTTCCGGCATCTCCAGCCAAGGGATCAAAATTCCCCGGGTCGGAACTACCCCCTCTCGCGGCGGTCACCCCTCACCCAGTCTCCGGTGCCCCGAGCTGGGGTGGTGGTGGTGCTGAGATTAACTAGGAAACCCGAGTGGGGCTAATTATAACTCAGGGCTTCCGCTAAGCCTCCCCTTGCCCCCAAATAGAGACGGAGTCCCTGTGGGAAGGAGACGCCTGGGCCTGGGAGGGGGCTTTGGCTGGGCGCTGCGCCGGGGCGCTGGGGTCGCGGGATCAGGTGGGCCCGGCTGGGCTCCAGGAACCTGCGCAGCCCGGGCTCTGCCCCAAGCAGGGGGCATCTTCCAGTGACCCCAGACTTGGGGACGAGCTGGGGAAAGGGGGGCTCCGGGGTCCCCACAGGCAATTGAGAACAGAGGCGGCGGCCAGCCCTGCGGGGTGCCGGTTCCCATGCGGGCGACCGAAAGTCTGCGGCGGCGAGGGAAGAGTTAAGGATGAGTGTGGGGCGGTGGAGGGCGTCGCTGGGCAGGCCCGGGGGCGCAGCGGGCGTCCGGTATGGGGGCTTGGATCCCCCCGAAGTGCACCGTCCGCCGGACGCGTAATAGGCCACGGGCCGAGGGAAGGTCCCGGGAGGGGCGGGAGACTCACCTGAGGCAGCCAGGCCGGGCCGGGCCGCGCCGTGCCTCGCCGGGGGCTGGAGGCGGCGGAGGATCCCTAGCGCAGGCTGAGCCGAGTCTGACAGCCGCCGCCTTCGGCCCCCCGCACACACCCACTCCGGGCCACACGGCGCCCCCGCCCCCTCCCACTGTCTCCGCCCCCGCCCCTCCCCACCGCCCCGAGCTGCCACCTCCACTGTCTCCCTTCCTAGGAGCCGAGATCTAGAGACCCGGGAACCCAGACGGATGCCAGTGACAGACGCCGACAGACGGACAGACACGCGGTGACAGACACAAACGAAAGAATCGCAGCGGCAGGGCAGACACCCACAGTGATAGATGGACAGAATTTCCTGGAGACAGACAACGCAGACCGATGGTCTCCTGCAGTAACCGCCACAAACGCAGCGACCGACATTCACATACGGACGGACACACTCGGACACAGTGACAGCCTCTGTGGGGGCTGGGTGCGGGATAAATGAGCATCCCTAGACACGACACAGCAGGGGTGGCATTGAGGGACCGGCACAAGAAAGTGTGGCTGAGGACCTCCTCAGAGGTCCGGGCAGTACTGGTGGATAAAAGGTGACGTGGGACACTCCTGTGGGAATAGAGATGTGAATATGAGATCACGAGTGGAAATAAGGGGGCCTTGAAGGAGGAAGGGGACGGGAGAAGTCACTCGAGGACACCCCAGAAGGAAGCCCAAAGTGGTGGCAAGCCAAAGGCTGCGGTGCGAGGCCGCACTCCGCTGTCTTAGTGGAAACTTCTGGAACCCCCGCGGGTAGGTTATCTCTCGTTCCCTGACGGGTGACTTCGGACTTCGTCACCAGGGTCCGGCCGGGGCATGACATCACCAGGCCAGGCTCCAATTGGCCGCCGCGGCCGGCAGGTGGGAGCGGCCTGGCCCCAGCGTCCCCTGCCAGTTCTGAGGGGCCGGGTTCGCACGGACCCCCCCCACGTCCCGCCCTATGGGGGATCACCTTTGGGAATGTGCGGCCGCGGCGGCGTCTCACGCCCGACGTGAGGGCGGAAAAGTGTGCAGCGGTGCCCGCACAAGTGCACCGCACCAAGGGACGCCCCCCCCACCCCTATCCGGGCGGCGAGCTCCCGAGCCCGCAGCCCACTGCGTGCAGTACCCGGCGGCTCTGGAGAGCGTCCAGACATACGTGCGTGCGCGCGCGCGGCGGTGCGAGGCGTTGCGTGGGGTGGGTGCGCACGCGCACGTGCACTCAGCCGCCGAGCGCCCCGCAGGGTCTCGGACCGCGTCTGCCGCAGTGAAGGCCCAAGGGCACCAGGTTTCGAGGTTTCGTGAAGGTCGTGGGGTCCGCCGGAATCCAGAGACGTGACCCTCCCTGGGCCGTGCAGTCCTGGCTCTTCAACCTGGGCGCCCCCCAACCCTCTCGCCCGCGCACTCGCGCGCCCGCAGGCCCGCGGACCCGCGCGGAGTCTGCTCTCCGATGGCGTGAGGCGGCCGCCAGGTGGCGCAGAAGGTAGCGGCTCCGGCCTCGGAGACTGGGAAGGGGTTAGGGGCGATTAACCCCTCGCCATCTCTTCCCCTTGTTCCCGGCTTGCCGCGCTCCACTCTTCAGGCATCCCAAATCCCCTGCACGGACACGGAGGCTTCCTGCATCCGGCTTTCAGCATCCTGACCCCACTGGTTGAGGGCTCGCCAGTGATCAGACCACGGCCCCAGTCCAGCTCCCTGAAGAGCAGGCATAAGGTCTGTGGGTGGGGATGGAGAACAGAAAAATGGACAGTCAGTGTAGCTGCGGGAGAAAAGGAAATGACGCGGGCTTCCCAGCGTGGTAATTATGAATCATTAGAATGATGAAAAACAACTACGAATGAATGAATGAGCAGAGGCCTGCCCCCAGCCTAAGGCTGAAGGAATATTTGACCTGTAAAGGCCCTGGTCATGATGGGGGTTTGCCTCTCTGCCACGCTCCAAAATGAGCTGTGTCACACAGGCGCCTTACCTGACGTCTCCAATCAGGAGTCCCTAAACCTGAACCTTGGAGATAGGGCGGGGACAGCCTATATAGCCCCAAGTTATCAGGAATTAGTGATGCTTAGGTAGCTTAGAAGGTGAGAGAGCATGGCGTGTTCTAGGAGCTGACCCAGCAGAGACTCCCTCAGAAAGATCAGTGCTGATCTCAGGCTGGACCTGTCACTGGAGCCAAGGACAGGACACCCAGGGTGGGCTGGACTCTCCCAGGGAGGCAGACCCTATATTCATTTGGGTTGTAGTAAGTGGATTTCGCCAGAAAAAGTGCCCAGATGTGTCTACAGGGGCTGGAGTGGAGAGCAGTTCCTGCATCTTAGGGATGGCATCAGCAGGGCAGTACCAATGAGGGATCTGTGAGAGGTAAGGGTAAGGCAGCCATCACATCTGCATTCCAGCCAGCAGCAAGGACTAAAGAAGGGCATTGTTCTCCTCTTTAAGGACATTTTTTGGCAATCAATCATTTTTTTTGGAGTGTTCTGAAGCCAATCAGAACAGGAGAGAGAAGGGGAAGAGGAGTTTCCAAAGATGGTCAAGAATCTGGGGTGGGAAGAGAATGTAGCCATTGATGTCAGTACCCTCCTCCTCATTCCCCAGGCCTGAGGAGATGGGAGAAGGGAAGGCAGGCCCAGTAGCGGGGTAGGTTGGAATCTGAGGAGGATGTCCTACTCCTGGAGCCCCTGATGTGTTTCCCCCAGACCCTGGGTCAGGGAGGGGTCAGTCTCCAGTCAGATGAATCTGCAAGTCTGCACCGAGTCCTAGGGCACGCAGGCCCTGTGCCAGTGAGGCTGGCGCTCTGCAGCTGCGAGCAGCTTTGGGAGATGTGCTGACGGGTGTGTCCTCAGCCTGCAGGTTATCTCAGGATTGTGAGGGTGGAGGGGACCATGAAGACTGTGTCCATCTCAGAGAGTTTTTAAATGAGCAGGGGACCATTTGAGAATAAAGGGTGCAGGTGTTGGGAGATCCACAGTGCATTAGAGTAGAAACCCTGGACTGGCGGTCCTGACTTGAGTGTATGTCAGAATCACTTAGAGGAACTGATCCAATTGGTATTGGGTGGAGTCCGTAAGTCTGCATTTTTACCACATCATCAGGGCATGGTCTATGGTGGAGGTCTGAGGACCACATGAGGAGAAATGCTGGACTAGGTGCCCCCACAGTCAGTCCAAACTGACATCCTGAGGACCAACAGACTGTGTGGGTCAACACAAGGTGTGATGGGCAGTCAGCAGGTACAAGAGCTAACGGACACCTCCGGCCACGAAGGGAGATGGACAAGGATTTGAGCTTATTCTTGAAAATGGATACAACTTCCAGGAACAATTCATCTTTTTACCTTAAGCCCCTCCCCAACCTTAGTCAACCCAGGGATCTCACCTGTCTCGCCATGACACTTCCCTACATTGTCCAACCTCCCCAACGTCCTCTGTGACCCCACCCTCTACAGCCATCACTACAGGGATGTCCTGGATTCTTCCATTTCTTCCTTCTCCATGTCTGTTTACCCAGAAATCAATCTTGCTTTGACCACCAGTCCTGCCAATTCAGGGAACACTCCTACTTCCCTTGCGTGTCTGTCTCCCACTTTTGCCAACACAGGGAACCCCTTCTATTACAGTCCTTATCCCACCTCTGCCAATAAAAAAGATTCTCATCTCCTCTGTTTATTGGTTAGGATTCAGTTCAGCTATGTGAGACAGAAAAACCAAACAAAAATGGCTTGAATGAAATATAACAGACATATTTTTTTTTCTTACATAAAAGAGACCCAGAAGTTGGCCATGCAAGGTTTGCAGGGTGCCCTGGGTGCCAGGGACCAGGTTCCTTTCCACAGAATTTTGTTACTTAACTATCTTCAGCATGTACTTTCAACTTCATGGTATAACAGAGCTGCTGGAGCATCAGCCATCACATCTGCATTCCAGCCAACAGGAAGGAGGAAGGACTGAAAAAGGAATCACACACACAGCCCTTTGCTTATATCCAACTGGCCAGAACTTAAACCTAAGGTCATAATTGGCTATGCAGGAGGTTCAGAGATGTAGTTTTTGTTCTGCATGACTGTGTACTCGTAAAATTTGGCTGTCCTAATATTAAGGAAGAAGAGGGAGCAGATAATGGGACAGCCATTGTCTGAGGCCACTGCCCCAA
Source organism: Rhinolophus sinicus (assembly GCF_057876585.1). Classification (NCBI taxonomy): domain Eukaryota; kingdom Metazoa; phylum Chordata; class Mammalia; order Chiroptera; family Rhinolophidae; genus Rhinolophus; species Rhinolophus sinicus. Next base: position 91,021,177 of record NC_142503.1, read on the forward strand.
CCCCCATTAAGCGGGATTGACCTGCAGAGTTGGGAGCCTGAGGCATGCAAGAGGCTTTCCCCCCTCCCCCCACCCCTTCCTGTGACCCCTTCTAAAGGTTGGCCTAAAATTTGTACTTGATCCAATTTACATAATTTCACAGGATTCCTCCTGGGACTTATCCATCCATCCTGTTTGTACCTTTTCTCTCTTTTGTTAGTTTTGAATATATTACACCATTTTTAGTTTGTCTCTGGATAGTCTAATTTTATTTTCACAATTCTGTTATATATTTCACCAGTTTACAGTATTTCCCACGCAGTTCATCAGACATCCTTCTGCTTATTCTCACCCCCTTTCTGGCAGGGGGTGGGGTGGAGTGGGGTTTCATATCCTGTGCTTCGGATGGATTAGTTATATAGATATCGGTACCTTTCTCAGATTGATTTCTGTCCATGAGCTGTCATGGTTCTGAAAGGAGTGAAATGCACCAAGAGCGCATTTTGCCCCATGTTACATTTATCTGCCCTGGTGTCAGAACCCTGAAAGAACTCAGGATCTTGGAGTTATGACTCGGCCCCACCCCTGACAGGGTCCCCAGTGTGCAGACCCCCTGCCTGCTCAGATCCTGGCTCCAGCCAACCCCGCTGCTGCTTGTGGTTTAAATGCAGCACATCTTGGTTGACGTCTTGGGAAGCTGGGTTGCACTAGGTACTATCGAGGTTGGACACCTAGGGAGCTCCTGCAAAAAATGTCCCCAGCTGCTCCTGCAGGTGTCAGCCAGCCAATCAGAGTATCCCAAAGCAGAGATTCTTTGGATGAACGTAGCCATGGATCCAGGGACACCAAGCATCGGACACAGGAGAGGTGTAGAGGCAGGGTGGGATTGTCTAGGATCCCCTGTCTTGCCTGGGGACAGTCAGGCTGGCTTCAAAGTTGGCTGCATGGCCAACAGTCCTGTAGACAGCTGGAGCCCCAGGTGAATGTTCACAACATTGGGACAGCAGGTACTTAGGACCGGGTGAGGGGCTGTGTGTTGGCAGGCTTTGGGCCATTGACAGGTGGGAGCTGCGCAGGCAGATGGATTAGCTTTAAGCACCTGGGGCTCTGGATGTAGAGAAGGACCTCCCTCCTTTAGTTCAGTTGTTCTTTCCCACTCGCCTCTGGGCATCCATACGAATGTCCGTAGTACAGGTCAATGTGATGCCCAGAAATGAGAGCTAAAGGATTTCGGAAGAATTGGGAGAAGTTATTTCCTGGCTGGGGATTTCTTTTTTAAGTTACAGTTTATTCATTTGAACAGTTAACAAATTCATAAAATTCAAAAGGTATAAAGAGAAAAGTCCCCTTCTTACCCCTGTCCCAGACACCCATTTCCTGTCCCTTGAAGCAATGGTAACTGTTGGTCAAGTATTGCATTTATTAGCACTAGATATCCTACCTCTAACCCAGGTGTTTACATAAATTGTAGCATCTTATACACACTCTTTTGCACCTTGACTGTGTTTTGAACTCAACTGTATCTTAGGGTTAGTTACAGATTGGTATGTAGACTTCTTCATTCATCTTTATTTCCTTCCTTTTTAATGAAAAGCTAACAATTGGATTCATACCCTACTAAAGGGTATTTAAATTGCTTTCAGTTACTTGCTATTACAAACTTTGTACATAAATCATTTTGTAATGTTACAGGTATATTCTGGGATAAATTCCTTAACTTGAATTGCTCCAGCAAGATATGAAAGTTACTGGTGGCCTGTAGTCTTGCCAACACATTCTGTTATAATTTTTTTTTTTTAAATCATGGCTCATTTAAGAGGTGAATGGTATTTCAGTATAGTTTTAATTTATATTTCTTATTATGAGTGAGTTTAAGCATCTTTTAATTTATTTAAGGGTCCCTATTTTTCTGGTTTCCAATGTACTAAGTCTGCTGTTTTCTTTATTAATTTTTCTTTCTGCTTTTCTTAAGCTTATCGTATTGTTTTATAACATAAGAAGTGACATAATTAATTTGCTTATTTTTATTATTTATTGACATAAATTCTTATTTATTGCTATAATTTTCCTCTGAACGTTGCTTTAGCTGTATCCCATAGGACTTATGTGTACCCTTTTCATTATTTCTGTTTTCTAGGATTTCTATAAATTTGGCTCTTTGTCTCAAGAGTCTTTAAAAAAGGGTTTTAAATTTCTAGGTGATAGTTTTCTTAATAGGTTCATTATTAATTTTTAGGTTACTGCATTATGGTCAAAGAATGTGGTCTGCTCTACCATATTTCATTGAATCTAAGATGCTATAATTGTAAGGTGTCAGTTTTTTATTTCTAAACATTTTAGTTTTTTAACTTTTTATTTTGAAATAGTTTTAGGTTTACAGAAATGTTGCAAATAGCATGAAGAGTTCCTGTATATGTCCTTCACCCAGCTTCTCTTAAGTATTACCATTTTACATCGCCATGATATAATGATAAAAACTAGAAAATTAATGATACAATACTATGAAAAAATCTACAGACCTTATTCAGCTTTTGCCAGTTGTTTCATTCATGTCCTATTTCTGGTCCAGGAGCCAACCCAGGAACATTCCACTTAGTTGTCGTGTCTCCTTAATCTCCTCCAATTTACACAGTCCTCAGTCTTTCTTGGTCTTGCATGACTGACATATTTGAAGACCACTGGCCAATTATTTGATGGAATTGTCCCTCAATTTGGGTTTGTCTGATATTTCCTCATGATTAAATTCAGGTCATTCACTTTCAGCCAGAATTCTGCAGAAGTAATGTGCGCTTTACAGTACCTCATATAAGGAGGTCCGGGATGTTGCTGTGACTTATTTACTCGTTTACGGGAGTTTCTGCCAGATTTCTCAATTATAAAGTTAACAATGTTTCCCTTTATAACTAGTAAGTATCATATTATTATTATTATTTTATTATTTTAATTGGGGAAGGGGAACAGGACTTGGGGAACAGTGTGTACTTCCAGGATTTTTTCCAAGTCAAGTTGTTGTCCTTTCAGTTGTAGTTGCAGTTCAGCTCCAGGTCCAGTTGCTGTTGTTAGTTGCAGAGGGTGCAGCCCACCATCCCTTGCGGGACTTGAGGAGTCCAACCGTCAACCTTGTGGTTGAGAGCCCACTGGCTCATGTGGGAATCCAACCGGCAGCCTTCAGCGTAGTATGGAGCTCTAACCACCTGAGCCACCAGGCCGGCCCCCATAACATTATTTTAAAATACCACAAAGAGAAAGAAAGAGAGAGAGAGAGAGAGAGAGAGAGAGAGAGAGAGAGAGAGAGAGAGAGAGAAAGAGAGAAAGAAAGAAAAGTGTTGCTTGGCCGGCCCGGTGGCTCAGGTGGTCGGAGTTCCGTGCTCCTAACTCCGAAGGCTGCCGGTTCGATTCCCACATGGGCCAGTGGGCTCTCAACCACAAGGTTGCCGGTTTGATTCCTTGAGTCCCACAAGCGATGGTGGGCAGCGCCCCCTGCAACTAAGATTGAACATGGCACCTTGAGCTGGGCTTCTGCTGAGCTCCTGGATGGCTCAGTTGGTTGGAGCGCGTCCTCTCAACCACAAGGTTGCCGGTTTGACTCCCGCAAGGGATGGTGGGTTGTGCCCCCTGCAACTAGCAACAGCAACTGGACCTGGAGCTGAGCTGCGCCCTCCACAACTAGGACTGAAAGGACAACAACTTGAAGCTGAACGGCACCCTCCACAACTAAGATTGAAAGGACAACAACTTGACTTGGAGGAAGTCCTGGAGGTACACACTGTTCCCCAGTGGAGTCCTGTTCCCCTTCCCCAATAAGATCTTAAAAAAAGAAAAAAAAGTGTTGCCAACGACAAATGTAAGACACAGTCAATTGTAAGATGGATACTCATTTTAGAGATATCAACATGTGAAAAAAATATACACCTCAGAACTAACGAAGTACTGTATTACTCTTCTTTTGGAGATGTGTTTTCTGTTTTGGTCTAATGCATGGTAAAATTTGTGGATGTTCCATTGGCACCTGCAAAAGAGATGTTTTCAGGATATAGAATTAATTATAGATCTATTAGATTTGCCTTACTATGTTATTTAGGCTTTTTATATTCTATTAAACCATTTCTACATTCATTTTTTTGGCTCTTTTGATTTATCATGGACTGAGAAAGAGAAAGTTTTCTATTACTTGTCTATTATATTTCCCCCCGTTTCTTTTGCCTCCCCCACCCACTTCCGATTCAAGCCATTCTCAGTCTAGTTGTGTAAGACACAGCTCACTGGCCCATGCTGGTATTATGAGCCTTGCGCTCCCCCGGCCTGAGGCAGTCAGTAGCCAGTCGTTGGTCGGCCCCTCACAGCAGCTCACGGCAGCTCTCGCCTGGCCGGCCGCTCACGATGGCTGCCGGTCACAGTGGCACATGGTAGCCCACGGCAGCACACAGCAGCCCACGGCAGTACGCAGCAGCCTGCCGCAGCTCACGCCAACCTCCAACTGCTCACAGCAGCCCAGCTCCAGGGACAGCCATTGTTCACAATCTTAGCTATAGAGGGCGCAGCTCACTGGCCCATGTGGGAATCGAATCAGTGACCTCGGCATTAGGAGCATGGAACTCCAACCACCTGAGCCACCGGGCTGGCCCTGAATTTTCTAATTATACAACAATTTCAATGGTAAAAATTGGGACATTTAACTTTTTTCTATTGTTTATGTCAAATATTTGTTTTTATTTTTTGCCTTATTGCATTAGCTAAGACTCCCAAAATAATGTTGAAATAATAATGCCAATAGTGAGCATCCTTGTCTTGTTTTTCATTTCAAAAAATAGCTTGAGTATTTAATTACTTAGAATACATTATGTTACTGTCTATTCCTTTAAATTATTTTTTTGAGAAATATGCAATAAAAAGTGTGGAAAGCACACACACATGATTACAGAATAGTAATAAAAGAACACCCTTGCACCCACTGCCCAGCTAAAGAAATTGAACATCACATAGTTAGAAACCCCCTGGATGCTTCTCTCCAATTGCATTCTTTTATGATAACTTCTTTTATGATAACTGCTACCCTGAATTTTATATTAATAAGTACTTTGATTTTATTTATAGCATTACTACACATATATGGAATCTTAATCAAACTAGATTAGCCTTTAAAAGTTCATATAAATGGAGTTGTACTGTATCTATTACTTTATGAATTGATTCTTATCCTCAATATTACTCTATTTCTTGATTTTAAGATGTGAAAGGTCACATTTTACCATCTCCCACCAGTACCAAAATTCTCTTCATTACTGTCTTATTTCTTCTACAAAGTGTCCAGAAATGACAACAGTTATTACCATCTCTGCTTCTCACATCATATATTGATGCGGCATCCAGTGTTGAAGGTACCTCCTTCCCATTGTTAGTAATCACTTCCAATACTTCCATGAGCATGTTACCAAATCGCCTCAGTTCTGGGGAACGCCCCCCAACATAACTGCAGTGTCCAGTTTCTCCAGTATAGGAGTTTCCCCTCCTTCACTGTGGGTAGTTCTCCAACATCTTTGGCTACTGGGGTTGGGGTTGAGCCCACCAATATCCTATCTGATCATCCTAATTCTACCATCAGAGGGACCATCTCTATTAGCTTTGTCTGACAAGCTAATACAAAGACTCACCAGAGGTTTGAGCCTGTCTGCCAATGTCATTGATGGATCTTGATTATCATAAACCATAACCACTGCCAGGATCCCAGCTCTAGTAGGTTGTATCATTGTTCAACATATTTGCTTTCCCTCCCTGCAGTGGATTGTACCTTCCTGCCCCACTGATATCAGGCTTGGCATCAGACGTATGATGCCTCTCCGTGATGAAGAATTTTACATCCCTGTCTTGTCAAACACAAACATATGGCTTGCTTTGGACAACAAACTGGGTGGAAGGGTGTGGGGAGCCATGGTTTCTTGCAGCCCTGAACCTTGCAGACTGGCTCGGTTTCTGCCCCCATAACATTGTCTCTGCCTTATCTGAGAAGCGCCTAACGGCTGCTGAGGAATGTGGTGAAAACGGCCAGTTCCCAGACACAGAAAACTAAGGGCTTTCTGGACAATTGGTAGGTTCTGTCTCCTTGAGATATTTACTTTTGTGAGTTTCAGTGACCTTGTATCTTCTATGTCAAAGTAAGGTTGAGGCTGGAAAGATTTACTTTCACTGAGATAATGCATATCTTCTTCGTTTAACTGCACGTACTCAAATTGTATATATTGGTTAGAGATAATAAACTCAGGGCTTCAGCATGACTGAAGACCGGCCGCATTAGCATTTGTGTGTGTCTTTTATTTCATTTCCACTCCCCCATTCAGGTACTGATCGACTCGTGGCGGCTGGCCCGTCACACTTGGCGCCCGAACAGGGACCTGAATACGGGGGTAACAGTGAGGAACACCGCGTGGCAAGGGCCCAGCTCGTAGAGAGCTTATCAGTGGATGCGTGGTGAGTAAGGCACAATACCCCTCGGTCGAATGAATGTGTGAGTGAGTGATAGTTCCACGACTTCTTGTCACGGAGCTTGATTGGGCCCTAATCTGCGGTTCTGGTTCTGTCATACGGCATAACGGCGACTGGGCTTTATAGTCCACCTGTCCGGGGGGTTATACTGGAGCGCCTTAGCCAAGACAGATTTAGCTCCGCGAGGGGCACGGCCAGACGGGCATCAGAGTGTTTTCCTTGTTGATTGAAGGGCCGAGTTAGGGTGAAGGATGGGTCACGCTAGCAGCAAGGACCTGTATGTTAGAGGACTTAAGAAATTGCTTGCCGCCCGTGGCAGTCGGGTGAGCAGAGAACAGTTAGATAAGTTTTTAGAATTTGTAAAAGAAGTTTGTCCATGGTTTCCAGAAAAAGGCACTGTCAGTCTGGAAACTTGGGAGAAAGTGGGAGAGCAGTTACAAGATTATTATGCTGCCCAAGGACCACAGCAGATCTCTGTAGAAACATTCGGGTTGTGGACCTTGATTAGAGATTGTTTAGATCTCAGGCGTAAGAGCTGTAAGCTAGAGAAAGTTAAACAAGCTGGCAATGAAGAAATTCTTTCATCTGCCGCTTCTCTGGCAGAGAGAGAAAAGGGGGAGGAAGCCAAACCCACAGAAGAACTTTTTAAAGATACAGAGCCTATTTATCAGGAACCTCCGATCGAGGACTGGGAAGATTTAGACCCTCAGGATCAGGAAGACTTAGAGGATGAAGCAGCCAAATATAATAGGAACAAATACCCTCCTTTGGTGGCTATGGCTCAAGAAGGCAGACAACCTGCAGGCACTACACTTTCTTTTGCAGATCAGCTAAAAAAGATTCAGGGACAGCTGATTGAGCTTAAAGTTGCTGTGGATGAAGGAAATTGTCCTCGGAGTCCCCAGATTCCTTTTAGAAATCAATGGAATCCTCGGGGTAAAGATCCCCCTTGGAAGCAGAGGTGCAAAGATTACAAGCCGCACTCACTTCCCTCTGTGTTCAAAAGCAATTAGTCCAGGCTCAACAGACTGGGCCTTTATTAAAATCTCAATCAAAATAGAAGCCTAGGTTACAATTAAGCTCTCCTCCAAGTGTAGTTGCAGGGCTAGATCCACAGCCTGAGGCCCCTGTTGTAGCCCCTGTGACAATGAGACAATTACCAGGCGTAAAAGATCAAAGGTCCCCCCTACAAAAGAGTTTACAAGCTGCTAGTACAGGACCAACTTTAAAAGGGACACATTGCTTCCTCCAATTCTCCCTGGAATTATCCCATTTTTGATATTATGAAAAAAAAAATCTGGTAAGTGGAGATTATTACAAGATTTACAAAAGGTTAATAAAACCATGGAATTAATGGGAGCCTTACAGCCAGGCTTGCCCTGTCCTGCAGCCATACAAAAAAACACATATAAAATTGTTTTGGACTTGAAAGATTGTTTTTATACTATACCTTTAAATCCTGATGACTGCCCTAGGTTTGCTTTCAGTGTTCCTTCTGTTAATTTACAAAAACCTTTTAAGAGATATCATTGGCTAATGCTACCTCAAAAAATGGCTAATAGCCCTACATTATGTCAAAAATTTGTATCAGCTGCAATAAAACCTACCTAAAGGACATTTTCAGATATTTACATCATCCACTACATGGATGACATACTTCTTGCCCACTCTTGTGAACCAAAGTTGCTTGCTGCTTTTGCTCACTTACAAAAAAAACTCCTCAATTATGGGCTAGTTATAGCCCCAGAAAAAATTCAACAAGTGCCTCCTTACTCTTATCTGGGATATTGTTTAATGCCTCAGGCCATTGTGCCTCAAAAAATACAAATCCGGCGAGATTGTTTAAAAACATTAAATGATTTCCAAAAGCTACTGGGAGACATTAACTGGATTAGACCTCAGTTGTGGTTGACAACCGGTAAATTACAACCTTTGTTTAAAATATTACGTGGAGAAGCTGATCCTACTTCTCCCCACGAGATAACACAAAAAAGAGGCTTTGCTTGTATTTCTCCAGGTCCGGAAGAAAAACCTTTGTGAATTCCTGGTCGGTGTTAAACCATACCATGAGCGACAGCCCACAGAAGAGAACACATCTATAGATACCCATCCACGCCCCTAGGGTGTGAAAAAGCTCTCACTTTCCGCAGCTGCAAAAGGACTTTCCACTTCAGACCCTGTTAAATGGATAAAGACTTTGGGTAGAGGGTTTGCTGGGGATATTGCTATTCTGTTTATTGTTCTGTTTATTTTACATAGTCCTCAGATGTGGACAAATAGCCCTCCGACAGGCTGTAAATGAAATAACTACACGTTCTGTGTTTCTCATGCTTCAAAAACAAAAAAGGGGGAGATGTAGTCACACAACAGCCTAGCCGACTGTCCCCCCATATCTTTCCTTAAGGAAAGAAGAGTCTGTAAGACTGTGCCTTTCTGGGACTCTGTTCCATTCTTGTGTTTACACCTTATGTCTCTCTGTCTGGTCCCCAAAAGATGGTTTGCAGCCAAAGACGGGTAAGATATCTCACGGGAGATACAACCTAAGCCAGGCAAAACCGAGTGAGGACCCCCAATGAGCTGCCTTAAAAGATCCAAAAAGGAGCCTTGCCTCCCCTTCCCCCTGCCTGGAAAAAGCCATTGCTGTCTCTGGCTTTCCTCAAAGGAGATCGGTAGCCAATGATGGGTAATGATCAGTAAGCGTTTTTACAACCTAAGACAGGAGTCGATCGCTTTGATGATTGATATCCAATGACGGGTAAGTGAGAATGTCTGTACTGACTACCTAAGCCAGACACGATCTCAAAAATAAAAAATAAAAAAGGGGGATATGTAGGGAGCTGGAGCATTAAGGGTTAAGAAAATGTAACTTCAAGCAGAGTTTGGGAGGATCGCTAAGGGAAACTCCGATAAGCATAAAGAACAAACAGACACCTGCTGCCCTGGGAATGGGAAAATATCTAAAGGTCTAAAGACAGTCAGGGTCAAACTTTGAGAAAACGTAACTAATCTGTACTTGCTGCCTCAGCCGCTTTATGTAACCTTCTTGTTTCTGTGTGTATAAAAGAAAGCTGGCTTCATGATGAAATTCAAAGTATGAGAGAAGCTGAACCCTTAAAATTTGATGCAGCTCAGGCTGCCTCTGAGTTTGTTGATGTTCTTAGGAGTGTTTTGCCCTCTATGCCTTATATTACCCATTCTGTTATGATATTTCTTACATTGGGCATCTGTGTCTGCTTGGTTCTGTGCCTACTCCCCATCCTCATCAGATGTTTCATCAACAGGATGTTAGACTTACGAGCTGACATCCATCAGCTTGAGCTTAAGGCGAAGCCTTAAGTCTTTCTCCCCCATGCATTTAGAGGGGCGGGTTAGTCAACGACGGGCAAATACTTGGGAGCCGCTTCAACACCTAAGACAGGGCTTATATAATAAAATATGAGTACCAAAGACGGGTAAGTTGAGGCTGGCGTCCTGAGACACCTAAGTCAGGCACCGTCACCTCGCCATCCTGGCTGGATGGACTTTGCTTTTATAAAATAAAAAAGGGGGAGATGTGGGGAGCCATGGTTTCTTGCAGCCCTGAACCTTGCAGACTGGCTCGGTTTCTGCCCCCATAACATTGCCTCTGCCTTATCTGAGAAGCGCCTAACGGCTGCTGAGGAATGTGGTGAAAACGGCCAGTTCCCAGACACAGAAGACTAAGGGCTTTCTGGACAATTGGTAGGTTCTGTCTCCTTGAGATATTTACTTTTGTGAGTTTCAGTGACCTTGTATCTTCTATGTCAAAGTAAAGTTGAGGCTGGAAAGATTTACTTTCGCTGAGATAATGCATATCTTCTTCGTTTAACTGCACGTACTCAAACTGTATATATTGGTTAGAGATAATAAACTCAGGGATCAGCATGACTGAAGACCGGCCGCATTAGCATTTGTGTGTGTCTTTTATTTCATTCCCACTCCCCCATTCAGGTACTGATCGACTCGTGGCGGCTGGCCCGTCACAGAAGGGATGCATGTCATCTCTGGAAAGAAACTTTAAGAGCCAGCTTGTGGTTTTGTGCACCTGTCATTTTCCACTGCCACAATACTGGCAATGTCCCAGAGAGTGGCTGCTCCATAAGCCTGGGTCCCCAAATGAAGACGACATAGAGGACAGCACAGACTTTGAGATGGGCAAGTAGTATGAGTGAGAAATAAATCTGTTATAAGCCACTGAGCCTTAGGATTGTTTGTTATCTCAGCATAACCTGACATCTCCTGACTGATACACCAACCATCACTGGCTTCCACTTGCCCCAAAGCCAAGTACAGGCTTCTCATCTGCCATCATGTGAATTGATGCCCCCCACCCCACCCACCATGACTTCAGAGACAACTCTGGTCAGCACCTTCACATCATCAATGACACTTCACATCATCAATGACAACTGCAACCACAATTCAGATCATGACATAGTGGACTAATATTCCCAACCATCCCTGACTCACTCCTGTGGAAAGAAGGACTGACCTATTCCTGGCCTTATTTCCAACACTTTGTCCCTAGTCCTTGACATTTGGGGGATGGTCCCAGCCTGTACTTTCCTGAATTCACATCTTCCCCCTGTGACAATAGTGGGACCTTGGAGAGAGCCCAGTGCCCCTCACTGTTCTCATATGAATCCCACTGTAATGTCTCCTTGCTTGCAGAGAGAGGTGTTGGGAAGGGGCCCAATGGTGGGTGTCACTGATGATTGAGCCAACCTCACCATCCTCCGCCCCCAGTCTTCCCACCTCTGCCCCTGCCTCCTCACCAGCAGTTCTCTTCTTTTGTCCATCTCAAACTTTAGCTGGGACCATATTCATTTCTGGAGCCACCTCTGGATCTTACATGTATGTAGGCTTCTCACCAGCCTACAGAAAGGCAAGGCTGGACCTCAAAATGAGGGTGGGCATTCTTGGACAGCAGCAAGTAGACTCCAGCAGTCTTATGTTGACCATCTTCTCCCTGAGCTGGGTGCTGGCTTCCCTGGCTCTGGAAGCAAAGTGGCCACTCTCCCAGCTCACAGTGCAAAGGTATAACCTTCCTCTCCCCCTTATGGTTTTGTGCACCTGTGGCAAAACATTAAATTATGGGCAGGCATTAAAATGATGGTAATACCTGCCACTAATGACAATTAAGTGCCATGGGAAATATCAATAGTAAGCACCATTACATTTCAGGAGTGGGAGAAGTCACTTCCTGATTATACATGTCTAACTGGTGGGGGGAAAGAAAGGAGCAAAGCAGTAAATGATGGGTAGGATATTCATAGGCAGAGAGAAAGAGAAAGGGATATGTGGAGGGCATTCCTGGTAGAGGAAAGAGCTCAGGCAAAGGCCCAGTGGTAGGAAAGCCTGAGGCAAAGAGGCCTGTTGGCTGGAGCAGAAGGAAGTTTGGGCTGCAGAGGGAAATGAAACTGAAAGGGTGGATGGGAAGGTATCAGGAAGATTGAAGTTGGATCAGGATCCATCTCCCCAGGAGTCTTGTGTCCCTTGCAACCAGGGTCAATTCATGTCTGTGTCCCCAGCACAGTAACTGGAATTTTGTGCTTTGTTTCCAGCATCTTGGTCAGCCCTGGTGCTTGATCACATAGCCCCAGCCCCACAGAGACTCCTCTAAAAAACAACAATAAGACTTTTCAAAAACAAATAATTTAATGTTTTACTGGTGAAATGTGTTAAGAAATCAAAGTGGAGGACTCCAAAGAATGGCCCGGCACCCTGTCAGCTCCCTGCCCTGAGCTTCATCTGTGGTGTTGCTGTCTGGTCTGGGCTCGACCTCATCTGGATGCTTTATCTTTTCATTCCTTTGTCCACTTCCCCAACTTGACCGCACAAGATTATTGTAGCTTTGTAGTAAGTTTTGAAATCAGGAAGTGTGAGTCTCCCAGTTTTGTTCTTCATTTTCAAGATTGATTTAACTATTCAGAATTCTTTGAGATTACATATGAATTTTAGCAAATTCTTGGATATTACACCAATATTTTAAGCACTTTGAATATATCAGCCTACTATCTTCTAGCTTCCAAAGTTTCTGATGAGAAATCTGCTGATTATCTTATTGAGGATCTCTTGTAGGTGATATTTTGCTTCTCTCTTGCTGCTTTCAAGATCCTTTTGTCAGAATATACAAGGAACACATGCAACTCAACAACAAAAAAACAAACAACCCAATTGAAAAATGGGCAGAGGGCTTGAAGAGACATTTCTCCAAAGAGGACATACAAATGGCAAATAGACATATGAAAAAATGTTCAACATCACTAATCATCAGAGAAATGCAAATAAAAACCACAATGAGATATCAACTCACCCCAGTCAGAATGGCTATCATCAACAAGACAAATAGTAACAAGTGTTGGAGAGGCTGTGGAGAAAAAGGAACCCTCATACACTGTTGGTGGGAATGCAGACTGGTGCAGCCGTTAGGGAAGGCAGTGTGGAGGTTCCTCTAAAAATTACGAATAGAATTGCCATATGACCCAGCAATCCCTCTCCTGGGTATCTACCCCAAAAATCTGAAAACATTTATAGATAAAGACACATGTGCTCCAGTGTTCATTGCAGCTTTGTTTACGGTGGCCAAGACATGGAAACAACCAAAATGTCCTTCAATAGATGAATGGATAAAGAAGTTGTGGTATATATACACAATGGAATACTATTCGGCGGTAAGAAAAGATGATATAGGACCATTTGTGACAACATGGATGGATCTTGAGAGTGTAATGCTGAGCGAAATAAGTCAGACAGAAAAAGCACAGAACCATGTGATTTCACTGATATGTGGTATATAAACCAAAAACAACAAAAAACAAGACAAACAAATGAGAAACAGAAACTCATAGACACAGACAATAGTTTAGTGGTTACCAGAGGGTAAGGGGGGTGGGGGGTGGGAGAAGAGGGTAAGGGGGATCAAATATATGGTGATGGAAGGAGAACTGACTCTGGGTGGTGAACACACAATGGGATTTATAGATGATGTAATACAGAATTGTACACCTGAAATCAATGTAATTTTACTAACAATTGTCACCCCAATAAATTTAAAAAATAAAAAAAAGATCCTTTTGTCTTTGTCTTTTGAAAGTTTGATTATAATGTTTCTTGGTGTGGGTCTCTTTGAGTTCATTTTTGGAATTTGTTGAGCTTCTTGAATGTTTTTGTTCATGTCTTTCATCAAATTTGGGAAGTTTTCAGTCAGTATTTCTTCAAATATTCTCTCTGCCCCTTTCTCTCTCTCTTTTCCCTCTGGGACTCCCACAATGTGATCTTGGTCTGGTTGATGATATCCCACAGGTCCCTTAGACTCATTCATTTATCCTCACTCTTTTTTCATTTCTGAGACTCAATGACTTCCATGGTCCTATCTTCAAGTTTGTTGAGTCTTTCTTTTGCCTACTCAAGTTTGCCTTTGAATCCCTCCAGTGAATTTTTCATTTCCAGTATTGAACTTTGCAGCTCCAGAATTTCTTTTTGGTTTCGTTTTAGGTTTTCTATATCTTTATTGATATTTCCATTTTGTTCATGCATCATTTTCTTGACTCTCTCCACATCTTCCTTTAGTTTTTTTTTTTTTTTTTTTTTTAGCATTTAAGACAGTTGTTTTAAAGTCTTTGTCTAGTATATCTGCCATTAGGTCTTCTTCAGGGACAGTTTCTGTTGAATTATATTATTTTCCTTTGAATGAGCCACATTGTCCTGTTTCTTTGTATGCCTTGTGATTTTTGTTGTTGTTGAACACTGAAAATTTGAATTTAATAGTGTAGTAACTTTGGAAGTTAGATTCTCTTCCTTCTCTAGGGTTTGCTGTTTTCTCTTATTGTTTATTAATTAATCAGTCAATCAATTGATTAATTAATTATTGTAGGCTGCCTCTGTGCCAAGGATCAGCATGAGGTGTAAACAAAGGTCTTCCTGAGCCTTTTCTAAGAGGCTTTAAATAATTGGGGGAGGTGCAAAAACAATGGCTAGCTACCTCTTTTCCTGTACCTTGTGATCAGAAGCAGCAATCAGTGATTAGAGCACAGATCCAAGATGTTTGGAATACATGGTCCTTTTTGCCTACTCTAATTCCCACAAGCAGTGGGCAAGCTGCTCCAGGAACATGTGCACAGCTGCCTGCCATGTGGCTAGGAGTGTGGAATGGGTTAGCTGCTACTGTGCTAAAAGCTGAAATTGACCAAAATTAACTGTAGTTTACAGTCCAGGTCTTCTTCTGGAATATGCAAGCCTTCAACAGATTCTAGAATTCCAAAACAGTTACATCAGATGGATTCTGCCAGTGCAATTATTGTCTAGCTGGGGAGATGGATTCCTGGTGTGTCCTACCCCACCATTTCCTAGAGCGCTCCTCTAAATTATTTTTTAATTAGCTTCAAATACATAATACAGTCTCCAAGTTGTTAAAGATAAACAAAGCCAGACACTAGAGTGGTAAGGACAGATTTTAACTGGTAATGTACTATTGCAATAGGGAAAAGAATCCAGTGTGAACTGAACTCCACTTTGATTTACACAGAGGTGACTGGACATTTTAAAGGGAGAGTGAGAGTGAGGAAATAGGGAGGGAGGCAAGTGGGGGCTCAGTAGAGTCAGGAAAGTGAAAAATTACAAAAAGGGGAGTAGGGGTTGGTCCATGTGAAACTCATCCGGATTTGCTAAGTGATGCTGTTGTAAGTCAGGCTCCTATCTTCCCCAGAGTCTGGGAGACAAGGCCCCTATCTTTAGGTGTTGGCTGGAATAGTCAGTTATTGTGGCAGCCTTGAGTTTTCTTAGGCAGGCACTTTAAGGAGGGCTAGAGTCATGCTAGGGATGTGGCCTTGAGCTGTTAGAAACTGTTAATATTTGTTCAAGTCTTTACAGATCAAGGTTGAAGCTTAGTTGAGAAGAGGGCTCAGAAGATCCTGGCTAGAGTTTGTTCAAGGAGAGAATCTTTGTCAAAATAAAAACCACAGATAGAGCTAAAGTTCTCTATCATTCCCAACCTCAGTTCGTTCATGTTTCTCTGAGCTAATCTTACCCCTGTTATTGAGGTAGGTGAACCTCTTTGCAAATTTTGAATGTGTGTGTGTGTGTATGTATTCATAGAAAATACCATGTTTCCCCAAAATTAAGACCTAGCCGGACCATCAGCTCTAATACGTCTTTTGGAGTAATAATTAATATACCACCCGGTATTATATTATAATATATTGTATTGTATTCTATTATATTAAAAACCCAGTCTTATTTTATATTAAAATAAGACCAGGTCTTATATTAATTTTTGCTCCAAAAGACGCATTGCAGCTGATGGTCTGGCTAGGTCTTATTTTCGGGGAAACACGGTATATACATGTGTTTTAAAGAAAAATGTATCTGCTGGTTTCACTGAACAAGATTTCCCAAGCATCTTTCCATGATGGTACCATTCTTTTTTATTCAAGCACGGTATTCTACACTGTGACTATTCTGTAGTCATGCTAGTTTCCTATTCAGGGCTATTCTGGTGGTTTCCAATTTTTATTGGAGTTGCAATAAACTGGGTGGCAATAAACATACTCATGAATGCCTCCTTGAAGTGTTTCTTGAATAAAGAGATGGAATAGTGGAATTACTGGGTCCTTGAGCATGCATTTAAAATTTTAATAGATGCCACCAGATTGCCTTTTTAAAGCAGCCCAACCCACTTCCACTCCCGCTAGCTGGATAAGCATGTTTATTCTTCACATCTTTCCCAACACTGATTGGAATCAAACTTCCTAACAGTTGCTAATCTGCTGGGTCAAAACTAATCATTTTCTTTGATTGTTTCCACTGGCCATTTGTATTTCCTTTTCTGGGACCCAAACCAAATCCTCAGATGTTAAAATAACTTCTGATTGGATTCTGCATTGTTCCCATGGCTTTGGCTGTGGGTTCACAGCTCCGGAATCCTGCTAATGGCAGGATGGGGAGAGGGAAGAGCAAGCGGCACAGTGAAGGATGATGAGGGAGGTTCCACCTCCCTTTTCTGCAGCTGAAACGAAACTGAAGTTGAGGCTGTGAGAGCCAGCCTCAGACTCCAGAGTCCAAGGTTATGTCCAAGTATATTATTCATCTGGTTTTGATAGTTCTTCGTGGGGAGGGGAAGGTCAGAGCAGTAGGAACTGCTGAGTGGGCTAGGCAGGTGGTAGGTGGGGAGAGAGGGTGTGTGTTGGTCTATCAGTAGCTTTCTCTCTCTGACACCTCCTTGCCTTATCTTCTTTGTGTCCCTTCCCATGTGATGTAGTCAGAAGAAAGGAAGTGGGGTGAGGTGGAGCGGTACAAAGGTGAAGGAAGCTGTGAGCAGCCCCGTAATCAGCAGAGCAGATAACCACGACTTTCAGCTGGCGCTGGGTCCTGCTGTAAGCACTGTGGCTGCCCCCCTGCTGCTGTCCCCAAGGTGTTGCCTGCTCTGCCCCAGCCACTATCACATCAGGCTTATGCAGCTGCTTGGACTCTTCAGCCTCCTATGGATGCTCAGGGCCTCTCCGGGGGCCACAGGTGAGGGGGCAAGGTGGGAGTGAGGGAGAGAGACCCTCCTGATGTTCAACGGCAAGGATTTGGTGTGTGTGGGGGTTTGCTCTGAGGCCAAAGGGGATGCTGAGAAAGGGTCCCTCAGAGCTCTGCTTGCAGGGATAATTGAAGCAGAGGCAGAGGGAAGTTGGGTCCAGCTGATGTGCTCTCCACCTACAACAGAGCAGGTTGTAGGGGTCTGTACTCAAATCAGGAGGGTGGGAATAACCTCTTTCCAGAAGAGTGCTCTTCCCACTCTGATGCAGTTAGCTGAGTCGCTCTCCTCTTCTGCTCTCCTCTTCAAATTCAGTGCTCCTTCCACTCTGAACTCTGTCCCTCCCTTTACTTCCATCCCTGCCACCCTCCTGTGAGTCCCCCTTTTTGCCCCCGGGGCACCCTCCTCTTCCTGGGGTGTCTCTGGCTTTGGTCCCTGGTGTCTTCTTTTCCAGCTCTGCCCCTACCTCTCCCAGCCCCTACTGGGCCTGTTGCTGGGCACAGCTGTCATTGGCAGGGCGGGGGTCGGGTATCCTGAAGTCTGCTTTGTTCTCAAAGGGTGGGTCTGAGACCAGCTGGTGTGGAGCCCTGGGCCTTCTCTCTCCCACCTTTTAGGAACTCTGAAATTCCTCTTCCTTTGGACCCCCAATCCTAGACCTTCCCAACCCAGAGACCCACGGTCCACCCTCTCACTAACCTCCACGGCTACCTTCTGACTGTAAGGGCTCTAGCCCAGGAATCTTCATAATCTTCCCACCTTTCTGAGACCCCCAAGCTAGGCTGACAGGTGTGCCAAAGGGTAGGGGCAGAAACCCCAGCTCGCAGAGCAAAGATGGTCTGGGTCCGAGGTGAGGAGGAGGCTAATCCTGAGAGGAGAGGTGGTCTGGGCACTTCCTGTTGGCAAAGGCTGTGGCTGCGTGAGTGTTCCCTGCCACTCACCCATAGCATTAGGAGACCTCTGACCCTCACTCTTACCATCTGTAAAATGAGGTTGATGATATTTATAGAGTGAGAGGCTCATGTATGTAAACTAATTTACCCAGTGACCAAAATAGAGTAGGTAATACTCTATTACTTATTAACACTCGCAAGTAAACCTTAAAGTCTCCAGGACTCATGCCTGCCTGCTGAAGTATCTCTTTCTGGAAGTTTCCTTCTCTGTCCTGTCCTTCAGCCTGTGTGGTCCTCTCTCCTTGTCCCTCAATCTCAGCTGAGTCAGAGTTTCAGTCTCTGGTTTTCCCTTTAATGTTCTCTATGCAGCTTTCCCCTCTCTGACCCCTTGTCTCTTGGTGTTCATGATGTGTCCCCAGCCCCAGTCCCTCTTCAGCTGGGTTCTCTCTCTCCCAAGAAGAGAGTTTGCCCAGACAGCACTAAGTCACAGGAAGAAGGGCAGAGGTGGATCAAAGGCTGGGGGCAAAGAGTCAGCAGGGACAGGGACTTGGGCAGCAGGTTGAGGAGGGAGGAGGGAGCAGAGTAAGGGAAGAGCAGGGTGTGTGAGGAGGAAGGAGAGGGAGTGGCCAGGGGAGGAGGCAGGAGCCTCCACTGAACTTCCATACTCAGTGGGCTGTGGTGGGGTGAGGGGCAGGTCGGACACTCAGCCCAGGCTGGCAAGGTACTGAGGGTGCACTTCACTCTCCACTCCTTGGAGAGGCTGCCCTAGGTTGCAGATAGATCTTGGGCTTCAGAATCTGAAAGGCCCCAGCCCCAAAGTGCCTCTGACTGAGGAAGAAGCCATAGCTCTTTCTGTCTTCTGTGGTACATATCTGGAAAATGGGGTTGTGAATAACCTATGTGGTATTATGGTGACAAAACGACCTACAAATGAATTCGTCTGTTTTATTGCTAATGCAGGAACTTCATCCATGGCTACATCCACCTCTAATGCTCTTTTTCTCAGTAAAGAAGCAGCCCATACTGCTCTTAGCAACTCCCCACCATCCAAACGCACAGCAGGGTGGCTGCTCAGCAACCCCAAAACTACTTCTCTCACTCCTGGCAGTAGGCAAAACACACCTATGATTCTCAATACCTCCCCCCACTTTAAACTCATTTCTGAAACATTGCTCAACTCTTCAATTAATTCCAACACCTCAACAATCCCAACATCTAAGTTTGTCGTCAAGGTGGAAACCACTCCACCTACCATAATTGTCTACATGGGAACTACAGAGTGCATCAATCCAACTAGTCTTCTAATCACCACCACTTATCCCACGACCACCTGCATGACAATGACCCAAGTGTCCTTCACTAGTTCTTACACAACCACGGCTGTGACAGGGAAGCCAGGGACAACTGTCACCAGTACTTACCCCAAGACTACTAGTGAGAGAGGCAGCTCCACCACAACCACTTCTACTACCGCCACTCCAGGGAAAACTACCACAACCATGGCCCCAACCTCTTCCTCCAACCCAACCACACTCACAACCCTCCATACACTGATCTCCTCTACAACAGGTACCACGAAAAGGACTATCCCAACCACTGCAAGTATCCATACAACCAAATCTCCTATGCCAACAATCACTCCTACCAATGCTACTCTGCCTTCTCTAACTCCCACGAACACTCAATTAACAACAGTAACTGATAGAAGCTCCTCACCTACCCTCAGGACTACCTTCATTACAACCACACCATCATTTCCAAATACCACCAGTACATATAAAACATCAAAAGCCACTACTCATGCTCATACGAAAACCAATACATTACCAACATCAGTTGTATCAGCTTCTACAGAAGCAACCACTGAACTAGGTACAACACCAACAACTCCTTTAAACACAGTGACCTCCACTGAAACATTTACTCCGGTGAGTGACACTACAAGAGAAACTCTGATGACAGCAATTACGGCAACATCCCTAACCATGTCTTCAATCACTCCCACAAACACTATGACTTCTGCCGAACGGACCACCTATGAACCCAGCCCCACACCGACTACAAAACACACACACCCAACATCCATAACAATAGGACCACCCGCTAGCACTGAATCCACTACGCAAACAGGCAAAACGACGGACAAAACCTCACAAGCCACATCTACCTGGAGTACCACACCTAACCGTACAAGTGACGCGTCCACAGAGTCCCACATGACGGGGACGATGTCTACTCCACCTGACACAACATCAGTCACTCCCACAGATACAGTCAGTTCTCTGACATTCACCACCTCCACTCCAGTGACCACCAGTACCGTCACGACAACCACCAGTGGGCTTCCCAGTCCTACTTCTGTTTCTACCCCACAAACGGCTGCCACTTCGACCACAGAGACCACCCCGCTGTCCACCTTGATTACCTCACTCCCCACTGCCACCATTACATCAACCCCTGCATCTCCCACTAGCATTGTCACCACTGCCACGACCATAATCACCACTTCCGCTGACACTACGATGCCTGCCACCTCAATCACGGCAAGTTCAACCACTCCCTCCACGACACAAACGTCCATAACTACTACCAGTGACATGGCAACTAGTCCCACCCCAACTGCGACTCAAAGTACTTCTTCAGACAGCGTCTCCACAGGAAGCTCAGCCACATCCGCAATAACCCCATCTCCCTCTGCTTCTCATACCATGCAGACATCGACCACCATAACACCGTCTTCTGTTAGTACAGAAATCCCTACCACCACCCCAACAACGATCACTCCCACATCCGTGAGTACCACGGGGTCACTGAGTACCACCACCGATCTCACGTCAACACTCACCCCTTCGAGTGCATCCGCTACCCCCACAAACATCATCACATCACCCCCCACCACGCACAATACAGAAACAACATCCAGTGGCACCACCACCACTGCAACGACAGTTACTATGACAGCCACGCTCACAGGCACCCACAGCACTCCAGCTCCCTCCCACCCTACAAGCAGCTCCGTGACATCAGCAGGCTCCACACCTACCAGCAGTACCGGGACCACTCACACAGGGAGTCCCACCTCATCTGCAACGGGCACCAATTCACAAAGCACAACCACCAAATCCACCCTGACGTCTCCTACAAGCGTCACATACACGACAGCCACAACCACAGAAACGCGGCCCTCCACAGTAGCCACTACACAAACAGGCAAGACGACGGGGACAACCTCTCATGCCACATCTACCTGGAGAACCACAGGTACCAGTGACACCTCCACAGAGTCCCACGCGACAGGGACAACTTCTACTCCACCAGTGACATCCTCAGTCACTCCCACAGATACAGTCACTTCTCCGACATTCACCACCTCCACTCCAGTGACCACCAGTACCGTCACGACAAACACCAGTGGGCTTCCCAGTCCTACTTCTGTTTCTACCCCACAAACGGCTGCCACTTCGACCACAGAGACCACCCCGCTGTCCACCTTGATTACCTCACTCCCCACTGCCACCATTACATCAACCCCTACATCTCCCACTAGCATTGTCACCACTGCCACGACCAGAATCACTACCGCTGACACTACAACCTCAATCATGGCAAGTTCAACCACTCCCTCCACGACACAAACGTCCATAACTACCACCAGTGACATGGCAACTAGTCCCACCCCAACTGCGACTCAAAGTACTTCTTCAGACAGCGTCTCCACAGGAAGCTCAGCCACATCCGCAATAACCCCATCTCCCTCTGCTTCTCATACCATGCAGACATCGACCACCATAACACCGTCTTCTGTTAGTACAGAAATCCCTACCACCACCCCAACAACGATCACTCCCACATCCGTGAGTACCACGGGGTCACTGACTACCACCACCGATCTCACGTCAACACTCACCCCTTCGAGTGCATCCGCTACCCCCACAAACATCATCACATCACCCCCCACCACGCACAATACAGAAACAACATCCAGTGGCACCACCACCACTGCAACGACAGTTACTATGACAGCCACGCTCACAGGCACCCACAGCACTCCAGCTCCCTCCCACCCTACAAGCAGCTCCGTGACATCAGCAGGCTCCACACCTACCAGCAGTACCGGGACCACTCACACAGGGAGTCCCACCTCATCTGCAACGGGCACCAATTCACAAAGCACAACCACCAAATCCACCCTGACGTCTCCTACAAGCGTCACATACACGACAGCCACAACCACAGAAACGCGGCCCTCCACAGTAGCCACTACACAAACAGGCAAGACGACGGGGACAACCTCTCATGCCACATCTACCTGGAGAACCACAGGTACCAGTGACACCTCCACAGAGTCCCACGCGACAGGGACAACTTCTACTCCACCAGTGACATCCTCAGTCACTCCCACAGATACAGTCACTTCTCCGACATTCACCACCTCCACTCCAGTGACCACCAGTACCGTCACGACAACCACCAGTGGGCTTCCCAGTCCTACTTCTGTTTCTACCCCACAAACGGCTGCCACTTCGACCACAGAGACCACCCCGCTGTCCACCTTGATTACCTCACTCCCCACTGCCACCATTACATCAACCCCTGCATCTCCCACTAGCATTGTCACCACTGCCACAACCAGAATCACTACCGCTGACACTACAACCTCAATCACGGCAAGTTCAACCACTCCCTCCACGACACAAACGTCCATAACTACCACCAGTGACATGGCAACTAGTCCCACCCCAACTGCGACTCAAAGTACTTCTTCAGACAGCGTCTCCACAGGAAGCTCAGCCACATCCGCAATAACCCCATCTCCCTCTGCTTCTCATACCATGCAGACATCGACCACCATAACACCGTCTTCTGTTAGTACAGAAATCCCTACCACCACCCCAGCAACGATCACTCCCACATCCGTGAGTACCACGGGGTCACTGACTACCACCACCGATCTCACGTCAACACTCACCCCTTCGAGTGCATCCGCTACCCCCACAAACATCATCACATCACCCCCCACCACGCACAATACAGAAACAACATCCAGTGGCACCACCACCACTGCAACGACAGTTACTATGACAGCCACGCTCACAGGCACCCACAGCACTCCAGCTCCCTCCCACCCTACAAGCAGCTCCGTGACATCAGCAGGCTCCACACCTACCAGCAGTACCGGGACCACTCACACAGGGAGTCCCACCTCATCTGCAACGGGCACCAATTCACAAAGCACAACCACCAAATCCACCCTGACGTCTCCTACAAGCGTCACATACACGACAGCCACAACCACAGAAACGCGAACCTCCACAGTAGCCACTACACAAACAGGCAAGACGACGGGGACAACCTCTCATGCCACATCTACCTGGAGAACCACAGGTACCAGTGACACCTCCACAGAGTCCCACGCGACAGGGACAACTTCTACTCCACCAGTGACATCCTCAGTCACTCCCACAGATACAGTCACTTCTCCGACATTCACCACCTCCACTCCAGTGACCACCAGTACCGTCACGACAAACACCAGTGGGCTTCCCAGTCCTACTTCTGTTTCTACCCCACAAACGGCTGCCACTTCGACCACAGAGACCACCCCGCTGTCCACCTTGATTACCTCACTCCCCACTGCCACCATTACATCAACCCCTGCATCTCCCACTAGCATTGTCACCACTGCCACGACCAGAATCACTACCGCTGACACTACAACCTCAATCACGGCAAGTTCAACCACTCCCTCCACGACACAAACGTCCATAACTACCACCAGTGACATGGCAATTAGTCCCACCCCAACTGCGACTCAAAGTACTTCTTCAGACAGCGTCTCCACAGGAAGCTCAGCCACATCCGCAATAACCCCATCTCCCTCTGCTTCTCATACCATGCAGACATCGATCACCATAACACCGTCTTCTGTTAGTACAGAAATCCCTACCACCACCCCAACAACGATCACTCCCACATCCGTGAGTACCACGGGGTCACTGACTACCACCACCGATCTCACGTCAACACTCACCCCTTCGAGTGCATCCGCTACCCCCACAAACATCATCACATCACCCCCCACCACGCACAATACAGAAACAACATCCAGTGGCACCACCACCACTGCAACGACAGTTACTATGACAGCCACGCTCACAGGCACCCACAGCACTCCAGCTCCCTCCCACCCTACAAGCAGCTCCGTGACATCAGCAGGCTCCACACCTACCAGCAGTACCGGGACCACTCACACAGGGAGTCCCACCTCATCTGCAACGGGCACCAATTCACAAAGCACAACCACCAAATCCACCCTGACGTCTCCTACAAGCGTCACATACACGACAGCCACAACCACAGAAACGCGAACCTCCACAGTAGCCACTACACAAACAGGCAAGACGACGGGGACAACCTCTCACGCCACATCTACCTGGAGAACCACAGGTACCAGTGACACCTCCACAGAGTCCCACGCGACAGGGACAACTTCTACTCCACCAGTGACATCCTCAGTCACTCCCACAGATACAGTCACTTCTCCGACATTCACCACCTCCACTCCAGTGACCACCAGTACCGTCACGACAAACACCAGTGGGCTTCCCAGTCCTACTTCTGTTTCTACCCCACAAACGGCTGCCACTTCGACCACAGAGACCACCCCGCTGTCCACCTTGATTACCTCACTCCCCACTGCCACCATTACATCAACCCCTGCATCTCCCACTAGCATTGTCACCACTGCCACGACCAGAATCACTACCGCTGACACTACAACCTCAATCACGGCAAGTTCAACCACTCCCTCCACGACACAAACGTCCATAACTACCACCAGTGACATGGCAATTAGTCCCACCCCAACTGCGACTCAAAGTACTTCTTCAGACAGCGTCTCCACAGGAAGCTCAGCCACATCCGCAATAACCCCATCTCCCTCTGCTTCTCATACCATGCAGACATCGACCACCATAACACCGTCTTCTGTTAGTACAGAAATCCCTACCACCACCCCAACAACGATCACTCCCACATCCGTGAGTACCACGGGGTCACTGACTACCACCACCGATCTCACGTCAACACTCACCCCTTCGAGTGCATCCGCTACCCCCACAAACATCATCACATCACCCCCCACCACGCGCAATACAGAAACAACATCCAGTGGCACCACCACCACTGCAACGACAGTTACTATGACAGCCACGCTCATAGGCACCCACAGCACTCCAGCTCCCTCCCACCCTACAAGCAGCTCCGTGACATCAGCAGGCTCCACACCTACCAGCAGTACCGGGACCACTCACACAGGGAGTCCCACCTCATCTGCAACGGGCACCAATTCACAAAGCACAACCACCAAATCCACCCTGACGTCTCCTACAAGCGTCACATACACGACAGCCACAACCACAGAAACGCGAACCTCCACAGTAGCCACTACACAAACAGGCAAGACGACGGGGACAACCTCTCACGCCACATCTACCTGGAGAACCACAGGTACCAGTGACACCTCCACAGAGTCCCACGCGACAGGGACAACTTCTACTCCACCAGTGACATCCTCAGTCACTCCCACAGATACAGTCACTTCTCCGACATTCACCACCTCCACTCCAGTGACCACCAGTACCGTCACGACAAACACCAGTGGGCTTCCCAGTCCTACTTCTGTTTCTACCCCACAAACGGCTGCCACTTCGACCACAGAGACCACCCCGCTGTCCACCTTGATTACCTCACTCCCCACTGCCACCATTACATCAACCCCTGCATCTCCCACTAGCATTGTCACCACTGCCACGACCAGAATCACTACCGCTGACACTACAACCTCAATCACGGCAAGTTCAACCACTCCCTCCACGACACAAACGTCCATAACTACCACCAGTGACATGGCAATTAGTCCCACCCCAACTGCGACTCAAAGTACTTCTTCAGACAGCGTCTCCACAGGAAGCTCAGCCACATCCGCAATAACCCCATCTCCCTCTGCTTCTCATACCATGCAGACATCGACCACCATAACACCGTCTTCTGTTAGTACAGAAATCCCTACCACCACCCCAACAACGATCACTCCCACATCCGTGAGTACCACGGGGTCACTGACTACCACCACCGATCTCACGTCAACACTCACCCCTTCGAGTGCATCCGCTACCCCCACAAACATCATCACATCACCCCCCACCACGCACAATACAGAAACAACATCCAGTGGCACCACCACCACTGCAACGACAGTTACTATGACAGCCACGCTCACAGGCACCCACAGCACTCCAGCTCCCTCCCACCCTACAAGCAGCTCCGTGACATCAGCAGGCTCCACACCTACCAGCAGTACCGGGACCACTCACACAGGGAGTCCCACCTCATCTGCAACGGGCACCAATTCACAAAGCACAACCACCAAATCCACCCTGACGTCTCCTACAAGCGTCACATACACGACAGCCACAACCACAGAAACGCGAACCTCCACAGTAGCCACTACACAAACAGGCAAGACGACGGGGACAACCTCTCACGCCACATCTACCTGGAGAACCACAGGTACCAGTGACACCTCCACAGAGTCCCACGCGACAGGGACAACTTCTACTCCACCAGTGACATCCTCAGTCACTCCCACAGATACAGTCACTTCTCCGACATTCACCACCTCCACTCCAGTGACCACCAGTACCGTCACGACAACCACCAGTGGGCTTCCCAGTCCTACTTCTGTTTCTACCCCACAAACGGCTGCCACTTCGACCACAGAGACCACCCCGCTGTCCACCTTGATTCCCTCACTCCCCACTGCCACCATTACATCAACCCCTGCATCTCCCACTAGCATGGTCACCACTGCCACGACCATAATCACTACCGCTGACACTACAACCTCAATCACGGCAAGTTCAACCACTCCCTCCACGACACAAACGTCCATAACTACTACCAGTGACATGGCAACTAGTCCCACCCCAACTGCGGCTCAAAGTACTTCAGACAGCGTCTCCACAGGAAGCTCAGCCACATCCGCAATAACCCCATCTCCCTCTGCTTCTCATACCATGCAGACATCGACCACCATAACACCGTCTTCTGTTAGTACAGAAATCCCTACCACCACCCCAACAACGATCACTCCCACATCCGTGAGTACCACGGGGTCACTGACTACCACCACCGATCTCACGTCAACACTCACCCCTTCGAGTGCATCCGCCACCCCCACAAACATCATCACATCACCCCCCACCACGTACAATACAGAAACAACATCCAGTGGCACCACCACCACTGCAACGACAGTTACTACGACAGCCACGCTCACAGGCACCCACAGCACTCCAGCTCCCTCCCACCCTACAAGCAGCTCCGTGACATCAGCAGGCTCCACACCTACCAGCAGTACCGGGACCACTCACACAGGGAGTCCCACCTCATCTGCAACGGGCACCAATTCACAAAGCACAACCACCAAATCCACCCTGACGTCTCCTACAAGCGTCACATACACGACAGCCACAACCACAGAAACGCAGCCCTCCACAGTAGCCACTACAGAAACAGCGAAGACGACGGGGACAACCTCTCACGCCACATCTACCTGGAGAACCACAGGTACCAGTGACACCTCCACAGAGTCCCACGCGACAGGGACAACTTCTACTCCACCAGTGACATCCTCAGTCACTCCCACAGATACAGTCACTTCTCCGACATTCACCACCTCCACTCCAGTGACCACCAGTACCGTCACGACAACCACCAGTGGGCTTCCCAGTCCTACTTCTGTTTCTACCCCACAAACGGCTGCCACTTCGACCACAGAGACCACCCCGCTGTCTACCTTGATTCCCTCACTCCCCACTGCCACCATTACATCAACCCCTGCATCTCCCACTAGCATGGTCACCACTGCCACGACCATAATCACTACCGCTGACACTACAACCTCAATCACGGCAAGTTCAACCACTCCCTCCACGACACAAACGTCCATAACTACTACCAGTGACATGGCAACTAGTCCCACCCCAACTGCGGCTCAAAGTACTTCAGACAGCGTCTCCACAGGAAGCTCAGCCACATCCGCAATAACCCCATCTCCCTCTGCTTCTCATACCATGCAGACATCGACCACCATAACACCGTCTTCTGTTAGTACAGAAATCCCTACCACCACCCCAACAACGATCACTCCCACATCCGTGAGTACCACGGGGTCACTGACTACCACCACCGATCTCACGTCAACACTCACCCCTTCGAGTGCATCCGCTACCCCCACAAACATCATCACATCACCCCCCACCACGTACAATACAGAAACAACATCCAGTGGCACCACCACCACTGCAACGTCAGTTACTACGACAGCCACGCTCACAGGCACCCACAGCACTCCAGCTCCCTCCCACCCTACAAGCAGCTCCGTGACATCAGCAGGCTCCACACCTACCAGCAGTACCGGGACCACTCACACAGGGAGTCCCACCTCATCTGCAACGGGCACCAATTCACAAAGCACAACCACCAAATCCACCCTGACGTCTCCTACAAGCGTCACATACACGACAGCCACAAACACAGAAACGCGGCCCTCCACAGTAGCCACTACACAAACAGGCAAGACGACGGGGACAACCTCTCACGCCACATCTACCTGGAGAACCACAGGTACCAGTGACACCTCCACAGAGTCCCACACGACAGGGACAACTTCTACTCCACCAGTGACATCCTCAGTCACTCCCACAGATACAGTCACTTCTCCGACATTCACCACCTCCACTCCAGTGACCACCAGTACCGTCACGGCAACCACCAGTGGGCTTCCCAGTCCTACTTCTGTTTCTACCCCACAAACGGCTGCCACTTCGACCACAGAGACCACCCCGCTGTCCACCTTGATTACCTCACTCCCCACTGCCACCATTACATCAACCCCTGCATCTCCCACTAGCATGGTCACCACTGCCACGACCATAATCACTACCGCTGACACTACAACCTCAATCACGGCAAGTTCAACCACTCCCTCCACAACACAAACGTCCATAACTACCACCAGTGACATGGCAACTAGTCCCACCCCAACTGCGGCTCAAAGTACTTCTTCAGACAGCGTCTCCACAGGAAGCTCAGCCACATCCGCAATAACCCCATCTCCCTCTGCTTCTCATACCATGCAGACATCGACCACCATAACACCGTCTTCTGTTAGTACAGAAATCCCTACCACCACCCCAGCAACGATCACTCCCACATCCGTGAGTACCACGGGGTCACTGACTACCACCACCGATCTCACGTCAACACTCACCCCTTCGAGTGCATCCGCTACCCCCACAAATATCATCACATCACCCCCCACCACGCACAATACAGAAACAACATCCAGTGGCACCACCACCACTGCAACGACAGTTACTATGACAGCCACGCTCACAGGCACCCACAGCACTCCAGCTCCCTCCCACCCTACAAGCAGCTCCGTGACATCAGCAGGCTCCACACCTACCAGCAGTACCGGGACCACTCACACAGGGAGTCCCACCTCATCTGCAACGGGCACCAATTCACAAAGCACAACCACCAAATCCACCCTGACGTCTCCTACAAGCGTCACATACACGACAGCCACAAACACAGAAACGCGGCCCTCCACAGTAGCCACTACACAAACAGGCAAGACGACGGGGACAACCTCTCACGCCACATCTACCTGGAGAACCACAGGTACCAGTGACACCTCCACAGAGTCCCACACGACAGGGACAACTTCTACTCCACCAGTGACATCCTCAGTCACTCCCACAGATACAGTCACTTCTCCGACATTCACCACCTCCACTCCAGTGACCACCAGTACCGTCACGAAAACCACCAGTGGGCTTCCCAGTCCTACTGTTTCTACCCCACAAACGGCTGCCACTTCAACCACAGAGACCACCCCGCTGTCCACCTTGATTACCTCACTCCCCACTGCCACCATTACATCAACCCCTGCATCTCCCACTGGCATTGTCACCACTGCCACGACCATAATCACCACTTCCGCTGACACTTCAACGCCTGCCACCTCAATCACGGCAAGTTTTCCCAGTCTCTCAACTTCCCAAATAGTCAATACTGTGTCCACCAACATTGCAACGACATCTATTCTGACTACACCGTATAGTACTTCTAGGGTTTCTCCCACATCCTCGTTTCCTGTTGTGGGTACGTCCACAAGTGCAATAACCACTTCCTTTAGTACTATCATCTCCTCTTCAATATCCACGGTATCAATGTCATCTTCTTCCCCTTCCACTAGTGTAAGTTCAATGCTCCCTACTTCCATTAGCTCCTCCAGTACAGACATTCCAGGTTCTTCTTCTGTCACTACTTTTCCTACTTCTGTTTCATCCAAAACTACAAGAACTTCTCCAATGACATCTTCTGTAATAACCTCTTCTACCGAAACAACCCCCATTGTTACTGTTTCTTCTACTACCCCATGTCCAGAATCTATATCCGTTACAATAGTGCCTACTTCTCCCACTACTCCATGTATAGAAATAGATCCAAGTGGTACAGTTCCATCTACACCCACCATCCCACTAACAGTCTTTACCTCTACTACTGTGATGGCCACCACTCCTCCTAGCTCCACGAGTATGACAACTGTATTTCCTACACTTACGGACACTTCTACTTCAGTTTTGGAAACTGACCCCACCAGCATCATAACTGACGCTCCTACTTCTGTCAGCACTGGGACTGTCCCCATTAACACAGTTTTGACGAGCACACAAAGACCGAGCAGTGAGACGTGGACGAGCACCCACTCTGTAAGCACCCAAGATGTGTCCAATATCACTAGCTTCCCACTGACCCCGAAACCAAGCAGCAGCTTTCCAAGTTCCACGATGACTTCAAGCAAGTTGACAAGCCCCACCTCAACCATCATTAGGACTTCAGAGACACCTGCGGCCACTACTCAGACTCCCACCACTTTGACGTCACTCAGGACAACTTCGACCACTCCTCAGAGGACCACACAGTCTATGCTGACAACCACCGCAGGTCAGACCTTCTCTTTCCCCTGCTAAAGTCTCGTGTCACCAAGGTCAGGGCCTACGCTGAACTTCCCTTTCTCCTGTGTTGCCCAGGCACCTGCAACAATGGTGGCACCTGGATACACGGCCGCTGCCTCTGCCCCTCGGAGTTCTCTGGGGACCACTGTGAGCTCCAGGAGGTCAGGTGCCAGAACGGGGGTCAGTGGGATGGCCTCAAGTGCCGCTGCCCCCAAACCTTCTATGGTTCCCGCTGCGAGTTTGCTGTGGAGCAGGTGGAACTGGGTGAGTCTCCAGGGCCCTGCCCTCTGCGCTTTCATCCTGGGAGGTGCCCCTGGCTCCCTGGGCCCAGCACTGTGGTTGGCCTGTAGTCACCCATGCTGTTTTGTCCAATCTGCTGAGCTTTGGACCATGGATGCCCTCAGGTCTGGATGGATCCCTGCCTTCTCTCGCAGGCCTTCCCCTATCCTATCTCATGCCTCTTTTCCACCCTCACCTCTAGGAAGTGGCTGGGACCACACTCCTTCTGGGGCCTCCTACCAGTCTGGGCTGCTTGTAGCTCTATTTTTCTAAATCCTTCTGTAACAAACTACCACAAACTTAGCAGCTGAAACAACATATATTTTTATCTTACAGTTCTGTAGACTAGAAGTCCAACGTGGGTCTTGCTGGGCTATAATCATGGTGTCGGCAGGGCAGTGTTCCTTTCCGGGGAATCCATTTCTTCGCCCCTTCCAGCTTCTGGAGCCTTCCATGTTCCGTGCCTCAAGATCCCCTCTCTCCACATTCAAAGCCAGCAACGTTGCATCTCTGTGCCTTTTTTTCATGCTCACATCTTCCTCTGACTGATTCTGATCTTTCTGCTTCCCTCTTCCACTGTTAAGGACCTTGTGATTGTATTGGGCCTACTCGTTAATTTTCCCATATTAAAATCAGCTAATTAGCAATCTTAATTACATCTGTAACTTTGGTTCCACCTTGCCATTAGCATAACATATTCACAGGTTCTAGGATTTAGGACATAGGCATCTTTGGGGGCCATTATTCTGACTTCCACTGGGGCAGACAAGGGAAAGACCACAGGCCTGACTTCTGTGCACCCAGACTTCATCCTTTCCCTCATTTCGGGACAATTCATCCCAAAATTCCTACCTCTCTCCTTCCTGCTATTCAGTTAGTCCTCAGGGATCATGGAGAGGGGCATGGGAGGAGCCGCTGGGTCGGGGTGGTGTTGGTAATGTTAGACAGAAGTGGATGGTGAAGTGACCAGCACAGGGCATGCTGTGTGCAGACACGGTGGACACTGAGGTGGGCATGGAGGTGTCTGTGCAACAGGATTTCTCCCCGGAGCTCAGTGACAACACTTCTAAGGCCTACTCGGATTTCACCAACACCTTCAGGAATCAGGTGAGGGGTAGGAGACGGGAATCAAGGGTACTCCCCTGCAGCTGAGATTGGGAACCTGGGTGCCCTCAGGTCTGGAGGTTCAGATGTGAGCTCAGGAATCTTTGGCATTTCAGATGAAGAAGATTTACCAAAATGTGCAAGGATTCCAGGATGTGGAGATCCTGTCCCTGAGGTAGGAGACCCTTCTGCGGCCCTGGAGGTAGTGTTAGGTCGGGGAAAGGGATGTGAAGAAAGGCTGGAGAAGCCAATCCTTGCTTTTGGAATCAGCAGATTTCATAAAGAGAAGGGTAGAGGGAGTATGCAAGGGAATCACTCCATGGGGGACTTTTGTGATCATTTTCCGGGGTTATTTCTCTGTAAGAGGGATGCAACCCCACCTTTTTAAGCACACTGGAAGGAGAGGGACTGTATGAGACATGCAGTGAAGTGGTGCATGTGTGCTGGTGGGAAGCCTGGTGTCTGAACTGCAGTTGGTGTCTCTCTGGCTGGCACCTGTTCTGCTGGATGGGTCAGCATGAGTGAGGCAGGGAGCCCACGATGTCCTGATTTGGTAACGGTTTGAGGCAATGCAAGAGAAACGCAATCATTCCTTGTCCCACCTTTCCAGGTTGACCACCTCAGGGATGCTGGCAGTGCCTTCTGATCATAATGTGCCTGGAATCCCAACTCATTGCCTCTGTCCCCTTTCCCCCCAACACCCATGCACCTGTGGTTGGTCCTGGAGGTGTCCTACTAAGGAGCTATGCGCCCCAGGCCTGGGCACCTTTTAAGACCCCTGACTCTCTCGACCCCCTCAGGAGTGGCAGCATCGTGGTGGACTATTTGGTGCTGCTAAAGTTGCCCTTCAGCGGCCAGCTGGAGAAAGAGTACGAGGAGGTGATGGGGGTTCTGCAGGAGGAGCTCCAGGAAGTCAGCCAGAACCAGGACAGCTGCCAGAGTAACCAGTGTGAGTGGGGGCTTGGGGCCTCAGGCTGGAGGGAGAAGTCAGGCTCGCAGCCAGTATCCCAGCCTGTTCCAGCTCAGACAGGGGCCCCCTGGCCTCTGGTGCCAGCCCTCTGGTACCTCCAGAAGGTTGGGAGAAGGGACACGGGTCCACAAACAACTGAGTGAAGCATGGGGCTAAGGAGGGCTTGCCAGAACCTGGGTGCTGGAAAAGAGATACCCGCGCCCCCCCCCCCCTACAGTTCTCAAGGTTTCCAGGATGACTGAGGACCCTGATTATTCAGGGGAGATGAGGGAGGACAGCCCATCCACGCCTCCCCTGCACTGCCAGAGCCCTTGCTGCCCCTCCCTGTGCTTTGCCTGGCTTCCCTGGCCCTGACCTCTTGACACCCCCTCCAATTCCACCTATGCCTGTGTCCCTCCAGCGCTGTGTTTTAAGCCTGACTCCATCAAGGTGAACAACAACTCCAAGACCGAGCTGACCCCGGAAGGTGAGGGGATGGTAAAGGGCTGAGTGGCCCCAGGAGGACATGACCCCTTCCACCAGGGACCTCTACCCATTGAAATTCCCTGGGGTAGAGGGGGAGGCCTTTTGGGGAGGCAGGTGATGTGGCTCAGTGGGGCTGCCCTTCCTGGGGCAGCAGGGAAGGTGAGGAGAGAGTGAAGAGCCTGGAGACTTGCCCTCCCCTCATCAATCCCAAGGTCTACCTCACCACATCTCACCTCGGAAATGTAGTCCTCCCTATCCGTTTTCAGAGTCATTATAACCAGGCACCTGAGTACAGTGGATGAGGTCTCTGTCTCTCTGCACCCCCCTACCCAACCCGCAGCCATCTGTCGCCGCGCGGCTGCCCAGGGTTATGAGGATTTCTATTTCCCCTTGGTGGAGGTGAACCGGCTCCGTTGCGTCACCAAATGCACGTCGGGCGTGAAGGATGCCATCGATTGTAACCAAGGCCAGTGCCTTCTGGAAAGGAGCGGTCCTGCTTGCCGGTGAGGCCCCGCCCACATCCCGCAGGGCCTACAAGCCGCCCCCGCTCACCCCCCCAGGCCCCGCCCCTCGATGCCCTGCACACCTGCCCTAGGGTGGACCCCGCCCGGGAGGTGGTGAGGGTCTGTGACCTGTGCCCCCCTCCTCCAGATGCTTTTCCACGGACACTCACTGGTTTTCTGGCCCGCGTTGCGAGGTGGCAGTCGCCTGGAAGGCTCTGGTCGGGGGCCTGGCAGGGGCTGCGGCGCTGCTGTTGCTGCTGGTGGCGCTCGGCGTCTTCTTCCTGCGCTCCCAGAGGAGGCGCGGCCAAAGCGGAGGCCGGTGAGCGCTCTGGGGATAGGCGTGAGGGCGGCAAAGGGTACCCAGACTGAGCGGCCCTGCCCTGACCACGTGGCACCTCGACCCAGGTCCTGGGAAGACGACAGGACATGGTTCGAGATGTGGGATGAGAACACCGTGGGGACTTTTACAAACTTGGGCTTCCTGGACGACGGAACAGGTAAATCCTGTCTCCTGGGGAAGGGAGGTAGGGGCTGTCCTGGGAACCACTGCGGCCTGGGCAGGACCCAACTACCTCCCTCACCTGAGACAAGCATATACCTCGTGCCATGAAGCTTACGTCGCCGCTTGCCTGCGCCCCTCCCGAGGAAGGTCAATGTCCAGCACAGGCCATCCCTGCAGGCACAGGGCTACAGGAGCCCCCGAGCCCTGCCTAACTCACGTTTTCTCCCGCCTCCTTTTCCTGTCCCTTCTTTTCTCATTCTCTAGTCAAGGAGGAAGACTTCCACGTGGACTTGGAGGCTGTGGACCCCAATGTGAGGGTGAGGGGGCAAAGGGGGGATGGATGGTAAGGGACTCACCCAAGTCCAGCTCCACCTGCCCTCTCCCTCCTAGCCCCCTCCGCACCCCCCAGGGTGGGGCTGAGCTAGGACCAGAAGGCAGTGGATTCCCAGGCAGGCTGAGCAGGGTGACTCCCTCTTCTCACTCCCTCTCTCGCACACTCTGTGACAGATACACATCCAGAGACCTGAGGTGTCCTCCCTGTGAGCCCAGCACTACCCCCTCTACCCTGCCCGGGACAGCAGGAATGCACCATCTATACTGCATCCATTTCAAGAGATGGTCCAGCGCAGTCTCCTGGTTTCCCTGGGAAGAATCAGATTGTCCTCTGGCCCCTGTCCTTCTCGCAACTTGGATGAAACCCACCTGCAGACCCAGTTCAGATCCAGGCTCTTCAACTCGGGGACCTTGGGCAAATCAGTAGCTTCTCTGAATGTGTGGAATAAGGACAGCATACTTGTTCTGATACCTTGTACAGTTGTGAAACCCAGAAGTGCTCGGTCAATTCTCTGTCCCAATGCACCTTTGTGTCAGCCCTCAGGCTTGGATGGCTTCTGTCCGATCCCCAGACCCCACGCCCTTCGCTGGGTCTCAGTCCTTAGTCTCTGCTTTCCTGAGTACATCCCGACAGCCTGTTCCTCGCCCTACACCTAAAGCTGGCCTGCAGCCCATCCCAGCCTCCAAACCTCTCCTTGTATCACTCCCTGCCATACTCCTTGCTCCCATTCCTTCAATCTTCTTCCCCTCTGAACCCACTTCTTAAATTACTGCCCCCTCACATCCCAGCCCCCAGCCCTGATGTCCCCCGGTGTCCATATTCTCCCTTTCCCCATCCTTAAACCCTCAGCCCTAATTCCTTACTTCCCACTCTGGTGCCCCAGTGCTAAATCCTCCTTCTGCCCCCATACCCTTCTCCCTAGCTAGGCACAGAGGCCCCCTGCATCTTAGGAACCCCAGCTCTGTCCCCCAGGCTCTGGTCCTCTAGTCTAAGTCTCCATCCCTTCCTCTCACCCCCAAAGGCCCTGGATCCCGGCAGGTGGGGAGTGAGATATGGGTTGCCCCAGGTCCTCAAGGATGAGGGGAAGTGGGGCCCTGAGGTCGAGAAGTTCCCTCAGCCTCCTCCTCCTCATTCCCCTCACTCTCCCTCCCCTCCCTTACTGCCTCACTCTGTCTTCCAGCCCCTTCACCTCTCCTCCACCCTGCCCTCTTCCTGCTCTCACCCTGTCCCTGCAGTAACCTCTGAGGCTGGAAGCCCCAGCCTCCTTGGCAGGAATCTCTCTTGTGGGGACAGGAAGTCTGTGAGTCCTCAGTTCTTCACAAATATAGCATTTATTGTAAAAGCAGCTGCTCTGTGTCTTTTTCCTGTTCACTTCCTGGTGTCTCCACTTGGTTGGAGAACACGGACATCTGAAGATGTGGAGAGCCTGGGAACGCTCGTTTCTCCCGGCCAGGAAGGAAGGGGTCTGTGGGCAGCCCTCAGGGGACTTGACTGTCCTCGTAGGGAACATAGAGATTGGGCAAATTTACTGAGGGAGTGGATGGGGGGAGGGAGCCTCTCCATCAGCAGCAGGTGGGGGCCTGTTGGGTTTGTCATCTGTGCCCTTCCTTTCTTGACATCGGGAGCTTAGGGCTGGGTCAGGGAGATGGGTAGCCTAGGCTCGGTCAGCTGTCATTTGCACTGATGGGTAAGCTGGGTCTCCCCAAAGACCTTGGGCCTCTCCAAGCCTGGGTGGGAGACATACTCACACCAGGGCCTGCCCTGCCTGGGCTTTGGGCCCTTCTGTTTCCACTACTGTGGGCAGCCAGATTGGACTGGAGGTGAGGGTGCTCTGGGCTGACTATGTGAGGTTCTTTGGGAAAGGCCCAGGACAGGAGAGGGACTGGCAGTGGCCAGGAGTGTAGACCAGGATCACAAAGCCTTAGGTGTGAATGGAGCCCCACCCAGGACAGAGGTGGGGGTCGGAGGCCCTGGGGAAGGTATGCACTACTTTGGAAGGGGCCAGCTTGAGGTGGATGATGGGGAAGAAATACTGGAGGAAAGAGGGGTGGAATGGAGGGTCCTTCACTCGCCCTAGCCTGTTGCTGGCAGCTCCTTCCAAGGTTTGTTACCTTCTCCCTCCATACATAGTCACCCTCTCCCCCTGGCATTTCTCGGCCCCTGCCTCTTGGCAACCACGACATGCTCACACCTCTGGCTTCCTGTCCCTGTCCAGCCCTGCCCCACCTTTGGCTCTGGCTTCCTGGAAAGACCCTGGCTCTGGGCGGTCAGCTCTCAAGGAGTTAGAGGGAGGGAGGGATAACAGGCTGCCCTTTGGCGAACTCCCTGTGGTCACTATGCACCAAGCACCCAGCCCCATCACCACACCCACCCTGGGCCAGGTCTCTTCCCCCAAGGCAACGGTTCCAGGGCTCCTTTTTACAGCTGACCCTCCCCTTGGTGACACCCGTTTCTCGGTCCCTCCTGATGGGGGAAGATCCCGCTGCCAGGGCCCTGATCTCCAGGAGATGCTGGGGATCTGGATCCTGCTGCTGGCTCTCTGGCTCTAGGTGCCCACCAATGCCACAACGACCCCTGGTGAGTGAGACCTGCCGGGCGCTCCCTGCTGGTCATGGAATGTGCTGTCCTCCGGCAGGGATGCAGGTGGCTGGCCTACCTCCATCTTTCCCTCCCTCCCTCTTTCTGCAGGGGAGGGGCTGCCACAGGGCTGTACATCAGCCCTGACCTCATCCTGCCTTTGGGGGGGGCTAAAGTGGTTAAAGTGGTCACCCTGGGTGCAGAGGAAGGGGCGTGGCCTGTGGTTTTGCAGTTGATGGCCAGTACCACGCCCCTGGCCCAGGGACTGAGTGAGGGCTAGAATTTACCCTCTCTGCTTTTGAGGCTTCCCTTGGGGGAAGAGGGACTTTTTCTTTACCTAGATAGTGGTCTCTGCCTGCCCTCTTCCTGGTGGCTGCATCTGCCCAGAGGGCCAGGTCTTTCCGACCTCACAGAGGCACTCACTGTATAGGCTGCCAGCCCTGACAGGGAAGGGAAGGGGTTCGGCATCTTCCCTCTTGCTTGGGGAGAGGCTCAGGGGCACCTGGAAAAGTCCCTCTAATTAGAAACAGCTGAAGGGCTGCGGGGGACACAGGCTCTGGGGTTCTTCTTGAACCTTGTCATGGCTATTTGTCTAGGAAGCTACTGGTTATAAGCTGATTTCCTGTGGGTTCCCTCATGCAGAACAGACTTGCTAATCCCCCTGAGACAGGGAAGAGCTGTGGGGAAGGGGTGGGCAGGGCAGACCCTGGAGCAGTGGGGTGAACGAACCCAAGGCCCCAGGTAGAAGGGGCAGCTCTTGAGCTGAGGGACTGCAGGGTGTGCAGGGTGGGCTGGGAGCAGGGGTCTCTGCAGGGAGGTCATGAGATAACCTATGAGGGAACTCGGGCTCTTAGAATCCACCTCAGGCCACCATGCACTGACATACCTCCTTCTCCCCTACCCAGACATTCGGGGTGGCAGTGGCACAGGCCAGGAGGAGCTGAGGGGAGAGGAGCAAGGGCTGTGAGTGTGAAGTGCATTGATATAGGGCATTATGAAAACATATTCATTACAGATATATTAGCTTTAAGTTAATAAACAGAAAATAGGAAGCTATGAAGGTGTGGTGAGGGAGAGGGTCGCCCTTAAGAGGGGTCCTCCCTGTCCCCACTCCCCGGGCAGACTCCAGGCCTCTCTCTGGCCAGGTTATCTGAGGAGAGGGATGCTGGTGGTGATGATGATGATGATGAAGATGATGAAAGGCCCGGCAGTCAGCAAGTGCATTGCCTGTGCATCCAGCCATGCATTAGAGACAACCCCCCACACAAGCAAAGGCCCCTGTTTCTAAGGCACTGACGCAGGTGAATCCATTAGCATGCAAAAGAGTCAAAAAACACTATGGTAAGTGCAGAGAGCCATCAGGAGCAGGGAGGTCGGGCAAGTAGTGTCATTCCAGGGGACTCCAGAAGGTCTGATGATACCTGGAGGCCGCTTGCCCACTTGCAGAGGGCTCTGCTATTTACAGACCATTTCAGAGCAAATGACTCACAAGGAAGGTTGTGTAAGGAAGTGAAGGCAGACAGGAAATTGAGACTCAGAGAGGGTGAGTGACCTACCTGGGGCCACACAGCAAATAATTAACATGACCTCACCCATTTAACACTAGGTTTGTGTTGCCCAGTCCTGCTCTGGAGGACCTCAGCCGTCTGCAAGATACCCCTTTCCCTCCCCCCCCACCTGCATGTGTTCTGGGTTCTCAGGGAGGGGTTCAGATGTTGGGTCAGAGAACACCAGTGGCTTTTTTCCTAATCTGCACCCTCCTCTGATTCTTCCAGTTCTCCGTGAGGATTGATGAGGTGTTGGACTAGTAAACAGTGGGGAGAAGGAATGCCAGTCTGAAAAGGTAGGGAAAACACGTACATGGCTATGCAGGGCAACCAAAGCATACGAGTGCCCGGAAGGTGAGGGGGCGTGTACTGGATGGGCTTGAAGTTCAGTAGGGAATCTGGGTGACAGGAGCATTAAAGCCAAGTGGAGGCTTTTAGATACCAGAGGGTCTCCATGGGTGGGTCACCCCTGCCAGTGCAGATC
Source organism: Rhinolophus sinicus (assembly GCF_057876585.1). NCBI lineage: Eukaryota > Metazoa > Chordata > Mammalia > Chiroptera > Rhinolophidae > Rhinolophus > Rhinolophus sinicus. The sequence continues at coordinate 91,060,919 of NC_142503.1, forward strand.
TGAAGAGAGGCACTGAGAGCCATTTGACATGAAGCCGGGAAGATCCAGCTGGAGACCAAACTCCCCTGGAAATGGAGAGGAATGTTCCTTTTGATAATGGGCTGTGGGGGCATGGAGATAGATGGTCCTAAATCCTGTGTGATTAGGGGGTCAGGGGCCTCTATTTGATGATTGACAGGCCTCCAGGTGGGCCTGTTGAGTTTGGGGTGACCATGGAGTTTCTGGGTCAAGTGTCCTGGAGGCCTAGGACTCGGGATGGGGGGTGGGGGAGGGGCCTGGCAATAGAATTCTACATTCCCCATCAGCTGCTGGGGCCACAAAGTCCAGACAATGCCGGGATCAACACGAGGATTGGAGCTTGTATCCGGTTTTGTGTACATGAAGTTCCAAAGAGCTCACGGTAAGGGTGGAGGGGGAGCTCCTCAGGATGGCAGTGGGGTGGGGACTGTCCCGGAGGGGCTGGGGCAGGAGCTGGAAGGGGTCAGAGAGCTCTGTGGCCTAGAAAGGTGAAGGTGGGAGTGAACTGATGACCACGTACAAAATTGGGAAGAGTGTGGTGAAGGTGAGAACAGATTTGTTCACAACAGACAAAGGGGCAACCTTTGAAACTTGTGTGATGTAAATTGAGAGTAGTTAAAAGGAAGGCTGTTTTATATAGAGTAATAAACTTACTCATTCAGCAAACACAGGAGGCCTGGCTTGGCCTGGCCAGATGCTCTGGATGAGGCAGGATGAAAAAAACAGTTTATCGTTGAGTATTGGAGATGGGAACATGGGAACGGTACAGAAAGAAGCACAATCCAAGCCTGGTGCTGAGGCTCCGAGAGGGTCCCTGGATGATGGAGGAGTGTGGAGATGGGCGTCCGGGTCCGCTTCTGCCGGGGCTGATCGAGGAGGCTGCAGGGAGAGAAAGGCAGAGTTTGGTGGCTGTTAGGTAGTACAGGGAGGAAGTATTAATAGTTACTCAAAGGACTTTGGCAAATTCAGAACTGACACAGCCATAGGTAGCTACAGAGAGCCGTGGAATGTTGATTAAAAAGTTCCCTGGGGTACAGCAAATCTGGCTGATGATTAATATAACAGCAGACCCTGTAGTCTGGCTGTTAAATTAATCATCATCAAAATTATTGACGTTCATTGATGGTCTGCTATATATAAGACAGTGTTGTAAATGATATCTACGATCTCATTTAACTCTCCCTAAAACCTAGGAGGGAGTGCTGTTACGGATTTCTGTTTTACACATGGGGAAACTGAGGCTCAGAGACGTTAAATTACCTGTTCAAGCTTACCCATCCATCAAGTGGAAGAGCCAGGATTTAAGCTCAAGCTGCCTGGCACCAGAGCCCACATTCTTCCCCACTTGCTATAACTGGGGAGGCCCATGTGAATTAATTTCCCAGGACTGCTGCAACAGATCACCACCAACTTGGTGGCGACAAACAACAGATATTTATTCTCTCACAGTTGTGGAGGCCAAGAGTTTGAAATAAGGTATCACCAGGGCCCACTCTCTCCATCTTGGGGGGGGGGATCCCTCCTTGCCTATTCCAGTTTCTGGTGGCTCCTTGTCTGTGGTGGTGTAAGTCCTCTCTCTGCCTCTGTCTTCACATGGCCTTTCCTGTGTGTGTCATATTTCTCTTCTTTCTTTTATAAGGACAGCAGTATTTGGATTTAGGGCTCATGCTAAATCCAGGATGATCTGATCTTGAGATAAACAAAAGGAAGAAAAATCTCACTTAACCTTACCACTCCAATAAACATGGTTAACATTTTGGTCTATTTCTGAATATGTATTTAGATTTATTCTGTGGGCAGTTCATATTTTAATAGCTGATCAATATTGCATGCTGTGGAATGCGATAGTCATTTAACCAGTCTCCCATTCTTCGTTTCTTGCACATGGTCACCCTTTTTCACTATAACAAATAATGATGTATAAAAATTTTTTTTATCTGCATCAAATTACTTTATTTTAGGATCAATAACTAGAAATGGAATAATTAAAATGGCATGACTCTGTCTATGGTCCCTGATGCATATTTTCAAATCATCCTTCAGAAATATGATACCAAGCTAACGTCCATCGGCATCATGAGAGAATGCCCCGACCAGCACTAGCTATTATAATCTAACCCAGTGAGGGGGATGCAATTTGACAGGTAAAAATAAATAGTATCTCGCTTTGTTTTGACTTTCTGTGCTTACTGGTGAAATTGAGTTAGTATTTTCTTCTCAAAGGCTTGTTGGCCATTTGAGTTTCTTTCTTTGGTGAATGTCTGAGCTTTTCTTTGCCCAGCTGCCTAGTGGAGTGTCCCTGAGCCTGGAGGTTGACTTTGGGAAGGACAGCGTCACCTGCTCTGCCACATCCTTTGAGGATGCCATTGCCGCCAGAATCTTGGACTGGGAGGGGTCCGAAGCTTTTTACCCAAGACACTATTCATGGCAGCGATTCCTTGTCCCTCCCAGGAGTGAGTGAAAGCCTCGGGCGCAGAATGGGTTGCCCGCCTGGAGGGTCGGGAGTGAAGCAGAAACTTTAGCATGGGGCTTCCACTGAGACAGTGATCAGCAAAGAATAGCAGAAGCAAGGAGAAAGATGAATACAGGTGATGGTATCTTGGGACCTGAAGGGAATGTGAAATTCCAGAGAAGGAAGGGCAGCCTGGCAAGATGGACAGGGAGTTGGGCCCTCAGAGCTCATGGGTGCGACCTGAGAGGCAACTGTCCTAGAGATATGGATGGTTAAGGACAGACTGGCAACAAAATGAAGTAAGTGGTATGCATGCAGGAATAAAGACGAAGAGAGAAGTATGTGCAGAGTCTATTCTAATGGGTATCCTGGCCTTTGCTGGGGCCCCGGTGGCCCACTGTGTTGCCGCCATTGCCTCATCAGTCTTCCTGCCTCTGCTCTCCCTGCTCCTTCAATCCAAGGCTCTGCTTCTGAGGCAGAACCGTTAGGATCATGGTGTTTTGCTGGACATTTGTAACTGCTGCTCTGTTGCCTTACAGCTGCCAAACCGTTTGTTCCGCCGCACTCTTCCCAGGATTTCACAAGGGAGTGCCTCAGCAAACTGAGGCCCGATGGAATTATATCGGTCCCTCCCCTTCAGTGGATTCCTTGGAGATGTGCCTGTGTGTGTGAAGGCAAAGTCCAGGCTAGAACACAATGGGAGCTTTCGGAGAGACAGCCAGCAGGCTACTAACACACAGATCTTGAGATTAACAATCTTTTACCTCTTTAGAAGTTTACCAATAAAAACTACACGTTGGCTCGATTCGGGGTTCAGTCTCTGAGACTGTTCCCCTTGGCCTGTGCTTGCATTCTATTTGTGGCTACTGTCTTTTCTTAACCCTGCATCACACTTCTCCCTCCCCACACCCACGTTGTGCTGGACACGACACTGCTCAGTCAAGTCCAGAGCTGGCTCCACCTCGCCAGCCTTCCCTCTGCCGTTGCCCGTCTCTCAGTGTCCAGTTGCACCCCAAGCACACACTCTGGGCCTCTACATGTGCTGTTTCCTCAGCTTGAAAACTTCTCCTTCCTTTCTCTACTCTCCAAAGTCTTTCCTTGTGCTAAAAAAGTAAAAGCCACCTTTAGGTTATGCTTGAATTCTAACTTACCAGCTGGCTGAACTCGGAAAGTATTTAATCCTCAGAACCTCAATTCATGTGTGAAACAAATGTTAATATCAACTACACAGGATTGCATTAAATAACTAATTCAGAATGTCCAGGATTCATTCATCATCTACTTTGGAGGTGCTCAGTGCGCACCTGCTCTAGGTCAGGCTGAATGGGGTGGAAATGTTCTTTCCTCTTACAGACACTCTCTGTGCTCAGAGAGCGAGGAAGATACTTCATAGGCAATAATATCCACAATCATTGATCACAACCATGAAGGTGCAAGTACAGGATCTGATAGGTGGCCAGTCACTGGCTGCCTCTCCCCACCCCTATTTATTCTTCGTTAGTCAGTTAGAGACATGATCATAAACTGCCTTTATATGCTTTTGCATTGCTTAACTTGTCTATTTTTATAACTTAAAAAGTCCAATAAAATTTATAATGCCTAAATCTTCTTTTTTTTTTTTTTTTGAAGTTTCCTCAGCAAGAAAGGCAGCAGTGCTGTTCTCTCCCTCCTCCCAGCCCCGTTGGCTCCCACTCTCTGGTCCCGTGAGCCTCAACTACCCCTACATTGCATTGGGAGCCCATCAAGGGATGGGGGCTCATTTGTCTTTGATCCTTAGGGCTGGCAGTCGCAAGTAACTGTTGTTGGATGAAAGCCTGGACAGGTGGGCTGCAGAGCTGAGAAGTGCTTTTCCCATGCACGCACAAAGGCAGGGAGACTGCACACTGTGGTTGCCTCTGGGTGAGATACAGAGGGGGCTTCCGAGGGGCAAATGGAGGAGGCACCCTCAGAGGCCAGGAGGGCAGAGGGGCCCTTTGCTCAAGGGAGAGATAAGCAGGAGAAGGCATCTCAGGTCCGCCTGCCCTGCTTGGGTTCACTCTGAGCCCTGCCACCCTCTGCTTTGTGTCGACCAGAGCTCCCAAATGCAGTTTCTCCCTGATCCCCCTCATATCATGACTCAGGGATGCCCCCACCTCCATCCTTGGAAGGCTCCCCAGCTCAGCCCCTCTGTTTCCACTATGCTGAATTAGACCGAACCTAACTTGGAGACAAGAAGATTCGGCAAAACAAATGTGTCTACTGGCTTACAACAACCAAGCAATCCCTTCAATTTGTTTTCATTAATTTAGAATTCTAAAGATCTTAGCCTTTGTGGAAGCTTCCACCTGAACTGCATTAATCAACCATTTGATGGTGTTTTTCCCCAAATGTTTTGATGGTGATCTGCAAAGCCAGCTATCCAGAACAGTTGACGTGGATGACATGTCTTGACTAATTGTTCACTCTCTGCCTACCTTGGCCTCCTGTCTGGTCCAGTTCCTGGCCTTGCCCCGTGACTGTTTCTTTCAGGACCCCGTGAAAATTGGGACATCGAGGACGGTGGAGAGTGCCACTGCCCTGGCGGCCTCCACGGTCCCCTCTGCCAGTGGCCAAGGTCCATTCTCTTGAGAGATGAGAAAGATTCAGGTCATCTTTGGGGAGGAGGGAGAGGCTGCCAGGAAGGATAAGAGGCCACATGCCTTGCCCTCTCAAGAAAATCCCCTATATACCATCCTGTAGGATTTCTAATAACCCCTAGGTTTATGTCACTATTGTCACAAAGATTCTTTTTATACTGGGTCTTATTCATCTCATTGGCAGAGTGAAGAAAAACCAGGGATTATAGTCCCTTCTTACATAGGAAAAGAGAGTTCTACATGTGCAGTCACATGTTCTAAGTGGCACAGAGAAGACAGAAGAAGCCCTCCAGTCTCGGGGTGCAGGCCCAGCACTCTCCCTGTTAAACAGCTATAGCGCATTGTCCCAGGGTGGAGGACCTCACCTGGGCAGGTTGTGAGGGTGACAGGATGGCCCGGTAGAGGTGGGAGAGTGGCTAGCCCTTGTATAAGTGTGTCTGGAGGCAAAGGACAGGGAGTGAATTATGCACGGTAATGTACCTTAGCTCTCCTACTCCTGCTGGCTTGGTGGGAACTGCTAGGATAGAGAGGAATCTCAGATGTAAAGGAGGACAGGAAAGAGAGACTCGTAGACTAAATATCAGCCAGATGATGGAAGGTGAGTGTGTGGTCTACAAATCACAGAGTGTGAGCAGCAAAAGGAATGTTAATGGGGCATTAGTGTGAGTGCAACTATCTGCTCGAATTTATGCCAGAGCGCCCAAATAAATGAACACGTCCCAGTGTGCTCGGGGTGGAATGTGCAGGCAATATTGGGCAGAAATATATATTTCTACACAACAATACAGATTTGTCAAAATTCATAGCCATACGACTAGCAATTCAAGTCGCCAATGACAATTACCTAGTAGCACCTTGACCTCTAGACAAACTATAGTATTCTACAGAAGAGACCAAGGTCTAGACCACCATGGGTAAACTGTCTAAATCTGCAGGTTCCCCTGTCACTTTCTATATCCCTGAAAAGTAAAGCCCTGTTTCAGTATCATGGGCTGACGAGCTATCTTCCAGGCAGGCTGGGACAGACTGCCACTAAACTCAATGACAAATTCACTGATGACCACAGGATCATCTCTGATTCTTCGCAACCCACAGAGTCATCTTCAACCACCCTTACTGAGAATGTGTCACATCAAGTTCCAGTGACTCCTTTACGTCTTCTGGTGGTGAAGGACCCTCAGCCACATTTACCTCGGTGGAATCCACTGTCTCCACAACCATCTCAGAGTCATCGAAATACAGTCTCTTCCTACAACACAGGTTCTACTCCCTCAAGTCCCAGCATATTTTCTACCAATTCCCTGCCCATTGGACACAGTGCTACAACTCACGCTGGATTACCCTGTCTTCACAACCGTGCCTGATTTGTCCAAGTCAAATCTTTCCTGGGGAATCTTGTCTTCCACAAATGGTAGAAGTGCTGCATCCCTTTCAAGCCCTGACCATGTATTTACCACCTGTGTTGTCTCAGCATGGAGATCCAAAATCCTCCTGGACTGATCCACTGTCTTTATAGTTATCCCTGATCCATCAAAACGTACAGCTACCGCAGATAGCACCGTTACCAAAGAGGATAGAATTTCTGATTCCACATCAAGCCCAGGTGAATTTTTTACCACTTCTGGTGGACTAAATAACATCTTTTCCTCAAGGACCCACTTTCTAGACAATAAGCTCAGACATGTCCACATCAACATTTTCTGCCTACTCTTTCTACAGCATGGACAATGCAAGTCCTACTTTTCCATCAAGCCCCAGTGAGCTCTCTATCTCCAGTGTGGCCTTGGAAGACACAGACATGACTCTCAGAGTCAATTGTCTACACTACTGTTTCTGACTTGTCCAAATCACCTACTTCCTTTGAAGCCTCCTTTACAAGAGCTGAAGGATCTTCCACTACAGGTGATTATCAAGAAACACCCACATCCTTTACTGTGGAATTCACTGTCTCCACAATCTCCTCAAATTCATCAAATCTAATAGTTCCTCATGATACCTTCTATGTTACTGAGAATACAAGTTGTTCTTCCCCATCTGGTCCTGGTGATTTAATTTCCACCACTGTGGTCTCTGGGCAAACATCCACAGCCTTTCTCAAAGCATCCACTGTCTGCACAGCCATTTCTGATTTGTCTCACCTCACTGGTTCAGCTGTCACCTCCTGTTCCACGTCAGTGGAAGTCCTGTTTCCACATCAAGCTCTGGTGAATTATCCTCTACCACCTTTGTCTTTGGACAAACAGCCAGTTTTCATGGAAAAGCTAACTGTCTACATTACTGTTTCTGATTTGTCCACTTCCCCAGACTCTACCGTGCTTTCAGCAGCCCCTCCTAGTTCTGGGCTGAGGCTGTCACCAGCCTTGATGTCCCCATCTGAGCTTGCTCACAGGCCCAGCTGCATCTAGAGTTGGGCCAAGACCCTAGTAGTCCTGGCTCAGTATGGAGGGCATGGTATAGAAGAAAGGGGAGACTGGCCAACCCCAGGGGCAGAGGGCAGCATCTCTGTTTTGTTATTTTTTTCATTTATTTATTTTTTTCCCCTTCTACCGCCTCTACCCCTCACTCTAGTTCAAGCCGTTGTTTCTCAGTCTAGTTGTGTAGGACACAGCTCCTTGGCCCATGCTGGTATTATGAGTCTTGCGCTCCCCACCAGCTGAGGCAGTTGGTCACCTGTCACAGCATCTCACGGCAGCTCTCTCCGGCTGTCAGCTGCTCACCATGGCTGCCGACCACTCATGCTGGCTGCCAGGCACTCATGGCAGCCCTTGGCAGCTCGTCTGAGATCACGCTGACCTCCGGCTGCTCACGGCAGCCCAGCTCCAGGGAGAGCTGTTGTTCACAATCTTAGCTGTAGAGGGCGCAGCTCACTGGACCATGTGGGAATCCAACCGGTGACCTTGGCATTGGGAGCACAGAGCTCCAACCACCTGAGCCACCGGGCCGGCCCTGTTTTTTCTCCATCACCCTTAGCAGGCTCCTCAGTGCTGTGCTTCGGTGAGGAGGTCACCACTGTGAGCGAGACTGTGAAGCTGGGCTTTGACATGCAGGGTAAGCGGCTCAGTGAAGTGGTGGGTGTGGGGGAGTAGAGTGTGGGCCATAAAATTGGGGGCTATGGGAGTGTTAATCAGGCTAATGCTTGCAGTCCACCCCTCACCCCAGAGCAGTGCACTCAGGATGCTGCAAAGGACTATGCCCAGTTCTACTATGTGGATTCGGTGGACGGGAAGCTGGCCTGCATGACCACGTGCACCTTGCGGATGAAGTCGAAACTAAACTGTCACCAGGGCAAGTGCCAGCTGCAGCAAAGTGGCCCCCGCTGCCTGTGAGTGCCGAGCCCCTCTAAGGCTGGTACACACCTTCTCTGGTGGTAGGGCCACATCCTCCCCCACAGTCATCCAAGAAGGCAGGGATGGGGTGGGTGGAGCTCACAAGGCACTACCTCCGCTTTCCTCTACATCCTTCTTTCCCATACCTGGTCTCCCATCACCCCCACCCCACCAGAGGGAGGGGGAGGCACTGATTATAGACATGAGCATTTTAGGAGTGAGCCAGCCCCTTCATGAAAAAGTTCCAGTTATTTCCAAATATATATCTATATATCTGTACCTGTCATTCACTTCCCTATGTCATCAGCCATGGTGCCATTATCATCTCTAGCTATAGATGGGCAGTAAGTTCGAGAAACCATAAATTAAAGTACAAAATACAGAACGTGAGAACAGGCTCATAAAGGTGCCAGCTACTTAGAGATTAGATGGGTAGACATCATGTGTCTAGGATGAGGTACCTGACACTCTTAGGCTCTGAAGTCCTGCTCTGCAGTCCTGAGGCCCCCTTACCCCTGCACTGTCCCTTAGCTTTGGGGAGTCAGGGAGGGCACCCAGCACCTACCCTCGAAGGGAGAGCTGGTTTTCTGTGCTTTGACTTTGTTTTTTCTTTTGGGAGCTTTGGTGCGAGGGATGCTGGGGGGCTGCCCTGAGATTGCATGTGTGGCCCCAGATGTCCATCCTCAGGCACACAGTGGCGCTGGGGACACCTATGAATTGAGCATCAACAAGAGCCTCGTGTACGGAAGTGTGGGGGCCGTGCTGGTACTGCTGGCGGTGGTGTGGTTGTCCTGACTGTCTTCTTTAGCCCATCCCAGAGGAAACTGCACAGGTAAGCTCTGGGGCCAGGCCCAAGTCTCTGCTCCTTCTAGCTCAGCAGTGACACATCAGCCAAGGTCCAGCAGGAACCCAGCCCCTCCCAGCTCTGGGTACAACAAAGGGCAGCTGCTGGCCCATTTGGCAGAGAAATGGAATCTAATATTTATGTGCTGACACTGGATGATGTAATGAAATTATACGGTGTTTGTAATGACCTTGGCTGCCACAGCAGCAGCTACTCTCGCACACTGGGAATGCACTATCTGGTGTCATTTTCCCCAGCTGAAAACGGATAAGACCTACCTGAGAAGGTTGCCATGAAATGCTGCCCAGCACAGGCCCTTGCCAGCAGCTGGCAAAGGGAGCCACTCTGACTCTAGTCCAATGTCCCCATCTCACAGATAAGGAATCTGGGGCCCACTGAGGGAAGTGAAGCGGAGGCAAGCCATGGTGAACTCCCCAGGCATGCTCTTTGTTTTGGGCAGCCCCTCCCTGACTCAGGGCTTGGCCATGGGTAGCCCCTTCTGGAAGCTGAGTGTCAGGGCTCGCTGAGCCCCCTCCTCTGCCTCCCTGCCACCAGCTGCTCACTGTATTTCTATTGGCAGGCAAAAGTATAACGTGTCTTGTGAGTGGCAAAGAGAAATCATCCCTGGCAGTTTCTAGAACACAGGCATCTAGGAAGGTACCTCTTGTCTGGGGCAAGGGTGGGGGCAAAGCTGGAGAGTAGAGAAAGGCCGAGAAGGTACCGTGGGCAGAACTGGTGTGGCTTGGGTGACGTGCGTCCTGCCCACCTATCCCACATCTGCTGCAACAGCCAGCAACTCTGCAGCCTCCTGACCTTGTGCCCCCATGGGCAGCCGCTGATGCCCTCCAGTCTTTTCTCAGCTCCTCCAGTCCATGGACAGCCCACACCTACCATTTTCCCTCTGCCACACCTTTGTGCTACTGTACCACTGTCTGGACCCCCGAACCCCACTCTGTTTCTGAGATCAGCTTCAAACACTGCACCTCCATGGCCTCCCATGTGTTCAGCCTCCTCTGGCTCCTAGACTCCCTCGTGGACCCAGGCTCAGCTGCTGTGGAAAAGCATCATCACATCTCCAACCCTATCCCTACCCCTGAGCAAATCCTGCCAGTTCTTCCTGAAAAACACTATGGAAGGGCTGCAGGGAGAGCTGAGAGCTGGTTCCTGCCCTGGGAGACCACCCCAGTGAGGGCATCACACATACACAGTGAGTAGGATGCTAGGGTCATGCCTGGAAGTCTGCGCAATCCACCTGGGAAGAGAGGATGTTGCCTGATTCTCTGATTCATTGTGGACCTGGGGCAGTGCTACCTAAGAGCTGGTGAGTAAACTGTGTGCTTCTTGCTTCCATGAACAAACAGCCCAGTGAGAAGCAAGGCTTTATCCCAGTGAGGAGAAGGGAAAGGGCTTTGCTTATAAAAGAGACGTGGAGGTGAGAAAGACCATGGCCTGTTTGGAGACATAGGCAGGCCAGTGGACGTGAGGTTGGCAAAGCCAGGTCATGGAGGTCTCTGGGCTGTGATGGGGGACCCACTGGAGGGGCTTTAAGGGAGGGGGCCAGACGTGCATTTTGAGCAGCTCACTTAGGTAGCTTTGAGGGGACAGCACTAAAGTGGGGAGACTGAGGGAGTGGCTCCGCAGTAACACAGGCGAGGGAGATGAGGCCAAGTGGAAGCAGTGGGGACGGGGAGGAATGGACAGCACCAGTGTGCTGGGCAGGGCTTGTTTTCAGGCTGAGGGAAGGAGAGGCCTGGATGGGCCAGGGCACTGTCTGAGATGGGGTGCAAGAGGGAGAAGCAGCAGGTGGGCCACGCTCAGTTGTGGGGGGCTGGTGAGTGCTGACAGAGGATGAGGTGCTATAGGCTCTGGCCTGTCTGAAACCTAGGGAGGCCTGGCCCGTGGGCAGAATGCAGGAGTGGGAAGAGAGGAGGGCACAGGCAGGGCCCCACATCTACCTTGAAGGAGGCTGAGAAGGAATGATCGGGAAGGTGCTCTTGGCTGGAGGCAGAGGAGGGAGTTACCTGTCACACTGGGAAGTAGGTGTTGAGCTCGTGCCAACTTGAATGAGAAGATTCCGGGAACAGCTGGTTTCTGCCTGCCCTGGTTACTGTTGCTATGAGCGAGTGTGTGCTGGTGACCCCTGATCAGTCCTTTCCTCGTGCTCCTCCCTGACCTTAGTTATCCTTGGGCCTTCTCCTGGCCTGCACTTGCCATGGCCATGGCTTTTGACCCCAAGGCATGTCAGGTGCTGCTGCTCGGCTTCCCTCCTGTCCCTGTGTCACAGTGGGCCAGCTCCCAGGCACCAGAATTGTCAAGATCCACCTCATAGATAAGTTGCAATGGTGGAAGGATGGATGGGCCATGGGATATGCAGTTTAGAGCACATATGGGACTGACTTTTCAAGCCTGTTCCTTTTTGGAAAAAATCTCCCTCTCTGTGTCTCTCTAACCTCCCCCAGGGTCATTCTTATCCCAGTACCTCTTCCCACAGATCAGAATCTGAAGAAGGAAAAATTCAGCCTTGAAAATGCTTAGAGCCATTTCCAGCCCTCGCGAGGACGTTGACCTCACTACAGAGGTGATTCAGAGGCCCACCCTCAGCTAGGAGCTGCTTTCCTTTTCCTACCCCTGTCCCCTACCACCCTGGGGCTTCCAGAGAAGGATAGGGCACACTCGGCACAGAGACAGGTCACTCCCACTGGACGTGGCCATTGCTGCAGTTCACCTAGGCCTCACCTCTCTCCTAACCCACCAGGTCCATTCAGAGGCTCAGGGTGGTGACAACTGCTTGGTCAGTGGGACAAAGGCTCCCAATCTTCACCCAGATCTGTATGACAAGACAGCGGCAGACAGAGAGCCCACCACAGATCAAGAGGAAAAAGATGTTAGGGCCCGAGGTGGTCAGCTCAGACCTGCTGGATTTGGCCCTGGCCCCTGCTGCGAGCCCTTCTCTGCTCTCTCCTGCCCTCCATCCAAGAGGCCCGAGGCTGCCCAGACATCTTGCTCCCTCCCTGGTGACTCCCCACTGTGGAATTTCCCTACCAATAAAAGAGCAAGTCTAAAGAGTAGGGTGTGGTGTTTACTTCCTCTTCTGCAGGGGCCTGATGCAGGCCTGGGTCTCCAGGAAGGTCCTTCCCAGGAAGAGCGCTCCTCCTCGGGGTGGGTGCCACATCTGAACATGGGATGCCCTCGGCCCCTCCTTGTGCCCATATGTGGAACACGGATGGAAGGCGGGGCCAGGGCCTCCACTGCCCAAGGTCCCTGCGGCAGATTAGTCTATGGTCAGATCCTGGGGAGGGCAGTAGACCTCTGGCCCAGGGAGTCAAGGGTGGGAGCCAAGGAGTGAGCACTTGGCTCTGCTGACTTTGAGGGGGTGCCAAGGTCACTCAGCTCATGGGGGCCTGTGTTCACCTGCCAACCCACAGATCCCTGAGCTCCCAGATCCAAGAACTCTCAGCCATCCCAGGGTAGTGTGGCCAAGACCTGCACCCCATGTCCTGGGGGGTTACCCACAGGTGTAGTAAAGAGGCTCAAGCAGAGGGGTTAGAGGGTCTCTCGCCAGGGGCTGGAGTTAACCACAGGGCTCCCTTTTCCTCTCAGGCTCAGGCCCAGTCCCCTCTCCTCTACCCACTACCTCCCTCCAGGGGTCTCCGCAGTTCTCCTAGGCTGCTTCAGACCCTGTGCCTGCCCCTCTGTTGGGGCATACCTACTGTGTTTCCCCGAAAATAAGACCTAGCTGGACCATCAGCTCTATTGTGTCTTTTGAAGCAAAAATTAATGTAAGACCCGGTATATTATATCATATCACATCACATCACATCACATCACATCACATCACATCACATCACATCACATCACATCACATCACATCACATCACATCATCACATCACATCACATCACATCACATCACACCTGGTCTTATATTATATTAAAATAAGAGCAGGTCTTATATTAATTTTTGCTCCAAAAGATGCATTAGAGCTGATGGTCCAGCTAGGTCTTATTTTCGGGGAAACACAGTATATGCTGTCTGGCCAGGGAGGGGCTCTCCCTGCCTCTGCCCTTTGGCCTGTCATGAGGGAAATTTTCCGACAGATCTCCAATGTATCAGGGATCAAAGGTCTCTGGGGCCTATTTATTTCTGTGGTTCCTTGGCTGATGTTTATTTGCTCGTTCCTGCTAGAGTGGAGGGCAGGTGTGCTGCCCTTCAAACTCTGATGTCGAGACTGGTGACAAAGATGCTCTGCCTGCTGCCTCTTGTCCTCCTGTTCCTGTCCCCTTGTGCTACTGCTGAGCAGGGTGAGTGACCCCTGGCCCCACTGCCCTCACGGCGCCAGCCCCACACTTGGCTCTGGGATCTGCCCACGCCTGAGGGAGGGCTGCTTCCTGGGGGCACAGGTGGGGTACCCTGCCCAGAAATCAGCCTCATGTCCCTCGCCTTCTCTTCTGCCTGCTATAGTGAGATGTGGGGGAGGGGCCTGGGCTGCGGAGCTCATCCATGTTAGCTTCTCTCAGCCTCAATCTCTCCAAAAGGTGAGAGTAAGAGTGCTGACTTGTCAGCTCTGGAGGATTAGATGGAATCCCCCGGGCACGATCCCTGCCGCATGACAGATGCTCAGCCAGTTAGGGTCTGTAGTACCCCGTGAATGTGCTCTTCCCAACCCCCTCTCACCTCCCACCCCGGCACCAAACGCTCATGGTCTTCCTTGCATAACACGAGACAAATGCAGTCAATCTCTGTTCTCACTAACTCTTGTCCTGGCCATTTCTGTATTACGCCACCCTGCCTCGTGTCCCATAGATGTCACAGGCCCTCAGGTGTTCCAGAACCAGGAAAGAGACCACTGGTGTCGCCCAATGGGCACTAGATGGGGTTTGGGGAGCTCCAGATGCTAATCCTATTATGGAAGTGCTGTTTTGCCATAGGGCAACTCAGTTAATCTCTGGCCTATTTGTCTGACTAAAGGACAAGGGTTGTGCTTCCAACTCAGCTGCTCTGAGGTCCATGACCACGGGAACTGAACTCAAGTTGGCAGAGGATGATATCGGGTCCTTCTCCCTCTGCCCCTCCCTGCCCCCAGAGAAAGAGGGAGGGGAACCAAGACAGAAGCCAAACCATGGGCCTCAGGACTCCCACCCCTTTGAAATGTCATCCTGGGGTGGCCTAAGCAGGGACGGAAAGAGGCGTGGAGACAGAAGTGGGGTGCTCATACCAGGCCCTGTAGATATCATCCAAGTCGCCATGTCCTGGACTTTGTTCTGCCCTAAGCTTACAATGCTAGGAGCAGTGGGGACTCCTGGCAACTCTGGCCCCAGACCCTGGCCAGCTCTCCTCCAATGAGGAAATGGGGTGGGGGATGGGGGAGAAAGTACACCTGTGCATAATCCTGGAACTTGTATCCTCCTTGGTCCAAACCCACCCATAGGAGGCAGGGCCCTCTTGGGGTCTAACCTGAGGGTTGACTGGGGGAGTGAAGAGGATGAAGGGAGGCAGGGGGAGGGAGGCTGGGGCAAGGTGGGCAGTGGCTTGTCTTGCTCTAAAGGCCTGGTTCACTGACCCAAACCTTGCCATCACTTGGCACAGACTCCCAATGTGACATTACCTGGAGCTGCTCTCTTATTAGTATTAAGGATGACTCCCTCTTCCCAGGGCCCTGTCTACCTTCTGGACTCTTAGTTACTTATTTCTAATGGTGGCATTTTAGTTGGGGAAGGTCATTCTGGCTCCTTCTCATACCCCCCCCCCACCCCCCCCACACACACCCCTACCCCCTGCCCTCTCCTTTCTTCATCCCTGCTTATCCTTTCCCTCTTTGGTCCCTTTCTCCCAATCTCTCTCTCTCCTCCCCTTCTTCCTCCTCCTTTTTCTCCCTACCTCCCCCTCCCCACCCCTTGACCTCTTCCCACATTCTGCATGCTGTTGCTCATTGCATCTTTCGCCTCAGTCTGCCGGCTATGACATAGAGTTTTTCAGATTCTCCACTCTATTCTTCAAGATTCTGTTTCCTGCTCTGGGCCTGGCATTAACTGGTCTCTAGAGGCCTGGCCAGCTTTGAGTGGCATCTGACTCCCCTGTGTCCCCTCTCTAGAGACCCAGAACCACAGCCCTCCTCAGGCTGCTGAGTGCCAGGATGGGGAACGAGCCTCCTGGTAGCCTCCACCTGGCTTTTCCTGGCAGACACGCCCTCTCACCATTGCCCAGCCCCCTCCTTCCAGCACACACTGGTTATATTGCAAATCAACAAAGCATAAAGTCTTCTCCACCCAGCACAGCACTGCCCAGCCTTGGGAAGTGTCCTCTCACCTCCCACACCCAGTAGGAATGGGACCAAGGCCTGGATGCTTAGTCATCTGTCATTAACGTGTGTCTCTGCTCTTTCCACCCTCCCTTTGCCCACGTCTGTCCTGAGGCCTTTCACCCATCCCTGTTTCCACCAGAAGCCTACTTTTCATCCTCCTCTTGAGAGCGTCTAAGGACTATACATTCAAGTGCCTAACCTTCCCACTCCCCCACCGCTACCCCCACCCTGTCAATAAAGCCCACCTCCGCTGAGGAGTCTTCCTGGGTATCTCCAATAACTTCTCCCCTCTAACCCATCCCTACAACCACAGGTGACCAGAAAGAAAATGCATGTAGACGCACCACCCATCTCTGCCTTCATCTTCACATTCTGTTCTCCCTGTGCACCCGTCTCTGTCCAAACTTCCCTCTTTTATACGACACCAGTCATATTGGATTAGGGCCTCTACTCCAATGTAACCTCATCTTAGCTAATTACATCTGCAATGACCCTATTTCCAAATAAGGTCACATTCTGTGGTGTGAGGGGGTAGGACTTCACCATGCAAATGTGGGGATGGGAACACAATTCAACCTATAACAGAGTCCACAGGGAGTTTAAAGCATGGACATAACCTGACACATGTGCTTTGAAGAGATCCCCTTAGCTGTGGTGTGGAGGACTCATTGGTGTGGAGACCGAAGTAGGAAGCAGGGAGAGGGGGTGGGAGGACACGGCAGTAATCTGGCTGAGAATTAACATAGCGCTGACAGAGTGGCACAGGAGAAATGGAAAGAAGTAGACGTGTTCAGAGTACGCTCTGTAGGAAGCGTCAGCAGGCCTTTAGATGGAGTAGATGTGGGAGGTGAGGGGTAAACAGAACTAGGCTGCCTTCTGAGAAGGTGGACTGCTTTCTGAGAGGGGTCCAGCAGAGAAATCAGGGGTTCTGTTTTGAACAAGTCTGGGGTGCCTAGTTAACATCACCTGGAGATGTCAAGCTGAAAATGGGAATCACAAGTTTGCCATTGAAAAGGGAGGCAGAGCAAGAGACACACTTGGGAGTCATCAGAATATAGCTGGTGTATAAAGCTGTGAGCTCCCCCTTGAAAGGAGAATAGGCAGAGATCTCAGGGCAGAGCCCCACTACATGCCCAGATCCCCCTAAAGGAAGTCTAGAAGGCATGTCTCAAGGGGTGGGAGGAAAACCAGGAGAGTGCAGTAACCCAAAAGCCAAGAGAAGTCTTGGCCACCCCTGTGGCAGCTTCTACAGAGGCTAGTGTATCTTCAACAACTCCTATTGAAAGCACAACCTCTGTGACAGTGTCTACAGGGCCTAGTGCATCTTCAACAGCTCCTAGTGACAGCACCACTCCTGTTACAGCTTCTTCAGAAGTCTTTCAAGAAGGAGAGATTAAAAAAACCACACTACTATCCTTAACCTATTACATAGCTGGTACCCATTAGTTTTCTAAGGCTGCTGTAACAAAGTACCACAAACTGGGTGACTTAAAACAACAGAAGTTTATTGTCTCACAGTTCAGAAGATCAGAAGTCCAAAATCAAGTTGTCAGCAGGGCCATGCTCCATCTGATTGCTCTAGGTGGAGGATCCTTCCTTGCTTCTTCTACTTTATGGTGTATGCCTGCCATTCTTGGGGTTCTGTGGCTTGTAGGTGAATCCTTCAGTCATATGGCTGTCTTCTCCCTGTGTGTCTTCACACTGCCTTCCATATCTGTGTCCAAATTTCCTCTTTTTCTAAGGCTACCAGTCAGACTGGATCAGGACCCACCTTAATGACCTCACCTTAACTTGATCACCTGCAAAGACCTGTCTCCAAATAGGGTCATAGTCTGAGGTACTGGGAGTTAGGATTTTAATAGGTCTTTCTTAGGGGACACAATTCAACTCATAATGGTTGGCAAAAATCAAAAGGTTGTTGAGGGTGTGGGAAACAGGCACCATCACAGACAGGTGGAGAGTGCAGTTGGTACAACTAGAGAAGGCCATTTAGAAAGAAGTAATACAATGCTTCTGCTCTTTCACTGGGTAATTTCCATGTTTAGGAATTTATCCCCTGAATATACTCACATACCCGTACAAAGTCATGTATACAAGGGTATCCATATTCACTCGATGGGCCCTGCCTCTTGGTTTTCTATTGCTGCTGTGACAAAGTATCAAACTTAGTCACTTAAAACAACACCCTTTGATTTTCTCACAGTTTCATGGGCCAAAAGTTGGAAGGCAGGCATGGATCAATGGGCTTCTGTGCGTATGATCTCAGAGACTACAAACTCAGCAATGTCTCCTGTTAACACCGCTGCTCTGACAATCTCTGCAGAGGCTGATGTATCTTCGACAACTCCTACTGACAGCACCACCTCTGTGACAGTGTCTATAGGACCTACTGCATCTTCAACAGCTCCTAGTGAGAGCACTACTGCTGATTCCACTTCCACAGAAGGTATCACATCTTCAGCAACATCTAGTGAAAGCAACACCCCTGTGACATCTACTACAGGCGCTACTGCATCTTTGACAACTTCTCCTGGGGGCACCACTGCTCTGACAACCTCTGCAGAGGCTGATGTATCTTCAACAACTCCTACTGACAGCACCACCTCTGTGACAGTGTCTATAGGACCTACTGCATCTTCAACAGCTCCTAGTGAGAGCACTACTGCTGATTCCGCTTCCACAGAAGGTAGCACATCTTCAGCAACATCTAGTGAAACCAACACCCCTGTGACATCTACTACAGGCGCTACTGCATCTTCGACAACTTCTTCTGGGGGCACCACTGCTCTGACAACCTCTACAGAGGCTAGTGCATCTTCAACCACTCCTACTGACAGCACCGCCTGTGTGACACTGTCTATAGAACCTACTGCATCTTCAACAGCTCCTAGTGAGAGCACTACTGCTGATTCCGCTTCCACAGAAGGTAGCACATCTTCAGCAACGTCTAGTGAAACCAACACCCCTGTGACGTCTACTACAGGCGCTACTGCATCTTTGACAACTTCTCCTGGGGTCACCACTGCTCTGACAACCTCTGCAGAGACTGATGTATCTTCGACAACTCCTACTGACAGCACCACCTCTGTGACAGTGTCTATAGGACCTACTGCATCTTCAACAGCTCCTAGTGAGAGCACTACTGCTGATTCCGCTTCCACAGAAGGTAGCACATCTTCAGCAACATCTAGTGAAACCAACACCCCTGTGACATCTACTACAGGCGCTACTGAATCTTCGACAACTTCTTCTGGGGGCACCACTGCTCTGACAACCTCTACAGAGGCTAGTGCATCTTCAACCACTCCTACTGACAGCACCACCTGTGTTACACTGTCTATAGAACCTACTGCATCTTCAACAGCTCCTAGTGAGAGCACTACTGCTGATTCCGCTTCCACAGAAGGTAGCACATCTTCAGCAACATCTAGTGAAACCAACACCCCTGTGACGTCTACTACAGGCGCTACTGCATCTTTGACAACTTCTCCTGGGGTCACCACTGCTCTGACAACCTCTGCAGAGACTGATGTATCTTCGACAACTCCTACTGACAGCACCACCTCTGTGACAGTGTCTATAGAACCTACTGCATCTTCAACAGCTCCTAGTGAGAGCACTACTGCTGATTCCACTTCTACAGAAGGTAGCACATCTTCAGCAACATCTAGTGAAACCAACACCCCTGTGACATCTACTACAGGCGCTACTGCATCTTCGACAACTTCTTCTGGGGGCACCACTGCTCTGACAACCTCTACAGAGGCTAGTGCATCTTCAACCACTCCTACTGACAGCACCACCTCTGTGACAGTGTCTATAGGACCTACTGCATCTTCAACAGCTCCTAGTGAGAGCACTACTGCTGATTCCACCTCCACAGAAGGTAGCACATCTTCAGCAACATCTAGTGAAACCAACACCCCTGTGACATCTACTACAGGTGCTACTGCATCTTTGACAACTTCTCCTGGGGGCACCACTGCTCTGACAACCTCTACAGAGGCTGATGTATCTTCAACAACTCCTACTGACAGCACCACCTCTGTGACAGTGTCTATAGGACCTACTGCATCTTCAACAGCTCCTAGTGAGAGCACTACTGCTGATTCCGCTTCCACAGAAGGTAGCACATCTTCAGCAACATCTAGTGAAACCAACACTCCTGTGACGTCTACTACAGGCGCTACTGCATCTTTGACAACTTCTCCTGGGGGCACCACTGCTCTGACAACCTCTACAGAGGCTAGTGCATCTTCAACCACTCCTACTGACAGCACCACCTCTGTGACAGTGTCTATAGGACCTACTGCATCTTCAACAGCTCCTAGTGAGAGCACTACTGCTGATTCCACTTCCACAGAAGGTAGCACATCTTCAGCAACACCTAGTGAATCCAACACCCCTGTGACGTCTACTACAGGCGCTACTGAATCTTTGACAACTTCTCCTGGAGGCACCACTGCTCTGACAACCTCTACAGAGTCTAGTGCATCTTCAACCACTCCTACTGACAGCACCACCTCTGTGACAGTGTCTATAGGACCGACTGCATCTTCAACAGCTCCTAGTGAGAGCACTACTGCTGATTCCGCTTCCACAGAAGGTAGCACATCTTCAGCAACATCTAGTGAAACCAACACTCCTGTGACATCTGCTACAGGCGCTACTGCATCTTTGACAACTTCTCCTGGGGGCACCACTGCTCTGACAACCTCTACAGAGGCTAGTGCATCTTCAACCACTCCTACTGACAGCACCACCTCTGTGACAGTGTCTATAGGACCTACTGCATCTTCAACAGCTCCTAGTGAGAGCACTACTGCTGATTCCGCTTCCACAGAAGGTAGCACATCTTCAGCAACATCTAGTGAAAGCAACACCCCTGTGACGTCTACTACAGGCGCTACTGCATCTTTGACAACTTCTCCTGGAGGCACCACTGCTCTGACAACCTCTACAGAGTCTAGTGCATCTTCAACCACTCCTACTGACAGCACCACCTCTGTGACAGTGTCTATAGGACCTACTGCATCTTCAACAGCTCCTAGTGAGAGCACTACTGCTGATTCCGCTTCCACAGAAGGTAGCACATCTTCAGCAACATCTAGTGAAACCAACACTCCTGTGACGTCTACTACAGGCGCTACTGCATCTTTGACAACTTCTCCTGGGGGCACCACTGCTCTGACAACCTCTACAGAGGCTAGTGCATCTTCAACCACTCCTACTGACAGCACCACCTCTGTGACAGTGTCTATAGGACCTACTGCATCTTCAACAGCTCCTAGTGAGAGCACTACTGCTGATTCCACTTCCACAGAAGGTAGCACATCTTCAGCAACATCTGGTGAAACCAACACCCCTGTGACATCTACTACAGGCGCTACTGCATCTTTGACAACTTCTTCTGGAGGCACCACTGCTCTGACAACCTCTACAGAGGCTAGTGCATCTTCAACCACTCCTACTGACAGCACCACTTCTGTGACAGTGTCTATAGGACCTACTGCATCTTCAACAGCTCCTAGTGAGAGCACTACTGCTGATTCTGCTTCCACAGAAGGTAGCACATCTTCAGCAACATCTAGTGAAACCAACACTCCTGTGACGTCTACTACAGGCGCTACTGCATCTTTGACAACTTCTCCTGGGGGCACCACTGCTCTGACAACCTCTACAGAGGCTAGTGCATCTTCAACCACTCCTACTGACAGCACCACCTCTGTGACAGTGTCTATAGGACCGACTGCATCTTCAACAGCTCCTAGTGAGAGCACTACTGCTGATTCCACTTCCACAGAAGGTAGCACATCTTCAGCAACATCTAGTGAAACCAACACCCCTGTGACATCTACTACAGGCGCTACTGCATCTTTGACAACTTCTTCTGGAGGCACCACTGCTCTGACAACCTCTACAGAGGCTAGTGCATCTTCAATCACTCCTACTGACAGCACCACCTCTGTGACAGTGTCTATAGGACCTACTGCATCTTCAACAGCTCCTAGTGAGAGCACTACTGCTGATTCTGCTTCCACAGATGGTAGCACATCTTCAGCAACATCTAGTGAAACCAACACCCCTGTGACGTCTACTCCAGGTGCTACTGCATCTTTGACAACTTCTTCTGGGGGCACCACTGCTCTGACAACCTCTACAGAGGCTAGTGCATCTTCAACCACTCCTACTGACAGCACCAACTCTGATACAATTGCCACAGAAGGTAGCACATCTTCAACAACTGTGACATTCACTACAGGGACTACTGCATCCTCAGTAAAGCCTTCTAGTGGCACTACCTCTCTGACAACCTCTACAGAGACTACTGTATCTTCAAGATCTCCTATTGACAGTGCCACCACTGTGACAGTATCTACAGAAGCTAGTGCACCTTCGACAACTAGTGATGGCACCTCTGCTGTGACACTGTCTACACAGGCTACTTCATCTTCAACAACTGCTCATGATACCAGAACTCCTGCGATAACTTCTACAGGGGCTAGTTCATCTTCAGTAAGTCCCGCTCACACCAGCACACCTTTGATCACCTCTACTGAAGTCAGCTCCACTTCTGTGACCTCTGAGGTTGTCGTCACCACAACTCTCTCCACTGCAACAGCCGGAACAAAACCTAGCACACAGAGTGCTACCTCCATCACAGTCCCCACTCTCTCCACTAGTTCATCCAGCATTATAACGAAGAGCACCTCTACCCTAGTTTCTAGTACTACATCAACCACACCAAGTAAGCAATTTCTTGAATTTACCTTTTTAAAACTGACATTTCTTTTCAGTCTTCCCCCTCCCCGCCCCCTTTGTAGTTTTCTTCTTAAACATTTACTCATCATTCACTTCTTTTGCTCTTACTTGTTTTCCATTAGATAAAAAACGTCTACTGTCGTATTACCCTATCACTTACTTCTCTGCATGTCTTGCTGTTTCTTGCGCTAGATCATTCTTTCATAGAATACAATTTACCTCTCTGCCTGGACATCTTCAATCCCCAGTACAGTGTTCACACATCCCTTTTGGACTCTGCAGGTGTCTGTCCCATTGCATTTTATATACTATAATTTCATTAACTTTGTATCTTTCATTTACATTTTCACATCTTTTTACAGAGGGTTTCATCATTGATTTTGCTCATGCTTAAGTGCAAAGTTTTGTTTTGTTTTGTTTTGTTTTTGCAGGAGGATGTTGCCAGTTGTAGTCACATGTACCTGTGGCAACTGTGTCTCTGCCACTGTTCACTTTTATTTTGTTTTATTTTATTTTCTGAGAATCCACCATAGAAGCAAAAAAAAATTCACTTTTATCATCTCTGAACTCTACCTCCGTGTCCTTGAAAGTTTCTCTATCCTTATGCCTCCCTTTCTTTTCTATGACTCTAGAGCTTTCACTCAGCTCTCCTCACTCTGCTTAGGATGAGACGGGCCCCGCTTCATATATACTGTTATAATATACTGTTATTATGTTACCTATGACATACAGTCTATATTTTATGATTTTCAGTATTATTCTCAGATTGAGAAAGGATATGTGGCATGCATTAAAGAAAGCACAGCAGGTTCTTGAATAACGTTCTTTTTTTTCTTTTTTTAATAACGTTGTTTTGTTCATCATTGTTTCATTGTAACTTTGACCGAGGTGCCCTAGGAACTTAATTCTTGTTTATATCAATCAGCTTATGGTAAAATGGTTTCATTATACATCATGTTGCTTAAAGTTGCAGAACCTATCAATGTTGTTAAGTAAGGACTTACTGTTTACTAGTTAAAATACTCGGAAGCTTTACTAATTCAGATGAACTATAGATATGTTCACAGACATATGACCTGTGTCCACCTAGGGCACTGCCCAATCCCATCTGGAATTGATCAAGATGAAAGGTGGTTCTTCAGCTTTTGGCTGCTGCATTTTCTCAGGGCTTTGTGAATTTTTCCTCTGTTGAGTTCTGCTTTGCCTGTCCTTTCCATTATGTGGCTTTGTTCTGTGGTTTCTCTCCAGTGTCTTTGTCTTGGGGAGTTCTCTCTTGTTCTCAGGTGGGGGCGGGGGTTTCTGAGCATCTTCTAAAGGGAGGTCTGGACCTCGTGTTCCCAGGACGAATGCCAGGTAGCTGCATGACTGCTGAGCCCACAGACGGTGTTGGTCAGCTCCCTGAAGGCTGATGGTCCCCTTTCTACCTTCCTTTTATTTCCTAGAGGTTGGCCTCCCATTTAGACTGTTGGGCAATAGGTGAATACACTCCAGCAGCAACTTTTGCTGCTACTCACAAGCCTGGGCTTGGGCACTTAGACCCAATCTGAATATTCTTCAGTAACACATGACAGAGAGAGAGAGAGAGCGAGAGAGAGAGAGAGAGAGAGAGAGAGAATCTATGGGTCTCCAATGTGCCCAAGACTCTAGTGTCATCTCTTCCATTCTTTCCGAATGTCTTGAACAGAAGGTCTATAAACAGAGGCTGTGTGATGTGACTGTCATGGGTTTGGCCCCTGCTCTCTGAGTCTGGTGGCGGTAGACCAGGAGGCAGAGGTGGGGCAGGTCTTTGTAGCATATATGCACACCTCATGTACCTCCCCAGATGAACCATACTGGAATACTGGTTTGCACAGGTACAACTCTTTTCAAGAAAAGCCAAAGAAAACAGAGCTTTTGTTTTTTTGGTTGGTTGGTATAGATATTTGAGAGTTGTCTATAACCTCTTCCTACCTATTTAAATAAACTCAAACTTCATGTCCCAGGAAATAAAAAAGGAGTCATGAACAGTCATAATGGCAACGATTTCCAGGGTGAGTTCTTCTGAAGTAGGTACTGAAGGGAAAATGACGTGCTTCTTCCCAAGCGTGGTGGACTCTACATTAGTCAAGTCCCCCTGGATTCTCTCAGTCTCTGTCTCTCTTTTTCTCCTCCTCAGTCCTGACTGAGTTGTCCCCACCTCTCACAACACTAGGTTTCTCTTTTCTTGCTTTTTGGGGCTAAAGTAAAGCATGCTGGAAATAGACCTCCACGACCAGATCAAGTCTGCTTCCACGTGGAAACTTGGGCAGGTCTCTTAGCCTCTCTCCACCTCAGTTCTCCCATCTTTAGAGTGGGGACGATACTAAATGTCCTGCCTACCCCAGGGTCTCATGAGAATATCAAATTAGACTGTTTGTGAGACTATGTTATAAGTTATAAAGTGCTGTGTAAATACGTGACCTTTTCCCCTTTCAGTGATCTGCTTCAATGGAGGGACATGGAACGGAAAGGCCTGTGAATGCCCCCCTAACTATGGAGGAGATAAGTGTCAATACAATACCGTAGTCTGCCAGAACGGAGGCACCTGGGATGGGATCAAGTGTGTATGCACTAGCCTTTATGAGGGGCCAAAG
Source organism: Rhinolophus sinicus (assembly GCF_057876585.1). NCBI lineage: Eukaryota > Metazoa > Chordata > Mammalia > Chiroptera > Rhinolophidae > Rhinolophus > Rhinolophus sinicus. The sequence continues at coordinate 91,085,848 of NC_142503.1, forward strand.
TGTGAGACTGTGGTCTCAAGTATTAACATAGGTGAGTAAGACTGCTGCCCTCCCTCCCGCAACCCTGGGCCCATCCTCCACGTTGGGCACCCATTCCTGCTCGTCCTTGGCTAGGAATATGGCCTCTTCCAGAGGCAACCATTTTACCCAGTAGTAAGAAATTTAAAATATTAAAGAAATGAATAAATCAGCAAGGTATAGTTTGGGACAAAATACAAATTTTGTACAGAATTTACCATAAAATACATTTAAAATAAATGAGTATATGATGGAGCAGAATACAAAAAGTATGCAGAATTCTCTAATAGAATATAGGACCCGAGGCTCCTTGGGCTCCATCCCAAAGCCGTGAGGAGTACAGTGTACTCTCCTCTCTACAGGGGCACGCTGGTGAGACCTGAGTGGGGGTTGGAGGTGGGGGGATCCAGGCCACTCTCCCACCAAAGACATAGTGGCTGGAGGAGTGGGTCTCCTTAGTGGGGAATTCAGGGGGTGCTGCCTTCAATAAGTTGTGCTGTTGTCTGACCCCCTCAGAGCCGGAGAATGTTTCTGCCCACATGGAAGTGACTGTGAAAGTGACCAATCAGAACTTCACCAAAGAGCTACTAAACCGGAGTTCTTCCGAGTTCCAGAAGTTCAATGAAACATTCATAAAACAGGTGGCCCTGGGAGAGCAAGTCCCCATGGTCACTCAGTTCTCCCCAGGGAGGTGTCTCTGAGGGTTAAGACAGCAGATGAGGGCAGTGTTAGAGGTGTACGAGTTTCTCAGCTCACCATTCATTTTCTCAGGGCTTTCCAGGGAGGGAGGGGAAAGACAAAGCAAGTTTCCACCTTGGGGGTCCCAGGGACCCAGGGCAGGGCTGGTCTCTGGGAAGGGACTACTCCGTCTGGACAGTGTGCCACTGTCACCTGGGGATGGGGACTGGGGAATCATGCAGGTCCATCCTCTACTCTCTTAAGATTCTACATAAAAGACAGGCAGGACCTCAGGTGGGGCTTCTGGGATAGCATTGTGGCCTCCTTGCCTTTCAGATGGATATAATTTACTCCGGAATCTCTGAGTATGAAACGGTCAACATCACAAAACTGACGTGAGTATCTGGGCTCCTAGGAAGAAGGTCCTTGGGGTGGAAGCAATAGCCGTAATTATAAAGACAATTTTAACTATGCCCCTTATATTAGTCTGCTAGGGCTATCATAACGAAATATCCCAGTCAGGGTGGCTTAAACAACAGAAATTTATTTCTCATGGTTCTGGAGGCTGGAAGTCCAAGATCAAGGTGTCAGCAGGTTTGGTTTCTCCTGAGGCCTCTCACCTTAGATCACAGACAGCCTCCTTCTCACTGTGCTTCACGTGGCCCTTCCTCTGTTGATGTTTATCCCCGTGTGCCTTCAGGTGACCAAATTTCCTCTTCTTATAAGGACACGAATGAGATTGGATTAGGGCCCACCCCTATACCCTCATTTTACCTTAATCACCTCTGTAAAGGTCCTATCCCCAAATTCAGACACATTCTGAAGCACTGGTGGGTTAGGGCTTCAACATATGAATTTGGGAGAACACAATTCAGCCCATAACACCCTTCAGCAATTATAGTTTCACATACATTTTGCAGTTTAAAGCTCATAACCACCCTGTGAGTGAGGCCAGTAAGGCTGTTCCCATTGTGCAAATAAAAAACCTGAGGCTTCCAGAGGTGCAGTGACCTGAGGAGTCATTTATAGAGCGGTAGAGCCAAGACACTGACACACCAGAATACCTGGAGGCTACAGCTTGTGTGATGTACACGCCATTAGTTTTAATTGGTGAAGCCAAATAACGTAGCTTGCCATGAGAAATGCCCAGGAAAAAGGTATCCAAGTCCACAGTTGTTCTATATTCATTTCCACCCACCTAGGATAGGAATCTTTACCATGTTATTTACCCCAACTTTATGAAATCCTTTGAATGGTGCTAGCCAATGGGACTTTCATGGGTCCCCCAGCCTGCCCTGGATCATGAGGGAGATATTTTTTCTCAGGGTTTTCAGAGTCACCATTGGTAAATTTCGAGAGGAACTTAATAACCGATACGGAAAAATTTGCACTAAAAGCACAGAAAAAAAAGTGTTTACCAGCCTTCGTTTTTCTTCCTCCCTCAATTCAATTTAACATGAAAACTTCTTTCTCTCACAAGAGAGGCCAGCCACCCCAGGTAAAGTTGCCAAGCCCCTGCCCAGGCTTCAAACACAGCAGACGCTGGGGCAGTCTCTAGGTTGGACACCGCATGTCTGCTCTTCAGCAGCTCAGCTCCCCTGGAAGAGGAGAGCATTTTCCTTCCTCACCCTAAGACTACTCTCCAGGACTGGCATGTGTTGATGCAGTAGGATTCTCTCTTTGCCCCTGGGGTGGGGGGAGGGCTCTGTAGGGCCATTCCTCGTTCCTTTTCTCCACCTGTCCCTCTATCTCTCTGGAGGGAGAGAGAGGACAGGCTCTGTGGACCAGGCACTGAGCTGTCATCTTTATGGTCCTGCCTGTAGGTATCCGGTTTTTTGTCTCCACTTCCTTAGGCACCTAGGAGGAGAGCTGGGCTCTGAAGCCTCTGGGAAAGCACACAGCAGGGAAGTGATTCTCGTTCAGGGTGGGGGCTGTGATCTATGGAAAAGAAAGGAAGCAAAGGGAAGCATGTCTGAGGCCCTGGCTTCTTCTAACTCCTGAGCAGGGAGTAGACAGAGACTTTTGACTAGAATTTTAACTTTTTGGTGTCAGGGACTCCTTTTAGAATTGACACAAATTTGTAGAAGTAGAAAAAATGTCCCTATGCACCTTCAAATTTTTGCGTACAGTTTTATGAGGTTCACAGGCTTCCTGCAGCCAGGCCACCACCAGGCCATTCACGAATCCAGTAGGAGTCCCTGGTGCAACCTCTTCTCCCGGGGCCGAAAGCCCCTTAGGGACACTTTGCCAGCACCTGCCCAGTCTCCTGTTTAAACACATATAGTAACACCTTCAATATGACCTCTCCCACAGAGGCATCCCCCTGTCCGTCTTCTTCCCTGGGCCTTCCTTGAACCTTCCACCTTTGTAGACAATCCTCTTAGGTGCAGGGGATACGGGTCTTATGGGGACATGCCCAGCACAGTGCCTGGAATGGAGCCTTCACCCAGTAGACATTGGGTTTTCATGTTCAACCATCCTCCCCCAACTTTGCCTTTCCCTGGGGGCAGAGAGGGCAAAGCCTGCCTGGGGAAGGAATCAGAGAGGTGAGCACCCATTATCACCTGGGAGGACGCCCAAGGCCATCTTTCTTTTTCTCCTCAGTCCTGGCAGTGTGGTGGTGGAGCATGATGTCATCCTGAAGACCAAGTTCATCCCAGATTACAAGGAATTCATTAATAAGGTCGCCCAGAAGGTGGAGGAAAAAATCAAGAATGCAACCCAAGAGCAAACACTCAACAATAATACATGCGCAAGTAAATTCCTAGGCTTCTGGGGAGGGGCATGAGGGGTCCTTCAAAGATCCTTTAAGCTTTGTCATGCTTAGGATAGGGGAGATTGGAGAGGTAAATGGGGGGAGCAAGAGAACACCGAGAGCCCAGGAATCAGTCCCAAAGCTGGCAGATGCCAGGAGAGGCTGTGAAAGGAGGATGCAGAGGCAGGTGTGCTAAATCCTGAGTCTACAGGAAAATGAGGATGAGCCTGACTTATTACCCAATGTAGATGTTTCTCAACGCAGTCATCAGTGTGGGGATCTTGGCTGAGGTGGGTATGGGACAAGAAGGACACTTGGAGAGCCATGATTTTGGAGAGCTGGATGTGAGGCTGGCATTCCCTCTTTGCAGAGAGTGGTTGCCCCCTCTCCCATCACAGCTGCGTGCCCTGCTGATACTCACGCCCGAGTCCCCTGCTAAACAAGCTTGTCAGGGCTTATGTGCCTTCTTCACAGCTTTACTGTGCTTCAACGTGACTGCCACCAAGCTGCAAAACGTTTCAGTTACATACGACCCTGAAGGTAGGTGACCCTAGGGGCTTCAGGGAGGGCTGGGAGGCGGGCAGCGCACCTGTCCTCCAGCTCACAGGATGCCTCTGTGCTCCCTCAGAGGAATGCCGGAAGATGGCTGGGAAAGACTTAGCGGAGTACTTCTTTGTGGAGTACAAGGACCAGAGACCAAAATGCATCACTCGCTGCATGCCAGGCTTCAACGCCTCCCTAAACTGCAACTTCGGGACGTGCAGGCTGGAGCGCAGTGGCCCTCATTGCTAGTAAGTGTCCCACCACCCCACCTCAGCCCAGCTGCTCTCCTCTCCACCCCCTGTGGTGTCAGGGTCAATTCTGAGGGTGGGGGACTGCGGGTATTTGCTGGCCCTGACTCTAGATGGCTCCCTTTCCCTCCCTGCTCCTTCTCACCACTTCAGCTGCCTGACCACAGACACTGAATGGTACAGTGGAGAAACCTGTGAGTTCAGCACCAAGAAGAGCCTGGTGTATGGGCTTCTGGGGGCAGTGGGGGCAGTGGTGCTGGTCGTCCTCGTCGTCCTCCTGGTGTTTGTGTTCCGCTCCAAGAGAGAGGCGAAAAGGCGAGTCACTGCTGCCCCCTCTTCCCTTTGCCTTCAACTCCCCCTCCGTTTCTGACCCCTCTGTCCTTAAGCATTCCATCCCTGAGGTGGGCAGTGGGGGGAGGAAAGCAGGGACAAGGCCAGTCCCCAGGTCCTTGCATTCATTCTCTGCTCATGATGGGGTCTCTCTGGTGTTTCTATCAATAGGCAAAAGTCCAAAGTGAATCAGTTGTACCAGTGGCATGAAGAGGATGGTGGACCAGCCCCTGGCGCCTTCCAAAATGCTGGCTTTAACATCAGTGAAGGTATTAGAAATCCTCAGTGGACTCAAAATATCTCAAAGTATGGAGACACACATAGGAGGCATGTGGGAAGGAGCAAAAGGGGAAAGCATTTTCATTTCCAAAACATTTGATTCCACATCTGCAACCACCACTGGCTCCTCTGAGGCCCTGGATGGGGCATGAGCATGGGCACAGCGTAACTAGATCATGGGGGTGGGGGAGTTCACAAGTTATTTGATGGGCATAGATTTCTCCAGAACACAATACTGTGCCTATGTGGAGACAGATAAATACCTAGGAGTGGGTGAGCTTATTGACAGGTGGGTTATAGCTCAGTAAAGTGATTAATTATAGATTTTGTTAGGTTAAATGTACATGTTAAAATGTCTAGAAATTGAGTCTTTAAATTAAAAAAATGGAATAAGGACATTTCTAGAAATTGTCTTTAAATTCTAGTGAAGGAGAAAATTGGAATGAAGGAAACGTTTTAGTCAATCCACAAAAGGCAAGAAAGGGCAAACAAACAAGCAAACAAAGCACAAAATAAAATAGTAGAAAGTAATCCAACAATATCAATATCTACAATAAATATAAATGGGTTAAATACTTCAGTTAAAAGAGTAGATTTTTAAAAATCTATTCACTGTGGATGAAAGGCACATAAAAAATAGAAGCACAGAGAAAGGATAAAAACAAAAGTATGGAAAAAAACAAAATAGAAAAATACTAACCAAAATAGCTGTTGCTATATATATTCAGTATGGGCAAATAAACTCCAAGGCAAAAAGAATTACTAGGGATAAGAATGATCAATGTTTACTGGGAAATGTTTTATTTTGTTAAGAATATATAAATCTACCTTGTGTGCCCTATTAATAGACCTTCAAAATATATAAAGCAAAAATTGACAAAACTACAAGGAAAAATTTCTGAATCCATCAACATGGTGGGAGATTTTAAAAAAATTAAAAACTCTCTTAGTAATTGATTGATCAAGCAGGCAAAGAAATCATCAAGGGTATAAAACTTTCATACAAAATAAATGACCGCCTTAATATAATTGTCAAAGACAGACTGCATTCAACAACTGGAGAGTACACATTCATTATAGGAGCATATATAAAATACTTGTAAGAATCACCACACACCAAGTCAGAAAATAAAAGTCTCAAAAATTTTCCAAAAAAATTGTTTAAATCGGACTATATTATCTGACCACAATGCAAGTGAGTTAGAAATCAATAACAAAATGTTTCTGGAAAACAAAACCAAAAATCCTATATCTTTGGAAACATTTTTTAAAGTTTCTAAATAACTCATGGATCAAATAAGAAATAATAATGGAAGTTTAAAAATCCAGGGATCTGAATGATAATGAAAATACTTGGTATCAAATGTGTGGGATGCAGCAACATACTCAGAAGGAAACTTAGAGTTTTAAAACGTTTGTATTGGTGGAGGAAAAAAGATAGGAAATTATGGAGCTAACTTTTCAACTTAGGAAGTTAAGAAAAGAACAACAAATAACTTTAAAAAGTGCAGATGTAAAAGTAAGAGCAGAAATCAACAAACTAGAAAGTAGAAATGCAATAAAAAGAATCAACAAATCAAAAGTTGGTTATTTGAAAAGATTAATGAAATTGACTAATTTCTGCTTAAGACCAATGAAGAGAAAAGGGTGAAGATACAAGACAAATAGTATCAGGAACGGGTAAGGAAACATCGCCGTGATTGCAGCAGCTATTTAAAAGGCAGTAAGAGGCTATTATGAACATCTTCAACCAACAAAACCATAAACTAAGGCAAAATCCTGAAAACTGGAACAGTCCTAAAACTGTTTGGGTTTTTTCTTTCTTTAATGAATCAGGCTCAGATGTTTTACAAGTGAATTCTACCATTTACAGAGCGGAGACTGATAATCTTATGCAAACTCATCCAGAGACTAGAAAAAGAAGGAATTCTCGCCCATTCACATTATGAGCCTACCATAAATGTTTATAGCAAAACCAGACAAGACAGTACAAGAAAGTAAATTTAAAGACCAAATTCACTTGTGCACATAGATACAAAACTCCTGAACAAAAAATTAGCACCTAAAATCCAGCAGGTATAAAAATCACAACTAATTGAGTTTATTCTAGAAAACAGAGTTGTCTGAAATTTATTTATAAATTCACCCCATTACCAGAAGAAGAAGAAAAATATCATCACCTCAATGAATGCAAAATAAAACATTTAATAAATACCCATATCTTATCATACAAACTCATCCAATTAGGATTAGCATTTTAATTTCGTGGTAAAGATATCCACACAAACACACAAAAATCATTCTCATTAATAAAACATTAAAAGTCACTCAGTTTAATCAGAGGTTGGCAATCTTTTTCTACAAAGGTTCTGATAGCATGTTTTGGGCTTTGTGGGCTATATGAACTCTGTCATAGCTACGCAACTCTGCTGATATAGCATGAAAACAGCCATAGACAATATATAAGTGAATGAATGAGTGTGGTTCTGCTCCAATAAAAGTTATTCAACTACTTAAAATTTAAAAAAAAAAAAGCATAGCTTGTGGGCCATATAAAAATAGATGGCAGGCTGGGTTTGGCTTACAGGTGTCAGTTTGACAAGCTCTGCATTGAACTAGGAGCAAATAAGTCACAGGTCTCTTCTATCACCAGTTCTATTAATCATTATCCTGGGTGTCCTAATCAGTATAATAAAAAAGAAAAAGTGTTTAAAAATTGGAAAGAAAAATATAAATCTGTCATTTGCTGCTGATGTTGTTGTCTTACATAAAACCCAAAAGGATGTTAAATCATTAAAATTAACAGAGTTCAGCAAAGTTGTCAGATATAAGATCAATTCTTACAAGGTCAATTGCATTTCTTTGCATTAGCAACAAACAGATAACTTAATATAAAAAAATACCCTCTATACAGCACCTAGAAATATATCTAACAAAGGATGTTTAAGATTTTTCAGTGGCAAATGATAAAACTTAACAGTGTAGAAGCCCTATATGAAAGAAAAGCCGTATGTTCATGAATTGGAGAAGTCAATATCCTAAAGCCATCAAATGGCACCCCAATCCGGGTCAAATCTGGACTTCATGAACTTGAGAAGCTGTTTGCAAGGCGCTTATGGTTTTTCTTTGTTTAATTTTTAAATGTGATTTTTCACATCTTCCAAGAACCAATTAAACCATTTGCTGATGTCAGGTAATTTATGTAGCTCTCATGTTTGCAATAGTTTTCAGGTTCCTGGAAAGTGGGGATGCACCTCTCGCCTTGTAGTGGGTGGTATTAGAGGGGGACATGAGAGCTTGTCTTCTTAACCATCTGTTTTGGTGGGACTTTCTCCCTGTTTAGAACAAGAGGACTCCATGCAGCTGGACTCCGTCTATAGTAACTTCCAGCCCTCCCTGGGCCACATAGACTCTAAAACACAGGTAAGAAGGGCCTGCGTGAGATGCCCACCTCCCCCTGCCCTGAGACCGCAACTCCCCTGCTACCATGGTAGCGTCTTCAGGAAAACAGTGTTTATGGTTTGTTAGTCCAGGTGGTCATCCAGCCTCCACTGCTGGGAAAGGGAAATAACTCAGGGTGGCAGGTGGGGGAGCAGGAGAACTAAGCTGCAAGGTGGATCTACCTTTTCTAGACCGCTGAGTCTTCATGTTCAGAGGTTTCCTTCTTGCCTTTTAAATAAGTCCTCGATGGCCAATTTATTTAGTTGTCGTAATTTTCAAACACACATAAAAGTCAAATTAATAGTGCAGTAAATACATATACATCTCATCTAGAACAATAATGTTTAACATGTTGCCATATATAATGAATAGATGCATCAATTTCTACTGAACCATTTGGAAGTCATTGGCAAACATTATGACACTTGATTGCTAAATACATCAGTACACACACTCCAAGTACCATTATCATACTCAATAACTTGATAATAATTCTATAATATCATCCAATATAACTCTATAATATCTTCCGATATCCTTTTTTCCAATTAACCCAAGAACATCTCTTATTACTAGTTTTTCAAATATGAATACTACAAATTTCACTAACTGACTTGTTGTGTGTCTTTGGTCTTTTAACCTACAGCTGGCTCTTATATTTTAAAAATATATTGGTTTTCATAAGAATCTAGGATGGTTGTTCTAAGTAATGTCCCACATTCTGGATTTGTCTAATTATTTCCTCCTGGTGACATATATCTTATCCCTCAATCCTCTGTGTTTCCTGTAAACTGGCAGTTAGGTCTAGAGGTTTGATTACACTCAGCTTAACCATTTTTGTTAAGCATATGCCATAGCTAAGGTAGTTTCATCACTTCAAGAGGTACATAATGTCAGGTTGTCCCACTATGACTGATACCAAGATAGGTCACTTGGGTAAGGGGTGACCACTCCTTAGATATTTGAGGGAAGAAGAAATACCCTCAAAGCATTCATGCCTAAGAAGTGTGATTGGCTTCAGGTACTATGTTCCCTGGAGAGAACCTTGTTGCAAAGATTAACTCCCTAGCCAAGACCCCCTTTAAATCTACCTAATTCTGGGGTGGAGCAAACTGGAGGGACACAGGTGGTTTGTACTAGACTCCAGGTAATAGAATAGGTTCTAAGCTGAGGGTTTCCGCTGTCCCAAGACTCTTATGCTTCCAAATTCCAGGTTCCTCAAGGTCCCAGCCCTCACCTGGTTCTGTCTCTCTTTCAGGTCAAAATTCAGAGGCCTCAGGTGATGATGTCATCACTTTAAGGCAACGGGAACTTCACATAGAGCTGTGGAGTCTGGAAGTATGGAGACCTCAGTTCAGCTAAGCTTGGTGGAACATTTCCCCATTGAGAGCATTCCACAGGAACCTGATGAAAAATAAGGAGGAAGAGGAGAGAGAACACAGTTCTGAGAATCTCTCAAATAGAAACACCATGGAAGCTCCAATGGGCTTGTCATGATATCAGCCAAGAGTCTCTCCTACTCATTCTGGGGAGGTTCTTCCTCCCTTGGGCCCAGTTTCAGCACCAAGGACAGCATCTCATCAACGGGGTTACTATGGTGATCACTCAAACACTGGATTGCACTTTGCATTTCACAAAATACTTGTATAAGATTTATTGCATTTCCTCTTCGTGTTTTCTTTAATACGTATCATGTTTTCTCTGAGTATATAGGATTATGAGTATTCTTTAAGTTCTAATTTTTATCCACCGATTCTTGGTTTCTGTTAGTCAATATAATCACTTCTATTTTTAATCACTGAAAACAACAAAAGCAATTTCATTATATTTTTCATGGTTCCTGAATCATTCTCCAGTCAACTCCCTATACAAGCTCCTGTTTCTCATCTGCCAGGTTCTCTCCGCCTTTCCTCCAGGATATAGTGTCTGATGAGTTTGGCCTCAAGACGACAAAAGGGAAATCTGCAGCCAGGAAGAGTGCCATCCCCTGACGTTCCCTGGCACCACTTGCTGGCCACTGAGGGTACCATGAGGCAGAACCCACACACACTCACTCACTTACCTGACACAGGGATTCACTTCCTACTGGGAGAGAACCAAGTTCTACTGGAAGTGAGCTCATGTGTCTTTCCGTAGATCTAAAGTGATGGAGTCTTGGGTTCTATTTCCAACTTTCTCATTAACTCCCTGGGTTAAATTTGGGAAAATCATTTTTTACCATTTAGACTCAGTCTTGCCTTCTGCTGAATAAATACTAGGTTGTTTTTAAAGTCTCCATCGTCACCACCATTTTAAACATTTTTAAGATGCTTTATTGCTATTCCGTCCAGGCAGCTCAGGATTTATTTGTTCTGGAGGGTCTCTTCCACAGGCCACCCCACTTAAACTTTAACCTACAAAGAAGCCTAGACTCTGCTGCCCCCTCATGGACGCTGAGAGCATCTTCAGTTACCAGTCAGTTTCTTGCAGCCATTCCCTCCTGGCCTCTCCCATTAGAGATGTTTAACCATCACTTGGTTCATTCCCATATTTGCCATAAAAAACCCCAGCTCCTAAAACTGGTCTGTCTTAGTCTGTTCTGTCTTATATTATAGACTGGGTGGTTTATAAACAACAGACATTTATTTCTCACAGTTCTGGAAGCTGGGAAGTCCAAGATCACTGGACTTCCACTGAAATCTGCTGTCTTTTTTCTGTGCCCTCACATGGGAAAGGCAAGCGAGCTCTCTTGGGTCTCTTTTATAATGGCACTAATCCCATTCAGGAGGGCTCTGCCCTCATAATCTATCACATCCCCAAAGATCCCTCCTCCTAACACTGTCACACTGGGGATTAGGTTTCAACATGTGATTTTGGGGAGGACACAAACATTCATTCTATAGCATGGGCTGAATGCAGGCATCTTCACTGCCAGAACCCCCTCCCACAGGCCCAGGCATCAGTGGCCTGGGAGGGGGCATTTAAAAGGGCTGCAGATCCCATATCCAGTCTAAAGCTTCATTACTCACCTAGCCTCCGCCTGTTCTTTCCTCACATCTGGTCCATAGAGAGGCAGACTACAGTGGCTAAATGCGTAGCTAGCCCAGGTCCAACACTGGAGCAATTACCCAACGACCTGGGTGAGTTTGGGAAAATAACTTCTCTCTGGACCTCAGTTCTCTCAGTTGTAAAAACTGAGTGACCACTCACCTTGTGCCAAGCACTGTTCTAAGTGTTGTATATTTTAACGCATTTATTCCTTACAACCCTGTGGAGTGGGAACTCTCATCACCCTCATTATATAGATAAGGGAACTGAGGCAAAGAGATATCCAGTAACTTGCCCAAAATCACGTGGTCAGTGCATGTGAAGCTGGGATTATAAACCAGGGACTCTGACAGTCACGTCTGTGTTCCTGACCATCAGTTATGTGCCCTCCCTGTGAGGCCGCTCTTGGGATTAACTGGGTTAGGGTTAAAGTCCTTGGAACAAAACATGGCACATAGAAACTTCTAGAAATACAGAAAGAAAACATGAGTTATTGTTATATCAACTTCCTTCCTCACAATTCTCTCCATAGCCCTTCTCTCGTAAGCCTCTTCTTCCTCTCCTGCTCTAACCCTAGAAGAGCATTGGACTGGAGGCAAGATAAAAGGAAGGCCCTGTCATTTTGCAAAAACAGGGAAATCTAAAAGCACAGAGATATACAAAAGGTTGAAGATGGATACACCAAGGCACAAAAAGAAGGGTGTGGCAGGGGCTTAAAGCCAAAGAGGCATTTGAAAACCACCCCTCCAGAGTCACTTTGGCCACCTGCACCATCCCCATCATGCAGTGCATTGTGCCATGGGTTCCCCTTCCGTGCTGCTTCTGCTTGGAACTCAGGTCTGTTTAGGTCTATTACCTCTGGCCCAGCCCATTGCCTTGTCTACCTCTCCCTGTGGCCTGCCCTCCTTCCAGCCGTTCCTCTCTGCCACGGCCACTGGCTCCTTCCCCATTATGCTGTTCACCTGCTCAAAATGACGCCTCCACCCTCTTATCAAAGCAAGATTTGCCTCCTCAGAGTAATCTTCAAGGTCCCTGGAATCAGGGACCATCTTCCCTCCCAGCTTCATCTCTCCCTCTTCTCTCCACTGCATGGTCTGGTGAAATGCCACCCTCTCCCCTCAGCTGCTTCTTTAGCCCACAATGCCCTTTCCACAACTTCCTCTCTAAAACCTGACTCAATCTGCAACTACAATTCCACTTCCTCCAGGATGCCTTCTGTGATACAACCCTTTACAATTAATCTCTTTCATCTATGTGTCTCTGTCTTAGTCAACTCAGGATGCCATAACAAAATACCATACACTGGGTGGTTTAAACAACAGACATTTATTTTCTCACAGTTCTGGAAATCCAAGATTAGGGTGCCAGCAAGGTCATGTCCTGGTAAGGGCTCTCTTCCTGGTTTGCAGACAGCCACCTTCTCCCGCTCTGTGTATGTGCACAAAAAAGTGATCATATGACCACCTTTTTGTGCACATACACAGAGTGGGGGTGGCGGGAAGAGTAAGGTCTCTGGGGTCTCTTCTTACAAGGACACTAATGCCATCAGACCAGGACCCCACCCTCATGACCTCATCTAATTCCCAAAGGCCTCATCTCCAAATGCCTTCACAGTGGGAGTCAGGACTTTAACTGTGAATTTGGGATGGGACAGGAACATTCAGGCCAGAGCACTCCTTAACACTATTATGTATACTTCTTATGTCACGTTCATAATTTCCCCGCATATCTATCTCTACAGGGTGAGCGTGGGGCATTGTCCCTCTCTGTATCCCCATAGCACCTAACAGTGCCTTGTGAATAGAAGTTGCCATTAATGCTTGTTAAATTTAATTGAATCAAGACTCATGTACAAAAAATTTTTTAAAGCATCTACTGTCACATTCACCCCATCCTTCTCTGGCCTTTTGGGCTGGTGTCAACACAGCATAATCGAATTCTTACTTGTTCTCTAATTGCTTTATACATGCTTATGAGTGCGTATCTCCTATCCTATGGAAAGCATCCTGTTCCAGGGCCATAGACTCTAGCACTGGCTGTGTACTCTGTGGGCATTTGTACACTGTGGCTTCCTCTTTTCTCCTTTCCTCCCACAGCGAAGCCTCACTTTCTCTGGAAGAGATCAAGACAGAAGAAATAGTCAGCAGAGCTTCTTTCTCCATCCAGTGGGCCCTGGGTTTGGGAATAAACACAGCATCCTGACCTCCTTTTCTGGGTCTTTCATGTCACTTTCAGTTACCCAGAGATCCTGCGGGTGGGGCAAGTATGAAATGAGGCTGGAAGTTCTAGGACCATTCCCTGATGATGAATTAAGACTGACGCCACTAGCCCACCCTCAGAATGTGTAGAGACAAGGGAAACAATTTTCCAAAGCATCCACTAAAATTCAGCTCTCTCACAGACAGATGAGAACCCAGCAAGGGTCTTGATGTTCAGAACCCCAGAGATTTTACTAGACCTGGGAAAATATGACCATTGTGTTTTGCTGCTGAGGGTGATGTGACTCTGGAGATGGCATTTAGATGACACCCCGAGGGTTGGGCAGGCCTGATTCATCTGCGATGATACAGCTTCCTAAGTCAGACTGCCTGACAAGAGGCAGGGCTCCAGGGAGCCAGGCAGCTAAGGAAATTTACTGTGTGGTGTAGCCAGGGAAAGTGGAATTGGATCTGGGTGATAATCACCTGATTAGCTCAGTGCCTCCTGGAGAACGCAAAGGGTGGGAGGCAGCGTGGGGTGGGGGTAGGGAGAGAGGTCAGCCAGCATCTAGGTGGAGCCCCAGGGGCTGGGGTTGGCTAAGGCAAAAAACAACTGGGGCCCCGAGAAGTGTATAGAGCAGCAGACCCAAAGAAAACAAGTGTAACACCCACTCGCCCAACCATGGGAGTTACGGTGGGTCAGAGTGACCAGGGAAATGCAGGCCTAGGGGGTAGGGAAGCCAGGAGTGAGGGGAAGAACAGTGGGCAGAGCTGGGGTGCCCATAGCAACTCCTCACTGGGTGCTGGCTGACGGGCAGGCACTGGCCTGGTTAAACACTCAAGACCCGCCATCAGCAGCCTTCTCTCAGGCCTCTCAGACTCGGCCTCTGCGGGGGGTACCAGGCATGAGTGGAGCTCACTGGTGTTGATCTTGGTGGCTGGTCACAAGCTTCTTGTAGGGTGGCTGCAGGAAGCCCTTCAGCTCCGGTTTGTGGGACAGAACTGAAGGCTGATGGTTCTGCCCTCCCCCCACCCTCATTTCTACAGGACTAAAAGTTTGAATTTGGGGAAGGAGGCCCCATAATGCCTGGTGAAGACTGAGTGATTTTGTTCTCCACGACAATTACAGGCTGCTGATGGGCCCCTGCCAGGTGGCATCTCTGACCTTCCAAGATTGTCTGGGTCACAGTCACAGTTTAACCATTTGTGAGCCCTTGGTATAATCCATGCCTGGTGCCAAGCCTGCACAGGCATTAACTCATAGCTTCCCAACCTGGGCACTTCAAGCTGGTGTGCCCTGAAAGGGTTATAGGTCTGTGGAGATAGGGAGCCCCCAGCCCTCCAACCACCAGGAAGGGCCTGCCAGAGTCTGGTATCCCACCTCCAGACAACTTCTGGCCTCCAGTGCGACCAACGCAATCATTTTTCACATGTGCCAGATGAAAAAAGCTTGAAAGCATGCCTTTATTTTATTGGATCCTTATGACACCTGTCATGTGGGGTAGCATGCGGGGTCTCTGGTCCCGCTCCCTGCATAAGAACGCAGGATATGGCGAGGCCAAAACGGAACACCCACGGAAACATGGACAGGGGAGTCATGCCACCATAGTCTCACTGGCGCCTGGGTTGGAGACAAGACACAGGAGGCAAGAGCCGCACTATCCGCAACCACTTCTCTATGCCAACCAACCTCACTCGCTAGCTGCAACCCGCCATGCTAACTGCAATCCGCTCTTGCTAGCTCAGCCACCATCTTCTTGCGAGCCCCCATTTGCTCCTAGCATAGCCACAGCAGTTATATTAGTTGCCAATGACTCAGTGGTTACAGCTGACGGCCAACTAGCCACAGCTGATGGCCATCCAATCACAGTTGATGGCCATTTACTACCCAAATGAGCAACTTTCCATGTGAGGGTGAGAGTTTGGAAACTGCACTGGTGGCTCTGTTCCCACAACACCCCATGAGGAAGTAGCTTTATTTCCCTTTTTACAGATGAGGAAACTGAGGAGTTGAAGGGCTAAGTGGTCACTAACTAGGAAGAGGTAGATTTATACTGAGAGTGTTCAGTTTAAAAGCCCACAATGTAAATAAGCCTTAAGGAAAGCAGACTGCTCTTCCTCTAACACCAAGTCCAAAACCACCGGCAGAGCCAGTTCTCCCCCCAACACATCACGAGGATGGAGGTTGTCTGCCTGGGTAGGGTGGGGCCTCTTTCAAAAGTATTGGAGGTGTCCATTTCTATGCCACAGGGTAGAACAGATGGAAAAAAGAAAAGGGAAGATGCTCCTGGATACTCTCATGCCTAGGGTTGAGCTAATACTTTTCCGGGGAAAGCTCAAGCACTCGGCTGTTTTCTCCTCATTTTCCTCTCTTACCAAAATGGGGCTGTCTACACTGTAGAGACCTATACTGAGAATATTCAAGCCTGGGTTTTGGTGCAAGAAGTCAGAGATGCCTGAGTTGATGCTAGAGCAGCTGAGAGTTGGCTGTGGTTTCACTCTTAAACTTGGAGGGCAGGCTGAGCTCATCTGGTGCTGAACTGAGCTGACCTGATGGTGAGCTCTTCTTGGGAACAGCACCAGAGTCTTGGTTGACCCCCAATACAAGACTCATTTGCCAGGCATCAGAGCAAGACCTTCGACACACCTCAAGGAGGAGCTAATACGTGTAACATTTTCCTAGCACTGTTGTAATAAAGCACCCTGAACTACGTGGCTTAAACAACTGAAATTTATTCTCTAACAGTTCTGGAGGCAAGAAGTCCAAGATCAAGGTGTCAGCAGATTTGGTTCCTTCTTGGGGCCATGAGGAAGACTCTGTTCCACATCCCTCCCTTGGCTTCTCGTGGTTTGTGGGCAATCTTTGATGTTCCTTGGTTTATAGACACATCACCCCCAGCTCTGACTTAATCTTCTTGTGGTATTCTCCCCGTGTGCATCTCAGTGTCCAAATTTCCCCTTTTTATAAGGACACCAGTCATACTGGATTAGGGGCCCATTGTAATGCCAATATGTCTTCATCTCACATTGTAGATCACATCTACAGTGACCCTAACTCAAGTTAAGTTCACATACTCGGGTATTGGAGGCTAGGACTTCAACACATGAATTGGGTGGGGTAGGGACAAAATTTAACCCATAACAAAGCTCTTCTCCTAGGACAGGGGTTCTCACATTCGGGTGAGGGTCAGAATCACCACTAAAGAACCCAGAAGCTCAAGCTCTTTGACGCAGGATGGACGGGGCCTAAGTGATTCTGATACTCCAAAGTGTGAGCACTGCTCTCCCGGAGGACTTTTAATTAGACCTCAGGTGCAGCAGCCTGAGTTGGCTACACGTCTCAGATCATCCCACAGTCAATAGTCCAGCCAAGGCTCATCTCTCATCAGATTTGTCCCTCAGTTCCTGGGCTTACTCTGTCCCATTTCATCAGTGCCCATTCTCATATGCTAAATAGATGTTAATTATACCTTAATATATTTATGTCACCTTGAAAGTTATATTGTTCTGTTTTATCTATCCAAGTGTTTTAAAATTATGCATATGAGGGGTGGTTGGTTAGCTCAGTTGGTTAGAGCGCCATGCTCTTAACAACAAGGTTGCCGGTTCGATCTCCACATGGGCCACTGTGAGCTGCACCCTCCACAACTGGATTGAAACAACTACTTGACTTGGAGCTGATGGGCCTTGGAAAAACACACTTAAATAAATAAAAGTTAAAAAAAAATTATGCATATGAATGTGTTCTATGGATCTCATCTTTTCCTGTTTCTATTCTTTTAGGTTTTTAAGACCTTTCCATGTGAGTTTCTCTAGGAGTTGCATTGCTGGGTCATCGGGTTTCCATATAATTTAGTTTCACTGCTTGGCCAGATGGCTCTCCACTCCCACCACTTCCCATGTCTCCACAGTCCTGCCGTTGGATGGGTGCAAAATTACCAACTACCAGTGAGCATCTTCTAAAATGCTTGTTAGCCATTTTGCTTTCATAATCGTTGCCTATTTTTCTTTGAGTTACTTGTCTTTTTACAATTTATTTACAAGAAGAGTTTATTGGATATTAATCCCTTATCAATTTCAGACATTACAAGTGTCTTTTTTCAGCTAGACACCCATATCTTAATTGTCTTTGCAGTGCCCTTTTTTGAACAGAAAAGAAAAATTTCTCATATATAGTTTGTGTTTTTGTAGATCCAGTTCAAAAAGTCTTTCCCTATACAAAATCTCAATAATATTCTCCTACATCATCTTCTGCTAATTTGTGGTTTTATTTTTCACGTTTAGGTCTGGATCTACTGGAACTTCACCTCTGTATATGTGTATAGTGAGTTAGGGACTCATATTTGTTTCCCATTGCTGCTGTAACAAGTTACCACAAACTTAGTGATTTGAAACTATACCAATTTACTATTTTACAGTTCTGGAGATCAGAAGTCCAAAATGAATCTTATGGGGCTAAAATCAAGGTGTCAGCAGGGCTGTTCTCTTCTGGAGGTACAAGGGAAAATCTGATTTCTTGCATTTTCCAGTTTAGAGGCTGCCCACATTCTTTGGCCTGTGGTCCCTTCCTCCATTTTTAAAGTACGTCACTCCAACCTGTTTCCATCATCTTATCACTGCCTCTCCCTCTGACCACAGGTAAGGTTCTCCACTTTGAAGAATTCATGTGATTGGATTGAGTCCACCTGGATAATCCAGGGGAATCTCCCCATCTCTCAATCTCTAACTTAATCACACCTACAAAGTCCCATTTGCCATGTAAAATAACATATTTACAGGTTCTTTAGGACATGGACATCTTTGGGGGGCCATTATCCAGCCTCCCACAGGATCTAGCTTGATATTTGCCCCATATGATAAGACAGTTTTCCCAACTGTTAACCACCATTTTCCCTGTTGATTTCTGGTGTCATCTCTTCCCTATGCCAAGTAGCTGCATTCTCTGATTCTGAGCTCTCACTTCCCCTATTTCTGAGCTCTTACTTCCCCTATTTCTCTGTCCCAGCACAACAATCAGTATGATTTTGGGGTGTGTGTGTGTGTGTGTGTGTGTGTGTGTGTGTGTGTGTGTTTTATTAGCATGGCTTTATAAAAGTTTTAAGACTGGTAAGGTAAGTGCTCCTTCACTCTTCCTTTTCAACAGTTTGATTAGCTATGTAAGGACTTTAATTCTGCCATATAAATTTAGGATTGAATTTAATAGATTAACTTGGAAAGAACTATCATCTTTGCAATGCTAAGTCATTCTATCCACGAAGATGGTATAGTTCTCCTTTTATTCAGGTCCTCTTTAAAATCCTCCAAGGGAGTTTAACCTTTTTGTCTGTAAGGGGGTCAGGGTTCTGACCACCACCGATCTCCAATGTGTGTTCATGGGCTTTTCCCCGCAGGAGCAATTCTCTGACAGCATCTGGATGTCCTACAGTTCAACTCAATTCTTACACTATCTAGCCAGAGCCAGGAGATAGCCTCAGATTCCACAGGTTAAGGGTTCAGTCCCAAAAGACTGCTCTCCACTTCAGATGCCCATCCCAAGTCCAGATGTTACCTGTGCTTCTGATTGACTGGCTATAAATCAGAGGTTCCCATGACCACCCCCTCCTTAGGTTCCATTGATTTGCTAGAGTGGCTCACAGAACTCAGGAGACTAATTTACTCACTAGATCACCAGTTTATTAAAGGATATGAATCAATAGCCAAGTGAAGCGATACATAGGGTGAGGCTCCAAACAAAAGAGCTTCTGTCCCCTTGGAGTTCTGGCCTGGCACAGTGGCACATAGAAGCATTCTGTTTCACCAACCTGGAAACTGTCTAAATCCTGTCCTTTTGGATTTGTATGGAGACTTCATCGCATTGGCATGGTTGATTAAAACATTGGCCACTTGTGATTGATTCAACTACCAATCCTTCTCTCCTCCCTGGAGATGTGGTGAGGGGAGGGACTGAAAGTTTGAACCCTTTAATCACATGGTTGTTTCTCCTGGCAACCAGCCCCCAATCTTGGGTGATTCCAAAAAGTCACTTCATTAACCTAACAAAAGGCACCTTTAATGCTCTCATCTCTTAATAAATTACAGGGGTTTTAGGAGCTCTGTGCCAGAAACAGTGTTAAGACCTCGGGGGTCACATAGATTCATTGGTAGGAATGCTTATCCATCCATCCTTGTGTTCCCCTGTGGCACGGTCTCCCCACTAGGTGTTGTTTCTGGATCTTGCCTTTCCTACACTTGCAACGGTTAATGACAGCCATTTGTCTAAACCTCTTAAGTGATTGTGCCAACTATCAAAAGGCTTTCCACACTGAGATTCAAGTCTCTTTTTCTCTTCCGTCTGCCCGGACAGTGTGAGGCAGGAGTCACGTGTAAGTGCCTGTTGTCTGTGACCCTCTCTCAGATGGGCTGTCCGAGGCTGGGAAAGGGGACAGAGAATGTTAACAAATCCATTTTGCCACAAATATTAGCCACGTCCTCTATGCTAGCCTTCACCAGAAAGCAAATGGATATCACTGGGTTCTTGCAGTCTTTCAATTCATTCTGAACTTGGGAAATAAACCAGGACTGGCATTTGAGTATATTTAGGTTTTAAGATTAAGCAAGTGGGGATCATGCACGTATTTTCTTCTTTTTCCTTTTTTCTTTTTATTGGGGAACTGTGTTTTTCCAGGACCCATCAGCTCCATGTCAAGTTGTTGTTTTCAATCTAGTTGCAGGGGCGGGGGGCGCAGCTCAGCTCCAAGTCAAGTCATTTTGTTTTGCTTTCAATCTAGTTGTGGAGGGCACAGCTCACTGGCCATGTGGGAATCAAACCCGCAACCTTGGTGTTATGAGCACTGCTGTGCTCCAACCACTGAGCAAACTGGCTGCCCACAGGTATTTTCCTTGGTGGCATGCAGCTGGTTTTCCCAAGTTGCACAGTTGCCTTTTGTTTTTCCTTAATACAAAAGCAAAACACCAACTTTATTGAGGTATTATTTACATAAACATTTTAATACGCTTATTTTAAGTGCACAACTCAATAAGTTTTGAAAGATATGTACTCATATATTTGTGTAGTCACCCCCCCCCAATGAAGATACAGACTATTTCCATCACTCCAAAGAGTGTCCTTATGCCCCTTTGCAGTTAAATTCTATCCCATCCCAGCCCTACACAACCACTGATCTTCTTTCTGTCCCTATAGAGTAGTTTGTCTATTCTAGAAACTCACATAAATGGAATCATACAACATGTATTCTTTTGTGTCTGGCTTCTTTCATGCAACAGAAGGTATTTAAGATTCCTCCATAGTGTTTCAGGTATCACACTATGGAATATCACAATTTGTGTATTCACTCACCTCTTAATGTACAATTGAGTTGTTTCTAGTATTTGGCTATTGATGCTATAAACATTTTGTATATGTCTTTTGGTGTCTTTTCCATTTATATGAGTTTCAAAACCAGGCAAAAATAAGTTGATAGAAGTCAAAATAGTCATGAACTTTGGGAAGTGGGGATTGGCTGGGAGTGAGCTGAGGTGATAGAAATGGTCTATATCTTGATGTGAGTAGTGTTTACATACATATAGATATGTAAAAATTCCTCCAGCTATGCATTTGTATTCATTTGCTAGGGCTGCCATAACAAAATACCCCAGACTGGATGGCTTAAACAGCAGAAATTTATTTTCTCACATTTATGGAGACTAGAAGTTCGAGATCAAGGTGTCAGCAAGGCTGGTTTCTCCTGAGTTCTCTCTCTTGGCTTGAAGATGGCCGCCTTCTCACTGTATCTTCACATGGTCTTTGCTCTGTGTGGCACCCCTGACGTCTTTCTGTGTGTCCAAATTTCCTCTTCTTATAAGCACACCAGTCATATTGAATTAGGGCCCAGCCTAAGGACTCCATTGTAACTTCATCATCTCAGTAAAGGCCTCGTATCCAAGTACAGTTATACTCTGAGGTACTGGGGGTTAAAGCTTCAACATACGATTTAGGGGGGATACAATTCAGCTATAACAGTACTTAACGTTGGTGTACTTACTTTACATATGTTATGCCTCATCAATTAAAATAAATAAAAACAAAGAAACAAAGAATCTGTAGTGGTTGTTGCGAGTTGGGGACCCAGAGACTGAAACCAATATGGCATTATAGCTGCCTTTGTCCTGGTTGACAAGTTGTTACCTCATCGATTCATTACCCCTTCTTCAATTAAAAAGGGTTAAATGTAAAACCTAAACTATATAAAGAAGCCAACAAGTAAATACGAAAATCAATCTATGACAATGAGGAAAGTTAAGTTCTCAGAATGGGAGCAGTGGGAGAGTAGAAGCAAAATAGAGGATGACAGCGTGATCAGCTGAGGAGAGTTTCCTCAGGAGAAAGTTCAGGAAAGGGAAAAGGGGACCTGGAAGGCCAGATGGACAGATAGAAAAGGGAAAGAAAATTGTCCTCATGATTTCAACCTAGGATTCAAAATGCAGTAGTTTCTAGACTAAATCTAAGACAAATGAGATGTGTTTGTGAACCTTTTGTTGATTTTTAATGTTATTCACTATTGGCAGAGACCATAGTCTCTACCATGCAGAATCTTTGAAATTTACTAAGGTGCCTTTGTCACCTAGTACATAATCAGTGTTTGTGAATGTCCCATGTGTGCTCTCAAAGTATGGGTAGCCTCTTCCTTGAGCCTAAATATACTCTCAAGTAAATAAATATGCATAACTAATTGTTGTTCATGTTCATTAATATTTTATTCAAATATTCCATTTCCTGATTAGACTGAAGATAGGTATTTCCTTAGGAGAAAGATAGGGAAGGAAAATTGAGGTCTTTTTGAAGGCCAAAAAGACTTTAAAGTAAAAAGCATGATAATAATATACTCAATTGATGTTAACATACGATGTTAGCAAAATGGTAAAAATGTTTAATCTATTAGGAAAATATAACAATTCTAAGTATGTACAGATTTAATATAACATAAAATATGTAAATCACAAACTGGCAGAATTACAAGAAGAAATGGACAAATTCATAGACTTCACAAGTTATTTACAAAAGCATATACTGGGGATCAAAATCTTAGAAAAAAAAATATTATGTTAAGAATACAGAGGGGAGTGGCCATTTAGCTCAGTGCTCTTAACAACAAGGTTGCCGGTTTGATCCCCACATGGGCCACTGTGAACTGCACCCTCCACAACTAGATTGAAACAGCTACTTGACTTGGAGCTGATGGATCCTGGAAAAACACACTTAAAATAAAAAGTTAAAAAAAAAAAAAGAATACAGAGGAGTTGAACAAGACTGTTATAAACCTGATCTAATAAATATATATAAAAATTTGGTTCCAGAAATTTAAAGAACATACAGATTTTTCAAACCACATGAGGCATGTATAAAAACTATGGCAGGCTAGTACAGAAAACACATCTTTGTAAATATCATTGTAGGCAAGAATGCACACAGGAGCACGTGAGCAGATTATAGCAGTAGTTCAGGGAAGATGGAGTAGAGGTTGGATTCTGGATACATTTTGAAGGTAGAGCTGACAATTTACACAATGCAACAGAGAAGAGGACTCAAGGATGATTGCAAGGTACTTGGCCTTGGCAACTGGGAGAAGGAGTTGTATTATAGAGATGGAGATGCTTGGGAGTGGGGAAGGGAGGACAGGTTGGGATATGGGGAATCCTGTTTGAGAGTAAGTAGGGTTTGTCCTGGGAATACGAGAGTCATTCAACA
Source organism: Rhinolophus sinicus (assembly GCF_057876585.1). NCBI lineage: Eukaryota > Metazoa > Chordata > Mammalia > Chiroptera > Rhinolophidae > Rhinolophus > Rhinolophus sinicus. Next base: position 91,109,089 of record NC_142503.1, read on the forward strand.
CTCAAAAAGCAATCAATGAAATTCATCATATTAACAGACTAAAGATTAAAACTGTATGATGATCTCAGTGGATGCAGAAAAAAACTTCTGACAAAATTAAATATTCATTCATAGTAAATATATATACATATATCAGCAAACAAGGAATAGAAAGAAACTTCCTTAACCTGCTAAGAGCACACAAGTTCTGGCAATTAAGTCCACAAACTCATCTTGGAAAAAGTACTACCTACCTCATTGCTGAATATCATTACAGTCACCTTCAAAGTCCTCCCTTTGGGAAGCTATGCACCAGCACCTAGTTCATCCTTCAAAGCAATTTTGGAACTCTTTTTCTGGAATGGCCATCAGAGCTGTCATTGTATTACCCTTGACGTCATCCTGAATGTCATCAAAATGTCTTCCTTTCAATATTTCCTTTATCTTTGGGTAAAGAAAGAAGTCACTGGGGGCGAGATCAAGTGAGTAGGGAGGGTGTTCCAATACAGTTGTTTCCTTGTTAAAAACTCCCTCACAGACAGTGCTGTGTGAGCTGGAGCATTGTTGTGATGCAGGAGCTCCTTCATGACCATTTTTGCACGCACCTTTCTCATGCCACGATTTTCAGTTAAGATTTTCCTAACAGTTTCTCTATCAACGTTCACTTGGTCTGCTATGCTTCTCACAGCTAGCCAATGATTTTGCTGCACAATTCAACAAATTTTTGCAAAGTTTTCATCAGTTCTGCTCGTTATTGGCTGCCCTGACCTCTCTCCATCTGTGACGCTTTCTCTCTCCTCAGAAAAACATTTAATCCATTTGTACACTGCCGTTTTCTTCATGGCATTATCCCCATAAACTTGGACTAACATGTCCCTGATGTCACTTCCACTCTTGCCAAGTTTAACAAGAAATTTAAGGTTTGTTTGTTGTTTTAATTCAAGTTCAGACATTTTGGGGATGGCACACAAAAACACAACAACAATAATGAACACTACCCAGCAAGACACTGCCACACGTCGACACCAACACAGCTGTGAGACACTGATATACCAAGGTTATATCAGTGTTTACCGAGCTGTTTGTATAGTGCTGCCAATATACGTGCACAGTGGGAAGTCCGTGAACTTAATTGTCAGACCTCATATAGAAAGATACATAACGTTAAGAATCTCAATGCTTTCCACATGAGATTGGGAATAATAAAAGAATATTTACTTTCCTCACTCCCAATCAATATTCTACTGAGAGTTCTGGCCAGTGCAATAAGGCAAGAAAGAAATGAAAGATATACAGATCAAAAAGAAAAAAATAAAACAACTTTTATTCATTGATGACATGATTGTCTACGTAGAAAATTTCAAAGAAAAGGAAAGAAGAATGGTATGCCTGTTCAACTTACAAGTGGAAATGTCCAGTAGGGCAACCGGGCATGAGTCTAGAAGTCAGGGAAAAGGTCTGGTCTGAAGATGGTTTGGGAATTGCCATCCTATCAAGGATGTAACATCGTTTAGAGCCATGGGACTGGATGAGATCACCTACGGAGAGAGTGTGGACAGACAGGAGAACTGAATGCACTTTGGTTAGAGACAGGACGATGGGAAAACCCAGAGAAGGTGTGGGCAGGGAGGTAGGAGGAGAACCAGGAGAGCTGGGAGACCAAGAAGCCAAGAGGGAAGAGCTCCAAGGAGAGTGTCATCTCTGTCAGATGCCATGGCCAGATGCCACAAGGTGGATGAAGGTCGTTAGTGAGTTGGCTAGGACAGCTTCCTGGGAATGTGGAGAACAAAAGCCTAACTGTAGTCGTTCCAGAGAAAATAGAGAACAAGTCAAGCCGTGATAGCATGGGCATGTGAGGTCAAGCAGCGGACTGGTATTCTTTTGTTTTAAGACATGAAATATGCTAAAGAAGGATCCGGGGGAGGGAGGAAAGATAATGTTTCAGGAGAGAGGCAAATCCAGAAGAGAAGTCCTTGAGTTAGTGGTAGGGGGTGAAACCCAGCGGTGCTGAGCAGAGCCATACTGAGGCCTGAGCAAAAGAAAAAATCAGTAATACTGATCCTGTCTTCACTTACAGTTTTGATGCTTTGTCTATTGTCGATTTTTTGCATTATTTTGATTTTTAAAAAATATTGCATTAAAATATTATATAATTTGATTAATAAGTTTTCTTGGTGCCCCTTTATACTCATAATTTGCACCTAATGTCCTGTGGAAGGGAATTTGTGGGAGATTTCCTAGTATAAGAAGGAGGTGGAGGGTGTATTAGAATAGAGGGGACATAGGACCTCTGATGACTGGCTAGGACAGTCCCCAGGCTGGCAGGCACCCCCACAGCTCAGAAACAAGGATAGGAGGTTAGGATTGGTGGCTGTCCATGTCCTGTTGTGGTCAACTTTAGCAGGGTCAGAGCTCCCTCTGGTGGGCCTGGGTGGCAAAGACCGCTCAGAGTGGATGGTGCTGAGGGTGGGCTGCGTCAGGGGAGTCTAGGAGGGGGGTAAAGGAGAAGAAGGAGGGGAATAGGACTAGAGAGGAGTGAGTTTTGAGAAGGGTAATCAATAGTCCCACATGCCAGAGATGCCTCATTTAACTTTGGCCTAATTAATGTACATCGGTGCAGCAAGAGGTGTAAATCAACACATGTAAACCTCTTCAAGTATTTTGCAACCTATAAAATGGGAATATCTATAAGACAGGATTTCGCTCCGACTTACAGGCCCTGTAGATGAAATTTCATGAAAGAAGTTTCTTGGCCTTGGTCCTAGTGTCAGGATAGAAGAGCAAATAATAGAGGCTTTTTAAGTCCAAGTCAAGATTCCTTTAGAAAATTTCCATACACTAGAAGTTATGAGGTTCTCACTACTAGAAAGTGACCTTTCTTACCACTGTGAGGCTGGGATCCAAAAAAAATAAATAAGTAAAATGTCAGAGAGGTTGAAGAGGGTAAAAGGTGAAAAGAGACTACCGTCAACCTGGGCTGCCACGCAGGGTTTGCTGTCACTGGAAATCCAATCCTGGGGCCTTTGAACTATGAGGGTTGGCAGACCAGGGACCAGGTAGAGTTTGAGTGACTCAAAGCAATTTTGGTTGCAATAGGACTGATTGAATTCCAGCTTCATGTCAACAATATTGGGACTGAGTTTGGCAGCTCTGTTATCCAGAAGGTGAGCAGGAAGTTGGACACTGCTGCCACTCTCACCTGGACAGCAATGCTTCTCAGCGAGAATGGACACCTTCAGCCTGATGGGCTCAGGATACACACAGACCTAAGCAGATACCAAACCCACCCTATCAGCTGTGCTGGACGGCAGAAGGACTGATGCCAGGGCCACAGGCTGGGTCTAGCACTATGATTCCACTTTTAAGTGAATGTTAAACAATAATTTCATTTTAAACCACTTTGCAACACAGCTACTGATAAAAGGAAAAAATAAAATGGAAAAAGCATTGCTAAGAGAGTCATTTAACCATCGAGTAGGAATGCCGCCAGGGAGTAGGGCTCATGCGCCTTGTGCCTCAGTTCTCAGAACTGCTATTGAGTTGCTAACCTGTTGCTAAACTCAGCTCAAGGCTGAGCCATAAACATCCTGGAACAACCACTGCTGCATGGACACATCGGGATTTGGCCTCCTCCTTGTAGTTTTTGCCTCCCCCATTTGCATATGGGATCTAGCCAATCCCTGTTAATCTTTCGTTTGCATGGAGAACCCAAATGGGAACCACACTTGTAACTTTGCCTCTATAAAACCCTGCCTTTTTTTGTTCTCCTCAGAGCACAACTGGGATTTCTACCTGACTCTGCTCCTCCTGGATCGCAATCTTTTTGCTCAAATAAGTGTTTTTTTTGTTCTTTATCACCGCCTAAACCTCTTCTTTGGTTAACACTACCTTCAGAATTTAATGTTTCTTTTAGATGACATTTGTCTGGGATGTAAATATTGCTAAGTATCCTATTAAACTTGCATGACAGTCTCCTTGGGGAAACCAGAAGGGGACTTGAGTATAGCTGAACTCCAAATGTGCTCCCCCCCACACTGGTCACTTGGCAGAGGTTGGAAGCCTTAAGGGCTCCAGGTATTTGAGCACAACTTCTGCCTTAATCATTGACTAAGCTATGCAGTTACAAGAGGGATCCCAAAAACCAGACTAAAGAAAATAATAAGAAAAGAAAAATCTGGTAGAGATATCAGTAACCACACACTCTTGTAGAAACAAAATCCACAGTTTAAGTGCAGTCAAGTTGCTAAACAACAGCTAAATAGGCAACAAGCGTCATCACCAAATACTCTGAGACATGCAGAGAAACAGGAAAGCATGACCCACTTCAGGAGAATGGAGCGGTCAACAGAAACTAATTCTGAGTGGGCCCAGATGTTCCATTTAGCAGAGAGATACTTTGAAGCAGCCATTATGAATATTTGCAAAGAATTAAAGGAAATATGTTGACAGTGAATCAAAAAATAGGAAATCTCAGTAGAGAAACAGAAACTATTTTTTTAAAAAGAACCAAATGGAAATTTTACAGTTGAAAAGTAAAATACCTGGAATGAAAAATTCATTAGAAGGGCTCACCAAGTTTGGGATGGCAGAAGAAAGAATCAGTGACTTCAAAGACAGATTGATAAAAATTACCCAATCCAAAGAACAGAGCAAAAAAGATTGAGGAAAAATGAACACAGCCTCAGAGACAGTGGAACAACGTCAAGCATAACCATATATGTATAACGAGAAATCCAGAAGGAGAAGAAAAAGAAAGGAAAAGGCAGAGAAAAATTCTTTCAAAAATGAAAATGACTTGTTCTGCTACTCGTGACACCACCCCTTTGGTGGGGACCTGGTATGTCATTTGTGCAGCAACAGCTGAGGAGACTCCAGTACTTGCTGTGATGAGAAACCCAAGAAAGGAATCCAGACCGAGAACAGCGGTGACGGTAATATGAAGGTGGAGGGCAGGATGGTCCTGTGGTGCAGTTTAAGATTAAGATTATATGCCACTTAGAAAACTAACGAAAGCTTATTGTGAATGACAAAGTTTCTGATCTGTTGAGCAGCCAATCAATGAAATAGACACATCCACATAGTTGGAAATAGATGGCAAAGATACAATCAGCATATTCTTATAAGTGTATCTACTTAGTAGATACGTAGTCCAAAACTCTGTTTCCACAGACCAAGAACACAATCTCAATTGGAAAACTGCAATTTGGCTCCACTACGCCACATCCTGAATAGTTTTCTCTGTTCTTTCATTTTCCCCTCGCTATTTATTTATTGTGCATGAAGTGACTGGGATATGTGCATAAGCATCTTGCATTTAAAAAAAAAACTAAACTGGTAGTGGTATATTTCATCAACATCAACTGAAGCTGAAATAGGGAAAAATATTGTTTCTGTGAAAATACCCCCTTTCTTCATTAGAAACACACTCATTTAAGTACCACCTTTCTATTTCAATAAACTATTAGCTCTTGCTGTTTAACAACAACGACAACAACAAATATTGAAAGAAAGAAAGAAATTCCTGCATATCTTGTTTGGAGGATATCAATGTTTTTTGTTTTTCATTGTAAATCAAGGACAATTTTGTAACTTTATTTGTATGTAGCTGTTATGTGTATAGCAATATGTCTTTAAGTAGTGATAGATTATTTTTTAAAAAATGGATCTTAGGTACTTTTCAAGTCAAGCATATTGTTATTTAAATAAATTTCTTATTTTTTTAAACATTAAAGCAAAAATAAAGACATTCCCAGATAAGCACAAATTGAGAGAATTTGTTGATTGTCGATCTCGCCTACAAAAAACACAGAAGGAAGTCCTTCAGATTGAAAAGGAAGGATGCCAGATGGTATCTCTAAGCCACAGGAAGGAATGAGGAATGTCAGAAATGGTAAACATGTCAGTAAATACAAAAGACTGATCTATATCTTTTCTTTCTTTAATGTCTTTTAAAAATGAAATTGTTTAAATAATTATTATGAGGCTGTATTGTTGGGTTTTTAACGTATATAGATGTAGTATATTTGACAAAAATAGCAAGAAAAAAGGGTGGAAATAGAGCCATATTGCTATATTTTATTGAATTTAAGTCAATATTAACCTGAAATACAGTCTCATAAATTAAAGATGCATTTTAGAATCTCTAGAGCAATCACTAAGAAAAAAGTTTAAACATATGACAACAGTGTAATTAAAATAATACACTACAATATTTTAACACAAAATAAGGCAATAAAGAAGAACAGAGTAACAAAAAAGAAAAACCAGTTGTATTTCCATAAACTGGCAATAAACAATAAAAAAAATGAGATTTAAAATATTTCATTCACAAAAGCATCCTTCCAAAATAAAATATTTAGGAACAAATTTATCAAAAGAAGTGCAAGACCTATACACTAAAAACTAAAACATATTGCTGAGAGATTTTTAAAAGAGCTAAATAAAGGGAGAGATATATATCATGTTCATAAATCAGAAGACTCACTATATTAAGATGGTAATTATTTCCAAATTACTTATAGATTCAATGAAATCTCTATCAAAATCCCAGACACCTTTTTAAATAATTGACAAGCTGATTCTAAAATTTATATGGCAGTGCAAAGGACCTAGAATAGCTGAAATAGTTTTGAAAAAGAACAAAGATTGAAGATTCATTCTGCCTGACTTCAAAGTTTTCTATGAAGTTACCGTAATCATGACAGAGTGGCATTGGCACAAGGCTATATAGATATGTAGAACAATGGAATAGAATAGGAAGTCCAGAAATAAACACTTTACAATGGTCAATTGCTTTAAAAAAATTTATTTTACTTTAAGTGTGTTTTTCCAGCACCCATCAGCTCCAAGTCAAGTAGTTGTTTCAATCTAGTTGTGGAGGGTGCAGCTCACAGTGGCCCATGTGGGGATTGAACTGGCAACCTTGTTGTTAAGAGCACTGTGCTCTAACCAACTGAGCTAACCACCTGCCCCTATGGTCAATTGCTTTTTGAAGAAGGTGCTAAAAAAAATTCAGAGGAAAAGATGATTTCAAAAAAAAAAAATAGTAGTGAAACAATGAGACACCCATATGCAAACAAACATTACCTCAAAATATATACAAAAATTAACTCAAAATGGATCAAAGACCTAAATGTAAGTGTTAAAGCTATAAAACTTCTAGAAGAAGACATAGGAGAAAATCATTGTAATGTTGAGTTGGGCAAAGATTTCTTAGACACGACACTGAAGCATAAACCATTAAAAAAAATTGATAGGGCCGGCCCGGTGGCTCAGGCAGTTGGAGCTCCGTGCTCCTAACTCCGAAGGCTGCCGGTTTGATTCCCACATGGGCCAGTGGGCTCTCAACCACGAGGATGCCGGTTCAACTCCTCGAGTCCTGCAAGGGATGGTGGGCTCCGCCCCCTGCAATTAGCAACGGCAACTGGACTTGGAGCTGAGCAGCGCTCTCCACAACTAAGACTGAAAGGACAACAACTTGACTTGGGAAAAAAAAAAGGCCTGGAAGTACACACTGTTCCCCAATAAAGTCCTGTTTCCCTTCCCCAATAAAATCTTTTAAAAAAAAAGATAGATTGGATTCATCAAAATTAAAAACTTTTGCCCTGACAAAAGCATCGTTTACAGGATAAAAATATAAGGTACAGACTCGGAGAACATATTTGCAAATCATAAATCTGACAAATGACTTGTATCCAGAATATATGAAGAACTCTTGAAACACAACATTAATAATAACAAAAAAAATCCAATAAAAAAACTGGCAAAAGAACAGGCACTTCACCAGAGGGGCTATATGAATATGGCATGTGAAAATATATTCAACATTATTAACCATTAAGAAAAAGCAAACTAAAGCCATGATGAGCTATCACACCTATTAGAACAACTGAAATAAAAAAAATCTGACAATACTAAATGCTGATGGTGATGTGGAGAAAATGGATCTTTCATACATTCCTGGTGGGAAGGTAAAATGGTACAGCCACTCTGGAAAATAGTTTGACAGTTTCATGTAAAAATAAACATATACAACTGAGCAATCAAGCTTCTGAGCATTTATCCCAGAACTTAACGTTCACACAAAAACCTGTATATGAATGTTCTTAGTAACTTTATTTATAATGAAAAACAAAACAATCTGAATGTCTTCCAATGGGAGAATGGAAAAAGTGTGGTACACTTATGGAATATTACTCGACAATGAAAAGGAACTATTGATGTATATGCAACACCTTGAATGGATCTCGAGGACACTGAGTGAAAAAAGCCAATCTCCAAAGATTTCATACTTTACGATTCGATTTATATAACATTCTTAAAATGACAAAAGTATAGAGATGGAGAACAGATCTGTGGCCACCAGGGGTTAGGGATGTGGGAAAGAAGTTTCTTTGTTCAGTATCTTGACTATAGTGGTAGTTACATCTATATTTGTGATAAAATTGCATAGAACTACATAGAACACACACACCTGAGTGCATGTAAAAACCGGCGAAATGTGAATAAGATCTATAGTATAGTTAACAATATCATTTCAATGTCAATTTCCTTACTTTTATATTGTACTACATATGATTGTGTTTGTTATTACTTGACTGTATACGTTTGTCAAAACTCGAACTATAGACTTAAATTGGTGATTTTTATTATATGTTACACCTCAGAGAGCTAATTTTAAAATGCAAAACAATAAATACCACCTGACCTAAAAAGAGAGAAAAAGAGGGAGGGAGAGAAAAAGGAAGGGAGGGAGGAAGGAAGGCAAAGCAATTTGGAAGTAACAGAAACTATACAAGGCGAAGAAAACTAAAATCACACACACAATATTCATATCCTCAGAGAGATAGGAGAAGGTATTGATTCCACGCAGTACAAATAGGGTGCAAAGAAAAAAAGGAACCCGTGAATTAGAATCATGACAGCAGATCTGAAAACACAATGGAAGGGTTGGAAAGTTTAAGTTGAAGAAATCTCCCAGAAAGTAGTACAAAAAGAGAAAAATGGAAAATAACAGAAAGATAAAATGAGAGGACTCATTTAAGAGATACATTCGAATGATTGAAGTTCCAGAGGAGGAAACAGAAAACAGAGAGGAGAGGATGAACAAAATACTTCAGGAAAATGTCCTAGACCCGAAGGGAAACTGTGTTTCCAGAGTGAGAGAGCCCACTAAATGCCCAGCACACTGTACTCACTGTGAAATTTTCGGAACTTTGGGGACAAAGAGAAGATTATAAAAGTTTCCCCAAAGTACTGGCTCCTGAGAGGTCATTGTAAAGTTTAGGAATTTTGTAGCTGGTTAAATCACTGGAAGCATGAAATCAGCCTTGGTGAAAATATTTACCCTATTTACATCATGGAAACTGGTAAGCAGGGAAGCTGGCTTACCGGCACATTGCTAAATAGTTAAGTAAGTTATGGTATATGCCCTTAAATGCAGCCATTAACAATAATAACTATGAAGAATATGTAGAAACATAGAAAATGTTGACACAACATTAACTTAGTAAGTAGACAAAAAGTATATGCACATTATAAATACAATTATGTAAAATATATTTCATATGGACAGAGAACACAGGAAATGCACACAGAAAAAATAGTTATTTTGTAACAATTACCTATAGAATGAAGTCCAAACTTGCCTAATGAAAATCCTATAATGGCTCCTCATTATCTTAAGGCCTTATAGGATTCTAAACAGGAAATTTTAGTTTGTTTTGCCTGTCCAACTCCCATTTTCTGCCACTACCCTCCACCCACCTGCATTCCAGTACTATCAAACCAACCACCTTCCCTGGAGTCATCTTGAAGTGCCCCCAGCATCCATCCAGCAACTACCTCCACCCCCACCCCCAACTCCTCCTCCCTGTATGTGTCTCCAAGGCAACACATCAGTTGGCTGTAGTTGACTTATCACTTTGTTTAGGAGCCTGTTCTCAGGGTAGAGAAAATATCCTGGGGCCTGGCCACATACTGTAGCCCTTTAAGCAATTGTTCAATGTTAGGGGAAATGGGACTGGACAGCTATTGTAATGCCCCCTCTTTCAGGAAGCCTTCCTGATTCCCACTCCACCACCACCATTCCAGAAGAAATCAAACTCTCCCTCTTCTGTGTTATCATAGCACTTTATGTGGCCTCAAGTGACTGACTTTTTCTCTCTGTAACCCAGTTTCCACACCTGTAAAATGAAGACAATAATGATACCTATCTCACCAGTTTATTGTGAGGATTAAATCAGGTTATGTTTACAACATCCATGTCAAGCTCATGTAAATATCCAATAAAAGAAAGCCATTGTGATGATTATTTTGACATCTTAATATGACATTTGTCTTACTTTCTTACTCGTATATTGCACCATAGATTGTAAACTCCTGGTGGGCAAGGAACATATCTTGTTTAACTTTGTATATTGCACAGTACATGACACGCTATCTCACCACAGTAGGCATTCAACAAATCATTCTTGAATGTGCACGACAAGCACACACAGAAGCCATACGCATACACTTAGGGGCAAATGTGCACCGGTGTGTTTTTCTGTCCTCGTCTTGGCTGAACATCTGGTCTGTAGCATTCAAGAGCCCTGACCACCTCCTCCTTCCACAAGTGTAGCATTCTCCAGCTATGACTTCTGTGACCTCTCCCTTGGATTTCCACCTACCCTTCTGGCAACTATTTCTCAGCCTCCTTCCTGTCCCAGCCCCTCCCTGATTTGCCCTTAAATGTCTGTGATCCCCATAGTGCCATCTCAGCCCTGCTCTTCTTGCTTTGGACACTGTTGAGCGACCTCATCAAAACCACAGATACATTGGAAATGTATGGAAAAGTCACAAGCCTGGGTATCGCCAGCCTCGTCTTCCCTCCTGATTTCCAGACCTGTAAAACCTGAGTGGCGTCCTGCCCTCCTTTCTTCACCTTCCCCCCAGGGCCAGTCACAAGTCCCATGGCTTCTTTTGCCTTCAGCAATAGCTCACATGTGTGGCTTCATCGCTGTCCTTATTGCCATTGGGTCAGCTCAGATGCCCAACCTCTACTTTTCTCCTGGACCCTCTATTCTCTCAGCTGCTGCCAGAGTGAGCTCTCTTCAGTTCAGTTTTCTGCTGAAATCTCATTACTGTGGAATAAGGGAAGTGTATATGGATAAATACATGATGAATCAACTATAGTAAAATGTTAACTGCAGAATAGAAATGGTGGGTATATAAGTGTTCGTTGCAATTCTTTCAATTTCTTTGTGCTTCAAAATTTTTGTAAGATATTGAGGAAAATATGCTTTAGTGATTTCTTTTGGCTTTGCGGATAAAACTCAGACTCCTACGTTCAGGCCCTTTGTGATCTGGCAGTGCTGCCTCGCTCTGTAACTCCATCTGCTACCACTCACATGTCCCCTTCCCATAAACCATCCTAAGTTACTTGGAGCCACTTGGGAAACTTGTGGTATTTCATTCCTCTGTGTCCACGTATTTGCTATTCCTGATTTCCAGAACACTCTTCCCTGCGTTCCTCTCCAAGGACTCCCAAACCCCTGTTCACTCTTCAAATTCATCTCAAGTGACACCTCCTCCAGGAAGCCTTTGCTAACCCCCTCAGATGGAGACCCCTTATTTGGTTCCCACGGCCTCTCCTGTAGGTCAGCAGAGACTAGGGCATCAAGGGCCTCACCTAGGACTGGATCTGCAGATAAACTGCAGCCCTGGAAACCAGGCCTCAGGACTGGGCTCTGAAGCACAGACGATCTCTAATTTCTTCACTCAGAGACACATCCTCATGGGCAGTTCCCTGTGATTGAAACAAACACACTTAAGTGACTGAGCAAGTCCTGAGGCTAAACCTGACAGGCGACCGTGGAGCCTGCTGGAGGGGGCTGTGCTCTGCTGCGGATGGGGGCCCCCCCAGGAAGAGGTTCAGGCAGGGGTGGGGAAGAAGGCGGGGCCTGAGGCCGTGCTAGTCGGTGTCCCGGAGCTGGGACGGAAGTCGCACAAGTACAATTAGTTTCAGTTTTGTTTCTCTTTCAGACACTGGGGAACAGCGGCGTTCAGGCCTCGGACCCCCACTCCTGGTCTTGGAGCCCAAGGTCAGCTCAGTCCAGGTAGGGAGGGGGCCAGGGAGGGCAGCTGAAAGAAGAGCTGAACTGGAGGGAGTGGGGGGAAGGGAGAGACAGCGGGAGGAAGAGGAAGGGAGGGGAGAGGCCGGGAGAGAGACCCGGAAGGCAGGAGGAGAGGGGAGGCTGGGCAGGAGCACCCGCCACTTCACCCCCCAGGGCCAGAGGCTTCCCTGGGAAAGACCCCCTCCCACTCTCTGAGCTCTTCTGTCAGCCCCCACTTTCCGGAAGTTTGGGAGAAATTCCCTAAGTCCCTTTATCAAGTATTTCACAGCCACTCTGCTGGGAGCTAAGGGGATTCTCAGGTGAACGTCACAGAACTCAGACGTTTCATAGGTTTCTAGTTAGGAGAGTAGGGTGCTTCTTGTAGCAGGAAAGGCTGAAAGAAAAGGCCTCTAGAAGTTGAGGCAAAGGCTACAGTGACCCCACGGTTGAGCCTCAGGGAAGGAAAGGGCAGGGCAGCTACTTGGCCTCAGCCTTCCTGTTGCCTGTTCCAGAATCCATTTCAGTAATGTCAGGGCAGGAAGTGGGACCCCCACTACCCGTGATGCTACTCCCAGGGTCTAGAAAAAGACAGGTGTATGTGCCAGGGGAACTGGGGCGCCTTATGCTGCCCCAGCTGCCAGGAGTCAAGGCAGTTCTGCTCACCTGGACCCGCTGCTGTGTCCCCCCACCCCAGCACCGTAGCCCCAGCAGGACCCCCAGGACCTATTCACACGGGGGCTCAGACCATACTTGCCACAGTCTGTCAACTGACAGCATAAATCATTACACTATGAGCACTCTGAGGCCGGGGGCTTCTTGGTCTTGTCATTTCTTGAATCTTTTGACACATGCAAACAGCACTGACTTTTTCACATTTGCTGAATGTACCCAAGGAGGAGGGCGGCTTGCTAGCTCAAGAGCCAGTAGCCAGAGTCCCCAGAAGACCAGAAGAAAATTCCTGGCCACTCAGGTGAGACTCCAGACCTTGAGGGGCTTGAGGACAGGGGGAGAGGCAGGAGGGCAGGCTGGAGGCATTGTGTAAACGCCCTCTGCCCTCTGACCCTGACCTCTCCCTTGCAGCATGGTGTCCCAGGCATCCTCACCCTCCCTGCTGGAGGCGCTGAGCAGCGACTTCCTGGCTTGCAAAATCTGCCTGGAACAGCTTCGGGCGCCCAAAACCTTGCCCTGCCTGCACACCTACTGCCAGGACTGTCTGGCCCAGCTGGCTGAGGATGGCCACCTCCGATGCCCTGAGTGCCGAGAGACCGTGCCTGTGCCGCCAGCAGGCGTGGCTGCCTTCAAGACCAACTTCTTTGTCAACGGGCTCCTGGATTTGGTGAGGGCCCGGGCCGGTGGAGACCTTCGTGCAGGCAAGCCAGCCTGTGCCCTGTGCCCCCTGATGGGGGGCACCAGTGCTGGGGGGCCAGCCACAGCCAGGTGCCTGGACTGTGCCGATGACTTGTGCCAGGCCTGTGCCGATGGGCACCGCTGTACCCGGCAGACTCACACCCACCGAGTGGTGGACCTGGTGGGCTACAGGGCAGGGTGGTATGATGAGGAGGCCCGGGAGCGCCAGGCAGCCCAGTGTCCTCAGCACCCAGGCGAGGCCTTGCGCTTCCTTTGCCAGCCCTGCTCCCAGCTGTTGTGCCGAGAGTGCCGTTTGGACCCCCACCTGGACCACCCCTGCATGCCCCTGGCTGAAGCGGTGCGTGCCCGGAGGCCAGGCCTTGAGGAGCTACTGGCAGGTGTGGATAAGAACCTGGCTGAGTTGGAGGCCGCCCGGATGGTGGAAAAGGAAGCCTTGGCCCAGCTGCGGGAGCAGGCTGCCAGGGTGGGGACTCAAGTGGAGGAAGCCGCCGAGGGGGTCCTCCGGGCCCTCCTGGCCCAGAAGAAGGAGGTGCTGGGGCAGCTACGGGCCCATGTGGAGGCTGCTGAGGAGGCTGCTCGGGAAAGACTGGGGGAGCTAGAGAGCCGGGAGCAGGTGGCCAGGGCGGCGGCTGCCTTTGCCCGTCGGGTGCTCAGCTTGGGTCGTGAAGCTGAGATACTGTCGCTGGAGGGGGCCATTGCCCAGAGGCTCCGGCAGCTGCAGGATTGTCCCTGGATGCCTGGACCAGCCCCCTGTCTGCTGCCCCAGCTGGAGCTTTATCCTGGACTCCTGGATAAGAACTGCCACCTGCTGTGGCTCTCCTTTGAGAAGCAGCAGCCCCAGAAGGACAGTGGGAAAGACGGAGCTGGAAGCCAGGGAGGTGAGGAAACTGAGAACCAGAGAGAGGATGAAGTCAAAACAGAGAGACAAAGTAGAGTCCAGCCCCAGAGTAAAGGTGGAGCCCAGACTCTAAAGGAGGACAGAGCCCAGGCGCCCCAGGAAGATGGAGCCCAGACCCCAAAGTTGGAGAGAGCGCAGACCCCGAAAGAGGACAGAGCCCAGACGCCCCAGGAGGATGTAGAAGCCCAGACCCAAAGGGGCAGCAGATCCAACAAGAAAAGAAAGTTCAAAGGCAGGTTCAAGTCAGTTTCCCGGGAGCCCAGCCCAGCACCTGGGCCAAACTTGGAGGGCTCCGGCCTCCTCCCCAGGCCCATATTTTCCTGCAGCTTCCCCACACGGATGCCTGGAGACAAGCGGTCTCCCCGGATCACTGGGCTCTGTCCCTTTGGTCCCCGGGAGATCCTGGTGGCAGATGAGCAGAACAGGGCTCTGAAGCGCTTCTCCCTCAATGGTGACTACAAGGGCACAGTGCCAGTCCCTGAGGGCTGCTCCCCATGTAGTGTGGCTGCCCTGCAGGGCGCAGTGGCCTTCTCGGCTGGTGCGCGTCTCTATCTCATTAGCCCCGATGGTGAGGTGCAGTGGCGCCGGGCCCTGAGCCTCTCCCAGGCCAGCCACGCCGTGGCTGCCATGCCAAGCGGGGACCGGGTGGCTGTCAGTGTGTCAGGCCATGTGGAGGTGTACAACATGGAAGGCAGCCTGGCTACCAGGTTTATCCCTGGGGGCAAGGCCAACCGGGGCCTGCGGGCACTGGTGTTCCTGACCACTAGCCCTCAGGGCAACTTTGTGGGGTCCGATTGGCAGCAGAATAGCGTGGTGGTCTGTGATGGGCTGGGTCAGGTGATTGGGGAGTACGGGGGGCCAGGCCTGCACGGCTGCCAGCCAGGCTCCGTGTCTGTGGATAAGAAGGGCTACATCTTTCTGACCCTTCGCGAGGTCAACAAGGTGGTGATCTTGGACCCGAAGGGGTCACTGCTCGGAGACTTCCTGACAGCCTATCATGGCCTGGAAAAGCCCCGTGTGACCACCATAGTGGATGGCAGATACCTCGTCGTGTCCCTCAGTAACGGGACCATCCACATTTTTCGGATCCGCTCTCCTGACAGTTAAAGGGCTGGGACGGGTGGAATTGGGTGGGATTGGGGAGGGAGTAGGTTGGGAGGAGGGAGGCAGGGCTGACATGGGATGTGGTGGCCTAGAGCATTTTTCCAGAGGGCAAGTGTTGGCAACCTGCCAGAGCGAAGTGCCATACTGCCAACCCCTCTTTGGGTGTGCAGGGATAGGGACCGAGGGTGGTGGCATAACCACAGCTCCCAGCAGAGGAGGAGGTTTGGTAACATGCTGGGAGTTAACCATGCCTTTTGTTTTTGTGGGTGATTGCCCCCCCACCCGCCTCTGCCACTGTCGTTATAGTTACGTTTCTGAGATTTATAAGCTTGTCCTGATTGCGTTCTTCAAAACTACTCCTGGTGGAGAAGCCCCGTGAGAGTCTTAGGGAGGTGGGCAGAAGTCCTCTGAGCCCCGAAGGGCTCAGGGTATGTCAGCACATGCCTTCTGGAAGATCTGAGAACCGGCTCCCCTCAGACTGGAACAGGGACATGCCAGGTCAGAAGAGGCCTGGGATTTTGAAACGGTAATTAATGGCATCTTCCACCAGCTGCAGCCAGGAATAGAGGCTTCTCTGATACTGGTGTCCCCCAGTGCAGTACGCGATGGGCAGCATAGGGGACCAAGCACAGATGCCAGCTGAGGCCAAAAGATGTTTACCTCAAAGTCCACGAAGAGAATGTGCTGCTAGAACACTGAACCTGGTAGGGTCGGGGTCTAACACACAGGGTTCTGAGGGTGAAAGAGGGGGGCCCCTGGGTCTCCCTGCCACCGTCAAGCCACGACCTATGTAGGATGTAAAATCTCTTCTGTGTTGATATCTTTACATTTCCTGGAGACTATTTTTAGTTTCCCCTTAGTTTTGCAGCAAACTTCCTTTTGAGAATTTTGGCCTTCATTTGGCTGAACTAAGGAGTGAAGAAATTTTTCCTTCGGTAGGCCACTACTACTGGGAAAAACAAGCTGACCCGGGAGGCCAGGTGTGGGATTGGTGAGACAAACCAGCCAGGAAACTTGAAAGTTGGTACTGGGGCCGGGATGGTGGAGGAGTGAAAACCAGAGGGAAGGATCTAGTCGGAGGTGAGCCACAACCACCGGTCCTTTGTGCAGGCCATGGCAGCGGTGGAACTGAGATGGACATGTTTAGTTAGGGGCTGTCAAGAGATGACCTGAGGGAATCTTAATTAGGGATCGTGGACAATGGAGCGTTCTTGGGAACCAGAAGGATTTTGGACAAGTCTAGATGGAAAGCATAGGGTGGGAAAAAGAAAATCGTTTTCTGGGGAGGTTATTGCTTGTTTATTGAAGTGATAGGGGAAATCATCAATGTCAAGTGGACAAATACAATTATATAAAAATTTGAAAAGAATACACAGCAAAGATCTTCCTTTTAAGGAAGATTAAAAGAAAACCAGTAAGATGAGAAAACTACATACGTAGAATTGGTCTGAGTAAGAGCTGAGTCTCCACATATGCGGTGACCAAGAGATCTTACTTGGTCAAAGGACCAAATAGGCTGTGTGCCCAGGAGGGAATGCACACAGGCCAGGACTAGTAAACAAAAAGATTAAAAAAAAAAATCGTCAACCACTTGCATGTGTCAAAAATACATTTTAAAAATATGTTGTGGAGAAATAGCCTCCTGGTGTTATAAAATGATGCTTCCTGGACAGCAATTTGGTAATACTTGATAAGAGCCAAAAAAAAAAGTGACCATAAGGCTCAGTTAGTCACTTTGGGGAATACATCCTGGAAAACAAGAAAAACAGTATTTGCACAGACATATTTGTGGCCACCCTATAAATTAGTCATTGACTGGAAGCTGCTTGGCTGTGGGGGGACAGCTAGGTAGATTGTTGTCTATTAGGACAATGAGCTACTGCCTTCATGTGTGGCAACCATGAAAACTACAAGATTATGATGTTACGCAATCGTAAGCAAAAGAAAGATAATTTGGAATTATGATCACATAATGATAGCAACAAGGTGAAAGTATGTCTGAATCATTACCGAGTGGAAATAGGTTCAAAATGTGTAAATAGTCAGTGATTTGGGAGATTGGGTTCTTTTTGAGATATTTTGTGCTGTTATTCACATATGACATTTCTACTTCAGTTATTACTGTCCATTACGTAACATATATGCTTGAATATTTACTTAAAAAATACACCTTTATAAATGATATACAAGAATAGCTTCTGGATTTGCAAATGAATGTGTCATTTAGCACAAATGAGACTGTCCTGTTAGAGGAGGGACAGGAGTCAGGGAGACAGTACCAGCTGGCCGCAACGTGCAGGAAGGAAGGGCCATCAGAGCAGGGGCCTGTCTGGTGACTGACTAAGGAACTCACTCTGGGAAGGTTTGCAGAGGTCAGGCGGTCCCCTCAGGTGATGGGATCATTATGGAGTGTCCAGAAGGCAGGGGTAAGTCTTGTTAAGTTCACCAACTAATTCAGACTAACTGGAAACCAAGTGGTGGTTCTAAGGAACCAGCTAGTATAGGTGAGTTGCATTGGTGGGGAAGGTCTGTATTCTTTGCAGTCCTATCTGGAGAGTTAACACAGCGATGGCTCATAGTTGGTGCTCAGTAAACGTGTATGAAATGGATTAATATCTAGAAAAGGGATGGTACAATAGTAAGACGAGATTTGCCACCTTGAATGCCAAGCTGTCCGAAACCTTGGCTTATAGGAAATCTCCAGTAGGGGGCACTGTGGACACAGTCCACCATATGGTTCCCCGGGGGTGGCTCTGCATCCAGTCACAACAGGAGATTTGGGTATCCAATTATGTGTGTGGAGGGGCGTCTGGGGGATCATTTACCTTCAGGTTGGAACAATAGTTCTACAGAGCTGTATAGGAACCATCTGCTGAGAGCCTGGCTGGTGAAATGGCTCCAACCATGTGGCTCACCCAGGAGGTAAAGCAGGAATAGAGACCTTCAGAAAGGAAATGTCACCTGGCTGCCAGAATAGAACCCCACAGATCTTCACGACATGCAGGAGCCACATGGCTTTCCAGGAAGCTGTAGCATCCTGAGAAGCTGGGCATTGGAAGGTTGACAGAAACACTAAATTTTCCTTATTAAGGGGTAGAGGTGGAAAGGCAGAGAATACGGCAAAATATGAAACGGATAGGAAATAATAGCATTGAGCTAATTTAGAGGTAAAATCCCCAGCACCTTAACCATGACCCGGGAATCCCAATGAATCCCACAGAAAGCACCACTCAGCACCGAGTGAAAGAGTTCTTGGTTAAACTACATTGTTAAACTACATGGGGAACATTGTGAAAAATACAGCACCCCCTGACCCCTACCCCGACTCCACATTGGACTATGACAATTAACTTGCTTAATCATTCCTTTTCTTGTTTGGAACTTTACAGATTATGCACGTACTGGTGAAAGGAGAATGCCGTTCGTTTGGGTAGGAGAAAGGGAATAGAAAACCTCTTTCGTTTTCTTTGCACCTAAAAAAGTGACTGAGGAAGCAGAGACCTGGGTTGAGTGCTGGTGCTTCCACTAAATAGCTGTGTGATCTTGGTCTAGCTCCCTCACCTCTTTGAAACTCAGTATCTACATCAGTAAAATGGGGATAATATCCATCATGCCCACCTCACAGGGTTGTTGTGAGGACTGGGTGAGAAGCATAGAAGTATTTTGTTTTTGGTATAAAGCTCAAATCCGAAGTACTGGTTGGGGAAAAGTTCAACTGACTCGTACTAACCTAATACTCTCCCGTCAGTATAAGCTTGAATGCGATGTGATTGATGTGCACATAGTGTGAAGTAAAAGCTCAAGAATGTCTGGGTAGAGCTATTATTTGCTTCTCCTTTGGAGAAGACTGTTTTATTTTGCTTTCCAGCATTATTTGAAGAAGCCATATGATAAGACACAACCGGAACTGTAGGAACAGAAGGGACCAATGGCCAGCTTGCTAAGACTCAATGCTATTTCTAAAAGCCAGCTAAGAGTCAGACTGTACAAATGAAGGACTGATAACCATAGACTTTTAGAAGAAGTTCAAAATGGTGAGAGTGGCCAAATCTCTTGATGATTTAGAGAAAATATAATTTAGGAGGGACTAGCTCTCCTTTCACTGTAGTCTGATTATTACTGTCTATAAAGCCATGTCATATAATAAATCTACAGAGATAAAATTCCATAGGGGCAGAAGTCCAAGACAGAAATCAGAAATCTTCCAAGGAAATTGGTGAGGTTGGTGATCTGAGCTGGGTAGGGTTCGAAGGTGGGTATTACCCTGTTTCCCTGAAAATAAGACCTAGCTGGACAATCAGCTCTAATTCGTCTTTTGGAGCAAAAATTAGTATAAAACCCGGTCTTATATTACATAAGACCGGGTCTTATAGTAAAATAAGACCGGGTCTTACATTAATTCTTGCTGCAAAAGATGCATTAGAGCTGATTGTCTGGCTAGGTCTTATTTTCGGGGAAACACGGTAAGATCAAGGTGTGCGACCATCTCTTGGCAGGTCAGCTGGGAACTAGAGCTATCCCATAAATTCAGTGGGAGACTGGATAAGGACACAGAGTTCTGTTTTGGGGAGAATGCAGCTTTGGACTAGCTGGGGCAGAGAGCTGCCAAAGCTCTCAAGAAGATCTTCCTACAAGAGAAAGACCACATTCCGATATAGGCTTAGGAAGATTAGTAACTTGACCGGCGGTAGTAGAACCAGCCTACCCAACTGGTTCATGAATATAGTTTAATTTAGAAAAATAGATCTTTGAGGGACCACTGATATCTTTGGTTGGAGACGTGGAGAAGGTACAGCAGGGTCAGGCTGGACCTCACCTAAAGCCCAGGTGAGGAACCCTTGGGACCAAATAGGGAAGGGCCTGTATATAGAGGCAAACAGGAAGTGGGTTTGGGAGGTTTTTGAAAGCGGCGTGACTTGTCTCCGGGGAAAGTTTGAACTGGTTGGCTTAGCAACCAAGAGGGACAGGGTTGAAAATGGAATTGGGGCCGCAATGTCCATGGTGTCAGCCCAGCAAATTTCTCTTGTTGCAACGGGCTGAGAAATCTGTGTTGTAAACTCTTTCATTCCTTTGTGTACTTTATATCTTCTGTTTCTTAATAAATTCTGGTAAAAAAATGTGAACTTTTTCTCGGATGGTTCATGGGTATGGGGGACTGTCAACACACAGGTCCAGATGGCAAAGGGAACAAGATATGGACAGCTTTGCTGTAGCTCCAAAGGTGCCAACATGGAGTCCTTGGGGACACTGCAGGCACAGGGTGACTGGCGCAGTCACCCTCTGTGGTCCCACCCATGTCCCAGGCCACTCCCACAGGAAGGACAGAGGGGCCCTCTGGGTAGAGATGTGTACCTTCCAGGCTAGGCCTTGGTGGGATCCAGCAGGTGACCTGGCCCAGCAGGACCGCACACACGCATGCTCAGGTGCAGTATGACGGGGTGAGGGGCCCACAGAGTGGCTGTGCCCATCACTGGTCTCTGTTTTCTCGTTTGGAGGAATGAAATGAACATGTGTGGACATCGAGCACGCTGCATCTGCAGGCCCACAGTGGCCTCTGCAGCGCTGGGAGGTGTCGGCTGTAGGAATAGTCTGCCTAGTGGCGCAACCCCCCCTGCTGATCTGTCTCCAAAGCCCCTCCGGGAGCTCCTGCCCCTCCCAAGTGTCCTCAGCAGGAAGCCGAAAGACCTCAGGTCCTTATTTCTAAGAACCTCTGGCTCCCCATTAAAGACAGATCAAATAGCAGATCCATTGAGCGCCCACCTCCCTGTGCCTTTCACTCGTGACTCCCAGCAGTCTCAATCCCTATGAAGGAAGAAAATTAGCATTTGATAGACAAGGACACGGAAGCCTGCTGAGGCTTGCTCACGGTAAGTAGATTTAGATTCTGACTCCAAAGCTGCCCTTCTAACCAACTCTAAATCCTGAGCCCATGTCTCTGTTTCCTTGTTTGTGGATGAGAAAGTTGAAGGAAATGAGATCTGAGGTTCTGTCCTGAGCTAACAAACCAGGCCCCGGTCCCTAAACAGGTTTGGAATCCAGACACAGAAAGGGAAGCTCAGAGATACCCCCACGCACCCCACCACTGTCTCATGCTCACTGTCAGGGCTCCCCCAAGATGAAGGAATGACAAGTGAGGAGAGAATGTTTCGAGAGTCTTTGTGGGGGAGCAGGAGGTGGGGATCAGAGCCCACTGCTGCTGTGGTGACAGCCTGAATAAGAATTCCACAATTCATCATCTAATGACTCAGCCTGGCTTTGGAGTGGAGCCTCTGCAAACCCCAGGGAGCATGACGCAGCAGCTGAGGGGGCCGGGCACAGGAGAGTGCCATGTGAGCCGGGACTGTGGGGAGAACGGCCTGTTCCCAGCTCCAAACCCCAAGGTGGAGCATCTGCTTCTGTGGTCAGACACACACACACGGCCTCGGTTTCCTAGCCATGTGGCCAAGCCTCCTCCCTCAGACCTGGGTCTCTCCTTTGTAATCAAGAAGTCACAGCCCCAGAGGCATCAGGGCCACCTCCTTTCCCTACAGCCTTGGGGTTGCAGCAAGATGCCACAGCCACAGACAATACCGGCCTCTCTCCCCTTCGCTGCTCTGCCAGGGTCAGGCCAGTCTTTAAATAAGGCCAGCAGAGACTATACTGTAGAGGTGGGGAGAAAGGGCATGTCACAGGCCAGGCACACAACTAGACAGATTGTCACAACGTCCTGCTCCGCTGCTCAGTGGCTGGGGTGGGTGGGGATCTCAGGTTTGATTTTGCTCAAAGGCCAACCCAGAAAATATCACTTCCCCCTCAGACACTCCTCCTCCCTGAGACACTAAGTTAGGGACAGCTTACCAGAAGAAAACAGTCAAAGCAAGCTGCGGTAGAACAGCCCCAGTCCCGGGAGGGGCTGGCACCGCGGGCCAACTTGCAGGGCAGGGAGCACACTGCGGCCGCTCTCAGCAGCTCTGCCTGCCCTTCTCCGAGGCCTGACCGCTTTCTCAGATTATTCACACGCCGTTCTTTCCTCACCTGCAAACCCTTCAGGACAAGAACGTCTGATTCATGTTGAGCATTCCATTGTCAGGTGTTCTGTACATATCTGTTGGTTGAAGGAACAAGTGAGTGGAGCTGTGCTAAAACCTAGTCGCCGTTGGTCGTGTGGAATACAGCACTGGGAGGAGTTGACGACTGTCACTGGGCATAGCTGAGGCAAGAGACGTTTCCCCTTTTCCTTAGAAGGGACACGTAAGAGTGAAGTCACCCAGATTCTGGGGGAAAGGTAGGAATCTCACTCTGCTGTACTTTTTCTTTTTTCCATAGCATTTTAACCTTCTAACATATTATTTTATTTAATGATTTATCCTGCTTCTTGTTTGTGATTTGTCTCCTCCCCCAATATCCACCCCGGGCAGAATGCAAGCCCCAAAAGGACAGGACACTTGGCCTGTTTTGTGCACTGATATATTCTATGGCCTTAGAATAGTGCCTGGGATAAAGTACACACGTACATACACACATACACACATACATACATAATGAATAAATGAATGAGTGAATGGATGAATGAATGAATGAGTGAATAGTATCTATTGAGCATTTACTCTGAACCAGCCCCCTTTCCTACCTGCTATGTACTTTATGTGTGTCATCTTAATTCGTGCCCTCAACAGTTCTAAGAAGCAGATATTACCCTCATCCGTGGTTTAAAGGTGAGGAAGGTGAGGTTAGAGAGATTATGTAACGTGAACAAGATTGCCAGGGGCTGGGCAAGTGGCTGGACAGAGGCCAGCAGCAGCCATTGCTGGCCTGGGGCCAACTCCTTACCACTCCCTGGCGAGACACAGACCACGTGGGCTTCTGGGGAAGTCACACTCCACGTCATCTTTGCTGATTGATATTTTTCTTTATCACCCTCCCCACCGACTTCCCACATGACTCCATTACACCCCGCAAAGATATCTCTGTCTCAAAGTACAGTTTCTCCTCAGCTGGAAAGACTTTTCTTGGAGGCCTGGGGGCAGAGAAGGAGACAGAGGAGCCTGGGCCTGGCTCTCCCTGCCTGGGCCCTGCAGAGCTGGGCCAGGGCTGGCCATTCCTGTAGTTTACTCCCTAACACCTTCCTCTCTGCCACCCTACAGACTGCATGGGAGGTGCCAGGCTGAAGCCAGGGAAGCCCAAACTCCCTACATCACATTTCTGTAGGTTTCCTGCTGCCTGGAGCTGCCCTGCCCATCCCAAAGTAAGAGGTCTCCAAGACAATGTCCTTCCCAGGCTGGCTCAGCAGGGCCGGGCAGGGAGAGGTAGGCCCAGGCTCCCTAATCTCCTTTTCTGTCCCCAGGCCTCCGTGGTTCTCCTGCCAGGAAAAGTCTTTCTGGCTGAGGAGAAGCTGCGTTTCAGGGCAGAGATGTTTTGGGGGATGGAATGGGGTCATGTAGGAAGCTTGCAGGAAGGAAGATAAAGAACAGTATTGACCAACAAAGATGATGTGGGGTGTGGCTTCTATAGAAGTCCTCAGGCGCAGTGTCTTGCCAGGGAGTGGTGATAAGGTAATTCCAGGCCAGTGACAGCTGGTGTTGACATCTGTTCAGCCACTTGCTCCTATGTGATCCCTGGAGAAAAGAATAGAGACCCAAAAACATCAGGAGCAGGGAGAAAGCTGAAGAGACACATCCATGTTCTCACACACATCCATGCTCAGGACATACAACGCCATATGTCTTCGTCATGAACTTGGGGAGGCAGCGAGGGAGGAAGGGAAGGCAGCTGGGATGTCTGAGCAACAGCTGCCACTGGGTCATCAGGGGAGGCGGAAGCTGGATTGGAGTTTGTCAGGAGAATTTGTGTCCAGATGTTAGAGAATCAGTACCATGCCTCACTTACGGGTTTCTGCCTGTGGCTGGGGCTGGGCGTCTGTGCGGGTGTTCAGTTGAGGGAAGGGGATGTATCTCTGTGATCTGTAAGCACATGGGGGTGGGGGTGGAGGTGGGGGTGTTGTCAGGGTGTTCCCAGCAAGGCATCACGCCAGCCTCACCTCATCGAAGAATCAAGACTGGAATTTCCCCGAAGCTCATTTCCTACCATTTAATCCTCAGCCAAGGACCACAGCTGCCAAGTCTGTCCCCACAGGGCAAATGCTCGGTGTGGGTGAGGAGTAAAACCCTCCAGGAGGGCCTCCATGCCCTGTCCACCCCTCCACCCAGAAACCCTTTTTCTAACACAGAAGGCATCTGGGCCTTTCCTCTTGGGTCCTTTCCCCCAGCCCCGCCATCCCCAAGAAAGGGACTCAGGGTGAGGAGAGTTGTATTTAATCCCAGCTCCACTACTCGCTCACCAGATGACCTCTGCATAGGTTACTTAACCTTTCTGAACCTCGTTCCTCATCTGTAAAATAGATTCAGGAGGATACACCACAGGGCTCCAGGGATGAATGAATGAGATAAAGAATGTAAACACATTCAGCCAGTGCCTGGCACACAGGAGAATTCAATCAACATCCACTCATTCATTCCTCCCCCTGCCCCTGAAAGACCACGCGCCTTCTCTCCATACCTTCTGGAGACAAGACTCCTGGGAGGGCTGTTTCCATCCCAGGCACCAGTCAGTCAGTCCACCATGCAGAGAGTATTGACTGGGCCCTGCCTTTAAGTAACCAATGCAAACAGCAAGTATAAAAATGTCAGGGAAAGACATGGCCAGCAGGGGAAGGTGGCTGCTCACCTAGATGAGGTGGCTTTATTGTGGTGCTTCCCCACAATTCAGCACCGGGTTCTTGACTACACGTGCACACCACGGACAAACCAGTCTCAGGACTGACTAACATGAACTGGCCACACACGTATAGCATATGGAAACAGAATGCCGGCTTAGTAATTTACAGAGCCACAGTCCCCAGGCACGGGGACACAACTGTCTCGGGGACCTCAGAATGTAATTATTGAGTGTGGCATCAGAACAAGGACAGAGCCTTGGATGATCTAATGGCTGGATGACAGCCTGAGGCATCCCTGCCACCTTGGGACACACCTGTTCTGTGGCCTGGCTTCTGATGTTTCCAGGACAGGGCGCCAACTCTCCTGCACAGCACGCACTTGGGTCTCCCTGGGTCCCCCCTTTATAATGAGGAAGATATTTCCTCTCGTGTTAGCATTTTCCCTCGGGCAGAAGACAATGTAGTTCCTTCGCAAAAATTCAATCACAATCTTATCTGTCCCTCTGAGGTTTCACCCAGGTCTCCTTAATTGGATTTGGGATATTCACAGACAGTCTCCTAGGTAATTTCTACAGAGGGCTCAGATCCTCTCCTAAACCGGGTTTCCTCCTAATTAAATTCTCAGAAGGCAATGTTAACTTCAAGGTACACAGCTATCAGGCCCGAGTCCCACCCACGTAGAGCAGTAAGTAATAAGGGACACAGGAAGAAAGCATAGACCCAAACAGCTCCTACCCCTAAATGGCGTACAACCCCAGAGGGAAAGCAAAATGAACACGTGTGTTGCAATCGAAGAACAATCCAAGTGGAGTGTCTGACTGTGAGTGTCTGATCATGAGAGGGTTCAAGTTCAAAGGAGAGACACCTTAGGCAGGTCTGGAGGCGTCTGGGACGGCTTTGGGGCAAAGGCTGAATCTAAGCGGCTTTGGGAGGCTCTGTGGACAGCTGACTTACATAAGGAAAGTAGGGGAGGTGGCACATTCCAGGGGCAAGAGATGGACGGGAAAACGAGAAATGCGATGGTATGGATGGAGGGGGGACAGATGTGGCCGGCCAAGAGCCTAGCTCCGTCTGAATGCCTTCTCAGTTCACTCTTTCACCTATGAACTGCTCCAGTTGATCTTCTCACACATGAACTGGGCTTGTCGAGAAACTCAGGGAGCCAGAGGCATCTTCACCACTCTCCCCAAACGCATATACAAACACACGCTCCTGTGCAGCAGCAGAGCTAACAGTCAGCCAGACAGGAAAGCGCTGTCGGGGGAAGGGGGGGGTGAAGGGGGGCAGGGAGTCTCTGACCCAGACGAGGACGGAGAGCCCTGTGCCTTCCACCTGCTGTGCTGACCATGCCCCTGACTCAGCCTGGTGTGCTAGACACAACACCACCTCTTCCCCTCACCTCCAAGCCCCTCGAGATTCTCATAAGGGGTAAAAGGGAGTTCCCGAGTCAGGGGCTTTCCATGTGGGCTCAGCCGCTGCCCCCATTTCCCTGAGTAAGCTACCACCACCAGCACACAAGAGCAAAATGGAGTTTGGCATGCCAGCTCCTAAAAGAATGAGGACTTGAGAAAAAGCTGCCCTGAGCCTGTTCTGGGAGTTAAGTTCAGGGACCACTTGATACAGCCAAAGCAGAATAATTTCTGTTAGGGCTAGTCTAAAGCAGGAGCTCAGAATGAGAAGGGGCCCCCACATTTCCTAGACCTGAAGGCACTGGTGCCCCTTCTGCAGGAGCTAGACCTTGGAAATAAGCCAGCGGACCCTCTGCTTTCTGAGACTGCCCAGTCCTTTGACAGAGCTGGCCGGTGCGGGGCTGAGGACTCAGAAAGAGGGAGAGATCTCTGCCCGCAGGGGTCCCAGGCTCCTGCTGACCTGGCACGACGCAGGCTGTCTGGGTCTGAGTCCAGACCCATACTGTAGTGAGCTGGCAGGCCAGGCTGCACCCTGGGAAAGAAGGAGTGGGCCTGAGGGAGCCAGCTGTCGGTCCAGGCTGTGAATAACGGGGGCCTCATCTCCACCCCAGAGCTGTAGGGGCAGGAGCACCCAGCACAGGGACTGACTAAGAGAGCAGGTCCAGGCGAGTGGGTGATGAGCAGGGAGGCTCCGCCAGACTCCCACACACAGAGGAAATCCCTGGGCCTGCTCTTTGGTGTCCTGCATTTCCAGGCCCTTCTCCCCACATGACTTCTCCCTACATGACTCTGCTTCTCTAGGCTGACACTTCCTCCCCACCCTCCCTCACCACGCCCCTCTGCCCCATCCTAGAAGTAGGGTCCCTGAACGTTTCCCCACCTCCCCCAGGCCTCAGACACCCGTTGGCTGGATGCCTGATCATGTGTGTCACTCAAGAGACATTTGGGAACCCTCCTTGGAACTCCTTATCGCTGCAAACCTCTGTCTTTCTCTGGAACAGGGCCCTAAGTCCCTCCAGGACCAGAGCCATTATTTCCAATCCAAGCACCTTTGCATGCCCCGTGGGCAGAAAACGCAATGAAAGCAACTCTCCAGGAATGCATGCAGATGGGCATTTTGACAACAAGCATCATTCTTCCCGGTCCATCTTACAGGCCAGCTCACACAGGGAGCCTCCCTGAGCATTTCACCTGCAGCTCTTTCTAGGCATTTGAGGTATGTTCTGGCTCCGCCCACCCTGAAGGTAAAAACAGTTCCTCCTTGCCTTCTCCACCCATCCCAGAGCCGAGCCCAAAGTCCAAGGTCAGAAGAACAGCAGACAAGTGACATGAACAGGGCACAAAAACTGCTCACTGAGCAAATGGGTCAAAGAGCAGGCAGTCACGTCTTTCTCCTCCACCCACCTCCAGAGGCTGCAGCTCCCTGTCAGCCGTGACCTGGGCTCAAGGCCTCACAGAAGACTGACCAGCCTCACCTAGTCAGGTAGACTCCTAGTGTAATAGGAGAACCCTGGCCTCCAACAGCTGCCCCAAGGCAGCAGGTGACTGAAAGTTCACATCACTTGCTCAACTAACCTCAATCCTGGAGGCACTTGCAGAGCTGGTAACACTGAAACCAAACCAGTATCCCAGAATTCCGATTCGAGACTGCAAACATCAGAGGTGGGCCTGGGTCTCAGGAGTTTTCAAACTCCTGGGTGAGTCTAGCGTGCACTTGGGCTGAGAACCGCAGGACCAAGGCACAGAATGTCGCAATTCTAAAGTAAGCGTGACTCAGGGTTTAAAACAGTACATTGTTAAGGCCTGAGTTGGAAACTTTTCCTTGCTTAGCAGCAGATTCGACGGGAGGAAGGGGACAAGACTTGGATCAGAAGAGTTCTGAAGGAAGGTGTCAGCATGGGACGGGGAGCAGTGGGACACATAGTGCGAGAGGGGCCTGGACCCCTCCTGGATTGCAGGGGTTAGGGGGACAGCATGCAGGGCAGCTGGAGGCACTGAAAACCAGAGTGGAGGGTGGTTGAGAGCTGGGGGCCCTGGAGCCAGCTTCTCCCATTAGCTGAGTGGCCTTGAGCAAGAGACCCAACTCATCTGTGTGTCGGTTTCCTCATCTGTATCTTGGGGATGGTGCTACTCCCTGTGTCTCAGCCTTATGAGAATGAACTAAGATCACGCGTGTGTTATCTTCCAGGGCTTGGGGACAGCACTGCTCCACACACCTTGGACATCGTTACTGCTGCAGTGTGGGGAATGGAGCTTTACCTAAAACTCTAAAGAAAAGGCAGACTCCAACACCTTAGAAACAAATGAATTTGCAGATCAAAAACTGCCTAAATAAATTAAATTAACAGAGGCAACCACAGATCCAGACGGCCTGGCACAAGTTTTCATATACTTGGCACCCGTCCTTCCTCCAGCCTTACCAACATGGGAGGCTAGAAGGGATCCTAGGGACACTGCAGCACTGTTGGGGTGTTTCTTTCTGTCCCCTCCAAATCGAGACTTCTTCTGGGCCCTGAAAGGAGACGAAACTTTCCCCTCTGGCACCCAGCACAGCGGGAGGCCCTGGCCCCCACTCTGACCTGGTCTGACTTCGTCTTCCCTAATGGAGCTCCTGCAGGCTCCAGCTTCTGAAAAGCCTGCCCTAGAATTCGGAGTTGTCTTACTGGTTTCTGGCAGCTGACTGGCCACTCGGGGGCTGTGGCTATCCCAGCCTCAGCATAGCTGGGCTTCTTTGTCAGCTGCTCCTTTGGTTCTGTTCTTAGCCTCCCCATGATCCTTCTGACCTTGGCAGAGGGCTCTGTTTTTCCCTCCTAGGAGCTCATCTGCCTTAGGGGACCATTTCTCCCAGGACCTAGCCCCCCACTTTGCCACTGCAGCCTCCATATGTGGAAGACAGTTCACGGTGGGGTTTCCCTAGGCTAGGGTTGTTTATCTGTTTGGGGCAGGAAGGCCCTTTCCCTTTGCTTGCCCCTTTACTTCTTAGAGGGTGACTCTGTCCCCTGCGCATTGTTTTCTTTCCGGTGGAATTTCTGCTCTTGAGGACTCAGTGTTCTGTGTAACTACCCCCACTGCCGCCACTGCCATTCCTCACATCCTGGTTTCCTCCTGTCCAGACAGTACTGGCCACCAGCCAGGACCTCGATCATTCGTGGAGAGACAGGGGCTGAGGAGAGCAAAGGGTGGAAGCAGGAAGTGGGAAGCTAGTGCTCCTCCCTGATCAGAGCCTTGGGGCCTTTGCTGTGGGGACTGCAGTGTGTGCAGTGGGCCGTGTGAGCTCAGGGAGCCAGCCCAAGGTGGACGCGTGAGGAGGTTCCACTCGGATGGGGACAGATTTAACGGGAGGAAGGGGACAACTGTGGACTCCTTAATCGATTTCTCCCTAGATTTGATGCAAGACCCTCCTGGTGCTAAGGAAAGCAAGGGCCCAGACAGACAAGCCAACATCGAGGCCACTCTCCAATGTGGTCACGGGGCAGTGGGGCTGGTGGGCAGGACTGCCCAATCTGTGCCAACTCCCCTGCCCATGGCACTTCCTGTGGGGTTGCACAAAGTGGGAAGAAGGGGCAGGTATGGAGGGGGCAGCTCATGCCTCCCCTCTCTTGTCCTAGACCTCAGCCCACACGCCAGCTCCAGGAAAGAGCCCAAGTCTCATTTCTGGGGTGTTAAATGCACCCCAGGTGAGCCTGCCCTACCAGCCCCAGAGCCCTTCATTGGATCTAAACTGCCTCATATCTGCCACCTCAGCTTCCCTCACCCCAACAGTCCGGCCCCCTCCCCCAGTTGCCCCTCAAGGCAGAGCTGCAATGTGAATAACAGTTACTCTTTCTGCCTGCATCAGCCTTTACTCACACAGTCCTGTTGTTCCTGACACAGATGGGGGACACAGGAAGCCCCTCCCCAAGCAAGGGACTCAGGAGGAGGGCATGTTTTACTTCTGGGTCCTGGGAATAGCAGAGGCACCAGGAGAGGCAGCAGGCATTGCCAACCTTGAGCGTCTGCTTTAGATCCAAATTTTAACACGGCAATAATGATTTGTCAGCATCCACAGGAACTGGTTCTCCTCTGCCTGCACCAGACACGGACCAGGGCCTTGGCGGCCGTCCTCGCCCCAGTGCAGGCCCTGCCCAGCCCCACCTGATGAGTGACTGGGGTCCCTTACCTGAGGACCTGATCAGCTAACCTTTCTCTAGTACAGGAGCCCTATCTCTACCCTAAGGAGACTACCCTAAGGGCTCAAGAGAAAAAAACAAAGGAGGAAAAAACACAAGGGAAAAAAACAAAAAACATAATTTTTCAAGTCAACCGAAACTTGCCAACCACTTTCTTTCTATAGGTACGTACAGTTGGTTGTTTCATTCATGCCAGCCTTTGAAATCCTAACTCTGTTAAGCCTGGGGCATCACGTTCCTCACTTTGCAGAAGAGAAAACTGAGGCTCCAGGGGCGTAAAGGAAGTTAGCCAGAGTTTCCTGCTAATCCTCAGGCCACGTCTGCCTCTTTCTACAGTAAGCCTTTTATTTAGAACGGTGGTGTCTGTCTGAGGAGACTGAGGTGCTAGGAAGGTAAAATAATTTGCTCACAACCACGCTTGTAACGAGCCAGGACTGTCTGGTCACAGGCATGACCATCAGAGAATCCCGTGTCGCGGGCAAACCCATCTGGCTCAGCAAGTAGGTTTGATTGAATGCTTGGCAGGAAGGGCAGGGCAGTTTTCTGTGGCGGTGGGTTTCCTAATCTGGGTGAGTTCTCTGAGGTCAGGAGAAGGAGGCAGCAGTAGGGATGGGGACAGGGGCAAGGGGATCTGGGTGCTTTGAAGAAAGAAGTGGGCATAGGAGATGAGGAAGCAGGAGTGGGCAGAGTTGGGAAATCTCTATATGTGGCCTCCAGGCTACACAGGGGTAGAGGGTCTGCTTATGACGTTTACAGTGTAAGTTCCTTGAAGACGGGACAGTGCCTGCCCTCCACCTCTCTGCAGGTCCCCTCAAGCCCAGCGCAGAAGAGAGCTGAAGAAGCTGTTCCAGAAACAGCTGTGTTAGAGGGTGAGGGGAAGGCAGCTGTGCCCTGACCCCCCGCGCCAGGCGAGGTCCTCCTGCGTCCTTTCCCTCACACCTTGTACCTACGCTCCCCAGCCCTGACGGCCCCAAACTCTGTACGGGAAGGGTTCTGGGCCCCAGTCGATCCAAGCAAAGCAGCAGCCGCTGTTACTGCTAGCCAAACCAGCTGAGGGAGCTCAGGGTGACTCAGATGAAGAGACATGCAGAGAGGGCCTGCTTCCATATGGTGAGAACGTAAGGAAGAAGGAATGGTCAGTGACTCGGGCCGTCCCTGGCTTTCCAGGGGCAAATTCCATCTGCGCTGCATCACCAGGCTGCTCCGTCCCTGGGACCTCCACCGCCCACAGGTTCCCCACTGACCCGGGGTCATCATCTCTCTGGGCGTCTGCCCAGCTCAGTACACTGGTTGTGTCTAGAGCCAGGATCCAGACTAGAACAAGAACGTATTTCAAGGAGATGGAAGGAGGATACAGAAAGAGCAGAGACCTGCAACACGAAGCCCACAAGGAGAGCAAGACTGAGATGGGATTGCCTCAGGCAAAAAGAGGAAGATGACTCCCTAGAGATGAAGACAGGTGGAGAGAAGCAGGAGCATCTTGTTGCCTTCCCCTCCTGGGCTCGGTGCCTCCTCCACCCACCCCTCCCATAGCGCCCTCTGCTTCTCTGCAGAGGCCACCCTGCCTCGTCCTCCTAACCCAGCATCAGTCCCTCTTCCTCCAGGAAGCCTTCCCTCCACCTACATCCTGATAGTAAGTCTTACAATGTAGCATACAGACAGGTTTACATTTTTTATCTAATATTGCATTATGTAACCTTCTGACCCAGTAAGTGTGTATATTCAGGGAAAGGAGAAGTTTATATTTCCCTAAATCACACCATTGAGTGTTAATTGTCAATGAATATTTTGCCATTTTGGAGAAGCCAAGATTCACACAACAGCCAGGGTAAAATGAAACAGGATGTGTCCAGGCGAAGTTATAAAGGGACATTCAGGAATGTAGAGAATGAGGAACAAGTTCTGGTAAAGATGGAAGAAGTGACTCAGTTAGAGTCAAATACATAGGTGAAGAGAAGTGGAATGAGAGACGGAGTCCAAGCAGGGTGTCCCCGGGGTGCCCCGAGGCCTGCATTGCTTCATTCGACTGACACCATGGGGCTCTGTGGTCATATTGACCCCAGAAATCGCATACTCCACCCTTTCCTGCCCCAAACTTCCCCTGTGGCCATCCTGGGCCCCATTCGCCCCCTCTGCCCCTTTCCCCCAAGAGAGGAGGCTCACTCTTGCCCGGGAGGAGAGGGAGCCGTGTGGGTCTCTGTGCTCATCGAACGCTGACATCATGAGAGGTATCCCCCAGAGGATACTGCCCCCTCAGCTCCCCCTTGGAAGTGAGGATAAATAAGACATGGCAATGGCCACAGTAAGTTCAAGGACACGTGCAGAAATGACTGTAAGTCAAGGGGATGTACATAAAAGTGGTTAAAGCGTTATGGGGGTCACAGGGGAATCAACAAGAGAGAGGGGACAGGGGTGGCAGAGAACGGGGAACGGGGCCGAGCAGGCCAAGCTCAGCTCTATCTTTACCTGTTGGTAAAACAAGCCCCACTCCCCCAACTTCCTTATGCTGAAGGGATCAGGGCATGTGTCAAATGTCAGTGGGGGTCCCCCTGTGACCCTTACTGGGATCTAAAACCTGCGAAGTTGGCCAATGGGAGCATGTCAGGACCGGGGTGGGAGCAGGAAGATCTGGCCTGAAATGGACAGGAGGGGCTGGTAGCCATTCTTCTGATAACCAGCCAATCCATTTCCCACGCATTCCATCTACTCCAATAGCTGCCAAGGGAAGTAAAAAAGGATTGCCTAAAACAAGGAGCTCGCGTTGTACCAAAATTGACATCTCAAGCCGCCCAGGTTCCTGGCCTGGCTCTGCCCCAACCAAGAGTGGCCGCCCCTTAGTGAGAGCCTAGAATATGCTAGACATCGACAGGCAATATTTCATTTACCCCTCACAGCAACCTGAAGGATGGAAATCATTATCTACCTATCTGTAAGTTCCTATCGACATACCTATCTACAAATAAAAAAACTGAGGCTCACAAAAGTTTTGCCTGCAGACACATAACCAGCTGAGTGTCAGACCCCTGACCAGGCCGGTCTGGCTGCTCCAATGAGCACTATTCTCCCATTTGCTGTATGTCACTGTGTGACCTCAAACACATGATGCAGCCTCTCTGGACCTCAGGACTCTCACCTGCAAATTCAAAGCTGGATTAAGTGGTTCTTGGAGCCTCCCCCCTCCTCCGACCCTGAAATTCTAGATATAAATGGAGAAAAAAGCAACTGTGGAAAACAAGGGCTACCTTGGGGAGATGCAGATTTTAGTGTTACGGGAGTTTCAGGAACGGCGGCTGGTGGGGGCGGAGAAGACAGAAAGGAGAGGGGCTATGGAGGCACAGGAGAGGGAAATCAGGCCTGGCAGCGTGTGAGGAAGGACCCGACAGGCTGAGGCAGCCCCATTGCTGTCAGGCTGTCCCAGGACATGAGCTGGAGGCTGAGACACACAGCCTTCGCCCAGCTCACTCCTCCGAGAAGGCCAGTGAGCCTAGCCCAAACACGGACTATTTTTGGCAGTTATGTTGTTTAGAGAGCAGGTCAGAAATAGTGCTGTGAGTTAGTAGGACCTGGTCCTTTTCCCACCCCCGGCTCTCCCAGTGAAATCACCAGGAATCAGAAGGCCTGCTCCAACATTCCGGGAGCCTGTGTAACTGACAGGAGGCAGCACTCTCCTTCCCACAGGAAGGCGTGGAGCAGAATATTTGACTGTAAAAGGGATTCTGGAAGAGGAGAGGAGAAGGAAAGAGGGACTGAGTCATAGAGAACAGAAAAGAGAGAGTGGGAAAATGGGGAGAGAGCTCACGTGGCCAAGACTTGAGGAGACCTGGGGAAGGAATGGGAAATAATCCAATAGAGGGAGGGTTGAACAGAGGAGATCAACAAAGGGAAAGTGTAAAAGAGGGTGAATGGCTGGTGTTGGGAGAGCAAAGAGGAAGGGCCAAGGGCGCAAGAGGGCAGCTGGAGGGCAGGAGGTGAAGGGCTGGAGGTTGAGACCAGCGGCGCCAAACTGAACCAGGGCTCATGGGGCGTGGGGGTGTTGAGGGAGACAGTCACGGGAAGTGTGATTCTGGTCTGGTCACGAACCACCTGCTGAGAGCCAGATGAAACATCTTTCCCCGTTGGCTGGAAGCGGAACTTCCCCCAGAAATCCACAGCCTTGTAACTCACCCTCTTATCTCTGACTGTACGGGAATCAGGGATCCAACTATTACAACACAGGGACTTTTCTCATTCTGTCCGTTTGACCCCTTACAAAAGAGCCAAGGCTTCAAAGAGGTGATTGGGTCAAGTCTGTTACTTTGGGGTTCAGTGAAAGGAGAGAAAGTGACAGTCCCTTGAGTCAGGCTAGATTCTGAGAAAGGCATTATGGGGAGGTCTTATGGGGAACAGCAGGTGGTCGGGCAGTACCTGACGTGTGGAAAGTCTCCAGAGGGCAGATGGGGGGTGGCAAGGCCATTTTACAGACACGAAGGAGCGGCAGGGGCCAAGGTCAAGTCTAGGTTTAGAACATGTAGTGGCCTCAGCCAACTCATCAGAAACTCTGGGACCCAGTTCCACTAGGCTTTGCCTCAGTTTCTAACACACACCCACCAGATGCCTCCAAGTCCCTTCCAGTTTGGGGACAAACCCCTTAGTAAGTCAGCCCTTTCTGTTTCCAAAGTACAGCGCCCCTTCTCTCCCCCCGCAGGACACAGAGCTGCTCCCGGGCTCCTGTGCCTGAGGATGGACAGTCTTTTCCGGAACAGCATCAGGAGCATCTTTCAGGTCCAGGAGCGGGGACAGAATTGGTCACTCTCCTGGCAGGGCCCAGACCATCCACAGAAAACAGCAGGAGCTTTTATGGCTGAGGCCTGGCAAGGCAAGGGACAAGGGCCCCTGGAATAAGAGATGGAGCAAGAGGAGGCCCAGCGAAGGCGGCTGAAGAGGCCGGGCAGTGAGGTGATTCAAAGGAGCTGCTTCAGGACACTGCTCTTCTAACTTGGGACTTGGCACCCCCAACCCAGACTCCCAGGTCCCTGTCTCCCTCTGATCCCCAAAGGTGGAAGGCAAGGCTTTGGGGGCATTTCTGGGGGTAGGACACGGGTGGGGGGGGCTGGACTTCTGTCCTCTCCACCCAAGAGAAGTAAGGGATAACCACTTCCTCCTCACAGCTAACTACTCTCTCAGGGACTCCAAACCACAACCAAGAAAAGGAAAAGGAATAAACAAGAAGCAACTAAATGGGAACAGTCCTGTAATGGGTTGGTGATCTTAACTTTCCAACCGAGGTTGCTCTTTGTTCCCTGCCACCCTGCATGCCCACCTGACTCCCAGGGGCAACAGAGAAAACAAAGGCGGAGGAAGAATAAACTTAGGAAAGCCATCCAGCTGTGGTTGCCCTTGGTGTCTGTTTACTGAAAAATCCAAAACAAATATCCCGACACTTCCACCCACTTAAACTTCCTGTGAATCTGCTATCGCTGTCTCCATGGAAACTCCCAGTTGAACCCCACGACCTACACAAAGTATGACAGTGTGTGTACCCCCAGGTCAAGTGCAGGACCCCATGGCACCCAACCCCTCTGTCCAAAACATCCAGGTCACATAGCCAAGGGTGCCTGACCCCCCCGGCCAGGCCCCCAAATGCACTTGTATGATCCCATACACTTGCCTCCAGCCAGTTTCTATTCTCTGTAGAATTCTTGGGTCACTCTTCCACTTCTAACCCAATGCCCTAGGAACTGACACCCTCACCTCTATCCCTACTTCCGCTGCTCCAGCCCTGCAAGTGTCTGCATCTGGAGGAAAAGGATAAGGTTGAATTTTCCCCAGTCACAGCAGGCAGCTCAGAGAAACAAAACTTACATGTTGGGCTCCTAATTCCTTGGCAAGAATTTACTCCAGTAACCCCTGGTCCTTTTCAACCTCCACCACCCCACCCAGCACACCTCAAACCCCTGCCAAACAGGGCTGTTGACACAAAAGAGAGCCCTCAGGGGCACCTCAAGAGTCTGGACACATGGGGGAGTCAGCCATGCATCATCCGACACTCGGAAGTAAAGAGGGAAAGACAGGAGTCCTTTGCCAGGCTCATGTCCTAGACAGTCAAAACCCAGACGATCACATGGCACGCTCCGTGCCCTGTGGCCGCTGGGATGTGGCCAAGAGGAGGGAGGGGCATTCTGCTCAGGTTGGCCAGCACATGGGCTGGACAGCGCTGGCAGACAAAAGTCCACAGGATCATTAGCTTCCTTGATAACTTGTGATGATCCATTTCTCCAAAGGAAAAGGAGAAAATACGAACTGTTCTTCCCCAAGCTGAGCACAGGGGAAGGTAATCCCAAACACTGGGCATTTGGGGCCATCTGGCACTGCTGGGGGTCAGGCTGGCATAACATCCAAAGAGAGAGGGACACAGGCGGAGGGCAGCCAAATCAGGGAAAGTCCTCGTACCTAGGCAACTGAGTTTTGCTCAGTTCTTCCTGAGCCGTCTCTCACACGTACACACAGACACACACACAGCACGCACACACATGCCTCAGCAAGCCAGACTTCCAGGGCCAGAAAGTGGGTGGGGCTGAGCCATGAGTTAATCTATTTCCTGCCCACTTCTGGTATAAAGGGAGGCAGCAGGCTCCTTAACGGCACAGCTGCATCTGGCTGCAGGGTCCAGGACACTGTCAAGAGAGACACACCCCCTCTCCAGCAGCAGAATCAGCAGCAGGACAAACTGCCAGTCGCAAGGCACTCTGAGAACTTCAGGTAAGAGAAAAACAAACTCTCCATCTCTTGTCTCGGGTGAAGGTGGAGAATGCCCTTTCGCGGAATTTCCTCTGTCCCAGAGCCCCACTTTCCTTCTGCCTATCCCCAGCCCCCAGACCTGCAGCCCTAAGTTGACGCCGCGGTAGCAGTGACTGCAGAATCTGAAGCCATTGTGGTTTCTTAATGAGCCTTGGCCTCGTGTTTATTTATCACCTGCCAGTGGCAAACACAGGAAGCCTGGCCCCTGGCTGGGGTATGGTCTCCCCACCCCACTCGCCATCCTTCTAGAACCATCCCTCATCAGCTCTTTCCCCCCTTGCTCTAGGATGCAGATGTCTCCAGTCTTTGCCTGCCTAGCCCTGGGCCTGGCTCTCCTCTTCGGTGGAGGGTCCGCATCGTACCATCGCCAGTCTCAGGTGGCCCAACTGGCAACAGACTTTGGAGTGAAGGTGTTTCAGCAGGTGGCACAGGTGTCCAAGGACCGCAATGTGGTTTTCTCACCCTATGGGGTGGCCTCAGTCCTGGCCATGCTGCAGCTGACAACAAGAGGAGAAACCAGGCAGCAGATCCAAGAGGCAATGCAATTCAAGATTGAAGGTAAGAGGTGCGGCAGAGTAGCAGGCAGGCACTCATGCTGCCTCCACAGAGCTAGGGTATAACCAGCCAGAAGCGGAGGAAAGGTCTGACTCCAGCTTGGCGAGCCAGCTCCTGTGCTGCCATGCCACAGGGACCAACACATTTTTAGTCACAAGGTGCACAGGCCAGTGTATTTGGTGTAAAATAACCGTGCTCACCACTTAGTAACTGTATAACCTTAATCCCTCTGAAGCTCAGTTTCCTCATCTACAGAATGGGGATGAAAAAAGTACCTATGGTAGAGGGCTGCTGTAGGGATTAAATAGAATTGCACATATGAAATGTTTAGCATAGCTATTACTATTATTATGAGAAGAAATGTAGGGTTCAAAGCTTAAAAACAGAGAAAAATATTCTAACGCAAAGAAAGGATTAAGACCTGAGATTGTTGAGGAAAAGAGGGAGATGCAGAAGGGATTACGGTTTGGAATAAAATCTCCCTCCAGAGACTCCTGGGGGAGAAGTGCTCCGTTCATGAGGGCAGGGTAAGGCGTCTCATGGGGAAAGATGGCCCGACTGGGAATCCTTGGCTGAACATGAACCTGACGTATCCTTTCCTCCCTCGGCACAGAGAAGGGCATGGCCCCTGCCCTCCGTCAACTGTACAAGGAGCTCGTGGGACCCTGGAACAAGGATGAGATCAGCATCGCCGATGCCATCTTTGTCCAGAGGGATCTGAAGCTGGTCCAAGGCTTCATGCCTCACTTCTTCAGGCTGTTCCGGACCACAGTCAAGCAAGTGGACTTTTCAGAGCTAGAGAGAGCCAGGTTCATCGTTAATGACTGGGTGAAGAGATACACGAAAGGTGAGCAACAGGCAGAGAAAGGAGGCCCATCCCAAGGCCTGCCAAAAAGGGTGACTTGGAAACAAATCCCAATATCCTAACCTCTCCCTTTCAGCACTCTCTTCTCTGTAGACAGAAGG
Organism: Rhinolophus sinicus; assembly: GCF_057876585.1. Lineage (NCBI taxonomy): Eukaryota > Metazoa > Chordata > Mammalia > Chiroptera > Rhinolophidae > Rhinolophus > Rhinolophus sinicus. Next base: position 91,148,103 of record NC_142503.1, read on the forward strand.
TCAAGTGCTTGAAGAATCAGTGTCATATTTTTCAGAATTAGGCCTTCTTGTGAACCAGCTCTAAAGGCATCCCCCAAAAGTGCTGTGAGATTTCATGAGAACAGTTATAACCATGACGAGGAGCACGCACAACCCTTCAAGACTGCAGCTTAGGGAGCAAAGTAAAGGGAGACTAAAGTTTCCAGGCCTGATCCTGGGCAGGACCTCAGGCCCAGGAAGTGTGGTCAGCTGGGAGGTTTTCTGAGACCCTTAGGAAGATGGAACGGGTTGAAAATAGCTAGATTGGTTCACCTAAACCCCCAGGCTATTTTATGACTGGATGGCTTCAACAGAAACACACCCATTAGAGGCCTGGGAGCTGAAGGAACTATCTAAGAGGATTGAAAAACACCTAGCCCCTGATCACCTGGTTTTCCCATAGGCATGATCAGTGACATACTTGGCAAAGGGGCCGTGGACCAGCTGACGCGCCTGGTGCTGGTGAATGCCCTCTACTTCAACGGCCACTGGAAGACACCCTTCCCAGAGTCGGGCACCCACCACCGCCTCTTCCACAAGTCCGATGGCAGTACAGTCTCCGTGCCCATGATGGCTCAGACCAACAAGTTCAACTACAGTAAGTGCAAGACTCCCTCCCCCAAGTCCCACACCTACTGGCTCTCATCCCCGGGTGTGCCCATCGAAGGGAGGAGAAATCCTAGAACACAGCCCAGCTGTAACAAAGACTCCCTGAGGAGGAGACACCAGGATAACTGGAGCAGCAGAAAGTAGCTTTATCTCATGCAAGATGAAGCTGAAATCCAGCAATTCCCTCAGGCCCACATTTGACCACTTGAACCCTTGCTCTCATCCTCATATGTTTCTAGTGCGGTTACCTGGGGCCTACAAATCCTGCTGGGGGAAGGAAGGGCAATGTCAAAGTTGAGATTAAGGAGATGAAGACTGGCATAGTGACTGGGTTTTAGGGAGACAGGAGTGAAGGTAAAGAAGGCCAGAAAGAGACGAGAAACCAGAAGACACTGAATTGGCAGAAAAGAAGGAATGGGAAAGAAAACATTGACTGGGAGAGCAGTGGGTGTGGGAGCCTCAAAAGCCAGAATGGAGAGCTGGCTTCCAGCATGCAGGAGATAGGAGAATTAGTTGAAAACCCAGTGATAGGTTAGAATCAACAAGAACTGGAGCCATTTTTAATGTGCCATCTTGGTGTCTTCACAGCTGAGTTTTCTACCCCTGGTGGCCATTACTACGACATCCTGGAATTGCCCTACCACGGGGACACACTCAGCATGTTCATTGCTGCTCCCTATGAAAAAGAGGTGCCTCTCTCTGCCCTCACCAACATTCTGGATGCCCAGCTCATCAGCCAGTGGAAAGGGAATATGACCCGTCTGCCCCGCGTCCTGGTTCTGCCCAAGTAAGCCACCCCTTGCTCTCGCCACACTTGGCAATGCCCTAATCAATCCTCTCTATCTCCCGCCTCCCCTGTCTCCTAAAGGCACCACGCCCATGTTGAGTTTCCCAAATATGATGTTTGCATGGCAGGGCCATGTGTGGGAGGCTGATGGGAAACACTCTGGCCTGGCTTTGATTAAGATTACTCTAATGATCCCTCCTCCCGTTCCTGCTGGAGGGCAAGGAGTTTTCTAGACCATGCCCTCACACATGCCACACTCAGAATATCCAGCAAAAGCCAGCCAAAGGAAGAGCTAGAGAAATGATGGAGGTGGGGGGCTAAATCTGCCTTCACCCTTTTATTAATGTCCCTCACTCCCACCTCCATCTCCTTAAGTTAATATCAAAATGATGGGGACAAAAGGAATCATTTCTGCAGACGGAGTGGCCAGAACTACAGCTTCTAGCTTGCTTCCAACAAAGCAGATTTTTTAAATCCTTCTGCAGAAGCAAAGAGAGTGGAGAAGGCTGAGGCTGCGTAGTTCCAGAGTTGTAGGGAAACCTCCACCGTGCTTACCCCAAATTTCCAGATACTATAATGCCAGGCCCTGAGAAAACTTAGTTGGTTATCTCTCTCTCCTCTCTCCTCCCTCCTCCCTCCTCCCTCCTCTCTCCTCCCTCCTCCCTCCTCCCTCCTCCCTTCTCCCTCCTCTCTCCTCCCTCCTCTCTCTCTCTCTCTCTCTCTCTCTCTCTCTCTCTCTCTCTCTCTCCCCCCAAACTTGAGGTAATTAGTTGTGCCCTGAGGGGAAGCAGAGAACACCCCAAAGCCTCGCTGCTTGAGTCCTCTTCAGAGTTCGCTCTCAGAAACACAATCTACAGACCAGATTTTTGTTCAAATAGCCTTGCAGGAGAATTTGCCCTTGGCCCCCCAGCCAGAATGAATAAACTACTGCCTTATTTGAGGAAAGTAATTAGTCATAGTTTCCAGGGGGTTGGGAGATTGCAGAATAATGTTCATTAATAGAAGCTCCAGCAAGGAGAGAGAGCTTGCAAACAGATTTGAAACAACAAGCCTTCCTCTTCTACTTTCATATCAGTTCCCATCCTATCAGGATGCTGGGGTGATACCTGGTAGGGGACTAGGAGAGGTGGTGGTAGTGGCCAGAGGTGGCCTGAGCTTGAGCTGTTTCCTGCTCCTGTCTACAGGTTCTCCCTGGAGAGTGAAGTTGACCTCAGGACGCCCCTGGAGAACTTGGGGATGACAGACATGTTTAGTCCAAGCCAGGCAGACTTCTCGAGTTTTTCAGGTAAGAGATTTCCATTCACTTTGTTATCCTGGTGGACTGAGGGACCCCTAAGAGGACAAAGGAGCTTTGCCCTGAGAACCATGGCTGATCTACTTTTGCATCCACCTGTTTCAGATCAAGAGTCTCTCTACGTATCGCAGGCACTACAAAAAGTGAAGATCAAGGTGAATGAGAGAGGCACAGTGGCGTCTTCCTCTACAGGTGAGTCAGGCTCAGGTGAGGCCTGGTGAGTCTCAGCCCAAGGCTTCTAGAAAGGGCTATTATAGCACCCAAACCCGAGAAGTCTCTCTGCCCTGCTCCACCAGGCCTTTCCCAGAAGAGCAGCACTTCCTGTGAGGAGAGCATCACCACCCTTTCCCCATTAGTGTTTCTCAGCCTAGAAAATGGACCCACTTCTCCTGGGACCCTGTTCCCTCACCCCATGGCTCCTGAGGTCCCCTGAATGTGAAGGGCCGCCTAAAGGAAAGCCTGGGTTATTCTCCCAGTGGCTAGTCAACTTAAGGAACTTGCTTATCAATAGCCCTAAAAGGGTTTAGATATAGGTGTTTGTAGATCATGTTTGTAGATCGTGACCAAACTCCTGGAGGAAATCAGGCCTGAGGCCTTCCCTGAACTTTGAAGGTTCAGGTCCAGTGGAACAACAGAGCCTCCGAAAAATTGCCCCCAAGTGCTGCTGCCAGACAGAAGGCTGATGTCAATGGAACACCTGTGATCAACCCAGGCACCAGTGCCGATGTCCCTCTATCCTAAGACATTGTCTCTTGTCTTCCAGCCATTGTCATCTCAGCCCGAATGGCCCCTGAGGAGATCATCATGGACAGACCCTTCCTCTTTGTGGTGCGACACAACCCCACAGGTGAGCCCACGGCCCACGAGATAGTCAGCCCCTTCTACCAACTCTCCTTGTTTGGGGCACCAGTGCAGACAGGTGTAGACACCCCCTCTTACCCCAGGACTCTAGGCAAGGAATCCATAACTTGGTTCCATTTTCTCTCCTCAAAAGCAGTGCTCAGTCACAGAGTGCTGTGCCAGGACCTCGGTCCTAGTTTAGTCACTAAAGCAGCTGTCACTCGACATCTCACTCATCGTCTCACATCTCAGTTCATCCATAAACTGTGAGCTTGGTGAGCTATGCCATTCCTTCCGCTTCTCATCTCCCATGATGCTTCCGTCCTCAGGAACGGTCCTTTTCATGGGCCAAGTGATGGAACCCTGACCATGGGAAAAGAAGCCCTCATCTGGGACAGAACTGGAGGTGCATCAGAGAAGAAGAAACTCTGAAGAAAAGAACTTTTATTTTAATCAATCTTTCTGAGGAAAGAGAAGACATTTACTTTTTTTCTTTTTATGGTAAATCTGCCTCCTAGACCTCAGCCTCTCCCAGGGGTGGGAAAGAGGACCTTTCAGTAAAACTGCTCGGTGGAGACCCTGGGAGAGACCTCCGAAGCACAGCTCCCTGAAGGTCTCCAAACCGGACTGTAAAACTCTCAGAGCCACTTGTGCAGCTGCTTCTGCCCATCGCTGTGCCCATTTGGCACTTCAGACCTGGATTCCCACTGAGGCCCTGGCAGGATGGCACCACAAGTCTTACAGGAGCTTTTGTGCACTTGGTAGAAACTATTTGTGTTCTAGTCACGTTGCCATTACTCTTGCACTGTCTGCCACTGCTGAGGCTGGCGGCAGGCCAGAGAAGGTCAATGGAAGAAACACCCTTTCACTGCAAGGTCCATCCTTCCCCAGCTCAGAGGTACTGCGGCCTGGCAGAGCAACTGCCCACCCAGTACGGAGACCCACCCTGGCCTGGCCGTCTCCCTCCCCAGAAACAGTGAGCATATATTATTTTGGAGTGTAGGTGACTTGTTTACTCATAGAAGCAGGTTTCTGCTTCCCACAAACTTTATGTTACAGGAATAGAGGAAGAAAGGTGAGATGTATGCCTGGTTCTTGGCTCCAATCTCCTGGCGGAGAGGATGGGATGCCAGGGGCGTGCCTGAATATTTATCACATCCTTGTGTGCTTGTTAGAGAAAAAGAGGACTATCAAGAAAAGCCTATTATTTAAACTTGCTTGTAGTGTTTCTTTGTGGTTTGTGTCATTGCATCTCAGGAGTCTGGCCACGTAACTGCCGTAACCCTCTGAGTGGCAAGCATGAGGGGCTCACACTGCCACCTTGTGGCTGCCCGAACCCCACTGCTTCTCTCTTTTCCTTACCTCTCCATGTGATGGATTAGGACCCCTGCCAAGGTTATCCGACTTCAGTCTACTTTCGACCAAAAGGATGTGGTGGGTGAGACTAGAGCAAAGACAGAATGGTTTCCAATTTTTCCAATATGTTTAGAAGTAGGAACAAGGGGCTGCACGACCGAGGGGGACAGAATTTTCCCCCAATTATAGGTGACTCACAGCTGCACTGGTGACTCACTTCAATGTGTCATTTCCGCTGCTATGTGTGAGCAGTGGACACGAGGGGGGGGGGGCGGGAGAGAAAGAGAGAGAGAGGGAGAGAGAGAAAGAGAATAAGACAGACAGCAAACTTGGGCTCAATTACCCTAGTTAGATAGTCTTTCTGAAAACCAACTAGCTAAGAGGTATGGCAGGAAGGCCAATTTATTGAAGACTTGCTCGTAGATGTCAAATGTATGTAATCTAATAGGACTCTAATCACCCCACCACGCTCCTCAGTGACAACAATCTTTGTGTTTTTTCCTATGTTCATTATACACTGGACAGTCACAGCCACACACAGTACTCACAAGGATACCCAGGTGTGGGGTCCAATGTTCTTGAAATTGTGTTGAATTATATGCTTTTTTACTCCTGACACATAAACAAGTAAAAGTGTTTTTTAAAAAAATAAAGAATAAAGAAAAAGAATATTCCCAAACAGTCCCTGCCTTTACTTTCTACGTTTCACACAGTACAAAATCAAAATTCTGTCAGTTCCTAGCCCTTTTGGGTGAAAGGAATCTTTAGGAAACCTCCCCGCGTGGGAGCAGGCACGTTAACCTGCCACGTCAAGGCCAGAGGATGGTCTGCGGGGCTCGGTGAGAAGGCCCCGAGGACACGACAGGCGTGATTCTCCCCCTGGGCATCATCCTCAAAAAGGGAAGAGGGTTCCCCCAAACACCTTCCACCCCCCAGAGAAGTCTGCTCACACCCACGGTCCCTAGAAGTTCCCATCTTCGTTCATGCCATTTTCTTCTACCGCCAGGTGCCCCCCCGCCGCACCCTACCCCACTCCCCATTTCTCAAAATCCAGACTAAATCCACGTCCTCCACCTAGCATTCCCATGGATCCACTCAACATTATCACTGTCCGCTTGGCATTTACCGATTTTTCCTTTTCCTGGTGTGTAACAGCGCTTGTGTTCATGTGTGTTCTTTAATGCTGAGTGTGCATGTCCCCACCCCCATCTACATATCGGGTTCCTTGAAAACAAGGCTCTTTTGTTACACACACTCTTCGCATCCTCCTTAAAATGGCACCCTAAAAAGTCTTATTCTCTTCCTCTCGTGTCTTGAAGGCTCTTTCCAGAAGACATATGTCCCCCAATTAGTTTCTGTTCATATATTCAAACATAAGTTTTAAACTGAAAAAATACCAAGAACTGTCAAAACTGTGTGCCATCCAGTTCCAGGGCCATCAAGACAGGATTGTAGACCCAGCCCCCGGAAACCTAGGTCATAAGTTAACAAGAAGTAATTATCATGTGGGAGGTCTTGGTCAAAACAGTCTCATAGTTAAGAGGTAGTGAGTTCCGATCAGGATGTAAATCCAGACAGAGCACTCAGTGATTTACTCACCCCCCATCCTCCAGCAGGTACTAACGGGTGTCTCACAGCACTTTCTAGTTCTGTCTCCCTCTCGAGGACCATCAGTGGCTTACTTGGGTGCCTCCAATGTGATGAACTAGACATTGTGGTTGTTCGATGCCTCCTCCTAATGGATTCCTCTTTAGATTTGCCTTCTTCAAGCTTTCTCTTTGCCCATGAAGCTGATGTAGTCAGAGGGCCCTGAAGCCCATTCAAGCCTGCAAGGAAGATCTTCCTCTCCCCTCAGAAAGCCAGGGGGAACCAGGGCAGGACCCAGAGGAAAGGAGGCCCAGAATGGGTGGCTCACTAAAGCGACTCTCAGCTTTAGAGAGAGATGCTCTCTTTTAACCTCAGTGAATTTTTCATCTTTCCTTTCCTGTGCAACTGACAAGCTTTGGAGGACCAAGATATGGTTGTAGAACTAGAGAAAAAAAGCCATAGAGGCCATTTGGCTTGCTTCCAGCTGGCTTAGACCAGAGATACAAAAATTAGATGTGGCCTGATCCAATTCACAAGATACTTTTCCGCTGAAATTTGTGGCCAGAACTTCAGCTGGTACTAAAACATTCCTCTTTCTACATCTCCTTCCTCTTGTACAGATCCGCCTTTGGGCTCATGGGCATAACTGGGTCATGAAGGCAACAGTCTAAGAACGCAGGGATACCAAGACCCAGATATATCTTTCATCCGCCTTACACCCCGAAAATATGAACAATTTCAGGCACTGCGCTAGTTATTGAGGAGTTACCTATATTTGCTTAGAAACCAAAAGAGCCTCATTTTCCCACAAGATGCCTCGAAAAGCAGAGCAAGTTAGCCTTAATTCTGCACTGCACAGTTCAAAAACTGTCCATACCTGCTGAGACAGCTTCGAAGAAAAGAATTCTTCAGAAGACCTCATCACCGCAGAGGGCATGCTCCAGAAAGTGTCCCATTTAACAGAGCCCCCTGCTTTTCTGATATTTTCCGGACAAAGACAATGGTGCAGCCTCACAGTGTGAAGCCAGCCCAGCCCTGCTTGGCTTTGCCTGGGCCCCCTCCTTGGCCCTTCCGTGTCTCTTCCTCTCTCTGTTTCTTTAGAGATGAAAAACCAAAAAGACCTGCTTCTAGCATCACTACGGCAGATTTCCTGTAAACCTCACACAGTGGAATTATTTATCTGCCTGCCCACACATAGGCAATAAGTATGAATTTTGTAAATCCCTCAATGGTTAGAAAAGAAAAAAGAAAAGAAAAGAAGAGAAAAGGAAAGAAAAGAAACGAAACGAAACAAAAAGAAAAGGAAAGGAAAGAAAAGAGAAATTTCATCGGAGTGAAACTTGTCAGGGAGACACCATCCATTTTCCAAACCATTTTTACGGTGATTGATTTCTCAAGTAAGTTTTGTTGTACTAATGGTAGCAATTACGGAGCGATAAGGAAACTAAGACAGAGAGGTTGAGTAACTTGCAGCCGTTGTTGTTACTTAGAGCCAGGCAGTTGGGCATCTCTGTGTTCCTCACCACCACACCCTATCCATACGCCTTCCAGATGGCCTCTGTGAATATGTCTCCATGAACACACAGCAGGGCTCAGTCGCAGTCGGGAGCAAAGGTCCTGCCCTCAGGTGCCAGTCACCAGCGTGTTGTGCATTTACACCTTTGCCTTACCAGCCTGAACACCAGCGAGCTGAATGTAGCCTTTGATCCCCTAGCCACCAGATGTCGCTTTGACTCCAGTGGAAAGCTCTTCTTGGAAGCAAAGCAGCTGTGGCTTTAACCAAAATCTTGCCAAGCATTCAGATCCATTCAATTTAACAAGTATTTATTTAAAAGCTTAACTTTATCTTGGGTGTTGTGAAGCAGTTTTAAAAAAGTGTACGTGATGTTTCTGACTACTGAGCACCTAAGGACAACAGACACCAAAAAGCTGAAACACTACGTGAGTCACTGCACAAATGATTGAAAGGAACATTGTAGAAATGATCACCATTGAGCATAATGGCTCATCAGGAGCGGCTGCTTGATTGAAACGTAAAGGATGAGTAAGATAAATTTAGGTCCATGGGGAGGAAATTTATTAATGTCCATGGCAGGGCACTGACAGAAAACAGTGTGAACAAAATCATAAAGTAAAAATAATAGCAAGTTAGGTTCAAGGAACACACTTGAGGATCAAATCCCAAGTCGCCAGGTTGGTTAGTGGACTGCTGCCTTACTCTTCTGATAGCACAGCCAGAGGGAGTTGTCTCTCCCTCTCTTCCATATACCCTCTTCTAGTCTGGTCAGGCAAGTCTTGTCAGTGCCCCTTGAATAAGCCATGCTTTTATGTTACTGTCATGTCCCAGACAGAGAGTCCGTAAGACTAGGAAAAAGCAGTGACATTGACCACAATGGGAAAGCAAGAGATGGGATGGTTTCAGGAAAAGGTAGGAAGAAGTAACTCTTTTTGGCAAGTGAAGTTTGAGATGACAATGGAATTTTCAAATGGGGATTCATTATACATTTATTCCACAAATATCAGATGCCCACTGTGCCAGGCATGGTAGAAACAGCAAAAGAAGATAGTTTATCACCTAGCAGGAATAATAGATAGTAAACATGTACTATTAAATATGAAAGTAAAATTTAGCGTATCTTGGATAAGCAAGATTTAAATATCTAGATTTGACAACCAGGTATACGATCATAAATGAAGCCAATCAACAAGCACTGCACAGGGTGTTGTGAAGAAACAAAAATTGAAGAAGACACCGTCCAATGAGGAGCTTACAATCCAGCTGGAGAGATGAGGCTGACACACACATGTGGCCAATGGGCAATATGGCATGAGTGGCACCAATGGCAGTGTCATGTCCATGGAGGGCACTAGTGTGATTTGGGGCCACTCCACTGCTACCCTAGGAATTTGATTATCTGACCCTCTGCCAGAGTCTCACTTACCCTCCATCATCCCATCCCCACCTCATTCCTTCCTGGGCCAAAGTCCTGCTGGGTGCACAGATTGGCCAAGTCCAGCAGACATGCCCATGCTATGGGTACAAAGAAAGCTGCAAAAGCCAATATCTGGACATTTTAAATGCTATGCTGGGAGACTGTTCTAGCTCCCCTAGACTCATAAGGCAGATATTCCTAAACCCTAGGAAGGGGGTTTAGAACTTGGGAGGTGAAAAAGAATGGCAAACATCTACCACAGAAAGTATTTTTCATTGTCAGGACTGCTAGGAACTTCATATAAGATCCCAACTGCTCGGTTAAAAAATATCAAAATCCAGAGGTGACTGCAAATGACATTATTAGGGAACTATGAACTATTTAATGTGCAAAAAATAGGTGCAGAGAGCATCACTAGCGGGAGAAACTCAGATCACAGACTTATAGAGATGAAGGGCTTCAGAGGCCACCTGGCCCACTCTTCTAACCACTGCAGGAATCACCTCTCAACCAGATGAGGGAAGACACCAGGAGGTGTCAGCATGGTTTGTAGGGTGACAACACAAACACCATCCGCACCTATAAGGAAGAAGCTCCCCTCTTCCATTTTGCCATTTATACAAATGGCGCCACTTTGATTCTTCTCTACTTCAATGAGTTATCAATTTCAGTTGATTGGCTCATTACAGGCATCTCTTCAATTTGTCCCTCTCCATTTCATCCTTGTGCCTGGACTCCCAAAACTGCCTCCTAGATGACCTTCTAGCCGTCCGTTTGTCTTTTCAAATTGTCCCCCACATCAGTTTAAGATTAATTTTCTTAAAACTGTTTTCCCCAAGTTATTCACTTGCCCAGACGACCATAATGACTCCCCAACTGCCACTGAATGAAATGTGAACTCATTTGCGGACACAAGCCACAGTGGGTAACTCAGATCCTCTACATTGTGATCGTTAACAATGAAGAAATCCAGTCCAACATCTTCTAACTAGCTTAAATCACTTGAATTCTATGATTCTACATGAGCTAAACCCTTATTGCTAACAATTCTCTCACGAATCTTATCTTTTCTGTAGCTAGGCATACCACATTGAGACAAGGAATTCTAGAAAGTGTCAGCTTTCCCAGGAGTGTAGGAGTTTACATCTCTAGAGCTTCTAAACTTCCGCAGGCTGTTGCCTCACTCTCTGCTTTATACTCTTACCTCACCACTCATTACTTTCTTATATACAACCTCTCCTCACCCCTGTGAAAGAGAACACACCTCTTTTCACTTTGTTATGCCTTCTGCCCTTCTTACATACTCCGATTCCTTCTTTTCACTCCATAATGATTCACCCTTTCTAAATCTAACAACTTGCTTCATTGATATTATTCTTGATCTTAAAAAACACACAACATACCACAAGATAGTTCTACCAATGTCTATGCCATTGCTAATACTAAGGTATAGGCAGAGGAGAAAGGGAAATGAAAAAAGAAAGGAAGAATAAAAAGTAGTAGGAGAAAGAAGTTGGGAAAGGGAAATAATGATAATTGCTGTCATTAGCAAGTGTTTAAAGTGTGCCAGATACTTTCTATACATCCACAGAACAACCTTGCAATGTAGGTATTTCTATCCTCATGTTTAAAATGATGAAATGGAGAGTTAAATGACTCACCTGAGGCTAGTAAGAGTCAGAGACCATATTTCATCCCTGGTGAATTAAGCCCATCCTCTTGCAACTACAGCGTATTACCTCCATACCAAAGAGTAAGAAAAGAACATAAAGCGGAGACAGGTAAGACCTTACCAACAATTGCTTCAAGTGCCACTAAAAAATAACAGCACCATTACCGTGTTTCCCCGAAAATAAGACCTAGCCGGAGAATCAGCTCTAATGCGTCTTCTGGAGCAAAAATTAATATAAGACCAGGGTCTTATATTACATTACATTATGTAAGACCCAGTCTTACATTATAGCAAAATAAGACCGGGTCTTATATTAATTTTTGCTCCAGAAGACGCATTAGAGCTGATTCTCCGGCTAGGTCTTATTTTCGGGGAAACACGGTAGTTACCAACAATTATCTAGAAATAGCCATTAAGCTTTTAGCATGACAAAGTTTAAGGTTTTCTCTTATATGCAAACTCCTTTACTTTACTATAGACACACACTGGCATACACACCACACATGCACATCCTCAGCTAAAAAGCTTGTATTACAATTTACATGCTCCTGATCTCTACACTTGTGTCTGGATTATATCCGTTCCTTTTTAGTTTTGACCCATGCTAACATTTTAAGATTCTCTTTATTTCTCCCCTTTCTCCATAATTCATGTTTCTCCCCCCTTTCCTTACATCATTTTTATATCAGCTCTTCCTTTTATCTTTTATTCTCATCTCCCTCATTACCTAAACATTTCTGTTACTTTAAGAGTGTGTTCATCTAGCAGGTAGATATCTATTTTGAGTTCTATACTTTCCTCATGTCTGCCCCCCCATCCTTTGTCTTTCAGTCTTCCTCGTCATTCCTCCTTCCCTACATCCAATTCCCAGCCTGCTCCCTCTCAATCGCCCACATCCCTCTCATTAGCCCCCCCACTTCCTCACAAGCCCCAATGATCCTCCCATCCACCTCGCACCCCTTTTCCCGCCTTTTCCCCCCAAGGTTCCAAAGCGCGAGGACCTCATTGTCCTCCCCCATTCTCCATCCAGCCCACAGGACAGCCCTGTTACCATGACGACAGAGCTACTCAAAGCTGAAGTCAAGGACCTGGTTGCCATGGCTTTCGCTTTTCCGCCTCCATCCCCGCCCGCGCGCCCCGCAGCGTTGGCGCCTGCGCAGTGCTCATGTGAAGGGGCGGAACGGGGCGGAGCTTCAAGCCAGAGGGGCGGGAAGAAGGAAAAAGGATAAGAAAGGGAGTGGAGCTGGCACCTACGGTGGCCGGAGAGGGACGCGCCAAGCCGGAGGGTGCAGGATGGTAGGCTGTGCGAAAAGGGAGGGGAGGGGGAACCGAGGGGCGTGGGCTGCACCTGCGGGGGTCCTTGGGGGCCGCCGTTTGTGGGAGCCGCTATTTCTTTCTCTGTTCCTCAGAGGCCCTCACTTTCCTGGGCGGGTGGGAGAGCCGGCCTCGGAAAGAAGAGCAGCTGGAAATGGCTTTAGGGAGAAGGGGCGGGAAGAAGGCATATTAGTGGGACGAGAGGGGGCTGATTTAGGGGGTGGCTGGACCATCCCGAACCAGGGGGAGCGCACGGGTCGCGATCCAAGGCGTCTCGACCACTGCCGCAGGGAAGTCGCCCGAGGAATAGGGGCACGAGGGCCTGTTGGCAGCGGGGGGAGCGCGGGTCACACTCTGTCCCCGTGCAGTCCTGAAAGGAGTGGCTCCCGGTGGGGTTAGCCTTGTGTGGGAGGGCATAGTTTCCGGGTCCGAGGAGTGGACGTCCTGCCTCGGTTTATCCTCCGGCTCGCCTAGAGGCTGGGTGAGGTGGGGAAGCTAAGTGGGCTCGAGGTCTTGCTCTTGGGGACCCATGCTTTGGAATCCCGACTCCGTGCTCTTAGCTCTCTGCCCCCACCCCATTCTCTTTCCGGAACCCCGGCCTTCCGTCTTCCTGCCCGCCCCTACCCCCATCTTAGACGGGCACGGTTCCCTTGCGCCCCTTGTTGCCTTCCCACCACGCTAGCAGCGCTTCCCCTCCCTCAACACCGAGAAAACCTTGACTTCTGACCTTTAGCCTACTAAATTAGTACTGTTCCACACACCCAGGGATTCCAGCCCTGGTAATATCCGTGGAGAGAAGAACTGCAGGGAGAAGGCGAAAACTGCAGGGAGAAGGCGAGAACTCCAGGATGTGGCCTGGACCCCCTGGAACTGGGTAGCTGGGGACACACAGGGTATCGAGGGCTCGCCACCCCTCCCCACTCTACCCAGCTTCGGCTTTGTTCCACAGACATTCCCTAGGAGAGCCGCCTTGGATTGCTGTCCTAACTGAGGAACTGAAAGGGAAATTGGTCACCTGGTATGGGGGGGGGGGCAGTGAGCACGCAGCAAGAAGCACCATAAAAAGGAGAGAGAGGAGTATCAATGGCCAAATGTCTGAATGGCAAGGAGACAGAAGGGTGGAATTTGGGGGTCCCAGTATTATGTGCTTACCTGAAGGATACTCCTTGGCATAGAACTGCATGGGAGGGCAGCGTGACTAGGATGGAGTGGAGAATTGCAGTAGCTTCTCCAGGGACAAAAATACCCGATTTTAGCATGGTGGTGGATAGAAGGGGCATGGAAGAAAACAGACATCTCTTTGGCATCACTTATGGGCTACTTGTTACTGTGCTAGGCACTTTACTTACTTCGGAAAAACGGTTAGGAAGCAGGAGGTCAGAGAATGATAGTAGTGCTGCCTAATGTGTTACAGTGCTTACCATGTCCCAGGCACTATTGCATATGTCAACTCATTTAATCCATCCTAACAGCTCTGTAATGTGGGTACTATTATTATCTCCATCTTACACACAAGGAAACTGAGGTTCATAGACAAAGTAATTGTCCATGGCAAATTATTTAACTAGTAGAGTCAGGATTTGAACCCAAATGGCAGACTCAGAAGCTCTGACACCGCCCCCTACCCCCCAGAAGGAAAGGTACCAGCTGGTGGGAATACCCAGAGTTGGGAGCAGTGGCTGATTTTTTAAAGAAAGTAGAAGCTGTGAGTGAAGAGTTAGATAGGATGCGGTTGGGGCTGTGTGTTTTTGAAAGAAAGAAACTCAGAGAACCAAATCTCTGCCTCTCCCCCCATACACACCAGATGCGATTCATGCTGCTGTTCAGCCGGCAGGGAAAGCTGAGGCTGCAAAAATGGTACCTGGCCACGTCAGACAAAGAGAGAAAGAAGATGGTTCGGGAGCTTATGCAGGTTGTTCTGGCTCGCAAGCCCAAGATGTGCAGCTTCCTGGAGTGGAGGGACCTCAAAGTCGTCTATAAGAGGTGACTCCCACCTACTTTCAGAGCTGCCTGGATCCTGCTTGATTGGGTCTGGCAGTGGATTTAAATGGCTGATTAGTAAGTGGCCCCTAGGGCAGGGAGAACTGGGAGCTAAGGACATCTGGAGGGCAGTGATGAACTCCAGCTTCCTTTCCTTTCCAAACTCACCTTGAGGAAAGTCTTGTTACTTGGTTTTGCTCAAGTCTGACACCTACCACGTACCTCTGTCCCAAAGTCCCTACATGTCTCTTGCTGTCTCATTTAGCAGTCATAAATCCTGCGCCACTTTTATTTTTTTAAGATTTTTATTAAAATACAGCTAATGTACATCATAGTAATTCAACAGGACCCACCTGGCACTATACAGAGTTATTACCACATTACTGATTATATTCCCTGTGCTAAAGTGATCATAAGTCAGCAACCATCTGACACTGTACCGCGCTATCGCAATAGCACTGACTATATTCCCTATGCTGTGTATTACATCCCAAGACTTGTTTGTTTTATACCTGGAACTTTAAACCTCTTATTCCCCTTTATCTTTTCCCCCCTTTTTTAAATTTTCAGTTACAATTACATTCAATATTATATTAAATTTCAGGTATATAGTATCGTGGTTAGACATATAATTTACGAAGTGATCCCCCTGACTAGTATACTATACATAGTTATTACCATATTACCGACTCTATTCCCTATGCTTTGCTTTACATCCTCCTAACTATTTCATAGCTACCAGTTTGTATTTCTTAATCTCTTCAACTTTTTTCACCCTGTCCCTAACCCCCTCCCATTTATCACCCCAATAGATCTAGTACCCATCTGACACCACACATAGGTATTACGATATTATTGACTACATTCCTTATGCTACACCCTACATCCCCATGACTACTGTGTAACAACCAATTTGTACTTCTTAATCCCTTCCCCTTTTTCACCTATCCTCAACCCCCCTCTCATCTGGCAACCATCAAAACGTTCTCTGTATCTATGAGTTTGTTTCTATTTCGTTTTATTTTGTTCTTTAGATTCCACTTATAAGTGAAATCATATGCCATTTGTTTTTCTCTGTCTGACTTACTACTCTCAGCACAATATCCTCTATGTCCATCCATGTTGTCGCAGATGGCAAGATTTCATTCTTTTTTATGGCAGAGTAATCCTGTGCCATTTTTCCCAACACACACATGCACACACACACACACACTTTCCAGTCCCTTCTCTGAACAGGTGAATTAGTTGGCTCAGGCTTTTGTTGAGTCAAACTGAGCAGGTCAGATGTCAAGAGGAAAGAGCTTGGTCTTTGCCTCCTGTTTCTAAGAGGCCAAGCAAGTTACTATTTGCATGCCCTGGGGCCACCCCGCCTGTGGCCAGTAGCTACACAGATCCTGGGCTGAAAAACGGAATGAGCTCAGAATGCCTGGGTCCTGAAGCAGACCCAGTTGCCCTCCCAGCTATCTCTCATGCGTCCCTGTCCTCAGATATGCCAGCCTCTACTTCTGCTGCGCCATCGAGGGCCAAGACAATGAGCTCATCACACTGGAGCTGATCCACCGATATGTGGAGCTCCTGGACAAATACTTCGGCAGTGTAAGTCTCCCCACCCTCTCCAGTTTCCATTCTCAGCAATCCCCTTTCTTCCAAACTCGGGGCCCTTCTCTCTGCACTAGGAGTCTCAGGAGAGGTGAAGTTGGAGCAGTGAGAACAGTAATTACTGCCCCTCTTTAAGCCTTAAACTATTAGCCATGCTCACTCAGTCCAGGGGAGGAGGATGGGAACCAGAATCTGCCACTTAAGTCCATCTAGGGCTCAGCTCAGACTTCTCTCAAAAGGACAGAGACCATGTTTAGATTTTATCAGTGGTTCCTGACCTTGACTTTGCATTGGAATCTTTTGGAGAGTTTTTTTTAAAATAGCAATGCCTGGGTCCCACCCCCAGAGATTTTGAATCAACTGATTTAGGGTGGAGCCTGGGCATTGGCAGTCAGCTCAGCTCTTAGATGGGGAATAGTAATAACTCCATAATTTGTATTCCACGTAACAATTTACCATGTGCTTTTAGATTCTCTTCTTTGCTCTTCATTGCATCCTACAAGTAGGTGTTGGTGTCTCCATTTTCAGATGAGGGAACTGAAGCTCAGAGAAATTAGATGACATATACAGCTAGGTGGTTAGCGTGGCAGAGCGCTGCTTGGAATTCCAGTCTTTTTGATCCAGAATCTCCTCCTTCCCTTCCCCACAGTACCTAGGGAAGGAGGCTAGCCCAGCTGCTGGTGGGAACAGTGCCACAGATTTTGGGGGGAAGGCAACAAGAATCACAGTCAAGAGCAACTAATATTTTATTATCACAGAGAAAGAGGCAAGAGAAGGAGAAGGAAAAGCTGAACCAAGTACTAAGGCCTATGGGTTGGGAGGCCATAGACCTGGGACAAGAACCGTAGGTGAGAGGAGTGGTCATGAAGTATATGTGGAGCTGTGTTGAGAAAAGAGGTGGGGCAGCTGGGATGCAGGTGGGGTAGGAATGCACCTCAATACCCAACTCTGCCTTCTCCCCCTCCATCCAGGTATGCGAGCTGGACATCATCTTTAACTTTGAGAAGGCCTACTTCATCTTGGATGAGTTTTTGATGGGGGGTGACGTCCAGGACACCTCCAAGAAGAGTGTGCTAAAGGCCATTGAGCAGGCTGACCTGCTACAGGAGGTAGGGGCTGGGCCAGTGAGGAGGAGGAAGAGTGCCGTGGTGGAGGGGGCCCTCCCTGCCCTGGACACCCTTCCTGCCGGCCACAGCTGCCACCTTTCCGCCTCTGCTGAGGCGGCCCCCTCCCTGTGGCGTCTGGCCCTCACGGTGCCTGGTTGGCCAGCAGGCCCTCAATCCCTGACTGCTTGGGGTAGGAGGTGAGGGTAGCAGACAGCCTACCTGAGTCAATTCTCCCATCCTTCCCCCAAGGCCCAAGGTGTCTCACCCCAGCTGAGTCTCCTGTGTCCCATGCTTCTCTTGGCATTTAAGGGTTATTCAGAGAATTGGAGAAGGGCACATGGTAGATGATTCTTTTCTTTCCTGGTGTCTTCTCTCCCAACTCCCCCCCACCCCGCCCTTTTTTTTATACACACATATACTCAAAATGAGCTTCTGCCACTCAGAAGCAAAAGGCTATAGGGATTTGGGGGTTGGGGTAGCTGGCACCTAGCTGTTGGTTCACCCTACCATCCAGCACCCCTGCCCTCACCCCATTACTGCCTGCCCCCTCTCTGTTGTGCCACTGCTGAGACTTGGTGCAGGAAGATGAGTCACCGGAATCTGCAGTGACGAGCAAGCTGGCCTGAGCTGGCTCTGAGGAGGGGGAGCGACGGGGGGCTTATCGCTGCAGTAGGAGAAAAAGCAGAATTGAACTTGTCACCTCACTGGCTCAGGTTCCCCTTCTCACACACACACACACACACACACACACACACGTGCTCTGGCACACACACACACACACACACACACACACACACACACACCCCGGTTACTAGTGCTCTGTTCAGACCCTAATGACTCATCTCTCTGCAGTCTAGTTCACCTTCCCTCAGGGACCTGATGCCAACCTCTTACTCCCCCAGCCCCTGATAAAAAGGACCCAACCATCTGCTACCCCCCATCCCTTGGAAAGCAGGGCTCCCAGCCCCCTCAGATCCTAAGGCTGAGCCCCCTGCTCACCAACCTCCTGGTTTTGTGTTCTCTGGGTAGTGGTGGACTCAACCTGGACCCCCTCCTTGCTGCAGTTGGCTGGGGGGATTCCCAGGAAGCTGGGGAGCTCCCTTGAAGGGTCTCCAGCTGTTCTGGCCTCAGGCTCACATTGGCTTCTCTCTCCCTTCCCCATTTCTCTGTGTGCTTCCCCCACTCTGCCTCTGTCCTCGTGATGCTGTTGTCTTGCCCACTCACCTCCCTCATTTCTTGTCTGCCTCTCCTGGTGTCTCTGCGTCACCCTGTGTCTCTGCCCTAGGAGGATGAGTCGCCTCGAAGTGTGCTGGAGGAGATGGGTCTGGCATAGCCCCCGCCCGGGCCACATGGAGATGTGGGGAGCTGGTGGGGAGGCAGGGCACGAGCGGCCCTTTTCTGGGTCCGACTCAACTGCCCCTCCGCTGCTGCCTCACCTTCTTTTGGAGTGAGCTGTGGGCTCAGGACCCTCAAACATTCCCTCCTTCCACCCCTTACTTCCTGTTTCCCCTTTTCACACTGAAGGTTTTCAGAGCTAGGAGGCAGGAAAATGTGACCAAGACAGGGGTGCTATTTGGCTTTCATTCCCTGCCTTTGAAGAACTAATGTTACCCCAAACTTCCTTCCCTCCCTTATAACTGTAAATATATATAAATACGTCAGGTTAAAGGGAAAAGGTTTTCAGGGCTCTTCTCTTCTCCCTGCCCCATAACCTACCTCCACCCTCCCTGCAGCCAGCCAGGGCAGCTTCTCTGCCTGGAAGGGGGGCATCTGTGTAGTGTGAGGGCGGTCCTTCCCCTCATCTGCCCTTTCTCCTTAGCTGCAGTTGGGCCTGTGCCCAGTGCAGGGGGAGGAACAACATAGTTAATTTTTTTCTAACCTTGCCACTTTGAGGGGAGGGAAGGTTGGGGGAAGGGCAGGCTTCCTGGGAGATTGGGCCCTGTCCCTTACTCTATGTTCTGGGTGAGGCAGGAGCTAAGGGGTTGGGGTGGGGAATTGTCTGACTATTTCCTTTCCTCCGAAATAAAAGGAAAAGCATTTCTGGACTTTGCCTGCCTGAGACTCTGTGAAGGAAGGCAGGGCTGCTGGGCTCAGGAAGGGAACACTGCGCATTCAACTCTTTCCCAAAACTGGGGTTGCCAGATTTAGGGTCAAAAAAAAAGAGAATACCCAGTTTAATTTGTGTGGTAATGAATAATTTTTAAGGATAAATATATCCTATGCAAATGTATCCATTGTTTTTCTGAAGTGCAAATTTAACTGGGTATCCTGTATTGGACACCCCTACCCTAAACAGATTTGCTAGTTGAATGCCTTTCTGACCAGCTCCCAGAGCTGCCTTCAGCCAGGGAGGAGAAACTTTTAGGGACGTGGTTTCACTCCTCTCAAGTTTCTTTGTGGAAGATTTCATTTGCCTGGTTTAGTTTTATTTGGGAAGGAGACTCGGGAGTTCAAGGGCATATATATCCCACCCCTATGCTTAGAAAAGGGTTGAGAAGTGGCTAAAACCATGATATTTCTGTGGCTGCCATATTTCTTGTGAACTATGTAGGACCAGGGAATTTAGGGAGCGGTTAGGGAGGTGTGTGGGTAAGGTGAAACAGGGCTGTGGGGAGCCACCAGCGCTGCCTTTGTGGCCCCAAAATCACTGAAAGAAGAGCCTCCTAGGTGGCTCAGAGCTGTGGTTCCTAATCTACTTTGCATCTCTGTCAAGCCCTGGGAACCCGTGACTAACCATCACCACCTCCAAGCTGGAAGTGGAATCAGGGGTTTCCTAATGGATGTGAGCCTATTCTACGCGCCCCCCCCCCCCCACACACACACACACCAATACGGTTTAAAGTGCTTACACCACTCAACCCTCACTTTTGAGAAGAGTGTTGTGTCTGGCGTTTCCCTCACCGCCCCTTGGGAAGGACCACACAGGCCCAAGGGGACGGGTGAATAACCGAAAACAAAGTCCTAATAAAATAGTCACTTTTATTTCTTAGCAAAACTATTTCCTCCGTGAAGGGTATTTACAACAGAGAAGGGAAAGAAGGGAAAAATTCACAGCGATCGGGAGAGGGTAGAGAGGCTTTTGAGAGGCCCAAAGGCCGGGAGACAGACACAACTGGAACTGCTTTTTCCGGTTTCGGACGGGGACGTCCCTAGAGGGACTAAGAGGGGACGGCGCCCCGCGGGGGAAAGGAACTCGCACAAACCACCCGACCGCCTAGGCTGGCCCCAGCAGGAGCGGCTCTCAGCATACGAGTGTGTTTGTGGAGTTCCGGCCTCGGACCTAAGAAGTCTGACAGGTCCCGGCACAACCCGGGGGCGGGGCGGGGGACCGAGGGTGGGGGCGGAACGCATGCAAACACCCAGAGTGGGGAGGAGCGACACGGAGGGGGTGACAGTGCGCGCGGCGGCGGCGGCGGCGCGCGAGGGCGGAGCCCGGGCAGGTCACGGGCGCCGGAGCAGCACGTGCTCGATGTAATTCTCCAGCTCCTCCTGCTCCTGCAGCCGGCGCTCCTCCGCCTCCGCCTCCTGCGCGCGCTGTGCCTGGGCCTCCCCGCCCGGATAGTGGCGCGAAGGCGGCAGGGCGTGGTGGTAGTGGCGGCGGCGCGAGACAGCGGGAGGCTGCAGGGTCCGCGGCCGGATGTAGTTGGGAAAAGGGTGGTAGGGCCCCGGGGGAAACACCTCATCCTCCTCCCGATCCCAGGGCGGGAGCACCTCATTCCAGTCGGGCAGCTCGTCTCGAGCGGGGGCGGGGGGCGGGGGCTGCGGGGAGCGGACGTGAGTGGGGGCGGGGGCAACCCGGGGTGGCGGCACAGGCTCTGGAGGGGCGTTCTTCTTCCGTTTCCGCTTCTCCTCCACCTCCTCGATGATGCTGACCACGTCGTCCGCTGGCAGGTGGAGTTTGGTGGACAGCTCAATGAGGCTGTCGATCGTCTGCGGGTCCATCTCTTCGTCGTCGTCCTCCTCACCGCCCTCCTCAGCCCCCTCAGACTCCTTCCGATGGTGGCCAGGCGTCTCCTCCTGGGAGCGCTTATCCTCGGCTCCAGCTTCACTGTCCTCCTCCTCAGCGAACAGTAGCGCGTTCTGCCGCGCCCTCTCTGCCTCCTCCGCCTCCGCCTCCGCCTCCGCCGCCTCCTCATCTTCTTCTCCCACCCTCTCCTCCCCGCCTCGTCTCTCTTGCTCCGCCTCCTCCTCCTCCCTCTCGCTCTCTCGCTCCTCCTGCTGCAGCCCCCGACCCCCAAGGCCGCGCTGCCGGGTCCCGCCCTGCAGCAAATACTGGAGCAGCAAGTCCGAAGCGAGGTCCGCCAGCCGCTCTTCTTGCGCCGCGGCCTGCCTAGTGGCTTCCGCCTGTCGGCGCCCGGCCTCCACCTGTGCCAGCCCTTGCTGTAGAAGGCGCTCCCCCGCCTTGGAGCCGCCCAGGAGTGAGCTCTCTGGCCGGCGCGCCTTGGGGAAGGGGGCGCCCAGGCTTTGGTACGCTTTGGACAAGGGTGCCAATGCCTCACCTAGGTGTGTTTTGGGGGAGGGCACTTTTTCCCCTAACTGGTGGGCTTCGGGAAGGGGGCCGCTCTCGGGCATATGAGCCTGGAATTGCGGGGAAGCCGGAGGTGGCAGGGGCGCGCGCTCGGGGACACGCGCCTGGAACTCTCCCCAGGAAGCACGCCACACGCGCTCCGGTCCGGGGCTCTCCAGGTTGACTCGGGTCAGCGTGTGCGTGCGAGTTTCCGTCTCTGCTGCCGCGGTCTCTTGCTGGCGCTTGGCGCTGCTGGGACTGAAATCTCGCAGTTCCTGGAGCAGGGAAGCCAGCGCCTCGAGCTCCTCTGAGGGGTCGTCCGCCTCGGGACCATTCTCCTTAGTTTGAGGGCGAGGTGGGGCCGCAGGCGCTTGGGTCTCGGGTGATGGGAGGCTGTGGGTCTGGCTGCGCACGGTCTCGGTCAACAGAGCTTCTGCTGCTTCTTCCGCTGGCTCCTGCTGAGAGCCGCCGGGTGCGGGGGGCGAGGCCGGGCGATCGAGTGCCTGCAGCAGCACCGCGGCCAGCGCCCGGGGATCCACGCCCTGGAAAAGCTCTCCCTCGTCCTGCGGCTCTGAATTTCGAGCGGCTCGGATCTCTGGGGCGCTACCACCCTTCGGCCCGAGCACTACGTCCCCAGCTATCGGCTCTTTATGCTCAGAGCTGAGGGGAGGTGGCTGTGTCTCGGGGCGCCCCGGGGGCGCTGCTCCCAGCCCCTCAATCAGTAGAAGGAAGCAGAAGAGGGCAGAAGCCTGCAACCTGAGCGATTTCATGACCAGTGTACTGTCGGAGACTGTGAAAATAGAAAGAGTCAAAGAAAGGATTTCTGTAAGAATTTTCTGCTTTCTGATTCTGTATTCCCTTCCCCCACCTTTAACCAGGAAATCCGGGCTTCCCTGATCCCCCTAATCTTACATAGAAGAGGGACATTTAGAAGCAAAGGAGGAAGATTTTGTGCTGATCTCTAGTGTCGTGTAAATGGGAAATGCCCGCAACCCTCGCACCCACGGTGCCTCTTCGCCTCCTTCTCTGAGCCATTTCATTGCCAGCGCCCACGTACTAAGCAGCAAGGATAAGGGGAAAATCTCTGCTCCCTCCCCACAGGACTCCCCGGATGGTGCGTGGGCGACTTCAGCAGCAAGAGAAAAGCGGCGACTTCCTCATTTACCAGGGACCCTTACGGAGGGGGCTCCCCGCTGTGTTTTTAACACCCCCATCCGGAAGGAGAGAGACCCCCTCCCTCATGCCCACAGCTACGAAGGGTTTGAGGGACGGATAGAGGCTATTTACCAGTTGGTGTCACGACGCGGGAGGTGGAGAGGAGGGTCGAGGCGGGGTGGGGAGAGGGGAAGATCAGGTCGCGTCCGCCTCGGCAACGAGCGGTGACTGGGATACGAGCGATGGTGGAGGTCTGGCGTCTAGTGGGCTGGGCTCAGCTGGGTCCGCGCAGCTCCGGGCGGCTCGCTTGCTCCGTCTTCAGCACGCTGGACAGCGCCCGCGCCTCTCCTGCTTTATAAAGGGGAGCGCGCGGGGTCACGTGGGCTCTCCCCGCCCCACTGACGTCAGTGTTCATTCATGGGGAAGCGGGCGGGCGCCTAGAGGCGGGAGGATGCCCAGCTATTGGAGAATGCGGTCCTCTCCCGGCACGCGCCTGCGCGTTGGGGTCCTTGGCTGGAGGGGCGTGCGCTAGCGAGCACCGAGGGAATGAATGAATGAATGAATGAAATGCCGAGGCGGGAGGGGTTGGGGGCTTTGAATGAATGAAGGAGGGACGAGGAGAAAAGGATGAATGAGTGAATGCAGGAATGAATGGAAAGGTGGATGCTGAGGCGCGGGAAGGCAGGAGGGTGGGTTACAGAGCAACTTGCAGCGGCGGGGATCTGTGTTGCGGAATGGATTAGGATGGGGTCACTCCCAGGTCTGACAGCACCAGGGAAGGAGGAGGACAAGGATTCCAAAACCATGGGGGAAGGGGCAGGCTCCTCATCCGCCGACCTCACGGTCCGTGGGGAACACACCCAAGGACGGCGTGAACCTGAGAAAGGAGGGACGGACCTGCCCTCCTGCAGGCGCTCTCCGCGGATCGGCGGTGCGGGATGCCGGCCCTGGGCTGGGGCAGATAGGTGAATTTTGCGGTTTTAATAATCCCACCGAAAAGGGACCAAGTCGGAAGAGAAAGGGAAAAGACTGAGGATCTGTGTACCTCTGTGTCGTGTTTATTCACCCTCAGCGCGTATCTGGAGAAAAAGGTGTGTCTGTCCTTCTGTCCAGCTGACTGTACCTTATGTCGGCGCCCCCTTTGTGCCCCTTTTCAGCCCACCTCTCCCCACCCTCCTACTGCTTCTTTTCCTCTCGTGGTTTCCCCCCTAAAGGACGTTTGGAGGGCAAGAGCAGACCAGGTGGGGAGGGGGTTGCGCAGGTGGGGGGGTGACTCAATTCCAGCTCTCCACCGCTAAAAGGGAAGGTATGGACGCGATGCGGGGGAGGGGGACGGCGTGCAACGTCAGAGATCGCCCCTTAATTCCACCAGACCCCTCGTCCGTATCTCCTGCCAGAAGGGTTGGGGCTGGGGGCTTGGACAGCTAGAGGTTCCGGGGGGTTGGGGGCGATGACGCACAGATTGCGCAGAGAATCCATCAGCGAGCCGGGGCCAGTGAAGGGAGACCATCTGTGGGCGGGGGTGCGGAGGGGGGACGGAAATGAGGAGGGGGCAGGGGAGAGGGGAGAGAGCCAAGGGGAGCAGCCACTGCAGGAATGAAGGGGAGGGAGGGAGGGGGGCTGCGGTACAGACAGAGCTGTGCGGGGGCGTGGGCAGGGAAAGGGGGGAGTGACAATGACACACACCAGACACAAGAACCGCGGGCACAGGGATGCCCGTGGGCACATGCAAGTCACCCGTGCCATAAGACTCTGGAAATCAGGATCAGGGTTGACTGTCAGGGGCTCAGAGACTCTTTCAGAGCCAATGCTCACCCCCCTCCTCATCTCTTCCTAGCACTGACCCTCATTTTCCTCTCTCTGACACACACACACTCACTCACTCACTCACGTGTTTTCCCTCTACAGCCAACAGTAGCTTCTCGGTTCCATCAGTGGTTCGACTTTCCCAGAAGAAAGACCATCAGCTCTGCGGGGAAAGAGGTGGGGAGGAGTAGAGAGAGGAAAGAGAGAAGAGAAGGCGGCAGGAGAGGAGGAAGGAAGGAAGGAAGGAATCTGGAACAGGTAGAAGGAACAGGCTAAAGGAGAAAAAAATAATACCCAAAAAACCTGAGAGCCAAGTTGACTGTGGAGATGCCAAGAAGAGGAGGGAGACGAGGGGGCAGCAGAACCCATGGCAGTGCCTCACCCCCAACCCCACACACAGCAATCTAGGACCTCTCCCTGCTCCTCGGTGCTCCCCTTGTTCCTCTTCCTTTCTCTCCGCATCTCCCCTTTATCTTCTCAGCCTGGTTACTGGAAGCAGTGGAATGGGGAGGGGGTCACGTTACCTTCCTGAGGAGGATGAATCAGAGAGTTGGTTCAGACATCTGGAGAGGGGGAGGGGAAGCTATCCAAGAGAGAAGAAAGGGGGAGGGAGCAAGGTGGGGAGACTGAGAGGCTGACGAGGCTCAGAGACCAAGTGTGAGATGAAGAGAGACAGGCACCTAGAGAAATAGCCCTGAGGGTGATGTATGTGCACACGCACCTCTGTGTGCATATACGTGTGTGTGTACAGAGGTTAATGAAATATGGGAGGAAAGAAAAGAAAGGGAGTTAGGGGAAACAATTGTATATTTCATCAGAGAGTATTCCAACTGGCATGGTAGTATTCCAATTTAAGTATGTAGTCTTTTCCAACCTGTGTTTTTGCCTGTTTCCAAGTGTCTGTCTGTGTGTAAGTGTGTGTGAGTTTTGACCCCTTCTGAGTGCCCATATACCTGTGCAGTTAAGAGTCTACATGCATCTGCTGGTGTCTGAAAAGTGTGCCTGGCTTGGTGTGTCAATAGTGTGTGTGTGTGTGTGTGTACACGTGTGTCTTTGTGCATTTCTCTGGGTCCTTCCATGACTGTTGGTGTATGTTAGAGGTTATGTGGACTTCTATGTGCCTTTGATCTTTTCTGCCTGCCCCCCCATTCACCTTTTTCTCTAGATTTGTGCCTCAGTATCCAAGCCACTCATCTGCAGCCCCCAAGTTCAGGTCCTTGACCCTTGTTTTCAGAGTGTTCTCCCATTTCTACATCTTTCCGAATTCGCCATTCCTTCCTTTCTCCACTCTAGCCCAGAAACCTAGGAGAGCATCTCAGAAATTGACATTTCAAGAGTCTCAGTCGTCAAGGGGTGGGGGAGGGGAGCAGCAATATGGAAGCCCTGGGCGCCAACAGCAATAGGTTTGGTGATTCTGTGATCTGGATCTTGACCCACCCACCCTTGTCTGCATGGACTCTGAATCTCGGGGTCTGTTCTGCCTCTCTCCTTTCCAGTTCCCTACTTGGGTCAGTTTATTCACACACACTCTACCTCTTGGAGATTTACTGTGTCCTTCATACCCTCCTGCCTCTAGGGGCTTTTGGGGAAGAAAAAAATAACTGGTCAGGGGACAGGTTCATGGGATCCGAGACAGTGGGAGATGACAGGAAAGAAAGAGAAATGGAGAGACAGAGCTGGAAAAGGCAAAGCTGAGATGGGGACCTCGAGGGGACGGCTGATGTTTGCTCTGAGTTGTTTGTATAAATCCATCTCTCATCGTCTTTGTTTGTGAATCTCCCATACTCTCCAGTAGGGTAGCAGAAGAAGGTGGGTCCAGCAGAGTAGTGATCCAAGCTGAAGATTTGGAAAACCAGGGGAGGGGGCAGAGCATTGGGTCTTTTCCTTGAGAAAGTTTGGGAGAGAAAGAGAGAGCAGGGTCTTGGGACCCACCCACAGCTCACCGTCCCCCCACTTCCCTCCCTTCCCCCAACCGGTGACTCACCTCTGCAGCCTTTCATTGCGTCAGCAATGGGGGTGGGGGAAAGGCAGGGAGGGGGCACTATATAAGAGGGGCAGGGGTCTCCATTTTGAAGTGAAAGAAGGTGCTGAGGGTCCCCCTGCAAACAGCTATTAGAATCCATTATTGCCCTATCCCCTGTCCACTCCAGTTCAGTAGGGTGGGGTGACCTGGGAAGGGGACTGGGAGAAGGCTGGGGGCCACTGTCATGTCTGGGAATTGTAAGTATTAGGAAGGGAGTGCTCACCCTGATTTTCAATCCTGGGGTCCCATTCCCTCTTACCCCTACCCATTCCTGAGTGGGGGAGGGGAGAGCCGGGGGAGGGCAAAGCTGCAGAGATGAGTCACCAAGAAAGGGAGAGCGAGACAGAGATGAGGAGAGACATAAAGAGAGACAGCTACTGGAGAGACCGAGCAAGGAAAACACACACGCCATGAAGGTGGTATCCACAAACTAATGATAGAAAGGAAATTGTTTACTTCCATAATCCTGAACCAACCTCCTCCAACATCCACCTGTCACACACGCACAACACACTATCATTCAGAGTTCCACTGATATTCTGAGACACACCCATTTTCACCAACACAATGTCACACCTAGCCTAGCAGGGTCACTGAGACCCATGCTGAAGATGTGACCAGGGTAATGGGGATTCGCGTTGAAAGCCCTCATTCCTTTTACATGGGATGAAGGAATGTGACTTCAAAAATCCAAGACGCGGATCAAGGACTCAGAGGCTACGCCTTGCACACGCGACGACACACGCAAGGTCTCCTGCCTCCTCATCCACACGTACATAGCAACATATCAGCATCGTCCTCATCAAAAACACAGTTGGAGTACCTGATAATGGGGTACACCAGCCATGTTATCCCGAACACATCCCACCCAGACACCCCTGACTCGTACACACATGTACGGAAACGCAGACACACAAAGACGCCCAGGGACACACTCACACGGACGGAAACCACCTTGCGCTGCCTCGCCCGCGTCCGCGCACGTCCTGGCGCCCCCGCGTGTTACTTTTCGGCATCGCAGTCTCCGCGGCTCCGGAGCTCCGCTCCCGGGGGGCGGCGCCCAGGCTACCTCCACTCCTCCCCCTTCTGCTCGTTGCCCACCAAAGAATGGGGAAATCGAGAGCGCTGGCCACGAGAGTCGAGAGCTGGAAGTTAGACGCCTGGACCGCAGGGTTGAGGGAGGCTGGTCCTGGATGCCAAGGGGAACTTGGGGGAAGAGCCCTTAGAATTTGGACAGCAGCCTACTCTCTGGTCCAGGGGAAAGCGAAGCTGGGGGGAGTCAGGGTTCCGCGCTGCTGCCTGCCTCGCTTCTGAGCAATCGCTTCTTTCTGCTGCTTGGCTGGGGTGGGGGTGGAGGCGCGCAAGGGCCAGCAGCCTTCCCCTGCTCCCCTCCAGGAAGTCATTAGCCCCATTGCCACAGGGCTTAGAGATCCTCTCTGATACAGGCTGCTGGGGAAGGGGGAGGATAACGCGTCTTATGCCTCCCCACTGAGAAGAAGTGAAACAGACACACAGGGTGGGCTAAGGGTACATTTTATTGCAACACAGACAAGGTTGAAGTGACAGGGATGGTGGCAGCATGGCCAGGCACCGGAGGCAGCAGAGGCAGAGCAGCACAGCAGGAAAGCTGGGAACATTGGTGAAGCAGCGGCTGTGTTCTTTGCCCACCTCCCACCTCCTGGCTCCCTCCTCTGCCCACGTCTTGTATTCCATCCCGAGCGAACCCTGTGTTTGCTGTCAAAGAACCCTTCCCAACTGTCCATTGTCCAACAAGATGTTCAAGTTACCACCATCATGCAGTGAGTTTCTGAGGCAAGCTTTGGGCTTGGGACCTAGGTTCTAGTCCTTGCGAGGTTCCCAGCTACTGCGAGTGACTGGGAAGTCACTTTGATTTTTCTAAGCCTCTGCTTCCTTTCTCTGTGGTAGAAGTGAAGACCCAGTGTAGGAGACAGCACTGTGTAAATGCAGCTGTTACTACTTGCATTTAAATAGAAGACTGTCAGAGTCCAAAAAGCATAAAGGAATCAGAGGAAGGGAGGAGTGTCCAGAAATATCTGGAGGCGGGGATTAGTTTCACTAGAAGGCAGCCTGGTTAGAATCAGGAGACAGTCGCACACCGGTTGAGGGACCTGCCCTCCATTGCACCAAACTCTCCGAGCCAAACCCCTTGGTTCATGCCACTGGTTGGAGGCATCCGGAGGGGGCCTGCGAGGTAGCAACACTGTGCAAAATTGGAGGAAACGGCAGTCAGAGGGGACAGGCTCAGGAAGGTGCATCATGAGTGTAAACAGAGGGCCAAAGGGGGTGGCGTTATAAATCTATTTCATTTACTGGGTCTCTCTCCCTATTGCACACAGGGTGGGTGATGAAGAGTTCATGATGAAGGGGAATAAAGAGGCAGAAACACCAGCAATGAGTAGCTAAGTGTCCGGGAAGTCAAGGGAGGAGGAGGAGGAGGTGGACACAGAGAGGATTGAGAGGACACTGAACCAGAGACACAGGAGGCTGAGAGGGCATGGAGGAGGGGAGCACGGGGCAAGCTCTGAGGGCTTGAAAAAGAGCAGGAGGGAGAAATGTAATAGGTATTGGGCAGCTGTGCTCGTGACCGTGCTGGGCATTGCATCTGTGTCTGCTCGCTTCCACCCACGAGGAGGCAGAAGGGAAAGGCCAGGAAGGGCAGAGTTCACTCCCAGGCTAAGGCAACAGATAGGGAAAGGCTCTGTGAAGGAACCGGTCCTTTGGTGGGGAAGGGGAAAGGATGGATAATAGCAGTGCAAGGGGCTCCCCCAAACCTGGTGATTCAGATCAGGCCGTGGGCAACTAGAAGGGGCGCTAGAAGCAAGATGACAGAGAGAGACAGGGGGGAAAAGGAAAGGGAGGGGTGGATATCAGGTAAGGGGAGGCGGCAGAGCAAAGGGCAGAGGGAGGAGGTGGAGTTTGCAAATGGGGGCGGGATCTGGGGAAGGGGCCTTTTGTAACACGCTCCTTCTTTCTCCTCAGATAGTAGAGGCCTCAGATGTCGGCCTCCAGCAGGTACTGTTCAGTGTAACCCTTGACCAGCTCGAGCCCCAAGCCGGCCTGGCAGAAATCAGCCAGTTGTGACCACAACTGGGGCGCCAGGAAGAGCTGGCACATGACGTTGAGGCCAGCGAGGCCCGGGGCCTGGCGCTGCAGGTGCCACAGAAGCTGGCTCTGCACTTGCGCGCTGTCGCAGCCGAAGGCGTCGATGTTGAGGTAGCACCAAGTGCCATCTCCGCCATGCGGGATGGGGAAGGGGCGCGTGCACAGCGTGAGCACGCGCGGGCGCGCACGGCTGTCCACGCACCACTCCAGGCCCTTGGCCGCCAGCAGGCGCAGGTTGCTCTCCCTCGGCTGGTAGGGCTGCCAGTCCTGGATGATGGTCCCACCCGGAAGCACGTCACGCTGTACGGAGGGCGACAGCAGGAGGCGTGCTACGTCGCCGCCGGCCTCCGACAGGGCCTCAGTGGGCAGCGGTGAGAAGGTGCCGGTGGCCCGCAGTGCAGACAGCCGCGCGCCCAGCCCGGCCAGCAGCGCCGACGCGTTGAATCGGACCAAAAGGATGCCCTGCGGGGGGCACGAGTGAGCGCAGGACGGGCGGTGGGAGGGCTGGCGAGCCCACCGCCTCTCGGTATCTTCACTCCCACATTCACACCCACGGTCTTCCCACTTAGGCCCCACAGGACAGATCGTGCGGAGCCGGATGGAGTGGAATATGTGAAAGTCTGGGTCCCCGAGGATAGTATGGAGGAACCAGGGGCAAATCCTCCGAATAGAAGAGTTGGGGGTCAGTGTGGAGTAGCCATGGAACTGGGGGTGTGGGCCCCTGGGTCTCCGAGGGAAGTGGAAGCAGACGAGTTGGTTGGATGGGGGAGGACGGAAGGGAAGGAAGAAGGCTCAGATTAAGATGTTTGGGTTCCTGAAGGGAGTCAGGATCGACGTAGGGGAGGCAGGGTCACCAGAGTCCGACTCCTGGCCACATCAGCCGCCCGGACTAAGGGCTGAGGCTTGACCGGGGGGATTGGGAGCTGTGTGACTTCCCCTGAGCAAAAGGGCCTGGGTAAGGACTGGGAGTCCCAGGGCAGGGCTCACGCGCACCGCACTCAGTAGAGCCGTCAGTGAAAGAAAACCGATGACAGGCTGGGCCTGGGGGAGGACGCCCAGAGGCCAGAGGGGACAGGACGGGCCATCCGGCCCCCCTTGTCCTTCTCACCTGCTTGGTGATTAGGCGGTATTTCTTCAGCTCCCGGGGGCCCAACTGGTCGTCCCGGGTCAGCCGTACTACCTTGACCCCCGGGTGCTGTCGCTTGACCAGCTGCAAGCAGAAGCGCTGCAGCAGCCCGGCCACGCCCTTGCCACGCTCCCAAGGCGCCACGCGCAGCCCCTCCACCAGAGCCGTCTCCCCGGCGTCGATCACGTGCACCGACTCCAGCGCGATCTGCAGACCGAGGCCGTTAGGGGACCCCTTTCCCGCCTAGGCCCCTTTCCGCTCACAAGGTTTGCCTCTTCCCACGCTGGGCGCTCCTTCGTCACCACCCTGGGAGCCAGGCTAGATCTGGGGCCTGCCCAGGGAGCTCTCCTCAGCACTTGGGTCTCGGATTCCAGGGCCGATCATTCGCCGGGGTTGCTTCCACCTCTTGAGATGCTGCGGCTCCTGGTGCACCAGGTCCCTGACCGCTCGCCACGCCTCCTTTCCTTGGCTCCACCCCCTGATACCTACTACGCCTCTTCCTCTTAGCTCCGCCCCGAGCTCATCTCAGAGCTGGTCCCACTCACTACAGCATCCAGGCCCTTTGTGCAAGGATTCAGTTTACTAAGAGGTCCTGGCTCCACTCTACCTGCTCCCACCTCCAGCCTATCTCCACTTACCTGCTTCCCTCTTTTTGGGCTCCTGCCCTCTGAAAGTCGTCAAATAGATCCTCAAATACTGAAACTCACCAGTCCCTCCCGTTCCTCTGCTATTCTGAGTTCTACACGTCCCCACCCCACCCTCACTGGCTGGGCCCCTAGATCCGTAAGCCCTACTCTTTGGTTCCGAAGCCAACTCTATATCCTCAGCAACCAGGTGAGGGCTGGGGAAGAGGCTCGCTTCCTCTCTTTCCTAAGATCCAGGAACCAAAACGTGGCTTCACCTTTTTTCACTTGGGCCCCTCCCCCCCCACACACGTTCTCACCACTCCTCCATTGCGCTTGGCCAGCACCACAGTGCGGTTGGGATCCCGGAGCCAGCTGTGGTAGCGGCTGGGAAGGTAGTCGAGGCCCCCGTAGATGTCCCCAGAGATGGCCAGCACCTCCTCAAACTCCTGTTCTGTGGCCACCACGAAGTCCAACTGTTCGGCCTCAGGCCTGGATCCGGACCTGGGCTTGGACCCCAAGGAGTTGGCCTTGGCCTCAGGCCCTGACTCAGCCCCCGGGGTCTTGTCTTCAGCCTCAAGCGCTGATCCAGACTTGGCCATGGTTCTGGCCTCCTGTAGCCAGGTCTCTGAGAGTGGCTCCTCATCTGGCTCAGGCTCTTTTTTGTCCTTAAGGACCTCTGAGGTGGCTATGCCACAGCTAGCTTCCAGCTTCATTACCCTGCAGTAAAGAGAGAACCCAGCATCCAGGTCAGAGCCCACTGTTTCCACATCTGGCCCCCTACACACAAACAGTCCCCACAACCCCTTCTTACACAAACACCGCTTTTCTTCTTGTCTCCACTCAGCCCCTGGGAATAGAGGGCCTCCAGCTCCCCACCTCCCACCAGCTCCCAGCACTCCCAGTCCTACCCTGCTCCACTCTACCGGAATGTCCCTCAACACTCACAAACTCAGGACCCCGTGAGCTCCCCTGCAGTTCCAGTCAGCCCAAGGACTCAAAGGAAAGGTGTGGTGGGCGATAAATAATGGAGGGACACTCCCTCAAGGGACCCACCACCTCTCTGCAAGAACAACATGAGAATGAAATTCTCATCAACCTCCAGTCCCCCTGCTGAGGGTTTGGGAGGGTGGGGGGAGAGCAGAGGATTCAACTCCTCCACTTTCCTGCCACTGTCACTTATCATTCCAGGGCAAAGGGAGGGGATTGTAGACCCCAGATCTCCTTTACGTTGCTGCCCCAGTGCCCTCCACCCTCGACACACATATTCAAACATAAACCAAAGAGCGGACAGATGGACAACTCCATTAGAAAATTTGAAGCCGCCACTCCCAGGCTCATCAAAACCATCCACTCCTTTCTTGAGTCTGTTCCCTTCTCCTTAGGGAGATTTGGCTCCACTCCCAGGTAAGACGATCATTTTGAAAAGGATTCTGTTGGAGCTCCAGCAAACAAAATGTCCATCAAGGTCATACCCCCTCCCCATTTTCCTCCTCTCCAAAGATGGAGTCCCTCCTCTTCTCCCTTCTCTCTCTCCTCCTCCTCCTCTTCTTTTAAAATTTGTTCCTGTAATCCTTGCCCCATTATCTCTCATACAGGGATTTCTCTGCCCTTCCCATTCCTCGAAGACTCCTTTTGGGGTCAGTCCCCTGTGGATCTGGCACCACTTTGGTCTCTGGCTTTTCTCTTTTCCCTGCTCACAGGCAGGGCCAAAGAGAAAGCCCCCGCCCGAAGTCCTGATGACTCCTTATTGCCAGACCTCACTCCTCCAGACCAAATCAACCAATCAAATCCTCCTAATCTCTCTGTCAGTCAGTTATAATTCTCCCCTCACATAACCTACATTAAACATCATTAACCAACATCGCAGGGGGCACACATACCAGCTACTTTGTGAAGGGTGATATTGGCTTAGTTGAATTTCTTTTTTAAACAAGAGCATGACCTAGGCTTGGGAGGGGCACCCAGGGGTGGTTTAGGGATGTTTTTAGCTTCCATACTATAAATGTGGCTTACACAAACAGAGTGCTTGCTGTACAAACAAGCTTCAAAACATGAACACCATCTTCCTCATTCTTTTCAATCTGATACCAATGCCTAAGGCTCTCCCAGATAAGCCAGCTGAGGTAAGACAACTCGGACCAGTATCATCAGAGGCACAGGCTCAGAGGACCTCAGAGCCGCTGCTAGGTCCATTAGAGACCACCAAGTTCAACCCATTCCTTTCACATAAGGAAATCAAGGCCAAAGATGGTTAAGATCTCACCTAAAGCGACGCAGCTTGGGCAGAGCCAGGCTAAAAGTTAAGTTTGCCTGGTTCCTAGGCCAGAGGGAGAGACATCTTTTTTTGTGTATCTGGATCTCCAAACCCAGGCTGAAGAGCAAGGATGGGAATTACTGAATCTTTGGCAGGAGTCAGAGGTCTCAAGTGCTAAGGGCTAAGCTGACTCAGAACCAGAGATAGAGTTTTGGGAGGAACCCCCATTGTCTTCCCCTCACTGTCAGCAATTTCTAGACCAACAACAAGCTCAGGCATCAGACTCCTTGCACCAGTCTCTGGGAATGATGGGTCCTAGAGATGAGCAGGTTAACTTGTGGCTCCCATCTGCATCTCCAGGCAACCTCACCAGCTGTTGTTCTGGGTCCCTGGAAAATACAAGCTGGTAGTTCAGGGGTAACTCCAGCAATTCCCCACTGCCTCCAAAGGGAGCAGATGTGAGCAACTTGTAGACTGGAACACATCCAACAAATCTGACATTAGGCTCTTATTTCCCTCCCTTGCTTTCAAGATGGGGAGACTATTTCCATAGGTGTCTCTATAACATCTCAGATACCGTTGTTTGTAAGGGGAGGCGGAGAGGCAGGGAGTTCCCAGGGTCACAGGGAAGAAGAGTTTGCCAATTCTTCCCCCAGCTTTTCTTCCCAGGCAGTCCTCTACTCTTATTCTTTTTGGGGGGACACAAAGGTTCCAAGGTCCTTAAACTCTGTGGGAGGTGGGTGCTGGAAACAAAACAGGTCAGGGGTTCGGGGCCAAGCCAAAGTTACTGGCCATTTCTCCCAATCCTTGCTGCACACCCCCATCACTTTCAACGTGACACCCTCCAACCTGGCTTCTTGAACTATAACTCCTGTAAAGTGTCTAGGCAGAGGCAGCCCTGTTCATCCAGGGCACTGTGGGAAATGTAGTTCAGATGTCTGGACCAAGCTCTGGGATGAGGGGCAGCATTTCCCTTGCATCCATATGCCCACATCGTTGTATCCGTTCTTTCAATCTCATAAATATGAATGATCACTCTGGGGAGACCGGGACGATTGGAGCCATCGCCGGGGATGCTGGGAGCCCACCCCCACGCCACTTCCACCGCACCCCACACACCTGAAATACTGAGGTCGCAGCTTTTCGGAGCTGAAAGAGGGAGGAGAGGGAGCAGAGAGGCGGAGACAAAGAGACGGCAGCTACACAAAGCGCCCAAAGAAGAGAGCCAAAAGGACGAGAAGGAAAGCCGAAAGGAGACAAAGGCGGACAAGGAGATTCCTGGCGGGAGAGGGTGGGAGAGGGGAGCGCCAGGAGGCACAGATACCGAATCACAGACATGATACCTCGTGACTTAGAGCTCAGCGGATGCCAAAAAAGTCCGAACACTGCACCCCAGCCCCAGGGAGACCATAAATAGAAAGCAGCGTGACACACCCCCCTTCACCCTGGGTGTGTGGTAGGGGAAGGGGTCAAGGCAAAGAGAAAGCCAGAAAAGAGGCTGGAAGAGAACAGAGACCTCGAGATGAGAGGAAGGGAGACAAGATGAAGTGGGGCAGAGGCAAGGGATGAGGAAGGCGGACCAACGAGTAGGAGCGAGGGGGTCCCCCAGAGGGCCACAGCCAGAGGATGGAGACTGTACTGGAGTGTCTTCGCGGGTCTTCCCTCAGCCCCCTTCGTGGAATGGGATTGGGGGAAGCAGGCAGGAGGGAGACTCCGAAGGAAGCTATCTAACTTCGCAGGGGTCCCCCTAGCCTCCAAATCCTGGGGACAGGTGGGAGCAAAAGGGCGACGGGGTGGGAGAGGGACGATGGGAGAGCGCATCTAAACACCTGAGGCGAAGTCACGGTCTTAGTTGTCTAGGTCACAGGACTGGAGGGTTTGGACCTTAGGGGGCGCAGCGGCTTTCTTCCCCGGGAGTACGATGGCCTCTGCCGTCCCCATTCCGCGGTGGAGGAGCACGCAGCCCCCAGCCCCCCAGTCCTCGCAGCTCCCTTACCTTGCCGGAGTCGGAGCCAGGGCCGGGATGCTGAGAAGCAGAGCTAAGCAGCCAAGGAGACAGCGAACTCTGCCGAGAAGTGGTCACTTCGGAGCCCCGAGGGTCAAATTCGGGCGACGCGCGGGGACTGCATGGGTTCAGACTCGGAGTTCGAACGAGCAGGTGGGGTCTGCGCCGCAGCTCAGTGCGGCCCGCGGGCTCCAGCGCTCAGCGGTTCTGAGTTCGGGCGGTGAGTGTAGCTCCGGAGGCGAAGCGCGGCTGGGCCCAGGCGTGCGACTCCGAGGGGCGGAGACCCCAGCGACGCGGAGGAAACACGGCATGGATCTGGAGCGGACTCAAGTCCGGCCGGGGGCTGGCGGGGGCGGGGGTAGGGTTGCAGTAGAGAGGAGCGGTAGTCGCAGGCGGTGCGGTACCCGCCGCAGGCGCAGCTGGATGGCCGAGTTATACGGGCGAGACTCCGCCCCTTGTCCCGAGGGGGAGCGGCGCTGAGGGTGACAAGTGTCTCGGGTTTTGGTGGAGTGGGTGATTGCTGGCTTAGCTGTCGTCCGGTGACCCCAGCACCTCGGTCTGCGAGTCCCTACAGCGCCGCAGTCCCCCTCTTCCAGGGCCACCCCCGAACGTAATCCGCCCCCTCTCCAACCTCAGGCCAACTAGGCAAGAGCGACTGGAAACCGACGCCGAGTCGACGGCCCTAGGGACCAGGTCGGAGAAACTGATAGAGGAAATTGGAAACCGGTGAAGATCGGAAGCGGAGAGACACCCAGAGACAGATACAGAGAGACTGAAAGGAGCGAAGCGAGGCCGACACGGGTCAGACGGGCCACCATACCCCGGGGTCGCAACGCAGCCTTGTGACCTGGCGGCACAGGCCGGCTCAGCTCCCACTCAGCCGCTCATTCCTCACAGGCCATCAGGCAACAAGCCCCCCGCGTGGTAGCACTCAGGAAGAAGGACTTCCAGGAACACCCGTGTGCGCCAAGCACACGCACGCAGAGCTCTGTGCACACGCACAGGCCGCGGATCTGTGCACACAAGGGAGCCGCACTCCGTGCCAAGCCGGATGGGTGGAGGAGAGGTGGGAGCAAAAGCAAAGTGTGGCCCTGGAACCCGAGTGGGTAAAGCACTGCCCCTGACTCTAATAAGCTTGTGGCCAAACCTCTTAACTCCTGAGGGCTCCCCTACCCCCATAAAGTGAGATAAATACTCCTGTAAAGAGCCAGGAAAGTGATGGAAGCCAAAGGTCTTTAGTAACTTAAAGCACTGCGGGGAATATTAAGGTTTGCTGAGGATGGGACCCCTTCGCTGTCTTCTTCCAGGGTCTGCCCAGCTCCCATGCTCCCCACTTCCCACCAAAGTTGATCCCTCACCTGTCGCATTCCATTTTTTATACTGTCCAAGGTGATAACTCCATAAGCTGGTAAACTGATCCCATTGGCTGTGCTAATGTGATAAGAGAGGATCGTGTTCCTGGACTACGACCCAAGTGAGTAAAGGGATGAGAGTCATCTCTTGAAGGTAGACCCACTAGGCCAATGAGTAACCGAGAAGTCACTCAACTTTTTTATTATAGGACTTCCCCCTCGTTGCTGATTTTTGAAACTGCTAACACAGGGCACATCTCACAAAGCTGAGTTAAGGTGGAATGTGCTCAATTGTGGGAAAACACCTCAAAAAGGTAAAGGTGTTGGAGGAAGAAGTCACTAACGGCAGAAAGGAGATGCAATCACATTCTAATCCCTCCCCTTTGACCAGAAACTTCCTTTTCTTTTCTTTCATTAGAAGCTCTTGGATTGGTCCAACATTCACCAACTTCCAATTCTCTCAATCAGACTTAATTTCCCCAAAGTTTCATGTCCAAGTCACTCAGAGTAAGATGTCACTGCTCATTGGGCCTATCAAAAGCCATCTTTTTCTAAAATCATCGTGCTCAGACTTCTCCATCCTGACTGCCCTAGAGGATAGGGCCAGTGGTAGTAAGAAATTGAAAGATAACTCTCCCAGCAAGAAAGAGCAAGAGGCATTTAGCATCCTTAAGCGATCGAAGGATTCAGGGAGGTAGGCCATCACTCTGTGCTACATTCTTTGAAATGGACCAAGGTCAAGGCCAGTTGGGGATGGGAGAGAGATCTGCTAGTTGAAAGGTGAGAGCCTGGCTTCTCAGACCTGTGTTCCAGAGCCACTGTGTAACCCCTACTGGTGGTGATATATGCGTGAGCCACAGAACCACCTAGAAAGTTGATAAGGCACTGTGGTTTAATCCTTCACAACACTGTAGGATGAATGGAACTGTTTAGTTGCTTTACAAATGAAGAAAGTGGGTCCTAAGAGGTTCCATGACTTGGACTAGGTCCCATAGTTGGCAAGGGACGCTGTCAAGTACTCTGACTACCAACTCAGACCCTACTGACCACTCACCCGTCGGAGGTCAAATTTACCTTGTGAAAACACTTTGCAAAGTATAAAGCATGAAGCAGATGTCAGTATTATTAATGCTGGAGATTTCCAGTAGTCACTCTGAATTTTGTAAACACTGTCTTGTACCTTGGGGTTCTGAGTATTTGCTTTGACCCTCATGCTGGGCTTGTTTATTTGGGCCTTTTATTTGCGCAAGCCTATTTTTTGTCTTCCCTCTGAGCCAAGTATGCCTTACTGTCAGCAGAGTGGTACCCTTGGTCCCTATCATTTCAGCTGGGCCCATCCTTTACTTCAGGACCCTCCCCATCTGCCTCTTCCTTTCCCACCCTTCCCCCACAACAGACCACCTTGGATCTTCTTCCCAGGCGTTCTGAACACCTCTGCATCTGGGATTCTGGGTGACTAGGACTTCCTCCTCCAGATTTGTGAGTTTTGAGTGTTTTCTTCTCTGATCCATCTCCTTCCAAGGCTTAGTCCCCTGCCCTCTCCCTGATACAGTGACCTCTCCTCTACTTGGGCAATTCCTTAATGTACGAGTCAGGTCTTGACTTTCCAAGATGTCTCCAGCTATCTATGGAACATCTGCACTTGGATGAGGGTAGGAAAGATACAGAAGTGCTTTACAGGAACTGATCTGGATACCTCAGATGCTTTATGTCATGCAACCTTCACGTCAAGCTCATTTTGCAGATAGGATCATTTGCAAAGATCCAAGGGTTGAATTGGTCCAAAGTCCCAGAGCCAGTGAGCTCCTAAAAGCCTTACTTGGAATTATAGCACTGAAAAGAATCAGATCACCCCAGAAGGCAAAATGTCCCAGATGCCACACACTCACTGGTGACTCATCGATTCCTCATCTGTAAAGAGGGCATAGCACCTAACTTCCAGTAAGGACTGAATAAGATAATGTTTGTAAAGTGCCTAGCATAGCATAGAAATTCAATGAATGGTAGGTCGCTGTTATGATTTAGCCATCTGGAGCAGCAATTTCCCAATGGGGTGCATTATATGAGGTGTGCTCAAAAAATACAGTGAATATTCAAATTAAAAAAATTTTTTTTACAGTAAAAGATACTTTGCCATTAATACCCCTCAAAATACTCCCCCTCGCTTCGAACACACTTATACCATCATTCTTGCCACTTTCTGAAGCAGTTCTAGAAGTCCTCTCTTGTGAGTGTCTTAATTGTGCTGTCATGGCTGCCTCGATGTACTGAATCAATTCAAAACATATACTTTTTATGGTCATTTTGATTTTGGGGAAGAGTCAGAAGTCATACAGTGCCAGATCCGGTGAATAAGGTGGATGAGGACACACCGTAATGTTTTTATTTTACAGAAATTGCTGTACCAGAAGCGATGTGTGACATGGAACTTTTCTGTTGCGATCACAAAATACGGTGAATGCTGCTGCCGAGTGCCGTCCAACAGAAAGGCAGGGATCTTCAATATGGGAAGTGGCGCCTTGAACCTCAATAACAGTGTGTGACGAGTTTCAACTTGTTTGGTGCAGTCAGTTGGGTATGAACTACGGTTGAGAGAAGGTGTGTTTTCAAGTGTGCCATAAATCATCCTCCATCATGACAATGCTCCATGTCACACATCGCTTCTGGTATACGGCAATTTCTGTCAAATAAAAACATTACGGTGTGTCCTCATCCACCTTATTCACCGGATCTGGCACCTTGTGACTTCTGCCTCTTCCCCAAAGTCAAAATGATTCAGGACATCGAGGCAGGCATGACAACGTAACTAAAGACACTCACGAAAGAGGACTTCCAGAACTGCTTCCGAAAGTGGCAAGAATGATGGGATAAATGTGTTCGAAGCGAGGGGGAGTATTTTAAGGGGGATTAATGGCAATGCGTCTCTTACTGTAATAAATTTTTTAAAATTTAAACATTCATCATATTGTTTGATCACACCTTGTAGCTTGTACACTGGAATTCAGACATAACTGAAGCCTCTCTTGTTTATTCTCCTTCCAGGACTGTCAGACTCTAAACTCCATGAATCAGGGGATACAAAGACAGAAAACCATTGAGCTTGACCATGGACATCTTTCAGACCAGGGTTAACATCATAGTTATCTTCATATAAGTGTCTTTGATACTTAGTTCAGGTCTTGGCACATAGTAGGTACTTAATAAATGTGTAATGAATTAATGAATGATTTCAATCTATTTCTGCAGTTGGATAGAGTGAAACCGGACTGAATATTTATCAGAGGTCACCCAATTGGGTAGCCATCAAACCAGACTCCTGGTATACTAACCCCAAACCAATATGCAGCCCAAACTTAGCTTCATTTCTAAAGGTTAGGTGTGACTACTGTGCTTACAAGTACTTCAAATTTCATATCTTCTCTCCCCCAGCCAACAGATTCCTCTCTATAATCCCCATAAATCAACTCTGGCTATAATGTCTGTTCATTTGTTAAGCAAGCATTAGTATCATCTTCTATGGGTCTAGCTGATTGCACTTCTGCTCTCAATGTAGCGGGCCATCAAAAAAACCCAAACATTTTTACTCTGGAGAATATCTAACATACACAAACATAGAACAGTGCTGTATAATGAAGCCCCATTAGCCTATTATCAGCTTCAACTCATAACTAATATTGTTCTATACCACAGGCTACTTCCCATCTTTCCTAATATTTTGAAACACATTTTTGAAACAAATTTTAGACATCATAACATTTCACTGGTGACTATTTCAGTAAATCATTTAAATATCATTA
The DNA here is from genome assembly GCF_057876585.1 of Rhinolophus sinicus. Lineage (NCBI taxonomy): Eukaryota > Metazoa > Chordata > Mammalia > Chiroptera > Rhinolophidae > Rhinolophus > Rhinolophus sinicus. The sequence continues at coordinate 91,188,972 of NC_142503.1, forward strand.
CCACATTGATATGGACTGAATTATGCCATCCTCCCAATGCATATGTTGAAGCCCTAATGCCTACAGTGACTGTATTTGGAGATAGGGGCTTTAGGAAGGTAATTAAGGTTAAATGAGGTTGCTAGGGTAGGACCCAAAGCCTATAGGATTAGTGTCTTTATAGAAGAAGGACCAGAGATATCTCTCTCTCTCCATGCACACACAGAGGGAAGGCCCGTGAGGAGGCAGAGAGAAGGTGGCTGTCTATAAGCCAGAAAGATTGTCTCACTGCTGACAACTTGATCATAGACGTTTAGCCTCCAGAAGTGGTATTTTGTTACATCAGCCTGAGCAGACTAAAACACATACCTAAAATAATTTCTCTCCCCATCGCACTCACTGTGGGGCAAGCCAGCTGCCTAGTCTTGAGAAATTCAGATAGCCCAAGTGGGAGAAACCCACTTGACAAAGAACCGAGGTCTAAATCCAATCCTCAGAAATGCAGGCCTGTCAACAACCACGTGAATGAACTTGGAAGTGGATCCTTTAACCCCAGCGGAACTTTCAGATACTGTCATCCTAGTCTATAGCTTGACTGCAATTTGATAACCTTAGGCCAGAATCTCCCAGCTAAGCCTCTCTCTCAGAAACTGTGTGATAATAAATGTTTATCACTGTAAGCTGGTTGGTTTTGGGGTAATTTGTTATACATTCAGCAAGAGGTAACTGATACAATTGACATATATTTTAAGTTTCTTTTATTCTATAAGTTTCCCTTCCATCCTTCTCTTTTGCAATTTATTTATTGAAAAAAAAATGAATCTTGGTCCTGTAAATGTCTGCACCATCTGTCTTCTGCTGATTACACCTCCATGATGATTTTTACTATATTCCTCTCTCCTCTATTTGTTCTGTAGTCTGTAGATCTACCTGCCCTGTCCAATATGGCAGCCATCAGCCACACATGACTGACTATTGGGCACTTGAAATGTATCAACACAACTGAGGAACTGAGCTTTTTATTTCATTAACTTTGAATTATAATAATTTAAATTTTAAAACAGATAATTGATTCAGTTATTGGAAAACTTTTAAGTAGGCTCAGAACAATGTTTTCAATTAGGAATCTACTTTTCACTTGTGGATTTTATAAACTCTAAATATGGATCAAGCATTTCTAATGGATGTTTAGCGTCTAAATTGAAATATGTCCTATCTGTAAAATACAAACTGGATTTCAAAGACAATCCAAAAAGAAAGTACGTAAACTATTTCATTACTATTTTTATATTGATTACATATTAAAATAATATTTTGGACATATTGGGCTAAATAAAACATTAAAATTAATTCCACTCATTTTGTTTTACCTTTTAAAAGTGGTTACCACTAGAAAAGTTTAAATTATATATGTGGCTCACGTTAAATTTCTTGCTAAAAGTCAGGTTGTACTTTTTTGGAAAGACTGTTTCATAGGTGATGCTGCATTCAGAGGCTCAGATCTGATTATCTTGTTCAATCTTATCAGATATGGATGCTCAAAACTGTAATCAGTTATCAGGGTTTGCAAAGTGGTGATATTCTTATTCTGTCATTCTGGGTTTTTATTTTTGTTTTTTTTTTGCTTGCTGGAATACCTATGAAAGGAAACTTGTTCGCCTCTACTATGATTACTCTGAGGCATAGTTTGTGAAGGAAAGAGGATAAATGCTTTAAAATTTCCCTTTATTTGTGAATTTTCAAGATAATGAGTTGGTTCCCCAGCATCCTTTAATGATGATCAGCTATTATTTTTAGAGCCATTAAGAACTCCTGGATTTTAAACCTGTTTCATGTGGTGTGAGCCAATGCAGTTATCGTCCTTATTGATGCTCAAGTTATTCAGCTTTTGGGGTAAACTGGGGTTTTAAAACGACACAGAAGGGTCATGATAGATCTTTGGGAAGAGCTACAGGGATGCAGGAGAAGAGATGTGGGAACCAGCCTGGCAGATGGGCAAATCAAGGGAGGTGTGGTATCCAGGAAGTGGAACCTGAAATGAGTCTTAAAAATTCCCCTCCACATGATAAAGAAAAGCAGGGTCCTTCCAGTGGGAGGGAACAGCCTGAGCAAGGCCCAGAGTTGAGAAACAGCCTGCTTTGCAACAACAAGCAGCTCTGGGTTGCACCCATCCTGTAGGCAGGGAATGAAACGGGGAGGGTTTTAAGCAAGAGACAGTCAAATTTGCCTTATGAGTAGAAGCCGCCCTCTGGTGGCCACGTGGAGGATGGCATAGAGGGAAGAAGCCCTAGGAGGAGGTGACAAGCTGAGCTCCTAAGGCTTCTTTAATTCATAGTGTAAGTCTTCATAGTCACTCTTCCAGATCACGAGCAGAAATCATGCAGCGTTGGGGCTTATTATGCAACTACACGGGATGAGAAATTGTAGAGGGAAGCTCCTTAATGGCTCTTTACTGTGGGGCTCAGGCCTCTTGAAAATAGAATAGAGTTTTCAGGGCAACGGAGAGATCCATCTTCTACCTGTGTACTTAGCACGTGCACTTTTCCAAAGAGAAGATCCCCTGGCAAATGCTGGCCACCACCACATGGAGCATTTTTTTTCTAATTTGCACAAAGACCACCTCTAGGTAGATGCAGCCTCCAGGCACAAGCAGACGGTGCTTTAGTGTGAATTTTTAAAAAGCACCTGTTGTAGGTTGAATTGTATTTTCCCCAAAAGTATGTTGAAGTCCTAACCCCTAGTAGCTGTGAAAGTGACCTTATTTCAAAATAGGTTCTTTGCAGATGGAATCAAGTTAAGATTAGGTCACACTGAGTAAGAGTAGGTCCTAACCAAATATGACTGGTATCCTATAAGAAGAGAGAAATTTGGACACAGACACAGGGGGAGAATGCCACTTGACAACAAAGGCAGAGATTGGGGTGATGCAGCTGCAACCCAAGGATTGATGACCAACCCCAGGAACTAGAAGAGGGAAGGAAGGATTTGTCTCCTACAGATTTCAGAGGGAGCAGGGCCCTGCCAACACCTTGATTTGACCTCCAGAATGGTGAGACAATAAATTGTTGTTGTTTTAAGTCTCCAAGTGAGTGATACTTTGTTATGGCAGCCCTAGGACTCAAATTTAGCGTCCTTTCTTTCCATGATGGACACAGCCCTACTTCCAGCTCTGTGAAGGAAGCCCCCATTCACTCCCACCCCCAGCTGGGTATCTGGTGCAGGGCACAACCTACAAACCACATGGCTGATTTCCTCGGCACTGGGTCTCTTGGACTCACTTCATTTGTTTCAGCACTCACCATGCGCCAGGCATCATGACCACCATGACACAGTGAAAATGCACAAACCCACAGACACACTTCCTGGCCTCAATACTGGTATTTAATAATATGAGATGAGAAATATTGAACAAGCTATACGTTGGTGAAACAAAACAATGGTTTGCATAACGTGACGGTTCGTATAATATCATCATATAATGTAATTCTTGTGATGTGGTTAGGCAAAAATTTTGTGGAAAAGAGGTGGGTGAGATAATAGTGACAATGGCTAACATTTATGAAGCATCCCAGCACGCACCGTGTGAAACACTTTACATTCTCGTCTCATTTAAAGCTCAGAGTGATGACCTTGGTGGAAGGGACTAAGGCTTAGAGAAGTCATTTGAGTCCACCAGGGTCTATACCTATTAAGTGCTAAATACTGGAACTGAGCTGAAACTTGATGGTAGGAGTTCTAAGGATGGTGGGCAGAACTCTGGTTAGGAAGGGAGCAAATTAAGGATGAATGGGAAACGGGGCTGGCTGGGCTCTGGTTGTGGGGTTCCTCGAATGCTTGCTGAGGAGTTCACACCTTCTAATGGTGAGGATCTAGTGACAGTGAGTAGGAAGAAGGACGTGATGAAAACAGTACTTTAAGAAAGAGCATGAGAATGCATTAGATGGAAAATGAGAGGCAAGACCTCTGATTTCTGAGGAGTGTTCCCAGAGGGACTCCATGGGAGGGAGGGGGGCATGGAGTAAGGAAAGAAGCTAAAAACCACTTAGAAAGAAAATAGAAGAGTCCAGAAAGTATGACTTGGGTTCTGGAAGATAGGGAGAGAGGAAGGAGACAAGGGTGATTCTGGCATCTCCAGTGTGTACCTGAGCAGGGATAACCTCTGGTGGACGCAGGCAGTTCAGGATATGGAGCTCACTGGATACACAGACACCATGTTCTGCCTGTAGATAGATTGACTTTTCAGAGCCAGAGGGATGAGCAGGTGGGGAGCACGCACAGGGCTGGAGCTTGGGAGGAAGGACCAGCAGAAGGACTGCAGAGGAGCCCACCTCTGAGAGGTGATGGCCAGGGTCCCAAAGCACATTAGGGTCTGCATGGGTGGAGGGTGAATGGGATGGCGCAGGATTCTCACTGTCTGGTCTGGATCTTCTGAAACAGTTACAATGATGCCTCACCTGCCCGAACCTCCTCTGGCCTGCTGGGTTGACTCCTCTACCAGTTCTGAGGGCTCCTCCCTGCCCCAGCCCTCTGCAGTGCTGGCCTTTTCCCTCTTTCTCCAAAAAAACTTCTAGATGGTTCCTCCTGCTGCATCGTGGCTGAGTGGGAACCCACCCAGGAGAGAAATTCAAGGGTAGAGAGTGGTGGGAAGCCAGTGGATGACAGTTTTCCTCAAGCTAAACAAAGACCTCTGTCTGTGCAGTTGTCCCACGAGGGTGCGTGCGTCTCATTCACGTCTCAGAATAACTCTGTGTATGTTCAGTTGGTGAAAATTCAAGCTGTGCCTTGTGATTGGGGTACATTTCTGTGTTGTATTTCAATAAAGAGTTTCAATAAAACCCACAATCTGAAGTAGATAGTCCCATGACCACGGGGAAACTGAAGCTTGGAAAGGTTAAGTGACTTGGCCCAGGTCAGGGTCAGTAGTTGAGATTCAAAGCCAGGTCTGTGGGACGCAGAGATGGGTGCCATTCTTCCCCCTCTGACCACTCAGAGGACCCTTCTCCCTGCTGCTCCCCCATGGTGCTAAGATAGTCATGGGCCACTTTGGGTCCTCAAACCCAGGTTTTGTGTCAAGTCTCCCCTTGAAATATGCGCCTTCCAACTCTGTCCTATTTCTGTTCCTAATAAATGGCCATTGTCACAGCACCAGTGCAGCCATGTGGCACATTTCTTAGTGAGGGTCTATGACCTGGAGATTGGAGCCAGAAGTGCCAGGCCCCTGCTCTGGGGCCTGGGCTCAAGCTCATCCTGTTTAGAGTCTTGATTCTGACTAGGGGCTCCAATGTCGATCAGGGCCTGACACCTGTCAGCCAACCTCAGCCCAATGGCCAAACTGACAGTTGAGTTTGGGGGATTTAGTTCCAATATGGGACTTAGGTGGAACCCACATGACAGCAGCTGTGGGGACATTTTGATTAATGTATGAAAGGCCATTCTGAGTGTCTCACCTGGTATCTCAGGCTAGCAGGCTGTACCCCTTGCCTGGACATTGTGGTTTGGGGTCTGCATAGATTGGTGGGAGGTGTGGGACGTGGACTTGGCAGCTGGACTCTCCACACTTCTCCATACGAGGCTCCAGCTCCTTAGACCAAGTTTCATCCAAGACGGATGCTTGATGAGGGAGGGCTGGAAAGCCCGATGACAGGAGGAAAACGGGGACCAGGGAACCTCGGCCTCAGCGAGGCCAGGATCGGAGCATGACAGCAGACATTGCTTGGGGAGGCTCAAAACAGGGTGGGAGGCATGGCAGGGACTCCTGCGCCCCATGGCTTTCTCCCAGTCTTGGCTGGCTTCCTGGAAAGGAATGCACGCTCAGAAGGGAGGCTGCCTGCAGCCGGTCACAGTGGGCAGGAAGGATGCCAAGCTGCCATGATGAATAGGGAAGTGGCACTCATGTCGCCCCGGTGCATCCTGGAGGGATAGTCATTGGTGTCCAGGGGTGTTTCCATCTTCCTCTGCCCCGCAGATTCTTTCCATGACCCTCAGCAATAACAACACATTCTATTTCCCGCACCCCATCCCCAGCACCCACATATGGATGCCAAGTCTCTCCCCAGAGACAGAAGCCCCATCTTAACCTTTCTGTACCTTTCCGGTTCATGTTGTGGTCTCTCCCTTAACCAAGATGTTTCCTCATGGAGGATAATGTCCCCTCCCGATTCTTCCTCTCTCCCGGCACCTTTCCTGAAAACCTTGTCCTACTGGCTTCACAGATACTGGGAGCACTTTGTCCTTTAGATCATAGCTCTGCCTCTTGGGCTAACCCTATCTCTTAACTGGACTTCGTGGCTGCCTCAGGCCAATCCGCTCCCCCTACCACTCCCCACAACTTCATTGGTCATAGATTTCAGACAGGGGCCTTATAAGGAATAAAGTCCCTTCCTTCCTGCCCCCCAGTCTCACACAAAGTTCCCATTCCTCACCTACCACCAAACACAACCTCAGAGCTTTAGAGAGAGGCCCCCACCACTTATAGGGAAACAGAAGAGCAGGGGGCTTCTTGGAGGAAGGCCCACAGTGATCTAATAATCCCCACACTCCCAGCTCTTGGCGGCCTGTTGTGCCCTTGCCCCTCAGGGGAATAACCCAAAGAAAAACACACACGATGCTAACACTGAAGCTTGGACTGAAGCATGAAGACACAATACATAGGTCCTCCATTCCAAAAGGGGCCAGACCAGACCATATTCCACATCTTCCATGTAAATGGTTGAGAAGTGACTCTTGAGCCCCTCATTCACGACAAGGATCAGAGAGTTTGGGATGAAGGAGAGGAGTACTGGCGAGGACTTTTAGAGTGTTACAAGCCTTATTCCTAGAAGGCAAGTGTTACTTGACAAGATCAGTGACAAGAGGCTTCAAGACACAAAGAGCTTGGTGTGTCCCAGCGTTTGGGGGATGTGGTCATCGGAGAAATCTAGTGGGCAGATTGTGGCTGGTTGGATGTTCTATCCAGGATAGAAGGAAGGACAAGTGGCTGCATCGAGGCCAGCCTACACTCTACGGGTATCTGGGCCAAGGATGCTCAAGGCTGGAGCTGGTATTTTCCGTCCCTCCCCACGTGTCAAACTAGAAGAGTAAAGGAACTCCTACCGAGAAACCTATGTCAAGTTCATGGGCAGAAAACCAGGGACAGACGATGAAGCAGAGAAAGTACAGAAGCTGCCAGAAGGACTTAAAGGGTAGACTCCGAAGAATCCATAAGAATACCCAGGAGGAAAAGCCTTCGAAGATCTGGAGGCCCAGAAAACACATTGCTGTCTTACGACAGTGCAGTCAAGAACTTCTGGGCTCCTTTTCCCCTCCTCTGCCCCACACTTCAACTCCAAGAAGATCAGTAACAGCAACTAGCAAGGGAGAGGGGGAGGAAAGAGGTCAATCTTACCCCTTTTTACTCCACTTTCCTCAGCTGCCACTTCTGGGTAAACAGGCAGCCCGCTTGTAGCCAGGCCCTGCTGGAGAGGGGAAAATTCCTACCCCTGGATGAAGGTCCGAGTGTTGATTACTACATGAACTAAACATTTCCATGTACTAACTTAAAGTGAATACATATCACTTTGTGAGAGGTGTAAATGTCTAACTATCACATTGTTTTGTACACCCGAAACAAACAAACAAACAAACAAACAAAAAGTGAATATAGAACTTATTACCTGAAAACGACCCAGATAAGTCATGGGACTGCCCAGTTTTTTATCCAGGGACAAGAGAAAATTCTTCCACTGCATAAATTTTATAGGAAAGTGGGAGACAAATGGGAGTGCATTCTAATTACATTCCAACAAGTTATTCTTACTTAAGTCTCGGATACGAACACAAAGCCAGTCAGCAGAAAAGGCTGACAAAAGTCAGAGGATGCTATAACGACGTAAGGACGCTTAGACTGCTCAAGCGGACCCGCTCATTTGACCGATGCCGTGCTTGCAATAACGATGATGATGATGATAGTAAACTCTCATTGGCTCATATTTTGCCAGTCTCTGTTCTAAGCCCCTTAAATCTTAATTATTTAACCTTCACAATAGTCCTATGCTTATTGAGCAAATGAGTTACTGGTGACCTAATGCTGCGCTTGCAGTAGGGCTTAATGCTGATAAAAGAAATCGTTGCTTCATCTGCTCTCCCAGCCCCAGGAAAACTAAATGATGGGGAAGAAGGGGCAGAAGCAAGCTATGTACTTAGTCGTCTTTTCTACCACTCTCCATACTGTCAGGTACCCTTGACCAAGCTCAGCGTTTGCTCATGGTGTCCCACTATCCACCCTAACTTCTCCAGCTACCTGAATCCTGCTCACCTTTCAAAGCCTATCCCTCCTTGCAGCCAGCCTCCCCCAACTCAGTCCGAATGTCCTACAACTCTCAGCTAAGCAGATGCCTTCATTTACAGAGGGAGAAAGGGCCCAGCAAAGGGACGAGACTTATGCAAAATCATGCAGAAGAATTAAGTCTCGCTGGAAGGAGAACTCAGGGTTCTGATACCCAATCTAAGGCAGCAACTCTTAGCATATTTGGATGGGGCGTTACACGAGGTACGCTCACTCCCAGAGCAAGAGCGTAAGCTCTGTGGGCATCTGATTCTACAAAGTAGTGGTGGGAGAGAGCGAGCTTTTATGGGAGGGCTAGAACATGGCAGTAGGTAGGTAGGAGTCTCAGGGGCTACAGGGCAGGGGCAAGGCCGGGGCTACCTGAAGATGAGGTGAGTAGAAGCAGGGGCACCACAGCTCGCCTTGTGCCCCTCAAACAGTTGTTCCAGAGCCTCATGCAGAGCATGTGCTAGTGGTCAACTTCCTCCTTGGTGGGGTGGAGGCACTGGGATGTGGTGGCCCACTGCAGGGAGAGGGGAGACAGGTGAGGAGAGAGGCCTCTCCTGCCCGTACAGCTGACAGCACCTTTCTTCCCTGGAGATGGGCACTCGCCTGCAGTGGTGATGGGCATGGGGAGGGGCAGTAGTCCCTAGGAGTTGGCTGAGAAGAGACCGTGGCCCCAGAAGATGCAAGAAGCAATGCCTCTGAGCTTCTTGAAGGTGGTCTGGCACTGATGTTGCCAGGGGTCTGTGGCAAAAAAACTTAAGTCTGAAGATATCACTCCCCCAAAGGAGTAAATAGGCAGCAGGACACACTGGGGAGGGGCGACAATATATAAGAGGGGTGGTCAGGTCAGGCTGTTGGAGTACCCCAAGATGGGAGCCCTACAGAGCAGCAAATCCCTCCCCACACTTCATGATTCCACTTCCCAGAGTCTTTAAAGCAAAGGACGATGGCTACAAAGAAAGATGTGGAAGAAGGGATTCACAGTTCCTGAGACACAGTTGTGTCCTAGGCCTTCATATTTCCTCACCCAGTCTCTACCACTGTATCACTGCAAGGCAGGTATTAACTCTATTTCACAGGTAAAGAAATATGTCCAAGGTCTTGCCTTTGGGATAGTGTCAGAGAGGGATTTGAAGCCTGCGCTTCTGAGCCAAAGGCCTCAGCTAAAGAGTCCTGCTACTTGCACTAAGACCTTGCCTCTGTTGGAGTGCGAGGAAGGCGGGAAAGTAGCCACAGCGCTTGGCACAGAGTAAGCACTCAAGTGCTGACATGAGCACCCTCCAGGTATAGGGCCCAATGGGCTCTAGGAACACATAGTCCCACCTACAGGAAGCTGGATATGTAGGGACAGAGTCCCCCAGACACTTTGTGAAGCTTGACCATTCAGAGCAGACCCAGATTGGGCACCTGCACCCCACTCATCCATACCTCACTGCCAGGTGTACAAAGCCTTTGTGATTCTGGAGAGTGAGGTGATGCTCCCCTGGGATTGCATACAGGGGCTCCTGGGCACCCCAGCCACAATGACCACGACCTAACCAAGCTGGGGCTGCAACAGAATAAAGTCCAGACTCTGGCGGTTCACGGAACACATTCCTACAGGCATGAGGAGGTGGGGAGCAGTCACCACCCCCTCCTCAGCTCCCCAGACCCTGACCCCACCCTTTACCCTGTTTCCCTGAAAATAAGACCTAGCTAGATAATCAGCTGTAATGCGTCTTTTGGAGCAAAAAAATAATATAAGACCTGGTCTTATATTATCGTAAAATAAGACCGGGTCTTACATTAATGTTTGCTCCAAAAGATGCATTAGAGCTGATTGTACAGCGAGGCCTTATTTTGGGGGCAATACAGTAGGATCTGAAGGATGAGCACCACATCCCCTTCCTTCCAAACTCCCCTACCCACCATGCCCATGTCTGTGTGTCCTACGGTGCCTGTCCCAGCAAGGACACTGTAGGACACTTGCTCCAAAACTATTCACTGACACCCACTGTGAGCCTGGCCAGTGTTCAGGCCAGTTCTCTGAGGTGGGTGGGAGGGGGTCACCCTGGCCAGTGGGCATTTCCTCCCACTCAGGTGGAGGCTCACCATAGCACATGACGTAGTAGTCTCATACTCTCGATAGACTGGGAAGTGGAAGAGTCTGGCTAAACCAACTGTTGAGCGCCGAAGCCCAGGGCACTGCTGGGAGAAGACGTTGCTCTCCATGGAGAAGTTACAGAAGGTTCTGATGCACATGAGTCCATGTGGGTGAGAGCCAAATACATAGTTCCCATCTGGGGGCAGCTCCACTGTTTTCACCAGCTTTGGGGTGTTGAGCAGCATGAGAGGAAGAAGGCATAGAAGGCAGGCCACCAGCTGAAAAGTTGTTGCCTTCCACCCCAACAGACTTCAGAGCTCAAGGTGCTAGGATAGAGTCAAGGGCACAGGGGGCCCACGCTTGAACATCACTCCACCCCCTGCCCCATTGCTTGAGCTTAGGCAGCAGGGCTGAGGTTCCAACAAAGGGAGGGGTGAATGGGCAGGGGAAGTGAGGGAGAGGGAAGAGGCAGAGATTCTCTCTGGAGGGTAACCTGTTACCTTGATAATAATCCCTTAGGTGTTTCCAAATGGTCCAGTTACTAATCTCCACTCAGACCACCTTCCACCTTGGGGCAGAGATATGTGGGTGGAGGTAGCCCTGGAAGCACCCATCTGCCATCTCTCACGACCTAGGCCCCTGTCCAGCGCTCACCTTGGTTGGATGTGTCCCAGTCCAGGAAGAGCCATGACAAGTAGAGAACAGAGAATGACCAAAGAGGCGTGAAGAGGAGGGAGAAGACAAGAAGGGAGAAGAAAGAGCCCAGGTGAAAGATGAGAAAGAAAAACAGATTCACTTTCAAAACTCAGTCATTCCATCCATGGCTCCTCTCCTCCACCTTCAAGGATCATATTCTGGGCCATTTCCCAGCCCCACATCTGGCCCTCTGCCCTTCCCTTTGCATTTGGGTATCCAAGTGGAGTTCCTGACTTTCCCTGTCTACTTCCCTCTCCCCTTTCAGGCCCCAGGTACCCATGCCTCTCCGGCTCCTCTCACCCATGGAGAGGAAAGTGAGCATGTATTTGTAGGCGCCCACTGCTTCTTCAGCGTTTTCATAGTGCAGCAGGGCAGCGGGAAGGTGGACTCCTATCTCAGTATCTCCCCCTCTGCCAGCAGGGATCCAGGACCTGGAGGACAATTGATGAAGGTTTCCCCACGCACCTGAGAAGGAAGGCTTTCTTGCCCAAGGAACCAAGCCTCTGGGATCTCCCAGGAGTGTGTGTGTGTGTGTGTGTGTGTGTGTGTGTGTGTGTGTGTGATGTGGATGGGGAGATCCTCGGATCCTGACGTCTCCAGGCTGTTCTCAGACTGGTCTTTGAATTTCCTGAGTCTGGGCTGGCGGAGGGGCAGGTCTGACAGCCGGAGGAGGTGTCTAGTGTGGTGCGGCAGCTGCTCACAGAGGCTGGAGAGCCCGCGCGGACTGAGTCCCAGCTGCTGTCTGGGGCCAGAAGCCCAAATGAGACTGTCTGATCTCCAGTGCGACCAGCAGGCCTCCGACTCTGTTTGCTGGTCTCAGGGAGTGTCAAGGCCACTTGGAGCCTCCGGCCAGGGGCAGGGGCTGGGGTTTGGGGTGGGCTGCTCCGCGCGTGGACCTCCCCCCGCCGTGCACAAACACACAAACGCCGCAGGTCTGTTCTAGTCTTTAATCCCACTCCCCCTTCCGCAGTCACTGCGAGGTCAGGGGACGGACTTAGAGACAGCGGCGCGTCTAGGTGAGGACGAGGTGCCTGTCGGCAGGAACTCCGTAGCGCGCCTTGTGCTCTTCGAACAGCTGCGTGAGCCTCTCCACGTACAGCGCGTGCAGCGCGTCCACCTCCGCCCGGCTGGGCCGCGGGCTCCGCCGCACTGGGATCGGGGCCCCGACTGTGGACCGAACGGGAGGCTGGGATCTCCCCGACTCCCCGTCCCCTTCCCTCCCGCCCGCCGCGATGGTCGAGGGCAGGGGTCAGGGCCTGGGCAGTTGTCAAAGGCCAGCCTGGGGGCGGGGGGGGGGGGGTGGCGAGGCCGCATGCGGCCGGCAGCCAGAATTTCAGGCTCCGACCAGCGACCTTCACTGCCCAGCGCCGGGAGCAGGCAGGACCCTGAGCTCCGGGGCAGTGGGCAGGCGGTGGGGTGGGGCGGGCCGGGGCTCACCGACGGTGTGGATGGGCTTGCGGAAGGGCAGAAGGAGGCCCAGCCGGCCGTGGAACAGCGGCAGGGCCACTGTCAGCAAGGGCTGCAGCGTTTCCTGTACCCTTCGCACCCAGGAGCCCGGCGGGTTCGGGAACTGCTGGAAGAGATCGTTCTCCCCGAAAGAGAAGACAGGCACCAGGGAGGCCCTGGGGGAGCAGAGGCACGCCTGATTACCGGCCCGGGCCGCGCTGAGCTTTTCCTGCGTAGGGCAGTCCGGGGGACTCCGGCCACCGACAGCTTCCTCACCCGTGTTCCAGCGCCAACTTTACAAATCCTTTCTGATTTCGGATCCGCAAGCTCAGCGCTCCGGGCTTTGCCTCCAGCGCCTCTAGGGGCCCTCCCACGGCCAGGACAGCCACCTGGCCGCCCCCAGGTCGGGACAACAGATAGGCGACGCTGGCCTTGTTAGAGGACACCAAACCTGGGGGGAAGGCAGAGACTGGGGGACCTGACTCCTGGCCCTTCGGGAAGAGAGGAGAGGGAAGAGGGCGCGGGGAAGGTAGAGCTGGTACCAGGAGCCCTCAGACGGGAGGAAGACAGGTTAGAGGTGACAGCGGGGACTGGGGGTCCTGAGGCTGGGCTCCCCCCTCTCCTCACCAGCGCACATAATGTAGTCCCGGAAGAGAGGGAGGTAAAACCAACAGGGCAGCATGAGCAAGTGCGGCCTGAGGCCCGGGAAGAGGCGGGAGAAGCCCGTGGCCTCTGTGCAGAAGCTGCCAAAGGCCCCGGTGACCAGGACGCCGTGAGGGTGGAAGCCAAAGAGATAGTTGTGGGAAGGATCCAACTCTGCGGTTTTAATCAGCTGGAGGGCAGAGGGTGCACACGGTGAATTGGACTTTGGGGGATGAGGGCAGGAAGAATCTATTTTGAATCCCGGCCCCCATCCCAGCACATTGTTCCAGGGGGCCCTCACCGACATGGGGAAGTAGTCCCGGAAATGTCTCCAGATGGCCCAGTTGCGGACCCAGTCTAATCGGCGGCCTCCTGCTTGCGGCGTGTCCCTATCTCCATAGAGCCAGACCAGGTAGAGGACCACTAGGATCCAGGCTCGGCTTAAGGATGCAAGGAGCAGAGCGGCCAGGCACACCTGGGCTGGAGGATGGGGGTGGGGGTGGGGAGTGGTGTCTCAGGAACCAGGCATTTAAGTTTCAGATCTCCCCCTTGCCTCCCTTCCCTGTCCCACCTAATTCCTTCTCACTCCTTAAAGGACCTGGGAGATCCTTGGCCCACCTCCGTCCCTGGTGATAACCGGAAACAGAGCCCCAGGTGTGTGTGTGTGTGGGGTCAGGTCCAGGGCTTTAGGGACTCACCCAGCCCCAAGAAGGAGAAGACCCATTGCAGGACAGCGAACACTTGGAGACACCGGTGGAGGCGGCTGGAAGAGGCCTGCATTTTCTAGAGGGGAGTCGCACAGAGGCCACCATGGGCTCTTAAGCACACCCTTTTTTGGCCCAACCCACTGGCCCTGACCCCTGGTCCCTGGTTCCACCCTGTTTCTGTCCCCTTTGCTGATTTACATACTAGACTCTGATGAGCCCCAGCAAGGAAGAGTTAACCACTGCCTGAGCTCAGGGAAATCAGCAGGGGTGTGGCCAGGAGCCTGGGGGTGAGGAAGGTGTTTGGACTTTGTGGAGGTCAGGACCTCCCACCTCTGTGAGGAGCCAGCCAGCAGGTCTGGGAAAGTGGTGTGTGCCATGAATGGCAGGGCTCCCGCCATGAGTGAGAACAACTTGAAAACCCCTTAGTCACCAGGCCTGGCCCCTAAGCAACAACCTAGGACTCTGTGGGGAGCTGCTCCAGCGGGAAGGGCTTTCTGGGAAAAGCTAAGGATCTGTGAGCCCAAGAGAGGGCCCACTGTGCTGTGGGCACACCCTCCAAGTGGGCTGGAGCCAGTTCTCACTGTCAACCTTGCCCTCCCCAACAGGGACCAGAGGCCTGTGGGAGCTGGTACCTTCTCCAGGTCAGGGAATGTCACCTCTTTAGGAAAGTCTGACACATCCCATCAGGTGCCTCTATCACATGCTGTCCTAGCATAAAATACTTTCCCTCCATCATGGTGATTTTTGTGAGTAAGGTCTCCCCTAAGCTGTAAGCAACAAGAAGTCAGATAATATGTTCACTGGTGCCTGACAGAGGAGAGATGGTTTGTAGATGGAAGGACCAACTGTAGGAGACAGGATAAGCCAGCTTCCAATGCCCAGGACCTATCCCTCAGGCTGGCACACCCTTTCTGTCCCACTCATGCAGGCTTCCTTATCCAGGCACCTTATGAGGAGGTATTTTCTTCTGCTCAGCCCACTTCCGTCCACAGGGCATGTGATGAAGGTGGTGGGGACCAGGGTGAGATGGACTTAAAAGTCTGGCCAGAGAGATTGTCAGTACACATTGTAATGTGACCTACCCGCTCAAGTGACCGGCCCTAGCCCCCAGGTTTCATAGGGGAAGTTTTCCTGGCAGTCTGGGCAGGAGGCAGGAATAAGATGTGGATGGCAAGTGAGGTGACTGAGGCAGGAAGTGTCCTGGGACAGGTGAACAGTCCTTTGGTTTTTAAAAGGCTTCTACAAGGAAACACTTGGGAGCTAAATTCAGGAAGGTAGGCTGGTGCAAGGCTGGGAAAGACCAAGCTGAAAGGGTGTCCTCAGGGCTCCTCAAGGGGGTCTCCGCAAGGGCTTGATGACCCTCTAGAAGCTAGAAGCAAGACCTGCTCTCAGGAGGTCTCTCCTCTTTTCCAAGGCCACTTCACATTTCTTTTCCAGGAAGCTTTCTTGGAATGGCCCACCAGAGCTTCCCCTTTCCTGACGCGGCCTAACTAAAAGCTTAGATCCCGGGACGCGCAGCAAGGCCCCTCCCTGCCTTCCCTCATAGGACACATGCCTTCAGGGAGACATGCCTTCAGGGAGCCTTCCTTCCCTGAGCACTGTCCCTGGAGCCCAGTTCAGGACTATGTCATCCTTCCTATAAAGGAAAAGATGCCATCAAGTGATGAGAGAATCAGGGAGAAGAGTGAGGGGGCCGGCTTTCATCTGAACCTGACAAGGAAGTCTTCTTGGTTTGGCCCTTCACAGGCACTTCCCCAGTTTAGGCAATAAAGGGCAGTGAGAAATGGGATCCAGGGAAACTTCCAGGCTCCCACACAGTTCTCACATTCTGCTTCTGCCTTTTCTTCTTCTCTGTTCTTTTCCTTTGGAATAACTCTGGGTCTCCCTCTACTCTGGGTGGCAAGAGGGATACAGGGTCAATAGGTAGATGAAAGATGATAAATGGACTCAAGACTTATAAATCCTCCTTTATTGGGAGGGAGGCTGAGAAACAATAAGTTATCACATGAGGAACCCCCAGAAGGCCTCTTCTCGTGAACCCCTGGGAGCTGAGGAGAGGGACAAGGCGACTCCCGGAGCTTCCTGAGAGGGCTGTGTGTGTGGGTGGCGGGGCAACGAGGCAACACATTCAGTCCCAGACACACCGAAGGTACACTCAGGAAGCGAGGAGCCAGACAGACCCCCCCCCTCCAAGGAGGGGGTCACAAGAAGGCACGATGGCAGGAGAGGTTTAGTAGAGTGGTTGAGAATCACGGGTCAACAAAGGACACCATTATGTAGCGAGTGCCCCTCGTGGTGGGCAGCCCCTCGTGGTAGTGCGTGAGTCGGCCAGGATGCAGGAGCGCCCACCCCTTCCGTGGGGCTGACACCACACAATCATAGCGTAGGAAACGGCAGCCACCTCCCTGGGAAGGTAAAAAGGGGGTAGAAGGGGAGAGTGAGCCACATGGAGTTTGGGGACAGGCAGATACAAGGGCATGAGAGGCAGACCAGAGGGATAAGGGGGGAGGGGACACAGAGGGTTTGGGACATCAGCAGCCAGCCTGGAAGGGAACCCAGAGAGTATATCGGCAAAATAACTGGGAAACGTGCAGAGGGCAGGCTGGGGGCAGGGGAGGCGACTGAGGGCCATGTGCAGGGCTGTAAGCGGGAAGGATACAGGGTCCAGGGGAAGTGCGTGCGTGTGCGTGTGTGTGTGTGTGTGTGTGTGTGTGTGTAGGGGCCCTGGTGGCACCCTGAAGTGGGAGGGCGCTAGGAGCTCACCTCATAATCCAGGCCCTTGTGGTTGAGGGCAACGTTGAGAGTGAAGGTGGATGAGTCATGATGCGGCCGCAGAGAAGGCTGTTCATCCGGCCGGTAGCGGACCACAAAGTTCATCACCGCCCGGGTCTACCGGACACGAGAAAAGAGGCTGGAGGGGTGGCTCTCAGGCAGGAGGCCTTCTAAGGAGGTGACAGCCCATATCCAGGGAGGGGGAGTGGCTGCAGGAGTCAAGCAGGCCCCCCCCCCCAGGCTGCCCTCCTGTAGTATCTTTTTTCCATGGGGCCCCAAATGCTATAGGAGCTGAGAGGGTGCTGCATGGGGACTTCCAGCTGGAACTGGGGTGGGGGAAGGTAGAAGGGGCAGGGTGGCAGGAGCAGTGGCCCACCTTGGTGTGGTAGCCTGGGAACAGGCTCTCCGTCATGGGCCCCACGTACGTCCTCAGCAGCTGCAGCCATTGGTCCTCATAGCCCACCTGCTTCATGTGGATATCCACGGTAGGCACGTTCTCGTAGCCGCCAGCCAGCCTTGAGTCCTGTGGGCAGTGGGCAGTGAGCCCTGACAGGGCAGTGCCAGCCCCCCCTCCTCTTGCTCGCAGGCCTTAAGCCAGTGTCCCTTCATCTGCAAGAGTCTCAACCACTTCTTAACTTGACTCACTCCCACTGGCCCTTTAACTCTCAGCTAGGATGTCATCTCTTCTGTGAAGTCCCTTAATCCCCCTACATCTGGGCTAAAGGTCCTTCCTGTGGCTCCCACAACACCTGGGCTGCTGCTGCCGCCACTGAGTCACAGGTGAGAGGGCAGAGCTCGTCCTGCACAACCCATCAGTGTTCCTGCACCACCTAGGTCAGTGGTGCCTGGCATTTAGCACCTGCCCAGTAAGGATTTCTTGAATGAATGAATAAATAAATGAATGCAGTGGTACCCCCAGTGGGCCCCCTCCCCTTTGGGGACTCTTCTCTGTTCCTACTCTCCTGACAGCAGTTTCCCTCCATCAGACCCAGCACCTCCCTTCTTTCTGTCCCAGCCCCGGTCACCTCATGCCGGCCTCCTGACCACTGGCCGTAGTGCTCCATTTCCTCCACCAGCTCATCACACATTTGGTCCGACAGCAGAGGGAACCAGTACACATCTGGGCACGGCTGAGGACAGGTCGGGGGAAGAACAACAGGGCTGGGTGACACTCAGGGACCCATCGCCAACAGAGGCGAGAAAAAGCAGGGAGAGAAAGGGAAGCCAGGAGATGGGAGAAGCTGGGGGAATGGGGCTCTGAGCATGGGATGGGCCATGGCAAGGGCTGGGCCAGGAGAGGCTGGGCCAGAAACAGTGGCTGAGAACAACACACATGGCGGGAAGGTCCTGGAACCCCAGGTGCTGAGAGTGGTTTTCAAACTCCTTTACAAAAATGTCGGTTTGCCTTCATGTTGCCTGAGCAGAAAACCCTAAGGTACCTAGCGGAAGTCAGTTTGGAAACCACTAATCCAGGCGGTGGACCCAAGGGGCGGTGGCCATCAGGGTGGTCAGGGGTCTTGAGTGGGGCTCACCTGTTCCACGAGTCCCTCCCCTTCAAGGGCCCGGCTGTAGTTCTCGTGAATGTACTGTTCCTTCCAGTCCTGGGGGGTGAAGGGGGGCGGAGGGGAGTACTTGGATGTGTGTCCTCTTCACTTCATTTGGTCCAATCCAGGAAGCCCCATGCCCTGGACCGCCCCCTCCCTGGCAGGGTGTGTTCATCCTATAGTGAAGGGCACTTGCACTCTCTGAGCAAGGGGTCCCCCATTTACCAGGGGGTTGTCGAAGATCTGCCAGAGGTCTGGGTGCAGGTGGTCTGTGTCATACCGGGAAGTGGCCAGGAGACGGCCAAATTCATGCTGATTGCTGAGGTGAAGGAAGATGCCCTGGAGTGGGGGGAGGATGTGAGAAGGACACCCGAGGTGGCTGCCTCCTACACCCCTGCCTTGGGCCTGACTGCCCCGCTCACCTTGTCCCGCAGGCTCTTACAGAAGGCCATGTCTGGGTCAGTGTCGCTGCCTGAGAACACCTCCCTCTGTGGCAGCTCTGTCCTCAGGGTCTCCCCCCGGATCACATATGCCTGGGAAATGTAGGGTACATTCCACACGCCCCTAGAGGTATCCACACTAGGGTCAGCTAGGTGGGTGGCCCCCACAATTCTGCCCAGTTCATCCCAGGAGCCCCCTCCCTCAGGGCACCCCACTCTGAGCCAGGAAGCCCTCTCACGTCCCCAAATAAGCACTGCCGGTCATAACCCTCTCATGTCCAGCTCCAGTCAGTCCCTACCCCACAGACACATCAGAACCCTGAAACTGGGGCCTTGGCTGAGGGGGCAGGTGTCGTTCAGGCCCATGTGGGAGGAGCAGGAGGGCTGCAGCCCCGCAGGACTCACACTCGCTTCCGCTGCACCAGCTCCACGTAGTCCTCGGAGCGGGCGTAGTACTCGTCGGGGCTCAGGGCTCCCCAGAAATTGGACCACAGCTTCCCATGGCGGGACAGCATGGGAGCTATGACTTTCCTGTGAACAGGTGGAGGTGAGGATTGCACAAAGGCAAGCCTGATTCCCAGGGAAGGAGCCTGGGGCTCGTGGGGGACTACTTTGGGGCCCTCTGGCTGAGCCAGGCAAATGACCTGTTCTCTTCAATGAGGATGCGCAGAGCCTGGGGGTTGGTGAGGACGGCATCGGCGTCCAGGCTGAAGTAGAATTCACACTCAGGGTCCTGACGACAACTGTCCCTAGAGGTGACAGACCCACAGATGGAGGAGTTGAAACTGGAGCAGGTGGGGGGAGGAGGGGACTGCAGAGTGGGTGGAACTTTCCCTCACTCCAGGACCCCAAGTTCTGTAGTCCATGCAAGACAGGCGGGGAGGACCAGCACAAGTGGCGGCAGCATTGTGAGGCCATGGGGAAGCTGGATGGTGGATGGAGAGGGAAAGGTGGTGCAGTGGAGGCACCCCACCACCTCCCACTACCTTCACCCCCACCGGTCCTTCCCGCCCATGGCTCACTCACATGGCCATGTCCCTGGCCTCGCCTGGGGTCAGGGCCTCCTCTGGCCCCACCAGCTTCACAGTTAAGAAGTGGTCCTGGAGCTGGGCCCAGGAGTCTGCAATGTGGGGCTCATGGTACACCTCCTACAGATGGGGGGAAATGGGGGAGTGCTGAGAGGGCAGAAAAGATGGTACCTGAGGAATGGGAGGGGAAAGATGGGGGAGTGGACAGGGTGTAGGAAGCAGGACCCTTGGGAGGGTCCACAGGGAGAGGCTGCCAGGGTATCTTACATTGTTATGCACGAAAAGGGTGATCCTGTCGGGGGGATAGTCCAGGAGCATCAACCGCTGCAGGAAGCGAGGCAGGAACGGAGTAGGTTGTTCCACAAACACGGCCAGAAGCACCCGGGGGGGAGGCTGGAAGATGCATGACAGGGCTCGGAGGAAAGCCTGGGGCCCCCATCTGGTCTGTCCTCTATAAGCCTGCTAAGTTTGGGGGTCCCCAGGAGCTTTGCCTTCCACTGCTGCCTAGCATGCTCTCCCTGTACCTCTTGCTTCAGTGTGTTCTCCCGCCCCACCCTGGCACCCCTCCTCACCTGCCCCCCCGGGAGTGTCCTCCGGTCCCGGTCGCAGAACCCACAGCCTCCCTCAGGAGTCCAGCCATTGGGAACATAGTTTCCCAGGTAATTCAGCTGGAGCTGTTAGGAGAGACGGGGAGAGGCTGAGGCAGAGGAGTCCACGGCTGGAGGTCAGGGAGGTCAGGTAGACAGACAGGGACAGGGCGGGAGGGAAAGTAGGGGACACTTAGGACCTCTCCTAGCACCTCTGCTGCGGGGGCTAGGAGGACCACTGCTCAGAGGGCTGGAGCGAGGGCTGGGAGCTGGGGTCAGGACGGGGTAGGGCAGGGACTGTGGGGCCAGGCCTGGGATAGGGGCAAGGGGCTGAGGGGATGAGCCATTGGGCACCTTAGTGGGACCGTTCCCATGGACCACCACAGGAAGCGTGTCATAGGCCACATTCCGGATACGCACACGATTCCGATCAAACTTTAAAACCACCTCATCTGGGGAAGAAAGCCAGCTTTAAACTCCCTTTCTCTTGAAAGCAGGTGCTTCTAAATATGGGGGAATCCAGGCTCTCTGCTGCCACCTGGGGACCTCCTCTACTTACTATCTATGTGACCTGGGCAAGTCACCAGCCCCTCAGAGAGGCAATTTCCTCATCTGTAACAGGTGGATAACCATAGACAACCCTCTCTGTAGGATTGCCGTGTTAAGTGAAATTACTGAAGTAAAGCCCCTGGCCCAGGGCTGTGGCACACAGTACGTTCCACAGATGTTGGGTATTACTGCCACTACACAGTGCAATTTTATCTATCAGTCATTCAGATATTTGACGAAGTTGAGATAAAGGTGAGCTGAAGACCACCCCAGTCCCACCAGGAGCCCCTCCTTAATTCAGGACCGCAGCAGCCTCTTTCATTACCCCTTCTGATTGCCTTCTCACCTAAAGCCCCGTTGAGGTTCTGAAAGATCCTGGATTTATGATCCAGATTAAGGCTGAGTTTCTCCTGGATGGGATGAGAGGCGGCAGTTAATTCAAGAGGCAGTGGGACATCATCTCTCACTCTTTTCTCTTTACATCTTCCCCCAAGCCCCTTTACCCCCTCTCTCCCATTCAGCCTGAGGTCTGCCACCCCCACTGAGCTTTAGACGGCCCCTCACCCTTAGTCCTGGGTCCAGGTAGAGTCGAGTGTAGAACAGCTGGTCATCATCGTCATCCTTGTACTTCCACTGGCGGACGATTTGGTGGATGGTGGGGGCAAAGCCGATGAATCCTGTGGGGGGAGGGAGGTGCTGACTCCAAGACTCCCTGGGTCCCACGGCCCTGTCCCCACTCCCTCTCTGGCCCCCAGGCACCTGGAATACTCCATCCCCCACCACTCTTGGCCTCTCTGCCTCGGGCCCTCTGCCACTCACCACCAGAGTTGAGGAAGCGCTTCCCCGTGCCCACCTCAGGGTACTGCTCTGCCAGCCCCCACTCCGGCCAGCAGAAGCCCTCTGCAGAGAACAGCAGGCGGCTGCCACTCTGGATGAACTTCTTCAGCAGCTCTGCGGGGCTGCCGGCCAGAATCACATCATAGCTGGCAAGGAAGGGGAGGACGAACAGGACAACTATTAGGAATCTCAGTATCCTCACATCCTCCTCCTGCTCGCCTCTCGGCTTTCTCCCCTTTACCTGTCCACAAACATGATGACCATATCCTCCTGGTCTGCATATTTCTCCATTTCCTTCTTTAGCCACCTGACCTTCTGTCCTCCACCAACTGTTCGGGCCACATCACCCCCTCGCCACTCCTCTCCCAGGCCCAGGGTCTGTGGGGGAGATCCGCCATGCCAGGGAGGGAATTCGGCTGGCCAGGCTCACCGTGGGGCCCCAGGAATCCAGCCCTCAGCCCACTCCTCCAGCTGGAAACGCCCCCTCCGAGCGGCCTGGAGGGCATTCCTCTCCTCACCCGCACTGTGTAATTGAAGAACTCCGCCGAGCGCAGGAAACGCCGGTATCCCTCGGTCTCGGCTGTGGCCACCGTGATCACCAGAAGCTTCTCTGTCACCAGTCGGGAATTGGCATTCGGGACCCACTCACCCAGCTCAGTGCCCTACGCGCTCCACTCACGTAGGCCCCCTTCCCCTCCCGCAAACTCTGCCGCTGTCCCTTACTTCCTTTTTCCAATTCCCTCTTACACTCTTCCCCGAGAGAAACTTCGACCCCAGTGACAGCAGGATGGAATTGACACCCAGGAATTTGGGTTCAGTTCGCATGGAGAGGCTGGATACCTTAGTTCAGAGTGCGGAGTTAGCGGTTCAGACCCTAGGAGCGCGCTGAGCGTCGGAGAGGCCGGCTGCCCCCTCAAAGCCCCGGACGGCATACACGTCATCCCGGAGCCCACTTGGCCCTCCCGGGGGTCTCACCTGGGTTGACAGGGTTGCCGCCCCGGGGACGATCGGAGGCCGAATCCGCAGGAGGCGGCGGCAGCAGCAGTAGCAGCAGTAACAGCAGGAGCCGGAGTCCAGGGCCCCAGGAGGCCATGGCTGGATGCGGGCCGACACAGCGCACAGGCCCGCACCGCTCCGGCTGCGCGCCTGGATCCCAGCTACCGAGCGGGGCTTTGGAAAGGGGACCGGGGCTGCTATGCGGCCCACTGCGAGGAGGAGCAGGGTTGGGGCTCCGCCCTGGAAAAAAGGCGTAGCCGGAGGTTACAGAAAACTCTAGATGCCGGCGTCCCAGACAAGGCGAGGATTGTCTCCAGGCGCCGGCGCGCAGGCTGTGCGGAGCGAGCAGAGGGGGCGCCGGGACTGGAGGCGGGAGAGGGGCGGGAGCTCGGGCTGGCGATCGCCGGCAGAGGACTTTGGTCAGAGCCAGTTCGGCCCACCGCCCGCCTGACACACGAGGAAATTGAAACCGGGAGAGGGGAAGTGACCCCTTGCGGGTCCGACAGGACGCCGCGGAGGCGGGCCCTTGCCTCAGCCGTGCCGGGGCGGCGGGGCGGAAGACTGGAGAGCGAGGCGGTGGGGGCACGCGGAGCGGGTACAAATGGAGGACCGGGTGTCAGGGAGGAAGAAGGCCAAGGCGTCTGAGGCCCCGGGGGAGCTAGGGGTTGAAGTTTCGGCGAAGGGTCACCGGATTGCCCACTCAAGCCCGCCCACTTTCTGTGGGAAGTCTGGCCCATCATCTCGACTGCCCCAGAGAGAAGCTCCAGGGGCTGCCTTTGTGATGGTGGCATCAAAAGAAGGACCAAAGGAAAATGACGTTTCTCGAAAGACCACTGGCATTTACCTCTTTAAAAGGACCCATTTCAGGGGTCCCACAAATACACAGCTACACTAAGGCCGGAAGTACTTTTGCCCATATAAAATATGGCGGAAAGCTTTCTGGTCTCCAAGGGAACATCAGGCAATGAATCTAAGTATTGGAATTATTCTGCGCATGCGCAAAATAGCACACACCGCCGGAAGTGATGCCTTTATCAAAGCGGGTGATGTAGTACGCGTGCGTAATAGGCTCTTTCGTCAGCTGTGTTGTGGAAATGGTGGAGAAGAAAACTTCGGGTATGTGAACCCCCGGGGGCTGGCCCCCCTTCGTCCTCTCAAATCCGAACCTCGCCTAGGATTTCCTCACTCAGTTATTAGTGTCAGATCCCTTCCCCGGCCCTCCGATCCTGGCGTCGGGGCGGTCTCCCAAACCATTCACATTTTATTGATGCCTCCTCCAAGCCGGGCGCTGGGGATAGAGAAAGGAAAAAAGATCTTTATCTCCCTAGAACTGGATTTCTGGAGGGGGACAGACATGCAGACCAACCATTGCATTTCAGAGTGATTCGTACTATGGCAGAGGGATGCACAAGGAGGAGTGGTACTCAACCCTGCTCTGGGAAGGAGGGCACCATGAAGGCTTGGAGGTGAAGAGAACGCTTGGATTGAGTCTTGAGACTCGAGTTAGGTTTCACTCAGTGCAGGTGCGCAGGGACTCATTCCAGGTATCGGGAACCGCACGTGCAAAGGCAGAAAAGCAAGAAAAAGCAAGTCGCTTAGGAAGCCAAGTTCACAGTTCGGTACTTGCGGAGGAATTGTAAAGGAGACTGGCGGGCTGGGGAAAGGCACACTTAAAAGGCATTATATACACTGCAGCAGCGTTTGAACTCTGAGGGCAGTGTAGAGCCATCAAGGGCTTTTAAGGCAGGGGAGTGACCGAAACAAATTTATCTTTTAGAAAGGCAGTTCTGGCTTCAGTGCAGAGGATGGGTTGGAGGGACGAGTGCAGCGCTGTCCCGTAGAACTTTCTGCGATGATGAGAATGTTCTTCATGAGCACTGTTAGTATGGCAGCCATGTGGCCACAGGTGGCTGTTGAGGACTTGGAATGTGGCTCGTGCAGTTGAGGAACCGAATTGTAAATTTTATCTCCTCTTAATTCATTTACATCGAAATTTAAATAACCACATATGACTAGTGGCTACCTTATTGTATAACACAGGTCTAGAGGCTGGAAGGCCAGTTAGGTATTGAATAGTCCAGATAAAAAGAGATGAGGGTGGGAACATCTCCAGATTGACTTGTAATAAACCCAGCCGTGTCATTCCTTTCTTAAAACCCCTCACTGGATCTTTGTCACCCTCACCATAAAATCCCCAAATCCAAGTTCCTTTATGTACTTAAAAGATAGACTCTTAATGGTCTGCCTGACTTCATATCCACCACCACCACCACCCCCCCCCACACACACAGAGTCTTCTTTTTCTTTTTAAGATTTTATTGGGGAAAGGGAACAGGACTTTATTGGAGAACACTGTGTACTTCCAGGACTTTTTTTTTTTTCCTTCCCAAATCAAGTTGTTGTCCTTTCAATCTTAGTTGTAGAGGGTGCCATTCAGCTTCAAGTTGTTGTCCTTTCAGTCTTAGTTGTGGAGGGCACAGCTCAGCTCCAGGTTGAGTTGCTGTTGCTAGTTGCAGGGGGCGCAGCCCACCATCCCTTGCAGGAGTCAAACCGGCAACCTTGTGGTTGAGAGGATGCGCTCCCACCAACTGAGCCATTCGGGAGGCAGCTCAGCTCAAGGTGCTGTGTTCAAGCTTAGTTGCAGGGAGCGGAGCCCACCATGCATTGCGGGACTCGAGGAATTGAACTGGCAACCTTGTGGTTGAGAGCCCACTGGCCCATGTGGGAATTGAACCGGCAGCCTTCGGAGTTAGGAGCACGGAGCTCCAACCACCTGAGCCAGCGGGCTGACCCCAGATTCTTTATATACTAGCCATACAGAACTTCTAATTTATTGAAGGCACCACAGCCTCCCATCCCGGCCTTCTCTCAGGCTGGTTTCAAGGCCTGAGACACCCTCCCCTCTCTGCCAACCATTCATCAGTCAGGCCTCAACCTGGACTTACATTCCTCTGGAAAATCTTTCTGACTATCCCAAAGCCAGGCTAGGTGTTTCTGTCATGTGCTCTGCAGCACTCTGCACTTCCCTATACTAGCATATACTGTGCCATACCATGCTCGTGTGTATGATTATTTGTATTCCCCACTAGTCCGCAGGCCCTGGTTGTATTCCCAGAGCCTAGGGCACCGCCTGGCACTTGGAAGGGAGGCAGTATATTGCAATGATCAAGAGCATGTTTTGTGATGCTGGCAGTTTGGGGTGTGAATTCTGACCCAGCCACTTAATAGCTATGCGAATGTCAGTAAGCTTGGGATGATAATGATACCTGTCCCACAGGGTTATTTGTAAGAGTTAAAGGATTCCATTTATGCAAAGAGCTTAGTATAGTGCCTGGCTCATAGGACATGCCCATGTGTTAGCTACCGGTGCTGAGGTTTTTATTATGGTTACAGGCAGTCAATAAATATTTGTTTAATGAATTGAGAGAGGTTTTGGGGTAGAATATCAGGATCTGGTCAACAGCTGGTATGGTAATGAAGAGAGAGGTTTAGAGTAACTCCTAGGTTTGTGGTTTGGGTAGCTATGTAGATGGTTCCATTCACTTAAAGAAAGTCTACAGGAGGAGAAGCAGACTTGGGTGGGAAGATTTTTTTTTTTTTTTTTTAATTAGTTTCAGGTGCACAAGACAAAGCAAAACTTAGACATTTATCATTTATATCCCTCACACTGTGTGAACCCCCTCCCCCATCCACTATCCCTCTGTACGTTCCCAAAACCTCTCACCTTCGGGTGGGAAGATTTTTTAATTTTGAGTTGCGGTGTTAATGGGATCAACAGGTAATTTCCTGCAGCCAGTTGAATAGTCAGTTTTGGAGCGAAGGAGAAGGTTCTGGACTGAGAGAATCACTGTTGGAGTCATTTGCTTGTGGGTGAGAGATCCCTGTGTTTGGATTAGAAATCTCAGGAAGAGTTTATAGACTAAGAAAGAACAGGGACAGCTATCTCCTTCGAGGCAGAGAGAGAAAGCAAGGTGGGAGACAGAAGCCAGATATGGGAAAGTAAAACCTGGAGTCATGTCAAGAAAGCAGGTGAAGGGGCTTTTTAATGTGAGGGAGCTAGTCAACACAGAGTGTAGAGAACTCAAGTAAAATGCACACTGGACTTGGTCCGAGAAGGTCACTGTTGTGGGTAGTTCCCATCAAATGTAGTCGGTTTGCTGGGGGTTGAGGAATGGACGAGAGATGAGGAAATGAAATATCACATGGACCACTCTGCCAAAGAAGAATAGCTGTGGGGCCGGCCCGGTGGCTCAGGCGGTTAGAGCTCTGTGCTCCTAACTCCGAAGGTTGCCGTTTCGATTCCCACATGGGCCAGTGGTCTCTCAACCACAAGGTTGCCGGTTCAACTCCTGCAAGGGATGGTGGGCTGCGCCCCCTGCAACTAGCAACAGCAACTGGACCTGGAGCTGAGCTGCGCCCTCCACAACTAAGACTGAAAGGACAACAACTTGAAGCTGAACTAAGATTGAAAGGACAACTTGACTTGGAAAAAAAAAGAATAGCTGTGAAGTTGGGTAGACACAAGAGCGTTTGGCAGGTTTTTCCACTGAAAGGAAAGTGCCAGTTGAGGAGGAGAGATTGAAGATACAAGAGGGAGGGGAGGACTCATCTTGGAGGTGAAGAGTTGGAATTAGCAGTGGGTCTTGGTGTGAGGGGCTGCATCCACTTTGAATGGGGGGAGGGTGGGTGCCCATGCAATTATGATTGAGGGTGGGCTGAAAGATGAGCGTCTGTACATGTCAGAGGCCTGTTTCCTTTGAGGTAGGAAATGAGATTGCTGAGCAGGAAGGCCAAATGCATTAGGTCCCAGTGGAGCCTGAAAGCCCTGAGGGTACAGTGGTCTCCATCAGCATAGTTGTGTGATTTCTGCCAGCGGTGTGGTCTCTAGGAGGCATTTCATTGGTTGGATCTGGGATTGGGGTGTAGTTGGGTCTGAAATTGGGAGGAAAACCTGGGGCTAAAGGGATAGAGAACAGGCATGAGTGCCTGAAATGGTTTGGTCTTAGTAAGCTGGGAAGGAAGCAAACCAGAGGGGCTGATATATAGCAGTCCTCCCTTATTGACAGCAGATAAGTTCCAAGACCCCCAGTGGAGGCTGACATTGCGGATAGTACTGAACCATATACGTACTATGTTTTTTCCTATATGAACACGTATTTTACACCTTCTCTCTGACAGACCTGAATTGCCAGCATCATTACCCTTGCACTATGGGGCCGTTGGTCAGTAAAATAAGGGCGACTTGAACACAAGCACTGGCATGCTGCAGCAGCTGATCTGATAACTGAGGTGGTTACTAAGTGGTTAATGGATGGCTCGTGTGTACAGCCTGGATCCTTTGGACAAGGGGACGATTCACGTCCCAGGCAGGATGGAGCAGACTGGTGCTTGATTTCATCATGCTACTCAGAATAGCACACAATTTTAAACTTATGAATTGTTTATTTCTGGAATTTTCCATTTAATATTTTCAGATCGCAGGTAACTAAAACTGCAGAAAGTGAAACCGCAGATAAGGGGGAACTCCTGTGTTGGTAGAAGATACAAGAGCCAAGGGCTCGGTGACTAGGCTGAGATCAGAGAACTGGGGCTCCACACCCCATAGACGTTCACACACTGCCCAGAACCAAGGTCACCCTAGCTTCTCTCTTCTCTGTGCCCCCATAACTCCTCTGTTCCTGCCCCATCTAGTTCGCTCCCAGGACCCTGGACAGCGGCGGGTTCTGGACAGGGCGGCCCGGCAGCGCCGCATCAACAGGCAGCTTGAGGCCTTGGAGAATGACAACTTCCAGGATGACCCCCACGCAGGACTCCCCCAGCTTGGCAAGAGACTGCCTCAATTTGATGATGATGCAGACACCGGTGAGGCGGGTGGAAGAGGAAGGCAGGCGTGGGGCCAGGGAGATAAGACTGAAGGAAGGGGAGACTCTGCCGAGCTGAGGGTTGTGAAAGGACATCGGGCTGGGGAACCATGACCCAGGAACTCCTCTGGCTCTGCCAGGGACTGGCTCCTGTGACTTGGAGCCAGCTGCTCTCCCCTGTCTGTGCTTAGTTTCCTCTGAAGAAGATGGAGCAGGTTAACCCTGAGATGTTTTCCAGCTCTGACGTAAAGCCTTAGATTTAGGGAGTGTGGAGATAAAGGAAGGCAGGGATTGGAGAAGTGGAGGGAAGGGAAAAGGATGGTAGACGGAGGCTGACCTAGGGCCTAGGTGAGTGTGGGCACAGAATGAACACAAGAGTATCGGGAATGATGGGGCAGAGAAAGATGGTATCTTTCTTGGCACATGCCAAGTAACTCATTGCTCTTGACCTCTAGGAAAGAAAAAGAAGAAAACTCGAGGTGATCATTTTAAACTTCGCTTCCGAAAAAACTTCCAGGCCTTGCTGGAGGAGCAGGTGAGAGAGGAGCGGGCCAGGGAGGATTCCACAGGGAAGGGATGAGCCCACAGAGATGCTTGTACATGACAGGTGTTTGCTGCTTGGGTGGGCGGGGGATTCATGGAGCCTGTCCCCTTGTCTCTGCAGAACCTGAGTGTGGCTGAGGGCCCCAACTACCTGACAGCCTGTGCGGGACCCCCCTCCCGGCCCCAGCGCCCCTTCTGTGCTGTCTGCGGCTTCCCCTCCCCGTACACCTGTGTCAGCTGTGGTGCCCGCTACTGCACGGTGCGCTGTCTGGGCACCCACCAGGAGACCAGGTTAGCTGGGAACACCCTCCGGGTCCGCACCCTCTTCCTCCTAAGCCCCACGGCTTCCCAGACCCTCTCCCATGCTGGGCTTCCTATGCCTGCAGGTGCTTGAAGTGGACTGTGTAAGCCTCGGCAGCCGGAGAGGAAGGCCCTCATGCATCAGCCCGGCCTCGGAGCGGAGAAGATCTCAGCAGAAGATAGGTGCTCCCCCGACCAAGAGAGGAGCTGTTCACTCAGCCGACAAAGCTCATTCTTACTCCCAGGGAGGTGGCAGGGAAGTGGGTCCGCCCTCGGGTGCTGTCATAACAAAAGCTTTCAAGGGAGGAGGCAGCTGCCTGTGAGGTCACATGGTGTTTTGGGGGTGAGGGTGCTGTGTCACCTGTTTCTCCTACTCACTGCTCTGTGTCTTTTTCTCCAACCTGTTACTCACCCTTCCCACTGTCTGCCCGTCTGGACCCCGGCCATGAAAGATGATGTGGCATTCTCCCGCCCCCCTCAGGTCCCTACATTTCTTGGCTGCTGCTTTAGGTCACTTTTTTGATTATTAAATTAGTTAATTTGTTTTTGTTTTTTTGTTTCTGTAGTTCCTCTGAGTATCTTTTGAGTCCAGCTAGGTCCCAGGACTGGTGCCAAGGAAGTGAGAGTGGGGGCCAGGGGTGCAGAATGATACTGTGGAAGGAGCCAACCCTGTTTTCATTGGGTCCTTAGTTTTGGTGTCACCTGTCTGAGGGAACAGTTGTCCTGAGGTAGCTCTTGTTGTCAGGGGCTGTGATATGTGAAATTATTAGCAGAGCAAACCCAGAAGTTTCTGGGAAGCACGGAGGAATCCATTGTATAGAGGGCCCTGTTGTTGGTGGCCCTGGATGCTGTCCCTCTTGTGTAGAACTTCTTACACCCACCCCTTTTCTAAGTGGGTGGTGAGCTGTAAGCATGTAAGCTCTTGGAGCTGCTGCCCTAGTTGGCCAGTGCCCTGTGGAAACATAGCCAAGCACATGCTCTGGAAGTATTTGTTGATCAAATGACCACAAAAGATATTAACAATACCCAGCAAAGTCAGTGTTAGGTGCCTTCTTAGGCTCTTCTCCCCACTTTGGGGGATTTTCTTGGGGCTGGCCCAAATGTTCTTGGGGTCTTCCCGAGGAACTGTTTGTCCTTTCTCTGGAGACATGCAGTTGGGCAAGTGGGGTTAGTGACGGCTTTGTATTGAGTGGTGGTGAGAGTTTAGAGACAATCCTAAGTGTGGTTTTAAAAAATGGCTGGAAATTTTTTGACCATCCTTCCATCAAAGATGGGGTCTTTGTGCCCTTCCCCGGGGATCTGGGCAGGCTTATGACTACTTCCACCAGTAGCAAGTGGCGGAAGTGAGACCATGTGACATTCAAGGCTAGGTGGTGAAAGGCAGTGCAGCTTCTGCCTTGTCCCTAGGACACTTGCTTTTGGAGTCCTCAGCCACCATGTAAGAAATCCAGCTGTCCTGAAGGCGCCATGCTGTGCGGAGGCCCAGGCTAC
Organism: Rhinolophus sinicus; assembly: GCF_057876585.1. Classification (NCBI taxonomy): domain Eukaryota; kingdom Metazoa; phylum Chordata; class Mammalia; order Chiroptera; family Rhinolophidae; genus Rhinolophus; species Rhinolophus sinicus. The sequence continues at coordinate 91,219,781 of NC_142503.1, forward strand.
ACGGAGAAGCCGCGTGCGGGTGCTCCGGTCACAGGGCCAGCCGACCAAGCCTTCAAGCCACCCCAGCCCAGGCTTCCATCATAGGAGTGCAGCTGCTTCCTGATGATTCCAGCCCCCAGGCACCAAGTCGTCCTCAGCCATTTGAGTCTTCCTAGCTGTGTCCTCAACATCATGGAGCAGACACAAGCCATCTCTGCTGTGCCCTGTCTAAATTCCTGACCTTCAGAATCCGTGTGTATAATAAAAAGGTTCATACCATTGAGTCTTGGGCTGGTTTGTTATGCAGCAATAGTAACTGGGACCTCAGGAATCCCACTTGCTAGCTGCTAACTCCTGGCTTAGGTTTATTGTCTCTCTCTGAAAGGGAAAGTTCCTGGGTCCTAACCTTTCTATTTTCCTCTCCACCAAGACGTACACTCAAGAAAGAAACTAGAAGAAAAGACAATTTCTTTGCAGGGAAACACCCCTGTGCTTCACTGTGGTCCACCTGCCTTGGAATTCCTGTGCAGTTTCCAGTGAGCACAATTTCTTTGGCTTATTTCCGAAATTCACTGACTTTGTTTCATGTTTTGCTGTGACAAAAAGAATCACACAGGTTCTGCATGGTGTAAGATTTGTCTACTCAGTGACATCCTGAGCCTTCCCCCACTGACCTTGATAGGACAGAACCAGACCTCAGGGACCTCCCCTTGCTTTGTTGCTGGTTATCTCCACAAGCCATCAATTGACATTCTCTAGGAAGGATCTCTGGACCCCCACGTAAAACTGTAACTGTTCAAGGAAAGCCTTGAACAATTTTTGCCAGCTTCCTGTGTACTAGTGGAGACTTGGTCCCCTCCTTGGGAGACATCCAGGTCTTTGAGAAATCTACACTATGCCAAAAGCCTCTAGAAGCTGGAGTCAATGTCATGATGGGGGCACCACAGCCCCTTCCTGGGCACACAGGAGCAGAAGAGGTTAATGCTAGGATCTGAAAGGCTAGAGACTTAGGGGCTCATAGCTAAAGACCTCAATGAGCACTGAATTTAACTGATGTGAATTTGTTTGGAGAGCCGTGGGTTCTGGGAAGAAGGCTGACGTGTCTTAGTCTTAGACAAATCTTGGTCCCACTACATACCGATTTTGTAGGTTGACAGGTCACTTTATCTGACTCTGTGTAGCTGCCTCCCAGATATTGTGAAGATGACATGGGACCATGCACCTAGTCCAGTGCATCTGGGAAGTACTCAGTCAGTGACAGCTGTTGACATCATTGCCCAAGACCTAAAGCAGTTTCTTATGGAGCTTTTTCACAGTCATTTCCCTCAATCTGGAGGGTTTCTCAGAGTAGCCCTAGCATCTGGCCCATTCTATGACAACTAGGTGTTCACATTTCTCTTTGCTCCTCGTTTGTGAGTTTTTTGAGGACAGAGGCCATGTCTTGGTGCTCTAACTTCTAGAAAAGGAGAAAATAAATGCTAAAAAGTGTAAGTGTGGCAATAGCCCTCAGAGCCTGATGACCATGGCTGATGGACAAAGAAATCAAAACCTAGTGGTCATATTAAGGCACATATCTAAATGCTTGAATGTGAGCCTTGGCTCAGGTTAGTTTCCCCGAGGGGGAGGCAATGAGAAGAGGTGGGCCGGAGTTTGTGAAAGGAGGTAGAAGCTAATATATGGTGATGGAAGGAGACCTGACTCTGGGTGATGAACACACAATGGGATTTATAGATGATGTAATACCGAATTGTACACCTGAAATCTATGTAATTTTACTAACAATTGTCACCGAAATAAATTTAATAAAAAAAATAATGATAAATTTAACATAAAAAAAAATAACAATAAGAAAGAAAAAAAAAAGAAAGGAGGTAGAAGCTATGGGGTGGAGCAGAGGGAGGGTTTGGATTGGTAGTACCTGTGTGGCCTCAGGAGTCGCAGTTGTCTCTTGTCATTCACTGAGGAGGACTTAGGCATCCCTGTGGCACTTTCATGGCCTTTCAGAATTACAAGATTCTTTTTCAGTTATGTGTCTCATTCTGAGAGAGAAACCCACTATTGGTTTGCTAACAAGTACATGGGCGAGTACTTGCCATGGTAGATTGTCACACAAAGGGCCCCCATGAAACACTTTCCAGTGTCTGTGCTCTGTGCAGTCCCTTCCACGTGGACTTTGGACTTGGTCAGGGGACTGGCTTGGCCATAGGACATCTACAAACGGTCCAAAAGCAGAATATGAAGGGGATAGGATATTTGCAGACTTCTTGGCCATGGAACCCTTTATGTAGGGAATAGCTCAGAAAGCACTAGTGTTTCTGGGTGGGGCCCAGTGGGAAGCCCTGATTCGAATGTGTTTCCAAGGCCACTGAGCAGTCCAGCTTGCTGAGAGCACAGTTGTACAGAGGAAGAGGAAGAAGTGGGGATAGAAAGGTGGGCTAGGGCAGTATGTCAAGGTCTTAATTGTCTTGGGCTTTCTTTTATTTTCTGAGCCATGAGGGAGCTGCCAGGGTAGGCCAACGAATGATACCCCAGTAGAGGAATATAGACAAGAAGCTCAATTACGGGAATCCTGTGATGAGTCCTGACAAGGGAAGGTGAGGGCCTGACCCAGGACCAGGCAATGAAGGGAGTGAAGTAGGTGGATGTGAAAACATGGCAGAGGGAGAACTGGTAGGATTTGGCAGCTAAGGGGAGAGGGTGGAGGAGGGGAAGTGAAGGGAAAAGCCAGAGATGATTGAGGTTGTCTGTCTGTGTGTCTGAGAGGTTGGCAGTGCTGGTAATAGGAATGACAGGAACTGAGGCTTTGGGGAAAGTAATGAATTTGTCCAGCCTGGTGAAAACACAGGGCGTGTATGTACTTCTGAAGCTTGGGAGAGAGGGTCCAGTTAGAATGCAGACGTGAGTGTCTTTACATCCCAGGAGAGATTCAGTACAGGTGAGCAGATGGGAAGGGGGAGGGGGCGGAAGTCAGAACCCATGCCACCCCCATGTGACTGGTCACCATAGTCAGTACTATAGGGGAAGGTACCAGGATGGGGTCCTCTCTATCACCCCCTTCCACTGGATGCCAAACTTCTTTCTCAGGGCTTCATTTGCTTGTCTTAAGTGGGCACCAGCTCTGCTCAGTACCCACTGGGTCTGTGCCAAGCCTGCCCATGGCCTATTGCTATGTCTGAGCTGGACACCATTGAGTCACACACCACTGATACGTAAGCCTCTGTGAACAGACCTTCAGAGACTTTTCTGGAAGTTACTGAACCTTCCCCAGAAAAATGTATCTGCACCAGACCCTTGACTTGACACAATTTCAAAGGGCTTGTCAATTTCTGAGATCCACTCTCAGGCCCAGATAAAGAAACTCCGTTCTAGGCCACCTGTCTCCTTGTACAGCTGTGAAGAAAGCTCCAGAGTAAAACAAGTGACTTGTACCTCAGGCTGGTCAGGCAGTACCTCTGCTGTTTTCAGTTTCCTAAAGCTGGGTCTTCCAAGATCTGCTCCATGATGACTCTTATCAGGGATTATAAGAGTGCCACACTCTTGAAATCACTTGCAACCCTGCCTCTGTGCCTCTGTTTTGCTGGATGAGACAGTCCAAAGGCGATGGAGAGGATCGGTGACAGTCTGGGGTTTGAGAACTGAGACGACCCTGGGTGCTCCTCCAGCCACCCCTTGCTTGGCCAGACACTCTCAGACCGTAACAGTTCACAATATAAATTTATTTATGCATGTGTTTATATAGAATGCAAACACTCCGGGACGCCTCCTCCCCCGTAACCGCCCAGAGGGGTCAATATAAGGAGGGGTCGGTCCAGCCTCATGAGTCGGAAGTGAGTTCTCAGGAGGTGGGTTGTTGGCCAGAAGGAGGAGGTGTGGCCAGAGCGGAGCTCGGACTGGAGAGGCGGGGCCTGAGTGGGGCGCGGCTTCCATGACCAGGGTGGAGCCTGGGGGTATGGCTTGCCCCTGGGTCGTGGCTTACTCCTGAGTTGTCACACCAAGCAGGGGTCTGCCCCTGCAGCCCGGGGTTCCGGGAACCCCTGTCCACTGGGGGCAGTGGGAAGGGAATGGGGTTAACAGGTCAGGCCTCCTACACGTAAGCGTTTTTCCCGTATTTGCCGAAGCTGTTGTCGCCTTCTTCATCCGTGGTTGCGGGACGCAGGCGGACAGAGAGCCCAGTGGACTGCAGTGCAGAGGCCTTGTGGGGCAGCCGGGTGCTGGTGGGGGAGGGGGCATGGGTCAGAGGGAGGTGCGGCCCTCGTCCCGCCCCCCCCCGCCCCCCCCCCCCCCCCGCCCGCTCGTCCTCCCTTACCTGGCGGCGGGGTTGTCGTCGGGAGCACAGCAGCAGTTGGAACAGAGGCAGACACCGCCCAGGATGGCCAGCAGTGAGGCACTCCAGCCCAGGTAGAGCGCGGGGCCCAGCTCATACCTGGGGACAAGGAGAACGCCAGGCGGCGCTAGCTCCAGGACAGGGCCGAGTCCCACCCACTGTCTCCGAGTGTGGGCTTCCCACACTCACTTGGTTCCAGGATACAAGGGGTCGAAGAAGTCCTTGGTGATGTTGAAGGCATACCAGGTGATGGCCACCATCCCGCAGCAACCTGGGGCAGGGAGAGAACTGCACTAGCACCAGAGACCCCTAGGAAACTTGGGGAAGGCCAGGCAGGGGCAGCCCAGAGAGTAGGATGTGGGGTATCAAGTCCAAGAGCAAGTTTCATTCCCTCCCTTTCTTCCTCCTCCCGGGCTCATGGCCCTTCCGTTTCCTAGGGTCAACTGTAAGCTTCTGGATGGAGCACCCGGGACCCCACCCCAGCCAACCTTTCTTGTCTAGGCTCCCGCGCTCGGCTCCTGAGCTCTCCCTCGCCCCCTTCTTTATCCCTGACCTACCTTGTTCATCCCTGCCCTCTAACTCCTTGATTATTTAGTTTCCTCACTTGGACTGTGCTCCATCAACCCTCAAAAGCCCAGCTGTCCCGTGCAGTCTTCCCCAAGCAGCCCTGCCTTTCCTGAGACCCCTGTCCTTTGGCCCTACAAAGCCCTCAGAGCCTGTCACATGCCTTTGCCACTCAGTGCAGTGAAGGCCTGAAGCCAGCGAGACCCCTGAGCTACATGACCAACCTTGCCACTCACTGAGGGCTTGTCCTCCAGTAAGTTTCCACACCTGGAGAACAGGACGAGACCCTGCCCACCTCGCTTGTGCGGTGATGTGTGTGGGTGTTTTATAAACTGAAAAGGGATGGCCTGGTGTACAGTATTGTTTTCGTGTATGTGTGCCCTGACTCTGGTCTTCCCAGCCAGCTGTAAGCTCTGGAGGCAGACCCTCACTTCCTCTCACCTTTGGGGTCCCTCCCACACCTCGCTCATGCCTGGCTCCTATGGGGGCTCAAGAAACATTGCTGATGGACTGATTTGTAGCCAAGGGATTTGGGGTGAGCATGGGTGAAGCTGGGGTGAGCAGGGAGAGAGGGAAGAGCTGAGCCCGGGAGGGCAGGTGTCATCGCAAAGGGAAAGGTGAGGCAAGAGCCATAAGTGGGAGCTGGAGATGACAACCCCAGAGTCTGTTGCTGAGGGCCACCCCTTACCCCCCAACACAGCACAGGGCCCACCCATCACCTTCCCACAATTACCAGCCAGTATGTGTAGGGCCCCTGCAACGGCCGCCAGCTTGGCTTTCCTGGAGAGAACTGGGCCCCCAATGTTTGTGCAGCGCAGCCCCACTATGCCCAGGAAGAGGCCCAGGAAGCCCAGGAGGATGGCGGTGATCATGAGTGCCCGGCAGGCCTGGATGTACCCTAGGAAGGTGGGGTGCAGCCATGGGTCCCTGAGCCAGCCCCTCCCCCTCCATCTCCTCTCCCCTCTATGACAACCAGCCCCTTACGGCTCCTGCTCAGGCCTCAGTCCCCAAATCCTCTCCTTCCCCTTCAGGGCCATCCAGCCTACAGACTGAGGCGTCACATACCCCTCCTTCCCAGGAGCTACCTGGGTCTCCAGGAGTCCCAGCCCCTCCCACCCCATCAACACCAGTGCTCTTCACCATTACAGGGCCTCTCCTTGGCGCCACGGAGGCACTGGCCAGCTACTGCTTTGTTCTGGGGGGGCATCCCCTGCCCTGTAGAATGTGTAGCGGCCTCCACCACTAGATGTCAGTAGCCCTCTCCCCAAACGGGAAAATCAAGATGTGTAGACTGTCAAATGATCTCTAGGGGGCAAAATCGCGCAGCTGAGAACCACGGCCGTTAGAGCACTACCCGCTCTGTGTATCCCAGGAAGCACACCTGGGCGCCCCCGCCACTGCTCCACACCAGCCTCTCTCCAGGTCCCACCTAGTGCCTGGCACAGTGCAGGACATCCTGAACTGAACTTCTTCCTGGAGTGACCAGGAGGGGACAGCAGTGGCCCCTAGGTCCAGGGCCGTTGCTGATCTGAGAGGTGGGATACCTGGGCTCAGGACCAATCCATGTCAGTCTTGCACACAGGCTTTCAGTGCCTCAGTTTCCCCTTTCTCAAAGCTGAAGGAAATGGCTGGCTCCCTTCCTGGCCCCCTTCCCCCTTCTCTGTCTTTGATAGTTGCCAAGCATGCCAAGGACCTTGCACCCCTTTCCCGGGTGGGGCAGTGCCACCCGTGCTGAAGGGAAGAGGCTGGGTCCCTGCCAAGAGGATGTTAAGTGGCCAGGAGTTGGAAGGTAGGGAGGAGGAACAAAGTTCTCTGGGAGCACTTTCTCACTCCCAGCCACTCCCTCCAGAGTTCCCACTCTCTCCATTTACCCTATATTTTTTCCTCACCCATCCATCACTCATCGCCACCTGGGGCAGACCAGCTCTGGTAGACAAAGGGTGATTATTGAAGGGAGATGAGCACAGACTGTGGCTGGGGGTGGATGTGGGGGAGGTGACTAAATGACAGTCACGACCCCATTCAGGACCAGAACCAGCCTTGGCAATCAGCCAGCTCAGGACTCAGTGACCCACGAGTCAGGATTCCAACCCCCCTACCACCTGTGTGACTGGGCAGGTTAACGCTCATTCCTGGTGTTTTCCAGCTTCTGTAAAATGAGGCGACTAAAGTCCCCGACACAGGCCTGTTGTAAACAACCCTGCAATGGTGTGTGTGAAGTACTTTGCACCACACCTGGACCCCAGGTGCCCCTCAGTGCTGGATAGCTGCACTCAGGAAGATAGTGGGGGCACGAGACCTACCCTGACCCCCTAACTGCTCAGAGCATCTTTGGCATTCCTGGGGGATTTTGTGGAGCCCTGCTCTAAACCCAGTGTTGGCCTCGGTTCCTTCTCCTACCCCCGGCACCTGCAGAAGGGGACTGGAAGAGCGAGATGGGTCCAGGAGGACCCGGCGATGGTGCAGTGAGAGCATGGGTGGGGGTGCAGGAGACGCACCGCAGAGGACCCCTGGTCATCCCTTCTTGGTCTCTGGCATGGGGCCGACTGCAGGGAGACTCCCCTGGGGGATGATGGGGCCACTAGAGGGTGAGCAGCAAGTGGGAAGATGCTGCAGCCACAAGGGAGAACCTTCCTGGTCCAACAGAGCTGTAGGTTCCAGCGCACCAAGAACCACAGAAACACACTGCCCTGAGAATCCTGAACACACATGTACATCCACCACCTGCTTACAGTAGACACCCAGGATCTCCTTAACAGCACTTTGGAACTCTCCATGGCAGTGGTGCCCCAGTGGAGGCTACTGAGATTGTCTCAACCCTCAAGAATCCAAGATGGGGCCTTTTCACCCCAAAAACCACAGCCTTCCCACCCCGAAACTAAAATGCTAACATTGTTTGAGTGCATATAGATTCTAACATATTAACATTTTGCACCTTTTATTTCATAGAATCCCCACGAGCACCCTGTGAATGGGTGCTATGATGCCCCTAATTTTACAGATGGGTCAAATGAAGCTCATTTTACCCCCTGCTCCAGGTGCAGAGCTAGGAAACAGCAGCACTGGACCTGGCAGTCTGAGCCCGGGCCTTGTAACCACTACACTTGTAACCACTATAACAGAGCATTCCCACTAGGGCAGGGGGCCATGTGTGACCAGGCTGCCACTACCATTCCGTCCCGGCTGCAGGAGCCCAGGTCCCAGAACTGAATCAGGCCTCCCTTCTCTGTATGGTGTCCAAGGCCGGACCGCAGGCGGCACCCACACTTCCCGGGGCTCTCTCCAACCTTCCGCCCTCCCTCTGCTCCCTTCACCCTCCGCCCGGTACCGGAGAGAGCCAGCATGGATGGGAACTCCCAGCAGTTGTAGACACCCAGGGAGTCAGTCGCGCAGCTGTGCCAGAGATTCTCGAAGATGGTGCTGGTGGTGATGACGTTCCCGTGTACAGTGGACACTCGCCAGTAGCTGTTTGGCAGGGTCACCCCCAGCATGAGCAGTCCCAGGGCTGCTATGAAGAAGCCAAAGGTCTCCACAGCCACTGACATGGTGGGACGAAGGCCCTGAGGGCCGCCTGGGGCCCCGCAGGGAGGGGATGAGCCCCAGGGGACCTCGAGGGGCTTTGGCTAAGGAGGGGTGTTAAGGCAGGGTGGGGAGGGAGAGGAAGGGCGGAAGATAGGCTGCAGCCTTGGCCTCTGGTCTGTCTCCGGGTTTCTGCCTCCTTCCCTCTCTCTGGGTCTCTGCTTTCCCGCAGGTCGGTCAAAGGAATGAACCAAGAGCCCACGGCAGATGTTGACGAGGAGATGGAGGGAATAAACGAAACGGGCCAAAAGTCCACTGCCTCTGGGCTGCCCTGGGCTCCCCGCCCCACAAGGGTGGGGGGGGGACTTACTAGGGAGTGACTAACGGATACAGCCAAGGAGGGGCCCCCATGGGAGGCACTGGGAGCCAAGGGGAAGCGTCTGTTTCTGACTCAGCTTTCATCAGAGGCCAGAGAATGAAATAAGAGGTACAAGAAGACAGACGGAGAATGACCACGGACAGGCCACCACTGCCTTCAATGGGGGAAGGAACGAGGGAGCAGAGCCACCTGAGGTTGGTGAGAAAAGTTCAAGAAACTCAAAGGGGTTGGGGCACTGAGTCTCCCAGGAAGATTAAAAGTTGAAAGGAACGGGGTCTGTGGGGGAAACCCATGGCTCTGGAATACAACTAACCAAGATTCAACCCAGACCATTATTTACCAAAGTGACACGGGCATGAAGTTTGAGTCCCGTGAGCTCATTTCTGCTTCTGTGAACAAGATCTACTACGACTCACCTCATAGGTTGTAATAAGAATTGTGACCACAGATCAAACCTCCCCACATGTATGAATTGCTTGATACTTGGTGACTGTCCTGGGTCTCGGTGCCATCTGCCCAGTGTGAGGCCATCAAGTGTTACTTTCCTCCAAACTTCAATTTCCTGAACTTGAATTACCCTCCCTTTGGTGGGTTGATCTTTGACCATCAGCAACAAGCTTGATCTTGCTGCCCAGGGTCCGGGTGGGGGACAAATCACAGGCGCAGGTGCTCCCGGGGCTAATCTAAGCAGCTCAGTTATCAGAGCTGTCACTAGCTCTATTAATTATGATGGATTAGAAACCTCTGGGTCCCCACCCCAAGCCAAGGCAGAGCACCTGTCCCACAGTAGATAGTCTCATTTTCCACCCCAAGGCCACAGTGGGACAGCCCTGGCTCTCTTCTGGCAACTGCGGCTGGAGCTGACTCCAAGGGGCTGATCCTACACCCAGGCAATACACAGGACGTCACTGAGCTGAAGTGTAAGCCCCCATTCCCCAACCTCCCGTGTCAGGCTCCTGCGTGCTCCCCTCAGGGGCCTCCTCCCCGATCCCCCAGCTGGGCAGGCTTGGCTGTGGAATGAGAGGTATGCAGTGAAGCAAGACAGGCCCACGCTGAGCCTGGCACGAAGCGGGTGTGGGGCAAAGCGGGCTGGGTGGGGACTGGGTCTCCACCTTCCATCTCAGAGCCTACAACTGGGGTGTCCTGGGTTCCTAACCTCTCCCAAGACCCCTGCCAACTCCATGCCAAATACCTCTTTCCTTCCCCCCCACCAGCAGCACCCCCTCCCCTAAGGAGACTAGGGTAGGAGGAAGGGGAGGACGCAGGAGGACAAAGCGAGGGGAAGGGCGGAGGTTTTGGAGGAAACTGAGTGGGGGGCCCCCCTGGTGTGGAAAACTCCACGTGCTGAAAAGCAGCTGAGTGGGTCAGAGGAGACAGGAGACATAAATCCAGGCCTGTCCCCTTAGCTCTGCCCTTCCCACCTCCGGTCTCTGCTTTCCCCCAGGATCCAGGCTGCGCCACGTGGCTTTGGGGAAGGAAGGAAGGGTGTGGGGTCTAGGCAGCACGGCAGACAAAGGAGAACCCCACAACAGCGTGGGGGGTAGGAGTGGGAGAACACAGAGCAAGAAAGGACCAGGTGTTACCCCCACTTCTGGGCTCAAGGGGACCCGCCCTTCCTCAACAGAGACACAGAGGTTGGCAAGCCAAAGCCCAATTTTATTTACATTCATCCCAAAGCACATGATTTGGGGCTAAAGGACAGGTCTCAGGGGAGAGGAAGTTGAAGCCATAAAGGACAGTGATGGGGTTTAGGAGAAGAGAGAGTGAGGATGGATGGGCCACTCTCCGAGTGTCTGCCATGGGCTCCCAAGTATCCCTGGGCAGAGGCAGAGGTGCAGTATTGTTCAGGAGGATTTGAATTTGGATACAGCAAGTCCGATGAGTCCAGCCACTCCTGCCACACCCAGGGCCATGCCTCCAACAATGGCCATGCCCACCAGTCCATCTGGAGAGAGAGGTAAAGGGAGACTGTGAGTCAGGAGTCCAGCCTGAGCCATCTGGGACCACGGCTACCATGTTCTTTCTGCCCACTGCTCCTCAACAGATGTGCTTCTCCACCTGGAGTCACAGGGTAACGGACTCCAGGGTTGGATAAAGGCGGCTTCTGGGGGTTTGAGGAGGAACTGGTGGGAGGGGAGTCATTTAAAGAAAGCAGAGAGCCCAGGTGTGGGGGTGGGGAGAAGAGTAAACTTGGGGCCAGGGAGACAGGAGGGTGGGGAGTAGAGGAAGACAGAGAGGAAGGCATTCACCTTTTTTCATGGCCTTGTCAATGAGCCGTTCCAGTTCCTTGGCCTGGTTGTTCTGGGGCTCTGTCTGCAGCAGCCCTCGCACATACTTTAGGGCCTTTTCATATTCCTACACTCAGGGAAAACACACACACACCCTCAGTATTCCAGCACTACTTCTGCCGTTCAGAGGGGCCTTCCTTTTGCTTGCCCTGGGGGCTCCTCCCTCTACCTCCACCCCCTCCCTCACTCCAGCCCCACCCAATGGAGTAGAGTCCACAAACAGCCCCAACTGTGTGTGGGGGGGTGATAAGCTAGGGGAGATAACAGCCCATGCCTGGGGCTGCACCCCAATCCTGACGTCACCTTTCCCACACCCTCGGCACTCTGATCCTGTCTTTCACCTTCCCTCAGCATCCTGACCTGCTATCAGCATCCTGACCTGCTATCACCTTGCACCTCTGTACCTGACACCACCCCCTGCCTACTGCCTTCTTCAGGCTTTACCCAGGAGAGAAAGGAGAGGGTGCTGTGGACCACCCAAGTAGGGTGGAGTGGGCACAGGGAGTTGTCTGCCTTACCTTGAGCCGGTAGTTCCCCACAGCCAGGTAGAAGACATAGTCCCGCTGCTCCTCTTTGCTCCCTTTGGTTAGCAGCTCTACGGAGAGGAGGGAGAGGGTGAAAACCACTTCTCTCTTTTCCTAGTGCTTGTGTCCCAGAGACACCTTCCACTCTTTGAATCCCTATATGATCCTAGGAGAAAGTTCCGAGCCACCCTTCCAACTGCAGTCACACCTGGCTTCCCAGTCAGAGCTCTGGGGCAGCGTGGACGCAGGCTGCCCGAACACCCTGGTGATCAACACACAATACTGCAGTCAACTCTGCTTCATCCAAGTGCACTGAAAGGAACTCAAGGCACTGGAGAAGCCAAAAGGCAGCTCTCCTTAGTTTTGAAATCTGTTGTGTTTCAATTACAGTTGCTTGTTGCCCAAATAAGTGTTAAAAATAAGTTTGTATTCACTCTCCCTTTAAAAAATCAGCTCAAAACTCACCTTCAATTAGTCTTCCCTGAATGACCTCACCCGACTCTCTTAACTCAGTGAGTTACTTCCCAGAGGCTTATGTGTTCAGTTGTACTCTATGCACTAGAATTTGTTGCTAAGTTTTTGTTGCTTTGCAGGTGTTTATAAATCTTCCCAATTGTCTGTCTCAACTAGACTGGCAGTCCTAGAGACTACTTCTATAGCAGGACACAGCTTTACAGGAAATCTGAAAAATCTGAATTGGCAAATTAGACAATGTAGGGTGAGATTATTTGCATTAAGAGTCTTATTTTTATTGATTTATAATAGGCATCCTTTGCTAGTACACTGACTGTTTGCTTACACATGAGAAAGGGGGTACAGAGAAATTGAAAGGTCAAATATTGTGCTTCTGACAAATGGTGACCCATCCCAAAACAATGGGAAACAGGATTCCCACCAAAAAAACACCATCTGTTCCCAGGTTTTTGGGACTGTCTCTGAACTTCTTCCAGGCCACTCTCACAAAAAGTTTTCAGCAGCTGCTGAATAAGCTCCACGGTGGGGGGCAAGGACCCAGGACTGGGACACACAAGACAGGAGCCTGTAGTCCCAATTCAGCCATTAGTTAATTAGCTGTGTGATCTCAGACAAGCCACTTTATAGTTAGACTACCAGATCACCAAAGTCCTGTGGAAACCGACATACTGATTCTATTTGGCAAAACAATGATGAGGTGGTGATTAGCCAAAAGTACACTGGGAGAAGCCAGGCTAATGTACAGCCCTTTGTTGCAGTGAGCTTACTGGAAAATATGAGGTTGGTGCAAAGGTAATTGCGGGTTTTGCAATTATTTTTAACCTTTTAAACCGCAATTACTTTTCCACCAACCTAATAACTGTGAGGTGACTGTACTATAGGATCCCAGCACTTGAGATGGAGGGAGGGAACGAGCAATGGCAGTAAAGAAGGACAGGCCCTGATGGCAGTTAGGAAGGGAAGAGCCGGGTAGCCGAGCACCTCACCCTCCAGCAGTGCAATGCCGTTACGGATGTCATCGTTGTACTTGCTCCGCACCAAGCACCAGGCATACTCAAACTGCGTGCTCTTGGACACCGAGCCTGCTGCCTTCTCAGACTGAAATTTCTTTTCAAACTTCTGCCATAGGAGAGGAGAGGAGTCATTTAGAAATGAAGGGGGCGAACCATTCTTTGATGGACCTGGGTGCCCATTTCCAGTTACAATCCATATTCCCCAGTCGCTGCCCCATTTCCCTCACGGGTCTTGATTCCTGGCACCACAGATTCTGCTGTCACCATCCCTGGGACCCAGGCTTTCGGCTTCCCTTCGGCACAGTACCGCCTCCGCTCCCCTACCCCTAGTGGTACCGAGGAGATGCCACCTGGTGGCGGCTCCAGGAACCGCTCCCGGAGCAGCTGACTCCGAGTGGGTGAACAGTCAACACATTGTTCAACAGTGAGAACTGCTCAACAGCCCACGAAGTCCCTCGTTGGAGACTGCTTCCCTCATCCCATCCCATCCTGCTAGGTCTGGACCTTTTCTTAGCTGCAAACGGGAATAAGAATAGTGCCTACCTTCTAGAGCTCAAAGACTGCGATATCGCCTGCAATGCACTTAGCACCGTGCAGGGTACAGTGAGTAATATTTGAAACTTTTGATGGTCGCTAGTTCCCTGCCATTGAAGGAGCACGCAAAAACATCCTCACCCTGACCTCCTAAATACTGCACGCACCCAGAACCCGTTAGTTTTTCCACGCCAGACTCCAGGCCCTGACTCTGAGGTGTAGTGGCGCATAGAAAACTACAACTCCCATTAGTCTCAAGGACCAAGTGGAGCCTTTCGGCAGGTGCCGGACGCTGCAAAGGCTGCCGGGAGCCGTAGTTCGGCTTCCCTGGGCAACGCTTATGATGGGAATAGGGTTTGGCCCCTATCTGACTCTCCTCGGGACCCACCCGCCCGAATCTTTCCTTTCCTTTCCTCGGGGCCAGGCCTCACCAGCAGGTCGTCCACAGACACCAGCTCGTTTAGCACGGCCTCCATGGCCGCCGCCCCCGCAATGCTCAGAACTCAGACGTTACCGTGCCACCGTCTCCATGGCCCACAGGCCGGGGCAGAGAAACACTTCCGGCGTCCAGCGGAAGTGGGCCTCCTCCCCTATGCAGAGCCAATCACCTCACGTAGCCGACGCCGAGCCCAGCCCCTGTGAGGCGCCCGCCACTTCCTCCCCGCGCAATCAGCGCGCCGGTGAGGGCAGTGAAGTGCACGCCGGGATCCGTACTTTTCTCAATCCCGTTGCGCGTGGGCTGCGCACAGTGCTGCTTATAGCCCTACGTTCTTTTTTCCGGATGCCCTGCGTGTTTCTTCATCTACGGAGGCTGCCTCAAGAAAGTCTGCGACTGTATCTCGGTGGTTATTCGGCCCCCCACCCTGACTGAAAAGAGCAGAAAGAGGAAGATGAAGAACCCGGCATAGATCACACTTTTAGGGATCAGTTTTATCCTATCCACCCCCGCCCTCCGTACGCCCTAACACCAGCTCTAGGACGCTCCCAGAAACCTGGGACCCTGGAAGCTAAGTGACTTTTCAGTGCCTGCAAGAAAATCATTAAGTGCCAGGGTTTCCAGGGCCTCTTACTCTCACAAGGCAAGAGGATAGATAACTGGATCTGTTAGTCATACGCCCAGAGAATGCAGTAAATAGTAACGGGATAGTATTAAAGGGAGTTTAAAGAAAAGCTGTAGCCATTGCCTGCAAAGAGGGTTCAATCTTTTAAATATTTAGATAAAGCATCCTCTGGGTGTACCTAAGGGGGATGGCCTGCCATATGAGTTCAAGATCAATGAAGAGGTTGGCAGTGAGGAGCAACAAAACATGGAAAGGGGAAATGCTGCTGCTTCCTCTGGCATCTGTTCTCTGCAGTTGATGGGACTGGGTAGGTAGTGCTCAAATTCCTTTTACCTTGTTAAAGAGAAAACCACAGGTCCAAAATAGCATCACTCAGTGCTTAAAAGCTCATGATACCAAACCCGGATTTAATACCTGATCTTTTTGAAGTTTCAGTCTGTCCCGGAAATGTAATCTTAATCAGTTGGAATTTTCTGGTCAAGCACCAATAAAGTAAAACTATCAAGAAGATGCTCTCCACACTCTCCTCCTCCCTCTATAGAAACAAGAAGCAATCTGCATGATAAAAACCCTTGCTCCCCACTAAAAGATATCCTGGTCTAAAAGTAATTTATTTTGTTAATACCACCCTTCTAGTTGCTAGATGGGATTCGGCCCAATGAGTTGCTTATCAACTAGATCATCAGATTTACTCTGTTGACTTGTTTAACAACTTTGACCCGCAATGCTCCCCAATACACATTAGGATGTA
The DNA here is from genome assembly GCF_057876585.1 of Rhinolophus sinicus. Lineage (NCBI taxonomy): Eukaryota > Metazoa > Chordata > Mammalia > Chiroptera > Rhinolophidae > Rhinolophus > Rhinolophus sinicus. The sequence continues at coordinate 91,235,191 of NC_142503.1, forward strand.
AGTTCCATGAAGGCAGAGACTGTATCTTGTTTATCCTTGCATCTCCAGCTCCTAGCACAAGGTCAATGTTTAATAAATATTTGTAAATATGAAGTAAAGCCAACAATAGTCTTGTGCTGCTTAATGATGGGGATACGTTCTGAGAAATTGTTAGGTGATTTCAAACCATTACAAATGCAGATTTCCGTTTTACAAAGGGTGACTTCTTGGATTTCAGAGTTTTCTCCCATGTATGTTTCTTAAAATAACCGGCCTAAAATAATCCTTATGCCAAGTAGACATATTTTGGGGTGATAAATTCTGCTGCTTTACAGTACAGGCTACAAACCTGCATAGCATGTTACTGCAATGAATACTGCAGGCAACTGTAACACAATGATACTTGTGTAATGTGTTGTGCTACGACGCTGTGATGTCAGTAGGCCACAGGCATTTTCAGCTCCATTATAATCTTAGGGGACCTCCTCCATATATGTTCATCGTTGCAGAGCATGACTACAAAGGGCATTGTAAATGCAGGGATTACCATCCAAACACCTTTCACATTTGCAAAGCCCCTTGAATTTCTTGTGTGTTTTTTTTTTAATTCTCATGATAGCCTTGTGAGTTAGGTAGGCAAGTTATTCTCTATTTGGCTTGGGCACTTGAAATGATTTTGACATGAGCTCAGTAAACTTTGATAGAAACCTTAGTTTGGGGAACTGGCTCCCTTAAGACCACTAGCATAATAGCCAAGGAGAAAAATTCACATTCATTGAAAGATGCATCTAGCACCTAATTTTGGCTGTGCCTTAGGGTAAGTGGAGGGAATAAAAAGATACGTAATAGGAAGCAGAGCAGGACTGAAGACAGAGGGCAAGTACTGGCAAGGCAGGGGATACGGGGAGGCCAAAGGTTATTAATTTTTTTAGGGTGTTGCTTCTGTGGGGTGGCCTGCTGCACCTTAGTGATCTTTGTATCTGCCACGGCTCTTGGCACAGGCCTGGCACATGGCGAAATCTCCATCAGAGTTCACTGAATGTATGTATGTGGGGAAAAAGGGAATGCCTTACTCAGTTGGCTCAGTTGTGTGCCAGTGAAGATCCTGAGTCTGAGTTTGTGTCTTGTTGGGTCTGGTTAGCACAATCATCCACCTTGTCATGGGGATAGGAAACAGTGCCTATTAATTTTACATCCAAATTACGTGTCTCCATCTTCTTCAACAAGCATCCAAATGCAAACCACTGTCATCTCTGCCTAGATGACTTCGACAGCCGCCTCACTGGTCCCATACATCCATTATTGCCCCATTACCATGAACTGACCACCCAGTAGTGAGATCGTATAAAAACACAATTCTCTATTTACCTGAAACACTTTAATGGCTCATCTCACGGCCCATAGAACACAGGCCAGAATCTTGTAACAGAGCCTACAGCATCCTCTATTATCTGGTCCATGCTTAATTCTGCCTCATCTTGAAGAAGGGCCCAGTTGGAACCCCCATAGTAGAGGCCTCGAAATGTCCCCGGCCTCACCTTTCCTTGACCTGTAGCTTAACAGTAGATCATCCCCCTGTGGCTTGAACTCGGAATGTCCTGTCCCAGTTCCCTGCTTTAGAAAATTACCCCGAATCTTATGATTAATACCTTATGCTTATTGATCACAATTTCTGTGGTCCAACATTCTTTCCAGGCTACTCCCATCATTGTTTCTGGGTCGCTGACACCACTGGAGAACCACATTGCCAGAGGGAAGGATTCATGCAGACCCCCTCATGCAGTCTCTGGAAAAATGCTCAGATTTTCCCTTAAATACCCCAAGCCGGTCTGAGAATGGTAAGGCAGTTTTCGAAGACTGCTGCCTTCTCAGATCTCAGGTGCTCTGACAATAAACGCTTATCCTATAGCCCAACTCCTGTGTCGGTCTAGTGGCTGAGCTGCAGGCAGCATGAGCCCTGGACTCGGTTGCCCTCTGGTTTCAATCTCTCCATTACTACTGTTAAAAAAAAACAAAATTCAACTGAGTAAATTTGAAGATCTAGTTGACTTTATTAAGCGATTCATGAATGGGGCAGCATCCCATCTAGCAACCAGAAGGGCTCTCTAAGGGGCTGTACAAAATGGAAGGTTTTTATAGGGAGAAGGGTGGGACAAGGGAGCTATTAACCAAAGAAAAGACTATTTTTAGACCAGGACATCTTCTTTTGGGGGGTGTGGGAAGGGAATGGCAAGGGTTTTTATCATGCAGATTGCTGCTGCTTTCTAAGGAGGATAGAGAGGGTCCAAGTGACAGATTACCTTATTAGTGCACGATCAGAAAATTCCAGACTGGTTGATTAAGATAACATTTCTGAGAGGATGAAAATGCAGTTAGGTCAGGTATTAAATCTAGGTTCGGTATCATCGGCCTTAGCACAAGTGACCATTTTGGGCCTGTGGTTTTCTCTGTAACACTACCCCTCCCTGTCTGTACACCAGCCCCACAGGCCCTCTGCACAGGCAGTATCCTCTATCTGGAACATCTATCCCCTCCCCCCTTTTATTTGGCTCATTCATTCATTCATGATTTCATTTATTCAACAAATACTTATTGAGTACCTACTATGTGCCTGACACTGGCACTAAATAAAATTAAGTTCCTGTTCTCACGAAGCTTGCATTTTAGTGGAGGAAAACAGAAAAAAATAATTGAATGAGTAAATAACTAAAAACACAATAATGTCAGGAGTTGAAAGTGCAATGAAAACAAATCAAGCAGGGTAAAGGAATTGTGAGAGACGAGGATACTATGGGAGGAGTGCCCAAAGATGCCATTGAGAGGTGATATGTGGGCAGAGCACTGACGTGAGTGGATGAGCCACGCAGGTAAATGGGGAAGAACATTCCAGGCAGACAAAGCAACAAGTGAAACACACAGAGGAGTGAATGTACAAAGGTGGTTTGAGGCCCAACCAGGAAGCCAATGTGACTGGAGTGGAGTGGGCAAAGGAGTGACAGAAAATGAAGGCAGAGAGATAGCCGGTCATTTACGGCCTTACAGACTATGGTGAGGAATCTGGATTTCATTTTACATGTGATGGAAAAGCATAGGGGTGTTTTGAGCAATACAGTAATGATTTGAGCAATGATCCGTTGTGAAAGGATCCCTCTGGCTGCTGTTGGAGAAAAGGCTGTAAGGACAAGAATAAATACAGGAGGACAGTTAGGAGGTTACTGTGGTGGCCCAGGCAAGAGACAGGGATGACCTGGTCTACAGCAGTTGTGGTGGGGGTGAAGGGATTTAGGATACTTGGTCAGATTCAGATACTACACTTGATCTTAGCCAAAAGGCCGAGAAGCGATGTGTGGTCAGATTCAGGATACTAGGTACAGTGAGCAAGAGTTGCTGATGGATTGGATATGTGAGAGAAGAGTGTAAGATGACAAGTAGGTTTTGCCCTGACTGACCTGAGTTCTTAGCTCTAAGACTCTTCCTTCGGGAAGACCATCTCTTCATCCAGACTAGGTGAAGTCTCCTGTAGAGAGGGAGAGTATTACCTGTCCTACATTTTCAGAATATAAAACTGTAACCTATACATTGCTGTCTTTGTTAGCACTGTGTTTTTGTGAGCCACACAAGTATTGGTTGGCTACTGGGCACAGTACTGAAATCTTCCAGGAGCCAGAGACTCTATTCTGCTCGTTTATTTTTTCCTACATAAAGGAAAAAATACATGGCCAAAAATCACACCAGGAAGGCACCATTATTAGCTCTATTTGACCCATGAGGAAACTGAGGATCAAAAGGTTAAGTAATCTGCGGGCCGGCCCGGCCTGGTGGCTCAGGCGGTTAGAGCTCCATGCTCTTAACTCCAAAAGCTGCCGGTTCAATTCCCACATGGGCCAGTGGGCTCTCAACCACAAGGTTGCCAGTTCAACTCCTTGAACACGACACCTTGAGCTGAGCTGCCTCCCGGATGGCTCAGTTGGTTGGAGCGCATCCTCTCAACCACAAGGTTGCCAGTTCAATTCCTCGACTCCAGCAAGGGATGGTGGGCAGCGCCCCCCTGCAACTAAAATTGAACACGGCACCTTGAGCTGAGCTGCCTCCCAGATGGCTCAGTTGGTTGGAGCATATCCTCTCAACCACAAGGTTGCCAGTTCGACTCCCGCAAGGGATGGTGGGCTGTGCCCCCTGCAACTAGCAACGCAACTGGACCTGGAGCTGAGCTGTGCCCTCCACAACTAACACTGAAAGGACAACAACTTGACTTGGAAAAAAGGCCTGGAAGTACACACTGTTCCCCAACAAAGTCCTGTTCCCCTTCCCCAATAAAATCTTTAAAGAAAAGAAAAAAAAAAAAAGGTTAAGTAATCTGCCCAAGGTCACAGAGCTAGAAGTGGAGGAGCTGGGATTCAAACCCAGGTCCTGCTTCAGTTAAGAGACAGACCTGTGCGCTCAGAGGAGAGGAGGAGTCAGTTAAAGGATAAATAGGAGAAGTGAAGAGAATAAGTTCATACGTACGCTCTAGTTATTCATCTTTTAAAAATTTAGGCATAAATTTGTAAATTTTTTTGTTGGTTTACAATAGAGGGACTTTCCTTAAGCCGCAGGTGAACTAGGAAGAAGCAATTCAGGTTAATTCAAAACCAAATCAGGCGAAGCAATCCTGAGAAATCTTTGTTTAGCTTATACAGTAGTAAAATTATAAAAATCTCCCAAACCACCATCAGTGCTGCTGAAATCATTGTAAAACTGGTTTCTGTCTCTTGGCTAGCAGCGGCTGTTTTTAGTTCACACTATTCATCTATTTGTAATTAAACACTTGTGTGATGGTCTGGTTAATGCCACCCTCCTATACTAGACTGGAAGCTACATAAGGGCAAGGTGTGTGTCTATTTTGCTCATATTATACCACTAGAGCCCAGCTCAGTGCCTTACACATAGATAACCTATTTGTAATTGTTGCATAAATGGATGTTGCTGTTACCATGATTAACTTTTTGGAAAGCAATGAGACAATATATAGTAAGACCTACAAGATATAATATCATTTAATTAGAATCTCCTGTGGGAAAATAGTCAACAAACAAAAAAAAGAAAGGCATGAAGATATTCATTTCCTACATTATCTGTGAAGGTAAACAACTAGTCATATGGATTCTATGCATGTGGATGGTAATATTCAAAACAAAAAAAAGGCACGTACTTCTCAAATTTGGTCACGTTAGTGGACAGAAGGGAAACTGACATTTTTTTGTTGGGGGGGAACTAAAACCTAGAACTGGTACTTGTTAGCACATTCTGGGCTCTGGGCCCCTCCCTTGACCAGAAGCTGGAGCCTGTTCTGGATTTCTACCCTACAGCATCTTGTCAGTAGTCAGCCCAGAAGTGCTCAGGAAATACCCGCTGAACAGAATTTCACTATTTGTGTTCTTCCAATCTTCAGTGATCAGTCTCCTCTACTTCCCACTTTCATCTACTACCCAAACAGGTAGGAAGTCCAATCAAGGGCAAACTGATTCATTCATTTATCCAACAAACATTTGTTCAGGGCCTACTGTGTGCCAGGGCTTTCTAAATGCTGGTAAGAGAAATGAACTAAACAGACATAGTCCTTCTCTCATGGCAGTTACATCTTAACAGAAAAGATTGCTAACGAATACATATATGTAATCAGGCCACTCCGCTCCATTCTGTCGCCATACTCCAACAGCCTTCAGATTTTTTCCTCCTCCAACCCAGCCTGGTTGCCAGTTGTATTTTAAAATGCAAATCAGAGCTCATATGTCCTGATTAAAAATACCGTTTAAGGACATTATCTAAATTTCCTATTATGCACACGAAACCCTTCAGGATCACCCTGCTTACCTCTCCAGCTTCATTTCTAGGCACCCACGCGCCCTGCACACGGAGACGTTTTCATGACAACCACCTTTCTTCCACCCGGAATGCTCTCCAACCGGAGATTTCCATTCACCAAACACCTGAGTGCCTACATGGCAGGCAACTGTCAGGCTCAGGGCCGTTACCCCTCCGGGACAGCTTTCTTATATCCGACCCCATGTCTCCATCTTCTAGGAGGTACAGTATTTATCACCCAATCCTACAATCCTTTATGTGGGCAGAGACAGTGCCTCGCTCATCTCTTTGCCAAAGGACAGGCATCCAAGATCGTACATGGTGTGAATGAAAGAGTAACGACAAGCGTTCCGAAACGGACGCTAAGAACCTTAGAGACTTCTGCACTTCCGGGTGGAGCTTTGGTTGGCACTCAAGCAAGGGAGAAGGTGACTCCTCGGGGGCTGCTCTAGGAGGAAGGCTCGGTGGTCCGGAGGACCCGCGGAGACGCGAGGGGGAGACCGCGGCGTCGGCACCTGCGCAGTAGTCGCCCTCCGCGGGGAGGCGGGGCGGGGGCGGGGGCCTCAGCTGGCCAATTAACGGGCGCGGCTCCGCGGGAGGAGCGGGGCGGGGCGCTATTGGAAGGCGGAGGGGGCGGTGCCAACGCCAGGGAATCCCGAATCTTCTCCACCCCGGGCTCCACCGCTTGCTGTTCCGCATCCCACCTCTGTGTCCCAGGGGTGATCGAAGTCCTTCCTGGTGACCCTTTCCCCAGAAACGTTCTCTGTAAATTAAAATTTGCCTGTGGCCTCCTTTAGAGTCCGTCTAGGTCCAAAAGTGTGCGTGATGAGTACACACATGTGCACGAACCACTTGGGATTGTTGTTAAAAATGCAGCCTGATTCAGTAGGTCTAGGGTGATCCCCAGATGCTGCATTTCTAACAAGCTCCCAGGGGATGCCAATGCTGACTGTTCTCTGACACACTGTGAGGAACAAAGGTGTGAAATAGTGGTTCTCAAAGTGCATCCCGGGACCAGCAGCTTGGGCGTCGCCCATGATAGAAATGAAATTTTTGAGGCCTCACTCCACATGGGCTGAATCAGAAAGTCTGGGAGTGGGGCCTCGCAATCCATGTTTTTACAGACTGTGTAGATGATTCTGATGCGTGCTAGAGTTTGAGAACCCGTGGACAGCAGAAAGGTCAAATTGAACCTCATCCCTCCACAGACGTCTGGCTGTGGTCAGTTTGCCTTATCTGGTTAAGCGTCAGATTCTTCAGCTGAAAAATCAGGATAAAAATAATAATGCCTCCCTAGCGAATCTATTATGAGGAGGGAATGTGAGATATGCTTGTAAAGCACTTGGCGTTCTATAAAAGTTAGCTATCATTAGCTATCATTATCATTACCATTCAATTGGATTGCCCTCTGGCAATCCAGTTTTATTGCATATTTATTGCAACATTATTTACAATAGCTAAGACATGGAAACAACTTAAGTGTCCACTGATCCACTGATGGATGATTGGGTAAAGAAGATGTGAGACACACACACACACACACACACACACACACACACACTCACTGGAATATTATTCAGCCATAAAAAGAAGGAATTCCTGTCATTTGTGACAACATGAATGGACCTTTAGGACATTATGCTAAGTGAAATAAGTCTGACAGAGAAAGATAAAAAGTGTATGATCGCACTTATATGTGGAATCTAAAAAAGCTGAACTCATAGAAACAGAGAGTACAATGGTAGTTGCCAGGGTCTGAGGAATAGGGGAAATGGGGGATCCAAGTTCCAGTTATAAAATGAATGAATTCTGGGAACATAATGTACGGCTGGGTGACTGTAGTTAGCAATGCTGTATTATATACTTGAAAATTGCTAAGAGAGTTAATCTGAAATGATCTCACCACACCGAAAAAGAAACAGAAAAAAGAAAGCAATTATGTGAGGTCATGGATATATCAAGTAAACTTATTGTGCTAATTATTTCACAATATACACATGTTTCAAATCATCATGTACACATTAAAACACACAATGTTATATGTCAATTATATTTCGGTAAAGCTAGAAAGAAATGTTATGAGACTTTAAGTGATTGATTATAAGTAAATGTATTTATATCTCAATTAAACCTTTAGCTAAAAATGGCTTTAAGTGAATTATCTTTAAACAGTTGATTTTAAGAAAATTGGCCTAGGATTACTTTGAAGGTGTTGCATTTCATGTTTAATTACTTAAAGAGTTGTTAGATTAAGAGAGATGGACTCATTGACCATTTAATTATGTAAATTGATCAAAAGTCACAACCACCAGTGCTTCTGGAGTCTAGTGGTAGTAAGATTGTAACTCCATAGGGTTGGGGTTAATGAGGATGAACCCCAATGAGGGAAGCTTGTGGGGTTCTGGAGAGCACAAGCACAGCCTTCTGCATTCCAACTCAGATTTTAGGCTAACACTGTGGCAGCCCAGCAAAACAAGTCTCAGGCCAGATTGGCCTGCTGGATTCCAGTAATTGACCTTTGCCTTTTGTGAATTAGCTTTATTCGTGCTAATTATAACTAGTTTCGTGTAAGGTGACGCCTACTCTGTCTGTGAATTTATTCTTTAAGACAGCAATTTAATGAAAAAGTTGAAGCAGTTCTTTATTCTGTTTTTTTTTCCCATGCCCAAGTTGTACCATTAGCTAAATATTTTGAATGTCACTCTTGGACACTACTACTAATTCAGTTAATTCAGAAAAATTTGTCTGACAATGAGGTGAACGCACACATATTACATCTAATTCCTGAATTCTCCTCCTCCCAAATCAACATTTCTCTTACCCTGAAGGATTTGGGAATATTCTTGAATTCCAACTGGAAAAAATTCCCAATTATGGGCAGCGGGAAAGGGCCGGGGAGTGTGTGTGAAGGGTAAGTTTCCAGCTGCTGTAGATCTGCTTCCAGACTGAGATGAGTAGCAGGGTAGCCACGCATACCAGCAGGCCCACCACAATGCCCAGGGTAGCCATGGCACTTTGGGGGGGGGGGGGGTGTCTGTAAGCAGTTGTTTATTTTAAGTAGTAAACCTATTTGGTGGTGGCTGGATTAGACAGTGGCAGAAGCAACCTTGGTATAGAGGCCAAGCATGTTCTTTCCTAACTCTCTGAAATAGAAGGAAAATTACTTTTTAAAACATCTGAATATATGATTTGTGCAATTAATCATTTGAAAAACAATTTCTGCAGCAGGCCCCTTTTTTGGAATCTGCCCAGTTATTCATTATGTCTTTTCTTAGAGAGATGCCACATCTGGATAGCCCACAGTTTTTGGATCAAGATGAGCCTATCAGATTCTCTTTGGACTTGGCGGTAGTCAAATGTCTCCCTGTGGCTGACCTGAGGGTATGTAAGCTCAGCAACTGTGGGGAATCATCATTTTACTCTGGGCACAAAAAGCAGACAGAGCCTGTCCACATACGTAGGGAGAAGAATGCAGTGGATAAACAGAAGCGTTGAGACTAGAGAATCTGTGGAGCCAACAAGAAAGATCCTGAAGGCAGAGCTGCCTTGGATGGCTGGTGTATTATCAGATCCTGGTTTTAGTTCCTCCTGAAGGAGGCTGCAATCCTCTGGTTAGATTCTGGGGGAAAGTCTGTACTTTTTTTTCTTCTTAAGCTAATTCAAGTTGGTTTCTATTATTTGCTACAAATGTGTAATGTAGGGAATTAGTGGAATTTCCTTTTGATCCACACAGTTGAAAATTACAAAATAAAGCATAGCGCTGAGTCTGCCAGGGAACTTGGAATGCTCTCAGATAGACCCTGGATGCAGACCTCCCTGGCATTGGTCATAGGTCTTACATTTTCAGGCAATTATATGAGCTCCCAGGGCACTCAAATAATTTATGTCATGGGTTATAATCATATCATTTGGTTAAGCAGTTTTAAAAACCTTTTTATTTTGAAGTATAACACTCATACAAAAAAGTACACAAAACAAAAATGTACAGCTCAGTGATTTTTATGCAATGAGCCACCATATAACCACCATTTCAAAAAGCAGAACATTGCTGTTACGGAACCAAAGTTCGTGTTCCCTGATGCTTTGAACAGCCAAAACTCAAAACGTCCAAGTTTGGAGTAAGGAAAGATTTATTGATTGAGGAGGTACCAACTGAGAAGGTGAGAGACCTAGCGGTGCCTCGAATCCATCTTGCTCGCTGGACTAGGTTAAGGGTTTTTAAGGGGCTGGGGGAAGTGATGGTGGGGCAAGCTTTAATTGGAGGACCTTGGAACTTTATCATTTATAGTAAAGGGGCATCAACACTGGATCTTCCTGGACAAGGGACCCTTGGCTTCTGAAAGGGTTGCAGTGTTCAAGTCCTGGTCATGTCCTGGTCATTTGGTTCCATGGAGGTTGGGGGAGAAGTGAGACTTTGGTTCCGGGAACAGCTGGAGGCCAAAGTTCTCTCCTCTGCACATGCTTGGGCTGCGTGAAATGCGGTCCTGATCTGCTGTCCCTAAAAACAACTCAGTACTTTGTCAAATAGGATTGGACCATTTTGAGCTGGTTCTGCAGTTACATTACCAGTCTTACAGAAGCACCCCCTCCCACAATTGGGACCCACTATGACCAATATTCTAATTTTTATGGATATATTATTATTTTTTTTGTTTTTCTTTTATAGTTTTACCCCTTCAGCATACATCCCTGAATACTATAGTTTAGTTTTGTGTATTTTGTTTTTAAACTTACTTGCCCTTTTCAGTGTCTGGTTTCTCTCACTGTCATGTTAGTGAGCTCCATCCATGTTGTTGTATGTAACTCCAGTTTGTTTGTTTTTCATTGCTGAATCATAATCCATTGTATGGATATACTAAAACAACTGTACTTTTCATTATTACGTTTAAATAGAGTGCAAAACCAGACAAAAGTCATTTATATTTTAGAAATTGTGTTGGTGGTTATTATTTGAGAAGCTTCTAGGATATTGTTCTATTTTTTGAACAACAGCCTATGTGCACACTATAAGAGTTAACTGAGCTGTAAAGTTATGATTTGTGCATCTTTCAGTATGTGTAATTTACTTTGACATTATGCTAAAAAAAACACAAAAAAAAACCAACAAAAAAAAACAAGAAAAAAAACCCCAAGCTGACTGGCCTCCCAGCCCCGGCAAAAGGCAGCCCTCGAGGCCAGGCTCACATGGCAGAGCCTCTTCCTTTCCTGGATTCTGAGTTGGTAATTCTTCACTCTTTTGTTGACTATCTGATGCATTCATGTGTATGTTTTTCAGTCTCCTCAGTAGGACAAATGGGCTGAATTACCTCGTCTACGTACCAGAAGCAGAAGTTATTACATAGTTTTTTCAGGGTTCCAAATTAAATTGAAATCATGAATAAAGGTAGAGTCACATCTGTTAAAAAATTTTAATTTCATTTTATTGGTGACTGTTACCCATATTATTTCTAAGAAGAATGTGTATTATTAAAGTCAGATTGTGTTTACAAATTAATTAATCATGTTAAATAATCAGAGGAGATCTGTGTTTCTACTGAAATACCATATGAAATACCATACCAAAATTTTCTATTTGAAAATTTTCCTTTGCTAGTCAACTATCTTACTTAAAGTAGTGAGACTTATTCTATAAATGTATCTGAGCATCAACACAAACCAATAATAAAATACATATGTCTGTGCTATGGCAACAATAGGAAGCTTTCTTAAGTTGTACATTGAATTTTAAGCTTTAGAAATCTCTGTGGAAAATGCTTTTTCCCAGTGTTTTAACTTGGATATACTTACTTGAGAGAGAGCCAAAGAGTTAATAATCCTTTTTGTTTAGATTATTCTTATCTACTTTTTTTTTTTTTTTTAAAGAGGGCACAGCTCACAGTGGCCCATGTGGTGACCGAACCAGCAACCTTGGTGCTACCAGCACCACGCTCTATCCGACTGAGCTAACTGGCGCCCATTTTTTCTACCTTCTTAAAGGAACTTCCTGAGGAGCTCCATCCCTGAGTCTTCTTTGGCTGACTCATACACATCCTTCCGGTCATCTCTCTTTTCTGCTCCAAATATTTCAAGAGCTAAGACTGACCTTAGGTGGCTTCAGCTTCATTTTTCTACCACAAAACATGTCTTTCCACTTCTTTTGCCATCTTTAGGACCTCCAGTTAACAAACCTGCTCTAATCTCCCAGCTAGAGCTAGAGCAAGAGGACAGAGGGGGACCTGAGAGGGTCCCTGACAGGTATGTGAGGGAAACAGGACGAGGCAGATGGGAGAGAAATAAGAAATGAACAAAAGTCCCAAACACCTGTTGTCATGCTTCATGTAAGGGATGGAAAGGTCTTCTCAGTGATGTTCCCTTTCCCACCATGTCTAATAAAATGGAGCATCATATTGGTGGCCATATAATTTATTATGCAAACAGGGACATTTTTGAGAGTGAAACAGTGGTGATGACAATAGTTACACGAGGACAACAGGAGTAAACTGGGACTGTCCTGGCAAACCAAATATCTGGTCACCCTCATCATATAGGTTGGAAAGGGCTCCTTTTGTTATCACCCTTGTCCTAAACCTTACATCACAATTTCACCCAAAAGTTACTGTTTGCTTCTCTATTTCGACTTGGTTTTAGCAGACACAGACCCTTAGGTCTTTACTTGAGTTCTAGAACAGTGGTTTTCAAACTTGAGATGCATCAGGATCACCCGGAAAGCTTATTAAAACACAGAGAGCAGGGTCACACCCCCTGAGTTTCTGAATCAGTGTGTCTGGGGTGTGACCAAGAATCTGTATTTCTAAACAAGTTCCAGGTGAGGCTAATGCACCTGGGACCACTCTTTAGTTTTCCAGGTTCTAGGGCATCTTCATGGAACTCGGGTTTGCTCCGTGTTCTCACTGAACCCTAACCAATGTATACTAATCTAATTTGAAGGAGACTGTTATTCCAGAATGCCAATTTATAGCAGATAATTGTGACAACTGCCGAACTTTTACGTCCCCTGCAAATAAGTTCTTCCTACTTTTGCAGAATGTTGGCATGGAGATACTTAACACCATGGGAAATACCTTGTTAAGACACGCTGTCCACATATTCTCATCAACAGGACTCTTTATGGTGATCCTAAGGTTTTGCTTGGTCAATTTCCAAGCTCCTTGCTGCTGTAACACCTTTTTTATATAGAAGTTCGCCAGGAATATTTGAACAGCAGGGAGTGCCACAGGTTGAGGCACATCATGGGACTGAAAACGTTTTAAACATTTAAATCGTTAACCATTTTAATCATTAAAACTATCTCTATTCTCTTGAACTTGACCAACAACATGCCACTGGGTTTAGAGAGCTACAAGGAAAATAAAAGAAGCTGCACCTCCTTCAAGACAGGGAACCCCAATCTGGACATAGGACACTTATTTTGAAAGAAATCAAATCAATTTTCAGAGGACCTATTTGATTAGCATGAAATTTATCTTAAATTAATATTACTTTCATAAAGTTGATTGAAAATAATATTTTCATTGAACATTTGAATCACTCTCCACCTACCAAAGAGCTATAGTATAACTTCCTAATATATTATGTCTACTATTTCTTCTAATATCGCTTTCTTCTATAATCCCAGTTCCATCCTCACCCCCTATGTAAAACTCACTCTTCCCCCTGTGTTTCTCTTCTATTCTCTCACTACTACCACATTCATAATACTTCTGACACCAGATTTGTGGATGTTTTCCCCCTCACCAAGCAATTCTCTGTGAAACCAGCCGTGTGTCCTACAATTCAATTCTATTCTGACAATAATCAGAGTTAGCACAGACCCCACACATTAAGGGCTCAGTTCCACCAGACTGCCCCCACTTCAGATGTCAATTGCAAGTAGTAGGCCCCAGGTTACCCACAACTCCTCTTCAACTTGCACATTGGAGGTTCCCAAACCATCCCCTTCTGTTTCGATTATTTGCTAGAACAGCTCACAGAACTCAGGGAAGCAGTTACTTACGTTTACCAGTTTATTATATAATAGGGGTATGATAAAGGATGTAGATGAACAGCCAGGTGAGGAGATTCATAGGGTGAGGTCCAGAAGGGTCCTGAGCTCAGGATAGTCTGTCCCTGTGGAGTTGGGGTGTCTGTGTTCCTCAACCCCAACGCTCTCTGAACCCCACACTCTTGGGATTTTATGGAGGCTTCCTCATGTAGGCATGATTGATCATTAACTCCAATTCTAGCCCCTCTCCCTTCTCTGGAGAATGGGGGGTGGAGATGAAATTTCTAAGCTTTCAGTCATGGGTTGGTTTTTCTGGTGACCAGCACCTATTCAGCAGCCCACCCAGAGTTGTATGAGAACAACAGATACTCTTATCACTGAGGACATTACAAGGTTTCCAGGGGCTCTGTGCCAGGAACTGGGGGCAGAGACCAATATATATATATATTTTCTATTATTTCACACTCCCCTAAGTAGTACAACATGATATTAAAAGTAACTCAAATTATTTAATATTCTAGATTATTAGTCCAACTTCTCATTTACATTGCTTTATTTTCCTGGTTCTACACTTTAATTCCATACACTAATTCAGACTAATCAGTGTGTGAGGAAAGTAATTCTGAACCAGAGAAAACTTAGTATTTTGCCCCCATGGTAGGTATTGAACTGAAAATTGTGGATTTCTTTTTCTTTTTTAGAAAGGGTTGAGGAAAGAGTGAAGATAGGGAATACATAAAATGGAGTCATTTAAACCAAGCTGCAAGAATTATTAACACTATGAAGGTTGAGGCATGAGAAAAGACCTCATTATTGTTCTAACTAGCCTGGGAACTTAAAAATTTTTGAACTTTCCAGTTCTAGGTCAATGCCTGGATATACATCTGGACATATACCAAACCTCCAGGTAACCCTCAGATAACCCTCTCAAGGACTGATGTATTCAGACCACCTGATTCTCCTCGGAAGCACTCACATATCCAAACCACCTGACATCCACCTGACAGCACCACAGGATGTGACCAGACCTCCTGGCTCCCATCTTCTGGACCTCCTGGCATCCATCATCTTGACTGCCTGTCATCTGACTGATGACTATCCTGGACCAATCCTAGAAGAATGCAGGACTGGTAATTCTTAAGAATGTACTTTTTAATATAAGAACTTTGAACTTTTCTCTCTTTTTCGGAACATTTCTGGGTTTTTGCTAGCTGTGTTTCCAGTTTGCAAACTCTAAGACCCTTGAGCAAATCTCTATCACCTATTTCTAGCAAAGCCTCCAGTTTCTTTTTGAGTTTGACAGGGTGTAGTTTTGTCCTTTTCAAGTACAGTGAATTGGCCTAGTTTAGTATTAGTTAATAAAAGCCCATGAGGGTCATTCTATAATAGGAATGTTCTCTATTCAAGTATTGACCATTTGCAGATAAATCAATATGAAAAAGATGCTCAGAAATATGTCAGTTCACTTAAGTAATTTAATTGTTCCCTTGAAATCTGTAGTATAGTACGAAGGCACAATTTCTGATTAGGAAGGATGTGATAGGAGGAACGTGGAATAGGTCACATGTACTTTAAGACAGTGATTAAAACAAAAGATAATGCAAAGTATATTTTTAATGAAACCTGTTTAGTTAATATCACATGTATTTACACATTCATTGTTCTATAGACATTATTCAACAATATAAAACAGCTTTAAAAACACAAGTACAATAGTTTAAAGACCAAAATATAAAAAATATATATAAATTGCTTGACAAAAAATATCCATGCTTTTAATGCTTAAAATAGTTTATCAAGTTTTAACTGAACTCTGTATTTTTAAGAATAAAGTCAAGTTGGTCACTGAACTTTAAGAATAAAGTGAAGTTGGTCATCTTCTTTTCCCCCTAATAGTCCAGCAGACATCCATCCAGAGTCCCTGACTTGGGTGGTAGGGTGACAGTATCTACAGATGGGCTTGAAAGAGTTCATGAACTGCAGAAAATTACATGCAGAATGAAATGTGTACATACATATACATATATATTTTGGGGGGAAGAAGGTGTCCATAGCTTTTATCAGATCCTTAAAGTAATCAATAGAGGAAACCAAGGACATTTAGAAGTCATGGGGAGAGGGTGCCCATAGACACTGAGGGAGCATGAGGCCCAAGTCAGAAGCATCTGTTTTGAATGAGATGGGAGGCCTAGTGGCAGAAGTGTGGCTGCTGGCACTATTATCACGGCAGCATGTTCACGGCTGTGCCCCATAAATCTGGTCATTCACATGCCCTGCAGCTCTGTGTTACTAAGGAGTACCTGAGATGGGTCATAGCTGGGTAACGATGCGTAAGGTCAGAATTTCACGTAATAATCTCTTTTTAGGGTGAATTAGGAGGATGCCAGTGTCATGAAGACCTCATGTTTGTTTTCTATTAAACTTTTAGAATTTTGTAGCAGGAAGTAACAGAAGACCTTTAATTCAGCCATTCACGTTTCAAGTGAAAAAAGAAAAAAAAAACAGGACTAAAGAGGTGAAGTAATTTTCTCAAAGTTCCTAGGTCTCCTGGTTGTCAGTCCACAGCAATTTTTCCATGCACTATTATTTCTTTTGATATGTGGTAGATCAACTCTTTAAAAAAAGTAATTCTGATGCAAAGTCATCTGTTTCTGGTAAAAAGTCAGGTAGCTCAGTCATTCCTGAAGAATGTCTGCGTGAACTAGATTACTTAAAATGTTCCAGTCTCAAAAACATCCCCTCCCACCACTTGGAAGTGTTCAGATGCTAGAAAAGATGTTCCAGGCGGCAGCTGTGACTAAGAACTGAATGAATAGAAGCTGCTTCTTCTGAAAAATGAGATCATATCAAGCTGGGCTCATCTAAGAGCTAGCCGAGGCATTGAACCTTCCTAAATGTCAAAATTGTGTAGGTATTTTTAAAGTGCTGAGACTTTTATCAATTGAACAATTGAGATAGGGTGAAATCAATGGAAAAACTTGAAGACATTTGTAGCTTTGGTACATTTTATGTACTTACAAGGTTTTTGTTCAATGTTGAATTGCCTGAACTTTACATGTGTTATGGCTGAATTGTGCCTCCCCCACCAATTCATATTTTGAAACCCTAACCTCCAGTTTCTCAGAATCACTGTATTTGGAGATAGTATTTTAAAGAGGTAATTAAGTTAAAATGAAGTCATGAGGGTGGGCCATAATTTACTATGGCTGGTGTCCTTATCAGAAGAGGAAATTAGGACACAGCCATACACAGAGGGAAGACCACGTGAAGATACAGGGAGAAGACAGTCATCTACAAGCCAAGGAGAGAGGCCTCAGAAGGAACCAATCCTGCTGATACTTTGATCTTGGATTTCTAGCCTCCAGACTGGAAGAAAATAAATTTCTGTTGTTCAAGCCTCCCTGTTTGTGGAGCTTTGTTATGACAGCCCAAGCAGACTAATACAATACACGGAAGTCATTTTGTAGGAGACAATTCATTTCTTTGTATAATTCTACAGGAACATTCTTTACAAAGTCTTGGTGAGTGCAAATCCAATCCTCCCTTGAGTTCAGGAGGATGCGCTATGTAGGATGGAAGGATTTGAGAGGCGTCAACATCAGGATGGGGAGAAAGCAGTTGCTATCCTTGGACCGTAAATGAGAAGGAGGTGAGTGTAGGGAAATACTAGGAAACCAGTTGAAGTGAAGTTTGAAGAGCAGTGCAAGAAGTAGGAGGAAACCAGGAAGATGTATGCCTAAGCCGAGGAAAGAGTGTTTCAAAAGGAGAGGAGGGTCAATATTATCACATGTTGCTGAAAAGTCAAGTAAGAAAAGGATTGCTTGGATTTAGTAAAAAGGGAAGGGTGATACCTTGGCAGCGTAGTCAGAGAGGACGGAGGAAGTTGTTTGGAGAAACAAAATAGGTGGCAGTTAAAGGAGGACAAATGGTTAAAACTTTATATATATAGTTATAGCTAATTGATTGTTATATTATAATTATTAATTAATTGAAAGAGACCTGAGCTCGTTTAAGTACCAGTGGGAAAGTGCCGGCAGAGGAGAGAGGGACATACAGGAGGGAGTAGGTCATGACTTCAACAGCACTTCTGCTAATCTGTACTTGCTCTTTGTCTTGGATGCCCACCCCTCACACTGCGGGCCATCTACTTCCTGCCATCAGGTAAATCTTCTTAACTGCAAATCGGTTCCTGATACTCCTCAGCTCAAGATTTTCTTGGTCCTGTCTCATCGCTCACAACCGTTCTTCTTACACCAGATTCTCACACTCCTAGTCCTCTGCACATATAACGCTCTTTGCTGAGAATGTGCTGATTCCCTCTTTAGTTGGCTAACTCGGAGGTGTCTTTCAAGATTCAGCGCAAGCATCGTCTTCATGACGCTCTTTGTCTCAGCTAGGAGTCTCTCCTGTGCATTTCCTCTGCCTCTTCTGCTCCCAGCTCTCTTAGCTCACATCGTAATTATAAATATCTCTACGTAAATATATCTCCTTTAAAAACTGTGGCTTCTTTGAGGTCAGGGATGAAAGTCATGTTTATATATCCTGGATCTAGCCCAGTGCCTGATACATGTAGGCACTCAAGAAATGTTTGTTTTATGGATAAGGAAGACACTGTCTGTACTTCCTGATACTCATACCCCCCCAACAATACAGAATGACAAAGACTATAATGCTCAGTGTATACAGTGCTTTGAGAATTCTTCTTAGAAGATATGGGAAAGTATTTGCAGAAGTAATATTTGGGCTGGCTCTTAAGGATAAGCTAGTCAGGTGGAGAAGGGCATTTTAAGCAGAGTGAACAGGGTGTTTGTATATTGTGGACATTTCCATGTCCTAGGTTATTCAGGCCAAACTACCCACGGGGGGGCAACTATACATGATAAATGAAGTCTAATAGAACATCTTAAATGCACTGAAGACCTAACAAGATAATAAAGAATTACTAGGCCACAATTTATGAGATGAAAGGACTCAGAGGTGGTAAATAGACTCTTAAAAAATAAACTAATATAACACCACATTATATTAGTTTCAGGTGTACGAAATAATGATCCAATATACAGAGGGTGCCAAAAAATGTATACACATTTTAAGAAAGGAAAACCTGTATTAAAATTGTAATAATATGTACTGATAACAAAACATGAATATAAGTCATGTGCATACATTTTTTTGGCACCCCCGGTATACTGTGAAATGATCACCACAATAAGTCTAGTTAACATCCATCACCACATAGTTACAATTTTTTTCTTGTGATGAGAACTTTTAAGATTTACTCTCTTAGCAGCTTTCAAATATGCAATACAGTATAATTATTAATAACTATAGTTACCGTGCTGTACATTACATTGCAAAACTCATTTATTTTATAATTGAAGTTTATACTTTTTGGCTACATTTACCCATTTCACCCACCCCGACCTCCCACCTTTGGCAACAACTGATCTGTTCTCTGTATCTATGGGTTCATTTTTTTTTTTTTTGGATTCCACATATAAGTGACACATATAAAACAGTATTTGTCTTTCTCTGACTTATTTCACTTAGTATAATTCCCTCAAAGTCCATTAATGTTGTCGTAATTGGTAGGATTTCCTCCTTTTATGGCTAAATAATTTCATCTATATCTATCTATCTATCTATCTATCTATCTATCTATCTATCTATCTATCTATCTATCTCCTATCTATCTAGATGTATATACATACATATATATCTCTATATATCACATCTTCTTTATCCATTTATCTATTGATATACACACTTAGGTTGTTTCCATGTCTTGGCTATTGTGTGTAATGCTGCAATAAACATGGGAGTACAGATAGCTTTTCGAGTTAGTGTTTTAATTCCTTTGAAAAATACCCGGGAGTGGAATTGCTGGATCATATGGTAATTCTATTTTTAATTTTTTGAGGACCCTCCATACTGTTTTCTATAGTGGCTGCACCCATTTAAATTCCCACCAACAGTGCACTAGGGCTGCTTTTTCTCCAAATTCTTGCCAACACTAGTTATCTCTTGTCTCTTTGATAATAGGCATTCTAACAGGTGTGAAGTGATGCTGCATTGTAGTTTTGATTTGCATTTCTCTGATGATTAGTGATGTTTAGCACCTTTTCATGTACCTGTTGGCCATTTGTATGTCTTCTTTGGAAAAATGTCTATGCAGGTCCTTGACCATTTTTTAATCATATTACTTGGTCTTTTGTTATTGAGTTGTATGAGTTCTTCATATATCTTCAGTGTTAACCCCTTATCAGATATATGATTTGCAAATATTTGCTCCCTTTCTATAGACTGCCTTTTCATTTTGTTAATGGTTTTCTTTGCAGTGTAGAAGATTTTTAGTCCTTCTTGTTTATTTGTACTTTTGTCGCCTCTGCTTTTGGTGTGTAAACAAACTCTTAAAATTGCTTTTGGGGGCCGGCCCGGTGTCTCAGGCAGTTAGAGCTCCATGCTCCTAACTCCGAAGGCTGCCGGTTCGATTCCCATATGGGCCAGTGGGCTCTCAACCACAAGGTTGCTGGTTCAACTTCTCGAGTCCCGCAAGGGATGGTGGGCAGCGTCCCCTGCAACTAAGATTGAACACGGCACCTTAAGCTGAGCTGCCGCTGAGCTCCCGGATGGCTCAGTTGGTTGGAATGCGTCCTCTCAACCAAAAGGTTGCTGGTTTGACTCCCGCAAGGGATGGTGGGCAGTTCCCCCTGCAACTAAAATTGAACACGACACCTTAAGCTGAGCTGCCGCTGAGCTCCCGGATGGCTCAGTTGGTTGGAATGCGTCCTCTCAACCAAAAGGTTGCTGGTTTGACTCCCGCAAGGGATGGTGGGCTGTGCCCCTTGCAACTAGAAAAACGACACCTGGACCTGGAGCTGAGCTGCGCCCTCCACAACTAAGACTGACAACAACTTGAAGCTGAACGGCACCCTCCACAACTAAGATTGAAAGGACAACAACTTGACTTGGAAAAAAAAAAAAAAGGCCTGGAAGTACACACTGTTCCCCAATAAAGTCCTATTCCCCTTCCCCAATAAAATCTTTAGAAAAAAAATAATTGCTTTTGCCTGGAAGGAATTTACCAATTCAGGAAACTTATGAAACTGAGTTGCAGTTTTACTCACTTGCCTCAAAGCTTATGAGGTACAGAAGTGAAAGTCCAAGGGACAACTAAGGTGAAAAGTCAGAAAAAGCCAACTCCTGCCCTCCCTCCCCCCCACCCCCCCACAGACAACCACCCAAAACACACACACACAGGGTAAGGTTAGACCAGATGTAAACCTATGTTCTTTTTGTGCAAGGGGAAAGATTCCTGTGAGATAGTAAACCAAACCCAGGCTTTCTGAAGAATAGTAGAGTAAATTTGCATCTCAGAGGTGGTACAAAAAAACTCAAACAGGGAATTTAGCTGAGTGTCATTCTGTTTTTGATAGTACCTCAGACATTTGGCAAAACCGAATGTCTCATTGAAAGTGTATGAGAGGACGGCCAGATGGCTCAGTTGGTTAGAGCGAGAGCTCTTAACAACAAGGTTGCCGGTTCAATTCCCACATGGGATGGTGGGCTGCACCCCTGTAACTGAAGATTGAAAATGGCGACTGGACTTGGAGCTGAGCTGTGCCCTCCACAACTAGATTGAAGGACAACTGCCTGGAGAAACACACTGTCCCCCAATATTCTGCAATAAAATTTAAAAAAAAAAGTGTATGAGAGATCCAATTTCTCTGCATTCTTGCCAGTACTTTCTATTATCAGTATTTTTCATTTTAGCTATTCTAAGAGATGTTTAGTGCTATCTCTTTAATTTGCATTTCCCTAAAGACTAATGATGTTGAATACTTTATATCCTCTTTGGTGAAATACCTCTTCATGTATTTTGCTCACATTCTAATGGATTATTTGGGGTTTTGTTTGTTTGTTTTTTACTACTGCATTCTTCATATATTCTAGACACAAATCCTTTGTCAGGTATGTGGTTTACAAATATTTTGTCTTAGTTTGTAGCTAGTCTTTTCATGCTCTTAACAGGGAATTTTGATGAAGTTAAATTTATCAATTTTTTTCTTTTATGGATCATACTGTTGGTGTTACGTCTCAGAACTTTTTGCCTGGACCAAAGTTCTCAACTTTGGCACCACTGACATTTTGGATGGATAATTCTCTGTTCTGGGGGGCTGTCCTCTGTATTATAGGATGTTTGTCATCATCCCTGGCCTTGTATCCACTAGATGCCAGTAGCGCCCCCACCTCCAGTCATGAAAATAAAAAATATCTCCAGACATTGACAAATGTCCTCTGGGGGGGCAAAATCACCCCTGGTTGAGAGCCACTAGCCTAGCCCTAGGTCTTGAAGATTTCTTCTAAAAGTTTTATACTTTTACATGTTACATAAAGTCTATGATACAGTTTGAATTAATTTTTGTATAAGGTGTGAGGTTTAGGTTGAGGTTTTTTTGTTGTTGTTTTTTCTTATGGATGTCCAATTGCTCTAGTACCATTTGTGAAAAGACTATCTTTCCTCTATCAAATTGCTTTTGCACCTTTGTCAAAAATCAGTTGGGTATATTTGTCTGGGTCTATTTCTTGGTTCTCTAGTCTGTTCTATTGAGCTCTAATCGCTTCTTGGCCTTTTGGCTAAGATCGGGTGTGAGCTATGTGTCTCTCTCTCTGCTGATACCACATTGTCTTGATTACTGTAGCTATATAGTAAGCCTTGAAATCGGGTAGAGTTATACCCCCCCACTTTAATCTTTTTCAACGTTGTTTTGGCTATTCTAGTTCATTTGCCTTCATATATATATATATATATATATATATATATATATATATATATATATTTAGAATATGGTTGTCAACATCTGCAAAAATTCTTGCTAAGATTTTGATAGGAGTTACATAGGTTTTATAGATTAATTTGGGAAAAATTGACATCTTTACTATGTTAAATCTTCCAATACATGAGGCATGATATGTCTCTCCATTTATTTAGATCTTCTTTTTTACTAGAATTTTGTAGTTTTCTGTGTACAAATCCTGTTAAATGTATATCTAAGTATTTATTTTTTGAGCTATTGTAAATGTTATGCTTTAAATTTCAGTTTCCACATTTCCATTGCGAGTATGTGAAATACAATTAATTTTTGTATGTTGGTCTTATATCCTGAGACCTTGCTGAACTCATTTATTAGTTCTAGGAGTTTTTTTTTTTCTTTCTTTCTTTTCTTTTTTTTTTTTAGACAATCATGTCATCTGAAAATAGGGATAGTTTTACTTCTTCCTTTCCAATCTGTATGCCTTTTATTTCCTTTCCTTTCCGTATTGTGCTGATTAGGACTTTCAGAACTATACTGAATAGAGTGATGAGAATAGAAATCTTTGCCTTGTTGTCAGTCTTAGAGGGAAAGCATTTCACCATTAAGTAAAACGTTAGTTGTGCGTTTTTTGTAGATGCTGTTTACTGGGTTGAAGAAGTTCCCTTCTATTCTAAGTTTGCTAAGAGTTTTTTTTTTAATCATGAATGGGTGTTGAATTTTGTCAGATGCTTTTCTATGTCAATTGATATGATCATGTGGTTTTTCTTCTTTAGTTTCTTAATAAGGTGGATTACATTGTTTGATTTTTGAATATGGAACCACCCTTGAATTTTTGGAATTAACCCTACTCGGTTGTAGTATAACATTGTTTTTATGTAGTGCTGGATTCAGTTTGCCAATATTTTGTTGAGGATTTTGCATCTGTGTTTATGAGGAATCTTGGTCTCTAGTTTTGTCTGGTTTTGGCGTCATGGTAATTCTGGCCTCATAATATATAGTAGGAAGTGCTCCCTCTTCTATTTTCTGAAGGTTGTATATAATTGGTGTTAATATTTCTTTAAATATGGGTAGAATTCTCCAGTGAAACTATCTGGGTCTAGAGATTTCTTTTTTGAGAGTGTGAGGTAAGAGTGAACATAGCAGGTCTGTTTCACTCATTTCTCACTTATCTCTGTATCCATGGCGATGACCCTTGGTCAAACTTTGAAAACTAAACTCCCGGAATATTCACATAGCAACGGGTAAGATGTTATTCTATATGCCCAAAGCAGTGGGTCAAGACAAACCAGGTTGTCAGCGTGTTTAAAGTAAACATAAAGATTCACGATGTGCACCCCAGTGCCTGGTTTGGGGCCAGGCTTAGTCACCAGCTGGTATGTGACCAGCTGGTATGTGGCCAGCTCCCTTTAAAAACTTTGGACTCCAAAACTCAAGTAGGATTTCCTGGCCAAGGACACCTCACATCTGTCCCTGCAGATTGCATGTGGAGAAAATGTGTCTGTGCTACCCCGAAAGAGAGATAAGAAAGTGTGCATTTGACTCCTCCCGCCTTTGCCCATGAAGATCTTTTTCCTACATTGTATCCCTGCTGTCACAAATATTTTTTGTTTTTTTTATTGGGGAACAGTGTGTACTTCCAGGCCTTTTTTTCCAAGTCAAGTTGTTGTCCTTTCAATTTTAGTTGTGGAGGGTGCAGCTCAGCTCCAGGTCCAGTTGCCGTTTCTAGTTGCAGGGGGCACAGCCTACCATCCCTTGCGAGAGTCGAGGACTCGAACTGGCAACCTTGTGGTTGAGAGGACGCGCTTCAACCAACTGAGCCATGGGGGGGGGGGGCAGCTCAGCTCAAGGTGCTGTGTTCAATCTTAGCTGCAGGGGGCGGAGTCTACCATCCCTTGTGGGACTCAAGGAGTTGAACTGGCAACCTTGTGGTTGGGAGCCCACTGGCCCATGTGGGGAATTGAACCGGCAGCCTTCGGGGTTAGGAGCATGGAGCTCCAACTGCCTGAGCCACCAGGCCGGCCCCACAAATCTTGAATGTAACTTTATGTGGAGTCCTGTGAGGGCTTCCAGTGGATCACCAAACTAGCAGTGACCCACGGAGACACGAAGTTGCTTTTTAAAAAAACTATGAATTCAATTTTTAAAATTGTTACAAGACTTTTATAATTATCTCTTTTATATTGAGTGAGTTTTGGTAGTTTGTGGTTTTCAAGAAATTGGTTCATTTCATCAAGTTGTTGAATTTATGTGGGTAGAGCTGTTTATAGTCTTCCCTTATTATTCTTTTAAAGTCTTCAGACTCTGTAATGGTAGCCAATATTTTATTCTTTTGTTGTTTTGTTTTCAAAGCACCTTTATGGACATTATCTGACTTGATTCTAACTATAACCCCACGTAGCAGGCAGAGCAGGTGGTATTATTCGCGTTCAGTTCACAAAGAAAACTTACTTGCTCAGAAGTGACTTTTCAAGACTACAAGGATAGTGGATTGCAGAGCTGATATTAGAGCCCAGGGCTCCTGACTCCAAGCTTCTCTGTTGGTAATAAGGTCCCAACTATCACTCCTGCGTAGTTCTGTTTCCCTTCCATACCTCTCTCTTGGATCTTTTTTAACTGGCCCCTTCACTCTCTATCTAACCCTCCCTGTTACACTTTTTCTTTAGCAAATCCTGTCTTAGAGATATTTTCCATAGTCTACTACAGACATTCTTACACCTGGCCTCTCTCCTTTCTCTACGTATCAACCCTGTCAAATCACACTTGCTTTTTTGGAGACCCCTAAGGTCTAACCCAGTGGTTTTCAACAGGGGCAATTCTGTCTCCCAAGGAACATTTGGCAATGTCTGGAGACATTTCTGACTGTCACAACTGGGGGTTGCCCCTGGCATTTAGTGAGCAGAGGCCCAGGATGCTGCTAAATATCCTACCATGCACAAGACTGCCCCTTACAAAAGGAACTATCCAGCCCACAGTGCTAGTAGTGCCAAGTCGTGCCTGCTCTAAGCCTAAGCCTGGGGAGACCAGACTCCTGACTGGCTCTTTGTAGGTGGAGGAGCGGTGCCAGTCCATCAAAGCTGTACTGCTTTGAATTTGTGGTGGATAATTTAAAAACCTGTGGCTTTGTGGGCTACATGGAGGAAGGAGAGTGGCTGCCAGCTATACTACCATAAGATGGGGCTCTGGACCCCTTGGATTTCCACTTAGGATTCCATGGAGATCAAATTGTATTTGCCAATGTCTCATTGTGGGATGTCAAGCCCCACAGCCTGGACAAGTTACAGCCTCACCCACACTTTTGGCATGTGCTTGTCTGAGACTTCAGTGGAATGTTGGAGTGACAGGTGTCATGGTGACGATGGTGGTGGTTCCTTTCCCCAAACACTGGGAAGCTATTGGTTGTCCATCATCAACTCCATAGTGCTTATGTATTTACTGGTGGGTCTTGTGGCTACGATTCTCATACATGTGCTTCAGATTTGGTACAACTTGGATGACACAATGACCTCTGGAGGTTCTGGTGATGACTGGCCAGGGTGACAATGGAAAATTATCCAGACAGATGTACTCTGCTTCCCTGCATACTATGGTCTGGCCTGTGCTGCATTTGATGTGGGTGTCCAGGGAGGCTGGGCATTGGTTTCTTGGCCCCTTGGCACTGGTGAGGTGATAAGAATTAAACAGGGGTTTCTCGCAAGGGGCAGAAGTAAGTAGGTAGTTTGTTCAAAAATAGTTTGTGGGGGTCCGGCCCGGTGGCTCAGGCGGTTAGAGCTCCATGCTCCTAACTCCCAAGGCTGCCAGTTCGATTCCCACATGGGCCAGTGGGCTCTCAACCACAAGGTTGCTGTTTCAACTCCTCGAGTCCCGCAAGGGATGGTGGGCTCTGCCCCCTGCAACTATGATTGAACACGGCACGTTGAGCTGAGCTGTTGAGCTGAGCTGCCTCCCAGATGGCTCACTTGGTTGGAGTACGGGCTCTCAACCACAAGGTTGCCGGTTCGACTCCCACCAGGGACGGTGGGCAGCGCCCCCTGCAACTAGAAAAAAACGGCTACTGGACCTGGAGCTGAGCTGCGCTCTCCACAACTAAGACTGGAAGGACAACAACTTGAAGCTGAATGGCACCCTCCACAACTAAGATTGAAAGGACAACAACTTGACTTGGAAAAGGCCTGGAAGTACACACTGTTCCCCAATAAAGTCCTGTTCCAAAAAAAAAAAATAGTTTGTGCATCTTCTCTTTTATCCAAGGTGAGGGGCAGACTTAAGTGGTGGGGTGGCTCTAGTGGAGATGATGGGTTTTTTGGACGATAGGATTGGGGGAGATTGTTTTACTGGAGGCTTTGGATCTGGGAGAAATGGGGCTGATTTCTCTGAAATTGTTAGAAGAGGGACAAGTGAGACCTAACACAAGCATTCCACTACTACCTCGCAGGCATTATCATCATGGCGCCATGCATTGGGTGTGGAACATCATTCTCACCACCACAGAGCGAGACTTCCTGACAGACCTGCTTCCTTCTAGATCCACCAGTTCACGACTGTCCAATGTTTTCTTCTTGATACTGGTAATTTGTGTCTTCCTCTTTTTCTTTATCAATCTTGCTAGAGGTTGATCAGTTTTACTGATCTTTCAAAGAACCAGCTTTTTGTTTAATTGCTATTCTGTTGTTTTTATGTTTTTCACTTCATTGATTTTCACTTCATTGGCTCTTATTTTTATTATTTCCTTCCTTTTGTGGCTTATTTTGCTTTTCTTTTTAAAAATTTATTTATATACCAGGGGTGCCAAAAAATGTATACACATGACTTGTTATCTTTTGTTATCAGTGTATATTGAGTATTACAATTTTAATACAGTTTTCCCTTTCTTAAAATGTGTATACATGCTTTTGGCACCCTCTGTATTTTTATTTGGAAATGTTTATGTCACTGCAGAGAAACTAAATTTTGAGAGATACTGGGTGTCATTACTTTGGATATCATTAGTTTATTACAAAAGAGAGACATGGAAACTATTTACATGATGCGATTGCACAACTTCAGTGGAATGGCAGCTTCATGTGATGCCATGTCAATAGTGACTTATTTCAGTCTACATAATTCCCAAGAATGTCACCATCTTTAAATAAGAAATAATCTTTGTCATCTAGAATGATTTTGGTGTCTCCATATTCTAGAAGAGGAAATTTATCTCCAACTTTCACACTAACTGGTTGAATTTCTCCACCCTTTCCTTTAGAGGCCGATCCAACAGCTACTATTGTGGCTTGCAATAGTTTTCCTTGAGATTTTTCTAGAAGCACAATGCCTCCTTTGGTAACATTTTCCACAGCACTCCTTTCAACTAATACTCGGTCAAAGAGGGGGAGAAACTTTCTAAATGCCTGTCCTGCCATGGCTCCAGCAGCATACTCTGTTCTTTCGCTGCAGTCACAAAGAGAGACCTGCAGTCCAGTACTCTGGACTCGTGAACTTTGGAATTATTTTGCTTTTCTTTTTCTAGTTTCTTGTGGTAGCTTAAATAATTGATTTGAGATCTTTCTGTACACATTTAGTGCTATGAATTTCCCTCTTAGACTGCTTTAGCTGTGTCCCACAAATTTTGATACCTATGGGTAATGAATTGTTTCTTTCAAGAGACACCATAGCTGTTTTCAAGACTTTTTGTCTTTAGTTTTCAGAAGCTTGATTATATGTCTTAGTGTGGATTTCTTTGCCTTTATTGAATCTGTAGGTTTCTGCCTTTTGCCAACTTTGGGAAAATTTCAACCATTATTTCATCCAATAGTTTTTCAGACCCACTCTGTCTCTTCTCCTTCTGGGACTCCAACGACATGAATGTTAGAGCTTTTGTTATTGTCCCACAGGGCCCTGAGATTCTGTTTGTTTTTTATTTTTTTTCAGTCAATTTTCTCTCTGTTGTACTTTTTATTGATCAATCTTCATTTACTGTTTCTTTGCCACTTCCATCCTGTCATTGAACCCATTCAGTGAGTTTTAAAGTTTGGGTATTGCATTTTTCAGCTCCAAAATTTCCATTTGATTGCTCCTTATGTCTTCTACTTCTTTTCTAAGACTATTTTTTTATTTGTTCCAAAAATGTTCATAATTGCTTACTTAAACATGTTTATGATGGCTGCTTTAAAATCATTTCAGATAATTCCAACATATATGTCATTTCAGTACTGCTGGCTGTTGATTGTCTTTTCTCATTCCAATTTTGATTTTTCTGATTCTTAATATTATGATTTTCTACTGTATCTTGGACATTTGTGGTATTATGAGACTCTGAATCTCATTTAAATCTATTATAGCAGGTCTCTGCTCACACCACATTGGTGGGGCAAAGTGGATGCTGCCCCATTATCACAGGGCAGGGATGTAAGTCATGGTGCCCTCTTGGTCTCTGATGACACTGTGGGGAGGGAGAGGAGTGCCACATTACTACTAGGTACCAGTCAAAGTCTAGTCTCACACTCTATTTCCACTGACTGTGGGGTGGGGAAGGGACGTGAGATGTGGTTGTTTTCCTATGGTAGTTGTCTAGAATAGGGCAGACATTGTCAAAAGCTTGTCCTAATAGGCTGCCTGCCCCTTGCCTGGTCCTTTGGTTATAGAGAGCAGGTTTTGATTGGGCTTTTTTTGGGTCTGCAGATATTGGTCTTTCTGGGTTGCAGGCTTCCTCTGTGAGAGTCCAGGATATATAAAAAACAAAAAGAAAATTCAGGGAACTCACTACTGTGTCATATCCATCAGTCCCAATGTCCCTAGAAGGTTCCCCTTTCCTTTATGTCCAGGGTTTTAGCTGTACTTAGTGGGAGGAATAGAGGTAACTGTGTCTATGTCATCTTCTCTGCAAACATCATCGACCTCTTCTTACCTTATTTTTAAATAAAAATTTTTATTTTGGCCTAGTTTTAGATTTACTGAAAAGTTGCAAAAATAGTACAGAAAATTCCCATATACTGTATACCTAGTTTCCTCTGTTAACATTTTATGATAGATATGTCGTAATTAATGAACCAATATTATTCTTAGATAAAGTTCATACTTTACCTAGATTGCCTTAGATTTTACCTAATGTCCTTTTCAGTTCTCAGATCCCATCCAGAATACATTACATTTTGTTGTCATGTCTTCTCAGGCTCCTCTTGGATGTGACAGTTTCTCAGACTTTTCTTGTTTTTGATGACCTTCACAATTTTGAGGAGTCAGATATTTTGTAGAATGTCCCTCAATTGGGATATGTCTGATTTTTTCTTATGGTTAGACTGGAATTATGGGTTTTGGGGACAAAGACCACAGAGGTAAATTGCCTTTGTCATCATGTCATATCAAGTTTACATACCATCAATATATCTAATCACTGTTGATGTTGACCTTTATCACCTGGCTGAGGTAGTGTTTTTCAGGCTTCTCCACTGTCAAGTTCCTCTCCCTCACCACACCCCACCCCCACCTTCTTACTTAGTCTTTGGAAGTCACTATACACAGTCAATATAATCTTTTTTTATACTTATATCAGAAAACAAGTTTTCCTCTTACAAATTTTGACTTCTTCGAGGCATTCATTTTTATTGGGTCCATATTTTTCCAAACATTTCATTTTAATGCTCATTATACCAATATGAAACATTTATACAGCAAAGAAAAGATGAATTAAAAGGCACAATTTGAGAGAATAATTCTCTTATTACTTTCATGCACTCAAAACTAATGTCCTAATAAGGCCTTGAAATACCATAATGGCCATTTTAAGGAAAAACCTAAAATCATATGCAGCTCTAAGATCAATGCAGTTATTCTGAATGCTTCTGTTTGCTTCAAGGAAATTTATCAGAAGAAATAAGTCCTTTCAGGTTTTTTTATAAAGCTTATTTTAAAAAGAGACTTGGATTTTACACATAATTTCCTTACAACTCTCCTAAATTCCAAAAATGGAAGTACAATTGTTAATGTTATATTTGTCTTCTCATCATAGACAGAGCTGTTTTCAGAGCAGATAGAACGGCAGAATGGTTTGTGCTCTGCGTAGTCTTCACAGTACATTGAGGCCTGTAAAATAATCATCTCAAGTACACATATGTCTATGTGATAGGATATGAAGCACAATGTTATCCTTTTATATTACTAAAGATCAGCAGAAGTTTTATGTTTTTGCCATTATGACATATTTAGTAGAAGTATAACTTGATTCATGCTGAGTTTCTAGATATGAGTAATAAGAGACAATGTCTTTTTTTGTTTGTTTTATAAAATGGTTCCAGGAATACATTGTAGAAAGGATGACTACTTAAAACATATTGTTAAAATGCCATCTAGACTAAGGAAGCTTTGTGCAATACCTGACATCGTGGTAAATGTAATGCTTTGTGATGATGTTACACTGGTCTCCTTTCATCCTTTCTCACTGTATTGAATGTCTTGGTCAGACTCGTATATACAACTGGTGACATTAACCTAACACCTCTCGAGGACATTGGTCAATCTCTGAGTGACTGTTACCAACTCCAAATTATCCACTATGAGCCTTTTGAAAAAGAAGAGTCATGCAGGGAGTAACCTTATCAGATATTAAAACAACTTATAAAGAAAAGTAATTAAATTACGTGTTTATTGGAGAAGGTACAGAAAAATGAAAGAGAGATTCAAGAAGAAGACCCAAATTCAAGTGGGAATTTAACACATGATAAAGGTAGCATTTCAAAAGAGCTGGAAAAAGAGATTTACTCGCTAGAGAGCGGTGAGCGGTGATGGGAGCGGGCGGCTGGATCTCTGCTTCATCTCTTACATCATCTTAAATTCCACGTGGATCCAAGATTTTAACATGAAAACAACGAAACTATACAAGTGCTGTTAAAAGGATCAACATTTTAACAATTCTGGAGTGGGAAAATGTATTATACAAAATTCAGAAGCCATAAAATAAAACTCATAGTAACCTCTGTTTATTTAAAAAAACTTATTCACCAAAATAAATAAACCAGAGAGGTTAACACTTATCTACCAAAAAAATAAAAAATAAAAACACACACACAAACTCAAAAGAGAAATGACAATTTGGAAGGCTATCTGCAACACATTTGACCCACAAAGGACTAACATCTTCAATGAACACAGAAGTTTTGCGAAGGGAGAAGGGGAAAGACAAACAAAAAAAATCAAATAAAGCAATGAAGCAATGAAGCAATAAACATAGGGAGAGATGCCTAACCTCACAATAAAATGTAAATCATTTCTCACCCACTGGACTGAAAAAAGTGACAATTCCAGAGGTGAGAAGTTCAAGGCCACCAGAGTCTGGGTACCCACCTTCCTCAGGCTTACTGTGCCATCTTTTGCACGTACCCTCCTCCACATGCTCCCAGGATGGCTGCACCTTCAGGCATTGCATCCAGGATCCGCAGGAAGAAGGGGTACAGGCAGGAAAAAGGCAAAAGGCTCCTGTTCCAGAGTCCATACTCTTTAACAAATTTTCTTGGAAGCCCAATTCTGCTTTTATCTCATTTGCCAGAACTGTCCCGTGGCTGCATGGCAGGATGGAGAAGTGATTTACTTTTAACATTTCACCATATAAAGTGCATAAATCGTAAGTCCACCACGTAGGGATTTTCACAGAGTGAACACACCTATCTGGCCAGCAACCCTATCAAGAAACGGAGTGGGAACGGCCTCCTCGCAACTCCTCACATGCTCCCTCCCTAGTCGCTACGGAGGGTATTTCTAATGGGTACATTCTCATTGTGGCAAAAATCGGGTTCCTTAAGAGAAAAAGGATGTATGTAACCAGCAGTCTGTCACACCCTTCATTTTATATACCTGCCAAAAGGTCCTCTTATTCTTAAATCTTTCCCCCAAATCTTTCATTCTCAGCCCAAGAAATTTTCTTGTCCTTTAATAGAGAATGGTTAATGTTTACATTTTCTGTATTTCATTTACATTTTTGTACTGTGAGACCAGGACCAAGAACAAGCTAACCCCAAGCAGGATCTTTCAGCAGCAGTAGACTCATAAGTGGATGGAATGAGAAGGTCCCTGTGGAATGCGTACCAGGTCCCTGAGTGTGGAGAGTTCTGTGAAGATGGAGACATCCTAGAGAATCATTAGGGACCCCACCCATGAATGTGATAAACGTGGGAAAACTTTGCAATTTTACCTACATTTTTTAGAAGTGAGAAAGCCCCAAAACAAGATACGTGTGACCAAATCTTAGAACAGAACTCAAATTTATTCCGTATTACAATATTCATATTGGAGAGAACATCTTTGTTTCGATACAGGCAACTTCCGTTGGGGCTCCCATCCTACTGAACGTCCTACCATCCACCTCGGAGAGAATCCGTTTGGGAGAGGCATCCACCAGCATCCCAGCACCACACAGCACCCACTGACTCACATGCAGTAGACACTCTACAAGCACAGTAAATGTGAACGCTTTCACAAGAATAAAGCTCATTCAACGTCAGAGAATTCACACTGGAGAAAAACCATATGCATGTAATGGATGGAAAAATGCTTTTAGACAGTGCTCAGAGCTAGACATCCTGGATTTCATGGCACAACGGAGCCCTGGGAGCATAATCGATGCGGAAGAACCTTCCATCAGAGTTTCATCCTTAGACAATGTCAGCTAATTCCCTCGGGACTTAACCTGATCATAGGTGATGTATATGGAAAAGTACCGGGGGAGGCGGGGAGCATACTGACCATCAGATCATTCATCCCAGGGAGAAATCTGTGCGCATAAGCAACGTGGAAAATCATGTGGGGATAGTGCAGCCCTTTCTCATCACTGACGAATTCATAGGAAAGACACTCTCATGTTGTAAAGATTGTGGGAGAGTTTAGTCAGTAATCAGGCTAATTCATACTGGAGAAAAACCTTGATTACGGAGAATGAGGAAAGGCCTTCAGTTCTTTTTCTTATTGGGTTTCAGAGAATCCTTAGTGATATATGGGGAAACTTGGGAGGCAATTTGGGGCTTATAAAGTGTCACATGAAAGCATTAATCACATTACGTAGGGGTTTAAACTTTTTGCTTCCTCTACCCAAACCAAAGCTTTTATTCCTTTCTCTGATTACCTCACAGGATTTTTTTAAATGACTTATCTTCCTAATATTACCATTGCTTTTATAAGCATAACTTCCATTTCTGTTACATTTCTGCTGAATGAATGAAGTAATACACTAGGCAAACATCAGGGTTGTTTGGCTGGTTTTGGCCTTTGGGGGCAGGACTCCATAAGATATGTAGGGTGCATAAATAAGGGAACACCAAGAGGGCAGAATCTGGTGGTTGCAAATTCTATTATCAATGTGTTTGGGCCCCTTTAATTTGATGAACGTCTACGGGCCACATCTGTATACTGCTGAAGATCACTTTGAGATGGGAAATGGGTGGGAGACATTTCTCAAGTTCGGAATGTAATGGAAGCACTTGTATTTGTAGGACACATGAAGACGCTGCCACTGTATGTTTTAGATTTAAAACTAGAAGGTCGAAGAGAAAGGGCTAGAGTTGGAGCTCAACTTCTCATTTCGTAAGGGAAGGACCAGGCAATTTTGGGTTGAAGAAACATAAAAACACATTGCTTGGCAAAAATTGGGTATGAAGAAAGCTTAATCTAGTCCTTATCAACTGACTGCCTTCTCTCCTCCCAACCTAACTCCTTATCCCAGACTAGGATTCTAAGTCTTCCAGAAGACACCCTTGTCTCCCACTATATTCGCTCTCCCATTGAGGTAGAAGAGATTCAGGTCTTGTGTGTTTCTGGCTCCCGGCTTTGCTTAGAGAAGACAGGAGGTAAACGCAGAGAAAAGAAGGAGAAATGGAGAATATGGGGAGTGCCCGTACACAGGGAGTGGCTACAATTCAGGGTGCCTTATTCCTAGGAGGCTCTAAAAATGTCGTTAAGGCTGGCTGGAGAGTAACTGAAAGGCCTAGTTTTCCAACAATTGAGTTCCAGCTGCCATAAACGACTTGGAGATCATAAAATCCTGCTGTGGATACTAGCTTCCTTCTCCAGAAGTCATCCAACCCACCCACCGTTTGCCCGTGTCCGCTTGCTGCTGCTTCTGTGTACCTCCCCTGGCTTTCTGGCCTGTGCTCTGCATCTCAGGCATTATTAACTAACATCCCCCCACCACAAACACACCCTGCTCCCACTGAACTCAGTCTTTCTAAAATTCAATGTTGAGCCCCATTTTAGAAGACTCATGCATCTAGAACTTCCCTGAATCTATTTATTTTTCTTCGTCTGTGTTCTGTAGGCCCCGGGAATTGGGACCAAGTGCTGAAATTGCTCTGTAGGCTGTGAGAAATCTTGACTTTTATTTCCTACCATATCAATAAGATTTCCAATGTCTAAGCTTGGGTTGATTTTCCATTTGGAGCTGTGTCAAGAGCCATGGGGTTCTAAGGAGTTGAATACAGGTTCAGAGGATTGCTATACTGGTTAAAAACGCCTAAGCCTTCAAATAACAGAAATCTGCTTAGAAAGTAAAGACATTTGACTAACATATCAGTAAAACTGGAAGTAGGTGGTTCTAGGATAAGTATAGTGGCTCAACTATATCATCAAAGACCCAGGTTCCTTTTGTCTGTCTGCTAGGCTAACCTCAGTACGTTGGCTTTTTCCCTTGGTCTTGTTACCTCATGGTCTCAAGACGGCTGCTACAGCTCTAAGTATCATGTCCACAAACACCTATGCTCAGAGTAGTAAGATAGGACAGGCCTCTTCACTGTTTCTTGAATCAAAAAGCAAAATTCTTCCCAGAAGGTCCCCAGCCATTTCCTGATATGTTTAGGCAGAATTAAGTCACATGCCCATTTCTAAGCCAACTGACAGCAAAGTAAATAAGTAACCAGCCTGCTGCAATGACACACATGCGGCGAATCAGTGCCTGGTGAGCCCAGGGGCACGAGAGTGCCTCTGGGGCTGGCTCCCCCCTCCTGCCTTTCACGGAGTCCCAGCTATGGGGCTCTAAAGGAGGTCATTCCCTCTTTTATTCTCTTGCCAAAACTAGGCTCGCTATTCCCTCCATTATAACTGCATTGTCATAGCTTTTTTTTTTTTTCTTTTTTCAAATCTCCAGGTTTCTTCTTTAATTCTGGCTAACACATTGGTCCATCCAGGCTCTACTTGCTCACATAACATCTCGTCACAAAAGTGGAATCTGACTGGTCTTACTGGCTTTCCTTGTTTTGCGCCAGGTGACTTCAAGTCACCGGCCAGTCTAAAACGGATCCTGGACCAGTGACTTGTATGTGTGCACGGGGAGGGTCACATGATACAACACAGCCACTTGGCAGTGAGGGCTGAGGGAGGCAGCTCCCTACAGAGGGGTTGTGGGGTTGAACAGGTACAGTGGAGTGGAGCAACAATGTAAGATTAGGCTACGTGGAAGACGACCAAGCATTGTGTCTACGTGAGTGAAAGAGCCATTTTGGACATTGCAGCCCCGTTTCAGCAGATGCCACATGGAGAAAAGGGGGGGAGTCCAGCTGGCAGACAGAACCAAGGCCCCGGACCTATGGCCACAGTCCAACCATCCCAACCTAATCCAGCCATCTGGGCCCCTCCAGTTGAGCCCGACATGGTGGAGCAGAAAAAAATTGTTCCTGCTTTGTTCTGCCTGAGTATCTTACAGGACTGAGAGCATAATCAGATTCTTGACTCTGCCATGACTCAAGAATCTCCCTGAATTTCCATAGCAGAAATCCCAGTGACTGCTTGGACAAAGCTGGATGTCTCTCAGGAATGTGGCTTTAATAGGTATCGGAAGCGGTCAGTACCTACTGAACTTGACCCCTTAGAAACTGTTTTGTGGCACTGACAGGCCAAAGAAGGGATTGTGGAAGCAGGACTATTTCAATATGGCCACACAACAGTGACAGAAAGTGGACTGGTTATTCCAGAAAAATTCCAGAAAATGGAATTAGAAATCCCGCAATGGGAAAACTAGAACTTTCAAAAGCATGGGTAATAGGCAGACCTGGATTTGAATCCTTGCTCCTCTACTTATTAGCTGCATGACCTTGGGCAAGTTATTTAACCTCTCTAAGTCTTATTTTCTTCATTTGTAACACGAGGATAGAAACATCCTATTTCGTAGGGTTGTTGGAGGATTAAATGAGTTACTGCATGTGAAGCCCTTGGCACAGCTGGCACTGAGTGCACGCTAGTTCCTGCTATTGTCAGCGTCTTACAGACTCTCGGTGAGCGGGGTCAGAGCCCCGCCAATGAACATCACCAGAGGCAGTCCTGGTTGTCTGACAGGGAAATTCCCTGGTGCCGTCCACGGTGGGGAGCGGAGAGTGGGGGTGTCTTTACGTACCACAGAGCACTTTACAGCTTTCCTTCTAGACCCAGTTTCTTGAGCAATTTCCCAGAAGGCTTTAGAATAGCTCCGGCCAGCTCCCCAGAAGTGCTGAGTTTAGGGGCACCTGTGCCACTAATCCCTTCCTCCCTCCAGCCTTCATTTGATTACCATTCAATCTCCTCTACCTGTCTCTGTAATTTCTTACTCAACGTGGCCTTGGGATAGTCATTGATAGTCATTAGAGGAGTAATTTGAGAGGGTACTTTGGATACTTCCTTATAAATGACAGCTCAGCTATAAACTCCCAAGCCTGGAGCACAAAACCCCCGTGACCAGCTGTCCTCCTGTCCAGAGATAACACATGAGCTCGTAAGCCTCTGCTAAGCAGACGAAGAGGCAGCTGGCCAGGGCCCTCCCTTTCTTTCTCTGCCTAATGCTCGATGACAGGCTCACATTTTCACCGGGCTCGAGGTTCAGCTGCTTGGCAGTAGCCTTGGGTTCCTAAGAAATGCAGTTCTTATGGGGAGTGTCAGCACTAGGGATTAGCCCTTCCTATTCCACCAAGAACATTCTAACTTACTAGCTGCCCTAGAAACGTAGAAGACAGCTCCAACGTGTCCCCCACTTTTTGGCAGGGGAGACATTTTGCAACTAACAAAAGGCAAGAGGCAGTTTCTGGGTTTTGTGCTTGGGACCCAGAAGGTCACCATGCACCAAAGGGATGCCGTACTCTCGTTGGGGACATTCAGTACAGTCATTAGCATGTGTCCTCCTCTAAGCTTGGGTTGAATACAAAAGATGCAACGTGATTCTTTCTCATAGATGTGTAGTTCACCTCCATGAACTCCTCGGCTGCTGGTAACTATAGCAGCATCCACCTACTCCGTGCCAGATGAGTACCTACTATGTGCCAGGGACTAAGCTAGGCACTGTGAATGTGGAGATGCTTCAGACATTGCCGTCAAAGAGCTCAAGTTCATTCTGAAGGTGGTCGCTGAACTAGCCATACCTACCCAGGGCACTCTGATGGACAGCTCTGCAACAACACTGATTTCTTGCTTGATCCCTGCCCCCCCCTTCCAAGGTCATTCCCAGAATGAACGCCATGCCTGGTGGCTAGCAACAGCTCTCAGGTAGAGCTGAGGCAAAGGGGACAAAGCTTCTGCCACCTTATGGTTATTGGGGCTCATGGGGCTGGTCTGCCTCGCAAGGGGCTGGATGTTGGGTGGAAAACGTGGCAATTGGGATGAGATCACCTTCCTCCTCTGTGACCTGGAAGAGAATGACCGACAACCATCCCAGAGAAGGCAGCTCCATCTCCAGTCACCGGTAAATGCACCTGCATCCACGACTGCCCGGAACTGTGACACTCCCGTTTACCAGCTTCAATTGCAGTGTCCACAGCCACATACTGTGACAAGTCAACAAAGCATCCCGAGTGTCTTGGTGTTCGGTGGTGCTGTGGAGAATACAAAAGACAAGATGTGGTTCTTTCTCAAAGAGCTTTAAGTCTGTTTGAAAAGAAAAAAATGCATAAAAAGGCCAGGAAGGACTAAAAGCATTACGTGAATGCTATATGGGTTTTATGGCAGTGACCTCTCATAGACGTGCGAGTGGAAGCCCAACTATAGGCTCACAGAATCCTAGGAAGGCTTCAGGGAAGAAGCGGCTTTTGGGTCAGGTTTGGAGGATGGACCGAATTTGGTGGGGGCTGCAGTCCAGGGGAAGTGCCACATGAGCAATGACCATGGGTGCTCAGAACATAGGTCCCTCTTCATTCCCTTGTGAAGCAAAGGGTTCAGCTAGTGCTTTCTCTGCTTCTGCTATAATCATAAGAGGAAAAAGCCAGAGTCTGCTCTCTTCTTGCAGTGGTTTCTCAGAAATGGGGGCTTGTGACACTCTCATTTCCTATGGTGTCATCCCTGAGTGAAGCCAGGGCTGAGGATGTGCTGGCGACACACAGCCTTCCTGCCCCAGGAGAGCCACGGGGTCACCGTGGGAGGACTGCTTCTCTTCAGAGGCCAGGATCTGGGGACTTTATGCTGATAAAGACATCACTTTAGGAAACCAGACTCTAAGCACAAACCTCGCTCCCCTGGCATGAGACACGTGGCCAAACATTTGGACAGAATTCTGGCAGAATATGAAAGAATTCATAGAGCAGAGGACATCTTTGAATATCATGAATAGGGGAAAATTTCTATTCATCTCCTAATTCATACTAGAGAGACACCCTATGAATAGCAGCAACGTAGGAAAATCCTCAGAGGAAGGCAAGCAGCTGTCAGAGATGAGAAAATCACAGGGCACAGCTACAGCACAGATGAAGCAGAGCCCACGTCAGAGCTTAACCTTCAGTGTCTCACGCAGGAGAAGATTTCCATCGTCAATGAGTGGAATGATGCTCTGAGAAAGCACAAAGCTCGCCCAGCAGTGGAGAAGCCATTCTGGAGCTAAATCTTTCCCATGTAATGAACTGGGGGTGGTGATCATTTGTGAAGAAATCAGCCCTTATTCTTCACTGGAAAATTCTGACTGGAGAGGGGGCCGCTGCTCATCATGAATGAGGGTGCTCTTGGGGGTCCTCCTGAAACACAGGAGACCACAGGGCCCAAGGAAGACAGTCAGAGGGGCCTCAGAGCACACGTGATGTAAAATGTTCACACAAGAAAATCACAAGGAAAGGATGAATGTAGAAAATGATTTTGTTGGGACTTGTACTTTCAGACCAGTCACAGATGGACGGACTTTGGCTGTAGGGAATGTTGGCACCATGTGGGAGAGAGTTCGCTCAGACAACAGTCATGCACATGAAAGCCTTGGGGTCCACTTGTAGGGGTGCCTAATGTGCAGAAGAATCCAGGCTTCGTAGCTCTCCTTTCCCACCGGGAGACAGTGGTTCTTCAGTGTCCTCTTCCTTCCTCTTTTTCCCTCAGTAAGTCTTCACCTTCTGTCTTCACATCTGCCCGACCCATTACTGGTGTTGTTCAGCGGGCAGGAGGCTATCTACAGGCTGACCACCATTACATGTGTGACAACTGGCGAACATGCTAGGGGACACTGCTGTGACGCGTTCGTTCATTCACTCATTTATTCATTCTGCAAGTGTCTTTTTAGCACCTGCTCTACTCTCTACCTGGCACTATTATCTGTGCTGGAGATAAAGGGCAGGGAAGGAGGAGGTGTCAGCAACAAGTGGCTTGGGCAACTCTGGGGAAAACAGAGGGGAATCAAGAAAACAGTAGCACCTCTGAGACTGCAGGGGTGTCCGTGTCCCAAAGTTTCAGGTGGTGGGGAGGGAGGGAAAAAGAACTCTGATCCAATGACCGGTGACCATGTGTAAGGCCAGAATATGATTCCTCAGAGCGATCCTGCAAGCCTGGCGCTCCTTATCTCCACTTTGTAAATAAGTGCACAGCTGGTTAGTGGCAGAGACTTCTTTGCAGCTATGTCTGTCTCACTCCAAATCTGTCTCCCATGCATCACAAGGGAGAGAACTGGGTCTTTAGCACCACTGTTCCTTGGGTATGTTTCCAGAAACTTAGGGGACAGTGAGAGATCCCTGGTGAACCAGGAGGGACAGAGGATGGAAAAAGAGAAGTGGACCGGCTTTTGAAGACTCTACTTCAGGGAACAGAGAAAGGCACACTCATTCATTCCTTCATTTGTTTTTTTTTTTCATTCCTTCATCTATTTAAGCAATCTTTATTGAGCCCGATTGAGGGCCAGGTGCTGTGCTCTGGTGCTGGGAATGTGAGTAAGACTGACGTGGCCCCCGCCCTCATGAAACTTCCATTCTAGGAGGCAGACAACCCAGCGTTTTGAAAGAGCCCTACCAAAGCACAGAGGAGGGGGGACCTGTTAGCTCAGTTGGTTAGAGCGTGATGCTGATAACACCAAGGTTGCCGGTTCAATCCCCACATGGGCCACTGGGAGCTGCGCCCTCCTTAAAAGAGTCAACTATGCCATTGTAGCATGCAAGCAATATGTAACCAATGACCATGGCTGTTTCCCAATTAAAAAAAAAAATGTTTTAAAAAAAAGAAAAGCACAGAGGAGACAAATGTAATGCAGACTTGCAGGACTGAGAGTGGCTTCTGGGAAGAAGTGATGTCACTAAGACCTAGAAGAGTAAGCACCAGCTTGCTATGTGCTGGGAAGTGCCTTCCAGAGAGAAACGTGCTACAAGGTCTGTTGGTGACAAACAGAGTGAAAGGAGACAACAGACGGCCAGTGCAGTGTACGTGAGGGACACAGAATACAGAGTGGAAGGAGGTAAAGAGGGACCAGGTCATCTAGGGACCTTAGAAAGAGCTCAGATTGCACCAAGAACAAAGGGAAACCATGAAGAGTGTTAAGTTTGGAGGATAACCTGATCAGGTGGGTAGTTTATCCCTTCACTCAGAAACTCAAGGCTGCAACAGTGAGGAGAGAGCTGTCCAAGAATTCGTCAAATTCAGGCAGATGTGGTGAGTGAGCGAGCATGAGTTCTTTCTTTTTTCCCTCATGAACCAAGGTTTCGAAGAGATGCAGTGAGCAGAATGAGCAATAAAGCAAGGACTAACTACGTGTGGCCTCAATGGGAGCTGCCATTTCCTGGACCCAAGGACAGACCTGATGGTTCCCCATAGGTTTTGTGATAGATGTGCATGAGCAAACACCCCCCTCTTGTGGCCGAAAGAGGTATTGCTACTGTGTTTACAAACAGGCCTGTGGGGTTTTCTTGGTTCTCATTCTGAAAACCAGGTGAAAGGAAGTGGGGGCTGCACGTAGCTGTGGACCCGAGGAGGTTCCCCATCTTTTTGGAGAAACCTGAATAATGGCATATATATATGCGCTTAGAGAAAAAATGCTAGAAAGACAGTTCTGGAATAGGTGACTACATTTTTTTCATTTTTTTATAGGTATTTAAAATGTTTCTGTTATAGACATATATTACTTTTGTTAAGAAAGAGAAAAAAATGTATCATGTTATTAACCTGGTTGGTTACAAAGTCTTGCAGAGAAAGTCTGTTTTGGGACGAGGCTTCCTGAATGACGCCTTCCCTGCCCCTCTCCTTTTCTCTCACGTGCTCACCTTTCTCTCATCAAAGTAACACCCTCCTGACCTGGTCACACGGGTGGGCCTGACCACCAGGTTCGGGAAGACCTGGAAGTCTGTTCCACATGCCCACACTGGAGGGTTCTGTTCCATGTGGGACCTGATGCTGAATGAGTGCTGGGTCTCCCGCATGTGTTACATCCATGGGGTCTTTGCCTGGACAACTTTGCTGATTTGGAACAAAGGACTCACTCACCTGGTCTGCAGGTTTGGTCACTCTCATCACCTTCACAGCTTCTGTTTCTCCTACTTGAAACTCTTCTCATGGGCAGGGAAGCTGCTTGGCCTCCCCTCTGGGAGGTTCCCTGATGCCGGTCTAAGGTACTGGAACATTCTGAGGTGTCTCCCAGCTCAGGTGCCTGCAGAGCTCCCCTGGAGTTTGCCTGAGTCACCCGTGGGGTCTTCTTTCAGCAAGTTCTTGATCTGAGCTGAACTCCCTGTCCTCAGTCCTGAGGTCATGAGCTGAAATCATACGTAGAAAATCCAAATTTACTTGTTTGCTGTGCAAAAAAAAGCAATCAAAATAAAAACCACGCCTACCATAGGGGATCAATCACACAAGCCATGGCATGTGATACAGCAATGAAAAGTGAGGCCGTAGAATACTAAATCATACATTTTCAAAAAAAGGTTATAAACTACTATATATGTAATAAGGTTATGAGTTTAATTTTTTTGGCGTATTTGTAATTTCTAAATATTCTATAATGAACATGTATTACTTTTATAATAAGAAAAACCCCTCAAATTATTTTACAAACCTGGGGAGTGGATGAGGAAAAAGCAGGGGATCAAAGTAGTGCTGGGGTGAAAGGAATTCTGAGAAGTTTATGAAGAATAACTCGAGCTGTCCTGGCCACACAGGAAGAGGGTGTGCGATGCAGACAGCTGAGGAAGCTGCCCCAAGGAGCAGAGGTTAGTGACCTCCAAGGAGTGGAGTCCTGGGGCAACCCTTGAAGGGCAGCAGGGGATGGAGATTTGAGGTAACTGCAGAAAGGGTAAGAGGAAGGGGCCCAGCCGGAGGGAGGAAAGCGGGCTTTGCGGGTATGGATGGTCCTGTGTTGGACAAGGAACTCATACACGTCATAAACAGTAATTTAAAAATAACTTTTGTATGTAAGCACTTTGTAGTTTACATTTCTCATTTACTTTCTCCTCTATTATTTTATTTGATGCCTGCAGATGAGGAGACAGAGGCTCAGAGAATTTAAAGGACTTGCCCAAGATGGCAGAACTAGTATACTGTGGAGCCAGGACGTGAATCCAGTTGGTTCCAGCACTCATTTCGCTGGGTTTCGCTGCTCAGCTGTCCTTCCTGAGAATGGGCAGTGAAGGGGCATGAAGGCTGGAGGCCAAGGGGGATACCACAAACACTTAACTGGGAGGGCCCAAACACTGGTTAGAACAGATGTGGTCTCATCTGGACACCCAGAGGCAGGGGCCCAGAGGCCTCTTGTAGGACCCAGTCATTACATTAGATGTTGGACCCTGAAAAGGTCCTGAGGGTCAGGGGGGAGTTGCTGGGGTGGCCAAGGGAGCTGTCGGGGCGGGGCACTCGGGGACGCAGCAGCAGCAGCTGCTTACCCACAAGTCCAGAAGCATTTAAATGCTTTAGCAACCCATCCATCCATTCTGGTGGGCACCAGATGACTATCATCCCTACCTCTGGCCTCTCCTACTTCCGTGTCCCAGAGATGCCAACAGTGACAGGAGACTCTAGAAGTTGTCCAATGTGTCACTTATTTCAGTGCGGGAGCTTTTCAGTCAAAGCATGCTCCATCAAGAAGAGATCTGATGTTCCCCCTGAAGTAGGTGAACAAGTGACAGGTTCAAATCTGTTAAGTCAACTCTTGGTTCCTTGCGCCCAAAGATCCGTGGGCACTGCGCTCTACCGCAGCACCCCCTAGTGGCATTATTTGGCTTTGCAAGAGCATGTGTAACCCTGTTACAAAGTTCCGAGAATTTACAGCAAACAGAAACAGTGATGTCATGACTGCTTTCTGAAGAATGACACAGGAGTGTGCCCAGCCCCTCCACCTTGCCTGCTCCCCCCTCGAATTGGGGTGGATGCCTCATCCGGTCTGTTCTCTTGATTCCCAACCCCTCTGCCTTTCCCTGGTTCCTTTCAAATGCTGCGTACAGGCTACATGAAGAGAAGATAATGTTATTGTCAGTAAAGGTCTCCC
The DNA here is from genome assembly GCF_057876585.1 of Rhinolophus sinicus. NCBI lineage: Eukaryota > Metazoa > Chordata > Mammalia > Chiroptera > Rhinolophidae > Rhinolophus > Rhinolophus sinicus. The sequence continues at coordinate 91,279,421 of NC_142503.1, forward strand.
TAAGCTACATCACTGAGTGTGATTTGGCTAAAAAGCTTCCATGCCACAATTCAAAACAGACCAACTCTCCAGGGAATGAACGACTCAGCCGTGGCTGGGGCACCTGTGGGTGCTCTCTGCTGTCCTTCAATGAGGTTTCATGTTAGTTTGATGATCACATCGGCGCTCAGCATAGATCTTAAGCTGTCATGTTCATCTCGCTTTCCAACACAGGGGGGGCCAGGAAAAAGGGGCAAAGACCCTGATTTCCTTCTCAGGGGATGCTGCCTCTTACCACTGGCTTGGAGAGGATGGAGCTCCCACAACCCACGTTTGAACTGGGCCTCAATTGGCAGACGCTGGGGATTCTTAAGTGGGTAGTGGAGGCAGCATCTTCCCCCAGAAAACGTCCTGTCCTGGAGACAATTAAAACACTTGGGAGCTATGAAGGAAATAAAGGTAACTACTTGCTCTTATTAGACTTTCCCCCCAGTGTATTTCTTCAAAAATTATTCTTTTCTGATTACAAAACATGTGTTCCTTGCAAAAAATAATTAAGTTACATATTTAATAAAAATATTCAAAGAGAAAGTCCTTCATAATCCTATTTCCCAGAGATAATGTAAATTTTTAAAAAAATTATTAAAAATAATTTCCCCAGCTTTATTGAGGTATAGGGATCTCCCTGTTCCCATCTCGACCACCTCCAATAATCATGGACAGCTGGCCAATCTCCTTTCATCAGCTCTTCCCTCCTCCACCACACCACATATTTTCCAAGCAGATCTCAGACATCATTTCACCCATAAAGTTTGCAGTATGTGTCTCTAAAACTATTTTTCTTTTTAGAGCACAACCCCAATAGCACTATCACAACTAAAAATTTAAAACAATTCCTTAGTATCATTAATGTTCACATTTTTATGATTAAAAAAATCACAATTGGTCAATCATGATCTAAACAAGGTCTACGCGTTGCATTTAGCTGGTAAGTCTTCGTCTACAGATCCACTTCACTCTTAAAATGTTTTTATCTTATAACGAAGTATTTCAGCTGTTTGTCCTTAGAAGGAAATACGCGAGCACCTGTTCTGTACCAGGCATTGTGCTTTGTGCTTGAAAGAAAGGTGTGAGCAGACAACCATGGACCCGAACCTCAACTTGGGGCAAAATCATTGACTCTCTGGGCCTGGGTCCCCCCCTTCTATAACAGAAGTGGATTGGGTTAGATGTTTTCTAAAGGCTCCACTGTTGATTCACTTGGACCCCACCATGATCCACTGTGTTAAGTCAACGCAAAACGCCAGCCAAGTATATTCCCAGGGAACCCTTGCCATGACCCAACCAAGCCGGGTCAGCGCTGGGAGACCGAGCGGGCGGGTCGGGACCGACATCCTGCATTTCCGGGCGGCTGCCCACCTGCCCGGTGCTCGGAAGCCGAGGTAACGCCGTGGCAACTCGCCCAAGAAGCCTGAAAATCCTCACCACCCGAAAGGCGAGTTGGCTGCGGCTGGCTCTGGCCGCGGTGGTTGAGCAGTAACGGCTGTGGATCGGACCTCTGATGCGGCCCCGGCCCCGCCCAACTACAATTAGCAGAGGCCTCGCGGCAAGCGGGTTACCAAGGAGACGGTCCAGGCTCGTCGGCTCTACCAACGTCCGCGACCAGGGCCTGCAGGTGGCGGTGCACGGAATCGTTCCCGCCCCAAGGCTTCCAAACGGGCAAGTCACGCGACCCTGTCACCAATGCCTTGGTTCCGGAACTCGAGGAGGCAGAAACATTAAGCAGGGCGGGCCCCAGGGAGGCCGGACCACAGCTCCCAGGAGGCTCCGGGCCACTCCGCTTCCGGTCGCGCAGCACCAAAACGGTTACGTTTGGTTGTTGTCAAGGAGACAAGTCTCCGGGTATTCGAGCTTCTGAAGCCCGAGAACAGAGGAGCCGAGACAGACAAGAGGGATAGAGGAGGGAAAGATAACGGGAAATTTCGTTGAGGAGCACAATCCCTTCTGTTTACCTTGTTTCCACCGACGTTCAAGGCCCGCGCGAGCATCGCACAGTTCTCTGGGAAATGCAGGCGACGTTGCCTTAAGTACTATGGGAAATGTAGTCATTGATTAACTCTCTCTGTGAGCACCTGCGATAAGTTAGGCACGTTGTGCAAAGGGGATGGGGATAAAACCTCCTTCCGGTCCAATCAAGCACAAATTTTACCTCCCAGATACTTAACGGAATCTGTCCTTTTCTCTTCATGCCAACCCTCAGACTGTATTTCAAATTATCCGCATTTCCTGGTCAACCTGCCCCGGGTCTTGTTCCCTTTAAGTCTATTCTCCACGCGGCCACCAAGGTAATTGTCCCTGCTCTGCTTAAGGCTCTTAAGTGGCTTGGCTAATAGAATCAAGTCCATGCCCCTTGCCTGGCATGTATATTTTCACCTCATCTGTTGTCTCCCACTAGTCTCCTCACACATGAGAACCATCCTCTAGATGGATCTTCATCTCATTGGCGATTAATGCTTTAAAGCTATTGTCACTTTTTAAAAATACAGAGCACAGCTTCCTGCACCCAAAGAAAGGGAGATAAATTCTAAGTGTAGTTGGACTTGTGAAATATTCTTGAAAAGTACTTGAAATAAGTTTCTGTAAGAAACCAAGTTTGTCATACTCTGATAAAATTAGAATTTTATTCTTCTGAACAAAATATTTTATTACATGATATGGTTAACTCACACTTAGGTGTTTTCCAGGCCTTGTAAAGCCACACAAAAGATTTAAAAAAGGATGGTTCTTGTATTATATAAAGTACTTATCACAAAACTCCAGTAAGACTATAAATGTAAAATGGATATTTTTATTTTACACAACATTTTGAATGTCTAAGACCTATAATTATGCCTAATCCAAAGAGCAGTAAGTGTGGAGTGAAGGCTTTAGAGAAAGGAGGCATACTTTTAAAGGCTATCAAAAAGCCTAGGTAGGAATTAACTGAAGAGTACGTAAAGATAGATGAGGTGTTGCTCACATCAAAGCACTAAGAACTTTCCTTTTGAAGTGGGAATACTTGGCAGACATGCCATTTCCATTGGCTTTTAACTTCAGTAGGAAGAATGGTCTGTATCGTAAAAGTAGAAAATTATTTAACTGATAAAGCAGCTTAGAAGTCACATCAAAAATATGTAATCTATTCTTAACATTCAAAAACAGAGTTTCCTCCCTCCTCATTTATTTTCTTTGGTTTTGGTTTTAAAAGTGTGGAATCATTCATTTCTTGCCAAAGGAGAGAGTCCATTTGTTGAGAAAGTATCAGCCAAGGCCAGGATATTCATGTATGAGGTCGGACAAGTAAGTTCGAGAACTCATCCTAGAAAAAGTGCTACCTATCTCATTGCTGAATATCACTATGGTCACCTTTGAAGGACTCCCCTTGGGAAGCTATGTCCCAATGCCAGTGCCTAGTCTACCCTTCAAAGTAATTGTGGAACTCTTTTTCTGGAATGGCCATCAGAGCTGTCGTCATATTACCCTTGATGTCCTGAATGTCATTAAAATGTCTTCCTTTCAGTATTTCCTTTATCTTTGGGTAAAGAAAGAAGTCATTGGGGACCAGATCAGGTGAGTAGGGAGGGTGTTCCAATACAGTTATTTGTTTACTGGCTAAAAACTCCCTCACAGAGTGCTGTGTGAGCTGGTGAATTGTCGTGATGCAAGAGCCATGAATTGTTGGCAAAAAGTTCAGGTTGTCTAACTTTTTCACACAGCCTTTTCAGCATTTCCAAATAGTAAACTTGGTTAACTGTTTGTCCAGTTGGTACAAATTCATAATAAATAATCCCTCTGATATCAAAAAAGATTAGCAACATCGTTGCAACAAAGTTCACCAAGTTAATTGTCAGATCTCATAATTCTCAACACTCAGGAGGCTGAGGTCAAGATCAACAAGAGCCATAGTTCAGAGTAATTTTCTTAAGGGGGTACAAATGTAGTCAACTTTTCAATGGGTGTCAAGAGTACGCATATGTATGTATGTACGTATGTATTTATTTATAATTAACTCATATATATGTATATGTATATATATATATATATATATATATATATATATATATATATATATATATCTCCTCAGTTACCAGCAATGCTCGACTCTTTGTTACAGCATTTTAGCCTACCCTACAGACATAAGGGTCTTCTGGTGTTCCACAAAAAGTATAATGATCTCCAGGAGCTTTCCTGAACAATTTTGAGAGATGGACATTCAACTTACAATGTAAGTGAATAAGTCATGGTTGTCTTTATACAGCTAGAGCTTCAGAATACTACTTGGTCATTTGATTGGTTTCAAGATATATGCTAGTTCTATCTGCAACATACTTGCAAACCATTTCCAACTTCAAAAATGGTTATTTGCCCTGCTGTTGTCACTGTGGTTATGTTGCTTTACTAGGTTTAGTCTCAGAGGGTGACACTCTTAGCCATGTCCACTTATGGACTTGTTTGCCCAGCCAGTTACCACAAGACAGTGGAAAGACTAGGGGCCTAGGGTCCAGTTCTGTCCCTGTCCCTAACTTGCTGGGTCATCTAGGACTAGTCATTTGTCATCTTCTTCCCCCAAACCTGCTGCTCGTCTTCCATTAATGCCTCTGTGAATGGCATCTGTGGTAGGCTGAGTAATGGCCCCCAAAGATGGCCCTAATCCCTAGAAACCGTAAGTGTTACTTTTACGGAAAAAGCATCTTTGCAGATGTGATTAAGGATCTTTAGATGGGGAGAGTATCCTGGATTATCTGAGTGGGCCCTAAATGCAATTTTAAGGGTCCTTACAAGATGGTGAAGGAGGGAGATTTGCATCAGATACACAGAGAGAAGGCAATGTGATGATGGCACAGAGAGAGGTTTGAAGATTCCAGCCTTCAAGACTGTAGTGATACCACCACAAACCATAGAGTGACAGTAGCCATCGCCATACTTGTCCTTTCAATTCAGCTCTCAGGCTGCCACCAGAGGGGTTTTTCTAAAATGTTGATCTGATCGCATGATTCCGTAGTGAAAATCTTTCAATGGCACCTTACTGCCTGTAAGATGAAACCCTAACTCCTCGGCCTGGCCTGAGAGGCCTTTCACCATCTGACCCCCGTCTTCTCCCACCGCTTCCATCCACTGCACACTCACACCTACTCAGCTCCACTCCCCCATCCACACACACCCGCCCTCCCTCTCACGCACAATCTCACTCGCTCACACACTCACTCCTCCACGTTTACTTGAGTCATGCTGAACTAGTTTCCCAGTCTGTTTTAGGCATCTGTGGCTTTCATGTGCATTGTCACATCTGTGATACAAAGAAAGAAATCTTATCTCAACCATATGCTAACACATGCATGGCAAAAATCATTGTTCAGTTAGAAGATAGCCCCGTGAAATTATACATCAAAATAGGATGCCAAGACCAGCAATCTGATTTTATCCTTTCCTTGAAAAGTCTGAAGGTTGAAAACGCCTCCCTAAAATTCCACATTTAAACATATGTATAATCCAAATCATGTCTTTCAATACCATTAAAAATTCCATCAATAAAATATATTTCAACATAAATGGTTATTTAAAATATCTAATATATTCCACACAACTACTGTACTTTCCCATATGGAATAAAGACTATTAATAGGAAAAAACAAAAAAAAGTCTAATATAAAATGCCAATATAAATGGTTATGTGGAATATTATGCAGCTGTAAAAAAGAAAAAGGCAACTCTGTATATTTATACAAATCCTCAAGATAAAAAAGTGAAAAAAGCAAGTTGTAGAAAAGTGTGAATAGATTGCCACTGTTTCCATTAATAAAACACATTGTAAGTGCACAGACTGCTTTTGACAGAATATGGAAGGTAAGGGTGGGGCTTCTGGAAAGGGGAATGGGGGACAGGGAAAACAGGAAGGCTTCTTCATTGAATGTCCTTTTGTAAGTTGTACATGTGTGGCCTATTAAAATAGAAAACATTTTTCTCAATTCAAAGACTTACAAGGGTTGTACTCTGGCCATTAACATAAATGAAAATGGCTGGGTTAATTTTTCTATGAAGCTCTGGGATAAACATTAAAAATCAGATAAAAATAGTTTAGTTTTCTTTTTGAGCTTGTATTCTGCAACTGTCTGGCTAGGTCTTCTTTTTGGGGAAACACGGTAGTACAGAGTTTTAGCTTGAGATGATGAGAAAGTTCTAGAGATGGATGGTGGTGATGGTTACTCAATAAAGTATATGTATTTAATGTCACAGAATGTACACTTAAAAATGGCTAAAATGGTAAATTTTATGTTATGTGTATTTTACAATTTAAAAAGGGTAACACTTGTTAAAATTTTTTAAATATCCTAATTGATAGGTAAACCTTCTGGTAGGTTTATAATGAAAACATTGCATTTCTTACTGTTATAAAGGGGCTATTTTGAAAATATTACCTGGTGTATTCTCAATTCCTCTCCAAATCATGTTTTTCTCCTAGGAAGCAGAGCATGGAGAATGAATTGGACAGGCCAGCTGCAGCAAAGGACAAAGTGTTCCTGCCATACAGATACAAAGAAACCTGGGATGGATGGAGGACACAACTGGCTCTAAGTTGTGCCGGGCCAGCCCCAGCCAGGATGGGGCCGAGTCAGCCTGGAGACTACTGGTTTCATGGGAAGAGCCCATGCCCAAGCCTTACCCATCTTGTACTTGGTGGGAGATGACCAGTAGTAGGGTGGCCACTGACATCTTAACAGAGGTCAGGGAGGGGACCAGGGGACTTGCCCTTGGAACAGCTGCCCCTCCCCAATGAGGGCACAAACACTGTCCAGACACTCTGACACCATTTTGGGGAGAACGTAGAGGAAGTGAATTGTAATCTTGAATTAATTAAATGTTTATTAGAGATTGAACTAACCCGAAACCTTAAAATTGCAAGAGATGGAGATACAGTGGATTCTCACTATTCATGGTCATTCTGTTCTGTAAAGTCACCACGAATACTGGATTAGTGTGAACACCAAAGCATTGCTCCCAGGAAAATCCAGCGTTCCGTTCCTATGTGCCTCGGATCACAATATTTTCATCAACTGTTAATACATAACTTTATTTTATGTATGCTTCTGTTGAAAGACATCTTATTTAATACATGTTGTTGATTCACATTGCACTATAGCTCACGCTGGAACGAGGCGTAGCTAACACAGGTCTTTTCTCTGTAGGCACCTCACAGCCTTTCTGTGCTTCAGTACTAGGTTTGGGGGCCATTTAACAATAACCAACGAAGAGCACAAAAAGACGAAAATGTGGCATGACGTAGACCACGAGAAGGACACTTGTTTACAGTATGACAGCTGAAAGAAGGCAGAGCGCTGCCTTGTTCAGCCTCGGTTGGGGACGTGTGTATCTAGTGATTCAAATTTTCTGCCACGATAAATAACTGTCAAAGCACTGAGTATTGATTTGGGGGTTGAAAATAAATTTTTACAAGTAGGCAAATTCGCAAATATAGAATCCATAAATGAGTTCGACTGTAACTTCCTTTGGCACTGTAAGTATTTCAAGTCTGCTCATTATCTAGGAGGATGGGTGCTTGAGATTTAGACCAATTATAGAAAATGAAGAATCTAGAATTTTTTTGTTTTTTCATATCTAAGGTGTAGTATTTCAGGTTTTGACTCTACCTCACTATTATTTAGAAGAACAGAATGGAAGCTCTCTGAGGGCAAGGATTTTTGTTTTGTTCATGCTGTATACCATCTGCAGTTAGAACAGTGTAGCACATAATAGATGCTCAACAAGTCGTTATTTGTTGAATGAATTAAGGAATGAAAATCACATCCAATACAAATGGATTAAACTACCGTTGTATCATTGGGCTATGACAGTTACAGTTACACAAGTTTTATAACTTGACATATGTGAAGAGGAAAACAAAACACTTCAGTTTTCCAGCTCTGTGGAGAGGCCTGGGGCAAAGGAATCACAATTCAATAATACAATTTTCTCAGCTGAACTAAGGATAGAGCATAGGTGGTATGATTCAATTCCCTGGGTGACTGGTACCTTCGAGCAGATAAGGAACATTTCTTCTAGAGCCACAGGGAGGAGAAAACATCAGTAGCTGGGTAAGGTTTCAGACCTGCACTGGGAAAGAAGTTGACCTCACTTGGAATGTAGAAGAGTCCAGATGAAGGCTGGTTAGGTAATAATTGACATCTCCTCCCGGTCTCTGCTCTCAGACACTGAGTTGATGATGTTTTTTAAATACTTTATGAATTCCATACGGATCTCTTCAGGGTCATCCTCAAGATTTGAGTGCACCAGCTTCAGCTTGTTCAAGGGTGGTGCTTAAAAAGGAAAGGAATGCAATTAGACACAACTTTTAATGAGGGCCATTTCTAGTTCCAAATGACCTGAGGCTTACAGATGCCAACTCATTTAACTTGCTAAAGCCCAAGAATAAAATTGTGTCTTGCTTGACATAATTTAACACAGGAAGCTTTCACCACACTGCCATGTGGCACTAGCATAATAACTCTACAAGCCCCAGCCAGGTCCTCTTTGTTCTTACACCAGAAAGGAACAGATTCCTGAATATTGTGAGCCATTTCCTATCATCACATTGTCACCTCTGTAATTGTGTGTGCCACATGCAAATCGGAGTTTTTCTTGAGAAAAGGCTGGCCAGGAAAGAGTGTCCCTACTAGTTCCAATGAGTGGCTAAAACCCAGTGTTTTCCCCTCTTAGTATCTACCTGCTTTTAAAGTGTCTATATCTGGCTTGATCTTCCAATCTGGCAATTTTGATTCACAAGGTGAGAAAAACAAATGCCTAGGACATAGTCGGTGCTCACTAACTGCACATAGCTGCTGCTTTCACAGACACAGAGCAATAGACAAATACCCAGAACCTCAAGACAAAAGCAGAAAGGAGAGTTTTAGTCTCCTTACACAAAGACAGTTTGCCTTTATCACTTCCAGAGCCTGGCTTGTGGTGTGCAATTAACAGACACTGAGTGTCCTGTAAGAACTGCTGCTGGACAAAGCAGGAATACCACATCTCGATTTCCTTCAGGTGGCTCGGGATATCAGCATTAAAGATGATCACCACTCCGTGAGAGTCCTTCATCAGGGCTGGCCAGCATGACTCAAACCTGCAAGGTAGCCAAGAACTCAGAGTGAATGTCAGATGGTTCTGGTTTCTAGCTGCAGACTTCAAAAATACTATTTTAGCATTGGTAATTGATGGATGACTTCTCATTGTATCAAAACCCAGTCACTAAAGTTTCAAGAGCAACGCCTGTCACCAAACAATTGACCAAGCCCCTAATACAGGCTAGGAAGTGTGTTAGGCCAAGATGCCTGGTGAGCAGCTGATATTTTAAGCATCTGATGAAGCAAACCCTCTTAAAGGAGACGTACTTGGGATCGCCGCCACAATCCCATAGCTCAAATTCGCACCCCGTGCCTTTGTTGTTGCTGGTAACGTGTGGGTTCTCAAACTCCAGGATCCTAAAAACAAAAACAGCAGCAGCATCTCTACTTTGGAAACATTATACTTTTGGACCGCCGCCAGCACTCAAAGCGGGGACCGGGTGATAGAAGGGGACTGTCTGGGACACACATTCATCCAGGCTCACCTCACTCCTTGGGTTGGGTTGTACTCAGTGATGTCAGAAGATTCTGTCAGGAAGTTGGCCAAAACGGTCTTTCCACTCTGACAATGAAGATAATAAGAGATCTTTGCTGAAGAGCAGAAAAGTAAACCATACATGAGCCCTCTAATAGCTGGCTTGGGCCAGGTGGGAAGGGTACAGGCCACAGCTACCCCGAGGCCACCAGGGCCTCTCTGTGGTTAGGTGGACCTCGCTGCCCTGCTCTGCGTGGTGCACAGTCTGCCCTGGGGCCCAGGGAGCAGGGGATTCCAGCACTAGCTCTGCCACTGGGTGACTTTACCCACATGGATTTCCCAGCTGACTCTCTGTTACCTCATCTAAAAAAATCATTAGTGTGAATTTTTCCTCGCTTGCTTCTCTCCACATCTTCAAGAAAAATTACATTCTGTCACAGAGAGGAAGCCACTGAGGCCCAGAAAGAGGAAAGAAATTCCTCAAGGTCACACAGAAGTTCAAAGTCAGAGCTGGGTCCCAGGTCTGGGGACTCCTGGCTGGCTGTGCCACACTCTCACGTAGTGTTGTTTCTTCTTCTAGATAATACAAGTAATACACATTCTTATTAATAAAATGAACAAAACTTCAGGTTTTGGTCCCTCTTGGTCCCTTCATTCCCTCCCCAAAGGTAACAACTGTGGTGTGTTTTTTCAGATCTTTTCTACACATTTGCATTATTCAACAAACATTGTATATGCCTGATTACAACACAAGGTTTTTTTCCTCCCCCAAAATTATTCCCCCGAAGAAGGGGAATCTCTTACACTTGAGTCCTTATAAAAATCTCTCAAATTGTGCTCTGCTCTCTCAATTACTGTATTTTGAATGACAACTGCTTGACTAGAATGACCTCAATCAATGCCAGTTTGGGAGGCTTATGGAGATCACTGGATTGAATCAGGAAAATAAATAAATAAATAAATAAATAAATAAATAAATAAATAAATAAAAGAGCGGGGAGGGGCTTAACAATGCTTTAGTAATTTTCCCTGAGGATGTGGCCTCACAAATTAAATATTACTTAATAATAACACAGTAAGTAGTTACCTTGTGGAGATCATGAATTTTGATCTACAGGATGAATGAATAAAGCAAATGGCCTGATGTTATAAGAATGGTTCTTTGAGCTGGAATATATTTCCAGGAACAGGGTCATACACAGATTCCAAAAGTGCTGTATCCTAGAACCACTTAGGTGGTGTGCTCTGTTAGGTGATTAAAAAAGTGGCTCTAGTCATACATGACATGGGTCTCAAAGGTGCAGGGGAGGGGCTTGAATAAAACTGTGTCATGAAATGCAAGAATGGAATAAAACAGCATTTCCAAATTAACATATAGCTTAATGTACCTTTAAGTGTATATATATAGCTACATTGACATACAAAATATTAAAAAAGTGTATTTGTATATTTCATCTATGCCCTTAAAATTTATACATACTAGTTGGCTAAAATCTACTTATTGTGGGGGGGTTCTTATGGGAAAACAAAGAAATTACCTGTTAGGCCCATAAGGTACTTTTAAGTGTCTACCTTGAGCCAGGTGCTGTTACATAAATTAGAAAAACATGAGGCAGTGATTAGTACTAGGATATAATAAAAATAAAGCAGGGTGATACGATAGAGACTTTGAATTTGAATTGGGTGGTCAGGGAAGTCTAGATGAATTTAAATTGTGATTTGAATGACAATGAGTCAATCGATGCTTCCAAGCAGAGGGAATTGCTAGTTCAAAGGCTAGAGGGCAGGAATGGGCACAGCATGTTAAAGGAAAAGAAAGTAAATTTGAAGAGAAGTGAGGGAGAGAGAAATGGATATGTAGAAATATATTTCGTTGTTGAAGTTGGATGATGGGTACTAGGAGTTCATAGTTCTTTCTCCCTTGTATATGTTTGAAAATTTCCATTAAAAAGGAAGATATCTGTACTTGTTTTGCTTCTCATAATTCTGTGTATATTGTTATTACTATCTATTTTACTTAATAATTTATGTCTTGGAGAGTTCTTCATGTCAGTACACACAGACTTGTCTCATTTTGTTTAACTGCTGCACAGTCTTCCAGAGTAAGAATGTACCTTAGTTTATTTAGACATCCTCTTATTGCTGGGCACCTAGGAAGTTTCCAATTGTTCAATATTGTTTATGACTTATGGGGAACATGGACAAGTATTCAGCTAGAGTAGATTCTGAGAAATGTAATTGCAGCACTAAAAGCTACGCACATTTTAAATTTTAATAATTTGATTGCCAAAAAGAGCTGTTATCAATTTATAGCCCCATCAATAGAATCCTAGAGTTCTCACCTCCTTACAAGCGACTGATAACTGGCTGTTATCAATCTTCTAAACTTTTCTTATCCAAGCTGATGGCCAAATAAATGTCATATTTTTGTTTTAACTTGTGTTCCTGTGTGAAACTCGGCATCTTCTTACACTTATCGGTCAGTTGTATTTCTTGTGTGCAGAGCCTTTGCTCGATTTTCTACTGAGTTGTTTCTCTTTTCTTTACTGATTTTAAAACTTTCCTTTGTGTTCTACCTATTAATCCTCTTTGTAATGTAGTTTGCAAATACTTTCCCCAGGCTTCAACTTTGCTGTCATTTCTTTGAAAGCTTCTTCATTTCTGTGTTGTGCTTAAGAAGACCTTCTCTATCTGAAGATTAAAAACGTATCTTCCCATATGTTCATCTACTACAGTGGTTCTCAACGTGTGGTCCCTGGATGAAAAGCATCAGCAAAATTCAAATTCCCATTCATTTGGTACTTCTACAAGTTTTTTTACACGTTTAGTCTTAGTCCATCTGAATTTCATTTTTGTGTATGGTGTGAAGCACACATCCCCACTATCACCACCACACATAACATTAATAGCTAATTGTTCCACGATCAGGTAATAAATAGTTCAGTATTTTCCTCCTGGTTTTCTTGTCCGACAGACATATTCATTAGGGACAACCTCGGATGCACAGTGAGACCTAGGTTCTGGTTCCATAACGCCACTCACTACCTTGGGTCTTTGGGCCTCAGTGAAACGGGGTCAAGGTCTGGAGGCTTTGAGTTCCCGGTGAGGCCAGCAGCGCACACGCAGTTGGGAGCAGTGGGACTGGGATCCCGCCTCCTGGGTGGTCCCGGCACAGGACACAGCCCCGGAGAGCCCCCGCTCCCCGCCCCGAAGCTGTGCCCGGCCCCGGCCTCACCTCGCAGGGTCCCACGAAGAGGATCTTGGCCTTCAGCATCTCTGTCCGCCGCCGGCAGGCCCACCCGAGTCTACCCAACGTAGTCAGACACCGCGCTGTTGTCAGGGCGGAGAGGAAGCAGGCCCGCTGATTGGCTGCCCTTGTTTCCAAGGAGACGGGGCGGCTCGCGGGGGCCGACGGGACTGGGCGGGTTCCACGCTTGGAGGCCTGGGCGCTTGAAACCTCTTGGGTGGGCAACACGTTCCCGGTAGGGTGGCGTGGGCTTCAGGCTGAAAGTCGGCGTGCAAGGCAAAGGGAGAAGGTAGGAAGGAAACAAAAACCCTGAACCACACTCGCTTCTGAGCGGGGAGGATCGTAGATCTTCGCGAGCCCGGCCTCTCTGTAGGGAGGGTGCAGATTGCGGGTCCCAGATGTCCTTTATTCTTCCCTCAAACAAGCCATGTAGCTGGTGAGCTGGGGTTGGAACCAGGCTTCTGACGCTTTTATCACTCTGGCAGGGCACTGGTTACATTGAGAACGGATCTATCATTTCCCTGGCCCAGTCTAGAAGAAGTCAAGGAAAGCACGATTCTGTGGTCTCTAAAGGGATCATTCATCACTGACCCTCATTTGAGTGATCAGAAAAGAAACCAAAAGTGTAATGCCCTGGCGTTGTTCCGTGTCAGTGCAGGTGTCTGGACGTATTGCTGCTAATTTCAGCCATTAGGTCCATTTTAAGTTACAGACGCAGTCAAGAATTTCGGGTAAGGCCGTGAAATTAAGCATCTATGTGCCAAGAGTGCTGATAAGGAATATGCTAGCCCCAAAAGGTGCTGACATGACAAAAATAATCAAAGTTAACCCAATACCAAATCTTTACCTTTTGGTAGGCTAGTTATATAATCTTTGTATTACAAAGAACTGCTGCGTGAACTGTAAGGAAGAGTCCATTTCAATTTCAAGATGTCATGAATTGATTGATTGGTTAAATGAATATCTTTTGAATGCCTACTTTATACCAGGCACTCTACTAGGTACTAGGGATATTCCTGTACTTCTTGGATCTGTTATTCCAGTGGAGTAGATGGATATTAAATAAACAAGTAAATAGCACATTCAGGTAGACACAGTTTTACCTAACGGTAAGTGCTATGAATAAACAAATCACTGAAGACTTGAGCGAGTTTTGGATGGAGTGGTCAAGGCAAGACCTTGGTGCAGAGGTGACACTGAAGCAGAAAGCTGAGTGAAGACAGTGCTCAGACAAACCATATGAAAGATCTGGAGGAAGAGCTTTCCAGCAGAACAGAAATGACAAGGATGCTGAGGCAGAAATAAACTTGGCGTTGTTCCAAGAACATCCCAGAGGGCTCATTAGGTTGGTGCAGGAAGAATGGGAGAGTGTGGTAGAAGATACTGTGGGAGAGGTCATAAAAGACTTGGGAATTTATTCTAAGGGTGATGGGAAGCCTGTGCCAGGATGGTATTTGGCTGTGTGTAATAGAAACTCCACCACAGCATCAATGCAGGGGTCTGGGCGATTTAACTAAGTGAAGGATTTCTTTTTTTTCTCACATAACAAGGGATCAAAGAATGGGCATACAAGAGCTGATGCAGCTGCTCAAGGAACAAGATGCCTTCTCCCTTCCTGTCCTGACATCTTTGGAATGGCTGCTCTACCTTTGGGTTTTTGCTTTTTAAGCAGGAACAAAGGAGAAGAACAAATGTCAAAGGATATATGGAACTATAGTCTCCCCTTTTCTCAGGAAAACAGTGGCTTTCTTAGAATCCCTAGCCAGTGATTTCTTCTTATGTCTCATTGGTTAGAACTGGATCACATGGCCTCTCTAGCTGCAAGGGAATCTGGGAAATGTAGATTGTAGTTTTGCACATTACTTTTCCCAAGAAGCAGGGGGAGGAGTGGAGGGAGAAGATTTGACATTGGCTAAGAAACTGGCTAGCCAAAAAGTCATGGAGGGTTTTGAGCAGAAAATTGACGTGATCTGATTTATGTTTTAAAAGTGATCCCTGTGGCCGCCGGATGGCTCAGTTGGTTAGAGCGCGAGCTCTCAACAAGGTTGCAGGTTCAATTCCCACATGGGATGGTGGGCTGCGCCCCCTGCAACTAAGATTGAAAATGGGCGACTGGACTTAGAGCTGATGGGCCCTGGAGAAACACACTGTTCCCCAATATTCTCCAATAAAATTAAAAAAAACAAACGTAAGAAAAAAAGTGATCCCTGGCTGCTATGTGGAGCAAACGGGGGCAGCAGTGGACACATAGATGCCAATTTGTAGGATATTCATGTAGCTTAAGAGAGAGATGATGGTAGTAGCAGAAGTTGGATTGGGGACACATTTTGAAGGTAGAGTCAGCAGGAGTTGCTGATGGATTAGATGTCAAATGTGAGGGAAGGAGGAGTTAAGGATGACGCCCAGGACATTGGCTCACGTGGTTGTGTGAATTCGTTTTCTATTTCCAGACCTAGGAATGTTAGGGGAGGAGCAGGGTTAGGAGGTGGGAGGTTAAGAGTTCTCTTTTTATTATGTCAGTTTTGAGATGCCTATTAGTTGTTGAGAAAGAAATGGGTTATAAGATTCTGTACCTGACGGGAGAGGTCAGGACTAGAGCTACAAATCTGAAAGAGATATCAGTCAGCATATGGAGTGCCATTAAAGCCATGGACTAGATAGAACAAGCAGGGAGTAAGTGTAGGCAAAGAAGGTAAAGGTAGACAGAGAGTACCCAGGATACTCTGCCATTTAGAGGAGAATCCAGGGCAAAAGGCTGAAAAGAATGTCCAGAGAGTACGAGGAAAACTAGGGGCAATGGCATCATGCAAGTCAAGTGAGGACAGTGTCCCAAGAGGGAGTGCTTCTAAGAGACCCAGTGAGCTCAAGGAAGGTGAAGTCTGAAAATGACCATTGGCTGTGGAAAGGTGGAAGTCACTGGTCACTTTTTAAAGACACTTTTCACTTAATATCTTTAAATATATGTCCACACAGATATGTAGTTTTATAAAAATGACTAAACATAACCACATGCCTGCTTTCTTTTGGTGCAGTCTCTTTTTTCTTTGTCTTTTTTGTTTGGCTCCCTTACCACACCCTTGACCTCTCCCCTTCCCTCCTTATCATTTGAAGTTTTTGTCCCAGTGAAGAGACAGACAATGAGTAAACCCCCACCACGGGGTTGTGATAACAAGCTGGGATGCGTCGTTCAATATTTTTCTTCATATATCTTATATATCCCCATTCTACAGAGCTCTATATACATATAGATCTGTAATGGTTGCCAAAACACGACTCTCCCAATTTTGGCTGAGGCTTTAAAAGCTGACAATAAGTGTTAAGTGTCTTCCAGATTCTAGTCCATTTCTGTAGGACTTAGCATATCACCTGGAAGTTATCAAACAGTCGTGAGGTTGAAGAGGGAGAATTTCTTTGGAGAATGTGCTGTTTGCTCACCTTGGGTCAAGTGAGAGATGGGGCTTCAGAGAATCTTTGTCTCCTGGGACTTGGGCAGCCTGAGGATGGGCATAAGGAGCTGGAGGGAGATCTGGTCCAAGGCAAGAGGGTTGGGAAAGAGAGAGGGTGCACTGGGAATTGCCAAGGTTACAAGAGATTTTCTTAGGGACCTGAGGTGGGTGGGAGCGCGCTGAGTCATTTTGGAGTTTGCCTGTGAGATTACCCCTGGAGGAGGTGAGCTTCCCAGAGAAGGTGGAGTACTGGATGCCCAGGCTTGGGAAGGACCTTGCAGACCTTTATCTGGAGGGGAGGCACTATAAGGAAGCAGTAGTCAGAGCCTGCCTCATATAAGCCCCAGGAACCCCTAAAAGCTCCCTAATGAGATCCACAGCAGTGTTGGGGCATCTGCTACTTCCAGAGGCTACGTGTTAATTAAGCCCTTTTCTCTCTCTTCTCTCTCCTTCCAGTACCTTCCCCCAAACTCAACTGTGGAAGACCCTGAGTAGTCTGGAGTGAGACTTGGGGGAGTAGGAGTAGAAGAACAAGACCAGCAAAGAGGAAAGAAGATGGCCATATCCCTTTTTCCTTCAGTCCTACCAGCCTGAAGCCAGCCTGGGGTGGGTGAGGGTGAGAAGGTAGTGGTGGCTTTAATTTTGAATAAAGCACAGAGTTTTGAATAACACAGTGGGCAGGACATTTTCATTAAAAGAGATGATTCTTGGAGTTGAAGGTGCTAGAGGGACTTATTGTTCCCTGGGATTGACTGAGAAGTGATGGGAAGTGCCTGAGATTTCATCTAAGGGGTGAGGAAGAGAAGGTTTGAAGGAAGCAGTTGGGAGAAAGAATAAAATTGTTTGAATAATCTATCAAGTTCAGTTCAACGCACTGGTTCGACACACAGACACACAATTTTTTTGGTCATTGTTTAACAAGAATGGGATCATGTTCTAAGTATTATTTTATATTTTGTTTTCTTTATTTAACAATGTCTTGCTCCAAGTCATTTGTTGTAGTTTTATTACATTTTTTAAAAGTTGTATGCTATTTATAGTCTGAATATACCACAGTTATTCAGACATTATCTTAATGATGGACATTCGGTATGTTTCCAGTTTAGGGCCACTAAAAGCAGTGATGCAGGAATGATTTTGAATGGATGGCTTTCCATACTGCTGCCTTTACTTTTATGGAATCTGTGGAATAGGAAGAGGGTTGCAGGGTCAAGGGATATGTGTATTTTAAATATTAAGAGCTATTGCCAGATTACTTTGCCACTTGGCTGTTTTAACAATGTTCCACCCACATTAATTTTTGTCAATAATATATCTTTTCATGACAGTTGGTGATCTTGACAAATGATCTCAGTGGAGTGATGAGGGAGAAAATCTGACTATAGGTTAAAAAAGAATGGTAAGTGTAATAGTTATTTGTTATGTAACAAATCACTCCAAAACTGTGGCTTAAAACAATAAAGCATTTGTATCTCACAATTTCTGTAGGTCAGAAATCTGGGCATGACTTAATAGAGTCCCTGGCTTAGAATTTCTCACTAGGCTTCAATCAAGACGTCAGCTAGGGCTGCAGCCCCCTCAAGGCTTGAGCGGGGGAAGACCCGCTTACAAGACTCCTCATCTGGCTGTTGACAGGATCCAGTTCCAGAGGGTCTCAGTTCCTTGCTGGTTATTGGCCAGAGACCTCTCTCACTTCCTTGTTATGTGGGCCTCTCCAAAGAGTGGCTTGTAATATGGCAGCTGGCTTCTATCAGAGTGAGCAAGTGAGAGAATAAGAGAGGGTGAGCAAGACGGATGCCACAGTCTCTTTGTAACCTTAGTTTAGAAGTGACATTCCATCACACTTGCTGTATTATGTTTCCTAGAAGCAAATCACTAGATCTAGCCCACACTGAAGTGGAGGGGGTTACATAAGGGCATGAATACCAGGATGTGTATATCATTTGGGGCCATCTTAGAGGCGGCCTAAGATAGGAGGGGATTGTAAGTTGCTGATTCTAAAATGCCATCAGTTTAATAATAGCTTTTCATATAGAAAAAAAAAGAGAGAAAAGAAAAAGAAACCACTACCATTTCAAATGTGTTTATTGATTTCAAAGAGGAGTTTGTGCTCCCAGTAAGAGCAGTCTAGATAATTTGGACCATCCCTTCTATTGTGTAACAAATAAAAAAAACTGAATATATGTAAAAATTATTTGTCTGGAGGCACCAGAGAAAGATAAAAATAGTGAAGAATTACCTGATCAGGATTAGAGGAGGATGAAGGCCCAAGCAGGGAAGCCCCATGTTTGGGGCTGGATTTTGCCTGGATGTGTTTGCCTGTTTTGGAGGGGACAGCCAAGAGGGTGAAAGACTGAGCAATAGAACTCTTGGGACTTGGGGCCATAGAATTGGAGGCTGAGGTCTGCCAAGTGGGGAGGAGCGCTGAAGGACCTCCCCTTATTTGGGGCTGAGATCCTGAAGGGCTGCACCCAGGATCAAAGTAACGTGGAAGTAGACAAGTCCCAACAGGGAAGGGCTTGGCTCAGCTTCAAGTCTTCATAATTCTTGTATCTGGGTAACAGTGATCCAAGATGGCTAACGCCCCAGGTATCTGGGAGAAGGAAACATAGATCCTTTCTGAAGGAAGATACATCATCTTGGGTCATAAATTATTTATACAATTTTGGACTTACGATCTCCAGCATATAATAAAAATAATCAGACACGTGAAGGGCAAAGTGACGTGGAAAGAAAATATGTAAACAACAAAGAAGGACCCCAGGTTATTGAATTATCAGATACAGGCTTAAAAATAAATGTACCTTCTATGTTGTGTACATGAGATAAAATACAAGGATTCTTAAAATAAAAATAAAGGATTTGCATAGGAAGATAAAAAAATAAGATTGAGAAATTTAGCAGAAAACCCAAAACTATATAAATATATATTTAAATGTATATGTATGTTCATAAATAAAAAAGACCAAACAGAAATTCTGTAACTGAAAAAAAAGAAAAACCAAGTTTAAGAACTAAATGAATGAGTTTAACAGAAAATTGGAAAGGCTGAAGAGTCAACTAATGACAGGGAAGATAGAGCAGAAGAAAATATCCAGACTGAAACACAGAGAGAAAAAAAAGCATGGAAAAATCAGAAGAGAGGATAAAAGATACAGAGGGTATATTGAAAAGCTGTAGCATTGATGTAAAATTGATGTCCCAGAAAGAGAGGAGACAGAGAATGCAGCACAGTTATGTTTGTAGAGCTCATGGCTGAGAATTTGCCAAAACTGATGAAAGATCTAAAACCACAGATTAAAGAAGCCCAATAAGACCCAAGCCAGATGAATAACAAGAAAATTATATTTTGGCATAAACAGAGTAAAGTTACTGAAAACCAAATTCAGAGAGGATTTTAAAAGCCAGAGGAAAAATGACACACTGTCTTCAAAAGTGTGAACATCAGACTTTGAGCTTACTTCTCAACAGAAACAATGGAAGCCAGAAGACAATTGAATATCTCTAAAGCACTGAAAGAAAATAAGGCAGATAAGAGTAGTATATGCAGCAAAAGTATCCTTCAAGAATGAGGTGAAATAAGTAGTTTCAAGCAAACAAAATGAGAGAGTTGGTCACCATCACCCCTGCTCTAAAGGAAGTAACAAAGAATGTCTTTTAAGCAAAAGGAAAATGACCCAGGTGGAAGCTTAGGCATAAATGAAGAGCACTGAAAATGGTAAATAGCTGGACTGTACGAGTATATGTATTATGATTATTAATATGTCTTTAAAAACACATTTTATTTTATGTAGATTTGTATTAATGATGTAATTGAATATATAATGTATATATTACATATAAGCTATAAAACAAATAGATTGTATATACTATACTATAGTATATACAGAAGGTGCCAAAAAAATGTATACACATTTTGAGAAAGGAAAAAGCTATTAAAATTGTAATACTCAATATATGGTGATAACAAAAGATGAATACAAATCACATTTGACTTCTGCAATTACAAGAGGTGCTCAAAATGGTTACCAACAGCATGATTTTAATACAGTTTTTTCCTTTCTTAAAATGTGTATACATTTTTTTGGCACCCTCTGTAGAATTAAATTTAAGTCAGAAGCTGGGAAAATGGAGTTGAAGTGTGCTAAATTATTTGCAATATTCAGAAAAAAAGTAAAGATTCCAATTAATGCTAGACTTTGATAAGTCAAGAATGCATGCTTCAATGTTTAGGGTAACTATTTAAGGATTGTAAAAGAGTATATAATTTATATAACATGATAGAGGTGAAAACATAGCATATTTTAAAATAATTTAGAACCCCAATATGACAGCTTGTTTAAAATATTAACATTTCACTATTAAATGATGCTGCCTAAAGTCTCAGGTATAGAACTATTTGGCCTGTGACACTGGATAAATATAATGCTTGAAAGTCCTGCATCAATTGGCTACTACCTGCCTGTCCAGTCTCATTCCCATCCATATCTGCTGTGGATTCTTCCCTCCATCTTCTCCTCATCTCTTAAGGTGTCTATACTGTTTTTTAGGCTGTTCTTCCAACTTCTCTCGGTCCTTTTGAATACTCCGTGATGCCGTCTTGAATAAGATAGTTCTAGTCATCTTGAGGGTCAGCACTTAGCCCCCATTTTCAAAATGCACCTTTGAAGATTATGTGCTTCATCCTTGGTTTGGGGCTGCGGAGAAGGAAGAGGGATGCATTCTCAGTTGCTGGAAAAATGAAGATAGAGTAAAAATAATCTGGATGGAGGAGTTTTGCATATTGGTTGGGAATTAATTTGACTGAAATAACAAGACTCCTTAACCAAGGAGGTCTGGAGGTTGGTAAGGCAGTTCAAAAATGGCCTAGGGCCCCAGGGAGTGGAAAATGGCTCTTTCCACTTTTTCCTCTGCTGTCCTTAGGTTTAGTCTTTGTGCGCATGCTTGTTACCTCATAGTCACAAGATAGCTGCTGTGCCCCCAGGCATCATGCCTACAGTTACTGAAAGAAAAAGAGGGAAAAACCCTTTGCCAGTTGAGTCTGTCCTTTAAAAAAAAAATCAACATTATTCAGCTATAAATAACTAAATTTAAACATATTAAAGTATACCTATGTTAAGTGTTCTTTGAGTTTTGAAAAATTATAAGTGTAGACTCAAATAACTACTGTTTTACTCAAGATACAAAGTATTTCCATCACCCAATAAGTTCCCTCATGTTTCTTTGTAGTCAACTCTCTCCCATCCCTGGTCCTAGGAAACCTCTGCTTTACTTTTTGTCATTATAGACTAGTTGTGCCTGTTCTAGAATTTCATATAAATGGAATCACACAGTATTTACTCTTTTGTTTCTGGCTTCTTTAGCTCAGGATAATATTTTTGATATTTATCCATGTTGTGTGTATCAATAGTTCATTCCTTTTTATTGCCAAGTAGTATTCCACATTTAAATATATCATCATTTGTTCATCCATTTACCTGTTGATTGACATTTGGGTTGGGCTGTTTCTAGTTTTTGGCTATTATAAACACAGCTGCTAGAAATAAAGCTTTGTGTGGACATATGTTTTCATTTCTCTTGGGTAAATGCATACTTAGGAGTGAAATTGCTGGGTCATATTCTCTCTCTCTCTCTCTCTCTCTCTCTCTCTCTCTCTCTCTCTCTCTCTCTGTCTGTCTGTCTCTCTCTCTCTCCTGGTTCCTGATTTCCTATTTTATTCACTTGGTTATACTGTTGTCCCTTGAACAACACAGGTTTGAAATGCATGGCTCTACTTATATGCAGATTTTTTCCTAATAAATACCTAGACTCTTTTCAATCAGTGGTTGGGAGTCCACGGATGTGGAGGGCCGACCCTACACATTGATCTGTGCCATATTATATAGGGGATTTCAGCATCCGTGGATTTTGGTATTATTGGGGGTCCTGGAACCGATCCCCTGTGGACACTGAGGGTGTTAGGTTTTGGGGGAGTCAAATGTAATATGCGGATTTTCAACTGCATGGAAGTGGGTACTCCTAACCCCTGCGTTATTCAAGAGTCAACTGTAATCTGTTACCATCATTGTTTATTTTGATGCTCAAATTGTCCTCGATTTGGCCATTGGAAGAAACCTTCAAGCTGGTTTCTGTGTCCTTTTGAAATCTCTGTCCTTCTGTGAACTCTTTCTTACTTTTTGGCACCAATACATGTTCCCAGGTGGTTATTTTATTAATATTACTTCATAACCATCAAATATTATACACATTCTTTTGTAAAAATTTAAAGTTTCGAAAGTCCAAGCAACCTCAAAAAAGTTGTTCCTTTTCACACCTGGAAAAATCGGGGGGGAATTTCAGCTCTCCCCCTCTTTTGATATGAAACACCTACTTAGATCTCTGGCTGAGACTTTGGGAGAACCAGTGCTGGGTGCTTGGGTAGGCGCTGGGTTCCAGAGATGGATGTGTACAGTCTCTGCCCCCAGGGAGCTCCTTGTGTGGATCAGGAGAGCAACCTGTATAGTGCTTTTCACCTCATCAGGTGCCTTCCCCTATATAGCCTTATTTTAATTCATGATTGGAGCTATTACTAAAAGGCAAGTGATCTGTGTAAGTCCTAAACTGACATCAGGGAGGAGGCAGGAACCACGAGGGTTTGCCACAGCTCCTGTTGTCCTTTCTATGAGAAAAGATGCCATGTCTCCTTTGTGCACAGAGATGGCTTTGCCTCTTAGTCTGCCCTAGCTGCTGGGACCAGAGGCGGGGCTTCCTAGCCCCTGTGTTTACTTTACTGCACTGGGAGATGCTACCTCCTTAACAGCTTGTGACTTCTTGGAAGGTCTCATTCATGTTTGTGTCCACTGGACCTAGTTCAAAGCCTTGTATACAGTAGGTGCTCAATAAATACCAGCTCCTCCTCCCTCTCTCCCAGCACACACACGGACACACAGATACACTCATTTACTCTATAAATATTTAATTTAATGACTGTTCTTTTAGTTTTTGTTTCCAGGTGAGAGAAATAAAAAATGTGAACTACTTTACGTTTCTTGGATATATGTACTGTATGAATTTGGGTTATTATTATTGTAGATTGTTGAAATAGTTTGCTTTATGACTTTACTTTTAATTAGAAGAGGTTGACTTCAGACAGCTTAATACCCAGCCTTTGGTTCTGAAGGGAGCAATATGACATTGGCAGGGACCAGGACTCGATGACCTAAGAGTAATTTTTCTCCTGATTATGTGACTCGCTGCAATAAAATCTCTCACTTGAAAAAACTTAAAGAAATATGTTTGACATATTTCAAATCCTTTCTATAAATTGTTGGAAAGATTTAATATCACCGCCAGTCATAAAATCTTTAATTTGAGTTGACCTTCCATGGTCTCAATTCTTACACATGCAGTTTTTATTACTAAAGAATAAATGGTGGATTTCCTGTTATTCAAGAGAATAAAAATGCCCTTCAATCACCTCCTCATACAACACAGATTTGAACATACTCAGTTCAATTCTCAAAGATAGGAATGATCACAAAATGATTTGCAACCTGGAACTATTTTGTTCTCTATTGATATATGCATTTTTATTTTTTTTTAAGCTTTAGCCAGGGATGAAGTCAGCAAGTTTGGTTTAGGGCAAAATCAATAAAGTAAAATGATTTTCCATCAATTTCATTAGAAAGCCTGAGTTATACCCTCAATATAAAAAAAATATTTCCCAGTGGATTGAAGATAAAACTTTTGGCAAAAACAATGAAACAGGGATGTGGCTTAACCAAGACCTTTTGTCTTCATTTGGCCGTGTCCTACTTACAGGATTAGGGGAGGCCGTTGTGCAGCAGAAAGAGTACTGATTTTGGAGTAAGGCAGAATTTGAAATTAGCTGAGTGATCTTTAAAAAGCTACTTAATCTCTTGGGCTCAGTGGAAGCCAGCATCCAAGATGGCCCCAATGATTTTTACCGCTTGGTATTCACGCTCTTGTGCAGTCCCCTCTCACACTGAGTAGGGCTGACCTGCGTAACCAATAGAAAATTGAGGGATGTGTGACTGCTGAGGCTGGGTCATAAAAAGACCTTGTAGCTTCTGCCTTCCACTCTCTTTAATCAGTCACTCTGGGGCACACCAGCTGCCATGTCTTGAGGACACAAGCAGCCCTGTGGAGCGCTCCAGGAGGTGAGAAACTGAGGCCTCCTGCCTACCAACTGGCATCAACCTGCCAGCCATGTGAGTGAGCCAGCCTGGAGGCGGTCCTCTAGCCCCAGTCAGGCCTTCAGATGATCACAGCCCCAGCCAACATTTTGACAACAACCTCATGAGAGACCTTGAGCCAGAACCTTCCAGCTGAACTGTTCCCAAATTCCTGACCCATAGAAACTGTATGAGATAGTAAATATTTATTGTTGCTTTAAGTTGCTAAGTTTTGGAGGAATTTGTTATGTAGCAACAGATAACTAACACAAAGCCTTAATTTCTCCTGGAATGGGGCTTCTAAACCATCCTATAAGGTTGTTAGGATGATAGAATGAGATGAGGCATACAAGCAATTTAACCCAATTCCTAGCACGTTAGGTGGTTGATATCTGGTAGCTGTCATCACTTGTAACATTCTCAGCATTTATAATATTTTTGTGATGCGTTTGACTCACTCTGTCCATGTCTTTGATCACAAGCATTTTCCTGTTGCACTGATTGTACCTTTTGAGCACTAAAATGTTAGGTCTTCCTTTGCCTACCTCCCTCCCCTCCCCTCTCCTCTCTTGGATGGAACATTTATGTTTTACCTATTGTAAATAAGTTAATGCCTTTGACTAGCACATGATGTATTCCTATTAAAATTTCTTGATATATAGCTATTTCACTACTGCTAAAGTTAGCTAATACCCTGCTTTTTCAACTTAGTGTGCTCCAAATTCTGTATATTTGCTTAAAACAAAGGCTACTGTACATTAAATGGGTAGCTGCAAATTCCAATTGCATTCATTACTTTTATTTATTTTCATTACTTTTAGAAGTCTTCTTTTATATACCTTCTATGCTGTGTTTATGTTCAAGAGCAAATTAGATCATGTAGGCATGTGAAACTGTCACTAGATTAGATCAGGAATGACTGCTACACCTGTGATTGCTTGGAAATTCTGCTTTATGGAGTGTGCTATCTTAATGTATCCGTGGAAAGACTTCCTTTTCTAATGCAGTTTCAGATTTGGTGCATTGTCTCTTCTTGGGCCAGGCTTTAATCTGAAATTTAACCAGGATGATTCTAGAGGCTTCTTTTCTGAATAAATACCACCCTCATATAAAGCTGTTTTAAAATGTAGGCTTTATTATTATTCAGGTATGGTGAGGCTAACAGATCAGAAGATGACTGCCATTGATAAGACAGTTTGTTACAGTTCCCAGGAAGAGGTCCGCATCAGCCCCCTGCGGTGGGGGGTGGGGGGCAAATGGGGAGGCACCAGGGTGGGCCACAAGGCAGAGGGATCAAGGGGAAAATGTGGGCAAGAGCCTTTGTTATGGTTTCCTCAGGAAGAAATGGGAAAGGCAGGGTAAGCAGCTTTAGGATTGGCTAGTTTGAGTAATTTCAGTGGGTTCTGGAGCATAGGGGCTGTCTCTAATTGTTTGGTACCTGGCTGGCCCTGCAGTGATTAGGGTAGAGGGATAGTGGTCCAGAGTTTGAGAGCTTGATAAAGGAGATGGTTGGGATTGGGGCTCAAGCCTGGTTTATTTGCATATGGAAGGTGTGTTTAGCAGCTATCGGTTTACTGTCTCCAGGAATTAGCTAGCTCTGGGAGGGACAGTCTCTCCAGAGTCAGCCAAACCCCAGATATCAGAGCATCAGAAACATGCGGTTAGTACAAAAGCCCACCACTTGATATTAGTTAACATGTTAGAACATGTACCTTTTTACTTTCAGGAAAGGTGATTACTTTTATAAATTTAGTTTTTACCACTTAGTATGGATTGAAGGTTGTGTTGTTTTAATGCCATATAGTTAAAACTTTTGCTAATAATCTGTATTTGGAGGTGTAATTATCGTGCGATGGAGTGCAGGAAAACTCTTTCACAGGTGGGAGAGCTGGGGTCAGGAAGACCCTGGTTGGAGGGGCACTGCCTGGAACCCTCAGGGTGCTGTTTCCTCGTGGCAGCACTATACCCCAGGCCAGGCTGAGAAGCATAAAAATGCCCTAGCAGAATAATGTTGGGGGTCATCGTTTCCAAGACAAGACGAGCATTTTTAACTCCTATGAAGCTAGATTGTGTTGTCTCCGGACACAATTATTATTTGACTTAGAGAGATGTGCTTGCTTCTAAATAATTAGGAAGGAAATTTAGCTGCAACCCTGGCCGGTAGAGAAACTGGAGTGGGACCTCCCAGGGCCTTCCTCAGCCTGGGGACCAAAGCCTAACACTCCCTTCAGACTGCTCAGTGCTTCAGTGACCTGTGGACAAAGCCTGAGGTTCTGGAAACTGTAAGACCCAAGAAAAGAGAGAATAGGTCTCCTCTCCCTGTGGGGAGGGATGGAAAATTCCATAGCAAGGATGGATCTCTGACCCAGAGGCTGAATGATGGAGGGGGATCAAGGAGAGAGCTCAGAAGACCTGGGACAAGTGGAACACTTTGATATCTGCTCACTAGCTTTCATCCATAAAACTCAACACTAAATTTTGTTTTGTTTGTGTTTGTTTGTACATATGTTTTAAAATAGGTAACAAATTCAAATAGTTCAAAATAAAAATGTTGGAAAAAGATCATTCCCGAATAAATCTTTCTCCCACTCTGTTCCCATACATTACATTGCCCACCTCTTCCCCCATATCGGCAAATATTAATGTTTGATCTTATTTTCCCCTTTATTGCACATAAGGCACTATGTATATCCTGTTCAACATCTTCTTCTTCTTCACTTAGAAGTATAGACTGGAGATCTTTCCATATCAGTATAGGGAGGGCTTTTGTCTCCTTTTTACTGCTGTATAGTATTCCACCATGTGGATGTACCTACCACACTGTAATTAATCAGATCCATTTTCACGTACACTTGGTGGTTTCCTGCTTGATACTGTTGGAAACCATGCTGCAATGAATACCACTATATACATCTCATTTCTGATGTGTGCTGGTTTATATGTAGAATACATTCCCAGAAATGGGATTGCTGGGTCAAAGGGATATGCACTTTTGAATAAATAGAGCCAAGTTGCCCTCTATCTAGGCTGTGCCATTTTGTACGTCCGTCAGCAATGAGTGACAGTCCCTGTTCCTCTCCAGTGTTATCAACAGAGTATGTTATAAAATTACCTTCAAAATTCCCAAACTAATGATGCCTATGGCTTGGGATAGGGATATTTATGTTGAAAACATCGGCGAACTTCTATGATCTGTTTCTTTTCTTACTTATCAGTTGGTAATGCATATATGACCTGCCCCAGAGGGTTATAGGTGTGCAGAGACAGGCAGGTGACCATTTGGCCTCAGCAGGAAAGTCGTCTGGGAGGGAAGGAATAGACTTGACCACAGATAGGGTTGGACAACATGTTCTGGAATGTTTCTTCCATTCTGTTGTCTGGTTTGATGATGTGTCATCTATTAATCTCATTTTCTTTTTCCCTCCTGATAAAACTTACATATAGGAGTCATGTTCTAAAATGTTTGGCAATTGTTTTTCACTAAAGACACACTTTGATGTCCACATTTCATGGACCAGTCTGTGGTTGAATTGACTGCATTAGTTTCCTTTTCCTCGTGTGACAGCCAAGCTGATGGAAGACACGCTTGGGTGTGGAGGAGAGCTGGGCGGTTTTGGCAGCCCCTGTAGGAGACGTGTGCTGGACAACAAGTCCTTTCTCACACAAAGCAGCCCAGTAATCTGAGCAGACCCACTCACTGGCATTAAACTCATCTGAAGTCCTCTGGGAATCAACCCAAACACAAACACAGGGTGTTTCCTCCATCACTTCTCTTCAAAGCACTTTGCTACCGTTATCTAATCAATCTCATAGCAGGTTGCAGAAGGGAAGAGGGGGTTCCTCATGTCACGGTGCCTGCAAATCAGGACAGCACAAGGCAATGTGACAAGAAGCAGACGGCAGGTTTCCTGTGGCTTTTCTCCTGTGGGTTGTCTCTGGGAGAGCCCAGCTCTGGTGCGGCCCCGCCTTCTCTCTTTGGATTTCTTGGTGGACATTTAGGGCTGGTAGTTTATGAGCTGAAGACCCTTGCCTGTAGCCATTGGCAACTCAGGCTTTCTGGACTCTGTCTGGACACCAGCAGTGTGCCTTTGGATAAGCATTAGTCTTGTTTGAGCCTCTGTAAAATAGGAATAGTAACCTGTACATTGTGGGATTATTGGGAAGATAACATGAGGTAATGGGTATGAAGATGCTTGACACATATCAGGCAGAACAACCAACGGCCCAACCGACCAACTGACTAACCAACCAATCAACCAACCAACTGACCAGCATCATCATCATCGTCATCATCATCATCATCATCAACAACAACAAAGTGGTTTGATCCAATCAGTTTGGGGGCCATCCAAGAAACATCACAACAAATCAGGCTGTTCCTGGCCGTTGTTGGGTGGGTAGCTGTGTGAGGCAGTGATGGATGTGTAAGGAGCGTGGGCTCTGCAGCTGGATAGCCTGAGTTCACAGCTTGGCTCCACCACTTTCCAGAAGGGTGACTTTGAACTACTTACTTAACTGCTTTGTGCCTCAGATTTCTTGTCTGTAAAATGGCTATCATCATAGCACCTGCTTTATATGATTGTTGTAAAAACCGATGTGCTAACCCAAGGGACTCAGCTCAGTTCCTGGCACTTTGGCAGGGCTCCATCACTGTCAGTTTTTATAACTACGCAAACCTGGCCCAACTCCAGCAAGGTGCTGTTTCATGGACCCGTATTTCTCCACAGGCATGAAAAATTGCAAAGACAGGTACTTTCGATCAGTACAAATTAGGACCCAGGAAGAAGCTTGATTGGGTTGTGCAGTGCCATCAAATGAACACCAACCAGCTATCGTGTTTCCCCGAAAATAAGACCTAGCTGAACCATCAGCTCTAATGCATCTTTTGGAGCAAAACTTAATATAAGACCCGGTATTATATTATATTATACCTGGTATTATATTTATTATATTATATTATATTATATTATATTATATTATATTATATTATATTATATTACATTACATTATACCCGGTCTTATATAAGACCCGGTCTTATATTAAAATAAGACCGGGTCTTATATTAATTTTTGCTCCAAAAGATGCATTAGAGCTGATGGTCCAGCTAGGTCTTATTTTCGGGGAAATATGGTAAAATCTGCCCAGCAAAGAGCAAACGTGAGGATTAATATTTCAGGAAAGGATTCCTTTAAATGTCCCTCACAAGCTTTTGGCCCATGGCACAGCCATGGTGCCAAGGCTGGAAAGGCTGCTGGGCTGCAGAACGGCAGAGCAGATCATAAACCAAAGGCATGCTTTCTCTTCCATGGATGGCAGGAGAAGCTGCCCAGCACCACAGGATGGATAGACATGAGGTTCCCAGGGAAACGAAGCATCGGGGACCAACATCACATCGCTTCTGTCATCAGCCAGTTATAAGGAAAGGCCGGAGAAGTTTGGCAAGTTCTTATTTGAAAAGAGATCTCTTTGACCCAACTGAAGGCTCTTAAATGGTGAAAGGGATTAATCAAATTGTTTGTGACAAAGACCATGAAAATGAGAATTTAAGTTGAAAATTAGGAGCATGTGAAAACTGAAAGGCACGGTTCTGGCCAAATAACTTGAGGCAATTCTTAACATTCATAAGGGATATGTTATGAAGCCAAGGAGAGGCTGGAAAGCAGGAGACAAATGCTTTGGCCACCAAGTTGTAGTGCATGGGGAACAGGAGACATCGTGGGCATGTGGGGGGAACCATCTGATTGATGGTGATGAAATCCGCTGACATTTGTTGAGCCCTTACTTGGTGCCACACCCGACTTCAAACACTTGGCACATATCAACTCATTTAAAATCCTCAACAACCTAATAGGTAGGTACTATTATCACCTTCATTTCTATTAGAAATGAAGAACCAAGGCACAGGGACTAATCTGTTTGAGGCCATCCAGGATTTGAACGAGGCCAGGACCCAAATCCCCGCACTACCCTGCACTTCCACCTTGATGGTGCCAGCATTACGGTGGAAAGTATGACACTTGGTGGCCTGGAAGAAAGTCTTGATCAGGGAAACAAAGCAGGCTGGTGACAAGACTGTCCCTTTTCAGAGGGAAGCCTCGAAACCCCTTAACAGAGAAGGGTGCACACCGACTTCCTTTTTCTCTTCCGTCTGCTTTCTTTCCTCTTCCCCCTTCTTTCTTCTTAAGAAGAACTTGTTACTACAGACAATTTAAAATATGTACCCATTATCTGTTTCAACAATGATAATACATTTTCAGTCTCATTGTATCTATCACCATCATTTATTTTTTCTGGAGTATTTTAATACAAATCCCAGACATGTCGTTTCACCAGCACATACCTGGGTTTAACAGACAGGGACTTTTCAAACAGCATAACCACCATGTCGTTATCGCACCGAGTAAAGGGAAGAGCAATTCCTTCATATCATCCGATATCCAGTCCGTATTCAAATTTCCCTGATTGTCTTTAAGATGTTTTCACAATTGATTTGTTCAAATCAGGATCCAAACAAAGGCCACACATTGTATCTGGCTGCTATACTCTTAACATCTCTCTTTTTTTTTTAAAAAAAGCTACCTTTTAATTTTGTAATAATGTTAGATTTACAGAAAAGTTACAAAGCTAATGCAGAGTTTCCGTATACCCTTCATTCAGGTTTTCCTAATGTCATTATCTTACACAACGATGGTGCATTTGTCAAAAGTAAGAAATTAACATTGGTACACTGTTATTAACTCAATTTCAGAGGTCATTCAGATTTCATTGGTTTTTCCACCAATGTCCTGTTTCTGTTCCAGGATCTGATCCAGAATACCAACCACAACTGTGCGTTCAGTAAGTCTCTTTTAATCTATAACAATTCACCTTCTTTTTTCCCTTCATGTCCCTGATGTTTGGAGAAACCACGTCACTGGCCCGGAGAATGTCCTGCGTTCAGACTTGGCTGGTTGCGTCCTCCTGATGTTTAACTTGTTCCTCTGTCTCCCGTGTTCCCTACACATTCATGGTTAGATGTGGAGGCTTCATTAGACTGAGGTTCCATTTCACTCTTAGATACAACTTTTTCATGGGCAGTGCTGTGTACTTCCTGTTACATCACATCACGAGGCACGTAATGTCTGGAGGCCCCACTTGCAGTGCTTTTGGAAGGATCTCTTTGAGCCCACATTAAATATTTGCTTTCGTTGGGTTAGTATTCTTTTTGCATTAGACTTTTTTTTTTTTGAGATGTCTCGTGAAGATGTTTGTCTTTTTTTTTTTAAATTTATTATTATTATTTTTTTAAGGAGGGCGCAGCTCACAGTGGCCCTTGCGGGAATCGAACCAGCCACCTTGGTGTTATCAGCACCATGCTCTAACCAACTGAGCTAACCAGCCACCCAGGAAGATGTTCTTCTAATCAACACTTACCAGGGGCAAAATATCAATGCTGGTCATTCTACCCTTAAAATAAACACACTCAAAGTTCTCATCATTATCAATGGTAAGAAGTTTGCAGAATAGGAACCAAGTTGGGCTACCTTTGTCCTGTTCTTCTGAGAGACACTGCAAAGATGGAAGTGCGAGAGGTTGAGCTGTGCCTGGAATGAGAGGTGAAACGGACTTTGTGGCTTTGCTCAGCTCATCTCATGGGAGGTATGACAGAGGGCATAGGATGGTGCAGCAGCCCTGGGACATGGATTAGGACTCTGCTGCGAGTGCCAGGAGCTGGTTGACCTTGGGCAAATTCAGGGCCATTGGGTTTAGCTATGCAGAATGTGTGCTGCATAAATCCAGGGCAAAGCACTCCCATGGATTGCAAAGTGAATGGTAGCCCTTGCAGTTGTGCAGTGTACAACCTACACAAACGTACGTGGCCATCCTGGGAAGTTACACAGTGCTCAGTGGGTCCCAGTTTTATCTTCTATGAACTGGCTGCACCAGTCAGGGTCCTGGCAGGAAACAGAAAGGACCCCACATGGTTCAAATGAAGAGGCTTCAGTGAAGGAGCCTTAGAGAGGTGTGGGCAGGATCAAGGGAGCAAACAAGATATGGGGAAACACTTTGGGACTAATGCTGTTGGGGCTCACTGAGAGCTGGAGCGTGGAAGGGGCCCCTGGCAGCAGCTGGAGCCATGGAAGGACACGGTTCTTGTCAGAGATGCCAGAGACTCGGGTGCTAGAGCCGGGAGGGAGCAGGAAGAAATACCCTAATCTTGCTCTCGCTCTCCTCCTGGCCACCTCTCTTTGGCTGATTCCTCCCATCGTCTGGACCAAATGCAGCCAGATGGGTTCAGGCTCCAGGCTCAGAGCAGGGTAGAGAAGGGTGGGCAGTGGGTCAGCAGGGGTGGGGTGCCAGACGGAGCAAAGCCAGCACTTCAGGGGATCCGGGATTGGATATTAGACTTAAGACCGCTTACAATTCAGGACCGTGGGAAGGCCCCCCTGGGTCCATAGGCACCCACTCAGAATGGAACACCTGTCTTGGCCCTGTGGACACAGAGAGGGACACTGTGGTCCAAGACCATGCCACCAGCTTTCTTCTATGGCAGTACCCCTCTCCACCCCCCATTATGGTTTCTGGCTTCTACTCTTGTCCCTCCTCTGGCTTCCCATGACCCTTAGAATGATCCAGACCTCACCCCCCCCCTTGCCTGCTCCATTCCAGCCACACCAGCCTCATTGCTCTTGAACGTTATCACGTTCTAGCACTTGCTGTACCCTCCGCCTGGAGGGAAGACATGCACTCCTCATATGCACGCCTTCACCACATTAAAGTCTATGCTTCAGTGTCACCTCGTCAGTGTCACCCCAAAGGCCAGCCCCCGCCTCTCCATCCAAAGCAGCGTCCTCCATCCCTCATAACACTTGAAATTAAAAAGTGGACTTCCTACTGTCCTCTTGTTTATTGCCAGAATCCCTGAGCAGGACACAAGTGTCCTGATGTGAGGACCTTGGTCTGTCTTGTTACCAAACACATGGTGGATTCCTTTCCAATGGTTTTACGTGAGGTAGAGAAGTCTCTTCCTCTCCTAACTTATTCTATTCGTTTTGTTAGGGATTTTCTTTCTAACGATTCTCCTGCTGCAAGAAAAAGATCCTTACAGATAAGTGCCTGGCATGTCCTAGGCACTCAATAAAGATTTGTCAAATGAATCAATGAATCGATGATCCTATATGTGTTGGGGGTGGGGCATCAGGGGTAGGGGGGAAGCAGCCAGGGCAGGCCGAGTGGGGCGTAGTCCTGCTGGGTTCCCTCCTGGGCGTCTCGTGATTTCGTCCTCCGTTTGTCTCCAGCAAGGATTTGCCTCCTGAGCCCCACGTCTGTCCCTTCAGTGACTTTCCCGAGAAATCTCCTTGGGTATCCTAGCTGCCCCCCATATTCAACACATCTCCACATGTATTCCTTCCTTCTGTCACCCCTGGCCGCCTGCTCTCCATTCCCAGGCTCAGTTCATGACAGTTCTACAAGTGGGCAGTATATGCAGTGACTAAGGGCCTGACCCTGGGTCCAAATCCTAGCTCTGCCCGTGACCTCTCTGTGCTTTTGTTTTCCCATCTGCAAAATGGAGACAATAACGGCATCTACCTCATTAGATTGTTGGGAGGAGTAAAAGAGCGTGTAGGTAAGGTGCTTGGGACAGTATCTGTATCCAGTCAGCTGGGGCTGTGTGTGCCACCCATTCTCACTGTTAGCATCGCTCTGTTTCCTGGGCAGGGACCCAGAGTCATCCGAGATACCCCTCCCCACTTCGTGTGCCTGCTATTCCAGCACTGCCCAACAGAAACATCATGGACGCTTTGGATGGGATTTTGAATTTTCTAAAAGCCATATTAAGACATTTAAGATAATTAAGGAAAATTAATTTTAATAATTTTATTTGGCCCAATATATTAAAGAAGATCATTTCAACACAGAACCAATGTCGAAGTTACTAATGAGAAATTTTACATTCTTTTAAAAATTTGGAATACCATTTCAAAACCCGATGTGTGTGCTATACTTACAGCACTTCTCTTTTTGGACCAGACACATCTCAAGAGCTCGATGGCCACACGTGCTGATGGCTATGATATGAGACGGTGCAGGTCCAACTGGCAGCATGTTTTGGGGATTCTCTCTAATCTGCTCCCTCAACACTGTGTCCACTGATCTTTCAGTTTCGCTTGTAACATTCCTCTGCAAGAGCTTCTGAACGGACTTTCCCAGCCTGTCAACCTTCCCTGCTCCTGCTTGCTTTACTTCCTGCAGCCCGAGAGACGTTCCTGAAATGTAAACCTGATTACTTCTTGTTGAAGGAAGTCCTGTTTGAACCCCTTCAGTGTGCCCATCCCCTGCGAACGGGACACCTTTGGCCCTAATGATGTGGCCCTGCCGGTCCAGCCAGGTGGCGTCCTCTCCTGTCCTTGCCCATGTCTTCTCTGTGTCATTCCCTAATCAGCTGTTTCCCTCCTGACACTCTCCTCACTTCCTTCCCGGTGAACTCCTAGTCACCTGGAGGACTCAACTCACATGGGTCTCTTCTGAGACACCTGTAACCCAGTCGGTTCCTCTCCTGGCACTTCCTAACCACCCTGTGCATGTTTCTGTCTCAGCAGGTGTTACATGGCTTATACCTTACCTGTAGGTTCCCTTAGCTATCTCCCCAACTCCTTAGGACAGGAACTGTACCTTTCTCGGCCTCTGGGTCCTGGGCACTGAGCCATGTACAATCTCATGTTAGCTCCTGCAATTTCCCAACCCTGTGGCTATGGCTTGCTCTGGGATTTATAACGTGTAAAAGGAAGTGGTGAGAGACGATTTTAGAAAGGTAGTTTGGGACCAGGTAGTGACGGGCTTTGAATGTCTGGCCAAGGAGAGTTCAGACTTCTAAATGTTTTTTTTTTTTTTTTTTTTTTTTTTTTAAAGGAGGGCGCAACTCACAGTGGCCCATGTGGGGATCGAACCAACAACCTTGGTGTTATTAGCACCACGCTCTAACCAACTGAGCTAACTGGCCACCCTAGAGAGTTCAGACTTTTAGACAGCAGGGAGCCACTGCAGGTGTTAGAGGGAGAGCAGCGGGGGCAAGGAATGAGGCCAAGAGGGCATTCTGACCTGAGTGTCAGGCTCAAAATGAGGTCAAATCCAAATCCTTGGCACCCTCTGCAAAGGCCTGGAGGGGAACGACATGATCTGCATTCTAGAATCATCTTTTCTGAAAGCCAGTTAGGGATGGGCTGGAGAGAGGAAGTGAGGAAGAGAACGAACACACCCTGAGCTTCCACAGGCCAGGCCCTTTTCTAACATTATACGTAGGAACGTATGTAGAGATGAGTCTTCCTAGTGACACTTGCAGAAACCATTCTTTCCACCTTATAGAGAGAGAAGGAAACGGAAGTTCAGGGAGGTGAGGAAGTTGCCCAGAGCCACTAAGCTGGGCTGCTGTTGGGCCTGAATGCTTACTGGAGGGCCTGGCAGTGGCAGAAGGAAACCAAGGAGACACTAGGGCAGGACCAGGTTGGCACCGTACCCTGAGCATGACACCCACACCAGAGGGGTAGGTGTGCACTGGACTGTGGGGGCCGCTTCCCCATGGCCCAGTCTCTCTGGGTGGCCCCCTGAGGGCACCCAGACCAGACTGAAAGAGCCTTCGAGAGGAATCAAACAGCTGCATGGGGCTTTGAAACAAAAAGGGTTACTTACTTTGTCCCCCTCCTCCCCATAAGATTTTGATTAAATTGACAGGGTCTTCTGGTCACAATCAACGCCTTAGCTTTAATAATGCCTTGATTTTAAAATCCTTGAAATAATTTTTGGCTCTTTTAGCATGAAAAGATTTTCCCTCAAAGCCTTTAATTCCGCAGTCTTCTATTTTTCCAATCAAAGGAAACGCCACAGGATGTTCGTGGTCTTAATTAATGACTCTCTAATCAGAGTTCCACTCTGACTGCTTTATCTCCCTCTTCCCCCTTTTTTTCTGGTTTCTCAATGAAGGGCTTATCTAGACCTTTTTTCGACATCAAACAGACACTTCATAATAGTAAATTGCAATACGGTTTTATCAAGTGGAACAACCTTTTCATTCTCTTTCTTCTGAGTCTTACTATCAAAGCCACCCCTTCGGGACTATGGCCTGCCTTCCTGTCTGGTTTTCGCAAAACATGCCGTCTGAGAAGCACGGGGAAGGTGTTTTAGATTATGTACAACAAAGACCTCCATGGTGTGAATCCTTATAAGATAATGGTGGGCTGATATTTACAAGGCTCTTCGGAGACTTTTGGTTTGACGATCACACCTGACAATTCGTAAGTGCTGAGCTCAATAGTTTCGGATAGAGACATGAGGAGAGCAGTCACGCTCCCTCTTGGAATGAACGACGAGTTCCTTCTTTGGTCTGGTCGTCTACAGGACCCACCTGACATTTTCATTTGTGGTTCTCTCTTTTTCTTTGTCACACACCAAGAAATAACAAGTAAAAATTCTGTCACTCGGAGCCCAAAATGTTCATGGATGTCCTCCAGATGCCAGCCCTCAGAGGGCGGTTTGGCCCTGGCTCTCCACTTCCTGGGGGTTTGGGAGAATGATTTACTGATTTACTCAGATACAAGCTCATGTTTATTAAGCTGTGTGAGCTTCAGGCCCAGGGAGATAGAGATGAATGGGGAGATACCTTTGGTCTTGGTGTGTGTGACGTGTTGTGGGGGAGATGGCAAACATGTTAAGAAGTAAGCATGGCAAGGGGAGGTGGGTGTGGCATAGAAGGTTGTGGAAAGATCTCTGGGAGCACAGAATGGGCATCAGTTCTGTTGGAGGGGTTGGTGAAGAGCTGAATCCTGAAGAAGGCTCTCCAAGAGGAGACAGAGTGAGGGTGGAAGAGCGTCTTAGTCTGTTCTGGCTGCTGTAACAGAACACCGCAGACCAGGGGGCTTATAAACAACAGACATTTATCTCTCACAGTTCTGGAGGCTGAGAAGTCCAAGATCAAGGCTCTGTCAGATTTGGTGTCTGGTGAGAACCTGCTTCCTGGTTCATAGGCTGCCGTCTCCCTGTTGTATCTTCATGGTGGAAGGGGCAGGGAGTTCTGTGGGGCCTCTTTTAGAAGAGTGCTAATCCATTCGTGAGGGCCCCACCCTCATGCCCTAATCAACTCCCATAGGTCCCACCTCCAAATACTAACACATTGGGGCTTAGGATGTCCACATAGGAATTTGGGGGTTGGACAGAAACATTCAATCTCTAGCACAGGGCATCCCAGATAGAAGGAGCGGTCTGTCCAGTCATGACAATGGAAAGGATCTTGGCCTGTTGAGGGAATGCAAGTGTTGTTCTGTGGCTGGAGCATAGGGAGGGCGTGTGTGGAAGTGGGGGATGACAGAGGAGTGGGAGGGGCATGACAGGCAGGCAAAGCAGACCAGAAACAGGTGGCAGAGAACTGAAGTATCCAGTCAAGGAGGTGAGGTTGGGGAGCCAGCAGAGGTCTGTTTCTAAAAGCAAAGGGATCACACAGTTTTGGAAGGAGCTTTCTGGCGGTCATGCAGAAGAAAGGGCAGAGAGGGTGACAGGAGGCCAGGGTACCTCTTGGGGAGTTATTCTAAAAGCCTATAGAGGGCCTGATGAAAGCCAGGTGAAACAAGGGCTTTGGCCAAGGTTGGGAGAGCTCGCAAGGGTGGGAGCGTACAGGGAAAGGATCTAAGAGTGGGCTAGACTGGACTGGACCTGGAGACCCTGACAGATATGGGGCAGAGGAGCTGGATTTCAGTCTGGGTGGTGGGTGCCTGCTGGAGAGACCCAGGTGGTGTGGAAGTTGGCTCACAGGCTGTAGCTGTCCTGCTTGTCTCTGCAGGGCGCTAGTGGGCGCTGACATCCAGCCTGGGCTCTGTGGACAGAGACTGATGGGGGCTGTGTCCACCTAGAAAACGGGACACTTTCCCTAAT
The DNA here is from genome assembly GCF_057876585.1 of Rhinolophus sinicus. Taxonomy (NCBI): domain Eukaryota; kingdom Metazoa; phylum Chordata; class Mammalia; order Chiroptera; family Rhinolophidae; genus Rhinolophus; species Rhinolophus sinicus. Next base: position 91,317,800 of record NC_142503.1, read on the forward strand.
TTGCACAAGTGTGGGCAGGCAGTGACCCGAGAGTGGGGTTCAGCTCCTCACCTGCTGAGTGTGAAGGAAGAGGAGGATGCAGAGTCCAAGGGTGGCTCACGGCAGCAGCCTAGGGTGCTAGGAGGACGGGGCTTTCAGAGCAATAGGACGGCAGCAGCAGTGAGACCCTGAGGTGAGAGTTCGGGTCTGGGGCTGGCGCCCTGTGGTGTTTGGCATTGGCACACACTTCTGATTTTGCTCTCTGCATCTGTAATCCCCGCCCCATTCAGCCCTCTGACCTTGGCTTCCTGATGCCACCTCAGCCTGAGCATAGTCCCCAAGGTCCCATAAACAACTACGCCTCATGGTTTTCTCACGAGCCCTGGACTTTCAGGGCTATAGGTGAGGATGGAATCCTGCAGTCTGGTGGGAGGAGAAAGAGACAGACCGCATCACCACACAGAGCCCTCACCCACCTGGAGCTGCCTCTGGTAAAGGGCCTCGCTCCAGCTGTTATTTGTGCCTGCAGGTACGTGCATGTGCCTGGTGTGTGCAGGTGTGTTGGGCTGGGCATGCACTGTCTGCTCCACCCCAGCCCTTTCAGCACTTGATCCTGCTTTTGCCCCTTTGCCCTGCTCCTACGGGGGCACCACCAGGCCCGCAGCCTCCACTCGCTCCTCTGCGCTGCTAACTTTGGACTATATGGCATGGAGGACAGTATCTCTTTATTTGTACACCTCCTAAAGATCCTGTAAGTCCCACTGAAGGCAGAAATGACGTCTAACCAGGGAGGGCACCCCCAGGGCCTAGCACAGAGCCTCACCTGTGCAGTTGGGTTTTTCATGGATGAAGGTTTGCTCAGTGAGAAGGAAGGACACAGCTGGGAAAGTGAAAGAGAGGAATACGACCTAGGTCCTGCAAAAATGCAGATGGACAGGCATCAAAAGGTCAAACCTTGGCCTACTGAGGTCATTTTCTAACAGCTTCTGTGGGGCGAAAGTCCCTTTTGCACCAAGCCACAAAACCATACCTATGTCCTTAGTGTATAAGTCAGGAAAGGCTGGGTGATGCTGCAATGGCAACTGACATCTCAGTGGCTGAACAAAATAAAAGATGTCCAATGCTAGTTAGAGGGTGGGTGGGTGGGAGGGAGTGTCTTCTGCACTCAGAGATCCAGGCTGACAAGGGCCAAGCCCAGGGAACATTCTCTGTGACAGGGACAGACAGGGCTTGGGAAACCCATACTCCCTCTTCTCTCTTTGACCCAGGTCCCTTCTGCTCATAGCCATTGGCTAGAGCTAGTCACGTGGCCCTGCCTAGCTGCGAGGGAGGCTGCCAAGGGAGATCGTCTCTGTGCCCAGAGAGGACAGGGAATCCAGATGTTGGTGAGCACTAGTGAAACCTACTATACTTATTCATGCCTATTGGGGGAGATTCTACAGTTGCTCAGAACCCTTTCTTGACTTTAGGATCTAGAATCACAGTCTGAGGGCCATAGGTAGTGCATTCTGTTTTATTTCAATGTTTCTACAAGGTGTTACCCCTCTCTCTGCCTGGATCCCTCTTGTGACGAGAAGCTCAAGTCTCGCCCCCCATCCCCCCACCTCCCCAGCAAAATCCAGCTGTGGACAACCTGTTACAAATTTCTTCCTTATATTCAGCTGACATCTTTCATCCATTGGCGTCCAATTCATCCTTGGGGCTCAGACAACAAATTTAATTTTTTCCCCTGCATGGCTTGAAAGAGCTGTATCACTTCCCTCTAATCCTTTCTCCTCTAAGGCCAACATCCCTTTTGTAACCCAGCCCCTACCTGTCCTGGCGACTTCCCTCTTCATTTACTGTTGGCTTGTTTTACCGTCAGCTCTCAAGTGCAGAACTGCTGAAGGGCAGTGGAGGGGTGTGGAGAGCCGGGCAGGTCCTCCACCCCAGGCCCTCAGCTTGGGGCTCTTTTGTACAAGACATCCTGATGTGATTCATTGTGTTTGAACCTCCTGCCACCTTCATGCCTGTGTCAGGGTAAAGCTTTAGTCCCCTGCAATGGACTGAATGTTTGTGTCTCCCCAAATGCCTGTGTTGAGATCCTAACCCCCAATGTGGTACATGGTGGTAGGTCCTTTGGTTATGAGGTGAAGCCCTCCTGAATGTGATTAGCATTGCTATTAAAAGCACTCCTGAGAGCTCTCTCACCCCTTCCACCCTGTAAGGACACAGTGAAAAGACAGCTGTCTATGAACTGGGAAGCAGGCTCTCACCTGACACTGAATCTGCCAGCACCTTGATCTTGGACTTCCAGGTTCCAGAATTGAGAAATAAATTTGTTTTTTCTAAGGCCTCCCCCACCCCTCGCCCACTCTATGGTATTCTGTTATAACAGCCTGAACAGACTAAGACATCCCCTTTTTCATGTATCACCAAGTAATCTCATTAAGCTCCTAGGGAGGCATTTGTTTAGCTGTGGCTACATTAGCCAGCAGTCAAACTTCTTATCGCTATATTTGCGTTGGGCTTTCAGTGTTGGCAATTGGGCAGACTCCATATTTTTTAATGTTCTTTTAGGTTTTGCTTTCAATAGATTTTTTTTTTGCCCTTCAAACGTCTGGTTAAGATCATGGGCTATTTTGTGGTAGCCATCTATTTTGCTGTCTTCTGAATGCCTGTTCCACTGCCAATGTTTGGGCAAACAGGGTAGGCTTACACTTGTAGGTATGCTGAGCAAAGAAGCGTTCCTTTTATAGGGCGTGGGTGGAATTTGGGGGGTGTCCGGGTAAAGAAGAAAATTCAGGGTGGGCATCTTCCAAAATACCCATGTTCTGCTCATATTTTGCCCCAGCCAAGCACAGAATGTTTGGAGCAAAACAAAGAAGCCCTTCTGGTGTGACCGACCTGCTACGTTGAGTCAACTCCAGTCCATTTCTGTGCGGTCCTGGGATTGGAACAGCTGGGAACATAGAGAAATCAGTATGAAAACCACTCTGTTCCTACATTGCCTCCCTGAACTTCTGGGAGAACTGCAGAATCCATGTCCTATAGGGCAATTGGGGGAGGGGGTTTCTGTTTTAGATTAACAGGAGGATTTATCATGCCAGAAGGTCAATATTTACCTTGGCTCCAGCTTGATGAGTATTTACTTCTCCGTTCAGTGGCTCTCTCTGCTGACTTCAGCAGAAGTGAAGATCTGCTTTTTGTCTGCTGAGGAGGATGCTGACTGATATTTTCTTATCAGAAAGGCCTGGAAACATAGTTGCGGAGGAGCCCACTTCTCTGGTGGTGGTGGGGGGTGGGTTTGTCTCCCTCCACCAAGAAATCTGATCCCTCTTTGTACAAACAACCCCGTTTCTAAGGTGCTTCTGAACTTACAGAATGGGAAGAGCACAGGATCCCAGACAAATCACTTCTCTCCTCTTCTCTGAAAAATCAGGATTATTAGAATGCCTGCCTGTCCGTGTCAGTGTTGTGGGAACGGTTATGGAAATAAGGGCTCAGTGAAGGCCCCTCCAATCCTTACTTGTCCAGTTTCGATTTTATCGAGGTTCTGGGGGTTATGTGATCACCAAAGGTAACCAAGGAAGTGAGGAGGAAGGTGCCAGCTCTACCACTGGGGCCCCAACTCCAAATCTTTAATGCTTGATTTTTCCAGCTCCTGGGAACAGTGGCTTCTGCATCTACTGAGGTTTTAACATGTATTTAGGGAGCGACGCGGGCACAGTTCTGAAAACTAGAGACAAGCACTTGTGTGGAAAGCTGATCAGAGGCCAAGCAGGGATGCTAACATTTAAAAATGCACTAGACTTCCCGAGGGCACTGCCATGTCCTTTATTTTAAACTTTCTCACTTTTGCCACCCACAAATGTGTTTTATATTTAAAAGTAACATAAATTGCACATTCCACTTTATAATGTTCCCGTTTAGTATTTGTTTCAAAATGAAGTTTTGTTATAAATTGTTGACCATGGAGTAAGATGTATCAGGTTAGTCCCCAGGCTCCACATCTTCGGAGAAAGCTCCGAGCATTCCCAGGTGAGTCTGCTGGCCTGCCCCACCCTGGGGGCTTGAAAAGGGTGGTGGTCTTCAATTTTATCCCTCACCAAAGTCTTGCAAGCGATAATAATTAAGCTTATTGGGCATTATATTGTGTCAGGCGCACCATTCCAAGTTATATGAATAATTCATTGAATTCTTTTAGAAAATCCATACTGTTATTATTATGATTTTACAGATGAGGATGCTCAGAGAGGTTAGGTAACTTGTCCCAGGTCACACAGTTGGTACTTGTTAGAGTTGGACTCTACTAACTGGTGTTCTCTGGGGGGAGTTTACAGGGTGATACCACAGAATCCTTCTCCAATCTTCTTGGATCCCATGGCCCCATCGAGGGGTGCTACAGCTGAAAATCTTGCCTAAAAGAGTGGTGACTTAATAAGGTTGGGTATAACCACAGCTGCCTTGGAGACAGGAGGGAGGATGAAGGGAAAAATGAATTACATGTGGCCGGAGCTGGAAAGGTATTCAGAGACAAGCAAATCCATTCTTTATTGTTTAATCCAGGTCGCCTAGCAAGTTAGTGGGGGAGCCAGGAGCTGACCTGGGGCTTCTGGGTCTGAGTGGTGTGGGTGATATCACATTTCTTGATTTTATGCATCTTTGTCCTTTTATCCCTCACCATCTAAATGGAACCTCCTTGTTTTGCAGATGATTTGTCCATACTGCCTACTATCTTTTGAAGAAAAACGGCCATTTTAATGCCTTCCAAAAGAATAGTATAAGCACTTTGAGGATGAGAACCTTGTTATTTGCTTCTCTAACAGCCTTCACTGCACCCGGCGCGATGCTGGACACACGGAAATATCCCAGTCAACATTCATGGGGCCAGAATGAACTTATTGTCCTTGTGTGAAGAGGAGGACCAAACTGGACAACGGCTTTTGTCCTAAAAGAATCTTGTGCTGTATGGAGTAGAGTTATCCCTTCCTCTTCTTGGTCCCTCTGGCTTGGGTGCAGCCCACGGCCCTGGAAAAAGGAGTTTAAGGTAAAAATAAAATTCTTCCTGTAATGCCTGCAGCATGAAGGCAATTCACAGCCACACAGAATTTTCTGGTCTTTCAGATCTCATTATGCAAGTAAAGGAGGGAAAGGAGGAAGACAGAATGCTTACAAATTCCCGGGGCTATGTGTGACCTCATCATTTATTGTATGTTAGCCAACTGCCCAAGGAGCACAGTTCAGATTCCTTTTGGGGGAGGCACTGAAAAATCCCCTGATAACCCAAATTCTCCAGATCTTTTAGGCCTTGGGAGAGGGATGGAGGACCAGATGAAGGAAGTGGTCCTAGGTCCAAGTTATGTTTCCAATTAGAGAAATTCTGAGATGGACTCTATTTATCCAGATTCCTAGATGGAGACTCTGGTCTTGGGAAGTGTGGAAGTTCCATTTAACAGGGCCCGGCAGGATTTGAGGGAATTGAGTGGATAAGGATGGGTAGTTTGGGGAGAGGGTGAAGTGGGTTGGATATATCTTGGGATGTGTATTCCAAAGGTACCTAAGGGATATGTACATATTGGGATGTGCAAACAAGAGGGCAAAAGCCACAGGAGTGCTGTAGTCCTTCAAGCACTTCCATACTGAAAGGGCTTTCCAGTCCTACAGGCATTTTACAGACCGCAAGCTCCCCACTGTCAGCAGGGCAGAGCCATCCTCAGGCCTCTGCCAGCCTCTAGGATGCTTTTGGGAGAATTTGAAGGACTCCCAGCTTGGGGAGTGAGACACGTGATGGATTTCAGGTCACACCTGTCCCTTAGGTGGGATACACTGTGTTGGGGATCCTGCAGCCCAGAAAAGACCTACTTGGGGGCAGGCTGGCCATGCGCTCATGTATGATCTGGGATTCAGCCTTTTCACCTGTAAAAGGTGAAACTGAATTACATCTCCCCCAGTTCCTTTCCAGATTGGATGCCTCATGCATCCGTGATTCTAGGGACAACTTCTCACCCAAATTGAGAGCTTCCCTCATTTCCAGCTACTTCTCACCTTGGAGACACAGCTGGAGAGGTAAGGGTTGGAGGTGAAAGGGGGAAAGGATTCTGGGGAAGCCTGGGTGTGCAATGGTTTGGTCCAAAGAACCCTGGACAAGGAACACGTATTTTTCTGGCTTAACTTTTTTGAGCCTCAGTTTCCATCTCTGAAAAATGGGAATGGTACAGCCTAATAGAGAGAGCAATGTTGGTATTAAACAATTTTGCCAGGTGAAATTGCCAGGTACAGAGTGGGTGCTCTATAAGCGTTTGAAGACCCGAAGAGAGTTTGGTTGGAAAGGTTCTAAAGATTGTATGTGCGGGCACCCAGGCGCAAGATCTGGTTTGCAGGACATGCCGCTTCTAGGACCCCCAGAGGAACTCAAACTCCAGCTCTGCGGCCACTGACGCCTCCTCGGCCCCGGACCGCCGAGGGTTAATGAGAAAGCCCCACGCCCCCTTTGACGGCACAGAGCCCACCTCGCAGAATTTGAAAAGGCAGCCTTGGAGAGGCGTGGGCGCCCCCCAGACACTTCCAGCTCGGACCCGGGCTCTGCTCGCTCGCCGGCTCGCTTGCTCTGCTCCGGGCGGGGCCGCGGGTTCGGTCCGGCCGCCGGTGCGCTCCCGACTGTCCTCCCGCCCGGGACTCCGGGCCCCCACGGGCGGCCGCGCAAGATGAAGCTGGCTCTCCTCTTGCCCTGGGCGTGCTGCTGCCTCTGCGGGTCGGCGCTGGCCACCGGCTTCCTCTACCCCTTCCCGGCCGCAGCCCTGCAGCAGCACGGCTACCCCGAGCCGGGCGCCGGCTCCCCCGGCAGCGGCTACGGGGGCCGCCGGTGAGTAGCGAGCGGCGGTGGGGCCTGGGGGCGCCGGGCGGTCGAGGACTGGGGGCTGGGGACGCAGAGTGGTCCGGGGCTGGAGACAAGGACATTGGGGGGCTGGGGGCGCGGGGCTGGGGACACTAGGGTGGTCGGGGGTTGGGGACGAGGACAGTGGGGGCTGGGGGACCCGGGCGGAGGGCCTGAAGGTGCGGGGCCCACCCTCTCTCCTCTTTTCCTTGCTCTCACAACCTTCGCCCCTTCAGCTCCCGGCTACTAGTGGAGGTGGCGGAAACCTGCGGCAGGGGCGCGGAGCAGGCAACCGTGGCTGGCTGGGGTTGGGTGGCTCAGTCCCTGGACGTTCCCCGGCTCACATGGCTCCGCCGCGCTTACCTGCGCGGCCGCGGCTTTGTGTCGGGCAGCAGGTTCCGGGGTTGCCAAGGCCGTGCGTCCAGGTCCCCCGCCCCTCTTGCCTGCTGCCCAGGGACACCGGAAGGGCGATTCTGTCCGGTGTTTGGGGCTGGGACCTCGGAGGAGCCTCCGCTGCGGCTCCCCAGCCTCCTGGGGACGTAGAACCGGCTCTGATCCGATGGTTCCGCGGTGGGTTTAGGAAGAAGCCGGGTCCCTGAGCTCGCGGTCCCGGGACCCACGGCTGCCTCCTTTTTCGCCGGCAGGTGGCGCCCTGGTCACCGCTGCGACGGTTAGGGCAGCATCTCCTCACCCGGCTGTTGAATTCCCCCAGAAAACGCGTTAGCACGCAAGTAAAAGTTGCCAAATGCCTCATTTGCGCAACTCGCTCGAATTTGGCTTTTCCCCATTTAATAGTAATTACGACTCACACGGCTGTAATAGGTCGCTAGAACACACACCATGCATTCATACGGTCCGTCTCTTTTGATCCTAAAACCACTCCAGGATTAGCTATTCGAGTGTTATCTTCCCTTTAATTGAGGAAACTGAGGCCCAGAGAGAGAGAGAGAGAGAGGTCCTCAATTCGGTGGCAACTCAGGACTCGACCTCCTGAATTCTTTCTCCAAATCCTGTAATTTCTACGGGACCACTCCGCTTGTGGAAGAAGGCAAGAGACCCCAGTTCTTTTCTCCTATTTACCAAACCCGGGAGTGCAACCAAGATGAATTCTGGCAATATCTTATAGGAAGGAGACAGGGATATTTTGTGCTGGGAAGAACGTACATTTAATGGCTGGATAAGGCGAGACTCAGAAAAGCTTATAAAAGTGCTCTGGAAAACTGCATGCAATTTTATGTCCCTCATTCTGTTTGGAAATACTTACCCAAAGCTTCTATTAGTATTATTCTCCAAGCACCCACAGTAGTGTGGCCTCTGCACACTTCCATATGAGAATAGTCTGAAAAATAAGCTTTTCAAGTTGCAGAATGATATGTGTAGCATGATCTCATTTATGAAAAAAAAATTCTGATCTATGTCTAGGTATATAAGTGCCTGGAAAGAAAACATAGGAAACCGTTTTCATGGCTTCCTATATAGAGAGACCTTGGGCTGAAGTGGGGGGAGGGGAGAGAATAAAAGAGAATGTCATTTTTTAAATCTCTGTCTGCTTGTATCTTGTTTGCATGTTTTAAAGGAGCGTATATTCATGCATTATTTTTGTAATTAAAAAGTGTAGGGGGGTGGGGAAAGGCTCCTGCAGCCTGGAATATTAACTCTGAGAGGACCAAGAGGTGAAGCCATGAAGGGAGTGAGTGGATGAGGATGGGGGTCTGGTGTTTGGTGGGCTGGAACTTGGGGACCTCTGCAGAAACTTGGAAGGGATCCTTTTAGCACAAATAAAAAGAGGCCCAAACAAATGTGGTCATCTTCCAGAACTCTTTCCATCAAGATGGGAGCAGAGAGAAGGTATAATTAGGTTCAGGAAGGATCTGGATGAATCTGTGGAAAATGGATTCCCAAATCGGATACCGGGAAGTGTTAAGAAGGTGTGGGGCAGGTTCCAGGAGCTTGAGACTGACGCTCCAGAGTGAAACAGCCCTTCCACGCAAAGCCCAGCGTGGGATTGCGGGTTTGAGCTGGCCTGGTTGCACATGTGCCTGTGTCTTAGGAGCTGTCAGTCACAGGTGGCCCGTGTCCTTGAAATTCAAGAGCGAGAAGCAGAGGACTTGGGGACAGCATTTGGCATGATGCCCTTCACAGCTTTGGCTCTGTCCGTGTGTTTATAGTGGCTTGGTCTCAGATGACGGGCAAAGTGACAGAGCTGTTTTTGACAAATAGTCTTCCCTTATTTTATGGTATTGTTCCTGTTGGCATCTGATTTTTGGATGTGGTTTGTGTTCTCCCTTCTGTATGTGTGTGTGTGTGTGTGTGTGTGTGTGTGTGTGTGTACTTGTGTGCTTGCCTGTCCCCACCCTCCTGGGCCAGGCAACGTGTGCTGGGGGCATCTTGCCTTACCCAGGGGTGCTCGGCTCTGGTCATCTCTGTCAGAAGCCCAGGGTGGACCCCATAGTTTAAGCTATTTTGGCAAAAAGAAGAGAACCCCAATACCTCAGAGGGCTGTTTCCAGTAGAATCTTGCAGCCCTGTGTATGGGCCACTAATGGTTTTTGCCAGCCACACAGCTGTTCAGATGCCAAATAAAAGATGAAGGGAAATGCAACATTAATTGACTGGAGGACTGCACTAAGGACCCAACACCCCAACTTCCAGCCCCAGTTCTTCCATTCTACTCTAGTAAGTTTGTGACACTCTGTAAAGTATGCAAATCTCACTCACCTCCTTCCCTCCCTCCCTCCCTCCTTCCCTCCCTCCCTCCCTCCCTTCTTCCTTTCCTCCCTCCTTCCCTCTTTCCTTCCCTCCCTTCCTCCCTCCCACAGATGTGTATCAGGGGTCTTGTCTGTTGTCTCTTCCTCACCTCTGTATTCAACCCAAAAGGGGCTAAAACAGCAGCTGGTGATCAGAGCTCAGGGCACAATGAATGAGACCGGAGAAGGGCCTGTACCCATCCTCAACTGGAGGGGGGAGAAGTTTTAACCTGGATAAAAATATAAAGTTTTAATACTGTGTTTCCCTGAAAATAAGACCTAGCCGGACAATCAGCTCTAATGCATCTTTTGGAGCAAAAATTAATATAAGACCCAGTTTTATTTTACTATAATATAAGACTGGGTCTTATATAATATAATACAATATAAGACCGGGTATAATATAATATAATACCAAATATAATATGATACTGAATATAATATAATACCGGTCTTATATCAATTTTTTTTTTGCTTCAAAAGACGCATTAGAGCTGATTGTCTGGCTAGGTCTTATTTTGGGGGAAACATGGTGGCTAGGTAGCCACATGCTGCTGAACAAATTACTTAAATTATCTGTGTTTTGGAGCAAAAACTATAGTAAAATAATTATTTTACTATAATAATTTTATAATAAAATAATTATAGTAAAATAAGACCGGGTCTTATATAACATAATATAACATAATACCGGGTCTTATATTAATTTTTGCTTCAAAAGACGCATTAGAGCTGATTGTTCAGCTAGGTCTTATTTTCGGGGAAACACGGTATTAGTTACTGGAGTGAGAGTGTTCTTCTGACTAAGAGAAACCAGAAGAGCTGTGGGATCTGCTGGGTCTCAGCAGAAGAGGGAATGAATATATCCAGAGAGTGGGTCCATAGACCAGGGGACAAAGAACAGCGTTCCTTTTTGCTTCTTTCCTGAAGAATGGTGCTCATTCCACAAAACACTTACTCCTGTACATGGTCTGAGGCCCAAGGACAAATGGAAGCCACATACCATAGGGCTAAATATCTACAGGCTGTGAATTAAGCTACCGATGTTTAAATAAGTAGGTTCTGTCCTCCAACCTTGATGAGTTCAAATGAGGAATTCTTAGATGCCTTAGCATTCTGGACTGGAAGATGGCGGCAAGGGGAGGTGCTGGCCCGGGCCCATTGTCTACCCTGGATCCCCCTGCACTGTGAAGGGCCTTATGCACAGGCTATGCACCACCAACCTGCACGTCCAGGCTTAGTCCACGCCGTTGGCCTAGGAGTGGGCACACTGGCTGTGGGGGTCTGCCCTGGCAGGATGGCCTGGGAGAAATGGCCCTGGAATTAGGCTCAGGGCCATTTGGGCAGGGAACCTGGGTCCCCAGACCCAGTGTAGAAGGGGGCAGGAGCCTGGGTGGCTACTTTCTCTTGGGCCCGCAGACTCGTCATCTCACGGGAGGGGCACAGCTAGAGGAGGCCAGAGCAGGGTCCTCTCAAGTGAAGGGCCCCAGGGTAGGGCCTCCCTGTGGGTCTAAAGGCCACTGCTCCCCTCACCGCAATGGGGTGGGGACTCTGGCGCTGCCCTAATTCATAATATGGACTTGTACATGTTCTTTAACTTCCCTGAGCCTGTTTCCGGGTCTGCATGCTGAGTACCCCATGGAGACCAGGATTTGGGGTGTGAGGCTCGCTGGTGTGTGAGGAGTGGAGAGCAGAAAGGGATGCACAGATGCTGGGTTTGCAAAATGCAGATCTGACCTCATGCTTCCTAGCCCTCACCTTTCGGCTGTGATCAGGAGAATCCAAGCTGCTTCTCCAGCTCACACGGCCGCCCTCTGGCGCCCCCTGGAGGCCACTCCTTACTCTCCAGCCCAGCTGACCGGTTGCTCCTGCAGGTCATCCAGCTGTGCAGGTGCTCTCATGCCCCGTCACACCTTTCATGATGCTGATACCAATGAATAGCAGTTTCTCCTAAATCCTCTCCCAGTGAGGGCCTGTTCCATCCTTGTCCTTTACTTGCGTGAACCTGTCATTCTCACCATATCCCTCAGGTCTGCCCACCACCTCCCGACCCCTCCCTCATTCTGCCATTATTTTGGGTGCCTAGGTGTTCAGGTGTGTGGCTAACCACTGTCCAGTGTCACACTTCTAGGCCTCTCCTTCCCTTTCCCTCCACATCAGACACTTTCCTTGGCCTCCTCCTGGCTCTTGGTCCCCTGCAGGAACCTCATACCTGAGTATCTCAATATCATAAACTCTGAACTCAAGACTTTTTGCCCCCATCTCTCTCTCACTCACGTGGCTGATCCTCTGCTCACTCCATCTTCTCGTGGTCTGTCAGCCTATCTTGTCTTCATGGCCTTTCCAATCCTGTCTGGATCTTGCTGATACCCTCAACTTCCGGTCCCCTTGATCTTCTCTCCCAGGTGCATAGAAAGGCCCCCCAGAGGACCGTCCAGCTTTCTGCGGAGGGTCAGGAGTGCCATCAGTCTGTTTTAGCAAAGCCATTGCTCATCGGCAGTGCCAACCTAGCTGCTGTCTAATGGGACCTGTTTTAGTTTTATAATGATCTGTCTTCCTTCTCCACACTGCTGCCCGATGGACCTTTCTCAGCTGCCATAGAGCCTCTCCCCTGGTTAAAATCCTTTGATGGTCCACTGTCTCCTACATCAGCTTGACAGAGAGGTTTCAACTCTTAGGTCAACTCTCACCAATTGATAGTAGCTGCCTGGGCTAAGTGAGAAGGCTGCTGGATGACTGAGTGACGGCCCTGTGAGCGGGGGGCAGGAAAGTGGAGGCAAATGCAATGTATTTGCAGCTCCAGCCTTCATGATAAAAACCCACCCTTTCCAGCACTATATATAAAGGTTGCCTTTTTTTTTTTTTTTTTTTTAAGATTTTATTGGGGAAGGGGAACAGGACTTTATTGAGGAACAGTGTGTACTTCCAGGACTTTTTTTTTTCTCCAAGTCAAGTTGTTGTCCTTTCAGTCTTAGTTGCGGGGGGGGCGCAGCCCACCATCCCTTGTGGGAGTTGAACCGGCAACCTTGTGGTTGCGAGGACATGCTCCAACCAACTGAGCCATGCGGGAGCTCAGCGGCAGCTCAGCTCAAGGTGCCGTGTTCAAGCTTAGTTGTAGGAGACAGAGCCCACCATCCCTTGCGGGACTACCGGCAAACTTGTGGTTGAGAGCCCACTGGCCCATGTGGGAATCGAACCGGCAGCCTTCGGAATTAGGAGCACGGAGTTCCAACCGCCTGAGCCACCGGGCCGGCCCAAAGGTTGCCTTTTTAAAGCCCATCCTAATATAGCTATGCGGTATTAGTTATTTCTCTTACGCCTCTGTTTCTTTGCATATGCTGTTTGATTTTCTTGGAATGCCTTCCCCTGCTGAGCTAGATACCCTCCTGTGAGCACCTGAAACAGTCTGCTTACCTCTATCTCAAGGTTTCTCCTTGAGTGCCCTTGACATGGTAGACTGGATAGTCCTTTGCTGTGGGGCCGTCCTGTGCATTGCAGAATGTTTAGCAGCTGCCCTGGCCTCTACCCACTAAAGGCCAGTAGCACAGCCTCCACCTCACAACTGTGACAACCAGAAATGTCCCCAGATACTGCCAGATGTCCCCTGAAGGGCAAAATTGCACCCAGTTAAGAACCACTATTCTCTCTGAAGCTGAACATTCTGATTTGTGGGACATTTAAAAAAAATACTGTATTTAAATTTTTTTCAATAGAAACTTTCAAGCCTACACACAAGTGGATGGACCCTCTCTGAGATGTGCCAACCATTACATTTTGCCACACTTATTTCACCTTCCCTCCCCAAATACTTTTTGTATGTATATATGCTCATGTATGCGTAGCGTTTTAAACTAAATCCCAGACTCTTGTTCATTCCACTGGTAATATTCAGTATATGAGGTCAGACAATTAAGTTTGTGAATTCATCCTAGAAAAAGTGCTACATACCTTATTGCTGAATATCAATACGGTCAACTTCGAAGTATTCCCCTTGGGAAGCTATACACTGATGCCAGCGCCTAGTCCACCCTTCAAAGCAATTTTTTGAATTCTGTCTGGAATGGCCATCAGAGCTGTCATTGAATTATCCTAGATGTCCTGAACATCATCAAAATGTCTTCCTTTCAATATTTCCTTTATCTTCAGGAAAGAAAGAAGTCAATGGGGGTCAGATCAGGTGAGTAGGGAGGGTGTTCCAATACAGTTATGTGTTTACTGGTTAAAAACTCCCTCACAGACAGTGCCGTGTGAGCTGGTGCATTGTCGTGATGCAAGAGCCATGGATTGTTGGCGAAAAGTTCAGATCGTCTCACTTTTTCACACAGCCTTTTCAGGACTTCCAAATAGTAAACTGGGTTAACTGTTTGTCCAGCTGGTACAAATTCACAATGAATAATCCCTCTGATATCAAAAAAGGTTAGTGACATTGTTGCAACAAGTTTGCGAACTTAATTGCCAGATGGTGTTCACCTGATTCCTTACCACCATGCAGTTACTACATCTAAAAAACTCACAATCATTCCCCACTACTACTACTACTATGACTCCTCCTCCGCATTATTATTTATTCCTTATTATTGGATCTAAAATTCAATCCACATTCAGATTTTTCCAACCGTCCAAAAAAAATGTCTTTATTCTTTGTTCAAATTTGGATCTAAATAAAGTCCACTTATTGGTTGTTGTGTCTCTTTAGTCTCTTTTGATGTAGAAGAGTCCTCTCTCTTTAACAAGAGTGCTTTTCCCCCCATGACATTGACTTGTTGAAAAAGGCCTGTTGTCCCGTAGAATGCCCATGTTCTAGATTTGGCTGATTGCTTCCAAGTGGTGTAATTAATTTGATCCTCGACTCCCTGTATCTCTTTTATACTGGTAATGAGATGTAAAGATTTGATTAGATTTAATATCTCTTTTTTTTGGGGGGAACAAGAATGCTTCATAGGTCCAATTTATCGTATCATATCAGGGTGTGTTGTGAACTGAATGCTGTGCTCCCCCCAAATTCATGTATTGAAGCCTTACCTGCAATGTGATGGCATTTGGAAGTACCATCTTTGGGAGGTGATTATATTTAGACAAGGTCATGAGGGTAGGGCCCCATGATGGGGTTAGTGTCTTTATAAGAGAAGGAGAAGGATCAGAGGTCCCCCCGCCCCTTTTTCTCTCTGCCACGTGAAGACACAGAGAGAAGGCATCTGTCTCCACGCCAGGAAGAGGGTCCTCACCAAGAAGGGAATCTGCCGGCACTTTGACCTTGGATTCCCCACCTCCAGATCTGAGAAATAAATGTGTGTTGCTTAAGCCACTCAGTCTGTGGTATTTTGTTACGGCAGCCCGAGGTGGCTAGTGTGGGAGGACATGATGTCTTCTCCGAGAGAGCGGGGTGTTTGTTATTCACCAGGACACACTGTCTGCGGTTCCCCCTCTATCTCTCTCTTTTCCTTGCAATCTATTGGTTGAAGAAACTAGGCCCGATATAGGGTTTTCCTTGTTCAGGAGTTTGTTGGTTATATCCTCATGGTGCCTGTTAACATGTTTCTCTGTCTTCGGTATTTCCAGAAAACTTAAAATAGGATAGAGAGGCTTGATTGGATTTTGCTGCTTCTCCTCTTCCTCTAGTATTATTACTATTATTATGATGATTATTATCATTATTATTATTTTGTCAAAATTATTTCTTTGGTTGTGTAGTATTCTTCCATCAAGAATCATCTAACAATGTCTGGCCATCTCCCTGCCTCGTGATCTTTTTCTACATCATTATTTCATGGAAGGTTGCAAAATGATCCTATTCTAATTGACATTTCTTTTTCATTTAATTACTGGAATACTTGTATAAGTAATTTTCCCATTATCTACTATTTGTAGGTAGCCATGTTTTGAATTGTTTTTTAGTTTATCTTTCCATTGTTTCTTTTTGCAAATTTAAGTGTGTGTGTGTTTGTGTGTATGTGAATTTGCCTCCTCCTTTTCTTAAAAAGCACTTGGCTTTTTTTTTTTTTGCTTTACAATGTGCTATGGAGACTGCTCTATATCAGGGCACAGATAACTTCTGCATTCATTTTTTGTTTTCACAATTTTTTAAATTGTGGTTAAAATACACATTGCAAAATTTACCATCTTAACCATCTTTAAGTGTACAGTTCAGTGGCATTAAATGCATTCATAGTGTTGTGCTACCATCAGCACCATTCATGTCCAGAACTTTTCATGCCTCCTGCCTTCATTTTCACAGCTCCATGCAGTTTATGCAGCTCGTCCCCTACTGAGAGACATTGTGTTTTTCTAACCTTTTGTGTCACATCTAATGCCACATTACGTTATTGTGCATTATTTATTTCATATTTTCGCTAATGAATCCTTAGTAGAATATATTTTTTAAAGTGGGTTTTCTGAGTGACAGTGTAAAGGCATAGGTAATTCTGCTAGATAGTGTCAAATTCCCTGCCAGAGGGGTTACACCATTTTGCCTTCCCATCAGCACTTTTTCCTTGGGATACATTTTGAAGAAGCCACTATAATGATGCCGGATCAAAATGGCCTTGCGGGGATGAGAGTAGACTTCTCTAGCCTATACCACCTGCAAGCCCTGGCCATCTCTAACATTTGCGGGGCTGGGGGCTAGGGTACAGATGACTTCCCACATACCATATGTCTCAATATTTAAAAGTTATTAAGTTTCCAAACTGTTAAATAAAATATATTCTGTCATTGACCTTGACAAACACACCCTCCTAATGACCCAGGGGGCCAGGCTCATGTTTTGAACCCCGGTCTCCCTTGAATTTTGTCCTGGACCCAGTGGTGCAAGGAGAGCCACCCTTCGCTTTCCTTCTTGTCCCAGCTGACTCCTTGCCCCTGGTACACACACATTGTGGACACTCTGGCCCCAATCCAGACCCTCCCCTCACCCTAATATCTGCCACATGGCCATACCTTGTACTCAGCTGTTTGGGAAGGAATTCCAGGCCCCTGGGTACCTGAGCTTAGTCTACAAGTGGGGTGTGTGCTCTGGTGGTCATGTGCCCTTCGCCCCACAGCCTCCTTGCCCTATGGGGCGGGGCATGGCTGGAAGTGGGGCCCTTGAAAGCACAGCGCAGAGGGTGAGGCTCTTCTTGCCCAGGTTTAAGGCAGTTCTGTGTAAATGTCACCTCTGGGGAGATGTGGAGGTAGCCCTGGGGATGGAGTGAGGACATGTGCATTCCAAATCCTCGAAAGTTGGATGACCTGTCTCCAAATGTTCCCAGTCATAAAAGCTGTATCACAGTGACTGAGTTAAGTTGTTTGCGTTCAAATGTTTCCTTCTCATATCTTTCCTGCCTTAACTGCTCTTCATCCCTCGGTAAACTGTGAATGCCAAGGGGACACCACCCAGGGCTCAAGATAGAGTTCGGCTCTGCTGATTGTGTTGAGTGAACCCAATTGCATCCAGCAGGGATCCACCAAGACCATGCCTGTAGGGTGGGTGTGGGTCCTACCGAGGGTCACTCTTCAGTCCCCAATGCATCAGTCACACAGTGGCCCTGGACGTACAGACCCCTTTCAAAAATGACAAGGTGCATTAGGAAGGAACGCTCCAGGATTGCTCACAGGGACTCATTTCTGCTCTTTTTGAAACATGACTCTATTGTGTTCAGGGATTTTGCCCATTTTTAGACGATTCTAAGAAGTCATGGGATGGAATTCAGAACTTGCGACAGCTCTTTGTTTTCCATTTAGAAACTCTCTGGCAAGTCAGTTTTGGAAAGGGTCTGATCCCTGATATGACACTGCTGCAGCGGGACTTGTCCCTCTCCCCACTTCTCCCTCTTCCCGTTCTCTCTCTCCCTCCTGGTCTCCCTCCTCCGTTCATGTCTCCCTAGGCAGGACCATTTGACCAGTGCAGAGTCCAGAGCCTTTTGCTAAGCAGGAGCCCATGCTTGGAGATTAATGCTTTGTGCTCACCGTCTTGAAATTCTCAATACTCTTATTTTTAAATATGTGCTTTGTAAGTGAAGTCTGATAGGACCATGGAGCATACTCTGGGACTTGATCGTCAGCTTGTGTCATGTTCCACCTCACACCGCCTCCTAGCCCCTCCCTGGGGAGGTTCGCAGCTACTTGCTTCCCACCCTCTGGCACCCCAGGTCCACCTGGCTTCCACCTCTCCACCCCTGCCCAATGACTGCTGCCACCTCTGCCTCCGGCTGGTGGTTTAGTACTTTTAATGGCACGTTTTCTCCAGCTCTTTTTTTTAAGGAGGGCGCAGCTCCCAGTGGCCCTTGCAGGGATTGAACCGGCAACCTTGGTGTTATCAGCACCACACTCTAACCAACTGAGTTGACCGGCCACCTCCATCTCCAGTTTTTTATTTGCACTGAGTCCTACAAATTATTTAGTTGGTCTTGCTCCCATGCTAGGAAGAGCATCCCCTGAGGAAGCAGAGTGCTGATGGGCTCATCAGGACGAACTGGGGAGACAAAAGAATTGGATAGTCAGCCCTATCCCTGACTCAGGAAGTACAGAGCCTGGAGATGGGTTTTAATGGCCTCCCAGGTGCTTCTTTTGGTGCAGCCAGGTTTAGGAAGCACTGCATGGAGAACAGAGTTTTTTGAGATTCTTTCATCATGACCCATAATAAGAAATACCTTTTATATGGTGACTGAGCATGCCTGCCCGCGCACGCACACATACACATCTGAAACAAGTTTCACGAAATAATGCTTACTGTTACCATATGTGATACTCTCTTTTTTTTATTGTATTTTATCTAGTTCATAAAAAAGTGCTTGCCAAAACTCAGAAAATTGATTCCACAGACCCTTCAGGTTAAGACCTGCTGTGGGAGACCCCTCTTCCTGGGGGAACGCAGGGGACTCTGCTTCCCACACTCCTCAGTTCTTGCGCACGCGCGCACACATGAGCGTGTACCCGGACCTCCAGACGATCTCTGACTCTGGTCTCTTTCTTATTGCCTCGGCTAAGCTGAGGTGATGAAGTGTCCTCTCCTCACTCCAAAAGCCTCTCCCATACCTCGGCTCCACTCTCTTCTGGGACAGTCACAAACACCCCTCCTTCAGGAAGTCTTCCCAGACTGACCTCCCTGCTCTGCTCACCTCTCTGTGGGCAGCTTCCTGCGCCTCTTGTATCTATGATTGATTGTGGTTTGGGTCCTGAGAACTCACTTCCCACTTCCCTTCCCGGCAGATGGAATCATGTCTCCTACCTGTTTATGTCTTAGCGTGGCCCTGACTGGCCCCCGCCCCCCGCCCCCCCATGAGTGCATGAGCCTGCGCTGCCCACCACCCACTCCTGCCTCTTGGGAATGTGAGCTTATCCAGGCCTGGCATTTAACTGCCCAACCTTCACTGGACCCACAGGAGGCAGGCTGGAGCTGGGGACTGAAATGGGAGGGCAGGGGCACTGCCCCAAGGCCTGCACAGGTACCCTGGTGCCTTATTTCAAGAAGTGACTATGAAGCACCTACTGTGTACTTGGCGCTGGGGATAGTGAGGTGATTAATGGTTCAGACCCAGCCTCTGCCCTTGATGCGCTCAGAGACTGGTTGAGGAAGGCAGACCCGTGAGCAAGTGTGGGATTTGGTACAAATGTGTGCAAAGTGGGGTGGGCAGGCAAGGGGCATGTGAGCAATGACTTGTCTAGGGGAGTTAAGGTGTGTGGGAGTTTGGGTGTCTTTGTAACTCAGTTTTCTCCCTCATAAAATAGGGATGATCATAGTATTTACTTCATAAGGTTGTTCTAGGGCTTAAGTGAGTTAATAAAGTGCTTAAGAAAACATGTAGTGAGCCCTATTAGGGTTTGTGACGTGTAGTGTGCTAACGTGCCTTGCAAATGTTGGGAGGATGGGATTGTCACAACATAGGAAGCCATGGAATACTTTGTTAGGATGGTGTTCCAGACACCATGTGTTGGGAAATGCTGGCCTAGTGGATCGGGCTATATGCCAAGGAGCATATAGGAGTCACGTGTTAAGTGGGTCTTATAGGATGAGCAGGGTGGTCTCAGCAGTGACTGGGGAGTACATTTTGGGTGAACAGAACAACCATGTGAGGGCTGGAGGCGTGACACGCCTGACATGTGGTTAGTGCAGTTGCGTTCCGAATGGCTGGAGTGTGGGCTGCGGGCAGGCAGGGGGCAGGCTGAGCCTTTCGAGCCTGTGTGCAAAGCCCCTTTTCTGCCACCCTAAGGAGCTTGGGCTTTATGTCAATTCAGGATCACAGTGGGTCTGGTGCCAGCTTTGCTGGTGGGGGGAGATGAGACAGAGAAGGAGAGCCAGAGGAGGGAGGCCAGCTAACAGTGTCTGGAGACCTGAAGTTGGGCAGAGGCACTGGGGATGGAACAGGGGGAGAGGAGCGCTCAGAGTCTGCAGCTGGCAGTACCCGGTCACTCTGTGGACTGGGAATAGGCAGGGACAGGTTGCAAAGTGGGGCTCCTGGCCCTCCTAGTGCTTGGGGGCTGCTGGGGGCTGGCTGCTTGCTTCTGAGCCAAAGACTCTTCAGTGACAAAGAGTCTTCAGTGTTTTCTCAGCTTTGACAGAAAGGTGGTCCTGCACCCTGCGTTTTTGTAAAATACTTATGTTTTTCCTCCATGGGGTTTTGTAGCCAAATTTTAGCCTCCAACACGTGGCTTCCATATACCAGGTATCCCATGGCTGCCTGTTGAGTGAATGAGTGAACGAATGCCTTGACTTCCCTCCTCTGGGAAACCGAGACCAGGGCCTCTGCCCCCACGCAGTTCTGTCATTCTGAAGGGTCCTGGAGAGAAGCCTTGTCTTCCCTTTGTCCCCACCAGGCCAGTTCTGGAAACCACATTTAGAGGAGCCACCGAGGCCACCCCGCTTTAGGGGTTCCTGCTTCTTCCTTTGAAGTAGGAGTGGGTGGAAAAGGGGGAGTTTTCCTGAAAATCACACTGAATGGCCTTTTCCTAGGCCCCAGGGTTTTCTGAATCTCCTTTCCCTTCATCTCACTCTCCTCTCCCCCACCCCAGCTTGTCTGTTATTTTAAAATCCATTCCCAGAGAAACAATTCCTATGGCAATAAGAACACCACTCCAGGCTTCTCTTGGCTTGAACTGGTCCGACACTTCATTGCCGCTTCGAGAGTGTGTGAGCTGGACCCCAACCAACTCTGCCTGGGGCAGGGGAATAGAGTAACAATAACTAACTGTTAGAGGATTTTCGGGAATCCTGCAGCCGATCCTATGGAAGAAGACACACGGCATACTGTTCTCCTCTCAGAGGAGTCAGAGGTCCCAGCCTTTCTTGCCTGCTTCCTTTTCTTGTCCCAGAAACCAGGCTCTAGATGTTTCTCTTCGGTGGCCTGTACGAGACCACCTTGAAAGGAGCTGGACATAGTCCAGGTTAATTCTGTAACACTCGGGGAGAGAAGTGGGGGTTCCCACAGGCTCGCGCCTTGCTGTCTGCCCCACCCCCAGCTGCCTCCAGAATGATCTGCAAAAGGTCAGAGCTGGCCAGGCTGCCTGCTGACCTTTGCCAGCTCCCCCTGCCTGGATGTTTCCGGAGCTTGTTCTGTCAGGTGTTAATGGGAGTTATGAGAAGAAGCTTGGAAGTGCTTGTGAAACAAACTCAAGAGTTTCCTTAATAAAAAGGGAGGGTGTGAAGAGCAGGCTCTGGAGTCAGGCTGCCTGGGTCTGAATCCCTGCTCTGGGTGGCCCTGCTTGAGTCACCTGAGCTCTTTGTGCCTCAGTGTCCCCATCTGTAAAACGGGGATGATCATAACATTTACTTTATCAGGTTGTTCTGGGGCCTAAATTGAGTTAATATTATTAAAGTGCTTAGGACAATATCTTGTAAACACTATGCAGCCTCGTAAAATGATAAAGGCTTTCCCAGAGCGGGCAGTGTGCTGATGGGCCTTGCAAAGCTTGGGAAATGGGGAGTTTCACAGACATGTGAGGCCACCAGAACCTTTTCCAGGGAACGTTTCATTATGATGGTGTGCTAGATGATGTGCTCTTGGAAACGCTGGGCAAAGGTTAGATGCCTCAGCAGTTTATACGGCCCCCTCACCCCTTGGGAGCTGGTCCTAAGCTCTCTTGCCAGGGTCGTTTCCAACCTCAGCCTGCAGTCACCTACCTTGGTGCTTTGGGGGAGCCAGAGAAATACAGAATCGAAGGTCCCTTGGGACTCCCGCTCAGGTTTTCAAGGCTTTGAGTGAGGAGTGGGGGCTGGCCTCGCTCCCAGTGGAAGCACAGCCACTGGAGGAAGAACAAAAAGGTGAGCTCACCCCCAGAATGAGAATGGGGAGCAGGTTAGAGGGCCTGGGAGCCCGAAATGCCTATGGTGAGGTCAGGGGCCAAGGAGTTCTAATAAACTTTGTGTCCCAAGGGGTGTGACAGCCAAGGGAACCCCAAGTGCTTTTTCTGGCGAGTCTCCTGCAGCTGGCCTGTCATGACTCGCCAGGGGACCCACAGTCAAAGAGGCACTTCCCTTGTTGACTCGGTGCCTCACAAGTAACATGAAACTAATAGGATTGGGCTGAGATCAAATGAGGAAATGGGTTAAATATGCAGACTAATTATTACTCAGCGGTTCCTGCTCACTGGATGAGGGCCCCCACTTTACAGCTTTACATCTCCATCACTCTACTGCTACCTCTATGAACAAAATTGGGGCGCACCAACACTTGCTGGAGGGTGTGTGTATGTGTGTGTGTGTGTGTGTGTGTAAGTTGTTCTCACCCATGAAGGGCTGTGGTTTGCAGCTCAAATACTTTATGTTTTTGTTTAAAAGTTTCTGGCCCCCCACCCCTTCCCACTTCTGGAAGGACAGGGACTGTGTGGCATTTGTTGAGAAGCCCCCCAGTTCCTAGCACTAGGAGGCCCAGCATAGTCTTCTCTGCTTGGTGCCATTGTGAAAGGCTCAGGTTTCTCTCTTGTCTAGGGTGTAGCCTCTGGAATCAGGCCTTGCTGCAGGCTGTCTGCCCACCCTGCCACCCTACTGTCCCCTGGAGGCACCAGGGCCTGTCATACACTCTGGGCCTGCCATTCGCATTTGGGAAGCCTTTGTGGGAAGGTGGCAGTGTCCTTCTGATTTGGCTCCAGCTGTCTGTGCCCCAGCCAGTTGCCTCTGGCATCTGACATTTTTGTCATTCCTGTTCCCCTAGAAGGGCTTATCTAGGAAATCAGCACTTCCCTCTTCCTGTCCCTCTGTGATTGACTTGGTCACAAGGTTCTTAGGCTCTCAGAGGTCTCAGCCTGACTGGGCACCTCCCCCTCTCCCCCCATTTCTGGGGTTACGAAATCCTGAGCCTCTACAGGGTTTGCCAAGCCCTTCCTCTCATTTGTTCCACAGTGATGATGACAATTAAATCAGACCCTGAAACTCTTCACGCAAGAGCACTGAACATGTGGGTTTCCCTGGAGAAGCAGCTGAGCAAGTGGGAGAGACCCCTACATCAGGGGCCTAGAGAGATCTCTGTCTTCACCCCTTGTCTCTCTGGGTGCTCTGCTCACCACCAAGTTTGCCTTTTAACTTCAAGCCACTTCCGGCCTCAGGGCCTTTGCACCACCTAGATCAGTCTTGTTTTCTCTTGGCCTAGCTAACTTCTCAGAGATCACAGCTCAGAGATCAGCTTAAAACATCACATCTTCAGGGAAACATTTGCTGGCCCCAAAGGTGAGGTCAGGCCCCTTTGTTAAATGCCTTCAGAGCTTGTTCTCTGACTTAGAGGCTCATGATAATTGTAATATATAATTATAGGATTATATATCAATCCTATAATTAATCAATTGATAATTAGTTAATAATTATCTGCCCTAAGGCTGTGACTTCTCTGAGGGCAGGGATCCCATCTGTCTTATTTGGCATTGTATCTCTAGGTTCTCGTAGAGTGCCTGATTACAGAGAATACCCGGAAAGAACTAACCACTTTGCAAGCTGTATTAGTTTCCTGTTGCTGCTCTAACAAATGACCATAAACTTTGTGGTTTGAAACAACACAACTTGACTTCTTACAATTATCAAGGTCAGAAGTCCGAAATAGGTCTCACTGGGCTGAAAGGTATTCCAAGGCCTGATCCTTCTGGAGGCTCCAGGGAAGAGGCTATTTCCTTGCTTTTTCCAGCTTCTAGAAGCTGCTGGCATTCCTTGACTTATAGCTCCTTCCTCCGTCTTCAAAGGGCATCCTCCATGCTCTCTTTCCAACATTTCCTTTCTCTCTGACTCTGATCCTTCTGCCTTCCATCTTAGGAGGACCCTTGTGATTAGGTGGGGCCCACCCAGGTGATCCAGATCATCTTCCATCCTCCAAATCCTTAAGCGCATCTGCAAAGCCCTTTTCCCCATGTAAGAAAACATATTCACGGGGGTGGCCGATGAGCTCAGTTGGTTACAGTGTGATGCTAATAGCAACAAGGTTGCCGGTTCGATCCCCACATGGGGCACTGTGAGCTGCGCGCCCTCCTTAAAAAAACAAAAACAAAATAAAACAAACACCCCCCAAAAACAAACAAACAAACAAACAAACAAAAAAACAACCCAAAGAAACATATTCACAGGTTCCAGCGATTAGGATGAAGACACCTTTGAGGGCCATTATTTAGCCTACCGTACAAACAGACATGAAAAGGGAAAGCTACATCAGACATTTGGGGCCTTGGAGAGTTAGACTGATCCTAGATGTCAAACAGTATTAAGGACGAAAGTGGCTTTGAGCAACAAAAGCCTGTTAAGATTCAGCCTTGTGTGAAGAATCATGATAAAAGCATGACCTTCCCACACAAGTTTTTGCATAGGCTGTGAGGTAGTGTTTAACTTTAGTTCCCGCCCGACCCTCCCCAAACACACACTTCTATTAAATAATCCATTCTTTCCCAATAATTTGAAATGGCACTTTAATCATATACTCAATTTCCCTATATACATGGATAATCCTTTTTCTGAACTTTTAACCTGATCTGGTGCCAAAACCACACTGTTTTAATCTTTATTGTATGTTTTGTTAGCTGATAGAGCAATTCTTCCTTCACTGCTCATCTCTATCAAAATCATCTTAGCTGTTCTTGTACATTTTTCATTTGGGGTGAATTTTAGAATCATTTCTTCTAGTTCTATCATACATGCTGTCTGTTGGGGTTTTGATCTAGGCTGTGTTGACTTACGGATTAATAGAATTCAGCGTTTATAATGTTGTGTTTTTCGGGAACAAGATAGACCGCTCCATTTATCTAGATCTTGTTAGATTTTCTTCGGCATTTTATAGTTTTTATTGTTATCATGAATGAGTTCCTTTTGTTCCTTGACATTTGTAAATGTTTATGTCTGGCAAATAGGAAAACTGCTGACTTTCTAGCCAGCTACCTTCATGCATTTAAAAAAATATTTTAATGGTTTTTCAGGTGATTCTTGAGGATTCTCGACGTAGGGAATCCTATAGTTTCCCAATGGGTGTGTGTGTCATTGTGTGTGTGTGTGTGTGTGTGTGTGTGTATGTGTGTGTTATCGTGTAAGTCAAAACCTTGGTTGAGCTGGAAGGAAGGTGCTTTGTGTTTCTTACAAAGGATGACAGAAGTCAAGCAGAGAGAAAGGGGGTCTGGCAAGTGGGTGGTGCTTTGGTCCCAAGCATAGCCATCTTCTCTGTTCTCTCTTCTCTCCGCCTTCTTGTTCACTCTGAAGAGAGGCAGATGGTGTGTGGGTCCAGGACATGGTTAAAAGATGATAATATCTTTGCCTTGCTTCTTGGTTTATAGAAAGCACATTTTATGGTGTCAGGGTAGCCTGGATTCACCTACCTTTCCCTCCCCTGCCTTCCCCCATTTATTAAATTAAAAGCCCAACAATGGCCTGTGGTTTCTAGACTCCTCGTAGGGCTGGTCGTTCTGATTTCAGGCTAAATTGTTTCTGCCATTATCGCCCATGTGTCCTCTCCCCTCCTGCCATCAGAAACAACTTATTTTTCCTGAAAACAGTGCTGGACTAGTCCACGGGCTGTTAGCTTCTGTTTGGTTTTTCTCTGTTTCCCCAGCATCTGTTTGAGGGGTTCCAAATGCTGAGCTGGGGGTGGCAAGTGTGAGAGTTTACTTCCTCCTTCTGCCCAGCTTGTCCTATGCTGGGAGATACAGTTAAAATGAAAATCAAGGGCCATCTTGACTAGCAGAGCCGAACACATGAACCTGTGTCCGTCCACACAGCTGTTGCATGTAGGTGGTGTCCCCCCAAACTGCAGTTGGCCCAGAGCATTCCTAAGAGTGAGAGAACAATGTTTCAGACTGGCATGATGCACTTTTATAGGCTGATGCTAGCTGTGTCTTAGTCCAGGAGTTCGCCGTCCAGTTTCCTCAAATAGGCTGGGGCTGGCGGTATAGGCTGCCTCTGGTACCTCTGCACCTGTTGGAGTCAGAGGGACAGCTGTGCCCTAGAGAATACAGAGGGCCAAAATAATGAGTGCGTGGAATCTTGGGACACCCTAGCAGAGAAGATTCTGGGGGTCAGGGATTGTCTGCCTTGGTCATCACTGTACCCCTAGCACCTGCCAATACAGAGCCAGAATTAAGTTCATCCTGGGAGGGTGGGGGGTGGGCATCTGCTAGCTGTGCAGAGTTGGGTGGGTCAGTTTACAAAGGCTCAGCTGAATTGAGCTGTGGTGGGTGGGCCTGATAGCACAGACCTATTACTCAGAACTTTGGAGTCAGGCAAATTTATGTCAGAAACTTGGCTCCCCCTCTAGCTGTGGGCAAGTTACTGTTAACTTGCATCAGTTTATACATCTGTGAGATGGGACTAATCGAAGCCAGTTCCTATGGGAGCATTAGGTGAGCCATTTGAATCAGGAATGTGTGTGTTGCCCTTGGAATCCAGTGTGAGCAGTGTCCCCTGGAATTGGTCGAACTGTGTTCTGGATTGTGTGGCACCTGGCCGAGTGTCTGCCATGAGCAGCTTCCCCCGGTTCTGGCCCGGCTTCCTGTATTTTTGTTTCATGCGCTTGTTCTGCACCTTGGCTGTGTTCCCCCCCGGGTCAGGAGCCCTATCCTACATGGCTTTGTCTGCCAGGGCAGGTAACCCAGAGCCGAGCATGGAGTGTGGGCTGAAACAATCCCTCATTGATTCAACTACAACAGGACCAACTGGGCCACCGCTGTGTTTACTTTCCAGGCTGAGAAGTCCAAGTTGCTCAGGAGTTCATGAGCCTGAAGTTGCATTCTAACCTGGAATGAACCAGAGAGTGAATAAGAAGCCCAGTGGACCCTGATGCGGTGTGACGGCCCAGGCCGTTGCATGAGCAAGGGGTTTGGCAGGAAAGCCCAGTTTTCTGCCTGGTCATTGGCAGGGAGGTGGTAAGGCTGGAAGTCGTCTGCTTGCTGGCCTGGAGCAGCTGCACGTGGGGACAGCTGTCTGAGCTTCGGACATAGGATCTGCCCTGAGATTAATAACAGAGCCCGCGGGGAGCAGAGAGAGGCTTGGGTTACCGCACCAGGAAATTCGCCTGCCCTGCTGACAGTGGGTGGGTAGCCTGCAGGATGGATGGGCTCCGGGACCCGGGGGTGTCTGGGCAAGGCAGCTCACCACTGGTCGAGCCAAATCTACCCTCTTGGGATGTAAGCTGACCCTCCCAAGAACTACTTTCTTTCCGCTGGACTCGAAACCAGCAGGAGCTGATCTGTAAGACTTATGTGAAGAGTTGGGAATGGAAACCAAATGTTGGTGTCAGGTAGAGAAAGCTGATGGAAGCCCATGGCCCGGCAGGCCTAGGACTGGCAGAGGCTTGGGCTCTGGTGTCCAGCCCAGATGTTTAGGTGAAAGGGGCCTGACACATTTTCTTGAAAGAAAAAGTTTATTTTTTTTCCGATTATATATATATTAGAGCTCCTTTGGGAAATACGGAAAAGTGAAAAGAAAGAAATCATTTATAATTTCATTTTTTAAATTTAAAAATTTTCTTCTTTTTATTGTGGTAAAATATACATAACATAAAATTTACCATCTTAACCACTTTTAAGTGTACAGTTCAGTGGTATTAACTACATCACATTGTTGTGCTACCATCACCACTAGTCATCTCCAGACTCTTTTCATCTTGCAAAACAGAAACTCTACACTCATTAGACACTAACTCCCCCCTCTACCCACAGCCCTGGCAACCACCTTGCTACTCCATGTCTAGAAATTTGACTCCCCTAGGTACCTCATATAAGGCCTCATACAGCATTTTTCCTTTTGTGAATGACTTGTTTCATTTAGCATAATGTCCTCAGTGGTCATCCATGTTGTAGTATGTGTCAGAATTTCCTCCATTGAAAAAACTTTATTAGTTTCAGGTGTACAAAACAACATAATGATTAGACATTTACACCCCTCACAAAGTGATAACCCCAACAAGTCTACTACCCCTCTGACACTGTCCACAGCTATGACAATACCACTGACTAGATTCCCTATGCTGTACTCTATATCCCGTGACTATTTATATATTTTTAATTATAGTTGACACTCAGTATTATTTTGTATTAGTTTCAGGTGTACAGTGCAGTGGTTAGGCATTTATACAATTTAAGAAGTGATCCCCCTGATAAGTCTAGTACCCATCTGATGGCACACATAGTTTTTACAACATTATTGAGTATATTCCTTATACTGTACTTTCACATCCCCAAGACTATTTTGTACTTCCTAATCCCTTCACCTTTCGCACCCATCCCCCAACCCCCCCATCTAGCAACCATCAGTTTGTTCTCTGTATCTATGATTGTATTTAAATCTGTTTTGTTTGTTTATTCTGTTCTTTAGATTCCACATATAAGTGTGATAATATGGTATCTGTCTTTCTCAGTCTGACTTATTTCTCTAATACCCTCTATGTCCAGCCATGTTGTTGCAAATGGTAAGATTTCATTCTTTTTTATGGCAGAGTAATACTTCATTGTATAAATGTATCACAATTTCTGTATCTAATTGTCTGTTGATGGATATTTCAGCTGTTTCCATATGTTGGCTATTGTGAGTAGCACTGCAGTGAACAGAAGGCTGCATATATTTTTTTCGAATTAATGTTTTGGATTTCTTTGGGTAAATACCCAGGAGTGGAATTGCTGGTTCATTAAGTAGTTCTATTTTTAATTTTTTGGGGAACATCCAAACCATTTTCCATAGTGGCTGCACCAGTTTGCAATCCCATCAACAATACATGAGGGCTCCCTTTTCCCCACTTCCTCGCCAACACTTTTTGTTGATTTATTGATGATAGCCACTCTGACAGGTGGTTCATTGTGATTTTAATTTGCATTTCCCTGATGATTAGTGATGTTGAGCATCTTTTCATATGTCTATTGGCCTTGTGTATGTCCTCTTTGGAGAAATGTCTATTCAGGTTCTCTGCTTATTTTTTAATTGGATTGTTTGGTTTTTCTAGTGTTGAGTTGTATGAGATTTTTAAACAAAATTTGGATATTAACCCCTTATCAGATGTATCATTGGCAAATATCTTCTCCCATTCAGTAGACTGTCCTTTTGTTTGTTTGTTGACGGTTTCCTTTGCTGTGAAAAAACTTTTTATTTGATGTAGTCCCTTTTGTTTATTTTTTCTTTTGCTACTCTTGCCTAAGGAGATAGATATATCAGTAAAAATATTACTAAGGGTAATGTCTGAGAGTTTACTTCTTATGTTTTCTTCTAGGACTTTTATGGTTTCAGGTCTTACATTTAAATTTTTAATCCATTTTGAGTTTATTCTTGTATATAGTGTAAGAAGGTGGTCCAGTTTCAATTTTTTGCATGTATCTGTCCAGTTTTCCCAGCATCACTTATTAAATAGACTGTCTTTACCCCAATGCACGTTTTTGCTTCCTTTGTAATAGATTAAATGACCATAAAAGCATGGATTTATTTCTGGGCTCTCTATTCTGTTCCATTGACCTATGTGTCTGTTTTTATGCCAGTACCATGCTGTTTTGATTACTACAAACTTGTAGTATAGTTTGATATCAGGTAGCATGATACTTCCAGCTTTGTTCTTTCTCAGGATTGCCATGACTATTCAGGATCATTTATGGTTCCATATAAATTTTAGGATTCTAGTTCTAGCTCTGTAAAAAATGCCATTGATATTTTGATAGGGATTGTGTTGAATCTATATATTACTTTGCATAGTATGGACATTTTAACTACAGCAATTCTTCCTATCCGTGAACATGGTATATGTTTCCATTTATTTGTACTTTCTTTAATTTCTCTCTTCAATGTCTTATAATTTCCTGAATACAGGTGTTTTACTTCCTTGGTTAAATTTATTCCTAAGTTTTTATTTTTTTTTGATGCAATTGTAAGTGGGATTGTTTTCTTCATTTCTCTTTCTGATAGTTCATTGTTGGTGTGTAAAAATGCAACTGATTTCTGAATATTAACTTTGTATCCTGCTATTTTACTAAATTCACTTATCAGTTCTAATAGTTTCTCAGTGGAATCTTCGGGGTTCTCTATATATAGTATCATGTCATCTGCAAATAATGACAGTTTTACTTCTTCTTTTCCCATTTGGATGCTTTTTATTTCTTTTTCTTGTCTGATTGCTGTGGCTAGGACTTCCAGTACTATGTTGAATAAAAGTGATGAAAATGAGCATCCTTGTCTTGTTCCTGATCTTAAGGAGAATGTTTTTTAGCTTTTCCCCATTGAGTATGATATTAGCTGTGGGTTTGTCATATATGGCCTTTATTATGTTGAACTATGTTCCCTTTATTCCCACTTTGCTGAGAGTTTGTATCATCAATAGGAGCTGGATTTTGTCAAATGTTTTTTCTGCATCTATTGATATGTCCATATGATTTGATTTTTCATTTTGTTTATGCAATATACCAAGTTAATTGATTTGTGGATATTGAACCAAACTTGCATACTAGGAATGAATGCCATTTGATCATGGTGTATGACCTTTTTAAATGTATTGCTGAATTTGGTTTGCTAATATTTTGTTGAGGATTTTTGCATCTATGTTCATTAGGGATATTGGCCCATAGTTTTCATTTTTTGTAATGTCTTTGTCTGGTTTTTGAATCAGGGTAATTGTGGCCTTGCAGGATGAAGGCCTCCTCTTGAATTTTTTGGAATAGTATGAGAAAATAGGTGTTAATTCTTTTTTGAATGTTTAGTGAAATTCGCCTGTGAAGCCATCTGGTCCAGGACTTTTGTTTTTTGGGAGCTTATTGGTTACTGATTCAATTTCATTAGTAGTAATTGGTCTGTTCAGATTTTCTGTTTCTTCTTGATTCAGCCTTAGAAGATTGTATCCTTCTAGGAATTTATCCATTTCTTCCAGATTGTCCAATTTGTTGGCATATAGTTACTTGTTTGTAGTATTTTCTTATTTTTATTTACTTATTTTTTTGTATTTCTGTGGTGTCTGTTGTCATTTCGCCTCTTTCATTTCTGATTTTATTTATTTGGGTCCTCTCTTTTTTTCTCAATGAGTCTGGTTAAAGGTTTGTCAATTTTATCTTTTCAAAACACAAGCTCTTGGTTTCATTGATCTTTTGTATTTTTTTTTTTAGCCTCTATTTCATCTATTTCTGCTCTGATCTTTATTATTTCCTTCTTTGTACTCACTTTGGGCTTTGTTTGATGTTCTTTTTCCAGTTCTCTTAGGTTAAAGTTAGACTATTGATTTGAGAATTTTCTTGTTTCTTTAGGTAGGCCTGCATTGCTATGAATTTCCCTCTTACGACTGCTTTCACTGTGTCCCATAGATTTTGGGTTGTTGTGTTTTCATTTTCATTTGTCTCAGGGTATCTTTAGACTTCTTTCTTGATCTCATTGTTGACCCATTCATTATTTAGTAGCATGCTATGTAGCTTCCATGTATTTGTGTGTTTTTCAGTATTTTTTTTTCTTGTAATTGATTTCTAGTTTCATACCATTGTGGTCAGAGAAGATGCTTGATATGATTTCAATCTTCTTAAATTGTTTTGTGGCCTAACATGTGGTCTATCTTAGAAAATGTTCCATGTGCACTTGAAAAGAATGCATATTTTGCTGCTTTGTGGTGAAATGCTCTAAAAATGTCAATAAAATCCATCTGGTCTAGTGAGTCATTTAAGGCTGCTGTTGAAGTGTTGATTTTGTGTCTGGAAGATCTGTTCATTGGTGTAAGTGGGGTGTTAAAGTCCCCTACTGTGATTGTGTTACTGTTGCTTTCTGCTTTTATGTTGATCATTATTTGTTTTATATATTTAGGTGGGTGTATAAATGTTTACTAGGGTTATGTCCTCTTGTTGGGTTGGTCCTTTTATTATTATGTAATATCCTTCTTTGTCTCTTATTATACTCTTCATTTTGTCCTATATAAGTATTACTACTCCAGATTTTCACTCGTTTCCATTTTCATGGAATATCTTTTTACATTTCTTTACTTTCAGTCTATGTGTGTCTTTCGATCTGAGGTGGGTTTCTTTTAGACAGCGTATTCATGGGTCTTATTTTCTTATCCATTCAGTTACCTTATGTCTTTTGATTGGAGCATTTAATCCATTTACATTTAAAGTGATTATTGATAGGTACATAGCTATTGCCATTTTATGATTCATATTTTTGATCTTTTTTTTCCTTTCTTCTGCTTAAAAACGTCTTTTTTTTTTTTAACATTCCTTGTAATACTGGCTTGGTGGTAATGAATTCCTTCATCTTTTTCTTGTCTGGAAAGCTCTTTATCTCTCCTTCAATGATAGCCTTGCTGGGTAGAGTAGTCTTGGTTGTAGGCCCTTGCATTTCATCACCTTGAATATTTCCTGCCACTCTCTTCTGGCCTGCAAAGTTTCTGTTGAGAAATGAGCTGATAGTCTTGTGGGAGTTCCCTTGTAAGTAACTAGTTGTCTTTCTCTTGCTGCTTTTAGGATTTTCTCTTTGTCTTTAACCTTTGCCATTTTAATTTTGATGTGTCTTGGTGTGGGCCTGTTTGGGTTCATCTTGTTTGGGACTCTGCGCTTCCTGGACTTGTATGTCTATTTCCTTCTCCAGGTTAGGGAAGTTTTCAGTCATTATTTCTTTAAATAGGTTCTCAATCCCTTGCTCCCTCTCTTCTCCTTTGGGTACTCTTATGATGTGATTGTTGTTATGGTTGTTGTCCCAAAGGTCCCTTAAACTATCTTTTTTTTTTTTTTTTTTAATTCTTTTTTTCTTTCTGTTGTTCCAGTTGGGTGTTCTCTGCTACCATGTCTTTAATTAATTAATTAATTAATTGATTAATTAAAATTTATTGGGATGACAATGGTTAGTAAAATTATATGGGTTTCAAGTGTACAATTCTGTAATATGTCATCTATATATCACACTGTGTGCTCACCACCCAGAGTCAGTTCTCTTTCCATCACCATATATTTGACCCTGTGTACCCTCATCTACCACCTCCCTGCCCCTACCTTGTCTTTTAAATTGCTGATTCAATCCTCTGCTTCGTCTAATTTGCTATTGATTCCTTCTAGTGTATTCTTCATTTCGGTTATTGTATCCTTTATTTCTGACTGGTTCTTTTTTATGGTTTCTATGTTCTTCTTTATGCATACTATCTCTTTATTGAAATTCTCACTAAGTTCCTTAAGCATTCTATTTTAGTATATGTGCTGCCGAAGTGAGCACATCCTTAAGCATTCTTATGACCAGTTTTGTAAACTCTGTCTCTAGTAGGTTTTATAGTTTTGTTTCTGACTGACTTTATGAAAAGCCATTTCATAGTTTTATTTCTGGAGGTTTCTTCTGTTCTTTTATTTGGGACATGTTTCTTTGTTTCCTCATTCTGGCTGCCTCTCTGTGTTTGCTTCTATGTATTAGGTAGATCTCCTATGTCTCTCAGTCTTTGCTGGGTGGCTTTAGTTGTAGGTGTCCTGTGTGGCCCAGTGGCACAATCTTTCTGATCACATATGCGTGTGTTCCAGGAGTGTCCCTTGTGTGTGTTGTGTGTATTCTGTCATAGCTGAGCCTTGATTGCTTTTAGCATGCTAGTGGGTGGGATTGACTCCCAGGCTGACTGTGAGGATTGGCTATGCCCACAATGAGCTGCTGTGTGTGTGGGGTGACCCCTCAAAGGGAGATCAACCCTCATGGGCTCTTTTGTCTGTTGAGACCACTCTTTGGGTGTGCTGCTTGTGGGGCTAGCTAGGTAGTGCTCTGGTGTGGTCTGAGGCCGGCCTCTGGGTGTGTTGCTTCTGGTGTCTCTTGGGAGAGGCTCCCATGCAGGCCAATATCAGCCTTGTTTGTTAATAGCCCAGGGCTACTTGGTAGGAGCTACAAAGCAACATGCAGTTGGTTGTTGCCTGTGCTGGACCTGTAGGCATGTGGTGGTGGCTTCGCTGTGAACTGAGCGTTAGGAAAAGAGCCAGGTCCCCCTAGGCCTGTTGCCACCTGCTGGCTGTTTGTAAGGCTCAGCTGTTGAAAGAGCCTCCTTAGGTGCATAGGACAGGCTGGTCGAATTGGTGTTGAGAGTACCTCTGGTGATGCAGCCCTAGCTGGGGGGTGGGGGGCAGGGTCCCAGGGAGTCATGAGGTGTAGCTGGTGGTTTTTACAAAGTTAATGCAGTTTCAGGTTTTGCACCAGTGCTGGGCCCACAACCACTTTGCAAAATTGCCCTGAGAACACTGTGGCCAGCCATTGCTTGCCTCATGCCCGCATATCCCCGAGAGCTGCCCAAGAGCAGCTGTGGCCTAGGCACTGCCCACTCCCCCAGAGTTCCCTGGGCCACTTTGGGATATCCACTACTGTTAAAGTCTTCTGCAGTTTGTGGGTGAGGCCTGCACCCAGGAGCTGGAAGTGCCCCCAGTAATGTAGTACTAGCAGTGCAGGGCAGGGACCCAGGGCATCACAAAGGTGGTGCACATGTGTGAATTTTACCAGACCAATGTGGTCTCAGATTTGGCCCTTTGGGGGAGTGTTCAAATAGAAAAGATGGTGCCTTCCTGTAGGCTACATGTGAGGCAGGCTCCACACAGGGACAATGGCTCCTGTCCCTCCAGCCCTTGGCCCAAAGCCACACAACTTAGACTTTCCCGGTATGTCTCTGGTACCTCTTGAGTTGCCACCCCTCCATTGGAGACCAAGTGAGTGTTTGCAAGTGAGTAAGTCTGTGTGTGGTCTGGGTTTCCAGCTACCTTCCATCTCACTGGGATGGACTGACAGAGTCCTAGCTGATTTTCACTGCCAGATGTTTTGGGGACTCCTCTTCCCAGAACAGGACCCCTGGCCTGGGAAAACCAGTGTGGGGCTGGGACCCCTCCCTCTTCTGGGGAACCTCTGTCATCAAGGTGTCCCTCCTGGTGTTCAGCCACTATCTGTGGGTTTGGGGCCAGCCTGTTTCATGTCTTCCCTTCCTACCAGTCTCGATGTGGCCTCTTCTTTATATCCTTAGTTATAGGGGTTCTGTTCAGCTTGTCTTCAGATGATTTGTGAAGTTGATTGTTCTATAATTTATTTGTAATTTTGGTGTGATCCTGGGAAGAATTAGGCATAGTGTTTACCTAATCTGCCATCTTGGATCTTCTCTGAATTTCCTCCATTTTTAAGGTTGAATAATATTCCATTGTATGGATATACCACATTTTGTTTATCCACTCATCTGTTGATAGGCGCTTAGGTTTCTGTTACCTTCTGGCTATTGTGTGTATTGCTATGAACAAGGGTGTACAAATATCTCTTTGCATCCCTGCTTTCAATTCTTTTGAGTATATATACCCTGGGATTGTTAGATCATATGGTAATTCTATTTATAATTTTTTGAGGAACCGCCATACTGTTTTTCATAGTGGCTGCACCATTTTACATGCTCATGAATAGTGCAAAGTTTCCAATTTCTCCACATCCTTGCCAACATTTTTTATTTTCTGATTTTTTTTTTTTGATAGTAGCCAACCTAATGAGTGTGAAGTGGTTATCTCACTGTGGTTTTGATTTGATTTCTCTAATGGTTCTTGATGTTGAGCATCTTTTCATGTGTTTATTGACCATTTATATATCATCTTTAGAGAAATGTTTATTCAAGATTTTTGCCCATTTTTAAATCAGTTTTTGTTGTTGTTGTTATTGAGTTGTGTTATTATATATTCTGTATATTAACTCTTTATCAGATATGTGTTTTGCAAATATTTCTTCCCATTGTGTTGCCTTTTAACTCTGTTGGTTGTGTCTTTTGATGCACAAAATTTTTAAATTTTGGGCCGGCCCGGTGGCTCAGGCAGTTAGAGCTCCATGCTCCTAACTCCGAAGGCTGCCGGTTCGATTCCCACATGGGCCAGTGGGCTCTCAATCACAAGGTTGCCAGTTCAATTCCTTGAGTCCCGCAAGGGATGGTGGGCTCCGGCCCCTACAACTAAGATTGAACACGGCACCTTGAGCTGAGCTGCCTCCCGGATGGCTCAGTTGGTTGGAGCGTGTCCTCTCAACCTTGGTTGCCAGTTTGACTCCCTCAAGGGATGGTGGGCTGCGCCCCTTGCAACTAGCAACGGCAACTGGACCTGGAGCTGAGCTGCGCCCTCCACAACTAAGATTGAAAGGACAACAACTTGAAGCTGAACGGCACCCTCCAAAACTAAGATTGAAAGGACAACAACTTGACTTGGAAAAAAAATTAAGTCCTGGAAGTGCACACTGTTCCCCAATAAAGTCCTGTTTCCCTTCCCCAATTAAAAAAAAAAAAATTGATGTAGCCTATTTTATCGGTATTTTCTTTTGTTGCCCATGCTTTTGGTGTCATAGCCAAGAAATTCAATATAATGAAGCTTTTGCCCTATGTGTTTTTCCGATGTTTTGCCCTAAGAGTTTTATTCTTTTAGGACTTATGCTTAGCTCTTTGATCCATTTTGAGTTACTTGTTGTATAGGGTGTAAAGAAAGGGCTCAGTTTTATTCTTTTACATGTGGATACCCAGTTTTCCCAACACCATTTACACCTTTCCCTGTAATTCCATTTTTGAGAGTCATATTTCCTTTTGCTCTTTGCTCTGTGCTTGCTTGCTTATCTATCTATCTATCTATCTATCTATCTATCTATCTATCTATCACCTATTATTTTGCAGAGTTGAGTTCACTCTGTTAAGGAGGAAGGTTAGTATATTTAGTTTGGGGTCCTGCCTTTTCTTACAACACGTTGTCCCAGAAGCCTCAATGAAGTGGTCTTTTTTCATTCTCTAGATATTCCAGATGCCCGTGGTTTACCAGGGACTGTTAGTTGTTGAGTATGGAGACATAATTCAGGAGGAGTTACTGTCAAAGTCCAATAGAGGAGAGTAAATGAACAATTATCACAAGAGCCCTGGAATCACAAAGGTCTGGACGAAGGGATATGAAGAAATAGAGGCAGAAGCAGTGTGTACCCTGGAGACCTGGGGCGGCTTCCCAAAGGCGGCGACCTTTGAGGTGGCTTTCAAAGAAGAGCCAGAGAAGGGGAAGGCTGAGAACAGGGAGTCAGCAAAGTCTCAGCAAAAGTATGGAAGGGGGACCCGGCAGGGTGTGGCTCAGGGTTCTGAAAACAGGAGGTGGGAAGCAAGGCTGGAGGTGAGCATGGGCACCTGATGGAGGGCCTGACCTGCCAGGTAGAGGAGCTGTGGTTCATCCTGGGGACCATGAGGAGCCTCTGGAAGCTTGGAAGGAGTGGAGGGACGTGGGCCTCCAGATGAGATGCTGGAGCACAGATGCAAATAACAGGACAAATTAAGGGACAAATGAGTGAAGACATGAGCGAACGACTGACCCACTCTCCTCTGGGAAACTGAGGCACTCTCTCCTTCCTCCAGAGGAGGCCTGTAATTTCAAGGGGTCCTGGGGTGAAGACCTTGTCTATGCTTTGTTCCCACCTGACCAGCTTTCCAGAAGCTACTTTAAAGAAGCCACGAAGGCCACCAGCTTTAGGGGTCTTGCTTTTCTCTTTGAAGTGGGAATGGGTGGAGAAAAGGGAGTTTTCCTGAAAATTCCTTGAGACTGCCTCAATGTAAATATCTGATGAGGTCTCAGGGATTGGGAACCACTTCTCTGGGGCTGGGGAGCTGTTGGGGGCTGTGCTGCAGGCCAGGCTATGCAGGGAGGGGAGCTTGCCAGTGAGCCTCTCACAGACCCCGAGTTCTGCGCCACTCTCTCCTCCCTGTGTGGCTTCAGAGCTCTCTCAGGAGAGCGTCGCACCTCCTCAGGTCTCCGTTTTGGCCTGTGCCCTTTGCCCCTGCCCCACCTCTCAGGCCTGACCTGCTAACGAAAGCCTTCTGTGCGGAGGTCAGCGCTGTCTGGCTGTGGTAACAGAGGCCTCACAGGGGACAGGGCAGCGGAAGGAAAGGGGGATGGGGTGGGCCCCAGCCCTAAGAGCAGGAGCAGATGGTGAAGAAAAACATGGGCTTGTTTTCCTCTCTGGGGGTCCGATTCTAGTACAAGATGGAAGTTTCTCTGGTTTCTGGAGTTTGCTTACACACAGCACATATGGAAGTGTGTGTGAGGGGTGTGGGTCATCCCCTTTTTTCTGGAACTCCCAAGGTCTGATGGGGATTCTGGTTGTTTACCTTCCTGGGGGCCTGACTTTGGACTGTGAATTCACTGGGACAGACCTGTGACCCACCTTCGGGCACTGCATGTCCCGGGTGTGTGTCAGTGAAGGGTCCTGGGGAATGACAGTTGGAGCCAGGAGATTTCAGGAGAAAACAAGAGTCTTCATCTTCCTCGTCAGTCCTCCTGAGTCTTCTCCATGACTCTCTGGGGGAAGGCGTGATCTCTGCATTTGGGCCCAATTTTAAAGGCCTTTCACATTCTGCAGGCTTTAGGTCGGGGATAAATGATAGCCTTTGTAGTTTTAGGCTGATGACATGTACCTAGGTCTGTTTCTCATTTCAGGGGCAGGTCCCCCCCTCCTCCCCCACTGCCCCAACCCCTCCACTCCCCGACCCCCCGCTTCCCGCCATGGGGAAATGGGCTGGGAGATGAAAAGGGACTTGTCCAAGGTCATACAGTGGGGGCATGACTGAGCCAGGGCTGGAATCTGGGTCTTCTGGCTTCACATCCTGCGTCATCCACATTATGCAGCTTAGGGTGTGCATTTGGATTGATGGGGTGGCAGGGTGTCATAGCCTGTTTCCCCGAAAATGAGACCTAGCCGGACCATCAGCTCTAATGCGTCTTTTGCAGCAAAACTTAATATAAGACCCATTATTATATTGTATTATACTATATTATATTATATTATATTATACCCAGTCTTATAGTAAAATAAGACCAGACATTACATTACATTACATTACATTACATTACATTACATTACATTATAGACCTGGTGTTATATTATAGTAAAATAAGATTGGGTCTTATATTAAGTTTTGCTCCAAAAGACACATTAGAGCTGGTGGTCCTGCTAGGTCTTATTTTTGGGGAAACAGGGTAGATGCAGTGTATTAACAGGCAATGTGAGGCACAGACATTGATTACTCACGGTTCCCAAGATGAGGGGCATGCCGAGCCACACAGGGCCACCCGGGGAAGCACCAGGGGGCAGAGCGGGAGGATGGAACAAGAGCCTTGTTGTCGGTTTTGAAGGAACAGGGGAGTGAGGGTAAGCAGGTATAGGATTGGCTAGTTGGATAATTTCAGTGCGCTCTGGGATGTGAGGGCGGTCCCTACTTGTCTGGGACGGTCCTGGGTGATTAAGGCAGGTGGGTAGTTCCGAGTGTGAGAGGCCAGAAAGGAGATAGTTGGGCTGTGGACTCTGGATTGACTGGTTTGTGTTTAAAGCGCATGCCCGGGGGCAGGACCGGGGCGGTGGGCAGTGATGAGGGAGCAGGAGGCCAAGGCAAGGCCTGTCCAGCACATGCCAGGCACATGTTACAGAAACTAGAAACATGGCTAATACCAGATCATGTGTGTGCCCACGTTTGAGTGGTGCCAGCTCAGAAGCAAGTGTAGACATGGCTGTTGCGGAGCTTGGAGGAGCCCCAGTTTTTAGCTGACGTGGCCTCAGGAGGCAGGGGCACATGTTACTGCTATACGCTGCTTTAACTTGGTAATTAGTTAGTTAACCAATTATCTGTTTAATATCTGTGTTCTCTGTTAGACTATAAACTTCCTGGGCCGAGAGAGCAGGTCTATTCTGCTCATTCCCGTGCCTGGAATATCCTAGAGACCTAATGACAGTGATCCACACTTCATTAGTGGTTACTATGTGCCAGGCGGTCTTCTAAGTGTGTTCGGTACATTATTAACTCATTTATTCCTCACAATGAACCCACAGGTTAGGTGCTATTCTTATCTCCACTTTGTAGGGAAACTGAGACATAGGGAAGTTAAATAGCTTCCAAGTCCGTGCTTTTAATCACCTTGCTACCTGACCTCTCGGTGCTTGAGAATGGAGGATGAATGACGAAGGAAACACAGCCGAGGGTGACATGGTATGCCCGGCTGGGGGAGGGCCATGTACACGTGTCTGCACCCATACTGAGCTGTGGGGGTGCATTCCAGGAGTAAAGCAGAGCAGTGTGGGAGCATGGGGGAAAGGTGGGGGTGTGGGCCTCAGAGGGAGGAGCATGTAAGTGGCTGGGGAAGGAGGTCATTCTAGGCAGAGGACTGAGAAGCTGCTGTGGGTTTCACGGGAGAGCTGGGACTTGGGACCAGGAGGTGGGTATAGGGGCAGGAAGGGCTTTCAGGTAGGTGGAAACAGCAGAAGCAGAGGTACCCTGAGGGCAGCGGGTCTGGCACTGCCAGTGAGGCATGTGCGCGCACCTCCTGCATCCCACCCGTAGGGACCTTTGCATGGTTCCTTTCTGCATTAGTTGTTTTGAACCATACATCCTCTGTATAAACTAGGGACCAAGTTTCAAAACCATTCTTACGGTGACCTCTGGGAACCCTGAAAGGATGATGAAGGTTTCTGACCCAGTTCCCACTTGTCTGAGCTGTGCCTCCCCCCAGAGGCCCTGTGTGACCACCTCCCGGCTCTTTGGCCTGGCCAGCTATGTGTGGGAGGCAGAATAGTGGCCCCAAGGATGTCCACATCTTACTCTCCAGAGCCTGTGACTACGTTACCTTACACCAGGGGTGTCCAAACTGTGGCCCGTGGGCCAACTGCGGCCCGCAATCCATTGTTAATTGGCCTGCAGCAAATTCCAAAAATATATTTAGTTTACTTAAATAAACCAGGTGAGGCAATACATACTTCACCTCGAGTGAATGGCCTGGCTGTTTGTGTATTTTACCATATATGGCCCTTGGTAAAAAACGTTGAAAAAAGTTCAGACACCCCTGCCTCACATGATAAAATCACTTTGCAGATGCAATTGAATAAAGATGTTGAGATCAGAGATTATACTGGACTTTCCCGGTGGGCATCTAATCAGAGCGTCCTTATGAGAGGGAGGCAGGAGGGTCAGGGTGAGCAGATGTGACAACTGAAGCAAGAGGCTGGAGTGATGTGAGGAAGGGTCATTCAGCAGAGGAATGCGGCAGCCTCCGGAAGCTGGAAAAGACAAGAACAGGTTTTCCCCTAGAGCCTCCAGAGGGTCCTGCGAGTCTGCGACTTTGGCCCAGGGAGACTTCTGACCTCCAGATAATCAATGTGTGTCATTTTATATCACTAAATTGTAGGTACTTTGTTACAGCAGCAACTGCTATTGCCGTAACTTTCTGTCACTGTAAAGCAGGTTTCTGCCCATCAATGGATGACGGGATATAAAAAAATGTGGTATTTACGTGCAATGGAATCTTATTCAATCTTAAAAAAAAGAAGGAAATCCTGCCATCTGTGAACAACATGGTGAACCGAGAGGACAGTATACTAAAATGAGCCAGACACAGAGGGACAAATACTGTATGATCCCAGTTACAAGAGGAACCTGAAATAGTCCGACTCAGAGAAGCAGAGTGGAAGGGTGGTTGCCAGGGGCGGGAGGAGGGAGAAACCAGGAGGTGTTAGTCAGAGAGTACAGAGTTTCAGTTATGCAGGATAAATATACTGTACAGCTAGCGGCCTATGGTTAATACTGTATTGTACACTTAAGCATTTGGTAAGAGGAGATCTCATGTTAAGTGTTGTTGTCACCAAAAATTAACAAATAAGAGGGCAGGAGAAAACTTTTGGAAGTGATGTATGTGTTTATGGCATAGATTGTGGTGATGGTTTCATAACTGTATACTCATCTCCAAACTCATCAGGTTGTATCCATTAAATACACACAGCGTTGTGTATGTCAAATGCCCCTCGATAAATTGGTTTAGGAAAAAAAAAAAACAGGTTTCCAAGACTCACTGTCATATGGTTCCAAGTGTCCTTTTGTGAGGTCTCTTCTGGAGGGGAGAAAACCTTATCCTGAGGAATTCTAACCAAAAGCTCAGCCATCCCACCACAGGACTGATTAAAAGAAACCTTCCTAGTAGGAAAACTGCAAGTCATTAGTTTTCAGCTTTTTCATGTGTGACCATTGGGTGGCCTGGTTCAGAGCATTCTGCAGCTTGTGATGGATTTAATTTTGTTTTGATCCCATGGTGAAACCACAAACAAATAGACGTGCCTTGGCTGCCCCCACCCCCCCACCCTGGCGGCTGAGCTCCTGGGACCCTGCGAGGTGCAGAAGCCCCTCCTTGCTCCTTGGAGTTGTCCTGTCTGCAGGGGTTCCCTGGAGGAAAGCTCCTTAGTCAGTGGGGCTGCAGGGAAATGGCTCTACAGAAACAAACCAAGAACTTGAGATGGGTCTCCCTCAGATACCAGCAGAGTTGCAATTCTGCTCCAGTGATTTTGTGCCTCTCTTGTGGCCAGATGAAAAGTGAGGGGTAGGTGGGCTGCCTGGCCAGAGGGCCATCTGCCTTCAATTAGAGCAGAGAACAAAGGGGGTTGAGGAATTGCATTCGATGAGGGTAACTGGGGTTCTGTAGAGACTGCGGCCTTGCAGAGGGATCTCAGCCCCGGGGGTCATGCACTCAGGGGCTGCTGGAGAAAACCTTCTAGAGCTTAGCTCTGTTCACACCCTGCCTGTGCTTAAAAACTGCTCTGATGGCTTCCGAGGCATCATGCAAAAGTTCGAACCCCTGTGGCATAGCATGCAAGTCCTTTCGTGGCCTGGCTCTTCCCAGCCCGCTGTCCATCCTCAGTCTCCCTTCCAGCCCCACAGAGCTGCTCCGCTGGCAACTCCAGAGCTTTTAGGCCTCTGTGAATGCCTGTCCTCCTCATGAACATTCCTCAGCCCTGACTTGGAGTGAGGCTGATACTGGATACTCGGAGGACACATGGCTGAGCAGGATCTGGTCCTTTCCATCCCTCTCCTCAGCCAGTATGGAAGGCCTGGAGGGAGCAGGATTTCATGTGTCCTGGGAGGGACCTGTGAGGCTTGGACCGACATGGCAGGAGTGAGAGGGATAAGCAGTGGCCAAGTGGGTGCTAAGGAGATGGCATGAATCTGTGACGTGGGTGAAGGGGCTGAGAGGAGATACCCAGAGAATAGTGCTGTTTGCTGAGAGAAGGGCTGTGGGAAGGGAAGCTGTTTTGGTGTGTGGGATGCTGAGTTTGCCTTTGAGCCCGGGGTGTTCTGGTGAAGCTGTCCGGGGGCCTGCCTTCTCAGTAGAGGTCTGGAGTGGACTAGGTCCCTCAGGGTGGCCATAGAGGGGGAGGAGGAAGGCCTCGTGGGACCTGGGACCCCAGCATCCAGATGAAGCTCAGTGAGGGAGGAGGAAAAGCGAAGCTGGTGCAGCTCAGAGAATCCTGAGGGGAGACAGGAGGCAGGGACTGAGAAGCGCTACCTCACCATGAGGCTGGGGAGAGGACAGAGACGAGGTCTGGCTGGACAATGCAGATGTACTTGTGGATGGGAGGGGCGGAAGGCCAGCAGGCAGGGGGCAAGTCCAAGGAGGACGCTGAACCTGGAGCATGGACTTCTCTTTGGAGAACCGTGGCCCCGAAGAAGAGCAGGGGAGAGAAGGGTGGCAATTCCCTGGCAGTTGTGGGGACCAAGGTTTGGGGTTTGATGTGAGAGTCTGGGGCATTCCGATTGTTGGAGCAGGAGCTAGTGGAGAACATGGGGGTTGGGGGACCCCAGGGAGTGCCCTCCTGTGGGCTCAGTTTCCAGTGGATTGGGAGGTGGTGCTGCTGGCAGGTAGAGGGGAGAGGGGAGGAGGGGGGAGGGGAGAGGGCCCCCCCGGGAGACCAAAGTGCCACCTGCATGGAGGGCCCTGCCCAGGCGGGGCTGTGGCTCTAAGGACCTCCACGCTGTG
Organism: Rhinolophus sinicus; assembly: GCF_057876585.1. NCBI lineage: Eukaryota > Metazoa > Chordata > Mammalia > Chiroptera > Rhinolophidae > Rhinolophus > Rhinolophus sinicus. The sequence goes on from NC_142503.1 coordinate 91,361,530, forward strand.
TGGCTGGGGGGTGTTCCTTCCTCAGCCCAGGCCTGGGGCATTGCTGGTGGAGAGGGCTGAGTGGCAGGGGAGCAAGGAGTGAAGACAGATGGGTGCCTGGGTGAGGCTTTGGGGGGTCAGAGTCCCTGTGCTGCCACCTTCCTGACCCTCCCAGGCTGAGCCGGACACCTCCTCCTCAGGGCTCCCCCAGCACCCCAAGTCCTTGCCTGTTCTTGTCACCTGCCATGTTTCTATAGTTCTTTGTGTCATTGGTGTCCTCTTCCCAGATTGCAGGTGTGCTTCTGTCAGTGTTGTCAGCCAGTGAGGTGTCATGTTCTCGTGCCTAGACAGGGCTTAATAAATGTTAATTGACCAAATGGCTTAGAGTTGCCCTATCCTGTTTTATTTTTTTTTTAAACTGTTTTTTCTTCAAAGCATCACTAACTACAGTAAAAGGCACAATCTTAAGCAGACATCTCGATGTGTTTCTCTGTGTGGGCATTCTCCCATCACCACCGTTCAGACCTAGAGAGAGAGCATTTCCAGCACCTACATGCCCCTGCCCAGGTAGCACCCCCACCCACCCCTCAGGTGATCACTATTCATTGAATAGCTCTGCCTGTTCTTGAACTTCATGCAAACAGAATCATACAGTATAGACGGTTTTGTCTTCTTCCTCAATACTATGTCTGTGAGATTAATTTATGTTGTCGCAGGGACCAATGTGTTCTTTTTCTGCTGTGTAGTGTTGCATTGTGGGAATTCAGTGCTTAATTTCTTCATTCTCCTCGTGATGGACCTTTGGGTTGTCTCCTGCCTTACCCATTTTATCATCTATCGGTGAATGAGAGCTGGAGCGCCTCGGCTTGAACCTGTTATTTTCAAATGAGATTGAGGCTCGGAGACTAGGGGTCATCCCAGTCATCTGCAGGCACAGGCAGAGCCAGAATGAGTCCCTGTTTTCTGTCTCACAGGCCAGAGCTTTTCCCCCAAAGAGGGCAGAAATATAGACTCCAGAGCTTCCTCAGCGGTGCCGCTTACAGAGTTCAGGGCGGCCAAATGCACATGTCAGCTGATGCTTGATCTCCTAGGCCTCTGTGAAAGTCAGCAGGTCTCAGAGGCCTGGGCGTCTCCAGGGTGTCCGAGTTCTCGCCTCCTGACCAGCAATGACGGCGATAATCAGCGGTAGCAGCTGCCTTTCTTCCTGCTTTTATGTGAGCCAGACCCAGTGCAAGGCCTTATCTGCAGGATTTATCCTCTTGTTCCTGCTTCCTGGTCGGTGGTGCCAGGGAAGCGGGTTCCCAATTCCCTCCCTAATTGTCATCACTCCCCAAAGAGGGTGCAGAGTCCTCAGAGGGACTCTGCAGGGGAGGGGTGTGGACTTTGCTGATGTGAGGTCCTTCATCATTAGATCATAATTGGGTGGCGATCTGATTACATAGATCAATTGCCTGGCTAGAGTAGAGCGGAGTGGGAGGAGAGGCCACCCGCCAGGGGGCAGGTGGGCGAGGACTGTTCGCCTGGGGTGGAGTGTGGCCCCCGGATGTGGGCAGCGCTCTAACATACTCAGCGTGGGCTGGAATCTTCTAGATTAGAGATGACAATGTGTGCGTAGAATTAAAAGAATACAATGGGCATCAGATGCGTCATCCACCCAATGCCTAATTACAACTCTGGGAGGGGGATGAACAAGTGTGAATAAAACTAGCTGCTATTTCCTGAGACCTTATCAAGTGCCCCACTGTTCTGGTGCCCCACAGGATTTAATCATTTAATCCGCACAACAACCCTTTTGGTATTGTTATTATCCTAATTTTGTACACAGGGCACGAGGCATAGAGAGGTTAAATCACCTGTCCAAGGTGCTCAGGTTACACCTGTTTTACAGATGAGGAGAGCACAGCTAGGAGGGAGAGGGAGGGACCTCTGATTCATGTCCCATGTCCCTTGTTTCATTCGCTGTGCCTTGGCTCCTGAGGGTACCCTCGGGGTAATGCATGGTCACACACAGCCAGGGAAAGGGCGACCCCTCCCTGTGCACCTGGCCAGTCACAGCCACAGCTCCTTCTCAAACACACCTGTATGTATTGCACTCTACAGCGTTTCTTCTCTTGTATATTATAGGTGGTCTCTAAGAGTGGGCAAATATTTGTATAAAGAATCCTATTTCTAATGGGCTTTCATTCTAATTTTAAAGATGCTTTCCTATGGGAAATAATCTGATAGTAAAATATGTCAGAATTTGAAAGTAAGAATCCTAAAGTTGCTTCTTTCAGTACGCAGTATATGTACATTAATTTCTTCCATTGAAATCATTCATAGGCAAACATTTCACTTATCACCTACTTGATGCCAGACCGTGTCATGGAGATACAAGTCGAGTGGGTTTCTGCTCTCAGGGACTAGAGAACAGAGATGGTAGTGTGAACTCACACATGCCATGTGGCTATGAGTGGGTGGGCAGCGTTGGGGGTACCAAAAGGAGAGTGTCAAGCTTGTCCAAAGGGACAGCAAAGATTTGCGAGAGGAGAAGCCGGGTGGGAAGGGCGGGAGGGAGCATTCCTGGAAGAGACTACTGGGGAGCTAGAGGCACAGATGTGGGAGGGGATCAGCTCAGCCTAGGTAGGGGGTGGCAGGGCCCACATTCCAGGGGGAGCTCGGAGAGGGCTGACCAGAGAGCCAGACAGGGCTCAGTTATGGGGGCCATTTCAAGGGATGGTGGCTGAAAATGGATTTTGTACTTTCCAGACCTTAGTCTACACCATCTCAGCACCTTCTTCCTTCATTCATTTGTTCATTCAACACATAGTCACTGATGTGGACCCTGTGCTACATTTGGGCCAGGGGCCAGGGATGCAGGAGCTCAGGGTGTCCGCCTATGGAAGATGCAGTTAGACAGGGCATGTAGACAGCAGCACACACCTGCACACGACTTGCCCCACACACGTGGCTGGGTTTTGCTAGAAATTCTCACCAAACCTTGGCTTAGGGATGATTTTTAGATGCAGCTGTTTGCAAACTACCTGCCTGGAGAGGTTGTAGGTCTAAGTCTTTCCCTGACACTTCTAGCTCCGTGAGCATTAGAAACCTGGCCCTGCTGGCTGCAGGACAAGAAAAGGCCATTTGCTCAGCCAGTCTGGTTTCCCAACTGTCTGACTTCTGGATGAGAGGCAGCGTTGCTCTGGCCCTTCTGTCCACCGCTGCCATTCCTGCATTCCTGCTCCATCTCCTGCAGCGGAGGCAGAGGCCCAGAGAGGGTGGGGCCCGGTGCGAGGTCACACAGCCATCCTCACAGATGGACTCCCACCCAGGGCTCTGGAAGCTTTTGTGAGGGAGAGCTCTGGAACCCACTGGCTTATCTTAGAGGTAAAATGTAGGTTCCAGTGGTATCTAACCCACCTTTCATCCACCTGCTCAGGGGTTTAATGAGCTGCCAAGGATTAGTGCTACGTAGTGGCAGGGCGCCTCTTAGAGGCAGGAGGAAAAGGCAGGTTTGAGAAGTGTTGAGGCCAAAGAAAAGGCGAACTTTGTAAACCACAGGGTTGAATGCACAATGCCGTGTTCATTCCAAGAATCCGAGTTGCTTCAAGTTCTCCAGGGCCTGCCCTTCCCAGGGGAATTGAGGAATTCCTTAGAGACGCAGACAGCTGTGGATGGCAGGGGTGCCACCATTCTTCTGGAAATGGACGCAGGTCCAAAAGGTGTCCTGCTCACGAGAGACTGGCTAAGTTATAATTGTGTGTGATCCTTTGGCGGGTATCAAATGCCAAATTCCACAGCCAGTCCCTTTCAGCAGTCACATTCCTCAGATTCTTATCAGTTTTTTTTCCCCCCTCAAGTGAACACTGGGCACCAGTCATCCCGCTGATTGCAGGAGGATGGGAGAAAATTAAAAACACAGGAGTCTTGGCTTTCCTCCCAATTCTGCCACCAGCTTGACTCTGTCACTAGCTTGCTTGTGCCACCTTGAGTCCTTTACTTCTTGGGGCCTTGTTTTCACGCCTGTAAAGAGGGGGTTGGGATAAGATGCTCTTTGGAAGGACCCCTGCAGTGCAAAGCTTTCATAATTCTCCATTTAAGTCCACAGCGAGATGCTTTCTGGAAAATATACCTACATAAAATTCTGTGTGTCTCACTGAGAGGGCAGCTTTTCTGGCACACGCATGGCAGTGGCAGCTGAGGGGTGGTGGCTCTTCCATGTGTCCCTCCCTCAATGGGAAATGTTACACCCCCTGAGATGCTGCAGCTGAGACTTTCAGGGACTGGCATTCCAAGTTCCAAGGGGGCAGGCCCTCAGTGAGTTTGTACCTCCCTGCCCAGCAGTCCACTGTGTGGCCTTTGGTTATACCTAATTGCAATCACAATCACGACAGTAAGTACCACTGTCGTTCCTTCACAAGTGACAAACTGCTTTCCCATTAATTTATTTTTGTTGATGTTAGGTTGCATGTTATTACTCCCATTTTATAGATGAGGCAACTGAGGCTCAGGCATGGTAAAGCCTGTCCAGCTAGGCAGAGTAGAACTGGGCCCGGAGGCTGGTTCTCTTGCTCCACCCAATTCCTGGGCCTCACACGGTGGCCACACAGCTAGTCTGGGACCTTGCATGAGACAGGGGCTCTGACCATTTGTAGAAATGGTGACTGATGCTACCTTGGTCTACAGCATCCAGAGCCAGTACCTTGGCTGGCAGTCAGCAGTGGGAGTCACGAGGTACATGCTATGATGAAGTTTATGGACATGAAACATCTACTTCCCAAGGAGCCTAAAACCCCAAACCCAGGGGCTGGTCAAGCCAGAGCAGTCTGATCCTTACTGACCCAGATATAGCCTATGAGACTATCCATGAAGACGATCTAGTGGAGAAAAAAATGCAGATATCATATGGGTAAAGAGCACAGTCTCCTTTTGTTTCAGAAGAGAAGAGACTGAGCTAGTTCAGGATCATGATTATATTTTCATTATGAAGTAATGGAAAATAATTTATAGTTTAGTAGTGACCCCTACTATCTGCCTAGAGCTTTACAGTCCACAGATTATGTTCATATAGTTATTGCTCTTGATACTTCTGGCATCCCTTGGAAGGTGGTCTCCCATTTTGCAGATAAAGAAACTGAGGCTCTGAAGTTGAAACTTGTCTAAAGCCATGTAGCTGGTCAGTGGTACAAGTAGGACACAAACTACGCCTCCTGGTCTCACATTCTTATGCCTTGATTGTTCTGTTTGACAGCAGACTGTTTTGATTAGGATGCTTTCAGATGTGAGTTGTAAAAACCCTACTGACATGCGCTTAAACAACAAAGCCATTAGTATTTCACATATTAAGAAATGAATGGCTTCAGTACTGGCTAATTTGACCCCATCAAATGCTCCAGGACCCTGCTGTTTGCTCTGCTTTCCTCAGGTTGTCTTCCCTCATGGCTCTAAGATGGCTGCCATAGCTCCAGGCATCATGTCTTCACACAACTGTGTGCAGAAAGAAAGATGAGTTTCTCCTTGCAACCTCCCCTCCCCCATAGGCGATACTGTTTTTCCAGAAGCCTCTGAGCTGACTTTCTCTTACTTGTCATTGACAAGAACTGAGTGAACAGGCACAAACCTCAACTAATGAGATTATGATTTTGCCAAACATTTCTTGAACTTATTGATGCCCAGAGTCTGAAGAAAACTAGTGGGTCTGTTAGCAAGGAAGAAGGAGGAGGAGATGACTTTTGGGGACACGTGTCATATATGAAAGGTCAGTTATGTATGCCTGCCTCTCTCACAGTCTGTTCTAAAAGGCACAGAGTGCCTGTTGCAGGGGGCCCTAGGTCCCCTGTTTTGTACCATGTGACTTCCCTCACAGCTGATTGGACCAGGGGTGAGCATGTGACCCAAAGCAACTAGGCCTGCTGGGGCCTGGCGTGGATGGAGGAGCTGGGCCAATCAGAGTCTCTCTGTGTCTCAGGAAATAGAACTGGGAGGGAATGAGGTCACTCAAAGTGTGGTCTGCAAAGACATAAAAAAAGCTCGCACAAGCATGTTAACCAACTTTGTCACTAAGTACACATTTTTCCTTTTTGGGAAAGTTATTAGCCTGTCTGGCTTCTTCTGCAACACAGGCATGGCGATAGGTCTTACTTGTAGGTTTTTATAAGGATTGCAGGAGGGAGATGTAGCAGAGGCTTGCCACAGTGCTCAGTAAACGTTATTCTTATTTCTGTTTTAGTTTGACTTCCACCAGGCAGATAGCGTCACTTTCCTGCCTCAGCATCACCAGGAAGCCTGTTATACGTGCATATCACTGGGCCCGTCCCCACAGAATCTGAGTCCATGGTGGTTTTGAGAGATGGTCCATTTGAGAAGGACCATCGAGGACACAACCGCTGGGCTCTGTCCTGATCTTTGATACACTGAAAGCTCTGGCTTCTGCAGAGGTTAAATTCAGGCCAAATGCATCATGGTCCATGGTACACGCTGAAGACTGTTGGTGGGTCCAGAACAAACGTGTAGCACCTTACTAGGTAAAAATGCTGGTGGGTTCCAGTGCTAATAGTGGGCTCTGTTTAGCCGGAGTGCTTCTCAGCACGTGGTCTCCCTAAATGTATGCAGGAACGCTGATCCCATGGAAGGCGTTTGGCATCATCCTCTCACAGCTTGTCGACTCTGGCACGCCTATTAATGGGAGTAGCTGTGGCTCACTACTGAAATGCTCAAAACCACATGTCCTGTTCGGCCAAATCATATACTCCCTGAGCTGCCCCCATGCGAATGGGAAATTCAATCCATAAGTGGCTGATGTTCCATGCGGGGTTCTTTCCAGGCTTCTCTCAGGTGGGGGAAGCCTCAGGAATTCTCCTCTGTGGAAGGTGCTGGAGAATGAGTGCAGACGACAATGAAGTGGGAGGAAGCTGAGAGGCGGCTTGCAGCACAGCTGTGTGCTCTCGGGCTGGAACCCACACACCTCTTTCGCCCATTGGGCCTCAGCGCTGGACCCTGGTGTCCATGTGATCACGCTTCTGTTTTTTACTGAAAGATTGGGTCAGTTGCTGTGCGGCTTTCAGAGCAGCACCCTTTCCCTCTGAAAGTCAGCGACCTTAAATTTACTTCAATTCCCCCCAGTATTGCCTCGAAACAGATCATTCCAGTAAAAATGATCGTGAGGAAATCTACCTGCTTATGCAAACACACCTACTGGGTTTTGCACTCTAAAAACTGAGTGAGACTTAGTGTAACATACACTCATTTATTCTTACATAAACAAAACCAGAGCTCTGGATAGTGGTTTAGATGGATGAGCGCTGGAGAGAAACCTCAGCCATAGACACACTTTGCTGGGAGAGTGTGTGGTAGTCCAGTTGTTGGCCTGTTTTGGGCCCACTTTGCCCGAATGGGGGGCAGACGATGAAGAAGATGACGTAGGGGGCTGCGGCCATGAGTGCCTTTATCGACTGTGTCCATTTATCCCAACTAGGCTCAGCCTCCAGCCTCTGCTCACCTTTCCCTACCCATCACCCTCACCACCACAGGGTCCTTCTGGAATCCCATTGACCAGGTTCCCCTCTAGTTAAAAAACCTCCCACGTATTCACCTCCTCTTCTCCAATAAGGTGCATCTCCCAGCTCCTCACAGGTAGACCGTGTATCTCCACCTTTCACCCATTGATTGGCTGTCCTGCCTCTGTCACCTCTCCCAGGACAGGGCACCCACTACAAGCATTGTGGATAGCTCACTCTTCCCCTTGACCGGCTCTCCCCGGAGCAGGACCCTCCTTAGCTTTCAGGTTCTGACCTGACTCTGGGCCCTCTGGGGCCACGTGAGCGAGTTTCACCTGGTTCCCCAGCAATATCCGTGGTGGAGAGCTGGACTCCCAGAGCTGCCCTCTCCTGCCACAGCCCTCAGCTTCTGCTCAGTATAGCTGAAGGACCCATTGCCAGGTGTCCTCATCTGCTGGAGATGGTGGATATGCCTCCCAGCGCCCCGGCCTTCCCCTCCACCGCCACAAATCTTGGGCTTCTGACCTGTCCTCCTCCCGTGAACACTCACTGCTCTGCAGGTCAGCCTCCCCTTCTTCCCACGGAGTCCTGTCATCTGTTCATAGGACAGTGGCCACAGTCCTCTCCTCCCCGTGTACTTGATGCCAATTTGCTTTCTTCCTGCTGGGGCTCACAGGTTGACTCTCCAGGAAGCAGACTTTGCAATGGGCTCCAACGTGGAGGATGGGCATCTGGAATGGCTCTTAGGAGTGATGCCTGTGGAAAGGAGGGGCCAGAAGCAAGTGGGTACAGAAGGAGTAGTTGAGCTGTGATGCAGGCCCAGTAACAGCTACTGATAACCTCCTGGGGAGCTCTGCAGCTAGAATGGCCCTTCAGAGTTGTCCTGACAACCAGGCACTGGATGGGAACTGCCCTGGGAAGAGCCGAGCCTTGGGGGAGGCAGCTCCGGGCAGCTGAGGCAGTACCGGGAGGGGTGGCTGCTGATAGGTGCCTGCTGACACTGCGTCTGGCAGCTGGGGCTGAAGGCCCTTCAGAGAAGGGGATCGGGGTGGCATGGCCTAGTATCCTCCACACGTGGCTGGCCAGCGGGGAAGGGGGAGCCAGGGGTGTTCTCAACGTTATTCTACTAAGACGGCCTGAGATTGCCTTTGTGCTTTGGAGGCCGAAGCACACACCTGGGACTCACCCAGAACTTATTGTTTGGTGGAAACCTCTATGCCCCATCTGGGGCTTGTTCGCTGGGTTTCTGCAGCTGCAGTGCTGAACTCCACATTCACCCAGTCATGTGTCATCCTCTTAGATTTAGCTGGGGAGATCTAGCTTGGATCCGACTCTCTCCTAAGTCACAGACTCCGCCCTGTGTCTGCCAGGTCCTGCTCTTCTGCAGTTTCCGTCAGCAAGGCTGCCCCCATCAATGTCTGCTGCGTGGCCCTCTCCCGGTGGCGTGGCCCCAAGTGGAGACCCAGACACTCTGGGGTGGATTCAAGTCAATCCGGCAGTGGAGCCCAGTGGTTAAGGGCTGTGCTTGAATCTTGGTTGCCTGTTGACTTCTTGGGCAGCCTTGGATGTGTTATGTATCCTCGTCCTAGGCCTCAGTTTCCTTTTCTGTAAAAGTGGAATAATACTTACTGTCCAGGGTTGTGCAAGGATGAATAGAGGTCTGACTTAGGTAGCTGTAGTGAGGAGGAGGCAGGGAGCAGCTCGGAGCCCATCCCAGGAGCCCTGCTGTGTCCTGAACTGCCCTCGGTTGTGTCTCAGTGGTTTCCCACTGGGGTGGCGGCAGCTCCTCCTGCTTGCTGTTTGGCGTGTGAAATGGTCCCCTGAGTGTGAGATGATCCCCTGAGTGTGAGATGATCCCCTGAGTGTGAGATGGTCTCCCGAGTGTGAGATGGTCCCCTGAGTGTGAGATGGTCCTCTGAGTGTGAGATGGTCCCCTGAGTGTGAGATGGTCCCCTGAGTGTGAGATGTTCCCCTGAGTGTGAGATGGTCCTCTGAGTGTGAGATGGTCCTCTGAGTGTGAGATGGTCCTCTGAGTGTGAGATGGTCCTCTGAGTGTGAGATGGTCTCCCGAGTGTGAGATGGTCCCCTGAGTGTGAGATGGTTCTCTGAGTGTGAGATGGTCCTCTGAGTGTGAGATGGTCCTCTGAGTGTGAGATGGTCCTCTGAGTGTGAGATGGTCCTCTGAGTGTGAGATAGTCCTCTGAGTGTGAGATGGTCTCCCGAGTGTGAGATGGTCCCCTGAGTGTGAGATGGTTCTCTGAGTGTGAGATGGTCCCCTGAGGGACTCGCTGATGAAGGCCTGCCAGGGGATATTGTGTTTGCTCTCTGACTCTCGCTGTCTTCACTGGCAAGGTGGATGCAGCATAGGGTTTGGAATTAGAAGCCTGAGCTTTAAGACCTAAACAGACCACTTAATGTATGACCTTGAGGCTCCTCTAGACTCTCAGGTTCCTTCTCTATAAAATTCCTACCTGAGATCTATTGAGAAGATTAACTGAGGTCACATACATGTGTTAGTTTACTAGGGGATGCCAAGACAAAGCTCCACAGAGAGGGTGGCTTAAACAACAGAAATTAATTTCCTCACAGTTCTGGAGGCTGGAAGTCCAAGGTCAAGGTGTCAGCAGTGTGGTTTTTCCTGAGGCCTCTCTGCTTGGCTTGCAGATGGCCTCTTTTTCCCCGTGTCTTGACATCTTCTTCCCTCTGTACATTTGCATCCAAATTTTCTCTTTTTATGACACCAGTCATAATGGATTAGCCCCCTGACCCATGACCTCATTTTAACTTAATTATCATTTTAAAGACTCTATCTCCAAATATAGTCACAATCTGAGGTACTCGGAGTTAAGGCGTCAACATATGACTTTGGGGGTAACACTCCAGCCCATAACAGTATGCAAATCTGTTTTGCCAACCATAAAACAGGTCTCAGGGTGCTGAGTCTGATGGCCTACAGGAAAGGGTCTCCGTATGGTCAGGAGCTGGGCCAGCTGTTTGTGCCAGAGTTGCTCTCTCTCTCTGGTAGTGGCTGGGAGCTTGTTCCTCTGCCTGCATCTGTCCAGGGACCAGCCAAGGCCCCATGGGCTCTGCTTCATGGGTGTGGCCTCAGATCCAGTTTGGCCAATGCCTTCAGCCTGAAAACGTTGGTTCTTACAGAGCTTTTTGAACTCAGCTGGAAGGCAAACCCCCTGGAATGGCCTTTCTGGGGGTCAGGCGGGATGTGGCCAGGTAATTAGAATGAGGGCCAGGTGCAAAGGGGCCTGAAACTGAATTCCCCTAACCTTGAGGTGGGGAGCTGCAGCCATGGGAGCAGAATCTGCTGAGTGGGTGTGGAGGGGAGAAGGTCCTTCTGGGACATAGGGCTCAGGGTCAGATGAGCACATCTCAGGGCATCTGCTCTGAGCCTGCTGTCCTCAGAAGCCGCCTGTAGTCTTCTGGTATGAGAAGGGCTAGGACAAAGCTGTGCACAGGGCCCTGTAGAGCGTGAGGTGGGAATGCTTTCCTGGCTAGGGGGTCTTCCCGGAGGGGTTGGAGCCTGAATGGAGACTGGTAGGTTGAGTAAGAGTTGGCCGAATGAAAGAAGGTGGGATGGCATGCCAGGAAGGACAGTGTGACAGTGTAAATCACAAGATGGAGCACGGTGGGAGCCATGGGCGGTGGGGTGGGGAGCTAAGAAAAGAGTTTCAAGAGGGAAGGTGACAGATAGCTTTGTGTTTGAGGGAGTGCCCTCTGGTGGCAGATAGCGGAGACTGCAGGGAGACCGGAAGGGCTGTGGCTGTGGTGAAAGATGAGTATACCTGAATCAGGAAGATGGGAGGAGGGCGGAGAGGGGTGCAGGAGGTCGACTTGCCTGGCTTGGGGGCTAACTGGCCATGGGGAGTGAAGGAGGAAGAAGATGCAGTCTGGGGGGATTTGCCCCTGGGGGTCCTGGGTAAGGGGACCTAGAGATTAGTGGCGCTGGTCACCAAGATGGAGCAAGTTGGGTTTGGATGGTGATGAGCTCAGTACAGGACAGACTGAAATGGTGTGTCTTGAGGTGTCCCATGGGCTATGATGAAGTGTCATCACTGTCCAGCAAGTGGGACGCATATGTTGGTGTTTGAGAGGAAGCCCTGAGGTGACTACGTGGGGATCCAGTGGTGCTGGACAAGGAAATGGGGGAGACAGGGTGGTCCTCGTGGAGAGGGAGGCACTGTCGAAGCCCTGGGGCTTGGTTCAGGCTCAGAGCTCAGGGTCCTGGGGATGGAGGGTAAGTGTAATACCGGTCCCAAAGGGAAGTTCAGCCAGGAAAACGAGCTCAGGCCCGATGACGGGGAGGGGAACTAAGGCTTTGGGGAGGAGGGCTGCTGCAGTGGCATCTCCCTGGGTGGCAGGCAGCATCAGAGACATGTTGGTTAGTTATGTTCAGAGGTGGGCATGGGTCAGGGGTGTCCGGAAGGCCCCTTGATTCCATTGTGACATAATTTCCTGAAGCCACTTAGCACTTGTTTTCCCAAAGGACCCTAAATTAAGGATTTCACGGCTCAGCCAAACCACGGAGCCAAACACTTAGTGAAAGCCGCTGTGGGAGCAGCCCGTGAACGTAGTGGAGCAGGGCCAAGTCTGTCACAACTCCCCTTCAGGGAGTGGGCCTCTTCTCATAAGAAATGGACCTGGAAGGGAGCAGGTTGGTCCCCCAGGCTGGGAGTGAGTTTCCCATTCTGGACCCTCCAGGAGAGCTCAGCTGGGGAGGGGGGGAGAAGACGTTGCTGAAATGATTCCCAAATATAACTCCAGTCCCCTCCCATCCTGATGAAGGCTGCTGAGGGCGCCCTCACTTCCCAGGCAGTTGAGGACCAGCTCTGCCACTTCCAAATTCTCTGCCTCTGGACCATTCCTTCTAGGAGGGTCATAAAAGGGGTGGACATCTCCTGCCAAACTAGTCTCTGGGTGGAGTTATCTGTAGCCCATACAACCCTGTTCACCCACCACTATGCACCCACCATGGACAAGGGTGGAAGGTGAGGATGGGTGGTGGTGAGGGTGGGTGGCGGCATGATGTCACCTGCCAAACAAAAGACGTAGACATGATGCTCAGGACACAGGGGTCCTAGGAGGTAGCAGAAGCTCGGGTGCCTGCGGATGAATACGGTTTTGAATTCCTTCTGAAAAGCCCCGGAGCCCTCTTTCCTTGTTTCTGCCTGCCTTCTTAGTTGTTTTTGGCCACGTTTTGATTTGGGAAGCCATTTACAGCCCATTAAAAGATCAAATGTCTAGAGATGATGAATTGAGGCATTTGAAAATGATGAATTGAGGCATCTGAAAATGTTTTCCAATTCACAGCTCATTTCCCTATAGAAAGCCCTGACCTCGTGTGATTCAGAGGTGGTGGGACAGTCTGTCTATTCTGGACCGCCAGGGGCAGGTCTCTGGGTAGAGCACTGTTTTCAGATTGGACAGTAGTTCGTCCTGAAGAGAATCCCACTGATATGGCGCTGACGCGCCCTGGTAGAGATGAAACAAGGGTTCGTGAGGCTGTTGATGTCTGCTGCACAAGTTCCAGACCCAGGTTCCCTGAGTAACTGGCACAGGCGGGAATCCTGGTTGGAGGTGGGACCCTGCTGGTCCTCTGGCAGGAATGCTGGATTCCCTTCCCAGCTCAGATTTCAGCCAATGGCAATGAGCTTTAACCTCCCAGGACTTCTTTTCCCATCTGCAAAATAGGAAGGGCAATCCTTCGGCTATTACGAACATTGTGGGGTTTCAGTAGGCAGCTAATCAATAATGATATCTTAGGATATGTAGTGCCCCACAATTTACATACCATTAAGCTGGATGTGCTCATTTAGTCTTCACAATAACCTTGAGAGGTAGAAGTTTTCATTTAACCGAGGCTCAGAGAAGGGACATCTCTTTGCTCAAGTCACACAGCAGGTTGGTGCAGAACCAGGTTTTGAACTAGGTGCCTTTGAGGACTACTCAAAGGACTACTTTTTCATTTTCTTCTATGCCTATTGGTAATATATATTTTCCTAGGAAATTGTCAAGATTTTGAAGCATTTTGATGTGAGATTATATATATTTATTTTGTTTTACTTTTTTCTTTTGTGGTTGGTCAGTTTTGTGTCCCCTTTCTATCCTTGATAGTGTTTATCCTCAAATTCAAAAATATATTTAATTGTGTATTTTTCTACTACACCTAAAGTTGCACAGCTTCTATATCCTTTCCTTAAACAAGACAAAAATTTCCGCAGTTTTCAGTTCCTTCTGTCCCCCATACAACTTCCCCTCTTTGCCATCTTCCATATTGCAATCATCTTGGATTTGAGATCTAGGCTTTTATTAAGTCTTATTATTGTTTCTTTGTTCACTCCTGCTTCTCACATTTAATATATTCCTCTTATGTTCTTTATCTTATTTTGCTGGGATACATCCTTTAGTAATTCTTTCAGAAAAGGCAACTGATGAATTTTCTACTTTTTGTGCATCTGACAATTTTTTTTTTTTTTAAAGAATTTTTTTTTTTAAAGGATTGACTTTTTTTTTTTATTGGGGAAGGGGAACAGGACTTTATTGGGGAACAGTGTATGCTTCCAGGCCTTTTTTCCAAGTCAAGTTGTTGTCCTTTCAATCTTAGTTGTGGAGGGTTCTGTGCAGCTTCAAGTTGTTGTCCTGCAGCTCAGCTCCAGGTCCAGTTGCTGTTGCTAGTTGCAGGGGGCACAGCCCACCATCCCTTGCGGGAGTCGAACGGGCAACCTTGTGGTTGAGAGGACACGCTCCAACCAACTGAGCCATGCGGGAGCTCAGCGGCAGCTCAGCTCAAGGTGCCATGTTCAATTTTAGTTGCAGGGGGCGCTGCCCACCATCCCTTGCGGGAGTCGAGGAATTGAACTGGCAACCTTGTGGTTGAGAGGACGTGATCCAACCAACAACTGAGCCATCCGGGAGGCAGCTCAGCTAACGGTGCCATGTTCAATCTTAGTTGCAGGGGGACAGAGCCCACCATCCCTTGCGGGACTCAAGGAATTGAACTGGCAATCTTGTGGTTGAAAGCCCACTGGCCCATGTGGGAATCAAACCGGCAGCCTTCGGAGTTAGGAGCACGGAGTTCTAACCGCCTGAGCCACCCGGCCAGCCCTGACAATTTCTTTATCTCACCTTTGCCTTTGAAGGAGGTTTGCCTGGAGTTAGTCCCCTAGGAACTTTGAAGTTAATTGTTTCACTATATTCTTGATGTTGCTGATAAGAAATCTAATTTCAATTGATTGTAGATAATGTTTTTCTTTTCTTTCTACAACATTTAGTAGTTTCTTTTCATCCTGAATATTCTGAGATTTCACCATGATCTGTCTGTTCATCTTGCTTAGCACTTTCAAATTAACGCATGTCTTTCTTTAGCTCTTGGAAATTTTATTATTTCTTCAGCTATATATTCCCTTTGCTCTTTCTGATCTCCCCTTCCAGAGCTACTAATAGATATATATTGGACCTTGGTCTGCCTTCTAGGTCCCTCACGTTTTCTCCCACATTTTCCATTTCTTTTTTTCTTTGCAGGGCATTCTTGGAAAGTTCACGGCTCAGATTTCCAGCTCCTCACCTCACTCTTGAGCTGCATCCATTCTGCTGTTCAGACCATCTGTTGAGCTTTTTATTTTCATAGCCATACATTTCATTTCAAGATATCTAATTTTTTATTCCATAATATTTTTTAAGAGTGAAAAATTCTCTTGTTATGATTTAAAAATTATCTCCATCTATTTGCTTTATTGTTTTTCCCTGAGGTGTGGTTTAGTCTCTGTCAAGTTGGTACCTTTTCATGGTGTTGGCATTTTTTTTTCAAAAAAATTTGAAATTCCTTGTACTTGGTGTTTTCCATTAGCTTGTCTCTATATCTCTGTTTACTGCCACTTTGCCTCTTGGAGGGTTAGCGGCATAAGTGAAGGGTAGAGAGTGTGCAAGAATTCAGTTGTCTGACCTTGAGAGGGTCCCAGTTGCTCCCAGAAGTCATCAGCTTTTTAGGCACTCTGATCACATCTGCCTCAAAATGGGTGAGTTCCAGGCCTGATTCTTGACACCAGCAGGGATGGGGATCTGGGTCCTACCTGTCTGGCTCCTTCCACTGTGGTCCTATGACAATCACCTCAGACCCACCCAAGGCAGAGTACTTCGATGGCTTCCCACTGACTTCACGATGAGACCCACATCCAGCCTGGCAGTTTCCAGCCTGTTTGTTTTTCCTGGCTCCTCCCCTTCCTCCAGCCTTTGGGCTGTGTCTACTTGGACGCAGTTCCCTGTGAGGTAGGTGCGTACTGTGGTCTATCTTACCTCTGTACCTCTGCTCCCTCCTCTGCTAATGCCACCCCCTCTCATTGCCCCCACACTTTTGGTCAACTGACTCTTATCCTTCAGGTGGTTGGCTTTCTTAGGAGCTGGGTGGGTGGATGCCCTGCTCTGTTTTCAGAGCTCCCTCGTTGAGGATGTGGCTGTACCTCTGACCCTGTGTTCCTGTGCGTTGTGATCATGTCTCATCTGTCTTCCCCACCAGAGGGGGTTTCCCAGCAGGCAGGGGTACGGTCTTCTTCACTGATTCCACGTGGAGTGTTTGATGACTGTAATGATGCCAGGCTTTTGTGGCCAAGGGGGATGGGTACTCTCCCTTCCCCTTAGACATGGATGGAAAGTCTGTGGGCCTCTTACCCAGGAGGATGAGCCCCCACCCAGGCTTATAGCGGCACCTTTTGACCCACAGTTGGCACCTCAAGAACAAGCAGTGCTGATGTGACTGTTGTTCTCCCCACAGGCACTGGTGCCATCACACGGTGACACGGACGGTGTCCTGCCAGGTGCAGAACGGCTCGGAGACAGTGGTCCAGCGTGTGTACCAGAGCTGCCGGTGGCCCGGGCCCTGTGCCAACCTTGTGAGGTAAAGGCTGCTGGGCTAGCCGTTCTGCCCTTCCTTTCTGTTCCCTTGTGTGAATCCAACCCGAGCACAGCTGCCGGGAGAGGTGTGGCGGGATGATGCTCAGAAACATGTGTTGAACATGCATTTATGAAACTCCTTTTGTATACAGGGCATGGGGGGCAGGTGTATGTGTGTGCAAAGATGAAAGGGACTTGCTCCCCACCCTGACAGAATCTTACAGTCCAATGGTCGATGAGTGGGGTGAGGGGATGGGAGGGGAGGGAAAGGGCCAAGTGAGGCTGAAGAGGGAACCAGCCTGCCGTGGGGCTACAGACGTGGGCCTGTGATGCCCTTGGAAGTCCAGCTTGCCTCCAGCCCTGACTCTCTTATCAACTCCGCTCCTCTCGTAGCTCTACCCTCTCACCACGCCTGTGTCCTCGCCAGCTCCACACTGGACCAAAACTTTAGTGGGTCTCAGCATTCACAGGAGAAATTTCTTTTCTTTCTTTTTTTTTTTTTAATTAAAAACTTTTTAATTTTTAAATTACAGTTGACATACAATATATTTGTTTCAGGTATACAACATAGTGATTAGACATTTATGTAACTTATGAAGTGATCACCCTGTTAAGTCTAGTACTTATCTGACACCATACATAATTGTCAAAATATTATTGACTATATTCCCTATGCTTTACTTTATATCCCTGTGGCTATTTTTATTACTGGCACTTTGTATCCTTCACCTTTTTCACCTATGCCCCCAAACCTTCTCCCATCTGGCAACCATCACTTTGTTCTCTGTATCTATGAGTTTGTATCTGTTTTGTTTGTTTTCTTTTTTACATTCCACATAGAAGGTGGATCATATAGCATTTGTTTTTCTCCGACTTATTTCACTTAGCATAATGCCCTCTAGGTCCATCCATGTTGTCACAAATGGCAAGATTTCATTCTTTTTATGGCTGATTAACATTCCATTGTATATATGTATCACATCTTTAGCCACTTGTCTGTTGGTGGGCACTTGAGTTCCATATCTTGGCTGTTGTAAATAGTGCTGCAGTGAACGTAGGTAGGGGTGCATATATCTTTTCAGATTAATGTTTTGGATTTCTTTGGGTAAATACCCAGAAGTGGAATTGCTGGATTATAAGGTAGTTCTATTTTTAATTTTTTGGAGGAAACTCCAAATTATTTTCCGTAGTGGCTGCACCAATTTGCAATCCCATCAACAGTGCGTGAGGCTTCCCTTTTCTCTGCTTCCTCACCAACACTTGTTTGTTGATTTATTGATGATAGCCACTCTGACAGTTGGCTCATTGTGATTTTAATTTGCATTTCCCTGATGATTAGTGATGTTGAGCAGCTTTTCATATGTCTATTGGCCATGCATATGTCCTCTTTGGAGAAATGTCTATTCAGGTCTTCTGCCTATTTTTTAATCGGGTTGTTTTTTTTTTCTTCTTCGTGTTAAGTTGTATGAGTTCTTTATGTATTTTGGATATTAACCCCTTATCAGACGTATCATTGGCGAATATCTTCTCCCATTCAGCAGGTTGTCTTTTTGTTTTGTTGAAAATTTCCTTCGCTGTGCAAAAACTCTTTAGTTTGATGTCTCATTTGTTTATTTTTTCTTTTGTTTCCCTTGCCCAAGGAGACATATCCAAAAACAACATTTCTTTTTTTTTGGGGGGGGGGGCGGTTTTCTAAAATTTATTATACAGAACAGAGTAGGCACTCAATAAATATTTGTCAAATATGTGAAGTCTAGTTAGTTAAAGTAGACTTACTATTTTGTTTTTAGTTTTTCAAAGAAAAAGAGAAATTTTCAATAAAACATGTAATAGGCAATAGCTTTAGGATCCACACAGTGGACAAGTAAGCTATTTTTAAAGTATCTCAAGTTCTTCTCCTTCTCTTCTTCTTTTTAATCTTCCTTTCCCCCTTCCTATTTATTCTCTTGCCTTCTCTCTTTTTTTTTAAATTTATTGGGGTGACAATTGTTAGTAAAATTACATAGATTTCAGGTGTGCAATTCTGTATTACATCATCTATAAATCCCATTGTGTGCTCACCACCCAGAGTCAATTCTCCTTCCATCACCATATATTTGATCCCCCTTTACCCTCATCTCCCACCCCCCACCCCCCTTCCCCTCTGGTAACCACAAAACTATTGTCTGTGTCTATGAGTTTTTGTTTCTCATTTGTTTGTCCTGTTCTTTTGTTGTTTTTGGTTTATGTACCACATATCAGTGAAATCATGTGGTTCTCTGCTTTTTCTGTCTGACTTATTTTGCTTAGCATTATACTCTCAAGATCCATCCATGTTGTCACAAATGCTCCTATTTCATCTTTTCTTACTGCAGAATAGTATTCCATTGTGTATATATACCACAACTTCTTTATCCATTCATCTATCGAAGGACATTTTGGTTGTTTCATGTCTTGGCCACCGTAAACAAAGCTGCAATGAACATTGGAACACACGTGTCTTTATGGATAAATGAAAAACAATATTTCTAAGAGTGACGTCAAAGAGTTTACTGCTTACATTGTCTTATAAGAGTTTTATGCCTTCAGGTCTTATATTTAAGTCTTTACTCCATTTGACTTTATTCTTATATAGGGTATAAGAAAGTGATCCAGTTTCATTCTTTTGTATATGTCTGTCCAGTTTTCCCAACATCATTTATTGAAGAGACTTTCTTTACCCAGTTTTGTATTCTTGCCTCCTGCGTTATAGATTAAATAACCATATAGACATGGATCTCTGGGCTCTCTATTCTGTTCCATCAATCTTTGTGTCTGTTTTTATACCAGTATCATGCTGTTTTGATTACTATAGCCTTGTATATAGTTTGATATCAGGTAGCGTGATACCTCCAACTTTGTTCTTTATTCTCAAGATTGCTTTCGCTATTTTGGGTCTTCAGTAGTTCTATATAAATTTTAAGATTTTTTGTTCTAGTTCTGTGAAAGATGCCGTTGGTATTTTGATAGGGATTACATTGAATCCGTAGATTGCTTTGGGTATTATGGATATTTTAACAATGTTAATTCTGCCTGTCCGTGAGCATGGTATATTCTTCCATAAATGTGTATCTTCTCCTATTTCTTTCTTCCATGTCTTATAAATTTTCCCAGTTAAATTTATTCCTAGATATGTTTTAATGCAGTTGTAAATGGGATTGTTTTCTTAATTTCTCTTTCTGATAGTTAGTTATTGGTGTATAAAAATACAACCAATTTCTGAATATTAGTTTTGTGTCCTTAGTTTCATCACTTTTTAATAGAGAAGTTCTTAAGTTGGGATCCCCATTGCATGCAGTGTTTTTGTATAGCTCATTTTGCAAGGGGAATAGCTACGTAAATGGGTATATGCATCCATTTCAAAGGACTGCTTTTAAATGCTGTGTTAAAGGGATGGCCACCGGATCCATAATGATGAAAAAGATGCTGACCCCCTTCCTTTTCAACAGAGGACACAGAGACCCTCTCTCTCCCTCCCCTACGAGCCCAGGAACTGAGTTCCAAGGCCCCCTGCCTTTCTCATCAGCAGGGAGCTTCAGATGACAGATGGCCATCCCCTGGTCCTGGGAACATCTTCTGAGAAAAAGGGTCTTTGGAGTCTGGTCTACAAGTGACCCTAACAGGGTGGACTTTGGCTCCCGGCTCCATTTGAGGAGTGGCTGCTCTGCTCTTTAAACAGGGAAGCTGGCTGGCCCTGGGCTGCATGGCGCTGAGAAGCGAGGCTGTGCTTCTGTGTCACAATTCTGACTCCTGTCAGTCTTGCTCTTTTCAACACAGAATTTGACTTCGGCAAACTATTATTATATTCAGAGTAGAGACATAAACACGAAGAGTTGTGCATTTCTATTTTTATTTCTATAGATTTCAGCCAAATTGGACATTAGTTACAATCCCATGTGTTCAGTGCACCCCATAGTGAGCTATCAAGGTAGAAGCAAAAATGTGCGTGTGTGGGCACGCACACACACACGTATACACACATGGGCACGTGCATGACATTGTATCGTATTTGGGTTCAGAAAATAAACTTTAGGATTTCCTTTACTGAAAACCCTTAGAAGGAAGGAAACGGGGCTGGCTTTCTTAACGTCAGAATTACAAGTTGAGGTTTTTATACTTTCTAAATATAAGTGAAGGTTTCTAAATGTCCCTTTAAGAAAAGCTGAACAAGCTCACTACTGAATCGCTGACAACGACTTAAAAAATTTCCAATGATCATTAGTTCTCACAACTACCCTTTGCTTTATGACTTAAGCAATGATTGGAACACTGTTTCAGAAACCTCAGGGTCCGGTCTTCATTGTGGGGGTTTGTAGGCCTTTCGTGGGGTTCTCTCCCTCTCCTTGGAGTCAGGACCCGAGAGCAGAAGTTTCCATCAGAGCAGACATGCATTTGTCATGAGTCTGCTCTTTGCTCACAACTTAGCAGGGACTTTGTTAAGTAGAAGGTAATTGCCATTCTTTTAGAGGAATTGCATAATTCTGGTCTTAATTATCATTGTTACTTTCATTACTATTATTTTTTAAGGGAGGAGGGGTTAATACACTTTCCTTTCTCGCCAGTAACTCATATGTAAGTTAGAATTGGGGTGTACCCGCTCTGTGGTCTTGGGACCGCTGGCTGGGCAGGTAGAGGACAGATGGCAGATTGCGGCACTGTCAGCGATGCAAAGTGACTTGTCCACGGTCACAAGTGCAGTCAGAACAGATTGGGTTGGGTTTGACTCTGGACCATCAAACAGGCCCCAATCGGATGCTCCTGAGATTTCAAGGCCCAGCTCCCTTCCTCCTGCAAATAAATATTTGTTGACCTTTTCCTCATAGAGGCCCCATGGAGAGCATGGGGTAAAAATACAGACCAGTCCCTGAATCAGGGAGCTGACAGTCCAGTGTGGGGAAGAGTTGGGCATTAGTCAAAATGCCACAGAAACAGATGCATAGGTGTGTCTGTCATTGCTGCTGTGCAGGTACAAGGTGCCCTGAGAGCAGAGATGGGGTGGGGGTCCTGACCTGTGGGGAAGGCCTTCCTGAGCAGGGGCCATTCTGTGGAGGGAGCATTTACTGAGATAAGAGAAAGCTCAGTATCGCGTACCCCTGTCCCAGTATGGTTATTCTGCTCCTTAGTGTAACATTTTTTTAAGTGTAAGTTTTCTGGAGTCTGCCTGCTGCAAGAGAGTATATGCTGGGCTGCCGTCCCTGAGCGGAGCCCCAGGGCAGGAGGGGCTTGGGAGGAGCAGGTTCCCAGGATCATGACATTTGTGTCTGTTTTCCCAGGTGTGTCACCGCACTTGGGGCTGAAAGCAATGGATGACATTACCCAAAGAGTTTTCGATAACGGGAGCCTATTAATCTTGAAATAAATGTGGGAGAGGTGCTTTGTAAGAAGCACTCTGAGAATGCTGAGGCCACACCTTGGCTGAGCTATGAGGCAGCTCCCAGCGGGCATTTAGGCCCGGGCAGCTCTGAGCGTCATTTCTCACTCTCATGTCAGGATGGCAAAGCCCAGTGGAGCACAGTGGCTGCCTGGTGCCGCACTGTGCTGCTTATAATCCTGGCTGCTCAGCTGACTTGCCACCTCAGCAGTCACTTAGGTGTTTTTTGTCTCCCCCTCCTACCATTTTCTGAAACTGTGTGGGACCTGGTTCTTGTTCCCTTCACCCTTTGAAACATTTTGGATGTTTTTACTTGTGTTCACACTGACCTATTGCAGGGAAAACAAGATGGAGTATGATTATGGCACGGATTGATTGTAATCTGCTTCTCCCGGTTCTCCACTTCCTGGGTTCACTTCTTCCTCTGGTTTAACCATTGCTGCAACCTCCAGGTCATGGATATATCCTAGGTTTCCTTTGTTCCTTTCTTTCTTCCTTCCTTCCTTCCTTCCTTCCTTCCTTCCTTCCTTCCTTCCTTCCTTCCTTCCTTTCTTTCTTTTATTTAAAATTGAGATATAATTGACATATGACATTGTGTAAGTTTGAGGTATGTAATCTGTTGGTTTGGTACATTTATACAGAGGATGCCAAGAAAAAAAAATACACATTTTAAGAAAGGAAAAGTGTATTAAAACTGTAATACTCAATATGTACTGATAACAAAAGATGAACACAAGTCACATTTGACTTCTGCAATTACAAGAGGTGCTCAAAGTGGTTACCATCAGCGTTTAGACATTTCCGATTACTGAGAACTACTGCTTGAGCAACATTGTATACATGTTTTTGGCACCCCAGGTATATTGCAATATGATGGCTACAGTAGTGTTAGCTAACACCTTTGTCACATAATATCTCGATTTCTTGTCATGACAATACAAGAAAGAGAAAGAGAAAAGATAATTCATTCTCATGAGAGCTGGTGCAAATTTGTCAGGATTCCTGTGATAGGTTTTCGTTGGCGCTGCTATAATTTACCTTATGCACAAGAATCCATCAAATGTGTCACCTGAGACGAAGATATGGTTATATTTGAATGGATATTAGTCAATATCTCACTGGGAAAGGAAGAGGCTGTTCTCATCATCACATGAGAACAGGCTGCCCTTGCTCCTTTTTGCCTCTACCGTTTCCTTCTTCGTTTCTGACTCTTGAGGAAGGAGTTTTCCTCTTGGCCCTGCGAGCAATTCACCTGCCCTCTCTTTCTGTGGTATTTTGTTCACATTTTTTCTATATGTGTCATGTCTCTTTGCTGTCCTACCATATTTCCAGCCTGTTATGTATGGGTGTTTGGGGTGAGGGGTGTACAGTAAGGTGGACTTTGGAGTTGTAAATAAATAAATAATAAATAAATAAAACAGAGCCACTTCCAAATGGCGTCAGACCTGCCATTTCAGAGGAACTGCCTTGTATGTTTTATGTCTCAAATCTTTGAAACGTTAGGACAAAATAACCTTTAGACTGGGCCTAAGCAATTATTATGACTACTGGCCTCATGACTACTGAACTGAAAATTGAAAATGTTATTTAGAATTCACATCACTATGTGTGTCATCTGTACCCATAGATAGTCCTTTCTAATTGATATAATTGTTTCCCTTCCCTTTCTCATAAATACCTACCTTTTCTCCTAATCAGGACACTATGAGGCTTCTGCCTGGATCAGTGCATCCTGGGTAGCTACTCTTACTGATCTCAATAAATGCTTGTTGCCTCTCTTTTTGAAAGGCCTTTTATTTTTAGATTAGTGGAGTCAAAAAGACCAACTGTGTGACTTTGAGCACATTACTTACCCTCTCTGAGCCTTAACTCTAAAACAGAGACAACACCTGTTTCTTAGTTCAGTTGTTAGGATTCCAGAAGACAAACTGCTAGTTAGTGCTGTTCCTGGTATGATTCGGGACATGGTAATGACTGTCATTTATTAACTGTTATTTCTCCCTGGTGAGTGAATTACCTCTTCACCTTTGAGGTCCAGCTGCAGCCTCCGCTTTGCGAAGCTGTTGCCTGCACCCTCCCAAGCAGAATTGATAAGTCCTTCAGTTATGTTCCCCCAGAATCTTCTTTGTCCCCTCACAGAGCACAACTGGGCTTGTTCTGGTTAACTGTCAGCCTGTCCATCTTTCCTGCTGGAGTCTGTCCCTTGAGGGCAGGGATGTCTGTTGTGCATCCTAAGATCCCACTAATGCTTTTCAAGTGTCTGGAGAAGATTATCACGAGCTTCATTAAGTTTAGCCCCCCTCCCCCTCCTTTCTGCCTCCCGTCTCCACTCCCCCATTGCCTGGGGTGCTCACACCCCATAGCGAGGGCTTCCCTCAGCTGGGTCCCTTAGCCAGAGGTGAGCCACCACCCAAGGGAATTCCTATTTAACTGAGGGCTCCTGGATCAGGCCTCTCCCAGTCATGTGCAGAATTGTGGGCATTCCAACCAGAAAAGAATAAGCATGACAAGGAAGCTTGGAGAATAAATGACTGTTGAAGCCAAGTCAGGGTGGGCATGATAGTGAACTTGACCCCCAAACAGGGGCAGCTGTTGGGTGTGATCCTGTGGAGACAGCCCCTGGAAGGAGGTGTCCACTGGCTTGTTCTCGTTTAACCTGGCTGTGCCCAAGGGCAGAGAGCCTGCTGGTGGGGAAGGGCTGGCAGTGGGTGAGGACAGGAAGTGAGAGCCAAGGCGCTCTGGGTGACGTGTGATTGGACGCTGTGTGGGGAGGGGCTGCTCTCTGACCCCTGTGTCCGTGTGTCCGAGCCCTGGACTTGCCTGGGTCTGTGGCTGAGTCAGGAGTACTGCCCTCCCCTGGCTGTTCGCTGACCTCCTCCTGCCTTCTCCCCTGTTTGGGTGTCTGAATCTGGGCCCGGACCCCAGCCCATCCCTCTCCCCAAGTACACCCACTCACCATAAGCCACACCAGGGAAGTGGCTTGGTGTGGAGTCAAGCTTAATACATGGTTGCTGATGGACCAGCCCAATCACCTGGACACGGGGTTGCCTCCTTGGAGTGGTGGGGATGTTGGGACC
Source organism: Rhinolophus sinicus (assembly GCF_057876585.1). Lineage (NCBI taxonomy): Eukaryota > Metazoa > Chordata > Mammalia > Chiroptera > Rhinolophidae > Rhinolophus > Rhinolophus sinicus. The sequence continues at coordinate 91,386,348 of NC_142503.1, forward strand.
TTCTCCTGGGACACAGGGCTGTGCCACGTTCCCGCCACTCAGAATCGGCGATGGCTGCGTCACATCTCTTCTCCTAGAAATGAGCTTAGCTTTGCCTAAAAATAGGTGACGTGATTTTGAGGTGCTACGAAAACCCCCACCCCCAGATAGCCCCTCCCAGGTGCACAGAATGTCTTATTTGTTTGTTCACTCACTCACTCACTCACTCACTCATTCACTTGTTCATTTGTTCATTCATTCATGCTTCCTTAGAGGCTGGTTGCATGACAGATCCTGGCTAAATGAAGGTGTACTGCTGTCTGTTTTTGAAGAGATGACACATCACGGGCAAATAAAGGATAGATGGTGGCTGGGGTCTAGGTTAAGCCAGTCTGCTGAGCGAGGGCCACCTCATCCTAATGGGGGCTCGGGGAAGGGTCCTGTGAGGAGGCGACATCTGAGCAGAGGCAGGGCTTCCCAGCAAACAGAGGGAACAGCTGGAACCCCAGCACATGGTGACCATGGTGTGAGGGACTCAGGAGCTCCAGACCCCTGCGTGAGGCTGGCGATGACAGATGGTGGGGGTAGGTGAATCAGGAGGGGCCACAGGGCCTGTCACACAGGCCCACCGCACTCACCGGAGTTGCGGCTTAGCTGGTCATGCCTCTGAATTCTGTATCATCTAGTCCGAGAGCTTCCAGTTACATAGACTTATCTCCCTACCCCTCCTGCTGCCTGACGGACACGCTTCTCCCCATGAAGGGAGCACCTTGGGCAGTGAGGGCCCAAGGAGTAGGAGGGTGAGAGCTCCCCGACCCGTTATACTCGTGCCCTGAGGTTCCTGCTTGCTCAGAGCTCTGGGTTTTCTGAGAGGAGCACGATCTCCACACTTTGCCGCCTATGGAGCTATGACAGATGGAATGGCACTTGGGCATGACCAGGAGCCTGCCTGCCACCCCAGGCCACAGAGCAGAGTTCCTAGGGCATATGGCCCTTCCACTCAGGAAAGAGGAGTTCTTGTTCCCCTTTAGGGAGGCCACTCTGGCCCTCCTCCAGCCGTGCCCATCCTCAAAGGGCAAGGAGTCTCTGAGGCCAGGGGTACGTGAGCATCAGGAGCCTGCGCCCCTCTTCTGGGTACCTCTGGGTACTTCTGGGTACCTCTGCATTCTCTGGGTACCTGGCTAAACAGCCCTGAGTGGTTTCCAGGCCTGCACTGGCCTCTCCTCCGGACCTGAGGGACCGTGTCTGCTGTGGGCGCACCCAGAACCCTAAGGAGCCGGCGAGGGGTGGCTATTTGCTGGAGTGGAGGGTTGGGATGGAGCTGGGACATGTAAGCTGGGTCCACAGGCAGTGTATGGGTCAGAGCTGGGGGTAGGAAGAAAAGGGGTGGGGGTGGGGGTCTCACTTGTTTTGACTGTAAAATGATGACAGGGCCCTCCCACCTCATGAAGTTACTAGGGGTGATTCAATGTCTGCACTATGCCGTGTCCAGACCAGTGTCTGGCTTGTGATAAGCCCTCAGGAAGTTGGTTATGAGAAGAGGTACAAATGTTAAGTGAGCAAACAGTGGCTGGTGAGAGAACACAGGAGCTAGTTTGTTGCCTAAGAGCTTGGGACACCTGCATCTTTCTGCTGCCCACCCCCACTCTGTGCAGTCTGGGCTAGGGCAGGAAGAAGGGGTTTCTGCATTTCTGTGTAGTTAGATTTGGGGATCAGCATGGCCAAAATCTTTGGTGGGGCCTCTCTTTGCAGAGGCCTATGAAGTCAGCACATTATTTCATTACATCCTGATGACATTTTTATGACAAACTATGCAGGTGGGGGAAGGGAGGGTGTGGTTGTGAAAACGTGAGTGTAACAGAATCTGGGCACGTTGAAGCCTATTTGGAATGCACAAGGGGACTGGCATGTGCCCCAAATTCCTCCCTGTGCCCCCACCCTCTCCCCCAGGAGCCCCATGTATGTATTTTCCTTGCATTTGTTAATTCACTCAACTTTTTCGACAAGTATTTATTGAGAGTGTACTATGTGCTGGGGGTGAGGGGAACCGAATGGAGAATGAAACCAAATCCTCTCTCTCATGGAGTTTATATTCACCAAATATGAAAACAGAAGGAAGACCCCCTTATAATGAGTACAGAAAATTAAAACAGGGTGATGTGACTGAGCATGGATCGAAGCTACTTTAGAGGAGGTGGGAGAGACTCTTTGAAGAGATGACATTGATGCTGAGCAATGAGTGTTGAGAAAGAGCCTCCATGTTAAGACAGGGTGAAGATAACCAGTGCAAAGGCCCAGAGGCAGGGAGGTCCTGGATGAAGGAACAGAACGGAGGTCAGTTTCCAGAAGCAGAGCAGGAGAGGAGGAGACAGAGCTTAAGTTTGAATTTTATTGTAAATGTATTGGGAAGCCACTGAGGGTTTTAAGTCGAGATGTGGAATGACCTAATTTAGGTGTTGTTGTTTTTTTAATTAAACTTTCTATTTTGAGATCATTGTAAATTTACACATAGTTGTAAGAAATAATACAGAGAGATCCCATGACCTTTTACCCTGTTCCTTTCAATGGTAACATCTTATAAAACTAGCGTACAATGTCACAACCAGGATTGACATTGATACAATCAAGACACAGAGCATTTCCTTCACCACTAGGACCCCTCATGCTGCCCTTTTGTAGCCCCACCTACTTTCTTCCTGCTCTTACCCCTCCTTAACCTCCATAAGCTCTAGCAACCACTAATCTGCTCTCCATTTCTATAATGTTGCCATTTCAAGAGTGGAACCAGATAGTATGTAACCTTTTGGGAATGGGTCTGTTCACTTATAATTTTCTGGAGGTTCATCTAGGCTCTTGGGTGTATAAATAGTTATTCCTTTAAATTGCTGAGTAGTATTCAATTGGATGGATGTACCACAGTTAGTTTAACCATTCATCTATTGAAAGACATTTGGATTGTTTCCAGTTTGGGGCTCTTGTGAATAAAGCTGCTATAAACATTTGTGTACATCCAGGGTTTTGTGTAAACATAAGTTTTCATTTCTCTGGGTAAATGCCCAGGGGTGCAATTGTTGGGTCATATGGTAGTTGCATGTTTAGTTTCTTAAGAAACTGCCAAACTGATTCCAGAGTGGCCGTATCATTTTACATTCCCACCAGCAATGTCTAAGTGCTATATTCCGGTATCCCTGCCAGCCGTTGTATTTATTTGTATTTATATTGTATTTTATCTTAGCCATTTTATGTAGTCTATTTTATTGTGGTTTTAATTTGCGTTTCCCTAATAGATAATAATGTTGAACATCTTTTCATGTGTTTATTTGCCTGCTGTATATCTTCTTCGATGACATGTCTCTTGCCCATTAAATGGGCCATCTTTTGAGCATTTAATTGGATTATTTGTTTTTTTTACTGTTGAGCTTTGAAATTTCTTTATCTATTCTAGATACTAGCTCATTGTGAGTTATGTGGTTTGCAAATATTTTCTCCCACTCTGTGGCTTGTCTTTTCATCCTCTTCACAACCTCTTCTGCACAGCAAAAGTTTTTAATTTTAATGAAGTCCAATTTACCAGTTTTTCCTTTTCTGGATTGTGCTTTTTGTGTCAAGTCTAAGAACTCTTTGCCTAGCCTTAGATCCTGAAGATTTTCTCCTATGTTTTTTTCTAAAAGTTTTATAGTTTTTATGCTTGACATTTACGGCCACGGTCCATTTTGAGTTAACTTTTGCATAAGGTGTGATGTTTAGGGTGAAATTTGTTTTTTGTTTTTTGTTTTTGTCTATAGATGTCCCAGTTGCTCCAGCACCATTTGTTGAAAAGGTCATCCTTCCTCCATTGAATTACCTACGCATATTTGTCAAAAATCATTTGGGCGTATTTGGTCGGTCTATTTCTACATTCTCTTTTCTGTTCCCTTGATATGTAGGTCTCCAGTTCTTCCAGTACCATGCAGTCTTGATTGCTGTAGATATATAGTAAGTCTCATAATTGGGTAGACTGATTTTTCCCACTTCATTCTTCTTTTCCAAAATTGTTTTAGCTACTATCGTTCCTTTGTCTTTTCATATAAACTTTAGAATAATCTTGTCTATATCTACCAAAATCTTGATGAGATTTTTACAAGAATTGCATGAAACCTGTATTTCCACTTGAGGAGAATTGATATCTTTATTATGTTGAGTCTTCCAAATCAGGAATGTGGTATGTCTTTCCACTTATTTAAATCTTTTTTGATTTCTTTCATTTTTTTCATTGATTTCTTATAGTTTACAGCACACAAGTCCTGTTCACTTTTAAAAATAATTGTAAATAGTTGTTGTTTTTTGGTAAAATTGTATTTTTAATTTTGATGTCCATATGTTCATTGCTAGTGTACAGAAATACAATTTTTTTTTGTATATTTATCTTGTATCCTCTGACCTTGCTAAACTCTTATATTAGTTCTGGGATTTTTTTTTTGGTAGATTCCTTGAGACTTTTTATGAACACAATCATGTCATCTGTAAATAGAGATAGTCTTGTTTCTTTCTTTCTGAGCCATATGTCTGTTATTTGCTTTTCTTGCCTTTCACTGGCTAGAATTTCCAGCACTCATTGTGTAAGAGTGGAGAGAAGGCTTTGCTCCCAATTGTAGGGGGAAAATGTTTCACCATTAAGTATAATGTTAACGGTTAGACTTTTGTAGATGTTCTTTATCAAGTTGAGGAAGTTCCCTCTATTACTATTTTTCTGAGAGTTTTTATCGTGGGTACTGAATTTTGTTAAATTTTTTCTTTTGCATTGATTAACATGGTCATATGATTTTTTTTTTAGTCTGTTAATAAGGGGATTACATTAACTGATTTTGGAATAGTGAACCAGCATTGCATCCCTGGCATAAAGTCCATTTGGTTATAGAGTATAATCTTTTTCTATATTCCTGAATTCTATTTGTTAATATTTTATTAAGAGTTTTTGTGTCTATATTCATGATGGATATTGGTCTGCAGTTTTCTTGTTTTGTACTGCCTTTGTCTGATTTTGGTATCACGGTGTCATAAAATGGGTAAAGTAGTGCTCCCTCTTCTATTTTGTGGAAGAGATTGTGTAGAATTGGTATTAATTCTCCTTAAAGAATTAATTTGGTAGAATTCTCCAGTGAAACCATCTGGACCTAGAGATTTCTTTTTGGAGAGTTTTTCAGCTACAAATTCAATTTCCTTAATAGTTACAGGGCTATTCAAATGATCTATTTTATATGGAGTGAGTTGTGGTAATTTGTGTCTTTTGATGAGTTGGTCCTTTCCCTCTAAGTTGTTACATTTATATGTATAAAGTCATTCTCTATTTCATTCCTGATGGTGCTAATTTGTGTTTTCTCTTCTTTTTCCTTTGTCAATCTTGCTAAAAGTTTCATTGCTTCTTTTCTATTGTTTTTCTGTTTTCAATTTCATTGATTTCTGCTGTTATATATACTGTATCCTTCCTTCTGCTTGTTTTGGGTCTCTTTTTCTCTCCTTTTTGGAGGTTCCTGAGATGAGCTGATTTAGGTTTTGAAAAGATCACTGCTTGCTTTGGGGAAAATACCCACAAGCGAGAGCATGATGGCTCACACTAGGACAATAGCTGGAAAAGTGGAGAGAAGTGGGTGGCATCATGAGGTGTCCTGGAAGCTGAGATGACAGGAGTGTCTGATCACTTAAGGGCAGAGAGAAATCAACCATAACCCTAAATTTTTGGTTTGAGTGTCTGGCTGGCAGGGCATGCCATGTTACTGAGTTGGGGACATTGGCAGGAGGTCATCTCTAGGAAACCAACAGCTCGGCTTTGGCCAAGTGAAGCTTGAGATGCCTCCAGGGCATCCATGGGGGGAGGGGTACCCGTAGGAGGTTGGGTGAAAAAGCCTGGAGTACCAAGAAGACTCTGGGGGCTATGGCCCTACTCTAGTTCATGGATTCTGAGAGGCCATTGGTAGGAAGAAGTGCCTTATCTTATGATCACTGAGAATGCTGTTAATTAAACTATACCACACTGTCAACTGTAATTGAATCCCAATGTCAGAGAGGTTAAAATGTAACTGTACGTGCAGGTTAGAATTGAGGAAATGTGGTATGATTGAGAATCATGAGCATGTAGGTGGTATTTGAAACTGTGGGACTGGAGGTAAACATGGGGTTCAATAGGTGGAGAATGGGTGCTGATCCTGGAACAGTCCTGGTACCCGAATCTTAGAGGTGGGGCTGAGGAGGGGGGACCAGCTAAGGAGGGGAAGAGCATCAGGAGAACCTGGCGTCTGGGGAGGCGAGTTTTGGGAGAGGGAGGGAGAGCATGAGTCTCCCAGTGCTTCTGGGTGGCTGGCAGCAGGAGGGACAGCGACTGACTATTGGATTTGTAAAGGGGGATCACTGGGGGAGCCTGGCAAGTACAGTTTGGGGGAACGGAGGAGATGGAGGCCTAGATGGCATGGGTGGAGGAGAAAAGTGAGGGGTGAGGAAATGGAGACTGGAAAACTCAGGAAGTTTTGCTGTGAAGGAAGCGTGAAATGAAATGGGGCTTGGAAGCTGAGGGCAGCCTCTGGTCAATGGAGGTTTTCGTTTGGTTATTTTTTAAGATAGGCGGTGCAGGAGCATGTTTTTAAACTGCCAGGAACGATCTGAAAGAGAAGGGAGAAGAGATGGCACATCTGGGCAGAGGCTGGCTGTGGGAGTCAAGTGTGGAGGAGCCCAGAGTGGGGGGACTGGGAGTGGGAAGGTCAGGGAGCCTTGTCAGAGCAGCAGTAGGAGGGAAGGCCCAGGTCGGGAGCACCCACGACCCATGTGTGTCCACCCACGTGGCTCTGAGATGGTCTGATTTGGGGGCTGATTCTGTCCACAACCCATGAGCACCCGAGAGGCAGGACGGCGACGTCCTCACCCCTCCCCTCCCCAGGCTCACTGCAGGGGCTGGCACATCAAGTTGCTCAACAATGTTCATTAAATGCATCCATCTGCTTGTTAAATGACAAAACAAAACCAAGAAAATTGTAATGCAGCTGTGCGCCGTGTGGATTTTCCCATTCTGTGATTTTTTACATTGGATTTTTGTACTGTTTGTGAGCGTGTGCGTGTGCGTGTGTGTGTGTTAGAGGGATGACGATGGCACCCAAAACTAATGTTTAAGGACAAACATGAGGCCCAGAGGACCGTGCCAGATGCCCAGTCGATTTGCAGCTGGTGCAGAGAGAGGGTGAGGGGCCCTGTTAGGCTTGGTCTGGCCTCTGGGAACTCCGGCCTTGACTCAGGTTTCTCAGATCATGTGTTTGGTCTGTTCAGTTTGTTCAGCCCTTATTGAGCACCCCAGTGCTTAGCACTAGTGTGCAAAAAGAACATGTGCTGGGGGGACATGTCAATCAAAGATTTACAGCAACGGGAAGTGTGTCCCTGCTAGGAGACCTGGTGCTGATTTCCCTGGGGGAGCCACATTAGAGCAGAGACCAGGGTGATAAAGGGATTTCATGAGGGAAAGGAGGGTGGGTCGGGGACAGGAAACAGCCTGTAGGGCTAGGCAGTGGGCCCTAGAGGGAGCCCAGGCTTGGCGTGGGTGCCCTGGGCCAGTCCCCTCCCCACTGGCTTCTCCAGCCAGCTCCTTAGTGAGGGGCCTGGACCTGGAGACTTCCTTGTGAGGGGCCATCTTGGGATTAAAGGAAGGCAGCAAGGACAAGCCATGCTTCCCCTTTCTGTGCTTTAGTTTTCCGTTCTGGGAAATGGGGATAAACCCCCTGCCTGCTCTGAAGTGGCGATCAAACAGCTGCTGTGCCTTGTTCACTGTAGTGGGAGGTCAGGAGTTATTGACATGCACTCCTTGCCCTCCTGAGGCCCGGTTCTGCTGTAAGAAGGGGTGGGCCAGGCTGCAGGGCCTGACAGACTTGGAAGGACCAGCTCCAGGGCTTGCTGGGTTAAGTTTCCCTTGCCCACTTCCCCTGCCCTCTGCTGTCTTCTGCCCACTCAGAACTCTTTGATGGCATTAGAGCCAACCTTTTCCAGATGTGCTGAGCAGAGGGGTCTGCCCTAACTCTCCAGGACTTCATCTGCTTCCCTCATTCCCCTCCACCAGACGGTCCCCTGCCAGCTGACCTTCCCCCTCTGGTTGATTTGCCTGCTGCCTGAAAGGCCATATGAAGTCTTGGATTTAGTAATTTCTTAAAACATGGCCTTCTTTCCTGCCCCTCCTCCTTAGTTGGCCCATGTGGATCCAGAAGATTCCAAGGCTGCCTGCCCCAGCAGTGGGAACTTGTCTGGGCTGAGGCCACCTCCTTCGACCTGGCCACCCAGTGGACTTGTGGCCCTGGGCCTGAGTGGAGGGGGGTGGGCGGGGGGAGGCCTTGGCAGAAGACACTATCCCCTGGGCTGTTGTATTTTCTACCTGGCATTTAGGGAAGACTGCCTTGGATTCTGGGGAGGCCAGAGGCTGGAGACCCCCGCCTCCTGCCTCAGCACTGCAGTGGGGCAGGCCCTTCCCCTCCCACTGGCCCACCGCTATTAATCAACAGATTAATAATCTCCTGACTCCCTCTCTGGAACCCCCACGCCCGTTTCCTGTTGAGTCTCCCGTCTGTCTGGGTACCTCCCAGTCTGGTCCTCCTAGCGGTGGTCCCTGGTGAGGAAGTGGGGCAGAGGCCTACGCCTTGAAAGGCCCAGGGAGGGAGGGGGCGCCTGCCCCCCCAGGCAAAGTCTCTGGGCTGGCAGAGTTGTTCCCTGTCCTGGAACCCACCGAATCACCTCATGATGCTTTGGGGACATTACCTTTGGAGGCCAGAGAGCCATGGCCTCCGCTTACAGACCTCCAGGGATGGGCACCTCACACCTCGTGGGATCCCCTTCTTCAAATGCCCTCTCATGTGACTCTGTGAAACCTGGGCCACCTTTGGGGACACACGGGACACATCTGCACACTTTCTAGGACAGTTATTGAGCAGCCGTAGGACCTCAGCTGGGCCCCTTGGAGGACCTCATGACCTCGTGGAGGGTCCCAGGAGCCTGCAGAGGGCAACACTGTCCTCCAACTGATCAGGGTTGAGGGGTCAGCTTCTGTGGGTTGTTGAGCAGATGAGAACATGCTGGCCCCATGAAGAGGCCTGTTTCCGGCAAACCTCTGCCACTTTATAACTTGGAGTCTGAGCCTCACTCCCCTGCTGCACAGTGCGGCCATTCACCCTGCCCCGCCCTTGTCTGACCAGCAGCCGCCAGACTCACTTCCCTGATTCCCTTCTCTCCCTTCCCATCTGGCAGCTGCAGGTGGGGTCTTTCTTCAAAGCTGGTCTCATCAAGACACTTCTATGTGCCACAGTCCCTGGGTGGCTTCACGATGGCCGGGAGGGGTGTCACCACAGTAGGTCCACAAGGCTGTCTGTTGAGGGGTGGAAAAACCACATCAAATCTTATGTTTATTATTTAATCTACAAAATAAGAGCAAAATTAAGCTCACTGATTTTTCATATATGCAGAGATAGTAAATAATACATGTGCGAGTATATATACATGTATAACTTAATATGCATGTATTGTGAACTTCAAAGTATTTTACTGATCCAGAGCATGTTCTGGAAAGCCTGGAGAGTACTGGCCAGTGCAGTGTCCACAGCCCCAGTCCACACTCTGCTTGCATTCGAGGCTTTCACGGCCTAGCTCTCGTCTGTGGCCTGGCTGCCTATCAAAGCACTCTGCTCCCCAAATGCACCAAATTTCATCCCAAATGACCTTCTGGCTCTTCTGGTGCTGGCTGCGTTCTCACCCCGAGCTCCTTCCAAGGTGGGAGGCTTTTTCTGGCTCCTCCTGGTAGAAGTGGCCAAGCCCTGCCCCCACGCCTGTCACCATCCGTTTCCATGGGTGTCCCCCAGCCAGACACCCTGAGCTCCTCCAGGGAGCTACCATGTCTTGGTCAGCAGTGCACTTCCCAGCGTGGGACTCCGTCTGGCACGCACTACTCATTGATTGTTTCACTCATTCCACCCATCTTTATTGAGTGCATATGTTGTGCCCCACCCTGAGCTAGGCCTGGGGTGCAGCCAGCAGCTTAGTGGAGGAGACAGATGTCAGGCAAATGATTGCCTGATGGGTGTATAATTATAAGGGTGATAAGTGCTTGGAAGAGAAATCACAGTACTATGACAGTGTAAATCGAGGGGACCCAGCCGACAGTGGGGTGGGTGGAACTGAGAGTAGGCTGGTCAAGGAGGGCCTCTCAGAGGAGGTGGGCCTTCTGGAGAGCCCCGGGGAGCCCTGGGAGTTAGTGGGAGTCTCGGGCAGAGGGAACAGCAGATGACAAGCCCTGAGATGGGAAGGAGCTCTGCTAAAAGCTCTGTCTGGGGGAAGGACAAGCGGGGAGGCAGCCAAGGCGGGTAGTGGCCGGATCTTAGATGTCCATGTGGTGTACTAAGGATTTGGGTTTTGTCCTAAGATTGAAGAGAAGGTAGGCGGGGCATGAAGGAAATTTGTGCTTTGAAAACAGCACTGGCGCTTCTGTGTGCAGTCTGAAATACTGAAGGTGGGTGTGAAAGCTGGGGGGCCACTTATGGGCCGTTGCTGCTGTCTGGGAAGGAGGCTCTGAAGGCTGGACAGAGATGAAAGGAAGCCTGTAGACCCTGGGATTACTGCTGTTTGTCTTCTTGTGGGTGTGGTCGGGGTGCTGTTCTGACCTGAAAGGGATCGTTCCCTGGGGTGAGGGGTGGAAGTGGGGCAGGAGGCTTCTCTGCCCCTTGGAAACAGCCTTACCTCTTATCTCACATAGGCCCTCAGGACTCTGTGTGTGTACACTTTTGTTTGTTTCTTCTTAACAAATAAAAATTGTGTATATTTAAGGTATACAACATGCTGTTTTGATACAGTGTATACACACTATGAAATGATTACCACAATAAGCGAATTAGCATATCCATCACCTCCATCGTTACCATTTTTTTCTGTGTGGTGAGAACACTTGGGATCTACTCTCTTAGCAGATTTCAAGTATATGATACATTGTTATTAACTACAGTGGCCACGCTGTGCATTAGTTTTCCAGAACTTACTCATTTTATAGCTGAAAAGTAGTACCATTCGGTCAATACACCCTGCATTCCCCCACCTCCTAGCCTCTGGTAACCACCTTTCTACTCTTTGTTACTCTGAGCTTTATCTTTCTTTTTTTAGTTCCATGTATGAGATCAGGAGACATTTGTGTTTCTGTGTTTGGCTCATTTCACTTAGTATACTGTCCACTAGTTTTATCCATGTTGTCTCAAATGACAAGATTTCCTTCTTTTTATGGCTGAATAATATTCCATCGTGTATATGTGTATATAGATCACATTTTCTTTCTTTATGAAATTTTAAAATTAAATGTATTGGGATCACATTTTCTTTACCCTTTCCTCTGTTATTGGACACTTACGTTATCTTGACCATTATGAATAATATTGCAAGGACCATGGGATGCAGATACTGATTTGGTTTCCTTTGGATATATACCCAGAAGAGGGATTGCTGTATCATACAACAATTCTATTTTTCATTTTTTAAGGAACCTTCTGTACTATTTTCCATAGTAGCTGCACCAGTTTACATTTCCACCAACAGTAATCTTCTTTACTCAGTCCACTAATGCAAATGCTAATCTCTTCTGGAAACATCCTCACAGACACACCCAGCAATAATGTTTTACCAGATTTCTGGGTATCCCTTAGCCCAGTCAAGTTGACACATAAAACTAACCATAATAATAGCTAACATTTATTAGCCTTTGTATCTCCTTCCTGGAATTTGTGTTAAACATTTCATGTAAATCTGTATTAGTCCACTTGGGCTGCTGTAACAAAACGTGATAGACAAGGTAGCTGAAGCAATAGACATTTATTTTTCATAGTTCTTGAGTCTGGGACTTCCAAGATCAAGGTGCTGGCAGATTTGGTTCCTGGTGAAGTCCCTCTTTCTGGCTTACGGACAGCTGCTTTCTGTGTCCTTACGTGGAGGAAACAGAGAGAGAACTCTGATCTCTCTTCTTTTTGTTATAAGGACATCAATCCCACCACAGGGTCCCCACCCTTATGACCTCATCTAAACCCAATACCTCCCAAAGGCCCCACCTCTAAATACCAACATTTTGAGGGTTAGGGTTTCAACATATGAATTGGTGGGGTGACAGACATAAACATGCAGTCTATAATAGCATCATCTGTTTTTTATTTAACATTTACATTTTATTCCTTTTTTATTCCATGTATCAATTTTTTTTATTTTTTATTTATTGGGGTGACAATTGTTAGTAAAATTATATAGATTTCAGGTGTACAATTCTGTATTACATCATCTATAAATCCCATTGTGTGTTCACCACCCAGAGTCAGTTCTCCTTCCATCACCGTATATTTGATCCCCCTTACCCTCATCTCCCACCCCCCACCCCCCTTACCCTCTGGTAACCACTAAACTATTGTCTGTGTCTATGAGTTTTTGTTTCTCATTTATTTGTCTTGTTCTTTTGTTGTTTTTGGTTTATATACCACATATCAGTGAAATCATATGGTTCTCTGCATTTTATTCCTTTTTGAGTGATTTAAAAGGCATAAAATTCAAACTCCAAAAAGAAGAAACAAGTATACAGTGAAAACTAAGGACCCCACCCACACTGGAGGTGATCCCTGTTATCAGTTTCTTATGTTTTTTTCAAGAGATAAAGAATTCCAACTATGTCCCCAGTGAATATATACGTAAAAATTCAAAATGAAATAACAGAAAATAGAATTCAATGAGGCATAAAAAGGTTAATCTATCATGACCAAGGGGACTTATCCCAGGAATGCTAGGTTGGTTTAACATTTGAATGTTAATTAATACAATTCATCAAAATAACAGAATAAAGGAGAAAAACTATATGATCATCTCAATAGATGTAGAGAAATCATTTCATAAAATTCAGTGCCCGTTCATGATTAACAAAAAAAATCTCGCAGCAAACAAGGTATAGAAGGGACTGTCCTCAATCTAATAAATAGTGTCTACAATAAAACCTACAACTAACTTCATACTTAATTGATGAGATATTGTACACATTCCCCCTTAGTATGGGAACAAGAAAAGGACCACCATTATCACTGCTATTCAACATTATACTATAGGCAATAACACAAGGAGAAGAAATAAAAGGCATACAGCTCAGAAACAAAGATATAAAGAACTCTTTATCCACAGATGACATTATTGTGTACATAGAAAAATCAAAGGAATAGGCAGATATAGGACTTGAACTAATAAATGAACTTATCAAGGTCACTGAATACAAGTGTTCCCCACTCCTCTCAATTCATATGTTGAAATCTTAACCCCCAAGGTGATTAGGTCATGAGGGGGTTAGTGTTCTTATAAAAGAGGCGCCAGAGAGCTCCCTCGCCCCTTCCCACATGTGAGGACACAGCAGGAAGATGGTTGCCTACGAACCAGGAAGTGGGTCCTCACTAAATACAGAATCTGCCAGTGCCTTGATCTTGGGCTTCCCAGCTTCCAGAACTATGAAAAATTAATTTCTGTTACCGTTTCCCCGACAATAAGACCTAATCGGACACTCAGCTCTAATGAGTCTTTTGGAGCCAAAATTAATATAAGACACGGTATTATATTATGTTATACTATATTATATTATATTATATTATATTATATTATATTATATTATATTATATTATATTATATTATTATGTCATATAGGACCCAGCCTTATATTATAGTAAAATAAAACTGGGTCTTATATTAATTTTTGCTCCAAAAGATGCATTAGAGCTGATGGTCCTGCTAGGTTCTATTTTCGGGAAAACACGGTATCTATGAGCCACCCAGTCTATGGTATTCTGTTGTAGCAGCCTGGACGGACAAAGACACAGGTTAATATACAAATAAATGAATAACTATTTACTAGCAGAAGCAAGTGGAAAGTGAAATGTAAAAAACCTTCAGGTACAGGAAAAAATATAAAACTAAACCATTAATACTGTTATGGGGTGAATGTTTGTATCCCCCAAATTCATATGTTGAAGCCCTAACCCCCAATGTGACTGTATTTGAAGATGGGGTCCCTAAGGAAATAATTAAGTTTAAATGAAGTTACAAAGGTGGGGGGCCCCGATCCAACAGGATTAGTGTCTTTATAAGAAGAGACACCAGAGTGCATATTCTCTCTCTCTCTCTGTCTCCCTACACACACACACACACACACACACACACACACACACACACACACACGGCCATATGAGGACACAGTGAGAAAGGGTCTGTCTGCTAGTCAGGAAGAGAGTCCTCACCAGAAACTGAATTGGCTGGAATCTTGATCTTGAACTTCCCAGCCTTCAGAACTGTGAGAAAATAAATTTCTGTTGTTTAAGCCATCCAGTTTATGATATTTTGTAATGGCAGTCTGAGCAGATGAAGACAAATATTTAGGAGTAAATTTAACAAAAGACATGCACCCAGCTGAGAAAGATGAAAGATCTAAGTAAATGGAAAGTTCTGCCATATTCATGGATAGGAAGACTCAATATTATTATTGACATTTTCTCGCCAAAATTAGACTTTCTGTAAAATATTCATATCTTTCGATCTATTTGATATTTTTCTATGAAACTTTCAGTGTTTTAGTTTAAAAAGAGGTGCAAAATATGTGTTATTCTCGTCTCCCGCGCTTTGGTATAAAAAGCGATATGATGAGTTTACTCGTTTCCCACAAAAAATGTGTTATTAAGATGTCAGTTCTCTAGAAATTGATCTATAGATTTTATGTCATCTTTATCAAAATCATAGTGTTTTTTTTTTTATTTTTTGCAGAAATTGATAAGTCAATTTAAAAATCTGTGGGAATGTAAAGGACCGGGAAACCTAAGACAATCTTGAAGGAGAATAAAGTTGGAAGATTTACATTACCACCAGATTTTAAAACTTACCATAAAATTACGTTTATTAAGACAGTGTGGTTTTGGTGCAAGGATAGAAAAATAGATCAATGGCACAGAACAGAGTCCAGAAACAGATCCACATTTAAACAATCATTTGGTTGTCAACAAGGCGCTAAAATACTTCAGTGGGGGAAAAGAAGGTCTTTTTTCTTGATGTTCTTGATGCTGGAGCAAGTGGATAGCCAAATGAAAAACAATGAACCTTGACTCCTACCCAATAAATAATAAAATTTAAAACATTTGTAAATTGAACTTCATCAAAATTAAAAACTGATTATCATAAATACACCTTTAAGAAAATGAAAAGGCAAGCCACAGATTGGGAGGAAACATTTGCAATACATATATGTGACAAAGGCCTCCTATAAAGATATATATTGGGGCGGACGGGTAGCTCAGTTGGTTAGAGCGCGAGCTCTGGGCAACGGGGCTGCTGGTGCGATTCCCACATGGGCCAGTGAGCTGCGCCCTCCACAACTAGAATGAAGTCTATAAGCTGCCATTCAGCAACCAGGTGCTCAGATGTCTCAGTTGGTTGGAGCACCGGCTCTCAACCACAAGGTTGCCGGTTCGACTCCCGCAAGAGATGGTGGGCTCTGTTTTGCCCCCCTTCCCACCAGCAACTAAGATTGAACATGGCACCTTGAGCTGAGCTGCCGCTGAGCTACCGGATGGCTCAGTTGGTTGGAACACATCCTCTCAACCACAAGGTTGCCGGTTCGATTCCCGCAAGGGATGGTGGGCTGCACCACCTACAACTAACAACGGCAACTGGACGTGGAGCTGAGCTGCGCCCTCCACAACTAAGACTGGAAGGACAACAACTTGTCTTGATGGAAGTACACACTGTTCCTCAATAAAGTCCTGTTCCCCTTCCCCAATAAAATCTTTACAAAAAAAAGTAAAATCCCATAAAATATATGACGTATGATTATACCAATTAAAATCCAAATCCCATAGTAAAAAAAAAAAAGAATATATATGTCTTACAAATCAATAAGGAAAAGACACAAAACCCAATGTGAAAGTGGGCAAAAGTCTTGAACAGCCACTTCACAAAAAAGATATTCAAATGACAAACACAAAAAGAGGTTACTTTATTTAGTCAACAGGAATTGCAAATTAAAATCATAACGAGACTACTGCATACACGCTGGAATGACTGAAATGAAAATGACTGACAGTATCAAACCTTGGAAAGGTTATAGAACAACTGGAACTCATACACTGCTGCTAGGTGTGTGAATGGGTTCGTCCAAACAGGTCATGGAAACCTGTTTGTAGCATCTACTCAAGTTAACATGTATCCATCGTGTGTCCCATCAATTCTATACTGAGGTACACATACTCTAGAGAGATGGAAACATCTGTTTACAAAGACTTATATGAGCACCCTCATAGCATCTTTTTTCCATCATAGCCCAAGACTGGAAACAACCCAAATGTCCATCAACAGGAGAATGGTATATTTATATGATGGAATATTATGTAGCAATAAAAAGGAACAAAACAGTTCTATACTTACCATGGATGAACCTCACAGACCTAATGCATGAGTGAAAGAAGGCAAACACAAATGATTGCATGCTGTAAGAGTCCATTTGTATGAAATTTTAGAACAGGCAAAACTAATCTCTGGTGAGAGAAGTCAGAAAAGTGGTTATGTGTAGGGGCTGGGTAATCAGTATGGAGGGGGCACAAGGAGACTTGAGGGATGGGAGTGTTGGTGTCCCCATAGGTATAAGTTCATTGAGCTAAACATCAGATTTACCTATTTTACTGTATGTAAATTATATTTTAATCACAGAAGAAAACAATTTCATCATAATGTGAGGAGTGAACTCAGTGCTATTCCCTTCATAGAACTTGTCACCGTATGTGGTCACATTCATGTGTGACATATGACTCGTAGTGCCACAAGCTCTGACGGAGTGTGCCTGCCTTCTTCATTCTTGTATCCCAAGCGCCTGGCACACAGCAGGCTCTTGGTATGTATCTGCTGAGTGCACGGAGGAGTGTCGGGTTAAAACCAAGCTCTGTATCATGTGTCGTGGGAGGGCTGGGAAGGGAGCCTGTGAACTCTGGCCAGGGGGCGGGGGTGCTTCACAGAGGAGGAGGGGACATTTGAATCCCACCCTCAAAGCTCTTGGGGATTTTTCTCAGGCAGAGTGAAGGAGAAGGGCAGGTAGGCGCACATGCCCAGGGACAGGAAGAACAGCTTGTGTGCTGGAAGTAGAATAGCCTTGGCTGGTGTGGCAAGGTAGGTAAGGTCTTATTTACTGGCCTTGAAAGTTTGGAAGGTTTTGAGAGAGGACAGTCATAAAAACTGGGTCTGCATTTTGGAAAGACCACTGGGTTTGCGGACTGGACCCTAGCGGAAGGGCTGAGTTCTTCATGGACGCAGGAGGTTAACCTCTTCAGCTTCTTGCCCAGACTGGGGGACAAGGCACCAACACTGAGCCTGCCATTGGCCTTCAGGTGAGATGAGGGGGCAGACACGGTGAGCCCTAGCCCTCTGGGCTGATGAAGCAGTGCCACCTACTGGTGTGCCCTGCTCTAGGACTTCGCAGGCCATCTGGTTCCTTCTGGTCCCAGACTGGGACAGGCCGGCCCGTGGCCTTAGAATGAGGGGCAGAAAAACTTTCTCTGGAGGACGAGCTCTCCCTCTGGTTCAGGGGCTCAAGGTTGGTACCTTGTGCAGCTGTAGGGAGGAAAAGTGTTCCCCCGTACTGAATGGACACAAACGAATATTACTAGGCTCTGCCAGTTCTGCCTGCATTTGGACCTCGTTTCCACCACCTTCTAGCAGTATGATCTTCAGAAAGTTACTTAACCTCTTTGTGCCTCAGTTTTCTCATCTATAAATTAGGAATAGGAATAGTGTCCCCCTGTTACAATTGTTATGAGTCAACAAATATAAAACACTCAGAACAGTGCCTGGTACGTGGTGAACATTCAATCAAAACTCTTATGTCCACCCGTATTACTATTATCTTTAATCACCATCATCATTCAAGGCACGGACCGGAGAATGCCTGGCGCATTTGGAGAACTCACGGGCTGGAGGCCGAGGGGTGGCCTGTGGCACAGGGGGCTGTGTGAGCTGGAGAAGGGCCTGCACAGGTGGCTCAGACTCTCCTAATCACCGCGGGGATATTGAAGGGTGCAGCCCGAGACGCACGAGCTCAGATCTACGTTTTGTAAACCTAGCACCTGTGTATCTCTTTCTGCTTCCAGTGCCTTGCACACATGCCCTTCCAGCGAGCCTCAGGCTCCACATCCTGGTCTCCACCATGCAGACCAGGCAACAGGCTCAGGGAGGTTAAGAAATGTGTGCAAATCCAGTGGTGAACTAAGGACAGAGCCCAAAGCCCAGGGCTTGAGCCCTGCCGCCTAGGGCTCCATCTACCCCATGGTGCTGAGGTTATGGGGGGACCCGTTCACGGCATCACATTCGCTTGGCAGGACATGAGCAGCAAGCTACTTGACCCTTCTGTGCCCTGCATGTCAGCCCTGTGTGTATTCTGAAGCTTTTCAGGTTCTCTCAGCTGGAGCAACAATCTTACTCCAGGAATGAATTTTAGAATCGATATCTTTTTTTTTGGTTTTTGTTTTTGTTGTTTTTTTCCAGTTTTATTGAGAAATAATTGGTGTGTGTCACTGTATAAGTTTAAGATGTACAGCATGATGGTTTGATTTATATACATCGTGAAATGATGACCACAATAAAAATGGAATTTTTAAACTAAATTAAAGCTTCTCCCTTCTCCCAGGTGGGCCCGTTTCAGGCCAGGAGACCGGCATCAGAAAGGAGGTGTGAGGGTTGAGCCTGTGAATGAGAACATGTGAGTGTTGAGTGTGTGAGTATGTGTGTGAAAGCACGTGAGTATGTGTATGCATGTGACTGGATGTGTGAGTGTGTGAATGAATCTGTGTTATGAGTGTGAAAGTGTGTGTTGTTTGTTATGCAGTTCAGTGTGTTTGTACTCCTTGGACGCAGGCTCACCAACCCACCTACATCCCACCAGGCCACCTGCTGTGAGGAGTGGTGATCACAACGCTCTGCCACACCCAACCCCCAGGGCCTACACCAGCTGCTTCCTGTGCGGGGATTTGAGAGTCCAAAGGCCTGGATTTGCTCTCCAGGACTCAGCTGTGGGCACCTCCGTAGGCAGACTTCCGGCCCCTGGCTTGAAGGTTCCTTCCCCTGGCTGCGCACTGCCACACACCTCTTAGATATCCAGAGGGAAGCTGATTTGCTGGAATGTGTACGAAACATGAGTGAGAGGATTTTTTTTTTTTTTAAGAGAAATTAGTGTCACAGGATTGTTCAGATTCAGTGCAGTATTTCTGAAATTCAGGACGTGGTGTGTGTTTTCCCATAAAACAGTGCGTCTCAAAACAGCGTGCCTGCCGCTACCAGTTAATTAATATTTTTTTCCATTTACCGATTAAGTTGCTTGGTGTCAGCAGATTCAGATTTTGTGAAGTCACGTAGTTTTGCGTTCGAGAAGAAGTTGTGCCAACTTGATTAAGCAGCAAAATTACGATGAGGCATGTTAATAAGAAGCAAATAATAAGGCTGAATCTGCCCTCTTTGTGAAATTGGGTCATACATGTTATATTCACTGTTCTTGGAGTTTCACAAAATTCCAAAATAAATTTGATACAAAATAAGCATCAAACTTATTTGTAAGAAAAAATTCAAAACTGTAGGACTATGAAATCTGACCACGGAATCCATAGCAGTTTGCAGAACATTTTATTGCCGTAAGGGTCCCAACTGCTGGATTGTAAGTTGTCATTGAAGTCTCTCTCATCCATTAGGCTGTGATTTTCTTGAGGGTGGGGACAGTTTTATCAGTCTGTGACCACAGTACGGCATGTAGTTGGTGCTTAATAAGTGTTCATTGGATGAATCAACAAGAAGAAATAAAAATTGGGGAAAAGATTGGAATTCAGTCACTTGTGGGTAGTTGGAAGTTGTGCAGGTTATTTTTCTTTTCCATATTCATTATTGGGCTGTCATGACAAAGCATCATAGACTGTGGGCTTCAACAACAGACATTTATTTTCTCAGGCAGCTGTCTTCTGCTGTGTCCCCACATGGCCTTTCCTCAGTGTGTGAAAGTGACTCTCTTTTTTTCCTTTTCTTATAAAGCCACCAGTCCTATTGGATTAGGGTCCCACCCTTATAACCTCACTTCACCTTAAATATCTCCTAAAGGCCCTATGTCCAAATACAGTCACCTTGGGGGCTTATGGCTTCAACATATGAATTCCAGGGGACACACTTCAGACCATAGCAGTCAGTGCGCAGGATGTTTCCTCATCACAGGTGTTCACCCTTGGAGACTTTCAGGAAGACAGAGCTGGAAGGAACTCGAGAACACACTTGGCATAGAGAGGGGTGGTCACTTGCCCAGGGCCACACAGCCAGTGGCACAGAGCTGGGGCGGCTCCCAGGGGCCTGGGCTGGGCCAGCTCTGCAGGGGTGGGGTCTGGGGGTGGGCAGTTGGGTGCTCACACTGTCCTGACGCTGACCTTGTGTTAGTTACAGGACTCTGATCAGACCCACATACAGAGTGTCCTACCGAACGGTGACGGCGCTGGAGTGGAGGTGCTGCCCTGGCTTTACCGGGAGCAACTGTGATGAGGGTGAGTCCACTGGGGCACAGAGGGCAGGGGACGGGACACTGGCCGGGCTGGACGTCAGAGTCCTGGGGGCTTCTTCCCCTGCCCTCCTCCTGTGAACATGTCTTTGTTCCTCCACATTTCTTCCTTCCTTTTCCCAAGCACCTGAAGCAAGTGCTCTGGACTGGCCAAACTGGGGGGAGTCTGCCACCCTGCCTGTGGCACTGAGGTGGGATCCTTGTGTGCACAGTTTGGGTAGGCGATGGAGGAGACCCATGTGCCCGGCCTGGGGGAAAGGATTTGACTTACAGCCTATTGCTTCCTCTCTGGCTTTGACTTACCCAGAAATTGGGGCAGGCAGAGCAGGAAGTTTGGGCTCTGAGCAAATGCAGGTGGGGATCCACCAGCCTTGGAGCCACGTCTGTTGTAGAATGAGGCAGATAAACCTGGTGGGTGGCAGCAGAAGGAAGGCCTCTCCCGGCTGCCCCTGCCCTTCTGCCCGGCTGGTGCCCAGTGGGAGGACAGGAGAACGGGGCCTGGAGCCGAGCCGTCCTTCCAATGCCTGGGCTGGGCTCAGCTTGGCTCTGGGGCCTGATGGAGCCAGACAGCTGCACTCGGATGGAAGTCAGAGATGGCCAACAGCAAATCTCTGCCGTGCTCATAGCCTGGGAAAGCAGGGCCTGCCTAACGAACAGGTTTGCAGCCCACCTTGTTCGCAGTATACCTGGCCAGTCCGAAGCCTCAGGGGTCAGTTTTGTTGGAAACAGTAGTTCTCATCAACCTTGACTTTCTAACAGAATTAGTCCCTCTCATCTTTTTCATTACCTAACTTACAGATTGTGTCATATATATATGCTTTTATAATATAAGCAAGGTGATAATAAAGTTATGATAAGTTATAAGTTAGACATGTGCTTTTACTATATACTGCCTAATAACATAACAACAGAACTAGCAGTAATAGTGATGATGGTGGTGCTTCCAGGGGCCTGTGGCCCAAAGCTGAGCTGAAGGAAGGGGTTGGGATATAAAAGGGTCCTGATTTGCGAGCTGCCTGATCCTGGAAGTGGAGGGTGGGTAGCCTTCGGAGCACAGGACTGCCCTGGGCCTTTCCTTGGGGAGGAGCAAGGGGGAGCTCAAGGGTGAGGGGTGAGGGGAGGCTGGGCTCCTCCAGGTGGAGGCGTGGGTGGCAGGACCCTGTACTTTATGTGTTGAATGAACACAACTCACACCAGTTCCCTCGCTGAGGTATGAAGTCCTCAGAGCACCTGTCAGTGCATGGCTGTGGGGAGAGATATCTCGTCCCTCTAACAGAACAGAGCAGCCCTGTTCTCTAGATTCTGCAAGAGGCTGGAGAGGCAAGGGTTTCGAGAGAGGTGATTGATTTACCCTTAAGTAACTCACTGGGCGATTTTCAACCATCACTGAAATGAGCTCCGTTGGGCTCCGCCCAGTGGAGTAATGGTTTACCATCATGGCCTTGCATTAGGAAGGCTTCCAGGCCCTTCTCTCAGCTCCCAGAGCCTCCAGGCTCCCCCTGGCCACCTGCCCCCCACAATTGCCTGAGGTGACTATAATCGTGTGTCTGCCTCTTGCCACCCTGCAGGACTGTCTGGTTCTTCTAAGGGTTACTGGTCCCGGCCTAAAGGGGCCCCTTCCTCTGTCTCCTGGAAACCGCTGCAGCACTAGAGCATATATGTTTTTCATCTCTCTTCATAATCTCTTTATTAGAGAAATGAATGAACTACTAAATGAAGTATAAGTCTCAAAATGTTTAAGTCATAATTCTCACACAAGTCAATAGTGAGCATGTGTTTTATTGAACTCCTTTGATGAGGGAACCAACAGAATGGCAAAGCTGATTCAAAAGAGGATTACAGATACTGATGTATATGCTGATTGGGGTGCCCCAAGACCACCTTCAGGTCTGATAATTCACTAGAAGGGCTCACAGAACTCATGAATATGTTTACGGTTTCTTACAGTGAAAGGAGACAGATTAAAATCAGCCCAGGAAAGAGATGCAGGGGGCAGAGTCCACGAGGGGTCCACACTCAGAGTGTTCAGATGTCCCCCGCCCTCCCCCCAGCGTTAACCTCTCCCAGCAATGACTTCTGACAACGTGCTTGGGGTATTTCCAACCTGGGAAGTTCCCTGAGCCAGAATTGTCAGTGGCCCTCAGTCACGTATATGAGGTCAGACAATGAAGTTCGTGAACTCATCCTAGACAAAGTGCTACCTACCTCATTGTTGAATATCTCTATGGTCACATTCAAAGTACTCCCCTTGGGAAGCTATGCACTGACCTTAGCATCTAGTCCACCCTTCAAAGCAATTTTGGAACTCTTTTTCTGGAATAGCCATCAGAGCTGTTGTTGTATTACCCTTGATGTCTTGAATGTCATCAAAATGTCTTCCTTTCAATATTTCCTGTATCTTTCAATAAAGAAATAAGTCATTGGGGACCAGATCAGGTGAGTAGGGAGGGTGTTCCAATACAGTTATTTGTTTCCTGGCTAAAAACTCCCTCACAGACAGTGCTGTGGAAACTGGTGCATTGTCGTGATGCAAGAGCCATGAATTGTTGGCGAAAAGTTCAGGTTGTCTAATTTTTTCATGCAGCCTTTTCAGCACTTCCACATAGTCAACTTGGTTAACTGTTTGTCCAGTTAGAAAATTCATAATGAATAATCCCTCTGATATCAAGAATAGGTTAGCAACATCGATGCAACAAGTTCACGAACTTAATTGTCAGACCTCATACACTTGATGACTGCTTTCATGGCTGAGCTGTTCCTAGCCCTTTTGGAGGTTGAGCTGGCACTGCGTGGCCCAGGGATGCCCTAAATATCACATTGTTAGCATAGACTGGCATGTCCCAAGTTTCCCAGGTCAACAAAGCCACTTTCATCGGCAGGCCCTTCCAAGGGTTTAGAGATCACCTCCCAGGAGCCATGTGCAATGGCTGGACCTCTCTCTGGGTAAGGTCAGTCCATCACTGATATATCCATTACATTTTCTAATCCATTATATTTTATGTTTATATTATTTATATTATATATCATTATGTCTATAAATTATATATGTATATTATATATAATGTTAATATATACACACACACATATATATATATATATAATGTGAAGTATATTATATATATATGAAATAATATCACTAAAGGACAATAAAAAACAAAACCCTTGGGCTATCCTCTCTACTGAGCAGAAATCACTTGCACCTCACCAGTTTTGTATGAGTTAACATCCAATGTTGCAGAACCTGGGCTGTAATCCGTAATATGTGGTAAATAAACAAAGTGACATTCTCCCAGGGAGTCAGTGGCACTTAGGCTCATTAGAGGGTGCTCTAGCATGACATGAAAAGGTGAGGCCATCAACTTTTTGCCCTATTTCCATGTTTTGGGTAACCCTCCTTGCAGATGAGTGGATGAAGCCCAGAGGGCATGTCCAGCGAAGGGCGAAGGGCGAGGCATGCCTCCTTCAGAAAGCGTCAAGGTCAAGTGTCTCCTTACTAGCTGTGAACACGAGGGTTCCTGAGCTGGTGAGGATTCCTGGGAGTGTGAGGACCTGGGCTGAGTTTGGGACTGGCTTCTGAAAGCCTTTCTAAAGATTCTACATTCCTGAAAACGAAACAATAAAGACAAAAGTTGAAATCAAGGCAGTGCCTGTGAGTTGAAGCACATTCCTAAGATGGCTGTGGAGGATCCTGGGCCATTTATTCCCACTCAGTCCCATTGCTGCCTCTCAGAGGTGTGTTTTGCTTTGGGTCAGATGAGATTTGCCAGGAGAAGCATCTTTTTTCTTTGGCTATGTATGGTCTTCCTTCCAAGTGCTCAGGCCTCTGGTCTTATGACTCAGGGCTCGTGACTGCCTACGGGAGGAGGCTCCCGCCGCCCAGGTGGCCTCTTTCTGGGCCTGCATTCTCCTTTCTGTGTCTCCCCAGGTCCTTCTTCCTACTAGCCTCTTTTTTTTTCCTCCCTGGATACCCCAGGAGTGCAGGCTAAAGGCTTGGGGATACTATCCTTCATAGATATGTCTATATATAGTTGACCCAAATTATTTGCAGATTCTGTGAATTCGCCTACTTGCTGACGTTTACTTGAAACCCCCCAAATCAATAAATACTTGCGGCACTTTCGTGGTCTTTCACAGATATGCATAGAGTGGCAAACAATTTGAGTCACCCAACTCTCGTACTCCCAACTGAGGTTGCAATGGCTCTGCCTTCTTGTTTCAACTATTATACTGCAAACAAGTGTCCTTTTCAAGATCTGTTTAATGCCATGTTTTCCACATTTTTATGCTTTTTGGGGTGATCCCATTGTTTAAAATGTTCCCAAGCGTAGGGCTGTCTATTGTTCCTTAGTGCAAAACAGCTATAATGTGCCTTTTGGAGAAAATACATGGGTTATATGAGATTTGTTCAGGCATTGGTACTGTTGGCTGTGAGTTCAATGTTAATGAATCAACCATATATATTTAATAAGGCATTTTTAAATAGAAGTACACATAAAACAAGGTCACATATTGATCAGTTGATGAAAATATTGTGACCGGACGCTTGTAGGTAAGAGCCTAACCCTGTACTTCCCCTAGGAGCAATGGTTCAGTATTTGCTAATTCAGAGTTCCCGGTGTCTTTATAGAACATAACTACCGTAAATAATGAAAATTAACTGTATCTATGAATCTCTATCTATAAGTATATTTATATATCTAGAAATATATATTTTTTCTTATTAAAAAAGCAAGTACATGTGTAGAAAAAGGGAAAACATCCTCTTAAGATAACCTCAAGTCTCACTTCGGTGAAATGCCTCCAGCCCATTTTCTGTGCTTACACGTCAGTTGTAATGTACATGCTGTTTGATAACTTTCTTTTTCAAAAAAGTTGTCATGAACATCTCTCCTCGTCAATACATAACTTTCTATAGTATCATTTTTAGTGGCTGCGGAATTTGGTTACACACTTTAGTAACTACACTGCTATTACAAGATATTTAAGTTGCTTCCAATATTAAATTATTAATAACATTGTTGTAAACATCTTCTTTTTAACTGAGGTAAAATTAACATACACTGAAATACACTAATCTTGCATGTACAATTTGATGAGTTTGATAAATGCATAAACATTTCCATCATCTCCCAGATATTTCCCACCCCTAAGCAACCACTGTTCTAGTTTCTATCATCACAGATCAGTTTTACCTATTCTTGAACTTCATATAAATGGAATCATATAGTATAGGTCCCTTTTGTGTATGGTTTCTTTCGCTTAACATAATTTTTGAGATGTGTTCATGCTGTTACTTGTGTATCAATTGTTTATTCATTAATGTTACTGGGTATTATTCCATTGTATAAACAACCACAATTTTATTCATTCATTCTCCTGTGGATAGATATTTGGGATGTTTCTAGTTTTCGGCTTTATGAAGAAAGCTTCTGTGAACATTCTTGTGTATGTCTTTCTGTCGACATATGTTTTTATTTCCCTCGGGTAAATCCCTAAGAGTGGCATTGCTAGGTTGTGGTATATGTTTAATTTTATAAGAAAGAGCCAAACTCTTTTCCAAAGTGGTTTTACCATTTTACACTTCTACCAGGAAAGTATGTTCCAATTGCTCCAAATCCTTGACAACATTTGGTGTTGTCAGTCTTTTTTATTTTAGCCATTGCAGTGGTGTGAAATGCTCTCTCACTGTGATTTTAATTTTCGTTTCCCTGCTGGCTAATGATGTTGAGCATCTATTTATGCCTACCTTATATGATTACCAGCCATTCTTATACCATTTATTTTTGCGTGTGAAGTGTCTAAGACTTTTGCCCATTTTAAATTGAGTTGTTTAATTTTATAAGAAATAGCCAAACTTTTTTCCAAAGAGGTTTTAACAGTTTACATTCTCACAAAGTATGTCACAAATGTTCCATATTCTTGCCAACATTTGGTGGTGTTAGTCTTTTTAATGTTAGCTATTCTAGTGGGAATGAAATGGAATGTAATTGTAGTTTCTTCTTTTTAAAGACTGTTTTGACCACCCTAGTTCCTTTGCATTTTCATAAAAATCTTACAATCAACTTATTAATGTCTACAAAAAGCTGTTTGTTGGGGTTGGGATTAGGATTGTGATAAATTTATAGTCCAATTTTGGAAGACTGGATATCTTAATAATGAGTCTGCTGATTCATGAACATGGTATAGCTCTCCGTTTATCTAGGCTTTTAAAATTTTTTCTCAGCCATATTTTGTAGTTTTCAGAGTAGAGAGCATGCTTGTCTTTTATTAAATTGATTTCTAAATATTTTGTATTTTTGGTTCTTTTTAAAAAGTGGAAATGCTTTTAAAATTTTCATTTTCTAATTTTTTTGCTGCTAGTATATAGAAATATATTTGATTTTAAAATATTTACATTGTATACAAAAACTGTGATAAATTTATTTATTATTTTTAATAGCTTATTTATTGATTCCTTTGGATTTCCTACCAAAACTATCATGTCTTCTGTGAATAAAGACATTTTTACTTCTTCCTTTCAAATCTTTATGACTTATATTTCTTCTTATTGCCTTATTGGGCTGGCTAGAACTTCTAGTAAAATGTTTAATAGAAGTGCTGAGAACAGACATATTTGCCCTGTTTCTGGTCATAGTGAGGAAGTTCTCAATATTTCATTATTAAGTATGTTGTTAGTAGTAGATATTTCACATATGCTATTTATCAGATGAAGATAATCACTTGTATTCTTAGTTTGTTGAAAGTATAGGTACTGAATCTTGTCAAATGTTTTTTTCTGCATCTATATTAAGGTGATCATATATTTTTATTCTTTATTTGTTAATGAGACAAATATCATTGATTTAGAATACTAAACCAACTTTTTGTTCCTGAGAATAACATTATTATTACTGAGATAAACCTCATTTGGATGTATTATTCTTTTTTATATTTCCATATTTGATATTTATCTGTAATTTTCTCATAATGTCTGTTAGTTTTTAGTTATGAGGGTTATGCTGTTCTCATAAAAAGAATTAGGAAAATGTCCCTCCTCCTCTATTTTCTGAAAGCACTTTTTTTTTTTTTTTGTAAAATTGATATTACTTTTTCCTTAAATGTTTAATAGAATTCATAATGAAACCATCTGGACCTGTAGTTTTCTTTGTGGGAAAATTTTTGATAGCATATTCATTGTTATCAACTGAATTTGATAGCATAGGTTTTATAGATATGGGGCTATACATAGATACAGCGCTATACATGTTCTCTAAATTTTTAATAATTACTTATACATTTTACAATTTAAATTTATTGAGGTATAATTTACATACAACTTATTACATACACATTATTTATGCACAACAGAAGTGTACAGTTCAATAAGTTTTGACCCCATGAATATTTTTCTACACAATTCTCTACTTTCTGGTTGGTATTCTGTCCACCAAATTTGCTTCAGCCTCCCTGAACTCTGGTTTCTTTCTCTTCAATTCAGAGAAATTGCCATGTTCTACTTAGTCACCTCTCCATGTGCTCTGGTCCAGAAGGTACCTCTAGGAATCACCTTGTTTGTTTCTCTTCTCTCAGGAATCATTGTGCCACGTTCAATGTTTGTGAGCATTTGTTTCATAAATTTTGTCCAAATGTTGAATTGTTTATGGTGGGAGGGCAAGTTAGTATGAGTTAGTATGACTGGAAGCAGAAATTGCATATTTTGCTTTGTTGGAATTTAGTTATACTTCTCGGTATCATTTCTCAGTTGTTCTTCTGAGGATTACAGTCCGCTACCTTAACTTATTGTATTAAACAGAGTAAATATGGGGCTATTCCATGTAAATTGGAGAAAACTATTAATTGTACAATTCCATTTATCCACCCCCACTATCTTTTGTGCTACTGTTGTCGTACATTTTAAATCTAAATATGTTACAAAATTCACAATTCAATATTACAATTTTTGCACTAACCAGTCAGATAATCTTTTTTTAAAAAAATTATTGGGAATATTGGGGAACAGTGTGTTTCTTCAGGGCCCATCAGCTCCAAGTCGTCCTTCAATCTAGTTGTGGAGGGCGCAGCTCAGCTCCAAGTCCAGTTGCCGTTTTCAACCTTTAGTTGCAGGGGGCGTGTGCCCATCATCCCATTCGGGAATTGAACTGGCAACCTTGTTGTTGAGAGCTCGCGCTCTAACCAACTGAGCCATCCGGCCGCCCCCCAGATAATCTTTTTAAAAAGTGGAAGGAGGGAAAAAAGCAGCCTTGTATTTATGCCATAGTTAGCATTTCCAGTGATCTTTAATCTCTTCCTGGAGCTCCGAGCCTCCATCTGGTATCCTTTATCCTCAACCCCAAGAAGTTATTTCAACATTTCTTGTAGTGCAGATCTGCATGCAACGAATTCTCTCAACTAAAAAAAAGTTATTTTAGTCTTTATTTTGCCTTAATTTTAGTTAATTAATTAATTAAATTGTGGTAAAATACACATACATAAAATTGATTATTTTAACCATTTTAAAGTGTATAATTCAGTGGTATTATATACATTCACAGTGTTTTGCAATCATCACCACTATCAAGTTCCAGAACTTTTTTTATCACCCCAGAGGGAAACCCTATACCCATTAAACAGTCATTCCTCATTCTCCTTTCCCTTAGCCCTTGGCAACCACAAATCTGCTTTCTGTCTCTGTTGATTTGCCTATTCTGGATATTTCATATAAATAGAACCATACATTTTATGTCTGGCTTCTTTTACTTAGCATAATGTTTTAAAGCTTCATCCAAGTTGTGGCATATATCTGAATAATGAATAAAATTCCATTATATGGATATACCACATTTTGTTTTTTCATTCATCTATTGATGGACACTTGGGGTGTTTCCATCTTTGGCTATTGTGAATAGTGCTGCAATGAGCATTCACATATCAGTTTCTGTTTGAACACCTGTTTTCGATTCTTTTTTTTGATATGTACTTAGGATGGGATCTCTGCATCATATGGTAATTCTTTGTTTAACTTGCTGAGGAACTGAAAAACTGTTTTCATAATGGCTGCACCATTTTTGCATTCCCACCAGCAAGGTACAAGGGTTCCATTTTCTCCCATCATCATCTCTGATACTTCATTTTCCATTGTTTTCAATAATATTTTCATTGAGTTCATAATTCTGGATTGATGATTTTTTTCTTTCAGTGCTTTATACAGATTGGTTGGTCCATTGTCTTTTGGCATTTATTGTTTCTGGTTAAAAGTCTGCTGTACTCATATGTTGTTTACCCCTCCATGAATGGGGTCCCTGCCACATTCAAGATTATTGTTTTCAAGATTTTACTTTATCTTTCAGCAGTTTGACTATGATGTTACCACGTAGGATTTTCTTAATTCTGCTTGGGGTTCTTTGTGCATTTGGATCGATAAGTCAATTTTTAAAAACCAAATTAGGAAAATTTTGTTCGTTATTCCTTCAAACATTTTTCTGCCCTATTCTCTCCTGTCCTCTCAAGATTCCATTTGCTGAGAAACAAAAACTCATAGACACAGACAATAGTTTAGTGGTTACCAGAGGGTAAGGGGGGTGGGGGGTGGGAGATGAGGGTAAGGGGGATCAAATATATGGTGATGGAAGGAGAACTGACTCTGGGTGGTGAACACACAATGGGATTTATAAATATGTATACAGAATTGTACACCTGAAATCTATGTAATTTCACTAACAATTGTCACCCCAATAAATTAAAAAATAAAAGATTCCATTTGCATACATGTTAGATTGCTTGATATTGTCATTAGGTTATGTTCTTTCCCTCTCTGTTCTTCAGACTGAATAATTTCTATTGATCTGTCTTCAAGTTCATTGACTCTTTCTTTTGACATCTGTAATCTTCTCTTAAGCACATCCAGTGAGATTTTCATTTCAGATACTGTACTTTTCAGTTCTCGAATTTCCACTTTATTTTTGTTTATATTTCCATGATAAGATTTTCTCATCTGTTCACCCATCCTGACCATAATTTATTTAATATCCTAGAACTTATAGATAATAGCTACTTTAAGTTCTCATCTTCTATTTCCAACATTTGGGTCATCTTAGGGTTTGTTTGTATTGACATTTCTCTTGATTTGGGTGACAATTGCTTCTTTTCCTCTCCCTCCCTCCCTCTCTCTCTCTTTCCCTTCCTTCCTTCCTTCCTTCCTTCCTTCCTTCCTTCCTTCCTTCCTTCCTTCCTTCCTTCCTTCCTTCCTTTCTTTCCATGTTAATAATTTTGGTTATATACTGAACATTTTGGTATGTTGTAGAGATTCTGGTTTCCTTGAAGACTGTTGATTTTTGTTCTAGCAAGCAGCTAAGTTACTGTAAATTTCTTAAGGTTTGGTTTTTACATTTTATTAGGGTGGGTATGTAAATCCCTTAGACCTAGGATATAGTTTTACTCCTAAGGCATAGCCTTTCTGTGGTTTCAAAGGCAAGCCCTAGGTGTTAACTAAATCCCCTAACTTGGAGAGATTCAAGCTCTAAACCATCTTCCTTCTGTTGGATAGCAGCTGTTAGCTCAGCTCAGCTTTTGTAGCTTTCCCACTGTTGTTTTCTACTTAGCTCATTAGAATCTCACTTACCCATACATGGTTCAGGGATCAGCCAAGGATTTCGGTGGGAGTTTGTACATAGAGTTTGGGGCTCTCTGCTCTGTGTGCCTACTCCCTTATTAGATTCTTCTCTTGGTTTCCATGTCCTCTGGCAGCCTTAAACCTAAACCACTGCAGTTTTTGACTTGAGTTTTGGCCACCCTGCACTGCCTGAACTGAGGTGTGTACCCAGGGAAAAAGTCATGTAATGTAGAATTCACTCAGTGCTATTCCCTTTTGGCAAGGATTGAGTTCCCTCCAGTTTCTGCTGGCTTTATGGTGGTCTCTAGTGTCTTCAAATAGTTGTTTAGAATTTTTAAAATCTAGAGTTTATAGTTTTTATCCAAAGTAGAGTTAGTCTGATACAAGCTACTCCATTATTACTGGAACTGGAACTTTACGGACATCTTTTTAGCTAAATCTTTGTCCACGTCTGTAATCATTTCTTTAGGATAAAGTCCTATGCAGAATTATTGGGTTAAGGCTTTTGAATCATAGTGCCAAATTAGCTCCTAGAAAGGTTGCTGATTACACTGGCGTGGACAGACTGAGAGGTTCTAGAGGCCAGAGGGTGTTGTCATCATCTGTTTCCCTTTGTGGTGCCCCAAAGACTCCCTGACACTCAATTAGGGTTCTGTCAAAGCTGTACCTGGAACACAATATCAGCCAGTGCTGATCCAAGAAGTAAGCATTAGCATGGGATACACTACCGTTACTTCACCACTAGATTTAATTTTAAAAGTAGTTCCTTAAGCCGCGTTCCACCAGTAGATGTCCCTCCAGTGAGTTCAGTCGGCTGGCAGCAGAGGTAACACCATCACTTTTATAAACAAGCATATCATGTCATTATTTCTTACCTTTGAAATAGTACTTTACGCTTTAGAGGGCTTTCAGTCACATTATTCTATATTTCCATGGTATGATGCTGCTATAGGCTGCATGCTGGTGTGCCACACCCCCCATTCATATGTTAAAACCTATTCCCCAATGTGATGATATTAGGAGAAGCCTTTGAAAGGTGAGTAGCTCATGAGGGTGGAGCCTTTGTGAATGGGATTAGGCCCTTATAAAACAGACCCCAGAGAGCTCCTTCCCCACTTTCTGCTATGTGAGGACATCTGAAGAAGGCAGATGCCTATGAACCAGCAACTTGGCCAAGGTCATCCAGCTGAGAAGTGGCCTAAGCAGAACTAGAACCTGGGTCTTCTGTCCCTGATGGAGTGCTTTTTTACTCTAAGCCACCTGGAACATTTGAGGTCTTGAGAAATCCCACGCAAATTTTCCCAACACAAGGGACGGGTCCCAACACAAGCTGGACTCTGGGCTGGCCCCTTCCTGCAATAACTAAGATGGCCTGGTCCATAGTGTTTTAGAAGCCAGATCTCATGTTGCCTTGGTGTTGTGGAGAAGATCTGCCACAAATTCATTAGGAGATGACAAGTTTAACTTAAGTAGGGGATTTTTCCTCTCTCTCTATCTGTCTCTCTCTTTCTCTCTCTCTCTCTTTTTTTCAGCTGGAGTCCTGGCCAGGACAGGAACTGAACCCCCTGGGCCCCCATATAGGCAAGGGCAGGCCCGGGGTGAGGTGGCTTAGCTAGTGCATCCAAGCATTGAGCTGATTGATTTGAGTCCAAGACGATGTTGACATTTCACCCCTGGCTCAAGCTCTGTGTATGAGTGTGTTTGTGTTTTGAATGGCTGAGGGTTCAAAGCCAGAAGGAGTTCTCCTGGGAGGAGGCTGCAACCTCCTGGCCAATCTGCAGAGCTCAGCATTTTAGGGAAATGATTCTCAGTGAATCTGATTATGTTTCTGAGACTCGCTTAAAAGGAGGGACAAGCAAGTAGCGCCATTTATTCAAAGTAGCTGAGTGCCTGGGAGATTCTAATCACTGTGCTAGATGCTTGGGTCACAGTGATGAAAAGGGGACCTCAGCAGCTCCCAGGCAGGGTATGTGTGTAGGGGAAAGCGGTGCAGGGACCAGAGAGTGAGCAAATAATCCTAATACTGGGAAATAAGGGCATTGCTAAAGGTGTTTGAGGTGTTGTGGTACCCAAAGGAGGTAAAGGATTCGGGAGCGTGGGGGTCTTCCTCCAGCTTAAGTCCTGGCCCTTTGGATCTGGCTTAGCTCATTTACTCAGGACTCCGCTCCACTGGGCATCCCCTCTCTCCTGTGGTTTCCATCTTTCCTGCTCACTGGTTCTACCCTATCAGCACATAAGCACAAAGATCATCTCTCATCTTTAAGAAGACAATCTTACTAACTTTTCATTGCCCTTAAGCCCCGGCCCCGACTTGAGCTTCCTTTCCCAGCCAAGCTTCTTGGAAGAACTGCCCTCCTTCCCCGACTCAGCTTCCTTGCTTCCAGGGTCTTCTCTCACCTGTGAGGCTGGGTCTCTGCCCCACTTACCACATAGAGAGTCTTTTTACTGCCTGGCCTCCGTGCAGTTTATGTCCCTGTCATATTTATTTCAATTTTCCCAGCCACCGGCAAAGAGCTGGAACCTGGAATGTTTCTTGAATGAATGAATGACTGCAAAGGCAATTTTCATGTGTGTGAGATATGAGGTTCAGCTGGTAGATGTATGATTATCCTCATTGTACAGATGAGTAATTGAGGTGGAGAGAAATACTGATATTACTTATGTGAGGCCCTGTAGGGTCCACGGTGAGGTGGAGGCTGAGTATGGCAAGAGGAAAATGTCATAGTTGCTGCTGGCAGACTGGCTGGCTGAGCTGGAGAGGACACTTCATAGGGCCTGAACACCTCTATCCTGGCATCGTCGGTAAATTTTGGGTCCTGGCCTGGTGGTGCGGCAGAGCTGAAGGTCTGTTCCATTGGGCATCTACTCCTGCTCTCAGCTTCAACTGACAGCATGGCCTCACTTGATGAGATTCTGGGCCCTTTGATATTGCATTGAAGCCTGGAGTGGTTCCAGCTGTTGGGATGGGTTTTTTTGTCAGACAAGCATTTTTCGACACCTCCCGTCATGCTGTGTGGGGCTGTAAATATCCACAGATGTCACCTGCCTTTTCTTTTTCTGGAAAGAGCTTGCACAGGGGCTGGCGCATGTCGCAGGCACATCGCTCAGCTGCTGGGCTGTCTGCACATCCAGAGGGTTCTCAGCACTTCCCCGGTGTCTTCTTCTTCCATGGGCATGTCACAGGGTGTGGCAGGGGCCGGAGTGATGCCCGAGATAACTGTTAAGCTTCTGGGTCAGGGTTAGGCCACCTGGAGCAACACGGGCATTTCCCCATTGGGCAGAGGGACCCTGCGTCTCTCCAGGTGTAAGACAAGGCTCTCCTGTCACTCACTCCATCATGCTGAGCGCAGGGAGGGAGTTGGGGTCTCCACTGAGGTGTGGGAAAGGACGGAGCAGAGCCTAGGGAAGTAAGTCTCTCTTGCTGTATTCAACCACCTCTTTGAGAGGTGAGTAGAGGCTGGCTTGGAGACGGAGCTGGAGCATGAAAGCTGGAATGGTGCAAACATTCTGGGCATGAGATGGAGGGGGCTACGGGTGGCAGAGGAAAAGGGGCCAGGCAAAGGGCAGCAGATGTGCATTTCACCCTGCCCCGTGGCTGGGCCAAGGCAGCCTTTGGGGAGGCTGGGATCTCCTGGTTAGCTATAGGGTGAATATGTCTGCCCTGCACGTGGCCTGTTAAATACCAGTCGGCTTCTCTCCAGAACAGTCAGGAGGGGAGTGGGAGTCCTGCACGTTGTGGGGAAGAAGTGGGGGAGATAGGAGAAAACATAAAGAAAGAGGTAGTTATATTATTCAGCAGATCACGGAGTTGGTTTTCTTCCTTCTTCCCATTATGATTCTCTCAGAGAAATGCAAATTAAAATCACAATGAGATATCAACTCACACCTGTCAGAATGGCTGTCATCCACAAATCAACGAACTAGGCCACATGCTGGGGGTCAAGGTCACACACTTGGGCTTTGGGGGCCAGAGGGCTCAATCTGTCTCAGTAGCACAGGGAAGCATTTTCAGAAACTTCTGGCTGGGGCTGGGGTCCCAGGAGTGAGCACATCTCACCCACACTGTGGTCAGGAAATGGGAAGGGTCTTGGCTGGTGTCATCAGCCACCTGCTCATCTGTTTATGCTGTCCCAGGCTGGGCAGATCCAGTGGACAGTGGAGGCTGTCTGTCCACTCCAGCCCCACCCTCAGGGTCTATGGGGTGGGTAGTTTGGGGCCTGTCCTTGCTTAGTGTAACCCATGGCCTGTTATGGTGGATGGTGATGGGCTGACCCCACCCAGGGAGCACTTGTAACTCGACAACTCCATCTTCTAGGTAGTTTTGCTTTTCCTGGGGTGGAGGGAGCGCTCAGCAGCTGGCAGCGCTGGACCCATCCTAAGAGTCCTAGAACTGGGACATACCGAGGAGCAGAGAGCACAGGCGTCCACAGAACGAGCCTGCGCAAAGAAGCCAGGAGCCCCTGCCTGAGCTGAGGAGGTCCTTACAGGGAGGGTTCCGACAGTGACCCACGATCTTAAGGAGTGATTCAACTGGCAACCACCCTCTCTTTTCCCAGAAGAAATGTCCACACCTCCTAGAGGGCCAGGACAGACCATAGCTGACAAGCAGAAATGGGCTCCTTGGACTAGAAGTTCTCTGTTAAAGCCTGCTGCTATCCTGACCCTAAGCTCAGTCTTCTAGAAAGAGGAGGAAGGTGGAGGGGGTCCAGCCCTCCTCAAGTCTGGACAGGACATTTCTCTCTCTCTTTTTAAATTATTTCTTTTTTTTATTTTTTATTACACTTGCCATTCAATATTATTTTATATTAGTTTCAGGTGTACAGAATAGTGGTTAGACATGTGTATAGTTTATGCAGTGATCTCCCCAATTAGTCTAGTACCCACCTGGCAGGACGCACAGTTGTTGCAACATTATTGACTATAATCCCTATGCTGTACTTTACATCCCATGACTGTTTTGTAACTACCAGTTTGTACTTCTTAATCCCGTCACCTTTTTCACCCAGCTGCCAACCTACCTCTGCTCTGGCAACCATCAGTTTGTTCTCTGTATGAGTCTGTTTCTGTTTTGTTTTTTTATTTATTTTGTTTAGATTCCACATATAAGTGAGATCATATGGTATTTGTCTTTCTCTATCTGACTTATTTTACTTAGTGTAATACCCTCTAGGTCCATTAACATTGTTGTAAATGGTAAAATTTCATTTTTTATGGATGAGTAATATACCATTGTGTATATATACTATATTTTCTTTATCCAATCATCTATTGGTGGGCACTTGGGTTGCTTCCATATCTTGGCTATTGCAGATAGGTGAACATAGGTACCCAAAATTGGAATTGCTGGGTCATAAGGTGGTTCTACTATTTTTTTTTTTTAAAGATTTTATCGGGGAAGGGGAACAGGACTTTATTGGGGAACAGTGTGCACTTCCAGGACTTTTTTTCCAAGTCAAGTTGTTGTCCTTTCAATCCTAGTCGTGGAGGGTGCCATTCAGCTTCAAGTTGTCCTTTCAGTCTTAGCTGTGGCAGGCGCAGCTCAGCTCTTGGTTCAGTTGCCATTGCTAGTTGCAGGGGGCACAGCCCACCATCCCTTGCGGGAGTCGAACCGGCAACTTTGTGGTTGAGAGGACGCACTCCAACACACTGAGCCATCCGGGAGGCAGCTCAGCTCAAGGTGCTGTGCTCAATCTTAGTTGCAGGGGGCGCTGCCCACCATCCCTTGCAGGACTCGAGGAATTGAACTGGCAACCTTGTGGTTGAGAGCCCACTGGCCCATGTGGGAATCGAACCGGCAGCCCTCAGAGTCAGGAGCATGGAGCTCTAACCGCCTCAGCCACCGGGCCAGCCAGGTGGTTCTATTTTTAATATTTTGAGGAACTTCCAAACCATTTTCCATAGTGGCTGCACCAATTTGCCATCCCAACAGTGCATGAGGGTTCCCTTTTTTCCTCATCATTGCCAACACTTGTTTGTTGATTTATTGATGATAGACATTCTGACAGGCTGTCAATGAGGTGGTGTCTCATTGTGATTTTAATTTGCATTTCTCTGATGATGAGTGACATTGAGCATCTTTTCATATGTCTATTGGCCATGTGTATGTCCTCTTTGGAGAGATGTCTATGAGTATGTAGGTCCTCTACCAATTTTTTAATTGGATTGTTTGGGTTTTTTTGGCATTGAATTGTATGAGTTCTTTATAAATTTTGGATATTAACCCCTCATCAGATGTATCATTGGCGAATATCTTTTCCCATTCAGTAGACTGTCTTTTCGTTTTGTTGATGGTTTCTTTTGCTGTGCAAAAACTTTTTAGTTTGATGTAGTTCCATTTGTTTATTTTTTCTTTTGTTTCCCTTGCCCAAGGAGATAGATTAGAAAAGATATCACTAAGAGCAATGTCAGAGAGTTTACTGGCTGTGTTTTCTTCTAGGAGTAGTTTTATGGTTTCAGGTCTTACATTTAAGTCTTTAATCCATTTTGAGTTTATTCCTGCTTATGTCATAAGAAGGTGGTCCAGTTTCATTTTTTTTGCATGTATCTGTCCAGTTTTCCCAGCACCATTTATTGAATAAATTGTCTTTACCACAATGTGAATTCTTGCTTCCTTTGTCATAGATTAAATGACCATATAGGCATGGATTTATTTCTGTTCTGTTCCATTATTTCAATACCATGCTATTTTTATTACTATGGCCTTGTAGTGTAGTCTAATATCAGGTAGGGTGATACCTCTAATTTTGTTCTTTTTCAAGATTGCTGTGGCTAATTTGGGGTCTTTTTGTGATTCCATATAAATTTTAAGATGATTTGTTCTAGTTCTGTGAAAAATACCATTGGTATTTTGATAAGGATTGCATTGATTTTATATATTGCTTTGGGTAGTATGGACATTTTAACAAAGTTAATTTTTCCTATCCATGAGCATGGTACATGCTTCCAATTATTTGTATCTTCTTCAATTTCTTTCTTCAGTGTCTTATAGTTTTGTGAGTACAGGTCTTTTACCTCTTTAGTTAAATTTATTCCTAGGTGGGTTTTTTTTTGTGTGTTTTTTTTTGATGCAATTATGAATGGGATTATTTTCTTAGTTTCTTTTTCTGACAGTTCATTATTGGTGTATAAACATGCAACTGATTTCTGAATATTAATCTTGTATCTTGCTACTTTACTGACTTCACTTATCAGTTCTAATAGTTTTTTGGTGGAATCTTTAGGGTTCTCTCTATATAATATCATGTCACCTGCAAATTGGACAGGACATCTTCTTACAGTTGATCTCAGTGTGGGTCAGAGAGGGCCCACCCAGCTCTCAGGACTTGGGGTTGAGAACTTCAAGTGGAAAGCCGGGCCTGGGCCCTCCTGGTGAGGAGAGGGGAAAGTGGAAGATGACATCTCCTGGAACTGCCGAACCAGCTGCCCTTTGCAAAGCACAGCGCTCTGGCTGGGTGGACCTGCACTCTTGGTGCCTGACGGTAATCCTCACCAGCCACGTTGGAGGGGGGTGTCGGCCTGGAGCAGGGAGGTTTGTGTAATGCCTTGCAGCATGAGGTGGTGGGGTTACTGGAGCCCTGCCTGGATCTCACCAAGCTCACTCTTTCCACTCCCCAAGGCTGCATCCATGGGCCCCGAGGAGGCATGAGGCCTCCCTACCAGGCTCTGTTCTGTGAGCAGTAGTGGAGCCATCTTATCCCAAGAAAGGAGAGCTGCCTTCTGGGCTGCACAAGTGCCCTGTGGGGAAGCTGGACCCAGTTTATTTTTATGAGGTTACAGCACAGTCTGCATTCACATGTCCTCAAGAATGCGCTCCCTTCCAATCCACTTGTCTTAGCTCGGGCTCTTATAACAGAATACCAAAGACTAGGTAGCTTAAACAACAGACAACTCTGGAAGCTTCAAAGTTGAAGATCAAGATATGGGCAGATTCAGTTCCTGGTGTGAGCTCGCTTCCGGGCCACCTTCTCACTGTGTCCTCACACGGCCGGGTGGGGAGAGGGAGAGAGCTCTCTCTGGTGTTTTTTCTGATAAGGACACTAATCTCATCATGAGGCCCCACCCGATCACCTCCTCAGGACCCCATCTCCAAATACCATCACCTTCGGGGTAGGGCTTCAACACGAATTTTGGGGGGATGCAGTTCAGTCCATAGCACCCTTTTTCTCTGAATCCTTTACAGCTGGGGGCTGGAGGGGGACACTTGGCATCCCCTTTTGCTTGTGTGTGGATCTGGCCTGTCCCTAGTGTTCCCAGTGATATCAAGGGAACCCTGCAATCTGGAGCTTCTGTCTACCCAAAGTTT
Organism: Rhinolophus sinicus; assembly: GCF_057876585.1. Lineage (NCBI taxonomy): Eukaryota > Metazoa > Chordata > Mammalia > Chiroptera > Rhinolophidae > Rhinolophus > Rhinolophus sinicus. The sequence goes on from NC_142503.1 coordinate 91,425,819, forward strand.
ACTGGGGGCCTGGTCCCTAGTTGACAGCCACTGTCTGGCACCCTGAGTCCCCAGGGAGCCCCGTGGTCTAAGCAATCACTCTGATGAGAATCTGGGTTTCAGCAACCCTCTGAGATCCTGCCTCAGACCTCGTCCTCAAATCCACCCTCACATGACCATCAGGGGGACCCCCTATGGGGCAGATTGGACCTTGCTGCTGCCCTGCTGAAAACCCTCCATCACTCCCCTTCCTCCACAGGAAGATGTCCAAACTCCCTAAGCCTATGTCTCTCTCTGGCCCCAGCTCCACGTCTCCTCCTCTCACAATTTAAGCTCTAGCAAAACTGAGCAGCTTTTCGTAGCCTAAACACATCGGATTGGTTCCTGCCTCTGTGCCTTTGCACTGGCTGTTACCAGGCTCTCAATGCTCTTCCCTATGTTGCCTTACTGTGGAACTCCTCTGTCACCCTTTAAACCCTTGTGTAGCTGCCCCTTCCTTTTGTTAGACTTCCCCATCTCACCACCATTGAGAGAGGCGTGATTAGCATCTGTGCTGCTTCTGTACCCTGGGCACGCACTCATGGCAGGTAGCACTTCTGGTGGTGAGCTATCGAACAACTTAGTAGACCCCCCGCCCCACCCACTGGCTCCAGGATGACAGGGCATGAATCTGACTCCTCTGTGACCTTTTGCGCAGCAGAGGGCCCAGCATGTAGAAGGTGCTCAATGAATGTTTATTAAATCATGAAAGTTTGGCTTTTGGGGTTCTGTGCAAGGAGAGAGCTCCTGCTCAGAAGACCCACACTGGGCCCTGACGATTCTGTTTCCGCACAGCTGCGTATGTGTCCATCTGAATTTGAGCCAGGCCCTTGCTCCGTGTACTCATCTGTAAAATGGGGGCCGATCAGACTCAGCCTGATCTGAGGTGTCCTGGCCTGGGCTTCCTCCAGGTGGCGGGATTCTGGGCAAGGAATGTCCTGAACAAAACCTCTGACACCGACCCTGGACCTCTTCCTTCCTCCAGCTTTAAAAAAAAAAAATGTGGTGAAACAAACAAACAAACATAGAACTCACCATCTTAACCATTTTTAAGTGTACAGTTCAGTAGTGTTAAACGTACTCACTCTGTTGTGCAACAATTGCCAACCGTTTTTTCACCTTGCATAACTGGAACTCTGTACCCAATAAACAACATCTCCCCATTTCCCACTCCTGCCATTCTGCTTTCTGTTTCTATGAATTTGACTGCTTTAGATACTTCATGTAAGTGGAATCATACAATATTTGTCTTTCTCTGACTGGCTTATTTCACGTAGCGCTCAAGTTCATCTACGCTGTACCATGTGACAGAAGGTCCATCCTTTTTAAGACTGAAAAATATTCCATTGTATGTATACACCACTTTTGTTTACCCACTCGTCTGTCGATGGCCGTCTGGTTGCTTCCATCTCTTGGCCATTGTGAATGGTGCTGTGATGAACATGGGTGTGCAAACATTTCTTCAAGATCCTGCTTTCATTTCTTTTGAATACATACCCAGAAGTAGAATTGCTGGGTCACGTGGTACTTCTAGTTTTAATTTTTTTGAGGAACTGTCATACTGTTTTCCACAGCAGCTGCACCATTTTATATTCCGACCACCAGTGCACAAGGGCTCCATTTCTCCACATCCCTCGCCAACACTTGCTATTTTCTTTTTTTTTTTGATAGTAGCCATCCTAACAGGTGTGAGGTGGTATCTCATTGTGGTTTTGATTTGCATTTCCCTAATGATTAGTGATGTTGAGCATGTTTACGTATGCTTGTTGGCCCTTTGTGTATCATCTGTAAAGAAATGTCTATTCCAATCCTTTGCCCATTTTTGAATTAAGTAGTTTATTTTTTTTATTCTTGAGGTATAAGAGTTCTTTATAGATTCTGGATAGTAATCCTTTATTAGATATATGATTTGTGAATAGTTTTTCTCATTCCCTTGGTTGCCTTTTCACTGTATGTCCTCTGATGCACAGAAGATTTTAAGCTTCATATAATACCATTGATCTATTTTTTCTTTTGCTGCCTGTACTTTAGGTGTCACATCCAAGAAATCATTGCCAAAACCAACATCACAACGTTTTTTCCTGTGTTTTCTTCTAGGAGTTTTATAGTTTTAGGTCTTATGTTTAGGTCTTGAATCCAATTTGAGTTACCTTTTGCATATGGCATTAGGTAAGGTCAGTCTGCTGCATGTGGATATCCAGTTTTTGAAACACCATTTGTTGAAAAGATTGTCCTTTCCCTGTCCCCAACTTTTTTAATGAAAAATTTCAAACATGTAGATAAGTTAAAAGTACCTTACAGCGAACACCCCACCCCACGGCCACTGTCTAGATTTTTCTATTTACCGTTTTACTGTATTTGCTGTGTGAGACATCTTATTTATCTCTCCATCCCTCTCTCCATCTTATTTTTGGCGCATTTCAAAGTGCACTGCAGACATCAGCCCACCTCTCACCTGGGCCTCTTACATACATTTGTATCCAGCACGTGTTTAATGCTGAGGGTCCTGGGCTTTCATGGACATGAGCCATGTAGCCTTAGGACCATCCTGTGAGGAAGATATGGGCCAACCTTTTCATCCCTGAGTCCCCTCTGTCCAGCCAGGTCGCCTCATCAGAGCTACAAGCTTTTCCTTCCTCTAGGGAATTGCTTGTGCACCTGGCTTGGTCTGCACCTGGGAGGGTTGTACACCCACAGCCATGGGCGCATTGCTGGGGAGTTAAAGAGAGAAGGAGAGAGTGAGAGCTCGGCTGCCAGGGCCATGACGAGAGCCTTCCGGAGAATCCTGCACTTCTGGGCTCAGGATTCCTGCGTTCGCCCCTGAAGAAGGGAGAATGGCTTGAAAGAGAGGGGAGAATCATTTGCACATCCTTGAGTCAGCTTTCCAGCTGTCCTTAGATAGGGTGGCCATTGGTAACTTAAATATAAGCAACAGCACATTAGCTGCAGATGTGGGGGCCGGGGCGGGGGCAGGAAAGGGCCGCTTAGCTTTTTCCTCAGTGAGAAAAGCACCGTCAGGGTCAAATGTGCATTTTCACATGATTTTTATTTTCCAGACAGGCGCTGAGGTGTGGGGGAACGACTGGGGCTCATTTGGGTTGGGTGTTGTAGGATCAAATCCATACCTCAGTTTTCTCACCCCCCAAAATGGAGGTAGTCCTGGATCTTTTGGGGGTTGTTTAGAAAATCTTATGAGGTCATGTGTAAGAAAAACCTTTGTAAAGTAAAACTGGGGGCATGTGTTATTTACGGTTATCAATGACTTCAATTCTTATTAAAAGAAATAAACATCATAGAGTCTTTTAATAATGGAATTTCATTAGATGACGCTAATCAAGCTGTAATGGGAAGCTCTGTTTTGGACATTTGAAGCCATTTGCCTTTACTGGACACTTGTTTTCAGGTAAAGAGCTGGCAGTGCCCCCCTGAAGCTTGGAGAATACTGATTTTCATTTCCTCTCTGTGGGGCTGGAGGCTTAGCTGCTGATGAGGAGGCTGGATGGTGCCTCATGGTCCCTGGGTCCCTGGGTCCCTGGCCTACCTGGGGAACAGGTTAAACATGGAGACCTCCAGGCCCTCCTAGCTCTCCGGACTAAGAACCTCTAGGGGCTGACCTAGGTGTCTGTGTGTTTAAAACCTGTCTCTCCTGCAGGTGGTCCAGGTCAGTGATGTGGGTCTCAGTCAGGGATATGAGAAATGCTACTGCAGCCCTGCTCAATGGGCCAAACTGATAATAGATCTGCAGAGAAAGCTCTCAGGAATTTTGCTCTCTTAGTTAAAAGAAAAAATTGACAACTTACCTTCTGCCAATGTATTAGTCAGTATTCTCCCGAGGAGCAGAACCCAAAAGATATATGTAGGTGCACAGAAAGAGGTTTATTATGAGGAAATGACTCACAAGATTATGGAAGCTGGGAGTCCCGCCGTCTGCCATCTGTAAGCTGGGGACCAGAAAAGCCAGTGCTGTAGTTCCAGTCCAAACTGGAAGACCCAAGAACAGGAACACTGGTGTCTGAGGGCAGGAGAAGATGGATGTCTCAGCTCCAGCAGAGAGAGCAAATCCATCCTTCCTTCACTTTTTGGTTCTATTCAGTCCCTCAAGGACTGGATGCAGCTCCCCTGCCTTGGGGAGGGTGCTCCTCTCTACTCAATCCACCAATTCAAATACTAATCTCTTCTGGAATCACCCTCACAGACACTCCCAGAAGTAATGTCTTATCAGCTATCTGGGCACCCCCTAGCCCAGCCAAGTTGACACATAAAATTAGTCATCACATCCTCTGAGGAAAGGCCCCCCACCCCTACCCCCTGTGGCCCGAGAAGGCCAAGTCAGTTCACAGGGCCAAAGACAGGCGGATCGAAACAATGGGAAGTCCAGAGCGGTTACAGGTTGGGCTCCCCAGAACACAGACTCTGGGAGGGAGATTAGTGCAGTAAGTTTATTGGGGGAGGGGGGTTCTCTGAGGATCAACACCTGTTATGGGAAGGGAAGCAGGGTGGATGGAGCAACGTGAAAAGCTGGGCTGCAATGCGGCCTCAGTGAAGGTCAGCCTGCCACAGGGGAGCTCTGACTTGTAAAGCCCTTCAGAACTGCCTTGAGCTGGGGGCCAAGTGTGTGGGTCCTTATACTCTCAAGTTGGTCGGTGATCGGATGTGGCCATCTGTCTTCTGCTGAGGCATTCCCTGAAGGGGCAGATGGAGGTGAGTTGCCAGCCCACAACCTTCCCAGCAGTGGGAGAGTGAACCGTATGTCCTGAAGGGGGATCCAGGTGGTGCAGCATCCCCAAAGAGGGCCTCAGTTCCTGCTTGAGGTCCATCCAAGTGTTCCAGTTCCCAAATAGTAGATGCCAAAGCTGGACCACATATTGTTCTCCATACAAAAGGTCACAGAATTCTCGATCACATGGGCAGCACTGAGTTCAAATCCAGGTTCCTTTGCTTTCTTTTGGCATCAGGTGACCCTTGCAAAGTTGATTGAACCTTGAACTTTAGCTTTCACACCTATAAAACACGCCAAAGCGGATGTGCTGAAAACAAACAGAGCACACCCTTCCTGCTGTCATCCAATGTGCCAAGGGGAAGATACGGATAAGGACCGGAGAATGGAAGTTTCAGCTGACGCACAGAGACTGTTTATCCAAAATGAGACAGCAAAAAGCCTGGGAGGGACTCTTGGAAATAGTCTGAGAGCCGTGGGTCCCCCACCCCGCCCTGTGCTCCCTTCACCATGAGTTATGAGAGAGGAGACTTCACATTCCCAAGGCCTCCTGCAGCTCCGCCCACCTGGTGGCCTATGTCTGCCTCCCACTTGGAGATTTGGAGGTTGGGCTGGTAGCAGCTGGGATGGAAGGGCAGGGCTGGGTGGCCTGGAGGGAGGCCTGCACGCGTGTTGGGAAGGCAAAGGGGGCTGGAAGGCTCCTGTGGGTCAGAGGTGATTGCAGCAGAGCAGGCCAGAGCAGGGTGGTCCTAGGTCCTCCACAGTTTGGCTCTCCCCTTGCGCTGGGAGCTTCTCTCGGATTAGATACTCACAGAGGAGTGTTTCTACCTGCAGAGAGTCTGAGCCTATAGAGCAGGTGTAGTGCCTATTGAGAGGTGGCACAATGTTTTGGAGGGGGTTCAGCCCAGGAAGCTCTTGGTGCATGATGTCAGGTGCTTTTCCAGCCCCAAACTCCCTGGCAGGTGGTGGAAAGACAGCTGGGTCCCTGCCCCCAGCCCTCGACAACCAAAGTGACAACTCAAGGCTGAGAGTGGGATCTAGGCAGGGGCTAGATGGCCTGGGGCGTCTGCTGTGGTCCCAGCCCCCACACAGATACCTGGGTCCTCATGTCCTGGGTGGAAGGCCTCTTGCCTTGAGAGAGGCTGCTTCTTTTATATCTCCTTTGAGTCCCACGCCCTGGCCTCGTGTCTGCGTGTAAGCCCTGCTGCATATTCCTAGTCCTCCATCATATGGTATCTCTTCTCTCTTGCTGAATGGACTCAGTTTCCCCAGTCCTTTTGCAGACCAGGCAGACCACCATGGCCTCCATTTTTGCTGTCCTGCCTGATTCTCCCACCCCTGAGGTGTGTGGTTGATCAACTATGCCTTCCCAGCTCCATTTAAACATTTTTCTTCCAATGACACAAGATTAACTAAGGCCAGTTTGAGGTCCACTGTGAACTCAGAATGTTCTCTCTGCACCGTTTTAACAGAGTTGCAGCCGCTGGGCCTTGGGCTGGGGAGGGGGCAGGGAGTTCCAGCTTTGCTGCCCAGCCAGAATATTAACCCTCTTACACCCTGTGCAAGACACCCGGGGGGTGGTGCTATAAGGCACCAGGCCCCTTCCTATGTAACCAGAAACCCATGGACAAAGTGTGGGGGTTTTACAAACAGGACAAGCAGTCCCTGGCTTCCACTAGCCCCCCCTGCCCCCCCACACACACACACGACCACCCCTGAGCACAGAGAATGATCCAGGCCAGCTGGCTCAGGGCGAGAGTGCCCTGGGAGTTGGGGTGGGGGTGGGATGGCTTTCCACCGAGCCTGGAGGAAAGAAATGGCTGACCACCTCCCCCTTTCTATTATCAAGCAACTGGCTAATTGCTTTGCTCCTAGTGGCTCAGTTTCCCAGCTAGAGCTCCTAGATGGGGATCTGTGCTGGGCTGGTGTGTCATCCATATTCCCAGCAGTCTGTCCCTGCTGAGGGATTCTGTATCCCTTACCTGCTTGGACGCTGGAAAGACCACAGGCTTCAACCCAGACCAAGGCCTGAAATCCTGGCTCCTCACACTCTCTGTGGACAAGCCACTTCTCTCTCTGAACCTCAGTTTCCTTGTCTGTAAAGTGGGCACAATGATGGCCGCCTTGCAGAATCGTTAATTCTATTGTATATCAAATGAGGTGAATAAAAACGTACCTGATATGGCACACACTGGCACATAGTAGGCCTGTAATAAATAGTTCTTGTTACTATTATTATTCTCCCAACTTGCCCAGTGTAGGCACAATGGTGTTAGAAATATACACTGACTGATTTGGGTGTCTTCCCCGTCAAGATACAGTTGCTTAGAACTGAAATGGACGTGAAAATAATTGTTATGTCCGTGTGTGCGGGGTGAGGGGGTGAGAGAGAGAGAGATTCAGTCTGTGATTTTTTTAACATGACCGAGATCTGAGTACATGGGTTTAGGCCCACAGATTCCCTGAACACCACGGGCCACAAAAATGGGGTTCACTCACCTGTCAGTAACCCTGAGCAGTCTGACAGGTGGAGGGCATTAGGAGTCCCTGGCTCAGCTGCCAGTGATGGGAGCCCTGGGCTGAGGGCCAGGTGAGTGACCTCACCTGCAAAGTTGCTGTTTAGAAAGCAGAGGTTTGCAGCTGGGGCCTGGGGTCCAACCAAACTCCCCTTGAAGGCAGCGGGTGCTGTGAATGGAACTTGGGAGGCAGCAGGTGGTGTGCACAGAGTTTGGGGTTTGAGGCTGGAAGTTGTGACTTTTCCTGGTCGTGTGACCTTTGTAAGTCACCTGCTGTCGATTTCTCCTCTGGAAACGAGTTCCTAGTAAGTCATTCTGCTGGGGAGGAAGTACCTTTGAGGTCTGTGAGCCCATGGCTCTATGCTCCCCTTGGTGAGGCTCCCCACTGCCGCAGAGCAAGGCCGTTGTAACTACAACACTGAGCTCTGGTGATTGTAAACTTCCCACAGAACGCAGAACGAGGCATACCTTACCATGATGTCATGTCTAGACACCCAGGTCAGGTATAAATTATGGAGACAAAGTAACATGTTCAGTGGTTAAACTGTAAAACTTTAACGAGAGATTTCTGTGACTTGAACATGTGCTGGGGAAGACTGTTCTGGGAGGGAGGAGGAGAGGGGCTCACTTCCCTTTTCACTTCCTCTCCGGCCATCTGTAGGCGCAGGCACCGCCTTTGAGGCAAGGCCCTTAGGACTCAGGGGAGACTCTGGTCCCAGATGGCTGCTTTTTCCAAAGCTGGAAGTGCCCAGAGCTGGTTTCCACAGACCTGATTGCTAGAGGTCTGCCCTGATGAGCTGGGTGGATATCAAGCCAGTCATGGCCTTGAAGGGCCTCAGTTTCGTTATCTGTAAAATGGGGGCAGGAGAGAGAATCTTCTGGCACAAATGTTTCCATTTCCTGATCCTCTACAACCTGGCGGAGAGAATAAATAGACACGCATGTTGAGCAGAAGGAATGCCTTTAGTTTAAGACCTACCTCCTGGGGCTATGGTGATGAGAAATTTGGCAAGACAGAGGAACGACTTGGTAGGCTGTAAAGTGCTATGCAGACATGAGGAGGCCTGTCTTGGAAATCCGAGGTCTCCTCTGAAAAGGGCTGAAAACTATGCTGTAGAAACTTAGAGGATATCTTTGTGGAAAAGATGGACACTGTTGTGTGGGTTTTGTTTTTTTTTGTTTTTTTCTGACACCAAATTCATCCTTCTAAGACCAATTCTCAAATTCTCCTACACCTAAACTGGGTGTTTAACACTTCAATTCAGTTCTGACATTAACTACCCAGAGTTAGTACAGACCCCACAAGTTAAGGGCTCAGTCCCACAAAACTGCCCCCCCCCCTTCAGACGCCAGCTGCAAATGAGATCCCCAGGCTACCTGCACTTCTGCCACCCTGCTGACTACAAACTTGTGGGTTCCCTCAACACTCCCCTCAAGTTTGATAATTCTTTGGAATTACTCCCAGAACTCAGGGGAGACGTTCTGAGAAATGTGTTGTTAGGTGATTCCGTCATTGTGCGAACATAATAGAGTGCATTTACACAAATCTAGGTGGTGTGGTCTACCACACACCTAGGCTATACAGTACAGCCTATCGCTCCTACACACCTGTACAGCACGTTACTGTATGAAACAACACAAGATTAAATCAAGCACAAGAGGAAATTATGCAATCAAGAGACGAGGTAAACACATGTATGAGGCGGCTGCCAGCATAGCACGGCACACTGTTTTACAGCAAACATTTTTTTTTTTATAAGAGGAAACAGTACACTTTAAAATGATGATAAAAAGTGTAATAAATTCATAAACTAGTAACATGTCATTTATTATCATTACCAAGTATTATGTGCTGTACATGATGGAATGTGCTCTCCTTTGATACGACTGGTAGTGCAGTAGGTTTGTTTACACCAGCCTCTCCACAAACATGTGAGTCATGCGTTGCACTTATGAAGGCTATGATGTCACTAGGCAAAAGGAATTTTTCAGCTCCGTTATAATCTTATTGGGTCACTGCCGTATATGTTGCCCATTGTTGGCCGAAACATCGCTATGCAGTGCATGGCGATACTTCTGCTACAGTTTTATTCTAAAGCATACAACTCAGGAACAGCCAGATGGAACAGATGCACAGGGCAGGGTAGGGGGGAAGGAGCGTGGAGCTTCTGTGCCCTCTCCAGGGGCAACACCCTCCCAGTACCTTTTTTTCTTTTTTTAAGGAGTGCACAGCTCTCAGAGGCCCATGCGGGGATCAAACTGGCTACCCTGGTGCCATCAGCACTATGCTCTAACCAACTGAGCTAACCGGCCACCCCCATCTCCCAGTATCTTGATGTGTTTACCTACCTGGATCAAGGTTTTTATATGGGGTTCCATTACACAGGCACGATTGATGAAATCATTTGGCCATTGGTGATTGAACTCAATCTCCAGCTCCTCTCCTCCCCTCCTCAGGAGGTGGAAGTTGGGAGGTGGGGCTGAACCTTCTGTCACAGGGTTAGCTCCTCTGGCACCCAGCCCCTCACCTGAAGCTATATAGAGGTCCATCTAGAGTCACCTCATTAGCATGAGCTCAGGTATGGTGGAAAGGGGCTTGATAGGAATAACAAAAGAATTTCTTATCACTCAGGAGATTCTAAGCATTTTAGGAACTCTGTGCCAGGAACTGGAAACAAAACCCAAATATATGTATTTTATTATACCATAGATATGAAGGCCTTTTGAGCTGGTATTAGCACTATGTGTGCTGAAGATGTCCTCCTTGGGGTCTTGGTATCTGGCAATGACATTCCATGGTGCCAGCAGCCATGGGGCATAACATAGGGGCCTGCTTCCAGACACCATGTCCATCATAGCACGAGGTCACACAAATGGCTAAGGGATGGAAAAGCGTTTCAATAGGGTGGTTGGTCCTTCGTGATGCTCATGCCTTTACTATGTAGGTGGACCCATTTAATCATGAATGGCTTTGGTGCCACATGATACCAAACCATATGTGCTGAAGACATGGAGCTCTGAGATTCTAGGACATGTGGACGAGGGTCCTGTTCAGCACACTGCAGGAAACAGCCCCCCAGGAGACCACCGAGCAGCTGGGATGAGGACAGCCCTTCCCTCAGCCAACTGTTCCACCATCAAATCACATTTATGAAATGCCCACGTTCTCTTAGAAGCCCATAAACACTGGAATCTGTGGTACAAACCCTCACTTCTTCCAGCTGAAGTGTTGCAGGGACCCAGGGGACGGTCAGGCTCTGTGGAAGACGTGCATTTGGCCCTGGGTCCCCTGTTCCCACAAGAACCTCTTAAATATTCTTTGTGGCCAAGCATTGCCTGGAGTTTCCCTCAGGAAGGGCTGTGTTTCCTGACGTGGGGCTGGAATGTTCCAGGATCCCCGTGCCTCACTGCTTTGAACAGTTATTTATTGCCTGCGCCTCGCATTCAGCACTTCTCACATGCTGGGTTTTTTCTTCTTTTTCTCTCAATCGCCTACGTGTTTATCTTCCCAACTAGTGTGTGAGCTGCTGGAGGGTTGGATTTTTCTCGGCTGCTTTTTGGTCTGGGAGGACCCTCCCTACCCAGAGGACAGAAAAAAAAGGGGGGGTATTTGGAACCTCCAGGCCTACAGTCAAATCTGGCCCCACCACCTCCTAGCTATGAAGTTCTGGACAAGCAAAGGATGTCCCTGAGCCTTACTTTCCCCATCAATGAAATGGGAAAATTAAGGCTTACCCTGCAAGGGTGCTGGGAGGTCTAGAAGTTCTGGAAATTGCCCAGCTCATGAGCCCCCAAGGAACAGGTCCAGTGGCTGGCATGTGGCAATCAGATGCTGCCTCACAGCTGGCAGAGCAGTGACTCTCCAGCATTGTTTTCTTTTACCTTCCCAGGAATGCCATGGAGCAGGCAGGTGTCCCTGTATTCCCATTTTACAGATGAAACAGATGGGGTTAGGTGGTTAAGTGAGTAGATGAAGGCCACATGGATGGTGCATGATGCATCCTGGACCAGAAATCAGGTCTCATCTTTGCACTGCACTACACTCACTGAGGAGGAAACGAAATGAATAAATGATTACAATACGGGCTTGTGCTGTTGCTGCAGCTGGCACCGGGCCTCCGGGCTGTGGGGAGAAGGCGTGGGCATGAAGAAGAGAAGCAGGTGGTCAGTTGGTTGGCTTGGCAACAGACTTAGTCTTCAGAGGCCTTATTCAGAGACCAAGGGAAAGGGTGAGTGTCAGGGCCCCTGGGTCACAGGGTAGACTCATGGAGCAGGGGTGGGTTTGCATGTATTGTGAGTATCCATGTTGGGTTTAGGAGGTGTGCTTGCATCTAGTATGTATAGGATGTGTGTGGTGACTATGCATATGGTCCATGTATGCATAACGTTAGTGCCAGTGCATGTGTGTGCAAGGGTGGGTGTACTCCCTGTGCCCAATGTGTGTGAGTATGGGGGGTGGTGTATGTAAGGTATTGTGTGTCCGTGTGGTATATGTATACCGTGTGTGTGTAGTGAGTGTGAATTATGTTTGTAATTTTGTGCATGTGTGTTCATTAGTGTGCAGTGTGTGAGGTTTATATGTGTGTGGTGTGTACAGTAAGCCCTCCGTGACGTTCTCCTGGACCAGTTAGATTCCCCCGAGAAAAGGTGTCTCATCTCTTACTTGGAGGCTGTTTGGCCACCTGTGTTCCGGAAGTTGAGTTGGGGAGGCGGGCTTGGTGGAGAGTGTCTCGACATTCAGTGTATAAAATCGCACTTAACCTGCTCGTCTTCAGTATGGCTCCCTCACGCTCAGTCATTCCTGCCATCCTTCAATTGGGAGATCCTCTTTTTTTCTCTCCAGAAAATAAGTCTCCAAGTTTCTGCCAGAGTGGGCGTGAGGACCTACAGACTTCATCCTCCTTATCGATTTTGAACCTATCCTGTTTTTAACACCTCCATATATCTTCATTCTTCTAAGTACCTGATATGCTGTCATTTTGGGGAGGGGTGTTCTGCAGAGTAAATGAACTTTGCTCAGCTCTCCTCTCTGCTGACTTAGAACTTGACATTCTTGGGCGAGCAGAGTCAGCTACCATTTGCCCATGTGTTTTGCAGTTTCCACGTTTCTGCTGCTGTTGCGTCCTCTCCTATTTTCTTTATCCTTGTCCATTTATTTATCTTTTAAAAAGGAACTTTCTTGTCACTTTAGTTGCAGAGGGGGGGTGTTTCAGGAGAATGTGATGGAAAATGTGTCTCTGCTATCTGTGCTGAAAACAGGTGAGCCGAGGAGCATGGCATATCCCTGTGAGGTAGGCCACAGCGCAGTGCAATTTGGCTCAGCAACCCATAGTACCTCTTGCCATCCTAGTGGTAAAATTAAACTCTGAAGTTTCAAAGTTTACATAGGAAATATGTAAAAAAGTAAAATGTACATAAGATATTTATGTACCCACCACTGAGTATAAACAGTTTTTAGCATTGTGTCTGATTTGCTTCAGAAAAAAATTTTTTTCTTTTTAACTTTTTATTTAAAAATAGTTCATAACAGTCTATTTTAAAGACATAAAATGTTACAGGTATGGGTAAAGTCAGGTGCAGCTAAAGCCCCACCATCCATGCCTTTTCTTCTCTTTTCCTTTCCCACATATAACAATAATGTCAAGTTGGTGTGTGTTATTTTCAGGCAAATTTCTTTGTTTCTCTCTCTCTCTCTCTGTAGTATATTTTGACTATGTGTTTTAAAATGTTATAGATGATGTTCTGCTGATTTCATCCTTTTGCAGCTTGCTTTTGCAGCAGCTTAAGATATTTGTGAGATCTATTCATATTGACTTTTTAAACTTTTAGTTCATCTATGTTAATTGCTTTCTAGTATTGCACTGCATGAAGATAGTACAGTTTATTTATCATTCCTAAAAGACATATTGCTTTCAGTTTTTCACAATAGCAAGTAAAACTATAGATAATATCTATATCTTTGGATCCTCATGCATATGAGCAAAGGCTTGCCCAGACTGAAAATGCTTGTCTCTAACTCTTCTAGATAGTATCAAATTGCTGTCCGAACTCATTGTTCCAATTTCCACTCCAGCAGCAGTGTATAAAAGTTCCCCAATTCTCCATAGGTTAGCCAATATTTGGTGTTCCCAGAGATGATATTTTTTAACTCTGATGAATGAGAAATTATGTTTGAAAGGGTTTTTTCCCCTAATACATCTGAGTTTTAGCTTCTTTCAGTTTTTGTTTGTCCAAAAATTATTGCAGTCAGCCATTTCTCTTGAATGATACTTTAGTTGGGCATAAAATTCTCAGTTGACAGTTAATTTTCCTCTGTGCTTTGAAGACATTATACCATTATCTTCTGGCCTCTTTTGTTGCTGTTCAGAGGTCTACGGAAGTTGTCTTTGGAGATAATTCAATTTTTTTCTTTGGTTGATTTCAAGATTTTTATCTGTCTTTGGTGTTCTGCAGATTCACTGTGATTTGGCTAGATATGGATCAGTTTAGTTATCTGTTTGGGATTCATTGAAATCCTTGAATTCTTGATATATGAAGACGAATATATTTTTAAATCAATTCCAGAAAACCCCAAGGCATTATCTCTTCAGATTTTGTCTTTACCATTTTCTCTTTTCTTTGCTTCTGGAACTCCTTTTAGACAGAGAGAATCCTCCATGTCTCTTGACCACTCATTCTTTCTATTTCTTTGTTTCACCTTTGCATTTTGGGCAATTTCCTCATATCTAGCTTTATTTTATTAATCTTATCCTCAGCAGTGTCCATTATGCCTTTTTACCTATCCATTTAATTTTTACCTTTAATTATTATGTTTTTAATTTCTACAAATTATATTTAGTTCTTTTTTTATTTCTGTCCTATTTTCAACTCTTTCTTATATCTTCAATATTTTTAAACATCATATATATTTCATATTTACTTTCATATTGGAATTATATTTTCTCATGTTGAAGTTTAATCTTCCTGATTCTTATTTGCTCATGGTTTCTCACTCATGGTAGCTTCTTTTCTTATTTGTTTTGTAATTTTTTTAGGGTGAGCTCATCTTTGTCACAGCCTGTTTTTCCTGTGAGACTCCCTTGTAGCCTGGATTGTAGAACAGTTCTTCCACAAAGTTTTCACAAGACATTCCAGAGTATCACTGGTTAGGAATAGATTTTTATGTTAATTTCTTGGTTTGTGGGTTTCTGGATAAATACTTGTGAGTTTCTAAGATTAATTCAAACTCCAGATCCACATGAGGCACAGCCTGAAGTTTGCATGTATCAGGGGAAACTTTCTGTTTAAACTTGGGTAAAAAGGAGAAGCTTCATTCTCCCCTCCCTGTGATTGGCAGACAGGCCTCTAGCAAACCTTTCATGGAAGGTGCCACCCTTCCTCGTTCCATGGACCCTCAAAGCACATGGGTGTGAAAACCCCACACTGAAGAAGCTGGGTTATTATGATGACCCCCCCACCCCCGGCCCCAGGTCAGTTATTGCATCTGCTCATATAGTAACTACTCTATTTTCAGTTTCCTCTTTATTCTTGCAAGCATCTCTTTTCTTTCTTGGGAACTCAGGAAACTCTTGGGAACTTATTCTATGCATTTACAATAATTTTTGTTATATTTATCCAGAATTTCTAAGTGTTTATAGCAAGAGGTTTTTTCTGATTTTCTTATATATGGTCATGTTAGAACCTCCTTGATCTCAATTTTTTCATTTATGAAGTGGGGATAATGTTGCCTCCTACAAAGTGTTATCAGGATTAGGTAAGGATTTACATAAGCAATCTAGCCACATGGTAAGTGCTCGATAAATGCTAGCAATAATGATTATTGCATTGATGTCATATGTGTTTTTTCTCTTGATTGATACAGCTGATTAATGATGGGGAGACATTCTGAGAAATGCATCGTGAGGCGATTTCATTGTTGTGCGAACATCATAGAGTACATTTCCACAAATCTAGGTGGTGTGGTCTACCACACACCTAGGCTATACAGTACAGCCTTTTTCTCCTACACACCTGTACAGCACGTTAATGTACAAAACAACAAAAGATTAAATCAAGCACAAGAGGAAATGATGCCATCAAGAGATGAGATAAACACGAAATGTATGAGGCCGCTGCCAGCATAGCACGACATACTGTTTTTCAGCAAAAAACAGTACACTTTAAAATGATGATAAAAAGTATAATAAATTCATAAACTAGTAACATGTCATTTATTATCATTATCAAGTATTATGTGCTGTACATGATGGTATGTGCTATTCTTTGATATGACTGGTAGTGCAGTAGGTTTGTTTACACCAGCCTCTCCACAACACATGAGTTATGTGTTGCTCTAGGATGTAATGACAGCTATGATGTCACCAGGTGATAGGAATTTTTCAGCTCCATTATAATCTTATGGGACCACTGTCTCGTATGCAGTCCTTTGTTGATTGAAATGTCATTATGTGGCACATGACTATATTTTTGTGTGGCTTAGATGAAAATAAAATAGCTAATTAATTTTCTCCCAGTGCAAGCTGTGATCTTTGCGCCAAATTTATCCTAAGAAGAAGGTGGGGAGGAAGCAATGAAACTAAAAGTTAATGTTCACATTTTATGCTAGTTACATTAATATATATGATCTCATATCATCTGTATAATAACCCCATGATGTTGAATGTAACAGTCAGAAGGGACCAGGTTATACTTTGGTAACAAACAGCCCCAAGATTTCAGGAGGTTAACCCAACAAAAGTTTCTTTTTTGCTCAAGCTACATGGCCAGTGCAGGTCAGTGGAGGGCTCAGCATCACAGAGCTCCTTAGGGCTCCAGGTTAACGGAAGTGCCCCCAACTTGCAGCTGCGCTCTCTGAAACAGGTGGGAGACTGCAGTGCTGCACTTGGACTTTCCACTGCCTGAACCTCTTATAACTTATCCACCCAAACTAGTCATGTGGCCCTGGTCAACTCTAAGGGGTTGAGAAAATGTAGGGAAGAAAATGGGATCTTTGGTGACTACATCTGTCTCTGGCAGAACAGAAAGAAGCGAACTTTTCTCAAACACCTAAGTATCCAGGACTGGGCTAGGTACATATCCTCTCTCTACTCTCAGCAGTACTGCAAGGTTGCTTTGCATATGAAGAAACCAAATGAAGCTCAGAGTGGTTGAGGAACTCATGCAAGATGCCACACTTAATTAGTGGCAGAGCCAAAATTTGGCTTCTACCCTCTGATTCCATATCATATATTTTAACTGGGTCAGAGAAAGAGCCAGAGAGAGAGGGACAGCAGAAATACAGGGAGGTGAAAGCAGTCCAGAGGTCAGCTCTGGCCATGTTGGTGCCAAGAGGTGATACTGTCTCCACACGGAGCCCAGGAGTGGGGGTGCCTGATCAGCTTTTCAGCTCACCTATGTGAGGTGTTCACCCCATGGCCTCAGAGGCAGCTCCTGCCATGCCAGTCACATGTGTAGCTGGAGACACATTCCATAGTGGGGCATGAAAGCCGTGTGACAGTGTGCGTTTGGGTCCTTTGTGCCATAGGTTGTTATGCTCCAGGGGCCACCAAGACTCCCATGTACCATACACTTTGGGAGCTAAATGAACCTGAAAGGATGTGGTTTTCACGGTCACTTCCTTCTCTGTGCTGCTCGGTAGCTTGTCCTGACCTCTGTCCCTGGAGCTGTGGCTGCCTTGGTTTACATGGCTGCTTTGGGCAAGATGGTGAGGTCTTCATCTGATTCATCTCTGTGTCCCCCGTATTCAGGACAGGGCCTGGCCCTGAAGAGTCCTCAGGAAAGGCTCTTTGGTGGGATAGACCTGACTTTGCTGGCATCTCCAGGAGCAGGTTGCCACAAACCTGTAAGTGCTTGAGCTGTGGGGGAGTGGCCTAAAGAGATTTGGAGGTGGGTCCAGGCCTGGCTGCAGCATCTAGGTGACCTTGGGATCGCTACATGCCGTCCTTCAGCCTCCAACTCTCATCCCCGATGGTGGTGTGGGGGGAACTAAGTGATCTCAGTGGGTCTGAGATTCTCTGGGATTCTGGGATCTTTCTTTGCCCTTTGGGCATGGCTGAACCTTGGGAAATGGATGGTCAAGGACCGTCAGCTGTGTGGAGGAACCAGCTGAATTCTTGATGCCATGTCCCCTCCAGAGCCCAAGGCTCTCTGCATCCTGCTCCATGAGGACTCTTCAAGCTGAGACTTGGGGTTCACAGACCAGGCTCAGCAAAGAACTTGAGGAGGGAAGGGGCTGGGGTTCTGGGACCCCCCAAGCTGGGGGTCCCCACAGGCCGTTCTTTGGGGGCAGGCTGGAGACAGCCCCCACCAGCCTGCCGCTGCCTCTGCCACCAGCAGCTGCGGGGAAGAGGACGGGGCTGCATTGATAGAATTCCTGTCTGCAAAGGCCACGCAGTTGTTTTAAATTAGCATACAAATCGACATTAGTGTAGTACATCTGTTGTTAATCCACGGCCCGGTGGAAGGGGGATGCCAACACGTCGTTTATTAGGCACGTCGATCCCATAATGTCCTTTTTTGCTGCCTTTGTCTTCTATCGAATCCGTAATGGGTTCCAGGATGTCTTTTATTTTGCTACAGACCACGTTTCCTCCTGCCTAACAGATCAGAACATAATGGATTCCAGGATGTAATTTATGCTATTTTGGAATCAGACTGTACTATTAATTCTGAAGCCTTCGGGCAATCTCCAGGGAGGCCGGAGCCCTACATTTGCCCCCATGGCCATCAGACAGGCACTGGGAACCCAAGCATAGTCCTGGGCCGGAGGGGGAGGAAGGGAGCCCAGCCCACAGCTCCCAATTAAGGGAATTCCAGGCAGCCGTGGGAGCAGGAGTCAGGGGGTGCTGGGGAGTATGTGTGTGTGTGTCGGGGGCAGGGCTGGGGGGGTGGATGGACAAAGGAATCTGAGAGGATGTGGGGCTGGAGGGAGGAGCACAGGTGTTCTAACAGCCCTGCCATGAACAAACCGTGCGGGGCTTGTCCTGGACCATGGTTGTTGAGCCCCTGGAGAAGATAACATGGACTCTGGGCATGGGGGGGGGGGGGGCGGGTGACAAAGCCCCAGGGAGGCGCCTCCTGGAGGAGGGCAAGGCCACGTGAGTAAGGACACTGTCCTTGGAGCCACCAGGCCTGAACCTGAGGCTAACAGCGGACTCTGGGAGGGTCACTGCCCCTCGAGGAGGCTGATATTCTCCACCCAGAGCCATCATCTAGCTGAGAGAGATAGATGAAGTGTTGTGGACATGTGCAAATTCAGGAGATGTCTGCAGATTGTGTTCCTGGGGGTGGAGCTGTGTCCAATTCACAGCCTAGTACACCCCCCAGCCAGGTGAGTCCCTTACACCTGATTTGTTAAGCAGGTGAGTGGGGCATTGCCAGCCCACAGGGTGCCTTCATGGGAGAAAGGCACCCCAGCCTCTGGGAGCTTGAGGCCCTGGGAGTCCTCTTTGATCAGGCCTTGAGGGTGGGGGACACACTAGGCTCTCTTCTGTGCCCTGTGCCTTGGGCCACAGACCTGGCACACATCCCAGGGTCTGAGCCTATGGGTACATCGCCCAGGCAGATCTCAGGGGGCCTCCTGCCCTCAGCCAGGGCAGCTGATACTGGGGAGGCTGAAGGGGCGGCATGAGCTTCTGGGTGGTCTCCGGCCTACTTGTGGACCATCACACTGCGGCCACTTACTGCTGTCCTACTGGGGCTCCCTCACACCCTGGTGAGGCAGCCTCTTCCTCACCAGACAGCCTGGGCTATAGCCTGAACCCCCCAAAGGCTCCCCAGGCATGCCAGTACCCTCTGCCTGCTGCCAGGTCCTGGGAGCTGGGGGCTGACTTGGTCCCTGGGGGTTCCTCCGTCACTCAGCCTTTCCCCTTATAATGTGGTGTTCATTGCTCTCTCCCCACCGGCCTGGACACCTCTGGAGGGAGGGACTCAGGACCAGCCGCTCTGTGGGGCTTGTGTTTTGAAGGCTGTGAGGAGGATGGAGTCCAGACCCCCCCTTCTCTGTGATGGCATGCTCAAGGCCAGACCTGAGCCTTCCGTCACCTCAGCCACCACTCTGTCCCCAGGGCCTCTGGCCTGCTTTGCCATCCTCCATGTGAGGGAAGTCCACTCCCTAAAGCTGGGTCCGGAGGGGTTCTGGGCAGAAATAACCACTTTCTGGGCAGTCAGAGCCCTTCACAGCACAGGTCTTTGAGACCACAAAACGAACCCACAGTGTCACTATTGGGGCTAGTGCAGGATCTTTTATATTGCAGACTTTAAAAATAATTGTGGTAAAGTATACACAAGATAGGAGCTACCATTTTAACCAGTTTAAGTACACAATGCAATGATACTAAGTGCATTCCCATTGCTGTGCAACGATCGCCACCATCCATGTCTAGGTCTTTTTCATCATCCCAATTACACTGCAGACTTTAAGTGGGGAAAAAATTTTACTGTGCATCCATTCTGTTCAGCACAAGGTTATCGCCACCTTTCATGGGCTTTGAGTTTTTCACAACTCTGTAAAGTTGTACAAAACTGGGGATAATGTGAACGATTCTTGGGGAATGAGGCCGGGGGAAGGCGGGTGGTTATTGCCCTTCGATGGGCCCTGTTTGCATTCATGTACAAGTTCATTGCAGCGTTCCTTATTTGCTACATGTTCTTGTGGTTCTGAGTTTTTTGTGTGTTTTTTTTGTTTTGTTTCATTGCTTATAGCATCTTACTGGTTTGTTCCCTCTTTAATGCGTTAAATAAAATCTTTGACACATGTTCATTTGATAGTTGTACGAGAGCCATGGTTTTCCCTTTGGTTAGAATTGGTCTTTTAACAACAAGATTTTAATTTGCGGCGTTGGAGGAGCTGTGGTTTAACCCCTGAAAGTCCTCAGGCAAAGTCACGTTCCCACATGGGGTCGGAGTATGCGGACACTTGGCTGGGCTGGGGATGCCCTGTGCATCCCTCATGGATTCACCCTCATTTTTCACAGGAACCTGTGGGTGTGTAAATCTGACAGATGAGAAAGCCACATGTCGGCCCCAGGGAGCCTGGGTCTAAGCGGGGGCTGAGGTCTGGGCCTTTACCCAGCTGCAGGGAGGGCAAAACCTTGGGTCTTTTCAGCTGTTAGAGCCCAGCTGGGGAAAGAGGTGCCAAATAGATTCCATCCTTTGTCACCCTGAGAGCAAATGACAGCAATTGCACGGTCAGTCAGCCAGAGCTGGAGGAGGCCCTGAGACCGTTTCGCCAACTTGCTCATGTTACTGCTGAGGCCCCAAGGCCAGATTTGGACCAGCAGGCACTTCCTGTGTGCCAGGGCCCACACTGAACTAATCATGTCTGTCCGATCTGGTTGGCCCTCGGACATCCCTGTGAGGTGTGGGTGTGGGCACTGCCTCCCATTCAGAGATGAACCTACCGAGCCTCAGGAAGGTCAAGTGGCCAGCCCAAGGTCACACTGTGGCCAGGTGGGCAGAGTGAAGGGTCCCTGACAATCCCCCGACATGAGGGAGGTCAAGAGGCAGAGAGAACCAAGTGGTCCCCAGTGGAACAAACAACATTTCTGGGCGCCTGGAACTACTCAGACAATAAGCTTTTGTTTGGTTCAGAAGAAAGGGAGTGTTAAAGAAAAAAACAAAACAATAAAAAGCATTTGCAGGGGAAATGTAAATACTGCCTGCTGGGTGGCTGTGCATTTGGTTGGAAAAATGCATCTGTCACTGGGGGGAATTACAGGCTCAGTTTCCTTCCGCAGCTGTCTCGGAGCAGGCAGGTCACCTTGGACCCAAGGCTGCACGGGGGCTGGGCCCCTTCCAGGGCTCTGTGGATGGTGGAGCTCCCTTTGCAGCTGGCTCTCAGCAATCACAGCATCCCCCACATCTCCCTGTCCATCTGTCCTTCTGCCAGCTCCCCAGGGCCATTCTGAAAACAGTGCACTTTTATGGGAGGCTTGGTGGTAAAGCTGAGAGACGTAGATTCAGAGTCTCTAGGTATATGGACTGAAGCCCTTTGAGCCACATTTTCCTCACCTGTAAAATGGGGACGTTATGCTCTTCCCTGCAGGGTGTGGTCAGCTCTGCATGAAGCTGCCTCCTACTCTTTCACGAGAGCCGTACAGAGGACGTGTTCAGTGACATCATCTTGGTAGCTTTAAATTGGCCACGATGGGATTATTTATGCCATAGAAACCAGCAAGCGCTCCAAATGAAGGGTTGTCCCCACGGAGAGCAGGTTTTAACCATTTGCCAGCACACCACTGGTGGGTGTGCGAATGTGTAGCAGGTGGTCGGTGCGCGGCACTTGGGACGCTTGCCCCTCTGGGGTATGAGGGTTGTGTTGTAACAGGTCAGCGCAGATACTGAATTGAAGAGGGTAAGAATTGACCTCTTGTCGAAACAGCATTTCCTACTTTGTTCTCTTGCCCAGGACAATGGATCTTCTGGAAAAGGCCTCTTTGTTTTAGCTTAAGGGGAAAAAAAGCAGTAGGTAGAAGGACAGTTGACCTTTGAACAACAGGGGTTTGAACTATGCAGGTCCACTTATAGTCATTTGCCAAATACGACGCTTCAGTCAGCGACGGAGCACACGTATGACAGTGGTCCCATAAGATTATAATGGAGCTGGGAAATTCCTATCGCCTAGTGACATCGTAGCCTTCGTAACATAGTAGAGCAATGAATTACTCACGTGTTTGTGGAGATGCTGGTATAAACACACCTATTGTACTGCCAGTCATATAAAAGGAGAGCGTGTACAATGATGTATAGTACGTAACACTTGATAATGACATTTATCGACTATGTTATTATCACGGTTTATGTACTTACTATATTATATTATACTTCTCATCTTTCTACTTATACGAAAGTTTTCTTTTTTTTAATAATTCTTTATTTTTCAATTACAGTTGACATATACTGTTATGTTAGTTTCAGGTGTACAACATAGTGATTAGACATTTATATAACTTACGAAGTAATCACTCCAATAAGTCTAGTACCCATGTGACACCATACAGAGTTATTACAATATTATTGACTATATATTCCCTATGCTGTACTTTATATCCCTGTGACTGTAACAAAACAAGTTTTCTGTAAAACAGTATGCTGTGTTACAGAGTCAGCAGCCTCAGACATTTGTGTTTACTGCATCTCGATTGCATCATTTTTTTATTGTGCTTGATTTAATGTCATGTTGTTTTTTACAGTAATGTGCTGTCCGGCTTGTAGGAGCAATAGGCTATACCATATAGCATAAGTGTGTAGTGGGCTACACCTCCTTGGTTTGTGTAAGTGCCTTTATGATGTCTGCAAAACAATGAAATTACCTAATGACGCATTTCTCAGTATGTATCCCTGTCGTTAAATGGCGCATGACTGTATCTGTGGATTGTTTTCAAAAAATACAGTCGGCCCTGTATTTATTTTGAATCCACAGTTTTCACATCCATGGATTCAACCAATCTTGGATCAAAAACAGTATTTTTGCGTTCCCAACAGTGGTTTCTCAACCACTGATTGAAAATATTGTTTTCGATTCATGGTTGGTTAATCTGTGGATTTAAAGGGCCAGCTGTATTTAAGTTTTGGGGGAGTCAAAAGTTATCTGAGGATTTTTGACGGCTCGGGGGTCAGCCCTAACCTCTGAGTTCTTCTAAGGTCAACTGTCGAGGTGAAAATAATTTGGATAATGATGATGATGATTTGTCACTATTTCTGGGGCAGCCTCCAGGTACCAGGTATGGTTAGCAAACTACAGGCCTTGTTGCATTTAATCCTCAAACAAGGCGGTTGTCGACGTCCCTCCTTTCATGACGTAAGACACAGAGGAGTGGTCACTTTGCACAGGGTCACCCAGTGGGTAAATGACAGAGTTGGGGTCGAACAGGATGTGTCTGAGCACGGAACACATCCTTTCCCGTTCTCACTACACTAGGGAGCGAGAAGCTGGGACACACCAGGCTGCCCCTCACCCTCAACCTGGCTGCTCCCAGAGCAGCCCCCTTCTCAGCCCTCGTCCCGCACCCTACCGAACTGGCCACTCTTCTTCCCACCTTCATCCAAGCTTAGGGAGACGTGCTCCCACGCCATCCCCTCCCTGTTTGCCCAGCAGTCTCTACTTGTCTGCAAAGACCCAGCTCAGAAGTCATCTTCTCTGTGAATCCCCCCAACTCCCCAGGAGTCCTGTAGTGCTGACTTTGCCCCATTGTTCAGAGTCCTCACCACCATGCGTCTCAGCCAGTGGGTCTTTACTTTTGGTGCCACAAGCCCCTTTCGCTGTCTGCAGAAGCCTGAAGGTTTTTTCTCAGAAGAGTGTTTTAACATACATCAAATAAATGGTCAGATTACAAGTTACCGCAAAATATAGTTACTAAAATTTAAAAAAGGTACATATAGAATAATGTGTGTGCTTCTTTACCAACCCACAAATAGCAAGATCTAACAGCCGACTTGCTGACTCCCAGAATTTCAAGATAGTGATGAGTGTAGACGATATTTTGAGATAGCTACAACAATTGTGATGTGAACTCCATGAATTCTATAGGGAACAAAACTATAGCTACTTCTACTTCTGCATTGCTGTTGATGTTGTCCTTAGTATATTTATAATGGAAAGAAAGGTGAAATGGTAGTTAGAGGCTGGTGAAAATAAAGATATCATTTGATTTTCCATCACCGTTCACAAACTCCTGATTGCTATCCTTGGGCCCTGGCTGAGCACCTCTGCTCCAGAGTCAGGGTTCTTTTCGGGCCAGGGTTGAGTTCTGTCCGCCATTTCCAGTACTTGAGTCACGCCTGGTTTGGACCAGGCAGACAAGCTGGATATAGTAAATAGTTGATTTGTTGCATGAGTTGAGTGAGTGAGTAAATTAAGTGAAGGAAGGCACAGCAGACGGTCAGGCCTCATTCCTTTCCAGGCGCTGGTCCTCCAGCTGCTCTGCTCTAAGAGCGTGAATGTGACTTGGCTTGGCCAGGCACCATGGCAGGGCGCACATGCTGCCCGGAGCACTGCAGGGTGAGACCCCCTCTCTGAATCAGTGCTTGTCACATGCTGCCCGACTGGCTGTGATTCATCTCGTCTCTCGGGGAGAGGGGCTGTGCTCATCACGCCCAGGCTTCCCCTCGGCTTCCAAACCTTCCTTCTGGCAAACGCAGCCTGAAGGAGCTGCTGCGGTTTTAGAAATTAATTGACGTGATACTATTCTGGCCCAGAGAAAAAAGATATTGAGTGTTGTCTTCAAGGGGCATTACACTATCCGCAGAGAATGTCAGGCTATCAGGGAGCCGCCCGGGAAGAGAAGCCATCGGCCCAGCTGTCACCGGCACGCAGTGCTGTAACGTTATCTGCTCAACACAGACCAATGTCAGTCAAAACCGGTGCTGGAGGCTCTGGCAGGCAGGGCTTTGCGAAGCACATGGCCTTGATTTCCCTTTCTTCCTAAGAGAAGCTGTCTAGCTCCCCAAGTTGCCAGGGGACCTCCGACAGTAGGATTTGGTACAAGGGCACTGGCAGGTACTGTGGGCAGCCCGGGGTGCTGTGCCACCAAATCCAGACACTCTGGGTCCTTCAAAGGCTTTCTACACAGCTAGAAAGTGGTTACTCAGTGTAGCCTGGCCCCCAGCAGTTCCACATCTCACGGCACACCTGACATTACACTTTCCAAGACCATTTGTCACCATCTGGAATGGAGCACTCCTTCTGGGCAGGGTCTTGAACCAGCTGACGCCTGGACCAGTGGGCTGTGGCCAGGGCCATGGGGCTGATGGCAGGCCACACCCAGCAGGGAATGTCAGGGCTCAGGAGCCAAGAGTGGTTTGGGCCACTGGCCCCCAACGTGGGCACGGAGGACCATGGACCTCCCGGGCACCAGAAGCCCTGTGGCCTCATCAGAGTGAGACCTAGAGAAAGGGCCCCCTTGGTGCTTTAGCCCCCAAGGGGTGGACGTTTATGTCTCAACGGGCATACATGCCTGGCAGGCAGGAAACCTTGCATCATTCTGAGCCTTCATTTCTTTTCTTCCTCTGTGTCTAGTTTGTTACTAAACTGGGTCTGCAGCATTTGGGAAGCAAAGCAAGGGCTTGGCCAGTATGGTTGCTGGCAGGAGAGGCAGGTGATCATTCTGCTCCCAGTGTTTGGAGCCATGACCTGCAGTTTGGGGAGCAGGAGGCTCATCCTATTTTGTGTATACCTTATTTTGGCTAACCCCTGCTGAGCACCTTGAATGCCAGGCACTGGCCTGAGCCCTTGAAAGGCATTTAATCCTCATTTAATCCCTACAACAATCATGAGAGAATGGGGTCATTTTTGTAGATGAGGAAATTCATCTTCAAGGCCGAGAGAAGTTGAATAGTTTGCCTGAGCTCACCCAGCTTGTAAGTACGGGTGCCGGGACTTGACCTTGAACCTGTAATGATCTATGCCCTGAACCACTAAGCTGTGTAGCCAAAACGCTTCTTCAGACCCTTGCTGGAAAATCTAAGCGGAATAAGGCCCAGGCCTTGTCCCTGAGGAGCTCACACCAGTCAGTGAGGGGACAGACACGGAGGCAGATAAACTGGATATGGCCCAACATGTGTCGTAATAGAGAACATGGGGCGGGGTGGGTGGCACGCTCCCCCAGGGGCCTGGGAGGGCTTCTCAGAGAAGGCGGACCTGGAAAGATGAAGAGGAATCGGCCAGATCAAATGAGTTAGAAAGGTCCTCTTGATGTGGGGAACAAGTGCGAAGTCACGCAGGCAGGCTCAGGGAGAAGCTGGCGGCTCTTTGTATGCCCTGGGATGGGGTGGAAGGAGGGGACGAGGCCGGACACGGTGATGCTGGGCCCAGGCCGCGTTGAACTCGGTGCTGTGGCAGTGGGGAGCCAGTCAAGCTTACTAGCAGGGCAGTGAGCAGAGCTCAGACCCTTGCCCTGACAGGAAAACTAAACCCAATGCTGCCTCCCGTGCTGGCTTCCTTGGTACTTCCCTGGGCATCCTGCCCCGGGGGCCATCGGAATCACATCAGAGTGATTGACAGGGGAGATCCAGGTGTGGACACAGTGGCCTGGGGTTGTGGCATGAGCACTGGGCATAGGATTGGAAGCCCTAGGCTCTCTCAGCTCTGAGCAGCCTGGCAGGCCTTGCATCTCCTTCCTCTAAGCCCCGGTTCTTATCTGGAACACACGTGGCGTGCTCGCGACGCTGCGCGCCCCCATGAGTTCTTTCGCGATGGTGGTTTGAGTTCAGAGGACTTTGGGGGACAAGCGCGCAGGAGTGTGTTTTCCTTGACGTGCTGGTCACCGGTGTTGGCGAAATCTGAGTAGGCACATTCCCAAGACAAAGGCTATTGTCTTTTGGAGACAGATTCTTTGTGGTTCGCAAAGCCGAGGGAGGCAGAAAGGCCAGCCGGCTCTGGCTCCCTGTGCGCGCGGCACCCCCGAGAATCTGGTCTCCATTGAGCGCTTGCAGGCATGGGTGTAAGCCGATCCCCGCACAGCAACGGCGCATTAATGAAAGTTTTGACAGAGAGATTTCATTTTGGAACTCACATTCCCTGAAGGGTTTGTAATAATTGCGCTTGAAATGGAGCCATTCGGCCTCAATGCTTTCCAGATTGGGGGAGCAGAGGTATGCTCCTTCCCAGGAAGGTCGGGCTGCAGAGGGGGCTGCCGCGGGAGGCGCTGCGCGGTGGGAAGCCCCCAGCTCTCTGAGTGGACGCAGGGCCACTGGCTGACCCTGGGACCTTGTGTCCACGGCTGTGACCTCTGTGCCCTCCCTGCCATCTTGGGAAGTGGGCATTAGGATTGTCAGGTTAGAGCTGAACAGTGGTGGTGATGTGACTTGCTGGGGTCTGAGTCACAGACCAAGTAGGGACAGATTGGGGCTCCTGACCCCTTCCCAGGCCCCTTCTTCCTTGCCCCAGAAATGCACTGGGGAATGTCTGCCTCCTAGAGCCAAATCCTCCTGTGATCTGTTCTGAGGTGCGTGGGGCCTTTCTCCTACTTGGCTTCTGCCCCAAATAGGGCAATTTAGGGCCTGTGCACTTACTGTTTCCTTCAGCTGGGACACTCTCCCATCGTGCACCCCCCCAACCTGTTTTTTTGCTCGGCTTTCTTTCTCCCCCTGGCAGTTATAGCCCCTACATTCCAGTACGATATAATTGACTTAATATTATGCTAATTATCTTCACCACTGGAATGTAGATCCCTCTAGGGCTTTGTCTACTGTGTTTCCTGCTGTATCCTGTTGCTCCAAAAATACTTGGGGAATGAATGAATGAATGAATGAGTGAATGAGTGAATGAGTGAATGAACACAACAGGACCAGGCATCTTGAAAGGTGACCTTCTGCCACATGTGGCTAAGGGTTTGGTGGAGGGGGTGGGGGGTGGAGAGGCCATCAAGGTGGCCCCACCCAGATTCAAGGAAGCTTGTTTCACATGTCAGTTTGGGCCAGTTTTGTGTGAAGTTTGTTCTTCGCTGGAACTGGCACATGGGCTTTGTGTGTCTCTATCATCCTGCCCCCAAAGTTGCAGGGATGGAAGCCGGGCTCCACAGCTCTCCATGTGCCTGTGTGTGCTCCTCTTGGCCTGAGAGGAGGTAAGGCCAGATTACCACCCCCTTTGCAGATGGGAAAACAGGTTCAGAGATTAAGGAAGATCTGACCCCACGGGGATTGGCACTTGGGGGACCATAGAGATGACTGAGTCTGCCCTCCCTTATAGCCTCTGACCTGACCCCAGGACTGGAGGAAGGGTGCCCACCAAGGCGGCTTTGGGGGATGGGGATAGCAGGGATTCAGGCAGACCTGGATTCAAGTCCCGGTGACAACAATTTTCAGAGGTAATATGTGCAGATCACTTCACCTTCCCATTTGTAAAATGGAGACAATCGTGCTTTGCTCACAGGGTTATTGAAAGGATAAAGTGACATCATATTTATGAAACAGCTGTATAAGCTGATGAGCACTCTCCAAACGGGATTTTGATGAGGGTCGTTGGCACCGGTGTGATTGTCATGGTGGGCAGGTGACCTTGGCTCCCTCTAGCACGAGGGTTCTGCAGACAGCC
This sequence comes from Rhinolophus sinicus, assembly GCF_057876585.1. NCBI lineage: Eukaryota > Metazoa > Chordata > Mammalia > Chiroptera > Rhinolophidae > Rhinolophus > Rhinolophus sinicus. The sequence continues at coordinate 91,454,101 of NC_142503.1, forward strand.
AGGCTCCTATAGGAGGGAGGCCCCTCCCTGCATTTCTGGGGATGGCTAGATTCATCTGCATGCCTTCTGTAAGAGATAGGAGCCTAACGTACACCAGGAGAGGTCCACAGCCAACTGCACGGGGGTGTCTTGGAGCTGGCCTCAGGGTGGATGGGAACTATGGAGTCACCTCTCTTGTCCGCACCTCCCCCCCTCCTCCTGGATCTCGTTCTCTGTGTGTCATCTTTGGGTCTTTCTCTGGAGTGTGTTCCCTTCATTCCAGCAGAGGGGTTTTTTCCCCCAGCATAGGACATGGGCACGAGTAATCCAAACTCACAGCCTTATTGCTTCAGGCCCAAGAGGAAAGGTGGCTCTTCCTGATGCTGGAGAAGGAAAAACTCCCAGGGAAGGATTCTGATTGGTCCAGCCGGGTCACATGCCCACGTGATCTCTCTGCTGAACCAGGAGGGCAAGGGTATTTAAGAAGATGGCAGCTCACTGTTTCAGAGTCAGGAGGATGAAGGACTGTCCCTGAAATAAGGGGGACTGTTACCTGAAGATGGCGGAAGGGGGCTGGAAAGCAATGAATGTGCCCTTTCTAGGGATAGATGCCAGGTGGTATGTGAAAAGTGGGACTTGCGGCTATGTCAGGAAACACCTTTATTATTGTCTCAAATGCTCCCTTCAAAATTTATTCAAGGGGGAAGTTCTACCCCCACTCTTCAGCAGAAACTGGGTTCCCCATGGACTTTTCTGGTCCCTTAATAGGTTATAGAACATTTGATAGTCAGTGTAAGTCATAAACCCAGTCATTCGTTAACCAGAAATGTCTGTTTCCATCTCATAATCAAAACTCCAAACTTGATTTAAAATGAAACTGGCCTCCTTCCCCAGTTGGGGCTGCCATGGACTGGCTACTTGGAGTGAGGTGGGCATTGTCACGTTCTCTGTCTCATTGTCACTTCACCCCCGCCCCCAGTCTCTCCAGGACTGGAGCAGGGGTGTGGGGCCAAGATGAGGCCAGAAGACTAGGAGAGTTGCTACTTGTCCGACACTCATTAACGGCTTCTCCCCACAGGGCTGCCATGCTTAGAGTTGCCTTTCTCTTGGCGGGGGTGGCGAGGTGGGGGGGATGCACCTCCCCATCCCAATCATCTGGGCAAATGTACTTTTTTCTGGCAGCTTATGCCTTTTCCAATGTCCAGGAATTCTAAGGCCACCTCCAACTTCTGCTGAGTCCTGTTCATCAAGATGGAGAGGAGCTGAGATGATGCCCTGGTCAGCTCACTGTGTGCACGACCCATATCTGGTCTAGGGGGAAAGCCACACAGTGTCTGCTCAGAGAAGCTGAGAGTGCAAGCTGATCCTGCAGTTCTTGTTGGTCCTGCCACCAAAGCAGCCAGCCAGCCGACCTCTCACCTCTTAGATTTCCAGTTCCAGTTGTAGGGAAATCCTGTTAAGCTCTGTGAGTGTCCTGGCCAGCCGTCCCATTGAAACCTGCTCACCAGGCTTGAGGTGAGAGGCAGGCATTCTGAGTTATACAACACATCGCACCCTCTCCACATGAAACTTCAGGAATCCTTTCAACCCTTTTATATTTTGAGGGATGCGAGTTGTCTAACAGGTTCCTGGTCACCTGCTTTGAACTTTCTGCGTGATGGTTTGTTTCTGAATTCACTGTGGTATTTAATAGCTTGGTGCTTCCGTGGAGACTTCCAGTTGAACATCCTGATTCATAATGGAAACAATACCACAATTAATGAACACTTTTTCCTTGCCAGGCACTGTGCAAAGCGCTCTGCAAGTGTTCTCATGGAATCCTCCCAACGCCATGAATTAGGCCTTATCATTACATCATATTGTGTTATACATTATATTATATTATAACATTATATTATATTACATCACATTATATTTCATATTAATATAATATAGAATTATATAACATAATGTGACATAATATTATTACTATTGTTATCCTCATTTACAGATGACAAAACTGGGACTCAGAGATTGCATAACTCACCAAAGGCTCCACAGCTAGTAAGTGGCCAGTTGTAACCAGGCCCCTGTTTAACCCCCAAGATTTTCTGCCTTGACCCTAGTGGGAGGGTGAGAACAAGATGTGTCTCTTCCCAAAGTTCATTTTGCAGGAAGCGTTGCACCTGAGGGGCAGAGGCAGCCTCGAGACCCTAGCACAGCCGGAACTGCTGGTATGCACTCGGCTGGAAGGAGCGGAATTATTCTTGCAAACAACTCCTTTCCTTCCTGAGTCCCCTCTGATCTTAGGGCTCCGCTGGGAGTTGGCACGTTTGAGGAAGGGTGTGTAAAAATGCCCAGTGGGGGTCTCCCTTTCCACTGGCCAACATGTCCAGAGCCTGGGTACCAGGGGCCCAGGAATCACATAGAAAGGTGGCCCAGTGGTCATGGAACCGGGCCTGGTGGGCTGGTGGCATCTCTTCCAGGTCATGACGAGGCCCAGCGGGCCTGTTGTCCCTTGCCTTCTGCAAAGACCCCTGATCTGGGGAGGAAGGGGGTCTTTTGACAGCAAACCCTATGATCACAGACTTGCAGGGTGTTCCTTTTGGGTGTTAGTCTTCGGTCATTCTCTAAATTGCACTCATGTTTAATCCCCGCGTAAGCTGACCACCTACCCACACTGGTCCAGGACCATTGGCTACAGGGTGGAGCCAGGCCTCTGGGGCAGGGCCGTCAGCTTCATTAGAACCAGATTCTTATTGCGGGGCTCAGGAGTTGGGCCTCATATCCGTTTTATTTTTATTCTTATTAAAAAGAAAATTGCCCTGATTATCTAAACGAGGCTGTTAAATATCACTTAGGAATCTGCCAACTGAAATAAGCCTGCGGGATTAGGGAGGAAATGGGTTGGTGGCCAGGAGACCTGCACACATCCCCACGCCCACCCTGCTCCAGCTCCCGCTGCCACCCTGTTGGGGCTGCAGGGGCTCCCTGGCTCTGGGGCGGTATTGGGGCGAGGCTAGGAGGGGCTGTGAACTCAGAGGTGATGCCCCTGAGAGATGGCATCTTTTCAGGTCCAAAATCTCCACCCTTTCTTCCAGATTCACCGGGCACCTCCTCCAGGATGCCTCCGCTGGTCTGTCTAGAAGGAAGCCAGGCTCTGTAGGAGCTGCCTTCTTTATGGCCCGTGTCCCTCTCTGCCTGCTCTTTCTGCCCCAGGCCTGGATTCCCTGCTCAGCCACACGCTCCACTGGGCATCGTGATGCTTGGGTTCATCCCCACAGTGCCCAGCACAGGGCCTTGTCCACAGTGGTGCTCAGACTCTTGGTGTCATTTGTTCATGGAGTGTGTGCATGGGCCAGGTGTGTATATGTGCCTTGTACGCAAGCATGGGCTGTGTACATAGTGAGTGTGCTTGAGATGTGTGTGTACATGAGCTGTGCAAACAAGGGCTGTGTATGCAGGCACGGGCTGCGTGCGTACACAGTAGTGTGTGTGTGTGGTGTGTGTGAGCATAGGACGTGTGTGCATGGGATGTGTGTACACGGTGGGCCATGTGTGTATATGGGCTGTGTGTGTGTGCATGGGCTTTGTGAACATGGGTCTGCAATCTTAGTTCAAAGCGGCTATATACACACAGCCCATATACACACATGGCCCACCGTGTACACACATGGGATATATCACCCCGCCAAAGCCTTAGACGTCATTGGCCCAACCCCCTTTTTTGCCAAGTGGAGAAACTGAGGTTCAGAGAGGGCATTGGGCATTCCATACCAACTGGCCCCGACTCAGAAACTCCTTCAAAGCTGGAGGCTGAGACTTGTAAGGGACTGACGACTCCCAAGGAGGAGACAGGGCTTGGGAGGAAGTTGGGCTGGAGCCCTGCCATCCCCAAGGACCCATGAACGAGGGCCTAACAGCTGCAGCCTGCGGTGGGGGCAGGGGTGGCAGCTTGACCGGGAGCCCCTTCCCTGGCCCAATGTGGGTGGGTGGCTCAGCCCTTGGGGGCCTCATCCCATGTATTCCTGGGGGACCAGCCCTCCCGTTGGCATGCCCAGCAAGGGGCTGCCCACCCTCTTCTTGAGTATTTCTAGGGAGGGCACACCCTGTACCCCACCCCCTCCATCCTGGAGCCCCTCAATCTCTCTGCAGGAAGCTCCTCTTCTGAGGGGGCTGGAACGCTGTGTGGTGTCTGCACCCTGACTGTGTTTGTCTTCACTGAGGCCCACCTGTCCGCTCTACCTTCTACCCTCCATGGTCCCTGCCACCTCTTCCTCCCCAGGGTGAACTGCCCCAGTGCAATGGTGGAAAGTAAGTGTGAATCAGGGCCTCTCAAACTGTCCTGTGCATACAAATCCCCTGGGGTCCTGTCAAAATGCAGATGTGGATGGAGTGGGTCTGGGGCCAGGCCCGAAAGTCTGCATTTCTAACAAGCTCCCAGGAGGGTTCAAGGCTGCTGGTCTGTGAACCCCACTTGGAGTAACACAAGTAACACTAATGAGACAAAGAGCAAAAAGGAGGGAGCCTCAAGGCCAGATGTGGGGACCCTGGTCTTTCCTCCAGGAACTGTAGGCACTGCTCATATTTGAGGGTAGCGAGGGCGTTACCTATTCAAGGAGCGGGGCTGAGGGGCTGAGTGGGCAACGGTCGTTCTTTTCCTAAGAAACCCGTTGCTGCAGCCCTCTTTTGGGTGATTGAATGCAGCTCCAAAGCTATTGTAGAAACCTCTTTGGGCTACTATGGGTCTACCATGTCCTGTTTTACAGTTCTTCAATATTTATGGTGATTTCCAGGAAGGGGACCGTGTGTAAGGCACCAGCTGCCCCTTTCTATAGGGGACCCAGGATGTAGGGAAGCAGCATACTCTGAACCCCTGTGTCTGTTTCCTGCGAGCCCCAACTTCCCAGGCCCCTGGGCTCACTGCCCCTGTGTGAGCCGGTACCCCCTCTTGGCCTCAAGCTGACCCCTTCTCACACTTTGGGATTTAGGGATCAAGGCTCTGTGCCCTCCCCCATCCATGCTATTCCTGATCCAGGGGTTTCCATCACCCTCCTCTCCATGCCAGATGCTCCAGCCTCTCTGTCTGTCGGAGTGACTCCAGGGCTGCTGCTGAAAACTGACATGCACGCTGGGGTCTGTGATTCATAAACATCTGCCTTCTGCTGCCTTGTTGGTCCTTCTCCAGGGCCCCAGACACCAGTGGGGCAGAGAGGGTTTTTATGATTTTTTAACTTACTCACTACACACATGAGGCCCCTGAGCTCAGAGGATTTCAGTCAGTTGCCCACAGTCTCCAGCCACCAAGCGCCAGAGCTTGGGTTCTCGATTGTCTGGATTCTCTGACTCCAGTGGGAATTTGAGTCACTCTCAGCCCCGCCCACAGTATGTGTACGTGCACGCATGTGTGTATATATACCTCTGGGTGTGTCTATGTGTCCAGTCATGTGTGTGAATGGGGCTGAATGGGTCTGGATGTGCTCGTGTGTGTGAGCAGTGTGTGCGTACATATGCGTATGTGTTTGTACATGTATGTGTGTGTGCTAGTCATTCCCCTGCCATTTAGAAATGGCCCAAGACTGTGATGATTACAGGAAACTACGTACTGCAATATTGGCTTTTCGTTTTATTTGTGTCCCACCCTGAAACCTTTTTGGCAGCTATGGCAAGTGGAACTCCCTTGGAACCAGGCCCCAGAAAGCTCTGGTAAGCTGGGGCAGGGCATCCCATAGAATGAAAGAAAGGTGAACAGGGAGGAAGGGCAGGGTCTGTGATTGGGGCTTGCACCCCAGGCCTGAGTCTCTCCTGAGGGCTGTGTGAGGCCCAGCTGAAAGCTCTTGGGAGCAGAGGCCCAGAGTCTTTGGCCCTTGGTGAAGTCTCCTAGAGGCGCAGGGTTCTGTCATCTCTCAAAGAGCAAATGCGACCTTTGGCCTCCCTCCTAAAAGAGGTCCCAGTGCTCTGGCAGAGTCCGATGGAGCCAGGTCACGTGGTGCTCCAGCACTGCACTGTGCCAGGTGCTTTAGATGCACTAGATGCCACCACAACCCACGGAAGTGGGTGCTATTAATATCCCCATTTTGCATATGAGGAAACTGAGGCTTGGAGAAGTTAAATGACTTGCCCAGGGTCACCCAGCTGAATAGAGGTGAGGCTGGACTTGGACCCAGGTCCTAATCGCTGGGCTCACTGCCTCCCAATACTTCTGAGTGCTACGTGCAAGTCCGGTGACGTTGGGCTAGTTAGCCGACTATAAAATGGGTACCCATGAGGAGAGAATGACCGAATATATAAGAGAAGCATGCCTGGCACATCCTAGGTGCTCAAGAAATGTTCTTCTTCTGCCGTTTCTCCTCTTTCATGCCTGTTAGGGGGGTGGTTAGCAGAGCTGGCTCTTGTCCACGTGAGCCTGCCCAAGGTAGCCAGGCCTGGACACCAGGGCCTGCAGCTGGAGACGGCAGAGTGGGGATGTTGGGCCCAGGACACATCCAGGGGAGACTCGTCTATGCTTCCCAGACATCTAAAGAGCTGCCATGGGTGGGGAAGGAGGCCAAGGTCTCTCGGGGAGGACCCTCAGTGGGCACACCTGGGACCAAGGGACTAAGAAGGAGCGATGACCTGGAAGCAGTCCCGGAGAGGCAATGGTGGGGGGATGTTGAAATGAAGAGTCAAAGAGCACATTGAGTGGACTTGATGTTTAAGGCACCCTCTGACTGCGTGTAATTGCAAGGACCCCACAAGATCCAGCTGGGGCTCAGGCCACTCCACCAGCCCTGCTCCACTGTCCCCACCCAGACAAACCAGAGAATGTCGGAGATGGAACGGAGATGGACGTCTGGGCCAAACACCTTCACTTATAGCTAGGGAAACCAAAGCCCAGCAGCCCAGAGACAAATAGGCACTTGCAGAAGGTAACACAGAATGTTGTTATAGGCTAGACCCTCAGTCTTCTGCTCGCCTGCTGGAGAGCTCTTCGCTCCCCCCCCACCCCACCCCCGTTTCACTTCTGAGAATGCTAAGACTGTCCCCCGCCCTCCCACCATGCTACAGCCTTTGAATTCTGCCACCCTGTCCTCCCCCCTCCCCTCTGCCAGGCTGGAGGTAGCCTCGGTTTTTATAGAGGGAAAGAACAAGGTAAAAGCAGACCCATTCAGAGCCTTTAGGACAGATATTTGAGAGTCACCAATTACCTGATCCTCAAAGACATGCCTTTCACTTCCTTCCTGCTCGTCTTGATTGCCGAAGCCGAAGCCGGGCGGCCTCCTGGAATCCCGACTGTGACAGGCATATTGCAAGCACATGTTTTCTGTGTGCAGGGCTGCTCACAATAAACCAATGCTGAAAACCACATTAAAATGAGCTGGAGGAGAGGGAATCACTTTGTAACATGCTTTATTTTATTTTATTTTTGACTTGGAAAGAAGCATGTCTTGGCTGCTAATCAAAGAGCTGGTGGGGGCCTCTCAGCAGAAACCAAACCAGTCCGCGGCCAGACCTGCCCGCCTGGCCCCCTCGGACAGCAGCTCCAGCTCGAGGGAGCTAAGAAGAGGCCCCCAGACAATGGGTGGGCCATGTGGCTGGCTTAGAAGCTGGAGGTGGGTCCTCAGTGCCAACCTAGGTCCATTATATCCAGGCTGTGGGACCCTGGACCTCTTCCTTCCCTGTGCCCAGCTGCAGTGTTCCTTCCTGGGTATCAGAACTCCGTTTGTTCCCAAATCATGAACTCCTTCGCATTAGTGGGTGGGATCTGCAGCCCCCGTGGAAAGAGTATATTTAAGGATCTTTTTGGCACAGGAGGGGGACAGTGACTCAGGGCCCCACTGTGGTGGGATGGAAGCACATCCTGGCTTCACCTCGACTTGTTCTGAGACCACAGGAAGGATCCTGCTCCCTCTAGATAACTCTGCGGGATGGTTTGAACCATTGTGGCGTTCCCATCCGGAGTGATCAGCATCTCGAATCAATGGCTCAGACTCTCAGATTCATTTTTTTTTACTTCCAACCATCCCTGGGATGTCCCTCTTAGATTCCCACGGTCCCCTCACCCCTACATGTCCAAAAGCCAACTCATCACCCTCCCTAGAACTGCTTCTGATTGTTGTTGCTCAGTGACAAGCATCACTCCATCTATGGGCTGTTGAATCCGGAAAACTCAAAGCCCCAGCTCTCTCCTGTCCCTTGCCCCCAGTTCCAGGGATCCCCATCTCCTCTGGATTCCTTTGTCCACGTTTGCAGCCCATCTCCTCTTCTCTGGCCCTTGTCCATTTCTTAGGTTAGACCTTGTCTACCTATCACCTGGCCCGCTCCAGCTGCTTCTAGTCTAAGATGGAAATTAAACATCCCCCTTCCCCGTTTGAGACCCGTCTGGATATAAGCCAAACAGCACCACCACTAGCGCTCACGGCGTCTTTGTGCAGATTAAGAAAACGGGCCCCTTCCTCAAGGCGCTTGACTGCCATCTGCTGGAAAACAGTTGTAATAAATATACAAATCAATGAAGACTGTGCAGTGATGGCGCCCCCTAGGGTTGTGCATGCGCAGTGTCCTGAATCCAAACATCTTGTGGCATGTGAGATCCTCATACCTCCCGTCCCTTTTATCCACTCACATCTTACCCTTTAATGATAACGAACTGTTTGAGGCTCTAAACACACCCAACTATGGTGGTTAAGAGTGTAGACTTGGGAGACAGAATCCCAGCTCTATCACATAACCTGCTGTAAAATTCGTTAACCTCTGCGTCCAATCAGTTTCTTCATCTATAAAATGGGGATAATAGTAAGAACTTCCCCATTGGGTTGCTGTAAGATTTAAATGATTTAATATTTGCAAAATGTTAAAATAGGGCTTGACATGTTGAAAATGCTCTATTAGTATTTTTCTTTTATTATTACTGTTCTCTCTCACCTCTGTCCTTTTGCATGCATTCTTTTTGTTGAGAACTCTCTCCCACCCTGGCCTGCCTCTTCTCTGCTTGGCCAACTTCTCATCATATCTCAAGGCTTAGAAAGCCTTTCCTGACCAGAGTCAGGCAGCTCCCCTCCCCTCCTCCTCTAGGCTCCCCTCGTCCCTGGGCAACCCTCAGGCACAGCTCTAACGAAAGCTTAGATGTCTCTGGACTGTGAACTTCTTACCAGCAGGGACGAGGTGGTATGTGGGTCTTTATCTTCAGGCCCCGGCCTAATGCTGGCCTCAGAGCAGGAACGTCCCAAAGCTTGTCCTGAAAATGACCACTCGTTTTGAGCATCTTGCTTTTTAATGCTGATTGTAAGCAAGATAGCCATTATATAAGGGATCTCAGTGCAAAATGGTAAAATAAATTAAATATTCCTTAGTCATTTATTTAGTATGTAAGCCCTTTTACAAAAGGGAGCTAAAGGGGAAAAGTGAATAATAACACCTAATATTAATTGACCATTATGGTGAGCTCCTTATGTGTCTTCTCAGGAGACCAACAACAATCCTATTCATGGTTCCATTTTACAGAAGAGGACACTGAGGCCCTAGGAGTTAAGGAACTCGCTCAAGGCCCCTAAACCAGAAGGGGTGGATCTAGGATTGGAGACCAGGTCTGACTGATTGCTGGGGTGGATTCTGACCCCTGAGGGAAGAGGTGGGGAAGCATTCTATGTATCTAAGATTGGGAAGACTATGGGATATAGATGGGGCCTGGAGCCCCAGGGGCAGGGAAAGGGTAAGACAGATGCAGTGGGAAAGGTGGTATCCAGGGCTTTGCCCTCTGAGTCTTTGTTTTGATATTATGGTCATTACTGTGGGAGCAGTGAGATTGTACCCTGGGTGATGGGAAGTGAAATGGGCATTGAGCATCACACCAGCCTGGGGGTCAGAAGCCTGGGCTGAAGTCCCAGCTCTGTCAATGGCTGTGTGTCCCTGGGAGAGTTGCTACCCTCTCTGAGCACTAGCTTCATCATGCTAATATCACATCTGCCTCAGGCTTTCAGGCAGCTGGCGAGAAGGACTGCATAAATCGGCCCTAAGAAAAAGCAGTGCCTGTGGGGAAGGAAGTCTCTAGTGAGGTTGGCAGTTACATTATTGAAAGGAGACTGAAACCTGGGACTGGGGGATTTACATTTCAAACCGGAAATGGCGCCATTTCAGACCAAGACTCTTTCTTACTGGGGCATAACTTTGTCTGTCATCCCTGAGGCGGGTCCATGCAATACAGCAAAGCCCAAGATGTCTGATTGGACATGTGCTTTTATGGCTCAGCTCTGGGAAAGGCTGGCATGAGTTCCCAATGGGCAGATGGGGAAGACTTATTTGTTCAGAGGCCCAAGAAAGAATGGGGTGACGGGCCCATCCAGGCTAGGAAAACCTATTCTGTGGTTTGTAGTACATTTTCTGGTTATTTACTTATTTATTAAATAACTTATTGAGGTAAAATTCATGTACCATAAAATTAACTATTTTAAAAAGAACAATTCATGGCATTTACTACATTCACAATGTTGTGTAACCACCACCACTTCTCTGATTCCAAAATATTTCCATTAGTTTAAAGTAAAAACCTCATAACCAATTAAGCAGTTTTCCCCCATTCTTCCTTCCCCTCAGCCTCTGGCAACCACCAATCTACAACTGTCTCTCTGGATTTATCTATTCTTATATGTCATATAAGTAGAATCACAATATGTGACCTTTTGTGTCTGGCTTCTTTGACTTAGCATATGTTTTGGAGGTTCGTCCCCATTGTAGAATGGATCAATACTTTGTTCCTTTTTATGGCTGAATAATATTCCACAGTTTGTTTATCCATTCATCTGTTGATGGGCATTTCGGCTGTTTCCACCTTTTGGCTATTGTGAATAGTGCTGCTATGAACAGTGAGCATATGTGTATAGGTAGTTGTTTGAGAACCTGTTTTCAATTCTTCTAGGTATATATCTAAGGGTAGAATTACTGGGTCTTATGGAAATTCTGTTTAACTTTTTAAATAAGCACCAAACGGTTTCCCAGTGTGACTGAACCATTTTTCATTCCTACCAGCAATGTACAAGGGTTCCAATTTCTCCACATCCTCACCAATACTTGTTATTTCTGTTTAACAAAATTTTTAAGTTATTAACCCTTCTAATGGGTGTGAAGTGGTATCTCATTGTGGTTTTGATTTGCATTTCCCTAATAACAATGATGTTGAACATCTTTTCATTTGCTTTTTGGCCATTTGTATATCTTCTTAGAAGAAATGTCTATTCAAGTCCTTTGCTCCATTTTAAATTGGGTTGTTTGTCTTTTTGTTGTTGAGTTGTGTCTTTTATATATTCACTAGATCCATTTCAGATGTATGATTTGCAAATAATTTCTCCCATTCTGTTAGTTGTCTTTTCACTTTCTTGAATGTCCTCTGATGCACAAAAGTTTTAAATTTTGATTCAGTGCCATTTATAATTTTTTTCTTTTGTTGCTTGTTCTTTTGGTGTCCAAAGAATACATTGCCAAATCCAAAGCCACTGAAATCACCCTGTGTTTTCTTCTAAGAGTTTTATGGTTTTAGCTCTTATTTTTAGGTTGTTGATCCATTTCAAGGTAATTTTTGTATATAGTGTGTGTGGGAGGGGGTCTAACATCATTCTTTCACATGTGGATATCCAGTGTTCCCAGACCCATTTGTTGAAGACTTTTTTCTCCCATCGAATGATTGTGACACCCTTGCTGAAAATCAGTCAGCCATAGATATATGGTTCTGGTTTATTTTTAAAGCCTGGGTCTTTCCCTGGCTCTGCCACTTCCCAGCGTGTGCGTCCAGGAGGGTCTTATTCTCTCTAAGCCTCCATTTCTTTGTGAAATGAAAATTTTGGGTTAACTCACCACTGAGGCTGAGTGGTAGCCTCAAAGACATCATGTTCTGAGTTGTAATTGCCTTGGGTGGGTCCGTTCTGAGTTGGCTTTGCTAGTGTGGGGTGGGGATTGCCCCTTCCTCGCCCCTACATCTTGCCGACCCCTCTGGCTTCTGCGGAGAGCACATATCCCTTTCCCTTTGGTTTAGCTACTGAAAATCTTAAGGGTCTGCACAGCCTCAGGCAGCTGATTCTCCCGCAGACCTTGTGATGAAGTTGGACGTTCAACCTGCTGTTCTGGGGGGTATGCTAGCCTTCCCATCCACCTCCCTGTTTATTTATTCTGCAACTCTGAAAGAATTTTCCCAATAAGTTGGAAATGAAATCCTAAAATCAGACCCAAATCTCTGTTGTGTTGCCAGGATTACGTTTCTGTTGTGGTGGTGGGTGCTCGGAACACCGCAGTCCTGAAGATGTCAGAAAACTCAAGCCCTAACCAATGCCCCACCTTGCACCTCCCGCCTCCTCAACAACAGTGCTTGCCGGTGATCTGTCCTGTTCCTTACTTTCGAGGAAGAAAGCATACATCTGTATAGAGTATCTGCTAACTCGGCCTGACTCAGTGTGGGGGTGGGGCGGGGATTCTTGCAAGCTCACTCCTGTAATTCTCACCATAGCCATGTGAGGGCGGTAGAATGGCCCACAGGACAGGTAAGGATACTTACTGCCTTACCCTGACTTACCCTGGGAAGCCGTGGGAAAGGTTCCTTAAGTGCTGACTGGATTTCTGCCAGGCACATTTGGGGACCTCACTGCCTCCTCACTTGCCTCCTTTTGTGGAGGCCCCAGAAGGAACTCCTGAGACTTAGGCCAGAAATGCAAGTTTAGTTTTCTCCAGCAGCTGGTGGTTCCCGTCTTAGAGATGTGATCCTTTGCTTCACTATCTATAAAGCCTAAAGCCCCATTTGTACCTGATGGTTGACGACTGTGGCAGTTCTCCCAGTTCCATTTATTATACCCTCACTTACTCCTGGTTCCATTTGACTTTTCTGCCCTGATGTTTCCTCCCCTCCATTTTCCCACCTGTTCTTCACCTGTTGCACTGCAGGCAGGTGTCAGCATCTCTAACCATTCTTCCCCCAGTTCTTCATCTGTAAATGGAGGGATTGAACTGGACAATCAGGGCAATGATTTTAACATACAGGGGGCCATGTATCCCCTACTCTGAGAATTGGACAAAGCTCTGGGCAGGTTGTCCTAAAACATGCTCAGACACAGATAACCTTGCTTATAGTTTCCAAGGGTTCAGAGACTGTGAACACTTGGGGGGTAGCCTGTTCTCTCGTTAAACAACCAGCATCTAAGGGCTTTCAGCTCCAGGAGTAAAACAAGGAGAGAACCCGAATCCTTGCTGAGCCCCATTTCACATGGATAGGGGTCGCTTTTCAAATTCTGAGGCACCTGACTGCCCACCACAGTGGCCCAGACCTTTTTAGCTGGTCCTTTGGGATAAATACACTTAATTCTGTTGGAGCATCAGACCCTTCGGGACCACCTCACCCCTCATAAGTAGGGAAGAAACCAAATGTTCTTGGGGAACAGAGCAATGTACTGAGGAGATGGGCTCAAGATAGAGCTTCAGCCAGCTTGCAGCTGACGCTGGACAAGGCCTGGCATCTCTTTGGTCTGTCCGTGAAATGGGGCTGAATCGGGAAACCCCTGGTGGGAGCGTGTGAGCACAGGGAGCTGGGTCTCTCTTTATAGTGAAGGGATAAAAGATTCCTCGGCCTCTTCTCAAGAGTGGAGCTCATGCCTGTTTTCCCTAGCTGGGACTGAGTCACAAAAATTCTTTTATGATCCGTTTTCTGGCCCTCACCCCTGTTTTTTTTGGAACTCTGAAGCAACAGCCTAAATTTTCTCTGCCTAATTTTAGTCTCTAGGAATTGCAGCCAGATGATGTCAGACTGAATATTAGATGCCATTGGTCTTCCCAGGCTGGGCTCTGTCACCAGCTCCCTGCAGCTGCCCCGTCCCCTGGGGTCAGGTGTGGGCCTGGGAGATGGCACCAGCCAAGAGTTGCGCTGAGGCTGGGAGTGCTGGGAAATCTTTCTTCACTGTAGGAAATACCCTCCGCATGCGGTATCCCCCTCAGTGTGGGGCTGGGAAAGCTTTTCCCAAAGGGAAGGGTCAGTTCTGCCTCCATCAGCAAGCCTTTCTAGAACGCCCAGTGCAGGCCAAAAACCTACTGTGTGTCTGAAGAAGTCCTTCCTCTCTGAAAGTGGACCCCATCCACCTCCCTCACTCAGCCCTGGAGCCTCTTCCAACTGCAAAATTTTAGACTATTTTTTAGAGCAGTTTAGGTTCACAACAAAATTAAGCGGAAGACACAGAAATTTCCCTGCCCCCACCCATGGTCGCCTCCCCCGGAATCAACTTCCCTCACCAGAGTGGTGCATTGGTTACAACTGATGAACCTACATTGACATACCATAAGCACCCGAAGTCCATTAGGGCTCTTTCTTGGTGTTATACATCCTATGCTTGGAGCACCTTCTAACAACCAAATCTGATCTCATCATCCGGAGGCAGATCCAGGCTGTGGGCTCTGACACTCATACAATTTGAGGGGCTTTTAAATAAAAAGAATACATAGAAGACACTTGTTTGGCGAATTTTACAAAATCATGTGTGCATGCAAACACATTGCCTGAGTTTCTCTTGAGGCCTTCAAGGAGCCCTTGTAAGTGAAGTTTCCAGAAGTGTAAGCTTCATGGTAACGCCCCCCTCTGCTTTTCATTCTCTATAAAATTGTTCATCAGCTTCTGTCTCTCTAAGGATAAATACCAAGCCCCTTAGTTAGCTTGTGGGGCCCATGTTCTAGTCACCCTGGCTTGGGCCATGCTGCTCATTCTGCAGTCAGGGTCTCTCTACCTGAGTAGCTTCCCTGCCATCTTCACCCATTCGCTCCCGCTCGGGAGCCTCCACCAACAAATCATATTTGAATTTGAGGCTCTTCTCCCTGTTCTCCAAATGGCCCGTCACTACTGCCACCACCGCACATGAGACACTGCAGTAGCTGTCTGCTGTCCCCATGTCTCCTATAGCAGACTCGAAGCTCCCTGAGGGCAAGTGGACCCATTGGCCTCTGTGTGTGCCATAGCCCTGACCTACAGCATGGCACAGGAAAGCATCTGCTGAAGAAATGGCTGGTGGAAGGTTGACCGTGGAAAAAGTAGAAGGAGAAGCATCTGAGCTGTGTTTTTGTCCTGTCTGGAACCCTCCACAAGCCTTTACACAGCTGCCAAGCCTCTTCCAAGTCAGGCCTGTTTGGACTTAGTATCCCTGTGCCTCCTGGGTATGGCTGGATGATACATTTGCAAGAATTATCCCCTGCCTTTGTTTTATTATTATGTTTTTAGAAGTTATTTATTTTCAGTTACAGTTGACATTCAATATTAATTTGTGTTAGTTTCAGGTGTACAGCATAGTGGTTAGACACTTATACAGTTTATGCAGTGATCCCCCGAATTAGTCTAGTACCCACCTGGCACTATACGTAGCTGTGGCAACATTATTTACTATATTCTCTATGCTTCACACCCCTGCCTTTCCAATGAGATGTATTCTCCTGAGCACTCCGTTCCTGGCCTCAGTGTGTGGTCATTTCCTCCCCCAACCCCCAGTAACTTTATTGACCCAACACCCTCGGCCCCCAGCTAGAGGGAGAGATTTAGGACGTGGACACCCCTGACCACTGTTCCTTCCTTCCCTGCTCCCTGCCAGCCCCAGACACTCCAGGTTCATGGCCATGGAAGGTGTGATGCTGGCCCTCTGCCCAGCCTTTTGTATCTCCCAGGATGGACCAGACCAACGCCCCTCTGCCCAAGGGCTCCTGCCACTGAGCTTCTGTGTCTCTTGGACTTACCTAGAGTCCCAGGTGGGCTCAGGCTGCTGGGCCTTCAAGAACTCACCAAGCTGGAGGCCTCTCACGTGGAGATGCTTCCTGAGGCTCTCCCTACATCATGTCATAAAGCTTGAGGGTGCCATCCCCCCTCAGTGTGGTGGAGGTTCTGCATCCTGCACCGAGATGGCTGGTCCAGGGCAGCAATGCTGACTCTCCCTCTGCGGACCGCATTCCAAGTTCCCCGGCCGGGGGAGGCAGTGTGGGTGGAGGAAGGAGCCGTGGGCTGGACGTCAGGCAGATCAGGGGCATGGGGTGAGGGGGCTTATGATCCCTGGTAATCTTGGCTAACTCCCATCTCCTGAGTCTCTATTTCTTTATCTTCAATGGAGATAAACAGATCCCCGCTGCCTTTTCACATAGAAAATGAAGGATGCCTTGGTCTCTCCTGGAATTTGCACTTGACCTGGGTTCTGAAGCCTTTGATCAAGCTCACAGTTCCTATGTCCTGTCCCAGGGGTGGGGCTACAGTCTGCTTACAAACAAGTGGTGCTAAATATGGGCAGAAGCAGCCCTGCCTGGAGTATCAAGGGGCGGTGGCTTCCTGGAAGCCCCCGGGACCTCCAACCTTCTGCCATGGGCCCCCATGCTTCCACGTCCATTGCTCGGCCGTGAAAGAGGTGTGTGTGAGGAGGGCACAAAAACAGCAGCCTTCCCTCCCCTCCCAGCCTCACACACAGGCTCACATGACATGACCCCATGCCTGCCTACGAAACAGACTCAGACAAAACACACAGGTAAACACCCCCAGGCTCGCACAAATGCAGCCGTTGTGAACTCGTGCACATGCACCTGTGCATGCATGGCCTAACAGGAACGTGTTGCATTTACACACACGTGCACAAGCACACACACACAAACATGCTCACACATAGGCACATATGCCATGGGTTGGGAGGCGAGAGGCCACACCGAGAGTCTTGAAGGACAAGCGGAGGAGTTTGCACTTTGTACCACAGTTGACGGGAGGCTGTTCTCTGCAGGATTTGAGACTTTCCTTAAGAGAGCTGGTAACAGCCTGGGGAGACCCGACAGGGCTGAGACGGCTGCAGGATTGAGAACTTGCAGAAGCCTGAGCCCTGCTGGAACTGGCATGTGGGCTTCAGGCTCCGGCCCAGCTTTGCCCCGAGTGGCTGAGTGTTCTAGGGCAGAACCCTGCCCCTCCTGGGACGCTGTTCCTATCTGGGTAAGATGGGGTTTGGCCTCAATGTTTGCTGAGCAACCACCCATGGATACAGCCCTCTGGGCCTCCGGGGAATGCTGGGCCTCTCAGACCAGTCCCAGTGGTAGGGAAAGGGGCCTCATGGTTGAGGATAGATCCTGCCACTTCCGACCACCAGACAACTGGCAGAGCCACGGGCAGACCTGAGCAGGAGCCTCGCACTTCCAGCATCAGTCTGGGGAATTATCAAGCAAATTAGGTGTGGAAACTACCTACTTACCGTTTTCCCTTTCCAGTAATTACAAATTGTTCTTTATATTCTGGTGACGCCACCCTCGGGAAGCCTTCCCTCAATACCCTGTCCCAGCCCCTTGCCTTCCTTGGCTTCCTGTTATAATGGTCTAGTGGGGCAGTTCTCCCAGGACATAGAGCTCTCAGGGGCTGGGTCTGTGGTCTCATAACCTGAATCCTGAATGCCCAAGACAGTGCTCCCTGGCCAGGGTGTTGGGCAGTGTTTGTCAAATGAATATCTGTGAGGTCATTTGCTATCTATTGCTGCAAATGTTGGGCAGTGGTAAGTGCCTTCCTTTCCTTAGAGAGGAAGGACTCTGTGCTCCAAAATTTTCCAGGGGGCATTTCTATCTGAGAAATACTGCAGGAGCTGATGCTGAAAGCCTGTCCTCCCCTTCACATGCAGCCTCAAGCCTGCCTCCTGGGGCTGGCCACTGTTTCTGCCTGGATCTCCTAGACCAGGGGTGTCTAAACTGCGGCCCGCGGGCCAACTACGGTACACAATCCATTGTTAATTGGCCCGCAGCAAATTCCAAAAATATATTTAGTTTACTTAAATAAACCATGTGAGGCAATACGTACTTCACCTCGAGTGAGTGGCCCGGCTGTTTGTGTGTTTTACCGCATATGGCCCTTGGTGAAAACCGTTGAAAAAAGTTTGGACACCCCTGTCCTAGACCCTCACTTTCCACAGGCCTTGGGGACTGAGAGAGGGAAGTCTCACCTCTTGGCTTTTGAATCAAGTCTCAGCTTGGAATGACCTACAGGGAAGGCTTAAGAGGCCGCCATGATGTGTATGTGTATTTGTGTACACATGTTCATGTGTTGTGAGTGTGTGTGTGTGTGTGTGTGTGTGTGTGTGAGACCCCAGCGTCAGAGTCCGCATGCCCATACAGAGCTTGGACTTCAGAGCTAGAAAGGTCCTCGGGGACACACACACACACACACACACACACCATATTTTTGTGAATATATGTATATGTATATACGTATGCTATGTAAAGAACTTTGGGCTCCAGGGATTTGGCTCTGGCCCAGGAGCAGGAGCCCTGTTCATGCTCAGTAAAGATGTGAATGTGGAACCGAGCATCACACGCTGAAACTCTCTTTATATTTAGGCACAGATTGTCTCTTTACACTAGAGCACTGTGACGTCCACCAGCACTGACGTATTGCATATTACCCTGAACTTGGTAGGCGAGCTGACCGGTAAGAAGAGAGCACTATGTTCTTTTGCTTTATTCATCAGCGTTTTCAAGAACCATTTCCTTTACATTTTAAACAAAAATTTAGCTTGGAAAGAAAAGCAGGATGAGGCTGCTGGCTCCCTCTCTAACTGCTCTCCATGGCAGGGACCAAGGGTGGGGGCCTGAGGACCCGTCCAGGAACTTTGGCCCCCTCAGGCTCCAGGTACCCAGGTAACCTAAGGGGACAGAGGGTTCTGCTGCTGGTGCTGTGGTTACCTGGGGTGGGGGTGGGGGGGGGGGATGTGGGTCTTGGGAACTTGGGACCAAGGTTTACCTGAGCCAGAACAGGGGTTGGGTGGGAGGGCTCCAGTGTTGCAAGGAGTGAGAGATGAGACTTAGTTAAAAAGGCGACAGGAAAAGTCCACTCCTGGCTCACAGAGGCAATGAGGAAGCTTGTCCATCTGGACTCTGGATGGGAGAAATAAGCCTGAGAAATCAAGGCCTTGGGCTTCTATGTCCCACAGGTTCAGATCTCTGTGGTCACAAATTTGGTTCCAGATTGGAGCTATAAATGATTCAAGTGAAAAATCTGAAATAAAATATTAATAACAAAAAATAGATAATCGGATTAAAAATGGGCAGAGGACATTAATAGACACTTTTCCAAGGAAGACGTACAGATAGCCAACAGATATATGAAAAGATGCTCAACATCACCAATATAAGGGGAAAAAATGCAAATCAAAACCACAGTGAGATACCACCTCATATTTGTTAGAATGGCTATTATCAATAAGACAAGAAATAACAAGTATTGGAGAGGATTAGAGAAAAAGGTATCCTTATACACAGCTGGTGGTAATGTAAATTGGCAGCCACTATGGAAAACAGTATGAAAGTGCCTCAAAAAATTAAGGATGGAGCTACCATATCACCCAGCAATCCCTCTTCTGGGTGTCTACCCCAAAAATTTGAAAACACTTATTTGTAAACTATATGAACCATTACGTTCATTGCAGCATTATCTACAATAGTCAAGACATGGAAGCAACGTAAGTGTCCATCAATGGATGATTTGATAAAGAAGATGTGGTACTTATATACAATGGAATGCTACTCAGCCATACAAAAAAAAAAAAGAAAGAAATATTGCCATTTGCAACAACATGGATGGATCTTGAAAGTATCATGCTAAGTGAAAAAAGTCAGACAGAATAGGGCATATGATTTCACTTATATGTTGGATATAAAATTGAAGCCAACGAACCAACCAACAAAACAAAACAAACGAACTCATAGACACAGACAACAGAAGGATGGTTACCAGAGGGGAAGTGGAGTGGGCAGAAGATGAAGAGCGTAAGGGGGAATCAAATATATGTTAACGGAAGGAGACTAGACTTTGGGTGGTGAGCACACAGTGAGGCATACAGATGTTGTATTTTATACTTGTACACTTGAAATTTATGTAATGTTATTAACCAATGTTACTCCAACAAACTTTAATTTAAAAATTAGCTATTCAAATCCAGCAGTACACAAAAAAGTAGTAGATCATGACCAAGTGGAGTTTAGAAAACCTATGCATGTAATTCAGCTCATTTACAGTTTAAGAGATAAAATTCAATACCTATTCATGATGAAAACTGCAAACTAGGCGGAGAAAGGAACTTCTGACCGCACAGATCTCAGCTACCGATCCCCCAGCAATCATGTCACTAGCCTGAGTGAGTAGTTAGAAGCGTCCCTTTAAATTCATGAATGGATTCAGAGGTAGCTATCAGACTTCATGAAATACCTCAAATTAAAGAAATAAAGGGTAAATAGATTGGAAAATTTCTATAATGACAAAAGGCAGTGTTAGCAAGCCAAAGACACAAGCCACAGACTAAGAGGAGATATTTGCAATGTGTAAAATTCACATTGGGTTGGTATCAGAAATACAGAAAGAACTCCTGTGAATCCAAATAAAAAAGGACAATCCAACAGAAAAATGGGTCAAGAACAGACATTACATGGTGGGGGGAGACGGGAGAAATGGCTCAAAAACCTACGAGAAGATGTTCAGCCTCATTAGCAACGTGGAAAATGCAGATTCAAACCACAACGAGATAGCATTTCACACCCACCAGATTGGCAGACTTTTACAGTCTTGGATGGCTGCCTCTGGGGCTTGGGAGCTCCCAGGTATGGGGGAAAGGGGTGTTGGTGTTGGAAGAGGCAGGGGACTGGATGCCTCCCCATTAGGGAGGCTCGTTCCTGACTCCCGTAGTCCTTCAGGACTTGGGCCGCAGTGGGGACGGTGAGCAGTCACAGAGCGGTGGGGTTTGGGTCTTACCCGAGGAGTGCCTCCCCACCCTTCCCTGTGCCCCATCCCAGGCCCTTGGGGTCTGTCAGAGACTGCTTCCTTGTAATCTACTGGTGTCAGCCTTCTCCCCTCCACCCCACCAGGCAGCCAGATGTGCCTCTGGCTGCAGTGCGTGGGTCTGGTCTGCAGAGCTGCGGGGCAGGAGAGAGGAAGAGAACCGAGGGTAACTGGATCAGACTGCCCTTCCCTTACACTTGGACACATCTCTTCCCCATGAGAATCTACCCCCCCCCCCCACACACACACACATATCCTTAAACCTCAGAGAGACTGAAAGGAGGAGATTGGGTCTCTCCACTCCCCCCCACGCTCCAACCCATCTGTGGTCAGGAAGCAGGCATCAGACGCTGAGGCCAGCCTTTGGCGGTCCGCCCACCTCCCTTGCAAGGGCTTTGCGTCTGGCCTGAGCCTTCTCCCATCTTCCACTCAGTGAATCCAGCTGGGTTCTCAGAAGCCTGGGATAGGGCCACGGTGGATGCCAGCCCTGTTCATAGGGCAGACGCTTCTCCCACGGCTCCAGACCAGCATCTGGGTGCTGGAAAACATGGCCAATAGGAACTCCAACCCAGTAACCGTTCTCAGTGCCTGAGCAGAGAGCTTCCTGTCCCCTTCCTTCCTCAAACCTGCACACAGACGAAGCTGCTGACCAAGGAGGATTGGCGTTTCTGAATCCCAGACCACCTTTCACCTTTCTGGGCTGGATTATCTCTCGTTCCTACTTAATCATGGGGATAGCATTATCTTCTTAGGCTCTCCTGGCAAGAAAGGGAGATAAGAGCGAGCTTTGTAAAGGCTCTGCTCTCAGTGGTGTTGTATGGACTCATTCTCACTGTGGTGTAAATGACTGAGGGGCAGTAATGAGGTGCCCACTCCAGGAAAGTGAAAAGGCTGCTGGATGCATGTCCAGAACTGGATTTTAGCTCTGGCTCAGCAACATCTTCAAATGTGAGACTGTGGCCATGAGCCACTTACCACCCCAGAACTGTTTTCTAATCTGTAAAAAGAAAGGGCCAATGAGAGAGCTCTAAGGGTCTTCTGGGCTTTACAATTGTACGGGAGATTCGCTTTCTAATAAGAGTACAACGAACAGCTGCCCTTTCTCGGACACACACTCTGTGCTAATCCTGCTTTCTCTCTAACTGGTTCAGGGCCTGAGGAGGTGGCCTTGATTGATTATTCCTGTCTTCTGGGCAAAGCAACTGAAGTTCAGAAAGTTAAGTAACTTTCCCAAGGTCACACAGCTTGTTGGGAGGCAGGGCCCAGAGAGATGACTAAGCCTTAAGCTATTAGGCAACTACTCTAAATCCTGCACAAATACCTTTGTGTTGTTCAGAAGTGTTTTAAATTATTCCGGGGGTGGGGGAAAGTGTCTCTAAGAAAGAGCCAGATTGTGTCCGAGTGATCCCCGAGGCTGGGAAATACAGGCGATTAGCAGAAATAGCCATCCTCAGTGAGGGTCTGTGCCTGGTAAGAAGGGCCCCATCAAGTGGGCCTTTAGTTGCCATGACAACCTTCTCTTGCTGGGAAAGGTTTGAACCTGAGAGTCAGGAATCGCATCACCTGCCCACCCTTCCTCCCTGGCTTCCTCCCATTGTGTCTCACAGGTGACCAGGTGAGCCTGGGCTCCAGCCAGACGCCCTCTGGCTAGGAGGGGTGGAGGGGGCAGCTGACCAATGGATGGTGGCACCTGAGGGGAAGGTAAGCAGGAAGGGGGCAGGCCAGGCCATGAAGTACGTAAGTGGCAGATGCTGCCTGAGGGAGCTGAGCCCAGACTGCAGTTCCACGAAGCAGGTAGATTCTGTGTGGGCACTACACCCCCGCTAGATGTGGGACGGGCCACATCACATGCTGCTCCTGTGGGTGTCTGAGAACCAGGGGTGGGGGCACCAAGACCTGCCCACCTCTTGCCCACCTTGAGCCCAGGGGTCAAGAGGCAGCTGATTGGGGCCTCTGGGTTCCCACCCCCTGCTGTCAGAGCAGAACAGCTTCTCTTTGATTTGTTATTGATCTGGGTCCCAGAAGCAATTATGTGTAGGAAAAAGACTTCTTCCTTCCAAACATAACAAAACAAAACAAAAAAACCCCCAAGCATTTGAGAACTGCTGCTCTGAGCCCTTCTCCAACATGAGGTCAGGGCCATGGTCCCTGTAGCCTGGGATGTGGTCTCTGACAGAGAACTTGGGACGCTCAGCATCAGAGGAAGCATCCCACGCTCACCTCCCAGCTCCCCGAAACCACCATCACAAGGCAGACGGTCCCATGAGGACACCAAGGCCTACCCTGGAGCCCAGCTGAACCATGAATTAAAGCTGAAGCCACCTTGAGCCTTCACATTGCCTTTGGAGGAGTAGCAACCCTGGGAAGGATGGGACCTGCCCAGGTGAATGCAGAGAAAGATGCAGAGCTGCTCCCAATCCTCCTTCCTCTTTTTCCGGGGCTCTTCCTCTGCTGCCCCATCCAGTCCTACCACTGAAGGATGGGCCAGTGACTTTGTCTTAGTTCTTAAAACTCTGCTACCATTTCTTTCAGAAAGCCCCAGTAACTAAAGAGATGCCACCCTGCTTGCTCCTTTTGGGCTCCTTGTCTGTTTCTCCGAGAGAGCTCATTGCTCCCTCCTGAGCTGTGACCGATGCTTAGAGGTCCAAGGCTGTGGATGCTTCTCACAGACCCCTGGGCTCCCGAGGGCCCCAGCAGAGTCAGGCAGCCCCCGCCCAGGGTCTGGAGGCCCCTCATCAGCCAGCTTTGCTTTATGGCCCCTAAACCTTGACCTTGGGCTTGGAATCCTATTAAAAGGGATTCTTTCCCAGTGACACACAGCGATGGCAGCACCGACTCCACATGTCCAAGTGGGTCAAGAATCACAGCGCTCATCCCCCTCTGCTGGGCTTGGTGTCATCTTTCAGGCCCCGGCGAGGCTGCCTGCCAGCTTGTAGGACCCTGGAGATATTTATGATTTCTTTCTGGATGGAGAAAAAAGAGTAAGAGCGCTTCAAGCAATAACTTCAGATTAACGACACGAACCTCAGAAATCTACCAAAGAAGCAGCTGAATCACCAAATCCTGAAAGATAAAACGTACTCGGAGATGACATCCCCCAGTTTCTTGCTCCCACAAATGGCTGCAGAGACTGGATCCCTTATTTTTGTTGTGATAAAATCCCCTTCAAGTACTGAGGGGACATTCAGAAGACTTGAAATCCTCTGCTGAGCAAATAGCAGCAACACAGCTGCCTTCATCCAAGCACCCCCAGCTGCAGAGACCCCACTCTGTCTCCAACAGAGGGCCCAAAAGTACTTTATCCTGCAGGATCCTCGCGCTTCCACATTCATGCCATTGGTTTCTGGGGACTTCTCCCAGCCATGCCAGTCTGAAGGAAAGTCACTCCCCAGACCATTTGGAACAGTGCTGATGAGAAATATATTGAGTCAAACTCACCTGCCATAACTTGCTATGACTTGCCTGTCCAGAGGTGAGTTATACTTACCTCTGGGCAACCTGACCGGCAGCTGATGCAGCCATGACAGGGTCGAACCAGCCTCAGGGGGCCTCAGGTCCAGGCCCTAAAGCTCATGCCCCTTTCTCGGGTGCTCTCACCCATAGTAGGGTTCTAACTCCCTTGCTTGTGAGGTCCCCAAGGTGGCCAAAGCAATAGGAAGCCAGGAAACACTCAGGAAAGAACACAGGCTTGGGAGTGTCTCTGATGTAGGTTCTGCCCCTGCCTGTGGGTCCTGGGGCAACTATGCAACGTCTCCATGTCCCCACTTTCATCATTTGTAACAGAAGAATCCAAACACCTATTGTGAGAATGGGTAATGCACAGCTGTGATGCCCAGGAGAGCCTAGAGTTGTCCAGGGAGAGTGGCTCTAGTTACATCATTACAAACAGCCGGTGGGAACTGAAAAGAAAATACCTGCTGAGGTCAATTAGTCCTAACAGGCGGGAGGACTCAGGACACCCATAAACCCAGACCCAGAACCCAGGGCTCAGAAAGTCCAGCAGTTAGTGAGGGCAGAGGAAGGGTGCAGTGGAGATGGGCATTTAGTTTAGGAGCAAGCTGCCCTCCACCCTTGGGTGCCCCTGTGAGTAGTCAGCATGAGGTGTGCTTGTAAACCTCTCCTTGAGAGGATGGTACTTCTTAGATGAATTTCTCTCCAAAATGGTCCAGACACAAAAGGCTCTGATGGACAGAGGACTGGCTCAGTCCCCCCACCTTCAGCCTCAAGATGCTCCTGAGGGGTTCTGGACGTCGAGGCAGCTGTCCCTTCCCTGCACGTTCTCCCTGGGTAAACAGCGGGGATTCAAGGCCAGGGCACTGTTCAAAGGCCAGAGGCAAAGGTCTGGACTGGGCTTCCTGGCTGTACATGGCAGGGACTACTTCTCCATTTTATCCTGAATGAAAGCTGGGAGTCCACTGACAGAAAGCAGATAAGCCAAGATGGAAGTGGGGTCTCTGCTCCTCACCTGGACGCCGCCAGTGGGCAAGCAGCCTCTACCGGCCACGGGATGCTTCACAGGGCATCCCACATTTCACCACAGAAGCCCGAGAATAAGCTGCCATGACATGATTTGTCTGCTCACAGGAAGCAAAGGCCTGCTCCTTTTTCCATAGGAGAGAGAAGGGGAAAGGTGGATGCCCAGCTGATGTAACTTCTGGCGTCACTTATGACTGCTGACTCAGAAAACGACAGCCTGATAGGGCCAGGAGACAGCATCAAATCTGTCCCTGCACCTGACCCATGGGCAGCGAAGGCCCAGAGAGGGCTGCACCCCGCCTGAGGACACACAGCACAGTTCCTGATGCCAACTCCACTCTTGGTCCATCAGATGGCAGGTGTTCACAGAGCAGAGGACCAGTCAGTCCCTTGGCCTCACAGCTGGTCGGTCCATAAATAGGGGCTGGCAGCCCCTCCCCCTGTAGCCTTTTGTGGTTCATTTGGGTTACTTTTGATGGAGATGCCATGGGAGGGGTGGGGTAGGTGGGGTGGGAGGACCCCTGGCCTTCCCCAGAGGAAGACAATGGGGTTTTTGTCAAAGCTCTGTGTGACCTGGGAAAGTCCCCTCCCCCGTCTGAGCTGCCCTTTGAACAGTTATAAATCCAGCCACACAGGTACCAAATGAGGTCAGAGGGTAAAAGGGCTTTATAAAACCATGGGGTCTGTGTAAACTGAGAGTGTTTCTTCCTGTCCCTGTGTCAGGACAAGGACCAGAAACACACACACACACACACACACACACACACACACACACACAACACATCATACACACACATATACACATACACACACCACACACACACCACACACACACATCACACACACACACATATACACATACACACACACCACACACACATACACACACCACACACACATACACACACCACACACACACATCACACACACACCACACACACACATCACACACACCACACACACATACACACACATACAACACATCATACACACACATATACACATACACACACCACACACACACATCACACACACATCACACACACACATATACACATACACACACACCACACACACATACACACACCACACACACACCACACACACACATACACACACCACACACACACATCACACACACCACACACATACACACACACCACACACACATACACATATACACACACCACACACACACCACACACACATACACACACACCACACACACATACACACACACCACACACACATACACACACATACAACACATCATACACACACATATACACATACACACACCACACACACACCACACACACACCACACACACACACATACACACACCACACACACACCACACACACACACATACACACACCACACACACACACCACACACACATACACACACACCACACACACATACACACACACATACGTACACACATACACACACCATACACACACCACACACATACACACACACCACACACACATACACACACACATACACACACACCACACACACATACACACACACCACACACACATACACACACACCACACACACATACACACACATACACACACATACACACACATACACACCACACACACACACCACACACACATACACACACACCACACACACATACACACACACCACACACACATACACACACACCACACACACATACGTACACACATACACACACCATACACACCATACACACACCACACACACATACACACACACCACATACACACACACACCACACACACATACACACACACCACACACACATACACACACCATACACACACACATACACACACACCACACACATACACACACACCACACACACATACACACACCATACACACACATACACACACACATACACACACACCACACACATACACACACACCACACACACACACGCACACACACGTGCCTACACTCATGTTCTTGCATGTCTGCATGCTGGTGCGTGGGCATGTGGATGGCCCCCCCGCCACACCCCCCAGCCTCAGCGGTGCCCTTACCTCTAGGAGCCTGTGATGCTGATCTGAGGGCCCTCCCAGGTGCCAGCCCCTCTGTCCCTGCAGCTCCTACCGCGTGCCACTGCCAACTTGGGTTTCCTCTTAGTTGGGCCCAGTTGCCCTCTGGGGGAGAGGGACAAAGGGAATATGTCAGCCCTATGTGGCAAAGGGACACAGCTAACTTTGGGGAGGGGTCTCATTTCCTAAAGAAATGCATTTATTTAATTCCTGATGTTTCCCCACAGAAGTCGAAGGCCTTATGTTTTAGAAAGGAAATGCTGTGGTGCCCTCAGCTGGGGCAAGGGGCCAGGATGGCATCTGGGGAAAGGCTGTGGAGCCCCACCCCAGGGCCTGCTGTGTGGGGGTAGGAATTCCAGAGGACAGCAGGGTGGGGGCTGGAGCCGGAAGGAAGTCATCAGGGCAGCTCCCCAGGGGACTTCAGGCCAGTTTCGGCAGGCCAGGGCTGGTCAAAAGCCAGGTGCCACCCACTGACTGCCTCAGTTTGAATCCAGGCTCTGTCACTTACTAGCTGTGTAACTTTGGGCAGCTACCTAACCTCTTTGTGCCTCAGTTTCCTACCTGTAATGGGGATAGTAACGGTCCCTACCACATCAGGTTATTGTAGGAATGAGATGAATTTACATGAAAAGTATTTCATCAGCATAGGTCTAGCTCTTCCAACAGTGTCCAGCACATAGGAAGTGCTCCGTGAATGTGAGTCAGTTTCTTCCTTTTTTGATCATTATGATCTGCATCGCTCCACATGGGCCAGACCCTCTGCTCTTGTGAAATCGGAAGAGATCGTTTTTTCCTCCCTCTCCTCCCATGGTGACACAAGCCAGAATGTAATGAAATTCAGCATCAAAATATCTTCCTTATCTCTACCTTAAGCCCTTTCCGCTTTATCTGGCCTTGGTAGAAATGGAAAACAGCTGCTGGAGGGCTGCAGTACTTCCCGTGCACAGTGAGGAAGTTCCTGGCACAGAGATGCCAGGGTGTGCAGGGACAGATGCCCCTGGCGGGAGGAGAGCAGCCCCCTCCCTCCTTCCTGGTCCCCAAAGGTCCTCCAGGGCAGGCCTCCTGCACAGGGAGCTGGGGGTCTCCTTCCCTTTCTGCTCACCATCCCAAGGGCAGCACTGTCCTGTCCTGAGAGTACACACAAGCATCTTTGCAGCCCCATGTGATGGGAATATGCCAGCCCCAGCTGGTTTAGAATACACGAATGAATGAGACATGGTCCCTGCTCTCAAAGGGTTCACAGCCCACAGGGCTGAGGTGTACCCAAAACATCATCCTATCCAGGGTGCCAAATGCCGTAAGCACAGTGCATGGCAAATGATGGGAAAGTGGGTGCCTGAGCCCTCCTGAAGTGTTGAAGGAAGGCTTCCTGGAAGAGGTGGTGCTTAAGAAGGAGTTTGCTGATCAATGGGGTGGGCTGGGAGCCATTGCTAAATGAGATAAGATAGGCAAGGCCAAAGGCCTAGGAGTTTGTCTTCAGGGTGACAGGGAACTTTGGAGGGTGACAAGTCAGATTTGTGGTTCCGAATGAGCAGGAGAACAATTCAACATGTTTTCCCCAAAGTGACTGTGCATGGGTTCCAGCACCTAAATCAACAAGAACATTTTCATCATCTTCGAAGCCCTCCTCTCGCCTCTTCCAGTAATTGCCCTCCCTGAGGTAACCACTATGAATGCCAACACCTTAGAGCTGTTTTGCCTGTGTTGGGACTTTCAACAATTGGAATCACACAGTGTGTGCTGTGTGGCTCTGTCATCTTTCACCCGACACTATCTCTGAGGTTCATCCACATGGCTGTTTGGTTTGTGCACAATTCTTACTGTGTAGTATTCTGTTTTGTGAATATTCAATTTATTTATCCAGTCGGCCATCGATGGGAATTTGGGTTACTTATAATGTTTGGTTATTCTGAGCAACACTGCTTGAACATTTTTGTACATGGCTTTTGATGAACATATTTATTCATTTGTGTCAGATTTATATCTGGGGATGGAATTGCTGGGTCACAGAATGGCCTTCTAATCAGCTTTATTAGAAACTGCCAAACGAGTTTTTAAGTGGTTACACCACAGACACTCCATCGACACCATGAGAGTTCCAGGGGCTCCCATCTTCTGTAGTACTTGGTGTTATCAGTCTTTTTAATTTTAGCCATTCTTGTGGGTATGTGGGAGTATCACATTGTGGTTTAATTTGCTTTTCTTCATATGGCTGAGTTGAGCCCCTCTGTGGATGACTATTGGCCAATCGGATATCTTATTTTTTGGTTATATGTATTCCAAGAATCCTCTTCTACTGGGTGACAGGCCTCTTCATTCTCTTAATAGTATCTTCTGATGAAAAGAAATTCTTAATTTTAAAGCCGTTCACTTTATCAAAGTTTTCTTTAATGTTAATGCTTTTTGTGTCCTGTTTAAGAAATATTATCTATTCTGAGGTCACGAAAGTAGTCACCTATGTTTTCTTCTAAAAGCTGAATTATTGTACCTTTTACATTTAGATCTACAATCCATCTCGAATGAACTTTTATGTGTGGTGTGAGTTAGGGATCTGATTCTTTTATTTTACTTTTCCATTTGGATATTCAATCGACCCAGCACCATTTATTGAAGAGTGTGTCCTTTCTCCACTACTGCATTTGTGCCTTTTTCATACACCAGGTGACTGTATAAGTGTGGGTCTATTTGTCTTTCCTTGTACCAACAATACAGTCTCTTAATTACTGTACTTTCATAATAGGTCTCAATTCTGGTAGTATAAGTCTTCTGTATCATTTTCTATTTCTTCTGGATTGCTTTGGCTATTTTTAGACCTTTGCATCTTCATATACATTTTAGAATCAACCTGCCAACACGCACACACACACAAAGCCTTCTGAAATTTCAAATGGGATTGCATTCGCCCTATAGATCAACTGGGGGAGAATTAACAGCTTTACAACATTGGGTCTTACAATCCATGAATATAGTATATCTTTTCCATTTATTTAGATCTTCTTTAATTTCTCTCAGTGATGTTTTATAGTATAGTTTTCAGTAGATTTTTTCCTAGATAATGATGCTTTTGTGAATGGTATTTAAATTTTTCATTTTCTATTTGTTTATAACCAGTATATAGGAATATAGTTGATTTTTTGTAAACTATCTTTGTTTTCCAGTGTCCTTGCCAAATTAATTTAATAATTCTAATAACTCCTCTTTAGAATTTGTTGGGGGAATGATGCTTTAGGGTGTGGTCCAGCTAGGGTGCAAGACCCACTGACCTTGAACTTTGGTCTGGATATGGAGGTAGAGAGGGAGGAAGACAGACTCAGCTATCTAGGTCAGCAGAGCCCCTAGAGCCATGGTGGGGTGCAGAAGTCACAGACTTTGTCCGTGTCCAGCCCACAATGGCCTCATGGGAAGAGAAACCTGGGTGCTGATTCTGACCTTTAATTGACAAGCTGTGTGACCTTGAGTACATTGCCAAACTGAATCTTATCCTCCTCACTCACAAGGAAGGGCAATATGCCAGGGTATTTCTGTCTCTTATCCAGTAATTGCCTGATAAACACTAGTGAATCGATTTCACTCACCAGTGTTGCCCCTTTCCCCATGGGGTGTTTCTGAACATTGCCAGAAAGTTCCGCAGTCCAGGGGCTGCTGATGTGGGTGCCAGACATGGGAGTGGAGGTAGCCAGCTACTATCGTGTTCTGAGAAGCTTCAGGATAGTCAGTCTTTCAGGGATTTGTGTTTCTACAGTGAAGACCCCCATGCGAGATTTCCCCTCTCCAAGAAGGAACTCAAGTTACTCTTCAATAAAAGTCTTGGCAGATGATCCTGAAAAATCTTGCCTTCTCTGTGATCCCTAATATAGAAAAGGATGGAATTTAATTATTCTGTCCCGTCCATGAGCCCTACGGCTGGGCCTGGCAGGCAGCCACAGCTCTATCCGACCAGCAGGCTCCCTGGTCCTCGATGCGGTTCATTGCTCTGGCATGTTTTGGGGAGCATAGGGGAGGCACAGGGCAGGGCCCCCACCTTCGGCCTGACCTTGCCTTCTCTACCCTTCCTTCTGGGATATGTGGCTTAGAGAAATCCAATCTGTCTGCAATTACCTGGGCAAGCAGCTCTCTAGAAGGTAACTGGACAGGTGGCTTCCCAGGCCCAGTGCCTCTCCTCTGCTACCCATGAGGCTGGGCTTAGGGCACTAGAGGGCACCTTAGAACTGCAGGGTGAATTGGAGACACCCAGACTGGAAAAATCTAGAATTATCAGGCCACGGTTGCCCCAGAGGCCTGGAGACCCTGGAAATCCAGCCTGCAGCTGACTTGCTTTCCCCACAACCGTCTGTGATCCTCGTGGCTAATTGGATTCCTACCTGTTACACAAGCTTAAGCAGGGACCTGAGTGAGGTCTGTTTGGGCAGGTTGCCAGTGCGCGCTCAGACCGAATCCTGTAAAGGTGAGGAGTGGGGAGCCAGGAGCAGACAGTCAGGAGCATGTCCGAGCTGTGTGCTGTTGGGCTAGAGGGTCATCACCACTGGTCTGGGTCCTCCTCTGCAGATGGGAGGGACAGCAGGGTCCCTCCTGCTGATACAAGGATCTCAAGAACATGGAGAGCCCTAGCACTGGGCCTGAGTGGGGCAGGTGCGCGGTGAACAGCAGCATTATGTCAGACATTAAATAGTTCAGTGGTTACAAGCAAAGGGCTTGTGCTTCCAGGTCAGTTTCTGGTTGGGAGACTTCAGCAAATTTGCCTGAGCTCACTGTGCCTCCCTTTTCCCATCTGCAAAGTGACAATAGCAATCTAGTGCCTGCGTTAGCGTTGCTAAGTGTCTTACACAGAAAGAATGGGTGTAAGAGGCTTAGGCCAGGGCCAGACCCAGAGCAAGTGCTCAGCAAATGTTTCACTAGCATTTGTCAAAGCTCAGGTCCACCTCTTCAGGAAGCCCTCTTAATCTCCCCTGCCTGGAGTTGGCCCCACCCTGCACGGGAGAGGCACACAGATGGCCACTGCCCTTCAGTACAGCCACTTAAATGTCCAGAGGCCCTTGAGGGTAAGGCCACTTGCCCCTGGCTCCCAATCGCAGAGGAAGCGTGTCTGTAGAAGGAATGAAGTACTAAGGGTTGCTGAAATTTTGTGTTTTTATTTGCTAAATCTGGCAGCACTATCTTTAAGGCAGCTGGAGCTGAATCACAGAGGCCTCCTGTGAGTTCAGGAGACCCTGCCCTGCTTGATGAGTCTGTGATTAAGACATGTTTGTATCAGTCAGGTTCCCCAAAGAAACAGAACCAATAAGGTGTGTGTGTGTGTATGTGTCTATATATCTATATCTATCTACCTACCTATCTATCTATCATCTATCTATCTATCTATCCATCCATCTATGTAATCTTTTATAGATATATATTAAGGAATTAGCTTATGCAATTGTGGGGGCTAGCAAGTCTGAAGTCTTTAGGTTAGGCCAGCAGGCTGGAAGCTCAGGTACGATATACTGCTACAGTCTTGAGGCAGAATTCCTACTTCTCTGAGAAACGTCAGATTTTGCTCTTAAGGCCTTCAACTGATTGGATGAGGCCCACCCACATTATCCAGGGTAACCTACTTTACTTAGAGTCCATTGATTGTAGATGTTAACCACATCTCAAAATACCTTCACAGCAACATCTAGACTAGTGTTTGACTAAACAACAGCACTACAGCCTAGCTAGGTTGACACATAAAATGAACCTTTACAGGCCTCCAGCCTCTTTTTGGCCAGCAAGTCTCAAGGCTGCAAGGATTCTAAGGGGGGGCCACAGGTGTGGGGGGACTGGTTCCTCTCACCCCAGACTAGAAATGTGAGCTTCAGAGCCATTCCCCTCATGCTCTTTGTGACATGTGTTCTGTTCACATTGATCTCTTCTGAGACCCGTTACAGTTCTTAGGGGTGGGTCAGGGAGAGAGTATCAGGCCCATTTTATAGATGAGGAAACTGAGGCTTAATGTTCAATGACTTTGCAAAGGTGTTGGCTTGGCAATGGAGCCACATATCTAGATTCTTCTTCACCTTCAGGACACAAATGCAAATGTCTCCTCACAATACAGGAAATCCCCCTGCGAACTGAGGATGGGCCTCATGGCCTGTGGTAGATGGTTGGGCCCTGGACTGAGGTAGGAGACATGGGGTGGCTTATCTCCCATGAGGTCATGAACTGGGCCAACTCCCTTTCCCTCTCTGGGCCTTGGTTTCCCTACCTGTAAATGATTTTCAAGGTCTTCTCCTGCTTTGTTCAGAAGACTAAGAACTATGAACGAATGACCCTCAAGGGGTGCCTATTTCCTTCATTCCATTAATATTTATTAAGAGCATACTGTGTGCCTGCTAACATGTGGAACCAGAGCTGGCTTCATGCAGAAGGGAACAGAGGCCACCAGCCCAACAGGAGCAGGGAGCTGTCCTCAGCGTGGTAGTGGCCCTGAGGGGAGGGGTCACCAAGCCAGGAGCTCAGAGCTGGAGCAGGTGGAAAAGCCAGGGACCCCAGTGCTGGTCACTCCCTGGGAGCCACTGTTAGGAGCTGGGGCAAAGGGACGAGGGCAGGCAGACACCACTCCCCCCTCAGTTCTGCCACCCCACACAGCAACCCTAATGAGGTAGGGATGGTTGGCTCCATTTTTAGATAGGGAAACTGAGCCAAAAGGATAGAACATCACCCAGAAATTTTAGAAAAACAAGGGCAAAACACCCATAATCCTACCACTACAATTATGTCTATTTTTCCACATTCCATTCCTTGACTATTCATCTCTTACATAATAATAAACAGAATACAAATACAATTTTGTATATTTTTGACATAGTATCATGAGCATGTTTCATGTTTTTACTCAGTTAAAACTTTACATTATGCATATTAAATGTTTATTGTTTTAAAAGGGCAAACAGTCCTTCAAGGCTTAGAATGAGAAAGAGAAGTCCCCTGTATCCCTCTTTACTTCCAATTTTCATTCCCTTTAGTCAAGCTTTACATATATATATATATATATATATATATATATATATATATATATATATATATATATATATATAATTTCTCTTGGTTCTTAATCCTAGAGATTTTATGTCAACTTCCTCCTGTGTAAGGATCTGGCATTTTTCTTCACCTCAGATCCATTTTCCATGTCGTCTCTTCCTCCCCTCCTCCCAAATAATTGTATCCAAATTTGAGTTAAATTAATAGACAGTGAATCGAGTATAATAATAAAACAAATACTGTTCACAGCTGATTCAGGTAGTATACGAAGGTGCTTCTCTTTGCTTTAGACTTTTCATTTTTCTGGAAATTAATAATTCATTTATTTATTTATTTAGCTTTCTATGCCATATCATAGATATGCATTACTTGGCATGTCACTAATTCACCCCAGCTTTTCCAAAAGAAAGTTTAATTCACAATTCCTTACATTCACACACATCAGGGCTCTCTCCTTTCTAGAAGCCTCTGTCTCTTGTGGTCCAGTAGTGCTCCAGCCTGCCTCATGCTATCATCATGTGACATTCCTTCATTTCCCTTCTTGGGATATACCTTTGTCTCTGTCCCATGTTGAACTTCTTGTCTTTGTTTTTTCCTATTTTGGGTCTTTCTTTCTCTAGTTTACTCTTTTGTTTTGGTGGAGTACATCCTTCAACATCTTCCTGAGAAGGGGTGCATGGAGTATAAATATTTCGAAACCATGTACATCTACAAATGCCTTCATTTTACCCTCAAACTTTAAGGGATAGTTGAGCTGGGTACAGAATCTTAGCCAGAAAATACACTTCCCTCAAAAGAATACCTCATCTTGAAGAATGGAGAGAGCCATTGGGCTTTGGGGAAAGCTCAGGTGGTGTGTCCTGGCAGGAGGTGATTAATCTGGGTAGATGGGCTGGGGCGTGCTGGTGAGAGCAAAAGGCAAAAGAGACCATGGCAAGCAGGTAGAGCCTTAGCCAAGACAAGGACTGTTTCCTGAGAGCAGTGAAAGCTGTTCACCATTTCTGACAGAAGGTGAGATGACCAAAGTCTCACTAGAAGAGGAAGATCTTAAGTGACATACAGGTCCCAGTGGGGGAGGAAGGAGGCACTAAAAGAATGTGTGGCCCAAGACTGACCTCTTGGTAGGAGCAGGACTGACACCATGTGTTGTAAGATAGAAAGGTACCAGACATATCTGTGTTGGGTCCAGCCCATCTCTTGTTCCATTGAAGAAACTGAGGCAACTCAGGACCTCCTTGTTCCTATGGCCCCCTGTAAGCATTCATGACCAACCCACCTTGCCTACCCCGTTCCCTGTCCCCATAGCATCTGACCCCATAGACCTCCTTGGAGCTTTCTTCTTGTAACAGGGCCTAGGAATCTTGGCTAAAATCAAAGGTCTTGGGGGTGGTGGTGGTTTAGGGATTTCCTCTAGCTGGGCCCTGTTGGGTTGGCCTTCCGGTGACATCTACCCTGCAGACCCATCTCCAAGCCCTTTCACAGAGGGAACTGGGTCTCTGAAGACAGGACCACCCAAGTGTCCTGGTTTCCCCTGTTAGTGTCTCATGGACCATGCCTCAGCGTGGACTCACTCTGCCTCTTTAGATGCCCCTGCAATAGCCAACTCCTACCCTCTCAGGAAATAGGGCTTGGGAATCCAGCCTTATTCAGGAGACAGGTCCTGAATTCTGGGTGCAGAGCTATCACCAGTTGCAGTGCTGGCCATAGGCAAATGGCAGGTGGATTGGCAATTACCATCCTACTGTGGGTGAACAGAACCCAGCAGTGACAGGCTAATGGCGAGGATGCAGGTGGCAGGAACAAAGAGTCTAAGACCCTGAGGCCCTTGGAGCTGATCCAATGTAAACCCGTTTTACAGATGGGAAAACTGAAGTGCAGAGAGGTGAAATAAGGGCCCTTAGGCCACACAGTGAGTTAGTGGCCCCTATAGTTCTCTTTCCACTGACCACAACAGCCTCTCTCTCTCTCTCTCTCTCTCTCTCTCTCTCTCACACACACACACACACACACACACACACACACACACACACACACACACTGGTTTGTCTGGCACATCTACACTTCCAATATACACATATTGGCAAAGATTTCCTGACAGAGGTTTCTGCATCTGTGTCCTAAGCACTAGGAAATGTGCTGTGGCCAGGTGCTCGTGGGCCTGTGTGTGGTGGGGAGGAGGGCTAGGAATGGGGGAATCCCAGAATCTGCAGAACCCGAGAAAGTTAGAGTCCTCATCTTAGGGAGGGAACCCCGACACCCAGAACCCAGTGGGCAGGGCCTTGTCCAGCCAGTCAGGCCCATCAGTGCCATTTCCATGTTTCCATCGCTCCATGAATAATTAGAGAAAGTTAAACAAACATAATTTAATTGCCTGTTGATGACAGAATGCCAGGGGAACCATAAAACCTGCCTGGTCTCAGAGCGCCTGCCAGAGCAGGTGGCATGGGGAGGCTAAGCTGGCAGCCTCACCCCTGCCCACTGGCTGGGCCTCCCAGGTCTCTCCTCGGCTGGGGAGCTGGACCCCTGTGCTCACTGACAGCCAAGCCGCTCCTCACCTGCCAAACAGGGTGCCCAGTGCCAGACCAAACTGGGCCCGGACCCAGCACACTTTCCAGAAATAGGTTCCTGTGAGAGCCCGAGGTTCACACCTCCCTCTGCTGACCTTCCCCCCTGCAGGGAGCCCTATTTGTTGCTTGAGACCCTGGAAACACTCTGTTCAAGGCCCCAGATGTGGCTAGAATGGTCCCTGGGTGGGGCTGGGGCTCTAATTTACAACTCACCCAGCCTCCTCCTGTTCTTCCTGCTACCCCAAGGTGGGGTGGCGCCCTCCTGTGGTGTGGAGCGGGCAGCTGGGGCTCAGGCCGGCCAGTCCTCTTCCAGAGGCTGTTCCCCATAAGACATGGCTGCTCAGGACAGTTCATTAGGCCTTTGCTCCGAGGGCAGGTACCCACATTCACAGCCCTGCTGCCCACCCCGTCAGTATTAACAATGGGTCACCAAGGGCCTCTCAACCAGCCACCTTGGCTCCAGGTGGATGAAGGAATGGTTGGGTGGGGAGAGGTAGATAGAAGGGTAAGGGGGTGGATGGGTGGGTAGGTGGGTGGGTGGATAAACAAACGGGACCCTGATTGTTTTGATCTCTGTCTTTCCCATTAAAGGCTCCTTTCAGAGGCCCAGGAACCCTGAAATACTGGACTGTCTGTATTTAAGAGGGAGGCACTAAAACCCCCTCAGCCTCTTACCCTGTGGCTTGGTTTTGTTGACTGGGGGCCTTTGGAGACCCAGCTGTTTCACCAGGGGGCCTCCCCCAATGTCAGTGCTGGTGTGCCTTTCCCCTGGGATGGGGGGGGGGCCCTGTGCCCAAGGAGAAGCCCTCCCCTCTCCAGCCTGGGGCTGTCCCAGCCTGAGGGGGGAAGCCTGAAAGCTCCCATCTCCTCCGTTTTGAATTTGAAGAAGCTGGGCCTTTCATTTACTCTTCTGCTTCTCCTTGTTCTGTGGTTTATATCTTTTCCTTTCTTTACCATCCCTTTTCTGGGAGAAACTAGAGGGAACCGTGTGTGTTCACCCCCCTCCCCTGCCCCCATTTAACCAGAAAACCATCCCCCTCTGGCTGGTCTTTATGAAGTCCTACCCCAACCCAGAGTCAGACAACTGTATACATTCTTCTAGTTGTTTTAAAGTTTCAGTGTTTATACCTCAGTCTTTAATCTGTTTTATGTATTGAAGTTACTGACAAGGTTTATTGAGGGGGGGAGCTCTGTTCCTAAAATCTGCTTATAAACCACTGACTGGGCCCAGCCCTGGGAACAGGGAGGGAGGTGAGAGAGAACGGGGCCTCTGCCGCCCACGTAGTAGGTCTCGTAAACCCAGGTAGGGCGAGTGAGCAGAAAGCAGTGGGTATCAGCCTCCCTGGCCCTGAGGCCGGGCACCCTCGGGAAGGACACAGCCTGAGCCACCTCTTCTCATGGCTCAGAGACCCCTGGCTGTCCCCCCAGAGCTCTCACAGAGCCATCACCATTTTAGAACAGGGACATTAGCAAGGTGATTTGTATTCAGTGACAAAGATGGGGTACCTTTCCAAGGACAGGTGGGCTGATGGTGTGGGGTCTATGAAACCCGCTGGTGGGCATGCAGGCCTCGTTGCGGCCCAAGGGGCCTCCGCACACCAAATGGGACTTATTGAGTTACCCAAATACCTCCCAGGTTCTGCGTCTGTTTAACCAGAATGGGGTTCCTGTAGGGTCAGGCTTTGAACTGAGTGAGGGATTTAGGCGTCCCTTGACTTCTAGAGCAATAAAAGTTCTTTAGAACAGCTTTGAACCATCTATTTCCTCATTAAAGAGCTCTGGTTCTCTGGGGGAGACAGACATAAACAAATAATTACAGCCCAGGGAGATGTGTGCCTGGGGGTTAACCATTACTGGTCTCCTAATTGGCCTTCCGGCTTCCCGCCCCTCCTACTCCCACCCACTGTACACTTTGCTGCCAGAGTGAGCATTTAAAAATGCAGATCTGACCTTGACTTTGCTGCCCGTTGGCCTCAGGATACTTCCAAGCTCCTCTTGCTAGTACCTCTGTGTTAAGGTCCAGCCCACCACTCCAGCATTGGTGACTCCCAGGGGTGCTGTGATTTGGCCAGGCTGCTGGCAGACCCCTAATCTGTTCCCCTGTGGCCTCAGCACTTGTTCTTCCCTCTGCTGAATCTGGCCTCTCTCCGCTTCCTCACCAAGCCAATCACTGTGTACCCCTCAAGACTCATCTTAGATGCCACTGCCTCCAGGATGCCCTCCCTGACCAACCCCTACCCCAGACTGGCTTTGGTGTCCCCCATCATCCCCTCTTGCGTGTTCTATTCTTACAGCCCTACCGTAGACCTTACCAGCTTGTGGCTATTTGCCCATCTCCCTCCCCAGGTTATAGTTCTCAAAGTCAGGGAGCCCATTTCATTTATCATCCATTTATCAGCTATATTTTTGAGCCCCTATATTGTGCCAGGTGCTGAGATTCATGGGCAAACAAAATAGATAGACTCCAGCCCTCATGACGCTCTCAGGCTGACAAGGCATCCAGGTGCCGGCTCAGTGCTGGCTCAGACACTTTGCTGAATAAACGGATGGTACAATGTGCTGTGGGCGTTCAGAAAGGAGGCTAGGAGTTCAGGCAGGGCCTGAATTTTATCTCCTCTTAATTCATTTACATGGAAGGGATGCTGATGATAAGGCCCTGAAGGATGAGTAGGAGTTTTCCAATAAAAGTTCTTATAGGCATACCTATAAGAAGGAAATCAGAGATTTCCCCGCCTGATACCTGGAGGCTGGGTGGCTCTCTCCCTAGTAGCTATACTCCACTCTCATCTGGGCTCTTTTCTTTTAGAATGCATGAACTGTACCCGGCTCAGCGACATGAGTGAGCGACTGATCACGCTGGAGGCCAAGGTCAGACGGTTTGGGGAGCCTGGGCCTGGGGATTTGGCTGGTGGGAGGGTGTATTAGGTACCTGCAGAGTGTGTGGCTGGGGAAACCCTAGCCGCAGGGAGCCCAGCAGGCCTGAGCAACCTGGCCCCAGGTGCTGGGTACTGCTGCGGCTAGGTGGCTCTGGGTGGCCTTCTGAAGGCTGGGTCAGCCTCCCGGAGTTGGAAAGAGGAGTGGGGAAAGCAGCAGATCTGAGGGTCCTGGGCAGAGGCTGGTCTCAGTGTAGGCCTTGGGGGCTGAGAGGGTGGATGCCCAGAAGTTGAGTCCTCACTGGAAAGAAGAGGTAGTGGCTGTGCCCCCAGGGCTGCTGTCCCCCCAGGGCTGCTGTCCCCCCAGGGCTGCTGTCCCCCCAGGGCTGCTGTCCCCAACTGTGGCTCCTCCTGCCGCTGCATGGCAAAGGGGCTGGGCACAGAGGAGCTGATGGAGGAGAAGCCTCCCAGCACCAGCCAGCCCTCAGCCTGTCTACATCAGGGGCAGGAGCAGGTCACCCCAGAGGCAGAAGGACTGATAAAGGATAAGTATTAATTTGTGATGGCCCCATGCGGGCACTGAGAGAGGAGAGAGGAAGTAAGTCAGGGAAGAGGAAGATATTCAAGGTGCAGGTGGGTTGCTGGGGCAGGTTACCCAGGAGACCCCTCCAGGAGCTGGTGCAAAGCATGCTGCAGAGGGGGCCCTCAGGGGTGAGGCG
The DNA here is from genome assembly GCF_057876585.1 of Rhinolophus sinicus. Lineage (NCBI taxonomy): Eukaryota > Metazoa > Chordata > Mammalia > Chiroptera > Rhinolophidae > Rhinolophus > Rhinolophus sinicus. The sequence continues at coordinate 91,494,516 of NC_142503.1, forward strand.
CTCGCATCCCTCACGGGGCGAGGCATCTGCTGGGTGGTATTCCCGGTCACTCTGGCCTGCCCCCAAGCTCACTCATATGGAGAAAGCCCTGGGCTGGTACAGGTGTGGAGAAGGCAAAGTAGGGCGGTAGGGGCTGGGCGCGTTCTCTTTAGTACCTCATAGGGTCTGAGAGCAGACACCGAGTGACTGGCTAGAGGGGCTGGGCCTAGGGGAAGACAGGCCTCTAATTCTCCACGGAGCCACTTGGGGCAGCGAAACTGCAGAGGGCGGGAGGTCACCTGGCACTGGGAGGCTGGATTTACCCGAGTCTGAGGCAGAGCTCCCAGCTGGGGCAGGTAGTGCAGGCCAGGAGGGGGTGTCCTGGCCATAGGAGGCAGTGCGAGCGTGGCCAGCTGGCAGGAAGGACAGAGTGAGGCCAGAGCACCAGGTGGGCTGACAGACCCCCCACAGCAAAAGCCCTGAGAGCAGGCCCAGCAGTCAGGCCCCCAGCCCAGGAGAGCCCCCCTGCAGACACATGTGTACACACACACACACACACACACACGGATACCACAGAGACACACTGATACACATGGACAAACTCATACATAAACACAACATACATGTACACACAGATACCACGTCCACATACATAGACATATAAAGACACAGAGACACACATAGACATAGACACACACATACACATGGACACACAGACACATACATAGATACAATATACACACAGATACCACACATACACACATGGACACACAGGCCAGGCTGGGGACCCTGTGTCCTGGGGGTCAGTGGCTCTGTGGGACTGGGGGTGGAAGTCTTCAGGGAGCAGATGCTGCCCTGTGGGCCAAGCCGGGGATGGGGCTGCCCTAGGAGGGGCTGGGGTACTGGGGAAGATGCTAGGGTGAAATTCTGGCACCCAAGATTTTAGAGAAGGTGGGGACCCCGGGCCAGCTGCCTGACAGACATTTTCCAGGCACCTGAAGCCTCTGCATGGTTTGGCAGAGCAGCGGCCCACAGTCTGCCCTGGCCCCAGCCCAGGACCTCAGGGTGTTAAAAGTCACAGCTCTGGGGGAGGACTGGCACAGTGCCATCTGTCCCCACCCACCTGGCCCTCACCCATGCCCTCCTGCCATGAGCAATTCCTTCCCTCATCTTCCTGGCCCTGACACCTCCCTCCAGCTTGGCCCCTGCAGCACGGTCTCAGGCAGCAAGCCGGGGGCCAGGCCTGCTCTCTGGTCCTGAGCGTGAGTACTGTGGCCACTCTGCAGACCTTGGAGCATGGGGCAGGGACGGCAGGATGTGTGGGAGGAGGCAGGGCTAGGACCCTGTCCTGGCAATAGCTCTGTCTGGGCAGGTTCCGCTTAGCTCTGGGCCTCAGTCTGCTGCCCTGGAAAATGGAAATTGAAGGAGTCACTTCTCTGCCCCTCACTGGGTCATTTTGAGGCTGGTATACAGGGGGCAGCTCAGGTGGCTCTTGGGTGGGGAATGGGAGAGGTAGCTTGAGTCTGGGGTGTGCAGGCAGGTAGCTGCACCACCCTCCTTGTGGGGAGTCCAGCTCAGCAGCCCATCTCGTTCTGGATTCCCAGGTGGAGGCTGAGAGACTCCTATCTCAGCTCCTGTGTCCTGTCTCATTCTAGCTGCCCACCTGCCTGCTCCATGTCTAAGTGTCTCTAAGAGACACAGGGCCACTAGGAGTTTCGTTGGCTTGGGTCAGAGGACCTTGAGAGGCAGTGGCCTGGAGAGGGAGAGGGACACAATGTGGGTGACTTGTCAGATCAGCCCAGCATCCCCAGGGGCTGTACCAGGGCCAGGCCAGCCTGCAGGGGTCAGGGACATGGAGCTGGAGTCAGCCAGGCCAGAGGCTGCAGTCTGGTGGCTGACGGCAGAGCCAGTCAAACCAAGTGAAATACAGAGTAGCAGCCCAGAGGCCGGAAAGCTGAGCTATGCTCCCTTAGACAAGAAGCCGTTTTGGTGTGTGAGGAGGGACGCATTCAGGTATAAGTAACAGAAACCTAGCTATTGGCAGCTTATTCCTTAAAGGCATTTATTGTTTGTTCAACTAAAGGTCCAGGAGTAGGTGGTCCTAGCATTGGTTTGGTGGCTCAAGAACCCACGCTCTTCACAGCCTTCCCTTCCCTCTTTAGTGAATTGTTTTTTGTCCTTATGGTCCGTGCTTCATGCCTATAAAGTGGCTGCTGTAGCACAAGGCATCACGTCCTAACACTGTGTTCAAAGTCAGGAAGTAGTGGGTGAAGCAAAGCATCCCAACAGACTCATTATGTCTCATTGGCCAGCAGTGGGCTATATACCCACACCTTAGTTGCAAGGGAGCTGGGAAAATGAGTACCTGGACAATTAGGATTCTTCCTCTGAGACATACCCACGGGTACACAATAGGGAGTTCTGGAGCAAGGGAAGAGGGGGTGGTGGGGTTCGGGCAACCATCAAGGCCTGCTCTATCTTAACTTGCTATGGGTACCTGAGTTACCCAAGGACCCAGACCTAGCAATTGAGCTGGGATCCCTGCTACCCTCTTTTCCTGGGACATCTGGAATGGCTGTTGGAAGAAGGTAGGGCAGAAGGCCAGCAGGACAAAGCTTCCTGCTTTCCTTCTTCTCCCCCCCCCCCCCCCCCCCCCCCGTTTATACTCTGACTTCATGGACCACAAGGAGTGGGAGGGAGCCCGAGGGAACTTCCCTGCGTGAGGGTCATAGGAGCCTGGAGTTCGGCTGATGTCTGGTGCCACTCAGCTAAGCCACAATGACATCAATAGGGCCGCTGCCCTCGAAGGTCGCGGTCTGGTTTTCTTGGGCCGAATCCCCACGCCTACTGCTGCCCGCCCTGGTGAGCTCATGCCCGGCAGGGGTAGGATCAGTTTCTCCAGGAGGACGTCCCCGGCCAGGCTAGGAGGGCTTGGACTCCAGCCGGGGCGGATGCTAGCGTGGCTGTGGTCAGTGCCCCTCTGCCTGGGTCCGTGGGCTCTGTGGGTCTTGGTATCTGTATGGGAAGTGGCCTAGGGAGAGGTGAGCCAGACCTTTTGTGTAGGAACAAGGCTGCATGTGGTAGTTCCCTCCAGGAAGCCCAGAGCCTGGCCATGAGAGACCACCAGGGGCTGCCCCCAGGAGCTCAGAACAGTCCCACCTTTAATCCCTCCAAGCTGCTCTTACCCCTGCTGCTCGTGACTACTCCCTGTTAAATATGTCCATATGGAAGTTCCCTTGAAACTCAACCCACTGCAACTCAACCCACACCCCCATACTGGTCACCTTCACCCCCAGTCTTGCCTTCTTCCATGCCCCTGTTTGATTGGTGGCAATCCCACCATCCCCGGAGCCAGGCCACAATTGCGGCAGTCCCTCCCACCTTCACCCACCTCCCTGCCCCCAAGCCTCAGGCACCGCGTCCTACCAGTTGTCCTCATGCCCACTGCTCTGGGTCCCCCCATCACCAGCCATCCACAGCCACGTCTCCCTGCCCCTCCTCCCTGGCTCCTCCACTGCCCCAGAGCCCTTGACTGACCGTCCAGCCAGCTTCCCAGTGAACACGCTGCAGTTGAGGCAGGAATCGTAACCCTCCCCTCCTCCCAGGGTTTCCAGGCTCAGGAGACTGGGTTCCAGCCCCATGCTGCTGTGTGATCTGAGCCAGCTGCTGCCCGTCTCTGTGCCTCCATGAAGCTCTGCCATGGCCACGGCTGTGGCCGGGTTGTGGGGAGGTGGACGAGGCTCCAATGGGGCTCTGGCCTTACTGTCTGCTTGCTGGATGACCTTAAGCAAGTCACTTGTGTCTCTGAACCGCTATTTCTACCTTGCCTGTGATGTGGCCACAGTGACCCTTCCTGCCTCATGGGCCCTGAGGACCAGGTAGGAAAGGGGCTCAGAGATGCCACCAGAGCCTCTCGCGGCAGGAGCCCACCTGCCCAACACAGATGGAAACCCTGAGACACTTGGTTCTCAAGGATCCTCGGAGACTCTGTCACCCAGGCCCAGAGACACTGCAGAACTGGTGGAGGTGGGGGTGCTCAGGAGGACCCTTTGCTGCACTCCTCGGACACCTCCGCCCCGCCCGGGGCCTGAGCCCTGTGAAGGCAGCTGTCTGTCCCTGTGAGCCACCAGCATCAGCAGGAGGAACCGGGAGCCCATGGGCTACACACCCCTATTCTCTCATGAGCCTACAGGGTCAGTGTTATCACCTGTATTTTGCCGATGGGAAAACTGAGGCTCACAGAAGTCATGGGGCTTGCACAAGGTCACATAGCGGCCACCTGGTGGGAGAGCTGGGATTCAAACCAGCCCGCATGGCAGCAGGGCCTGTGCCTCCCCCATCGGGCGGCACTTAACCTGTGCCAGGATCTGGTACCAAGAGCAGGAGGACGCCTGATCCAGGTGGTCCCGTTTCCCGAGGGCCCAGCTGGTGGTATTGCTCCCCCACCCCGGCCGTTGGCACAAAGCCAGTGTACAGGGGCTAAGCGGACGGCCTTCTTCTGCTCAGAGGGTGACAGACTGCAAGCAGGAGAGCACAGCTCACTGGAGTCTCCGGGTCTTCCTCAAGAGGGAAGGGCAGGGCTGGCAGAGGGCCCTGTAGGAGCAAGGGGCTGGAGGTGGAGAGTCTCGGGGCGTAAGCGGTCCTGGGGTGGTTCAGGGCTCCTAGAATACAGCAGAATGGGGGAGCTGAAGGTGACGCCCAGGACGGGCAGGGCAGGATGAGGAGGGCACTTGCGTGGGGACATTGGCAATTTGAGGGAGTGGACGGGGAAGGATTTGCTTGGCATGAGGCCCTCATCCCACTGCTGTGCTGGGGAAGGGGGCAGATGGAGGGAGGGATGACAAGGGGCTGCCGTGGACCCCGGGGCCACAGGCCAGGGGAGACCTGCCATGGCCGAGAGCACAGGCAGGCCAGACCCAAAGGCACTGGGGTGGGGCCGAGGGGAGGCCAAATGCACAGGCCCCGATCCTTCGGAAGTGGGGAGGCAGGGGTCAGTTCAGGAGAGGCCTCTGGACTCTGGTGTTGGGGTGGGCCCAGGTTGGGTCGGGATGGGTTTCAGACTTGGGGGCTGGGGTTTGATTGCCTTGGGGAGCAATGTCTGTGGAATTAGACACCAGTGATCATGACAAGCATGGGACCCCCCAGATAGGCCAACTCTCAGCCCTGTTCTCAGACCCCCCTTAATCACGGGGTGGCGGGTGGTTTTGTCTAGCACTCCAGCAGGATGCAGGGGTCTGGCTCCAGAAGTCTAGAGGGAACCTGAGACAGCAGGCTTCTTCCTCCCCGTCGGGTAGACGGGGCACTAAAACCAGGGACACATGGCATGGGAGCCGGAAGCCGGACTCCATTTAATACAGCTCAGAGACCCAAGCCCTCCCCGGCCCCCCATGGCCCTCCTTAGGTTCTCTGCACCTGTCGGCCTGCCCTGCGCTGATCCTGAGCACGCAGCGCCCCCTGCTGGCCTCTTTGGAGGCAGCAGGTCTTCACGCCTAGGGCCCACGCCCCAGGTCTGGCTCCCAGTTCATCGGAATTAGGGAGTCTCTCTGCCTAGGCCCTGGGTCTTTGTAGTCTTTGACCCCTGCTTCCCTCAAGGGGAGAGGACAAGCTTGCTTGCTTGCTTGCTTGCTTGCTTGCTTTCTCCCTTCCCTTCCCTTCCCTTCCCTTCCCTTCCCTTCCCTTCCCTTCCCTTCCCTTCCCTTGTTTCCTCCATATCGCTCCCTCTCTTTCTTCTTCTTTCTCTCCTTTTTGGTCTTTCTCTCTCCCTCACTCTCTTTTTCTTTGTTCTTTCCTTATCTTCCTTCCGCCCTCCCCCCTTCCATTCATCCATAAACATTCCCTGACCGCATTGTTTGTGCCCTGAGCCAGGCAGTGTGGGGGACAAGTGTGCCCAGTGCCCTCCTTGGGAGGAGCCAGTGACGTGGGTGTGACCATAGTCATTTCTCCAATCCCAGCGATGGCTGCTGTAGAAGAAATGTGCAGGATCTCTGACAGGGTCTGATGGGGTCCTGCTTGAGCCTGAGGGTCCAGGAGGGCTGTCCTGAAATGGGAAGGAGAGGAGGGCAGGGGTGGGAGAACATTCTCGCAAAGGGTGTGGTGGTTCCGCTGAGGAGAGTCACTGCCCAACCCAGCAGTGGGCAGCTGCGGGTCTCATGAGGCACCGTCCCTGTCCGCACGTGTCCCTGGCCTGGCCTGAGCCTGACCCTCTGCCCTTCTCTGGCCCAGGTTCTCCTACTGGAAGCAGCGGAGCGACCCTCAAGCCCAGACAATGATCTGCCGGCACCCCAGAGCACCCCACCACCCTGGAATGAAGACTTCCTCCCTGATGCTATCCCTCTGGCACACCCGGGGCCCCGAAGAAGGCCCACAGGCCCGGCTGGTGAGTGAGGTCTCCAGGACAGGGCTCAGATCAGCTAAAGAGGCCGGGGGCATGGCCTCCCAGGGCGTCCACATGTAGGTCACACACTAGGCCTCTGGGTCACACGTGCCCACATGGCATTTTGAAAAGTTGAGCTAACATTTAAAAACTGGAGGATTTCACATAAAAATCAGGATTTCTAGCTTCTCTTAGAAAAATAAAAGATCTAGTCACTGGGGCCAGCAGTCCTGCATGGAAGCAATTGGCTGCAGCTAAGGCATGTCTGCCCCATCACGTCCCGCCCCAGCTCTGCAGTGTGCCACAGTCCCCACCGTTCCTTACTGCCTTACAGTCCAGCTACTGTCCTCATTAGCTGCCTTGCTGCCCCTTAGCACCTTCATTTAGGCCCCCAGCCCAGCCTCCTCCTTGGTTGGCTCAATTTACAGCAGCCCCTGCCGGCATACCCCCAGGGACAGGGGACTCACTGCCCCCCACCATCTTCTGGGGCTTCCTTGCTAAACTCTCTGACTGGAGTTGGAGGACACCTGCTGCCGTGTTATTTTCTCCCTTCCCTCCACATTTTAAAGTCAGGGATAACAATTTCTCTCTCCAGCTTTCATTCATTGGCTGGGGCTCCATCCTCTGGGCCTGCAAATAGTAATGATACTGTGATAGTAGTAGCTTGAATTGTTGAATGCCTACCTTGTGCCAGGTACGGTGCGGAGCCTTTACCTGGGTGGATGTTTAGCTGGCACCTGTCAGCATGGCTGAACTCAGGGATTTAAGGCTGGTGTCTCTTCTGACTTGTCAGTATCCATGCAGTGCCAGTTATTAAATATTTTTATATTACCCTAGGCTGGACAGATAGCCTTTCTCATCATTCCAGTAAGCTCATAAAGCTTGGAGTTACAGAGGAGAAAACAGGCTCAGAGAAGTGACTCCTGGGGTCACCCAGCGAACCAGGGGCTTTGTCCCCATGATTCCTGGTCCCACTGGGGAACTTTGGAGGTGATGCTCTCCTCTCTCCCAGTTGAGCCGCCAGCTTCTTAGCACCCTTGCCCTGACTCAGCTCTGAGCACACTCCCTGAACCCCTCTTCCCTGTCTCTTCTGCCCTGTTTCATGTATATGCCCATCCTGTTCAGAGGGGAGAAAGCGACCCCCTCTGTGGGAGAATTAACCTCCAGTGGCTATTTCTGGGGCCATGAGAGAAGCAGATATTCTGCATTCTTCTGATGAGGCTGAGGCCGTGGGAGGAGGGGTGAGCCCACGCCTGCTGTGGGCGTGGGGGAACGTCTCACTCTAGACCCCCTGGCCTACTTCTCTAGCCACTGTCCCTAAGGTCCCACCACAGAGGGCTGCTCCATGCCCTCTTCTGTGACTGAAGAGGAAGAAGATTCCCATCTGCAGGAGGACCCAGGCCCCAACCCCCCTGGGGGATGGGAGGAGCTCTAAGTCTTCTGGGACAGACCTTTCTTTTTCCCAGGGAAGTGCAGTTCCAAGAAATGGCCACCAGGTGAGGCACAAACCCTACAAATGGTGACACCGGCGTGCTCCCTGGAATCCCAGAGAGCAGGCGGTCTCCCCAAACCAGTGGCCCCTGTAAAGCCTTTCCTCCAGGACCACAGTCACGCGCATTTGGAGCTGGAGGGACCCAAAGAGGCAGAGCAAGCCCTTACATCGGTCCAGCAAGCATTTCTGAGCACACTCTCCAGCCATTCCAGAGAGAGAAGGGGCTGTCGCCAGGCCACATGACGGGCTTCTTACTGCTCTGTCTCCTCTAGCCCACCCTTGGGGCCTGGAGACCACAGAGCTGGGCAGGCTTGTCCTTTGGGGCTTTCTGGGGCCTCTGACGAGGCCTTACTGGGGAGCTCTTTACCACAAGCCTGATTCCCAACCCTGAGCAGGGAGGCCGAAAGATGTGGAGAAAGGGTCCTGACTCATCTCCAGCCTGGCTCTGCCACCTTGAGCAAGGGACCACACCTTTTTGCACCTCAGTTTCCCCACATGTGGAATGGAAACAAAAGCAGCTTTTGAGATCATAGAAGTCAATAGGGACAGAAATGTTGTATAAACTGTAATGACTGATTTGAGCTGACGGTGAGCCCCTTGCCCCACCGGGGAAGCCACAGGTGGGTGGGGCTCCTGGGCGCAGGTCTGACCAGACAGCACAGGTGGTCAGGCCTGGAGCCACCAGCTTAGCCCACAGTGTCCTCAGGCCTCTTCTCGTTCTCTCCCCAGGGCCCCCGGGGCAGACGGGACCACCAGGGCCTGCAGGGCCCCCAGGCTCCAAAGGTGACAGGGGCCAGGCAGGAGAGAAAGGCCCAGCAGGACCTCCCGGTAAGGACACTGACTTTGTCCTTTGTCCACTGGGGGCTGGGGGCTGGGGTTTCCCCCTCTCCAAGCAGGCGAAGCATCCCATGCACCTCCTGCTCTTGCTGGGGCGAATGATTCCCACCTGGCGGAGACGCCAGGCTCACCTCCTCCACCGGCACCCTAACTGCTGCCCGTCCCAGGCACTGGGCTGCAGGAAGAAGAGAATGCTCTGGGAGCTGTGAGTGCCGGTGTTGGAGTGGGGCTGCCAGGAGCTAGGGGTTGTTCTCAGCCATTTAAACAACACCCCCAGAGGGCCACAAACTCCTCCTGGGTCCTGCAGCGGAGTGACCCCTGGTCAGCCTGGCTGGCACCCTTGGTGCTCTTTCCCCAGAGCTGAGGTTTCCTAGAGGGGACAGAGGGTACCAGGCCAGAGCTGTTCCTTTCTCCCTCCCCTGCCACCGAGCTGCCCCAGAGTTCCATCTGCAGGGGGCCGGGAAGGGGAAGCCATTTCATTTATATTCCAGGACAGCCCTCCATGAAGACTGTGATCTAGAGGCCGCCACTGACCTCAGTTCTGTCCCCTTCAGGGCCTGTTTCCTGTCAGTAATGGTGGCTGCCGGGCCCAACCCTCACATGACTCCTCTTCTCCCCATTTGCAGGCCTCTTGGGGCCGCCAGGGCCCCGTGGGCTTCCTGGAGAGATGGGGCGCCCCGGACCCCCTGGCCCTCCTGGCCCAGCAGGCAGTCCGGGCCTTCCTCCAAATGGCCCCCAAGGCGTCCTCTACTCCCTACAGCCACCAACCGACAAGGACAGTGAGTGTCAACCTGAGGGGGGGCGGGGGCAGGCCTAAGCTGCCCTGTCTGCTGGGGGATCAGCCCTCCCCAGAGGACCCCGTGAAGGGACCCAGCAGTGAGTGGGGAGTCAGCTTGGGAGTAGACTCCACCAGGTGGAGGTCCCTCTGCTTCCATACCGCTCCCCCATCCCACTTTGGCCCCCGCATGACCTGTTTCTGCCCTGGTGCTTAGCTCCTGCCCCTGGGGTCCTGACACCCCAAACGTCACTCTGCTCTTTGGCCTGGCTTCAGTTTCCCCACCTAATGATGGCAGCACCACTGAGATCATCCGTTATCACATCTCCTTGTCACAAATGCCATCACTGCAGCTTATCCAACAAATGTTGATTGAGTACCTACGGTGTGTTGTCACTGGGGATGCATCAGTGAGCAAAACAAACAGACTCCTGCCCTCAGGGGCCACAAGCTAATGCAAGAGGGTACATCTGAGCGCCCAGAAACACCTGCCTACGTGTGGAAAAGCCCATGTGTGGAGAGAGGGGCGGCAGAGGTAGCCTCTGGCTGCCCTGGCCAGGCTCTGAGGATGGGGCAGGGAGAAGTCACGTGTAGCTCGCCCTAGAAGAACCCAGGTCATGGGAGACAGACCCCACCCTACCCTCAGGCCCTGATGGAGGCAGCTCAGAGGGTGAGCAGGGAGGGCTTCCTGGAGGAGGCCCCGATGGAGTGAGCCAGCTGGGTATATCAGGATGGGCACATGGGTGGAGCCTGGAAGAGAGTGCCAGCCTAAGGCATTGGGGAAATGAGCAAGGTGGGGCCAGAATGTAAGGGCCTGGAATATTCAGGAAGGAGTTTGTCTTTATATGAAGCCCTTTGACCTGGCCTCTGTGTGCTCTTCTGAGCAGTGGGAGCAATAACATCTCTTTGCCAGGGCTGCTCTGAGGCCCAGCAGGGCCTGGGGTGCCTGTCCTGGCTTCGGGGGGACCTCAGTTTCAGCCTCCCAGCCATGGCGGCTCCACCCTGACGTCACAGCCACCTGCTCTTCCCATAGATGGAGACTCACAGCTGGCTTCTGCCGTGGACACGGTGCTGGCAGGGGTCCCAGGGCCCCGGGGTCCCCCTGGCCCTCCAGGTAAGTGCAGAGAACAACAACAAGGCTGGCCTGGAGTGGGTACCCCTTCCTGGGTTTGGCCCAGGCCAAGACACCTTGGGGGGTTGTCTGGGGGCTCTGGCCTTGGCAGGGTGCTGGGAAGTTGGTCTGCCCTAACCTGCTGTGTGGCCTGAGGGGAGGCGTCTGGCTTCTGAGTGGCATCTTGCCTGTGTGACTGGACACAGGACCCCAAGCTCCTGACATCCACATGAAGCAGTTCAGGGCTGCCCTCGTGTGGACCAGGTGGGGGTGCACTGGAGTCCCAGGCCCAGGAGCTCGGGGTGAGCACTGGGGAGGCTCAGGTGGGGCAGGTACCTATGAGAGGCAGCAGGCCCATGGCCTTTAGGTAGAAACCAGGGGCCCAGGGGAGGGGATGGCCCTGGGGTTTGATGGGCTGAGCCTGGGTCTGGCTGGATCCCCACCTCCCCCAGACTCTCCCTGGAAGGAGGGGGCGTGCATGGCAGGGGCCACTGAAACCCTGTGTGGATGTCCCCGGGCCCAGAGCAATCACTCCCTGTCATTTGTTTACTCTCCTACACATTTGGCAAATATTCACTGAGCATGGTCCTACCTGCTGGGCAGTGCTCTGGGTCCCCGGGACACTGGTGTTACATTCTAGTGGAGGAAGGCAAACTGTGCAAATGTTGAAAGTAAAGTCCATAGATCTGAGAGAGTGATGGATGGAAAGCAGGGCTGGGTGAGGGCCAGGCCAGGCCAGGGCAGGCCTCATTTCAAAGGTGAGGGATTGCTGGGAGGAGATGAGGGAGTGAACTTGAGAGTACCTGGGGACCTCAGGTGATTTGCTCTGACTGGAGAGAGAAGGTTTGTTTCGTAACTAGACTCAGTCCAGCTGTGCACCCCACCTGGGGTACACTTTCCTGCACCTGTCCTCCTCAAACATGGGGGTGCATTGGGACAGCCCAGCAGGGGGCTCCCTGCAGCCCAGGAGGTACAGGTCTCTACGTGCCACCAGGGACATAAGCCTCACTTTCCCAAGTGTGCTGGAAGTTCAGTCGTGAACGCTGTCCCCCATGCTGGACACAGGTCGCCCAGCCTGACCCTCTGGGCATTCCCTGGCATATGGGCGAGACAGACATGTAAACTGAGAGCAGCCAGGAGTGGTGGCTGGTCCACGTCGAGGGTCTGCCTAGGGGAGCAGTGGGGGTAGGTGGGGAGGCTTCCTGAGGGAGCTGATGCTCAGCCTGAGACTAGTAGGAAAGGCCAGTAGGAAACGATTTGCGGGGATGTGGAGGGAATGGAGAAGCTCCAGGAGGAAGGAACAGCTTTGGCAATGACACAGAAGCAGAGGAACTTTCGGGAGGGTATATGGGGAAGGGGGTGGAGGGGTCAGGCTGAGAGGCACCTTACTGAATGGTTGTTCTGGGTGTCTTGATGGTCAGGAAGTAGTTGTAGTAACCCAGGTAAGAAGGATGACCTCGGAGAGGTCAGGTCCAAGGTCCGAAGAAGGGGCAGATGTGGGAAAAATTTGCCAGGGGACCGGTGGCTAGGGTTGATGCAGGTGGCCCCGTAGATGAGGCCCTGAGAGGAGGGGCAGGCTGGGGTATACGGGCTGCATGGAGAGAGTGGATGGAGGTGGGCTGTCCGCTCTGAGAATGGGCAAGGCGCCCCCTTCCCCCACCATTCATTCACTGACCTTTTATTTGCTGTCCATGGAGACAGACCCAGGGTAGGGGCTGGGGTGGAAGGGTGGGAATGTCCCTTTCCAGAGCTGATGGGGGACGAGGGGCTTCTCTGGCCCCAGGTGACCATCTGTCACTCTGCTGACAGGTCCCCCTGGACCACATGGTCCCCCAGGACCCCCAGGTGCACCTGGATCCCAGGTAAGGCCTCTCCCATTTCTGTCGGGGGAGGGGACATTGGCTCCCTAGGAAAGGAAGAGCTAGGCTTCTTGCCTGCAGGAAGGAATTAAGTCACCCGGCCCCACCCCACCTAGGCCCAGGTGGGTCCCACGGGTAGGTAGGTGTGGGATTCTTGTTTTATTAACAGCAGCGGCCTTTGCTGCTCATTTCCTCTATGCCAGGGAAGTGTTAACATCATTCCTGTTTCATAGATGAGCTAACTGAGACCCAGAGAGGCCAGCATCACAGAATGTCCATCCCAGCATGTCACCCCTTCTCCCCAAGAATCGCCAATGTGGGAGGGGCACCCCAAACCCTGACTGGGTGTCTCCAACCCTAGCTTGCTGTGCCTTTCTAGCTGTATAAACCTTGGCTAAAAGGCAGACTTTCTGGGCTCTGGCTTCCTTGACTGCTAAGACGGGGGATACAGGGCCTGCCTTGTAGATTGTTACAGGGAACAAAAGAGAGATAAAATGCCAGGTGGAAGTGCCTTGTGTTGAAGGAACCCAGGGACCTGGGTGAAAAATCACACTGAGGAGAAAGAGGGGCCCAGGACACTTGGTGGAGGCAGAAAGGGTGGTGTTTGGGAGTGTCCTGCCATGCAGAGCTTCTTACAGCCCCCATCCTGGATCTCATCCAGACCAAGGGCTCCGCTGCCCTGGAGCTCTGCTCTGGGGCAGGGGTGCTAAGAGGTGGCCCCCACACTATAAGAGGTGTGGATCCAGGCTTGGGTCTGTGGGCACTGGGACCTGGGGAGTCCACACGTTCATTCATCCGTTTAGTCACTTGGTATTCCTCACGCTCTGGGAGGGTGCTGGCCTCCCATCCGAGGGGTCACAGTCCAGTCCCCTAAAGCTTACCTTCTAGACATCAAAGAACCAGTGTCCCAGGACTGATTTGCACCCTGTGGTCCCTGCTGTGTGTTTTCACATCAGGAGGAGGAAGCGTGGAGGAGAAGGGCCGGCTGGTGCATAGGCCATGGGGAGGGGTGGATGGCAGCTCCGACCAGGGACGTGCCCACGTAGCATGTAGCATAGGGCAGAGCAAGAGCAGATGTGGTACGGACCAGGCTGGCGGGCAAGCCTAGGGTGGGGCAGGTGCTAAGAGGGAATGGGAGGCCTGCAGGGCTCATCTGCTCCTGAGTCAGGTGGGATGGGCCAGGTAAGCCGACAGTCTAGGCCCCCAGGGTTACCCTCCTCTCCTCTCTAGCCCCCAGCCACAGGCCCTGGAGAGAGGAGATGGGGGCAGGTGAGAGAATGACAGTGATCAAGAGGACAGTGGTGAGGGACAAAAAGGCCCAGGAAACCATAGGAAGCAGCTGGAGGAGAGAAGTGTGGCGGAGCTCCACACGCCGCAGGAGCTCTGTCCAGTGGGGCCCCTCCAGCTGCCCCAGCCCAGAGCAACAGGCAAGGTCAGGGCGACGGTGTTTCCAACCCTTCCCCACACTTGCTCATGTCAGCTGCTTTCAGGGTCTCATCATTTAATCCCAGCAGCGATGGGGAAGTGGAGGCTCAGAGAGTTTCTGTCCCTTGTGGGAGTCACACAGCAGAGTGGCAGAGCTGGGATCCTGGCTGGGCCGGGGTGACTCCAGGCCCCTCTCAGGCTTTTTCCAGCTGCCTCTGGCCCTTGCCAAGAACACAGTGGGTGCCTGGGGGTGGCCTTATCCTACCAGTCTATTTTCAGGGTCTTCCAGTTCATTGTGGGCAGATCCTCAGGTGGCTTTGTAGACATGTCCTTGTAGGCCCAGGTCTGCAAGATTCCAAGGAGGTTCAAGGGGTCCGAGTCTGAGCTGCTCATCCAGCCCCCCTCAAGGGGTTGTGAGCAGGTATTAGCATGAAGGGTCTTTGGGCTGCTGGCGTGTTGACTCCTTACGTCCTTACTGTGGTCCTTCCCTAAGGCTGGGGACCTACGGCTACGACTGGGACGCCACAGTGCACCAGGCCTGTCACTGGCTCTCCAGGATCCCAGTGGACAGGCTCTGAAGAGCCCTTCCAAGACCCACTGCCAGGGCCTGTCCAGGACCCCACATGGCAGGGATGGAGATAGGTTCCAAGGTTAGCCCACTGATGATGTCAGAACGGCCAGCAGCCTCCTCTGCTCACCACAGAGGGACTGTGGCTTCACTGTGGACGGTGAGGCCAGTCTGGTGACCTAGCCATTGTCTTCTTCCCTAGCCAAGGAGTCAAGCCCTCTCAGGATTGGGTGTTCCTCCCAGACATTGGTCAGATAGAAGTGAGCAGGGACAATGGTGAAGGACCAGGTGGCCCCTACTCTCTCCTCTGATTGGGACAGATAGGCTGGGGTTTGAAGCCTAGCTCTGCCAGTTTCTAGCTGGTGATGCTGAGCAAGTCACTGACCCCTCTGGGCCTCAGTTTCCCCATCTGTGAAATGGGGATGAAAATCCTCCCTAGGCAGGTGAGGAATCAGAGGGATAATAGATAGAAAATGCCAGGCCCTGAGGAGACCCTTAATAAATGCTATTCATGAACCAAACATCTCCTGGGGCCTTAATTGTGACAGTCATCGTACTGGGCACAAGAGCAAGGACATGGGGACCCCTGCCCTCCGGTAGTTGATAGGCTGATGAGGGAGACAGATGATGAAAAGAAAGAGCCATGAACGAACTAAATGAGGCAATGTGACAGTAACTGGGAAAGGGCCTATTGCGACAGACAGGAGGGGAATGACAGATGTGAGGAAGTGACACTTTGGCTGAGACCCGAGGCACCAGAGGAGCAGCCACGAAAGATGCTGAGAAAGGGCATTCTGGGTAGAAGAGTAAGCGCACAGGCTCTGCGCAGGGAGGGGGCGGGGACACCCTGGGCAAAGACGAGTGTGGTCTGAGATGAGGCAGGGAGCGGCCAGGGCCTTATCTGCAGGGCTGAAGTGAGGGAACTCTGAGTGTCAGGGAGGGAGAATCCCTAAGCTGATTTATATCTTTAAGAGGCCCCTTGGCTATTGTGCGGGGGCTGGGGGCCTGGGGAGTGGAGCAGGGAGATCAGGGAGGGGGCCCCAGCAGCGCAGAGGGGGACACTGGAAGGCAATTTGCATTAAGGTGGTAGCAGTGGAAGTGGCCAAGTGAACGGACATATGTAGAAAGTGGACCTGACAGGTCTGGCTGATAGAATAAATTTGGTGAGTGAGGGAAAGGGAAGGTGAACTCCCAGGTGTGCTGGAGCAGCTGGGAAGACCATGGAGACATTTCCCAAGAAGGGTGACTGTGGGGTGGGGGCAGGTATAAAACCCAGGAGTTCCCTTTGGAGAGGTGGAATGGGGCGCCTCCTGGTGGGGATGCGGGGGATGCTGAACACGGGGGTCTGGGGCTCTGGGGAGCCTCCCCCTGGGCACCAGCTCTGATGGGAGTCCACGTGTGGGACCCTTGCGGTCACCACTGCTGTCACTCAGTCTTATGGAGGGGGAGGGGTGCGTGCTTTTCCATCCATTCCCTTCTCCCCATTTCGCAGGTGAAAAGACCGAGGGCACAGCTGAGGCTCACTGAGGAGCCAGTGCCAGGTGGCTCCAAGACCTGGGAGGCCCTCAAGTGTGGCCTTCTCATTTCCTCCCCACCATCATCTTCCCTCCCATATTTTTCAGATCCAGAGCCCTGTGCAGGGGGAGCGGGAGGGGAGGACTGCGGGGTTGGCGCGGGCCGGTAAGGGCTAATCTGCTTTGTTTGATTTTCTATAGGGCCTGGCTGGAGAGCGGGGCATGATGGGGCCATCTGTAAGTGTGGGGCTGTGTAGATGGGCCACTCCTAGGGTGGTGGGCTCTGGTATGGGCCCAGGGTACCAGGGGGGTGGGGTCTGTTCCCGGCAGCCTTGCCTGAGCTCAGCCCCACAGTCTGCCCAAAATATCCAACCCAGCCGGGGTGGGCCAGAGGAGAGAAGGGGCAACCTGAGTACAGTACCAGCTTCCCAAGTTGAGAAGGGTTAGCCTTGTGGGGTGGAGAGCCCCCACACTGGGAATGTGAGCAAGGACTGAAATAGCCTCCTGTTGGGGGGTTTGGATGAGAGTCGTGAGGTGTCTTCCAGGGAATCCAGACACCTAGGTTAACATGCTGTGTGATCTGGATCACTGTTTTCCTTCTCTGACCTCCCATAAATAGGAGACTTAGGCCTATGACCTCTAATTTCCCTTCTTGGAAATAAGAATTCTTGATTCTGAACTCCTGCCTATAGGGGGAGAACCTCTTTTGTGCTCAAGTCTTACATGGGAGGTGGGGTCGTTCTGGGGTGGTGCTGGTGGTGATCTTTGCTGAGCACCTACTGTGTGCTGGCCACAGTGGAGACACTCTTATAGTGGATTTAAGCTTCACAGTTACCCAGCAAGACCACACTTTATTATCCCCGTTTGCCTGAACTGGCAGCTCAGAGAGGGTAAGTAATTTTACCAAGGTCACACAGCAAGGCAATGCTAGGGCCAAGATTTAAACCCAGGAGAGTTAGCCTCTAAAGCCGTGTCTCCTCCTGGGCTTCTGTATAGTAATGTATAACAACACTTTCACAGCACTTTAGGCACCAAGCTCCAGTCTAAGCTCTTTATCGATGTTGCTTTATTTAATCCTTCTAATAGTCCTATGATGTAGGTACGGTTATTACTCCCCTTTTAGAGATGAGAACACTGAGGCACAGAAGTAAAGTACCTTGCTCAAGGTCACACAGGTAGGTGTAATTGTGAGGCTGGCCCCGTGTTGCAGACAAGGAAGCAGAGTCCTGAGATCCCTGGAAGAACCGAGAAATGAGCTTGGAGGGCCCCAAACCTTCCCCAGAAGAAGAGTTAAGTCCCGAAAGACAACTCTAGACACCTCCCACGCCAGGCTGTGCAGGGTGACCAGGGCCTTGGTCCTCCCCAACTCCCCACTCACCCCTCCCTGATTGCTGACTGCGTGATTTTCTTCCTAGGGTGAGCCTGGCGGGAAGGGAGAAGAAGAGAAAGCTGCTGCAGAGGTAACTGTGCTCGGCCTGTGCTTCCCTCCTGCCCTTGGCTGTGTCTTAGTGGGAGAGAGGACACCCCACAGATCCGTCCTGACACTCCTCAGTCCTGAACCTGACCCCAGCCCTGCAGCTGACACAGACGCGGGGAGTGGGGATTACAGCATAGTGTGAAGAGTCTGCATTGGGGGTAGCACAGATGGGGTGACTGGCCCAGAGCTGGGGGCCAGGGGAGACCCTGCTGGGGAGGGCAGGAGGAGCTATGGACCTGCAGAAGAGGCTTCAGCCTGTGGGGTCCCTCTCCAGGGACAGGACTCTCCCATGAACAGCGCCTGGCACACGGATATGCCCACAAGGTCACAGGCTGGTGGAGTGAAGGATGTGTGGACAGGTGGACAGACAGACAGATGGCTGATGAATGTGGGAGAGGACAGTAAGGGAGTGAGGAAGGGAGCACGCATGGCCCTGGGCAGGATGGGCAGGGAGGGACACGGCCAGGGCGAGGGCATGGCCATGACGACCCACTACCTTCCGGGGAGGAGGAGGGCTGCTGAGGACGGAGATTGTTGCTAAAGGGGGCGAGAGCCGTGGGACCAACAGAGGCCTTGCAAACTGAGACTATGAATCCCCTGAGTTGGTACATGTCTCCCCTTAAGGGAGTGAACTTGGGGAGGCTCCAAGCATGAGGGTATCTGGCAAGGTCCTTGTCTGACTGAAGAAGGGGGAAGTTGCTGGAACCAGAGCCACTTATGGGTGCAGGAGGCAGTGGGAGGAAGATGAGGGTACCGGAGCATGAGCAGATTCACAGGTCACTTGTGATACCAGACTGAGAGGGTACATGTGATTTCATAAGAGTGCAACCTGTGGCCCAGGGACATGGGGCTTAGCTGGGTCCCTGACAGAAGGGCCTGGACCCTCTGCGTCTCACCGGAGACACCCCCATGCCCGATACCGCCCACAGCACAGCTTCTGGTGGAGTTTGGTTCCCTGGTGGGAAGTCCTCCGTCCTGTAACCCAGTAGGATGCTTTTCTTCCCGCCTTTGTTTGGTTTTAAGCTAAATTAATCTCAATATCATGACAGCTGTCATGTTACACCAGCAAAAGGTGCCTGCTTTGCTGCTGAGTCCAGGTGGGGCCTTGTCCCTTCACCGTTACCTTTCTTTTCAAAGCGGCCTTGATACCTGTCTCCTCAATCTGTCAGCTCATTCACATGTCTTGACACACAAGGTCCTTTGCCCACAGGTCGGCCAGGTCACAGACATGCAGACTCTGAGCATCTCATCATCACGCCCTCCTGCCAGTGGTGTCTCTCCCCCTTTTCTTGCCAGGTGGCCACACCTGGAGGGCTCTCAGGTGGGCAGTGCCAGGAAGGAAAGCAGCAAAGCCCCCCCACTTGTGGACCTGTGTGAGGTCCTCTGCCTGAGGCAGGGTATTTTCTGGAAAGGGCACACAGGGGAAGCAGTCAGGCAGCCACTGAGTAGGACAAGCCCAAGCTCGAGGGGACAGGCCTAGATGTGACACACGGGTTTCTTGTCATTGAACAAGAATTTGAATGCCATCCCTGGCACATAGTAGATGCTGGCTGTTGTATCAATGTTGGTGACAGGAGGGAAAAGGTGAGGGCTGGGACAACAGGTACACTGAAGCAGAACGGCTCTGACCCTGGCCGCTCCTCCCTGCCAGGGCGAAGGGGTGCAGCAGCTGCGGGAGGCCCTGAAGATCCTGGCAGAGAGAGTCCTCATCCTGGAGCACATGATTGGGGTCCATGGTGAGTAGTGACCAGGGACTGGGGACAGGCAGGCCCCCAGCTGGCCACCACGTTGGGAATCTCCCTTCACTCTCACCTCCCCACCCCTGGTGGCTGGTGCTGTCTCTGGTCTCCCTGCCTCCATGGCCCATCCACTTGGCTGCCAGATGGTTTTCCGCAAACCCCAGTCTGACCCTGCCCTTCCCCTGCTCAAGGACCCTCAGCGGCTCCCTGCTGCCCATGACTGACATCCAGGTGCATCAGTTGCCTCAAGTCCCTCCCCAGCAGAGCCTGGTGCCTAGTGACACAGAGCCACCACCCAGTCTTCCCAGGCCCCCTCCCACCTCGTGCCTTGGCTCCAGCCGTGTCCTCTGCCGGCTACACACTATTTCCCACTTCAGGACCTGCTCCAAGTTCTCTCCGTCTCTGAAGCCGGCCTCCCCTCTCCTCACACTGCTCCGCGGAGCCTTCTGTTCCCTCATAGCGTGGGGCTTCCATGTCTCTCCCTGGCACACTGAAAGGCCCTGGTGGCAGGGTGGCGACTGAGCCTCTGTGGGGACTGGAGCCCAGCCCTGGTCAGTCTGTGTTGAAGAACGAATGAATGAATGAGTGGGTGAATGAATGAATGAGTGGGTGAATGTGTGTGAATGCGTGAAGAGGAGAAAGCCCTGTCCTCGCTGGGCTCAGTGCACACATTGCTGGCCGGGGACCAGAAGCAAAGGTGCCTTTGAGTGCTCCCCAGGCCACCCTCTTGCTCTCCTTCCAGATCCCCTGGCGTCCCCCGAGGGGGGCTCCGGCCAGGATGCTGCCCTGAGAGCCAACCTCAAGATGAAGCGTGGCGGCGCCCCCCCCGATGGCTCCCTCACTGCCCTGCTTGGCCCCAGTCCTGTGCAGAAGAGCGCTGGCCAGCCCAGCAGCGGGAAGTAAGGGCCCAGCTCTCCAGGACAAGCCCGGCCCCACCAGAGACCCAGCCAGCCCTGAAGCCTGTGCTGCCACTGCTTCCTGAAGGCACCCCTAGTGGGACTGGGCCCCAGGCATAGACAATCATGAGCGACATTTGCTCCCAGGACTTGGGGGCCTTGGGGGCAGATGGCACCTCCAGGGGCAGGGACAGGGGCCCTCCCCTTGTCCCTGCCCTCCCCTACCCCCACTCCCTGCAGGAGGCAGAGTCTGAGTGGGCTGGGCGGGGTGCGAGAATAATCATAACACACATCATTTGCTGAGTCCCTGCAATGCCGGGGCCTGTCCAAGGAGTTCTCCCCACATCGTCTCATTTAACCCTTAGGAGGTAGGCTAGTTACCCCCACTTTACATGGGGAACAGAGGCTTGGAGAGGATAAATAACCTGCAAGACCACCGGACTGTGGAGGGCTGGGGCAGGATTTGAACCCAAGCCTTTCAGTTCCTTAACTCTTTACCCAACCATCTTCCCCTCTTTACAGGAAACTCCAGAAGGGTGGGCACAGGGCTGCGGGGAGGCTGGACCGGCCAGCAGGAAGGAGGGCAGGGCCCTGGGCCTTCTTCCTTGACTCCCCTCTCCTGGCTTGTGGCCAGGGAGACCCCTAGTAAACTCATGACAGTCACATGGACCTGGGGACTGAGAGGAGCATTGGGGTGTGAGGTCCTCATACCAAATTGGCACAGCCTACCACTGCCTCCCAAACTCTCTGAGTCCGCCCACCCCCACCGGGGTCTTCCCCCCCCTGAGCCGGGAGGAGGCTGTGTGCACCCTCAAAGCCCCATCACGTGCAGCCCTGCCCTCTCGGGGAATCTGTGAGGTTGGCCACTTCTGTGTCACATGGCAAATCTAATATCTCCTTGACGAAGGAGAAAAAGAGGCTGCCAGAGTCCCAGGCTCTATTCGGGAGAGATACAGCCACCCTCAGGGCTGTGGGCCCAGGAAGCTCTACAATAGACCCCATGTCCCCATGCCCCAGAGCCACTCACGGCCTCTCAGGCCACGGGTCCTCTGTGATCTGGACCACCCTGGTGCTCCTCTCTCGCTGGGCCAGGACCCAAACTCAGCGAGGACCACAAACTCAGAGATTCACAGGTGCTGGCACCACCCCGGGCACGTCGCCCCCTGGCAGCAGGAGCAACCCAGCCCCAGCGCTCCTGTGGTCCTGGGAGGCTGTGGCCTGTGCCTGTGGGCCCTGATAACCTCTCCCTGCCCTCAAGTCCCTGACGCCCCCATGAAGCCAGCTGTCCCGGGGCCAAGGTGTGGCCTCCCGCAGGCCTGTCTCATGGAAGGGCAGTCCGAGGCGGGCAGGAACTCTGTAATACTCTGATAATAAAGGTGCTCTCCCAACTGGGGTTCTGGTGCTATGTGGCAGCAGCTGCGGGGAGGCCTGCTGAGCCCGGCCACAGTGACCCCCAGGTGTGAGGGAGGCTGCCCCTAGAAAGCCCCACATCTAGTGACAGTGTGGCTGGATGTGAGGACAGGCAAATCCTGGCCAGTGTGACACACATGGCAGGGGGTGACCGTGGGGCCACATCAACAGCGGACCGGGCGGCTAATCTCCTGGGGGCATGAGGAAGGGCCACAGAGGAGAAAGGCGTCTTCAGGGTCAGCAGGAGTCAGCTCAGCAGAACAGGGCCCTGCAGGCAGGGCGGACAGCAGCCGCAAAGGCTTGGAGGGGGGAGGAGGGGGCTCACTGGTGACCCTTTGGGCAAGGTGTACACAGAGTGTGCGTGCAGGGGTGCAGGAGGGAGAGGATGGGCCAGACAGGCGGGCATGCTTCTCCCAGACGGCTGAGCCCCTTTCTATTTCTCTAGACCACCTTTTCAGCTCACTGGAGGCCCCCATGCTGTCCCGAGCACCCCCTGGGAGACTGAATACCCTCTGACAAGCTAAGGTCCTCTACACTTTGGTGAAGCAGGCTAGGAGGCACGTCATTCTCCCAGACCCCATAGCAGAATGGGGCCCTAAGAGACTGTTCTGCATACCCAGGACGCCAAATGTGCTGCATCGTGGCCCCCGGCCCAGGCTCTGTGTGGGCCTCTCCCCCCGATGCCTTAGGCGTAGGCATCTTAGACCAGGTGGTTGCTGCTTTGGGAGGGTGTGAACTAAGCACGGCCATGCAGGGGGTTGTCCACACATGCACATAAAGCCCCTCAGTGCAGAACAGAAGCAAGCGGGGCAGGGGGGAGTGGGGATTCAAAGGGCCAGGGGCTGGCTCTCCCCTGGCCATCCGGTTCCAGTGCAGACTCTGCAAGCTCAAAATCTGAAGTCAACCTGGCCTTCCAGGTCCTTATAAAAGATATTTGTCAAAGCAGGCACATATAGCATATTTTATTTAAGTTGGTTAGCTCAATGTATAACTTTAAAATATTTAGACATGTGGGAAACCTCCATTTGTCCCCTGGCTCTGGATCCTGCATGGTCCAGAGCATGCCTGGGTGGAGGCTAGCAGGACCTGGAGTGAGCCCGCCCAAGATGGGAACACGGTGTCCAGGTGTGCCAGGCCCACCTCAGAGCTGCTGGGGGCAAAAGGGGGTGCAGGAAGGAACCAACTTCCAAGGGGAGGTCCGTGACAGCAGGGTGGACAGGCCAATTTGCAGTGTCTTGGAACTCAGAGGGGGCCCCAGTCCCCAAAGCCTGGGGTTGTGGGACGGGTTCTCCCCAGGGAGGTGGTCATAAGGTGGTCCTTCATAAGGGTGAGACCAGACACTGTCCTAAACACATGGCAGGTGTTACCTCCCTTCTGCTTCGCAGCTGCCTTTCTCATTTCATGGAAGGTCAACTCAGCCCCAGAGAGGGTGAGTGGCTTGCCCAGAGTCACACAGCTGGTCGATGGGAAGCTGGGTTTCTGAACAGGTCTGTGGCACTCAGGGAGGCTGTGCTCTCAGCTGCTGAGTTCTGGAAGGAAGAGTGGAGTTCACAGAAACCGAGATAGAGGGGTGGCATTGCAAGGAGGGCATGCGTGAGCAGAATTCGGAGGTGGGTGATGAGTAGAGCAGATTAGGGTGGGGAACAGAGGGAATTCTCACAGGAGACTAAAGCAGCTACCAGATGCCGAAACTTGGAGGACACTGAATGCCGGAGGGGGAGGAAATTGACCCATGGGAGACAGGCAGCTGTGGCAGGTTCTCAGTCTGTCTGGCCTCTCCCCTCCATCTGGCCCCAGTGATCTTTCCGAAATGCAAGCCTGATAGCAGTCTCCACTTATTCATGAATCTGCAGAGGCTCCCCTGTTCCTGGGCTCTGCTGCAACCTGGGGCTTTCAACCAGTGACAGCAGCACCGGCAGGGTATTCGGGCCAGGGCTCCTGTCATTGGCTGGCCTCATCTCTGTCCAGCCTATGGGTGCTGGTTGGAGGGAGTTTGGGGCACGTACAGCTCCAGTGATAGCACAGTTCTTGGCTTTGGGCAAAAGGCTCAGATGCATCACCTGGGTTGGGCCCCTCTGGTCCTTGACTGTGTCCTGTGTCATCAGCGTCTTTGTGCCCATGTATAGAAACCCCAAACTGCACTTCTGGTCAGGCGCTCAGCCTACAGGTCCCAGTGGTGACTCAGAACGGTGAAGCAAGTTACACAGTGCCCCCAGGTAGGTTGCCATTAGTGGGCCTCCAGGGCCCAGCCACCCTCTGCTGCCCAAAGCCGCCCCTCTGCCCCTAACCGGGGATGGGGCTTCCGAGGATCAGCCCAGGGTAGGGGGAGTGAGAGGAGGGCTGAGGGACCTCCTGCTGCCTCAGGCATCTGTGAGCTCCCACCCCTGCATCTGTCTGCATGGTCCACCCAGGGGTTTGATGAGGGAGAATTTACAGGGGTCCACCCCCTCACCCCGCCCCACCCTGTCTCCTCCCTGAGTCTGCTCTGCTTTCCATCCCCCAGCCCCCCTTGGGGTGCACCCCAGCTTCTCTCCAGGCACTGCTTCATGCACACACTTCTCCCCTGTGCCCCAGTGTCCACATTAAATCCAGCATTCCTTAAATGCTGACGGGCTCCAGGCCCTGGTATGTGTACGTGCATGCATGGGTGTGTGCACGTGCATGTCTGTGTGTGTATGTGTGTGTGTGTGCACGTATGTGGTGGGACAGGGGCTGAAGGCACTTCACTAACACCTTCCCTTCCGGGTCCGGAGCAGCCATAGTCCTCGTTGCCCCCAAAGCCCTCGCCTATGTCCAGCTCCATATGACCCTCACCTTCTTGCCCCCGCTTAGCTGAACCCAGAGGAGCAAGGCACCAAAAAAGCGCAGGCTCAGGCAGGGCCCTGACTTTGGCCTGCCCTCTCTGTGAGCAGCAGCCCCAAGGTCTCCTTGGCTCACTGCAGGGACCCCTTCGGCCAGCAGCCAAAGGAGAAATTCATGATCCCCTCAGTCACATGGGGACTTTTGGCAAGTGCTCCAACATGGCAGCCACAGGGTGGAGGGGACTCAGTCTGGGCTGACCTTCAGTGGCTCTCACCAGGTCAGCTGAACCTGCTGTTATGTTATCGAAACACCTATGACTGACAGCCCAGTTTCTCCTGTGTCCCCCACATGGTCCCTCCTATAGACCCCCCGCATCCAGGCTTCCTCTCCAGTGCAGGAGCAAGGTCTATTCTGAGCGGTGGGTCCCGCACTATATTGTTCCTAACGTATTTTTAATGTCACTCCCAACACAGGAATGAAAAACTAATGGAAGGGCTGGGGTAAGAGGCATGCTTTGCCTCTGCCTGGGGACACATCATGGCTTCAGGCAGAAACTCGCAGCTGGTGCACTGCCTTGGGATGGGAGACCTCCCAATGGAGGGACTGGATGGCCTTGGTCAAAAACTCAGAAGTGGGCCAGAAGCCCTGGTCGTCCCAGGCTGGTTCCTCTTGGCATTCCAATAGGACTCCACATTTCCTGCTGTACCCCCTTGGACTGGAACTCAAGAAAACATGGTGGGACCTGTTTCCAGGGACCAGGAGGGAGTCAGGCTGTGGCTGGACTCACCTGACCCCGAGGGGCTCGGGGGCCACCTCTGAGCATCTCCCTTCCCAGAATGCCCTGGGTGAGGTTGGCCCACTCCAGGCTCAGCAGGAAGGGCACCCGGGGTGGGTGAGGGGCGTATTGTTCTCACGCTGAGCTTGGTATGTCCCAAAGACACACGAGGGGCTGTTCTTCCTCGTGGGACTCTGGCTCTGGGACCCAGCCAGAAGTGGTCCAGGCCTCACCTTCCTAAATCAAAAAGGTGCCCTTACAGCTCTGTCCCCCACCCCCACTAAGGTGTAATCTTCTTGTGGGCAAGGTCACATCTGTGGTCCCAGCGCCCAGCAGTGATCACTGCAGTGAGTCACGGGATAGTCTCAGTAGGAAAGTGACTCTTTCCGAGACTCAG
Source organism: Rhinolophus sinicus (assembly GCF_057876585.1). Taxonomy (NCBI): domain Eukaryota; kingdom Metazoa; phylum Chordata; class Mammalia; order Chiroptera; family Rhinolophidae; genus Rhinolophus; species Rhinolophus sinicus. Next base: position 91,519,945 of record NC_142503.1, read on the forward strand.
AGGCAGTGATTGAGATGGTGGGCAGGGGTAGGCAGGGCCTGGGTCAGAACAGAAGCCCCTCCCACGCCAGCTACCCACACCTGCAATCCCAACTGCCCTGAGGTTTCTGGAACACCTCTCTTCCAAATGTGTTTTATGGATTATAAAAAAGAGAATTTCACGAGATTTTCAATTACTTGAATTCTAGGGAGATTTATTTCCGATGTTATTAATAAATTCTAATGCCACCTATAACTTTCAATTGCCAGTTAATGAACTTGCAATTGCTGCATTGTAAAAGGCAAATTAAATACTGTTTCAGGCCAGGGCTGGTAAATCTAATGAGCCAGTGTGGCCCGAGTCTGCCTCACCCCCACACTGATGGGTGTGTGACATGGGCAAGGGACAAAAGGGCCTCAGTGTCCTTGTCTGGAAAAGAGGATCAGAGAACCCAGCTCCAGATCCTTCACGGTATCTGGGGTGGAGGCTTTTTTTATTCACAGGTAAATGTAACGAAGGGTCCCAAGTGATGACGAGTCCAGAGTCCTGGCTCGGGCACCCTGGGCTGAGTGACTGTACACGTTTCCTGAAGCTGCTGTAACAATTGCTAGAAACATATTATCCTCTCACAGTTCTGGAAGCTAGAATTCAAAATCTAGGTGCCCGCAGGCTCCAGGGGAGAATCCTTTCGTGCCTTTTCCAGCTTCTCGTGGCTGCAGGCATCCCATGGCTCATAGCTGCGTCGCTCCACCCTCTGCCTCCGTCTTCACATCGCCTTCTCCCATATACCTGTCTTGTCTGGGTGTCTTTTGCAAGGACACTTGCCATTGGATTTTAGGCCCAGCTGAGTAATCCAGGATGAGCTCTTCATCTCAAGTACCTTAATTACATCCGCAAGGACTCTCTTTCCAAATAAGGTCACTTGCAGAGGTTCTGGGATTAGGACTTGAACATGTATCTGGCAGACTGGTCTTCAGCCTGCGATGGTACCTTTGGGAAGTCTTCCTCTCGGGACTTCCACTTTCCACCTCAACCAGGATAGTCCCAGGATAGTCAAAAGTTTGCTTCACTGAACTGCTAAGAGCAGCTGCATGTGTGTCAGGCACTGTTCTGAGCCTGTCACGTGTGTTGACTCACTTCATCCCCCACGCTAACCAGATGAAACAGGTACTTTATTGTCTTTATTGTGCAGGTGAGCAAGTTCATGCACAAGGAGGTTAAGTCACTTGCCCAACGTTGTCCACCTAGTAAGTGGTGCCAGGATTTGAACCCAGGCTTTGAACCGTGTAACCTATATCCCCTTCTTTGTAACTGAGCTTTTTTTTTTTTAAATTGAGCTATAATTTATTAGGTTGGTGCAAAAGTAATTGCGGTTTAAAATGTTAAAAATAATTGCAAAAACCGCAATTACTTTTGCACCAACCTAATACATACTGTTCAATTCATCCATTTCAAGTGTACAATTTAGTGAGTTTTAGTATATTCAGAGTTGTGCAATCATCACCACAATCAATTTTAGAACACTTTCATCACTCTCAAAAGAAACCCTGTATTATTTATTAATACCCACCTCCCAATCCTCCCATTTTCCCACCCCAAGGCAACCAGCAATTTGCTTTTTGTCTCTGTGGATTTACCTATGCGTCTTCTGGACATTTCATAGACATGGAATCATATGTAGTGTGGCCTTTGTGACTGGCTTTTTCCACTGAGCATAATGATTTCAAGGTTCATCCATGTTGTGGCCTATAGCAATACTTCACTACCTTTTATGGCCGAACAGGAGCCCACACTCTTAACCACTATGATGACATGTAAGGTCTCTGGCAGCTCAGTAGGATCAGCATATTCCAGAACTGTCAGCCAAACCCTGAAGCGTGATCTGTGAGGATTCTATAGGATGCGGGGGACAGACTCTCTCACCCCTCTCCCCACAGCACTGTCCTCTCTACAAGATTCCTGGTACGGCAAGAACCCCAGCAGTGCCGGGTACCAGTGGGCAACCTAGAATGCCAGCCATAAGTCGTAGTCACGTCTGAAGTCGGGTTGTGCTGCCCTCACCTGGGGTGGAGCTTCCTGACCTTTCTTTCATAATGGCTCACAGAGAATAGGATATTTGCACAGCACTTGGGGTAAATAACCAGGGTTGCACCCAGCAGATGTGCCCAGCCAGGGTCTTTGGGTGTCCCAGCACCACCCTGGTAGCCCCTGAGGAGTCCATCTGCAGCGCAGGGCTGGGTAGCTCTAATCTCAGATGTCAGGGCCTGCACCCAAAACATGCTCCTGTTGGATGTGAGGAGGGAGGAGAACTGTTGGTTCTTCAGTGACCCAGGTCCTCAGACGGTTCTCTGACATCAGCTGAACGGGGAAGGAGGGCATGAGAGAAAAGACAGTTGGACCAGGGCTCCAGCAGGCCTTGGTACCTGAGTCGTCAGGGAGAAGTAAGGAGGGGTGGGTGGTTAAGGCTGGAGACCCAGGTCCAACAGCACTGTCTGCAGACATGCCAAGTGGGAGGCCAAGGGACCACCTCCAGACCCCTCATGCCGACTGGGATGAGGGTTGCTTTGATCATAAGCAAGGAAACTTATTACAAGTGCCTCAAGTAATAGGGGCTTATGACAAAGCTCCATTGATCTCTGGGGACCCCAAGCATAGGGGTGGGAGTAAGGACAAGTCCCAAGGGAAGAGTGCTGGCTCTGATTCAGCGTTGGGGTCTCAGCATCGGGAGGAGGGTGTTGATTAGCCACAGCTCTGCTGTGTGTTCATTCGCCCTCACTGAAATCCGTTGTTCTGCCTCTGGCCTCAGCGCTTCTGCCTGCTCGTGACCTCTGCATCTTCTTATGGCTTGCCATGACCTCTCACTTGCTCTCCCCTCGCAACAGTGGCTTTCAGCCACTAGATGTTCAAAGTGATTGTCAAGCATCTTCATTATCTCCACCCACCCCAGCACTCAGACTCCCTGAGACCTTCCCCAAAGTAGGGAGGTCGCCGCCTTCTTGGGCACAGACCTGTCTTGATCCTGTCCCCCACTCCAGGCTATACACAGATACCCTATAAAGAAGGAGGAGTCCAGAGACAAGGCCAGAAGCTCCAGAGAGCAAGAAGTGTGGACTTTGCTGTCTATTGGCAACAGTGGCTGCCATCCCAGGAGGGGAAGGGGTGCCAAGGACCCCACACTGGGCTCTCGCTGGGCCAGCAGCACAGTCTCTGTTCTTACACTAGAGCTGCGTCCTTAAACATGACCATCCTACCCCACCCTCCACTTTTCAAGGACCTTGATGATGGCCCTCTAGGTTCTCGGGACATCACAGGAGCAAATCACTGTCCACATTCTCACCTACTTGCCCATCTCCCTCCATGTTCCAACCATCCTGGCAGGTCCAGCTGATAACAGATTGGGCACAAAAGGGCCTTGGCCTGAATTTTCCTTCTGCATCATGGCTATAAAGGGAGAAGTTTTTTAAAAGACAAAACCAAAAGGTGTATCTTAATTAGGGAACATGAGCTATGAGGCCAGACTGAGCCCTGCTGGGCACCAGCCCTCCACTTTGTGAGAACAAATGCTTTTAAAGCTGCCTGTTACCATGGTGATCACCAAGTCTCAGCTTACTGAGGTGGCATTGCAAATCTGTGGGGAAAGAACAGATTATTCAATAAATGATGCCGGGACATTTGCTTAGCTATTTGAAAAAAATAAAATTAGCTCTTTCCTTCACACCATACTCCAATATAACTTTCAGAGGATTTAAAAAATTAAATGTAAAAAGAGAAATCATAAAAACTAGAAGAAACTGTAGATAAAAATTTGATCTTGGGGTGAGTAAAGACTTTATAAACATAAAAGCAATGGAAACAATAAAGAATAAGACAGAATTTAACATATAAAAATTTAAATCTCTTTATGTTTTAAAGAAGCATTTAATTAAATTTATTGGGGAACTACAAACAAGGCTAAAATAGTTGCAAAAAATATGACCCAAGGTTAATACCTCTAATATATTAAAAGCAATTACAAATCAATAAAAATTAACATTCCAATAGAAAAATGGTCAACAAGAAATGTACAAAAGAAATAAAAATCTACAATAAACATATTTTAAAATATTCAGCTTCACTGGTAATCAAAGAAATGCCCACTAAATACCAATCAGATTTTTCCCTATCAGCTTATTCAAGATTGTTTAAAATTATATTACCCAATCTTGTTGAGTGGAGTGAAATTGAGCACTCTTTCCTGTGAGGGTACAAATATAAGGATAATCAGTATAAAATTTCTGGGGGGAAAAAATTGGCTTTATGCCACAAGCGCTTTAAAATGTTCATACCATTAACTTGGTACCCTTACTCTTGAGACATCCTAAGAATATGGCCAGAATTGAAGCTAAAAATGTGAATACAATAATATTCATTGTAAGTATTTAACAGAAATTTATACTTTACTCAAACACAAGGACATGGTTAAGTAAATTTTGGTACATAAATATGATTAAATATTGTGCAGCCATTAAAATAATATTTTGAATAATATTTAGTGGTATGGAAATATGTCCGTGATATAGTGTTATGTAGAAAATAGTATATCAATGGAGGTTCTTAGCTTCTGACAATTGAAACCCACTTCGATTGGCTGCGTGGAGCAGAAAAGGAGTTCATTGGAAGAATGTTGGAGGGCTGAGAATCAGCAGGAACAGGAGAGAACCAGACTGAGAAAAGTCAACAAGACAACCGCAAACAGCCCAAATCAGGAACCTTCTGGTGAGGAAACTGCTTGGAGTACTGCTTTGCAGGGAATACTGTCCCGGCAGCTCTGATTGGTCAAGTAAGGGAGGCACTGCTTCCTTCAGAAACATACCGTGTTTCCCTGAAAATAAGACCTAACCGGAAAATAAGCCCTAGCATGATTTTTCAGGAGGACATCCCCTGAACATAAGCCCTAATGCATCTTTTGAAGCAAAACTTAATATAAGACCCGGTCTTTTTTTTGGAGAAGCACAGTAGAGTGGGGAATTCAGCACAGTAAGAAGGGAATTTAGTGATTCAAGTGCTGTTCACACAGAGCAAACTCTGAGTCAGGTCAAATAAAGACATTCCTTGAGAACAGAGCTTTTCAGGGAACTGCCAGACAGGTCAAATAGTAGCTATTCTCTGGGGATAGGACTTTTGGGGAAGCTCCAGACCTGTTCTTTCCTTTCTATTGGCTGCTGGGCTGCTGGTTTTCATAGACACCAGCCTTCCGAGGCTACCACTTTTCAAGCCTACAACGGAGCTGTCGAGAGAGAAATGGGAATAAAGCAAGTTAAAGCTTCACAACGCTTGCCCTTCTCACTGTGTTTCAGCCATTTTTTTTTTTTTTTAAATCAACACTCCTCAGATTGTTACAAGCCTTTAGTGAACTTCCAAAGTCATGCAAAAGTTGATTTTGACCATTTTTGCCATCATTGTCTCTGCTTTTATGAAGAAGGATATTTTTTGAAGTCCTTACTCTGCATTCCGGAAGTGCTTCCCCCTACCTGTTTATATACAGAAAACTTTATTGGAACACAGCTCTGCCCACTCATTTGCATGTTATCTATGCTTTCATACTACAATGGAAAAGCTGAGCAGTTGCAACAGAAACTATATGGCCTGCAAAGCCTAAATACTATATAATATCCAGCCTTTGCCAAAAAGGTTTGCCAGCCCTCACAGTAAAGCAAAAAAGTGATATAAGGATTGGAAAGGAGGAAGTACATTGCCATCATACCCAGATGAAATCATTTTGCATTTAGAAAATGTTTAAATCTGTGAACAACTTGTTAGCATTAATAAGCGGGTTTAGCAAGGTCAGGGGATAATACCCAATTATAGGATTTCTGGACCCAGCTAAGAAAGTGTAAGCACAGGCCACTTTAGCTTTCCCACTGATTGTAGCTAAAACGCTTGGACAGAATACATAGAGCAACTATGAGGACTCTGAAAAGTAAACCATAAGAGGTAGTTTAGGGAGGGAAATCAAAACTCAAAGAATAATTGAAATAGCTGTGAGTTCCCTGGTTTGTTGGTTTGTTTGTTTTTCTCCACATTTCCAGGTTAAACTCTAGCACAGCCCACATCCTGGAATTCTGAAGTAGATGGAAACAGGATAAGCTCTAAGAAAAACCCTGTCTTTCTGGCCACAGAACCAGGAATGGGGTATCTTGCAGGACAGAGAGCAAGAGCGGAAATCCCAATTTTTTTCTTTCACTTTTAACTGTGCTTTTTCTCGAGATAAGCCCCAGCCAGGAATTTGCAGTCGTGGGGTGGCAGCAGTCCCACATGCACCTAAAACTCTGAGAGAAAAAAAAAATATTCTCTGATCACCTGGGCAAGAGGCCCCTGTGATTCGAAGAGGGTGGGGAATCCCAATATTTTTCTCTTTTCTCTTGCCACTTCTCCCTGAGGTGGACCCAGATGTAGGAAGTGCACGGTAGCAAGGAGAGATCAAAACGCTGGCTTTCTAGTGATAGCACCAGGAAAAGGGCCTTGGAGAGTTGGAGTGTGGAGGTGGGGTGGGGTGGGGAAAGTCTTTTGGAGGAAGGAGCTAGAGAAAGGGATCCTTTTACTATGTGGCAAAAAGTCCCAAGGCTTAAGTTGTGTCTGTGTGGAACTGACCTGAAATAGCCCAATGAAGGCTTTGAGAACTGAGGTCAGAAAACTCTCTGTAAGGAGCTGGACAGTAAATATTTTAGGCTTTGTGGATAACATATGTTCTCTGTCATATATTCTCTCTCTCTCTCTCTCTCTTTCTCTCTCTCTCTCTCTCTCTTTCTCTCCATCTCCTTCTCTCTGATTTCTTTTTTTTCCTTTTACAACCCATTACAAATATTAAAATCAGTTGTATCTCATAGGCCTTTACATAATAATTCACAGGCTGGATTGAGTTTGTGGGCCATAATTTATCATCCGCTAGTGTAGACCACTACCGAGGTCACAAACTGGCCTCTGCGGAGTTAACACATGCGATGGACCAGAATAACACTGCAAAGGTTTTTAAAATGTAGCTTGCATTGCAATCACAGCTCAGAGGAGGATCAACACTTGGGGTCTGAACCCAGACACAATGAATTCCTTCTTTTAAAGAAGAATCAGCATTTATCAGAACATTTTAATAGGACTCAGAATTTCCTAACGTCATGTGCAAAATTCTCGGATAAAATCCAAAGTTACTCAACATGAAAAGAACCAGAAAAATTTCAATAATTCTCAAGGGAAAAGATAATCAACGGATGCTGTATAGTCAGGGTTCTCCAGGGAAACAGAAGCAGTAGGATACATAGTATAGATGTAGATAAGAGGAGATTTGTTATAGAAATTGGCTCGTGCAGCTATGGCAGCCAAGAAGTCCCGCAATCTGCCATCTGCAAGCTGGAGAACCAGGAAAGCTGGGGGTTTAATTCAGTTCAAGTCTGAAGGCCTGAGAACCAGGAGCGTAAATGTCCAGGGGCAGGAGAAGATGAATGTCCGTCTACTTCAGATATGAGTTTGCTGTCTCTGCCTGCATGCCTCCGCCAGCACCATACATAGGCTTATAAAGTGACTGATTTCCCAATCTGGAAAACTGCACAACCATGCCTTGTACCGAGAGGCCTATTTTTGCAGCAAAGGAGGGACAATGGATGCATGACAATGGGATTCATCTTCCTACCAACTACCACATCCCCTGCAAGCAGCCAGCCTGGTTGACCATTGCCTGTTTAAGGCTCGGCTAATGGCTAACATGCCAGTTTGAGGAAAATGCCCTGCAGGATTGGGGGCTTGTATTAAAATGTACTTAAGATTTGTTTTAATCAGGTGTGGTGAAGCCAACAGATCAAGAGAAGGCTGCCACACACAAAAAAAAGAAACAGGAGCCATGGCACGCCATGCAGAGCCACATGGGGAAGCGCCTGGGTCAATCAGGAGGCAGAAAGGTCAAGGGGAATGCATAGGCAAAAGGCTTTATTGTGGATTCTAGAAAAGGAATGGGTAGGGTAGGAGAAATGGGCCGACTAGGTTTGGCATTGGCTAGTTTGAATAGTTTTAACAGGCTCTAGGGCGTATGGACTGCCCCTATTTGTCCGATGCCTGGCCCTGGGATGATTAGGGCACAGAAATATTACCTTCTGGAGTTTAAAAGCCAGATAGAGGAGGTGATTCACAGCGTAGGCTCTGCATATCAAAGGTTGTTTGCATATCAAAGGTATGTATGAAGGCAAACCATTTACTATCTCTAGGAATTAGCTAAAGCTTTCCATCTTTTCACTTTCAACCCATCTGTGTCTTTGGAGCCAAAGTGCGAGTCTCTTGTAGACAGTATATAGCTGGATCATGTGTTTTGATGCGTTCTGCCAATCTTTGTCATTTGGTTGGAGAGTTTATTTCATTTACATTTAAAGTAATTACTGATAAGGAAAGAATTACTTCTGTCCTTTTGCTATGTTTTCTATTTATCTTATTGCTTTTTTTGTCCCTCATTTCCCACATTATTTCTTTCATGTTTAGTTGATTTTTGGTAGTAAAATGATTAAATTCCTTTCTAATTTCCTCTTGTGTTTATTCTACATATATATCTATTTTCTTTGTGTTTGTCATGGGGATTGCATCTAACATCCTAAAGTTATAACACTTTAATTTGAATTCAATACTATACAAAAACTTCTCCTTTACAGATCTGTCCCCACTCTTTTCAGTTGCTGATGTCAGAAAATTACACCTTTATTCCTGTGTTGCCAAAAACAAAAACTTGTAATTCTTTTAAATGCATTAGCTCCTGAATTATGTAGAAAAAAAAGGATTTGGAGTACAAACCAAAGTTACAGTAATACTAACTTTTATACAACAATTTTTAAAGTATTAGTCTCTTAAATTATGTAGAAAACAAACAAAACGTACAGTTACAAACCATTGTTACAAGAATACTAGTTTTGCTAATTTCCCATTTACCTTTATTGAGATCTTTAGTTTTCCATACAGCTTAAAGTTACTGTCTAGTATCCTTTCATTTCACCTCTCAGTACTTCCTTGAGTATTTCTTTTTTTTTTTTAAGATTTTATTGGGGAAGGGGAACAGGACTTTTATTGGGGAACAGTGTGTACTTCCAGGCCTTTTTTCCAAGTCAAGTTGTTGTCCTTTCAATCTTAGTTGTGGAGGGTGCCGCTCAGCTTCAAGATGTTGTCCTTTCAGTCTTAGTTATGGAGGTGCACCATCTGGTGCTGGAGGTGCTCAGCTCCAGATTCAGTTGCCATTTCTAGTTGCAGGGGGCATAGCCCACCATCCCTTGCGGGAGTCGAACCAGCAACCTTGTGGTTGAGAGGACGCACTCCAACCAACTGACAATCCGGGAGCTCAGCCGCAGCTCAGCTCAAGGTGCCGTGTTCAATCTTAGTTACAGGGGGCGCTGCCCACCATCCCTTGCAGGACTCGAGGAATTGAACTGGCAACCTTGTGGTTGAGAGCCCACTGGCCCATGTGAGAATCGAACCAGCAGCCTTCGGAGTTAGGAGCACGGAGCTCTAACCGCCTGAGCCACCGGGCAAGCCCTCCTTGAGTATTTCTTGCAGGGTAGTTTTAGTGGTCACAAACTCCCTCAACGTCTGTTTATCTGGGAACTCTTAATTTCTCCCTCACTTTTGAAGGACAGTTTTGCTAGACTTAGGATCCTTGGTTGACAGTTTTATTCTTTTAGTTCTTTGAATATATCTGCCGACTGTCTTCTGGCCTCCAAAGTTTCTGATGAGAATCTGTTGATAATCTTTTTGAGGATCCCTTGTATGTGATGATTCTCTTCTCTCCTTTTGCTTTCTCTCTTTGTCTTTGAAAGTTTGATTATAATATGTCTTGGTGTGGGTCTCTTTGAGTGTCTCTTCCTTGGAGTTCATTGAGTTTTTTGAATGTTTATATTTATGTCTTTCATCAACTTTGGGAAGTTTTTAGCCATTATTTCTTCAAATAGTCTCTCTTCCCCTTTCTCTTCTCCTTCTAGGAGGGTGGCCAGGGCACCACGATGTGTGTGTTGGTCTGCTTAATGGTGTCCCACAGGTCTCTTAGGCTTTGTTTGCCTTTCTTCACTCTTTTTTCTTTCTGTTCCTCAGACTCAATTTCCATTGTCTTATCTTCAAATTCACTGATTCTGCTGCCTGTCCTTTGAATCCCTCTAGTGATATTAAAAACATTTTAAGTTATGCTTTTTGGCTCTTGAATTTAATTTTGGTTTGTTTTTAGGTTTTCTCTCTCTTTATTGATATTTCCAAATTTTGTTCACATGTTGTTTTCCTGACTTTCTTCACATCTTCCTTTCTTTGAGCATTTTTATGACAATTGTTTTAAAGTTTTTGTCTAGTATATCTGCCATCAGGTCTTCTTCAGGAACTTGTTTCTGTATATTTCTTTTGTTTCCTTTGTATGGACCATATTTTTCTGTTTCTTTTTATGCTTTTTTTCATTTTTTTAAAAATGTATTTATTTTCCAATTATAGTTGACATACAACATTATACTTTTATGCCTTTTCAGTAATATTTTTTTGTTGTTGTTGAAAACTGGATGTTTGAATCCAGTTGAATATCAAATTATGTGGTAACTCCGGAAATAAGATTCTCCCCTTCCCCAGGGTTTGCTGTGTTTTGTTATTATTTAATTTTTTTTATTGTTTATGGGATGTCTCTGTGCTAAGGATCAGCCTGAGATGTAAATGTAAGGTCTTCTCAGATCTTTACGGAGCCTTTCCCTGGGTATGCATGGTCAGTTTCTAATTTTCCCATATATGTGGTTGGTTTTTAATGTCTTAGATTTTAATGTCTGTCTCTCAAAGAAAAAGCAAAAAAGGAAGTGTGGGGATGAAATTCCCTGGAAGTCACTTCAGCCGAAAGGGGAGAAGCTTTCAACAATAGGAAATGTGCAACAATGGCTGCCTGCCTCTTTGTTTGAACCTCTGTGATCAGAAGCCATAATCAAGGATCAGAACACAGATCCTTAATCAACGGGTCCTAGGGATGGAGGCCAAGGAACCAGGAGAGGCACTTCTATTGTTAAGGGTGGCTGCTATTTACTGACACATATGGAAGAGACAGTCATACTGGAGTGTACTGGCAGGATACCAGCTCTTATTTCCAATTGTGACAAAGTTCAGAGCATAGTAAGGTATCTACTAGTCTGAGACTTGAGCAGGTTAAATCATTCACAACCAGTTCTTCCAAGTATGCATAAAGTTCCCATAGAAAAACCCCTTTTTGGTGGTTATCTGACTGCCTGGTATCCGGCATGTGCAAAGCAGATAAGTGACCATTTCTCTACTAAATGGGGCTTCAGCCAGACGTTTGTCTTGTTTTGTTTAGTTTGATGATCAGGTTCTTCCAAACATTACATTAAGATACTTAGAGTAATAATCATGATGATAACAGAAAAATGACATTTATGGGCACTTACTGAATTCCAGGCACTGCATTCCAGGTAAGCATTTTACATGCAGTATCTTGTATGTCTCCTATTACTTTCTGGGATAACCATCACTGTTACTTCCATTTTCTTGATGAGGAAACTGAGGCTCAGAGAGGTTAAGTAGCTTACCCAGGGTCGCTCAGCAGTTAAATGACAGAGCTAGTATTCTCACCCTTTCTCTGGGCCCCTGCTTGCGTGTCCCCTTGAGATCCAGCAGCTAGCTCAGCACCTGACACAGTGGGGTGGAGTCAGAGCCCTGTGAGATGGGTTCATCTCTGCACTCTGGCTCCAGGGCAGGGCCCAGCTCAGTGTCCATTGGCTTGTGTCTGCTCCTCGAACCTGTGCACACACAAATGAGACCAGCCCCTGCTGTCCCTGGATGACTAAGAGAAGCCTTGAACTCTACTCTGGATCAGCCTGATGAGCTGCTGTTGATGTTCTTTGGACATAATTTTCCGTGAGACAGGACCATTTGGAAAGCCATAAATACACATTCAGATGCATGTGACGGATAATAAACTCGGCTCCAACGAGTCACTTGAGCCCCCATAAATCTTGGCTACATTTTCTTCCCTGGTGTCTGTAAATCAGTCCCGATTTCTGCCTTCTTTTCCATCATCCTGGTGGCCTCTACCTGCCATTGTGCTGCAGGTAGCGGTTCTGACAGCCAGCCCCACAAGCTGCCCTCTTGCCCTGCACACCTCCTGTCACAATCCTGGGGGGCCCAGACATTTGCCTGTTTTAGCCCTCCTTTGTGATTTTCTGAACAGCAGCTGCCCCACATATCATGGTTTACATGAGCCTGATGGAGTTTTAACAACAGGCAAGTTTTTAAAAGCAGGCTACAGCTGCCCCTTGCCTCTCCCTGCTCCTGGGCTTGTGTCCCTGTGGCTGTTTTCACTGACAATGCGCAAGGGGCAGAGAATACCTCTTGGCATCTGGAGTCAGATACAGTGGGATAAAGTGGTTCTGTAACTAGAGATTGCAGCCAAGCCCCTTCTTTGGGCCTCTGTGCGCCTCTGCAGGACGGAGATGTGAATCCCTATTTCCCAAGATTGTATTACTCCGGGTAATAATAGTCAGGTAATCAAAATTAGAGAAAGCCTCAAACCTCAGTTGTTTAAGCCAACACAAAGGTTTAATTTTTGCCCCTATAAAGTTTGATGTGGAAGTCTTCCCCCATATTATAGCTTTGTTATCTGACACATGTGTCCCTCCAAGATTGCTGCAGCAAGAAAAGAAAAAGATGAAGAGACTACATTGGTTCCTAACTGCTTCAGCCCAGAAGTGACACGGGTCATCTCCACTCACATCCCATTGCCCAGAACTAGTCATTTGGCCCAGGTTAACTGCAAAGGATGCTGGGAAATCGAGAGGGGAATGGCGGGTTGGTGGGCATTCACATTCTTGTCAGAGTGGTTGTGTTTAATTAAGAGCAATTCACAAGACAAGACAAGGATGAACTCTAGCACAACCTGAATATATCAAAGGTGAATATAGATTGGGATTGGCTGATAAAGGATTTATTCCCAGCCCTCTTCCAAAATGGCATAAGGTGGTCCCTGCTCATGGGTAGAACTTCACCAACATGCCTCCCTTGGGGCCTGGGTATAAAGGGCCCAAAGCCAGGTTTCTAATAGGTGCTCAGGAAGTGGGGTTCGTTCAAGGCCTGGCCATTTTCCATTGTACAATGCATGCACCCTGAGGGTTGAACTCGCTCTCTTTCACATTCCCACCACCCACCCTGCCCTTGGGCTGGCACCAGCAGCAGCGGCCGGCCTTTCCCAACCCCTGGCTCCTCCCAGTCTTCCTTGTGGCTTCAGGCTCCCATTATGTAAGAGGACGAGAGGAAGGCTGCCACCCACAGTGGGGCCCTGCCTGCAGGAAGCCCTCTGTGATTTCCCCAACTCGTATGAGTCTGGGGAGAAGGTAGGTTGCTTTTGGTCTCTAGACTGTGCCTGAATAGGGAGGAGGCAATTTGGCATATGAGGGTCTCCCTTGTCTCTGGGCCGCTGGCCCATTGAACAGCCTCCCACATCTGGGCCATGTGGTTTCACAGCTGGAACTTTTTATACATGGTCTGCCCCCCTTCTTTAAGCATAGAAGCAGTGGGTCATGTTAAGATGGGACTCTAGCAGAGCCTTGAGATATCAGGGATGAATGCAGGTTGGGATTGGCCGATGGAGGATTTACACCAAGCTCTCTTCCAAGCAGGGAGTCCAGAAAGGCAGGGCCTAGTGTGGTTGGAGGAAATGGACTGATTTGGTGCCCTCTGCTATCAGGGCAGGAAGTTGCAGCTCCTGGAGCCACCTCTCTCATGACTGAAGGCAGCTAGCCTAGAATGAACCAGCCTAAACTGTGGGGCCAATGCCCCAAGTTCTAGTCCTTGCCTGGATGCTAATTTAACCTGTGGCCTTACGCCAACCCTTTCATGCCTAGGCCTCAGCTTGCTCATCTGTAAAGTGAGGACTATATCCATCCTACCCACCTTTGTAGCTTAGCTACAAAGCACTTGAGAGAGGGTTCAAGGTGGGGCTGCGTGTGGGAGTGGAGGATGGGTGAGACAGAGGACCCTCTGTTGGGATCCAAAACCCCGCCTGTGACTAACTCTGGGCTGGGGCAAGAATTCTGGAATTGAGGCGGTGCACAGAGGTCCGCATTGGACCAGAAGGGCTGTTCCTCCTCTCTCCTTCCTCCCACTTCAAGGGTGAAATCTGCTACTTGTCCCTGGGGGAACTTTCTTTTTCCACCTCTCATCCTCAAAAGTACCCCATAAAATACCAAAAATAAACACTGTGCATGGTTTCATTTGGGGAGGGCTTGTCTTTCCCCTTTTATTGCTTTTTACCACGACAAAGAGCCTTTCATCTTGGTGCTCCGGGGTCAGTGACCCCAGGAGGCAGGACAATGGCAGTATGTCCAGGCCTCTTCGGTCAAATGAGGACTCGCTTCTTGGAATGTTGGGGCAAGCACAGGGGGCTGCCTGGGGGAGGCAGTAAACGCTGAACAGATGAAGAGACTTGGGCCTGCGTTTTGAAGGACGAGTAGAAGTTTGTCAGGTGGAAAAAGCAGGGGGAGAGCTTTCCCAGCAGAGGGACCAGTCTGTGCAAAGGGACACAGAGAGGAATGACTGGTGTTCTGGGAGAAGCAGAAATCCAGCAAGGCTGAATATTAGGGTGTCTGAGGGAGGAGATGGTGCCTGGAGGCTGGGAGGACTGCGTTGTGGAGGCCTTGAAGGCCAGGCTAAGGAGCCCAGTCTTTCTCCTGGGGACCATGGAGAGTCTAGGAAAGTAAGTGAGGTGGGGACACCCTGGGACACCTGTCCACAAGGGACAGCCTTTGTGACAGTGCCGCTCCTCAGTGTATCCATGAGGTTGTGGGTGGCAAGCTGGTCCTTCTCCCCAAACTCAACTTCCTGGGCAAAGGAAGTCTTGAAAGAATCTAAAATGAGACTCCACATAAAATGACTCTTTTAAAAAGTCAACATTTCCGTGATTTTGTAGAAATTAATCAGGAACACATGTGTTCCATTTTTCATAAATTGCAAGGGATCAAAAGGGAAGGAAAAACCTCTCAGGGTAAAAGACAATGTGAGTTCCATCACCAGCTGAAACACCCCACACCACTGCGTTGGAGCATGGGGCCTTCCCTCCATGTGGCGTCCGCTGTGCGCCCTAATGGATGTGGGCCCCGGGCTGGGTGTGGGACACGGAGGGGCCTCAGACGCAGCCCCGACCCTGAAGTGCTCCCAGGTGTGAGGGAATGCCAGCCAGTGAGGGGCGATGGCAATTGGTGTGACCACTGCTGGGAGAGAAAGCAGAGCTGGAGGAACCCAGAAGAGGCCTCTAGCCCAGCCGATGGAGGGAACAGGACAAGGGACAATTAGAGAAGAGATCAGATGAGAGAGTTGGGGACAGATTAGGACTGTCTTGAATGCACTGCTAAAGAATTTGGATTTTCCTCTGCATTTTCCCCACAGCTATCTGAGGGCCAGAGCTTGGGGACAGAAGCTCCATGCAGCCTCTCTCTCACAGTGGGACCTATCCTCTACCTCAAACCTCAATGCCCTCATCTGCAAAATGGGGATAATAGTGAAGCCTACCTCCCCTAGAGGAGCTGTGGGCAAGTGGGCACTTGCTTGGGTCTCTGTCACCCTGGCCTTACCCTTGCTGCCCTCACCTGCCTCTGCCCATCTGGGGCCTGCAGTCAGAGGTGGGAGACATGGGGAGGCAGTCAGTTTCCTAGGCTTCTGCCTGCCAGTACATTACATGTCTGAAGGCCCAGTGGTTCCACAGCACAGAAGAGAGAGCGGGGCCTGTCAGGTCCCCACACTCCTGCGTCCATCCCACGGTGGTCAGGAGGCCTGCCCACAACGCGGAGCTGTGAAGGCCCTTTGTACTGCAGCCTCTGCACACCAGAGCAGGGCTCCTCTGTTCCCTTCCTCCTCACACCCGCCCTGAGCACCCCCAGCCTGAGCTGAGCAGCACCCAGCCTGCCCGGCCCGCCCCCGAGGTGGGCACTGTGCCAGTCCTGCGGGCGGTGGTGAGATAATCCGGCTAGACGGGCTGCCATCTTGGCACGGCCCGAGGCGCCCCGGGCCGCGGGGAGCTTCAAAAGGAAAATTAATGTCTCTTACCAGCAATTAGAGGAAATTATTTAGATAGAAATCTTGTTTTATATCTCCTCATCCTTGTTTTTCAATCCCCAGCCTTTGATTTCTTTCTTCTTCAGGGATTCTCAGAAAGACACTGAAAGCCCGGCCACGTACCAGGGCCTAATGAGCGTAGTGGCACACCTGGCATTGGGGCCTCGCCTGTGGAGGCAGCTTCTGAGGCGCTGTGCCTGCTAAACCCAGCCCTGGGGTCTTTCAGAATGGCGGGCAGACCCTTGGCGATGAGGGCCATACTCCCAGGGTGGGCAGTCGTGGGTGGGCCTCTGCCCTGCCTGGCTTTTTCACTGCCTGAGAGGGTGGCACTGGGGCCCAGGCCTGGCTGAGGTGGCATGGTGCTGAGGGTGGGCCTGGGGGCAGAGGTGGCCGAGAGGCAGCCTGCGTGAGGGCCAAGACTTCTCCTCTCTCAGCTGGAAGACCCTCCTCACCCCATGTTCTTCAGCATCTTCCCATTGCCTCAGATGTGGTCCCAGCCCCACAGCCTGGAGCTCAAAGCTCTGCAGTTCTATCCCCACCACCTTCCTGGCCTTACCCCTGCCCCCTCTACCACTTCAGCTGCCCAGGATGCCTGATTTGTCCCAGAGGGGAGCTAAGCTGCTGTGACCTGGGGTCCTACACAGCCTTGGCCTGAAATCAATGGCCTTATCTTTTTCTACCTGGCCAGCTCCTGAGTCTCCTTCCAGGACCAGCCCTGCCTCATTTCCTCAGAAACGCTGACTCGGAGTCCATCTCCCAAAATGTTTGGTGCCCTCAGCACTTCACCCAGGCCTCTGCCCCAATCCCATCTGTCTATTCATGGACTTGCTCCCCTCAGAGCTCCTCGAAACCAGGGAGCAGGTCTGCTTCATCTCTGAGTCCCCAGCACTAGGTAGCCCAAAACGGCTTCAGAAAACTTCTGCTTGAATGAGGGCCCAGTGACAACGACTGCCTGAGTAAATGAACGAACGAGAGAATCAATGGAGCTTATTGGAAAAGGCATCAGGAGCAAAATGTCAAGAGACTAACCTTGACATGCGCCTCAATCACATCCTCCCTGTGTGTATGGAGCAAGTTGCTTTATCAAGTTTTCATTGAGTGTTCAATTCTACAGATAGGATTCACAGTTCCAGCCCTGCCTTCAAATTAGGGTTGTGAGACTACAACAAAATAAATGAGTTGTGAACGCTTTGCAATTGTGTTAAAGAGCTATGTATGATGCTTTCTTCCCTTCCATCCTGTACCCTCCATGATCCATCCATCCATCCATCCATCCATCCGTCCAACCATCCGTCCATCTATCCCCTTGTCCATTCAGTTATCAACCACTCCTTGGCCTCTATGTGCCAAGCCCGTGTTGAGATCTGGGGGACAGAGAGGGGTCAGAAGCAGCCTGCCTCCAGGACCCCCTCTCCCAGGGACAGGTCATGAGTAGCAGCAGAAAGGCCTAGGCAGGAGCTGAGGGGGAAGGCTGAGCACAGTCTTCGAGCAGCCCCAGAGCTTCCGCTTCTTACTACCACCAACGTACCTGCTCCTCTCAAGCTCAGCTTGCTTTGGGAACCCTAGGAGACCTGGAACATTTTTGCCAGGAGTCCAGTTAGGAGGGTAACTGGAGGGCGTAGAGGTGGAGGTAGAGGTGAAGAGTCGAGGAAACCCAGGCACAGAGAGGTTAAGAAATTTGACTACATGACTAAGAAGCTGCTGAACTGAGACATGGTCCCAGAGCCACACTCTTAACCTCTGCCTATAGTGACTGGTCAATAGCCTGCACTATGGGACCTCAAGTCAAGTGCCCAGAAAGCCTCTAATCAGTAGTTGCCCAGCATTTGCTTACACACTTCCCCTGACCAGAAGCTCACTACCTTCCTAGGCAGTGAGGATCCTCTATGAACAGCTCTGTGAACTGCTTTTTCTTAGACGGATGTCCATATTGGCCCTGGTTCTGCCCTCTGGACCGTGTACATTCCTGCTGTCCCAGAATGTCCCTGCAGAAAATTAAAGATAGCAGTGGAGTCCCTAGCCTTCCCTTTCCCAGCCTGGGACCCCTCTAGGCTCCCCCAGATACTCTCACCTCCCAGTTGTCAGTCTGGCACAGAGGGCCCAGTGCATCATCAGTGTCATAGGGGAGTGGCGGCAGCCAGGAGGTCACAGGAAGGAAAGTACCTTATGGCATTCATTTGGGGTCTTAACCTCACTCCTGGCCTTGTTCTAGCCCCTCCAAACACTAGCTTACTAACTTTCATCAGCCAATAAATCCTTTATTCACTCCATGGTATTGCATTGTCTTCACTGCTATAAAATGTTTTGGATTTATTTTGGGGAGAGAGTAGAGATGAATAAATAAAGCAGCTAGCCAACCTGCCTGAGTTTCAGGGGATGGCCACATCTGGGTCCTTTCTCCACGATCACTACCCACTCCTCACGTTATACACACCGTGCATCTCCATGGGCACCCACCCCACTCTACCTTGCTCCATGGAGTGAGTGGAGGGGGACAAAAGCTTACCCAGGGGCGCTGGAACCTGCTCATGCCAGCTCCAAGAACCGATTGTTAATTTCTCAGTAGGTTGCAGGCCAGTTGATGTCATGATTATATCCTGAAATCAGCCATGGTGAGAGTTCTTATACCAGAGGAATTGGCAAATGCTACAAGCTGTGGCTTTCCCCACCATTTGCAGTGCACGATTGAATTTGCCCCTCATCTTTCCTCTTCCCAGGAACTTCCAGTCATCAAGTGGGGAGAGCCCTGGGTTTACCTGATCCCAGAGACCCCAATCCTCCCAAGAGGCAGACAGGGTCCTCAGGGGACTTTCCCATTGCCAGTTTGCCCTCTGTGCACACGCCGTCCTCCTCTGTGTTCTCTAGGGGCGACAGGGGTTCAGAATCATCCATTCATGTACACATTCAGTATATGTTGAGCACTACCATCTGACAGTCACTAGGCTGGGAACCTAGCAATGGGACAGAGCTGCTGTCCTCTGCCACCTAACATGGTAGGGGTGCTGTTCTGTGCTCCATGCACTACACACATTACCTCACTTAATCTCACAACACCTGGCTCCATCTTATAGATGAGAAAACCAGTGGCTGGAATGCCAAGTGAGTAGTTACCAGCTCCAAAGACCCAGACTTAACATTCCAAAATGATGGTGGTAGTGAGTTTTCTCTTGTTTGACCTTCTCTATAGTTCTGAGAGGAAGCCATTATTGACGCTATTGGCCAATGAGGAATTTGAAACTCAAAGAGGCTGACGGGTCCACCTTTTAATGGAAATGCAGAGCTCTCTCTCCAAGTCCAGGGAATGATGAGGAGTGAGCCCCTCCTGGGGTGAGGCCCTGGGTCGGACCACTGAGTTCTTGTTCTCAGTTCTACTCATTCGCTAGCATGAACTTGGACAAGTCACTTCTCACCATCTAAGCCAATCTGCCCACCTAGCCCTGATCTCCCTCTGAGTCCCACACCCCGCACCCCCTGATACTTGGGCTTCATCAGGGGATGCCCCATGGACACTGGGAACTTACATGTCCCAGGTGGAACTCTCTAAGCCTCCATTTCTCCTCTGTGCATCTAGAATAACAACAGTTGATACTTCACAGGAATGAGATACAACATCATACTTTCAATGAGCCCATTGTAAGTGCTCAATAAATGTTAGCCACCAACTGGCTGGGAATGTATGCCCACTATCCAGATGGCCGTGGTACTCATGTGTCGTCCATGCACATTCAAGCCTCCGGCGATCACTTGAAATCTACACCCGTTCATCCATCCACCTGCTGACTTTGACAGGTGACATTGTGGGTTAAAGATAGCCACAGAGTATTTGTTACTCTCTTCAAGGGATCTATTTCCTCTCCCCTTGAGTCTAGGCTGGCCCTGTGACTGCTTACTCCATAGAATGCCACGAAAGGGATGCAGTGCCAGTTCCAATCTTAGCCTTTAAGAACACCGGCAGCTTCTGCTCCCTCCCTCTGGAACACTCTCTCTTGGAATCCAGCCATCATGTTCCAAAACATGTGGGAAAGCCACATTCAGGCGTTCATTCTGACAGCTCCAGCTAAGGACTCAGCCAACATCAAACATCAATTGCCAGTCACACGCATGCGCCATCTGGGATGTTCCAGCCCAGTCCAGCCCTCAGCCGGCTGCAGCCCCAATGAATATTTCACGAAGCAGAAGAACCTCCCAGCTGAGCACAGTCAACTCAGGATCATGAGATTTAGTGAGGTGGCTATTGCTTTAAATTACTAAGTTTGGGGACAGTTTGCTGCAGCAACAGGTAACTACAACATATGGTATAGCCACTTATGAACTGTGTCTGCATTTCTAAGTATTTATTTACTATTTTTTAAAAAGATTCACCATTCCACACTATAGAACAGAAGTCAGGAAACTATGGAAAACAGCCTGCTGTCTGTTTTTGTACAAGGCAATCATTCTGTAAGAATGATTTTTACATTTTTAAATGGCTGGAAAAAAATCAGAAGAACATTATTTGGTGACTGGTGCATGAAAATTATATGAAATTCAAATTTTGGTCTCCATAAATAAAGTGTGATTGGAACACAGGCAGGCTCATTCATCTATGTCTAGTTCATGGCTACTTCTGCACAACAAGGGACTTGTGTGGTTGTGGCAGAGACTGTATGGCTGCAGAGCCTAAAAGATTTACTGTCTGGTGGCCCTTTACAGGGAGTTACCAACCCCTGCTGCAGAACATTAAACATGCATCACTATTTTGAACTTAAAACACTGCATAAAAGGATTTGTATGTGTTTCTGAGCATTTATTTACTTAGTCCACTAAGTGTAAAAAAAAAAAAATCCCACTGTGGTCATTTTTGCTGACTTATTTGTTTAGTATTTAAAAGTTTCAAAGTTTTCAGAAGTATAAAAATTGCCAGTGTGCAAACATCTAACAAATTATGGGAGGAATGTTAAGAAATCATTCGAGGAGAGATCAGAGTGAAACTTTCTAATGATGGGGAGGGACTGAGGGTTTTGAAGAACGAATAAGGACTGGAAAATGGGCCCTGTGGGACAGGGACGCTCCCTAGCTCACGCGCCATCCCTACAGCCTGCCTCCTTCTGCTCCCTGCTTCCCACCATCCCCACTGTCCTGCCCTGGTTAGTGTTCCAGGCCTCGTGCCTCTTGCTAGGGGTTACAACAGCTGACCCCTCCTTGTCCCTTGCCTGCCTCTCTGTCTTCACACAGTACACCGTCCATGGGCCTGTGAGTTGGCCAGCCCCCCTCCTGCACAGATTCCTGCACATACCCTCTCTCTGCCCTCCCACCTCCCTTTTCCTGCCTAGAAATCTAGGCCAAGCTTGCAGCGCCCCTCCCACCCATGGACCAGCATTCAGTCCCTTCTCTGTGCTCATCCCTCTCACTGACTTGTACTTCTTTTCCCTGGGTTGGAAGCACCTTGAAAGTGGTGGGGCCCCAGGGGAGGTATCAGAGCCAAGCTGCTGAACGAAAGAGCCCCAAAGCCCTTACTAAGCATTTGGGTATCAGAAACTATAAGGATGCTGAGTGGGCCAGACAGCAACCCCCCCACTATGGCCCACCTGCTGGGACCAGGGGTGCTGAGAGATCAGGGCCCCCTGACTGGTGGGTATGTTCAGGGCCCAAGACCGAGCTGCCCCCACTCTTGCCACCCTCGCCTGGCCTCTGGCAGGGGTACCCCCTGCTAAGCTGGGCACTGACAACCGGGCTCTAGAGAACAAGGGACCCATTCAGGGCGCAGGGCTGGGCAGGCCCTGCTTTCAGGTGCATGATCTCACCTTGCGGAAACCCAGTGGACCTGCCAGACGGCCTCGTAAAGCCTTTGATGACCCAGTGTGGAGGACACAAATCACAGGCCCCCAGGCCTCCCGGGCCTGGCCAACACCCCGTTTCATGGACAAACATTCAAATCCAGAAAGGGGTGCAGATGGGTGGGACTGCAAGGTACGCAGGCAGACAGCAGGGTGTCCACCTGGACAGCAAGCCCAGGCACCGATGAGGCCCAGACCTGCCAAATGTCCTGTGTACCTGGTGGGGCAGGGCAGCCCAGCCCTCTTAGTCCCTGATCTTGGGGACACAGCAGCCTGTTTGCTCCAGTGAGTCGGCTTTGGCAAAGCTGACTGGTGACATCAGGCAGACATACACCATCCCAGACTAGTGGCCCTGACACCGAGGGCCCGGCTGGAGGCTGGAACTAAAGGAATTTAGGGATTTTTGGTCTAGGCTTTGTCCTCTGATGGCCACCAACTTCCTGAGGGGAAGGGACCAGACTCGGGGAGCAGCTGGTTCCGTCCTGGATGTAATCTGCCAGAATTCCTTGGCCTGCAGCTCATGGGAGGTCCCACTTTTCTGTGAGCTCACAGGACATGGCCTGGGAACCAAAGAGGAAATGGAATTCAGATGGCTAAAGAGTGCTACCCTCTGCCCTCCTGGCATGCCTTCTTGGCTCCACCCGCAAAGACAGGGCAGCAACCTCTGGCTTTTCCAAGCACTCACAGGGCAGGAGTCCTGGATAGAGCACACGTGCCCCTCTTGTGTCCAGCAGTGGCCTCTGTCATCACTCTCTGGGCAACAGCCTGGGCTTCCCATCCATTCTCCACAGGAAAGGCCATGTCACAGTGCCCACAGCACCCACACCCTGGACAGCAGCGTCAGTGCCCTCAGGACAAGCACCCAGATCTGGCTGGAGGCCCAAGGCACTGCCGCCTGACCCCGAGGCCCTCTCCCAGCCTCAGGGCCTGCCTCCGGACCACCCACCCAGCTTGGCTGGCTGCTGCCTCCTAAGCTCCTCCTGCGTTGGCAAGCCCAGCTCATTGGTGCCCAGGCTTCTCCCTCCATCCCTGGCAGCAAGGGCCTCTCCCTCCTCCAGGCCTCACAAGACCCTGCATACCTCATGCCATGGGTTTTTTGTGGACGTACCCACCGCTCTGTGGACACAGCTGCTCAAAAATGGAGCGGCCCTGACTCCCAGTGCCCAGCATGGGACTGGCCAAGGAGGTGCCCACCAGTGGTTTGCAAAGTGACTGATGCATTCAGGAAATCTCTGGCCAGTGGAAATCAGCCTGACCACGCCCTCGGAGCAGAAAGATGGCAGGCTTTGAGGGCAGACAGTCCCGGCCATCCTCGGCCGTTGGACAAGTGTCTTAGCTCCTCCGAGTCTCCGTTTCCTCATCCTCAGCAAGGGGATTCTAGCACCATTTTACCCATTCTGGTGAGCGCACACCCTACCGAAGTTTTCCTTTGTGTTTACCTTATGAGGAATGAGGTTGAGCATGTTTTCCGGTCTTTACTGGCCATTTGGATACCCTTTTTTGTTACTTACCTGGGTTTTTTTTGGTGTTGTTGTTATCTTTCCATTATTAATATGTAGGGTTTTTAAAAAGTGTATGTGGAATATGAGATCTTTGTCAAAATCTATTGTTGCCAGTATCACAGGGCTTCAGAGAGGCCCAGGGCTCAATGTGCTGTGCTCAGAAAACACCACTCCCTTTTCCGGCTCCAGCCGTCTCCCACTACCTGCCTCTCCAGGTCCACCTCTTTCCTCTATCCTTAGTTACCTAAAATCCTCCTTCCTCCTAGGTCTTCACCCTGTCCCAGTGTCTACCTCAGGGCCCAGGACTAGCCACCTCCCAGGCTGCAGTAGCTCCAACCTTGAGCACTCTTTGGGGATTCATGTCTTCCGTGCTCAGCCTCCAGGGAACAGACCAGAGCAAGGGGCGGGAGCCCCCAAGCAGGCAATGGGGAGAGCACTGGGCCTAGAGATCTCAGCCTTGGCTTCTGGGGTCCATTTTGCCACTTCTTGCCTGCGTGTCCAAAGGCAAGCTACTTTTCGTCTCAGAACCTCAGCTTCCTCATCTGTAAAATGGGCTCTCCTGCCTGCCTGGCCCACCTCCCAGAAGTTGACAAGCCTGAACTTCAGAATAGAAGTCCAAGTGCTATGAAGACTGTTAAGGGGTGGCTCGCCCCCTACCCCTCTCAGTAACAGGGAGCTCACCCCCTCACTGGTAGGTTTGCAGAGAGACAGCTCTTGTTCATGAGTGCCTCCCTGGATGGTGGCCCGGTGAGGGTTCTTAGCCCCAAACCAGGGCTATTCTGGGCCCAGCTGGATCTGTGGTCCCATCCAAAAGTCTCCCAGCCTGGACAGTAGGTTTCTGGGGTGCCCACTCCCTTTCCATTTTATTTGGATGTACTCAAGCTGGCTCAGGCCTCCAGCTTTTACAGCAGACTCCTATCTTTTGGCAAAAACGTGATGAAGCTTGGGGGTGGGACAGGAAGGAGAAGAACCAGTAATTACAGAGCTACAGAGGGAATTTCTGGGAGGGGGTATTGCATCAAACAGGAGGCCCACATAGAAAGAGGGCAGGCTGGATCAGGATGGCTGTCCCCAGATCCTGAGCCTGTGGCCACATCCTGGGCCGTTTCATCGTCCACCATGACTACTGGGAAGCTTGCTGCTCCCACTGGAGGGTCAAATGGCACCGACAAGGCCCTCCCCAGTGGAGGTGTGTGGAGGCCGAGAACTGGTATCCTTGGTTGATCCAACACCTGACGGGCATGCTGAGGGGGAAAGGAAAATGTCGGGGGCGTTTAGAACTGGAAATGGCTGGAAGTATAATGTAACTCTGTTTGCAGACCAGGAGACAAGGGGTAGCAGAGGGGATCACACGCTGGATGGTGGCAGGCATTTCCTCCCACCCCCATCATCATCCTGGGAGGCCACCCAGGTTCCCAAGTAGATGGTTGGGTTAGGCTACACAGGAGACCCCTGGAAGCCCAAAAGGAGAGGCACCTCTTCTCCCGACAAATTTGGAGGAAGGTGTGAATTAGGCTACAACAGGCGAAATCTCTCCACGTTGTTTCTCCCTCCCCTCACTCGGTCCCAGGGCTTAGGCAGCATCCATTCTCTCCCCCGGACATGGGAAGGAGGACGAAGATCCCTTCCCTCTGAATGTTCAGGCCCCTCCCAAATTGCCAGCCTTCTGGTGTCCCAGGGTGCAGGACTCCGGCAGTGTGAGGACTGCTTCGTGGACTATCCCCGGTTACATGGGGACCAGCAGGGGCCCATCTACTGAGAACAAGGACATAGTTGATAAGTGAGAACAACAAAGCAATCATTGTTGCCAGGCACTGTGTGTCCCTTCCGTGCCTCATCTGTGACACTTGCAGAAAACCATGGATGAGGACACTGAAGCAGCCAGCATTGGGTGGCTTGCCCAGGTCCCACAGCTAGTGAGCAGTGGAGCCAGGACTTGAATCCAGAACAACTGCAAATCTGCTTCTAGGGTCCCCATAATCACCTAAATTACAAGGAGTAACCTGTATCCCTGAAAGACGGTTGTACCAGCTGTGTGTTAACCTAATGGTAATAAGCAAGGTCTGAGGAGCCAGACTGCTTGGGTTCAAATCCCAGTTCTGCCACTTACTGGCTGTGCAGCTTAGAACCAGTGTCTTACATTCAGTTTTCTCATCTATAAAGTGGGGATAGCAATAAGTTCTATTTCCTGTGGCTTTTGGGAGACATGCGTGAGTGCATACAAGCACAGTGCCTGATACACAGTGGGTGCTAAGCGTCTGCTGTCATTTCTTACAGGAAACTGAAACTCAAAGAAGTTAAAGAGCTTGCTCTGCCATTCAGCCAGAAACATAGGCAGCCTGGACTCACATTCAGACTTGTCTGCCCCCAAATTGCACATTTAATCTGTGCCAGTAGCTGCCCAGATAGGCCCAACCCTGGAGACCTTGGGGAAGCCAGAGCTGGCGCGGCTGCTCAGCTGTCAGTAGGTGGCGCTGTGGGGCCACACGGCTGCACTTGCGGCAAAAGCTGTGCTCAGACACCAGGTCACACACAGATTGGGGTTCCCCAACTCCAGGCCAGACCCTACACCAAGTGCTGCTCTAGAAGAGAGTTATCATTCTCTGATGAGGACTACAAGGGCCCAGAGAGGTTAAGTCACAGGCCCAAGGTAAAAACAGTTGTAAGGGGCCCCCATATGCCCCCAATGAGATCCCAAACCCTGCCCTCATGCCACCCACCCCATCCTCACAGCCTCCAAAAGGCGGCAGTTACTCTCTGGAGCTTGATGGGAACCAGGCGTCCCCCTCTGCCCCCACCATGGCTGGACATTCCAATGAAGCTGAATCCGCCAGCTTTGAAGTCAGAGCTAAGCCCCAGATTAGGGTGGCTCCAGGCTGCTCTGTTTCTCTCAGCCCCTTCAGCAGGCCCACACCCACAGCCTCAGCCCCACCCCCACCCCCAGTCTAGTGTCCTTGTGGCACAGAGAGGGAAGGATCTTCACAGCAAGACACAGCCCCTCTTCTGATGCCCTCTCCCTGCTAACTAAGGAGCCCTAAGTACCCCCACGACCTGCCACCGGCCTGAAATCCCACCTCACAGCCCCCGGACATTGCCCAAGAAGCCGCATGTTAACGTGTTGTCCCCGTCCCATCACAATGACACACACTCCTTAGCACCCATCACCCATTGGACAGGAATGTGATCCTGAGCATATTCAGGGGTGTGGGGCGAATGGAAAGGAGAGGGAATGGGGTGGCAGCTGGGAATGGCAAGCTCCCTCTGGGCCTCAGCTTCCTCATCTGTTCACAGAGCAATTTTCACCTCAGTGACTCCGAGGACCCTTCTGACTCAGCCTGTTGTGGGCTCTGATTCTGGTTGGACCACACTGAAGCTGCTGGGCGGGGGAGGGACACCCAATGCATGCCAGGCAATGGGCTGGGGGCTTTCTGTACCACTATCTTTCTGCCCTGAGGAGTGACTCTGGTTCTAAAAGCCAGCCTGCTCCATCTCTGCCATGTGGTTATCATCTCTGGCTTGCATACCTCCTGTCACGGGCAGCTCACTCTCTACCACGGTACCTGTCCACGTAATGGCTGAGGCTGGCAGAACGTTCTTCCTTAGAGCAGTCCAAAGCCTGGGTCCCTGTCACTGCCAGATACCTGCCTGGCTCTGCCTTCTGGGACACCTGAGCCAATCCTCAGGACAGGGATTTGAAGATAGGGCCTCCTCACCCTGCTCTCACAGGTTCACAGGACACTGTCCCCAGCCTCCCCTACCCCCATTCTGGCCTCTCCTCCTTAGGCTCACCCCTGTCTGTCTTTGTTCCTCAGAAGTGGGGGGCCCAATCCTCCTGGGGTGAGCAGGACCATCCCCTCCTTTGTCCTGGTGAAGGCCACTCCGTGAATACCCATGCTAAGTAATACCCGTGCACACCAGCTTCTGGTCAGTGAAGCCTGCTGACCTCAAAGAGAGGCTGGAGTCACAGCATCGACGGCTCCTGCCTGTACCAAGCAAGTTTAGCTAGGTAGTCTCAACTGAACCAAGAGGAAAGACTACACCTCATCAACTCCACCCTTACACATAGGCACTGAGCAAGCCTGAGCGCCCTGTGCCACACCAGCTGGGAGAGGCTGGGGCAGAGGGGCAGGTGAAGTGGGGGTGGTGGGTGCCGCCTGGGACTGAGCTGGCTCCTGAATCACCCCTGAAGTTTGTCTTCAAGACAATCAACTCCAAGCTTGCATGCATGCTCAGCAACAAACTCTTACGTGGCTGGGAGCGTATCTGTCCATCAGCAAGCAGCCATACTCCCTTGGCCCCACCCTGCTGGTTTGGGGTCCATGATGGAGCCTGTATGTTCAAGAAGATTTGAACTCAAGATTGAAAGCTAACACTTTCAGCTTAGGGGTTCGGGAACCCATTTCTAGAGAGTTCTGGAACATTTGCTTTCAGAATAGTCTCTCACAGCCTCTTCTCTAGAATTCAGCTCCTCCCAAACCTCAGTGATTCCCATCCCACATTCATGATTTTTGCCCTTAAATATTGTTTACATGAATTGTTTTCCTTAAATCAACTCATGTATATACATTTATTTTAACGAAAGTTTTTCTGAAAAGCTCACTACCAAAAATGAAAAGTTAGTCCCACGTGCTGTAAACAGAAGATGACCATAAAAATATATAGAATGAAACAAAACCATGCTGTTCAATTCTAGCTGGCTGCTGTGGCCAAAGGAAGGCTCTCGCCTGTGGTCTGCTCCCTGCTTCTTAAGAAGGGCAATGGGCTGGCCAGAGACCCACCAGCACCAAACCGAGCCTCTCTCCTTGATGTAATCTTTCTGGAAGAAGTCTCCCTTTCTCCATCTTTCACCTGGAGGCCTGTCATCATCCCCTCTTTTCCCATCCATTCTTCAGGATTTCACCTCCTCCAGGAAGCCTTCCAGGCTGGATTGGGCAACCCCTCAGTTGCCCAAAAGCCTTCCTCAGTTCCACAGGCTTTTATGGACTTTGCACTTGTCACCCTGGGTTATTAAACTGCATCTGTGATCATGTCATTCTCAGTGAAATGGAAGTGTTCCTACTCCTGGAACAAAACTTTATCGTGGCCTACATAAGAGTCTTACTCCCTCTCCATCTGCCCCTGGCCCATTGTCCACCTCTTTACCATCTTGAGTCCTTCTTGCATCATGATGTCATCACTAGTCATGGTGTCTGCCTTCCCCTGCATGTAGGCTCAGTGGGGCCCAGATGATATCAATCTGTCCACCAGGGGACCCCTAAGCCTGGCCTGTGTGAAGGAAGGAGCCAACCTGTGAGGTTAGTCTATCATTATCTTCACTTCCCAAATAGGGAAACTGAGTCATGGAGAGATTAGTGACTTGCCCCGGGGTCACCCTCCTAGAAGTGGTAGAGCAAACTCAGGCCTCGGGCTCCAGAGCCTGTACAGGTCTCCACCACCTTCGATTGTCTCTCTTGTAGAACTTTTCTTCCCTTGTCAAGTGAGCCTCGAGGGCTTTATGTGTGGGACAGACAGGAAGAGACAGACACAGACAGACACTTGGGGGCCCAGACTAACCCTCAGCCAGACTGAAATCTTGGTCCAGGCCAGGGCTCAGCTCACAGCGAAAATGGAGTAGAATTTCCCACCAAACAGACTGTGGCTATGGGGACGTCCCCTCAGAACCTCAGCACATGCCTTCACCACCCCTGAGCCCTGAAATTCCAGCAGGATGTTTGATTGCTCCAAGGTCTAGTGTTTTTGGCTGAGGACACCATCAGCAACCCCCTCCCCGCCCGTCCCACTGTCAGCCGCTTCCTGGCTGTGAAAAAGAAAAGGTACAGGACCATCCCCAGGGTTGCCACGGAGACACAGAGTGATGGTGCAGCCTCGTCAGACACAGTCTCTCCAGCAGCCTCTCGGTCCTGGAGGGACCTGGCCCTCCCAGCGGTCAGCAGAGGCTCCCTAGGAGATTCCCGCCCAGCCGGCTCCAAGCCCCTGGGGTCCATCCTGGAAAGACCTTCAAAGGACTTGGCCATTCTTGAATGAGCGCCAGGAAGGAATCTGCTCTCAGGGTCAATTTAGCCAGCCACATGGGTGGAAGGAATTTGCCGTTTCTCTTAACAGCTACCCCCTCATGATTTACACAAGGGCCACTGTCCGAAGGCCCCGGCTGACAGATCACAGTGGAAAATGAAATGCCAAGATCCAAGCATCTCACTGAACTAATTACCCTCAATGAGACCCAGCTGTCTGGGGGAGCCGGCGGGGCCAGGGCAGGGCCAGATCCTTGCACCCAGCTTCCTGGGGATACCAAGGTCTGCAATGGCCATGCCTGGGCATGTTGCCCATCACCTACCAGGTCTGGGTGGGGGCCACCAAGAATTCCAGGAGAGCCAGTCTGGCCAGCTCATGAGACAGGTCATTTTCAGTTCAGTACAGCCAGGCAGGCAATTGAAGATGGCAGATCCCTGAGACCCCCAAGAGCCACGGGGTCCCATTTTGCTTGTGGGGAGACTAAGGCCCAGACAGACAGGGCACGTCCCATGGAGCCCCAGGGACGGCTCTAGACTGGGTACAGGCCCTGGGCTCTCCCTCCGGCCCGTAGTGTCTTCTTGGAGGCCCAGAGCCTGGAGCAGCTTGTCATGGAAGCTGCCTCCAGAGGCCTCTACAGTTCAGAATCAACTCTCTGGGCCTCCTGGAGTTGACTAAATGTTTCCTAAGAGTCTACTAGGTGGCAGGCCCTGTGCAGGGTGCTGGGGATACAACCATGGACAAAATCCAACCTAATCCCAGGCTTACAGCCCTAAGGGGAAGACAAACACCATTGCATCTCCCCAGCGAAAGTACTCGGTACCATGAAAGTGCACGGAAGGGGATTTGACCTATTCCAGGCATCAGGGTCTAGGGATATGATGTGAAGCTGAGAGCAGAAAGCTGAGTAGGAGGTACCTGGGCAAAGGACAGGGTGGTGCCAAGTGGGATAGTGTTCCAGGAGAAGGAACAGCATATGCAAAGGCCCTGTGGCAGGAGGAAATGTATGGCACTCAGGAACAGAATGAAGCTGTGCAGCTGGAGCCAGAGCCAAGAGGACAGTGGTACAGGGGGAGGTTAGGGAGGCCACAGGCGTTCTTGTCCCTTTAAGAAGGTGATTCCAGGTACGCCTCAGGAGAGATGGTGTGTCCATAAACATGTGTGCTCCCCCCAATTTTTCTCTGGCTTTTGGGAGCCTCAGCCCCCACCCCTGGAAGGGACAGCTCTGTAGACCACCCTAGCTGCCTGAACCAGAGGAGGACCTGGGGGAACCCTATCTGGGGGTCTTGTGGAGCCAATCAAGAGTCATGGAGACTGAAGGCTGATGGTAATGGTCAGGGGCAGCCACCAATCCCATCGCTGGAGAGAGAGGGGCAATGAGCAAGCAGTGCTGTGGAGATGACAAGAAAGACAGAGACCAGGGCCCTGGAGCCACCTGCAGCCGCACAGCTGGCCTGCCACTCCCTCTTCCGTTATTTTCCCTAGGCTACTGGAACCAGGTCACAACCCAGAGCTCCCTGAAGACGGAGGTGGGCCCTGGAACAGAGAAGGTACAAGTGGATGGATGTCTAAAGGATGGAGGAATGAGTTAGCAAAGGAATGGCTCCCAGTCTTCTCTTCTAGGCCGCACACACAGAGCCCCTCTGGCCTTCCCCACTGGTCACCCTGTGTCCTCGTGGAGCCAGGCCACTACAGGGCAGGCAGAACTAGGTGGCAAGGAGCAGGGCAGCCGGAAGTTGCCAGGCAGGCGAGCAGGTGCCTGTGGTGTCCACTCCCTCCAGCTTGGCTCTAGCTTGGTTTCTTGGGATACAAACAGGTCTGACGAGTTCCTAGCAGCTGAATCCTTGATCTCCAGGAAAGCTGAACTCTTAGAAAGCAGAGGGTACCAGGCCTGGGCGGAGGGAGGGCTCTTTTGGAATACTCCCCTTTCTCACCCTTAGGCCTCCCCACCCCTGCTTGCAGGCCTTTTCCCTTGCGTTTGGAGCGCCCCGTCTTTCCCCACCTCCCCCAGAGGGAATAGGAGCTCAGGAGGGCCAGAGACAAGGAAAGGGACCTTCTTGTTGTGACCCCAAACACAGTCCCTCTGCTTTGGGTGGCAGTGTCAGGGAACGCTATCAGAAGCAGGCTCAGAGCCAGGCTATCTGGGTTCCACTCCCAGCTCTGCTATTGACCTTGGGCAAGCTCTGCATCCATTTCCTCCCCTGTCCTCACAAGGATAAGACGAATAAGAGCGCGCACGCAGACCTTAGCCTGGGGCCCGGAACATCGGATCCCATATTGTCAGCATTTCTCCACCCTATCTTCTACCTCATCAAATCCTCCGCCTCCCAGCCAGTCAGCCACCATCTCTGCCTGGTCCTCTTCCTGCTCAAAGTGCTCAGAGTTGCTTCATTTCCTCTTGTTGTCCCACCGCCTGCTCTCCCTGTACTGGCTCATACAGGCCCTGGCTCTCCATCCCACACTGGCCACTACTTCCCTTGGCATCCACCTGCCTCCTGGACCGCACCACCTCACACTTGACAGGCCCCAAACCAAACTCCGCCTCTCTCTGCAGAGCCATTTCTCCAGAGTCCTCTGCCCCAGGGCATCATGCCCTCAATCCCATTCACACCCATCATATCGACCCTGCCTTCTGACCACCCCGTCTCTTCTCTTTTCTTCCCTCCCTCCCTCCCTCCCTTCCTTCCTTCCTTCCTTTCTTCCTTCCCCCCTTCTTTTCTTTCTTTCCTTCTTTCTTTCTCTTTCCTCCTTTTTTTACCTCTTCCCTACAAACATAGTAAAGGGCATTAATGGCACAAATCTTAATTATACAGTTCGATCATCTTTCATATAAGTTTATACCTAAGTACCCACCACACAGATCAAGACAGAGCATTTCCAGCTCCCATAAGTTTCTTTCATGCCCTCCAATCTGACCCCAGAAGTAACAATTATTCTGCCCTCTAACTCCATAAATTAGTTTTGCCTAGTTTTGAATTCCACATAAATGAAATTAAAAAGTATGTACTCTTAGACATGGAGATCAATGAACTAAAAACGAGAGTCCAGAAATCAACCCACACATATCTAACCAACTGATTTTTGACAAGGACGCCAACACCATTCTTTGGGAGAAAATAGTCTTATCAACAAACGGTGCCAGAAAAACTGGATATCTGTAGACAAAGAGTTAAACATACAAAATAAGATGGCTCAAAGTCCTAAATTTAAAAGCTAAAACTATAAAACTCTTAGAAGAAAGAACAGGCATAAAAGAATTCTATCAAGAAAGTGAAAAGGCAACCCACAGAATAGGAGAAAATATTTACAAGTCATTTATCTAAAAAGAATCTAGTCTCCAGAATATATAAAGAACTCTTACAACTCAACCACAGAAAAGACAAATAACCCAATTTAAAAATGGGGCAAAGAATCTGAATAGACATTTCTCCAAAGAAGACATACAAATAAATGGTCAATAAGAACATGATAAGCTGCTCAACATCATTAGTCGCTAAGGAATGCAAATCAAAAATAAAATGAAATGCCACTTCACATCCACAAGGATGATTATAATTTTTAAAAAGAGAGAAAAATAACAAGGGTTGGTGAGGATGTGAAGAAAGTGGAACCTTCGAACGTTGCCAGTGGGAATGCAAAATGGTGCAGTCACTTTGAAAAAGGTGCTTTGAAAAGCAATTTAGCAATTTCTGAAAAGTTAAACATAAGAGTTACTATACGATCCTGCAATGTCACTCCTAGGTATTTGCCCAAGATAATAAAAAACATGTTCACACATAAACTTGTATATGAATGTTCATAGCACTGTTATTCATAATGGCCCCAAAGTGGGAACATCCCAAATGTCTGTCAAGAGATGAATGAAGGGCCGGCCTGGTGGCTCAGGCGGTTGGAGCTCCGTGCTCCTAACTCCGAAGGCTGCCGGTTTGATTCCCACATGGGCCAGTGGGCTCTCAACCACAAGGTTGCCGGTTCAATTCCTCGAGTCCTGCAAGGGATGGTGGGCAGCGCCCCCTGCAACTAAGAATGAACACTGCACCTTAAGCTGAGCTGCCACTGAGCTCCCGGTTGGCTCAGTTGGTTGGAGTGCATCCTCTCAACCACAAGGTTGCCGGTTCGACTCCTGCAAGGGATGGTGGGCTGTGCCCCCTGCAACTAGCAGCGGCAACTGGACCTGAAGCTGAGCTGCACCCTCCACAACTAAGACTTGAAAGGACAACAACTTGACTTGGAAAAAAGGCCTGGAAGTACACACTGTTCCCCAATAAAGTCCTGTTCCCCTTTCCCAATAAAATCTTAAAAAAAAAAAAAAAAAATTAACCTGAACCTAATATCTTAAAAAAAAAAAAAAAAAAAATCCTGAAAGGACAACAACTTGAAGCTGAATGGCGCCCTCCACAACTAAGATTGAAAGGACAACAACTTGACTTGGAAAAAAAGTCCTGGAAGTACACACTGTTCCCCAATAAAGTCCTGTTCCCCTTCCCCAATAAAACCTTGGGGGGAAAAAAGAAGAAGACAATGTCATAATAAAAAAAAAGAGAGAGATGAATGAAGAAACAAAATGTGGCATAACTGTACAATGGAATATTATTCAGCTATGAAAAGGAATAAAGTACTATAACACAAACCATAAAACATTACGCTAAGAAGCCAGACACAAAAGGCCATATATTGTCTGATTCCATTTATGTGAAATGTCTAGAATGGCAAATCCATAGAAAACAAAAAGACTGGTGGTTGGTTGCCAGGGACTGGGTGCAGGAAGGATGGGGAGTGACTGCTAATGGATTTCTGCTTGGGTTGATGAAAATGTTTTGGATATAGATAGTGGTGATGGTTGCACAACATTTTGAATGTACTTAATTCACTCAATGCCACTGAATTAGATACTTTAAAATGGTGAATTTTATGGTATGTGAATTATATCTCAATAAAAAACTTTTTTAAGGATACTCTTATGAATATTTTTAAAATAAATAAAGTAAGCTCTCTTTTGTGTGTCTTCTTCCATGCTATGTAATAGATGACAGCATCACCATGTTGTCGTGTGTATCTGTAGTTTATTCTATTTTTATAATTATTATTTTTTTCTTTTTTCTTTTTTTGTTTTTTTTTTTTTTTTTTGTAGTTTATTCTTATTGCTGTGTGGCATTCCAATGCACGAACCGTATCATTTATTTATCAGTTCTCCTCTTGATGGACATTTGTCTTATTTCCAATTTGGGACTCTTATAAATCTGCAAATTTTTACACATGTCTTTTGAAGGATGGATGATGGATGTTTTGGTGGTATATACCTAAGTGTGGAACCGCTGGCTCAGGATATGCATATATTTTAACTTTAGCAGGTAATTCCAAAGTGGTTGGCCCACTTTACATTCCTGCTACCTAAATTGAAGTTTTGTTTGTTCCACATCCTCACCAACACTTGGCATTGGCAATCTTTTTAATTTTAGCCGTGGTAGGCATGCACTGTACGGAATTTTTCATGTGTATTTTCCTTATGAGGCATGAAGTTGAATATCTTTTCAGGTCTTTATTGGCTATTTGAATATCCTTTTTTGTCACTACCTGTTTTGGTTGTTATTTTTCCATTATTGACGTGTAGGGTTTTTTAAAAATATGTTTGGGATATGAGGGCTTCATCAAGATCTATTCTTGTCAAAAGCTTCTCTAACCCTGCATCTTGCCTTTTCACGTTCTTCATGCTGTCTTTTGCTGAGAGGAAGTTTTTAATTTTTATGAAGTGCAATTTACGCACTTTCATTTCCTGGTCGGTGCTATGTTTGTCCTGTTTAAGAACTCGTTGCCTACTCCTTAAACATCCCTTGAATCTACCCCTCCAGGTCTCTCCTGAACTGTTCCATCCTCTTCCCCCTGTGTTCCCACCCCAATTCGTGTCCTCTTCACAGTATGATCTTCCTGCCAGGGACAGGACTGGCTCATTGCTGTGTACCCAGCACTGGCACTGGGTCTGGCATATACTAGATGCTCAATAAAAGCTTCATAAATGAAGGCAGTGTCCTGTGGCCCAGCTGGGGATCATTAAAACTGCCAATTAGTTCTAAACACCAGCTCATCAGGAACATGTGAGCAAAGCCAAGGAAGTAAAACGTTTTGGAAAAACCAACAACATAGGAATGTTTAGCTTTCTCTCCAGCTGGAGCATTAATCACGAAAACTCAGATCTTATTAGCATTATTTATTCTTGCTTTGCCCCCAACCCACAAGGCGAGGAGAGCCTTTTCTTCAAACACATTGGCCTCAGGAGCTCTCCATTGCTGGCCCCCACCCCCAGGTTTGCTGCCTCTGACTGCGGGGGAGGCTCACGATCTTCTAGTCTTTCTCTTCACCATGTGTGATGACGTAGCACAGGTTCCTGTAGTCCAGGTTGCCACACACATCTGGTGGGAAAGCGGCAAACATCTGCTTGACCTGAGCAAGGAGCAGGGAGTCAGCCTGGACCAGGGCCAAATGGGAGCCAGAGCAGGGGGTCATCCAAGGAAGTCAGAGTGCAGCTGGAGGCAGCGCGGTGGAGGGCACAGAGGCCAGGCCACAGGCCAGGGACCCACAGCCACCCCATCCTTCTTGTTTTTATCCAGGGAGTCAAGGGAGACACCATCTCAGCATCTAAAGAAGAGTGATCTGGGTGGGGGTGACTATTGAGAGTGTTGGGCTGCACCCCCAGGAAGACTCTTAGCAGCACTGAACGGCACCCTACAAAGCCGGTGCTTACCTCCTCCTCACTGAACCGGTCTGCCTGGGTCATGAGCTTCTCCTGGATGCTGCTCAGGGAGAGAAAGGGTCATGTTCAGGGGAGGGCCGCCCTGTGCGTGGACACGCAGATCCCACGGTGATGAGGGAGGTGGGCTGGGGGGAGAAGTCCTGGCCCAAGAGGACACCAATGGGGGTAGAGGTTGGGGCTGGGGCTGACCCTACAGCCCCCACATAGCCATATGGTCTCAGAGGGCCCGTTCAGCTCTGAGCCTCAGTTTCTTCCTTTGTAACATGGACTCTCCTCCCAGCATCAGGTGGGGACCAAATGAAATGATCTTGGGGGCCGTTCTGATATTCCATTGTGCACTAATCAGCAACCTCAAGGTTACTGACGGCAGCCTCTTTGCCTTGGTTCTAGATGCACTGCTTTCCCAGTTTGTGATGGTCGCTGACAGCTGCGTAGTGCTCTACAGCATGCAAGGTGCTTATAGCCAGGAGTGGGAAGTCCTATCCAGGTCCACTTCCTCCGGGGCCTGCCCACGTCTTATTTTCTCCTCACGGCCCTGGGAAATGAGCGCCATTGTTCCCCTTTACAGAGAGGGAAACTGAGATTCTGGAGGGGTAATGATTTGCAGGGGTACGGTGGGGCCTATCCCCAAGGTGGCCCAGGGCAGCTGCCCACAGAGGTCAGAGCTGCCTGGGCCTAGAGGACCGGCATGGCAGCTGCATTGGAGGCTGTGCTGGGAGGGACTGATGACTTAGGAGCTTGGGGGGTGTGTGTGGGGGGGTGGCAGAAGGCTCTCAGGGGGAAGCAGTGGGCAGGAATGGGATCAGAGGCCTGAGCCGGGCCCTGAGCACCCAGCCTCCTGTGGCGCCAGCACCAACAAGCCACGCTAAGGACTAACGCACATTTTCCATTATTTACGTTACTACAGGACAGTCACAGTTTCCAACTCTCCAAGCTGGGGACTTGCACAGACTCTGTTTCAACCAGAGCCTCCTCTGTGGCCTGCCTGGCAAGCAGCCACATCTTCCAGGTCCCGTATCCCCAGGGTGGCGCCTTTGATTCCCAAATTGGGTCCCCAAAGGGTTCCTCCCAGCCCTGACCTTGAGCTGGTGGGAGTGAAGGTGAATGGCAGTATAGGGGTTGGTCCAGGCTATTCCAGAAGGTGTTCCAGCACCTCCCTCAGGTCCCCAAGATGGGAGTGGGAACCATAAACCCTGAGGGAGGGATAAGGGAGAGAGCTGCAGCCTGGAGAAACCTTCATCACCCCCTCCCCTGGGGAGTGTGTGACTCACAGCTTTGGGGGTGGGAATGTGTGAGAGACAAGACAGACCCTCCACACTTCCCCACTGCCTCCCTGCCCCCTCCCACCCCACCTCCCTTAAGTGATGATTCCAGGGCAGCAA
Organism: Rhinolophus sinicus; assembly: GCF_057876585.1. Classification (NCBI taxonomy): domain Eukaryota; kingdom Metazoa; phylum Chordata; class Mammalia; order Chiroptera; family Rhinolophidae; genus Rhinolophus; species Rhinolophus sinicus. The sequence goes on from NC_142503.1 coordinate 91,557,458, forward strand.
AACTAGCCTCAAAGCCAAGCCCTGAGGCATCGCAGTAATTGGTCAGGAAGTCTAAGCCTGGGGAAGAAATCTTGCCTGCCCAGGACCACCCACAGGCCCCGCCAGCCCTTGGAGGCTCTGAAGGGATGGCCCAGACACTGTTCAGAAGTCAGCTCAGTGTCCCTGGCCCTGGGCAGGTAGCCACCGCCCTATCTGTCCCTCCTCGCCACTCTTGGCTCTCTGCCCTGTGTTCTCACTGGTCTGAGGCTCCCAGGCATAGGAGGAGTCAGTGACCCCAAGCCCCATATTGCCAGCCCAGTGGCCCACTGGACAGCTGCCCACAGCCACCTCACTCTTTGTGCATCCCCAGCTTAGCTTGTCTGTACCCAGGGCTTCGTCTCCATGCCAGTATCCGCTCAGGCCCTAGCTACCGTCTGGCCCATTCCTCTCCCCAGAACCCTGGATCCCATTGGCTCTGGACTCTGGTGTTTCACTTACCCATCCACTGCCTTGTATCTTAACAGCCAAGGTCTTCATGATGGTTGCAACCCTCTCCTCTCCTCCTCCAGGCTGGCCTCCATGTTGCCCCTGCCTAACTCCTTCTCAGGCTCTCATATGCCCCCAGGGCAGAGCCGAGCTCCAGGGCCTGGTGAGTGAGCTACCCCACACAGGCCCTGCCTGCCTCTCTGTGCTCGGTCTCCCCCACCCACATCCACTGACACCCTCCAGCCACAGCCCACTCCTCACCAACCCTGCTGTCCCAGCCTGGCCACCCTTAGTCACCCTTCAAGGGCCCCCCACCCCCAGCCCCCTTGCCACTGGGAAGCCCTCCCCTGGTGACCCCACACTGCCTGTACATTTCCACACAGATATGGGGGCCCAGAGAGGAGAAGGGACATCAAGAGATGGCTGAGCTAGTCAGGGCAGTGGTCTCCTGGCTCCCGGGAAGACACTTGCCTGAGCTGGCTGAGTTCTGGGCAGAGAGGACACTAGGCTGCCACCCACAGGGAACTCACCCCAGCTCCTTTATCACCTGAGGTTTTGGGGAAAGAAAAGCCAAAACGGAGGGCAGAGGGGACTTACAAATCAGCCTTGATGAAACCTTTCCCTTCAGTGTCGAACACCTTGAAGGCATGGAGAATGGTCTCCTCTGGATCCGTGCCTAGAAGCAGCACACACAGGCAGGGAGAGTGCCAGGATGAAGAGGATGGGCACAGGCTGGGTAGGGGCTGGGGGTGGGTGGGGCCCACGGCCCCTACAGAGGGCAATGGCTTGGGAAGCTTCCTCCCCAACTTCCGCTCCACAGTCAGAGCCAAGCCCACTTGAAGCACGAGAAGGGAGATTGCAGGGAGACAAGGAAGAGCAGTAACAGCCAAGGGCACTGTATGTAGTGCTGCACAAGCTGCACGGCTGATTCTAAGGCAGCAAAGGTAGCCTCAGAGCCAAGCCCTGAAGCATCATAGTAATTGGTCAGGAAGTCTACGCCTGGGGGAGAAATCTTGCCAGCCCAGGGCCACCTGAACATGGAGACCCTGACTGAGCACTCAGTACCCGCTTAACCCTCCTGATGATTGGCCCCATTTTACGTGCAAAGAAACTGAGGCTCAGAGAGCTTAACTGACTTGCTCAAATTCTTGCAGCTGATGCTGCTGTGTGATTAATGAGTCGAGGGGGCAACTCTGGGACTTTCGCGTTTCCCAAGGTGTGCGTGAGAGGCTGTGGTTGGAGGAGAAAGAGTGCTGCACTGGGGCCCGAAGGCTGAGGCTCAGGCAGTAGCACTGGAAAGGTCTGCAAGACTGTCCCAGCCAGGGGTGGGCAAATGGGCCAACAGGCTGTTGCATGAGGGGCAGTGCAGAGGACAGTGGGGAGGAGCAGCTCTGGTTTTAGCACTTTTATAGCATGGGCTTTGGGGAAAGATGTCAGAATAAATGGCTCTATTCCCATAACGACATTGAATACCCGGCCCCTGGTTGTACAGATGGGGAAACTGAGGCCCAGAAAAAGAAGGATCTTGCCCAAGGCCTCACAGACTTTGTGAATGACAGCAGGTGACCTGGTGACCCACACTTGGTGCTTTCCCCTCTGTCACACTGTCCCCACTCACAGTGGACCAGGGGATGTCCCCGTCCTTCTTTAAGGCTCAGCTGTGTCATCGATGAAATGGAGACAAAGGTAGTGTTTGCCCCACTCTCCAGGATCAGTTAAGATAACGTATCGTTAATGGTAAAGATCTAGACAAACATTATTCAATCACGGCCGCAAACACATCTGAGGGCTCCGTGCGGAGCTCCACCCTGCAGCGTCACTGTTTTAGGGAGCTTCACCTACCACTACCTACCCACGTGGTATTATTCCCCAATTTGTCAAAGAGGAAACTGAGGCTCAGAGAGGGTCTGTTACTTGCCTGAGGTCCCACTAATAAGGAGAGAAAGGGTTTGAAGTCAACTCTTTGGGGGCTCCAGAACCCCCTGCTTGTTCTGCCTCTCTGTGCCCCTGACCATCAGACTGGGTCAAGGTCGGCTGTGTCTCCCCCATCAGACTAGGTTAGGGCCATCTATGTCTCCCCCATCAGACTGGGATCTCATCCAGGACAGGATGGTGTCTGGGTCATTCAGCATCTCTGAGGATGGCCCAGAGTGACCAAGCCTGGCAGTGCTGGCCCCACAACCAATCTGCTCTGTGGACTGCTAACCTTATCAAATGGCTGCAGAATGGCTGCATTCCCCCGTCGCTATTGGGAAGTTTATGACCATGTGTCCTCGTCCCAATTAGAGGGATGAGACAATGCCTGCCCCAGCCCCAGCTCCTGTCCCACAGCTGGCCAAGCATGCAGGCTCAGCCAAGTTCACATGACATGTTCATCTGGAGCCCCAGTTCCAGCGGCCCTGCGAATGAGAAAATGTTGCAGCCCTGACTCCCCCACGTGGCCCTGAGTCATTCCTCTTAGCTTATTGGCCACAGACCAATAAGAACTTCAGGCCTCCCTTTAAAGTCACTAGGTCACTGGCTGGAGTCACACTCCCTTCTCCCCAGGAGTATGCCCCTGCCCTTGGCCCCTAGGCATTTGAGCTCTTCCAGGAGGTGGTCATGGTCCCGGGAATAACCCCGAATGCTGCCCGAAGGTGGGCCTAATGGCACTTCTGGAGTTAGCTGGACAGCCCTAGGCCCACAGCCTGGCCCCTCTCCAGCCCTCAGTTTCCTTGTTGCTACCACAGGAGGGTGAGGCTGTTCAGTAATAGGTCAATTGTTGGCCTCCTTCTGGTCTAGAATCAGCCAGACCATCCTATCATACTTGCCGGCAGGTCACAACCCAGGAGAGTGTTATGATTTTTCACCAAATAAAATCTGTGCTGTACGCAAGGTCATCCCCGCAGTGGGTTGAATCACGGTCCCCAAATGATATGTACATGTCCTCATCCCCAGAACCGGGATATGTCACCTTCCTTGGAAAAAAGGCTTTTGCAGATGTAAAGAAATGATCTTGAGATGGGGAGATGATCCTGGATTATCCAGTTGGGCCCCAAATCTTATGACAAGTGTCCTTCTAAGGGTGAAGCAGAGGAAGACACACAGAAAGAAGTTGGGGCAGTGAACCACAGAGGCAGGGATGGGAGCGAGGCAGCCACCAGAAGCTGGAAAAGGCAAAGAATGTGTTCTCCCCTGGAGCCCCTGAAGGAGCAGGCTCCTGAGAGATTTCGGACTCCCGGCTCCAGAGCTGAGAGAATACATGGCCGAATTTTTGAACCATCAAGTTTGTGGTCATTTGTTACAGCAGCCTTGGGAAACTAACACAATGCCCATTTTACAGACAAAGACCTGAGGTACAAAGAGCAGACAAGCCTTGCCCAAGGTCACGCTGGGTCAGTGGGGGGTGAGGTCTTATACCCAGATCAAGCCAAGGCAGGGAGGGCATCAGGCAAGGGCATCCTGAGGGTGGGTGGTTCCAAGGACCACCTCCCAGGACAGCCACAGCCCAGGCTGGCCCTTCCCTCTGACCATGGAATCCTTGAACCCAGGGGACATCTCTAAGGGGTAGGGAGTCAGCTCCCACGGCCTAGAGAGAAAGGGACAGAGATGCCCAGACCCCTGTCCCACCCGAAGCCCCAGGCCTGACACTGTGTCTCAGGAGGTGCAGTGGTTGGAGCCAGGAGTCGAGGTTTGGTTCCATCTCCACAGATTTGATGCTGGGGCATTTGGGAATGGTGTGGCGAGCCCTTTGAGCCCGAGTCTCCTCACTTGTGAATGAGGCCCCTCCATCCGTTCTCTGGTTGTTGCACTGGAGTCGGCCACAGTAGCTTCCAGAACACCACCCCCCATATCCCCACTTCCTGTCATGATTGGTGAGGCAGAGCAGGCAAGACGAGCCTAGAGGTAGTGAGGTGGGGCTGGGACAGTGTCCTGATGCTGCACAAATTGTCCTGCTGGGCCCTTCACAGTCCTGCAAGACGGGGTTACTACAGTTACACCCACTCTGTGGTGTAGAGGTGGAAACTGAGGCAGGGCTGGGAAAGTGTGTGTTCCTGCAGGGGATACCATGCTCCCAGCTGGGGTGTGTATCCCTGGGGGGCACATCTGCACACAGAGCCCAGCCTGCCCACACCTACTCACTCCTCCCTCCCCAGGGCAACTGGGGCCTCACTCACCCTTCAGCTTCTCCCCAAACATGGTCAGGAAGACCGTGAAGTTGATGGGCCCCGGGGCCTCCTTCACCATGGCGTCTAGCTCTTCGTTCTTCACATTGATGCGGCCTGGGGGAGGGGAGAGACGGGATACAAGAGAGCACAACGAGGGTCAGAGGGGACTATGCCTGCAGACAGCCCAGGAACAGAGCATAAGACCACGGAGTGTCCTGCACAGTCTCCCAGCTCTACCATCCACCCGCCTCCCACTCAGCCCTAAGGCCCCTTGCACCTGCTGGGGACCTCGGGATGGGGCACGCTCAGCCACACTCAGCACTGGACTGCCCCCAGCCTCACTGCCTCCTGCCACCACCTCAGCAAGTTGTTTGTCATCCCCATTTTACAGATGAGGATACTGAGGCCCAAAGAAACTGAAGCTGAGGTGCATAGGGGCAGGAAGACCTGGGCCTCAGGCTCATGTGCTCCAGGAGGGAGCAACTGGCTGCCTGGAGGTGGGGACTCTGGGATGCATCATGGTCGCAGGGGACAAGCAGATCTCTAGGAGCTCAAAGCTCCATCCAGACATAGCTTGGTTTTGCCCCCTTCCCCCAGCCTCAGCTTCCACCCACGCCCCGTCCGTGAGGCCCCCTTCAGGCCCCTCCCTGGGCCTTATAGGGCAAACGCCTCCCCTGGCAGCCAAAGCCCCGTATCTTTGAGATCTGCGCCCATTGCCAGCCTCTTCCCAGCCGCAGCGACTTGAACCCTTTACCCCGTCTGGGCCTTCCACTCCAGACCTTTACACAGGTCTCTTCCTGGGCCTGAAATGCTTTCCCCGCTTCCCTGGAGAGTCCTCCTCAAATAGCCAGGAGTACTTTCTGACCTTCCAGGCAGCAGCTGCTCCTTCCCTGCACCCCCAAATGGCACACGAGACCCTCGTACTCACTGCGCCTACTGTCCTGGCTACCCGCAGCCACTCACTCTTTCTGGATGGCCCGGGCTCGGCTCTGCTCCAAGCCCCAACTCTCCCTGGCTGCTGGTCACTCACCCAGGGCAGCAAAGGTGTCCCTCAGGTCTTCCTTGTCAATGAAGCCATCGCGGTTCTGGTCCATGATGGTGAAGGCCTGGCAGAGACATGGGCACTGAGCCCACCGACACACCCCAACCCAGCTTCCCTCCCCAGAAACAACCCCTCTCCCCAGGGGCTGTCCTCCTACAAACTGCTGCCCGGGGAACCTCTGGGCATGTCCTTCTGGCCACCCGGTTATCCAGCTCAGTGAGACACCAGCATGAGAGTGATGGCCCACCCACACCGAGCTCCTACTGCTGGGGCTTCATGCCCACCCTCATGTCATGCTCACAGCAACTCTCTTGCACTGAGAGAAAAACAGGCTCAGAGAGGAGGGACTTGCCCAAGGTCACACAGGAAGCAAAGGCCCAGGTGGAGAGGGGTCGGGACTGCCCGAGGACAGCAGGCACACCTCCGGGTTCTGAGACACACCATGTGGCCACTAAGATTAGTGACATCATCACCCTTCAGGGATTGAGGGATGCCCGTGCCTTGCCAGCCCCCCAAGTGATTCACGCACATTGCATGAGTCCTCCCATGAGTCCTCCCAAAGGCCGCGGGTCGCACTGACCAACCTCTTTAAACTCCTGGATCTGGGACTGATCAAACATGGAGAACACATTGGAGCTGGCTCCTCCTTCTGTTCTTTTCCGCGCTCTTCTCGGTGCCTGTGAGGTACCAGGGGAGGCCTTGCAGAAGCCCCTTCCTTGGGAGGTCAGCCATTCACCACCTCCCAACCCTCATGCCTCATTTCCCACAGTGTCACCGTCCTGAACGACACACCTGCCACCCTCCAGCCCACAGCAGACAGACAGACAAAGCCCTTAATGAAGCCTTGCAGATAAGCAGGGTGGTTTTCCAGCTCACGGCAAGAAGCCTGCGGAGCGCCCACCCCACGGGGCCAGACAGCTGCTTCCTGACCTGGGCCCCCGGGCTCCGGAAGGTGGGTGGTCTGCGCCCAGGCTGTGAAGCAGAGAGGGGCATCTTTTGTAGCATCAGACCACAAATGGGGCCCATTTCCTCTCCTGCCGTCCTCCCCAGTGTTCTTAGGATAACACTGGGACTTCTCAGCCTGTAAGGTCTGTCCTTTGTCCCTCTCCCAGAGTTTCCACACCCACCCACCTAAGTGCCCTGACTCTGCCCCAAACCTTCTTTGAGCTTCCTTCTCTCCCAATTTTTGCCCCTGACATTCCCACCGTCTGGAACTCCTTCCCTGCCTTCCATCTAATAGAATCCTCACCCTCCAGGTTCTACTCCTCTGCCATCTCCTGAGAAGCCTTCCCTGACCCCCAGGCCAATTTAAATCTCTCAGATTCTTCCTTCCCCACCAGTTTAGGGCAGCCATACCCTGTAGCACATGTACCACGCTGCCCTTCCATATGTCTGTGTCTGGCCATCCCTGAAGGCCCTTGCCCCAACCAGGGCCTAGCTCAGAGTGGGGACCGGTTTGCAAATAGCTACCCAAAGCTCAGAGGAGAATTCCCCAGCAGGTAGCCAGGCGACCACCCACATGGAATAATTCCAGGGTCTCTGGCCAGCCTTCCTGTCTCCACGTTTCTTTCAGGATGTCATTGTGCCTGCGAGTCCATTATTGGGCATTTGCTGAAAGCTCTTGGTCCTCAAGACCCCCCTGAGGAGGGGACCTTTCCCTCAGCAGCCATGTGCAAGAAGTCCCCAAACTGGCTCAGAGGTGGAACAGATACAGGCTTCCTGCTCCCCTCCCCCCCCCCCACCCCCAGCTCCTGCCTCCATCTCAGCCTACACCACCCTCCAGCCAAGCCCTGTCTACCCATCCCCAGAGCATGGGCTTCCTGTGCCCCCACCCAAGTACCTGTGTGGTCTCCCCTCCCCCCAGCTCACTCCTGCCCCACCATCCAACTTCCCCCACCCCTGCACTCTCCCCCACTTCCCTCTGGCGCCTGGGCTCACTTCAGGAGCAGCAGCACCCGCCTGACTTATAATTAGCTTTTACTGGGTGCTTTGTCTCCACTAATCCTTTGAAAGGGGGCTGGCAGGGCAGCCAGAACGTTATGATGCTGTAAAACCTCTGTAATATTTATAAATCCCTTCAGACATCATAAAGAAAAGAACCTCCCTGCAGAGTTCATCTCACATAATTACATATACATTTCCCTCTGATTAATAAAAAACGATCACTTCCGTCTGTGGAATATTCTGTCCTTTCTCTCCTTAGACTTGTGCTCAGCATCACCCATCCTTGCCTCACCCCAGCCTTCCACATCCATCCTGTGAAACATCGCCCTACTGTGTGCCAAGCCCTATTCTGAAAGCCTGAGAGGGAGGGCTGCACAGAGGGAAACAGGCTGTGACCAGCCTTCTGATCTCCCAGCCGGGACCCTTTGCAGCCCAACTGTCTTGGGAATTCCCTTATTATAACTTGCCACTAGAAAAATAAAACTCCCTGAAAGGAACACCTCAAAGCATAAGAGGGCTGCCCAGACCTGAGCTCTAATTCTGGCTTCGCTGCTCACAGCCTCTGTGATGTTAAGTAAATCAGTTGCAGACTCCGAGCCTCCATTTCCCCATTTGTGCGTATCTCAAAGCATCAGGACATGTATTAGGTACCTGCTGACCTCCAGCCAGGCCCTGTGCCCAGACCCAGAGACCCAGAGCTGAAACAGGCCCCATCCCTCTTCCCAAGGAACTCATAGTCCAGCTGGGAGACAGACAATCAGTAGTGGATGATGGAGGGAGGGACAGGCGCTGAGAACACAGAGAAGCCACTCTGTCACTGGGGCACTCAAGGCACACCTGCCAGAGGAGGTGGCTTCTGAGCGGGGGCTTGACAGCCGAGTCAGAGTTCTCAGGCCAAGAGGGACTGATGAGGGTGTGTGAGATGGCCCTGAAGAACAGTGCCCTTGAGAGACCACAGGGAGACCCAGAGCTGGATGACAGGGACAAGGGAAAAGCAGCAGGACAGGCCCCACATGGCCTGAAGGACCCTGAAGCAAGGCCAGCAGGCCCCACACCAGGCTCTATGGGTCCCAGGCTGTCCTAGAATCCCAAACTGACCCCCACAGGCTCCATGTCCTCTCAGCAGGAGCAGAGCCCCACTTCTGCCATGTCTTTGTGTTCTCCCTGTCTCTCTCCACTCTCCCCACCCAGTCTAGGAAAGCAGACTCAAATCAGGACCCATATGGATGGACTGGCCGCCCATTCAGGGCAGCTCAGGGTGGGCCAGGTGCAGGCATGACACCAAGGGTGAAGAAAAAGTCAGGACCAGGGATATCAGGTCAAAGGCAAGGATGTCAGTGAGAGGAGCAAGGTCAAGGATAAGGTGAGTTCAGGCAATGAGGTGAAGGTCAGAATCACAAATCAAGTCAAGGTCACGGGATGAGGTCAGGGTCAGGAGGCAGGGAAGCCCCAGCCTACCATGGTCTGGCGTGCTCCTTCAGGCTGCAGCAGGGATGGGACAGTCCAGAGATGGGTCTTTAAATAGTGCTCTAGGTCCGGACAACAGTTTGGAAGGTGACAAAAGACAGGATGGGGGACTCCCTGCCAGACACCTGTCTGGGGCCATTCAGAGTGGGTGGGGTTGTGGGATCCAGAGATGGTCCAAGCCATGCAGACCTCCAGCAGCACTGGGCCAACCGGATCTCTGTAGTTAAGGCACCAAGGCCCGGGAAGGGCCTCTCAGCTAAGGACACACAATAAGCAGAGGCTTGGAACCAGCTGGGAAGACTGGACCTTGGGCCGTGCAAGGCCAGGAGAGCTCCCACCTACACCAGCTGGGGGAAATTCAGGGCTGCAAAATTGTCTGACCTCTTAAGCCATGTGACTCTGGGTGGGACATCATCCTCCAGAAGGCTCAGTCCTCTCCTATGAAAAGTGCAGAGTAGGTGACACCCCCTAGTCAACTCGTGCAGAGGGTTTCTGCATTAATCTGGCCCACGGGTGCCCTTCAACCAACAGGACTACTATTGCCCTGTAGTTATGAGTGGCACTGTTACCCTCCCCAGCCCTGGCCCCTCAGGGCATTGAAAATGCCCAGGGAGTTAAAAAACAAAGAGACAAAAGAAAGATGGAGGTGACGCTGATGAGGTAGAATTGAAAAATCAGATCTCCATTCCACTCTGGCTACACACACATATCCAGACATGGCCCATCCCCACGAAGCTTGGCCCAGCCTGAGAATTCTCCAGCACATGTGCCAGGCTGAACCTTGCACCTGTCCCTGGTGGGCCCCACTGTGTGTCCAGTGCAACTCGGCTGCCCCGTCTGTCCAGCCAAGTCAGCCCCCGCCTGGGGCCCAACACGTCTGATCGGCTGCCAGGGCCGGCAGTGCTGGGCTCAGTCAGTGAGCCCACTTGTCCCTGGGCACAGGACAGCTTAACTGTCCCGGGAGCTGGCCTTAGGCCTCTAGGCCCTGGTATGACTGAGCCACGGCCCTGGGGGAGAGAATGTGATGATGCTGATAAGAAGAGTAGCTAACATTTTAAAGGTCGGGCTATGTTCTACTCATAAAACATGTGTCTTCATAGTCAATCCTTACCCCATTTTCCAGGTGAGAAAACTGAGGCACAGGTGGGGAAGTGACTTGCCCAAGGCCAATAAGTGGTGGTGTCAGGCTGATAGCCCCTCTTTCTAGTAGTTCCAGAAGGAAGTTTCCAGAAGGTTCTGCCCATCCCAATGCTCCCCTCCCCGAGCCATCCCAGACTGGCTGACTATGGCCAGTCTCTCTGACCTCCCTGAGACATGGAACCTCTGCCCTGACCTGGGGCCAGGCCCTGACATGCTGTGCCCTGGCAGGGACCTACCACAGGCTCCACAGCAAGCTGGGGTGAAGGGGAATCGTCTTTGGGGGCAGGAGCCTGGATTCCAGTCCCAGCCCACCTCGACCCACTGCAGGAATCAGGCTGTGCGAGCGAGGCAGGGGCCTGCCCTGTCTGGGCCTACGAGGAGGGACAGGTGGCCGCTGTCTGTACCAGCCCTAGGAGCAGACTTTCCTGCCCAGTCCATGAGCTTGGACCTGGGCCTCAGACTCTGGGCTTGCTGAGCAGGAGAGATGTTGCCATCTGAGCTATACTTCCTACTTCCTGCTGGCAGGAGGCTTCCTCATGCAAGGGCTGGATGCCCCTAAGCTCCTGCCTCCGGGGATCACCACCAGGCCACGGGGGATGGGGGGTGGGGGTGGGGGGCTCCTGAGGGCCCAGGACAGCCCTAAGCCAACCGGCCTGTGGGAAGGAGGGGAGGGAAGGAAATGCAGAGGGAATCATGGTGAGGTGGGTGTGAGTCACAGAGATCGCAAGCGCTTGGCAAATTAGTCCTGACTGTTTCCTGCCCTGGCCGCCTCCTTCATATTATGAAAGCAGGAAGAGCTGGTCAGAAATCTGGTGGAGCCCCTGGAGCCCCCGGGAAGAGATGGTTGGGAAACATTAGTCCCTGGGGTGCAGGGGTGGGGGTGTGGGGAGCATGCAACGACCCTGAGAAGGGGAAGCTCTGAGTTCCGCCTTCACTGTGGGACCCTCGCTCAGCAATGCACAGACCCTGAGTTTCTGCATCTGAGAAACGGTGCCAGCAACCCAGTAACTGGGCCCAGTGCCGTGGGAAGGAGGTGGGCACTGAATGAAGTCATTGGCCCAGGTTTGGAGGGTGGACAACCCACATGGTTGGAGTCCTTGATGAAAACTCACCGCTGAAGTCCCTTGTCAGCTGGGTAGGCCTGTGGCGGGTCTGCTGCCATCGCTGGGTTACACTGGCTTAACTGACTACGGCACCAAACTGACTACTGTGACAGCCAGTTCTTGGGGTTAGAGAGAACCCTGAGGGGTCTGTGCTCCCAGCCAGGGGCCTCTGGGAGCAAGTAGCTGTGAAACTGGAATTCCCAGCTTGGCTCCGGTGAGTCAAAGCAGTACTTAGCTTCTGGTGAAGAACATCCCACTTGCCAGAGGGCGACCTGAGGTCCCAGGGGTGACCAAGCCCAGAAGGAAACTTGAAAGAGACCAACTGCCTTGGGAGAGATGCCCCTGCCAGGTGACCAGTGTCGCCCAGACCACTCTAAAACAAGCTAAGGCAGGTGACTTCACCTGTCACCCCTCACTCCTAACCTCTTACCACTAACTCCTCATGGTCAGCAGGCCGTCCCCTGCCCTCCCAGGCCCACAGCCCTTGGTCCCTGCCCTTGCCAGGAACTACCTTGATCTCCACTGTTTACAAATGCTTTCCTCAGTCTCCTTCCTTGAAGCCTTTGCTCACATCACATGCTCCCTCCCCTGTCCTCTCCCACTGGGATCACCGTCTCTCTCTGACCGCCACTCTGCAGAGCAAGACCACCTGCCTTTCCCTTGGCCTTGGCCTTGGCCTTACCACCATTGCCCCAACTCGAGGCCTCCAACCATCTGGCCTCCAGGAGCTCAGATGGAAATCCATCGGCCCTCTGAGTCCAGCCCTGCTAGATCCTGAGTGTCCTTTGCAGCCTCCCCATCAAGTGGCCCTTGCTTGCATACTGCCTTTGATGGGGAGCTCACCACTTTTCAAGCAAAGGCAACTCAAATTGGCCATGCTCATTGATGGTCTTGGTCTTCTGTAGCCCTATACTGGGTGTTCTGGGGGACTAAGAACTCATCCTTGACAACCCATAGGTTTGGATCATTTTAGTAACCCAGTCAGACAATATGCTTTTATTCATTCATTCATCAAATATTTATTGAGTACTTATTGAGTGCTGGGCACTGCAGACACAGTGGTGAACAAAACAGGTGTGTTTCCAAGAGTGAGAGGATCCAGATGGAAAGTGTCACCACACGTTCATGGGGGGCATTATGGACTGGGGACCAGCAGACTAGGCCCTGAAGAATGAGGAGGACACAACAGGAATGGTCATTGCTCTGGGAGAAGAGCAGATGAATGTATGAAATGTCCCAGGGCACCCACAGAGCTGCTCACGTATGCAGGCACGTGAGTGAGAGCCCAGGGTCAGCCAGGTGGGAGAGGACTGCTGCCAAGTGTTATCCCAACCATTGAGAGGTAACCTTGAAGGCCCAAGTGGGACCCAGCAAAGAGTTCCCAGACCTGGCTTGGAGGGTCCTCTTCTGTTGGTTTAGAGTGCCTCTTGGCACGCCGGGCAGACAAATCCTGCCCTTTCTCCTCCTCCAGCCATCAAACCCGCAGCTATTTTTACAGCAGGATGCTGTGGCCACAGGCCCCTTGAACAGGGTGCCTCCCTCGTGCTTCTGCAGAACTAACTAACACATTCGCCAGCCTTCTCAGCCACAGCTATAAAACAGGCAGAATGCATTCCGGGAGACATTCTTCTTAGCTTTAAAGGCTTCTTTGTCTTTTCTAAGTGGCTCCAAATTAGAGGAAGGCTCCAGACAGGGGCGGGCCTGGGGAGGAGGGGACACCAGGGAGTTTGGGAAAAGACAGACCGCCCCCTAATTGTCCTCAAAATCTCAGTCATCCCATCTGGTAATTAGAGAGTTGACGGATGAGAAAGGCAATTTCCTTTGGGGTAAGACGGAGAAAAGAGCTAATTGGCTCTACATCCGGGTTCTGCCAGAAATATTAATTGCAGGGGCGTGGACTGCTCTGGCCTGACCCAAACTCTGATCCTGGTCACTTGGGAGTGGGGGATGCCTCAACCAAGAGCAGGGGAGCTACTATGCCAGCAGTGCATGTTGAATGTCCCTCAGCTCAATGCCAGATTTGTTGGTCTGGATTCTGAGTGGGGAAGGTGGGCCTCAGGGAGCATGAAACTCCCTGGTAATAGGGCCCTGCCTCCTGGGGCTTATTTGGGGAGTCCCCTGGGGTGAGAGGACCTGCTCCTTCACCCAATCTCTGATCTCATTACTGAGGAAGCAATAAGAAGTGGGGAATGGCGAGAAGCAGGTATCAGAACTCATACCCTCTTGTGCTCTGGTTTGATTCCCCACTACTGACTGCTGGGAAAGATCCTTCCCATATGCTCACATTGCCTTCCTCAGACCTGAGTGGCTGCAGAGGTGGACAGGGTGGCCTCTTGACTGAGTCACAGCCAGGCTGATCCAAGTGTTTGGGGGTTCAGAGCTCTCAGTGCAACATCACTCCCCAGATAGTGATGGTGACTTGTCTTCCCAGCCACGGTAGCCACAGGCAGGTCAGACCTAGCACTAACTTGGGCTGAAGAGTTGCCAGTACTCACAGCAGCACAAGAGCAACCTAAGGATTGTAGTTCACAGTCAGCTCCACTCAGACATGTGGTTGTAAAAGTGAATGTATTCTTGGGTTGCATTAATAGAGGTCTAAGTCCTCAATCCAGGGAGGTGACAGTGCTACCTTCCAGTGACCTACTCAAACCACAGAAACCTTATGCTTGGTCCTAGTTCTATGCTTTAGGAGGAGGGCTTTTTAGAGGCTAGCAGCATCTAATCACATGAATTATGGCTGAAGGGCTGAGGGCTCTCACCTAGAAACAAACAGCCTTGGTGGAGGAGCATAACTGTGGCAGTTATATCAGTTTATCAGATGGACCAGGGCCTGTATACCTACCCAGCTAGAACCAACACTCACCTCTGCAGCTCCCATCTTCCATCCCCCTGGTGTTCACAGCTAGGCTCACAGCCCTCTCCAACTCAGGCTCTTGGGAAGAACTTTCCCCCCATCGCCCAATTTAAATCTCACTGTTTGGGTTATTAGCTATTGCTACGCAAAGAATCACAAAACACAGTGGTGCTCTCATAGATTCTGTGGGTCTAAAATTCAGAAAATGCATAGTGAGGACAGCTTGTCTCTACTTCATAACATCTGAGACCTCAGCTGAGAAGACTTAAACCTGGAGTGGCTGGATGGCTAGTTCTAGCATCTTCTGAAGGCTTGACCACTCCTGTGTTAGGTGTCTGGGCTGGAAAGACTCAAAGTCAAGAACTGTTGATCAAAGCGCTTACAGTGGCCTCTCCATGGGCCTCGAGCTTCCTCATAGCATGGCGGCCTCATGGCAGTCAGATTTCTAACATGGTGGCTCAGGACTCCAGCACAAGTGTACCTGCAAATAAGGTAGAAGCTCCATGGCTTCTTGTGACATGAGCTCAGAAGTCATGTAGTGATACTCCTATCCTACTATCTTGGGCAAAGCAGTCATCCAAGGCCTGCATGGCCCTGTGGCAAGGAGAGGTGATACAGACCCCGCCTCTCAAAGAGTTTGTAGACACATTTACAATTGCCACTCCCACCCAGCCTGGCTCAGAGTGCTCAGAAAGTGGCCAGAACTGAGACCTAGGCCCGAGGGACTCTGTCCCACACTTAATTATGTGAGCCCAGGAAGCCAGGGTGCTCACCTGGGACAGGTGAGCATGGCAGGTGGTCACTCTCTCCACAGCCAGAAAGGCCTGAGTTGGAAAGAGGCCATAGGAGGGATGGAGGTCAGGCCCCCTTGTCCAACTGGGAACAACATCAAGGGTAGGCCCAGCCTTCACCCTATGCCAGCCCCTCCACCTGGCCTGGACCTGGACATTGCCCTCTGTGTCTCAGCATCTCCGTCTGCCCTTCCCGAGCCCTTGAGTAATTCCTCCTCTCTCCTCTCTCCTCGACAGCTGTGGAAGCTGAGGCTCAGAATGGTTAAGGGGAGTTGAGCCAGCACTTTTACCACTTTGCAGCTGGCTCCAGTCCCTTGCTCTTTCTATTGTCTCAGACCCCTGCCCTCCACAAGTGGGCTGATGGAAGGGGAATGTGGGGCTCACGTATGTGCATCGCAAGCCCTACTGGGCATTTCTGTGGGGGCTAAGAGCAGAAGAGAACTCTGGGGTGAAAAGAGTTCAAGAGGTCAACCTGGTGGAAAAGAGAGAGGACCAGCAGAGCCATAGCGGGTGGTAGGGCCAGTCCCCTGGTTTACAAAGTACAACCTTTTCTTTCCCTCAGGAGAGAGGCAGGTCTTATCTCATTGGACAGCTAAGTGAAAGCTGGAGTGAGAAAGCGCTGATTCAAAGTGCTACTGGAAGACTTATACCCCATCCCCAAAGGGACACCTGGGAGCTGAGTGGGGAGCAAGGGCGGGGTGGTCTGCATGGGCCCTCCCCTGAGACTCAGGACATCCTGCACTAGATGGTGGGCCAGGCCGTGGGGCCCCCCCAGGGGCCTGGTGGCTGCCAAGCAGGCCCAATTTGCTGTGCTAATGTGTGATGTAGGCTGTTTGGAGCCTCCTTACACCCTCGTCTGTGAGCCAGGCCGGCAGCAACAGAAAAAACTATAATTATGTCAAGCCATACCCTGTTGCCCTAGCTTCTTAGCAATTAGCCAGGTTGCCCAGCATCCAGCAGCTTCTACCCTAGCCTGGCTCAGGGTGGGGTCAATCAGAAGCAAGGATGGGGGTGGATGGGTAACTTTTTAAACCTCCCTCATATCCCCCCCACCCCAGAAATGAGACAGGGCACCCTTCCCTAGCTGGTCACCCATGGCCCCCGCCGGACCTCGGCCACTCTCCAGGGGTGATTACTGAGGCAGGGAGCCCAGCCACCTCTCAGGCAGGGGCACCCACAGTGGCGGGGGAACAATGGAGAACAGAGCCCTCCCTGGATGCCCCTCCCAGCGCCTACATTTGTGGGCTGATCTGTAGGGAAACCGGCAATACACCCCCAGTCTGCTCCCCAGGGATCTGGAGGCTGTGGAAAGACTAGAGCATGAACTTGGAATCAGACAGACCTGGGTTCACGTCCTGCTGGGCCTGCCTACTCTGTAACCTTGTGCACATTACTTAATGTCCCCACGGTTTCCATTTTTTCACCTGTAATGAAGAGTTGGCAACAATGGAAGCAAGAATGTACGGTGGGGTAAAGACAGTCCATTCAATAAATGGTGCTGGGAAACCTGGACAGACACATGCAAAAAAATGAAGCTGGACCACCTCCTTACACCACATACAAAAATAAATTCAAAATGGCTTAAAGACTTAAATGTAAGATCTGAAACCATAAAATTCCTAGAAGAAAATATAGGAAGAAACTTTACAGACATTACCTGGAGTAAGATTTTTACTGATATATCCCCTCGCGCAAGGGAAGTAAGAGAAAAAATAAACATGTGGGATTACATGAAACTAAAAAGTTTTGTCACAGCAAAGGAAACCATCAATAAAACAAAAAGGGATCCTACTGAATGGGAAAAGATATTTGCCAATGATATATCCGATAAGGGGTAATGTCACAAATTTATAAAAAACTCACTTAACTCCAAAAAAACAAACAACCCAATTAAAAAATGGGCAGAGAACATGAAGAGACATTTTTCTAAAAAGGACATACAGATGGCAAACAGACATATGAAAAAATGCTCAACCTCACTAACCATCAGAGAAATGCAAATAAAAACCACAATGAGATACCACCTCACCCCAGTCAAAATGGCTATCATCAATAAATCAACAAACAACAAGTGCTGGCGAGGATGTGGAGAAAAGGGAACCCTTGTGCACTGTTGGTGGGATTGCAGATTGGTGCAGCCACTATGGAAAACAGTATGGAGGTATCTCAAAAATCTGAAAATGGAACTACCTTATGATCCAGCAATTCCACTCTTAGGTATCTATCCAGAGAAATCCAAAATGCTAATTTGAAACAATATATGCACCCCTATGTTTATTGCAGCACTATACACAATAGCCAAGACATGGAAACAACCAAAATACCCATCGATAGACGACGGGATTAAGAAACTGTGGTACATTTATACAATGGAATATTACGTAGCCATAAAGAAGAAAGAAATCTTACCATTTGCAACAACATGGATGGACCTAGAGAACATCATGTTAAGTGAAATAAGTCAGACAGAGAAAGACAAATACCATATGATCTCACTTATATGTGGAATCTAAAGAAAAGAATAAGTGAATGAACTAATCAGAAACAGTTTCGGAGACACAGAGGAAAGACGAGGGTTGCTAGATGGCGGGGTGGGGATAAGGGGGAAGGTGAGGGGATTAGAAAGCACAATCAGTAACCACAAGATTGCCCCGGGGTTACGAAAGTTAATTTGTGGAATGTAATCAATAATGTTGTAAAGATTTTGTAGGGTACCCGATGGACACTTGTCCCAGTAGGGAGACCACCTCAGGGAGGATGTAGATGCCTGATCTCTGCACTGTACACCTGAAGCTGAAGCTGAACAATAATGAATGTGAACTACAAGTTTTTATATATATATATATATATATATATATATATGAAGCGTAGTACAGCATTAGGAATAGAGACAGTGGAAATGTAATGGCTCTGTGTGATGTCAGAGGGATAGTGGATGGGGGGAGGGCGGTTGACACAGTGTGAGGGATATAAATAATAAACGTCTAAGTATTACTTTGTTTTGTGCACCTGAAACTAATGAAAAAAACCACACAAAAAAAAAAAAGAAAAAAAAAAGAGTTGGTTAGGAGGATTAGATCATTGTGCCTGGATTGTGATTGGTGCTTATAAATTGTGGCTACAAATCCTGTCTGGTCATTGACAGAGGAGATGGCTGTCAGTGACAAGGTCTCCCCCAATTTCAAGACCTCATGGCCCAACCTTCCTTGGGCCCAGCATATGTGCCGGCCTTGAGGTCATTGCACTTCCAGAAGGTGAATTCCCAGGGAGCACTTCACCTCGGAACAGGCCTGCAGCCTGTTCATAGCACCCTGTCATCAGCAGGTTATAGAATCAGATTAGCTCTAGACTTATTCACTTTGTGAGAACTGTTCACTGATACCTCTGGTAAGACCAAGGAAGTGACAGCATCTTAGATTGAATGGAGTGTGGGTATATTATGGAGGTTGGTGGGTTGGGAAATGTGGCTCGTGTGTGTGTGTGTGTGTGTGTGTGTGTGTGGAGTGAAACGCTCACCTCCTCTAGTGCGCAGTCCATAGATAACGTCGACGCTGAGAAGCCGACTAGCAGCAATGCAGGCATGTCGTTTAGTGCTATGGACGGACAACTGAAAGAATCAGCTAGAACTGAGAATAGCCTCTGAGGCAGAGGGAGCGGGGGCAGAAGGAGGGACAAGCCTTGTGTAACTGTAATGACACAACTCTTACTATAGACTCTGAGGTATATGCTTAAGTTTGACAAACTAAATTTAAAAAAGAAATATGGACTGTTGAGTCGACCTCCATCTCCCTATTCTTGGGGGGCGCTGAGGGAACAGTGGGGGAGCCGGGCTGCCTCCGGCCTGGTACGGCCTTGGTGTGGGGAAGGGCAGCAGACCTGGCCTCACTCAGGGGTCTGTCTGCTCCCCTGAGTGAGCACCGAAGGCTGGACCGTAGGCCCGCCTGGACACGAGGTGCTGTTCTGGGGTGCAGGGGCCACTCCTAGGCCCTCCAGACCATGGGTTCCACGGAGGAAACCCTGCCGCCCTCCTCATTTTCTCACACGTCAGTTCACACAGCCTCTGGTAGATGGAGCCCTGAGCACCAGGGGAGTCCCTGAAAGGCCTGCCCCTACCTCACCCCACCTCCAATACTGAGCCTGGCTGCGGTGAAGCCTTAAGGAATTGGAACCTCCTGGAGCCCCTCAGTGGGGCCCCCAGTCCAGCAAGGATCCAGGTTCTTTAAACCTTATTCTCTTCCCGCCACTTTCAAGGGATGTGAAGTGTTCTGTTTGTGCAAAACTCCCCCCATGGGGAGGAATGGCGTGGGAGGAGCTGAGGGGTTGACAGGACCTTGTTTCTGCCAGGCTATGGGCCCTTTACCTCTCGCCGGTCTCCTGTCTTTGCTTGAGCCCTAGGTTCCCCTGGCTTCCCCTGTCTGGCTCCATGCCACAATCTGGCCAGTCCCTCTTGAGCTAGTGTCATGCAGGATGTCAGGCAGGGTTTTTAGTCCCACTCCCCACATAAGAACGCAGGATATGGTGAGGCCAAAAAGGAACACCCACGGAGCCATAGATAGGGTTGTAATACCACTATAGTCCTGCTGGCGGCTGGATTGGAGACACAGGAAGCAGGAGCCACATGATCCGCAACCTGCTGGCCACTTCTCTGCAATCCGCAATCCATACTCCCCCGCGCTTGCTAGCGTAGCCTCGGCAGTTATAGTAGTGGCCAATGGCTCACTGGTTACAGCTGACGGCCAACTAGCCACAGCTGATGGCCATCCAATCACAGTTGATGGCCATTTACTACCCGAGCCAGCACCTTTCCACGTGAGGGCGAGAGCCTGGGAACTGCACTCCTGGCTCTGTCCCCATAGCTAGAATCCCAGGAGTCCAGTGATTCTGAATGCTGCCTCTGTTGCAGAGAGCAGGCCTCCTTGAACATGACCCACAGTGACCTTGTGTTTCAGTCTTTAATCCCACACCCCTGGAGCTGGTCACTGAAGCAGGGCCACGACGCACAGCTCCAGGGGTGCTCTTCACACATACTGCAATCACCTAGAACCTGGCCTACAGTGGAAACAGTTGCCTTGGCTGTTGAGCAGTGTGCAACCTGAATAGCTGTACATGGCAACCCTTCTCCTAGATAGATTCTCAACTCCTTCCCTCAACCAAATATGATACATGTCCTGGGGACATAGGACCAGACACCCAGGTGACCTCTGCCATGGGACTGTAATCCCAGAAGGATGAGGTTCTCTGGGAAATAGGAGAAGGACTTCCCTTTCTCCGCTTTTCTCCTCTGAGTGAGTGCTAGCCTCGAGTTCTGAGTACGATGCTGAGCCTACTTTGGGAGAAAAACACATACACTGAAGGAGCTATTTCAGGAATGTGGGAGATGGTAAGGACCCAGAACGACATTGTCCGGGTCTAGCTGGGCATTCATTCAGCAGATGGCCCAGCAGAGCTTTTTGGACCTCACGTTTACAGAAATAGATTAATCATGAACTTTAGTTAATGGGACACCCTCATCATGGCATATGCTTGGCCTTTTCCTTTTCTCCATTTAATTGATTGACTGATTGATATAATGAATACCGATGAATCCACCATCCAACCCAATAATTAGAACATCACCCGTAACTTACATTCTATCCACCTGAACTTCTGCAAGCCAAGTAACAACCACACTGAATTTTGTGTCTATTATACTCTTGCTTATTTTTATTTTATTGCATATTCATGTATTCTTAAATTATATGTTGTTTAACTTGGCTTATTTTTAAACTTTAATATAAAGGGGCAGCAAAAGTCTTCTGGGACTTGCTTTTTTAACTCAACACTACATTACTAAGTATGGGAAATTGAAAGACTGGCTCCAATCTTTCACACCGTCCAGATGGCCTTATCATGGGCTGACTATTTCCCTGTCCCAAGACTTTGAGCTTGGCCATGTTGTGTTGTAAGGTCTGAAAATTTAAATACTGACGTGACACCTTTGAGCAGAGCAGTGCTGGCCAATCCACAGACCAGCTCAGGCAGAGCCACCAGCCAAGCTCAGTCTAGATCAGCCAAGATCAACCGAGTCCCAGCCAGGCTAAAGATTTGTGAGAATGAATGTGTGGGGGCAGAGCCCCAGAAAGCAGTTTCCAGGCTCTCGGCCTCACATAGAAAGCTGCTGGCTCAGGTAGTAAATGGCGATCAACTGTGATTGCATGGCCATCAGCTGTGGCTAGTTGGCCGTCAGCTGTAACCAGTGAGCCATTGGCCACTAATATAACTGCTGTGGCTACGCTAGCAGAGTAAGAGAGAGAAAAAATGGGGGCTAGCAAGAAGATGGCGGCTGGGCTGGCAAGCGTGGATGGCGGTTTGCGGACAGTGTGAATCCAGCCTCCATTGAGAGTATAGTGCCGCCAGAGAGAATATAGTGGTATGACTCCCCTACCTATGGCTCCGTGGGTGTTCCTTTTTGGCCTTACCATATCCTGCGTTCTTGTATGGGGAGCGGGAGCAGAGACCCCGCAGGCCGTCCCGCACGACAAATGGTGCAGCGAGCAGGGTCTCCTACACGACAGAATGATTGCTGCTTTCACTATTGGAGGGAGACTTGGGGCGATTTCTCATGCAGTGTTATTGTGGCAATCGCTGATCATTACAGCAAAATTCATGAATGTTGTTGCATGAAGCTCTATGTGGTTTGTTCATCGTCATGTGACGATAGCACATTAATGTGTCCAGTTTTCTACTGATGGGCATGCTTTTGCTGTCATGAGCAGTGCTGCCTTGGACATTCTGGTAATTGTCTCCTGGTACATGTGGGCAAGAGTTTCTCTTGGGAATATAGCTAAAAATAGAAATGCACATAATCAACCTTACTAGATAGTGTCAAAATGTTTTTCAAAGTGACTGTGTCAATTTTCACTCTCACCAGCTGTGTACGATATCCTGTTGAGCCCATCCTCTCCAACACCTGCTGTCAGACTCGTAAGTTCTTGCCAATGCAATTGGTATCTTCTGATGTATGGGCAGAATTGTGCTCCCCCTCCGCCCAGAAAGAAGTATATTGGAGTTCTAACCCCCAGGACCTGAGATTGTGACCTTATGTGTAGATGAGGTCTTTACAGAGGTAAAATCAAATTAAAATGAGGCCATTAGGGTAGGCTGTAATCTGATAGGACTGGTAGCCTTATAAAATTGGGAAATTTGGCACAGACTTGCATAAAGGGAAGACAATGTGAGACATGGAGAATGCCATCTCTGAGCCAGGGGACACCCGAGGTTACCAGGAGCCAGGAGAGAGGTCGGAGTAGAGTCTCCTTCACAGCCCTCGGAAGGAACCAACCCTGCCCACACCTTGCTCTTGGACTTCCAGCCTCCAGAACTGAACCTTAAGACAATAAATGTCTGTTGTTGATGCTCCTCAGTTAAGGTACTTTATTACAGCAGCCCCCAGAAGCTAATACACACACAGAGATCTTGGCTGATTACTTACAGAGGTTGAACATGTCCTCTTATGTTTATTGGTCTTATTTCTTCTTCTTGTATGAAATGCCTGTTCTGGTCTTTTGACTATTTTTCTATTGGATTTTTTCTTATTGACTTACAAGAATTTCTTATTTATTCTTGATATCAAGCCTTTGCTGGCATTGTCTCCCAGTTTGTAGCTTATCTATTTACTTTCTTTAGTTTGATGAGTCGATGTTCTCCATTTTAATGTAGCCAAATTTCTCCATCTTTTCTTTGAGATTTGATGTTTCTTGTGCCTTCTTTATTAATAGCAAATGTCAAGGAGAAGAAATTTTCCTCTACCCGTTGTCAGCATAAGAAACATCCAAACCTGTAGAGAATTTTCATAAGAGTTTATTTGAGGCAAGCTGATGACATATGCTGGGGAAATCTCAAATGCTGCAGTGAATGTCAGTTTTGCAGTTTCTGCTACGCATTTGAAATTAAGGAGGGAACTAGAGAAGATGACATGAAGAGGGAAGAAAGCAAGGACAGTTACCAAGATTCTGTGCTGTCCTGAGGGTGGTCATGCTTTAGAAGGAGGCGTCTAACGAGAGGTATTTCACAGGTGTGTTTACCTGGATGCACAGAAACAATGGACAGGGCTTGCTTTGGCAAAGCTAAGCCTTTTACTAAACAAGGTATATGCCTGGGGTGTGACTACCCCCGTGACCTGCCCAGTTAGGAATTTATGATCAGATCACTCTACGAGGTCACTTTCCGTAGAACCTCTTTTTCTTCCACACCTTCTAGGTTCTTCTGGCTGGTCTAAGAATTAAATTGACATGTAACGGGTTAACAGGCGAAAACCCACTTTAATTTCATATGTATGGGGGTTCCACAAGTATGTGGGGGTAGAGGGACCCAAGGACAAACCCGGCAGTTGAGGATTGTATGCCATCTTGAGCTAAGGAGTAAGTGGGTAGTGATTTGGGGCTTCAAAGAGGAAGAAGGCAATATACATGGATATTAAAAAAGCAAATGTTTGGTAAACAAAAGTTTGCTGGGCCATGCAGAGACAATGGCACATGGAGGAGACATGTTATCTCTAGGGCCTGCCTAGTCTCCCCACCATACCTATCTTTGTAGATATCTGCTCCAGGAACAGGCCCTTTGTCTAAAATTCTGTTGGGCAGTTAAGGGGGAGATAACAAGAAAAACTTTTTGAGTCTTCTGTTTTTTAAAAATAATCAGCCTACATTATTCCTCATGCTAAAGAGACACATTTCGGGGTAGCAAATTTTGCTCCTCTACACAAACCACACCGAAGACAAACAACTGGGCACTACATGTTCTATAACAAGGATAAGTGAAATTATGTCAAATTCACACAATGAAATACTATACGGCAGTTAAAAATCATATTTCAGGGGAATATTATGATATAAAGACATTCACACAAGTAAAAATAGCAAGTCACAAAATATTACTCACGGCTCTACTTTTGTATGTGTCAGATGAAACCTCCTCCACCTTTCATTAGGCCCAGACTTGGAATAAAAATCAAATAACTTGAGCTGGGTCCATCCCTGCCGAGAAAAGAGCTTTTTACCGATAGAGCATGTTCTGTTGTGATCAAGCCAGGCTCCCACCAGCTGCACTACTGCTCTGAAGGGGGCAAGCCACGGCCCCACTGCCAAGGGAAGCATGTTCACCTTGATTTGAAATTGGTCTGTGTTATTCTGAGAAAGAAATCATAAAAACAGTACTCACTCTGGTGAGATGTTTATAGCTCTTTTCTTTATGAGGTGGTCCCACGGCTCTTTCTCTGGGAGTGTCTGGACCCGGGCCGGGGTACCTGTCTTCATCCCAAGCATCCCAGAATGGGGTGGGGGTGGCGGAGCTGGGGAGGGATTTCTCTATCAGAGAAGTTTAAGAGCAACAACTTATTAAAAGGAAGGACTTTAGGATTTGTTTTGCACTGAAGTTACAGTCATATAATAAATGCCCTGATTTATTTATATCGTCTATTTTAGGTGGCTGGGGGTGGGGGAAACACTGAATATTGTTAGATGAATGCGGAGCTGAGATCCCCTAAGCCATCAAAGGTCTAGCGCCAAAGGGATAGGGGATTTCTTTCTCTAGAGCCGTGGGGAGGACTGTCTAAGATTGGGAGGGAGGCCCAGGATGCGTCAGACAGAGGGACTTAAGTGGTCTGCAGGGAGGGGAAGGGAACAGGAAGAGAGAGGACAGGAGCAGGGCCCTTCCGCCACGGAGGCCACTTCTCTACTAATGATGAACTGCATGGGGTTTCGTGTTTCCTTCCTCCACACTGTTCTGCTATCCATAGTTCTCGACCCTGGTGCCAGGGGGTGGGGGATGGAAGTAGGGGGTGGTTCTGGCCTGCATGTCCACTTCTCACCACCTGCCTTTTGGGAGACTACAATAATTTTTATGTGTTGACTTGGTTAGGCCACGGTGCCCAGATACTGGTGAAATATTATTCTGGTTGTTTCTGTGAATGTGTTTTGGATGAGATTAACATTTAAATCAGTGGACTTTGAATAAAGCACTTTGCCATCCATAATGTGGGTGGGCCTCATCCAATCAATTGAAGGCCTTAATAGCACAAAGACTGAGCAAGAAAGGAATTCCTTCAATACATGGGTTTTGGAATTGGACCACAACTCTTCTCTGGGTCTCCAGCTGCTGGCCTACCCTGCAGATTTTGTACTTGCACCTCCACAAACACATGAGCCAATTTGTTAAAATCAATTTCTCTCTCTCTCTCTCTCTCTCTCTCCCCCCCCCCCCCCCTCCGACCCCCTAACCAATACAGGAACTGAAAGGCCACCTAGCCAAGCCTTGTGGGAGGAACAGTTACAGGAATCAGGTGAGCCTGGGCTGGCTTGGGGCAGAGGGAAAAGTCAGATTTCCACTCCACCTAGGAAGGAATACAGGTAGCGAGTTCCCCATTGCTTCCACAAGCAGCACTGGGAGGAAATGCTGAACCCAACACCTAGGAATTTCTCAGTAAATATCATCAGATGAGTGGTGAGTGAATGAAGGTGGTGGAGGGGTCCCCGGCCCTGGGGGAGGAGCAAGGACTAAACTCTTCGAAGATAAAGATGAAAGAAGGGCCCTCTCCCCTCCCTGTCCCACCTCAGCACCCTGTGCAGATCTGGGCACCCTGCAGAGCTCAGTGAAGCCTCCCAGGTCATGTTCCTGCCCCCACCTGACCCTGGGGCACAGAGGTACAGCAGACGCCCTGCGCTGACCTGGGGTGCTTACACTGTGGGGAGCCTGCAAGGCGCCCCAATGAACCAGAGACATGTTTGAAGTCCCGGCACCTTCTAAGGATTCATTTTAACAAGCTGGGTGCTGCAGGCCCCTTGATGAAAGACGCTATATAAGACATGAGATAATTACCAATTAAAGCCATTTTCTTAGAAATCGGAAGGTCCCACTTGCCAAGAGTAAACAGTGGGGGCAGGCCCTGCCTGGGCACAGGACCCAGTGGCTGGGAAAGTCATTCTGGGTGGGCTCAGAAGCCAGCGTGAGTCAGAGCATGGGGTCAAGTGGGGCCAGAGCACCGCCCACTCGAACCCCAAGGGTGAGAAGGCAGCAGAGACCCAGGGCAGGATCCCTGGGGGCCAGGAGGCGCCCCGCCCTCCTGCCCTGCACCCTGCCTCTCAAGAATGAAGAGACTACTGGGCCAGCTGAGATAGTGGGGGCCGCTTCATCTAACTCAGGGACTCCCCACATCCTCTGCAGGATGTAACTTTGATGAAGAGACAAACAAGGGGATGCAGACCCTGTGGCTCCCTTTCCACTAATGTCACAAATCTCTATTGAGCACCTCCTGTGTGACACTGGGTGCTTGCACTGGACAAGAGACAAGTGTGCCTGCCTGCCCAGGGCTGACCTACCGGTAGTAGTGGCCAAGACTCACTGGTACTTATGATGGACCAGACACTGTGTCAAGTGCTTTACCGGGGCCGGACCATTTTACTTTCACCCCGATCCTAGAAAGTGGTCTGGTAGGGTCCCCATTTACAGAGGAGGCTAAGTGACTTCCTGAGGTCACCCAACTAGTGAGAAGCTCAGGCTCTGCGCTCGTAACCATTGCACTGCACTGCCGGCCCCCAGCTCCTTGGCCTCTGCCCTGCCTGTGGATTGGAGGTTGGCAAATAAGGCTCCCAGAGGCCTCTCCAGTGCCCATCCCTCAGTGGGCAGCCACACGTTGCAGACTCCCAGGCTCCAGGTGGGTCCCAGGCCACCCCCCAGCCCACACCTCTGTCCTGGGAGCCCCTCAACGCCGATCAGGGAGTCAGACTCTTCCTCCACACCCCCTGCTGACTGCGTCCCCATCACTGAGAACCATCCATCCAACCTTCCAAGCCAGCGAGCTGGGAACAGCGCCAACTCCGGCTCTCCACTCTCCACATTCCACCAGCACAGAGCAGAAGCCACACATCTCCGATGGGCCCATTGGAACCTGGAGCCAGGACCCGGCAGCCCAGAGCAATCCAAGAAGAGACACAGCTCCTTCTACTACCCGCCCTGGATACCTGGTTACTATTAGCTCGTGGTTAATTCCAGCTCCGCTGCCCAGTGAGACAGTTCCTTGTAAACTATAACGTCCCTAATAATGGAAGCAAGACTTATAACACTCAAGTCAAATGTACAGGCTGGTTTCCCAAAATCACATGGCACTTGGAGGTGATGATACTCAACATTTCACAAAGGAAGTGACCTGTGTTGGGGCACCTACTACCGTATGTGCCAGCTGCCATGCTGAGTGGCCCTCAGATTTAGCTGTCCCAGGGTAGCTCCAATCTCCCCCTACTTACAGGTGAGGAACTTGACCCTCAAGGAACATAAATGCTGCCAGAGGTGAAGGACAGTTGCTTCGGAAATCAGTTCTTTCCCTGATGCTTCCTGAATTAGCTTCCTATTGCTGCGTAAAACACAGCCATAGATTTAGTGACTTCAAACCACACACACTGTTACTACCAGACACTTTCCATGGAACAGGAATCTGGGCGCTGCTGGCTGAGTCGCCTGCTCAGTCTCACGGCCAAGCTGTGGCCAGGCTGTGTCCTCATGTGAAGGTTTGGCTGGGGAAGAAGCCACTCCCAAGCTTATTCAGGGGGCTGCAGAATCCATTCCATTTCTTTGTGGCTCTATGACCCAGGGCTTTTGCTGGCTGTCTGCTGGAGCTGCCTCACGTCCTAGAACCCTCCTGCTGAGTGGCCTTCTCCAACATAGTAACTATTTACTTTGTCAAACCAGCCTGCTAAGACAGTCTTCTATAAAGTAGCATAATTATGGGAGTGACATTCCATCACTTTGCCATATTTTTTTTGTTTAGAAGCAAGTCACAGTTTTCGCCCACACTCAAGGGGAGAGAATTACACAAAAGCATGAACAACTGGAGGCAGAAATCACGGGGTCACCTTAGGGTCTGGGCCCAATATGTCCCAGGAAGGATGAGAGGCACTCCCGAGCCCAGTAGGGTTGTCACAGGTCAGGCTTCCAGAAGCACATGCACAACCCCTCC
The DNA here is from genome assembly GCF_057876585.1 of Rhinolophus sinicus. Lineage (NCBI taxonomy): Eukaryota > Metazoa > Chordata > Mammalia > Chiroptera > Rhinolophidae > Rhinolophus > Rhinolophus sinicus. Next base: position 91,585,400 of record NC_142503.1, read on the forward strand.
ACCCCCACCCCCTTGCTGGAAGTGTCACATCAAAGGCCCAATGACAACCTCTCACTTTCTTGCATTCTCTTCTCAGAAGCTTCCTCTGAATCAAGGAGCCAAGCTTCAGGCTGGATTCTGCCACCCCAATAAGAGCTCAAAGGGCCTCTGTGACCCTCTGGTCCACCCCCTGTTCTATGGTTGGAAACTGAGGCCTGAGGAGGGGAGGACTTACCTGTGATCATGAGGATGGGCTAGAACAGGATGGGCTAGACACCTGACTCTCCAGTTCCCACCTGCACACACACGCCCACCCCAGCCTCCTCAGTCAGTGGTCCCTTTGCTGCCTGCAGCCCTGACACAACTAGATGTAGTCCGGCCTTAGACACTCCTGTCCCCTCTAGTCCTCCCCACCTGGTGGTCTCATCGGGGCCTCCCAGGACCAGCCAGTCACCAGAACTAATGGCCATGGCCTGCTCAGACTCCCGGGGATGGGGCTGAGGGCCTGTTCTTCATGGGGACATTTTGCCTCCCTCGGATCCTGTATTAGACAGCTTGGGCTGCCACTAACAAGTACCACTGACTGGCACCTTACACAACAGGCATCTATTTTCTCACAGTTCTGGAGGATGGAAGTCCAAAGTCAAGGTGTGGGCTGGGCTGGTTTCTGCGGAGGCCTCTGTCCTTGGCTTGCAGATGGCTGCCTTCTCACTGTGTCCTCACCTGGCCTTTCCTCTGTGCACACACAGCCCTGGTGTCTCTCCCACTTCTTATAAGGACACCAGTCCTGGTGGATCAGGCCCCACCCTTATGACCTCATTTAACCTTAACTACCTCTTGAAAGTCTCTACCTCCAGACACAGTCACGGTAAGGGTCGGGACCTCAACACATGAATTAGGGGGAGACACAATTTAGTCTCCAACTTGTCCCTCTCGAGAAGGGCACACGCCCCTCCTGGCCACTCCAGTTGGAGATTTTGGAGACATCCACCCTCTCCCTCACTTGTCGCATCCAATCCCCACCACACACCTCCAGCCTCTCCATGCAACCCCGGGGCTCCTGCCCAGGTCCGTTAAGTGTTCAGACACCCCCATGAGCCCCCCTGTCTCCAGGACCCCTGCTCTTCAGCCCCTCTATGAAACCCAATGAACCTTTCTAGTCATTTTGCCCCAATACAATTATCCATTCCCATACACACAGGTGCCTCACTCTCCAAGCCCTCTCCATCTTCCAGGACCTAAACACTTTCCCAGGAAGCCCTCCAGGATTGTAGTGGGCTACACTGACATAATCAGAACAGCCACTTAGAACTGAGGGTCTGCTATTTGGCAGGACTTGCATATATTATCACTAAGAACAAAAGTTAAGGTAGGAGTTGCAGTCCCCATTTTGCAGATGAGGCAACTGAGGATCAGAGAAGCTGAATAATTTGTCCAAGTTCAAATGCTGAGTACATTAAAGATCCAGTATGTCAACTCAGGTTTGTCCTAACCGGGAATGAGTGAATGAACAAACGAATGAATGAGAAAGACGAATCTCCTGTGCCGCAAGATTCCAAATAATGTATGCGGCCACTCCGCCCTCATGGAGGTGGAGCATCACCCTCCACTCCTTCAGTGCAGGCTGTACAGAGTGACTTCTTTCCAAAGAGGAATAAAGGCACTTCACAGTGGAGATTCTTGACAAACACTACCTCAGCCAGGTGATCAAGGTGAAATCAACACTGATGAGTTATGTTGCTTGCATGCGCCTTTGATATGATGTGATGAGAAGGGCACCTACCTCTGTGGTCTTCCTCCTCCAACCCCATAACCCCAGACTAATCATGAGAAGATATCAGACAAACTCCCATAGGGAGGCAGCCGACAATACACTTGACCCATACTCCTCAAAACTGTCAAGGTCACCCAAAACAAGGAAAGTCTGAGAAACGGTCACAGCCAACAGTGGCCTAAGGAGACATGCTGACTGAATGTAATGTGGGATCCTGGATCCTAGCACAGAAAAGGATATTGGGTAAAAACTAAGGAAATCTAAATAAAGTATGGACTTTAGTTAATAACCGTGTATCAATATTGGTTTATTAATTCTGACAAATTTACCACACTAATGTAAGACGGTAATAGGGGAAACTAGGTGTGGGGTATATGGGAACTTCGTACCATCTCTGCAACTTTTCTGTAAATCTAAAACTATTCTAAAACTAAGTTTATTTTAAAAAGGAGGAAAAGGGGAACATATTGTATGTTTCCATTTACATAAAAGTCTAGAACCTGCAAACTAATCTATAGTGACAGAAAACATCAGTGGCTGCCTGGGACTGGGGTGAAGGGACAGAGCAGGAGGGAGGGATCCCGAAAGGGCCAGAGGAAAATTTGGGGGTGATGGATGTGTTCAGTATCTAGGATCTAGATACGTACTACATTGCGGTGATGCTTTTAATAGATGTATCCATCTATCAACTTATCAAATCATGTGCTTTAGATGTATGCATTTTATTATATATCAAATATATCTCAATAAAACTGGTTTAAAAACCATAAATCCTAGGGGAGGAAAGAGTGGTCTCCCCTGGGGTCAGGGCCCCCCAGGGACTGGGCCAGGAAGTCCTTTCCAAGCATTGGGCTTTCCTCTCTAACGTTCTCCTGCTGGCTTTTCTTCTTCGGGTAAATTGTGTGCCGCTTCCCAGAGCTACAGGGAAGCCAGCAGAAGGAAGCGCGTAGGAGAGGACCAACCATCCTAGGTCTCCCAGACTGAGGGGTTTCCCAGGATGTGGGACTTGACGAGCGGTTGCCCTATGTGGCCATGTGGGCTGTCAGGATGAGAGCAGCTGGAAGGATGGGAGCGGGGCAGGCACTGGGCACGGCAGGGGTCTCGCTGGCAGCTGCAGCTCAAGACAGAGAGGGTTCAGGGAATGGCCTCCCCATGGGAGCCACCACCTAAGCTCCTATCCCAGGGCACCCCTGGGAGAAGCTCTAGCTCCTCCCTTTACTGGAGCGCTCTCCCTCCCCATGCTCCTCCAGGAGACCAGAGCCCTGGGAACATGGGAGCCACCCAGCTGATAAATGGCAGGGGCTGGGATTCAAACCCAGATAGCCTGGCTTTGCATCCACACTGACAAGCACTGCAGTCTCCACCTCTCTATCCTACTGGGAAGAGACTAGGAAAGAGGCAGCTTCATCACTCACTCACTCCCTCATCACCTGCTGCTCCTTTGGAGCCAGCTTTGCCCTCAGAGCTGGGGACTCCGGGGGACTCAGACCTGGCTCCTGCCCCAGGGAGCCCCACTTCAATAGGCAAGAACCATCCTCCCAGCAGCTGTGACAGAGGCTAGGCCAGCAGGCCCGTGGGACCCAGGGGGCCCTAGGCTTGGAGAGAGTAGGCTTGACACTGCTGGTTGCCCACCCAATATCCAGCCTCCTCTCCTTCCTTCCTAACACAAGCCTGACTCTGTCAGGGGCATCAGTGTGCCCAGTGAAGAGATGGCATTTCTCAATCTCCCTTGAAGATAGAGGTGACCATGTGACTAAATTCTTGCCCCTTACATGTAAAAGGCATTGAGTACTATTTGTAGGAAAGTGCCTTCAGAGGGAGGCACAGATGCAAAGGGATTGACACTTTTGCACTTCCGCTTCCCTCTTTGTGTCACCAAGGACACAGCTGTGATGGCTGGAGCTATAGCAGCTACCGTTTCCCCAAAAATAAGACCTAAGAGGACAATCAGCTCTAATGCATCTTTTGGAGCAAAAATTAATATAAGACCCGGTACTATATATTATATTATATTATATTATATTATATTATATTATATTATATTATACCCAGTCTTATATTATTATATTATATTATATTATATTATATTATATTATATTATATTATATTATATTATATTATATTATACCCAGTCTTATATTATTATATTATATTATATTTTATTATGTTATATTATATTATATTATACCCAGTCTTACGTTATAGTAAAATAAGACTGGGTCTTATTTTTGCTATACTAATTTTTGCTCCAAAAAATGCATTAGAGCTGATTGTCTGGCTAGATCTTATCTTTGGGGAAACACGGTGTCTTAAGGCCAGGAGGGGACTGTGGAGACAAAGGCACTAAGGATGGCGGAGAGGAGAAGAGGAACCAGGGACATTGAGAACATCACCGAGCTCCAGCACGAGCCATGAACCTCCTGTTGGTTACAAGCTAAACCCCCAGTTTGTTTAATTCACACCTGGGGGAGAGGGTCTGCTACGGTCAAACACAGTCCCTAACTGATACAAAATACTTTCGGGAAGAGGTGATGCCTGAGCTTCACCTGGAAGGACAGTCCAGTAGCAGAGTGAGCAGCAGGTAACACCAGCATCTTTCCAGCAGCAAAGCGACTTTTCGCTCGTTGCGTCTGGAAATCCTCACAAGGTCCCCTGAGCGGGAAGCAGGGCAGGGGTTACCTACTGGCCCTTCAGGAGCATGAACCAAAGTTCCCAGTGGGTCTGTGGCCGCGCAGTCTGCAGGCCTCCTGCCTCCACCCAGCTTTTCTGACACCCCAACTGCTCCAAGCCCAGTGCACAGCCCTCCACCCTGACGCCGAGGCTGTACCACCTTTCCTTGTCCTGCAGAGACAATTCCACAGCGTCAGCGCAGCCTGAAGCCACCGCCCTCTCTAAGCCCTGGAGGAGCTGGGGCGCCACTTCCCAGAGTGTTTCCACAGCCTTGTTTACAGTTGAACTATTTTCGTCAAATTAATTAAATACATGCTAAATCCTCTCCAATTTGTTGTGCGATAAATTAAAGATGCTAAGACTGTGAAATGCACAACAAAACCTGTTTATTCTGATAAAAGCCCACACGACAGCCCCGAGTCAAGCTTCAGATGGCCCTGAACCTGCTCCCACTGCAGACTTTATCAGAGCAGGGCTTCTGCCACCAAGCTCCTTGGTGGCTGGGGTCCCAGGGAGCCCTCACGGCCACCTGAAATGGTGACTCAAGGCTCACAGGGAGGGAACAGGCCCCACATCACCAGAGAAAATGATACACGAAGGCCAGGACTGCAGAACACAGAATCTTCTCCCAGAATTTTCTGCAGGGCTTCCCACTGCCTCTGGGTCAGCAGCTTGTAGGAATAATAACAGCAAATGTGGATCTGGTGTCGTGGCTCATAAACTCAAGTCTTTCTCCTGCAACTTTCTGAGGGAGGTGCTTCTATTGCCCCATTGTACAGAAGAGTAAGTAGAGGCACAGCAAGTAATTGGCCAAGTGCACACCGCCTAGGACGTGGAGAAACCCAGATGGCTCCGAGTCATCCAGCTACAGAGTTTGTGTGGGTTACTACCATACATGTGGGGTCCTCCTCCATTTCTAGCTGCCAATTCCAGGCACCTCAGGCCAGGCCACACCCCCAGAATCCTTCCAGGACCCAGGACATAACCTCTACCACCACCCGCCCCACAACTGGCATCTGTCTCTCTCTATTCCTTCTCTGGGTAAAGTGTGCCCCATTAGCGTATGTGAGCATGGCAGATCCCCTGAGAGAATCCCCTTCACCCATACAGGGGACTACCAAAACTGCCTGAGAGGGCATGGGCATTCCAGCAAAGAAAGTCAGGCACAGAGAGCCTTGCATCAGTCAGCCTGTGGCCCCGACTCCCTTCCCTGAGCGCGTGGATTTACAGATTCCAAGCAACTCCACAGCCTTTGCCCGTGTGGGTCACTTAGCAAACCCCAGAGCTGAGTTTTGTCATTCCCATTTTGTGGATGAGGAGACTGACGTCCAGAGAAGAAAAGGGACTTGCCCAACTCCCCCAGAGAGATGGTGGGAGAACGAAGTTGAGACCCCGAAAAGGCTGACTGCCAGTGCCCAAAGCCCAGCTCCCCACACCAGCACACACCAGCAGCCGCCATCACAGCCCCCTCAGCCTAGCCAGGCACTTTGGGCATCTTGGAGCTCAGAGTAGATTTAACAGAGATCCAGATGCAGGCCCCACTCTCCTGGGGTCCCAGCTTCCACCCCTGTGAGGATGCAGGACCCCATTCGCTGAGCCCCTGAGAACCTCAAAGCATTTGTGGATTAAGAACATCTTATAAATTCTGCTTTTAATTATGATGGGGGAGAAAGTGAGGACAAATTGGGTGAGCTCCAGGCTAGAGCCTCCTGCTGAGGTGGACAGTCCTCAATAGACCTCACTGCTGTGTATCCACTCAGGTGGGCAGGGGCCCACACTGCCCAGAGGCTGTGCTGTCCACGGGCTTCCCGGGAAGGGAAGAAGGGTATTCACCCTTGGTGATCTCTCCTGGGACTCTCTTGTCCCTTTAGTGGCCCTGAGTAGGGCCTCAGTTCTGTCAAAAGCCTTTTGATGACAGGTTGACCATGGGACTCCCACCCTGTGACTTCCTTCTGCTCCTCCACCTGTCTCCTCCCATGATCCTGGCACATAGTAGGCCCCCAGCCTTTCCTAAGTGCCTGTTCTGAGCCTGTGCTGGGCCATGTGACGACACAGAGGTGGATCAGATCCAGTGCCTGCTGCCTGGCCAGCATAGGCAGAGGGAGACAGAGAGTGAAAAGGCCACTGCCATCTGGTAGGACAGGCCTAGGACACGGGAAAGCCCAAGGAACTGCCAGAGAACCAGAGGGAGTGGTTGGTTCCAACTGGGGCTGGTGGGGAGGGCGTGGCCAAGGGAGCAAGTGAGCAGAAGTGACACTGGAACAGAAGTGAGGGCAGCAGGTTGGGGGGTGGAGGTGGGCAGCGAAGGGGATTCTAGGTGGCCTGTCTTCAGGACACTGCTATCCCTCTCATTTTTTCCAGGACGATCAAATGAGAAACTGATGCAGCAGTGGGGGTATTTGGTGTGGCTGACACAGGGCAGGAGATGAGAAAATGCTGGTGACTTGTCTGTGAAGGTGGCATGTGTCAGGCCCTGCAGGAGGCCCTGAGCCCCAGGTAAGGGGCGTGGACCTGTGTGTTCTGGTAGCCCCTGAGAGGTTTGGGGCAGAGAGAAATGTGAAGCAATCACTGTCCGCAGACACAGAACTGGACCAGAGCCAGAAAACCAGAAAGGACTCTGATGCCATCGTGCAGGCCAGTGGAGATAAAGGCCCGGATGGGGGAGCCTGTGGGGGCAGAACCTCGGTTAGACTGATGGGGTAGAGCCGACAGGACGTGGGGAGCAGACAGGATGTGGGGAGCAGGTAACCATCAGCTGAGGAAGGAAAGAGGGGTCCAGGCAGCCCACACACACACCAGCTCTGATTTGGGTAACGGGGCAGGTATCACTCAGGCTCAGTCAGGGAAACAGAACCATGATGAGGATTACACATGGGAATTAGCCTGTACACCCCTGGGCAGTGTCTGCAAAGTAAAGGTCCAAAGAAGGACGCTTGACAGGGAACAGGGACACGTCACCAGCCAGCCTGCTCAAAGCAGGAGTGAAAGCGAAGATTGCAGAAGATCTGGAAGCCAGGTGGGTCTGGCTGCTGGAGCGGGAGGCCAGGGCCAGTGCACATGTCCACAGAAGTCTAGGGAGAGCCACCGTGTGTTCTCAGCCTCTCCGTGTGAGGTCACAGCCAAGCATTCAGCAGAAGGCTTGGGTCACTGTGGGGCAGCAGAGCCAGCAGTCTGGAGAAGAGTTAGCTGTGGATGGGGAGGAGGACACAGAGGAAAGAGTGTGGACCAACGAACTTGCTGGTCCCTCTGCCTCTGTCTCTCCCACCTCTAGCCATGACGGCCCTCAGGGCACAGATTTCTCTTTAGGCCTACTCTAACTCAGACCCAAGCAGAGGAGGGAAGTCTAACAAACAAGCTTTCAACCTGACCCAGCACAAACCACCAGGGGAAAGACAGAGCCACTTACTGAGATCAGGCCCCCAGGAGGGGGGCAGGTACAGGGTTGCGTGGTATGGTTATATATGAGGTATGATCAAAAACCGCGGTGAATGTTTAAATAAAAAAATTATTACAGGGGCGGCCAGATAGCTCAGTTGGTTAGAGTGCGAGCTCTGAGCAACAAGGTTGCCGGTTCGACTCCTGCAAGGGTTGGTGGGCTGCACCCCCTGCAACTAAGATTGAACACGGCACCTTGAGCTGAGCTACCGCTGAGCTGCCGAGGGGTAGCCAGATGGCTCAGTTGGTTGGAGAGCATGTTCTCAACAACAAGGTTGCCAGTTCGACTCCTGCATGGGATGGTGGGCTGTGCCCCCTGCACAACTAGATTGAAAGGACAACTTGACTTGGAGCTAATGGGTCCTGGGAAAAAACATACTGTTTCCCAATAAAGTCCTGGAAATACACACTGTTCCCCAATGCAGTCCTGTTTCCCTTCCCCAATAAAATCTTTAAAAAAAAATTTTATTACAGTAAAAGACACACTGCCATTAATTCCCCCCAAAACACTCCCCGTTGTTTCGAATACACTCATCCCATCCTTCTTGCCACTTTCTGAAGCAGGTCTGGAAGTCCTCTTTTGTGAGTGCCTTTACTTCATCCTCCATCATGACAACACTCCATGTCACACATCACTTCTGGTTTGGCAATTTCTGCCAAATGAAAACATTACAGTGTGTCTTCATCCACCTTATTCACCGGATCTGGCACCAAGCAACTTCTGGCTCTTCCCCAAAGTCAAAATAACCAGGAAAGGTAAACATTTTGAATATATTCAGAACATCGAGGCAGCCATGACAGCACAACTAAAGACACTCACGAAAGAGGACTTCCAGAATTGCTTTAGAAAGTGGCAAGAAGGATGGGATAAGTGTGTTCAAAGTGAGAGGGAGGGGCATTCTGAAGGGGATTAATGGCAATGTGTCTTTTACTGTAATAAATTTTTGTTATTTAAACATTCACCATATCTTTTGATCACACCTTCGTATGCTGTTCACTGCTCAAGGGCACCTGCCTGGGCAGGGTGGGGGAAAGAGGATGTGTTCCAGCCGGGATGGGAGATGTTGGGTGTCTGTGGGTTTGAGCTTCTCCCAGTACTTGTCTTCCTTATCTGTGGCCAACACTGAGGAAGGGGCCACCTCCCTTTATGGGCTGGCACACAGTGTCCTTGTAAATGGTTGGACTAACCAATAACAGGCTCAGAGCATATGATGACGGTCCTCGATGATGGTCTTAAATTCCCCAGAGGGCAGAGCTAGACCCAAGGGAGCAGTGCAAAAGGCAGCAGAGGCTGCCTTACTCTGAGGAAGAATTGTGCTCTTTTCAGATAGAACAAGCTGCCTTTTAAGGTGGTGAGGTCCCCGTCACTGGAGGTGTGTAAGCAGGCTGGACAGATGCTGGGCTGGCTTGTTCCAGGGGATGTTATGAAGCATCAGGTGCAGTTCAGCTACCTGCCCCTCCTTGGCTTAGTCAAACATGAGAAAGGCTTCTGAAGATGGGAGGGTGGGCCTTCCCCCAAGGCCTCTCCCACCCTTTCTCCCTGCTCATTTCTTTCAGGAACCAGCTTGGGTATTTAGAAGATTAATTTCATGTTTGTGCAAAGCAGGGGATTAAGTGGGGAGGAGATTGGAGTTCTCTGCATGTTGTAAGAAAACATCATCTAAAAAAAGGCTCTGGCAGAATCTCTCTGGATACAAGTTACAGCTGAATGTGCCACTTACCACCAACAACCCAGGGCTTTTAGTCGGTGATTTGCTTTCATTCTCTGCAGTCTCAGAACCAAAGCCCTTGGGCTGTGGGACATTAAAAGACAGAGCACGGTGGGCTGCTTCCATCCCTCAGAGCAGGCCTACCACCACCCTCAGACCTCAAACAGAATTCTGCCATGGGGACCACTCCGCTGCCATGCTCTGTTGCTTCCTGCATTACTTCTCAGCACCCCTGGGAGAATCAGGGAAGAGAATGAGGCTCAGAGAGGGCACAGGTTCACCCGAGCGTACACAGCACATTGCTGACTCCCAGTCCAGTGCTCCTTCTCTGGGCTGCCACTTGCACTTAAAGATTGAGGCAGGGGGAGCCGCTGGACCAGAGCAGGCCTTTCTATAGGCCTCAGGAAACATATGCCATCCAGAGTCCTATCCTTTTTTGTTTTTTGTTTTAAGGTAACAGCTTTATTGAGATATAATTCACATACCACAAAATTCACCCATTTAAAGCGTGCATTTCAAGGGCTTTTGTATATTCACATAGTTGTGCAGCCATCCCACAATCAATTTTAGAACATTTCTATCACCCCCAAAGAATTTAATTATTAAACAAAAATGAACACTAGGAAATGAAAAACATCTTTGCTAGAATTTTTTAAATGTAATAAAACAGTTGAGGAATCTCCCAGAAAACAGAAGAAAAGAGAGATGGAAGATAGATGAAGATTAGATGAAGCAGGTCAATTAAGAAAATCCAGTGCCTACATTGGGAGTTCCAGAAAGAGAGAAGAGAGAATACGGAAGAGAATGAATTATCAAAGACACACAGAAGAGAAGTTTCCAGAACAGACAGGCCATGAGGCTTCAGTTGGACCTGGCTGAGCATCTAGCATAGTGAATGAAAATTTACAAAAATACACTACTCGCCAAGTGGCTCAGGCGGTTGGAGCTCCGTGCTCCTAACGCCGAAGGCTGCTGGTTTGATTCCCACATGGGCCGGTGGGCTCTCAACCATAAGGTTGCTGGTTCAATTCCTTGACTCCCGCAAGGGATGGTGGGCTCCGACCCCTGCAACTAAGTTTGAACATGGCACCTTGAGCTGAGCTGTCATTGGGCTCCCGGATGGCTCAGTTGGTTGGAGTGCGTCCTCTCAACCACAAGGTTGCCAGTTCGACTCCCGCAAGGGATGGTGGGCTGCACCCCCTGCAACTAGAAAACAGCAACTGGACCTGGAGCTGAGCTGCACCCTCCACAACTAAGACTGAAAGGACAACAACTTGATTTGGAAAAAGTCCTGGAAATACACACTGTTCCCCCAATAAAGTCCTGTTCTCCTTCCCCAATAAAATCTTTAAAAAACAAAACAAAAACAAAACACATAGAAACATCCCAGTGAAACCTCAGAAGGTACACGGGTGGTAAACAGATGGACCGAAACATTTCTGGAGGGCAGGGGTAAGAACGAGTCACCTGCAAAGGAACTAGGACTCAACCGACCACAGAACTCTCGTCCGCAGCACCGTGTACCAGAAGGTAACTGAGCAGTGCTTTCCTCAGTCTGAGGAGAAATGATTTTTAACCTTGAATTCTAGGCCCAGTTAAACTAACAATCAAACCGGAGGACCAGATAATTTTTTAGACATATAAAGTCTCAGCGAGTTTATCACCTACCCACTCTACCCCCACCTCCACCCCCGAGGAAAAAGTAAGCAAACAAAAAAGAAGAAGAAAGGGACTTCAGGCAACAGTGTTTCCAGCACAGGGGAATATGAAAGAAAGTGCTAGGATGATTGTGTCCTGATTAGTGAAGGGGATGGGCGAGTAGCGAGCACCAATTAGAAAAGGCCCAGGAGAAATGGGGAACTCATAGATTTTATAGTACCCCTGCCCTGGAGCATAAAAAGAACTTAAGATGCAACAAACCTAAGCAAAATAACAGCACTGAGAACCTTCCAGAGAAATAAAAACTGGACTCCAAAGAAAAGACACTCACTGAACAACTCGGACTATTGACATAATCGTAACAATGGAAACACTTTATTGCCAGCTTTCATAATCAGCCTATAGACAAAGCAGAGGAGACTTCATTAAGATTAAAGAATGCAAATATTTTCACCCGCGACAATGGAAATGACAGCTGTAGGGAGAGTGAGGAAGAGAGTTGACATAAATGGGAGAGGCATCAATAGCTTATCTTATGCAGCAGTTTGTCAATGATTGATGAAACAATTAAAGTCCTGAAGATAAATAACAGAGTCATTCAAAATGAGGGCTAACTATGTTGGGAGAAGAGGTGGGGCTGGAGTGAGGATATGTAAGTTAAATCTTCAGGTCTCAGAGCAAGAACACTTCAGATATCTAAAATTGAAACATCAAGAAATACCAACATAGTAAACATATGTCGTCCTTATTGGCCACTAAGCGTCTGGGCCCCTCTCCATTGTTCCGGGCCTCCTTCCCCACAAACCCCCCATAGCAGGGCAAAATGCCATTACTTTATCCCAGCCTCCCTCACAGCCAGGGTCAGGGTCGTGCCCCAGCTCAGCCAATCAGATACACTCACTCAGACAGTGCTACGAAAATCAGAAGATGGAGAAGCAGACACTGGAGATTTCATTCTGGAACGACCGGATGCTGCTTGGGGCAGCCACCCTCAGCTTTTAGAACTGGCAGGGGCCTCAGAGCAGTTGTCCAGCATTGGGGTGCTGGAACCACAGGCTGCAGTATCTGGGCACTGCAGGAGTCTTCATCAGGTCAATGCCGGGCATGAATTGGGGTGTTGCTCTTATGGGGGGGTCCCTCTACCCCCAGATCTCCAGCCTCCCATTGATTTTTGTGAATCTCCCTATATACTTCTACTAACTGCCCTTTCTACTGAAATTACCCAGAGTTGGCTTCTACTGCCTACAACTCAAAATGCTGACGGACGCAAATGATATGAGTATATTCTCAGATATAGGAGAGTAATCTCCAGGAAGAAGGGAAAACAAAATCGTCACAAGTGGTGTCACTGAAGAAGGGGACATGGGCAGGGAGGAACGGCCCTACAGCTTTTCCTTGTGTAAGTCCCTCTGTGTGATTTTTAAAAAAAACTCATGTGCATTTATTTCATTAAAATTTAATTTCTATAATTTTTTAAGATTTTGGGGTCAAGTTCTAGTTGATGACAGAACCGAGGTGTGACAGTCGGGGGGAGTGGCTGAGTGGTGTAGACAGGAAGTCTCTGACCAGGACATGGGTGGCCCAAAAGGCACAGAGGCCACCAGGGTGGCGGCACAAGCCTGTGAACGGGAGCTAACATCTTCACTCAGCGAGGGGTGATGGGAGTAGAGAAATTGGGCCTCCACGAATCCTCAGACGGGTGTCGGCTGCCAAGCCATGCTGGCATCTTGCAGCCCAGGGAGACCAGGATCTGTACTTGGTCCATTGCCCCAAGCTTCTTGCAGCTCCCCAGGCTCATCTCCTTGCCCTCCCACTGGTCCCTTCTGCCTCATATCCAAGCCCACCCAAATTCTGACCAATGCTTATAAGGAACATTCCCAGGGCCTCATAAAGTCCCACACTGGTATGTGCGCAGAAGGGAGTGGATTTTGGTTTTCAGACAAGTCAGAAGTGATGTGGGACATGAACAGAAACTAAAGAAATTTTCCTGAAGGAGAAGACTTTGGGGGTGAGAGGAAGAGAGGACCGGGCTGCCACTGGCGACCATCTGAGGAATATCCAAGGAAGAAAAGGTGGACTGACTGTGGTCTGGGACTCCAGAACGCTGAACCATCAGCAACTGGTAGATGCTACAGGCTGTGAGAGTTGGGTTCACATCTGGAAGCCTCCTGGGAGAAGTGAGTTCCCTGTCAGGGGAGGTGTGTAAGCAGAGGCTGCACCTCCATCCAGCTGGGCTGGGGTTGGTAGGATTCATGCACGGGATGAGACTCTCCTCCAGCCCTGAAACTCTAAGGAGATGAAGAAGAAGAGCCAGGGAAAGGAGGGGGAAGCAAAACGGGGCCTAAGGCAAGAAAGGAGACGCCACAATAGCAGCTGCTGAAACAGCAGCTCAAGATGGAAACATGCCCTTATTTGTGGGGAATTTGTCTCAGCAAATGAGAGACAGTGATGATACTCAGGCTGTCTCCTGAAATGAATACCATCTGGAAAAAAATACCAAATTTAACAGGACCAATTTTTTTTTCCACTTAATGAGCTAAGCCAAGTTTCGTGCCCATCTAGATTTATCTGTTTAGAAAGAAGTTCTTTATTCCCACGAGCCAGGCCACCCCTCTGGCCAGATGAAGGCTCACAACCACAGAGAAGTTCCATGTCTGAGGCTTTTTGGTAAAACGAAGTTTACTGTGAAATACGTCAGCACAGAAAATAAGTATACACAATATAGATTAAATGTAGAGGTAAAGTTTATATAATAAACATTAACTTAACACTCGAGTACTCACCTTAAGGACTAGAATATCTAGAAACTTAGATACTCCCGTGTGTTCCTGGGGGTAACTGTTCCAAATTTCAGGTTAATTTTTCCCTTGCTTGTCTTTAAAACCACCCACATACGTATCTCTAAGTAATATGTTATTTCATTTTGATTGTCTGTGACCTTAAGATAAATGGACTCATACTGTGAACATCCTTCTGTGAATTTCTTCTTTCATTAAACATTAGTTGGAAGTTCATTTACATTGACGTGTATAGCTATATTTAATTTGTTTTTATTCTCTATAGTATCCCGCCCAATGAATATGGATTTTTTTATTGACTTGTGGATTGAGAAGTTTTTCTTTCTTGAATGTCCAAATGTAGACTGGTTTTCTAGTTATCTATTTATCATTGATTTCTAAATTAATTTTATTGTGGTTTTCATCATATCACATTGTGGTTATTTTATCATATAATTTTCTCATAAGACTAGGATGTAAACTTATGATACAAATCCTTTGAAATGTATTGAGCTAGCTTTAGGAGCTAACATGTGGTCATTTTTCATAAGTGTTCATGTGCCCTTGGAAAAAATAAATATGCTTCTATTGTTGGGTCCAATGTTCTCTACATATTCACTTGATCAAGTTTGTTATACGTACAATTAAATCTTTTAAGCATTTCCTTATTTTTATCTACTTGATTTATATGTTATTGCAAGCAAAATTTTAACTGTGCCATTATCATAAGGAACTTTCATATTTCCTTTTATATCTATTAATTCTTGCTTTATACATTTTAGTTTGTTATTCATGCATAAAGATGAGAATTGTTCTATCTTCCTGGGGAATTAACTCTTTTTTTTCTTCTTCATTGACTCTATCTCTAGTTAAACTTTTGCCCCTAAAGTCAAGTTTTTCTGACCTCAATATGGCCTTCCCATTTTTCTTTTCTCTTTTTTGCCATTTGCCTAGAACATATTTTTCCATCCTTTAACTTTCAATCTCTCTTGATGGTTTTTTGTGTGTCTCTTGTAAATAGCATATATGGTTGAATAATATTTTAATGCCTTTGTCTTTTAACTAGAGAGTTTAGTCCATTTACATTTTAGTGATTGGTGATCAATTTGGGTTTATTTCTACCATCTTATGTTTTCTTATTTGACCTGCACTTCCTGCTTCTTTTCCCCTTCTTTTCTTGTCTTCTTTTGATCTGTGTATTAATTAGATATGACTACAATAATACTGCAGAACAGACAACACCAAAATCTCGGAGGCTTACAACAAGAAAAGTGTATTTCTCACTCTTGGTTGGCTATAGCTTTGCTTGATCTTTTCTTTATTCCATATTGTGGGTATATTCCAGGAACATTCTTACTCGAGCCAGGTTGAAGCAGCAGAGGCTTTCTGGGGCAGGTGGCAGTGGCAGAAATACATGAGAAAAAGCCAAATCATGCAAGGACATTTAAAGCCTTTGTGCTATATCTATTCTCATTCCATTGGCTAAAGCAAGTCACATGATCAAACCCAACAACAATGATGATTCTTCCCATAGGGAGGTGGAGAGGCAGAGTTTTTTCTGAACAATAATACATCCACCATGAGTGATTGAGATTTTTAGAATTGTTCTCTCTCTCTTTTTTCATTTCACTTTCCCACCGCACCCCCCTTTGTTTGAGTTATATATCAGATGTCTATTCTTTTAGCCATTATTGTAGCTATTTTAACATGCATACTTAATACATTCTAAAGTTAATTTATTTTCTCCTCCTGACAAATACGAGAACCTTTGAACTCTTTAACTTAAATCACATTCCTTCCAATTTACATACTATTTTTGACTAGCATTTTAGTACTAAACTGTGTCCCCCACACACGCTAGACATTATCATTACTTTATACAATCAATGTTTATTTTTACCCTCACATTTACCATTGTTATTGCTTTTCATTCCTTTTTGCATCTCAGTCTCTTCCCGAGAGTTCATATTCATTTCTCAAGTGCAACCAAATTTCATTTCATAAAGGTCTGGCTGAATGCTTGCTTATCTGAAAATGTCTCTATTCCCCACTCATGTTAAATATAGAATTGATTCATTCATTCAACATATATTTATTTGGGGGCCTACTCTGTGCAAAAGACCCATTCTGGATATTTGGAACACCTCAGTGAGCAAAACTCAAAAACTCCCTGTCCTGTGGGCCTTACATTTTAGAATAGAGAGCAGGAAGAATAAACAAAATAGACAAATCAAGTATCTTATACGTCAAAGTGAAAACCCATGTCAAAAGGAAAAGTAGAGCAGGATAAGAGAGATCAGAAATGCCTGGGGGAGAGAAGGCATATGACAGTATTAAATAAGCTAGTCAGAATAGACCTTACTGAGAAGGTGACATGTGGACAAACACCTGTGAATATCTGAGGGGCAATTATTCTAGGTGGAGCAAAGAGCTGGTGCAAAAGCCTTGAAATGAGAGTATGCTTGCCACATTCAAGGAAGAGCAAGGCGGCCAGCATGGGTGGACAGGGTAGGTGAGGGAAAGAGTATATGAAGCAGTCAGAGATAACAGAGGAACAAAACTGCATGGGGCTTGTAGCCTTGTTAAAGACTTTGAGCAAAATGAGGAGCTACTGAAAAGTTTCAAGCACAATAGCATTTTTCTGAGTTTTTATTGTAATCATTCTGGCTGCTGTGTTGATACTCAAAAGTTATTTTATTTCAGCACATTGAAATATTCACTTTCTTCTAGCTTCCATTGTTGCTGTTGAGAAGTCAGCTGTCAACCTAATTGCTTTTCGGTGATCCATCTTTGCTCTTTTTCTTTGGAGTTCTGCAGTTTCCCAGTGATGTGTCTGAATGCATATTCCTTGGATTTTTCTTGCTTGTAATTCATTGGAATTCCTAGATCTGCAGATCAGTCTTCCCACAATTCTAGAAAATTCCTAGCCACTATCATTTCCCCATTCTCCTTATTTCCTCCTTCTAGAACTCTGATTAAATACATACTAGACCTTCTCACTGTATCCTTTATGTATCTTTGCTTTTCTTTAATATTTTTCACCTTCTTTTGACCATTTGCATTATGTTTTGAATAATGTCTTTAGATCTCTCTTCTAGTTAATTAACTATTCCACTGTGTCTAGTTTTCTATTCCACTGTGTCTAGTTTTCCTCTTTATTTGTGAACACAGATTTATTTTATTTTCAGTTATTGTCATTTTTATTGGCAGAAATCCCATTTGGTTCTTTGGTTATTTTTTCAAATGTGTTTATTTCAAGTTCATATTTTCAAGTTTATCTTATATTTATTTAAACATATAAACATAGTTATTTTGCATTCTGTTCAACTATTCCAGTATTAATATCTTTGTGGATCCATTTTTTATATATCGTTTTTTGTTATTGGTTCTCACTTATGGTGTTTTATATGTTTGTGATTTCTGACTGTGAGTTGCTCATTTTCCTTGGAAACTTATGAGGATTGTTTGAGGATAAAAGTTGTTAATCTGAGAGTTTCTTGTGTCACAAGCCAACGTGCCCTACTGGCAGCTTAGCTTCAAGCTTCTCCTTTTCCCCATCTCTTAGTATCTCTTTCTAAAATTCCTTTGTCTCCTTTTTGTGTAAATGTGAAAAGAATACAGTCAATTTGCATTATTCACAGTGGTGAAGTTCTATACAGTTGCCACATACACTGAGTGAATACTGAAACATTGCTCCTAGGAGAAATATATACGTGTGTGTGGGTGCACGCACCCACACACACACCTCTCATATAGATTACAATTGTAAATCCTGAAAACAACTCATCCTGGTAGATTCTATTTTTTTTATTTTAAAAAAGATAAAATGGGGGCGGCCAGTTAGCTCAGTGGGTTGGAGCGCAGTGCTCTTCATCACAAGGTTGCCGGTTCGATCCCCACGTGGGCCAGTGTGAGCTGCACCCTCCGCAACTAGATTGAAACAACTATTAGACTTGGAGCTGATGGGTCCTGGAAAAAGCACACTTAAAATAAATAAACTTAAAAAAAAAAAAAGATAAAATGAAGTTCAGAAGTGTTCATTAACTTGCCTAGGGCTGCCCTACTAACAGGTGCCAGAGTTGGGATTCAAATCCTATCCCTTTGGTCCGAGAGCTGGAGCTTCTTACACTGCACTGCTCTGTGCCTGCCATCTCAATCCACTGGGCTTCTCTGGAAGACAGGTGAAGCAAGAAGACAGAGCATGGCCTTGTTCAACCTCAGCCGAGAACGTACGCAATAGGCAAATAAATTGTTTTACCACTCTGCAAATGCACGTGAATGCCAGCAAAAACACCATGAGTATTGACTTTGGGATTACAAATACATTTTAGTGAGTTGGTGAATTCATAAATATGGAACCCACAAATAATGAGGATTGACTGTATATAATCTTTTATCCTCTGCCACAAATATCTATTCTATAACTATTTGTCCAGTTCTGTACATGTCCAGGGGAAGGGATGCTTGAGCAATTGGTCTACATTGCTATGTTTCAGAATCTTCATCTATAAAATAGGAAGAAAAATACCAGCTCTGAGGACCAAATGGAACAATGTAAAAATGCTTAGCAAACAATACACAACATGTGAAAGTGCTTAGCAAACAAAGTGTGACTCCTGCTTGTATTCTTGTAATAGTACCGAACCCACAATGCAGTGACACCCTGGTTCCAGGCACCATTTCCAGTCATTCCCACAGAATTCAAATTTATGTGGCCAGTAAATGTCCCAGAGCTATCTGACCCCACTCCACTTCTCTTGTTGGTCATTTAATAAACTTTTATTGAACGCTGATTATAAGTCGGACCCAGAGAGCTGTTTGAGCAGGAACGTCAGAGCTGAACTGAAGAGACTATCAAGTACCAGATCCAGACCTCAAAGGATGAGGCAAAGGAAAGATCTGTCCACAGTTGAAAACTAAAAGAATGATCCATCCACCCAGACTACCCAGAAGGAGCTGAAAGAACAGTCCATCCATCCAGCCCACACAGGAGCTGCTGAGGAGCAGCCAGTGGAGGGGAGAAGACTGTAGGGTCACAGAGGCCAGGTGGAGAACATGCCTCCAGGAGGAGAGAGGACAGCTGTGTCATATGCTGCTGAGAAGTCCAGTATGGTGCAGACTGAGGATGGCCCATTGGGTCTGGCACATCATCTCATTTCACTCTCACACCTCCCTCTGGAGGTGGGTTCAGAGGGGCAAGTGCCTCGCCGAAGGTCATGCTGGTGGGAGGTGCCAGAGACAAGATTTAAATGCCTCCAGCTGAGGGTTCCCCTCCTGGCCCCCTAGCAGCCACACAGACTCTATCAAATGATTCTGAGCTGGTCTGTGCTAGGAGGACACCCCACCCCCTGGACAGTCACAGCAAACACTTCCTGACTACTTACAACCCAACAAGCCCAGTTCAAAGGGACTCGTGTCCCATGTGGACTCGTGTTCCTTACAAGAGTTCCAGAATATTCTATAAGGTGAAAAACTGGGTGGGGTATTGACATTGCCTTTTGAGGAGAGGATGCAGAGTACTGCCTCATACTCATTTCACAGCTGAGGAAACTGAGGCTTACAAAGTGTAGTAACTTGCCCAACATTACCCAGCAAGCCCAGAACAGAGGTAAGACTTGGACCCAGGTAGTCTGTCTCCAGAGCCCGCCCTCATTACCCCTAGTGTCAGCCAGAAAACTCTTTTCAGCTTGTCCTTCCTGGGTCAAAATCTTAACCGGCAGAAATTCAGCTCCTGCCTTGTCCTGTCTAGTCCTGAAGGTCTGGGGCCACCGTCTGAAACTCCCAGGTGCTGGAGGGAGAAGGGGAAGGTACCAGAGATGGGAAAGAAATTGCATTTGTCTGAACTAATTTTAGAGGCTGTTTGTTGCCATGAGTGGGAAAAGGGGGAGGGATTTAGACCCCCCTCTCCCCACTGGCCTTGACAGAGTGTGCTGGTGTTGATCTGTTGGGTTCGTTTGCCTTCCTGATAAGGTTTCATTTGAAGCAAGGGTTGCTGAGGCATAAAAAAAAAAAAAAAAAGAATAGTTGGAAAACCAATGGCTTCAAAATCATTGATTTTGAAACTTGAATGTGATTAGAATACTTGTTAACTTGCATATGAGATGGGACCAGGATATCTGCTGTATAAAGAGGCCCCAGGAGATTCTGGGGGGCTGGTTGGAAACCTAAGTGGGGAGCATAGTTTCCTTCATAATAGTCCTTGTAGCTGGGGGTCCTTGGATTCTGCTGGGCTCCGTCTCCTGGCCCTGCCTGCCGACACCCATAAATGAGTCCACCATCTCCGCTGCACCCAGGCCTTGCAGCCAGAGGGTGGAGGGTGGCCCTAGAAGCACACCCCACCACTCTGGCCAACCCAACCCTGAGCTCCTGCAAAAGCTCCTCATTAGCAACTGGGAAACGGGCCTCACCACATCCCAGGCTTAGCAGGGGCTGAGAGAGGCTGAAACAACAGCCCTTACGGCCTTGCAACAATCCATCATTATCCCTTCCCTCCCCGGGTCCCACCACCAGGTAATTCCATTGTTAATTAAAATCCTGCAGCCTTTAATAACACAGCTCATAATTGCTGTTTTCACCAGCCCTTGATTGGCTGTACAGGCCTTGGGGGGACCCAGGGTTTTGTTTCCTGGGTTTAGCTGTGACAAAGCTCTCCAGCTATATATTCACTCACTGGCCCTCAGCCAAGAGTCCTCCAGGGGCTTCAACAGTGGGGCAAGGGGAACCAGAGGCCCCCACCCTGGGGGCCACCCCAGCAACCCCTTGATGTCTCTAAGGAAGGAAGCTGGCTCTCCCTGGCCAGAGACAGGGTGCCAAGGCACAGCCCACAGCAACATAGCCCGGGCGAAGGTTGGTTCCTACACACAGCGCACACACACACTGACCTCGTCTACACGCGGCCATGCTCTTTCTCATCCACATCTCCTCTGATGCTTCCCACTGTGCAAGTGAGGAAGCTGACGTTCAGAGGGGAAGCAGAGTTTCCCCAGGCCACACAGCAGGCAGGCAGCAGAGCTGGGAGGCCCTGAGTGCAGACCCATCGTTCCCTGGCCATAGTTTCTGCTGTTGACTTGTATTAATTTCTCCACTTTCTTGTTCTCAGCCTCCTGCTCCTGCCCCACTCTCTCACACTTCCCCCAGCCCCTGCTTGTCTTCCTCTGCCATTCTGGAAGGGGGAAAAATGGGAAGGGAACAGGAGGACCACAGCTAGGGGACACAGAGGTCAAAAGCTGCGGCTCTTGTGGCCACAGTGGAGCCAGGACAGCTGACTTTGGCCCTGCCCTAATGACCCACTGGAGTAGACACTGGGCTGCCCCACCCAAAGTCCCCTTGAGCTCTGAAGGATTATCCCCTACTGCTGAGAAGGTGATTATATTACTATCTGCTGAAGAGATCCGCTCCACCCAAGGCCCGAGGCCTGGCCCTTTCCTGGGGCAGCCTGCAGCCTGAGTGATGGGTGCGGGGGTGTGAAGGCCCAGCCCCCGCGATGAGGCCTGGTTGTAACCCTCTGCTCGCCCTTCCCACACCCACTGCTGTCCTTCTCTCCCTGGTACTGATTCCGAGAGCATCCCCATTAAACTTCCTGCACACAGTGTCCACCTCCAGAGACCTGACCTTCTAGAGCCTTCCTTCCCTTTGGGATTCCAGGTCCTGCTCCCCT
This sequence comes from Rhinolophus sinicus, assembly GCF_057876585.1. Classification (NCBI taxonomy): domain Eukaryota; kingdom Metazoa; phylum Chordata; class Mammalia; order Chiroptera; family Rhinolophidae; genus Rhinolophus; species Rhinolophus sinicus. Next base: position 91,607,060 of record NC_142503.1, read on the forward strand.
CACTCTGCCCACCCTCAACTCCCCTCTCCCCCAGGAGCCCAGACCCCCCACCCCACCGCCAGTCACCCAAGCGGGGCTCATGCTCCTGGCTCTTCTGCTCCTTCAGGGTGGAGAACATGGACAGAGATACGAATAACCTCCGGTGCCCACAGCTGAAAGGCTCTGGAGGCCAAGGACCCCTTCAGTGCCCTTTATGCCTCCAAGGTCAGCTGTGTCATCCGCATTTTGAGGATGAAGGAACCGGAAAAGCTGTCGCTTGCTCCAGTTTGCAGAGCTGGGAAGAGCTCAGCCTCGCCTGCTTTTCTCAGCTCACAGCCTCGGCCCAGCCCCTAAAAGACCCCTTCTCTCACTGCTGGCATTGTGAGAACGTCAGTCCCTTAACTACCCAGCCCTCACTGGTGGCTTGGAGGGAGAATCATATTTACAAAACACTGCTTTCATTCATTCAGTTTTTCATTCACTCGTTCACTCATTGCCCTCTCACTCATTCAGGCACTCATTCATTCATTCATTCATTCATTCATTCATTCATTCATTCAACAAATATGTTTTGAGTACCTACCCTGCACCAAGCACGGTGTTTGGCGCTGGGGACACCTCAGTGATGGAAACGGGAAAGTCCTTGTCTCGTGGAGCTCATATTCTATGGAAGAAAGCACACAATAAACAAGAGAAATAAGTAAAATAAACATATAATAGGTTAGGTGGTGGTACATATTGAGGGAAGGGGATATGAAATGCCTGGGGTGGGGCAGAGGGTCAAACATTAGACAGGGTGGCCAGCGAAGGTCCCACGGGGAAGGTGACTTTTGACTACAGTGTGCAGGGCCCAGCCATGAATGATGGGTCACCTAGAAGCCTTTTCCTAGCATTTTGGTGGGGTGAGCAAGCTCTTCCAGGCAGAGTCCGAGCAGAGTGGACTGCCCTTTGCCCCAGCCCTGCCTCCCTGTCTGCTAGCCTGGCAGGGGCAGCCAGCAGGGGGCACGGCCTCACCCAGGGGAGGCAGCTGTGAACAGGACCCCCTTGTCCCGGGACCCCAGCCAGAGCCCCCAACTTGAACCCTACCCAGGCCCAGCTCACCCCTCTGGGTGGCCTTCCTAACACTCAGGACCTCAGGTGCATTCTAGTAAGTAATGCCTGTGGGATCCTTGCAAAGACTACTGTATATTGGCATGACACCCTGAGATCCCAGATGAAAAGAATCACTAACCCATAGGTGTCCACTTCTTTACTGAGGTGTCCCCAGCACCAAACACAGTGCTTGGTACAGGATAGGTACTCAAAACATATTTGTTGAATGAATGAATGAATGAGTGAGTGAGCAGGTGAATGAGTGAATGAATGAATGAAACAGTAAAAGAATGAAAGCAGTCCCTTGAGCAGATTTCAGTGGGCCCCAACTACTCAGCTTCAACCAGATGCCTCAGCCTCTATGGAGAGTATGCCTGGCACCGTCATCCTGGGCGGGGTTCCTGGGAACCCCCGAGAGAGTGGGGACATTCTGCAAATCTAATTAGCTGGTTTCTATGTCTTCATCTGTATCGGTGCGTGCTCATTGACAAAGCCCGGTCCCAGCTGAGAGCCCTGTGGCCTGCCACCGGAGACCTTTAGTGAAACTGTGCTGGCCGCCCTGTCTGATTGCTAACAAAAGCCTTCCTTCCGAGGGATCAGGGACAAACACCAATCTCTCCCCGCTGTGTGACCAGAAATCTCTTTGGCTCTTATGTGTGGAGGAAAGGATGGGAAAGGTGCCACCTGAGGTTAAATGGAGGAGTGAAAGCATGGCAAATACGAGGCAAACTGCCCAGGATCCTTTGGAACCAACTGGTCCTGGGAGGTATATGAATCTACAAGACAGTCAGTGGGAGTTACAAAGAAGCATTCTGCTCACGACTGGAGGGCGACTGGGACTAGGTTAACTAGTGATGAGCAACAGTTATAAATTCATGGAAAAAGGGAAATGCCATGGATTGGGGCAGCAGGGACCTTGCCTCAGGATCCTGATTTAAAAACACAATCATCACCCCCTTCTTATTCTGAGGAAGCTGAGGCTCAGAGAAAGTCAGCACCTTCTCCACACGGTGCAGTGGGATTCAAACCTGCATTTCTTCAACTCATGAGGCATCTTCTTTCTGAGATACGCACAACCCCCAACACACTGATGGGTGGGCCCTGGTCTCTGACGCTGGCCCTGCGGTGAAACTTCCTCATTTGGGATCAGGGTGAGCTGAGGAAGTGTTTTATTCAGAGCTATTGCTGACAGGGGAGGCCCACGTGTGGCCAACAGGTCACAGATCCCTCTCCACTCCATTCGTGTTCCTCCTACCCATTCCTTCAGGCACCCAGTGCCAGGAGCTTGCCCCTCTCCCATCCCCACAAGGCCCCCTAAAGTGTGAGGGGGTGGAGCCTCGGTTTGCCCAAAGCGGGAGTCCAACAGAGGGCAGTGTGGAGCAGAGGGAAAGAACAAAGGCTCTGGAACCAGACTGAGCTGGGACTGGACCTCAACACGGTGCCATCTTGGGCAAGTTACAAAGCCTCTCTGAACCCCATTGTAGCAGTTTCCTATTACTGTTGTAACGAGTTACCACAAATTTAGTGGCTTCAAACATCACAAATGTATCTTATATTGTTCTAGAATCAGAAGTCTGCAATGGGTCTCCCTGAGCTAAAAACAAGGTGTCAGCAGGGCTGTGTTCCTTTCTGGATGCTCTAGGGGAGAATCCATTGCCTTACCTTTTACTCCTCTGTGGACTTTCCACATCCGTTGGCTCCTGGCCGCTTTCCATCTTCAAAGCCAGCAGGGCAGCGTCTTCAAATCTCTGTCTAACTTGGACCTCTCCTTCTGCTTTGAAGGACGCTGCAATTGCATTGGGTCCACCTGGAAATTGCAGGACAATCTCCTACTGTCAGTGGCATTATTCTGCCCACTACACCCTCTTTCCTGACTAAGGTTATGAAATTAAGATGAGCTTGTGTGATAAGAGCCCTAAGCACAGTGGCTTTCACAGGCTAAGGTTTAATAAATGGTCCCTATGAGTATGTGTTTTTATATTAAATTATTTAAGTAAAAAACAGTTTAGAGGGAAATGCAAATGCATCAGGGAAATGAAAATCAAAGCACAATTGTTTGAGAGATATTACCTCTCAACCAAGCCCTCTGGCTCTTGGTCTATAGAGGTGCTAGTACTTGGAGTCCACTGAACTTTCTGACTCTTTCTCAGATATATCAAAAAACCCTATTCTTAGTGAATTTGCTAACTTGAGGTCTTTTAAGTGAAATTCAAGCCATTGATTCCAGAGTCTGATGTCACCAGCTTGTTTTCCAAAAAGACATGCAATCCTTCAGCTTTTTTCCTCAAGAGATGGAAAATCAGATATCTCTTGTGAGGCAAGCCCTGAGCCTCCAAAGGTCTAACTTCAGGGAGGAAGGAGACGTTTATGTCGCTCAAGTTCTTATTGCAGCATCAAGCCTCCACACATGGCTACCATGGACAGTCGTGCAGTCTGTGCACTGCACAAGTGCACCCAGCTGCGGTGTCAGGGGAGTGAGCATGGGGCCTGACATCCAGCACACAGTGTACTTGCCAGTGGCATTTATGCCCCTGGGTTGGCTCTTCCCAGAGGGGAGGCATAAAAGCACAGTATAGAGTCAAATTCTGCTTCTCAAACTACATGTCCATCATGGGAAATACGTGGTCCCTCTGCACATGACCAGGATGCTTCTCAGGTCAAATGTGACATCCCTCACAAGTTGACAATACTCAATTTTGTGGTGTACTATTTCCTGTTTGAGGAGACAAATCCATGCATCACAGCTTATTCTCATGGCAATGTCACCTTTTCATCCAAGTGTCTAGACAGGCTCAATGTCTGTGCTCATCTGGTCTTGACCAGTTAACTGTTTGCATAGCACTGGGCCTGGAAGCAGCCCTGCTCGTACCCATTGTGGGTCCCCAGTGACACTCTGGAGTCTTCTGACATCACTTTTGGGGAGCTGGTCAGAAACCCAGGGCAGAGGTGAGGTCTGGGAGAGACTTGAGGTGAGGGAGGGCTGCCTAGAAGGGAAGGGCAGTGAAGCCCTCCATCCACAAGTCCCCTGCACATGCTCTTAGCAGCTTCTCAGCGGCTGCAGAAAAGCCATCTCAGGGGAATCCCTGACTCTCTGAGCTCTGAGAGGCTGCCTGGCTTGTGTCTTGTTTGCGAGAAGGCTGATGGTGAAACCTCCACGTCACCCTGACCTCCCGGTCCAGGCCCAAGTGGCAATAGCAATGCAAGGTGTTCTGGTTATCTATTGCTGCATAACAAGCCATCCCAAAACATAATAGCTTTCAATTTTTTTTGTTTGTTTGTTTGTTTTCAGTGTCTTTATGGGGATTGAACCGGCAACCTTGGTGTTATTATCACCATGCTCTAACCAACTGAGCTAACCGGCCACCCCTAAGTTTCTTTATTATCCTCTCTTTCATGGTTCTATAGAATTGACTGGGTTCAGCTGAGTGGGCGGCTCTGGCCTGGGGTCACTCATGTAGTTGCAGCTAGGTGGCAGCAGGGGCGGGAGTCGTCTCAGGGCTCAGCTGGGCTGGAAGTCCTTCTTCATTCCATGTCTGGTGCCTCAGCTGGGATAACTAGAATAGCTGGGGCCTGGTCAGATCTGTTGCTCTCCCCTCCAGACTTCTCCTCGTGGCCAGCTTGCACTTGCTCACGACATGGCAGTGTCAGAGTGGTCAGACTTAGTCCACATGGTGACTGGTTTCCCCAGAACAAGCCCTGCTAGAGAGCCAGGTGAGAGCTGTCCAGGCTTCTTCTGATGTGGCCTGAGAAGTCACTCAGTCCTGTCGCCTACATTCTATTGGTTCACATAGAGCCAGCCCATATTCACGGCGAGGGGGCTATCCAAGGGCATGAATCCCAGGAAGCATGGTTCATTGTGGGGGCCGTCTTTAAACACTATCTACCACAAGGGAGGCTTCCTATGGCAAGGGCAAGGTGGGCGGAGCAAGGCCAGGCGGCCAGGACAGAACAGACTGACTGTTCCCTCTGCTCAAGATTGAGCTGGACTTTTTCAGAAATATTCTCATTCATTGATTTCAATCATTCTGTCACCTGCCACAGTGCTGGTGACTCAGAGCCAGCCCTGCCTCAAGGTGTTCCCAGTCACCAGGTATCAGGACTACCCGTGCCTTTTTCCCATAGGAAATTGTCCTTCCAGGTGGAGAAATGGTGTGAGATAGACCTGTCCTCACCACTTAACCCCAATCACTGATTCAAATCTATATTTTATTAACTACCTACAGTCCACTCAATGGTCCAGCCAGTTTAGAAATGCCCAGGATTTTTCCCCTCAAGCAGTCTCGAAGTGTTTTAACTTACAAGTGGTTTCACAGCCAGACCTAGGAAGTACACAGTTCTATATCCATCTACTCCCATGATCCTGACCAAGCCCTTCCCTTTCCAAGTCAGTTTTCTCCTGTAAGAAAGAAGGTTTGGGCAGGGAGATGAGGGTGGCCCAATGACTGGACTCCAAGAGACACCACCATGACCCCTGGGCTCCAATTATTATAACTCTGGGGCCTTGGGCAAGTCCCTGTCAGGCTCCCAATCAGCCCCCTGTAACATGGGAAGTTAGAGAAGATGAATCTATGGGTCCTTCCAGCACCATCAGTCTTCAATTCAGACTTTCATCTGAGCCACTTCGGCACATACGTGAATGCACTCATCGCCTTAGGTGTGGGAGTCAAGCCCGGCTGTTCAGCATGCATTGATATTCCCAAATCCAAGTCCCCAGCGGTTCAAACATTGCAGATAGGCAGACACTGCCATGGAAACTAATCTGGAACCCATCCACTGGCTCCCAGCTACAGTTGAGTAATGGGCCAGGCTTGGTGGCAGGTTGGTAGAGGAGAAAAGCTTAAGATGAAGGGTCAGCCACACTGGGCAAAAATCCGGGCTTCTACTTGGTTATGGTGTGACCTTAAGAAATTCCGTAACCTTTCTGAGCCTCAGTTTCCACCTCTGTAGAGAGAGTTATAATCCACGCCTCCCAGGAAAGGCCCAAGGATTAAAGATCATATTCAAGTAAGCCTGGTGTAGTATCTGTTGTTATTCAAGCTGCGCGCCACAAAGCACCGTCTGTTTCAAAGGCAGTGGCGCTGAGTCTTGTCACCAGCTCAGAGTCTTCGCTGAGATAATTGAGGAGGTCTGGGCTGGGAGAGCTCCCCGGGCCGAGCTGCCATCTCCCCTGTCGGCCAAGGGATGGATAGGCCCCGCAGCCGGGCTGGAAGGACCGTCTGTGCTGCTGCCTCCAAAGATGCCCTGGGCTGTCGCATTCTCCAACATGCTGGGCTAAAAAATGACTCCCGAGAAAAGTAAGCAGACACTCCAGGCCATAAATATTTCAGAGTGAAATGAACGTCCTTTCTCCAGCACTGACTTGCCATATATATTATTTATAAAACCATAACTTGAGTTGAAAGGTAGTCGTCGAAAGAATAGACAGTCTCAGATTCACTTGGTGATTAGAAAAACTATCTAAAAGGGAAGAAAATTGTGTCTGGGCTAGATGAAGTCACAGGAGGTCATCTGGCCCCGTCCCCTGGCTCCAGCCTGGCCCAGAGGGCATCTGGCCAGAGCGACACGATGGCACAGCTGAAAAGGCCCTGGACACCAGCAAACTGCTGGCTTCACACAGCCCAGGGCCTCACTGGTTTTTTCGGGAAATCTTCATAAAATCACAAACAGAAGTCCATGAATTTAAAAAATCTTCTATCCACCTTTATGACAGGAAATGGAGCTATCATGAGAGAAGAGGCTGAGGAGGGCTGCCAAAAGCTATTGAGTGTGCAAAGAGCCCTGGACCAAAAATTGGGAGACCTGAGTTCTAATCCTGGTTCTGCTCGTTCATAGTGTGGCATCTGGCAGGTCACTGTGCCTTTTTGGACCCAATTTTCTCATCTATGAAATGAAGGGCTCAGTAATCGCTGTGGTATAAGACCCAGCATCCGCCTCCTATAACAATTGCATTGTAACATCTCTTTTCTCTCCAGAGATAAAGTTCATCGACAGTATGACCTACATGCATACATAATCTTACAAATCAATACAGCAATGCCTTGCCCTATGATATAAAGGAGAGATAAAAGGAAAGTGATTTATAATCAAACAATATTTTAATATGTACAGGCTTGGGCATGTCCACACTAGGGGACAGAATGAAGCAGTGAAATTGGGGCACCTGGTCATATACTCACTGCCAATGTGGCATTTCCAAATGCAGGTTGCTGTTGTGCTGTTGTATTAGCCACTCAAATATCAGCCTTGTATTTGGGGACGTGACTGTCTGAAAGAGTGGAGGCTCTTGGTAAAATCCTAGGACAAAACAAAGGACAATTTCTCCTCAGTTTTCACTATTGCTGCATTCCTGGGAGATTCAGTGTATGTTAAAACTGTGCAAAAAAAATACTGTGTGTTAATTCATAAAACGGAATTGGGGTTTAGGCTCAGATCATTTAAAACAGATTTTTTTTACACAGGAATGTCTGGCGGGACATTTGCAATTTGCGTGGGATGCAGTAACCGTTCCTCACGGAGCGGGACCTTGGGCACATTACAGAGTCCCAGGTACCCCTGTCACCAGGGGCCAGTCCCCTCCCAGGATGACTGACAATGCCCCCACACACGTCCAAAACACCCCACGTGGAATTAGCCCGCACAGAACCACCAGACAATCTGTTCCCAAGGCCCTTCTGCACTGCTCTGACCATCTGACACCACCCACTAACGGCTCGATGACAAACCTAACCTGAAGGCCAGACTGGCCTTGCGGTGACCACTTCAGTTCCTGCTCTGCTGTCACACTTTCCAGAGGTGGCCAGGCTTGCCAGACATACCTAATACTCACTGCTTGAATGGAGCCTGGAACCAGCATATGTGGAAAAGTTCCCTGATCTTTCCCCTCCCCCGGTCTGCACACTCGAGAATTCGGGCATCTATAGGAGTCCAGAGGGAGTCCCGCACCCCATAAGCCAGCATTCCAAGTCATCCAAATACCAGTGCCCATTAGCACCCCAGAGGAGGTAAGGGGCCCACGCCAGTCTCCTGGGCTGTGAACACCCACACTGTCCACCCCTCACCACGCTCCAACTGCTAGTATCCAGCCAGTGGGAAAGGGGACAGCTGCCACAAAGGGGTGACGGAGAGAGTGTGGGTTTCACCCCTGAGCATTGGCAACAGTGACGGCTTCTTGCTTAATTGAATGTATATGATTCCTAACTGTTCTCCGCCCCAGCTGGGGAGCAGCCATTAACTAACTATAAGAGTCAAGATATCTTGAAGACAATAGATATGCTGCAGAAAATCCAGGCGGCTTCTGCACCCTTCCTGTGAGTCTGTAGCTCCCCTACAGCCCCACGGTCCCACTTCCCATCCACCGCCCCCAGCTGCCCACCCTCCCTCAGATAGGTCCAGACATGCAGAGCCTTGGAGGCCATTGTTCGGGCCCAAGAAATGCTTCCATGACCCCTGCCTCAGAGGGTTGTGAGCTGGTCTTGGTTTTAATTTTTCTATTATGTGTGTGCTCATCATAGGAAATTTGGAAAATACAGAAAAGCATAAAAATAGAAAAAGTCATCAGTAATTCCATGACCCAGAGGTAGTTCCAGTTACCATGTGGTGTGTGTGTGTGTCTATGTACGTGCTTACCATGTAGACATATATGTATATATACATATATACATGCACATAGATAACTTATAGGACAGTCAGAATGAACTTTAATTTAAACTGTCCCTTAGCTTTGTTACCATCTAAGGAATAGGATTCCCAGCTCCCAGCGGGGAAGATGGCACCCAGGACAGCCCCTATGAGGCCATCAGCTCGGTGAGTCCCAGCAGAAATGAGGGCCTCCTGGTGGAAAGCAGAGGTCGCAGGAGACCCAGAGGAGCCTCCTGGCATCAGGGCCCGGCCCAGCTGCTCGGGGGCTGAGGAAGGAGGAGGATCTGGTGGGCTTCTTTCCTGTTACAAGTGAACACAGGCCCACTCTCAGCTTCCTGGCCAGAGAGGCTGCCCTGAATTTCCTGCCCTCTGCCGGCAGTCAGCGAGCATTCAGGATGTGGGTGCCCCATCGAGAAGATCCGGGTCTCTACGAGTCACTTTGCAGCTGTCTGGCCTATGCCAGCAACCAAGGGGGTCCCCAAACTCTGAGGGTCTTGCCCAGTCCTGGGGCTCACAGCTGCATTACAGAGGTGACTCACCCATTAAGCCATGAGTGACAATGCACAGCCACATGCCACCATGGGCAACCAGTGCAGGGCCTAAGGGCAACCTTGCTGTCAAATGCTCTGCCATTCAATAGTTGCACTCTAAGCCTCAGTTTGTTCAGCTTTAAAATGAGCATAAAAACTACACTCACATTATAAGTTTATTGGGAGGACCATGTATATGTAACTGCTTAATAAATGATCACCCTTGTAATTATCATATCCAGAATCTCCCCAGTCCTCACCAGCCAGTGTCTTATAATAAGTCCTATTTCTCTGACTCCCCTTCACCCCCAACTACGGTAGGATCTCCCTCCCAAAACCTTACCCGGCAGCTAGAAGTACTATAGAGTGTGTCATACGAGCTCACGGTTTTCTGTTACCAAAAGGACCATTGTGCTGCTGTCTCCCTCCTGGCCAAGACCACCAGCCTGTACAGAAACCCCTTTCTCACTGCCAGAAAGAAGGCCCTGCATCCCAGGGCACCCCCCATCTGTAGGCCAAGGTGGGAGGCTGCCTTGCCATTCTAAGCTATCCTCTCTGGCACCCAGGCTCTGGGCAGAAGGCCAGTACATAGCTCCTCAGGGCTGAGTGCCCAGGTCGGGCCTGAAGCTGCCTCTGCATGGACCAGACCCTAGGCCAGGGACCAGGCTGGGTGTAGATTTCACCTTTGCCCCCCTGCTCAGACCGATAATTCTGGATGGGCCGCCCATCCCACCCTACAGCCCATGCGTGCTGGGCATTTTTCCATGCTAACAGTGGATACATATCTGGCAGGCAAGGTCAGTATATCATGGTACAGAGTGCTGGGAGGTGGGAGAAGGGTGGGGAGGGTACATGGCCTGAGAACAGTCTGGAAGGCTTCTTGGAGAAAGCAGACCGGAGCTGGTAAGGCCTGGGCAGTGATGGGACCTGATGCCAAGAGAGGGGTGGATCTAGGATATACACCCAGGACCCAAACAGAGACAGACGTCACTCGGCCAGCTGGGAGCCCACAAGGCCGCAGCGTTCCCCAGGGACATACCCAAAGTCTGAACCGCCAGGTGCTCTCAGGCTCTTTAAGATCAAGCACGTCTTGTATCCCCAACATTTGAGGGAAAAGAAGCACATGCCGTGCTGAGAAGTGACTGGAGCAGGTCCCGGCATCACTGTGTCACTTCTCAGAGGACAGAGACACTTCACCTGTAAAATAGGGTCTGCAATACCTGCCTCTGGGGTAGATGTGAGAATAAAAGGCAGAGTGAATGTGAAAGCCCTGGAACTGCAGCTGGCCCGACAGAGCCCGGCCAGTGACTGCTGTGTGGTCATTCACACACAGGCAGGCCCGGTGGAAGCTTCCAGACTGCTGTCTTCTGGCAATGGGACAGTATGTCCCAGGAGGCCTGCTCAGGCCCCAGGAAGCCTCATCCACCTGTTCGCTGCAGGGCTATTATATTGTTCTAGTTGGTGGGCACAGGAAAAAAAAAGTATCCAGGAAACATGCTTTGTGGGCATCGAAGTTCTTCTTCAAATGTGTGTTTCCACCTCTGAGGCCACATCAGCCTCCAGGAGCAGCAGCCCCTGCCCCGGTTTCAGCCCAGACCCATCTTCTCTCAAAGTCTGTTCTCAGCAGCCCTCAGGGCCTTCTCCCAGCAGCTGCCTCAGCTCCATCCACCTCATGCCTCTACCAACCTCCTCCCCATCTGCACCCACCCACCCCCCAAATTAAAAAAAAATAGGAATGAAAACGGGACGAGTTAATTTGCTGAAACAGAACGGAGTGCAATAACTGATTACATTTTTCCCCCAAAGGAAACGAGTTAATTTGGCTGGTGACTCATATGCCAGGCTGCCAGTTACAACACACCATCACAGACACAACTCTTCACTGGACCCAGCTGGCAGCCGCCCGCCACACTCACTGCTGCAGCCCCAGTTTCTCTCCTGTGATGGGCGGGGTCCAGGGGAACAGAGTGCCCACTGGATAAAGAGCTGTTTGTGGCACTTCTGAAAGTGCAGGGCACACACATATGTCGGTACCGAAGCACGTGCTACAGCAAAACTCTGGTGTAGGCCAGTCAGTAAGTCATTCAGTGACAATCTCTGAATACCAAAACTGGGGGGAAATCCAATGAAACTAACGCATTACTAAGTCATTCCTATTTTCCCAGCATCTTCGGGAAGATGCTGGGGAGAGGACAGGCAGGATGCTGATGTGAACGTTGGGGGAATTCCCTAGCCCAGCATCTCGTGGGTGGAGGCCCCAGAGGGGCTTCTCCAACTACTTGGTGTGAAGGGAACATTGGGACTCCACTCTCATCACTGCTACTCCTCACGGGGCCACATTTCTAATGAAACCAGCAGAAGCCCTCAAGGTAGGCCCCAGAATCAGAAGATCCAGTAGGCGCAAGCTTGTCATTCACACGCTGTGTGAACTAGAGCAAGATATTTACCCTCTCTGAGCCTCAATTTTTTTTTTCTATAAAATATCTTGGCAAAGAGCAGGGAGGAGCAAGAACAGGGTCCAAGGGGATGGGCTAGAACGCAGGAGCAGCACCCTAGGAGCCACAGCACCCAGCACTCGGTCCTTTGGCTGAACCCATCATACAGAAGAGGAAGGTGAGAAAGAGCAAGGAGGTCTGAGAGGTCGGCCAGAGCCCTGGGGCCAGCCAGAAAGAGTGAGGGGCCAGGAGTCCCACAAAGCCCTTCACACAGGGATGGGTGCTCAGAGCTTTCCAGAGCGAAAGCCCTCACTCCCAGATGAGAAAATGGAGGCAAAGCCCACCCCTGAGTTCAGAGCTGTGTGTTGCCTCTCGGCCCCTGCTGTCCCCTGGCTCACTCCGTTAGAGCTCACACTGTGGGTCTCCCTGAGGCCCTCGGGCCCTCCTCTTAGAGGAAAACAGCAAGGACCCTAGTGACAGCAAGGACCCCAGCACTCAGGGTGGGAGTAGGGGAGGAAGTCTAGCTAGGGATTGCTGGGAGGGGGGAAATGTCTGTTGATTTCGCAGGAAGGCCTCTTGCCTCTCTGGAAAACCCAGGAGTTGTTAACAAGAATGAAGGACAGAGATGCCTGTCCCAGGATAAGCTCCAAGAAAATCTGTCCCTGTTGACTGATAGCGGGGGCCAGTGCTCAGAGAGGAAAACACTACTCCCAGACTCCTGCCTAAACTCATGTCCGAGGCCCAGGCACAGAACAGCAGGCCACGCATGACACCCAGCCCAAGAGAGCGGTGGCCAGGTTTCTGGGCAGCAGTCACCAGCTGTGCACACGCAGGAGCGCCCAGGGCCCTCTATGCCCTTGATATGGTTGGTGCCCCTGCCGTTAGGCGTCTGCACAGCCTTGGAGGCAGTCAAGCCCAGCTCAAATCCTCTCTCCGTCATTTACAAACAGAGGGGCCTTGGGCAAGGAGATTTGGTAACCTCCCTGAGGTTCAGCCCCTGCCTCTGTAAGGAGATACATCACGGGGGGCTCAATGAGCTCACAGCCCTCAACCCGTGGGAGCCCGTCCCCTTTGCTGTGGACACCTGTGGCCTGCTCGCTCCTGGGAAGGGCAGGACAACAGGACAAACACTGGTCAAATCTCTGCTCAGCATCCTCCAATTTCCACAACCATTGTCATTTCAAGATATAAAACACGTGCTGATACGTCCCTTCCTCTCCAGAAAACAGACTCTGAGCGTGGCCAAAATATAAACAGGCACATAACTGCCTGGGTCCATGAGGCCCGGGAGCATCTGGGTCTCCTACCCTCCTCACTCTCAGGTCTGGAGCCAAAGGTTCTGGACTTTTCCAGACTTGAGATACAGCAGAAGAAACGCTCATGCACCTGGCTTCTTAAAGCACACACCAAATGGCTGCTAAATGTCCTCATATTTTCCACCTGCATATTCTCATACAGGACGCTCAGACTGAAGGCAGACATCTGGGTGGCCCTGAGGTCCAGCTTTAAGGAGAAATTTCCCTCAGTGGCCAAGGCCCACAAGAGCACCTGCTGAGAATGGGACTGTGGGCAGGCACTGAGGCATGCAGGGAGAGGAGTCCCACTGGGAGGAGTTTGCAGGTCCCTCTGGGGACATTGGAGGGCACCCAGCTGCCCCAGGAAGGGGTACAGGGTGTAGAGGGCAAGTTGCCCCAAAATGCACAAAGGGGCAGCTCTGCCCACTACTTCACTCACACATAGGCACATAGAAGTGCATTTACACACACACACACACACACACACACACACATGCACACACAATCATACACACACATGCATTCATTCACACACACTCACACACACACACAACCACCACACTAATGCCCCACCATCCTAAAGCTGTGAGCACAGCCTTACCTTCCACTGAGGTTCCAGCACTGAGGAGTTCTCACTCACCCCTAGGCCGGTGGACCACAGACACCTCCAGCCTCATGAGCAGGAATTACCCAGCACCACATGCATGGACTTTTGCTAGTGAGGAAGTGTGGCTTGCTCAAAAGCAGTGACAAATTCAGAGCAGAGCCAAAGGACCTCCCCACAGGCTTGGGAGACGGAGCACACATCTCCTGCCATTGAAGCAGGGCCTGTTGGGACCCCCATAGCGGAGGCCTTGCAACATCCAGGCCTCACCTTTCCTTGACCTATAGCTTAACAATAGATCATCCCCCTGCGGCTTGAGCTTGGAATGTCCCCTGTCCCCACCCAGTTCCCTGTTTTAGAAAATTACCCTGAAACTTATGATTAATACCCTTATGCTTATTGATCACAATCTCTGTGGTCTAGCATTCTTTCCAGGCTACTCCCATCATTGTTCCTGGGTTGCTGACACCACCAGAGAGCCACGTTGCCAGAGGGAAGGCTCCATGAAGCAGAACAGACCCCCAGAACTGTCACATAGCCTCTGGAGGAACGCCCAGATTTTCCCTTAAATACCCTAAGCTGGTCTGAGAATGGTAAGGCAGTTTTGAAGGTGTTAACCCGCTGCCTTCTCAGATCCCTGGTGCTCTGACAATAAATGTTTATCCTATAGCCCAACTCCTGCGTTAGTCTAGTGGCTGAGCGGCGCAGGCAGCACAAGCCCTGGACTCGGTTGCCCTCCGGTGTCACCATGACCTCCAGTGTCATACGGACTGTGCGGCCCCCATCATCAGGCCCAATGAAGATGTGCCCATCTTCTTGACTCAACCATGGTGTGTGCCTTGTGCAGGGGAGGAGGAGCCAGCATGAGGCAGGAGCATCAGGACAGAGAAGGGGCCCAATCCCGGATGGGAGTTCCATTGGGCAGGAGTGGGGAGGCCCCTCCGGCTTCTGGCTCTGGCAGCCCCAGGCAGGTCCTTGACCTTCCCACTGCCACCACCCCGTCTTCTACCTCGGCCGGCAGCCTGACCCTCCTTCTCTACTCCCATCCTCACCCTGAGCCCCAGGCTTGTACACACACCTCTTCCAGCCCTGCTGAACCCTCAGGGCCTTTCTTCTTTCCCACCCAGTCTGTACAACTTCCCCTTTCTCTCCCCTCCTTCTGCCCAAAGTCTTGGGTTCAGGTGGGTGCAAAGTACGTCTGCGATCCAGGTCACAGCCTAGTTTGCTGTCTGCCTCCCTCCAGCCTCTGCCTCCGTCCTTTCAGCCTCTTAGGTGTCTACTCTTCTACGAGGGTTTGGGGCGGCCCTTCCCTCCTCCTGTCTCCCTATCTCTGGGGGCGCAGCAACCTGAGGAACTCAGGACCCAGCCAACCTGCGGGAACGAGGTCGCGCCGCCGCTTCCACCTGGCACCGCTAGGTGGCGCCGCGCTAACGAGGATCGGGTAGGAAGGGACCCACGCGCAGGGAGGACGACAGAGCTAGGCGCCACGCCCACACCTCCCAAGCGACTGAAACCACCTGGATCCTCATACCTCTGGGTCCCTATGCCAGCAACACTGGCTCAAGCTCCCCTCCAGGCCCCAGGCTGGCCCTGGGGCTCAGGGCACACACCCTGGGTCCCTCTCCACCACGCCCACTCCTGGCCAGCCCTCGCCCCTGGGTAGCTCCCTTGGTCCCATAGGGCCTGGCACCTAGCCCCAGCCCCAGCCTGAGTGCTTGTCCCTTCTCTGGCATGGCCCCCACCAGGCGACTATGCTTCTGGGGCGCAGTGCAGCGGTGGATACATAGGAAACTTGGAGAGGAAAACAGCCTGAGTCTGGGTTGGGGCTGGCCCAACAGGTGAGTCCTTCCCTCTCCCTAAACCACAGTTCCTTTATTTATAAAATGGGATTAATTCAGTCCACAGCTTAGGAGAAGTCAGCATGCATGAGTCCTGACACAAAGGCATGGCACAGACTCCTCGGCTTCCTCGGGGCAATACAGGCTGCAGCTCAGAAGCACCTAATGAACAGATACCTGCAGCCCACCTCTGCCATCTCTGCCCCCTTCCTTGGCAAAACTGGTCCCATCACCACCCCTTTCAGACTCCAGAGAGACAGACAGGAGGCCTTTAGGACACTTGCATTGACCAAACACTTCCTGGCTCTGAATCTGTCCTGTGGGTGTACCCCGCCCCCACTGCTAGACCATAAACCCCTGGGACAGATATCCCATCCTTTCAGTGTGGCCTGTCACAGGGAGGGCGACACAATAAATGCTTGATAAATGCTTGCTAATTAAATTCATGTGAGAAAGCGACAGGGCACTAACAGCACGTATTAACCCAACTATGTACTAGGCACCATGCAAGGGGCTTCTTTAACACATTGCGTACGGATCACGAGAATCTTCACAAGGGATTTAAACCCTGCCGTGCGCAATGTGTTAATATATTCCTTACAACAATTCTGTGAATGGTTTACCAACGAGGAGGCTGGGCCTCAGAGAGCCCAAGGTCACATAACGGGTTGATGACAGAGCTGGGGTTGGAGCTCAAGTCTGGCTGACATCAGTTCCTACCCTGCTATCATCCAAGATACTCGCTGCCATGAGCCTCTTCTTCCTAGCCTGAGGCTAAACCCTAAGGTGTGGTGGTGACTGGGCCACTCTCAGACTTCCCAACTCTGCATTCCACCTCTATCCTTCCAAGTCTGTCTCCTGCTGTCCTCATAGCCAACTCTTAGCCTTTGCAAGGGCTCATCATGCTGCCAGGGAAGACGTCTTACCAGCCTCATCACCTCCTGCAGGAAGCCTTCCAGGACTAGTCCCTAAGTGGAGGCTTCAGAGGACCTGCCATGGCAGGGGTCTCTGGCTGACATTATGGACTCATCCAGCTGTCAGGGACCAGCTGAGAACACACCACCACCAGATATTGTTCCATGGGGGTAGTCTGCACCACATCCCAAACCCAGTTTACAAAGAAGCTTTTAGAAGGGCATTTAGGACATGTTATAGATGGAACGTTTGTGTCCCCCCCCCCCCCCCAAATTCACACACTGAAGCCCTAACCCCAGTGTGGTATTAGGAGGTAGGGCCTTTGAGAGGTAATTAGGTTTAGATGAGGTCATAAGGGTGGAGCCCCTATAATGGGATTAGTGCCTTTATAAGAAGAGGAAGAGAGACCAAACCTCTCTCTTCCTGTGCACATAAAGAAGAGGTCATGTGACGACATAGCAGGAAGGTGGTCATCTGGAAACCAGGAGAGTTCTCACCAGGAACTGAATCTTCCGGCACCTTGATCTTGGACTTGCCAGTCTTCGGACCTGTGAGAAATAAATGTCTGTTGTTTAAGTCACCCAGTCTGTGTTATGTTGTTACAGCAGCCCAAGCTGACCAAGACAGGATAGAGGATAAAACTATGGCCCAGAGGAGCTAAGTGACAAGCAGAGTCACACAGCACCCAGAGCAAAGACTAGACATAGACCAAGGTCTGTCACTCTATTTAGTGAAAGACAGGAAAACAAAGGTGGAAAAAAGGAAGACCAAAAGGGATGAGTTTAAAACACACACTCACAAGGGCCAGGGCAAAGTGAAGTTGTAGAATGCAGCTGGGAGAGGGGGGTGACTCAGTGCTGGAGATGCCCTGTGCTGGGCCCAGAGCCTCTGTCACCCCATCTGTCATTGCCTGGTTTGTCATGAAAGCTGTGCCTTCCAGTCACCAGGATTAATGCCCCCTGAACGCCTGGGGCCAGGCCAGCCGCCACAGCCCCAGGAACCCAGAAGCCCACTAGCCCCCATCCTCTCAGGGTCTCAAGCTGAGAGTCATTGGGCACCAGGGACATTCTGGAAAGTTCCTCCAAGATGGCATTGTGGAGCCAGTCCTGGGCTGGGGTTGGAAGTCTAGGTTCTCGTCCTGCTTTGCTCCTGCCCTGTTGTAGCCTTGGGCCCTTCTTTGAGCTTTCTCAATATAACAACTAATAGGCTTAGGTGGCTGGGCTCAGAGCGGTGTGCTGGAGGGGGCTTGTCCTGCTCTAGAGAGATGCTGTGCGTCTGGCCTTGGCAGGAGAATTTGCACCATGGAAAGCAGCAAACCCTACTGCTTTCTCCCTTCTTCCATCCTTCCATGCTTTATTTCCTCCTTTCTCTCCCTCTCTGTCTCTGTCTCTCTCTTTCTAGAGCAAGTTGTTAATCATTTTCTTTCAGGGGCTAAGGGGACAGTACATTCCCCCTCCACCAACAGGGCTGGCCATGCCAGGAAGCGAGCCGGCAGTGGGCCCCGCCCCTCTGGTGACCCTGCTGCCCACCAGCCACAACATCACGTGACTGGTTTCTTCTTTGCACAGGCAAAGGACACCGTGCTGATCCCTTAACATCTGCCGAAGTATGTCTGGTCCCAAAGTGTCCCTGGAGGAGATAATATTTTAACAGAGTCACCTCTGGGGCTCACAGAGACCATCAATAACAAGGGGGGATGGTTTCTGAGGTTCAGTGCAGGGGACACAGCAGCAAGCCCGAGTCAGGGAGAATCCATTCACACCGCCCCGGGCCATCGCAGAGCTGATCAATCAGTGAGGTCGGCAGGCAGGGCTGTGAGGAATTCAGGCAGCACCGGCATGCAGCTGGCCTAATTTGGACATGGGCTCAGCAAAGGCTGGCCTTTGAACACTCTAAGGCAAAAAAAAGAAAAAGACAAAGGAAAAAAAAGCTTTGCTAAGCTTATAGCAGGATGGCAACAGAGATACTTAACCTACTTAAGGAAAGTGATCACTTTCAAACACTTTTATTTTAATGCAAGCCTTTAGGTACAGCAAAAGCTGATACCCTGATTACGATCTGCCCTCTGTTCCTGGAGGTTGACACCCGCCTTAGCACTACCCAGGAGTCAGAATTTCTGCCTACACTGAGCATTAATAAAACTCCCTTTTAAGAATACCCAGCCATCCATTCAGCTAGCTTTCCTCTTTCATTTAGCAGCATTTATTAAATGACAGCTGTGGCCAAGCCCTATTGCGCTTACACACCCAGACACCGTCTATGTCACATTGGCCCTGCCCCCCTTTATGGGATCTGACTGCAGAGGCCCTGGGGATGGAGCATCATTGGATCACACATGACCCTGTTAGCACAGGCGCTGTGGCTGATTCCCCACCCAAGTCTAACTTCACCTAGTGGCTGCTCCATCAGTGTTTGCTCGATGAATGTTAACTGATGCTACTCACACCCCGAGCAAGTGGCTGAAAGGGAGGCCTCAGGGAGAAAGCCAGTAACTGCTTGCTCTGGACTCGATCAGTGGCTTTTCATTATGTCTCAGCAGTCGAACTTGCTTTACAAGTGAAGTCGCAGGCAGAACCCCAGAATGTAAAACACATGAGAACAGAGCCGCTCTCCCTGAAGCATGTCCTGCCAGCTGGCCCCTTTTCCTGGACCCTTCCTGGATCTTCCAGCTCCAATGTCTTTGGCTTCCACTGGGCACTGGGCATGGTTACCCAAGGAAACGCCAATCTCTTTGGTTTCCCTTCATCTGGGAACCCAGGTTTAGAGGTCACTCCAACTTGAAGATATTAAAAAATACAAGGAACAACAACTGGAAGTTACTACAACAACCGCCTACCAGAACTTCCTGGGCTCCTCCCTCCGCGGCTTTACCCTTATTCACTCCATGGACATTGCGTCCCGGGAACTCCCAGACAGAAGAATCCTTGTTTCCCACCTGAGGCAGCCCTCTCCCCCTACCACTCCCAGTCACTGTGGTCACAGCCTCCACTTCTGGTTACAGCCGTGGCCAAACCAATGACAGGGGTACTAAGGTCCGCAGAAGACACTGTGGCCTCTGCCTGAACCTGGGACAAACGGCGCTAAGGAGCCACCCCCATGACCACTCAGGTGATAGCAAATCACTCAGTCATTTGTTCACTCAACACGCCTATGTATCAGGCCCCGTGCTGGCCGCTAGGGACATGGTGGGGCCCAGATGAGACAAAGCCACTGCCTGCGTGAAATGCGAAATGGGTGCGGGAAAGGATACAGGCAATTACAGCCTGGAGTCATATGTGCGCCTATGAGGACAGTGGGGCAGTTTGGGGGCACAGTGGAGAGGCTGATTCAATCTGGGGGGTAGGGAAGGCTTCCTAGAGGAAGTAGCCTAGAGAGTTAGCCAGAAGTACAGGGTACAGGTGAAGAGGGTTTTGCCAAAGAGAACAGCAGGTGCAAAGGCCCAGGGGCAAGAGTTAGAGAAACGTTGGGAGGAGTGTGAGAGCTAGAATGACAGGGCAAGAAAAAGGGCCAGGCCAGATAAGGCCAGAGAGGGGCCTGCAGGCAGCATGGGCAGATGGCCTGGGGAGGGTGGCAGGAAGCCTTCACGGGGAACCAGCCTTTGCAGCCAAGGGTTCAAGCCAGGGTGGCCGTGGGGAAGCCAAGGGCTGCACTGGTCTGGGTGTGCCTTGAGGAAGGACGAAGGGAGGCCGCTGAGGACCTCGCCTTTTGTGCTCCAGTGTCCCAGAGCCCTCAGGAAGCCGGCCTCAGAGTCTGTGCTGCTCTTCACCACAGGCTTCCCCTGGGCCTTGGGCACTGGTTCCTGGGCTCCTGGGCACGGCAAGCAACGGGTCCCGACCACTTGCCCACAACAAGGTGGGCCCTCGCTGCTGCAGGATTCCACATGGCCTGAGGGATGGTGGACCAGGTCCATGCGGGTGGGCCCTCACAGAATGCCTTCTCCTGGGCTGCACTGGGCAGGGGGCTGCCAGTGTCCTCTGTGATGGCAATGTTGTCCGCCATCCATTCATTCACTCATTCATTTGTGCAGCACGTGATTGGCTCGAGGCTCCGGTGGGACCATCACTTTGGCTAACCTGTGTCTAGGAGGGTCGAGCCTCAGAGGTTGATTAATGGGGCCACTGGGGTGACGCTGCAGTCTGAGATGAGAAGAGTCACAGTGTGCCCCGGGGCCGGGGTCTGTCCCGGGCCTGCACCCTAGAGCAGATGTAGGCTCCCGGGTTGGGCCCCAGAATCACCAAGCCTGCTCATTGCATGCACCTCGCTCACCGCCTCAGGCCGTCTGGGCTTCCCTGCAGACGGCACCAACCTCCCAGAGCACCACAGCAAGGCTTCCGGAAGGAGGGCTGCCACTCCAGTATGCACGGAGCCCCTTCCCCTCCAGAGCTGTCCCAGGCCCAATGGGGACTAGAACCGAAGCACTTGAGGAAGATTTGAGATACCCCACCTTGACCCCTCCTCCTATTTCAGCCTGGTCCTCCCTCCGCAGCATGAGAGGCAGTAGGAGAAGGGAAACTTCCATTTCTCCTCTGTGCTGACGGATGACAGACAGACAGACTGGCTCTCAGCATTGCGGGACTCCCAGGCCTGGTGGAGCCTCTTTGTTAGAATAGGGTGGCAAGGTTCTTGGGGCCCTCTCAACTGTGGTGATGAGGGAGGGGGAGAAGCCTCCAGAGGTGCAGAACAAAGGCAGGGCACAGGGACCACCCGATTGTCACCCTGGGCCACCCTGGGCCGCCACCCCTTGGGACTCTGCTGGCCCGTGAACTCTCCGTGGCTCCCAGAGGCGCCACTGCCCTCATTTTCCAGAAGGGCGCCTTGCAGGCTGAGAGGTAGGGAAAGAGTGGCGCATTATTGTGCACTTTTTCTTAAGTCTGTGATAAGCTCCTTCTATTAGACTATAGATCTCGTCACATAAAATAGATTTGTGGACTCGCAGCCAGGGAGAGCCACGCTCCTGAGCTGCAGAAATGGTTCATTTTTTCCCCTCTTCCTCCAGTAACTGATGGTCATGAATTTTTCACCCAAATGTCGCCACTAAAAATGTCACCAGCCTCCCACCCCTAGAGATTTTATGATCTGGCTCTAATGGGGTGGGGGTGGGGGCATGGGGAGAGGGGACGGCTGTGTCCTGGAGCCAGAAAGGGAACTCTGAACATACAGGAGTGGGAGCAGAGGGGGCAGAGGCTGGGGTTTCAATTCTGGAGACAATAGAGCTCTGTTTATTGAGCAGTTACTGTGTGGCTGACCTGAGCCAAGTACTTTACATCCACTATCTCGTTTCATCTTCACAACATGGCAAAGGAGGTGGCAGATGGGTTGGGACTCAGAGAGGCTGAGTAACTTGCCCAAGGTCACAAAGCTTGTTAAAGCAGAACCACAGACAAACCCTGTGTTGACAGCTGTTTCCCTGCCTCCATCACAGAATCAGGACTGGGGGCAGGCTGTCCACCTTCCCTTCTCTGGCTCAGAATGATGATAAGCAAAGAAGACAACCTATGGAGCAGCAAGGCTGAGAGGTAAGACATGCATTGGCATTCTCGCCAAGGTGGGGCCGGGCCAGGTGGTGGTGGGAATGAACTCTTTTGCAAGGATCAGAATCAAAGTCACATTCAATGGAGAAATAGCCTTTCCTCTTGCAGGGCTAAACACTGAGAAATTGAGAAGCTCCCTGTGGCAAGGTGTGTTTTCCTTCTGGGTAACTAGTTAGAGTGACATCCATAGCTGTTGCTGGCGAGGAGAGGGAATTAGGACTGGAAACCTTCACTGTGTTAAAGCTCAGGGGACCACAGGCAGACTTCTCCACGCCAGGGGACCTTCATCCACTCCTGGCCAATGCCTGCAGCACCAGGAGGGAGGGGACCCTGACTCTCCGCCCTCTGGGAAGGGCTAGGGCGCCAGATTGAAACAGAGGGTCTAGTTAACAGAAGGCAAGAGCTGGATGTCCTTGGGGAATAGCCCCCCAAAGGTTCCTAGAATACCCTCACATCCGCTGTTTACTCAGTACACAATCCTTTGAGATAGGAAGTGCAGGCCAGGGTTACTGTCCCCATTTTTCAGATGAGGACACCAGGGACACATGTGGAGGTAGAGGAGGAGGGGACTCTGTCCCCTGCACTAGTTAACCGTGCCCAATCCCTGCCACCTTTTTTCTCCCCCGTTTCATGTCACCTGCTCAGAACTAGCTCCAGCTGGTCTCTGGCCCTGCCTTGGGTCCAGCTCTGACCATTCTGCACCCTCTGAGCATGCTCTCCCAAGCGTCAGGCCCCAGGGCACTTGCTGGGAAATCAAGGTTACCCAAGGAGACCCAGGAGTTGCGGGGGGCAGGGGGAAGGAGGGGGGTACTGCCAAAACTTCTCCACGGCCTATCCAGCCTGAAAAGCAGGAGGCCCTGGTTCTAGCCCCCTTCTGTCCCTCGCCAACTCGCCTTGGCTTCCTCCTCTGAAAGAAAGATGAAGGAAGGGGCTTCTCCAATAAGGTGAGACCCCCCTCACCTGCATCCTCTCTGTCTAAGTAGCAGCCAACGCAGCAGCCCTTTGTGACTTGCTGTCCACGAAGCTGCTAGGGCCTGGGGTTGTGGGTTGTGGACGTGTTGGCTGTGCCCCTGGAACCCTGGGTAGGCCTGGTGGGCCGAAGCGAGGCATCCAGGAAAGAATGATGGTGGCCCTTCAGCTCTCCGGGACAAGGACACAGGACAAATGGAGGTTTGGGCCCTCAATCACTTTGCAAAGCCTCTCCCCAAGGGTGAGGAGACCCATCTGGGGCCTTGCCTAGAGCCCGTAGGAGGGGCAGCATGGTTGAGGGGTGAGATCAATGCGAAGGAGGAGACAAATCTGGCACCGAGCCCCTCAAGGGAACTAGAAAATGTCCTGGATTGATTGACACTTTACAAGAATCAAACACTTTGCACGTGGCACTCCAGGCTACAGCTAGATTATTGCCCTATAAATGAGTAAGAAGCAAGTTGACTGATTCACGACCAGGAGGAATCGAGCCCCAGACAAGTAAACAGGCCATTACAATGCGGCCCAATAGCTCTAATAAGTGCTTCCAGAGAGGAGAGCTCAGGGTACTTGCTGAGCAAGTAGCTAACTCTGCCCGGGGCAAGGAGATGGCTAGGCATACTTCCTGGAAGAGGGGACAGCTCAGCTAATAACCATTAGGGGTACTTGGGCTGCAGTTCTCCTGATAACAATGTGATTTACAGCGCGAGGTGGGTCAGTTGGGTGGAGGACAGAGGGGCTGAGGGGGAGGGGTTGAGGGCAAGCTCAGAATTGTTTGGAAGCTTAGAGTTTTACCTTGAAAATACATTTCCAAATTACCACACTCGTGAGACAGATCATTGGGACAGACAGAAAACCCAGCAACACACTTCAAAACACACTGGAATTTAGTGTTGATAGCGGTGGGCTCTTACATCAGGGAGGTAAGATGAGAGTGTTAATAAATGGTGTCGGCACAACTAGGCAACCATCTGGAGACCAATAAAGCTGGAGACCAGGGCACCAGGACAAACTCCAAATAGATCCAAAACTTAGATGTAGAAACTAAAACTGTAAGAGAATCACAGGAAAGTGTGAGTGAGTTCCTTTATAACTGTAGCATGGGGAAAGTCTTCCAACAATGACTCAGAATCCAAAAACCAGAAAAGTAAAGACAAATTAAATTAATAATAACCTACTCCTCCAAGATAAAGAACACCATAAACAAGGTCAAAAGACAAATAGGGACAACATTTTTGCAACTCACATCATAGTTAAGGGGCTGATCTCCCTAATATGTTTTCCTAGAAAACAAGAAGAAAAAGACTAATGACCCAATAGAAAAGTGGGCAAAAGATTTGAAGAAATACTTCCAAGGAAAAGAAATCTAGGTAGCCCTTAAACCTACGAAAATGCAGCTCATTCACATTAAGAGATATATGAATTAAAACTACACCAGGGTGCCATTTCTTACCTATCAGATAGGCAAAAATCCAAAAGTATGACAACACAGCCTTTGGTAAGGCTGTTGTGTTGGGAAACAAGCACTCCCATATGTTGCTGGTGGGAATGAAAAAAATACAACCCCAGTGAAAGATGGTTTAGTCATTTCTTATCACAGTTACAGATGCATTTACCCTGTGACCCGACGATCCCATTTCTGGGAATTTACTGGACAGATACACCTTAAATATGTGAGAAATGATGTATGTACAAGCTTATTCATGGCAGCTATGTGTAATAGCAACAACCTGGCGACAACCCAAGTGTCTATTCAAAAGGACTCGCGAAATAAACGATGGTATAGCTACACAATGGAATACTATGCAGCTGTGGGAGAAGAAGGAAGAGAAGGGAGGAAAGGCATGGCGGAGGTGGGAGAGGAGGAAGAATGAGGCAGCTCTGTATGTTCTGATATGCAAAAGTCTCCTGTATATGTTACCAGGTAAAACTACCAGGAGTACAACAGCATATATGTATGCAAATACATATAACTGACGCATTTACATAAAGGAATACTGGACAGTTACACAAGAAACTAAGTGTTTCCCTAGGGATCAGTGGGATGGGATGGCTGGGACATGCGGAAATGGGACTGCCTTTTGATAGCAGTTTGGATTTCAAATCACATGAATGTATTGCACGTTGAAACACTGATAATGATATTAAAATAAACAACTTGCCATGGCAGTAAACATTGATCTTTATCAGGTATGTGTCTGGTGGTTGTTTATCCCTAAATACAAAATCTCTGATTTGGGGAGAGAGGCTACCTCCACGGCTCAAGTAAGTCCAGAATCCAGGGACTGTGTTGGCTGGGCCCAGGGCCCTCAGCCAGTATGATGGCAGGTGACCAGGGAAGCAGCTCTGGCACTCAGTGGGGACCTAGTGGGTGTACTGCTTCTCCCTCTCCTTCGAGATAAAGACTTCCTTCCAGCTGCAGACAAAGGATGGGCAGGAAAGAAGGGAGTCCTAGGTGGTTCTCCATACTCCAGCGCCTCCAGGAAGCCTTCCTGGGTTCATTGGGACACTTCCTCGGACCCCCTCTGCTTGGCCACAGCCTGTCCAGGGCTGGGATTCTTGGTCCTGATGGCACCCCTGCCCCCATGATCATCCCCTCAGCACTGGCCTGTGGGTCCTCTGACCTGGAGCACCCAGCCCCTCACCAGTGTGGGTGGGGCTCTGTCCACAGAAACACACTGACAGGAGCACTTTGCAAACTCGAAAGGGCTGTGCACCAATAATATCTCCCTGGTGTGGGAGGGAGAAGGAGGAGGGGCAGTTGGACTATGGGTCCTCAACAGAGGCCTGAGTTTTAAATGCCGTGTTTGCTCGCACCCCACCCGGCGGCTTGTACACACCTGTACACGGAAGGCTGTAATTTTTCTACGTGAGTCACAGGTAGGCTCACACCCAAGTTACCGGCACTCCGCTCCTTAGGGCGGGCTGGGCAGGCAGTCGCCTTTGTCTTCCAATTATACTCTTTTTTATTGCTCTTTTAACTATAACAGAAACACCCATAGAGGCAAGGTCTGGAGGGCAATTAATGACATACGGAAAAGCTGCTGAAAGCCACTGGATTCGGGGCCCACAGGAAGCCCTATGTCTGGACCCAGCCCTGGCCCTCTACTTCAGTGTAAGGAGGCTGTGTGGGAATGTGGCTAGTGAATGCATTCTGACATCCCACAAGCTAGGTTCAGATCTTGGCTCTGGTACTAACCAGCTGTGTGACCCTGGAAAAGTCACTTTACCTCTCTGAGCTTCCATTTTCTTTTCTATAGAATGGTACTGCTCGGGGGATAACTAAGCTGATACTGTGAAACACCTGCCAATTAGTAGACATTCCATCAATGCTGACTTCTCCAAATGCCCTTCCACAGTTAGTGCTTTCAGTTTTATGCGCATATTTCTTCTCCCTCCAACTTCCTGTCATTTTCTACAGTCCCTAACACATTACCATGCACACAGTAGGTGCACAGGGCAGCAGAAAGAGCATGGGCTTTGGAGTCCCGTTTTCATCCATTCCATACAGAGCAACCAGATACCTTGATGTGCCAGAATGTGCCAGGTGCTGGGGATCCAAAGGCTCAATCTCTGCCCTGGAGGGGCTCACCATCCCTGACAAAGAGACCAGTAACAGGAGAGACAAGGCAGGTGGCAAATATCACCATCAAGGGAGAAGGCTTGCCTAGGGTGCTGCGTGCCTGAGTCTGCATCCTGGAGGAAGAGTTGGAGAGAGCCAGGAAAGGAGAGCTGCGTCTCAGGCAGAACATGTGCAAAAGTCTGAGGGCGAGAGACAGCTGGAGGAGGTTTGGGAAGGCTGAAGCACGGAAAGGAGGACAGAGGACATGAGGCCCGAGGAAACGCCTGAGGTGAGATCTGAAAGGGCCTTTTCAGCCAAGCTAAGGAGTTTGAGCTCAATCGAAGGCACAGGAAGAGTCCCTGGAAGGACTTAAAAGTGTTCCAATTTTCTGGCATTGAGGGTGGGAAAAATGTGAATTACAAGGCCAACGGTGGAGGCAGAGACAGTTCAGAGCCAGCAGTGATCCAGACAAAAAATGGATAAAGCCTGAATCTGGAGTAACTTTGAATCCCTCCTCAGACACTTACCAGCTGTGAGACCTCAGGCGAGTGACTTACAGGTTCCAGATCACGCTTTCTCATTCCTAAATTACAGTAAGGATGCCTAGTTCCCAGGGTATCAAGATTCGATAGGGATTAAAAGCAGGACTGCACCACACTGATATAAATAAAGAACTGGATAAATGAATAAGTGGGGTAGAAAGGACAGCTCTTCCATACACTAGAACGCCAATTAATACTGTAGAAGGGAAGACGGAAATGAAAAGGTCATCATTAGACAAACACCCCAGTAATAATTGTTGCAAATGATATACGCCAATGGCTGCTAAAACGAATGAACAAAAGTGTGCAGAGAAACAGGATGTGTCTAGTCTCAAAGCATCACTCTCCAGATATTTATTGACTAATAAGGGAAGAAGGACAGTAACTTTACAGGGAGAAACCTGGCTGACACACCATAGCCACGTGATCAAGTCTGATGCATAAACCTCACTGGAACCATGAGAAAACACTAGACAAATTCAAATGGAGGGAACTTCAACAAAATTACTGACCAGTATTCTTCAAAAGTGTCAAGGTTATGAAAGATAAAGAAAGACCAAGGAACTGTTAGCCACTAGACAGTAAGGAAAATGACAACGGAAGGCAGTGTGGGGTCCTGGATAGGATTCTGGGACCGAAGGAGGACGGTAGTGGAAAATCAAGTGAAATTTGAAAGCAGAGCTGCAGTTTACTTAATAGTATTGTACCAACGTTAACTTCCTGCTTTTGATAATTGTACTGTGGTTATAGAAGATGTTAACTTTAGGGGAAGCTAGGAGAGGGATATATTGAAACTCTGCAACTGTTTTTGCAATTTTTCAGTAAATCTAAAGTTAGCTTAAAATAAAAAGGCATATTTGTTATTATTTTGTAAAGGACTGTGTCAGTGGTTCTTAACTTTGAAGACACATTTGATTCGAGATTTTTAATGTCGATGCCCATGCACCTTCTCAGACCCGTTGGACCAGCAACCCTAGAGGAGGGACTCAGGCATGGGGAGCCTTTGAAAGTCCCCAGGAGATGGCACTGGCAGCTCCGGGCGAAGGGTGCACTCTCTGTAAGTCACTTGGCCCATAGTAGGCCTTCAATAAATCATCATTCCCCACATAAGTGAGTTGGTTCATCAACTCACACCTTCGTACATTCAACAAATATTGCTGAATACCTACTGTGTGCAAGGCACAGCAGGGAGGTAATGGTGGGCAAGAAAGACAAACACCTGTATATTCTAGTGAGGGAGACAAACAATAAATATGTGAGATTATTACACATATGACAGGGATTTTAAAGGAAACAAGTGGATATGACAGGGACTAATTGGAGGGGTGGGAGCTCCATTAGATAGGGCAGTTCAGGAGGGCATCCCTGAGGAAGTGACATTTAAGCTGACATTCAAACTGGAAGGATGGAGCCAGGAGAAGAGACGGGGTGGGGGGGTAGCACGTGATACAACAAGAACAGAAAGTGCCAGAGTCCTGAGACAGACTTGCAGCCACAGAGAGGGAGGGGTTTGGGAGAGGGGCCACAACGAGGAGACTGGATTTCATTTTAGGTACAATGGAAAGGCTTCAGTAAGGGTTTACACAGGGTGGGGTGCAGCAATGTTCTTTGATCTGATTTAGAGTTTTAAAAGATCTCTGGAAAACAGAAAGGTTATTCTGGCTGCTGGTGGAGACTAATCAGTAGGAGACCCATTCGGAGGTTCCTAACTATTCAGGAGAGAGATGATGGTGGCCTGGACCAGGGAGGTGGCAACAGAGGAGGTGAGATGCCAACCCATTGAAACAGGCCTCTGTGTGGAGCCCAGGTTTGGAGTAAGCAGCCCCCTGGCTGCCTAGCTCTCCCCTCCAGCCCCTTTGCTGAGCAGCTGAGCCAAAAGTTCTTTCCAGATTCAGCAAGCACCTACTGTTAGGGCCCTGCCCGTGCTGTCACGGCCACAAGTCGCCTCCTCCAGAGACACCCACACACCTTAACATATCACAAACCACATTACGCCCATAGTCCCATGCTCTCTGAGTCCTTAATACTGATGGGGAAACTGAAACTCAGTGAGGAGAAGGCATTCACTCAACATCACACAGCACATGGAACCAAGGATGGATTGTCTCACTGGCCCAGACTGGGTCCCTGATTAGGTCCCACCTCTTCCTCTGAACAAGGAAGATGAAGGGTGGAGGTGTTGGCAGAAAGCTGGTACTTTTGGCAAACAAGGCAAGACTGTCCGCCTGAGCCAGGCTGGGTCCACACAGCCTGCAGATGGCAGTACTGTCAGCCCAGAGATGTGGCTTCAGCCTGGTCCCTGGATTCATTGACACCCCAGCCCAGAGAGGCCAGATTCCCAGGAAAGTCATTCTCACTAAGGTGTGAATGACTGACAGCTTGTCCTTTCCTGAAAGGGAGAGACAGCAAGGAGATACACATTGGGTTCCAGAAGCAGGAGAAAGGGAAAGCACTAAAGATAAAACCTTTGTCTCCCCATCCAGTTGCACTCTCTTGGCAGCTGTAGCCCCTTGGGGCTCAGTTACTAGCTTCAAACTCCTCTTAATTCCCCAAATCAACAACATATGTAGGCGCTCAGCCTCTCCTCCTTCCCTCACTAATGTTGGAGTCCCCTCCACAGTTGGTTGCTGTCCCTCCCCTGGCTTTGGACGCAGCCAGTACTTATCAAAGAAGCTTGTGTTATGACAACAAGTACTGGAAAAGCCCCTTTGTACAGGTGTGCAATGTGGAGGTAGGTATAAATCACACACAGGAGGATCTGTTAGTTTCCCTTTTATAGATGAAGAAACTGAGGCACAGAGAGGTGAACAGTTGCCCGACGTCACACAGGAAAGAATGGAGCTGGGATGAAAACCTAGGCTGGAAGCCCGATTCCAGAAACTTCTCTAGTAGATGACCTGAGGGATCCAGCCCTGGTGCACTTGCCCCCTCGTTAACAGCCCCTTTGGTCAAAGTGTGGTTTCCTGAAGGTCATTGAGGGGCGGGGGTTGGGAGACAGCATGACAAGGGCACAGGCCTCAGAGTCCCAGGCTCGATTCAAGAGGAGACAAGGCAGGGGTGAGGGCCTCAGGATGTCACTTCACCGCTCTGATCCACACTCTGGGCAAAGTCGGGCCCACATGCCCAGCTCTCCATGGGCCCAGGGGACATTACCTCCCAAACTGTCCCACCAGGCAGAGCACACACAGGGTTCCCCAGTGGTGATTGTGGGACTCTGGGATGAAGGGACCATGGAGGCCAGTCTCCCCTCCTCTTCCCAGAGGTCCGACCTCCCCTCTGCCAGTCCCCACATTCCTCTAAGGCTGACCACCCCCTGCCCTGTTAGCCTGGAGATTCCAGGCCGGCCCCATCCTCCCACCAAGGTTCGGCCACCTCAATCCAGGCTCCCTCCCTCCCTGCAAAAGGCTGCAAATGCTTCTGAGGGCTGGAACATCTGGCTAATGACGGGGAAAGTGCTGAGACGACAGGTTATTTCAACACTGTCATCATCCGTTGGGTATTTCAACACTCAGTACTTGTGCAAGAGACATAATGGGACCTGTCATAAACTCACGCTGTCTCAAAGCTCGGGCACGTCGCGGCGGGGCTGACGGGAGTTGGGGTTTAGCAATAGGTGCTGTCTTGGGGCCTGCAGCCTCCCTAGGATTATTTTGGCTCCACCGTGGAAGGCTCCAGAGAGAAATCTCAGGGTGTCAGAGAAAACCCAGAGCAATTACCTCTCAGGGTAATTAGATGGTGGCAGAGATAGATAGCGCCCACCTTCCTGCCTTCCTGCCTTTCCTCTGCCTGCCAGGGAGAGGGAGAGGGGAGGACCAGCTGCCCCATCCCACTGGTCCAGCCCCCACCCAGCACAGCCCCATGCGGGAGGAGGCCACAGATGACCTCATGGATACGGCAGCAGCTGTGAATCACAGCCCTGACCACATTCCCACTTCCCTGGGGGTGGACAAGCCTGTGGGTCCTCAGAGGTGCAGCTCGACACCCATAACTAGCCACTCTCCCACCGTGGCAGCTTCTCCCAAAGCTGTGGAGAGGCTTCAGGAACCTACAGCAGACCAGAGTCAGGGCTTTGGCTTGGAATCCTTGATTCAGCTCTGTCCCATCCAAGATTTTGTCTGAACCCTGACCACCCCTTTAGGAGGCTAAGTGGAGGGGGGAGGGTTGTGGAGCGCCAGCTGCGACAGGGAGGTGAGGTCTAGAGGAGGCAGCAGCCAACCACACAGAGACAGCTGCAGTTGGGAGCAATGCTGGGCTCCAGCCACCAGCTTTCATGGAGCGACGGAGTCATTGCCCCAAGCTGGCAAAGCTGGAGGGCTGAGTGATCAGAGACCCCCACAGCCAGCTGAAGCCCATACAGAGCACATCCAGCCTGAGCACCAGCGCCTGTCCCTGCCATGCCCACCCTGCTCAGCACGTCTCCGAGTGTTCCAGGAGAGACAGTCCTGGCTGGGTGAGAGTTCCAGGGAGGGTAGAGGAAGGCAGGAGGCCCAGAGCATGACCAGGAGGCCGGAAAATAGCCAGATGGGGTCAGGGGCCAGAATGAGGGGTGCAGGAGGAGGAAAGAGGGGGCGTGGGCCTGAGGACAAGTGGAAGTAGATTCCCCAGCATTGGGTTCCATGCCGAGAGGACTGGGGCAATGGGCGGCCTTCTCAGAAATGGGCCAATGAGGTGCGGAGGGCTCATGTGGGACTCTGGGTCTGTGTGGAAATCGGCCGCTACAGGGCCCCGGCTGGTACTGGCCCCTCCATCCTCTGCTTTGATCAGAGCCAGTCAGACATTCTCCTAAGGGGCCACATCATTCACGAAAAAGATTCTATATGTTCATGGCTCCTGCTCCAGGACACAAACTCCCTCCCTGAAACGCCTCTCCCCTGATCCCACCTTCTGGCCTGGCTCCTCTTTCTCCAATTTCACCTCCTTGGCCTCTCCTAAGCTTCATTCAAAGTCCCCCTAGGGTCACCAGGGCAGCCCTCCCAAGCCTGCTAGCCGCCCCCCCAAGCTGGCCCCCACTGAGTCCTCACCACAGCCCACACCTGTCCCTCCACTGGTCTGCCCACTGCTCTGCTCCCACCAGGCCCCACCTCCTACCGGGGCTCCCACTGCAGCCTCCCCTTGACCCTCTTGCTGGGCTGCCTTGTCCCCTCCCTCCAGGCCCCCAGCCTCTGTCCCCACAGGAAGCATAGCCATCTTGCCCTCAACTAGGCGTCCAATGCCCGTCCTTGGGGCATTGGATGTCACAAGCAAGAATGTCACATCCCATCTGCCAGAGGCTGTTTTCCAAGTGCTATTTTTACAGGAGAGTGTCACCACCTTTAGACACACAAAGGCTAGGTAGAGGGACGATTTCCTCTGATTGGCACCTGGGTCTCAGTTGATGCTGACAGCTGTCCAATATGGCAGGCAGCCTCCTCATTTCATTTTACAGGTGAGGGTCCAGCTGTCCCTCCTTTGTTTCCTAGGCAGGCAGCCACGCTGGTCCTGTTCTCCCAGCATGTCAGCCTGGCTTCCTCTCAAGTACTTGCCTCCCCTCCAATGCCCGATGCCACCTTTGCTCACATTCGTGGGCCCACAGTGAAGCAGCCATGAGATGGACACGACCTTGGCCTTGGGATTGGCAGACACAGTGTGGTGGCAGTGCCAGCTCCACCCTAGTTTTTTGTTTCATCATCTTGGCGAAGTTTCTAACCATCACTGGGCTTCTGTTTCCTCCTCTTCCAAAGGAGGCAGTGCCTCAGTTTCTCTGGCCGAGATCATGGCATGGTGGAGAGATGGCTGTGAACGCAGACTGGCTGCTGAAGTGGGGTCTTAGTTCTGCTCTCGGAGCTAGGCCCCCTCACTGCTCTCAGCCTTGTTTTCTCATCTGTAAATGGGGTATAATCATATCTCTGTCATACAAAGCTCAGGGCAGGTGCCATAGGGGTGCTGTGTGATCTTTTTCAGTGTGATGGTCAAGGTTCCACCTGGCTCTAGAATCATCTACTGTTCCTTGACAGACCACCTCCCTGGGGACAGCTTGGCAGCTCTGAGGCTGGACCACCACCCCTCACCAAAATCAGGTCTATAGTCTCAATAAAGCCACAACTGTAAACTCAGAAATGAGTTCATTTCCCAGAAGCCCTTAGAGAGCTGCTGGGACTAAGATAAGGGGTCCTGGGGGGGCTCGACACCTCTGAAGCTGGGCAATGACTCGGGACACCACAAGCCCCTGGCCATCCAGTGGGACAGACCAGCTCGAACACTCACTCTCACTCTGTCCCACTCCTCCTCCCCCAATAGATAACCCACCCAGGAACACTTCTCTGCACTTGACCCATCCCTCCCAATGTAAGGCACCTTCGAGGATTTGAGACTGATGACAATGACAACAGGATCACCAAACACTAGGGACTTAGGACGGGGAGCTGAGGAGGGGGAGCCAGTCCTGTGCACATTCCCTCCTGCCTGCTCAATGCCAGGCTACACACTGGGCCCTAGAGTCAGAGGTCCCTGTTCTCCCCACCCTAGGAGACACTCTCAGCCCAAGGAGAGGCCCCAGCCCTGTCAGAATGGGGCCCACAGGCGGCCAGGGGTGCTGTGGGAGACCAAGGAGGGAATCCAGGCTGCCCTGATTCCCTGGGCACAGGAGCGGCCTCACGGCTGGGCTTCCTGCTTGGCAAGGGGCAGCCGAGATGCGGCTGGTGGTCCAGGGCACGGGCCTCCCATTGTCGATTCCCCCACTGCTCTGCCGGATGGCACCGTCTCCTAATGCATCTGCCTGTTTACATTCCCCCAACGAAAAGCAGCTTTGTTTATGGAAAAAAGCTATTTTGGTTCCACGTTTTCTCTCTCAACTCCTCCAGCTTGCTGGCGGAATGGCTGCTGCTCTCTTTAGGAGCTGACAGGAGCCACGGAGCCCATCTCCACCTCCTTGGGGAAGTGCCTTGGGGCTCCCCTGGGGTGACCCAGGATAGGGGACTAGGGCACAGTGCCATCTCCTCCACCAAGCCTCTAGGAAAAGGACCAGTGTGAGCCAACGTTCTGCATGAGACAGGCAAGTGTTGCCCGGGGGCAGAACAGGCTCCTTGAAAGCTGGTGGCTCGAGACACCACCCCCTCCAGGCACCCCACCCGTCCTGGGCTCATCACCCCGCAGGCGGCCCTTCTCCTCCTGCCGGGTGAGTAATACTATGGATGAGAAACAGACCCCCAGAGATGAAGTGGCACCTCCAAAGTCCCTCACAAAGCCAGTGAGACCCAGGAGTGTCCCTCCAACTGTCATGGCTGTTCCCCAGTATATGCCCTGGGATGGAGGGAGACAGGCATATCTAACGGGGGAGTCCATGGCCATGGCCATTTCTATAAAAAGCCACGGCAAACATTTCATTCCAGGCTCAGGAAACTGAACCAAGCGTGAACAGGAATAATCAAGTCCTACGCATAGATGCTTCTCCAGAGGGGAGCTTCCATTGTCCAGATGGGAACCCCAAAACTCTGCAGGGGTAAGAGAAAACAAGTCATGATATCCCTCTGAGAGAAAACAAGAGGTGGGTTCCCTACTCTCAGTGCGTCTGCCTCCCCAGGCAGGAGAAGGTGTGCGGGGCGGCGGCAGAGGGCTCAGCGAAACGCTCACCACGCCGCCGTGTAGAATGCCTTTCCACCCTCCCCTCCTTCATGGCCATGCTCCCTTCCTCTGTGGAATTTGTGATTTCTGGTGCATGCACATTACCTGGACTGCCAAGGCAGGTCAACAGCTGCTACCATGACAACAAAGAAAAAGAAAAAGAAAGGCTGACCAGGTGGAACACCCCCTACAGAGACCACAGGACACTTTCCCTGACCCTAATTCCCCTGTCCCAAGAAGGGGAACCCCCACTGGCGATGGCAATCAGGGAATGATTAGAGAAGAGCTTAAAAGTTCTCAAACAAGAAGCTGGATGTGCTCACAGCCCTATGCAGGGCCTCTGCTAGTCCTCTGGGGGACTCACGGCCGGTGGCTACAACCGTGATGTGGCCTGGGGTCACCTGCTCTAGAATAAAGCCATCAGCTCTAAGCCTTGGGGAGACACTCTTTTCCTCGGGGCCTTTCATCCTGGGCTCCTCTCACCCCGCCTTGCCCGCTGAGCCTCCTGCAAAACCACGTAGGAAACTTTCAGACCTTCGGTGGACAGACACACAGTGGCAGGAGGCCTTGTTTTGGGCAGACAGGTGTCCACTTCACAAAGGTACCTGGAAACCACCCTGGCACCAAAGCAGTGCTGTCCTCGATAGCTTTTCTCCATCCTCTTGGGTTAATTCCTGGAGGGAGAGGAATTGCAAACCAGTGTGACCCCAGGCGGGGGGCAAGCATAAAGGAGAAGCTCCCTGCTCATCCAAGGGGTGGGCAGGTCTTCCCTGGCTGGACCTCAGGAGGTCACTGTGACCTAGTCAGCACCCAGGGCCCTTCTTGGAGTATCTCCCAGAAGAGGAAAATGTGGCCACTTGGCCAAGTGGCCTCTTGCCCCACGAGTTGTTTCCAACAGTGATTTTTCAGTCTATTAATGGGAGCAGCCAACTTGAACCAGGCCGTCCCTGCTCGCATGGAAAGTGCTGTGTTTGATTGATGGCAGTAGTTTATAAAATACAGTCATAGTCTCAGCCTTTCTGGGCCTCCCTTTTGTGTCACCACACATGGGAGGGAGTCCTATGACCTGGCAGGCACTGAGTCCCAGCCAGACTCCATGGGCCCAGGGCCTGGATTCAAAGGAACCCTCATACTTGAGCACAGCGCTCTATAGTTTACAGAGGGCTTTCTCCTGTCTCGTCCCAATTCACCCTTTGAGGTGGCTAAGGAAACAGAGGGGACGTCAAACACCTAGAAAATGCAGTAGTACCAGGAACCAGCCCCCGTCCTTCTCCACTTCAGCCCACAAGCACGTACCCAAATACCCACTCTGTGCACAGCGCTGGATGGTAGGAGCCTGGGGTGGTTGTGGGCCTGGCCCTGACCCTGGCCCCAGCCATTGCTATTCAGCCCCGCTTTCAGCAGGGGGATCCTGCCAAAACCCTACTCCAATCCCACCCCTGGCCTGCCCACATCCTGCAATAGTTCCTGCTGCCTGGATGATTAGTAGAGTCCTCGGGCTGAATTTGAGGCCCAACACCAAATCGTCCCTGTCTGCCTCCCCCTCTCTATTCCCTCTTCATCACTTCACACTCTCTCTGCTTTGGCCAAATAAACTCAAGTCTTCCTTACTGAGAACTGCTGACATATGGCAAGCACACACTATTTCCTGTCCACCAAGACTGTACTGAGCTGTCAGAATGTTCTCTGTCCACACTCAGTGAGTCCCCCTCCAGGCCCTTGCCTGGGGTTTCGTGTTCTCCCATGCATCCATCCATCCATCCATCCATCCATCCATCCATCCATCCATCCATCCATTCATCCATTCATCCATATCTAAATTCCACCTGCACTTCAATGCCCAGTTCAAACTTTACCCTCCATAAAGTCACCCCACAATTAGTGACCAGTCCCCCATATCACAGTTGAAGCACATAACCCTCTGGCTGGCATCAGTGTTGCAGGCTTATCTCTAATTCCTCCCACCAGATGGTGAGCTCCTGGGTGGTGGGAGGCGTATGCAATGAAGAATGTGACTCATCCCAAGGACCGTAATACCCAGGACAAGGCCTCCTGAACACAAGAACTGTCCATGATGATTGGCTGACTGAATGGAGCAAAAGAACAAATGAAAGAAGAGGAAGTAGCGTGGCCCGTGGCAGGCCTTTGGGGTACCCATCATGCTCAGATCTTGCTAGTCAGCAGGCTCCCCTCCCCCTCTGTGTTATCGAGCATCTGTATACATCGTTCTTTTGTCTGCCCAATGCTTCTGAACACTCCCCCTACTTCTGGAGAAATACCCACATTATGAGCTTCTATCTTTCCTCACAGAACCCAGCCAGCCACCTTCTAGCTTCCCTTGCAGCTAGGTTTAATCATGTGACCTGGGCTCCACCACTCTCAGGATGGAAAGGGATGACCCAGGAAGCAGAGGCTACATGGAATTCATTCTGGCTGGCAGGGGTCGGCGCTCATGTCCAGTTTCTGAAGACGTGCCGTGGCTGGTGTGGGAGCACATGAGGCCTAGCCTGGGTATGCCCCTCACAGCAGTCCTGCCATCTGGGGCCCCACTCCTGGTTCTCATACTCTGGCTTTCCCAGATTCCATGCCATGGAGTATCCCTAAATAAATTGCTTGTCTGCCTAACCTGGCCAGAGTTGGCTTCTGTGACTGAAATTCCAAACTTTGATGTGCTTACATCGCAATGAGGAAAGTGCCCCAGGAAGCCTTGGCTGATCCAGCTTAGAGAGGCATTTGTGGTCAGGCTGGGCCTCCTGCAGGGCAGGAAGCTGGAGGCAGAGTGGAATAGAGGTGCACTGGTTCGGGCCCTGCCTGGACTGTAGATGCCCGCCCACCAAAGTGGGACTAGGACAGGGGTCTGAAAGGGGTTGCCAGCGGTCCCAAGGTTGCCCCACTGCATAGCTCTCCCCTCTGTGCCTTCATCTCTGCTCTTGCCTCTGCCTATCAACCTTCTCAACCTCTGCTGACTCCTCCTCATTATCCTCTAAGACCTCAGCTTCTCATTGTCTCTTTCAGGAAGCTTCCAACCCCACCCCTTTTGGGCTAGGTGCCTCCTTGATGGTTCCAGAGCCCCCGGCCACATCTGCCAATGCCCTTCCACAGTGTATGGTAACTGTCCATTTCCACATCTATCTGTGTCCCTTCTGGATGGTGACTCCCTGAGAGCAGGAATCAGGTCTTGGCTCCTCTGAGTAGTCCATTTCAAGGGAGATGCTCAGGGAGTGTCTGCTGAGGGAGGAAGGGAAGGAAGGAGGGAGGGAAGGAGAGAAGGAGGGAGGGAGGGAAAGAAGCAGGGAGGGAGGGAAGGAGGGAGGGAGGGAGGCAGAGAAGGAGGGAGGGAGGGAAGGAGGGAGGAGTAAACATGCTTACCTCTGGGCTCGGTGAGAACAGGGAGAGAGGTAGTTGCCAGGGTGCCCCTGGGGTTGGGTGGGTGCACCCACCCCTATGTGAACCCCCAGACCAGCGATAACCTGTTCGGCTTGTGTCTGCGCCAAGGGAATATGTAGGGCTGGTCAATGCCTGCCACTCAAGCTACTGTGGGTTTCTTAGCAAATCCAATGGAAAATTATTTCCCAGGAAAATCTGGAGCTAACAGCTGGCTTCAAGGCCCCCCCACCCCCACCCCTTATCCCACATTGATTTGTATCTTGGAGATTTGAGCTTCTCCATTTGTTTGCTTGGGATACTTGTCGAGCAGACATCAAGGAAGGAGGCAGCTGTGAGTAGAAGTCAAGCACCTCCCTTTGAAATTGCTCTTCCTCCCCTGACGTGGGCAGGTAGGGGGAGTTCCCAAGGGGCTTCTTGGGAGACATCGGACCACCCCACCCCCCTAGCCCTGCTGCCAAGAGTCCAAGTGCAAGAGGTCTCTGTTCCTCTGTCAGCAGCCACCAGAGATTGACGCCCTGGTATTGCAAGCTGGGGTCAGCGGGTCATGCTGACCCTATAAAGCGGCACCAGAGTGATTCACAGCTCACTCCAGCCTGTGGATGGTGGAAGACTGTGAATTCCTTTCCCAAGATGTCTGTGGAGTCTTGAGGTGGGGGCAAGACTGGTCACATCTCAAGGTTGCCCGTGACCCGGAGTCCTGCTTCCACTGAATTTCAGTTTGGACGGTCTCAGTCTTTTGCTCCAGATGCCTTCGTCCACCACAACCATGCACACATGCAAATCCTTTTCCTTCGTTTCCATCCCAAACCCACTGCCAGCAGGCCTTTGTGTGGGTAGAGGCTTACTGGCGGTTAGGCGGAGGGATCCGCTTTGTAGTGATAGGAGCCTGTTAAAATCCTTCTGCCTCGATGTCTCCCTGCTGTGTCTGCCCTGGCATCCTCCCGCCTCCTGCCAAGGCAGCACTGTCCAGCCCCCTCGCTCCTGTTTTCTTCTCTAGAAAGTCTAATCAGTTTTCTTAAACAGGGCTGATTCACTTCTCAGGGGAATTTTGTGCCAGTTTTTAAAACAATGCATTTGCATCCCACTACACTGGTACTGGAGTTACCCTCACAGCAGACACAGATCCTGGCACCTCTTGCATTCTGGGGACCCAGAACTGAGTGGAGCAGAGACCCAGACCTCACAGAGTCTGGGGGCAGGGGGCAAGTCCTAAAGAGACCACCATGGCAGGGCAGGATAGAGATGCTGGGAGGGAAGCACAACACAGACCCAATGAGAACACATGAGGGGCAGCTCCCTCCACCAGGAGGAGCCAGAAAGGACTTCACCAAACAGGTGATGGGAATGATGGCCTTAGAGGAGTTTCATGAGGGGAGGGGGCAGCTGAAACAGAGTCTACCATTAATACCTCTCTAAGACGGACCGCTCAGGCTGGGCTAAAATAATCAATTCTTGTATCTGCCTCCCCCATCAGACTGGGAGCTCCTGGAAGGTGATCTCCCTTCAGAGGCCAAGTTCAATCAATCTTGGATTGGGAGGAAGAAAGGGAGGAAGATGAGTAGGGGTGGGAGCTGTGACAGCAGCATAAAGTTCCTGGGCACCTGAAGCCACAGGACCCCTGACACTACAGCAGAGACGAGAGACACTACAGTCCACCTATGGCCCCACAGGATTGAGGGAGAAGATGGACAAGAAAAACATGGTAACCCCCAAGCCCTGCGCACTGTGCAGGATTGTTAGTCAGTGGGTTCTCTAGTCCCCTCAGCCTCCCTGTTCCTGGAATTTGCAAAGCAGTGCGAGTGGGCAGCGCTCAGTGTAACACTTAATTACAGGCTGCCTTGCATTATTCTCTAATTACTATGTCATGGGAGGCTCTTCACCTGCACTGG
Organism: Rhinolophus sinicus; assembly: GCF_057876585.1. NCBI lineage: Eukaryota > Metazoa > Chordata > Mammalia > Chiroptera > Rhinolophidae > Rhinolophus > Rhinolophus sinicus. The sequence continues at coordinate 91,646,865 of NC_142503.1, forward strand.
CTCCTCGAGTGCAGAGGATGTGCCTTCTGCATCTTCTCCGTGCCCGCCTGCCCCCTGCAGTGCCAGCCCCAAACCGGATCCATGTACACACTCACAACAGCAGGCTCGGCTGATTCCTCCACACACTGGCTGCACATTAGAATCATCTGGAAGGTTTGATAAAATACTGATGCCTGGCCCACTTCCAAGGAGACTGCTTTAACTGGTCTGAGGTGGGGCCTGGGCATCAGTATTTAATTAAAATAAAATGATCATTCTAACATACAGCGAGGGCTGAGAATCTCTAACTGTTGCATCTCCTGCAACAAAGGCAGCAAATGCCCCTGGGGAGTGTGTACTTGGAAGACTGGCTCTTGATACTAAGTTTCATCCCTTTTCAGATCTCACCCACCTCAATGGCTTCAGTTCTCCACTACATCAGATGACTTCTACATCTGTGTCCCACCAGAGAGACGTTAGGCTCCAAAATACAACCCCACAGGGCCAGACGCATACAGTATGGAGCTCCATCTGTCCCAGGACCTCGGTGAATGGCACTCATGGTGAACGCCTGCATTTGTCACATGCTTTAGGCTGTCCGGGGTGGAACACCAACTTGAACTCCTCTAGGCCATGGAAGGACTTGGGGCACCTTCTGTAGCTATGGGTCTAAGGCTCATCAGCACCACCGAAAACCATATCTCTTAATGCCGAAATATCCTAGGGATGAACCCTATTGACCTGGCCAAGTGCCCACCCTGCACCAATCAGCTGAGACCAGAGGCAGAGATCACACAGCGCAGACAGGACTGCTAGGGACCACTCTTGTATAGAGTCAGAGGAACTCCATTTAAGATGGTGGATCTTAGGGGCGGCCGGGTGGCTCAGTTGGTTGGTTAGAGCGTGAGCTCTGAACAACAGGGTTGCCGGTTCGATTCCACATGGACCAGTGAGCTGCGCCCTCCACAGCTAGATTGAAGGCAATGAGCTGCAGCTGGGCTTCCAGAGGGGCAGCAGGATGGCTCAGTTTGTTAGAGCATGAGCTCTCCACAACAAGGTTGCCGGTTCAATTCCCACATGGGATGGCGGGCTGTGCCCCCTGCAACTAAAGATTGAAAACAGCAACTGGACTTGGAGCTGAGCTGCGCCCTCCACAACTAGATTGAAGGACAATGACTTGGAGCTGATGGGCTCTGGAGAAACACACTGGTCCCCAATATTCCCCAATACAATTTATTTTTTAAAAAAAGATGGTGGATCTTAACAATCTCTCTTCCCCCAAAGACTAATAATTTACAGTGTTAGATGAATAACAACAATAATGACAAAATCCAGAGAAGGCATTTTTATTAACTGGTGTATTTTAGGGACCTGGTAAGAAAGGGTCAACAAGAGAATCAACAAGGGATGGTGAGGCACCCAGGGATTAGCTGTAATGCCCCCTCTGCAGGCTGAAAGGGCAGAGGGAGGGCAGGAAGAGCAGCAGCACCGGGCAGGGTTGCCCACCTAGTGGCTGCCTTAGTTGGATGAATGCAGCCACTGCCGACTTGGAAGGTGGTGGGGAGATACCGCAGTCTCCCTCTCTGCCAGTTCTCTAATCTCCTGCTGGTCTCTCATTAGTTGAACATAACTAGAAGCCAGCAAGAGCCCAAGTGATGCAAGCCACATAGGTCAGCCTTCCAAGCACAGAGCAGGTGGAGAAGCATGAAGAATACATCTGAAGGAACAAATATGAAATATCCTGCACATTGGGCAACCACCCAAGTGGAATCTACTCCCTCAGCCTCAGTTACGCACTGGCAGTAACTTTAACGTCACTCTTCCTTCCCCCACTATTCTTCCACCATATTCCATCACCAAGTCCTACTGATGTCACTTCCCAAACATTTCCAGACTCTGTCCGCTCCTCTGTCTTTATTCTCTCTCTCGGACTATTGCAAATTATTTCTCAGCTGGCTTCTCTACGTCCAATCAGATCCACCCACCAAGATGCAATGGACTTGACTATGGCCCTTCTCCACTGAAACACTTCGAGGGCCCCCGTGTCTTCAGAATATCAGGCAGCCTTACCCTGTCTGCTCCAGAGCTACAGACCTGCCCCAGGTGAGTTGGAGCAAGATCATCAACGTGGGCATTGTTGTTGTTCTTGTTAACTTTTCATTTTGAAATAATTTCAGACTTCCCAAAAAGTTGCAAACTTAATACAAAGAACTCTCATATACTCTTTGTGCAGATTCTCTAAACATTAACATCTTACACAGTACAATGATCAAAATCAGGAAGTACTATTACCTAACTTATAAACCTTACTTGAATTTCCCAGGTAGTCCCATTAAGGTCCTTTCTCTGGTCCAGGATTCAATCTAGGACCACCTTGCTTTTAGTTGTCATGGGTCTTTAGCCCTGTTTCATCTGGGACAGTTCCTAATCTTTGTCTTCCATGACCTTGATGCTTTCAAACAGTTCTGGTCAGTTGTTTTCTAGAAAGCCTCTCCGCTTAGTTTTGTCTGACGTTTCCTCACCAGTAAATTCAGGGCATGCATTTTTGGTAAGAAGTCCACAAAGTGCAGTTGTGTCTTTTTCAGTGCATCACACCAGGAGGCACAGGATGCCAGCTTTGCCCAATATTGTTGACAATTAGTTTTGACTATCTGATTGAGAGGTTGCCTGCCACATTTCTCCAGTGTAAAGTTGCTACTTCCCCCTTTGTTATTGATAAGTATCCTGTGGGGGGAATACTTTAGGACTGTATATATGCTGTTTCTCATATACTTTTTGCACACCAATTCTAGTATCCATTAATGATTCTTACCTGAAACAATTCTTACTGTGGCATTTGCCAAATGGTGATTTTTTTTTTCTTTTTTTCTTTTTCCAAGCCAAGTTGTTGTCCTTTCAATCTTAGTTGTGGAGGGTGCTGTTCAGCTTCAAGTTATTGTCCTTTCAGTCTTAGTTGTGGAGGGCACAGCTCAGCTCCAGGTCCAGTTGCCATTGCTAGTTGTAGGGGGCACAGCCCACCATCCCTTGTGGGAGTCAAGGAATTGAACTGGCAACCTTGTGGTTGAGAGCCCACTGGCCCATGTGGGAATCAAACCGACAGCCTTCGGAGTTAGGAGCACGGAGCTCTAACTGCCTGAGCCACCGGGCCGGCCCCAAATGGTGATTTTCAAGTTCAGCATTCCTTCTACATTTATTAGTTGGAATTTGAATTCCACTGTAAGATAAATAAATAAATAAATAAATAGCAGGCTATCCAGCCAATGAAAGACGATCCCCAGGGATCATTGCAAATCATATACCTGATAAGGGAACCTATATCTAGAATATACAAAGAACACTTACAACTCAATAATAAAAAGACAAATGACCCAATTTTAAAATGAGTAAAGGGCCTAAAGAGACATTTCTTTGAAAAATAAAATAAAAGATTTACAAATAACCAATAAGTACGTGAAAAGATGTTCAACATCATTAGGCATTAAGAAAATGGAAATCAAAACCATAGTGAGATGTTACTTCATACTCAACTGGATGGCTATAATGATTATTAAAAATAAAAGGATAATAAGAAGTATTGCTGAGGATATGGAGAAATTAGAACCCTCATGTGCTGCTGGTAGGAATGTAAAATGGTCCAGTTGCTTTGGAAAACAGACTTTCCTCAAAAGGTAAATACAGAGTTACCATATGACCCAGCAATTCCACTCCTAGGTATGTATCCAAAAGAAATAAAAGCACATGTCTGCACAAAAATGTGTACACAAATGTTCACAGCAGCATTATTCATACCAAAAAGCAGAAACAATCCAATGCCCATGAAGTGATAAATAAATAAGGTGAGGTCTATTCATACAATGGAATATTATTCTGCAATAAAAAGAAATGATGTACTGATACGTGCTACAACGTGGATGAACCTTGAAAACATTATGCTCAGTACAAGAAGTCAGTCACAAAGGACCACATATTGTATGATTCCATTTATGAAATGTCCGGAAAAAGCAAGTTTATAGAGACAGAAAGTAGATTAGTGGTTGCCAAGGGCTGAGGTGGGGGAATACATGAGGGAGTGACTGCTAATGAGTATGGAGTTTCTTCTGGGGGATGATGAAAATGCTCTCAAATTGTGGTGATGGTTGCACAACTCTATGAACATACTAAAAACCATGAAATTATACACCTTAAATGGGTGGGTGGGTTGCATAGTATGGGAACTGTATCTAAATAAAGCTGTATTTAAAACACACACACACACACACACACACACCAGCAACAACCCTCCCAGAGCCCCACTCAGCCTGAACTCCTGCCTCTGGGGGCTCTTTGCATGTGCAGGTGTTTGCACCCAACAAGCCAAGCAGAAAAAAAACGGCATTTTCTGAGGACAGGCAAACCCAGCGCCAACTTGACAGAGTTTCCGTGATTAAGACCGGGAAGATTCGTGGCTACATTTTGACCAGCTATCTCTTTACTCCCCAGTGAAATATCCTGAGCCAGACTGCGGTTTTATGACCTGAAGTCCAAGGGCATGAATCAACATAATCTACTTATCAAGACCAAAGGCTGTGGTCACTGTGCATGTAAAAGGAACAAGTCACATTTCTTGGCGCTTCATGCCAGAGGGCTAGGCTGCACCCTGGTGCCCAATGGGAGCTGTGGCCATGGATTCTGCTGGACTGACCGCATGCCACCCTGGGCCATACCTTTCCCAGAGCTGCCACGGGCGTGCTGCTTGGAGCCTAGCAGTCTGGCTTCCCACTGGCCTGGTCAGCGACTCCTGATGGGTTAGCCAGGCCGGGCCTGGCCCATGCTGGGTCCTCTGGCTTTGACATTCTTGTTCTCATTTACATCATGTTGTAAATCACGACTCCATGGGGGGTGGGCAGAGTGGGAGACAGGGGTTAAAAAGTACAAATTCCCAGTTATAAAACAAATAAGTTTCGGGGATGGAATGTGCAGCCTGGTGATTAGTTATTTGAAAGATGCTAAGAGAGTAGATTTTAAAAGTTTTGATCACAAGAAAAAAATTTTTGTAACTATGTGTGGTGGCAGATGTTAACTAAGTGGTGATCATTTCACAATATATACAAATATTGAATCATTCATTATGTTGTACACCTGAAACTAATAGAATGTTATATGTCAATTATATCTAAAACAACAACAACACAACTCTAATCAGGGCCCCTTCCTTTGGTTGAAAGCCCTCCGATGCTTTCCCTGGATAGAGACAGAGCTCCTAAACCTGCCCTGGTGTGACATTTGGGAGCCTTGTCCCCACCAAGGCCTCCAGCTCACGGTCACCATGGTCTCTTCATGTCAGACCACACTGGCCTTATTTAAGCTTCTCTAAGTCCCCGTCCCCTCTCACCTTCAGGCCTCTGGACCACCTCCTCACCCTGCTTTTCTTGTACTGAGTTAATTAGCTCACTCTGTCTTGAGATCTCTGCTGAAACCCATCCGCCAACGAAGCCTTCCCTGATGCCGCAGGACTCTTGCATGTGTCTTTCCAGCAGTAGTCAGCTTGTCGATGTTGGTGAGATAATTGAATTAATGTCTGCCTCTCCCTCCAGACTGTGCACCCCTGAGGGCAGGAGCCCGTCTACTTCACTCATGCTGATACCTCCCGGAGCCAGCCCAGAGCCTGGCACACAGCAGACATTGAAAAAGCCTTGTAAATAGAACAAAAGAATGTTGTTCTGAGGTCTCACTGGAGCCCATTCCTGTGTTCAGCTTCCCGAATCATTCCATTCTTCCCAAACATAAATCAGATCATGGCCTCCTCTGCCTAGAACCCTCCAAGAGCTTCCCACTGTGGTTATAATAAAATCCAAATTCTTGCCGGGCCTGGTCCCTGCCCCTCTCTCTCCTGTCAGTGGAGGAAGCACCTGGAGGATCATAAGCAGAGAAAGGCCTTGCCTTCTGAGCTGCCACTTTGACATCTCATGCCCTTTGACCCTCCCAGTTTATTGCCATCTCGACCTTGTACAGCTGAGATGGAAATCAATCTGGAAAGAGGGCCAGCACCGAGTGCAAGCTGAAGTCACCTGCACCTGCCCAGGGGCCTGGACCAGGTGGCACGGCAGGAGGCAGAGGCCGGGTGTCCCTCCCCCGGTGTGGAGGAGTGTCTTACCACTGACACGGTTTAGCATGGCCAGCACACAGTGATCGTGAGAAGCAGGCTGAGTCTGAGGCAGTTTTATTATTGTTTTTAAATTCCCTGCGATGATGCACCCTCTTACCGCCTGTATCCAGGTAGGACCGCTCTGCACACCTGCCCCGCCTGGCACGTCACTGCTTTGCAGGACGATGTCCACGGGTCATTCCCCTCTTGGTCAGGTGTAGGAAGAGAGAAGATGCAACCTTACGCTCATCCCTTAGGGGCTACCGGATACAGGTGAGGCAGGCATAGCCAAGACACCCCACATGTCTGGTCAGAACAGTCATTTCCTGCCAGGGTGGGGAGGGGGGACTCAGTCACTTGGTCACACTGCAGGAATTCAAGCAATCTTCACATGACAGGCTTTTCCGACTGGGACTTGAGAAGGTCTATGCCATCCACATAGGATCTGTTGGCTTTCTCTGTGATAAGCATGAGCATTCTAGATCCTTCCTTTGAGCCCTTGTAGAGGCTAGTCTGCTCAGGGGCCATGGGAAACACTGCTGATGAGGTGGGGGACAGGAAGAGCTTCTGAATATTCTTCCTGGCTGTTCCCTCTGTCCAGCCTTCCCCTCGCCCCCAACCTACACATATCTCACCGTCTATCAGGGAGGCTGAGTTCTCTGCATTTTGGGGGACGAGTAAACTGGGGCCAAGTCAGATAGAGCCCATGGGGAGCAGCTGGTCGGACTCCAGTGGGGGTCTGTGCAGTTTGCCCAGGTGCCCCTCACCCCCGGGCCTTCCTCTGCCTCTGGCCCCCAACAACAGAGAGGAAATAAACAACAGTGGGGAGAAGAGGCTGGATTAGGGTCCTAGTCTCAGACAGGATCAGACAAGGTCCTGCTTAATGCCTGGTCAGGCATTGGAAATCCCTGTGAATTGTATCATTTCAACAGAAACACCAGGGAGGGAAACTGTCCAATTGGGCAGAGAAACCTTGGCCAGGAAAACAGCTTTCCTGTTCCAGTTTCCCCACGGGGATTTGAGACAGATTCGGCTGCTCACATCCAGCCTTTATTAGGGGCCCCCCACTGTCCCAGGCAATAGCACCCCTATCAAGATTCATTATGCCCATTTTACAGGTGACAGAACTAAGTCTCAGAGAAAAGCAGTAAGTGTGTAAGAAGGTCACGCTGCCATCTAGCACAGGGCTGTTTTCAGGGAGACTGAATCCTGACCTGCCCACCCACCTGTCTCCCCACTCTGTCTCCCAGCACAGGCCCAAGTCTTCCCGTCTCAGCCACCTGCCTGCAGGCCCACAGCTAGCTACTGCAGGAGGAATTCAAGGCCGTGTCACTGAATATTTTGTTAGAAGAAAGCTGCCAGAACTTTGGGCCCAACATGAAGGCCATTAGTAAGTGTTAGAAAAAATAGTCAAGTGTGAAATGAATTCCTGCAACCTCTAGGGCACACTGGGAACCTTCATTTTGCCATCTGACAATCCCATAGCTAATAAACCAAAGAAGGAAGCCACAGTTGCAATGACCAGAACAGAGCTGAGGCGCCATCCACACAGAACGGCCAAGGGGCCGGAAGGGACTGTGCCGGCCATTGGCCTCGCCTTGTCATCTCCAGCTTCCTCAGCTTTCTGAGTTGGAGGTCTTGCTCCCCCATGTAAACCTAGAATCTGGACAGCCAAGGAGGGGATTCCCTCATAGCCAGGGCTGGGAGCCCCCATCACGATGGATGTCAGGGGTTCTGGACAGCTTAAGGGTCCTCAAGAAGGTATATCTCCCCCCATAGATGTGTAAAGCCTCCTCCTGAGACGTGTGTTCTCCTGACTCATATTCCCAGCTGACCAAGCCCTGCCCAGTCCCTTCTCACTATAAGCTCCCTCCAAGTCCATGAGGCAGGGATTTCAGCCCATTAAGCGGAAGAGACTTGTTCAGAAGCGTACTTTGAGTTCCCTCCCTCTCTGAGCCCTGGCATGTTGGATCTGTGCCTCCAGGGTGCATTTACAACCTGACTTCTTGTGTGGGCACATGATTTCCATCCTACTGGCCCACCCAGAATCCAAGCTCTGAGAAGGCAAGCCTTGGGTCTGGCCTAATTTTTCTAGGCTGCCAAAGGAAAGAAGAAAGTGAGAAAAGGAGGAAAGGCAGGAGATGAAGCAAGGCCGGTGACATCATTCAGGACCTGGGTTTCTACTCTTACTGGGCCTCCCTAACAATGGAAACCATCCATTCAGCAAATATTTATTGAGCACCTACCATAAGCCCAGTGCTGTGATGGATGTTGAAGTGACGGCAGGGGACAACACCAATTCCCTGTTCTCATGGTGCTTATATTCCAACAGAAATCTAACTGGAATAAGCTTAAACAAAATTGGGGAATCTATTCACTCCAGTGGCCTAAGGGGCCCACAGGCATCAGGCTCTGACTCTTTGTCTCTGCGTCTCTCAGACTGGTTCACTCCCAATGCAGACTCCTAGCTCCAGGAGGCAGGAGACGTGACCACTGGCAGCTCCAGACTCACTTCTGCAAGCTCTATGAACACAAGAGAGGTTTTGCTCTCTCCCCTGTAGATTTTAAAGTCCCAGGAAAGGATTGTGATAGGTCCAGACAGTGTCATGTGACCACCCCTTGGCCCAATCATGATGGCCAGAAGATCTGGGTCTATTAGAAGAAGCAAGAAAAGGGTGCAGGACAGACAGACTAACACATGTCCACTACCGATGGATATTATTTAGTATGTGCCTCATATCAGCTCTTAGTCCCTTCTGACTGCTATAACAAATAGACTGAATGGCTTATAAACATCAGAAATTCATTTATCATAGTTGTAGGGGCTGGAAAATCCAAGATCAAGGCACCAGCGGATTTAGTGTGTGATTAGAACCCACTTTCTGGTTCATACACAGCCCTCTTCTCACTGTGTCCTCATATGGTGGAAGGGGTCAGGAAGCTTTCTGGGGCCTCTTTTACAAGGGCACCAATCCCATTAATGAGGGCTCCACCCTCATGACCTAGTCACCCCCAAAGCCCCCACCTCCAAATATCATCACCTTGGCGGGGAGTAGAATGCAATATATGAAATTGGGGGGACACAAACATTCAGACCACAGCAGACAGCAAAAAGAAAGAGCAAGTACTGGGACCCCCATTTTCTAGCTGAGAACCTGAGGCCTAGAGAGCTCTTTCCCATCATAACACTGATTAGCGGAGCCTTTGCCTGTCTCACACCCATGCCCCTGAAGGCCAGGCCACCAAAGGGAATCTCAGTTGGGACTTAATTCCTTCTGCAACTGAAGTGGTAGAAAGGAAGGGACTTCAAATGTGTTTGGGGAAACTTCGCCAAGATCGAACTGGCATTTTATATCACATGTCTCAGCACAAATGTAAATAGAGAGGGAGGAAGCCTCACTCAGATTAGCATCTCAGAGCCATGCACCTTAGAATTGGAAGGGGGTTTAGGAATAATATCGTTAGGGATAACATTATTATATATTATAGGGAGTCCATGCAAAGCTGGAAATAGGATAATAATAGTTATTATTTATTGAGTGCTGGACACTATATGTATTGGAGGAGCACTTGTTCTCTACCCCTGAAGTTTTATTGAGAGTAGAGAGTCTCCTCTTCACTTCCTGCTCCCTGCCCACTTCCTTTCCCCCAGGGAAAAGGACGGACTCACCGGATTGGTAGATTTGGAAGAAGGAAGTGACTATGCCTGCCTAGTCCCTTCTGGGCATGCTCCATTCCAATCAGCTGCCTGCAGAGAGGGTCCGACTCCTGCAAGTCTTTCTGTCAGCTGGGTCTGAACTTGGGAGGGGAAGAAGTTGAATTTATTGGCCTCCCTAAATCTCTGGGCCTCTCTAGAACTCAATCTTCATTCTCTCTCCATGGCACCTGGTCATCTCCTCTCACAGAACAGACCTCAGAGAAGACCGTCAGATATCATCACTGCCTTTTAGAAACCTGCAATGGAAAACAGACACACCAAGTATCATCAGAAAAGGCTGCCTGAGATGCTGTTCAAACCTTGTATAAAAACAGCCTCCTAGCTAAGCACTCAGAAATAACACTGCCTCTCTCACAGGGCAGTATGTGAGCATTCAATGTAAAAATACATGCAGAATGATTAGATCTGGGCATGGCACGCAGTAAACATTTGATACATTCTGGGTCCTGCAGTTATTGTTATCTGGGTGACCTTGGACAAGTCCCCTGCCCCTGCCCTCTCTGAACCTTAACTTCTTCACCTGCATACTTGGTGCAATGACAGCACCCTGTGAAGTGGGTTATATGAGGGTCCTATGGGAAAAGGTGTGGAAAAGTTCTTTGCAATACGTCCAGCTCAGGGCAATGATAGGGGATTGGGATTCTCTTCTACACCCCACAGGAGACCCAGGGAACCCTCCAGGATTTCTGACCCTAAACCAGTACTGATCTGCCCCACAGAGGGCCAGAGAGCCAAAGCCTGGTAAGAAAGGGTGATTCTGGTGCTCAGAGCATTGTAACTTGGGCAGGGTGCTCTGTGTCATTCCCCTCTCCAGCCTGGGAATGCCAGCAGGCCAGGGCGGCCCTCTGATTCACCTCGGTTTCCCCAAACCAGTGCAGGACCTGGCGCCAAGGAAGGGCTGGGTGAATAGCTGTGAGGTGAGTGAGCGTATGAATGAGCATGTCAGCAAAGCGTTAGGTCCACAAATATTTAGTGAGTGCCTATTATGTGCCAGGCATTTTGAAGTGAGAAGTGAGTGAAATGGCGCTGTCCTTGCTCTCATGGATTTCACAGTCTGCTGGGGTGGGGTATGAAACAACACAGACAGATATATCACGGAAGGCCGTGTTGGCTGTGGCAAGGAATTCAGATTTTATCTTAAGTCTAATCGAAAGTTATTAAAAAGTTCTAGGCAGGGAAAAACATGATCTAATTGACGTTTTTACAAAGTGTTTTGGCTACTGTGTGGCGAATGGATGGAAGGTGGAGAGGTGCTGTTGCCACTACAGGCATCCAGGCAATGGACAATGGCAGCTGAGACCAGGGTGGTGGCCGTGGAGATGATGGGGAGTAGTTGGATCAAAGGAATAAGTCAGAGTTGCAATCTACACAGTGTGATGTGCAATTGGGAGTGGAAGAGGAGGGAGAGGTAGGTTTCAAGGATTCCCAGGTCTCTGGCCTGAGCAAGGGGGTGGAGGGTGGTGATATGTCCTGAGAGGAGAAAGAGTGTGGGCACTGGGTATGCTCCAGAGACATCCCCTGGAGGGCTTGGGGGCAGCAGGGTCATGGGTGCCTGGTGCTCGGAGGTGAGTGCCAGTGGGACAGAAGACAAATGAATGACCAAAGGAACTTCATGGGGGGACAGACGAGTGGGTGCCACTGCTAGAGCCCAAGGGTGGGGCGGGCTGCTGTCCTTGGAATCAGCTCCTCAGAGAACCTAGGAGGTGAGACTCTGGCTATGGAGAGTAGCCCCAACCCCTCCTCCCATATCCCCGTCCGCACAGATCTAGAACTCTGGAGCCCAATGAGGGCGTCTATCGTGATGGTGCACATTCCTGCAGCTTCAGGGAGAGAAGAAGCACTGGCAGGAAGAAAGGCAGCATGGGGCTGACTCCAAAAGAGGGGGAGGAGGAGAGAGAGGCACGGAGGTGGGCCTGAGAGCCCCTTCCTCAGTCTGTTAGCCCAGCTGTCCAGGCCTAGCTTGCATTTCACTCCCTCCACCTCCAGGGGAGGGCAACTTGGGGACTTGGCCCTGAGGACCCTCCTACTCTCTCCCTTCCCCCACATCTCTGAGCCCCTCACCCTGTCCTCCCTGCTCCCTCCCAGTCACCTCCCAAGGCCAAGATCCCTTAGCCTCCTTGCTTTCACGTTCCCACCTGAATGCTCAGCCCTCCTCTGTTCTCCATGCCCCCAGCACAGCCTGTATTAGTCACCTGTTTCCAGTCCCCCGTCAGACAGCAAGCAGTTGAGGACACATTCTGGGCAACTCGGCCATCTTTTTAACCTCTCATCCCACACACATTCAGTGCTTAATGAATGTTGGTGAATTGAATTACAAGTGCTTGGTTCATACTTTTCAAGTTATGATTAAGCTAGCTTTCTCTCTCCCTCTGTCTCTGTCTCTGTCTCTCGTAAGATGGTGTCAGGCTGGGGGTGGGGGGCTTCTTCTCTGGGAGACCTGCCCCAGCTCTGGATGGTTGAGGAAGTTTTTTCTCACCAGATTCCAGGTCAGCAACATGCACCAACAAGCCCATCTCCAGCCCCCAAGCCTTACTCAGCCATGGCTGTAAAGGACAGCGGGTGGCCTTTACTGGGCTCTCACAGTATGGCAGGTGCTGTGCTAAGCTCTTCTCCTGCATTATCTTGGTGAATCCTCTCAACAACCCCGTGACGTGGTCCCCAGTGTATGGTTTAAGAGGAACATTGAGAAAGATCAGGGGACTCAGGAGGGCCAAGTGACTTCCCAAGGGCACTGAGCAACTTCACGGAGGGCCGGTCTGACCTCAGGCTCTCTGTTCGTGGTCACTTTGTCTTCTGACTGCCTGCTCCTCAGGAGGCCCCTCAGGAGTGGCCATGTACAGGGACCTCAGCAGAACCCAGAGGATCATGGGAGGAAATTGCATGACTTGGTGAATCTCCTCCCCAGACTCCTCCCCGCAGGTGCACAGAGATTTCCCCTCTGTGACTCCCCAGCCTGGGAACCAAAGGCACAGCCTGTCTTGCCTGGGAAAGAGAGGCAGCCCTCACATTGATGCCAGTAACGGTTTACCCACTTGGCTTCCTGTTAGGGTTTTTCTTCCTTCCCCGCAGGGGTGTCTCTTATCTTAAGCTTCTTAGGGGGGGTTGTGCTGGGCTGTTTACCATTTGGTGACAGTTGGTGCCAGAACCAACCTCTTGGGAAAAGTGAGGCAGAGAAAAGCATGCCCAGGTGGGCCCTCAGTCATGTGCGTGGTCACAGGGTCCAGGTCAGATGGGACAAGCAGGCCCACACAGTCAATGCCAAAGCCACATCCAGCTGTCCTGCCAGTGTCGGGGTCCGTCTTCCATGTGGGGCTGACTCAGGCAAGTGAAAGCGAGTGGCTTGTCCTGAGTGCCCTCTGACTGCGTGGAAGAGGCAGGAAGCTGCAAATAATCCACCAAATGCATAATCAAGGGGTGGCTGGCTCTGCTGGCCAAGGAGCTTGTTTTGGTCCTTCAATTAGGGCTCTGGGTTATTCATAACTAATGGAAAGTGAGAGAATCTGCTGTCGAAATTGGCCTTGCCTCATCCTCCCCCTCAGGTAAAGACCTCCTGATGCCCTGTGGTGTGAGCTCCATCTGAGCCCCTGCCTATCCCCCTGGGGGCTCTACAGTACAGCTCAGCCCTCAGCCCTGGGCCCACACCACTCTGCGTCCCACCTTGCCCTTGTCAACCTGCCCAGGACCCTTGGCAGTTTGGGGCCCTGCGGACACCTAGCTGGCCATCCTCACCCCTCCCAGACACCAGAGCCCCATTCTCAGCTTTAGTCAGTGTTGCCAGGCTGCTCATTCCTCCTTCCATCTGCTCCTACCTCCAGATGCCCATCCACCTGAAGGATCTCCTCCTGACCAAACATTACTCTGTCTCACCCTAGGAGGGCAACGGCCTAGAGTCCTAAATACCAATCGCCAGTAGGCCAGCCACGTCACAAGCCCCCTCACCATCGCTGCGGGCCTGTTCAGAGTCCAGGAGTCCAAGGCCAACCCAGATCTAACTAACCCTGACTTCTGTCCGGTCCTCCCATCCTATGCAGTGTCTGAGCCGTGTAAGGAACAGATGCAACGAACAGAGAGGTAAACCTGACAGGTCTAATTGGGAGAAAGTTTCCGACAGCAACCAGAGATAAACATGGCGTAGGGCCAGGTTGGCCAAACTTTGACCAGAGATGGAGAAGAGATGCTCTTATCTGGTTACCCCAAAACAGGATTCCCACAGCCAGGTGGGGCTCAGGGAGCTGGACAGTTGGATCCCCAACTTTAGTTGAGGATCAACCCAAACTTAGGGGAATGGCCTAGATGGAATCCCAACAGTCTCCCTAACCCACCAGACTGGAAGTCTAAGATCTAGGAAAGAAGTCGGCACTGAAGGGTCACGGAATCTCTCAGACACTGCCTCATGTCATGGTTATGGAGAAGGCAGGGTGTACATGAAAAAGCAATACCTGAGAAGGGAGGAGAAGGCGTGAGAGCCCCAGGTGACTGTCCCCAGTACCTCAGCTGCCCCCACAACCAGGCAGGGCAGTGCTACCCAGGAGATGCTTGTGGGAGGGCTGAGAAACGTGAGGGAAGGAGAGAGACAGCTGAAAACGCAGAGACGGGTGTTCACAAACCACCACTGTGAAGACACACATGGGGACCGCATGTGCCCATGGCCACGGGTAAGATGAGGACAGTGAGGCGCCAGGGAGTGGAAGGAAAACCGACATGTGTGAAGGCCTCTGAAGTCACTCATTCATTCTCCCATTTATTCCATCCACAAATATTTATTAAGCATCTTCTAGATATACAGTACAGTACAGAGATAAGAGCACAGACTCTAGAACCAAATGATCAAAGTTCAAATCTTTGCTCTGCTTTTTTTTAAAAAAAATTTTTTATGACAAAATACACATAACATAAAATTTGCCATTTAACCATTTTTGAGTGAGCACTTGACCACAATCTGTAGAAAGGGACTGTCTTTGCTTCTGGCTCCACCTAACAATATATTTCCAACGCCTCCTGTGTCCTGATGGGCAAAGGCTGGGAACTACACAATATTATGGGTAGAAATGCTGGGCTTTGGGGGTGCTGCAGCTCTGCCTCCTCTTGGGCAAGTAGTGGTGGGGGGAGGGGGAGCGAGGCCCCGGGGAAGGAGTCCTTGCACTTCACTCCTGCGTCTCTCCAGTCCTACAGAGCTCACCTAACTTTTTAAAACTCAAACTTTGAAGAAAGCTCAGAGGCCCTTTTGGAAGCCTGAGTCAGCCTACAATCTGCTTTTGCTCTGGAGGCCAAACCAGTCCCTGGGATGTGAGGGTGAGGAAACTTGGGCCAACTTCAAAGTGACTGGGGCAGGGGAACAGGAGGGCCGGACCACGTGCTGAACACTTTGGGAAGGATATCCCCAAAGGGAAGGTAGAGGGGTGGTAGGTATCAGGGCATGGGGTCCTTCGGGAGGCAGGGATGTTTGGGGCCTAACGGCGGGATGGATGTGATGAAGAACCAAAAGGTGAGAACGACTGGGAATGAGACAGTTGGAGAGACAGGGTCACCTCTTCCCCTGAGAAGCAGGTTCCCTTGAAATCCTCTCAATGGACTGAGCTCTCACTGTCCAGGCAGGTGGATCTGGCCTCGCTCAGGAGACAGACGCTCAGCCAAAAGACATCATTGGTTCTGGAATGCAGAGAGAGGGGACGGGAAGCAATGACAGGGACCTAGCCACCAAGGGACCTAAGGAGGGCTCCTCCTGCCGGTTTCCCACTCCAGAGCTGCTCCCTCTTCCTCCACCAGGGACACATATAGAATCACACCAGAAAGGACTCCTAGAATATGCCCACTGGAAGAGTCCTGAAAATCTAGCCAACTCGTTGTACAGACTAGGAAACTGAGGCTCAAAGAGGTGGCACCCACCCCTTTCCCCATTCCACCCCACCCCCAACCCCGGCGAGCGTCCCGGCTCCAGCCGCGCCAGGCAGGGGGCGCCCTTCCCCGCCGCCCGGGCCCCGCAGCCGTCTGCGCCAGGCAGATCCCCTAAGGAAAGCCTCTTAAAGAGTTTTTCCTTTCGCGTGAACTCACCGCCTCCATCCAGCCGCGCGGTCTCAAAGGTGAACATCGCATAAATGCGTTACAGATGTGCTTCCTCCCACTTTTGGCTACCGCGGCGCGGCGCGCCTGGAGCGGTGGCGGCGGCCACAGCCTGATCCAGGCCGTGTTTTCCGTCCCGCCCGCCAACTTTTTCAGGCTGTAGTTATTAGATAATGATTTTTTTTAACCTCTCCCAATAATTGTTATCCACCCTGCCCGGTGCAGCTCAGGTGATGGGCACAGACTGCAGACGCCGCCTCCTCGTGCACAGCTGCCGACTGCTGCCCGTGGGTGAGAAGCCACAGCCCAGGCTCCCTCTGCAACGCCAAGAGTGAGGTGTGTCTGGCCTAGTCCAGCCCGGCAGGACCCCTCCCCTCAGAGGCCACTGCACTATCACTACTGCCACCACCACCACCACCACCACCACCACCACCACCAGGGGCAAACTGCACTCCCAGGGGCCATGGCTGTCTGAACAGAGAGGGTGTGCTGGGTACAGAGTTCCACACTGCAAACATTTACTGGGGACCTACTGTATTTACAGGGCCTGAGCAAAGTGATGGCCTCAAAAACAAGCAAGGACAGCCGTGCCCTCACGGCTCCCAGTCAGGAGGAGACTGGAGCCACACAGCTGTCATGTGGGAAATTGCGAGGGGCTTCCAGGATAGGATTCTGGACAGATGCTCAAAGGGGCAGGGCTGGACAAGAAGGGCTTGGCTCACTGCAAGGCCCATGGCAGAGCTGTCTCCCAACCCCTACCTTCATCCCTTCCTCTGGCCCCTGCAAAGGGTCACCAACACCCTGGATGAAATCCCCTCAAAGCCTCTTATAAGAAGCTACAGAGCTCAGAAAATTGGGTTACCCAGGTGGGGGTAGGTAGGACCAGGGCCCAGGGCCCCAACAGAAAAAATTAATCCCATTTGGAGTTCACCCCCCCCCAAAAAGGAGGGACAGTCTGGGGAGCAGCCAGGTGAGCTCCTGCTTCCCACCTGAGGATCATGTGTGTTGATTAAGTAGAGCCCTTTGCTGGGCAAAATGGGTCCACCCTCAGCTTGGTTACACCCCAGAAAGCTCAAAGTTATTTGTTAAACCTGAATTAACTTTTTTAATGAATACAATAGAGGTGGAATTTGGGCAGCCAGGAGCAGGGGGTGAAGGAGGAAGAAGAGAAAGTTTAAGAAGGCAAAGAGGCAGGGTTGGGGGTACAAGGAAGAAAGGGGTGGTGTCAAGAGGCTGCCCACTTCAGAAAGGAGTGTCTGCTGGCAGAATCAGATCATCCTGCCCCTCCAACCTCCTCACCACTGGCTCTGACACAAGCCCCCCAACCTCTCGAAGCATGGTGTCCATCCCTCTCCCATCCAATGGCCTGGCTCAGAGACACAATGTGTTCAAGAGAGACCAGCCAATCCCAGCACATCCAAGGTTAGCTGGGGAACAGGATGGGAGGTGTGGCAGCTGCCCCAATGATCAGGGAGGATTTCCTGGGATTTCTAACTTTCTGATAGTGGCTCTTCATCCTTCACTAGATAAAACCAGTATGGCTTCATAGTTCCCTCTTGCATCTGTCCCTTAGACCTACCATGTTTCCCCGAAAATAAGGCCTAGCTGAACAATCAGCTCTAATGAGTCTTTTGGAGCAAAAATTAATATAAGACCTGGTATTATATTATTTATATTATATTATATTATATTATATTATATTATATTATATTATATTATATTATATTACATTATATTATATGAGACTCAGTCTCATAGTAAAATAAGACCGGGTCTCATATAATATAATGTAATATAATATAATATAAAATAAATAATATAATATAATACCAGGTCTTATATTAATTTTTGCTCCAAAAGACGCATTAGAGCTGATTGTCTGGACAGGTTTTATTTTCGGGGAAACAGGATATACAAGAGCCTGCCTGGTCAGTGCAGTAGTTAATACATTTCTTGCCCTGGAATCATACTGGGTTTAGGGAAGGACATAGAGTTACAACAGCTGGTTACCACTGAGTGGCACCTTCTGCCTGGGCACACTTCTACCACCAC
Source organism: Rhinolophus sinicus (assembly GCF_057876585.1). NCBI lineage: Eukaryota > Metazoa > Chordata > Mammalia > Chiroptera > Rhinolophidae > Rhinolophus > Rhinolophus sinicus. Next base: position 91,664,798 of record NC_142503.1, read on the forward strand.
CCACATGCCTTCAGGCACCCAGAATTCCAGCCACAAGGAGCTATTGCCATCCCTAACACCCCCTGTGTTGCATTTTCTCAGACCCCTCTATGGAATGCCCTATACACACACACACACACACACACACACACACACACACACACACTCACCTTTTCTGTGCGGAATCTCCACTCAGCCAGTGCAAGATACATACTCAATCATTTGTATATGGCACCAGCAGAACCCAAAAAAACAAAGATAATAAGTTCTCTGATGAGCTTATCTAATTTTTTTTTCCAATCAGAAAATCTAGAAAGAGTTGTTTTCTTTTGGCATACAAATTTTATGATTTAGGGCTTGGTATCCTTTTCTATTTTTAATTCTCTATGGGTGGGGCATATCATCCGCCCAGTGTGGGGCCTGCACAAGGCCCAGATCAGGGCTACTTCCTCCAGGAAGACTCGTGGTCTCTCCAGACTGTGTCAGGTCCTCTCCGTCGTGCTCCCACAGCCCCCAGGCATTGCCACCCCAGCACACAGTATTGGGGTTGTCTGTTTGCCCATCCTTCTCCTTCACCCCTGAGTTCCTGGGAACAGGAAGTAGGTCTCATTCCTCCCAGTGTCCCCAGCAGTACAAGGAAGCTGTCAGGGACTGTTTATGGAACTGAGCCTGATAACCTGGCCGGCCTAAGTGATTGCTCCCTGCTCCCGTTGGTGCCCCCAAGTCTTGCTGGGTTAAGGCATGCCTAGCTGGCCCTTTCACAGCCTGCCAACTCCTCCCAGTGCATGATGGGACCCTCTTCAGAGCCTTGGAGAAATCCCTCTCTTCCTGTCTCCCTGGTTCCAGCTGCGGCCCTCACCACTCTCCAGGAGGGGGCTCCCAGGGATGCTTCCCCTCCCAGTCCAGCTCAGATGAGGGGGAATCAGATGCTGGGCTGGAGGCCCCTTGTCTGCGCAGAGGCAGGATTTATCTCAGTTTGGGGAGGTCCAGGGCCCTGGAGCCCTAGATCATCATTAGTTCCATCAAAGAGGCGGCTATGATCAGAAGGGGCAAGATGCATGGCGTCCAAATTGGAAACAGTCTGGTGGGCTACGGGGCAGGAGCTGGGCAGGAGAGGGGTCGGCCGTCCTCAGGGAGTCCCGGGACACTGGAGGAGTCCCACAGACAGTGCACAGGAAGAGGAAGAGGAGGAGGAGGAGGAGGGAAGAGAAAACATTCCACTCAGGCTCCAGGGAAGAGAGCCGTGTACTGTGGAGCAAAGCCAAGTCTGCAAGTCAACGTGACCTCCCCAAGGAGGCCAGGGGAGGAGGCCAATCCAGTTCACAGCGCGAAGGGCCTCCCATGTGTCTGGCCCCATGACTCACACCTGCATATGCCCTGTCTCACCTCCTACAGAAATAGAAAGCATTGCTTTGCCTTACAGATGGGGAAACTGAGGCTGAGAGAACTGATATGCGCAGGTGCATTTGTCTCCAGGACTTCACCGCCTCCTCGAAAAGGCAGAGCAAAAGGAATACTGGGCTCATAAGGTTCTCCATCCTCTTCTCTCCCCATTTGTGCCCAGTATGGAGGCAGCAGTCCAATTTTCAACTCCAGGTTTAACAGAGAGAGAAATAAAACAGGAATATCTTCCAAATATTGGGAAATGGTGATACAAGTGGACCAAAATGGAATTTAAATGACACAGTCAACTATAAAAAAATTTTAAGGATCTCCCTCACCCTACTGCTCTTTGCTGATGACCACCCTATTTTTAGACACCCCACCACCACCACCACCCACACCCACACCCACACTCCAGAGCCCTGCAAGCCCTGCCACAGGCCTCCAGATATCTGGCACCTCCCCCAGCTCTCCACATCAAGCCCCTCTCACCAGGGGTCAGAGAGTGGCTGTGCCAAAGTCCCAACTATCTGTGGGTCACCTGGGTGCTTCCCTATACCTCCCTGGCTCCAGTGCCCTGCTTGGGAGGGAGAGGCTCTGCCTTAGTGAGTATGCCCTCCAGCCCCAAAGAGGCTCCACCAGGGAGCCCAGGAAGGACAAAAATGTCTGCAAGGCCGAGTGATGATTCTTTATTGAGAGATAGAGACAGAAAAATGCTCAGATGAGAAAGCCATCCAGAGGGAAGGGGGACAAGCATGAAAGATTTCTGCCCAAAGTGTTCCAGAGCTTTACTTATAGTGGCGAAAATGGAACAGGTCCCAATTTTGTGTCACAACCATAACAACAAACACATAGAAAAAGGCAGGAAGGAAATACAAAATATTGCTGAGTTGTGAGACTGGAGAGTTGGGAGTTCACTTGTGTGTATTTTCCAATTTTCCTCTAAGAAATGAATTTTAAAAGTTTGTTTTAATGAGTTACATTTTTTTCTAACATTTTATTATGAACCATTTCAAACATACAGCAAAGTTGAAATGACGTCACAGTGAACACATCTGTACCTCTTCCCAGGTCCTACCACTAACATTTTATTCGACTTTGTCACATATCCATCCATGTATCCCTCCATCTACCCATCCATAAATCTACCTTATTTTTTTCTTACGCATTTTAAAGTAAATTGCAGACAACAGTACACTTCCCCCTAAATGTTTCAACATGCACGTCAAGAAAAATTGTTTTTACTAGTTATCTAGAGGACAGTGGCTGTCCTTATCTCTGAGAAAAACAGCCCACCCTCCTTGCAGCAAGCAGGCTGATCAGGAGGAGCTAGGGCTGGGTCAGAGGGGGGCCATCCCCCGGCTTTACTCTCGGGGTGAGCTGGTCAGTCCCTGGAGCCCCGTGGTTTCTCCCCACCTGAGGCAGGGATAATGCATGTAAATAAACCTCTCCTCTCCCAGTCATCTGAGGATGTGATGATAAGTCCTGAGCTCACCTTGGGCTTCTTGCAAGAATATAATTGTCAGACTTAGCAAATAAAATTATAGGAAACCCATTTAAAATTGAATTTGAAATAAACAACACATTTTTTAGTATAAGTGTGTCCCACTTATGGGGCCATACTTATGCTAAGCAATGTTTGGGACATACTTATGCTAAACAATTGTTTAATCTGTATTTTATCTGGCAACCCTATGCAAGACAGGGAAATGAAAGCCCCAGGAAGGGAAGCATGCCAGAAGTTGGGAACCTGGTTGGGATATTTGAGAGTAAATCTTCCATTTGTGCTGTACTTTACAATGTGGTTTTTTTTGTCTGTCATCTTGAGATTCACTTACTCTCCAGGAGAGTATTATTTTATTCCCATTTTGGAGTTCAAACTGAGGCTCAGGGAAGTCCAGGATCCCGTCCAGCTGACGAGGTGCACCCGTCGTCACCCTAGTTCCTCTCTTTGAGACCTCAGCAGGCCACAGGTTTCTACCCTGAAACGGGCCAGGACTGGCCTGCAAGCCTGCAGCTCCAGTGCTCAGGGCCTACCATCTCTGTGATGGTGAATTTCAGGTGTCATTCTGACTGGAATATGGGGTGACCAGATATTTGGCTGAATGATATTTCTAGGTGTGTCTATGAAGGTGTTTCTAGCTGAGATCAGCATTTGAATCAGTAGACCAAGTAAAGCATCTCACCCTCCCCAGTGTAGGTAAGCCTCGTTCAATCCAATGGAACAAAAAAGGCGGAAGAAGAAAGAACTGGCTCTGTTCCTGACTTGAGCTGGGACATTGGTCTTCTCAGGCACACAGCCTGGGACTTACACCACTGGCTCCCCTGGATCTCAGGCCTTCAGGCTTGGACTAGAACTTACACCATCGGTTCTCTTGGTCCTCGGGCCGTTGCACTCAGACTGAAACTATACCAGCAGCTCTCCTGGGTCTCCAGCCTGCAGGCAACAGATTGCGGGACTTCTCAGCCTCCGTAATGACATGAGCCCATTCCTTATAATAAATCTCTTTGTATCTTTCTATTTATGTATCCTATTGGTTCTGTTTCTCTGGAACCACCTGATGAATACAGTCTCCCTCAGAGGGAGGGAGGTCTCTGGGGGTCAGCCAGAGGCCTGACCCTAGGGAGCTAAGAGGAACAGATGTGAGTTAACACCATCTAGCAGAGGTCACATGCCACACGGTGGGGTCGAGGCTCCCAGAGACCATGGGGCAAGGCTACGGCAGAAGAGTGGGACCATCCAGGCTTCCCACCTTATCAACGTTCTTTTTAGGGTACCCTCAGGCCCAACACATGGATTCTGGGGGAGGACATAACTGGAGGTGGTGGCAGTATGGAGTGACAGCAGCTACATGGCAAGGGTATTCGAGCAGGAACTACAAATAGAAAAGTAGGGATCTCTGAGATGGCAAATCCTGCTGAATCTTTAACTCCCCAAACCTCCTCTGTCCCATTCAATGGCAGCCACTACCTGTAGCCCAGTGCAGCATCTTCAAAGGAGTCAGACCCAAAATGTTGAGTCTGTGGAAGGGAACCTGGGCCAGTCCTGTCTCGCCACCCTGACTCTCCTCTTGGGCCCAGGCTCTTTGATCTCCAGCTCACCAGTCTTTTCTGCCCACCTGCAGCCATCCTGGAGACTCACCCTTTCATTCATTAATTCATTCACTCATTCATTCAGTCCGTAGAATTTGTGTTTGGCAGGCGGAGAAACGACTGCTAACTAGCACACAGTGGTAACTACCCTCTCCACCAGGGGAGTTAAGTGAGAGGTCAACAAGATGTCTCTGGTTAACTATTTTCCTTTGGGCTTATTTATTTTTTAATAAGCTGCAAACATTTTCACAAAATAACACAGTGATTTCTATTATGTCATTCCTACAACCACATCTTATTCCACTGAAACTGGGGCAGGCAGTCTAGGGACCTGTGAGTTAAGGTTTGAGGGGTAAAATACAGAAACTGGGCCCACCCCAGGGCCAGCTTCCCAGAGGTGAGACAGAATTCATAAAGCCCACCCACCTCTCAGACAGTTCCATAAAGTTTTCCAAGGCACCACAAGCTCCTTTATTTTCATCGTTTTGATACTAGCCCCTGCCCAGCTCTTCTCAGCCAGCTCTAACCCAGGGGTGAAAACAAGTCTCCTCACCTACCACAGGGGTTGGACAAGCCAGCGCCAAATGCAGAGGCAAGATGCAGGCATTACTGGGTGACCCAGCCCAGACAAGACATCATGGTATGCCTCCGGGCTGAGCTCTGTGCAGCCCTAGTGAGACTCCAGTTCTAAGGCCTTTCTTACATCAGGTCTGCAAATCTATCCCATATGTCCAGTTAACTGCATTTAAACAGTTATTTAAAATATAATTTGTTTTATTGTAATCACTCGCTGAAAAGCATGCATTTAAATTTAGTAATACAGTAACCAAACCTTTATAGGTTGTATATTATTGGATGCTGTTCTGACAAAGTAGAGAAAATTCACTATGTGAATTTCCATGATCTCCCCCCACCCCACTTGCCCCCGCCACACACACACTACTCCATGCCAGAATTTTTCTTCTCTGAAGGGAAGGGTTTTGTTTTGTTTTTACTTTGAACCCCGGAGATTAGTTTTTGGCAAGTTTTCTTTGCTCTCTACCCAATGGTTTTGAAATAGTCATCATTTCTCTGAGATGATAAACAGTGAAGATTGCTTTTACTTTTGAAGGCAATGAAAACATGTCTATGGTTTCACTTTGAAGCTCATCAGGAAAAAAACTCCTGTAACATTTAGCACGTGTACAGGAATTTTTGATTCATGGGCCACCTGTGCGTCTGATAATCATTAAACGCTGCTTCCGAAGTTTCAATAATCTCTGGAAGCCACTCAATCACAGCAGATAAAGCCTGGTGATACATGACCCAGTGTGACTTCAGCAAATGACCCGGCGTCGTGCGTGTTGCTTTACCAAACCCGGTACATGTGTTTTGGGTACTCACCAATCTTTTCACAGATGAATGGATAGCGTAGAACAAAGAATTGAACACCGTGAAAGCACGTCACAGTGTTTTAATTTTTCCACAAGGGCGTTAGCATCACAAAGTCCAGCTTTGGTTCTTCTTCCCTTTCCCATACTGCTGTGCGGCCAAATGCTCCTCGTGTTTGTCAAGCCTTCAGTTGTGGATTTGACCACCTGTGTTACGAACCCAACTCTGGTTTTCTGCAGATAAGTCTTCATCACCGTAGAGAAGTTGATCTTAATAATCTTCTTTTCAATTTTGGCAAAATCCATGTGTCTCTATCATCAAGATAGTGATTGGGGTTTTTCTTATCAAAGCTTACTGCGGTTCCTCACTGGCCTTGTTATATGTTATTGAAGCAGGAAAACTTGGTTTCATCAGGCGTTTTATTTTTCTGGTGATTTCGTTTTGAATTTGCTAATTTCTATAGGCATCAACGGATTCATAAGTTAGAACACCTCGCTTTATCTCTTCCAGCAACTCCCTCCAAATTACCTTTATTCACAGGTGAAATATACTTGTCATGACTTTTTAATGATAAACACTGTTTTCCAAGAAATAAAATGTTTAACTCTGAATTGCAGGTATGTTCTAGTTTCCTCAAGCTGTTATGAGTGAGCAGATAATAATTTGTTAGTGACAGTTTTACCAGGAAATCAATATTCTACACCCCCTCCCCCAATTTCAATGATTTCAGATGCATTTTATGTCTTCTGTGTTTTCAGAATTTTTACAGAGGTTTTTCATTTTTCCAAAACAGAAACTCCTTGTGCTATGTGAGTGATTCCTCTCTGCAGGTATATTTTGTTGGCAAAACACTGGCAAGAGTAATGAGGGGATCGTGCTGTATCACCCACTTCCTACCCTGGCAAATCTCAGCACCAGGAGTCCTCAAAATTTCCAGATTTGCCTTAACTCCTCATAAGTTAAAAATAAAATTTAGCTTATCCATCACAAATTTCAAACTACATGTGGTCTCCTGGCCTGCAGTCATATTATTTTCTGTGTCTATATTGGCTTCATTTGTATAGAAATTAATTATTGGTGATGAGGAAATATTTGAAGTATTGGATCCCACCATGTTGACTCCATCGTTAAAGAATAAGAAACAAGTGAAGAATATATTATTGGTTTCCTGGGCATGGGGGTCAATACTGTCAGGGTCAGACTGTCCTGGACTCAAAGTACTCGGTGGAGCTATGTTTCGACTACACGCATGATTTTTAGATTGCCCGAGCTGAACTCTTAGAAATATGAACACAGACTTTGATTTTCACATCTTTTTCCAATAATCGCACTTACCAAGAAAGAAACCATAGCTGACCATGACCAATATATCCAATAATTGAAGGAGAGTAAGACATTTGTCTTCCCGGCAACACAAAGCTATGCGCTTGTCAACATGAACATGGGGCTTTACTTGAGGAGCAGACAGTTTATTTGTCAGGAGAGAGGGCGTAATTGATAGATTCTGCTGCCGTGCATGTGGTGGTGTTAGCTTTCATCTTCTGTCTTGATGAGAAGATTACTATTTTTTTTTATAATTTTACAGCGTAAAGAGAAGTATGAATTGTGTTTCACGTGTATGCAGCTAATTCCATGTCTTTTTGACTCTTCTCTGTCACATTTCTGACAGTTCAAGCAGTTTTTTTCTTCTCTGTCTTTAGGAAGCTGGGGGGCCTCCATTCATTCTCTTACTGCTTGGGCTTTCACGAAGAATTTCCGTGCCAGGCCCACAGATAAAACATCCATCTCGTGTCCTGGGTAGCTCATAGCTCAGAGAACAAGACAGGTGGTGATGATTCTAAACTGTTTTTACCCTGGCACCAAGTGTGTGTGTGTGTGTGTGTGTCCCTACACCAACAAGTTCTTTGACTTTCTGGACACCAACTGAGTGTCCACAATTCAGTTCAATTATTACACTAACTACCCGGAGTTACCCAGATACTACAGGTTAAAAACTCAGTCCCACAAGACTGCCCCCACTTCAGATGAGGTACCCTCGCTTCTGTCTGACTGGGCTACAGAGGCAGGGGCTCCCATGACCCCCTCCTTGGGTTTGATAATTTGGTAAAATGGCTCACAGAACTTAGGGAAAACACTTCACTTACTATGACCAGTTTATCACAAAAGTATTTTAAAGGGTACAAAAGAAAAGCCAGGAGGTACATAGGGCAAGGGATGGATGTGGGTGGGGGGGTTGCCCAAGCTTCCATGCCCTCTCTCGGTGCACCACCTCCCAGCACTTGGATGTGTTCACCAACCTGGAAGCTCTCCGAACCCTATCCATTAGGGGTTTTCATGAAGGTTCCATCACAGAAGCAGAATTGATTAAATCATTGGCTATTGGTGATAAGCTCAATCTCGGGCCCCTCACCCCACCCCAGTCAGGGGGTGGGGCTGAAAGTTCCAACCCCCTAATCACACTGCTGGTTCCCCTGGTAACCATCTATCCTGAAGCTATCTAGGGGCCCAAGAGTCACCACATTAGCCTAAACTCAGGTGTGGTTGAAAGGGCCTTGTTATGAGTAAGGAAAGATGGTCCTAGTTCCCCTACTCCTCAGGGAATTCCAAAGGTTTTAGAAGCTCTGCATCAGGTACCGGAGACAGAAACCAAAACTATATATTTCTTACTGTATCATACAATGTGACAACTGCAGAAGACGGGGGGTCATTTCTTCCCTGGCTGAGGTGAGGAAGGAAGAATGAGCCGAGGTTTCATAGAAGTGGAACCTTGTAGCGGCAAGGTTGTCGTGGCAAAGGGGTGATGTGTGGTCACCCATAATCCTACCAAGACCCCAAAACCTACAACCTAAGTAAAATGAGCATGAAAATTCAGTTTCAAGACAACTCCCTGTTCTCCACCCAACCTGAGTTTTGCTCTCAAACCTCCCCCAGATAGAAATGGCGGGAGGGGGGCTCTTTCTAGGACCTTCTGCCCACCTTTGGGGAGAGGTAGGCTCCTCTGCTGGCAATAGGAAGATGCTGGTGTCAGCTAACGTCATCCTTCACATCCAGGGAAGACCCCCCCATCCCCCACCAGCCTGCAAGGGAGTCCCTGGCCCATGTAAGGCCTTGGAGGCCAGGTAACAAATGCCAGGCCTGGCCTCTGCTCACACAATGCAGCAGGATCTCCGGGCAGGGGCTTAGGTGTCTGCACTGAAACAACTGCCCTATTCCGGGGTCCACCAACCAAAGTGTGAGCACTTCTACACAGTACATTCTGTTTGGAAAAGAGGGGTGAGGGGTGGGACTTCCTGGGAAGCCACAGCCCCTGGACTGCCATTTAGGGTCAGTGACGCCCATTTGAGGCCTGGGGACTGCCATGGAATGGAAAAGCTTGCCTGGTTGTAACCTTAGGCTCTGCCTAGCGGCTTCACCAGGGAACGCGTCCTCCGTCAGGCCAGCTGACCTCCATACAAGTCCATCCACAGGGAAGGAGGAAACTACACACAGTGCCTGGATTCATCTGGCAGCTGGGCATTTGAAGAGCCTCACCCACTTACTGATCCATTTTCTGCGCTCCCAGCCAGCCCCTCTCCCCATCCCCTCAACACTGCCTGGCATCAGGCTTTATCATCTCCTCATCAGCTCTTATCGTGTCCTCCTAGGCCCCTCTGCCTCTAGCTTCTGCCCCTCTAATCCATATGCCATGCTGCTGCCTGGGCAATCATCCATAATGCAAATTGATCTCATTTCTCCTCCATCTAAATCCTTAAGTGACTCCCCATTGTCTACATGGAGATGTCCAAACTCATCAGCCTGGCATTCAAGACCTTTCACAATTCTGCAAGACTTTCCTTGTCTCTGAATAACCCCATTTAAGCTCCCACCCCCTACTCACCAGCTCCCCCAACATGGCATGTTCTGGCATCACCCATGCAGTATAGAACAGTTGTCAGGAACTCAGCTCTGGAGCCAGACCACTTGGGTCCAGATCCTGGCAATGCCAGTTATAAGTTTCGGGACACATGAATTTGAAAAATTGCTTAAATTCATTCTGCCTCAATTGCCACATCTGTAAAATGGTAATAGATTCCTACTTCATGGGGTTACAGTGAGGGCTACAATACAGGTAAAGCTCTGGGACGCGTGCTTGACCCCTCGTAAGCATCTAACAAATTCGTGCTATTATTGTAGTGCCTTTGCTCATGCTGCTCCTTCTGCCTGCATACCCTTCCACTCCTCTCATTTTGTGAACTCCTATTCATCCTTCAAAACAAAACACAATGTCCAGCTGCGGAGCCCTGACTCTTCTGATATATCTACTCCCCATTCTGTGTTCCCTCTGCCTCCTGGGCCGACCTGTATCCCAGCATATGTCACATTGGATCCCGAGGCCACTTGCTTATTTGCCTCCTCAACTGGACTGTGTCCTGTATGCCCTCCCCCCAATGTCCACAAGGCCAGTTTGATAAATTAATGAATACGATTTCAGAAATGGTGATAGTAGGGGATTTTTACCTAGTATGATCTTTGAAAATAAATACCACTAAAGACCACATTACAAAGGAGAAACATGATTTCTATTTCTATCTATTTCTATTTCTTAAAGCCATAAAAGTCTATTAATGTTTCCAAAAAGAAATGTGAACTGAATAAAAGGTTGGACTTTTTATATATATATCAGAGAGATAATAAAATAGAAAACCTTTTTTGTTTAATTACTCATGATGATCAGGTATCTATGGAAACAACTGGATGTTCACACTCAGAATATACCATCATTTATTCATTTAACAATGCACAATCATCGCGAAACTTGGAGTCTCGAGTGTCAGCCTTCTTTCCTTTAACAAGTGCTTCTTGACCATGAGTAATATGATGAAAAAACAAAACTCAATGCCTGCTTTCAAAGGCACCCCAGCTCACCTCGTTCTGATGGAAAGTGCGTGGTGTCAAGGGAGGGGGTGCCAGAGCATATTGCTTATCAATGGGAAAGGCCCAGCAGTAAAGGAGATGAGATGGAAGAGACAGGAGAAAAATGCAGGAGCAAAGTCCTTGAGAAGGTTGGCTGGAGTGGAGGGGGAGGGGGAATTGGAGGCTTTGTGGAAAGTTATAGAACTCAATGTGAGGCAAGTTCTGGAACTTCATAGGGGTGATGGTTACATGAATGTATTCAATTGTCAAAATGCAGTTTAAAATGGGTGTGTGTGTGTGTGTGTGTGTGTGTGTTTTAACTTTTATTTATTTAAGTGTGTTTTTCCAGGACCCATCAGCTCCAAGTCATGTAGTTGTTTCAATCTAGTTGGGGAGGGCGCAGCTCACAGTGACCCGTGTGGGGATCGAACCGGCAACCTTGTTGTGAAGAGCACCGCGCTCTAACCAACTGAACTAACTGGCCGCCCCTAATATGGGTATGTTTTATTGTATATAAATTATGCTTCAATAAAGTTGTTTTTTAAAAAAAGAAAAGTTTTTGAGAGGAAGAGAACCATGGTGGTGCTTATCTGTGCTGTGGGGAATATAGGATAAGGGCGGAGGGGGTACGGAAAGGAAGTCCCTGCACTCTGTTTCCAACATGTTGAGTGTCATGTGTCCATGGTTTTCTACTAAAAGAGCGGCCCCTGGACACACGGCCTCAGTATTACCCGGTGACAAAGATTCTCTCCTTGACCAAAGTCTACTCAGGCCCCCCTGCAGTCTTCTTCAACCAGGCCCTGACTTTCAGACTTCCACGTTTGTTTCTCCAGTATTAGCAAGAATCCTGCTAAGTCGGTTTAACCAGAATCCCGCATCCTCCATATCTGATCTCCCTCCAACTCTGACCAAATTCTTCATCTGTCACCATCTCCAGGTGAGTCCTGATCACCCGAGCCTGCCTTCAGCAAGAATCTTGTTGGGTCAGTTGAGCCAGAAGCCCCTAACCCCTGATGTTTCTTTCCACTTAGTAATTTTTCATCCACTCACCCCACCCTGCTCCTTGACTGTAAATTCCCACTTTAGTGTGTCAGGAGTTGAGCCCAATCTCTCTCTCCTACTACAAGACTCCATGGCAGTGGTCACTATACCAAGCTCAGTAGCCCTCCCTTGAATAAAATCTTCCTCACTGTCTTTAACAGGTGTCACTGAATAATTTCCTTCTTTAACACGGGGAAGCTCTTTAGAAATGCAGGCTCTCAGGTGCCATCCCGGGCCTACTGAACCAGAGTGCACATCTTAACGAGATCCCCAGGTAATTCATACACATGTTAAAGCCTGAGAAGTGCTGAGGTAAGGGGCTTGGGATGGCTCCTTAAAGTGAAATGCACATAGCTGTGAAACCTTAAGGCCACAAGAAAACCAAAAGGGACAGATGGAGGGCAGGCCTACACGGGGTACCCAGCCCTGAGGTGGCAGCCTGCAGGAGGGCAGAGTCCGGAGTCCAGATGTGGGTCTTGGTTATTTTCCTAGTGAAAACCAAGCTGGGTAAGGGACCGTGAAGTTCACCAAGGGCTTTCCACACGCATGGTCTCATCTGAGTCTGGCTTAACACAGTAATATTAGAAGGAGCTCTTTGTCCGCTTTACAGATAAAGACACTTGAGCTTGGAGAGTGGGGACTTCCTCACGAAGGCCCATTTGGGGTGGCCTAGTACTTTGCTGCAAAAGCTGAGAGGTTGGCCCTGGTGGTCTTCATTGGCAGGAGCAAGTGTGCCTGGGAGGAGGGGGCCAGCCCCGGCTTGGAGGGCCTCCCCAAGCAAGTCCTTGCTTGCCCTCGTGCCTTGCTACTGGCTGGCTGGATTTCCAGGAACAGCAGGCAGCGCCCTGCAACGCCCACTCAGACCAAGGAGGCGTTTGGGTATCAGGCCTGATCAGAGTGAACTGCACAGATGGCTGTGCCTGTCACCTGGACATGCAGGGCA